>NC_137275.1:209067500-214067500 GCF_054371585.1 Giraffa tippelskirchi
AGGTGAAATTTTATTTTAAATGTCAAATACTGAATAAATTGATGATCTACTGGTGGAGATGTTCAACCCAATAATTATTGTACAACATGCTAAGAGATGCAAGAGAGTTTTGCAAAGTTGTTAGAGAGCAGAGGTGGAATTCCTAACCTAATCTAGGAGGAGTCAGGGAAGACTGCAAAATTGGTATGATACTTTCAGTGACTCTTAAAAGATGACCAAAAATATAAAGTTTATAAGGATATTTTAGACCTAAGGAGAGCATGTACAAAGACACAGAAGTATGAAGGTCTCTGACCAACCACCTCCCAATTTGGCAATGGTTGAGCATGAAGAGAACTGGAGAAAGGGCAAGGATGGAACTAGAAGGCTTGCATTGGCTAGGTGCAGAACAGCCTCATTGCAGGGAGACAAGGCGAGCCCTATGGGCCCAGCAAGAGCCCAGGGCAGAATAGACTTAGTGAGGTCTATGTTGAACTACATAGTCTGGATTCTTTCCCAAAGGAGGCATCCCCTAACCAGTTCCAACTGTTTATTAATGCATTGTGTGAATGTGATATTTTGTATAAATTATTGCTGTGTCTAAATGAGGAAGTTAATTTAAGCTTTAAGAAATTTACAGGCCAAAACAAACATTTCCATGAGCAAATTCAGGCTGAATAGCCTTTAACTGTGTAGCCTCTGCTGTCGTGTATATAAGAATAATACACACACTGAATTACTCCTAATCCGTGGTATACATAGTTTTCTAGATCGTGAAGCCAAACTTGTAATTTTATGTTATCAATATATTGTCTTGCAGTTTCTTTTCTCTTAAAGTGAAGAAAATATTTGCATTATATTAGAGCAGCAATTAATCAACGTAACTATATCTTTTTGTGTTTTATCCTATAGAACAAGGGTACCCACATTTACATATGTAACAGAATCAGAATGTTAAAAGTTTAGATTCCTGATATTAACTCAAACCAACAATATCAAAACACCAGGACCCAGGAATCTGCCTTTTCAGCAAGCTTTACAGATTTTTTCTGATACAATGGTCTCTTAATCACACTTCGACAATCTCTTATCTAAAGAATACTCAATGTGAATGAAAAGATCCATCCATTCTTCACTGCCTACACTGAACTTGACCTGAAGCAGAGGCTAATCAAAGTCCAGAAAGTTGGGATAATCAGACTTAAAAATTAGAATCTACCTGATGATGGAGGACCAACATCCGTCTCATGTGTCTCCTCCTTTAGACCTGTAGTCCCTCACCAAGAGAAAACCTGTAAGCAACCGTCAAATCCTTCCACATACTCTGGCTCTGTCTTGCATGCTACCTGTCTTAACCCCTAGCCAATATGCTCATAATTACAAAATCAAACAAAACTACCACATTGCATTCCTTATCATTCTATGGTCTTATAGAACTTTTTCCCACATTAATGCTTTGCAGAGCCTGGGTTCACTGCCTGCAAAGCAATTTCACCTATTCAATTCTTCACCTGGCAAACACTCACCTATCCTTGAAGACTTGACCCAACTGATACTTCCTCACCGATAAAGCTCTCCTATAAACTTAAGTAATTTACTGGTCTTACCTCTGGTTCCCACAGCAATTGGTTCAGACAGTTGTAACAACACATTTCATTACAATTATATTTATTTAACTATTTCTTTTATAGAACTTACAGCCTAAAGAGTAAATTTGATAGCCCTTCACAACACCAACTAGTGGACTCAAGTTTAAAGGAATTTGTGAAAAGACTGCCAATGTGGAGGGCACTGGAGCAATTAAGCCACAGGCAATCAACTCAGTCCAACCATGGCAGAGTAGATCAATAGTTCAAAATCTTTTAGTTAAACAGAGGCCTATTAAAAAATCCTAAATCAGTTCAATTATTAGATATGCCACCATCTTAATTGGTGAGATCTATTCTACTGTTAACATGTAGATTGTTTGCAATGTAGGAGTTTTCTTTACCAGAAACATGTTGTATTAGTAAAGGACAGGATCTATATTAAAATGCGCTTAATAAATTAGAGAGACAGCAGGCAGTGGCATAAAGATGTTGGAGTCAAATAAGCCTAGGTTCAAGCCATAAATGTACCACTGTGTGACTAAGTTATTTTATTACCTTGAGCCTCTATTACTTCACCTGTAAAATGGAAATTGTCTCACAAGGCAAAGAGATAATTAGATAACTAAATATATGATAAAGTACCCAGCATATTGGTTAACTTGTGGTAATCACTCACAAATTTCTCAACTGCTACTGTTGTTGTGTCAAACAGTTGTACTAGGGATAGGTCATGATTAGAATATGTTGACTTTGAACGAGCACAGATATGAGAGAACGGAATGAGCCTCAGCGACTGCTGAGCTTACAGGGCCCAGAGTATGCAGCTTGATTTTGTTTTCTTTTCTTTTTTTTAAGCTTTATTGAGGTTTAATTATTATGCAAAAACATATTTGTTTATTTTAATATTTATGTATTTATTTGGTTGTGCTGGGTCTTGGTTTTGGCATGTGAGATCTTCTAGTTTTGGCATGCAAACTTAGCTGCAGCATGTGAACTCTTGGTTACAGCATATGGGATCTTGTTCTCTGACCAAGGATTGACCTGGGCCCCCTGCATTAAGAGCAGGGAGTCTTGGCTACTGGACCACCAGGGAAGACCCACTGAGCAATATTTAAAATATACACCTTCATGAGTTTTGACATGTATATGCATCCATGAAACTATCACCCCTATCCAGGTAATAACTATCCCCATCATCTCCAAAAGCTTCTTCCTTTTTAATCCCCCCAATTTGAATTTGTCAGTGTGCCAAGAGTTAACTGATTTCTTAGGGACTGGTTTATAACAACCACATTCTCTAGAGACAGGTGGTAAAACAGACACTAGCAGTTTTGTTAATTTAGCATAGAAGAACAAATACCTCCAACAAATTCAGGGCACTCTTTCCCTGGTATTAGATACAAGAGACTTCAATCATTTGGAAATGAATATGTCATCAGAAGATTGCTCAGTAACAAGGAATCAGAGCAAAGGAATTTGATGCTCTTTAGGAATATTTTAATGAAGCAATCTCTCCTGGTCTCCCAATCCTGATCACTTTTCTTGTGGTTAGACTGTGTCTTTTGGGTAGTTGTTCTGTATTGGCCAAAACTGCTTCTTTTCTTCACTTTAGTAGGTAAGACTTATCTTTTGTTTACAGGAATATGCACACTGCAGATGACTCAGTGATACTTTTCTTTGTTTTAGCCTGGTCACTTTAGTAAGGTGAGGACACTGCATACAATACAGTCAGTTATTTTTAAACTGTATGGTTATGTCTGCAGATAATTAAACTCCTAGATAAAGAGGATGGTTTTATCCACCTACAAGCATTGAAGTGACCTTGCCACAGCTCCTTTAGAAATGGCAGCACCAATACTCATTGGTCCCACTTAGACTCATAAAACATTTCCATTTTGCAGTGCAGAAAGACTAGCAATTTTGACTCTGTAATGTGTCTTCATAGTGAATGCCGTGGTCATTTCTCAAGGTTACTTGGTGTTAACAGTAGTATTCTCTTCATTTTTAGTAGATGATTTACAGATATATTTAAATGTATTTCAGAAAGTTAAACATGTCAGCACATGTCAAAACACTTAAATTATAATGAAAGTCTATGACCTTAGCACAAACATGATGTCAATATCAAAAGACCTCTTGCTATAATTAATGTCCTCCATGAATTGAATCTCTTTGAAATGACTTTTACCATGCTCTTAAACAAGTTGACTACTTTACATATTCCCTAACTGAAATATTCCTAGCATTAATTTTTATGGAATTGAAGAATTCTAAAGGCTAGAAATTATTTGATCTTTCTCAGAGTGGGAAGACTTTTGTCTCTAATACGAGCTTAATAAAGGAAATTTTGTCTCTATTAATAGAGTATCATATACAATTTAATTTGTATCCACATGGTAAGAAAAACTATTATTGTGAAATAATGAATAAAGTCCAGAGAAGGAAGTTGCATAAGTCTGAATATTTGATACATAGTAGGGACTCAAGTAATTTCAAATGGGAGCTTTAAACTTGTCATCATGGTGTAAAGTTTTTATTACAAAAGAATTTACATTGCTTTTGACTTGAGATTACTTTGTATTTTTTAACTTTTTACGTTATATTGGAATACAGCTGGTTAACAATGTTGTGATAATTTCAGGTGAACAGTGAGGGAACTCGGCCATCCTCCTCCGAACTCACTGAGATTAGTTTTTAGACATTTCTCCTTCAATTTCAAATAAATAAATGGTTACTAAGTGCTAGCTAGTCAAGCAAACACCATGCACTAGTCAGGAGCACTAGGTTAGGTATCATGGTAAATTCATAAGAAATTAGGGTTGCAAAGAATTTATACGTATTTCATGATATATAATTTTTCTGGTTTATTGATTTATAAATGTGCACATTTCATTTACTTTGATTTGATCTTATAGGCCATACTTCAATTATGTGTGTCAATTTCTAAATTATTTATTCTTAAAAATAATAAAATCAATAATAATAACTTCTGGGCTTATAGTTTCCTATGACTTGCTTGAAAATCATTTGTCAACTAAATTGTTGGTCCTTTAAGCAGTTTTTAATAGAGCTTCCAATAAGACTACTGAGTTAACTGTTTCAAGCTGTTATACATACAGTCAGTGAACATGCATTTATGTTGTGCCCAGTGCTGGGAACACAGTATGAATGAAAACAAATGAAGTGCCATCTTTCATCTGTGTGACTCCTTGAAGACTTGAACTACATCTTATATTAACATGTGGACTTCCATTTTTGGCTAGGTCCTACCACAAGGGCTCCTTTTGAAATTTTTAAGAATACCCATTTTGCCTGGCAGTTTTCCACCCCACTCTCTGGTTGTATCCTCACATGACAGAGGGACTCACACTTATTCACTTGGCAGAGCAGCTGAAAAACACAGTGTTCTCTGAAGACATATTGCTGATCTGGCATGCAAATGAGGAAGTTTTTTTTTCTGCAAAAATAGGACTCTACTGCATGAGTAAATTATATAATTATAATCAGGAATACATTGTTTCACATATTAAAAAGCTGTTGAATAAAACAAAGTTGAGAGCTTTGAAAATAAATTTGAGCCAGTGAAAGAAGAGTTAAGTATTTAAATAACATTATTTGAGAATGCTGATGGATTAAAGAATCAATGAGCACATTAAAGTTAGTAGAGGATATTCAAGAGTCGTCCTTCATTGGGGAAAAGGACACTAATCACGATGACAATCATACTCAGCAAATGTGCTCAGAGTATATCCAGGAGATGTTCTCCAGATGTCTTGTCTACCCTTGCTTGCCTGACCCATAAACGTGGCCAGCAGAACAGTCAAAGAAGTTTGAGAAAAGTGACAATGGCAAGAGCACAAGAATTTCCCACAGGCTGGCGGGGGATCACCATCGACAACAGGCACATGCAGTTTCTGACTCATGTCTGGGATTCCGGCACCGGGCTCGGCAGATATTCAGGGGTTCCTCATGCTGCTGTTACGCACAAGTGTGTATCTAGGTTGTTGAATGACTCAACTGTGTGGACTGAGTCTCCTGAAAAAGAAGATCATGCCTTATCCAGCTCTGAGTTCTCTGTACTGAAGATTGAGCCTTCATATAGGAAGAAGTTTGCTGTGTATATAAATGAAGAAAACAGCAGTTTTCTAATCATAAATGGTGTGCTGGGCTGTGCTTAGTCGCTGAGTCCTGTCTGACTCTTTGCGACCCCATGGACTGTAGCCCACCAGGCTCCTCTGTCCATGGGGATTTTCCAGGCAAAAATACTGGACTGGGTTGCCATGCCCTCCTCCAGGGGATCTTCCCAGCCCAGGGATTGAACCCAGGTCTCCAGCATTGCAGGCAGATTCTTTACCATCTGAGCCACTGGGGAATGATGTAAATAATGCATCTTGTGAAGACAAATTTAATTCAACACCAAGAGTTCAGTTACAGTTCAACACGGTTGACTCATGCACTCACTAAGTTCACTAGCATCCTGTTTTTGAGTATTCTTCCTTAACGGCCAGTTTGGCTGCTAAAGGCCACATCTTTCTCCAGTGTGCTTCATCTTGGATAACAAAGAGGATACAGAAAGATGTTTCACGCAGCTTGCCTTGCCTATGAGTTAAGCAGCTAGTGTCCTCGAGACTTAAAGAAAAATGGGATTCACTTGGCTAAATGACCTTAGAATATCTCTTGTAGGAAACTTAGTTATTCACAACTTAATAAGCTCTATATTGTTTTTTGTTGTTGTTGTTTAAAACATGATGTATGACTGCTAATATTTCAATACTTTAAAAACCTCTCCTTTCCTACCTTTGTGCGCTTCCTGTTCTCTACTGATTCAGTATTTGCTAGTCATGTACCAGATGTAAGTGCAACACCACTGTGTGAGAAAAAAAATGAAAAAAAGAAAGGGAAGGAGAGACGGAGAAAGAGAAAAAGGAGCGATAACTTATCATTGCTTTTTAGCATCAGATTCTATGATACATTTTAAACAGGGGCTCTGTCATGATTTTTAAAAGTCACCACCCCTAAAAAAGGAAATCAACCAAAAGATACTTATAATACCCTCCAAGGAAATAGTTTTAAAGACTTGTGTTATGAGTTGAATTGTTATCCTTGAATATTCACATGGTGAAGTCCTAACTCCCCAACTCAGAATGTGACCTTACCTGGAAACAAGGTCACTGCAGACATAATTAGTTAAGATGAGGTCACACTGGGGTAGGATAAGCCCTTTCTTATAAAAAGGGAAATTTGGTGGAACTGGGCTGCAGCAGAACTGGACTGGGGTATCCAGAGTGGCTTCACCCCAGTGCCTGGTCTTGCCACATGGTGGCCCCGGCAGAGCAGCCAGACTTCCTCCGTGATGGCTCAGGGCTCCAAAGACTAAGTGTTCCAAGAGCTAAGAAGTGAAAGCTGCCACTTTCTTAAGGCCTGGGCTGAAAAACTGGCGAACATCGTCTGCAATATTTTATCAGAGCAAGCACAGGGTTTGCTCACAGTTCAGGGGAGAGAACACAGACCCATGCCTTGCTCTAAAGTGTTCAGGCCAAGAATGTGCAGCCTTCCTTAATCTGCCCATGCCTTTTATCAAAGATCATTTCCATCTGTAATTTGCAAAACCATTACATAAATTTCAATTAATAGATCATTCTGATTTTTCCAAATCTTTTTTTCAGGCAAGGGTTTATAAATTCAGTGGATAAACATATATTCCAATCAGTCCCTACTTTGTCCCCTTCAGTCAACATGTATATGTCTCATTGTATCCTATGTGTATTTATTTCCTTATAATTATATTTATAAGTGAATTAATAGCCCTTCAAAAATTATAGTATCCTTAAGTACCTTATCTTCTACATCCTGTGTATTTTCTCTCAGAGGATAAAATAGGTGGGAGAAAGGGAGATTTAGACACAGAAATGAACACAGGACCATGCAAAGATGAAGGCAAAGATTGGGGTGATGCTTCTCTAAGCCAAGTAATGCCAAAGATTTCTAGCAGATCATCAGAAGCGAGGCAAGATACAGAACAGATTCTCACAGCCCTCAGAAGGAACCAACCCTGCCAACACTCGACTTTCATCTTGTGGCTTTGAGGCCTGCTAGATTATATATTTCTGTTATTTAAGCTGCCAGATTGTGATCTTCTGTTGTAGCAGCCCTAGCAAATGAATACACTTTCTTTGAGGTCATTGACTGGAGACAATAGTTCCTGTCTTGTCAAGACAGGCTACTACCACATTCCCACTCCCACTAAAACCACACAATGGGACGACTGAGTTCTGCCTTGGCTGAAGGGTTAAAAATCACTTAATACTGAAACAAACACTGTGTCTTCTCTGCAGCCTACACTAAGCAGATCAGCATTAGAGCACAGGTGCTCCTCACAGAGCTTTCCTATTGTTTATCCTGAGCAATGGTGAGGTCAAGGAGCCACTGACTGATGCATTACATAATGTAAAGGATATTAATAAGTTCAAGGTCAGGCAGGGATAAAGCCTTCGCTTTATTGCTATTCCCCATAGGTTTCAGCTCAGTGCTGAGAACAGTACTATTACTTATTATTTAATCTTTGATGTAAGACACTATAAGGACTTCCCTGGTGGCTCAGATGGTAAAGTGTCTGCCTACAATGCAGGAGACCAGGGTTCAATCCCTGGGTCAGGAAGATCTCCTGGAGAAGGAAATGGCAACCTACTCCAGTATTCTTGCCTGGAAAATCCCATGGACGGAGGAGCCTGGTAGGCTACAATCCATGGGGTTGCAAAGAGTCAGACACAACCGAGCGACTTCACTTTCTTTTCATTTTTTATAAGACACTATGGACTTCCCTGGTGGCTCAGACAGGAAAGAACTCGCCTGCAATGTAGGAAATGTGGGTTAGATCCCTGGGTTGGGAAGATCCCCTGGAGAAGGGGATGGCAGCCCACTTCAGCATTCTTGCCTCGAGAATCCCCATGGGCAGAGAATCCTGGTAGGCTACAGTCCTTAGGGTTGCAAAGAGTTGGACACGACTGAACAACTAACACACACACACACACACACACACACACACACACACACACACGAAACACTTCAAGTCTCTTCGATAGTTCATTTTTGTTTTAAAATATTCTTAAAAAAAATATAAGTAAAGTAACTTTTTTACTGCTTGTAACTATCAATAACAATAGGTAGAAAACAAAGGAGTGAATTTCTGTTTTCTTTTTCCTGAGAAAGCTATGGTGGTCTCAAAGAACGAAAAATTAGTCTCTGCTGCCATCTAATGGCCATAGAGGGTTATAACAGTATAGAGCTAAATTGAAATTCAATCCTTTCAAGGAACAGTTAAAACTACCTAGAAAAACGCAAGATGTACAGTTCACATATAGAGCTGCTTTCAACACCAGGTAGGCCAGTGTAGCCTTTCTTTGCTTGTAGCTTCTGCTGGCTTATAGGAGCATGACCTCTGTGATGAGCCATTTATTCAATTATCTAATTTCTATTCAGCCACTTCTATCGCCCAGGCACTGTCAGTTCAGTTCAGTTCAGTTCAGTCGCTCAGTCGTGTCCGACTCTTTGCGACTCCATGAACTGCAGCATGCCAGGCCTCTCTGTCCATCACCAACTTCCGGAGTCTACACAAACCCATGTCCATCGAGTCAGTGATGCCATCCAACCATCTCATCCTCTGTCGTCCCCTTCTCCTCCTGCCTCCAATCCTACACAGCATTAGGGTCTTTTCCAATGAGTCAACTCTTCACATGAGGTGGCCAAAGTATTGGAGTTTCAGCTTCAACATCAGTCCTTCCAGTGAACACCCAGGATTGATCTCTTTTAGGATGGATTGATTGGATCTCCTTGCAGTCCAAGGGACTCTCAAGAGTCTTCTCCAACACCACAGTTCAAAAGCATCAATTCTTCGGCACTCAGCTTTCTTCATCGTCCAACTCTCACATCCATACATGACCACTGGAAAAACCATAGCCTTGACTAGACGGACTTTTGTTGGCAAAGTAATGTCTCTGCTTTTCAATATGCTCTCTAGGTTGGCCATAACTTTCCTTCCAAGGAGTAAGCGTCTTTTAATTTCATGGCTGCAGTCACCATCAGCAGTGATTTTGGAGCCCAAAAAAATAAAGTCTGACACTGTTTCCACTGTTTCCCCATCTATTTCCCATGAAGTGATGGGACCAGATGCCATGATCTTAGTTTTCTGAACGTTGAGCTTTAAGCCAACTTTTTCACTCTCCTCTTTCACTTTCATCAAGAGGCTCTTTAGTTCTTCTTCACTTTCTGCCATAAGGGGGGTGTCATCTGCATATCTGAGGTTATTGATATTTCTCCCAGCAATCTTGATTCCAGCTTGTGTTTCTTCCAGCCCAGCTTTTCTCATGATGTGCTCTGCATATAAGTTAAATAAGCAGGCACTGTAATGGTAATCAAAAGTGTTATAAGACACTTTATCCACAAAATAGACAATCATGTGATATAAGGGAGTCATACTTAAATGATTTTAAATAAATTTATTCTGCACTTCCTACACTACCAGAAATATTACAAAATCTTACCTATTTTAGTTACTCTTTCTGCTACAACCCTCCCTCTGTCCATTTGGATCCATTTTTGCTTACATACATATAAACTGTATCATATAATATTTGTCTTTCTGTGTCTGACTTATTTCACTCAGTATGACAATTTCTAAGTCTATCCATGTTGCTGCAAATGGCATTATTTTGTTCTTTTTTTTAAAGAGATAATCAAGTTAAAATGAGTTTGTTAGGGCAGGCCCTAATCTAATACTATGGTTTCCTTGTAATAAGAGGATATTTGGATACACAGAGACATACCAGAGTGGTGCATTCAGAGATTGCCATGCAAATACACACCTATGTAGACGTCAACCACATACAAACCAAGGAGAGAGGCCTCAGAGGTCTCCACAGGAGAGAAACGAACCCTGCCAACCCCTTGATTGTAGATGCCCTGTCTCCAGCACTTGTAGAAAATAAATTTCCATTGTTTAAGCCTTGATAATGGGTTCAGGCAGCCTACCAAACTAACACATCCTCCTGTGCAATAACCCTAATCTTGGTTCAGTTATCTTTCCTCCATGGAGTCTTCAGCTTATGTAACAAACCTACTTCTTGGAAGATAAGGTTGTCTTTTCGATACTCTTGACTCTTCTTTGGGAAAGTTAATGATTTCTCAGCCAGACTTATGTCTGCTCAGGATGAATGATTGTTTTCTTTAAGGGAGATCAGTAAAGGATCAGAGACATTGTCTCAGCCCCACATATTCATCAGGTCACTTCCCTCATGCTTTATCTATGCACATAGATCCTCCTGAAATGACTTAAGGTGATACATCTTTCATGTTGCTCCCAGGAACTTCTAGAATGCGTCAAAATAAGACATTAATTAAGCACCTGCAAAGCCACATTCCGATCTCTGCTGAGAGCTCATTTTCTTCTTTTCCCAATTTTCTCAAATTACATTCAACTATTTGGGGCTTCCCTGGTGGCTCAGATCATAAAGAACACACCTGTAAGGCAGGAGACCTGGGTTCGATCCCCGGATCGGGAAGACCCCGTGGAGAAGGATTGGCAACCCACTTCATAATTTTTGCCTGGAGATTTCCATGGATAGAGGAGCCTGGAGGGCTTCATAGGGTCGCAGAGTCAGACACTTAGAATGTTCTGATTCCCAGAATCAAGTTATACGGCATAGTGAACACCAGGTGGCGCAATAACCCAAGTTATACGCATCAGTTCAGTCGCTCAGCCGTGTCCGACTCTTTGCGACCCCATGAACCACAGCACACCAGGCTTCCCTGTCAATCACCAACTCCCTAAGTCCACCCAAACCCATGCCCATCGAGTCGGTGATGCCATCCAACCATCTCATCCTCTGTCGTCCCCTTCTCCTCCTGCCCTCAATCTTTCCCAGCATCAGGGTCTTTTCAAATGTTTCATATGAGTCAGTTCTTCGCATCAGGTGTCCAAAGTATTAGAGTTTCAGCTTCAGTATCAGTCCTTCCAATGAATATTTAGGACTGATCTCCTTTAGGATGGACTGGCTGGATCTCCTTGCAATCCAAGGGACTCTCAAGAGTCTTCTCCAACACCACAGTTTAAACGCATCAATTCTTAAGCGCTCAGCTTTCTTTAAAGTTCAACTCTCACATCCATGCATGACTACAGGAAAAACCATAGCTTTGACTAGAGAGACATTTGTTGGTAATGTAATGTCTCTGCTTTTTCATATGCTGTCTAGGTTGGTCATAATTTTTCCTCCAAAGAGTAAACATCTTTTAATTTCATGGCTGCAGTCATCATCTGTAGTGATTTTGGAGCCCCCCAAAATAAAGTCTGGCCCCATCACGTCATGGCAAATAGATGGGGAAACAACGGAGACACTGATAGACTTTAATTTCTTGGGCTCCAAAATCACTGCAGATGGTCACTGCAGCCATGAAATTAAAAGACGCTTGCTCCTTGGAAGGAAAGTTATGACCAACCTAGACAGTATATTAAAAAGTAGGGGCATTACGTAGTCAACAAATGTCTGTCTAGTCAAAGCTATGGTTTTTCCACTAGACCATTCAGGTATGACCTAAATCAAATCCCTTATGATTATACAGTGGAAATGACAAATAGATTTAAGGGACTAGATCAGATAGACAGAGTGCCTGATGAACTACGGACAGAGGTTCGTGACATTGTACAGGAGACAGGGATCAAGACCATCCACATGGAAAAGAAATGCAAAAAAGCAAAATGGCTGTCTGAGGAGGCCTTACAGATAGCTGTGAAAAGAAGAGAAGCAAAAAGCAAAGAAGAAAAGGAAAGATATTCCCATCTGAATGCAGAGTTCCAAAGAATAGCAAGGAGAGATAAGAAAGACTTCCTCAGTGATCAATGCAAAGAAATAGAGGAAAACAACAGAATGGGAAAGACTAGAGATCTCTTCAAGAAAATTAGAGATACCAAGGGAACATTTCATGCAAAGATGGGCTCGATAAAGGACAGAAATGGTATGGACCTAACAGAAGCAGAAGATATTAAGAAGAGGTGGCAAAAATACACAGAAGAACTGTACAAAAAAGATCTTCATGACCCAGATAATCAGGATGGTGTGGTCACTCACCTAGAGCCAGACATCCTGGAATGTGAAGTCAAGTGGGCCTTAGAAAGCATCACTACGAACAAAGCTAGTGGAGGTGATGGAATTCCGGTTGAGCTGTTTCAAATCCTCAAAGATGATGCTGTGAAAGTGCTGCACTCAATATGCCAGCAAATCTGGAAAACTCAGCAGTGGCCACAGGACTGGAAAAGATCAGTTTTCATTCCAATCCCAAAGAAAGGCAATGCCAAAGAATGCTCAAACTACCGCACAATTGCACTCATCTCACACGCTAGTTAAGTAATGCTCAAAATTCTCCAAGCCAGGCTTCAGCAATACGTGAACCATGAGCTTCCAGATGTTCAAGCTGGTTTTAGAAAAGGCAGAGGAACCAGAGGTCAAATTGCCAACATTCGTTGGATGATTGAAAAAGCTAGAGAGTTCCAGAAAAACATCTACCTTTGCTTTATTGACTATGCCAAAGCCTTTGACTGTATGGATCACAATAAACTCTGGAAAATTCTCAAAGAGATGGGAATACCAGACCATCTGACCTGTCTCTTGAGAAACCTGTATGCAGGTCAGGAAGCAACAGTTAGAACGGGACATGGAACAACAGACTGGTTCCAAATAGGAAAAGGAGTATGTCAAGGCTGTATATTGTCACCCTGCTTATTTAACTTATACACAGAGTACATCATGAGAAACGCTGGGCTGGAAGAAACACAAGCTGGAATCAAGATTTCCAGGAGAAATATCAATAACCTCAGATATGCAGATGACACCACCCTTATGGCAGAAAGTGAAGAAAAAAAAGACTCTTGAGAGTCCCTTGGACTGCAAAGATGTCAAACCAGTCCATACTAAAGGAAGTCAGTCCTGAATATTCATTGGAAGGACTGATGCTGAAGCGGAAACTCCAATAATTTGGCCACCTGATGTGATGAGCTGATTCACTAGAAAAGACCCTGATGCTGGGAAAGATTGAAGGCAGGAGGAAAAGGGAACAACAGAGGACGAGATGGTTGGATGGCATCACTAACTCAATGGACATGGGTCTGACACACTCTGGGAGATGGTGAAGGACAGGGAAGCCCGGCATGCTTCAGTCTATGGGGTCACAAAGAGTCAGACATGACTGAATGACTGAACAGCAACAACAACAACAACCTCTTCTATTAATAAGTGGGCAGGGACAAACTATCTTTCCATGAGCTGAGCAAAGACACTTTAGTTTACAGTCAAGCAGAGGGCAGAGTCCTCCAGACAAGCCATTAAGTACGACAGTAATAACAAGAGCAATGAAAAGCAAGTGAAAGAAATAATTTCCAAAATGTAGTCAGAATTGGCTTCTTCCCTGCAACATATTACCGATAAACCAGACCATGAAGGTGAAAGTCTTATATGCTGAGACCTATAAAACATTTTTAAAGGAAACTGAAAATGATTCAAAAAATTGAAAAGGTATCTCATACTCTTGGATTGGAAGGACGAATATTGTTAAAGTGGCCATACTACACAAAGAAATCTACAGATTTAGTGTGATCCTTATCAAATTATCAAGACTTTTTTTCACAGAAGTAGGCAGATAATCTTAAATTTTATCAGTTCAGTTCAGTCGCTGAGTCGTGTCCAACTCTTTGTGACCCCGTGAACTGCAGCATGCCAGGTCTCCCTGTCCATCACCAACTCATGGAGTTTACTCAAACTCATGTCCATTGAGTCGGTGATGCCATCCAGCCATCTCATCCTCTGTCATCCCCCTCTCCTCCCACCTTCAATCTTCCCAGCATCAGGGTCTTTTCCAATGAGTCAGTTCTTCGCATCAGGAGGACAAAGTATTGGAGTTTCTGTTTCAGCATCAGTCCTTCCAATGAATATTCAGGACTGATTTCCTTTAGGATGCACTCATTGGATCTCCTTGCTGTCCAAGGGACTCTCAAGAGTCCTCTCCAACACTGCAGTTCAAAAGCATCAATTCTTTGCTCAGTTTTCTTTATAGTCCAACTCTCACATCCATACATGACTACTGGAAAAACCAAAGCTTTGACCTGATGGACCTTTATTGGAAAAGTAATGTCTCTGCTTTTTAATATGGTGTCTAGGTTGGTCAAAACTTTCCTTCTAAAGAGTAAGTGTCTTTTAATTTCATGGCTGCAGTCACCATCTGCAGTGATTTTGGAGCCCAAAAAAATCAAGTTGGCCACTGTTTCCACCGTTTCCCCATCTATTTGCCATGAAGTGATGAGACCAGATGCCATGATCTTAGTTTTCTGAATGTTAAGCTTTAAGCATCCAAGTACTGCATTTCAGACTCTTTTGTTGACCATGATGGCTACTCCATTTCTTCTAAGGGATTCTTGCCCACAGTAGTAGATATAATGGTCATCTGAGTTAAATTCACCCATTCCAGTCCATCTTAGTTCGCTGATTCCTAGAATGTCGATGTTCACGCTTGCCATCTCCTGTTTGACCACTTCCAATTTGCCTTGATTCATGAACCTAACATTCCAGGTTCCTTTGCAATATTGCTCTTTACAGCATCAGACCTTGCTTCTGTCACCAGTGACATCCACAACCAGGTATTGTTTTTGCTTTGGCACCATCCCTTCATTCTTTCTTATTTCTCCACTGATCTCCAGTAGCATATTGGGCACCTACCGACCTGGGGAGTTCATCTTTCAGTGTCCTATCTTTTTGCCTTTTCATACTGTTCATGGGGTTCTCAAGGCAAGAATACTGAAGTGGTTTGCCATGCCCTTCTCCAGTGGGCCGCATTCTGTCAGACCTCTCTACCATGACCCGTCCGTCTTGGGTGGCCCCACACGGCATGGCTTAGTTTCATTGAGTTAGACAAGGCTGTGGTCCGTGTGATCAGACTGGCTAGCTGTCTGTGATTGTGCTTTCAGTCTGTCTGCCCTCTGATGCCCTCTCTCAGCGCCTACCATCTTACTTGGGTTTCTCTTACCTTGGATGTGGGGTATCCCTTCACGGCTGCTCCAGGAAAGTGAAACCACTGCTCCTTACCTTGGACATGGATTCCGGGAGTTGGTGTTGGACAGGGAGGCCTGGCGTGCTGCAACTCATGGGGTCACAAAGAGTCAGACATGACTGAGCGACTGAACTTACTGAACTGAAATTAGACAGTATTTTTTCTTCATGTCAATAATTATATTCTGTTTATGGTAAAAATAGAATGAAATATTTAGGGATTAAGAGACATAGCATATGTACCTCACTCTCAAACAGTTCTCTATTGGATGGCATCACCAACTCGATGGACATGGGTTTGGGTAAACTCTGGGAGTTGGTGATGGACAGGGAGGCCTGACGTGCTGTGATTCATGGGGTCGCAAAGAGTCGGACATGACTGAGAGATAGAACTGAGCTGAACTGATATATGTATTTATATTCTTACATATATACATATATATATATAAGTATATGAAGAAATGATAAGGCAAATGTGATAAGATGTAATATCTATAGATTCTCAGTGAAAGATTAAAGAAAATTCTCTCTGTGATTTTTGCAACTTTTCTATAAGTCTGAATTATTTCAAAATACAAAATTATTTACACTCACATATGTACCCAATATTTACTTAAAAACCTAGAGAAAGGGACTGAGAGAGTTTAGATAACAATGTAACAATGAACTAACAATTCTTTAAACTGAGTGATTAGTGCATGAAGTTTCATTATATAGGTTTATTTTTATTGTCATTTGAAAATTTCCAAAATTCAAAGTTTATAATCTATGTATACACACACATGCACACACTAGCCATAGCTGCAAAAATTCGAGGAAACACTTGCAGTGACATTGACAGCAGGTAATATGATTTGGGGGGCTGCTGCTGCTGCTAAGTCGCTTCAGTCGTGTCTGACTCTGTGCAATCCCATAGACGGCAGCCCACCAGGCTCCCCCGTCCCTGGGATTCTATAGGCAAGAACACTGGAGTGGGTTGCCATTTCCTTTTCCAATGTATGAAAGGAAAAGTGAAAGTGAAGTCGCTCAGTCGTGTCTGACTCTTAGCGACCCCATGGACTGCAGCCTACCAGGCTCCTCGGTCCATGGGATTTTCCAGGCGAGAGTACTGGAGTGGGCTGCCATCGCCTTCTCCGGACTTGGTGGGGGGGGGGCATAAATTTAAAAAGAGAAACTGAAAGATCATATCACCTGCTTTAGTAATTTGTCTAGAATTTATTCTATGAAACCTAATGAGTTGTATACACATTAAATTTTTCTTCAAAATAGCAACTTCAAGTGCATGTGATGCATCAAAATAAATCAACATTAAAATGATTAATTTTATGCCTCCAAGTTAATAACACAAATAATAAAAATGTTAATGGTGGCCACCTGTAGGAGGTATCAACATTGCTAATAATATTTTCTAAGGAAAATAAGCAGCACCACCCATTGTGATACAAGCCAGAGGAGAAGAACCCACAGTTAGAGGTTTGCTGCAGTGACAACCCTCCAACCTAGAGGGGACAGAAGACAGGCAGCAGGATTTCAGTGACCAGATCACACACGTCAAAAATATAGACATAGATTGGCAGGGAGTACAGCTCTCAGTTAGGATGTCTGGGGTCATACTATGGTTCTAATACCAATAAGAAAGAGAAAATTTAGGTAGTACCATAAGGCCAAAACCAGTCACAAAAGGCTGGTGGTGTGGACCAATGACATGCTGTGCTCAGCTATGGGCAAAAGAATCTACGGAAAGTTAAAAAAAAAAAAAAAAAAAAGAACAACTAACTCAAAAGCCTGTAATAGGTATAGGTTTATTGAGACATTTCAACTCATTGGCATATAAAATGAAATTAATTTCTCTTCTCAGTCACAAATTTCAATCTTTCACAGCTGAAAAAAAGTATTTCAGGCAAACTAAAAACTTTCTGGTTATTTTCAGCCCTAAGATACCCATCCTACAGCCCTCTGCTAGTGTAGCTCCCCTCTTAGTCTACAGCCTAGAGAGAAAAGGCTCAGCAATCCTCCATTCATCAAGCCAGATGTCAGTTCTTCTTTGCAGGCACCCAAAACCTCAACAGGTTTTGCAGAATCACCTTACTTGGCTTGGGTAAGAACAGTCTTCTCATTCTTTCATCGGAACAGGAGTGAAACACCTCTCACCGTTCGTTGAGCACTTCTCATGTTATAAAAGTCTTCTTTGATTCTATCTTCTCTTTTCTTGAAATTCACATTGTATAATGTAGATAAGAAGAGTGGTGGTTGATACTAATAGGAAGACAAGGGGAAGACGTCTGCCTCTAACAACGGATAGCTTAAAAAATAAAAAAGTGCAAGTTGGTGCCATTCAGCTTAAATTTGGAGTCTCTACTTCAATTCTTAAATTCGGAGTCAACAGAAACAGTCAAGCTCAATGTTCTCTACAAAGGAAATTACTATGAATTGACACTATGCTGGGTGCTTTGTACAATTTACTGAATCTTTGTAATAAAACTGAGAGCAATGTTTAATTACTCCCTTTCTTTCAAATAAGGGAGCTGCATTTTAGAAAAAAATGAATAACTTTCCCAATGATTTGTGATGGAGCAGAATTTATATTCCTGACTCGCTACTTTCAAAGAGTATGTGTGATATTTTCCACTGTAGCTCCAATAATTCGGTAAACTAATATGAAGAGCTGACTCATTGGAAAACACCCTGATGCTGGGAGAGATGGAGGGCAGGAGGAGAAGGGGGCAAAAGAGGATGAGACAGTTGGATGGCATCACCGATTCAATGGACATGAGTTTGAGCAAACTACGGGAGGTAGTGAAGGACAGCAGGAAGCCTGGTGTGCTGCAGTCCATGGGGTTACAAAGAGTCGGACATGACTTAGTGACTGAACAACAACAATTACACAGTACACCAAAAAAAAAAAAAAGGTTTATTTCAGATATCACCAGGGATAAGGTTCTAAAGTAATTAACTGTCTTTGTGAAATGTGGATCAGAACCTATTGGAATCTGAGTTTATAGAAGACTACTGAATTCAGGGATTATAGCTAAACTGAGCTAGTGAAGACAAAAAATGAAAATCTCTATGCATAACTTTGGTTTTCCCAAAGAAGGTCATCAATGATTGCCTACTAATGCTATGTCTTGTCTCAATACACTAAAACCACATTTCACTTTGGTCTTAATTGATTAACAGATTTCTGACTCAGTAAATATTTCACAGCAGCTTTTACATCCTTGTTTCTCAAGCTATAGATTATAGGATTTAGCATTGGGGTCACCACCCCATAAAACATGGAAACAAGCCCTTCTCTAGCTTGCAAATTGTCTTGTCCAAGGAGGTCTTGAGACTTGGGTTTGGCATATATGAAGAAAATGGTACCATAAAATATGATCACCACAGTCAGATGTGCTGAGCAGGTAGAAAAGGCCTTGTATCTCCCTGTGGCTGAGTTCATTCTCAAGATGGTATAGAGGATAAGCATATAGGAGAAAAAAATGACCAGAAGGGGTAGAACCAAGAAAGCCATATTTGACACTGCTAAAGTAACAATATTGAGTGATATATCAGCACAAGCTAGCTTGAGAACAGCCAGTATTTCACATAAGAAATGATTGATAATATTATTACCACAGAAAGGCAATCGCATGGCAAGAGAAGTTTGCACAATTGAGTTGATTCCACCAGAGAGCCATGAAACAGAAGCCATCAGGATAAACACCACCTTGCTCATGATGACAGGGTATCTCAGAGGGTTACAGATGGCCACATAGCGGTCAAAAGCCATCATGCCAAGGAGGAGACACTCTGTTGACCCCATTGCAAATCCTAAGAACATCTGCACTGCACATCCAGAAAAGGAAATGGTCCTTTTTTTTGAGATTAAGCTCACCAAAGTTGAGGGAACAGAGGAGGATGTATAGCAGATATCCAGAAAAGAGAGGTTTCCCAGAAAGAAGTACATGGGGGTGTGAAGACGGGAATCAAATATGCTAGCTATTATCAGAACACCGTTGCCAATTAGAATCACTAGATACATAACTAGAATTACAGCAAAGAAAATAATCTCAAGTTTTGGGTAACCGGAGAGTCCCAGAAGAATGAATTCATTCACAAATGTCTTATTTATTCTATCCATGTCCCAGCTTTCAGGATGTCAAGAAAGTACCAACATAAAATATTTTCACTGCCAAGTAACAAATGTAACAAATTTCTTGAATAGACATTATTTTAGAGTGAAATAGTGTGTTTTCTTCAAAACTCTGTCATTCAGTTATCTTCAAGAATGTCTTTGCCAAGAACACAGTGATACTGAGAAATTGAGAATTTCAGTGCCCTGTGTCTAATGTTTGAAGTGGCTTCCTTGGTAGCTCAGCTGGTAAAGAATCCACCTGCAATGCAGGAAACCCGGGTTTGATCCCTGGGTTGTAAAGATCTCCTGGAGGAAGGCATGGCAACCCACTCCAGTATCTACCTAGGATCAGAAGCAAATTCAGAAGCAACCTTCTCCACTGTTGAAGACACTGTAAATTGAGTTTTATAAAAGCCCTAGAATATTTCAGATGATAAATCTGACTTCATTAAATCAGTCTCCGTGAGAGAGTGGTGGGGAAGGCAAAAGACCACAAAGACTGGAATTTTGATCCAGTATTTAACAGAAATGTTGAAAATCTTAACGCAAGTGTATTTTATGCATGCTTGTTTGTCTCCCTGACACCTTAGATCTCTATTCAGTCTGTTAAATTGTGTATTTCTATAGGGCAGACATTTGATTGTAGTAAACTGAATCACATACACAGCAATTTAACATTTGTTCAAACATCAAGTTTGTTGTTGATCTCGTAGTCTGAGTCTGCTCTTACTATTTTATTACTTCCCATTACAAGACTAGTGTGTAAACTAGTTCTGCAAGAATACAATGAAGATCTCTGAGGAAAAATAGTCTCTTCATTTGCTTCAATCAATGACTTCAGAATTATTCTTGGTAATTTATATATTTAAGTGAACCTGGGAAAACAGTAATAATGCTTAAATATGTAACTATATATGTATGTAGCACTTTATTTAAAAAATCAATCTTCTCGTTATCTCTATTTTCTTTCAAATGTGAAACACAGAATGTGGCCAAAGTAATCCAGCCTATAAGTAAAGAGTGGAGCTTGAAGCTCAGATATTTACGTGTGAAGTCTAGAACTCTGTGGGCTACAACACCAAAAGTTATATCAAGTTTTCCCACCAAGTACTACCCAGAATTTTTGGCCTTGGTGGATTAATGAAGAATCAGTTATTTCAGTCTTTACTAAATTCTTCATATGTATATAAACTTCCTGGATATTTTGTTAAAATGTAGATTTTCTTTTGCCAATGCTGATGCAGGGGCTGTGACTCTGCATTTCTAATACACTCCCAAAGTATGCCAAATAATAAATCACAACTGTTCAGTTCAGTTCAGTCGCTCAGTCGTGTCCAACTCTTTGCGAACCCATGAACCGCAGCACGCCAGGCCTCCCTGTCCATCACCAACTCCCTGAGTCCACCCAAGCCATGTCCATCGAGTCGGTGATGCCAACCAGCCATCTCATCCTCTGTCGTCCCCTTCTCCTCCTGCCCTCAATCTTTCCCAGCATCAGGGTCTTTTCAAATGAGTCAGCTCTTTGCATCAGGTGGCCAAAGTATTGGAGTTTCAGCTTCAACATCAGTCCTTCCAATGAATACCCAGGACTGATCTCCTTTAGGATGGACTGGTTGGATTGCCTTCACAGCTGTATTTGGTCCTAATAATTAATTAGAGGCTGCACTGCCTCATGCTGTTCATATTTTAAGTCCATATTTAATAAGAATTTTAATTATGAAATGAAAAGGTATATTTTTATGATATTCAAGACTTACCCTTACACTGATAAATTATTTCCACCTCCTAAAAGAACCTGTTAATTTCTTCTTAGTATTTATGTCAGCATTCTGAACTAAGGTCAGGTTCAACAAACAATGTTAGATTCCACAGATCTGAAAGAGTAAATATTTGTCATGTAACAGTTGTTGTGATTATTCCCCATTCCCAAAGCAATTTAAAGTTGGAATGAGAGATCTGTTGAATGGAGAAACTTCTGATGCGTTAGGGACCTTGTCCCACAGACACAATTAAGAACGATGTCAGGAATATAATGTGGCTGAACTAAAGCTTAAAAATGAAATAACATTCTCCCACCTGTGTAACTTTTTAAAATAGGGGCAAATGTTCACCAAACTAACTTTATGAAATGTGAGAGCTTTTTAGTTTAAAATTTATTTACAAAGCAAAGCTGATTTAAATTAAGTTCCTAATTGAAACAACCAAAATTATAGACTTGAAAATGGTTTAGATATTAGGGATGAAATAAAATAGACATTTTCTGTGAATTAATTGCATTGTCACTTTTTTTTAAGTTACTTTCATTTTTTAGATAAGTTAATTTCATGCATGATATCAATACCAACCTATTTTGAAATGAAAAGAAATACACATAAGGAATAAAATAAATAAATTTATAGGATAAAAGTGAATTCATATGTTCAAGGCCAGAAAGAAACTTTAAAAGTCCAGAATGGATAGTTTGGGTCATGAATTCAGACAAATAGCACATTGTTGACTTAGAGTGACTCAGAAAGTCTCTTAAGCTACATTATATAATAGATGAGAGCTTTTTCATCAGCATACACCTTATATCGCTCTCTATGATTTTATATGTGCTTTTATTTGTCCATTTCTTTTTAAACTTTTGTCTATTTCTTTAAATATAAGTTAATCATGCTCCTCTGTATTTTAATTTCTACTCCTCTGCACATTAATTTCCTCAGTCCTTAAAAAGTCACCTATCTTCTCCTATAATAATTGATTCTACTAATATTTCCTTCCCAACTCAAAACTATGTTTTTGATTTGTCCCAAAAAATGCACACGCTCTTGTAAAATACGTATTTAAATTTGTACCTAAACTTCATTGTGCTATAAATCACAACATTGCTTAGTTTTTCAACAATTTCAGGGATCTATTTATATTTCTTAGGCCCGACAGGGCCTAAGCCGGGCCGGGGCCTGGGGGCTGGGGGCAGCGGCCGAGAGGGCCTAGGCCGGGCCGGGGGCGGGGGGCGGCGGCCGACAGGGGCTAAGCCAGGCTGGGGGCCGGGGACGGCGGCTGACAGGGCCTAGGCCGGGCGGGGGGCTGGGGCCAGCGGCGGTGGCGGTGGCGAGAGGAATTACCCAAGCCCCAAGGTAAGAGAAACCCAAGTAAGACGATAAGTGTTGCGAGAGGGCATCAGAGGGCAGACACACTAAAACTAAAATTACAGAAAACTAGCTAATCTGATCACACGGACCACAGCCTTGTCTATCTCAATGAAACTAAGCCATGCCGTGTGGGGCCACCCAAGACGGATGGGTCATGGTGGAGAGGTCTGACAGGAAGTGGTCCACTGGAGAAGGGCATGGCAAACCACTTCAGTATTCTTGCCTTGAGAACCCCATGAACAGTATGAAAAGGCAAAAGATAGGACACTGAAAGATGAACTCCCCAGGTCAGTAGGTGCCCAGTATGCTAATGGAGATCAGTGGAGAAATAACTCCAGAAAGAATGATGGGATGGAGCCAAAGCAAAAACGATACCCAACTGTGGATGTGACTGGTGATAGACGCAGAGTCTGATGCTGTAAAGAGCAATATTGCATAGGAACCTGGAATGTTAGGTCCATGAATCAAGGCAAACTGGAAGTGGTCAAACAGGAGATGGCAAGAGTGGACGTCGACATTCTAGGAATCAGCGAACTAAGATGGACTGGAATGGGTGAATTTAACTCAGATGACCATTATATCTACTTCTGTTGGCAAGAATCCCTTAGAAGAAATGGAGTAGCCATCATGGTCAACAAAAGAGTCCGAAATGCAGTACTTGGATGCAATCTCAAAAATGACAGAATGATCACTGTTCGTTTCCAAGGCAAACCATTCAATATCACGGTAATCCAAGTCTATGCCCCGACCAGTAACGCTGAAGAAGCTGAAGTTGAACGGTTATATGAAGACCTACAAGACCTCCTAGAACTAACACCCAAAAAAGATGTCCTTTTCATTATAGGGGACTGGAATGCAAAAGTAGGAAGTCAAGAAACACCTGGTGTAACAGGCAAGTTTGGCCTTGGAGTACAGAATGAAGCAGGGCAAAGGCTAATAGAGTTTTGCCATGAGAACACACTGGTAATAGCAAAAACCCTATTCCAACAACACAAGAGAAGACTCTACACGTGGACATCACCAGATGGTCAACACCGAAATCAGATTGATTATATTCTTTCCAGCCAAAGATGGAGAAGCTCTATACAGTCAGCAAAAACAAGACCAGGAGCAGACTGTGGCTCAGATCATGAACTGCTTATTGCCAAATTCAGACTTAAATTGAAGAAAGTAGGGAAAACCACTAGACCATTCAGCTATGACCTAGATCAAATCCCTTATGAGTATACAGTGGAAATGACAAATAGATTTAAGGGACTAGACCTGATAGACAGAGTGCCTGACGAACTATGGACAGAGGTTCGTGATATTGTGCAGTTGACAGGGATCAAGAAAATCCCCATGGAAAAGAAATGCAAGAAAGCAAAATGGCTGTCTGAGGAGGCCTTACAGATAGCTTGGAAGAGAAGAGAAGCGAAAAGCAAAGGAGAAAAGGAAAGATATTCCCATCTGAATGCAGAGTTCCAAAGAAGAGCAAGGAGAGATAAGAAAGCCTTCCTCAGTGATCAGTGCAAAGAAATAGAGGAAAACAACAGATTGGGAAAGACTAGAGATCTCTTCAAGAAAATTAGAGATACCAAAGGAACATTTCATGCAAAGATAGGCTCGATAAAGGACAGAAATGGTATGGACCTAACAGAAGCAGAAGATATTAAGAAGAGATGGCAAGAATACACAGAAGAACTGTACAAAAAAGATCTTCACGACCCAGATAATCACGATGGTGTGATCACTCACCTAGAGCCAGACATCCTGGAATGTGAAGTCAAGTGGGCCTTGGAAAGCATCACTACGAACAAAGCTAGTGGAGGTGATGGATTCCAGTTGAGCTATTTCAAATCCTCAAAGGTGATGCTGTGAAAGTGCTGCACTCAATATGCCAGCAAATCTGGAAAACTCAGCAGTGGCCACAGGACTGGAAAAGGTCAGTTTTCGTTCCAATCCCAAAGAAAGGCAATGCCAAAGAATGCTCAAACTACCGCACAATTGCACTCATCTCACATGCTAGTAAAGTAATGCTCAAAATTCTCCAAGCCAGGCTTCAGCAATACGTGAACCGTGAACTTCCAGATGTTCAAGCTGGTTTTAGAAAAGGCAGAGGAACCAGAGATCAAATTGCCAATATCCGCTGGATCATCGAAAAAGCAAAAGAGTTCCAGAAAAACATCTATTTCTGCTTTATTGACTATGCCAAAGCCTTTGACTGTGTGGATCACAATAAACTGTGGAAAATTCTGAAAGAGATGGGAATACCAGACCATCTGACCTGTCTCTTGAGAAACCTGTATGCAGGTCAGGAAGCAACAGTTAGAACTGGACATGGAACAACAGACTGGTTCCAAATAGGAAAAGGAGTACGTCAAGGCTTTATATTGTCACCCTGCTTATTTAACTTATATGCAGAGTACATCATGAGAAACGCTGGGCTGGAAGAAACACAAGCTGGAATCAAGATTGCCGGGAGAAATATCAATAACCTCAGATATGCAGATGACACCACCCTTATGGCAGAGAGTGAAGAAGAACTAAAGAGCCTCTTGATGAAGGTGAAGGAGGAGAGTGAAAAAGTTGGCTTAAAGCTCAACGTTCAGAAAACTAAGATCATGGCATCTGGTCCCATCACTCCATGGGAAATAGATGGGGAAACAGTGGAAACAGTGTCAGACTTTATTTTTTGGGGCTCCAGAATCACTGGTCATGGTGACTGCATCCATGAAATTAAGAGACGCTTACTCCTTGGAAGGAAGGTTATGGCCAACATAGATAGCATATTTAAAAGCAGAGACATTACTTTGCCAACAAAAGTCCGTCTAGTCAAGGCTATGGTTTTTCCAGTGGTCATGTATGGATGTGAGAGTTGGACGGTGAAGAAAGCTGAGCACCGCAGAATTGATGCTTTTGAGCTTTGGTGTTGGAGAAGACTCTTGAGAGTCCCTTGGACTGCAAGGAGATCCAATCAATCCATCCTAAAAGAGATCAATCCTGGGTGTTCATTGGAAGGTCTGATGTTGAAGCTGAAACTCCAACACTTTGGCCACCTCATGCGAAGTGTTGACTAATTGGAAAAGACCCTAATGCTGGGTAGGATTGGGGGCGGGAGGAGAAGGGGACGACAGAGGATGAGATGGTTGGAGGGCATCACCGACTCGATGAACATGGGTTTGGGTAGACTCCGGGAGTTGGTGATGGACAGAGAGGCCTGGCGTGCTGCAATTCATGGGGTCGCAAAGAGTCGGACTCGACTGAGTGACTGAACTGAACTGATTTATATTTCTATAAGGACATCTAGTTTATTTGTTCCTCACTTGTGTTATTAATAACTGTTCCATAATGAATACTCACATGTGATATTAACAGAACCATTCCTCTGATGATGGATGCCAAAGTTCCTGTCAAACTGCTTTTGCTACAAACAACACAAGGATGAACATCCTCATGCTTATCCCCTTAAAGTCCTGGTCAAGAACTTAGATCTGAGACATCGTCCCAGGACTGGATCATTGGGTCCTGCCCAATTTTAATATAGCCAGAGAGTTTTCCAGTTTATCAATGTACCTGCATGTAGGCTATGTCGCTTCAGTCATGTCTGACACTGTGTGACCCCATGGACTGTAGCCTGCCAGGCTCCTCTGTTCATGGGATTTTCCAGGCAAGAATATTGGGGTGGCTTGCTATTTCCTTCTCCAGGGAATCTTCCTGACCCAGGGATCAAACCTGGGTCTCCTGCATGCAGGCAGATTCTTTACCATCTGAGCCACTAGGGAAGCCCATATAATGTACAGTCCCATCAGAATTCTACCTCCCCACATGTCTGCCAACATTTGATTATTTCCTTTCCAAAGAAAATATATATTTTAAGACTATTTTAATGATAATTTTTCTGATTTGGAATATTACTGAGCATTTTTCAGGTTTTCTTAATGTTAGAATCTCTCAATGTCAGCCATTTAGGAAAACCCTTCAGTGAGTCACTGATTTGTATCCTTTGACCAATTTTCTGTTAAAGATTTTATGTTTTAAAACATTTTTCCTCTATTATAAGTTTCCACGATTTTCTATATTGTTTCATTACATAATTTAATATTTTTACATGCAAATTGTTAATATTATCTCGTCTCCAATTGTATAAATGATGATCCAAGGATCAAATTTTTTTTCATATATGAAAACATTTTCCTAACATGGCCTACTAAGCTCTCCCCATTGCTTTGGGGTAAAAGTTTCATGATGCCAAATACAAACATGTGTCTGTATCTGAGATCTCTTTTCTTTTCTACTGGACTATATAAATGTCCCTGAAACATTATCAGAGTATTTTAATTACTGTGGCTTTGTTGTGTGCTTCAAATATGGATTTCCCCTTACTTTTTTTTATAAAACTATGTGAAAGTTGTATAAAATTATTCCATCCTATAAATTTTAGAACAGGTAATAATATTCCTCAAAATAATTCATTTAAAAATTTTAATACATTTAATTGAATGTATAGACTAATTTGGGGGAAAATGGCAGCCTTATGTTTTTATCCTATCTATCTATTAACATATTTTACTTTTTGAATTACTCATATTTTGTTATGGTGTTTATTTTAAATTTAAATGGTTTCTATAAAGGTCCTGTACATGCTTTGTTAGGATAAAACTCAGATATTTTATAATTTGTTACTTTTATTATATTTATTTCTATTACATCTGCTAATTATTTATTGCTAATGTAAAGAGAACTATTTTTCCACTTATATCCAAACTTCTTACTCATTTTTTAAATCAGGTCTTAAAAATTTTTTAATCTCTTTTTTTTCACTTCTGCCTTTTTCTGGTGTTAAGATTTTGACCAGGACTACCAAGCTGATATCAAATATTAGCTGTGAGAGTAGGCATCCTTATGTTAATACCAATCTTAATGAGAATATAGAAACTGTATGAATTATTAGTGAATAGTACTTTCCTATAGACTTTTGGAATACAGTTTCCTTTCAAGATAAGGAAATTATCTCCTCTTTGTGAACTTCAAACATTTCATATAAAAATTATTATTAATGATCTTCTCCAAATTTACTCCTTGCATATATTGAAATAGTTGCTTTTGATTTTCTTTACTGATATCATGATTACTGGTGACATTTACCAAATATTTAAGGAAGGATAACACATATGTTATATGATAATAGTCCTTACTTCCTTGAATTGCTATGAATACAAGAATTTACAAATGTATCTGGCATAAAGTAATCAATATATATATTACTATTTTATAATTGTTATGAAAATTATTTAAACTGCAAATTATTAACATTAATTGTTATTTATTGCATTGGTAGTTTTCAAACTATGCCCCTTGGAATTCTATAAAAACCAAATTGAAGGAGCAAGAGTGAATAAGATACTAAAGGGACACTGCGTCTTCCTTCATTTCAGACCAGTGTAACTTCAACCACAGAAACTCTTTTTTGTTTGCTTTGTATCTTTTGCTTCTTTTAAATTTTACTTGTGAAAAAATGAGTTACATGTCACTAGTTTAGTTAAATGTATGGATTCTGAATAATATATTATTATACATGTATATATAATAATATATTTACCTTTAATTTGTTCATTTATTTACTATTTGTGTCCATTAACATATAACACTCTCTTACATGGTAAGAACTTGTTTATTACCCTACAATATCTCAAAGACCTAGACTAGAATATGAAATGTCACAGATGCTCAATAAATAATTTTAGTAAATAAATGAACCACATCATATATAAACATAGAAATGTATATCTGTCATATCTGAAGTAGCAATAGCTCTTCAAGAAGATATCTGACTCAATATAACATTTTATAAGTGAACTTATTGGCATTTTTTCATTTGAACTCCCTTCATAAGTTACTACTTTTTATTTTGATGTGATGTGTATCATAATGTAGAAAAGTGGTTTTATTATTAGTTACCATAACTTGTTTGGATTTGTTACATAATGAGGTTAGTTGAAAGAGTCCCCTGTGATGCACCCTAATTTTTATCCCAATAAAATAGAAGTGATATGGTAGCAGAGAATTCCTCTTGGACTTTGAGAAGAGACCAGGTCAAAATGAGGACTTCTTTCTCACCCAGCATTGGACCAACAGCTCTTAAGTGGCAGGAGAACTAAGCAGAACTGGGAACTGACAATAATGTCAATAAGAGGATAAAAAGTGGCAAAAGAGGATCAAATTGTTCAATGAACTGACAGCTGCAGGGTTTTGGGCACTGGAGGATAAGACAAGGGTAGACCCAGATTGAGATAATCTCTATTGTCTGAAGAGTGCAGCCACTGGAGTAGTGCCAGTGGGAGAAATGGAAGCCTCATTGCCCTTGAAGGAATTGAATCAGATATATCAATAGAGGAAAGCACTTTTTTTCTTCTAGCCCTTTGAGAAGTCGATGAGACTTGAAATATAGAAGACATGTCTGAAGTAAAACACTATTGTCATTTAGTCACTAAGTCGTGTCCAACTTTTTTGTGACCCCAGGGGCTGTAGCCTGCAAGGATCCTCTGTCCATGGGCTTTCCCAGGCCAGAATACTGAAGTGGGTTGCCATTTCCTTCTCTACAGGATCTTCCCAACCCAGGAATCAAACCCGCGTCTAGTCTCCTGCTTTGGCAGGTGATTCTTTACCACTGAGCCACCAGTGAAGGCCAAAAGACTATAACATCTAAATTGCAAATGTAAGCCCTTAGTATCTTACTTTCTTCCTAACAAGTAATTATTATTTCTTCATATGATTGCTGCTGCTCCTGCTGCTAAGTCACTTCAGTCGTGTCCGACTCTGTGCAACCCCATAGACGGCAGCCACCAGGCTCCCCCGTCCCTGGGATTCTCCAGGCAAGAACACTGGAGTGGGTTGCCATTTCCTTCTCCAATGCATGAAAGTGAAAAGTGTAAGTGAAGTCACTCAGTCATGTCCGACTCTTCGCGACTCCATGGACTGCAGCCTACCAGGCTCCTCCGTCCATGGGATTTTCCATGCAAGAGTACTGGAGTGGGTTGCCATTGCCTTCTCCTCTTCATATGATTAAATAAGTTCATCTACGCTCAGCATTAAATAGTACCTAGGATGTCCTAATGGAGAAGGCAATGGCAACCCACTCCAGTATTCTTGCCTGGAGAATCCCGTGGACGAAGGAGCCTGGTGGGCTGCTGTCCATGGGGTTGCACGGAGTCAGACACGACTGAAACAACTTAGCATGAATGCATGCATTGGAGAAGGAAATGGCAATCCACTCCAGTATTCTTGCTTGGAGAATCCCAGGGATGGAGGAGCCTGGTGGGCTGCCGTCTATGGCGTCACACAGAGTCGGACATAACTGAAGCAACTTAGCAGCAGCAGCAGCAGCAGCAGGATGTCCTAAATGTCCGATAAACATTGGTGATTTTGTATTGTTAACGCTCTGTATGTTTTAATAGGTCACAAAGTTTTGAGTAACAAGATTGTCTTTCTTATTTTTTATGGAGTAATTCTGATGTTATAAATTATTGTCTCTTAGCTTTGAGTCCACTTTTCATTGTGAGATAGGGTTGAGACACTGAAAACCATACTTTTTTCTTGCTAGCTAGCTTTTGTTAAATTCTTCCTTAAGGGCTGCTAGAGAAAGAATGGAAAGTTGGATGATGATAAGGGACTTGACCTTCCTTATTAACTTCTTGCTCATGCCAGCATCACTCGAGCTATGGTTCTTAACTATGACAATGGCAAATACTTAGCTGCTGGCAGTATTGATTTCAGTTTTTATTTCCTGTTTTTTATACGCCAAAGACCAGTAGCCTACCAGTGCTACCTCCTCAGAGGTTTGAATCTATCACTCAGCTTTTACTTTTGGTAGATAAGCAGTCCTGCTAAGTCTTTATTTTGTCTTGAGGTATATTTAAAAACAATAATATATGCAATTCTGTGCTTGAGAAATATAGTAAATCAGATGGGTCATAAGCAATAGATTTGGTTAGACTGTCACTTCCATACATAACTAAATAACAGGTATGGGGAAAGACATTTGTATTTCCTCTATAGTTCGTTACTTGTGTCTAAAATGTAGATTATAAAAACCTCTTCAGTATGCTCTAAAATGACATACAATAATTATCATATGTCCATATGAAAGGAAAACATTGAGTAGTTCACCAAATACTAAAATACATGTGAGAAGGGATAAACTTAGGACTTTCAGAGAAAGAAACAAAATTAATGATCAAGGGATCAGTCCAAGAGGAAGACATAACAATTGTAAATATCTATGCACCCAACATAGGAGCACCTCAATACACAAGACAAACACTAAAAGACATAAAAGGGGAAATTAAAATAACACAATAATAATAGGAGACTTTAACAGCCCACTCAACACAATGGACAGGTCATCAAAACAGAAAATTAATAAGGAAATACAAGTCTTAAATGATACATTAGATGGAGATGGATCTCATTGATATCTTCAGGACATTCCATCCAAATGCAGAAGAATAAACCTTTTTCTCAAGTGCACATGGAACATTCTCCAGGATAGAGCACATCTTGTGTCACACATCAAATCTCAATAAATTTAAGAAAAACTGAAATCATATCAAGCATCTTCTCTGACAACAATGCTATGAGGCTAGATATCAATTACAAGAAAAAATAAATAAATAAGAAACAAAAACACATGGAGATTAAGAAAATGTTTCTAAATAACCAACAGGTTACTGAATAAATCAAAAGGGAAATGAAAAAATTTCTAGAAACAAATGACAATGAAAACACGACAACTCAAAACCTATGGGATGCAGCAAAAGCAGTCCCAAGAGCGAAGTTTATAGCAATACAATCCTACCTCAAGAAACAAGAAAAACATCGAATAGACAGCCTAACTTTACACCTAAAACAACTGGAAAAAGAAAAACAAAAAACCCTGAAATTAGTAGAAAGAAAGAAATCATGAAGATCTGAGTAGAAATAAATGAAAAAGAAATGAAAGAAACAATAGTCAAGATTAATAAAAATAAAACCTGGTCCTTTGAGAAGATAAACAAAATTGACAAAGCTTTAGCCAGACTCATCAAGAAAAAAAAGAGAGAAGAATCAAATCAACAAAATTAGAAATGAAAAAGGAGAGGTTACAACAGACAATACAGAAATACACAGGGTTATAAGACTATTATGAGCAACTATATGGAAATAAAATGGATAACCTGGAAGAAATGGATAGGTTCTTAGAAAAGTTCAATCTTCCAAGAGTGAACCAGGAAGAAATAGAGATTATGAACAACTCAATTACAAGCACTGAAATTGAAGCTGTGATCAAAAATCTCCCATAAAACAAAACCCCAGAACCAGATGGCTTCACAGGAGAATTCTATCCAACAATTAGAGAAGAGCTAATGCTGATGTTGAAGCTGAAACTCCAATACTTTGGCCACCTCATGCGAAGGGTTGACTCATTGGAAAAGACCCTGATGCTGGGTAGGATTGGGGGCGGGAGGAGAAGGGGACGACAGAGGATGAGATGGTTGGATGGCATCACCGACTCGATGGACATGGGTTTGGGTAGACTCCAGGAGTTGGTGATGGACAGAGAGGCCTGGCGTGCTGCAATTCATGGGGTCACAAAGAGTCGGACACGACTGAGCGACTGAACTGAACTGAACTGAATGCCTATCCTTCTAAAACTCTCTCAAAAAATTGCAGAGGCAGGAACACTTCCAAATTCATTCTACAAGGCCACCATCACCCTGATAACAAAACCCAACAAAGACAACACAAAAAAAGAAAACCACAGGCCAATATCACTGATGAACATAGATGCAAAAATCCTGAACAAAATTTTAGCAAACAGAATTCAGCAACACATCAAAAAGCTCATACGCCATGACCAAGTTGGGTTTATTCCAGGATTGCAAGGATTCTTCAATATTTGCAAATCAATCAATGTGATAGACCATATTAACAAACTGAAAGATAAAAAACATATGATCATCTCAATAGATGCAGGAAAAGCCTTTGACAAAATTCAGCACCCATTTATGATTAAAACTCTTCAAAAAACTGGGCATAGAAGGAACCTACCTCAACATAGTAAAGGCCATATATGATAAGCCTACAGCAAACATTCTCAATGGTGAGAAACTGAAAGCATTCCCCCTAAGATCAGGAACAAGACAAGGGTGTCCACTTTCACCACTATTATTCAACATAGTTCTGGAAGTCCTAGCTACAGAAATCAGAGAAGAAGAAGAAATTAAAGAAATCCAGTTTGGAAAAGAAGAAGTAAAGCTCTCACTGCTTGAAGATGACGTGATACTGTACATAGAAAATCCTGAAGATAGTATCAGAAAATTACTAGAGATACTCAGTGAATTTAGCAAAGCTGCAGGATACAAAATCAATACACAGAAATCACTTGTATTACTGTATACTAACAATGAAAAATCGGAAAGAGAAACTAAGGAATCAACCCCATTCACAATTGCACAAAAATAATAGATAGGAATAAACTTACAAAAGGATACAAAAGAATTATGTGCAGAAAACTATAAGACACTGATGAAAGAAATCAAAAACTACATAAACAGATGGAGAGATATTCCATGTTCCTGGGGTCAGTTCAGTTCAATCGCTCAGTTGTGTCTGACTATTTGTGACCCCATGGACTGCAGTACGCCAGGCCTCCCTGCCCATCACCAACTCCCAGAGTTTACTCAGACTCATGTCCATTCAGTCAGTGATGCCATCCAACCATCTCATCTTCTGTCCTCCCCTTCTCCTCCCTCCTTCAATCTTTCCCAGCATCAGGGTCTTTTCCAATGAGCCAGTTCTTCCCATCACGTGGCCAAAGTATTGGAATTTCAGATTCAGCATCAGTCCTTTCATTGAATATTCAGGACTGATTTCCTTTAGGATGAACTGGTTGGGTCTCCTTGCTGTCCAAGGGACTCTCAAGAGTCTTCTCCAACACCACAGTTCAGAAACATCAATTCTTCAGTTCTCAGCTTTCTTTATAGTGCAACTCTCACATCAATACTTGACTACCATAGCTTTGACTAGACGGACATTTGTTGGCAAAGTAATGTCTCTGCTTTTTAATAAGCTGTCTATATTGGCCATAACTTTCCTTCCAAGGAGCAAGCATCTTAAATTTGATGGCTGCAGTCATGAACTGTAGTGATTTTGGAGCCCCCAAAAATAAAGTCTGTCACTGTTTCCACTGTTTGCCCATCTATTTGCCATGAAGTGATGGAATCAGATGCCATGATCTTAGTTTTCTGAATGTTGAGCTTTAAGCCAATTTTTTCACTCTCCTCTTTCACTTTTATCAAGAGGCTCTTTAGATCTTCTTTGCTTTCTACCATAAGGGTGGTGTCATCTACATATCTGAGGTTATTGATATTTCTCCTGACAATCTTGATTCCAGCTTGTGCTTCATCCAGTCCAACATTTCTCATGATGTACTCTGCATATAAGTTAAATAAGCAGAATGACAATAGACAGCCTTGATGTACTCCTTTCCTGATTTGGAATCAGTCTGTTGTTCCATGTCCAGTTCTAACTGTTGCTTCTTGACCTGCATATAGATTTCTCAGGAGGCAGGTGAGGTAGTCTGGTATTCCCATTTCTTGAAGAATTTTCCACAGTGTGTTGTGATCCACACTGTCAAAGGCTTTGGTGTAGTCAATAAAGCAGAAGTAGATGTTTTTCCTGAACTTTCTTGCTTTTTTGATGATCCAAAGGATGTTGGCAATTTGATCTCTGGTTCCTCTGCCTTTTCTAAATCTAGCTTGAACATCTGGAAGTTCACAGTTCAAGTACTGTTGAAGCCTGGCTTAGAGAATTTTGAGCATTGCTTTGCTACCGTGTGAGATGAATGCATTTGTGTGGTAGTTTGAACATTTTTTGGCATTGCCTTTCTTTGAGATTGGAATGGAAACTGACCTTTTCACCTTTTCCATTGATGTGGTCACTGCTGTTTTCCAAATTTGCTGGCATATTTAGTGCAGCACTTTCACAGCATCATCTTTTAGGAATTGAAACAGCTCAGCTGGAATTCTATTATTTCTATTAGCTTTGTTCATAGTGATGCTTCCTAAGGCCCACTTGAATTCACATTCCTGGATGTCTGGCTCTAGGTGAGTGATCACACCATCGTGATTATTTGGGTCATCAAGATCTTTTTTGCATAGTTCTTCTCGGTATTCTTGCCACTTCTTAATACATTCTGTTTCTGTTGGGTCCATACCATTTCTGTCCTTTACTGTGCCCGTTTTTGCAAGAAACATTCCCTTGGTATCTCTAATTTAACTAACCTACATCTAACTAACCTCTAACTAACTAATCTCTAACTAACCAATCTGATCACATGGACCACTGCCTTGTCTAACTCAATGAAACCAAGAGCCATGCCGTGTAGGGCCACCCAAGATGGATTGGTCATGGTATAGAGTTCTGACCAAACATGGTACACTGGAGAACAGAATGGCAAACCACTTCAGTATTCTTGCCTTGAGAACCCATGAACAGTATGAAAAGGCAAAAAGATAGGACACTGAAAGATGAAGTCCCCAGGTCGGTAGGTGCCCAATATGCTACTGGAGATCAGTGGAGAACTAGCTCCAGAAAGAATGAAGAGATGGAGCTAAAGCAAACAAACACCCAGTTGTGGATGTGAGTGGTGATGGAAGTAAAGTCTGATGCTGTAAAGGACAATATTGAATAGAGCCTGGAATGTTAGGTCCATGAATCAAGGTAAATTGGAAGTGGTTCAACAGGATATGGCAAGAGTGAACATCGACATTTTAGGAATCAGTGAACTGAAATGGACTGGAATGGGTGAATTTAACTCAGATGACCATTATATCTACTACTGTGGGCAAGAATCCCTTAGAAGAAATGGCGCAGCCATGATAGTCAACAAAAGAGTCTAAAATGCAGTACTTGGATGCAATCTCAAAAATGACAGAATGATCTCTGTTTGTTTCCAAGGCAAACCATTCAATATCACAGTAATCCAAGGCTATGCCCTGATCAGTAAGGTTGAAGAAGCTGAAGTTGAATGGTTCTATGAAGACCTACAAGGCCTTCTAGAAATAACACCCCAGAAAGATGTCCTTTTCATTACAGCATACTGGAATGCAAAAGCAGGAAGTCAAGAAACACCTGGCGTAACAGGCAAATTTGCCCTGGGAGTATAGAATGAAGCAGGGCAAAGGCTAATAGAGTTTTGCCAAGAGAAAGCACTGGTCATAGCAAACACCCTCTTCCAACGACACAAGAGAAGACTCTACACATGGACATCAATAGATAGTCAATACCAAAATCAGATTGTTTATTTTCTTTGCAGTCAAAGATGGAGAAGCTCTATACAGTCAGCAAAAACAAGACTGGAAGCTGACTATGGCTCAGATTATGAACTCTGTATTGCCAAATCAGACATAAATTGAAGAAAGTAGGGAAAACCACTAGACCATTCAGGTATGACCTAAATCAAACCCCTTACGATTATACAGTGGAAGTGACAAATACTTTCAAGGGATTAGATTTGATAGACAGTGTGCCTGAAGAACATTGGAGAAGGAAATGGCAACCCACTCCAGTGTTCTTGCCTGGAGAATCCCAGGGATGGGGGGGCCTAGTGGGCTGCCGTCTATGGGGTCACACAGAGTCGGACACGACTGAAGCGACTTAGCAGCAGTAGCAGCGGTGCCTGAAGAACATTGTATAGGAGGTAGTGATCAAAACTATCCCCAAGAAAAAGAAATTCAAAAAGGCAAAATGGCTGTCTGAGGAGGCCTTACAAATAGCTGTGAAAAGAAGAGAAGCAAAAGGCAAAGGAGAAAAGGAAAGATATACCCATTTGAATGTAGAGTTCCAAAGAATAATAAGGAGAGTTAAGAAAGCCTTCCTCAGTGATCAGTGCAAAGGAATAGAGGGAAATATTAGAATGGGAAAGATTAGAGATCCCTTCAAGAAAATTAGAGATACCGAGGGAACTTTAATGCAAAGATGGGCTCAATAAAGGACAGAAATGGTATGGACCTATCAGAAGCAGAAGATATTAAGAAGAGGTGGCAAGAATACACAGAAAAACTATACAAGAAAGATCTGATGACCCAGATAACCATGATGGTGTGATCACTCACCTAGAGCCAGACATCCTGGAATGTGAAGTCAAGTGGGCCTTGGGAAGCATCACTAAGAACAAGGCTAGTAGAAGTGATGGAATTCCAGCTGAGCTATTTCAAATCCTAAAAGATGATTCTGTGAAAGTGCTGCACTCAATATGCCAGCAAATTTGGAAAACAGCAGTGACCACATCAATGGAAAAGGTGAAAAGGTCAGTTTCCATTCCAATCTCAAAGAAAGGCAATGCCAAAAAATGTTCAAACTACCACACAAATGCATTCATCTCACATGGTAAAAAAGTAATGCTCAAAATTCTCTAAGCCAGGCTTCAACAGTACTTGAACCATGAACTTTCAGATGTTCAAGTTGGATTTAGAAAAGGCAGAGGAACCAGAGATCAAATTGCCAACATCCTTTGGATCATTGAAAAAGCAAGTGAATTCCAGAAAAACATCTACTTCTGCTTTATTGACTACCTCAAAGCCTTTGACTGTGGGATCACAACACACTGTGGAAAATTCTTCAAGAAATGGGAATACCAGACTACCTCACCTGCCTCCTGAGAAATCTGTATGCCCGTCAAGAAGCAACAGTTAGAAACAGACATGGAATAACATACTGTTTCCAAATTGGGAAAGAAGTACGTCAAGTCTGTATATTCTCACCCTGCTTATTTAATTTATATGCAGAGTATATCATGCTAAGTGCTGGGTTTAATGAAGCACAAGCTGGAATCAAGATTGCCGGGAGAAATATCAATAACCTCAGGTATGCAGATGACACCACCTTTATGGCAGAAAGCAAAGAAGAACTAAAGAGCCTCTTGATGAAAGTGAAAGAGGAGAGTGAAAAAGTTGGCTTAATACTCAACATCCATTAAACTAAGATCATGGCATCCAGTCCCATATCTTCATGGCAAATAGATGGGGAAACAATGGAAACACTGACAGACTTTATTTTGGGAGGCTCCAAAATCCCTGAAGATGTTGACTGCAGCCATGAAATTAAAAGATGCTTACTCCTTAGAGAAAAGCTATGACCAACCTAGACAGCATATTAAAAAGCAGAGACATTACCCTGCCAACAAAAGTCCACATACTCAAAGCTATGGTTTATCCAGTAGTCATGTATGGATGTGAGATTTGGACTATAAAGAAAGCTGAGTGGCAAAGAATTAATGCTTTTGAACTGTGGTATTGGAGCAGACTCTTGAGAGTCTCTTGGACTGCAAGGAGATCCAACATGTCCATCCTAAAGGGAATCAGTTTTTGCAAGGACTGATGCTGAAGCTGAAACTCTAATACTTTGGCCACCTGTTGCAAAGAAAAGACTCATTGGAAAAGACTCTGATGCTGGGAAAGACAGAAGATGAGATAGTTGGATGGCATCACAGATTTGATGGATATGTGCTTGAGCAAGCTTTAGGAGTTGGTGATAGACAGGGATGCCTGGTATGCTACAGTCCATGGGGCTACAAAGAGTCGGACATGACTGAGAGACTGAACTGTACTGAATTGATCTTGTAGATACATTTAATCCTCATAAAAACCTGAAGACATACATGATTTTATACAATAGAAAACGTAGAGTCCAAAAAAGTTATACAAATTGCCCTCAGTCGCACAGCCAGGAAGTTTCACCTGGTGGGTACTAGAGCACAATTAAACAAACTCCAAAATCCATACACTTCTCATCACCCTATCAGGTAGATCAAGTTTTTGACTGTTGAAAGAACTTCCTACCCATCTCTGAGGAAAATGGACAAAGAACAATTTCCAACTCTATATGACCTCTAAGTATGTATTACACAGTAATTCCAAAAGACAGTAGACCTGGGAAGACATCGCATTTTTTCTACTTGTTTTTTATAGCCTGGTGATCTCCCTCCGGAATAGAAAACACAGTTTGATATTTACACCTGAGCGGGAACTACATCTCAGAGGACATCATTAAAAGTTGGCTGACCTTTCTGATATCAAGGTACAAATAGGTCACACAGGGATGGGATCCCATGTGCTTGAACAATCCAAAGTCAAGCTTGTTAAAGTAAACTTGTAATTTTTTAACAACACTCTTTCCCTCCTGTTTTCTGGAGGGAATCTGGGGCTATTTCTGAGAGAATCATTTCTTCTCCTTGATCACAACTAAACAGTAAATAAAATAATATATGAGATCATCATGCGGAAAACTTTAAAAGTGAAATCAATTTATTCTGTGAGGAAAATCAGTCCTCTATATACTGCCATCACCAACTTATATGTAAAACTTAATTTGGCAGGGTAAAGAAGACATTCTAATAAAAAACACTGAGTAGAGATAGAGTCAAAGATGATAAACTGGTAGGAAAGGGAATATTATATATCACATGCATTTTGTTTAGTCACATAGAATTAAAGAGATTTGCTACAGTCCTCACTCATCCATACTGCTTTAGACTCAGCTTGTTTTACTCAAGTAGGTTCCTTACATAGCCATGAAGATGTTTGAGTTTGCGACTTCCAGAAGACATAAAATCATGCAGATAGTTCATTTTCACCCTGGGAACTTAAGAGTCCATATAAAAAAGTGATTTTTTTCTATGAGGCCACCATCACCCTAATACCAAAACCTGACAAAGATGCTACAAAAAAAAAGAAAACTACAGGCCAATATCACTGATGAACATAGATGCAAAAATCCTTAACAAAATCCTAGCAAACAGAATCCAACAACATATTAAAAAGATCATACATCATGACCAAGTGGGCTTTATCCTAGGGATGCAAGGATTCTTCAATATCCGCAAATCAATCAATGTAATACACCACATAAACAAATTGAAAAATAAAAACCATATGATTATTTCAATAGATGCAGAGAAATCCTTTGACAAAACTCAACATCCATTTATGATAAAAAACCCTCCAAAAAGCAGGAATAGAAGAAACATACCTCAACATAATAAAAGCTATATATGACAAACCCATGGCAAACGTTATCCTAAATGGGGAAAAACTGAAAGCATTTCCCCTAAAATCAGGAACAAGACAAGGGTGCCCACTCTCACCACTACTATTCAACATAGTTTTGGCCACAGCAATCAGAGAAGAAAAAGAAATAAAAGGAATCCAGATTGGAAAAGAAGAAGTAAAACTCTCACTGTTTGCAGATGACATGATCCTCTACATAGAAAACCCTATAGAAACCCTACATAGACTCCATCAGAAAATTATTAGAGCTAATTAACGAATATAGTAAAGTTGCAGGATATAAAATTAACACACAGAAATCCCTTGCATTCCTACACACCAACAATGAGAAAAGAGAAAGAGAAATTAAGGAAACAATTCCATTCACTATCGCAACGAAAAGAATAAAATACTTAGGAATATATCTAACTAAAGAAACAAAAGATCTATATATAGAAAACTATAAAACACTGGTGAAAGAAATCAAAGAGGACACAAATAGATGGAGAAATATACCGTGTTCATGGATTGGAAGAATCAATATAGTGAAAATGAGTATACTACCCAAAGCAATCTATAGATTCAATGCAATCCCTATCAAGCTTCCAAACGGGATTCTTCAGAGAACTAGAACAAATAATTTCACCATTTGTATGGAAATACAAAAAACTTCGAATAGCCAAAGCAATCTTGAGAAAGAAGAATGGAACTGGAGGAATCAACCTGCCTGACTTCAGGCTCTACTACAAAGCCACAGTCATCAAGACAGTATGGTACTGGCACAAGGACAGAAATATAGATCAATGGAACAAAATAGAAAGCCCAGAGATAAATCCATGCACCTATGGACACCTTATCTTTGACAAAGGAGGCAAGAATATACAATGGAGAAAAGACAATCTCTTTAACAAGTGGTGCTGGGAAAACTGGTCAACCACTTGTAAAAGAATGAAACTAGAACATTTTCTAACACCATACACAAAAATAAACTCGAAGTGGATTAAAGATCTAAACGTAAGACCAGAAACTATAAAACTCCTAGAGGAAAACATAGGCAAAACACTCTCCGATATAAACCACAGCAGGATCCTCTATGACCCACCTCCCAGAATATTGGAAATAAAAGCAAAAATAAACAAATGTGACCTAATTAAACTTCAAAGCTTTTGCACAACAAAGGAAACTATAAGCAAGGTGAAAAGACAGCCTTTGGAATGGGAGAAAATAATAGCAAAGGAAGCAATGGACAAAGAATTAATCTCAAAGATATACAAGCAACTCCTGCAGCTCAATTCCAGAAAAATAAATGACCCAATCAAAAAGTGGGCCAAAGAACTAAACAGACACTTCTCCAAAGAAGACATACAGATGGCTAACAAACACATGAAAAGATGCTCAACATCACTCATTATCAGAGAAATGCAAATCAAAACCACAATGACGTACCATTTCACGCCCGTCAGAATGGCTGCTATCCAAAAGACTACAAGCAATAAATGCTGGAGAGGGTGTGGAGAAAAGGGAATTTTCTTACACTGTTGGTGGGAATGCAAACTAGTACAGCCACTATGGAGAACAGTGTGGAGATTCCTCAAAAAACTGGAAATAGAACTGCCATATGACCAAGCAATCCCACTGCTGGGCATACACACTGAGGAAACCAGACTTGAAAGAGACACGTGTACCCCAATGTTCATCGCAGCACTGTTTATAATAACCAGGACATGGAAGCAGCCTAGATGCCCATCAGCAGATGAATGGATAAGGAAGCTGTGGTACATATACACAATGGACTATTGCTAAGTAGCTTCAGTCGTGTTCGACTCTGTGCGACCCCATGGACAGCAGCCCACCAGGCTCCTCTGTCCACGGGGTTCTCCAGGCAAGAATACTGGAGTGGGTTGCCATTTCCTTCTCCAATGGACTATTACTCAGCCATTAAAAAGAATATATTCGAATCAGTTCTGATGAGGTGGATGAAACTGGAGCCTATTATACAGAGTGAAGTAAGCCAGAAAGAAAAACACGAATACAGTATACTAACACATATATATGGTATTTAGTCAATTGGTAAAGATAACCCCGTATGCGAGACATCAAAAGAGACACAGATAAATAGAATAGTATTATGGACTCTATGGGAGAGGGGGAGGGCAGGATGATATGGGAGAATGGCATGGAAGCATGTAAATTATCATATGTGAAACGAATCACCAGTCCAGGTTCAATGCATGATACAGGGTGCTCGGGGCTGGTGCACTGCCATGACCTGGAGGGATGGGATGGGGAGGGAGGTGGAAGGGGGGTTCTGGAAGGGGAAAACATGTACACTCATGGTGGATTCATGTCAATGTAAGGCAAAACAAATACAATATTGTAAAGTTAAAAAATAGAAAATAAACTAATTTAAAAAAAAGAATACAACACATTTAAACTAGCATCTAAATGTAATAAAATCAAAAGAACCAAATTTAAAACCAGTCTTCATTAAAGCCACTGTTAGATTTTTAAATAATGTGCCTAGAATTTTAAAGTGCTTTTCTTTTAAAAAAAAATAAATGACTTCCCTTAACTAAAAAAAAAAAAAAAAAATTAGATTTCTTGAAAATAGAACAATCTACCTTTTGAAGTGGAGAGTTCTTTTATCTCCAGTGTTCAAGAACATTATCTCCAGGACAGTGATGGATTGAGTCACAATAAAGGAGAATCCCGAAGCACCTAGAGTAGGATTCAATTAATATTGGGATTTTTTTTCCTCACTCTGAATTTACAAAATCTACAATGATATTTTTTAAAGGCACAAGTTAAGTTCTTAGATCAGAAGCAGTAAGAGGAAAAATGGCAAATAAAGAATGGTAAGTAAATAATAAAACAATAAATAACAATTTAAATAATAAAGGTGTATACTAATCAGCATTCTCTCTCTGGGAATACAGATGAGCAAACTACCTAGGTGTGTGAGCCTCTATTACAGAAATTGGAATATGTAGATGTCCAAGGTTTCTAATAGTAGCTACATGGTAGATAGCTTCTAACAGTAGATAACATGAGCTGATCTGTTGAGAAAAATTTTATATTGAAAATAACACAGATGTGAACAAGGGCACTAGGATTGAACAAACCAGTTTATCTTTGATTGGAAATTTCTCATGGTTGTGCTAATTTGCAAGTAATTTTTCAAATATGAAAGTCTCAAATAAATACATCACATCATTTTAAACATTATCTAGAACTCATCACAACTAACAGTTTATCAATACTGTCCCTTTAGCATCTGGTAGCATTCAACATGTGCATCTGCATTGAGAGGAGAACTGGGCCATGCTAACCTATTACATCATGTATTCCTTCCATAATCTGCACTTTACCCACCCCCCAACCCCCACCCAAACTTCAGGAGAAGCAGAAAGTGCTATCTCAGCCCTTGTTAAAATGAAAAATCCAAATATAAGGATGGGAGTGACAGCTCTGACTCTTGAAAATATGAGCACTGCTTCTTCCAAATAGTTTTCATTTTTTTTCATAGGAACCTGCACTGAATGTGAAAGCACAGAACATGCAGTCAGATTACAGCAACATCTTCTCTCATCTGGAGATAAATTTCACTCTCTACAATATAGTCCTCATAAAATATCAAGTAGTGTTTATTTCACAGTTTAGTTTGAACGTGAAACTGGACCCTGACAAGTGATGATATTCAAGAAAATATCTTACAAGTAAGGGGTAGATAACAATGAATCAGAATAGAAACCCAGCTGGAATAACATATTATATTAGGCAGTTTGCAAAGTAGTGATTTTATTTATATCACATTTTAAGAAGATTCACAGTGTCACTGTCTGCAGAATATTCTGATGGAAGGCAAGAGTGAAAACTGAGAGACCAGTAAGGAAGTTCCTGCAGAAATGCCACTTCACTCAGGAGCTCATGACTTATCAGAGCCATGCATCCCTCATTTTTGTTTCCCCCACAACTTACGGGTCTGGCAGTGTAACTGTTGAAGTATATTGACTCAAATACACTTATCAAGAAAAATGAGCCTCCTCTTATTTTTATGGAATTATCTTAAATGAGTTGTCAAGGCTTTGTGTAATCAAATACAGTAAGTTATACAATTTTGTCTCATACAAGGAACCCATATTTTCCCCAATTCATCAAGGAATAGACTCTATTTTTTAGCAGCAGTGATTCATTTTGATACTTTTTTTCTACTGATTTTTATAGTATCTTATTGAAGCAGGATTATTATATGTCTTTTATTTATCCAAACTAACAAAAATGCTCATTTACAGCACTAACAGTAGGCAAACTATACTCAAACTAACTGACCAGTAATCAAATATAATAATGTTAACTGTGTTTTATGGAGTGCCTATTAAATACCAAGAAACATAAGTACTATATCATATATCAACACTACAAGGTAGATATAATACTCATTTGCAACTTAAATATCTTCCCCAAGATCACCAACCGACAAGTCAGGAAATTGGAATCCAGAGTATCCAATTCTAAAGCCATTCTCTTTTTATAACTGCAAGGTAAAGTGTGTATCTTAGATCATCAATGTAATTAGAGTAGCAAACACCATTATTGATACCTACTATGCATTCATAACTACATTAAATTCTTCATATGTATTGCCTCATTAATTCTCAGAACAATATTAGGTATTTTTAAGTTCCTCATTTTACAGACATGGAAACCAAGGCTTAGAGAGTTTCAGTGACCTCACTGAGGTCATAGAGGTAGTGCTTGACAAAACTGGGCTGTCTAACTTCAGAATCTAATGTTCTCAACCATCTTACTCTTCTGCCTCTAAAATGACAGAAAACACTTTGTTCCTGTAGAATTAGCAAAATCAATACCAGAAATATATCGCAGACCCAAGGTCCTTCTGTATCACAGAGAATCTCACAATCCTAAAATATTCTCTCCAGCAATATATATTCTTAAATATTTTAACAAAACACATGGGAAATGGCTGAAGGAACAACAAAAGTGTGGCCTGGTACAAAAAAGACTCAGAAACAGCAATCTGGAAGTACCTGAAAAGCTGTCATGAAAAAACAAACATATATACTTATTCTTGTTGTTACACATGGAAAAATGAGGGTTGCATATATATACAAAGTTAAATGTAAAGAACTTTCTAATAATGAGAATTCTCCCAAAATAACCTGAGTGGCCTCATACAGTGCTCTAACCATCACTGGGTTGGGAGCAGAAGTAAAATGAACACTGACCCAACTTTAGAGAAAACAACATAGTTTTCATATGGATGAAACAAAACTAAATAAAACCATAGGTGAAATTTCATTCATATGTTTCAGGGATAAAATGAAAATCTTATTGAAAATTTAAACTGCATGTCAAAAATAAGAAGGAAAACTACAAATTGGAAAGGTATTTACAGAGACAAAATTGTTAATTAAGAGTTCATACAATTTAAGAGGAAAACTATCAAAATACCAAGAGATAGGAATAATACAAAGGTAAATATAAGTAATAAATAAACATAGAGGTAATATTCAAATTAATGAGCAATCATAGGAATAAAAAGTAATGTTTTATATAAATAGTAAAGAATAGATACCATTTCTGGTTCTAGAAAATATACAAAAAATAGTCTGTGCAAATACTGCAGTAGCAGGGTAAAATGTTAAGCTTTGGAAAAATAATTTTGCAAATGTATCAAGAATTCTCTCAATTCATATCTTTCCATTCTATAATCACATCACTAGAGGCTAACCTTATGTTATTTCTAGTAGAAGGAAAGCAGATTACAAAGATATCAATGATCATTGTATCAAAATCTCAAAATATTAAAATAAAATTAAAATATCCAACAGTATTAAAATTTAGGTTAGATTATTCTTCAAATATTAGAGAGAAAGGTTATAAGACTGCAAAGTCACAGAAAATTATTGATTTAAAATGTAATATGCTAATTAAATTTTATCCATACTGGTATAAAGAAAAATTATTTCTATGTAGTTTCGAATTAACAAGAATATGGATGATAAAAATAATTTAAAGAAGTAGAATGACTTCCTCTTTTACCAGGATTTTATTAGCATTGATCTAGCATTATTTGTGGAAGCAAAAGAAAAACAAATTCTTAGGGAAAGTTTGTGTTTTGAGAACTTTGCTGAGGTCATCAAATAGATGTGTTCGAGGAATATTCCAAGAAGTGTATGGCTAGGGAAGGTTTTTGTTAAATCAGGTTAATTGGGTTTTTGGAATGAACAGAAGTGGGGATTTCTCTAGAGAATTCTAAGTTTCTGACTCACAACCTTAGGGACTAAAGAAGTTTATAAAAATAAGTGCTAAATTAGCTTCCAAAAGAAGCTGAGTCATTTGAGTAAGTGTCAACTTTAAGACAAATCATGGGAAACTAGAGTTGCATCACTGATCTTTTTTTTAACATGTTTTATTTCCTTCATGCCTCTTAAGAATGTTCATACACAGACAGACTGCCTAATCACGGCTGCTCTTTCTCCCATTTCTTTTTAGGAAGGAGCAACTGAAGTTTAGCATCTTCTGGCCTTATTAGTAAAATGCAAATGAAACTCAAAAATGAGAATTCATTCAGTTAATAGAATGGAATGGTATGAATGACTAAAACTCAGTCAGAAGGTAAGATAAGGAGAGTTTTATTTAAATTTTTCAAAAGAAAAACATCCTATCAATAACTATAAAAATACTGAGCTGAGGTGACCATTGCTGGGAGGTTTTGAAAATATGTATATATTTATCTATGTGAAAGGAAAAAAATATAAAAACCCAGGCATCATCTCCAAGACCAGATACAACGAAATTTTTTTATCTCAAATTTTTCCATGGGAGAGACTGTGAGGAAAAGAAAGTTTTTTGCAATGCAAAAGACCCTCATAAATAATAGGCTTAGGCTTCCCTGATGGCTCAGGTGGTAAAGAATCTGCCTGCTGCAGGAGACCCAGGTTTGATCCCTAGGTTGGGAAAATCTCTTAGAGAAGGAAATGGTCACTGCAGTATTCTTGCCTGGAGAATCCCATGGACAGAGGAGCTTGGTGGACTACAGTTCACGGGGCTGCAAAGTCAGGACTGAGCAACTAACACTTTCGCTTTAAGTGGCTATGCATTTGAGTATTGAGAAGTATTGAGTTCGCTAAAATTTTAAGTAAAAAGTGTCTGGAGAAACAACGCCTGGTAGTTTACATATTATTCACACATAAACTATGTTCAATAAGAGCTTGAGGATACATGTAATTAAAGATGTTTGTAATAAAAATAGGATTAGAAACCCAAAAAAAAGTAACAAAGGGAAGAAATAACCATGAGGGTTAGTCTGATCCCAGAAGGACAAAGCAAAAAAAAAAAGTATTAAAAGTTTTTGAATTTTCATTTATATAATTAATCAAATTCCACTACTGAGATTTTAATTCTCTACACTAAACCTGAGAGAAATTTTCAACATTTTTTCATATGAATTCGTTATTAGGATAATGTCTTCATAAGTGAAAGATGATGAATGTCTTCAATGTTTTCAGAGGCAAATATATATTTTATGTGTGTATTTATTATATGGGTCCTTGAGAAAACTTGAGTGCATCATTTTAAATCGTGATTTTATTTAAAAATTCATACTTATATAAGCATTTTGACATAGCAATAAAAATGAGGGTTTGGGGACCATAAAGATAAGGGTTTAAAATTAATTCAAACTGCATTTTGATGTTGAGTTCCTGGTTCATTTTGCATGGAAAAAACTGCATAACTGGAACACTTTCTACCTTGAAAAACAGCACAAAAATAGTAGTCTGAAAATTTTTTATATAAATAAATTAAATACCTATTTAAAAAATAAAGATAAGAGTTCAAATAATAATCCTGGTATTTACCAACTATAAGACATTGAAATTGTACTTGACTTCTGAAATATCAAATTAATTTCTTCACTGTTAAAATATGGATAATAATTTTGAATTATTCTGAAAGATAAATGATAAAAATTATTTGAAGTGCCAAATACAGACTAGGACCTCATGTGTTGTCAATTACTCTTCTCTTTGTGAGCTAAAATAATACATCTTTCCATGTGGTATGTTAATTGAAGATCAGAGTTTATAAAACCTACAAAATAAAAGTTGGTAACTCTACTTATGTTTTCACAATATCAGTTGTCTTAACTGATCTCTTTAGAAGAACTGGAGAGAATAACAGAATTACATCTAGTGAGAATTTAGAGTATAGATGGTATCTGCTTTTCAATGAAAAATCTTAGAACTTTAAATATTAGATCCTCAAGTAAGCAAGTCAATAAAAGTGAAAAAAAATCTAGAAAGTTAGGGATCTTTCTAGAAAATTAGAGAGCTTAACTTCTGTCTTGAATAAAAAAGTCATAGACTTTTCTTTAGGTCTGTTACAACAGTAAAAGAGTGCCTGAATGCAACCTCACGGCATGGAACCAGAGCGATTACTTCTAAAAGACCAGGAGTTGGTTGAGAAGGATTAGAGGACAGCTAAGATTTAGTTCAGTTCAAAGCCTCAACAAATAAGAATATCATCTTCTAGTGACAGTTCTATTCTAGGGACCATGGATCTGAAATCTCTTTTGAGATTATATTAATATGACTAAGAACTCAAATTCTTTATCTTGGTTCACTCCAAAAGTAATTAACACTGTTAAACCTGCAAGATTTAGAGAGTAGGGATCATAAATGCTCCAGGTCTACCAGAAATAGTAGCTTCCTACGGATAACTGGACAAGATGCACCAGTACAACTCAGCCTTAATGTTTAGTATCTAGACACATGAGACAATCACTGTAATGTTTAAATTGCTTTAGCATATTTTACTCTGAGTTAATCTTCCTAATATAATTTGACACCTGCTTCAGTGTCTTTCTCTTTTTCATTATTCTTTTCCTTTTGCATATTTATTTTAGAATTTGGGTAATTCAGAAAAGTAGAAAAAAAGTATCTAAGATATCCGTTAATGTTTTGATATTTCTTTTCAGTCTTTCAATTCTGTCTAGGTTATCTTGGTTTAGATTTTGATCTTTCAAATAATGCTACAACTGTTTTCTTATCACTTAGTCATTCTAAAATAATTTAAATGTAATTTTGGGGTCAGTGGAAATTTATCACAAATTAAAAGATGAATAATGACCCAAAATAAGTGTACTATGATTATTTAACAATTCTAGCATTAGACAAGAATGAAAAACTGTTTTAAAAGATCACTTCCAATATACAGATACCATGGAAAGTGATCGTATTATAAATTACCAAGAATCTTAAAATCTTCATTCCCTTGTTCCCAGATTCTATAAATTCATTTTAGTGAAGTAAAGTTAAATGGGGAAAACATTTCAGGCACAATGCAATTCAATAGAGTACTTGTTAACTGTTTCTTAAAAGGTACACTAGCTTTGCAAGAGTAATGAAAATCATCTCCTCTGTATTATCTGTTATCCTTCCTCTCCACCTCCATTTGATAACCTTAAAGCAGGTTGGTGGTATCTCTTTAAAAAAATCTCCAAGTAAAATTTTGTTTGCAGAAATTATCAAAGGGCCATTAGGATACCTCATGTACACTACATTTATTTACTATAAGTAATTTCCAAATAGGAATCAGTTTTTATAAGATGTTCCTAAAAAGAGAAGGTTTTTGACCTGATTCACATTTGTCTTCCTGAAACTGCAGTACATTCAGATCCCAGATGACTGAAGTTCTCAAAGAAAGTCATTTGGTATGTGTACCTATAATCAGGCTCCAATCTTAATACCAAGTAAAGGTATATCCTGGCCTACCCAACACTCGCTACCCTTTTTGAAATGTATACCTACAAAGTGGGGTGCAGCCTGAATTAAATGAGTGTCCTTCTTTCTATGGACAGAGGAGCTGGCTGAGCCATAGCCCATGAGGTCACAAGAGTCAGATAAGACTTGGAGACTAAACAACAACAATCTCCTTTCTATAGTCAATAGGTACGTAAATATTCTATTATTTTGAATGAATTGTCTCACCATTGTAAACTGGAGTTTTCATAGAAAGCAGTATAACTCATTGGCAAATGACTATCACATAGAGAAATAGCTAGTCCTATACCAGAAACATAACTACTTTTTGAAAACCCTAAGTAAAACCCATCTTTTCGATCAACTTTTTTTCTCAAGGAATATTTTTAAATCTAGGTAGAATATCTTGAGAATGAAGAAGTGTTTTCAAAATTATACTCTTTAACTTAGTTGTTATAGGGAAGAATATCATATACTAATATCTGCTTTTTAGATTTTTTTCAAATTAAAGTCATTTTCTCTACACTCTATAGCACACAACTCTGATCTTTTTCAGTTCAGTTCAGTCTCTCAGTTATGTCCAACTCTTTGCAGCACCATGGACGGTAACACGCCAGGCTTCCCTGTCCTTCACCATCTCCCAGAGCTTGCTCAAACTGATGCCTATTGAGTTCATGATGCCATCCAACCATCTCATCCTCTGACATCCCATTCTCTTCCTACCTTCAATCTTTCCCAGCATCAGGGTCTTTTCAAATGAGTCAGTTCTTTGCATCAGATAGCCAAAGTATTGGAGTTTCAGCTTCAACATCAGTCCTTCCAATGAACACCCAGGACTGATGTCCTTTAGGATGGACTGGTTTGGTCTCCTTGCAGTCCAAGGGATTCTCAAGAGTCTTCTCCAACACCACACTTCAAAAGCATCAATTCTTCGGCACTCAGCTTTATTTATAGTCCAACTCTCACATCCATACATGACTACTGGAAAAACTATAGCTTTGACTAGACAGAGCTTTGTTGGCAAAGTACTATCTCTGCTCTTTAATATGCTGTCTAGGTTGGTAATAGCTTTTCTTCCAAGGAGCAAGCATCTTTTAATTTCATGGCTGCAGTCACCATCTGCAGTGATTTTGGAGCCCAAGAAAATAAAGTTTGTCACTGTTTTCATTGTTTCCCCACCTATTTGCCATGAGGTGATGTGTCTGGATGCCATGATCTTAGTTTTCTGAACGTTGAGCTTTAAGCCAACTTTTTCACTCTCTTCTTTCACTTTCATCAAGAGGCTCTTTAGTTCTTCTTCACTTTCTGCCATAAGGGTGGTGTCATCTGCCTATCTGAGGTTATTGATATTTCTTCCAGCAATCTTGATTCCATCTTGTGCTTCATCCAGTCTGGTATTTCGCATCATGTACTCTGCATATAAGTTAAATAAGCAGGGTGACAATATACAACCTTGACGTACTTCTTCCCCAATTTGAAACCAGTCTGTTGTTCCATGTCTCGTTCTAACTGTTGCTTCTTGACCTGCACACAGATTTCTCAGGAGGCAGATAAGGTGGTCTGGTATAATCTCAACTTCCTTTCTTGGAAAATATTGAGCTTAATTGCAAATTCAGCAAATGGAAAAGGAACGACTTTCATATAGACAGAAATAAAGGGCAAACTCTTCTAAGTTTTGTTGTTTGTATTTCTAAAAACTAAGGAATCCAAAACAAATTGCAATACACCTACACAGAAGTCTCACCAAAATGTTTAGTTTTGTATAGTCTGCTGTTCAATTTCAATCCTACATAGAACTGAAACCCCAGTGGCAAGTTGCAAAGGTATCAAAGAGAGATGATTTAAAAGGCCTTGCTATTGATATGCTTATACACAAGCAACATCAACAACATCTGAAAGCATGTTAATGAATACAGATCTTAAAACCCACTTCAGATCCACTGATTGAGAGTCTTTTACAAATATTTCCCATGCTATTCATCTGTATACTAAAATTTGGATGGGTGTTTTCTTCCTCAGCCACACAATAGAATCATCTGCAGAGCATTATTCTAAAAGATGCGTTAGACACTCCTACTCAGGCAACTTGTATAATTTTGAGGGCAATAACCAAGTAATTTTAAAAGGGGGATGTAAAGTCAGAAAATGTAGAATTGAATAGTAGTTTGTTTACTTACTGTGTTTTAAAATACTTCTTACCATTATGAACGTTATCTTCCTCAGAGAATTATAGTGATGATAAAATAAGTATGATGAAAATTTTCATAAATTGTAAAACCCTAAACCAATGTTATTGTTAATGACTGGCAAGATATAAAATCATAAATCAATATTTTTAAGAAGTTAAGCATGTTATCTCCAAAATGATGATATTCAAAGTAAGTTTGATCAGGAGTAACAAATATTTATCAAATAGTTCTTCCCTGACTCAGAATTTGTGCATCATAATGTCAGAAATGGAATATTAAGTTTGCATTCTTAATAAACTACTAACATAATTTTTGTCTCTCTTCTATTCCCTGATGCACGAGCTAAAAGAAAAATCTGAAAATCTAAACTCACAACTGTAAACCCAACCAGCTAATACTGACTTGTTGCCCTTCCTCCAATGTCCTCTTACTTCATATTATAATACTGTATAGACTCCTTAAACCCACATCTCTTCTGGATTACTCCAGGTATGAAAACGTGAAATGGAAAGGACCAATTGGACAGACATTGAGTTCATTCTACAGGGACTTTCTGAGTATCCAAGAACAGAAAAACTCCTTTTTGTGATGTGTTTGTTGATGTACCTGGTGATCCTCCTGGGGAACAGCACTTTGATCATCCTCACTCTCCTGGATTCCCACCTTCACACCCCTATGTACTTCTTCCTTGGTAATCTTTCCTTCCTTGACATTTGGTACACATCCTCCTTTATCCCCTCAACAATGATACACTTTCTATCAGAGAAAAAAACTATCTCCTTCATTAGATGTGTTCTTCAGATGTCTGTCTCTTACACTATGGGGTCCACAGAGTGTGTACTTTTAGCAGTGATGGCATATGACCGTTACATAGCCATCTGCATCCCTCTGAGATACCCTATCATCATGAGCAAGGCACTTTGTATTCAGATGGCAGCTCTCTCCTGGGGATTGGGCTTTCTCAGCTCATTGACAGAAACAATTCTTGCAGTACAGTTGCCCTTCTGTGGAAAAAATGTTATCAATCATTTTGTTTGTGAAATATTGGCCTTTGTCAAGCTAGCTTGCACAGATATATCCTTGAATGAGATTACTATCATGTTGGGCAATGTAATATTTTTGTTTGTTCCGTTACTGTTAATTTGTATCTCCTACATTTTTATCCTTTCTACTGTACTAAGAATCAATTCAGCTGGAGGGAAAAAAAAAGGCTTTTTCCATCTGCTCATCCCACATAACAGTGGTGACTGTGTTTTATGGGACAATCCTCTTCATGTATATGAAGCCAAAGTCCAAAGATGCTGCTTTTGACAAATTGATTGCCCTGTTCTATGGAGTAGTCACACCTACGCTCAATCCTATCATCTATAGCCTGAGGAATACTGAAGTACATGGCGCTATGAGAAAATTGACAGCTAAACTGGTTCTGGAGGAAAGAATGAGAAATTTGCATCTTTGAGTTTATGCACATAATAAACTCATATATTGGATGCAAGGTTTTCATTATAAACAGAACAAAGGAAATAAAGGCTATGTGTAAAATCACAGAATTTAAGAGTAGGGAAGAAATTTCAGGGTGATAATCCAACTTCATCATTTATGAAAATGACAAAAATGTAGGGACAACTAGTCTATGAAGTGAGAGCAAACTTTTAGAAACAAGAAAAAAATTGAAATTTAACTTTTCCAGAAATATCCAAGGTACATGTCAACTTAACAATTAAAATATATATTTTCATTCCCCTTTTTGAGAGAACTACTTGAGTTCATGTTTTTTTTTCTGTTTATTACTCATTTTTGTTTTACTCAGGGACTTGATCGGCCCCAAACTCATTTTCTAGTATATATATATTCTTTCTTTTTTCCCTCGCTGTGTTTCTTCTACCCAGTCTGCTACACTATGCTGCATTCACTATGCACTTATTCAAATATATCATATTCTTTCACACTTAAGGATAATAGTATATGTCACTTCATTCCCATTATCATATTTCTCCTATGGTGACAACACAAGCATCTAATTAAAGAAAATTTAAATGTTTTATCTTCTGAAAAATCATTCCAGATTTACCCACAGTGAAAGCACTGTTTACAATTGCCAAGATATGGAAGCAACGTAAGTGTCCATCAACTGATGAATGGGTAAAAAAGTTGTAATGTGTGTGTGTGTATATATACGTATGAATATCACTGTTGTTTACTTGCTATATCCAAAACTTTTGGAAGCCCATAGACTGTTGCCCGCCAGCTCCTCTGTCCAAGAGATTTCTCAGGCAAGAATACTGGAGTAGGTTGCCATTTCCTTCTCCTGGGGATCTTCCTGACCTAGAGATGAAATTTGTGTGTCCTGCATTGGCAAGGGGATCCTTTACCACTGAACCACCAGGGAAGCCCCAGTAGAATATTACTCAGCCATAAAGAAAGAATGAAATTCTGCCACCTAAAGCAACATAGATATACCTAGAATATATTACACTTAGTGAAATGAATCAGAGAATGACAAATACTCTATGTTATCACTTTTATGTGAAATCTAAAAAATAGAACAAATGAATTTATGTTAACAAACAGTAACAGACTCATAGATATAGAGAACAAGCTAGTGGTCATCAGTGAGAGAGGGAAATGGGAAGGAATGAGCCAAGGGTATGGAATTAAGAGACACAAACTATTATGTATAAATAAGCAACAAGATATATTATCCAGAAGAGGAAATATATCCATTATTGTCCATTAATACTTTAAATGGAATACGATCTATAAAAATATTGACTCACCATGCTGTATAACTGAAACAAATATAATATTGTAAATCAACTATATTTCAATAATAAAGAAGTAAAAATTAAAAATAAGGAAATAAGGATGCATCCTTCATCCATGTAACATAAGGATTTTCAGGTACCTATATTGAGAGGTGGGAGTAACTAAGGACAACGGTTCTACAATTAATCTCTTTTTTATGACCTATAACTTTTTTTAAAATGTATTTTCATAAAACTTACCACACATATTTTGTTTGCAGTTCTGTATATTAAAACTTATTGAGTGTGAGGGCAAATATTAAAATTAAAATTCCACTTGTGATCATTATCACATTATAAGAAGAAAAGAATGTTAGTGTGGGTACTGTAGAGAGATAGAAGGTAAAGTGAATCAAAAGAAATGGGAGCTCAGTTATATACAAGAGATGACACAAGAGATTAGCAAACATACGAGGTATAGTGAGAGCCTGCTTACCACTGACAGAGGAGTTACACACAGAAAGAGGAAAAACTAGAATAAACCATGTGATACTGGGTAAGAAGACAGTGTGAACTCACTGCTTTCAGTATATACATAGAGCAATATGCATACAGAAAAAGAGAGATATAGATAATGGCCATGCTTATATATAGAAATTAATATGGATTACACAAATGTTCAAACTACCACAAAATGTTCAAATTACCACACAATTGCACTCGTTTCACATGTTAACAAGATAATATTAAATAGCAATATAATGTTCAAAATCCTTCAAGCTAGGCTTCAAGAGTACATGAACCAAGACCTTCTAGATGTAAAAGCTTGGTTTAGAAAAATCAGAGGAACCAGAGATCAAATTGCCAACATCTGTAGGATCATAAAAAAAGCAAGGGAATTCCAGAAAAACATCGACTCCTGCTTTATTGACTATGCTAAAGCCTTGACCCTGTGGATAACAGCAAACTGTAGAAAATTCTTAAAAGAGGTGGAATACCAGACTACCTTACCTGCCTCTTGAGAAATCTGTATGCAGGTCATAAAGAAACAGAACTGGACATGGAACAACGAACTGGTTCCAAATTAAGAAAGAAGTAAATCAAGGTTGTATAGTTTCATCCTGCTTATTAAATTACTATGCAGAGTACATCATGAGAAATGCTGAGTCGGATGAAGCACAAGCTGGAATCAAGATTGCCGGGAAAAATATCAATAACCTCAGATAAGCAAATGACACCAGCCTAATGACAGAAAGCAAAGAGGAACTAAAGATCCTCTTCATGAGGGTGAAATAGGAGAGTGAAAAAGCTAGCTGAAAACACAACATCCCAAAAACTAAGATCATGGCATTCAGCCCCATCACTTCATGGCAAATAGATGGGGGGGAAGAAAGGAAACAGTGAGAAACTTTATTTTCTTGGGCTCCAAAATCACTGTGGATGATGACTGCAGCCATGAAATTAAATGACGATTGTTCCTTGGAAGAAAAGCTATGACAAACCTAGACAGAATATTAAAAAGCAGAGACATCAGTTTGCCAAGAAAGGTCCATATAGTCAAAGCTATGGTTTTTCCAGTAGTCACATACAGATGTGAAAATTTGATCATAAAAACGGCTGAGCAACAAAGAATGGGATGCTTTCAAACTGTGGTGCTGAAGAAGACTCTTGAGAGTTCCTTGGACAGCAAGGAGATCAAATCAGTCAATCCTAAAGGAAATCAACCCTGAATATTCATTGGAAGGACTCATGCTGAAGCTGAAGCTCCAATACTATGGTCACCTGATGCAAGGAATTGACTCATTGGAAAAGACCCTGACACTGGAAAGTATCCAGAGCAGGAGGAGAAGAGGGTGGCAGAGGATGAGATGATTGGATGGCATCAACTCAATGGACATGAGTTTGAGCAAACTCTGAGAGTTAGCAAAACACAGGGAAGCCTGGTGGGCCACAGTCCATGGGGTCACAAAGAGTCAGACATGACTGAACAACAACAAAATGTGAATGCAAATATTTGTAAAAGTGTGTATATTTACATGTACATAGGTGCATATAAAAGTACGTTTATTCTCCACATGTGACCACTAAGAGCACCTGGGAGCACTGATGTATTAATAGTAATTGTAAATCTATTGCCAGATCTTGATTACTAAATACAGTTTTCCACTAAAATGGAACCAGTGCTGATTCTAAGAATGATGAAGGAAAAAATCGTAACTTTGAAATATATGTATATTGGGTATAGAATACTATCAGTTCAGTTCAGTCATTCAGTCATGTCCGACTCTTTGCAACCCCATAGACTGCAGCACACCAGGTTTCCCTGTCCATCACCAACACACAGAGCTTGCTCAAACTCATGTCCATTAGGTCAATGATGCCATCCAACCATCTCATCCTCTGTTGTCCCCTTCTCCTGCCTTCAATCTTTCCCAGCATCATGGTCTTTTCCAAAGAAAAAGGTGCCAAATCAGTTGGCCAACTATTGGAGCTTCAGCTTCAGCATCAGTCTGTCCAATGAATACTCAGGACTGATTTCCTTTATGATTGACTGGTTGGTTCTCCGTGCTGTCCAAGGAATTCTCAAGTCTTCTCCAACACTGCAGTTCAAAAGCATCTATTCTTTGGCACTCAGCTTTCTTTATGGTCCAACTCTCACATCCATACATGACTACTGGAAAATTCATAAGCTTTAACTAGACAGACCTTTGTTGGTAATGTCTCTGCTTTTTAATATGCTGTCTAGGTTGGTCATTGCTTTTCTTCCAAGGAGCAAGTGTATTTAATTTCATGGCTGCAGTCACCATCTGCAGTGATTTTGGAGCCCAAGAATGTAAAGTCTGTTACCGTTTCCATTGTTTCCCCACCTATTTGCCATGAAGTGAAGGGATTACCTGCCATGATCTTAGTTTTCTGAATGCTGAGTTTTAAGCCAACTTTTTCACTCTCCTCTTTTACTTTCATCAAGAGACTCTTCAGTTCTTCTTCACTTTCTGCCATAAGGGTTGTGTTATCTGCATATCTGAGGTTATTGATATTTGTCCTGGCAATTGATTCCAGCTTGTGCTTCATCCAGTCCAGCATTTTGCATGATGCACTCTGCATATAAGTTAAATTAGCAGGGTGACAATATACAGCCTTGATGTACTCCTTTCCCAATTTGGAACCAGTCTGTTGTTCCATGTCCGATTCTAACTGTTCCTTCTTGACCTGCATACATATTTCTCGGGAGGCAGGTAAGGTGGTCTAGTATTCCCAACTCGTTAAGAATTTTCCACAGTTTGTTGTGATCCACAGAGTCAAAGGCTTTGGCATAGTCAATAAAGCATAAGTAGATTTTTTTTTCTAGAATTCTCTTGCTTTTTCTATGATCCAACGGATTGTTGGCAATTTGATCTCTGGTTCCTCTGCCTTTTCTAAATCCAATGAGCATCTGGAAGTTCTCAGTTCATGTACTGTTGAAGCCTAGCTTGGAGAATTTTGAGTATTACTTTACTAGAGTGTGAAATGAGTGTAATTCTGTGGTATTTGAACATTTTTTGGCATTGCCTCTCTTTCTATAGGATTATAGAATACTATAGTGACTCTTTTTCTTTCAGTACTTTAATGTTGTGGTTTCTTCATTATCTCAGACTTGCAGTGAGAACAAAACTCTCTCTTAAGAATATAATGTACGTCTTTTCTGATTTTTAAGCAGTTTGTTTATGATGAACCTTGGTGTGGTTTTTTTTCTGTTTCTTATTATTTTGGCTACTGAGATTATTTTGTCTATGTATTTATTGTTTTCATCAAGTTTAGAAAGTTTATATCCATTATTAAAATATTATTTTTGTTTTGCATTTTGTATTTATTTAAATATTATTTTGCTAATACTTTTTCTTTTTTGGACTCCAATTATATGTATACCATATCACTTAAAGCTGTCTCACACAATTAATGGCCTGTTCACATTTATTCATTCTTTTTTCTCTTTGTTTTATTTTAAAGTGTTACTAGTTCTCTGATTCCTTTTTCACTAATTTTTCCTTCTGCAGGGTCCAATTACTTTAATTTCATCCAAAGTATACTGGATAGATTCATATTAGATACACTTCATTACTAGATCTTAGAATTTGTCCTTTTAAAATATCTCTAAATATAATTTTATATTTATAAATATAAATAAATGTATATATAAATATATATCTCCAAATATAATTTTCTATATCTCAAATGACATGATTTTTTCTCAACCTTCTTGACTATATTAAATACAGTCAGAATAACATCTTAATGTCATGTCCAGTAATTCTATCAGTGTCCTGTTTGCTGTTTTAAAAATCTACTTTCTTTCTGTTTGTTTTGTGTCATTAAAATATTATTAGCAACTAAAAGATGTATTTATTTAGGTTATACAAGGTGAATTTTATAGGTGTGCAACATGTTGATTTTATTCTCAGCCTTGTGTGAGCTCTGAAAATCATTCCCTTCAGTTTGCTTGGATGATCCTTTCCCAGGCCCAGCTTAGTTTCTTCATACACCTGCCCTGATCAGTACTCAGCTGAAAGCAGAGGGGTGTCCCTTTAGAGCTCTAGCTCTTTTTTCTGTAGCTCCCTCCTCTCTGGATTTGGACTTGAAAACTAGCTTCCTTCTTCTCCCTGGTCTCTCAATTCCATCCTCAAATCCCTTTCCCATTGGGTTCCCTCTCCCTATCTTATTACCTGGAAATTCATCACTCAGGGAAGTAAGTTGGGAAAATTAAAGGGTTCACTTCATTTATTCCTCATCTCTCAGGGATCACTGTCCTATGTTGTTTGATGTTCAATATCTTAAAATTGATTTTTCACATTTATTTCTGTTTTATTTTTATTGCTTCAGGTAGAAGGGCAAAATATGGTCCCTGTTTCTCCTTCTTGGTCAGAAGCAGAAATCTAGTACTCCCCACATTTCTATTTTCCCCATCAGAAAAAAAATCAGTTCAGTTCAGTCACTCAGTCGTGTCCGATTCTTGGCAACCCCATGGACTGCAGCACACCAGGCTTCCCTGTCTAGCACCAACTCCTGGAGCTTGCTCAAACTCATGTCCATCAAGTCAGTGATGCCATCCAACCATACTAAACAAATATTTCAGTATATTCCAGAATGGGTGGCAATGGAGTAAAGCTGAGAAAGAAAGGTAAATAGAGAGACAAAGAGGAGAGAGATAGAGCAGAGAGAGACACAGAGACAGACAGCAAAGAGAGGAGGAGAGATTTTGGGATATTTTATGCTAATATTCCAAGAGCTGTCAGAGTGATAGGCCTAGACATGAAATAAAGTAACAGATGCTGCTCAATATAATTGAAATCACAAGTAAATTCAAATGAACTGAAGTTAGAATTTAGCCAGAATAAAGATCAAAAACTGATTATGTAGCCAAGACATGGAAGCAACCTAAGTGTTCTTTGACAGGTGAGTGGATAAAGAGGTGGTATATATACAGAAAGGAATATTACTCAGCTATTAAAAAGAATGGGATAATGTCATGTGCAGCAACATGGATGAACATATAGATTGTCATACTGAGTGAAGTCAGACAGAGAAAGACAAATACTGTATGATATCACTTTTATGTAGAATCTAAAAGAAGATAGTCATGAACTTATAAAACAGAAACAGACTTATAGACTTAGAGAATGAACTTACTATTACCAGGGGGGAAGGAGGGAGGGTAAGGAATAGATAAGTAGTTTGTGATTGACATGTACACACTGCTGTATATGAAATGAATAACTAGAAAGGATATACTGTATAGCAAAGGGGACTCTGCTCAGTATTACTAACAGCTTAACTGGGAGAAGAATTTGAAGATGAATAGATACATAAACATATTACTGAATCACTTAGCTGTAAACTTAAAACTAACACAACATTTTTTGTCAGTTACACTCTAAAATACAATAAGTTGACTGACATGTGGTCTTTCAGAAGTAGCAAGAAATAATGTTATGATGAGCATAGTAAATAAGTTATCTGTATTTCATAGAAGAGAAAACCAAACTAGCATCTTTAAAAAATAGCCTAAGATCACTCAGCTTGTGCAGACAAAAGTCAAATTGGAATTCTATACTCCAAATCACAAGTGTTCTGTTCTTTCCCCTTTACTTCAACTCTGACCAATGATAGGAAAATGAAGAAATGAAGCCAATCATTTTATAGATATTTGTCCCAAACTTCTTCATAGACAATAACATCCATACCTAGAGCTCAATTTCCATCTCTGAGCAAAGGACTTTTTAATATACAGCTTGAGTCCTGATTTCTCTCCTGGACTTCACTAATCTGTCTTCACCTGGAAGTCTAACCATCAACACAGTCAACCACTCATCCAACTTACATCATTACCTTTATGAAGTCATCATCCTTAAGCTTCTCCTCTCATTCAGTCAATGGTTGCATAAGAGTTCTTTACTTATACTAGTAGAATCATTGTTGATAACTATCCATACGTGAAAGATTGTCAAATCCAATACTGTAACCATGAAGTTCCCATATTCATCCTATCTTTTCATCTCATTGCTTTCTAAGTCTTCACTGCCTCTATGTACACTGTCTCCATGGTCCATTCTTAATCAATCCTCTATACTGTCGAAAGACCAGTCTTTCTAAACCTAGCATCTTAGCCTGATCACATCACAAGAGTATGAGAAAATATTCACCGACCTGCTCTTTCTACAGAAAAAAGCTCAGTATGATAAGATTTTTGACAAACAGGCTTCATTAAACCATTTCACCTTCATCTCTTAGATGAATTCTCCTCAAAGTCCTGAGAGGATCTCTCTCTTCCCTTGCTTTTGATAATAAAAATTACTAGTAATTGGTTTCTGGCTTTTATTTCATTTTCTGATCTGATTGTCACAGCTTCATAATGTAGACATTGCAGTGTCCATCTTCCAAAGCACAGAGAGGTCAAGTTCTTATTTGGAAGAAACCATTAGCCTAGACTTTCAACTTCCTATTTTTATTGTATTTAAAAAGAAATAAATAATGTTAACACCATCCTAATATTAAATGTATTAAAATGTATTAAGTATAAATTAAATGTATTAAAATAATGAAATACCAGATCACCTGACCTGCCTCTTGAGAAACCTGTATATAGATCAGGAAGCAACAGTTAGAACTGGACATGGAACAACAGACTGGTTCCAAATAGGAAAAGGAGTATATCAAGGCTGTATATTGTCACCTTGCTTATTTAACTTATATGCAGAGTACATCATGAGAAACACTGGGCTGGAGGAAGTACAAGCTGGAATCAAGATTGCCAGGAGAAATATCAATAACCTCCGATATGCAGATGACACCACCCTTACAGCAGGAGGTGAAGAAGAACTAAAGAGCCTCATGATGAAAGTGAAAGAGGAGAGTGAAAAAGTTGACTTCAAACTCAACATTCAGGAAACTAAGATCATGGCATCCGGTCCCATCACTTCATGGCAAATAGATGTGGAAACAGTGAGAGATTTTATTTTGGGGGGCCCCAAAATCACTGCAGATGGTGACTGCAGCCATGAAATTAAAAGACTCTTACTCCTTGGAAAGAAAGTTATGACCAACCTAGACAGCATATTGAGAAGCAGAGACATTACTTTGTCAACAAAGGTCCATCTAGTCAAGGCTATGGTTTTTCCAGTAGTCATGTATGGATGTAAGAGTTGGACTATAAAGAAAGCTGAGCGCAGAAGAATTGATGCTTTTGAACTGTGGTGTTGGAGAAGACTCTTGAGAGTCCCTTGGACTGCAAGGAGATCCAACCAGTCCATCCTAAAGGAAATCAGTCCTGATTATTCATTGGAAGGACTGATTCTGAAGCTGAAACTTCAATACTTTGGCCACTGGATACAAACAGCTGACTCATTTGAAAAGACCCTGATGCTGGGAAAGATTGAGGGCAGGAGGAGAAGGGGACGACAGAGGATGAGATGGTTGGATGGCATCACCAACTCAATGTACATGGGTTGGGTGGATTCCGGGCGTTATTGATGGACAGGGAGGCCTTGCATGCTGCAGTTCATGGGTTCGCAAAGAGTCAGACACGACTGAGCAACTGAACTGAATTGAACTGAATGTATTAAATGTATTAAAATAACCAATTATGAAATACTAGTCATAGGAAAAAGTTGGCTTAAAACTCAACATTCAAAAAACTAAGATGATGGCATTTGGTCCCATCAATTCATGGCAAATAGATGGGAAAAAAGTGGAAACTGTGACAGGTTTTATTTTCTTGGGCTCCAAAATCACAATGGATGGTGACTGCAGCCATGAAATTAAAAGATGCTTGCTTTTTGGAAGAAATGTTATGACAAACCTAGACAGTATATTAAAAAACAGAGACATAACTTTGCCAACAATGGTCCATATGGTCAAAGTTAAGTTTTTTTTTTTTTTTCCAGTAGTCATGTACAGATGTAAGAGTTGGACCATAAAGAAGGGCAAGCATCAAAAAATTGATACTTTCAAATTGTTATGCTGGAGAAGATTCTTGAGAGTTCCTTAGATAGCAAGATCAAACCAGTCAATCCTAAACAAAATTAATCCTGAATATTCATTGGAAGGACTGATGCCGAAGCTGAAGCCCTAATACTTTCACCACCTGATGTGAAGAGCCAGCTCATTGGAAAAACCCTACTGCTGGGAAAGATTGAGGGCAGGAAGAGAAGGGGACATCAGAGGATGTGGTGGTTGGATGGCATCCTTGACTCAATGGACGAGTTTGAGCAAATTTCAGGATATAGTGAAGGACAGGGAAGCCTGGTGTGCTGCAACCCATGGGGTCACAAAGAGTCGGATATGATTTAGCAACTGAACAACAAGTCATAGGCAATAAAATAACAAGGAATCCACCATTATCTAGTATGTGTACTATGGAAGTTTATTAAAATCAGGCAGACCAAACCACAATACTAACACATATAATGGTATCAGAAGACTTAAGAGGTCTTCACAAAGTGAAGTTATAATCATAGGCTTATAGATATTTGGTGAAGTCAGTTTCAGAAAAGTACCTACTTGGAGATAATAAACCCAAGGCCAGATAACAGAAAATTTTAAAAGGAATGCAAACTTTACTTTAGGAAGTCTCCATATAGAAATAGAGTTTGGGGGGCTTGGTTAAGTTCTACTTCCTCATCCATAGATCAGATTCTTTCTGACCTTATGAAGACAGTGCAAGTCTAATCTTTGAAGGAAGGCAGATGAGTGAATATGACAAGTTGGAATTAATAATTATCTTAAGCCTCATCACTGTGTTAACTTTTATTTATATATACTTATGATACCTCCATTCTTTCACCTTTCTATTATTGCTCCAATGGCCATGAATCATTGCTTTCGAGTATTATTATCAGATAATTATTGATCAGTCTATTGACTCCAATCTAACTACCTGAGGTTGCTGCTCTTTGGACAGACTAGATAAGTCTTTGTTATAATTTGCTAACATGTCCTAAAATTAATCCCAGTACATCTTCTATCTCTTTCTTCTATACCATTGGGTGGTCCTCAACTTGAGTCCAAGCCATTAAAACAATTCTATAGATATTATTAATGATTCCATGATAAAAAACAAACAAGTTTTGTACATTTATCCATCTGGTCCAGAGAGGGATTACAAATACTATGAAAGTTTCTAAGTATACATTTTCATTCTTTACATATTGTGGTTTATATAATAAGATACTTCACATGTTTCAATATTTTACACCCATTTAATAGGCTTTCATTATTGTAACATCTATAACACAGATTTCATGTCTTTTTTTTTTCTAAGTGCAAATGAGTTCATTTATACCATTGGATTTAAGGAACCAGGTGTCTGGAATAACAGAATTAAACAGAATATTAATAGTTTCTGAATATTCATTGGAAGGACTGATGCTGAAGCTGAAGCTCCAATAGTTTGGCCACCTGATGTGAAGAGCAGACTCATTAGAAAAGATCCTGATGCTGGGAAAGATTGAGGGCAGGAGGAGAAGGGGACAACAGAGGATGAGATGGTTGGATGGCCTCACTGACTCAATGGACATGAGTTTGAGCAAGCTCCAGGAGATAGTGAAGGACAGGAGAGCCTGGTGTGCAGCAGTCCCTGGGGACACAAGAGTCAGACACTACTGAGCAACTGAACAACAACAGCAACAACTAGTAGTTTCACTGAAACACCTTTTCTCTTCCTGTGAATTTACCAAAAAAAAAAAAAAAGTCAGCATCTGAAGACTAACAACATGCCACTAAACTCTGATATTTTTTTCGTGACTGGCACTCATCCACTCTAATTCTGTTCAGGATATATTTCTGCAGATATTTTATATCTGTGTATAGACACTCACATCACACACACACACATATCTGCATACAGAAAGATATCCACACATTTACATTAAATGTGTAACATTTAAACATGTGTAACATTTAAACATGTGTAACATTACATTAAACACTACATTAAAATGTGTAACATTAAAACACAGTCACACATTTAGAGAATACGTAATTATTTCTATTATGTTTAGTTATGTTAAAAAAGAGTTCATACTAGTTTGCTAAGGCTGTCATAACAAAACATCAGAGACTGGGTGGCTTAAACAACAGAAATTTATCAGGTCATAAGTTTGGAAACTAGAAGTCCAAGATGGGGATGTTAGCAGGTTTAATGTCTTCTGAGGCCTCTGCTTGGCTTCTAGAGAGTCACCTTCTTGCTATGTGCACTCAGATTTTCTTTTCTTATAGTGACACAAATCAGATTGTATAAGGGCCTACAATAACAGCCTCATTTCAATTTAACCACCTTTTTAAAAGTCATATCTTCAAATATAGATGCATTCTGAGGTACTAGGTATGTGTGGGAGTGGGGGATGGGGACTAGGCCTTCAACATTAGAGTTTTGAAGGGACACAATTCAGCATTAAACAGAGGCTGATAATAAATTAGCTAAAAATCTAGTAATTACATTTTCATATTGTTGTTGTTGTTGTTCAGTTGTTCAGTCATGTTCAACTCTTTGCAACCCCATAGATTGCAGCACACTATTGAGTAATGCCATCCATTGAGTTGGTGTTGCCATCCAACCATCTCATCCACTGTCATCCCCTTCTCCTTCTGCCTTCAGTCTTTCCCAGCATCAGCGTCCTTTCTAATGAGTCAGCTCTCCGCATTGGGTAGCCAAAGTATTGGAGCTTCAACTTCAGCATCAGTCCTTCCAATGAATATTCAGGATTACTTTCCTTTAGGATTGACTGGTTTGATCTCCTTGCAGTCCAAGGGACTCTCAAGAGTCTTTAACACAACAGTTCAAAAGCATCAAGTCTTCAGTGCTCAGCATTCTTTATGATCCAACTCTTCACATCCATTTGTATATTACATGTACACAATTTTGAATACTCACCAATATACTAACTTAATGTTTAAAGTTATATTTACAATTAAGTACCACCTCACACTGATCAGAATGGTCATCATCAATATGTCTACAAATAATAAATGCTGCAGAAGGTGTGGAGAAAAGTGAACCCTCCTAAATTGTTTGTGAGGATGCAGATTGGTACAGCCACAATGGAGACCAGTATGGAAGTTCTTTAAAAAACTAATAATAGAGTTGCCATAGAATATTGCAATCTACTCCTGGGTATATATACAGAGAAAATGCTAATTCAAAAAGATACATGCACCCCAATGTTCATCACAGCAATATTTGCAATAGCCAAGACATGGAAGCAACCTAAGTGTCCATTGACATGTGAATGAATAAGGAAGATGTGGACATATAAAGTGTAATATTACTCAATTATAAAGGATAAAGCAAGGTCAATTGCAGTAACATGGCTGGACCTAGAAATAATTGTACTAAGTGAAATAAATTAGAGAAAGACAAATAGATGATACCACCAATTTGTGGAGTCTACAAAAAATGATAAAAATGAATTTATTTACAAAATACACTCACAGACGCAGAAACAAGCTTATCATTACCAAAAAAGAAAGGAGGATGATGGATAAAATGAGAACTTGAGATTAATTGATTGCTGTTGTTGTTTAGTTACTAAGTTGTGTCCGACTCTTATGCAACCCCATAAACTATATAGCCCACCAGGCTCCTCTGTCTATAGGATTTCCCTGGCAGTAATACTGGAGTGAGTTGCCATTTCCTTTTCTAGGGGAGCTCCTCGACCCAGTGATAGAACCTGAGCCTCCTGCATTGTCAGGCAAATTCTTCACCACTGAGCCACCAGAGAAGCCTGAAATTAATAGATACCCAAATACCTAATACTACATAAAAAAAAGATAAATGACAAGGACCTACTATATACATGGGGAAATATATTCAATATCTTATCATAACCTACTTTGGAAAAGAATATGAAAAAGAATATACACACACACACATAACTGAATTATTTTGTTATATATTTGTTAAATACAACTTTGTTGTATACTTGTTATATACTTATTTTGTTATATACTTGAAGTAAATCAACTATACTTCAATTTTTAAAAATTTTAGAAAGAAATCAAAATAACACTAAACCAGCAAAAATAGTTATATTTAACCCTATAACCCCAAATAAAAATTAAAATTTGTCATCATGAGACTATTTGCTTAAGATCAGATAAACTTATGTATGATACATCGATATTACTTAGACTTTCAGTGATTAGTCAAAGAAGAGACTTAGAAAATTGCACATCATATTTAAAAATGAGTGTCTACCCCAATTATCTCCTGATATACATAGAGCACTAAATATCCCTTAATATTTATAGATATTATTTGCTACTAGAGACTGAAAGAGCACAAAGAAAGTTCCTAACCAGCAATTTTTTCACAGCCACTTTCACTTCTCTGTTCCGTAAACTATAAATGATAGGATTCAACATGGGGGTTAAGCCAGCATATACCAAGGCTATAAATTTATCTATTTCCTGTGAATCTATAGTTGATGGCTTCAGGTACATGGAGAGAGCTGTCCCGTAGAATAAAACCACTACACTCAGGTGGGCTGCATGTGCTGAAAAAGCTTTGCTTCGACCATCCAATGAGCTGATTCTTAGGATGCTGGAGAGGATGAATGCATAAGAAATACAAATGAGGAGCATTGGCACAGAAAGAAGAAGTACACTGATCACCAGCATGATTAACTGCACCTTGGAAGTGTCTACACAAACCAGTTTAAGGACGGCCAGAATCTCACAAGTGAAATGATTGATGACACTACTTCCACACAGTGACAGCTGCAACACAGACACCATTTCCACCAGGGCAGTGAAGGAACCTGTCGCCCATGAGCCAGCTGCAATCTGAACACAAATTTTCTTGTTCATGATGACGGGGTATGTCAGGGGGTTGCAGATGGCTACATATCGGTCATATGCCATCACAGACAGGAGCACACACTCAGTGGAGCCCATGGCCAGAGAGAAGTACATCTGAGCAGCACACCCTGAGAATGAGATGGTGTGTTTCCCTGAAATAAAGTTTGCCAGCACTGGAGTCAGGGCAGAAGAAGTATACCAGATGTCCAGACATGACAGGTTGCTGAGGAAGAAGTACATGGGTGTGTGTAGGTGAGAATCCGGGACACTAACCGAGATCAAAATAATATCACCCAGTAAGGTGATCAAGTACATCAGCAAGCACAGCACAAATATGGTGATTTCAACTTTGGGATAGTGAGTAAATCCCAGAAAAATAAAATTAGAAATGACTGTTGCATTTGTCTTGTCCATTATATTCTTCTTTGTTCATCTGTAATAGTGAATAAAAGTATACATGGCCTATGTTTAAAATTTACACTCTACCAACTTTCAAAGAGTTTTTGTTAGAGGAACTTTAAAGGGAGCATTGCCTTCCAATATTACTAGCAATATTCACTCATTCATCCAACATTTACTGAATACACTCTAAGGCACTGGGAATCTAGAGTGAAGTTACACAAGTTCTTCTCTCAGGCAAATCAAAATCAAATAAAAGACACACTCAAGTAAATTAAAAGTTACAATAACATGAGATACATATGCCCCAAGATACTAAGCGAACATAGAGACAAATGCTAACCTATGCCAGGGGTATTGCTTAGTAAGATATTTTGAGATTTGTTTTAATCAAAATATGAACTGGTCTCAGTCAAGTTAAAGATCAGAAGAAGTTTCTGGGCAAAGAAACATTTTGTTGTTGTTGTAAAAGTTGCAACAGGGAAGGTTTTGGTTGCACTCCAAAAAGTTTCAGATTATGTAGAAAAAAAAAAAAAACAACAGATGGAAATGCCACACACTAAAGAATATAAACAGAAGATCAGCAAGAGTCCACTCACTCTAACGCTATGTGATATCTGTCTTCAAGAAGGCATTTTTGACTATGGAATAATCTTGAACCCATCCTTAATTACAAAGTTAAGTAATTCATAATGTAAAGCAAATTATTTACAATATGTCTCACAGCTGACCACATATGGATGTATGTTTGAAAACCACCGTCTTTCAAGACAGAGTTCAAACAAATTCAGTCACAAATTACACAAGCCTCACATTCTCATCATTGCCTACTTCTCTGATCTCATCTTCCAATACTCTACTTCTACCTTCTGGTCTAAAACAACAACCACTCTGTGTTCCACATTCTTAGCATGCCAATTTATTTTTTATATATTTTAATATACAATTATCTATCTGAAGTACCTTTCCTTCCCAGCTCTAACCTTAACTTTCTTGAATATTTCAATTAGTTATAAAAACTGTATGCCATAAATCATAAGTACAGCTTCATTCTTTGTACACAGTTATGTTGTTCAAGTATATCACACTGACTATACCCAGATATGCACATCCCTATTGCTGCTGCAGTGGACGCTGAGCTTGTGAAGAGATTGTTCCTCACAATAATAGCAAAGTAATAAGTCATGTTTAAGATTTTTAATTGCACATGGCTGCCTTGAACATGGCAAGTTTTTGATATGTGTTAAGATAAGTGCATTTTCACTGTGGTTCTCTGTGTCAACATAAAAGCTTGAAGACCTCTGAACTTGTTATACACATCTGCAAATTTCTCTGATCACTTCTCTGATCTTAAAGAAACTAGTTGAATTAAGAAACAAAATGATTAGCTCTTAGTTTTAAGTATTTGATATACAGTGAGATGTGAAAAAGGCAATGATCACTTGTGCTCTTAGAAGAGGAAGAAATACTTGCCAAAAGGTCATCTTCTGTAAGGAATTATTTTATTTATTTATTTATTTTTTAATTTATTTTTTTTAATAAATTTATTTATTTTAGTTGGGGGCTAATTACTTTACAATATTGTAATAGTTTTTGCATACATTCTGTAAGGAATTAGAGCACTGTCCTCAGAGTGTGAGATCTGAGGCTCTGAAACCAACCATGCTATTTACTGGCATGCAAAATTTAGCAAATCACTTGACCTCTTTGAAACTTGATTTTACGGGCTCTCTGGTGGCTCAGCAGTAAAGAATCTGCAAGCAATGCAAGAGATACAAGAGACACAAGTTTGATTCATGGGTCAAGAAGAAAGCCTGGAGGAGTACATGGCAACCCCCTCCAGTATGCTTGTCAAGAAAATTTCATGGACAGAGGATCCTCGTGGGCTACGATCCATGGGGTCACAAGGAGTTGGACACAACTGAAGGGTAATAGTTTCTATCTTGTGCAGATTTGCAAGATCTAGATTAACTTGCTTTAAATTCTCCCTCCATAAGCCCAATTCCATGATCACTTTAATGTTTCACAGAATCACAATAGTGGTTTATGATTTCATGTTCTCCCTGCTTTCCTGAAGCATAATTGCCTCTATGCTGCTACAGTGCTGGCCTACATTGACTCAGATTTTTAAAACATAGCAAATTTTTCAAAATCTATTAAAATTTCAACCTCAAATCCATGTATGAAAATGAAACACTTTACTGATTATTTCCAGAAAGGCATAAGTTAGACATGTCTGGTCTCTAACATTCAGTTTGGTCAGCATATACCTCCATTCCAATGAGTGTTTCTCTATTGGGTTTTCCCCACCCAGCACCCAGTTTTCTTTTTCTGGCTCTGGGCCCTCCTGTTTCCTCTCCCTTCACCTGCTCTTTTGTCTACTTTTAGAAACAAAACAATGAAGTCTTCTCCTTTTCTCATCCAGATTGAGTCCAAATCATTCCCTCATTCTTATCTTAGATCTTTGTCAGGGTCTCCCCTACTCCAAGTCACTTTATATTTTCTCTTTCTCTAAAATGATGTCTGATTACACTGCTAAGACAATTAAATTTTTTTCAACAAATCCCTCTCTTTCTTTCTAAATTTCAGAGCCAGAATAGACTCTAAACTCCTAACCCAACCTTCTCATTTTAAAATTGACAGATAATTCAGGGAACTGTAATATATTTAAATTCTATAATAAACCATAATGGAAAAGAATATGTGTACATATATGACTGAATCACTTTGCCATACACTATACACTGACACATATTGTAAATCAACTATACATCAATAAAAAATTTTAAATGCAAAAAAACAGTTGACATACACTTGAGAGAGTTCAATGACTTGTCTAGGCAAATGAGAAAATCTGGAACACATAGTCAAAAGTTTTATCCCAACTTCAAACCTCATTTCTTCATCTCAATATTTTTCCTACCAACTAGTACTTCTTTTTAAAGTAAATATCTTTATTCTGGTTTCCTGGACTAGCTGATACCTATTAATAAATTTTGTAAGTCTGAGATTACAGAAGGAGATGGCTAATGTCTGTTCCCATTTACCTCAGCACATGGAATGCACATCTTCACTTTTGGTTAAAGTGTGCTTCCATATTTAAAGGTGATCTTCAGCAAAGTTTTTCTTGAGAGTCTACTGTAGGGCTCAAAAGAGTAAAAGATTCTAAATTTTGCAATTTTGATAGTACTCTATGAAAACTGTATTAAAGTGGGCTGTGCAGAGGTATTTTTACTCAGAAGATTGTAATGGAAAAGGACATGGATGTTCCTAGTTTGCAAAAAAATCAACCCAAATCTTGCCTGACTCACTGTGTCAACATACACAGCTCATGTTAATTAAAAACTGTTTAATAATTTCTTAAGAGAGATAATGATATGAAGATTTGTTCTGCCCAAATCACCCTCTATGATTTTCTCCAAAAATCTTCCAAAGGGCAATCCCTAGAACTTCACTACTAAAGTCTCCTACTGCTTTTAGGGACCTTCCAACTCCCTTAATAATTTAACTTTGTTATTCTGAAACCTAAAGAAGTTAAGAAAGTCTCCATTTCTCCTGGGTGTAATTCTCCAAGCTCAATTAAGAAATTCAGGGCAAAAAAAAAAAAAAAATAGTAAAATTTTTGTAATTATTTCAAGGCACTTGGCTAAGTACAAGGCCTGATTCTTGAGAAATATCTGTGCAAGCAGAACTAGAGGAGACTATTTGCCTATTCCATTCCTCTGAAAATGGCCCTTGAATTATATAGCAAACATTCCAATTAATAGAACTGTAGAGATGCCATCCCAAATAGCCTCTGAGCTTGTAATGTGACCCATTTATTTTCACCAATCTCTACAATTATCTCAGTTATCAGAGTAATAAAAGGTAAAACATTCTTATTCCACTTTTAAATGGCCACAAAGTGAGATTTGGGCCCTAGATTGTTTTCTTGATACTTCTTTGAGGAAAAATGTCCGTTATTTACTTTGACTGAATTTTATATTTATTTTTATTATTGGTTTTCTAAAATTTTACAAAGAGATTCTTAAATGTGGCTTTCTTTTTATTTACCCTTCTTGACATTATAGATCTCCTTGAGTTTAAGGCTTGATGTCTTTCTTAAGTTTGATAAAATTATTCAGTATTAGCCAATTTCTTTTCTACCCCATTTCCCCTTTTTCCTCTCCCTCTGAGTGTTCAGTTATACATACTAGACTTTTCCAACATGACCCATACAGCTCTTACAGTTCTTTCTGTATTTTCCATTCTTTTTTTCTCCATGCATCAGTCTGGATATTTTCTACAGATTAACTTTTCAATTTGCTAAGCCTTTCTTCAACTTTGTCTAAGTTGTGGTAAATCCATCTCTTTAGTTCATCATTCTGGTTGTATTTTTCAGCTCCATAATATCTACTTGACTTTTTTTTTTCATAATTTTTCTTTTTTTTTTAATTAGTTTATTTTCTATTTTTCAACTTTACAATATTGTATTTGTTTTGTCATACATTGACATGAATCCACCATGGGTATACATGTTTTCCCCTTCCAGAACCCCCCTTCCACCTCCCTCCCCATCCCATCCCTCCAGGTCATCCCAGTGCTCCAGCCCCTAGCACCCTCTACTTGACTTTTTAATATAACATCAAATGCTATAGTAAACTTGTCATCTTGTAATGTATCTTGAGGTACATGTTAACAGTGGTTATTTTCAAATAGGTCTGGTAACTTCTATATTTGGATCATCCTGAGAGACTTTCAATCACCTGTTTTCATCTTTTGATCTTATGCTTACCAGTTTTCATACATAAAAAACATATAATCTCTGGATGATGTTTTATTTATACAAAGAGAATTTCCTTTATCCTTTAATACAAGCCTAGATTGGGAAAGATTGCCTTAATCCAAAGAGTCACTGAGACAAGTTAGAGATGGATTTCAGGTTTTGTAGAACTTGGCCAAAAATCTGTTTCATGTCCTATTTTAGATTTATCCCTCTAGGTTCCAAACTGAGAACCTGGAGTTTGTACAAGGGAGATTTCCCTTTCAAGAGTCAATGGACTTCAATTTTTATCTCATACCCACTGTGGGACTGCTAAAACTTCACCTAACATATTTAACCCCTTTTTGCTCAATTTCCAGCACTCTTACTCTGGGCAGCCTAAAAATTAGCAAGTGCTCATGCAGTAAATGAATTTCACCTGTTGAGATCATTTATCTCTAACTTCCTTAATTCAGAAACTTGGCCTCCCTTCAGTTCAGAATAGCATGTCTCTAGACTCTCTCTAGAACCTTAGCTCCTCATATCCTGACTCATACAGAAGCAATCTAATTCGTTAAAAACTATATATATATACTTGTCTAGGTTTGTCATAACTTTTCTTCTAAGGAGCAAGCGTCTTTTAATTTCATGGCTGCAGTCACCATCTGCAGTGATTTTGGAGCCCAAGAAAATAAAATCTATCACTGTTTCCACTTTTTTCCCGTCTATTTGCCATGAATTGATGGGACCAGATTTCATGATCTTCATTTTTTGAATGCTGAGTTTTAAGCCAGCTTTTTCACTCTCCTCTTTCACCTTCATCAGGAAGCTCTTTAGTTTCTCTTTGCTTTCTGCTTGGTAACATCTGCATATCTAAGGTTGTTGATATTTCTACCAGCAATCTTGATTCCAGCTTTTGATTCATCCAGCCCAGCATTTCACATGATGTACTCTGCATATAGGTTAAATAAGCAGGATGACAACATACAGTCTTGGCTATTACAAATAGTGCCACTATGTACATTGGGGTGCACATATCTTTTTGAATTGGTGTTTTTATGTTTTCTGGATGTATATCTAGGAGTGGAACTGCTTGATCATATGGTAGTACTATTTTTAGTTTTTTGAGAAATTTCCATATTGTCTTTCACAGTGGCTGCACAAGTTTATATTCCCACCAACAGTGTACAAGGGTTCCCTTTTCTCTACATTCTCACCAACACTTGTTATTTGTGTTCTTTTTGATGATAGCCATTCTGACATGTGTGAGGTGATATCTCATTATGATTTTGAGTTGAATTTCCTTGATAATTAGCTATGTTGAGCATCGCTTCATGTACCTGTTGGCCATCTGCATTTCCTCTCTTGAAGAATATCTATTCAGTTCTTCTGCCCATTTTTAAATCAGGTTGTTTGCTTTTTTGAGGTTGAGTTGTATGACTCATTTACATATATTGGATATTAATCCTTTATCAGTCATATGATTTACAAATATCTTCCCCTATTCACTAAGTTGTATTTTCATTTTGCTGATGGTTTCCTTTATTTGCAAAAGCTTTTAAGTTTAATTAGGCCCCATTTGTTTATTTCTACTTTTATTTCCTTTACTTTAGGATACATATCCAAAAGAATCATTGCTGCAATTTATGTCAAAGAGTGTTCTGCCTATGTTTTCCTCTATGATTTGTGTAGTATCTGGCCTTACACTTAGGTAAAAGATTTGCCTTTTGCAGCAATACAGATGGACTCAGAGGGCATTATGCTAAGTGAAACAAGTCAGAAAAAGAAAGAAAAATGATATGATATCACTTATACATGGAACCTAAAATATACAACAAACTAGTGAATGTAACAGAAAAGAAGACTCACAGATCTAGATCTCCCCTCTACCCTGATGTTGGGAAAGATTGAGGACAGAAGGAAAATGGGGTGACAGATGAGATGGTTGGATGGAGTCAACAACTCAGTGGACATGAGTTTGATCAAATTCCAGGAGATGATGAAGGACAGGGAAGCCTGACGTGCCACAGTTCATAGGGTCACAAAGAGTTGGATGTGACTTCTCAACTGAACAACAACAAACAGAACAAAGGAGGGCTTACCAGTGGTATTGAGTGGGGCAGGATACATGGGCAGGCAAGTGGGAGATAGAAACTATTGAGTGTAAGATAGGCTAGGAATATGTATTTACAACATGGAAAATATAGCCAATATTTAGTAATAACTAAATATTATATAACCTTTAAAATTGTATTTTTAAATATTTTAATTATTTTTTTTAAAAGAGTGATTTTCTGATGAAAAAACTAACAATTTCACTGGGAAAACAGTCTCTTTGTTTTGGACTCATATTTTTTTACTTGTTATTTAATGCTTACATATCATTTTAGATTAGTTGGTTGTCAGTGCCTCTATAATGAAGAAAATAACACTTTTTAAATAAATAGATGATATGGTATTAGTATCCTAATGAGGAGCTGCCAGAAATAATGACTCTTCTAGTGAATTACTGCCTAAATGTTCATAGATCCATACAAAGTTATTATTATGGATAGGCATTACATAATTTTTAGTGACAATTCAAAATCTAATTTGTAGCATGTTTTCATAGTGGACTATCTCCAAATTTGATGAATGACCTTCCCAATTAATTTGAAGAGTCCCTGGAAGTATCTCACATGTGCTGAATATATGTCCACCTTTTCCCCCTCAGGATACTGCTATCACACTCTTATGATCTGCTATTCCTATCACTCCCCTGAATCTGATTCTCACATTGTCTCAAATAGGCCCTACTGTTTAGTGTGACCATAAATTAGATGATCCAAACTAGGGCACTTTTGACATGAAATGAGTAATTACTAATTACACTGTAGCAGCTGTTATTAATTAGACTAGTTCTGAGCAAATCAAAACATATGGTCACCATTCCAGGTTGTTTCCATTAGGGTCATCATGTTCCAAGACCACAGGATATTTCACACACAAAATATTGGCATCATATTTTGTTACCAGCACCCTAAAACAGTACTGTTTTTGCCATGGCTGATGAAAACTACTTAAACTTTGGTCTACACCTGATCACTTCCAAGGACCAGATCTAAGTCCATGGAGTCAAGCTAGGAAAACAATCAATCTCTGACAATATCATACATCCTTGGAACTCAGGGTGATAATACACTTAAGATATCATTCTAATCTGAGGCACAGTGAACCCTATTAATATAATAGGAGACCAGGGATAAGAAGAGAGTTAGATGATAAAGAATCTTCCTTATGGTGGAGGTTAGGAAGAAAGAGAAGTCATGTCTAATTAAGGTTTTCTTTTTTCCTTTTCTGCATTGTAATTTCCTTATAGCTTCCTCAAATCTTCGGTTAGTAAAAAGAAGTCCAGAACCAGCTATAGCTCATGAAGCAAAGAGAAAATAATCCACACATGGCATAAAACAAACTGGAAAAAGAACCAGATCAACATTGATGACACTGAAGAACAGGCACAAGTGACTAGCAATGAAGCCTAAATAGTGATCAGGAATAAATGATTAGCCACAGCCAGAAGTTTCTAAAAACAACTATTCCCTCACACTTCTGTATTCTATCTCCCTCTGAATGGCACATTTTTCTGTCCCAATAAAGTCAAATAAAGTTCAAAAATTGCTAGTCTCTGTTCCCAAAGAAAGACCAACCTTCTCTATGGTGTTTCCACTTTCTGGGAGGGTGCATAATGACCAACATTGAATCCAACTATTGAGAAAACCTGAACTAGTGAAACAACTCTGATCTCATTGTTCAAAAAAGAAAACAAAACATCTTTGGGGCAGCTTCTCATTGACCATCATGATGAAAGAAGTAAATGTAAAAGAATAACACACAAAATAATATCTATATAAACTTCTCAGAAAAGAAACTCCCAAGAACTCATTTTATTCCCTGTACAGTTTCAGAAAACATACCATTCCAAGAGGAAGTCAGTTAGGTCTTTTTTGTTTTTTCTTTTTTTAGTTATATGTAGGATCTGGGAATGATTAACTGATGGTTATCTCAAATTTCTTAGAGAACATTCTCAGAAAATTACTAATAGAGTTAAAACAACATTTCAAGGAGATAGAGATAGAAATAGAAAGGACTCAATAGAAATAAACTCAATTTCTCTCTTTGTGGTATGGTAGTCTGTATAATGCTCCTCACTGCCTCATTTGTGAAATATGAGGGGAGAAACATATGCCTTCCTTATAGTGAAAATAAATACAAGATTTTAAAAAAAATTAAAGGATAAGATAGAAAACCAAGAATATTTTAAAATCTAAATAAAAATGAACAATTAAGTATTATGGGATTTTTGTTAGCATTAAAAAGCTAAAGCAATCAAAGAGAAATAAAACCAAGTAACTTAGTACCTCAAAGTTTTTTTTTTTAATTCTAAAATAAACATAATCAAAACTAAATAAAATTTAAAATTCAGAGGCTAATATGATAGCATGCTTAGTGCTTAGTCACTTCAGTCATGTCCAATTCTCTGTGACCCCATGGACCATTGCCCGCCAGGTTCCTCTGTCCATGGGATTCTCCAGGCAAGAATACTGGAGTGGGTTGCCATTTCCTTCTCCAGTAATAAAGTATGAAGTGAGTGAAGTGAGTTGCTCAGTCATGTCCGACTCTTTGCGACCCAATGGACAGTAGCCTACCAGGCTCCTCTGTCCATAGGATTTTTCCAGGCAAGAGTACTGGAGTGGGTTGCCATTTCCTTCTCCGACTATGATAGCAGTTACAGAGAAAAGAGATGTAATATTAAAATAGACATTAGGGTCTAAGATGAAAATCTGAAGTGTGCAACTCAGATCAAGAAGAAATAGGGACTTCCTTTGTGGTCCAATGGCTGGGAACCTGCCTTGCAATGAAAGGGACATGGGTTCGATCTCTGGTTGGGGAACTAAAATCCCACACATCTGGGACAAACAAACCAAGTAAGCCTGAGTGCTGCAATTATTGAGACCATGAGCTCTGGAGTCCACATGCCATAACTAGAAAGTTCATGTGCTGCAATATCCCACATGCTGCAACTAAGATCCAACAGAGCCAAATAAATAAATATTTTAAATAAAAATAAATAAAATGACAAAGGTAATTTTCTTTAAAGGTTGAAGGTTACAAATAGAGGAAAGAAATATAAATCCCAGATAAAAATCAAATGTAAAAATCATCTAAAAGATAGATTCACATTTCTTAATAACAGATTCCTCTTGGATTGGCAATACATTAAATACTTCATGGATAGAGAACAAATGGAACAGAGAAAAAGATATAGCTTTATTTTTACCAGTGGATAATTTGATTCAAAAGTTATTTATATTTAACTTTCCAAACAGATTTAATTATCAGGTTCCAGATGTTCAAGCTGGTTTTAGAAAAGGTAAAGGAACCAGAGATTAAATTGCCAACATCCGATGGATCATCGAAAAAGCAAGAGAGTTCCAGAAAAACATCTATTTCTGCTTTATTGACTATGCCAAAGCCTTTGACTATGTGGATCACAATAAACTGTGGAAAATTCTGAAAGAGATGGGAATACCATACCACCTGACCTGTCTCTTAAGAAACCTGTATGCAGGTCAGGAAGCAACAGTTAGAACTGGACATGGAACAACAGACTGGTTCCAAATAGGGAAAGGAGTCCGTCAAGGCTGTATATTGTCACCCTGCTTATTTAACTTATATGCAGAGTACATCATGAGAAACGCTGGGCTGGAAGAAACACAAGCTGGAATCAAGATTGCCGGGAGAAATATCAATAACCTCCGATATGCAGATGACACCACCCTTATGGCAGAAAGCGAAGAACTAAAGAGCCTCTTGATGAAAGTGAAAGAGGAGAGTGAAAAAGTTGGCTTAAAGCTCAACGTTCAGAAAACTAAGATCATGGCATCTGGTCCTATCACTTCATGGGAAATAGATGGGGAAACAGTGTCAGACTTTATTTTTGGGGGCTCCAAAATCACTGCTGATGGTGATTGCAGCCATGAAATTAAAAGATGCTTACTCCATGGAAGGAAGGTTATGACCAATCTAGATAGCATATTTAAAAGCAGAGACATTACTTTGCCAACAAAGGTCTGTCTAGTCAAGGCTATGGTTTTTCCAGTGGTCATGTATGGATGTGAGAGTTGGATGGTGAAGAAAGCTGAGCGCCGAAGAATTGATGCTTTTGAACTGGATTGTTGGAGAAGACACTAGAGAGTCCCTTGGACTGCAAGGAGATCCAACCAGTCCATCCTCAAGGAGATCAGTCCTGGGTGTTCATTGGAAGGACTGATGTTGAAGCTGAAACTCCAATACTTTGGCCACCTCATGCGAAGAGTTGACTCATTGGAAAAGACCCTAATGCTGTGTAGGATTGGGGGCAGGAGGAGAAGGGGACAACAGAGATGGGATGGTTGGATGGCATCACCGACTCGATGGACATGGGTTTGGGTAAACTCCGAGAGTTGGTAATGGACAGGGAGGCCTGGCGTGTTGCGATTCATGGGATCGCAAAGAGTCGGACATGACTGAGTGACTGAACTGAACTGAACTGATTTGGTTGTAAGACCAAAGCAATTAGATCCCATGTATCAGAAGGTATATTAAAAAAAAAAAATGCCAAAGTAGACATGTTGAAAGTAGAAAAGAATAATTTAATGTCTCCTAGTTGGACATGAGGGACTTCCCAGGTGGCTCAGTAGTAAAGAATCCATCTGCCAATGCAGGAGATGAGGGCTTGATCCCTGGATCAGGAAGATCCCCTGGAAACGGAAATGGAAACCCATTCATATTCTTGCCTAGGAAATCCCATAGACGGAGGAGCCTAGCGGGCTACAGCCCACTGGGTTGTAAAAGAGTTGGAGAAGACTCAGCAACTAACCAACAAAAACAATAGCTGGAGATGAACAAAAACTTAACAAAAATAATACTATCCTAAGGATTTTCCTGGTGGTCCAGTGATTAAGAATCCACCTGTCAGTGCAGGGGAGGCCAGACTGATCCCTGGTCAGGGAATTAAGATCCTACATGCTACTTGCCTCACAACTAGGAGGATCCCATGTGCCACAACTAAGACCGAAGTGGCCAAAAATAAATATTTTTTAAATAATAGTAATAAATTTGCTCTAGAAGCAAAAAGTATAACAGTATACAGAGACCTAGACAGAGAACAATCAGCATTACGTATCTGGACAAACTCCAAGTAAATTGAATTATTTTAGCAGTTAGAGTACTCCAAGTAAATTGAATTATTTTAGCAGTTACAGTACTGCAAATTAATAAATTTAACTTAGTTTTAAAAATCTGAAAGTAGGTATCATTCTGTCTTGTAAGGAAAGTAAGGAAGTATGGAATTGGTTTTGGAAATATTTTATCAAAAATATTTTTAAGGTTTTGATACTAATATATCTTTTTCCTGTCTTAAAATCTCTCTTCCTACTACAGTATCCCTCTACTAGCCTCATAATCAAGCTCTTCAGCAACAACAAACTATAATCATTTACTCTTAAAACACTGAAATTTCTTAGCTTACTTTCATTATGCTCTGTACCAAAAATAATATTTTAGAGCTTTAGAGCTTAGAGAGATAAATTTGATGCAGCAGTAAGAATCTATTTGACACTTTGATTTCCTTAATTGATTTCTACATTGTGATTATAAAAGTTACCTGTTCCTTTTCCATTTACTTATTAAAAATTTTCTTCTCAATAGATGTTTTACTGCTTCCTTCACATCCTTGTTTCTGAGACTGTAGATTAAAGGATTAATCATAGGAGTCACCACTCCATAGAACACAGATACAAGTTTGTCAGTAGCATCCATGTCATCTGAATTAAGTGTCTCTTTAGACTTGGGCTTCATGTACATGAAGAGAATGGTTCCATAGAATATTATCACCACAGTCAAGTGGGCTGAGCAGGTAGAGAAGACTTTGCTTCTCCCCTTAGAAGAGCGAATTCTGACGATGCTGATAATAATTAATGTGTAAGAGATAATGATTAATAATAATGGTGTCATTATGAATAAGGTTGTGGCTACAAGCATGATGAACTCATTACCTGAGATATCAGCACACGCCAATTTCATGACAGCCAGAATTTCACAGGTGAAATGATTGATGACATTATTCCTGCAGAAGGGCAATGGTACTACACACCCAGTTTGTACTGTAGAGTTGACAACTCCTATGATCCAGGAGCCAGCTGCCATAACCACATAGGAACCCTTGCTCATGATGACAGAATATCTCAGAGGGTTGCAAATAGCCACATACCGGTCAAAGGCCATCACGCCCAGGAGCACACACTCTGTTGTCCCCATGGCCAAGCCAAGGAACATCTGCACAGCACAGCCAGAGAAGGAGATGGTCTTTTTTTCTGAGAGGAAGCTCACCAGCATGGGGGGAATGGAGGTGGTGGAGTAGCAGATGTCCAGAAAGGAGAGGTTCCCCAGGAAGAAGTACATAGGGGTGTGAAGGTGGGAGTCTAAGATGCTGATGAGAATAAGGGTGCCATTTCCCAGAAGGATGACCACATATATTATTGAGACTAGCACATAAAAGAGTAGTTCAAGCCTTGGGTAACCAGAAAGCCCCTTCAGAAAAAATTCCACCAGAATGGTTTGGTTTTCCCATTCCATTGTACGGTTTCTTTTTCACCTGTAATACATTAGAATATGTTAAGATAAAATATGTATTCTACTATGATTATATTCAACTATGTACCAATGTAAAAGTACTGTATACTCATAGGAAGAAAAGAAAATATAAAAAGGAATAGACCAGAGAAAGAAGAAAAGAAATAAAGTGGACCAAATAGAATAGAGAGGGGGAAGGGAAGAGAAACGAACATATTTCAAGCTACAAGCAATATGCCACGTAATTTATTGGATCTCATCAAGGTTCTGGGAGAGAGGTATCATCATCCACATTTTACAATAACTAAATCAGAGCAAAAATATTAAGTAAACTTAATTAAATGTAAATTTAGAGTAGAGGTAAGATTCAAACCCAAGTCTTCCTTGCTGAAGCCTGAGCTTTTGGTCATATTTGTCACCACAAGTTAACTAGAGTTTAAAATAAATACGAGTATTGCATTATGTATAACTGAAAAATAAACTATTTTTATTGGCTACAAACCACCACTGGAGAAGGAAAGGGCAACTCACTCAAATGTCCTTGCTTGGAAAATCTCATGGACAGAAGAGCCTGGTGGGCTGCAGTTCTTGGGGTCACAAAGAGTTGGACATAACTTAGTGACTAAACAACAACAACAAACCACCACACAATAAATTAATGATCTTGTCACTTTTCCATGTTATACTGTTATGCTTATTATCTGACTTGTCCATTAGCATGAAAAATTTATTAAGCCAGGGACTTTTTCTTGTTTACTTCTACAATACCAGTATCTACAATATAACAGACACAGAGATAAGAGGTTCAGAAATATTTGTTGAATAAATGAATACAGTCAAGGACCAAATGACTAATATTTCTTACTCTACTAATTATTTTATTTGTACATTACCTAAATTAGTCTGAGAAGCAACCCTATTAGGCAATTATTGCTATTATTAGCATTGTCATTTTCATTATAAAAAAGGAAGAAAATAAGTAATTTGCCTAAGGTCAAGGTCAAGGTCAGAGCTAAATAAGTGGTTGAGCCAGAACTTAAATCCAAGCCACATGGCTGTGGAGTTCAAACTTAATTGTTCATTTTGCAGAGAACTTGACCCACAGTCTAGAACACCTTGTAATCTAGTAGACAATACTAATATTTCAAAAGAAATATCAGACCAAAATAGGGGATTAGTCAGAAAGAAGATTTCAATATGGTGATTTGAGAGCACTTTAATTCTTTATATTTGAAGGAAATTATTCATTTCTGTGACAAAAATATATCTATTAGTGTATAATGCTTCATAATTCTGTAGTCTCCCCTTATGAGTAGTTCTATGTACTTTTTCACTGCTATTCTTAATTGATTTCTCTTTTCATGAGTTTCACAAGAGGTTTTCCCCTATTACAAGTTTTCTCCAAAAAAATTTTTAATGCTTTTGGAGAGATTTGTCCTTTCCACTTTGTTTCATTAATGTAGGTTTTTGTGTTTGTAAATTTCTTTAGGCTTATTTGGCATTTTATAATTTCATGAAATAAGAAAAAAAGTCTTAATATTTTATCTTTATCCTCTTTCTAGCTCTAAGTCATTTAAAACACTTTGTTTTACTATAGACTTAGATTTCAATATGAAATGTTCTTGCTACTGGTTTCCAGATAATTTTTTTCTCCTTCTGTCTTTAATTCAAGTGTTATCTAGATATGTATACCTAATGATCAGATATTTTTATTCTATTTTATTATATCTAATTCATTTTATTACGATAAACAATGTGACCTGTAATTCTAAAGTTATATATTTACTTTTATATATTTACATTTTATATATCTACTCCATTTACTTGATCCACATTGTAAATGTCAACAAAAAATATTAATTCTCTTTGGGGGAGATATATTATTTATATATATGTATATATACACACAACAATACATGTATACACATAATCAGGTTTATTAAATGCCCTATTCAAATCCTTGAGATTATTTTCTATTATCTATACTTAATTAACTCTATATAATGATGGTTGGATGATATCACTGACTTGATGGACATGAGTTTGAGCAAGCTCCGGGAGTTGGTGATGGACAGGGAATCCTGGCGTGCTGCAGTCCATTGGGTTGCAAAGAGTCAGATACAACTGAGTTACTGAACTGAACTGAGTCAAGTTTTACTTGTGTATCTAGAATTATACACTTAGTTTCTGTGTTGTTTAGTGTACACCTGTTTATGGCTGATAAACTTCTTCATACATTGTGAATGTTACAATTAATTTTTATCACATTTTGTACTTTAAATTTAAATTCCACTTTTATGATATTGATATCCAGGCAAGAATACTGGAGTGGGTTGCTATTTCCTTCTCCAGGGGATCTCTCTGGCCCAGGGATTGAACCCGCATCTCTTACATCTCCTGTGTTTGGCAGGCAGGATCTTCACCACCAGTGCCACCCGGGAAGCCCATCTTTAGCTCTCTTTGTTCTGTGTACTCAGTTGTGTCCAGTTCTTTACGACACTATGGACTGTAGAACACCAGGCTCCTCTGTCCATGGGATTTTCTAGGCAAGAATACTGGAGTGGGTTGCCATTTCCTACTCCAGGGGATCTTCCTGACCCAGGAAAGTACAAAATGTGATAAAAATATGTCAATTAACTATAACATTCACAATTTTTATGAAGAAGTTTATCAGCCATAAACAGGTGTACACTAAACAACACAGAAACTAACCATATAAAACTAATCCTAGATACACAAGTAAAACTTGATTATAAATATTTATATAGAATTGATTAATATAGACAACAGAAAATTATCTCAAAGATTTGAATAGGGCATTCAATAAATGCCCTGATTATGTGTATACATGTATTGTGTGTATATATATAAACCATAATATCTCCCCCAAAGAGAATTCATATTTTTTGTTGACATTTTCAACATGGATCAAGTAACTTGCTGCCAAAAATACATAACTATAGACTTACAGGTCACATTTTTTATTATACTAAAACAAATTAAATATAATAATAATTGTATAAAAATATCTGATCACTACGTATGTGTAACATATATGTGGGTGTAAGCTGTTAATTCTTTTTACAGTCATTGCTTTTTTATGAGCATATTCACTCCATTCACTTTAGAATACAGTTATAAATGTACTTCATTTCTTTCCTTCCATATACTTTATTTTTATTACATACTTATTTTGCATTACTTATATTTCCCACTTTCTTATTTCTGCTGGCTGATTAAATTGTCATTCACCAATTGTTTGCCTTAACTTGAACACTTTGTTCATTTTTTCCATTCCATGAGTGGTGAGTTACCTTCCTTCTTTACTTTCACAATCTGACATACAGACAAAACATTTGCTTGTAAAAAATAACTATTGTGTTGGCCAAAAATTTCATTCAGGTGTTTCTGCACCAGCTTACAGATAAATCCAAATAAACTTTTTCAACTAGAATACTCCTAAATTATCCCTCAAACAGAAAATGAAGACAGAACTACAAGAATAGTTTTATTCCTCCATTTCTATCCCTACCCCACAATTGCAAGATGCTACCAAGATAAATTAGGAGAATCAAATTTAGATTAATTTGAAGATCAAAAATATATATTAGCTAGAAACACACAAATGGATACATGAATTGAGACTATTATTGCTAATTGGCATGTTGTTACTCTATTTGGTACTTTATATGTTTATATATATATAATATACACACACATACATATATATACTGAAAGGAATGTTTAAGAAACTTAGTGACCAAATTCCTAAAGAACTTCTGCTCAGAGAAATTTCCTAATATCACTCACTGTGACTTATCCTTTAGCTAGCACTGCACTGATATCTTACAGGGACAAGCCATGGTTTCATTTCTGATGATCTTGCCTTCTAAAGGTAAGGAGACAGGCACTCTTATACATTTTAAGTGAACACATAAATTGGTGCATCCTCTGTGGAGGACAAATTGGCAGTGTTAAACAAAGTCATAAAGGCATGCATATAACTTTTGACTACAGAATTTACCACTAGGTAATTACCACACAATTATGCCTGTGCATGTGTAAAGTAATTTATTAAAAATTGATTCATTAAAGTATCATTTGTAATAGCAGATGTGGAAGCAATTTAAATTTCTATGAGAAGGGGACACAGAAATAATGAAATACCGGTCTGCTGTCAAAAAGATTAAGAGACTTTTTGTGCACTGATATGGAAAGATCATCAAGAACTATTAAGTGGAAAAGTAATATTCAGAACTGACTTCCCTGGAGTGGTTGCCATTTCCTTCTCCAGGGGTTCTTGTTGACTACCACTCCAGTATTCTTGCCTGGGAAATCCCAAGGACAGAGGAACCTGGTGGGCTACGGTCCACGGAGTTGCCAAAGAGTAGGACATGGTTTAATGACTAGACAGCAATACGAATGTTCAGAATAGTATATAAGGCACAGTAACATTTGTGTATAAACATTTTACATATATGTGTGTGTACACACGCACGCACACACACACACATGTGCGTGTGTGTGTTAGTATCTCAGTTGTGTCTGACTCTTTGCAGCCCCATGGATTGGGGCCTGCCAGACTCCTCTGTCCATGGGATTTTCCAGACAAGAATACTGGAGTGGGTTGTCATTCCCTTCTCCAGGGGATCTTCTTGACCCAGGGATTGAACCCCGGTCTCCTGCACTTCAGGCAGACTCTTTACTGTCTGAGTCACTATATGTGTCTGTACACACACATACCCACACACCCACACACCAACATTTTTTTGCTCCTATGGAGAAGGAAATGGCAACCCACTCCAGTATTCTTGCCTGGAGAATCCCGTGGACAAAGGAGCCTGGTGGGCTATGGTTCATGGGGTCACAAAGAGTCGGACACGACTGAGTGACTAACACAAACACACAGAATACCTGTAGAAAAATAAACAGAATAGCTTGTTATCTCTAGGAAAGGAAATGAATAGTTCATTAACGGAAATGGAAGGGAGGCTGTTTACTGTATGTTATTCAGCACCTTTTAAAAATTTTGAGAAAACAGAAAGAGAAATTAAGGAAACAATACCATTCACCACTGCATCAAAAAGAATAAAATACTTAGGAATATATCTACCTAAAGAAACAAAAGACTTATATATAGAAAACTATAAAACACTGATGAAAGAAATCAAAGAGGACACAAACAGATGGAGAAATATACCGTGTTCATGGATTGGAAGAATTAATATAGTGAAAATGAGTATTCTACCCAAAGCAATCTACAGATTCAATGCAATCCCTATCAAGCTACCAATGGTATTTTTCACAGAACTAGAACAAATCATCTCACAATTTGTATGGAAATATAAGAAACCTCGAATAGCCAAAGCAATCTTGAGGAAGAAGAATGGAACTGGAGGAATCAACCTGCCTGACTTCAGGCTCTACTACAAAGCCACAGTCATCAAGACAGTATGGTATTGGCACAAAGATAGAAATATAGATCAATGGAACAAAATAGAAAGCCCAGAGATAAACCCACGCACATATGGACACCTTATCTTCGACAAAGGAGGCAAGAATATACAATGGAGAAAAGACAATCTCTTTAACAAGTGGTGCTGGGAAAACTGGTCAACCACTTGTAAAAGAATGAAACTAGAACACTTCCTAACACCGTACACAAAAATAAACTCAAAATGGATTAAAGATCTAAACGTAAGACCAGAAACTATAAAACTCCTAGAGGAAAACATAGGCAAAACACTCTCCGACATAAATCACAGCAGGATCCTCCATGACCCACCTCCTAGAATATTGGAAATAAAAGCAAAAATAAACAAATGGGACCTAATTAAAATTAAAAGCTTTTGCACAACAAAGGAAACTATAAACAAGGTGAAAAGACAGCCTTCAGAATGGGAGAAAATAATAGCAAATGAAGCAACAGACAAACAATTAATCTCAAAAATATACAAGCAACTTCTGCAGCTGAATTCCAGAAAAATAAACGACCCGATCAAAAAATGGGCCAAAGAACTAAACAGACATTTCTCCAAAGAAGACATACAGATGGCTAACAAACACATGAAAAGATGCTCAACATCACTCATTATTAGAGAAATGCAAATCAAAACCACAATGAGGTATCATTTCACACCAGTCAGAATGGCTGCTATCCAAAAGTCTACAAGCAATAAATGCTGGAGAGGGTGTGGAGAAAAGGGAACCCTCTTACACTGTTGGTGGGAATGCAAACTAGTACAGCCACTATGGAGAACAGTGTGGAGATTCCTTAAAAAACTGGGAATAGAACTGCCATATGACCCAGCAATCCCACTGCTGGGCATATACACCGAGGAAACCAGAATTGAAAGAGACGCGTGTACCCCAATGTTCATCGCAGCACTGTTTACAATAGCCAGGACATGGAAGCAACCTAGATGTCCATCAGCAGACGAATGGATAAGGAAGCTGTGGTACATATACACAATGGAATATTACTCAGCCATTAAAAAAAATACATTTGAATCGGTTCTACTGAGATGGATGAAACTGGAGCCCATTATACAGAGTGAAGTAAGCCAGAAAGAAAAACAACAATACAGTATACTAATGCATATATATGGAATTTGAAAGATGGTAACGATAACCCTATATGAGAGACAGAATAAGAGACACAGATGCATGGAACAATTATATGGACTCTGAGGGAGAAGGTGAGGGTGGGACGTTCTGGGAGAATGGCATTGAGACATGTGTATTGTCATATGTGAAACAGAGCACCATTCCATGTTCGATGCATGTGACAAGGGCTCAGGGCCGGGGCAATGGGATGATCCAGAAGGATGGGATGGGGAGGGAGGTGGGTGGGGGGTCCGGGAAGGGGAACACATGTAAACCCATGGCTGATTCATGTCAATGTATGGCAAAAACTATTACAATATTGTAAAGTAATTAGCCCCCAACTAAAATAAATAAATTTATAAAAAAAAAAAAATAAAAATAAAAATTTTGAATCTTGTGACTATAATACCTATCATAAAATAAATTACATTTAAGCTAAAGAGTTCTTGTCTTTGAGATATATAACCTTTTTCCTTTCACTTTTCTGATGGCACACTACATCAAACCATCCACTGCCATGGGACACAACTACATACATTAAAAATTGTTCTTATTCGGTATCACACCTTAAATGGGAACTGCTAAAGACTAACAAGTCCTTTAAATATAGTCATAATATAATATTCAAGATACTTTCAGTAGTATGATTAGGATTTTCAGGCCCATATGGATCTGCTTTCCCTCCATCAAACTGCAAGCTATTCTCTGATCTGGTTTAGAATCTATACTTCTACCCCGGTCATTTCCTTTCCATTAAATGTACTACTACCTTTAGGAGCTAGTAAAATTCCTGGAACAAAATTACAGCTCAATAAATGTTAGCTATTATTCTTGTTTCATTCACAAGTCCAAAGAGCCGTGCCTCTTCAAAATTCTTTGTCCACCTATCTTTAAAAGGTACTTTGCCCTGAATCTCAGGTCTATCTTCCCAATTTTTGGACATAATTAGTCCCCTCAGAATCACTCCAAACTCAACTTCATTTCTCCATTCTAAACATCTCCTATCCCCAGCTCTTAACATTTTGTAGCTTTTTATAAAATTTGTATCTTATTAGAATTTTTCATATTTTCTGGGTTACTGTGTAAACTACTTGAGATCCAAAAGCGCAGTAGATACATGTGAAGTTCATTGAATAATGGAGGTTATACCTACACCTGTAAAAATCATCTCTGCAAAAACCCTTGTTCCATGAGCTGCCTCCGTGCTACATGATATTCTACCAAACATATTCCATAATATTATTAGGAACACAGGCCTTGGAGGTAGGCTTAGTTTAAATGGTATCTCTGCCCCTTACTAACCAGGGTGGCCTGGACATATTTCTGATCATCACCTTCCCCAGCTATAGCATCAAGATAAAGATAGCACCTGTACCATATATTTGTTGATAAGATTAAATGAGATAGTATATATTATACAATTACCACAATAATGGTTTCCACTATTAGTAGTTTCCTTTATGCCTCTCTATCATGGTTCTTCCTTTTGTTAGAGTCTTTTTACATCTTGAACCAGTGATCATCTTTTCATATGGCCAGGTATATACAGCTGAAAAGTTTAATCACATCACACAGTGTTCTGACAAATGGTATTATGCTTATCTTACCATCAAATCCTAATACACTTTATCAAAGTATATAACACTCCAGTCCTTTATCATACTCTGATCCTTTGGATGTCAGCAAATTGAGTGGCAAAAAGGAAAAATCACTCATAAGGTTCAATTCACTCTATAAAAAAATAGGATTTTAGGGAGGCATTAGTATGTTCCTTGTCTTAAAAAGATGGCTGATTTTTTTTTTACTGAGACTGTTACATTTTTAGCAAGCCAATAACATAAAAAAAAATAAATAGAAAAGTCACTCATTTTTACAATTATAACCTAATAGTAGAAAAGCAAATATTCAAAATAGTCACCAATAGTGTATGCAAACACACTAGGATAATGCTCAATCAGGTCTCTTTCTGGCTATTCACTGCTTTGGCAAATCATCAATTTCAGATATGACGTTTCTTTAAGGCAAACTGGTCATAGTTTTCCTCCTCACGTGTTTTCTCTGCACAAAGCTTCCCTAGCACAGTATCTGGCATGTGGTTCACCTCGTTCTCAGTTGACTGAGCCAAATGAATCAGAGTTGCTGCTAGGGGACCAGGAAAGTCTTGTTTGTTATGAATTTCATGCTACAGAACACAGAGTTCCCTCTCTACTGTGTAGTTAGCCTTAATTAGCTAAAAATGATAACAGAGTGTTCAAATACTTACTGTCTGCTACTCTGAAAAGCTACACACTGACACAAAGTAATTCATAACTACTGGGCAAATTTCATTCTGTTCCTTGCTCAATGCCTTTGCATGTTAAACTGCTCTTGTGATCTCAAAAGTCTTTATTTTTCCCTACTACCTCTTAGTGACTAGACCCTTATATTCCATTTCCAATATTTAGTCTCTCATCAGTGAGAAAAAACATCTTAATTTCAAACTTGACACATTTAACCCATCAGTCCAACTCTTGCTTGTAGTTGATAAGACTTGGTTCTTATCTTTACAATAACTTACCTTCAGACCAGGTACTGACTCTCTTTCTAGGCTGGAGCAACAACAGATATTTTTATCTTTCTTTTTTACTTGTAGCTGATTTTCATGACTCCTCATTAGTAGCTGAACCTCTAAAGAAGCAGCTACTGATGAGTAATCATTTTGCCAGAGAAATTCATTGATTTGTTGACATCTATAGAAATATGAAGGTTGCAGGTATGATAACTAGGATAAATTTCTCTAGTTAAAATAAATAATTGTTAGATTCCTCTAGTTCAAAATAGAAAGAAAGTTAATATTTAGCAACAAATTTTAGGAATAGGACAAGTTGCCCCTGAAGCCCAGGCCGAAATACGACCCCATTGTGGAGACCCACAAATACTTAAAGAACCTGCTTCAGGCTTTGGGACACAATTTAAATGTTCTAAAGGATGTTTCTAAACCTCTGTGCAAAATTTTAAATTGCTTCATAGATGAAATATGTATAAAACTTATGAGACTCCAGAAATAAAGCCCTAAAGACCTAATTACAGGAAGCCTATTACTCTGCTTCACACAGAATCAGGAGGAGTCTTGTGCAATGTTATCAAAGTTTCCCCAGTTGAATTATCTCTCTGTCTCTCTCTCTCTATCTCTGTCTATCTCTCCCCCTGGCTCTCTCTTACACACATACTCATATTAACACACAAACACACTTAACACAATTTTTGAAGTATAAATGGTTATTTACAGTACAAAATTTCTTTATAGATTTTTTAGAAACTATAGATTTTATAGACATTCACTTTATATATTTAGCTTATATAAATGCTAACTTTTTTAATAAACATATTATAAATTTCTTAAACTGATACATACTGTAAAAGAAAAAGAAAAAAAAATTTAAAGAAAGAAAAAAGGAAGGAAGAGAAATTAAGGCAAGGAAAGAAAGTGTATCCTTAGGCAATACACACACAGAGGTGTAAAGAACAAAGGTGAAAATAAATTGAGATTTCTGGTTCAAGATGGCAGAATAGAAGGACATGCACTCATCTCCTCCTGAGAGAACACCAAAATTAAACTAGTTGTTCAACAACCAACAAAGGAGGACTCTGGAACCCACCAAAAAAGATACACCACATCCAAAGACAAAGAAGAAGCTGCACAAAGACAAAGCTGCAGCGAGATGATAGCAGCATGGTAAAATCAAATTCCATACCCGCCAGGTGGGTGACCCACAAACTGGAGAACAATAATACCCAATAAGTTCTCCTACTCTTGTGAAAGTTCTGAAACCCACATCAGGCTTCCCCTCCTGAGGATCCAACAAAGGGACTGGGAATGAGGTAGAAATTGCGAGGCAGTCAGTGTAGGACTCTGAGACCTCAGGCTTATTTTCAATAAATATCTCACTCCATTAACCTAAATCCATACTTTTTGTTCCGAATTCCTGAAATGTGTCCTTGGTCTGATAAATTATCAGCACTCAGATCCAGGAAAGGGCAATAATTAACATCTGTTCCATATGCCTGAGGGAAAAACAACTGGTGATCCATTAATCTTTAGCCCTTACATCTGGTCCACTTTTAAATGGCCAGTGGGCATGATAAAGGGTGGCAACTTAATCTAAGGATCAATATAAGCCATTCAGTTCAGTTGCTCAGTAGTGACTCTTTGCGACCCCATGGACTGCGGTATGCCAGGCTTCCCTGTCCATCACCAACTCCTGGAGCTTGCTCAAACTCCATTGAGTTGGTGATGCCATCCAACCATCTCATTCTCTGTCATCCCCTTCTCCTACTGACTTCAATCTTTCCTAGCATCAAGGTATTTTCTAATGAGTCAGTTCTTCGCATCAGGTGGCCAAAGTATTGGAGCTTCAGCTTCAGCATCCATCCTTCCAATGAATATTCAGGACTGATTTCCTTTAGGATAGATTGGTTTGATCTTCTTGCTATCCAAGGGCCATAAAGATGTTAAGTTAAAACGTGATCTTTAAACTAATTGGTTATAAATGACATATTTTAAGGACAGGAGCCAACCAAAAATGCACAGATCAATACTAGTAAGGATATAAACTGCTGTAAGTCCTGTCTTTCTGGGGGACCATTTACCCTCCTCTCAGTGTTTATGCTGTCTATGCAAGGAGATCAAACCAGTCAATCCTAAAGCAAGTCAGTTATGAATATTCATTGGAAGGACTGATGCTGAAGCTGAAACTCCAACACTTTGGCCACCTGATGTAAAGAACTGATTCCTTGGAAAATACCCTCATGCTGGGAAAGATTGAGGGCAGGAGGAGAAGGGGACGGCAGAGGATGAGATGGTTGGATGGCATCACTGACTCAAAGGACATGAGTGTGAGCAAGACTTGGTGATGGACAGGGAAGCCCAGCGTGCTGCATTCTATGGGGTTGCAAAGAGTTGGACATGACTGAGCAACTATTTCTGCTTTATTGACTACACCAAAGCCTTTGACTGTGTGGGTCACAATAAACTGTGGAAAATTCTGAAAGAGATGGGAATACCAGACCATCTGATCTGTCTCTTGAGAAACCTGTATGCAGGTCAGGAAGCAACAGTTAGAACTGGACATGGAACAACAGACTGGTTCCAAATAGGGAAAGGAGTCCATCAAAGCTGTATATTGTCACCCTGCTTATTTAACTTTTTTGCAGAGTACATCATGAGAAATGCTGGGCTGGAAGAAGCACAAACTGGAATCAAGATTGCTGGGAGAAATATCAATAATCTCAGATATGCAGATGACACCACCCTTATGGCAGAAAGTGAAGAAGAACTAAAGAGCCTCTTGATGAAAGTGAAAGTGGAGAGTGAAAAAGTTGGCTTAAAGCTCAAAGTTCAGAAAACTAAGATCATGGCATCTGGTCCCATCACTTCATGGGAAATAGATGGAGAAACAGTGGAAACAGTGTCAGACTTTATTTTGGGGGGCTCCAAAATCACTGCAGATGGTGATTGCAGCCATGAAATTAAAAGACGCTTACTCCTTGGAAGGAAGGTTATGACCAACCTAGATAGCATATTTAAAAGCAGAGACATTACTTTGCCAACAAATGTCCGTCTACTCAAGGCTATGGTTTTTCCAGTGGTCATGTATGAATGTGAGAGTTGGATGATGAAGAAAGCTGAGCGCTGAAGAATTGATGCTTTTGAACTGTGGTGTTGGAGAAGACTCTTGAGAGTCCCTTGGACTGCAAGGAGATCCAACCAGTCCATCCTAAAGGAGATCAGTCCTGGGTGTTCATTGGAAAGACTGATGTTGAAGCTGAAACTCCAATACTTTGGCCACCTCATGCGAAGAGTTGACTCACTGGAAAAGACCCTAATGCTGGGAAGGATTGGGGGCAGGAGGAGAAGGTGACGACAGAGGATGAGATGGTTGGATGGCATCATAACTCGATGGACATGGGTTTGGGTAAACTCCGAGAGTTGGTGATGGACAGGGAGGCCTGGCATGCTGCGATTCATGGGGTCGCAAAGAGTAGGACACGACTGAGCGACTGAACTGAACTGAACTGAGCAACTGAACTGAACTGACTGAGTGTCTGTGCTGAGAGCTTTGTACTTTTTTCTCTTTAAAATAAATCCTATTCGCTTGCATGCAACTGTGAGTGTCTGTATGTTCTGTTCTTGAAGTTCAGCTCCAGAAATAACTCGGGTTCCCATCTCAGGAATCTCCAGGGAATCTGGCCTTGAAGTTGGTCTTAGGCCAAATAACTACCAGGGAGGGAATTCAATGCCACTCATCAGCAAATAATTGGATTAAAGTTTTACTGAGTAAGGCCCTGCTCATCATGGCAAGACCCAGCTTTTCCCATTGCCAGTCCCTCCCATTAGGAAGCTTACACTTACCTAATGCTGCAGTGAAAAAAATGATGACTTTGTGTGCTATTGAGGTATAAATGAAGGCAATTCAGAATCAAGAAATAATTTCCAAGAGAGGTGATAGGTGAACTGATCCTTAATTTGTGAGTAAAAACTTGAGGAAGAAGGAATATGGTAAGAAAATTTCAAGAAACAGAACCAATAACAACAAGGGTGAAGGACAAGACATGGCATGATGAATCCAGGGAAAGAAAAACTCAGCATCAAAGAAACCTAAATAAAGAGGCAGATAGGGGTTAGGGGAAGATGGATGAAACTAAACAAACCAAAGGAAAGAGGGCCTCATTTGCCGTAAGTGTCAATCATGGCTTAGTTACAAATGAGAGAATACACTCTGGATGATTTAACCAGAATGAAATTATTTCATTTAATTTTATTATTAAATGATAGTGTGGGGGTGTTATCATTCCTTCTCAGAAACTGTTTTTTTCCAAATCACAAATTCTAAGAAAAATTAGTAAAATATAGAAGACTTTCATAATAAATTTTCTGAATGAAGAACCCTTTAGAGGCTCAAGTATTAAACAAGTATATCAGTATTATAATGATAGTGTATTTAACATAATGATAGTGTATTTGCCAAGTAAACTTGAATACATGGCTACATCAAAACAAGTGACTTGCCCTTCTTTCCTCCACATCTTGATTCCACAACCCTTTGAAGGAGAAACTCTTCTGGTATTATACTCTGAGGAGAAATATGCACATTAAATTTCTACTTGCTTTAATAAATTTTCTAGAGGAAATTTATAAATTGTTAAAAGACTAGGACCTAGATCAGTCATCTCAGAGAGTTTCTGGAAGCAGCTGGACTCAAGTTCTTAGAAAAGACAAAATTAGTATACAGGATATCCTATGGGTCAAACATAACATGCCTAACTTCGTAAGTTTTCCACTTACTTGGAACTCTTAGTTGGGGTGGGTGGAGTTCTATGAGCTGGTGTATGGGAAGTAATAGGTTCTCGTAACTTATTTTGTCACAGTATGAATCTGATACATCAATGGTCTCAACTTTTGCCATCAGATTTAATCTGTGAATGATGATGATGGAAGCTAGAGGGAATTCAATATAGTTCATGACTGTTTACTACTCCTTCTACTAAAATTAAAAAGTAAACTTGGAATAATAAAATAAATATACCTCAAATTCCACAAACATTTTTTTCTTATTTGTCTATGCAAAAAATGTTTATGCTCAACATCCTATGAATTTACAGATTTATCAATATAAAATGTATCCAACCAAATGAATTTCCTAGGATGTGCCTCATTCTTGAACAAACCTATCATTCATCTTAGACTGTAAATTAGAAGTGTTCACTTTAGACAGAGTGAAAATTTGAAGAGAAAGCCAAGGAAAATCAAGATAATTTTATCTTCTTCTGACATCTTCCAATCCTCTGCTTCCAAAGATCAGTATGCTAGTTAGTAACAGAGATAAGACATAAAGGCAGATATACACTAAAACCAAGAGCTTGGATATTCTAAGATGTAGAAAAGTAATTAAGATCCTCAGGATATCAAAGAATCTGGTCTTCTAAATCACACTGATGTGACCTCCCATCTAACTCAACATTTGTTCACGTTTTTACTTGGATCAGCAGACTGAATTTCAAACTATGTTTTAATTCTGCAAAATGTTCTTTATGATAATACTATCAGGTAAGCTGAAAAAAATTTTAAGGAAACACAAAAGAAATCCTGATTGATTGCATAGGGCTCACCCAAAAGCTCCATTTACCCACTCCCTCTATAGTTGCAAATGTTCAATATCATTAAATTCCATAGGAAAAAAAGATTCTAAATACTGAGCAAGAAAATAGCATTTACTGGTTTAGGACTATTTGGAGATTAGTGGGAAACTACAACTGGAATGTGGGTACAGTGTTTTGGGAGATTTCTGTTTAGATTTTTTTTCCCAACAAAGACAATTATTTATTTTGAAAGATTTAATGAAGTAATGCTTATAAAATAATGTTGCATAAAAAGTGAACATAAAAGGGCATATAACACACAATGCCAATACTGCAATGAATATAGCATATTCATAAAGTTTTAGAGTAACAGGTGATCTCTCTCTTCTTCTCATTCTACTGTCTTGTATCTTGCAAATTTTTTATAAAGAGCATGAAATAACTTTGGAAAGCAATTTGCCATTATTGAATTTTTAAAATATAAAAAAGTTAAAATATAAAAAATACAAAAAGAAGTCAAGATAACCAAAACACTACATAATTCTCAAGTTTCAACACTGTCAAACATGTTTCCAATCCTATACTTCTTCCATTCACTTGCTGAATAAACTTCTATTAAATAGATGTGTTACTGCTTCCTTCACATCCTTGTTTCTGAGACTGTAGATTAAAGGATTCATCATGGGAGTCATCACTCCATAGAACACAGTTATAAGTTTGTCAGTAGCATCCATGTCATCTGAATTGAGTGTCTCTTAAGACTTGGGCTTCATATACATGAAGGAAATAGTTCTGAAGAATACTATAACCACAGTCAGATGAGCAGAGCAGGGAGAGAAGGCTTTGCTTCTCACCTCAGAAGTGTGGATCTTCAAAATGCTGGAAATGACTAATGAGTAAGAGATGACAATCAAGAGAAGGGGTATCAATGTGAACAATGTCGTAGCCACAAACATGATGAATGCATGCCTGAGATGTCAGCACAAGCCAGTTTCATGACAGCCAAAATTTCATGGGAGAAATGATTAATGACATTATTCCTGCAAAAGGGCAACTGTACCACAATTGCAGTTCATTCAGTAGAGTCGATAATCCCTGTAAACCAGGAGCCAGCTGCCATGGGCACGTAGGAAGCCTTGTTCATGATAACAGAATATCTCAGAGGGTTACAGATAGCCACATACCGGTCAAAGGCCATCATGCCCAGGAGCACACACTCTGTTGTCCCCATGGCCGAGCCAAGGAACATCTGCACAGTACAGCCAGAGAAGGAGATGGTCTTTTTTTCTGAGAGGAAGCTCACCAGCACGGGGGGAATGGGAGTGGTGGAGTAGCAGATGTCCAGAAAGGAGAGGTTCCCCAGGAAGAAGTACATAGGGGTGTGAAGATGGGAGTCTAAGATGCTGATGAGAATAAGGGTGCCATTTCCCAGAAGGATGACCACATGCATTATTAAGATTAGCACAAAAAAAGAGTAGCTCAAGCCTTGGATAACCAGAAAGCCCCTTCAGAAAAAATTTCAATTTCACCAGAATGGTTTTGTTTTCCCACACCATTTTACATCTCTCTTTTACCTGGAAGAATTCAAATAATTTTTTTTAAGTTTATTTACTATGATAAGTCCAAGTTCATCAATGAACAAATGAAGAAGCTTTCAAATGCAGAAATTTTTCTGAACCTAATGAAAAGAGGGAAGAAAGAAAATAAGGAAGGGGAAGAAGAGAGAAGGTGTAAGGGAATAAAGAAGTAAATAATACAGGAATAATACAAGAAGAGAAATATGAGGGAGAAACTATTGTACAGATCACTCTTTGTGAACCGGCAACTGTGTATGAGGTTTTCTTCCACGCATTATCTCATTTAAACTTCACAATATATATCACTTTAAAGATAAGAATCTTATCTAAGTTAAACTAAGACAGTTAAAGTCTAAAGTCTTATAACTGATGTGTAGCAAAACCTGGGCTCAAATTCAAGCCTGCTTGTAGCCCATAATTATCTGAGAGTTAGGCAGCCTAGCTCCTGGGTGAGGAGGATCAACAGTAACCCATTGCATACTGAAACACTGAAAGAAGTGTGTCAATCTGATGACAGAATGGTTAGCAATAAACCCAACTAGTGGTTATTGGGAGAAGGCAATGGCACTCCACTCCAGTACTCTTGCCTGGAAAATCCCATGGATGGAGGAGCCTGGTAGGCTACAGTCCATGGGGTGGCCAAGAGTCGGACACGACTGAGCGGCTTCACTCTCATGCACTGGAGAAGGAAATGGCAACCCACTCCAGTGTTCTTGCCTGGAGAATCCCAGGGACGGGGGAGCCTGGTGGGCTGCTGTCTATGGGGTCGCACGGAGTCAGACACCACTGAAGCGACTTAGCAGCAGCAGCAGTGGTTATTGACTGCCTAATTGCCAAAAAAAAAAAAAAAAAAGTTGCAATTCATGTGAAGCCCAGTAATCTAAAGTCTTCTTACAATGCAAATACCTTTCTTGGTGAGATATAGAGTGACTTTTTGAATTTTATTTTAAATTATCAGGCAGTAAAATATACAGAAAAATTTTGTCTCTTTCAGCTTATAGCTCTATGAATTCTAACACGTATACAGATTCATGTAACTATCACAGTAATCAAAACATAGAATTCTTCTCTCACCCTAAAATCCCTTTGTTTTAGGGGGTTAATAATCACTCATTTCATCCATTCATAAATCCTGGCGAAGATGTATATGTTTTTGATCCCTATAGTTTAACCTTTTGCAGAATGCCATATAAAAGGAATCACATGAGTCATTGCTATCTGGCTTCTTTCACTTATCATAAATCCTTTGAGATTCATTAAAGTTGTTATAGGTGAGTAGTACTTCATTGTATTGATATTGATTGATATTGTACTGATACAGTTTATCTATTTACCTGTTGAAAGACATTTGGGTTCTTTCCAGTTTGGGGTAATTATGAATAGGCTGTTATAGACTTTTATGCTCAGATTTTTGTGTGAACACAAGTTGCCATTTTTTAGGGTAAAAATCAAGGGATAGCATACTAGATGATATATGACATGAATATTTAATTTTATAAGACACTGTCAAACAGCTTTCTAGAGTGGTTGTGTCATTTTTCAATTTCAACAAATAAGAGTTCGATTTGCTTCCCATCCTGATCAACAATTGGTATTGTCACTATATATATTTTTTACCCATTCTACTAGATATGTGGGGATATAATATCATAGTCATTTCCTTAATGACTATTGTTTTGGGGTTTTGCCACCCTTATGTTCTCTTTAGTAAAGCATCATTCATGTGTTATGCTCATTTTTAATTGGGTTATTTATTTTCATTGCAGCTTGAGAATTCTTTATCTAGTCTGAATATGAAATGTTATCAGATATATGACTTGAATATACTGTCTGTAAGTCTGTGACTTGTATTGCAAACACATTTAACCGCCATTTTAATTGGCTGCTGCTTAAGTCCAATGGAAGGGGACACACAGAAAGACTGTGACCAAAAAGACACATCTTCCAACAGGTCGATTCTTTGACAGATCTCACTTGAAGTGATTCCTCAGGGAGACACCAACTGCCACCACCCAGAGAGCACAAACAATAGGCCCTGCATCCAAATACCTTGCCTCATTAAAGCCTCAGGCCATTCCTTTTAAAGTTTCCTCAGAAACAGCACCTCTCTCCCTCAACACACACAGACACACACATACACATTTCCAGTAATATTGTTCATGGTCACAGAATCCACTGAAACTGCTCTAATTCATTTACCAGTCACACAGGCACTTAACATATAGACCATTTCTCCTTACTCAAGTAATTGGTGCATTTAGTCTTTAACAATTTTGGAACTATGCAAACAGCTTGTATGTGCTTGCTGTTGTTCAGTTGCTAAGCAGTGCCTGACTCTTTGCGACCCCATGAACTGCAGCACATCAGGCCCACCTGTCCTTTACTATCTCAAAAGTTTTCTCAGATTCATTTCCAATTAGTTGGTGATGCCATCCAATAATCCATCCTCTGACCCCTTTTCTCCTCCTGCCCTCAATATTTCCCAGCATCAGAGTCTTTTCCAATGAGTTGGCTCTTTGCATTAGGTGGCCAAAGTACTGGAGCTTCAGCATCAATATCAGTCCTTCCAATGAATATTTAGGGTTTACTTCCTTTAGGGTTTGATCTCCTTGCAGTCTAAGGAGCTCTCAATAGTGTTCTCCAGCACCCCAATTTGAAGGCATCAGTTCTTCAACACTCAACCTTCTTTATGGTCCAACCCTGACATCTGTACATGACTACTGGAAAAATCACAGCTTTGACTATATGGATTTTTGTTGACCAAGTGATTTTAATAAACTGTTTAGTTTGTCATAGCTTTCCTTTCCAGGAGCAAGCATTTTTTTTTAAATTTCATGGCTGCAGTTTTGGAGCCTAAGAATAGAAAATCTATCACAGCTTCCACTTTCTACCCTTGTATTTGCCATGAAGTGATGAGACCAGATGTCATGAGCTTCATTTTTTGAATGTTGAGTTTTAAGCCAGTTTTTTCACTCTCCTCTTTGACCCTCATAAATAAGCTCTTTAGTTCTTCTTCATTTTCTGCCATTAGATTGGTATCAACTGCATATCTGAGGTTGATGAGATTCTTCCTGGCAATTTTAATTCCAGCTTGTGATTCACCTAGCCCAGCATTTCACATGATGTACTCTGCATAAAATTTAAATAAGCAAGGTTACAATATGCAGCCTTGTTGTTCTCTTTTCCCAATTTTGAACAAGTCCATTGTTTCATGTCTGGTTCTAACTGTTGCTTCTTGACCTGCATACAGGTTTCTCAGGAGACAGGTAATGTGGCCTCGTATTCCCACCTCTTCAAGAATTTCCCAGTTTGTTGTGATCCACACAGTCAAAGGCTTTCATGTAGTCAGTGAAGCAGAAGTAGATGTTTTTTTCTGAAATTCCCTTGCTTTCTCTGTGATCCACTGAATATTTGCAATTTGATCTCTTATTCCTCAGCCATTTCTAAACCCAGCTTGTACATCTAGAAGTTCTTGGTTCACATGTTATTGAAACCTAGCTTGAAGGATTTTGAGCATAACCTTACTAACATGTAAAATGAGCACAATTGTATGGTAGTTTGAACATTATTTGGTATTGCCCTTGGGGGTTGGAATGAAAACTGAACTTTTCCAGTCTTGCTGAGTTTTCCAAATTTGCTGGCATTTTGAGTGCAACACTTTAACAGCATCATCCTTTAGGATTTGAAATAGCTCAGCTGGAATTCCATCACCTCCACTAGCTTTATTCATAGTAATGCTTCTAAATGCATTACAGATGCACTCTGTGTACAAAATCTAATGCCTTAAATCTATTCTTCACCTCCACTGTATAATAATCTTCAGGGTTTTCATTTAGGTCATACCCGAATGACCTAGTTGTTTTTCCTACTTTCTTAAATTTAAGTATGAATTTTGAAATAAGGAGCTCATGATCTGAGTCACAGTCAGCTCCAGGTCTAGTTTTTGCTGACTGTATAGAGCTACTCCATCTTTGGCTGCAAAGAATATAAGCAACCTGATTTTTGTATTAATAATCTGGTGATATCCATATGTAGAGTTGTCTCTTGTGTTGTTGGAAGAGGTTATTTGCCAGTGTGTTCTCTTGACAAAACTCTGTAGCTTTTGCCCTGCTTTATTTTGTACTTTAAGGCCAAACTTTCCTGTTACTCCAGGTATCTCTTGGCATCCTACTTTGGCATTCCAGTCCCCAATAATGAAAAAGACATCTTTATCTTGGTATTAGTTCTAGGTCTTGGGGGCCTTGTTAGAACCAGTCAACTTCATCTTCTTTGGCATTAGTAGTTGGGGCATAGGCATGGATTACTGTGATGTTGAATGGTTTACCTTCAAAACAAACAGAGATCATTCAGTCATTGAGACTGCACCCAAATACTGAATTTCAGACTCTTTGTTGACTATGAGGGCTACTCCATTTCTTCTAAAGGATTCTTGCCCAGAGCGGTAGATATAATTGTCATCGGAATTAAATTCGCCCAGCCCATCCATTTTAGTTCACTGATTCCTAAGATGTCACAGTTCACTCTTTCTATCTCCTGCTTGACCACCTCCAATTTACCTTCATTCATGGACCTAACATTCCAGGTTCCTACACAGTATTGTTGGTTATAGCATCGGACTTTACTTTCACCACCAGACATATCCACAACTGAATGTCATTTCCTCTTTGTCCCAGCTGCTTCATTCTTTCTGGAGCTACTAATAATTGCCCTTCCGCTCTTCCTCAGTAACACACTGGACACCTTCTGACCTGGGGAGCTCATCTTCAGAATCGTATCTTTTTGCCACTTCATAGTGTTCATGAGGTGGTCAAGGCAAGAATATTGGAGTGTTTTGCCATCCTCTCCTCTGATGTACCTGTATCGGGCCACTATTAGGGTACTTCCCCTTTCATCCTATTTCCCATACTTCAATCAATCTAACTTTTCATGCTTTTGGATATTTTTATTCCCTAAAGATGTATGCTTCTTTTACTCTGAGTCCCAGATTTAGCTTTCTTAATTCTAGGTGATAAACAAAGGCACTCAAGAACCAATTACCTGGTGCATGCATGCTTGCATGCTAAGTTGCTTCAGTCGTGTCCAACTCTGTGCGACCCCATGGACAGCAGCCCACCAGGCTCCCCTGCCCATGGAATTCTCTAGGCAAGAATACTGGAGTGGGTTGCCATTTCCTTCTCCAAATTACCTGGTAAATGATGACTAACAAGCAGTTTTACTCTGTAAACTCACTATGTCTATTGGAAAGAATATCCATTTTTTTGGTATGAAGTTGAGATTTTTTTACTAATATGCAGATGTGCTTTAATATTTCTGTGAAAAGGTTCTAAAGACAATATAAAAATTCTAGCATGAAGTCACAAGATGTTAAAAATATTATATCACAATAAATGTAACTACACTCTCCATAGCCCCAAATATAGAGAGGAGTAGGCAGCTATCAAGTTTGGAGGGAAACATGCTTTGAGATGACCTTCACAGTGGACAGGCAGAAGCTCAAAGCACTACCCAAGCCGAGGGCCTATGGCAAGTCTGTGCTGAAGAAACAGCTATGAAGGCCTCTGCTATGAAGGCCTCCACTTCCTATTTTCCCAACTTTATCTCTTGCCAAATTATCCTACCTGGTAGCTCAAACCACTAAAAGCTGTAGCTTTAGTCCATGCTGCTCAACTCAGGGCTCGCTGAAACCCTCTCGTAAATGTACTGGATTGGTGACCAGCCTCTGTGTTTGTGAAGAACATATGAACACACACTATACACGACTTCTCTATGGAATAAGCCTGTCTCTGGCCAGCAGTGACTACAGGGATAGGGTCCTTCATCCATACGCTCTCTGCTAACAGGGCCAGTTATTAGTTGTGACCCTGGACAATTTACTGAATTTTAATGTCTCAATATTCTTACCTATACCACGGGGATTTTAATAGCCTCATTGTGATGTTCTTGGGAGAGAGAATTTTTACATGCGTAAAAGCATCTGGCATATGGTAAACACTATTTTGGTTTCCTTCATCTTCCATTGACTTGTTCATTTTTTTCAAGTTTTTCACATTTCTGTCCCAGTTTCACACGCCTACAAAAGTACCTTTAAATTTTTATCAGTCATACATGTTCAGGTATCAGGTCTCTTCTTACTCAACCAACCATGTATAATTTTCATCGCAACATGATATGATATTGATGCATGTTTTATCAAACCCTTCTCACTTGATAGTGAAGAGTGTTTTACCACTATAGCAAAGGCCAGCACCATTTAAAACCAGGAACTCACAGGTTGACATTTTTTAAAAGACTATTTCAATTCATTCTGTTAAAAGTTAAATGAGTGAGTGTGTGTATGTGTGTGTGTGTGTGTGTGTGACAAATATTATATCTAAAGTTACTATAGAAATGCACCACCAGCAACAACACAAAAAATTAAAATTTCTCTGAACAATTCCCAAAATACTCATGCACAAATAACTATGAAAGTCAAAATTATTTCCTGTTAGTCAAGGGACTCACTATTTCTCTTCATTTCCTTTTCACACAAACCAGAAGATGTATTCAAGAATAAGTAACAAAGTTTTCCAAATAGCACCCCCAGTGAGAGGCTCCAGGACATGGACTATATATCTGTTCATTATTAAAGCTGGAAAAACATTTGTAAGCTGAACCAAATAAAACTGAATTGGTGCCATGAGGTAAACTAGTACAGAATTTGAACTTTGGTGATGCCACCCTACTATATGTCCTGGATAAGAGTGCAAATCTGCTGTCTATTTCACAGCAACTTCACTGTACCAGTAAATGACACCAGTAGACATGTATGCACTTATACTGTACCAAGGACCAGAAAACTATATTCTGATTAAATGAATCTTTATTCCCAGTAAGATGGACTCAATCTAAATGCCCAGCTTTTTTGGATATTCAAATTATTATTTCAGATTTCAAATTACTCTTTTGGTCATATTTTTTTTTATTTTTCTGCATTTCAGTATATTGAAGATAATATAATCTTAGAATGTTTTATATTCCTATTCCCTATGGATGCTTCATAGTAAGAAATACTCTATTACAAAAGCACATGGCTTACTTCAACTCAGTTCACTTAACTGATATCCTTTGAATGTATGTTATTAGTATGTTTTCAGCAATTACCTTAAATGGAAGGTTGAGTTGCCACTTAGGCTGCAACACAGCAGATAGTTTTGCACTGGTCTTCTATTTGCAGTCTATCATACAAAATTTTCCATGATGTTGATAAATTTCTGAACATGCTACCACTGAGGAGCTATAATGTCACCAAACATCTCGGAAAACTATTGATAGCAAACATTCTATTAAAATTGTTTCAAAAGCTTCCATACATTAGAGCCAAATTTGACTGTTTACAAAGGGAGTATATTTTGGTTCTGCTAGTACAAAGAAAAAAATGAATATTTGAGAAAATGAAAGATTTTCCTTGTCCTTCAAACCCAAGTAGAAATACTGCCCCATTGTGATGACCCAGGAAATTCTTTAAATGTTCTCTAGGCTCAGCAAGGAAACTTAAATATTTCTTGCTCTCAGGGACTCATGCAATTTTCCAAGCCATAAGTTTAAAATCCTCAGGGGAAAAATGGTAAAAAAAAAAAAAAAAAATTTTTTTGAAAACTTCAGGAATAATGCCTTAAAGGCTTAATTATATCAGATCCATTATTGTATTTCAAATAAGCAGCCAGAAGTCTTGGAAATGTATCTTATCTCACTTTGAATCTATTACTACATACTGCTGTAACCCCTAAACCATTAACATATTCTGATATTTTTGTCCTGACTCTGTCTGTTGAAAATATAGCAGAAAGGCCGTATGCTCTCAGCCATCCCAGGTGCTCTCAGTCATTCTTGCACATAGTGCTCACCTTTCCTTGAACTGCTTCACCCAAATAGTGAACACAAGTTGTTCACCACTAAACCACTAACCTAGGTAAAACAAAAATTGGGTGTCCAACAGCACTGTTTCTGAAGTTGACCTGATTAGAAGGAACTGCTTTCTGGACATGTTCTGCTTCTGTGTGGTTAAGCTTCCTTCACAAGAACAGAGCTCTTTAACCATTTCTTCCTTTCTTCTCCTAAAGTCACAAGTGGGTCTCAAAATCCTATGTCCAACATTAGTTAAGTGAAGCACCCAGATAAGTCACATCAGAAAAATGTTTCAAGCAAATGGAATTATTCTTTTACTTTTGGACAGAGAAATTTTAGTTACTATTTTTTAGCCTATCTCTTAACAGTTATTTACAAAAAATGCAAATCATTTTCCTCACTGAAGACTTTGTATATCACAATCCCAGGATACGGAATACAGCAGTTTGTTTTTTTAATAAGTTACCAGTGTTGGTCAGCTGCTCTGTGGGCTAGAAGATGAATACCATGAGCTGATCTCACTGCTATTACCACTACTCCAGCTAGTGCTCACATAGTTGTTACACCCTCTGCCCCAATTATTAATACATCTTAAATGTAACATGGGACCACTCACTTAAATCATGTGCTATTTTGTTATCTGAGTCATTTCAAGAATGAAAAAGAAAAATGGAAAGGAGCAACTAGAAAATTGAAACTGAGTTCATTCTGAGAGACCTTTCTGAGTACCAAGGAACTGACAAAAATTTCTTTTTGTCATATCTTTACTGATGTGCCTGGTAATCCTGGAGAACAGCACCTTAGTCTTCTTAACCTTCTAAGAACCGCTTCTCCACACACCATGGACATCATGGACTTCTTTTTGGTAGTCTCCCCTTCCTGGATATGTGGTACACATCCTTATTTGTCTCCTCTTCCCATTATTGAAAAAATTATCTCATTAGTAGCCTATGTTATATATATATATGGGTTTCCCTGGTGACTCAGTGATAAAGAATCCACCTGCAATGCAGGAGACATGGGTTCGATCCTTGGGTCAGGAAGATCCCCTGGAGATGGAAATGGCAACCAACTCCAGTATTCTTGCCTGGGAAATCCCATGGACAGAGGAGCCTCTCAGGCTACAGTCCAGGGGGTTGCAAAAGAGTCATACACGACTTAGCAACTAAACCATAACAACAACAAACAATTATATAAATGTCTATCTCTTTATATAATGGGGTCCACAGAGTGTGTGTTCCTAGCAGTGATGACATATGGTTTCTACATGGCCATCAACAAATTTCTGAGATAACTCATCATCATAAACAGGACACTTTGTGTTTAGCTGACAGCTATCTCCTGGGGACTAACCTTTCTCAATGGATTGGCACAAAATATACTCACATTATGAGTATTCTTTTGTGAAAGAATAGAAGTAATAGTTTTTTGTGTGTGAAATACTGCCTTTATTAAAGCTGTCTGCATTAAGTATTTTCTTGAATGAGAATATAATAATGTTATACAATGCAATATTTTTATTTGCTCCATTACTGCTAATTTGTTTCCTGTATTTTCATCGTCTGTGCTGTTACTGAGAATCAGTTCAGCTGAAGAAAGAAAAAGTCCCCTTCTACCTGCTCAGCCCACGTAACAGTGGTTATTTGTGTTTTATGAGACAATTTTATTCATGTGCATGCAGCTAAAGTTCCAGAAATGACTCGAACAAACTGATTACCCTATTCTATGGTGTGCTGCTAAGTTGCTTCAGTCGTGTCCGACTCTATGCGACCCCATAGACGGCAGCCCACCAGGCTCCCCTGTCCACAGGATTCTCCAGGCAAGAATACTGGAGTGGGTTGCCATTGCCTTCTCCAGTGCATGAAAGGGAAAAGTGAAAGTGAAGTCGTTCTATGGTGTAGTCACCCCTATGATCACTCCTATCATCTGTAGCCTGAGGAACAAGGAAGTCCTATAAGAAAAACAGCAAGTAAGCACTGTTTCTGGAGAAAACAATAAGAAACTGACATCTTTGAGTTTATGAACAAAACAAGCTGTCATGTTTTGAGGCAAGGGTTTTAAATATAAACAGAACAAAGGAAAGTCATACATAGAATTATAGAAATTCAGAGTTAGAAATGTCAATATCACAAGTCTAATTATACCATGTTCTGAAAACAACTGTGATCTCATAAAAGTAAACATTAAGTAGTCTAAGAAATTCAAGTAAACTTATGAGGACAAGACAAAAAACATATTTAAAATTAAGTCTTTTCCAGAAAACCCAACACATACATTTTCAGTACCCTTTATCTGAAATACTTTTGACATTTTTTTTTACCCAGAGACCTCATCTGCCTCAGCCTACATTTTGAACCACATATTTCACCTTCTGGTTTCCTGCCCACATTGCCCCCATTCCTTCACACATACTGTCCTACATTCAGTGTGGTTACCCAATTATTTCATGTTCTTTCTCACCTAAGGACAATAATGCACACTATTTCCTCTGCATTACTAAATTTCTCCTTCTCTAGTAGAATCGTAGCAATAACAGAAGAAATAAGTCAAGTGATACATCCTCTATCTCTATCTGTATCCTCTATTGGCAAATCCTCCCAATACTCGCTTATGTTAGTTGCTCCCTCCTCTATGCTACTCTTACCCTTACCTACACCAGCAATTTTTATTTTATGCTGTAACCACTTAGCTTCTGAAATCTTCCCAGTGGCACACTATCACTCACTATTCTCTGTCCAAAGTCCAATGCCAATTTAACTAAAAGTAGGGGGCAGTTGTTCGTTGCTGAAATAATTTAAATGGAAAAAATGGTTAAAATAGAAGTCAAAGTATCTAAAATACTACACAAGAAAATAAGAGAAATGAACTTTATATACTATTCATCCCCTAAACCATGATTTCACATGCTTTTGTAAAAGAGAACATAATCTTTAAATGCAGGATAGAACAAGGGGAGATAAAGGACGGAGTAGAACATACTGAAGAGGTCAAAAATGTCCCCTGTGAATGACTAATGTAAAGATATGGTAGTGTTTCTTAAGATCTCATTGACCCTCTGATTTTGTATTTCTGCTCCAATTCTGCACTATAAACTTAGGTTTTATTTTTAAGAACAAATTTTAAATTAACTCTACATATATGCTGACGATAAGAATGCTATCAAAATTCCTTGGAAGATAAAGATTTTCTTTGCTGTTTTTATTTCCACAAGTGGGGAGATTTTCCTGATTCAAAATAAAACTTCAGAATCAAAACTATAATCATCTTCCAGAGAAATGACCGCATGACTAATAGAAAAATTTTTTTTTCACTTTTTAAGAAATTCTCACAGTTCCTATCCTTCTGAAATATCTCTTCATATTTTACCTATTCCTCAAGTGTATTCTAAAAGTAATATAGGAAATATAGGCATACAATCGGTTCAAGTCTTGGCCACCATGTATGACCTGTGTGATTTTTATTCAAGCCTAAATTTTCTTATCTATCATACATTATCTGGTGATAATCCTTAATAGTAGGGAAAATTCATATCCATAATGAATCCCCAGCACATACCAGGCACTTACACAGTGTTGAATAAATGAAAGAAGAAGCCAACCCAAAATCACTACATACACTAACATAATCTATCATTATTAACTAGTGAAAAAATTTTAAAAGATGGTGTATATATATATATATGACACCTAGCACACCACATAGTAGATCTTATACGTTAATTAAATTATACTCATCTTCCACTTATTGCATTACTGATTTGCTCTCTGGTTTTTGAAAATAAGGAAGTTAAGCAAGGATTCCTGGTTATCTGTATCTGAAAGGGACAGTGAGAGACAATCTTATGTTGCACTTTTCACCATTGTTACTTAATTATAAGGAACTTTAAAATAGCATATATGAATTTCCTAGTTATGTTTTTTACCTAGTACATTTTATGTATAAATCACTCACCATCCTCATTTATTCTCTGAGATTTGAAAAATAGGGTAGCTAATCATGAATTGCTGGGGGTCTACATTTAAGAAAGGTGGAAATTGAAGGAAGTACTAGCAGTAAGTGAGCAAATAGGAGGTGTTGGCCGAAGGAAGTAAACTCTGGAGTTCAGCCTTCATTTTACCTGATCAAGGAAGGAATGGATGATGGGGCGACTTGGCGTGCAAAGAGACTAAAAGGGAAGATAGGAAAAAGAAAGCTACAAAATGTAATGAGGCCTTCCTATGAGCCAGATGTTTTCAAATAATGCCACATTTAACACTTAGCAGGACAATATTAAACTTGACTATTAAGTTATATTTTACTGTTTAACCCTTATGGTATGCTCAACTCTAGCCTCAGGAATATTTCAAATTCCTAATTCACTGTAGCATATTCTCCATCTCAAATATAAGCATTACTTCGCTTTGATGTATACTAGGAAATAACATTAAGTATGATCAGTTAATGAATTAGAAAGGGGATCATCTCATAGAAAGGAAGAGATGTAAACCTTCTAGTCATACAATATGAAGCAGCGGACTTCTGATTTCTGTTGTGCTCACTGTGGCTGAATAAGCTCCTATAAGACTCAAGCATATCAGAGATGACAACTATAAGCTTTGCACAAAGTATCAAAAAAATTGCTGAGAAGAAGTAATGTTTTTGTGTGAGTTTCACATTTGTATGGCTATAGGCTGAGCTAAGCATTGTATGGAGTGGGGAAAAAAAAACAAAACTCTGATATTAAACTGGCACTCTTTCTGGAAAAGCTAGCAATCTTCTGGGAAAACAACCATTGTAATGTAAGTGAGAAATCCCACAAAGGTGAGGTAGAGAAGAGGAAGCATCAAATTCTACGTTAAAATCTTGATCAAGTTCTGTAATTGACTCCCGTGCCATGTATGTACAAGTCAGCCAGAGATGAAAATAAAGTACATGTTGAACTCAAATATCAACTCTTAACAAAAAGACCTGCTTTGCAATTTCAGGCAAACCACGTTCATCACAAGACCAACACACTAGTAGTCATAGGAAGTTAATGGAATTCAGAGTCTCCACAATATCACGTTATCCAAAATACAACCCCAAATTACTCATCATATAAAGAATGAGAAATATGTCACACATTCCCAAAATAAAGTCAATCAACAGAAACCAACTCTGTGATAGTCCAAATGCTGAAATTTTCAGAAAGCATGACAAAGCAACTAGTATAAGAAGAAGTGGCAAGAATACACAGAAGGATTATACAAGAAAGATCTTAATGACCCAGATAACCATGATGGTGTGATCACTTACTCAGAACCAGACATCTTGGAGTGCAAAGTCAAATGGGCCTTGGGAAGCATCACAACTAACAAAGCTAGTGGAGGTGATGGAACTCCAACTGACCTATTTCAAATCCTAAAAGATGATGCTGTGAAAGTGCTGCACTCAATATGCTAGCAAATATGGAAAACTCAGAAGTGGCCACAGGACTGGAAAAGATCAGTTTCATTGCAATCCCAAAGAAAGTCAATGCCAAAGAAGGTTCAAACTACCACCCAATTTTACTTATTTCACACACTAGCAAAGTAGTGCTCAAAATTCTCTAAGCCAGGCTTCAACAGTATATGAACTGAAAACTTCCAGATATTCAAGCTGGATTAGAAAAGACAGAGGAACCAGAGATCAAGTTGCCAACATGTGTTAGATCATAGAAAAAGCACAAGAGAATTCCAAAAAAGCATCTACTTCTGCTTCACTGACTATGCTAAAGCCTTTGACTGTGTGGATCACAACAAACTGTGGAAAATTGTTACAGACATGGAAATACCAGGCCACCTTACCTTCCTCCTGAGAAACTAAATGCAGGTCAAGAAGCAACAGTTAGAATTTGACATGGAACAATGGACTGGTTCCAAACTGGGAAAGGAATACACCAAGGCTGTATATTGTCACCTTGCATATTTAACTTATATGCAGAGTACATCATGCGAAATGCCAGACTGGATGAAGCACAAGCTGGAATCAAGACTGGCAGGAGAAATATCAATAACCTCAGATACACAGATGACACCACCCTTATGGCAGAAAGCAAAGAAGAACTAAAGAGACTATTGATGAAAGTGAAAGAGGAGAGTGAAAAGGTTGGCTTAACTTAACATTCAAAAAACTAAAATCATGGCTTCTGGTCCCATCACTTCATGGCAGATGGAGAAACAATGGAAACTGTGACAGACTTCATTATCTTGGGCTCAAAAATCACTGTGGATGGTGACTGTAGCCATGAAATTAAAAGAAGTGGCTTCTTGGCAGAAAAGCTATGACAAATCTAGACAGTGTATTAAAAAGCAGAGACATTACTTTGCCGACAAAGGTCTGTCTAGTCAAAGCTATGGTTTTTCCAGTAGTCATGTGTGGATGTGAGAGTTGGACCATAAACAAGGCTAAACATTGAAGAAATGATGCCTTTGAACTGTGGTGTTGGAGAAGACCCTTGAGAGAGTCCCTTGGGCTACAAGGAGATCAAACCAGTCAATCCTAAAGTAAATCAATCCTGAATATTCATTAGAAGGACTGATGGTGAAGCTAAAGCTCCAATAATTTGGCCACCTGATGTGAAGAGCCGACTCATTAGAAAAGACCCTGATGCTGGGAAACATTGGAGGCAGGAGGAGAAGCAGACAACATCAGGACAAGATGGTTGGATGGCATCACTGATTCAATGGCCATGAGTGTGAGCAAGCTCCAAGAGTTGGTGATGGATGGGGAAGCCTAGCATGCTGCAGTCCATGGGGTTGCAAAGAGTCGGATGTGACTGATCAACTAAACAACAACAAATAACTATTTAGATAAAGTAAAGGAAAAAAAATATTCACAAGAGATGAAAAGAAACCAAATCTCAGTAAAGAATTAACTACAAAAAGAAAGAAATGGAGATCTAGAACCAAAATTTATAATATCAGAAATCTAAAATTCTTAGAATGGGTTAAACAACAGAATAGAGGTGATAAAGAATCTAAGATTTGCAATAACATCAGTATCATAACACCATGAATCATTATTTTACCTCTCCTTTAATTAGGTAAATTAAATTACTTAATTTTACAAGTAATTAGACACTCATAAACAAATGAAAAAAGCTCTACACAACCCACCAAGACACCCAAGATATCCATCTATCTGTACATGTGAAAGTGCTTAGGTGCTCAGTTACTGAGTTGTGTCTGACTCTTTGCAACCCTATGGACTTAGCCTGGAAGGCTCTTCTGTCCATGGGATTTTCCAGGCAAGAATGTGGGAGTGGGCTATCATTTCTTCCTCCAGGGGATCTTCCTGACCCAGGGATCAAACCAGAGTCTCCTGTGGCTCAATCATCAGCAGGAGGGTTCTTTACTACTGAGCCACCTGGGTGGATGGATTAAACTTCAGAGGAGGCTTCAGAGCCAGAGGAGTGGTGCCAGAGGAAGAAACAGCAGAGGCAGCAGTGGCTGGAATGGCACAGAGTCAGCATAATCTTTCTGGCAGGGGAGGTGGTAGGTGAAGATGGTGAGTAGGATACCGCCCCTACCATGCATTTTACAGGTGAAAGGACCCATTGCTCTCTGAGAAGAAACCATAATGAGAGATAGGAGGGAATGAAGAAGGAAGAAAGGCAGACAAATACAGCTGAAGGGATATCTGTCCAGGAATTTGGGCAAGCGATCCACCAGAAACCTCGTGAATTCCCCCTTCATGGATCCCCCTTATGGACTATTGTTGTTCAGTCACTAAACCATGTCTGACTATTTGTGACCCCATGGACTGCAACATACCAGGCTTCCATGTCCTTCACTATCTCTCAGAGTTTGGTCAAACTCATGACCATTGAGCTGGCAATGCCATCCAACCATCTCATCTTCTGTCCTGCCCTTCTCCTCCTGCCTTCAATCTTTCCCAGCATCAGAGTTTTTTCCAATGAGTCAGCTCTTCAAATAAGGTGGCCAATGTATTGGAGCTTCATCTTCAGCGTCAGTCCTTCTAATGAATATTCATGGTTGATATCCTTCAGGATGGACTGGTTTGATCTCCTTGCTGTTCAAGGGACCCTAAAGAGTCTTCTCCAGTACCACAATTTTAAAGCATCAGTTCTTCAGTGCTGAGTCTTCTTTATGGGCCAACTTTTACATCCATACATGACCACTGAAAAAACCATAGCTTTGAATATATGAAACTTTGTTGGCAAAATAATGCCTCTGGTTTTTAATATAGGTACACCTAAAAGAGCTAAGTACTAAGAACATAATTTTCACCACCCAAAACTGCTACCATCCAACTTTTTGTTTAAAAATTCTAAAAAAGAAAGAAAGGAAAGAAGCCCTTAGAATACCCCAGTTTCTCAGATTGGTAGAAATTGAGAACTAGTATTTCTGAGCAACTCTACTCTGTGACAAGGGCCAGACATCACTTATAATCCAAACTAGGACACTTCTGAGACTGAAATAGAGTGTTTTTTAACAATTATGCTTGGACATTAAGCATAAATTTGGATCACCATATGCAAATCATACTATATGGTCACAGAGATTATGCCATCAATATAATTTGAAAGAACATTATTTTCCTGGTGTTAGTGGCATATTTCATTGACCAAAGGTAGTAATCATGCTTTTAGCTCAGGCCCCTGCCCCTTGATATCACTGGGGTCTGTTTCAGAAGATCTTTATGGTCTTTAACTTTTATTTACCATGTGTGTCCCACCAAGAAGTCTGAAACACAGAGCTAATATCCAGTTTTCTTTACAAATGCATGTCTGTGGATAAATGATATATTTTCATTACACACAGATGGAATCCTCTTAGGCAAGACATTGTAGATCAATTTAGAAGAAATCTGACAATCTAAAAATATTTGTCTTCATTTGAAACTACTACATTTTTTTCTAATAAGGGCAACAATATATGTGGATCCATAAAAATAATCTATTCCATTTGTTAACACAATAGATATGTTCAGTTATATGATGAAAAAAGTTAATCTCTCTAATGGCCCATATCCATTATCCTGACTTCAGTTTCTTAAAACCATATGGAGTAGGCTGTAAGTAAAATTGGGCAGAAGAATCCTCCCTCGCACTTAACACCCTCATGAGGAGCTTTTTCCCAAGAATGTTACAGGAAAACCATAGCAGTGTGTCTCTCTTCTAAGTGTCGGGCAGGAGCCAAGCAGGACTTTAAGAGATCCAAATACGTGAGAGTATATAAGGAAGCCTTAATTCTGAATTCACAAAATCTATATATTGGGTCGATCTTATTAGCTTTTCTAATCATTTATTCATTGTTAAAATAAATCTCCTGTATCCTTATTAAATAAAATACCTAAGCCTTGTTCTGACTCCTGTCATCTTTTTAACATGCCCCAAGAGTCAAATCCCTATCTTCCTTTGAAAATGCTGTCCTACCGTATTCTTCACATGGGATGCCTGTCCTCAAATTTGCACTTGGAAAAAGATTACTTATCCTTCAAAATCAGGTAAAATGTTCATGATTTACTCATGGAAGATAGTTGTCTGTTCATATCAGTTCAATCGCTCAGTCACGTCCAACTCTTTGTGACGCCATGAACTGCAGCATGCCAGGCTTCCCTGTCCATCACTAATTCCTGGAGCTTGCTCAAATGAATATTCAGGCCTGACTTCCTTTAGGATTGACTGGTTTGATCTTCTTGCAGTCCAAGGGACTCTGAAGACACTTCTCCAACACCACAGCTCAAAAGCATCAATTCTTCGGCTCTCAGCTTTCTTTATGGTCCAGCTCTTACGTCCATATGTGACAACTGGAAAAACAAAAGCTTTGACTATATGGACTTTTGTCAGCAAAGTAATATCTCTGCTTCTTAATATGCTGTCTAGGTTCGTCATAACTTTTCTTCCAAGGAGCAGATGTCTTTTAAATTCATGGCTGCAGTTACCATCTGCAGTGATTTTGGAGCCCCAAAAGATAAAGTCTGTCATTGTTTCCACTGTTTCCCCATCTATTTGCCATGAAGTGATGGGACTGGATGCTATGATCTAAGTTTTCTGAATGTTGAGTTTTAAGCCAACTTTTTCACTCTCCTCTTTCACTTTCATCAAGAGGCTCTTTGGTTCTTCTTCACTTTCAGGCATAAGGGTGGTATCATCTGCATATCTGACGTTATTGATATTTCTCTCGGCAATCTTGATTCCAGCTTGTGCTTCCTCCAGCCCAGCATTTTGCATGATGTACTCTGCATAGAAGTTAAATAAGCAGGGTGACAACATACAGCCTTGACATACTCCTTTCCCTATTTGGAACCAGTCTGTCATTCCATGTTCAGTTCTAACTGTTGCTCCCTGACCTGCATACATATTTCTCAAGAGGCAGGTCAGGTGGTCTGGTATTCTCGTCTCTTTCAGAATTTTCCAGTTTGTTGTGATCCACACTGTCAAAGACTTTGGCGTAGTCAATAAAGCAGAAGCACATGTTTTTCTGGAACGCTCTTGCTTTTTCAATGATCCAACGGATGTTGGCAATTTAACCTCTGGTTCCTCTGCCTTTTCTAAAACCAGCTTGAACAACTGGAAGTTCACGGTTCATGTACTGTTGAAGCTTGGCTTGGAGAATTTTGAGCATTACTTTGCTAGCGTCTGAGATGAGTGCAATTGAGCGATAGTTTGAGCATTCTTTGCATTGCCTTTCTTTGGGATTGGAATGAAAACTGACCTTTTCCAGTCCTGTGGCCACTGCTGAGTTTTCCAAATTTGCTAGCATATTGAGTGCATCACTTTCAACATTCAGAAAACTAAGATCATGGCATCTGATCCCATCATTTAGTGACAAATAGAAGGGGAAACAGTGGAAACCGTGGCTGACTTTATTTTGGGGGGCTCCAAAATCACTGCAGATGGTAATTGCAGCCAGGAAATTAAAAGACGCTTACTCTTTGGAAGCCAAGTTATGATCAACCTAGACAGCCTATTAAAAAGCAGAGACATTACTTTGTCAACAAACTTCTGTCTAGTCAAGGCTATGGTTTTTCCAGTAGTCATGTATGGATGTGAGAGTTGGACTACAAAGAAAGCTGAGCGCTGAAGATTTGATGCTTTTGAACTGTGGTGTTGGAGGAGACTCTTAAAGAGTCCCTTGAACTGCAAGAAGATCCAACCAGTCCATCCCAAAGGAGATCAGTCCTGGGTGTTCATTGGAAAGACTGATGTTGAAGCTGAAACTCCAGTACTTTGGCCACCTGATGCGAAGAGCTGACTCATTTGAAAAGACCCTGATGCTGGGAAAGATTGAGGCTAGGAGGAGAAGTGGACGACAGGATGAGATGGTTGGATGGCCCCGCCGACTCAATGGACATGGTTTTGTGTGAACTCCAGGAGTTGGTGATAGACAGGGAAGCCTGGCGTGCTGCAGTTCATGGGGTTGCAAAGATTCAGAAACGATTGAGTGACTGAACTGAACTGATGGTACTTGTGAAATCTGAAAACACTGGAAGCCAAGGTGGTAGCAAACTATAGTTCTGAGTAATTCTAGCTGAGTAAGGTCAGTGAAGGGAAGAATAAAAATCTCTCCTAAACCATGTTTTCCCCCAAAAGAGTCACATTTATTTACCTAGAAGTCCATCTTTGTGTCTATTACACAGAGGTCTACATTTTTTGAAATACTTATTGGATAGGTTTTTGGTTTAGCAAATACTTTATAGCAGCTTTTACATCCTTATTCCTCAAGCTGTAGATTATAGGATTTAGCATGGGAGTCACTACACCATAAAACAGGGAAATGAGCTTGTCAGAAGCTTGCAACTTGTTTTCTCCATGCAGTTCTTGAGACTTAGGTTTGGCATACATAAAGAAGATGGTACCATAAAATATAATTACCACAGTCAGATGTGCTGAGCAGGTGGAAAAGGCCTTATGTCTCCCTGTAGCTGAGTTCATTCTCAAGATGGAATAGAGGATGAACATGTAGGAGAAAAATATGACCAGCAGTGGAAGAACTAGAAATGCCATATTTGATACTATCATGGTGATAATATTGAGAGATATATCAGTACAAGCTAGCTTGAGAACAGCTAATATTTCACATGTGAAATGATTGATTACATTATTCTCACAGAAAGGCAACTGCATGGCAAGAGATGTTTGCACAATTGAGTTGATTCCACCAGAGAGCCATGACACAGAAGCCATCAGGACATACACCACCTTGCTCATGATGACATGGTATCTCAGAGGGTTACAGATGGCCACATAGCGGTCAAAAGCCATCATGCCAAGGAGCAAACACTCTGTTGAACCCATTGCAAATCCAAAAAACATCTGCACTGCACATCCAGAGAAGGAAATGTTCCTTTTCTTTGAGATTAAGCTCACCAAAGTTGAAGGAACAGAGGAAGATGTATAGCAGATATCCAGAAAAGAGAGGTTTCCCAGAAAGAAGTACATGGGGGTGTGAAGATGGGAATCAAAGATGCTTGCTGTGATCATAACACAGTTGCCAATTAGAGTGACTAGGTACATACTTAGAATTACAACAAAGTAAACAATCTCAGTCTTTGGGTATTCAGAAAGACCCAGAAGAAGAAATTCTAGCACAAATGTCTGGTTAATTTTCTCCATGTCCTCTGTTTTCAGGATGTCAAAGGAAGATCTCATATAAGATATATTCCCTGCCAGGAAACAAGTGTTACATGTTACACATTACCTGAACAATTGGTTTTTAAAGAATGCATTATAAGGGGTGTTTGCCTGAAGCCCTGACATCAAGTTATCTTCAACAATGTGTATCAACCAAATACAATAAAATTGGAAATGATTAAAGTATCTATGCCATTGTCACTATGTAAAGATCTACCTATGATCAAAGAAACATATAGAAGTAACTTTTCCTGCTGTTGAGGACATGTTTCTGGGTTGAGGTTTCTAGAACTCCTGACTAATTAGTAATTATAAGCCTAACTTCATCTGCCCTAGAAAGTAAAAAGTGGAGATGGCAAAAAACCACTCAATAGGACTGGAAATTTTAAATGGCAATTCACAATGGTCAAAATTCACAGAAACCCTGATTTTTGGGGAGCATACATCTTTCTATGCCTGACACTGCATAGTATATATTAGTCATCTTAATTGTTTTATAGACAACTAGTAATAATAAATTGAATAGCATAAACTGAAATTCAATATCTGTTTAAACACAGATATCTGTTGATTTCATATTCCAGCTCTTCTTAGTTTCTTATGTGACTGTTCCTATGACAAGACCACTCATAGACCAGCTCCACACGAATGTTACAGACAATCTTTGGAGAACATTACATAGTCTCTTCACTTATTTTTACTCTGTGGCTTCAGAGTGTATCTTCATAATTTACTCACTTCAGTCAACCTAAGAACACAGCAAAAAGGTTTAAATATTTTTTATAAATAGGTATACATGGGTATGTGTACTATTTTATGTTTAACAGAATATAATCATTGTTTATACTATCCCCATTTTTCAAATATTAAAAAATGGAATTTTCCCAAGGTTGACTACATAGTAAAGAGTAAAGTGGAGCTCAAAGCTCAGATCAAGTGTAGTTCACAGCACTGCTACTTTTAGTATACACATGAGTCATCACATGGTAGGATTTTATGAGACTTTTAGCAGAAACATAATAAAAGTAATTAAGATATTTAGATTAATGCGTTTGTCACATTACTGACTGGATGTGAAAACTGATCTTTTCATAAAAATCCAATTCAACAGAGGGATTCATACTAAGGAATAATTTAATTAAGAATATACAACAGAAATATCACAACTTTGAAGAGAAAGACAATAAGGAAACATAAAATCTCAATTTTGGAGATGAAAACTTTAGCCCAAATGACACTGTAAATTTTTATTTGTTCAGCTTAAGGAAAGAATTTTCCTTAAAGAAGAGAAAGAGGAGAAAAAAAACCTTCATTTCATTTATGCAACAATTTCTTACTTCAGGATCTTGTGTGTCATATTTTAGGCTTGAAATAAGTTGACTTGGCTGATGTCACACAACTAAAATCAGGAGCAAGCAATATTCATAGTTCATTATCTTTACCTTACAACTTTGCCTAACTGGTAGCATTGACATTTATATAAAAATCATGTGTCAACAGCAGGCTATTTTTAGTGAGAACTTTAGAATAGTCAGGGTCACAAAGTCAAATTGACCTTCATTCAACAGTGCCAGGAACAAGGAGGCAAAGATCCAACACTTATCCTATACTACTTCACATGACAAGTCAAAATTCTCTCCAGTGAGGCTCAGAAATTGGTGAGAGGATGCATTGGATAAGGGACACCCTGATCAGAACAATCACTAACAGAAATGGAAGAAGACAGCCAGATTTACCAGGATACATGAAGATGTTTTAACCAGGCTCTTTGAATCCAGTACTGCAGAGACTGTTGTCCTTCTTCTCCAGACAATTGCAATGACAATGTCTCTGAGGCTATCTAAACTGCTTCTTCCAGCCATCTGTTCCAAGCTTTTCCATCCTAGGCAGAAATCTCTCACTAAGTAAAACACACCTTGAACTAGGCTTGTTTTGCTACCTTTGGTTTACTTCTGCTCCCAGCACTTTAAACTGTTTATGTTGTTATATTGTGAGGTAACGAGAGACATGGGGGAAGGAGCTTATTTGTCTTGTTCATCCTTCTACACCTAAGTCTAATACAGTGGCAGCACATAATAGATGGGTTCTGACGGAATTGGTGAAGGCTTATTTTCTAAACTCAAGCAATTTTCGCATGCAGTATTTGAGAATTAATGATCAGGAAAACTTTAACATGTCACATTTGTTCATCAACATCAGGTTTTAGCTTTTTATATCTTTCAGTCAATACTAACGACCATCTTATATAAATTATTACCATTTATGCATTGTAAGTATAGAGGATCATTTAATATTTATTAAAAATATATATGACATGGGTTTTGTATAGTGGAAAACATCTCAGATTAGAATCAAAGTCTTTGGTTTGAGGTTCTCTGCCTCTAGTTTATAGCTGTCTTCTCATTTGTAAAATGATAAAAATATTTGCCTTACTTTCCTTAGAGGAATAATTTTAGGAAATAATGAGATAGCATATGTAAATTAAGGATTAACAGAGTGTATGCATAATAATGAAATAGTAATAGTCATAATGATTCACAGCTGTATTTTAGTGATGAACTGATACCTGTATTTCATCAGGCTATTCACATTACAAATTACTACTAAATGATAGCTTTAACTATAGACTGAAAAGATACAGTGCCATGACAATCAAGATTTACCATTATTATTGATAAATTATTTCTACCTCCTAAAAGAACTTGCCACTTTTCTTGTCAATACCTACTGTCAGCATTCTGAATTAAGATCAGGTTCAACAAACAATGCTTGATTCCTCAGATGTGAAAAAATAAATATTTGTTATGCAACAGTTGTAATTGTTCCCCTGTTCCCGAAGCAATTTAAAGTTGGAATGAGAGATCAGTGGAATGGGAAACTTCTGGTGCATTAGGGACATTGTCCCACAGACACAATTAAGAGTGGTGTTGGGAAAAAACTGTGGCTGAACTAAAACTCCAAATTGAAATGACATTCGCCTACCCATGTAACATTTGAAAACAGGAGCAAATGTTCACCAAAGTAATTTCATGAAATGTGAGAGCATTTTAGTTCAAATTATTATTACCAAAATAATGTTAATTCAAATGAAAATTATCAAAATGAAATGCTTGAATTGAAAAGTAATCAATTCAATTGATCAATTCAATTCATTGTGAATTCAATGACAAATTTTATGTTTTTGCTTTTTTTATATTCATTGTTTTAGATAGGTCGATTTTGTGCGGGATGGCATCACCATTTTTGTAATGAAAAAAGATACTGAAAAGCAATAAAATAAATTCACAGCACAAAAGGGAATCCATATGTTTAAGGCCACAAAAGTAAAGAGAAAAAGAGTAGGAGGAAGAGGGTAAGCAGGAGAGAGAGGAGGAAGAGGGGGAGAAGTACAGAATGGGCAGTTAAAGGTATGAATTCAGGTAGATAAATAACTCATTACTGAATTAAATGTTTTAGGAAAGTTTATTGAGTTATACTGCAGATAATACCAACCTTTGCCAAAGTTATTCTTCAGAAATAAAGAAGAAATAATGACTTTTCCACACAAACAAAGCTGAAGGAATTTAGCACCACGACTCACTTTACCAGAAATGCTAAAAGGAGTTCTTCAAGATGAAATGACAGAGGCCAATTAGGAAGCATCACTATGAACAAAACTAGTGGAGGTGATGGAATTTCAGCTGAACTATTTAAAATCCTTAAAGATGATGCTGTGAAAGTATTGCACTCAATATGCTGGAAAATTTGGAAAACTCAGCACTGGCCACAGGACTGGAAAAAGTCAGTTTTCATTCCTAGCCCAAAGAAAGGCGAAAGAACATTCAAACTACCACACAATTGTACTCATCTCACACACTAGGAAAGTAATGCTCAAAATTCTCCAAGCGAGGCTTCAACAGTATGTGAACTGAGAAGATGTTCCAGATGTTCAAGCTGGATTTAGAAAAGGCAGAGGAACCAGAGATCAAATTGCAAACATACGTTGGATCATTGAAAAAGCAAGAGAGTTCCAGAAAAATCATATACTTCTGCTTCACTGACTATGCATAAAGTCTTTGACTATGTAGATCACAACAAACTGGAAAATTCTTCAAGAGGTGGGAGTACCAGACCACCTGACCTGCCTCCTGAGTTACTGAATGCAGGTCAAGGAGCAACAGTTAGAACCGGACATGGAACAACGGACTGTTCCAAATTGGGAAAGGAGTCCGTCAAGGCTGTATGTTGTCACCCTGCTTATTTAACTTATATGCAGAGTACATCATGAGAAACGCTGGGCTGGATGAAGCACAACCTGGAATCAAGACTGCTGGGAGAAATATCAATAACCTCAGATACGCAGATGACACCACCCTTATGGCAGAAAATGAAGAAGAACTAAAGAGCCTCTTGATGAAAGTGAAATTGGAGAATGAAAAAGTTGGCTTAAAACTCAACATCCAAAAAACTAAGATCATGGCATCTGGTCCCATCATTTCAGGGCAAACAGATGGGGGAACAATGGAAATAGTGAATGACTTTATTTTCTTGAACTCCAAAGTCACTGCAGATGGTGACTGAATCCATGAAATTAAAAGACACTTGCTCCTCGGAAGGAAAGCTATGACAAACCTAAACAGCATATTAAAAAGCAGAGACATTACTTTGCCAACAAAGGTCCATATAATCTAATCCATATAAATCCAGTAATCACGTATGGATGTGAGAGTTGGACCATAAAGAAAGCTGAGTGCCAAAGAATTGATGCTTTTGAACTGTGGTGTTGGAGAACTCTTAAGAATCCCTTGGACAGCAAGGAGATCCAACCAGTCCATCCTAGAGGAAATCAGTCCTGGATATTCATTGGAATGACTGAGGCTGAAGCTGAAGTTGCAATACTTTGGCCAACTTATGCAAAGAACTGACTCATTGGAAAAGACCCCAATGCTGGGAAAGACTGAAGGCAGGAGGAGAGGGACAACAGAGGATGAGATGGTTGGATGGCATTACCAACTTGATGGACAAGAGTTTGAGCAAGCTCCTGGAGTTGGTGATAGACAGGGAAGCATGGTGTGCTGTAGTCCATGGGGTTGCAGAATCAGACACAACTGAGAAACTCAACTGAACTGAACTGAATTAGTAACATGAAAACATGTAAAAATATTCAGCACATTGATACAGTCAGTTTAATAAAATTCTAATTCCATAATAGGATGCTATATTAGCCATTTAAATATAGTATAAAGACTAAAGGAAAGGGGCATTAAAAATTACTGTGATAAATATAGACTATAAAAATGGACAAAATGTCCTGTTAAAAACATAAAAGGGAGGATTTAAAGGGCAGAGTTTTTGTATGCAACTGAATTTAAGTTTCTATCAGCATAAAATAGACTATTGTATGTTTTATCTAAGCTATATGGTAACTATAAATTTAAACCCTTAAATCTATTTGTCACTTCCACTGTATACTCATAAGGGATTTGATCTAGGTCATACCTGAATGGTCTAGTGGTTTTCCCTACTTTCTTCAATTTAGGTCTGAATTTGGCAATAAGCAGTTTGTGATCCGAGCCACAATCTGCTCCCGGTCTTGTTTTTGCTGACTGTATAGAGCTTCTCCATCTTTGGCTGCAAAGAATATAATCAATCTGATTTTGGTGTTGACCATCTGGTGATGTCCACGTGTAGAGTCTTCTCTTGTGTTGTTGGAATAGGGTGTTTGCTATGACCAGTGTGTTCTCGTGGCAAAACTCTATTAGCCTTTGCCCTGCTTCATTCTGTACTCCAAGACCAAACTTGCCTGTTATGCCAGGTGTTTCTTGACTTCCTACTTTTGCATTCCAGTCCCCTATAATGAAAAGGACATCTTTTTTTGTGTGTTAGTTCTAGAAAGTCTTGTAGGCCTTCATAGAACCGTTCAACTTCAGCTTCTTCGGCGTTACTGGTCGGGGCATAGACTTGGATTACTGTGATACTGAATGGTTTGCCTTGGAAACAAACAGAGATCATTCTGTCGTTTTTGAGATTGCATCCAAGTACTGCATTTTGGACTCTTTTGTTGACCATGATGGCTACTCCATTTCTTCTAAGGGATTGTTGTCCACAGTAGTAGATATAATGGTCATCTGAGTTAAATTCACCCATTCCAGTCCATCTTAGTTTGCTGATTCCTAGAATGTTGACGTTCACTCTTGCCATCTTCTGTTTGACCACTTCCAGTTTGCCTTGATTCATGGACCTAACATTCCAGGTTACTATGCAATATTGCTCTTTACAGCATCGGACTTTGCTTCTATCACCAGTCACATCCACAGCTGGGTATCGTTTTTGCTTTGGCTCCATCCCATCATTCTTTCTGGAGTTATTTCTCCACTGATCTCCATTAGTATATTGGGCAACTACTGACCTGGGGAGTTCATCTTTCAGTGTCCTATCTTTTTGCCTTTTCATACTGTTCATGGGGTTCTCAAGGCAAGAATACTGAAGTGATGTGCCATGCCCTTCACCAGTGGACCACAATCTGTCAGACCTCTCCACCATGACCCATCCATCTTGGGTGGCCCCACATGGCATGGCTTAGTTTCATTGAGATAGACAAGGCTGTGGTCCGTGTGATCAGATTAGCTAGTTTTCTGGAATTCTAGTTTCAGTGTGTCTGCCCTCTGATGCCCTCTCGCAACACTTATCGTCTTACTTGGGTTTCTCTTACCTTGGACCTGATAGACAGAGTGCCTGATGAACTATGGACAGAGGTTCGTGACATTGTACAGGAGACAGGGATCAAGAAAATCCCCATGGAAAAGAAATGCAAAAAAAGCAAAAATGGCTGTCTGAGGAGGCCTTACAGATTGCTGGGAAGAGAAGAGAAGGGAAAAGCAAAGGAGAAAAGGAAAGATATTCCCATCTGAATGCAGAGTTCCAAAGAATAGCAAGGAGAGATAAGAAAGCCTTCCTCAAAGATCAGTGCAAAGAAATAGAGGAAAACAACAGATTGGGAAAGACTAGAGATCTCTTCAAGAAAATTAGAGATACCAAAGGAACATTTCATGCAAAGATAGGATCGATAAAGGACAGAAATGGTATGGACCTAACAGAAGCAGAAGATATTAAGAAGAGGTGGCAAGAATATACAGAAGAACTGTACAAAAAAGATCTTCACGACCCAGATAATCACGATGGTGTGATCACTCACCTAGAGCCAGACATCATGGAATATGAAGTCAAGTGGGCCTTAGAGAGCATCACTACAAACAAAGCTAGTGGAGCTGATGGAACTCCAGTTGAGCTATTTCAAATCCTCAAAGGTGATGCTGTGAAAGTGCTGCACTCGATATGCCAGCAAATTTGGAAAACCCAGTAGTGGCCACAGGACTGGAAGAGGTCAGTCTTCATTCCAATCCCAAAGAAAGGCAATGCCAAAGAATGCTCAAACTACCACACAATTGCACTCATCTCACATGCTAGTAAAGTAATGCTCAAAATTCTCCAAGCCAGGCTTGAGCAATACGTGAACCGTGAACTTCCAGATGTTCAAGCTGGTTTTAGAAAAGGCAGAGGAACCAGAGATCAAATTGCCAATATCCGCTGGATCATTGAAAAAGCTAGAGAGTTCCAGAAAAAACATCTATTTCTGCTTTATTGACTATGCCAAAGCCTTTGACTGTGTGGATCACAATAAACTGTGGAAAATTCTGAAAGAGATGGGAATACCAGACCATCTGATCTGTCTCTTGAGAAACCTGTATGCAGGTCAGGAAGCAACAGTTAGAACTGGACATGGAACAACAGACTGGTTCCAAATAGGAAGAGGAGTACGTCAAGGCTGTATATTGTCACCCTACTTATTTAACTTATATGCAGAGTACATCATGAGAAACTCTGGGCTGGAAGAAACACAAGCTGGAATCAAGATTGCCGGGAGAAATATCAATAACCTCAGATATGCAGATGACACCACCCTTATGGCAGAAAGTGAAGAAGAACTAAAGAGCCTCTTGATGAAGGTGAAAGAGGAGAGTGAAAAAGTTGGCTTAAAGCTCAACGTTCAGAAAACTAAGATCATGGCATCTGGTCCCATCACTTCATGGGAAATAGATGGGGAAACAGTGGAAACAGTGTCAGACTTTATTTTTTTGGGCTCCAAAATCACTGCTGATGGTGACTGCAGCCATGAAATTAAAAGATGCTTTCTCCTTGGAAAGAAGGTTATGGCCAACCTAGATAGTATATTTAAAAGCAAAGACATTACTTTGCCAACAAAAGTCCGTCTAGTCAAGGCTATGGTTTTTCCAGTGGTCATGTATGGATGTGAGAGTTGGACGGTGAAGAAAGCTGAGCGCCAATGATTTGATGCTTTTGAACTGTGGTGTTGGAGAAGACTCTTGAAAGTCCCTTGGACTGCAAGGAGATCCAATCAATCCATCCTAAAAGAGATCAATCCTGGGTGTTCATTGGAAGGACTGATGTTGAAGCTGAACTCCAATACTTTGGCCACCTCATGCGAAGGGTTGACTCATTGGAAAAGATGCTAATGCTGCGTAGGATTGGGGGCAGGAGGAGAAGGGTACAACAGAGGATGAGATGGTTGGATGGCATCACCGACTCGATGGACATGGGTTTGGGTGGACTCTGGGAGTTGGTGATGGACAGAGAGGCATGGCATGCTGCAATTCATGGGGTCGCAAAGAGTCGGACACGACTGAGAGACTGAACTGAACTGAAATTTAAACCATCATAAATTCACAAAAGATAAAGAGAAGAGAATCAGTATATCACAGGGAAAATCAGCATCCATAAAAGTAGGCAGCAAGAGGGAAAAAGGAACAATGGAAATATGTAAAATCCATAATGTAATTAATAAGATGCTATTAGTAAGTCACTACATATCAAAAATTATTCTAAATGTAAATGTATTGAAATCTCCAATCAAAAAATCCAAGTGGCTGGATGAATTTAGAAAAAAAAAAGGACCCTCGAGCCTCTGCCTCCCTCCCAGCCCTCTAGGTCATCACAGAGCACCGAGCAGAGTATCCTATGCTATATAGCTTCTTCCTGTTAGCTATCTTTTTTAAACATGGTAGTGTACATATCAATGCTACTCTCTCAATTCTTCCCACATTCTCCTTCCTCCACTACATACACAAGTCCATTCTCTACATCTACAACTCTATTTCTGCCCTGCAAATAGGTTCATTAGTAACATTTTTCTAGATTCCATGTATATGCATTAATATATGATTTTTTTTCTCTTTTTGGCTTATTTCACTATATATAACAGGATCTCGGGTCATCCACCTCACTTCAGCTCAAGAGGAAGTGGATATAGTCATACTTAGAGCTCATAAACGTTGTATAGCAGAAATCAATACAACATTGTAAAGCAATTATCCTCCAATTAAAAATAAAAACAAACAAAAAAATAAGACCCAACAATATTTTGCCTTAAAACTTCAGTTTTAAGGACACACATGAACTGAAAGTGAGGGGATGGCAAAATATATTCCATGCAAATAAAATGCAAAAGACAATGGGGGTATCTATACTTAGATCAGATAAAATAGACTTTAAGATAGAAATTTTCATGGGAGACAAAGAAGTTCATTATATAATGATAAAGGAGTGGATTCATCAAGGAAACATAACAATTATATAAGTACTCTACCAAAAAAGCACCTAAATATATTGAGTAAATACTAACTGATACGAAGGTAGAAATAGCAACACAAAAATAGTAGAGGGATTCAATACCCCACTTTCAGCAACAGGTAGATCATACAGGTAGAAAACTAACATGGAAATATTGGATTTAAGTCATACTTTCAGGTAAATGGACCTAAAAGACATATACAGAACAGTCTATCCAAGAGCAGCAGAATATCCATTCATCTCAAGTGCACATGGAACATTCCCCAGGATAGATCACAAAAATGTCTATCATAGGCTACAAAACAAGCCTTGGCATATGTAAGAGGACTGAAGTCATATCAAGTATCTTTTTTTCATAACCAATGGTATGAAATTAGAAATCAACCAAAGGAAAGCTGGATAATTTACAAATACGTGAAAACAAAACAACACACCTATGAGTAACCAAAGTGTAAAAGAAAAAAAAAGTCCAAAGGGAAGTCAAAAAATATGTTGAAATAAATGAAAATGGAAATACACACTAAAACATATAAAGTACTACAAAAGCAGTTCAGAAAGAGAAGTTTATAATGATAAACACATATATAAAGGGAAAAGAAAGATCTCAAATAACCTAACTTTAACTTCAAGGAACTAGAAAGAGAAGAAAATCAAGCCCAAAGTTAGTAATAAGGAGGAAATACGTAGCTCAGAGTGTAAATAAATGAAATTAGACCAGAAAAACAAGATGAAAGATTGATAAACATAAGAGGTGGCTTTTTAAAAAAGATAAAATTGATAAACAAAGCCTTCAGCTAGGCTAAGAAAAAGAGAGAGAAGACTCAAATACATAAAATCAGAAATAAAAGATTACACATTAAAAATAATAGTAAGGAAATACATAGGATCATAAGAGACTACTATGAACAATTATATGCCAATAAATTAGATAACCTGAAAGAAATTGATAAATTCCTAGAAACAAGCAATTTACCCAGAATGAATCATGAAGGTACATAAAATCTGACAAGAACTAATGATTATAAATCCCCCAACAAAAACAGACTCAGGACCAGATGCTTTACTGGTAAATTTCACCAAACATTCTCAAATTCATCCAAAAAAAAAAAAGAAAGCGGAAGGAGAACTCCCAAACTTATTTTCAAAGGTCAACATTACCCTCACACCAAAGTCAGATAAGGACACTACAAGAAAAACAAAAACTATAGACCAATATCCCTGAAGAATATAGATGCAAAAATTCTCAGCCAAATATTAACAAACTGAATTTAAAAGCATATTATAAGAATCATACACCATGATCAAGTGAGATTTATCACTGGAATGCAAAGATGGTTCAACATACACAAATCAATATATGCAATACATCACAATATTAAAAGATTAAAATCACATGATAATCTCAATAGAAGCAGAAAAGAGAATTTGACAAAATTACAATATTCTCTCATGATAAAAAAAAATCAGTAAGTTGGGTACATAAGAAACACATCTCAACTTAATAAAGGCTACATATAACAGAATCAAAGCTGACATTATATTTCACGGTTAAACGTGGAAAGCTTCTCATCAAGAAACAAATAAGTCAGTGGTACTTCCCCTTCATGGATTATAGCCTTGTTGTGGCATGGGGGCTTGTGTAACTAAATGAAGCTATGAGCCATGCCATGCAAGGCCACCCAAGACAGATGGGTCATAATGAAGAGTTCTGAAAAAATGTGGTCCACTGGAAGAGGAAATGGCAAAGCACTCTAATAGTCCTGTTGGGAGAACCCCATAAACATGAAAAGGCAAAAAGATATGACATCAGAAGATTAGCCCCCCAAGTTGGAAGGTGTCAGATACGCTACTGGGAAGACTGGAGGGCAATTACTAATAACTACGGAAAGAATGAAGTGGTTGGGTCAAAGCAGAAACAATGCTCAGTTGTGGATGTGTCTGGTGGTGAAAGTAAAGTCAAACATTGTAAAGAAAAATATTACACAGGAAACAGGAATGTTAGGCCCATGAATAAAGGCAAATTGGATGCAGTCAAGTAGGAGATGGCAAGAGTGAACATCAACATCTTAGGAATCAGTGACTAAAATGGATGAGAATGGGCAAATTTAATTCAGATGACCATTGTATCTACTACCGTGGGCAAGAATCCCTTAGAAGAAATGGAGTAGCCCTCATAGTCAACAAAAGAGTCTGAAATGTAGTACTTGGGAACAATCTCAAAAACGACAGAATGACCTCAGTTCATTTCCAAGGCAAACCATCAACATCACAGTAATCGAAGTCTATGCCCCAATTACTGATCCCAATGAAGCTGAAGTTGAATGGTTCTATGAAGACCTATAAGACCTTCTAGAACTAACACCAAAAAATGATGTCCTTTTCATCATGGAAGATTGGAATGCAAAAGTAGGAAATCAAGAGACACCAGGAACAAAAGGCAAGCTTGGCCTTGGAGTGCAAAATTAAGCAGGGAAAAGGCTAACAGAGTTTTGTCAAGAAAATAAGCTGGTCATAGGAAACACCCTTTTCCAACAACACAAAAGACGACTCTACACATGGACATCACCAGGTGGTCAGTATCAAGAACAGACTGATTATGATCTTTGCAATCAAAGAGAAGTTCTGGACAAGTTCCATAAAGTCAGCAAAAACAAGATCTGGGGCTGACTGTGGCTCAGATCATGAGCTCCTAATTGCAAATTCAAGTTTAAATCGAAGAAAGTAGGGAAAACCACTAGGCCATTCAGGTATGATCTGTATCAAATCCATTATAGTTATATAGTGGAAGTGATAAATAGATTTAAGGGATTAGATCTGGTAGACAGAGTGACTGAAGAACCATGGACAGAAGTTCATAACATTGTAAACGGGGCAGTAAACAAAACCATTCCAAAGGGGAAAAAAAAACAAAACAAAAACGAATGCAAGAAGGCAAAGTAGTTGTCTGAGGAGGCTTTACAAATAGCAGACAAAAGAATAGACACAAAAGGCCAGGGAGAAAGGGAAAGATGTACCCAGCTGATGCAAACTTCCAGAGAAGAACAAGGAAAGATAAGAAGGCCGTTTTAAATGATCAATGCAAAGAAATAGAGGACACAATAGAATGAGTAAGAATAGAGACCTCTTCAAAAGAATCGGAGATGGCAAAGGAATATTTCATGCAAGGATAGGCATGATAAAGGACAGAAACATTAAGGACCTGACAGAAGCAGAAGAAATTAAAAAGAGGCAGCAGGAATACACAGAAGAATGACACAAAAAGTTCTTAATGACTCCGATAACCACAGAGGATGAGATGGCTGGATGGCATCACCGACTCGATGGACATGGGTTTGGGTGGACTCAGGGAGTTGGTGATGGACAGGGAGGCCTGGTGCACTGCAGTTCATGGGGTCACAAAGAGTCGGACATGACTGAGCGACTGAACTGAACCGAACCATGATTCTGTTGTCACTCACCTAGAGCTGGACATCATGGAGTATAAAGTGAAGTGAGCCTTAGGAAGCATTATGATGAACAGAGCAAGTGGAGGTGATGGAATTCCAGCTGAGTTATTTAAAATCCTAAAAGATGATGCTGTTAAAGTGCTACACTCAATATGTCAGGAAATTTGGAAAACTCAGCAGTAGCCACAGGACTGGAAAAGGTCAGTTTTCATTCCAATCCCAAAGAAGGGCAATATCAAACAATGTTCAAACTATAGTACAATTGTGCTCATTTCACAAGCTAGCAAGTTTATGCTCAAAATTCTTCATGCTAGGCTTCAGCAGTATGTGAACCGAGAACTTGTAGATATACAAGCTGGGTTTCAAAGAGGCAGTGGAACCAGAGATCGTAGTGTCAACTTTTTTTTTTTTTTTTTGCATTATGGAGAAAGGAAAGGAGTTCCAGAAAAATATCTACTTCTGCTTCACTGACTATGCTGAAGACTTTGACTGTGTGGATTACAACAAACTGTGGAAAATTCTTAAAGAGATGGGAATTCCAGACCACCTTACCTGAATGCAGGTCAAATAGAAACAGTTAGAACTAGACATGGAACAACTGAATGGTTCAAAATTGGGAAAGGAGTACAACAAGACTGTATATTGTCACCCTGTTTATTTAACTTATATGCAGGGTACATCGTGCGAAATGCCATGTTGGATGAATCACAAGCTGGAATCAAGATTGCTGGGAGCAATATCAATAATCTCAGATATGCAGAAGATAACACTCTAATGGAAGAAAGCGAAGAGGAACTAAAGAGCCTCTTGATGAAGATGAAGGAGGAGAGTGAAAAAAGCTGGCTTAAAACTCAACATTCAAAAAGCTAAGATAGTGGCTTCTGGTCCCATCAGTTCATAGCAAATAGAAGGGGGAAAGTGGAAACAGTGACAGATTTTATTTTCGTGGGTTCCTAAATCAGTTCAGAAAATGACTGCAGCCATGAAATTAAAAGACACTTGCTCCTTGGAAATGACAAACCTGGATAGAGTTTTAAATGCAGAGATATCACTTTGGCAACAAAGGTCCATATGGTCAGCTATGGTTTTTCCAGTATTCATGTACAGATTTGAGAGTTGGACCATAAATAAGACTGAGCAAAGAATCAATAATTTTGAATTGTGCTTCTGGGGAAGACTCATGAGAGTCCTTTGGACTGCAAGGAGATCAGATTAGTCAGTCTGGAAATTAACCCTGAATTAATTAATTAAAGGAAATTAACCCTGAATATTCATTGGAAGGATTGATGCTGAAACTGAATCTCCAATACTTTTCCCACCTGATTTGAAGAGCCAACTCATTGGAAAAGTCCCTATGCTGGGAAAGACTGAAGGCAAAAGGAGAAGGTGGCAGCAGTGCATCAAATGGTTAGATAGCATTATCAACTCAAAGGACATGAATTTGAGCAACTCCGGGAGATACTGGAGGGCAGAGAAGCATGGGGTACTATTGTCCATGATGTCACAAACATTCCAACATGACTTAGCAACTGAATAACAGAAAAGAGATTTAGTTTTCTTCCCACCATCCCTAATTATATTGTGTGGCATACAACTAAGCCGTTGCTATAGATATGTTGAAAATCAATGAACAAACATTTAGGCATCATATTTAGCTTGCAAATTGCTTTCATCGTATCATATCTCTTGATTCACCCATGGACTCTATGAAGAAGCTACTGGTAACAGATGAGTAAACCTAGATACTGAAAAGTAGTGCAGCCCTCTCCTTCACAGCATGTGAAAGATTTAGAATTTGGAATTTGGTATGCTAAGAATGTAATTTATGGTCTAATATTCTTTTAATTACAACTAATAATTATCATCATCAAAAGAGTGAGAGAGTTCCAGAAAAACATCTACTTCTGCTTTATTGACTATGCCAAAGCCTTTGACTGTGTGGATCACAATAAATGTGGAAAATTCTGAAAGAGATTGGAATACAAGGCCACATGACCTGCCTCCTGAGAAATATATATGCAGGTCAAGAAGCAACAGTTAGAAGTGGACATGGAATGACGGACTGGTTCCAAATTGGGACAGGAGTACATCAAGGCTGTATTTTGTCACCCTGCTTATTTAACTTATATGCACGGTACATCATGAGAAATTTTGGGCTGGATGAATCACAAGTTGGGATCAAGAATGCTGGGAGAAATATCAATAACCTCAGATACACAGATGACACCACTCTTATGGCAGAAAGCAAAGAAGAACTAAAGAGCCTCTTGATGAAAGTAAAAGAGGAAAGTGAAAAAGTTGGCTTAAAACTCATCATTCAGAAGACTATGATCATGGCATCTGATCCCATCACTTCATGGCAAATAGATGGGGAAATAATGGAAACAGTGAGAGACTTTGTATTTTTGGACTCCAAAATCACTGCAGATGGTGTCTGAATCCATGAAATTAAAACACACTTGCTCCTTGGAAGAAAAGTTATGACCATCATAGACAGCATATTAAAGAGCAGAGATATTACTTTGCCAACAAAGGTTTGTCTAGTCAAAGCTATGGTTTTTCCAGTAGTCATGTATGGATGTGAGATTTGGACTATAAAGAAAGTTGAGTGCCAAAGAATTGATCCTTTGAACTGTGGTGTTTGAGAAGTATCAGTAACCTCAGATACACAGATGTTGGAGAAGACTGGAGAGTTCCTTGGACAGCAAGGAGATCAAACCAGTCCATCCTAAAGGAAATCAGTCCTGAATATTCATTGGAAGGACTGATGATAAAGCTGAAACTCCAATACTTTGGCAACCTGATGCGAAGAGCTGACTCATTGGAAAAGACCCTGATGCTGGGAAAGATTGAAGGTGGGAAGAGAAGGGGACGACAGAGGATGAGATGGTTGGATGGCATCTTCTACTCAATGGGCATGAGTTTGAGCAAGCTCCGAGAGTTGGTGATGGACAGGGAAGCCTTGTGTGCTGCAGACCATGGGGTAGCAAAGAATCAGATACAACAGTGTGACTGAACTGACTGACTGACTGAAACATACAAAACAAAGTTACATATAGTTCCACAACATATTACAATTATTTTTTAAGTAAATAAATTAAGATTGTTAGTTGGAGTTTTAGCAACTCTCAAAAATTAATAAAATGAATAGGCATAAAAGTAGGATAGTGCTCTGAAAAGCACAATGAACCAATTCAACATAATTAAGATTGATACAATTTTCCCACAATAGCAGGATACAAATTCTATTCAGATTCCCATAGACTATAAACCAAGAGACACTGGAACTTATCAGGGACATAAAACAAGATGCAAAAATGTCACGGTCTAAAGGTATTGAAATCATACAAAGTCTGTTCTCTTATCACTGTGGAAATCCATATCAAAAGTTCTGAAATCCATATCAAAAGATATTTAGAAATCCATATCAAAAGATATTTAGAAATCCATATCAAAAGATATTTGAAAATAACCCACATATTTTCAAGTGCAATGTGACATTTACCAAGAGAGATCTTTGACTTGGCTATTGAAAGCCTCAATAAAGCTAAAAGATTCAAAGAAAACAAAGGTAATTGCAGAGAATGAAAGATTTAAATGAGAAATTAATATCAAATATACTTTTAAAACCCGATATTTGGAAATTAAATGTCCACTTTTAAATGATGGGTATATCTAAGAAGTCATAACAAGGAAAATTAGAAAATATTTATAATAGTAAAACTGAAAAGAGAATTTATCAGCTTTTGTTGTATGCAGTTGAAGCTGCTCAATGTAACTAAGTACAATGTAGAATCCTGAATAAGGTAAGAAAACAAATAATGGACACTAGCACAAAATTTTGTGAAATTTGAACAAAATCTTTAGTTAATAATATAATAAACTGTGGAAAATTATGAAAGAGATGGGAACACCAGACCACCTGACCTCCTTCTTGAGAAACCTGTATGCAGGTCAGGAAGCAACAGTTAGAACTGGACATGGAACAACAGACTGGTTCCAAATAGGAAAAGGAGTATGTCAAGGCTGTATATTGCCACCCTGCTTATTTAACTTATATGCAGAGTACATCATGAGAAACGTTGGGCTGGAGGAAGCACAAGCTGGAATCAAGATTGCCAGGAGAAATATCAATAACGTCAGATACGCAGATGCCACCACGCTTATGGCAGAAAGTGAAGAACTAAAGAGCCTCTTGATGAAAGTGAAAGAGGAGAGTGAAAAAGTGGCTTAAAGCTCAACATTCAGAAAACTAAGATCATGGCATCCAGTCCCATCACTTCATGCAGATAGATGGGCAAACAATGGAAACAGTGGCTGACTTTATTTTTCTGAGCTCCATAATCACTGCAGATGGTGAATGCAGCCATGAAATTAAAAGACGCATACTCCTTGGAAGGAAGGTTATGACCAACCTAGATAGTATATTAAAAAGCAGAGACATTACTTTGCCAACAAAGGTCCGTCTAGTCAAGGTTATGGTTTTTCCAGTGGTCATGTATGGATGTGAGAGTTGGACTATAAAGAAAGCTGAGCGCCGAAGAATTGATGCTTTTTTTTTTAAATTAGTTTATTTATCTATTTTTTAACTTTACAATATTGTATTTGTTTTGCCTATTACACTGTTGGTGGGAATGCAAACTAGTACAGCCACTATGGAGAACAGTGTGGAGATTCCTCAAAAAACTGGAAATAGAACTGCCATATGACCCAGCAATCCCACTGCTGGGCATACACACAGAGGAAACCACAACTGAAAGAGACACAAGTATGCCAATGTTCATCGCAGCACTGTTTATAATAGCCAGAATTGATGCTTTTGAATTGTGGTGTTGCAGAAGACTCTTGAGAGTCCCTTGGACTGCGAGGAGATCCAACCAGTCCATCCTAAAGGAGATCAGTCTTGGGTGTTCATTGGAAGGACTGATGTTGAAGCTGAAACTCCAATACTTTGGCCACCTCATGCGAAGAGTTGACTCATTGGAAAAGACCCTAATGCTGGGTAGGATTGAGGGCAGGAGGAGAAGGGGACGACAGAGGATGAGATGGTTGTATGGCATCACCGACTCGATGGACATAGGTTTGGGTGGACTCTGGTAGTTGGTGATGGACAGGGAGGCCTGGCGTGCTGAGGTTCATGGGGTCGCAAAGAGTCAGACACGACTGAGTGACTCAACTGAACTGAACTTTATCAAGTGTTAATTTCCTGGTATTATTTTTACAACATAGTATTTCTTTATATTCTCAGAATTGAATTAGAAGTTTCAAGCCTCATTCATTTTTTTAAAAAATCACCAAAAGTTTTCTAGACTTTCATCAGTAATACCAGATGAAAGAATAAATGGAACTATATCAAAGTTTTTGAGTGAACATAAATTAGAAATCTCATACTTAGTCAAACAAGTGGGACCAAACTGGCATGAATTTTTTAGCTAAGCAAAAATTCATAAGTTTTCTAATATATATGTATATATTATACATACTACTTATATATATATATATGTATATAAAAGCTGTCTACTACATTTGATAAAGGCTTGAGAAAGAACAACAAAAAGAGACGGAGAAATTGGAAAACATAAACTTAATGAAATAGGAGCACTGACTATGAAATAGAAAATTGAAACTAGATAAAAGTTAAAGATCATCATATAGTTCAGTTTTTTAAAACAGAGCTGCTTGTTAGAATCACATCTGGAGTTCTGGAGAAAAAACCAATACCAGGGCATTTGTATTTTTTAAACAAATTCCAAGAAAATTCTAAAGTGCATTTGGATTTTAAAAAGTGATTACAGGATTTTCTATTAAATGGTAGTTGTAGTGATAAAGAATTCTATTATTTTCTGTTGATCAATCATGATATAGTGGTATTAAAACAAATAATAGTTACATACTGAAAGTTGCTCAGTTGTGTCCGACTCTTTGCGACCCCATGGGCTATACAGTCCATGGAATTCTCCAGGCCAGAACTGGAGTGGGTTACCTTTCTCTTCTCCAGGGGATCTTTCCAACCCAGGGATTGAACCCAGGTCTTCCACATTGCAGGCAGATTCTCTACCAGCTGAGCCACAAGGGAAGCACAAGAATACTGGAGTGGGTAGCCTATCCCTTCTCCTGGAGATCTTCTCAACCCAGGAATCAAACCAGAGTCTCCTGCATTGCAGGTGGATTCTTTACCAAGTGAGCTATTAAGGAAGCAGAACAAACCAAGGTAGGTTCTTGACCATGTCTCCATGGGACTGTGGAAAAGCTGAGGCTAGAGTTCAAGGCAGCTTGAGCTGAAGCTCTTGCTAATGTTCTGGCCCCACAATGTCCACCTTCTCGTGCCTCATGCCTCCAGGTGCAAAGTCTGATCCCTGCGTGGAGCCCAGGATCTGAGAGGAGATCAGGAGACCCCTCCTGTGCTAGGCGAGCCAGGCTTGCCTTGTATGCAGACAAATGGACATGTTCAGATGTAGTTTCTGGAGGCCATGAGCCCTTATTACTCACCAAGTTGTATATCCTCTTAGAAAATAAAACTCTCAGTCACCCTCAGACAGCACCAGCAAGTAGAATAGTTACATAATCACAATAGTAAAAGATGTTTATAAGTTTCCATAATCAATAGTCAGGCAAAAATATAAAAGATAATTAAAACTGCAAGCCATAATGGAAACATGATTAACCTAACAATACAAAATAATTACATACAATTTGGGGGTTAAGTAGAGTGATGTGGTAAGTGAAAGTGCATACATGTACATGTTTTCATTGTCTTTTGGTTGGAGCACTTAATCCATTTACATTTAGGGTAATTATTGACATGTGTGATCCTATTTCCATTTTCCTAATTATTTTGGGTTTATTTCTTGTAGGTCTTTTCCTTTTCTTGTGCTTCCTGCTTAGAGAAGTTCCTCTAGCATTTGTTGAAAAGTTCATTTGGTAGTGTTGAATTCTCTTAATTTTTGCTTGTCTGTGAAACTTTTGATTCCTCTGTCAAATCTGAATGACAGTCTTGCTGGATATTCTTGGCAAGTGTATTCTTGGCTGTAGATTCTTCCCTTTCAGCACTTTAAATAGGTCTTTCCATTCCCTTTCGGCTTGCAGAGTTTCTCTTGAGAAATCAGTTGATAACCTTATGGGAGTTCCCTTGTGTGTTATATTTGTCTTTGTTCCCTTGTTGCTTTTAATATTTTATCTTCATCTTTAATTATTGTTAGTTTGATTACTATGTGTCACGGTTTGTTCCTCCTTGGGTTTATTCTGCCCAGACTCTACACTTCCTGGACCTGGTTATTTCCTCTCCCATGTTAGGGAAGTTTTCAGCTACTATCTCTTCAAACATTTTCTCAGGTCCTTTCTCTCTCTCTTCTCCTCCTGAGACCAGCACAGCATGAATGTTTGGGTGTTTAATGTTGTCCCAGAGGTATCTTAGACTGTCTTCATTTTCTTCATTCTTTTTTCTATAATCTGATTTGCAGCAGTGAATTCCACCATTCTGTTTTCCAGGTCACTTATCCATTCTTCTGCCCCACTTCTTCTGCTATTGATTCTCTCTAGTGTACTGAAAGGTCTTTCTTTCTCAGAGAAAACCTCACAATCCTAAAACACTCCCACAATCCTAAAAACCTCACAATCCTAATTTTTTGAAAACCTGTCAAAGCATGGTATATGTCCATTATTTGAAAATAGGTTAAATAAATATTGAAGCATGAATATAATAGAGTAATATATAGGCATTATGAATTATTTCCTGAGTATCTGATGATATGTGAAAATGCTTATGATTTACTATTAAGCATAACAGGATATAAATTACAGATAAACATAGAAATTTCATGACCTACAATATAATGCTTCCCATTGTTGTGGTTCAGTCGCTAAGTTATGTCCAACTCTTTGCAACCCCATGGACTGCAGCATGACAGGCTTCCTTGTCTTTCACTAACCCCCAAAGTTTGTCAAACTCATGTTCATTGAGTTGGTGATGCCATCTAACCATCTCAACCTCTGTTATCCCCTTCTCCTCCTGCCCTCAATCTTTCCCAGCATCAGGGTCTTTTCCAATGCTTCCCATATTTATTTTTAGAATTTTGGAACTGTCTTTTTCTATTAACTATGTCCCATTCCAGCCCAACGTTGATCCTACTGCCTGACCCATAACAAGCGCTCAAAAAATACTTGGTAAATGAATAATGGGAAAAGAGCATGATATGTTTTAATAAAGTATTTTGGAAAAAATAGTTAATATTTTTAAAATATCAATCTATTCCATGCATTAGTCATAGACAACATAATTATCATATGGATTAAACAAACCAAATACAATCATAGAAGAAAATTTCACTTATATTTTTCAGGGACAATATGAAAATATCAATGAAAATTTAAATACCATTTAAATTATTCAAAACTAAGAAGAGAAAACATAAACTGGAAAAGTATTTGCAGAAATTTTAAGAGAAAAATGGTAATTTATTAAGTGTTCATACAAATTAAGAGGAAAACTATCAAAATACTAAGAGATAGTTAAGCAAAGAGTATTGATACATAATAAAAGAGTAAATATAAGTAACAAATATAGGGGAAATGGTAGATCTCACTAGCAATCATAAGAATAAAAAGAAAAAGTAATATTTTATACAAATAGAAAAAAATAAATACATTCTCTAGTTCTGTAAAATATATACAAATGGTTTCTGCAAATATAGCTGTAGCAAGGTAATAAAAAGTTAAGTTTTGGAAAAATAACTTTGCATATGTACTAAGAATTCTCTAAATTCATATCTCCCCATTCTATAATCCCATATTCAGAGTTGAACCTTGTTATTCCCAATACAAGGAAAAGCAGATTAGACTGCCCTGATATATAGATATCAATGGTCATTATATCAAAATTTCAAAATATTAAAAACAAATTAGAATATCCAGCTATATTAAAAGTAAAGGCTAGATTATCCTTCAAATATTAAAAAGGATGGTTATAAGACTGAAAAGTCATAGAACATTATTGACTTAAAATAGAAAATGCTAATTAAAATTTATCCATACTGGTATAAAGAAAAATTATTTCTATGTGGTTGTGAATTAATAAAAATATGGATGATAAAAATAGTTTAAAGAGGTAGAATGAGACTTATTTAGGATTTTTTCAACATTGACCTAGGATTATTTGTGGAATATAAAGATAAATTTTTAGGTGAAAATTTAACATTTCTGAGAACTTTTGGACATATTTTGATTTAAGTCCCAATATATGTTGAGGCCATTAAATATATGTATTTATGGAATACTCCAAGAAATGTATGGCTGGGAAAGATTTTTGTTAAGTCAGGATAATTGGAGTTTCATATGGAGCAGAAGTGGGGAACTTTATCTCTAGAGAATACTAAGTTTCTGACTCACAACCTTAGGGACTAAACAAGTTTGTAAAAATAAGTACTAAATTATCTTCCAAAAAAGTCTGAGTCTCTTGAGTAAGTGTCAACTTTAAGGGAAATCATAGGAAACTAGAGTTGCATCACTGATCTTTTTTTATGTTTTATTTCCCTCGTGCCTCTTAAGAATATTCATGTACAGACTGATTGTGGCTATTCTTTCTCATGTTTCTTTTTGAGAAGAAATAAATTGTCTTTCAAATTTAGAATCTTCTGGCCTTATTTTAATTATGCACAAAAAATTCAAATTCTTGAGAATTTTTTCTATTATTTAATAGAATGGAATGGTGTGAATGACTTTAAAACTCAGCCACAAGGTAAGAAAAATTGAGAAGTTCTTATTTAAATTATTTCAAAAGAAAAATGGTCTATTAATAAATATAAAAACTTTTGAGTGAGGGGACCATTGCACCTGGGATTTTGAAAATATGCATATATGTTTATACATGTGTAAAATAAAAAATAAAAATAAAAAAATAGGCACCATCTCCCAGACCAGGATATCACTTAATTTTCATTTAAATCCCAAAATATTCCAAGGAAAAGTGAGGAAAAGAAAGTTGCCTGCAATGCAAAAGGCCCTTGCAAATAATAGGTTAATGAATACTTTATTTGAGTACTGACAAGTATCGAGTTCACTAAAATCTTAAGAAAAAAGTATCTAGAGAAAGACCGCCTGGTGATTTATACATTATGCATACATAAACTATGCTCAATAAGAATTTGAGGATACATTAATTAAAGATGCTTATGATAAAAATAGGACTAGACACAAAAAATATGCAATAGAATTCAGAAGTAAATATGAGGGTTAGTGTGAGTCAGGAAGGCCAAAGCAAATGAAAATACTAAAATTTTTTGAGTTCTTATAAATATAATTAATCAATTTCACTACCTAGAGATTAATTCTCTATACTAAACCAGGAAAAAAAAAGTTTGGGGCATGTTTTTTATTTGAATTCATTATTGTGATAATGTCTTCATAAGTGGAAGACAATGAATGTCTTCAATGTTTTTAAAAGAAGCAAATATATATTCTATGTATATATTTACTATATGGGTCCTTATGATAGTTAAGTGCATCATATTAAATAGTGATTTTACATAATAATTAATAAATATGTAAATACTGTTACACAGTGGTAAAAAAGGGGAGTTTGGGATAATAAATATAAGGGTTAAATCAGTTCTGGTACATACCAACTATAAATACTGAAAATTGTACTTGACTTTTGAAACTCAAAATAATTTCTTCATTGTTAAAAAATTCATAATAATATGGGGACTATTCTGAAAGTTAAATGATAAAAATTATATGAAGTCCCTAAGAGACTAGGACTTCACGTTTCAATTACTCATCTCTTGGTGAGTTAAAATAATACTCTTTTCAATCAGAGTTCATAAAAACTATAAATTGAGAGTTGGGAAATCCATTCATCTTTGCAAAATATCAATGTCTTACCTGATCTTTTTATAGGAACTGGAGAGGATAACAGACTTATTTACTCGAGTGAAAATTCAGAGTATAGATGGTATCTGTTTTTCACTGAAATCTTATCACTTTAAATGTTAGATCTTTAAATTCCATAGAACAGAGGGGAAAAAAATCTAGAAAGTCAGAGGTCTTTAAAGAAAATTAGAGAGCTTGAGTTACATCTTGGACAGAAAAGTCATAGATTTGTTACAACACTAAGATATTCCATAGAAAAGAATAGAGAGGGCATGTGACTTGGTTCGCATATCCCTTCTGAAACTGCAGTCCATTCAGACCCCAGACGACTGAAGTTCCTTCAAGGCCTATATTATATATTTATTCCCAGAGAAAAAGTAAGTTGATACTGTTTGCCTACAGCAAATCAAACTCCAGTCTTAGTACCAAGTAAAAGTATATCCTGCCATACCCAACACTTCTTATCCTCTTTGAAATGTATACCTACAAAGTGGGTTTCAACTTCAATACGTTGACACTCCTACTTCCTATAGCCAATAGATATGTAAAAATTCTATTATGCTGATTGAATTGTCTCAACATCCTAAACTGGACTTTTCACAGAAAGCAGCATATTGTTGTTCAGTTGCTAAGTTGTCTCTGACTCTGCGATCCCATGGACTGCAGCACACCAGGCTTCCCTAACCAGCACTATCTCCTGGAGTGAGCTCAAGTTCATGTCCACTGAGTTGATGATGCTATCTAACAATCTCATCCTCTGCATTTGATCATTTTTTTCCTCTAGTGATATTTTTTAAGCTAGGTAGATTGTCTTGGGGTTGGAGAGGTGTTTTGAAAATAACAGTCATTCACTTATTTATTTTAAAGAAGGAGGTCATCTACTAATATCTACTAGTTAGATTTTTCCAAATTAAAGTTATTATATCCATACTCCATGGTGCACAACTCAGATCTTGAGCCAATTTCAAATTCCTGTTTTGGAAAATATTGAGCCTAACTGAAAATTCAACAAATAGAAGAGGATTAACTTTCATATGGGCAGAAATAAAAGGCAAACTCCTCTGAGTGTAGTTTTGTTGTTTGTATCTCTCTAAATTCTAAAGAACCCAAAACGAATTGCAATATATTCACACAGAAGTCTCACCTCAAAGTCCCACCAAAATGTTTAGTTTTGTATTGTCTGCTATTCAGTTACAATCCTACATAGAATTGAAACACCAGTGGTATATTCCAATGATATCAGAGAGAGATGGTCAAAAAGGCCTTGTTATTCATGTGCTTCTAGACAACCAGCATTAACAGCACCTGGAAACATGTTAATAAACTCAGATCTTAGATCTCACTTCAGATCCACTGATGGAGAATTTTTTACAAAGATTTTCCATGTGACTCATCCATATATATATTAACTCTGTAAATATTCCACTAGATAGGTGGTTTTACATTCCACTAGATGGCTGATTTTCTTCCTCAGTTGCACAATAGAATCAACTGGAGAGCTCTATTTCAAAAGATACCTTATTCTCACCCCTTAGTCAACTTGCATAATTTTGGGAGGGCAACAACCATGCAGTTGAAAAAGGGGGAATGTAAAGTCAGAAAGTGTAGATTTCAATAGTAATTTGTTCACTTACTCTGCTTTAAAATACATTTAAACTATAAACTTTATTTCCCTCAAAGAATTACAGTGATGATAAATTAAGTAATAGGTGTGAACATATTAATAAACTGTAAAATTCTAAACTAAGTTACTCTTAATGACTGACAGGTATAAAATCAAATAAATCAGCACTTTTAAGAGATTAAACATGCTATCTCCAAAATAACAATATTCAAAATATGTATGTGAGTCAACTGAGTTTGAAACAACAAACGTTTCAGTTCAGTTCAGTTCAGTCGTTCAGTCGTGTCCGACTCTTTGTGACCCCATGAATTGCAGCACGCCAGGCCTCTCTGTCCATCACCAACTCCCGGAGTCTACACAAACCCATGTCCATCTAGCCTTGACTAGACGGACTTTTGTTGGCAAAGTAATGTCTCTGCTTTTAAATATGCTATCTAGGTTGGCCATAACCTTCCTTCCAAGGAGTAAGCGTCTTTTAATTTCATGGCTGCAATCACCATAAGCAGTGATTTTGGAGCCCAAAAAAATAAAGTCTGACACTGTTTCCACTGTTTCCCCATCTATTTCCCATGAAGTGATGGGACCAGATGCCATGATCTTAGTTTTCTGAACGTTGAGCTTTAAGCCAACTTTTTCACTCTCCTCTTTCACTTTCATTAAGAGGCTCTTTAATTCTTCTTCACTTTCTGCCATAAGGGTGGTGTCATCTGCATATCTGAGGTTATTGATATTTCTCCCGGCAATCTTGATTCTAGCTTGTGTTTCTTCCAGCCCAGCGTTTCTCATGATATACTCTGCATATAAGTTAAATAAGCAGGGTGACAATATACAGCCTTGACATACTCCTTTTTCTATTTGGAACCAGTCTGTTGTTCCATGTCCAGTTCTAACTGTTGCTTCCTGACCTGCATACAGGTTTCTCAAGAGACAGGTCAGACGGTCTGGTATTCCCATCTCTTTCAGAATTTTCCACAGTTTATTGTGATCCACACAGTCAAAGGCTTTGGCATAGTCAATAAAGCAGAAATAGATGTTTTTCTGGAACTCTCTTGCTTTTTCGATGATCCAACGGATATTGGCAATTTGATCTCTGGTTCCTCTGCCTTTTCTAAAACCAGCTTGAACATCTGGAAGTTCATTAAGATGCAAATAGTTCTTCCCTAACTCAGAATTTGTACATCATAATCTCAGGAAATGGGTTTCAGGAGTTTGTATTTTAATAAATTACCACTGTAATTATTGTGTCTCTTTTATCCCCTGATTTATGAGCTAGAAGAGGAATTTGAAAGGCTAAACTCACAACTATAAACACACTGCAGCTAGTACTGACACACTTATTGGCCTTCCTGCAATCATCTCTTACTTCATATCATAATATTGCATAGATTCCTTAAACCCACGTCTCTTCTGAATTACTCCAGGCACAAAATACAATGGAAAGAACCAACTGGACAGACATTGAGTTCACTTTACAGGGACTTTCTGAGTATCCAAGAGCCGAAAAACTCCTATTCATGATTTTCTTGGTGATGTACATGGTGATCCTCCTGGGGAACAGCACTTTGATCATCCTCACTCTCCTGGATTCCCACCTTCACACCCCTATGTACTTCTTTCTCGGTAACCTTTCCTTTCTTGACATTTTGTACACATCCTCCTTTATCCCCTCAACAATGATACACTTTCTATCAGAGAAAAAAAACATCTCCTTCACTAGATGTGTTGTTCAGATGTCTGTCTCCTTCACCATGGCATCCACAGAGTGTGTACTTTTAGCAGTGATGGCATATGACCGTTACATAGCCATCTGCATCCCTTTGAGATACCCTATCATCATGAGCAAGGCACTTTGTATTCAGATGGCAGCTCTCTCATGGGGATTGGGCTTTCTCAACTCATTGACACAAACAATTCTTGCAGTACAGTTGCCCTTCTGTGGGAAAAATGTCATCAATCATTTTGTTTGTGAAATATTGGCCTTTCTCAAGCTAGCTTGCACAGATATTTCCTTGAATGAGATTACGCTAATGTTAGGCAATGTAATATTTTTGTTTGTTCCATTACTGTTGATTTCCATCTCCTACATTTTCATCCTTTCTACTGTACTAAGAATCAATTCAGCTGGAGGAAGAAAAAAGGCTTTTTCCACCTGCTCAGCCCACATTACAGTGGTGACTATGTTTTATGGGTCAATCCTCTTTATGTATATAAAGCCAAAGTCCAAAGATACTGCTTCTGACAAACTGATTGCTCTGTTCTATGGAGTAGTCACACCCATGCTCAATCCTATTATTTATAGCCTGAGAAATACAGAAGTGCATGACGCTATGAGAAAATTGACAGCTAGACGGTTGTGGAAGAAAGGATGAGGAAATTACATCTTTGAGTTTTTGCACAAATATCAGCCCATATATTGGAGATAAGTTTTTCAATATAAATATAAGAATGGAAATAAAGGATATATGTAAAATCACAGAATTTAAGTGTTGAAAAGAAATTTCATAGTAATAATCCAACTTTGTCATTTATGAAAATAACATAATGTAGGGACAACTAGTGTTAGAAGAGGGAGTAAACTTTTAGACACAAAATTTGACACAAATTTTGACACAAAATTTTAGTACACAAAAATTGAAATAAAACTTTAAAGAAAAAATCCAGAGCACATGTCTGCTTAATACATAAAACATATATTTTTCACTCCCCTTTTTGAGAGAAGTACTTGTTTTCATGTTTTTTGTTTATTTTTGGTTTCTGTTTTACCCAGAGACTTTATCTGGTCCCAACCAATTTCTTCTAGTACATATTTTTCCTTTTTCTTTCCCTGGCTGTTTTTCTCCAACCTGCTCTGCATGCACTATGCTGCATTCACTATATAGTTATCCAAATATATCATGTTCTTTCATCCCTAAGGACAACAGTGTATGTCACTTTACCCCACTATGATAGATCTCCTAAGGTGACATCATCATCACCTAACTGTTACATCTTCTGAAAATCCTTCCAAAATTTACCTAAAGTAATACACTATTTACAATAGCCAAGATATGAAGGCAACTTATGTGTCCAACAAGAGATGAAGGGATATATATATATATATATATATATAGGGATATAGGGATATATATATATATATATATATACACACACACATATATATATATACACATACACACACACACACATATATTTCGGGCTTCCCTGGTGACTCAGATGGTAAAGAATCTGCCTGCAATGTAGGAGACCTAGGTTTGATCTAGGTTTGACCTAGGTTGGGAAGATTCCCTGGAGAAGGGAATGGCTACCCACTCCAGTATTCTGGCCTGGAGAATTCCAGACAGAGGAGCCTGGTGGGCTACAGTCCATGGGTACGCAGAGTGGGACATGACTGAGTGACTTAAATTTAACTTTCATATATATATATATATATATATAAATAATATTATTTAGCCACAAAAAGATGGAATTCTGCCATTTGAAGCAACATGGATGGATCTAGAGTTTATTATGCTTAGTGAAATGAGTCAGAAAAAGAAAAATACTGTTATCAATTTCATGTGGAATCTAAAAAATGAAACGAGTGTATGTAACAAAATAGAAAGAGATTCACAGATACAGAGAACAAACCAGCGCTCCCCAGTGGAGAGTGTGGAGATGGAAAGGGAAAGGAGCTAGATAGGGGTATGGGATTAAGAGACACAAATATGGAAGGATTTTTTCCTCCTGGAGGGAATATCTGAAACTAAATTCTCTGCAATTGGGCCTCCAAGAAACTAACAACACAAATGTACATCACCAACAAAAATTCATTATAAGCCTGAACTTCTAGAATGCTCCACATAAGAAGAGAAAGAACAAAAAGGTAGGGAGAAAAATTAGTGACATTATTTGACTTCTTATCATTATGAATGCTGTCTTTCTGCAAAATACATTTCTTTAAAATCTAATTTTATTAATTTTGAGAAACTTGCTCATAACCAAATGGAAATTTTAAAAAATTGAATTATTTGATTCAAACCAGATTTTAGTCCAACTAACTTAGCTAATATGGAAATGCTTTGAAACTCTACCTCACTGCATCTAAATGCATGTAAATGGTATCACCAAAAAAAAAAAAAAAAAAAAAGAAAAAAAAAAAATAAAAAAGCAGCAGGATATATTATGCAGAAGAGAGAAATATATCCACTATTTTGTATAACTCTAAATTGAGACATATACCACAGTCTATAGGGTTGCAAAGAGTTGGACAGGACTGAAGAGAAAATTGAATCTATTCTATTAAAATATTGAATTACTATGTTGTATATCTGAAACTAATACTGTAAATCAACTAAATTTCAATAAAAAAGGGGAAATAAAAATAAGGAATAAAGCCCTAAACTTCTATCTAAATCCTCCCCCTCCTATTGGTTCCCTGCAAAAGATATACACTTTCATCCTTCAGTCCTGTATTAGAAAGATGTGCATGTACATGTATTATTCTGAGAGGTGGGAGTAATTAAGGAAAGTGGTTCTACAATTAATTTCTTGTGAGCTATAACTTCTTTCCAAAATGTATTTTTAGAAACATCACCATATACATTTTGCCTTTTGTAGTTTCATATATTAAAATTTATTGACTATAAGGATGTATTGAAATTAAAATTCTACTTGTGATCAAATAAAGTATTACCACTTTGTAAGAAAAAATGGAAGGAAACTAGCATAGGGACAGTGAAGTGACAGAAGGTAATGTGAATCAAAAGAAATGGAAGCAAAATTACATACAGGGGATGAAACAACAAGTACACATATGAGGTATAGTGAGAGCCAGGTTTCTACTAGTGAAGTCATAAGACACAAGGAAAAAGGAAAAACTAGAATAAGCTCTGTGGTATTGGATTAGAATTAGAGACAGCATGAGCTCACTGCCTTCGATATATACATATAGAGAGCAATATCCTTATAGAAAGATAAGAGAGATAGATTGATATAGGTATATATTTAGAAATTAACAATGGATGTAAATGTTTGTAAATGTGTGTATATTTACATGTACACATGTACATAAAAAAACACATTTATTCCCAAAATATGCCCACTGAGAGGGCTTGGGATCAGTGATAAGTTAATAGTAGTTGTACATATATTGCCAGATCTTGATTTCTAAATGTAATACTTTTCTTCACTAAAAAGGAATTAAGGCTAACGTCAAGAATGGTGCTGGCAAAAACCTTAACCTTGATGTGGTTTTCTTCCTGTTTCTCTTTCTTCTGGTTATTGATATTCTTGTGACTGTATATTTATTGTTTTCATCAAATTTAGAAAATTTTCATCCATTATTTCTTTAAATACATTTTTGCCAACGCATTTTCTTTTCTGTACTCCAGTTACATGTATATCAGACTACTTAAAGCTTTCTCACCAAATCTGTTCATTTTCTCTTTGTTTCATTCATCTTATTTTAAAGAGTTACTATTGTACACCTGTGGCCGATTCATGTTGTTGTATGGTAAAGACCATCACAATATTGTAAAATAATTATCCTCCATTTATGAAAAGATGCTCAACATCACTCATTATCAGAGAAATGTAAATCAAAACCACCATGAGGTACCATCTCAGGACGATCAGAATGGCTGCTACCAAAAAGTCTACAAAAAATAAATGCAGGAGAGAGTGCGGAGAAAAGGGAACCCTCTTACACTGTTGGTGGGAATGCAAACTACTACAGCCACTATGGAGAACAGTGTGGAGATTCCTTAAAAAACTGGAAATAGAACTCGCATAGGACCCAGCAATCCCACTGCTGGGCATACACATCGAGGAAACCAGAATTGAAAGAGACACGTGTACCCCAATGTTCATCGCAGCACTGTTTACAATAACTAGGACCTGGAAGCAACCTAGATGTTTATCGGCAGATGAATGAATAAGAAAGCTGTGGTACATATACACAATGGAATATTACTCAGCTAGTAAAAAGAACGCATTTGAATCAGCTCTAATGAGGTGGATGAAACTGGAGCCTATTATACAGAGTGAAGTAAGTCAGAAATAAAAACACCAATACAGTACATTAATGCATATATATGAAATTTAGAAAGATGGTAACGATGACCCTATATGCAAGACAGCAAAAGAGACACAGATGTAAAGAACAGACTTTTGGACTCTGTGGGAGAAGACTAGGGTGGGATGATTTGAGAGAATAGCATTGAAACATGTATATTACCATATGTGAAATAGATCACCAGTCCAGGTTTGATGCATGAGACAGGGTGCTCAGGGCCGGTGCACTGGGATGACCCTGAGGGATGGGATGGGGAGAGAGGTGGGAGTAGGGTTCAGGATGGGGGACATATGTACACCCATAGCTGATTCATGTCAGTGTATGGCAAAAACCACTACAGTATTGTAAAGTAATTAGCCTCCAATTAATATAAATAAATTAATTTTTAAAAAATAAATAAACTTTAAAAAAATAAAGAGTAACTATTGCCCTGATTTCAGGTTCACTAATCTTTCCTTCAGCAGTGTCTAATTATTTTGATCCCACTCAAAGTATTGTACGTATATTTATACTAGATATATCCTTCATTCCTAGATCTAATTATCTTTTTAAGACATGTGCTATATCTTTAAATATCATCTTTTGTATCTCAAATGACATGCTTGAGTTTTTCTCTACCTTTTTAACTATATGAAATACAGTCAGAATAACTTTTAAATGCCATATCCAGTAATTATATCAGTGCTACGTTTGTGTTTTTTTAAACATTTACTTTCCTTTTTCAGCTTTATTATTATTATTAACAACTAAAAAGTACAACTATTTAGGTTGTACAAAGTGGATTTTTTTTAAGTGTATAATGTGTTGGTTTTATTTTCAACCTTATGTGACCTCTTAAAATCATTCCCTCCAATCTTCTTGGATGATGCTTTCCCAGGCCCCAGTTAGTTTCCTCATATATCTGCAGTGATAAGTACTCATTGAAAGTGCAGGGCTGTTGCTTTAGATCTCCAGAGTTCTTTTCTTCTGTTGCTTCCTCCTCTCTGGATTTTGACTTGAAAACTAGCTATCTTGTTCTCCCTGGCCTCTCAACTCCATCCCCTAAACCCTTTCCAGATAGGTTTCCTCTCCCTATTTTATTACCTGGAAACTCACTCAAGAAAGTAAGCTGGGAAAATTATAGGGCTCACTTCATTAATTTCTCATCTCCCAGGGATCACTGTCCTATCTTGCTTGATGTTCAACATCTGAAAAAATGGTATTTCACATTTTAGGAGGGGTGGTATTTTTAGTGCTTCGGGTATGGCAGATATGGTCCCTGTTACTCCTTCTTGCATATGCAGAGTACATCATGAGAAATGCTGGGCTGGAAGAAACACAAGCTGGAATCAAGATTGCCGGGAGAAATATCAATAACCTCAGCTATGCGGATGACACCACCCTTATGGCAGAAAGTGAAGAAGAACTAAAGAGCCTCTTGATGAAGGTGAAGGCGGAGAGTGAAAAAGTTGGCTTAAAGCTCAACGTTCGGAAAACTAAGATCATGGCATCTGGTCCCATCACTCCATGGGAAATAGATGGGGAAACAGTGGAAACAGTGTCAGACTTTATTTTTTGGGGCTCCAGAATCACTGCTGATGGTGATTGCAGCCATGAAATTAAAAGACGCTTACTCCTTGGAAGGAAGGTTATGGCCAACCTAGATAGCATATTTAAAAGCAGAGACATTACTTTGCCAACAAAAGTCCGTCTAGTCAAGGCTATGGTTCTTCCAGTGGTCATGTATGGATGTGAGAGTTGGACGGTGAAGAAAGCTGAGCGCCGCAGAATTGATGCTTTTGAACTGTGGTGTTGGAGAAGACTCTTGAGAGTCCCTTGGACTGCAAGGAGATCCAATCAATCCACCCTAAAAGAGATCAATCCTGGGTGTTCATTGGAAGGTCTGATGTTGAAGCTGAAACTCCAATACTTTGGCCACCTCATGCGAAGGGTTGACTCATTGGAAAAGACCCTAATGCTGGGTAGGATTGGGGGCGGGAGGAGAAGGGGATGACAGAGGATGAGATGGTTGGATGGCATCACCGACTCGATGGACATGGGTTTGTGTAGACTCCGGGAATTGGTGATGGACAGAGAGGCCTGGTGTGCTGCAATTCATGGGGTCACAAAGAGTTGGACACGACTGAGCGACTGAACTGAACTCCTTCTTGGTTAGAAACAGAAATGTAACTCCTCCCCACCTATCTGTCCCCTGCAAAAAAATATTTTTTGTATATTCCACCATGGGTGGCAATGGAGTAAAGCTGAGAAAGAGAGGTAGATAATGTGGGACAAAGAGAAGAGATGGAGAGACAGCAAAATCGAGGGAGAGAGATCTTGGGGTATTTTATGCTTATGTCTCTAAGTGACCAGAGTAAATAGGCCTAGACTTATAATACAGTAATATGTGTTGCTCAATACAGTTGAAATCACAAGTAAATTTAGACTAACTGAAGTCAGAATCTAGCCAGAATAAAGATCAAAAACTTACTGTATCAAATAATCCTTGATTGTATCAAAGTGATAAATCTAACATATTAGATGACAGACAGGTGGTCTTTTGGATGTGCAAAAAAGAACTTTCATTATTATTATATTAAATAAACTATGCCTATTTCATAGAAGAGAAAATTAGATTAGGATGTTTAAAAATAACCTAATACCACTCAGCATTTATATGAAAACCAAATTTGAATTCTTTACTCCAGATTCCAAGTATACTGTTCTTTCCCTACACCACAACTTTGATCAATTATAGAAAAACATAACCAATCATCTTATACATATTTGTCCTAAAACTCTCCATAGACAATATTATTTACACTTAGGGCTCAATTTCTATCTCTGTGCAAAGGACTTTTAGATATATAGCTTTAGTCCTGATTTCTCTCCTGGATTTTACTAATCTGTCTTCTTCTTTACTAATATGTCTAAACACTGCTTCTCACTTTGTTCACAAACCTTTTTATTTATAATAATCTATTCCAATGTCTGTTTAATACAGAGGCATTCTATGTGTTGACTTTAAAAGGAATTGATTATTTCTCATACGGGATAAACCATTAACATTGGATTCTAATCCCTCCATTTCATTGTATTTAAAAAGAAAAAAGTAATGCTATCCCATCCTAATATTAAATGTATTAAAATAACCAAAAAATCAAATACTAATCATAAGCAATAAAATAATGAGAAAATCACGATTATCTACAATGTGTACTACTAAAGTTTATTAAAATTGGGCAGACCAAGCCACAATATTAATACTGATAATACTTTCGGAAGCCTTAAGACATCTTCATGAACTAAAGAAAAAAAAAAATCAAAGTGTTAGTTGCTTAAGTCATGTCTGACTCTTTGCAGCATCCTGAACTGTAGCCCGCCAGGATCCTTTGTCCATGGGATTCTCTAGGCAAGAAACTGGACTGGGTTGCCATTTTCTTCTCCAGAGGATCTTCCCAACCCAGGGATCGAACTCACAGCTCTTAAGGCATAACCATATGCTTACAGATTTTGGTGAAGTCAGTTGCAGAAATGTACCCACTTGGAGGTAATAGACCCAAGGACAGACAACCGAAAACTTTAAAAGCAATACGAACTTTAATTTGGAAGAGTCCATATAGAAATAGGGCTTTTGACGATTGGATAATTTTTATCTTCTCATCCATAGATCAGATACACCCTGGTCTTATAAAGACAGTGAAAGCCTAATCTTTGAATGAAGGCAGATGAATGAATATGACTAGTTGGAATTAATAACTGCCTTAATTTCACCACTGTGATAGCTGTTACTTACATATGCTTATGATTGTTTGTTGTTCAGTCACTCAGTCATGTCTGACTCTTTGCAAAAATGTGGACCGCAGCACACCAGGCTTCCCTGTTCTTCACTGTCTCCCAGTGCTTACTCAAACTCATGTCCTTTGAGTCAGTGATGTCATCCAACCATCTCATCCTCTGTCATTCCCTTCTCCTCTTGCCTTCAATCTTTCCCAGCATCGGAGTCTTTTCTAATCAGTCAGATCTTCACATCAGGTGGCCAAAGTATTGGAGCTTCAGGCTCAGCATCAGTCCTTCCAATGAACATTCAGGGTTGATTTCCTTTAGGATGGACTGGTTGGATCTCCTTGCAGTCCAAGGGGCTCTCAGGGTCTTCTCCAACACCACAATTCAAAAGCATCAATTCTTTGGCACTCAGCCTTCTTTATGGTCCAACTCTCACATCCATATATGACTAGTGGAAAAACAATAGCTTTGACTACATGGACTTTGTTGGCAAAGTAATGTCTCTGCTTCTTAATACGCTGTCTAATTTTGTCACAGCTTTTCTTCCAAGGAGTAAGTTTCTTTTAATTTTATGACTGCAGTCACCATCTGCAGTGATTTTGGAGCCCAAGAAAATAAAGTTTGCCACTGCTTCCATTCTTTCCCCATCTATTTGCTATGAAGTGATGGGACCATATGCCATGGACTGTAGTATTCCAGGCTTCCCTGTCCTTCACCATCTCCTGGAGTTTAATCAAACTTATTCCCATTGAGTCAGTGATGCCATCCAATCATCTCATCCTGTTGCTCCCTTCCCCTCTTACCCTCAATCTTTCCCAGCATCAGGATCTTTTCCAATGAGTCAGTTCTTCACATAGGATGGCTCTTCACTTCAGCTTCAGCATCAGTCCTTCCAGTGAACACAAGGTTGATATCTTTCAGGATTGACTAGTTAGATCTCTTCACAGCCCAAGGAACTCTCAACAGTCTTTTCCAGCACCACATTCTGAAAGCATCAATTCTTTTGCACTCAGCCTTCTTTATGGTCCTGCTCTTATATCCATACATGGCAACTGGAAAAAACATAGCTTTGAGTATACAGACCCTTGTCAGCAAAGTGATGTCTCTGCTTTTTAATATGCTGTCTAGATCTGTCATAATTTTTCTTCTGAGGAGCAACCATCTTTTAATTTTATGGCTACAGTCACCATGTGCAATGATTTCAGAGCCAAAGAAAATAAAATCTACCATTGTTTCCACTTTTTTCCCATCTATTCGCCATGAAGTGATAGGACCAGATGCCATGATCTTAGCTATTTGAGTACTGAGTTTTAAGCCAGCTTTTTCACTCTCCTCCTTCACCTTCATCAAGAGGCTCTTTAGTTTCTTTTCACTTTCTGCCATTAGAGCAGTATCTTCCACTTATCTGAGGTTGTTGACATTTATCCCAACAATCTTGACTCCAGCTTGTGATTCATCCAGCCCTGTATTTCCCATGATGTACTCTGCATATAAGTTAAATAAGCATAATGAAAATATTCCTGACATATTCCTTTCCCAATTTTGAACCAGTCTATTGTTCCATGTCCCATTATAACTGTTGCTTCTTGACCTGCATACAGGTTTCTCAGGAGGCAGGTAAGGTGGTCTGGTATTCCCATCTCTTAAAGAATATTCCACAGGTTATTGTGATCCACACAGTCAAAGGCTTTAGCATAGTCAATGAAGCAGAAATAGAAATTTTCTGAAATTCTCTTGCTTTCTCTGTGATCCAAAGGATGTTGGCAATTTGATCTCTGGTTCATCTGCCTTTTGTAAAGTCAACTTATACATCTGGAAGTTATCAGTTAATGTACTGTTGAAACCTAGCTTGAATGATTTTTAGCATTACCTTGCTAGCATGTGAAACGAGTGCAATTTGTACAATAGTTTGAACATTTTTTGGCATTGCCCTTCTTTGGGATTGGAATGAAAACTGACATTTTCCAATCCTGTGGCCATTGCTGAGGTTTCCAAATTTGTTGGCACAATAAGCGCAGTGCTTTAACAGCATTATCTTTTAGGATTTGAAATAGCTCAGTTGTAATTCCATTACCTCCACTACCTTTGATCATCATAATGCTTCCTAAGGCCCACTTGACTTCACACTACAGGATGTCTGGCTCCAGGTGAGTGACCATACCATTGTGGTTATCCAGGTCATTAAGATATTTTTTGTACAGTTCTGTGTATTCTTGCCACATCTCCTTAATCTCTTCTGCTTCTGTTAGGTCCTTGCCATTTCCCTCCTTTATTGTGCCCATCTTTCCATGAAATGTTCCCTTGGTATCTTCAGTTATTTTTAAAAGACCTCTAGCTTTTCTTATTCTATTGTTTTCCTCTACTAACAATGCTGAAAAAGAAGTTAAACTAGTTTGATAAGGCTGCCATAACAAAACATTACAGATTGGATGTCTTAAAAAAACAAATTTATTTGCTCACAGTTCTGGAAGCTTAAAGTCTAAGATGTTGGCAGGTTTGATTTCTAATGCCTTTCCTTAACTTATAGATATTCACCTTCTCAGATGTATCTGTGCATCCAAATGTTCTTTTCTTATAATGACACAACTCAGATTGTATAAGGACCTACACTAACGGCCTCATTTTAATTTAACCATCTTTTTAAAGGCCATTTCTCTAAATGAAGACACTTTCTAAGGTACTAGGAATTGGGGGGAGGAGGGAAATGGGGGTTAGATTTTCAACATAAGCTTTTTGAAGAAACACAATTCAGTGCATTTCTATACACTAACAATAGAATATCTGAAAAAGCATAAATGAAACAATCCCATTTACAATGTCATCAAAGATAATAAAATACTTAGGAATTAATTTAGCCATGGAGGTGAAACTATAAGACTCTGAGGAAATCAAAGATCTGAAGAAGACACAAATCCAAAGATAGTTCAATTTTTATATGAGAAGAATTAATACTGTTAAAATATCCATACTACCCAAGTCACCTATACATTCGATGCAATGTCTATCAAAAATCTAATGACATTTTTCACAGAAATAGAAAAAATCTTGAAATTTGTATGGGATCATAAAAAAATCCCAAATAGAGTAATCCTGAGACATAGGAACAAATCTGAAGGCATTCCTGGGGCCAAACTATATTACAAAACTCTAGTAATCAAAAGAGCGTGTACTGGCATAAAAACAGACACATAGACCAATGGAACAAAAGAAAGAGCCCAGAAATGACCCCCACATATACAGTCAAAACATATTTGACAAGGCAGCCAAAAATACTCCATAAGAAAAGTATAGTCTCTTCAATAAACTCTGTCAGGAAACTGGAAAGCTATATGCAGTAAAAGGAAATTGTACCCCTATCTTACACCACTCACAAAATTAACTCAAAATAAATTAAAGACTTAAATATAATACCTGAAATTATAAAACTCCTAGAAGAAAACATAAGGAAAAATTTTCTTAACATTGGTCTTGGCAATCAGGTTTGCATATGACACCAAGAGCACAGGAACAAAAGGAAAAATGAACAAGTGGGACTACATCAAACTAAAAAGCTTCTGCACAGCAAAAGAAACAACAACAGAATACAATACAACCTATGTATTATATATACAACAATGTATCAGAAAAGTGGTCAATATCCAAAATATATAAAGAAATCATACAACTCAATAACAAAAAGTAAACAGTCCAATTAAAAAATGGGCAGAGGAACTGAACAGACATTGTCCGAAGAAGATATACAACTGACAACAAGTACATGAAAAGATGCTCAACACTGTTAATTTTCAAGGAAATGCAAATCAAAACCATGATCAGAGAGCACTTCATATTAGTCAGAATGGCTGTCATCAGAAAGAAAAGAGCAAGCAAGTGTTGGTAAGGATTTGGAGAAAAAGAAAGGCCTGTACACTGTCAGTGGAAATAAAAATTGCTTCAGCCACCAGGAAAATAGTATGAAAATCTCTCAAAAAATTAAAAATAAAACTACCATATGATCCATAAATTCGACTCCTGGGTATACATTCAAAGAAAATGAAAGCAGGATATCAAAAAGATACCTGTACTTGCTTGTTTATTATAGCATTATTCACAATAGCCAAGGTATGGTAGCAATCTAAGTATCTGTCAAAGTGGTGAATGATAAAGAAAATATAGTATATATAAACAATGAAACAATAATCAGATATGAGAAAGAAAGAAATCCTGCCTTTTGAAACAACATGGATGGAGGACTCTGACAGCATTATGGTGAGTGAGATGTCAGACAAAGAAAGACAAAGTAAGTATCTGATATCATTTACATGTGGAATCTGAAAGTGCTGAATTCATAGAAACAGAAAGTAAAATGGTGGTTACCAGAGGTTATGGAGTAAGGGAACTGGGGAGATGCTGGTCTAAGTGTATAAACTTACAGTTACAAGATGAATACATTCTGGGAATCTAATGCACAGCATTGTTATTATAGTTAACAAAACTGTCTTATACACATAAAAGTTTCTAAAAGACTAGATCTTAAAAGTTCTTATCATCAAAAAAATAATTATATGATGTGATAAAAGTGTAAGCTAATGTTATGGTAGTATTCTATTGCATTATTAATAAATAAGTGTATCAAATCAACACATTGCACATCTCAAACTTATACAATGTTATGTGTCAATTCAGTGTCAATAACAATGCAGAATAGCACATAAAATATACAGATTTTGAGTTTTTCAGGTTGAATACACAGCAAAAGATGTTGGAGAAAGAGGGTTCAAGTCCTTCCTCTTTCCAACATCCCTTAATTCTTTGGTGGTCTTTTAGTAGAAATTACTACTGTAGTTGCTGTAAATATTAAAGCAACATATAAGTTCATAATATACAAACTATACACAGTATTTGAAGAACTAAATGTATACGGTATATTGTCCACTGGTTTATAAGTATATATTCTGAGTTTCCACCATGTTGTTATACAGAAAAGTAAAACAGAAAGTTTTCTGCCACCAAATATTTTTTGTCCCTTTAGGAAAATTTGTTTCATATATATGTGCATGTGTGTGTGTGTGTGTGTGTGTATCTCAAGCAATGAATACTATTTTTATCTCCTCAGTTTTGAAATCTTTAAAATGAAGATAATAAAAGCATGTATCTCTTAAGATTGTAAGATCAGAAATAATCTGATAATAATAATTAAGGGATAATAATTAAAGGATAAATAATTAAGGGATGTTGGAAAGATGAGGACTTGAACACCCTTTCTCCAGCATCTTTTGCTGTTAAATACATGAAAAGTATATAGAAAAACGCTCTTCTCTTGACACTTGATTTTGTGTTATTTATTATTCTTTGGTATTAAATGTCAGATGCCCAAGGAAAACAAATTATAGCATTTGAAGTGAACTAAATTTAGAAAAAAAATATTTAGAAGGTTAAAAAGAAATTACCAACTTGAAAAAGTAGGCTTATCTTAAACAGCTTTACCAGGAAGTGATTGAGAAAGGCAAAATCATTTCTGGACAAAGGTTGAGTCTGAGTCTTTGTTATTAAAATCAAAGAGAAATTGTTTTTAATAAAAGATTACATTCTTCCATCTGTTTCAACTTTGACTTGGATCTAGAGGGGGAAGAAGTTCACTTGTAACTTTTTATTGACATTTAATTGTCAGTTTCAGTTGTTTACATTCTTCTCTACTAACTTTCCTGCATCCATTGCAGAGTGGGGATGTAAAATTCTAAAAGTTCATTTCAGGCTCTTATCAGTGCTAGATGGGGCAGTGTTACAGACAGACTGCAGGGACTAAAAAGTCACGAAAGCTGAATTTGAGATCATTTTTACCTTCTCATATAATAGCTGAACAACTTTGAGCAAAATACTTCAACTTTCAGAGTCTGAGCCTCTACATTTGTGTAATAGGAATAATTGGACTAATTCATGGTAGTATTCTAAGAAACACATTTGATATTTGAAAGCACTATGCAAATGAAAACAATACAAGTTTTCAAATAACACCCCTCTCCCCCACCAAAACACTATTACTTATTTAAAGACTTTTTTTTTCTGTTTGGGTCTTAAAATCCTCAAATGTTGTGGTAATGTAGACAGTGATACGTGTTTCATATTTGAGTTGCATTACAAGAACATGCTAATTATATGATATAATTGGATCTAACTCCATTCCCTCTGGAGTTTGGGAAAGTTTTTAATCCTCCATGTTTACATTCTTACTTTTATTTTCTTTCAAATACTGAACGCACCCCCCCGCAACTTGCCACAAAGAGCTTATAAATTGTCTTAGAAAGCTAATGGCTGGTCTTTTGGAGGATGTTTCTGGAGTTCAAAATGTGGAAAAGCAGTTAGACAACCACAAAGTCCCCAAGAATCTCTGAGTAATTTTACGTATTTTTTCCTAAGCTTAAACTAGAAACTCTGGACTTTAGAGGAAAGATAGTTTTAATAGATTCATCTATCAGTTTTACCTGAGGAATAATCTATTGATAAGTCAAAACTTGAAGAAAGTAATTATAGCACCTTGATTATTATCTAATGCTTACCAATATCTCCTCTCTTTATCCTGAATATTATACATAAAACTGAAAGCATTTTTTGAGTCTGTAAAGCAAATCTGCAACTAAGGAAGAAGACTGATCTCAAACCAAGAAAAGGAAACCATTCCTCAGGCTCAAAGGTACATAAATGATAAAAGGTTCCATATTTGCCTGCTATAAATACTGTTTCTCAGATTTCGGTAAGATATCAATTTTATATGCTTAACTGGATACGTCTAATTTCTCAACTTTCAAGTTTTCATCATTTAGTGTCATAATGTTCCATGCTATATTTTAGACCCATTGACGGGTAATTTTCATATCAAAGATCTGAGGTATGATTTGGCTGCATTTAAAGAATAGAAAAAAAATTCCAAATCATTTTCAAATCTAGACATTCTAAAATAGAATACAGTGCTCTTTGCTACATCTGCCTCTTCAAAAACATTTCTGCCTCTCCCACCCTCCCCACAGCAAATAGAATGAGAACATTAGATTCCTTTAATTGGTGATCTTAGAGACATTACTGAAAAACAGATGTTATCTGATATTTTCTTTAACATCTAAGCAATCTGAATGCTAATATCAGACCTATAATCTGCCAAAAAAATTAATCTGTCTCAAATGTATGGAACTGCAATGGAATCATTTTAGCTGTTTCCATGACCACTATATTTAAAAATATGTTTTTAAAAGCTCTTAAAAATACCTGAGATACCATAACACCTAAATTATATTCAAAATAAGTATTGAATTCAAATTAAGACAAACAATATGATTCCTATATCTAAACCTGTACGTATGAATAAACACAAACCACCTCTTCCATGAATGCTTTCTGGAAGCTCCTTGGGACAGGATAACAAAATCAGTACCTCTTAATCAAATGCCCCTGAGCTCCAGAGTGAACTTTGACTTCAGAGAGTAAATTATGTAGAAGCAAAAGTCCACCATAGGCCCTTTATCTCTCATTTTGATTACTACTGGCCTGGATTACTCTACTAACTTTGTATAACACAAATGCTACAGGGAAAAAAGCATCTATTCCATCTATTCCTACATTGTGCTAAGTGCTATATAATTTGTAGGGGAAATTTGGCTCATTGGATCAAATAAATCTGTGGTTTTCATATAATTCATATGCCCATTATTCTGTTTGGATTCCAAGTTTACTTGATTTAGCCTCTCTCCAATTGCCATTAAAATTAAAACCAATAGACTTAACACAGCACACTTCCCCTGTGTGAGATAACGCAGTGTTTGGAAAGAGAGTGATCTTTAAAGCCAGTCAACACTTGCTTCCTACACACAATTAATTAGGCACAGAACAGAGTAAATAATTTACCTTCACTGACTAAGTAATTTACCTTCATTCAGAATTGCTTTCTTTGGTTCTAAAATGAAAAGTCAGGAGCTTAGGAAAATGCCTTGTAAGGTTCAAAATTGTAAAGTCATATGAAAGAAAACATTAAGTTGTTTAACAAATACTAAAATATTTGTATGAAGAATTCTCCTTTAGTCTTGAGAAAAATAGATGGTTGTAATAACTTCATTTACTCCCCACCAACCCTTATTATATTCTGTGGCACAAAAAGCCATTGCTACACATATGTTGAGTGAATTAATGTTGGATATTACATTTAGCTTCCAAAGTGCTTTCATTATATCGTATCTCTGGATTCACTCATGGAATCTATGAATAAGCTTGTGATAACAGGTGAGTAAACCTAGATTCTGCAAAGTAGTGTAGTCCTCTCCTCCACAGCATGTGAAAGATACAGAAACTGGAATTCAGTTTCCTAAGAATATAATTTAAGGTCACATCTTCTTTGAATTACAACTAATTATGACACCTTAAGCCTTCTTAGTGAGTACTGCGAAGAAATACAGGAAAATATGAGAATGGGAAAGACTACATATCTCTTCAAGAAAATTAGAGATACCAAGGGAACATTTCATGGAAAGATGGGCACAATAAAGGAGAGAAATGACAAGGACCAAACAAGCAGAAGAGATTAAGAAGAGGTGGCAAGAATACACAGAAGAACTGTAAAAAAAAAAAAAAAAAAAATGTCTTAATGAGCTGAGAAACCACAACAGGGTGGTCACTCACCTGGAGCCAGACATCCTGGAATGTGAAGTCAGTGGGCCTTAGGGAGCATAACCATAAACAAAGCTACTGTAGGTGATGGAATTATAGCTGAGCTGTTTCAAATCCTAAAAGATGATGCTGTTAAAGCGCTGCACTCATTATGCCAACAAATTTGGAAAATTCAGCAGTGTCCACAGGACTGGAAAAGGTCAGTTTTCATTCCAATGCCAAAGAAGGACACAGCCAAAGAATGTTCAAACTACTGTACAATTGCACTCACTTCACATGCTAGCAAGGTAATGCTCAAAATCATTCAAGCTAGGCTTCAACAGTACATGAACCGAGAACTTCCAGATGTACAAGTTGTATTTAGAAAAGACAGAGGAACCAGAGATCAAACTGCCAACACTCATCGGATCACAGAAAAAGCAGAGGAATTTTTAAAAAATCCACTGCTGCTTCATTGACTATGCTAAAGCCTTTGAGTGTGTGGATCACAACAAACTGAAGAAAATTCTGAAAGAGACAGGAATATCAGACTACCTTACCTGCCTCCTGAGAAACCTGTATGCAGGTCAAGAAGCAACAGTTACTTGGACTTTTTTCACATAAAAAAAAAAAAGAAACAACAGTTAGAACTGGACATGCAACAATGGACTCAGTCAAAATTGGGAAAGGAGTACATCAAGGCTGTTTATGGTCACCTTGTTTATTTAACTTATATGTAGAGTACACTATGCGAAATGCAGGGCTGGATGAAGCTCAAGCTGGAATCAAGAACGCTGGGAGAAAAATATCAACAACCTCAGATATGCAAATGATACCGCTCTAATGGCAGAAAGTAAAGAGTAACTAAAGAGCTTCTTCATGAGGGTGAAAAAGGAGAGTGAAAAAGCTGGCTTAAAACTCAACATTCAAAAAACAAAGATCATGGCATCTGGTCCTATCACTTCATGACAAATAGATAGGGAGAAAGTGGAAACAGTGGTAGATTTCATTTTCCTGGGCTCCAAAATCCCTGCAGATGGTGACTGTAGCCACGAAATTAAAAGACACTTGCTCCTTGGAAGGAAAGTTATGACAACCCTAGACAGCATATTTAAAAGCAGTGACATCATTTGGTCAACAAAGGTCCATCTCATCAAAGCTATGGTTTTTCCAGTAGTCATGTATGGATTTGACAGTTGGGCCATAAAGAAGGCTGAGCGCAGAAGAATTGATACTTTTGAAATGTGGTGCTGGAGGAGACTCTTGAGAGTCCCTCAGACTGCAAGATCAAATCAGTCAATTCTAAAGGAAGTCAACCCTGAATAGTCATTGGAAGGACTGATGCTAAAGCTAAAGCTCTAATACTTTGGCCACCTGATGCGAAGAGTCATTAGAAAAGACCCTGATGCTGGGAAAGATTGGGCACAGAAGGAGAAGGGGATGACAGAGGATGAGCTGGTTAGCTGGCATCACTGACTCAATGGACATCAGTTTGAGCAAACTCAGGGAGATAGTGAAGGAGAGGGAGGCCTGGCATGCTCCAGTTCATAGGGTCACAAAGAGTCAGACAGGACTTAGCAACTGAACAACAACAATTATGACTGCAGGAAGAGTCAAATGTTTCTTAAGTTCCTACTCTATTCCATAAACTTAGTACATGTGATAATAGATAAATCGAGACCAAGCTGCTCCATTATACAGGTGAGCACATAGCTGCTGAGAGAAGCTTAAAAATGTGAGCATAATGTCACAGAGCTCATAAGAGATACAACCAGATTTTTTTAAGCTCATGTACATTTGGCTACTATTGCTTATAATGTTCAACACATCCTAGGGAATATGGAGAATAACTGAAGACAAAATGAATATGTTCTTCTTCACCCAGTTGACAATAGCTCTATAAAGTTATTACTTCTATTCTGTGTGTACGTCCAAATGAGTCAGGTTCTCTAAAAGCTAGAGGAGGAGCCAATGACTGCCCTCAAAAACAATGTTTATAGACCCACCAAACACAATTCAATACTGGTGAGAAAAGTACATGACCCTGAAGAATGTCTCTATATTAACCTTCTTCTGTCTTTTCATCTTAATATTCCCTTTGTCAAAATTCCAAAGCTTCTCAATTGCCTGGAGAATAAATTATATTTGCTGAATACTATATTTAATGTACTTTACAAACTGGCAACTCTTTGTTCCTCTTTTTCTTTATTTTTCTGACTATTGCACCCCTATACATCGCACCCCTATACATCAGAAGCCCCACTGATTCATTTTGATCTCAACTCATTACCTAAAACTATTCCTCCTCAGCTCATCAAGGTCAAACTCAATTGATGCAATGAAACATTGCCCTAGATCTCTCTCACATGATCTCCCCTTCTTTGAAGTCCCCTGCATTGTCAGGCAGATTCTTTACCACTGGACCACCAAGTCCCTCCAAAGTTATACTTGATTTAAAATTTGCTGGATGAGCAACTGCATCTCATTGAGCCTGGAAACATCCTTTCATTCTTCAGTGCTGACCAACCAATCTATCACTGATATTTTTTAACTATATTATAAACTATTTGCAATATCTTGTCTAACTAAGCTTTAAACTAGTTTTAAATGCCTTATGTTTCCTTCCAATCCATTATGTGTTGTTTTTATGGTGTCAGAACCCAATTTTCCTTTTCTTGGACATTTAACTCAACTTTCCTTTTCTTTTACATATATGAGTTCCTTCTATTAAACTATATTATTGATCAGAGCTCCTTCATATGTATATGCCTTATGTTGCTCTCTATGATTTTACATGTGTTTTTGTCTGTTTTGCTTTAAAACTTAGGTTTTAGTTAATCATGCTCCTCTGTATTTTTTCTTTTTATAATGTACATTATTTTCCTCAGTCTTTAAAAAGTCACCCTACATTTTCCCATAACTACTGATTCCACTATCATTTCCCTCCAAACCAAAAACTGTGTTTTTGATTTGTCCCTAAAAATGAATGAACCCTTGTAAAATATGTATTTAAAATTGATGCATAAATTTTACCATGCTATAAACCACAACATTGCTTACTTTTTTTCAACACTTTTACAAGAATCTATTTATGTTGCTACGTTGACATCTAGTTCACTTGTTCCTCACTTATGCAAACTGTTCCATAATGCATACTCACATATGATAGACTCATTCCTCAGATAATGAATATCAAAGATGCTGCCAAACTGCTTTTGCCAGAAACAACACAAGGATGAACATCCTCATGCTTATCCCCTTACAGTCATGGGCAAGAACTTACCTGAGGCATATTCCCAGGACTGGAATGACTGGGTCCTGTCCAACTTTAATACATCCATAGCATTTTCCAGTATATCAGTGTACACTCCCATTCGAGTTCTACCTGCCCACATACTTGCCAACATTTGATACATCTACTTTTTCAAAGAAAAATGAATGTTTTATGGATATTTCAATGAGAATTTTTCTGATATGGAACATTTAGTAATCATTTTTCAGATTTTCCAAGTTTTAGAATCTTTCCATGTACTTGTCAACCCTTTTGTGAATCACTGGTTGATATCCTTTGACCAATTTTCTATTAGCTTAAGGCTCTATATTTTAAAAGTTTTTCCTCCACCAAAAGTCTCCAAGATTTTCTATACTGTCTATTAATTTAATAATTTTTTCACATGTAAGTTGTTAATATATTTGATTTCCAACTGTATGTATGATAACCCAAGGATCAAATTTTATTTTTTTCATATATAAAGACATTTTCTTAACATAACCGACTGAGCTATCACTTCCCCACTGTTTTAGTATGACAATTTTACAATTTGCCACATTCCAATAAAACCATGTGTCTATATGTGAGATCTCTTTTCTTTTCTACCAGACTATTTAAATGTTCCTGAACCATTATCATAAGATTTTTGTTATTGTGGCTTTCTTGTGTATTTTAAATATGGATTTTCCCCTTCCTTTTCTTTTATAAAATTGTGTGCAAGTTGTACAATTTTATTCCTCCATATACATTTTAGAACAGGTAATAATATACCTCAAAAAAATCCAGCTAAAATTAGGATGTATTTAATTGAATGTGTAGACTAATTTTGGGGAAAATGGAAGCCTTATATTTGTATCCCATTTCTTAACATATTATACTTTTGAATTACTCCTGTTTTGCTATGCTATTTAAATTTTAATGATTTGTGTAAAGCCCTTGCAGCTGTAAAACTAGGCATCCTTATCTTAATCCATATCTCAATTAGAATGTATAACCTGTTTCCATTAATTATTAGTGAATAGTAATTTCCTATAGATTTTTAGTATATAGTTTCCTTTCAAGATTAGGAAGTAACCTTCTGTTTGTGAACTTCAACTAGTTTATATGAAAATTAGAATTGATCTTCACCAAATTTATTTTGTGCCTCTCTTGAAATAATTGCTTTTTATTTTCTTTTGTTTAATTTTTTTTAATTGAAGTATAGTTGATTTAAATGTGTGCCAATCTCTGCAGTACAGCAAAGTAACTCAATTATACACACATATACATTCTTTTTATATTCTTATGCATTATAGTTTATCATAGGATGTTGAATATAGTTCCTTGTACTATACAGTAGGACCTCGTTTTTGCTCCATCCTATATGCAACAGTTTACATCTGCTAATCCCAAACTCTGACACCTTCCTTCCCCAACCCTCATTCCCCTTGGCAACCACAGTCTGTTCTCTATGTCACTGAGTCTTTCTGTTTTGTAGATAGGTTCATTTGTGCTATATTTTAGATTTCATGTATAAGTGATATCATGTGGTATTTTGTCTTTCTGACTTACTTTGATTAGTATAATAATCTCTAGTTGCATCCATGTTGCTGCAAATAGCATTCTTTTATTCCTTATATGACTGAGTAGTATTAAATAGTATCCATGTGTCATATCTTCTTTATCTACTCGTCTATCGATGGACATTTAGTTTGTTTCCATGTCTTGCTATTGTGAACAGTGCTGCTATGAACATAGGGGTGCATGGATCTTTTTTAATTATAATATTGTCCGGGTATAAATCCAGGAGTGGGATTGCTGGATCATATGGAAATTCTGTTTTTAGTTTTCTGAGGAACATCCACACAGTTTTCCATAGTAGCTGCATCACCTTACATTCCCACCAACACTTTTCTCCACATTCTCTCCAGCATTTGTTATTTGTAGACTTTTTAATGAAGACCATTTGACCAGTGTGAGGTAGGTACTCCATTGTAGTTTTGATTTGTGTTTCTCCAATAATTAAGGATGTTGAGCATTCTTTCATGTGCCTACTGACCATATCTGTCTTTTTTGGAGAAATATTTATTAAGGTCTTGTGACCATTTTTCAGTTGTGTTGTTTGCTTTTTGTTATTGAGTTGTATGAGCTGTTTCTACACTTTGGAGAATAAGCTCTTATCTGTCTCATCATTTGCAAATATTTTCTCCCTTTTCTTAGGTTGTCTTTTCATTTTTTCTATGGTTTTCTTTTCTTTTTATTTTCCTTCATCTACTGATATCATGATTTACTGGTGATGTTTAACAAAAGTCCAAGGAAGAACAATCCATATGCCATAAAATAACAGTCCTTCCTTGGATTGTTATGAATACAAACTTTTAGAAATGTATATGGCATAAAGTAATCAATACATATATTATTATTTTATAATTATTGTTGCTAATAAAATTATTTAAAATGCAGATTATTAAAATTATCTATTATTTATTGCATTGGTGGTTTTCAAACTATGTCCTTTGGAATCCTATAAAAATCAAATTGAAGGAGGAAGAGTGAATAAGACACTGAAGAGATATTTCTTTTCTCATCCCTCCAAATCACTGTAACTTATATCAGAGAAACTCTCTTTTATTTGCTTTGTATATTATCCTTCTTATAAATATTATTTGGGAAAAAAATGATAGCTGCATGTCACTAGTATTTAAACATATTTTGAATAAAAGCATTGTTACTAGAGTTGATTCCCTAAGTGACAGTTCGTGCATAGGTAAAAATAAATTATGTGAGGCCTACAATACACAATTTTAAAGTCTCTATTCAGGATAAAAATGACTTCCTAAATATATTCCTTTATTTTCTATTTAAAAAAAGAAAAAACACTTACTTGAACACTTAATTCCTCATTATACTGAGGGAATTAGATACTGTAGCAATACAAAGACATGTCCCTTCAGTGAGGCCACTGTCCTCATGGGGCAATATGCAATGACTAACTACCACCAGAGGATACTGAGCTCTAAAAAGAGACTTAGTCACACAGGACTGCATTATGACTTTGATGAGCCCTAGACATTTTTTGTCTTCATGGGCCCTTTCTTCCATAAAATAAGATTAAACCTTTCATCTATGTTGGTATTAATGTAGATGTACTAAGTGTTGTTTAGTCACTCAGTTGTGTCTGACTCTTTGTGATTCCATGCACTGTAGCCTACCAGGCTTCTCTGACCATGGGATATCCCAGGCAAGAATACTGGAGTAGGTTGCCATTTCCTTCTCCAGGGGATCTACCCAACCCAGGGATCAAACCCACGGCTCCTGCATAGGTAGGTGAATTCATTACCATTGAGCCACCAATTGGCAACTAATAATCATCTCCACTGACAAGCAAAGAAGAGAGAGAGGAGGGTACTTTGGTACATTCTGATAAAATGGAGAGTGTGCTTCAGACCCAATGAGTCAGTTATACCTGAGCTCCATCATGGAAATGGATCTAATGTTTTCAAATACTACAATTTTTTGAATATAAGCTGAAAATAATTTTATAGCTTATATCCTACCTTTAAACCACTCGTTTTTAAAATGTAATTCAAATTTACAAATTCAATAAACACAGCAAAGGCACCAGCTGCAAATAAATTCTATCTGCCTGCTGCATCCAGATTACCGATATTAAATCAATGTGTTAAGAAGTAGAACCACTAGAAATGGCAATAAGCTGGCTTGAGATTCAAGCATCCTACAATCAATAAGTGTTCTCTGTTAACTCTGAGAAAATTAGCTTAGGATTCCTGCTCTAATGGTCAAGGCTTAGAGTAAGAAATTGTACCAGAGTTATCCTATTGCTTTCAAATAAAGCTATAATAACAAAGGGCTTTCCTGATGGCTCAGTCAGTAAAAAAACTGCCTACAATGCAGGAGACCCAGGTTCATTTCCTAGGTCAGAAAGATCCCCTGGAGAAGAGAATGGCAACCCATTACAGTATTCTTGCCTGGAGAATCCCGTGGACAGAGGAGCCTGCTGAGCTACAGTCAATGGGGTCACAAAGAGTCGGACACAACTGAACAACTAACACTTTAATAACAAAGAATGTGATTCTCTAAACAGGAGCTCTTGGAGACACTGTATGAACAAATATCTATTGTATTATCCATAGAGTGCCGTTGGAGAAAGGATATACACAATATGGGAAGAACCAATGATTCTGTGTTGAGAGAATTTGTTCTGGTTGGACTTTCTGCTCACCCAGAGCTCCAGACAGTTTCCTTTGTGCTAGTTCTGTGTATGTACCTGATGATCCTGCTGGGAAATGGAGTCCTTATCTCTGTAATCATCTGTGATTCTCATTTGCACACCCCCATGTATTTCTTCCTCTGTAATCTTTCCTTCCTGGACATTTGCTACACAAGCTCCTCTGTCCCATTAATTCTTAACAGTTTTCTTACAGTAAGGAAAAGGGTTTCCTTCTCTGGGTGCATGGTGCAAATGTTTCTCTCATTTGCCATGGGAGCCACAGAGTGTGTACTTCTAGGCATGATGGCACTTGACCGCTATGTGGCCATCTGCTACCCACTGAGATACCCTGTCATCATGAGAAAAGGTGTTTACGTGCCCATGGCAGCTGGATCCTGGGCTGTGGGTATTGTTGACTCAGTGATGCAGACATCTCTTGCAATGCAATTACCATTCTGTGCTGACAATGTCATTAAACATTTCGTCTGTGAAATTCTGGCTATCCTAAAATTGGCCTGTGCTGATATTTCAATTAATGTGATCAGCATGGCAGGGTCAAATCTGATTGTTCTAGTTGTTCCATTACTAGTAATTTCCATCTCTTACATTTTCATTGTTGCCACTATTCTAAGAATTCCTTCCACTGAAGGAAAACGTAAGGCCTTCTCCACCTGCTCAGCCCATCTTACAGTGGTGATTGTATTCTTTGTAACTATCTTCTTCATGTATGCTAAGCCCAAATCTAAAAGCTCCACTGGTACAGATAATCAAGACATCATTGAGGCCCTCATCTCTCTCCTCTATGGAGTGATGACCCCCATGCTCAATCCTCTCATCTATAGTCTGAGGAATAAGGATGTAAAGATTGCTGTGAGGAACATGCTGGGTAGGAAAAACTTCTCTGATGGAATATGAGTACTGATTTACACTATGCAACTCAGAATTCAAAGCTGCTGAAGACACAAAATTCAAATAGAGAAAATTACCATGTGAAAACAATTTCACAAAGTGTCATTCAAAACTATAAGATATTGTAAACAGTGCTACAAGATCACTGAACTGCAACTGTCGCTTCAGGTCATGTTTTTCTCCAGATATACGATGAGGAATGTAATGGCAGGATCATTCAGTTTCAGTTCAGTCACTCAGTCATGTTCTACTCTTTGCAACCCCATGGACTGCAGCACTGCAGCTTCTCGGTTCATCACCAACTCCTGGAGCTTGCTCAAACTGATGTCCATTGAGTCGGTGATGCCATCCAACCATCTCATCCTCTGCTGTCCCCTTTTCCTCCTGCCTTCAATCTTTCCCAACATCAGGGTTTTTTCAAATGAGTCAGCTCTTCGTATCAGGTGGCCAAAGTATTGGAGTTTCAGATTCAGCATCAGTCTTTCCAATGAATTTTCAGGACCGATTTCCTTTAGGATGGACTGATGGGATCTCCTTGCAGTCCAAGGGACTCTCAAGAGTCTTCTCCAACACCTCAGTTCAAAAGCATAAATTCTTCGGTGCTCAGCTTTCTTTATAGTCCAACTCTCACACTCATACATGACTACTAGCAAAACCATAGCTTTGACTACATGGACCTTTGTTGGCAAAGTAATGTCTCTGCTTTTTAATATGCAGTCTAGGTTGGTCATAGCTTTTCTTCCAAGGAGCCAGCATCTTTCAATTTCAAGGCAGCAGTCAACATCTGCAATGATTTTGGAGCCCAGATAAATAAAGTCTGTCACTGTTTCCATTTTTCTCCCATCTATTTGCTATAATGTGCATCTATTTGCCATGAAATGATGGGACCAGATGCTATGATCTTCGTTTTCTGAATGTTGAGTTTTAAGCCAGATTTTTCACTCTTCTCTTTCACTTTCATCAAGAGGTTCTTTAGTTCCTCTTTGCTTTCTACCATAAGAGTGGTATCATCTGCATATCTGAGGTTATTTATATTTCTCTCAGCAATCTTGATTTGGCTTATGGTTTATCCAGCCTGGCATTTCTCATGATGTACACAGCATATAAATTAAATAAACAGGGTGACGATATACAGCCTTGACATACTCCTTTCCCAATTTGGAAACAGTCCATTGTTTCATGATCAGTTCTAATTGTTGCTTCTTGGCCTGTATACAGGTTTTGCAAGAGGCAGGTAACATGGTTGGGCATTCCCATCTCTTGAAGAATTTTCCAGTTTGTTGTGATCCAACAGTCAAAGGCTTTAGCGTAGTCAATGAAACAGAAGTAGATGTTTTTCTGGAACTCTCTTGCTTTTTCTATGACCCAGTGGATCCTGGCAATTTGATCTCTGGTATCTTTGCCTTTCCTAAACCCAGCTTGAACATCTGGGAGTTCTTGTTTCACATACTGTTGAAACCTAGCATAGGAGAATTTTCTGCATTACTTTGCTAGCCTGTGAAATGAGTGCAATTGTGCAGTGGTTTGAACACTCATTGGCATTGCCCTTCTTGGGATTGGAATGAAAACTGACCTTTTCTAGTCCTGTGGCCACTACTGGTATATACAGTACAGCACTTTCACATCATCATCTTTTAGGATTTGAAATAGCTCAGCTGGAATTCCATCACCTCCACTAACTTTGTTTGTAGTGATTCTTTCTTAGGCCCACTTGACTTCACACTCCAAGATGTTTGGAAATAGGTGAGTGATCACACCATCGTGGTTATCTGTGTCATTAATATCTTTTTTGTATGTAGTTCTTCTGTGTATTCTTGCCGCCTCTTAATATCTTCTGCTTCTGTTAGGTCCCTACCATTTCTGTCCTTTATTATGTCCATCTTTGCATGAAATGTTCCCTTGGTATCTCTAATTTCCTTGAAGAGATCTATAATCTTTCCCATTCTATTGTTTTCCTCTATTTCTTTGCATTGTTCACTTAGGAAGGTGCTCTTATCTCTTCTTACTCTTCTTTGGAACTCTGCATTCATATGGGTATATCTTTCCTTTTCCCCTTTGCCTTTCACTTCTCTTATTTTCTCAGCCATTTGTAAGGCCTCCTCTGAGTTAGAATACTGAACTCCAAAGCCATTCTCATTTTATAATTGCAAAATGCATATTTTGAATCATCAATATAATTAGAATAACAAGCACCCTTACTGAATACCTAGTATGTATCCATACCTACCTTAAATTTTTCATATGCACTGCCTCATTAATTCTCATAATAACAATATCAGGTATCTTTAAGTTCCTAATTGTACAGACATGGAAACTGAGGCTTAGAAAGTGATGCCATCCAACAATCATCCTCTGTCATCCCCTTCTCTTCCTGCCTTCAATCTTTCCCAAAATCAGAGTCTTTTCAGATGAGTTAGTTCTTCCCATCAGGTGGCCAAAGTATGGGAACTTCAGCTTCAGTATCAGTCCTTCCAATGAATATTCAGCACTGATTTCCTTTAAGATGGACTCGTTGGATCTCCTTGCAGTCCAAGGGATTCTCAAGAGTCTTCTCCAACACCATAGTTCAAAAGCATCAATTCTTTGGTGCTTAGCTTTCTTTATAGTCCAATTCTCACATCCATACATGACGACTGGAAAAACCATAGTTTTGACTAGATGGACCTTTGTCGGTAAAGTAATGTCTCTGCTTTTTAACATGCTATCTAGGTTTGTGACAGCTTTTCTTCCAAGGAGCAAGCATCTTTTAATTTCATGGCTGCAATCACCATCTGCAGTGATTTTGGAGTCCAAGAAAATAAAGTCTGACTTTGTAAGAGTATGACTGTATAAGAGTATGTATTTAATTAACTTTATCATTATTGAGATTTTTCCAAAATAAATAAAATACATGCATTCCCCCTATATTAGAATTATCATGGCACCATTGCTTATAATGGTAAAAATAGATAAATAAACAAATAAAAGCAATGTATATATCCATTACTTGAAAATAGATTAAATAAATCTTGAAACATGTATTTAATATGTGTGTATGCTCTGTCACTCAGTTGTGTCCAACTCTTTGTGACCCTGTGGACTGTAGCCCGCCAGGCTCCCCTGTCCATGGAATTTTCTGGGCAAGAACACTGGAGCAGGTTGCCATTTCCTACTTCCCAACCCTGGGATCAAAATAGTGTCTCTTGAGTCTCCTGCATTGCCAAGGTGATTTTTTTCATGGTGCCACCTGGAAAGTCCTAATAGAAAACTAAATAGGCATTATAACATATGCCTTGAGTATCTGATTACATGTGAAAAATGCTTATGATTTACTGTTCAACCTAACAGGATGTAAATTATAGATAAACACAGAAATTTTATGATCTATAACATAATGTTTCCCATGCTTATCTTTAAAGTTTTTGAAACTGTATTTTTCTATTAATTATGACCAAGTTCATCACAATGTTGACCATAAGGCCTGCCCCTTAACAGGTGCTCAAAAAATACTTGGTAAGTGAATAATGGAAAATAACATGACATGTTTTTAATAAAATATTTTGGAAAAATTACTTAATATTTTTTAAATATCAGTCTATTTCACACATTAGACACAAAACAATATAGTTATCATATGGCTAAAACAAAGCCAAATAAAACCATAGAGGAAAATTTCACTCATATTTTTAGGGATAATATGAAAATCTTAAAGAAAATTTATATAGCATGTCAAAAATAAGAAGGAAAACCACAAACTGGAAAAGCATTTGCAGAAAATTTGCAGAGAAAGTGGTAATTTATTAAGTGTTCATATAAATTAAGAGGAAAATTATCAAAATACCAAGATAGTTAAGCAAAGGGTACAGATGAATAATAAAAAGGTAAATATAAATAGTAGTATAGAAGAAATGGTAAACCAATTAGCAACCATAGGAATAAAAAGTTAAGCAAAGTAATGTTTTATACAAATAGCAAATAGGGCTTCCCTCGTGCCTCACTGGTAAAAAATCTGCCTGCCAATGCAGGAGAAACTGGTTCAATACCTGGTCCTGGGATCACACATGCCCTGGAGCAACTAAGCCTGTGGGCCACAGCTACTGAGCCTGGACTCTAGAGACAAGGAGCTGCAACTACCGAGCCCACATGACACAACTACTGAGGCCTGCATGCCCTAGAGCCTATGTCCCCAACAAGAGAGGCAACAATAGTGACAGCCTGCACACCACAACTAGAGAGTAGCCCCTGCTCTCCACAACTAGCCCCTGCTCTCCACAACTACCGAAAAGCCTGTGCAGCAACAAAAACCCAGGGAAATCAAAAGTAAGATAACAAATATATAGAAAAGAATAAATTGTTTTCATTGTTTTCAAAAGAAGCAAATATTTACTCTATGTGCATATTTACCATATGGGTCCTTAATGAAAGTTAAATACATCCTATTAAATTGTAATTTTTATTTAACAATTTATAAATAAGCAAACATTGTGACACAGTGGTAAAATGAGGGCTTGAGAATCATAAAGATAAGGTTTTACATCATAGTTCTGGTATTTATAAACTATAAGATATTGAAAATTATACTTGACCTTTGAAATCTCAAAATAATTTTTTCATTATTAAAAAACTCACAAAAATATTTGGATTATTCTGAGAGTTAAATGATAAAAATTATATGAAGTGCCTAAACAGACTAGGACCTCTCTGCTGTCAACTACTCATCTCTTGGTGAGATAAAATAATAAATCTTTCCCTATGTCATTTCAGTTGAAGATTAAAGTTTATAAGATTCTAAGTCTATAAACTGAGACCTGGAAAATCCAATTATGTTTACAAAACATCAATTGTCTTAATTGATTTTTAGAAGAACTGGAGAGAATAAAATAATTATTTCCTCAGGTAAGATATTATAGTATAGATGCTACCTGTTTTTCAAAGAAAAATCTTAGTACTTTAAATGTTAGATATTCAAGTAGCCAAGTCAATGAACAAAGCAAAAAAAAAAAAAAAAAAATTCTTAGAAGTTAGAGGTCTTTCAAGAAAATTAGGAAAAAAAGAAAAAGAAAGACACTAGAGAGAAAAAAGAAAATTAGAGAGCTTTAGAAAATTAGAGTCAGATTAAAAAATTACAGACTTTCATTTATATCTGTTACAACACTAAAATGGTGCCTGGATGAAGTCCCACATCATTGAACCACAGAGTGGTTATTTCTTCTAAAAGATTAGGAGTTGTGTGAAAAGACATCTAGGATCCAGTCCACTTTGAAACATCAACAAATATGAATTACATCTTCTACTGACAGTACTGTTCTAAGCACCAATGACCTGCAATCTCTTCTGAGAATACACAATTAAGGCAAGAACTTTAGATGCCAGCAATTATGTGGCAAAAAGAAAAAAGAAAAAAAAAATCACCTAAAAGATCCAACTAACTCCATAAAAAGTAGGATTTTAAGAAAGTGTCAGCATGTTCCTTATCTTAAAAACATGGATAACTTTTTTGACTGAGACTATTTAACACAAAAAATAAAGGGAAAAGACACTCACTTTTACAATTATATTCAAAATAGTCACCCATCTTGTATGCAAACACGCTAGAATAATGCTCAAGCAGGTCTCTTTCTGGTTATTCATTCTTTGGTAAATTCCTTTTCATATCTCAGGAAGTGATTATGTTCAGGTTTTTTAATGCAAACTGGTCACAGTCTCCTCATTATTTCTGCATAAAGAGTCCCTAGCACAGTACTTGGCACGTAGTTCACTTTGTTCTCAGCTGACTGAGCCAAATGGATCAGAATTCTTGCTAGGAGACCAGGAAAGACTTACTTGTTATGAATTTTATACTACAGAATACAGAGTCTGCTGTCTATTGTGCAATGAGCCTTAATTAGCTAAAAATGATTAACAGAGTGTACAAATACTTTGTGATGCACTAAAAGCTACATGTTGACAAAAAGTAATTCATACCTGCTGGGCAAATTGCTTTCAGTTGGTTGCCAACTGCCTTTGCATGCAGAACTGCTCTTGTGGTCTCAGAGGTCTTTATTTTTCCTGCTACATCTCAATGGATAAACCCTTAAATTTCATTTTTAATACTCTGTCTTTAGTGAGAACATCTCAATTTCAAACTTCATACCTTTAACCCATAAGTCCACCTCTTTCTTATAGCTGATAAAATTTGCTTCTTGTCTTTGCAATAACTTACCTCCAAACCAGAGATTGCCTCTCTTTCTAGACTGTAGAAACACCAGATATTTTTATCTTGGTTTTCTACTTGCAGCCAATTTTCATGACTCCTCACTCATAGCTGAACCTCTAAAGAGGCAGCTACTGATGAGTAATCATTTTGCCAGAGAAATTCACTGATTTGGTGACATTTATAGATATATGATTATTGCAGGTATGATAACTGAAATAAATTCTATCTCAAGGACTTCCCTGGTCATCCAGTGGTTGAGAATCCACCTTACAATGCAGGGGATTCAGGTTCCATCCCTGGAGGGGGAACTAACATCCCACATGCCACTGGGCAACTAAGCCCACCCACTCTAACTACTGAGCTCACATGCCTCAATTAGAGAGCCTGCTTGCAGCAAACTACAGTGCCCACATGCTCTGGAGCCCTAGAAACACAAGAGAGAAGCCCATGTGAGTCAATGAAGAGCTTGCAAGCTGCAAGAAAAGATCCTGCATGCTACAACAAAGATCCCACGTGCCAAAACTGAGACCTGATGCAGCCAAGAATAAAGTTAAAAAAAATTCTCTATTTAAAAAAAAGCATCTTTTTAGATTCCCTCTAGTTAAAAATAGGAAGATAATTAATGTTTAGCAATAAATTTTAGGAAGGCAATTTGCCCCCCAAGCCCAAGCTGAAACACAACCCCATCGTGGAGACCCACAAATACCTAAAGAAACTGCTTCAGGTTTTAGGACAAAACTTAAATGTTTTCAAAGACCTTTCTAAACCTCTATGTACAACTTTACTTCAGAGATGAAATACATGTAAAACTTACAAGGCTTTAGAAACAAAGTGCTAAAGGCCTAATTACAGGAAGCCTATTACTCTACTTCATACACAAAATCAGTAAGGGGCTTATGTATTGTAATCAGTTTCCCCAGGTGAATTCTCTCTCAATCTCTTCCTCTTCCCCTCCTCTCTCCTCTGCTCTCCTCTCTCTCTTTTTCTCTCAAATCTCACCCTCCCACCTCTCTCTTACACACATACATGGACACAAACACACACACACACCATTTTCAAAGTATAAATGATTATTTACTATACAAATTTTCTGTTCATTTTATACATTTCACTTATGGTAAATATTTTTTTTTAAATATACAAGCAACTTTTTAAAAATAAATTTATTTATTATTTATTTATAATAAATAATAATATTTATTATAAATTTATTTATTATTTATTTATTTATAATTTATATTTATATCTATTTATTTATTTATAATTTTATTTTTTATATTTTTAATTTTAAATTATATTTTATATTTTAAATTTATTATTTATAAATTTATTTATTATTTATAAATTATTATAAATTTATTTATTTATGTATTTATTTATTAAATTTATTTATTACTTATGGTAAATATTGACTTTTTAAATAAACATAATTATATTGCAAATATTGTAAAAGTGATACACATTGTTTAAAAAAAAGAATTTTTTAAACGGAGGAAGGGAAAAGAAGGTAGGGCAAGGAAATAAAAGATATTCTCAGGCAATATATTTATGTTTAAAGAAAAAGCTGAAAATAAGTTATAATTAAAGAACCTGGTGATAACCACAGTTCTGAAAGAAGACCAGTCTGCATTATAAAACAATAATTCAAGCTAAATGATTTCCACCTTTCTTCTGAGCAGCCACTGAAGTACCTTAGGCTGGATACTTTTCAATGCTTTTTTTTTCTTTTTTCTTACTTCATTTTTTTAATATATTTTTTTACAAAGTAAGCTTACATTCTTTCATTAGGATAGAATTCTAGTAGTGAAATGTTGTCGTGTCATTGTTTAGTCACTAAGTCATGTCAGGCTGTTTTGCAACCCCATGGACTGTGTCCCACCAGGCTCATCTGTCCATGGGATGTCCCAGGCAAGAATATTGGAGTGAGTTGTCATTTCTTTCTCCAGAGGATCTTCTGGACCCAGGGATCAAAGCTACATCTCCTGCATTAGCAGGCAGATTCTTTACCACTGAGCCACTAGGAAAGCCCAGTAGTGAAATAAATGGGTCAAAATAAATGAAGATTTGTATGAATTCATAAGATAATACTACTATATGTTTCACCAGAGTTATGGTACAGCTGATTTTCTTCTCTTTTTTTGTCACTAGATGTTGTCAATAGATCAGATATTTTTCTAATCTAAAGGGCTTAAAATGATATCTCAATATTGTTTCAAATGGCCTTTTTAACTACTAGAGATATTTAACATTTTGTGTGTCTTTAATGGCTGTTTTTCTTTTTTATATGTTGTGTACTTATGTCCTCTACCGACTCTTTGCGACCCCATGGACAGTAGCCTCCACCGTCCATGGGATTTTCCAGGCAAGAACACTGGAGTGGGTTGCCATTTCCTTCTCCAGATCTTCTCAACCCAGGGATTGAACCCAGGTCTCCCACATTGTAGGCAGATGCTTTACCATCTGAGCCATAGTATCAGAATTATATTTGTATTAGATGATTTATATGTTCTAATCACCTCCATTTAATCCAACTTATTGCACACATACTCAGTAAAGCTCACGAAACTCTGTGAATATCAAAATGTCCAAGACACAGTTTCTACCTTCAAGAACCTGATAGGTAGGGAAAAAATATCCATATAATCAGATGACTTCTACAAAAAAGTGGTAAATGCTACAATAAAAACGATGATGCTGTGCTATGAAAGTATAAATGAAACTGGCAATTCAGAATCAAGAAATAATTTCCAGGAGAGGTGAAAACTGAACTGATTCTTAATTTGTGAGTAAAAGTTTGAGAAATAAGTAATATAGGGAAGGACCGTCCAAGAAGCAGAACCAAAAACAACGGGGTGAAAGACAAGACATGTCATGATGAATGCGGAGAAAGAAAATAACTCAGCATCAAAGGAACCTAAATAAAGATTGATTAGGTTAGTGAACAATGAAACTAAACAAACCAAAGAGTGCCTCATTTGCCATAAATGTCAATCAAGGCTTAGTTAAAAATATTAGAATATGCTCTGGATGATTCAAACAGAAAGAAATTATTTCATCTACTATTACTATTACATGATTTCATTAACTATTATTATTATTAGAGTGAGGGTGTTACCATTCCTTCTCAAGAAACTCATGCTTTCCAAATCACAAATCGTAAGAAAAATTGAGAAGTTAGAAAAATATAGAAAAGCTTTCAAGATAAATTTTGTGAATGAAGGACCCTCCAGAGACTCAAGTTTTAAATAAGTGCATCAGTATTATAATGATAGTGTATTTGCCCAGCAAATTTGAACACGTGGGTATATCAAAACAGGTGACTTGCCTTTCCTTACTTCAGACCTTGATTCTGCAACTCTGTGACAGGAGAAAATCTTTCTGGTGTTACTTTATGATGAGAAATAGGCACATTAAAATTTCTATTTGCTTTAAGTAATATTCTAGCTGAAATTTATAAATTTGATATAAGACTAGGACCTAAATCAGTAATCCCAGAGAGTTTATGGAAAGAGCTGACTCAAATTGTGAGATAAAAATCAGAGTCTAAGTATGCATACTAAGACTAAAATTTCATAAAGAAAGCTGAGCACTGAAGAATTGATGCTTTTGAACTGCTGGGGAAGACTCTTGAGAGTCCCTTCAACTGAAGCAGGAGATCAAACCAGTCACTTCTAAAGGAAATCAACCATTAATATTAATTGGAATGACTGATGCTGAAACTGAAGTTCCAATAGTCTGGCCACCTGATGTGAAGAGCTGACTCATTAGAAAAGACCTTATTGTTGGAAAAGATGAGGGCAGGAGTAGTAGATGGCAACAGAGGATGAGATGGTTAGATGGCATCATCAATTCAATGGACACGAATTTGAGCAAACTCCGGGAGATAGTGAAGGACAGGGAAGCCTGGCATGCTCAGTCCATGGGGTTGCAAAGAGCCAGACATGACTGAGGGACTAACACACACACACACACACACACACACACACATCATAATATTGCTATAATACAGTTTATTACACCCGTTGAAAGATATTCAGGCTGTTTCCAGTGAGGCAATTATGAATAGGCTGTTATTAATTTTTCTGCCCAGATATTATGTGACTACAACTTTTTATTTTTCTAGGGTAAAGATCCTGGGATAGTATACTATTAATAGATGATATGAGACAAGAATATTTAATTTTATAAGGCACTGTCAAGCCATTTTCCATAGTGGTTCTATCATTTTTCCATTCCAATGAATTAGAGTTCTAGTTGTTTTCCATCCTGATCATAATTCATACTGTCAATATATACATTTTTAACCCATTCTGATAGGTACGTGGTGATATCTCATCAGGATTTTAATTTTTTCCTTTCCCTAATGAGTATAGTTTGAGGTTTTATCCCATCCATGTATTCTCTTTAATAAAAAGAAAGAAAGAATTAGTCACCTAGTTGTGTTCAACTCTTTGTGACCCCTATGAACTGTAGCCTGCCAGGCCTCTTTGTTCATGGGGTTTTCCAAGCAAGAATACTAGAGTGGGTAGCCATTCCCTTCTCCAGGGGATCTTCCCAACCCAGGGATCAAACTCGGGTCTCCTGAAGTGCAGGCAGATTCTTTACCATCTGAGCCACCAGGGAAGAGAGTTGTCCATATCTTCTGCTTATTTTTCATTGGGTTGTTTGTTTTTTTAATTTTTGAGTCTTGAGATATCTTTATCAAGTCCAGCTATGAAACATTATCAGATATATACTTGCACATACTGTTTACAAGTCTGTGACTTGTTTTTTAATTTTTGAGTCTTGAGATGTCTTTATCAAGTCCAGTTACGAAACATTATCAGATATATACTTGCACATACTGTTTACAAGTCTGTGACTTGTCTTCTCATTCTCTTAATGCAACAACTTTAACTGCCATTTTAACTGGCCACTGCTTAAGTCCAGTGGAAGGGGACACATAGAAAGACTGTGATCAAAAAGATGTCTTTTTGTAGATCTATTCTTTGACACCTCTCACTTGAAATGATTCCTTAGGAAGACATCCACTGCCATCACTCAGGGAGCACAAACACTAGGGTCTGCATCCAAAGACCTTGCCTCATTAAAATCTCAGGCCATTCCTTTTAACTTGTCCTCAGAAATACCACCTTCCTCCCCAAACACACACACACACACATAACACACACACACACACACACACACACACACACGCAAATTTCCACTGATATTCTTGTTTTTTGCAAAATTAATTTATTTAATTGGAGGCTAATACTTTAAAATATTATAGTGGTTTTTGCCATACACTGACATGAATCAATCATGGGTGTATATGTGTCCCCCATCCTGAACCATCCTCCCACCACCCTCGTGAACCCATCATTCAGGATGGTCCCAGTGCACTGGCTTTGAGTGCCCTGTTTCATGCATCGAACTTGGACTGGCGATCTATTTCACATATGGTAATATACATGTTTCAATGCTATTCTCTCAAATCATCCCACTCTCGCCTTCTCCCTCAGAGTGCAAAAGTCTGTTCTTTATATCTGTGTCTCTTTTGCTGTCTTGCATATATGGCTATTGTTACCATCTTTCAGAGGCTCCAGTTTCATCCACCTCACTAGAACTGATTCAAATGCATTCTTTTTTAATAGCTGAGTAATATTCCATTGTGTATATGTACCACAGCTTCCTTATCCATTCATCTGCTGATGGACATCTAGGTTGCTCCCATGTCCTAGCTATTGTAAACAGTGCTGCAATGAACATTGGGGTACACGTGCCTCTTTCAATTCTGGTTTCTTCGGTGTGTATGCCCAGCAGTGGGATTGCTGGGTCCTATGAGAGTCCTATTTCCAGTTTTTTAAGGAACCTCCACACTGTTCTCCATAGTGGCTGTACTAGTTTGCATTCCCACCAAGAGTGTAAGAGGGTTCCCTTTTCTCCACACCCTCTCCAGCATTTATTGTTTGTAGATTTTTTGGTAGCAGCCATTCTGATCGTCCTGAGATGGTACCTCATGGTGGTTTTGATTTACATTTCTCTGATAATGAGTGATGTTGAGCATCTTTTCATCTGTTTGCTAGCCATCTGTATGTCTTCTTTGGAGAAATGTCTGTTTAGTTCTTTGGCACATTTTTTGATTGGGTCATTTATCTTTCTGGTATTGAGCTGCATGAGCTGCTTGTATATTTTGGAGATTAATTCTTTGTCAGTTGCTTCATTTCCTATTATTTTTTCCCATTCTGAAGGCTGTCTTTTCACTTGCTTATAGTTTCCTTGGTTGTGCAAAAGCTTTTAAGTTTAATTAGGTCCCATTTGTTTATTTTTGCTTTTATTTCCATTACTCTGGGAGATGGGTCATAGAGGATCCTGCTGTGATTTATGTCAGAGAGTGTTTTGCCTATGTTTTCCTCTAAGAGTTTTATAGTTTCTAGTCTTACATTTAGATCTTTAATCCATTTTGAGTTTATTGTTGTGTATGGTGTTAGAAAGTGTTCTGGTTTCATTCTTTTACAGGTGGTTGACCTGTTTTCCCAGCACTGCTTGTTAAAGTGATTATCTTTTCTCCACTGTATATTCTTGCTTCCTTTGTCAAAGATAAGGTGTCCATAGGTGTGTGGATTTATCTCTAAGCTTCCTATTTTGTTCCATTGATCTATATTTCTGTCTTTGTGCCAGTAGCATACTGTCTTGATGACTGTAGCTTTGTAGTATAGTCTGAAATCAGGTAGGTTGATTCTTCCAGTTCCACTCTTCTTTCTCAAGATTGCTTTGGCTATTCGAGGTTTTTTGTATTTCCATACAAATTGTGAAATTATTTGTTCTACTTCTCTGAAAAATACCATTGGTAGCTTGATAGGGATTGCACTGAATCTATAGATGGCTTTGGGTAGTATACTCATTTTCATTATATTGATTCTTCCAATCCATGAACATGGTGTATTTCTCCATCTATTTGTGTCATCTTTGATTTCTTTCATCAGTGTTTTATAGTTCTATATACAGGTCTTTTGTTTCTTTAGCTAGATTAATTCCTAAGTATTTTACTCTTTTTGTCGCAATGGTGAATGGGATTGTTTCCTTAATTTCTTTTTGTTTTCTCATTGTTAGTGTATAGGAATGCAAGAGATTTCTATGTGTTAATTTTATATCCTGCAACTTTACTGTATTTATTGATTAGCTCTAGTAATTTTCTGGTGGTGTCTTTAGGGTTTTCTATGTAGAGGATCATGTCATCTGCAAACAGTGAGAGTTTTACTTCTTCTTTTCCAATCTGGACTCCTTTTATTTCTTTTTCTTCTCTGATTGCTGTGGCTAAAACTTCCAAAACTATGTTGAATAGCAGTGGTGAGACTGGGCACCCTTGTCTTGTTCCTGACTTTAGGGGAAATGCTTTCTATTTTTCAACACTGAGGATAATGTTTGCTGTGGGCTTATCATATATGTCTTTTATTATGTTGAGGTATGTTCCTTCTATGCCTGCTTTCCGGAAGGTTTTTTTTTTTATCATAAATGGATATTGAATTTTGTCAAAGGCTTTCTCTGCATCTATTGAGATAATCATATGGTTTTTATCTTTCAATTTGTTAATGTGGTCTATCACATCGACTGATTTGCGAATATTGAAGAATCCTTGCATCCCTGGGATAAAGCTCACTTGGTCATGATGTATGATCTTTTTAATATGTTGTTGGATTCTGTTTGCTAGAATTTTGTTGAGGATTTTTGCAACTATGTTCATCAGTGATATTGGCCTGTAGTTTTCTTTTATTGTGGCATCTTTGTCTAGTTTTGGTATTAGGGTGATGGTGGCCTTATAGAATGAGTTTGACAGTTTACTTTCCTTTGCAATTTTCTGGAAGAGTTTGAGTAGAATAGGTGTTAGCTCTTCTCTAAATTTTTGGTAGAATTCACATGTGAAGCTGTCTGATCCTGGGCTTTTGTTTTTTGGAAGACTTCTGATTACAGTTTTGATTTCCATGCTTGTTATGGGTCTGTTATGATTTTCTATTTCTTCCTGGTTCACTTTTGGAAGGTTCCACTTTACTAAGAATTTGTCCATTTCTTCTAAGTTGTCTATTTTATTGGCATATAGTTACTGATAGTAGTCTCTTATGATCCTTTGTATTTCTGTGTGGTCTATTGTGATTTCTCCATTTTCATTTCTCATTTTGTTGATTTGATTCTTCTCCCTTTTTCTCTTGATGAGCCTGTTTAATGGTTTGTCTATTTTATTTATCTTCTCAAATAACTGGCTTTTAGTTTTGCTGATTTTTGCAATAGTCTCCCTTGTTTCTTTTTCATTTATTTCTGCCCTAAATTTTATTATGTCTTTCCTTCTACTAACCGTGCGGTTCTTCATTTCTTCTTTTTCTAGTTGTTTTAGGTGCAAAGTTAGGTTATTTATTTGATATTTCTCTTTTGTTTCTTGAGGTAAGCTTATATTGCTATGAACCTTCTCTCAGCACTGCTTTTACTGAACCCCATAGGTTTTGGGTTGTTGTGTTTTCATTTTCATTTGTTTCTATGCATATTTTGATTTCCTTTTTGATTACTTCTGTGATCTGTTGGTTATTCAGAAGCATGTTGTTTAGCCTCCATATGTTTGTTTTTTTAATAGTTTTTTTTCCCTGTAGTTGACACATAAACTTACTGTATTGTGATCGGAAAAGATGCTTGAAATGATTTCAATTTTTTTGAATTTACCAAGGCTATATTTATGGCCCAGGATGTGATCTATCCTGGAGAATGTTCCATGTGCACTTGAGAAAAAGGCAAAATTCATTGTTTTGGGGTGAAATGTCCTATAGATATCAATTAGTTCTAACTGGTCCATTGTATCACTTAAAGTTTCTGTTTCCTTGCTAATTTTCTGTTTGGTTGATCTATCCATAGGTGTGAGTGGGGTATTAACATCTCCCTCTATTATTGTGTTACTGTTAATTTCCCCTTTCATACTTGTTAGCACTTGCCTTACATATTATGGTGCTCCCATGTTGGCCGCATATATATTTATAATTGTTATATCTTCTTCTTGGATTGATCCTTTGATCATTATGTAGTGTCCTTCTTTGTCTCTTTTCATGGCCTTTATTTCAAAGTCTATTTTATCTGATATGATTATTGCTACTCCTGCTTTCTTTTGGTATCCATTTGCATGAAATATCTTTTTCCAGCCCTTCACTTTCAGTCTGTATGTGTCCCTTGTCTTGAGGTGGGTCTCTTGTAGACAGAATATATAGGGGTTTTGTTTTTGTATCCATTCAGCCAGTCTTTGTCTTTTGGTTGGGGCATTCAACCTATTTACATTTACATTATTGATAAGTATGATCCTGTTGCCATTTACTTTGTCATTTTTGGTTTGAGTTTATAAACCTTTTCTGTGTTTCCTGTCTAGAGAAGATCCTTTAGCATTTATTGAAGAGCTGGTTTGGTGGTGCTGAATTCTCTCAGCTATTGCTATTTGTAAAGCTTTTGATTTCTCCTTCATATATGAATGAGATCCTTTCTGGGTACAGTTATCTGAGTTGTAGGTTTTTCTTTTTCATCACTTTTAAGTATGTCCTGCCATTTCCTTCTGGCCTGAAGAGTTTCTATTGAAAGATCATCTGTTATCCCTATGGGGATCCCCTTGTGTGTTATTTGTTGCTTTTCCCTTGCTGCTTTTCATATTTGCTCTTTGTGTTTGATCTTCGTTAATTTGATTAATATGTGTCTTGGTGTGTTTCGCCTTGTGTTTATCCTGTTTGGGACTCTCTGGGTTTCTTGGACTTGGGTGGCTATTTCCTTCCCCATTTTAGCAAAGTTTTCAACTATTATCTCCTCAAGTATTTTCTCATGGCCTTTCTTTTTGTCTTATTCTTCTGGGACTCCTATGATTCGAATGTTGGAGCATTTAACATTGTCCCAGAGGTCTCTGAAGTTGTTCTCATTTCTTTTCATTCTTTTTTCCTCTCTGCTTCATTTATTTCCACCATTCTATCTTCCACCTCACTTATCCTATCTTCTGCTTCAGTTATTCTACTGTTGGTTCCCTCCAGAGTGCTTTAGATCTCAGTTACTGCATTATTCATTATTGATTGACTCTATTTCTTCTAGTTCCTTGTTAAACATGTCTTGCACCTTCTCGATCCTTGTCTCTAGTCTATTTATCTGTTTTTTCAAAATATTGGATCATCTTTACTATCATTATTCTGAATTTTTTCAGGTAGACTCTCTGGTCCTCCTCTTTTGTTTGTTTTGTTGGGCATTTACCATGTTCCTTTGCCTGCTGAATATTTCTCTGCCTTTTCATTTTGTTTAGATTGCTGTGTTTGTGGTGGCCTTTCTGTAGGTAGAAGTTTGTGGTTCCTCTTTATTGTGGAGGTTGCTTCCTGTAGGTGGGGTTGGACTAGCGGCTTGTCAAGATTTCCTGGTTAGGGACGTTTGCATCTGTGTTCTGGTGGGTGGAGCTGGATCTCTTCTCTCTGGAGGGCAATGAAGTGTCCAGTAGTGAGTTATGGGGTGTCTATGGGTTTGGCATGACTTTGGGCAGCCTGTATTTTAATTCTCAAGGCTGTATTCCTGCATTGCTGGAGAATTAGCATGGTACGTCTTGCTCTGGAACTTCTTGGCTCTTGGGTGGTGCCTGGTTTCAGTGTAGGTACAGAGGCTTTTGGATGAGATTTGTCAATTAATGTTCCCTGGAATCAGGAGTTTTCTAGTGTTCTCAAGTTTTGGATTTAAGCCTCCTGCCTCTGGCTTTCAGTCTTATTCTTACAGTAGCCTCAAGGCTTCTCCATCCATACAGCACAGATGATAAAACATCTAGGTTAATGGTGAAAAGATTCTCCACAGTGAAGGACTAGCCAGTAATCTAGCCAGTAATCGATTCCCTATGTGCTCTCCACAGTCTGGAACACCCAGAGAGGTTCACAGAGTTACACAGAGAAGAGAATATGGAGGAGGGAGATAGAGGTGACCAGGAGGAGAAGAGGGGGAGTCAAAAGAGGAGAGACCAATCTAGCCAGTAATCAGTTCCCTAAGTGTTCTCCACAGCCCAGAACACCCAGAGAGATTCACAGTATTAAGGAAAGAAGACAAGGGGGGATGGAGGAGAGAGAGGTGACCTGGGGGAGAAGATGGAAAGTCAAAAGGGGAGAGAGCAATCAAGCCAGTAATCACACCCCTAAGTGATAATGAATCCTGAAGATTAGATTCTTAAAGGTTTAAAATCAATAACAAATACCAAAAAGCAAAGATTAAAAATCAAGAGTAGAAGTTAGACTCTCAAAAATACAATATTAAAAATACAAATCAAAATCAATTGCAAAAATTATAATATATATATATATGAAATTTGCTTTAAAAATGGGGTATTTTTGTTGCAAGGTAATAGTAAGTTATAAAAATGAAAATTAAAGGAGTAATAAAGAACTCAAAAATTAAAAAATTTAAAAATGATAAGAGTAAAAATATATCTAGGAATTTCTCTGGAGTTGTTGTGGACAGTGTGGGGTCAGTTCAATTTCAGATAGTTCCTTGTTCCAGCTTGTACTTCTTCTCAAGGTCTATAGGCCCCTTCCTATGCTTAATCAATGTTAACTAGAGTGTTTTAATCTGTTGCACCTGTCACTTCCAGAGCAGTTCCCTCTTCTTTGTTTATTTTGGCTTCCTCTGTTTCCAAGTTTCTTCAGTGTCTAATTTCTGCCCTGACACAAGGGGGCAAAAGTGGTCACTTATTTAGGCTCACTTGTTCAGTTCTGTTGCAGCTCTGGCTGTTGCCCGCCTGCCTCTCTGCCTCCAGCAGTGGGCAAGGGGCCTATATGCAGCCAGCTAGCTCTCCTTTGGTATTCCCTCAATCTTTTGTTCTGTGAGCAGGCCAGGCTGTGTGTTAGGTTAGAGCCTTTCATAGGAAACTTCACTCTCTTTTTTTTTCCTCTCTCTGGCTATCCCCCTTTGGGTTGCTATCTCATGTTAACTTCCTCAGGTTATCCTCAGGGCATTCAGGCCTGGTCCTTACCCTAAGCATGCAGCCCGCTCCTCCCTGTCCAGGCCCTGCTCGCTGGTGGAGGACATGAGTGTCTGGGCTACTTCTCCACTGCAGTTAGGCACGGATTCTGTGAGTTTTGTTTCTTTTCTTTTTTCTTTCTACCAGTTTGCCCTCTGAGATTCCAAAACTCCCCACAGACCCACCAGTGAGTGAGCTTTCTGATGTTTGGAAACTTCTCCTCCTTCGTGACTCCCTCGCCAGGACAGGTCTCCATTTCTAACTCTTTTGCCTCTCTTTTTGTCTTTTATATTTTGTCCTACCTCCTTTCAAAGAGAATGAGCTGCCTTTCTGGGTGCCTGGTGTCCTCCGCCAGCGTTCACAAGTTGTTTTGTGGAAGTTGCTCAGCATTCAAATGATATTTTGATGAATTTGTGGGGGAGAAAGTGGTCTACCCATCCTATTCCTCCACCATCTTGGGACCGTCCCCTGATATTCTTGTTAACGGACACAGAATCCATCAAAACCATTCTAATTCATTTACAAAACAGACAGGCACTTAACACATAGACCATTTCTCCTTATTCAAGAAATTTGGCACAAAATTTAGGTCTCAACTGAATCATTTGGAACTATTCTGCCACCTTCTAAACACCTTTATCTGCCCTTTGGCCACTATCAGGATACTTCTCCTTTCATTTTATGTTTTCCTTATTTCAATCAACCTAACCTGTCATGCTTTTGGATTCTTCTATACCCTAAAGATGCATGGTTCTTTTACTCTGAGTCCCATATTCACCTTCTTAATGGTAGGTGATAAAGAAAGGCACTCAAGTCCCAATTATCTGGTAAGTGATGAATGAGAAGCAGTTTTATTCTGTAAACTCACTTTCTTGGATAGAATATCCTTTTTTTTTTTTGGTATGAAGTTGAGATTTTTATAACATGCACATGTGCTTTAATATTTCTATAAAAGGATTCTTCAAACAACAGAAAACTTCTAGCATGAAGTCACAAGATATTAAAAATATTACATCACAATAAATATAACTACACTCTCCATAGCCTCAACCACAGAGAGGACTAGGCAGCTATCAAGTTTGGAGGGAAACATGCTTTGAGATGACCTTCACAGTGGACAGGCAGAAGTTCAAAGCACTACCAGAGCAGAGGACCTGTGGCAAGTCTGTGCTGCAGAAACAGCTACATGGGCCCCCATTTCTTGCTTCCCAGCTTTGTTGCTATTTTTGTTTAGTCGCTAAGTTAAGTCTGACTCTTCTGTGACCCCAGGGACTGTAGCCCATCAGGCTCCTCTGTCCACAGGATTTCCCAAGCAAGAATACTGGAGTGGGTTGCCATTTCCTTTTCCAGGGGAGCTTCTCGACCCAGGGATCAAACTCACATCTCTTGCATTGCAGGCAGATTCTTTACCACTGAACCACCTGGGAAACCCCTTTCCTAGCTTTATATTTTTCCAAATTTATCCCACCTGGTAGTGCACATCCACTAAAAGCTGTAGCTTCAATCCTGCTGCTCAACTCAGGCCTCACTGAAACCATCTTGTATGTGGACTGGATGGATAACAGGTCTCTGTCTTTGTGAAGAATATATGAACACACTCTATACATGATTTCCCTACGGATTAAGCCTGTTGCTGGCCAGAAGTGACCACAGGACTAGGGTCCTTCATCCATATCCTTTCTGCTAACAGGACCAGTTACTAACTATGTGATTTTGAACAAATAATTTTATATCTCAATATTCTCACCTACACCATGGAGATTTTTTTCTTTAACATATAATTTATTGATTTCTTCAATCCCCTAAATTTTATTGTCCAAAGTTGACTAAGATGATTAGCAGCTGAAGGATTTTCAGAGCAACCATTTTCAGGTGGCTAACACAGATAAAGAACAATATGAATTGTAAATATATTTTGGAATATTCAATTTTAGGTATTATATTGCCCTGCTGAATGTTACCATGGGGATTTCAAAGATAAAGTTTAAATGCATAAATGCATCTGGCACATGGTAAACACTATTTTGGTTTCCTTCATCTTCAATTGTTCATTTTTTCAAATTCTTTCATGTTTCCCCAGTTTCACATACCTACAAAGGTACCAGTAAATTTTTATCAATCAGACCTGTTCAGGTATATGTTCTCTCCTTACCCAACCAACCATGTATAATTTTCATCATACATGATATAATATTGATGCATGTTATATCAAACTTTCCTCACTTGGTGGTGAAGAGTGTATACCACTGTAGCAAAAGCCAACATCACTTAAAACAAGGAACTTACAGGTTGTTTTTTTAAAGCCTATCTCAATTCATTCTGTTAAATGTTAAATGAGTGTGTGTGTGTGCATCACAAACATCATGGTCTTGTGGGTTTGATCCCTGGTCTAACGTTTTCACAGGAACACATCACCAGCCACAACAACTACAAAAAAAATTTTTTTAATTTCTCAAAACAATTCCAAAAATACTCATGCACACATAACTATGAAAGTCAAAATTCTTTTCTGTTAGCCAAGGACTCATTGTTCCATTTCATTTTCACACAAATCAGAAAATGTATTCAAGAACAAGTAATAAAGTTTTCAAAATAGAGAGGCTGCAGGGTAGGGAATGGCTGTCTGTTCATAATTAGCACTGTAAAAAATGTTTGTAACCAAACCAAAGAAAACTGAATCGGTGCCATGAGGTAAACTGTTATAGAATCAGAACTCTTGTGACATCAGCCTAATTTATATTCTGGATAAGACTGCAAATCTGCTGCCTATTTCACAGGAACCTCACTGGACCAGTAAGAAATGACACCAGTAGACATGTACACACTTACATTGAACCAAAGACCAGGAAACTATATTCTGATTAAATGATGGATTCTTGACCTAATATACAGCTTTTGGGGATATTCAAATTACTTCAGATTTCAAATTGCTGTTTTGGTTCTATTTTTCATTTTTCTCCTCAGTATATTGAAGAAAATATTATCTTAGAATTTTTAAAATTCCTATTCCTTATAGATGCTTCATGATAAAAATATATTCTATCTCCAAAACACATGGCTTACTTTGACTCAGTTCAATATCCCCTTGGAAATATGTTTTCAGTACGTTCTCAGTTATTACCTTAAATGGAAGGTCAACTTTCCTCCTAGGTTGCAACACAGAGCACATTGCTTTGCACTGGTCTTCTATTTGTAGCTTATTGTACAAAATTTTCCACAAGGTTGATAAATTTCTGAAGGTATTACCACTGAGGAGCCATAATATCACAGGACTTCTCTGGAAAACATCGATAGCAAAGGCATTACTCCCAATTGTTTTAAAAGCTCCTATACATTAGAGCCAAATAACATTGTTTACAAAGGGAGTATATTTTGATTCTGCTAGTACAAAAGTAAGAGGGAAGTTAATATTTGAGAATATGGAAGATTTCATCTGCCCTTCAAACCCAAGTAGAAACACTGCCCCATTGTGCAGACCCAGGAATTTCTCTAAAGAATCTTCTCCAGACTCAGGAAGGCAATTTAAATATTTCTTGCTCCTAGGGATTCATGAAATTTTCTAAGCCATAAGTTTAAATTGATCAGGGGGAATATGTTTAAAACTTTTGAAAAATTCAAGAATAATGCCCTAAAGACTTAATTATATTAAACTCATTACTGTATTTCAAATAACCAATCAGGAGTATTGAGAATATGTCTTATCCCATTCTTAATCTTATGATATACTTCTGGAATTCTTAATCCAAACATATTTTAATATTTTTAACAAATATTAAAATTTGTTCATCCTACTGTGTCTTATTCATAATATTGCAAAAAGACCTCATTTAGCTACATGAACTCTTGGTTATTAAAAATAATAATAAAAAGACAAATTTCTAGGCACTGTTGTAAGAATTTTATATATATTACTTAATTCTAATTTGTTAATCAATTAGTGAGTAAAGAAAAAAGGGTTTTATTGTACAAAATAATTATTGCATCTGGCTCTGAAACTCAGAATTTATATGTGCTATGTGAATATGAGTGGCACTTTGAAATTCACAACAAATTCAGAAGTCTGAAATCATGTAATTGAAACCTACAAGCCACCACGCTATGCAGTTTTCTATTGTAACTCCACAACCTAACTTCTAACTCAATCCCATTCCATTATATAAGCATCTCCAAAGAATTTACTCAAAGAGATATACCCAAATTAACTGACATATAGTCACCATCTATCTAATTTACACAACTAAGAGGTAATGGTGAATATATACATATATTCCAAGTGACCTCGGGTGTTTTTTGTTTGTTTGTTTTACTTCTGCAGGCAGAACTCACCTTTCCTTGAACTGCTTCACCCAAATAGTGAACACAGTTTGTTTACCACAAACCACTAACATAGGTAAAACAAATTTTGACTAAAAGTCTGAAGATAATGGGGGGAAAAACAGCAATTGAACAGGGAAGTAGTTAAAACTGGGTATCCAACATCATTGTTTCTAAAGTTTATTGATCTGATTACAAGGAATTGCTTTCTGAACGTTATATTAGGTCCTGGTCTGTCACCATAAGATTAAGCGTCTCTCCAGGAACAGAGCTCTTCAACTATTTCTTCCTTTCTTCACCCCAAGTCACAAGGGGTCCTCAAAATCCTATGTCCAACATTACTTAAGTGAAGCACCCAAATAGGTAACATCAGAACAATGTTTCAAGCAAATTAAATTATTATTTTACATTTTTTGACAGAGATATTTTAGTTTCTATTTTTTAACCTATCTCATAACAGATATTTATTAAAAATGCAAATCATTCTTCCCTGCTTCAGATTTTGTGTATCACAGCCCCAGGAAATGGAATATAGCAGCCTGTATTTTTAATAAGTTACCAATGTTGCTCAGCTGTTTTATGCTCTAGAAGAGAAATCCCATGCGCTGATCTTATTGCTATTACCAATACTCCAGATAGTGCTCACATAGTTGTTAAATCTTCCACCCCAATTACCTCTTACTTTATGTAACATAAGACAACTCGTTTAACTTATGTGCTATTTCTTTTTCTGGATCATTTCAAGAAAGAAAAAGAAAATGCAAAGAACCATCTGGACAACTGAAATTGAATTCATTCTGAGAGACCTTTCTGAGTACCAAGGAACTGACAAATATTCATTTTTGTCATGTCTTAAGTAATGTGCCTGATAAATCCTGAAAACAGTACCTTAGTCATCTTCACCCTCTAAGAATCCCTCCTCCACATGCCATGAACACCATGGACTTCTTTTTTGGTAACCTCTCCTTCCTGGATATCTGGCACACGTTGTCTCTTGTCCCCCTTCCTATTATTTAAAAAAAAACAAAACTATCTCATTCATAACTTTAAAAATGTCTATCTCTTAATGTAATTTAGTCCACAGATTGTGCATTCCTGGCAGTGATGGCATGAGATTTCTACATGACCATAAATAAATTTCTGAGATAAAAGTGAAAGTGAAGTCACTCAGTCGTGTCTGACTCTTTGTGATCCTATGGACTGTAGCCTACCAGCCTCCTCCGTCCATGGGATTCTCCAGGCAAGCATACTGGAGTGGGTTGCCATTCCTTCTCCAGGGGATCTTCCCAACACAGGGATCAAACCCAGGTCTCCTGCATTGCAGGCCGACGCTTTACCCTATGAGCCACGAGGGAAGTTCCAAAACTACCATATGACCCAGCAATCCCACTGCTGGGCATATACCCTGAGAAACAATAATTCAAAAAGACAAACGTACACTAGTGTTCATTGCACAATTATTTACAATAGGCAGGACATGGAAGCAACATAGATGTCCATCGATATATGAATGGATAAAAAAGTTGTGGGATACATATATACAATAGAATACTACTCAGCCATAAAAAAGAATGCATTTGAGTCAATTCTAGTGAAGTGGATTAAACTAGAGCTTGTTATACACAGTGAAGTTAAATCAGAAAGAGAAAAACAAATATTGTATATTAACACATATATATGGAATCTAGAAAAATGGTACTGATGAAACTATTTGCAGGGCAGGAATAGAGACAGACAAAGAGAAGAGAGTTGTAGATACAGTGGGGGAATGAGAGGGTGGATGAATTGAGAGAGCAGCATTGAAACATACACATTACATTACCATATGTAAAACAGATAGCTAGCGGGAAGCAGTTGTATAACATAGGGAGTCCTATCCAGTGCTCTGTGACAACCTAGAGGGGTTGGATGGGGTGGGGGGTGGGAGGGCAGTTTAAGGGGAAAAGGAAACATGCATACATGTATACTTATGGCTGAGGCTTCCCATGTGACACAGTTGTCAAGAACTCGATTGCCAATGCAGAAGACTTAAGAGAACTTGGGTTTGATCCCTGGGTGGGGAGGATCCCCTGGAGGAGGGCATGGCAACCAATATTCTTGCCTGGGAAACTCCATGGACGGAGGAGCCTGGCGGCTTACAGTCTATGGGGTCACAAAGAGTCGGACACGACTAAGAGACTCAGGATGCATGCACTCGGGGTAAAAATCAATATAGCATTGTAAAGCAATTATCCTCCAATTAAATTTTTTTAAAAAAAAATTAGGGTTCAGAGAAAGACTGGCTAAAGAGGCCTTCTGATCACCAACTATAAGAGGCTCGAAAAAAGACTCTGATAGGGCCATAACTCCTGTGGCATAGGCAGTCCATGTCCCTGCACACTTGGCGCCGCCAGGGTCCCCGCAAGCCAAGCAGCTGTGCCACCTTCTCACTCAACTCTCACTGGAGCAGAGCTGCCACAGGCAAAAATAGTCTTGTGTCTATCCATGCAAGGTCGCTTCAGTCGTGTCCGACTCTTTACGACCCTGTAGACTGTGGCCTGCCAGGCTTCTCTGTCAGAGAGAGGCATTCTCCAGGCAAGAATACCGGAGTGTATTGGCTAATACTGGTTGTCATACCCTTCTAGAGCACTATATTTCCTGCTGCCCTAGCCGCCAACTCCCCTGAGTATCTGCTGCTGCCAGAACCCCTGCGACCCAAGCAGCTGCACCACCTCCACACCTGGCCCTCACAGGGGAAAACCCAAGTCCTCCAGGGCAGCCTCAGGAGCTAAACCCCAGAGGACGACTCACATGTAGGGGTGGAAATAAAACCACAATTGAAATCCGGGGGCAGTCTGGCTAAGGAAGAAGACCCAAAACCTTCCCACCAGCTGTATAAGCTGCAGATTTAAATCCACACGATCAACTAAGCAGACTCTGTGTCTATGGAATATATGAAAGGCCATTGAGAGCTCCCACAAAAGAGAAAACACTATTTCTGATAGCTGCGGACACTGGAGGTAGGAACACAGAGAGAGTAGGACCAGATTAGAATCTGAGCTGCCCCCACAGCAGGTCCAGAGATCACCACAGTGCTGGAGGGCACCCTAGGGAGGTAAGGTGGACTGTGACTCTCAGCAAGGGAAGGACACTGACAGCAGTGACTCAAAAAAACATTTATTATTCTTATTTTTTTACTTGTTCTGTAGATTCTTTTGGATTTTTTCCTCCCCCCCCCCCATTTTTTCCACCCTCTGTTGTACTTGTCGATTTTCTAGGCACTAAGAAATCCAGTTAAGCTTTTGAGCTTTTTTTTTCCCTCAGTCACATGTTTTATTGTTGTCATAAACCTCTGCCTCTACGTCATGTTTTTGCAGTTCTGGGAAGTTTTCCTCTTTTTTTTCTTTTCTCTTTTTTTAAATTTTAATTTTTTAAACCTATTATTATTTCTTCTACATTTATTCCTTTGTTTGCTTTTCCTACTGTTCTTTTCCCCTTGCAGTTAGTCTTTAATGTATATAATTCTTCTTTTTCTAACTCTATTTAACTTTGCATAGCTATCCTTTCTTTCTTTTCTTATTCTCCTTTCCTCTCAACATATTTGTTAGTTTTATTTTTATTGCTTTATTCACCAATTGGCACCTTGCTTTAGTTTTGTTTTCCAGCTTGTGCTTTAATTAGTTTTGTTCTGGTAGATATATTTGGTTTCCTTTCTTCACCAGGTCAATCTATTGTACTTTATTTTTGTTGGACTGTTTTGATTTTGCTTACGGGTATGTATTCAGTCACACTTTCTATTGTTATAAACCTCTGCCTCTACATTGGGCTTTTGAAGTTCTGTGGAGTTTTTCTTTTTTTAAACTTCTTCCATTTTTTTTTATCTTTTCTCTTTTTTATAATTTTAACTTTTAATTTTTTAAACCTATTATCCTTTTTCTACATTTATTCTACATTTATAAGAAGAATGGAGCTGGAGGAATCAACCTTCCTGACTTCAAATTATACTACAAAGTTACAGTCATCAAGACAGTATGGTACTGGCACAAAAACAGAAATATAGACAATGGAAAAAGATAGAAAGCCCAGAAATAAACCCATGCACCTTTGGGTACCTTGTTTTTGACAAAGGAGTCAAGAATATACAATGTGGCAAAGACAGCCTCTTCAATAAACTGTGCTGGGAAAACTGGACAGCTATGTGTAAAAGAATGAAATTAGAACACTTCTAACACCATACACAAGATAAAGTCAAAATGGATTAAAGACCTAAGTGTAAGACCAGAAACTAAAAAACGCTTGAGGAAAACATAGGCAGAACACTCAATGACATAAATCAAAGTAAGATCCTCTATGACCCACCTCCTAGAGTAGTGGTGGTTTAGTGGCTAGGTCGTGTCCAACTCGTATGATCCCATGGACTGTAGCCTGCCAGGCTCCTCTGTCCATGGGATTCTCCAGGCAAGAATACTGGAGTGGTTTGCCATTTCCTTCTCCAGGGGATCTTCCTGATCCAGGAGTCAAACCCAGGTGTCCTGCATTGCAGGCAGATGATTTACAAACTGAGTTATAAGGGAAACCCTCTCCTAGAGTAATAGAAATAAAAACAAAAGTAAACAAGTGGGACCTGATTAAACTTAAAAGCTTTTGCACAGCAAAGGAAATTATAAGGAAGGTGAAAAGACAACCCTCAGAATGGGAGAAAATAATAGCAAATGAAACAACTGAGAAAGGATTAATTTCCAAAATATACAAGCAGCTCATACAGCTCAATACCAGAAAAACAAACAACCCAATCAAAAAGTGGGAAAAAGACCTAAACAGACATTTCTCCAAAGAAGACTGACAGATGGCTAACAAACACATGATAAGATGCTCAACATCACTCATTATTAGAGAAATGCAAATCAAAACTACAATGAGGTTATCACCTAACACAGATCAGAATGGTCATCATCAGAAAGTCTACAAACAATAAATGCTGGAAAGGGTGTAGAGAAAAGGGAACACTCTTGCACTGTTGGTGGAAATGTAAACTGATACAGCCACTATGGAAGTCGGTATGGAGATTTATTTAAAAACTAGGAATAAAACCACCATGTGACCCAGAAATTCCACTCCTAGGCATATATCCTGAGGAAATAAAAACTGAAAGAGACACATGTATCCCATTGTTCATTGCAGCACTATTTACAATAGCTAGAACATCAAAGCAACTTAGATGTCCATTACAGGTGAATGGATAAAGAAGTTGTGGTGCCTATACATAATGGAATATTACTCAGCCATAAAAAGGAACTCATTTGAGTCAGTTCTGATGAGGTGGATGAACCTTGAATCTATTATACAGAGTGCAGTGAGTCAGAAAGAGAAAGATAAATACTGTATTCTAATACATATATATGGAATCTAGAAAAATGTTACTGAAGAATTTATTTACAGGGCAGCAATGGAGAAACAGACATAGAGAATAGACTTATGGACATGAGGAGAGGGAGGAGAGGGTGAGATGTATGAAAAGAGTAACATGGAAACTTATATTACCATATGTAAAACAGATAGCCAACAGGAATTTGCTGTATTGCTCAGGAAACTCAAACAGGGGCTCTGTGTCAGCCTGGAGGGGTGGGATGGGGAGGGAGGTGGGAGGGAGGTTCAAAAGGGAGGGCATGTATGTATACCTATGGCTGAGTCATGTTGTGGTCTGACAGAAAACAGCAAAATTCCATAAAGCAATTATCTTTCAATAAAAAATAAATAATTTTTTTTAAAAGTAGGGTTAAGTAATCTAAGAAATGTAAGTAAACTTAGGAGGACAAAACAAAAAATATATTTAAAATTGTCTTTCCCAGAAAATCCATCACATAAATATTTTCAGTAGCCTTTATCTGAAATATTTTTGATATATGTTTGCTTATTTTTTTTACCTAGAGACCTCATCTGTCCCAGCATACATTTTGAACCATATATTTCAACTTCGGGTTTCTGGCCAACGTTGCCCCCTTTCCTTATCATCTACTGTGCTGCACTCAGTGTGGTTACCCAATTATTTCATGTTCTTTCTCATGTAAGGACAATAATACACACAATTTCCTCTGCATTGTTACATTTCTCCTTCTCTGGTGAAATCTTAGCAACAATAGATGACACAGGTCAAATGTTACATCCCCTGTAGAGCCTTCTAAGATTCCCTTGAGTTAGCTACTCCCTCCTCTATGCTACCCTGACCCTTACCTACTCCAGAAACTTTTCTTTTATGCTATAACCACTTATTAGCTTCTGAAATCTTCCCAATGACATACTATCATCCACTGTTCTCTGTAAAAAGTCCAGTGCCAAGTTAATTAAAAATAGTGGGCCATCATTAACTGTTGAATTAGTTAAAATGAAAAAAATAGTGTAAGTATAAATCCAAGTATCTAAAATACTGCACAATAAGAAAAATTTATGCATTATTATATCCCCCAAACCACAACTCCAAATATTTTTGTAAAATAGAACATAATCTTTATATGTAGGGTAAAACAAGGGAAGATAAACAACTGAGTAGAATATGCTGAAGAACTTAAAAATTTTCCCTTTGATTGATGAGTTATAATACATGGTGGTGTTTCTTAAGATCCCATTGACCCTCTTATTTTATATTTTCACTCTAATTCTGCACTATAAACTCATGTTTTATTTTTAAGAACAAATTTTAAGTTAACTCCACATATATGCTGGTGATAAGTATGTTGTCAGAAGTCTATGGAAGATAAAGATTTTTTGTTGTTTTGTTTTGCCATGAAAGAAATTCAGTTTACAGCACAAATAGAAAGATTTCTCAGATTCAAAATAAAAATTAAGAATCAAAATTGTAATACTCCTTCAGAGAAGTGGCAGTAATATTAATAGACAACCTTTTTTTTTTCTTTTTAAGGATTCCTCAGAATTCTTCTTGTCTTCCTGAAATATTTGCTCATATTTAGCTTACTCCTCAAATATATTCTAAAAGTAATGTAGGGAATACAGGCATACAATGGGCTCAAGTCCTGGCCACCATGTATGACCTGTGTGATCTTTATTCAAGCCCAAGTTTTCTCATCTATCTTACAACATTATCTGGTGATAATCCTTAAGGGTAGGGAAAATGTCATATTTATAATGAATCCTTAGTCCACACAAGGCACACCCACAGTGTTGACTAAATTAAAGAAGAAATCAACCTCAAGTCAGCACTTACATTAACACTATCTATCATTATTAATTAATGAAACAAATTTTAAAAGATGTGTATCAACCTAGAGGGGTGGGATGGTGAAGGAGATGGGAGGGAGGTTCAAAAGGGAGGGGATATATGTATACCCTTGGCTGATTCATGTTGAGGTTTGACAGAAAACAACAAAATTCTGTAAAGTAATTATCCTTCAATTAAAAAATAAATAAATTTTTTAAAGATGGTGTATACAAGACACCTAGCACACCACAAAGATGTCTTATAAATTAATTAAATTATACTGCCTCTTCCACCTACTGCCTTCCTTATTTGCTCTCTGGTTTTTGAAAATAAAGAAGTTAAACAATGACTCATGGGTGACTGTACCTGAATGAGGCAGTGAGAGACAATCTTATGCTGCACTTTTCACTGTTATTACCTAATTAAAAGAAACATTAAGATAGTATAAATGAGCTTCCTATTATTTTTTTTTACCTAGTACATTTTATGTACATACCAATTATCTATTGTTCTCTGAGTTTGGTTCCATTTGAGTAAAGCACAAATCGGAGGAAGCACTAGTAGGAAGTGACTGAAGAGGAGGAGTTGACCAAAGGAAGTAAACTCTGGAGTTCAGCCTTCATTTTACCTGATCAAGAAAGGAAAGGGTGATGGGGAGGTTTGAGGTGGAAAGAGACTAACAACCTAGATAGAAAAAAAAGAGAAATACAAAATGTAATGAGGCCCTCCTATGAGCCAGATGCTTTCAAATAATGCCTCATTTAACCCTTAGTAAGATAACAATACATTCAAATTTGACTGCTAAGTTACTCTTAATAGTTTAACCCTTATGGTATTCTCAAATCTGGCCTCAAGAGAATTTCCTTATTCATTGTAGCATATTCTCCATTCCACATATCAGCATTACTTTCTTTTTGACATATACTAGGAAATGACATAAGTATGATTAATTAATGAATTAGGAAGAGGGCAATCTCAGAGAAAAGAAGAGGTGTAAAACTTCTTAGTCATAAAATATGTTGTGGGAGCTTCTAATTTTTCTATTGTTTTCACTGTGACTAAAAGAGTTCCTATAAAACTCAATATTCTCAGAGATGACAACTATAAACTTTGTACAAAGTATCAAAAGAGTTACTCAGAACAAGTAATGTTTTGATGTGAGTTTCACATTTATCGAGCTATTGGCTGAACTAGGCCTTGTATGGAATGGGAAAAACTTTGACATTAAACTAGCACTTTCTCTGGACAAGCCAGTTGTGTTCTGGGAAAACACAGCCACTGTAACTTAAGGAGAGAATTCCAGAAAGGAGCGATACAGAAAAAGCATCATGTTCTATGTTAAAATCTTAACCAGGTTCTCTGATTGACTCCTATGCTGTGTATGCACAACTAAAGATAAAAATGTATATTTAAGTAAAATATGAACAGTTAACAAAAAGACCACATTTACAGTTTGATTCAAACCAGGTTCATCACAAAACCAGCACACTAAAAGTAGACATAGGAATTTATTGGATCTACACCCTGGTCTTGGCGGTCGTAAAAGGAGGAATAGTAGTACTGAAACTGTGCTCGTGGTGTGTGCTGTACAGCATGTGGGCTAGTTTCAGACAAGGTTGAAGGAAAAAAAGAAAAAAAAAAAGGAATTTATTGTAATTCAGAGTCTCCAAATATCACATTGTCCAGGAAACGATCCAAAATTACTCATCATATAAAGAATCTGAAATAAGTGACACACTCTCAAGATAATGGGCAGTCAGTAGAAACTAAAACTCTGAGATAGCCCAAAAGTTGAAATTATAAGAAAGGATGATAAACAACTAGTATAACTATTTAGATAAAGTAAAGGAAAAAATATTCACAAACAAGGAAAAGATACCAAATCTCAGTGGAGAAATAACTACAGAAAGAACCAAATGGAAGTCTATAATTGGAAAGTATTACTATAATATGAGAAATTTAAAATTCATGGAATGGGTTTAACAAAAGAATACAGGTGATCCAACTGATCTATCAGGGAAGCCCAAATAGAGGTGATAAAGAATCCAAAACCATGTCCAATTCTCTGCAACCCCATGGACTGCAGCATGCCAGGCTTCCCTGTCCATCACCAACTCCCAGAGCTTGTTCAAACTCATGTCCATCGAGTTAGTGATGCCATCCAACCATCTCATCCTCTGTCATCCCCTTCTCCTCTTGCCTTCAATCTTTCCCAACATCAGGGTCTTTTCAAATGAGTCAGTTCTTCGCTTCAGGTGGCCGAAGTATTGGAGTTTCAGATTCAGCATCAGTCCTTCCAATGAATATTCAGGACTGATTTCCTTTAGGATGGACTGGTTGGATTTCCTTGCAGTCTTCCAACACCACAGTTCAAAAGCATCAATTCTTCAGAGCTCAGCTTTCTTTCTGGAGAAGGAAATGGCAACCCACTCCAGTACTCTTGCCTGGAAAGTTCCATGGACTGAGGAGCCTGGTAGGCTACACTCCATGGGGTTGCAAAGAGTCGGACACGACTGAGCGACTTCACTCACCCACTCACTCAGCTCTCTTTATGGTCCAGCTCTCACATCTATACATGACTACTGGAAAAACCATAGCTTTGATTATACAGACCTTTGTCAGAAAGGTAATGTCTCTGCCTTTTAATATGCTGTCTAAGTTTTTCGACTGTTACTGTCCCATATATGGGCTTCCCAGGTAACTCAGATGGTAAAGAATCTGCCTGCAATGCAGGAAACCCAGGCTTGATCCCTGGGTCGGGAGGATACCCTCAGGAAGGGAATGCAACCCACTCCAGTATTCTTGCCTGGAGAATTCCATGAACAGAGAAGCCTTGAGGGCTATAGTCCACAGGGTCACAAAGAGTTGGACACAACTGAAGCAAAATAGCAGCAGCAGCAGCATTGTCATATATAATATATATACATGCAATATACAAGATCTATGATAAGATATAAAGAGTGCAAATCTAGGCATAATATGTTCCAGAAGGAGAACAGAGAGATAAGGTGATTGAAAACATATATAAAGAAATTATGGCTGAAAACATCCCAAATCTAAAAAAAGGTTAGGTGAAGGAATCACAGAGGGTCCCAAACAAGATGAAATCAAACAGACTCACATCAAGACACATCACAACTAATTAAAATGGCAAAAAATAAAGAGAGGATTCTAAAGGTTTCAAGAGATAAATAGTTAGTTACAAGAGAACCTCCATAAGGCTATCAGTTGATTTCTCTGCAGAAACTTTTCAGGGCAGAAGGGAATGGCATGAGATATTCAAAATCCTGGAAGGAAAAAAACATGAACTCCAGGATACTCTCCTCAGCAAGATTCTCATTTAGAATAGGAGGACAAATAAAGGATTTCTCAGGCAAGCAAAAATTAAAAGATTACAGCAATACTAAACCTAACCTAAAAGAAATACTGAAATGTCCTCTCCAAACAGCAAAGAACCAAGAGTCTATAGGGAAGGGAAAAATACAAAAGGACTGAAGATCACTCTAAGCCAGTACATAGATTAAAAAAAAAAATTGTAAAAGCATTTATAGCTACAATGAATAGATAAACATGAACGTTTAAAGTAGCAAAGGAAAATCACAAAATTTGGGGGAGGGAAGTAAAAAAACGTAGATCTTTTAGAATGCATTTTAATTTATATGACTATTAGTCTGAAGCATGTAGATATTATTGTCGGTTAACATTCTTGAAAACTAGGGTAACCAGAAATCAGAAACGTACAATAGATTCACAAAAAAACAAACAAAAAAAAAAAATCAAGAAAAGTAACTCAAGCATAAAAATCAAAGAAAACCATCAAAATCAAAAGATAAAAAACAAAAAGAAGAAAAAATAAACAAAAATGAACTACAAAATCAACTGGAAAATGGGGTTAAAGTGGCAGTAAGTATATATCTATCAATAATTACTTTCAATGACACTGGACTAACTGCTCTAATCAAAACATATAGGGTGAAATTTAGAATGATGGCACTGATGAACAAAATTGCAGAGCAGCAAAGGAGACGCAGACATAAAGAACAGACTTTTGGACACAGTAGGGGAAAGGAGGAGGGGTAGGATATGAGATAGTAGTACTGAAATATATATATTACTGTCTGTAAAACAGATAGCCAGTAGAAATTCGCTGTATGATGCAGGGAAATCAAATCTGGTGCTCTGTGACAACCTAGAGGGGTACGGGGTAGGAGGTGGCAGGAATGTTCATGTTGATGTAGGGCAGAAACCAACACAATATTGAAATTATCCTCCAATTTAAAAAATTTTAAAGAGACAAACAAACAAAAAAGACACAATAGACCAGATAGACTTAATGTCACCGAAAGGACACTACATTCAAAAATATTACAACATACACATTCTTTTCAAGTGTGCATGAACCACATACTAGGACAGAACATAAGCCTCTACAAATTTGAGGACAGAAATTATTTTAAGTATCTTTTCTGACCCTAGCATTATGAAACTAGAAAATCAAACAGAAAGAAAAATAGGAAAAAACAAATACATGGAGACTAAACAAGATGATACTAAAAAAACCAATGAGCCCACAATGAAATAAATGAGGAAATCAGAAAATACCTCAATATAAATGACAATGAATAACAACCCTACAAAATTGATGGGATGCAGCAAAATTAGTTCTAATAGGGAAGTTCATAGTGATACAGGATCTGGTCTTGAGATCTGATCTGATATTGAGAAACTAATGAATAAAATAATCATATTTCCCATTTTTCTAGTACTTTAAAGTTTTCAAACATTTTCATATAAAGGATTGCATTCTATACTCACCTCACACTGATCAACTGATCCTTTTCAAGTTGAATTTTAATAACTGTAGAACTCAGAGAATGTGTGATTTCAGAGATGGTCTAACACCATACTATCTGACTCCAGGTTTCCTTAAAATGTTCTTTACATTTTCATATATGAATACATTTGTAAACACAAATGAACAAGGTAGAATAATATAAATACTGAACAGTTGAGGGGGAAATACTATAGAGCATAGTGTTAGTCAGTGACAAAAAAACATACAGTAAGTACTTAGTGAAGTTTAAAACCAAAAAAGGAACAGAAATACAAGGAAAGAATGAGGAAGGAAACTTGTATTCAGGAGTCAAATTGGTTCTCTTATATCAGAGCTAATTCTGGCAAAGTCTGGAAGATTTTTTAAACCTGTGGAATGTTCCCATTCATGTTACCTTCTTTTTTTTCTCTGTTGCCTCTATTAATTAAAGTAAAACTTTAAAGGAAAGACTCATGAAAGTTATGTGAGAAAACTTGTTCTGTAACCCATCAGGATGGGAATAAAAACTGCAAGGAAATGGATGCATCTCAGTACTCTGAAGCCTACACGAAGGAAAACAAGGTAAGGGCAAGTGGCTGGTCAAGAAATGTGAAAGTGAGCTGGGAATTTATCAGCAGGAGGTTTACCACTTCATCCTCTGCAGTTCCAAAATGACTCCTCTAAAACACCAATCCAAAAGTAACCAGTTCTTTCTTAAAACTCTTACTGGATTCTATAGTACACCATAGTAGTTTTTAAACTTTTCCCAGCAACTTTTATTTTTCCCAAATAAAATAGTATGAAGAAACACAGAGCGTATAAAACAAACAAAGGCAGAGGCAGCTAGAGGGTTAGGGGGTATCAGAGATCTGACTTCTTGGAATGTCCTATTCTACCCTCACTCCTTCGGGCAATAAAGATCCAACATACTATGAGTGCATTCCCTTTGAATGCAAACAAAGGAACCAGTTTAGGAAACAGTGGAGAAGGAAAATCTTTAATATTAAATATTCTTTATATTTTGTTCAAGTCAGTCTATATTCCACAAGATTGTGCACCCCTTGGTGATTTTTTGGTTTTTGTTTCCATGTTGTTTATATATATAGCTAACAGGTAGCATAATGCCTGAAACAAAGTAGATACTCAGTAAACACTGGTTGATTGAATAATTGAATTAAGGAAGAGATGACTCAATGAATGAATGGAAAGCTCATATTTTACAGGAAATTCATGTAACAGTAAAAACACCTAATCTGTGATACTTTAAATTCATTATTACAAAGTTCTCAGAGAACTGTACAACCAAGTTCTTCAGAAACTAAGTAATTTTTATGTCACTTAACAGTAATTATCATTTTCACTCAAAGTCACCGCTGCTCATCTGTTGAAACAAAATAGACCAAATTTCCTCATCAGTTGGGATGTATGCACAAAGCCTCACATTCCTTCAGACAGCTCTGTACAGAAGTATGCTTGCCAGATTGCAGGCAAGAGAATATCAGCCCTAGGAAAAATAGCATCATTTTTCTACTCTTTCCTATGATATACACACAGCCAGGTATCTAACATCCAAAAGTGGTCATCCCTCTCTAAGGTCAAACACTACCTCATTATGAATCATTTAGTGTTGAATTTATGTAGCACTCTGACCCTTAAAAGGCACTTTGTACTTTACCTTCCTAGGAAAGTTTTGAAACTAGAAAATTGATGCACATAGAAGACAAGAGGTTAAACTAGTTAAATGCTACTTCCATTTACATAAGATTATAGAACTCATCATTCTAGAGTAACACTAACTGTGGTTTGGATGAGAATCTTTTCTACCTATAGATTTCTTTCCCTTTTCTCTTTAAGAGTCATGAAGAACGTAGGCCTTAGATTTCCCTCACATTTAGACCCTAGGTACAGAAAAATGAGAATTTCAAGAATCAGTGGTGCTATCAATCCTTACATTTATTTTGGAACTTACAGGTGAGAACTAGTCCTGCATTCTGAGTAAATAAATTTTTTAAAGCAACATTCCCTTTCCCCCTGAGAAGCATTTCTGACAGAGTATATTCTTCACAGCTGCCTTCACATCTTTGTTCCTCAAACTGTAGATGAGGGGATTGAGCATAGGAGTCACAACTCCATAGAAGAGAGAGATGATTTTGTCTATGCCTTGGACTTTGTCTGCACCAGAGGAATCTTTAGCCTTGGGCTTTGCATACATGAAGAGGATGGTTCCATAGAATATAATCACCACTGTTAAGTGGGCAGAGCAGGTGGAGAAGGCTTTGTGTCTTCCCTCTGAAGAAGGAATCCTCAGGATGGTGGAGAGAATGAAAACATAGGAAATGAAAATAAAAAGTACTGGGACCACAAGAAAAATCATATTAGCAACAACCATGCTAATAACATTTATGGAGATATCAGCACAGGCCAATTTTAAGACAGCTAAGATTTCACAAGTAAAATGATTAATGACATTATCCCCACAGAAAGGAAGCCTCATCGCAAGAGAAGTTTGCAACATAGAATTGACACCCCCTGCAATCCAGGACCCTGCAGCCATAGGCACATACGAATTCTTGCTCATAATGATGGGGTATCTCAGAGGATTGCAGATGGCCACATAGCGGTCAAATGCCATCATGCTTAGAAGGACACACTCTGTGGCTCCCATAGCAAAGGAGAGAAACATTTGCACTCCACATCCAGAGAAGGAAATGGTCTTCTTTGAAGTTAAGAAGCTGCTGAGAAATAAGGGGATAGAAGAACTGGTGTAGCAAATATCCAAGAATGATAAGTTACTGAGGAAAAAGTACATGGGAGTGTGCAGGTGAGAGTCACAGACACTTACAGTGATGATGACTCCATTTCCCAGCAGGATCACCAGGTACATAAATAACACCAGCACGAAATAAATGGCTTCAAGCTCTGGGTAGCCAGAAAGCCCCACTAGGACAAATTCTGTAACAGAAGACTGATTGGTCTTTCCCATGTTAACAGTCTTTCCATTAACTAATGGTCTTTCCCATTTTCTTTCAACAAAAGAAATTATGCAGCAGTTGGAATACATGTGGATCTGTTATCGAAGTGTTTGTAAGAGTTGTTTGCATCCTTAAGTGGCTTTCCTTATGGGTAATGTGAACCTATAATTGGATACACAGATAGCATAAGAATATGCCAAAATCCTCTAAGCTAAAATCAGTTAGACTTTCAGAACTCGTGAAGAAGGCTTAAATTCAAAGAAAAAAAAATGTGCCCTTTTTAGAAGAGATTCAGAACAAATACAGCTGGGTTAGAATTATGTCTCACATTATGAGTTTGAAATTATTTTGAATGCAATGTTACCATAACATTTTAATCAAACATTCCAGAATACAACTAATGTTATCCGTAACAAAAATAATTGTTTTACAGCTACTAAAATAAAATGGTATGTGTTATCCTGCTTCAACAGTAATATAACCTCAGTTGCAAATAGATTGTGACTAGAAAAACAAACTGAAAAGATACATCTTTAGCAAAAGGATGTTTGGTAATTTCTAATTTGAGGATAAATGTATACCTATACTATCCTAAAATATTAATTAATGCATTAGTAACTTATAAAGGAAAATATTTTATATACAATTATTCTTCTTAGTCTCTTTTGGTACAAATTGGCAAATCTAGGTAACTCTATTGTCCTGCCAGATAAAGAATAACAAGTTGATCTCAGAAAACTTTAGTGCACCTGTCATAATCTCCAGTCGAAACAAATATATATATATATATATGAACTTAAAGATTTAAGGGACAGGGAATTTACTCTTTTACCTCCATGTTTAAGAAAATATAGATTAGCTTCTCCCTCCACAGAAATCTAGCAGCTTAACATCTGCTCTAAGAGCTGCTCTGCTGATGATCTTCTCACTGCATATTCGGAAAACCTATAATAAAGAGAGGTGAGTCATTCTAAAATAGTCTTAAGCATTAGCAATATGTTATAATTACTTGTATAATTACTTCTATATTAAAATAACAGAAACAGAAGTCGACTTACTTTTTTATGAGATTGCTAGTCTCATAACTTCCAACTCAGTAAATTCAGTACAATTCAGTAAATTCAGTAAAACAACTAAAAGAAGAACTATTTATCATTTTTTTCATTAATTTCAAGTAGCTGCCATTTCTACATTGTGGGAAAAAAGGCAACTAACCATTAGCAAAACAGAACTGACTTTCAGTAAAATGAAAACTGGAGCTTTTTACAGTCATTTATTTCACTAGTAAAGGATCCCTTAAAGGATCAGCCAATGGAGTATCAAAACAACTTAAGATCTTTGCTGCTTTGAGGATGTTTTTAATCCCAAAAGCAATTTAAACTTCACAGTCTTGTTTGAGTAGAATTTAGAAAATTCCTAGTACTTTGGGGATGAAGTCCCTTAGAAGCAATTAAAACAAAGTTGCTAACTAATATAATTTAATTAAGCTGTAACTCACTAGCCAGGTAAAATCATTGACATGAAAATTAGAATTGACTACATCTGATGAAAAGACATGGTAGTAATCTGTGACACTTAGGTCAAAATGAACTTATTATCTGGATACAAAGAAGATGGTAAGATACTGGAATGAAATAAGGAATGATATATAGTGATGAATGTTCTTGTATCTAAAACTACAATATTTTTAGAAACTGAAGTTCCAACAGGACATGCTACCTGTTGTGTGTGGAGAAGGTAAGAATATAACACAAAAATTAAATAGGAAGTACTGAGAAAGAGTTGTAAAGAGTCATTTCAGAGGAAGAAAGAGAAACAGAAATCATCGGTTCAGCTCAGCCGCTCAGTAGTGTTCGACACTTTGTGACCCCATGGACTGCAGCACGCCAGGCTTCCCCGTCCATCACCAACTCCCAGAGTTTACTCAAACTCCTGTCCATTGAGTCAGTGATGTCATCCAACCATCGCATCCTTTGTCGTCCCCTTGTCCTCCTCCCTTCAATATTTCCCAGAATCAGGGTCTTTTCAAACGAGTCAGTTCTTGGCATCAGGTGGCCAAAGTATTGGAGTTTCAGCTTCAGCATCAATCCTTCCAATGAATATTCAGGACTGATCTCCTTTAGGATGGACTGGTTGTATCTCCTTGCAGTCCAAGGGACTCTCAAGAGTCTTCTCCAACACCACTGTTCAAAAGCATCAATTCTTCGGTGCTCAGCTTTCTTCACAGTCCAACTCTCACATCCATACATGACCACTGGATAAACCATAGCCTTGACTAGACGGACCTTTGTTGGAAAAGTAATGTCTCTGCTTTTTAATATGCTATCTAGGTTGGTCATAACTTTCCTTCCAAGGAGTAAGCGTCTTTTAAGTTCATGGCTGCAATCACCATCTGCAGTGATTTTGGAGCCCAAAAAAATAAAGTCTGACACGGTTTCCACCGTTTCCCCATCTATTTCCCATGAAGTGACGGGATCAGATGCCATGATCTTAGTTTTCTGAATGTTGAGCTTTAAGCCAACTTTTTCACTCTCCTCTCTCACTTTCATCAAGAGGCTCTTTAGTTCTTCTTCACTTTCTGCCATAAGGGTGGTATCGTTTGCATATCTGAAGTTATTGATATTTCTCCCAGCAATCTTGATTCCAGCTTGTGTTTCTTCCAGCCCAGCGTTTCTCATGATGTACTCTGCATATAAGTTAAATAAGCAGGGTGACAATATACAGCCTTGACGGACTCCTTTTCCTATTTGGAACCAGTCTGTTGTTCCATGTCCAGTTCTAACTGTTGCTTTCTGACTTGCATACAGGTTTCTCAAGAGGTAGGTCAGGTGGTCTGGTATTCCGTACTCTGCATATAATTAAATAAGCAGGGTGACAATACACAGCCTTGACGTACTCCTCTCCCTATTTGGAACCAGTCTGTTGTTCCATGTCCAGTTCTAACTTTTGCTTCCTAACTTGTATACAGATTTCTCAAGAGGCAGGTCACATGGTCTGGTATTTCCATCTCTTTCAGAATTTTCCAGTTTGTTGCGATCTATACAGTCAAAGGCTTTGGCATAGTCAATAAAGCAGAAATAGATGTTTTTCTGGAACTCTCTTGCTTTTTCAATGATCCAGTGAATGTTGGCAATTTGATCTCTGGTTCCTCTGCATTTTCTAAATCCAGTTGAATATCTGGAAGTTCACAGTTCACGTACTATTGAAACCTGGCTTGGAGAATTTTGAGCATTACTTTTATTAGCATGTGAGATGAGTACAATTGTGTGGTAGTTGAGCATTCTTTGGCATTGTCTTTCCTTTGGATTTGAATGAAAACTGACCTTTTCCATTATTGTGGCCACTGCTGAGTTTTCCAAATTAGCTGGCATATTGAGTGAAGCACTTTTACAGCATCATCTTTTAGGATCATAAGTTTTAAATAATCGATTTTTAGATATTTTGAACTGATTTTAAATGTTTAAAAAATTTACAAAATTAATTCAAAGGCCCTTACATCTCTCAACTAAACTCTAATCTTAATATCTTACATAACCACAGTATAATTTCCAAGAGTGAGAAATTCAGCTTGCTTTGTTGTTGTTGTTTAGCTGCTAAGTCATGTCTGACTCATTTGCAACCCTGTGGACTGTAGCCCACCAGGCTCCTCTGTCCATGGGATTTCCCAGGCAAGGATACTGTCATGAGTTGCCATTACCTCTTACAGGGGACCTTTCTGACTCAGAAATCAAAGCCATGGCTCCTGCATTGGCAGGCAGATTCTTTGCTACTGAGCCACCAGGGAAGCCCTGGATCTGGACTGACAGTTATTAAATCCTGCTTCTAGCTATATGATCTTGAGCAAGCTACTTTAACTTCCCTTTATCTGTTTGCTCTGTAAAATAGGGATAATGATAGTTTCTCATACTATTATTATATATAACACTTACCGGCTTGCAGTGAAATGATAAATGACTTAATAAACTGCTTATCAAAGTATCTGGCACAGAGTTAGTTCTCAATATATTAGCTAGCTATCATTGATCCAGCCATACTAATACTTATCAGTATTCATAAGATTTTTGTGCCACACTGTGATAAGGACATTTTATATTTTATCAAAACTTCTATGTCATAAAATAAAAATACTATAGGAGATTTAGAGACATACTTCTGGGTATTCCTAAACTTACAGTAGGGCAACCCACTCCAGTATTCTTGAGAATCCCATGGACAGAGGAGCCTAGGGGGCTGCTGTCCATAGAGTCGCCCAGAGTCAGACATGACTGAAGCGACTTAGCATGCATGCATACCTTAGGGAAGGAAATGGCAACTCACTCCGGTATTTGTGCCTGGAGAATCCCAGGGACAGAGGAGTCTGGTGGGCTGCCATCTATAGGGTCACACAGAGTTGGACATGACTAAAGCAGCCTAGCAACACAACACCCAGTCTGCAGTCCATGGATTAAGGAATCATTTTCATTTTCAAGTTGTATTATTTAAGAAACACATTTCATAAGGCTATATCTGCTATGGATGGTGATTCCTCTGATGTATCTGGGCAAAGTCAACTGAAAATCTTCTGGAACTGATTCACTATTCTGGATGCCATTAAGAATATTCCTGATTCATGGGAAGAGTTCAAAATCTAAAAATTAACAAAAGTTTGGAAGAAGCTGGTTCCAACCTTCATGGATGACTTTGAGGGGTTCAAGAATTCAGAAGAATAAGAAACTGCAGATGTGGTATAAACAGCAAGAGAACTAGAATTAGAAGTGAGCTTGAAGATGTGACTGAATTGCTGCATTTTCATGATAAAACTATAAAGGATAAGGAGTTGCTTTTCAAGCATGAACAAAAAAAGTAGTTTCTTGACATGGAATCTACTTCTAGTGAAGATCTACTCCTATGAAAACTGTTAAAATGACAACAAAGGATTTAAAATATTACATAAACTTAGTTGATAAAGTAGTGGCAGGGTTGAGAGGTTTGACTCCAATTTTGAAAGAAGTTCTACTTTGGGTAAAATGGTACCAAACAGTATTGCATGCTACAGAGAAATCATTCATGAAAGGAAGAGTCCATCAATGTGGCAAGCTTCATTGTTGTCTTATTTGAAGAAATTGCCACACTCACCCCAAACTTCAGCAACAACACGATGATGGGTCATCAGCCAACAACATCAAGGCAAGACTCTCAACCAGCAAAACGATTATGAGTCACTGAAGACTCAGTTGATGGCAAGCATTTTTCAGTAACAAAAGTATTTTTAATTAAGTTATGTATGTCATCGAAGGTAGGGAATTTGAAAAGCTATGTTAAGTACAATGATGAAATCATAACAAATTCTAACGGGCTTCCCTCATAGCTCAGTTGGTGAAGAATCCGCCTGCAGTGCAAGAGACCCAAGTTCCAATCCTGGGTCCGGAAGATCCCCTGGAGAAAGAAATGGCAACCCACTCCAGCATTCTTGCCTGGAAAATACCACAAACAGAGGAGCCTGGAGGGCTACAGTCCATGGGGTTGTAGGAGTTGTACACGACTTAGCAACTAAACCACCCACTACCACATAATGATGTAACAGTAGAGTAATTAACATTATCTTTCAATAAGAATAATACTGATATAACCTGTCAGTATTTTCCCTTGACAACTATCCTCAGTTTTCAAAACAAAACACAGAATTTTTTTGACTTGCCTTTTACAAGACAGAGAGCAAAGTAACAAATCCTAGACTATGTTCTATATAGTTGCTACAAAGATGTCTTTCTGCATTTTCTTTTGTGTGCATCATACAGTCAACACCTTATGGTTTGGCAGGAACACTTACATTTCACATTTTAAAACATACATAAGAGTTTTTGTGCATGTGCTCAGTCATGTCCACTCTTTGTGGGATTCTTTGCAGGACTGTTTGCAACCCCAAGGACTGTAGGCAAGGCTCCTCTGCCCACCGAATTTTCCAGGTGAAACCTATCCAACCCAGGGATCGAACCAGTCTCTTTTCCTGCACTGGCAGGTGGATTCTTTACCACTAGTGCCACCTGGGAAGCCCCATAAGAGATTTTGTGTGTGCATGCTAAGTTGCTTCGTCATGTCCTACTCTGCGACCTTATGGACTGTAGCCTGCGAGGCTCCTCTTGATGAGATTCTCTAGGCAAGAATACTGGTGTGGGTTGCCATTTCCTTCTTGAGGGTATCTTCCCAACCCAGGAATCAACTGATACTAAATAAATGAGTACTAATATTTATAATAATAATGTAAAATATGTTAGCAGAGCTAGTGCAATAATAAACATGGAAGTTGGTCTAAAAAGAAGTCATAATGTTTTCTACACAACATTTGTTTAGATTTTTAAAAAGGAAGCACAATCTGTTTTTAATAACAAATAATTCTACATTATTTTATGAGTACTTATTATATACATAAAGAATAAAATATGTTATCAGCAAAATAGAATTCAAATGATAATGGAATCAAATCTTCAAATTACTGGAGCAAACTAACTGTAAACTGAAGTAACTAAACTATCTTTCAAGACTGAACAGAAATTACTTTTTAGACAAAAAAAGAGAGATGTTTATCATTCAAAGAGCATACTGAATGAACTATTAAACCATGTACCTAAGGAGGAAGTAAATTTAACCTAATGGAAAGAGTAGAATGAAAAAAGAAAGATAGCAAATAATAAACATTAACAAAAAATAGATAAATATATGAAGAAATATATAAAATTGCCTTTACAGAAAAACAAAGAAAACAAATTCTTGCCTGGAGAATCCCCATGGACAAAGGAGTCTGGCAGGCTATAGTCCATGGGGTCACAAAGAGTTGGACATGACTGAGCAACTAAGAACAGCACACGTGTCACACATACACATAATATGAAAATAAGAAAAAATTGATACTCTAAGCATTCAATTCAAACACTAAGAAAAAACAAAGGCAAGGAATTACTGAATAAGTTGCTTGAAAAATTGCCAGGCCAAAACAATTTCCCTTGAAAAGTCTAATAAAATTTAAAGAATAGAAAAACTCTATTATATGCATTTATTTCAGAAAATATAAAAATCGGAAGAGCATCTCAAACTAATATTTTGAGCCTAGTATAAAGTGAAACAAAAACTGCATAAGAATAATAAAAAGAAAAATATGTCATTCTACTATAAACATACATATAAAAATACTAAATATTATCAAGCATAATCCTGCAATATACTGAGTAATAATACCCAGTGTCTAAGTAAGAGTTATTCCAGGGATTCAAAAAAGTTTTAACATTAGAAAATGTTTTTATTTTCACACAATATCAATAATTCACAGTGTCAATTTAAGAAGAAAAAAATAACCATTTTAATAAATGCAGGAAAACCGTTTGACAAATTCAACATGCAATTATAATTTTTTTAATCTTGGTAGATTAGAACAGAAACAATCTTTTTCAATCTGATACAATACCCAGTCAAAATCCACAGCAAACATCATAGTTAATGATGAAATATTAAATATATTCATTTTAATCTTCAACATGAGATTTTAAACGTCTGGGTTTGCTTCTTCTATAACACTGGACTAGAATCAAATTTTAAAAAGAAGAAGAAATAAGATTAAGTATTACAAAGGCAGAAATGAAATTATCATTATCCCAGACAATACAATTATACACATAGAAAATGAAGAAAAATTATAAACAAATCATTTGGGTTAGTAATGGTTGCAAGTAAAAGATAAATGGGCTTCCCTTATAGCTCAGTTGGTAAAGAATCCACCTGTAATGCAAGAGACCTGGGTTCGATCCCTGGGTTAGGAAGATCCCCTGGAGAAGGGAAAGGCTACCCACTCCAGTATTCTGGCCTGGAGAATTCCACAGACTGTATAGTCCATGGGGTTGGAAGAGTCAGACACAACTGAGCGATAACCCATTATTATCTGGGTTTACCCAAAGGGTTTACCCAGATAACCCATTATTTTCTAGGTTAATAATGGTTGCAAATCAAAGATAGATATTCAACAATTGTGTCTCTGGTATCAGTCACAAAGGTCAAAAAATTATCTTAAATATAATCTCATTCACAGTAACAACATATATGTAAAAATGCCTATGAATAAATCTAATAAAAAGAGTACAAGTACTTTATGAGAAAAAATTGTAAATCTTTACTTTAAAAAAAAGACGAGAAAACCTGAGTATACAGGAAGCTATATTTTCTGTATAGTCAGGAAATTAAAAAATATTTATCCCCTAAAATCTCTCTATTAATGCAATTTCTTTTAAAAGTTAACAGACTGAGGTTTTCTTTCCCCTCTTTGGATATTAAGTTAATCCTAAAATTTACATAAAGAATAAAAGACTAAGAATCACCAAGAAAAAAAACTGCAGGATGAGAATATTGCAAAATAAGAACAGTAATCACTATACCAGATCTCATGACAGGATACAAATTTGTAGATATTTAAATAATATAGTATCGGTGAAGACAGAAAACAAAAGGATCAACAGAATAGGATAGAAAGTCTAAGAACATTCTAGGCATCTATAAGAGTTTGATAACATGTATTATCAGAGGGTTTGATGACTGATATGGCACTGTAAATCAGTACATATTAAGTGAACTGTCTGATAAATTGTGTCACGATGTTTATTCATGGGCTTCCCTGGTGGCTCAGACAGTAAAGAATCCGCTACAATGCTGGAGACCTGGATTCAATCCCTGGGTTGGGAAGATCCCCAGATCCCTTGGAGGAGGGCATGGCAACCCATTCCAGTATTCTTGCCTGGAGAATACCACAAACAGAGGAGCCTGGCGGGCTACAGTCCATGGGGTCACAAAGCGTCAGACACAACTAAGCAACTAAGCATACAGCACACACACTGATTATTTGTACTGACAAAAAAAGATAGCAATAGATGTCTACCTCATACTATACCACATGTAAATTTAGAAAGACTGAATAGCCAAGTTCTAAAAGTTAAATTCTAGAACTTCTATAGAAACTTATGGGAAAATATCACTATAGTATATGGGCAGGAATGGTATTTATTAAATAAGACACAAAACAAAAAGTAAGGGGACTTCCCTGGTGGTCCAGTGGTTAAGACTCCAGGCTCCCAATGCAGTGGCCAGGGTTTGATCCCTCATCAGGGAAGTAGATCCTGCATGCCACAACTAAGACCAGCACAGCCAAATTAAAAAAAAAAAAAAAAATCACCTATCCTCAGTTTAAAAAAAAATAGAAAAGTGAAAAGAATGACAAAATTAGCCTCCTTAAAATTAAAAGTTCTATATGACAAAAGACACCATTAAGAAAGTTTAAACATTAGACATAAATGAGAGAATTTATCTGTAGTAAACACACAAACATACACAAAGGTGGCTAGTACAGAATGTTTCTAAAAGTACAAGCTATCCAATAACAACTGTAAAGGAACCCCAATACAAACAAAAATATAAAAATAATCATATCACAACTTATCAAAGAAACAAAAAAAAATTAAAATAAGATACTGCATACCCCCAAAATAGTTAAATAGTAAATTATGACAATAATGTGGAGAAGCACAAAATCTAATTTATTGCCATGAGGAAAATGAATTGACATTCTGAATAGCAAATAAGCAAGATCAGGTAAAATTAATCCCGTAACCCCACATCCAGATATGTATGCAAAGAAAGAATGAAGAAAAAAGCTAGTCTATGCCACCATCTAGTGGTCTCAGAATATAATAAAAAATACAATTCCTTCAGCAATGTTTACAAAGGAATTCTGAAAGTACCTGCACAGGGATGCACCAACAACTTATAAACATGTAGAGCTCATATATGCAGTAACTTCCCTTAGTGACCTATTGGGCCAGCATTGGACTCCACCTATGCTGTTTCCCTCTCCAGATGTGCATGAACCTAACCTTGTGACAGGGCCTTCCTCATAGCTCAGTCAGTAAAGAATCTGCCTTCAATGCAGGAGACCTGGATTCAATTCCTGGGTCATGCAGATCCCCTGGAGAAGGAAATAGCACCCAACTTCAGTATTCTCGCCTAGAGAATCCCATGGACAGAGGAAAATCACAGGCTACAGTCCATGGCTTAGTGACTAAACCATCACCAACCTTGTGAAAACAACAAGTAGAAATACCTTCCTTAATGTCTATTGTTGCTATTGTCACTCAGTCATGTCCAACTCATTTAGACCCCATGGACTGCAGCATGTCAGGCTTCCCTGTCCTTCACAATCTCCCAGGGTTTGCTCAAATTCATGCCCATCGAGTCATTGATGTCATGCAACCATCTCATCCTCTGCCGTCCCCTTCTCCTCCTGCCTTCAATCCTTCCCAGCATCAGAGTCTTTTCCAATAAGTCAGCTCTTCACACAGGTGGCCAAAGTATTGGAGTTTAAGCTTCAGCATTAGTCCTTCCAAAGACTATTCAGGGTTGATTTCCTTTAGGATTGACTGGTTTGATCTCCTTGCAGTTCAAGGGACTCTCAAGAGTCTTCTCTAACATCACAGTTTGAAGACATCAATTCTTCAGCACTCAGCATTTTTTATTGTCCAGCTCTCACATTGCACATGACTACTGGAAAAACCATAGCTTTGACTACATGGACCTTTCTTGGCAAAGTGACGTCTCTGCTTCTTTAATATGCTGTCTGGGTTTGTCATTGTTTTTCTTCCAAGGAGCAAGTGTTTTTTAATTTCATGCCTGCAGTCACCATCTGCAGTGATTTTGGAGCCCAAGAAAATAAAGTCTCTCACTGTTTCCACTGTCTCCCCATCTATTTGCCATGAAGTGATAGTTCCCAATGCCATGATCTTGGTTTTTTGAATGTTGAGCTTTAAGCCAACTATTTCACGCTCTTCTTTCACCTTCAACAACAGGTTCTTTAGTTCCTCTTTGCTTTCTGCCATAAGGGTGGTGTTATCTGTATATCTGAGGCTATTGATATTTCTCCCCCAAATCTTGATTCCAGCTTGTGCTTCATCCAACCTGGCATTTCACATGATGTACTCTACATATAGGTTAAATAAGCAGGGTAACAATATACAGCCTTGACGTACTCCTTTCCTAATTTGGAACAAGTCCATTGTTCCATGTCCAGTTCTAACTGTTGCTTCTTGAGACCTGCATACAGGTTTTGCAGGAGGGAGTTAAGGTGGTCTGGTACTCCCATCTCTTTGTTGTGATCTACAAAGCCAAAGGCTTTGCTGTAGTCAATGAAGCAGAAGTAGATGTTTTTCTGGAATTCTCTTATTTTTTCTATGATCCAACGGGTTTTGGCAATTTGATCTTTGGCTCCTCTACCTTTTCTAAATGCAGCCTGTACATCTGAAAGTTCTCGGTTCACATACTGTTAAGTCTAGCTTGAAGGATTTTGAGCATTAGTTTGCTAGCACATGAAGAGAGTGCAATTGTGCAGTAGTTTGAACATTCTTTGGCATTGCCCTTCTTTGGAATTGGAATAAAAACTGACCTTTTCCAGTTTTCCTGTGGCTACTGCTGAATTTTTCAAATTTGCTGGCATATTGAGTGCAGCGCTTTAACATCATCTTTTAGGATTTGAAATAGCTCAGCTGGAATTCCACCACCTCCACTAGCTTTGTTCATAGTGATGGCCCACTTGACTTTGCACTCCAAGATGTCTGGCTCTAGGTGAGTGATCACACCATCATTGTTATACCAAAAAAAATTAAATAAAATCTTTTTTGTATAGTTCTTCTGTGTATTCTTGCCACCTCTTCTTAATATCTTCTGCTTCTGTTAGGTCCCTAACATTTCTGTCCTTTATCGAGCCCATTTTTACATGAAATATTCCCTTGGTATCTCTAATTTTCTTGAAGAGAACTCTAGTCTTTCCCATTCTATTGTTTTCCTCTATTTCTTTGCATTGTTCACTTAAGGAAGGCTTTCTTATCTCTCCTTGCTATTCTCTGGAACTCTGCATTCAGATGGGTATTCTTATTCTTATGTCTACCTTATATATTTCCAATACCCTTCAAATGATATCTCTTGTTCTGTAAGGCTGAAAGAATGCTTCTCCAAAATAACCAGACTAGATTGTATTGACAAGAATATGGTGCAAAAGGAGCCCTTATACACTTCTCTTAGGGTACAAATTTGGAAATTTAGTAAGGATAAATGTATATCCCAGAAGCAAATGAAAATAAAAGAAACAATTTTGACTATTAAAATTAACCAAAAAATTACAAAAAAAAAGATGAATATGTATATAAACCATGACACAGAAATTTCTCTCCTGGGTAGATTTTCTAGTCATAGTTCTTAATTCCAAAGGACATCTAAGAATTTAAAACTGTCAGACTCACAGAAGCAGACAATAGAATGGTGGTTGCTACAGGTTGAGAGGAGGAGTAAAGAGGAAATTGCTTTTTAGTATAAAATTTCAGATATCTAAGATGGGTAAGTTCTCCAGATCGGCTGAACAAATTGTGCTATAGTTAACAATACTGCACTGTACACTTAAAGTTTTGTTACACGGGGTTTATATTTCATTTTAGTTTTTAATCACAATAAAAAACAAAGCAAGACCTTCCTGAAGCAGCCAAAAATATCCAGAAAATGAACAAGGGCAGTCAACTTTTATAAGAAGGATTGGCACTGTATGAGTTTCCGTTTTAGAGATTTTAAGCTAAGGGAAGGACAGTCACCACCACAAAGTGCCTCAAATTCAGACAGAAAACTTCAGTCTTACTGACCCAAACAAACAGAGTGAGAGAGTCAATTCCTAGGCAGGTTGATAAGAAGTCCAGGGGTCCCCAAAGAGAGAGGGGTCTGGAATTCTCAAGGAGGAAGAAAGGACAAACATTTTTTCCTCTACATTTCTAGGATTATATAACAATAATGTATCCTGCTTGAGGACAGGGTCTGGAAAAAACCTTCTGGCTAATCCTGTTATCTTAAAATGTAAATTATGGGAGTGGGTCTAGTAAGGTCTTTACAACATCCAGACATTCTTTTGCTTCACTGTAATAAGTAATTAAAAAGTATATAATTCCATTGCTAACACTGGCAAGGGGGTACTCTTTCTGCCCCCTTCTGATGTCTATGTCAGAAGCTTTCTCTATCCCTTTTATACTTTAATAAAACTCTATTACACAAAAGCTCTAAGTGATCAAGCCTTGTCTCCGGCCCCCGATTGAATTCTTCTCCTCCGGAGGCCAAGAATCCCGGTGTCTTTCGTGGCTCAGCAACAACCTTTCATCTTGGGGGCTCATCCAGGATTCTTCAAGACAAGGTAAGGATGCTTGGGGCTCTAGCTCTTTGTTCTCCTAGCAAACACGTTTTCTGCTGTACTTTACTAACCCTACATTGTGTGAACGAATGACACGCCGTGCGCAAAACAAGTGAGGAGCCCGGCTTTGTGGTTCCGCAGTGACCTCATATGGCTTATGGCAGAAACCTGTCGGGGGTTTATATCGACCTGCCAATGCCAAGAGGCACTCAATGTCTCTCCTTCGGGGACCGAGCAGAAATGGGCAAAGTGTGTAGACCAAACTCTCCTTTCTTGGTCAAACTTCCCAGTCTCTTTGACCATTTCATAACTTCTTGGGAATTAGAACTACTAACCTATCTGTTGGATCATAGACTTTCAAGGGACTTGTGATCTATGCTGTTACTGTGTACTGTTACTTAGGTCCCAAACCTGGATTTGTAGTCAGGAAGTGCCTAGCCTCGCTAGGAGTCGAAAGTTCAGAAGTTAGATGGAGCTCTAGCTCCAAGAGCATCTCTGAGGTTAAAGGTTACTCAGATTGGAAGTGCAATGAGTTTCTTTCTTTGGTAACACTAGCTCTCAGTGGACCAGAGGAGGCTTTCCAGTGGCTTTTGTCCCATCTCTTTAGATATTCTTTCTGTGGAATCTGTGGGAATGAACTGGAAGGATTGGACCTAATAACTCGAGGACAAAAATCACTTTTTCCTCACTGGCCAGCCCTTCACTATCTCTTTTGCTATCACTTATACTGGTGTGGTGACGCTTGGAAGGAACATTTCAGTTTTGTTCGTACTGGTCTTACTGTGGTCAGGAATATACTCAGGGTCATGTACAGGCACTCAGGTGATGAATGTTTCCCCTGGGAGAAATATTAGCTTGGGAGACATTCCGGAAGGTTACTCTGATTGCACCCTGGGTGGCATCAGAGGCAAGCAAGGTTTTAATGGTGAGGAACTGGACATCAGTCTGTGATGCCATCAGGTCTACCCCTGGTGTATCTCCACCCCATCTCAGTGGTAGAACCAGGAGGGACGAGTATGGCACCTGCATAGGTAAGGGACAGACTAAGTCCGACCATGGAAGGAAAGCTTTGGTGTAAAGTCTGTCTACACCTCCATCTAGAGCAGGGAGAGACACCTCTGGTAGAAAGATGGTGCTTGTCACTTTTTTTCTCTCTTACAGATGGGAGTTAACAATTCCAGCCTCACATCTTTGAACTGTATCTTGAAAAACTGGGATAGATTTGATCCCTAGAGCTTAAATAAGCCACTCCTGATCTTCTTCTGTGACACTGAATGGTCACAGTATCCTTTAGAAGACAGGGAATAACTGACCTATTGAAAGATCTCAATTATTACTGTTTTACAATTAGGCCGGTTCTGTAGAAAACAAGGGAAATGGGTAGAAGTAGCATATGTGTTGCCCTTTTTCTCTCTTGGAGGTATGCCAGACTTATGTCCTAAGGGTATAGATTTGAGTGTGAAACCTTCAGCTCCCTCCTATCCTCCTACTTTGCCCCTGTACCCGGGGCTCCAAACTGAACAAACTGAAAGTCAGAGAAACACACCCCCCCACCCACCCAAGAAGGTTACCTTGGTCTCAGTAAAAACCCAAACTGAGACTCAAACTGCCCAAATAGAGATCCAAACAACTCCTGTCTCAGTACGACCTCAGACAGTCAAAGAGAAACTCAGACAATAGACGTAAGAGAAGCTCAGACAGCAAAAACTAAGGGTGAAATACAGGATGAGATGGAGGATAGGAGACAAAGAGATAAAGAAAAGTAGGTTTCTCCAATCTATCCCTGGGATTGTATGCGCAGAGCAGCCAGAGAAGCTGAGGAACAGCCACACAAGCTGTTGCCTCTTCATGAAGCACCCACTGGGAGAAATAATCAGTCTATGAGAGTTAATAAACCATTTTCTTATCAAGAAATACAAAGAATCAAGGAGGATCTGGGAGACTATTTAGAGGACCCAGAAAAATATATTAGAGCTTTTAAAGGCATTACTCTGCTTTATGACCTTACTTGGAAGGATGTGTTGTATATCTTGGGACAAAAACTGACTCCCAACTCAAAAAGTCGAGTTTTGGGGAAAGCTGTTGCTTATGGAGATGAATGGCTTGGTAATGAATCAGTAGGGAAAAGGGAGGACGAATAGCTGCCCTCCCCACTGGGAATCAGGAGGTCCCAACTATAGAACTAGCCTGGACTATAGTACAGCTAAAGGAAGATGGGATCAGAGTCATTTTGTCAGATGTATTCTTGAAGGACTCAGGCAAGCACGTGCTAAGACTTTAAACTATGCCAAACTGGCAAACATAGAACAGGAGAAGGAAGCTCCTGATAAATTCCTAGACAGACTGAAAGAAGCCCTTCACGGATTCATTGAGATTGATCCCAAAAGTGAAGAGGGAAGAGTGATCTTAAAAGATAGATTTCTCACTCAGTTGGCTCCAAATATCCGCTGTAAGCTATTAAAACAGGCGTATGGGCCAAATCAGTCTTCAGATAATCTGTTGCAACTGGTTCAAACAGTCTATTGTGGTAGGGAATATGAGGAAAAGAAAGAAAGGCAGAAAAAGACAAGGGAACAGGCGGAAGCCCTTGTAATGGCTGTAAGAACCGTTCTTAAACAGCCTGAGAAAAATGCCCAGAGGGACCCAGATGAAAAGGGGATGGGCTTGCTATTACTGTGGAAAGGAAGGACACCTCAAGCGGGATTGCCCTCAAGCATCTAAGCCGCCCCCGGCTCCATGTCTGGTCTGCAAGGGCCCACACTGGAGGAGAGATTGCGCCCAAGGCATGGGTTTCAGGAGTCGGACTCTCAAGACAATCAGGACTGAAGGTGCCCGGGGGTCCCCACACAAGCTCCCATCCTAATTACACCTGAGGATCAACGGGTATTAATAACTGTGGGGGGGTGGGGGGAAATCCGTCAATTTCCTTTTAGATACTGGGACAATTTACTCTGTGCTTACTGAAGCCCCTGGCCCACTTCTTCCCAATCCACTTCCATAATGGGACTGTCTGGACGAGCCAAAAGGTATTAATTCAGTTGTTCTTTAAGCTGTAACTGGAATTCTGTGTTATTTTTCACCCGAGTTTCTGATCTTGCCAGAGTCTCCCTCACCCCTTTTGGGGAGGGATATACTGAGCAAGGTCCATGCCTCTGTTTTCATGAATATGGAGCCCTCCCTTTCTCTCCCTTTAATTGAACAAAATGTAAATCCCAGAGTATGGGCTGATGGAAAATCTGTGGGTCAAGCACAAAGTGCTATTCCTGTAGTTGTCAAGCTCAAAGACCCACACTTAATCCCACATAAGAAGCAGTATCCGGGGGAGAGCAGAAGATGGCGGAGGAATAGGACGGGGAGACCACTCTCTCCTCCACAAATTTATCGAAAGAACATCTGAACGCTGACCAAACTTCACAAAACTACTTCTGAAGGCTGGCTGAGGACGTCAGGCTTTCACAAAAACTGCGCATTATCTTCAAAAGAGGTAGGAGAAATTATAAAAGATAAAAAGAGAGACAAAAGAGTTAGGGACGGAGACCCGTCCCGGGGAGGGAGTCGTAAAAGAGGAGGAATTTCCAAGCACCAGGAAACCCTCTCACCGGCGGGTGTGGGGGAGGATTTTTTATCTCGGAGGGCAACGTAACTGGGAGGAAAAAATAAATAAAATCGACAGATTACGTGCCTAAAGCAACTCCCAGCAAAGAACCCCAGACGCTCGCATCATCCGCCACCAGCAAGTGGGGGCTGAACGGAGAGGAGCGGGCGGCATTGCCTAGGGTAAGGACCGGGCCCGAGTGCCCCGAGGGCAATCTGAGGGAGCTAACGTGAGATAGTAACCTAAACTGTGGGACAGCGAGAGAGAGAGAGAACTATCCCGCGAAAAGCCCAACTCTAAGGCACTGCCGGCCCGCTCACAGAACAAAGGACTGAGCGATACCAGAGGAGAGCTAGCCGGCTGCGGACTGCGCCATCCCCCGCCGGACACAGCGGGCAGGCGGGGCCCGCCAGAGCCGGAAAGGGGCAAACTCGGCTCCAGAGAGGGCACCCCCTACCAAACTGCAAACAGGCTCCCAGTTTTTAAGCAAAGACTGCCTGAGATCCCGGAGGGTCGACAGCAGCCGGGAGGGTCGCAGCCAGAGACCAGCTCCCCAGAACCGACACAAAGCACACCGGAGCCGGGCGCGCCCGTAAACCGAGGCGGGGACCAGGGAGGTGATAAGCCGCACCGCCCCAACAGGGGACAGCGCCCTCGCCAAACTCCTGGCCGCCTGGGCAGCTCCGACCGGGAACGGCACAAGCCGCGGGCAAAATCGAGTCTGCGCCTTTGTGGAGTAACCGGGAGCCTGAACCTGAGCGGCTTAGTCCTGGGAAGTGCACGCAGCTCAGGGCCCGCTCCCCGGCCGAGTAACCTGAAGCCTGAGCAGGGTAGACGGGGAAAGCACACACGCCGTGAGCGGGGGCGAACCCAGTGCGGCCGAGACACTGCGAGCTTACCACACACACGCCAGAATTGCAGTGTTCCTTCCTCCCCACAGCACGATTGAACAAGCGAACCTAAAGAGATCACCTCCACCGCTTTGTTGCAGGGCGGAAATTAGATACTGAAGAGATCTCCAAACAGAAGCCAAATAAACAGAGGGAAGTGCTTTGGAAGGGACAGGCCAACAGATTAAGATCCCTGTAGCTAATACCGACTGCATTAAAAAGGACCTACAGATCTTGAAAAGTATAAGCAGGAATAAGGATCTATCTAAAACTGAGCAGATCCCACACTGCTCACAACAGCTCCAGAGAAAGTCCGGGATATATATATTTTTTACTATTATTATTTTTTTTAATTTTTTTTTTTAATTTTTTTTTAATTAAAAAAATTTTTTTTTCTCTTCTTTCCTTTTTCTTCAAGTCCTCTATTACACCTTTAACTTTCATTTTCATAACCCACTATTAACTTGCAAAAAAAAAAAAAAACCCCTATTTTTGAAGCAAACTACATACATATATCTTATACCTTTTGTGTTTTTTTTTTTTTAATGTTTTTTTCCTGTTCTACATTTTTTTACTGTTTCTTTTTTTACTGTTTTACTGTTTTTTTTTCTTTTTACACTGTTCCCTTTTTTCTTTTTTTTTTTTTTTTTTTTAGATTGTAAGTTTTATAAGAGTCTAACCTCTACTCTAGATTTTTAATCTGTGTTTTACATATTTGATATCAACTTTGTACATTTAAGAACCCAATCTTTAGGACCCATTTTTACTCAGGAGTGTGATCACTGGCCTGATCACTCTCTCCCCCTATTGATGCTCTTTCTTCTCCCCCAGGGAACCTCTATCTCCCACCCTCCTCCTTCTCTTCTCAACCCAATTCTGTGAATCTCTGAGGGTGTTCTGGGTACCGGAGAACACTTCAGGAACAGGATACTGCCCAGATCTCTCTCTCCCCTCTTAATTCCTCCCTTTCTACTCATGCTCACCTCTGTTACCTTCCTCCCCCCTCTCTATGTATCTCTGTGAATCACTCTGAGGGTTCCAAACTGTGGAAAGCACAGAGGGAAGTGCTTACTGGCTAGATTGCTCTCTCCACATTTGAATTCCCCTCTTCCCCTCCTGGTCACTACAACCCACCCCCCCCACCTCATCTCTCCATGTAACTCAGTGAACCTTTCTGGGTATCCCTCACTGTGGAGAATCTTTTCACCATTAACCTAAAAGTTTTATTATTGAGGCTGTATGGAAGGAGAAGTCTTGAGGCTACTGCAAGAATAAGACTGAAAGCCAGGGGAAACATTAATTAATAAGAGACCATCCAATAGCCTCCATAAATTCACTGAAACCAAGCTCCACCCAAGAGATAATAAGTTCCAGAGCAAGACATACCACGCAAATTCTCCAGCAACGCAGGAACATAGACCTGAGCATCAATATACAGGCTGCCCAGAGGCACACCAAATCCATAGACATCTCAAAAATTAATACTGGTCACTCCATTACACTCAAGAGAGCAGAAATCCAGCTCCACCCACCAGAACACCGACACAAGCTCCCCCAACCAGGAAACCTTGACAAGCCACCTGTCCAACCCCAACCGCAGTGAGGAACCTCCACAACAAAGAGGAACTTCATACTACCAGAATACAGAAGGGCCACGCCTAACACAGCAATCTAAACAAGATGAAAAGGCAGAGAAATACTCAGCAAGTAAAGGAAAATGAGAAATGCCCACAAAGCCAAACAAAAGAGGAGGAGATAGGGAATCTATCCGAAAAAGAATTTAGAATAAGGATAATAAAAATGATCCAAAATCTTGAAAGCAAAATGGAGTTACAGATAAATAGCCTGGAGACAAAGATTGAGAAGATGCAAGAAATGTTTATCAAGGACTTAGAAGAAATAAAAAGGAATCAATATAGAATGAATAATGAAATAAAGGAGATAAAAGACACTCTGGAGGGAACCAACAGTAGAATAACGGAGGCAGAAGATAGGATAAGTGAGGTAGAAGATAGAATGATGGAAATAAACGAAGCAGAGAGGAAAAAAGAAAAAAGAATCAAAAGAAATGAGGAAAACCTCCGGGACCTCTGGGACAATATGAAACGCCCCAACATTCGAATCATAGGAGTCCCAGAAGAAGAAGATAAAAGGAAAGGCCATGAAAAAATACTCGAGGAGATAATAGTTGAGAATTTCCCTAAATTGAGGAAAGAAATAGTCACAGAAGTCCAAGAAACCCAGAGAGTTCCAAACAGGATAAACCCAAGGCGAAACACCCCAAGACACATATTAATCAAATTAACAAAGATCAAACACAAAGAACAAATATTAAAAGCAGCAAGGGAAAAACAACAAATAACACACAAGGGGATCCCCATAAGGATAACAGCTGATCTTTCAATAGAAACCCTTCAGGCTAGAAGGGAATGGCAGGACATACTTAAAGTAATGAAAGAGAATAATCTACAACCCAGATTACTGTACCCAGCAAGGATCTCATTCAGATATGAAGGAGAATTCAAAAGCTTTACAGACAAGCAAGAGCTGAGGGAATTCAGCACCACCAAACCAGCTCTCCAGCAAATGCTAAAGGATCTTCTCTAAACAGGAAACACAGAAAGGATGTTTCAACACGACCTCAAAACAACAAAGTAAATGGCAACGGGATCATACTTATCAATAATTACCTTAAATGTAAATGGGTTGAATGCCCCAACCAAAAGGCAAAGGGTTGCTGAATGGATACAAAAACAAGACCCCTATATATGCTGTCTACAAGAGACCCACCTCAAAACTAGGGACACACACAGGCTGAAAGTGAAAGGATGGAAAAACATATTCCATGCAAACGGAGACCAAAAGAAAGCAGGAGTCGCAATACTCATTTCAGATAAAATAGACTTTAAAATAAAGGATGTGAAAAGGGACAAAGAAGGACACTACATAAAGATCAAAGGATCAATTCAAGGAGAAGACGTAACAATCATAAATATATATGCACCCAACATAGGAGCACCACAATATATAAGGCAAATACTAACAAGTATGAAAGGGGAAATTAACAATAACACAATAATAGTGGGAGACTTTAATACTCCACTCACGCATATGGATAGATCAACTAAACAGAAAATTAACAAGGAAACACAAACTTTAAATGATACAATAGACAAATTAGATTTAATTGATATTTACAGGAGTTTCCACCCCAAAACAATCAATTTTACCTTTTTCTCAAGTGCACATGGAACTTTCTCCAGGATAGATCACATCCTGGGCCATAAATCTAGCCTTGGTAAATTCAAAAAAATTGAAATCATCCCAGCCATCTTCTCTGACCACAATGCAGTAAGATTAGACCTCAATTACAGGAAAAAAACTATTAAAAGTTCCAACATATGGAGGCTAAACAACACGCTTCTGAATAACCAACAAATCACAGAAGAAATCAAAAAAGAAATAAAATTATGCATAGAAACGAATGAAAATGAAAACACAACAACCCAAAACCTATGGGACACTGTAAAAGCAATACTAAGGGGAAGGTTCATAGCAATACAGGCGTACCTCAAGAAACAAGAAAAAAATCAAATAAATCAACTAACTCTACACCTAAAGCAACTAGAGAAGGAAGAAATGAAAAACCCCAGGGTCAGTAGAAGGAAAGAAATCTTAAAAATTAGGGCAGAAATAAATGCAAAAGAAACAAAAGAGACCATAGCAAAAATCAACAAAACTAAAAGCTGGTTTTTCGAGAAGATAAACAAAATTGATAAGCCATTAGCCAGACTCATCAAGAAACAAAGGGAGAAGAATCAGATCAACAAAATTAGAAATGAAAATGGAGAGATCACAACAGATTCCACAGAAATACAAAGGATCATAAGAGACTACTACCAACAGCTATATGCCAATAAAATGGACAACTTGGAAGAAATGGACAAATTCTTAGAAAAGTATAACTTTCCAAAACTGAACCAGGAAGAAATAGAAGATCTTAACAGACCCATCACAAGCACGGAAATCGAAAGTGTAATCAGAAATCTTCCAGCAAACAAAAGCCCAGGACCAGACGGCTTCACAGCGGAATTCTACCAAAAATTTAGAGAAGAGCTAACACCTATCCTGCTCAAACTCTTCCAGAAAATTGCAGAAGATGGTAAACTTCCAAACTCATTCTATGAGGCCACCATCACCCTAATTCCAAAACTAGACAAAGATGTCACAAAAAAGGAAAACTACAGGCCAATATCACTGATGAACATAGATGCAAAAATCCTTAATAAAATTCTAGCAAACAGAATCCAACATCATATTAAAAAGATCATACATCATGACCAAGTGGGCTTTATCCCAGGAATGCAAGGTTTTTTTAACATCCGCAAATCAATCAATGTAATACACCACATTAACAAATTGAAAGAAAAAAACCATATGGTTATCTCAATAGATGCAGAAAAAGCCTTTGACAAAATTCAGCATCCATTTATGATTAAAACCCTCCAGAAAGCAGGAATAGAAGGAACATATCTCAACATAATAAAAGCTATATATGACAAACCCACAGCAAACATTATCCTCAATGGTGAAAAATTGAAAGCATTTCCCCTAAAGTCAGGAACAAGGCAAGGATGCCCACTTTCACCACTACTATTCAACATAGTTTTGGAAGTTTTGGCCACAGCAATCAGAGCTGAAAAAGAAATAAAAGGAATACAGATAGGAAAAGAAGAAGTAAAACTCTCACTGTTTGCAGATGACATGATCCTCTACATAGAAAACCCTAAAGACTCTACTAGAAAATTACTAGAGTTGATCAATGAATATAGTAAAGTTGCAGGATATAAAATTAACACACAGAAATCCCTTGCATTCCTATACTCCAATCATGAGAAAACAGAAAGAGAAATTAAGGAAACAATACCATTCACCATTGCATCAAAAAGAATAAAATACTTAGGAATATATCTACCTAAAGAAACAAAAGACTTATATATAGAAAACTATAAAACACTGATGAAAGAAATCAAAGAGGACACAAACAGATGGAGAAATATACCGTGTTCATGGATTGGAAGAATTAATATAGTGAAAATGAGTATTCTACCCAAAGCAATCTACAGATTCAATGCAATCCCTATCAAGCTACCAATGGTATTTTTCACAGAACTAGAACAAATCATCTCACAATTTGTATGGAAATATAAGAAACCTCGAATAGCCAAAGCAATCTTGAGGAAGAAGAATGGAACTGGAGGAATCAACCTGCCTGACTTCAGACTCTACTACAAAGCCACAGTCATCAAGACAGTATGGTACTGGCACAAAGATAGAAATATAGATCAATGGAACAAAATAGAAAGCCCAGAGATAAACCCACGCACATATGGACACCTTATCTTCGACAAAGGAGGCAAGAATATACAATGGAGAAAAGACAACCTCTTTAACAAGTGGTGCTGGGAAAACTGGTCAACCACTTGTAAAAGAATGAAACTAGAACACTTCCTAACACCGTACACAAAAATAAACTCAAAATGGATTAAAGATCTAAACATAAGACCAGAAACAATAAAACTCCTAGAGGAAAACATAGGCAAAACACTCTCCGACATAAATCACAGCAGGATCCTCCATGACCCACCTCCCAGAATATTGGAAATAAAAGCAAAAATAAACAAATGGGACCTTATTAAAATTAAAAGCTTTTGCACAACAAAGGAAACTATAAACAAGGTGAAAAGACAGCCTTCAGAATGGGAGAAAATAATAGCAAATGAAGCAACAGACAAACAATTAATCTCAAAAATATACAAGCAACTTCTGCAGCTGAATTCCCGAAAAATAAATGACCCAATCAAAAAATGGGCCAAAGAACTAAACAGACATTTCTCCAAAGAAGACATACAGATGGCTAACAAACACATGAAAAGATGCTCAACATCACTCATTATTAGAGAAATGCAAATCAAAACCACAATGAGGTATCATTTCACACCAGTCAGAATGGCTGCTATCCAAAAGTCTACAAGCAATAAATGCTGGAGAGGGTGTGGAGAAAAGGGAACCCTCTTACACTGTTGGTGGGAATGCAAACTAGTACAGCCACTATGGAGAACAGTGTGGAGATTCCTTAAAAAACTGGGAATAGAACTGCCATATGACCCAGCAATCCCACTGCTGGGCATATACACCGAGGAAACCAGAATTGAAAGAGACGCGTGTACCCCAATGTTCATCGCAGCACTGTTTACAATAGCCAGGACATGGAAGCAACCTAGATGTCCATCAGCAGATGAATGGATAAGGAAGCTGTGGTACATATACACAATGGAATATTACTCAGCCATTAAAAAAAATACATTTGAACCGGTTCTACTGAGATGGATGAAACTGGAGCCCATTATACAGAGTGAAGTAAGCCAGAAAGAAAAACAACAATACAGTATACTAATGCATATATATGGAATCTGAAAGATGGTAACGATAACCCTATATGCGGGACAGAATGAGAGACACAGATGCATGGAACAATTTTATGGACTCTGAGGGAGAAGGTGAGGGTGGGACGTTCTGGGAGAATGGCATTGAGACATGTGTATTGTCATATGTGAAACAGAGCACCATTCCATGTTCGATGCATGTGACAAGGGCTCGGGGCCGGGGCAGTGGGATGATCCAGAGGGATGGGAGGGGGAGGGAGGTGGGTGGGGGGTTCGGGAAGGGGAACACATGTAAACCCATGGCTGATTCTTGTCAATGTATGGCAAAAACTATTACAATATTGTAAAGTAATTAGCCCCCAAGTAAAATAAATAAATTTATTAAAAAAAAAAAAAAAAAAAAAAAGAAGCAGTATCCACTGAAACCTGAGGTTAAGGAGGGGTTAAAACCCATCATTGAGAATTTAAAGGAGCAGGGATGGGAGTAAAGTAGCTGAAGGTAATCAGCTGGCTGACTGTCAATCCAGAAAAGAAACACTTTATGAAACCCCTTCACTGCAGACACCTTTGATCTGGACAGGTCCTGTGGAACAGGAAAAACCACAATATACTGAGGAAGAATTAGAAAGATATGAGAAAAGAGGAGCAAAGATTACTGATAAAGGATGGTTACGGTCTGTGGATGAACGATTACTAATTCCTGAAATTCCCCAATGGAAAAGTTTTCCTAAAGCCTTGGAATTAACTAATTATGTAACTCAGCTCTCAGCTTTTCAACAGGCCTTAAGGGAACACCGGGAGGGGACTCCTGACCCAGCCTCTGAGTCAAGCAAGCCTTTATTTGAGCCAGGAACCGAGGTCCTGATAAAAACATTGGGATCTGGGGGCCAATCCCTCGAGCCCCTCTGGGAAGGCCCTTACCAGTTATCCTTTTTACTCCCACAGCTGTCAAAGTGCCAGGAATTGATTCATGGGTACATCACACTCGAGTTAAGAGATGGCACCCTGACCAGAATTAAGTGATGTCATTTTATGTCTTTACTTTCTATGCTTTGACTTTGTACTTTTCAGATGGGCCTTATAATCTATGTGGGCCTACTTCTGCTGACTCCAAAAATCCTGGAGTCTTGACCCTCAAGACAACGCCTTCCTGTCCTGGGCTCATTCCTACCCCACATTCCACAATCAGTCTAATTGCAGGGCTTGTGGAGCACTCCCATCTTCATCAATTGAAGACTTCCCATGGTGGGTTTCTCTACTTCAAGGAAAGGACTTTCTTCAACTCTGTGATGACATCTAACAATCCTAAGACAGACTGATGTAACTATGGACATCATGTGACTTTTAATTTTGATTTTAACTTGGTTTAATGACTATTTTACCTTACATCTGTAACTGTAAAACAGGGTTTGCTTCTAGTCGCACGAAGGCTTTTAAGTTACAAATGGTTGTTCAGACTCAAATGCGTGCCTTAGCCTCCTCCAACTATTACTTGGGGTCCCTAGATCAGAGACCCTCAATATGAGGGTTAGAAGAATATGTTGCCTCAACAATTTAGGGACCATGCCCCTCAACAGCAGGAAGTAGTTATGGAATGAAAACGACACTCTTTTCCCTTGGCAACATAATTCTCCTAAAAGAAAAGGGGGGAATGAGAGAGTCAATTCCTAGGCAGGTTGATAAGAAGTCCAGGGGTCCCCAAGGAGAGACAGGTCTGGAATTCTCAAGGAGGAAGAAAGAACAAACATTTTTTTTCCTCTACGTTCCTTAGGATTATATAACAATAATATATCCTGCTTGAGGACACTCTCTGGAAAAAATCTTCTGGCTAATCCTGTTATCTTAAAATGTAAATTATGGGAGTGGGTCTAGTAAGGTCTTTACAACCTCCAGACATTCTTTTGATTCACTGTAATAAATAATTAAAAAGTATATAACTCCATTGCTAACACTAGCAAGGGGGTGCTCTTTCTGCCCTCTTCTGATGTCTATGTCAGAAGCTTTCTCTATCCCTTTTATACTTTAATAAAACTCAATTACACAAAAGCTCTGAGCGATCAAGCCTCATCTCTGGCCCCAGATTGAGTTCTCCTCCAGAGGCCAAGAATCCCAGCGTCTTTTGTGGTTCAGCAACAACATTTCAAGAGGATAGAGTTCAGGAAGATCAGAGCAATTGAAAATGTAGGCAAAAAACCATAGCCAGATACCACCAGAGAGTGGGAGCCCCATGTTTCCATATAAACTCTGCCCAAATAAATACTCACTGATCCCTAAACTACACATAAACAGAGTTAAGGCTAGAAGACCTGAACAGAGATTTCTGTTGCTGCCCACCTCAGAGAAGACAAGTCTGCAATTTGAATCCTGTCAAAGTGTTGCCTGCTAAAGTAAAACATCAATACTTGTGGAAAATTCCATTTCCACAAATAGTCACAGAAGTACTTTTACTCCAAGTTCTGAAATCATGCGAGTCCCCTGATCAGGAACTAGAGTCTTTTTCACCTATGACCATATCACAACATTGAGGGAACACATCTGGAATCAAAATTGAGCAAAAGGCCTGGCAAATATTTGGATCTTAAAATACAAATAGAACTGTGTTCTTCCAAGGCCTACCCAATTTTGGAGTGCTAGAAGAATGTAAGTGTGGATGGAGTTAAAACACTAAGACATGAAAGTGAGAGAGTCAATTCCTAGGCAGGTTGATAAGAAGTCTAGGGGTCCCCAAGGAGAGAGGTGTCTGGAATTCTCAAGGAGGCGGAAAGGACAAACTTTTTTTTTCCTCTACCTTCCTTAGGATTATATAACAATAATGTATCCTGCTTCAGAAGAGTCTCTGGAAAAAACCTTCTGGCTAATCCTGTTATCTTAAAAATGTAAATTATGGGGGTGATCTAGTAAGGTCTTTATAATCTCCAGAAATAATTATAAAGTATATAACTCTGTTGCTAACACTGGTGAGAGGGCACTCTTTCTGTCCCCTTCTGATGTCTATGTCAGAAGCTTTCTCTACCTCTTTTATACTTTAATAAAACTTTATTACACAGAAACTCTGAGCGATGAAGCCTCATCTCTGGCCCCGGATTGAATTCTCCTCTGGAGGCCAAGAATCCCGGCATCTTTCGTGGTTCAGCAACAACCTTTCAGATGTGCATGGTAGGATCAGGGGCCAGAAAGTCAACAGAAGACAAGTGGAGTGAGCAAGGACAGTTGGGAAGCAATGGCAGGAGGGTGCTGGACATCCTTGAGGCTGTGTATCCACAGGGTTGGTTATCATACCCTTATATCTGCTTCACCCCAAAAAGAAAAACTGCCTCACACTGATATTCCATTCCATAAAACTGGCTTTGTGATACGTTCTGACAATGAGAACCAGCTTTTACACACATGAAATAAAATGAAGGGAATCTCTGACCTCAGTCCTCCAACTTACAAAAAGCAAAAACAAAAAAAAGTGAAAAGTTGCTGAGAATCTAGCAAAAAACTCTTTAGTCTCCATTCTTACATGTTTTTGCTATTTATTATTTAAAGATATTAGGAAATTGATTAAAATTACTTAGTAATATGATAGTGGAAAATATATGCACTACATTGTTAATTATAAAAAAGCAGGTAGTAAATCAAGAAATACAATGTGCTCTCAGGTATGTAAATATGAAAATATTAATATTTATCCTATAATTATGTATGACTTCCATTTCTTCCTTTGGGTTTTCCTGAACATATCAAATTTTCTATACTGAATATGTATTGTTTGTATAATCAGGGAAGCAAAAATTCAGAGAAGGAAGATTAGTGTTAGTAATTTTGGTACAATTAGTTCTCTGAGCTATCAACCCTAATGCATCTGAAAGTTACTACTTTCTATATTATTTAAAAATTCAACTTTAAATCACTTCTGGGATTAGAGAGTCTCTTAGCAATTTAAAAGGATTTAAATTGGCTACCAGAACCACTGTGGGGCCTCTGTAAATATTTAAGGCTCAGAGGTAGGAAAGAATTCATGTGACATATTAGTTTACTACTGCAAGTTTATAACATGGCATTCTGTTTTGGCAGAAAGCTTTATTTTTTCCTTTCCTTTACCACTATTTATAGTTGTCTGTGACTGTGGTATACTTGAATGTGAGTCCCAGAGCATGACTATAGCTCTAGAAGGAACACTAAGAAGTCATTCATTGAGGAGGAGCAACTGTCAAAAGAAGTTAGTGAAACCCTGATGAAAAAGAATGTTTTCCCTGTTTTGAAAACTGAAACCTCAAATAGCCATGCTATCTTTTATAAATGAAGACGATGAAGATCCTATACTGAAGATTTAATAGGGAACATTAGAACACATTTAAGAAGAGATATTTCCAGAAAGGAAAAGATGAATGGGAACTGGGAATTATGAATAACTTATTTTATTTTTAAAGTGCTGAATATAGCAATGAAAAAAACTAAGGTATTATTGGGTGAAGAAAATATCATGATATACACGAACATAATTTAAATAAGTCACATTTATCATGGAAAATGAAAGAATAGCAGCCTAGGGGTACAGAATAAACTGACATCTATTGTGCACACAATCTATGTCAAGAACTTTCAGGTATGTTACATCAATCCTAAAAAAAACAAACAGACAAAAAAAAAAAAAAAAACCTCTAAAAATAAGTACCATTACCCCATTTTAAATGACACATCATGATGAGAGATTGTGTTTTGCCCAAGTTTATACAGCCAATATGCCAAGGAGCCAAGACTGAAGTTTAGGTCCTTCAAGCCAAGTGCTTTCATAATACATAGCTAAGGGGAAAATGGAGTAAGAGGACTGAGACACAACAGGCTTTCTGAGACACGAGACCACTGTACTCTAGCACAGCCCTAGAGGTGGTCAGAGCATGAAGAACACAATCCCAGGAGTGAGTCCAGCTCACTGAAGTTTCCAGCAACAAAGAAGTGTTCTTGGTTTCCACACAGAAATGTGAATGAGAAAACCCAATAAAATTCTCAAAACCATGTAGGAAAATGAGAAGATGCTTTGTTCTGACTAGAGCACTATTGCCTATTATTAGCAACTTTGGGGCTCAGAAATTTGGACACGCCCTCAAGATCTAGCACCTATCTGATCTTACAAAAAATACATTATTTTATAAGTAGAAGGAAAAAATAGCTGAAGTGGGAGATAGCAAGCAATACTTAGTGCATTGGATTTCCTTCTGAGGAGAATGGCACAGCTTGTTTCAAGAGGTTCCTTGCATTAAAATCAGGAAGTCAGGTAAGTACATGTGTTTTACAAACAACTACTACTTTCTTCTATCAGTAAACATAGCGAGAAGGGTGAATACTTTATGATCCAAGTCCTCAAGTGGAGTTTGCTTCCCTTCTGTAGGCAATATCCAAAGATGAATATCAAAAGCTTTTAATTTTAATTAGGTCCCATTTGTTTATTTTTGCTTTTATTTCCAATATTCTGGGAGGTGGGTCATGGAGGATCCTGCTGTGATTTATGTCAGAGAGAGTTTTGTCTATGTTTTCCTCTAGGAGTTTTATAGTTTCTGGTCTTACGTTTAGATCTTTAATCCATTTTGAGTTTATTTTTGTGTATGGTGTTAGGGAGTGTTCTAGTTTCATTCTTTTACAAGTGGTTGACCAGTTTTCCAAGCACCACTTGTTAAAGAGATTGTCTTTTCTCCATTGTATATTCTTGCCTCCTTTGTCGAAGATAAGGTGTCCATAGGTGCGTGGGTTTATCTCTGGGCTTTCTATTTTGTTCCATTGATCTATATTTCTGTCCTTGTGCCAGTACCATACTGTCTTGATGACTGTGGCTTTGTAGTAGAGCCTGAAGTCAGACAGGTTGATTCCTCCAGTTCCATTCTTCTTTCTCAAGATTGCTTTGGCTATTCGAGGTTTCTTATATTTCCCTACAAATTGTGAAACGATTTGTTCTAGTGAAAAATACCATTGGTAGCTTGCTAGGGATTGCATTGAATCTATAGATTGCTTTGGGTAGTATACTCATTTTCACTATATTTCACTATATTAATTCTTCCAATCCATGAACATGGTATATTTCTCCATCTGTTTGTGTCCTGTTTGATTTCTTTCATCAGTGTTTTATAGTTTTCTATATATAAGCTTTTGCACAACAAAGGAAACTATAAGCAAGGTGAAAATACAGCCTTCAGAATGGGAGAAAATAATAGCAAACGAAGCAACAGACAAACAATTAATCTCAAAAATATACAAGTAACTCCTGCAGCTCAATTCCAGAAAAATAAATGACCCAATCAAAACATGGGCCAAAGAACTAAACAGACATTTCTCCAAAGAAGACATACAGATGGCTAACAAACACATGAAAAGATGCTCAACATCACTCATTATTAGAGAAATGCAAATCAAAACCACAATGAGGTACCATTTCACACCAGTCAGAATGGCTGCTATCCAAAAGTCTACAAGCAATAAATGCTGGAGAGGGTGTGGAGAAAAGGGAACCCTCTTACACTGTTGGTGGGAATGCAAACTAGTACAGCCACTATGGAGAACAGTGTGGAGATTCCTTAAAAAACTGGGAATAGAACTGCCATATGACCCAGCAATCCCACTGCTGGGCATACACACCAAGGAAACCAGAATTGAAAGAGACACGTGTACCCCAATGTTCATCGCAGCACTGTTTACAATAGCCAGGACATGGAAGCAACCTAGATGTCCATCAGCAGACGAATGGATAAGGAAGCTGTGGTACATATACACAATGGACTATTACTCAGCCATTAAAAAAAATACATTTGAATCGGTTCTACTGAGATGGATGAAACTGGAGCCCATTATACAGAGTGAAGCCAGAAAGAAAAACACCAATACAGTATACCAATGCATATATATGGAATTTGAAAGATGGTAATGATAACCCTTTTCCATGGGGATTTTCTTGATCCCTGCCTCCTGTACAACGTCACGAACCTCTGTCCATAGTTCATCAGGCATTCTGTCTATCAGGTCTAGTCCCTTAAATCTATTTTTCACTTCCACTGTATACTCATAAGGGATTTGATCTAGGTCATACCTGAATGGTCTAGTGGTTTTCCCTACTTTCTTCAATTTCAGTCTGAATTTGAAAATAAACAGTTTATGATCTGAGCCACAGTCTGCTCCCGGTCTTGTTTTTGCTGACTGTATAGAGCTTCTCCATCTTTGGCTGCAAAGAATATAATCAATCTGATTTCGGTGTTGACCATCTGGTGATGTCCACGTGTAGAGTCTTCTCTTGTGTTGTTGGAATAGGGTGTTTGCTATTACCAGTGCGTTCTCGTGGCAAAACTCTATTAGCCTTTGCCCTGCTTCATTCTGTACTCCAAGGCCAAACCTGCCTGTTACGCCAGGTGTTTCTTGACTTCCTACTTTTGCATTCCAGTCCCCTATAATGAAAAGGACATCTTTTTTGGGTGTTAGTTCTAGAAGGTCTTGTAGGTCTTCATAGAATCATTCAACTTCAGCTTCTTCGGCGTTACTGGTCGGGGCATAGACTTAGATTACCGTGATATTGAACGGTTTGCCTTGGAAGCGAACAGAGATCATTCTGTCGTTTTTGAGATTGCATCCAAGTACTGCATTTCGGACTCTTCTGTTGACCATGATGGCTACTCCATTTCTTCTAAGGGATTCTTGCCCACAGTAGTAGATATAATGGTCATCTGAGTTAAATTCACCCATTCCAGTCCATCTTAGTTCGCTGATTCCTAGAATGTCAACGTTCACTCTTGCCATCTCCTGTTTGACCACTTCCAGTTTGAAAGCTGAGCGCCGCAGAATTGATGCTTTTGAACTGTGGTGTTGGAGAAGACTCTTGAGAGTTTCTTGGACTGCAAGGAGATCCAATCAATCCATCCTAAAAGAGATCAATCCTGGGTGTTCATTGGAAGGTCTGATGTTGAAGCTGAAGCTCCAATACTTTGGCCACCTCATGCGAAGGGTTGACTCATTGGAAAAGACCCTAATGCTGGGTAGGATTGGGGGCGGGAGGAGAAGGGGACGACAGAGGATGAGATGGTTGGATGGCATTACCGACTCGATGAACATGGGTTTGGGTAGACTCCGGGAGTTGGTGATGGACAGGGAGGCCTGGCGTGCTGCAATTCATGGGGTCGCAGAGAGTCGGACACGACTGAGCGACTGAACTGAACTGAATGATAACCCTATATGCGAGACAGAATAAGAGACAGAGATGCATAGAACAGTCTTATGGACTCTGAGGGAGAAGGTGAGGGTGGGACGTTCTGGGAGAATAGCATTGAAACATGTATATTATCATATGTGAAACAGAACACCATTCCAGGTTCGATGCATGAGACAAATGCTCAGGGCTGGGGCAATGGGATGACCCAGAGGGATGGGATGGGGAGGGAGGTGGGAGGGGGGTTCAGGATGGGGAACACATGTAAACCCATGGCTGATTCTTGTCAATGTATGGCAAAAACTACTACAATATTGTAAAGTAATTAGCCCCCAACTAAAATAAATAAATTTATTAAAAAAAAAGAAGACAAAGATGAATATCAACCTAATGTTTGATCCTTTGGAGAAAGATGCACAAAAAACAGAGAGCCAGAAAGCTGAAATTTTTACCTCCTTTTGGCAGAGATAAAGAAGCCAAGGTAATAGCTCTCACGAATATCCCTCACATTTCTCACCATGGGTATCTCCTCTGCCTAATCTTTTTACTGTGTAATACAATTGCATGCCTCATAAAATGCACCCCATATTGCCCACCCAGGCCATTCTAAATAGTAGACTCTAGAATTCTGTTCCAAGAGTTAAGACTATGACAGTGTGTCTGCTCAGGAGGTAATTCTGTGAAGCGATTACCTGAAATCAAAACATTAAATGGCATTAAGTCAGTCTATATAATAAATCAACAAAAAAAATTCTCCAATTTCCTTTCCATTAACTGTTTTTATCCTTTCTTGAGTGTTAATGAAAACTAGGGACAAGATTTGGCAAATCTTTGCCACTATTTCCTTCGAAGAAAAACTTTTTAATATTTCTTATGTTTACAGTCATATCCATTCCTTAAATTGAATATGGAGAATGAGAAAAAGTTAATAATAATTATTATTACCCAAGTCCCACATGCTAGAGAAAACAAGTTAACATTTTCCTGTGACTTTTTTCAGCCACATGTATATAAATTGTGATTGTTTTATAGATATGAAACTTCCATTTTAATACTATACCATGGCCATCTTCCTTTGTTTGTACTGTTCTCTAAGATTACAATTTTGTTTGTATGACACATAAGGATGTGTCTTCTCACATGTGTTGCATGACCCACAACCAACACAAACCAGAATTCCAGCAGTCTAGAGGAAAAAAGCAAAACAAAACTGTTTTAACTATTTAAATCATGATTGAACTTGAAACATGAAATGTCATTATTTTTTTCTTATTCTAGTCTATTGGATGGATCATTAAGGGGAAAAACTGTTAAGTAATAATAATAGTCTAATACCAATCTTTTGACTATTTTTATGCATATACTCCAGAGTTTCATTATTTTGAACTATGAGACCAAATAATTTTTTAAAAAGACAATCTTCATTATCTAAATTATGCATCCTCCTTTAACTATATTACTAAGAGATTTTCATTTTACCAAGAATGAGTACTGTATTTTATCAAATGTTTTTTGGCATCTTGTTAGTTATGTTTTATTAGTTAACAAAACCATGTGTTTTGCTTTGTTTTTTGCCTAGCTGTTTAGTACACTATATTAATAGATTTTCAGATAATAATTTGAAATTTCATGAATTCATAAAATAAATTATATCACTTTAGTATATAGTTTAGATATATTTATGATTCTTGCACATATATGCATAAGTAATGATAATTCCATAGTTTTATTCTACCCTTGACAATTTAGAATAACAGACTAGTTTAATAAAATGTTTTTGTAAAATATTCCATAATTTTTTCATATTGAAACATGCTATGTAGCACAGAAATTGTTTCTTAAAAGAACAAAATAACTCTCACAACATTCTGCATTCAGTACCCATTTTGAAAAACAAGACCTCACAATGGGATCCCTATTACCTACTACAGTATATATGGCATAGTTTGAAATGAATAAATGAATATATGAAAGACCTTACAAGAGATATAAAGTATGGAGTGCGTGACAGTGCATACAAGGGGCATCCTCCTTACAACAGAAAGTGGGAAAGCTTTCCATGAAAAGGTAATATCTAAGATAAGAGGGGCCCTTCTAACAAGAAAATACTTTGAACAAAGCATAAAGAAGAAAGAGGGTAGTAGTATAAGGAGACTGATAAGAAACTCAGCATGGTCATTGCAGAACATTTAGGGTGACAGTAGTGCATCCATAATTTCCACGTTAGAAGAATCTGGGAGTAACAATGTGATTGGATGAGGGGCTATAGACTTTGGTTGAAGTTGTACTGTATGGCCAGCACAGTTTTTACATAGATATTTCTCTGTTAGAATATTTTGCGGGGTTGCTGATGAAGATCATGGAGAAAAAAAAAAAAAACTTTCCTTAACAGTATCACAAAAGAAGAAATGGTGTATGTGAGAAAAAAGGTAACTGAAGAGGTTCGGATAAGCCTACATGATGGATTGATTCAGTGTTTTTGGTGATGTTACTATTTCCATTTTCTCTTATTTTGACCTAAATTCTGAAAAATAGTGTCCTTCACCTGGGACCTTTTTTGAACAGAAAGAAAAGGAGATGTTCTTCCTTCACCTTTATATGTATATGGAAATATACACTAATATTGCTATATTACAGAAAGTAAATATAATTATATATCACATATATATGCCATGTTGGAACCATTACTTTTAGGTACTTAACAGATTTTTATCAACTTTAATTCTAATGACAACTTGACAATTAAGTATTGCTTTTTCCTACTTTTCCATTTGAGACTTAAAAATTGAACAAATTACCAAAGTTATATCCAGGTTAAACGATATGGTAATATATTTATATAATCTTTTAAATAGAGGCCATCTTCATCAGAACACAGATTCAAAATTTCCTTAATGAAGGCATCTTGATACTCCTACACTGAAAAGTAGTTCCTCCTAAATCTTATCTGGCACTTCCCATAAGAACTCTTGGAACATTAGTAGCCTTGACTGTGCTGCTGTGTAGATCTGTGTTTTGGATTTCTTAAAGCCTTACATCTATCATCAATACAAGTAATATTAATATAATATCGCTGCCCTTTCTTATTCCTATTAAGTGTTCCAAGAGTCAAGCACATTGCTTCAGGATCTTGAGATGAAATCATCCTGGATTTAGACTGAGCCCTAAATCCAATGACTGAGGTCCTCGTAAAAGAGACACACAGAGAAGAAGCCGCATAAAGACAGAGGCAAAGGGAATTCCCTGGTGGTCCAGCAGCTAAGACGCTGTGCTCCAGCATAGGGGGCCTGGGTTCGATCCCTGGTCAGGGATCTAGATCCCACATGCTGCAACTGAGTTTGCATACTGCAACTAAAGATCCCACCCTACAACTAAGACCCAGTGCAGCCAAAAAATTAAATACACATTAAAAAAAAACAAAAAACAGAAGCAGAGACAGGAGAGCTGTGGCCACAAGCTAAGGAGCACCAGGCACCCCCAGAAGGTGGAAGGATCCTCCTCTATAGCCATAGGAGGGAGCACAAGCCTGCCAACATCTTTATCTCAGACTTCTGGCTTCCAGACTGCAAGAGAATCCATTTCTTTTGTTTTAAGCTACCAAGTTTGTGGTAATTTGGTTTGGCAGCACTAGGAAACTGATACAGTATGTCTGTGCTTCTATATTAAACATGGGATTTTTTTGTGTTCCCCTAATCCCTCCAAAACGAATCTGCAACCCCTTGAGGGTGGTGTGGTCCCTGTTAAACACGCTCTTGAGACTTTTAAACAAACAAACAAAACAAAACAAAAAAAGAGTCAAGCACAATACTGGAAGTGAAGGTGTGCTGAAAATCTACATTATAAATGTAAATTTTCCTGAGTCATGTCCTTTTCTAAACCATGAAGGTTAGTCACATGGACACAAAGAAATGGGAAATTACTCAGCTCTGACTGAATTCTTCCTGGTGGGGACTTCCCAATACCCAGCACTCCAGTTTTGTCTGTTCATGCTCTGCCTCATCACGTACATGATCATCTTCCTGGAAACAGCCTCCTCATTATCATCAGCATACTGGATTCTTGCCTCCACACTCCCCTGTATTTCTTCCTTGGGAACCTCCCATTCTTAGACACCTGTTACACGTCATCATCCATCCCCCCAGTGCTCATTATATTTAGGTCTGAGAGAAAATCCATCACTTTCATTGGCTGTGCTCTGCAGATGGTTGTCTCTCTTGGGTTAGGCTCCACTGAGTGTGTCCTCCTGGCTGTGATGACATATGATTGATATGTGGCCATCTGCAACCCCCTAAGGTACCCCACCATCATGAACAGGGTGCTATATGTGCACATGGCTACATGGTCTTGGATCATAGGTTGTCTGACTTCTCTATTACAATTATTACAATGATATTGCCTTTCTGTGGTAATAATATCATTGATCATATGACCTGTGAGATCTTGGCCCTTCTTAAAATCATCTGTTGGGATATCAATGTGATTATCATGACAGTGACAAATATTGTTATACTGGTGATTCCTGTCCTATTAATTTTCATCTCTTATGTTTTCATCCTCTCTTCCATCCTGAGAATTAATTCTGCTGAAGGGAGAAAAAAGCCTTTTCTATCCTGTTCAGCCCACCTGACTGTGGTCATCTTATTCTATGGTTCAGCCCTTTTTATGTACATGAAGCCCAAGTCAAAGGACACAAACAATTCTGATGAGATCATTGGACTGTCTTATGGAGTGGTAACTCCAATGTTGAACCCCATCATCTACATCTTGAGAAATAAGGAGGTGAAAGAAGCTGTGAAGAAAATACTAAGTCAACACTTGCATCCATGGAAAATGTGAAAGGACATGAGGTATATTATATCCTCAGTATGGGACCAGATCAGGTCTTCTGTATTCTGAGATGAAGTCATAGAACCTGGTGTCAAGAAAACTTACCAGCTTATAAGTACAAAGATGAGACTCCCATTCTTTTAAATACAGAATGTTCATGTAAACCTTCTGAACACTCTCTTGTTGGCAGAGTTTTTAGTTGTTTTCAGCTCAGGCAATTGGGCCCATATAAAGCACATGGCTTTTCTCTTCTCTCTCTTCCTTTCTCCTCTCTCTTTTCCCTATTTCCTCCTACTTCTTATCCTTTCCCCTCCTCCATCTACTTTCTTCCTCTCCCTTTCTTCCAGGAATGTTTACACTTCCCTAGTTTCTGGTTTTCATTTGGTGGCTCAGTGGTAAAGAATCCACCGGCCAAAGCAGAAGACACAGGTTTGATCCCTGGGTCAGAAAGATCCCCTGAAAAAGGAAATAGCCCCCCACTCCAGTATTCTTGCCTGGTAAGTCCCATGGACAGAGAAGCCTGGCGAGCTACAGTACATGGGGTCACTAAAGAGTTGGACACAACTTAGCAACTAAACAACAAGAACTTTTCTAAACTTTTCCATCATTCCTCTCTGATAATCTTTCACGCTTCTGTATTGCTTAAGCTCTCAATAGCACACTTTGCCCACAAATAATAGACATAAACCACACAAAGTTATTATAAACTATTAGCTATATTCCTTATACTGTATACATCCCTATGACTTGTTTATTTTATAACTTGTACTTTATACCTCTTAATGGTTGTTGCTACTCTTATCACCAGGAATATCCTATTGAAGTCATTCTTATCTAATATAATACTGACTTCAAAAAAAGAACAGACATAAAATCTCATAAATATCCATATTCAAAAGACCACTATATTTAAAACCTGTGTTTAGGCTTACAAATAATGTAAAGGTATTATGATCAGTAAGAAAAATAAACCAATATTAAATATTATTGCTCTTGGTATCTATTAGCCATTAACTTCACATGGGTCCTCTTAAGTCCATTTTCCTATTTAGTTCCTGTCCTGCTATAAGATTGATAGTATCTATTTACTTCCTTCTTCCATAAGAATACACACTTCTCTCAATAAAAATAAATGGACACCTAACTCAAAGTGCACTCCTAAACAGGATTCTCCCCAAAATGATGAGTGAGTGAGCTCCTCCTCAAAACTAACTACAGCTTCTACTCTTACAACCACAGGAAAGAAATTTCAAGAAGTTTTAAAAGACCAGCATTTCTTCACCAGCAATGATTTAGAAATACTGAAGTCTAATCCACAAGCACCTTGAGTGATATGTACCACTTGTGAAAATACATCAAACATAATCCTACTTTTGTTCTCCTATAATTTATTCTCTGCACAGTAACTAGAGTGTTGTTTCTAGAAAAGTATATACTGAAGTTCTAGAACACACAAAATTAACCTATGGTATTTTAAAAATCAGAATAGTGGTTGCCAATGTAGGTGAGTGGATAAAGCAAGAATCAACTGGGTCAGAACATGAAGGAACTTTTCTGAGGCTGTGTTTATGTCCTGTATTTTAATAGGAATTTGAGTGACACAGGTGTGCATTTGTTAAAACTATTAATATTACGTTAAGATTTGTGAATTTAATGTATGTGAATTTCAAATTAAAAGAAAAAACTGTGAACACATATAACTTTAAACTCTAGTTAATAATATATGCTGAAGTATTTAGGGGAAAGGGTAATGATTCCCACAGATTATTTTGAAATGCATCAAAAATCACATGGATTGAATAGAGGGACAGAGAGAGGAATAGACACACGGCATGAGACAAGCAAATCTAGCCAATATTTGTGGCACAATCTAGTTGGTGAGTATTTGATCTTCAATGTAAAATATTTCAATTTTACTTCATGTCTGAAATTTTCCATAATATGTATGGTGTTGGGAAAAAATTATACAAAAACTGTCAGGAATACAGCTCTTGACTAAATGTTGTATAAATGAATAAGGCAAAGGCAGAAATTGGATCAAATATACTGTCACTGTAAACTCTCTTAATTAATTTCTGAAAAAGTTCCACTATTCTAAAAAGGAAAACTTTTTAACAGGTTACTTACAACGCTTACAAGAGAGAAATTAAAAATAAATGTTCATGGTCCCAGTGAAACTTAATTTACTACAGTGAAGTCTTGTTAGGGTTCAGTTGCTATTCCTGGGGGATGGTGTAAGGGGAGGAGAATGAAAAGAAATATATCAGAAGATTTACCAGAATTAGGTTAAAGGTATAAGGAAAAAGAAAACAGCAAACTTTTTTGGCATGATGTGTTGTTTGCCATACTCCTTCATGTGCTCTTCAGTAATTTTGATTCCCCAGGAATATCAGATTGTATAGACCTTAACAAGAGAAAGCTCATTCTTTCTACAGCATTTATTCTGCAATTGCACAAAATTTTAGATGTTACTACCATATATTCACATGATAATCACTTAATAACACTGCTATTCTTAAAACAATCAATTTACATAATCATTCATATTTCCCAGAAACTTTTTGGTCTAGAACTTAACCAAATTAAGAAGTTGATGTTCATTCAAACACTGTAAATTGAGTAAACTATTTCTTTTCTATGCTATTAATTTTCCTACAACAGATGTGACACAAACAATGATTATAAATGTGAAGGCACTATAGGTTAAAGACAACATACATTAATAGTGGCTGTATTATAATAATGATTCAGGTGATTAGAGAATGCAAGTGTTAATACGTATGCTGAAATATGGTGGCTCAGGACAGTAAAAAATCTGCCTGCAGGGCGGCAGACCTGGGTTGGATCCCTTGGTTGGGAAGATCCTCTGAAGGAGGGCATGGCAACCGACTCCAGTATTCTTACCTGAAGAATCCCCATGGACAGAGGAGCCTGGCGGGCTGCAGTCACTGGGGTTGCAAAGAGTCGGACACAACTGAGTGACTAAGCACACACACAATACACAACATTATATAAAAATGGAGAATGAGACATTACTTGATATGATGAACACTATTGGTATTAGTGATAAAAGGACTATTAAAAATAAATCTTATGCTTCTGATCAAAAGGTTTGAATTTCAAAGCATTTTGAAAGATAAGTGTACAACTCAAAACTGAAGAAAAAATGAAACAAACTATTGAAGTAAATCAATCAACAATTACATGACAAAGTCTATGCATCACACTGATCCTGTTTCAGATGGAAATAGTGTCTTCATAAGAAATAAATGCACACAGACTTGGATATCTATGTGTTTAATGTCTTAGATTTTTTTCATACAGTAAAGTTCAAGAACATAAGCCACCCTCCTCCACCCCTCCCAACTTTCTGGCATAGGAAAAGAGACAAATATCAAAATAATTATATAAAGGCACAAAGCAAAACAGACTTTAAGAATCCTTGTGCTCTATATTTCTTAGCTTTGGGCTAGGCTAGGATAATTTATCAAATTTTAAAACTAGTTGTCTTATTTTAATTGTGAAATCATCTGAAGTCAAGAGAATGATTTGCAGTTTAAAGTGTGTGCAAAACTGCATTGTTTCAATATGTATGCACAGCATTAACATTTGTCTTAAATCTCTTCTCAAAGATATCAAATTATGAAATACAGACTTTCTTTCTTCTTTTTATACTGTAAAGAAGAGACTAGATAATCCCTTGAATAAGTTCTCGGTATAGACGCTACAGAAGATATTTTCCTCTCTGTTTTTTTGAACATACAATACAGTTTAAGTTTTTACAGTATGATTTGGATGGTACATTTAAATTTCAAAATCTACAATTTGTAAAAAGTAGTTTTGATCAATGTTTGTAGAATATGTAATAATGTTTATAATAAAGGAAAGGTGATTACAGAATAACATATAATAAATGCATAAAACGAAAGTGAAATCACTCAGTCGTGTCCGACTTTTTGCAACTCCATGGATCATACAGTCCATGGAATTCTCCAGACCAGAATACTAGAGTGGGTAGCCATTCCCTTCACCAGGGGATCTTCCCAACCCAGGTATTGAACCCAAGTCTCCCGTATTGCAGGCGGATTCTTTACCAGCTGAGCCACTAGGGAAGCCTATAATAAATGCATAAGCATGTTTATAATTAAACATAATGTAATAGCAAAATGAGGGTCTAAAAGGGTCCACAAAAGTTCATCTAAGAATGTCATGATGCTTTCCACATAGAATATTTATAGCAGTTTTTTAAAAAAAATGAAACAGTCTGTTCTTAATAATGAATGATCTCATTATATTTTAATATCATATAATATCATATAGCATTTATTTTTCTCAAATGCTTCAAAATTAAGAAGAGAGTAAAATGAAATCAGTGTACATGCACCCCAATGTTTATAGCAGCACTATTTACAATAGCCAAGACATGGAAGCAACCTCAATGTTCATGGAGAGATAAGCAGATAAAGAAGATGTGGCATGTCCCCCCACCCCCGACACACACACACACACAAACACACTGGAATACTATTCAGCCATAAAAAAGAATGAAATAATGCCATTTACAGCAACATGGATAGACCCAGAGATTATCATACTAGGTGAAGCAAATCAGACAAAGAAAGTCAGATACCAGATGATATGAATTATATGTGGAATATAAAATATGATATGAATGAACTTATTTTAAAACAGACACAGACTCACACACATAGAAAGTAAACTTATGGTTTCCAAAGGGCAAAGGGAGTGGGGGAGGGCTAAATTAGGAGTTTGCGATTAGCAGATATAAGCTATTATACATAACATAGGTAAATAACAAGGTCCTATAGTACAGCACATGGAATTATATTCAATATCATGTAATAAACCATAGTGGGGAAAAAATTTTTTAAACGACATCAGTGAAAATAGAGGCCCAAAGTCAATGAAATAATATATTCAAATTGTTCAAGCAAAACCAAAAACCTAGAATTCTATACTAAATTTAACCATCTTTCAAGAGAAAAGACAAAATAAAGACATTTTTATTAAAAAAAAACTAAAAGATTTTTCCATAAAGACAACTCTAGAAAGAAACTGTTTCTGAACGAAAGGAACAGAATGAAAAAGTAATAGTAAACAAAGAAATTAGTAAATATGTGAGTGGATCCAAATTGTCACTACATTAAATAGTAAGAGAGAGAGAGAATGCTCACAAATGGGGAACATAAAAATGAGATAAAAATGAAACCTGAGATATAATGAGAGGGATTAGAAATAAGAGATAAACATGTTAAGATCCTTGGTACTACTTAGGAGGATTGCTGAGATATTAGAAACTGTGTTAAGTCAAGCATCTTAAAAAATTACAGCAATTATACAATGTATGTATATGTGTGTATAACTTTGTACTTATAACTGCAAACAATGTTTTCAAATCCAATAAAATGTTTACAAAACTTATGCATTAGGAAAGAAAGTCTCAATAAATATCTAACAAGTAATATCATTCAAACCACAATCTATAGCCATAATGTAATAATAGGAATCAATATTGAAAAAAGAAACCCCCAAAATGTGTTTTAAACATGGAAATTTTAAAACATACTTTATATGTTTAAAAAATGATGAAAATTTCAACATATTTATTACTTAACAGGACTATCAAAATTGGTGAGATAAAAACATTTTTATAATTTTAAATAAATATATTGGAAAATAAGAAAGATTGAAAATTAATACACTAAGAATCCAACTCAAAGATTTATAAAAAGAAGAACTGAAAAAATCTAAAGACAGGTAAACCCAAATCAGTAGTTTAAAATTTTAACCAGGCCCAACCCATTTCCCTAAGTACTTTTAATACACTTCCCCAAAACAGGTAACCCTTATCATATTCAAATTGTTTCATAAAATACAAAAAGGAATGGAAACCTCCCCCAACTCTTTTCTATAAGCCTAAAATAACATTGAAATGGAAACTGAACAAGGACAATAGGAGAAAGGAAAACTTAAGAGCCAGTCTCACTTACAAACATAGAAAAACTCTATACAAAATACTAGCAAACAGAATCTAACAACATTCAAAATAATAATACCTAACATCCAGGTAGGATTTATACCTGGAAGGTAAGACTACCAAGGAAGTCTTAACATTATAAAAATATGTCACTGCAATTCACCACAATATCAATTACAGAATAAAAACAAATAATTTCAGCAAATTCAGGAAAAGTCTTGATAAAATTTTAATGGGCATTCACAAATTTTTAAAAATTAAAAACTGAGCAAACTAAAAACAAGAAAATTTCTTTAATCTAAAAAAGAATATTTATTAAAAAAATTTTTTATCTTTTTTTTTTAATACATTTATTTATTTTAGTTGGGGGCTAATTACTTTACAATATTGTAGTGGTTTTTGCCATACATTGACATGAATCAGCCATGGGTTTACATGTGTTACAAGTTCCCTTAAAGTTCCAAACAAACTCAACATTGCACAGAAATCCTATCCAGTTAGAGAGAGAGAGAGAAAGAAAGGAGAAAGGGAGGAAGCAAAGAAGGAAAGAAAGAAAAATTGGAAGGAAGGGGGAAACAAGGGCAGGAGAGAGGGGAGAAAGAATGGAAGGAAAGAGGGTATGAATATTGGAAAGCAAGAAACAAAATTTTCATTATTTTATGAAAATAAAGTTTTCTCACTAGAAAAAAATCTATAAAAGGAAAATCTTAAAATTTAAATTAATAAGAAAATCTAGCAAGGCTGCTAAAGACATGATCAATATACAAAGCTCAATAGTGTTCTGTGCAGAAGTTACAACTGGTTAGAAAATGCACTTTGGAAAGCATCTTACAATACCAACAAAAGTAAAGTTCTCACAAATAAATCTATGAAAGCTACATAAGAAATTTTTGAAGAAAAGTATTACTCTTCATTAAAACACATATAAGAAAACCTCCCACAAATTGGGAGCTTTATTTTGTTCATGTTAAGAAATTTAAGAATAACTATGTCAATTTATCCCAAATTTCTCTATAAAGTTAGTATAATTTCAATCAAAATGAAATTGAGAATTTTTTTATTTTCTGAAGTTTACCCCTAAATTCAACTTGAATAGTAAAGATCAAGAATAGCCAAGACAATGTAAGAATAAAAACTATAAATTTACTGTATCAAATGTCAAGATGGATGATAAAGCTACAATAATTCAGATAGCATAGCACTAGTATAAGTAAAGAAAAATACATCAAAGAAATAGGGTATTCAAAAATGGCCTGGGCATATGTGGAAGTTTATACCCTAAAAACATGGTATTTCTGTATAGAATGAATGAAGTATTTAATAAATTATGCTCTGGTAATGGACTACCAACATCAAACGGAAACATAAAAATCAAATTAAACCTCCATCTCACACTGTGAGCAAAATACATTTGAGACAAATCAAATACCTAAATGCCAAAAGCAAAACTGTAAATTATTATACAGGAAAATGTCTTCATACACAGGGATAGGAAAAGTATATCTCAAATGAGTCCAAAAAAGACATAAGAAACTACTAAAACATAAGGAACAACTAATTAAGAAACATCTATATGGCAAAAATGCATCATTAAGAAGGCTTAAATACTAGCACAAATGGAAGATTATGTCAGTAACAAATATAACAAAAGAGGATTATTATGCAAACTGTTCTTTTTTTTAAGTTATCAGATTACTAAGATAAACAACATAACAGAAAATAGGGCAGAGGATATAAACAGGGACCCAAAAGAAAATAAAATGGCATGACCTACAAAATTATGAGAAGATGCTTAATTCACATGAAATCAGAAAAAATGTAAATTAAATCAATGAGATATTTATCGGCCAAAAGATACAAAAATATTAAACTCTTAACAAGAATTGTTAAGAATATGGAGAAGAAGAAATCCTATTCACTGCCAGTGAGAGTATAATCAATTTAAAAATCAACAAAAAAATATGAAATTGACTCACTAATTCCACTTACAGTTATATGACCAAGGGGACCTGTACAGTTATTTACTGAAGCATTCTTTATAAAATAAGCATAAGGGAACACTTAAATACCAATATGGGAAAGAATAAGTTACATATTCTATAACACTGGATTATGAGAGAGCAATTAAAATGGGTGAGCCATTTCTAAACTACTCATTCTGTTACCCCTTGGCAGTCACTTGGCTTCTTTGAGCTTCTTGCTTGCTGTTTTTGTTTTACTCTAAAAATGGAAAATCAACCTAACAAGGTGAAATGAAAAAGAACAATTAAGAAATAAGTAAGAGACATAATATAACAGCTCCTATGTAATATAAGGTACATTAGAATCTAATGTTCTCTTGTCTGTGAAGAAAGCTGAGCGCCGAAGAATTGATGCTTTTGAACTGTGGTGTTGGAGAAGACTCTTGAGAGTCCCTTGGACTGCAAGGAGATCCAATCAATCCATCCTAAAAGAGATCAATCCTGGGTGTTCATTGGAAGGTCTGATGTTGAAGCTGAAACTCCAATACTTTGGCCACCTCATGCGAAGGGTTGACTCATTGGAAAAGACCCTAATGCTGGGTAGGATTGGGGGCAGGAGGAGAAGGGGACGACAGAGGATGAGATGGTTGGATGGCATCACCGACTCGATGGACATGGGTTGGGGTAGACTCCGGGAGTTGGTGATGGACAGGGAGGCCTGGCGTGCTGCAATTCATGGGGTCGCAAAGAGTCGGACACGACTGAGCGACTGAACTGAACTGAACTGTGAAATAGGTATCACCAACATTCTTTGGAAGAGTGACAGGTATACAATATAAGATTTGAGAACAATCAATGTTCATTAAAATCTCCTTAAAAACAAGAAAGGGAGCTAGATAGGAAAGAAAGTGAAGTCGCTCAGTCGTGTCCGACTCTTTGCGACCCCATGGACTGTAGCCTACCAGGCTCCTCCGTCCATGGGATTCTCCAGGCAGAGGGCCAACCAAATGAGGGCCTAGCTCTCACTGAAAAGCTAATCACAAATGAGACTCTAGTCATATGAATCTACCAACAGACCCCATTCCAAATCACTTACAGGCTCAGGATTACTATTCAAAGGGAAACACTATGAAACAGGAATTATACTGAAGCAGCCTGTAAAGTTATGACTTTTCACTCCTTTTGGTTTTGTGTGTGTATGTGTGTGTGTGCTGAATGGAAGCTTCTGAGACACCAAGGCAGTGGGGAAATTGGGGACCCTATTTCTTAATTTTCAGCATCTATACAAGATGAAAATCATCTTGAATCTGAAGGCCAACTTCAGTAATATTATTAAGCTATCTTGAGAAGTCAATTTACATTTTTTTCAGGAAAAATTTTAATCTAAATAGTGCTGATTTCCCATAAGCTATGAGTCTGTCAACTTTCATAAGAGATAGAGGGACATTTGAGCTTCAATCATAAAGTGTGCTTGGGAAAATCTTAGACTATATCCTGAAGGACTTGAAAAGGCGCAAAATAAACAACAGATCCCCTGGGTTTGGATATACTCTACAAGCCTCTTACATTAATGCTTTAGCCCTCAATACAATGTTGAGAATAAATTTTTAAAATAAAAAATTATAAAAATGCTGCAAAAGCAATTAAAGATGGTCAACTAAAGCTAAAACAGATTAAAAAATGTGTTGATTACTCAACTAGTAGGTGTCCATGACAATTTGCAAAGGTGAACAGAATTACATTAGAGAGTGTCAGATAATGCATATTCATTTGAAAGAGGAATTTCTTGGGGAAAAAAATGTGCCACAAACTAAGCATACTAGTCCCTGAAGGTAATGGGTGTAGTAGCTCAGACGGCTGCAATGCAGGAACCCGGGTTTGATCCTTGCTTCAAAAAGATCCCCTGGAGAAGGAAATGGCAACCTATTCCAGTATTTTTGCCTAGAGAATTCCACGGACAGAGGAGCCAGGCGGGCTACAGTACACGGGGTAGCAAAAAAGTCAGACACGACTAAGCGACTAACACATACACAGGAAAGAAATCAGCCATATTTTGTAATAAAAATCCGAAACAAGTAGCAAAAGGTCCAGAAATACCTCCCTCCCCTTTACCATTTTCCCCCAACTGCAGCTGTGAGGCACAAGGATTATTCAAAGCAATAGACTTGCAAAGCCTATCTTAGGAAATAATTGCTTCTTTATTGAGAGTTTTTAAAGGTCATTGGCACTAGAATTCACTTTCAAATACAAAACTTAAAGTCAATTAATTAAGGATTTCTTAAACTCATGTTTATATGTTTTAGTAATGAAAACAATTTATTTTATTAATAGAAATAATGTTAAATAAAATTCACATTATATGTAATTTTGAGCTTTCCACAAGTCTTTCCTGCTGCTTAGTCTAAGAATGCTAGCAGCAAAGAGGCTGATATAGAACCATCAAGACATTGACAAGCTCAAGAAAAGGCATCCAGTCTTCTTTCTTTCCCATAGCACTTAATTTAATACTCAACACACAACAGGTGCTTAATACATATTCACCAATATGAACAAAATATTTGCTAACAAACACCGCATGAAAATTTGTTACTTTATTACCGTTTATTTATATTTATAATAAAGCAACTCATAAAAAAAGTAATTCATCTTTCCTGAAGGTGTTCTCTTCAGTATATAATATCATATGACAAAAAAAGAACTGAGAGAACTCCACTCTAAATACCCATAGGTTAAGTTACAGGAACTCAAAAGTAACAAAAATAGCTCACACTATGCAAGGTCTAAAGAAAGAAACCAGTTTATACCACCACCTAGTGACCACAGAATGCAGCACAAAGAAAGTACTTACCAGGGACATCACCAGAGTTCAAGTATCTGGAGTTTACATGTAAAGCTACTGCCCTCCTATCCAGCTGGGCTAGTGTTGAATCCACCTCTCCCACTTCCTTTTGCAGATGTGATGAGCCTGACCTTTGGACGAAACCAAGTAGAGACATCATCAAGTGGACTGTTGCCTTTACCCACCTCATATAATTTCCTCCACCCTTTAACCGATAACTATTTGTTATGTACAGTGTAAAAAATGCACTTTCACACTCACTGAACCAGATGAGCAATAATTAAAAGTGGTACTGGCTGGGCCACTTAGCACTTAGCAGCAGTGAACCTGAGGAAATTATTTATCTCTCAAAATCGTACCATTTAGATAAAGTTTAAATATAGCACTTTGAGGACAATTAAAATCTGTGAGAAACTAAATAGGAGACTGTCTTGGGCCCCTAACAGTATTTAACAATGTTTATCTAATTCTAAGTTGTAGCCATAAATTTTACTCCTATCTTGTAAGCATTCTCCTCTTGGAAATATTCTTTGAGATTTCCTCTATCTTGCTCTTGGTTGGATGCACTTAATGATGAGACTAGCGGATGGTCAAGCCACAGCATTGAAGACATCTAGATCCTTATGTATGGAAGAGCTGCCTGCCATCTAAGTAAATGCACTCTGCTCATTTAAAAAAACAAAATTCATTAGTGTTTGAGTCACAATACACTTTTGGTGTCAATTTGTAACAGCAAATTAGCCCAGATTATACACATTACAATATATATGTAATATGTATTACAGCCTAAACTATATATCTGTATATATAGATGGCATATATATTAGCCTATATGGTATACATTAGCCTAGTGTATATATTTATGTATATATATGTGTGTATATATATATATATATGTATACACATATATGTGTGTGTGTGTATATATATATATATATATATATATATATATATATATATATATATGTTCTTGAAGTGTGAATGAGTGATAGTCACTCCATTGTGTCTGACTTCTGTGTGTGTCTTCTGCCCATGGAATTCTCCAGGCAAAGAATACTGGAGTGGACTGTCCTTTCTTTCTCTAAAGATACTGCCAAATATCGAGATCTCTGGCCTTCTCCTCTTTTTAGCCTCAAAAACTTGACAATAAAGATTAGACCTCACAGGTAGGACACCAGAAGTTTCCTCGCAGAGAAAGCTGACAAGGAATAGCTTATAGGTAATAACAGCTGGGGTGATGGATATCTAATGAAGGAAATTACACAGTCAGATCACCCTACAGTAAAGATCATGACTTGGCAAAACCCACCATACTCACAGAGCTTTCAAATTTTTTATAGTCTCACTTTAAAAAATGAGTTGACAGACAAATTTAAAAACATTTCAGGAAAAACTTTGGTACCAGAGAGAGGAAAAATAATAAAATACATAGAAAACAAAACTCAAATGAAGACTTGAAACCATTTTTCAGCCCCCAGAGAGACAGAAATATTAAACTGATGAAACAAAAAGATGATAATACTTCTGAAGACAGTAGGGGAAAAAAGCATTCTGGGAAAAAGAGGTTAAAAAGAGCTTTTGGAAATAAACTGAACATTTAAATTAGACATTTAAAAGTTTATTAGGTGAGTTACAAAATAAATGTGGAACATTTCATGACCCCCTCTCCCCCCAGAAAAAGCAAAAAAAAAAGATTAAAAACTTAGCAGGAATAAAGAAAATTAGAGGATCAAGTGGAGGCATGATGTTTGAATAACAAAAGTTCCAGAGATAGAGGAGGAAGAAAAAAATCCAAGAAACACAACAAATTTCTCATAATTTAAGAGTTTCCAGATTAGGGTGGGAGAGTGTTGGGAGAAAGCAAATTAGCCAAGATGTCATGGTTAGGCTCTCTCACCCCACGTTTTGTAAATAATGACTATGGAACAGATGAGATCACTTATAGCACTACACATGCAGTCATGAGCTTTATGTAACAGCTGAGATCATTTATGGCACGGCACATGTACGTCACAAGGTACTCACTTGATCATGGGCTACTTTGTGTAGCACACCTGTATAAGCTTCACCTGGAGAAGCCCTAAAGGTTGTGTGTGATTATGTTGTGTTATGTCTGCTGCTAAGGCTGCTATGCCAGCCAAGAGAGAATAAACCCATCTGCAGTTCCCACATCTCCTCACATTTTCTTCCAGCCTCCTAGCTTGCGCCTTGCCCACCACGGGTTCAGCAAGCAGTGAGCACAGGGAAATACAGTAAGGCAATCGGCATCACGAACAGGATCAGCAAGACAGCTGAATGAGACACATGGATGAAAAAAGATCTATCCCAAGGAATATCACTGTGAAATTTCAGAAAACTAGGGATGAGAAGAACATAAAAGCTTCCAGACAAGTCACATACAAAGGACCAAGAATTAAAATGGGATGAACATCTCACTGGAAGCTATAAGGCAGTGGAGCAGTACCTTAAAAAAAAAAAGGAAAAATTATTTCCAGTGTAGAAGTTTACATCCACCTAAACTATAAATTAAGGAGGTTAACAAATTTTTAGAGCTGAGAGCCTCAGAAGTTTAATTCCCATATACCTTCTCCTAAAATTAGGAGGGGGAAAAAAAAAGATATAAGATCCTGGAAAAAGGATATCCTCTCCAAGGCAAATGAGATTTCCCAGGAGATGAGTGAAAGGAGATTCAAGAATTACTACAGGGCCACTTTAGAGAACATTTAGTCCACACTGGACCAAGAGACCAAAAGATTCCTTAAAGATAACTCTAGAAGAGGAAGCTGAAAAGCTGATTAACAGTTTCAACCATTTTGAGTTTGGGCAAAGATTTTGGTAATTAACAAATAAAAGGAAAAGAAGAGAAACAAATGAAAAATAAATAAAAGAAACAATCACCTTTCTGTGATTAAGATCATAGGTATATGCCACACAGCAGTGGCTTAAACTAGAAGATGAATTCTCTCCTAAAATAAGTCCAGAGACAGGCAGGCCAGGGCTCCTAGTATTCCATGGTGTCAGAACCTAGGCTGCTGCTTTTGTTGTTCTGCCAACTCCAGCACCTGGCTTCTACCTCAAAGTCCAAGAACTCATTACTTTCACATTCCAGCAAGCAGAAATAAGAAAAAGACAAAGAGTGAAAAAAAACCCTCCTACATTATTTTAAGATGCTTACAGTAGGTCATAAATGTGCTAAAATATCCCACTGGCTAGGACTTAGTCACATGGCTGCACCACGCTGCCTGGGTTCTATTGGTATTTTTTTAAGGGGCTTTGGGAGAATGACTATTGGGAAATAGCCAGCAGTCTCTGCTACCTCCCTCCAGCACTCTCTATTCTCCCTATTCTACTCTGTTTTTCCTCATTTTAATCCCTGATATATTTTTCCTTCATTTGTCTGCCTCCCCTAACCTGGAAGTTCCAAGGACACACAGACTTTGTGTTTTGTTCACCTGTGAACCCCAGTTTCTGGAAAAGTGATTCAGTCAGCATAGAGGAAATTTAATTAATACAGGTTGAATGGGGGAAGGAATTGTTAATTCCAGCGTAGGGGAGGGAGGTCTAAGAAAATTAATTTAAACATAAAGATCCAATCTGGGCACAGATAATGCTTTGTTTTGTAAAAGCATCTTTTCCTCTGAAGGAATGATTCAAGTATTGCACAAGGCACAACTAACCCCCCTAGTCCTGATAATATAAGAAATATGACATTAATGTTTTCAATAATGTAACCATTAGCAAGAATAACATCAACATTAATATGATGTAGATAATGTAAATTAGTGATGTAATTAATTGATTTTTTTAGCAGAAACACAATTAGATGCAGAAAGGGAAATTAGTTGGGGGGAGTGCTATACTAGAGACGTAAATTCTCTTCTTCCATAGACAGTCAAAAGATGCTATCTAAACAGAAAAGAAAAAAATAAATAAACAGCAGAATATGCCTATTATTTTAAAATATAGAACCAGGCATTAGAAGAAACAGCTCGAAATGTTAGAAGGTAGTTATTCTGGTGAGCAATAATCAGAGATAAGAAAGACTAGACCAGAGGTTTTGCTTTTAAGGGTTACAGAATTTTGACAATGTATGTTTAGTTTTGAATTGTTCATATCTAGGCTGCAGTCTGTGGGGTCGCTAAGAGTCGGACACGACTGAGCTACTTCACTTTCACTTTTCACTTTTCTGCATTGGAGAAGGAAATGGCAACCCACTCCAGTGTTCTTGTCTGGAGAATCCCAGGGACGGGGGAGCCTGGTGGGCTGCCGTCTATGGGATCGCACAGAGTCGGACACGACTGAAGCGACTCAGCAGCAGCAGCAGCTCGGTACCCCTATTCCTCTGAGCTCCTGAAAAATGCAATGTAAATTATTTGGAGCCTTACAGCTTCACGCTGAGTAGGACGGGGAAGGAAAATGCACTGAGAAAAGTGATGGCTCCCTGGTCACACACTCGCCTTCCACACGCGCGCTTTTACGAATTAATTGTAAGCAGGTGCGCGAGACGAGGTGATGGGCCCAGACAGGTGGTATAGGAACGAGGACGTCAACATTCTACTAATTCTAATATCACTTCTGACGCTGAGGATAACCACGTTTTAGAGAACAAACGGAGAGGGTCAGAGCTGACACCAAATGCTCTGACGCTCGGCTTGAGGAGGATGCCTGGCTGACGGGGCGGTCCGCCCCACCCTCTGCCCCCTCAGGAGGAGGAGCCGACCCGCCCAGAGCCGGCCTCCCGCAGTTGTGCAGGCGCTACTCCCTGCCAGTCAGGAAGACACAAGAGGAGGAATTTAAGGAAGAGTACCGGCCGCTGCCTTTCTCAGCGCTCGAAGCCGCACCATGCTTGCCCTCCGCAGGAGCCTGACCAGGGCCCTGACCGCTCCAACGATGGCGCCTCAGGTACCGGCCGCCGGCACGCGCCCAAAACGTTTCCTGGGGGAGGGGAGGAGGGGGCGGGGGCGTCTGCGGGGCAGAGCGCGGGCCGCGCATGCGTCAGTGGGCCCAGACCAGCCCGCGTGGTGCTGCCCGAGAAGTTCTAGCCAGTCTCGGAATCCGGAGGCGGGGATCCCTGGGATGCGCGGAAGGAGGAAGGGTGCCATTAAGAGAAGACCCACGGCCAGGGTCGCCTAGCCTAGGTGCCCGTTGGTCGTGAGGACACGCCTGAAGCGCCAGCTGCTGCGTCTTTGCGGACCCGCGAGTTTGCTGTTGCCGCATTGGGGCCTGTACCAGGCACTGGTCCAGCCTATGTTTTGACAAGCCCCTCCAGACTGAAGGAGCAACAGAACAATTCTCCCCCTTTTAAATGAAATACACAACCTCCCAGCATTTTGCAGGCCGAGAACCTTAAATAGAGGGCCCAGGGTTCGGGTGGTGGAGCATCTGCCCAGCTGTCACTGTCTCCTGAGGTTAGTGCCCGAGTCAGCCACTGTCAGGAACCTCGTAGCAAATATGATGATGACAACTTCATTTAATCTGGATGAGAAATGTACAAAATAGATTACTGTGATTAAGCTTTAAGTGTCTGGGATTGGCCTGTTCTGTGAATCTAACATAGAGATTTTTCCTTTTGTTGTTCAGGCGTTTACTTCCTTCTCAAACTGACTGAGAAACCATGATGGCTCCTTCACCCGAGATTAGCATTACAGCCTTTATCCTGACTCTCTCTACTGGGGCAGGATCAAGAATTATTCCTTAGAATTTTATTCTGTACTTTGACGTTATTAAATGTCAACCAGATGTTCTCTTATAAATGAATTGGAAGTCACTGCTAAGGAGAATGAGCCCTAAGTTAGAGATAAGGAAGCACTCATGATCCCTTCCCCTGCAGTTCTAGTGGCCCTGCAACAAAAATCACTTCATGACTCCTCACAAACCACATACCCCTTGCTGTTAACCTTTCCCTGAGTTTTCCTACTGTATATTTCTTCTGCCAGTGATAATAAAATGTGTGCCGTTGATCACATATTTTGATCTCCAAATATGAATTCCCTGAAAAGTTGTTACAACTACTCCATTGACCCATTTTCTGATATCTGATATATTTTATTTATAATATTTTTAAACTATAAATAGTAGGCAGCTTTTATTTGCTTAACATTCTGTTAGTAAAGTTGGTAAAATGGCACCAAAAGAACATCTGCCAAATGCAGGGGCAGCTGCACTTGTTTTTGATGGCAAGCGTAGTCAATTGGGCAATAAGAATATGACTCATCATAGACTTGGAATGACCTCAAAAGAGATTATAATTAAGTCTTATACACAGTTTAGTAAAATATATGTATTATTGTGTTCAATAAACAAAATATATGTCACAGCATGAAGCATACTGCTTTCTTTGACATATCAGGTAGTCAAAATAAGGCCAAAATTCATCAATAGCTTTGTAAGTACCTAAACTAGTTTAATAGATAATTCTGGTATAATCAACTTCAGGAAATGTGCGCATGCTAACAAAACTTAAATAGGATGGATATGTAAACTAGAATACTATATGAGTGTATGTGTATATTCGTGTGTGTGTATATATATGTGTATATATATATATATATTATGTATTTGTATATACCTATGTATACACACAAACACATACAATACTCAAAGCATTTCCTACTGAAAGTTAAGTTCACTCAGAGAACCAAATTAGAAATTTACATTGTGAGCATTTGACTATTACAGAAGTAACTAATGGTTCTTAACTGATATTTATATCAACCTGCTATAATTGGGTGGATTAAATGCCCTTCTGCAGATTGCATCTGTAATTAAAACCTAGTAACTATTCAGACAATTCTGACACTGATTTTTTTTTTTCTTTTTCTAGGGTTTACACAGGATATCACCATATTATACAATACAATTGGCTAGGTCATAGTTTCCTATTACATTAGTTAAACTCCTGTCCTATTTTTGACCAGTGGTCTACTTCATTGGATTTAAAAAATACTTTGACCAGGAATTTCCGTTGTTTTAGGAATCTTAAAAAAATGAATTTTTGCCAGTAAACACATTTTCATTGTGCTAGCCAAAATATGTGTATATTTAGAAATTGTTTTAAATGTTTTAACTCTAACATATATACTATTCAATAAAGATGGAATATTGGCTAAATAAGAGGTAATAAACTATTTGTAAAGACTATTAGGATCCTAATTGTCCTTTGGTAAAGAAAGTGCCCCAGTGCTTTCCTGTGAGCAACTTCTCATGAAAAAGTGACTAATGGTGGACTCCCTCCTAGGGAACAGTAGCTATAGAATGTTTAAAAGTGGGCATCTTTATTGACATATCTCTAAAATTATACAGAGAGAGGAAAACAGAAGTCCAAATAGATTATAAATCTAATGCGTGTCTCTTGTTTCCAGACTCAGATTTGGTTGTAACATAATATTATAAACCCTTCTTTCCCAGAATATTTAAATTTTCCTTATCTTTCTTTAGGTGTGTTCATCTTTTGCTACAGGCCCCAGACAATATGATGGAACATTCTATGAATTTCGTACCTATTATCTTAAGCCCTCAAAGATGAATGAGTTCCTGGAAAATGTTAAGAAAAACATTCATCTTCGGACAGCTCACTCTGAATTGGTTGGATACTGGAATGTAGAATTTGGAGGCAGAGTGAATAAAGTGTTTCATATTTGGAAGTATGGTATGAGTCAATAGCTTGAAGCATTCAGTACAGATGTCCATTCTGTTAGATATTACATGAAACTTAGTTCTTGGATCTATGTTACTTTAAATACACACAGGTTAAGTAAAGCCTTTAAAAAGCAATACCAAAAATATATTCAGTGATTATTCTTCCCAAGAGTACACCTAACAGCCCATCACTGGAACCTTTATATTATGAACTAAACTTTAATTCTAAAAAAAAAAAAGTTTAGAGTGGCTTATTGTAAAGATTTTTTATGAAAAATTTAAAGCAGTGATTGCAAGAACCCAAGTGGGTTAGGGTCGTAAAGAAAAGAATAATTTTTCTTTATATTGACGCTGTATCTGGATATTAATGTTTTAGCAAAAATCATTCAAACATCTAGGGGACTTTAGGGAAATAGAAGTTGATAGGGGATTCCTGGACCTGTAAGATCCACTGGAGAAGGCATAGGCTACCCACTCCAGTATTCTTGGGCTTCCCTGGTGGCTCAGATGGTAAAGAATCCACCTGCAATGCAGGAGAACTGGGTTCGATCCCTGGGTTGGGAAGATCCCTTGGACAAGGGAACAGCTACCCACTCCAGTATTCTGGCCTGGAGAATTCCATGGACTCTATGGTCTATGGGGTCACAAAGAGTCAGACACAACTGAGTGACTTTCACTTTCAGGGGATGATAGTTAACTTCAAACCATTCATCCACCTGTAAGATTCAATAATTCTGTTGTTTTCAGGACCACTTTTGATTTTTTCTGCCCCCAGAGTTTCAAGGAATTCACTGTCATTATACTAGTCTATGGAGGTAAAGGAAAAGGGACTGAATGAGTTCTTCTGATACTGAAGCTGACCAACCACTGGCTTAGAAAAAGGAGAACGATTACAGGAATCTCCAGAATATTTATTACTGCAGTATCAGATCTTTGTGAAGTCACTTAAGAACTTGATGATACCTAAATAATTTTTGGAGAAGGAAATGGCAACCCACTCCAGAATTCTTGCCTGGGAAACCCTATGGGCTACAGTCCATGGGGTCATAGGAGTCAGACACAACTTAATTTCATTTAATGTCTGGTCATCAGTGTCCAAATAGTCATAAAGTAGTTTTATATGTAAAGGGCTTCCCAGGTGGTGCAGTGGTAAAGAATCCGCCTGCCAATGCAGGAGATGCAAGAGAATCGAGTTCCATTCCTGGGTCAGGAAGATCCCCTGGAGTAGGAAATGCCAACCCACTCCACTATTCTTGCTTGGAGAATTCCATGGACAGAGGAGCCTGATGGGCTACAGTCCATGGAGTCACAAAGTTGGACACGACTGAGCATTACTCATTCTGTATTTAACAAGGCCATAGTTTAGGGGCTCTCCCTCTTGTAATAGAACAAATCCCATCAAAATACAACTTATGCCTTTATGCACCACCAGTTGAATCGTGTCCCACTAAGAAAATTACTAGTAACATCTAATATAACTTACATTATCTCTAAGATAACTGTTATTCCTTATCTACACAGCATAAACCATAGAAAACTCTTTTACCATTAGTCTTAAAAGGTCCTATTACTAAATATAGTAGTACTAGGCCCATATGTTACTAACATATGGGTAACAAACAGGATAAATAGTACTGGGTAAAAAAGAATGGGTGACAAGTAAGAGAAGGAGCACTACTTCTTTAGAAGCTGTTTGTTCAGAGAGGCTGAAAAGCAAATCTTAACTTCATTTCATGTTAATTTAACTTCATGTTAAATTTAATTCAATTGTACTTTGACCTGACCACTCTTCACCGTCATCACTAACAAAGTGTTTTTCTAAACTGGCACTATAATTTAAATGCCTCAATAAAATTAATAAGTACAGTTAACGTATATTGAGTACTCACTAGGTATCAAACACTGTGCTGTGCTGAGCTCATTTCATGTACTAATTCATTTAATCCTCATGTCAGCCCTGGAATTAGACACAGAAAGAATCAATAACTTAACCTAACTCTCACAAATACCTATTAAGTGGTAGAGCATCTAAAGCTCATTACTGTATGACATTATCATTAATTGATTACATTGCTGCTCCCATTTTAAGACCATGAACAATTGGGAACAATGTTGGTATTTCCAGTAATATAGCACAGTTCTTATGTGGCCTCGATGAATGTTTATAAAATTGAATGAAACCCAGAAAAAGTAGAGGTAGTTTCAAATCAAACATTTTTATTTTTCTTACTCCTTCCTATAGACAATTTTGCTCATCGAACTGAAGTTCGGAAAGCCTTGGCCAAAAATAAGGAATGGCAAGAACAATTTCTCATTCCAAATTTGGCTCTTATTGATAAACAAGAGAGTGAAATCACTTATCTGGTGCCATGGTGCAAATTAGAAAAACCTCCAAAAGAAGGTAAGTCCCTCTGTCTTGTTCACTTTGAACTCTGATGGAGAAACTACTTAAGATTTTAAACTATAAAAACTAAACTTCTAATGGGAAAAATGAAGTTAATCTTTTGCTTAATATAGGAATATATGTTGATTGTTGAGATAAAAATAAATTGGAGCTCTTAATTTTAAAAATGAGCATTAAATAATGAAGTATTTTTCCAAATTAGTATTGTACTGATGCTTAAAATTTAGCTGTATTATAGAAAAAGTTGACATGGTCACTAAAGGTTGAGAATTTGGGCCTTGGGAACAAGGAACACGTGTGGGTAAAGGAGGGATAATGTATGATTTTTTATCATAATTTTAAAACAATATAAACTTTTAAAAGTATTTTCCATAAATCACTATCAATCTCAAATCATTAAGTATAAATTTGCTTATAAAATTGACTGTTTGGGGGGAATGAATTAACTGAAACTGCCAAGCTATATTACTATAGTCTAACGTTTGTGTCTTCCTCTTTCTTATTTCTCAGTTTGAAAATAATTCCTAAAGATTTGTCTTCTTCCTGATTTCACTTCTTGCTGACTTAAAGAAATTATTACCTCAATCCAGTTTTAACCAAAGGTCAGATTAGAAAAAGCATAAACTAAATGATATTTTATTCCCATTATTCCCAACTCTATAGTGCATTTTAGATTACAGGAGATTGAAAAGTCTTATTTAGATCCTTATCTGCCTAGATCCCCCTCAGCGTTTTGCACCATCTAAATGAACTACTGGACTTCAGAGATAATATCAAGTCTTGGTTCTCTTCCTCTGTGTTATTCATGATTCTTCAGTAACTTGCATGTTTTTCCTCTACTTCTTAAATCTACTGGTCCTGTGGTTTCTTTTTGTCCATCCACTCTATACTTCTATCCAAAGGTAAAATGCTTTTCAAGTATTTACCTGGATATTTAGGAATAATAAAAGCATCTGCTTTAGGGTTCATTTTCCCTCAAAAACTCTGAGGTCCATTGTTTGCCTGCTGTTGCTGGTAGAAATGCAAACCTATAGGAGGCAATTATATAAAGCAAAAAAGTAGTGAAAGTTGAAAAGATTAGTAGAGCTATAAGAAATTGGAAAATACTTTCTTATTCATTTCTATTATGAAAGTGTAGATGCAAGCAGCTAAAAAGTCCTATTATAAATTCTCACTATTTTATTAATAAATTTTATAGGTTAAAAATATTTTAGATAATAACTTACCTGTATCTTCTAGACCCTTTTTCTTTGTTCTGTACTTTAAGCTAAAACAACTCACCCTTAAACTAGAACAAAGACTTTCTAAACATAAAAGCACAGAAAAACAGTGCAAATTATTTTAAATATGTCTACATAAACATGTATACATGTATGATCCTCCAAATCTATATATGTAGATTAGCTTTTCACCAGAACCAAACTAGACAGGACAAACTGCTTGAATGTGTTCTGTAAAATATTTTTCTCCCTATTCTAGGAGTCTATGAACTGGCTACTTTTCAGATGAAACCTGGTGGGCCAGCTCTGTGGGGTGACCCATTTAAAAGGGCAGTTCATACTCACATCAATCAAGGCTACACAAAATTAGTTGGAGTGTTCCATGCAGAATATGGAGTACTCAACAGAGGTACAGATGTCCATCTCTCCTATGAATTTACAAAGTATACTATTGATCTACTGTTAAGCTCCTTGGGTCAGTTTGTTTCTGTTCTCATTATTGAGTGTATTTTACTTTTTATTGCCAAATTATTAGTTATTTTGTAATTTTAAGAGTTAAGTAAACCTGTTTTCAATCTTATTTAGAATATCAATACCTTATGAAGCATTTTTCAAATACTGAACTGCTCTTTTCTCTGATATATCAAAATGATAAAATTTTAAAAAACTAGAAATAATCTCAAGAAATCACCTGTTCATCATTTTTTTAATGTACTTTTACTATTTTTTTTAGCTTTATTGCAATATAATTGACATATAACCTTGTGTAAGTTTAAGGTGTAGAACATAATGATCTGATGTATGGATATATTGTGAAATGATTACCACAATAAATTTAGTTAACATCCATCACCTCACATAGTTACAAATTTTTTTTTCTTATGATGGAAACTTTTAAAATTTACTGTCTTAACAACTTATTTTTTTATACATGAAAGCTTGTACTATTTCTACCTTTTGTGATTTTTTTAAAAATAATATTACTTGACGTAGGGAGATTGTTTTGGGGTGAAAAGTAATATATAGTTATTATAATATTAAAAACACGGACAAACCCAAAGAAATAAATTAACCAATCTCTCACTACTTAGATACACATAGTATATATACCATACTGATTTATTTAATGAAAAACATCTGTTTGGTATACTGAACTTTTAAAGTTGAAAGATACTCCAATCAGAATTTGAGTGGGGTTTTTTTGTGGCAAACTCAGAAAATGTTTATAAAGTTTATCTGAAAGAATAAATGATTAAGACCTTTAATATTTGAAAACCCATAATATCCAGTTGCCTTATGTCTAATAGACATCTCAAACCTAAGATATCCAAAAACTGAGTTAATCATTCCCCAGAAATCTGATAATATATTGTAAAAAAAGAAATAAAAAGTTAGACTGTGCAAAAACACATGTTTGTCCCAGTTGAGAAATACATAAAGAAAAGAAAAATTATGATAATTATTAAATGCCCATCTCATACCATACACTGAAATAAAATCAAGATGGATTATATATCTCAGTTAAAAATTGAATTCATAGAATTACTGAAACAAAATATAGATAAATTTATTAATATGTGAAAACAACATTTGTAAGCCAAAAACAAATGAAGAAACTATGAAGGAAAAAAAGAATCAACTGATAATTTTATTATTCAAAGGCTCAAATTTTGTGCATTTATATGTGTGTGTGTATATATATATATGTGTGTGTGTGTGTGTGTATTTTTATATATATATAAATGAAATCCAAAAGAAAAGCTTATGCCAAGATGACACAGGTGACATATATATTAAAGAAGATGCAGATTAAAACAATAATGAGATGACCTTTTTTACCTAATAAAAATGTATTATAAAGATACAGTATTAGAGGGGCCAGGGAAAAACAAATACTGTCGTACTGTGTTAGGCTTAAGCTTGCCCCTCTCCAGTAGTTTGGCAAATAAGTATAAATAAAAAGCTTTAATATTTCAATGGTTTTTGCCTATATTGTAAGGAAACATGAATGTTTTCAGTTCTACGAGAAGGAAATTTGAAAGGACATAAAATACATAGTCATATTTAAATGATCACATTAAAGGTTTTTTAAATCTCTAATTTACTATAATGAATGTGTATACTTTTTTATTTAAAAAACTACTGAAATGTGTGTACACACATCTTTTAATCTTAAATTCATTCTCAGTGTACTAGGAGTATGATAATATGCTAACTATAAATCAGTACTTCACTTCTTGAGGATAGTGTATAATATATACACTGTATATTTGTGTGTATATATGTATATAAGATACTCTTCGCTTCTCTCAGTTTAAATTTTAGGAGTTTATATTAAGAAAATAATCAGATCCAGACTGCCTGGGTTTGAATCCCAGCTCCACCAATTAAAACTCTATGACCTTGAGTGAGTTACTTAACCTTATTGTGCCTTACTTATTTTCCTCATCCAAAAGTGATAATAACCTGCACCTAAGGTTATTATGAAAACTAAATGAGTTAACACATGCAAAATTTAAACCAGGCCCAGCACTGTAGCAAGCACCCAACAAATTTTAGTGGTAAATGTTCTTATCATAGATGTACATGTACTGCTGCTCTAATCAAGTTTATGTCAGCTGTTTATAGTAAGGAAACTTTGGAAACAATGTAGTATGACCTTTATGTAATACACATGTGATACATAAATAGATATATAAATATGTGTCATATATAATGTAATTATAACTATAAACATATATTCTTATACATGTTTATATGTATTGTTATTGTTTAGTCACTAAGTCATGTCTGACTCTTTTGCAACTCCATGGACTGTAGCCCACCGTGCTCCACTGTCCATGGGATTTCCCAGGCAAGAATACTGGAGTGGGTTGCCATTTCCTTATCCAGGGGATCTTCCTGACCCAAGGATTGAACCTGCATCTCCTTCCTTGGCAGGCGGGTTCTTTATCACAAAGCCACTAGGGAAGCGTGTGTGTGTGTGTGTGTGTGTGTGTGTGTGTGTGTGTGTGTGAAGCGTGTGTGTGTGTGTGTGTAAATACAAATATATATGCATAACTAGGGAAGCGTGTGTGTGTGTGTGTGTGTGTGTGTAAATACAAATATATATGCATAACTAGGGAAGCGTGTGTGTGTGTGTGTGTGTGTGTGTAAATACAAATATATATGCATAACTGTGGACAGAGTTACACCAGTCAGTATTAAAACGGTTTTTTCTGGGTGGTATAGAAATGCCTCGTACTTTCTCTGCATTTTCCTATATAGATAGTGTATATTATAAAAATTTATCCATAAGAACATTATCCCAGTATTTCAAAGAATATTGAATTAGTGAAAATAATTTAATTGGCTAATAATAAGGGGTTGGGATGAAATGTTGTTACAAGAAGGAATTCCCATAGCCATTAAAAATTAATGTTATTTCCAGAAGAAGTACAAATTGTTGATTTTTAAAAATCTGTTACTAAGCATAATATACAGCAAGATCCTAATGTGATTTTACTCCCATTTTTTTAAAGGAAATGCACTTAATAGAATTTTTCCTTGACGCTTAATATCCTCCATTTTTTTCTTTCCATCACCCAAATATTCAATAGTAAGCACAACTTTTTTATAATCTTGCTTTTTTAAAATAAAGTTAACATGTATTAGGAAGTCATACAATTTGGGTCTTGGCCTGATTATGTCTTTAGCTGCATTATTTTACTTCTCTTTTCCAGCTTTTTCTTTCTTCATCTACAAAACTAGGTTGACTAATTATAAATTTCTCTCCCAAATCTCTGTCCCCTCTGAAATCTTATCAGTAACATACTTAGCATTACCTGTGATAATCAGTATTTTGATTGAAAGAATAGAACTTTCAGTTTCTGGTTAATGTTTCTGTCTCTTATTGGTAGTAACGCCACAGTCTTGAACATCTATTTCTGGTTTATTTCTGCAGTTCATGTACTTTGGTGGAATGAGAGTGCAGACAGCCGTGCAGCTGGAAGACATCAGTCTCATGAGGATCCCAGGGTAGTGGCAGCTGGTAAGCTATTTCACTAGGAATGAGTTATTCTTACAACAAATCGGATTTAGTCAATAACTTTATATGCCTTCTTACAAATTTATTTCCAGTTCGGGAAAGTGTTAACTTCCTTGAGTCTCAGCAGAATATGCTTCTGATTCCTGCATCATTTTCACCATTGAAATAGTTTTCCAGTGATATACAGAGAATTTCATGAAATGCCATAAGATGTATCTGCTATTGGTGCTTAAATTCTCACAAGAGATTCTCACTTTATTTGAAGGAGGTGGTAAGTTAATTTGCTGTGTCCTTTGCATATTTAAAAGCTACATCTGTCCATTGTCACTACCACTTCAGGAAACAGTCTGTTCATTTTCCCCTTGGCATTTTAGTATCTGTCATATATTAAAAATACTTGCCTTTACTACCAGATCTTGATTTTTCATTTGTTTGAGAATATCTGTCATCCTCTCTTTTGATAACCCTCTGCTTTTGTAGCATTTTCTTACATTCAAATGATTATTACATTTCCATATCTATGATAATATCTTTAAATTATTTGTATACATTGTTACCTTTTTCACCATATCTGTTTTTCTGAGATTTTAAAAGTTTTTGTCCAGTCAGGTTTATTTTATAATACCAAACGGGGTACATAAAAATATTAAACATATTTCTTTACTATGGAAGAGTACAATGTTATCTGTGTCATCTGTATTAATAATGTTTTTCACATTAATTACTTACTTGGAAAATGTTATTAGCTCCTGGTATTAAACATCAGTGATGAATCATTGGTTTATATGCTGCAGTGTCTTCATTTAGAGTCAGTTTTACTATTTTTTACTTCATTTTGGATCACTTTTAATAAAGATATTTGATCATCTGTTTTAATGAGATATTTATGCTTATGGAAATGTTTGCCTTAATAAAAGTCTACCTATACAATCTGATTCTTTTTATTGTGTTTTATATTTTTATCCTCATTTCTGGAGCTGTTGTTGTATTGCCATAAGGTAATGAGACAATAATAATGTACTGTCTTTATTGTAAACGTTAAGTCACCTCAAGTAAATACCCTGCTAGTAACATTAAAAGAATTTCTTCATACCATCATAGATAATACAAGATCTTCCTACAAACAACTTCAGTTTTTAAGTTGAGTGCCTCAGCCTTCTTAAACTAGATTTGGTACTACCAACCTCTCCTGGTAATCTGTACTTACAGCTATGTTATTTAATGTTTCTAACACATTGCAAAAACAATATAGTAAGTTATGAATTAGCTCTCCGTGGGGAAACTGAAAAAACAGGGAGCTCGATCACCTCTCAGGTTACCTGGTCCTCAGGAATTTGGAGGACAGATGAGTTTCCTAGTAAATCAAAGAACACCTTGACTCTGGAGGTTCAAATCCATCAAACATATTAGAGGCATTAGCTTTGAGTTTTAACTGAGAGTCTTCCACCTCAGCTTCTTTGAAAGGTTCTCAGGGAATGAGGTGGTAGCTGTATTAACTGCCATCCATGTGGACATATTTGCTCTAGTGTGAGATCAGCTCTGTTTTTAATGCCATGTTTGGTGACGTGAAAGGATACAGCTCTGTCTGCCTTTTCTTCTTTCATTAATCTTTGGATAGCTAGAACACTTCCTGCTGAAGGCCAGAGGCTCTTTCATCCGTCCAATCTAGAGCCCTGAGGAGGTTTATGAAGCAGCAGCAGGCGGGTGGTCTTACCATGTCCCAGACAAAATTGGAGAGCCAGTCGATGACGGGCTTCACGCCACTGATGAACTGCAGGTGCTTCGCTTTGCTGACGAGCCCCTGGACTAGGAACACGACAAAGCTGGCTGGGAAGAAGGACGTCACAACGGTGACACAGATGGACATAAGCATGTCCACGGACGTGCTGTTCCTGCAAAGAGAAAATTAATGAGGATCTGAGGGATCACTGATGCAACTGAGGACTCACTAGAGGTGGACACACACATACACACATGCACACATATCTATCTGAAGAATATCCCAGGGATATTCTAAAAACACCTGTTCAATAAGTGAAATTATTTTATTCAGAGTTAAAACATCATTTTCAAGTCAAAAACCTGACAGCTTTTGCAAATGCAAAACTGACTTCTCTGAGTCCAGTACCAAAATGAAACTATTGAAAGAGGTCTGAGAGGGAATTCCCTGGGGGGTGCCCAGGTGCCATCCCTGGTCTGGGAATGGCCTAGCCAAAAGTGAATAAATAAATAAATAGAATAAAATTAAAAAGAAAGGTTTGAAAGTTTCAAAACTAACAGGTTTGAACCACCAATGCCTAATGGTGGTTCAGTTTGATTCACTATTTTTTACCTTGTAAGAGCAGTAATTTGTAAATTCTCAGACACAAAGGACTGCTTTGGTTTGAAAACTTAAATGTAGAAATATTAGTGTGAAATTACCCAAATAAGTTAAATTCTCCTGGCTGTAAGTAAACTGGGAAGCAACAACATATAGCATATTAATCAAACAGAAACAAAAATTCTAACATGCCTGTTATAAGAACAGTCTTATACACCCATTATGCATGGTCATATAAAATTCCTAGTGACCTACACTGATATTTTGTAGAAGATAAGCAGAAACAATAATTGCCATGCTCCACGAAGCAATATAGGATCTACAATTTCACGTATTAACTGGAGCTCAGTCTGGACTGGTATAAGATCACTAAATGCCAGTGATGACTTTCTACTTAAAGTCTTAAATAATAAACTGTTAGGTGATCCTGTTTACCTGTCAGCTACTCAGATGTACCATTTACTCACTGGAACAATACTTACATGGAAACACTCAAAAATCAGTGGGGAGAAATAAAAGTTATGGTACATATGTCCCTTGATATTTCAAAGGATTGGTTTCAGGACCCGGGAAGATACCCAAATCTGCAATGATCAAGTCCTTTATATAGAACAGTATACTATTTGCATACAGTCTATGTACATCCTCTTTAGATTTCATCATCTCTAGATTACTGATAATACCTACTAAAATGCAAATGCTATGGAATTAGTTGTATATAAAATGTAAATACCAGGTAAATAGTTGCCTGCAGGCAGCATATTCATGTTTTCCTTTTTTGAACTTTCTGGAATTATTTTTAAATGTTTCTGATCCGCAGGTAGAGAACCTGGTAAAGCGGAACACGCCAATGCATACCAACTGTCTACTCTAACACTGGATTACTGGGGAGTATTAAAATGAATGACCCATCTCTGAATGACTTAGCTACCTTTGGCTCTTAGCCTCTCTGAGTTTGTTGGTTGCTGTTTTTGTTTTAATCTGTAAAATGGAAATACCAACTTCACAAAGTGAAAGGAAAGAGAACAAGAAAAAACTAAGTACAAGTCATTAATACACATGACAGCTCCTACATGAATTTGATGTACTCTTATCTGTGAAACAGGTATCACTGATGTTCTCTGAAATAGAAGAATAAGATTATGATTTGAAAATAATCAATGTTTAAAAAAGAATGTTTATTAGAAACTCTTAAAATGAGAAGGGCAGCTAAATAGGAATGATGAAAGAATTAACCATTCTAATTAGGGCCTAGCTCTCATTGAAGAGGTAATCACAAATGAAACTCTAGTCACATGAACCTACTGACAGACCTCATTCCACACTAACAGGCTCAGGGCCCTTATTCAATGAGAAATACTATGAGGTAGAATTTATACTGAGGCAGCCTGTAAAGTTATTACTTTTCCCTACTTTCCATGTTTATTTGTACTAAGTGTGAACTTCCAATGATTCCAAAAACTTGGGTAAATTGGGAACTATATTTTTTAATATCCAGTGTCTGTATAAGAATAAAATTGTCTCAAATATAAAGACTACTTCAACTAATGCCATTAAGTTATCTTCAGAAGACAGCACAATGATTTTGAGGGAATTTTAATCTAAGTAGTGCTGCTTTGCTATAAACAATGTTTCTGCCAACCTTCACAAGAGATAGAAGGACATCTGAGCTTCAATCATAAAGTGTGTTTGAGAAAATTCTAGGCAATATCCTGAAGGATATAACAAGGGGCAAAAGAGACAGGTCCCATGGGTTTGGATACATCCTGTTGGCCCTTTGCATTATTAATACTCTCGTCCGCCATACAATGTTGAGAATAATAAAGCATGACAAATTATAAAGATGCTGTAAAAACAATCCATGATGGTCAAGTAAAGGTAAAACATTAAAAAGTTAATTGATTACTCAACTGATTTAAAATAAATGTAAACTGAACTAGGGTTTAAAATCTGGCCTTAAACCCTGGTTGTGCCACTTAGCAGCAGTCAACATGAGAAAATTACTGCTCTTTCAGAAATTCAGCTTTCTCACTTGGAGATAAAGCTTAACTCACAGGGTTTTGAGGATAATTAAAACCTGTGAGAAACGGAGGAAACTTTCTTAGCACTTAGCAATGTTTCCCTTCTATAATTTACAGTCATGGGTTTTACTCTTCAGTATCTGGTAAGTATTTTCTCCTTGGAAATTCTCTCTTCTTCTGCTGACTAGATGCAGTTGGCGATGGGGCTCTAAGGATGGAAGAGTCACAGAGTAGAGAATACTGGGTCATTAATTCACCATGTACAGAAGAGCTACCTGCCAACTAGGAAAACCCATTTTAGATCTTAAGGATCAAGAAATAAAATCCTGTTACGTTTGAGACATACATGTTGGTGTCTATTTGTTGTAGCAGTTTAGCATATCCTATTTAATACATTCTTGAAAGGCTGAACAACATTCCAGAATGCCAGATATAGCTGACAGTGTCAAAACTAGTCTTAAACAAGTCAATTATGTGAATAATTATCAACCAAATACTGAGATAGTCAGCAATTCTACCTTCCTCAGTCATAGGAAACTGGCAGTAAGGCTTAGAACTCACAGATGGGACCCTGGAAGATTCCTCATGGGGACAATTGGCTAGGCTAAGAGAAATGACTTACACATTGTAACAATGAGGCCATTTCCCGAGCACTGAAATGGTCCAGTCAGAAAACCCTACAGTGACGACCACTGTTTAACAGCCCCTTTCCTCCAGGTACTGAACGAGCTCTCAGCTTTCTTTTTGTCGCTGTCCAAAATGTGAACTGACAATCAAGGATCACAAACATAACAATATTATAGGAAAAACCCAGTATCAAGAGAGGAAAGAAATCAATGAGAAAATATAGTAAAACTTGAAAGAAAAAGAAATACTGCAGGAAGAAGGCCTTAAAGCAATGACTAAAATAAATACCTGTAATTAATGTCCAAGATACAAAAATATTTAAGCCATGAAAAAAATATTATTTCTAAAAAGAGAAAAATATTCTGGGGAATATCCAGAAAGTAGACATTTAGAATTCAGTAGACAACTCAGAAGATAAAATTGCAGTACGTAAAGTCAAAAAAGTAGAGATATAGTAGAAAAAGAAAAATGAGAAGATAAGTGGAGGCAGAATGTTTCAATCACAGAAGTTCCAGAGACTGGCAAGAGAAGGAAAAAACTCCAAGAAACACAAATATTTTGGGGACCTGTAGAGTGCCCAGATTAAGAGGGTACACTGAGTGAAGGATAGTGGGTCAGATCATAGGTTTAAACAACTAGAAAATGATTTGTCATGTAAAAAACAAGTACAGAGACAGGCAATACAGGGCTCCTAGCATGGTGTTCCACGGTGTCAGAACCTAGGCTGCTTCATCATTCTGCCATCTTCAGCATGTGGTTTCCCCTCATACTCCAAGAAGTCAAGACATTACATCCAATTTCAGCAAGCAGAAATAAGAAAGAGATGAAGAGGGCAACAACCAACACTGCTTTAAGATCGGTACAGTAGGTCATAAATGCATTTACATATCCCACTGTCCAGGACTTAGTCACATGGCTGCACTAAGCTGCATAAGTTCTGTTGCTAACTTTCAAAAAAGGTGGGGTGTGAGAAGAATTGCCGTTGAAAATAGGTACCAGTCTATGCTACCTCCCTTCAGCACTTTATATACTACTTGTTTTTTCTCATATCCTACTTGTTTTTCCTCATCATATTTAATAATACCTTCGCTGGTTCATCTGGAAAAAGAATCCACCTGCAATGCGGGAGACCTGTGTTCGATCCATGGGTTGGGAAGATCCCCTGGAGAAGGGAATGGCTACCCACTCTAGTATTCCGGCCTGGAGATTTTTATGGACTGTATAGCCCATGGGGCCGTCAAGAGTCGGACAGGATTGAGCGACTTTCACTTTCAACATATATTTCCTTCATTTGTTCATGTGTTTCCTCTAACTTGAGGAAACCAAGAGGACACTAACTTTGTCTTTTGTTCAACTCTGCACCCCAGTTTTTGGAAAAGTTCATGAAGAATAATAGAATTTAAGTAATACCGGTTGAATGAGAGAATTGAGAATTCTAGAGGGAAAAAGTCTAAGAAATTAAACTTAAAGATCCAGTCCAGGTACAGATGACACTTTTTATCTTGTTTGATTAGATATGGATGCCCATCAACTAGAAAACTGACCCACCACCTTTGGGATTACTAATTTTAAAAGCCTCCCTTCTTCTGAACACAAGATTCAAAAGTCTTTGAAAAGGCACAATCAATGCAACCACAAACCATAGCCTTGCAGTAATTCCTTAGCCTTAATAGTATAAGTAATATCACTTAGGTGTGTGCATAAATGTAATTATTGTGTAACTGGATTTAGTTATATATTATGTGTCTAGTTATGTGTGAAACAAGGTAATGTAATAATAAAAGTATAAACATCAATACAGTATAAAAGTAACTATTCTTAATGTAATTAATCAGATGAGGGAAAGGAAGTATTTTGGGTGGGGTGGTATGTAACAGACCTAAATCAATTTCCAGCAATAGGAAACATGTATAACTGAAAATATCAAGAAGCACCAGGAAGTGTATATAATTCATAAAAAGGGAAAGAGCATTGAAAAAACAGCTGAAAATTATGAAAGGGGTTACTCTGCGGGCCAATAACAGGAATAAGGACAGCATCACAGGTCTGCTCCTTTTTTTTTTTTTTTTTTTGCTTCTGTTTTTAAAGCTTACAAACTACTTGATTTCAAAATATGAATGTATTTTCATTATCTAGTTCGGTGCCCCCATTCCTCTGAGTAACTGAGAAATCCTCTCTGTAATTAGCCCTGAATAAGGTTAGACTCATCGAAAAAGCAAGAGAGTTCCAGAAAAACATCTATTTCTGCTTTATTGACTATGCCAAAGCCTTTGACTGTGTGGATCACAATAAACTGTGGAAAATTCTGAAAGAGATGGCAATACCAGACCATCTGACCTGCCTCTTGAGAAACCTGTATGCAGGTCAGGAATCAACAGTTAGAACTGGACATGGAACAACAGACTGGTTCCAAATAGGAAAGGTTCCAAGGAGTACATCAAGGCTGTATATTGTCACCCTGCTTATTTAAGTTATATATAGAGTACATCATGAGAAACGCTGGGCTGGATGAAGCCCAAGCTGGAATCAAGATTGCCGGGAGAAATATCAATAACCTCAGATATGCGGATGTCACCACCCTTATGGCAGAAAGCGAAGAAGAACTAAAGAGCCTCTTGATGAAGGTGAAAGAGGAGAGTGAAAAAGTTGGCTTAAAGCTCAACATTCAGAAAACTAAGATCATGGCATCCAGTCCCATCACTTCATGGCAGATAGATGGGGAAACAGTGGAAAAAGTGGCTGACTTCCTTTTTCTGGGTTCCAAAATCACTGCAGATGGTGATTGCAGCCATGAAATTCAAAGACACTTACTCCTTGGAAGGAAAGTTATGACCAACCTAGATAGCATATTAAAAAGCAGAGACATTACTTTGCCAACAAAGGTCCGTCTAGTCAAGCTATGTTTTTTCCAATAGTCATGTATGGATGTGAGAGATGGTCTATAAAGAAAGCTGAGCAATGAAGAATTGATGCTTTGAACTGTGGTGTTGGAGAAGACTCTTGAAAGCCCCATGGACAGAAAGGAGATTGAACCAGTCCATCCTAAAGGAAATCAGTCCTGAATATTCACTGGAAGGACTGATGCTGAAGCTGAAATTCCAATACTTTGGGCACCTGATGCAAAGAACTGATTCATTTGAAAAGACCCTGATGCTGGGAAAGATTGAAGGCGGGAGGAGAAGAGGATGACAGAGGATGAGATGGTTGGATGGGAGATGGTTGGACGGCATCACCGACTCAATGGACATGAGCTTGAGTAAACTCAGTGAGTTGGTGATAGCCAGGGAGGCCTGGTGTGCTGCAGTCCATGGGGTCGGGAAGAGTCCGACACGACTGAGCGATTGAACTGAACTGATGACACGCACAGGAATCCATACTACCTTCCCAGTCATCTTACACACTTGCATTTTACACACGAACTTTTACTAATTGTACACAGGTGAGCCAACTCTAAAGCCACACAGTTGACACTGGGGGTAAGACCCGTCGAAGAAACAAAAGGACACCAAGGGGTCAAGACCGACACCAAATTCCTGGCTCTGGGGCAGATGCAGATGCCTCCCTGACTAGGCTGACCTGCCGCCCAGTCCCCACAGGACGAGCGGACCCGCCCCGAAGCTTCATCTACCCTGATGCAGGGAGCACCCTGCCGGCCCGGAGGTCACAGGAGGAGGAACTTGAGGAAGCATACCAGCCGCTGCCCCCCTCAGAGCTCGAAGCGCCAACATGCGTGTCCTCTAGAGAAGCCTGACTAGGGCTCTGGTCGCTCAGACACCAGCGCCTCAGGTACCTGCCGCGGGGACGCCCACAGAGATTCCTGTAGGGGGAGGGGAGGGGCCGGGAGAGTCTTCTGACGTAAGCGCACGGGCCGCGCATGCGCTTACGGGCCAGCGGCCAGGAGTCTGCGAGCTCTGTTCACACGTGCAAGTTCTAGTGCAAGTCTCAACCTGGGGGTTAGGGACCCCAGGACGCCTGGGATGACAGAGGAAAGGGTGGCGTTAGAGGAAGACCCACTGCCAGAGTCGCCTCGGACCGGCTTGCAAACTGCCATGGACAAGAAGCTTTTCGAGCCTCGGTGCCCAGCGGCCCTGAGGACACCCCTGAAGCGGTAGCTGCTGCCTTCTTGCCAACCCTAGAGCGGGCTGTCGCCTCAGTGGCCTGAGACGTTTTCGTTCAGCCTCTTGTCTTTTGACAAGCCCCTCCAGACTGAAGGGGGAAGGAGAGAAAGGTCAGCCAGACGCTGGTAACAGAACTGGCCTCCCCGTTTTAAACGAAATACACAACCTCCCAGCATTTTGCAGACAGAGAACTTTAAAGAGGGGGCCCAGGGTACAGGGGATGGAGCATCTGCCCAGCTGCCCCTGTCTCCTGCTGTCAGTGCCCAAGTCAAGCAGGCTCAGGAACCTCACAGCACATAAGATGACAACCTCATTTAAACTTGATGAGAAATGTACAAAATACACAGCTTTAACTGTGGGGAATTGGACTTATGTGCGAATCTAACAGAGAGATTTTTCTTCTTTTGATGTTTAGGTTTGTAGTCCTTTCTCAAGGGATAGGGCAGGAAGAGATAACTTGCTGTAAAAACTGAAGCGGAGCCATCATGGTCCCTTCACTTAAGATTCACAATATAGTCTTTACCCTGAGTCTCTCTACTGGGGCAAAGCAAAAAAGTATCCCTCAAACGTTATTCTGAATTTGATTTTACTAAATGTTGATCACATACTATCTGACAGGTGACTTGGAAGTTACTGCTGCTGAAAATGAGCCCCAACCTGAATATAAGGGAACTTGAAGTACTCATGATTCTTCCTCCAGGACAGTCCTCATTCCTGCTGTGCAACAAAAATCACCTCCAGGCAAGCACACAGACTTACCTCACAGCTGTTAAAGCTTTCCCTGGGCTCGCCCTGTTGAAAGTAACAAAATTATGTGTGCCTTGTCCATGTATTTGTTTTCAAATACAAATTCCTGAAAGTCAACTGAAAAAGCAATAGTAACAAATAACCTACTAGCTCATTTTCTGATGTATTTTATTTATAATACCTGTTAAACTATTATACCAAGCAGTTGTGTATTTGTGTAACATTGTCTACTTTTATTTGGATAAAATGACACAGCAAACATGTCTACCAAATCAGGGAGTAGCTGCGGTTGTTTTGAGAGGAACACCTGCTTTCATTGTAAGCTTAGACACTTGGGCACTAGGAACATAGCTTGTAGCAGACACAAGCAGGATGAACTCATAATATAAATAGGACATCATACATAATTAAATCACACACATAGGCAATTGTGTGTCAAAACCAAAGATATATCAGTGAAAGGTGCCTACTGGTTTAATCTGACATATCATCTAGACAACATAAGCTCCAAATCGTCCATAGCTTTGTTTGTACCAACACTTGTAATAGACAAATCTGATTAATCAGCTTCAGAAATTGGCACAGGATATCCGAAACAATCAGACTTATAACCACAAATGCCATATGAGTGTGTATATATACACACACATAGGCATACATAGAAGATACTTTCTGGCAGGGCATTTCCTACCCAAAGTTAAGTTCACTAAGTCTCAGGATATTAAACAGAGCAAAGTTTATATAGTAAGCATCCATCTAATACAAAAAGAATTAATTATTCTTAAGAGTTATTTCCATCTACCTGGTATAATTGGATGGTTTAAATGTCCTTCATGTTGCATCTGTAATTAAACATAATAATAATAATAATGATTAGCAAGGACAGATAAGAAAGACTTCGTAAGAGATAAATGCAAAGAAATAGAGAAAAAAAATAGAATGGGAAAGACTAGAGATCTCAAGAAAATTAGAGATACCAAGGGAACATTTCATGCAAAGATGGGCACAATAAAGGACAGAAATGGTATGGATCTAACAGAAGCAGAAGATATTAAGAAGAGGTGGCAAGAATATAAAGAAAAACTATACAAAAAAGATCTTAGTGACTCATAACCATGATGATGTGATCACTCAGCTAGAGCCAGACATCCTGGAGTGCAAAGTCAAGTGGGACTTAGGAAGCATCACTACGAACAAAGCTAGTGGAGGTGATGGAATTCCAGTTGAGCTATTTCAAATCCTAAAAGATGGTTCTGTGAAAGTGCTGCACTCAATATGCCAGCAAATTTGGAAAATTCAGCAGTGGCCACAGGACTGGAAAAAGTCAGTTTTCATTCCAATCCCAAAGAAAGGCAATGCCAAAGAATTTTCAAACTAACGCACAATTGCACTCATCTTACTCACTAGCAAAGTAATGCTCAAAATTCTCCAAGATAGGCTTCAACAGTATGTGAACTGAGAACTTCCTGATGTTCAAACTGTATTTAGAAAAGGCAGAGGAACCAGAGATCAAATTGCCAACATTCATTGGATCATAGAAAAAGCAAGAGAGTTCCAGAAATACATCTACTTCTACTTCTACTTCATTGGCATCCAGTCGCATCACTTCATGGCAAATAGATGGGGAAACAATGGAAACAGTGACAGACTTTATATTCTTGGGCTCCAAAATCACTGCAGATGGTGACTGCAGCCATGAAATTAAAAGACGCTTGCTCCTTAGGAGAAAAGCTATGACAAACCTAGACAACATATTAAAAAGCAGAAACATTACTTTGCCAACAAAGGTCCGTCTAGTCAAGGCTATGGTTTTTCCAGTAGTCATGTATGGATGTGAGAGCTGGATCATAAAGAAGGCTGAGAGCCAAAGAATTGATGCTTTTGAACTATGGTATTGAAGAAGACTCTTGAGAGTTCCTTGGACTGCAAGGAGATCAAACCAGTAAATCCTAAAGAAATCAGTCCTGAAATTCATTGAAAGGACTGATGCTGAAACTGAAGCTCCAATACTTTGGCCACCGGATGTGAAGAACTGACTTCTTAAAAAAGATCCTGATACTGGGAAAGATTGAAGGCAGGAGGAGAAGGGAACGACAGAGGATGAGTTGATTGGGTGGCATCACCGATTCAATGGACATGAATTTGAGCAAGCTCCGGGAGTTGGTGATGGACAAGGAAGCCTGGCGTGCTGCAATCCATGGGGTCACAGAGTCAGACATGACTGAGTGACTGAACGGAACCAACTGCTTCATTGACTACACTAAAGCCTTTGTGGATCACAAAAAACCATGGAAAATTCTTAAAGAGATGGGAATACCAGACCACCTTGCCTGCTTCCTGAGAAATCTGCATGCAGGTCAATCTGCCTGCCAATGCAGGAGACATGGATTTGAACCCTAGTCCCAGAAGATCTCACATACTGTGAAGCAAGTAAGCCCAGGCACCACAACTACTGTGCCTGTGCTCCAGAGCCCAGAAGCCACAACTGTTGAGCCCACGTGCCACAGCTACTGAAACCCACATGCCCCAGAGCCCGTGCTGTGCAACAAGAGAAGCCACTGCAATGAGAAGCCCACGCACTGCAATAAGAGAGAAGCCCTCACTCACCACAACTAGAAAAAGGTGGCACAGCAACAAAGATCCAGCACAGCCAAAAATAAATAAAATTATTTTAAAAAGAAGGTGATAATGAGATGCCATTTTCACCAAGTAAGACATCAGTTCAGTTCAATTCAGTCGCTCAGTTGTGTCCAACTCTTTGTGACCCCATGGACTGCAGCACACCTGGCTTCCTTATCCATCACCAACTCCCAGAGTCCACAAAGAGTGTTCAGACATACTCATACATCATATATATCATGTATGTTATATAAGCATAAACATATATGCTCTGTGTACATAAGTATATAAACATATAAAATATATACACATATACATAAATATGGAAAGTGAAAGTCGCTCAGTTGTATCCGACTCTTTGTCACCCCACAGACTGTAGCCTGCCAGGCTCCTCTGTCAACGGAATCCTCCAGGCAAGAATACTGGAGTGGGTAGCCATTCCCTTCTCCCGGAGATCTTCCCAACCCAGGAATCAAACCCAGGTCTCCTGCATCGCGGGTGGATTCTTCACCATCTGAGCCACCAGGGAAACCCAAAATAGAAAAGTGGTAGGATTAATCCTGGGTGGTAGGATTAGAAACTATTCCTGCTTTCTCTTTTTGTTTATCTGCATTCTCCAAAATCTATACAAGTAACATGCGTTATATTATAAGTATTTTTAACTTTTTAAGTAATTTAAGTACAAGAACATGTATTTCAATCTTCTTTAGAATATCACACTATTTTGAAGAACACAAATAATAAACAATATGCAGTTGGGATAAAAAGATGTTATAGTTATGAGAAGAAATTCACATAAGTGCTAAAAACGAATATCATTGTTGCCATAGAGAATTTTCATTGTTGACTTTTTAGAATCTATTAATAAATATAACAGCAAGACCTTTATTTCCTACTTCTTATCTTTACAAAGAAATACAATAAATATTAATACAGGTTTTCCCTGGGAGGTTAAGTTTCGGCTACTTTTTAATTGCTTCTGGGCATCAGTCAAATATTCAGTAACTACAATTGTTTTATAATCTCGCTTTTTAAAAATAAAGTAAAAGCTTTCAGTTTCTTCATTTATAAAACCAGTTTGACTAATTCATTTATAAATTTCTCACCCAAATCTCTGACCTCTCTGAAATCTCGTCACCAGCATACTTAGTGCTACCTTTTTGATACTCATTATTTTCATTGAAAGAATATGACTTTCAGTTTTGGGTTAGTTTCTGTCTTTCTTATTGGTAGTAATGCCACAGTCTTTAGTATCTATTTCTGGTTTATTTCTGCAGTTCATGTGCCCTGGTGGACCTAGAGTGCAGACAGCCGTGCAGCTGGGAGACATCAGTCTCATGAGGACCCCAGAGTGGTGGCAGCTGGTAAGCTACTTCACTAGGCACAAGTTATTCTTACAACAAATCAGATTTAGTCAATAACTTTATATGCCTTCTTATGAATTTCTGTTTCAGTTCGAGAAAGTGTCAATTACCTAGTGTCTCAGCAGAATATGCTTCTGATTCCTACGTCATACTCACCATTGAAATAATTTTCCACTGATATAAGAAGCATTTTGTTAACTGTCATAAGATGTGTCTGCTAATCTGCTTCAATTCTTCAAAGAGATTCTCACTTTTGTTTGAAAAAAGTAGTAAGTTAATTTGCTATGCCTCTACATTTTTAAAGCCACCTCTGTCCTTTGTCACTACCACGTCAGGATAGTTCTGTTCATTTTCCCCTAGGCATTTCAGTATCTATTATATATTAGAAATATGTAGTTGCCACTACTTCTTGATCATGATTTTTCATTTGTTTCAGAATATTTCTTCTCATTTTAATAACCTTTTGTTCTATAGGATTTTCTTATATTCATATGATGATTTTACATTTCTGTGCCTGACAGTTTTTAATTTATATACAATGGCCATGTTTTTTTTTATCTTATCTGTGATATCTGAGCTTTTTAAAAAGATTTTTGCCCAGTAAAATTTATTTTATGATGTCAAATGGGATCCAGAAGAATATTACATCAAATATACTTCTTTACCTTGGGAAAGTACAGTATCACCTGTTTTAATTATGGTTTTCACATTATTTGTCACTTTCACTTGGAAAATAATTTTTTAAAAATTTTGGAAGACTTGTTTTATATCCTTAAATGCATTCAATTACAGTTTTATTAATTTTTGTTCATTTTGGATCACCATTTAATGATGATCTGTGGGACATCTATTTGTTTTAAAGATATCTTTATGTTTATGGGCTTCCCTGATAGCTCAGTTGGTAGAGAATCTGCCTGCAATGCGGGAGACCTGGGTTTGATCCCTGGGTTGGGAAGATCCCCTGGAAAAGGGAAAGGCTACCCACTCCAGTATTCTGGCCTGGAGAATTCCATGGACTGTATAGTCCATGGGGTCGCAAAGAGTCAAACATGACTGAGTGACTTTCACTTTCATGTTTATGGAAATGCTTGCTCTAATAAAAGCCTACATATCTGTTTTGTTTTTTCTTAATTTGCATTTTATGTTGATATTATCAACTCTGGAGGTTTTATTGTGTTACTATAGGATGGTGATGGGCTTCCCAGGTGGCACTAGTGGTAAAGAACCCGCCTGCCAATGCAGGAGACATAGAGATGCAACTTCACATGCACTCACCCATAGGATGCTAACACAGTGATAATTTACTAACTTTATTGTAAATGTTAAGTTACATCAAGAAAATAGCAGATAGTAATCCCAGAAGGAGGGTTTCTTTAGTACTACCACAGACATGCTAGAGTTTTCCTTGAAACACCTTTAATTTCCATTTTAGTTGTGTACCTCTGCTGCTAAAACTAGGTTTGGTAAATCCAAGCTCTTTTGATAGTCTATATTTATAGCTATATTATTTTAAATTTCTAAAACAGACTGTAAATGTAAAGTAGTATATAATGAATTAGCTAAGGGAGATTTGGAAAACAAGGTACAGTGTGTTAGGCTCCTGATATGTCTAAAGGATTAAAAAAATAATTAGAAAGGAATAGTGAGATGGTGTTCAGGTGCTATCAATACTATTAGCAGACAAGAAAAGAATCCAAAGAGAAGTTTTGTAATCCAAATATTGTCATGTTTTCTGTTTCCCTTCAGAGCAAAATCTCCTTTAGAGTTGTGTATACTCACCATCAGGCTTCCCTGGTGACTCATATGGTAAAGAATCTGCCTGCAATGCAGGAGACTGGGGTTCAATCCCTGGATCGGGAAGATCCCCTGGAGAAGGGAATGGCTACCCACTCTACTGTTCTTGCCTGGAGAATTCCATGGACAGAGGGATCTGGCAGCTACAGTCCATAGGGTTGCAAAGAGTCAGCCATGACTGAGCAACTAACACTTCACTTCATACTCACCATCTTCCCTTCCTTACCCCGTATTCTTTCTTGAACCAAATCCAATTAGGTGTGTATCTTTGTCAGTCTGCTGAAGTGATTGTTCTGAAGATCACCAAAGATCTCTTTCTTACCAAATTCAGTTGCCCTTACCTTGCTCATCTTCTCCGCAGTAATGGACACAGTTGACCACTTCTGCCTTCTTGAAAGTATTTGATTCTGGTATCTTCTGCAATGCCGGAGACCTGGGTTCGATCCCTGAGTTGGGAAGATACCCTGGAGAAAGGAAAGGCTACCCACTCCAGTATTCTGGCCTAGAGAATTCCATGGACTGTATAGTCCCTGGGGTCGCAAAGAGTCGGACACGACAGAGCAACTCTCACGTCTTCACATCTTACTCTTAGAGCTTCCTCCTCTTCACTGGCCAGTCCCTCTATTCTCTTTGCTGGCTTGTCTTCTAAATGTGGGTAGCATCTCAGACCTCAAGCATATTCTCTTCCTTCTCTCCAGGTAAGCTCCTTCAGTCCCAAGGCTTAATCATATAAGCCTTCACACATTTTTATCTTTTTTTCCATATTTGCCTCTGAGCTCTAGACTGAAATACGAACTGCCTTTTGAACACAACAAACTACGTAGTTTGACAAACTAGAAATCACTTTGATATCTCTCTTTCCCTCATCTCCTTCATGCAGCCTGTCAGCAGGTCCTGTTGGCTGTATCTCTAAACAGATCCTCAATGTTACCATTCCTCCCTCTGTTTGGACCCATCCTGGTCCAAACCACCATCATCTCCTACTTAGCACTCCCCCAACCACCACTGTCCTTTCTTCCCATGTAACCAACAAAGTTCTTTCTGAAACAAAGATTGGATCAAACCACTACTTTGTTTAAAACTCGCCAGTGGCTCCTCATTGCACTCATAATATAATCCAAGTACCTTAAAGACCTGGAAGATGAGGCCCCACAAGTTCTGGTTCCCACCATCTCTGATTCCATCCCCTATAACTCCAGAGACACTAAAATTCTCTCCAACTTGCCAAGCTCTTTCCCACTTGTGGTTTTTGCACAGAGTGTTCTTTCTTCTGGGAACATTCTTCCTCAGTTAACATTCTTCCTCAGTTCAGTTCGGTTCAGTCGCTCAGTTGTGTCTGACTCTCTGTGATCCCGTGGATTGCAGCACACCAGGCTTCCCTGTCCATCACCATTTCCTGGAGTGTTCTCAAGCTCATGTCTGTTGAGTCGGTGATGCCATCCAACCATCTCATCCTACATTCTTCCTACACACCTTCAAATGTTGGCTCCTGTTTGTTTTGTTTACATTTGAACTTATATGTCACTCTGCAGAAGCCTGACTCCTCTCTGTCAGCACGCGGTATTTTCTACTTAGCATTTAGTGCTATTACATTTTTTTGCCCACACATCCATTGTGACTATAACTTCTTCAGTGAAATTCAATCCATTAGAGCAGGAATTCTGTCTTCTTCAACACCATATCCCCAGAACTCTAAGGGTATCTGGTGCACGATAATGTTCAGTAAATATTTGTTATGTTATTGCAGAATGAGACTGAAGTGATTTTACAAGGACAATTTTAACTGGATATGGGGTAAACTCCGGAAGTTGGTGATGGACAGGGAGGCCTGGCGTGCTATGATTCATGGGGTTGCAAAGAGTCGGACACGACTGAGGACTGAACTGAGCTGAACTGACCTAACTTCACCAAAAGAATCCTCTGCTAATTACTAGCTGTGTCACTCTGGACAAGTTCCTTATTCTCTGAGCCACAGTCTACTCCTATGTCAAATGGTACTACTTACTTCATAGGGCAGGTCCTGAGGATTCAATGAAATATCTGACAACACAGTACAACACTTGAAAAGGGTAGCTAATCTTCTCAAGGTTTTTCGTATTCAATGTGCACATTAGCATTCCAAAGTTTCCAGAGCTTTTTTGAATCTGTAAATGTTTATATACAAAGAGGGTACACCCATGAGTCCTTGTACTTTTGTTTGAATAAACAAAAGTTCTGTTTTGCTGCCTTTGTGCTTCCTCAGTATCAAGAGAAACAATGAAGTTTTTGTTAAATGACTTAGCTACAGGGTAATCATGGAGATCTCTGCAGCTTCATAATCATTAAGCAAAATAAGTTTATCTAAAGCCTCTTAAACTGAACCATGAAAGTTCGAAACACCCTTTATTTTCAAGCAGTCCCCTTGATTCTCTTGTGATTAACAGGGCATTTAGTCTTTTCTAAATTTCTGCTTTTGATCCACGTATCTTCCCTTCTCCAAGCAGACACTTCTTACTTCTGTAATGACTTTATAAGCTCTAACAGTAGGTGGTGCTATGAATGCATGAAAATAAATTAGTATAGACCACAACAGAACCATCACAGGTTTATTTCGTGACTTATAACAACATAGAAATATGCCTTTTTTAATACTTTCTATAAAGTTATTGACAATACAAAATTTTTTTCTTTTTTTTCTTTTAATGAAAATGATATAACTTAGAAATCTATTGTGAAACTTTTGTCTAGTTTTGCAGTTCTCAGATATTCCAGTGCAAAAATAGATCCCATTACAGACAGCATAAAGTGCTTGGAATGAAGGGTCAATGATAAAGAAAAAGCACAAAAACATGGTTTCATCCTAGGGTATAAGAAGGGAGAACAGAATTCTTAAACCTTATGGAAGTATAAACATTCTATAAAAAGGGATACAACAATCCTGAAGAGAATTAGAACAATATTTCTATAATACTATATTACTAGTAAATGGTAACAAGAGTAGAAATTAATATCTCAATGTCAAAGTGGTTCAATATAATATGACACATGGCTCTTTGGAAAAAAAATTTTACCTGATATATACAACCACAAGAAGGAAACAGACAAATCCCTTTAGTCAATGATTACTATACAGTGAATGCTGTGCAACACTTAATAGTCACAATGCATATGCCTTCAGTACAGATAATGAAATACAGTAGCTTGAGGTTTGGTTATTGGTTTTTTAACAATGACCTATGCTGGGTATTTGTGTATAGAGGGCTTTGTTATTGTTTTCTTTTGTATTTTTTCATATTCACAGTTATATAAGGCTTTAGGTGTTCAAAAGGAACAAAAGCAGAAATCTCTGAACACTTAAAAAAAAATTTTTTTTTGTTAAACTCACATGGTTACATTTCCACAGGGATGATATAGAAATTTTACTTGACTGAGCAGAGAGTTGGTAAAAATCTCTACTATAATTAGGCTTACCCAGAAAAATTTTAAAGACTGCAATTTGGATATCTAATAACAGTACTAATGAAGTAGATGAGTAGCTGTAGATAGTTTCTAGCTTAAGATAGCCTTTAAATCTATATTGAAATGTTACATTTTTCAAAGTAGTTCACAGTATCTTTTGATTTTTTAAAATATGGCCTTGAAGTAGAATAATCAAAAAAAGGAGCTGCTCATGGTTTTAATACAATATAGATTTAGGACATAATTCTGCTGAAATGGGGAATCTAGCAGAAGCTTGATTTTGGAAAATGCTAAACAAGGAGAACAATCATTCTATGAATTTTATATCATTAAAGATAGCATAAAATATGAGTCTAGGCCAATAATTATTGGGAAAATGTCTTTATTACTTGTTTATCATTTTAGAAAATATTGGGAATAATCTCTAAAGGTCATTTTCTTTCCCCAAGCAACAAGCTGCATGATAGCATGCAGTAAATTTTAAAATAAAAAATTTATATTTGGAATAGATCTGAAATATTGTACTTTTAGAGTTAATATCTAATGTTTTAAAAGGAAAAGACATTAGTAATGATATTAAAAGATCACTTTAACTTCAAACAGTATTTCTCTCATAATTTTGTTGTCTCAAGACAGATATTATTTTTAACAAGTGTTTACTGACTAAAAACAATTAAATTGACTTGGAAAAGTCTGAAATAATTTTCATGTGGGGGCATTTGCTGTTTTTTTTCCCCTGATAGTGAAAAATTTGAGATTGTCAGAATGGGGTATCTAAGATTTTCAAAGCCAATATTCAAAGGTACTAAATGCCATAAGCACAAGTTTTATGTTATTCAACAAATTTTGAAGCTAATCTGGTGACCCTATGACATAAACTTTCTTGCCTTTTGCATTGTTGCTATTTTCAAAAAGTGGGCTGCCCAATATTCTTTCAGTGGGTTCCCACAACCACAACAAAACCTGTATTTGTAAACCAGTTATCTGATGAACATGGCACAGGAAATCTACTGAAACTTAATTTCTCCCCACGCCACCCATCCATACTCACTCAGTTATAACATACACTCAAAGAATACTTGACTAATGCACTGATACTAAATGTATGCTTAACAATCTTAAAGATACTTAAACATAATGTTGTCATGAGATCTTGGCCATCATACTGTTTTCAAGTCACTAGGCATTAGTCAGATAATCCATTTGCAAACATACGTGAAAAAATAAAGCTAGCGAGGCAGTGTGGCCATATTTCTCTGTGCCACAGGGTTCTACAAAGAGGCCACTCTAAGTTTTCAGAAGTCACTAATAGAACTTACAATTCCAAATAACATTAGAAGTACAAAGATTGTTCTCAAAATACAACTCCATCTTTTCATATTCTAGATTAATTCAAAAAGCCAGAAATAATACTATGCTTGTGTCAAACAACAAGATCTTGAGATGCACTGTACCGTGTTAGTAGACAAGCAGGACAAACGGACACAGACCTCCCTTGATTCCAAATACATCATCTCTTTCATCACATGCCATGGCCTCCCCAGCTTGCAGCCCCAACAATGTGGTTGCTGAGTCTTTGCTTCTTACCTGGATCTAAGTATACTTAGAGTCCCAGAAAGATAATCTTGGAGACTCATGGTTCCAAGCAAGGGACAACAATGAAACCAAGTTTTGCTTTTGCATGTCACCGTGCAGTTTTCATGTCACCATCACCAGAGCAGCTCAAAGAGGGAATCAAAGCAGGACTTTCCCCACACATGGCACCATTTCATCACCTGGTATTTGATGATGTCAACAGACTCTGAGTAGCGCAGCTTTCACAAAAGTGTGCAAGGCATACCATGGTGCTTCAGGCTTTCTGAGAAACTTGGCACTAGTAATTCTGGCACACTCAATGCCAGCAGTGGCTATGTCACCAGGAAGCCAGTCTCTTGGTATGGCACGGTGTAATGAATGAGCATGTGCATGCCTTTTGATTTGAAAAATAATCACTGGCCATGATTACTTGATGAATTATTGTTGCAACCCCAGTAAGAATACAAAGGAACAAAAAAAAGTATGTCAAACTCATATGTCCACTGGGTTCCATACTAGAGTTTCACATGAGTATAAGGTAATAAACTAAATTCAAGTCTTTTTCACTCGAGAGCCATATGAGACATAGGCTACAAAGGCACTGCCCTTGTAATGGAATTTTGTTTTCATTGCATTGAATTGCATTGCATTGAATAGTATCAGTACAGTATCCAGTTTACTTCTTCCCACAAAATCTTCTAGCTCATTCCTCTGGAACACTTCACGTGGTGCAAAGGAAGGGCTAGTTCCTCCTTTCTTCCAGCCACCCTATATGGACAAGATTCTTCATACATAACTTTCTTTCACTTTCTCATCCTGCAGGAAAGATGTGAGGACTGCAACATCCACTACTGTCTGGTTTTTGTGTAATGACAGGTCCTTTAAGTGGTCATCATCACTTTGGTCCTTGGCAAAGTTTACAAATACCTGTCAAAATAAAGATGGACCATTATAAACACCTCTAACTTGCTCTCTCTTTATTCAAGTTGTACTTTTCCCCATGTGGAAATTAGGTCATATAGAAGAATCTGAGATTGAATAAATAGATTAACTAGAAAACTTTGTGTAGGAAGGAGAAAGGAATGATTGAAAAAGCATTAATCATGAAAAAAAGTAAAAAACTGCCCTTATATATTGCCCCTCCAAATCAACCAACCGCTCAATCATCTATTTACTTTGACTCATACAGACTTGATTAAAGGGGATGAAAACAAACATTTGCTGAATATCTACTAAGTGCCAGGATCTCTTTCGTACCTGATGTCATTTAATTTAAATGGGATACTGCACTTGGCCTAATACCTGCCCATGGCAGATACTCAACAAATTGCAGTTTTTATGATTAGTAGGACAATTTATTCTCATAATAACCCTATGAAATCAGTAGCATCATCTCCTTTTTCAGATTTAGGGAGGTTAGGTAAAAAGTATAACTGACAGTAGATGATCAGGAGTTCACGCTCAGATAATCTATACTGTTCTAGGGCCCACAGTGAAGGCGGGGGGTGGGGGGGGGATCCTCATCCTGAAAAGCAAATCTACTTTTGACACTCAAAGCTTACTTGGTCAAGTGTTGTCTGAGAGACGGAGTAGTCTTCTATGTGGAGTCGCTTTTTGCTCTGGGAAAGGATGCTGAAGATCCTGGCCAGGGAAGACAGTGAAGACGGAAGCTGGTACTGCAGCATGTTCCGATGCTTCTCCTTCAGGACGCTTCCTGGAAAGGCGAGTTCAAAGAACTCCTGCACAGGCTTCAGGTCAGGGTTCGACCCTGCTATTCGTACGACTATTGTATAACCATCTCCAAACCTGAAAGCAGGAAAAAGAAAATCCTAAAAGCAGGGGAAAAAAATAATCCTGAAAGCAGGAAAAAGAAAATCAAATTGAAGACTCTGGGGAAACTTCTCAAAAGAATACTTAACTCTTGGGTCCTGAAAGAGAAAGTGGTCCCTGCCAGACCCAGAAATCAGTTTCAGAGAAAAGGAACCAGTTGTCAAATACTGAATACCTATTCTATTTGAGCTGCCTTGCTGAGGGCTTTAGACATGACTTCATTTAATCCACATTTGGACCTGTGAAATGTTACAGAGAAATTGAAACCTAGAGAGCTGGTCACTTGCTCCTGATACAAAACTCAGAAGTGGTAGGGCTGGGGTGTGGACCCAACACCAGTCAAATCAGCTGGTGTGTTTGACTCCAAAGTCTATGCTCCAACCTTACTGGCACGTATAAATCTTCCCATTACATCTCTGTAACAAAACCAGAAAGTAGCTATTCCTAGAATACTGACTCTCAGAGAGGTTAAATAACTTGCCCAAGTGCATACAACCAGTAAAAGGTAGAGAGAGAATTTGCACGCAGCTCTGTTGGACTTCAAAGTCCTCATTCTTTGCACTATACTGTTTTGTTCAGTTTATTTCCCTTTATTTTAGAACCACCATGTATACACTCACAAAAGAATAAATACACAATTTCTCATTATGTGGGATCCCAAAGAAATTGTCTTTGTTACCTATTTTTCAGATGTTGAACACTGCCAAGACACCTGAACCGTCCATTGACCATAATTGCCATCCTAGTGCAAAGAGCTTCACATTCTTCCATACTATGGGGAAACAGAATGAGGGTTAGTTTGAAGAAGATGCTCCTGTGACCATCAGAACATCACCATGACATCTGGCGTTTCAAAGAAACAGATTCTTAGCTTCCTAGCGTATAACTGCATCCTGCTAGAAATTTCATGAAGATGTAAGGAAAATAATGCTCACTGCCGTTTCGTTTACAATTGTCAAAAAGCTGAGAATGATCCAAGTGTCTACACAAGAGAGGAATGGTTAAATAAATTAGGGTATATCCTAATGGAATACTGTTCACTAATAGCTATAAGAAATGATGACACATCTAAATTAAACTGACTCGGAATATTGTTTTCAATATTGCTAAGTGAAAAAGAACTTGGTATATATGCCAAAGCTTGCATTTTTGCTTGTAAAAAACATATACACTGTGTATAGATTTGCAGAGGAAAACTCTGCAAAGATATATTGCCCAGTGATAATAATAGTTGTCTCCTGGTGATACATCAGGTGACCATAATTTTTTTTTCTTTGCCTTTCTGTGTTTTCTGTTTTTACACAGTGATCATATATACTACTTGGAAAACCTAAAAATTATACAACAACGAAGTCAAGCCAACTCTTCACTACAGACCTGTGAGAGGTAAGCACTACTGATCTCCCTTCCTTGATGATACTTAGGGCACAATTCCACAGGAAGCGCCGGGCTTTGGGGTCCATGCCTGTGGTTGGTTCATCCTGTAGACAGAATAAAATAAGTCCTATTATGTGTTGGAAAAAAATCAAAGATAGGTTTGGTCTTAAATGCAGAAGCATTTTAGAAATAGCCTAAGGTTTAACTTACCATTCTATTTATTTCTTGATGGATCAAAAAACCAGACCTTACATAAAAGAATATTTCATACTTGTTTATAACCAGTTCACTTTTATAACTGTCACTGAGGTAGAAAACTCAAATTTAATTTTTGTGAAATTAAATTTCTCCAAATAAGCAGAAAGGAAAAGGGAAAAGTCATTTAGTTTCAATCATCTTTTCATGACTGACAAGCATATACTAAAAATTATTTTTGTCTGAAATGCTACTGAAGTCAGTTCAAAAATTGAATAAATTTCTTTTTTTTTTATTCTAGTTCACTCTGGCTTAGCCTGTTATACTCTACTTGCTGGTCTTCAGTTCAGTTCAGTTCAGTTCCATCGTTCAGTTGGGTCCAACTCTTTGCGACCCCATGCATTGCAGCATGCCAGGCTTCCCTGTCCATCACCAACGCCCAGAGCTTACTCAAACTCATGTCCATCAAGTCTGTGATGCCATCCAAAGATCTTATCCTCTGTCATCCTCTTCTCCTCCTGTCTTAAATCTTTCCCAGAATCAGGGTATTTTCTAATGGGTCACTTCTTCGCATCAGGTGGCCAGAGTATTGGAGTTTCAGCTTCAGCATCAGTCCTTCCAATGAATATTCAGGACTGATTTCCTTTAGGATTGACTGGTTTGATCTCCTTGCAGTCCAAGGGAATCTCAAGAGTCTTCACCAACACACAGTTCAAAAGCATCAATTCTTTGGCACTCAATTTTGTTTATAGTCCAACTCTCACATTCATACACGACTACTGGAAAAACCACAGCTTTGACTAGATGCACCTTTGTCAGCAAAGTAATGTTTCTGCTTTTTAATATGCTGTCTAGGTTGGTCATAGATTTTCTTCCAAGGAGCAAGCATCTTTTAATTTCATGGCTACAGTAACCATCTGCAGTGATTTTGGAGCCCAAAAAAATAAAGGCTGTCAGTGTTTCCATTGTTTCCCCATCTATTTGCCATGAAGTGATGGGATCGGGTGCCATGATCTTAGACTTGCTGGTCTTAGAGAAACAAATTCTAAGTCTAAACACTCTGGATAACTTTAAAAGCCTCAGTCCAAGGCTTCTTCCTGTAATAACCTCAGTGCCCTCTCCTTTGCAGAAGAAAAAGGTCAAGGGCTACTGTTGGTCTGATCTTCTGTTTTCCATTTATCCATACGTAAGGAACTATGACCCAAAGGTGCTACTTAGGAATCCTGAAGCTGTATCAACACTCTCCATCTCCAGAGGATGAACACATAGATGGCATACAGAATGGTCCAGAGAAAGTTAAATCCTACACCCAGCCTCATTAACACTTGTTGGGATTCTCCATGCCAGAGAAACAAGGGCCCTGGAGTATCTCCCCTTCTGGAATATTGAGGGCAAGGCAGATACACCCCATGTGTGTTAAGAAGAGGGACAAGGGAGCTTCCCTCTGGTTCTCTGAGGCTATTCCTCATCGGGTGAGGTGGGGCTTGCCATTGCCGAGCCAGTCATGCACATCCTGGACATCCAGGACTTTAGAATAGAGATGCTTTCCATTCAGGCCAGAACAGGGTTTTCCATGCAATCACACTCACCAGAAACACCACTGGTGGCCCACCAATCAAAGCCATGGCTGTTGAGAGCTTGCGCTTATTGCCTCCACTGTAGTTCCCAGCATATTTTTCTCCATACTTCACAAGGCCCAGTTTCCGAATCGCCCACTCGCCAACCTAAGAGTGATAAAAAAAGCGCCTTGACCTTTGCTGGGTTTGGTAATTTTACCATGCTTTCTTACACTTGCATGTGAGAACTCTTTCACTGAGTAGGACCAGGTTCTATACAATCATGACCTGGATAGTGCCCACAGCACAGAGAGCAACAGTCCCTCTCTGCCCTCCAGAGTGAGCCTGATCTCACATCCCTACCCCACCGCCGCAACTTCCCACTTTGAAAGTAGCTGCAAAGAGCCAGCACTTCCTGTCGCTGCATCCATAAGGAAGAACCGCCTGAAGCCGATGGCCATGTGTGAAGGGCACAGCCATAAGCTAGGCTGTCAGGATGCCAAAGGAGGCAGGCTGGCTTTCCAGTGCTCACAGTACCTTGCCTACTTCTTTCTCCGGGACTCCTCTCAAAAGGGCAAAGAACTCCACGTGTTCTCTTCCAGTCAGCAGCTCTGTGATGGCATCAAACTGAGGGCAATAGCCCATGTTCTGATGGACTTCGTGGATGTCTGATAAGATACTGCAAAGAAAAACAAAACTGGTCAGGTTTTTAAGCATTTTGGTACTCTGGTCAGGCCATCTTGCCTAACATTCTATACAGTGTGCTTGTGCATGACAAACAGACCAGTGAGCATACTTGCTTATAGCTTCAAGGAACAGCCTTCCTGCCCTCAAGATGCCAGCCCCTCCCGTAAGTCAGGGTTCCTGCCTCCATCCTGCCCCATCCTTGCCCCTGGTTCCCCCAGCACCTCAATCTGCAGGCTTGGTCCCATTTCAGAATTCCCAAGTTCACCCCAACTGTGGCGCAATCTATATCAACAATCTCGGTCACGCTATCCAGGGGCTTTAACACGAAGTGTCCGTTCCTGACTTGATTCTGTGGCCTGTTGCTTCATCTAAGCCAGAGGAGGCCCAGCAATTTGGGTGACTTCCCTCTGCTTTTTGCTGCCTATACACTGACTTGGCCACAGCATGATCCAAACCCCATAGTCCTACTAGATATTCAACCCAGAAACTCCCCTGGTTTTGAAGGTTTTCATGATGAGAACCTGATGACAACAAAAAATGTAACTATGGACACAATTTTACATACAATGGTGGGGGCAGCTTTTAGGCCCCATGAAGCCAATCTGGGGTTAAGGATTCCTGATGTAGGAGGAAGCTCAGTGTCACATCCAGTCTGATGGCTGCACTTCAGTCACCTCTGGACAGCCATGGGTTTGGCCTGTCAGCAGTATTCATTCCTCTCTGCACATCAATTAGTAGGCCCAGGTCCAGTGTTTTCCAGAATTGAAGTGCTCACAGACCCTGTGCCTAGACCTCACAGCTACACTGCCCATACCAGTATTCAGAACCAGGCAATGTGATGAACCTTAGTTTGGATCAGTTATTGCTGCTATTGCTATATACCCCAGGAGCCTGGTACTAGAAACAAACCTGGGGAAGCAGGTATGTAGCCTCAGGCCTGCTATTCTAGAAATTCTGTTCTCTTAAACCTCCTTTACACTGTTACTTAAAAAAATGTAAGATGCAGAGAAAAGTCATGAGAACATTAAGTTCCTTGACGTTTTCAATTTTGTTGGCTAGTAGCCCTTTGTCCAAATTGTGAGTCATCCCCCATTTGTACATTATGAAATAAATTTAGTGGGTCACAACTAGTATTATTACAATGGCATGGTAGAGAGTGGAGTAAGAAATATCAAATGCACTACAAGCAGTAAGAGTAGGTAGTATTTTACAAAATTTTTATTTAAGCTGTATGCCTGTTTACATGTTTTTGTGTGTTTACTTGACTGAGAGGTAAAATGTATTTGCTATTATGGGACATGATCAAAAAGTTTGAAAGCCACAGAGTTGTACCATTTCTCCATAGAGAAGTTCCACATATTTAGAATGCTTGAGGGTTTCACTTTCAAGGTTGCCTAGCAGGACTGTACTGTAGGTATACTGTAGGCATACTCTACTCCTTAAGATCAGACTCCTCAGTGATCTCTGCATTCTCAAATAATACCCCAGTGGTGACATCCATTGCTGGCATACCCTTTAAAGAGGGCAATTTCATAAGTATATAACCTTTTATCTTGATGAAACAATCAAAATGAATACAAGGACATATTTAGTGAAAAACATAAACAAATATCCAACAATAAGGAATTTGTGAAATAAAAGTCCAACAATAAGGAAATAGTGAAATAAACTACAGGTACATGTACATAGAGGCATTTTATGCAACAATGTAAAATTCTACATTTTAGAATATGTAACCCATTGGGCGGAGAAGGCAATGGCACCCCACTCCAGTACTCTTGCCTGGAAAATCCCATGGACGGAGGAGCCTGATAGGCTACAGTCCATGGGGTCGCTAAGAGTCGGACACTACTGAGTGACTTTACTTTCACTTTTCCCTTTCATGCACTGGAGAAGGAAATGGCAACCCACTCCAGTATTCTTGCCTGGAGAATCCCAGGGACGGGGGAGCCTGGTGGGCTGCCGTCTATGGGGTCGCACAGAGTCGGACATGACTGAAGCGACTTAGCAGCAGCAGCAGCAGCAACCCATTGGGAAATAGTCATAATACAGTCATTAGCAACAAAAAACTGATTTAAAAATCTAGATCTAATATAATCTCAATTTTATAATATATTTATATGTGTATATAAAATAGAGATTTGGGTTGATGGGAATGTTGTAAAATTGTATTGTGATATCAGCTGTACAACTCTGCATATTGCTTAAAAGTCACTGAATTGTACTCTTAAAACAAGTAAACTGTATGGTACCTAAATTATACCTGAATAAACCTGTTAAAAAAATAAAGTGAGACTAAAAGGAAATGTAAATAGTAGTTATCTGTAGGTACTGGGATTATGGATTTTTATTTTCTTCTTTACAGTTTACTATATATCAACATTTTTAGAAACTATATAGTGCTGTTATATCAACAAAATCACAATATATTCATCTAAATAAAGTTTAAAAAAAGTCTCTGTGGCGAAATACAACTTGTTTTCTCACCTATTTTTGTTAAGGAAGGCATCTCCTCTGGTAACAGTGGTATCTCCCGTTAACATCTTGAAAGTTGATGATTTCCCAGCTCCATTAACACCCAGAAGTCCAAAGCACTGAAAATGATTGGGTCAGTAATATTAGCAAACTACTAAAAATCTGAATATAAATGACTCATAAATAGTCACCTCAGCTTCATTTTTATGTAACACGATCCTAAAATGTCACTATTAATGAAGAGTAAAATATTTTCTAGGTTTTCAGAAGTCATATGGATGCTTAATCATACATTTTATAATGGAACCATTTTAAATGTGGATGTATTTGTAAATATTCTTTGAGTAGTTGGGCTAAAGCCAAAGTTAATGAATGAAAAACAGTAATGAGAGCCAACAAGTCAAATTTCACCATTGAATCTAGCTAAAGGGCATACAAGAATACAAATATAAATAAAAAAGGAGAAAATCTTTTTTTAAATCTATTTGAATTTCATTATCATCTTAAATGGATCACAAAATCACTTTCTGGATGTACATACTTTTCTTAAATTGTTTGAGATTATCCAAAATTGTTGATACATGGAGCCACTACTTTTGACATATGGGGCCCTCAAACTTTCAATGACTGACTGCTACATGTAGATATAAATGGAGTAGCCTTTTTAAATCACTTTTAACTTTTTACAGACATTGTTGTTTGACTGGAGTAGAGACAGTCTGAATTAACAGGGGCAAACACAATGTAGATAAAGTGTCTTTACCTCACCAGGAGGAATGCCAACGCAAATCCTGTCAACAGCAGGTTTCCTCTTTCTCCTGTATACCTGCAACCAGCAAAATGCAAAAAGTCATGAGCTGCAGTGACTCACGGATGTCCCCGGCAACTGTGGAAGAGGGAATTATGACCTAAACACACCACGAAATTAGAAGACTCATCGATAAGACTAAGTCAGATATTTGATGTGCTAAAGCCTTGGTCTGTCTCTGTGGCAACTGGCTTCTGAATGACCCTGATGCTCAAAATATAAGTGAATTTCTTTGTATTTTTTAATCGAATATCAGACTTTAAAAAAATATATTTGTCATTAACATCTACATACTTTTATTTAATATAAAGACATTGTAGATATTTTAAAAATTGAATTCTATGGGATAAAAATTTGTTATCAAAACATTGCAAATATTGAACATATTATGAAAAAGTGAATTGTGATTCTGGCACCTAGAAAGGGCTGAAACAGATCCTCCTCTTAATCAATGGGGATTTATGAGCTTTTTTGAAATTCAAAATCAATTATTTATTCTCCCAACTTCAGCTTTGACTCGATATACAATATTAGATGTTTCAATAACTAACACATAAATGTAAAAGTGAAAAACAAACATACTCAAAAATGAGAATTCACATTACAGTTATGCTCAGTAGGATTTCTTTAATTAGAGAAATCTCCATAGTGCATTTTAAGTAAAGTTAAACTGACAGAAACTGGGTATAGATGCACATTTTAGGAAGCATGCTCCTTTTATGAAAAGGCAAAAAGATAGCACACTGAAAGATGAACTCCCCAGGTCAGTAGTTGCCCAATATGCTACTGGAGATCAGTGGAGAAATAACTCCAGAAAGAATGATGGGATGGAGCCAAATCAAAAACAATACCCAGCTGTGGATGTGACTGGTGATAGAAGCAAAGTCCGATGCTGTAAAGAGCAATATTGCATAAGAACCTGGAATGTTAGGTCCATGAATCAAGGCAAATTGGAAGTGGTCAAACAGGAGATGGCAAGAGTGAACGTCGACATTCTAGCAATCAGTGAACTATGATGGACTGGAATGGGTGAATTTAACTCAGATGACCATTATATCTACTACTGTGGACAGGAATCCCTTAGAAGAAATGGAGTAGCCTTCATGGTCAATAAAAGAATCCAAAATGCAGTACTTGGATGCAATCTCAAAAATGACAGAATGATCTCTGTTCGTTTCCAAGGCAAACCATTCAATATCACAGTAACCAAGACTATGCCCCGACCAGTAGCGCCGAAGAAGCTGAAGTTGAACAGTTCTATGAAGACCTACAAGACCTTTTAGAACTAACACCCAAAAAAGATGTCCTTTTAATTATAGGGGACTGGAATGCAAAAGTAGGAAGTCAGGAAACACCTGGCATAACAGGCAAATTTGGCCTTGGAGTAAAGAATGAAGCAGGGCAAAGGCTAATAGAGTTTTGCCAAGAGAACGCACTGGTCATAGCAAACACCCTCTTCCAACAATACAAGAGAAGACTCTACACATGGACATCACCAGATGGTCAACACCAAAATCAGATTGATTATATTCTTTGCAGCCAAAGATGGAGAAGCTCTATACAGTCAGCAAAAACAAGACCAGGAGCTGACTGGCTCAGATCATGAACTCCTTATTGCCAAATTCAGACTGAAATTGAAGAAAGTAGGGAAAACCACTACACCATTCAGGTATTACCTAAATCAAATCCCTTATGATTATACAGTGGAAGTGACAAATAGATTTAAGGGACTAGATCTGATAGAGTGCCTGATGAACTATGGACAGAGGTTCATGACATTGTACAGGAGACAGGGATCAAGACCATCCCCATGGAAAAGAAATGCAAAAAAGCAAAATGGCTGTCTGAGGAGGCATTACAGATAGCTGGGAAGAGAAGAGAAGTGAAAAGCAAAGGAGAAAAGGAAAGATATTCCCATCTGAATGCAGAGTTCCAAAGAATAGCAAGGAGAGATAAGAAAGCCTTCCTCAGCGATCAATGCAAAGAAATAGAGGAAAACAACAGAATGGGAAAGACTAGAGATCACTTCAAGAAAATCAGAGTTACCAAGGGAACATTTCATGCAAAGATGGGCTCGATAAAGGACAGAAATGATATGGACCTAACAGAAGCAGAAGATATTAAGAAGAGGTGGCAAGAATACACAGAAGAACTATACAGAAGAGATATTCACGACCCAGATAATCACGATGGTGTGATCACTCATCTAGAGCCAGACATCCTGGAATGTTCAAGTGGGCCTTAGAAAGCATCACTACGAACAAAGCTAGTGGAGGTGATGGAATTCCAGTTGAACTATTCCAAATCCTCAAAGATGATGCTCTGAAAGTGCTGAACTTGATATGCCAGCAAATCTGGAAAACTCAGCAGCGGCCACAGGACTGGAAGAGGTCAGTTTTCATTCCCATCCCAGAGAAAGGCAATGCCAAAGAATGCTCAAACTACCACACAATTGCACTCATCTCACACACTAGTAAGGACTTCCCTGGTGGCTCAGACGGTAAAAACGTCTGCCTACAATGCGAGAGACCCCGGTGCGATCCCTGGATTGGGAAGATCCCCTGGAGAAGGAAATGGCAATCCACTCCAGTACTCTTGCCTGGAAAATCCCATGGACGGAGGAGCCTGGTAGGCTACCGTCCATGGGGTCGCAAAGAGTCGGACACGACTGAGCAACTTCACTTCACACACTAGTAAAGTAATGCTCAAAATTCTCCAGGCCAGGCTTCAGCAATACGTGAACCATGAACTTCCAGATGTTCAAGCTGGTTTTACAAAAGGCAGAGGAACCAGAGATCAAATTGCCAACATCCGCTGGATCATCGAAAAAGAAAGAGAGTTCCAGAAAAACATCTATTTCTGCTTTATTGACTATGCCAAAGCCTTTGACTGTGTGGATCACAATAAACTGTGGAAAATTCTGAAAGAGATGGGAATACCAGACCACCTGACCTGCCTCTTGAGAAACCTGTATGCAGGTCAGGAAGCAACAGTTAGAACTGGACATGGAACAACAGACTGGTTCCAAATAGGAAAAGGAGTCCGTCAAGGCTGTATATTGTCATCCTGCTTATTTAACTTATATGCAGAGTACATCATGAGAAACGCTGGGCTGGAAGAAACACAAGCTGGAATCAAGATTGCCGGGAGAAACATCAATAACCTCAGATATGCGGATGACACCACCCTTATGGCAGAAAATGAAGAAGAACTAAAGAGCCTCTTGATGAAGGTGAAAGAGGAGAGTGAAAGAATTGGCTTAAATCTCAACATTCAGAAAACTAAGATCATGGCATCTGGTCCCATCAGTTCATGGGAAATAGATGGGGAAACCGTGGAAACAGTGTCAGGCTTTATTTTTTTGGGCTCCAAAATCACTGCTGATGGTGACTGCAGCCATGAAATTAAAAGACACTTACTCCTTGGAAGGAAGGTTATGGCCAACCTAGATAGCATATTGAAAAGCAGAGACATTACTTTGCCAACAAAAGTACGTCTAGTCAAGGCTATGGTTTTTCCAGTGGTCATGTATGGATGTGAGAGTTGGATGGTGAAGAAAGCTGAGCGCCGAAGAATTGATGCTTTTGAACTGTGGTGTTGGAGAAGACTCTTGAGAGTCCCTTGGACTGCAAGGAGATCCAATCAATCCATCCTAAAAGAGATCAATCCTGGGTGTTCATTGGAAGGTCTGATGTTGAAGCTGAAACTCCAATACTTTGGCAACCTCATGCGAAGGGTTAACTCATTGGAAAAGACCCTGATGCTGGGTAGGATTGGGGGTGGGAGGAGAAGGGGACGACAGAGGATGAGATGGTTGGATGGCATCACCGACTCGATGGACATGGGTTTGGGTAGACTCTGGGAGTTGGTGACGGACAGAGAGGCCTCGCGTGCTGCAATTCATGGGGTCGCAAAAAGTCGGACACGACTGAGCGACTGAACTGAACTGAACTGAACGACTGAACTGAACTGAACTGAATGTATAAAGCTGAAAAAATTGAAGGCAAGCTGTACCCTGTCTTCATTGTCTCACCTTAGTCAACTCCTTGATTTCCAAGATGTCATTCTGTCCTCCACCATCAAGAATTCTCTGTCTTTCCCTTCTCACATCTTCATCCTCATCATTCAGAGGAGGAAGCTTTCCCTTTACAGGTCTTAGGGGGAAGAAAATTATTTTCAAGTTATTTTCTAAGTCAAAGGCCCAGTTTCTACATCAGTCCTATAAAATCCATACTCCAGCACTGTCAGCACTGTTGGTCAGGGGATGCCCACATTAGGAGAACCAGTTTGATTATCTGCTTTGAGTTCAAGTCAGCCCAACCACCAGTGAGTGTTTCCCTGTGCTCCCTCCGCTGTGACCCTCAACCAAGTGCTCAGTGAGTTCTGCGAGAAAGCTCACCTGGGCCTGATGAAGAATCGGTACTGGATCAGCACAGTGATGAGGAAGAACACCACCCCTTCCACAGCCATGGCGAAGAGATTTCGTCCCACTAAGTCCCAAGACAGTGGTGAGACAAAGCGATTCTCCCCTGGACACAGTGCAGAGATCCAATCAGAATGGAGGCACTTACCAAACTCACCTATATTTTGAACCCAGGTCTCTTGCATTGCAAGTGGACTCTTTATGAGCTGAGCCACAAGGGAAGCCCAAGAATACTGAAGTGCGTAGCCTATCCCTTTTCCAGCGGATCTTCCTGACCCAGGAATCGAACCAGGGTCTCCTGTATTGCAGGCAGATTCTTTACCAACTGAGCTACCAGGGAAGCCCATTTCTACAAATACCAATGGTTATCACCCATGATAGGGATCTGGTCATGGCACTAATGGTAAAGAAACCGCCTGCGAATGCAGGAGATTTAAGAGACGTGGGTTCGACCCCTGAGTCAGGAAGATCCCCTGGAGAAGGGCATGGCAACCCACTCCAGTATTCTTGCCTGGAGAATCCCATGGACAGAGGAGGCTTGTGGGCTATACAGTCCATAGGCTTGCAAAGAGTTGGACACGACTGAAGCCACTTGGCACATCACCCACGATAAGGACAAAAAAATAAAGGAGTCGCCAGTTTCCAAGTCTGACTTAGGGCAAGGTTTTGGGGAAGCGTACTGCAATGCAGTATCAATCAGAATTTCAGAGTCAACATTATTAGATCTGTAACTTCATCTAAGAAATCTAATGCTTCCTTTTGAATTACACATGCCAAAAATTCTTTGTGAGAAGGCAAGCAATCCAGGGTAATTTTTAGGTTCAGTATTTTAACAAATTATTAGCTTCACTAAGAAAGATTAGAAAGCACATTAAAAGATGTTCCTTTCCGTAGCATATAATGTAATCTAGGGGCTTCCCTGGCAGCTCAGATGGTAAAGAATCACTTGCAATGCAGAAGACCTAGATTTGCCCCTGGGTTGGGAAGATCCCCCGGAGGAGGGCATAGCAACCTACTCCAGTATTCTTGCCTGGAGAATCCCCATGGACAGAGGAGCCTGGTGGGCTACTGTCCACGGGGTCACAGAGTCAAGACATGACTGAGCAACTAAGCACAGCACAATGTAATCTAGTAACTCAATTCACCTTGTTTTATATAAATAGTCCTTAAATTCCTTATATATTTCCTTTGTACCTCCAAGCTTAAAAAAATAGTCCCTCTTCTATACCCATTAAATAACATGGCCCATCTAACTATATGAGCAAGTCAATAAAGAATAGTAATGTGGGCACAGGAGAGATATTTTTAAAGACTCTAAAGGTAGAAAGAGCTGCAGTAAATTACCTTTTTATAGACTGTATAAAAGGTAACATATGACCCCATCTGCAGGTCCATGACTTTCCTAATAGAGCTAAAGTTTGCATCTTTCCTTTCGATTCTCTGGCCTGTATATAATTCTCAAAGCTATGGTTTGATTTTTCCAATGACTTTGACAAATGCCACCAGTGGTATCAGGCACTGGGTCCAAAAGCTAAAACTAGTATTTTCCCTACCTCCAATACTATGTTCTCACCTTTCAGACAAGTGGCTGTGTCAGACAAAACCCAAGCCACAGCCAACTGTACTGACATGAGCCCTATTCAGCAGAAGGAAGTCCTAGGCCCAGACACCAGCCTTTTTCCAAAATAAAGGCCAAAGTATCAGGACCCATACAAACACGCATCTCTATTAAAACATCCTGTAGCCACTGCTGTCACTCACCAAACCTTTCCAAGGCATCAGCCATTGCCTGGTTTTTCACCATGTCAATGAGCCCCCGTCCCAGGCAAAAATGTGGGAAGATCAAGAACACTGACTTCAGGATATCATTGATGTTATTCAGCTTCTAAAAAAATAAGAGAGAGACTGTATGTCTTTTGTGACTCAGGCTAAAAATTGACCAAAGTCTAAAACATGAGAGTGAAGAAAAAGTTTGATTCCTTGAGGTCAAACTGAATCTTTGATTCAGATACCAATAAATAGCAGCAGCCATGGCTAATGATATATAATGTAACAAAATTTTTGCTCTTTAGAAAATTTGGAATAATGCTACAAGCATGGAAGGAAAATGAGCAAAGTTTAGAAATATGATTGCATCTAATCAACAGCAAATCCAACACAAAACATTTGCTTAGCATTTTAAAAGCAAATTGGTCATGTCTGGGTCAATATATTTCAGTTTTAGGATTTTGTTGAAATTTAAATAATTCTTCTCAAATACGTCAATCCGGCAGTGGCCAAATACCTAACAACTAAGTAAGCTGCTAAGTGCTGGATGCACTGGGCTAGGGTAGAGGAGAGATAAAGACAAATAAAAAACAGTCTCTACTCTGAGGAAAAGAAATATGGAAACAGGAAATTATTACATAATTGGATGTGTTGTCCTGGAGGCATGAACTGTGTGAGTTTTGGAAGCACAGAGAAGAGAAAGAGTACCTCCTATACGGCAGGTAAGCAAAACTTCATGTTCAAGCTTAGTTTTGGCAAAGGAATCACAGAATTGGGTGGTAGCTCACATTGTTGGTGAAGAGCTACAGCAACAGAGTGGCCACACTGCCACTGACCCTGATGAAGAGCTTCACACTGGTGAGGACCATGTGGGCTGGGCTGAGGATCCTGAAGCAGGCCTGTGGGACTATAGAGGGTTTAAGGAACCATTCAGTCGAAGCCTACCATGTTGGGAAAGGGAGTGGTGGGGACTGTCCAGGAAGGATTATACGCCTCTGAAAGGTCTTGTGGGTTAAGGTGTCTGGACAAAAGCAATGACAACAGGAGTGGACAGGAAACCTTGTTTGAGAGATCTGTAACTGAAGGAGCTGGCAAGGTCACCAACTGAATGTGGGAGAAAGAAGCAAAAGCAAAGCACATAAATAGCTCTAATACTGCCAGCTGGGGTGACTAGGGGGATGGTAATGCCATCCAGTATGACAGGAATGGCAAGAGAAATACTGGGTTCTGAGGGGAAGATGACTGGGATGTGACCAGTCTAGGGTCTCTTTCAGTTAATCTAAATGGAGCCACCCACTGGACAAGTGAGACTATGGGGCGAGAGTTCAATGGAAGAGTCAGGGCTTAAGGCACAGATCTGAGAGAGATCAATGTGAGACACTGAGAGGCGGTGGTAAAAGCTTCCAGAATGAATGGCATCACCCAGAGACAGTATCTACAGTGGAAAACAAGACGGCAGAGGACCGAATGTTGGAGAAAGCAGCACTGAAACAGAAAGGAGTATAAAAGAACTTGTCAAAAGAAACAGAAAGATTTGATCAGAGACATATAAGGAAAAGGAGAAGCAAGAGATGCTATGCAAACCCAGGAAAGACAGACTGCAAAAGTTCAGACTGGTCCATGCGGTCTACGCCACAGGCAAGTAGAATACAATCATGATAAACACTATCCTCTGGCTCCAGAAATGGTCATCCCAGCATCTCTTTCCATAGAACTCACATTGTTGGTGAAGAGCTCCAGCACAAACGTGGCCACACTGCCATTGATGCCGATGAAGAGGTTCACGCTGGTGAGGACCACGTAGGCTGTGCTGGGGATCTTGAACACGAAGGAGGCTGGGTACATGAGAGGTGTGATGGACCACCTGGTGAGGCACAAAAACACATGTCCACTGGGTGTCCTCCACCTTCTTTCTGACATTGGATGCCATACGCCCCATCCAGAGGTGCCTTACCCATACAGCAAAAGTAGAAGAGCGAGCACAGGCAGGTTGGTAGAGGACACATAGGACTTCTGCTGGAAGCAGATGAAGATGATAATGACCAGCGTGGCAGGAACCACATAGTTGCACTAAAAGTGAAACAAGGAAATCAAGGTCACCCCTAAGTCAAAGACACAACACATCTCAAGGCTTCACCATCACTGGACAAGAAAGGGCAGATAAACAAATTGAAGAATAACTCTGAATTAATGAAGCCACAAAAACTATTAATCAAAATACTGGACAGTACATTTTGACAAGCCTTTTACCCCCAGCTGATTTTATAAACTGCATGTCCTTTCTGTCTTTCCAACAGATAAGCCAAGGTGTCACGCTCAGTAAACTTACTGAAGGATGGATTCCCAGTCAGAGTAATTTCAATTTCACAGGCAGCAAGTAAGCTGCCATTACTCTTCCCGAAGATGATTGTGTCTGTTTCATCATTAATGCTATATTACAGTCTGCCCAAGTTCAAGCTCTCTTGTAATCTATTTATGAGGTAAGCGCTTATAACATCAATGTCAGGACAGTTTCATCACACCAAGACTAATTTTAAAGTCTGTCCTGACAGTGTCTCAAGCATTAAAATGCAGAAATAAAGACTTGACCACAAGACAATTATAGGCATTCACAGCTGGCAGAGCACAGCACAGGCAGGGAGGTAGCAGCGGGCTTTCCAGCTGTTAGAAGAATTTGTAGCTTCAGACTACAGGGCTCTGTGCCTCAGTCCCATCCTACTCAACTGTGTTTTTCAACAACTTAGATGAAGACATGCTTACAGCAAATTTCAGAGGTTCTAGAGCAGGGAGAGATGGATAATATACAGGAAGATAATAGTGTTCCTGAGTCAGGGACTTGAACTTTCATCTCTGAATCTGTGATGCCGGCAGAGTTAGATACGTAGTGAGCAGTCAGTATGTATGTGCTTACTCAATAAAGCAATTATTGGATTAAGAAAAAAAATAAACAAATGGACATCCCGTAAAATTCAGTTTAACAGGGATAAAGTTTTATATGTGCTTTAAAAAACCTTTATGTTTATAAATAAAGCTATATATAAAGGTTGAAAAAAGTCAACTGCATGAGTAAACAGTGAAAGAGACCCCATTTAACAATACCTATGAAGCAGAGGTTTCAGTTCTCTACCAAGTTGCCAATAAGACCGTGCTACTTCCAAAATGTGGTACCCTTGGGCTAAGGAAGAGGAGTACAGGATAAAGATCAATTGCCTCTAGACCATAACCATTTGGATGACAGCCTGATTATAAGGCTAATTCTAGGCTTTGCTCTTCAAAGAGCACATTAACAATATGGAGTATGGGCCACAGAGAGGCAATCAGGTCAGAACAGTGACAAGTCTGAGAGGCTTGCTGTAACCAACACAGACACCATCATCATCACTCACACTTCTACGTGCTTTAGAGATTGCAAGGTGTGTTTTCATATATCATCTTATCTGGGGAAGATTTAAGTTAAATGATAGGTGTCTTCAAATATTTTAGGGGATATCCAATGGGAGAAGAATTAAATTTTCTGTGTGGCCTACAATTAATGGAACTCATAGGGAGATACATTTCAACTCTGCTGTATAAAAATAATTTGAACTTCAGAATTCTTTGACATCCTCCATATTGGTTCATACAGAAGCATTATATTACAGCTGACATGAAAACAGATTTGCAATGGATGGATAAGCTTCCAGTAGAACATAAGACATTTTCAAACAACAGATTGAGTTCATAGTAAGACAAAGAATATCCTGACTCTGGAGGTTAAAAATCTATCAGACGAGTTAGAGGCACTGACTTTAGAGGCACTGACTTAGAGTTCTGACTAAGAGTGTTCCACCTCAGTTCTTTCAAAGGTTGTCACTTAGGGAATGAGGTGGTGGTGGTGATCAGTTGCAGTCCCTTTGGACAGATTTTCTCTGGTGTAACATCGGCTGTGTGCTAAAGGTCATGTTTGGTGACATGAAAGTGTACAACTGTGCCTGCCTTACCCTCTTTCATTCATCTTTGATTAGCTAGAACACTTCCTGGTGAAGGCCAGAAGCCTTTTCATCCATCCAATCTAGAGCCCTGATGGAGGTTTTTGAAGCAGCAGCAGACGGGTGTTCTTACCATGTCCCAGACAAAATTGGAGAGCCAGTAGATGACGGGCTTCACGCCACTGATGAACTGCAGGTGCTTCGCTTTGCTGACGCGCTCCTGGATCAGGAACACGACAAAGCTAGCCGGGACGAAGGACATCGCAAAGATGACACAGATGGACACAAGGACATCCACTGATGTGGTCATCCTGAAAAAGACAGTGCAGCTGAGGGCACAATCAGAGGATACACACACACACATATACACACAGCAATATCTGAAGCATACCCCAGGGAAAAAGATCTGTTCACCACATATATTTTATTCAGGGTTAAAGATGATTATTTTCAAGCAAAAAAAAAAAAATCTTGATAATTCGAATGCAAAACTGCTTCTACTGAGGTCAAAAAGAGTCCAGAGCCAAAATGAAACTATTGAAGGAAGTCTAAGAGTGGCCTAATAGCATTCACTTTGTTCTACTGTTCTTGATCTTTTATGAGCAACAAGCTGTAAATTTTCACACATAAGGGAGTAGTGTAGCTTGAAAACTAAATAAAGCAGAAATATTAGTGTGAAACTATTCAAACAACAATTTCTGGCTGTAAATGAGTTTGACAACAAAAGCGCATGGCATATCAATCTAACACAAAAATTCCATCAGACCCTTATTATATGAAAAATAGTCTTATAAGCCCATTAAATGGGATATAATGTAAATTATTTCTTTATATAATTTTATATAAGCTTGGTATAAAGATCCTAGTGACATACATTGATACTCCATACAAGTGAAGCAGAAACTATAACTGTGCCATACTCCATAAACAAGAAAGGAACATAACATGTATTGAATATCAACCTTGCGCTGAAGGCCGGATTTGGCCATTTACATGAAATGCCTCACTTAATACCATGTATCTAGAAAGTTTAAAAAACCAGATTTAAACCCAGATCTCTATGATTTCAAAGGTTATACACTCTGAACTAGATCATACTGGCTTTAACTCCATACACACATACACACAGACATACATGCTGTCTCTCTCTCCTTCTCCAGGAATTAATAAACACACAAGCTGATAAAAGTGTGTTTCACTAAGTTTAAAAATAGTTGTTTCAAAACAAATGAAATTGATTTTTTAATTAAACATTGTGTTAAGAGTGAGTTAAAATATTTTAGAATCATATTAACAATTTGCTGCTGCTGCTGCTAAGTCGCTTCAGTCGTGTCCGACTCTGTGCGACCCCATAGACGGCAGCCCACCGGGCTCCCCCGTCCCTGGGATTCTCCAGGCAAGAATACTGGAGTGGGCTGCCATTTCCTTCTCCAGTGCATGAAAGTGAAAAGTGAAAGTGAAGTCGCTCAGTCGTGTCCGACCCCTAGCGACCCCATAGACTGCAGCCTACTAGGCTCCTCCGTCCATGGGATTTTCCAGGCAAGAGTACCGGAGTGGGGTGCCATTGCCTTCTCCGATTAACAATTTAACTTACTTTAAATGAATTCACTAAATGTAAAAATGGCTTTAACATATCAGAGGCATCTATCTTGTATAGTTTAATCTCTGCCCAGCCAACTCATAAACTGATCATTTTTTGTCCAGAGCCTGGACCAACCCAGACATACATAATGTACCTACTTTGCCAGCTGTTATTCTACAACCAGCCTCATACTTCTTTCCCCTGCACCACAATTCCCCAAAACACCCTCCCCTCTCCCAAACCAGACACAGTGACACTTACAGAGCCACTTCTGAGAGCTGCTGCTTGGTGAGGTTCAGCGGGTGATTGAAAGCAGTAATCCCATACTGGCTGGGGTTCGCTCCCTTCTGCAGATTGGCCCGGAGAATGGCATTGTTGATGACATTCAAGAAAGAGCTGATGGCATGCCAGCCCTTGTTGTTGAACCACACCTGAAATAAAACACAGCAGGTGCAAAGTACTGCTCCTAACTCCTGTTCCAGAAGGTAGGTGCACACACACAAAACATGCACATAAACTCCAGAAATTTCAGTCACACCTGAAGACAAAACATGATCAGAGAACATGGTAAAGAGGTAACAGGGGCCAGGGTGTGCCCAGCACTGACTGTGAGGTCAGGCAATATGCTGACTATCTTTAGTGTATTTAATCTTCACCAAAGCTTTGAGGTAGACATGATTATTGCCTCTATTTTATAGATTAGGAAACTGAGGCTTAAACAGGTTAAGTAACTCAGTCATGTTCATAATGGTTCCCCCGGTGTGACTGGCAGCAAAGTAAGTTCTTTTTACAGCCTCACCGATAAAGTTACTAGATTTTTCTGTCATGAATCAACATTATCATGAGCTGACACTTGGGGGCAACATAGGAATTATTGTTCATCAAAGAGCCACTGGAACAAAGGCCTTTACCTTGACGTTATTTTTCGTGTCCAGTCCTGTCATGAACCTTCCCAAGCTGCTGAGAAATCGGTCTGCAGAACTATCCTGTGAACAACAAAAAGCTGCCTCAGCTGGGATGGTTCACAGGGGAGGAGCAACAGGAAGTCTGGAGTCTGTGGACAGTGGGACAACCTTGTGAAGGGAAACACAGCTACTGCCTCATTCACTGAAATGCAACTTGAACCCTCTAAATAATAACTGGCTCCTGAAAAATAAGTGACTGGAAATCTAAAGCACTGATGTTGCCGTGAGTCATAGGTCTTAAAGGAACCAGAGGGAAACCCTGTGATTCAAAGTCCCAAGAGGCAGATGTCAGTCTGTAACTGGTGGTAAGGGCTCTTCACCATGTTCCCTTGACATCATCTGAAGGCCCCCAGCTACAATTAACATGAAGATGCATCAGATACGGGGTCTGTGCCTCAAGGGAGAGATTCTAGGACAATCCTTGCTGTCTGTGACCCTGGAATTCATATCATCTGACCCCCAATTCCAACTTAGAAATGGGAAACTTGGGATACAGATAAAGGAAGTGAATGTTTATCAGGTCCTAAAACTAGCTGCCAGTTTAAAGAAAGTGATTCATTTCCTGCTTAACCAATGATTGTTTTAGAAAAGTATGCTTGATGCCCAGTTTCTCTGTTCACTGGCTATGCTTAAGTTATTCTGAGAGATCTAAAATCTTTGAACTTGCTTTTTATCTCAAGCATTTTTGTTTGTTTTGGCTGCATTGGGTCTTACTTCCCTGACCAGGGACTGAACCCAGGCACCCCGCATTGGAAGTGCAGAGTCTTAACCACTGGACCACCAGGGAAGTCCCTGAACTTGTTTTTGACCTGCTCTTTCAAATAGTAAGTACACACTGGGTGACTCATTCCTGGCTGGCCCATGATCTCTAAGTGCTCGGTGATGGCTTTGTACTTGAAAATCTTAAACAATAAGCTACCAGGTAATCAGATCTACCTGTCAACTACTCCCATGTACCAGCAACTCATTTTCTGTCTGACATGTCTTGGGATGGGTACTGTACCTTGACCACCTTCAAGTGTTTCTTCATTTGCTTGATGGCATCATTAACTTCTTCACTCGGAGGAAGTGACTGAGAATTACTGGCACCCAGGGAAAATCCTCCGTACCTAAAAGAATAGCCTGACATTAAAACACAGGCAGTGTGGGGCCCATTGTCACTCAGCAGCAGACACTGCCTAAGGATGTAATGTTCAATTAGAGGAACTGTGTGTTCAAAGTAGGACCAAAATAGGACTCAGAGAAAGTTTCACCGTGGTCTCCTCTAATGGATCCTGGCAATCTCTTAATTCTTATAGCTTCTACCAAAGTGAGAGGGACCTGGGTCTGATTATACACAGGATGAGACATCTGGGATGTTGAGGAAAGAATGCTCATTCATCTCACAAATGCTCCTCCCACCCCTGGTGGCTCAGGCCTGAACATGGGTCTCAAGGCAAGCAGATGGGGAGTCAGGATGAGCAGGGAAGACATTGGCCAGAGAGGCCAGGGAGGGCTTATAGATGGGCTGTGGCCCTTTCATAGCAGGAGAACCACAGAAGGTTCTGCATCCACTCAACTCAGTTATTCAGTAGGTCCTGGCTCCTGGGAAAAAAAGGAAAAGAAGAAAGGTGGGAGATAGGGTCAAAAAACAAAGTTCTGAGGCAGCCATGTAAGGCACTTCATTCCTCATGAGTAATAATGGGCTTCAAGGATGCTTCCTTCATTTTTTTTCCCCAGTCCCATCTGCTTCTTCAAAACTCAGAGGGATATGGGCGGGGGTGGTGGTGGAGGGTGGAGAGGAGAGCGCCTGACTTCAGCAGAGGAGAAAACGATTCTTACTCTCCTGATGGAATTCTGGCCTTATTTCCTAACAGAAACATTGTTATTTTAAAAAACTCAGAAGGATAAATGAGTTGAAATGCAATGAACATAGATGGTTTTGAAGCCTCCTATTTCATCTAAGACCCTCTTGGTTATTACAAAGACCTGAAGAATTGTTCTTGAGCCCTTAGGACTCCTAGGAATCTGACTTGATAATTTTAATTAGCATAGATTTTTCCCTCACATCGTGCTTCCTGTCAAATCCCTAGAGACTCACAAGGAGCTTCTAAATCTCCTCAAGGAGATCAATATGCAAAAATTCCAAAGGCCTCTGAAGTGGCAGCTGGGTACTGAGCTAAGGGCAAAACCATCCCTAAACCAACAGCTTCCCAGGGTCCAAGAAAACTGCATCAAAAATCATCCTCATGAGCTTTAGGAGTCAAGGAAAACAGAAAAGCACAAAGGAATCAACTTACCTAAACTCATTCACCCAAATCTTGTTCTTTAAGCTGTAGTGAGGGCCAAAGACAAAGAAACCAGAAATCAGTCCAAACAAACATTGATCCTTTTCCTGATCATACAGAAGTTAGAAATATCTACCTGGGGATACAACAAAGGGACAGAAATAACTCACAATCAGGCTGGTGTTGTAGGGTTTTGCCAATGGAAAGAAGCCCTAATCAGCATGTCTTTTCTTCTCCCCATATTAAAACCTTATTATTTTTATGAAGGTCATGCCTTGTATTAAAACAATTAAAAAACCAACAAAGACATGATCAAACTACAAACTTTTTAAATTCAAAAATAATAGTTCAATTATGGCTAACATGTGGAAAGGTTATGCCTCTTTCTTGGAAACTAACAGTAACTGTCATTCAAGCATACCCTTGTCATTAAAAGTCACTAGAACTCCCAACTTAGGGGACCACATATAACCAAGCTGATGAGAATGAAGCTAGAACAAACATTTTCTGGGCATCAGCTAAGTACAGCAGTCCCCTCCTTAACTGGAGGGGACACACTCCAACACCCCCCAATGGATGCCTAAAACTATACATAATACCGACCCCTACGTATACTATTTTTTCCTATCACCTGACATTTTCTTTGAAGGTCAATAGGGCCACTATCACATAAAATAAAAGTTACTTGGACATAAGTTCTGTAATACTGTGACAGTCCATCTGATCACCAAAAGGGCCAGGGCAAGGAGCATTTATGATGTGTGGATATGCTGGACAGTGGGATGATTCCCATCCCAGGAGGGACACAGTGGGATGATTCCCATCACACCACTCAGAGAAGCATGCCATTTAAAACTTATGGATTGTCTATTACTAGAATTCTCCATTTAGTATTTTCTGACCACAGCTGATGATGGGTAACTGAAACTGAGGAAAGCAAAACTGCAAATAATGGGGGAGCTAATGCATTCAGGACTATGCAGTGATGCCCCAGGAAACTACGTGGCTCTTCTAAGCCTCCACAGAGAAGTCCTGAGAACTCAAGGCTCTCTTGATAATGCCATGTATTTATCACTCACTCCATCCATGAGAGGTACTTTACGTGTATCGTTTCATTTAATCCTTACAACAAAATACTGAGGGCAACATTATTTAAAGCCTAAGGCTTTAAAAGGATAACTGGTTGCCATGGTCAAACAGCTAATCAGTGGCAGAATTAGAATTTACATCCAGATTTCTTTTCATTCTGGAACACGGCAACCTCAGTCTTCAACCTGAATATTCACAATACTTCCCATTACCTTTTCTAATCTGAAAGAATATCCCTGAACTTCAAAAGGACAACATCAAACCAAACTGCGATGTTTCCCACCACTACTCAATCTCCTATTTTTTAGGACTTTAATTCCTCTAATCAGTAACAACTAAGCAGGGGCCAAGGATTGTAAATGATGACCTTTTGGCTATGATCTGCACGTATGTCTTCACCAGATAATCCGAAATGTTTCTTCCCGTGAGGTTCTGAAGGATATCAGCAGTACTCTGTTTTCTCTGTCATCAGAAAAACCAAGCACATGTGTCTTTATGGGCCAGAATTGGAATAGAAAACAAATCAAGAACAAAAATGACACATGTTCCTCAAACATGTACCACAGTGTGAGCAGACCCTGCCCACAGGGCCTGGATGCTGTCATCAGCCGATCACCAAGGCCCGGTCCATTCTGCCCTTTATGTCAAGTCAAGGTGATTCCCAGAAAATTACTCTGAACAGTTAAGCAACAGACCATGAAGTATCATTCTTCATGGTTACAAAAGATTTCTAGGGAGCAGCACCATTGACTATGCCTAGTGAATCTTCTTCATTGGAGTTACACTGATGAAGAGATGAAGTGCTATTTTAAGGAGCAGTAACCACTAAGGACTACTTTTTCAACACTATTTAAAATTCCTTGTCCTCATCCTGCAACCTGGATGCTGATAAGGCAGTGGAGAAGCATCACAAGCAAGCCTTTTCCTGAAATTCTCAGGGAAAAAGTGACTCAGAATTGCTTCTCTCACTCATAGTCTCAGAGGATGTCAGAGGTATAACCCTCACATAAGTTTTATGGGCCAGCCTCCCTAATTCAGCAGTGAGGAAACAGGCCCAGGGACTCAGAGTGACCCATCCAAGGTCACCAGCTCCTCCATGGCAGAGGTGGAGATGAAGCTGGGTCTGTCAGTCTGTCCTGGGACACCACTGCAGGAGAGGCTGCAGTGTGACTTCCACAGACCACTGATCCAGAGTGTTGTCTCTGGCTGAAGGACCTAGGCTGACTTCAAAATATGTCATCCATTCTCTCTTCCCAGCCCACCCTGCACCTCCCTTACTCAGTCACACCCTGAAAGGACTCACTTGAGGAGGAGGCAGCCCCCCTGCCCCCAGAGGGCACACAGGCAGCATCTTCTTGATTTTGTCGCTGCTACATTGGCAGGTGGGGGAGGGGTTCTCCATCGTCCAGTTTCCATTTCGGAAGAGGTCCTTGATGGTCTGGGGGACTGGGGCGGTGGTCCACTTCTCCTCTCCCACCAAGCAGGGCCTTTCTCTGCAAAGGGACACCAAGGATAGGATCGCCCAAGAGGGTCTGGCCTCTCCTGTCGCCTCAGAGAACAGGATCAATCAATAACAACTGCAAACACACATCCCCCCACCACTTGATTACTGATCCGTCCCACAGACTTGTCAGCTACAGACTCATTTTACAGTTAAATACCATGGAACACAGAGAAGGCCTAGGTGCTCATATACTGAACTCAAGTCAACCCAATCACCAGCATTCAATCACTCAACAAACATTCACTAAGCACCTACTATGCGCCAGACACTGTCCTGCATATTTGAGAATCTGGGGTGAAAAGACAAAGTCTCTGCCATCATGGAGTCTGTGTTCCCAGGAAAGATTAATTAACAAATAATATAATCTTTGATGGCCAAAATGGAAGCAAAATAAAGGGAGAATGACTGGTGAGAAAGGACCACCTGAAGAGGTCATATATTTCAGCCAAAACCTAAATGATGACAGAGAACAAGCCAGGCAGGGATTAGGGGGAAGAACATTACAAGCAGAAACAACAGAGCGCAGGTGAAAAGGTCCCCAGTGTCCTACGAATAAGGAACGATAGGAAGGCAGCGGGGCTGGAATATGATGAGCTATGAGGAAGAGTGATGGGAGATGAGGAGGGGAGGGAGGCAGAAGTCAGAAGACATTAGCTTCAGGAAAAGTCTATGTTTTATGCTGAAAATCTGGTGAAGAATGTCAAGATTCACTTTTACATGTTTTAAAACAAGTAAAGAATCTGGAGGTGTGAACCGAGGTGAGAGCTGTTGGCTCACGAAGAGTTAGGTTGTTTGCAAGCATCCCAGGTGACAAGTCAGGCATTTATGTCTGAGTTCTGAATTACTGTGAGACCATCAAGTCACTTGCCCTCTTGGAGCCTATTTTCTCCACAAAACTGTAAAATGACTTATTTCAATGGGTCACATTTCAACAAGGCATTTCTAATATCCATTACACTTTTAAAACTCTACCAAGTTTTGAAGCTGAGCCACAGTGTTTAGATGATTCTTACATCAAACGAACAATTTTGTGGATTGCTTTCTGGTTCCAAGTGGAATCTCATCACAAATCTTATGAAATCTGTCCTTCTCCACCTTGGTCATATTGTTCTTTAGGAACTGATATTGACTGTCAGGATTTACATTTATTAAGTACTAAATACTAGCGAATGTTCAGTAAGTCTCCAGAGTTAATTACAGCCAACAAGTACATAACAGCTATAGGTTTAATGAGCACACATTAGACCTTGCACACCCAGGTGGTGTGCTCACTGGTCTGTCACCTGCACGCTCACTATCTTCCCTTTAAAACCTGGAATTCAAGTTTGCCCTTCTCCAGTCTTCCTAAGCTTTCCCACACTCTCCATAATCCTTGAATCTGTGGTTAACAACCTCAAGTGCAAATTCTGCCCAACCCTGGAGACCTGAACCCGCTTCTACCTTCACTGAGCTCTCAGAAGCTCCTCACCACTCTTCACTGTCTTTACTCACAGAGATCTCTGGACATGCCTTCTCCCCATACACAATGACAGTCAAATGAGTATTCCACTGAATTTATTTATATGCTACCTACTTTAAAAAAAAAAAAAAGAAAGGACTTTGAAGGAGAATACGACAAAAATATGCAACTCTGAAAGAAGAAAATGTCCATTTTTATAAAAATGATGTCAACTTTTCAGGCTTTTAGAGTGAAGAAACTGATTAGCAAAACTGCAAATTATACATAATGGGAGCCTATCTCTGCAGTCAGGTATAGGAGCTGGGGGAAAGGGATCATTATGAAGTACCATTTAAATTAAATATTAATGTCTAAAGCAGAAAGCAAATGTCTATAGTCATTTTCCTGGCAGGATGCTAGAAGAGTCTACTGGTCTGTTATGTTTGTTCCTAGATGCTAGGGTTAAATCACTACATTAGCTCCTTTAAAATAAAAACTGTTTCTAAGGGTAAATGATGGTCATCACCAGGTGGCATACGAAAGCAGTGCAGAGATCAAACCAGGTGACAAGCACAAGAAGCCGTGGAGGGGCTCACAGCTCAAGTGGCACTCACGGGATCGGGCTTCCTTCCATACATCGGGTCCCAAAGCCAGGCGTTCTGGTGAGAGCATTTAAGAGTTCCTGGGTGCTCATATCCTCAGGTGCATCATTACTGTAGATATATGAGAGGCAGCCAGCTTAGCAACTCATTTAAACCATGAATGGGAGGAGAAAAGGCTTTTTTTTTTCCAAATTAAACACTTTATCAAGTACTCCCTGTGTGCCAAATCCTGCCAAGCTCTTAAATAGAAACATAGAACCCACCCACAAGTAACTCAGCCTTTGCTTGTTTATTTGGTGTCAAGATAACATACAGCACTCCAAAGTGGAACTTGTGTAAATAAGTGATAAATATGGAGGGGTGCACAAATGTGTGCCCACATACATTTACGTATGTATTTTCTAATGGGAAGTACATGAATTCATTAAAGATCAGTATTTCAAAAGTACTTTCACAATTAATCATTAGGCATAGACAAGAGGAGTTTTCTAGGAAAAGAAGGCAGATTTTATGGACTTATCATTTGCATGGACAACTGGAAAGCACAAATAATGATGGGCAAAAGTTATAAACACAAAACAAGTCCATGCTCCACAGCCCTGGGCAACACAAGGTCAGCAGCTGGGAAAGAAAAGAAGGAGGTAAATCTGCACTAAATAGAAAGGAAGAACGGAATTAGAGAAAAGGAGACTGATTTGCATGCTTATGTTTCTTTTTTCTTTTCTTTAAAGCTTCCCTGAAGCTTCCCTTGGACATCACTGGCACACTTCTCCATAGAGAGGTTTGCAAATACTGTGGGACTGAGGAAAACTCCTGCGTAAGGAGATGGAGAAATTCCTTTGTTCTTTTGTTTGAAGCACTGGATTGTTACAGAATAGCTGTATTTCTGTCTAAAAAAACCGGAACCTAAAAAATCTGTCTAAAAAAAATCTGTAACCTAAAGACTAAATAATAAATATGTGAATTGCACCATGCAGAAAACAAGAACTTGGAGGTGTGAGGGCCTGAGTCTATGGAAACCCTGTGTTCAACTGCAAAATAAAGACATAGTGTAAGAATCCAAGTATATTACAGCTCAAGCAGATTCTTCTGCAAGGGCAGATTATTTACATAAGACACGTATGTTCCTGACAACAGCGAATAGAGAAGAAAGGTGTTCAAAGCCCTGTTACTTCAGGTTTGGTTCACTGTTGTTCTCGCATCTAGCATGAGCTTGTGTGAGGGCTGTAGCCATCGATGATAAATCCATGCCTTTGTGTAACTGAGTCCCCCTCCCCTTGGCCCTCAGCACAGTAAACACTCTGGTCAGCCTGAGCCCTCCTCTCCCCCTGGGTGCAGAAGGCAAATGCATACCTGACAAATGTGTACTGTTCATTGTACATCCAGGGCTGAAGTTCCAGGTTGGGGTACTTGCCAAAGGGTGGCACAATCAAGCTGAACACCAGGGCGATGCAGACAAACACAGCTGGCAGGACAATCTATAACCAGAGGGCAAGGAGGGAGAAGAATTGCCAGAGAAGGACAAAGGTTAGAAAGAAGACCACTTCGAGTCCAGCTAGCCTCAGAATAGCCAGCACTGGGATGTGTGCAGGGCCAAGCTCCATCAAGATATTCTTGGTAGGCTGGAAGCAGGGGAGGCTGAAATCTAAACCCCTCCCCTTGGGTGAATTTCTGGAACCTGGCAATACAAGGCCTGAGTTTGTGGCCACCTGGCAGGGGCACAGAGCTGAGGACTTCACAGAGTGAACAGTAGTCACATGTCAGGGTGACTCAGAACGCTGGTCCCTCTTCTCCCTGAAAACCTAAGGAAGACCACACTGGCCATGAGCCCAGCTCAGCTCCGAGGAAAATCGAGAGCCCAAGCATGGACCAGAAGCCAGAAGAACTGCAGCTTCGTTCTGTCTCTCCTTCTTTCTGTCTCTCTCCTGTATCCATGTGAAGTCACAACACCTATGGCCTCAGTCTTCTTGTCTGTAATCTGCAGACAGACTAGGTTACCCATTCAGCTCCCAAACTCTGAGAAAATTACTATACAGCACTGCCTCCATGGAAAGGGAACAGCTGCCATTTCTTTATCTGATGGCCTCAAAAAGCACAATTAATCCTTACTAAATCACCTTAAGGGGGTTTCCCAAGTGGTGCTAGTGGTAAAGAACCCGCCTGCCAATGCAGGAGACATAAGAGATGCGGATTTGATCCCTGAATCGGGAAGATTCTCTGGAGGAGGGCATGGCAACCCACTCTACTATTCTTGCCTGGAGAATCCCATGGACAGAGGAGACTGGCAGGCTACAGGCTATGGGTTGCAACGAGTCGGTCACGATGGAAGTGACTTAGCGCATGAACAAACCACCTTAAACTTTACACTTGTACCTTTTCTGAAAACAACCTGTACATATTTTATAAGCAAACTCTAAGCTCTTTCCATTTATTCCTGAAAGATTTACCCTTTAAAAAAAAAAAAGAGTCAAATAATGCCCCTGGTTCTAATGTTCTCAAGTTTCAATGGAGAAAATTAAACATTATGTGATTAATTCTGTGGGAAAATACTGTATGAGCACTATCTCATTTAATTATCACTACAACCCTAACTAGTAATATAATTATCACCAATCAAAAAACAAGGTAACTGGGGTTCAGAAAGACTAAGCAGCTTGCCCAAGGCCACATAGCCAAGAAGTAGCAGAACTAGAATTCATACATAAATCTATATGGTCCAAACTCATATTCTTTGCATTACCCACATAGCCTGTGGGAAAGAATCTCTGTAACTTCTTTATACTTCTTGATTTTGTAGATTGGAATAATTTAATCCTCCCAACCCAACAAGTTAGCATGCAAACAGAGTATAATGAGTCTTTTCTGTTTACCATTTTTTCCTGACCCCCGGTTATCTTTTCTATCAGTTTGCAGTTAAACATCAACTTAGAGAAAAATCAAGTCTCTAATAAGTTCATATGTTGAGTGCATCTGGGCATATCATCTCTGGAGTTTTGAAAGTTTAATTTGCTCATCCAGTTTTTCTAGACTTTGTCCTTGTTACACTCTCCTCTAAGAGAAAATTAACACGCACAGAAATTTCTAATTTGAGACCCATTCCAAGTACTAACTCATAACATATCATAGGTACTATTATTATCATCCCCATTTTATGGATAAGGAGATTGAGGCTCAGAGGAGTAATCTGTCAACAGATACATAAGTGCAAGAAGCAAACTGGGATTGAAATACAGATAATCTGGCTCCAGTGTCCATCTTATAACAATGATGCTACCCTGCTTTCACTAGTTGGGAGCCTGTAGCCCACCAAGGAAGCCTGAGTCCTTGGCCAGGAACACACTTCTCACCTGAGCAAAGAATCCCTTCCGACTTCGTCTGGCAATCAGCAGTCTCTTCCACAAAAGGGCCACAAACTGCTGCTGTGTGAGCTTCCAGCCCTTCACCTGGTAGGAACCTTTACCATCCATCCCACTGAGCAGGTCTGTTTCTCTGGATTCTGCAGAAAGCCATCACTGGAGGTCATAGATTATATCAGGCATTTTTGACATCCCCAATCCCCTCCCTCCAGCATCTTCAGCAACCACCTTGGAGGCTCGTGTTTGGAGATAGAAGCAAAGGAGTGAAAGGCTTTTATGACAAATTCACGTCCATGGAAAAGGTATGACCCCAAATGTACCACAGTAGCAGTCTCTGCCTTTGGTTCTTGTCTGATGAGCACAGAAAAATGAAAGTGCCTTGAGAGAACTGAAGAGATGTGTTCACACATAATAGTTACATCAAGCCATTCAAGTGAATCAAGTCATCCTCAATTTCTTAAAGAATATTCTATAAAACAGGCCATGTCTGTAGGCTGACATACTTTGAGAACACATAACAGCAACTTGTCTCCCGCCTATTATATCTCTGGCTAAAAGGTGGACACACTCAGGTGATCTAAGTGCTGACAATGTATAAAGTTAGGGAGAACACGAGAGTTGCACATTCAACATGGCACAGGGACAGGAGAGCCAGGAAGGTTTCTGTTCAGAAAAGTTTTATAGAAATCCTCATCTGATACAAATGATTTCTAACTGCAGTGACCTGACATCTCACCAATATTTGCTTGATTTCCTGTCTCCCCTTCTGCATCCCAGTCAAACACACAGGGATACAGTCTTCGAAAATAGCTAAGTTGACGGGGACAATCAACTCTAGTAGCAAATTCATCTCACTCTTTCAAAATCATCCACCCATTCAAAGAACATTTATTCCACAATCAAACACCTAATGAATGTGAGAAAACTGGGATTCCATGGAAAAGATAATAAATGGATTCAGAGGAATAAAGGGCTGTCTTTTGATGTGTGTCTCGAGTGAGAGGTCTCAGTGCAGTGCAGAAGTGGGGAGGCAGGCTCTTTCAGGTCTGACCGTATGCACAGCACCAGAAAGGGGAAAGTGGCTTTTCTCATTCTCTCTCTTCTCTTTAGACCCTGTAGGCATCTATCATCCTGGTTCAAGGGCCTTGAAAGATAACACCAGAGAACACATGAGGGAAATTCACTTTCAAGCAACAAAACACAGATCTCGCCCAAACGGACCTGGATCTATGTCGGAATCATTTGGATCCACAGCATCGTCTTCAGTAAAAGGGCGAAGACAGCTCTGCTTGTCCCCAAAGACTCGTCTGTTTCGTCTTGCTGGTAAGGTGCCATCTGGAGACAAAAGGAAGGAACCCCATGTTTCATTTGTAATAAAACAAACTCTCTGAATCTTCAAAAGTCTGTACAGTAAAAGTAAGAATGTCATAAAACAATTTGAAGGGAAAGGCAAAACCCTGGTGAGCTAAGAGAGCCTCCAGGTGGCACAGCCCAGAGGGCGTGCAGCCCCTTTGGAGGGTTACCTGAAGTCTCAGCATCCACTCCACTCTCTTCAGCCACTTTGAGAAATATCTGAAACATGAGAATGAGAGGATTATAATAAGCACCACATTGTGAGAGCAACTGTCATGATTATTACATGACTGAACATGCTAGCCCCTAAAGACTTAACGTAAAAGCTTCATTTATTGATAACACTTTGTCAGAGTCACTTGGGAGAGAAGCCGTTTATACCAGAGAACATTTCCCCAGTGGTGACAGCTATCAATTCAGAAAGTCATTTTCAAATTAAAGCTATGACATCAGGACACTGCAGAAGGAGAAATTTGTTCTGAACCTACAGGGAATGAGCGAAGTGGCTTCTTCAAGTCTTTGGCCCGAAATCTTTGAGCAGGCTAGCACCAAAATAGGTTATCCAAGACAAGATGATCAGGAGAAGAGGTGTTCCCTTTCACTAGAAATGTTATGGCAGAGTTTCCAACATCAGAAGGCAACCTGAACTAGACAGGTGATTCCCAAACTCTGATCTACAGATGCTGCCCAGGAAGCATGCAATAAAAGCACAGACATTAAGGTCTTACCTCCAGGAATTCTGATTCAAAGACCCTGGAGTTGAGCCTTGACATTTTTAGAATATTCTCAAAGATTCTCCTGCACAGACTAACTTGGGGACTACTGGGCCAGACAACTTTTATATCCCTTCCAACCCTCAAGGTTTCTCTAAAGAGAGGCACTGCTTACACAGTAATAGAGAATGGGCTTTGAAGCTCAAAACCCCAGATCTGAATCCTAGCTCAGCATCCCTTCATGTCAATTTTCTCATCTTGTTATGAGGATTAAATGAGTTACAATGATTGAAATCCACAAAACAAAAACAAAACACACCCAGGTTAGCCCAAGACATAAGTAGGTTTTCCATAAAAGTTGGACTTTTCCTAGGTGTGGTCATGACCAGGAGCAATCCTCTTATTTCTTTCCTACCATCTCCCACTGAAATCTTAAAGGCTTAACTGGGACCAACACTGCCCAGATGCCTACGACCTAAGGGCTCAGTGTCTAGGTCCATGGTGATCCTGCTCCCAGTGGACATGCAGGCTGCCTGTCTGGCCCCGGGATTGTTGGCCCTACTCAATTCTGACAGTCAGTCACTGAACTTACTTCTTCCAGAGTAGTCTCTGAGATGCCGTAACTGGAGATGCCTAGGTCTGAGAGCCGGTCGTCAATTTCATGGAAGAGTTCTACAAAGGCTCCCTCTCTGGCAGCCTCGTAGGGCAGCACGTAGGTCAGCTCATGCCCAATGTCTTCCACCAGCCGGGCCTCTGCCACATGCTTCCTGATGAGGTTGGAGATCGCAGAGACATCTGTAGGGACCGCAGCACAAATATAATACGGCTTGGCCAGCTCAGAGGCCCCCTTCCTTCACCCTCTGCCTGCTCCTCAGAAGCCCACTGCCTGCACACCACAGCTGGCCAAGACACTGAAATCATTCCACAGGTTCATCTCTGGCCCAAGGGTTCCTGGGGGCGTGGACTGGGTCTTATTCACCTTTGCATCACCAAAGCCAGGCACAGTGTAGGCCCTCAGTTTATGGTGGGTAGGTGGGGGTGGCTGGCTGAATGACTTTCTGAGGTTGAAAGCCTAGTGTCTATTGCCAAAAAGCTAGGATTCTTCAATGGAAAACTTGACTAAAGGAACCTTAAGAGGTTCTTCATCTTTCTCTTAATCTATTCAAGGAGGCTTCTCTATTTATCTCAATAGAGGGTTAATCAAGCAGTTCATGGAAGGAGAGGTCTTCCTGGGAAGAGACAGTTGTTAGGGCAGAGCAGACTTGGCCACAGTAAAGGCTTCCGTTCCATATGTGTCACTGGGGACATTGGACTCCTAGACATCCCTCCTGAGGGAGGTGTCCAGTGTCCAGCCAGACCCATTCATCTCAGCTGAATGGGTGGGGAACCACCCCCCACCCCAATCATCTCAGCTCTCCGGGACACTGCCCTGCCGGCTCCCAGACCAAGCCCCAGGCTCCCCGGCAAGCGTTAGGCCAGTCGCCCACTAAGCTGCACCTGCTCCCGCAGCCACCCAGCCCCAGCCCAGCAGCAAACCTTGAGTCAGCGCCACCAGCCTCTGCACCTCTCCTCCTCTGCCTCCACTCTGCCCAGCTGGGGGAAGCTCAGACACCACCTGAATAAGAAACCCCAGAGTCCTTACCGATGGTCAGCGTGTCACTTTCATGGTCGCTGCCCAGGCCAGCATCAGAACTGCTCTGAGAAACACTGTCCTCCTGATGGCAAAGAAGGAGGTGAGAATGGGTCAGGCACCGAGCAAGGTACAGCCACCACCACCTTCACCAGGGCGGAGCTTCTGAGAGGCTCCTGTGTGTGAGAACTGGAGCAAAAAGTTTCTCCCAAGAGGCATGCAGCCAGTCAGTCTGGGCTTCTGAAGCCACTGTCTGATCTAACATGTGTGTGCTGTGTACACAGGAAGCAGAGCTCTCAAAAGAACTCTGCCCTGCCAATGTATGCTGTAGGGACCTCCCTGATGGTTCAGTGGTTAAGACTCTGTGCTTCCACTGCAGGGGGCATGGGTTCAATCCCTGGTCAAGGGATTAGATTCCATAAGCCATGTAGCATGGCCAAGAAACCCCCCACAAACCTATGAGTGCTGTAACCAGGCCCTCGCCAACAGCCTTGGGCATGGGATTTACCTGCCTGGTTGTGTAGTTTGGGGCTTCTCAAACTTTAATTTGTGTCTCTTCACCTCAGGACCTTGTTAAAATGCAGATTCTGATTTAGCAAGTCTGATTTGGGCCCATGTTTCTGCATTTCTCACAAGTTCTCAATTGATCCCAATGCTACTGGCCTCAGACTGTACTTTGACTCACCAGACACTAGTTAAAAGGTAAATAAGTGGACAGGAGGTCAAGGATGGGATATATTGATAAGTGTTTTGAGTGCCACTGTTGGAATACACAAATAAATCTCAGGCATGTACTGCAGTACAGGGGAGAATGTACCTTGTTATTGGGTTCTGGTCCCTCCTCTGTTATGCACTTGTTGGATGACCTTGAATGAACTAAATCCCTACAAGCCTCACTTCCGTCATCTAGGATAATAAGTACAATACCTTCTTCCCAGGGTTGCTTTGTACTCTGAGATGATGTAAAAAAAAAAAAAGCCTACAAATGATAACAATGCTACAACTATTATCATGATTTTCTTTTATGCCCAGAGTCTGCTGGATTGAGTGTTTGGCATGAAATCAGTGCTTAATAAATATTTGCTGTTTTGTAGCTTAAAAGTTTAGGTCAAGAAGATTTAAAGGGAATGAGCAGACACAGCAGGGCATTCTGCAGCCAAGGCTCTTAACTCTTGGCAAACCTCTCTTCTTCAACAACATTAAGTCTCTAAGGACCTTCTCCTACACTCACTGTGTCTCCATAAGAAAAAGGAAACAGGATTCAGCAGAGCTAACACGATGGGAACAGAAGTCTCTGTAGCTTTCCATGTAGGAGGTACAACATGACTCCACAGGGCGCAGAGCAGGGAACTGGTGGCCTCAAGGTGGCAGACTAGGGCAGGTATGGACAAGCCAGTCATCGCCAAAGAGTCCTGATTCCCTGGACACGGACCCGGCACCGGCCCAGCACTGAGACCGCAACTCACCTTTTTCAGGTATGACACAGTGCTACTGCTATTTCTGCATGAGCTGAGGGAAGACTCCACGTCCTTCTTGACCAGGGTCAGGTAGTAGCCTGTCCCCAGCTGGTTCTTCAGGAACAGGGAGGAGCCCACGCAGCAGAGCTTCCCGTGGGAAATGATGGCGATCCTGTCCCCCAGGATGTCCGCCTCATCCATGTGGTGCGTGGAGAGGATAATGGTGCGGCCTGCCAGACACAGACACAGGGACACGGCACAGGTGAGGCTGGCCATCCTCACTGCTCACAGGGGCCGAAGCTACAGAAATAAGAGCGGGGGGATGCCTGGGAAAAAGACCCCAAGGCTGCGTGCTTGTAACCCCCAGACTGGTAATGTGTGAGAACAGCTTCTGCATCCTCATAGAACAAAGGGCAGGAATGTTTATCTGGAACTAGCTTCAGGCCAGCAGCATGCTTGGTGGTCTATGTGTTAGTGTGCTAGGGCTCATTTAACTAAATCCTTCCTAAGGTAGGCTTCCCTGGTGGCTTAGTTGGTAAAAAAGATTCCACCTGCAATGTGGGAGACCTGGGTTCATTCCCTGGGTTGGGAAGATCCCCTGGAGAAGGGAATAGCTGCCCACTCCAGTATTCTTGCCTGGAGAATTCTATGGACAGAGGAGCCTGGCAGGCTACAGTCCATGGGGTCGCAAAGAGTCAGACTTCCACTTTTCATGAGGTTAGGAATTAACCACCATTATAGATAAAGACACTGAGGCAAGTTTAATGGCTTTTCCAAAGTCTTGGGCCAACTTGAGCTTACTCCAAACCTGTGCCCCTTGTACCATACCATCCTATGAATCTTCTACCCCAGTGGCTCAGGGGTAAACAATCTACCTGCAATGCAGGAGCCCCAGGGAGACGCGGATTCAAGCCCTGGGTTGGAAAGATCTCCTGGAGGAGTGCATGGCAACCCACTCCAGTATTCTTGCTTGGAGAATCCCACAGGTAGAGGAGCCTGGCAGGCTACAGTCCATGGGGGCACACAAATTGACTGCAACTCTCCCATCCACTAAAGTTTTCCTCTACTTTGTCAACATGCAAGCATAGTGCACCACGTGGGGACAGAGATATAGGACGACACAGCCTCGGCTCTCAGGAATCTGTCTGCAGGGGACCATGATTATACTAGGCAAGTGAAAGTTCTATGTTGGAGGGGGCCCAGGGGGCCCACAGAGGACGCCCTTTATCCTCATTTGTCTCCTCCATGCAGGCCCCTAGGGATTGAAGTGCACACTTGAAGTGTCTTATAAACCAGGCCTCCTACTTGCAGACCAGGGCTGAGCTCAGAGTTCAGCTCCATATTCTCCTTGAGAAGCAGTTTTGCTGCTCTAGTAGGAACAGTCCTGAGATACAGCCAGCCTTTGAGAGCCCCTCCCACCCTCCCTTCCTTCCCCCTCCCAGCCCAGAAGACAGAGTAAATACACATCAGTGACCTTGTCTGTATTTCAGCAGCAGCTCCCATATCCCCCTGCGGGAGTAAGGGTCCACACCGGCTGTGGGCTCATCCAGAATGACAACCTTGGATCCCCCAACAAAGGCCAAGGCCACAGACAGCTTTCTCTGCATTCCACCTACAGAGAGAGGAGACAGGCCTCAGACCAGCCCAGTGAATGACGGCAGAGGGGGCGAGAGACAAGTGGAGGCACCCCCCTGGGGACAAGTCCGGGACACGTTTCTGACCCACCCTTCCCCTCCCTCGAAGCAGGGGACCCTAGGGCAGCCATATTTTGTGTGTGTGTGTGTGTGTGTGTGTGTGTGTGTGTGTGTTTAGAAGGGGAGGTGGAGGAGGAAGGCAGCTCTGGGCCTCACCTGACAGCTGACTTGTTTTGCTTTTCAGTTTGCTGGGCGGCAAACCAACATCCAAGGCCATCTGCTCCATCTCAGCTTTCACATGCTTCTCAGAGAGCCCTTTCAGGCGGGCGTAGAACCAAATGTGCTCCTCGACAGTCAGCCTGGGGATGGAGAGGCAGGTCACTCTGGGCCCCCAGGACACACAGAACACAGTACCTCCTCACCCAGAACATGACAGGCACATTTTTCTTTCCCTGCTTTTTTTTTTTTAACTTTATCCATTTTTGCAAGATAATCTCCAGGAAGGATTCAAGGCAGAACCACAGTGAGCAGCCACATGAGCTGCTCGAGAAACAACACCAAAATTGTGACAGGTCACATCCACTCTATTCCCCGCAGGTCTAGTGGCCGCACATCAGGCAGCAGCAGGTCCTCAGAGAGCCTTTCTCCATGGTCCCTGCAACCACAGAGCTGCCTCGGCCTTAGCCTGGAGCAACTCCCTTGAAACTCAAAGGACCTCAGCCCTGACAGAAGAAGGACCCCTGTAGAGGACACAAGCCTGAGCTACTCACTTAGATAAGAGAAAACTGGGGCCCAGAAGGGGGTGCCCTTGCCCAAGGTCAAGTCTCTGTCTGCTCACCACAGGGGCTCCCTGACTGCTGATGGGCAGGCTGAATGGGAGCAAAGTTCTGAGCAGGAAACAAGGAGCCCACATACTGAGGGCCCTGGGGTATCACCAGGTGAAAGCTGTGGCAGCCTCAGGGAGGGTGTGTGGGAGAGAGGGTTCCTGACTCTAGAAGGACATAATAGACAGCACTACTTCCCCAGCCCCCATCCACCGGCTGGACCAATGTAACACCTCCCACCCCACAACTCACTTTTCCAAAACTGAAGGACAACCAGGTCTCAACATGTCCAAGAAGGTGAGGCCTGCCACCCCTAAAGGTGGTAAAAATGCTTAAGTCCAACTCTGCCCATCACTCCTGACACTCCTCCATAGAGGGCCTGCTGGTACTCACATGTCAAACAGCACATTATGCTGGGGACAGACCCCCAGGTTCTGCCGGATGGTGCTCATCTCGGAGCGGATGTCTTTCCCTAGGATGTACGCAGTGCCCGAGGTGGGAGGGAACAACCCAGTCAGGATGGACCTGAGGACAAAAATGTGAAAGTACAGGAGTCAGCGTTAGCCCTCCTGCCCTGGAGACACTCTATTCTAGGCTGCAGAGCCTGGGCAGAAAGCAGAGGCAGCCACCCTCCACCCTCTTTCCTTCCTAAGAGACCCCAAGGGACACCCACAAAGCACAAGACTCTTTGCCTCAGTGAACTGATAGGGGTGGGCCTATGTGTTGGAAATGGCAATTTCAGCATGCACATTTTTTAAATAAAGATTCCAATTTGCAATGAGAAGTAGACTTTAAAACACATATTTTGTATACCTAAAATCATGTTCAAGTCAAATGGAAAAGTAGAACCAATTATTTAAAGATGAAAATAATTTGTGTGTTAGGATTTTTTAGATTTTAAAGATTTTCTGCAATGTTCGCAATATATTAATTGTGCATTTAAAAAATGCATAACAGGAAAAAGAGGTTACCTCCCCCACTACCAACATACCCTCTGAAATGGTTGATGGGCTACACTGAAAGCCATTGAGGGTAACTCTGGTGTGTTTACGGCCCATGTTCCCTTCTGCAACTGATCATTATAAGGTTCTTATAGGTCCCAGAGAAGGCAGTCTTACAGCCAGCTGCCCAGCTGTTCCTCACATCTGCTTAGAGACAGAGTTTCCAGAAATTGCCTCCTCCCTCCAACACAGCCTATCTTCCTTTTCACATCCTTGCCTCCAAATCCTGACCAAACCAGCCCCAAAGAAACCCCTTCTCAGATGTGTCACAACGTCAGGTTCTAAAACACTGCAGAATTTTGAGAACCAAATGGGAAAGGTCATCAAAAGGTCCCCAGCCTATTTTGACCTGAAGAAATAGTATCTAGGAAAATCCAGCATTTGGAAAGCATTCTTGTGATAAGGTGATATTTTTACACTCATCGACTCCTCATGTGCCCTGCCCTTGCCTTAGGTATGAGTTTCTGACTGTAGGAAAGAACCTTCCTGCAGCTGATTCTGAGAGCGCCACGCCCTCTTCTTACATGGTGGTGGTCTTGCCGGCTCCATTGTGGCCCAGGAAGGAGGTGATCTGCCCCTCGTAGAAATTCAAGGCCAGGCCATCAACAGCCACCTTCATGCCATCTCGGTAAACCTTCATCAGGTTCTGAATGGACACACCCAGTTTCAGATGGGTGGGTTCCTCCTCCATGCAGACTGTGAGAAGACAGGACACAAATGAGCCCACAGAAGACACTAACAAGTGGAAGGTCAAGATGCAGGGTCTTGTAATTTTACAACTGTCCTCTTTCCATGGCTATTTCTGGTTTCTCAGGCAAGCAGGCAACAAACATTTATTTGGGGCCTAACTGGGCACTAGGGTTGGGGATCAGAATCCAGTGAGAAAGGTGCAGGGAGGCTGGGGAAGACGAGGAGGAATGGCAGGGGGAGCAGCCGGATCAGCAGGCAGGGGCGGGTGGTAAGGGATCTCGTGAGCCACACCAAGGACGTCACACGAAGAGAGCAGCAGAGGAGGGAGTTCTGAATGATTTAGGAAGCCATACCGAGCACAAAGTACATGTATACGTGTGGGGGAGACGGGTGGAGGTGAAGGGAGAGATCAAAAGTCATTTTTTTTTAATGAAGCCAAGAAAGCAAAGGAAATGTCCCTTAGGAACTCAGAGAACAACTCCCCCAGAAGTCAACAGCACTGGACACAAATGCAGTGAAGAATTTAGAAAGGGGCACCTCATGTGATGTCCCTGCCCCCAGGGCGGTTTTAGACTCTTCAGGGCGGGAGCCACCCCTTGCCCCCTCAAGGAGGGCCAGGAGGGGCAGCAGCATGGCAGTTGGGGGATGCACGTCAGCAAAACTCACTTTCTGATGCTCCCTTCTGGCTGGAACCAGGGTGGCTCTTCTCATCACATTTCTCGCCGAACCAGTAGGACTTAGTGCAAGGGAAATACCAGGGCCTGGGGATTCCATACTGGCCTGAAAGCCAAGCACAGATGTGAGCCAAACTCTGTGTAACAACCCAGCATCCCCCAGGTATCCCAGCCAGATACATCTTCCTTGGCGTCTCCCCCTGACACAGCCGTTGGGAGACAGGACAGAACGGAATGGAGGTGGGGGAGGAAGGGCTAACATTTGCTGAGCTCTACTATGTATGATAAACACCCTGCACTTCTCTGAATCTTTCCAGCAACCCCACGAGGCAGGTTATCATTCCCACTTTAGAGATGAGGAGATTGAGGGATTAGTGGCCCACTCAAGATCATTCAGCCAGCAAAGTGAAGGACTCAGAATCCGAATCCAGATCTGTACAATATAAAATTGCACATTCAGTGTGGGACATTCAGGTAGTTCAAGTAGGGATAGGTAATCAATATTTCACAGCCACTCCCTTGGAGAAAAATCAGAAAGTGAACCAGAAAGGGTTAAACCTCACTCTCTCAGAATTTGATCTTCTATGAAAATATATCCAAGGCAGGTCTCCGTCAAGAAGATTCATTAGGGAAGTATAAAAATCAACTTTTATGACTACTAATTAGATTAAAGCAAAGGCAAGGGTTTAGAGCCAATATGCATCTTGTTATTCACAAGCTGTACTCAGGAAACAGAACCTCTGCCGGTGGTAACTCGGGGGATACAGAATTTGAGACATGGTTCGGCTTGGGAGGACTCTCCTGGGCAAGCTGACTCAGTGTAACCCACTTGGGCTCACCTCCCAGCACCTACTCTTACCAGTTATGTGGCCACAGGTTAAGTTATTTAACTTCTTTGGGTCATACTCCTCTCATTAGCAAAAACTGGGTAGAACAGTAACTCCCTCACAGCAGTCTTATGAGGATTAAATTGAACCAAAGCATCATTTATAAGACACTGTGCAGGTACCTGACACACAGTGCTCAAGAAATAAGAGTTAGGTCAGTAGTAAAAGCTGTACTTTTAGCATCAGTAGCTTCTCAGAGATCATTTGTTTGCCGTAGGTCTAAAGCCCTAACCACTTTCCAAGGAGACCTGAGCCCTGCAGAAATTCTAGCATAAAAGAGAGGAAAGTGACACGGTTAGAAATTTCTTTTTCCTGGATGAAGACAAAAGCAGTGTGGAAGCCCAGTGTACCTGGAAACACAGCCTCGATGTACCACGTCATCACCCCATAGAGGAAGGTGTCAAACAGCATCATGGAGACAGAGGTAGTGAGGTTGAAGCGATCTTCCTTTGTGGGGCTTTCAAAGAGGTTGTCCCACTGTACCCCAACACCCTGCTCCTCAAAAAGGGCGAAGTACTCACAGCCGAACCCAAAAGCCACAGGAGACATCAGGCTCTGTGTAAAAGAGGCAAAATTCATTCATCCATCTCCTTGTCTCTCATTTTCCTATCACTGCTAATGTAAATGCCACCTGGAGAAATGTGAATTTGCAAAATGGATCAATTACAAGATATGGAAATATTCATCTACAGAGTCCCTTCAGGGGAGTGGGCTCCTTGACAGCATATAAAGTGATTCTATTTATAAGCACTCATTATGCACACGCATTTCAGAAATGCACATATGATGGCATATAAAACTTTTAGAATTTTATGCTTCTAAAAATGCCTCAAGGGCTCAGCAACTGTACCTTATACACACACATACACACACACACAGACACACACACAGGCATTTTTCAGGGTCCTCTCAAGCTCCCTGCTCGGTCAGCGATGGGCTCAGTCTGGGACTGCTGATGCCTAATGGGTCCAGACAGAAACACTTGGAGCATCTTATGGGAAACTCAGGAAACAACTCACTCTTACAGAGACTTGCGTACTTTCAAAGGTCTCTCCTCCTCTGTACAAGGGAAGGGAGTAAAGTCAGGGATTTGTGGGGAGATGGGGCACCTGTTCCTCAGTCTTGAAGTTTAGAAAATATAACTCAAGTTAAACTCCATACTGGGCACAAGGAAGATAAAGGTCCAGAACGAGACAGCTCTGACCTCAAGAACTTTCAGTTCTATCTGTGACTGTGACTTGTGGTGAGCTTAACATGGCCAGTAGAGCTGGGAGATAAAAGGCAGAACTGGCCTCTATGCTCTAAAGGGATTCCCCAGGGCCATTTACCCCCAGCTGGCCCATGGTGCAGTCTGGCTCCCTCAAAACTATCATTCTATTCAATTCAACCAGTGTTCACTCAGAGGCCTAAAGATAAACTACTGAGTAAGACCCAGTCCCTGCCTTCAAGGAGCATACAGTCTAGAATTGAGGTTCAAGTCCCCGTGGAAAGAGAATCTCTTATCTTCTGTTCTCAGCTTGGACTACAAAGCAGAGGTGAAATACCAGGGGTGGCTGTGACTGCAAGTACTGCCGAAGGGCCAGAGTGACTCACCATGAAGATCTTGAGGGTAAAGCCCACATAGTCTTGCCACGCCACACACAGGACGTACGGCAGGTACAGCATGAAGTAAATGATGCCCCCACAGGCAGCCGCCAGGTTGGCTCTGGAGAATAGCGTGCTGATTAAGAAGCACTGCAGGATGGTCACCATGGCGAACACAGACAGAAAGACAAACACCACGCTGGGGTCGCTGTAGGGCAGCAGGTTTCCTAACTGGGAAGAAAGAGACCGAGTAAGACTCTCAATAAGCAATGATCTATGGGAAGCAGCCAGGGCTTATTCCTAGTCATCTTAAAGACAATATAGAGAAATAGCGCTGTTCATTTTTCTGGTGAGTGAGCTGAAGTCTACAGAAGGGAAATGACCAGCCCAAGACCACACAGCAAAAGAACAGTAGAGTCAGAAACAGAACAAAGTCCAGGTTTGATATTCACCAAGGTTCATCTCAACATACAGTTCTGTTCATTGTTTCTCCAAGAAATAATATCACCGTTTATAAGGACTATGAGCACCAAGAAAGAATTGTAGGAGATAGCATCCTATGTGACCTCTCTCTCTCTGAAAGCCAAGGAAAATGGCCAGGCCATCTTAACACCCCCTGTGAGAATGTGCCATGGATTCTGGAGCCACATAACCATCCAAACTCTGTGGACCTGTCAGTTTCTCTCAAGTAGTTGGTTCTGTTTCACAAGGACCTACCAACACACAATTGGCAGAGCAGCTCACACCCACCAGCCACAGAACCCCCATCCCGGCCACAGAGCTCAGTCCTCGCAGTCAGATATCAAAGCTTGACTTCAGCAAGAACTGCTCTGCCATACTGCCGGGTGACCTCAGTGAAGTCCTTAACCTTCCTTGGCCTCATTTCCTTGTATGTTAAATGGGTCACTTAGTGAGGACGTCATAACACAGCATATGCGTGTGTTTTAAATACTGTTTGGCAATCAGTAAGTGCTCACTTGTAATGATTAGTAGCTAGTATTCAGAGGTCAGTCTTCGTTCCAATCCCAAAGAAAGGCAATGCCAAAGAATGCTCAAACTACCACACAATTGCACTCATCTCACATGCTAGTAAAGTAATGCTCAAAATTCTCCAGGCCAGGCTTCAGCAATACGTGAACCGTGAACTTCCAGATGTTCAAGCTGGTTTTACAAAAGGCAGAGGAACCAGAGATCAAATTGCCAATATCCGCTGGATCATCGAAAAAGCAAGAGAGTTCCAGAAAAACATGTATTTCTGCTTTATTGACTATGCCAAAGCCTTTGACTGTGTGGATCACAATAAACTGTGGAAAATTGTGAAAGAGATGGGAATACCAGACCATCTGACCTGTCTCTTGAGAAACCTGTATGCAGGTCAGGAAGCAACAGTTAGAACTGGACATGGAACAACAGACTGGTTCCAAATAGGAAAAGGAGTCCATCAAGGCTGTATATTGTCACCCTGCTTATTTAACTTATATGCAGAGTACATCATGAGAAATGCTGGGCTGGAAGAAACACAAGCTGGAATCAAGATTGCCGGGAGAAATATCAATAACCTCAGATATGCGGATGACACCACCCTTATGGCAGAAAGTGAAGAAGAACTAAAGAGACTCTTGATGAAGGTGAAAGAGGAGAGTGAAAAAGTTGGCTTAAAGCTCAACGTTCAGAAAACTAAGATCATGGCATCTGGTCCCATCACTTCATGGGAAATAGATGGGGACACAGTGGAAACAGTGTCAGACTTTATTTTTTTGGGCTCCAGAATCACTGCTGATGGTGACTGCAGCCATGAAATTAAAAGACGCTTACTCCTTGGAAGGAAGGTTATGGCCAACCTAGATAGCATATTGAAAAGCAGAGACATTACTTTGCCAACAAAAGTACGTCTAGTCAAGGCTATGGTTTTTCCAGTGGTCATGTATGGATGTGAGAATTGGACGGTGAAGAAAGCTGAGCGCCAAAGAATTGATGCTTTTGAACTGTGGTGTTGGAGAAGACTCTTGAGAGTCCCTTGGACTGCAAGGAGATCCAATCAATCCATCATAAAGGAGATCAATCCTGGGTGTTCATTGGAAGGTCTGATGTTGAAGCTGAAACTCCAATACTTTGGCCACCTCATGCTCATGCTCATGACTCATTGGAAAAGACCCTAATGCTGGGTAGGATTGGGGGCGGAAGGAGAAGGGGACTACAGAGGATGAGATGGTTGGATGGCATAACTGACTCGATGGACATGGGTTTGGGTGGACTCCGGGAGTTGGTGATGGACAGAGAGGCCTGGCGTGCTGCAATTCATGGGGTCGCAAAGAGTCGGAGACGACTGAGCGACTGAATTGAACTGATTCAATTAATTGTTAGTTCCTTTTCCTTGGTACTCCTCTGCTTTTAACAACGTTTATTTTTAAAAGATGCATTCTTTAATGAAACAATTGAGAAAAAATTGGCACATAAATCTATTAATGTAAGGGGTAGACACAGAACTGCGCTGTACAGAGTCCCCTTCATGGAAAGGCTTGCTGACTGGCTGTCAGTGGACAGCCTCAGGTGGCAACTGCTCTGGGTTTGTCCCAGCTGCAGAAAGTTATCCAGCCCTGGGGCACATCTTTCCAGTTACTAATTGAGAGGTCTAGGACTATGGATCGTCAGAGAGGGAAGCCTTGGGGTAACCTAAAGGGCTGGACATTTCATCTCCATGGCCAGAGTGCCCAGGGGCTCAGCCATGCACCACAGTTCACTTCTGTCTCTGCTCAATCCTGCATCCTCTCCATTCCTTGTATAGATATAGATCCTTAAGAAACAAACATACACCGAACTTCATCTTAGCCTCTGCTTCCAGAAAATCTTAACCTACAACAGTATCTATCCTTCTGATTATGGTTTTTAGAAATTCTGGCAGAATCGTCACCCAGTGCATACATCTAGGAAAATGAGTAACTCTCAGATACTGTCACAAGCCATTGCCAAGCAGATAGCATGGTGTAGATAAAAACACACTCACCTAGGACATGAGACTCCTAGGTTCAGTCCGGCTTAGCTACTAACCAGCGGGGTTGATACTGGGCAAGTTGCTGCCCTTCTTGGGTTCTCACCAAGTTTTATCACTTTTCCCAACTATAAAATGAAGGAATTGCAGGGACTGCACCTCTGACCCTATCCCTCCCAAACAATCTGTGCTTTTCTTCTGATCCGGTAGCCCAGGGGGCACAGGGAGGAGCCGGTGAAGCAGCCTTACTTTCAGGATGACCACCAGTAGGCCGGCGCTCACAAGCAGAGGGATGAGGCTGCTGATGAACCAGCTGAACCAGAGGATACCATTGTCCAGGCCCATGATGCGCATGGTCTCCTTCAGCCGTGCCTCCTTCTCGTACACAATGCCCTTGATGATCACAGCCACTGAGTAGATCCAGGCCAGTGTCATGAAGAGAGGCATGGACCGGCTCATGACCCGCAGGAAGCTGGAAGAGCAGGGGAGGATTAAAGGCAAGAGTGAGCCAGGCTCCTGGGCCAACAACTCTGGGCCTGCCTGCAAGAGAAATCACCAAGACCAAGCCCGAGCTGGGCAGACCTGTGCACCCTGACAGGAATGCTTTGTGAGCAGGGCAATGCAGTGATTAAAAACTATTAACAACGTGATGCCAAAGAAAACCTCTTTGAAGGCTTGCTTTAGTAACTAGATAACTATCAGAGGTCATTAAGCCTAAATGTGATTTTTTTTTTTCTTTTTTTTTTTTAATAAATTTATTTATTTTAGTTGGGGGCTAATTACTTTACAATATTGTAATAGTTTTTGCCATACATTGACATGAATCAGCCATGGGTTTACATGTGTTCCCCTTCCTGGACCCCCCACCCACCTCCCTCCCCATCCCATCCCTCTGGGTCATCCCATTGCCCCGGCCCTGAGCCCTTGTCTCATGCATCGAACATGGAATGGTGTTCTGTTTCACATATGATAATATACATATTTCAATGCTATTCTCCCAGAACGTCCCACCCTCACCTTCTCCCTCAGAGTCCATAAAATTGTTCTATGCATCTGTGTCTCTTATTCTGTCTCGCATATAGGGTTATCGTTACCATCTTTCAAATTCCATATATATGCATTAGTATACTGTATTGTTGTTTTTCTTTCTGGCTTACTTCACTCTGTATAATGGGCTCCAGTTTCATCCATCTCAGTAGAACCGATTCAAATGTATTTTTTTTAATGGCTGAGTAATGGTGTGGAGATTCCTTAAAAAATTGGGAATAGAACTGCCATATGACCCAGCAATCCCACTGCTGGGCATACACACCGAGGAAACCAGAATCGAAAGAGACGCGTGTACCCCAATGTTCATCGCAGCACTGTTTACAATAGCCTAAATGTGATTTTAAAGTACTAAAACAAAGCCAACAAAACCAAAAACCCAACTCTTTTCCTCATGAAAGTTCAACATCTTCAAGGTCATCTCACTATCAGCTTGCCTTGCACAACTGTTATGACAGATGGTGCAGAAACACACCTCAGGCAGCTCCTGTCAGTAACATTTCAGATTTCAGATTCCAAACTAGAAAATGAAATGCAGTGAAGTCAAAGGGACACAGAATCTAGACTCTGAAACTCAAGGTTCAAATCTCAGCTTTACCACTTATGCACTTACAGGGTATGTGACAACAGGCGTGGCCCCATCTTAATATGTCCTTTCTAGAGTAAACCCTGGCTTAGGGGGGTCTTGGAAAAATCTTCCTTTGGAAAATACTGACTAATCTTTCTGAAGGTGAAAAACAAGATAAATCCAGGTGACCTGGAAAAGCTAGAATGAACCCTGCAAGTAAAAGGGTGGTTCAATAAGAAGCTGGGAGAAATACAAGGAGAGTAACCCTGCTACTTCTGCAGTCTGATCTCTACACACCCACACACACTCACTCACCCTCACCCTCACACAACAGAGAATGAAAGAGTTTCCAGAATTTGGAAGAGACATGACATACTTCAGATGCCTGCAATAACTACACCTCTGCCCATTCTTGCCCTCTCACAAGAAATCATGAGCCATAGAGCCACAGTCCCCACTTGGCAGCACAATGACTAAGCACTAAAAGATTATCTATCTAGAAAGTCTAAGATAAAATGGACTTGTTCAGTTTTATTTGCATTGTTTGAAAATGTGGTTTACCACTTACTGAGAAGAAGAAAAATTGATGTGAAGTCAGCTTTTCGAGGTCCATAATACCATGCCTCTGTGTTTGGGGGACATGTGGATGTGTGTATGTATTTAGCATGTTCTTGTCATGACACATTTTAAACTTGGAGATTGGGCCAATTTTGACCAAAAGGATAGAGTGTGAAAAATAAAAGTTCTGGAAACTGTAGACCAGAAAGGAGTGAGGATTACTGTATGTGGTGTGTGTTCATGTGTGCCTGTGCCTCAAACTGTCAGCTACCTACATCTAGCATCTTATTTCCTGAAATCGCCACACAACTTCCAAAACAATTGTTTTGCAGTAGCCACAGTCTTGTTTTCATCAATTTTTTGACCAGTATCAACACACATATAAAATAAATTTAACCAAAGCTTCTGTTTCCTCTCTTGGCATGTGTGTGTGTGTGCATGTGTGTGTGTGTGTGTGTGTGTACACACCCCATGTGGCAACAGTGCTAACCAGTTAAGTAAAGGTGGCGGCTAACTTACATGTCATCAACGTAACAGGGGTAAGGCATCTGCTGCATGTACACGCCAGTTTTCTTCTCTGTGCCCGTCAGCACCCTGATGATTGCCTGCTCCACCACATCCTGCAAGTAAGCGAAGCCTCCCCAGACATACCGCATATCTTCAAAGGGGTCAGCCCGAGGACCGGGGTCCCAGTACCTTAAATCAAGCCACAGACGATTGAACATTTCTTAGAACACAACAAAAAATTCAATCACCCATAAGCCTACCACCACTACAGAGTCACTGTTTTTATTTCTGCATCATACTTTGTGGTCTCAGTGACACATGCATGCATGCTGAATTGCTTCAGTCTTGCCCGACTCTTAGGGATGCTATGGACTGTAGCCCACCAGGCTCCTCTGTCCATGGGATTCTCCAGGCAAGAATACTGGAGTGGGTTGCCGTGCCCTCCTCTAGGGGATCTTCCCGACCCAGGGATTGAACCTGTGTCTCTTATGTCTCCTGTACTGGCAGGTGGGTTATTTACCACTAGCACCACCTGGGAAGCCCTCAGTGATGTGTACATGTTTTTAAATAGATATAATCAGAATGAGCAAACACTTGTTGGTTTGGTTTTTTTTCCCTCCTCCATTGCTTCCTAACATTACTACAAGTGGACGTGTCAAAATTCACTTTATCATTTTTTATCTTGGTTATTTGCCCCCTTTTATAGAAATGGATAGCATTAGCACAGGGAACCTAATGTCTTTTCTTCTTTCTTTGTTCCAGTTGATTTAATTCCTTAGGACTAACTCCCTTGAATGGAAATGCAAAACGAAAAGACAAGGATATTTTATGACCTTTGAAACAGCTGTCTCCACAATGAATGTGCCAGTTACACCAAAATCATGCCACTGATTTATCTTTGTTTGAAACTTTTTACAAAATTATTAAAGTACCTCCAGTCACATTAGCTGCTCTTGACTTCTCTAAGACTGGCTGGTACAATGAGATTCCACTTACCCGTCCTTGATCTTATTTGTCCTCTCCACATTGTCAATGTCCATCCGGATCTTGTACTTGACATGATGCGGTAACTCGACACTGCCAGGAGCGATTCCAGTGAACACAACTCCAGCCCAGAACTTGCGCTCATCCAAGAGCTCCATGGACTTGTTGATGAGCAGAACCTCTGTCGCTACTGGTTCTAGCTTGTTCAGGTTCACACACTGAAGGAAGAACAGCCATCATGAGAATGCTGACGGCCAGGAAAACAAGCAGTGGCCAAGGCAGCGTCTATGCTAAGAAAGAAGTGCTAAGTGCGTGTCTTTGTTAATCCTCATCCTCTCACATCATTCTCCAATATTCAATTGAAAAGGGATTATTTGGGTTTTCATCTTAGCAATTTAAGAGAACTGTTGAACGTACTTTAGAGATAAGTTACTCATACTGATTTTTGTGGAGGGAAAGGGATTTAAACAATGATCAGGCATCATTTTCTTCTGCTTTCTTAGTAATTTTGAGTCATAACAACTAATCAAACAGACAAAACAAACTTTCATTTGTCCCTATTAAGTCACATCATTTTTAGGACTCAAGTTTTTTAAACGTAATCAGTCCTATTAGATTTTATGTAGGTTTCATAAGTAACACTTTTTTAAGGGAATGCTTTGTTGCCATTAGGTAGTTGGACATCAAAACATAGGAAAAACTAGAAGAAAATGGATAGAGATATTCTTGAGTCAGACAGAATAAAGCTAGATGTTAGGTCTGTTCCTGTCTGTCTGTCTCATTCATTCAACTAAAAATTTTTTGAGTGCCTTTTCATACACCACCTGTATATTTAAGTGTCTTTTCATACACAATATGTATTAGGTTGGAGGGATGCTACTGTAAATAAGACTACACAAAATTTCTAAACTACTCCAGTCTGAACCTTATTGCATCACCTCAGAGAAAGAAGCCAAAGCCTTTTCTAAATGGTCCAAGGAATAGTTCCTCACCTCCATGAAACGAGAGATGGTCTGGATTGCCTGGTTGGTCTCATTGAAGGCTTCCCTCCAGGTGTACACGGAGCCATTGGTGGACTGCACATCCTCTGGCTGCTTGGCCAGAAATGCCACAATATCTTTGGCCGTCCAGTCTAAGCCTTCCAATCGCTGTTCCCAAAAGTCATCATTGCCTCTGCTGTCCAACAGGGTCTGCCATTCCAATGACAAAGTACAACTAAGTCTTGATGAGCACTATATGATTTACAAAACCCTTTCACATACACTGTCATTTTTTTATCTTTATAAAAACTGTGAGGTAGGTAACAGTGTTTGCATTTTACAGGTGAGACCACTGAGGCTGAAAAAAATAACTTTTTATCAAGGATGAGTCATACACTAACAGGCATGGAATTGACCAGTCAATGTCAGTCCAGTCTGAATCCAGTTTCCAGTATAGCTTAACAGTAAACACTATTAACTACAGTAACAACAATAATCATACTTATACTCTATACAATTACTATGTTGGATTAAACACTTTACCTCATACAACTTCATAAGGAAAGTATGTCTATTAGTTTCCATTTCACAGATGAGAAAACAGGTTCATAGAAGTTAAGTCCCTAACCATAAGGCCACACAGCTAATAAGTAACAAAGCCAGGATATGAGACATGGGCTCTCAGATTGTATTGCACCTTCCCCCTGCATTATATCATCTTCTTCTTTTGAGACCCAAGCTGATAACTCCTCATAAAGACCCTTATTTCTAGACTGAATTAAGACAAACCTGTTTAGCTTAGGGAAAGAATGCTGCTGTTAAACCAAGTGAAACCTGATCCTTCCCAATTACAGGATGCTTGGGTCATGATGAAAAGGAAGCCTATCTTCCATTTCTTTTTCCTTGGCTGGCTGGCTCTCCACACAGGTCAACGTGGAAGAGCAGGAAAATCAATCAGGCGCTCAACCAGCAGGTGCAGAGGACCGGGGCAGAGGCCTGCAAAGATATGCTGCCAGAAAAATGGGTCTGTTTCAACCTCGGCTCATGGAAAAGAGAATCAGCCACAACTCCTGTCATACCTTCAAGAAGGCAGATGAAACTGACTCTGCTGAAATGGAATCTCTAAAGGCCAAACTCTGCTATTCTTAAAACCAGTCTCATTGCTACTAACATTATAAGCTTTTCCCCATGTGGCTTCATATTTATTATTTTAATGGGAGCATAATAGTTTTTATAGGGTATATAAACTATAATTTCATTAACTATTCCCATACTGCAAAACATTTAGTCTATTTCTAATTTTTCACAAAAAACAATTATTATAGCAATAACATTCTGTTTTGTAGGGTGACTTCTTTCTTTAAAATTATTTCTGCATGGCATACATCCCTGAGGGTGTGTAGAATGGAAGTACACAGGATAGCACACTTTTTATGGTTCTTACAATTTTCATTCCAAATTGCTTTCCTATAGGGAATAACAAATTATATTGTCATCAGTTAGGATATATATTTTTATTAACATAACAGATACAAAATTGTATCTCACAAAGGTGCACAGGGGAATGGGTTAGCGATTCTGAAATGATTTGATTTGAGACTTGAACTGAACAAATAAAACCTGAGTGAAGACATGCAGTATTTGAGGTGAGGTCCGCCCTGCCCAGTGCGGCTTCTGAGCAATACAGCCAAGGAGAGAAGCAAGGCCTAAGAGACGTGCACAGTGGGATCACTGACTACATGACTCTAGGGTATGAAGAGCACCCTCAGGAGCAGTGTCCGTGGAGAAAGCAGAGACTGAAGGTGAAGGGAAGAAATAGCAGCTCAGAAAGAATAGTTGAGCATCAATGGGTTCCATGCCTCAACAAAGAAGTGCCTCCAGATTTGTGGGTGCCTCTGGATAGAACAGGGGCAGACAGAACCAGACAGAGCAGAAGATAAGAGCTACCATAGAGTAGAGGGGTGTTTGCCGGGGGGCTGGGGAAACACAGAGGTAAAGGGTATGATGTTCCCATTATTAGATCTGAGAATCTGATGTATAGCATGGTGACACAGTTAATGATACCATCCTGTACACTTGACACTTGTGAAGAGGTAACTAGGTGAAGGAAGGGACATGTTACTTAGCTCCAATGTGGTGATCATTTCACAGTGCACACATATATCAAAACACCAAGTTGTATACGTTAAATACATACAGTTTTAATTTGTCAATTGCACCTCAATAAAGTTGAAAAAAAAAAGAGCTACCCCAAGAGAACCAGAAGTCTCAGGCACTGACTCATGTACCAGATGTGAGGCTACAGGGGGTGCAGAGGACTGAGAAGCCCAAGCTTGTGGAGGGAAATAAACACTCCTCAGTAGAGAAAAGAAAGCAGTTGGAGGAAGCTCCTTCGACTTCCACCCACAGGCTGATGAGTCCCTAACTGCTGTCTCCAGCCTAACCAACCAGTTACACTCCAAGCCCTAGTACCCACTTACTTGTTGGACATCCCTACCATCCATCAGCTAGAAATTAAGAATCACTCCGAAACTGCCCTCTCTTTCACCCCTCCACAACCAATCAGTCACCAGGCTTTACCCCACCAGGGTAGCCTCTGCCCTAGTCTCTGCTTTCCATCTTTCCTCTCTTCAACCCACCTGTCAAACCAGAGTAATGCATACATTGCCAAAAACCCTTCCATGGGTTTGGTAATGGTGTGTCAGAGCTTAAAGTAAAAGTCCTTGGCTTGACCCTCAAGGCCCTCTCAACCACACACTGTGCCTTTTTCCCCAGCCACAGCTCCTACATTCCCTACTGCACATCCTGGGCTCTCCAGCAGGATTCCCAATGAATGCCACGGCCATGTTGACAAGGGCCTCGTCCCACAAGAACTGACAGCCTGTGACCTGCTGGAGCATCCAAGTCAAACTCTCTATTTAAGAGCAGGGGAAGCATCTATCTGCCTACAAACTAAAATTCATGGAGCTCCTTCAACATGGCCCCTCATCACCTTCTGAGACTCAGAAGGAGAGAAGTCCAACAAGTAGGAATGTAGATTCTAAGGAGAGGACCAGAATAAGACGTCTGAGACCACATCAAGATCTATGACACTGTGTTTTTGTGGCTGGACCACATGAATTCCTTTTGGAGGAGAGACTGGACCCAACAGAGATCATCACTGAGGGGCATAAGTTGTTGTTGTTATTATTAGTCAGGAATATTCACTCAATCCATACAAATTATTGTTCATGCTTCCCTGACTCAAGTCCCTTGGTTTTTAAAGGCTCCCAATTCAAGAATTAAATTGCAGGACCAGTGCAACAAAGATGACTCAGCTTTCCCATCACTGGAAGGCCCCCAGGATATGGTCCCTCCTAGGGCATCTCGGGAGGGTCCTCAGCCTGTGAGAGTACCTCTCAGGGTAGATATACCACCCGTAACACCCAGCTGCCCTTCTGATCAATGACGTGCCAAGACAAGAAACCTGGCAAAATCCATTCGTGCTTCTTAATAGCAGCAGGAACAAAAAGGAAGAGGCCTCGCTCACCATGGAGACAGGAAATAGTCTAATGATTCTCTGACTCAGCCCAAGGCAGGATGATGTGATTAAATGGCACTCAGGCTCAAACAAAGGAGACATTTCGTTCTTGCTCAGACTCCTCTGCTTCTGAATCCAATTGTCTTTAGAGCACTTATCCCTTGTCAAGTGGTTCTGAAGCACTAAGTGAAATTCCCCTCCACGTAGTAACAGCGGCTCCTCACTCACACGGCGCCTCAGGGAGCAAGTATCTGTGATGAGTCTGCAGGTCAGAACAGGCTTTTGCTCACACAGCTCTGTCCAAGACCTACCAGGACACAGTAGGGCTGAGTAAGGTGCTGTGGCTCTACAGCCAGAAAATAGTCAAGGTCTTGTAATCACCAAACTCTTCCTCCAAATACCAGTCCTAAGTTTCTTGGAACTCTGATTTTGACTATCAGATGCCTTGATGCTGATGTGCCTGAGATGGTGTAATCTGTGCACCATCACCTATACCTCTGCCAAGTGACAGCCCTGGGGCTTGAGCTGTGCTCAGCCCCTCTGTACTGGGTTCAATGTAAACAACTCTCCTCTCAGTCACTTCTTGGGAAGTAAAGAGCATCAAGCAGGCACACAGTAATCAGAGGGACACTCACCCGGACAAGGTCCATTTCTGAGCTGCTCTCCATAAAGGTCCAGAACTTGGGGCTGAGCTCTTGCCACATGCCTTCTAGATCATGAAACACAGCCAGTTCCTGGAAGGTCTTATTCACCTGGAGTCAACCAGGAAGCCAGGAGCAGAAAAAAATAAAAGAGGGGCAGAGACATGAGAAACTCAGCTACTCCCTAAAAAGACACCCCATCACAGAAGCCCTTTTCCTGTGCTTCCCATCCCCAAGAAGTGCCTGCCTGCAGTGGGGATTCAAACACCCAAGACTGGAGAGCTGGCCCTCAACAGTTAGCTGGGGCCTAGGTCAGATTGGAGGTCCTCATTCTTTGGAAATCCCAGAAAAGTATACTCAATATACTCCATCTGAAGCCACCTTTATATTTTTGTTCTTAATTCTAGGAAGAGTCTGTTGAGGGCCTCTTGGGCCCAGGTGGCTTACCTCAGTCATAAGCTGCCTTGTAACTGGAGTGTCAGGTGTATACAGGATCTTTCCAACAAGCAGGGGCTTGAGAGCTTTCCATATGATGCGGGAAAGAGGACTGGACTCCAGATTCTTCATCAAATCATTGCAATAAGGAGCTGTGAAAAGGATGAAAGGCAAATATTTGTATGCATGGTCATATATTTGTAGAAGCTAACAAAAGCTTTAGAACCAGCTGGTCAGTCATAGGTTTAAATCTCAGCTCTGCCACTTAATGGTTATGTAACAACTTCAGATTTGTGCCTCAGTTGACTCCTCTGTAAAATTAAAGTTAATGACATCTGCTTAGCAGAGATGTGGAGAGGATTAACTGAGATGATATTGGTGGAGCCCCTAGAACAATGCTAGATAAATAATCAAAGTTTATTATAACACTGATGATGTCACAACTGAGACAATATAGAAAAATACCTTTTACTATGCACAAGCCTAGAGTTGTAACTCTAGATGACTTAACACTAGCCTTCAACACTTTGTTTCCACTGGAAACAGAGGGTTGAATTTCAGACTCTAGTTTTCAAGCAGAAATAAAAAATCTCCCTTCAATTACTAAGTCTCATAACAAGTACCTGTAATAAATGTAATGAATATCTCAAAGTGAAAAATCCGAAGTCATAATAGATAGCAAGGTCTGATTATCCAGAAAGATTCCCAAATTTTTAAAAAATTTCACTCTGGGTTCTTTTAGATTCCAAGTATCCTCTACATGCTGCAAAGATAATATTTAAAAACAAAAACAAAAAAGAGGACTTGCTCACAGTTGTAGCTGTTGTGAAAATGAAGGCTCCCTCAGGTTGGCTTACAAAGCGAGGGAGCAGAGGGGATGGCATTTCAGAAAACTGCCTACAGCGCCCTTCCCTTCAGGCTCACAAAGCAACCTGCCACGGCTGGAGTGCTTCACTCCAGAGAAGAATAAAAGGTTCTTATGTTACAGTAATGCACTAAAAGCCACCTCACTCAGTGTCTGAAAGACACACCTGTGGTTAGAAATGGAGAAAGGCTCACTTGCATCATGTTTTCAAGGAAAACAATGCCGTTGTCTACAGCTGTAACACTGGCTCCTCGCTGCCACAGGCATAGGACACACATCCCCACAAAACTGCCCAAGCGTGGGGAGCAGATATGGTGTAAAAAGGTTCTCTAATGACACCTTGTAGCTAAGAACCAAAAACAAACTGCAGATCAAATGCCCGAGTCTGATGGCACACATGCCACCATGAACAGGTATTCTGGAGGTCATGTGTTGTTTATGGACAAAAAGCATGGAGCCACGCAGACCTGGTTTAATCCGGATTCTTGTGGATTAGCTACAGTGTGACTGTGACCAAGTCACTGAACCTCTCCAAGCCTATAAAATGTGGGGCTATAAAACCTTCCTTGCAAGGAATTCCCCGCCAGAGGTCAAGGTTCCATCCCTGGTTGGGGAACTAAGATCCCACAAGCTGTGGTCCTGCACAGCCAAAAAAAGAAAAAAACACAAAAAACCTTCCTTGCAGGGTTAAATGAATTAACTTAAAAAAAAAAAATCCAAAGGACACAGGAAATGTTCCCTAAATGCTATCTTTCATTATTGTTGTTATTGTTAAATTTTTATTATAAAGCATATCTCAAGGAGGAAAAGGAAAGGGAGACAGGGAAAATGAGAAGAACCTTGATCACTCTGGGAACCACCTTCAGACATACCCCAGAAAACTGGAGAGAGTGACGTTCAATCATCCATTCACTTGATAAAAACACTGTATGCCTGGGACATGCAAGGCCCCTTTCACACAAATGGGGACAATTCACTGATTAGAAAAAGATTCCCTCCTCTAGGAGCTCTGTCTGGGTGGCAAACAGACATGTAAACAAGCACTCACTGCTGCTATGTAGGATGAGGGTAAGCACGAGAGAGGGGGTCCACAGGGCTGAGTCTGGGATGGAGGTGGTGCCAGGGCCTGGCTGTGCAGACACTCACACGTAGAGTTATCATAGAGGGTGCCAGCGTCGTCCTCCGTGCCATTGCCCCCGAAGAGGGCTTTGTAGTTGTTGTCCTCGTACCAGTTCAGGGACTTGATCTTCAGGCCCCCGCCCTCGGGATGGCCGCAGATGATGCGGGACACAGCCTGGTAGATCTGGGTGGAGGAGCTGGAGCTGTTCACGTTGGTCAGAAACACCACCTCCTGCCGCATGTCACTCCAGCTCCTCATGCTGAACAGCTGGGGGAGGGAGCAGGTGGAAAAGGAAAGGAAAGAGGGGGGAAGGTTGAAGACACAGAAGACAAAGATAACAGGTTAGTTTCCTCACCTCTGCAAAGCCTTCTCCCAGCACATAACTTGTCTGACGTCCCCTCTCAGAAGCCTTGTGATGGGACCGCCAGAGCCATGCTCCTCGTCTGTGGTAGAGGTAATGGCGTCATCTGAGAGACTGAGATGGAGATTCTGGTCTATCTAGAGTTCAAATCCTCATTGTCACCGGGTGCCCAGGTGATTCCCATACACATGAAAGACTGAAGTACAGCCTAGAAGTTGGTGGAGCCCCTGGTGATGGGCTTTATCTCATTCACATTATCGGGTTTATAGACGAGGATGCTTCCCTTGAAGAATTATGTGTTCACATGTGTACATCGGGAACTGCTCACATTCTCGGTCATGGCCTCATTTCTAAAACACCTCAAACTTCAGTGTGGAAACTGAGGTACCCTCTGCCCCTTGGCAGAAAAGGCACCGTGTAGGAAATCCCCACCCTCGTCTCAGCTAAGCGCCAGGCACTGGGAAGGAGCACACGATGGGAGCTCGACTTTGAATCTCATCCACGTCCTCACTGGCTCACAACCTTCAGAAAGTCACTTCTCTGAGGCCCCACTTCTGATCAAGACGACGAAGCTAAAACAGAGCGTGGCGAGAAGAACATCACACAATATCCGATCTCCAAGAAGGCCCTGCACAGAACAGCCCCTGCCTGGAAGAGGCAGGGGCCCCAGGCAGCCAGGGGCTGAGTCTGGGACTTACATGTGACCAGCGCTTTGTCTCACACACAAATGTACTCCAGCACCACGTGGGCTTCTTGGCCCAGTGGCTCTTATGATTAACTATTCACGGAGCACTTTGTATTTCCACACACTTCACAATAAATCATTAATATACCCTTCCATTCCTTGCCCTATCACTGCGTGTCCAGGCTGAGGTGCGGCAAGCAGAGGGGAGGGGTTGCGGGACGCCACTCTTGCTTTGGAGGCAGTCTAGGCTCAGACTCCACGACCCAGTTTTCTGTCTCACAGAGCCCGCTGATCCCTGTGAGTGAGAAGGTCCTGGGTGCCACAGACCCTGCCTCTGCCTTCAGCCTGCAAAGGGGAACCAGGTGCTCCAGGGATGGTCAGAGGTCACAAAGATTCTTCCCTCCAGAGAGGGCGACTTTGACACCCAGAAGACACAATTAGGTGACTAGCTTTTCCTGACTTTATCTTCTGACTCCAGTACTCTTGCCTGGAAAATCCCATGGACGGAGGAGCCTGATAGGCTACAGTCCATGGGGTCGCTAAGAGTCGGACACGACTGAGCGACTTCACTTTCACTTTTCCCTTTCATGCACTGGAGAAGGAAATGGCAACACACTCCAGTATTCTTGCCTGGAGAATCCTAGGGATGGCGGAGCCTGGTGGGCTGCCGTCTATGGGATCGCACAGAGTCGGACACGACTGAAGCGACTTAGCAGCAGTAGCAGCAGCATACAGACAGGAGGGGGATAGGCAGGCAGGCCATCTTTCCTTTTGCTGGTGAGTGCAACAGCCCTAGAGATTTTTGAAGGACAGCACAAAAGCCACTCACTTCTCTTTCTCGCCACCACCATCCTACCATCCCCTGATCGAAAGGACAAATCTCTTCCCACATAAAGTCAGCACATCGTTGGACAGAAGCACTGTAAGCAACTGAGTCATTCCAAATTCTTGGCTCTTCCCAGAACCTGCCTAAGGGGCAGACTCCTACTTGTTCTAACTTCAGCTCCTGCCCCAAACCTCCCCATGAAGTGCTTCCCACCACAGGGAAGGCAGCCCACAGAAGGTGGCATCTGATCATCATCTATGGAGCAAATGAAATACTGATGCTTTCTCAATCCACTGCCACGGCTTTCTCCTGCCCTTGCCCCATCACAGTCTCGTCTCAGCCTAACAATGAATCGTAAACAACTCTCATCCTCTCAGTCACACCAGACGCCCCTGATCCAGACCCTCCACTGGCCTCCCATCTTACTGAGTGTAAATCCAGCCTTACCAGGTCTGCACGGCACTCACCTCCTGCTCTAACCTCATCTCTGACTCCCCTCGCACTTGTTCTCTTTGTTCTGGCCACCCTGGCCTCCTCCCTGGTCTTCACAGCTCTTGATCATGTCCTACATCAGTGTCTTTGGATCTACGGTTCCTCCTGCTTGCATTGGAGGCCCTACTGTCATTTCCTCCATGTTCAGATGTCACCTGACTAGACAGGACTTCATGAATCACCCTCCCCTTTAAAATACCACCTCATCCCCCTCCATCCCTCTTACCCAGCTTTGTTTTCCTTCACTGCAGGCATCCCTGCTGCCCCATTATACATAGACCAGTTTATTTCTGTCTCCTGCCTCATGGCAGTCCCACAACAACAGAGAAGTTAGTGTGCTCACTGCTGAGTCCCTAGCACCCAGCTGTGCCAGGGTCCTGGTGGGTATGGGCAGATAACCAAATGCTGCTCCCTACCCTGCCTCCCCAGGCTCACTTTCCAGAAGTGAAGCTCATGCCCACTTTTATCCCTTTGGCTCTGGAAGTCCCCACTCCCTCACAACTTCCAGCCCTGTTAGTCCATAGTTTCTTTTTCTGAATAGCCTCCTTCCGACTCTATTCCAGTTACCATGACGGTTCAGACAAAAAGTGCTAAAGCTGCAGGAATATGGGCTTTGGAGGCCAACCATCCTGGGTTCAAAACCCAGTCTTGCCAATTAACCTACTAGGTGACTGTGGGCAAACTGTCTAGCTTTTCTGAGCCTCAGTGTCACCTGTGCAATAGGCATAGTAGGCCTCATCACATTTGTCATGTGAATCACACAGGAAAACCGGGGGAAGCTGCAGGAAACGTGGCAGCTTACCTCCCTTTTCCTTTCAAGGGTTGTGCTTTAGTCAAAACAACCAACTTTCTTTCCAAACGCTGAGCAGATCAACAAGTGCACTTATTTATTTATTTTCTCCCATTTGTCCCAGAGAAACGGTTAGACAATGAGTCACTGGTGGCAAAAGCGACTTGACTTTGTGTTCCACTGAGAGGAGTGGGCGGCCCTTGCTGCCCAGGACCAGGGAACAAGCAGGACACGAGGAAGCAGCTGCCAAGAAAAATGTATATTGTTCAGCTGGAGAGTTTCTACCATGTGAGCAACAGAACATCACATGCTTTCAATTATTTTTTAACCCTAGACAAAAGGCAGGCCAGTGATGTAAGAGGAAACAGCTATAACCAGACCCTGAGTTTAGAGGCAGCTTCCAATGTTTGATCCCTGCTCTGCCTTTTCTAGGGCTGGCAGGGACCTGCAGAGAGCACGGGGCAAGTCACTGTCTGCTAACGGGACTCAAGAGAGATGGCAGTGGACTTGCAGGGCAGTTTCTGTTTCCCATTCTGCCTCCTGGAAGAACCCCAGGAGACCCAACTTCTCCATCTACAGAGAGGTCACCAGCGTTCATAACCAGAGTAACAGATGGCAGCCTGGAAGAGGGCTTCTCCTCCTGAAAGGAACCTGAAAGCCAGTCCTCTTCAGTCAGACACACAGCAGCAGAATTGAAAAAGAACAGAATCAAAAGTAACACACTAGGTAACATGTTGACAGAGCTGAACCTCAGTGCTTTCTGTACTTTCCAAATATTCTGCATTTTCCTTTGTGAACATACAATACTTTATTTTTTCTGTTGTTCAGTCGCTAAGTCATGTCCAACTCTTTGCGACCCCATGAACTCCAGCATGCCAGGCTTTTCTATCCATTACTATCTCCCTAAGTTTGCTCAAACTCATGTCCACTGAGTCAGTGATGCCATCCAACCATCTCATCCTCTGTCGTCCCCTTCTCCTGCTACCCTCACTCTTTCCCAGCATCAGGGTCTCTTCCAATGAGTCAGCTCTTTGCATCAGGTGGCCAAAGTATTCTAAGTATTTGTTCTTAGAAGACATAGAGTGAGCTTTGATATTTGAGAAAAATCATACAAACACCAAAAAATGAGTTAAAGAAGCAGTTCATAATAAGGCTGGACCAAGTCTGAGAAAATTTTGCCACAAATTATTCCCAATGTCTTAAGGCCTGTGTGGTTTCTGACCATCACTCCCTGGCTCAGCTCTCTACACAATGGGCTCCAGACCACTGGTTCCTCTTTTCCAAGTCTACTCAGAAACAAGGCTGGGTGTCAGAAAGGCAAGCACATGCTGACTGGGAGGCAGAGAAGTGCTTACCTGCTAATTTTGTAAGTCAGGCCCTCTGATCTTATGACAAAGGTGATTCTGTTAAGTAGGAAGTTAGGTAATTCTAATACACTTGTAAACATGTGGACCCAAAAGGCAAACTCAACATTTATCAGGAGACTCTATTCCTAAAGTTGAACTCAGGGGCCAGAAGTTCACAAAGCAAAGATCCAAATTAGGGGTACCAGGTTCTCCCCTTCAGTTAGTCAACAAACGTTCTGGTAAAAAGACTGTCCAGCTTTATTACTGAAGAAGAAATAAGGAGAAGTTGCTGTAAGACAAACACACTACGTGGAGGACGAGGGGGAATCATCTCCTCTACTAATGAGTCATTAACTCGGGACCAAGAGTAACAATCGGAGAAAGTCCTAGGCTAGACATCAGGCCTTTAGCTACTAGCTAATTAACCCTGAGACATCCATGAGTCTTGGTTTCTTCACCTTTAAAGTAAGGAGATCAAACCAAGTAATTTTAAGATCACAGATGCTTCTAAAGTTGATTTTACATTTTTTATGACATTCATATCAAATAGACTCTCTGAACCAAACTCAGGGTGTCAAAAAGTCATAGCGGATGGTCTGCCCACTCGGACTGAAAAGATATGACTCACCTCTTGGGCCAGATTCCCGAGACTATCCAGCAAAGCTTTCGTGGCTTCAGCCAGCTCCTCGCTCGGGAAGAGAGATGTAGAGTTCAGTTTTGTCTGCAACGAGAAATAAATAAATAACTGTTTCTAAACTCAATGTAAACCTGAAATCTCTATTTAAAAATAAACAAGTTGATTAAAACTATTCATAATTTTCCATTTGAAACACAAGAAACCCACTCCTAACCAAAATAAGACACTAAAATTATTCTAACTATATGTTTGTAGGTTATTCATCTCAGATAAGAATTACTAATTCTTTGATGAATGCTTTTAAATGGTGTGTGAATATGTATTTCAAACTAGTTGATTACACAATACATAAAAATGTCTGATGTGTATGGGCCCAGTATAAAGCTGGCCATAAATTCCCAACTCTGTCTATGGTTTTGCTAGAAAGGCAACATGCAAATGGCCTTGAGAAACAAGTTTGTGATGGTTCACAAGAAAGGAAGAAAGGATAACATTTAAAACTGCCAAAAGCATGGGAAGAAGGAATTCTCTCTTATTCCACTCAAGTCAGCACTGTCTCTAACACTGGAAATTCATCATTTACTGCTAAACATATTAAAACTTATTTTAATATATTAAAATGTATTGTTTTCATATATATTAAAATTAATTTAAAATAATTTAAAAGTACCTGCTTTATGTTTAGTTTGAGTCAAATCACTATATTTACTCATTTATATATTGCTATTATATGCCACTTAGCAGCATAGCCAATATAAGAAAATAATTAACTGAGGCCCAAGGTAAGGTAGGATAGGACAGAAAGTCTAAGCTAGAGAAAAAAAAGAAAAATGATGCACAGACTCTGAGGCCAGAACTGGTTCTGAAGTTTTCAGGCTTCCAAAGAAAAAAAGACGCAGGATCAGTTTCATCACTCTTATTTGTCCAATAGGAAAAAAAAATCTCAGAGAAAAGCCCATCTTTCTTTGGCAGTTCTATAAGCTTCATTTTGCTCAATATCAAATCCTTGGATATCCAAAGAAAACTGAACTATTTTAATACTTGTCTTATCTCAGAGATAGCCGTGAAATCCTATGGCAGATGACACAAAAGACGGCTAAAAGTATGAATAGATGGAGTTCATCATTAGCTCTGGGAAACAGCAGATGCAGAAGCCTAAGTATCATGATCATCATAATATCCTAGCATAACCCCAAATGTTCCTTTCTGATAAAATCTGTCTAAAAGTTCTATGGATAATTTTGTCCAGCACGATCAGTAAGCTCTCCTACAACGGCTCACTCGCCAGAGACCAGCCTTCCCACACTCTCAGTCCTGATGGCCCCAGGCTTTCCTTTAAATGCCACACTCCGGCAGGTCTCTGTGACACAGCTCACAGGCTGTGTTAATGTTCATTCCTTTCATGAAGCAATCATGAGCAAAACCAGGTGGCGGGCTTTTGGTTTGCTTTGCCTTTCTCTCTTCAAGTTCACATTATACCTAAAGGCTACCACACTGAAAGCTGAACCTACACAGAGACCTTGGTAAGAAAAACTTACAAACTGAGAAGTCTTAATTGGGAGACATAGGAGGTAAAAACTATTGCCTTTCACTTTTAGGGGCTTGGATATTATAAAATACAGAGAGGAGACTGATGTAAATCAGATTTAATATTACAATAATAAGGAAAGATAGGCTATTCAACCAGTGTTACTGAGACAAGTAGTTACTCATCTAAGAGAGTAATTTTCTCATCTCACATCACTATATGAAATTAAATTCTTGGTAGACTGAATAGCTAAAATGAAAAATGAAAGTTTAAAAGTTATAGAGGAGAAAATGCATTTATGAACTTGGAGTAAGGAAGGTCTTCTTAAAATACAGAAGTCCAAATCAAAAATGGGAATTAAACATCTGAAAGTAAAAACTACGCACCAAAGACACCATCAACAAAGTGAAAAAACAAGCCAAAGACTAGAAGAATGGAATTTTTTTAAAAAAATTTAGAATAAAAGTGGAATACCAAGTTCAGTTAAAATTAACCAGATGCCACATTTATCAACATAGATAAATCTCAAAAACATAACATTGGGTGAAAAAGACAAGTTGCAGATCAACATGCACACATATATAATGTGAACACATGCAAACCAATACAGTATATTGTTATTAACTGAATGTGAGTCAGACACGATTGAGTGACTGAACTTAACTGAACTGAACTGAATACATATACAGTTGGATAAAAATATGCAACTCCAGGATACCAGCTATCTTTGAGGAAAGAGGGGAATATACAGATGACAACAGCTATATCTGTAGTGTCTTATTTCTTGAAAGGAACTATTTCATAATTTTCTTTTTAATTCAAGGAAAAATAAGAAAAAAGGAAGAGGGAAGGAGATTGGCAGGAATGAAGGATAGGAATATAGGTTAGGTTGAATACATATCAGATTCGAAAGATGTCTACCTTCCTTGAACAAAACTAACCCCAGGCAATATGCCTTGAAACAAGGCCACACAATGAAGTCTGAGAACCAAGTGCCTGCACCAACTATTAACTGTGGTCTCTTGCTCATATTTACTTGACAAAGGCACACAAAGCTTGCCAATAGTATTTCCAAAGAGCTCCAGTAAGCCATTCACAGTTTGGAATTTCTACTACTATTTTTCTTAACCGAAAGCATTCCCTTGTCTATAAATTCATAGAGGTCCCATTGAGCTCCCCTGCACAGGAGGCAAGATTTTCTTGTATGAAGGAAAACAGGGAAAAGGGGAAAAATTAAATCTTTAGTGAAGACTGTACATTCTGTGTTAAGCTAACAGGAATTCATGTATTATTCAATATTTTTAGATCATAACTAAATACTATACTATCATTATAAGAAGAACAGACAAATGAGTATTATATTACTCAAAGTCCCTACCCATTTCTGTAATATGTGTTAATCACAACATTGCAATATTTCCTGAAACCATGACTTTCTGGAGCACTGGCTCCATAATGACAAAAGCCATTATGCCATCCTTTCTGGGTCTAATAGATGACTTCTTTATATTCTTTTTATCCTCCCTAAGTTTTTCCTTCCACATGAATTCTCTTCTTCTTTTCTAAAATTGAGGTAACAATGGTTTATAATATTATATGAATTTCATGTGTTCAATATTATATTTCTATTTCTGTTTATGCTGCAGCATGTGCCCCACCAAAAATTTAGTTTAAATTGTAAAAGACTGAATTTTTTTTAAAAGGCAATAACTTATCAAAGTCAATTGGATTTTAATTTCTGAGTTGGTGTTTTATTTCAACTCACTGTCCAGCACAGTTCCTGGCACATAATAACTAGGCACCCAATAAATGTGGAAGAAAAGTAAAAAGCAAAGGAAAGAGCACATTAGGAGGGTGAGAAATGGACTGGTGTGAGTCCTGCTTCAAAGGTTATTCAAATTCACAAATATACTGTTCCATATTCACCTCATCAAGTCACTCACATCTGCAGCCTTATGGTGCTCCCCTTGCTCCAAGGATGTGGCCCAATAGCCTACAAAGGCTAAATGAACATTTCCCTCAGCACCTCTATAAGGTCATGTCTTATCATTCCTCTCCCCATCAAATTCCTTGTAGCTACATCTAATCCACTCTGAACTATTCAATCATACACAGATCCTCTAAATGCCACCTTCTCTTGCCTCTTTCCTCTAAGCCCCATGCACACATCATGTCCTCTGCATGGCTAACCTCTATTCTTTAGGTTCCAACTTAGAGGATATTTCTTTCCTAATCCTCAAAGACTAGGTTAGGACACCCCATCAGAGGTCTCCTGATGCACAGCACCCAGCTGAGAGGCTATCATTCTGAATAGCATCTCTTCCTTTCTTTGTCCCTCCTCTCCCCAACAGCAGAGAACACAGATCTATACCTTGTTTACCACTGCCTCCCTGACCCATTGTGTAGGGGCTCAACAAATATTTGCTGAACAAATGAAGTGTTTGTTTACAGATGACAGCTATACAAAGGGACAAGTGGGAGAGATGACTATTAATGCAGCCAGACAGAAATACAAGACAGAGCATATGTGAAATTAAAATGTAATTGGAAATCCTTTTAAGTTTAAAAAAAATCTTATCCACACTCAAAATTTTGCAGGGACTCCACTACTACAATGAGATGTGCTTGTACATATATTTGAATAGTACTCTCAATATAAGACACAATTTTGTTTTCTCCCTGCAAATGCATGTTTTAATGTGTTCATTGGTACATTTCAAACTTACTACAATCTCTGCTTCACTTTGCCCATATTCAGAAAAGCCAACCCAGGGCTGGGATTTCTATGTTTTACTTCAAATTGAAAATAAGTAAGCCACATACCAGATACAAAGACTATCATCACCCAAAGCAATTATTGTCTCTTTGCAGTCATCTACATGACAATAAAAATTGTCCTTTGAGGAACATTTTAATAATTTTTATTGAAGTAGGGAATTATAACTCATGTCTAAGGACAGTACTAATCTTTTAAAAGCAATTCAACAATTTAAATATTAAATTTTAAATTACATGTGATTAATGCATTAAAATGTTTCATTTTTGCTGTTTCTAAACATAGTTAAATATACCTACTACCACATAATTCAGGATCAAAAATCAAGCCTTTATCTTAGACATGGCAAGAAAGAAATTATACTATTTCAAGTAAACTAATTATACTATTTCAATGAAAAAATAGTATATTTGAGGCAAAAACATCTGTCTAGATGGAGTTGAGTCATCATATTAACACACTGCTTAGTTCAGTAATTTATCCCCACTTCTGTGCTTCCCCTGTTCTCCCAGGAATTAGGTGAACAGAGTCTAAAAGAGTAAATCCCTGAGACGTGTCATTCTACAATTTACCAAATGATAGCAATTGCAACTGCTTGTCAGGCAAAAACACATGTTGTAAACAGGTGGGCAGTAAAATTATACAAAACCAAACAAAACCTGATACTTCCCACAAGAGTCTGTGTTCCAGGCAGGAGGAGAGGGAAAACCAAGTGTTTTCTCCTGCAAAACATTGTAGGTGCAAAACACCTACACAAATGCTTTAAAGACTGCATGTGACAAACTGAGAAATATCTAATCCTCAAAAGCTATGAGCCAAGCTGAGTCCTTATCAAAGGGTCACGAAGATGCTAAACAAAGACCCTTCAAGACAAGAATGACTGTTCACTCCTCTTCTGCCTGCTCCTTCCATCCCTGCACGGTCCAGCTGTGAGCTCACTAGTCCTCTGGGCACTTTAGGGCACCGCTCACCTTACCTCCTTTGTCCCATGAACAGAGTTCCACCTTTGCAAGAGCAGACTACACACATCAGAAGATACAGAAACAGAATACTTTGTTTCATGGAGACAGAACTTTCTGTTTTCAGGTGAAGGTACCACCAGAAGTCAAGACAATCTAGTCACATGGTTGTGCAGTGTCTAAGTTGTTACTGAAATAAAGGTCAGTCTGTACGCCTGTCCTTGCTAACGCAAATCAGACACTGTTTCCCTCGCCACAAGGACCAGACACCATCTTCACATCACTGAGACAGGACGAGAGCCCAAGTCTACTTAACCACACAGACTTTCACTGGGGATCACGGTGTTCCATGTTGAACAAGACTGTTGTCAGAGAGCTGCTCAGTCCTCACTTTACAGAACCCAGAACCTGTGAAGAATTCCTCAAATTCCCAATCTCAGCCTTAAAGTTGGTTCTCAGTGTCCACTGGAATGAAAGTGCCACGTGGACCTTATCTGCCTTGTTCATGGCTGAAACTTCAGCGCCTTCAACCAGTAACTGGTACAAAGCAGACAGACAGTAAATATGTGTTAGTTTTATTGATGAATATCTCATGCCTTGTTTAGAGATGCTCTGCTTCCCAAAGTTACTGCTCTATTTGGTTATGCATGACAAACTTTAATGGGTAGTGTTTACTGTGCTTTAGAGTCACTCTCAGAATACAAGCAAGAAAGTACACAGGGCTGGAATAGGACTAGTAAAAAAAGCCAAGGGCACTGAAGAAACACTTCAAAGACTTAATGAAATATTGTTCCAAGGTATGTTCCAATCCAAAGGCAATTATGGCAGAATGAACACTCTCCCTGAAGCTGTCCACATGCTAATCTCTAGACTATGTCAATCAGTTCTAACATACAATAAAATGCACTTTCAGTTCAGTTCAGTTATTCAGTCGTGTCTGACTCTTTGTGATCCCATGGACTGCAGCATTCCAGGCTTCCCTGTCTATCACCAATTCCCGAGCTTGCTCAAACTCATGTCCATCAAGTCGGTGATGCCATCCAACCATCTCATCCTGTCATCCCCTTCTCCTCCCACCTTCAATCTTGCCTAGCATCAGGTCTTTTCCAATGAGTCAGTTCTCTGCATCAGGTGGCCAAAGTATTGGAGTTTTGGCTTCTGCATCAGTCCCTCCAATGAATATTCAAGACTGATTTCCCTTAGGATTGACTAGTTTGATCTCCTTGAAGTCCAATGGACTTGCAAGAGTCTTCTCCAACACCACAATTCAAAAGCATCGATTCTTTGGTGATCAGCTTTCTTTGTAGTCCAACTCTCACATGCATCCATACATGACTACTAGAAAAACCATAGCTTTGACTAGATGGACCTTTGTTGGCAAAGTAACGTCTCTGCCTTTTAATATGCTAAGTTGTCATAGCTTTTCTTCCAAGGAGCAAGCATCTTTTAATTTCATGGCTGCAGTCACCATCTGCAGTGATTTTGGAGCCCCCAAAAATAAAGTCTCTCATTGTTTCTCCATCTATTTGCCATGAAGTGATGAGACCAGATGCCATGATCTTCGTTTTTTGAATGTTGAGTTTTAAGCCAACTTTTTCACTCTCCTCTTTCACTTTTATCAAGAGGCTCTTTAGTTCTTCTTCTCTTTCTGCCATAAGGGTGGTATCCAGATGTAAAAAGTAATGAACATTAATGACTGATTCCTAGCACTGATCTACAGAAGAAAATGTCTACATTATCAGGCACTGTTTTCAAGCACATAATTTATATTATTCACATAAATTAAATTATTCACTTCTTTTTATTGAGCATCTAATGTGTACTAGCCCTGTGCCAGGCTCTTCATATATGTGAGCAATAATCACAGTAAAGGGCAAACTACATTATCACTATGTGAAAGAATAGGAAACTGAGGCTTAATTTATCTAAGCTAACACAACTGGTAAAATGCTGCGGCAGTATTTGAACCCAGAAACAGCTGACCCCAAGCCTACACCCTTTCTACCCTGCCACACTTCCCCACTGTTGTCAAAATACTGTGGTCCAAGTGGTCATCATAGGACAGAAGGAGACCCAGGAGAAAGAATCAGAATATCTTGGCTGAAAAACAGAGAAATAGCCACATCAAAAAACAGAGAGAGAGAGCGATCAGAAATGTTTCAAAGCATGTCTCTCCTCGAAATCCGCTTTTGGTGCAGAAATACATATTGACAGAACAGTTTCTCTCTCTCCCACCCCCTAATGTTGGTTGCTGCTCCTATTGTATTTCTTGGCACAATTAACTGCCTGTGTACAAGGAGGTCTCACAGCACACCCATCTACCATCACCAATATCAAAATTCCAACCAAGTGGCAGAAGCAAAAGGCTGCTTAATATAAATCAAACATCAATTCCAGTGCTCCAATTAAGGTACTGCTATAAGAGTCACATTTCAAAATGTTTGGAAGTCATTTCATCCCAACGGTATCTCCTCAAACATCTTTACACAGAGCCATCCTGGCCACTCACCATGTTCTAATTCAAAAGCCCCATTTTCTGATTTTAGGAAGAGAGATCTCACAATAACAGCTGACAGGCAGGAGCAGAACCTGAGATGCTCCTATGCCCAAGAGATGTGCAGGAAGCATATGGCAGCCACCCTAATCAACACCTGCCGTGAACCAACTGGTCTACAAGGCTCCACCACAACACAACAGGATGGGTTGTGAAGTAGCTGACAGTTCTGACAGTACATTTCCACACTCCCAATCACACTAATTTTCCCAACTAGGGAGAGATTTTTCAAGTCAAACCATAAGCTGTTGACTGTCAGATTATGATGGCTTTGCTGTCTTTCTACTTAGAGCATAATTCAGAAATTACATAATTGGAGGGATTTGACTGGGCTGTGCACACAACAGGTGTTTAATGAGTAAACAGAAATGAAACAATGAATGGGCACCAGAATAAATTTATTCTGTCTTCTAAAAACACCCATCTTTCCAAAGCTCAAATCATCCCAGCTGAAAGGGTGAACATTTCTGTCTTGTAGTGAAGCAAAGCAAAACAACCAAAATAGTCCAAGGAAATGGGCTAGTATTTAAAACAACCTTTGACTCTGACTCACGATGCAGAAAGTGCCAGCAGGCTGCAAATGTCTTCACAGGTGAGCTTATCTGACTATTTAGGCCAGTTATCTGGGGCTGCAAACAACTCTGTAAATTATACTACAGAATCACAGACCACTGGAAAAAAACAACTCAGTACATTTTTTAAACACTGAAATAGAAAATACTATTTCTGGAAGAGAAAAAAAACAGATCTTGAGCATTGGGGCTAAGCCCTTCACACTGATTGGGGCCACAATAAAACCTGCCATGGAAGCATCAGAATTCAGTTTTACTACCTCCTTCACTTCAGGCAGAAGCTGTTAGCACCAGAGAATCAAGCAGGATACAAGGACTCTTCGATGATCAGTCAAGAGTGTAAACTCTGGGATGTGTTTCTAAGGAACATTCTAGGAGATGATCCAGGTACAGGGTCTAGAAACCGAACCTTCTTAGTACCCCCAGGAGGGCCCATCTTTCTCTAGAGAAATCATGGTGTGCAAAGTCCCAGAAGTTTCCAATGTCTTTCTGTTATAACGAGGAACATCTCTTTCCAGGCATGTTCTTCTTCCAGGGCTTTTCCCCTGGTTTTAAAAGAGCCTACTGACAATCAGGGAGCTGTCGGATAAACAGGAAACCTGAACGCTGGATGGATGCTAAAGGATGTTGTTCACAAGGCATTTCACCAGAGCTCCCAGAAAACCTAAAGAAAGAAAATTACTCTGGAACTAGACATAGCACTGACAGCCAGAATGCTCAGACTTAGCCCTATTCTTGGATTAGAAATGATTGTGTATTCTCATGGACTGCTTCTTTGAACTAGTGATTCCCAACTGATGATCAGACTTTGTTGGTATTTTTTAACCCCTGAAAGCAATTTTGTCATTTTTTAAGTTAATCATTGCATGTGCTCCCATTCAATCCCAGGGTTTTCCCACTGAGATATCTCAGTGTTTCCTTTCTGATAGGCTTTTTAAAATGGACATCCATCTTCCCATTAATGGTTTTAAGGCTTTTTTAATCTAGAGAACTCTTTCTTCAAATGAACCCTTACAACATTAAAAACCATAAAAAAAAGTAGGTCTTTTCTGAAACAGGCACCAGGGACCTCAGACTTGGACTCAGAGCCACACCCAACTCACTCTTCCCTCACTGACTCTTGGGGAGGTGGCTGAGAATTTGAAAGGACAGTTAGAATACCACTGAGCCAATCATATCTCCAATTCCCAGCCAGCCCTATGTTTCCACAAAAACAGAGTCATGCTGTCCAGGGAAAAATGTCACATTCCAAAAGCATTAGTACTCAAAGTAGGCGACACAGCAAGGCTACTCACCAGGACTGGCTTCAGGATATCCAGGTTGGCACGAAGCACCTGCTGTGCTGCATTCAGCTTCTCCCCTGGCAGGCTGCAAAGCCTAGAAACTTCTTGGTCACCAAGTCGAATCACCTCTCCCAATTTTGATCCATTGCACAGATTGGTCAAATGTAACTGGTAACCTTGCAAAAATACCTATAAACATTTCATGCAAAGAGAGAAGTAAAACTAGATTACAAAGACGGGAAGCAGGGTCCTTGAAGCCTCTTGGGAGAACTTCATATCAATATCGCTTTGAGGAATGGACACTACTATACCCTGTCCAGAGCACTGGATCTCTACCGAACTTCAAGATGAAGCAAGGCATGATGCTACAGGACATTTAAAATCAGAATGTGGCATTTGACTCACCACCTCCACACTCTTCTCCTTGTGAAGGGAAATCCTGAGTTCAACTCTTTTTCTCAAAAGTGGGACACATGACTCAGCAAATAGGAATCTGGAGTCTGAACTCCTCAAACCACTCTTATTAGAGAAGATTGAAAGTTCTCATTATTTTGAAATAAATGATATCTTAAACCGCGGTTGGGCTAAATTGTGGGGGAAAATGTGTTTATACGATTTATTTGTAGATAAAGATATTTAACTAATGCAAAGAACTATGTTCAAACAACTTCAGAATGTGAAACTCTTCCTTTTACTTGTATCAAAGCAGAGTACTAGAAAGTCAAGCTTCTTATCTCATGACAGATAAGAATGGCTTAGAACTGGCCTATTCATTATAGCAAAGAACTTCTCCTTGGCCATATCTTATGTAACTAGCTTTACTGGACCTAAATAAACACTTCACATATGGCCCTTACTGTCCATTAGGCAAAAGTTCAATAAGATGAGAGACCTTGTTTTTTCATGTTCCTTTTGTGTCCTCAGTGCTGGAACATGTGGACAATAAATATTTGTGGATCGAATGAATGAACAATTCAGACTCTATTACTCTGTTACAACATTCTCTGTTTGTTTCAATTAAGGCAGCCTGACCTGCTCATAGTACAATCTCATAGGAGTGATGGACCAGAAGCTTCTCAAGACCCACGCAGCTTTCTAACACTGCAGAGCACTTGGTCTGTCACGGTTTCCATTAAGTTTCCACCTACTGCCAGATACTCAAGTACACTTTGCTTTTCCTCCTTTCTCTAACTAGCTCTTGCTGCCAGCCGACCTTTAGTATTTGTGTTTAAGACAGTGACAACAGTGACTACAGAGCTAATTACCTTGCAAGGACCACTTCCATATTTAGGATGCCCCTTATTTTAAACTGGTGGGATGTGACAGATAAGAAATTGGCAGGGGGCAATGGAAATCATGCTAACGATTTTTATAAGCCTGCTGCCTTTGGCTCATCTCCCAACCGCACAACTGGTAAACACAGGCATATTTTCCTAGACTCATAAGGGCAAGCAGTAAGAACATTTTTCTAATTTTAAAAATTCTATATCATGGAAAGCAAAGATTTTATTTTGGGGCATAAACAGTTCCACTACTGCTTATGGCAAAGTCAAGCTAGTATGTAGACATGAGACAGGGTAAGGAAGCAGTTCCCCTTTCTGCCAGAGAATGAACTTGAGAAGGTCCTCTGGAAATCAATAACTATGCAGTCTGGGCCTGCTGCCCACTGCATAGGAGCCGTATGATTATCTAATAATGCCAGAGGAAGGTTCTTTAAAATCTAAGGTTAAAATTTCACATAAACACTAATATTGCTTCCTGATTTTATAAACTTAAAAAAAATTAATCATTTTCTCCTTAATAATAGGTATCTTTCCATTTATTTTATTTATTTAATTTTAAATATTTTTATTTCTTTTTATTTATTTTCTATTTATTTATTTATTATTTCTATTCTATATTTTCTAGATATCTTTCTCATCTATCTTTAAAGGAAACATTACAAATAGATAGCCAGTGGGGATTTGCTATTCTGATGCAGGGAGCTCAAATCTGGTGCTCTGTGGCAATATAGAGGGGTGGGAAGTAGGAAGGAGGTTCAAGAGGGAGGGACATATGTATACGTATGGTGGATTCATGCTGATATATGGAAGAAACCAACACAATATTGTAAAGAGTTATCCTCCAATTAAAAAGAAATAAATTTAAATTTTACAAAATTTAAATTTAAATTTTAAATTTTAAAAAAGAAAGCACTACATTTTTAAAATCTGTTTTAGACTTTATAGACAAGAGACACTTTCGGTGACAATCCTCAACCCAAGTTATTATTTCAGAACTGTGAGGTTTTTTTTAATGCTTAATTCATCTTACATTCATCTCCCCTTTAGGAAGACGTTATCAACACATGCCTGGGCTTCTCTTGTGGCTCAGCTGGTGAAGAATCCTCCTGCAATGCAGGAGATCTGGGCTCGATCCCTGGGTTGGGAAGATCCCCTGGAGAAGGGAAAGGCTACCCACTCCAGTATTCTGGCCAGGAGAATTCCACGGACTGAAGAGTCCATGGGGTCTCAAAGAGTCGGACACAACTGAGGGACTTTCATAAACAAACAAAATAAAAAAGCAAAATCAACACGTGCCAACTGACAGGCAGGAAATCAGTTTTATTTCAACCAGTTGGCTCATGATGCGAGGTTGCACCTTCCACTCTTTGGATGGTGTGGCAGGGCCAGCCTGAGCAGGGAGGTAAAAACAGGCGACGCTGCGTTGGAGCTGCCAACCTCCTTCAGCACCGTTACAAAGACAGGAGTTTATTCATTTCCTTCCAGGTGCTCTCATATAATGTCATTGCCATGAGCCCCACCAGGGAAGGTGAAGATCACAGCTTACCTTGCGGAGACTGACATCAGCCCCCAGCATCTTGTCCACCGTTGGCCTTGGCAGAGAGAGGTTGTGATGCAGGAATCCAGAGAAGGTTTCATTGTCTACCAGAAAGTCCTGAAGTTTCAAGCCTGCGGGAGAAAGAGTGTTTCATTTTCATTTCATGAGTAACTAAAGAGAAAAAAAAAAAAAGCACAATGGAGCAAAATATCCTAATATTGATTGCCTCATTTTAAACCAATTGACCACACATAGAAATGAGGTTCAGGGAGTTTTGCTTCAACAGCAGAGACATGAAAAGAGTGCTTTCTGAAGCTGTGAAGTGCGACACTGCTGTACACATACACACACATAGTCTTTTCTTGCTTTTCCAAGAATAAGGAAGCAAATCTGAGATTTGTGACCCTGACCCCACAGCTGCTATCTCCCCAATGCCCTCTCAGACAGCTAAACTCAAGAAATATTTAAAACCTTATTCCCACAAGCCCAAAGGGCTGGTTTCTTCTTGATGCAAAACAGTGGTTCTGAAACTTGAAGAGGCATCAGAATCACCTGCAGGGCTTGTGAAAACTGGTCTCCTAACCGCCAGAGTTTCTGATTCAGTGGCCTGGGGTAAGGCTGGATAATTTGCATTTCTAACAAGCTTCCAGGCGATGCTGTCACCCGCTGGTCTGGAGCCCACCCTTAGAGAACCACGGGGCAAAGCATTATGCATATCAAAGTGCTTTCACAGGCCTGGTCTCCTTTCAATTTCAGACGTGGAACACATGATACAGAGCTCCCACACCCAGGCCAGCCCCTGCTTTAAGAAAATACACATGCAAACGGTTAAAAAAAATCAACACTACTAAATGATTGTATTGCTGCAGGGTTTCCTACAGAGTCACTTTAAATAATAAGCCCTCCAGGTACATTTAGAAAAGGTTCTAATCCAGTGTAGTGAAGCAGAAAAAGCACTAGCCAGAAATCCAATTTTAGTCCCTAGAGTTGGAGGCTGCGCCCAAGTGGTATCACTTCAATATTTCATATCATCTTTCCGAATTTCAGCTTCTTTATCTCCAAAATGTGAGGTGACGAGATGCTTCGCAGGTCCCCCTTACTGAAATGTTCTCATTTTCTCTGCCATATTTCATTTGAGTGTCCACTTCTCCTTCTGCCCCTCTCTTTTAATAACCCAACTTCATTCAATAAAGAGAAGGCCGGCTCATCAAGACCTCATGACTGGCCAGACATCACTGAGAGACTGCAGCCCACAGGCCCTGGCATGAGCCAACCTCTAGGGGGCAAACCTAGCAAACCCAAATCACTTAACTGATGAGAAACAGATGTCTGATCTGAAAACAGGGCTGTGAGGTGAGGCTTAAAAAGATGACAGGAGTTAATCCCGGGAGCTAAGGGAGTGATGTGCAGAGATAAACTAGAAGGAGGTCTCAAAATCCAGCCAGACTCTCATCAGTGCTGTCTGATTCAGGCATGTTCTGCTCAGGTAAACTTTTAATAATCTCAGTTGGTAAAGAATCTGCCTGCAACGCAAGAGACCCGGGTTCAATCCCCGGGTCAGGAAGATCCCCTGGAGAAGAAAATGGCAACCCATTCAGTACTGTTGCCTGGGAAATCCCATGGACAGAGGAGCCTGGTGGGCTACAGTCCATGGGGTTACAAGAGTTGGACACGATTTAGCGACTAAACCACCACCGCAGAAGGGTACGCTGAGCATGACTCACATCTCTAGAGAAACAGTTCTCTGGCTACACCTTATTTGGCTAACTCCCAGTTATTCCCCATGACACATTTTAAGAAGTGGTCCTGGCCGAGTGAGTGTCCCTCCTGAGAAAAGATGCTCCTGCAGGCTGCCACCTGCCTGGTGCTCCCCATCACATATAGATACTGCCTTCTCACCATCGTATTCACTTCTGTAGCTGCCAAACCTCAGAGCATTGAAGATTCACCTAGGGACATGCTAAAAGGTAATTTCCTGGGCGGGATTCCCAAAGATCTTGAAATAGTAGCTCTAGAGTGGGGCCTAAGAATCTACATTTTAATAAGCATCTTCTGTATTTCTAACGCAAGGGTTCTGAGGACCATCCTTTTAGGACTGTTGTTTTATTTGCATATTAACTCCCCTAGACTATGCCTCTGGGAGACAGAATATGTCTTTTATCCTTGCATCTCACTGCCCAGATTAGGCAAAGAATTACTGATCAATGAATGGACTGGAAAATAATTACCAGGAGATGGGATCAGGGCTGGGAAGATTTCAGAAGTATCAGAGAAGCATCAAAGAAGATTTCCTTTCAGCTGTACAGGTCCAAGAATAGCTCGCAGATATTGGGGCAATCCCCAGGCTGCACCCCAAGAGTAAACAGGACCCCTGGTCACTAGAACTGTATTCCCAGAGACACAAAGTACACCCCAGGTGTCCCAGTATCCCAAAGGTAGAGGTAAACAGGAAGAAGACAGGAAAGTTAGTGGCTTCAACTGCAGTCTGACCTGGAAAGCCTGACACTAACTGTTGTGGAACAATGAAAGAAGTACCACACTGAGGGGTGAGAAAACTTGGGTTCCGCATCCATTTACTTGCCAGGTCATCTCACCTAGCTGTGTCTCCACTGACTCATCTGTAAAGGAAGGGGTGAAAAAAAAAAACTTCCCTGAGACCCAGGCAGAACAGAATATGCACATGAGCTAACCTGGTCCGTGACCCAGGCAGGCCACTCCTGAGAGTGAAAAGCCAGAGAAGGAATCGACACTGTGCTAGGCAAATTCAGAATATCCTCCTCCCTCCAGAGCAAGGCTGCTGAAAGGTGGAAGGCTGACCCCACTGCACATGCAATGGATCTAGGTCACAAGCAACACGCTTTAGTCAAAGGAGCATGCGCATTGCGTTTACATGACGTTTCAGTTAAGTCAACAGGCTCTGCTGATGAGAACATTTGGATGTGATCAAACCCCAACCACCTATCAGTGAATCCTCTGGATGAGCCAGAAGAGCCAAGAGGCTGATTAAACAGTCAACAACCTTTGGCAGTGCACGTGAGGCAGCCATGTGGGGTAGCAGCAGGGAATGCCAAAGATCCCTGGCTACGAAGAACCTGCATTCTGGTCACATGGATACCACACAAGTGGATTCAGATTTACACGCCACCAACAACAAGCTGCAGCCAGCATGGGGGCAGGAAGGCAGTACAGTGCACACGGGTTCTCAACCTCAGCTCCCATGAGACTCCTGAGTGGGCTTTACAAAAATCCCAATGCCCAGGCCACACCCCCTAACAACGTCTATGTGATCAGAACTTCTGGAGCTAAGACACAGGCATCAGAATTTTATAAAACTCCACCATGATGATTCCAGCCAAGTTTGGGAAACATTAGTGAAATGAAAAGTTCAGGGGTATGGGGACAGAATAACTTAACTTTGATGCTGGACTCTGCTGTTTACGAATTGCATGGCTTTGAGAAACTCATTTTGCCTTCCTGAGCCCAAGATTTCTGACCTAGGAGGTAAGGGTAACAGTACCCACTTTTCAAAGGTATGAGGATTAGAGATATTTCATGTAATGCATGAATGCTTCCCTGGTGGCTCAGATGGTAAAGAATCCGCCTGCAATATAGGAGACCTGGGTTCGATCCTTGGGTTGGGGAGATTCCCTGGAGGAGGACATGGCAACTCACTCCAGTATTCTTGCTTGGAGAATCCCCATGGACAGAGAAGCCTGGAGGGCTTACAGTCCATGGGGTCACAAAGAGTCGGACACAACTGAGCGAATTTCACTAACACTAGCTAATGCATGAATAGTGAGCAAGGGGTTCATGGTAGTTGCTCAAAAAATGATTGTGATTATTGAAAAGGGTTTACTTTACTCACCTTGCCCAGTGTACCACAATGATGTATAGAGAAAAGGTAGGGATACAGACACTTCCCTCAAGGAACTTCCAAGGATGATAAGGGTGATGAAGAGGCAAATCAATAGAAAAAGCAGAGCAAGGGATGACAGAGCCACTGGAAGGCAACTCACGGAAGCATTTGACCCAGATGAGGCTTATCTGTTTCAAGGGGGGAGTTAGGCTGAACAGACTGAGGCCAGGTTCTGGAAAAGAACAGAGAGCCAGAAATCTCCAGAGGCTGTGGCTGATGAGGAGAGGGTAAGGAAGACCTCCCATGATGCAGGGACCAGGACACCCTGTAGACATAGTGCTATGTACACATGGTTCTCAATGTTTCTGAGTGAATAAATAAACACACAAGCAGATAAGCAGAGAAGAGCTTCCTCAGAACCTAAGATTTGGGGAGTAGGATGGGAGAAGGAAGAGGACGAGGTACAATGTGAGGCGAGAGTAGGGTGATTTTGTACCTGTGGTCTCAAGTTTTCTCCATTTTTTTTCTTGGCAGGAAAATGAGTGGAGAAGCCAATAATATCAAGAAAGCCTGATATCTGAAATGGCCCTTCTCCTCTTGCCCTAGCTATCTCCTACCCTTCTTTAAGATTTGGGCCATGAGTCATCTCCTCCAGGAAGCCTGTCCTGACATGACGCCCTCAAGCTGGGTCCGGTGGCCACTCCTCCATACCCTAATAGCCTCCTATGTGTGCTTCCCCCGAGCTACAGTTGTCTGAGACCACATCATTTTCTCCAGAAGAACAGAAGTGCTTGAGGGCCAGGACTTACTCGAAAGGACAGCAGTGCCTGGCACTAAGGAGGCATCCTATCAGTGGTGGGTGATGAAGGAGTGGATGAACACATAAGAGTGAATCAAGTAATGAACTGAGATGACCTGCTGTGGGTAGGGAAGGGTGAAACAGGACATGAGTGTGAGACAAACTAGGTCAAGATAGTGCTAGAGTTTTCCTAACCTCCTCAGATGCATCAGCCCAGGGCCAGGAAGACAGGCATGTGGGAGCTGGAAGCAGGGCATGAGAAGTGTCCATAACAGGATAAATGAGGATGACAAGCATCTACCTCAATATACTGAGATGAGGTTAAAAGAGAAACGTACCTGAAGTCCCAGTGTAAGGCCTAGAACCAAGAAAGGTCCTCAATAAAGATGGCTAATACCATCATCACTTTCAGGAAAGACACCTCATTAGCTTCAGTGCTATTCTGATCCTAAAGTATATGCTTTCAGAATAGATAAGAACACAGAAGTGACTTTGCCAACCAAGTCAATATTGAATTTATGATCCAAGGTATGTGTGTGTGTATGTGTGCGCTATGTATTTGCCTGGCTGAGTTCCTGAGTCAGAGAGAATTACGAATTCTTTCTGCTGACACTGTTATAAGGTGAAGAAAAGGTTGAAACTGACTGGTTTGTCTAATCAGAACTTTAGAAAAGAATAAAGAAATCTAGCATTTTACAGAGAATCAATGGTAATGATCACCTCTACAACATCACTGGAGGAATGGGCATAGATAGAAGATGATTAGTAAGAAAAACCAGTCATTGGATACTAGATAGAAAACACTCAATGGAAAAGACAGTCACTTACTTGGCCATTTAACTCTTTCCACGTGAGCTGACGCGACCTTGATTTTCCTATCTGTAATGTGTGGGTTATAGAAGATCTCAGGGATCATCTTACTGTTGGTACTAAAAGGTACACTTGGGATTAAACTAAATCGGCATTGGACTTGGCATCAGAAAATCTGAATTCAGGTCCCAGCTCAGCTGTTTCCTAACTGTGCAATTGTGAACCTCACTTTTCTCCGTTTCTGAACCTCTGGGTCTCAGTTTCCTTAGATGTAAGATGGGCTAGTAACATTCACAGGTTGTTGTGAAAACAAAGATCAAGAAAGTGAAAGTAGTCTTTTGGAGGGAAAGAGCCTCAGGAGTTTACGAGGGTAACTGAGAGGCTATAAATACTGTCACAGAATATGGTCAACAGGGAACTGGACCGGTCACTAAATTAAACATGGGTCTCTGCTGCCTGAAGAGAAAATTGAAAGTCACCATCCAGCAAAAGGCCCCAAGAGCTCTCCTGTTGCCATATCTCCAATGTGGACCAAAATACTTGATCAGCTGAAATCAGCCTCCTTGGTTTTGCCTGGAGAAGCCAGCAGTGGTCTGTCCTTTTCCAGAGAGCTTTGCTTTGTATGCAAGGAGGTGGGGCAAAGAAACGGGGAAAAAAAATAAGAAACCAATTCAGGAGCTTGGAGACCAAAGAACAAAACAAGTGAAATGTGTGTTTGTGGGCTGAGGACAAACAGGACAGAATCCTCAGTTCCTTGCCAGTCCTCAGGGCCCGGCCTCTCTGAGCAGGCTAAGGAAACACTTTCACGGCAGGGGAGAAGGGTGTGGCAGGGAGGATCACTGCACCAGGAGGATACATGGGGTGGGCGTGGGGGGATGCTCTCATGGCCACTTAGTGTTCCTTCTGCCTCTTCCCAGCCTGCCTGAGCACAGCGGAGAAACAGAGAGGAGAGACGAGGGAGCGCAGCAGCCCGGGAAGGCGGAGGAGGGCAGTCCTCAGCAGAGCCTGCAGCGGGGTTACTCTCGGTCAGTGCCCTCCAGTCCCCGGCTCCAGTTTCAAGATCGCTGTAGTCTCTTTTGTTTAACATGAAAAGAAACCACAGTGATCAGCTGCTTGAGAAGTGGGTGGAAGAGGCAAACGAAAAAAAAGAGAGAGAGAATTAGAGAAAGATCATGTCAGCTTCCAAGGCCCAGATACTCATCTTAAAAGGACCCAAGGAGGGTCTCCAGCCCTGACCCTGTTCCAGGGGCAATGGCCTAGAGAAACTGCGGCCAGATTCTCACTCCTGGCTTTACTCGGCTTAAGCAGGACCTTGTATAAACAAGACTGCGAAACGTCTCTCTGCCAGAAAAGAGCTGGAAACAAACGTACTCAGGTGTCTTCTGGGTTATTTTTTGTTGTTTCAATTTGTTTTCCTGATGCTAGGGCTCCACTTTCTTCTTCAAGGATAACTCCCACCTGCTTCACTGAGACAGCTGGACCCTTCCCAGGAAAACCAGGGCTTCCCTGGGAAATTCAGGGTTCTGGAGAAGGGGGTAAGACAGGGTGACCTGGCTGCCCCCTAGGGTAACTCCTTAGAGCAGATGAGAGGAGGCTGGGAGCCGGGGTGCACACAGCCTCAGGAAATCCTGCTGTGCATCTGGGCCAGGGTTCCCAACCCAGAAGTTTCCTTCTCTACAGTGAGGGCTTGCCAAGGATACCGATACACCCTTGAAAGATCCCAAGTTCTGGAGTCTGGCTAACCTGGTTCCTATCTCAGTTCCAGAATTTTCCAGTTATGTGCCCTTGGAGGCTTAGACTCTCTGACTCTACATTTTTCTGTAAATGGAGATCAGCTATACTAGGGGGTGGATTAGATAAACAGTAATGACAGTATAGAATGCCCTGAATACTGACTCACACATACTGCAAGAGAATATTTGTTGTTGCTCAGTTGCTCAGTCATATCCAACTCTTTGTGACCCCATGGACTGCAGCATGCCAGGCCTCCCTGTCCCTCACTATCTCCTGGAATTTGCTCAAACAGAAAATACAAGTGGAGAAATTAAACAAGTTCAAAACAAAACAAATGTTGATAAAGTCTTAGATGACACAAGTGAAGAGTTCCTTAGAGAAACCACAATATTTAGGGTTGTGCTTCCTGATCCCTTTATGGCAAGTCCTGGGGAAAACAGAGTCTTCTGAGACCCGTGGAACCCTCACAGCTCCAGGAAAAACACAGTCCTTATTCTACATAGAATGGAATTTGATTAATTTGATTAATTAATTACTCAACAAATTTCTACACAGCTACTTAAGTCAAAACACTAGAGCAGTAGTTCCAAGTAGTAATATTTCTTGGAGCTCCCTGAAGGTAGGAATCTGTAATAAAACAGACGCTGTACAAAGACAGGATCCCTGCCCTTGCCTCCCAAGAGGAGAGGGACAGAAGGTCAGGAGAACAGAGCTGTGACCCTCCCAGCCTGCTCTACTACTCCAGAATCAGTCAACACTGAAATCAGGGTTGAGAAGAGACCTGACGCATCTTTCCTGGATCCACCTGCTAAGGCAACAGCATACCTGTCTTACTGAGAAGTGGACAAGGTGGAAGAAGTGGTCAGGAGCCCCTGGAACAAGGATTCATGACAGCTGATAAGAAGCTGAATGGTAAGCGGGCCCCCAAACAGCCAATGGAGACTGTGGCCCCAGAGGGAGCCGAGTGGGTGAGCTGTTCACACTGGTCAGGAGCTCTGTAAATGCAGTGGGGATGGGAGGCACAGTCAGGCTGGCTTGGGAAGCCCAGAAGGAAAAGAAAGATAACACTGGGGAGGTAGCAATAGCCCAAGTGAGTTCCAGACCTAAAGAGAAAGAGAAGAGACTAGAAGTCATCATTAGACAAAGCAAGAAAACAGCTGGGTGAACACTGTGTGGAGGCCCCTTTGAAGGCGAGGGAGGTAGAAAGGAAGGGGAGGATGCCCAGGAAAGGCAAGGAACAGAGAGAAGGTGAGATCAAAATAGAAGGAAACAGAGTCCAGAAACAGAAAGACCAAATCAAGCAGAATGGGCCAACAGAAAATGATCTGGGAAGAAAGAGAAGAGTTGGAGGAATTCAGGTGTTGCTGACGAGCCGCTTTCTGCCTAAAAATGAGACCAGAGGCTCTTCACCATGAGTTAGAGATCAGAATCAGCCTGCAGGGCCCTGGGAAGCCAGGGAACAGGGGAAAGGAAGATAAGTTTATGAATTAGGGGCTGAGAATGGGTTCTTTCCAGGACTGGATTAAGGAAGAACTGTTCACATATAATGCATAAATTGCTTAAGTTTCTCTTATTTTTAAAATTAATAAAATGTCTTAAGGGATGTGGTAGTGCCTTGTTGGCAGAGGAAGGGGACTAACATGTATCGAGCATCAGACACATTATATGTATTATTTTCTACAATCCTTAAAACAAGCTTATGGGTAAGGTATTATTTTCCCCATTTTTCAAATAAGGAAACAGACCCAAAGATGTTAACATCCTCCTCAAGGCCACAGAGCAAGCAAGTGGTAAATTTGAACCCAATCAGCTCTGGCTTACAAACCTTTGGCTCTTTCAACTACATAGGAATTAAGTAAATCATTTTATTCTTTTAAAATGCTTTATAACGATTTTGCCATCAAAAGCTGGCTATGCCACTTGTGGAATAAGGCAATGTGGCAATATGAGATGGTGCAAAGATGCTGAACCTTGAGATCAGACAGACACTGATTCAATTCACAGCTTTACTCAGTCACCTTGGGCAAAAGACATAACCTATGAGTCTCAGTTTCCTCATCAATAAAATGGGGATAATAATACCAAGGTGTTGTAAGACTTGAATGTAATAACATATTTAAATGTAAAATGGCATCACTACCTGGTACAACTTAGTCTGTTGGACAAAGTGTCGCTCTAAGATTGCCCCTCTATACCTAAACGCAACAGTGATGAGAACGCTAGAAATGGAAAGATTTCAAGGAGAAACAAACTGGAGTTCCATATTGCTCTTTGCCACCCACAGGGTAAATAAACCTCATACTGGAAAAGCAAGAGACATGAAACACTATTCTTGATGTTAACAATACAAACTCTCTAAAGGCAGTCTGATATCGTGTGGTACATGCTATTCAGGAGTCGAGTACAATTGTGTTTTCTATTCTTGTCTGGGCAGAGCTGACCTTTGATTCAATTTAGTTTGAGCAATACTTCCATACAGCAGTGCAGCACCGCATCCCCCTGATGGCAGCCCAAGCTGGGGCCAGACCCTGCCCTGGATGCAAACCAGCAGGCTGGGTTTTGAGATGCTGCCTGGCTTTAACAGGTCTGGGGAATTTCCACACTGTGACACTCTAAGGTCTCAAGTCAGAACTTCTGATAAGTGCATATGGACGTGAACTGCAATCACCCAAAAATTTCAAGGATTTCCAGTCTGATGATATAATGTTGACACACGGGTCATCTGATCTCCCGAGATGACCCATGAGGGGCCCCACAAGGACAGAAAACAAAGTTTGAGGCTACAGCCTCAACTTCAGCAGCTGCTCATATGGAAGGAAAGGGGTTAGGCAGGGAAGGAGAAGTGGCTGTGAGTCACAGGATGTTCTTTCTACACAGGCCTTGGGGAACATTCCACCCATGTCTATTACCATGAAGCCAGGAAGAGGAGGAAGTCTGGCATTTCTCTCGGAAGCCCTCTTGTCTCTGCTCTGATCCCAGTCCATCCATGCCCAGTATCCTGTGACCTGAGAAATTTTCTGGCTGCCCTGGGCTGCTCTCTATAGACTGTAATAACGTACTAGCAGAGAGTGTAAGTCTGGAGTTCTGGTCCTCTTCTTGCCCTTTGCCAGCTGTGCTTCCTTAGGAAAATAACTTAGCCTCTCTGAACTTTAGCTCCTTTGTGTACACAAAGAGGAACAAAATTCCCTATCTCACACGATGGTCATACAATGAACTGAAGTATAAATGAGGTGCTTATGATGTGCCAAATATTGTGCTAAATGCTTTATGCTTATTACCTCATGATTCCCCATGATAGCCCTAAGAGAGGACTGTTAACTCCATTTGAGAAAACTGAGACACAAAGATACAGAATTATCCAAGGTCACACAGTCACTAAGCAGCAAAGCCGGGATCTGGACCAAGGCAGTCTGGCTGCCAACTGGATGTTTACAAGATGATAATTTTACAACATCCTTCCCTCAACTCCCTGCCACAGCCAGCTACCTTGCCATGTCACCAAAGCCTGCCCTGCCCTCAGGGGATCAGGTCTTTCGGACTTTCAAAGATTAAAGTAGAATTAAAGGTCTATGCAGTGAGTTTTCAGTATTACCTGTAAACCCAACAGCCAGAAAGTTATGATCCATTTCCCTAAGTAAACTCTAGCATAACCCTCAGGACTTATTTCACAAGATTCTTGGTCAGAGCCACATCAAAAAGGCCAAACAAGCCATATTTGTAACATGAATACATAGCAAATAACAGCCAGACCATTGACACTCAGAAGTCTTGCCGAAAGGATGGACAGACTCAAAAGCCAGGTCAGGATCAGTGCTGCCCCAGGCCTCCCCTCCAGTCCTTTCCTCTTCGGACCCTTGACCTCAACAATACGGGATGTCTTCCAAAGGGACATCTCCAGTGCAGCAACAAAAGTGCCCAAAGTTCTTCCTTGCTCTTCTTTCCTGGCAAAGTTCTCATGAGCTTCAGAGGTTACTGTGTTCTGGAGAGAATGCATTACAGAAGCCCTTGAATCAGGAGCTGTGGGAAGCCATTTGCAAACCTAGTTCTCATCACGGGAAGCTGAGCTAAGGCACCCAACTTCATGGAGCACTGTTCTTATGGAAGTGCCATTCACATGGACTGCGGTATACATGGCATCCTCAGAAATGTGTGACCTAGCAGCCTAAGTAAAGCCTGAAAGCCCTCCCTTAACTGTCCCCACCTACCTCACCTGGCCCAATTCAGGAGGTTCAGAAAAATGATCTTCTGAAGTCCCACATGGCACCTACTGAGTGAGTGTGTGAAAGTGCTCAGTTGCGTCTGACTCTTTGCGACCCCATGGACTATACAGTCCTTGGAATTCTCTAGGCCAGAACACTGGAATGGTAGCTTTTCCCTTCTCCAGGGGATATTCCCAACCCAGGGATCGAACCCAGATCTCCCACATTGCAGGCGGATTCTTTACCAGCTGAGCCATAACGGAAGCCTTAGCTCCAACTGGGCTTCTGTTAAAAGGACTGCTGTGGCTATAATGTGAGACAGGGCCAGACCCATAGAGACCTAAGATCCTGGCTGAGAATGAAAGCTGCTGAGTCCCATGCACAGGGGAGACTGGGGATCTGGCCCTCCAGCTACACGACAGAACCCACAGCCCTGTCCACTGCACCAGGCTACAGTGGATAACAATAGAAAAACGACAGTGCCTCCTCAAGCCAAGGAGACTCTTGAGAGTTCCTTGAACTGTAAGGAGATCAAACCAGTCAATCCTAAAGGAAATCAACCCTGAATATTCATAGGAAGGACTGATGCTGAAACTGAAGCTCCAATACTTTGGCTACCTGATGTGAAGAACTGACTCATTAGAAAAGACCCTGATGCTGAGAAAGATTACGGGCATGAGGAGAAAGGGTCGACAGAGGATGAGATGGTTGGATGGCATCACCGAGTCAATAGACATGAGTTTGAGCAAACTCCGGAAGATAGTGAAGGATAGGGAAGCCTGGTGTGCTGCAGTCCATGCGGTCACGAAGAGTTGGACACAACTGAGTGACTGAACAACAACTTCAAGCCAAGGAATTATCCCTGGACCAGCACAAGAAATGGGGAGGCTGAGGGAGCATCCAGGGTTAAGAGAAGAGACAAGAGCCCAGGAGATAAGAGCCCAGCTGTGTATGAAAATGAGGGACAGTGGGGAGCTGGGGAACTTTTTGCAAGAGACATGAGGGTGGCCCACCCCAGGAGGTGCCCCTCCCAACTTCCAGCCAAGTAGGAAGCCCTAACCACTACATATGGTATAAAATCGAGAGGGGCCAACCCCATGTTGTCATAGAGATGAAGGAAAGCTGTAGTCTGGATGCCAGGATTTGAGAAAGGCGCTGGAGCAAAATCAATGTTTGAGCAGAAACATCCAGCAGGAAGCAAGCTAATGAGCCCATTAGGTATCAGTGAGCAACACATTTTAAGTAGTTCTAAAGGAAATAAGGTCTTCCCTCGTGGCTCAGATGGTAAAGAATCTGCCTGCAATGTGGGAGACCTGGGTTTGATCCCTGGGTTGGAAAGATCCCCTGGAGGAGGGCATGGCAACCCACTCCAGTATTCTTGCCTAGAGAATCCCCATGGACAGAGGAGCCTGGCTGGCTACACTCCATGGGATCACAAAGAGTTGCACACAACTGAGCAACTAAGCACAGCACAGAACCAAGGAAATAAACATTAAAGACAAAGAAGAAAGCAAAGGGACACCTCCTTCCCCAGCCCAGTCCTGATCTGAGTAGCTCTGGCCCCATCGAAAAGGCCTTAGTTCTGGCCAGCCTGCTGGTCATCCCACTGGAAAATGCCAGATTCGCAAGAGGAGGCAGTGGACTGGAGTGGTGCACAAGCCTGGAGGGTGGTGTGGAGGAAGAGGCCAAGGAAGAAGACAGCCCTTCCTGTCCCCCCAGGTCTCTGGAGGGGCAGATGCTACTGTGTGAAGCCTGAGGCTGACACAGTTTGGAGGGCTCTCTCTAAGAAAAAGAATATTTTTTAAACATCCTCCTTCAGCAAGTTTTGATTGCTGAGACCCCTACCAGGGCCTTGGAAGGGGGTTCTGAAAGTGAAACTCCTTTCAGTTCAGTTCAGTTCAGTCACTCAGTAGTGTCTGACTCTCCGCGACCCCATGAATAGCAGCACGCCAGGCCTCCCTGTCCATCACCAACTCCCGGAGTCTACCCAAACCCATGTCCATCGAGTCAGTGATGCCATCCAACCATCTCATCCTCTGTGGTCCCCTTCTCCTCCTGCCCCCAATCCTACCCAGCATTAGGGTCTTTTCCAAAGAGTCAACTCTTTGCATGAGGTGGCCAAAGTATTGGAGTTTCAGCTTCAACATCAGTCCTTCCAATGAACACCCAGGACTGATCTCCTTTAGCTTCTCAGTAAATCCACTTCAAGCCTCTACACTCATAGCAGGCTTTCCAGGAAATGGCAACTCACTCCAGTATTCTTGCCTGGAGAATCCCATGGACAGAGGAGGAGTCCATGGGATCACAGCTGGACACAACTGAGCAACTTCACTTTTTCTGGAAAGTAAACCTTGTAGAAGAAAGCAAGCCAAGACAAAAATGTTCTTAAGACTTTTTTGTCATTATTATTAATTGAAACCCCTGGGGACCTGGGTTCACACAATGGATCAAGGTGAAAATGACATGTGCTGGGATTTTATGCTTTTCAAGGTGCTTTCATTTGACTCTCAAAATACTCTGTGAAGGAGAAAGGACAGATATCATCTCTCACCTTCATTCCGCAAAGATTCACTGGCTCCTTGCCATGTGCCTGTTTGCACTGTGCTATCTTGCTGATGCTTGGGACAGAGTTACAAACAAGGCCCAGCCCTGCCCTCCAGGGGCCACAAGCAGGGGCCAGCCCACAGTACTAGTCAGTCCCAGGTGATCCCCCACCCAAGCACCAAGTTTCCAAGAGGCAACACGTTCATGTTATTTCACCAAAGTCCCAATTTCAAGGCAAGGAAAGCTGAGACCCAGAGAAAAGTAACAAATTGACAAAGCCAAACAGGTAGCCAGAAACAGATGGGGAAGTAAACTAACTCAGATTAATTGCATGTCAGCTGTGTGCTATGACCTTGCTATCAGTCATCCATCCACACAATGACATCTGATTTAACGTTCAACAACCCACAGGGCTTCCCCAGTGGCTCAGATAGTAAAGAATCCACCCGCAAGGCAGGAGACATGGTTTCAATCCCTGGTTTGGGAGGATCCCCTGGAGGAGAGCATGGCAACCCACTCCAGTATTCTTGCCTAGAGAATTCCCATGGACAGAGGAGCCTGGCGGGCTACAGTCCGTGGGGTTGAAAAGAATCGGACACGACTGAGTAACTAAACACAACCCACAGAATACCTGATCTCCATTTTTCAGGTAAACTGAGGGTCAGAATAAATCAAATCATGCCCAAGTTTCACACTTAATGAGGGACAGAGCCTGATGTTGTTCCCCAAAGGAATCTTTTTGTGGGGGGAGGAAAGTCAGCAAAGATCTATTTTTACCATCTTGGTGACATCACTCCTCCCAAACAAATCTTAATACAAAACCCAAAATGCTTTCTCTTACAGCAGCAATTTACAATCTTCCATCTCTACGAAACTACTCACACAAGTTTCACCACACCCACAGAAAATGATACCATCTTTAAATTAACTTTAAGTAATTTTCCCCTATTTAACAGCCTCCTAAGCAATAATACCATGAAATTATTTTGAGGTGGGTTAAAATTAAAAGTTGTCATCCGTGTACTGCTCAAAACCATCTCAGATATCATACAAGATTCACTTAAAGAAATGCTCTTTCTTGCCAGACTGCATCTCACAGAGACAGAATCTAGACCTGTCACTTTTTCTGGAGCTTTTGAGAATTTGTGCAACTTTTACATTTCCACCGGGTTGGAGTCATGATGGTGTCTTAAGAAGAGTGAATGCTCCTCACCTAGACTCCTAAACATTAATTTAACCCCTGTCCAACCTGGACGGGTATACATTTAGGCAGAAAACAAAATGTCCAAAAAGTTCCAATGATGAGAAAACTGAGTGAAGTCCCTCTATAAAGCTTCCTACATGTGCTTATTAGGATGGTTTCAAGGATATGTAGGCTTGACTATGACCTAACTCTTGAACTGGAGGTCTTCCCAGCTGGGAGATTAATGGAACAGCTAGAGCAGCACAAGAGAGCACTGTAGAAAGAGCACTGCTTGGAGCAGCAGAGGTTTAGCTGTATTCCATTCCCAGAATATCCCTCTGGTGGCTATGCAAACTTGGGAAAGTCCCTCCCCCACCCCTGGCTGGATCACAGTCTTTTTTCTAGAATAGAAGTTCTGTATGGACAGGGGCCATATTTGTTCTGTACACCTCTATGTCCCAGCACCTAGAACAGAGGTTGGGACATGTTAGTGTTCAACAAATACTGGCTGAACATTTGACTCAATTAACCCATCTGTCTATAAATGAACTAACGGACGTCTAAGGTCTCATCCAACAAGTGGAAATAAAACAATGCCCTGGCCCAGCAAACCATGGGACTAGAAAAGAGTATTTGAGCAGACATTCCTCTATCCACAAATTATCTGTGGATGTATCAATGGAGTTAGCAGGTGAAGTGAAAAGGAAGAACAAGATAAGTCCTCTAACCAGATCACAGGAGCCTGGTGGCCCAGTACAAAGACAACATGGGTTGGTAGGTCTGTAACAGCCTGAATGGCACTGTCCAAAGGGGCCGTTAGTCTCCAGTGGACTGATCCAAACCTCCAACGCTGGTCCCACAATCACCAACAACTCGGATAAGAACAAAGAGAGCTATCTATCAAATTTCTACATGACAGGGAACAAGCAGCACTAGTAAATATAATACATGGCAAAAACAGAATCTGAAACAGTTTGAGTAGGAAGAGATGACATAGGGAATCTAAAATAGTAAAATAGAAAAGAGATAGATATTCTCCCTTTTAGGTTCAAAAAGCCAACAGCACGATTCAGAAAAGGAGAACAAGCAACTTGCAATACTCTGTATTTAAAAGGCTCTGCAGCTCAGGTTGACTGCACATGGAGAATGAGTCAACTGTATGACATGGATGCCAAAAAGCGTCATGCAATCCCAGGCTACATTAACAGAAATATGGTGCTCAGAGCAAGGGAGTGAAAGTCCCTTTCTGCTCTGTGCTGGAAGACTGTTGTAATTTCTGATAAACTTCAAGAAACACAAAGAAACACTGAAACACAACCAACCAGAGGAGAGGCAGAAATCAGGAAGTGGGGGGTGCGGTAGGCTTTCCAGAAGAGGAATGGAGGACTTTTAGCCTAAAAAGACAACAGATTTCAGGAAGAGAGGGAAAGAAACACAAGGGTTGTCTATAAACACTTCAAGGGAAATAGGTTAGCCTCTTTCTCTGGGAGGTACAGCAGACCAGTGAATATATTCTGATAATTAGAATACCAATATTCTAATATTGGGTATTCTGCCAATACCCGAAATGAGCTGCCGTGCGAGAGTCAGGTCCCTGCCCCCTGCCACCCTTGGGGTAGGCAGAGAAGGTTGATGAGGGGAGGACTCCAACCAAAGATCCTTTCCATCTGCAGAGTGACAGCACAAGAGGGCTGAGCCCATCATGCTCTGAGTAGGGGTTTCACTGCAGAGAAACAGAGGTCTCCAAGTCAGGACCCACACTGATATACCCCAGCCTTGGACTCTCTGAAATCTAGTGCATGCATGTGTGCGTGCCAAGTCACTTCAGTCGTGTCTGATTCTTTGTGACCCTATGGACTGTAGCCCTCCAGGCCCCTCCAGGCTCCTCTGTCCATGGGATTCTCCAGGCTGGAATATTGGAGTAGGCTGCTATGCCCTCCTCCAAGGGATCTTCCTGACCCAGGGATCAAACCCACATCTCTTACATCTCCTGCATTGGCAGGCGGGTTCTTTACCACTAGTGGTCCACCTGAGAAGCCCCTCTGAAATCTAGAGTGTTATTCAAATTCAGCAAAAAGTTACTGATTCCACCTTGGAAGAAGCAACATTTCTCTACATCTCCCTCTGGACTGAGGCCAGGCTCAGTGCTACAAGACAGCCAAGAAAGGTGGAAGCTGCAGGGCAGAAGTGGCCCTAATAAGTAGCTGCAGGGCAGACAAGGGTGAACGGAGAGATAAGCTTTGACGGGAGACAACCATAATCAGAGATCTCTCTCCAGAGCTGTGGAGAGAAACTTGTTTGAATGCAGGTTTGGCTTCTCTTCTCAACCCTGACTCATGTCTGTAGTTTATCTGTGTCTGAGGAAGCACCCCCCGAGATCTGAAACTACTCCCCGCCCTGTCCCCTATTCACAGTCCGTTTCTCCAGCCATGCAGTGGAAAGCAGAAGAACAAGGCCAGGTGCTCAGAAATACATCACTGATGCACAGGAGTAAAATCGGCTCCCGTTTATTGAACATCTACTATGCGCCAGACACTGTGTGAGGGTTCACATTTCACACTGCAAGTTACCTATTATTCGTAGCTGAAGAAATCAAGGCTTGGAGAGGTTAAACAGCTTGGCCAAGATAGCACCCCAAAATCATCATAGCTCATATTCACTAAGTGTTTCCTTGGAGACAGATGTAGTTTTTAAGCAGTTAAATGTTTCAACTCCTCTACTCCTGACAACAGTCCTATGAGCTAAAGTTCTCCTACTGGCTCCATTTTACAGATGAGAAGTGTGGTCCCAAAAGGTCCGAAAGGACTTATTCACAGAGTCACCAAACTACAAAATAATACACTGTAGCTCTCTTTCCTCTGGATCACACTGTCTCTGCAGTAGAAGAAATAACCCTGACTGTCTCTGGTCTACCAGGCAGGGGGCCCCCAGCAGATCAGGAAAGACAAATGCCTTGACTAATGGTGGTTGTCTCTCTGTGTCCTGTGCTGGGACAGACAGGTGTGCAGGATGGGGACCTACAGGGCAAGGAAATGGCATCCAGATGGCCTGGCTGTGCACCTAGGAGCAGAGCAGCTGGGAGCTCCTCGGAGCTGACCCGGAGCCCAGGCACGGTCACACCTGTTTTTCTTGTGAAATGACACCTCCCCCTCACCACCTCCCACACAGTTTGCCTCCAGGTAAAGCACAGTCCAGCCACCCAGGAGAAAGCCCCAATACAAGCCTGGTTTAAACTCTAGCACTTTACACTATTTCTGTTTTCACCAAGTAGATAGCAAACTGGGAGGCCTCTCAGCAAAAGCCAGCCGACCTATTCCTCCCAAACACCGAACTAAGAAAAAAGCACTTTCCTGCAGCAGTGGTGGCAGCTGACTGGTGATGGGGTAATTTATCACTCACACTGTTTAGAACCACCAGTGCATGGAGATGATAAAAAGCAACTGACTCTTGGTCAGCTTCATTACTGCTTCTGAATTCTCTACAGACCACGCAGGCCATTACCACCTGCATCTGGGGGCATGTTCCCACCACCCCCTGCCCCGCTGGTCAGCCACTGCCTGGGAGGCTGCTCCATGGTGACTTATGCAGCCAGCACCTCGGCCAGCAAGCTGCCTGCTCTCAGCCACTTCCTAGATGGCAATAAACTGCCCGGGCCCTCACCGGATCAGAGATAAGGATGTCACTTTTTAGAGATCAGAGGTTCAAATGCTCATTGACTAAATCAAATGACTAGGGGCATGATGAACTGCATTTTTCTTTTAGAAGTGAATGCTTAACTTTCACGTATCCATATCAAGTTGCAACTTTATCGGCTCTTATATGCACAGAAGCATCCCCTGTCTACACATCTGCCCATTCACAGCAACCATATGGCCAACTCCATAAAATGAGGTTGGCAGCAACCTGCACCCCTAACTGCCCTTAAGCCAGGCCAGTACCATTCCTCTCTAGGGGGTTTTCTTTTATGTCCCCAGAGGAGGCCAGGCACTCATAATCTCCGTACTTTCTTCTCAAATACATCCTGCAGAGAGGCCTTACAGCCTAGCCACCAGGAGGAAAACCCCACAGGGAAGAGCTGAAAGGAACAAGTGCCAGGACGTGTCAGCTGCTGTCTCTCCCTGGTGCAGGTTCATTTCCAATTACAAGCCGATTCACAGACGGTTTTTGCTTACGTGAGCTGGAACGCTCGAGCTGGTATAACGTCTTCAAAACTTTGCGTATGTCCTTCATGCTGGTGTCTCTGTGGCTGTACAAGAGAAGCCGCCGAGCGTCGGAGAACAGGCGAGACACACTGCAGGGGCAGCAAGAAAAGCAGAAATGCCCTGGTTAGACCAGCTGTCTCTCCACTTTGAACAAAGTACCTGCCGGGAACACCCAGCTTGGCTGCAGGGACCCCATGGGCCACCCCTGACTCACTCCAGCTGCCCCCTCACCCAACCTCTGAGACGCTATGCTCCCACCCGCCCTGCCCCAAACACTCATCCTCATGTATCCGCACAACCAAACCTTACCAGCCTTCAAGGCCCAGTCCACATGCTGCCTCTGCAGGAAGCTCTCCCTCACATGCACGTGCGCACACACACACAAGCCCCCAGGACCAACTCATCCATGAAACACAGCAGACACAGTGCCTAGGGCCCAGGATACACTTAGGGGTAGACAGCATTTTTAAATTTCTTTTAAAATCAGGAAAAAATCTCAGAATGAATGCATATAATTAATTTAGCCTGGAATATACTCATCTTTATACCCAACACAGTTAATAAATAAAATTTTTAATGCTGCTGCACAGGAAAAGGGGTTCATGAAAGTCACGAAGTCTAAGGCCCATGAACGTTTTAATGGCGCCCTGCCTGCCTGGCAGCAGTTTCCTCAGAACTGTCCTGCTAAGTCTCCTGCAATCTTTAGTCCTTTCTAACTCCTGCCATGTTTCTGTGTCTTCCAAGAATCTTCAGTGGCTCATCTGGCAAACACTTACTCAGCCCTACTTATGTCTGTTGTTGAAACCATGAGCCAGGAATACAAAAGTGATGAAAGATGGCCTTCAGGGACCTTACACCCAGGGCCAAGAAAGAACTGTAGACAGAAGAACGGACATTGCAGTGTGATAGGGCACACATGAAGGAAGAAAGGTGATCTGAGAGCAGAAAGGACCAAGCTCCCTGAGCCTTGGCTGTGAGCTCCTTGAAGACAGGCCACATCCTCTGCACACCTCTATATCCCCAACTTCTGGACCAGCCATTTCCTACACACAATAAACGTTTGCTAAATAAGTGTTTGCTCATTAATGCATGAGGCTGATGTGCTGTGTCTCCCTTCTCTACTTACCTGCCAGTTTTTTTTTTAATTAATTTATTTTATTGAAGGATAATTGCTTTACAGAATTTTGCTGTTTTCTGTCAAACCACAACATGAATCAGCCATAAGTATACATATATCCCCTCACTTTTGAACCTCCCTCCCATCTCCCTCCCCACTCCACCCCTCCAGGTTGATACAGAGCCCCTGTTTGAGTTTCCTGAGCCATACAGCAAATTCCCATTGGCTAACTGTTTTACATATGGTAATGGAAGTTTCCATGTTACTCTACATACATCTCACCCTCTCCTCCCCTCTCCCCACCTCTCTACCTGCCAGTTTTTTAAGGAAAGGCCCCCAACCACAGAACTGTCAGCTAAATAAAAAATGCACCAAAATGAGCTTACAAGGTTTTAAATTTTGGCAGCAATTCTCCCTGGTCTCATTCTTTGGACTTTATCACACAAACCTTCATAAAAGCACCTTCACTCAAACCCAACCATTTAAAATTCCCCGGAGTCTGAGAAAGGAAAGAAAAAGTATTAACTGACAAGTTTGGGAAAGAAAACCTGATCCGGTACTTACATAGACTTGTTAAAGTTTCCAACAACTCCTGGAGCCTCACCAGGAGTTGGATAACGGAAACAGGGGTTATTGGCATTACAGATAATCCCCTGAACCCAAGGAAGTGTTCCTGCAGAGGGCATGGCTTTGTTTGGAAAGTGGCCTGTTGAAATTGAAGAAGAGAAAAACACAAGGAGAAACATTAATGCTTTGAAGGATTTGGCACTTGATAGCAACCTTTTTCTCTTGGTTCCACCCAAACATTGTTCCATCCCAAACCTGTCCCATTCTCTGAATCCCAGAAATCTGCCACCCTTGACTGATCATGAGTTGGAAATGTGGCATCAGATAGCAGTTCTTAATCTACCTGACATCATCTGTAGAGTTGGATTCATGACACCAGCCTTGGGGAAGTGACCAGATCACACACAGAAGGTGCCTGGAGGGCAGCAAGTGATGAGATCCTCATTCCTTCACCTTCTGCCACCCACTTCACCCTTTCGAGACACAGAGAGGCCCTGGTGATGACTTAATCCTCTTCCTTCATATTTGAAAGAGGAAGCCATGGTGAGATAAAGTGGCTGATGAAGAACACTCAGGGAGTCAGTGGGCAGGACCAGGGGTAGAACCCACGCTTCTGTGATCTCAGTCATGTTCATTCCCTTACACCTGTGGCCTCCTTTAAAACTCAACATTAAAAAACAAGAACTAAGATCATGGCATCCAGTCCCATCACTTTATGGCAAATAGAAGGGGAAACAATGGAAGCAGTGACAGATTTTATTTTCTTGGGCTCCAAAATCACTGTGGATGGTGACTGCAGCCATGAAATTAAAAGATGCTTGCTCCTTGGAAGAAAAGCTACGACAAACCTAGACATTATATTAGAAAGTAGAGACATCATTTTGCTGACAAAGGTCCATATAGTCAGAGCTATGGTTTTTCCAGTAGTCATGGATGTGAGAGCTGGACCATAAAGAAGGCTGAGCGCCTTCATAAAGAATTGATGCTTTCAAACTGTGGTGCTGGAGAAGACTCCTAAGAGTCCCTTGGACAGCAAGGAGATCAAACCAGTCAATCCTAAAGGAAATCAACCCTAAATATTCATTGGAAGAACTGATGCTGAAGTTGAAGCTCCAATACTCTGATCACCTGATGTGAAGAGCTGACTCATTGCAAAAGACTCTGATCCTTGGAAAGATTGAGGGCAGGAGGAGAAGGAGCAACAGAGGATGAGATGGTTGGATGGCATCACCAACTTAATGGACACGAATTTGAGCAAACTCCAGGAGACAGTGAAAGACAGAGGAGCCTGGTGTGCTGCAATCCATAGGGTCACAAAGAGTTGGACATGACTTAGCAACTGAACAACAACTCCTTTATTTGTTGGCTCTTCTCAATACCCCCATTACTGTCCTCTGTGGACCTCTGTTCACCTTCTCCACTAGCTCCCAAGCTCCTCAAAGGCACTCGATGAAGGTGCTGACATAGGATCAAATGTCATCTGTGAAGCTACATTAGTTGCTGTTGCTGCTTCTCTATTCACCAAAACAACAAGCCCCATCTTGCAGGCCATCTCCTCTCTTTCCTTTCCCTTCACTACAGAGGAGCTTCTTACAAACAGCAGGACTGCATGTACAGGGACTGGTGAGGGGCATCAAAGTACAGTTTGGTTCATGGACATGAGCCATGGAGCTGCTTAAGCAGATCAAGATAAATGTGCCCTGGAACCTGGGTCTCTTAACTTGAGACCAAGAATGTGTGGATTCCTGTGACAGAAAGGCTGAGGCTCCAGCACTCATCATATTCTCAGGATTACCTGTGACCCCCAAAGAGTTAACAATCATTAAGAACCAAGGCTCTAGGTGGTGAAGAGTCACAGTGCTTCACAGGGTTTAGGGTCAGACCAACTGGGATATACATCCAGTCTCTGCAACTTGCTGAACAGTGACTTTGGTCAAGTCAGTGACCCCTTAAACGCTCAACTTCTTCATCTATAAAATGATGATAACAATAGAACCCATGTCGCAGAGCCATAGTAAGTATTACATGAGTTTTTATAGGCAAAGTATGAGTCCCTGGCACAGTGTAAGGATCAGTGAATGGGCCCTCTAGAGTTACTGCAGCGCTTGGTGGCCAGCCTACAACAGTACTTCCTCAGCTCCTGCCCAGCTAGGAGCACTCCTTCCATCTCACAGCCCCCACTTCCCTCTAAGGCATAAACCCATTTTTTTCAGTTTACATTTCCATGCAAATGGGCTAACAGAGTCTCCCCAGAAGTTCACCCATAGCCAGGACTTGCGACACTTTGCATTTCAATACTGGGGTCCTTTTTATCTGTCTTTTTCTTCTGTCCACATACCAACCAGAGAAGCAACATCCAAAACAAGGATGAAATAAGATCTGGTCCCTGCAACCACCCTCGGCAGGGACTCTGGCCTGTTGAGCATTTACTCAGTTAATCCCCTTATCTCCCTGTTAATAGTTCAAGGAAAACCAAACAAGGTCCCTTGCCTAAGTCAGCTGCTCCTCATTCAGGGGAGATTTATGTAACCCAACCAAATACTCGAAGGACCAAGGGATTGTCCCCTTTAACCTCCAGGAAATGCTGGCACCAAAAGCAGGGTGGTGTTGGTCCAGCACACTGACAAGGTGCTTCACGCTATAGTCCAGTGAGTGTGGGCACACCCTTCCCCATGTGCCATGTCCCATCTGATTTGCAGACAAGACCAGGATGAGGATTTGGCATCAGGTGCACAGTATGATGGACTCTCATGATCCAGGGAAGTGATTAGGATCTTCATGGGTCTGGGTCAAACTGGGAAAGATTAATGCTGAAGAATTATATACCAACCCCTTGCTTCCAGAGACAAGACACCTCTGCAAGCATCAGCTTAACTCTCTGCCCTTCCAGCCAGGTCCCTAGAAGGTGCTGAGAACAGGAAGTAAGCTTGCAAGAACTGCATTGATGGAGGGCAAAAGTCTTATCTTAGGTATAGGAATTTCACAACATTTCTGAGAATCGATGGTCTGGATTCAAAGAGATCTGGGTCAAAATTCAACAACTTGCCCAAGATCACAACCTCAGCAAGTGGCAGAGCCAGAATCCAAACAAATCCCAATTTTTCTGATACTACACTCTGTGTGATTTCCACTACACTGCCTTGCTTGCTTGTGATAATTCCAGAGAAAGACTAGCCTAGCAGATGAAAAAGCTGAGTTTTCCCTAAAATGGTTACATCAGCAGGGCTTAGAGTAATATTTATATAAAATCAAATATGCATTTGCTCATCAACCTTTGAGGTTCCAAACAAAAAAGCAGAATTACCTCCCAGGCCCACAAATTGAGGGTTTATTTCACTGTATGTGCCTGTCCTTTTTGGTAAAATCAGAAAATCACATCTGGTAGAATGTTTTCAGGTGTTTTTAACTTGAATATGTATAATGTGTACTAGCAAATTAGCAGATGAATAACTGTCCGTCCGTATTTTCCTTGAAAGACATGGGATCAGATCAGGAACACAATTCAAATGTGACCCCAGCCCCACCACTTCCCTGAAGAACTATATCTTGTACACTTATGGGCCTGGTTCTTTACCAGCTGAGCTACTAGAGAAGCTGCTTGCTCCTTGGAAGAAAAGCTATGACCAACCTAGACAGAATATTAAAAAGCAGAGACATTACTTTGCCAACAAAGGTCCATCTATTCAAAGCTATGGTTTTTCCAGTAGTCATGAATAGATGTGAGAGTTGGACCATAAAGAAAGCTGAGTGCCAAAGAATTGATGCTTTTGAACTGTGGTGTTTGAGAAGACTCTTGAGAGTCCCTTGGACTGAAAGGAGATCAAACCAATCTATCCTAAAGGAAATCAGTCCTGAATATTCATTGGAAGGACTGATGCTGAAGCTGAAGCTCCAATACTTTGGCCACCTGATGTGAAGAACTGACTCATTGGAAAAGACCCTGATGCTGGGAAAGACTGAAGGCGGGAGGAGAAGGGGACGACAGAGAATGAGATGGTTGGATGGCATCACCAACTCAACGAACATGAGTTTGAGCAAGCTCTGGAAGTTGGTGATGGACAGGGAAACCTGGAATGCTGCAGTCCATGAGGTCACAAAGAGTCAGACACGACTGAGAGACTGAACTGAACTGAACTTATGGGGCTGGTGGGCTGTGGGTAGGGCTGGGTAATGACAGGAGAAGTCACTGGGGCCATGGAATAAAGGTCCCAGCTAAACTCCCCCACAAATGCTGATCTTTTAGATTGGGGCATTTTTTCAGTGTTAATCCATCTAGCAAGCTCAGCCAGGAAAGATTGAGATTGTGGGATAACACTCACAACAACCATGAAAAAATAAAATGAAAGTATTAGTCGCTTAGTCATGTTGGATTCTTTGCAACCCCATAGACTGTTGCCTACCAGGCTTCACTGTCCATGGAATTCTCCAGGCAAGAATACTGGAGTGGGTAACCATTCCTTTCCCCTGGGAATCTCCCCGACCCAGGGATTAAACCTAGGTCTCCTGCGTTGCAGGCAGATTCTTTACTGTCTGAGCCATCAGGGAAGCCCCACAACAAACATATGGGGTAAGCATTATTCCCCTTTTATAGAGACGAGTAAGCTCAGTAAAAAGAACCTCAGTCACTTGCCCAAGGTGACTACCTGTGTTGAAGCCAAGATTCAAACCAGGTAACCTGACATCTAGAGCATGTGTTCTTAGCCACTATTGTATTCTCTATGCTCACTAAAAAGGCCATCATCCAAACACATGCTTGGGAGTCAGATGACCTGAGTTTTATTGCATCGCTGTCACTTGATAGATATGTGACCTCAGGCAAGCCCCTGAACTTTTCTGAGTCCCTATTTACTTATTAAGAAATTAAAGCAAATGATCACAATGATAAAGTCCATTATACAAGAGAATCATTATACATTATACATGAGAATCAAATGGAATAATATTAGTCAATCTGAGATATTCTACACAAATGCTGCTTAAAATGCTGTTCCATTATTTGCAACTGTGTGACAAAAACATAATGTATGTGAAAAAGCCTGGCAGGGACCAGATGACAGTGATGCTAAGGTATTGCCTTAGGGAGCTTTTTTAATCACCCCTCTCTGAGCTATCAGTAAGATTATTTTATTTTCATGATTGAAAATGTATGAAACAGATGTCGGCTATTATTATAATTACTATTATCACCATTCACTAGGGCTGAAAATGGTTTCCTGAGTTGATGCCTTATCAAATAATCGGAAGCCTAGCTGTTCTGTTCCAAACCATTTTCCGTGTTTCCTAAAGACAGAGTCATGGGAAAGGTCACATTTAGTCCCTGCCCTTTGCCTGAATTTTGCTTGCCAGTGGTGAGCCTCAGGCAGGATGCTCAGATACTCACATTCATGTTGTTCATAGGGGGGGTAGCTCAGCCGCACGGAGATCAGGATCAGGAAGATGAATAGAGGCCAGGCCACTTCCAGAAACAGCTGACACTGAGTGGGAAACAAGACAAAGCACTGTGAATTAAACACACATGGATGCCTAACACTATTGAGCTTTGGGAAATCCATGAAAAGATGAACTAAACAATGAACCTACTTATCCGGCCTCTCTTACCACTCTCTAAGCTTTAATGATACTGAACTGTTTGTAGTTCTCACCTTAGACACCTTACTATTATTCCATACTTCTGTGTTTTCTCTAAGAAAGGAAAGAGGCCTCCCATCCTGCTTCATCTGGCTCACTTCCACTCACCCTTCAAGACTCAACCAGGCACAATTTCCTTGACTAAAATCTCAGGTAGAGCAGGAAGCCCTTCTGCTGTGCTCCCAGAGTAACCCATGAATCCTCCTCCCATAACAGTTTCCCTGAGCCCTTGAAATCGTGTTTTTGTTACTGGCTTCCTCACTACAATATGAGCACCCTGAAAGCAAGCACTGGATCAACTCATCTTTGTACCTCCACAGCCTTAGCACAGTGTCAGGTATGTTACAACCATTTGGTGAAAGAAGACAGCCTGTGCAAACTGCTGCGCTAAATACACACCACCTCAGCTCTCAAGAAACAAATGAAGTTGCCCCCTGTGGGGCTGAGAAGAAGGCTCCAGAGGACAGTGGAAATTCACACTCAGTTCTATGTTGACCCATGTGCCATCAGGGCTGGAAATATCCAGGAAGAGCGCAAAGTCCTTCCCCATCTGTCAAGATCTGGTCACCATCTTCTCCAGTGGGTTAGATGACCACTGAACATAATAAGTGTTATTCACTGGTTAAAGCAATGGGGTTTCTCTAAAGGAAAAATCTGCTTCAGTGAGCTGCTACTGCTGCTAAGTCGCTTCAGTCGTGTCCGACTTTGCGTGACCCCATAGACGGCAGCCCAACAGGCTCCCCCGTCCCTGGGATTCTCCAGGCAAGAACACTGGAGTGGGTTGCCATTTCCTTCTCCAATGCATGTCAGTGAGCTACCAGGGGATAAATAAGCACAGGGACAGGATAGAAATCATGAGACACAATCTAACTGAACCTGTGGGTTCAGACAACTAGTTCCACTGCCTGAAGCCTCACCTTTATCAGTCCTTTCAGCTCTAGACTCCGATGTTCTAATTAGGAAGAACACCAAAAGCCCAGAAGAGTCTCGGGCCCTTGTGGATGAGGGTAACTACAACCGTGTCTTCAGAGCCATAAAGCCAAGAGAACACAGATATGAAATCTTTCCTTTTATTTAAATAGATTTTTTTTGATCCCCAAGTCCATATATTTTTATTGTGGAAAATTTGAAATTAAAAACATACAGAAAAGTGGAAAAAAATAAATATTAATCACTGTTAATCCTACTTCCTGGAGACAATCCCTAGTAAATTAAGCTAATAATGGTTCTCCATTAATATTTTTGTCTTTCTTTTCTATTCATACATAAATAATATTTTTTCTCTACAAAATTAAGATTATACAGCATATATAATTTTGTGTTTTGCTTTTTCATTGAATATCATACTGGGAGTGTTCCCCATGACATACAATATTCTCTTAAAATATGGATTTTAATGGCCACTTGATACTCCACACTATGAATAGATCATAATTAATTTAACCTTGCTTCAGCTTGGTTTTGTTTTTTGTTTATTATTTGTTGTTGGATTTCTGGCATTTTATATTCCAAAGACCTTGATATGGTTCTACATTAAATTCTTTTTTAAATCTTCTTTACAGAAGGAAATACAAGGATGAGAGCAGTGGATGTCCTAGGATGATAAGAATATGCATGGGTGATTTTTTTTTTTAAATACTTGAGTGTGTTTTCTAAATTTTCCATAATGAGCATGTATTACCTTTTTTGTAGAACAAAAAACACTGCTACCATATAACTATGAAGAATAATTTGCTCTAGATAGCACATCAGGAAAACACAGACACACGGGTCCTTCTTTGGAAGAAAGCATGCTATCAGTGGGATTTCCAAAACCAAAGTCGGGGCTGGTCTTGCTAAGTATTTCTGTAAATAATCCCAAAGAAGCAGCACTCAGTGCTGCTTTCAAATGACCTTCTACCAACTGAGCTGCAGGTCCCTTCTTGGGCTCCCCAGGTACCCTGAGCCTCTATCAGCACTTGGCACAGCAGGAGTTTCTCCCCTAGTGTCACCTTCTTCTCACTAAGCCTGCCTCAAGATAAGGGCTTTAAAATGTATGTTGAGTGAGAGAATGAACTGAAGTTTACAAAACAATAAGGATGGAAATGTAAGTCAGTTGAGCCCCTTAGGAAAGCAACTTAGCCATATGTATTCAAAAGACATGTTTATCCCCTTTGACCAAAAAATATTCCTAGGAATTCATCCCACAGAACTAAGTTTAAAATGTCAAAAAGCTACATACATTTAGTTATTCGTTCATTTAGACAGAATAATTGGAAAATATTGGAAACAACCTAATTGCACAGCAATAGGGAACTGATTAAATTATGGCACATCTACTTAACATTATACAGTTATTACAACAATGTTTATGAAACACAGATACTATTAAACATATAATATTAAGTGAACAAAGCAGAACACAAAATTGTATGCATTCCAAGCTTACAGCTAAGTAAAATCACTTACAAATATTAACAAAAGGGAGTACAACTTTTAAAAAGCAGTTTAACTGTGAATAAATTCAGAAAAGAACTCCAAAAAATAAAACCAAAATTAAATAAAGAGTATGAGTAAGATGGTCATCAACCGTGAAGCTCTGAAACTACCAGGTACACTTTTGGGATAAATAGTAGCTACCATTTATTGAGAGTCCAGTGTGTAACAGGCACATTATAAATGGATTCTTTCATTTAATCCTGCAAACAACCCTGAGATGTAGGAAGCATGATCATCTCCATTTTATATGTGACGAGGCTAAAGCTCAAGGAAGGGTAAGTCACACAGTCAGTGGCAGGGTTGAGAGGAACAGCTAGTTTTGCCCAACTTAGGAAACCAGTGGCTCAGCTGAGAAATAACCCCACTAAGTCATGATCAAAGCATATCAACAGGTTCCATAGAGGTAAAATGAGCTTATGGCCTACAGATTTATAATAGTGACAGTCAATATTGAGCACCTACTCTGCACCGGGGATTTACATACACCTTGTCTCTAATATTTAATATTCACAATAACTCTGTGAGGTAGCTGGTATCATTAGATTGGGGCAGGTTCTGAGCCATAGCCTTGTAAGAGAGTGCACCAGAGTTTGAACCCAGATCTACTGACTCCTACATGCTTTTGCACCCCTTATGCTGCCTGTCATAGAGCTATGTTTGGGACATATACCTTTCAAGATAGCCACTTAAAAGGAGTCCGGTGTTCACCAGCCATCCTAGGCACTGATCTGACTCAATGAATCAAGTCTTAGGTTCCTGGACATCTCTGCAGTCCAACACTTAGGACGCTGCAGAGGAACCGACCCTCAAAATATGTTGATTGATTGGGAAAAAAAAAAAAAAGAATGGATCTTTCCCACGGTACTGACAGCAAAGAGTACAAAGTATATCTTGCAAATCATTCCCAGCAACTGGGTGTAAGCAGATTAGGGAAAGAGATAAGAAAAAGACTGACAATAATAATGATAGCTAACACTTAAATAGGTCTTACCATGATGCATCAGTGCAGGGCTTCCCAGGTGGTGCTAGAGGTAAAGAACTTGCTTGCCAATGTAACAGATGTTAAGAAAGGCCAGTTTGATCCCTGGGTTGGGAAGATCCCCTGGAGCAGGGCATGGCAACCCACTGCAGTATTCTTGTCTGGAGAGTCCCATGGAGAGAGGAGCCTGGTGGGCTACTGTCCATAGGGTAGCAAAGAGTCACAGACAACTGAAGTGACTCAGCATGCATGTATCAGTGTTCTGCGTGCTTTACATAGATGAACTCATTTAATCATCAAATAACCCTGTTAATACTATTATAATACCCATTTTGCAGATGAGGCTCAAGGAGTTAATAAATTTGGATACCAATTTGGTAAATGTCACTGCCAGAATTCAAAACCAGTCCAACTCAAGGGTGTGTTTTAAACCACTATGTACCCCAACCTCCTTATCCCCTGCCCCATTACCAGAGTATCTAGATTCTTGATCCTTATAAGCCTTACTGAGCTGAGACACTAACATGTATTAATGAAGAGACTGCCTCCAAGAGAGAGCACTCAAACCAGAGAACTCATAAAAGACACAATTCTACCCATGCACTTTTACTCTGAACTTCTAAAATGATTTTTGTCACTGAAGACAGAATTTGCCTTCTAAACTCAGGGAGATGTGCCAGGTATTTCTTTACCAGCAGCTTCCCTCTAGAAACCTAATTTGACTTCTGGTTCCACTTATGGAATGCCATTTTGGTTGCACTTATTATCAAAATAAGATTTCATCCCCCCATCTCTAAACTTAGCATTTTTACTTCAACTAGGCTCTCATAAATAGCTTGGAAATAAGACTGACACTTTATGGTTCAGTTCAGTTCAGTTCAATCATTCAGTCGTGTCCGACTCTTTGCAACCCCCTGGCAGCACGCCAGGCTTCTGCAACTCCCAGAGCTTACTCAAACTCACGTCCGTTGAGTCGGTGATGCCATCCAGCCATCTCATCCTCTGTCGTCCCCTTCCCCTCCGACCTTCAATCTTTCCCAGCATCAGGATCTTTCCAAATGAGTCAGTGCTTTGCATCAGGTGGTCAAAGTATAGGAGTTTCAGCTTAAACATCAGTCCTTCCAATGAATATTCAGGATTGCTTTCCTCTAGGATTGACTGGTTGGATCTCCTTGGTGTCCAATGGACTCTCAAGCGTCTCCTCCAATACCACAGTTGAAAAGCATCAATTCTTCACCGCTCAGCTTTCTTTATAGTCCAACTCTCACATCCATACAGGACTACTGGAAAAACCATAGCTTTGACTAGACGGACCATTGTTAGCAAAGTAACGTCTCTGCTTTTTAATATGTTGTCTAAGTTGGTCATAGCTTTTCTTTCAAGGAGCAAGTGTCTTTTAATTTCATGGCTGTAATCACCATCTGCAGTGATTTTGGAGCCCAAGAAAATAAAGTCTGTCACTGTTTCCATTGTTGCCCCATCTATTTGCCATGAAGTGATGGGACCAGATGCCATGATCTTAGTTTTCTGAACGTTAAGCTTTAAGCCAACTTTTTCCCTCTCCTCTTTCACTTTTATCAAGAGGCTCTTTAGTTCTTCTTCACTTTCAGGCATAAGGGTGGTGTTACCTGCATATCTGAGGTTATTGATATTTCTCCCAGCATCTTGATTCCAGCTTGTGCTTCATCCAGTCCAGCATTTTTCATCATGTACTCTGCATATAAGTTAAATAAGCAGGGTGACAATATGCAGCCTTGACATACTCCTTTCCTGATTTGGAACCAGTCTGCTGTTCCATGTACAGTTTTAACTGTTGCTTCTTGACCTGCATACAGATTTCTCAGGAGGTAGGTCAGGTGGCCTGGTATTCTCATCTCTTTCAGAATTTTCCACAGTTTGTGGTGATCCACTGCTTTGGCGTACTCAATAAAGCAGATGTTTTTCTGGAACTCTCTTGCTTTTTTGATGACCCAACAGATGTTGGCAATTTGATCTCTGGTTCCTCTGCCTTTCCTAAATCCAGCTTGAACATCTGGAAGTTTACGGTTCACATACTGTTGAAACCTGGCTTGGAGAATTTTGAGCATTACTTTGCTAGCATGTGAGATGAGTGCAATTGTGCGGCAGTTTGAGCATTTTTTGGCATTGTCTTTCTTTGGGATTGGAATGAAAACTGACCTTTTCCAGTCCTGTGGCCACTGCTGAGTTTTCCAAATTCGCTGGCATATTGAGTGCAGCACTTTCAGAGCATCATCTTTCAGGATTTGAAATAGTTCAACTGGAATTCCATCACCTCCACTAGCTTTGTTTGTAGTGATGCTTTCTAAGGCCCACTTGACTTCGCATTTCAGGATGTCTGGCTCTAGATGAGTGATCACATCATTGTGATTATCTGGATCGTGAAGATCTTTTTTGTATAGTTCTTCTGTGTATTCTTGCCACCTCTTCTTAATATTTTCTGCTTCTGTTAGATCCATACCATTTCTGTCCTTTATTGTGCTCATCTTTGCATAATATGTTCCCTTGGTATCTCTAATTTTCTTGAAGAGATCTCTAGTCTTTCCCATTCTCTTGTTTTCCTCTATTTCTTTGCATTGATCACTTAGGAAGGCTTTCTTATCTCTCCTTGCTATTCTTTGGAACTCTGCATTCAAATGGGTATATCTTTCCTTTTCTCCTTTGCCTTTCACTTCTCTTCTTTGCATAGTTATTTGTAAGCCCTCCTCAGACAACGATTTTGCCTTTTTGCATTTCTTTTTCTTGGGGATGGTCTTGATCACTGCCTCCTGTACAATGTCACAAACCTCCGTCCATAGTTGTTCAGGCACTCTGTCTATCAGATCTAATCCCTTGAATCTATTTCTCACTTCCACTATATAATTGTAAGGGATTTCATTTAGGTCATACCTGAATGGTCTAGTGGTTTTCCCTACTTTCTTCAATTTAAGTCTGAATTTGGCAATAAGGAGTTCATGATCTGAGCCACAGTCAGCTCTCAATCTTGTTTTTGCTTACTGTGTAGAGCTTCTCCATCTTTGGCTGCAAAGAATATAATCAATCTGATTTCGGTGGTGACCATCTGGTGATGTCCATGTGTACAGTCTTCTCTTGTGTTGTTGGAAGAGGGTGTTTGCTATGACCAGTGTGTTCTCTTGGCAAAACTCTATTAGCCTTTGCCCTGCTTCATTCTGTACTCCAAGGCCAAATTTGCTTGTTACTCCAGGTATGTCTTGACTTCCTACTTTTGCATTCCAGTCCCCTATAATGAAAAGGACATCTTTTTTGAGTGTTAGTTCTAGAAGGTCTTGCAGGTCTTCCTAGAACCATTCAACTTCAGCTTCTTCAGCATTACTGGTTGGGGCATAGACTTGGATTACTGTGATATTGAATGGTTTGCCTTGGAAACAAACAGAGATCATTCTGTCGTTTTTGAGATTACATCCAAGTAATGCATTTCAGACTCTTTTGTTGATTATGATGGCTACTCCATTTCTTCTAAGGGATTCTTGCCCAAAGTAGTAGATATAATGGTCATCTGAGTTAAATTCACCCACACTTTTGTTACAGACACACTATGGTTACACACTTTCGAATCTTACTCTGTTACGTATTCACCTCCCTCCATGCCTGCCCCCACCACAGAGTGGAAGAAATCGAGAGGAACACTGTTTTGGTAATGGTGTTTCTTAACAAAGTCAGAAACTCAGAAGCCCTATTTCAGGTTGGGTATTAGAATTAAAATTCTGATGTTTAAGTAAATAGCTACACTGAGTTGCTCTGGGGACTTGCCCTCTCATTACTGCTCAGCAACAACATGGGGATATAATGCACAAGCATTTCTAGAGCAGGGTTCTTCTCAATTCTTGACATGGGGGGCCAGATAATGGTTGTGAGGGGCTCCCATACGAATGGTATAATGTTTCCCCCATCCCTGGCCTCTACCAGTGGATACCAACCACCCCTGCCCAGGACTGTTAACAACCAAACAATGTCTCTAGACATTATCCAATGTCCCTGGTACATTAAAATAGCACTAGGCTACTTTTAGAATTTGATAAGGTAACAGGATTTAATGGGGAAAAGAAACTGATGAAAATATGGAAGACTATTCTGAGAGGTAAAGAAGTAAACATGAGACAGTGAGTGTCCCAAGATAACAGAAAATTCATCAAACCAATGGCACACTATAGGCTCTGTCAGCATCACAATGAACACTTATCAACATACACTTCAATTAAATTAAACTGAAATCTTAAAGATCAAATCAGAGAAATGCTGAAGGGAAAAACAAATCTGAAACCCAGGCCTACCCTCCCAGAACCGTAAAGCCTCATGCAGTGACAGTAGATTTTTCAACTGGTTTGATCTTTGGAAGGACATCTGACCATGTATGTCAAGGGCCACTTCCCTTTGACCTAGGAATCATACTCCTGAGATTCTGGCCTAAGGAAATAATATAAAAATAAGAAAAGGCTATATGTATAAAATCCTTATAGTAACTTACTTATAATGGCAAACACGAGAAATATCTCAATGTTGGCAATAATGTATGGGGTTATAAAATGAAAACTGCAAGGAATGTCACTGGCATTATCCCATGGCAGATTTGGGATCTCTTAACCAAAGTCCAGTCCCTCCTCTTACTAATGTACTAATTTACAATACTTCCTTCATCTATGAAACAGAAATTATAATGAATACCTCTCAGAATTGCTGTGAAAATCAAGAAGATAACAGGTACAAGAGTACTTTCAAAAATATAAAACACGACCTACACATCAAGAATCATAATTATTATAATATGAAGATCATTTGGAAATACATAACATACATGCCATGCTAAGTCGCTTCAGTCATGTCCGACTCTTTGCGACCCCATAGGCCGTAGCCCGTCAGGCTCCTCTGTCCATGGAATTTTCCAGGCAAGAATACTGGGATGGATTGCCATGCCCTGCTCCAGGAGATCTTCCCGACCCAAGGATCGAACCCGAGTTTCTTATGTCTCCTGGACTGGCATGAGCGTTCTCTATGGCTAGGCCACCTGGGAGGCCCAAACACAGAGCACAGAATGGCACGTGTGACAGCTTAGGCTGTCATGCTCCAAGTCCCCTCAATGCCAAGGACACACAATCTGACCCCCGTCATCATGACCCACCTACCTCAGGGACTCGTTTTGCACGTTATATAAAATTCAACTGTCCTTCGCCAGCTCCATGATCTGACCCTGCTGACTTCCAATTCACCCCCAGCCAGTCTTCCTTCAGTACCACTGGTGCTCCTGTCCCTTGACTCCAGGACACGCATTAGGCACGTGGCCTTCACACCCTGTCTGCCTGGAAGCCAGTGCCCCTGATGGCTGAGCTCCTGATCTTCCCCTGGCTAACTGCTGCTTGAACATCAAGGCTCTCAGCTTAAATGACACGACCTTTCATTCTAAATTAAATCCCTATCCACAGCCTAGTGGTAACTGACATAGTAGGACAGTTGTTTTTTTTTTTTCCTTCATAGCACTTACCACAGCTATGATATTTCTACTTATGTGACAACATGCTTCATATCTGCTTTCCTGGATGAACTGTAAGCTCTATGAGGGCAGGGATCCTGCCTGTCTGTCCCACTGTACACCCAACACACTGTCTTACATGCAGTAGATGTTTAGTAAATATTTATTCAAATGAAACAATAAATGGCTATTTGTGCTAACTGTCCTCATTCCATAGAAGGGGAAACTAAAGGTCAGGGAAAATGAGTTTCCCTAAGCCATTAAGGTATATAGTAGCCAAGCTGGAATTAGAATTGAATTAGAATCAGATAATAATTAGAATTACTAGCTGGATTTGAACCAGCACTGCCAGGCCGGGACTAAGGTCAGGGAAGAAATGTATCAGGTGAAACTGGAAGCTGGGAGGGAATGCTGAAAGTTTGCATCTACACTGTAAAATTCTCCAGTGGCTCTTAAATGAGGACTCAATTTGTATTTATTTGATTGCTTATTCCTTGTCACTAAATAGTGACCAAATATTGATACTCTAAAATATGCAGAAATTAAAATTATCTATTTCCTCAGCCACATGGCTAAACAGATCTAAGTGAGAAAATTAACAGCAAAGGGAAAAAAGAAAGGCCATACGGCCATACTCTGTCCCATCTGTTCCACAGGGACCTCGGTCTCTGGCTCAGCCTAAAACCAGACGGGGATCCGGAGAACTCCGAAGCCCCTCGCCTTTCCTGTCCCAAGCCCTGTTTGTGCTCACTGACCACCATCCACACAAGTTAACTGTTACTTTGGACCCAAACTGAGCTTTGCACCCAACTTACGCAACTCATTTTCAATGTATTCTTTGCCCAACAGGTGCAGCAGAAAGCTATCCCTGCCTGATGGTCCCCATGAGTCTGCATAATGGGGGCACAAGAGAAGAAGTCCCCCAAACTCATTAGCAAATGAAGACACAGAGTAAAAGAGCAAATGGCCACCTTTCAAGAAGGTTGCTCTGGGGTTTACTGTTCAGCACCCAGCTCTTACATCTTCCTGTCTCCCTGCACATGCAGCTCCTCTAGCAGGGGCAGCTCCTCAAGATCTATAAACTAATGGCCCATTTAACACATTCACCCCTCATTGAGCAAATGCCTGTTAAGCATATCCCCAGTGCCAGGCTATGGAGCCAAGCAAGTACATCCAGGATCTCTGAAGGGGGAAATTAAGCAAGGATTCTGTACACTGTAGGTGAGAACTGTCATGGAGCTGCTAACTCCTTCCCCTGCCTACAGGGCAGGGCATGTCCTAAGCTAACAATGTGGAACCAAGACCCTAAACAGGTTTCACTGTCTACAATCAATATATCTATAGATCCAAGCCATTTGGACTGGGAAGTAGCTACAGCCAGCACTTGAGACCCATGGGCATTAAACCTCCTGTGCAGATAAGGCAAAGCCTGCTCAAAAGAACTTGTGCCTCTAGGGCCATCAGGAAATTGATTCTGGTGCTACTTCCATGCCTGATCCACTCTGGACCCCCTGCCCCACACCTGAAACCCCATTCCCATCAACTGTACAAGGGTCAGGTCAGATCTTTCCAACCCTGACAACCTAAACTTCTGCAACCTGAAATAAACCACCTTTTTTTTTTCTCTAGTTCGGCAAAACACATTTCCTGTAGAAATCAGGAAGGAAGGTAAGGCAAACAAGCTAGCAGATCATAGGTGTATATCTAAAAAAGTTCTTCTGTGTCAGGATGCTGTGTCTTACTTCCCCTTCAATAAGAACTCTGACACAGGGCCAAAAATTGCCTTTTATGAAGCCCGCCTATCTCTCTAATTGTAGCTCTTTTTAAACTGATAAGCAATATTGAGCAAGAAGCAGCAAAACTAATAGACACTAGCCCAGTCTGAATGGCCCAATCCCAAGTCCCGTTCTGGGACACTGTGCTCCTGATTCCTTAGTTGACCTTGGGGAAATCCCTTCCCTGCTTTATCTGTAAAATGACAGGTTTGGGCTGGATTACCCTTGAGACCTTGCATAACTAAGATGATATTGTTCTTTCCACTACTCACTGGCTAACAGACACATAACAGCAAAGACAGTTCTCCATCACACGGGCTGCTGCCAACATGATAAGAAGAGACTGGGGACCTGGACCACAGAGTAGCTAAGAAATGAGATTAGGAAATGAATGTATAGGTCTTGGGAACACCAGGGCCTGGGCACAGCTGTGGGAGGCAGGGACAAAGGTAAGGAGGAATAGGTTAGAAACTTCAAGAGGTTGAGACTGAAGACAGGAAAAAATAATAATACCACTGAAGAGCAATCTGACATAGTGGTTTAGAGAACCAACTCTAGAGTCAGATTATTTAGAACTGAACACTACATATGCCCCGACTAGCAGCGTGAACCTCAGACAAATTACTTAAATTCTCTCTGTGCTTTAAGTTCCCCAGTTATAACACAATAGCATTTTGTGTTATAAGGAAACAATAGTACTTTGTGGATCTTAAAAGGATTAATGTAGTTAAAAATTCACTTTAGTGCCTAGTACATGGAAGCGCAATCTAAGTGTTTGCTTTTATTATATTATATATTATATAAAATTGTTATATTTTAGTATCATTATTATTATTATCAAGACAGATAGGATACATAAATTCTAGTTCCTACTCTCTCATTAAGTGACCTTGGGATTCAGCTCCCCACATGTAATTTGAGGGACTGAAAAAAGAGTCAGTGTTTCTCAAACTAGTATATATATATATACAAATAATATATATAATTCCATGAAGGATTATATGAGTTCTCTGTCAGGATTTTAAATACTTTGTGTTTTCATTTCAATGGTCATCTAAGGAAATATGAATAAACATACCTGGATTTTCTGAATGCCTACTTTACAACCAAATTCTGGCACAAGATCACAAGTCTAAGTTTCTATTTGTGTTTGCCATTGTGTTAGCACCAATATTCCCTGGTGGCTCAGGTGGTAAACGCATCTGCCTACAATGCAGGAGACCCGGGTTCGATCCCTGGGTTGGGAAGATCCCCTTGTGAAGAAAATGGCAACCCATTCCAGTACTCTTGCCTGGAAAATCCCATGGATGGAGGAGCCTGGGAGGTTACAGTCCGTGGGGGTTGCAAAGAGTCGGACATGACTGAGCGACTTCACTTTAGCACCAATATAATTGCAATAGACCAATGAGAAAGGCACAGATGCAGAAGCAATTTGTGAATGATGAGACTGGATCAAATGAAAGCAAATGATATCCAATGAAAGTCACTAGAAAAATGATTGGAAAACTGAATCATTAGCACATGTAATGACTGTCCAAACTCAAACAAATAAGTGTTCACTACCATAGTCACACTGCTGCCTTCAAACAGTGTCAAATATGGCTTCAAACAGTGTCAGTAGCCTTACTACATTAACAGTGTTAATTTGAACTGTACTGCTTCTGCAATTTTGTTTGCACTTAATGTATAAGTCTGTATGGGTCATATGTTTGCATGACAGTCTATAACAATAACGGGTTTATATCTAGTTTCACATATGTACATGTTCACGTAACATTATAATAAAAAATATGTTTAGTGAACATGACCTTGACATATTTGTTCTTTTAAAGAAGGGCCAGCATTAGTCTAGTTTCAGAAACAGTTAATTAAGTTATCTCCAAGATCCCTTATGGCTCTTTGAGTCTAAAGAGGATGGTCATTTCTGTTGCAGATGTGTTAAGCTTCATAAAAACAGCCAAAAGGGAATGTAGGCTTAGAATTCAGGAAAAAATACAGGGCAGGAAACAGACATTTAGAAGTCAACTATAGAAAGTTGTGGCTAAATGCAGGAGACCAGACAGGATCTCTAGGGGTGTTCAGGGAGGCAGAAGCCAAGAGCTGATATCAGAGCTTCAGAGAAATCTCGGGCCTTATAGTTTGTACCTTCTCACAGAAAAATATCATTTACCGAGTGTTAAAGATGGTATTCTCAGGGTTCTTGAAAGGATCACTGTCTCATCCAGAAGTGAATGGCACAGGACCCTTCACAGAAACAAATCTGTTTTGTATTCCTCCAGACTCGCAGTCCAAGCTGAAAGGGGAGAGTCCATACTAAAAGATTCAGTCTCTGACCTCTAAGAGCTGGGCCATGAACTCACTTCAACTCCACCACCCAGACCATTAGGAGCTCTTGGAGAGCCAGGCAGCCCCCAAGGCTGCAGCAAAAGTTAGGAGTAAGATGGCCAAGGGGCAATGTGTGCCAGATTCCAGGGGTCTGAACTTAGGCCTCGGCACTAGCACAAACCAGAGCTATGATTGCCACCTGGTTGCAAATCTGCCTCCTATGATAAGAGACAGGGCTTGCTAACTCAGGACCCAACACAGTCCTGGGTCCACCAGGTCCAGACACATTCAATCACTTTAAGAAAACCAAGAAGAACAATACTGTAAAGGAATTATCCTCCAATTAAATAAATTAAAAAAAAAAAACCAAGAAGAATCTCTTTTCCGCCCCCTTCTTCACCCCCAACTCAAAATCAGGAAGAAAAGCAGGGAAGAACCCCCGGAGAAACCCAGGCTTACTGTTTGTCTTCTTCTGAAGGTGAGGTTCTTCCACAGCAGCAATCTCAGCTGAGGCCAATAAGCCATGTTACCTCAGCCAGCACCACAGCAGCCTGCGTGTGGCTCCGGAGCCTGGGAAGGAAGTGGCTGGAGCTCACAGCAGGGACGCTGTGGCTGGTCATTAACTGAAAGATAAAGCAAGAGGGGATGTTAGTTTTTGCTGCAAAGCCATACGCCAGTGAGGGCTGTTGCACCAGCCCCCTCACCTGAGCCCTCAACACCCAGCTCTGTCTCATGACTGCTTCTCCATAAGGCATGAGTCCCCAACTTCCAGCCTTGGGTCTCTGGTAAACAGGGAAGCTGGAGCTTTTCTGGCATTAGCCTGCAAGTAAGTCATTATTATCTGAATCACTTGAGCTCCACTGATGTGACCATTGGGAATGAAAAATTGAAAAAAAATGAAAAATTGAAGGCAGACCTAAGTGATCAATCTTATGTGCCCAAAACACCAGAGCTGCAAATGGCATACTGGAATCCCAGAGACCTGCCTCCCTTCTCTAAGAAAATGCCTTCCTTCTCAGAAAATGTCAGCAGCATTTATAAATTTTGCCTTGTACCTGTAGTGACTTACACTATTGTCTGAAATTTGCTGCAGACTACATTTTCATCTCGCCACAAAGTTGAGTCCTTCCAATGATAAATGGCACCACTGATAGAGCAGTTTTCCTAATCTGAAAAGTCACAGCGTGTCTTAGATGACGGTGAGTAAACACCAAGGAAATGCCACAGACACCTGGCTCCTAAGTGAGGAGGACAACCCCAAGTGTTCTCTGTGTGGAGAGCAAACAATATCCCATGGAGTGAAACAAGGCAGCCAAGGCAGGCAGAGAGCACCACCTGTGAAACTGACAAGTTCCCACCGTCTGGACATATGCACACTTCTGTCCTTGCTCCACCTGTACCTGCACACAGGGCCCACCTACTCCTCGTCAGGTGTCACAGATGCCTCCTTGGAGGACTGTTTTGCCATGCTAGGGGAAGGGGAGGCTCTCATAAACAGGGGATACAACCTTCTGGGTGTCCCTGCTGCCCCTCAACAAGAGTATTGATTTAATGCTGGAGTAATTCCAGTAGTCATAGTAAAATTAAAGCTGGGGAAAAGGCAGAAAATGAAAACTGGAAGAAGGGAGGGATACACAGGTCAAAGCTAGGCCCTGATACCACTTCACAGCCAGGAACTCTTAGCAGAAATCAGAAACCAGCTTTACTTCTAAAATGGCTCATTTAATCATTGTGGTCTCTGGTGGAATGGAGGTGGGGATGGGAGATTAGACAGGAGGAACAAACAGCAGAATGGGCTAAGAATGTAGTGACCACCTGTGGATACAAAACTAAGTACTGGACTAAAAGTCTGTGAGTCCAAACGGACCTCAATGCAAAGGTCAACCTCTAGCAGGACTTTACCCTCTTAGCCCCAACCCCACAAGGACTTGGATTAAAAACTTCTACAAAAGAAAAGGGAATGTAAGCAGTCTACAGTGTCTGAGAAGAAGCACTGACTCGACTATTATGTATTTTAATTCACTCAATGATGAGCCAACAAATCAAGGATTCCTCTGAAAGAGTCAAGCCTTAGGACCTTTCTTTTCTTTATCATTTGCTCAGCAAACCTGTAGATGGACACAGATGCCCCTCCCCCAAAAAATTCTTACTCAAAATAATTAAAGCAGCACTGTGTCCATCCACAATTTGTTTTTTAAAGATGGCCATTGGTCTCTGAGTGCTGAGAGCCAGAATTTGGTTGTGAGCTTCGTGCTTGTAATCCTAAATCATTAAGTGGCCTGGGACAGGGCTTGCATTCCAGAAACACTGAAATAAATAATTAGCTAGATTTTTCTGATGCAAAAGCTTCTCTGCAGGAATCACTCAGTTGATTTAGAAGCTACACAAATCTTTTTCAGGTCCCCAAGGTAACAATGAGGAGGCTGGAACGTTAAGTTTATAATTTAAAAAGGAAAGAGAGTTTAGACAGAAATTAGGCCCAGCTTCTCAACTATGTGCCCTTAGCCAAAAAACTTTATGCCCTCTGAGCATTAATTTTCTCAGTGTAAAATGGGGGTAACAATACCTACCTTGCAGGATGTTCAATGGATATTCATCAATGAGACAATATAAATAAATACATAAGTTCCCCAGCAAAGTACACGGCACACTCTAAGTGGCAAAGAAATGAGCTCCCTCCTCCCTACTTTTCTTTCTCTGGTCCATCCCTACCTCTTACAGAGAAATGGTTATCTCTTGTCCAAACATTCTTTTCTACTCCATTATTTTTAGCAAACCCATCATGGGTTTCCGACAAGGTAGGAGGGGCAAAGTAGGAAGGATGCAATCAGAATGACCTAGTGTTAAAGACCCTCAGGCTCAAACCAGGACACAGAATCCCCTAAATCTGAATGGAGAATCTCAGAAGAAAAGAAGACACACCTTTGCAGAATGTTCACGAGAAGAGAACGGCCAGGAGGAAGCTTTTTGGAGAGTATTTTCTTAAAGCGGGGTTTCTGCATTTCCAGACACGGATCCTAGCTTCAGAGACCCTCCAGGAGACACGCAGAGACGTCAGCAAGAAGTAGCCTATGCAGCAGTAGAAGGTTTTGCTCTGGCTTCGCTGGGTACTTGCCCTACTTTCCTACCCACCTTGGCATAGCCCTGGGCCTCTTGCATAATTCCCTCCTCCCACCTCAGAACATGGTGACCACTGCTGGGAGCAATTTTATCCAAAGAGGAGGTTTTGGCAATGCCCAAATCCTCTGCTCAGGTAACTGAGGCCAAAGGGACATTTCTACATCAGTTTTCCAAGGAAGCAAACAAACAAACCAAAACCAAAAAGAAAGCCGTACTATGTATTGACTAGATTTCTCAATGCTTCAAAGCTAGTAGCAACTCATTTATGCCCCTGTGCACATTTCCAGTTACTGGTTGGAAAGCGTCCCACTTCACAATCATGGCCAGCAATAGGCCACTCTCTTCCGGCTCCTGGATGACCACAACAGCCACTTTCCTGAACTCCTTGCCTCCAGTCTTGCCCCCTCCATCCCTTTATCACAGAGAAACCAAAGTGATGCCACTAAACCAAAGCTCCAAACAAGCCACTCTCCCACTTAAAACTGCCTTTGTCAGCACCCCGCTGCCCTGGGGATACAGTGCAGTCCTCACCTTGGCTTAGCTGGTCTCCCCAACGACTCCAGCCTCCTCTCTCACCACGCCCCACTTTCTAAACCAAGCCCCAGAAAACTACTCACGGCTCCAAATGGGGAGCCCTCTCTCCCACCACTGGGCCTCCTGCATGTTTCCTGTCCTGAACTGCTGCTTCCAGCACTGTCAGCTGGCCAAATCTTCCTCAACCATAGGATCCTGTCCTGATACCTCCCCTACACTGACATCTGGTTAAAAACCCCTCCTAGGTACATTCACGGCAGCCTCTGTTTTCCCTTGCATCGTTTCTGCCACTTTCTGAGTCCACAGGATCATTTCTCTTTCTTAATCGCAGTTTTCCCCAGCATGCAAAACAGTATAAGACATAGAGTAAGCCCTCAGGGAATATCTACTTAATTAATTAACTATGAGATGGACGTGAGAAATAGGGATTCAGGATGGAAGGGTGGTGTCACTCTTGGGCCTGTGGTAACCGATTTCTCAAGCTTCATTAACTGATGAAGGCAAATTATCCCCAGGGAGGGGCTCTATGTTCACCACACACTGGGGACAGCCGCGAGGATTGCTGGTGACTCCTGGGATATCCAGGAAAGTGTCACTGAATCTAGGTTGGCTTCCCACAAACACAGGTTTACCTAAGGATGGAGCAGGCCCTCCCAAGGACAGAGGAGCCAAGAAACCTGCTTTTTCTCCACCTTCATGCCAAGTCCTAGGCATGTCCTCCCCAGGTCTCCACATCAGTCACCCAGGTGAATCACCCTTTGCCAAAATTTAACATAGTTTCCACACCCCAACCTTTTTTGTGCAGTATGACCTCATGGAAGTGACCAATTACATCTTTGGCCAATTTTTTAAAAGAAATTTTCACTTCAAATGCCACTGATATTTTAAAATTATTAAATACCTAGAGAATACCACAGCCTGCTGAACCATGACTTTCTCAAATAAGCAATTATTAGTTGCAGAGAAATGAAAATTAAAGCCACAATGATATACCACTACATACCCATTGGAACTACTACAATTTTTTAAATTTTAAAGTATTAGTATGAGTAGTAACTGGCATTATCATACAGTACTTGTAGTAATGAAAATGGAACAGCCACTTTGTTAAATACTCTGGTGGTTTCTTATAAAATTACACACAGACTTATGATACAGCCCAACCATCCTGTCCTAGGTATTTGCCTGAAAGAAATGATAGCATACATTCACACAAAGACCTGTATGGGAACATCCACGGAAGTCTTATACAGAATAGTCCAAACTGGAAGCAATCCAAAGATCCATAAATCAGTGAAAAAATTAAAATGGAATACTACTCAGCAATAAAAAAGGACCACACTACTAATACATTCAACAGTATGGGAGAAATCTCAAAAGCCTTATGCTAAGAGAAAAAAGTCAGACACAAAAGACTACATACTGTATGAATCTACTTATATGACATTCTGGAAAGGTGAAACAATGGGGACAGAAATCAGATCTGTGGCTGCCAGTGGGTAGGGGAGAGGACAGACTGCAAGGAGCACTGAGTGATAGAAATACTCCACACCATGGTTGTGGCAGTGGTTATACATATACTCTATAGATGTATCAAAACTCTTCAAACCATACATGTAAAAAAGGCTAAATTTAACTGCATGTAAATTATATGTCAATGATCTCCTCTGCCCCCCACAAAAAAAAACATGTGTTCTATGATAATAATTAACATATTCCACAAGTCAAATCATGCCTTGGAAGAAATAAGAACTGTATGGTGTAAAGCTTGACTATTGTGTGATTCTCTAGGAAAGTAAATGAGGAATAAAATCTTCAACTCCTGTTCATTCCACAAACCCACAAACAACTGCAGCCTTAAGTCTGCAAGGCTTCCATTAGCCACAGCAATATTTATTGAATATCTATTATGTGCAGGTTGCTGTCCCAGACATTGGAGATTCAGCAATGAACAAAAGTGTTCTCATGGAACTTCTATAGCAAGGTGGAAGAAGACCTGACAAATAACAGTGTATTGTTAAGGCAGTGGGTGATAAGAATAATGAAGAAAAATAAAGCAGAGCAAAGAGAGTAATGATAGGTGGGTAATTCTTTTCTTTAGGTCAGTGAAATGAGAATGTGCCATATGTTACTGGCAAAGGGGTCACCAAGTGACAGCTGGGATTGTGAATTGTTTTAACTTTTCCCTAAACCAAAATATGAAATGCCAGGCAGACTCAGCAATGGTGGCAAATGAAAAAGAGTAGAGGTTCACAGGAAGCCTGGTGCCAAGGGGGAAATGAAGACCCCAGTCAGCAGCGACTGCACTGCTCCTCCAACCCCCATCCTCACCAAAATGTTCAGCCCTTTTGAACTTCACACGGAAGTTTCAAAGAGCGATGAGAGAAGAAGAAAGGAAGCGAGAGAAAGAAGCAGACATGCTAAAAAGACAAGGTGGGAGGATTTTTTCCCACTTACTGACGTCAAAAGGAAAACAGGAGCTATATCCCGTGACTGCCTTCTACCCTTCCAAAACATTATATCTGTCTACAGAAATGCAGTAAGGAAAAAACCGCACATGTTTTCAGTACTATTCAAAACTCTTAGTTTGTGCAGTAACAAAAGGTTGGTTGGTCTTTTTCCTTCCTACAAGAACACTGCAAGCACACGAGGCTGAGCTTCCATCTAAGGGGGGCAGTGAACCTCCTACCTGCTCGCTCTGAGAAAGACCAGTCTCCACTGGGAACCACACAACTGCCATTTCTCACTGGAGCTGAGAAGTCAGCCCCTGGAAGCAGAAGAGGACAACCTTGCACAAGGCCAACCCCCAGCTGATAGAAAGAAGTCATTGCAGCTTTGGAGACCCACTCCCACCCCACCCCAATCTTACAGAAAAGCCTCATGGCATCTGGTCCCATCACTTCATGGGAAATAGATGGGGAAACAGTGGAAACAGTGTCAGACTTCATTTTGGGGGGCTCCAAAATCACTGCTGATGCTGACTGCAGCCATGAAATTAAAAGACGCTTACTCCTTGGAAGGAAGGTTATGGCCAACCTAGATAGCATATTTAAAAGCAGAGACATTACTTTGCCAACAAAAGTCTGTCTAGTCAAGGCTATGGTTTTTCCAATGGTCGTGTATGGATGTGAGAGTTGGACGGTGAAGAAAGCTGAGTGCCGCAGAATTGATGCTTTTGAACTGTGGTGTTGGAGAAGACTCTTGAGAGTCCCTTGGACTGCAAGGAGATCCAATCAATCCATCCTAAAAGAGATCAATCCTGGGTGTTCATTGGAAGGACTGATGTTGAAGCTGAAACTCCAATACTTTGGCCACCTCATGTGAACAGCTGACTCATTGGAAAAGACCGTGATGCTGGGTAGGGTTGGGGGCAGGAGGAGAAGGGGACGACAGAGGATGAGATGGTTGGATGGCATCACTGACTCAATGGACATGGGTTTGGGTAGACTCCGGGAGTTGGTGATGGACAGAGAGGGCTGGTGTGCTGCAATTCATGGGGGCGCAAAGAGTCGGACACGACTGAGGAACTGAACTGAACTGAACTGAACCAAGAGCAAGGGGCTTGCCCAGACTCACCCCCAAGAGTTGGAACTGGCCTCCAGGCTTCTCCAGAAATAACTTTGTCAACAACTGCTCCTACTTTCCCACTACTATATTCCTCCTACAACTCTGTTTATTCTTCTGAACACACTTTTCCTATCAGTTCTACCCAAATAGCTCATATACACAGAATATGTAGCCAGCAACTGACTTTCATCTTTCAAAAACAGTAGTTTTATGACAGCTCTTTCTCTAAACAAACAAACAAATTAATAAGCAAGTATGTGTGTGTTCTTTGTTAGACAAATTTCCCCATAGTTTCCAGAAGTGAGACAGAAGTTGAAATCTCTCCTGATGAAACTGTTTCTGGATGTCTTACGTCAATAAATAACTAGCCAGTAACAAAAGCAAGAGGTCGATTTAAGGCAGGATATAACTATATAACATATGAACTGTAGTAAATGTGTTGGCGCTAAAGCTCAACTAATGACCTCTTCCTCAGATGCTGATGCAAATACAAGGATCACAGGTACTGCTGCATCTCATCTCCAGAGAGATGTAGAGGTTTCTGTAGAATTGAAGATCTGAAACCTGTAAGACCAGCAGAGTATGCTTCTTTGGAAGAGGTCTGTTTTTTAATTGTCTCTCTGAGTGTATGTCTCCAGATCAGTAGCCACATTTATGGAAAATGATAGTGAGGTTAAAACCAGGCTGGAACAGGCTCTTTGCACCCATGGCTGATGACAGGGCATGGCTGCCGTGGTGGAAGAAGGCGACTTGGAATGTCTCCCCATGATTTCTCCCAAGATAGCGATCAACTGAAGTTATTTTAACTGCCTCAGTTACTTTTCTGGCCTCCAGTTGTCACTGAGCTCTCTACCAGTAAGGCCACTCATGCTAATTCTTAAATTCTATCCCCTCGCACTCTTCAGACATACTATAGACTCACAACTCAGGGAAACTGTCCTTAGTTGCCACTAAACCCTTAGAGGCCTGCAGAAAGGTCATGGGCTGGTACTTGGTGACCCCTGAAACGATGTTCCTACTTATACTATAACATCTTAATACTCAAATTTAAGGAGAAAAAATGATGTAAGAAATCCTCCAAGATAAAAGTCACAGATAAAAGGAAGCCATTCTATCATTCTAGAAGACTCCTGTCATTCTAGAAGAGGCTCTGCTATCACAAGACCTGATTTAAAAATACAGATCCAGGACTTTCCTGGTGGTCGAGTGGCTAAGATTCTACATTCCTGATCCCTGGTCAGGGAACTCAATCTCACATATCTCAACTAAGATCAAGTATAGCCAAATAAATAAATATCTTAAAAATATATAGATCTAATGAATTTTATTAATTCTAACAATTTGTAACTCAAGGGGAATTTTAAGTACCAAATGTATCATACTTGATTATTAGTAACAGTAAGTTTATACATAACTGCACATTCTTGTTTCACCCTGGAATATATATTCAATCTCCTGGATGAAAGTATTTGCTAATGGCTAATTTTCAAAATAAGGGCTATGACAGGAATACACAAAAATTGAAAAATTAGAAGAGATACATGAATATTGTACATGAATATATATACATGTACATGAATATGAATACATGAATATTGTAATTAGTTAAAGCCTTTGAGAAGCACAACTCCTCATGCTGTCAACAATTCTATTTTAAAGGGGATTCAAAAAATTTAAATCTATTTCTATCATATTGCTGATATTTGGACAACCAAAAATCCTATTTATCACTCTCAACAGTCCAGTTGCTAGCAGCTAAAACAGTCTCAGGACTTCTAAAACTGACAAGAACCAGAGTTTCCGAAAGCAAATCCATCCTGTCCTCAAGTTCTTGTTTCATCACTGTAGAATTATGGAGAAATTCTGACAAAATGTTAGCGACAGCCCTTCTTATGCTGCTGCTTTCCACTAGACAAACACAGAGCAACCCTGAAAGGAAGACTTCGGCCAACAATATGACTGTTTGCTTTTTCCCTGGTTGTGGGTGGGTAGCATATAGGAAAAAGGAACCTTTCCCCTAGAAATGAAATACCTGTCAACATTACATGACATAGAAAACAACTTTTTTCTCAATCACAATCATAATGCCAAAGTTAGAGGATCCCACAGGGAAGGAACTATAAAACTGACAAACATCCTGAGTGATACAGAAACACAAGCAAGTCTGCCTCCATGAGCAATCCTTTATTTGCAGAAAACTTTGACTGGATAATGTTCCCTGTTGTTGGAGGAGGGCTTTCCAAGAGCATTTTAGGATAAAAGGCTTAGTGACTATATCAGCAAAAACCATTTTGTTTGCTTTACATCTCAGAAGGGTCAACATCTTCAGATGTTCAACCTTCTCTCAGCCTAAAAAGTTTATTTTTATGAAAGTGCTCAAAGGACTTGGGGACAGACAAACCCAAATCCCTTCACTGCCTTCCCCTTCCTGTGGACCGATGCCGCTGTGCAGCAAGCTTCCCCAGATGTCCTTAATTATTTTCCTGAATTAAATGGCCTGGTAGACAGAAGGGAGGTTTTGGAGTCAGAGGAGGTAGGGTTTGAATCCTGACTCTGCTACTCACCAGCTCAGGGACCTTAGGCATTGAGTCCCTGTATTCTCTCCATAAAATAGAACAAATAATGTATATAAAATATTATTTGGGACAAAAGAAGTATCCACTAAATGGCAGCTATGATTAGTGCGGTTGACTTCACAGTGTACTCACTGTGTATGTTATCTCCGACTCTTTGGGACCCCATGAACTGTAGCCCACCAGGCTCCTCTGTCCATGGGATTTTCCAGCAAGAATACTGGAGTGGGTTGTCATTTCCTCCTCCAAGGGATCTTTCCGAACCCATGTCTCCTGCGTCTCCTGTATTGGCAGGTGAATTCTTTACCACTAAGCCACCTGGGCTTCCCCAAAGCACTCAGGTGGGGCATGAAGTGGGCAGTTTATTAATATTAAAGCAATCTCTCTTCTTCCTTCTCTGTCCACAGAAGGGACTATTTCCCCAACAGCCTTTCCAGAACACACTGGAACTCTCTGCATGCCCAGATCGGTGGGAGATGTGAAAGGGTTTTGCTGGTATCCTGGTACCATTTCTACCAGTGTCTTATCATAACCCCCCCATTTGGGGACCCCTACCACCCATAACTCCAATACTTTTGCCACCTCATGCGAAGAGTTGACTCATTGGAAAGGACCCTAATGCTGGGAAGGATTGGGGGCAGGAGGAGAAGGGGACGACAGAGGATGAGATGGTTGGATGGCATCACCGACTCGATGGACATGGGTTTGGATAAACTCTGGGAGTTGGTGATGGACAGGGAGGCCTGGCGTGCTGTGATTCATGGGGTCGCAAAGAATTGGACACGACTGAGCGACTGAACTGAACTGAACCACCCATGTATACTATTCTTCCGCTCTGGGAGCAGTCAGCTCTTCTGTTCCACATAGGCTGCCTTCCTCCATGTCTTCAGCACCTTGCTCAGTTTTGTTCTCCAGACTACTTCCTCCAGCTTCCAGGTCAATTACCTATTTGCAATCTGGGCCTTATATTTATTCCTCCATCTCTTCAGCTCTCCTGCCATCTCCTCCAGTGTACTAAGGGCTCCGATGGTCCCTGCTACACACTAAATCAGGCCACAGGCTACCATTTCTCAACATCTTACTGTCCTATGCCACCCTGAGCCCAGAGCCACTTGGTGCTCGTACACATTCGTGCAGTGAAGGCTTCTGAAGTTAGACCCCAGGGATGAGAAAAATTAGTTAAAGCAGGTTCCCCACAGTAGCAAATCAGAAATGTCATAAAGGACAAGTTCAGGTAGCCCAAAACCATGACAAATTTTCCAGCTGCATTCAAAGAAATTCAGATTAAACAGGAGTGCATCTAATTTGGTCTTCCCCAAAGTCACTCAAATTTGTTGGTAAGGGCATTCATTTTCATGGACTTCTTGTGAGCAAAGGAGAATCTGTAATTTGCCAGACTGAGGCTCCAAACGCCTGTAAACATCCAACTAACAAGAACACCTCCCCTAGGGGCTCAACCATGAATACAAAACTGTCAACATTGGTCAGGAGCCTCAAACTCTAAACTCATAGGCTCAAGTCAAGAACTCACTCAATGAAGCTTATCAAAACCTGCATACAATTTTTCAACCTCAACACTTTATTCCTTTTACTTTTGCCAAAACAAGTAATCTCACTTGTGGCTCTTTTCCAGTTCTAGCTCATATGTGACCAAACCCAGCAACCTTCTCCAGAACCTCCCCTTTCACCAACCAGCTCTTGAGACAGTGCTAGCACAGGTCATTTGTCCAAGATGCCTCATGTGTCCGAGACACAACCCAGTGAGAACCAGCTGACCAGCTAGGTGAGGATGTAGTTGGGGCTCCAGGACAGGCACAGAGGCACAGGGTTGAAGCCCTGCCCTCCTGACTTCAAAACTGAACTCCTTCTCTTGAACTAACAAGCCACTTTGTTGACTGCCTTGCTAAATTACAGAGGAATAAGATCACAAGTTGACCTGAAAAACAAAAAATGAAGGATGTTAGCCTTTAAAAAGAAAACATACTGGCAACATGAGCTCCATTATTTGAGGTCTGGAAGGATGCTCCCAGTGGAAATTGATCTGAATTATTTCAATGTTATCATGATTCTGAGAACTCCTTCTTGAAAGTGCTACTGTCATTAAGATCTTCACAAATCAAACATTTTATGTGCCAGATAACAAAATGCTCAAGGAAAGATGCAACTAAACTATTGGGTGGAACTCCTGCTGGCCTCTTTTATCAACTGCAGTTGACAGTGGCATTTTAAAATGCACATACTCTCATCTCCCAAGCAACTGTATGCTAAGTGTCTACATCACTTGAGCAGGGAGTCCCCAGTGGAGTTCCACCTGAGGACAGTGTGCCTTGCTGGTCTTTGCAGCCTCCAGGGGCACATCCACTCTCCTCAATGGAGGCCATTGGAACCTACTGTCGGACAGCCAAGGAGAAAGCCATGCTAAGATGATGCGAAATGGGACTGGAGTTGGAAATGGGAAAATGGCACTAATTCCACTAAATTTGCAAGTCCTGTAACAGGACTGACAACTGAAGAAACACTACTTAACCGAAGGCTTTCCTTATCTTGAACTCGAGGTACTTCCTATAATGAACACAATCATTAAAGTCAAAAGAAAACTAAAAAGCTAAAAAACTGCCTGTAATCACAATTAATCCTAAACAGCCAAAATTAGCACAAGGTTTTTCTACTTTTGCATGAAGACAATGGTCCCGGGGAAAGACTCAGCCGTTGGGACTTGGTAAGAGACTGATTCGCAAGTGTCCCTGGCTTTCATCGCTGACAGGGCCAGCCACTGTGGCTTACTCAGAAGCAAGGGTGTGGAGGGAAATCCAAGGAAGAGGGGATATACTTATACATGTGACTGATTGATTTTGCTGTACAGCAGAAATTAGCACAACATTGTAAAGCAACTCTACTCCAATTTTTCTAAAATGCTATTGAAAAATAAAGAAGCAGAGGCATATAATTGAATAATAAGAGGCTAAATCTTTAGGCAGTAAAAATTGGAGGGAATTTGATAGAGGTTATAAATCCTTTTAATCTATAGCTTTCTACCTTCTGCTAGCATACACTTAAAATACTTTTTAGCAATATCTTAGCCCTAACCATGAAGCTACAATAAAACAGTTTTAAGAAAATATTTTGCTTTATAAAAGTTGTGGCAAGATGGATGTACTATTTATTTTTATAGAAATCAAGGTTGAAAAGGAACCTAGAGAAATCTGTTATCATCTCTAATTTTTAGACACAACGGAGGGCGGTAAACCATCCATTCACTGTAAGACAGCTTTTGCGATTTTCTTTTAGGGCACCTGAAGGTAATTTTATCAGGACAAAGCATTATATCATATCCACAAATGTCCTCCTTTCTCATTAATATGTGTCTGCTCATTAAATCTATAAATAAATCAGGAATAAGAATCTATTCCCCCAAATCAAGGGCCATTTTAAAGAGATTATATTCTAATTAAATATTTTCTAAAAATTCACACATGCATATAGCACCGTTTCTCCTTTATATTTTAAAACAGTGAAAGCCTTTGTCTAAGACCTTTGCACAGATGTACTAACTTTCCATTGAAATGAGAGTGTCTAGTATTATGTAAGAAGGCTTTCTTCATTTATTCATTTAACAAATATTTCTGGAGCTCCTACTAGGTATCAGGTAAGCAATCGAGATCTAGTATTTAATAATTCGAAATAGGTCTGTGATTAGGTCATCATGGTGTTTATGTGTACGGGGGTACCCAAGAAATAAATAGGTAAACAAAGTAAAAAATTACGTCCAAATTCTGGGGGGTTTAACTCTTGCTTCCTGATCTGCACAGAGATTTCTCAAGAGGCAGGTCAGGTGGTCTGGTATGCCCATCTCTTTCAGAATTTTCCACAGTTTATTGTGATCCACACAGTCAAAGGCTTTGGCATAGTCAATAAAGCAGAAATAGATGTTTTTCTGGAACTCTCTTGCTTTTTTGATGATTCAACGGATATTGGCAATTTGATTTCTGGTTCCTCTGCCTTTTCTAAAACCAGCTTGAACATCTGGAAGTTCACGGTTCACATATTGCTGAAGCCGGGCTTGGAGAATTTTGAGCATTACTTTACTAGCGTGTGAGATGAGTGCAATTGTGCAGTAGTTTGAGCATTCTTTGGCATTGCCTTTCTTTGGGATTGGAATGAAAACTGACCTTTTCCAGTCCTGTGGCCACTGCTGAGTTGTCCAGATTTGCTGGCATATTGAGTACAGCACTTTCACAGCATCATCTTTGAGGATTTGAAATAGCTCAACTAGAATTCCATCACCTCCACTAGCTTTGTTCATAGTGATGCTTTCTAAGGCCCACTTGACTTCACATTCCAGGATGTCTGGCTCTAGGTGAGTGATCACACCATCGTGATTATCTGGGTCGTGAAGATCTTTTTTGTATAGTTCTTCTGTGTATTCTTGCCATCTCTTCTTAATATCTTCTGCTTCTGTTAGGTCTATATCATTTCTGTCCTTTATCGAGCCCATCTTCTCATGAAATGTTCCCTTTGTACCTCTAATTTTCTTGAAGAGATCTCTAGTCTTTCCCATTCTGTTGTTTTCCTCTATTTCTCTGCATTGATCACTGAGAAAGGCTTTCTTATCTCTCCTTGCTATTCTTTGGAACTCTGCATTCAGATGGAAATATCTTTCCTTTTCTCCTTTGCTTTTCACTTCTCTTCTTTTCCCAGCTATTTGTAAGGCCTCCTCAGACAGCCATTTTGCTTTTTTGCATTTCTTTTCCATGGGGATGGTCTTGACCCCTGTCTCCTGTACAATGTCATGAACCTCTCTGTCCATAGTTCATCAGGCACTCTGTCTATCAGATCTAACCCCTTAAATCTATTTGTCACTTCCACTGTATAATCATAAGGGATTTGATTTAGGTCATACCTGAATGGTCTAGTGGTTTTCCCCACTTTCTTCAATTTAAGTCTGAATTTGGCAATAAGCAGTTCATGATCTGAGCCACAGGCTGCTTCTGGTCTTGTTTTTGCTGACTGTATAGAGCTTCTCCATCTTTGGCTGCAAAGAATATAATCAATCTGATTTCGGTGGTGACCATCTGGTGATGTCCATGTGTACAGTCTTCTCTTGTGTTGTTGGAAGAGAGTGTTTGCTATGACCAGTGCGTTCTCTTGGCAAAACTCTATTAGCCTTTGCCCTGCTTCATTCTGTACTCCAAGGCCAAATTTGCCTGTTACACCAGGTGTTTTCTGACTTCCTACTTTTGCATTCCAGTCGCCTATAATGAAAAGGACATCTTTTTTGGGTGTTAATTCTAAAAGGTCTTGTAGGTCTTCATAGAACCATTCAACTTCAGCTTCTTCAGCGTTACTGCTCGGGGCATAGACTTGGATTACCGTGATATTGAATGCTTTGCCTTGGAAACGAACAGAGATCATTCTGTCGTTTTTGAGATTGCATCCAAGTACTGCATTTTGGACTCTTTTGTTGACCATGAAGGCTACTCCATTTCTTCTAAGGGATTCCTGCCCACAGTAGTAGATAAAATGGTCATCTGAGTTAAATTCACCCATTCCAGTCCATCTTAGTTCGCTGATTCCTAGAATGTCGACGTTCACTCTTGCCATCTCCTGTTTGACCACTTACATTCCAGGTTCCTATGCAATATTGCTCTTTACAGCATCGGACTTTGCTTCTATCACCAGTCACATCCACAGCTGGGTATTGTTTTTGCTTTGGCTCCATCCCATCATTCTTTCTGGAGGTATTTCTCCACTGATCTCCAGTAGAATATTGGGCACCTACCAACCTGGGGAGTTCATCTTTCAGTGTCCTATCTTTTTGCCTTTTCATACTGTTCATGGGGTTCTCAAGGCAAGAATATTGAAGTGGTTTGCCATGCCCTTCTCCAGCGGACCACATTCTGTCAGACCTCTTCACCATGACTCATCCGTCTTGGGTGGCCCCACACGGCATGGCTTAGTTTCATTGAGATAGACAAGACTGTGGTCCGTGTGATCAGATTAGCTAGTTTTCTGTGATTGTAGTTTCAGTGTGTCTGCCCTCTGATGCCCTCTCGCAACACCTACCGTCTTACTTGGGTTTCTCTTACCTTGGATGTGGGGTATCTCTTCACGGCTGTTCCAGCAAAGTGCAGCCGTATTAGCCATAGACAAATAGATACACACACATTTTAAAAATATGATATCTTCCTCTTCCCTCCTTCCAATACCAGAAATCACACCTCACTCCAGCTAAAGTAAACTGCCACTTCCATCCCAAAGCCTTTCATCGAGGAGTGGAGAAGAGTCTACAGATCAGTCTAAAAGCCATTATTCCGGGCCTTTACATCCTCTCCGTCTTTCCAAGGAAAGCTGCTGCTTCCATTAGTGTTACCTTTATGTCAAACTTGGATCATCTAAATACCAGATCCAATCAAATTCAAGCTGCCATACCCTTGAGGACTTGCTTCTTCCAGAAAACAAGCTTGGTTTGACTCTTAACAAAAACTATTCCTAACCTGGCATCCTTCAGAAATTTTGCAAAGCAAGAGTAAACAGGGATATGAAACCCAAACAACTTCTTAGCAGTTCCTTCCCTCTTCCCATGCCTGTTTCAATCATGAAATCTCTTGCTCCTTTTTTTTTCCCTTCTGGTTCCTTCCAGTCCTAATTTGTTATGATCTTTGAAACAACTAAAGAAAACTTAGTGTCTTGCCCATCTGCCCCCAGTGAGTCTTCTGAGATATTTAGAAATATCCTTATAAGGTTAGTCTATTTCTCATCCTTTCTTGGAAGATGAACATATCTCAAAAATCAGTTAGCTTTCTATTATATATTGGCTTAATAGGATTGTACCATAAGAAACAAAATCTATACTCAAAATGGAGATGCCCAGAATGGAGAGTCCAAATGAATATTTTTTTTCAGAGAGAATCTCCAGATAGTGAGTCGGAAATGAGACAAATGTCTCATCATGTCTTATTCCATCATGTTTGCTCCATTGAAACTTACTGAGATCACCAACCACTTTTTCCTTTGCATTTAAGATAAAATTCTTCTTTGGGTTCTATGAATCAAGTCTTCATCCACCTAATGCGGATAAATAGGTAATTTCAACTCTGTCTCACTTCTTCGTCCTCTCTTCCCACCATCTTCTTTTCTTCTGTCATCATGCTCATCAAAACACTCCTATGTATTCCATGGGTATTTCCACTCTACCTCTCAAAACCCACACAATCTGTTACACTAATACTGCGACTGTCCCTCAGGACATTTCTCTGGGCAGCTCCTATCAAAGAATCACTCTTTTTCCTAAATACACATCTAGAGAATATAAAAGCTTGAATGGCTCTTTAAAAGTCATGTACTCAGCCTCTTTCATTTCATCAAGAAACTAAATCTTAGAAAAGTAAAATGACTTGCCCAGGGTCACATGACTGCTTAGTAGGTTTCTGGAATTACATGTAGAATATAATTACATCAAATTGTATGTAATTTTTTCTGAAAAGAGAATCCATAGCTTTCAGCATATTCTCCATGTAGTCCAGAATACTGTCCCAATAAATAATAACCACTGATTGGTTTTATATATACAAAGTTCTTCCCAAAAAGTGTCTGGTACTAAACACCAGTTATCATAAAACATTTTGACTTCAAGAGTAGCCAAATAAAATGTTTTGATTTCCAAATGCTTCTTGGAAGTTGGATTTAGCATAGAAAATGTTGCAATTCTAAACAAATACACATATACACATACAGACACACACACATAAAGAATGATTAAAAGAAAAGTTCCTATACATAAAAGGTTATTTTGATTTTTTAAGTAATTAAATTCTTTAAATTCTAAATTACTTAGTGAATTATCTCATTCTTATCTTTTAAAAAATAAATTAATGTGCAAATAAAAGTAGTTCAATGTGAAATGTAACAGACTAGATCACTTTTTTCAAAGCACAGCTGCCTCAAAAAAGAGAAATGAAACTGAGTGGAATCAGAATTGTTTATTCTACAAAAAGTAAGCTGGTCTAAGTACATACTAATATTTCTCAACCTATCATAAACCTAACCTTAACTAGTTATTTCTCATATAATTCTACTTCTAATGCTTTTCTGTGACTATCACATCATTTTAATTCATCTTTCAGAATATAGAAAACCAACATTAGTTTCCCATTCTCTTTGACTTATTCAAGATAGCATTTATTGAATCCCCTTCCATATCAAGGAGAGTAAATTAAGGACTGGGACCTTAATCCTAGAGAATCAGATTCTAGGACCTTAATCCTAGAAGAATCCTAGACCTTCTCCTAGAGAAGCATATACTCAAGAAGACAAATAAATGTTAACTATAACCAAAAAAAAAAAAAAAACCCATGCAATTAAACCCATGACATGAATAGTGCTGTGATCCAATACTATGGGAGCAAAAAAGAAAGGGATAATTAATTTTAACTCAGTGTTGGCAGGAAGGTGTGAATCCAGGAGAGCTTATGAGAAGGATGGCATTTAAATCAGGTCTTAGAGGAAATTTTCAAAATGGAAAAAGACAGGATTTCAAGTTTTCTTTTGTTTTAGGAACCAAGTCTGATGCTCCTCGGAGTAAATGCTCTTTGCTTTACAACAGCTTACTGTCTCAACAGAATGCAGAATAACCAAAGGCTCTACCTGAAAACAATTTTACATACAAGATTTTCTTACTCTGGCTTCAGATATTTCTAAAATGTGCCTCTCTAACAACATCTATTCTGGTTACCTATCCAGGGAACTATTTTCAGTCGTAAATACCCAAATGAAAAGTGAGACTCATTCTTTGCCTTTAGCGAGTATTTCATTTGTCAAAAGTCAATATTTTAACAAAGCCCTTACCCTGTTATTGGTAAATTCATGGAAACCAGATTGCCTGGGATGCAACCTCAGCTTCACTACTTACTTACAAAATCCATGGTCAGGCTACTTACCCTGTCCATACCTCAGTTTCCCTGTCTGTAAAATGAAAATAGTAACAGAACCCACCTCATGTAGTTCTCAACAGAATGAACTAAATTATTACATGTAAAATGCTTGAAACACCCAGCATAAGGTAAATCAATAATAAGCATAACTTTTTACCAAGAAAAATCTTTTCTAAGAGTTTATGTCTAAGGTGCTACATCAATTTAATAAGAAAAAGTCTCCCATTCTGTCTCACCTTTATTTAAGCTGACTTTTAAAATATATTTGCTCAGAGAAAGATGCTGTAAGATAAAAGATAAATTTGATTCCTAGACAGTAACGGCAGCAACAGAAAAACAGGTTATTCAGAAGGTCTCTGACATATTGAGGGATAAAACAAACAGAAATCATATTGTACAACAAGCAATTTTAAAAATTCACCAAAGATTGACAGCTAAGCTAATAGTTCCCTTCCCTTTTTCTTTCGTTCCTTTTACAACTAAACCTTCTATCCATTTTTTATGTATTACATGGAAAGATTTGGAGATCACTATAGACTTACAAACATTTGACTGAAACAACAGTCAATTTTTTATTTTAAACCAAGAGCTAGAGTTGAGCAAATTTTACTGTCTGTCCTTTCCATGGTGTTGCAATCCCTACGCAATCAATGTCCCAACAAGCTGAAGAGAATTTGGCTGGCCCACTCACAGCAACAAGGGAAATAAGATACAGGCTGTAGATTCCATTAAGGACTAGAGCAGATGTATGTACCGGAACTCAGTGAGCATCCTCGCAGAGTCCTCTGCCCACAGCAACCGAAACTGTACCACCTCACTGCTGAGTGTGGGAGTCAAATCTGGGGCTCACTGGATAGGTTCAAAACTCAGCTGTGCCAATTGCAAGGTGTGTGGCCAGAAACCCTCTCTGTTTCTTAGTCTGCAAAATAGGGACAACAGGTGGATTTGTGGTTAAAATTAAAATCGTATTTGAAAAGCATTTGTAATAGTATTTGGCACCTGGTGCTATTTAACAGTGTCTATTAAATAAATATTGCAGTAACTTCCACACTTATGATTATTTCCACATGCAGATATGAAGAAGGTTTCAGTTTTAGTGTAAGCCCTCCCCTAGAACAGTTAAATTAAAACAAATTTTCAGCAAGATCTTTAAAATTTGATATGGAAGTAATTGACCATAAAGAGCATTAAATTTCCATTATTTCCTTACCATCTAGATAGTAAATAAAAATGTATTTGGAATTTAGAGTATTTTATAAATGTGAAAATGACATCTATTGGAATTTTCTAGACTGTCAGAGGTTCAGGAATTAAGGAAGAAGTTACTAAGGAATCTAAGGCAATGTCCATTTAATTTTTTAGGAGCTGAAAAAAAAATAGCAAAGATATTAACAATTTACAATCATGCTGAATATAGCATAAGCAACTTAGCTTATGGGAAGGAAGATGCCCTAAAAAAAATTTTAACGAAAAATACTACAACTCTCTCCATATAAGATAAATATTACAGAAGATAAAAAACTATGTCACTAAGTTTCATTTGGTTTCATTCATTTTTAATAATGTAAGCATTAAGACTTTTTATTGTAAGCATTAAGAGCAGAGGTTGGAAACAATCAAACCCTAATCACCCTTTTCCATTCTAAGCTAGTCTCACATGAACTGTAAATATGCCCGAAGTCAAAAGGTGTCCAGGGTTTATTATAGGTCTCTATTTAGATGTAAATTGAGAGCTGAGATTTTAAATGCTCATCTGAAGGGGAGACACATTTCACAAGTGTCCATTTCACAATCAGATACATCATTCTGGAACACCAGGCTGGTCCCTGCAAGGGGGCTCAAGAATTACTCTGACTGCAGTAGCAATTCCTACCCCTTGAACTGTGGTCATCGAAGGCTGGTCACTCTGATTCTACTGCTTTTTCTCAAGCAAATACCAGTGTGCTCTGTGTATCTAATGTTTTCCCAAAACTCTATCATGAATTAACTTAATGCATAAAGCATTAAAGCTCCTATAAAAGGAGCATTTGGGAATGGATACATGAGTGTGTGACTAAGTTCCTTTGTTGTCACCTGAAACTATCAAATATTGTTAATCAATTATACTTTAATGTAAAATTAAAAGTTAAAAAAAAAAAGGAGTACTTGGGGAACAGGAAAACTCTGTACTTGAAAATTATTTACCATGAGAAGAGTTTCTACTCCAGAACTTTCTCCTTTGCTCTCACACTTTCTTTGATTTAGGATAAGTGTCTCAAGAGAATGACATGAACAACAGAAAGACTCCATTAATTTCGTAGTAAGTATGAGGAAAATGGGCTGAAATAAAAGGGGAGATAAAAAACCAAGTACTTCTTTAGTTGCGTTTTAAATTTTGTCTGAAAAGATCGAAACTTAGGTTTGGGTCCCAAACTATTGTTTAAAGAACCATTAAAACTCTGCTTTTGAACTTGCAAAATTTTATGAGGTGTTCTTTGATGGGAGGTGAGAATCGATCCTTAGAAAGTGACTTGCTGATTTTTATCACCAAGGAATTTTTTAAAATATCAAATTTATCGTCTATTATATGAATGCATATACCACGCACTCACTTCGTTATTTCACTGAAAAGTCCTGGTTTTAAAAGCTGATAGTATCGCTTTTGCAAAAGACAAGGGCCAATTATTTCCAGTGCCACATTTCTTTCTCTCCCTTTTTCCTTCTCTCTCTCTGTTTTCTTTTATCTTGTTTATTCCCTTCTTTTTGATGAGTGCTGAAAAAGAGGCACCTACACACAACCCTAGCACTGGCCCACGCCCCAAGAACCCTCCATTTAGCAACTCTCTGGGAGTTGGGAACCATTCGAAAACACAAGCAGAAGCGCTGTCGCCTGATCCCCCAGGTTTCCTCCCAGTCTACAACCACCCGTCTTCATCGGATCTCGGTCGGAACCATAGCAGGCGACAAAGCCTCTTACAGCCTGGCCTCACTCCGGCCAAGGAGCCGATTCCCAGGCCACCCGGCCAGGAGGCGCTGTGGATCAGTCCCCCTCGTGGCCACCGGCAGCCGGCGCCCAGCCTTCCCTCCCCCCACCACGAAGCGCAGCCCGCCCGCGGAGCTGCGAGTTCTGCACCGCCCGCCGGGGTTACTCTCGGTCATTCTGCTGCACCGTCTCGCCCCAGCTTCCCCATCCGTGCCCTGTCTGAAGCTGCTCCAAGAGACACGCAGCAAAGGGCAGGAAGATGGGGGAGCAGGGGAATGGTCACCTCAGCTCCAGATTTCCGCAGCCTCCCCCCCACCCCCTTCTAACGTTTGTTAAAGAAACAAAACTCTTGTCCCTCCGCCCCGCCCGTCTCCCCCACCCCCAACCCAGCCTCCCACAGCGTCAAGGACAGCAGCTCCTGGAAGCGTATAGAGACTATGGAACAGGAACCCCCTGATCAAACAAAGTCCCCGAGGCCTCAAAAGAGCACTAGCGTTAAGGACTCTGTTTGGGACACCTCCCACTCGCATTCTTGGTGAGCCAGAAAGCGCTGTTCCAGTCCGGGGGCGCAGGGGACCTATCCTCAGATCAGAGCCCAACCCGGACTAGCTCCTTAGGAACAGAGGGGATTCTGACGGCTGGCATTTTTCCGGGTGGGCGCCGGCCGACCCGCAGCCAGAGAGGGTTCCAACCGGCTCAGGCGCTTCCAAACAAAGGGAATAGCTCAGTGCCAGACCCGCCACTCTCCCTATTCCGGCAGCAGCGCCTCCAGCACCACCAGGAGCCCCCGATTCCACTGCGCCCCAGCTACTGCGCTCGGGTCTCCGCGTGCCCAGAGATGCTCCCCGAGCTCCACCGCCGGGCGAACCCTGAGCGCAGCGATGTCGCGTCTTTGGGTCGCCAGAGCTCCTCCTAGGACGTCCTCTCCACATTTACAAGCCCCTGTTTGCGCTGCAGGAGGTGGGGATGTGGGGGTTCGGACTAAAGTCCCCGAAACCCAGCGCTTCCCAAAGTCCCCTCGGCCCGAAACAAAACAATAACGTCCAAGTCGCTGGAGAGACTCTTACCTGTTTTCCACTTTTGTGTTTGTGGCTCTTTCCCCAACCCCTTGAAAAACCCTTCAGGAAAGAAGGCAGGTAAAGGGAGCAAAGCGCCCCGAGAAATTGGCTGTGGCGGCGCTGGTTGCACGGCGCCCCCTGTTCTGCCCACCTGCGCCCGGGGAGAGAGAGGTGTCGGCGCGTCTCTGCCGGCCCCGGCAGCACTCACTCTGCCTCGGAATTACCGGGGTTTTGCCGCGACTAGTTCCTTTTATAGATTCGGCGGCGCTGAGCGCTGGGGTTACTATCGGTCAAAGCCTGTTCTCTCCCTCCTTCCCCGCCCCCTTCCCGGCCTCTGTTTATGTAGTTCAGTCACTCAGCAGAACGCACGTGGAGCCGCGTCCCGCCCCTTAAACGGGCGACGTCCAGCGGCGCGCGGGGCTGGGGGCGGAGAGCGCCAGTGGGGTGCAGCCGGCCTACCCTAGGCGTAGGTCCGCGCCCCTCGCCCCAGCCCGGCCCGCCAGCGCAGGAACAGGGGCAAACGCCGGTCCTGGGACTGTGCTCGCCAGAGACTCTCATCCAGGTTCAGGGCAGCCAACAGCACGAGTGAAAATCGCTTTCTCTAAACTAGTTCTTTCAGCAACTTTTGTTTCCTTTGTTAATTTACTCAGCTGGAGGGACTTGGGGGGCGGAGAGAGGAGGGGGAAGGGGAAGAGAAAGCGAGGCTAAAACCGCTAGGGATGTCAACCCTTTAGTCTTTTTTTTCCCTTAAACGCCCAGAGTGGGGAGAAGATGGACAGTCCTCTGGACAATTGGCTGGTTTTGTTTTCCACCACAAACCCTGACTTTGGAATTCAAGAGCCTATGGGGTTCCCAATTTGGGGCCTCCGAAGTCCCAGGAGGACCCCTGAAAACTGTCTTGCTCCTTCCCTTGGCAAACTGGGAGGAGGAGCGAGGCCACAGAAAACCGAGCAATGTGAATTAATCTCCTTTTTATTTTCACCATGTCAGTCAGCAGTGATAGATAAATACACGTGGGCTTGTATTTAGGTTTCTACAGGTTCACAAAGCATCGCTAGAGAATCGCAGTCTTGTAAAATTACATAACCATTCCAATTCTCCAGCTTCTTCCTCTGACTTTGGTTTTGACAGTCAAGAGCAAGAGGGCCCATAACATTTGAGGAACAGAAGCAAGTGTACAAATGGAGGCCCACATACTTGAAGTCTCAATAATTAACTCATAAATAAAGCTGCTGCTGCTGCTGCTAAGACGCTTCAGTGGTGTCCGACTCTGTGCGACCCCATAGATGGCAGCCCACCAGGCTCCGCCATCCCTGGGATTCTCCAGGCAAGAATACTGGAGTGGGTTGCCATTTCCTTCTCCAGTGCATGAAAGGGAAAAGTGAAAGTGAAGTCGCTCAGTCCTGTCCGACTCTTAGTGACCCCATGGACTGTAGCCTACCAGGCTCCTCCGTCCATGGGATTGTCCAGGCAAGAATACTGGAGTGGGGTGCCATTGCCTTCTCTGCATAAATAAAGCTAACAAACTGTAAAATAAGTTCCTCCTACTTGATAGAGATAACTTTGGAGCAACTGGGAAGGGTGGATTCACGACCAGACTCCTTAGGCATTGACTTGAATTTTGACAAGAAAGTGGCAGAGCAGGAGAGCAGGCTCCCAGACAGCTTTGTTTCCCATCTCCAGCTCCATCATATTCCAGAAGAACCTGCACGTGTGCCTCTGGGCCCCCAGCTGCACCAGCCCCTCCAGACCATGATTTGAACCCAGGTCCACTTGTCAGTGGTTCTGTCAACACTGAGGATGGATCCAGTGAGGAGGCCCATGCAGGCCCTGAAAGAGCACTTAAGGGCCTTAGGACAATTTTGGGATCTCAGCTACACATAACTTGGTGACCTAGCCCCTGGGTCCTGTGGACCATTCATCCTTAGGAAGGGATGAGGTTTGAGGTGGGCCAGAGTCAAACCTTCTGAAGCCCAGGGCCCACAAGAGGAGACCCTGGTCCCTAGGTTTCAGGGTCAAATCTGACAACCACATGATCCACTAACTTTCTGCCTCCATTTCTTTATCCATAAAAGATACTATATATACGCTCTCCCTACCTGACTGGGGTTTTCTGAAAGGTTCATTTGAGCTCCTGGGAAGAATGGCTCTGTAAAACTAAGAGTCTGTTGATAGCTGCTTATTAATGTCATTTTCTGGTACCAACCATGGCCTATAAAGAATTTTCCATGCCAAAATTTTAAAATTCCAAGCCTAGCAAAGAGTTCAAAGTAATTTCCCTGACGTCTAGATATAAAGGAAAGCTCCTGGAGGAGGTGTTACCACTCCAAGTGTGATTTGTGGAAGTGATTATGTCTCTCTGACTCTCCATCCCCTGCCCCACCCCACCCCACCACCCACCTATCACGGTGCTTAAAATCCCACCACCAGAATCATTCTTTCTGAAACTGAAGGCTGTAGTTTCCAAGAGCACCCTACTAAAGTAACCCCTCAGATTGTTCTCCTGGGGAATGAGTGACAGTAAGTCCTGTACAATGAGACAAGGATAGGCTGTTGGAGAAAGGAGATGAGGCCAAGAAGGAGATGAAAGCACCAGAGAAGACAGCCATTGATTCTAAATACACAGGTCTATGGCCTCAAGAGAAGGCAATGGCACCCCACTCCAGTACTCTTGCCTGGAAAATCCCAGGGACGGAGGAGCCTGGTGGGCTGCCGTCTATGGGGAAGCACAGAGTCGGACACGACTGAAGTGACTTAGCAGCAGCAGCATGGCCTCAAAGTCAAATGTAATCATTTCTGAGAACAACCTATGGGATCAAGAATCTGCTCATCTCTGCACACACTGTAATGTCTGAAATAAGCTTATCAGTTGTGTTCATTTCTACCAATAAAAGAGCCTAAATCCCCAAAGAGACTAAGAGTTTTGACCAAGGGATGCAAGCACCTAATTCAGCCTTCATCATGCCCACACTTTGCGAGTATGACAGGTTCATATGAAAAAAATACTGAATTCCAAAAGTTAGAGGTTAAAAGAATGTGCCCCTTGGGAGAGTATAAAAGTGTGAATTTCTCTCCCTCGAACGTCACAGGTGGATTTGTTCCTGAGTATGCTTCAGTGAGCTTCCCCCCAAGTCCTTCAGTTCCTGCTAACACCGACACCAACACTCCAGGGCTCCACCTAGGTGACTTTTCCCAAACAAGCAGAATGGCCCTTCTTTGTTGCTGTCTCCGGAGAAGCTGATTCTGTCAGTGCAGCCTGAGTGTCTTGAAGTTCTACTCTGAGATGACCCTGGCATCTTTTAATTACAGAATTCAGGTAGCTATGGCCTTAGAGACCCTGGTAGAGGTCATGGCACTAGAGATTATCATTCTGTTGAGACATTTTAAATTAGGAATTATCCAAAAGGCTTTGCTTGGAAATTGCTTTGATATATAACACTCGTTAGCTGGTTCCCACCAGTTTTGAGGCCACAGACCTGTGTATTTAGAATCAATGGCTGTCTTCTCTGGTGCTTTCATCTCCTTCTTGGCCTCATCTCCTTTCTCCAACAGCCTATCCTTGTCTCATTGTACAGGACTTACTGTCACTCATTCCCCAGGAGAACAATCTGAGGGGTTACTTTAGTAGGGTGCTCTTGGAAACTACAGCCTTCAGTTTCAGAAAGAATGATTCTGGTGGTGGGATTTTAAATGTGCTTAGTCACTCAGTTGTGTCCAACTCTTTGCAAACCCCATGGCTTGTAACCTGCCCGGCTTCTCTGTCCATGGGTATTCTCCAGACAAGAATACTGGAGTGGGTTGCCATGACCTTCTCCAGGGGATCTTCCCAACCCAGGTATCGAACCCAGGGATCGAACCCAGGTCTCCCACGTTGCAGGAGGATTCTTTCCCAGCTGAGCTACTAGGGAAGCCCCTACATAAATGTACATGTACAAATTATTTAAAATATAAATTATTTTCACTACACATGTATTTTTGGTATGCATACCATACTGTTTGATTCCTAGAAACTCTGAAAAAAAAAAAGAGTATTATAGGAAGTCAATGAAGAATAAAACAGAAAGTATTCTAAAAATAATTTCCTTAGCAGAACTTGTTACAATTAAGAAGACCTGATAGCTGGGCTTTTTGAGAATTCCTAAAGAATGACAGGTGTCTCAAAATTAATGAAGAAAAAAGACAATTCTTCTTTTATGTAAAGTGGAATTAAAGGACCTACAATTCATATTTGAATCAATTTAATTCCAATACATGGTTAGAAACAAATTTTCAAGCTAAAGATAGTAAAAAAAAAAGGGGGGGGGGAATGAGCATTATTTGTGGAGTAAACCAGGTATTGCATAAGCTTTCAATATTACAAGTTCAACATAATCAGACCAGTGCAATCCCCTTCTTTATTAATGTGACTCTTATTGACACATGCAAGATTCAAAACCATTACTGCTTCTGGTCCTGAGTTTGTTCTGCTTGTCATTGGGATGAACCAGTTAGTCTGGGTTATAGAGAGATATATTCCCCTGATTTACTGGTTGATCAATGAGCTATAATTCTTTTCAAAAGCCATCGTTCTAACCTTTCTCCCTTCAAGCTCTCCTGCTTTTAAGAGCCAAACTGCTGAAAAAATTTCTTCTGTAATCCCTCTCTTTTATTCAGTCTCCAGCCCATTTCAGGCAAACTCTGGCCCCTACCACTCTGCAGATCCATTAATGACCTCCTTAAAGAGAGAGAGAGGGGTATATGTGCTTTCATTCTTATCATTATAAAACATTTTCATGTAGAAAAATAGAAAATACCTCAAGCACAGAAAGACCACTGAATGGGTAATGCTGATGACCTCCTTTAAGTCCCTGGGCTGCCTGATCTCTGGTATCCGACACTACTGACCACATCTTCCTGCCTGAATCTAGTTCTTCTCTTGAATTTCCTGAATCTGGTTATCTTCTGACTCTCCTGTCTCTTTAATAACTCTTTCCCTGACTTTCTCTGTCCTTATATAATGTCTCCTAATACCGGTTTTCTCTCTCTCTTTTTTAACACAATCCACTCCCTTGGCTTCAGGTAAAGTGGGTATCCCCAGCTCTCACCTCCTTGCTGTGCTCTGGGACGGTACCCCCCCCCATACAGAGTGGAGCATCCAGCAAGACCAGCTCATTCCAACTCATAATTGCTGACTGTGTATGTATATCTCTTCCCGACTCTGCAATAAGTAACTTTCACAGAGTGAACTTACAATCAGCCCATCGTGGGAATATTAACACCCTGAAATCTGATACAATCAGGGCTTTCTTTTCTTCCTGTCTTTCTGTCTCTCTCTCTTTTTTTTTTTTTTTGGAAAGCCAGTTTTAACATTTACCAGCACAACACTGAACAAGACATTCTGCAACTAAATCTCAAACCAATTTTTTAATCTTCCCTTTAAATCTCCCTCCTCCATATGCGTCTTGTGTTTTAATTTCATTTAATGATCGATTCACATATTGACTGTGGGAAATTATAGTCATACTTGTTTGACTTTTCCTCTCTCTGTCCCCATCTTTTTCTTCTCATTCTAAAAAGCACCCAAGCCAATTGAATCTCCTAAATATCTCTTTAATCTGCCCTGTCCTCTTCATCCTCACTTGTCTAAAACCAAGCCAAAGTTCTGGGTAACCTCCAAATTGCTATCCCTGCCTTTAGTTTCTTCTTCTTCCTATTCATCTTTCCTACCATGATGGAGTGATTTCTGCTTGAAGGGAAAAATCTAATCAAATCAACACAAAGCCAAAAAGTATCTAATCAAATCTCCCCTCCAAAACAACTTCCTAAGGTTCTCCATTGCTTACAAAGAAGCAATCCCTCAAAGTTTCTTTAGAAAACCTACAAAGACTTTTGCAAACATTACACAGAAGGCCTTTGGATCTTCTCCATCTCCCCATTCCTTTCTCCCCTCTGCCCACTCCCCACTCCACAAACCCTGCATCTCATGTAGTTCCCCTACTTGAAAATCTTTCTTCTCATCTCCATCCCTGTCTTCCTGTGTAAGATTATTGAAGGAGAGTGATGGGATTAAAGAACTAACTCTGCTGTGCTATTTTTCAAGAAGCAGGAGACAAAAGGGACAGAGAAGAGAGAGGATTACAATTCATTAGATTAAAAATGTATGGGGTAGAGAGTAGATGAAAGAGAAAGAGAGAAATACTATAGATAGATATTTTTTAAGTACTCAAATTAATAGGCAACTACCCTCTTGATGAAAGTGAAAGAGGAGAGTGAAAAAGTTGTCTTAAAACTCAACATTCAGAAAACTAAGATCATGGCATCTTGTCCCATCACTTCATGGCAAACAGATGGGGAAACAGTGGAAACAGTGGCTGACTTTATTTTGGGGGGCTCCAAAATCACTGCAGATGGTGCCTGCAGCCATGAAATTAAAAGACGCTTACTCCTTGGAAGAAAAGTTATAACAACCTACACAGCATATTAAAAAGCAGAGATATTACTTTGTCAACAAAGGTCTGTCTAGTCAAGGCTATGGTTTTTCCAGTGGTCACGTATGGATGTGAGAGTTGGACTATAAAGAAAGCTGAGCGCTGAAGAATTGATGCTTTTGAACTGTGGTGTTGGAGAAGACTCTTGAGAGTCCCTTGGACAGCAAGGACATCCAACCAGTCCATCCTAAAGCAGATCAGTCCTGGGTGTTCATTGGAAGGACTGATGTTGAAGCTGAAACTCCAATACTTTGGCCACCTGATGCGAAGAGCTGACTCATTTGAAAAGACCCTGATGCTGGGAAAGATTGAGGGCAGGAGAAGAAGGGGACGACAGAGGATAAGATGGTTGGATGGCATCACCGACTCAATGGACATGGGTTTGGGTAGACTCCAGCAGTTGGTGATGGACAGGGAGGCCTGGCATGCTGCCACTCACGGGGTCGCAAAGAGTCGGACATGACTGAGCGACTGAACTAAACTGAACTGAACCCTTAATTAATAGTGCAGACAGTACCCTTAAATTTGAAAAGAAAATAATTGGACTCTGGGGATTAAAAGAAATCAAGCATTTTTTATAACAGAAGTGAGGTATCTGTATTCTTCTCTCCTCATTCAAAGTGCTTTTTTGACACTTGTTAAGAATCCATATTGCTGGCTGTGATTTTTGGGATTAGGGGCCATCATTTCTTGGCCAGGAGCTTTTTTTCTCTCTGACATATTAAGAAGAGAATAAGTCATTAAAAAACAAAGAAATCCTAGGAACTGTTCCAGACTACCATTTTCTTTTGCGCTGCTGAGAGGCAAGCCTCTTTTTCCACTTCAGCATTTTGAAGACCGTTCTTTTAGGAGTGCAAGGTCTTCCCTTTATTGTCCCCTTGGTGGTCTTGTGTTGGTTTGACTTGTCCTTGCACCAGTGCCTTTCATAGCTTCTGAAGTTGTTTAGACAGAAGGAATGTTTGTGCCTCTTCAAAGACAACACTGTCCAGATGTTGTGCTGTGACCAGGCCATGGAAGCAGACCTTTGTTTCCCTTCTTTGTTGCCATGCTTCTGGTGACTGATGTTGTCCAGTGAAATCTGGGCATTTTCTTAGCTCAGTTAACTTGTTCTAGAAACCTCCCCTTGCAGAATTATCCACAATATGTAAGTTAGTGGGGGATGAGCTCCATTACCAGATGCCTGGGGCTTCCCACAGAGCTGAGCCTAAAGCTGGTTCCTCTGGATTGAATCCTTTGCCCTACAGAGCTCAGCAGCAGGAAGTCCCCACATCTGTCTACTTACTGCTGGAGATGGGAGGCCCTCAGCACACTGCTAGGATGAGAAAGGAAAGCTCAGTGGAGGGTCCAGTTCTGACAAATAAGGAAATAAACTCCGAGGTTAAGGAAACAGGAAAGTGCTGCAAAAGTGAAGATCATAAAAACTTAGTGTGGCATGTGAATTGGCCCAACATTCTGACAGGCAATGTAGCAACATGTGTTAAGAACTACTGACCCATTAATTTTACTTGGAGGAATTTACCCTAGGGAAATGTCCAAAAATCCGGTTAGAGACTTATGTTTGTCACTATGTTTTCTCCAGAAGTGAGCATTTAAAAAAAAAAAAAAAAATTGGTTATTTCTTTGGCTGCACTGGGTCTTACTTGCAGAACTTGGGATATTCAATCTTTGTTGTGGCATATTGGAACTTTGTATTCGCAGCATGCAGAATCTTAGTTGCGGCATGCCAACTCTTAGCTGGGCATGTGGGATCTAGTTCCCTGATCAAAGATTGAACCCTAGCCCCTTGCATTGGGAGTGGAGAGTCTTAGCTCCTGGACTACCAGTGAAGATCACCATGAGTGAGTATTTTTAAAATATTTAATCATCTAATGGTGAAAAGATTCTAAAATAAATTCTGATAAACTCATATGATAGAATCCTATGTAGCCATTAAAACTAAAAATAATGTTTTCAAACATAGAGATAAGGGAAATTGTGACAAATGTTAACTGAAAAAAGCAAAGCTAATAGTTATGTGTATATATGATTTATAGTCTGTAAAAAATAGTAGTATATTTGTAGTCATTTTTATTGAATATATGTGCATAGAAAAGAATGGAAAGAATGCCACCTAAAGGTAAACAGCAATTTCCTGTGGATGGGGGGATTAGGAGAAATTTTTTCATACGTGTCTGTATTTTACAAAATTTCTAGGATAAGTGTATGCTATTTTTTACCTAAGGAAAATGACATTAAAGACAGAGTCTGTAGATTAGCAGTGAGGAGATAGTTTACAACTGTGGAAAGGCAAACCACAAATTACCATATGGAAACAGTAAACTCTAATGTATTTTAGAAGAATGTACACACAGTAATGAAGAACAGAAGAGAATATGGAGAGATGAAATGGTTAAGACAGAACTTTTTGGTGAGTAACTTTATAAATAAGTGAGAGGATTTTAAACCAGTCCTAGGAGTACAGTGCTAAGTGAAAACTCCTTATTTGTATAATGTGTCTGTATGTCCTTGGGAATGTTACTTCACTTCTCTGTGTCTCAGTTTACTTATCTGTCAATGGTAGATAATAATAGTAGAACCTACCTCTTACAGTTTCTATGGGTATTAGGTGAGTTAGTACACGTGAAGTGCTTGTACTGTGCCTGGCACATGGTAAGAGCTCAAAAAAGACAACTATTATTGGGAATTCCCTGGCAGTCCAGTGGTTAGGACTCCCTGCTTCCACTGCAGGGGGCACCAGGTTTGATCCCTGGTCGGAACTAAGATCCCACATGCTCCAAGGTGAAACTAAATTAATAAAAGACAGCTGTTGTTATTATTAATACCATTTGTTATATTACACTATTATTATTTCAAATAACAATATAACTTTCTGCAATGTTCAATAATAACTAAATAAATATGACTTCTTTCCAAAATCCCAATCTGTGGATTTTTAAATTGATATTTTCAATTAGATTAACCAGTATAAACTACTTAGCCAGCCTGCAGTTCAAATACGATCATATCTCTTTTTCATCTTTTATTTAATCACTCAAATCCCCACTTGCCTATTAGCAGGAAGTCCAATATCTTTTTCTTGAGATTTCCTTCCTCTCCTCCCTCCCCTAGAACTGCCTAAGAGCCCTGGGGGCTTCCTCTGGGATCTAAAAAAGCCAATTAGGTTATAATTTTCAGCATCCAATAGCCCTGTCCACTAGCACACAGCAGTACCACTGAAGTACCACTGATTTGTGCCTCAAAGTCCCATGTTACTCTTGTTCACTGCTGGGATTGTATCTGTGCTGGTCCTGACCTTGGAACAGCCTCCATCAGTACCCTGCTTTTGGATGCCCAAAGTTTATGCACTTTAGTTTTTATCGGAAGTTGCACACTGGCAGCCCATAGTCACATCCAGCTCTCAGACACATGGTTTGGCCTAAAGTGTGTTGGTATTTTATTGGAAATGGTTGATGAGATTCGAAACATCACACAAAAATCTTTATTTCTTGCTTCTGTTGAAAAGGTGGAAGCTCTGATCACCCAAGGCCTATTCCCACATAGCAACAACTGGCTGATACTGAGAAAAGGTTTTCTCGAGGACTTCCCCAGTGGTCTAGTGCTTAAGGATCTGCCTGCCAATTCAGGCATTTATTATGTTAGATTCCTGGTCCGGGAAGATCCCACATGCCATGGAGCAACTAAATCTGTGCACCACAGCTACTGAGCCCATGTCCCCCGACTACTGAAGCCCACATGCCTAGAGGCCGGACTCTGCAACAAGAGAAGCCACCGCAGTAAGAAGCCCAAGCACTACAATTAAGAGTAGCCCCTGCTTGCTGCAACTAGAGAAAGACTACATGTAGCAACAAAGACCTAGCACAGTCAAAAATTAAATAAATAAATCTTCAAAAAAAAAAAAGAGGTTTCTCTATAGGTGGAACATGCTGTCTCTACCTTGGCCAAATCCCCACTAATTCCTGTTTTTCTTAAACAGTCTGATTTACTCTTCTGTGCTACCTTCACAGCTCCTATAGGCTTCTGAGTTTGTGGCCACTTGGCCTGGAAGTTCTTGGGGGAGTATGATGGAGGGGAGACGCTAGTCCACTGTACACCCTGAGAATGTGTTGGGAGAAGTGGCAGAGCTTGTCAGTGTAGTAGGCAACGAATGACCTAAATCTGGGCAAAATGAAAGCTAGATGAGGGTTCTTATTTGCTATCTTTGCATCAGTAATGAGTCACATGGTTCCTTAAAGATCAAAACCTTGGTTTCTACTTTTGCTACTTTTAATTTGATTTTTTAACACCTTTGCGATTGTAACTGAACACAATTTGAGTCACAAAGCAATAAAAGGCAGTACCATCTCTAACAAAAGCAAGACCACCTCCTCAAAAATCTCACCCTATACTAGTATCAAAGGCCTAGTAAAATCAGCAGGGAAGAGTCAAAGAGGTCAGAAACAACACTCCCTTTTGGTAACTAAAACTGAGACCAAAGAACACATTCCAAACCCATGAGAGCCCAAAGTTTGATCCAAACCACTTTGTTTATTGAAGTAAACCCTGGAGATAAACATAGAAAGCAAGATGAAAAATAGTCAGCACTGCACTGGAGGTGGTCAAGAAGGCAAAGCTGGAGAAGAGGGCAGCTGAGGAAACAAAAGCATTCCCAAACGAATCTGCAGTATGTGGGACACGGCTCTGAATGACTTAAGATTCAATGAGGTAATGACAATTACTTCTTCAGCAATTTGTTTGTCACCTTATATTTCTATGAAATGACCACAGTGGGTCATATAAAATATGATACAATGAAAATTAAATGCACATTTTTCACTCTTCATTTTCTTAAAACCATACAAAGGCAAACAGAAATTTGAGACTTATGAGACTTCAAGGAAACTGTAGAGTCATAGTAATTCGATTCTAAAAACAGATGCTTGACAAGTTATATTTAAATCAATCATCAATCTATCAGGACATAATTTCTAAATTTAGTAACAGATAATCTTTCCATTTTATCCTCCCAATTACCATATACATAGAATCATACTTTATATTAAACAAGATGCATTATTTGATTTTTAACCATATAAACACCTTGAGGTTATGTTCCTTGAGTCTAAGAATTACATTTTAAATATCAAAGACAACTCTTCAAGATGAGGAAGTGTGTTAGTGACCCACACATATCTGGAGGGTGAGAAGTTCAACACTGTAAATAATATTGCTAGTGTCAGCAGTTCTAGCAATAAACAGCCAAATGCTCCCTCGTTTATAGTAGATTTGGGCAGGATACATTTGTGGAGTATGTAATGTTTGAATACGTCTGCTTTGACTTGGGAAAATTTTGTCATGATCTAAAACTAAAACCTTAAAACTTTGCATGAGTTTTTGTAAAAGTCAAAATAAATGTTAAAAGTACATAATACATGCTCATAGTCAAATGTTCAGGCTATAAAAAGTATAAAGATTAAAAGACTGTGAAAAAGGTACAAAGAAGAGAGTTAGAATCACTATAATCCCACTACCCAGAGATGACTTCTATCAATGTGTCTGGTGTACATTCTTCCAGATATTTTTTCAGTGAATAAATGTGTATTTGGACGTACATTGGGTTGGCCAGAAACTTCGTTTGGGTTTTTCTGTAAGATATTATAGAAAAACTCAAACGAACTTTCTGACCAACCCAATATTTCTCATTTTGCAGAACAGTTTCATGCCATATATATTATTTGTAAATGATTTTTACATAAACATACTTTTATAAACATGTAGGAAATGGCCACCCACTCCAGTATACTTCCCTGGAAAATTCCATGGACAGAGAAGCCTGGCAGGCTATAGTCCATGGGTTTGCAAAGAGTCAGACATGACTGAGCGCGCGTGCGTGCACACGCGCGCACACACACACACACACACACACACACACATATTTGCATGTATATTTGACATGTATGTCAAATGTATATGTCAAACATATATTTGACACCACCCTTATGGCAAGAAGAACTAAAGAGCCTCTTGATGAAAGTAAAAGAGGAAAGTGAAAAAGTTGGCTTAAAACTTAACATTCAGAAAGCTAAGGTCATGGCATCTGGTCCCATCACTTCACGGCAAATAGATGGGGAAACAATGGAAACAGTGACAGACTTTATTTTGGGGGGCTGCAAAATCACTGCAGATGGTGATTGCAGCCATGAAATTGAAAGATGCTTGCTCCTTGGAAGAAAAGTTATGACCAACCTACACAGCATATTAAAAAGCAGAGACAATACTTTGCCAACAAAGGTCCATCTATGGTTTTTCCAGTAGTCACGTATGGATGTGAGAGACGGACTATGAAGAAAGCTGAGCGCAGAAGAATTGATGCTTTTGAACTGTGGTGTTGGAGAAGACTCTTGAGAGTTCCTTGGACTCCAAAGACATCAAACCAGTACATTGTAAAGGAAATCAGTCCTGAATATTCATTGGAAGGACTGATGCTGAAGCTGAAACTCCAATACTTTGGGCACCTGATATGAAGAACTGACTCATTGGAAAAGACCCTGATGCTGGGAAAGATTGAAGGTGGGAGGAGAAGGGGACGACAGAGGATGAGATGGGTGGATGGCATCACCGACTCAATGGACATGAGTTTGAGCAAACTCAAAGAGTGGGTGGTGATGGACAGGGAGGCCTGGCATGCTACAGTCCATGGAGTCACAAACAGTCGGACATGACTGAGTGACTGAACTGACTGAACTGATATATTTGCATATTACTAATAATTTGGAAATTATTTTCACTAAGTAATATGCTATGGACATTTTGATTATACCATTTTAAATGTATATATTCCACTCTATTAGGAGGGGAAGCACTAGATAATGTCAGAATTTTTTACTTTAGGCTTTCTAATAGGTGTATATTGGTATGAATATGCCTAGTTCTTCATCTTTTTATCAACATTTTTATCAGTGTTAAAATTAAATCCAATCTAATTTACTATTGTTTTGATTTATATTTTCTTTGATTACTAATAAGATTGAACATCTTTTCATACATTTATTGACCTTTTTTTATCCAAGTGTTCATCTTTTTCTTCTTTGTTTAGCTCTTATAAACCAAGTGTTTTAACTCCTCAAATGCGACTCATATTACAAATATTTTTCCAAGATTGTCATCTTTTTTTTTTACTTTGTTAACTCTATAAATCTTTTTCTTTAGGGTTTTTGGCTCTGGTGTTTATAGATTCCTTCTACATTTCAAGATTATAGAAAGAGTCAGTAAAATTTCTTCAAACACTCACATAAATTACTAAACATTTGCCAGTCTCCTTCACCCCAGCCATGTGGGGAGAGGCTCAGAAGCGGGGTAAAGGTCAGGGCAGCCAGTTTACGCTCATTGTTTGAAAATGAAAACTTTTTTTCAAAAATATTTCTCTATCAGCAGGGATCAATTTTCTACAGCCACACCAAAACATTACGTAAAGTGTTCTGCTGAGCTTTAAAGTAAAACAGCCAAGACATTTCATGGGTAAGGAGATTGTTCTGATTGGAGAAGGACAGAGGTGAGAGTGGAGACAGGCTCTCCCTGGTGAAACTTTGCTAAGAATTCCATCTCCTTCCCAAAAAAAACCCCAACCCCAAGAGCAAGAAAATGACCTTTTAAATTAAATCAAGACTTAATGACTAGAAGTCCTGATTTAGATGCTGCATACCTCAAAGAACAGTTTTAGTGACTAAATAGGATTAACGCTGAGCTAAGCAGAAATGGCCTTAAAGGTGATCTGAAGGATAAACACAAAGATGGTTCCAAGGCAGGGGGTCCAGTGTTGGGGAGAACTAAGGAAACAAACTATAGAAGAGAAAAATATTAATATGCAAGAGAGTAAACTGAACATAGTAAAGAAAAACTATGATTGAAGAAGGAGTCTATAAGGATCTGCAGCAAAGCAGATGACCAACTATGAAAGCATTGCAGCAGGGGATGGTAAGCTCTCTGATGGAGGAGAAGGAAAGAAAAACTAAGTTTAGGGGCCTGAGTCACAAGGAGCCAAGCGTCCTTGATGAGGTCAGCAACCGTTTAGGAAGAGAGTAGAGCTATACTTCGAGCAAAGGCAGAAATTATAATCAGTTGTCATTTTCACTCTTTAGTAAAATCAAGCAATGGTTTCTCTATATTTTATAAATTATGCTCAAATCTCTTTTTTAAAGATTCTAAGAACCTCCAAGTCTCATTATTTATGTAAAAAAATTCCAAACTCCTGTCAAGTCCAGGATAGGAACAGCATATCTTCCAGCAGATTTTACCTGAATACCTGCCTACCTGGTAGAATGAAAAGGGAGGGTGTTACAGTTGACCCAGAAAATAAGGGTGTTACTTGTGTGTGTGTATATATATATATATATATATATATGCTTTATCATCAACATCACCATCGTTAGAGTCACTGCTTAACTTGTATATTAGCATAATCTCATTATCAAAGAGTCAAATATTTATAAAATGTCAATAATTTATGCAAACAAGCCAAAATAGGTGAAAGGATTGACAAAATTATTAGGATAATCAGAACCAAAAATAAAGTTCTTTACATAAGCCTGAAGACAGAATCTCTGAATGCCCATTGTTATCTAATGATGGGAATGTTACCTGAAAACTGGGTTCACCTCTTAGTGAGTATCAAGCCAAAAAAGTGAAGATGGATTTATTACTTGCAGCAAATAAGGAGAACACCAGGGATCTTTCCCATAGCAGAACTGGGGAAGTTTTAAGCTAATGGTACATGCACCTTCATGAAGGGGTTTGGACAGAGGAGACTTCAGCTTAGAACTGGGGCAAAGGTCGACAGAGTACAAGTTTTAGTTGACTGAAGTCAGGAGGGTCAGAATAGATCAGCATCATTATTCCTCAGGTTCTGACCAGTCTAGGATCTCAACATGTTGTTAGCAATCTTCACTCAGGTGGGAGCCTTAATTCCTGCAGAACTCAAAGATGTGTATCAGATTCTGATGTATGTCCTTTGAGGAGGAACTAGAGTGAGAGAGAATGTTAGTCACTCAGTTGTCATTCTGATGCTTTGCAACCCCATGGGCTGTAGCCCATCCATGGAATTCTCCAGGAATGGAGAATACTGGAGTGAGTAGCCATTTCCTCCTCCAGGGGATCTTCCTGACCCAGGGATTGAACCTGGGTCTCCTGCACTGCAGGCAGATTATTTACCATCTGAGCCATCTAGGGCTCTGTTTTATGCCTAAATTCTGGTTTCTTGACTGTTTTTCCTTTGTTCCAGTATTCCTCACTTTCCTTTAGATTATTATTTATTGAGACTAGTTCAAGGGCAAACACTGTGGCCAGGTTTAGATCACAAAATGGCTTAGGCCAAAATTGGCTTATATTATGTAAAGAAAGTCATGCTTGATTCTCTTTCTCTGGGATCTCCTACCCTATTTGCTTATAGAAATATTTGCTTTAGACTTTTTTTTTCAAGAAACATTTATAGCACACATTTTGCTACATGATACCATGCTTTGAAGGAGCCCGCTAAGCTCTTTTCAGAGAAGGCAATGGCACCCCACTCCAGTCCTCTTGCCTGGGAAACCCCATGGACGGAGGAGCCTGGTAGGCTGCAGCCCATGGGGTCGCAAAGAGTCAGACACGACTGAGCGACTTCACTTTCATTTTTCACTTTCATGCACTGGAGAAGGAAATGGCAACCCACTCCAGTATTCTTGCCTGGAGAATCCCAGGGACGGAGGAGCCTGGTGGGCTGCTGTCTATGGGGTCGCACAGAGTCGGACACGACTGGCGCGACTTAGCAGCAGCAGCAGCAGCAGTAGCAGCAGCAGCTAAGCTCTTTTAAGCAGTTTAGTGAGGAGAGAGAAAACAAGTACAGCATTACCTGAAACAAACTATTAATAAAGAACCAAAATCAAACAACAAAAAAAAACACAGGCCCAAATGGTGTTACTTGTGCCCATGATACCAAACCTAGATTTAACATCTAACCTAACTGCAGTTTCAACTTACACCAGAAATGTAATCAATCAACCAGTCCGGAGTTTTCTATTCAGCACCAGTGAAGTAATCTACCACTTTGGTCCTCTCTACACCTAAGAGGGAGAAGAGTCAGTCTGCATGATAAAACCTTTGCTGTTCCCTTTCCACATGCCACCAAAAGACTTCCTATCCAAAAAATAATTCTTTCTTTCCTTTTGCTAATAGCTCCCTTGCCCCACCCTTCTTCCTATAAAAGGCTTCTATTCTGTATAATGGGCACCCCTCGGAGTGCCCATCTATTTGCTAGATGGGATGCAGCCCCATTCATGAATTGCCCAATAAAATCAATTAGATCTTCATAATTACTCAGTTGAACTTTTGCTTTTTAACAAGCTTTGATAAAGGGATAAGCAAGGTGATGAGGAAGCACAAACAAGCAACAACCTAGAATAAAAAGTGCTAAGTCACTTCAATCATGAGCAACCCTTTGCAACACTATGGACTGTAACACACCAGGCTCCTCTGTCCATGGGATTCTCCAGGCAATGGGTTGCAATGGGTTGCCGTGCCCTCCTCCAGGGAATCTTCCCAACCCAAGGATTGAACCCACGTCTCTCATGTCTCCTGCACTGGCAGGCAGGTTCTTTGGCACCACTTGGGTACTTTGTGCTACTATGAAAAGTCTGAGAAAGTTTCAAAAAGGAGTTAACATTTGAGCTGAGTCTAAAAAGCTGACGATTTCACCAAGCGTAGATGGAAGAAAAGCTTTCCAGGGAGGGTGTATAAAGGCATAAAAGTACCGGGAGTTGAACAGATCAATATGGGTGCAGACAGTTTCCTATCATGGCTGGAGCTCAGGAAAGTCACCCAGTGGGGAGGCAGCACACAAGGCATAGAGGCTGGACAAGACCAGCTCAGGAGGGCTGAGAAGCCATGCCACAAGGCTTGGTTCACCGGAGCCTTCACTTGGTTCACCTCTCTTCCTCTTTTTTCCTTCGTTCTTTCAGTTTTATTAAAATATAACTGACATGCAGCATTGCATAAGTTTAAGGTGTATCCCTAGTGGCTCAGATGGTAAAGAATCTGCCTGCAATGCAGGAGACTCAGGGTCGATCCCTGGGTAGGGAAGATACCCTGGAGAAGGGAATAGCAACCCACTGCAGTCTTCTTTCCTGGGAAATTCCATGGACAGAGGAGCCTGGCAGGCTATACATGGGGTCACAAAGAGTCAGACACAACTGAGCAACTAATACATCACATAACAAAGTCTACAACATAATGACTTGACTTACACATACTGTGAAATGATTACCACAATAAGTTTAGTTTACTGCCATCATCCCATATAAATACAAAAGAAAAAAGAAAAGACATGTTTTTTTCCTTATATCTCCTCCACTTCTAATGTGGCCTGAAATAGTTAAAATGAACAACATTCCTTTCTACATTTGCGAAACAGACAAAAACATTCTTGTTCTTAAAGAAGTATAGCAATTAGTGTGAACATTGAAACTAAATGGTCTGGTTTCAAATCCCAGTTTTGACCCTTCAGCAGCTGGATGGTCAAGTTATTTTCCATTTCTGTGGCTGGGTTTTGTCATTTACAAAGTGAGGAAAACAATAGTACCTGCCCTGGTTTGTGCTAAGGATTAGTGAGTTAATATACATTGAGATAACTTGGAACATAGCTGATAAATAGTCAGCATTCAATAAGTATTAGATATTATTGGGTTATTAGGTTGTACTGGCATATTCAAAAATTAGTAATATGCTTTTAAAAGTTTCTTTTTCATCTTGTGCCTTCCCACTGATCCTCTGATTAGACCACATGTGATTTTTGTTTGCTTTCAGCATCCATGCTGGGCAGCCTCAGGACAACATCCTTCCTTAAAAATTACTTCTGAAACAGAGCATTCTCTTGTATCGTCAGACTGGTCTTGTTTGATCACTGTCCAGCCTGGCTGCCAGTAAAAAATGAATGGAGAGTTCACAGTCAGTTCAGCTGTACCACCCAGATCCAAACCTGGGCCAGAAGAGCTGCTCGCTTGGAGAAGTCTCAACCTAAGGCCCCCAGGTCATGGCATGGTGGAGGTGGACTTTCTACTTTCAAAAGCAGTGACACCATGACGTCATAACTACACTGGAGGCACGACATTTAACTTTCTGAAACAACAGTTGGTCAACTCTGTGGGGAGTAAAAATAGTAAAAAGGTGTCAGCACAGGATAGAAATGAGTCAGAGGGTGCACAGGGAATAAGCAGATAGCTATAAAAGGCATTTTTGAGTTTGTTCCAGTTCAGTTCAGTTCATTTCAGTTGCTCAGTCGTGTCCAACTCTTTGTGAGCCCATGGACTGCAGCATGCCAGACTTTCCTGTCCATCACCAACTCCCAGAGCTTGCTCATACTCATGTCTGTTGAGTCGGTGATGCCATCCAACCATCTCATCCTCTGTTGTCCTGTCTTCAATCTTTCCCAGCTTCAGAGTCTTTGTAAATGAGTCAGTTCTTTGCATCAGATGGCCAAAGTATTGGAGTTTCAGCTTTAGCATCAGTCCTTCCAATGAATATTCAGGACTGATTTCCTTTAGGATGGCCTGGTTTGATGTCTTTGCAGTGCAAGGGACTCTCAAGAGTCTTCTCCAACACCACAGCTCAAAGGCATAAGTTCTTGGGCACTCAGCTTTCTTTATGGTCCAACTCTCACATCCATACATGACTACTGGAAAAACCATAGCTTTGACTAGACAGACCTTTGTCGGCGAAGTAATATCTCTGCTCTTTAATATGCTGTCTAGGTTGGTCATAGCTTTCCTTCCAAGGAGCAAGCATCTTTTAATTTCATGGCTGCACTCACCATCTGCAGTGATTTTGAAGTGCAAAAAAATAAAGTCAGCCACTGTTTCCATTGTTTCCCCACCTATTTGCCATGAAATGATGGGACCGGATGCCATGATCTTAGTTTTCTGAATGTTGAGTTTTAAAACAGCTTTTTCACTCTCCTCTTTCACTTTCATCAAGAGACTCTTTAGTTCTCTTCACTTTCTGCCATAAGGGTGGTGTCATCTGCATATCTGAGGTTATTGATATTTCTCTCAACAATCTTGATTCCAGCTTGTGCTTCATCTAGCCCAGCATTTTGCATAATGCACTCTACATTTAGTTAAATAAACAGGGCGACAGTATACAGCCTTGAAGGACTCCTTTCCCAATTTGGAACCAGTCTGTTGTTCCATGTCCAGTTTTAACTGTTGCTTCTTGACCTGCATACAGATTTCTCAGGAGGCAGGTAAAGTGGTCTGGTGTTCCCATCTCTTGAAGAATTTTTCAGTTTGCTGTGATCCACACAGTCAAAGGCTTTGGTTTAGTGAATAAAGCAGAAGTAGATGTTTTTCTGGAACTTCCTGGCTTTTTCTGTGATCCAGTGGATGTTGGCAATTTGATCTCCGGTTCCTCTGCCTTTTCTAAATCCAGCTTGAACATCTGGAAGTTCTTGGTTCATGTACTATTGAAGCCTGTCTTGGAGAATTTTGAGAATTACTTTACTAGAGTGTGAGATGAGTGCAATTGTGCAGTAGTTTTAACATTCATTGGAATTTCCTTTCTTTGGGATTTGAATGAAAACTGACCTTTTCCAGTCCTGTGGCCACTGCTGAGTTTTCCAAATTTGCTGGCATATTGAGTGCAGCACTTTCACAGCATCATCTTTTGGGATTTCAAATAGCTCAGCTGGAATTCCATCCCCTCCACTAGCTTTGTTCGTAGTGATGCTAACCACAAATGGGTGTAGTTAGTTGCCACTTTGGCAACCTATGTTTCATGCTCAAATGTATGATTTACAATGAACTCAATAAAGGTGTGGTGTCCCAAAGACAATAAAATATCAATTTAAGAGTTGTCTCTTAAACATTTAAAATAAAGTCCCAAAGTAGACATTCACAAAAGCTGCAGCTGACACTCCTTTTGAATTCCACCATATCTGGCCATAACCTGACATTTTATCCAAGAGTGCTGTAAGAGAAAGAGGATCCCAGGCTCACGGGCCACTTCTGAACTCCAAGACAGGAGCCACATTGTGCAACATTCTCTAGGACTCTGTGTGATCAACAGTAATTTCTGGAGGAAGAACTCTGGTTTTCTCAATATTTAAAAGAACTTCAGCATTCATCTTTCCCAATGAGGTCATTTAAGATGAAGGAAACTGAAGCACAGAGAAGTCAAGTGACTTGCCCAAGGTTATTATCGGTGACAGGGCTAGAGCCCAAGATAATTGACTCAAGGGCTTTTTGCGGGACAGGTTGATTAAATCACATGGGTGCCAGCAAACTTATAGCAAACATTATTTAGCTAAATAGCCCAGGCTTCAACTGCCTGTGAGTACCAACTAGATCATATGGACACAGTCTCCTAAACTTTGTCAGTCCCATTCCTCTACCTGTTCATTCAGGAATTTAACCCCCTCCCAAAGGGTCCTTTGCTTTGTCCTGCTCATAGACAGACTGCAGTGCACCAGCCCCTTAGGGGAGACATAGGCTCTCTGTTAGTCCAGCTGCCCTGCCCTGGGCCTTCCCTGATGCTCCACTGGTTCTGTGTATTTCTGCAGACTGGTCTCTGATACAGAATGAACACTGTGGTCTGGGGGGACTGGGGTGGGGCTGAAGTGGGAAAGGAGGGCACAGGCCATGTGTAGCTCAATATGTGCTGCCTTTGGCCACCTTTGTCCTAAAGCAGGACTGTGTGTACCCCAAGCTTCCAATCTGTCTGAACAAGGACTCTGTTACTTGCTCTGGCATCAGTCCCACAGGGGCTCACAGCCAGGCCCTCAGCCATAGGCCAAAGTGAAGGGAAAGTCTGAAGCAATTATCCAGCCAATTCTTGCCTTCTTATCCTTCCATAGACTTTATCTTCCCTCACACCTCTCCACCAGAAACAAAACAGGAGCAACAACATTCAACATCTCCTTCCTCAATCACCCCAAAACAAAAAGTGCCCACATGTATGTGTTTGAACTTGTACAATGAGGTCTTTGCAAGGATGTAATTGCCTAACCCTGAGCACCAGAACATCTGAGTCCCAGATCTGTCTCAGAGAAGATAAACCTCTACAGCTAATGGAATGATATCATAAGCTGATCATAAGCTTAAATAAATCACTGGTGGAGTGGGGGTGGGGAGAGGAAACACCATTTTAAGAGATGCTTGTCTTAGCTTACATTCCCTCAGGAGTTGAAGTTGAGGAGAAAATGGGTGAAAGGCAATCCCAGAATGCACCAGCGAGAAAGTATGATGACAAAGAAAAGAGAAAAAACAGTAAAAGGTATGTTAATAAGTAGGTTATTATCTGTGAGCTACGAGGGCTCAGTTTTGCTGAAAACTCTCTCAAAAACTATGAGGAACTTGCCTCAGAATCAGAGCCAGGACAAGGGAGGAATGAATGAGGCAGTTAAGGTGCAAAATTTAAGGAGAGCAATCACTCTTGTTGAAGAGGAATATTTTCCCCCCACCCTTCTAGGTTCCTCTGGATGACCTATAAGTAAATTGACATAAGACAAATGAACAGGAGAACACCCAAATTAATGTATGTACAGGAACTCCTTAAGAATATAAGGCCCAAGGACAAGTTAGGCAATCAAGACTTACATGCCATCTGAGAGGAAGAGAAGAGGGTAGAGGTTTGGGGCTTCAGAGGGAAGGAAAATGATATACAGGAAGATGGGGAAAACAAATGTTTGGTAAACAAATGTTTGCTCTGCCATGCAGACAATAGGACACAGAGAAGACTTTGCTCACCAGGCCCTGCCAAGTTCCCCCTGTAATCCTGAGCCCATATTTGTAGATACCTCTACTGGTAGTGCCCAGTCTGGATTGGTTCCTTTAACTTCTTTCAGGTGGTTAAGAGGGAGGCAAAAACAACTTCCAGTATTCTGTTTCTTAAAACAACCATCCTAAAATAATCCTCCTGTCAAAGAGACACATCTTAGGAGTGGGGAAGGATATTTTCTTCCCCTATAGTCCCACCACTGCAAGTTCCCCAAGAAGTTTCACAGTCCAAAAGTTGAATTGGTAGACTGTTTCATCTTATTGAATCAGTCTCTTAGTCATGACAATAAGTTAGTTCAGTTAAACTCATTTCAGGAGGCTGTGATGCAGTGAGGTTCCCAAGATAGGCCTATGGTAGAAGCAATCAAGTATTTAATTAGAGGCATTTCTATGGAAACAAAAGAAAAACAATGGTTAATGTTTGGAGCAGATCATAATCTTATCTTCAAACTTCTGAAGACAACCAGTTGAGAAAATTTCTAGATGTCCAGTTCAAAGCATTTAGATGAAATGAGGGCAGGCAGTGACAATCAGATTTCCCTGGTTTGTAGATTGATTGAATGTCTCTTATGATGTTATCAGGCATACTGGTAAACATTCTGACTGACTCACACAGCAACAGGCACAAAGAAAATTGTCTAAACATGAAGAATTATTTACAACAGCCACGGCATGGAAGCAACCTAAATGTCCATCAACAGAGGAATGGATAAAGAAGATGTGGTACATATATACACAAATATTACTCAGCAATAAAAAGGAATGAAATAGTGTCATTTGCAGAGACATGGATGGATCCACAGATTGTCATACATGAAGTAAGTCAGAAAGAGAAAAATATCTAGATATAGAAAAGTGGTACAAATGAACCTATTTACAAAACATAAATAAAGTCACAGATGTAGAGAACTAACTTATGGTTCCCAAGGGTGGGGTGGGTAATGGGACGAATTGGGAGATTGGGATTGACATACATACACTATAATGTATAAAATAGATAAGTAATGAGAACTTGCTGTGTAGCACAGGGAACTCTACTCAACGATCCGTGGTGACCTAAATGGGAAGGAAATCTAAAAAGTAGTGGATGCATGTATATGTATAACTGATTCACCTTGCTATATAGCAGCAGAAACTAACACATTGTAAAGCACTATATTCCAATAAAAATAACAATAATAATAAACATGAAGTATTGTGATGATTTCTCTGAAGTTGATAGCTTTGACTAGCTTCAGTTTGTAGGACTTCAGGAAAAGGGAAATTTTAGTTCTCAGTGATTTCAAGTCAAAAGGATGGGAGAAATTGGGAATGTTAACTTGGAAACTTATAGCCAAATATGAGACAACTAGAATAATCCTCAGGATCTAGAACAGTTCACATGTAGGAAACAAACCTCAAAGACAATGGACAATATTAGAATTTAATATCTACAAATGTATCACTGAAACATAATTTTTCTCTCTAAAATGACAGCCAAATTAAGACTAATTTGTTTGCAAAAATAGGTCTAGCTTCAATACACATGGCCTAGTCATTTACAAAAGTGAAGCAAGAATAGTAATTGATCATATAGACTTTTATATTTACTTTGCTGGTATTTTTCATAAGGAATTTCACATTGCACATGCCTTAGTGACTGAACAACAGCAATGCTAGGAAGCCAAGCCAAGAATTTGCCACTAGACTTACCTGCAATACCTATAGATTTGGATGAATTTCTTTCTTCTTGAGGTGCTCAAAACAGCTTGCAGTTCCTGCACCTCCCAGGAAGTAACCTTCTTTACTCACCTGGTGAGACTGCTGGGAACCCTAAGCAAGGTCCTAGGCTGTTTTTCCAAGGGGCTTTTAATTGGCGTCATAAAGTCAACTTTAGTTCCTTAAGGCTGTCTGGTAATATCTAAGTCTAAGCATGCTCTCTCAAACAGGACATCGCAGTCAGAGCCCTGGCGATACAACCAATGTTTCTTATTGTGTCCTATTTCAAGAAGAACAGACTCTTATTGAACTTATGCAAATAACTACATTGCCATGAAAATAAGAATACTCATGGGGAGTTTCTGAATTCTGGAGGAATCAGGTAGGGAGAAAAAGATAGATGTTTCTATTCTACTTATAAAGATATAATTTACCAAATTACTCTAGGTCATAGTTAGCTTCTTTATAGTTAGCTTAAGAGGAAAGGCTTTCTTATATTTGGAAAACAAAATATTTTTAAAAATCAGCAATGTTTCAAATAAAAAGAAATTGCAAAAAAATTACAATCATCTTTATCAGTTCCTTTAGTCCCATGTAATTAATTATTATTGATCTTGATCTTTTATTACCAGATTTATGAAGTTATCAATTTCTCCATCAGGATTCTGTAAATTCTTACCCAGTTCAGTGATACAATCTGAAAGTTTAGACTTCCCTGGTGGTATAGAATCCACCTGCCTATACAGAGGACACAGATTTGATCCCTGGTCAGGGAAGATTCCACATTTTGTGGAGCAACTAAGCCTGTGTGCCACAACTGAGCCTGCACGCTGCAACTACTGAAGCCAGTGTGCTCAGAGCCTGCACTCTGCAACATGAGAAGCCACCACCACGAGAAGCCCGTGCACCACAGCTAGGGAGCAGCCTCCACTCTCTGCAACTAGAGAAAGACCCTGCGTCACAACAAAACCACAGCAAAACCAAAAATAAAATCAATTAATTAATTTTTAAAAATCTGAAAGTTTATCAGAAACTTGTATTCTGGAATATGTATGAGAAGTCCTTTCCATGAATCTCTTTGAAGATGAAGCATATTTGCAAAAGTATCAGAGTAAAATGACTCCTGTCTATAGATTATAGTGAAAGTGAAGTTGCTCAGTCGTGTTCGACTCTTTGCGACCCCATGGACTATAGACTACCCGGCTCCTCCGTCCATGGGATTTTCCAGGCAAGAGTACTGGAGTGGGTTGCCATTTCCTTCTCCAGGGGATCTTCCTAACCCAGGGATCAAACCCAGGTCTCCTGCATTGTAGGCAGACGCTTTTACTGTCTGAGCCACCAGGGAAGCCGTCTATAAATTGTAAAAGACCTTAAATGCCTATTGTTAGAGTTCATTTGATAAGGAAGTGTAGTTGTTTTTGTGATGTACCACATTTTAAGATAACTGAACTTATGATGACAACACTACACCAGGACACACTGGATTTTTAGTAATTTCACATAATTTTTGAAACACTTGTAATGTATACTTATAGAGATACAACATACAGAAGGCTTAGTATTACTTCTTATTTGACAATGGTTTCCATGTAATTTAACATACATACATAAGATGTCTTACATAAATAAGGTTAATTAGCTTAATGTCTCCCTTTTTACAAAGAGAGAGAACACATATTTCAAAATGTTCCAGGAAAATTCTTGAAAATTTCAAAGTTAATCTGAGATCAAAAATAACTTCATTTAGAATTTGGTTTTGGGAAGTCTGTCAAAAACATCAAAGATTTTAAAACAGTTGGTCAAACAGAATCATAGATGACTGTGAAAAATACTTAGTTATCCACTTAATCATACTAAGATTTTATAGGCAAATACAGAAAGTTACATAGTTCCAAGCAAACTTACTCTTAATATCAAGAAGATTTGATTTACTTAAGTAATCAAAGACTTGATGAAGACAGAAAGCACAGGAAATTATTTTGACAAAACATAGTATCCTTGTTTTCTAGGCAGACTGTTTTTAAAAATAAAGAAAATCCTTTTACATTTCTTATCAAGAGCAAGCCAATAGTTCAATAACATTTTATCCTTTTAACAGAAAAAACCCAGTTCTAATTTTGCACTAGATTACCTCTGATATTAACATTCATATACTTAAATAAATTCATTCCAATTTTATCTAGCCCTGACCACACATACAATTTCTTTCCAAATACTCCTTTTTCCACAAAACTTCTACAACTTTCTGTGTCTATTTTAGTCTGTTGCTTGTTTTCCTTTCCACTTAGATATAATCAGTTTTAGGACAAAATCACTTTCATATCACCCAAGAAAGAAGGTATCTCCATACCTCACACTTTTTATTACCCCAAAATATATTCTACTTTCCATGTATGCAGAATTGCTTACTGCATCATTTCTAGTAGCTTTAATCATGTATTAGAATACTTAACCCTCAGAAACCTTAATTTATAATAAAAACTAAGATGTAAGCAATTGTGAATATACAAGCATTCTTTTTATTGACAAATGTATGAATACATTTAGAAATTTCTAAAAACATATGTTTTCTCATAACAATGTTTTCAAATTGGCCCAAAATAGGTTTACAAACATCTTTAGTTCCTCTGTAATAAGAGGTCAAAAGTAGGTAAACTTAGACTTGTTCAGCAATTAATGTTTCAGTGTTTTATCTTATTTGGAAGTGATTTAGATATTCAAGGAACTTAACTCATTAAGTTCCTTAATTTAACTCAACTTAGCAGAACACTAAGGTTTCTAGTAACCAAAAAGATTTTGGAAGCTATTTTAAAGTATATATACAATGATATGTAGTTATTATTTAAAACATTGATCCTATTTATATCTATTTAATTTTATTTATTCTAAATGATTATATTTAGATTACCTACAGAAAAAATACTTCATGAGACATTAAACAAAGTCAACCATCAACACAAGCTTTTTTTTCTGGCTGACAAATTTTGTAATAGAGATAACATTTATTTGACTTTTAGTAAACCTAAGTAGAATAAAAGTAACAAAGCACTGGTAATGCTAAAGACATGCTTGTTTTCATGAAATCAATAATCTTAAACTTGCTTTTATTTTCTAAAGATTAATCCTAGATCACAAGAACTTGAAAAACATCTGATTCATGTTGATGTATGGTAGAAACCAACACAATATTGTAAAGCAAATATCTTCCAATTAAAAATAAATAAATTAAAAAAAAGAATCACTTCCCTAGGCATTCCCTGGTGATCCAGTGGTTAGGAATCTGCAAGGGGCATGAGTTCAGACTCTAGTCAGGGAGCTAAAATCCTGCAAACTGTGCAGCATGGCCAAGGGGGAAAAAAGAGAATTTACCTCCCTGAAGTTTGTAGAACATTTACATCTCAGAGGCACAGGGAAGAAATGTAGGTTCTCCGAGAAAGGCTTTGGTTTCCTAAAACCAGAATACTTAGAAGCCTTTCCAATAAATCTGCAAGTTGCTTACGAAAGGACAGACCTATCTATTCACTTATGTTGTAATGCTTTTCTTTCTCTTTGGGGGCATTTAACTAAGGGGATCCAACTAGTCTATCCTAAAGGAAATCAGTCCTGAATATTCATTGGAAGGACTGATGCTGAAGCTGAAACTCCAGTACTTTGGCCACCTGATGGGAAGAACTGACTCATTGGAATAGACCCTGATGCTGGGAAAGATTGAAGGTGGGAGGAGAAGGGGATGGCAGAGGATGAGATGCTTGGATGGCATCACCGAACGATGGACAAGAGTGTGAGAAAGCTCTGGGAGGTGGTGATGGACAGGGAAGTCTAGTGTGCTGCAGTCCATAGGTCGCAAGGAGTCAGACATGACTGAGCGACTGAACTGAGCTGAACTGAACTTAGGGGATGAGCCGTAAAATTTTCTTATTAGGCTCTGAATGTCAGCTGTGGTCATGAGTTCAGTCAGATCAATTGTCTTCTATTTTGTTTTCTTCCTTTTATAACAAATCTTTCAACAAAGCTATTTTGGAATTTAGAAGGCTTTTGAAGTTTCCTGCATACCAATTAAAATAGGTATCCTTTTCTCTTTGTTTGATTTGGGAGCCCTTGCTTTTAAGTGCACTCTTTAAACGATCTTATCTAATTGGAATGTTCCTCAAAATGGCCATTGTAATTCTAGGTTGTAATTTCCTTGAGGGCTGGCTGCAGTTTGGTAGGGCCCTAGTTGCAACTGGGGTTTAACTCACATTTTCTGTTCAGCTATATCTAGCTACAAACAGGGTGGAACCCACATTTTTGTCTGGCCATCTTTTTTTTTGTTTTTGGTAGAACTAAACCACAGTTCTTAACATTTAAAATTATTTTTATTTGCCCAATTTCCAAATAGTTCCTCTTGTTCCTTCTCCTTCTTATTCTTAAGTGCAGGACAATTGTAATTCCAATGTTCTGATTTTTCACAGTATCTGCAAATATCTGAAGGCAAATAGGAACAGGTCTAAGTAAACTTTTATTCTAATTTATTTCCTTCCACCTTATTAAGGATGTCCCTTAGGCTAGCTGTTATATAAGGTGATTATATAAGACAACGGTTTACAATGAGAGGTCTCTAATTTTTTTTTTCTTTCAAATATAGCCAAACCATAGGATCCATCATCTGGCCATTGATGAGTTACAGGACCTCTGAAATAGTGACTCAAACTAATAAATCTTTTTATAGTTTAAACAAAGATGCAAGAGGCATCCCACACAAGATTGCAAAAGATGCAGCCCTTAAAAATCCAGAAAGTTCACTCCCAGAATTAGTCTAAGAAAGCAAAGACCTTGTTGTCACGTGAGCTAAGAACGGTGCAGTGCAGATGGTATCTCTAGTTTCCCACAAGAATATAAGACATCTCCAGTCACAGACCCACTAATCTATGGCAGCAGGCAGGCACTATTTGACTCTTCCAGCACTAATAAGACAACAGAGGTTGGAAAGACAAGGTCCCTCATTGGACTTATACAAATTCCCCCTGAGAGCTAGCACCGGAGCAAAGAGACACCAGTTGCAAGCCCAGGTTGTTAACTGTGCTTCTGACAAACTGGCTACAGCTGTTTGGAATCTCAGTCCACTACACTGACCACAAAATACATGCTGGAACATGTACCTTTCAGCTGGTGGAGATCAGAGTACTCTCACTGGTCATAAAGCTAAGATCTCAACATACAGAACAAGACAAACAATACAACAGACAAAAGAAAAGCAGTGACCATCTTTGGGATGAAAAGTATCAATAAAAATCAAGAGTAGTCATTAACCAAACTTTCACCAGGGTCACTGTGACTTAAGGAACTAGTTCCACAAATATTTTCTCCTGCTAATCTAAATTTAGAAAAAGAAAATAAAGGACTCTTACCATTATGGCTTTCAATAGACCCTGCAGGCAGAGATTTGGGAGATTGATGTGGTAAGAATCTTACATTATGTTGGCTGAATCTCTTAGCAGTAATAGCCTCAGAGCAAGTAGTGTCAGTGAACAAAGTTAATCCTGCCAACTATGCCAACTGTTGGGGAGAAAAACTTTTCCTATACCTTTCTAGGTCCTTCTGGCTGGCCTAACAACTAAATTGACACAAGACACATTAACAGGAGAAAAACCAAATTTATGTGCCTATGGGAACTCCATGAGAATTTGAGATCCAAGGACAAGTTAGGTAACTGAATTTACATGCCATCTGAGAGAAGAAGAGGGTAGGAGGCTGGGACTTCAAAGGGAAGAAAAACAATTTAAAGGAAGATGTGAAAAACAAATGTTTGGTAAACACATGCTTGTTATGCCCCTCAGGGACAATGGGACAACTTAGAGGATTTTTTTCCCCAAAGCCCTACCACACGTGGCCCATATTCTTTGTAGATATCTCTGGCGCTAGTGCTCTTCCTGGAGCCAGGACTTTTATCTAAATTCTTTTAGTCAGTTAAGGGGGAGGTAAACAAAAAACAAAACAAAATTTCCTATATCATCTGCATTTCCTAAAAACAACCGACCTAAAATAAATCTCATGCCAAAGAGACACATTTTGTGGTGGCAAATTTTGCTCCCTTACACCCAAGGTCAGCCAACTTCAAGTCATGCAAAAGCAGAGATAGCCCTGCCCAGAATCATTCCACAGGTTGATGGGAAGACTGGTTTTATCCACTGATTTCCATCTCCCATTGCTTGAGAATTGCCCTGTGCCCCATGGGTGCTGATGCCCCTGGACTTCTGGGCTGAGCCAGTTTGAGGCTCTGCAAGCTCTTCATGGTGCCAAGAAAGCCCCTACACAGAGAAAAGAGAATCAGGTGCTTGGGTGGGAATCTGTCTATGTTGTGGAAACTCTCTTCAGCAGGAATCAGCGAGCATGGATGGACAGAGGGGATAGAAGCATGGCATCAGTTGCATCTGCAACATGCCTTACAAGTACCAGCAGCTTCTTAAATACACATCAAAATTATGAAGCTCATGTGCAGACCCCAATATTGTTAAATATTTGGGCCACCTATAACTCAGACAATCTCTCAAGCCCAAATCAGGTTGAAGGCAAAAATATTCTGCACTTAGAGGTACAGGATTTCAAATATACGAGCTTTAGAAAATTAATACGACTTGCAGCATCACTTGGGTCTTAATAGTTTCCCTGGAGGAAAGAGGTCATTTTTAAAGTCCCATTCTTCAGGACTTTGGCACATGTAGTGGGTTCCATATTCATATCAAAGGATATGTGTGCATATACCTATGTTATACAAAATCCAGAGTGGGAGAAATCCCTTTATCTACATTTTTTTTTTTCCTTTTTCAAACTAGACCTTGACCTCAGGGAAAGGAAGGCTTAACAAAAACACAAAGAAAAGAAAATAATTGTTCACACTTATTTTTTCCCCATTATTTCTCTTCAAATTCAACTATACTATAGTGGGCACTCAATAAGTGAATGAGTTAATACATTATTTGTAACTAAGGAAATTATTGGACCAGGTCATTACAATAGTGGATTGATAGCAAGGGATTTAGACAAAAAAAAAAGAATTGTGTAAGAATTAGGGTCTCAAATTTTCAATGCTGTAACTGGACAAAGGGGAGTCTAAGTTGTTGGTAGCAGAGGGAGGCTTCTGATGTGTCTAATGTGTGAGTTAACTGGAGGCCTCTAAATACAGAGACTCACATCTTTCCTGTATTGGGTTAGGTTACACTTGGTTACCTCTTTCTTAGCTTATTCACTTCTGGAGCTTCTTGAGAAAACTTGCATCAAAAGCACATTTTTAAGGATCTTATATAACTTTATTCCAAATTTTATTGGTAGTTTGATTAAGTATAGCATTTAAGATTGGAAAACATTTTTTCTAAAAATGTGGAAAGATTGCTTTTATCGTTTTCTAAAGTCTAGGGTTGCCATTGAGATGTTAGATGGCATTCTGGTTCCTAATGCTTTGTGTATGATTGGTATCTTGTTCTTTCTCCTCTCCTTCTCCCACTGGAAGATTTTAGGAGCTTCTCTTTGAGCCAATGTTCTGAAATTTCACAAAAATGTGCCTTGGTACAGGTCTTTTTTTAATTCATTGTGTTGGCCATTCATTTGACCCTTTTATCCTGGAGTCATAGACTTCAACTCTGGGACATTATCTCCTATTTGATAATGCCCATATCCTCCTCCTCCTTATTTCTTTTCTTTCTTTTTTGCTCTTTTTCTGGAAGCTGCTTTTACTCAAATTTGAACTTTTTGGACTGATCTTCCCAATTTTTTGCTTATTTTTTCCCATTTTAATCTCATTGACATTTTGTGTTACTTTAATGGATATTTCCACAATTTTATTCATCGAACTGTCTGCTTAATTTTTTCTGCCTTCATATTTTTAATATTTTGTTTATTTTCTGTTTATTTTTTATAGAGTTTTATTTTTGTTTCATGGTTACAAAACAACTCATTTCTCTGAACGCAGTAACTGAAAGGTTTATCTATACCTGTTTCTCCAGCCACTGTCTTGTTTCTCTTTTCCTTTGACTTGCTTTTATCTTTTCTGTTTGTCTATGTCTTTTAGAGAGTCAGTATATGGACTGGTGGATTTCACTATATGATGATTGTACCTGTCGATGGCGATTGTGTTGGGGGGGGACTCCAAAAGATGATATCACTTGTTATTTTCTTTGGGGTAGACCAGAGAAAAGTTCTTTAATTTCCCACCTGGGAGGTATATTAATTACTATGGCTATTGACATTCTGAGATCCTTTCTTAAGGAGAAGGCTGCCAGTTGCTAGAGACTGGGGGAGTTCACAGCAGCTCATAGACTTGCAGTTAATCACCCTTCCACTGTGTCTGGTGTTCCCAAGACTGGCATCTTCAGTCTCCTTACAGGAGAGGTAGTTCACTTGGATTCTGGTCATGAAAGAAGGCATCTGGTGTAGACTTTTCAACCAATTTCTTCATATTTTCAGCCTTACCTCAGTGCTTTATGCCTCACTTCTTGAGCCTTTGGAAGACTGCAACTCACGTCAGCTCCCGTCTTGTTGGCCAGCCCCTCTGTGGGACCTAGGTTTCTCCTTGGAAAGACTGTTACCTTTCATCTACCAACTTTTCATCTTTCAGAATTTTGTCGCTATTTCTCTCCTGCTGTCATCTTATCTCCTTTTCCTGCTGAATTTCTACCTTTCTAAATTTATAATTGTGTTAGTTTGGGTCCTTTGAGAAGCAGATGTCAAGATTGGATTATACATACAAGAGGTTTATTTAGAGGAAAGGCGGGCAGCAGAGGCTTCCAACTGCCATGAAATTTGGATGTCTGCAGGAGAAAGGAGGGAAAGAATTGAGGATTGTGTAGGAAGAATCTAGAACTACATTGTCATTCTAAGAAAGATTTGATTAGGCCAGGGAGGAGCCGTCAAACCAGTATCTTGCCACTGGAGGAGTCTCGTAGTAATGAGGTTGCATTGTGCTGTTGTGCTTAGTCACTCAGTTGTGTCCAACTCTTTGCGACCTGATGGATTGTAGCCCACCAGGCTCCTCTGTCCACGGGGATTCTCTAGGCAAGAATACTGAAGTGGGTTGCCATGCCCTCCTCCAGGGGATCTTCCCAACCCATGGGTCGAACCCAGGTCTCCTGCATTGCAGGCAGATTCTTTACCATCTGAGCCACCAGGGAAGCATCATAGCTGTTGTTCAGTCACCCATGGACTGCAGCACACCAGGCCTCCCTGTCCCTTACCATCTCCTGGAGTTTGCCCAAGTTGATGTCCATTGCATCAGTGATGCCATCCAGCCATCTCATCCTCTGATGCCCTCTTCTCCTTCTGCCCTCAATCCTTCCCAGCATCAGGGTCTTCTCCAATCCTATTTACCCTAATAACCCTACCATGTACCATCAGGAACAGCTCACAGAAAGTGTGGCCTTGGCATCAAGGCAGTGGTAGCAACTAAGGGGTAGAAACTAAGGCCACTGGTGAGTCCTAAGAGCAGGGAATCTGAGGAGCCCATTTTCCTGGAAGCCATAATTGTCATTTTAGTGAGGTTTGAAAAGGGAATGGAGATAAAAGTATATGGTTAGTCTAACACGCTTAACAAGAAGTCTAACTTATTTTTAACACCTACAATGTGCCTCCCATCCCCATCACTACATTAAAATTGTTCTTGGCCTAATTAGCTTTGAAACACCAGGTTGCTAAACACAACTGTTATACTTCTAAAACTGTTTATTACTAATGGCCCTACAAAGTGCAAAGGGGAAAGTGAACAAGATAAGAAAAGAAATAAAATATTGAAGAATGGTGGTACTGAAGAAGCTAGAGAAAGAGGCTTGTGCACAAAGAAAGGAGAAGAGGTAAAGGAAGAGAAATTTTGGAGAAAGAACAGAGATGGGTAAAGATTTTCATCAAGTTTCAGTAGGTAGTATATAACTACATCCCCACTTGCCCACAAAATCTTCAGTTACGTTCCATATTACTTATCAGTTGATTTTCACAGTTACATGGGACACTCTATTGCTCTGAGATTAACTTCATAAAAGGTACAGGAGAAAAAGAGGATGTCAGGGGCCCAGTTGTCTTAGTTACCCAGGGGCCTCTTTAACTCTCAAGCTACTTGACTTCTCTACAGCCTCTATTATTGTTCACTGTTCTTGAAACATTCTTCCTTTGGCTTCCATGATGCCACACTTCCTGGCTATCTGGCAACTTGCTTAACTTATTTTATCATTCATTTTGTGGGGTTCTCTTCCTCTTCCTCATTCTTTCAAAAACTGGTGCAATTCAGGTTTCTTTTTTGCTTTCTTTTGATTCTGTTCACCCAAGTCTGCAATTGCCATTTACAAATTCAGTATACTGATGACCCCTGAATCTTTTTTTCAAAGCCCAGTCTTCCTGTATAAGTTCTATTCACATATCCAACAGCCCAATGAATAGTCCCACTTGAATGTCCCACAATCACACCAAATTCAAAAGAAAATTTATCAGCATCCCATAATCCTGTCTCCCAAAACTGTTCCTCATGTCCCATAAAAGAGTAAATGATATCACCTGCTTATGCAAGGCAAAAGTCTTATTCTTACCCTTGACTCCTCTCTCTCTCTCCCAACAACCAACCATTAATCACCAAGTCCCTTCAATTCTAACTCTTCAGATCTCCTGGCTTTGCATCTTCTTCCCAACCCTATCATGACTTTAACCTACTCCATGATCATCTCTTATTTGGATACTCCAGCAGCTTTTGAACTAGTCATCTACTGCCTGTCTTACCCCAAGCTCTTCTCTACGATAAGTTCTCTATACTACAGCTGAGTGAGTTTGTTTTTTTTAATAAAATGCAAATCTGATCATATCATTCTCTACTTAAAACACTTCAATGACTCCTTCATTTGCCTGCAGGATAAAGTCCAGACCCATAAAATTATTTACAAGGCTTTTTGCAGCCACCTCTTCAGCTTCATACCGTGTTACTCTTTCTCATACTTTACATCTGGTTCTCCCAAACTACTTGCAATTATTCCAGCTTGCTCAGTTTTTATTACTATTATTATTACTTTCCTCTACATGTACCACTCTTCCCATCATGCTGTCCCATTTTCCTGACTAATCTCAACTAACTCCCCAGGAATTAGGTTTATATAATTTATTTTAGGAAGTCTTTTCTGCTCCCCACCACTGAACTAACCCTGGGTTTTACCCAAGCCCAGTGCTTACCCTTTCTACTTTTCCATTTCATGGTAATTGTCTATTTTCTTGTTGTAGTTTTAAACCATGTTTCCATATTGACACTTGTCCTATTCAGAGGTGGAGTCTAATTCTCCTCTTATTGAACAAGAGTGAGCTTTTGTCACTGCCTGGAGGAATGGAATGCACTAGAAGTGATGCTGTGTGACTTCTGAAGCAAGGCCAGAAACTGCAATTTCTCCTGGTTTCTCTTGGGTTACTCATTCTTGGCCCTTGATCACCGTACAGTGAAGAAGTGGGAGGACTATACTGATGGGTCATATTGCATATGTTATAGCCATAGCCACAGCTAGGATGTCAGCCTACAGCCAGCATCAACCTCCAGACAGGTTAGTGAAGCAAGCCTTCATGTGATCCCTGCCCCCTTTGAATTTCCCCAAAAGATGTGGAACAGAGATGAGCTCATGCTCTGCTCTCTGCCAAAATTAGGGATTTGTGAGCAAAATAAATCGTTGATTTTGTTTTCAGCATTAGGTTTGGGTAGTTTCTTAGGCAGTAACATATACTAGAAACACTTGTGCCTCTTCCCAGTAACTCTTGAAGATAAGGGCAAGTGGCCAGTTAACTAATGTATCGCACAACCTGTCATATGATACGTGCTCTGTATGTAATGAATGTGGATGAAGAATAAGATATGGATCCACCTTCTGAAAAGCAATTTCAGAGGATGGACTTCACTGACAAGATGGAGGCCATCTTTTGAGATGGGATTATTTTGAGGAAAACAAGTACAACTGACATAAATCTCATGTCTAAAAGTGGGTTTCTGCTTCCTGCACCATTTCACATTCATAAGAGAGGAAGCAATATGCTCCAGCTACACTTGATTACAAGGTTTGTCTCAGTGTCCTTAGCTATAGAACTCAGTTATCCAGAATGAGGAAAATTACATTCTCCTATAAAGTCATGGTCTCCAAATATAAGTCTAAAGAACAATTTGTAAAGTTACTCCATTTACTCTAGATAAGAGAGGTGCCTTAAAGGACCATAGAAAATGTAAGAGTTATGAATTGTTAATCAAAAGCAGGGCTCTTAATCACTCCCATATCTTCAGGAGACTTCCCTGGTTTTCCTGGGATAATTCATAGCTACTGCTTGTCAACTCCCTGCTGAGAATACCATCCTCCCCTTCTTGGTCTACATAAAACCCTGGTTTCCATTCTTTACTAAAGATTCTTTCCATGAATACGTCAGTGTGTGTGTGTGTGTGTGTGTGTGTGTGTATGCACTAGTAGCCAGCTTTACAGGTTAACGCTTATGGTAAAAATGAGGAAAGCACCCTCTCCACACACTATCTAGTAGTGCTTTGTTCATTGCACACCCAGCATGCACCTTCTCTGAGGAGAACCAGTGTCCAGGCTTCGGTCTGGCCAAACCCAAGCCAGATAGTCATGTATCAGCTGGTTACCAAGTACCTCTGGGACGGGTCTGAATGCTTCCAGCCTACACTCAGAAATGGCTGCAGGAATCCTGAAGATTTTATATTTGCCTGAAAGTCTGACCAGAGAGAACAAAAGCTGTTGTTAATTGGAATTCATAAGTGTAGCTGTTTCGTGAGTCAGTGCATCACAGGAAAAGAAGTTACATATCCCTCCTGTGAGAAATATCTTTGGCAGAATTCTGTCATTATTTATAACTTAGATTCCAGGATTCACTAGGAAGGGATGGGAGACTGGGTGCTCATAGATGAAAGAAAAGACACTGCTTCAGAATCAAATGTTCAGTCTTCTCCGACACCAATCAATATGTAGTTTGATTGCTATAGTTATTACTAATGCAGTATAATATGTGTGTATATATGTTTTTTCAGCTTAATAGGTTATTGAAAATTTAATGAGGTTTCAGAGTTTTATTTTATTTTTCCATAACCAGTTAGAAGATCTGTTCTGCGTCCAATTAATACATTAATTTAATTCCTTCCTTATACATTCAGCAAACATTTGGAACACCCGTAAGTATCAGGCACAGTGTTACTCATTTGAGAAACAGAAATGAATAGGGCAAAGTCTTGCCCTCAGGGAGTCTGAAGTCCCATGAAAAAGCTAAACATCTGAAGGAAAATCTTAGGATGATTTTAGAAGCACACGGGATCTTAGCTTATCAGGTATTTCAATAGCCACTGAATGAATAGTCTTTATAAACATATAATAGGTATAAAACTAAAACATTTTAATTGCATCAAACAAATTCTAATACATTTTGGCCACTGTTCCCTCTTCCCCTGCATGGCCTTAGAGTATGGTTAAATGCTTAGCAGTAGCAGTACCCTTTCTTCAAGTTAATTCATCTGTGTATAATGAAAAAATAAAACAGAAGTAGAACTGCTCTGCTTAAAATGTGAGTAAGGGAGGATCTCTGACATCTTCTGATTTGATCTCCTCCTTACAAGTAGGGGAAAGGGCATGGCAACCCACTCTATCATTCTTGTCTGGAGAATCCCGTGGACAGAGGAGCCTGGTGGGCTACATTCCATAGGGTTGCAAAGAGTCGGACACAACTGAAGTGACTTAGCATGCACTTGTACATAGCAACCCCTAAGAAAGCTTCACAAGAGCCCAAAGATTCCACAAGGCACTGTCTGAAAACCATACACTAAGCAGATGTCCAAAATCCCCTCCAGCTATGAAAGTCTGTGCAGTTGACACTTAGTCACTGCACTGATGACTGAGTGACTCTAGATTCCTAGCTTCATTTCTCAATTCTCAGCAGGCCGACTTGCAGGTTCAATGCCCATTTGTCCCCTCCAGACTGTGAGCTCAATTTATGTAGAAAATGGATTTATTCAACCTTGTGTCTTCAATTCCTACAATGAGGCTTGGTACTAAATTAGCGACAACAGTGAACATGGAATGATAAGGACAAACTGGATTGTCCCGGCGGAAGGCATGGTGGGAGTAGGGGGAGAAGGAGCACATGCTGCTATGGGCTGGATGTCTGTGTCTACCCCCACCCCAAAACACGTTGAAATCCTAACCCTAAATGTGACGGTGTTAGGAGGTGGGACCTCTGGGAGGTAATTAAGTCATGATGGTGCAGCCCTCTCTATACCATACTTATAAAAGGGACTCCAGAGAATTCTCTCATCCTCTCTCTGCCATGGGAGAATACACTAAAAAGACAGCAGTCTGCAACTTGGCAGAGGCCCCTCACCAAAACCTGTCCATGCTGGCACCCTGATTGCAAACTTTTAGCTTCCAAAACTATGAGAAATAAATTTCTGTTGTTTATAAGCCACCCAGTCTGTGTTATTTTGTTATAGCAGCACAAACTGCCTAAGACATACTCTTTGATCACCACCTAGCTACCTACTTATCTGAACATACACACACGCACACATAAGTACACATGCACACACTCTTCACCCTTATTCAGAACAAGAGAGGGGTAGAATGCCCTGCTTGACTCTTTCCCTATCCGATATAACTTGTGTTCTGGAGCCATTTCCTACACATTTACTAATTGTTTAAACCCCTAGGAAACTCACTATTCTTATTTCATCCTCCTAGTCACCTCCAACCTTTTCATCTTCTCTCTTATGCTCTAACTAGACATTCAGTACATGTTGTTCCTTCCCCCCTATTTGTCCCATGATGGAATCTTCAGACTCAAATCAGCACAGTCAGACCCTCAGAAACAGCTTCAGTTTGTTAATGCCTTTCCTAAAATTAGACATGTGGTTCTAGAAACAATTATACTGATGGATGTGACCAATTGAAACTACAGTGGGATGACCATTTTCATCTGATACAGATACTATTCTATTATTCAGCACCCACTTTATACAGTTGACTCACATTACTTTTGAAATCCTTTCATTCTTTCTGAGGTTATTTCTCCACTGATCTCCAGCAGCATATTGGGCACCTACCAACCTGGGGAGTCCATCTTTCAGTGTCTTACCTTTTTGCCTTTTCATACTGTTCATGGGGTTCTCAAGGCAAGAATACTGAAGCGGTTTGCCATTCCCTTCTCCAGTGGACCACATTCTGTCAGACCTCTTCACCATGACCCGTCCGTCTTGGGTGGCCCCACACAGGATGGCTTAGTTTCATTGAGTTAGACAAGGCTGTGGTCCATGTGATCAGATTGGCTAGTTGTCTGTGATTGTGGTTTCAGTCTGTCTGCCTCTGATGCCCTCTCTCAGCACCTACCGTCTTACTTGGGTTTCTCTTACCTTGGACATGGGGTATCTCTTCACGGCTGCTTGAGCAAAGCGCAGCTGCTGCTCTTTACCTTGGACGTGGAGTATCTCCTCACAGCAGCCTCCTGATCGTGGATGTGGGGTATCCCCTCACAGCTGCCGCCCCTGACCTTGAACGCTGCTCCTGACCTTGGACACCGGGTAGCTCCTCTCGGCCGCTCCTGCGTCACGCAGCTGCCGCTCCTGTGCCGCGCACCAGTCCATCCTAAAGGAGATCAGTCCTGGGTGTTCATTGGAAGGACTGATGTTGAAGCTGAAACTCCAATACTTTGGACACTTGATGCGAAGAGCTGACTCATTTGAAAAGACCCTGATGCTGGGAGAGATTGAGGGCGGGAGGAGAAGGGGATGACAGAGGATAAGATGGTTGGATGGCATCACCGACTCAATGGACATGAGTTTGGGTAAACTCCGGGAGTTGGTGATGGACAGGGAGGCCTGGTGTGCTGCGGTTCATGGGGTCGCAAAGAGTCGGACACAACTGAGCGACTGAACTGACTGACTGATTGACTTTTGAAATTGATTTAAATATCCATGTCTTCTCTTCATGAACTAACAAGAAGTCGATTACACTGTTCTATATGTGTACGTTTTTTAAGGCACAGATTTAGGACTTTACATCTGTCTTTATTAAAAATCTTTTATTAGTTTGGGTATTGTTCCAGTCTGCTTTTTTATCTTCTTAAAAAAACTTGATTTTGATATTCATTGTATTCAATATCTCTCAAAAAAAATGCAGATTTCATTCAGGTTATTGATAAAATGAAGGAACAATTAGAGTCCTCTGACATACCATTGTATACCTCCCTCAAGGTTGTCCTGGTGCATAAACCACTTGTTTAAATAGCAACAAATCGACTGCATTACCATTTCAGTGTGTTTTCTCCATCTTATCCTCAAGGACTATTTTAACCTTACGGAAATTAAGATGAACTGATTTTAAGGAATTTCTTTTTTCTATCAGTGTCAATCCTATCACAATCATAATGGGAAACAACGTTAGTTTAGCATGACTTGCTCTTAGTAAACCCATGCTGTTTTCTTTGCTATGTGCTTACAAACCATCTGTTTCACCATCTGATGCCAGAGATTGTATATCAAACCCATCATTTTCATGAATTTACTTTTTCCTATATAAAAGTTAGATTTATTGCATGCAGAATTGAATTTTATTTTTATTAACAAATCATAACATATTTGGGTAAGACTTTGGATATAATGTATTTGCAAACAAAAATATTAATGTCTTTTCAGGACCTTGATTTTATCACAAATTGAGAGTTGAGAAAATACAGGATCTCATGCATATGCTGTTCCCATAGGTTACCATGCCACTGTCTCCATCCCTCTGTTTATATAATGTAATTGTCAGCGCCCCTTGACTAGTCCTCTAATACTGGTGACAAGCACAGTGGCGAACCCCAAACCAGCAAGCATACACAGCGATTTGATAAAATGATTTAACAACTGGCTGGGAAAGCAAGGTGACATAATAGGAAGAAGCTAACTCTACTAATATAGCACCAGCCAAACAGCAACTACTCTAGTCCAGAGTGGATGCACAATAAATGCTACCAGTGAAGGTGAAGGAGGCAGGAAGCAGCCTGTATTTCACCCCATCCTTATCCCTGACAGGCAACATTATCAATTCCATACTTCATGAAACGGAACAAAACAAATCCATATCCCCAAACCCATTGTTAAAAAACCAATAATAACCAAGGGAAATTAAAGGTAAAATCCAGCTCTCCTACTATCTATTTTGATAGTTAATGTGTTCTGGGTCACGAAGAGCAGGAGTAGAAAGGGCAATAGAGTTAGGCAATGAATTCATGCTGCACCTATAGCTGGCTTGTCTGCCTCACGGCATTTGTGTGCATCCCAACAAACCCACAGGTGTTGGCTTCCCTTCGTATGCCTCACTGTTTTATGTTTCAGGAATTTTATGCTCCTTTATGTATGAAGTTGACCTTTATAAAAGAGGATGCTTAGAGTTTTTCTCATTTTTATGTGCTTCACTGTACTTCCCACACTCTAGTTGTCTGTTCTCTTTCAGGGAAATCCTAATTGAACTCCTTGAAATAAGTTCTTCTCTTTAGTTCAGATTTTATAAAATTCCTAAAAAAAAATGCCTCTTTCCCAGACAGAATATTGCGAAGCAAGTCTCCTGTGTAGAGTCAGACTCATGATCATCACCAAACAGAAAACACTTGCAAAGCTACCCCTAAAATTCTTAAGCAACTGAGGGTTAGGACCCAGAGAAAGAAAAACAAAAGTTGCTTTAATCAGAAAAAATATTTTGAGGGATATTAGAAAGATGTGAGGAGTCTGGCACAGTAAATTTTACTTGACTAGAATATTCAGGGAATAGGCTCTGGTTTTGTTCTTGCTCACTCACTTCGCTTTAAAACCTCTAATTTAAAAGTTGCTATATAATTCCACTTGCATGTCGTTTTGGAAAAGACTGAAGAGGCAGAGACAAGATCACTGGTTTCTAGGGTTAAAGATGGGAGGAAGGGTTGACTACAAGGGGGAAGCACAGGCTACTCTGAGGGGCGATAGAACAGTTCTGCATCTTAACTCTGGTGATGCTGCATGACTCAGGTCATTTTTCAGAACCTGTAGAACTGAACACCAAAATGAGTGAATTTAGATGAGTATGAAAACGAATGAAGTAGAAGTTTAAGTCGCTGTATGAAGCAGAAGGAAGACTGCTGGGTTGGGATTCTAGTGATTTACCATCCACTTCTGTTAGCTGCATTTCCCTTTCTAGGTATTTTTGTTTTTATTTACTAGAAATCATTCTAAAATTACTCTAGGAGACATGCCTGCCTTAGGAAGTAGAACATGCAGAGGGAGAATGTCAGCTCTCTTTGGCAAGCATCAATGTCTGGGCCACATCCCGGGACACTACCCTTCCCAGCTGAATATTCTCCCTTCCCCGTCCTCCTCTGGTGCTTTCACCTCCACCAGCCATCATATTTTAACAGATTTTACTATAGTATTAATGCACTTATTTATTCATGCATTTCATTATAAGCAAAATTAACAATTATGTTCTTAGATGCACTTAATAAGTTCAATAATCAGGCTCTTGAGAGAGCAACATATGGTTGTTTGTGATTAGATTCAGCCACACAGAGATGTTGGTACAGAGCTGTCCTCCTCTACATACTCTCTGAGCTCTGCCTGTGTCTCCTGTAAAAGCTCTTGTGATAGAGTAGATGTCTCAAGCAGAGAGGCCAGAGGAATCCTCCTACCATGATAATCTTTAGAGTGTATTTTTAACTCCTGCACTAAAGAGCTCTTTGTAACAAGAATATTTATTGCTTTTCCATCGTCATTAATGATTTGCCCTCAGTATTTCTATCTGACTAGTCTCAGCAAATTTTTATGTCTCATTTCCAATACCTTTTCTCTGCCATCAATGTTCTCAGTCTTTAGTTGGTCTCCTGGACTATCCGACTGTTCTGTAATATTTCACTAGTTTTTCTTATATGACTTTGGAGGTTCAAAACTTTATTTAAAATTTATACTCTTCAGCCATGTAAGCTTCTTCTAACTCTTAATAATGTAAGCTGATACACAGTCACTATGTGGTAGCATATCAAGTGAAACCTTGCCCAGCAGAAGCTTGAGGCAGCAAGTCTAAGTACTATAAATTATATGTAGAAAGACTGCAGTACTTATCATATTTTGTTTGTTTCAGGTGGTACCCAAGTTCCAGAGCTCCTGGCAGAGACTGTAGAACTCTGCAAAATGGGAGGAGAAAAAACCTCCAATGAGGAGCTGTCTTTGACTTCTCCATCATCATCCTTCACCTCCCGCTGGGTCTCATGTCTTGTCAACTCCCTCACTTTTCTGCTCTACTCTCTATCCCCACTGCTCTGCCCTTGAACAGGCCTCCACTCTCTCTATTCCCGGATCATAGCTACTAGTCTAAGGAGCTTGGCACATAGAAAGTACTCAGGAAATATTGGGTGGATGGATGGATGGATGGATGGATGGATGGGTGATGGATGATGATTAGGTGAATGAGAAGGAAAATGAGAGGGAAGTAGGGGAAAGGAAAAAGTGGAAAGAAAGAAGGAAAGAGTTCTTTCTTATATCATGTGGATGGATTGCTTGCAAACCAGAAATGGTCATGCTGTGAAGCACATTTAATTTCCTGGCTCTCTAAATGGGAGAATGAAACCAAAGACATAAATTCTCCCCACCCCCATTCACCTAGGATTGCACTATGCATGTGAATAGTTGGCATCTGATGATTAATAATACTTTACATTCCACCAGCAAAAAAAAGAAAATAGAGAAACAACCACATTCTAACATCTCCCTGGGAAGATGTTGAGGCATCTGGTGCAGTTTGTTGACAGGCCCCCTCTATCCACACACATGGCTGCACGAGTCACCATGACCCTCAGTATCAGTTGCCTGACTTCCTGTTCTTTCAAACTAGAAAGTTCCCCCATATCACCTCTTTGAGAGGGCTAAGTCCTTCTCCTAAATCTCCTGAGAGTCTGAAACTGTGAAAGCCATCCTCACCAAGAAAGAGGCAGCCTGGGCTGTAAATTGACTAACTAATGTAACAAGCTAGAAGATAGAAACCCACTCTTAAGACAATCACTCTCCTGTTTTGGTGAAAATTGAATCCTCACATTAAACTGTGTTGATCACATCTCTATTAACCAAGAACTTCTTTCTCTAAACTGCTGCTATTTATTTCAGTTGTATGACACTAGAACTTTATCATGTTTACACAGGTGAATGCTTTTGGCTTCATTCCTTACAGGAAAAAGAGTCGTGTCCAACTCTTTGCGGCCCTATGGACTATACAGTCCATGGAATTCTCCAGGCCAGAACACTGGAGTGGGTAGCCTGTCCCTTCTCCAGGGGATCTTCCCAACCCAGTGATCGAACCCAGGTCTCCCACATTGCAGGCGGACTCTTTACCAGCTGAGCCACAAGGGAAGCCCTTACAGGAAAAAGCCCCATAAAAATGAACTCAAGTATGTACATGAGTGGGTGTTATTAGCTCCCGATACTGCCTTGGGGATTTTTGATTGGTAGAGCTCTACACTGTGGGCTAAAATGAACTACTTCCCCTTTCCTGAATGCAACTCTAATGAAACAAGCTTCCCAGGTGGTCGCAGTTGGTAAAGAATCCACCTACCAATGCAGGAGACCAAAGAGACACAGGTTTGATCCCTGGGTCAGTAAGACACCCTGACGCAGGACACAGCAACCTGATTCAGTATTCTTGCTTGGAAATCCCATAGACAGAGGATCCTGGCAGGCTCAGTCCATGGAGTCTCAAATAGTTGGGACACAACTGAGCACACACACTTCCCCTTTCCAGGGTGAAAGTCTATTGAAACAAGTTACAGCTAGCTTTTTGCCCATAGAAAACCATGTGATTAAAACTAGCTGAGAAGGTGGGAGAGGGCAAAACAGGTGAAGGAGGTAGAAACTTTCAGTTAGGAAATAAATAAGTCATGGGGATGTCATGTACAGCATAGGGAATGTAGTCAATAATATTGTATTAACACTAACTTTGTATGGTGACAGATGGTTACTAGACTTGTGATAGTCAGTTTTTAATGCATATAAATGTCAAATCACTAATATATTGTCTGTCATCTTTACTTTAAAAATTAGAAAAAACTAAGTACAAAAAATTAGAAAGAAAAACAAACAACTGAGACGTTAAAAAGCCAACTGCCCATGGCAAAGGCTTATTAGACTTTTCCTAAAGACAGAGAAACTCTTTGCTACCACCTTCAGCCAAAGCATGTAGTGAATACCCACTGCATGGCCCATGGAGGTGGTGGAGACCCTACAGTCCTGGATTCAAACAGCTCCAACAATCTGGAGGTTAGGAAGGTGTGAACAGTGTAGCCAAAGATGAAGACCCAACAGCCTGTACAACTGGCACTACTTGAGTTTAAGCCATTGGGGCAAAGACAGTCCTTTAAAAACTTATCTGTCAGGTTCTCAATAGAGCATTGTATCAATGTAGGTGTCAATGCGGGTGTCTAATTAATAAGATGTGTTTACTCATAAATATAAAAGCATTCCAAGGTCATTCACATCACTTGAGAATCCAGGAGGACCTGTGAGTCAAGGCATAAAGGTGAAGGTGGTGAAGAGTCACTATGTCCTACCAAGTGTTCATTCCAAATGCTCTTGTTTTAGGGAGAAAAAGACTGGATGCACTTTTCAGTAGCCAATGATTGTGACTTGTGCTGCCCAAATAATAAGAAAGCAAGAATTAAAAATTTTCAGCCAAATTAAATTTTCACAATTAAGTATCTTTAGTAAAGCAAGGTATCTTATGCTCTGTGCACATGGATTTCTCACCATTTCAAACCTTTAAAAGTGATTCTAAAAGCACCTTTTCTTTTTTTTTAATTAGATATAATTGCCATACAACATTATATTAATTAAGGTGTACAACATAATGACTTGATATGTATACGTGGCAAAATGATCACCACAAATAAGTTTATCATCATACATAGTTACAGAATTTTTTTCTTGTGATGAGAAGTTTAAAGATCTACTCTCTTAGCAACCTTTATATATACAACACAATATAATTAGCTATAATCACTGTGCTGTAGATTACACCCCTAGGACTTACTCACGTTATAATTGAAAGTATGTACCTTTTGACCTCCTTCACTCATTTTGCCTCATTGGAAAAGACCCTGATGCTGGGAAAGATTGAAGGCAGGAGGAGACGGGACAACAGAGGATGAGATGGTTGGATGGCATCACCGACTTCATGGACATGAGTTTGAGCAAGCTCTGGGAGCTGGTATTGGACAGGGAAGCCTGGTGTGCTGCAGTCCATGGGGTCACAAAGAGTCAGACACAACTGAGCAACTGAACTGAACTGAACTGAACTCATTTTGCCTACCCCCAAAAGCACCTTGTCTAAAACTGAAAACCAGTGGAAGAAAAAGGGGGCATGAAGAGACCCTCGTTCAAGAATTTGGCTCAGCTGCCATCCCACTAGCATCTGAGATTCCAACGGATTAATTTACCCATTTTGATTGGAAGATGCCTACAGAGAGATGAGGTGTTTAAGTGCTTAAAACTGCAGCTTTTATCGGCATCCACCAGAGATCAGCGGTAGAGAGCCATGCTCTCAGCCTCCACTCGTCCTACTCCTAGAATAAGAATTCTCAGCCAGATTTAAATTCCTCAGTGCCAGCTAAGCATGTTATCTCCACTAGTTCCACTGTGTTGTAGAAATGTGGAGATAGAAAGCTGGGCAGATGGCTGTCAGCAAGACTCCAACATGCCTTAGTCCTCAGTGCCAAGGGATCCTATAGAGAGAGTGACGGCTCACTGCAAATTATAAAGGAAACTCAGAAAGTTATTTGAAAATGTAACTTCAGTTCAGCAAATAGGCCAGTCCATCTTTTCCATTTCTTTTTTTTGGTGGAAAATTTCAAGAAATAAAGAAATATGTTATAGACACATTTGAAGTTCCTTCCAATTTTACTTCCTTCTTCTTGAATTTAGTGTTTATTAATCCCATGTATGCTTTTTACAGTTTCTCTACATATGAAAGTATCCACAATCAACTACTATTGTATCATATGTTTCAAACTTCATGTTAAGTGGTAACAGGTTGACATCATATACATCATTCTATAACTTGTTCTTCTTGCACTAATTATGTTTTCTATACATGTTGACAATGCAGTTGTAAGTCATTCGTTTTCACTGCTTTATAGTATTCCATCGAGTTTGGTCTACTTATCCATCCCTCTCTTGAGGGACATTTTCATTGTATTCTATTTTGGGCTATTATCATCATGAATGAATATTTTCCAACATGTTACTTTATGCGTATGTGCAAGAGTTTCTCTAGAATATATATCCAAAGTGGAATTGCTTTGTAACCTTGACTTTTCATGATACTGTCAAACTTGACCAATTTACACTAACATCAGCAGTAGATGAGAGTTCCTGTTGCTCAACATTTTGACAACATTGGATATTATGGGTCTTACTAATTTTTCCAATCAGATAAACATGAAATGATGCCTTCTTGTTTTAATTAGTATGTCCTTAATTACCAGGAAAGCTGAGCATCTTCTCACTGTTAGCCATTCCATTTTCCTTTTCTAGGAATTGTCATATCTTCACTCACTATTATATTGTATCATTACATTGTATCATTTGTCTTTAAGTGATTTTTAGTAGTTAAATGTTCTGAATACTAATCTTACGCCTCTCTTTGAGTTGTAAATGTCTTCCCAGTGTGTGCCTTGCCTTTTCACTTGTGTTTTCTAATGTACAAAAGTTTCATTTGTTTCTTTACTTGCTTATATTTTTATTTTATTTTTGGCTGCACCACACGACTTATGGGATCTTAGTTCCCTGACCAGGGATCAAAACCAGATCCACATCAGTGAAAGCCTGTCTTAATCACTGTACCTCCAGGGAATTCCCTCTTACTTGTTTTAAATATAGTCAGATTTACTTATGTTTTCCTTCATGGTTTTTTTTTTTTTTTAACATTTCAAAAAAGATTTATTGTCAGTTAATGGCATTTCCAAAGCTAGGTTTCTGTGAATGCCTTCTGGTACTTTTATTTCTTTTTTTTTTTTTTTAATAAATTTATTTATTTTAGTTGGGGGCCAATTACTTTACAATATTGTAGTAGTTTTTGCCATACATTGACATGAATCAGCCATGGGCCCACATGTGCTCCCCATCCTGAACCCCCCCTCCCACCCCCCCACCTCATCCCTCCTTCATGGTTTTAACTGTATGTAGCTTGTTTAAGAAATCCTTTCCTAGGCCAAGTTAATAAAGATATATAGGAGGACATCTAAATTTTTAGTTTTGCTTTTTACATTTAAGTCTCCAATTCATCAGAATGTATTTATTTATTTAATTAGTATGTTGAGAGATATATGTTCATTTATTGAATAGAACATCTTCTCATGACCTATCCCATAAGTTCTTCTATATGCCCAGGCCCTGATCTGTTCTCTATTTGCCTATTCCTGCAACAATACCACATTATCTAATGACTGTAGTCTTACTATGTAGTAGGGCCACACCTTATTCTTAAAAAATTTGCTATTCATGAACCATTGATCTTCCACACACATTTTAGAAAATCTTGTCAAGTCACACACATAATTCTAAATGCAGTAAATATTTATTTTGTGTATATAAAGATGCATACACTGAAAATGGAATAAGAATTTGATTTGGGTTACATTCAATGTATAGATATGTGAAGAAATAATAGCTTTATAAAATAGAGTCCTTTCATCCATGAATACAATGTATCCATCCATTTATTTAAATGTTTTCTTAATGTTTTTCAATAAAACATTATATTTCCTTTCATTAAAATACTGCACATCATTTTTCAGATTTATTCTAGGTTTGTTGCTCTTGTAAGTGGCATCTTTCGTCAAACTGTCGTTTGTCCTTTGTTGCCAGTGATGGGAATAAATTTTATTACTGTATATTGCCCTTATTTCCAGCTGCTTTCTCTAAAAAGTGTTAATACTTTGTCTGCAGTTTCTCTTGAAATTTTGCTCACAAAAACATTTTCTTAGATCTTATTCTTTCTTGTCTTACTCTGTTGGCTAAGACTTGACAAACTGAATGTTTAATTGAAGAGCTGATAGCCAGAAAACATGTTCTGTTCATAACTATAAAGAGAACATTTGAGATTTGGGAAAATTTTAAATATTACCAAATATCACGAGTATTGCTTTCTCCCCTATTTAATGTTTCAGAATGTATGGAGGGTTTGTTTAGAGCACAATAGCTACTCTCTAATCTTTTCAAAAATCACTATACACCAACTATAATTTCCAGTTTTCAGTATGCCTATTACTGAGGTTCCCCCACACAAAGAACAAACAAAAATTATACAAATTGTTAATTTTTGGCAAAGTTGGCTGATTTCATATTGTCCTCAAATGCCACACTACACAGACTGACAGCATACATGGTCATAAATCTCAGCAGGCTAAAGTTGAGACATCCCCCAACCCCCAGAAAACTCTTCTACATTCAAGTTCTAAATTGATTCCCTTTGAGGCCTTTAAAAAGTTTTTGTTTGCAAAAAACAAAAGTTCATTGTTGGCATTTGGAGGTGGCTTATTAGTGGTTGTGAGAAATCAGAGTTAGAACTTGAGGTAGGAAGAGAAAAGGAAACTTCTTAAATTTTACTGCCGTAACACAGTAAAATTAAGTCAGTTCTCAATACAAGAAACTTTTGTTCAAGAAACCCAGTATAGCCATGAGGACCTTTGACCCCAGTAGCACTAATCTGGTAACTATTCTTCATGCCATCTAGCAGTCATCACTTTTCACTTCCCTATAGCAGGAAGCAAAGAGTAGCAGTTTTAAACCTCACTCCTCCACATCCTATTAAAAAATCAGGTTACAATTAAAAGTAGATTTTAAAATCTACACCTTAAAACATAATTTCAAGTATCCTGCATTTTAAAAACACTTCATCACAAAAGTTAAAACTTAGAAAATCCAAGTAGAACATTTATCAAATCAACAAATAAGCTTTCACTTTTTCAGGATGATTTACTGCAGGATTTAACAGATTCCCGTCTTACTGTGTTGAGTCTTTACAAAAAAAAAAGCTAAAAAAAAAAGAAAGTGAGACTAAACATCAGCCACTGCCACCTGCAAACTAGAAAAGAAAATAAAGTTGCTCCCACATAATTGGGAAAATAATTAATCTTACAGAAATTCAACACACGAGCTATCTTTTAGGTTCTTATTTGCTAAAACGACAATTCAGAATTTGTGAAGCAGGAACAAGATGCTGAATCTGAGAGAAGCCTCTAAATGTACTAAAACTACAGTTATTTGTTTTGCGTTGTTTGTTTATGTACAAAATGAAAACACACTACCGCTTCCCACTCTGCCCAATTTGGGACAAAGAGCGTAGGGCCGCCTCCCAGCAGTTGCGGCGACGAGATTTTGCCGCTTTAAGCCGGGGGTGGGGGCGGCGGTGGGAGGAGAGGGGGCGGAGCTCGGGCCCGCCCACAAGAAGGCGTGGCCGGTCCGGTGTCTGCTGGGAGCTGTAGTTCCAGGCCCTAACCCTTCTTGGCAGGTTTTTTTCCTACCTCTGCCGAGTCCCGCCGCCTACAGACGCTGAAGCTGCTGTGGATTGTGTGCTCTGAGACACAACCGGAGATAAAAGGAGAGGCTATAGGTTCTGTCGAGTGCTTTGGCTGCAGCGGCGCGCATGCGCAAGCTGGCCTTGCTCCATCTTCACCTCTCCCGGCGCGTTGCTGGGTGGGGGACATTGGTAGGACACTAGCCCTAGACCAGTTTGAGATGGTGTGGCTTGCTGGCCGCATTTGTTAACCAGGAGACGATGAAAGCTGTCCGATTTTCTTCTCCCCCTACCTCATCCTGCCTTTCAGGACTCTCGCACTATCCTTATACAGTTTGCAGAATTGCAGCTGCGCACACACCTCCGCCCTCTCCTATCTATCTCTCCTTGGGAAGCCTTTCCCGCTATGTTGTGAAATCTGTTCGAGCTTCTCAGCCAAGGCCTTTTAGCCCGCCTGGAATTCAAACTGCCCCCTTCCTGCCAAATCCAGGTCATGTGAGGCAGCAAAAGGCTTGAACCACAGGCCCCACAAAGCAATACCCTCGACAGTGCTCTGAAACTTACCGTCACCCCAATCCTCCTGCAAAGCTGGAACCAGCTAGGTGATAGATTAGATAGATGGATAGATAGATTAAGCGCTTAAGTTTGAAAAGGGCTTCCAGAGCTTTCTTTGTTCTGGAAAGGGACATCAGTACTGTATACGGACAGACCCTGAGTGACCCAAGAACTCACGAACTCACGAACTTGCGAATGTAACTGATGACAAAGCCTCAGGACTACAGCCTCCAGGAGTTCTAAATCCACTGCTTTTTCCACCACTTCACAGTTGTCTCACAAACAGAGGAGGTAACCAGCTAAACTTGATGCAAGTTGCCTTTCAGAATGATCAAGCTCTGGTTGACAAAGGTCACTCTTAAATTAGTGAGCGGTTGCCCTCAAGGAGTAAGCCCTCCAGCAAACACAGTTTGCTGAGGGAAATGTTTGAGATTGAACACATACTTTGTGCTGGGCTCTGAAAAGATATGCATCAGATTATAGCTTAAAATGTGCCCCTCCCCAGAGACAGGTTGGACCATAAAGCACCCTGTATTTCTCTTAGGATAGCATTAAGCACACTATGTCTTGTTCGCCTGCCTTTCTTGAGAGTCTGCAACACTGTTTTTGTTCACTGTGGTGTCTGCAGTGCTAACATGGTGGTGGTCTCTTAGAAAAGGTCCAGTGATGACATGTGTGAATCCGGTGAAAGCACAGGCCTTTTAGGTCTGTGCTCCAAGTCTGTTAACAGAAATGGAGATGCGAGTAGAGATACAGATTTATACAACCTTTGGACAAGAAAGAAGAAGCATGAAACTTCCTGGAGAGGCCCCTGAAGCCTGCATGGAGGAGGCAGTGTCTGCTAAGCTTTGAAAATGCCCTTCATTGACTTAGCAGATAGGAAGTTTTCACACCAAAGCCTCTCTATGATCTTTGCTTGACAGGGAAAGGGACTGATAATGTTTAAGAGCCAAACAGGACAGAAACACAGGCTACCCTCTTCCAGGTGGTCATCTGGAGAAATCATGCTTTCCAGGGACCATGGCTTTCTTCAAACATCTTTGGAATGCTCTTTATCGAAATGCCTTTTGAGTTTACAGCACATTCTTTTGCACCTCCTCAGCATTGGAACATCTCGTTCCTTCAGGGATTTGATATTTGGGAACAGCCAGAAGTCACTTTGGATGAAAGTCTAGAAGATGAGAAAGAGTCATACTGCATAATAGTTGTTGAAATTTGGGAGAAGGTGTTTTTTTTGTTTATAGGGTTCTCATCCTGGAGAGTGGATGTTTTGAGTGGATGTGTATTTTCCTGAGAGATCATGTCTTTAGCTTCTATCAGATTCCTCAAGGACTTCATGATTTAAAAAAGATTAGCATCCACTGCTGTAGAGTTATGAGATCACTTCTTCTGGGACCTGTAAGCCCCTCTGAAGGAAAATCACGTGGAAGGAGAGCAGCAGGCAGGTTTCAGCTGCTCCTCTAACTTGATGTGTGACCTTGATGGGTTTCAAAGCTCCCAGAGCCTCAGTGTCCCCACATACAAAGTAGAACAAATAGCAGCATCCCTGGACTAGACATGTGATGCAGCCTTCCCAGGTGACTCCTTTTAAATGACAGTCCTAATTTGGATGTGTGTTAGTGCTACTGTGCTTGTTCAATGAGATCAGACTCCTGATGTCAGAATCAGGGATCTAGGGACAAAAAGAGGCCAAATCAGAGAGGAAAGGTGGGAGCTCAAAAACTAGCAAGACTTGCTGAGATTAGTACAAATGGACAGGGAAGGGCTCATCAAGAAGGGGGAGCTTTGAAAGAGGGAAGGGGGTGCTAGGGCATCACCCTTCCAGGGGCAGGAATCAGACCAGAGAGGCAGCACAGGAGTCCAGAAACAAGGTTCTTGCATAAGAGTGAAAGTTCTGTTAGAAAACTCAACCTCCTGAAGGGCCAGTTGGAATAATCAGAATTTACCCAAGGACATTTATTTGACAGGGACTGAATTGCAGGCAGCAGAGGACTCATTCTAGGTACAGGGTGACCTGTGACTAGGTCAGGAGCCACAGTCCTCAGGATTGGTCCCGAACCCTGCAGCAGAAGACTATGACTCCAGCTGTGGGGGCAGAAGGCCTGGGGGCCAGCTGGAGCTAGGAAAAGCTGAGGAGCCAGTCACGGCAGTCACCACAGCCTAGGGCTACTCTTCTCTCTCACCTTCACTTTCTCCTCTCTCCTTCCTTTCCTCCCTCATTTCTTCTCTTCCCTCTTTCTTCCTAGTCTCTGTGAGAGGGACGAGATTTAAAAAAACAAAAAACACCAAATGATGCTTTCTGACTTCAAGGAGCTTGCAGATTTGAGAGCAATATTTCCCACTTAGAAGTAAATAATTAAGTGCTTAGTTGGGCAGTAGAAAATAAAAATCCTAGGAGGCAATGAAGAGTAAAAAAAAGTTAGTGTGAGTGTGTGTGTAGTGGGATGGCCGGGGGTGGGGGGTGGGGGGGAGTCCATAGTTATTCTCTGCTTTTCCACAGAAAGAAGAGAATTTCAAAGTCACTTCCCTGAAATGGAAAAGTATGGAGGAACTCTCTGCTTTCTCCCTACTCCCAAGGGAAGGGATGACTTACCAACTGGTGAATCTGCCCCTGCTTTTTCCCTCTATGTGTGTCCTTTTAGGGCTAGCCTGTCCACAGAACACCTGCATTCATGTCTGCCATGTGAGCGTGGCTAAGCCAGCTTTGCAGGGTAAGCAAAGATCAGGAGGGGCATTTCAGGAACACATCTGGCTGTAGGTCAGGCCACATTGTTCAGGTCAGCTTTATCAATAAACAAAAATGATATTTTGACATTCAGTGGTCTGCCTCCTGGTCTTACTTCTCAGTCACTTCCAAACTCAGAAGGAGAAAACAGGAATGTTCCTTTTTGACCTTCCCAGCCCCCAATGCAGGGCAGAGGCCTTGGTGTAGGTCAGTCTGAAAGGAGGAGTCAGGCTCAGTGGTCACTCTGCACGGGAGCCTCAGGGACCTTTTTGTCACAGGGCTCTCAAGCCATGTGATCTGGCTACCTTGAAAATAAATTTAGTCTCCTAACTTCAAAAAAACCCTCTGAATCCGCAAGACTGAACCTTGAAGAAGAGAGAAGAGTGAATGGAGGATATCCCTGCTGTGTTCTTTTGTACAACGGCCAGAGTCAGGACCAGACACATGGCGTGAACTGAGGTTAGACACACAGGAAAAGGTGCTTCCACAGGTTTCTCTACCCTCTTCAGTTGTATGTACATGTGAGCTTTCTACCTTTGGTTTAAGTGGTTTTCTCTTCTTGGAATTCCTTCTCTCCATTATTTGCACCAATCAAAATCTAAGAAAAGGCAACTTCTTCCTGAGTAATGCTGTTTCTTCCTAATTGAATACTTTTATCTTTCTGGTCTCCTAACAAGTTCCTTGACATTCCATTCCTCTAGCTCCAGGACCGCAAAGTCCTCCACAGTCTGGTGTCCATCTCCAACACATCTTGACTCTTGCTTCTTACTCCAGCTGTGTCGTACAACCTGCCTCACACGCCCTTCTCCTCTTTACAACCACCTGGCAAAGTCCTTCATCCTCTAATATCCACGCCACTCTGTTCCCCTCAGACTTCGCTGACCCCAGAAAGAGTTAACTGTACCTTCACCCTCATGTGACTTCATGATTAACATGGCACCTAACACACTCTACTGAATTTTTTTACTACACCTATCACCTGAACTATACTATGGGTTCTTTTTACCAGAAGATCATGTTTATTTCATCCTTGAGCCTAGAACTTAACAGACACTTCAATAAATATTGAATAAATGAATGACTGGACTAATGGTTTAGTTTGTTTACATATGTATCCCTCCCACTTTAATATAAGGTCTTTGAGGTTAGGAATATTGAGTCATTTATCTTTTATTCTTAATAGCTACCTTAGTGCCTGGCTTATAATAGGCACCTAGTAAGTATTTTTATTGAATGGGTGGATAGATGAGCAAATAAAGTCTTTTGTAATATCTCCAATCCGATATACCCTTTTTCTCCTTTGAAACCTCGAGCACTTTCTTGTGTTTCTCCTGTGGCATTTTCTTTAGCTTGCATTTATCTCCATGTCTACTCAAGAGTCAACTCCTTGAAGGCAAGAGTTGAGTCTTACTTCCCTTATTATCCACTGTGGTATCTAATGCAATGCTGGGCATATAGCAGGAGCTCAAAATTGAGCTTTTCTGAGAAAGATAAAAGTACCTGTCATTCAGAGGCTCTGTTCCAGCCACAAGATGACTAAGTACATGACCTACACACATTGGGTCATCTAACTCACCACTTCACCTCACACATGCTTAATGTTACCAACTCCTGGATGATGGGAAAGCAAAGTTGAAAAGATCATGTTGTTTCAATATTGTGTTAGCTGTAATTCTCTGTACTAGTAGATGCTCAGTAAATCTAATTTTCAGGTTAATAAAGCATATGAAAGTGAAAGTGAAAGTTGCTCAGTCACGTCCGACTCTTTGCAACCCCATGGATATACAGTCCAAGGAATTCTCCTGGCCAGAATACTGGAGTAGGTAGCCTTTCCCTTCTCCAGGGGATCTTCCCAATCCAGGGATCGAACTCAGGTCTCCTGCATTGCAGGCGGATTCTTTACTAGCTGAGCCACAAGGGAAGCCCAAGAATACTGGAGTGGGTGGCCTATCCCTACTCCAGCAGATCTTCCCAACCCAGGAATCAAACCGGGATCTCCTGCATTGCAGGTGGATTCTTTACCAACCAAGCTATCAGGGAAGCCCAATAAAGCATATGAAGCCCATCAAAAATGAACGAGTCTAATGACACAAAAGAACAGCTGAAGGATGAAAATCATATCAGCCAATAAGGACACATGGAAAGGCAGATCCATGCACTCCTCCTCAGGGCAATGGCTTAAAAAGAATTAAACGGCATGTTTTTCTTCACAAAAGGCAGAGGGGACTGGAAGAATTTCAACTTCAAAACATTACAGTCCCTATAATTTCACCATAACTAAATAGAGAAGAGAAACCCTCAAGATTAGAAACCATTATTAATTGTGGGGATTTTTCATCTGTTTGCTTTTTCTCATGGGCTTTCATTCCTCTTTCGTTCCTCTCTTTCCTTTTCTTTTTCCTCTCTTTCTTTTTTTTTCTTTCTTTCAACATATTTTCACTGAGCATTAACTATGTCCTTGGTACTCATTCTTCTAAGTGCTTTATATTTATAATCTCTCATAACCCTGTTCCAATTCTGTGATATAGTTATTAGGATCATCACTTAAAATGTGACAGAAGCTGGGGCTCAGCTTAGTTGCCTAAGGTTTCAAAGCCAATAGTTGCTGGGATCATAATTTGAAGCCATATTTCATAAACTCTGAAACTTACATATTATTGCTTAATTCCTACATTACAATGCTTCTCTATACAGTTCATTGGTTCTGTTCTCACATAGCTTACAGACAACTGAAAGAGAAAATTAAATCAAGTGCAGGGTCAGAGGTTAGCAAAAGACAACATGGAACAAAGAGAAGGCCATTTATGTCAGAGGGGAAGTATGAAGATTAGCAATGGCTCCTCAGGGGAAAAGTCACAAATTGAGAACTGAAGGATAAGTGGAAGTCTACTGATGAAGCAAGGGGCATCACCTAGGCAGAGGTACAGCAAGTACAAAGACCTGGGGGTGGGAAGCGGCCCAACATAGTCAAGGAACTGTTAAGTATTTCTTTGGGTAAACATCTTAGTCATTGTGTTTTCAAAGCTTTGTTTCTGTGTGTGTGTGTATATATGTGTGTTTGTGTGTAACTCACAGTGGCTAATTGTCTTACTTTTGTCTAAAACTGCTGAAGTGTAAGGGTGAGTGGTCACTGAAATGAATTAGGGTTTTCGTGTTGGTCTCAGATGCTCCTGAGGGGACCAGTGCATTCTGATGCCCAAAGGACAGAGTGAAGTAGCCAGTGCCATGTGCCCTGTGAAATCAGAGAGCTGTGAGAGTGCACTAGGAACCTTCAGGGACTGAAAAGTCCCAAATGTGAAGGCTTATATTATGTTTTTAAAAAATTATGATTTATCATTTCCACAGAATATATAAATGCAAATCATTCTATTTTTATGTCAGTTGTAAAATCTGAAGCCAATTTAAAAATAAATTATTTCACTAGTTACCTTGAACATTCAAGTGATACTAAGATCTAAGTTGGCAGGTCATGGGGATCCATTCATTCTCTCTAATTCTGTATATATTTGAAATTTTGCATAGTAGCTTAAAAAATTTTAATAGACTTTTTAAAGAGTAGTTTCAGGTTTGTAGCAAAATTGAATTCAAAGTAGGGAGTTCTCATCTACTCCTTGCTTACCTGCCCCAAAATACAGTCCTGTTCCATAATTTTTAATCTAATATTTAAATCTGATGTATATCATAGATGCTTTATTTATCAAATACATAGTATTCACTCTATCAACATCCTGTACAATAATTTTTAATTTAATATTTAAATCTGATGTATATCATAGATGCTTTGTTTATTTATCAAATACAGAGTATTCACCATTTGCTTGGCATTTTTCTAGGTCTTAGGGCTACAACTGGAGAAGGAAATGGCAACCTACTCCAATATTCTTTCCTGGAGAATCCCAGGGACAGAGGAGCCTGGTGGGCTGCCATCTGTGGGGTCACACAGAGTGGGACACAACTGACGCAACTTAGCAGCAGCAGCAGCAGGGCTACAACAGTGTGCAAAGCAGACATAGTCCCTGCTCTTAACGTTTTTTATAAGTCTTATCGGAGAAACAGCCATTAAAGAAATAATTTTACAAAAACTAGTTACAAACGGTGATGAGAATGCTACAAGTATCTGTGCTAGGAGAACTCCCTTACCCGGTGGTCAGGGAAGACTTTCTAAGAAAAAATCAATAGGTAAACTGTTACAGGAGTGAACGAGGCAAAGATGACAGAGGAAAGCGTTTTAGGCAAAGTAATGTCTTCACAGATCTTAAGGAAAGAAGGAGCCTGGCACATTTTAGGAGCTAAAAGTTGGTGGGCAAGAACAGAGAGATGTGACTGAAGAGGCGAGTGGAAGCTAGAACACACGGACACTGTCAGCTATATTAAAGTGTAGCCTTTTTTCTTTTTTACCCTGAGTGATGGGAAACTGTGGATGGAAAAACAGTGGAAATATAAGAGAAGACATGAGTGGATTTTGTGTTAAAACAAAGGCTCCGACTGCATGGTAAGGAATAGATGGGGATGGGGGTAAGAGTATACCTGGGGAGACTCGCTGAGAAACTATTGGAATAGACCCAGAGATGATGGTGATGTACTAAAGTAGAGAGACAGAAATGACCTGATGGCATATGTGTCAGGTAAAATCAACAAGATATGGTATATGCTTTAAAAAAGTTAGAAGGGTGCTGGATTTCTGGGCTTGCAAAACTGGATGGCTTATGGTGTATTACTGAGATGGAAGTTGGGGTGAAGAGATCAGGAATTTAAAAGAGTTTTATATCAAGCTAATTTTTCTATATAGCCAACTCTGTTTTAGGCACCATGTTATTAATAAATGATTCACATTTGGTGTCAGAGAAGTTCTTACATCTGATGCAATAGGGACTGGCAGCAAGTGGGTTGATTCTCATACTACCACAGCTCAATGCACCTTAAGACACTTGATTTACTGTCCTGTTATCATGTCAATTGCATGTTGTTTATTACCTATGCACATCCTATTTGTATACAGATATCTAAAGCTCTAAGTATTGTTTCCAACTCCCTCCCCTATTATTTTTTCATGTGACTCATTGGGCAGCTCCCACACCTATTTTCTTCTCTCAGTACTGTGTATACTTCATGGTAACCTGCTTAACAGGTTGATCTGTGCATTTCCCCCTCCCCCACGAGGGTCAGTTTAAAGTCCTCTTGATCAGGGTAGGTGCTCACTGGCAAACATGTTTGTAACCCATACATGGTGGAAGTTCATGTTTGATTCATTATCGCAAATCTTCAATCCATTGAGTGTTAGTCCTCCCTGGCCTCTGGCACTGCAGTGATATGCCCTCTGTTATAGGGAGCAATCCTCATATTCCCATTTTACATTTCAAAGCCCTTATCAGAACAGACCATGGCATCTTTCCCATCTTCTCCTTATTCTAGACGCCTCCTCTATTACCCTGAGGCCCCTTTGTTATTGGTTCTCTTGAGTAGCAACCAAGAGAGTACCAGGTGTTTTCACAGATGTTGTGCCCCATTTATCCTCAGAACACTTCTCCCTAGTTCCTGTCCCCAAGCCTGGATGATAGTAGTCATCTAACTCTTTGTAGAACTAATGAATGAACTGTGTTACTAGAAAAACAAAGAATGCCCTATTTGGAGGGAGATTCTGTTTTTTAAGATGAATTGCAATGTTTTTTAAATTTTCATAAGTAACAGCTCATCTGTAACCTATTAACAATTTTAAACTATTAATTCATTTATGAGTATAATTCATTCGAATGACTTACTGTAAGTATGAACCTTATATTCTCACATGAATTATTGTTTAAATCAGAGGTAAGATGATGCCAAAACATCATTAAAAGGAAAAGTTAGGGCTTCCCCGGTGGTCCAGTGGCTAAGACTCACACTCCCAATGCAGGGAGCTAGGGTTCGATCCTTGGTTAGGGAACTAGATCCCTCACGCCGCAACTAAGACCCAGTGCAATCAAATAAATAAAGATACATGTTAAAAAGTAACAACTAAAAATGAAAAATTAAAGTTTTCCAAAACAATCCAGATTGTTTTAGCTTTGTCTGTCCATTGAACATAGCTAGATGACTATTGTATGACTTTAGTACATTTTCTAGGGTTGCACTGAACGACATGTTTCAGACAAATGGTGCCATATCATTGCTTTGTGCATTGTGGCAGCACTTTATATTTTTAAAGTGCATGACAATCATATTCATTAGCATTTCTGCAAAGCCTTCCTGTGAGGTAGCTCGGCATCACTGAGGCCAAGCAGAAAAGTAAGTGTGCACTTATTGGGAAGATGCTGATAGGATCCAAATGAAATGTCAATGGACACTACTGCACACCATTCAAAATGGCACAGTCTGTCTAGATATCAATATGTTTCAGCAGAACTATCAAAACCTCTTTCCATATCATTTGAATTTCCAATCTGAGAAGTCAATCCTAATTTTGAAGGAAATAAGTGATTATTATATTAGATCTTATTCTAAGTGTTAGGGTCTATGTTACTATTTAAAACTCAAGTACACAGAAATTTAAGTTTATGAAGACAATGTTTAAATCAGTATTTCAGCTGTAAGAACTTACTTGTTGACCAGAGCTATTTTGTAAGAGTCAGATTCAAGTTAAGAATCTCTTGTGGCAGAGAATCTGAATTATTCAATGAAATGGTTTCAAGATACTCTCAAATTGCCTGGAATTTACCATCTTAAAGATCAAATTTTAGTTAATTAGCCAAAACCATTCACCTATCATGACCTATATTCAGACCGGCATACTCCAAGAATCTGTTCTGGTGGAAGGGAGAGCTCCAGTCCATAACAGACTGAGAGAAAGATAGGGCAAACACAAAGAAGTAAAGTGAAATTCTTACTAGCAGATAGGGATTGTTTTGCCTGCATGGAACAGAAAGTTGACTACACAAGGCTTAATCAAATACAGGTTTCTTTCTCTTGTGAGTACTGGGGGTTGTATGGAGGCTCCATAATGCCATCAAGTACTCAGACTCCCTCTGTCTTTTTGCTTCACCAGAATCCACATATGGGTCAAGGCAGGGGCCCTACCTCCAGCCTCTCACCCTTGTTTTAGACAAAAAGAAGGAGAAAGAGGAAGAGGAGGAAGAAGAGAAAGGGAACAGCACAGGTATCAAGAAAACAAGACTTTCCAGTAACTGCTCAGAAGACTCCCCAGAAGATCCCCAAGTAGCCTCACTCCACTCTCACACCCAACCCTGCCCCCAGAGCAGCTGCACGGGAGATAGAGAGTAATGTGTTTGTCTTTTCAAAAACTGGGCATGCTGCCATCCCAAACAAACTGATGTTCTGGTAATAACAAAAAGAGGGTGAATGGATATGAGACAGGAACTAGCAATATCCACCATACCAGTTGTTTATAACATGAATTACAGAGACACTTAAGTGTATGATGCAGAGAAAGGAAATGCTGAGTGGTAATAAGAACAATTGGAGGAAGATGCTAGAAAGGTTTTGTGTATATTACTACGCCTTCAGGCAGCCTCTTGAGGTTGTTATAAGATTTAAATTTTAAATTCCCCCAAGTATACATAAGGAGCTGTATTTAAGAATGTTCATTAATTCCAGAATTATTTCTAACAGCCAAAATTTGCTAAAAACCTAAATGTCCATCAACAGAAGAATAAATTTAGGTTTGTAAAAGTATGAAATACTTTACAACAGTTAAATAAAATTTGACAAAGCTCCGTTGTAGGTATCCGTTATATTCATTTTGTTTTTCGGTATGGGATTGAAATATTTCATAATTTTATAAATTAGCAAAATAAAATAAAAGTTGGGCAATGTTTCTCAACATGTGGCCCACAAATGCCCTGAGCCAAAATCACTGAAGGTGTCTGTTAAAATACAGATTGCTGGGGACCCCTCCCCTAGTAACAGAAACTCCAGGCCCAGGCCCAACAGTCTGTATCTCAAAAAAGACACCAGGTGAGGACCATTGGCACAGGGTTTGGGTGAGAAAACAACTTTAGGGAAATAAGGAAGACCTCTGGGCTGGAGATGTGACTCATGGAGAGCGTGAAGGTGGTGAAACCACCGTACTTCTCAGAGGCTCAGGTAGAGCACATCAGTTGCCACCCCTCCACACAAGCAAGGAGGGGAGTTCAGTGGTGAGCAGGACCTGATAGTTAGGACTAAACTGTGAGCAATGAAGAATCCAAACATCAGTAATGCAGGACTTGCATTTCCTGCTCACGGGGAAGGAGTCTGGAGGCAGTCAGTGCAGAGTGGGTGCAGCTCTCCACGACACCCGGAACTCAGGCTCATTCTCTGCTGTCTCTCTGCTATGCTCAGCATGTCACACCTGCCTCACGAACTAAGGTGACCATTGAGCTTCAGCCACCATGACTGCACTGTGACCAGCCGGAAGGAGGAAAGGGAGAAGTGGATACTTCCTCTCCCTTTAAGAATTCTTCCTGAAAGTAGCACAAAACATTTCTGCTCACATCCAGAGTGAAGTCTCATGGTCATCCATAGCTGGAAGGGAGACTTGGACATGTCTTTATTCCGTGGCCAGGTATCCGCTAAAGATGGGAAGGGGAGGCTCTGTCACAGGGAGAAAGGGGTAGAATGGATAAAGTCCAGCTGAAGACTCTGGAAGCTGCTGTGAAGCCTGAAAGATGAGCTGTACTGGTCAGGTGATTTCTGGGGGTAGCTCCCAGGCTAGATTTTTGCTTCTCAAAGCATAGTCCTCCGACCAGCAGCATTAATGTCACCTGGAGACTGTTAGAAATGCAAATTCAGGCCCCACTCCAGCCCTGTGAATCAGAATCTGCATTTTAACTTTCTCCCCAGCACTGAGCTAAAAGATGTCAAAGAAAAGTCAGAAACTGGGGAGACTTGTAGCATAGGACAGGAGCTAGAAGTGAGAAAATGGTGGCTTGGCTCCTATAAGGTGGAAAGCCCCCAACAGAAGTGAATGTAGACACAGGCTAGAGAGCTGAAGGTTCAGCCGACTCAGCGATGTGAGTATGAGAAACTATCAGCAAAGGAGAATGAGGAAGGGGAAGAGAAGAGATGCTTGAGAAACTTGGAAAGAACGTGGCCTTGAAAACACACTTTAAAAGAGTATCAGTGAAATACAGATTCAAATGCCCTGTACTGTGGATTACGCAGCTCTTAATCCTTGTAATCCCCCTGAGTGGTAGGAACTTTGATTCCCATTGGAGGTAATGAAACAGAGCTTGGGAGCTGTTGACCTGTCAAGGTCACACAGCTAGACATTAACATAGCTTACAGGAATACTCTGTAGAGACCAGGCCAGTTTCCAAGGCACTATTATATGCATTGTCTAATTTAATCCTCACAATTACTCTGTGAAGAACACAGAAAGTGGTTATTTTAATTTTGCAACTAAGGGACTCTAGGTCTTTGATTCTCTGTCTAATTTTTTTTTCATTTTTTCCCCTGGTTTTCTTACATATGATGATAATGAAGAAGGGATGGGAGTGAGGGGGTTCACCAGACCTGAATTTAACTGTATGAGAGTTTAGCCCCATGATAGGAATATAGTAGACCTTCCCGTGTAACTAATATTGTTATTATTATAATTATGATTGGGTTTGTTCAAGAAGAAAGCAGTATTACAAAAGTAGCTTATTGGAATGAGGAGTACAGATACGGAGTGGGGAATTGAAGCTATTGTGTCAGCAACAAAGGAAGGAATTCTAAATAATGCTGCAGAGCAGGGCCTTTGGAGCCAGACAAGCCAAGTCCTCTTGCCAGCTCTGCTACTCATGAGAATGGTAATGTTGGACAAATTCTTTAACATCCCCTTGCTTGCACTTCCTTATTCTCAAGATTGAGAGAAATAAGACTTTATTAGGTAATATGAGGATTAAATGTGATAAAGTATGTAAATAAGCCCAACACTTGGAAGAAAACAAATGTTCAACAATTACAGCTATTATTAAGTCTGGTTATGGATGGAATGAGGTGGAAGTTAAAGCAGTAGCAGGTTCAACTGGTCACTAAGGTAGGAATACAATAATCTACATTAACTGTTTTTAATGTTTATCAGTTTATAGACTTCATATCAACTTTAATTTTAAAAAAAGGATACTCCATCTTCCTCAGGCCCACAGTCTTTACACACTGGGTACAATTAATTTGCCTTCTGATGATGCTGTGTTTATGACTGATGCTTCCAAGTTGTATATTTTTAAATTCCTGTATTTCCCACAAATGTATTTTATAATTCTGAATCTGTCAAAGGAATACGAAACAAGTCATCACAGCTCTTTACCTTAAATGTTCATAAAGTAAAAGAAGGGAAAATGCCAATGGACTCTGAGATTGTCTCATAAGAATCTTTGGCACAACTTATGAAAGTGACAGATGTTCTGCTTCCTAGAACCTTTTTGTTCCACCCTAGAAATCTATATTTTCCTTTAGTATATCGATTTTTTGTTATAGAGCAGAATGGCTATTAAATATCTCTATCTGGGAGCTGAAGTTGCCAGAATGTGAGAGGGGAAAATGCATCAGTACTTAAAGGAGGGTTGGTGGGATGGGTGGAGAAGGACTCAAGAGAAGGTTGTCTGCATCTGGGAAATTATTTACAATTTGACTGAAGGATAAAGAGAGTTGCCAAAGGAAGAAAGGGGAGGGAGCAAATGAAAAAAGCATCCAATCACAGGTAAACCTTTTAATGGATGAGGAAGATACTTTAATAGATGAGAAAGCACTTTCCCCAGTGACCAGCTGGCTCACCTCATCTCTCTCTTTGGATTGTAGCACAGTGGAAAGATTCAGTGTAACTAATTATGAGATAAAAGATAGTGAACCAGCTGATGCTACTGATTTCTCTTTTGGGGTGAGGTTAGATATTCACTATTGAAATATAGCTGGAAATTGAGATGACTGATTATGAACAATGCCCTAATAATGGTTTCTCAGCAATAGGAATAACATTTCTGTAGTTTATTTATATTTCAAAACATGCTCACCTGCAATGTCTCATTTTATCTTATAGATAACCCTGTGAGGTAAATGTCATTATCTTCATTTTATACTTGAGAAAATTGAAATTTAGAGAAGGTAACTAAAAATAGCAGTATCCATACGAGAGTCTGTCTTACCATTACTACCTTTCTCTGGCTCCTCCAATAAATGTCAGTTTACAGCTACAGTTCCCACCAAAGGCTTGGGATTGGGGGGCGGGGGACGACCCATCTCTGCCGCATTTCCTAGGTTTTAATAATGTTTTTTGCTCCAGGTCAATTCCATGGCCCTTGACAATTCTCAAAGGCCTTCCGAGCCCACTTGAGGTTGCTTGAAGGACCTGCAGTGAGGCCAGGTGCTTCGAGTGGGACAGAGCAGTGTAATCCTGCCAGCAGCCACACTGCAGCTTCCCTGGGCTTCGGAGGACGCTGTGTGCCTCCCTGTTTCCCTGCAGCGTACACCTCCTGCAGCACCCTCTCATCTGTCTCCCTGTACCCACTAGGCTGCCCTCTCCAGTCATCCTAAGCATCCCATCCCTCAAAAGCCTCTGTTACTTCTACCTCCTTCAGGACATTTCAGCCAGTGTTTGGAGAGCACTCAGTTATTGCAAATTACCTTCTCCTTAAGAGAATTTCCAACGCAGGGAACAAAGGACCCAGGGATGGGGTCTTCCTTAACCGTAACAATATACGCTTCTTCATCTGTGGGCAGAGAGCCTCCAGACTTGAAGCAACTTCTCCACTTCCTCCTCTGATAACTTCCTGGTCTGAAGGAACCTCTTCTATCACCAGTGGTCAATAAGCTTAATATTGGGTCTACATGCAGAGGAAAGGGAGCAGCCTTGCCTCAGTTTGGCAGTGCAAAGTAAAGCCAATTACAGCTAAACATACTTTGATAGCTCCTTCAATTTCCAAGGGTACTGCATATTTCTTGATTAGCTCAGGCTCTAAATACCAGCTTCTTCAGAATTATTCTTTTTGAGGACTGTTTTGATCCATACATTGTGTCTCCCAAATGTTTCAGTTCAGTTCAGTTCAGTCACTGAGTCATGTCCGACTCTTTGCAACCCCATGGACTGCAGCACGCCAGGCCTCCCTGTCCATCACCAACTCCTGGAGTTTATTCAAACTCATGTCCATTGAGTTGGTGACGCCATTCAACCATCTCATCCTCTGTCGTCCCCTTCTCCTCCCACCTTCAATCTTTCTCAACATCAGGGTCTTTTCAAATGAGTCAGGTGTTCCCATCAGGTGGCGAAAGTATTGATGTTTCAGCTTCAGCATCCTTCCAATGAATATTCAGGACTGATTTCCTTTAGAATGGACTGGTTGGATCTCCTTGCAGTCCAGAGGACTCTCAAGAGTCTTCTCCAACACCCAGTTCAAAAGCATCAATTCTTCAGCGCTTAGCTTTCTTTATAGTCCAACTCTCATATCTATACATGACTACTGGAAAAACAATAGCTTTGACTAGACAAACCTTTGTTGACAAAGTAATGTCTCTGCTTTCTAATATGCTGTCTAGGTTGGTCATAACTTTTCTTCCAAGGAGCAAGCGTCTTTTAATTTCATGGCTGCAGTCACCATCTGCAGTGATTTTGGAGCCCAACAAAATAGTCTGTCACTGTTTCCCCATCTGTTTGCCATGAAGTGATGGGACCAGATGCCATGATCTTTGTTTTCTGAATGTTGAGTTTTGAGCCAACTGTTTAACTCTCCTCTTTCACTTTCATCAAGAGGTTCCTTAGTTCTTCTTCGCTTTCTGACATAAGTGTGGTGTCATCTGCATATCTGAGGTTATTGATATTTCTCCCGGCAATCTTGATTCCAGCTTGTGCTTCATCCAGTCCAGCATTTTTCATGATGTACTCTGCATATAAGTTTAAATGTTTAACTCAATTTAATACCCACACAAAATTTATCAAAGTGTTCTCATATGTAGCAAACTTTACTGAAACTTCAGGGAAAGGGAAGGTTATGTTACAATACCCAATCAATTTTAAATTTAATATCAGTCATCCCTATTCTTTATACAGCCTTTGACCACATCCACATTTTAGGATTCAGCCTTCTGTCAGCATCCTTAATCCTCCTCTCTCTTCTCTTTCCATACTATCTTCCTCAGTCCCTCCCTTCAGATTGCCTGAGACTCCAATTTCTTCTTGTTCCATTACACAGACAAATCTATTACATTCTTTCCAGTCCACTACTTTAAAAAAAAAAAAAAAAAAAAACCTGGCTAAACCCTCAAAGACTACCACCTTCGTCACATAAATACTTTGCTGAAGATGGGAAATCATCCTTTTTAAGGACTTCGTTAAATTATTGGCCAAAGATTAAACTCATCCTTGCTCTGTGTTTGTATGGAGGTAGAAGAGGATGGGTACTAAACATACATTATCTCAGTAAGTTCTCATAGCAATGCTACAAGGTAGGTCTGATTCTCCTCAGTTTATAACTGGGAAAACTGAGGCTCAGAGAAGTTAAGGAATATACTAAAAATGATCTAGCTAGGAGGAGATAAGCAGAGTCAAAACTATGTGAGTTTGACTCAGAATCGCTTGCAGTTGTCACTACACCACATTGCCTATATTGTACTTGGCCTTGGGAATGTAGAGTGTACCAAGGTGGTGGCCAAGGTCAGAGGAGCCAAATGCATCTCCTCCACAGGTCCTTCACCTTGGATAAACCCTAAGCTCCTGACTGTCATCTTATGGTAAGTGTCCATGTCTTCATAGATGGTGCCCAGATCTGAGCTCAGCCTGTCAGGCAACCTATGACCACCACACAGGAGAGACGGACCCTTCACTTCATTCTTTTTTTTTTTTTTTTTCCTTCACTTCATTCTTTACCCTGGATTTCTAGTCACACAACCTGCGGTTCCTTTGTCTCCTTGAATCCACATTCATTGCTGATTCATGCTGAGTTTTCAGCCAAGAGAAACCCATAGAACAAAGGACCTTCTTGAGTTTTGGAATCAGTCCCAGGGTGAATCCTTGCTTCACCACTTCCTGTGAGAACTTGGGCAACTCTCTTTTTTAGGTCCCAGTTTCCTTGGTTGCTCAAAAAGAGATAATAATATTATTTACCTTAGAAGGCTGTTAAAATAATTAATGAATTCATGCATGAAAAGTGCTAATGCATTATCTGGAACATTGTAAAGTTCAATAAATATCAGCTATAATAATAATAATAATAATAAATGCCAATCCTCTTGTCTATGTCCAATCAAATCTGTTCTCAACACTTCTCCACACCGCCACCTCCATGTGTGCCTGAGTACACACATATAAACACACACACACACACACACTCCTAAAGCAGAAGGCCTGGTCTTAGGAACCCCAGATTTCATTTTATCACATGCTAGTTGTATGACCTTGGGCCAGATGTTCAACCTCTCTTAGCCTATTTCTTCCTTTGCAAAATGGAAACCATTACTTTGTACTCGTTTAACTCACAGTATTTTTATAGGGATTCCATAAGGTAGAGATATAAAGGAGCGCTATACTTATTGGTACTTTATTTCCATCCTCCACATAAACTATGTCAGTATTTTTTTTTAAACTAAGCGCTGGACTTTATACTAATCTCTGTTAAAATGTATAGACTCATTTAGGGTTTATCAGATTAACACTGTTTTAAATTGCTTCTCTATGTTCCGCCTTCACTTTTTTTTCATGTGATACATTTATCTGCTCATGAGTTTTAAAAATCTATTCACACTAAAACGAAACAAAAGACCCCTCTGGGGCTTCCCAAGTGGCACAGTGGTAAAGAATCTGCCCGTCAATGCAGGTTTGGTACTTGGGTTGGGATGATCCCCTAGAGAAGGAAATGGCAACCCATTCCAGTATTCTTTCCTGAAAAATTCAAAGGACAGAGAAGCCTGGCAGGTTACAATCCATGGGGTCACCAAGAGTCGGACATAACTGAGCAACTGAGCACACACACATACACACATAAGACCCCTATCCCTGCTAGTCACAAATTTTCTTTTATTCATTAAGAGAATAAACTGGCTGCATTATACACGGTGCTAGAGGCAAAGGCAGAGTCAAAGAAAGATAATTAGGGGGAGGTGCTCTCATGTCTATTAGTACATAGAGGAAATGATCTATGTACTTAACCTTAAATGTCACGTCGTGAGACAGTTACACAACCTTTCAAGAAACCCAGAAAACCTCAAAATGTCCAGTCATGGAACAACCTTGTAACTCTGATGGTAATTTTCTTTAACAGCATTCCCTGCTGGTCCTATCTGAAATGGAGGAGACATGATATTAGGGGATTGAAAATCTTAGGACTCTTCACCTAAACTTTACTGTTGCAGGGCCAGGGGGACCATGAGGGCTAACCCTGACATCCTACACGAGAAGATACCCATCCTGGAGAGAGAAACGGGCTTATTTTAAACCACTCCGGTCGGTGGCAGAGCCTGGACAAACCCTGGTTGGCCTTCACTATTTTGAGGTTGTACCAAACTACAGGAACCAGAGGAAGGAAGCAAGGGGATCAGACCACAGGAAGAAAAGAAAAAAAAAAAATTTTTTTTTGCACACATCTTATTTTTATTTTATACCCTAGATCAGGTTCCCTGCTCCTAAGTCTGTGGGACGTCAGAGAGGGAGGATCCCTGAAGCAGAAGGGACAACAAGGACTCCTTAAAACCGTCGACGAGATTGTGTGATTGGGAACTGAAAACCTCCTTAGATGATTAAAAGCATTTCTGCGACTGCGGTTTCTGAGCTCGAAGTCTTTCCTTCCCCTAGCGCCGCGCACGCCCCGCCCGGTGCCCGGTAGTAACCCCGAGACTCGCGGCGGCCTCTTCAACGTAGCCATTTGAGAAGTGGGAAAAGATAAAAAAAAAAAAAAAGAATGTGTTCCTTTTCACTTCAAACCTGTTGTTAGGTTCAGGCCCCTCCCTGGCAGAACTGGGAACATTAACTTTGTGCCTATGTGGCTTTTCCGCGGGCGTGTGTTCCATTCGGAAGCCCAGAACGCCTTTCCTAACCGCGTTTTGAGGAAAACGATGACCTGAGAGGGCAGAGCTGAATCGGGGCCAGCTGTAGAAGAAGGTGAAACGCGAAGATACCTGATAGGAGATGGATGAGAAGTTAAGAGGAGTTCGCTGAGGCAGGGAGATGCGCGAGGGGTGCCGGCTCAGGGGGCCTCGGTCGCCACCATCCCCGTGCCTAGTCTGAGATTGTGCCTAGCCCCTTACAGACCCAGATATTAGCGCACATCCGCAAAGCCCATACCCTTCATTTCAGAAGGAACGGAGACCAACAGAAAATAAACGCTCTGGCCACCCCACTGCGACTGGGAGCGAGCTGCGCGCAGGCGCACTGGGTTCCGCGTTTGCCCTCGAGTTACCCAGCGCGGCGAGCCGGCCGAACTAGGTGAAAGGTAACTAGCAGGCGCTGCTCCGGGCGGCTGCCCCGGCGCGCGTGTGCTGGCAGGCAGGCGGGCGCGGGCCTGGTAGCTGCTTCCCTCCATCGCAGATTTCGCCAAGTCTGCACGTCATGGAGCTGCGGGTGTGGCAGGGAGCGGTGCAAGAGGCAATGGGGCGACCGGGCATCGAGCAGATTTGGAAAATGCTTGTCATTCAGTCTTGCATGGGGAAATGAGTTCCAGGCATGGTGCAAGGGAGAAAACCACCGCCTGAGCGCCATGCATGTGGTGGACACCGTGCTGGGCGTTATATTTAATCTTGCATTCGAACAGACAAGGTAGCCTCCTATTCACAACAGAGGAAGCTGAGGTGCAGCGAGTTCTTGTAATTTGCTCAAGGTCACCCAGTCAATAAAGAGTAGTTTCCACAAATGGTCACTGGTTTGCAGTGAGGTTTTTTTGGCCATAGTGGTAATAACCAATGTGTTAGAGCATTTTACAAGGCACCCTCCTGGTTCCATCCTTACCTGAAACGTATGAAACTAATACTCTTTCCCTTTTGCATATGGGGAAACTGACTTAAAAAAAAAAATTCTGTGATCACACAGAGACCAGCAGAGTTGAGATCGTGTGTCCCATTTCAGAGGGATAAAAACCTCAAGCTCAGGTTCCCCCAGCCACTGTCCCAGAGACCTATGTGAGAGCTTCAAGCTCTATGAAATGAGCTGACCAGGCATGAGGAAGACAAAGATGTTTTCATCATTGGAGGTTTCCACTGATTGCAGTTTCCACTACAGAAGTATAAAGTGACCCCACTCCACCCCTTCTAGGAGATATATGTCTTGTTAGCTCATCCAGTGGGAGAAGGACATGGCAACCCACTCCAGTATTCTTGCCTAGAGAATCCCGTGGACAGAGGAGTCTGGTGGGCTGCTGTCCATGGGGTCGCACAGAGTCCGACACAACTGAAGCGATGTAGCAGCAGCAGCAGCTCATCCAGGGTAAGGACAGAGTGCACTGCTCATGGTTTGTTGAATATAGTGTTTACTGGGTGAGTTTACAGCTGACTGAACACATTTTCATCCCCAGACTAGACCAGAGGGAAGTTGCAATAGTGTCTGGCAGTAGGTGAAGGGACTGTTTTCCTATGACTCTTCCCAGATGAGAACTCTTGCTTTCATTCAGCACACATAATGAGCCTGAGCACCCACACTGCTGTACACACAGGTGGAAAACAGGATGGGAGCTTCAAAAGGCAGGAATGCCTTGCTTTCCTGAAAATTCCATTCTGAGTCCTAGACATCTGGGAATTGGCCAACCTCCGTGAATGTGGAAACCATAGTATTTCCTGTGAGCCCAAAAGTGCATCTCCCAGGGAAGAGTATGGAAGCAAATCACACTCCTCCTACCCCCACCTGCCTCAGAATCAGAAAAATGATAGTAGCTCAGCTCCTCGCCAGAAGAGGCCTGGGAAACAGGCAACTGCTGAAAGGGAAATGCAAGGGGAGCAGAAAAGGCTGCAGATCTGCCAGTCAGCCCCCTCCCACCCTCATCTATTTCCAAGAACCCCCTTCCTTAAGTGTTCAGTCAGGGAATTGGAATGTCACTGCTTTGTGCTCCGAGACTGCTGCTGCTCAGGCTGATAAAGACAAAGGCTGTGATTGGACTGTGTTTTGCCCTAACGTAACCCTGCCTCGCAGCCTCCCTGAGGTGACTAGGGGAGATCATGTGCTGCCCGATGTTGTCAAGATGCCTCTGAACCGCCTGCCTGGTGGTGTTGGCAGGAAGAAAGCTGCTTGGGGACTGACATCATCATCTCATGTCCTGAGAACATTGGCCACAGTGAGCCCTTTGCTAGGATAGACTCTTTTACTTAAATTCCCATATGATCCTCCACAGATCTACGTAGTAATCCCCATTTTGCACAGGATAAAACTGAGACTCTTGAGAGGGTAAATGGTTTCCTGACATCACACAATCTGTAAAAGGCACGGCTGAAACTCAACTTTTCTTACTGCTGTGTGCATTTGACCCTGATTGTTCCCTCCTCACCCAGTGGGGCAGGTACTTGGGGCTGGTTGGGAAAACTGCTGCTAAATTTCTTTCTTCCCTAATTATCCCAGAGATAGTTCAATAAAATGTACAACAAATGAAAACCTATGCCTTTTACACCGTTAATAAGTGACTAATAAGTAACTTAAGAGAGGAATGAATGAATGAAGGTGAAGGATGAGAAGGGATGAAGTGCCTTGAATTGTACCTGGCACATAGTAAACAACTAATATTTACCAAATGAGTTAATAAAGAAAGAAGAATAAATGAAAGTACAAGGAGTGGAAGAATTTCAATGTGAAGTGCAAATATTTTAGGAAAACAGTTTCCCAGCCTCAAGCTCACAGATAACATTTATAGTCCTGTTAGAATTTGAAATTCTTCTTTTTGAACCATTGGTGAAAGGTTTACTGGCCCCAGAAGGTTAGTAGTAGATATACAGAAAATGGATATCAACCCCTGGTCCACAACTCACGGTGCTTCTTAGGTGCAGCTGGCTTCTATCAATAGGAAAAGCCTTTCATTCCATTCAGTAAGGGATAGGCCTTTTTATGAAGCACTACATAGATTACAAAGTGCATGAGATATGGTCCTTCTTCTCAAGTGGGGAAAACATGAGAGTTGGAGTCAAGTGTTCCAGGTTTGAGTCCCTGTTCTTACTGGGGTGCATATTTCAGCATGTTAGTTTACCTCAGCAATCCTTGACTTTCCCATATGTAAAATGGGTGCAAAATTACTTCACAGGGTAATTTTAAAGATGTGTGTGCTTAGTCACTCAGTCATGTCCAGTTCTTTGTGACTCCATGGACTATAGCCTGCCAGGTTCCTCTGTCCACGGGGATTCTCCAGGCAAGAATACTGGAGTGGGTTGCCATGCCCTCCTCCAAGGGATCTTCCCAACCCAGGGATCAAACCCAGGTCTCCCACATTGCAGGCAGATTCTTTTCTGCCTGAGCCACCAGGAAAGCCCAATTTTAAAAATAGCAAGAAAATTTAATAATATGTATATTTAAAGAGAGGAACTGATAAGTGGCAAGTGATATTGGGCAAAGGCTATTAATTTTATTTTATTCAGAGAGCATATGGGGCATGTTGTCCCAAAAGCCAAGCCTAGCCCTATAATGGGAAGAGGAACTGAAAGCTGTACACTTGAAATCTAAAAAGGATTATAGGCTGGAAGATTTCCAGGCAACATAGAGCATGGAGGAGCAGGGTTGTCCCGCCCATTAATAGTAGAGGAGCTAAGCAAGTGCCTCCTGTGCATGAGCCTAGGGCCTATCTACCTCTCCCATATGGGGCTATGGATATGTCACTTGGATCCAGTGGCTGCAAGAGGAAGAGCGTCATGGGATCCACGAGAACTCTGCTGTCTCACAGTGCTCACTGTGCCACTGCTCTGCTCAGCAGCCTGAATTCATTACAGCCAGCATTTATTGAGCCTTTACTGGATGCCAGACCCTGAAAATCCAGAGCAGACCTACTATAAACATAGAGTTTGTAAACACAGAATGGTCTGAAGGTTTAAAAGGGGAGAAACCTAGCACAGGGGGGAGTGAGAAATTCACCAGGAGGTAGCCTTTGGCAGAGACATGAAGGATGGAGTCCATTTTGCCTCAGATATGAAAAAAACAAAATGGGTTTACACCTTTTGGCAAAAAAACACTAAAACTAAAACAAAAACAAGGCAGAATCCTACTGTGACTATACTGAATGCTTTCTTTGATTATCTAGATTTCAAGAAAGAAAACACTAGGAAATGTGGCTTGGTCATTATGGAAGCAAAAGTAGCTGCTGAGATTTTATGGCTCAGGCTTGACTTGCTTACCAGCTCGTGGCCTTGACTAGTCACCTCCCCTCCATGCCTGTTTCCTTGTCTATAAAATCAGTTTCTTTCTGCTTCCTGGAAGGTCAGAGTTCAAGAGGGCTGAGCTCATTCATTTGCATTTAACCACACAGCCCTCTTAAAATTATAGGCCCAAGAAAGACTTCTGAACAATCCTCCTAGACTTAGAAATGTCTGCTGTCTTCCTTTTAATCTGTAGAAAAAGTTGTGCAAGTGTTGACCCCTTGGGAACCAAGCAACTCTGTTAATTAAGCATAACCCTATTCTGTCTAAAGACTGTAATTACCCTTCTGTGTCGCTGTCTCGCCTTGAGACTTCCACTGCTCCCTTGAGACAGGGAAACCTGTCAGAGCCCAGCCTCCTTAGGGTGAAGAGGCAGAAGGACTGGGATCTTAAAATCTGTTCACCAAGGATAAAATCCAGTCCTCCTGGGAAGTTGTTGTAAATAATTAGTGTGAGCCCCATTTCTTTCCCTGGCCTCATGGCAATTCCAAGAACAACAATACAGAGGAAAGCCAAGTCTCTGAGGCATTTCCTGAATAATCCAAATGCTCAAGTGTCAAGGAATTTCCCCACATAGCATCCAAATCTAACCTGTTCTGCTCTTTGTCCTGCTTCACACTTGAATACACTGTAGAGAGTACACAGAAAATTTTAATTCCCAAAGTTGTTTTTTTTTCCAGAGTTAATTGTCACTGGGAATAAAAACTGTCAATGCTATAAAAAAGAAACAAGAAGTTTTAATCCAAGCTAAACCCATTTCGGTGACTTAATGTAACTCTATGAGAACCAGCAGTCAGTCATTTCAAGAAGGGGAAACAGGTGACTAGGGCCCAACCCTGTGTCTACTTCTAACACAACATGCAGCCTGAGCTAAGTCATTTCCTTTCTCTGAGCTTCAGTTTCTGAACTTACAAACTCAGAGGTTTGGATTAATCGATCTTTAGGTTGCTTTCTAATTATCAGTCACCTCTGGTATGTGTTTGGAGTTATGCTGCCTGCTGCCAAAACAGGGAGTGTTTTGAAACTAGGAGTCAATATCTCAGAAAACTCAGAATAAGGAAATCTGTAAAAAATGACATTTGGAGCAGAGGAGCTGAATAAACATTTTTCCAAAGACAACATACAGATTGCCAAGAGACGTGTAAAGGAATTCAACATCACTAATTATTAGGGAGAAGCAAATGAAACCACAATGAGATATTACCTCACACCTGTCAGGATGGCTCTTAACAAAAAGGCAAGAAATAACTGTTGGTGTGGATGTGGAGAAAAGGGAAACCTCATATGCTGTTGCTAGAAATGTAAAGTGTGCAGCCACTATGAAAAACAGTATGGAGATGCCTCAAAAAATTTAGACTAGAACTAGCCACTTCTGGGTATTTATCCAAAGAATACAGAAACACAAATTTGAAAAGATACATGCACCCTTACATTCCTCACAGCATTATTTACAAAAGTGAAGAAATGGAAACAACCTAAGTGCCCATCAACAGATAAATGGATAAAAAAGATGTGATATATATGTACAATAGAATAAGTCATAAACAGAGATGAAGTCTTGCCATTTGTAACAACATGGATGGACCTTGAAAGCATTATGCTAAGTGAAGTAATTTCACAGAAATACAAAGGATCATAAGAGACTACTATCAGCAACTATATGCCAATAAAATGGACAACTTGGAAGAAATGGACAAATTCTTAGAAAAGTATAACTTTGCAAAACTAAACCAGGAAGACATAGAAAATCTTAACAGACTCATCACAAGCACGGAAATCAAAACTGTAATAAGAACTCTTCCAAGAAACAAAAGCCCAGGGCCAGACGGCTTCACAGCCGAATTCTACCAAAAATCTAGAGAAGTGCTAACACCTATCCTACTCAAACTCTTCCAGAAAATTGCAGAGGAAGGTAAACCTCCAAACTCATTCTATGAGGCCACCATCACCCTAAGACCAAAACCAGAAAAAGATGCCACAAAAAAAGAAAACTACAGGCCAATACTGATGAACATAGATACAAAAATCCTTAACAAAATCCTAGCAAATAGAATCCAACAACATATTAAAAAGACAGTACATCATGACCAGTGGGCTTTATCTCAGGGATGCAAGGATTCTTCAATATTCACAAATCAATCAATGTGATACACCACATAAACAAATTGAAAGATAAAAACCATATGATTATCTCAATAGATGCAGAGAAAGCCTTTGACAAAATTCAACAACCATTTATGGTAAAAACCCTCCAGAAAGCAGGAATAGAAGGAACATACCTCAACATAATAAAAGCCATATATGATAAACCCACAGCAAACATTATCCTCAATGGCAAAAAATTGAAAGCATTTCCCCTAAACTCAGGAACAAGACAAGGGTGCCCACTCTCACCACTACTATTCAACATAGTTTTGGAAGTTTTAGCCACAGCAATCAGAGAAGAAAAAGAAATAAAAGGAATCCAGGTTGGAAAAGAAGAAGTAAAACTCTCACTGTTTGCAGATGACACGATCTTCTACTTAGAAAACCCTAAAGACTCCACCAGAAAATTGCTAAAGCTAATTAATGAATATAGTAAAGTTGCAGGATATAAAATTAACACACATTGCATTCCAATACACTAACAATGAGAGAACAGAAAGAGAAATTAAGGAAACAATTTCATTCACCATTGCAATGAAAAGAATAAAATACTTAGGAATAAATCTACCTAAAGAAATAAAAGACCTATATATAGATAACTATAAAACACTGATGAAAGAAATCAAAGATGACACAAATAGATGGAGAAATATACCATGTTCATGGATCAGAAGAATCCATATAGTGAAAATAAGTATACTACCCAAAGCAATCTATAGATTCAATGCAATCCCTATCAAGCTACCAATGGTATTCTTCAAAGAACTAGAACAAATAATTTCACAATTTGTATGGAAATACAAAAAACCTCGAATAGCCAAAGCAATCTTGAGAAAGAAGAATGGAACTGGAGGAATCAACCTGCCTGACTTCAGGCTATACTACAAAGCTACAATCATCAAGACAGTATGGTATTGGCACAAAGACAGAAAAATAGATCAATGGAACAAAATAGAAAGCCCAGAGATAAATCCACGCACCTATGGACACCTTATCTTTGACAAAGGAGGCAAGAATATAAAATGGAGAAAAGACAATCTCTTTAACAAGTGGTGCTGGGAAAACTGGTCAACCACTTGTAAAAGAATGAAACTAGAACACTTTCTAACACCATACACAAAAATAAACTCAAGATGGATTAAAGATCTAAATGTAAGACCAGAAACTATAAAACTCCTAGAGGAAAACATAGGCAAAACACTCTCTAACATAAGTCACAGCAGGATCCTCTATGACCCACCTCCCAGAGTAATGGAAATAAAAGCAAAAATAAACAAATGGGACCTAATTAAACTTAAAAGCTTTTGCACAATGAAGGAAACTATAAGCAAGGTGAAAAGACAGCCTTCAGAATGGGAGAAAATAATAGTAAAGGAAGCAACTGACAAAGAATTAATCTCAAAAATATATAAGCAGCTCATGCAGCTCATGGAGAAGGCAATGGCAGCCCACTCCAGTACTCTTGCCTGGAGAATCCCATGGATGGAGGAGCCTGGTAGGCTGCAGTCCATGGAGTCGCTAGGAGTCGGACACGACTGAGCGACTTCCTTTCACTTTTCTCTTTCATGCATTGGACAAGGAAATGGCAACCCACTCCAGTGTTCTTGCCTGGAGAATCCCAGGGACGGGGGAGCCTGGTGGGCTGCTGTCTATGGGGTCTCACAGAGTCGGACACGACTGAAGTGACTTAGCAGCATGCAGCTCAATTCCAGAAAAATAAATGACCCAATCAAAACATGGGCCAAAGAACTAAACAGATATTTCTCTAAAGAAGACATACAGGTGGCTAACAAACACATGAAAAGACACTCAACATCACTCATTATCAAAGAAATGCAAATCAAAACCACAATGAGGTATCATCTCACACCAATCAGATTGGCTGCTATCAAAAATTCTACAAACAATATGCTGGAGGGGGTGCAGAGAAAAGGGAACCCTCTTACACTGTTGGTGGGAAGGCAAACTAGTACAGCCACTATGGAGAACAGTGTGGAGATTCCTTAAAAAACTGGAAATAGAACTGCCATATGACCCAGCAATCCCACTGCTGAGCATACATACCGAGGAAACCAGAATTGAAAGAGACACGTGTACCCCAATGTTCACTGCAGCACTGTTTACAATAGCCAGGACACAGAAGCAACCTAGATGTCCATCAGCAGATGAATGGATAAAAAAGCTGTGGTACATATACACAATGGAATATTACTCAGCTAGTAAAAAGAATGCATTTGAATCAGTTCTAATGAGGTGGATGAAACTGGAGCCTATTATACAGAGTGTAGTAAGTCAGAAAGAAAAACACCAATACTGTATATTAACACGTATATATGGAATTTAGAAAGATGGTAACAATGACTCTATATGCGAGACAGCAAAAAAGACACAGATGTGAAGAATAGACTTTTGGACTCTTCTCTGGGAGAAGGTGAGGGTGGGATGATTTGAGAGAATAGCATTGAATCATGTATATTATCATATGTGAAATAGATCACCAGTCCAGGTTTGATGCATGAGACAGGGTGCTCAGGGCTGCTTGCACTGGGATGACCCTGAGGAATGGGATGGGGAGGGAGGAGAGAGGGAGGTTCAGGATGGGGAACACATGTACACCCATGGCTGATTCATGTCAATGTATGGCAAAAACCACTACAATATTGTAAAGTAATTAGCCTCCAATTAAAATAAATAAATAAAAAATAATAATAAGTGAGGTAACTCAGAGAAAGACAAATACCATATGATTTCACCCATATGTGGAATATAAAAAACAAATGAATCCAAGCTAAATTAACAAACCAAAGGAAACAAAAACACACAGATATAAAGAGCAGAGTAGAGGTTACCAGAGGGGAAGGTCTGTGGGGGTGTGGAATGGGTAAAGGAGATCAAATGAATGGTGACAGATGTAAACTAAATTTTTTGGTTGAAAAGAAATGAAGACTCTAACACTAAGCTGAGCAATTGTAGTGGGCTTCCCTGGTGGCTCAGACAGTAAAGAATCTGCCTACAATGCAGGATACTGAGGTTCGATCCCTGGGTTGGGAAGATCCCCTGGAGAAGGGAATGGCTACTCATTCCAGTATTCTTCCCTGGAGAATTCCATGGACAGAGGAGCCTGGCATGTCCACTGCAAAGAGTCAGACACAACTGAGCGACTAACACTTTCTTTCACTTTTCACATTGTAGTATATATAGAAGTCGAAATAGAAGGTTCTACACATGAAACATATAACGTTATAAACCAAAGTTATCTCAATATAAAATAAAATTTTAAAAAACACTGACATTTGTCAAAATTTAAGCACAATTGCCAATCACAATCCAATAACAAAGTCCAATTCAGGAAAATACATACTTGAGAACAAAGAAAGTATTATTTAGTTCCTTGCCAAAAATTGAACTGAATTTAACAGTTTTTTTTGCTAAACTTATTTTATTTATTTTGCTGTGTGTTAAGTATATTTTTTAAAGGAAGCAAGCACACTTTATTAAAGGATAATACTGTGCCTACTTTTATTATTTAGGGGAAACAATGAATTTGTTTGCTTACCTTTCTCAACATATATGTATATTAGATAAGGAGTAAGGAATTTTAGAATCAATAGTTAGGAAACAGGAGTATACTCATAAATTAACTTTTTCGTGCATAGAGAGGTTGAGTTGGTGTAGTTGTGTTGATACCCTGTTGATGCCTGGCTATCCTCCAACTATTGTGCATGCCCACTGCTAATGATAGACATTGCCTCTGCAATAAACAGCAACAAATGCTGTTTATTATATAGTGGGGAAATACATCATGATAAATAAAATAAATAAAATAATCCTATTTTAAATGAGAAATATTTAGGGTTATCATATTTAGATTTTTCAAAACTTCTGTTTCTGGATCATGTGCTATGATCACTAAATAAATGTTCGAAATTTGAGTATGTATTTTTCCTGTGTACAAGCCTTTTACTCAGTGATTTTTTTATCAAGAAATTCACTGTAGATATACCTGTACAAGCAACAGTTAGAACTGGACAAGGAACAACAGACTGGTTCCAAATAGGAAAAGGAGTATGTCAAGGCTGTATATTGTCACCCTGCTTATTTAACTTATATACAAAGTACACCATGAGAAACACTGGGCTGGATGAAGCACAAGCTGGAATCAAGATTTCCAGGAGAAACATCAATAACCTCAGACATGCAGATGACACCACCCTTATGGCAGAAAGTGAAGAAGATCTAAAGAGCTTCTTGATGAAAGTGAGAGAGGAGAGTGAAAAAGTTGGCTTAAAGCTCAACATTCAGAAAACAAAGATCATGGCATTTGGTCCCATCACTTCATGGCAAATTGATGGAGAAACAGTGGAAACAGTAGCAGACTTTATTTCTGAGGGCTCCAAAATCACTGCAGATAGTGACTGCAGCCATGAAATTAAAAGACTCTAACTCCTTGGAAGGAAAGTTATGACCAACCTAGACAGCATATTAAAAAGTAGAGACATTACTTTGTCAACAAAGATCCGTCTAGTCAAGGCTATGGTTTTTCCAGTAGTCATGTTTGGATGTGAGAGTTGGACTATAAAGAAAGCTGAGCACTGGAGAATTGATGCTTTTGAACTGTGGTGTTGGAGAAGACTCTTGAGAGCCCCTTGGACTGCAAGGCGATCCAACCAGTTTATCCTAAAGGAAATCAGTCCTGAATATTCATTGGGTAAAGAAGATCAACTAATGGTGACAGTTGTAAACTAAAGCTGAAACTCCAATACTTTGGGCACTTGATGCGAAGAGCTGACTCATTTGAAAAGACCCTGATGCTGGGAAAGATTGAAGGCAGGAGGAGAAGGGGATGACAGAGGATGAGATGGTTGGATGGCCTCACTGACTCAATGGACATTAGTTTGAGTAGACTCCGGGAGCTGGTGATGGACAGGGAGGCCTGGCCAGTTGCAGTTCATGGGGTCGCAAAGAGTCAGACACAACTGAGTGACTGAACAGAACTGATACCTGTACCTGTGCCTAAAGACACATAGACAAGGCTGTTTATGGTAGCATTGTTCATAACAGTGAAAGATAATAAACAACTAAATGCCCATAAGTGGTGAATCGATTAAACCAATTATGTTCTGTTCATTCTAGGGAATATTTTGCGGCTATTGAAAAGAATTGGGTAGTTTCCTGGAAGCATGGTAGTTAGGACTCATGCTTTCACTGCCAGGGCCTGGGTTCAGCCCTGACTAGAATACTAAAATTCTACAAGCCATGCAGCACAGTTAAAAAAAAAAAAAAAAAAAAAAAAGAATTGGACAGCTGTATATTTACTAGTGTGGAATGATCTCTAAAATGTATCACTATGTAAAAGAAGTGAAGTATAAGACAGTTTTTGTAGTATTCTTCCATTTGTGAACGAATGAATGTGAAGACACATGCATACACATACACTACACACAACTCCTACACTATAGAATCTCTGGAATAATACAGGAGAAACTGTTGATATTGCTGTTTTCTGCAAAGAGGAACTAAGTGTCTGGATTTCTTTCCATTCCATGTTTAATTTTGAAAAAATATGCATGTACTATTTAATAAAGATAGTTGATTTAAAAGGTACTACATACTTATTGTAGAAACCATACAATATACAGAAAAATTAAAATTACTTATGACCCACCTCTAAAATATACCATTGTTTACATTTTGGTATATTTCATTTCAATCTTCCTTCTATATGAAGACATAATTTTTTTCATATAAATGCGATCATATGTGCATGGAATAAATTTGTATTCTTATTTTTTTACTCCATGTTATAGGGTTTCTCTGATAGCTCAGTTAGTAAAGAATCCACCTGCAATGCAGGAGACCCCAGTTTGATTCCTGGGAAGATCTGCTGGAGAAGGGATAAGCTACCCACTCCAGTATTCTTGGGCTTCCCTTGTGGCTCGGCTGGTAAAGAATCCACCTTCAATGTGGGAGACCTGAGTTCTCCCTGGGATGGAAAGATCCCCTGGAGAAGGGAGAGGCTACCCACTCCAGTATTCTAGCCTGGAGAATTCCATGGACTACAGTCCATGGGGTCACAAAGAGTCGGACACGACTGAGCTACTTTCACTTTCATATCCTAAGTATTTTCCCACATCAATAAATTTTATCCTAAAGTATCATTTGTAATGTCTATGTAGTTTCTCATTGTATAAATGCACAATAATTTTTTAATCAGTTTCCTGTTGATGACCATTGAGATTATTTCCTATTTTGCTATTTTAGATAGCTACTGCTAGGTAGCTCTGAGTATCTCTTTGTCCATGTGTCCCTAATACATATAATAGATTGATAGATGTGGATTTGCTGATAAAAGAAAGTGGACAATCTTAAAACTTATAATAATTAAACATTAAATTGTCCTCCCCAAAGCATGTATCCATTTATAGTCCCCTCAGAAGCTTATATAAATATTAACCAGCCCTGAGAATAGTGCTTAGGCATTCTTGGGTTAGATCTCAACTACTCAGGAGCTTCTCAGAAAATTCATGACAAGTAATTGTTATCGTGTAGGCTGGGGCAGGACTGGGAAACTGTTGAGACTGACTGAGAAGCTCACTCAGCACCCAGGAAGTCTAGCTGAGAGCAGTGTGGGAGCTCTATGTAGGGCCTTCATCCTGCAGTGTAGCTACTTCTGATCACTGCTACATCTGTCAGCCCTTTACCGGGCAGCAGTGGTCACTGGCATCCATCATCATTACTGAATTTTTGTACATTCAGGTATGCTCATAGTTTGCTTGTTTTTAGTAATGATATCAGCGTATGGTGTCAACTTAATTTCTGTGACAGAATCTATTTTAAATGTCTAGTATTTATAGGGGCTTCCCAGGTGGCACAGTGGCAAAGAATCGCCCTGCCAGTGCAGGAGATGCAAGAGATATGGATACGATCCTTGAGTCAGGAAGGTCCCTTAGAGAAGGAATGGCAACCCACTCTAGTATTCTTGCCTGGAAAATATTTGCAGACTTTATTAAGGGCTTTATGGAGTTACTTCAACTCCTCGGTTATTCTACAATGCATTTTCTGGAGGAAGATGTATTCTTCAGTGATATATGATAATTTGGAATCTCCAAATCATGGAGACATTCCTTATAGATGTCTTCTTTCCAATACTTGGAATTCTTTCCAATACTTGGAATTCTTTCCAATACTTGGTTTCTTTCAGTGGGCACAGAATTCCTGATAGTAAGTGCTTCTAATGTTCCCATCGTATGTCTACTCCACACCTCATGATCTGGGAGGATCTGTGACCTTTATGAACAGGCTTCTAATTAGCCTGATAAATGCACAATTCTCCAATTTGAAGTTCCAAGTTCTAGTGCTGGTCTGACACTGACCAGCTGGGAGTCCTCGAGCACCTCACTTCTCTAAGTTTCAAGTCTGTCATCGTCAAAGAGAAGTTTATTCTCAAATAGAAATTCCTTAGAAACTCACTGGAGTCTTAAAAGGTATAGTAATGAGTATTCACAAGCTAAAATATTTCTAATATTTTATTTTATTAGAAATAAAATAATATTTTATTAGAAATCTAATATTAAAAGAAGCCTCTTTTGGTTTGACGGGATAACAAAGGGGGCTTTTCTTTGTCTGGGCTACAATAATGCAGGAATCTTCACAACTTTATATGAAGTACGTACTATCATCATCATTCATGTACAGATAAGGAAACAGAGGCACAGAGAGTTAAGAAATTTGCTCAAGGTTGCTCAGCTAGTGAATGGTGGAAAGAAGATTCAAATCCAAGTAATTTGGGCTCCAGAATCAATAACCACCTGCTATAATTCTAACTGCCTCATACTAGTTGGAAGTTATGATTAGCAGTAACATCTTTAATGAAAGTAAAAAAAATGAAATATTGGTAATTAATAATGAAATACAGTTTGGCAGGCAATAATTTTCCAGAACCTTGAATCTTCAGAAAAGAAGCACTTTCAAATATTATAAAAAGAATGAAAATGTTTAGCCAACATTAGATTAGATGATACTTAAGTTTCCCCCTAGTTCTAATGTTCTGTGAGATTGAGGAGGAAATATGGATATTAAAGAAAAACAACTCTACAAAACATTACTCAGAATGGAGCATTTATATTCCAAGAGGAATCAAAACACTATTTCTCTGTTAAATGGTGCAAACAAGTTTAATTTTAAAAACCGATAATCAAATGAATGTCAGTGGACTTAACTATTAAGAAATATTAAAGTCAAAAGCAAAAGGACCTTAGAAATGCAGTTTCATGGTTGATTTTTAACACGTTAATATTGTGCTGGAGACTAATCACATAGAGTTCTTACATAGCACATAGTGCTTATCAAAACATCTGAATGCTATATAAACATTCTCTCCATTCCCCACAGCAGTCTGCAAGTTTAGTGACCAGGATAAATACAGTCAGCGTGGATTATTTAATAGCAAAAAAATTTTAAAAAAAATGAGAGCAAGGGCAGGGTCTGTCATGGTTATCTCTCTATCAGCCGTTTCTAAAATAGAGCTGGCATGTGATATAAGCTCAGTAAACATTTGTTCAGTGAATAAAAAAACTCACCAAGTTGGTACTGGACTCTAGCAAAACCTCTCTTCAACTATCATATATCTACAGTGTAAGTTTAATATAATGTAATGCCAACCAGTGCAATTAATCTTGAATAGCCATATGCAGTAGTGGAACATAATAGCTGCAAACGTCAGAAAACTTTTTTTAAAAATTCTGTGACCATGGGAACTCTAATCCAATCATTTATTCTGGATTTTATCTTCCCATCAGTTCTAACAATCCTTGTCCTGCTCAGAGTTTGCATTGTTTTTTGCACATGTATAATGATTCAGATTCTTATTCTGACATTTTTGGTAAAAGAGATAGACCTGGATTTGAAGTAAGTTGTGAATTAATGCCTTCTAGTCAGAAGTAGGTGAAAGACTTCTGGTAACCTTGACTGATTTTAACATTGAAGGCAGCCCCACCCTCCAATTCATTGTGCAATGGGGAAGTGGTTTGCTGAATAGGCCTATGTAAAAAAGGCAAGAACTATATTGTACATCAAATGCTTGAGTCATGTCCCTTGCTTCCTGCTCAGGAACTGTATCTTAAACAAATGATGGAATGCATAGGCCAGACACAGCTCAGGTTTCAAAGATGAACAAGATGCAGTTTCAGCAATCATGTGATGGGGCCCTGCATGAGGGAGTGGGAGGGTAAATTAAAAAGAAAAAATGCTCACAGATAACTACAATTCAAAGCCCTGATGCTGAGAAAGACTGGAGGCAGGGGGAGAAGGGTATGACAGAGGACGAGATGGTTGGATGGCATCACCAACTCAATGGACACGAATTTGAGCAAGCTCCAGGAGATGGTGAAGGACAGGGAAGAATGGCGTGCTGCAGTCCACAGGGTCACAAAGAATGAACACAACTGGGTGACTGAACAACAACAACAAGGCAGAAGGTGTTCAAAGCACTCAGTTCTCACCAGATGTAAAAATTACTTCTATTTAGAGGATCAAAAGAGTTCATGGGAGAAATAGCACTAGAACTGGAATTCCCCACTCTCTATAGGCATGTAATGTGCTCTGCTGTTCATCAGATTCTGTGCCAGGCACTAGGGATGCAGAGATAAAACTGACACATTGGTGCTCATGGAAAAACTCTCAGCTCATCCAGGGAAGTGAAACTCTTAAAAAGAAAAATCTCAAACCAACCTGGTAAATGCTCTCATAGGAAAAAGAAGAAAAAGCAACTGGAGCATGGAGGAGAAAGCAGCTAGTTCTGCCTGGGGACCACCAGGACAGCACAAAAAGGGGTAAACAAGAATCTTCAAGAGAAGGACATCTGACCCTCACAGTGCAGTGGGTGCTTTCCTTGAGGCTTTGCAGCATCCGGACCCTATATCCCACAATAACCGTTCAGTTCAGTTCAGTTCAGTCGCTCAGTTGTGTCTCACTCTTTTCGACCCCATGGACTGCAGCACACCAGGCCTCCCTGTCCATCACCAATTCCTGGAGTTCACTCAAACTCATGTCCATTGAGTCGGTGATGCCATCCAGTCATCTCATCCTCTGTCGTCCCCTTCTCCTCCCACTTTCAATCTTTCCCAGCATCAGCGTCCGTTCATCAGTGCCCAAAGTATTGGAGTTTCAGCTTCAGCATCAGTCCTTCCAATGAATATTCAGGACTGATTCCCTTTAGGATGGACTGGTTGGATCTCCTTGCAGTGCAAGGGACTCTCAAGAGTATTCTCCAACAACACAGTTCAAAAGCATAAATTCTTCGGCGCTCAGCTTTCTTTATAGTCCAACTCTCACATTCATACGTGACTACTGGAAAAACCATAGCCTTGACTAGATGGACCTTTGTTGACAAAGTAATGTTTCAGCTTTTTAATATGCTGTCTAGGTTGGTCATAACTTTTCTTCCAAGGAGCATCTTTTAATTTCACGGCTGCAGTTACCATCTGCAGTGATTTTGGAGGCCCCCAAAATTAAATCTGTCAGTGTTTCCACTGTTTTCCCATCTATTTGCCATGAAGTGATGGGACCAGATGCCATGATCTCAGTTTTCTGAATGTTAAGCTTTAAGCCAACTTTTTCACTCTTCTCCCTCACTTTCATCGAGAGACTCTTTAGTTCTTCTTTGCTTTCTGCCGTAAGGGTGGTATCATCTGCATATCTGAGGTTATTGATATTTCTCCTGGCAATCTTGATTCCAGCTTGTGCTTCTACCAGCCCAGCATTTCTCATGATGTACTCTGCATATAAGTTAAATAAGCAGGGTGACAATATACAGCCTTGACGTACTCCTTTCCCAATTTGGAACCAGTCTGTTGTTCTATGTCCAGTTCTAACTGTAGCTTCCTGATCTGCATACAGATTTCTCAAGAGGCAGGTCAGGTGGTCTGGTGTTCCCATCTCTTGAAGAATTTTCCACAGTTTATTGTGGTCCACACACACAGTCAAAGGCTTTGGCATAGTCAATAAAGCAGAAGTGGATGTTTTTCTGGAACTCTCTTGCTTTTTCAATGATCCAACAGATGTTGGCAATTTGATCTCTGGTTCCTCTGCCTTCTCTAAATCCAGCTTGAACATCTGGAAGTTCATGGTTCACATACTGTTGAAGCCTGCCTTGGAGAATTTAGAGCATTACTTTACTAGCATGTGAGATGAGTGCAATTGTGTGGTAGTTTGTGCATTCTTTGGCATTGCCCTTCTTTGGGATTGGAATGAAAACTGACCTTTTCCAGTCCTGTGGCCACTGCTGAGTTTTCCAGGTTTGCTGGCATTTTGAGTGCAGCCCTTTCACAGCATCATCTTTTAGGATTTGAAATAGCTCAACTGGAATTCCATCACCCCCACTAGCTTAGTTAGTGATGCTTCCTAAGGCCCATTTGACTTCACATTCCAGGATGTCTGGCTCTAGGTGAGTGATCATGCCATCGTGATTATGTGGGTTGCGAAGAGATTTTTGTATAGTTCTTTTGTGTATTTTTGCCACCTCTTCTTAATATCTTCTGCTTCTGTTAGGTCCATACCATTTCTGTCCTTTATTGTGTCCATCTTTGCATGAGAAGTTCCCTTGCTATATCTAATTTTCTTGAAGAGATCTCTAGTCTTCTCCATTCTATTGTTTTCCTCTATTTCTTTGCATTGATCACTGAGGAAGGCTTTCTTATCTCTTCCTCGCTATTCTTTGGAACTCTGTATTCAATTGAATATAGCTTACTTTTTCTCCTTTGCCTTTCACTTCTCTTCTATTCACAGCTATTTGTAAGGCCTCCTCAGACAACCATTTGGCCTTGTTGCATTTCTTTTCCTTGGGGATGGTCTTGATCCCTGCCTCCTGCACTACTATTTTTCCTACTTTATGGATAGAAAAACAACAGTTCAGAGTTTGAATTACTTGCAAATTGACTAAAGTTGTAAGCTAGGAAGCAAAGTTACCATATGAATGCAGAAATGCTGGGCTGGATGAAGCACAAGCTGGAATCAAGACTGCAGGAGAAATATCAGCAAACTCAGATATGCAGATGACACCACCCTTATGACAGAAAGAGAAGAGGAACTGAAGAGCCTCTAGATGACATTGAAAGAGGAGAGTGAAAAGGCTGGCTTAAAACTCAACATTCAAAAAATGAAGACCATGGCATCCAGTCCTATCACTTCATGGCAAATAGATGGGGAAACAATGGAAACAGTGCCAGACTTTATTTTGTTGGGCTCTAAAATCACTGCAGATAGTGACTGCAGCCATAAAATTAAAAGACACTTGCTCCTTGGAAGAAAAGCTATGACCAACCTAGACAGCATATTAAAAAGCAGAGACATTACTTTGCAGCAAAGGTCCATATAGTCCAAGCTAATGTTTTTCCAGTAGTCATGTACGGATGTGAGAGTTGGACTATAAAGAAAGCTGAGCACTGAACAACTGATGCTTTTGAACTGTGGTGTCGGAGAAGACTCTTGAGAGTCCCTTGAACTGCAAGGACATCAAACCAGTCAATCCTAAAAGAAATCAGTCCTGAATATTCATTGGCAGAAATGATACTGAAGATGAAACTCCAATACTTTGGGCACCTGATGTGAAGAACTGACTCATTGGAAAAGACCCTGATGCTGGGAAAGATTGAAGGTGGGAGGAGAAAGGGACGACAGAGGACGAGATGGTTGGATGGCATCACTGACTTGATGGACATGAATTTGAGTAAACTCCGGGAATTGGTGATGGACAGGGAAGCGTGGCGTGCTGTAGTCCACGGGGTCACAAAGAGTCAGACATGACTGAATGACTGAACTGAACTGAACTGAGGAAGCAAAGAAACAATAGGAATTGAACTCTGGATTTTGTTGGCTATCTCCAGTTGCCCAAAAGGTAAGGGAAGAAACTAGAAGAAGAAAGGAATTTATTCTGGTAGCTTGACCACAAGCCGGGAAGCAGGACAGCCAAGCTCTTTTTTTTTGGACAAAACACATAAAAAAGATTTTCCAGAGTGTAGACTGCCTGGTAGTTATGACTATGGCTGTATTATAATATATATAATCCTTCCTTGAGACCGTATGTTTGTTTCCAACATTCTGCCATTAAAGGGAGCTGACATCACTAACCCAGAAAAAGGGAATAGGAAGTGATGGGGAAAAGGAGAGTAGCTATTTAGAAGTAGTGATAAACAATACCTCCCCCAAAGAGGTCAATGGACATTTAAAGTCATTGGACTTTATTCCAAGTGTACTAAGAAAACAGAACATTTTGAATGTAAATAAGAAACTTTATAATAACCCTTAAAACTTAAATGAGGATATAACCATTGATAATATTTTATTGTATTTCTTTTCAGCTTTTTCCTATGTAAATAAATAAGGTAAAGAAATATATTTTAATGTTTTAATCTTTCAAACTTATGATTATACTACACAGGGGTTTGTACCTTATTTTTATAACTTTTTATTTTAGCATAATTTCAAATGTTCCCTACGAAACAGTTGTAAAAATAAAACAAAAAGAATACTCATATACTCATATACTCTTTACCCAGATTCATCAATACATGTGATTCATCTGTTTTATCAGATGTATGTATGTGTATTTATGCTTTTGGTATAAACCATTTGAGAGTAAGGTGGAGAAATCAGTGCATATTCCCTAAGAATAAGGACATTGATTCTCTTGTATAACCACAGTACAACTATCAAAACTAGGAAATTTAACACTGATGCAATTCACAGTCCACAATCTATATTCAAATTTCATCAGTTGTCCCATAAATGTCCTCTATAGATTGTTTTCTCTTGGTCTAAAATCAAATCTTAGGTGCATTTAATTCTCACAGTTTTCAATCTCCTTTCATTTGGAACAGTTCCTCACTGTTTTGTGTGTTTCTCGCCCTTGACATTTTTGAAGAGTACAAGCCAGTTATTTTGTACAATGTCCTTTGATTTGGATTTGTCTGATCAGATTCAGATTTTGCCTTTTTGGCAGGAATACCACCAAAGTAATGCTGTATCCTTCTCAGTGCATCTCACCAGTAGACAAATAATCTTGTTTTGTTAACTTTGATCACTTAAAGTAGAGTCTCCTAACTTGTTGCCACTGTAACATGGCTATTTTCCTTTAAAATTAATAAGTGATTTATAAGGAGATAATTTGAAACTATGTAAACATTCCATTCTTCATTAAACCTCCTAGTGAACCCACTCCAGTGTTCTTGCCTGGAGAATCCCAGGGATGGGGGAGCCTGGTGGGCTGCCGTCTATGGGGTCGCACAGAGTCGGACACGACTGAAGTGACTTAGCAGCAGCAGCAGCAGTGAACCTCATTCATCCACAAATTTTAGCACTCGTTAATGGTTTTCTGTCTCCATCACTCTTTCTATATTTGTCAGTATTCTACTGAAAGAACTCTCCTTTCTCATTTTTTATTTACTCATTTATTCCTTTATTGATACAAATATGGCCTCATAGATTTTATTTAACAAGTTATAATCCATTACTATCATTATTTATTTTGATGTACAAATTGTCCCATATTTACTGAATAAGAGCTTTTCAAGCTGGTTTCTGCATTCTTTTGAAACGTTCTTTCTGTTCTTTAAGAAATCCCTTTCTTTCTTGCACAGGATGATCCAGATTTATCTTGTGTTTCCTGACCCACTCTTGGAACCAGCTATTTTTCTAAGGAGTCTTAGTTCCTTTCATTGGAAAGTGATATTTAGAAACTAAGTTTTGTGTGTTAGGTGTGCTCACTTTTATTACTAAGTCATTTCTCCTAGGCCCTCTCAGAAGACAGAGCTAAAAATTATCTATGTATATATAATTATTTCTATACCTATATAATTATGCTTTGTCTATATTCATCTTTCTATACATAATATATTTTAAAAGTATATACTAAAAAACATGAATTGAAACTAACACCTCCAGTTTCAATCCAACACTTCAGAGAATATTCTGAAATTCCACCTATTCACACCTGTAACTACCTTTTTCAACAGTGAAAAAACTAGCTTCCATATCCTCAGTATATCTACTCACTTGCTTAACCCTAAGATACATAGTTTCAGAAATGCTAATTCATGCTACTACAAAAAGCAAATATATTGACTAGAGTTCAATATATTTATAGGGTTTTTCTAAGATACATTCAGTGTGTGACATAGCCACTGAAATGCATACATATAACATGTACAATGTGATGAATTCTGACAACTCCCATATCTTATTTTCAACTCAAAATGAGCAATTTTTTATGCTATTAAAGCTTTTCAAAGGCGTGAATTTTTTAGCTTGGTTATTATTCTACAGTATGGATGTGTTGTAATTGATTTTCCTGCTCCTTATAATTATATAATTAGTCTTCAATGCTTCTTCAATGTTTTCTATTAAAAGCAGTGTTGCAGTGAATATCCTATTAACACTGTTAAAAAGAGAATGTAATACCACTATGTAAGGTATACTTATGCTACCATTCTTTTACTGAAAGAGATATTCTGTTGAATAAATTAAACTTTCAAAATTCTAACTCCAATTGTTATTCCTAAGCTAAACTGGTTCTTGCCCAGTGTTTTAATTTCCTAGGACCACTATATCAAACTACCACAAACCAAGTGGCTTAAAACACTAGAAATTTATTTTCTCACACTTCAGGAGATCAGAAGTCCAAAATTAAGGTGTCAGCGGGATTGGTTCCCCCAGAGGCTGAGGGAGAATCCACCCCATGCTTCTCTCCTAGCATCTGATAGTTGCTGGCAATCCTTAGCATTCCTTGGCTTGCAGCTGCATCACTCCAGTCTCTAACTCCATCTTCGCGTGGCCTTTTTCTCTGTGTGTCTACACTTACAAGTACACCAAGTCATTGGATTTAGGGACAACCCACAGTGTGACCTCATCTTAACTGAACTAATTACATCTGCAAAGACCCCATTTCTAAGTCACACTGTGAGGTTCCATGAATTCTGGGGGACACCATCCAACCCAGAATGCTCAGTAAATGGCTGGTCCCAGTTGCAACTCTATAATCCCTTATCTGAACTCTTGAGATTAAATGCTTTTAGAGTTAGATTTAGATTTTTAGAAAGGAAATATCAGCTATTTACTATATATTACATAACACTTCACTCAAGTCTACAGCAGCACCTCATAATCAAACACATTACTATTTCTGCAATGAAATGTATGCTTTTCATACCAAGTGAGAGAAATAAAGACAATAGTTTCATGTCATTTCATGTCTCTATTTGCTGCTAAATAAAAATTTTGTTTGTTTGTTTTCAGAACTTCAGGGATTTCAGAATTCTCTGTTCCTAAATTTGACCCCATTTTCAGGTTCCAATGTTAAAAGTCAAAAAGCCACCCACTGTAGTAGTATAAAGCAAATGGTCCAAGTGCATCAACCTATGAGTACAAATGTGGTCATAATATCATTCATTCCTGATATTCATCAGTTTCAAAGCCATTTCTACACAAGTAGGATTTCCAGTACATCAGAAAACTCTCTACTCTTCAGGTACTTCTGCAAACTCCCAGAGTGAGCAGGGAATACGCACAACGTCATTCTAGACCCTTGTTAGTATAGCAACTGAGTTGGGATTCTTAGCTGAGAATCAGCACATAGAGACCCTCCTCTGGGATGACCTCCTGCTGTTTTAATATGCAGCTGTTCTGTGTCCCTGGAATCAGAGCCTGTTTTCATCACCACCATCCCCCACCTGTTTCCTCAGTGCCTGGCCCTGGCAACGTATTCCAATCAAAAATGCTTCTGTGAAATAAGGAGGAAAATGTGACCCCTTTCTACAATAAGCTCAGTTAGAGGTTTTCCCACATGTGACTTCTAAAGTATTACAGAACTTTTCGAAAGAACTCTTCCATTTTGTCCTCACAATTCTTTTCCTCTACAAGTTGTACTCATGGTTCAGCTGGATTGTTCAGTGTATTCTTTTCCTACAGTTGCTGTAACAAATAACCACAAACATTGTGGCTCAAAACAACACAAACCTATCTTACAGTTCTAAAGGTTAGAGTTTGAAATGGGTCTTATGAACTAAAATCAAGGTGTCCACAGGGCTGTGTTCTTTTTCTAGAGGCTCTAGGGGAGAATATTTCTTTCCTTTTCCACCTTCTAGAGACTGCCCTGAATCCTTTGTTCATGACTCCTTCTCCCATATTCAAAGCACATGGCTTCAGTCTCTACTTCTGTTGTCACATCTCCTCTCTCTGACTTGGACCTTCATGCCTCTCTCTTATCAGGACTCTTGTGATTTCTCCCCCACCCTCAACAGCCTTCACACGTCAAAATCCTTAACAGTCACATCTGCAGAGTCTCATGTGACTTTTTTCGTGTCTTTTTTTCATGACTTTTTTCAAGTCTTTTTTCATGAATGGTAACACATTTGCACCTGCCAAGGACCGATATGTGGATATCCATGAAAGGCCATTATTCTGTCTACCATTCGTGGAACTTAAAAACCACCCTTCACACCCAACCTAGGACACATTGCTGCCGTTAAACTCCCTCTCAGCAGCCCACCATGCATCTCCCCTTCAGTTAATCTACCTCCCCACCCCCCACCATCTCCAATTTATCAGAAATATATAGGTGAGTATAGAAAGAAGAACAGCATAATTTTCCAAATCTTCTAAATTTTATGAAGATTCTTTTCAAGTTTCTTTTGATTCAGATAATCTCAGAGTTGATGGAATGGAGGAGGACCCTTGCCTCTCTCAAACGACCACACAGAAAAATTATTTTATTTGTCAAATACTTTCTAATTTATAATTGACCCTCACAAAACCTAATTAAACATATGGGACAAGATTTTTATTCTCATTCTACAGTTAAGGAAACTGAGGCTCAGGAACATTGTCTTCTGATGAAGGTTACATTATTAGCAAGACAGTATGCCTTCTAATTATAAAAAAGTCAAAAGGAAAAAAAAAGAACTCACCCAAAAAAGCCAAATTTGGGGATTAATTATAAAATAAAATACGCATATGGTACATATTCCAATTATACCTCTTTTCTCTGTTTCAATCTGACTTTTACTTTCATTTTCCCAGTCGAAACTCTAGTTTTAACTCTTTTGTCTAAGACATCTATTAGTGTCTCTAACAAAATTCAGTAAGTGTGTGAGCTTTATAATCTTCTCTTTGTATAAAAGAATCTGTGTGCTTTTCCATTTAGTTTCTCCCTTTCTCCTGGGTTGGCCAATTCCTGGGTTTTGATATGCAGAATCTGTAGAATGGGTAGATATATATGACTTAGAAGCAGAGACAGACCCTAACAAGATACCAAGCTGAGCTACCCAAGAACTGGGATATAGTGGAAAGAGGGGAAGTAGAGGAAAATAGACCCTGAGGACATCATGTTAAGTGAAATAAACCAGTCATTGAAGGACAAATACTTGATTTTACTTATAGAAAGTATCTAAAGCAGTCAGAGTCATAGAAGACAACAGAACAGTGATTGACAGGGACTGGGGGCAGGGGAAGTGGGTAGCTGCTGTTCAGTGTGTATAAAGTTTGAGTTACATAAGATGAAAAAGTTCTAGAGATCTGCTGTACAACATTATGCTTAATGGTAATAATTAACACTATTAATCAGTTAATAATGTACTATACTCTTAAAAGGGCTTCCCTGGTGGCTCAGCAGTAAAGAATCTGCCTGCCGATGCAGGAGATGTGGGTTCGATCCCGGTGTTGCAAAGATCCACTGGAGAAGAAAATAGCAACCCACTCCAGTATTCTTGCCTGAGAAATCCCATGGAGAGAGGAGCCTGGCGGGCCACAGTCCATGGGGTCACAAAACAGTCAGACATGACTTAGCAACTAAACAGCAACAAATACTTTTAAAGGTTATTAAGAGAGTATACTTCATATTATGTGTATGGATGGTCTTTTTCTTATCACAACTAGGAGGAGATGGAGGAAGAGGAGGAGAAGATGGACTGAGGATAAAGGAGAAACGGGATGTGAGAGACTCCAGAGCCGATTTAGGGTGGAAGAGAATTGGGCTTGAGGAATTTTTTTTGAGAAGTACAATTCAAGGCTAGGAATTGGACCCTTTTCAATATTCCTTAACAGATTTGAATAAAAATAGAATTCATTTTTAATAGCTCCACTTAGAAGGACACTTGTTTCTTCTTTAAATGTAACTGGATAGAATGGACTTTAGGAACTTATTAGGGTTACACATGTTTTGGCCTTTTCTTGGAATTAACATTTATCAGCTGAGATACCAGGGGAGCCCTGGGAACTGTTAAGGTTGCAAAATTCCAAATTTCAGAGATCATTCTAAAGCTTAAGGAAAAGGACTGTATTAGCTGCTTCCCCAAAATGGAAGTAAAGTATAGCTCAAGTACACTGAATTTCACAACCTCACTCTGTAGTTCAATCCCCTAAAGCTTTTTAAATTTAAAAGTACTTTTGTGCAAATTAAAAGTCCACTGAGTTACTATTTTTTTCACCCATCAGATTGGCAAAGATTGAAAGACTAATAACTCACTCTAGCCAAGAGTGTAGAAAAATACACACCTTCATACAATGCTATAGGCAGTACAAAACAGCACAACCTCTGTGTAGGGTAATTTGACAAGATCTGTCAAAACTCTAAATGTACACATATCCTTTTACTGGGAAAATTATTTCTAATAATTTAGCTCACAGTTGTACTACCACATGTTGAAATGATATGTATATAATGATATTTATTGCAGCATTGTTTGTGATACTAAAAACTCATAAAAAACATATACATTATTCAAACTGAAACTGGTCAAATAACATGAGATACAGACAATGGATTCTATGCAATATTTAACAAGAGTGAGGCAGCTCTGTGTATGCCAAGGTGAAATATATTGTTAAAAAAAAAAACAGTCAAGGTGCTGTGCGTGCATTTTAAGCTACCATTTTTGAGGGTGGAGCTGAACAAACACATATGCATGCATTTCAAAATGCATAGGCAATCTCTGAAATCCCACACCGGAAACTGGTAACTATGGTGTGTTCAGAGAGAAAAACTGGGCAGATAGCGACTAAGGTTAGGGTAGGGTTGGGGGGGTCTTAGTTTGCTTTTCACTCCCTGTACCTCTTGGATTTTTACCCTCTGCTTGATGTACCTATTTAAAAAAAAATAAGTGCCATTAAAAAAAGAAGTGTGGAACAATGTATAATTTGAAGTGAGAGAGCTGGGCTCAAACTGCTATCTACTGTCACAATGATCTCAAACAAGTGATTTTCCCTCTCTGAGTGTTTGTTTCGTTGGGGAAATACAGGGGTAATATAATATTGTTGGGAGGACACTTGAGATATTGGATATGAAGTTGCTTATAAGTAATAACATGTTTCCATGATCTATTCACCTAAGTACAAAGCGCGGGAAAACCAACTGTCCCTAAATCAGGTCATTACTCAGATTGGAACTGAGTCTCACACTTTAGGTTGATGTCACAAAGGGTCTTAGAAATTTAAGGGCAAAACACAAGATACAGCAGTGGTTCCAAAACTTGTTACTATTGAAATCAAATGGGGAGCTTTATGTTCCCCAAAACTTCAGATTAACGGGTCTGCCGCACAACTGCTCCTTCAGGTGATGAGTATGTACAGATCTTGAAACCACCAAAAGAATGGAAGGAGCCTTATCGAATGTAGGTTCACACTGAGTTCTTGCCCAAGCTGTGTAACCTTGGGCAAGTTAATCCACCTTTCTGGCCCTTCATACCCTCATCAGTATATGTCCGTATCTTTTTTACCAGCTGTGATCTCTGAAGAGCTTTATGGTTTGAATGTCCTGGGACTCTCATTTCTGTCAGTTGGTGTCTCCCAGGACAGTTGAAAGACCAAAGAGGGGACAGAGACTATGGTGCTGGTGGTATAAATAAGAATGTTCCTAAGATTCAGTCCTGACAATGAGGGAAGTGCCAAGTTTCTAGAAATGCTGCTTTGATGCACAGTAGAAGTAGTTTTGAGCCATTCTGGCACTAACTGGAACTTTTTATTTCAATTTAGCTGATTCTGATTCTATCTGTAACTCTCAACAGGCAATCATTAAATGCCATGGATCAACCTCCCCAGCCCATTCCTGGTTAATAATTTAAACTTTAAAACTCTGACTCTGAAACCAAATTGCTTAAGGATACTATGCCATTGACTCATTCATTCATTTATTTGATACTTAATACCCAAATATTTGTTGAACACTTAAAATTTCCAGCTACCTGTGTCCAAACCTGCAAGGAATTATAAGTATGAATATTATTTATTCATCAAGATGTAAAAATAATGCAGACATACAGATGGTCAACAGGTACATGAAAAGATGCCCAACATCACTAATTAGCAGGGAAATACAAATCAAAACCACAATGAGATATCACCTCACGTAAGAATGGCAACTATCAAAAAGACAAGAAACAGCGAGTGTTGTTTAGGATGTGAAGAAAAGGAAACCATTGTGCACTGTTGGTGGGAATGCAAACTATAAAATACAGTATGGAGGCCCCTCAAAAAATTAAAAATAGAACCACCATATGATTCAGCAGCTCCATTTCTAGGTATTTATCCAAAGAAGATGAAAGCACTACCTGGAAAAGATATATGTTCATTGTAGCTTTATTCATAATATTTAAGATACAAAAACAACCCAAGTGTCCATTAATGAATGAATGGATAAAGAAAATGTGGTATGAATATACAATGGAATACTAGTCAGCCATAAAAAATAATTAAATCTTGCCATTTGGGACAACACACATGGACCTTGAGAGTATTCTGGTAAATGAAATAAGTCAGACAGAGAAAGACAAATACCGTATGATCTCACATATATGTAAAATTAAAATAAAAAAACAACAAAAAACCCAAGCTCATAGATACAGAGAATAGATTGGTGGTTGCCAGAGGTGAGAGATGGGGAGTGGGCAAAATGCATGAAGAGGGTTAAATGTATTAAAAGAAAACTGTAGCTTTTACAACTAAAACCAGGAGTTCAAACAATGTCCTTGAGGTCCCCACCTCTCCTTCCATCTCTCCCTTTGCTTCTCTTTGCATATGGCCTCATTCTCTTCTACAGTAGAAAGCTTCACAATGACTTCTAGCAGCTGGCACTTACATCATTCATATAGCCTGCACCTCAGAGGAAGACTCTTCTGTCTTTCCTGATACCTCCAAGAAAATAGCCTCCAGTTTCAGTTGTGTGCCACCTCTGAACCAATCATTGTGGCCGAGGAGATGGAATAGTCTGTTTGGCTAGACTTCCGGCTGGGACAAGCTAAATAGCCCCACTCAAACAGCCTAGAAAGGGGAAACTTAAAAGCTGTGTGCTATCAATAGTCTGGCTGGCTGAGGAAGAGGAGGAACAGTGGCTTTGTTAAGAAGGAGTCCACCATAGTAGGGGTGTAGGATAAAAGGGAACAGCCTAGCGCCCGAAAACTGATCTCAGAGCAGAATGAAAAGATAATTGTTGTGCCATAGCCTCCTTAGCTTCCCTTGTGGCTCAGATGGTAAAGAATCCGCCTGCAATGTGGGAAACCTGGGTTCAATCCCTAGGTTGGGAAGATCCTCTGGAGAAGGGAAAGGCCACCTACTCCAATACTCTGGCCTGGAGAATTCCATGGACTGTATAGTCCATGGGGTCTCGAAGAGTCGGACACAACTGAGCGACTTTCATTTTCATTTTTCTTTCAGCCGCCTTAAACACCACATGGACTGTATAGTCCATGGGGTCTCGAAGAGTCGGACACAACTGAGCGACTTTCATTTTCATTTTTCTTTCAGCCGCCTTAAACACCACACACTTTAAATTCAGCAGATAGTCTCCTAGTGGGCTCCAGAATAAAGCTGTGAACAACTACAGACAGCCACAGGGATGTATCAAGCCATCTCTCTCCAAGTTGACAGATGCAATCTCTGCTTTTGGTTTAGACTGAGTCCTAACCACTACTTGCCGTCTCCTAAACCATTGATTGTTTCTCAAAATTTTCCCCTGTCCAACATATGTAAAGGAAATGACATACTTCTATCTGTAAAGTGGTAATTTTATCAATGATTTAGAAGAGAGAGGATAGTGAGATATTTTTCAGAAGGAAAAGGTATGCCCCATGCTGCTATGGTGGGTGCATAAAGATGCTGAAAAGAGGGAAAACGGAATTAAATTTTTAAAAAGCTCCCTAGGTGATTCTGCTTCACTCAGTTAGGATAGCATCCCTCTCTCTCCTCTATGTTGCAATTAAGAATCAATAGTGTTCTAAATCCAGAATATTAACCCCATGGGTCATCTCCTGCGACACTACCCACCTACACATGGCAATTGCCAACACAGCCCCATCTACACAAATCAAATCTCAATATGTTCAACATATCGGGTAGGGACACTTGCTTACACAGTGTTAAATTTCTTAACATTATGGGCCCCCTCTGACCCAGTAAGTTCACTTCTGGGGATTAACTCTAAAAGAAAGGGAAATAATCTATACATAAAGAGCTTTGTAGATAAGATTTTCACTAAGGATTTACATAAAACAATGAAAAAAATGAAGTAGACTAAATTTGTAGGAATAAATTGATGATAGCTGGTAACGCTGTTTAAAGATTAACCACACATCAGGGTCTGTGCTCTTCAACTCAGCTAACCCATTTGATTCTCACAATAGTCCAGTGAGGTTGGTATTATTTTTATTCCATATATTTCAGTTCAGTTCAGTCACTCAGTTGTGTCTGACTCTTTGTGACTCCATGGACTGCAGCACACCTGGCCTCCCTGTCCATCACCAACTCCTGGAGTTTACTCAAACTCATGTCCATTGAGTTGGTGATACCATCCAACCATCTCATGCTCTGCCGTCCCCTTCTCCTCCCACCTTCAATCTTTGCCAGCATCAGGGTCTTTTCCAATGAGTCAGTTCTTCACATCGGGTGCCCAAAGTATTGGAGTTTCAGCTTCAGCATCAGTCCTTCCAATGAATACTCAGGACTGATCTCCTTTACGATGGACTGGTTGGATCTCCTTGTAGTTAGGAATTCAAGGCACATAGTAGCAAATAAGATTGTAATTTTATGTAATGATTAAATGTAATAATTATGAGGAGCTTGTAATAACACAGAAAAATTATTTGATTGTAACATTAGATAGAAAATAGATGCTATATCAATTATATAAAACATGCACACTCAAAAGACCAGAAAACATGTTCAAATGTTACCAATGTCCACCCTTGGATAGCAAATTACTTTCTTATTTGTAATTTTCTATATTCTTTAGACTGCCTAAAATGAGCATGATGATTTTTAATATTAGTAAAAATAAAACAAATTGATTGTTTAAAAGTTACCTTCATGTATACTAAAAGATTACAGGGGATGTTACCGGGTAAGTGGGATATCACTGGGTAAGTGGAATTATGTCTTCTTCTTTGTAGTTTTCTATTTTCTGGTAATAAATATTCATTGTTTTTGAGAAAATGGAAAAATAATTTTCAAAAGCATATTTGAAAAGAAATGTAACTTTATGAATTTAAGCTATATACCCAATAATTCATCCAAAGCATTTAGGGCTTCCTTCTTTACTCCTTTTGCCACACAGTTCTTTGTAACATAAAATAAGAGATGATTATTGGTTTTTGTCGCAGAGTTACAGAAAAGCATCTACTTCTGCTTTATTGACTATGCCAAAGCCTTTGACTGTGTGGATCACAATAAATTGTAGAAAATTCTGAAAGAGATGGGAATACTAGACCTGAGAAATGGCCTGCCTCCTGAGAAATCTGTATGCAAGTCAAGAAGCAACAGTTAGAACTGGACATGGAACAACAGACTGGTTCCAAATCAGGAAAGGAGTACATCAAGGCTGTGTATTGTCACCATGCTTATTTAACTTATATGCAGTGTACATCACGAGAAATGTTGGGCTGGAAGAAGCACAAGCTGGAACCAAGATTGCCAGGAGAAATATCAATAACCTCAGATATGCAGATGTCACCACCCTTATGGCAGAAAGCAAAGAAGAACTAAAGAGCCTCTTGATGAAAGTGAAAGAAGAGAGTGAAAAAGTTGGCTCAAAACTCAACATTCAGAAAACTAAGGTCATGGCATCTGGTCCCATCACTTCATGGCAAAAAGATAGGGAAACAATGGAAACGGTGACAGACTTCACTTTGGGGGGCTCCAAAATCACTGCAGATGGTGACTGCAGACATGAAATTAAAAGACACTTGCTCCTTGGAAGAAAAGTTATGACCAACCTAGACAGCATATTAAAAAGCAGAGACATTACTTTGCCAACAAAGGTCCATCTAGTCAAGGCTATGGTTTTTCCAGTAGTCATGTATGGATATGAGAGTTGGACTATAAAGAAAGCTGAGCACAGAAGAATTGATGGTTTTGAACTGAGGTGTTGGAGAAGACTCTTGAGAGTCCCTTGGACTGCAAGGAGATCCAACCAGTCCATCCTAAAGGGAATCAGTCCTGAATAGTCATTGGAAGGATTGATGTTGAAGCTGAAACTCCAATACTTTGGCCACCTGATTTGAAGAGCTGACTCATTGGAAAAGACCCTGACGCTGGGAAAGATTAAAGGTGGGAGGAGAAGGGGATGACAGAGGATGAGATGGTTGGATGGCATCACCAACTCAAAGGACATGAGCTTGTGTAACTCTGGGAATTGGTGATGGACAGGGAGGCCTGGTGTGCTGCAGTCCATGGGGTCGCAAAGAGTCAGACACGACTGAGTAACTGAACTGAACTGATCTATGGATAAATGCTTATAAAATTTCTGGCACAGTGGCTATACAGAGAAGACTCTCTTAAAATTATAGCTCTCATGATGAAGGTTATTATGGGTTGGGCAGTATATCTAGAAATCACATTTTCATCTTATGAACTGACAGGCAGAGCTTGTCCTGCTAATTGTTGATATTGTTAAATGTAAAAGAAGTACAGTGCCAGGCATGAAATGAATGCATCATAAATGATCGGATGATCAATGAACCAGCTGTAAGCTATAAAGTTTAAAATTCTAAAATTTAAAAAGCTCACCATATGCATTGTTTACAAGTTTAAAAGTTTAACACGACTTAAATATCAATCAATAGAAGAGTAGGTAAGTCTGGTACATCCATACAATGGAATTTTGTTCCTACGTAGAGTATAAAAACTGTTACTTTTTGACATCTATAGATGAAGTCACCAAGGCATGAGGAAATGTAACAATAAAAAGAAAGTGAATTTACTTTAAGAAAACAAGCACGCTTCTGTACTGATACGTCCAATTGCTGTAAACTACTTCCAGATTTTGGAGAAGGAAATGGCAACCCATTCCAGTATTCTTGCCTGAAGAATCCCATGGACAAAGGAGCCTGGTGGGCTACAGTCCATGGGGTCACAAAGAGTCGGACACGACTGAGTGACTCACACACACACACTTCAAGATTTACAAAGGGAACTTAAGTAATGCAAGCATTATTCTAATGATCAAGGCCTGGCTCTGATGTTAAGCAGCTTCGTCAGGTGCGTCCCTGCCTTTCTCTGTCAGCCTCATTTTGTAAAATGAAAGGACTGGACTAGATGATCCCTAATGTTTTGCCGAGTCTAGCATCCTGAGAGTTTAATACTTCATTTGCTCCTCACAGCCTTCATTATCAATCTTCATTTCCTAGTTAATAATGATGGCTTACCTATATTGCTTAACCACATGAAAAATAACTACTGATATTCTATCCGATGGTAGAGGAACTCAACTAGGGTCTATAAATGTGGCAAACAAGGGCATTACTCTATCACCCTAATTCTTTGTAATCCAGAATTACTGCTTGCAATCTAGAGCATGAGCTCAAATAACTGTGTGATTTAGATGCTCAAATTCAGAAATCTTTAATTTCCCAGATTGATATTCTGCTGCTGCTGCTGCTGCTAAGTCGCTTCAGTCATGTCCGACTCTGTGCGACCCCATAGATGGCAGCCCACCAGGCTCCGCCGTCCCTGGGATTCTCCAGGCAAGAACACTGGAGTGGGTTGCCATTTCCTTCTCCAATGCATGAGAGTGAAAAGTGAGAGTGAAGTCGCTCAGTCGTGTCCGACTCTTAGCGACCCCGTGGACTGTAGCCTACCAGGCTCCTCTGTCCATGGGATTTTCCAGGCAAGAGTACTGGAGTGGGGTGCCATTGCCTGCTCCGGACTGATACTCTACAGGATAGTAATTCACCAAATAACTGTCAACTTATTACCAGTCAAAACCAGCATAAAATCAATACCAACATCTGACAAAGACCGACACAAAAAGAAACTACAGACAAATTTCACTTATGTTCTCAATGCAAAAAGCTTAAATACGTGTAAGCCAAATTGTGTAGCTCATTGGGACTCACAATACACATTCAAGGACTGTATATTAGAGGCTTCCCTGGTAGTCCAGTAGTTAAGACTCTGTGCTACCACTGCAGGGAGTGTGGGTTTCTACCTCTGGTTGGGGAGCTAAGATCCTACATGCTGCATGGTACAGCCAAAAATAAAGACCTGCTATTTAGCACAAGGAACTCTACTCAATACTCTGTACTGACCTATATGGAAAAGAATCTAAAAAAAGAGTGCATTTATGTATATGTATAATTGACTCACTTTGCTGTATGACTGAAACTAATATAACCTTGTAAACAGCTATACTTCAATAAAATTTTTTAAAAGGACTGTTTAACAGTTAAAATTTTTCTTGCCAATGATATTTACATGACAATCATATTACCCCAATGTAGCAACAATTATCAAATACTCAAATCACGACCTATAATTTGTAGCAGTATAGAATGTTGCAAAGAATGCAGCTTCTGTGAGATGGGTTCAAAACCCATCTCAACCCTTATTTGCTGTAGGATCTTGGATAACCCCCTTCACTGCATAAGCTTCTATCCCCTATAGAATGAGAATAAGAACATCTCCTTCAAAGGGCTGTTGGGACTATATTAAATGATGTACATGAAGCATCAGCCTTATTGTCTGGTCTGGCAGGCAGTTGGCTCTTCCTATTGAAAACTGGACTCTGCTATGTTTTCCATTTGTGGGAGGGCAGAAGGAAGCTCAGAGTAATGGTGATCTTATCCCAGCCAGAAGACAACTCCAGAACCCAGTGTCTGAGAAGTCAGTATTTCCTGGTTCTAAATCTTAGTATAGAACCATTCACAAGGTTCATTCACATCCATGCTTCATGAAGAGCCATTCATATTTCTAACATTTGTGAGCACTTACTCTATTCCAATTATTAACTTAGCTGCTGGGGACTGAAATAGGAACAAGATACATTCCTTTAACGAGGGTATAGGTGAGTAAGAAAATACAAAAAAAAAAAAGTTAAAAACAATACCAACATGAATAAAAAAAAGTGTAGCATAATTGATGGTATAAATGGAGGTATAAAGAATTCTCTGGGAGCATTAAATCCTGTTTAAATAGTTGAGAAAAATTTCATGGAGGAATGGACATAAACCAGACAAATAGAAATCCACTATGTAGGGAAGGGAATTCTAGGCATAGAAATAGCATTCTCAAGGCCACAAAAGATCTTATGACAAAAATTAGGTGAGGGATATCTAGAGTGGGGTTTCCCAGGTGGCTCAGTGGTAAAGAATCCCCTGCAATGCAGGAGAAGTGGGTTCGATCCCTGGGTCAGAAAGATCCCCTGGAGGAGGACATGGAAACCCACTCCAGTATTCTTGCCTGGACAATCCCATGGACAGAGGAACCTGACAGGCTATAGTCCATAGGATTGCAAAGAGTCGGACACAACTGAAGCAATTAGCATGCACACACAGTGTCTAGAGTGATATGTGGAATGCTGGGAGATAAAAATGGAAAGGTATGTGTGTTGAGGCAGATTGTGTCTTTAAAACAATTACTCTGGGAGTAGGGTATTTACAGAATAGGAGCAGAAAGAAGGAACTATGCCAGATAATTACAGTAATCCAGGCCAAATAAAAAGTCTGAGCTTAAGTATTAGCAGTGGGAATGGAGAGGGAATTATTTAAGAAACAGAACAAAAAGGACTTGTATCTGACTGTTTTGTGTTTGCCTGTTTGCTTCTTTAGCTGAACTGAGCTGCTTAGATTCAGGGTCATGTCTTTAATCATCTTTGTCTCTTCTGTTAGGGTGTAATGTCTAGCAATGGTTCATACATGCCTGCTAAGTCACTTCAGTCATGTCAGACTCTTTGTGACCCTATCCATGGGATCCTCCAGGCAAGAATACTGGAGTGAGTTGCCATTCCCTCCTCCAGGGGATCTTCCCAACTCAAGAATTGAACCTGCATTTCTTAGCCTCCTGCACTGGCAGGTGGGTTCTTTACCACTAGTGCCACCTGGGAAGCCCAGTGGTTCGCAGCAAATGGTAAGTAAATGTCTACTGAATGAATGTTCCAGGGTCAAGGAGAAGAAACTGTTGAGCACGGCTACAAATATTTAAGCTTGGGTATCCAGATGGTTAATTGAACCAAGAGACTAAAATACAAGGGGAAGAATTGCATGAGGTAGAGAAAGTTCTTAAGTCCAGTTTGGGACATGGATAAGGTTACTGTGGGACAACCCATAGTTGGATATCTCTGGGTTGGGACCCTATGGAGAAGTATGGATTCGAAATTGGCTTGAGAATTATGGGAGAGAGAGACAGCCAGGGAATGGGGCAGAGAGATCAGACCTCCTTTGTGTAGACAGAAATTTGAGTCTGTCTAGACAGACTCTCAAGCTCTCCTCTTTATTACCTATTTATACTCTTTCCCTCTTACAGGTAACAGCTCAACCCTCTTGGATGCCAGGAGAAACATCCAGTTGATCCTGTAAAACTTCTATGACTCCTTCTTGCTCATGATCCAATCATTATAAAGACTAGATATGACAGAAGATTTCCAACCACCACCTCCACCATTCTCTCCATCCTTAGCAGTCCCACAATTTTACAGTTGATTAAGAATCAACTTAACAAGTGGAAACACTGAACAAAAACTGAGAAGCCCAGTTTCACAAGAGTAGAAATCATAACCTATCCAGAAAAGCAAACTATACACACTAAGAAATCCTATCTAGAGGCAGAAAAACAGATGTTTAATGGCAACAACAAGGAAAAGGTAATAGATCATTAATGTGTGTGTGTTTAGTCACTAAGTCAAGTCCGACTCTTGTAACCCCATGGACTATAGCCCACCAGGCTCCTCTGTCCAAGGGATTTTCCAGGCAAGAACATTGGAGTGGGTTGCCATTTCCTTCTCCAGAGGAATCTTCCTGACCTAGGGATTGAACCCATATCTCCTGCATTAGTAGGTGGATTCTTTACCACTGAGCCACTAGGGAAGCCTCCTAGACCATCAATGATTCCCTGTTAAATCAAAAATTAACATCCCTCTTCAAGAACTCTCAGAGATCTCAATTTTGATATAAAAAGTGAGATAATTTACTCTCATGGTAAATGTCCCATTTACTTGAAAATATGTGGATTATTTTAAAATACCTTTTGATACTGATTTCTAACATAATTCCACAGTGATAAGAGAACAGACTCTGTATGATTTCAATACCTTTAGACCATGAAAGTTTCACATCCTATTTTGTGTGCCTGGATATGTTCCAGTGTCTCATGGTTTATAGTCTATGGGAACTTGAATAGAATTTGTATCCTGCTCTTGTGTGAAAATTGTATAAAACTTAACTATGCTGAATTAGTTCATAGTGCTTTCCAGGTCTACTATATCCTTCTACTTTTCTGTCTATTCATTCTATTAATTTTTGAGAGCTTGAAATCAGAATTAAAACTAAAAATATTAATTTATATACTTAAAAAAAATAATTGTAATAAATAGCGGAACTGCTTATAACTTTGTTCTGTATTTTCCAAGTCTCCTGTAAATATATTATCATACTTTCAAAATTTAAGAAATAAAAAAGAAAGATTGCCTTTAAAAAAGTGAGATGACTTAACCTTGTCAATTTTATCTTCCCAAGTGATTCTCAAGCTCATAAAAATAATATGACCCTATATTTAGCAAAGGCCATTTTATTACAACAAAAATCACTATACCTCAAACCATCCCTAGCTGACAAAGAGAAGGTATAGATGGTTATCTCCAATTTTGTTGGACAAACCTAGCCATGGAGTTATCAAACAATGGCCTAAGGCTGCATATCAGTTCAGTTCAGTCGCTCAGTTGTGTCTGACTCTTTGAGACCCCATGGACTGCAGCACTCCACGCCTCCCTGTCCATCACCAACTCCCGGAGTTTACCCAAACTCATGTCCATCAAGTCGGTATTGCCATCCAACCATCTCATCCTCTGTCGTTCCCTTCTCCTCCTGCCCCCAATCTTTCCCAGTATCAGGGGCTTTTCCAATGAGTCAACTCTTCACATCAAGTGGCCAAAGTATTGGAGTTTCAGCTTCAACATCAGTCCTTCCAATGAACACCCAGGACTGATCTCCTTTAGGATGGACTGGTTGGATCTCCTTGCAGTCCACGGGACTCTCAAGAGTCTTCTCCAACACCACAGTTCAAAAGCATCAATTCTTTGACGCTCAGCTTTCTTTATAGTCCAACTCTCACATCCATACATGACCACTGGAAAAACCATAGCCTTGACTAGATAGACCTTTGTTGACAAAGTAATGTCTCTGCTTTTTAATATGAGGTCTAGGTTGGTCATAACTTTCCTTCCAAGGAGTAAGCGTCTTTTAATTTCATGGCTGTAATCACCATCTGCAGTGATTTTGGAGCCCCAAAAAATAAAGTCTGACACTGTTTCCACTGTTTCCCTGTCTATTTGCCATGAAGTGATGGGACCAGATGCCATGATCTTAGTTTTCTGAATGTTGAGTTTTGAGCCAACTTTTTCACTCTCCTTTTCACTTTCATCAAGAGGCTCTTTAGTTCTTCTTTGCTTTCTGCCATAAGGATGGTGTCATCTGCATATCTGAGGTTATTGATATTTCTCCCAGCAATCTTGATTCCAGCTTGTGCTTCTACCAGCCCAGCATTTCTCATGATGTACTCTGCATATAAGTTAAATAAGCAGGTTGACAATATACAGCCTTGACGTACCCCTTTTCCTATTTGGAACCAGTCTGTTGTTTCATGTCCAGTTCTAACTGTTGCTTCCTGACCTGCATACAGGTTTCTCAAGAGACAGGTCAGGTGGTCTGGTATTCCCATCTCTTTCAGAATTTTCCACAGTTTATTGTGATCCACACAGTCAAAGGCTTTGGCATAATCAATAAAGGAGAAACATGTTTTTCTGGAAATCTCTTGCTTTTTCGATGATCCAACGAATGTTGGCAATTTGATCTCTGGTTTCTCTGCCTTTTCTAAATCCAGCTTGTACATCTGGAAGTTATTGGTTCATGTACTGCTGTGTTTTAATGTTCCTAAGAAATTACTATCCCATAAAAATCATCGTAGTTCTTTTGATTAGAAAGAAAGAAAGACCCTTTAATTGAAAGAAAGACCATTTAGAAGTCTTAAAAGAAAGTATATCTAAACATCTATGATTAGAAAGTCAGGGCCCAAACATATGAAGTGATTTGCCCAGAGTCATATGGATATTGAGAAGCAGGGCTATGTTATAAACACAGAACTTTTAACTCATTTTTAAAAAATTGTGCCTCTTACTATTTTGATAAAAATCACAACAATGCTTAATATTTACTAAGTATCCATTAAACTGCCAAACACTTGTTGTAAGCATTCTCCTGCATTAATTTATTTAATCTTATGATTATATTCATTTTACTGATGGAGATAGTATAAAAATAGGTTAAACAATTTGCTTAAAGCTACATAGCTAGCTAAGTAAAGGATCCAGAATTTGAATCCAGGTCTGTATGATTAAGTCCAAGTTCTTTACCACTATGCAATGCTACCCACAATGTCTTAAAATTTCAGAATTTGAAGGAATCTTGTTGATTATCTTTCTCAATGCCCTATAGCATCCATGAATAATCTCCCATATCTTTGATACCTAATGATCCAACATTTACTTGAATACCCAGTAGCAGAGAATTTACTGTCTAATAAGGCACTTCACATTATTTTAAGGCAGCCGAAACTCACTTTCCTAAGCCTTCTACTCACTGGTGCAATTCCGATAATAATGGATGGAGCAGCATCCCTGAAAGACTTTAGAAAGAACAAGGAAGGAAAAAGATGGCAACTCCAAGTGTAATCAAAAGTGGTGTCCAGCTGCTCATTGCTCTGCTACTGCTAAGTCGCTTCAGTCGTGTCCGACTCTGTGCGACCCCATAGACAGCAGCCCACCAGGCTTCGCCGTCTCTAGGATTCTCCAGGCAAGAATACTGGAGTGGGTTGCCATTTCCTTCTCCAGTGCATGAAAGGGAAAAGTGAAAGTGAAGTTGCTCAGTCATGTCCGACTCTTAGCGACCCCATGGACTGTAGCCTACCAGGCTCCTCCGTCCATGGGATTTTCCAGGCAAGAGTACTGGAGTGGGGTGTCAAAACCCAATAAAGAAGCAAGTTGAGGGAAAGGGGAAGTTTGGTTTATTTTGTATGTCGGCAATGGGCCATTGGTGGGAGGGCGCGGGGGGGCCGGGCTGGGGAGGGGAGGAAGGATGGTGCTACATTCAGAGACAGCATAGTCGGCTCTGATAGTTATCTTGAAATTGGTCATGTGGTGATCTGACCAGCCTTGTCCGATTGTTTTTAGGTACAGTTAGTCCTCAGTTTCAGGGTCAGTTTGTTTCCATCACTTTGAGGCAAATTCTTGATAGCAAGGAGATCAAACCACTCAATGTTAAGGGAAATCAACTGTGAATACACGTTGGAAGGACTGATGCTGAAGGTGAAACTCCAATAACTTGGTTATCTGATGTGAACAACCGACTCATTGGAAAAGTCCCTGATGCTGGAAAAAATTGAGGGCAGAAGGAAAAGAAGGCATCAGAGGATGAGATGATTGGATGGCGTCACCAATGCAGTGGACATGAACTTGGGCAAATTTCGGGAGATGGTGAGGGACAGGGAGGCCTGGCATGCTGCAGTGCATGGGGTTGCAAAGAGTCGGACACAACTGGGCAACTGAACAACAATAATGTCATGGCTACAGTCTGGTCATCATGTAGTTAACTTCTTCCACCTGGTGTGGGTTTCAGTATCTGTAAGACAGCTCACAGAAAATGGCTAAGAATATTATCTGTAGCCCTTGAGGAGGAACTAAAGGTCCTTGACTATGCTTGAAAGTGAAAGTGAAAGTCGCTCAGTCGTGTCCAACTCAGGTCTCCCGCATTGCAGGTGGATTCCTTACCAGCTGAGCAACAAGGGAAGCCCAAGAATACTGGAGTGGGTAGACTATCCCTTCTCCAGAGGATCTTTCCAACCCAGGAATTGAACCGGGGTCTCCGGCATTGCAGGCAGATTCTTTACCAACTAAGCTATCGGGGAAGCCCATGCTTAAGACTATATTATTATTACTTGGTCTCCTTTGACTTATTATTTGGTTTTCCTTTGCTTCTGTATTTTCTCATTTCTCTTATGGCTAGAGTTTTTTCACAGACAAGAGGTAGGCTGAAGGCATGGGCAGCAAGGACTATAGGGTTCTGCTCCATTCCACCAGGACAGCAAGTTTAATTTATGTTGTCAATATACAAACAGATGCATCTTCTCTAGTTTTATTTCTCTCTGATCTCATGGAGATATTAATCCAGCAACAATCCAAAGAAGGTATTGCAATGTGTAAGGATAACTGAAATTCTCAAGACCAGGAAATAAATTTCAGCCAGTTCTTGTGCTATGAACAATTCACAAACCCTGAAGGAATATCCAGGGACATGTGGATCCTCTCTCAGCAGGGGTGTCCATAACAGCTTTCCGGTCACTTCCTCAAGAGAATGTGTGGATACAGCATCCAAAAGCTTCAAAATTCACCAATTGGTAGTGGATATTTTTTGAAAGCCATCTGGCTTAATTTGAAAGTTAACTGAAACCTGCTGATGAGAGTATGAAGACTCTCTGGTGTCTCACAATTACAAGATCCAACTAAAACCGACATGTCATTCTCCCCTTTTACTCTGACTTTCTTTAGAGCCATTAATGTGCCTGTGATGGGGGTTAGAAAACACTCAGAGTGTATATAAATGTGTAATAGCACATAACAGACCTAATAACACTGGGAATGGGAATTGAAATTAGTCTTTTTTCAGTTTGGGTTTGAGAGTCTTAGAAGAGTTTTATCTAGAACAGAATTATCTGTTTGGGAATTTAAAAAAAGTTTTTGAAATAGTTATGATGGTTGCACAACAGTGTGGATGCAATTAATGCCACTGAATTATACACTTACATTGTTAAAAATGGTTAAAAGAAAAATTATGTTCTTTCACATATATATTTTACATTATGTTTTATTTTAGGGGCTTCCCTGGTGGTGCAGATGGTAAAGAACCTGCCTGCAGTGCAGAAGACACAGATTCAATCCCTGAGTCAGGAAGATCCCCTGGAGAAGGAAATGGCTACCTACTCCAGTATTCTTGCCTGGAGAATTCTACGGACAGAGAAGCCTGGTAGGCTATAGCCCATGGGGTTGCAAAGAGCTGGACATAACTGAGTGGCTTTGCATTTTTTAAGCACAACTAAAAAAAATTAACAATGTAATACACCCCAATACATTGCAAACAATGTAAAATACCCCAATTGTACACTTTAAGGAGAAGAATTATATAGTATGCGAATTACATCACAATAAAGCTGCTAAAAAAATAATAAATGGAACCTCAGAAATTATTTAGTCCTAGAACCTCATTTTATAATTGAAGACATTGAGGTTCAAAGAGAGGAAGGGACTCTACAAAGGTTGTACATATGTTTCACGTTAAAAAATAGTTCATTTTAATTTTACATTATGTGCTTTTTTCAAGAAAAACTATTTTATTTTATATTTGTAATAGAGACTCAAATAGCTTACAAAAACTTACAAATGGCTGTGAAAAGAAGAGAAGTGAAAAGCAAAGGAGAAAAGGAAAGATATTCCCATTTGAATGCAGAGTTCCAAAGAATAGCAAGGAGAGATAAGAAACCCTTCCTAAGTGATCAATGCAAAGAAATAGAGGAAAACAAGAGAATGGGAAAGACTAGAGATCTCTTCAAGAAAATTAGAGATACCAAGGGAACATTTCATGCAAAGATGGGCTCGATAAAGGACAGAAATGGTATGGACCTAACAGTAGCAGAAGATATTAAGAAGAGGTGGCAAGAATACACAGAGGAACTATACAAAAAAGATCTTCACGACCCAGATAATCATGATGGTGTGATCACACACCTAGAGCCAGACATCCTGGAATGTGAAGTCAAGTGGGCCTTAGGAAGCATCACTACGAACAAAGCTAGTGGAGGTGATGGAATACCAGTTGAGCTATTTCAAATCCTGAAAGACGATGCTGTGAAAGTGCTGCACTCAATATGCCAGCAAATTTGGAAAACTCAGCAGTGGCCACAGGACTGGAAAAGGGCAGTTTTCATTCCAATCCCAAAGAAGGGCAATGCCAAAGAATGCACAAACTACCACACAATTGCACTCATCTCACACACTAGTAAAGTAATGTTCAAAATTCTCCAAGCCAGGCTTCAGCAATATGTGAACCGTGAACTTCCAGATGTTCAAGCTGGGTTTAGAAAAGGCAGAGGAACCAAAGATCAAATTGCCAACATCTGTTGGATCATCGAAAAAGCAAGAGAGTTCCAGAAAAACATCTATTTCTGCTTTATTGACTATGCCAAAGCCTTTGACTGTGTGGATCACAATAAACTGTGGAAAATTTTGAAAGAGATGGGAATACCAGACCACCTGATCTGCCTCTTGAGAAACCTGTATGCAGGTCAGGAAGCAACAGTTAGAACTGGACATGGAACAACAGACTGGTTCCAAATAGGAAAAGGAGTACGTCAAGGCTGTATATTGTCTACCTGCTTATTTAACTCATATGCAGAGTACATCATGAGAAACGCTGGGCTGGTAGAAGCACAAGCTGGAATCAAGATTGCTGGGAGAAATATCAATAACCTCAGATATGCACATGACACCACCCTTATGGCAGAAAGTGAAGAGGAACTAAAGAACCTCTTGATGAAAGTGAGAGAGGAGAGTGAAAAAGTTGGCTTAAAGCTCAACATTCAGAAAACTAAGATCATGGCATCTGGTCCCATCACTTCATGGCAAATAGACAGGGAAACAGTGGAAACAGTGTCAGACCCTGATGCTGGGAAAGATTGGGGGCAGGAGAAGGGGATGACAGAGGATGAGACGGCTGGATGGCATCACCAACTCGATGGACATGAGTTTGGGTAAACTCCGGGAGTTGGTGATGGACAGGGAGGCCTGGCGTGCTGCAATTCATGTGGTCACGAAGAATCGGACACGACTGAGCAACTGAACTGAACTGAACTGAATAGAAACTCATAGAAATCCGGTATATCTTAATAAATCTTAGTGAATAAAATTGTAAAATATGACTAATTTACTTAAGATTTTCTTGCTCTCTAGACTACTAGAAAATGTCTTGAGTCAGAAATATCGGAATAACTTCTTTTTACTAATAAGCTATAAAACCACTTGAACTCTAAAACAAAGAGAGGAATTATAATTCCTTAAGAAGAGAGGAAATGTCTGCATTCAGCCTGACACTCTCTTTTTAAAGTCTTCACAGAAGAACCCTGAGGTCTTTGGTCTTCAAGCCTTTGTTAGATGAGTATCATTGGTCTCCAAATGGTGTTGACCAAAAAGAGGCTGATCACACCTCATGAACAACTTACATACCAATGGTTAGTCAGAAAATAGAGAGCTTATGAGCCACATGAAGAGCTGAGACATGAACATGTCCTTAATAATTTAAGCTAAAAAAAATACAAACAGATTTCCCATCCTTTTAAGAATCTTTTAAAAATTATAATTTTTTTAGTATATTGAAGAGCTCAGGTCACAAGGCAACTGAGTAACATGAATTTCAAACAAATTCTTTCAAAGAGAAATAAGACATATAAACATTTGCTTTCGGCAAAGAAGGGGAAAAAATGGTAGTCACAAGATAAACAAATAAAAAGAAGCCACCTAAAATGTTATGGAATTGTTGAAGAGCAAATGGTGCCAGCTTGGTATAGCTGGAGGTCCCAGACACTAGTAAAACTCACAATCTGTTCTTCATGGGCCTCTACTGGGTTATGATGGTAATGGACTCTTTCAATCTGAGAACTCTGGTTTTTCAGGTCTGGAAATTTTTCTTCTATTATATTATAGAATATAATTTCTATTTTCTTCTGTTTGCTCATCTTAGATATCAAACTTCCTGGACCAATTCCCTAGTTTTATCATTTTTGTTTTTTCTTGTTCTTTATCTTTTTTCCCATCCCATTCTCAAAGGATTTTTTTCAATTTTGTCTTTCTTTTTTTTCCCTATTGAATTTTCAGTTTCACTCTGCAGGAAAGAGTTAACACAGCAGGTCTGATTGTGCTATATCTAGGAGGTTTTAAAGATGGTTCCTGGCAACTTGGTCTCTGGTATGTACTCCATGCTACTAAGTGATAAAAGTGTTAAAATGTTTTAAGTGCCTGGGGCACTGAATTCTGTTCTATTAGCCTGACTAGATCATTTGTGCAAACAATGTAATTTATGATGAACAACTGCTTTTCTTCTGACAGTCAGGAACTTCAGTAATTGTGGCTAGTTCCACAGGCAGAGAGTACTTAAATGATCAGCATTAAAAACTGTGAACTGTGAGTCTTAAGATGGCTTATCTGGCAAAAATACTGCACGGGTTTCTATATTTCACTGTTGAAAGCCAAAGCACATTCTGTGCAGCAACCCCACACTGCTCAGAGGAAAAACTCTGGAAACCTGTGCTGGGCAACTTCAGAATCTGCCTGATGTGCCTTCCCCTTTATGATCCTACTATGCATCCTTTGCTGTAATAAATAATGGACATGATTACAGTCATCTCAGAGTCTGAGTACATCTACAGAATCACTGGATGTGTGGGTAGTCATGGGAATCCCTAAAACTTTGAGGTACCATATTTTTTGACTTCTATATATTCTGTTTTATCTCTGATTGTACCTTTTTCTTAAACACACAGCTCTTGTTTACGAAATGCAGTATCTTCTCTTCTCTTTTAGGGAATTTTAATTCTAAACTTTGTAGTATTGCTGCATATATGGTCTTTTTCCCCCTATACTTAGTTTGGCCTCTTAAATATTTCGTGATTCTTGATTGTCCATTCATGGTTAATCATGGGGAACTAAAATGCTGATGGAGGCTGTGTTTGCAGGGGTAAGTCTTGTTAAATGCTGGGCTTGACTGTTGGGAAAGCTGGCTTTCTTCACAAGGGATGCCAGTGTATACAAGCTTTCCACCTGGAAACAGTTTCTCCAGAGAAGAATCCTTTAACTTTCTCCTTGTGATATACATGCAGGGCTGCTGGATTTTTGTGAATATAGTATGCAGTGGTTTTCAAACTTTAATGCACATCTGGGAGTATGTATATGGACTTCTTGCTGTAAGACCAGCAAATATTTGGGATGGGTCTACCCTATATGTCTCTGCCCCCAAACTCCCAGCTCCTGATAAGTAGACCTCTCTTGCTTCCTTCAGAGAGGCCATTCCACCCCCATCTCCTTGTGACCCTAGGGACTGTCTGCTCTCTATTCTCTCCCTCTCTAGTGCTGACTCCCACTCTCATCCCTATCAGATAGGTTATGAACAAGATGCAGTCTTCTTTGCCTCCCCCATTCTCTGCCTCAGTCTTTTTTCTCCTGAGGCCATCAACTGATAAGATAAGGTCCACCCACATTATGGAGGGTATAGATCTTCCTTGACTTACAATAGGATGACTTTTCTCCACAAAAAGCCCCCTTTTCATACATATACTGCAAATCAAGTCAGGGAAACAGAAGAATGACAAAAATAAATGTGAGACTAGGACAGGAGTTTTTGAACTCTTACAAAGTTCTGGAAATTGTTGCCTCTGATTTTTAGTTCCTAATTCTACTTGCTCCCCACCCCCACTTTGTCATATCTTCCACCTCATACATATTGTACTATAAAATAATAACAACCTTTTTCTTAGTATACAAGTAATATACAGTTATAGTATAAAATTGTAGATAACATTCCCCATTTTCCACCATACACTCAAAGAGAAATTTAAGTTATCCATAATCCCTTCACCTACTACTGTCAATACTTTGATACATTTCTTTCCAGTCTTTCTTCTGTTCAAGACTGTTGGTTTATATACATATGTAATAAATATTTTGCAAAGCTGGGATTGTACTGTACATATTTTTTTGTAACTCTCCTTTTCATTTAATAATAATGGGCATCTGCCTCAAGAAATAAATATAACTCTATAGTTATAAATAAAAAAAAAAAGTCCATTTTTAGTATGTGAATTTATCATTTATTTAACTAAAATACCATATTGATGGACATTTAGGTTGTTTTCAACAGTGTGCTATTATAAATAGTGCAGAGATTACCATACTTTCATATATGTCTATACATTTGTCTGTTGTTAATCTTAGACTTGGAAATCTAGGGAAGTCTAAGATAAGTTATACTAATTTATATTCCACCAATAGTGGTCCCTTTTGCTGCATTATTGCTAACGCTGCATATAAGCATACTTTTAAGCTTTTGATGGCCTGGTAGGCAAAAATTATATTTTATTTGTATTTGCATTTCTTTGATATTGAATATGTTTCTATGTTTACTGATCACTTATTTTTCTTTGTTACTTGCATTTTGTTGCCCACTTTTCTATTACAATAGTCAGTTTATTTTATTCCTTTATGACAAGTTTTTGTGTATTAAATATAAATTTAATTAAATATAAATTTAGTCTGAAACATACATTGTGAATTTTTCCCAGTTTATCATTTACCTTTTTATATGCTTATGGTACTTTTGGACAATTAGAAGACATAGACTTTTCCTAGTCAAATCTATCCTTCTTTCTCTTTATGGTTTCTGCCAGTGGTGTGCATTCTTCACAAAGTCCTTCACTCCTTCCCACCTCTGCCAAAATACGTATCAATATTTCCTTCTAGTACTTTTATTTTTTGTTTGTTTACATTTAATTCTTTATTTCAACTGAATTTACTCTAGTGTACTGTACATGTGTTAGTGTTCTCCAGAACAATTAGGGTGTGTGTATATATGTGTGCAGAGAAAGAGAAACAGAGTTTTAAGAAATTGGCTTATGTGACTGTGGAGGTTTCAAGTCCAAAATCTGCAGAGAAGACCAGGACTTGGAGATTCACAGAAGAGTTGGTATTGCAGTTTGAGTTCCAAAACTCCCTGCTGGCCAAATTCCCTCTTTGTCAGACAACCTCAGTCTTTTTTCTCCTGAGGCCATCAACTGATAAGATAAGGTCCACCCACATTATGGAGGGTATAGATCTTCCTTGACTTACAATAGGATGACTTTTCAATAAATGCATCATAAATTGAAAACATGATGTGAAAAATGCATATAATGCATTTTTGGTGCATATAATGCACCCAGCCTACCAAACATCATAGCTTAGCCTAGCCTACCTCAAACATGCACAGAACGCTTACATTAGCCAACAGTTGGGCAGAATCATCTAACATAAAGCTTATTTTACAATAAAGTGTTGTATATCTCATGTAGTTTATTGAATACTATATGAAAGTGGAAAAACAGAATAGTTGTCTGCGTACAGAATGGATATAAATGTATCGGTTATTTATCCTCGTGATTGCATGGCTAACTGGGAGCTGTGAGGCTCCCTGCCCTCCCCAGCATCAAGAGAGAGTACCCTACTGCATATTACTAGCCAGAGAAAAGATCAAAATTCAAAAAGCTCTACGTATGGTTTCTACCAAATGCATATTGCTTTTGCACCATTATAAAGTCAAAAAATCATTAAGTTGGATCATCTTAAATCAGAGAGCATCTGTAATCTGCTTTACTCCAAATCTATTGACATAAATGTTAATCTTATCTAAAAAATACCTTTAAAGAGACATCTAGACTGGTGGTTTACCAAATATCTGAGTACCATGACCCAGCCAAGTTGACACATAATAGTAACCATCACAGTGTGAGTCAGGGATCTGATTTTATCTCTGTCCTACTCTTTTTTGAAAGTGGGTCCGACAAAGCCCTAATTACTTCATATCTTCCTGTTATTTTAAGGAGGCTAAAAGCAGGTGTTCAACACATTTTTTTCTCTCTCTGAGCCCAGTCTTACCTTCTCTAGGTCCTGCAGATGTCTTTTCAAGCCACTAGATCTCAAATGACAATCAGAGAAGAGCAATGAGTGTGATCCAGTGTCTTCTTTTCTCCAAAGGTGGGGAGCTCGAACCACTGCTGATTAAAGGCATGCCCCATCCTGATATCTGTGGGATCTTCACCCATGACATTCTCCTGTAGAAACAGCCACCAACATGTTAAGTTTCTATTTATCTTCACACTCTATTGAGCCCTCTAGCCCTCATTTCTCATTGCAAAGCAGGATCCAACTGCTGTAGAGCTTCCTAGCCATGCCATATGAGATCATGGAGGCCGTGGTGGAAACTTCTACTTAAATATATGACATTATTAATAAGCAATAGCCAACTCAACCCTTTAAAGGGGCATCTGAATTGGGTCTGAGTTTCCTTCAGATGCTGTGATCTCATTGCAGATTTCACACCCTGGTCTTCCTGTTCTGAAACCTCAGGCTTTTTGCCCCTTAGCTTGGCAGGAATTTAAGTGTGAGGCCAGTCCTGACTCTGAGTGTGAAGTATCATGAGTGGAGTATCATCCTTTGCATTTTGGAGGGCACTAAATGCCAACTCTCATTACACAGGGACCAGAATGGACTCAGGGATATCGGTAGCAAGCCAGGCTGCCAGTCTTCCAGTCAGGCAACTGGGCCAACCTACAACAAATGCTGCCTGGCCTAGCTATTTAGAACTGAATAATTGGCACAGATATAAATGCCTGCTGACTTGCATTTGGTGCCCCCGTTTGAATTTTAATTCTTTCATTATGCTCTGTGGAGCATTCTTTTAAAAGGCCCAGATCTTCCCATAATAATTAGACTCTTCCTAAAGTACCAGAAAGGCTGAATTATTGTTTATGCCTCCCTGATTTGGTTGCATTTAAATAAGGTGGTACTTACTTTCTGAGTCTAGAAAAAAAGATAAGATGAATAAGGCTCAACTCCCTTTTCAAAAGTACAGATAACACTTCTAAAAATGCCTCATGATATCTAGGTGGCATAGACGTGCTTTCTTGGGTACAGAGGGGAGCCTTGAAAAACTGGGCTTTTGTTGTGTGCTTCCCAGTGAGCTGAGGCACTAACAGCCCTGAGAGACTCTGTAAGTTTGTGGAAGTGTGGTTTGTGTGTACCCTGATAAACAATTCTGTTGCTGTTTCAATGCATTTACAAGCCCTTATTGAGGTAGCAGGCAGCAATAGGAAAGGAATCCCATTTATTTTTTTAAAATCCTTTAGAAAGCTGCATCTAAGTACCCAGGATATATAAAAATGTGATTGTGATTCTCAGCAAGCTGAAACTCAGTAACAGAGAGCCAGAATAACAGATTTCATACAAGCTATTTATTCACTCATTCATTTTTTATTCATTAATTCCTTTACTGAGTGCCTCTTAAATACCAGGCTCTGGATAGGATCTAGTCCCTGTCCTCAATGACCTGAAAGTGTTTTGGTAGGGGTAGAGAATTGGGGTAGGATAATTGGTAGGGGTAGAGAACAGAGGGCAGAGGAGATAGATAAATAAGTAGGTTATTGATATAGAGTGATAATTATTAAACAGTGGTGGGTACAAGGACCAAAATTCAGATGAGGAAGAATTTATTAGGAATGGTGCCAGAAAACAGTGGGAATGAAAGGAAAGGCTGTACAGGGGAAAGCCAGGTTTAACTGAGTCTTGAACTCCGTCTTGAACTGAGTCTTGTCAGGCAGATGAAGAAGTAGGAAAGAAAGAAAGGCACTCAAGTCAGATACAGGAAAATGTACAAAATAAAGGGGACATAGAATAACACGGCGTATATAGGTAACTACAGGTTGGTATGGCTAAACCTTGGGAGCATGGGGAAGGGAGCAGCAAAAATGAGACTAGGGAGGTAGCGATGGGTCAGATCTACAAGGATCAATACCACGGAGTACATATCCCAAGAGCAACGAGTTGAATAAGCTATACCCTGGAACTTGGGGTCACTTGGCACAAACCATGGCTACCCATATCTATCATTTCATTAAGACCTAAGGGCCAAGTAGATCTCCCAGAGAACAGAGGATGATCATGAACAGAGAACAGATCATGGTTTGATCTGGTTAATATGCTAATAAAGTGTGTACAAGCCCAGGCCCAGGGCCAATGCCCCACAGTAGCCACTGGGGATCTGCTTTCTTATCACTATTCATCCATTAATTGTTATTCACTGGATACAATTATGCAGCCACCACATGATATCTGTATCCTGCCCATCTTCCCTCATTTTGCCTTTAATGATATCACAAGAGACATGCCTTGCTGTCATCTGGATATTCTGTGCTCACCTCACAACCCTGCTCAGCCATTCTAAATACCCTAATCAAAAAAGGAAATTAGATTACTTTGGCATGACCTGTTCTACTGAAATGCTACTGGCTTAGAGGCATTGCTGCTTAATTTGTAGGCACTCATCAGCCATTAATAGAATAATCTTTTATGGAACTTTGCCTAAGACTGGTGCCAAACTCATGAATTCATAGTCTGTGGGGGTGAAGTGGGAAAATTAATTGTTATTTCCTGAAAATCAAGACACTTGCCCATCCTTAGTCCTTCTGGATGACTCTCATTTTCTATGAGTCCCTCAGATTATTGACAGTGGCTGTTTGATCTCACCAGCAAATCTCCCAATAGCTTGTGAAGTGATTTGCTTACTCCAGAAGACAAACTCTTTTAGGACAGCCTTTATCCCCATGTCTCCTCTCTCAGGGAATTCCGTACCTTTTACCAGTTTGTCCCAATCTTTTTTGTCAGAATAGCCTTGTCTTGGACAGAGAAGAAAGCAAAATTGGAGTCATCCATTAATCTTCCTGATTCTTTCTTTTGCTCTGTTTCTTGAACAGCTGTTAAGTTTTCTTGATGACTATAAATTTTTTTTAAACTTTGGCTGGTTCAAATATTAACTCTCATATTTCATATGTTTTGTTTCAATGGTTAACATCCCCCAACATTCAAAGAGCACAGGACAAGTGCTTCCAAAGAGACAATTGATAGTCCCTGAAACCAAACATTTGAACTTAGTCTGAGTCACAAGTAGAATTTAGTGCTTTGGAATTCTCTCAGAGGTAATACATCATGAGGAAATCTACAGGGGCAAGAATCTTGCAAATCAACCTTGACAGGAAAGAGCCTTTGAACTCATCTACTCAGTACAGTTTCACCTCAGTATGTCTCTTTTACATTAGTTGAGTATAATATAGATTCAGGGTTGAGGAGACAGATTATCTCTATGGACCTCAGTCTCTTAATTTATAAAATGAAGAATTTTGGTGGGATGACTTCTAAGATCTCTTCCAATTGGAAAGTTCTATATCTTCAGAAAACCAAAGGGAAGAAGAAAACTAAAATTAGTGGAAGGCCATTAAAAACTACGTACTGTACTAAACTCAATACCTGTGAACTCATTTAATGTAGACAAACAATCTTACGAACTGGCCCTATTTGGCATATAAAGGAGCTGAAGTTTATAGAAATCAGGCATCTTGTCCAAGGTCGCAGAACTACTAATCCCAAATAACAAGCAGAGTTAAGAATTCAAATATTAATCCATCTACATCATTGATTCTCAACTGGAGCCGTTCTCCCAACCCCCCAGAAACATTTTGCAATGCCTGGAGACATTCTTGGTAGTCACACGTAGGGGACCATTACCAGCATCTGGTGGGTAGAGACCATAGATGCTGCTAAACATCCTACAAATGCACAAACAGCACCCCACAAATTCCCCCACAAGGAATTTTTTGGCTCGAAATGTCAGTGTGTTGAGATTGAGGAACTCTAAAGAAAGTAAACCTACGTGATATGCAAATAACCTAAGTCAATTTCTGAATTCAGAAAAAGTTAGTCATTGCTACACACAAGGTTTTCTATCTAAAGACCCACAGCTACAGTGAAGAACAAACACGTATCCCCAAAAGAGATGTGGCCATTGTCCAAGTCTGAGAATTTTGCACCATATTCCATAATAGGCTCACAATTATATAACAGAAAACAAAAATTACAAAGGCTTTCCTTCCAAATCTTTGGGCAAAACTCTGAAGATGCACCATGCCTATACTATGGCTTATCATACCCACTGACTCACCACTCATACCCCAAGAGTATGGGAGTCCCACCTTGAAAACATAGCTTTTAAGTGGTAAGAAGGTATAAATTGCCCATTGGCAAAACTAGCCTAAATCAAAAATTATAGTTCTTAATGTAAACCTGTTATAAAAGACAAAAGAGAGGTGAATGGAATATGAGGCAAGACCTCAAAATCACCTACTTTGGCCATTTCATTTTAGAGAGAAGGAAGCTGAAACCCAGAGAGGCCAAATGACTTGTCAAAACACACAGCAAGTAATGGGCAGGTCCAAAGATCATCAATATATATTTCTTAAGCAAATAAATAAATCAGCCAAGACCAGAAGCCCAGTGTGTCCTGATGCCGCAGTCTACTGTGGCAGACCCCGTCTACTGCCTACCCAACAGCCAAGCTTCCGCATATCCTCTTCCTTACATCAGAACCCAGATTTTGTTTAGGTGTTAGGCAAACAGTAAAGTACTCAGGGAAGGTAGAACTAACCTTTCTCCAGGCGATGAGTTATCTAAGCCATTCATGGTATTCTCGTTCCTATTTGTCAGTGACTAGTTTACAGGAAGACCCAAAACATAGGTATGGCTGCCAGTCAGACTTTTAGAAGTGAGTACCATTTTGGAAAGGAGACCCCTTTTTGATGTTACACCCAACTTCCCACGTTGAAAGCAGTCTTGAAGAAACACAATGTCTGCAGCTATCTAGGACAGCCATTTTGTTAGCCTAAAGCTAAAAATCTAGTCCTCTGTGAATGCAGAATGGGTGTGCGCAGTTGCTTAGTCAGGTCCAACTCTGTCCAGGGGATATTCCAAAACAGCAAGATACAAAAGCCTGGATCTAAGATAACATGGAGCTACTTAACCAGGCTTGAAATTGTTGACATCCTGCCTTCTTGATAAATGACATGACAAATCTCTGTAAGATTTAAGACACTTATTGGGGCTTCTGTTGTTTGCAGCCAAACACATTCTAACCAGTACGGCCTGGTACCTGCTTCTTGGAAATGGAGGGATTTCAAGGATGTCTTCTTGCTCCATTTAATCTTTTTTTTTTTGCTTAAACAACATTGATCTTTCTCGTAGTTCTGGAGGATGGGAAACCTAAGATCAAGGCACTAGCAGATGCAGGTGTGGTGAGGGTCTACTTCCTGGTTCATGGATGGCTGTCTTCTCACTGTTCCCTTGCATGGAAGAAGGGGTGGGGGATGTCTCCAGGGTCTCTACGGGCATTAATCCCATTCATGAGGGCTCTCCTTTTGTGATTTAATCAGCTCTCAAAGACCCCACCCTCTTAATATTGACCCATACGCCCACTTTCCTTGTTGTTGGGTCGCTATGTCCAACTCTAAGACCTGATGGACTGTAACCTGTCAACCTCCTCTGTCCATGGATTTCCCAGGCAAAAATACTGGAGTGGGTTGCCATTTCCTTCTCCAGGGGATCTTTCCAGACCAGGGATCAAACTTGCATCTCCTACATCGCCAGGCAGATTCTTCACCACTGAGCCACCAGGGATGCCCCCATTTCCCCTAGTGAGAGTTAATCACTCTCCACTTGTTTGGGGGTACAATAAAGGAAATCAGGTATGAGATACAATTTGGACTAGATGAATTATAAGGCTGCATAAACGATGAGCTTCTGTAACACCAAGATAGTTGAGGGTAGTTATAAGAATGTCAGATTTGGAATGAGACTGCCAGGGTTCAAGTGGCTGCTCTAACCCTTACTGGCTGTGTGATACTGGGATATTTCAGCTTCTATTCCTCTTTGGTAAAATTAAGAAATTTGTGCATGCATCGTACTCAGTCACTTCAGTCATGTTTGACTCTTAGGGACCCTATGGACTGTAGCCTGCCATGAGATTCTCCAGGCAAGAATATTGCAGTGGGTTGCCATGCCCTCTCCAGAGGATCTTCTTGACCCAGGGATCGAACCCAGGTCCCCTGTGTCTCTTGCATTGCAGGCGGATTCTTTACTGGTAAGCCACCAGGAAAGCCCAAGATAATTTATACAAGAAGTAAATGAAGTACTTGTGAAAGCACTTTACAAGAGTGGCCAGCACACAGTAAATGTTTACTACATATCTGTAATAATCATTGTGCTGCCACTATGTAACTTTTACTTTGAGGTAACTAGTTACTTATTTTAATCAGGAGGAGGAGAAGGTTTCTGTTGCTTGCAGCCAAACTACCAGGGAGAAATATATCACTCAGGGATTCTAACTGCAAACAAAACCATTTGAACTAATTTAAGCAGAAAAGAGACTTATGAAAGGCTATTAGGAAACTCATAAAATGCCTGAGAGGACTGAAGGTTATGTCTCCAGGAATAATACCCAATCATACCTCAGAGTTACCTGGAGGAGACATAACTGTTGAACCACTGGGCAGACACAAGCTCACCTCAAGGAAAAGGCAGGGCTTGGGGGTCATCTCTAACACCTCTATTTCTGACCCCTCCAGGAACTGCATCCACCAGAGACCACCATCACCAAAGTGGATTTTGTGGCACCCCCCCTTCATGTCAGTTCAGTTCAGTTCAGTCGCTCAGTCATGTCCGACTCTTTGCGACCTCATGAATTGCAGCACGCCAGGCCTCTCTGTCCATCACCAACTCCCAGAGTCTACCCAAACCCATGTCCATCGAGTCGGTGATGCCATCCATCCATCTCATCCTCTGTCGTCCCCTTCTCCTCCCGCCCCCAATCCTACCCAGCATTAGGGTCTTTTCCAATGAGTCAACCCTTCGCATGAGGTGGCCAAAGGATTGGAGTTTCAGCTTCAACATCAGACCTTCCAATGAACACCCAGGATTGATCTCTTTTAGGATGGATTGATTGGATCTCCTTGCAGTCCAAGGGACTCTCAAGAGTCTTCTCCAACACCACAGTTCAAAAGCATCAATTCTTCAGTGCTCAGCTTTCTCCACCGTCCAACTCTCACATCCATACATGACCACTGGAAAAACCATAGCCTTGACTAGACGGACTTTTGTTGGCAAAGTAATGTCTCTGCTTTTAAATATGCTATCTAGGTTGGCCATAACCTTCCTTCCAAGGAGTAAGCGTCTTTTAATTTCATGGCTGCAGTCACCATCAGCAGTGATTCTGGAGCCCAAAAAAATAAAGTCTGACTGTTTCCACTGTTTCCCCATCTATTTCCCATGGAGTGATGGGACCAGATGCCATGATCTTAGTTTTCTGAACGTTGAGCTTTAAGCCAACTTTTTCACTCTCCTCTTTCACCTTCATCAAGAGGCTCTTTAATTCTTCTTCGCTTTCTGCCATAAGGGTGGTGTCATCCGTGTATCTAAGGTTATTGATATTTCTCCCGGCAATCTTGATTCCAGCTGGTGTTTCTTGCAGTCCAGCATTTCTCATGATGTACTCTGCATATAAGTTAAATAAGCAGGGTGACAATATACAGCCTTGACGTACTCCTTTTCCTATTTGGAACCAGTCTGTTGTTCCATGTCCAGTTCTAACTGTTGCTTCCTGACCTGCATACAGGTTTCTCAAGAGACAGGTCAGATGGTCTGGTATTCCCATCTCTTTCAGAATTTCCCACAGTTTATTGTGATCCACACAGTCAAAGGCTTTGGCATAGTCAATAAAGCAGAAATAGATGTTTTTCTGGAACTCTCTTGCTTTTTCGATGATCCAGCCCTTCATGTCACCAGGCTCCAAAAAAATTCTAGCATCTCAAGCTAGTCGAGTGGGATTCCTATGTGTAGATCCTGGTTGCAAAGGAGGCTGAGAAGGCAAGTTTCTGGTCTTCCCCTTGGATTGGTATGGACCTAAAAGGCAGAGAATTTGCCAAACCAGGTAAGGATTTAACTTAAGGATGACTACCCTTTTAAAGAATAAAATTAGTTTAATCATCACCCTGATGCTATCAGGAAGAAGAAAGGGAAAAAAAGATATTATGTGGGAGTGCCACCACTTACCCAGTTACTCAAGCAAGAAATCTCCTTGCTACCTGGTCCCCCATGTCTTAAGTCTTACCAGTTTTACCTTTGAACTGTCTCTAGTGTCAGATCCCTATCTCCATCCCCTCTGCCCTGGTTTAGGATCTCATTAGTTCTCATCTGGACAGTCATCTAACAGGTCTCCCCACCCCTAGTCTAACTCCTCACATTGCTCCAAGAACAACATATGTGAAACACAGTCTGATCATGTCACTCCTCCTACTTAAAGGATGTAGCAGTTCCTATTTCTCACAGGATATGCAGGCAGGTCCTTTACCACTAGCGCAACCTGGAAGGCCTCGGGTTTGGTTTTACTTGAATCAAATGACCCACTAGAGATAGATGATTGATAGATCAACAGATAATAATATGATACTTTTCACAATATTCTAGTTTTAAGATAGAGGTTTTCAAAATTTGACTTCTCAAACTACTCTTTTTACACAAACTGTAGTTCTGCTGGTCAGAGAAGGCCTCTCTGAGGGGTACATATGAGCAAAGACCTGAATGATATGTGGGAGGGAGCCACAAGTGTCTAGAAGATGAGGGTCCAGCTCTCCCAACTGTGCCCCCCCCACCCCAACTTCTTCCTTAGCAGCTAAATTATTAAAACACAAAAGTGCATCTTATTCTTACTTCCACAGCTCCCTTGGAGACTTGTTTTCCTTTCCAATATAATTCAGATATCAGGGGAAGTTGTTAGTCTCAAATCTCCAATTGTTAGCCTCAAAATTCCCAGTAATGCCCTCAGGCAGCTCAAATGACTCCTTGAGATTCTGTGGCTTCCTAGGGCCTCCCAACATTCCAAGGTCTCCCCTGAATCTTATTGCACATCTGTGGTCTCCAGGTTGACCCAGGTATTCAACTTCAAAGCCCTTTCCTCAGTGTCGCCCTCCCCACAGACACACATACAAACCCACTCACACAAATATTCCTGAATACTGATACACTTTACTGACAGTTGAGAGAGAAGGGAGAGGACGTTGAAGTGGCTTACCTCACTTCAAAATGCACAAACAAACTGGACGATAAATGTGTGACCTCTCTATTTAAAATGCCTTTTGGGCACTCCACTATAGGAGACTCTCAACCACCTTCCCAGCTTCTCTCAGTCCCTCTCTCCTGCAGGGATAAAGGGGTACTGAGGAGGGGCCAGTCTCGGTGGAGGTGTTGAGAGGAAGGCTTTTTGGAGAACATGACAACTGAAGGACGAATAGGAGTGAGCAGGGCACGAAGGGAGATGACAGAATCCATGGAGCTTGGCAAATTCAGCACATGATTGAGAAGAACATGCACATAGGGAGGTGAAGCTGGAGAAGTAAGCAGGGGCCAACATAAGAAATTTAATGCTCCAGCTAATGGGTTTTCAATGCATTCAGAAAGCAATGTCGAGCCCGGGAAGGATTTTAAAGTGAAAGTGAAAGTGAAGTCACTCAGTCATGTCTGACTCTTTGCGACCCCATGGACTGTAGCCTACCAGGCTTCTCTGTCCATGGGATTTTCCAGGGAAGAATACTGGAGTGGGTTGCCATTTCCTTCTCCAGAAGGATTTTAAAGGATAACACAAATAGATTTGCCTTTTTTTTTTTTCTTTCTAAAATTCACTGCAAAGATCTCATTGAGGATAGATAGTTGAGAGGAGGGGAGAGAGCCTGCAGGAAGAGTGCCCATGGACTGGGGAAGGAAGACACAGTGCCAGAGTGCTAGCCATGGAGATGGAGATGAGGGAACTGCAGGAGAGCCATGGAAGATGTAGACAGGACACAGACTGGTGATTGATTGGGCAGATAATCAAAAGGATGCGAGGATTCAAGGATCAGAATCACAGCAGGTTTCCAGCGGGGCAGCTGGTGGATGGTACAGCCATCCACTGGGAGTTGGGGCACAGAAACAGCCACACAGGTTTGAAGGCAGCTGTTAGATTGATTCCCTCCAGTTTTCCCATGCTGCCCATGATGGCTTGGACTCCCAGCCTAGAGGACATTTGCTACCCTCTCCCATTCCTGCCAGCTCTGCACCAGCTGCAACTGGGTATCTTTTGAGCACTTTCTTTCCTTGCTGGTGGTGGGTGGGGTGTGGCCTCCCCCACAGAGAGTGTAGGCTGAAGCAGCTGCGCAGAGGGAAGAGGGCATAGAAGGCAATTTAAGAAACTCTGAGTTGCTTAATATCTGTGTGACCACAGGCAGCTCAGTCACCCCTCTGAGAAATCTAAGGATTTTCTATAATTTGGTAATGGAGGGGACTACTTACTCTAGACTTGTGTTTTATGGATTTCACGTAATGCATATGACGGTGATTCTGTGAAGCATAAAATCCTATGGGGGGGTGGCACAGGGGGGTGAAGGGAACTATTTGTAGCAGCTAAATGAACAGTTCCTCTCAGGGAGGATCTAGGGGTCACAACGAAACAGGTTTTCTGGAAGTTTCAATTCATCTTCATTGACTCACAGTCCCTTTGCAGTGAAAATAGGCCCTGGGAGGAGGAGAATATATAATTAGCACAACAATGTCAAGATTAATATTTCATACATAGGGTCAAATAACTTTAATTAGAGGAATTTCATGTTATAGCTGGACTGTATTATCTTCATAAGATAATAGTTCTTATACAGACATTTGCCTTAAAATTATTCAGGAAGAAAGAGGGCTTGGTCATTACTGATAGAGGGACACTAAATTGAAGTCTGCTTCTCACCCTTCCACTGAGCCCATCCTCAGGAAGCCTAGCCTGTCACCCACCCATGCTTCTCCCTTGGCTTTTTCAGGAGGCTGGGCAGAGGAAATCTCTATTCACATCCAGCTGCAGCCTGCAGTGCAGTCTTCAAGATATAAGAGACAAGGTCTGGGGATTGTCATGCAGGGAGAAGGAAGAGTGTCTGGAGGAGGAGACAAAAGGGAGTCTCAAAGAGGGCGTTATGAGAGGAGGACAAGTAACAGTTAGAGACACAAAGGTGGGGTAACAAGGGAGCATCCAGGTAGAAATTCCTTCAGACACCTGAACAGTGAAACTTGTCCCCGCTGCCTGGTGCAATTTGACAGATGACATAGTCAGAATCCCAAATCTTGTCCTCCAATCTGGTGGTGCTCTTTGCAGGACTTTGTATGCCCTTTAGTAAGAGAACAGCTCAAACCTCCAGCAGAGCTTGGTGAGGACTCCACTTTAGGAAGCTGAGCCTCTTCTGTACCTCATCTCCTGGCAGAAACACTCCTGCTGCCCCCGGGGATTTCCAGGCAGAGAGGATTAAGGAGCAGCAAATGCCAGTCCCAACAGAGAGACACTGAACCAGTATCCTTGTTCCCCTGCCTCCTTGCTCCCTCATTTGGTAAAAGATACTCACAGTGGGACAGACAGGAAGGCTCTCACCTTTTCTACCCAGGACAGTCTACACACTGAGGACAGATGCCTTTCCTTTAGGGATGAAGAGGCTCAGAGAAAGGGTGTGTATGACCACCAACTCATCCATACCATACAAGAGGGAGCAAGCAGTCAAGGCCACATTCAGCTGTATCCAAAGCCTTCCTGCCACACCAGCAGTATACATGTTTGCTAAATAGGACAACCAGACTGGCACCGTTGCCCCTTTCCAGAATAGGTTGGCTCTGTCCTCTTCCCCTAAAACTCCTCACACACACACACACACACCATGCTGCCACTGCCACCAACACCTCCACCTCCACCCATAACATCAAGTTCCAACCCAATGACCGCAAGAGGCCTTCCCTCAGAAAACATGACTGTCCCCAACACCATTCCTGGCCCTGTGCTGACTCAGCAAAGGGGGACCCTGAGCTGTTCCTGCCCAGAAGGCTCTCAATATAGTAAGGAGACAGTCCTAGAGGCATGTGGCACCAACCTGTTCTCAAAGAGCATCTCAGTTCTGGGGTTCTGGGATCCCTCCACAAAAACCTAACTGTCGTGCCCACTCCATCCTGGGAAGTGGGCACCTCCTGGGAAGTGGGCACCTGGGAAGAAGGAAGGTTCCCAGGTGGCAGAGGGGGTATGTGGGGAGCACCAGCAAGAAGAAGGAGCTAAGAGAGTCTCCCTGACATCCCGATTATCTCCACCCCACTGGGGCCCCGGGTCTCCCTCCCTCTGCCAAGCTGCCTGCTGTCCTGGGTACCAGTGAGGGCTCAGGCTCTGGAGATGGTCACTGTGGTTAGAAGAGACCCACAGGGTGACTGCTGGTAACCTAGCTGTATGTGATCATGGCCAGCTGTCAGTCAGCTCCCTTTTGGAGGCTTCCAGCTGGCAGCAGCTCTGAAGTCAGATAAGCTGTGACTCCTGGGCTGTCCCAAGGGGATGGAAAGTCCAGGGCCTACATACCAAACTGGCTTTCAGCACCCAGCTATATAATTCCCAAAATCCAAACAGGACTTCCTAAAGGCCCCAGTGTCTCAGGCCTGCTGCTATACCTAGACCAGAAAAAACAGAACATGTGAAGTTTATTCACCCCTGCCTGAAGCAGACAGAACAACAGTTCAAAAAGGCAGTCTCCATTCTATCATGTCATTTCACCTGCCTAACAACACAGAGAAGAGTTCTGCTGACTCTGACCTTCAGCATGCCATGCAACCTCTCCGTGCCACACTGACCAACTTTGTAAAGTGAGGACAATAAAAGCACGCATGTCACTTTCTAGCTATGTGTCCTTGGCAATGTATTTAACTTAACTGTGCTCCAATTTTTCTCATTTGCCAAATGGAGTTGAAAATAGAACCAATCTCATAGGATAGTCGGGAAAGTTAAATAAGTTAATAAGTTAAAACAGTGGCTGGCTGCATAGAAAGTACATGGGAAATGCTAGCAACAATTATTCTTTCTGTTGTTATTAATCATAGGATGGTTATGAGGATTAATAGAATAATAGCTGGCATTTGCTGCATACTGGCCATGAGTCTGGCACTGGGCTGTCTTGTACAGTAATGAGCGCGTGCTGAGTGCAGCACCTTACATGGAGAGAGCCCTACACCTTGCATGCAGATGGTGGCCTCTATCATACTTCACCCTTCCCCTGCATTCTACAGAAGAGGAAACTTCGCAGAGTTTTAAGCCCAAGGCTACAAAGCTAATAAGTAGGAGCACTTTGACTTGAATGCAGGTTTTCTGGGAAAAAAAATCTTTATGGCCCTACAAACCTCACCTCCTCTTACTGCTTGGTCTTCAACATTTGCTCTGTAGCTAAAATTGGCTTCCCTTCAAGAAAGCTGCCAGAGGACACATGTGCTGCTCAGTTGGACGGCACCCGGGCTGCTATCAGTCCCGGCACTGGGACGAGCCGGCCTCCCTACGGCTTTTCCCCTTCAGGAGCCAGGAGCCAGGAGCCAGCTCTGGCAGCCACGAGTGTGTGTGAGTGAATGTGATGGAGTCATGGACATTCCCAAGAAGCAGACCTGACCCCAAATATAGCTCTGTCCTTCTTCCCAGATGTCCCCCTGCTGGGATTCTGTGGTAGAGCACACCAAAAAAGACATCTGAGTCCCCCTAAATTGAGCAAAATGAGTCCACAACCAGCCACAACCAGGGGTGGCAGGTGTTTGTCTGCATATTCTATGTCAAAGGCAATGTCTCACTGAAGATGTGACTTCTGGACTATGGGCAAGTCACTTCCCCTTTCTAGGCCACAGTGCCCTCATCTGCAATACTGAAATACTAAGACCCATCTTACCACTTCCCAAGTGGTGCTGGTGGTAAAGAATCCACCTGCCAATGCAGAAGACGCAAGACACTTGGGTTTGATCCCTGGGTTGGGAAGATCGCCTGGAGTAGGAAATGACAACTTGCTCCAGTATTCTTGCCTGGAAAATTCCATGGACAGAGGAGCCTGGTGAGCTACAGTCCATGGGGTCACAAGAGTCGAACATGACTGAGCACACACACACCCAAGACCTGTCTAGTTGGGTTGCTGTAAGGACCTCATGAAAGAATGGGATCAGAGCCCTGGGCCTGACACCCAGTAACACCAGAAGGAGGGGAGCTGGCACACAATGTACACTCCACAAATGCCTGCTGAACCGCTGAAATCTGACAGGCCAGAGCCTGGCAGTGGAACACAGTATAGGGGGCATGAGCAAGGTGAGGTGAAGGATATGGGATGTAAGACGTCAAAGTCCACTGAAGAATAAAAGCATGTGCCCAATCCAGCTGGCTCTGACCTAGGAAAGAACACTTTCCTAAGACTTTACAAAACTCCACTTACTTCTGTCATGTGGCAGAAGGCACAGATGGCAGCCATGGGGAGATATGAGCAGTGAGGTGACAAGGAAGGAATGGAGCTGTCTTTACATTTGATCCCCAAGAATTCAAGGAATGATCTTATCCTTGTCAAGAAAATGGCATGCAAAAGGACCCAGGATCAATGGTACTCTGGGGCTGCCATGTATCTGCTCACAAGAGCCAGTCATTAAATTTCCAGAACTTTTGCTAACTGGTTGTTAAACATTATTCAAAATTATGTGAACTTTCAGTTAAGTAAATTATTTTAAATGCAATAATAATAAATACTCAAAACTCATCACTTCCTAATTATTTTACTGTATTTAGATGTGCTCTTAAGGTTACTTACATCCATGCTATCTGTATGAAAGAAATACTATATCATACTGTACTACTGCTCTTTTCCCAAGCCCATGTACAGTGATATCAGTTTTTAACTAAACTTTAAACTAACCATAGAGTATTTACACCACAGAAATGGGCAAGCCTACAAATCATAATCTCCTCCCGGCCCTAGAGAGCTGGTTGTCAGACATTTACCAGCACAGCACTGACAAAGAGCCTCCCCACTGTTCCAATGCCTCCAAGGGAATGGGATTTTGTGAGACTTTGAGTTGCGCTGTATTTAATGCTTAGGTTGTGTTTTCTCTGTTAATTAAATCTCTCTCCACAACTTTGTTTTAAGAGTGCTTACAAGGCATTTCATGAGTCTAACATTCCCAGGAGTACTGAGAGGGCACATTTCTGCAATGACTCTTATGGTAATGAGGGGGCTTCATGAAGCGTGCTGTTGAAATGAAGTGACTCAGGAAGATACCAAAAAAGAAGATAAACTTAGAGACTTTTATTGTCCTCCTTAACCTTCAGGACATTTCTACAAGTGTTCCATTCAATAAACAGTTACTCCATACTCAGTACAGTCAAGGCATTAGGCCAGGGGGAGAGGAAGGAATACACATAGCCTTATTTCTCAGGAACTTGCTCTCTCTTATGATCCCATAGAGACCTATCCTGAGCTCCTTACTTTTTTTTAATTTTTATTCCCTGGTAGCTCAGACAGTAAAGAATCTGCCCACAATGCAGAAGACCTGGGTTCAATCTCTGGGTCAGGAAGATCCCCTGGAGAAGGGACTAGCAACCCATTCCAGTATTCTTGCCTGGAGAATTCCATGGACAGAGGAGCTTGGAAAGTTACAGGCCATGGGGTCGCAAAGAGTCAGACACAGCTGAGCGACTAACACACACATAGTTGATTTACAATGTTGTGTTAGTTTCAGGTGTACAGTAAAGCCTGAACTCCCTATTTTAAATTATAGCTCTCCACCCCTAGCATTCCTAATCCTCCTAACTCTTTTTTTGCTATAATACTTGTCACTTTCTAACACACTATATAATTTACTTGTTTTTCATCACTGGATTTACTACCTTTCTTCCTCATCTAGAATATAAGCCCCCAAGGGCAAGGATCTTCCTTTGGTTTGTTCCGGTGACTCACACGTACTAGGTCATCAAGAATTTTTTTTAAATATTTATCCTTAATATACTAGAAAACACACTGAATCAAATTCTAATTTCTACTCTACTACTTAGAATGTAATCCTGGGCAAATCACTGTACCTCTTTGAGTTTCCTGTCCTCATATGTAAACTACAGGATTTGGATAAGACTATCTCCAAACTGGATAAAGAAAAATTTAAAATTCAATGAATCTCTATTATACATGCCAGTCAAGGTAAGTCTCCCATATTCATAGCCATTTCTACAGGAAACTGTCTTTCTGCAGCCCTCAAATCCGGCAGCTATACCCTAAATTCCACCACGCAGCCACCTGGCTTCCTTCAAACCCTCAAATCCTCTCTCCTGCCATGCTAGCATGAACACCTAACCCCAAGGCAGACAGAGGCTTATTATGTGGCCCAGGAGAAAGATCTGACATATAGGGATGAATGGACCAACTCAATTCTACTCTTGATAGAATTAAATACAGAATATATTTAAATCCTTAAATATAAGGATTTATAAATATAAATATATATAAATATATATTTATTCTTATAAATATACGAATTCAAGTTGAGAAATATTCCCAATATATTGGGCAGTATACAGAAAACTGAGGGTCACAAGTTAGAGAGAAGCTGGAGATGCTACAATTAGTGATAAATGAACCAAGTCAGAAGACAGCAAAAACCACAAGGTAGAGAAAAGACACAGAGTGTACAGAGAAGAAGTCAGTTTTTAGCAAGGAGAGAAACGGGTAGATATAAGAAGCAGACCTAAGAGGCAGTATGTGTGGCATTTCTCAGGGGAACACTTTAGAGAAGATCCTTCAAGTTTGCTGCTGAGATCCTTAGAGGCACTGGCCCACTGTCCACCTCCAGTGCCATGTAGGTTGGCTTGTTTTGCCTGTTGTCCTTGGATTTCCATGAGATTGTTTCACCTTTGCCCCACAGACATTTCTTGGACTAACCTGACTGAGTCTCTATGTGCTGCAACCAAAAGAACCCAATTCAGAGATCAAGCCCCACAGACAGATTATGTTTGATGGAGTCATACATTCTAGGAACTCATGTCAATGGCTTGTATAATCCTGTAGGTGTTGATCTCTTGATGATGCATTGCTCAGGGATGAGATGGTCCTGTTTAGTACACTTTGATTACAATATCTGAACACACGCACACCAAAAAAAAAATGGTTTGGGGATATAGTAGAAAGAAAGAGAATGAATACTTGACGGGCACTATTCTAAGGGTATGTCACCTAATCTTTGCTGCAATCTTATAAGGTAGATATCATGCCTATGGTTGAGGTGATAAAATGGAACTTTCAAAAAAATGATTTTTGTGTTTCTTCTTTCCTGTGGGGGACCCTGATATTCCACTGTGTCTCTCCTCCTGGAGTTCTGGGTTGTATCCCAAGTTCTCATATGAAAGAGAAAATAAAGGGAAATTTTCCACAACATTCTTCCTTTTTCTAGTCCCTAGGAGCTTAGGAGAGACTAAAACTGTCAGTGAATTTGGCCTGATGGATCCAATCAGAACTGAGAAGCTCTCCACAGATTTCACAGAATACAGCGACCTATCACCCAGGACACACCTGAAGCCTAAGCCTGGGAGGGATCATTTGATGCTGAGACTGCAAGACATAAAGACAAGGTGACTAAATCCAAAAGAAAGCTAATTCTCAGTGAGCTGTAACTCTATTCTGTGCCAGATTAATAACTCTTTAACACTAAGATACCTGTAACTTCTGATGCCTTGCCTGCCCACATATAGCAATATAAGCTAGGAGGGAAGTTTGAGGTAAATTTAAATGAGTCTGCATTGTCATTCTGGAAACTAGATTACTTGATTTCAGTGGTAACAAGGAGCATCACCAACCTACATCCTCCTCTCATTTTTCCTCTCTCTGCTTTACTCATCTATCTAACGCTGAATCTACTGATGTCTCTGCTTTTGGGGTCAGCATCCCAAATCAGTTCCTACTTTTAATAGGAGCAGGAGGTATGATAGTAGCCTGTGTTCTCTTTCTCTCAATCTTATGAGTTTTGGGATTAGTCATATTCCTAGTCCAAGATCTGGTGTCCTAGCCTCAAAACCACTGTGTTCCCAAGATCACACCAACCAGAGACTGGCATGATTTAGGAATACTAATACAGGTTTTAAGGTTACAGAAACTTAGAGTTAGATTCCAACTCTGCCCTTAGACCTTGCACAGGGACAGTGTATTTGTCAGAACAGAATAGGCAACAGTGCAAAAAATTCAGCAATTTAAAATTTATTTCTCATCCCAATACTTGGGAATGAGTATTCCACAAAGTCAGCCAAGGACCCAAGTTAAAAGAGATTCTATATTGTAATGTCACCATCACAGCACAACATCTTCAGGTATTCTAAGATGGTGGAAGGCTAAAGCTTGAGTTTTTCACCATCTCATCCTGGAAATGACACAGCACTTCTGTTTGTGGTCTACTGGCTAGAACTAGTCACATGGCCCTGATGACTTGCAAGAGATAAGAAACCATATCCTTCCATATGCCTAGAAAGTGGAGGCAACTGGATATGGCTGAATAGTTCTAACACAGCCAGTTTCACAGTATGGAATAGAACCATATGATTACTTTCTTCCTCCAAGGTTCCTGTAAATCCAACAGACCAAGGATCCGTTAAGCTAGGGGAAGTCCCTCTGGCTTATAAACTACTCTTCAGAGAACTCTACCCCCACTTCTCCTTCACCCTCAATGGCATCCATAATAAACAGGCTCAATATACCAGCTTGGGCTTAAGTCCAGGGCCTTTCTTCCTGGTCAGTCTTACTCTAATGTCCTTGCTGATTTCCTGTCCTCCACCACCAACCTTGATCTCTGCCCTGAGAAGAAACCTGTAGGTCTGGATGTCTTGTCTAGCTCTTGCCAGTTCTCTTTAAGACCAGTCAAGCAGTGTTTTTAGCAGTAGTCATCTTGGATCCACAACTTTTTTGGAGTCAAACAATCCACGGTCACAACAAAGCTACTGCTGAAGATACAATCACTCAGCCATCACTAAAAAGTGATTGATGTGCAGAAAAGGATTACGTACAAAGATGCTTATTGAAGCACTGTTTGTAACAGCAAAACATTGGGAATAACCTAAATGTCCAGCAAAGGGGACTATTTATAAATATCAATCATCCACTCATAGATATACTAGTTTAGCCTGCCAAGTTCATTGGGGTAAAAAAAAAGACAAACTCAGATCATTTACTGTGATGGAGTTAACTGGGAGCTTCCCTTTCACTGTGGGTCACAGTGTGATCTGCTTTAATTTTGTTTGTCCTCCAACTGTACTTTTCCAAGTAGGTTTTCCAAGTGAAATAAGCTAGTCACAAAAGGACAAATAATGTAAAATTCTACTCATATGAGAGACCCATAGTAGTCAAATTCACAAAGACAGAAAGCAAAATGTTAGTTGCCAGGGGCTGAGGGTAAAGGGTGATGAGTTATTATTTAACTCTGGGTCCAGGGTTTTAGTTTTGCAAAACAAAAAAAGTTCTGAAGATAAATGGTAATGATGGTTGCACAACAATGTGAATGTACTTAATACAGTTGAACTGTACACTTAAAACTCATTTAAATGGTAAATTTTGTGTATACTTACCACAATTTTAAAAACTGAAATATGTGATCGAATGTGCTGAGTGTGTGTCTGTATGTGTGTGTATGTGTGTGTGTGTGTGTAGGCCCAGTACTCCTGCCTTTGATGATGGAGAGAAATGCTATAATTTCTTTCTAAATGTTCTTCCTTAGCTAGGCAAGGAATAGTAAACTATAGTCCTCCAGCCAAATCCAGCCTCCCATTTATTTTTATAAATAAAGTTTTATAAGAATACTCTCATGCCTACCATTTACATATCTATGGCTGTTTTTCTGCTAATGTGGCAGAGTTGAGTAGAACAAAAGTATTATCCAGAAGGCCTAAAATATTTTACTATCTGGCCCTTAACATAAAAAGCTTGCTGACTCTTGCTTTAGTGCATTGAGAATACACATGGAGGTCAGAAGAATAATCAAAACTTTAAAGTGGGTTTCAAGTCCTATATTTTAAATGAAACAGAGTCCACAGGCCTGGAAATTTCAGAGTTGGACTCTCTTCTCTATTCAATTGTTTTCCAACTTCTCAACAAGTCTGGAGCCTTCATTCTAGACTCTCAGGATACTCCAGGAGGCTACACTGGACCTGAGACACCTCTCAGGTGTCTCACAGAGAAAAAGGGGAAAAAGGCTCCCAAGGTAGATCTGATTCATTATCTTCCTGGAGTTACATTGTTCAAGACTTTCCTCAGTTACACCAAATTTGGAATATACTAACAAGTGAGGGAAAGGACATCATGTTACACTTGGAAACATAGACTCAGTTTTGAAATCTGGGAGGATGTGTACTGACAAATTCACTGTGATATCTCCTGAGTTGGGGGATTATGGATAACTTTTTAAAATATTCTCTATAAATTTTTAATTTTATTGTTCGTTACAATGAACATGGATTGTTTTTATAGTCAAATTGTCATTTTATATTTTTTAAATTAGTAAAAGAAACATGAGCATGGTAGGTTGAAACCAGGGAGAATTACATGAGAGACGCTTCAGCAGGGTCAGAAATCTGGGTAACAATTGGGCAATCTCAGCTTGTTTTCTTGATCTAAACTCTTCTCAGAAAGAAAGAACTGAAATCTGGCAAGCCCAGTATTTTCATGGCATGTTCAGTCACATGTCCCACAAATTTCATTTGTCCTGGTATTCTCTAGTCCCTTAAGAACTCCTGCGCCCTCTAGACCTTTTAAAGCAGCTTCTAATACGCCACATTTTTTTCTCCACTTGACTACAGGTTCTCTTTTCAAAGGCCACAGACACTGGTTCTGCAGAGCCAAAAAAGTGAGACAGACCTAGGTTGGACACAGGCTCTGCTACTCAGCTGAGCTTGAACCAGTTACTAAACTTCTCATCTATAAGAGGGAAGTAATCATATCTTTTTGGACCATAAAGAAAGCTGAGCGCCAAAGAACTGATGCTTTTAAACTGTGGTGTTGGAGAAAACTCTTGAGAGTCCCTTGGACTGCAAGGAGATCCAATCAGTCAATCCTAAAGGAAATCAGTCCTGAATATTCATTGGAAGGACTGATGCTAAAGCTGAAACTCCAATACTTTGGCCACCTGATGCGAAGAACTACTCAGCTGAAAAGACCCTGATGCTGGGAAAGATTGAAGACAGGAGGAGAAGGGGATGACAGAGGATGAGATGGTTGAATGGCATCACCGACTCGCTGGACATGAGTTTGAGCAAGCTCTGGGAGTTGGTGATGGACAGGGAAGCCTGGCGTGCTGCAGTCCATGAGGTCGCAAAGAGTCAGACATGACTGAGTGACTAAACTGAACTAAACTGAATCCTACCTTCAGGAGGAAAAGAAATTCTTCACTCTTCTGCCCACTTATCTCCCTCTTCTCCCAAGAAGACTAAACACTAATCTGAATTATATACAGTATCTGGGTGGGTTTGAAGGTCATGTAGACTGGTAGCTCACCTGCTCCTGTACCTCCTTCCCTAGGGGTAAGAGTAATCAGAGGAGCAGAGCCTTCTCCCATAAGGAAGGAGGCACACCCATCGTGTACTCCTTTCTGTGATTTCCTGTGATACAGCTGGCTACAGGATGGTGGCATCCTAAGATTTGGGTTTAAATTTAGGAAAAAAGACTTCAAAAGACCTCACCTTGCCTGTATCACAAAGATTTGCACTAGGTTTCTGACACAAGCCTAGATATTTTCATTTATAGAATCAAGACATGCCTTTTACAGAACTTGAGTAATGTCATCCCATTGAGCGCCACCACTATTCCTTCTGATGTCTATGTCACAGAGGCGTAGAGAGGACTGCTGCTGCTGCTGCTGAGTCGCTTCAGTCGTGTTCGACTCTGTGCGACCCCATAGACGGCAGCCCACCAGGCTCCCCCATCCCTGGGATTCTCCAGGCAAGAATACTGGAGTGGGTTGCCATTTCCTTCTCCAATGCACGAAAGTGAAAAGTGAAAGTGAAGTCGCTCACTCATGTCTGATTCTTCGCGACCCCATGGACTGCAGCCTACCAGGCTCCTCCGTCCATGAGATTTTCCAGGCAAGAGTACTGGAGTGGGGTGCCATTGCCTTCTCCTGTAGAGAGGACTAAGTGAGACTAAATAGGATAAAGCAGCTCACACAGAGCCAGGTGCAGAGCAGAAGTTCAAAATCAAGGAAATTTTTCTTTGTCCTCTTCCTTGTTCTCTTCCTCCCTCCATCCTCCTCCTCTTCCTTCATTCTCATCTTAGGACTCATCATCTAATCACCATAGCATTTATCACACTAAATTATAAATACCAAATTTGCTTGACTTTGAGTACTTAGGAGGATTGAGCTGTATTTTTTTTACTCACCATTTAATTCCCAGAGCCGAGCACAGTTCCTGGTATAGAGTAGCTGCCCACTTAATATTGGACAAATTGAAAGAATGAATAATAAAAAACAATAATGATGCATCACACTGATTCTCTAAGCCTGTTTTTGTCATAGTATTTCCTATCACAATTAATCTTTCAAGTTGATCAGGCCAAACAGTTATTCTGATGCCTCTCTCTAATAATTTACATCTGTGCATACTAAGTAGCCTTAGTCGTGTCTGACTCTTTGCGACCCAATGGACTGTAGCCCACCAGACCCCTCTGTCCATGGGATTCCCCAGGCAAGAATACTGGAGTGGGTTGCCATGCCCTTCTCCAGGGTACCTTCCTGACAAAGGGATGGAACCTGAGTCTCTTGTATCTCCTGCATTGGCAGGTGGGTTCTTTACCACTAGTGCCACCTAGAAAGCCCAATTTACATCCAATCATCAGCAAATCTAACCGACTCAAGTTATATTCTGAATGCAACCATTCCTTACCTGTGACCATCACCATCAGGGCAAACATCTTCCCTAAGGTCCATTGTCAATACAACAGCTAGAATGATTTTTTTTAAATAGTAGTCAGGTCAGGTTACTTCTCTGCTCAAAACATTCCTGTGGTTCATCACTTCTCACAGAAGATTAACCATAACCCAGTTCCAGAGTCTCAGCCGGTGAGCCAGCTTCCTAGGGCTACTCTTGACACTAGTTGTCTTAGACTGGGTTTCCCCTCAAAAGCAGAGCCTGCGACAAGAGCTGTTAGGAAGCAAGCCAAAGTTGGTCACTATTTTAAGGAAGCGGAGCTTAATTCTACCAGGACCTTCTGGGGAGGCATATAGAATATGACACGGACGAGAGCAATTGCCTGAGAGGAATGGGGGGAGGTATTTATCTATCAGCTCCCACTCCCCACCGACACTCCCCATATATGTTAAGGACTTCAAACCTCCAGGCTACACATGTGTAAGGGTCAGACAGCTTTCTATGGAGAATGAGGGGTGCGAGGAGCCAGAAATCAAGAGATGCTCAATGTAGCTGAGGCAAGATGTTGTCAGGTTATATCTGTGCAAAACTGGTTGTCACAGTAGTGGAATGAAAAATGGATCAAATCTGCAAATGACCAGACAGTAAATATTTTAAACTTTTCAGGCACATACTCCTCTTTGCTATTTTATAATCCTTTAAAAAATGTCTTTAAAAATTCTTAGTTTGTGTGCCTTATGAGGACAGGCCACAGGCAGATTTGACCAATGTGCTGCACTTTGCTACCTCTCAGCCAAGAAGATGTGAGGTCTTTCTTGTCCTGATAGAGAGGACTTCCCTGACCACATTATTTATGAGGGAACCGACCCCTCACCCCTCCTGATCTTCCTTCTTGCTTGATTTTTCTCTTTAGCATTTACCACTTTTTCAAAATGCCATATGTAATTTACATATTTATCTAGTTTGTTGTACAGGTGCTTCAAGAGAATGTAAACTTCACAAATGTAGAATCTTTCATCCGTTGTGAGTTAGCACTGAAGTATTCCAGCATGAGTGCTTGACCCATAGTAAATCCTCAATACATTTCTGTTAAACAAATTAACACAATTGCATGCTTGTGTTTAGCACTTTACAAATGGTACACATTTTAATATTCATTTTTATTTAATTTTCACAATCATGTTTTCAAGTAGGCAAAGCAGGTACTATTATCCCGATTTTGCACATAAAGGAGAAAGGTTAAGCAATGAAGATGGCAGTATAATAGAAGAAAAAGTCCTCTCCATCCAGGGATTTTGGATCATGTAGATCTGGCTTTGAATTCTGGTCCTAATACCTTATGATCTTGTATAAGTTGTGTAACTTCTCTGAAATCAGTTCCTTATTAGTGAAATGAAGATAATCATACTTGCCTTCCAAGGGTATGTGCAGATTAAATGAAATAATATGAGTGAACTGGACTGAACTGCATTTAACATTTACATATTATTTCTTATTGATAAAAGTACTTTACAATATGTATTAGCACATTTAACTTTGAAAAAAAATTGTAAACTAAACATATTCATTCGTATTTTACAAATGCAGAAACTAGGGTTGACATAACTGAAGTCCTATAGCTGGCAGATGGTAGAGCTAGAATGTACTTTCTGACTCCAAAATTATTTTGTTTCCAGTTGTCAGCACTTAAAATTTAGCATGTTTTATAGTCAATTTTATCAATAAAAAATCTCAACTCCAAGATTAAAAAAAGAAAGAAAGAAATAATATATTTGGGGAAATCGTGGTAAAGTAGAATTGACAGCCCTTGGGTAGGAGTGTGGGAAAAGGCTTTTCACAGAGTACTTGTATCTTTATGTGCAATTCTACAGGTAGATGATGAAAAACATCAGTCTGCAAATTCTAATCCCATCCTTTGGAAGAAAAGGCACAAACACATCTCAACTGTCCACAGCCATCATTTACACCACCTACGCCACTGCCCTCAGGCTGAGTTTTGTTTGGCTGGTTAGTTTGGTTTTGTAGTTTAAAGGGCAGTTTATCTTATGCAGGTGTTCAGCTTGGCTACAATATGAGCTGCTTCTTGCAGGTTGTCTTACTCTGGCTTGATGCATTTATTGAACTTGTCTGGCCTCTATAGACATTTTGCGTTCTATACTCCTGGCATAGTATTAAGAACTTGGGGCAGCAGTCAAACCTAGGTTTGAATCTTGACACTACCATTTATTTAATCTCTCTGAACTTCAGGTTCTTCATTTATATGAAACTGAGGTATTTTGCTTCTAGAATACTACATGCCCTGAAGTAGACCACTTAAGCCCCCAGTTTGCAAGACTCCCAGTCCAGTACCTTTCCTCATTTTCCAAAGGGACCCCCAGCCTGCATATACATGAAATTAAAAGCTAGTTCTGTTTGCTCTCAAGGCTATAGCCTTGTCTGTAACAGAAACCTTGGCATTCCAAAGAGATATCTTTAATCCTTGCTGCTGTCAACACTGGTGCCAGGATAACTATCCCTGGAGTTTATGTTAGATAGTCCTAAAAGACTACCCCCAGGGATCAACCACAGTATATTCATTCTCTTCCCTTAAATCTGGGCCGACCTGGAACTAGCTTTTGACCAATAGATGTGGCCAAAGTGATGCTGCGTGTCTTCCACGGCTGAAAAATTGACGCAGCTTCTATCTAACTCCCTTGGGAAATGTGTTCTGGGAAAAGCCAGTCTTCATGTTAGAATTCAAACTACTCTGGGACAACCATACTATGAGGAATTCCAAACTACCCATGTGACTATATCTTCTCAGGTGGCGCTAGTTTTAAAGAACCTGCTGGCCAATGCAAGAGACCCAAGAGATGAGGGTTCAATCTCTGGTTCGGGAAGATCCCCTGGAGAAGGAAACAACAACCCACTCCAGTATTCTTGCCCAGAGAATCCCATGGACAGAGGAGTCTGGTGGGCTCCATTCCATGGGGTCAAAAGAGTTGGACACGACTGAAGCAACTTAGCACGTGTGAACATGGGTAGAAAACCAAACTTCTGATGGAGAGCTCCAGATTTACTCTTGCTCAATAGCTAGCACCAACTTGCCCAACAGAGAATGAAGAAGCTATTTGGATGAACAACTCACTAAAGCCTCCAGATGAGTCTAGCTCCAACCACCATCTGACTGCTACTGCATGACAGACCACAGCAAGAACTTTCTTGCTGACTCCAGAACAGTGAGGGATAACAAAACGGCTGTTGTTTTCAAGCTACTCTGTTTGTGGGAAATTTGACATGCAGCAATAGATAGTTGAGTACAATATTTTTTACCAATAAAATTGCTTGTTATATTTTTAAGAAGTAAATTTAACACTATTTCCAAAGAAGGTAAGAGCATGCCATTTCCATTTTTATTCACATTTCTATTTTTTTTCTTTAATGCACAGTTGACCAATGGAGGAATTTTCCATAAAAATACTTCTCATAATTCTGCTTCCAATTAAGCTATGAAAATACAGCATTATTAGATGGTGTCCTTCTTATGAATTTAAAAAAATCATTTCTCATAGACTTAACCAGCTTCTGATTCTCTTATGCCAAATCATACATTTTAAAATTAAACTTTTACATTGGGATCATTGTAGGTTCCCATGCAGTTGTAAGAAATAATACAGAAATATCCCGCATAACTTTACTCATTTCCCCCAAATATAGTACTATATTACAATCAGAATTTTGGCACCATGTAATCTATCAATCTTTTTCAGACTTCATCAGTTTTATTTGTACAGTTCCATCACCAAAAAGATCACACATGTTGTCTTTTAATAACTACAGCTACTTCTCCTGTGTGTCCTTAACCTTTTGCAACCACTAATCTCTTCTCCATAATTTTGGGGTTTTTTTAAAATTTTTAATTGGATGATAATTGCTTTACAATGCTGTGCTGGTTTTTGTCATACAACAGTGCAAATCAGCCATAAGTATATATATTACAGTCCCTCCGTTGTGAGCCTCCCTCCCTCACACCCCCATCTCACCCCTCTAGGTCATCACAGAGGGCTGGGCTGGGCTCCCTGTATAGACCGTTGTTGCCTGGCACATGAGAAACCCATGCCTGGGATCAAGCTTCTGCTTCTGATTGCTGCCAGCATCGCTAGTGGAAATTCCTTCCCAGAAGACACTGTTCCTCAAAAGGCAAGGGAGGATGACTCCTCTCTGCATTATACTTGAAAAAGATTGCCCCACGACAAGATTATTCAGACAATTTCTCCAACCCCTTCTTCAGGACATAAGCCTGCCACCAGGATGACTCAGTTGTAATAGGTACTAGGATCCACTGTCAAACTGACTGTATCAAGCAGGGTCCCAACTAAAAAATAAAGTATTTTCAAATTAGAAAAAATAAAGGACTATTTACAAAGAATGGATATAGAGCACCCACAGGGAATAGCGGGGTAATTCCAATCTAGCAACCACAGTGGAATGTTACTACCTCTGTGTCCGTAAGAATGAGAGAAAGGAGCAGTTAGCAGAAGCTGAACACAGTCATAAGGAGAAGGCTATCTTCAGGTGAACTGTGTACTTCAGGCTAGGGATGTAGACAGACCTAGGTAACATTTTAGAAAATGAGCCAGAGGAATAAACATAAAGACCTCCTTTCCATGACCTCCCTCTGATTTCCTGCTTTCATTGACCAGAATCAAGCAGAAGGTGGAAGTCAAGGAAGTCTATTGGTTTTATTCTATTCTTTTCTATTCTATTTTGGCCATACTTAACAGGTATGCGGGATCTTAGTTTCCTGACCAGGGATTGAACCTATGCACTCTGGAATGAAAGCATGGAGTCTTAACTACTGGACCACCAGGGACGTCCACATCAGTGTATTTTGTTAGTCTATACAAGTCAGGCTTCTAGAGTTTAGCTCAGGATGGGAAAGGACAAAGAAAGCCATCTAGCACGTAGACCTGGATCCATCATTACTTAACACCTTCAGCCCAATAGTCCATCTCTTTCTCTCCTAAGGAGATTTTATCTTAGGAGTCTCAATGCCACTCCCTGTCAATCATTAATTTCAATAATTTTGGCTCTTAGATAAGAAAAGTTCTGAGTCCTTTCCCTCCCTAAAGGTCCCTGGATTCCTTATACAAGTTTGTCCACCCAACTCCAGCAATTTTAATGCTTCAATCACTTCTCTCTCCCTAATACACTCTTTAAAAACGTTTAAGAACAGAATATTTCTGGAAGGCAATCCAAGAAAATAATGATTGTGGTTATAGTAGGTTTGGGGTAGATAGGAACTTCTGTCACTTTTTCTGTTTAAAAAAAAAAAAAGCTGCCATGACCTTGAGTTACTTTTTATAATTAAAGTAAAATGAAAATAATATCTGTATCATAGAAGAGAATTAAATGAGATAATGGACAATTCACTTCTGGCCATGTAGCAAGTACACAATTAATGACATTTTTCTTCTCCTCCTCTTCATCCTTTTCCTCTCCTTCTCTTCATCTTTAAGCAATTTGCCCAAAATGACAATAAAGGCTCAGATTTGTCTTCAAAGTTGTGAACAAAATTATTTCTCCCAAAAATACAGGAATAAATAAGAGCCAAGGCCCAGTACTAACCTTGTGTACCTGCAGAGAGCAGGTCCCCTAAGCCAGACAAGAAAGAAATTAATTCAAATCATATTGTTTCTAAAATGAAAAAAATCACATAAATCTCTCTCGTAGTACTTCAAAGTCAAAGACTCGTCACTTTATTCCTCTGCATCTTATGTCCCTTCTTATCTACAGGGCTATGACAGGGTCCAAAGACAGGATGTTCAGGAAAGCATGTTGAGTTGTTATTATCAGAGAACCTGCTACCTCTTAGTTAAGATCTCTTCAAGTGAGAATCCATCCTGTGTTAAGGGAGTAATGCTGGAAGTTGTGGAAATTACATTTTTAGCTTTAAATAAGCCATACATTTAAAAACTGAAATTATAAGACAAATGGGCTTCCCTTATGGCTCAGCTGGTAAAGAATCCGCCTGCAATGCAGGAGATATGGGTTCGATCCCTGGGTTGGGAAGATCCCCTGGAGAAGGGAAAGGTTACCCACTCTAGTATTCTGGCCTGGAGAATTCCATGGACAAGAGTCGAACATGACTGAGCAACTTTCACTTCACTTCATAAGACAAATACATCAGGGCATAATTGTTACAAATAATTTTCAGTTTGCAAACAGTAAGTTTTCCTGATTATTTTTCAAAATTATCTTAATTTATACACAATTTTTTCAGGAATATGCATTTTGCTTAAAATGAGGTTTCATAGTTTTAAAACAATTCAAGAAGAGATGCACTGAGCTCTGAGAACCTCAAGAACAGAAACCAGGAAAAGCAGACCACTACTATAATTTCTGTGGCTCTGAAGAAGGGCAGAGCAGGAAGGTGAGATCAGAATAGCCAAAGAGAAATGCCACAGTCGGGGAAGTGCCACCTCCTCTAAAAGGGGTATGAGTGACAGCTGGCTCAGCAAACCTATTATTCCAAGCCACAGTTACCTTCTTAACTCCTTTTCTTAAAAATTCCCCTCTCAGTCTTTGAGAAGTTCTTTCCAATGCAATGTCTTTCAACTAAAAAAGAAAAGCAATGAACATAAATAATTTAGCTTCAAGAAATTTCCTTTGCCTGTTCCTTTACTGGAAGCCATCTATTCTTCAGAGACGCATTTCAGTGGCTACTGATGCTTCCTTGATCAATGCCATTACAAAACTGTGGGAGTCTTTTCAGTGCTCCACCACCCTCCAAAGGCTGTTCCACTCTCAGACCCTCAAAGGTTGTTGCAAGGTAAAGAGACAAGAGTCCATCTCTTTCAGCCAAATCTTGGACTGCTAGACATTGAAGGGTTACTGTATTAGGTTCCTCAAAGGCAGGTAGCCTATTACAGTGTGACAGCCCCTCTCTTTGCATTCCCAGAAGGGGTTAAGTCATTGTAGAGGAGCTACCTGATGCTACACACTTAAATATCCCTCTCTAGTGGGGGGCTCCAGATCAGGGCTCAGCTCCTCCTTGCTTTCTGTTCAACTGAGACATCCTGTCTACAGGAGTGGGACAACCTTTGTTCTTTGTTTCCATTCTCTGTTTAGAAGCTTTCATTATTTATTAACTAAAAAAATTTTTTAAATATATGCATGTGTATTTTTAGTCTAATAGGGAAAACAGACAATAACTAGAACACAAAAGGCTAACTGTTATAAATGAGAAATACAGGAAATGAGAACCACCAGCTCTAAAAGGATGGAAAAGTTTCCCAGAGGAAATGTCTTTTAAGGCGAGTCCTGAAGAACAAATGAAGGTTATTTAGGCGTGTGTGGGGGTGGGGGTGGGGGTGTTGATGGTGGGGGAAGAGAAAATGGTATATGTGAGGATAACATCAAGTACAGAGATTTTAAGAAATCAGAAGAATATTGCTAGAATATAGCATGTGAAGTAGAGATAAACATAGTTAGAAATGAACTGTAAGCATCTCTTACAGGTAAGCAAAGACCAGTCTCTATTTCTCCTTGCTATTTGGATGCTTTCATATATATATATTTATTCAATAAATATTTATTAAACTGTCCACATTTGGCTATTAATGAAAGAACATGAAAGGCCTTATAAACCAGGTTAAGAAATTTTGTCTTTATTCTAAAGGCAGTGGGGTAACACTGAAGTATTTTGGTCAAGACCAAGCTAGTGTCTTGGAAAAGCTAGTATCAAAGAGAAATAGATTATCTCATTTTCATAGTTGGAGGTTTTAACACTCTACCAGAAATTCACAGGTTCAGCAGGCAGATAATCAATCCAGACATAGTTGACTTCAACAGCATCATCAATGGATTGAATATAATTGACATCCATAGACTACTTCATCTGATAACAGGAGAATAAACATTCTTCCTCAAACTCACATGGAACATTCACCAAAATAAAACACATTCTAGGCCAGAAAACAACATTTAAAAGAAAAGAAATCATACAATGTCTGCTCTTAGATGACACTGGAATTAAACTAGAAATTAATAAAAGAAAGATAATAGGAATTTTTCAAACTATGTGGAGATTTTGAAAAAAAAAATTTAAAAAAAACATGCTTCTGGGACTTTCCTGGTGGTCCAGTGGTTAAGACTCCACACTTTGAATGCAGGGGTCACTGGTTTGATCCCTGAAAGGGGAACCCATATCCCACATGCCATATGGTGTAGCCAAAAACAAAAAACACACTTCTAAATAACACATGAATCAAATAAGAAATCTCAAGAGAGAAATTTTAAAATATTTTGAACTAAATGAAAATGAAAACACAGCTTATCAAAATGTTTAGGATATAGTGAAAAGCAGCACTTGCAGAGAAATGTATAGTATTGAATGCACATGTTAGAAAAGAAGAGTGATCTAAAATCAATAATCTAAGTTTCTACCTCAGGAAACTAGAAAAAGAAAAGCAAATTAAATATAAAATAAGGAGAAGAGAAGAAATAATGACAACTGAAGCAGAAATCAATGAAACTTAAAATAGGAAATCAATGGAGAAAACCAATGCAACCAAAAGTTGGTGCTTTGAAAGAATCAAGAAAATCAATAAGCCTCTAGCTAGGCTAACTAAGGAAAAAAGAGAGAGTACACAAATTATTAGTATCAGAAAGAAAAGAGGTGACATCATTACCAAACTTCTGAACATTAAAAGGATAATAAGTACTATAAAAAAATCTATGCACACAAACTTGATAGACTAGATTAAATGGACTGAATTCTTGAAAGACACAACTTGCAAAACTCACACAAGAAGAAACGGATAAACTAAACAGGCCCATGTTATTTTTAAAAATTAAATCAGTAATTAATAACCTCTCATAACCAAGTACCAAGCCTGTATGGGTTCACTGGAAAATTCTACCAAACATTTAAGAAAAAAATTACCCCAATAATTGTGGACCACGGGCTTCTCTTGTTGCAGAGCATGGGCTCTAGATCTCACATGCCACAACTAAGAATTTGCATGCTGTAACTGAAAATCCTGCATGCCACAACTAAGACCCAGTGCAGCCAAATAAATTAATTAATTTTTTAAAAAAATATGTATTTCTGGACTTTCCTGGTGGTCCAGTGAGTTGGGAATCCTCCTGCGCTGGACATGGTTTTGATCCCTGGTCCAGGAAGATCCCACATGCCACAGGGCAACTAAGCCTGTGTGCTACAACCGAGCCCACACTCAGCAACAAGAATAGAATTACAAAGAGAAATAGATTATTTTGCCACCACAACTACAGAAAGCCCACTCGAAGCAGTGAAGACCCAGCACAGCAAAAAATAAATATTTGTTTATAAAAAAGACATATCTCCACTCTTAGAAAGCTTATACAGTTCATAAAGTACATCCAACACTCTGGCAATTCTGAATTTCCTTCTCCTGTCAAGCTCTCAGGCAGATGAAATCAGGTCCTTGAGGCATCTTGAGAAGAGGACAGGCCTGGAAAGTAGTCTAGAGCTCAGAGCTGCCTGAGTAATTAGCTGTATAGGGTCAATCAAGTGGACAACGGATGGTATCCAATGCTGAGGGCAGGAAATATCATCCACAGAACAGAAAGGCCACAGATATTAGACCGGGGTGCCGGTAGTCTAATGGGGTGGTCATATAACCAAGACAGCAGAAACTAGAGCTACAGGCCATGGCTTCAGGGGTATCATGGGAATCCAGAGAACATCATAGAAGCTGATTTCAGTTCTAAGGAAAGCAGTCAAGCTACCTGCCTCTTTTACAGATGGGCCTAGACAGTCTGAGACTTCAAATTCAGTGATGAATGAACCAGCTGTCTGGAGTGGAGGATGAAAAAAACATTCACACACTAGGTCTCCATTCATGCTCCCCCTGGAATGCCTGTCCATATCTTTCTTATATGTATAACCCAATCTATATGCCTCTCTAACAGAAAGCCAACAGGACATAATTTAATTCTCCTCTGAACATTTAGACACCTTGCCCGGAACCTCTTAGAAAACATATCACATTCTGCTTTCCATTTGCGGACACAAATTTGCCACCATCTATATTATAAGCATTTTAGGGACAGTGATTATTCTTCTGTGGGTTCTAATCCCATCTCTGCATAGAGTTGCATAAAGCTGAACAACTCCTTTAGCCTCTCTGAGCCTGGTTCCTAATCTGTAAAATAAGCATAACAAAATCTTCCCCTGTACCTCTTGGGGTTGTTGCGAAGTACTATCAAAGTCAAACTTATTCATTTACCTTATAAATTATGACATGTTAGGCAAATGTGACTACAAATGGGGACACTGAGGCACTAAATATATTTAAGAAACTTCTTTAGCAGGTCTTAGAGCAGAATTAAAATGAAGTTACTCATCCTATTCCCATCTCCATTCCCCCATAAGAGCAAAGCTCTGAAGCCAGACTGCCTGGGTACTATGAGCTTTGGACAAGTTATTGAACTTCTCTGCAAGCACAATTTCTTATTCACTTTTGTATCTACCAGGTGCACACCTGGCACCCAGTGTCAAAGGACGAGAGCAGTGCCTAAGGAAGTCGAGGATCAGTTGCTACCCCAACTTGCCATGTAATGGACATGTCATCTAACCTCTCTGGGTGATTCGTTCTCAAAGCCTTGGACATGATGGACTCTTTTTAAATTCTCTTATGTAATACCTTAAAGTCCATATAATAAATCATTCTTAAAGGTCTTTTATAAATGTTTTACACTTCACAGTAGAGACTATCATTTTGGTTAAATATTAAAATTTTATTGAGAGCAAGTGAAGAGTAAAACTCTTAGTAGGTTTCTTACCAGCCTTCTGACCTTGGAAAAGCATGCTCCCTGTGGCTCAATTTCCTCCTAAGTAGCTACATCACAGAATGGTGTGAAGATTAAATATTGTTTAAAGCACGTAACACAGGGAAGCACAAGGGTAGCCAGCAACACCAACAATAATTACAGCTTAGCATTAAAAATTAATTTTTAAGTGGATTTTAAAAACTTGAAATCAGTCTTCATAGACTTCAATATTTTGAAATACCAGTCATTCACATTTACATTATCAACCACCAAAAATGTATTACTCAATGGAAATCCACTACTCTCTATCTTTGTGCTATTCTTTCTTCTGAAATAAGCTTCCCTTCTATACCACTTGATGAAATCCTAGCCATCTTTTAATGCCCAGATCAAATGTCACTTCCTCCAATGTCTTCCCTACCTCCTCTGGGCAAAGAGATGCTTCCCAGTGCCACACACTTCTGTGACAACAATCATCATGTATCATTGCAAATACCATATTTCTTTACGTTTTTATCTCCTCTACTAGACCATGAATGTTTTTTCAAGGATGACAGTGAGCACAGGACCTGGCTCCTGGTAAGTGCTCAATATATTTTTTAATTGTTTGAATGAATGAATGAGAACAAATAATTCTTCTGCTTTTAGCTGCTATTTAGTAAATTCAGCCACTATTTATAACAAGAAGAAAGGGCAAGTTAAAGGCTTTGTGTAACTCCACAGGCTCAGGTGCAAGCTAAAAAAAAAACTAATCAGAATTTTTTCGAAATTCAATCTCAGATGGAAATAGGAAAGAGTTTAGTGATGGTTACTGACTGCTTCATGACCAAGAAAAAATTCTAAAATAGAAGAGTTCCAACTCTACATGCTGTTTTATTGAAAACATCAGAAAAGCTTCCCAACTCTTGAGAATCACATGGCTCATCTTTTTAAGTCAAAGGAAACAAGAATAAGAACAAATCCAAGGCTGGTAGACTGTAAGGGCCACCCCAAGTGGATTTCACAAACAAGTTTGATGGAAAACCATGATTTGGCCTATTTTTTTTTAAGAAAATTATAACTCTGTTGCTCAATTATAGATGTTTTAAAACTTCAGCTGAATCACACATATTTATATTCTGGCATCTGTTTTTCCAAAATGTGAGGAGTTCAAAAGTTTGAACAGAGCAGGTTTATAGCCATCACTAATTACCATGGGGACATGGGTAGGTTACTTTATCTTTCTGGGTATTAATTTTGTTCCTTACAAAATGAGAGCATTGAAATGGATAATTTTCAATGTCCCTTACGACTCTCAGCAAAGTCACAGGAAAGAAGCAAAGGGTATCATTTGAAAAAAGCAGAACTGGCATCTGCCAACAGAACATGTTTTGAGAGTCAAGAAGAAAGAATCTTGGTCCAAAATGTCTGTCCCAGTAGAACTAAACCCCACAAGATAATCAGTAGAGAAGCAGTGAAAGACATAGAGGCTTTGAAATCAGCCACACCTGGCTCCAATCCCAATTCTGACACCATTTTCTGTCACTGAGAAAGTAGCCCATTTTCTCACCTGTGAAATGGCAATGCCCAGTACACGTTGTATTATCAGGGCAGAACAATGATGGTCAAAGCGCAGCAGAGCTCTAAGAGTGGCAGGCCTTCCCAGACTGCAGCGTTAGTAACTAGTCAGTGAACAATGAGTCTGTATTACCTGCTTCTACTCCAACAAGAAGCAAGATGAGAGGGGACCAGTTGCCTTCTGAGCTTTCCCAGAAGAACGGACTTACTCTGGCCCATCTGAAAGCCCAGCCCCACTAGGAAAACAAACCTGTCCAAGGTCCAGCCGACATTACATTTAATCATCTCTAGATAACAGTTGACTACAGTATTGTTTTAACTGTGGCAGTAGATTTTTCTGAAGCTGCCATTCCATCCTTACCTGCTAAAACCTTCACTGAATTGAGAGTTGACTATAATCATATGTTAAAGGGCGACTTATATGCAGAGTACATCATGAGAAACTCTGGGCTGGATGAAGTACAAGTTGGAATCAAGACTGCCGGGAGAAATATCAATAACCTCAGATATGCAGATGACACCACCCTTAGGGCAGAAAGCGAAGAAGAACTAAAGAGCCTCTTGATAAAAGTGAGAGGAGAGTGAAAAAGTTAGCTTAAAACTCAACATTCAGAAAACTAAGATCATGGCATCTGGTCCCATCACTTCATGGGAAATAGATGGGGAAACAATGCAAACAGTGAGAGACTTTATTTTGGGGGGCTCCAAAATCACTGCAGATGGTGACTGCAGCTATGAAATTAAAAGACACTTTCTCCTTGGAAGAAAAGTTATGACCAACCTAGACAGCATATTAAAAAGCAGACATTACTTTGCCAATAAACGTCCATCTAGTCAAAGCTATGGTTTTTCCAGTAGTCCTGTATGGATGTGAGATTTGGACTATAAAGAAAGCTGAGCGCTGAAGAACTGATGCTGTTGAATTGTGGTGTTGGAGAAGACTCTTGAGAGTTCCTTGGACTGAAAGGAGATCCAACCAGTCCATCCTAAAGGAAATCAGTCCTGAATATTCATTGGAAGGACTGATGCTGAAGCTGAAACTCCAATACTTTGGCCACCTCATGCGAACTGACTCATTTGAAAAGACCCTGATGGTGGGAAAGATTGCAAGCAGAGCAGAAGGGGACGACTGAGGATGAGATGGTTGGATGGCATCACTGACTCAACAGACATGAGTTTGAGTAAACTCTGGGAGTTGGTAACAGACAAGGAGGCCTAGCGTGCTGCAGTCCCTGGGGTCACAAAGAGTTGGACACGACTGAGCGACTGAACTGAACTAAAAGGGTGATTTTACAGATTATTTTACTTTTGTTCAATGGACGCCACAGAAATACCCTTTAATGATTTTTAGCACCTGAGAGACTAGAGCTCAACTAGCAATTTTAGAGTTGAAAAGAACCTGAGGCCCAAGGTCCTCACTCATAAGCAGAAGACCCAGCCTGCCAAGTATTTTCGGAGAAGGCAATGGCACTCCACTCCAGTATTCTTGCCTGGAGAATCCCAGGGATGGGGGAGCCTGGTGGGCTGCTGTCTATGGGATCGCACAGAGTCGGACACGACTGAAGCGACTTAGCAGCAGCAGCCAAGTATTTTGGGAAATGTGCTTGGTAGAAACAAAAGGAGATGCAGCCGTGTCATGCTTCCCACATATGATTTTGGACAGGATATAATGAGATGATTTCTACAGTGCATCTGACATGATGTCTAGCTCTAGGAATGACTTATTAAATGGTAATTACCATTATTAATCATGGCTGATCTATGTGGCACCAACATCTATGACTGTTTTTCTATGCTGCACTGCCTCCTACCAACACAATGGCCTCTGGACTTTTTAGATCATATATCAAACTATAAATTTTTTTAATGTTAGCATATATTCTTCAATACATGTGTATTTATTTATATAATATATATGTGCTACTTTATATGTTAAAACTTAAACAAGATAAACATTAAAGAATCCAGTACAGTACGAAAAAATACCTTTAAATAACCTTTATTTCACTAATTTCTAGAACAAAAAACTGTAAGCAATGCATTTGAATATGCTTTGCTATTGTTTTTAGCATATTGGTTTCATGTTTTGTGTCAGGGCAGTTTGAGGGCTTGCATCCGTGTTCAGTTTATATCACTTAATTGTAATGTTTGTCATAGGTGGGAAAAGAGCTTTGAGTGGAATAGAACCAAATAGAAGTCTCTCACTGACTACACTTATTAAGTCATAACACTCATTTTCAATTGTGGTCACTATTTATACAGAGATTATTGTTTAAGTTTAGCTAATCAATTTCCATCATTCTTTTTTTTCCCATCATTCTTGATGCCAAAAATTTATTCCTGCAAACAAATTAGAAGGAACTGAATACTGATATTTTCAATAAACGTATTCAAAACCCACTAAGGCTCTTTTGGGAGATTATTAAACATATTGGAAAATTCTGTTTCCAAGTTTATTAGGTATGTAGGTGACAAACATATATAATTTCTATACTTGAACAATATAATAACAGAAATATTCCCCAAGAACTATTTTCAAAAATGCCCTCTGGGTTTCTTTTTTGAAGTAGTTTGTTTCTAATTATTAAATGTCACTTTTACCAAAAAGAGGCAAGCTATTTAATCTGTGCTTATTTGTCTTTTAATTTATCTGCTGGGTTGCACAATACCAACAACTATCTGTCATCACACAAAAAGTTAAATAAATCAGTTTTTGTCTTCATAACTTCAACAACCTTTTAAAGTGCTTTGACACGAGATAAACAGTAAATCTTTATGATCATGGCCATTCCTTGCTCATAACAAAGCAGGAGTCAACAAACTACAGCCCTTGTATCAGATCCAGCCTGCTCCTATTTTTATAAATAAAATTTTATTTTGGAACACAGTCACAAGCATTCATTTCTATATTGTCTATGGCTTCTTTTTGAATTGTGGTGCTGGATAAAACTCTTGAGAGTCCCTTGGACAGCAAGTAGATCAAACCAGTCAGACCTAAAGGAAATCAACCCTAAATATTCATTGGAAGGACTGATGCAGAAGTTGAAGCTCCGATACTTTGGCCACCTGATGCGAAGAGCCAACTCTTTAGAAAAGACCCTGAAGCTGGGAAAGACTGAGGGCGAGAGAAGGGGGCGGTAGAGGATGAGATGATTAGATAACATCACTGACTCAATGGACATGAGTTTGAGCAAACTCTGGAGATAGTGAGGGACAGAGAAGCCTGGTGTGGTGCAGTCCATGGAGTTGTAAAGAGTTAAACATGACTTAGCAACTGAACAATGCAGTTACCCTACAAAAGCAGAATTGAATAGTTGTGACAGAGACCTGCAAACATTGACTATCTTCCTCTTTACAGAAAACACTTGCCAACCCCTGCTATAGATCATTATAAAAGTTTTACTATTAAAGGTTCTGTTTCACAAGATTCACCACACCTACATTCCTGGAATTTTAATCACTATGCTTCTGAGTTCTTTGCTGCAATAGCTTCCTATGGATGATGCCATGATTAAATTTCTTCTGTGATTCTGTCCCTCTAGCTTTATCCCTTCTTTTATTAAAGAAGTCATTAATACATGTATAATTAATATATGCCTTCTAGGATATCTTTTTCTCAGTGGAGACAGAGAGAAAACAGTTTTTAATGTATTTCATTATTGAAACAGAATCTAGCAAATATCATAAACTAAGACAAGTTAGAAACATCTGTACTTTCATCCGGCCATATCACAAACTTTCTACGCTGTCAAATTTCTCCTTATAATCATAGTTTCTTCAGATCTTCAGCAGTGTTTTCTAGGCGTCTTCCAGTGATATTTGCCAACAAAGGAACACATTTTTGTTTATTATTTCAGGCAACTTTTACCATGTATGCTTTTTAACTTCTGTTCTTAAGCAAAAACTGTCAAGGCAGTAAAATTATGCTAAGTGAATTTGAGTATTGCCTGACTACAACATTACTGTAAAAAAGATGTAGACATATGACCTTCGTGTTCTGGATGCTGTTTCTAAATGTCATAATACTGACAGCTTCATGGATAAAAGTCAAGCACAATGTTCATTTTGGGTCAATGTCTATTGTTAACAGTATTAGATTTAAACCCACAGTACAAAGAGGCTCCAGGAAAATTTCTAATTTTCTTTACTACTTCTTGTCAGATCTGACTAGATAATTATTTGTTTTATCCCTTAACATACCTAACAAAGAACTCATAACAGGAACAGAAGAGTTTACTTGACTATTTTCTCACTGTTTCCTTGTTTTGCCATCATAGGTATTATCTTCAATTCACAGTTTCTTTACAGATATCTTTTTAAACCTTTTATCCACTCTGTGAGAGTTACTTTAATTAAAAACATAATTGTACTACTTTCACAATCTACATAGGCACACATAAGCTGCACACATAAACAGCTGACTCCTGAACAACCCAAAGGTTGGGGTATTGACTCCCATGCAGTCAAAAATCCATGTATAACTTTATAGTAGGCCCTTTGTATATCCATGGTTTTGCATTGAAAATTCAACCAACAATGGATCACAAGTACATTGGTATTGAAGTACATATTTAGTGAAGAAAATTCATGTACAAGTGGACCCACCACAGTTCAAACCCATGGTGTTCACGGATCCACTGTAATTTCCACTTAATGAAAGTATGCTGAAAGCCAACACCCCTGAGAAAACAACTTGGTTAAGCCTCCCATGTCGCTCTTCCTCAGAGCACTTTGTGAACAACAGTTGACATGTGACTTATGTGAATGCACCAGTGTCAGTTCCTATGTTATATATTTAATATTTCTCATTTTTCAGGTAAACACACAAAGAAGTCATGATTTTTTCATACCCCAGTGCAATCTACTTTGGAGACCACTGTACTACACAATGACTGTCATTTAAAAGAGTGAAATACTCAGAAGAAAGGAAGTGAAATTTACTGTTAATATTATACTTACTGAGCAACTACCATGTACAAAAACTCCTAGCATATGAGGTGCTATTTGAATATTACAAAGATGGATCACAATAAATCAGACATGGATCTAGCTTCACCTATAATCATTCATTCACTTGTTTAACTAGTCAGCAAACAATTGCTAGATATATTCCAGTTTCAGGAATAGAGCCATGTACCTGGGCTTGGTGGCATGGTAACTTTCACTTTAGACATGGAAAACTATTCAATCAACTTGAATTGGTTTGATTATATTGGTTATTATCATGGAAATTTTCCATTTTTTAGCCCATAATTCATTCTCCATTCTTAGTAGCACTCCAGTTTCCTTTTGGATAACTACCTTTCTTCCATTGTAAGACACTGAACCAAGCTGAAACTATAGTTCAAAGATACCATGAATAAGGAAAAATGCATGCTCTGCAGAGAGATCAGAGTGGACAGAAACAGATTATAGAGACCAAAGAGTCTCTTAAAAAGAACAGGTTTATGTTCTTACTCTCTATTTCCCTTTTTCAGACACTCTAAGACCAAACTATACTTCATTTCTTCTCCATAAACATTCATAGCATTATCTCACTGTCTAGAACATGAGATGTTGTAACTACACAATAAACATTCTACTTGAGCTAATTTGAGTGCTTCTCTTCCTTGAAACCAAATAGTCCCTAACTGAGAACAATTTGATTCCAGGAAGAGGAGATGTAAAAAATAAACACTCAGAAGAAATTAAGAATGACAGAGAAATTAAGAATGTATAGAACGATGACACTTTCCTCCCTTTCTCCCTTTCCTCCCTTTCCTCCCCACCACACTTCACACTAGCAGAGGAGATAAAACTCTGAAATATACAGTGGGGAATCAGCGAGTTAAACTTTTACCTTAAGCTTCCATGCAACCTTAAGCAAAGTATCATTAGAAAGAGGGAAGAAAAAAATCCAGCTCCAGGTTGCCTGACTTAAAATAGACTGAGGAAAATATCAACTTATTACCACCCCAGCTTGGGGCTCTGGTGTGGAAACTCCTTCCCATCATTTCTCTGAGGGTCTAGCGGTTCCCTTTAGTCTCATAATTTTAGTAGGAACACCATAAGGAGTAGCTACCTAGTGGCAGAAGTAGACAGTATAAGCTGGTAAGCTGGCCTTTGCTTCTGCTAGAAGGAACATTTTTGAGGATGTCTCATGTAAAATGTAAAAAGGGTTCATGAAGAGTGAACACTTGATCTTCAGAACAGGTAATGAAGATTTTCAATCCTATGAAAACCTCATAGTCAGCTGGCAATGTTTCTGATCCAATATGACTCCAAGGCAATAAAGACAAGGCCAATCACAGAAGTCTTCCCAATACTCATGAATTACTTTTTTGACTTTGAGTCAATGGCCTTTCTAACTTTCTCACCACATACCTTTCATCCTTCACATCTGAAGTTTTATTCTCTTTCCCCACTCTCCTCACTAAAGTTTTTAATGACTAGACTCGGGAACATCAGAAAGAACTTTTACAGCCAGTGAAAAATCAAAGCAGGATAGGAAAAGTAAGAAACCAAAAACACATATCATCCTCCTCACCTTTCTCAAGAGCATGAAAGCACTTTTGAAACAATAATCTACAAAATAATACTGCATAATGTTATTACTTAACATTGCCTAATATTACCTATTTCCTGGACAGGAATGAATACACACACACACACACACACACATACATACATACACAACTTGGAGGAAGGTGTCCACCACTCAGAAATTAGTTATAATTCTTTCCAATTCAAAACTGTAACAAAAAGAAAGTCTGGGTTTCTATTTTAACAGAAATTAAAAATTAAGTAAATAAATATATATAACATATAATCTTACTACAAAGTCTTTTCTGCCTGCAGATAATGATTTAAGTTCCAATAACAAAAATGTTCCTATCGAAAAAGACTGGGTACTTGCAGGTATTGGAATGGGGCTATCTGAAGGACCAGGGGGACCTTGAAAGCTTGGCCTCTAGGCCCTGGGTCAATAAAGCTGACTCTTGAACAACACAGTCAGTCAGTCAGTTCAGTCACTCAGTCGTGTTCGACTCTTTGCGACCCCATGAATCACAGCACACCAGGCCTCCCTGTCCATCACCAACTCCCGGAGTCCACCCAAACCCATGTCCATTGAGTCGGTGATACCATCCAGCCATCTCATCCTCTGTTGTCTCCTTCTCCTCTGGCCCCCAATCCTTCCCAGCATTAGGGTCTTTTCCAATGAGTCAACTCTTCTCATGAGGTGGCCAAAATATTGGAGTTTCAGCTCCAACATCAGTCATTCCAGTGAACACCCAGGATTGATCTCTTTTAGGATAAACTGGTTGGATCTCCTTGCAGTCCAAGGGACTCCCAAGAGTCTTCTCCAACACCACAGATCAAAAGCATCAATTCTTCGGCACTCAGCTTTCTTCACCGTCCAACTCTCACATCCATACATGACTACTGGAAAAACGATAGCCTTGACTAGATGGACCTTTGTTGGCAAAATAATGTCTCTGCTTTTAAATATGCTATCTAGGTTGGTCATAACTTTCCTTCCAAAGAGTAAGCATCTTCTAATTTCATGGCTGCAATCACCATCTGCAGTGATTTTGAAGCCCAAAAAATAAAGTCTGACACTGTTTCCACTGTTTCCCCATCTATTTCCCATGAAGTGGTGGGACCAGATGCCAAGATGTTAGTTTTCTGAATGTTGAGCTTTAAGCCAACTTTTTCACTCTCCTCTTTCACTTTCATCAAGAGGCTTTTTAGTTCCTCTTCACTTTCTGCCATAAGGGTGGTGTCGTCTGCATATCTGAGGTTATTGATATTTCTCCCGGCAATCTTGATTTCAGCTTGTGATTCTTCCAGCCCAGCGTTTCTCATGATGTACATCATGAGCAGCACAGGTTTGAACTAAATGGGTCCACTTATACACAGATTTTTTTCAGTAGCAATTACTATAGCACTACACAATTCCTGGTTGGTTGAACCCACAAATCCAAAAACAAAAATGTAGAGAAATGAGGATATGGAAGACCAACTATAAATAATATGCAGATTTTCCACTGGAGGGTCACCTCCACTAAACTCTGTATTCTTCAAGGGTCTTCTATACTTCACTTTGGAAAGATTCCTTCTAGGTGGGAGAAGCTGAAGTTGCCGTATTTTGTGTTAAAGAAATCCATTTCTTTTCCACAGAGGTGAATCTTCGCTATCCCTGATCAGTAGGAGGTAATATTTATCATAGAAAAATTACTGTTGCATATTGTGTTTCCTTTTTTCTCTTTTCTAAATAGTTACTTTTCATTGTGAGTGTTAACACCTCAATTAGACCTGGGTTTCTGAACCAAGAGAAGTAGCATTCAAAGTTACCTGAGAAGAAGGAAAATCTCCCAGAGACTTGGATTTGGCATTAAATCAGCTGGTAAAGACTACAAATTGTTTTTGATTTGGGAAAGGGGTGAGTACATTTTAGGGATCTGTATGATGGCTGTGTTATTTTGGCCTAGAACATTTTTAAAATACTAGCTTATGGAAGGAGAGTTTGTGTTAGACTGAGCAGTCAAGGGGTAGATTGTAGGAGACTGTGGTAACTTATTTTCCCTCTCAGGAAGGTTTCATATGCTCCTTCTGTTAAGAAATTCTACTGCCTTGACCATGTGCTGAGTAGATGATCCAAGTAAGGTAACTCTCTTGACAATCGCAGTGGTTCAAGGTACAGTAAAGCCAATCAAAATCTTTGATTAAGAGTGAACTATAAACTCTGGAAGATAGGTAGTTTTTTCCTTTTCTCTCAGATTCCTAAACCACGACTATCAGCAGCCATGTTTATATGGAAAAGTAGGAAAGAATGATACCAACATGCAAAAATGCAAGTAGAGATGATAAGGAGAGCAGGAGAAAAAATTTTGGGGTTTATAGAGGCCTTAGTTCTAATCCCTGAGGCCCTGATTATTGCAGTTTTTCCTTAAATTCTGTGAACTACTCCATCTCTGCCTGTGATCCAATAAACCACCCCCCTTATCTGTGGAGGCCCGTTTAAATGGGCTTCCATCATCCTAAAGAGTCCTGACTAATAAATTCCCAGAACTATGTAGTACTTGGGGAAATATTAGTTTTTTGCTGGTGTTATTTTTTATTTTACTGAAACTGTAATACATGCCTAGGGTAAAAATTCAAACAGTACACCAAGGTATATTATGCAATTATAAAATAAGTCTTCCTCCTACCACCTTCAGAGCCCCTCTGCAGAGGCAAAAGCTGTTAGCAATTTCTTGTGTATCTTTCTAGGAATTTTCTTGAATTCACTTTATAGCACTCTAAAGGGACAAAGAGAGGATGAAGGGAATGAGATGTGTGGTTCCCAGATTTAGCTCAGGAAAGCAGAGATGTATCAATATTATCTCTATTTTTCCCTTTTCTGATTTAATGTGTTTAAACTGGCAGTTGTAAGATTGTCTAACTATGAACTTTTTTTAGGATTTATTTCTTTATTTATTTTGGGTTGTGCTGGGTCTTCATTGCTGCATTCAGGCTTTCTCTAGTTGTGGCGAGTGGGGGCTACTCTTCCTTGAGCTTCTCATTTCAGTGGCTTCTCTTGTTGCAGAACGCAGGCTGTAGGCGTGTGGGCTTCAGTAGATGCAGCCAGGGGCTCAGTATTTGTAACTCACGAGCTCTACAGCACTGGCTCAGTAGTTGTGGTGCACGGGGCTTAGTTACTCCACAGCATATGGGAACTTCCCAGACCAGGGATCAAACTGGTGATCCCTGCACCAACAGGCAGATTCTCAACCACTAGACCATCAGGGAAGCCTGCCTTATCATGAACTTCTACATTTTTACATTTTTAAGTAAAATCCCAACAGGGAAGTACTAGCTAATGAGTTCTGTTTTGTCATCATATCAGGCTTTTACAACATAGTTTAAAACATCCAACATCTTGAAGCAATTAACAAAACCACTGAACTTCACAGAAACTTAGTTTGTTTTTCTAAGGCCTATAACCATAGAGGGATTTATTTTTAACTCTATATCTATGCTGTCTGGTTTGAGATTTCCCTCTTGAAAAATAGTTAAGAGGTCAGACAATCTCCTTTGTCACTGTGGTTTCATTTTTTCTTTTTTTTTTTGTCTTTAAATTTGAAGGGCAAAAGAAATTGCTGGAAGACCATATCTAAAGATACTGCTGATTCAAATATATTTTGGAAGTAGCAAAGAGTTGGACATGACTGAGCACACACACACACAATATACATGAAAGTATGACCAAAAATAGATGCCGTACAACACTGTGGATGTACTAACTGCCATTGAATTGTTCACTGTAAAATGATTAACTTTTTTATTATGTGACTCTCACTTCAATAAAAAAAAGACAATGTTTAAGAAAGTTCCATATTTTTTAAAGCAAACCTAAATTAAAAGATGTTTTAAACAATATCTCTGACAATGCAAGAACTAACCTTTGTTGAGAATCTGCTCTGGGAAAGACTCTGTGCTAAAAGCACTTCCATAAACAGTAGACATACTAAGTAAATTACTACAGTATGTTAGAAGGTGATGGGTGCTATGAGGAAAGAAGTAGAATAGACTAAAAAAAAATTAGAATAGACAGCATTGCAGAGAGCAGTATTTAAAAGGTTAGTCCCAGTAGGTCTCATTGAGAAGGTAACGTTTAAGAAAAGAATCAAAGAATGAAAGGAAGTTGGTCAAGAAGATATCAGATTGGGACTTTACTGACAGTCCAGTGGTTAAGACTCCATGCTTCCACTGCAGGTGGCATGGGTTCAATCTCTGGTTGGGGAACTATGATCCCACATGCTGCACAGTGCAGCCAAAGAAAAAAGGAGAAGATATCATATTTCTGGGGGAAGACTATTCAAGAAGAAGGAACATCTAGCAAAAAGGCCCTGAGGCAAAAACATGTCTGACAGCAAGGTCAGCATGGCCAGAAGGCAGTAAAAAAAGGAGAAAGTAATGGGAGATGAGATCAGAAGTAACTGAGGGCCTGAAGAAGCCCTTGGAGGCCATGACAAGGACTTTGGGTTTTTCTCTGCGTAAACTGAGGAGCCATAGCAGACATCAGGAATCATGGCTGAAACCAAAGCCTGTGTAGAGAATGAAGTAGGGGAGAAGAAGAGGGAGCCGTAGTAGACTCAAAGAGACTAATAGAAGGCTATTTCTGTACCTCAAGCAGAAAACGATAATCACTATGACCAGGGAAATAAGAGATGGTAGAAAATGGTCCTATTATCAATTTATTTTGAAACTGGAACTCGGAATTTCTGAGAGGCTAGATATAAGGTGTTAAAGAAAGAAGAGAGTCAAGAATGAGTTCAAGGTTTGGGATATGAACAACTGAAAGGATAGAGCTGCCATGCACTAAAGCGAAGTTACTTTGAGTGAAACAGGTTGTAAAAGAGGCATGAGAAGTGGGAGGGGAGGGAGCAGCAATGATAATCAGAAGTTCAGTTAGGGACAAGGTAAACTTGAAACATCTTAGAAAACCAAATGGAGATATCTCATAGAATGAAAGTGACTTTTGGAAGTCTGGAGCTATCCAGTCCCCAAGCCTCCTTACAAGGCTGTAATATTTAATTGTGTTTGTCAAATCTGATGTTTTCTTTTTCCCTGAAGAGTGAGGTCCTGATATGATCTATCATTGACTTGTAACATGGTTCTTGCATACTTCTCTTCACTGTGCATCCCCTCACCTATTTCTCTAGGTGGGAACATTAATTTATTTGAGCCAGTGCGTATCACTCTTCTTTAAAAGGTACTAATGAAACTTACTGCTATTTTAAGAAATCTTTAACAACAACTTGATGAAGGTGAAAGAGGAGAGTGAAAAAGTTGGCTTAAAGCTCAACGTTCAGAAAACGAAGATCATGGCATCTGGTCCCATCACTTCATGGGAAATAGATGGGGAAACAGTGGAAACAGTGTCAGACTTTATTTTTGGGGGCTCCAGAATCACTGCTGATGGTGACTGCAGCCATGAAATTAAAAGATGTTTACTCCTTGGAAGGAAGGTTATGGCCAACCTAGATAGCATGTTTAAAAGCAGAGACATTACTTTGCCAACAAAAGTCCGTCTAGTCAAGGCTATGGTTTTTCCAGTGGTCATGTATGGATGTGAGAGTTGGACGGTGAAGAAAGCTGAGCACCGAAGAATTGATGCCTTTTGAACTGTGGTGTTGGAGAAGACTCTTGAGAGTCCCTTGGACTGCAAGGAGATCCAATCAATCCATCCTAAAAGAGATCAATCCTGGGTGTTCATTGGAAGGTCTGATGTTGAAGCTGAAACTCCAATACTTTGGCCACCTCATGCGAAGGGTTGACTCATTGGAAAAGACCCTGATGCTGGGTAGGATTGGGGGCGGGAGGAGAAGGGGACGACTCAGGATGAGATGGTTGGATGGCATCACTGACTCAATGGACATGGGTTTGGGTGGACTCCGGGAGTTGGTGATGGACAGGGAGGCCTGGCGTGCTGCAATTCATGGGGTCGCAAAGAGTCAGACACGACTGAGCGACTGAACTGAACTGAACTTAACAACAACTGTTAAAAGAGTTTGCCAATTATTTTTCCAGACTGTGTAGGACATCCAGTCCAGTGAAGTATGATACCCAAAAGGAGCCTGGACCCTTATGACTGGGATATATCTGACATATATCTGATATATCTGAGTTTCTTGTTGTTTAGTCACTAAGTTGTGACCAACTCTTTGCAATCCCATGAACTACAGGGATTGTCCCAGAGTTTGCTCAAATTCATGTCCATTGAGTTGGTGGTACTATCCAACCATCTCATCCTCTGCTCCCCCTTCTCCTCCTGCCCTCCAGTCTTTCCCAGCATCAGGGTCTTTTCCAATGGATCAGCACTTTGCATCAGGTGACCAAAGTATTGGAGCTTCAGCTCCTGCATTAGTCCTTCTAATGAATATTCAGGACTGATCTCCTTTAGGATGGACTGGTTGGACCTCCTTGCAGTCCAAGGGACTCTCAAGAGTCTTCTCCAGCAACACAATTCAAAAGCATCAATTCTTCAGCACTCAGCCTTCTTTATGGTCCAACTCTTACATCTGTATATGATTACTGGAAAAACCATAGCTTTGACTATATGGACCTTTGTCAACAAAGTGATGCCTCTGCTTTTTAATACACTGTCCTGGAGAAAGGAAAGGCAATCCACTCCAGTATTCTTACCTGGAGAATTTCATAGACAGAGGAGCCTGGGAGGCTATAGTCCATGGGGTCGCAAAGAGTCAGACATGACTGAGCAACTGACACATACACAGGTTTGCCTTAGCTTTTCTTCCAAGGAGCAAGAATGTTTAAATTTTGTGGCTACAGTCACCATCTGGAGTGATTCTGGAGCCCAAGAATATAAAATCTGCCACTTTTTCCACTTTTCCCCCATCTATTTGCCATGAAATGATAGGACCAGATGCCATGATCTTAGTTTTTGAATACTAAGTTTTAAGCCAGCTTTTTCACTGCCCTTTTTCTATAGTAGTTTCCTAGTGAAACTGAGCAGAACCCTGCAGGTCCCCCCAAGTACAAAGGCCCTTCCATGTCCCCTGCCTCTTGTTCATAGAAAAAAACTGAAGTCTCCCAAGCCTTCCAGAGTCATAAAAGAGCAATTCAGTTAATGATTATCATGACAGAGTCACCAAATATTTTAGTGTCTGATGCACGTTCTTATGGGGCTTCCCTTGTGGCTCAGCTGGTAAAGAATCCGCCTGCAATGCGGGAGACCTGGGTTGGATCCCTGAGTTGGGGAGACCCCTGGAGAAGGGAAAGGCTACCCACTCCAGTATTCTGGCCTAGAGAATTCCACGGACTGTATAGTTCATGGGGTCATAAAAAGTCAGACACGACTGAGCGACTTTCACACAATAGCCATAGCATAAGCTACTCCATCTTGAGCAATACTGAACCTATGGGTAGCGTTATTCCACGAACTGGCCTCAAGAGAATGGGATTAACACTACTGCTCATAATCATCTGTATCTCTGTGGGTATCAAAATGATTGTAGCTTGTTCTGCCTGTATATGTAAGCAAGCAACTGAAACTGTTACCAAGAAGATGCCACAGACCCATGTCGACATATTCCACTCTGAGAATATGGTGTCCTATATCAACATGCAGAAATTACAGAAGATAGACCTTCACTCATAATCCCATAGAAATGGAATGGTGGAACCTCTTAAAGAGCACAGTAGGGATTTGTGACCAGCTTAGTGCAGGCAGCTCTATGGCAAGAAGCAGCTCTCTGCAGGAGAGCCTTTTGTCTTGTCACTTTAGCAAAGCTATATTTCAACTAACCTCTGATCTAAGCACACTTTTCAAATCTTTTGATCACACAATGCCTTGCATAACCTGTTGTTTCTTTCATTAGATCAAAGAAATAGGAACAAAGAATAAGTAATTAATGGATGCCTAGAACTTTTCCTCAGCTTCTCCTTCTCAAGAGCAAACTGTGAACCAGACACCATCTAAAGATAAATTATAAGGAGTCACCAAGCCCATACCCAGTGGGAGATGGCAACAAATCTGACCACCTACCTCAATGATTAATTGAGATTACATCCCCTTTTCTCCTCTAAAAACTTTCATGGCTGGATTATATCCCTTTTTTCCCTTTAAAAATTTTCATGGCTGAGCAGAATCTTCAGAGTTGTTTCTGGGACATGAGTCCACCTTCTCTTTAGATAGCTGGTCTTCTGATTAAAACAACCTTTCCATCCCTTCCAGCACTTGTTTCATGAGTATTTATTCAAGCAGCAAGCACCAAACCCAAGCTCAGTAACACTAGGAAGCAATATTTAGTATCTGACTGAACGTGGGTCAAAAAAATATGGCAATAATAGAGACAGAATTAACCAATAAAAACCATCCCAAACATTAACGCTTAATTTATCCAGTTAGTTTCAAACTTTCCTTCACACCAAACCTCTTAAAGGGCACAATAAGATGAAACCAGAGAGGCTTTTGTTTTTGCACAGGACACTATGGGCATCTCACAGCCATGCAGAGTAGGCAGAGAAGACAAAGTGAAATTCTGACCCTGGAAGCATACAGTCAGATCTTTAGCAGGAGGAATAGGCCCAGCTGCAAAGGTAAACACAAGACTGGCAGCCAGACGGATGAGGCACAATGGTCAAAGCACATAGCAAGCCCAAGCATGATTGAAGCAACTCTTCCAATCAACTGGGTAGAGCACAATGGTGAGGAATTCTAGCATCCTGTCTGCCCTCCCTAGTCAGGCAGACAGACAGGTGGGAAGTGATTTCCAGGTAAATTGTCCACGGGCAACAACAGACTGGTATAAAGATCCAGGTTCTTGTCCCAGGGAGAAGTACCACATAGGACATCAGGATCCAGTCCCAAGCTGAGTCCAGGGCCACTGTTAAGCCCTAAAAGGGAACAGTGCCTTTGAGCAGGAAAGCTAATGATTGGTATAAGCCAGACCTATGGCTTAGACCAACAATGAACAAGGAAGAGAACAAACGTCACTTGGGAAAATATGTCACTATACCAAACCCAAGATCAGTCAGATGACTGACCAGCAAGTCCTTCCAATGGCACTGAGGTCGTTGATCTAATTCCTACCTGAATTGATTTGCACTCAGAAATGAGGAGTGGGGGACAGGGAGAGAGGGCAACTGACAGCAAAGTGTATCAATGGGCCCAAAAGCGAACAGCTGGGCAACTTAAGTACTTGGAAAAATTGAGTCAAGAGACCAATAGGTTTGAGTTATTTTGCTTGATCATGCACCATGCTCACCCTCTGTTAGAGGTGCTAGTGGGGAAGAAATGGCTACAGTTGAATTATCCACTTGGAAATCCAAGAGGGTAACATTAATAAATAGTCATTCATTCTAAAACACTCCAACAACAGATATTATAGCACCTACTACATTCATAGCTCTTGATTTGGAGCATGCAAAGATGCCAAAAACATTGTGTTTCCCCTCAAGTATCCTAAAGTAGAGCAAGCATAGTAAGAGACCCACAAAAACAACTATATGATAAATCTTAGCCAAATACTTAGAGCATAGATAAAATAAGAAGACCAGCCAAAACAACAGAAAAGTCTCATAAACTTCTTGAGAAAAGACCATAGCTATTGTGGCCTGGACACTACAATTCTAGTCATTACTCTACCAGAGATTTCAATCACCTCTGAGTGGTACCAGCTGCATCTAACTCCAGGTCTGAAGTTATAGGCATTTTGACTTTCTCCACATCCCCTTCAACTATCTAAATGTTGGCCATTGTGGTCCTCTAACAGAGGTAACCTAGGATTCTGAATAGCAAGAACTGACAATTCTTAGCTCCATCATTTACTAAATAAGTACCCATGTCAGAAAACAAACTTATGGTGAGCAGAGGATTAAAAGGGTGAGGGAGGGATAACTAGGAGTTTGGGATTAGCAGATACAAACTACTATATAAAATAAACAATAAGGTCCTGCTGTATAACTCAGGGAACTATATTCAATATTCTGTAAAAAACTGAAATGGAAAGTAATATGAAAAACAATATATATGTTGTGTATGTATATATATGTATGCATGTATGTACGTGTGTATATATATATAACTATATGTACATGTACAGACACGATAAGGCTGCCTGCTGACTCTGTTTGTTTAATCTATATGCTGAGCACACGTGAGAGAGGTAGGATGAGTTACAAGCTAGAATCAAGATAGGCAGGAGAAACATCAGCAACCTCAGATATGCGGATGATATCACTCTGTTAGCAGAAATCGAAGAGGAACTAAAGATCCTCTTGGTAAGGGTGAAAGAGGATAGTGAAAGAGCTGGCTTAAAACTAAATATTAAAAAAACTAAGATCATGGGATTCAGCCCCATTACTTCATGGCAAATAGAGGGGGAGAAGGTGGAAGTAGTGACAGATTTCCTCTTCTTGGGCTCTAAAATCACTGTGGATGGTGACTGCAGTCATGAAATCAGAAGACATTTGCTTATTGGCAGGAAAGTGATGACAAACCTAGACAGTGTGTTGAAAAGCAGAGACATTAGTCTGCCAACAAAGGTCCATATAGTCAAGGCTATGGTCTTCCCAATGGTCACATACAGTTGTGAGAGATGGACCGTAAAGAAGGCAGAGCACCAAAGAATTGATGCCTTTTAACTATGGTGCTAGAGAAGACTCCCGAGAGTACCTTGGACAGCAAGAGATCAAATCAGTCAATCTTAAGGGACATCACTCCTGAATACTCATTGGAAGGACTGATGCTGAAACTGAAACTCCAGTATTTTGGTCATATGATGCGAACAGCTAACTCATTGGAAAAGTCCCTGATGCTGGGAAAGATTGAAGGCAAAAGGAGAAGATGATGTCAGAGGATGAGATAGCTGGATGGCATTACTGATGCAATGGACATGAACTTGGGCAAATTTCGGGAGATGGTGAGGGACAGAGAAGCCTGGTGTGCAGCAGTCCACGGGGTTACAAAGAGTCAGACATGACTGGGCGACTGAACAACAACAACATGTATATGTATAACTGAATCACTTTGCTGTACACCAGAAATTAACAAACATTGTAAATCAACTATACCTGAATTAAAAAAACTAGTAGCCCTATCCACATTCCCTAACCTATGTGAACTTCAGTTTTACTCCTCATAAAGTGATAATAAATACAACACATACTTCAAAAGGCTGTTTTAAGGATTAAGTGAAAAATTGTATGTGAAAGCGTTTTGTAAACTGGAAAGAACTGGAAAAACATTAATTTAATGAGCTCCCAACATGAGCCTAAACTGGTTTCAGCCCTGGGTGGCATGTTAGAAGAACTGGTATATAGGGGGTCTGGGAGTCACTCCACGTGAAGAGGAGGAAGTGGTTTGATTCACAAGCCAGAAAAAGAACACAGATGAGTGAGAAGCTTCAGACATGTGTGTCTGGCTGACCCCACGGCGAGAGTCAGAACTCAGCAGGCAGAGGACCTTCTTGCACGACCTGAGGGGGTTGTTTCCAGAAAGGGACATCACCACGTTAGGGCCTAATGACAAACTAAGGTGCAAAATGTGGCAGAGTGCGAGTTCGGGGGTATAGGTAGAAAGAAGTGAAAGGGGGAGTGCTCTTCCCAGCACAGGAGAACTCCAATCAACACAATTTAGTGACCTGAAGAGTTTCCACATGAGGAGAAAGTGTTCTTAATACAGACAAGAGCACATAAGGCACCCACTGCACCCTATCCCCTCAGCTGCCAGGTGATCTAGAAACACTGCCAATATCGGTATGAGAGGGAGAATGAGAGGGGTACTTGTGAGCAACGGTGAAGTTTTTCTAGGGAACAAAGTCGCAAGAGCAAGAGAAAGCGAAATATAGGTCACTGCCCCTAATAAGATCCCAACATGATACTCGCAGGTTGGTACTGCTAAGTTGCTTCAGTCGTGTCCGACTCTGTGCGACCCCATAGACGGCAGCCCATCAGGCTCCACCATCCCTGGGATTCTCCAGGCAAGAATACTGGAGTGGATTGCCATTTCCTTCTCCAGTGCATGAAAGGGAAAAGTGAAAGTGAAGTTGCTCAGTCGTGTCCGACTCTCAGCGACCCCATGGACTGTAGCCTACCAGGCTCCTCCATCCATGGGATTTTCCAGGCAAGAGTACTGGAGTGGGGTGCCATTACCTTCTCCGCGCAGGTTGGTAAGGCCTGGGGAAACTCAAGAACTTTATTATTAAGTCAGGCTGACTGTTTGATACCACGTGAGTTCACGTAGCATTAGACACTGTTTCCAGTCACTTCTATTGCTTCATTCGTTCTCTCTCAGGGAATTTGGAAATGGAAGTGTGAAACCCAGGAAGACCAGAAACCCCTTCTCTTGAGGATGACCACTCAAAAGTGATCCAAGGCATTGGAAAGCATCCAATCCATGCTTTCAACAAAGGCTGCTCAAATCATCTACAGCATCCAGTAAACCATTTTCCCTGGTTCCTATCACTGTTTCGAGCCTGGAAGAAGAAGGAAGACCAGGTAGAAAGTGTGTAAGATTATGACATAGGAGCTGCATGGTGTGTGGCAAAGAAGGAGAGAGGAGCAAGGACTACACCAGCAACAAAACGTAAAATTTCCATTGTAAGTGGAGATGGGGGTGGGAGGGCAATGCAGGGAGCTGGGGTCAAAGTTGAGCCAGAGAGAACAAAATGTCCCCCCTCTAAAGGCAGAGCAAGCAATCTGGCCATGGGTAGGAATGCTGGGTTTTTCTCTCTCCCTGCAGCCCATTATCATTAAGTCCAGAATTCTGGCCCAAGCACCTTGAGAGGCACCTTAGACTTTCCCAGAACTGGACGCATCACACAGACACCTGCATTCACTCATCAAGAAGAGAGTAAATAATTCATCCAAGGTCTGCCAGGACAGTTCGCTGGTACTACAGTGCTCTCTGAGGTGGAAGGTTGGCTCTTGCCAGACAGGGAGGAATAAAGAAAAGGGGTCTACTTAGCAATCTGGGATCTCTGCCCAAACGGCAACTCACAGGCCACCCTGACCAGCCCAACATCACCTCAGCTCAGCTTCACTAGTGGATTGCTGCCTCTGACAGAGTTGATGCCCATTTCCCCAGCTCATATGGGTGCCAGTCATGGTTGAGAGTAAAGGAGACATGGCCCCTGATTGCCTTGGAAGAACTAAGTATTAGAATAGGTCAGGGTGGGAGGCAGCAGGTCCCAAAATGGACAGTGAGTGACTAACTAGTGAGTGGACAAGTATGCACTTGGGAGGGAGTGTAGTTTTATAAAGGGGCAGGGGAGGGGGTCATTTCAGCAGAATTTTAAATAGTAAGTAGGAGCTTACCAGGCAAGACAGAAAGTGGAGTAACCAGCTTTGTTAGAAATTACTATGTGCCAGGCAATGTATAAAGAGTATTTGGGGCACACAGATTGTCAGAAACAAAGTCTTAGAAACATGAAAGTGCATGGTATATTTACAGAATGTGAATTCAGTCTAGATAATGTTTAGTGTATTGTGGGAGTTGTCAAAAGATGGATGTGAGAGTTGGACTATAAAGAAAGCTGAGCACAGAAGAATTGATGCTTTTGAACTGTGGTGTTGGAGAAGACTCTTGAGAGTCCCTTGGTCTGCAAGGAGATCCAACCAGTCCATCCTAAAGGAGATCAGTCTTGGGTGTTCATTGGAAGGACTGATGTTGAAGCTGAAACTCTAATATTTTGGCCACCTGATGGGAAGAGCTGACTCACTTGAAAAGACTCTGATGCTGGGAAAGATTGAAGGCAGGAGGAGAAGGGGATGACAGAGGATGAGATGGTTGGATGGCATCACCGACTCAATGGACATGGATTTGGGTGGACTCCGGGAGTTGGTGATGGACAGGGAGGCCTGGTGTGCTGCGGTTCATGGGGTCGCAGAGTCGGACACAACTGAGCAACTGAACTGAACTGAATTGAATGTTAGAAAGGCAAATTGAAACTGAAAAGGCCTCAAAATCTTAAATATATATATATGTGTGTGTGTGTGTATATATATTTATATAAACACAAATGACAATGAAATTCACGATGATGAACCTAGACAGCGTGTTAAAAAGCAGAGACATTACTCTGTCAACAAAGGTCTGTATAGTCAAGGCCATGGTCTTCCCAGTAGTCACATATGGTTGTGAGAGCTGGACCCTAAAGAAGGCAGAACACCAAAGAACTGATGCCTTCGAACTGTGGAGCTGGAGAAGACTCCTAAAAATCCCTTGGACAGCAAGGAGATCAAACCCATCAATCTTAACAGAGATCAGCTCTGAATATTCACTGGAAGGACTGATGCAGAAGCTGAAGCTCCAGTATTTTGATCATCTGATGCAAACAGATGACTCACTGGAAAAGTCCCTGATGCTGGGAAAGATGGAGGGCAGAAGAAGATGGCATCAGAGGATGAGATGGCTGGACAGTGTCACTGATGCAATGAACATGAACTTGGGCAAACTCCAGGAGATGGTGAGGGACAGGGAGGCCTGGCATGCTACAGGCCATGGGGTTGCAAAGAGTCGGACACAACTGGGAGACTGAACAACAACAACAATATATATTCACACAAGTCTGGAAGGATACTTGCCAATATTTTACCACTGGTTATAGTGGAGAAGATTCTGGTGAATTTCAATTTTACTTTCTTAGGTATCTGTATTGTATTGTATTGTATTTTTTTACCAAAAAAAAAGAAAGAAAGAAAGAAAAGAGGCTGAGATGCAGGTCTGAATATCATATTAGAAAGTATACAGTTCATTCTGCAGGCACTGGAGAGTCACTGAAAATTCTTAAGGGAAAGACTGAGCTAACCAAGTGTGAGCCATCAAGAACTACTTAGGTGGGAGGCCCTTGGTGACTCACTTTGTTCCTCTTTCCTCAGAACCATCTCCCCTGCGCCACCTGCAGATGCAGAAGTCAAGCCTGCAGATTCAGAAGTCAAACCTCTCAATCCAGGAGGTGCGAGGCCCTAGGAAATGAGCAGAAGCAGTCAATGCGAGTGCACTTCTCTGCCCATGCAGAGCTCCCCCAAACTTGACAGTGGGCACAAAACAACGTGGCTCTGCTCCAAGCATGAAAACAAGGGGGGAATGGACAGGTGGTGAAGCATTCACAAAAGCTAAAAAAAAGGCAGATCAGTTTTTGTTGTTTTTTTTCTACAATGTAGGAGCTTTTATTACTAGAAAATAAAATCCTGTCTGAGCAACTGCCAGGAAAACGATTAAGGGCTCAATTTAGACCAGGAGGTTTGGCTGGGCACTGCTGAGCAGAGAGCTAAACAATGTCAGCCCCACTCTCTATGCACATCACGTTCGGGGTGAACAGCCCAAGCCCCCACTAGGCCTCTCGCCACCAGTTCTGCAGAATTACAGTTAAGCTTTGGCCACTTGGTTTCAGTTAAAAGGATTGTGCAGAAGGAAGGATGAAAGGCTCTTGCGTGCAGACCAGCTACTGCATCTGAGGACTGAGAAGAAACACAGCCAGGGTAGTGCCAGGCTCTGCAGAAACTCTTCCCCTCCCCAGCCTGACCCAGAAAGGGCATGAGACAGTGGAGGGGCGTGGGCTGGTTTTGGAGTCAGATAGGCATGAGTTGCAACCCCTAGTCTGTCACCCATGGGATTTTTAGGCAGGAATTTAATTTTTCTAAGCATTGGTGTCTTCATGTGTAAAGCAGAGATAATAACTTAAAAATTATTATGGGGATAAAATGGCACGATATATATAAAAGCAAAAACAGAGTAGACACTTAGTAGTTGATAGTTTCTTCCTTTTCCCCTTTTCCTCTCCAGGGCCTCCTAAGCCAAAAAACCATGGCGCAGTGGGAAAGGTATGAGATTAGAGGCTGGAAAACTAGTGTTCCAGTCTTTACTCAACTATGAGGTGTGGTGACGCTGGGCAAGTCACTCAGTCTCTCTGAACCTTACTTTCTGCTGCTGAAAAATGTGGCGCTTGGACTAAATAATCTCTAAGGGCCCCTTCTATCACTCACTTTCATACAAATTATGATAACTACCACTGTTAAGCAGTTGCTGTGTGCCAGGCATGTTGTTCAGCAATGCACATATAGTATCTTATCATGTGTTATTATCCCTAGTTTATGAGTGAAAAAAATGTGGTTTACATGAGCTTCGGAATTCGTCCCAGAATGAACAGCTAGTAAGAACAGACCAGGAAGTGTTTGCCCTGACTTACTTTTTTAAACTAATTAACATCTCCAGGGTTCCAAGTCTTTTTACTGAACAGGTAATAAAAACCAACCACTCAGAAGTTCTAGGTCAGGTTTAAACAGTTGCCAATTCTTGGAACTAGAGTTGGGGTTTCACGCCTGAGGAATACTGATCCACTTGTAGCAGCATGAAACTGGCCCCACAGAGAAAGAATCTCATATCAGGAGGTGGGAAGGAGGCACTGCAAATAGAATTCCTGGGGCTTTCAATCAGGCCAGAGAGAGGACATTGTGGGGAGCCAGGGAGAGCCAGGCAGACAGCTGTGTCGTCAGCCAAGTGAGCAAGCAGTCAGCAGCAAAGGTCAACACAGCAAGGCTGGCAGAGGCCTCACAGTGGCCAACTTGAGTTCAAGCAAAAATACAGACTATTTGGACTGCACCATGGTGGAGTGTGTAGGCTAGAGGGAGAGCTGTGACTTGGCAGCCAGCTGCTATTTCTAGAGACACAGGCTTCAGACTGACTGGCAACAAGGAGGCTCATGAAGACTCATGGCCAGGCCATGGAATCAAGAGCTGGGTAAGTGAACTGCTGTTAAGTTCCATATCTAGGACACTATTAAATAATGCCCCAAAACTTAGTGATCTGAAACCACAGAGATGTATTATTTCTCAAAATTCTGTGGACTGGTTAGTCTCAGATGGGCAGTTCTTCAGCTCCATGCAGTGTTGGCTGGGTGGCTACATCAGTTAGGAGCAGGGCTTTGGCTTGTTGCTGTTGCTGTTCACTTACTAAGTCATGTCTGACTTTTTGCAACCCCATAAGCTGCAGCACGCCAGGCTCCCCTGCCCTTCACCATCTCCCAGAGTTTGCTCAAACTCATGTCCATAGAATTGGTGATGCCATCCAACCATCTCATCCTCTTTCGTCCCCTTCTCCTTCTGCCTTCAATCTTCCCAAGTATCAGGGTATTTTCCAATGAGTCAGCTCTTCACATCGGGTTACCAAAGCTTCAGCTTCAGCATCAGCCCTTCCAATGAATTTACAGGGTTGATTTCCTTTGGGACTGACTGGTTTGATCTCCTTGCAGTCCAAGGGACTCTCAAGAGTCTTCTCCAGCACCACAATTCAAAAGCACCAATTCTTTGACGTTTAGCCTTCTTTATGGTCCAACTCTCACATCCATACATGACTACTGGAAAACCCTTAGCTTTGACTATGTGGACCTTTGTCGGCAAAGTGATATCTCTGCTTTTCAATACGCTGTCTAGGTTTGTCACAGCTTTCCTTCCAAGGAGCAAGGGTCTTTTAATATCATGACTGCAGTCACAGTCCGCAGTGATTTTGGAGCCCAAGAAAATAAAGCCTGTCACTGTTTCCACTTTTTCCCCATTTGTTATGAAGTGATAGGGCCAGATGCCATGATCTTAGTTTTTTGAATGTTGAATTTTAAACCAGCTTTTTCACTCTCTTCTTTCAACCTCATCGAGAGGTTCTTTAGTTCCTCTTCAACTTCTGCCATTAAAGTGTTGTCATCTGCATATATGAGGTTGTTGATATTTCTCCTGGCAATCTTGATTCCAGCCTGTGATTCATCCAGTCTGGCATTTTGCATGATGTAATCTGCATATAAGTTAAATGAGGAGGATGACAATACTCCTTTCCCAGTAGCAAACCAGTCCATTTTTCCATGTCCAGTTCTAACTGTTGCTTCTTAACCTGCATACAGGTTTCTCAGGAGGCAGGTAAGGTACTCTGGTATTCCCATCTCTTTAAGAATTTTCCAGTTTGTTGTGATCCACACAGTCAAAGGCTTTAACTTTTTCATAGCCAGCGAAGCAGAAGTAGATGTTTTACTGGAATTCTCTTGCTTTCCCTATGATCCAACAAATGTTCGTAATTTGATCTCTGGTTCCTCTGCCTTTTCTAAATTCAGCTTGTACATCTGGAATTTCTCCATTCACATACTGTTGAAGCCAAGAATACTGAAAATGGCTTCACTCACACAACTGGCAGCGGTGGCTGACTGTAGGATGGGAAACCTCAGTTCTTTCTCACATGATCTCCTTGTTCTAGGATCTCTCTCCACAAGAATAGAATGGACTTCTTTACACAGCAGGTGGCTAACAAGAGGGCAACATCAGAAATAAACCAATACACAAATAATCAATTGTATTTCTTTATACTAGCAATAACAATTTGAAACTGAATTTAAAATTTGAGGAACAGTACCCCTGGCAATTACAAAACGTGAAATACTTAGATGTCAGCTATAAACTATAAAACACTGACGAAATAATTTTTTAAAAGAGTTAAATACATGAAGATATACCATATTCATAGATTGGAAGATTCAATATGCTAATATATCAATTCTCCCCAAATTTATTTCTAGACTTACGTTGGGAAGTGCCAACATTATCCTAATCAAGTTTTACAGCTATTTACAAGTTGATTCTAAAAAACGCAAAGGAACTAAATAAACAAACAAACTCTAAAAATGAACAGCAATTGGATGAATAGTCTCTAGTACACCTATACAGTGAAACACTACTGAACAATAAAAACAAATGAAAGACTGACATACACAACAACTTGGATGAATCTCACACACATTCTTTATTCTAAGTGACACAAGCCAGACAAATGTTATAATACTGTAAGATTCCACTTGCATGTCATTCTAGAAGAGACAAAAATATAGGAACTTACTATAATCAAGACCAGATGCTAATGAATATAAGATAGATCAATAAGACAGAACAGAGGGGCCAAGAAAAATACACATATGGCCAATGGATTTTTGAAAGAGATACAAAGGCAATTAAATAGGAAAAAGTTAGATTTGTGAGCAATGGTGCCAGATCAAATGGCCATCAGTATACTACAAAAACATGAATTATTTTTTTTATTTTTTTAAATTAATTTATTTATTTTAATTGGAGGCTAATTACTTTACAATATTGTAGTGTTTTTGCCATACATTGACATGAATCAGCCATGGGTGTACCTGTGTTCCCCATCCTGAACCCCCCTCCCACTTCCCTCCCCATCCTATCCCTCAAGGCCATCCCAGTGCAACGAGCCCTGAGCATCCTGTCTCATGCATCGAACCTGGACTGGTGATCTATTTCACATATGATAATATACATGTTTCAATGCTATTCTCTCAAATCATCCCACCCTCACCTTCTCCCACAGAGTCCCAAAGTCTGTTCTATACATCTGTGTCTCTTTTGCTGTCTCACATATAGGGTCATCATTACCATCTTTCTAAATTCCATATATATGAGTTAATGTACTGTATTGGTGTTTTTCTTTCTGACTTACTTCACTCTGTATAATAGGCTCCAGTTTCATCCACCTCATTAGAACTGATTCAAATGCATTCTTTTTAATAGCTGAGTAATATTCCATTGTGTATATGTACCACAGCTTTTTTATCCATTAGTCTGCTGATGGACATCTAGGTTGCTTCCATGTCCTGGCTATTGTAAACAGTGCTGTGATGAACACTGGAGTACACATGTCTCTTTCAATTCTGGTTTCCTCGGTGTGTATGCCCAGCAGTGGGATTGTTGGGTCGTATGGCAGTTCTATTTCCAGTTTTTTAAGGAATCTCCACACTGTTCACCATAATGGTTGTACTAGTTTGCATTCCCACTAACAGTGTAAGAGGGTTCCTTTTTCTCCGCACTCTCTCCAGCATTTACTGTTTGTAGACTTCATCTTGACCAACATCTCACACTTGGAACAAAATTTAACAAAATGGATTATAGACTTAAATGTAAAACGTAAAGTTAGAAAACTTTTAGCAGAAAATATTTGTGACTTTGGGTTAAGCAAAGAATTCTTAGGACAACAAAGCACAATAAACAAAGTAAAAATATTGATAAATTGGACTTAAATTTTTAAAATCTTGCTGTATTAAATACACTGTTATATTATTCTGGGGAAAGCAAAATAAAGGGCATAGAATAGATCAGTAAGTGCCAGGAGCTAAGAGTTGGTAGAGGGTTTTACTACAAAGAGGCAGCATAGGGAATCTGGAGGGAGAAAACTGTCTAAATTCTGATTGTCTTAGTAGTTACATAACTCTGTGTACTCGTTAAAATCACGAAACTACACAACAACAAAAATAAATTTTACTGCATGGGTATTTAAAAATAAGTAACATAAATAAAACTCAGTCAAAAAAAAATCTAGTCACTATTCCTCCAGACCTGCCATGGAGACGATACCAAATATTATCTCCATAGCAAAGAAACATTTCAAAATGCTCACACCCCTGTTAATAAAAGAATAAAGATTCAATCAGAGAAATGTCACTTTGCCTCTCTGTTACACATATTTAAAAATTTTTAATAACACTCAGTCCTGGCAAAGGTATGATAAAATGGGCACAATCAAATGCAATAAAACGGCATGTGAATTTGTCTGTCCTTTTTGGAAAGCAATATAGCAATATGCATCAAGAGCCTTAAAAGTGTTTTTACCCTTAAAGGCACTTCTCAGAATCAATTCTCAGGAAGTAATCAGAGATTCTGATGAGGTTCATTATCTTTTCTGCGTTGCAATACTGTCTGCTTCATCACAGGGACAGACGTGCAGTGGCTCCTAAACAAATGTTGCTGACTATCTGGATGGCAACTGACTTCCATAAAGCATCTGCTTCCAGCCAGGCACCTCGTAGGAAGAGAAGCCTCTTCTGCTTAGGTCTGTTTGGTCAGGATGCTGCCTTCTGTGTCACAGTGTTAAGGACTGTCTATACTCCCTGCGAACAACTGCAGTGGTGGTTACATTCCTAATGAGTTAGCAAGTGGCGCCCCTGGCTGTGCCCATAGAGACAGCAGGGGTCCTCATCGAGACTGACAGCTTTATGAGAGACAAATCTAGACCAGATGGGAGCAATCAAAGAGACAAGAGAGTCGGTTCAGCAGATACTGGGGGCTGCTAGGAAAGCTAAGGAACTGGGCCTGAAGGAACACTTTAAGAGGAAGAAAGATCCAGGTACAGGACACATGGTCAAGGTCTTGTTTCCAGACCCCACCACTGAGCCCATGTCCTAAGGAAAATTATTCTCTCTAATCTCAGCTAACAGTTTAATCTCAGCTCCATTAATCCCCTTGCTCTGTGTATTCATCTAGTCACTGCTGTTCCACTTATCTATTCTGACTGATTGACTGTCTGTTTATACAACAGCCTCGGTCCTGGCCACAGTGCTCCAGGCACCAGCTCCGTCCTGCCACCTGGGCTCTTCCTCCCTCCCAAGGCTCCTCCCACCCCCTATACACCATTTACCCCATACTTCCTCAGAGCTTATAACAAGCACTGTATAAGCTTGGCAATGGGACCAAGTTATTAGGGAAGTAAGGAATATTTCCATAATAACATCTCTTCAACTGGAGAACATTAATTCTGTACAGTGACTCTAACAACAGTGACCACTTCTAATATTTATTTAGTAAGCACTCTCTGTGTACTAGGCTCTGTGCCAAGTGCTCTACACACATTATAAATTGTTACAATTTAACCCATCAGTCAGTCAGTTCAGGGGTTTAGTCATGTCTGACTCTTTGCCACCCCATGGACTGCAGCACACCAGGCCTCCCTGTCCATCACCAACTCCCGGAGTTTATTCAAACTCATGTCCATTGAGTCGGCGATGCCAGCCAACCATCTCATCCTCTGTCGTCCCCTTCTCCTCCTGCCCTCAATCTTTCCCAGCATCAGGGTCTTTTCAAATGAGTCAACACTTCGCACGAGGTGGCCAAAGTATTGGAGTTTCAGCTTCAACATCAGTCCTTCCAATGAACACCCAGGACTGATCTCCTTTAGGATGGACTGGTTGGATCTCCTTGCAGTCCACGGGACTCTCAAGAGTCTTCTCCAACACCACAGTTCAAAAGCATCAATTCTTCAGTGTTCAGCTTTCTTTAGAGTTCAACTCTCACATGTATACATGACTACTGGAAAAACCATAGATTTGACTAGATGGACCTTTGTTGGCAAAGAAATGTCTCTGTTTTTTAATATGCCGTCTAGGTTAGTCACAACTTTTCTTCCAAGGAGCAAGCGTCTTTTAATTTCATGGCTGCAGTCACCATCTTCAGTGATTTTGGAGCCCAAAAACATAGTCTGTCACTGTTTCCAATGTTTTCCCATCTATTTGGCCATGAAGTGATGGGACCAAATGCCATGATCTTAGTTTTCTGAATGTTGAGTTTTAAGCAACTTTTTCACTCTCCTCTTTCACTTTCATCAAGAGGCTCTTTAGTTCTTCTTCGCTTTCTGCCAGCAGGGTGGTGTCATCTGCATATCTGACATTATTGGTATTTCTCTCAGTAATCTTATCCCAGCTTGTGCTTCCTCCAGCCCAGCGTTTCTCATGATGTACTCTGCATATAAGTTAAACAAGCAGGGTGACAATATACAGCCTTGATGTACTCCTTTCTCAATTTGGAACCAGTCTGTTGTTCTATGTCCAGTTCTAACTGTTGCTTCCTGACCTGCATACAGATTTCTCAGGAGGCAGGTCAGGTGGTGTGGTATTCCCATCTCTTGAAGAATTTTCCACAGTTTGTGGTGATTCACAAAGTCAAAGGCTTTAGCTTAGTCAATAAAGCAAAAATATATGTTTCTCTGGAACTCTCTTGCTTTTTCGATGATCCAACAGATGTTGGCAATTTGATCTCTGGTTCCTCTGCCTTCTCTAAATCCAGCTTGAATATCTGGAAGTTCATGGTTCACACAATGTTGAAGCCTGCCTTGGAGAATTTTGAGCATTACTTTACTAGCGTGTGAGATGAGTGCAATTGTGCAGGTAGTTTGAGCATTCTTTGGCATTGTCTTTCTGTGGGACTGGAATGAAAACTGACCTTTTCCAGTCCTGTGGCCACTGCTGAGTTTTTCAAATTTGCTGACATATTGAGTGCAGCACTTTCACAGCATCATCTTTTAGGATTTGAAATAGCTCAACTGGAATTCCATCACTTCCACTAACTTTGTTCGTAATGATGCTTCCTAAGGCCCACTTGACTTCACATTCCAGGATGTCTGGCTCTAGATGAGTGATCACACCATCATGATTATCTGGGTCGTGAAGATCTTTTTTGTATAGTTTTTCTGTGTATTCTTGCCACCTCTTCTTAATGTCTTCTGCTTCTGTTAGGTCCCTACCATTTCTGTCCTTTATTGATACCATCTGCAGCCATGAAATTAAAAGATGCTTACTCCTTGGAAGGAAAGCTATGACCAACCTAGACAGCATATTAGAAAGCAGAGACATTACTTTGCCAACAAAGGTCCATCTAGTCAAGGCTATGGTTTTTCCAGTGGTCATGTATGGATGTGATAGTTGGACTGTAAAGAAAGCTGAGCGCTGAAGAATTGATGCTTTTGAACTGTGGTGTTGGAGAAGACTCTTGAGAGTCCCTTGGATTGCAAGGAGATCCAACCAGTCCAACCTAAAGGATATCAGTCCTGGGTGTTCACTGGAAGGACTGATGTTGAAGCTGAAACTCCAATACTTTGGCTACCTGATGTGAAGAGCTGACTCATTTGAAAAGACCCTGATGCTGGGAAAGATTGAGGGCAGGAGAAGAAGGGGACGACAGAGGATGAGATGGCTGGATGGCATTACTGACTTGATGGACATGGGTTTGGGTGGACTCAGGGAGTTGGTGATGGACAGGGAGGCCTGGCATGCTGTGGTTCATGGGGTCACAAAGAGTCGGACACGACTGAGTGACTGAATTGATTGACTGATTGCATGAAATGTTCCCTTGGTATCTCTAATTTTCTTGAAGAGATCTCTAGTCTTTCCCATTCTATTATTTTCCTCTATTTCTTTGCACTGATAGCTGAGGAGGGTTTCTTGTCTCTCCTTGCTATTCTTTGGAACTCTGCATTCAATTGGGTATATCTTTCCTTTTCTCCTTTGCTTTTAGCTTCTCTTCTTTTCATAGCTATTTGCAAGGCCTCCTCAGACAGCCATTTGGGTTTTTGCATTTCTTTTTCTTGGGGATGGTCTTGATCTCTGTCTCCTGAACAATGTCACGAACCTCCGTCCATAGTTATTCAGGCACTCTGTCTGTCAGATCTAATCCCTTGAATCTATTTCTCACTCCCACTGTATAATCATAAGGGATTTGATTTAGGTCATACCTGAATGGTCTAGTGGTTTTCCCCACTTTCTTAAATTTAACTCTGAATTTGGCAATAAGGAGTTCATGATCTGAGCCACAGTCAGCTCCCGGTCTTGTTTTTGCTGACTGTATAGAGCTTCTCCATCTTTGGCTGCAAAGAATATAATCAATCTGATTTCAGTATTGACCATCTGGTGATGTCCATGTGTAGAGTCTTCTCTTGTGTTGTTGGAAGAGGGTGTTTGCCATGACCAGTGCATTCTCTTGGCAAAACTCTACTAGCCTTTGCCCTGCTTCATTCTGTACTCCAAGGCCAAATTTGCCTGTTACTCCAGGTGTTTCTTGACTTCCTACTTTTGCATTCCAGTCCCCTATAATGAAAAGGACACCTTTTCTGCGTGTTAGTTCTAGAAGGTCTTGTAGGTCTTCATAGAACCATTCAACTTCAGTTTCTTCAGCATTACTGGTCGGGGCATAGACTTGGATTACCGTGATATTGAATGCTTTGCCTTGGAAAAGAACAGAGATCATCCGTCATTTTTGGGATTGCATCCAAGTACTGCATTTAGGACTCTTGTTGACTATGATGGCTACTCCATTTCTTCTAAGAGATTCTTGCCCACAGTAGTAGATATAATGGTCTTCTGAGTTAAATTCACCCATTCCAGTCCATTTTAGTTTGCTGATTCTTAGAATGTCGATGTTCATTCTTGCCATCTCCTGTTTGACCACTTCCAATTTGCCTTGATTCATGGACCTAACATTCCAAGTTCCTATCCAATATTGCTCTTTACAGTATCGGACTTTGCTTCTATCACCAGTCTCATCCACAAGTGTGTGTTGTTTTTGCTTTGGCTCCATCTCTTCATTCTTTGTGGAGTTACTTCTCCACTGATCTCCAGTAGCATATTGGGCACCTACCAACCTGGGGAGTTCATATTTCAATGCCCTCCTATCTTTTTGCTTTTTCATACTGTTCATGGGGTTCTCAAGACAAGAATACTGAAGTGGTTTGCCATTCACTTATCCAGTGCACCACATTTTGTCAGAACTCTCCACCATGACCCATCTATCTTGGGAGGCCCTACATCATGGCTCATAGTTTCATTGAGTTAGACAAGGCTGTGGTCCATGTGATCAGTTTGGTTAGTTTTCTGTGATTGTGGTTTTCAGTCTGTCTGCCCTCTGATGGAGAAGGATAAGAGGCTTATGGAAGCTTCCTGATACAGACTGACTGAGGGGAAAACTGGGTCTTGTTCTGATGAGCAGGGCCATGCTCAGTAAATCTTTAATCCAATTTTCTGTTGATGGGTGGAACTATGTTCCCTCCCTGTTATTTACCTAGGGCCAAACTATGGGGGAGGTAATGAAGATAATGGTGACCTCCTTCAAAAGGTCCCATGGCTGTACTGCTACACTCACTGCCCCCAACCCTGCAACAGGCCACTACCAACAAACACATGCCTCCACTGGAGACTCCTGGACACTCAACGGGCAAGTTTGGGTCAGTCTCTTGTGGGGTCACTGCTCCTTTCTCCTGAGTCCTAGTACACACAAAGTTCTGTTTGTGCCCTCCAAGAGTCTATTTCCTAGTCCTGTGTAAGTTCTGGCAGCTCTATGGTGGGGTTAAGGGTGACCTCCTCCAAGAGGACTTATGCCTGCCCAAGTCTGCTGCACCCAGAGCCCCTGCCCCTGCAGCAGGCCACTGCTTACCCGTACCTCCACAGGAAATGCTCAAACACAGTTCTGTCTCAGTCTCTGTGGGGTCTCTGGGTCCTGGTGCACACAAGGCTTGTTTGAGCCCTCTGAGCATCTCTGGGGGGAATGAGGATTGATTCTAAATGCGTATTTGTCCCTCATAACGTCTTGCTGTGGCTTCTCTGACCTTGGACGTGGGGTATCCCCTCAAAGTCACTCCAGCGCTGCACAGCCACTGCTCCAGTACCATGCAGCTGGATTTAACTCATAGAGCAACCCTATGAGGTGGATACTTATATTATCATTATTAACATCCCAATTTTACATATGAGGAATTGAAATCTCAGAAAGGAATTTTCCCAGGATAAAAGGGCTAATAAGCAACACTGACAGAGGTCAGATTCTACTAGGCATGGGGGCTATAGGGTGAGTGAGAGAGATCCAGTTCCTCCCCTCAAGAAACCTATTGTCCAATAGATTATGTAAACCTCAGTAGCTGCTCTAATTGACCAGAGAGCAGGGATTCAAAATCATATACCAAAGCCCAAGCATATAATCACAATACTTTCTCCTTCTCTCTTACAGGAAATAGTCCCTCTGCGAGAAACAAATCCTGGAAATTCTCAGGCTAAAGTGAGCCACATACCTGTATGACCGGGAGTTGATGATGAGTAGATGTTGTGTATGAGAGTACAGAACACACAGTGTGTGTTGTAAGGCTTTACTTGAATGTTACCTTCTCAAAGAGGCCACTCTAACCATGTGCCTCTTATCAGCACTGTCAACCCATCTTTCCCTACTTACTTTTTCCATCCTACTTATCAACTTCTTTTGTAATATATGATTTATTACTCCTATTGTTTAGTATGAGCTTCCTCACACTTTATTATAAGCCCCCCAAGGACAGAGAATCCTACCTGTTTTGTTCACTGAAGTATTCTGGGTGCCTAGACACAGCATGGTACACAAAAAATGCACCCAGTAATTATTTTTGTGTGAATCAATAAAGGTGAAAATTATGTACAGATTTAGAGGCAGATGGTACTAATTAAGCAGAAGCCAAGACAGAGCAAGAAGCATTGAGCTGGGAACTGAGTTCCCAATCAGTAGGATGAGAGTTAACCTCCCAGCAGTCAAGAGAGGTGTGCTGTGAGAATTGGAAGTGAGTGGTCAAAGCACATCACAGCCTGGAAACCAGAAGACCCGCAGGAGGTAGAGTGGCTGTGTGTCTCTGAGCTCAGAAACCTGACAGCCAGGAAGTTGGGTGGATCAGGAAGAGTGTGGCCATCTGTGTTCTGCAAGAAACAGGGAGTCAGGAGGTCAATGAGCACTCAGGGCCTGGGGATCAAAGCAGGCAAAGGCCAAAATCCAGGAAGTCTGGGAAGGCAAGATAATGGTACCCATCCACCAAAACACAGAGAAGAGCCTAATCCTAAAGGCAGAGATTGTGAGAGCTAACGTTTCTTTCAATTACTCTCCAAGGAGGCATATGGTTCTTAGGACTGCAGAGGTGAGCAGGGCAGGGAGTATGGTTTAATGGCATCTCTCTTCCCAGCTTCAAGTTTAGTGGCTTCATTTTATAGCATGAAATTGGCCATGGTGGAAGTATTGACACCATGGAAATTGTCAAATACTATAAATCAGGGATTTATGTTTGCTTGTTTTTTGGGTAGCTGGTTGTTAAATATTTACCAGCACACTGCTAGTATGGAACTGAGGCTGCAGGGAGGCTCAGTTCTCAACTAGAAGACAGCAGTGGAATTGCAGGTAGGTACTTAGGCTACGGCAGACTCCATGGAAAGCACCTGTACCCTTTGACAACTGCAGACAGAGCAAGGAGTCAGCTTAATAGAACGCTTCCCTGGGGTTCTCCTATTCACTGTAGAACTTACCCAGAAATTCTGTCTCTTAAATTTGCAAGCCAGAGGCTTGTTTGAACTCATTTATTGTTTATTCATTTTATTCAACAAGTACTAATCAAAGGCCCATCATGTACCCGGGTAGCATTAGACCATCAGGGTAATGAGATAGATTGTTCCTGCCCTCATGGGACTTATTGATGATCAAATGTGGCTTGTAAACTCATTTAATACAGCCTTCAAGTCAGGGGTGGTTTTTGCAGTTTTAAAGGGTTGTAAAGAAGAAGGAAGAGGAAGAGGAGACAAGACACAGACCCTCTGTGGTCTGCAAAGCCTATAATATTTACAAAGCTGGAGGCATAACCCTCCTGACAATACTACGAAGCTAATCAAAACATTGTGGTATTGGCACAAAAACAGGCATATGGATCAATGGAACAGAATAAAGAGCCCAGAAATAAACCCACCCACCTATGGTCAATTAATCTTTAACAAAGGAGGCAAGAATACAAAATGGAGAAAAGACAGTCTCTTCAGCAAGTGGTGTTGGAAAAGCTGGACAGTTTCACTTAAACCGTTGAAGTTAGAACACACCCTCACACAATACACAAAAATAAACTCAAAATACCTTAAACACTTAAATATAAGACATGATACCATAAAACTCCTAGAAAAGAACATAAGTGAAACACTCTCTGGCATGAACCATATTTATGCTTTCTTAGGTCAGTCTCCCAAAATAATAGAAATAAAAGCAAAAATAAACAAATGGGATCTTATAAACTTTTTCACAGCAAAGAAACCCATAAACAAAATGAAAAGACAACCTAAAGACTGAAGAATTTATTTGCAAACAATGCAAGCAAAAAGGGCTTAATTTCTAAAACATACAAACTGCTAATACAACTCAATACCAAAAAAACAAACAACGCAATCAAAAACTGTGCAAAAGACCTACACAGACAATTCTCCGAAGAAGACATAGAGATAGCCAACAGGCACATAAAAAGACACTCATCATTGCTAATTATTAGAGAAATGCACATCAAAACTGCAATGAGGCATCACCTCACACCAGTCAGAATGATGACCATAATAAATGCTAGAGAGGGTATAGAGAAAAGGAAACCCTCCCACACTGTTGGTAGGAATGTAAATTCATGCAGCTGCTATGGAAAACAGTATGGAGGTTGCTTTAAAATTTTAGAATTACCATATGCCCTAGCAATTCCACTCCTGGGCACATATCCAGAGAAAACTCTAATTTCCTAATTCGAAAAGATACATGTATCCCGACATTCACTACAGCACTACAGCCGAGACCTAAATGTCCATCAACAATGAATGGATAAAGAAGATGTGATATACACACACATAAACATATTAATAAATGGAATTAGAGATTATCATACTAAGTGAATTGTCAGACAAAGAAAGACAAATATCAACTGATATCACTTATATATGGAATCTTAAAAAAAGGGATACTTACTTACAAATCAGAAACAGACTCACAGACAAATTTATGGTTACCAAAGGGGAAAGGGAGGAAGGGATAAATTAGGAGACTGAAATTAACAGATACACACCACTATACATAAAATAGATAAACAACAAGCATAGCACAGAAAACGATATTCAATATCTTATAACAAATTATAATGGAAAAGAATATGAAAAATACATATATACATACACATAAATGTTTCTGAATCACTTGCTGTATACCAGAAATGATTAATAACACAACACCGTAAATCAACTGTACTTCCATTAAAAAAAAAAAATTTACTCTCCACCCCATTACAAAAAAACCTTGTCAAATTTTGGTCTAGCAGCAGAGATAAACCTTACTTTTTCACAGCCCCCACAATCAGCCATTAAAAGACCAAGGTCTGAATTAGGACTTGACCTGAGGAAAGAACCATGAGTAGAGGAGGAGATGCTACTTAAAAGGAATGAATCTAGATATCTCCTGGGCTACAGCTCAGTGTTAGCTAGTTAGAAATCGGTGAATATTTGTAAATATTCAGCTAAGTGGACCAGAGAATGAGACTGAGGCACACAAGTTGAGTGCAAGAAGAAGGTAGGTAAGCCCAATAAGTCAAGAGGGAACAAAGTCAGATGACCTTTACTTGGTTGAGCAGTGAAAGTAGAGAACAGAAACAACAGCTAACACTTCTAGAATGCCTGCTGTGTACCAAATCCTATTCCAAGTACATTGTTCATAGTAACACATTTAATATTCCCAACAGCCCTGTGAGGTTGGTCCTATTCTTACTATTCTCACTAGACAGAGGAAGAAACTGAGGTACAGACAGGCAAAGTAACTTGCGAACAGTTGCACAGCTTATAAGTAATAAAACCAGGACTTAAAACCAGAAAATCCTATTTAGGATCTATGTTCTTAACCACTACCCTGTACTCTCTCTCAGATAGACTGGTAGGTAAAGCAAAGAGAGTAGGTAGAAAAGGAGAAGAGGAAAGAGTGTGGTGATTAGTTGCATCTGAACCCAAGGACAGACAGACAGGGAAAAGCACTCAGGGTCATTTTTTCAGAGGAAAAGTCCAGGCCACACTCAGAGGTGGCAGTGAGCATTTTCCCATCACTTCACAGTCATGGTTAATGCCGCTCTGTGACAGAGGCCGAGGGTACAGAGATGTGTCTGACTCGGGCTAGAGGGGACGCAGTCATGAGTTAACAGGCAATGCTAATACAGTCTGGATTAAGTCCTTTACAGCACTGTGGAGGCCCAGCAAAGAAAGAAACTCCAGCCAATATATTTGGAAGCTGTACTAGTAAGCAAGCTAAGAGCCAGGTGCCAGGATGTGGGATGTGGAGCTTGGGCTGCCTTGGGTCACCCGGATAAACCACCTCCCTAATATGTCACAAAAAGACAAGGTTCAAAGGAGCACTGCAGAGTCCAACAAATATCCACGTGCCAGACAAGTGAAGCAAAGGCATAAATTCTGAAAAAAGTAGTGGGTCAAACACCCAGCAGCTGTAAGAAATAGGGGTATGGTGGCAGGTAGGCAGCTGGAGAGCCCAGATCAACCAGCAGAAGCCAGAACAGAGCAAGCAGAGATGGACCAAGGGGACCTAGACATGTCAGGGTCTTCATGCCATGCCACCTTCCCTACCTCACAGCTTTGTCCCTCATTTTATTTCCTAACAGCTGACATGCTACCAGCCTTAAGAATCAGGAAGTTGCTGACTTTGGTGCCCCCTAGTGCTGGGGAAGAATGGTCCAGAGTTAAGCATTTAATGCTAATACTTCTCCTATACTCTCTGCCACCATCCAGCTGACCTTCCCAGGATGAGCTAATAGTCTTCCTCTAAAAGAAAGTGTCCAGCTCCTTTTCTCACTCACATTTCTCCCTGGAAACATTCCATCCAGAGCTAAAGGCTGCCAGTGACCTGATACTGTTGATGATTTCACAATCTCCCTCTGGGAAATGAAGTGACTTAGCAGTCATTAAGACCAAGATAACAGTGCAAGCTGTCAGTGGTTCCTTGCAGAGCAGAGAAATGTCAAGGCTGTTGGGTGTCTGAATGGAGCTGCAGGTCCCAGGGTTAATGTAACAGGAAAAAAAATGACAGTGTACGGAGTTGAAGGCTAGTCCAACAATTATCAAGCCCCCAGGGAGCAAGTCTCAATAAAGACTTGTTGACTCTGTTCTAACAATAGGAAGAGTGGTATGCTACACCATAGCTCTTCCTTCCTGATTTCCAGCATACTGATCCACATGCCTATACTGGACATTACCAGTGGACATAGTCACTGCTGTTCTTTTAATATATTAGACATCCATAGGCCATCCATGTTTGGCCCCTCCTCATAGGTAAAATTCACCCCACCCCTATCCACATGGAAAATTCCTACGAGGCCTTGTCTTCCCCAACACATTTGGTTAGTTAGGGATGAAACACTTGACCCCAGGAAAGCTAACCAGAGCCTTTTTTTGGGATTCTCTCAACTAGAATTAGAGAATCAGTCTATGCTTATCCACACTGCATGCCCCTCTACTTGCTCTAGTGTTTCTCAGCCACTCCAACTGAGGTCTACTTGGTCTGTTTCTCTGGATTCCAACTTACTGCATCATTCTTGGCTATTTTTTCCCTCTCAGTATGTCTTCAATGTATTCAGACCCTCCAACCAGCAAGATAAGTTAGCCACTGCCATTCAGCATCAAGGGCTGAGCCTAGAAAAGCGTAATGAATTGGTGAATGTTGAATAGTACAGCATAAACTAGACCTGCCACTGGAAGTCAGAAAAGGGAAAAATCAGTGTGGGGTCTTATAGGACAAATGGCTAGAATTTAGAGAGATAGAAAGGACATTCCAATCTGGAAAAAATAATGACAATGAAGCAGGAAAGAGCTTAGGTCCAGAGGCCTGCAGACAAGAAATGAACTTGACTGGAGTGAGTCTTATAAGAATGGGACCATAGAGCTCTGTGGCAAGCTGCAGAGTCGGGGTTCTGTTCCACAGTAGGGGGTTTGTTAAAGTTGTCCAGAACACGGCCGACTTCAAGAGATACCAAGTAAAATTCAGAAGACGGCAAGAGGGCAAAACTGACTACTATGCTCAGAAACGATTGGTAATCCAAGTTAAAAATAAGTACAGCACACCCAAATACAGAATGATCATTCATGTAACAAACAGAGATATCATTTGTCACGCTGCTTATGCCCGTATAGAAGGAGATATAACAGCTTGTGCAGTTGCTCACGAACTCCCAAAGTATGGTGTGAAGGTTGTCCTGACAAATTATGCTGCAGCACATCATACTGGCCTGCTGCTGGCCGGCACGTTTCTAAATAGGTTCAGTATGGACAAAATTTACAAAGGCCAAGTAGAAGTGACTGGAGATGAATACAATGTGAAAAGCGTTGATGGTCAACCTGGTGCCTTCAACCTGTTACTTCAATGCAGGACTTGCCAGGACTACTACTGAGAATAGTTTCTGGAGCCCTGAAGGGGACTGTCAATGAAGGTTTGTCTATCCCTCACAGTACCAAACAGTTCCCTAGTTATGATTGAGAAAGCAAAGAATTCAGTGCTGAGGTACACCAAAAGAACATCATGGGGCAGAATGCTGCAGATTACATGTGTCATCTGATTGAAGAAGATGAGGATGCTTACAAGAAACAATTCTCTCCATACATAAAGAACAACATAACTCCATACATGATGGAGAAGATGTATAAAAAAGCTCACGCTGCAATATGAGAGAATCCAATAGATGAGAAGAAGCCTAAGAAAGAAGTTAAAAAGAAGAGGTGGAATCAGCCCAAAATGCCACTTGCCCAGAAGAAAGATCAGGTAGCTCAGAAGGCAAGCTTCCTTAGAACTCAGGAATGGTCTGCTGGGAGTTAATAAAGTGAAAGTGAAAGTCGCTCAGTCATGTCCGACTCTTTGCAACCCCATGGACTGTATAGTCCATGGAATTCTCCAGGCCAGAATACTGCAATGGGTAGCCTTTCCCTTCTCCAGGGGATCTTCCCAACCCAGGGATCGAACCCAGGTCTCCCGCATTGCAGGCGAATTCTTTACCAGGTGAGCCACAAGAGAAGCCCAGGAATTAATAAACCAACCACAACCTTCTATCACGATTTTTCAGGTAAGTTCAGTTCAGTCGCTCAGTCGTGTCCAACTCTTTGCGACCCCATGAACTGCAGCACGCCAGGCCTCTCTGTCCATCACCAACTCCTGAAGTCTACCCAAACCCATGTCCATCGAGTCAGTGATGCCATCCAACCATCTCATCCTCTGTCGTCCCCTTCTCCTCCTGCCCTCAATCCTACCCAGCATTAGGGTCTTTTCCAATGAGTCAACTCTTCGCATGAGGTGGCCAAAGTATTGGAGTTTCAGCTTCAACATCAGTCCTTCCAATGAACACCCAGGATTGATCTCCTTTAGGATGGATTGATTGGATCTCCTTGCAGTCCAAGGGACTCTCAAGAGTCTTCTCCAACACCACAGTTCAAAAGCATCAATTCTTCAGCGCTCAGCTTTCTTCACCGTCCAACTCTCACATCCATACATGACCGCTGGAAAAACCATAGCCTTGACTAGATGGACTTTTGTTGGCAAAGTAATGTCTCTGCTTTTAAATATGCTATCTAGGTTGGCCATAACCTTCCTTTCAAGGAGTAAGCATCTTTTAATTTCATGGCTGCAATCACCATCAGCAGTGATTTTGGAGCCCAAAAAAATAAAGTCTGACACTGTTTCCACTGTTTCCCCATCTATTTCCCATGAAGTGATGGGACCAGATGCCATGATCTTAGTTTTCTGAACGTTGAGCTTTAAGCCAACTTTTTCACTCTCCTCTTTCACCTTCATTAAGAGGCTCTTTAGTTCTTCTTCACTTTCTGCCATAAGGGTGGTGTCATCTGCATATCTGAGGTTATTGATATTTCTCCCGGCAATCTTGATTCCAGCTTGTGTTTCTTCCAGCCCAGCGTTTCTCATGATGTACTCTGTAAATAAGCAGGGTGACAATATACAGCCTTGACGTACTCCTTTTCCTATTTGGAACCAGTCTGTTGTTCCATGTCCAGTTCTAACTGTTGCTTCCTGACCTGCATACAGGTTTCTCAAGAGACAGGTCAGATGGTCTGGTATTGCCATCTCTTTCAGAATTTTCCACAGTTTATTGTGATCCACACAGTCAAAGGCTGTGGCATAGTCAATAAAGCAGAAATAGATGTTTTTCTGGAACTCTCTTGCTTTTTTGATGATCCAGCAGATATTGGCAATTTGATCTCTGGTTCCTCTGCCTTTTCTAAAACCAGCTTGAACATCTAGAAGTTAACGGTTCACGTATTGCTGAAGCCTGGCTGGGAGAATTTGAGCATTACTTTACTAGCGTGACAATAATAAACTTATCGAACAAAGCAAAAAAAAAAAAAGAATGGGACCATAATGCCATCTGCAACAACATAGATGGACCTAGAGATTATCATACTAAGTAAATCAGACAAAGACAAATATCATATGGTATCACTTATATGTGGAATCTTAAAAAAAAAAAGATACAGATGAACGTATCTGTAAAATAGAGACAGAGTTACAGACTTTGAAAACAAATTTATGGTTAACAAAAGGGAAATGTCGAGAGGAGGAATAAAGTAGGAGTTTGGGACTAACATATATACATTCCTACATATAAAATAGATCATCAACAAGGACCTACTGTATAGCACAGGAAACTCTCCTCAATATTCTATAAACACCCACGTGGGAAAAGAATCTGAAAAAGAATGGATACATGTATGTGTATAACTGACTCAGTTGTATACCTGAAACTAATGCAACACTGCAAGTCACCTATACTGCAATATAAAATAAAAATTTAAATTTAAAAAATGGGACCAAATTAGGTGAATCTGAGAGATTATACAAGGCCTCAACAATAAGGCAGAGGAGATTAGACTTGATATGCAGGCAGGTATCACGGTAGGTTTTTGACAGAAGAAGGAAGGGGCTTCCCTGGTGGTCCAGTGGTTAAGAATCTGCCTTGCAATGCAGGGGACACCAGTTTGATCCCTGGTTCAGGAAGATCCTACATGCCACAGAGCAACTAAGCCTATGCACCACAACTACTGAACTGGTGCTCTAGAGCCCACAAGCTGCAACTACTGAAGCCCATCACCCTAGAGCGTGTGCTCTGCCTCAAGAGAAGCCACTGCAATGAGAAGCCCTCACACCACAACTAGAGAGTAGCTCCCACTCTCCACAACTAGAGAAAGTTTGTGCAACAACAAAGTCTCAGCAAAGCCAAAAAAATAATTAAAAATAAACAAATAAATTTTTTAAAAAGAAGGAAAACAATAGTTTAGCTATGTATCTCTCACAGAAGATGAAAATCTCCCTGAATTACAAAGAATGTAAAAGAGGGGATAATGCTTATTCTCCCTACCAAAAGCATCCTTCGTTTTTCTAAAGGATTTATCATTGGATATTTTGAGACTTTTTGTTGTTAGGGTACTATTCAATATAGAAATTTAGAAAATATAGACAAGCAAAATAAAAAATAGAAGTCTCCCAAAACTTCATGTACAAAATAAGCATTAAGACATTTATATACATACTTCCAGAATGATTTATAATATGTATTAATTAAAATTGATATATGTTATACAAATATGGTTCTTCTCACTTAGCAATACGTTTTCCATTGGTTGCTTTTCAGTGGTAAATTCCTCTATTATATTTCAAATATTATCTGATTCAAAAAACTGAGATTTACATGTATCTTTTTTAGAATTTCATTCCACAGCTCAGATCAACATTTTCCTAAATTTGTTCTATAGAACACTTGGTTACAAGGTATTCTGTCCCAAATAATAGAGTGATGTTTAGGAAAGGCTTCATCCCTTTTGGAAATGAAAGGCTTTTAGGTATCTTACAATGAATTGATCAAAGTTAAATGAAGTTTGCTCCAAGAAATACCTTCTCAATGAAAATTCATCAATATTGATATAATTCTAACTGAAATTAATGTATTCAGAAAGAGAGTTCAAAACATGGTCCTAGTCAAAATATCCTATACCCAAAGAAATTATCAAAAGAAGGCCCACTTTTGTAACAGTAGTGATCACCTCATTACTCAGTGAGGCCAGCACTGGCCATAGGGCTACTTTACAAGGACTTAGACACCAGAATTCAGGCATCTACTTGAGGTTGCAGATGAAATTAAGATCCCTTGCAACCCCGAGACTCCACGAATTTTGAGCATTAAAAAAACCTTTCAGATCTGCTTATTTGCCAGCCTCAACATATTTCCCCTCTGCAAGTTTCAGTTTCATCATCTACAAAATGAAGCATCTTTGTGTGAAGTCAGGGCTGCCATCCAACTGTGGGCCATAATCTGGATCCCCTTGGGGTCACTTCCTACAATAACATACTCATACCCCTTAGTATCCTAACTTTTACATCCTCACTGAGGATGTCTTTTCTTTCTCTGTTGAGGAAAAAATAGTATAAGTAAACAATATCATCAAGAATTGCTCACATGTGCAGACAGAGCATACACCAAACAGCTGGAAAACAAAGAAAGCAGGTGAAAGGTGAAGTTGCTTTGCTGAATGGGTATTAGAGGTTGGCGTACAAATCCACAGGGAGGATGAAAGCTTCACTAACGCTAGCACTTGCTCTGAAAAATCTGTTCACAGAACTTCCATCTCAGCAGCCCAGCCTCCCGTCCCCCAGCTGGTTTCTTCTGAAAGGCCTAGAGGTAAAGATAAAGTTTTTCTCCCTCTCTCTCCTTTTTCCCAGGAATACAAATAGAAGTGATTCTTCTAAATGTTTTTAAGAGACTAAGGCTCAATCAGAAAGAGATCTTCAGGAAAAAAAGCTTGAAGCAGCTTCAAAGCAGCCCTTGGACCTCACAGGATGTGGCTTCTCTGAACCCTGGGAGGGGTCTTGCTATTTTGTGTGCTCCTCAGAGCCCAGAGAAACCAATTTTGCGTCCCTCTTTCTTCCTGATGTTGAACAAGAATACAGGAATCTCAAGGGGGTTTTATCTTGGATATACTGCAATGTGGAATAAAATAGCTTTGAATGGTAGTCCTTTCTTGAGATGAACTTTCACTCACCTTCCAGGCAAAATATCAAAAAAGACCAACAAAACCTTAATCTAATTAAGTCTGAGAGAGGCACAGAGTTGATTCCTTGGCTGAACCTAACACCCCTGAAGAAGCTCTAAAACCCTCAGGGCTCCTCACTGGGTGCAGAATTAAGCCCATTGCTCGTGCTTGAATAAAATATACAAATTCAACCAAGCACTCTAACATTTTGGGTTTTGTGCCTGAGGTCTAGTGTTCCTTTTGTCCTGTGTCTCTTCCCATAGAGGACAGTCACTTGAACCTATTCCAAAGTTGGCTGGCTCCATCCCTATAAAATCCTTATGTTCTCCTTAAAGAGAACCGATCGTGCTAGCGCTGTTTACAGTGCCAAAGGCAGAGAATGGCCCTCCAAAGCCTCAAGAGTGAGTTACAGGACTGTTCTCTTACTGTCTGGCTAATAAACATTTGTAACTTATAGCAGAATTTTATCAAAGACCTCAGCTGGTGTAGAGGTTGTAAGGAAGATGATTTATAGTCCCACCCACCTGAAACTATTAGAGCTATGAAAATCTGTTTTGTCCGAGACACTGAAAGTCCCATGTCCCAGGAAACCCCAGAATGCTAGGCAAACCAGGACACTGGCCACCCTACATATCTACCAGAACAATTTACCAATTTACCAATGCCAAATTAGCTTGAGTCATTGCAAAACATCTTGTTTCCCTTATAATAACTTTTACAGACTTAAGTCCCCCCACCAAAAAAAAAAAAAAAAACAATGAGATCTAGAGCCTTGCTACTGAAAATGTGGTCCACAGACCAATATGTATGTGGTCCACAGATCTCTATGCCCCAGAACTTATTAGAAACGCATTCTAGGTCCCACCTCAAACCTACTGAATTAAGATCTGCAATTCAGCAAGGTCTCCAAGTAAGACCTTGTCTCAGGTCATGGGGTCGCAAAGAGTCGGACACGACTGAGCATCTGAACTGAACTGAAAGGAAGATCTCTCAGAAGGTGACTTTTAACTCAGTCTTAAAGTCAGTAGGAGTGCGTCAGCAGACGGCACAGCAAACAGAGGCACAGAAGACAGCAACATGTTCATTCATTCACCAGGAGTCATTTGTTGTTTCTGGGGGTCAGGGGTGGACATGATCTGGAAGGCAAACTGGAGAGAGACCGTGGAAGCCCTTGAACATGAGACTGCTTAGCCCTGTATCTTCCCTGTTCTCTCTCCTCTCAAGGCTCAGCTACTAAATTCTGTTTTATTTTCTAAAAGCTAGAACCGCTCCCTCCCCCTGACCTCTTCTGGCAGCAGCTGGACTCCTACAGTGCTAACTGAGGAAGGCAGCAGGTCCAGGAAGACTCTCCCCAAGGGATGCATTCAGGTTTAAGCTTTTCTATCTGGGAACCTTTGAACACTCACAGTCCTGTGTCTGGTTTAGGGAACTCAGCCTCTGATGGGGGAAAGCAGAGGAGAAAGCCAGCAGTTAAAGGAATGCAGATCAAGATCTCTATTTCCAAATGAAAAGCTAGAAAAATGAGCAGCTGAATTTTCCAAATGAAAAGCTAGAAAATAAGCAGTTTCTCTTTCATTCAGAAACCATATGGAGTACTGGTTACTTAATTACTTTGTGCCTCAGTTTCTTAAGCCATACAGTGGGAAAACCCTCGTACCTACCTCAGGTTGAGCTCGTGAATTAATGTAAGCAAAGCTCTTAAAACAGTACCTAGATCCTACGAGGAGATCTGTAGATGGTACCGCTTTGAATTTAATATAATGCAGGAGTCGAAGACATGACTTGCTGAGTGGGGAGCTAGGATGTGGCGGTTAGCCTCTGATTCAACCCAAGGGGCCATCTTCATAGATGCAGACATTTGCAAACACATTATCCTTTGCTACTTAAATGAACACCAAATAAAGAACAGTAATCAATCACATACACGGTGAACTGAGACTTACGGGGTACATTGGTCAGGGGACGATCAGAGAAGCAGCGTGAGGATGAGTGATACAGAATAGGATTTATCACAGTGGTTAGACCTTAAGTTAAACAGAACAAAGCCACCACACTGTGCATTCCTAGCAAGGCTGGTCAATTTTGAAATTTCACCAAAAAAACTTAGTCCCTATACCGAAGCCCAGGAGGCCTATTCAGAGGATTTCCTTTACTCTTTCCCTTTGGTGTATAACACACACTGCCCTTTGTACACCTCTGCAATAGAACCTGTGTCACTTGTGCTCCAACTATTGTGTCCACCTCATCCCTGGACTCTGCAAGCGTCTTCTGGCCAAAATTTGTGCTTCATCTCTTTATCTCCAGCTTCTGGCATAGTTCCTGTCATGTGTTAGGTCAAATCATGAAAAATCACTAATATTATACCATCTTCAGTCCACAAAAAAAATATCAGAATTTCATAAATTTCAGTGTATTCAGAGGTATCTGGCAAATGTTAACCAAGTAAGTGAATACAAGGCAACCACATACTCACAATTTCTGGTTAAGCATCAATGAAAGAAAGTACTTGATGTAAGGAGACACCAGCTCCTTATTACATACTCAACTATCTCTATACTCTTGAATTTGGAAGCACCAGTGAGTGAACCCCAACACATCAAATTCACAAGTTCTGTAGCACTTTCAAGTTTCTAGAGCTTGGCAGTATCTCCACACAAAAGATGAGTGATCCCCCAAGGGGTCAAATACACAGTTTTTCTGTACCATTGTAGTGTTTTCAGAGGTTGGCAGTATCTCCACACAGCTGAGTGACAGACTCTGAGATGGGTGAGATTAACTTCTGAGATGGCAAGTGTCCAAGACAGCTCAGTAAGCAGCTGCTGAACGCTGCCTGATTTTCAGTCCCAGCATCACGGGACAGCAAGGAGCTTCAGAGGTCATGGATCCCAACCATATATCACTTGGAAGTGAAAATTAGCAGATGCTAAATAACTATTTTAAAAATCAAGACATGTGTCAGTGAAAGAGAGTTTGAGAAAAGGAAAGCAAAAAAGGAAGGAAGGAGAGAGCTGATAGAAACTCTGGCACCAGGCAGTTGCACCTGCCAAATGCAGCCTTTGTCCTCACTTCATCCAGCTATAAGAGGTCTAAAATTGTGAGGTGTGGCAAGATCCCCCATCCAAATGGACCCCAGCAGCCACCATTTGAAGTTGCAGAGAGGCCTGAGCTGGTGGGTCAGTGAGAGGTTGTTCTGAACCTTTAAAAAGGACAAAGCTCTAGAGAAATGATATCCTTGCAGATGTGTTTCTGCCTGGGTCCAGCCCTACAATTCCCTGGGGTCTGGGCCTCCTCTCATTTCCACTTCCTACACCTCGGTCCCCAGGTCCCCTAACCATCACTATCCTCTGCCCCTGGTTACATGATGACTGGACTCTTCACCTCCATCCTGGGTCCTGGGTCCTGCTTCTCACACCTTGCCTGGTTAGGAGGACAGAGCAAGTGAATTTAGAAGAGCTGGTTATCCCCTATATGCGAGACAGAATAAGAGACACAGATGCACAGAACAGTCTTACGGACTCTGAGGGAGAAGGTGACGGTGGGACGTTCTGAGAGAATAGCACTGAAACATGTATATTATCATATGTGAAACAGAACACCATTCCATGTTCGATGCATGAGACAAATGCTCAGGGCTGGGGCAATGGGATGACCCAGAGGGATGGGATGGGGAGGGAGGTGGGAGGGGGGTTCAGGATGGAAAACACATGTAAACCCAGGGCTGATTCATGTCGATGTATGACAAAAACCGCTACAATATTGTAAAGTAATTAGCCCCCAACTAAAATAAATTAATTTATTAAAAAAAAAAAGAAGAAGAGCTGGTTATCTTATATAGGCTACATCACTTCAAATTCACAACAAAATGCTGAGAGGTAAGGATTATTATTAGCCTCCTCTAAAAGATGAAGTTAGGTAATCTGTCAAAAGTCACAGAGCTAACAAAGGATGAAAGAGGAATAAAAATCCAGGTGTATCAGACTTCAAGTCCATATTCTTTTCAATATGCCACACTGTCTCTCTTTCCATGCTTCTTTTCCACTTTTCCTGGAGTCTCACATGCATCTTCCCCAGAATGCCACAGTCATTCTAACACCTTCTTTAACCTACAATTCATCTCTTAAGCTCCAGCAACTTCCCTCACTCAGGTTTTGGCCAACTCACAATGCCTTTTAAGATAGATGAGCTGCCTACCGTTCATAATCCACAAATGAAGGGAGGGCATACCTGATCTCACCTCTCTTGCCTTCCATGAGTCGCCACTACTATAGGCAGGGTCCAAATATCTGATCATGGCATAAATGCCATTCACAATGTGGCCCCTACTGGTCCTGCTGGCCCCACTTCTCACCTGGCCCTTTTATCTTTTCCTTTTTTCACCAGATTTCAACTACACTTAACCTCTTCCCCAAACACACCTACTCTAAGATTAAGTAGTCAACAACTTGGCCTACAGTACTTATTATAATAAGATGGAAAACTTTTAATTATCTCAGCATCTGGTGCTAAAATTTTTCTTTGGGAAGAACCACCTTTATTGGGATGGCTTCCCAGGTGGTGTTAGTGGTAAAGAACACACTTGCCAATGCAGGAGACATCAGAGATGCAGGTTTGACCCCTGTGTTGGGACGATCCCATGGAGGAGGGCATGGCAACCCACTCCAGTATTCTTGCCTGGAGATCCCATGGACAGAGGAGCCTGGTGGGCTATAGTAGATAGGATCACAAAGAGTCAGACATGACTGAAATGACTTGGCACGCATGCACCTTTATTGGAAGAATTTCTTCACAACCCCCACTGGTGCAGAAGTTGAGGTCCGAGGGGTCCTAACTGAGAGTAGTTTGCAGGTTATGCTCTTAGGAAGTAAATGCTGATATAGAGTTTGAGGCCCAAGATATTTATTAGGACAATCCAATGTACATCAAGTGATGAATAAATTATAGTGGATCTACAAACTACATTGTGGAGTATTATTCACCCATAAAAAGGAATAAAGTACTGATACATGGTTTAACACAGATAACCTTGAAACCGTTATGCTAAGTGAAAAGAAGCCAGTCACAAAAGGCCATATATTATATGATTCCATTTATATGAAAAAATCCATAACAGATAAATCTATACAGGCAGAAAGTACATTAAGGGTGGCCAGAGGCTGGGGAAAGAGGTAATATGGAGTGACTGCTAAAATGTATGGAGTTTCTTTTGAGGATCATGAAAATGTTCTGTAACTAGATAGCAACAATAGTTGCACAACTTTGTGAATATATTAACAACCACTGAGTAGGACACTTTTAAAGAGGGACTATTACAATACATAAATTACACATCAACAAAACTAAACAATTTTTAAGGCAACTTTTGGGGATCAACATCTGTGAAAGGAAGGAGGAAGAAGCAGAACTTGGCAGAGGAAGAACCTAAACTGTGACGCAAGCCCAGCAAAGCCCCAGCTAACCAGACCGGGAGCTCTGGAGTGAGTGGTGCCCCTTAGTGTCTCACACGAGGCTGAAATAGCACAGCCGTTATACTTCCACCTCACTCAGTCACTGGAGGTGGGTCATCCTGGGAAGGACGTGGCCTCAGGTAAGGTGTCATCCTGCTGCTGAAGCAGATCCTGCCGACAGTGGGCAGCTGTCTGCTGACCCACTTGCTGGAATTGAGCAACAAGCCTTTCTTAGGAGGGGGTCTGAGTGTAAATATCCTGCAGGTCACTAGTGAAAGAATGTGATACTTGTTCCAGAAAGGAAAGAGAAAATGACAGGGGAAAAAAAAAAAAAGAGGAGTGAGTGACACACAGCCCGTGAGATGGCAAAAAACCTGGTAGTGTGCAATGGTGTGTGTGTGTGTGAGTCATTCAGTCTTGTCCGACTCTTTGCCACCCCATGGACTGTAGCCTGCCAGGTTCCTCTGTCCATAGAATTCTCCAGACAAGAATACAGGAGTGGGTTGCCATTTCCTTCTCCAAGTGTGCAACGGTGTTCCTCCTCATAACTCTTCACATCTTCACCTACATTAAGGCACAGAGTATAGATCCTTAACCTTTTGCCAAATAAATAATTCTATTCTAACACTCTACCTTTCTGTTCTTATATTCTCATTTCTTCCGGAGACTCAGCTATTTGAAGCATTTATTCAACTAAAATTTTTTAAAGTTTTGTAGGACAGAAGCACATCTCTATTCTTTCTTTCCACAGACTTGCTAAAAGTCATTAATACTATGGTATAATTTATGAATTAGGGTCAACACTATGCTTAAAATTTATGAATAATGATGAACAAAGGAAGTGGTGAAAGAAAAAACAAGACAAACTCTACCACCAAAACCAAGTTGGACTTATATCAGGAGTTTCATCCACAAGTTTTTCATATAAAGCACACCTGGAAACGCCACAAGAAAGACTGTCTTTCACATATTGCATCTGGTTAACACACGAGCAGTGGGAAAAACAACAGGGAAACTGTAAACCCAGACATATAATAATAACAACTTATTTTTGCAAAATTACTTTCTATATATCATCCCATTTAGTCCTTTCAACAACTCCCTAAAGAAGGAAGATCAGAATTATTATTATAATCATCATTTATAATTAAGTCAACTGACATTCAGAGTTCAAGTGACTGGCTTAAGTTTACATAGCAATGAAGCAATGTTCCCAGAACTTTACATAGAGCAAGTTACTCCAAAAGCAATACTCTTTCCATGACTATACCATTCTATAGCACAACTACCACCATCTCCCTACCCTCCCTGGCCAGAGAGGTAACCACAAGTGGACAGAGAGAAACCTGTTCAGCAATTCATATGCATTTCTCATAAGGCAACAACCATTTGAGGATTAACTTCTTAGAGGAAGTTTTCCATTAATTAGTGTGGCTTTCAACCAACCAAACATGGGTTTCTCCAGTGGCTCAGATGGTAAAGAATCTGCCTGCAATGTGGGAGACTGGGTTTGATCTCTGGGTCAGGAAGATCCCCTGAAGAAGGAAATTACAACCCACTCCAGTATTCTTGCGTGGAGAATTCCATAGACAGAGAAGCCTGGCCACTATAGTCCACGGGGTGGCAAAGAGTCAGACATGACTGAGTGACTAACACACTCAATCAACAAACAGAATGAACTGAGCTACCTCAGAAATGCTAGGACTCATTTGTGTGTGGAGTTGAAAAAGTTAAACAGTAAAACTGCAGACAACTAGTGACCATTTCCAGTATGGCAGCAAGAGGAATTTTAGATAGGAGGACAGAAGAAGAAAATATTGAATAAAGGGCTTCCATAGAATGCAGCAGCATTTCCAGGACTTTTCCTTCCCAACAGAAGTCATTACAATAACATCAGGAAATCAAAGGCACTCATGGGAAGTGACAGTAGACCAGGACAAAGTGATACATCTAGCACTGGTATGGACTGTGCAATTAGCAATGAAGAAGATACAGTATTACTTTACAAAAAAATATATTTGAGAAACTATGTCTCAATAAAGTTAAATGGATTTCTTTACTCCAGGACTTCCCAGGAGGAAAAGAGATTGTGCAGCAGTTTGAGAAATGGTGAATTCAAGCAATAAAATACAGTTGGTGTCATTTATAACAACTGCAGAGAAAAATGAATTGTTCTGGACAACTAGTTCAGGTAAGAAAAATACATGGCTTGTTTGACATCATTCTCCCTCCTGCCCCCATCGCAAGCAGAACTAATTAGTCACTGCACTCTGCCACCGATTATAGATGCAGCCCCATAATCTTTAAAACAACACTCTAAGAAGCTGCTACTAGTTAATCATAAATAAATTATCAGCTTTGAAGCAAAAAAGTCAGGCGTAAACCAGCATGGGATGAAGAAACAGATTAGATACTCCTCAGAGTGCAACAGATGTCCAGGGTCCAGACCAGGAAGACCTGTTAGCTAACTCCCACAGGAAGGGGTAAGGGCCAGAAACCAGGTCCCACTGCCACTGTACCCCCAGCACCTAGTACAGGGCCTGACATGGTAGACTCTATATATGTTTGGTGAATTAATGGGTTAACATCAAAATCACATGGCAGTGATCATTTTACATAGTCTGTAGTTATACATGTATATTAGCCATTAGGAAAATGTATAAAATTGTTCCCTATCATGGGTCCAGTTTCTTTCTCAGCTATTCTTTCTGCTATCCTTCTAAGGACCCTGATAAAGAACCCCATCCAGTATGGTTTAAGAAGCACCAAGAACCACAGACTATAACACCAACAAATCCTGGTATGAATTCTGAATCTACATTTATTTGCTGTATAACCTTGAGAAAATTACTTGACCTCTCCAAGTATCAGTGTCTTCAACTGCAAAAAGAGGATAATAATATCTACCTTGTAAGGTTGTTTTGAGAATTAGGGACTTATACAAAGCACCTAAGTTTCTGGATCTTTTTCTACTCATGCCTCTCCTTGTTTCCAAAAGGATTGAAAGTGGTTTTTAAAAAGTAACCTATGAGCAACTAAATTAGTTTAAAATAAAGAAGTAAAAAAATTCAAAGCAAAGGGAAAACAAGTATAGTAAAAAAAACCGAGTAAAATCAGGAATGTGCCTACTTGCACACAGTAGGCATAAAGTGAAAACGTTGGCGGTAGTGGTCAGAGTTTGTACTGTTAGTCATCATTGCTGCTGTCATTATCTCTGCCTGGGGGATTCCAGTCATCCTTCAATTGTCAAGGAAAGACTAGCTCTACTAAATAGTAAACATAATGTAAAACTTCAAAAGTTAAAACACTGTGTCACTGGTACATGAATAGACCAATAGAACAAAACAAAATGGCCATAGGAGATGTAGTATATGATAAAGTTGCATATGTATGTGCTTAAAGTTTATGATAAAGTTTAGTATATGATAAATTTGCCAGATTCTGAAAACCTCAGATTTAGATGTATAAACTGAAGCAATAAAACATTAAGAACTTTGCCAAGTTCACACAGCTAGTAAATTATACAATGGGGATTTGAATGTAGGCATTCTGATTCCAGAGTTCACTTTATTAACCACTGAACAAGAATATTAATTTTAAAAGCCAAAGTTCAGACAAGTAAATATAATATTCTACCTTTGGTGTTAAAAAAAAAGGGAGAAAGAAAAAAACTATGTTTGCTTGTATATGCATTCAAAATTCTGAAAGGACACACAAGAAACTAATAGCCATAGTTACTTTTGGATAGCATGGGGCTGGACAGAAGAGTAATGGGGGTTAGGGGAGATATATATATATATATATATGTACACACATACCAATTTATTTTAAAATATATGCATATATATTTGAACTATATGAATGTATAACCTGATCCAAAATTAAAATACAAAAACAGAAAGAAAACGCTCACCTGAGCAAACCTTTTCGGACCCTCTTCCAAACACAGTAAGCCCACCCCTCTTCCGTGTTCCTGTATCACCTGTGCCTACATTTTTTCTGACCCATATCATGTTACACTGTTCTCATATCATGTTACACTGTTCTCATCTATGCTCCATTACCCTGGTCACCTAGAGCCCGCCAAGCTCTGAGATCTTCTAAGGCAAGACTCTGTTTCTTTCATTCTTGTAGCCCCAGTACCTAGTGCCGTCCCTGATGCGTGGCACGCATCCAGCTCATGGGGAAGTGAAAGTCAGAAAAAGAGAAGAAAGAGGGCAGGCCGACCCGCCAACTTTGTGGCATTAGCACTCTGGAAAGGAGAATCAAGGGGGGCCTTCATGTAAAAATGGGAATCTGAAGAGGAAATGAGGAGAGAGGAAAATATAGCAACCCTTGCAGAAAAGGTATAGTCAACCCAACTAAGGAAAAAGGGTAAAAAGGGTACTTTGGGCCAGTGCTAATCAAGGCTAACTGAAGAAGATGAACCTCCAACTGAGAAAGAGATGAGGGGTGAAACCAATCCTGGAAGAGCAGAGAACGGAGCACAAGACTGAGGCCTAGAAGCAAGTACTTCCAGCCACAAGAGACTCAGCTGAAGACTCTCTGCCACTCTGATGACTGAAAAGAGGGCAGAGGACATGTGAAAGACTGACATTGGAAGAGATTCTCAGTTTGTATATGCCGACCACACATTTGGCCTGTTGCTTTCTGTTCATTTAAACTCTTTGCATACAGCACAGTGAACTCAGTGCTCTGTGGTGACCTAAATGGAAAGGAAATCCAAAAAAAGAGAGGACATCTGTATACATGTGGCTGATTCACTTTGCTGTACAGCAGAAACTGACAAAGCAGTGTAAAGCAATTATATACTCTGATAAAACAAAACAAACAAAAACAAAAAACCACCTCTTTGTATACATTTATCTGAGGGTTGAATGAAGATTCAGGAATTGAGCCAAGGGTGTATTCTCCCCAGCAGAATAAATCCCTAATTTCACAGACAGCAGTCAGACCACTCTCATCCCTGCAAAACTGGGCTTCTGTGGATAACTGTGCATACCCTGATACTATGATCCACAGGAATATTTAATTACTTGATTGTGTTAATCATCAAAACTGCACATTTTTTTTTCCCCAAGCCACTTGGCTTGCAGGATCTTAGTACCCCGACCAGAGACCGAACCTGGGTCCTGGCAACGAAAGTACAAAGTCCTAACCACTGAACTACAAAAAGAATTCCCACTAGTCCTTATTTTAGATACAGGCACTGGAATAGGTGGAAGTGATGTGAAACAATGACTACAGTTTGTTTCAAAAAAATAACAAGGGCTTCCCTGGTGACTCAGTGGTGAAGAATCCACCTGCCAACGCAGGTTCCATTCCTGGTCCAGGAAGATTCCACGTGCCATGGAGCAACTAAGCTTCTGAACCACAACTATTGAGCCTGTGTTCTAGAGCCTGGGAACCGCAGCTCCTGAGTCCACCTGCCACAGCTATTAAAGCCCACATGCCTAGAGCTGGTGCTCCGAAACCAAAGGAAAGCCCGTGCAGCAATGAAGACCCTAGCACAAAAACAAATAAATAAATAAAATCATTCTTTAAATAAAATTAAATTTAAAAAAAATAACAACTATTTGTAAAACAAGAAGCCTGGATTGTCCAAATGATAGATTTTAGGAAGGGAATGCACTTTATACGGATACTTCCCTTTAAGACACAAACCAATTAAATGAAAAACTAAATTCCTTCCTAAATACAGGAAATGTTTGCAGAAGAATTTTTATTTCATTCCTTCAGCCCTAACTGGCATTAGCAAATACGCAAAGTAATGAAAGAGGTCATTAAGAAGGAACTAGAAATACCTTTCAATGCTATCAGAAAGAAAAAAGAAAAAAAAAAAAAGACATCTTAATTATATTCTGCCACCTAGTGACAAAGGAAATTTAACATACTTGCTTAGCCAGTCTCAGAGAACTGAGAGCCACCTTCCACCACGTGGAGGCCAGAGCATGGTGTTCCAGAAGCTTCTGGTGCACCGTCGTCCTCTCTGCTTCGCCCAGAACTTCAGGAGACATTGCAAATACCTCAACAGCCAAGGAAGCTGTTCAGTCTGGGGCTGACAGACATCATGCGGAGCCCAAAGGCCCAACCTCTGTCACTCAACAGGGCCCACTGGTCCCTTTGCTACCTCCTGCCAGTTGCCGAGGGCTTCGAGGGGAAACAGCAGAAGACTGAACAAGACACGCTGAAATTGGCCGTTTTCATCCTGAGGTTCCACCGTCAGGAAGGAGAAGTGGAAATATTAGTCTATTATCTCCTCATGAAATGGCATAACTTTCACTCACAAATCTTCCTGCTCATACAAGACTGCTGACACGAAAACTCCTATTCATTCCCAAATATAAACTGAAGGAACGTTATGTTTTAAAGGGGCATTCAGTACACGACGCTTTTTCTGAGACGCTTTTCGTCAGCTGAGCTTCGTCCACTGAAGAGGCGCCCGGAGCTGCAGAGCACGTAGCCTGGGAGTTGGGGGCGGAGCCAGTAGAAATGTGGCCGCTCTGGCTGGCGCTCGGGACCATAGAGTTTCTGACCAGGTAACAGAATCTCAATGATTCTTCAGAGGTCTTCAGGTTCTCCTGCCGTTTAGGTGGCCGTCTCGGTCCGTTTGCGGAAGACCATCGATGTTATAGCAGTAGCATTTAATAAAGAATTTGATCCTGTACAGAAACTTCGTGGGCAAGATAGAGCAAAGCAATCAGCATTTAAGAATCTTCTTGGCCCAGAGGATCAGCAAAAGCTGGAGAGGGACTTTTCTAAGCTTTCACATGTTTAAGGTGAAGTAGACACGAATATGTTGCCCAGCTGCAAAACTGAAGATCCCAAATTTGAAAACTTAAAATATCCCAGTGCTGAAGAAATAACATAAAATTAATCTTGTTGTTTGTTATGTACCGATTCATTGTACAACTGAGTAGTATCAGACTAAACTTGTAAAAACAAAAATGTACATCCAAAGTTATTCGTATTAGATTTATTTCTATGCCCCATCTCACCACTTCCAAAAATAAAATTTCAAATTATAAATTAAAGCAGCCAAAACGCAAAAGGAGAAATGTAGTTGAGATAAATTCCATGGTAAGAATCTTCTGCAAAGAATTTGTTACCAAAATACTGTGATATTCCAGGACCTCACTGCTCACATTGTGGTCCCAAGACCAACAGTGTCAATATCTCCTGGAAACTTTTCAGAAATGCAGAATCTCAGGCCCTACCCCAGACCTGCTGGATCAGAATCTATCAACAGGATTCCCAGATGACTTGCATGTACATGGAATTTTTGGAGCACTGATCTAGATTTCCCCCATGAAGACTGAGATACTTTTGAGCATCCTAGTATACAAAGTAAATCAGGAAAAAAGGTAAGCATAATTAGTTCCTCAATGGGAAGCCATGAATTTTAAGAAATTTATCCTATGGGACCTTAAGACTCAAGTACATAAATACCCAATGGTAAGTGTTCTCAATGTCTTTTTTTTTCTTTGGTGCCAAATGTTGCAGCAAACAGAATTTGGTTATGTCTTATAAATTATTAATAGTAAAAGCTGAAGGTGTAGTACCAAAGCCTCAGTGAAGGCAGTTCTAAAGTGGGGCTAAGCTAATAATCTAAGTCAGAGGTCAGCAAACTTTGTTACCAGAATTGTAGATAGTTTTATTAGAGCACAGCCATCCTCATTCAATTTCCATATGTCTATAAATGCTTTTACACTATAATGGCAGAGGTAAGTATTTGCAACAGAGACCATATGGTCTGCAAAGCCTAAAATATTTACTATCTGCCATTTACAGAAAAAAGATTGCCAACCTATGAGCTATATGATTACCCTGGGGAGAACACAGCTTTCAGTCTTCCCAAGAATATCACTTCTCCTAGCCAACTTCTGATAGGAATTAGAAATTGTACAGTAATGAGGGCATAAGAATTAATTTGAGGGGTTGGTGGCTGATAAACTGACATTCAAAAAAAAAAACCCACACTTGTAAAGTTTTCCAATTTCCATGGCATAAATCACAGTTCCTCAGCTTCAGCACTGTTGACATTTTGCGCTAGATAATTCCCAGGTGACACAATGGTAAAGAATCCGTCTGCCAATGCAGGAAACACAAGAGACTCAGGTTCGATCCCTGGGTCAGGAAGATCCCCTGGAGGCGGGAATAGCAACCCACTCCAGTATTCTTGCCTGGAAAATCCCAGGGACAGCAAAGCCTGGCAGGCTACAGACCATAGGGTCACAAAGAATCAAACACGACTGAAGTGACTTAGCACAGGCACCAGTATCCTTGCCTGGAAAATTCCATAAACAGAGGAGCCTGGTGGGCTACAGTCCATGGGGGCGCAAAGAGTCGGACATGACTGACCGACTGAACACACACTTTGTTGGCTGAGAGAGGGGGTGTGGGTGGGGGCTGTCTTTAGCATTTTAGGATATTGAACAGCATCCCTGGCTTCTACCCACTAGATGTCAGTAGCAATCCCCAAGTTGTGAAACAATGTCTCCAGAGATTGCCAAGTGTCCCCAAGGGGCAAAATCACTCTCATAGAACCACTGGTGTTAATACTCTTGCTCTGACCAATTTCAAGCTACCGACTTGACACCACCGACCATAGATGTGGGAAGAGATGTGTACAGTCTCACAAACCAGAGAGAACCATTTCCAGCATACCACTGTGTGAGAACATACTTGCACAGGTAGTAATATCCTTGCCTTAATTTAAAAATTGAGGTATCTAGGCAGGATCTCCACCTGATTCAAACATTACCCCTTTCCCACAGAAATGAATCTGCTAGCAAAATTATTTTTTCTTCAGGAAGTGGCCTGGATCCTGCCACACAAGATTATGTCCCGCAAAGCATGGTTGAGATTGTTTTGAAATAGAAAACATCCAAAGCAGATGTTAGCAGTCACCCCAAGGCTTATTAAAAACTCTCAATAATATATCCCTGAATCATGTGACTTCCCAGTGGATTTGAGTGAATGAACTAGCCCCAAGGAAATTAAATGACTGAACTTTTTATATGAACATGGGTCCAGTTTTATTGTAATTATTGTTTTTGTTTTGTTATTTATTTAAATAGATTTGGGGAAATATCTACTAATGAGAGTAACATTAACTTGGAATACTTTACATCAAAAGTACTGACAATGGTTAATTATTCAGAACCAATTACTAAGGCGTTTTTATGGCTGTGACATTAAAGCCATATAATCAGCACCCAGGAGAACACTTATCCTCCTCTTCTGGGAGGGCAGGCATCCATATTTATCTACAGTTTGAGACTCATTAGGATGTAAGGCTATTTCTATCAATTCTGAATTCTTTAGGGATATTAGCATGCAGATTTTGTAGAATCAGCAATAATGTAGTGTCTGTTTTAAACTCATGATACTTAGAGTGACAGACCAATGGAAGGTCAATAATATTATTTTTGCCAGATTTCTGCACAAGATCATTCTGTACAATGATCAGTGGGCTACCCCCTGTGCAATTTCCTTTCCTCTTCCTAGCTGTCGCCTCCCTGGGTTCCCTGAATGATTAAAGAAACCAAAAGCAGTTTGACTCATAGAGTTATAAGAATTTTGTCAACTTTGTGGTAGCCTTTAGTATCATGTGGTTGACAGTGTGACTGATTAAACCCATCTCTAAATTAAAGATGTACATATACATGCACACTACACACACTGAATCATCTACAAATTTGAACTTCAGCTTCAGGCTGGAGACACTACTTTTCAAGGGTCTCATCTGATTATTTCACCTTCTTGTGGGATCTTGGTATCTTGTGACAATTGTTAACATCTGCTCCCAAGTATCGAATAGTATCCAGGTGGATCTAGGTGCTCCCAACATCTTGGCATCAAGATATTACTTAAGTATTCATATCTTCTCCTATAGCAAGCAACGATAAATGAGATAAATACCAAAATCTATATATGAAATTTGGGGAAAAAGAAGAATCTCAATTTGAATTAGTACAACTGCAAAAAATAGAGAAATCTAATTATCATACATGACCTGTTACAGTGATTTTACATACATAAGATGTAAGAGCTATAAATGCACTGTAGGTTATGATTGCAAATCTTCCCCTTAATCTCGGTAAGGATAAGTCACCTCAGATCCATTGGAAATATCCTTTGTATACATTACCTCCAACAAATAATGTTGTAGATATCCCTAAAGACCATTTGCTCTGCATATAAAATTCTGTCCTGGAGACCCAAACAAGAATTTTCCTAAAAATGAGACTAGCTCAAAAACTGAACAAAAATACAGCAAACCATGTGAATAAAAATGGAATTTTGAGGGCTAGAAGGTTTCTGTTTATAAAAATCAAATGGCTTCTGTTTTGAGTGTACCTAGATTGAATTGTACTTGAGGAGTTAATGAAAAATGTTTAATAAGGATCAGAGGTCACCAACAATAACAGATTTTGGAAAAACAGAGAAATAAAACCTTTATCTAGAGCTTTAAAATAGATTTGAGAGGAATCATTAGCAGACTCTATCAAAAATGTAACACAAGGTCTACAAAATCTCAGGTAGCTGTGATGTCTTCTAGATAATCTTTACTTCCACTCTCCCCATAATTATGTTCATTATAGATTCTCAAGTCCAAAGTCAAAGTCTCCCAGAATTATATCACTCAACTTTTTGAATGATTGTATCAGTCAGGATAGGATAGATTTTATGGTGATAACAACCCCCAAATTTCAGTGACTTAACAAACATTTATTTCTCATCCACGTGATCACAAGTGGGCTGGCAGGAGGTCTCAGCCCACCATAATCACTCACTCAGATGATACAAGTTTCATCTCAACATGTGCTTCCATCATCTCCAGAGTAGTGAGAAGGGAACATTTAAACTTCATGCAACCTCTAGTTCCATCTAGAACTGTCCCATGTCACTCCCATCTGCATTGCATTTGTCAAAGCAAATCTTATTGCTACATCCAGTGTCAAGGGGGGTGATGACTCAAAGAGGAACTGGAATAATGGTAAGCAGCCCTAATGACTACCACAGTGACAAGATGTATTTTAGGATATAAATGTCATGATTCTTTGAGTCACCTCTGACTACTTCCCCCTTCAACTTTGTAGGATTCTGTGTTTGTATAAGGCAGACATAAAGACTTTATATCCCATAAATCCTCATAAACCTCACCAGGAGAACAATTCAAATTGAGCTTCCCACCCCACCCCCAGCCAGAGCCGTACTGGTCCTGCAACTCTCGCAGTGTCAGAGCTCTGTTCTGCAGGATGGGGGTCTGTTAAAGTTGTCAAGAACAAGGCTTACTTCGAGAGATACCAAGTGAAGTTCAGAAGACAGCAAGAGGGCAAAAATGACTACTATGCTTGGAAATGACTGGTAATCCAAGATAAAAATAAGTACAGCACACCCAAATACAAAATGATCGTTCATGTAATGAACAGAGATATCATTTGTCAGATTGCCTGTGCCTGTATAGAAGGAGATATGATTGTTTGTGCAGCTTATGCTCACGAACTCCCAAAGTATGGTGTGAAGGTTGGCCTGACAAATTATGCTGCAGCACATTGTACTGGCCTGCTGCTGGCCCGCAGGCTTCCGAATAGCTTTGGTATGGACAAAATTTACGAAGGCCAAGTCAAGATGACTGGAGATGAATACAATGTGGAAAGCATTGATGGTCAAACTGGTGCCTTCACCTATTACTTCAATGCAGGACTTGCCAGGACTACTACTGGGAATAAAGTTTCTAGGGCCCTGAAGGGGGCTGTCAATGAAGGTTTTTCTGTCCCTCACAGTACCAAACAGTTCCCTAGTTATGATTGAGAAAGCAAAGAATTCAGTGCTGAGGTACACCAAAAGCACATCATGGGGCAGAATGCTGCAGATTACATGTGTCATCTGATTGAAGAAGGTGAGGATGCTTACAAGAAACAATTCTCTCCATACATAAAGAACAACATAACTCCATACATGATGGAGATGTATAAATAAGCTCATGCTGCAATACAAGAGAATCCAGTGTATGAGAAACCTGAGAAGGAAGTTAAAAAGAAGAGGTGGAATCAGCCCAAAATGTCACTTGCTTAGAAGAAAGATCAGGTAGCTCAGAAGAAGGCAAACTTCCTTAGTGCTCAAATGGGCTGCTGAGAGTTAATAAACCAGATCACAATTTTCTATCAAGCTATTTCAGATAAAGACAATAATTAACTTACTGAACAAGCAAAAAAAAAAAAAAAATTGATCCCCAATTAGATGCTCTAGGAAACCCAACACCAAAGAGGAGAGTATAACTCAGGATCTTTTGCGCTTCAAGAGATAGAAATCCAATTCAAACTAGCATGGGCAAAAACATAACCAAATTCAAAAAGAGCTATGGCATACCAGGCCTTGAAGTGAGACTGAATCAGGGCTTAAATACTGTTAGTCTCCCTTCTCTCTGTCTTTCATCCCTGTAACTCTCTCCTTTGTTAGAATATCTCAAGCTGACTTCTCCAAGCAAGGGGATGGAAGGGAAATATGACCCTAGGGAGCTGTAGGCTTACAACCAGAAAGGAACCTAGGACTCTTCCTCACCAGCTCTACTTAGAAAGATCCTAGGAAAACCACTGAAGCTGCAACACAGCAAAGCTTGTGATTTTTCAAAGATTGCTCTGGCTGCTGTTTGGAGAATTTGTTGGATAGAAGCAGAAGTGGAAGCACCACCTAACCTTGCTGGCCAACTATTTAATGAAATTCTCTCTTCCCTCACTTTCTGTGACACGGAAGCATTATAGGTCTCTGGTAGAGGCTAAGAAGCTTTTTAGACTCATTTCTCTTGTTATCACAGATCACCTCTTGGGTTCTTCATGAACTACACACATTGGGGGCAGTAATACAGAGTATTATTATTCTGAGCCTGGTGTTGGAACCCAAGTGGAAAAGTTTCACAGACTGATCCTGGGTATTTCTCTTTTCCATACTTAAATCTTAACCTTATAGTTACAACTTACTTCTCTGCTGAGCCTGCTGTTACTAATCTGCTCAAAAACAGCCACTGCTTTTTACATTCATTTATTTAAATAAAAACTTTCCAAGTTGTCCACAATACTGCTTCAATTTACTTTTCGACAGTTTTTTTCCCCAATTTTTACTACTCAAATGTAAGTTAGTACCTTTTCACAAAAGACTCAAAAAAATTCAGATGTATGCAGAGGGAAATGTGGTAGCCCCCCTCTCACCTCCTCCACTTCCCTCTCCAGAGGTGACAAGTTTGGCAGTGAAACTGACCAGGACACTATGGTCCTTCCCCTCCCCCCTACCCCCATGTCCTCCACCTGCCTTTTGTCTGTAGAAAAACTTTAGTCAAAGAATAAATTTAATCCAAGAAATGATAAAATGCAGAAACAAGGGGAAAGAAATCAAATGGGACAAAATAGTAATAGTTTAGTCATTAAGCAAAGTCAAGGACCTTTTATTCCTTCTCATTGGCTATAGATGATATTCTAACCCATGTCCTTTGAGCTGCTTTGTAGATACCAAAACTGCCACCAGGTGGAAATTAAGTAGGCCAAAAAGTTTGTTTGGGTTTTCTCATAAGGTATTATGGGAAAATGCAAATGAACATTTTGGCCAACCCATTGCATGACCAGACTGTAGCCATGACATAAGTTGCTCCATCTTGCACAACTGTGAGGACTGATCTCAAAGAAATGAGAACAAACTGACCTTGGAACTAAAGATTAGCTATACTTAAAATAATCAAGATGATGCTGATCAGACCACCGAATGACTAATTTCAAGGTGATTGTCAGAACTGACTGTGCTATTCTGCATATGGAGCCTGCTCACTCCACCTTTGCACCCCTGAAACTCCCCTTTAAAAGCTCTGGCCCGATGATTGTCAGTGGGGAGTCAGCCTTTGGACATGAGTTCACCATCTCCCCCAGTTGCTGACCTCCAAAATAAAGCAAATTTTTCTTTCAAACAATCTTGCCTCTCAAGTATTGGCTTTTCAGAGGCAAGCAGCTGACCTGACTTTGTCTCCTTTCAATGCATTTAACCTATATATGTAAAAAAAAAAAAAAAAAAATGTGGAAGTCTCTTTCTATAAATGTAACAGGAATTATATAATATGTATTACTTGGCCAGTTGCCAAATACTCTAACACAAATGGTATTATTACTTAACATATGCCTTACTTCACCATTTCAATATGTCCAGGTGCCTCATTCTTCTTAAGGACAAACTGGTACTCATAAGATGGATGAAGTACAGTAAAGGTCCATGATCCTTTTAAATGCAGGTCTAGATTCTAAAACACTCTGAAAACTGAAAGTTTTTGGAAAGTTGGCAGCAAAATCATTTGGTGGTAAAACCTGACCTGAACCAACATGAAGCTTTTCAGTCTTTATGTATCTTACTTAATGAATATTCATAATTTTTATTGCAGAAATAATAATGTGTTTGATTAGAACATGTTGTCCCAGACCCCACTAGGGATGTGACATAATAAATAACAAAAAGTTCTGAAATATCAAACTTCTGCCCCAAGAGTTTCAAATAAATGATTGTGATTCTGTCACTTAGGAATTTGGGTCTCTGTGTGTGTGTGTGTGTGTGTGTGTGTGTGTGTGTGTGTGTGTTTGCAGTTTCTTAAGAGAAGTTTATGAAACTTGTAAAACTTTCTACTGCTGCTAATTAGCATTTATTGCCTGCTCATTAGATACCAAACACTGTTCCAATGTTTTCTGTAAACTAGTTAATGTCATGCTCACAACAATACTAGAAAGTAAATATAAGTATTGTTATAATCTCCATTTTATTGATAAGAAAAACTGAGTTGTAAGGAGGCTAAGTCATTTGTACAACTTCTACAGTTAGTAACTTAAGCAGGCACAAATTAATCTAAACCTATTTGGTTCCAGAGCTTGTGCACTCAACCCCTTATGCTATTTTGCCTTTATGCTCTCTGAGAATAATGTAGCAAACATAGCCAGATCTTTACATTTTGCCCCATTTGCTTGACATCATTTTTTAAAAGTGAAACATTATAGATAGGTTAGAAACCCTCACATCCCTATCCAATCCCATTCTCTTTCCTTCTAGAGATAACTGCTATCTTCAGTTGATATTTATCATTATATGTATGTTTTTATACTTTTACATAAAGACATAGTATTGTTCTGCATATTTTAAACTTTCCATATGGTAGGGAAGGAATGCACCTGAAAAAAAAGACTCATAGTGCTTCAAATAACTGATCTTCTATTTCAAACCAGGTAGTGACTGTGTTTATTTCCTTGTCATTCTTTAAACTGTATTTATATTTGGAATTGTATATATTCAGTTCAGTTCAGTTCAGTCACTCAGTAGTGTCTAACCCTTTGCAACCCCATGGACTGCAGCACACCAGGCTTTCCTGTCCATCACCAACTCCCGGAACTTACTCAAACTCCTGTCCATCAAGTTGGTGATGCCATCCAACCATCTCACCCTCTGTCATCCCCTTCTCCTCCAGCCTTTCATCTTTCCCAGCATCAGGGTTTTTCCAATGAGTCATTTCTTCAGATCAGGTGGCCAAAGTATTGAAGTTTCAGCTTCAGCATCAGTCCTTCCAATGAATATTCAGGACTGACTTCCTTTAGGATCGACTGGTTGGATCACCTCATGATGCTTTTAAATATTTTAAAGAAAATTGGTATTAATATTAATAATATTGGACTATTAAAAACTATACCCATGAAATGAAACACTATATTCAATGAAACACTAATCTATCATTGCTGTGAAGGTATTTTTAGACGTGATTACCATCTATAATCAGTTGACTTTACATAAAGGGCATTTTCCTGAGTAATCTTGGTGAGCCTTAGCCAATCAGTTAAAAAGTTTTAAGAACAGAGCTGAGGATTCCCTGAGGGGAAAAAATATATATATATTTCATCTATGGACTTCAGCATCAATTCCTGCCCCAGAAGCCCCAGTCTGCCCTTCCTGACAGCCTGTCCTCTAAGTCTCAGACTTGCCTCATTAGCCCCCACAGTCATGGAAGGCAATATTCCTTGAAATAAAAATGTTTTACACACTCATATCCTATTGGACACATATCTTACTATATATCCTACTGTCTGATTCTCTGCTGAAACCATGACTGATACTGATACAGGACAGAAAAAAATACTGAAAGATGATGACCATAAACTTCCCAAATTTGGTGAAAAACGTTAAGTGACAGATCCAAGACTCTCAATAAACCCCAAGTAGAATAAACAGAAAGAAAACCACACCTAACAGTGTTTGAAGCCCAAGATAGAGAAGCACCCTATCAACTCACATTGATGAGTCATGCAGAAGAGAATCAGATTTGGAGGACATTCTGAACTGCTCTGTAGGACTTGGAGTGGCAAGCCCACCTGGAAAGACGTCCAGAATTCCTAAGGCACTGGGCTAATTTAAAAAATCTAGGAACTTCCCTGGTGGTACAGTAGATAGGAATCAGCCTGCCAGCGCAGGGGACACGGGTTCAGTCCTTGGTCTGAGAAGATTTCACATGCCATGGAGCAACTAAGCCTGTGTGCCACAACTACTGAGCCCACTCGTCCTAGAGCCCGTGCTCACAATAAGAAAAGACACTGCAATGAGAAGCACGCACACCGCAACTAGAGAGTAGCCCCGGCTCTCTGCAACTAGAGAAAACTCACGCACAGCAACAAAGGGTCATCACAAGCCAAAATGATAAATAAATAAATAATCTAAACCTGGAGAGGTAGTTAGATCCTGGGATAGGTTCAAACCCTAAGTGTGAGTGGCTGGTGCTTCCCCACAATTGGGAGGAGATTTAAATGTCAAGGTTTTAAATAAAGAAACATACTTTAGGATGGAATCAAGGGTAAGAACTGGTATTACATGCCAAGGTGCAATGTACTTTCTAATACTCTCCCCCAGAACTTAACCTACCCATCCAATCACAAAGAAATCTGGACAAGCCCTGCTATCACCCAGCCTCTACCACCTAAAACGTTACACTGTGGCAAAGAGTAAAGACAGTTTGAATTCCCAGTAATCTACTAGTTCAGAAGGGAGAAGGGAAAAAAAATGCTGAACCACCACACTTAGTACCTTTGCCCAAGTTTACCAACATTGTAGGTTATTCTCCCTCTCTTAGGAAGAATGAGAAAAGAACTAAAGAGAAATGGTCTCCCTCGGTTGTAGAGTAGAAACGCCTTCCCCTGTGTAGAAACAAAGGGAGAAATAAACTGGTCTCCTCTCCCAACTAGATTATAAATTTCTTAAAGTCAGAAAACTGTCTTATATAAACTTCTGTGTTTATCACAGTTCCAAGCAGTGAGCTAGACATATAATACACAGTGAGCAAATATGTATCAATTTAACCATTCTATATTTGTTGTGTGTGCATGATATGAAGACTAAACATAATTTTAATTCTAATTTTACCTCATATTTGAACAGTGACCAACAACTTATAAAACATGTACATATACATTATCTCATTCAGTCTTCACAGCAACCAGTGTTATGAGTAAGGGGAATGAGGCTCAGAGGGGTGATAAAATTTCTTTAGTTACAGAGCTAACAATCAGAGTCGAGACTCAAATCCACGTGATCTGACTCAGATACAATTCTGTCTCCATCATGCATGTGTGTCTGCTAAGTGACTTCAGCTGTATCTGACTCTTTGCAACCCTATTTATTTGTTAAGCATTTTGATGTCCTTTAAGAAGAAAAGGATGTTGCCCATGAAGTCTGAGGCAGCTGTCTGAAATGCCTCCACCAGGTTTGGCAACAGCTGTCTCAGCTTGACATATCACTGGGTGCCTGTCAGAGCCCCACCTTGGGGAATGACAAGTTTAATGAAGAAAAATCCAACCTTCCACCTGAACTCCTAGCTTTGCAAACGCAATTGACATCTGACAGGCTTAGAGGCCCTCACTGCAGGGAATGGGGTGACCCCAGCCTCTCAGCTCATAGATTATGTGTTTGGCAGCTTTCTCTGCCATTGGCTGTCAACATGTGTGCCCTCTCCAGATCTTACTTCCTCATCCCAATGCTAACTTAGCTGCAATTCAAACAAACACTTACCATTTCCTGTATGCCAGGCACTGGGGATACTTAAAGAGATGAGTAGCACACCCTTCCTGCCTTGGGGGGCAGGAATGAAAGTCCTACAGAGAGTCAGAAACTTTACATGGCCAGTATTTCTATGGAGACAATATCTCATTGCCATGGTAAATCAGTCCCTTTTGAAAAGAGAAGCTCTAATGAGGCTGCTCAAAAAACTAAATACCATGTTGACTGTTTCCTTTGGCTGGAATAGCAAATTCAAATGTCAGCAAGAATCTCAGAAGAGCAAGGGGGATTCAAGAATGACGGAAGGGGGGTCACTTTGAAATTAGCGTTTGAGAAACAGAGCCACATTGTTTTTAATCTTAAAAAATAAGAGAGTGATGAGCATGAGCCCAAGCCATGTGAAAGTATGTGCTGTGTTATGGGGAAACAAGCAGGGCCATATGTTTGGAGGACAGGGTATGGAAGCTGGCATCAGAAGGAGAGGGGTGGAAAGGCTTCAATATCACACCAAAATGTTTACAATCTATTCTGAAGAGAGCCATAGAAGATTTCCAAGTTGGGCTGGTGTTAGCATGATGTGATTTAGAATAATGATGCTAGCACTTAGAGGAACACATTGGTCAGGTCTGCATCAAAGAAAGGTCTAACACATCTAGTTATGTGACAGGGCACTACAGAAGGTCCAAACAGGGATGGGGAACCCAGAAGAGGTAGAGAAGAAGTTTTGAGAAGTTGCTGAGTTTGGTTTGTGAAGTACATACAACATCCAAGTGAAGACACTCGGTGAACAGACAGAAAGTAGAGCCCAGAAACACAGAACAGGCTCACAGATGAAGCCATGAGTGTGCAGGAGACCCTCCCCCAGGAAGAGAGCACAGAGAGAAGGAAAATAGGTGAGGGATGGGACAAGTCCCCTGGGAAACCCAACATTTGAGAGCCAAGTCAGAAATCAAAAACAGGAAACTGAGAACAGACACAAAAGATTAAAGGAAACTCAGGAGACAGATGGCAAGGGTGGAGAAAAGAAGGGTGAGCCATAGTATCGACTGAGATCATAGAAGATTAGAGCTAAGGAGGTGGGGGGGAGCGGTGTGGGTGGGATGCTATGCATAAAATAGATAACTTATGAGAACCTACTGTGCAGCTCAGAGAACTCTACTCAGTGCTCTGTGGTGACCTAAAGGGGAAGAAAATCCGAAAAACAGTGGATATATGTCTGTGTATAACTGATTCACTTTGCTGTACAGTAGAGGCTGACACAACATTATAGAGCAACTATACTCCAATAAAGACTAATTAAAAAAAGAAGATTAGAGCTAAGATTCCCTCTTGAAATTGAAAGGTCATTAGGTTTAGAAAATAAACAGGAGACGAAGAGATTAAATAAGATTGACAAAACGTCAGTCATTGTTAAAAGTGGGTCATGAGTACCTGGAGGTTCTTGATAATATCTCTACTTGTCTATATGTTCCAAAATGTTTCCAAATTAAAAACTGAAAATTTTAACAATACATAAAAAGAATAAAATGTCATTATTAGCTTCTAAGAACAGGCTTTCAGTTGAATATTGAGTAGCAAATGGGAGCTGGTATCAAACATCATATTTTGAGCTTTGCTGGCAGTGTGATATAATGTTAGGGGAGAGCTGGGCTGGTGCCTATGTCATTCACTTGGTGTCACTACAGGAAACAGATGACACTCAAATTAGGGTGGCTCCCCAAGGGCTTAATAAAGGGAGTGTTTGTGGTATAAGAGCAGAACCCTGGTGCTAGTAGCAGTAGGGTGCTGCTACCCTTTATCACACAGTCTCGGTGGAATGCAGCAATAAGCATGTGCTTCTCCCGGCTGTGGGTTTACTGGAGGTCAGCTGGTTCAGCTGGGAGCTCTGCCTCAAGCTGGTGTCCAGCTGGGCTTGACTCCTCTGCAGATAAAGGTCTGGGCTGCTCCACACAGGTTCATTCTAGGGCCCAGACTGAGGAAGGCAGCAGTGTCCAGGGGAAGCTCTTCTCACGCAGCTGGCAGAGGCACAAAAAGGCACACAGAAACACATGATGCTTCTTAAGACCTGGGCTTGAAACTGGTGTAAACAGTTGGTTTCATTCACATTCCACTGACCAGAGTGAGTCACAGACCCAAGCCCAAGGGCAAGGAGAAATATACACCCCGCCCCCTCCCCCCTTTATGAGAGTAGCTGCAAAGTCACATCCAGGCAAAAAGTGTGACTACCAACAAAGACAAAGAATTTGGGCCAATAATTTAATCTATCACTTACTAGGGTTGAGGGAGGGAGTGCTTAGCAGAACTCAGAACCGTGAGGAGAGGGTTTCCTTGGGAGGTACTCTGAACTTCCATCAGAAAGAACCTGAGGAATCCCACAAGCAGAGCACCAGGGAAATAAACATCCTGACCTGCCCTGTCTTCTCACCGCTGGACCAGCTGGAAGCCAGGAAGCAAAGGAACCATTTGATGGGGTCCAAACAGGCCCACCTCCCAGGACAGGGAGGAACATCAGGAAGAGTGAGTCTAGAGGGACAAAAAAAAAAGGGACCTGGACACAGCACTGGCCAGCTTCTAGAAGAGAATGCACTGAAGATGGGCAGGAAGCTAGTGGGAGAGGCTCAGCACATGAACAAAACCCTCATCTTCCCCAGTACAGCCCAGGAAAATGGAGAACCTGGGGCCTCAGGAGCTGTAAGAGATCCTCTAGGTCAGGAGTCCCCAAACTCCTGTCAGATCATCGGCAGCATTAGATGAGAAATAAAGTGCACACAATAAATGTAATGCATGTAAATCATTCCGAAACCGTCGGTCCAACTCTAGGTCTGTGGAAAAATCGTCTTCCACGCAATTGGTCGCTGGTGCCAAAAAAGGCTGGGGACAGCTGCTCTGGGTGGCCTGCATTGCCACCCTGGGCATCTGATCCAGGGGGATGAGCAGGCACCAAGCCCTGAGAGAGAGATTTTTCCCTCCTGTGAGACAGAGGCACAGCTGGAGGTGGAAATGGGCAATTAAAACAGATTGTCTAACTCAGCAATAAAATAAGGCTACGACAGATATTGATAGTTAAGGATAGAGCAGGCAATCAGTATGGAGACTGACCCTGGAGAAGACCAGAGGAGAGACTCGTTGTCCAAGTGCTTCAGGAGACATCGCCCCAAAAGGCACCTTTTACTGAGACTGACCCGAAATCCCCTGGTGGACCATAAGAAGCCCTGAATGCTTGTGCTGGTTATGTTCCTGGAGACAAACTAATGCAGAATGGAGCCAATGTACTAATAATAACAATTGATAGCCATTTTCTAAATACAATAGCTGTTGACAGTTAGCTCTTATTATTATTGGCAGACTCTAGTATTGTCCCCTGCCCAGATCACAACAGCATCCCTACCCTTTGCCACTCCACCGTGCTTCACTGGTGGGAGCCTGAGGTAGTACTTTTCTCCTTCTAATGAAAACCTAGCTCTCACCTTGAGTGCAGCCCAACACTGAGCCCCTCTGAGCCAAGAATGCGCACAACACATAAGGCTGGAACCCAGAGAAAATTTCTTTTCTCCGTGAGAGCTCTGACCATCAAGTCCAGCTGCTGACTCATGGTTGAGAACAATTAAAGGACCAAGAAAGAGGTACTAGCAGCTGGAGGAAGTCAGCATTTTAATGACAGACAAAACAAACCTACTAGAATGAGTTGAGTCTCAGGAAAAGAGTGTTGGACAAAGGCAGTATATTCTAAATAATATGCTAAATAATATTTAAGATGCTTCTGAAGAAGGAAGTAGAGGCGCAGTGAGTTGAATGCAGGCAAATTCCTGGGAAAGCCTTAATGTCACAGAAAAACAAAGAGGCTTGAAAAACAGAGGTTTTATATTTAAATAATAAGGCTGGGCACAGTGCTGAAGAGTCTTTGACTCAATGCTTTCTGAGCTCCCAGTCAAACCTTAGTAAAGCAAACCTCCAAGGGAGGCATCTCAATTAGTCCTATTTTCCAGATGATCAGACCAGGACTCCTGTCCAATTTCCTGTCCCTGGTACTCATCCTGGAACAAAATTATCTCTGTTGAGAAGCTATGTACCAAATCCCACATGTACAAATAACTGCCTGATTTTTGCAGCAGGCTTATGTGGAGCCGTTGATCATGGCTGTGTTTCAATAAGTATCTTTTATAATTTATAATCTAAAGTCAGGCCTAGGCTCTTTAAAAAAAATCGTCATAATTATTATTATTTGGTATTGCCATCTGGGTTGCATTAAAACAAAAAAAGGGCATTCTTGTGTTTTTGGAAAGTACTTCTTTGCGAATACTGTGTCCTCAAGACACCCCCTCACAGCAAGGCCTCATAAATAGCAAGTCTTTGGTGCAGGCGTCTCAAAACACTTTCTCCTGTGTGATCCCATTTTTTTACAAAACCCCCAAATTGTAGTATCTTCTTCTTCACACAGCTGCCTTTTACAAAGCACCTGCACTAACCCAGGCCCAAAGCCAGAGGCTGTGATTCATGTAAAGTTCTGCCCTCAGCACTCAATCTAAAAGGCATTAAAGAAAAATTAGCACTATTATGTGGTGTTAAAATGTGGAAGCTGTGTAGGGTGTTTTACTTTCTGGAGTGAAATCTACTTCCATCCACTTTGCCAAGCCTCACTGTCTCCCCACCTCAAGAAAGATGTGTTGCTATGAATTGATCAGGTTTAATATTTTGTGGCCAACAGTGCCAGGAAATGGTGCTAGGAGAAGAAAATAAGTGTTAAGCCCCGAGGGCTGTTTCTGGCCTCCTTTTGCAATCTTCTGTCTCCCTAGACTGGAGGCTAATTCTCCACCAGGAAGGACCTTCTGTTTCCTGGAGGGAAACCAGAGTGGATTCTGTGCGGAGGCCACTAGGCCTACCTAGGCTGGCAAAGATGCTTTCCTGTGGTTTCCGACAGTTCCACAGGAGATGACACGGGATGATTGTTAAGAAAAATTAACCAAAGCATAAGTTAATAAGTAAGTTTAAGTGCACCTTTCTTTTCAATGTCATACTGAATACTGTTTAACAGACCCATCCAACAATTATTTAATTTCTCATGAGAAGGCATCATTCTATGACTTTGCTATTTACTATTAATTAAGGCTCCCACTTGGCAACATTGCAGTTGACTTGTAGATTTGTGGCTAGCAGAGATGCAAATGATTTCTGACTAGTAGATATGATAACCTCAAAGGTTATAGCTTTTGTTGCCCTATAGGGCATTAAATCAGTTTTGTATCTAATCCAGTGATCTTATTTTGATCTTCCTTTTTAAAATTGTCTACAATTATCTTGTTCCTCAAAGACTCTTTTTTTTTTCAATATTCATTTATTTGTCTTCATTGGTGCTTAGTCACGGCATTCGAGATCTTTCCGTTTCAGCATGTGAACTCTTAGTTGCAGCACGTGAAATCGAATTCCCTAACCTGGGGCCCCTGCATTGAGAACACACAGTCTTAGCCACTGTACCACCAGGGAAATTACTCTTTAAAACCAGTTTTACGATCTTACTGGCTCCCTCACTAACGAATAAGTTAAATAAAATCTTTGACATATATTTATTCCATATTTTTAAGAGTCATGTTTTCAATTCTTTAATTAATATATAATTGAGTTACAATATTATATTAGTTTCAGGTATACAACATAGTGACTCAAAATTTTTACAGATTATACTCCATTTAAAGTTACAAAATATTGGTTATATTCCCTGTGCTGTACAACATATGCTCGTAGTTTATTTATTTTATACATAATAGTTCACACCCCTTGTCTTGTCTCTCCCCACCTCCCTCTCCCCATCGGCAACTACTAGTTTGTTCTCTATATCTGTGAGTCTGCTTCTGTTTTGTTATATTTATTCATTTGTTTACTTTTTTGGATTCCACATATAAGTGATAAAGTCTGACAAACTGCCACAATCAAGACAATCTTAAGTAGACCTACTAAGATTGAAGGCAGGAGGAGAAGGGGACGACAGAGGATGAGATGGTTGGATGGCATCACCGACTCAATGGACATGAGTTTGAGCAAGCTCCAGGAGGTGGTGAAAGACAGAAGCTTGGCACGCTGCAGTCCATGGGGTCACAAGGAGTTGACATGACTGAGCAACTGAACAACAACAAAATTAAAAGTACTGTGGTATCCTGGATGGGACCCTGAAACAGGTGAAAAGTCATCAGGGAAAAACTGAGGAAATCTGGACAAACCATAGACTTTAGTTCTTAACAGTGTACCATTACTGGTTTATTCATAGTGACAAATATATCATACTAATGGATGATATTAATTATAGGAGAAATTGGATGTGGGGTATATGGGAACTCTGTACTATCTTCACAGTCTTTCTATAAATCTAAAATTATGCTAAAATTAAAAGTTTGTTTTAAAATAAATCATAACACAACATACAGATATTTTTTCCAATCAGATTGAATCTCAATTTCGCAGTTTATCGACTGTGACCTTGGATAAGTCACTTAACATTTCAAGTCTCATCTATAAAAAGATAACAGTATCTACCTCACAAAATGGTTATGAGGTTGAAATACAAAAGAACCTGGTTTCCTCTACCTTGACTTTAGATTCTATTAAAATGTACTTCAGTGAATCTGGAGCAGAAGTGTACTTTCATTGGCCCAGAAGCATATCGCCTTTGCACCTTCTTGAAATCCTCGTTAACAATGCTAGGTGCAGGACCCACTGAAACCGACCAGGACTCTGTGGGGCTCCTGGGCATGGAACCCTTTCAACCAGTTGCTGATCAGGGATGGGAGGGGATGCAGAGATTTGGGAGGAGCAGCCAAGAAACAACAATGCAGACTTGGGGCAGTGCTCTGGTTCCACCTCAAGGGATATAAACAGTATCTTTGAGCTCTTTTACAGAACTAAAACCCACAATAAACTTCATTCCAGAGAAGGTCACAGCTTGATAACCTTAAGAAGCTCATCAGGAAACTACCTGAGGCCAGATTAAAGGAACCAGAGAAGCTCATTAGGAGACCATCCAGGCTGGATTAAAGCATTGCAGGCCCTGCACACACCCTGATCCCTATTAGCAGCTCTGCCCTTGAACTATTAGTATAAAACTCCTCAACCAAACCTACCACACTGGGACGCACAATTTCAAGGGCAGGAGCCAACTGTGTCCCCCTTTGCCTGGCAAAGCAATAAAACTGTTCTTTTCTACTTCACCCAAAACTCTGTCTCTGACATTCGATTCGGCACTAGTGCACAGAGACTGAATTTTTCATACCACCACCCAGCACAAAGCTGAGTAAATGAAACCTCAGCAGTTCCCAAGATACAGCTGTAGTGCCCTCCTGGTCTCTGAGGTTCTTGGTCTACTAAGGTCAAATGTGCTTGAACTTGCCTGGATTACAGAGAAGAGCACAGTCTGAGTGGAGTGTGGGGGAAGGGAGCTGTCCTCACTTAGAATAAGCCTGAGAGGATTTGGAAGGTGATTAACCGGGGAGAAAGCCAGCCTTTTTCTTCAGGAGCTTTTATTTGGATGGGAGGAGGAAGGGAGGTATCAAACAGCATACATAAGTGTGGAGTTCCAGGGAGCAGACTGCTGGGTAGAGTTGGAGTGCTCCCAGGCATGCCTCTCTGGACCACAGACTGGGTAGGGGGAAGATGTGAGCCTTTGATAAGCTGTCCCTTTTCCTTATCCTGTTAATATGTTATTGTGTGCATTAGGTTTTTCATTAGGGATCTTTGGATGTGATAGAGCTATTCAGCTGGATCTGCTTTACTCTAAAGTGAACACGCCTATGCTAGGTTGGCATCAGTGTTTCCATGGCTTTATTAATCATGATCAGGACAAACAGATTCTTTCTCAGAGAAAAGTTGTACTTATATATGACTGTTTTACCCGAGATCTGGAGCCGTCGCAGCCGCCTCGCTTCCCTGGGCCAGGGGCCAGGGCCGGCGGCTGACAGGGCCTAGGCCGGGCGGGGGGCTGGGGCCGGCGGCGGCGGTGGTGGCGGCGAGAGGAATTACCCAAGGCCCAAGGTAAGAGAAACCCAAGTAAGACGGTAAGTGTTGTGAGAGGGCATCAGAGGGCAGACACACTAAAACTAAAATTACAGAAAACTAGCTAATCTGATCACACGGACCACAGCCTTGTCTATCTCAATGAAACTAAGCCATGCCGTGTGCGGCCACCCAAGACGGATGGGTCATGGTGGAGAGGTCTGACAGAATGTGGTCCACTGGAGAAGGGCATGGCAAACCACTTCAGTATTCTTGCCTTGAGAACCCCATGAACAGTATGAAAAGGCAAAAGGATAGGACACTGAAAGATGAACTCCCCAGGTCAGTAGGTGCCCAATATACTAATGGAGATCAGTGGAGAAATAACTCCAGAAAGAATGATGGGATGGAGCCAAAGCAAAAACGATACCCAACAGTGGATGTGACTGGTGATAGAAGCAAAGTCCGATGCTGTAAAGAGCAATATTGCATAGGAACCTGGAATGTTAGGTCCATGAATCAAGGCAAACTGGAAGTGGTCAAACAGGAGATGGCAAGAGTGAACGTCGACATTCTAGGAATCAGCGAACTGAGATGGACTGGAATGGGTGAATTTAACTCAGATGACCATTATATCTACTACTGTGGGCAAGAATCCCTTAGAAGAAATGGAGTAGCCATCATGGTCAACAAAAGAGTCCGAAATGCAGTACTTGGATGCAATCTCAAAAACGACAGAATGATCTCTGTTCGTTTCCAAGGCAAACCATTCAATATCACGGTAATCCAAGTCTATGCCCCGAGCAGTAACGCTGAAGAAGCTGAAGTTGAACGGTTCTATGAAGACCTACAAGACCTCCTAGAACTAACACCCAAAAAAGATGTCCTTTTCATTATAGGGGACTGGAATGCAAAAGTAGGAAGTCAAGAAACACCTGGCGTAACAGGCAAGTTTGGCCTTGGAGTACAGAATGAAGCAGGGCAAAGGCTAATAAAGTTTTGCCACGAGAACACACTGGTCATAGCAAACACCCTCTTCCAACAACACAAGAGAAGACTCTACACGTGGACATCACCAGATGGTCAACACCAAAATCAGATTGATTATATTCTTTGCAGCCAAAGATGGAGAAGCTCTATACAGTCAGCAAAAACAAGACCAGGAGCAGACTGTGGCTCAGATCACGAACTGCTTATTGCCAAATTCAGACTTAAATTGAAGAAAGTAGGGAAAACCACTAGACCATTCAGGTATGACCTAGATCAAATCCCTTATGAGTATACAGTGGAAGTGACAAATAGATTTAAGGGACTAGACCTGATAGACAGAATGCCTGACGAACTATGGACAGAGGTTCGTCACGTTGTACAGGAGACAGGGATCAAGAAAATCCCCATAGAAAAGAAATGCAAAAAAGCAAAATGGCTGTCTGAGGAGGGCTTACAGATAGCTGCAAAGAGAAGAGAAGCAAAAAGCAAAGGAGAAAAGGAAAGATATTCCCATCTCAATGCAGAGTTCCAAAGAATAGCAAGGAGAGATAAGAAAGCCTTCCTCAGTGATCAGTGCAAAGAAATAGAGGAAAACAACAGATTGGGAAAGACTAGAGATCTCTTCAAGAAAATTAGAGATACCAAAGGAACATTTCATGCAAAGATAGGCTCGATAAAGGACAGAAATGGTATGGACCTAACAGAAGCAGAAGATATTAAGAAGAGATGGCAAGAATACACAGAAGAACTATACAAAAAAGATCTTCACGACCCAGATAATCACGATGGTGTGATCACTCACCTAGAGCCAGACATCCTGGAATGTGAAGTCAAGTGGGCCTTGGAAAGCATCACTACGAACAAAGCTAGTGGAGGTGATGGAATTCCAGTTGAGCTATTTCACATCCTCAAAGGTGATGCTGTGAAAGTGCTGCACTCGATATGCCAGCAAATTTGGAAAACTCAGCAGTGGCCACAGGACTGGAAAAGGTCAGTTTTCGTTCCAATCCCAAAGAAAGGCAATGCCAAAGAATGCTCAAACTACCGCACAATTGCACTCATCTCACATGCTAGTAAAGTAATGCTCAAAATTCTCCAAGCCAGGCTTCAGCAATACATGAACCGTGAACTTCCAGATGTTCAAGCTGGTTTTAGAAAGGCAGAGGAACCAGAGATCAAATTGTCAATATCCGCTGGATCATTGAAAAAGCAAGAGAGTTCCAGAAAAACATCTATTTCTGCTTTATTGAGTATGCCAAAGCCTTTGACTGTGTGGATCACAATAAACTGTGGAAAATTCTGAAAGAGATGGGAATACCAGACCATTTGACCTTTCTCTTGAGAAACCTGTATGCAGGTCAGGAAGCAACAGTTAGAACTGGACATGGAACAACAGACTGGTTCCAAATAGGAAAAGGAGTCCGTCAAGGCTGTATATTGTCACCCTGCTTATTTAACTTATATGCAGAGTACATCATGAGAAACGCTGGGCTGGAAGAAACACAAGCTGGAATCAAGATTGCTGGGAGAAATATCAATAACCTCAGATATGCGGATGACACCACCCTTATGGCAGAGAGTGAAGAAGAACTAAAGAGCCTCTTGATGAAGGTGAAAGAGGAGAGTGAAAAAGTTGGCTTAAAGCTCAACGTTCAGAAAACTAAGATCATGGCATCTGGTCCCATCACTTCATGGGAAATAGATGGGGAAACAGTGGAAACAGTGTCAGACTTTATTTTTGGGGGCTCCAGAATCACTGCTGATGGTGACTGCAGCCATGAAATTAAAAGACGCTTACTCCTTGGAAGGAAGGTTATGGCCAACCTAGATAGCATATCTAAAAGCAGAGACATTACTTTGCCAACAAAAGTCCGTCTAGTCAAGGCTATGGTTTTTCCAGTGGTCACGTATGGATGTGAGAGTTGGACGGTGAAGAAAGCTGAGCGCCGAAGAATTGATGCTTTGAGCTGTGGTGTTGGAGAAGACTTTTGAGAGTCCCTTGGACTGCAAGGAGATCCAATCAATCCATCCTAAAAGAGATCAATCCTGGGTGTTCTTTGGAGGGTCTGATGTTGAAGCTGAAACTCCAATACTTTGGCCACCTCATGTGAACAGTTGACTCATTGGAAAAGACCGTGATGCTGGGTAGGGTTGGGGGCAGGAGGAGAAGGGGACGACAGAGGATGAGATGGTTGGATGGCATCACTGACTCGATGGACATGGGTTTGGGTAGACTCCGGGAGTTGGTGATGGACAGAGAGGCCTGGCGTGCTGCTATTCATGGGGTCGCAAAGAGTCGGACACGACTGAGCGACTGAACTGAACTGAACTGACCCGAGATCTACACCAGAGGGCAGTATGGGTGCCCTGTTCTGGAGAAGCCTTTTTTTTTCCCCAGAAGAGTGCACTGCTAAGTAGTGGGTCTTTTAGTAGTTTCCTAGCATCTGCATATCTGAGGTTGTTGATATTTCTGCTGGCAATATTGATTCCAGCTTGTGATTCATCCAGCTCAGCATTTCACATGATGTACTCTGCATAGAAGTTAAATAAGCAGGGTGACAGTATACAGCCTTGTCATATTCCTTACCCAATTTTGAATCAGTCAGTTGTTCCATGTCTAATTCTAACTGTTGCTTCTTGACACACATACAGGTTTCTTGGGAGACAGGTAAGATGGTCTGGTACTCCCAAGTCTTTGAGAATTTTCCACTGTTTTTTGTGATCCACACAATGAAAGGCTTTAGCATAGTCAATGAAGCAGAAAGAGATGTTTCTCTGGAATTCCCTTGCCTTCTCCATGATCCTACAAATGTTTTGGCAATTTGATCTCTGGTTCCTCTGCCTCTTTTAACCCAGCTTGTACATCTGAAGTTCTCGGTTCATGTACTGCTGAAGCCTAACTTGAAGGATTTTGAGCATAAACTTGCTAGCCTGTGAAATGAGTGCACTTGTGCAGTAGTTTGAACATTCTTTGGCATTTGCCCTTCTTTGGGATTGGAATGAAAACTGACCTTTTCCAGCCCTGTGGCCACTTCTGAGTCTTCTAAATTTTCTGATATATTGAGTGCAACACTTTAACAGCATCATCTTTTAGGATTTTAAATAGCTCAGCTGGAATTCTGTCACTTCCACTAGCTTTGTTCATAGAATGCTTCCTAAGGCCCACTTGATTGCACACTCCAGAATGTCCAGCTCTAGGTAACTTGACCACATCATCGTGGTTATCTGGGTCCCTTTTTTGTATAGCTCTTCTGTCTAATGACAGACAGTGAAGAGGAACTAAAGAACCTCTTGATGAGAGTGGAAGAGAAGAGTGAAAAAGCTGACTTAAAACTCAACATTAAAAAAATGAAGATCATGACATATGGTCCGGTCACTTCACAGCAAATAGAAGGGGGGGAAAATGGAAGCAGTTACAGATTTTATTTTCTTGGGCTCCAAAATCTCTGCAGATGTTAATAGCAGCCATGAAATTAAAAGATGCTTGCTTCTTGGAAAGAAAGCTATGACAAACCTAGACAGTGTACTAAAAAGTAGAGACATCACTTTGCTGACAAAGGTCCAAATAGTCAAAGCTGTAGTTTTTCCAGTAGTCATGTACAGATATGAGAGTTGGACCATAAAGAAGACTGAACACTGAAGAACTGATGCTTTTGAATTGTGGTTCTGGAGAAGATTCTTGAGAGTCCCTTGGACGGCAAGGAGATCAAACCAGTCAATCCTAAAGGAAATCAACCCTGAATATTCACTGGAAGGACTGCTGCTGAAGCTGAAGCTCCAATACTTTGGTCACCTTATGCAAAGAGCCAACTCTTGAAACAGACCCTGATGCTGGGAAAGATTGAAGGCAAAAGGAGAAGGGGACAGCAGAGGATGAGATGGTTAGAGAGCATCACCTACTCAATGGACATGAGTTTTAGCAAACTCTGGGAGACAGTGGAGGACAGAGGAGCCTGGTATGCTGCAGTCCATGGGATGGTGACTGAACACCAAGCAAGTATTTTCCTGAGTAATGAAAGAGGAAAGTAGATGTATATGTTTTCTATTGTGTGTAACAAATTAACTCAAACTCAATAGCTTAAAGCAACACCCATTTGTTAGCTCACAGTTCTGTAGGTCAGAAGTTTATTGCTTTCACAATTATGGATCAGAGATAGTGGGAATGACTGGCTAGAAGGCTTGATCCAGGAAGCCAGGCCATTTCCACCGGACTCATAAACTTGGCTAGTGAACTCTTTCATGTTGCAGCCACTTCAATCAAGAAAAAGAAAAGAACAGGATTTGTGGTGCTTATGAAGAGACTGAGAAAATAGCTCAACTAGAATTTTACTAGGTTTGCAAACTCTCCTTTGTGTTCCTGGAACCTGACTTAGATCAAAGTTTCATTTCCTATGGTCAGATAGTTGAGACCGTGTTCAATTGCATACTAAATTGTTTATAAGTCTCAAAAAGACAAGAAAAAAAAACCTCCTGATTGTAGGACTTTTCTTCTGTGGTCTAACCCCACTTGAGGCTGCTCTTTAATGATTCTTTTTTCCAAGCTGAGAAATAACCCCAAAACAGGAAAATGCCAGGTAAAAGAAAGCATCCTTGGTATTCTTGCCTTTCAAAATTAGAACAACCTAAATGTTCAGTACTAAAGGAATGATTCATGCAATGGGATACTGTGCTTCCACTTAAATGTTTATCTCGAAGACTGTATTGAAACAAAGAAAAGTTTATGTAATGATGTTGTTGTTCAGTCACTAAGTCGTGTCCGACTCTTTGCAACCCTGTGGACTGCAGCATGCCAGACTTCCCCATCCTTCACTATTTCCCAGAATTTGCTCAAACTCACACCCATTGAGTCAGTGATGTTATCCAACCCATTCCCTTCTCCAGGGGATTTTCCTAATCTAGGGATCGTACCTGGGTGGGACTCCTACATTGCTTCTGGATAGATTCTTTATCCTCTGAGCCACCAGGGAAGGCCCATAATGATAAGTGAAATAAAGCAAAACAGAAAGTCATATTGTGCTATAATCTACTTAACAGTTTGTGTGTCTATGTGCTTAGTTGCTCAGTCATGTCTGACTCTTTGCAACCCCGTGGACTGTAGCCCACCAGGCTCCTCTGTCCATGGGGCTTCTCCAGGCAAGAATACTTAGAGTGGATTGCCACCCCCTCCTCCAGTGGACCTTCCCAACCCAGGGATTGAACCAGGCCTCCCACATTGCTGCCAGATTCTTTACCATCTGAGCCAAGAGAAACTAAACTGAGGGAAGGGCAAAGTTTATGTGCCCAAAGCACAGTGAGGCCTAACAAACCAAAACACGGGAGTCTGGAGTAGAGAAAGGTTTATTGTATGGTCAAGCAAAAGGAATGGGTGACTTACGCTCAAAAACTCCAAACTGCCCAATAGTTTGGGGGTAAAAGTTTTTACAGGCAAAATTTGAGGTAAGGGCTGCAAGGTGTATGACTTTCTTCTGATTGGTTGATGGTGAGGTAACAGGGCAATGTTCCAAGAATCTTGTGCTCAGCCTGAAATTGCCAACCTCCACCTGAGTGGGGGCCTTAGTTCTGCAGAAGGGCTCATAGACATTGTGATATATATTCCATGAGGAGCGACCAGGACCCTGCCCACAGCTGCACTAATGTTTCTTGACTGCTCCTCCGTTGTGTCTGTATTCCCTCCCTTCCCTGATTAGCAACTGTTTGAATCTGCCCTTGGAAATCCAGGGAAGGTCCAGGGGGCTGAATGAAGTCTATTTTCTACAAACAAGAAAATGGGGAACATGGAAAGGATTTGTATTCATGAGTCCACACAAGGTCCTGCTCTGTTTCAGGATCTTGCAGGGAGCAGGGGAGCCAGGTCAACGATAGAACCCTGAAGAACACTGCCATCTATGGAGTGTTCAGAGAAGGGATGCCTTCAAAGGAGACAGAAAAAAATGAATGAAAGAAGCCATAAAAAAGAGTGAAACAAGAGAACCTGAGTCACAGAAGCTGGGAGAAGGTGGCATGTCCAAGGTGTCAAGCATTTTATATCCATTACTATACTTAGTCTTCATCCAAAGTGAAAGATCCTATTACAGCCCTTTTGCTATGAGCATATTTTGGGCAAAGTTTCAAGAGGAACTTTGCAAATTGGGAAATATCCCAGTGTAAAGGAGAGATGGGATTTGAGCTGAGGTCTCTCCTTAAGCAAAGCTAAGTGCTCTCTGCTTTAGACCAAGCCACCTCCCTGTCCTGCTAGAAATATCTCCTGAATATATATGAAGTCATTGTTTAAGAAGGATCAGTCAGTTGTATTTTTTAATCTGTGTGCATTCATTTCAGTTCAGTTCAGTCTCTCAGTCGTGTCTGACTCTTTGCGACCCCATGGACTGCAGCACGCCAGGCTTCACTGTCCACATCAACTCCTGGAACTTCCTCAAACTCATGTTGATCGAGTCGGTGATGCTATTCAACCATCTCATCCTCTGTCATCCCCTTCTCCTCCTGCTCTCAATCTTTCCCAGCATCAGGGTCTTTTCCAAGGAGTCAGTTCTAGGCATCAGGTGGCCAAAGTATTGGAGTTTCAGCTTTATCATCAGTCCTTCCAATGAATATTCAGGACTGATTTTCTTTATGATTGAGTGGTTTGATATTCTTGCAGTCCAAGGGACTCTCAAGAATCTTCTCCAACACCACATTTCAAAAGCATCAACTCTTCGGTGCTCAGCTTTCTTTATAGTCCAACTGTCACATCCATACATGACTACTGGAAAAACCATAGCCTTGACTAGATAGACCTTTGTCGACAAAGTGATGTCTCTGCTCTTCAATATGCTATCTAGGTTGGTCATAGCTTTTCTTCCAGGGAACAAACATCTTTTAATTTCATGGCTGCAGTCACCATCTGAAGTGATTTTGAAGCCCAAAAAAATGAAGTCTGTCACTGTTTCCATTATTTCCCCATCAATTTGCCATGAAGTGATGGGACCAGATGCCATGATCTTTGTTTTTTGAATGTTGAGTTTTAAGTCAGCTTTTTCACTCTCCTCTTTCACTTTCATCAAGAAATGCTTTAACTCTTCTTCACTTTTTGCCATACAGGTGGTGTCATCTGCATATCTGAGGATATTGATATTTCTCCTGGCAATCTTGATTCCAGTTTGTGCTTCTTCCAGCCTGGCACTTCGCATGATGTACTCTGCATATAAGTTAAACAAGCCGGGGGACAACATACAGCCTTGACATACTGCTTTCCCAATTTGGAACCAGTCTATTGTTCCATGTCCAGTTCTAACTGTTGCTTCTTCACCTGCATACAGATTTCTCAAGAGGCAGGTAAGGTGGTCTGGTATTCCCACCTCTTGAGGAATTTTTCACAGTTTGTTGTGATCTACACAGTCAAAGGCTTTGGCGTAGTCAATAAAGCAAAAGTAGACGTTTTTCTGGAACTGTCTTGCTTTTTTCGATGATCCAGCAGATGTTGGCAATTTGATCTCTGGTTCCTCTGCCTTTCCTAAATCCAGCTTGAACATCTGGAAGTTCACAGTTCATGTATTGCTGAAGCCTGGCTTGGAGAATTTTGAGCGTTACTTTGCTAGCATGTGAGATGAGTGTTATTGTGTGGTAGTTTGAACATTCTTTGGCATTGCCTTTCTTTGGGTTGGAAGGAAAACTGACCATTTCTAATCCTGTGGCCACTGCTGAGTTTTCCAAATTTTCTGGCATAATTGAATGCAGCACTTTCACAGCATCATCTTTTAGCGTTTGAAATAGCTCAGCTGGATTTCCATCACCTCCTCTAGCTTTGTTCATAGCGATCCTTCCCAAGGCCCACTTGACTTAGCATTCCAGGATGTCTGGCTCTGGGTGAGTGATCACATCATTGTGGTTATCTAGGTCATCAAGATCTTTTTTGTATAGCTCTTCTGTGTATTCTTGCCACCTCTTCTTAACATCTTCTGCTTCTCTTAGGTCCATACCATTTCTGTCCTTTATTGTGCCCATCTTTGCATGAAATGTTCCCTTGGTATTTCTAATTTTCTTGATGAGATCTCTAGTCTTTCCCATTCTATTGTTTTCCTCTATTTCTTTGCGTTGATCACTGAGGAAGGCTTTCTTATCTCTCTTGCTATTCTTTGGAACTCTGCATTCAAATGGGTATATCTTTCCTTTTTTCCTTTGCCTTTTGCTTCTCTTCTTTTCAAGGCTATTTGTAAGGCCTCCTCAGACAACCATTTTGCCTTTTTGCATTTCTTTTTCTTGGGGATGGTCTTGATCCTTGCCTCCTGTACAAAGTCATAAACCTACATCCATAGTTCTTCAGGCACTCTGTCTATGAGATCTAATCCTTCGAATCTATTTGTCACTTCCACTCTACAATCGCACTGTGTGCATTAGGTTTATACCTTTTTTTTTCCCTTAGCCATGCTGAATCTCCATTGCTGCAAGGGCTTTTTCCTGGTTGTGCCAAGTGGGGGCTACTTTCTAGTTCCAGGGACTACTCTCTAGTAGTAGTTCGTGGACTTTTAATTGCAGTAGCTTCTCTTGTTGGGGAGCACAGGCTCTGGAGCACAGGCTCAATAGTTGTGGCACATGGGTTTAATTGCTCCATGGCATGTGGGACTCTCCCGGATCAGGGATCAAACCCATATCTCCTTGCATTGATAGGCAGAGTCTTTATCACTGAGCCACCAGGGAAGCCCATTTTACACTTCTAATACAAAGACAGAGGTGGGAGTAGAGGGTGAGCAAATGGATTCCCAGGCGATGGATTATTATGAGTATTGCAAACTCCATTGCCTACAGGCCAGGTAAAGGTAGAACCAAAAGCAGTGTGGAATATGGGAGAATGCACACACTATGCAAAGGAAGCAAGACTGTGACCCACAGTTGTCAGATATTTCTATTTCTTTAGAGGAGCCAGAAATCTAGATTTTAGCTTTTTCTGTGAAATTTTCCATTTCTAAATATTAGTAAACTAAATAAAAACATGTTTAAACACTATGAAGACTAAATGAATCTGTGGAGTAGATCACAGGTTAAGACCACTTACTTAGTAGCAATACCTCTGAAGGCAATTTGTCTTCAGGAACTACACTTTGAGTCATGATGATGCTACACAGAGCCAGGTGCCAGGCTAAGAGGAAATCCCTGAGGAGGCCTTGGGTGGGGGCACTTCTCTTTGCATCTTCCTTCCCCAGCTGGTCTCATTGGGCCCATCACTCAACTTTCCGTGATGAATGTTTTGTTGGGTTCTGTTCCATGGAGTTAAAGGAGCATGGAGTGTCTCTCATCACAGCCCTTCTTTTCTAGGAAAATAAATGGCCAACTCCCTGGAGTTGGGGATTTTTTATGCAATGACTTTCCTCTATGAGATTTATTGCAGCAGCTTTGTGAGAGATTTGTAGTAAGTAGTGTTCGGGCTGTAAGTCTTAAATCCTCAATGCCACAGTCATAACTCTCCAGGAGAGAAATGATAGAAGATCACAGTAGCTAATATTGCATTATGATGATACTGTCTCCGCAGAAATGATTGCTGTCTTGCTGCTGCTGTCTTACTTAGGAAACGTGAGCTCTTCAAATATGCCTTTAGATATCTATTTCGGTGGTGCTTTGTGAGATCCTGAAGAACCTGTAGGCTGGGGGGAGGAAGCAAACATTTGTGAAGTTTCTGTCACTCCCCTTTTCACAAATGGGGAGACTGAGGCTCAAAGAAATGAAATAACTTTCCCGAGGTCTCTAGCTGTAAAACCTCTCTAATTCCAAAGCAGATCTTGTCCACCATAACACACAGAAAATATATTCATATATAAGAGGATATCTAATGAATCAAAGTTGACAGGTGTAAGTGGTGAAATATTTTTTATCATTTTAGGTTTAACCTCCATCTATTTCACTTTTAGACTTAGTGTACAGTGTATGGGAAGCCCAGGAGATAAACAATCTAGATGACATCATAAAAAAACAATTTGACCAACAATCAGACTGTGGAATAAAGACAGTCATGCTGATAACTTCAAAAAGTCAATGTCAGGACTTGCCTGGTAGTCCAGTGGTTAGGACTCCGCACTCCCAGTGCAGGGGGCTGGGCACAATCCCTGGTCAGGGAACTAGAGGCCCCATGCCACAGCTAAGAGCCCGCACGCTGCAATGAAGATCTCGAGTACTGCAACTAAGATCCAGCACAGCCAAAGCCAAATAAAATTATTTTTTAAAATTAAATTTTAAAATATCAATACCATGGTGCAAAAGGTAAGGGTACTCTCTTCTAGACCAAGAGAGACCGAAAGGCACGTTAACAAATGTACTATGTAAAACTTAATTGAATACTGGTTCCAAATGGGACTATATAAGATATTTGGGGAACAACCGAGGAAATGTGAGGATGGACTAGATGTTAGATGATACTAGAGATTAGTATTAGTTGTCTTAAGTGTGATATGGTATTGTGGTTATGGAGGAAAACAACCTTGTTCAGATATACACTGAAGTATTTAGGAGTCAAGTGTCATGATGTCTGTCCTTTAATTTCAAATGACCGAGAAAAAAATTTGTGTATGTATAAGATGTTGTCAATTGCTGAATCTAGCTAGTGAGTATGTACTTATTTATTACATTATTCTTTCAACTTTGCTATACATTTAAGCTTTTTTAAAGTATAAAGTGACAATATAGACATTTTAAAAACTAGGTTGGATTAAGCTGCCTCAGAATAATGGAGAGGGAGCTGCTCTGAAATGAGTAATAGCAGCTTGAAATTCCTTTAGAAGATCAAAACTGTGGACCAACTTACATAGCTTAGGATATGTGTTCATGGGACTTCCTAAGTGTCCAGTGGTTAAAACTCTGTGCTTCCACTGCAAGGGGCACAGGTTCAATCTCTGGTTGGGGAACTAAGATCCCACCTCCTGTGTGGCCAAAAAAAAAAAAAAGAATATGTGTTCATTATAGTAAATGTAAAGACTATTTTAAAAAGATAAGTACATAATTGCAGTACATATGTACTGCATAATTGGAAATATATCTGTTGGACTAATGGAACTAAAGGTGATCTTTTTTTTTCAAAATTACTCTTGCTATGTCACCTTTTCTATCAGTATAATCATCCAAAGTAAGCCCATAGACCAAGAAAGAAAAATATCACAGCTATTTGCTATGGTGTGGGGTTACAGATGAATATTTTTCTTTTAAGAATCATACCTGAAGCCCTTTGTAAAAGTGTATTCTATTTTTAAAATTGGAAATGCATTGAGTTGACTGCATTACTAAAAACAAATCACTGTGGGAGCTTCAGCTAGCTCCAATAATTCTAGCATAGTTAAAAAGATCGGAGGAAACTAATTGTAAGTGAAAAATAAATAATTAAACATGCAAAACAGCTTCAGAAAGTTAGAAGGCTGGTTCATGAATGACTGAACAAATAGTTTCATCTAGATTATAAAAACAGCCGTACATAAAGCAGGGGTCAACAAACACAAGCTGGCCATCTGTCTTGTAAATAGAGTTTTATTGAAAAAAAGCAGTGCTTATTCATTTATGTATTGTCTGCAGCTGGTTTCATAATACAATGGCAGAGTTGAGTCATTTTAACAGAAACTGTGTGGCGTACAAAGCCTAAAATACTGCTATCTTACGCTTCTTGAAGAAATTTGCCAAGTCCTAGTCTAAAAGTATATATGTTACATATGAAAAATGTGAATATAGAAAAATAAAGTTGATTTTTTGTGGTAGAGATATTATTGTGATTTTTAGTCATATTTAATAATTTTAAATTTTTGTTACAATGTGGTTTGTTCATTAAATAATTTTTAAGAAAAAATAATTGAATGAGACATTACTGCTTTTATAATTCATTAAATTGTAATTGGGAAGAAAATAAAAATACATATCACATGTTATTAAAGTCTGACGTGAAAATTCTAACCCCTGGAGTTGAGCCAAAGAGAATAATTAGAAATAAAGAGGAAATTACCAAGATAAGTCTCACAAGATTGTTCATAATAACAAAATAGTGGAAATAACAAGGTACCTTTTAAATAAATGATGGTGTTTATATGATCAAACATTACACACTTGTGAAAATATGTTTAAACAGCATTTATTATTATTTCATAATCATAAAAAATAATGAAATATTTTTAAAAGATGAGGTGGTATTCACTGACTATGGAAAATGTTAATGATAGTGATAGTGAAGTAAAATAAATTACAGAACATTTTAAAATATCTATAAGCCTTATCTATGTACACTTAAAAATATATAGAAAAATGTCTGAAAAATATAAATTATACCATCAAGTGTGATTTAGGAAGTGACACATTGGAGAATTTTTTTCTTTCTTCTTAATACAATTCTAGAGCATTTAATTTTTTATGAGTACATACAACAAAAGAGGAAATTATATATGTATATATCCATCTTTAAAAATAATACTTATTAGAGGTTTTTAAATGACCTAGTTAAATGTTATAAAAAGTTGAATACAAAATTACAGAGAAAATATGATCTCAAGTTCAGGAATAAAATGTACATGAGAATAAAATGCACCAAGAAAATGCCAAAATAGTAAGTGTTGCTTCTGGGTGATGGTATTGTGGATGATTCTTACCTTATCTTTTTATACTTATCCCTCTTTCCCTGATCTTTCTGCAATGAACATATATTACTTGGATAATCTGGAAAAGATTGTAAAGTGAGAATTTGTTAAAATAACTTTTTAAAGGAAAAGAATAACATTATAGCTGTTACCAATTCATATCATTAGACTTTTGAAACTTTTTTATGTCTCTGTCTCTTTCACACACGCACATGCACAAACACCACAAATGGTGCATACAGTAATTCCTACAGTAGTAATGACTTCTATTATTAAACTCTACCAGGTCCTCCATATTTTATTTATTTTTTCACAATAAACCATTTCTTTTCTTTTTTAAAAATAGCAAGTCCTTTTACTTATTTCTATTTAATTAATTAACTTATTTTTTGGCCCCACCATATTGCACATACAACTTCCCTGACCAGGGAATGAACCCATGCCCCCAGCAGTGGAGGCACAGAGTCTTAACCACTGGACCACCAGGGAAGTCCAAGGTCCTCCGCTTCTGTTTCACACTTCCTGACCTCCTTCCCACACAACTCCTCCAAATCTTGTATGTCACCTGAACTCCACAGGTGAAAGAGAAAGGAGGAGGAGGACTCAGACAAGGCTCCTGATACTGTGGAAAGGATAAAAACCCAATCCCTACTGTGACCCGCCTCCCCATAACAGCCCTTCCCCCAAAACATGCACTCCTCTGATCTCATCCCTCACTCTCTCTCATTTCCTTCAGCTTTCCTCTCAAACTCCATCTTACCAGGAACACCTAACTTTGGCCTCACCAACTCCACTCAGTTGGTTTCAAGGTCTAATCAAAATATGCTTTATGAAACTTGAATAAATTTATCATAGAGATAAAACAACCACTGAGAAGTTGGTTATCCCAAGATGGCCTCCTGATAGTCACACCTTTGGAAAGTCTCCTCCCACACAGAACAGGGCTGATGTGTGTGACCGTTAGGACACTGCAGACATGAGAGGGCAGCTTCCAAGCCTAGTCATAACAGGCCCTGAGACTTCTGTCTTGCTTTCTTGGATCACTTGCTCTGGGGGAAGCTAGCCAGCAAGCCACGAGGACATTCAAGGAGCCAGACAAGGAGACACAAATGGTGAGGATCTGATAAGATACCTCCTGCCAACAGCCAGCATCAACATGCCTTTTGTGTGTATAAGCAACCTTGGAAGCAAATTGTCCAGCCCTAGTCAAGCTCTCCTAAGACTGCAGTCCTGGCCAGCCTCTTTTTCTTTCTCTCATTTTTGGCTGTACCACACAAAGCTTGTGGGATCTTAGTTCCCCAGCCAGGGATTGAACCCTAACCTACTACAGTGAAAGCACCAAGTCTAGACCACTGGACAACCAGGGAATTCCTCTGGCCGACATCTTGACTATGATTTCATGAATCACCTTTCCCAGAACTACCCAGCTAAGCAAGCCTCTCCTAAATTCCTGACCCGCGGATACTTTGAGGGGTAAAACAAAAAATCCTTATTGTTATTTAATCCACTAAATGTTGGGGGTAGTTTCTTACACAGTAACAGATAATTAATATACTCACTAACCTAACTTAGGATCCTTTAGTCCATATGGCTCTACTTCCTCTAAGTTACCCCTCCACCCACATAAACCAACACAAATTCAGGCAAAGTTAGACCACTGTCCCTGGAATTTGTCCAATGTACCATTATACACTTGTGGTCCACTCTTCCTTGCTTTTCCTACTTCCCTACATCTCTAAAGCCCACCTGTCTCTACATCTCAGTGAGTGATACTCACCTCAGGACTGTTATCCTCTCACAGTAAGTTTGGGGCAGATTTCAGCCTCTACTTTCTCCCATAATTCAGTTATTCTCCATCCAGACCCTCACCCCAAAATATGGGGGTGGAGATATTTCTCATTTTTCACTCCCATCCTCACCTCGGGATTTAGACTCTCTAGGCAGTATTCTTGCCTGGAGAATTCCATGGACAGACGAGCCTAGAGGGCCACAGTCCATGGGGTCACAGAGAGTCAGACACAACTAAGCGACTAACACAACACAACAACAAGGCTGGCCACACGTAATCAGCCCTGCCTGGAGAAGGGGCTTGAACAGTGTATGTCGGAAGCTTATCTGAATGAGACTCTCCCAAACTGCTAGGGGGGTCAGATTTTTTAACCCCAAATAATGCTAGGAGAGACGCCAGCCTCATCTCCACAGAAAAATAACTATGTCCAGGTCAAGAGGCTCAGTCTTGCCCACTGGCCCTGATTCATCACCAATGTTCCTTAATTCTCTCTCAGCACCTTTCTGCTCTACCAACAAACTCAAGTTCCATCAGGAAGCAATCTCAGAAGCCCCACATTATAGTATGAGCCCCAAATTCTACATAGCACGTGCGTGTATCTGTATGTATGGTACATGTGTCTGTATATCTCTGTGTGTGTGTTGTACGTGTGTGTACATGTGTGTTTTGTGTGTCTATATACATGTTATGTGTATCTGTATGTGTGCTTTGTATGCATAAGTTGTGTTTGTACATATATCAAGTGTACATGTGCATTTTGTGAGTATCTCTCTGTTGTGTGCATGTATGTACAATAGGTGTATATGTGTATATATGTACATGTGTGTGTTTGTGCTCACATTCAGCTTCACCAGCTTGGGGCTCACACAATTTCCCTCCACAAGGACACCTAAAATACAACAGATGCTTACTTTTGACAAGTGTACCACAGTTGTGTAAGATGTTAACATTAGGTGAAGCTAGATAAAAGGTAAGCAGGGTATACAGGAGTGCTTCTGTAAATCTAAAATGTTTAGACGCTATTGCACAGATTAGCAGGAAATGTAATCCTCTCCTCTTCCTCAGGTCTAAAACTTCCCAGGGGCACTTATTTTGTCCCAGGCACTGACCTGGTTGTGACATCCTCAGCAGGGGAGTGGAGTCAGGCCTAATGCCTGCACAACCACAGCCCAGACTCACAACTTTCTAACTTGTCAAGTTGGCACTCCTATTTTCTACGCCTCAGAGTGATCACTAACAATCGAGATTCCCTTCCAGACTTGTATACTAAAACATTTAAAAGATAAAAAACAACAGAAAAAAGAATTCTTCAAAAAAGAAGAAAGAAGCACAAACTGAAGGGCTGGCAGCCAATTTACGGCAGGACTGCATTTTTGAGGCACCAGGGGAGGAAATGGGTCTTCTGCCTGACTTTGATTGTTCAGATCTAAGCTGGGCGAAGGGGAGGGTCAGAGGAGGAGGAGCAGAAAGCTGCTAGTTTAGTAGACTTGGGCCTTAGGTATTCAAATCCTCCCTAAACCTGTGTGTATTGTCAGGGGCTCAACGTTTTACAGATGGCTATTTGGGGTTTAAATATTCTTCCTCCTACCCCCGCCCCACATGTCAAATAAGATTTCTTTGGAGAAAAGTGGGTCTGCCCTGCCCTGCCTGGCTGGAAGCAAAGTGCTCGGCTCCTGGGGGAAACATGGTCCATTCACTCTCAGCTCACTAAGCAACCTGTTGACGAGCTTATAATTACCAGAACTGTGTGCTACACAATGAATGTTCTTGGGGAGTTTAATGATCGAAGTGAATGAACATGCTTCAACGTTTGGAAACGTGTTTGAGAAGAATAATTGCTTTGAAGTGTTTCATAAATTGTTGCTAGGAGACTGCATCAAGATGGGCCTTTTCACTTACAACTTAAAGTTCAACTGGCAGGAAATTCTCCCATTCAAAATATAGATAAGCAAACAGAACAATTAGAAAAAAACAGAAATCTACTAGCTGTCAGAGAAAAGATTTCACCCAAAACAAAATGGAGACAAGAGGCAAGACAATATTGATGGCAGTGATATATTTGCATCTCAGTTCATACTAATTATATGATCTTGGGCAATTCTTTTCCTTCTTTTTTTCTTTTCTTTTTTTTGCCTCATGCCACAGTTTGTGAGATATTAGTTCCCTGACCAGGGATCAAACCTGGAGCCCCCGCAGTGAAGCTCTGATTCCTAACCACTGGACTGCCAGAGAATTCTCTTGGGCAATTCTTTTAATGATTTATTCCCAGTTTTACTATCTGAAAAATGAGGCTATCAATAACTGAAAACTACTCAGTACATAATTCTCCATGTTTTATGTATTTAGTTACTCATATTTGCGTGTTCCAAAGGATTTCAAGGTCGCTTACACATTGATTCCCTTTAGTTTCTGTTCCCCTCAAAGCAGCCCTTGACACTAGAAACTGGAAAGGGATGGCTTATTGGGGAAGTAATCCCAGGAAGTTCACATGGAACAGTGAAGAAAGTAGACTGGGAAGGGAGAAAAGTCAATAAAAGGTGCACTGAAGAGCAGGAAAGCCCACTATGGACCAATATTGCTGGGAACCCTCTGAAGAATCACATAGAATACATCTCAGAATTCTCCCTCTGAAGGTGAGGGGGATGTTGAGGTATTTATCCATTGACTCTCGTCTCTCAGTGTTGAGGGCTGCTTCTGGAAGCCTTAAATAACTAGCGTTTCCACAGTGCCCTGCACAGTCTGGTAATTTCTGGAGAAATAGGAGAAAACCTTCAGAAGAGAAGCAGGGAGCTACAGGCACGTGAGATAGGAACTCTCCAGTTCCTTGAACTATCCCCTTCCAACTACATATGAACTCAGAGGTGGGCCAATGGGATAGGTTATCAACAGAAGGTAAGATTAACTGATGAAGAAATTGAGGTCAAATAAAAACAGGTACCCTGTAAATGCTGTTGAATCTAATGAAAGATTATTTTGTAGCAAGGTTGGCTGTGATAACCGATAACACTTTTTTCTAGATACAAAATAGCCTGGAACTTGGGCAAGCATTCCATATTCATGTGGGCAATAAATGGCTGAGCAAATCCTTTTATATGGCAGTCCTTCGTTGACCAAGATCTGGGAATCTGGAACATTCCTATCAAGTTCAACTGTGGTTGGACTTCAGGCTTCAAACATTAAATTTGAACTTTTAACATCAAGTGTATTTGGAAATTAGATTCCTACTCTGCATGGGTCAGGGAGAAAGTACTTCAACTACTTCCCTGCCTCTAACAGTCCAGCCCCTGCCTGACAGCGGTTTGCCATCTGGATCACTAGCAAGTGAAGCAGGGCTCAAACTTGGCACTCCCTCATGTGGAAGAACAAAAGAAGCTCAGTATCATCCTCTGAAGTTTCCTTAGCATGTTTTTCCCCCACCCAGCCCTGAGAATATCTTTAGCAGCACCATGACGTCCCACAGTATGGAAAGCCTACTGACAGCATTGACAGAAAGCAAGGGTATAAGGCAGGGCAATGCCTCCAGGTGGGGGTAAAAAAGCTGGCAATCCCCTCCCCCAGACTCCCAATCTCCAGGTTCTCTGTCAGAAAGCAGGAAGATGAGATACGGAAAAGAAAGAAGAAAAGAAGTCAAGAAGGAATGGAAAACAGCAGGAGAGAGACAATCAGGAGGGAGACAATATGCCTCCTGGTGGAAGAACACAACCCAGTTTATGAAAGAGAGTGAAAGTCGCTCAGTTGTGTCCGACTCTTTGTGACACCATGGACTATACAGTCCATGAAATTCTCCCGGCCAGAAATGGGTAGCCTTTCCCTTCTTCTGGGGATTTCCCAACCCAGGGATCTAACCCAGGTCTGCCACATTGCAGGCAGATTCTTTACCAGCTGAGCCATGAGGGAAGCCCATGAATACTGGAGTGGGTAGCCTATCCCTTTTCCAGGGAATCTTCCTGACCAGATATCAAACCAGGGTCTACCATATTGAAGGTGGATTCTTTACAAACTGAGCTATCAGGGAAGCAAATCTATGTAACAGTCTGGCTAAAAAAATTGAACCTGGGTTTGATAAAGACTCTAGTTTTAACTACCAGTTTATAAGAAATGCAGAGGATGGAGCAATATGGTAAATGCCACCACAGTAGGGATTGCAAAATCCAGACTGCAGAAAAGTCTACAGAACAAACAACCAGGTTTCAATAGATAAAGAGAACCCTATAGACTAAGAGAAATTTAAAAGGTGTACTGTTGACCCTTGACCAATGCGAGCATTAGGGGTTAGGGGTGCCAACACTTGCAGAGTCAAAAATCCACATAGTCAGCCCTCCTTATCTGTGGTTCCTCTGTATCTGCTGCTGTGTATCCGCAAATTCAACCAACCTCAGATTATGTTGTATTGCAGTACTTACTATTGAAATATCTGCTTAACTGTGGGCCTGCTTAGTTCAAACACATCTTTTCATTGGTCAGCTGTATTAATTAATTGCAATGAGTGGATTTTATTTAAATAACAAGGATGATTTTCATCTTCATTCAAATAATTTTTTAAATGATGAGCTTATAAGAAAGGAAATTTGAATGTTAACTGAAAATTATGATGTTTGGATGATATTACATTGTTAATTACTTAAGCTATGTAATAATGGTATCACTTGAAATTTTTTTAAGTTTGTATCTTTTTTTTTTTTTTGCCATGCCACAAGGCATGTGGAATCTTAATTCCCTGATCAGGGAATGAACCCGAGTCCCCTGCAATGGAAGCACAAAGTCTTAACCACTGGACCTCCAGGAAAGTCCCTCCAAAAATTCACATCTTTTGGGACTTCCCTGGTGGTCCAGTAAGACACCACACTCCCAACGCAGGGGACCTGGGTTTGATCCCTGATCAGGAGATCATGCCCTAAGAAAGACCTGGCAGAAACAAATAAATAAATAAAAATATTTTTTTTAAGTTCATATCTTTTAAAGATACATAATCAAAACATTAATGGTGAAATTATATAATGTCTGGAATATTTTTTGAAAATAACACAGGGGTTAAGAGTGGATGGGCGGACTTGGTCATGAGTTCATAATGGACACCTGAGGGTTTCAAGGTATTTTGTCTCCTTTTTGAGCATATTTGAGATTCTCTGCAATAAAATGGTAAAAATATAAAACAAAACAGCAACAAAACCCAACAGAGAAGTAGGGTTCCTTCAGGGCATGACCAGGAGGCACATAAAATCTGTTTGAGCAGGAAGCACATTTTGGATCTGGGCATGTGTTCTGTTTGTGAGGAAGCTTTAGCTTTTCAGCTTGAAAAAGGATCAGGGTGAGGTCCAAAGTGAAGGGAGGATGCAACCTGACACTTGATCTTAGGGAACCCAGCTGCGGCTTGCAGGAATCCCAGTTCCCTGGCCAAGGACTGAACCCGGGCCACAGTAGTGAAAGCCCAGGATCCTAACCACTACTAGACCACCAGGGAAGCCCCCATGTTCTTTTTTAAAAAATTTTATTGGACTATGTTGTACCTGACTACATTATTGATTATGACTAAGATGAAGAGGAAATCATTAAAAAAAAAAATTAGAGCCATTTAAGTTTCATTACAGGCTTCCCTGATAGCTCAGTGGTAAAGAATCTGCCTGCCAACGAAGGAGACTTGGGTTCGATCCCTGGGTCAGGAAGATCCCCTAGAGAAGGGAATGGTAATCCACTCCAGTATTCTTGCCTGGGAAATCCCAAGGACAGAGAAACCTGGCAGGCTACAGTCCGTGGGATCACAAAAGAATTGGATACAATTTAGCAATTAAACAGCAACAAAAAGTTTCATTACACTAACACTATATCATGAAGCTAAAATATTACCAAGAAACATATAATAATAACCAAAATAATAATGGCAGCTAGCATTTATTGAGAACTGACTTCAGGCTAGATACTAAACTGAACAGGTTGTGTGGGTCATTTGTCACAGCATAGCTTTGATTACTATCTTTGTTTCACAGACAAGAAAGTGAGATTGAGAGAGATTATATAACTCACTCAAGGTTGCAAAGCTGAGATGTAGCTGAGCCAGAATTCAAACCCACTATATTAGTTTGCTAAGGCTGCCATAGCGAAGCGTCACAGCCAGAGTGACTTAAAAAACAGAAATTAATTTTCTCACAGTTCTGGAAGCTAGAAGTCTGAAAGCAAGGTATCAGCAGCGTTGATTCTTTCCAAGGGCTGTGAGGTGAGGGTCTGTTTCAGGTTTCTGTCCTTTTCAGGCAAAATCATTTTAACCTCAGAGAACCTCATCTCCTGCCTCAGTCGCCCTGACTCTCAAGTCTCTGCCCTTCACAGTAGCCAGCCCCTCCACCTGGAAGGCCTTTCCTCCCACATTCACATAACTCTTGTCTATCCCGCAAAGCTGACAGCAAGAACCACCTCCTGTGGAAGCCTTCCCTACCCTGCCAGATTCTTCTGAGCTTCCTAATGCTGTAGTTTTGCTACTGGACCTAAAGGAGGAGGAGGGCGGGGTGCAGTGTCTCAGCCTCTATGGAATCTCTAACACTGGGCTTGGCACATCTCAGTCTGAGGAAATGTTTGGCCATTTGTTCCTCAGACACACTCAAAGCCCACAGACGCCTGAGTGATGATTGTTTGCCTGGATTTTGAAAAATCCCTGTGGCCTTGTCCTCCAGCCTTTATAAGTCATTGATTTCTACTGTCTAATCATCCTCTGACTCGTGGCTGCCCAAGCCCTGGGTACCATGCCCATTTCTTCAAGCCCGCTGGTACACTCAGACTGTCGTGTTACAGTGTGATAGAATAATCCTCCTTTTACTCACCTGTAGAGAAGGGTATCACTTCGGGGAAAGGTAGAACCGTGTGTCTGTCTGTCTGTCTGTCTGTGAGAGAGGGATAGACAGAGGCAGAGAGAACCAGACTGCCTGAAGCAAAAAAGGAATGTCTGGGTTTCTGAAACAAAAACCCCCAGAGGCAGTGTTCAGCATCAATATGGATAGCAAACTCAACCTCTTCACCAAACTCCACGAGATAACCCATTCATTTAGTGTATTTACCAAAGATCTGCTCATCCCACAAAGGGTTCCATCGTGTGGCAGACATCTCTCTGCTGTTGCACTGTGGTTGCACACCCTACCCTCCAGCTCCCTGCCCTCCCCCCGCTCTGCCCGCCCCGTTCTCTGCCTCTCTTAGGAGCAAAACAATCCCTCTCCTTGTCTCATGCAAAGCAGTTTAGCAGACATCTTTCCTTGATGGATAAGGCCCTTGGGACTCCACCTTCCACCCCAAATGTCATTACAAAGTATTTCTTCTAATCAGACGGAGGGAGAGCTCTCCCCAAGAGAATTCTGGTGACCGACATTTTCTCCACCTCATTACTCGCCAGTCTCACAGTTCTGCCACTTTACTGTGGGTAAAGCTTGTTGTACCTCAGGTCCCAAACTAGAGCAGAGGGCTTAGTTACAGCAAAACATCCCCTGGGCAAGGAGCCTGTCCAGCTCATCCCACTGAGTCACCACAGTGCCCAGAATATGTTTCTAGCACAGAATGGATCTCTGATACTTTCCATGGAATGGAGAGCAGTCTGAGTGATTAACCGGCATCTCTTATGAGGCAGGGAAAAAGATGACTCACAGGACTTAGGAAAAGGCAGCCAAGGAGGGCCTGGGAGGAACAGAGGCCAGGCAAGGTGTACACAAAATGAGTAGTGTCCTCCCTTGAATAGAAGGCAATTTCCTGGAACCTAAAACAATGTGTCCATTTCTCTGCATTTGGTACCTTCTGTAACTACATATTTCTTTTATGTCCTTGTTGTTTATTTCATTGTCTTTGTAACTACATATATCCCTGTCTTTTATTCCATTTGTTTTGGAAATATAGAGCTGTGGGAGCTATTTTAGGAGAAATCAAGATGTTTTGAACTGACCCACTAATCTGGCCACTCAGCAACTGCCAGGCTCTTGGGGTGAATATCAGTAGTTGTAATGCACACAAGAGGGTAGTGGCATATATCTTTTACAACTTCCACACCAGGTGAGGACTCAGACCTACTTCTGCCAAAGCTACAAATGTTTACTGGCTAGCAGGTACAAGAACAGTCCTGCAATTGGCTCTTGAGGCTTTGGGGATCCATTTTCCACAAGTAACAGGCACTACGTTGGAGTCTGACCCCACAGCTTGCTAGAGTTGTACACTCAGTCATGTAAGACTAATGGGGCTTCTATTTCCTAGTCAACCAGAAGTCTTGTTCCATCACTCAATTTACCTGTTCATAAATATTTCTAACATTCCTTATAGGAATTAAAAACCAAGTGAGATTTTTGATAAGGATATTTGAAGTGCCATGTAGCCATCTTCGGGGTGTTAATTCCAATAAGAGAACTTCAAAAGCTAACCGCCTGTCGCAGGATATATATTAGAATTCATTTGTGCACATAAGTATTACAGCATGTGTAAAAAGTATTTGTGGATTTCCCTGGTGGTTAAGAATTTCCCTGCCAATGCAGGAGACATGGGTTCCATTCCTGGTCTGGGAAGATCCCAGAAGCCACGGAGCAACAAAGCCCATGTGCCACAACTACTGAGCCTGTGCTCTAGAACCCAGGAGCCACAATTATTGAGCCTGCATGCTGCAAATACTGAAGCCCATGTGCCTAAAGCCCATGCCCCACAACAAGAGAAGCCACCGCAATGAGAAGCCTGAGTGCTGCAACTAAAGAAAGACTGCGTGAAGCAACCAAGCCCCAGCACAGTCATAAATAAATAAGTAAATAATTTTTTAAAGTATTTGCCAACAATAACATTAAAAAAAATAGTGTCTATTTCATGATGGGACAGGAGTGGCAGGGTTATATGGAGAAAGTAAAAGGCCCCTTCTGGTGGGGGCAGTAGCAGGAAGTGAGAGGACCTCAGGGAAAGGGGAAGATGCACAGATGGGCCTGGAATCTGGCTGAAGGTCAGCTGATGATCCAGAATTTTCTTCTGCTTAAACATTAAATGACTCGTGTTTATTTTCATGTCGGAAGCTGTTCCACCCTCCCCGGACTTAAAAGACCTGATTTCAGCCCTCCTTTTACAATTCCTCTTTTTAGAAGGAGTGGTTCATTCTCCTGCTGTCAGCACAAATGTAAAAATTAGCAACACATCTGATTGCACCTGTAGTTACTCACTTGCAGCCACAATTAGCCATAAGCGCTCTCCAAAAATGGCAAAAGCAGTTTAAGCATGCCTGTGATTAAGTAATTGTGGGCATCATTAGTTGCATCTTTACTCACATGAGTAACTTTTATGGTCACCATGGCTACCTTCTGATACCAAATTATCAACCCAGCCAGGCAACAGTTGGGCTGAAATCTGATACTCCCTTCTCTCATTTTGCGAAAATTGTGTGCTTTCTTCTAATTACTTCACACAAGTGAATGGACAATGTTTGCAAATATACACTATTCATGTCGAACCAAAAAGAAATCGTCACCCCGAGTCCTGTGTGTTATGTGTTCATCATTTTTTTTTCCCCCATTTGACAGAAAACAAAGCCAAGCTAGCCTTTTTTCTCTGGAAGAATAACTCCCTTGTGCTATCTAGGTGACAATATAATCTGCAATTTGTATATTCTGTCCAATAAAGAAGGTTTATTTTATGTCATAGTCATCATTTCCCAACCTGAATATCTGCTACAGATTTTCAGTTGGAGAGCTTTACTTTTCGTTTGAATGGGAATGATTAGATGTTTTTTCCCAGAAGGTTTTAATCTGAAAGGGGAATGGGTCCAGGGCTAGGAAGATAGTTCCTGCTTGGAGAATGATGAGCTGTGGGGATGTCACTGAGAAATGTATTCCTAATGAATCTCCAGCCTGAGAAGGAAACATTGTGTTCTTCAAACTCCCAAGAAATGGATAATCATATGCTAGATCAGAGAAGGGTAGAGACATGTGTGTTTTAATATACTTATTTATATAATTTCAAGATGTTCGTTACAATAACATATTAATCATCCCTTACTAAGTAGCGTGTAAGAACTAGACCATAAAGAAGGCTGAACGCCGAAGAATTGATGCTTTTGAATTGTGGTGCTGGAGAAGACTCTTGAGAGTCCCTTAGACAGCAAGATCAAGCCAGTCAATCCTAAAGGAAATCAACCCTGAATATTCACTGGAAGGACGGATGCTGAAGCTGAAACTCCAAGTCTTTGGGCACCTGATGTGAAGAGCTGACTTGATGGAAAAGACCCTGATGCTGGGAAATATTGAAGGCAGGAGGAGAAGGGGGCGACAGAGGACGAGATGGTTGGATGGCATCACCTATTCTATGGACATGAGTTTGAGCAAATTCCGGGAGATGGTGAAGGACAGGGAAGGCTGGCTTGCTGCAGTCCCTGGTGTGGCAAGGAGTTAAACACAACTTAGCAACTGAACAACAACAACACTAGTTGCATGTTTCAGATTTACCATCCCAGAGATGAGGAGCTAGGACTTATACACCCCATCTAAGTGTTTAGAAAGTACGGAATAGATGACTAAATAGTTCATAGCTTATCATCTGTTAGCCTCATTTGCCATTTGAAGAGTAGAAAGATTCTATCAGGCATTCTGACCCTAGCAACTTTGGATAAGGAAAGAAATCTGTCTCTAGAGCAGTGCTGTCCTTTGGAACTTTCTGGGATGATATAAAAATTCTTTACCTGTGTTGTCCATTCTGACAGTCATTACCCATATGTGTGCTTGGAATGCAACCAGGATGACTGGGGAACTGAATTTAAATTTTATTTATTTTTAATTGATTTGAATTTAAGTAGCTCCATGGGGCTAGTGACTACCACATTGTATCACAGCTCTAAAGTATACGGCTACAGCCAGAAAAAGGAATCAACAGTGGCTCCAAATATGATTTTTTTTAATGTGATAAATAGACAGCAAAGTATTTGAATTCAAAATCCCAGGCTATGGTTTTGGCTTCACCATCTCTTAGGTATATGATCTTTGATAAAACACTTGTTTCTTAGCATAAGTTACATTCTAAAGGCAGCATGCTGATGGGAGGGTAGAGATTGAAGAGAAAGAGAAATTACAGGGAGGCAACTTGTCACCCTATTGCTGGGGTGTGTATGGTTTCTACTAGAGAAGATTGTTCAGCAGAGGACACTGAAGAAGTGAGACAGAAATGTTCTTACACAAATTAGAAGCCTCTTGACTACAAGTGGCAGAAAAACCCAACTTAAACCTGCCTTAAGCAAAAAAAAAAAAAAAACCAAACAATACTATGGGTCCATATTTTTACTGAAAAATCCAGACCTAGGGCTGACTTTGGGTAAGTGGATCCAGGCTTCAACTTAAGTCATCTAGATTTTGTTTCTCTCCAATCTCTTGGCTCTGCCTTCTGCTGTATGGTTACAGCTTTGGGCTTCATATGGGAGCAATATGGCAGCAGCAGGCCAAGCCCCCATAAACTCTCAAATCTACCTTCAGGATAAAGAGTGAGGGTCTCTGTCTTCCGTTCATATAAAAATCCTTCATTATGATTCACTGACTGTGGAACAACTCATTAGCCATGTCTGAAGTCCATTGTCCCTTCTGGAACCTGAAGTTGGCTTAGTCTTGCCCAAGCTATGGGGGTTGAGAACAGAGGAGGGAGCGTTTCCCAGGGATAAGGCAGAGTACTTTGAGTGGGGAGGATGAATTGATGCACTGTGGCAGAAAATAATAGATGCACTCTAGAGTCTTGTTCCCAGGACTTTGAAAGACAAAAACTCTGACCCCTTGAGTAATCACAGCAGAAATCAATCCAATTCAATTAAATTCAACTTATTTCAACAAACACAACCTGAGGCTATATGGGAGCCCTCTGATTCTAAACCCATGCATGTGGTATCCATGAATATGTATTTCAGCCATTTTGAAAATGTATCTGGCCTTCCATCTCTATACATGATATCACTTAGACAACAGATCGAGTTAGTATTTTCTACTGGCTGTGTTCTGGGATTTTGTATCCTTTAGGGACTGTGCTGAGAATGGACAGCAGTTCTTCAGAGATGCAATTTTCACTTGATTGAATTATTTGAGTGGCAGGGATCCCAAAGGTCATTCATTTTGTAGATACTACTTCTTGGAAACCATGAACATATTCTGCCACTTTGCTTTCTTTATTCCCTGCTATCCTAGGGAGAAAAGGAAGAATCAAGGAGTAGAATAGCTGTTATTTCCTTATTCATCATTATTTATTATAATACTACTATGTGCCAGGAATGGAGGTTGGTGCTGAAAGAGCCATTAAAAAGTCAAATAATAATACAAGAGAGGGTTGTGGGTGAAGAAAGCACTGGCCTTCAAGTCAGAAGACCTCAGTTCAAGTTTTTACTTTGCCAGTAATGATCACTGTGATTTGGAGACAAAGGCCTCATTTGAAAGATTTTGGAAAACCCCTCGAGCTGGAAACCTCTCTCTGAGACCGTGAAAGGTTAGCTCTCCATTAGCATGACTAAGGCTTGCTGCCTGACCTTTGAGAGCTAACAGAAAAACACTCCCTTCACCCTCAGAATTCAGCACACACACCTCCGCTGGGATTCAAGCTGAGAGGATCAAATTAAAGTAGGAGACACAAAAGGAGCTTTTCATTAACTCTTAGAAATTGTTTCTCTCCTAGGGACCAGCTCATTACAAAAGAATCCCCAAGAGCCAGGGTACACCCCTCCTGCAGAATAGGGTTCAGTGAAAGAAGGGTCTTGCCGAAATGAGTAGGAATTTGACAGCTGGAGAGGCATGGTGAAGGACACTCCAGGCCTTTGATGGGCCAGTGGGGCAAGGCAGACATGGAGCCAGAGGCTGACTGCAGCAGTGATGATCACTAGCCCCTCCAGAGCCTCAGGCTTGAGAGTGAAGGACTGGTTCCCCAGAGGTGACCACACTTGCCCAGGTTGATTTGTGTATCTACAGTCTCTTGTTCCCTAATTTCCAGAATTCTATATCCAACTGCTTGCCTAAGATCTCTACAAAACCTCCACCCAGCAAGCAAGCTGGAGCAAGAATTATCAGGTCTCCAGTGTTCTTGGATTCCACATATATATGGGTCCTGGTGAAACTGAGTGGGGCCCTGTGGGGCTCCTGGGCATGGAGGCCTCTTTGTCTGCCATGCAAGACTCCAGCCTCTACAACCTTCCCTGAGTTCCAAAGGGCAGATAGCTAACTAAGGGAAGGGCAGCCAAGAAACCACCGGAGGCAAGACTAAAGGGGCTGCAGAAGCTCCTCAAGAGTAGGAGACCAACCACCTGAGAATAAGGGAGTGCAAGCCCTGGTCACGCCCTAGTCTTGTCAGCAACCCCACCCTTGAACTATTGCTACAAAGTGAAAACAGTGAAAGTGTTAGCCACTCAGTTGTGTCTGACTCTTTGTGACCCCGTGGACTGTAGACCACCAGGCTCCTCTGTCCACGGGGATTCTCCAGGCAAGAATACTGGAGAGGGTTGCCCTGCCCTCCTCCAGGGAATCTTCCCAACCCAGGGACTGAAGCCAGGTCTTCTGGATTGGAGACAAATTTTTTATCATTTGAGCCACCAGGGAAGCCCATAAAATTCTTCATCAGATCCTCCCAGGTTGGGATACATAGTTTTCTTGAGGGTGGGAGCCCACTGTGTCCTCCTTTGCCTGGCAGAGAAATAAAGCTATCTTTCTCCGCTTCACCCAAAACTCTTGTCTCCAAGATTCAATTCAGTACCAATGCACAGAGGCCAAGCTTTCAGCATCACTGGGCAGAAGAATGGAGCCCCTCACCCCCAGCCACATTCACCAGAGCCATAGCATGAAAGATGCTGGAGGCCTGCTCCTCCACCTCCCTTGACTGGGAGCGGAGATGGGGAGGAGTTTCCTTTTCCTTGATGATACCTTTCCAGAACTGAGCTTCTATCTTCAAGCTGTGATGAGAAGCAGGGAGGGAGCATCTTGTGCTACAGACTCTGATCAAGATCTACTAATAGAATTTCTTTAACAAAGATTTCTTCATTTTAAGACAGGACAGACAGGGACAGGACTCAAAAGCTAGAAAACGGAGAAGAGGCCCAGCTGTTGGGATGCCATAAATACCTGCTGGAAGTGACTGAAACCGAGGTGGCTTTGAGAATAGTCCAGTCATTGACTTTTGGCTCATTATACCTTTGTTTTCCTGTTGGGAAGATCTTTTGGAGAAGAAAATGGCAACCCACTCCAGTATTCTTGCCTGGAGAATTCCAGAGAAAGAGGAGCCTGGTGGGCTACAGTCCACGGGGTCACAAAAGGTCGGACATGACTGAGCAACTAACACTCACTCATTGTCACCTTCAATTTAAAATATCTATTTTATTTTATTTATTTGGCTGCTCCAGGTCTTAATTGTGGCATGTGAACTCTTAGTTGTGGCACGTGGGATCTAGTTCCCTGACCAGGGATCAAACCCAGGCCCCCTGCACTGGGAGCATGGAGTCTTAACCACTAGACCACTAGGGAAGTCCCCACACCTTCATTTGAACAGTAAAAATCACTCCCTCTTACTCTATGACAGCCCCAAGGTAGACCATAACAGGCCAGAAAGTGGGCAGTAGCCCAGTTCCTGGGGAATCTCCATCCTTCTCCAAAATAGCAAGAATATTCCTCCTACTCAGTAGCCTATGACATTACGTAACCCATAAAAACCTAGGCCCCAGACTTCTCTGGTGGTCCAGTGGCTAAGACTCTGAGCTCCCACTGCAGGAGGCCTGGGTTTGGTCCCTGGTCAGGAAACTAGATCCCAAATGCTGCAACTAAGACCCAGTGCACCAAATAAATAAATACACAAAAAAACACCTAGGTCCTCATACCCCAGGGCAGCTCTAACTTTCTAACATGAGCCCAGCCCTGGAGCCACTGTCTCATTCTGAGCCTTCTGAAACAAACCACCTTCCACCTATGGAATGAGTTTGTCTCTAAATAAACTCTCTTTCCCTTTACTGTGGCTCTCTCTTGAATGTTTTCCAACTCGAAACCAAGAACCCTCATTTGGTGGTCTATCCTAAAGATTCCTGCAGGTCTAAGGACATGATATCTCCCTCTCCTGCCACGATTTGCTACACAACCTTGGAACAATGTCCAGAGATTTTAATGGTTGCTTTATGCATATATTGTTGTTTAGTCACTCAGTTGTGTCTGACTCTTTGCAACCCCATGGACAGCAGCACACTAGACTTCTCTGTCCTTCACTATCTCACAGAGTTTGCTCAAATCCATGTTCAGTGAGTCAATGATGCCATCTAACCATCTTATCCTCTGTTAACCCCTTCTCCTCCTGCCCTCAATCTTTCCCAGCATTAGGATCTTTTCCAATAAGTTGGCTCTTTGCATCAGGCGGCCAAAGTATTGGAGCTTCTGCTTCAGTTTCAGTCCCTCCAATAAGTATTCGGGGTTGATTTCCCTTTAGGATTGACTGGTTTGATCTTCTTGCATACATACATACAAATATAATATAAAGTCACTAGTTACAGTTGTTTCTGAGGGGTGAGTCCATACGTCACTCTTCCATAAGAGGAACTCCAGTGGGTTTTTTTTTCCCAGTGGGTTTTAAAGAGGGATTTCAAGCATAGTCAAAATGTTACCAAGGCTTTTGCCCCAGAATCACGCCCCTTCCCCTCCCTTGAATGGAAACCAACTGCTCTTATCTGAGTGTCAGGGGGAGCTCAGAGAAAAACAAGAGAAAAGAGAAACAAGAGAAAGAGAAAAACAAGAACTGGTTAGAACCAACTACATCCAAGATGGCAGAAGATTCTATTTCTACTGGACCTTGAACCTCATTATATGCTTATTGTAATACATTAGCTAAATGACACACCCAGCAGCTCCACAACAGTTGACAGTTGCCATGACAACAACCTGAAAAACCCGCATAAGGACTGAAAATGAGTGTTGCCTCAGTTCCCAGCCTGAAGCACATCCCTGTTCTTGGATAAGTCATGAATATTCCTCCCACTCTTTCCAATTCCCTCCTTTTTACCTCCTCCCTCCTATATACATTCTCCACTGGAATCAAGTTAAGAAGCTGATTTGGAAATTTAAGTTCCTGCTTCTCCATTCTCTGGACATTATAAAGCTTGTGCTATTCCAGTCTCAGTTTTGTTATTGGCTATGCAAATCTGAACAGAAAAAGAACCCCAGCATGGATCCAGGCAGCCAATTTAGTAACCAAAAGATTCTTCTTCATGTCCAGTGAAGAATGAATCAAAGGGAGATCAAAGTGTAAGCAGGCATATCAGTGAGGAGATAAATGGAGTTGCCCAAAAGAAACAGGGTGCTGTGGAAATGGTGAAACAGACACAGATCATATATCTTTTGTTCATCATTGTAACCCCAGCACCTAGCACACTAGCACATATTCCGTGTGCCACCCCTGACTTCTCTTCTACTCCAATTCTGGAATATGGCAAGACTCGTTTTGTAAAAAGGGTTAAAAAGTAATAGTAGCAATTCTGGTCTATCAGGAAGCCTTTGTTTATATTCATGAGATAGAAAGGGGCAGGGTACAACCTTTAAAAGAATCACAGCCATTGAGGACCCAAACATAGACTAGGTCCAAGATGGCAGATGATTCACTTTCGCTAGACCTTGAGCCACAGTATATGCTCACTATAATACATCATCAAGCTAAATGATGCCAGGTGCCATGACAGTTCTGAGGTCAGTCCATAAAAGGCCAAAAAGTGGGTGGTGGCAAGAGGTTCCATGGTATGGGGTTGGTAGTTTTTATGTGGTGTGCTTAGATTTTATGCCAAGTGCTTAGTCGCTCAGTTGTGTCCGACTCTTTGCAACCCCATGGACTGTAGACCACCAGGCTCCTCTGTCCATGGGGATTCTCCAGGCAAGAATACTGGAGTGGGTTGCCATGCCACCTTCCAGGGGATCTTCCCAACCCAGGGATCGAACCCAGGTCTTCTTTACTGTCTGAGCCACCAGGGAAGCCAAAGAGTACTGGAATGGGTAGCCTATCCCTTCTCCAGGGGAACATCCTGACCCAGGAATCAAACCAGGGTCTCCCGCATTGCAGGCAGATTCTTTATCAGGAAGCCCTGTCAGTTTTTATAGGGGTGGATAATTTGCATAAGAATATAATCAATCTGATTTCAGTATTGACCATTTGGTGATGTCCGTGTGTGGAGTCTTCTCTTGTGTTATTGGAAGAGGGTATATACTATGACCAGTGCATTCTCTTGGAAAAACTCTGTTAGTCTTTGACAAGATGAGCACAATAAAGGACAGAAATGGTATGGACCTAACAGAAGCAGAAGATATTAAGAAGAGGTGGCAAGAATACACAGAAGAACTATACAAAAAAGATCTTCATGACCCAAATAACCACGATGGTGTGATCACTCACCTAGAACCAGACATCCTGAAAAGGGAAGTCAAGTGGGCCTTAGGAAGCATCACTACAAACAAAGCTAGTGGAGGTGATGGAATTCCAGTTGAGATATTTCAAATTCTAAAAGATGGTGCTGTGAAAGTGCTGCACTCAATACGCCAGCAAATTTGGAAAATCAGCAGTGGCCACAAGACTGGAAAAGGTCAGTTTTCATTTCAGTCCCTAAGAAAGGCAATGACAAAGAATGCTCAAACTACTGCACAATTGCAGTCATCTCACACGCTAGCAAAGTAATGCTCAAAATTCTCCAAGCCAGACTTCAACAGTACATGAACCATGAACTTCCCGATGTTCAAGCTGGATTTAGAGAAGGCAGAGGAACCAGAGATCAAATTGCCAACATCCTCTGGATCATCAAAAAAGCAAGAGAGTTCCAGAAAAACGTCTATTTATTGACTATGCCAAGGCCTTTGACTGTGTGGATCACAATGAACTGTGGAAAATTCTTCAAGAGATGGGAATACCAGACCACCTGACCTGCCTCCTGAGAAATCTGTATGCAGGTCAAGAAGCAAGAACTGGACATGGAACAACAGACTGGTTCCAAATCAGGAAAGGAGAATGTCAAGGCTATATATTGTCACCCTGCTTATTTAACTTGTATGCAGAGTACATCATGTGAAATGCTGGGCTGGATGAAGCACAAGCTGGAATCAAGATTGCCAAGAGAAATATCAATAACCCCAGATACACAGATGACACCACCCTTATGGCAGAAAGTGAAGAAGAACTAAAGAGCCTCTTGATGAACGTGAAAGAGGAGAGTGAAAAACCTGGCTTAAAACTCAACATTCAGAAAACTAAGATCATGGTATCTGGTCCCATCACTTCTTAACGAATAGATGGGGAAACAATGGAAGCACTGAGAGACTTTATACTTTTGGGCCCCCAAATCACTGCAGATGGTGATTGCAGCCATGAAATTAAAAGACGCTTGCTCCTTGGAAGAAAAGCTGTGACCAACCTAGACAGCATATTAAAAAGCAGAGACATTTCCGACAAAGGTCCATCTAGTCAGACCGATGGTTTTTCCAGTAGCCATGTATGGATGTGAGAGCTGGACTATAAAGAAAGCTGAGCACTGAAGAATTGATGCTATTGAACTGTGGTGTTGGGGAAGACTCCTGAGAGTCCCTTGGTCTGCAAGGAAATTCAACCAGTCAATCCTAAAGGAAAACAGTCCTAAATATTCTTGGAAGGATTGATACTTGAGCTGAAACTCCAATACTTAGGCCACCTGATGCGAAGACTGACTCTTTGGGAAAGATCCTAATGCTGGGAAAGATTGAAGGCAGGAGGAGAAGGGGACGACAGAGGATGAGATGGTTGGATGCATCACCGACGTGATGGACATGAGTTTGAGTAAACTCTGGGAGTTGGTGATGGACAGGGAAGCCTGGCGTGCTGCAGTCCATGGGGTCACAAAGAGTCGGACACAACTGAGCGACTGAACTGAATGAGTGGGAGGATTATTCCAACTACTTTGGTGAAGGGATAAGGATTTCTACTATTGTCTTCCTAGATGGCTCACATTCTGACTATGGAGTATGCTTTTCCCTGAATAAAGCTGTTTAACTTTACTGTGGCTCACTTTTGAATTCTTGCCTGTGCAACGTCAAGAACCCACTCTGTAGCTGTCACAGGGACTTGCCTAAGACCTCAAACATGACCATCCTCTCCCACTCCACTTTCTTTCCTGCAGCACTCAGACAGCTCATCTCACCTGAAGTAGCAAAACTACACCAAAGAGAGGACATTTGATAAGGGCCTTGAAGGAGAGCACTGGCAAGGCTCTAGAGGACAAGGAGAAAATCTCAGACTCTGAGGTTTTTTTTTGTTTGTTTGTTTGTTTGTTTTGGTTTCTTTTTTGAGGAAAGAAACATTTTAGTTAGCATAAAGTCTATGGAATATTGAAGCACAAATCCTCTAGAATTTATAATCTTAGTAAATTTATCTTTGTCATTTCCTTGGTGTCCTTAAATATGAATTAAAGAGGTAAGTGATCTGATCTGGACAGATCCAGCCAGCTCTAATGTTCTAAGTCTAGGCAGCCATGAATGGAAAACTACAAGGGATAAATTATGAAAGGAACAAAATGCTCTTCCTACCAGATGCTAAACTTGAACTAGGACCAATTTTGAATATACCCATGTTGTTTCCCTCTTACCCTTGAACTTCACATACAGTGGAACTATCGTTTAGAAGAAAATAGGAAAATATGGTTTTATTGAGCACATAATCATTATTTTGATCATTGGCAGGGCTTTGAAAAATTCAGCAACATCTAGCAACACTAGCCAGATCTGCTGTCCTCTTTGTGTACTTGTTAAATTTCTCATAATATTTCCACTTCCAATTGCTTTTTAAATGTTTTGAAAGTCAATGAATCCTTTGAAAATCTTATGAAATATGGGGGCTCATATAGCAAAATGCACTTATCTACAAAGTAATGAATGCAACTTGAGAAGGTTCCCCAAACCTTGAGGGCCTAGGGTTCCAGAGTAAGTTTATATTGTGACTTACAGTTGATGGTATACAGGGCAGGCTGACCCAAGATACACCACTGGCATGCAGAGCTAAAATAAAGCAAGGCCTGAAAGACTCAAGAAGAACATTTGAACTTCTCCCTAACTGCTTAAAAGAGTTTAAGACAGAAGATCTATTCCTGGAAGGAACTATCACTACAGGTAAATATAATAAAGTATGAACTAGGTGTGGTAGACAGGGAGGAACCTAGCATGGCCTTTTTGATCAAAGATCTCTCTGTGTCCCGTTGCCTCTAGATAGCCAAGCAAACATTTGTCTATCAAATGTTATTTTCATATTCCTGTGAATTACCTTGCTTCTCTTTGAAGTAAGGAAAGGGAAGACCCCTACCTCATTCTCTACAGTCCAGAATGACATACATACCTAATACTGCCTTACTGTCTTTGGAATTCATGTTATGTGAATTCCGCATACGTATATAATAAGTTTGATTTTCTCTTGTTAATTTGCCTTACATCACTGACTCAATAGACATGAGTTTGAGCAAACTCTGGGAGATGGTGAAGGACAGGGAAGCCTGGAGTGCTGCAGTCCATGGGGTCACGAAGAGTTAGACACGACTTAGTGACTGAACAACAACGTTCCTTATGTCATTTTAATTGCCAGTCAAAAGAATTTAGAGGGTAAAGAGGAAATATACACTTCCCCATAGTTTGTGTACCCAGCAGGATTCAATTTTACTGGATCCTATTCACCTCAAGACTGCTGCTGCAAAGAAATCCTGAGAAAACTGACAAGAGCCAGCAGAAGATGAGAAATCTTAGCTGTATTAGTCTTCTAGATCTCTGCCTGTGGGATCTGTTGGAAGCGAGAATGGGAAGAACCCTTTTTTCTCTTTTATAAAATTAGAATAGTAGGAGAAAATGTTTGTGCAGCAAGTTTCTTGGACTTAAGCAACTCTTGGCAAATTTGGTAAACTTTTGCTTGATTTTCTTCTGTTAATCTGTCTCACATCAATTTAATTCTTGGACCAGCTAGAAGAACTTGGGTACAGGAAAATTTCCTCCTCCTGATACAATTTGCAAAAGGCATTTTAAAATTCTGTTTATCACTTACAACTCTGTGTGTGAAGCAATTTTAACCCCATCTTACACATAAATAAACTGGACCTCAGAGGAGTTTTTACTAATCATCTTTTTCCTGGAAGGTAAGAGAAAGCACTGAGGCTGCTTTTTTCCCCCAAAGTGCTGATGGTAGGTGGAGGGAAATCAAAGCCCAGCTCCTGTCCAAGATTAACTCTACTGAGAAACCTCTTCATCTCAAAGAAAATGGGTTACACCTCTCCCCTACTTCAGGAGCTGCAAGAAAATTATGTTGCTGCTGTGGCCTAGGTCAGAGAGCCAGGGTTTAGAGGCTCTGAGGCAAGTGAGATCTTCCTGAATCAGGAATCTAATCTGTGTCTCTTTCATCAGCAGGCGCATTTTTACCACTGAGCCACCATGGAAGCCCTAATTATTTTTATTGAAACATAGTTGATTTACAGTGATGTGTTAGTTTCAGATGTACAGCAAATTGATTGTTTTATATGTGTGTGTGTGTGTGTGTGTGTGTGTATGGCTTTCTTGGTAGCTCAGTTGGTAAAGAATCCTCCTGCAATGTAGGAGACCCTGCTTCAATTCCTGGGTCAGGAAGATCCCCTAGAGAAGGGATAGGCTACCTATTCCAGTTTCATGGGCTTCCCTGGTGGCTCAGATGGTAAAGAATCTTATTGCAATGCATGAGACCTGGGTTCAATCCCGGGGTTGGGAAGACCCCCTGGAGGACAGCATGGCAACCCACTCCAATATTCTTGCCTGGAGAATCCCCAAAGCCAGAGGAGCCTGGCAGGCTACAGTCCGTGGGGGTCACGAGGAGTCAGACATGACTGAGCAACTAACCACACACATAGCACAGGTGCACACACACACATATATATGTATGTGTATATAGATAGATAGATAGATAAATAGATAGATATGGAGGTGTTTTCCTCTAGGGAGAATATACATTTGATTCTTCTGGGTGCTCAAAGTTACTGCCAACCATGTGGGACCATTTTAAAATAAATTAAGGAAGAAGGGGAGGGATAAATTAGGAATTTGAGAGTATCACACATACACTACTATATATAAAATAAACAACAAGGACCTACTGTATAGCATAGGGAACTCTACTCAATATTTTGCAATGACCTATATAGGAAAAGAAACTGAAAAAGATTTGAAATAGTCCCAAACTGTCAGTGCCTTGAGCACCTGGCAGAATCAAGCGTATATTCTCCCCTAAAGGAAAACACCTGTATTCTAGATCACAAAGGATCCTAGTTATAATTTTTAGAATATATGAGCAGCAATGGTCAAAAATAATCAAGCAGGGAATTCCCTGATGGTCCAATGGTTAGAACTCCATGCTTTCACTGCCGAGGGCCCAGGTTCAGTCCCTGATAGGTAAACTAAGATCCCACAAGCCATGACAAGCTCCCTGCCCCTCAAAATGATCAAACAAAAAAATAAGGCATCATGAGCCAGAAAATTTTGAAACCACAGAACAAACAGACAACATAAAAAGACTTTCACAGATTTCTTATGTATGAATTATGAGGCCTAGATTGTAAAACAATTATGCATACTATATTGTTGTTGCTCTTGTTTTACTAGCTGGAGTAGAAGTATTAAAAAAAAATAATTCCTGGAGAAAGCTCACTTCTGATTGGAGGGAAAAAAATAAGGAACAGGAAACTATAAAAAGTCATCTAATACATTTGAAAAAGAAACAAAAATAGTATCTATAAATAAAAACTGCAATAACAAAAATTAAGTACTCAGTAACAGATTAAAGGGGCTTCACTGGTGGCTCAGTGGTAAAGAACATGCCTGCTAATGCCAGAGATGCAGGTTCGGCCCCTGGTCCAGAAAGATTCCCTGGAGAAGGAAATGGCAACCCACTCCAGTATTCTGGCCTGGAGAACCCAAAGGAGAGAGGAGCCTGGCAGACTAGAGTCCATGGGGTGCCAAAGACTCAGACACAACTTAGTGACTGAACAACAACAAACAGATTAAATATAATTGAATACAGAATAAATGAACTAAAAATAAGCCAGAAGAAATTACTTAGAATGTCACATGGAAAATAAAAATATGAAAAATATGAGTACTAAGATACAGGGAGGATAGAAATGAAAGCTCTGATGTACACCTCCACTGAAGCTCCAGAAGGAGGAGACAGTATGCTTCCTTCTTCATACCAAGAGGTTGATGTGCCTTTTATATCTCTTTGCTATTATTATAAAATTACTGAAACATATTTGAAATAATAGAGGGAATAGCACTATAAACCCAGTATGCCCATCATTCAGATAATCAAGATTTTACTACATTCCTTTATTTTCCCATTTTTCTTTTTCTTAATGTCTTTCTTTCTTCGTGATTTTTTTTTTTTTTTTTGGAGACTCTGCTTGGCTTGCAGGATCTTAGTAACTTGACCGGGTTGACCCTGGGCACTTTGCTGCTGGGCAGTGAAAGCATGGAGTCCTAACCACTGGACCGCCAGGGAATTCCTTGTTGGTGCACTTTAAAGCAATTCTCAGAGTTCATATAATTTTGCCCCTAGAGCTAATCATTGAATATTAAATGGCAGAGATTTTTCCAAAACCAGTAAAACCAGAATCCACACCAGTTAAAAAATTTCAGCCATTCTTAAGCAGGATAAACAAAAAAGAAATCCACATCTGGGCAATTCTGTACAGAAGCCACAGAATTCCAAGACAAAATCTGAAAGCACCCTCTCCTCAATACTACCTTCGGTTTCTATACTCTAAGCTCCTTGCTCAGGCACCATTCAGAGAACTGAATGTTTATTACATCCTCCTTCAGCACTAGGACCAGAAGACCTAATGCCCAGTATTTATTGGTCTGTTTTTACTTAAGGATTCAGACTAGGCAGGGATTTTAGAGCTCAGTGACTTCTGTGTCTTCAATTTTTTTCAAATTAATTTTTATTGTAATATAGTTGATTTACAATGTTGTGTTAGTTTCTGACATACAGCAAAGTGATTCACTTAAACATATATGTGTCTTCATTTTATATATGAGGAAAATGAGTCCAGAGTGAAAAAAACATACTGAGGTCCCACAGCTAACACATTATGCCTGGATATTCAGGAAGCTTATGCTTGTAATGAAAACTGCTAACCATGTCCAAAATTTCTGGAGAGAGCTTAGCCATGAGGAGGAATTTTTAAAAGATGGCAAAAAAAAAAAAAAAATATTCCATCTGTTTGGAGAAAGTTAAGTTGTGTAAATATTTCTTTCTTTAATTTCCTAATGAGAGAAAGGAATTAGGTGTCTTTTAAAAAAGCAGTCAAAATACTAAATGAATGCCGTCTCCCTGGGAAGGTTAGGAGCAATAAAGAATTGGTAGAATAAAAGCCACTAACAGCTGAGGGTTAAAGGAGACATGGGAGAAGACAACAAAGTGACATTTAATTCCAACCTAGTCCAGACGTTGTTGGAAAGCATGAGCTGTACAGAATATTTTAATCAAACTTTGGTGTGAAAGATCAGGATTCAGTGATTAATGAGTTAAAGATTCACCAAAAATTTACCAGCACATTTTTTTCAACTTTTTGTAGGTTACACTTTCTTATTATAGAAATTTCAGAAAATATGGAAATATATGTACAATAAAATGAAAACCAATAGTTCAGTAATGGGGAATTAACCATCGGTGATGCATTATTGCTTCCTTCTCATCTTTCTCCCATGTACATAAATATGTGTTTTTACAGCTATCACTCTGACAAATGTTCTCCCTCATAAACCTTTGAAAACAGTTTTATTTCCTAGAATGACTCTCTAGAAGAAAGGTTAAAAAGGTATAAAATAGCAGAGTTGTTAAGAGATTGGGCTTTTAGTTACACATCTGTATTGAATCCTAGTTTTGCTAATAATGAGCTTGAACTTATAACCTTGGGCTACTTATATAACTTCTTTAGGTTTCAATTATTGCTTCCATAAAAGAAAAGAAGAAATAGAAAGACTTGAAAAGACAACAAAAAAAGTTAAAAATGAAGCTACTGCGTAAATTCACAGTAAGGATTAAAATAATGGAATGAATGTACACCTCCTGGGATCAGTTAATAATTGCTATGATTGTTGTTGGATAACGTGACTACAGTGGCTCTTATTGCTTTTTGAGTACTTCAAAAAATATTTTAGTGTATCTCTAAATTATAAAGCATCTATTGCTGTTTTTACAGGAAAACATTACTCTTTACAAAAGATAATGCTACATCTTTAAGTTATATTTTCATGTTTTTGTTCTTCTCTCTCTGCAGCACAAAAGTAAAACCTTAGAAATCTTTCTGGTTTCAGAAGACTTGCATGCTAAGTATATGCCAGGAACCCGCAGTGTTGTGCCAAAGGCAGGACAAGGGGTGTGGCTGATCCGGGTGCAACAATAGAGCATGCATATTCTGGAGAGAATTTTAAAAGCTACTCAAGCCTAGTTTGTCTGCTTTTTATTATCACCATGTGCTCACAATTTTGAACAATATTAATGATAAAATGCTTTACACTACAGCATCTTTGGTCTGTCTTCCAAACTGCTGAGTTGTAATAATACATATATATATCATATAATATTAATATGTACATATGTGTATGTAATATAATACGTGTGCATGCATGCTAAGTTGCTTCAGTTGTGTCCGACTCTTTGCAGCCCTATGGACCGTAGCCCTCCAGGCTCCTCTGTCCATGGGATTCTTCAGGTAAGAACACTGAAGTGGGTTTCCATGCCCTCTTCCAGGGGATCTTCCCGACCCAGAGATTGAACCCGTGTCTCTTACGTCTCCTGCACTGGCAGGTGGGTTCTTTACCACTAGTGCCATCTGGGAAGCCCCATAATATGTGTACATGATATTTATTATATAATATGTGTATGTGTCTGTGTGTGTATATGTAAACTTCAAATTACCTCTTAATATGCATTGTATTCTACAAGGAAGTTAATCCAGAGAACACCCAATTACATAGGCCACCCTGATGCATGTGGACACAGCTTTATGAGTTTGCTTTAACAGTGAGTTCATAATAGATAGGAGTTGTTCAGGCTCACTTAGGGCACTGTTCATATCTCCAAGCCCTGTAGTACAATATATCCCTACATTTAAACTGTAAATATGAATAAACAATGATAGCACACTGTCTCTAAAGACAAAGAAACAAAACTGGAAACAAAACAATGATTCTATGTGACAATTTAATTTTTTAATTAAAAAGTTAAAAATGGTGAACCACAAAGTGTAATACCTTGTTTAGTAAGTGTGTATATTAGTTCATACAAAACATACATTTTAACTAAATTTATTTTTTTAACTGTTAATTGTTTTGAAATTAGAGAGTAAATTAAGAAGAATGATTATCACTGATAATAATTTTTGTATGTACAGGAGTAAATTAAAAATGACCTGTTAAAAAAAAAAAATGACCTGTTGCAGGTGTCAATCATGCCAGGTACACCACTGTCACTTTGCAAAGTTAGATTTCCTTCATTTAATAATCATGATGCAATGTCACAGATGAGGACAGGGGCTCTCAGAAAGTGTATATGACTTGCACAAGGCCCCACAGCTAGTAATTTGCTGAGCTGGTTATCAAATCCACATTTATCTTGACTCCAGAGCTCAAGATTGCCACCAGTATGTCAGGATGTTTGAGTTGCTAACAAGAAAGGGAAAGTAAGAAATAAGAGTTGTTATGCTTCAGGCTCCTTTTGAGAAGAAATTTGCTTTGGGAAGTTCATTACTTTTGCCATGAGCCTTGGAACCAAAAGGTATCAATTATCTCTACCGATACTCACCTAAACAATCACCCAGGGGCCTGAAAGAGTTAATACACCTTTCCGTAGGAAACAATTTACTTTCCTTTCCCAAGAGAAAAGGGCCCAGTAGATTTCTAAAAAGACATTTTTTCTAATACCTGGCTGCTTTAATAGACATTTAATTCTTTTTTCTAAATAACATTAAAAGAATATAAAAGACAAATTTTCAGAGTTTAGGAGAAACTACAATGATGACCAAATGGGCTTTCTCAATAGGTTAATACCTGAAGGCATTGGTGCTCACTCTACATTAATATACTTTGACATTTACTTCCTAGAGAGGCGCCAACATTTCCACTGTTTTTAAATGTGAAACTGCTCTCAAGCCACAACTTTTAATTTTACTGTGACATTATCCTTTCCTTTTACCTGAAGTCATGAATGAGTTGTGCTTGGCAACACATGAAGGAAATTGCTGATGTCAGGAAAAGGACTGGTAATAGAATCAGAACTTTAATGTTGGAAGTGTTTTAGATCAGATTACTGGAGTCTTTCCTTGGCAAAATTTCAACTACAGCTATCAGCCAAAGCTCTTACTGTAGAAGGACTTACATCCTAGGAAGGCGCTTGCATAACAGAAAGAAGGACAGGAAGACCACTCGTTGAGAGCATGTTACAGGTCATGGAGGTTCTCATGACTGTAACAATGATTAATGGGTTTTATTCACTTCTACTTTAGAGATGGTAAAACTGCTCTTAGCAGAGAGACTAAGGGACTTGCCCAAGACCTCACAACTAGGAAATGGCAAAATGCTTATGCAAGCCCACCTATCTCAAGTCCAGGCATCTTTCCACTATGCTACAGAGGTTTCCTACAAAATAGCCACTTCTGTCCCCAAAGTGGCATTATGAAGTGATGTAAAAGAAAATACAAAAAAAAAAAAAAGAAAATACAGTGGGTAAGAACATAGCCTCTGGAGTCAGCTTAGATCTTAATGACAATCCTGCCACCTCATAGCGATGGGATGGTGGACAAATTATTACCTTATAAAGCAGTGACAGTCATGCTTACCAAATATTCCATTTCTCTTGCAGTTCCTCCCTCTTACTCTTATGTGAGACATATAATTAGTGCTAGTTAACGAAATGCACCCAAAGTACTGTATGCCATTTCTGGCAGAAGGAGTGAAATATCCATGGGTAATTATCCAATTCTTCCTTATCTCTGAGAGACTGGAAGACTTCAAGTTACACAGGTTGCAGTTATAATATCTTGGAGCCTTTATAAACATAGGTACCTGAATGACTGTATGGAATAGACATTACTACTCATCTCTCTCCATCCAGACCAACTGTTGTGCCATCCAGATCATGAAGGAGAAATAAACCTCTATTCTACGAAATCGCTTAGATGTGAGGGTAAATTTATTGTGACAGTATAACCCGGTCTATTAAGACTACTTTTTCATACCTCATGTTCCTAAACTCTAAAAGAGTGATAGTGATTTTGACTTCACAGAAATATTGTGAGAATGATATGAGACTTTTATAGACTACACCTGAAAACATTGTCAAACTAGTAAGGGGAAGAAGAAACATGGAACGTGTGGCAGGCAATCTGGGTGGATCACGGTCTCTGTTTTTTCCAGAAGTAGAGGAAAAAAGTCTGCGTGATCTTCAAAGTTTCTTGCTATTTCTCACATCTAAATTTCTCTCTGACCTCAGATGGTCTTCAATTGTCTGACCCAAATTAATTAGTGACAATTCTGTTGTCAAGGGCTTCCCAGGTGCCACTCGTGATAAAGAACCTTCCTACCAGTGCAGGTGATCTAAGAGACATGGGTTTAATTCCTGAGTCAGGAAGATTCCTTGGAGGAGGACATGGCAACAACCCACCCCAATAGTCTCGCCTGGAGAATCCCAGGGACAGAGGAACCTGGTGGACTATGGTCCATAGGGTCACAAAGAGTCAGACATGACTGAAGCAACTTAGCATGCACACATGCATTCTGTTGTCAAATGCTGTGCTAAGAAGCTGGCTTCAGGAGCAGGTCTTAAGGAAGTGCACTGTGGATTTTCTCTGGAGTCAAACTGAGAACAGGGCATACATTTTCTGGGAATGGAGAGACAGTCTGGAGGACCTTGGCAGAGTCTCTCTTTTCTACTTATGAAGAAGTATTAAATGAAACTCTTCAGGAGGGAGCCTGGGGAGAGTGGGATAGTTGTGAGACGGCCCTTCAGGAGGGGAACAGCATGTCATTTTTGCTTTAGTACTCCCTTTAAATGTCTTTCTACATCCTTGCAACTCGCTGAGGGGGAGTAAGAGAGCAAAGCTGTCAGACCAGCAGCATCTTAATTATGGAGATTAGAAATATTTTATGCAATTGACACAGCCTCTTCTAAATTACATAATATTAGGGGAAATGACTCTGTCTAATGCCAATGAGAAAGGAAGAAAGGAGCTCTGAGAAAAAGAACAGGTGGATTTTGACAGTTTGTCCAATAAAATAATAATAGTTGGGGGAAAAAACTTTAAAAACCAGTCTAATGCTACAATTTTCATAGCCTGAAACAAATCTCTTAACAGGACTCGAGGGAAGCTGCGAATGACTGTAGCTAAGCTTCCAATTGCTAGTCCAGCCAGACCTCACTGCCTCCCTCCTCCCCTTCCCCTTCGTTTTGCTCTGCAGCACCACACTAGAAGACAAGCTATTGGAATGCTTGGGAAGTGAGCAAGTTGGTGGTCATGTCAGGCTTCATTCCCAGATAGTCTATGTCCTTTGCTCAGTGGGAGAAATGTCACTATCCCCGAAGTGGTACCTTGGTATTCTTACAAAGTTCAATTACTTCCCATGGTCCAATAATTTCCTGCCAGGCATAGGAGTATCTGGTTCTGTAAGAATTGAGACCCATTGAGAGCATCCTGAAGACTGAATGCTTTACTAAGAACATGGAGGACTCCTGTCAATCATACTTAGGCATCATTTTGCTGAATTGAGCAGGGGAGTTGATGAGTAGGGGCAAGAGCTTCAACATCTACTGTTTTTATTATTTAATCTCTCCTTCCTCTAGATCTCCTTGTAGGATATCATCAGGGTGATCTTTTTAAAGTGAAAAGCTCCTTTTACTACCTATTTGTTCCAAATTCCCTGCTCCTTTTGTCTGTAGGAGGTACAAACTCCAGGGCTTATGGACACCAGTGGATAATGCAGATGAGAGAAGCTGGCTCCTGTCAGAAAAGACTTGAGAGAGTGTTGGGAACTGTAGCAAATTGGAGAGCTCACGACAATACCTCCCATTCCACACACTCCTCTTACAATGTGACTTTGATATTTCAGTTGAAGGTGGGATGGTGGTCATATCTATGGTTTCTTCCCTTGAATCTGGATGGGCCTATGACTACAGCAAAAGTCATGCTATCTGCTGTCTGAGGCTAGGTTATAAAAGGTAATGCAGTGTCAGCCTGGTCCTCTTGGGACGCTCACTCTTGGAGCCCAGCTACATGCTGCAAGGAAGCCTCAGTCACACAGTAAGTTCTGGCCAACAGCCAACAGCCAGCCTCAAGTACACCAGACATGTGAGGGAGAAGACTTTGAAATGACTCCTGACCCATCCACTGTCTGATTGTCCCTCTGTGAGAATTGCCTAGCCGAGCTTACTGAATCCCCAGAACTATGAGAGGTTATCATGCATAATTCTTGCTGTTTTAAGTCACCAAGTTTTAGTTTGGTTTGTGATGCAATAATGGATAACCAGAACAGCCAACAAATCTTACTTATTTCTTTTCTTTTTTTTTTTTTTGGCCATGCCATGAGGCTTGTGGGATTTTAGTTCTCTGACCAGAGATCCAACCTGGGGCCTTGGCAGGGAGAGTTCGGAGTCTTAACTACTGGACTGCCAGGGAATTCCCAGATCTTACTCATTTCTAAACTTGCACTTTTGCTTAAGTCATTTTGTGACCTTGAACCTAACTGCTATTCAAGGACCAGCTTAATACATTTTATGAACATTGCTTAATAGTGATCTGTTTCTCCAACATTGATAGGTCATTAGGGAGGACCCTGTCCCCTTGCAATCATTTTATTAAAATATTTTTATATATTTTAAAAAACAATACTTGCTTTTGTCAAAACTACAAACAATACAAGAATCAATAATCAAGAACTGTCTCCCTTCTGTCTGGGTCTGTTTCACTCCAGTTTAGCTCCATCCCCTCTCCAAAGGTAACTGCTTAACAGAGTCATACATATTCCTCACAACCTCTTCTGCAAACACACACACACACACACACACACACACACTTCACATAAATAGAATTCCATCACAATACTGTTTTATAAATTGCTTTTTCAGTTGATGGTTTATTTTAGTTATCTTTCTGTCAGTAAATACTAATCTATCTCATACTTTTTAACAGCTGTATAGTATTTCCTATTATTTACCCAGTTGCTTAATCAATATTCTCGTTATAGACCCCATGGACTGTAGCCCACCAGGCTCCTCCGTCCATGGAATTCTCCAGGCAAGGATACTGGAGTGGGTTGCCATTTCCTTCTCCAGGGGATTCTTCCTGACCCAGGGATTGAACACAGGTCTCCTGCATTGCAGGCAGACTCTTTACCACCTGAGCCACCAGGGAAGACTTACAGAAATTTAGGTTTTCCCAAATTTTTCCTTATTAAAAACAAGACTCTACTGCTGTTACATATATTCCTGGGAGAAGAATTGCTGAGGTTAAAAAAAATGCACCTTTTAAGCTTTGGTGTAAATTCTTAAATTCCTCTTCAGAAAGAGTTAACTATATTCCTATCAATAGTATATGAGAGGATTGTGACTTTCCCTGACACTGGATATTATCAAGCTTTTAAATCTTTGCTGGCGTTTTAGGTGAGGAATAATAGCTCCTAATTTTTTTAACTTACAGTTTTATTATTAGTGAAGTTGAGCAGCATTTCACATTTTATTAGTCCCTGTATTTCTTTCACTGTGAATTTTGTCTGCTCTGCCCTTTGCCCATTTTTCTGTTTTTTTTTTTTAAGTAGGAATTTTTTTAGTATTATGGATACAGGCTGGTATAACAAAATACCATACACTGGTATTGTTTATAAGTGATTTCTGTGAGAAACAGAAATTTGTTTCTCACAGCTGTGGAGTTCACAAGTGCAAAATCGAGATGTCAGCACATCCAGGTTTTGGTGAAGGTACTCTTCTGGGTTGCAGATCACAACTTCTTGTGTCTTTACATAGTGTAAGGATTAGGGAGTTTTCTGGAATATCTTTTACAGGACATTAATTCCATTTGTGAGGGCTCCATCCTCCTGACTTAAGCACATCTCAAAGGCCTATACCTCCTAAAACTGTCATCTTTGGCATTAGGATTTCAACACATGAATTTTGGGAGGTAATTAGATCATAGCAGGAGAACTTTCACAAATCACTTTGCAAGTACTACTAAACTATTTGTTGGTTGTGTTTTTTTAAGAAACTTTTTGTATCAAGGAGTTTTAAAAGGGTTAGGTAGTTGATCTCTTTTACTAAGGCCTGGACTTCCCAGATGGCGCTAGTGGTAAAGAACCCTCCTGTAAATGCAGGAGACTTAAGAGACTCGGCTTTTGACTCCTGGGTCAGGAAGATCCTGGAGGAGGGCGTGGCAACCCACTCCAGTATTCTTGCCTGGAGATCCCACGGACAGAGGAGCCTGGAGAGCTCCAGTCCGTGGGATGGCAAAGAGTCAGACATGACTGAAACAATTTAGCTAGCTAGCTAGCCATGGTGTCTTCCAAAGAAAAACACTTTCATACTTACAGTTTTATATAAGTAAATAGTTTTTATTTGGCTGTTTTATAAGAAAAAAAGCCAAAAATTTTCAAAAATGATTGTTTAATATTTCAGATAACCTTTTCTTTGAGATATTCTAAGCATTTAATTTACAAATCTAAATTTCCAGGAACTCATACTGAGAAAATTCATTTATTCATTGAAGAGACGTTTATGACACATTCCTGGGTACCAAGCTGTTTTCCAGGCTTTCAGTACACAGTGGGAACATGTCTAGTGGAGTTAAGAATAAAAGGGGGCACAGGCGAAGAATCGTAATGTAACAATTTTTTTAGGAAACAAAATAAATTAATCTCCGTGCTTCTGAGTTTATACAGCACATGGACTCATTGTTCTCATTACATTTAAACATAACATTCTCTAAATCTTGGCTTAAATGTCTTTCCACTTCACTAAAATATAAAGGACTTAAGGGCAAGGAATGTCCTTCATTCATCTTTGAATCTTTGGCATCTATCTAGTATCTGATCATTATAATGGCTCAAGAACTATATTATGAAATAAATGGATTTCTCTATTTTACAAATTACCTCTTTCCTTCTCAAATGAATATTCATAATCCTGCCTTCCTTCCCCTTCTTCCTCACCTACCACCCCAAAATAAAAGCCAACACTGGGCTCCCAGGGCAGTTCATTGATGAAGAGTCCACCGACCAGTGCAGGGTACACGTCTCGGAGCAACCAAGCACCACAACCATTGAGCCTGTGGTCTAGAGCCTGTGCTCCGCAACAAGAGAAGCCATCTCAATGAAAAGCCCGTGCACCACAACTAGAGAATAGCCCCCACTCTCCGCAACTAGTGAAAAAGCCCACGCAGCAATGAAGGCCCAACACAGCCAAAAATAAATAAATAAAATTATATATTAAAAAAACCAACACTAGTTTTACGTTAGAAACAGGTCAAACCCCTGGGACTCACGTTTGCATTTTTGTTGCTTTTGTTCAGTCGCTAAGTTGTGTTTGACTCTTTGTGATCCCATGGACTGCGGCACGCCAGGTATACAAGATACTTAATCAAATGTGCTTAGTTCATAAGAGAGACTCAATGAAACAAATTGGATAAATGAATATCTACGGATTTTTAAAAAAATGTCTTTCAAAAAAGTAATAGGGAAGTGCCACATCCCTATGAACACAAGTTCACGGCAAGTATTTTTAGAGAACTTAAATGTTGTTTGATCTTGTAATGGAAATCTCAGTGAACATAAATAAAAGCCAGAGTTTTTAATTAATGCTGGCGAAACATCAACTTACAAGTGTGGGCAGGCGCAAAGTTGCAAAGCTAAGGAATGATGATTCTCGCCAGGAGCTGACTGGGAACAATGTTTTCTTTTTCTGTCACATATGTGAGTTCAGGGAAGCTCTTTTCCGGGGTTTCTAACTTCAGGGTTTAACTAGGAGGCTGGGATACATTTCAGTCTTTTCAAATAGAGACCTGATTTTGCCTCTCTGGTAATGAATGAACAGTTACAGCCCTTTTGGTTACAATTAGTTTTCACTTTTGGAGCATTTCCCAGGGGTGATACGGGAATAGCTTCGAGGAGGAGGTTGTGAGGAGATCTAGAAGCGAGGGCTCTGCTGAGGTGAGGCAAATGTGCTTTTGGTGGGATGTGACTGTGAACACAGTGTGTGCTAAAATGTAAATAACACAGCTAAAGCACCAAATGCCACAAATAAAAAAAATTTGTTTAATAAAGGACTCCTCTGAGCAGTTATAGACATACACACATATAGATGCATCTAAATTTCTTTTACCCGCCAAACCTGAAATCATGTGAACAATAAGTTGGGCTTTATTAATATCTGGAAAGACCATTAGTTCCATGTTTTCCCTAGGTGAGTGACCAGCACCAAGCCCTCCATTTGAAGCTGGAAACACTGAAATTCACACGGCCAATTATGCAATACTAGACCACTGGGAAGCATTTCTAGCTGGCTCAGCTGGTGATCCGATTTTACCCTGCAGCAGTAAGATTGATAGACCTTATAATTTTTTCTGGTTAGTGTAGATGCTGTTCTTACCTAAGTTTTTTTTTTTTTTAACTCCTCTTTTTCTCAAAAGAAAAAACCTTAGTCCTTCCCAAGTGGTTTGCCTCAATGACATCTCATGGTGATAAGATCAGTACCCCAATCACCAGCTAGAGTGATCCTTTCACAATTTCTGAATTTCATGTAGTTTAATTTCATCGAATGCTGTGTGAGCTTGCTTATGAGAGAGAATGAAAAGGAACAGTAATTTGCCCCCTTCTAAATCATTCCTTTTATGAGGCTTCTTTGGGCATGAGGGGAAGAGACTCATTCTTTGAAGGTACAGAATATCAACTGGGGAGCTGTTTCTCTCATGCTAATGACAAGGTATAACTTAAAAACATCACATTCATATGCATATATGGTGCATATATACATAATTAGTATATTTACAAAGCACCTAGCAGAACCTTAGAACTCTTAGTTCCATTAACCCTTAAAAGGAAAACTGGAATTCAGATCAGTCAAAGTGCAGAGGAATGTGCTCCCTTTCAATTATATTCACCCATCATCCTTGTCTGGGAAAGACATCTCCAAAAAACATGAAGTGAACTTTTTTTTTCTGACGCACTGCCACAGTCTGTTATGTATTTATTAGCTTATGCAGTTCTAATTACAAAATAAGCACTAGCTACTACATAGAATAACTACACTAGCCAAAAAGATTTTTATAATCTGATAGAAATGCTCCCATATTGATACTGCTAAGAGAAACAAACTCCGCTTTCCTTGATTATAAAGAAGCAAGACAGATGGCTTCCTGTTTAAGACACTAATTTTACTTTCAGCCTCCTCCCTCAGTTAAAAAACAAGATGTACTTTGATGCTTTGAGGGAAAATCTCAAGGGAAGGTTTTTTTAAATTCCTGGTTGCATTGAATAATTAACAAACAATTGAGAGTTGAGAAAGATACAAAGGAGAAAATGCTCTAACTTGTTTTCAGGAAGTTTACAATCTAATTGTGGAGTTCACAATCAGAATTGGGACCAGAGCCATTGAAGTATTATTTTTTTTCACTTCTATTTAATGGCCTAATGGTAACACCCTTAGGATTCACAGCCCAGTGGTATGGTTGACCCTCTGATCAAACTGGAAGGAAACATAGGGAGAATGCAGAGGAAGAATTAACAATCTCAAGCAGTACTTACTGAGTCCTTACTGTCCTACTGAAAATGACGTATTATTCGCTCAGTCATGTCTGACTCTTTGCAACCCCATGGACTGTAGCTCACCAGGCTCCTCTGTCCATGACATTCTCCAGGGAAGAATACTGGAGTGGGTTGCCATTCCCTTCTCCAGGGGATCTTCCTGACCCAGGGATGGAACCCAGGTCTCCTACATTGGCAGGTGGGTTTTTTACCACTAGCACCACCCAGAAGCCCCTACTGTTCTACTAGCTGCTTTCATATAGTGTTTAGTCTTGACAACAGCTCTTCCTGGTCATCCTTTATTACCTGTTTTTCACAGAGCAGGTGAAATGATTCATCCCTGGTAACAGACCTAGAGAATTGAAACACACCAACTGGGAATTCCTCTTTGGTCTTCCCTTTGGTGGTCCCTAGGTTCCCATCGTGACTTTCCTTTGCTCAGATTCCCTTTCAATGCACCTGAAGTCAGTTTACTTCTGTACTATTTCCACCCCCCTTAGCTTTTGAGTAATCTTTAAAACTTGCTGTCTTTCATTTGGCAGTCAGGCCTTCCAGTCTCCTTTGCACCTTTGCAAATAAGCTTTCCCCCCCCCTAACTGATTCTGTCTTTAAGACATTCTTTGACAGGATGAAGGGAAACATGAAAAGGCTTAAAACAGTGCCTTGTAAGTGGTTCTCTTAATATTAAGCATGATCCATAGTTTTATTCCTGCGACATTTTAACTGTTCTCATATCACACTTTCTCAACCTCTTGGGGTTGTAGTTCTTGAAGATGGTGACAGCACTTACTCTTACCTTGTTGATACTGCCTAGCGTATTCACGGAACAACAAGGACTTTTAAGAGGGCAGGAACTTTGGCCCTTTTGTTCACCTCTTTATTCCTAGTGCTTGTAAATTACTAGAACTTAGTATGCCTGCGGTATACATATGTTTTAATATGATGAATTAATACTCATTTGTGTGTGTGTGCATGTATGGACTATTTTGTGTAAAGTTTCGTTCAGATCCAGTATGTCTGAATTGAGAGACCTGGAGAATTTTTTGCCTTTTCCTTATTTTCGTCCCTTTATAACAATTTCGACCTTGGGTGCATTCCATCAAACTCTTAGTTTCCACATCAGCAAAATGGGGCGAGTAGCAACAGATGCTTGCTTCTCCTTGTCCTCTATCACATAGCACTTCTCCATGGGGTTACTGCGTACTCTTTCCTCTGGATAAAAATCAGTCATCTGAGAGGTAAGAAACCATTAGGGTCCTCGGGTTGCAAGCCCAATAGGGATATAGAACAGCTCCGCAAGCCTCGCCCGTGCCTCCCGGGTCCGGAAACAACCCGACCCCATTTCGGGGGCGAGCCTGCCCAGCCTTCGTGCGCCCCAGCCTCAGGCGCCCTCTCGCGCAGAGGTAGCGCTCTGCCTCGGTGCCACAGCTAAATGGGCTCGGTACCGCCCAGGCTCCGACGCGCGCCGAAGGGCCCGGCCTAGTTTTGGCCGCAGCCGCCCGGCCGCCCGCGCGGCGCTGCACTAGGGGCGGGGAGTCTGATGGGAGACGCGCGCGGCGCTGAGGAGGCGGCGGCCCGGGAGAGGGAGCGGGAGAGGGACTGGGCGCGGGAGGCGGGAGGCGGGGGACAGGGGGAGGCGCCGCCGCCGCCGCCGCCCGCCCCTTTCCGCTGGGGAGCAGCTGCAGCAGCAGGAGCGGAGCAGGAGCCGCGCAGCCACCGCCGCCGCCGCCGCTACCGCCGCCGCCGGGGGATGTGGTCGGCGCCCGCCCCGAGCCGCGCCGCCTCCTGAGTGCCCGCCGCCGCCCGAGCCGCCGCTGCCGCCGCCGAGTCGTGCGGGGCCAGGCCGCGCCCTCCCCGGGCGCCCGCCGGCTCGCATGCCGAGGGGCTCCGGGGCGTAGCTGCGCGCCCGGCGCCGCCTCCGGGCTCCTCCGGCCCCGCCATGGGCTGCTGCAGCTCCGCCTCCTCAGCCGCGCAGGTGAGGGGCTCCTGCCTCCCGGCCGCCCGCCCGGATGCCTCCCCCGCGCCGCGCGGCGGGCGTCCGCCGCCTTCCACGACCCGCGAGCTTCCCTTCAGCCCACCGTGCACTCCAGAGACACCCCCCACCCGCACCTCCCCCTGTCCCGCCGTTGCCCCCGCGCTGGCTCCCGGGGCAGCCGACTGGCAGGCGCCTCAGCGCGGCCCCCGGGGCGCCCCTTGCAGACTTGGCCGCCGCCTCCTAGTCACACCTGAGCGGCGCGTCCCGCCAGCCCGCAGGTAGAGGCAACAAGGACGCCTGCTCTCTGCCCCAGGTGGCACCCCCCTTCCTTCGTCTTCCGGGCCTGCCTCCTCGCTTCCCACCTCCTTGGAGTCCGCCCGCTCCACATCCACAGACTATCCTCTGTGCTCCCTGGAGGAGTAGCTCCGGCTTGGGCTGTTCGCCCCATCTCCCACCTTGTTACAGTTTCTGCTCTATTGGAGATTCTGTCCCTTTTCTCCTGCCGGCTGCCCCAGGTCCGGGTTCAAGCGTTTAAGCGGATCCCGGAGCCCTCCTACGATCCGGTTTCCCAGATTCCAGCCGCTCGCCTCCCACCCCATCCCCCCTTTGTGCCTTGACCCCAGACACTCAGGCCTCCTCGCACAACGAGGCCCCTGCGGGAGCGCGGGGACTGCGCTGGGAAGGAGATTGGGCACCTGGAGGGTGACGGGAGCGTTACGGAAACTCCCTCTTTGTTGCCAGTGTAACAGGAGGAAGAGGTGCCGAATTTAGTTTTTCTGTGGGCACACTGGCTGAGTGTTGTCGCTGAGGGCTGAGATGCAGAGATTTCTCCCAGCGTCTACCCTGCCCCCATCCAAATTTCGCTAACCTGCCTCTCTCTCTTGCCGATCGGAGCCCTTAACCTGGATAGAAATGTTTTAGACAACTGTATAAGGATCAGATGTAATAGGACTTGACTGCTGTCCGCTAATAACTGAGAGGACCTGTTTGTAAATTACCTAATTTAGTGGATTAGTGAGTGTATTTACAAATACGATAAAAAGCAATCAGGAATACTGCATCAAACTGTCTGGTGGTGGTGTATGAAAAATAGGCTCTGACAATGCCTGGGATGTAATCTCACAGTTTCATTAGCGTAGAATTTAACTATGGTCTTTGATTTGTTTGTTTTGCGGGGGAGACAAGGGCTCTTGTTTTTAGAAATAAAGGCTCGTCGGATCTTGGTGAAGAAAAACGCTTGTTTTGGGGAAAAAAATTCCTTCAGAGATCTAGCATCTGTGATAATGCCAGAAGTGTTTTGCTGCTGCTAAATGACTATATATAACTCAGTTTTAAATAACCTGCATACTTGTTCTGAAAATCTGAGATCTGTCAGAAAATGACTGGAATTGCAGATGAATGGAAGACATTTATGTTTTATTAAGTATCCATCCTATTTGTCCATTTCTTTTTTGGGTGTTTGCTTACTGGTTTGTTTTTTTTTTTCCCTTTTCCTATTAGAATCATAGTCAGGCTGATTGGTTTAGTTAGTTAAACCTTACTGTTCAGTTAGAATAACAAAGAAAAACTATAAATAGTGGTGTTAGAAGGGAGAGGTCTATAGTTTTCATATTAACAGAGAAAGGTGTGGAATCACACAATACCTTTCAACTGGATAAAGGTTTTTGGGGAGAGAGAGGAATATAGTTGGGTGCTGTTGGTCTAATATTTACTTAAATATTATTTTGACAAAAAAGGTATCTTTGCTGTTGCCTTTCTCTGAAGAGTTGGTTTACTATGCATCCTCTTTTGGACATGAAATGCCTTAGAGACAGGAAAGTATTGGATAGTTTATGGATGGTATGTTCCGTGTTTATAATCAATTAAATTTGGGAGGGATGGATGCTGGACCCAAACTCTACTTAACAGGTCTTGCATTTGACTAGCTCCACATCTTACTTTTCAGAATGCTGTCACAAATATTTTCCTTGTTTTTTCCTTTTCTTGCAGCCACTGTTTGCTTCATGCCGTGTTCTACAGACAAGATGCATGTCATGCACCCTGAAGGGGTGTGTTTTTTTTGCCCCTGTGGTTTCCTATAACCGATCAACAGCTGTCACATGCCCTGAAGTTCAGCTTTAGGGACATGTAGTGTTCAGTGGAGCATTGAGGAGCAGGTTTTGTGCCAAAGAGCAGGTCATCATTTTTATTTTCCTCCCTTATTTGAGGTTTTGGCATCATTCTTTATTTGTGAAATGTTATCAATCTGCTGCATTTTAATGCTCCTTTCAGGAACATCATCAGTTGGCATAATATAGTATCTATGTGTGTTGTGTCGAAACCAAATAGGGATGCAGCTGCACGTCTTCTCTAGATGTGAGCCTCCACATCACTTTGAACTTCTCTAAGAGGCCTGGATTGTATTCTCAGGCACAATGTTTCTTTCATGCCTTCTTCTGGATTGTAAACTTCTCGAATATAGGAACTCTTTTTGTTTTCCACATGTTTGTATTCATTGCAGTGCCTTACTATACCTTGTACATGATAGTGGCTCAGCAATAGTCGATGAACAGAATATAGATACACAGATTGGAACATTTGGCTGGCAAGTAACATTTAATATGAATCCAGCCCTGAACCATGTGCTGTTTCACTTCCATGAGCTGGTTGACTAATGTCTCCAAGCCATCCTCTTCTAAGTTCAGATTTGAACTGTCTAAGTTAAAATTCACTTGCCTTTCCCACGTTCCATCCTATTCTTTCAATGGGCCTGTCAGTTTGCAAAATTGAGCAGGTTTTTTCTTTGCTACTGGCGCTCTGCTTAGTGCTTATATTTTAGTTGGAGCAGTGGCTAAAACGTCTTAAAGGAGCTTGTCTGCAAACTCTAATGATAACCTGCACAGCACATCAAAACAAATGTGCTTTGTGGTAATCTGCAGTTCAGCTTAGCTTTTCTCAGTGGTATCGTCAGCAACTTTAAAGCCCTGGCAGGTTTTATCATTGTAAATATACTGTGTTTCCTCTTTGTAGTAGGGATTCACTTTTGAAATATATATAATTTATTTTCCCTCTTAGTCTCTTGCTATATTGTAGACTCTCATAAAAGAGTTATTGTCTTCCAAACTGTTTCATCTCTGGTAGTCTGTTCGGGTATTATTTTCATTTTCTTGGCAGTGTCTGAATATCATAATTTGTCTTCAAAATAATTATCCTGTTTTTGGATTTAGATAAAGTATCACATTCTATACCTACTTGTGTTTCATTGTTTAAGGAGGAAATTATTGGCAAAATTATTTGTACTCTATCAGATATGTGTATCTAAGAATCTTAAGAACTCTTAGAAATGTTTATAGAACTCTTAATTATGTTTTGTTTTCTTATTAGTGACCACTGCAAGTTACTTGCTAATACTAGTAGTTGCTCAAGACAAGCCAGTACATGATAGCCTTTGCCTAAAAATCTCTTTGAAGGGAACATAAAAGTGAGATAGTCTTGAGTTTCTTTTTACAGCACTAATCCTCCCTAAGACTCTTAAAATTTATTCCCAACTCTCCATAATTCGTTTGTTCTGTTATAACCTGACATAATTTCTATTCTTGTAATGTTAAACTTCAAAGTTCACTGTAAATCTTCAGATTTATGAAATGTTCTTTCCCATTGACAAACCAGTTTGAATGAAGAAGGCTTTTGAAAGATTACTTAGTGAATTGTCAAAAGTCTTTGTCGTGAATGGCTAGATCATTATTTCTCACAGTAGTGCTTTGGAAGTCAGGAGATTTTGCAAGTGCTCTGAAGTTCTGTGTCCTTTGGTTCTAACCTTAGAAATTGTGAGAGGGATGGAGGATAATCTTTCTTGTTGAACAAACTGCCCCTTGAATCTGTCTGTTGGAGAGGTTGTACTTGTCTCTGGTCTTGTCCCATGTCGTCAAATTGAGAGCTCCATATTTAACTGTGTTTTTTCTAGCTCTCATATCTTGTCTTGGGATGAAATGAAAAATGAGAAACATTCAAGTGGTTCACAAACACTGGTTAACTTTTAAGAATGTTAACTGTTCTTTAAAAGAATTTTAGTAGTAACTGTAGTCTCCTGCTTTGTGTAATTTGATGTCAGAGGTTAAAAAAGAAATTTGAAGAATAGTGGAAATTACCAACAGAGACTGTTATTCTGTTAAAATGTGCCTAACAAAATATACCTGTTCTAACTGAAACAAAATAGACATAGCATGAAGACTATTTTTGTCTTCTTCTGAATACTGTGCTGTTAGCATGTGCTGTACTTAGTTGCTCAGTTGTGTTTGACTCTTTGTGACACTGTGGGCTGTAGCCCGCCAGACTCCTCTGTCCATGAGGATTCTCCAGGCAAGAATACTGGAGTGGGTTGCCATGCCCTCCTCCAGGGGATCTTCCCAACCCAGGGATCAAGCCCAGGTCTCCCGCATTGCAGGCGTATTCTTTACCGTCTGAGCCACCAGGGATGCCCAAGCGTAGAAGATCTATTCCTTAAAATATATAAATCAATGTTAATATTAGAATTGGCTGGAAAGTAATGTAAAAATGATGAGACTTTTTGTATAGCTATTTTTCACAGCCCTTTTCACATTTCAACTTCTCCAGTAATTCTGAAGTTGACTTTACTTCCATTTACAGCTGAGGAAGTTGAGACTTGGATGTTAGTTGAGACTTGGCTGAAGTCTCAGAGCTACTAAGGGATCAATCCAACCCTTGTCTTGAATCTCAGTCCTGTGCTTCTGTTTCTGTGTTCACATATATGCTTTCCATATCTTAAATTGCAGTTCATTTTATCTTTGAAATAAGGAATGTCCAAGTTCAAGTCATGCCATTTTGAACTTGCTGGAGTTACTAGATAGGGAGCAACATGATATAATAAGCAAAACTAGTCCAGTTAGAAAGTTCCCAGACTTAACAAATACTACCAAATACTATTTGATGTGTTAATCATTTAGAAATGTTATTGGCTTGGAGGATATTTATTTATAGAAATATATTCTATATTATATGCTACTACTGGTAATTGGTTAGTAAATGTTATGGAAAACCCCAAACAAACTTTCTGGCCAACTCAGTATTTTGCTATCTCCTTCCTCCCCAACCCCTTCCTGTAGAGGGAGGAATTATTTCAGTTTCATAACTTTGACTCGGATTTTGGGGCTCTCAGGACTATTAGAGATAAACTAGAACTACTGTCTTTTCTATTGAACTAAACTAGAATGTTGCGATAGGAAGTCTGAGGTCAGAAAGATACATTATGAGGTAACTCAAACTAGAAACCTGCTTAGTCACTCTCTCTCTCTCTTTTTTTTTTTTAATTTTGGTCTCTCCAGGAGGCATGCGGAATCTTAGTTTCCCAGATCCCTGATCTTAGACCAGGGGTCTTAGACCCCTTGCAGTGGGAGTGCAGAGTCTTAACCCGCTGGACCATGAGGGAACTCCTGAAACCCACTTAGTCTCTTAATCTTTCTGTAGTGACCATTAATCCTTAATGTCTTGGGTCTTATCTTTGCAATCTTGACACCACATTGGAAACACTTAGGAGGTTAAAAAAAAAAAAAAAAAACCACACTGATTCCTGGGTCCTCCTTTCAGAGATTCTGATTTCCTTGGTCCAGGGGTACTATTTGGGCATCAAAAAGTTTTAAAGTTCCCCTGATGATTTTCATGTTTTGCCAAGGTTGAAAACCACTCTTACATACCCTTTCTGTGATAATTCCGTCTCCTTCTATGGTTTTAGTTACAACCCATTTGCTGACAATTCTCTTTTTTTTTTTCTTTTAAATTAGTTTATTTATCTATTTTTTAACTTTACAATATTGTATTTGTTTTGCCATACATTGACATGAATCCACCATGGGTGTACATGTTTTCCCTTTCCAGAACCCCCCTCCCACCTCCCTCCCCATCACATCCCTGTGTGTCATCCCGGTGCACCAGTCCCGAGCGCCCTGGATCATGCATCGAACTGCCACCAATTCTCAAACTAAATTACTAAACTGAAACCAACTTTATCCTGGCTTCACAACTATATATCCACTGATTACTTAGCACTTCCACTAGAATGTCTTGTAGGCAACTCAAACTCAGTGTGTCAAAACTAAACTCAAAATATGTAGACACAGATACACACATCTTTTTCAGTATCTTTGGTTCACTGAATGACACTAATATCATGATATGGAAACTGGAAACTTGAGACATGTAGGAAACCTGCTTCTCATTATTCCATATCTAGTCACCATATCTTGTCTCTTTTACCTTCTAAATTCCACTACAAGTCCCCCAGTCTAAGCTTCTGTCATCTCTGGCCAGAACTTTGCTTCTAGGTCACCCCATATTCATTCATGCTTCCTTCAAATTTTTCTCCACACTGCAGTCCTAATGATTGCTTTAAAAAAATCCAAAGCTGTGTGGGGATTGTGTCCCCCCACCTACCTGAAACCCTTTAATGGTTTCTGATTACTCTTAAGACAGAGACCAGAATCAACTGAAACTAGCCAGCAGTGCTGTGTGGGCTGGTCTGTGCCTCCCCCCAGTGTCGCTGTCAACTCATACCATGTTTCTCCTTAATTTTTGTAATCCAGCCTCACAGATTCTTCAGTAGACTTTGTTTTTCTTTTAGGGCTTTGCACATGCTTTTCACTTGTCTGGGAGGCTCTTTGCTTTTCTCCCTAGTCTTTGGCTGACTGATACTCATCCTTCAAGTTTCAGCCTCAGAGTCACTTGTTGGGAAAAAGCTTCCTTGATCCTTCAAACTAGGCCATGTCTCCTCCTTAAGTTCTTACAGCCTTATATATTTTACCTGTGAACACCTAAAGCAATAAATAATTATATGGTTAATATCTAGTCCAGGAGTTGGCAAAACTACAGCCAGTGTGCCAAATCTTTGTATGGCTTGCAAGCTAATAATGCTAAAAATGGTGTCTGTATATATTCTGATGGGTGAAAAAAGTTAACCATCTTTGCATGAGAAATTATTTCATAAAAATTATATAACTGAATTTCATCAGCCACAAATAAGGTTTTATTGATGCAGCCACACTCATTCATTTATATAATGTCTATAGCTGCTCTTATGTTACAGTGGCAGAGTTGAGTGGTTAGTTGTGACAGAAACCTTGTGGCCTACAAGTGTAAATATTTATTCTGTGGCTCTATGGGGAAAACGTTTGCTGACCTCCGGTCTAGACTGAGCTGATGAGGAGAGGGACCATGTATGCTTTGTTCATTGCTGACATTCTCTATGCTTAGCTGGTACCTGGTACATGATAGGTTTTTTATGAAATTTGAAATTTGAAGAGATTTGAACAAATTTTCTTTCCTTTCATGGCTAGATGTGGATGAACTCCAACCTTAGGAACTCTGATGTTTTAAAATTTAATATAAAAAATTTTTAAGAGGACAAATTCTTTCTTTCTGACCTTGCCACATGGCTTGCGGGATCCTAGTTCCCCAACCAGGAATTGAACCCAGACCCCGGCAGTGAAAGCACCGAGTCCTAAGTACTGGAACATCAGGAAATTCCATAAAAGGACAACTACTTTTGAAGAGACAGGTCAGATGGTCTGGTATTGCCATCTCTTTCAGAATTTTCCACAGTTTATTGTGATCCACACAGTCAAAGGCTTTGGCATAGTCAGTAAAGCAGAAATAGATGTTTTTCTGGAACTCTTGCTTTTTCGATGATCCAGCAGATGTTGGCAATATGATCTCTGGTTCCTCTGCCTTTTCTAAAACCAGCTTGAACATCTGGAAGTTCACGTATTGCTGAAGCCTGGCTTGGAGAATTTTGAGCATTACTTTACTAGCGTGTGCTGCTGCTGCTGCTGCTAAGTCGCTTCAGTCGTGTCTGACTTTGCGACCCCATAGACAGCAGCCCACCAGGCTCCCCCGCCCCTGGGATTCTCCAGGCAAGGATACTGGAGTGGATTGCCATTTCCTTCTCCAGTACATGAAAGGGAAAAGTGAAAGTGAAGTCGCTCAGTCGTGACCGACTCTTAGCGACCCCATGGACTGTAGCCTACCAGGCTCCTCCGTCCATGGGATTTTCCAGGCAAGAGTACTGGAGTGGGGTGACATTGCCTTCTCTGTACTAGCGTGAGAGATGAGTGCAATTGTGCGGTAGTTTGAGCATTCTTTGGCATTGCCTTTCTTTGGGATTGGAATGAAAACTGACCTCTTCCAGTCCTGTGGCCACTGCTGAGTTTTCCAGATTTGCTGGTATATCGAGTGCAGCACTTTCACAGCATCATCTTTGAGGATTTGAAATAGCTCAACTGGAATTCCATCACCTCTGTCTCTTGAGAAACCTGTATGCAGTTCAGGAAGCAACAGTTAAAACTGGACATGGAACAACAGACTGGTTCCAAATAGGAAAAGGAGTACTTCAAGGCTGTATATTGTCACCCTGCTTATTTAACTTATATGCAGAGTACATCGTGAGAAATGCTGGGCTGGAAGAAGCACAAGCTGGAGTCAAGATTGCTGAGAGAATTATCAATAACCTCAGACATGCAGATAACAACACTCTTATGGCAGAAAGTGAAGAAGAACTAAAGAGCCTCTTGATGCAAGTGAAAGAGGAGAGTGAAAAAGTTGGCTTAAAGCTCAACTTTCAGAAAACTAAGATCATGGCATCTGGTCCCATCACTTCATGGGAAGTAGATGGGGAAACAGTGGAAACAGTGTCAGACTTGATTTTTTTGGGCTCCACAATCACTGCTGATGGTGATTGCAGCCATGAAATTAAAAGACGCTTACTCCTTGGAAGGAAGGTTATGACCAACCTAGATAGCATATTTAAAAGCAGAGACATTATTTTGCCAACAAAGGTCCATCTAGTCAAGGCTATGGTTTTTCCAGTGGTCATGTGTGGATGTGAGAGTTGGACGGTGAAGAAAGCTGAGCGCCGCAGAATTGATGCTTTTGAAGTGTGGTGTTGGAGAAGACTCTTGAGAGTCCCTTGGACTGCAAGGAGATCCAACCAGTCCATCCTAAAGGAGATCAGTCCTCGGTGTTCATTGGAAGGACTGATGTTGAAGCTGAAACTCCAATACTTTTGTCACCTCATGTGAAAAGTTGAATCATTGCAAAGACCCTAATGCTGGGAAGGATTGGGGGCAGGAGAAGAAGGGGACGACAGAGGATGAGATGGTTGGATGGCATCACTGACTCGATGGACATGGGTTTGAGTGAACTCCGGGTGATGGACCGGGAGGCCTGGCATGCTGCGATTCATGGGGTCGCAAAGAGTCGGACACGACTGAGCAACTGAACTGAACTGACTTTTGAAGAAGATTATCAACATAAGTTTTAGCAGCTGTCTTAAGCAGCTTGTCTGTTGTAGGTATACATCTCATGTGTGAAGCAAGTGTATTTGTAAAGGTGTAAGTTAGGAGGTGAGTCAGTGATGGACAGGGAATCCTGGCATGCTGCAGTCCAGGGGGGTCGCAAAGAGTTGAACACGACTGAGTGACTGAACTGAACTGAAGTTAGAGGGTGTTAGTCTTTTCCCCTTTGTGGACTCCTTTCTGATTTCATATCAGCTGTTCAGTAAGATTTGCATTAAAACTTTTGGCTGATAAATTGCTGGAAGTTTTTGGTGTGTGTAGGAAAATGATATTACTACACTATCCCACAACCAAATATTTAGACATCTATTTAGTACAGAAACTATTGAAAGCTATTTTTATCCTAATTTTTGAGGTTGTGAGATATGCTGTAAATTGTTGAACAGAAGTGTTTGATTTCTGGATACATTATAATGTAAAATAAGGAAAACAGCAAAAAGATGGAAAAATTGAAAATACATGTTTACTTTGAGATATTCAAGTAGCAGGGAAGGTATTAAAGTGCCTTCTTTTTTTTGGTAGCATTATGATAATGGTAATGATAATAATCACAATCTTGTAAGATTTTTCATTATGAATCACTTATGGATGATTCAGCTTTAAGAAATGAAAAACCATCAATCTAGATAGCTAAACATTAAGGGAAACTTATCTCTTACAAGTTGAGAGGTAGGCTGGCTTCCAGCTGGGTTAGTTCTTTGGCTTGATGACATAACGTCCACAAGGACCTGGGTTCTCTCTCTTTTTGTCATTTATAGAAGGTACATTTCCCTCATTTAGCTCCCCTTGTGATCCCAAGATGGATGTGACTCTTTTGGAAGACTCATGTATGCTGAGCTGACAACTTCCAGTGGTTTTTCTTTCAGCAGGAGTTAGGGGGGGCTGTATACTCATCTTTAAACAGTCTGTAGCAAGGGGGAGGCATGGGTGTGGTAACTGGTTTAGACTAACCAGGATTTCCCTCTGAGTCAAGTAGAGAGTGAAGCAACACCAGAATAAAATTAGGACACCGTAGGCAGCCACTGATATTTGCTATATAGTTTTGCTGATTTCTTCTGCCTATAAAATAGTGTTTCCTAATATTTTGCTTATAGCTCCATTATAAAACTTCACAGTTGCTAGTCAAAAGTCACACAGTCATCTTCCTGTTTCCTCAGTAATACTGCTCTGTGCCTGCTAAGTTGCTTCAGTCGTGTCCGACTTTGTGACCCTGTGGACTGGAGCCCGCCTGCCAGGCTCCTCTGTCCATGGGATGCTCCAGGCAGGAACCCTGGAGTGGGTTGCTGTGCCCTCCTCCAGGGGGTCTTCCCCACCCAGCGACTGAACCCGTGTTTCTTATGTCTCCTGCATGGCCAGGCGTGTTCTCCACCACTGGTGCCACCTAGCCACTGCCTAAGCCCCATCTTTCTCTTTTTCCCACCCCAACTGCTTCTTTCCTGTTGTGAGACAAGCTTAGCTTCTGGATAAAGAAGAGCATTTAAGGTTGGAGTAGTGGTTAAATAGCTAATCAGTATTTCTACAACCAGTGGGCACTAAAAGAACCTTGGTGTTACTATAACCTTTTCCCTTTCAAGCTGTCTGTTTCCTTTTCTGCCTCTTCTCCCTTCTGTATGTGCTCATCTCTATCCGATTAGTACTCATTTTGTCTTTATTTTCCCTTTGTTTCCCCTAAAGTTTTCTTTTTCCTTCCCTTTCTTTCTACCCCTATCTGATGGACTTAAGGAGCCACAGTACTGAGTGGAATATACTAGAATAGAAAAGTAGAAAGAGAGTGTCCTTTTTTTTCCCCCTCCTGTTTAATTTTGGGTATTTTTGTTTTTTGGTAAAGCAATAGTAAGACTGAAGATTCACATCATAATTTTGAGTATTTCTGTGATACAAAGAGCTCTTATGGTGTAAAAATTGCATCTTTGCAACAAATAGCTAGTTTACAGAAGGAGAATTTGTAAACTAATATGTAAATATGTTCTATCTTGCTGATAAGGCAAATTAAGAGCACATAGACACCCTTTTCATCTGTACCTTTGGTAAAAGTTAACAGAATAATGTTAATTGCTCATGTGGTTTTGACTCAAGTGTACATTATTGATTTGCTGAATAACTGGTTTGACCCTCTTGGGACACTGTTTGATGACATATATTGAAGGCCATAAAAAATTTGACACCCTTTAATTTAGTAATCCAAGAGTATAGTAAATGCTAGGTGCCAGAATCTTTACATGTGGCATTATTTATGACAGCAAAAATAGTTTACTTTTAATATAATACATATTTTAAAATTTATTTTATTATTATTACTTTGACGGTGCTGGGTCTTTGTTGCTTTTCTCCAGCTGTGGCGAGTGGGGGCTACCCTCTAGTTGCAGTGTGCAGGCTCCTCATGCAGTGGCTTCTCTTATTGCAAAGCGCAGGCTCTGGGGTGTGCATGCTTCAGTAGTTGCGGCTTGATGCCTCTAGAGCACAGGCTCAGTAGTTGTGGCCCACAGGGCTCAGTTGCTCCAAGGCATGTGGGATCTTCCCAGATCAAGGATCGAACCTGTGCCTCCTGTGTTGGCAGGCGGATTCTTTACCACTGAGCCACCAGGAAAGCCCAACATAATATTGTTGATGTAAAATTTTCCTAATATAAAATTCAGTTGAATTTAGTCTGTTATATGTGTCTCACTTCACCATCCCCAACTAAATGACCGTCTCTTAATGGACAAGTAGCCTTTTGCCATACTTTCCCTAAGTTCTTTCCCTACTGCTGCTCTAAAGGGCTATTGGAATCTGAGAATTAAACACTGTTGTGTACTGGCAGGAATGTGGGCTGTATAGCCAGACTGTATGGGTTTAAAGCTCAGCTCTGTCACCAAATGAGTTATTTGGGCCAAATTCTTTAACATTTTTGTGCCTCATTTTCTCCAGGTATAAAATGGGAATAATAATAAAACCTGTCTTACAGGCTTGTAGCAAACTGAACAATATATGAAAATATCTTAAGATATAAATGTAAACTAAGTCTTTCAGGTGTTCTGTCCATTAATACTATCCTAAAACAATCCTGTATTTGACTTTTCAAAAAGGGACCCAAACTTTCAAAATATGAAAATCATGTCTAGAAGATGAGTGTTAAGGGCGCAGTGAACAGCGATAAGGAGAGGTTAAATTGGGGGTGGTTAGGGGTTCAGGGGTTGGAGAAGTCAGGAAAGGATAGACTAGATGGAGAGTGAGCTTCCTGAAAATCACCCTTGATTTGTCTTTTAAGGATGGGTTTAGAAAGAGTGGGAGGATAGACAGATATTAGTACAAAGCAGGGACAAGAAAGGACATTTCAGTGAAAAGAACAGCTTGACCAAAGGTACAGCAGCCTTTAACTGTCAGTTTGGAAAGGGGACCTGGCCAGGGTAGAAAGAGTGTTACATGTAGGGAAGACTCTACTATTTGAAGGAGAGAGAAATGGCAGTCATGAAGGGTTTTTCGGAGTGACTTAAGGAAGAATCATCTGAGCCTTGCCTGTGCTTGAAGTGAGAGAAGGGGAAACAGAGGCCACCCTGGAAGCCGTTCAGTAACTTGAACCAACAGTATAAATGGGGAACAGAGAGACATTACACAATTGAAATAGGACAGATTTTCCTGGCTGAACCTGGATATGTGGGATAAAGGAGAGGGATAAAACCAGTTTAGAACACTGTATAATGGAAGAAGGGTATTATAATTGATAGACAAGGGAGTTGAGATGGAGACTAGAATATTGGGAAGGGAAGATGAATTTAATTTTGTGTGAACTGAAATTGAGACGATATTAATACCTCCACGTAGCAATTTCCCATAGGCAACTGAATATCTCGAATTGGATTTCAGAAAATGTTCTAAGTCATGTGCATAAAGGAGATGCTGTAAGGATGGGTGGTCTCCCAGGGGAAAGCAACGGCATGGAATATGAGAGTAGACCTCTGGGTTTTCCCTGCTTCCAGTCCTTAGTTGTCTGCTCTCATATAATAAATTTCACTGTATTTTTGCAACTCGGAGATGAGTGTCAGTTTTAGCCCCATTTTACAGATTAGGAAACTGAGGCTCCATTTGCAGCAGCATGAATGGACACAGATTATCATGTTAGGTGAAGTAAGTCAGAACAGAGAATGATAAATATGATACTACTTATATGTGGAATCTAAAAAATGATACAAATGAACTTATTTACAAACCAGAAATAGGCACAGAAATAGAAAACAAACTAATGGTTACCAAAGGAGAAAGGGAGGGGGGATAAATTAAGAGTTTGGGATTAATGTGTACACACTGCTATATATAAAATAGATTAATGACCTGTATAGCAGAGGGAACTCTATATTCAGTATCTCGCAATAATTTATAACGGAAAAGAATCAGAAAAAGAATATATGTATATTCTGAATCACTTCTCTGTACACCTGAAACTAACACAACGTTATAAATCAACTGTAATCTAAAAAAAAAAGAGAGAAACTGAGGCTCAGAAAGTTTAGGCAGCTTGTCCAAGGTCCCTGAAGGACTGTAAAGGCTGGGGTAGTTCAAAGCCTGTGCATTTCCTACTGCACTGCATTATCTTCCATCTGTTGTACTGAAATCTATATTTAAATAGTATATTAAATGTAGCTTAGATATCAATTTTTCTTCCCTAAAATTCAGACATTGTTTGTACTATTTACTCTGGCTTTCAAGTGTGTGTGTGGCAAGGCAGGGGTGGGGGTGGGGGAGAGGAATGTTGGTTTTCAATCAGTGCACCCTAAACTAGAGGTCAGAATGTAACAGTTTGCCTCCAAGTCTATGTACGTGGTAGTTATAAACTTCAGACTCTGGGGACCTTGACTGCTGTGCATTTCCTCCTGGGCCCTTCTACATTCTCTAAGAACAAGTCTATTAAGGCAGTAAATTTACTAAATGTGACTACAATTGTGTCCTTTTTTCATAACTCAGATTCGCAAAAATACAGTTTTAATAAGGAATAGATATATCTATATATATATTGTTGTTGTTCAGTCCCCAAGTTGTGTTCAGCTCTTTGCAACCCCATGGACTACAGCATGCCAGGCTTCCCTGTCCCTCACCGTTTCCTGAAGTTTGCCCAAGTTCATGTCCATTGAATCTGTGATGATATCTAACCATCTCATCCTCTGTCACCCTCTTCTCCTTCTGCCTTCAATCTTTCCCAGCATCAGGGTCTTTTCCAATAAGTTGGCTCTTTGCATCAGGTGGCCAGAGTATTGGAGCTTCAGCCTCAGTCCTTCCAATGAATATTCAGGGATGATTTCCTTTAAGATTGACTGATTTGTTCTCCTTGCAGTCCGAGGGACTCTCTCAAGAGTCTTCTCCAACACCACATTTCAAAAGCATCTATATATAGTCTTGGTAGATCCATCACCTTTGGAAGGGTTAATGTATTGTATTTAATTAATTAAATTGATACTATTTAATGTCAAGTATCAAAAAGGCTCAGGAGAGCAGTAAGAAAAGAGAAGGTGAAGAAAATGGCCATGGTGAAGTTGAAAACTAGGGCACAAATGATTTGCATGCACATAAAGATTGAATTACAAGGGCAGAGATTTTTTTACCACTAGAGCTAAAGCTGGAGTTTGTTTTTTAAACTAAACTTCAGTTTAAAACCTCAGTTTTTTTCAAGTGGGTTTTGCACGTGATTTTGTCTGTTCATAAACTCTAAAACATCAAGTGTTGGAAAACAGTCTGAAAACATCAAGTTTTAAAGCCTAATGTATTAAATATATTTTGAAACTAGCCCTGCTTTTATGTCAAGAAAAACATGTGGCATAGACATTGGTGGTTGAAGCAGATTTAGTTATGAAGGTATGGGAATAACATTTTAATAAGATACTTCATTTTAAAATTGATTGCAATTCTAGTTTTGGTAATAATGTTTTAAAGGTTTATAGTTTAATCTGAGAAAGTAATCCTGGGCCAAGTGGAAACACATGATTCTGTTGAGGTAGTGATAAGCACAGGGAGTAGGAAGCCTCCAGAGGGGAAGGAGTTCTTCCCCATGACCTGCTGCTCACCAGGCTCCCTGCTCTGTAGGCAGTGCTGCATATGCCATCCGTGTAAGGATACAAATGTTACTAATGTAAGAATACTGTAAGCAGGGTTTCCCCAAGTATGTGCTCCCAGAGCGCCAGGGCTACAAAGTGGTCTTCTATGAAAGGATTCTGAGGTCAGAAAAGTGTGTAGAGTTCTTGCTCATTCCATACCCACAACCCATTTGTGGAGCCACATCAGCATGGTGCTCCAACTCTTGCGACCCCATGGACTGTAGCCTTCCAGGTTCCTCTGTCCATGGGATTCTCCAGACAAGAATACTGGAGTGGGTTGCCATTTCCTTCTCCACCACATCAGCATATCAGTCCATTAAAGGCTCACTGTCCCACAATCCACATCCCCACACCAGAAACCAGTCTAACTTGACTTAACTGGCCTTCAATTCATTTGTCCTTAAAATTTCTTTTTTTTTTTTTTTTTATTGCATCTTGAGGAACTGTTCTACAAGACATACTTTGAGAAACAGTGCTTGAAATATTCCTTCTCAATTTCCTTAAGTGAGTGTGGTAGCAGGAACGTTGTTGATCAAGTAACCCTTAGTCCGGAAGTGCTTAGAAGGTTTGACTGGGTTTGAGTACATCACAAACTTCAACATGTTCTTTACAATATTGGCTAGATAGTGTAAATAAATGTCAAGTTACTCAAGTATATTAGGCTAATGAAAAAGCCTTTAACGTGAATAATTTCTCAGATTTGTAGTTTGAGATTTCCAAGAAGGTAGGAAGGTTAAGCATTTACAAAAGGATCCTTCAACTTTAGAACTTCAGAATAGAACTGCTGTGCTGTGAGGCCAGCTGGGCCAACAGCAAGAGAGGGGAGCAGCCATTTCCTTTGGGGACTTTCTCCTTTAGCTCTGGTCTGTGGCAGAGACCACAGGAGTAGTTGGAGTTATTACTCAGCACTCTGCATGGACTTCGGTAGATGGGACTTGCTGATTGAATGCTGACTATTTTTTGTTGGAGAAGGAATCCAGAACAGAGGTGATATTACAGGGGCCAAGCAAATAATGAAAGTAAGTGAAAGTGTTGGTCACTCAGTCGTGTCCGACTCTTTGTGAATCCATGGACTGTAGCCCACCAGACTCCTGTGTCCGTGGAATTCTCCAGGCAAGAATACTGGAGTGGTTTGCCATTTCCTTCTCTAGAAGATCTTCCCAACCCAGGGATTGAACCAAGGTCTCCTGCATGACAGGCAGACTCTTTACCTACTGAGCTACTAGGGAAGACCAAGCAAATAATAGATCCTCAATAAATGTTTGTTGAATATATGTGGTGGGGGCATGGGGTATTCAGTGGATGCTCATGAAAAGTGAAAGTCGATCAGTCGTGTCCAACTCTTTCCGACCCCATGGGACTATATAGTCCATGGAATTCTCCAGGCCGGAATACTGAAGTGGGTAGCCTTCCCTTCTCCAGGGGATCTTCCTAACCCAGGAATTGAACCCAGGTCTCCCTCATTGCAGGCGGATTCTTTACCGCTGAGCCACAAGGGAAGCTTTGTGATGCTCATGATTCCTGTCAAATTTACTATGGAAACAAAGGTGACCTTTCAGTGGAAGGAAATGGGAATTAACCTGAAAACTAAAAGAAGCCACTATATGAAATGTTTTAAATTAATTCTGGTGATTTTAAACCTGCCCTTGTTAGCATGTTTTCCCACATTATAATGAAGTTTCGGTGAAGACATTAATACTAACCAGTCAGGGAAAAAAGAGCGTATCATAAGCTAGAGACCACAGCCTTATCAGCCCTGAAAGTATGCACTGTTCAATAGATTTATAAGAACAGAGATTTACTTTTCACTTCACCACTGTGCAGGTGTACAGTGACAGGTTTTCTGGCCCATCTTCCCAGTGCCTGCCTGGATCAGACCCACAAATCCTACTTATTTTGTTCAAAGTGTGGCCAGAAGGGTAGAGAGAAGCTTGCAGAAATGACGCCTGCTTGTGATGGGCTCAAGAGTGAGGGGAAGGCCCTGAACAAAAAGGAAGAAAATCAAGAATGTTGGTAGAATACAGAGAAAATTCCAGGCCTGTCACATACTATGTTTTGGTTCAGCATTTACTGAGCATTGTGCTACTCAGGATGCTAAGGACTGGATTCAACCAAGAAGGAGCTTTTCCCTTGAGAAGTGTTCAGTCTGTTATAGGAAGGGCTGAGGGGCATCCACAGAGTGTCGGAGCTCACCTGAGTCTCTCTTAAGTAGCCCCAGAAAAGTTACACCATTTGCTGAGTGCATGGTGCTGATAATTTCTTGATAGATTCTAATTTTTATTTATTTATTTACTTACTTGGCTGCGCCAGGCCTTTGTTGCAGCACGTGGGATCTAGTTCCCTAACCAGGGATTGAACCTGTTTCCCCTGCAGTGGTCTCTGCGGAGTCCTAATCCCTGGACTGCCAGGGAAGTTCCCTAAACATTATTTTTGAAGTGTGTTCTGTGTCAGCTCTTAACTGGTTAACGATGGAGTTTGGGAAGCTTTGGGCTAAATTTCTTGTCTCTGTAGTCATGACAGTATTTTATGACACAGAGTGAAAGAAAAATTACTGTCCTTGAGTAGAAAATAATGTAAAACTTCCCTGAATACTGTGGATGAGTCACTCTTGAGGTGATCCCTTAAAAAGGTAGGACCTATAATGTGTTCAATATCTTTACATCCCCATTGAAATGACCAGCATTTAAGCAGAGTGACTTTTGTTCTTTGATAGCACTAGGTTCTAGGAACTTTATATTTAAAGTAGAACAAGTCAGAAGTGTCCCTTTGCTGCTGTTCTCTAATCTCAGGTGGCTCTCTTGTGGCTCCTCTGTGTCTAGTGACTGAGCCACAGATCTCTGCCCTTTCACCCTGCCAGCAAGCTCAGGTACTGTTGCCTAACTGGGCACCATGACCTGTTTAATGTCCATTAGCCGCCGAACCACAGGACTCAGAATTGATTCTTCATTTCTTGTGTTAGTTGCTCAGTCTTTGTGACCCCATGGACTCTAACTCACCAGGCTCCTCTGTCTATGAAATTCTCCAGGCAAGAATACTGGAGTGGGTACCCATTCTTCATTTCTTACCACCAGTCAGACCATCTTCTCGTTTCTCTTCCAGTTTTCTCCTATCTAGACGTGCATTTTCTCTTCTACTCTTTAAGTCTATTTATATCTCATCGCTTCCAAAATATCATAGATGATTTGTAATGAAATGTAAATATACTTAAGACTTCTGAAATGAAAAATTGAAAGCTAAAAAGCGATGGAGATGAGGTAGAAGGAAGAAGCTTGTGTGTCCTAAGTACCTAAACTGCTTCGCCTACCAGTGTTACTAGTCCCACTTTGGAAGGTGCTAATTCAAAGGAGATGATTACCAGGAATCCTTTTACAGAATCTCACAACTGGCAGGGACTTAGAGCTCTGTATTCCAACCCACCAAGATATCACATCCACTAAGTGGTTTTGTTCAGGCTCTGATTAAATACCTCCCATCAGCAGAGAACTCACTGCTTCCTGAGTCAGTTAACTCAACTTGCAGGCAGTTATTAGAAATTGCTTCTTTGCACAGCTGACCTCTCTGCCATGTAACTTTACTGCTGATTCTAGTTCTGCACCCACTAGCTATATAGAATAATTGAAGATAAAACAACTGAAATCATCCTTAATGTGTACTGAGTTGTATACATTTAAACTTAAAAACCTTTAGTTTATACTGCCATTTCTAAGTATCATGCTTCCAGATTCTGTATTAGTCTGGGCTTCTCTTTTTTTCCCTTTTAGGCTTTGATTTTTTTTCAAGTTTATTTAATTTTTATTTTTATCAAAGCTCTACATGCCTATATTTTTAAAGAGTCAAACATTAGAAGCAGAATTGTTATTTTTTAAAAAGCCTTTCCCCCATTTTATGCTTCCCTGAGGCCATCACTTTTAAATCTTTGAACTAAATCTTTTGCTATTTCTCTCTGTTATCTCTAACATGCCTATATATTGCTGCCACCTGACTCTTCAGTTTTTGACATTAATTTTGGCCTCCACTGTGGAAGATGAAGATTGCGCTTGTGTTCCATGTACATGGTTCCAGTCCCCCTATCCTACTGTAGAGGTACCACGGTTCTGTTTGGACTGATGTTCAGGTCCTTTCATTATGACTATGTAAATGCTCTTTACAGCTGACTCATGTAGTATTTCATCATTCCTACGTAATCTTGTGTTGCTCTTGGAGATAATTGTCATGTTTTGCTGTTTACCTGGTTTTCTGTGTACTTGTTGAGGACTAATTGACCTGTACATTCTTACCTGGTCGTGTGAATTTCTTTGAGTCAGCCCAGATACCTTTGATAGTCTTTTTTGAAAAACTTATTATTTTATTTTTATTTTTTTGGCTGCACTGGGTCTTAGTGTGGCATGTGGAATCTTTAGTTGCAGTGTGTGAAATCTAGTTCCTTGACCAGGGGTTTAACCCGTGGGATCATGGAGTCTTAGCCAAAGGACCACCAGGGAAGTCTCCTTAGATATTAATTAATTTCAATTTCCTGATAAGACATCTCCTGTAGCTTCAGTCTGGGCTACCTGCTTCTCGGGCCTATTTCAGAGTTATCAATTTGAGATCTCTCTTCACATCATACCAAGGATTCACTTCATCTTTCTTGTATTGGTGTCCTAATTATGTGGAGCCCATGTACTTAAAAATTTTTATTAAAACATGTGTTTTAAAAATGGCCGTGTAGCTTTACTTTGCAACTCGGAGTAAGAAAAATAAACAGGGGAAAGGAGGGAAGAAAAGATGGTGAAATAGAGTTGGAGGAAGAAAATGTCCATTTTGCCTTTAAGGTAGAAGGCCTGGGGAAAATTCAGAATTTCTGTGTTTGGAATGAGACCAATGAATCTAGTCAACTTGGCGGATTGAACACTGGTATTTATCTCTGCCTCTAGTAGCAGGAGTCTAAGGCTTAGGGATCTCTGAGGGTGTGGATGAGAAGAGAGTCTGAAAACCACAGAACTGCCTGATAGCCTGTATCAGGAGTAAGCAGACTCCAGATTCTCATATCATTTCCCCAGCTAAGCAGCAAGGTAACACACTACCCTACAATATTCTGTTTTCACATCTGGCACATATGTCTAGGATACATTTTGAGTTCATTTTTAGATAAAGTTTGAGGTATAGGTTAGGATTTTGTTTTTTTTGTTTGCATATGGGTGTCTAATTATTCTAGTACAGTTTGGTGAAAAGGTTATACTTTTTTCCATTAAATTGCTTTTGTACCTTTCCCAAGTATTAACCATGTATATATGGGTCTGAATTTTCTATTTCATTGATCTTTTTGTCTTGACACTAATACCAAATGGTCTTGATTATGGTAGTTTTATCGTATATATTGAAATCAAGTGGTGTGAGTAACGTAGAAAACTATTTTGTCTATTCTAGTCTTCTGCCTTTCCTTATACATTTTAAAATCAGTTTATCACTATCTACCCCAAAATCCTGCTGGGATTTTGATTTGGCTTTCATCGCAACTATAGTGAAGTGAAAGTGTTAGTCGCTCAGTCGTGTCTGACTCCTTGAGACCCCATAGACTGTAGCCCTCCAGGCTCCTCTGTCCATGGAATTCTCCAGGCAAGAATACTAGAGTAGGTTGCCATGCCCTTCTCCAGGGAATCTTCCTGAGCCAGGGATCGAACCCAAGTATCCTGCATTGCAAGCAGATTCTTAACCATCTGAGCCACTAGGGAAGCCCTGCAACTATAGATCAATTAGGAAAGAATTTGTTAAGTAATATTGAGTCTTCCAGTGTGTGAATGTGATGTAGTTCTCCATTTATTGAGCCTTTGATTTCTCTCATCAGTGTTCCTGTCCTGATGTTTTCTTTCTTGGTTTATTCCCTTAATTTAGAAAAAAATACCTCCTTTAATAGGTTCCTGAGAAAAGGATACATGTAATTTTTTGATAACTTGCATATATTTATTCTTACTTCATGCATATTTAATATTTGGCTGGATTTAGAATTCTAGATTGGAAATTATTTTCTCTCAGAATTTAAAATGTGTTTTTCCTTTGTCTTCTTCCTGCTAGGGTAGCTATTGAAGTCTGATTCTGGTTCTTGATTTTTTTTTTTTTTGTATTAAACTTTTTTTATTCTCTCTGCAACCTTTTAGGGTCTTCCTTGTGATATCCATCTTCTGACATTTTTCAGTGATGTGCCTTTTTTGTGGATCTGTTTTCATCCACTGTGCTGGACACTGGGGGTCTTTCAATCTGGAAATTTATATTTTGCAGTTGGGAAGTTTTTTCCTGAATTCTTCAATTTCTTCCCACCTGTTTTCCTTGTTCCTTACTTTTTTTACCTTTTCTTTCATTTCTGAACTCCTTGTCTTCTAATCCATATTCTATTAGATTTCTTCTATTTATCTTTCTATTACATTTTTATTTCTGCTATTAGTTCTTAATTTCATAGGGTATTTTGCTTTGTTCTCATCATTATCGTTTATTTTTGTGCCATCTGTTCTCTGTGCGTATGTGTGTGCATTTGTTTTAAGTTCACTTCTCTCTGTATCTGCATCATCTGGTTCTAACCATTCGCCTCATCCTTTTCTCAGGGCCCACAAACCCTCTTTTGATCATCTGTTCTGGAATTTTACTTTGAGTTGAAGTTAGGCTCAGTTGCAAAGTTTGTGGTGTTCCCTTTTCTGAAAATGGGGATGCTAACATGTTTCTTGCTGTGTGCTTTCCTCTCATTCTCTGCCATTGCAGAGGGTATATAACTTGTCTGGATCACCAGGGTGTGAATACCTCCCTGGGAGACAGGAGAGGCGGTGTCTCTCTGTTCTCAGGGTATTGCACTGGTCTAACGTAGCAGAGACTCAGTCAATGTCTGGGTAAACTTGTTTATTTGAAACAGTGGAGAGTTCTTTCTGAATTTCATCACCTGTTCACGTATTAGGGCTTCAGTGTTTACAGACCACCAACAGTAGTCTCATCCTACTAAGTTTTGATGATACCTGTAAGGTTGTACTTTCCTGTGTTTAAAGTGTCAAGATTTACTGGTAAAAAAGTCTTTTCATAGTACATGCTGATATTCCAAGCATTGTGCTGGGCTTCAGAGATATAGCAATGAATGAAAATTCTCAGGGAGCCCACCACCCAGTGGGGAGGAGAGGATTAAAGGAGCACTGACAGTCAAGGCTTGTGTGTGACACATCCTGCACGTGTCTTATATTGAAATGTCATCTTTGTGATGCTTTCCTTTTTCCAAAAATGTTTTCCTAGGACTAGCTCTCATCTTTATTTACATACAGTATATGACATGTACCAACTTTACTGCCACTGACCTAGTCCAAATTAGCATCTTGTGCTTGGTGCCTGTAGTCCTTTCTCTTCACAGCAGCCTGAGTGATCAAAGAGCAGCTCAGATCCCATCTCTGTGAGCTTGGAGCCCTCTAGCAACTTCATCACGCTTAAATATGACATCCAGACTTTCTCATCTGACTCTGCCTACCTTTTCTCCTTTCTTAACATTGTTTTAATTCATTATGTTCTGGCCCTGAGCCTTGTCTGCAGGTGTGTCCTTGTCAGAGCCTTCCTCTTCTCTTGTTCCACCCTCAGATCTGCCAGACTTGCACCCACAGTTCTGAAGCAGCCCTTCCAGCCCAGCCCTCTCATTTTCTCTTTCTTTACTTGGCTCTATTTTTCTATAAGCTGATCATCATCTGAAATCACTAATGTATTTTTATTGACTTTCTCCTTCCATAAGCTCCATGAGCAGGGATTTGTCTGTTTTGTTGATTGCTGTATCCCCAGCGTTATACTGGGGCCTGGCACCTAGGAGAGAGATGGCCGGTGAGTGTTTGGTGGATAAATGATACATGATAGTATCACTATAGTTTACATCCTTTCTTCCACCCTTCCATTTGTAGTTCAAGGCCCTTCTGTTGAGAACTTCTGATGAAATAAGCCAGTTTCTGGGCAAAGGCATTCTTTCAGTCTTAATCAGGTGCCCTCTGGTACAGTTAATGCTTAATCTTTGCATTGTCTTGTGCTAAGTCGCTTCAGTCGTGTCCAACTCTTGGCAAACCTATGGACTGTAGCCCGCCAGGCTCCTCTCTCCATGAGATTCTCCAGGCAAGAACACTGGGGTGGGTTGCCGTGGTCTCCTCCAGGGGATCTTCCCGACCCAGGGATCAAACCTGTGTCTCTTATGTCCCCTGCATTGGCAGACGGGCTCTTTACCACTGACACCAGTATCTTAAGATTATAAAATACTAAATTCTGTTCTTTAATGCCATCCATTAACATTAACGTTAACCAGTGGTTAACGTTCCATATACTTCTTAGTCCTTCTGGAATAATAGATGAAAATGCTAACTGTGACTTTAAGGCCTTAGGTTTCATAATCCCTAGATACATTTCTCAGATTTTTGCTGCTCAGATTTTTTATTGTTTTTGTTATCCCATAATCTTGACGGCTTTCTCTTACCTCTTGGGTTCCTCCTGCCAGACCTTGTTAGACTTGTTAATTTTCTCTGTAGCATGGGATGATAGTTTTCTAGAAGATTCTGACAAATTTTTAATCTTATAGTTACCTTCTAGCTTCTCTGGTACAGATTTTGCATTTCTTTCCTTTTGTCTGTATGTTTCCTGGTATCGTTTTGTTGCTGTTTTAGTCACCTTCCTTAATTACAACTGGGTGTGGGAAAGGCATTGTGAAGCAAAAGAAATGGACTTTGGTCTTGAGGATGAATCATAACTTCAGTAAGATGTAGATAAAGGAATTTTTGCCTGAAGGAATCACGTCAGCAAAAGCACAGAAGCATACAATGCTTAATATGTTTGGCAAAAGTGGTGTGGAATGACTGGAGTATGTGTTATCTGCAGTGTGAGGCCTGGCTGAAAGGTAGATTATAAACTTAAATGCTAGGCTCAGGATTATGGGGTGTCTGTACTTTAGTTTCATGATACTTTTGTATTTCTGGTGTAGTAATTATTATTATTTTATGTATTGGGATTGTTGTAGGGGTGTGTGTGTGTGTGCACGCTCAATCGCTAAGTCGTGTCCGACTTTTTGTGGCTCCATGTACTGTAGCCCACCAGGCTCCTCTGTCTGTGGGATTTTCCAGGCAAGAATACCAGAGTGGGTTGCCATTTCCTTCTTTAGGGGATTTTCATGACCCAGGTATGAAACCCGCATCTCCTGCATTGGCAGGCGGATTCTTTACCACTGAGCCATCCGGGAAGCCCCATGGGACTTTTAATGTTTTCCCCTATCTTTGATAGTACCTACATAATAGCTTGCACATAATAGGTGTTCATTGTTGAGTTGAATTCTTGATAAGAGAATTTAATTTTTCCAAGAATCTAGAAGGCCAGACTTTCTCTATTCAATTAATCTAAGCAAAAAATTTGCACTGTGGATGTTCATTTTTTGGTCTTCTTTGCCTCTCCCATATCACTGTTCCTGTATATAATCTGTGGTCACTATACCAGGCAGTGCTGGCATCAAAGAGAAGACTGGGGAATAGTTTCCTCAAGTCCCCATTCTTGATAAGACAGTATTTTCACAATTTTCAGTGTAATACTGTGCAGAGCCATCTTCATCCACCCCTTCCAATTAGAGAACTGCCTTTGATTTTTGTGGGGACACTTTGTGTCCTTCAAAGAAGAAAATGAGCCACCATTAACTGTGTTCGATATAACTCTCCTATTTACAGATGAGAAAACAAGTTGATAGAAGTTAAAATGATTTAGCTTGTAAGCAAATTGTCGAGAATTAGAACACAGGCTTTAGGTTGTTCTCTTTACTCTTTATTTTTAGGTGTCCCAAATTCCATTAATGGCCTATGGACCAATTGAAAAAAAAGGAATTTTTGCAGCATTGGCTAGTTCATATGCTGAAAGTATGTCTTCCCCATCTGCTAGGGGATACAGGCAAATTCACACCTCTGGCCTTTTCTTGTACCATATGAATGGAACTAGATAGTACTTTCAGAAAACTAAGATCATGGCATCAGGTCTCACCACTTCATGGCAAATAGATGGAGAAATAGTGGAAACAGTGGCTGACTTTATTTTTGGGGGCTCCAAAATCACTGCAGATGGTGATTGCAGCCATGAAATTAAAAGATGCTTACTCCTTGGAAGGAAAGTTTTGACCAACCTAGACAGCATATTAAAAAGCAGAGACATTACTTTGCCAACAAAGATCTGTCTAGTCAAGGCTATGGTTTTTCCAGTAGTCAGGTATGGAGGTGAGAGTTGGACGGTGAAGAAAGCTGAGCGCCAAAGAATTGATGCTTTTGAACTGTGGTGCTGGAGAAGACTTTTGAGAGTCCCTTGGACTGCAAGGAGATCCAACCAGTCCATCCTAAAGGAGATCAGTCCTGGGTGTTCATTGGAAGGATTGATGTTGAAACTGAAACTCCAATACTTTGGCCACCTGATGCGAAGAGCTGACTCATTAGAAAAGACCCTGATGCTGGAAAAGATTGAGGGCAGGAGGAGAAGGGGACGACGGAGGATGAGGTGGTTGGCTGGTATCACCGACTCAATGGACATGGGTTTGGGTAGACTTGGCAGTTGGTGATGGACAGGGAGGCCTGGCATTCTGCTGTTCTTTGCTGTGGGGTTGCAAAGAGTCGGACACAACTGAGCAAGTGAACTGACTGACTGACATACTGAAAAGAAAAAAATAAACATTTTTAACACGTTACGTATTATGTTAAGATACAGTAATTCTGTTCAACATATTTAGCTTTTAATTTTCTTTCCTATATTTTTTGACATTGACATTGTAATTCTCAAAGAACCTTCTCCATTTAGTATAAACTATTCCTGTTGGTTGATAATTTTGATTAGAGTAAGAGTTACCCCTAATTTATTTCTAGGGCATAAAATGTTGATGAATTAGAAGTAGTGGTGTTATGTTACTCCTTATTGTCAGTGTGGTTAATATGGACTACTGGAGATGAGTGGATTACATTTTTCCTGTTATTAATACTTGTCAGCTAGGTTTTTCCTTTTTAGTTTTTTCAGTTCTGATTGAATAGGTGCCCATTGATTTGAAAAATCTATATGTAAACTCAGGATGCTGGGCTCTTAGACCATTTCATGGTGGATGATTTGTGTAAAACTGCAACTGAGTGAATTTCATTCAAGCAATAGGAATCTTGAAGGTGTGAGTCCACTTTGAAAAGTTGTTATGTTTTGTGTATATTGTCTGATTCTTTACGAGCTGTCACAGAACAGTGGTAGTTCATATCAATATCATAGCTCATTAACCAATTTGGCATTGCTTTGTTTTTCTCTCAATAGAATGTGCCTAAAATTTTTTTTGTTCTTAATGTTTACTTTTCCTGGTTCTGGTGGTCTTCAGAATCAAACAGCATTCTTAACCTGTAAGGAACCCTTTGCCCTATGTCTTCTGTCTTTTATCTACACCCAGTCACGTGTAAATAAATAACAATAGTTTTCTAAGTTATTATTTCTTTATGCATACAAATATGTTTCATAGTGCTAAAAGACAGGATTGGGTGGGAATTCTGACATTGATGTTAGAGATAAAAATAGTGAATAAAGCTAATAAAGACAAAGGATATATCCACAAGTAAGATTTTGTTTATGCTCATTATAGCAAACTCTTATTCACGCCTTTGTTAAATAATCCACTGATTCTCATTTTGCATGTTCTCCTGTAAGCCATATGAAGCATCTCTTTTCCCGCTTCTGTTCTGTTTAGCAGTATATCCAGTATTATATTCAAAGTTTGCTCTAGACTCTGCCCTTATTTTATTCATCTGACATTTGTCCACCAAGCAAAAATTGTATTGGAGGCATACTTTTTGAATAAACTTCTTTACTCCAGCCTTGCTCCTTTTACTTAGGATGTTCAACTTATTTGGAATTTTTCTCCCTTCTGTCCAAATTCTGTCCTGATGAGCCAGCTCATATTCCTTCCTTTCAGGAAGACTTTCTTTTTGGTCAATGCTGATCATTCCCATCCCTGAACACTTAGCATTTAATCATACACCATGCTGGGTCTTATTATCTTAAGCGTTTCATGTCATCTACCTATGGAAACATCGACCATTTTTTGAAGAGATGAGGGCCTGTCATTCTGGGCATGAAACAAGTTCTCATAAGAAACACTTAACTATTTATCAGCAGTTTACTTTGCTATGTAGTGCTGTGTATTTTACACCTATTATGATTAGTCTTAATGTTACAGATGAAGACTTAAGCACACATTGGTTAAGTGAGCTGCCTCTAAGGTCAGATAGTTTCTTTGTAGTAGTAGAGCCAAGATTTGTGAACAGGTTTGTCAAGCTTCAAAATCTATATTCTTTGTACTCTGTGAAATTCTTGGTAGCTGTGGTTCAAACATTTGTGTGTGTATGTGAACAACTAAGAGAATTAAATAGAAGTCTAAGTTTCTCTGAACATTATTTCCTACTTTGACAGACATTTACTGAGTTCTGCTATCCCATGGCATTATCATGAGTCCAAGTTGTAAAGGATAATAATTTAGCTATTCTTGTTCTCAAAGCTCTTGAATCCAATGGGTAATACAGACATATATATTGTTTCCTATATACAAGGCAGGATGAACTAAGATTTATAAAAGGAAATTAAATAGGCATGTGGTGGTGGTGGTGGTTTAGTCAATAAGTTGTGTCTGATTCTTGTGACTCTCATGGACTGTAGCCTTCCAGGCTCCTCTGTCCATGGGATTCTCCAGGCAAGAATACTGGAGTGGGTTGCCATTTCCTTCTCCAGGGGATCTTCGCAACCCAGAGATCAAACCTGGGTCTGCTGCACTGCAGGCAGATTCTTTATTGAGTGAACTACAAGGGAAGTCAAATAGGCATGTGGGTCTATGGAAAAGATTATCATTTCCAACTGGAGGAATTGGGAATGGTAATAGAAATTAGCATTTATTCTGGGACTTAATGGATTGATAGAAATTGACAAGAAGATTGTGTTCAGAGTTTGGAACTTGGAGATTGGAACTCAAGTTCTTATACCACCACTTACTAGCTAGGTAACCTTGGGAAAATTAGCTAATAGCTTTGACTTTTCCTCATTTAGTAGCACATACCCCTAGGAATTGGCAAGAAGATGATAGAAAAAATTAATTGTAAATCTCTTAGCATTGTGTCTAGCACATAATAAGCACTCAGCAAAGAGTAGCTAAAGTAAGTAATTTTATTAATGAGAAGGGCATGAACAGAGGCTTGGGGGAAGCTTGATGGTGGGTATTGAGCCCACTCCAGTATTCTGGCCTGGAGAATTCCATGAACTGTTTAGTCTTGGGGTCACAAAGAGTTGGACACGACTGAACAACTTTCACCTTCTTATTCTTTAGTCTCTTTAGACCTAAAGATATTTATTCTCATATTTATGATGGGACATAGTGGGCTAAGCCTTGAAAGGTAGGTTTGAAATTATGGCTTCAGTGAATTATTTCACCCTTATAATATTATTTTTTCTTTTTTAGACAATAGGTAGAGCCTTAGAGTTTCTTTTGTTTTGACAGAGAAGTGATGTGTTGTAACCTGAATTTTAGGAAAATAGCTTATAAGAATGGGAAGATAGACTGGAGTTCAGTGGAGGGGTCCAGCGAGATGGATGATGCTATATAAAGAGGAGACCTGGTCAGAGTCCAAACCAGTGGAGTGGGAGAGGACAAAAGAGGAGAAAGGGTATGAGAGCTTGCAGAAGCAGAAATAGCTTCCTGTTGTTTTATTTCGGTATCACGTGGGCTAATACAAAAATGTATTATGCTTATTGTTTAGATTTTGAATCTTGATACGCCCATTGCAGAGAAAAGCATAAAGAATAAGGTAATCTTTTATAATTCCAGCATGTAGAAACAAGCTTTAAGTACCTTCCAAATTTACAGCATCTTTCATACCCAGCATTAGCTGAAATAATGGTTTATTCAGATCTTCACTGTTATTGTAAGTCTGTATAAATATGATCGTAATTATCTTGATGTGGTTTTCCTTTATTTGTTTTGGGATATTTATGTTTTGTTGTGAAAGAACAATGGAAGGTTTTTTGTTGTTGTTGTTATGCAGTGTGTCTATTTTTGATTATTTGCACATTGAGAGTAGCTGAAATTCCAGAGTTCTGTAGCCCTGCTTTTTTCTGTATCAATAATTATCAATAGATGAAACCAACTTTGTGACACCGAATTTTTATTTTAATAGAGCACCCTTAAATGGCTAAAATTTTTGTTGTGTTTCTAGAATTAGAGCCTTTTAAGTTTTTATTTTAAAATAATTTTAGAGTCACACAAGAGTTGTAAAGAGTAGAAAATGTTCCTGGATTCTCTTCATCCAGCTTCAACTAATGTTAACAGCTTGATATGGTACATTTGTCAAAACTAAAAAACTAACATTGGTACAATATCATTAACTAAATGATAGCCTTTATTCAGATTTTCCTAAGTTTTCCACAATTGCCCTTTTTCTATTCTAGGATTCAATCCAGGATCCCACATTGCATTTAGCCATCATGTTTCCTTCATTAACTCCTTCAGTCTGTAAAGGTTCTCAGGCATTCGTTGTATTTCATTCCCTTGTCCCTGCTAGAATATAAGCACATATGCCTTTAAAGTAATGGATTACATAATTTGAAATCCACAAATGTGTGGGCTCATGTGAAGCTTAAATTCTTAACATTGATGATATAAAACATCTCTAATATTAATATTTCAAAATTAGTTCAAAGTCAACTTGAAAAGTAATTTGATAAACTTGTTAATCTCCAAAGTGCAGTTACAGGCCTGGAACTACTCACAGTATTCTTGATCTAACAATAGGAAAGTGGCACTTAAGAAGCAACCATATTCTGCAACTCTAGGTGAAGAGTCAGGTGTATTTCAGTTTATTATGACTCTAGGTTTACGTCATAGAAGGCAGCTTCAGGATTGATTTCCACACTTTCAAGAAAAAGAATACATTTTCACAGCGTCAGGGATAGAAAACACGTCTAAGTTGAGCACATGTGAGAAGTTTCAGGATTATTCTAAGCTTTGCAGATTCATCTTCAGAATGTCATGAATATGGACTTTTTGTTGGTTGGATTTTGCTTGTGCATTTTGTTCATGAACGTGTGAGCCATACCAGTGGGACAAATGCTTGGTGATTCAGGCCTGTTCCTGAAGGATGGCTTTCAAAGGCAACCACAGATACTGAAAATGCAATTTCTTCCTTTTAAAATGTTTTAATTTCTTTTGAAATTGATTATAAGATTCTTTACTTTTTAAATGCAGACATTCTGTTGAGTGAGGAGACTGGTCCCCTGTGGAAAGTGAATGCAATCTCCTGTTGCTTGATTTCCATATCCACTGTGAGTCAGAACACTTGTATATCCTTGGTTATATCAGCAGTGCTTCTGCTTTTTTTCCCCCTGCAGTCTCAGTTTTGGTGTGTCTGGATGTCTTGCCACGTCATAGAAGAACAATCTTGAGAGTCGCTGGGGGGTCTGACAAGTCGAACCACTCAAAACCCTTTAATTTCAAGTGTCCTTGATCTGAGGAAGCAGTTCAGTAAATCTCTTGAACAAGTTTTCCCAACCTAGCCTTATGATGGCATTAAAATAAACTTCTGTGCACTGCTCACCTTCTTCCAAGTATTCCTTGAATTTGGGATGAGGAACGCCATAACTTTGCATCATCTGTCTCTTCCTTCATCACATCATACAGTGAGCCTTATTTGGTCACTCAGCAAATAGTCATTGAGCAAGAACCATTCTAGGTACTGGGGATGCCACAGAGAACATCAGGCTTCTTTTCTAATGGACCGGACAGGTACAGAGATAAGTAAAATAAACAGTTTAGCAGTTTGTCCGTTCTGCTATGGAGAAAAATAAGCTAGGGAAAGGACATAGGGAATGTCTGTGTGTGTGTGTGCGTGTGTGTATTTGCAATTTATAATATGGTGATCAAGAAAAGCCTCATTCCGATGATGACATTTGAGCAAAAACCTAAAGGAAATGAGGGGGCAAGCCAGCTTGATTACTTGGGAAGGGCCATTCTAGGTAGAGGGATCAGCAAGTACAGAGTCTGGAGATAGAAGCAGGCCTGAGAGGCTGGAGGGGCTACAAGGCCAGAGTGGTTGGAGGAGTGTGTCGAGGGAAGGGAACAGGTCAGGGGTGGTTGGTGCCAGAGCACATAGGGTCTTACAGGCTATTAGAAAAACTTGGACTTTTGCTCAGAGTGAGGTTGGAAGACACTGTGGGCTTTTGAGCAGAGGAATAATGTGCTCTGGCTTTCCGAGGAGAAGGGTCTCATCTTATTGAAGGCGACGAGGATAGAAGCAGATAGAAATCTATTGCCATGACTCAGGTGAGAGAGAATGGTGGTAGCTGTGGAGAAGTGAGGACACATTCAGATTCTGGATGTAGCTGGAAGGTTGAGACAGCAGCATTTTGTGAATGAATGGGGCATATGACTTGAGGAACAGAGGCCATAACACGACTTTTTGTCTGAACGCCCGAGAGGGTGGAGTTACTGTTTATAGAGAAGGGGAGGGCTGTTGGTGGAGCACGTTGTGTGGGAGAACATCAGGAGTTTGGTGACAGATGTGCATTGTAAACAGGACAGTTGGAGCCTGAGAGTGGCCAGACTCTTCATGTGAGGATGCTTTAGAAATTTGCACACTGCCTGTCTTCACTGCAGGTACTCCATCTATGAAAAATGTTTAAACTTTCAATATTTAAAGAAATTATCTTAAATTCCTTGATGGCAGATACTCCGTGTCTATTAGCTGGGTGAATTAAAAAGAATCTCAAGTGGGCTGCATTGTGATAAGCAGGTTGCATGAGACCCGATGGTTCTATGAGGAATGCAGACATTTCTCTGCCGCCCTGTACAGGTGAAGCTGGAAAATACAAGAAAACAAAAACAGCAAGATTAGAACCTCAACAACAATTTAAAAATAAAATCACCTCATGTTGTGCAAATTCAAGTGCTAAAAACAATAGGACTGATGGAGAAATAGAATTGGGAAAGAACACTTAAAACTAAGGAACTTTATAGCGAAGTACAGTCCTAATACAAGTACTAAGGAAAAAGAAAAAAACAAAAGCAGTTTGCTGGTGTTTGTACCCAGTATCACAGAAAAATCTTGTTGCTTTCAGTTGCTTTCAACACTGGAACTTACGCTCTCTTTGAGAAGTAGATCTTGGAGGATATTTACTTCTAATAGAGGTCTTTTCATCAGAATTAAGAATCTGATCCAGGACATAGCCTTCTTAATTAATCAATTGTTTTAATACAAAGAGCATCGTCTCTATAGCTTCTTCAGCTGCATTTGCACCTTTACCAGGTAACTTAAAAAGAAGGAAAGTGTAATGGTTTTTTTGAAGCCACTGACTCAGCCATCACTTCAAAGTAAGTCGCTTCTTTAGGTTTTTCAGCTTTTTTCCTCCTACTGAAGGTCTTATTGCTAAGGCTTTAATAATCATGAGAAAACTTGAGTCTGCCTACTTGGAAATATTAACATGCTGGGGAAAATTGCATGTGAGCCAAAATGACTTCTCCATTATACTGACATCATTTGTCTATTTGCCAGATGTGTGTGAGATAATACGTATCAAAGAAATAGTTTTTTTTTTTCAGAACAGACTGTACTAGTGACCTAGGATGACTTAGAGCTGACATAAACCCGAGGACCAAACTCAGACCTACCTTTTTATTGAATAGTCTAGAATTTTTCTATTTCAAATAGGAAGTCAGTAAGAAAAATCCTAGAATTACCTCAATGGTATGCTCAAAAAACATACAAAAAATCATTGTCTCCTCATTAAAAATTTTTTTAATTTATTTTATTTTGGCTATGCTTGGTCTTTGTTTCTGCATGGGTTTTCTGTAGTTGTGGCAAGTGGGGGCTACTCTCTAGTTGCAGTGCACAGGCTTCACATTGCCGTGGCTTCTCTTGTTGTGGAGTATGGATTCTAGGGTTCTCAGGCTTCAGCAGTTGCAGTGCATGGGCTCAGTAGTTATGATTCCTACGCTCTAGAGCACAGGCTCAATAGTTGTGGTCCACGGGTTTAGTTGCTCTGTGGCATGTGGGATCTTCCCAGACCAGGGATCATACCTATGTCTCCTGCATTGGCAGGCGGATTCTCCACTACCGAACCACCAGGGAAGCCTTCTCCTCCTTTTCAAAGCTATTTTAAAGCTAGAAAATCAAAACTGCATCTTTAATAAGATCCACTGTCTTGAACCAACAACCAATATTATACTTGACAGTGACATGCTAGAGGATTTTCTCTTCGGGAACACATAAGCAAGCCTTCTGTCACTATTAGCATTGTTCTAGAAGTTCTGATTGATGCAATAAACCACAAAACAAAAATAAAAATAATGATCAGAAATGAAAAAACATACAAAAACTAAGAAAGTCAACTAAAAATTATTAATAAAGGCTATATTTGATAAGTATATAAAAATCATGCATCCATGAAATCAGAAGGCGATTGCTACTTGGCAGGAAAACTATGACCATGTGTTGAAAAGCAGAGACATCACTCTGCAGACAAAGGTCTGTATAGTCAAGGCTATGGTCTTCCCCGTGGTCATGTACAGCTGTGAGAGCTGGACCGTAAAGAGGACAGAGTGCCAAAGAATTGATGCCTTTGAACTGTGGTACTGGAGAGGACTCCTGAGAGTCCCTTGGATAGCACGGAGATCAAACCAGTCAATCTTGAAGGAAATCAACTCTGAATACTCAACTGGAAGGACTGATGCTGAAGCTGAAGCTCCAGTATTTTTGTCACCTGATGCAAACGGCTGACTCATTGAAAAAGTCCCTGAGGCTAGGAATGATTGAGGGCAGAAGGATGAGATGGTTGGATGGCATCACCGACTCAATGGACATGAGTTTGAGCAAACTCCAGGAGATAGTGGAGGACAGGGAAGCCTGGCATGCTGCAATCCAGGAGGTTGCAGAGAATTGGACACAAATGGGCAACTGAACAACAACAACATACAAAAATCAGTACCTTTCCCAAGTGTCAACAATAACCGGTTGGAAACATATAATGGGAAAAATATCCCATTCACCATAGTAACAACAAATACAGAATACCTAGAAATAACTCTAACAAGTAATATTGCGATCAAAATGAAGAAAATTATAAAGCTTTTCTTGAGATTTATAAGACTTGAATGAACTGGAGGAATGCAAAAACTGAAATATTGAGATGATACAATTTTTTGCCCAATTAATTTATAAATTTAACATGATCTGAGTAAAAAATACATTTATTTTTAGAGGGCTTGACAACACAATAAACATAAAGGAGATAATCAAGCTGTAGCAATCAGTAATTTGTTACAGTTTAGCAAAGTGGTTGTGAGTTTAGGTATTGGAGGTAGAGTACTTGGGTTTCAGGTCTGTCAGAAGGAGAAGGAGGAGGCAGAGGATGAGACAGATAGCATCGCCTACTCAATAGACGTGTTTGAGCAAACTCCAGGAGATAGTGAAGGACAGAAGAACCTGTCCACGGGGTCGCAAAGAGTTGGACACAACTTAGCAACTGAACAACAACAACTTACCAGACATACAACCACAGTTCAGTTACCTAATCTCTCCAACCACAAGTTTCTTCACCTGTAAAGTGTGAGATTCAATGAGACTGAGAAAATTGCTGGTACATGGAAGCACTCAAGAAATGTTAGATGCTATTATTGATGACACAATAGTGAAATAGGTCAATGGGAAAGAATAGTGTAAACATAAGACCATACTGTAAATAAGAATTGATTATTTGTTAAAGAGGCCATTTTGAATCAACAGGCAATTGATGTCATTATATTTAGTAGTTAAAAATTTTCAGATAACTCATACATTAAAATTAATTTTATGAGACCGTAAGTAAGTATAAGAAAAAATAATCAAATCATTGAAGAGTTTAAAAGCAGTTTGAAAAGGTCCAAAGTCAAACTGATTTGGCTAGGCAAAAAAAAAAAAATTTTTTTTTGGCCTGCATTGCAGCATGCGGGATCTTAGTTTCCCAACCAGGGATTGAATCTGGGCCCCCTGCAGTGGAAGTGCAGAGTCTTAACCACTAGACCACCATGAAAGTTCCCCCTCTCCCCAAACTTTTTCTATATAAAAGAAAAACTCACAAATTGCATGACAGACAGGCATACGTAGTGGTATATTGGTTAATGTTAACAACATTAAAGAAATAAAATGCCCAGATTTGTCACATTTGCAGATTTCCATGGTATAAGTACTCCCACCAGGCTACCAACATGAAGTTGGGTGCTCAGGAGCTGGTACATGCCAACTGCAGCACACCCCTTATACAGATGTGGCAGAGGATGTTGAAAAACCACCTAGAGATCAACCTCAGGCCAGCACACATTTCTGCTTGAAGCTGCCTCTCCCAGAAAGCAGAGACAGTTGGGAGTAAGCATCCACTGTTGTATTATGGAGGGTTCCTTGAGCTGGACTTGTACCGCATGGGGTTTTGGACCTACAGAGGATCTCTGGGATGGAAAGATCCCTGTGGGGTGGTTGGGACCTACACTAGGAATAGCCCCTTTGGGGCAACTCGTACTTCCCCTTAGGCTGAGGACTAAGGGAAGAGGTATTACTAGGCACTTCACTTAGCAGAAAAAGAACAGTTGGACCAGAGCAGAGGGTGTTTTTCCCTTGATTTGTTCCTCCAAAGCCCATGATACTCTTGGCAGTGGGGCACGCGTTTTGCTATCTCCGGGTACTTACATTCTCATCTTTGTTTTTTAATTCTCCCTTTGATATTGTTCAATCACTATGATAGTTTTCATTAGTGAGAGCGCAAAAACTTGTGTCGAGACAGTGATGATGTGACCCAAGTGATATTTATAGCAGACTGGGAGGCCAAAGATGTGTCTCATTGTGGCCAGGGAGCCAAGGTATTGTTAGGGTTGAAAGCAGCAAAGTATGGGTCCTTGGAGTCCTACCTCCTGTTTGTTGGCTGTAGGGATTCTATCAGGGGCTTGCACTTTTATTTCACAGTGGACTGCTAGCTGGTCATTTTGTAACCCAGTCTTGAATGTACCATCTTGGAATAGGTTGTTTTTTGTGATCATATCTGTGTTGGAGAAGACTATTGAGAGACCCTTGGACTGCAAGAAGATCAAACCAGTCAATCCTAAAGGAAATCAGTCCTGAATATACATTGGAAGGACTGATTCTGAAGGTGAAACATCAATACTTTGGCCACCTGATGCGAAGAGTCAACTCACAGGAAAAGAACCCAATGCTGGGGAAGATTGAAGGCAGAAGGAGAAGGGGACGACAGAGGATGAGATGGTCAAATGCCATCACCGACTCAATGGACAAGAGTTTAAGCAAGCTTCGGGAGGCGGTGAAGGACAGGGAAGCCTGGTGTGCCGCAGTCCATGGGGTTGCAAAGAGTCGGACACGACTGAACAACAAATCTGTAGTTCTAACAGAAGATTAGTTTATTATAAGGTCAACTTCATGCAAAGAAGCAGAATTTAATTGGATTTCAGAGAAGGGGAGATCTACTAAAGATGGAAATAGTGTCGTTAGAAGTGGTATAGTTGTTTGAAGTCTGTAATTGAGAATCATTACTTTGGGCAGCAGGGAAAGAACAGTTGACATAGAGGTGAGATAAAGGTGTGGAGAGAGAAAGAAAAAGTTGTTACTTTTAAGGGGCTAATAAATAATCTTGTGAGAAAAGTAGCTTTAACAGATACATTGAGGACTAACTGATGGGAAAGATAGTTTGCCAAAATTGGATACAAACCAGTTAAGATCTGCCTGAGCTTGAGACTTGGATTTGGAGGTGGACACAAATGGTTTCTTATGAGTGGGATGCTTTAATGACTCATTGGGCATGGAGATTTACAGATGCTCATGTTTTCAGAGCATTTATTTATTCAAGGTTGGTCCATTAACATTCATTATTCTTGGTTGATTTCTTTTTTTTAAGAGCAAGTTTAGTATCTGTCATTTATAGGGCTATTAATTTGATGATTCAGTGTTCCTCCTCACTTGGATGTTTCTAGTCTTTTTGTGTGAGTTTTCTTTAATCACTTTAGGTCTTCAACTGGTTTTCATTAATTCTGCTTCTCCTGGAAACCTTTGCTGATTTGTGAAACCATTGATTTTCAGGATTGGAAGGGTCGGAAATAGTCTAATCCACAGTTAATTTAATGCTTGATTCTCTTGTATTGTTCTTTTCCATTTCAGACTTAAATAACTGATATCTTGATTTTAGTAGTTGAATTTATCGAGAAGTAGGATTTGGGGGCTTTGTGACAACATAGCATTCTCAGACCCAGAGTCATTTGGAGATAACCAATTGGCCATACTTTGGAGTAGCTGAGGGCCAGCTGGTTTTGATGTTGAATTATTGATATCATCCAATGGCATCTACTACAGGGTATTCTGACCTTTCTTTTTAAACCCTGGGCTGGGGGTGGGAATGTAGTTAGACTTAGGATTCAGACTCTAGGGCCAGGCTAAACCTAGGAATCTTATGCTTCTAGCACTTTCTCCATGCTTCTGATCTATTCATGGGCAGGGAAAGGGTTTTGGTTGGTGGTACAGAATCAGCCTCTTTTCTTTCAAAGTTAGTTGGCTAAAGCCAGTCTGCTGTTCTTGGAGATCCCTGTTTGTAAATTAGGCTAAAATGCTTGGAAACATTCTCTAGAAGGATTCTAAATTATAACTCCTTAATATTTTCTGCTTATACAATTTGAATGCAGAGTCCTTGGTGTGATTCAGGCGTTACCAAGGAAGCCTAGTTGATGGCTGCCAGGAGGCTTGACCAACTGTTGTTTCTAGAATTCACCAAGCCCTGGGGCTTCAAGGCTCAGAATCTTGATTTTACTTTATGAGTCCATACTTTTGTTAATAGTAGATTCATGTAAACCATAGTCTTAAGACACATGCATCATCTCGGGAGGTTAATTTATTAAACTGACATACAGACCAGAAGATTTTTGTCAGCTTAGCTAGTATTAAGGTAAAGCCAAATTATTATTTAAGAATTATCTTATTTATGCCTAATAGAAAAGCAGTGTGATTATTAAAAAATCCAATCCAAATATGGACACATATAAATAGAGTGCTTTCTGATCCCACCTCACGAGATAACACTTGTTCACAGCTTAGTCTATATATATTCTTCCAGACTCTCTGCATATGCAATAACTTCTGTTGCTCCATTGCTTTATTTTCTAAAGCTTTGTAGTTATGTTATGCACACTGCTTGTCAATTTGTGGGAAGCCAGAGGACAGTGAGGTCGCCTAACGACATGGAATCAGATGAAGGGGAGTAGACTGGATGACTCACGGCACAGCAGCTCAGTATCTTGAATTGACTATTCAGTGTTCTAGAGTCTGCTGCCCTGGCACCCCTTCCCCCAAACAATTTGGAAGACCAGTGTCAGTGTATATCTTTCAGACGGTTATTTGTCACTATAATTGGCCAATTACAGATCCTGGCACCCAAGAGGTGCTAAATAAATAGTATGTGTGTACGTACTTCTCCACCTGGCCCCTTTTTTCTGACAGGTACATTCTGTAGCTGTGTTTATACCATGGTCTAGTTTTGCCTTGGTCTGTGTGTCCTTTGGTCTCTTTAAAAGCTGACTTCTCTCTCTACTTTCATCTATTTTTTTCTTATATTTCGTGCTTCCCAGGTGGCTCAGTAGTAAAGAATCTGCCTGCTAATGCAGGAGACTTGGGTTTGATTCCTGGGCTGCAAAGATCCCCTAGAGAAGGACATGACAACCCACTTCAGTATTCTTGCCTGGGAAATCCCATGGACAGAGGAGCCTGGCAGCCACAGCCCATGAGGTCGCCAAAGAGTTGGACACGACTTGGTGACTAAACAACAACAACCTTATATTTCAGTTCTCTGCAACCTTTCTTCTCTTTTCCCTTTATGCTACCTACAAAGGGAGTGAAAATCTACACATTAGTAATTCTTGTAATTTCTAATTTCTCAGAAAAAAATGTTTTCTTTCATCAAATTTCACTATTACCCAGCTCTTTACCTTAAACTATTTTGCTTTTATCTTGTTGTATACCTAGTGGAGCTATATTAAAAGTGTTCATATGGAGTCTGTCCATAGAACTCCATATGTGAAGCGGCCAGAATGACCCCCTTTTAGTGCAGTTTTTCTTATTCATATAACAACTCTCTTGAGATGTAACCATATGCTATATAATTTACCCATCTTAAGTGTACTGCTCAATGATTTTGAGTATGTCCACTGAGTTTTGATCACTGCAATCAATTTTAGAACATTTTCATCATCCTCCAAAGAAACCTTGTACATATTAGCAGCCATTCCCCATTCCCCTCAACTCCCATCCAACCCTAGGCAAACACTATTTTCTCTTTCTATAGATTTGCCTATTCTGGACATTTCATATAAACAGAATTATATACAATAAAATGTGGACTTTGTGTTTGGCTTCTTGCAGGTACATTGTTTTCAAAGTTCATCCATGTTGTAGTATGTTTCACGATTCATTCCTTTTTATTCCAAAATGTATCTTCCATGCTATGGGATAAATCACATTTGTATGTATCTATTCATCAGTTGATAGGCATTTGTGTGTGATTTCCTGATAGCAAAGTAGCATTTTAAATAATTATTACTCTTGAAATCCAAACAAATGCTATGCAAAATATAGATGGAAGTTACGGAAGGCTAGAAGGAAACAACTGTTTGTTTCCACCTGTTAAACACCACTACAGGTGTTTTCCTTAAATATCAATGGTAATATTTGGACATTTGGAAATTATCTTTGAAAATCAAAATACAAAATATGTTTAAAAATATGTTATTCTTGGTTATGTCTTATAATTTTCCTGTAAGAAGAAATACTAGCCATGCTAACAATCAATTTAGATAAAACAAGCCACAGAATGTACTATAGTATTTTTGCTGTACATTTGACTCTTGAACAGCATGGGTTTGAACTGCGTGGGTCTACTTGTCCTCAGATTTTTCCAACAGTAAATACCACAGTTCCACATGATCTGTGGGTGGTTGAATCCTCCTGTACAGAATCTGGGATATGGAAAAAGCATGAATACAGAGGGTTGACTATAAAGTCATATGCAGATTTTTGACTGCATGGGGTTAGATGCCCCTAACCTTTGCATTGTTCAATGGTAAACTGTAATTCTTATGCCTCTTACTTCCTCCTCCCTTCCCTTCCCCATCCAACCATCCACAGTGTCCATACAAGATATGTGTTTTTTTAAATTAATTTTTTTTTTTTAAGTTAAATAAACAGTTTTAATGCAAACACTCAATAGGGCATCTTCCCCATTGCTCCTAAGATCTCATCTCTCTCTGCTGCCGTGGGCGTGGGAGGCTTCACTCCGTTCTGTCTTCTCTGGATCATGACAGAGTTCCAGAACTTCCGGCAGTTCTTATACTTCAAGAAGTGAGAGGAACACGTCTCCTTGTCATAGTTGTTTTCGGCCATGCATCTGGTAGACGCATCTGATTCCGACAAGCAAGGGTTTATGTCAGGATCCCTCAGCTTCCGTGTCATCATGGGCATCCTAAGTGTCTTCTCCCTCGGGCGGCCGCTCCGCCACCGCCCAGGCCGTCTCCAGCTCCAAACACGTCAATGGCTCACGCAGCTGGGCCTTAAGTAGCGCGCATCCCAACGTGCTGCCCCCGCTCCTCGGCTTAAATTAATTTTTTAATTGAAGTTAATTTACAATGTTTTGTTAATTTCTGCTGTACAGCAAAGTGACTCAGTTATAAATATATATGTTCTTTTTTATATTCTTTTCTATTAAGGTTTATTACAGAATATTGACTATAGTTCCCTGTGCTATACGGTAGGACCTTGTTGTTTATGCAGTCTATATGTAGCAGTTTGCGTCTGCTAATCCCAAACTCCCAGTCCACCCCACCTATTCTTTGCAACCACAAGTCTGTTCCTTATGTCCATACAGGATACAGTAACCACAATAAACAGGGCAGAGTAGAATGATCATGGGCCTTAGGACTCAACTACCTGCTTCACATCTCTGCTTTTTTAGTGCTTATTGGCTGTATACACTGTATACATCTCTCACTACACTGGTGTATTTCCTCTGTAATGTTTATTAGTGTGTACTACCTCTCAGATATTACTGGTTCTCCTGCATTTTTCAGGAGAAATCTTGCTCTTGCCTAGGTGATTCTCAGCATACAGCTTTCTAGTGAAGTTTGAAATGTTCTGATTTCTTGTCAATAAGTGTCAGATAGAATGACTTAAATACGTTCTGGTTGTTTTCATTGTGCATCTATTTATAGCTGACACTATATTGAGGAAGTAGAAAAAGCATGACCTGGAGAAGTGGGAGTTAATATTTATCTTTGTTATTTCTTCCATAATTAAATAGCATGAATGGAAGTAAAAAATGCGTTATAAATCTAACTGTTTAAAAACTGCACTATCCTTTTCTAATGCTTGTACATTTGCATAGACTATTTTATAAACTGTATAACCAGAGAATGGCGTACTTTTATACCCTGTTTCTGAACACAGCTTTTTATCATTATCATTTTATATGTTACTGTGCAACGTCTTTATAATTACCCTTATAGTTGCTTAATATTTCATTCTCATTTTTAACTATTTTCTATTAGTAGATAGTTAATTTCTAATTTTTTTCTTATAATAGCACTATATTGAACATCCCACATGCAGCTCTTTTAATGTTTTAGATAACTTTGAGTTATTTGAAATGCATCGCCAAATTACTTTCCCAAAATGTCTAACTGATATACATTGCTTTCAGTTTCAGAATAGTCTTTTTTTTAAAAATTGAAGTATGGTTGATATGCCATATTAAGTTACAGGTGTACAATATAATGATTCACAAATTTTAAAGGTTGTACTCCATTTACAGTTTTTGTAAAATGTTGGCTATATCTCTGTATTGTATGATATATCCATGTAGCTTATTTTATACTTAACAATTGATTGTTCTTAATCCCCTACCCCTATATTGCCCCTCTCCCTTTCCATCTCCCCACTAGTAACTGCTAGTTTGTTCTCTCTGCTTGTTTTTTTGTTACATTCAATATTTTGTTGTATTTTTTATTCTGCGTATAAGTGATACTAATATTTGTCTTCCTCTGTCTGATTTATTTCACTTAGCATTAATACCCTCCAAGTCCATCCATGTTGTTCCAGATGGCAAGGTTTCATTCTCTTTTTATGAGTTTCAGCATAGTTTTAACCAGTGCCATCAGCCTTTTCTTCTGAGTACTTTTCAGTGGGAGCATTCATCCCAACCATGAACTGGTTTGCAGAAATACATTGGGAGAAAGATTGGCACTATCTGTATTCATGTCTCCCAGTCTGTGGGTGACCGAATATGTTTTGGAGCGTCTCAAAATAAGGTCTCAGAGAAGTCCTACTGAAAAGACTAGACTTCGTTAACTAGCATTTCTAAAACTTACTTAAATCTAGAATTTGTTTTTCTCATAGACCCTATTAACAAACATCTCTGGGAAATGATATATTGTGTAATATCTGTAGGAAAAGGAGCCAGCCTGTGATGTGGTAGAATGCTTTTTAGGAAAATGATCTTATGCGGGAGACAGTGAGGACATTTGCTCAAACATTATGCTACTTGAATGGTGAAAGACCTTGCCTTGTTCATTCATCCATTAAATAAATTTACTGAGAGCCTATTATGTGCTAGACACTGTTCATCTGCTAGGGATATAGCAGTAAATAAAACCAACAAGTCCTTGCCCTGAAGTAGGCAGTAAGTTTGGAAGAATAGCAATTATATAATTCAGCCACTTAGGGCACGATTCTCTACACATTGTTTCATGTGGGGTAGGTTTCCTCTTGAAGAATTTTAAGTGCTTGCTGATCCCTGATTTAAACAAAAAAATAGAAACATTATCCTTACTCTCAAAAAACTCATCATCTACTGGAGAAGTAGGTAATTATAATGTGAAATAATAATTATTGTGATGGTGGTATGTACATAGTGTGCAATAGTAACTGCAAAGAAAGGAATGAAATCTATATTTTCATAAATTATTCAGAAGATATTAAGAAGAGGTGGCACGAATACACAGAAGAACTGTACAAAAAAGATCTTCATGACCCAGATAATCACGATGGTGTGATCACTCACCTAGAGCCAGACATCCTGGAATGTGAAGTCAAGTGGGCCTTAGAAAGCATCACTAGGAACAAAGCTAGTGGAGGTGATGGAATTCCAGTTGAGCTATTTCAAATCCTCAAAGGTGATGCTGTGAAAGTGCTGCACTCGATATGCCAGCAAATTTGGAAAACTCAGCAGTGGCCACAGGACTGGAAAAGGTCAGTTTTCGTTCCAATCCCAAAGAAAGGCAATGCCAAAGAATGCTCAAACTACCGCACAATTGCACTCATTTCACACACTAGTAAAGTAATGCTCAAAATCCTCCAAGCCAGGCTTCAGCAATACGTGAACCGTGAACTTCCAGATGTTCAAGCTGGTTTTAGAAAAGGCAGAGGAACCAGAGATCAAATTGCCAATATCCGCTGGATCATCGAAAAAGCAAGAGAGTTCCAGAAAAACATCTATTTCTGCCTTATTGACTATGCCAAAGCCTTTGACTGTGTGGATCACAATAAACTGTGGAAAATTCTGAAAGAGATGGGAATACCAGACCATCTGACCTGTCTCTTGAGAAACCTGTATGCAGGTCAGGAAGCAACAGTTAGAACTGGACATGGAACAACAGACTGGTTCCAAATAGGAAAAGGAGTACGTCAAGGCTGTATATTGTCCCCCTGCTTATTTAACTTATATGCAGAGTACATCATGCGAAATGCTGGACTGCAAGAAACACAAGCTGGAATCAAGATTGCTGGGAGAAATATCAATAACCTCAGATATGCGGATGACACCACCCTTATGGCAGAAAGTGAAGAAGAACTAAAGAGCCTCTTGATGAAAGTGAAAGAGAAGAGTGAAAAAGTTGGCTTAAAGCTCAACATTCAGAAAACTAAGATCATGGCATCTGGTCCCATCACTTCATGGGAAATAGATGGGGAAACAGTGGAAACAGTGTCAGACTTTATTTTTTGGGCTCCAGAATCACTGCTGATGGTGACTGCAGCCATGAAATTAAAAGACGCTTACTCCTTGGAAGGAAGGTTATGGCCAACCTAGAGAGCATATTGAAAAGCAGAGACATTACTTTGCCAACAAAAGTCTGTCTAGTCAAGGCTATGGTTTTTCCAGTGGTCATGTATGGATGTGAGAGTTGGACGGTGAAGAAAGCTGAGTGCCGAAGAATTGATGCTTTTGAAGTGTGGTGCTGGAGAAGACTCTTGAGAGTCCCTTGGACTGCAAGGAGATCCAATCAATCCATCCTAAAGGAGATCAGTCCTGGGTGTTCATTGGAAGGACTGATGTTGAAGCTGAAACTCCCAATCCTTTGGCCACCTCATGTGAAGAGTTGACTCATTGGAAAAGACCCTAATGCTGGGTAGGATTAGGGGCAGGAGGAGAAGGGGTTGACAGAGGATGAGATGGTTGGATGGCATCACTGACTCGATGGACATGGGTTTGGGTAGACTCCAGGAGTTGGTGATGGACAGAGAGGCCTGGCATGCTGCGATTCGTGGGGTCGCAAAGAGTCGGACATGACTTAGCGACTGAACTGAACTGATAATAGAAATTTGTTCCCATCAGAGTTTTTAGGCACTGCCACAGAACTGGACATCTATTTATTTCTGTGCACAATTACTGTAGACTAAAGACATCTTCATTGCCAAAGACAAGATCTAATTTTGATTTAAGACATAAATTTACTCACTTCCACTTACCCATTAGCTATCATATATGATCAGAGTAGTCTTCATGTTTCTTTTCCGTAAGTCATCATAGTCTTCGTAATTTAGTTCTTAGCCATTCCATCAGAGAAAAGAAGCAAGGTTGGAATGAGAATCCTATCTAGAGTACCTGTGAGTTCTTGCTTTAAGAGCAAGGGTAACAGTATAAAAGTCAGTAAATCCATTAGCTACAGGAAACTGGCTGTACTATAGTAGGTTGGGGGTGCAAAGTACAGCTTTGGTCCTATCATTCTGCCCTTGGTGTCACCAAGTACTGAAGATATTCTGACACTTGTAGGCTGTGATGGGGAGAAATGAAGCCCATAAAAACTATATAATTAAAATAAAACCAAATACTAATTTTAAATTAAAAACATTACTTTCCACTGATTCAGAAGAAAGGCAAGTTAGAAATACTATTCAAGGGTTACAGACAAGGTTTATGTGTATAATTTTGATCGTGTTTCTTTGCTCATGGAGGTAAAATATGCTGTGAGCTATGTTGTAGGGCAGGAGGAATGTGGCCCCTGCCCAGTAACTGTCATGTGCTCGTGTACAAGGAAGACAGCCCCTGGGACGTCTGATGGAAGAAGGACATCTTTGTAACAGATCCACAGTTATTTTTTTTTTTTAGGGCATTCAGGGAAAGAATGAAGTCATTGGCAACATATCTCCCCATAATCTTTCTGTCACTGTGTGAATGCATAACTTAGAGCAACTATCATTGCCATTTCACTCTTTTTCCTTAAACAGATGAATGTTTGTGGTTTAGCGTAAAGTTCATGAACTAAGAAAAGCAGTTGGACACAGATGCCTGTATCTTTCCACTCAATGTATCTTATTACCTTTAACTGCCTGTTAAAATCATGCTTTTATTTTTCCCTTTCAAATATGAATTGCTATCACCAGGCTTAGCAAATGAAACGGATTACTTATGGTAACTGTACGTAGTTATGCACTCCAAATCCTTGAGAGAGCTTTCCCAAAGGACAGGCAATGTCTTTCAAAATCCTATTACAAGATTTTATTTTCAGGTGCTATGAACAGGAAGCTGAAAGCCTCCATGTTTTATTGCTATCCAACTTCATCAGGTCTGCTCACTCTACTGAAAATTGTGGCAAAAATGAAACACATCAGCTCTTTTATTCTTTTGTTACTACTCTGTGCAAATGAAAGCATATTGGGGAATTTAATGAACCATTAAGTCCTTGGAGGGAACTTTGAAGATTTGGAGTGTATGACTATCTGTCTTTAACACTGGAGGTTTTTGTGTAAAGCAGATTGACATGAACAAAATGAAGTCTTCACAGATAGCCCAGTGCTTGCGACATATGTGTTTAAATCACAAATGTCTATAGTAGTGACCTTGGAGATGGATTCAGTGACTAGAGGCTTTCTGGTTGTGCCAAGGAGTAGAGCTGCTGGAACTATGATCCTGTTTCAGAGGTGGTCTGTTTACCCAGAAAGTAGAGACTGTTGTGGTCAAAGAAAATTGGAGAGAGGGAATTTGATTATTCAAAAAAGTAATGAACACTACATCCTGGAAATCTGCTGGGTGAAAGACCACATCTTAGCTTTCTTTAGCCTTCACATACAGAGTTGGCTTTTCATTGGAATCCGGGAAAGGCAGGGTGGATGGATCTGTGTTGTAGAGAGGTAGGCACACAGGAAGGATGACATTAGTACGCCTGTCGTTAGGTGTAGGCTTCAGTTTATTGTAATCCCTGGCCAGTCAGTCTGACTCTACTTTTTGCTGTCCCGTAGGAACATAAGCAAGTGTTGGTAAACTTATAATGATAATCTGGATTCTGTTTAAATTTCTAAGTACTTAACCATGAGTAATGAATAATTGCGATATACCTCCTGACTAATAAAAACAGAAGTGGTGTGGGCAGTGCTATAGTTGTGAATTGCTGGCCCAAATGGTGTTGGAGTTGACTCTGGTTTGTCCTTTTTTTTCAGGGTTAATACTACCTATACCTTACTTTTCTTTCTTTGGATTAGCCTCCCAGATTGCCACTTATTGTTGCTTTGAGTGAAGGAGGGTGCAGTTCTCTAGCTTGCTCTGGCGGAGAAGGCAATGGCAACCCATTCCAGTACTCTTGCCTGGAAAATCCCATGGATGGAGGAGCCTGGTGGGCTGCAGTCCATGGGGTCGCACAGAGTCGGACATGACTGAAGTGACTTAGCAGCAGCAGCAGCTTGCTCTGGGGAAAAGACAAGGGGGAGCCTGTAGTACTTTAGCCTTATCAGAAATTCCAGCTTACAGTGACTCTGGATGTATGTGACCAGATACAACTTAACTCAGTATTAGTGGGACTCTCAATGACATCAACATGAAAATATTATTCTAGTTAGCTTAATAAATATAGCCCTGCACTAATTGTACCAGAAAACAAAGGACAATATGTTTTCTCTTTTCCAAAACCGAAAGGCCTCTGTCTAAGTGGAGCAGCCATAAAATGTAGTATAGAGAAATCTTAATGGCTACGAAGAGAGAAAAATGGCTGACTTGTGTTTGGTTTTTTTTTTAAATCAACTTAATGTTCTGTTTGTTTACTACTACACATTTCTGAGTGGAATAATTCTTATTTGGCAGTCAGTATTTCCCATCAGAACTAGAAAGAATTTTTAGTATGTTTTGGTCACAAAACACATTCTATTTTAGACAACAGAGAATCATTTTTTAGTGTTTGCTTCAGAAGTTTATGAGGTAATTTCAGCAAATCTTACAAATGTTTGCTTAATGGTTCCGCATCTCTATTCCTGTAGTACTTTTTACACATCTCTATTTTGACATCACTTATGTTACCAAGTCCTCAGTTTGCCTCTCTTGCTAAATTAAAGCTTTGTGAGGGTAGAGGGCTATCTTACCTGGCTTTAGAGCTCAGATTCTTTGTGTGGTGCCCTGTATTTATCTGAAGAACCGACAGAATGCTTAAGAGTGTTACCTGAAAAGTTAAGTAACTTCTTATATAGTTTACAATACTGTTGTTTAAAGCAACTTTTTCATTATTGTCACATCATGTTTACAAAAATCTCATGGGTCAAGGCGGAGAAGGCAATGGCATCCCACTCCAGTACTCTTCCCTGGAAAATCCCATGGACAGAGGAGCCTGGTAGGCTGCAGCCCCTGGGGTCACTGAGAGTCGGACATGACTGAGCAACTTCACTTTCATTTTTCACTTTAATGCATTGGAGAAGGAAATGGCAACCCACTCCAACGTTCTTGCCTGGAGAATCCCAGGGATGGCGGAGCCTGGTGGGCTGCCGTCTGTGGGGTCTCACAGAGTCGGACACGACTGAAGCGACTTAGCAGCAGCAGCATGGATCAAGGAAAGACTCATAGCACTAGGTAATAGTATTACTGAGTTATGATAGGAATCTTTTGGGAATCTTTGTATATCAATCTTAATTGGAAGAGAGTCATACAGACAGTATGCAGAGTAGAAAAAAGAGGACAGGGGCATTTGGTCTTTGCCGTTAGGTATCACCTGGATCTTTGACTTCCTGGAGTTTGGACCCTGCTTGTTTCCAAATTTGAGACCTCGCTGACTTTTTGTCTCAAGTCTGGATTGTTGCCATTGCCTCTCTGATCCTTTTATGTCTTCCAGCCCTGCCTATTTCTGTGAACTAGATTCACATCGGTCAGACCTTTTCCTGCCTGGTGGTTCCCTGGCTTGGCCCACCCTGCCTGCTCTGTTACTGCTGATGCCCTCCACTGATGCCTGATTTGACTCACTGGTTGTAACTTATCACTTGTCAAAACCTTTGTGAGTGACTGTTACCTACAAAAACATTTACTCAACAATTGTATCTTCACTTGAAATAACATGGAAATCTAAGACAGAACTTTTTACAGGATTTATTTCCTAAAAAATGCACACCCCTATGAAATCAAATTCATCAAAAAGCCTTGGTTTTAGCTGTTAGGGCTCATGGTGCATGCGAAGTCTAGGATGTAGTTACCTGCACTATGACTTCTGAAAGAGATATTATGGAAGTTGGTTTTGTTTTGTTTTAAAATCTATGATGTGTAAAATGTAGGAAGGAATGTGAAAATGTTAAACATTGTTCCTCCCTAACTTTAAGGATATGAATATAATACAAACATCAGGCAGACATCAGCTGTGATCTGACTTAGATTTATTTTTTATGGTTTAGTACTAGTATTAAAAATTGTAATTCTGCTTTCTAGGTAATTAATCTTATAGAGTGTGCAGGAAGACTGTAATGTGAATGCTGTTATGCACATATATTTAGACCCTTATTTTAAGAATACTTTATTATGGAAAAGTTTAAAACTTCATTTTACCTGTTTCTGGAAGTCTTTATTTCTCTGTGTAATATCCAAGTTTGTCTCATACTCTTCTGCCTGAATAACTTTAACATTTTTTGTACTTCAGTTTGCTAATGATAAATTCTCTTAGGTTTTGTTGAAAAAGTCTTCATTTCTGAGAGACATTTTCTCTGGGTATAAAATTCTGAGTTAGTAACGCTTTTATTTTTTCTTTTTAATTCTTTCAGTAATTAAAAGATGTCCTCTCATGGTTTTTTTGCTTTGCACAATTTCTGATAAGTTTGCTTAATCTTTACTTCTTTGTTTACAGTGTGCTCTTTCCTCCCTCTTGCTGCCATCAAAATGATGTCTCTGTATTTGGTTTTCAACATTTTGAATATAGTTTGTGTAGGGTGTGTATGTGTGTATGTGTACATGTGTGTGTCGTATTTATCCTGCTTGGAATTCTCTCAGCTTCTTGCATCTATGCTTTGATTTCTTATGTTATTTTTGGAAAATTCTGTCATTATTTCTTCTAACATTTCCTCTGCTCCATTTACTCTTCTGGGGTTACAGTTACACACGTTAGACCATTTGATAGTATCCTATAGTTCTTGGACGTTCTGTTCTGGGTTTTTAATTTTAATTTTCTTTTTCTTTGTGTTTCACTTTGGGTAATTTCTGTTGACCTATCCTTGAATTTATTGAGCCTTTACTTGGCAGTGTTTAGCTTACTGATGAGCCTGACAAAGGCATTCTTCATCTCTGTTATCATGTTTTTTGTTGTTTTTTTTTAAAGCGTTTTCTTAACTCTTTCTTATAGTTTCCACCTCTCTGCTAGAGTTTTGAGGACTCAGGTTTCAGTAATGAATTTTCCACTTATTTTCTCTGAACCTTGGTTTTCTCTTTTATAAAGCTGAAAAACTGGGACTATATAATGATAACTAACAGAATTGTTTTGAAGATCAAAGCAGTTGATCTTGAGCAAGTCAGGCAAGTCTCTTTCTTTTCCCTTGGTCACTTAAAGACTTGGGCTGTATGATTCCTTTGGTCTTATTTAGTTCCTGAAATGTTAAGATTCTGTGAATGGGAAGAGACCTAACACTGATTGACAGCCTGTATTAACCTTATGCAGAATTTGAGAAAGGGATAAAAATCACATTTAAAAACTGCTTTTGAAAACATTTTACTTTTTCTAGGTCTATGTGGATTTTAATTGGAAGAAACAGACAGCATTAAATCCAGTTACCACTTGGTTAAGTCTGTTAAAGAATCATTAAATTTTTTCAACTGTTGGGTTTCCTGACTCGCTTGAGAAATTTCATGGCTTATAAAACATATCACTCTTTTTGTCTGTGCCTATAGAATTTTAAATTATTGGGTTGCAGTTTGCAGTGTAAGGAAAGTTTGCAATGTGAGGAAAAACTAATGGAGGTATTTTTGCTCTTTACTGACTAGTGCAAAATGAATGATATTCTCACTGGATTTGGCTTTGTGGCCCCAGACTTGGGTTCAGATCCCAACTGCACAGTTGTGAAACCTTGGTCTGAATATTTAACTTTTGGGCCTGAGTTTCTTAGCTGTGCAATAAGGATGATACCTGCATCAGAGAGCTGTTTTAAAGGTAATGTGTGTAAAACTTTGGTTATAGTGCCTATTTAATAGTAATCAATAACTGATAGCTTTAAAAACAGTAGCTACAATGAAAGATGCCACCATTAAGTTGAAGTTTTATTAAATAGAAGGGGAAAGGTGAGTTTAATATTCTTTCTGTTCTTTCAGTGAAAGGGTCCACCTGGCAAAGGGATATTTTAACAATAGGGAGACGGTTAACTGAAAAGTGAGTATTGGTGAATAAGAATTATAACCAAGAGTTAGTGTTTACTATGTGATAGATGGTCACATTTAATCCTCAACATAGCCCATGAGATAAACTGCCTCTCCTGGAGAAGCTTTTCTTTATCTAAGTGAGGGTGACCACACCCTTTTTTTTGTATTCTGATCCACTTTGTACCTGTGACTGTTTTTTATTTACCCCCTATCCTCTCTCCTGGGCTTCCCTGGTGGCTCAGACGGTAAAGCGTCTGTCTGCAATGCTGGAGACCCAGGTTCGATCCCTGGGTCGGGAAGATTCCCTGAAGAAGGAAATGGCAACCCACTCCAGTACTCTTGCCTGGAAAATCCTATGGACAGAGGAGCCTGGTAGGCTACAGTCCATGGGGTCGCAAAGAGTTGGACATGACTGAGCTACTGGACTTTACTTTTACTTTACTATCCTCTCTCCACTTCTCATCCCCAGTGAAAGGTTTTCTATGTATTTGGCCCAGAAATTGCCCACAGTAAATTGAATTCTTGAGATACTGAATCATTGTGTTTTTCTTGTCAAAATGAAATTCTACCATCTTTATGTTATAGGTGAAAATTTAAGCATTAAACATGAATGTTGGTCTAAAGGCCGGGCACAGACAAAGGAAGGGGGGCAGGCACACTGGAGGCCTGGGTCAGGGAGCCCCAGGGGCCCGGGCAGGGGGCAGTGCTGGTACCTTATCTTGTGGTCTGGGGTGGGCTGCTGCCCTTCACAGCTCCCCCCTCCAGAAGGGGTGCTCTGGCCCTTCCCTCCCTCCTCACCTTTGTCAGTCTTTGCTGCTCCCAGCTTTCTCCCCACCCCACCCCCCACCAGTAAAAATAATTGTGGATAAAGAGAATGCTCAATCAGACTTGTTCCCCCTCCTTCCCCTAATACATACTATTTGTTAAGATAAGCAAACGTAGTATTTCAAAATAGCCCTTTTTCTGGAAATCACCTTAGAGTAAATGTAATGAATTTCAAAGAGGTGTCCAAATTCTGTGTTTGTAAGTAATTTTACTGTAATGGATATTATTCAAGAATGAAATTATTTAATACAAAGAAACATTCTTTTTCATACTGGAAGCAACTGTCTTCCAAAACGCAGCCCACGATACAGGCATTCTTATTTGAATAACACTGGGAATAATGTCAAATTATTTTTGCAGGTTTTTTTTTGTCATTGCACAAGTTTTCACAAAACTGCATTCCTGATCATAGATTTTTAGAACTGGAAGGAACCTAAGAGATTTAATCTCACTACTTCTTGCCACCCAGAGAGAAGAAGTGATTTATCTACAATTGTTTAGCTACCTAATGACAGAGCTAAGGAGAAGACAGAGTCCTTTATCCATTCGCCATAGTGCTTCATTCCTCTGGAAAAAACTGCCTACTCGCTCTTGGTTTTTAATGCTAGTTAGAGTCTTAGGGTAAAGTTTTTTCCCATGACTAACTAATGCTCTTTTGTTTTCTTGTGTGGGTGTTTGGGAACAAGCTATCAAGGGTAGTGGGGTTTTTGTTGTTGTTGTTGAACAACTCAGAGTCTAAGGCACTGAAAAGAAAAGGCATTTGTCTGGTTAGCGTTTAGGGGTCAGGAGGGAGTGGTTGTAGCTCCAAATTTTTGCTCTTAACATCAATAGGCAGATGTTTTAAAGTTGAGTTTTGTAACCTGGGGTCTGAATTCCCTAAACTTTTTGAGAAAATTATGCAGCTACATACTTATCTCCTAAGAAAAGGATCTGTAGCTTTTATCAGTTTGTCAAAGTTAAAAATTATTTTTTTTAGAAGGAGGAAAAGCTAAGCAAACATGATTGAGAACTGTGTCCCCACTCTTTTTTTATCGGTTTTTTTTCAAATAAAATTTTTTAGTATTTATTTTGGCTGCACTGGGTCTTTGTTGGAACAGTGCGGGCTTCTCTAATTGTGGCATGTGGGCTTAATTGTGGTATGTAGAATCTTAGTTCCCCAACCAGGGGTGGAACCCAGTTCCCTTGCATTGAAGGCGTGAAGTCTTATCCACTAGACCACCAGGAAAGTCCCTGGGTCCTCATTCTTGAACTCTAAATACTAATTATACTAGAGGGTTCCCTTATCTCCAGCCTCCTTCTGCTAGTGTCCTTCCTCCTGACAAGACTTCTGGATAGCTTCCTGTATCTTGTCATGGAAGCCACTGGAGGCCCTAGCCTTCTTTTTGCAGAACTTTTCCCATAAGTTTCCCAAGCCTTCAATAGAAATTCATTTTACTCAACTTCCTTCCTAGATGAGAACATGTAGAAAAGCATGTTCTACATTTTTAAGTCTGGCAAAAGTCACACAAAGAAAAAGCTACCACTAAGACTGACGTTGGAAGAATTTGTTTATTCATTTTAAAAAGTCTGTACTGACCACATACCACGGACCCTCAGGCATTGTGTTAGATGCTGGGAAATGAGAAGTGGTCCTTCTCATGCAAAGCTCACGTTCTGCTAGGGACACATCTCAGTGGTAGTAATTCAGCATGCTAACTGCTCTAATAGAGGTACCAACAAAGCACTGAAATCAATCCTGGCCAGGAAGAGAGATGAGTATTCGGGTAAAATTCACAGAAAAGTGACACATATTTGAGTTGCATCTTAAAGGTTCAGGGTTTTAGATATTAGTGTTATGTTTGCGCCTTCCTCACTTCAACTAAAATTCACATTTAACACTCTCTTATTTTGTGTTTTCAATTAGAGCTCCAAGCGAGAGTGGAAGCCACTGGAGGACCGTTGCTGCACAGACATACCGTGGCTGCTGCTTTTTATCCTCTTCTGCATTGGGATGGTAAGAAGCTCACAGATCCTCAGAACATGAACCCATGATTCAAGGGGATGATGGGGAGTTGGTTTGAAGAGGGAACTTGTCGTTTAGATATTTATTTATATTTGTAAATGAATAATCCCTCTTGACTTGCTTATAACTGGAAGTTCTAGGATACCGTAGAATTAGGTTATTTTTCTTCCCATACAGTTAAGTGGTATTTGGTACCCCTTGACTTTTTTTTTTTTTCGGTTTGCATGAGAACTGAGATCAAAATTAAGGAATAATTGAAACTCTCTCTTTGACTAGATCATTTCAGAAAGCCAGAAAGCCTTTGACATAAATATCCGTGAACTCTAAGCTTGATGCAGGTGGTGAGCAGAGCAGTGGTCATGGAATCAAGTCCTGAGTGTTTTTCCAACCCAGTCACACAGTCCTGATGGTAATTTTTTTTGCCAGTCAGTTTCTTTCAGGGACTTGGTGTGCCTTTCTATAAAATTAGAGGTTTTGCTAGATGATATCTACAATGCTCCCAGTTGTGACATTTTTTTTTAGTTCTTAGAGGGGAGGCTGGTTGCTCCCTGCTTCTTCCTCCTTCTACCCATACTAGGCTCCTGCTGCCTGCTGTGCCAATGGAAATAAGTGATATTTCTCACTTGGGGATCATGGGAGCTGGTGATTTTCCAGTGGATAAGGAGGATGGATGAGCAGAGTCCCTGGTGCAAAGTGTTGGGGCTGTGTTTATTCAAATTGCATCCCTGGTCTGCCCTGCAGGAGTTTCCACACAGGCTTCAGGGACTTTAGTGTCACTGCCAGTGTACTGGGCTGGACAAGAGGTAGAAAGCAGCCCTTTTAGAGCTAGCTGATATTTCAAGCTAGAAAGCACTTAGAAATCCTCATCTGGTCCACCACCCTCATTACACACATCAAGAACATCAGACCACAGAGATGAAAGTGACCATCCCGAGGCCACACCGCTAGTTAATGGCAGAGCTGGGAACAGAGCCCAGTCTCTTACCTTCTAGGCCAGTGCTCTTTTCTGTCACCTTGTTTCTTCCTCGAGGGAATGGCGCAGACAGTATTGTTCTCTTCTTTCTTAGTCTTTGCAACTTGAAACACAATTATGCTACCTTCAGTTCAGTTCAGTTCAGTTCAGTCGCTCAGTCACGTCTGACTCTTTGCAACCCTACGGACTGCAGCATGCCAAGCTTCCCTGTCCATCACCAACTCCCGAAGCTTGCTCAAACTCATGTCTATCAAGTCAGTGATGCCATCCAACCATCTCATCCTCTGTTGTCCCCTTCTCCCACCTTCAATCTTTCCCAACATCAGGGTCTTTTCAAATGAGTCAGTTCTTCACATCAGGTGGCCAAATTATTGGAGTTTCAGCTTCAGCATCAGTCCTTCCAATGAATATTCAGGACTGATTTCCTTTAGGATGGACTAGTTGGATCTTCTTGCAGTCCAAGGGACTCTCAAGAGTGTTCTCCAATACCACAGTTCAAAAGCATCAATTCTTCAGTGCTCAGCTTTCTTTATAGTCCAACTCTCACATCCATACATGACTACTGGAGAAACCATAGCTTTGACTAGATAGACCTTTGTTGGCAAAGTAATGTCTCTGCTTTTCAATATGCTGTCTAGGTTGGTCATAGCTTTTCTTCCAAGGAGCAAGCATCTTTTAATTTCATGGCTGCAGTCACCATCTGCAGTGATTTTGGAGCCCCCTCAAATGAAGGCTGTCACTGTTTCCATTGTTTCCCCATCTATTTGCCATGAAGTGATGGGGCCAGATGCCATGATCTGCTACCTTAGGCACGCTTTTTTTTTTTCCCACTCAAGTGTGAGTGTATTTAATCTTTTCCCCATACCTTTTTTTTTTTTTAAAGGAATCTTATTATTTTTCATTATTACTACTTTTTAGGTAATCTTATTCTGTGTCTCTCTGCAGCTGCCCACCTCGCAAACGTCATTTGAGAACAACCCTTTTCATGGCTAATGGGCAGAAGTGTGGACACCAGTCCAGCTCCTGAACCAAGGAAAAGAAAACAGGAAACTTTGATGAGATATAACACATTCAGTAAAATAAAGAGTGTTAGTTTTAAAAATAATAGATGGCTCAGATTCACCAAATCTAGGATATTTAGAAAACATCAGAACTACTCATTTCCTAACTTAGAACTTGTAAGATATTATTCAAGAGTCTACTTAATTCAATGGAGTAGAAACTGAAATGCAGCTTCCAGGGGTGGAGGAGACATTCTTTGCTAACAGAACTAGTCCACAGCCTCTCCCCGCCTCCTGAGTTTCACTCTGGGACAAATAGCAGCTGACCTTTCAAAATTATGTTTATAAAAGTATGTACCTACCTCCCAAGATACTTTTGATTTTCTGTGCTAAAATTGCTCAGGAAAGTGCAATCACTAATGTTAATAGGCTGATTTGGGAGTGACTGGAGAGTCAGGAGCTATTTGTTTACTGAAATGTTTTAACGCAATGGTAGTTGATATAATGTTGATTTCAGTGTGGTGGTAATTAAGACCCACTGTGTGTACTTTAAATGCAGGCATAGTGTTATTTGCTTTGGAATGATTCTTTTTATGGATTACCATTCCTTCGAGTTGTTCAGTTCAGTCGCTCAGTCGTGTCCGACTCTTTGCGACCCCATGAATTGCAGCACGCCAGGCCTCCCTGTCCATCACCAACTCCCGGAGTCTACCCAAACCCATGTTCATCGAGTTGGTGATGCCATCCAACCATCTCATCCTCTGTCGTCCCCTTCTCCTCCCACTCCCAATACTACCCAGCATTAGGGTCTTTTCCAATGAGTCAACTCTTCACATGAGGTGGCCAAAGTATTGGAGTTTCAGCTTCAACATCAGACTTCCAATGAACACCCAGGATTGATCTCTTTTAGGATGGATTGATTGGATCTCCTTGCAGTCCAAGGGACTCTCAAGAGTCTTCTCCAACACCACAGCTCAAAAGCATCAATTCTGCGGCGCTCAGCTTTCTTCACTGTCCAACTCTCACATCCATACATGACCACTGGAAAAACCATAGCCTTGACTAGACGGACTTTTGTTGGCAAAGTAATGTCTCTGCTTTTCAATATGCTATCTAGGTTGGCCATAACCTTCCTTCCAAGGAGTAAGCGTCTTTTAATTTCATGGCTGCAGTCACCATCAGCAGTGATTCTGGAGCCCAAAAAATAAAGTCTGACACTGTTTCCACTGTTTCCCCATCTATTTCCCATGAAGTGATGGGACCAGACGCCATGATCTTAGTTTTCTGAACGTTGAGCTTTAAGCCAACTTTTTCACTGTTCTCTTTCACCTTCATCAAGAGGCTCTTTAGTTCTTCTTCACTCTCTGCCATAAGGGTGGTGTCATCTGCATATCTGAGGTTATTGATATTTCTCCCGGCAATCTTGATTCCAGCTTGTGTTTCTTGCAGCCCAGCGTTTCTCATGATGTACTCTGCATATAAGTTAAATAAGCAGGGGGACAATATACAGCCTTGACGTACTCCTTTTCCTATTTGGAACCGGTCTGTTGTTCCATGTCCAGTTCTAACTGTTGCTTCCTGACCTGCATACAGGTTTCTCAAGAGACAGGTCAGATGGTCTGGTATTCCCATCTCTTTCAGAATTTTCCACAGTTTATTGTGATCCACACAGTCAAAGGCTTTGGCATAGTCAATAAAGCAGAAATAGATGTTTTTCTGGAACTCTCTTGCTTTTTTGATGATCCAGCGGATATTGGCAATTTGATCTCTGGTTCCTCTGCCTTTTCTAAAACCAGCTTGAACATCTGGAAGTTCACGGTTCACGTATTGCTGAAGCCTGGCTTGGAGAATTTTGAGCATTACTTTACTAGCATGTGAGATGAGTGCAATTGTGCGGTAGTTTGAGCATTCTTTGGCATTGCCTTTCTTTGGGATTGGAACGAAAACTGACCTTTTCCAGTCCTGTGGCCACTGCTGAGTTTTCCAAATTTGCTGGCATATCGAGTGCAGCACTTTCACAGCATCACCTTTGAGGATTTCAAATAGCTCAACTGGAATTCCATCACCTCCACTAGCTTTGTTCGTAGTGATGCTTTCTAAGGCCCACTTGACTTCACATTCCAGGATGTCTGGCTCTAGGTGAGTGATCACACCCTCATGATTATCTGAGTCATGAAGATCTTTTTTGTACAGTTCTTCTGTGTATTCTTGCCACCTCTTCTTAATATCTTCTGCCTCTGTTAGGTCCATACCATTTCTGTCCTTTATCGAGCCTATCTTTGCATGAAATGTTCCTTTGGTATCTCTAATTTTCTTGAAGAGATCTCTAGTCTTTCCCAATCTGTTGTTTTCCTCTATTTCTTTGCACTGATCGCTTAGGAAGGTTTTCTTATCTCTCCTTGCTATTCTTTGGAACTCTGCATTGAGATGGGAATATCTTTCCTTTTCTCCTTTGCTTTTCGCTTCTCTTCTCTTCCCAGCTATCTGTAAGGCCTCCTCAGACAGCCATTTTGCTTTTTTGCATTTCTTTTCCATGGGGATTTTCTTGATCCCTGTCTCCTGTACAATGTGACGAACCTCTGTCCATAGTTCATCAGGCACTCTGTCTATCAGGTCTAGTCCCTTAAATCTATTTGTCACTTCCACTGTTGAGCTAACATCAAATTTTACCATGTTGAATCTGCAGAAATCTCAAAGTTCTGTTACCCACCTTACTGGCACAACAGTAGACTAAAATTTTTTTTGTCTTCTAAATATTTGTTCTGTATGTTTTTGGTGATGGCGGTTTAGTCACTAAGTCTTGTCTGACTCTTGTGACCCTGTTGACTGTAACCCGCCAGGCTCCTCTGGCCATGGGATTTCCCAGGCAAGAATACTGGAGTAGGTTGCCATTTCCTTTTCCAGGGGATCTTCCCGACCCAGGGATGGAACCCGGGTTTCCTGCATTGCAGGTGGTCTCCTGCGTTGCAGATGAGTTCTTTACCGACTGAGTGATCAGGGAAGACTTGTATGTTTTTTAAGAGTTGCATTTCATTTTTGTCTTTAGATTTCATTCTGTAGTACCTTTAAGAGAAACATTCAACAAATATTTTTTGAGTGTTATCATGGGCTTGATGCTATCATATATATATTTAACTCACTAAATTCTCCCAATTACCCTATAAAATGAGTTTTATCCCCAGTTTACAGGCAAAATATAGTGAATATTAGCTTATCTAAGAATATACTGCTGCCCATGAGAGGCAAAAATAGAAAAGGAACTGGAATTTTCTGCCTATATCCATTTCATTTAGTGGCCAGTTGCTTCTGCTTTTATAGGCATTTTCTTTCTCAATCCTCTTACAGCCTATCATTCAAACCATATCTTTACTCACTGCTCTTACTTGCAGTTCTTTGCTCATTCCTTGGTATCAGCTCTCTAGTTCTGAAATATTTTAAGATCTTGTCATCTTTCACTCATCTTTACCACTAAATCTCTTTATTTACACATGTTTATCTCATCATAGATACATGTACCTCTCTTTTATTTCTTCTCCTACTTTTACTCTACCATATTTTATTTACCCATTTCTCATGTGATAGGGAGAAGGCAGTGGCACCCCACTCCAGTACTCTTGCCTGGAAAATCCCATGGACAGAAGAGCCTGGTAGGCTGCAGTCTGTGGGGTCGCGAAGAGTCGGTCACGACTGAGGTGACTTAGCAGTAGAATATTTTTTAAAGTAAATTTCTGTCAGTCTTTGATAGTTATCATCTCCTAGATTGGAGCTTATTCAATATTTTGAAATTATTGGACATATGCTTACCCTGTTCTAAAAATTACATGTTGAATTGTACCTCTTAATTTCTATTTTCCATTACTGTAGTATACAAGTGGTTCTCAACACTAACTACATATTAGAATTTGCTGGGATTAAAATAAAAATACTCATTTCTGGGCCCCACCCCATTGAATCTGATTTAATCTCTTTGATTCTAATATTCAGCCAGGGTTGAGACCCACTGTTGTAGGCACTGATAAACTATTGCAGTTTTAAGCAAGAAATGATATGACTGGGTTTAGAAAGATGGCCCTGGTAGCCAGTGTAAATGTAAAGTCATTGTAAAGGGCGAAGGGATTTCAGGCCACCACTTTGGAGGCTGATGCAATGGTTCAGATGAGTCTAAATGAGAGGTGAAAAACCTAAAATAAGGAAGTAGTAAAAGAGAGCAGGAGACAGATTGAAGAAGTGGAATCAATAATGTTTGATGTCATCAGTGTTGCAGGCAAGTGGGAAACAGATTAAGGATGACTAAGGGATTCTTGTATAAGCTTTTTTCAGCTCAGATCCTACTCCAGCTCTTTGTAGGTTCCAAATCACAGTTTCTGTGCACATGAAGGAACAAGAGTAGGATGGATAAACACAGTACAACTCTTAGTAGCCAAGCAGTCACTTGATTACCAATAAAGAATTCCTCAATAAGCATGACTTGTGGAATGAAGCTTGGGTCACATGAGCTCAAGGTTCTTCCCACCTTAGTTAGGCTTACTTCATTCTGTTCCAAGGAGAGGTATATGTGAAAAGAGTAGAGAAAAGAGATTCACTTGGACCAAATCTGCCCAGCTCATCTTACCACAAAAGTCAGGATAAAGAGAAGCTGGGGATCCCCTCCTGGCTCAGTGGTGAAGGATCCACCTGCCAATACTGGAGATGCAGGTTCAATCTCTGATCTGGGAAGATCCCACATGCTACGGAGCAGCTAAGCCCGTGTGCTACAACTACTGAGCCCATGTGCCTCAACTACTGAAGCCCACATGCCCTAGAGCCTGTGTTCCATAACAAGAAAAGCTACCTCAATGAGAAGCCTGTGCACCCCAACTGGAAATTAGCCCCTGTTTTCTGAAACTAGAGAAAAGCCCACACAGCAATGAAGACCCAACACAGCCAAAAATAAAAAAATAAAAAAAATTATATATATATATATATAAGAGGAGAGTCCTAAAAGGAGTACATACTCTGAAAGATAGAAGATACAGACAACTCATACAACTTATTCCTAATCGTTATTGTTGCTTACTATGGACTGGGTACTATTCTCTGCACTCGACACAGATTTAGTTTTCACAACTGCTCAATGCTACTCTGGTTATCGTCATTCCTATTTTACAGTTAAGGGGGCACAGGGACATGTTAAATAACTTGTCTAAGATTACATGGTGGCAGCATTGAACCCAGGAGAGAAGAGGAAGAAGGCAAGGCTTCAAGAGACAGTCTCTTCTTTGTTGCCTGGAATTGGAAACAACAGAAGTTGCTGTTGAGAACATGGACCTGTAGCACACAGTAACCTCACCTGCCAGTTAAATGTTGTCTACTCAATATTTCAGACTCTTTGAGCAAAGAGTTTATCATTACTGCTTCCTCTAGTGCAGAGTTAGAAAGCTAGAGTCCTCTCCCTCTGTATCTTAGCTGTGCAGTGTAGTCAGAAATGGTGCTTCTAATGGAGATGGGGCATATGCCGAAAGGGAAAGTCGTTTGGGGAAATGTGGGAGGAACTGAGTTGTGGACATGTAGGGTGTGTGGGTAGGGATAAGCAGTTGGAAATACAGAGTTGGAAATTTGGAGAATGATCTGGACTAGAGCTGAATTTTAGAGCCATTATTGCATAGGTCATCCCTTCAGACTGCTTTCAAGGACCTTTTTTATTTTATAGTCTTAGTCTAGTTCTCGGAGCGTAGTGTTTCTACCTCATTAACTATTGTGGAGCAGGCAGCACAAAGGGAAAGACTCAAAGACTCACTGAAGTGTTTAGTCACCTGTGTGATGGGCTGTGCTTTGCCAGGATCATAGAATAGGAAGAACAGCATGCCAGAAATTACCTTAAGGTCACCTGATCCAAATGACTGCCTGCTTTCTGTTAAATCCTTCGGTTTTTCTTTTTTTCTTTCTTTTTTTATTATTGTGGTAAAATATACATAACTTCCGTTTTCCCTGGTAGCTCAGCAGGAAAGAATCCACTTCTAATGCAGGAGACACAGGAGGCGCCAGTTCTGTCCCTGGGTTGGAAAGATCCCCTGGAGAAGGAAATGACAACCCACTCCAGTCTTCTTGCCTGGAAAATCCCGTGGACAGAGGAGCCTGGCAGGTTACAGTCCATGAGGTTGCAAAAGAGTCGGACACGACTGAGCAACTGAGCATACACACACATACACATATACATAACTTAAAATTTATTATTTTGACTATTTCTAAATGTACAGTTAAATCCATTTACTTTCAATCTACTCTTCTTCGCCACCCCCATATACTACATGCTCAGTCATTACAGTGGATCAAATGGGCCCATACTTCTCCCTGAAAGTATAGCCTAAAAAAGTTTACTCTGTTTCTATTAATAGTTTTCCTTAGAATCATAAAATTTTGGAATCGGAAAGGACTTTTGAGATTAATCTAATTCATTCCTAGTGACAGGTAAGGAGACTGAGGCTCAGAGAATTTAAAGGGATAAAGTGACTTAACCTGGGGTCATGAGTATTTGCTGATGGTTTCAGTTCTCAGTACATATTCTTTGTCTATGTTTTTTTAAATGTTCAGGCTGCCCATGAAATAGCCTCTCTGATTTTTGCTCCCTCATGCCCCATTATTATTTTTTTCTTTTGAGAATATCTCAGTTCTTTCAGGGTGAACTTGATATTTCCTAGACTTCCAACCATTCTTGTTTTTTCCTTCTTTCCTCTTTCTTAGAGTAATATATCCCATTAAACTTTAAAGAAATCCCGAAATCTGGCAGATTGCCGAAGCTTTTAAATTTATTTTTGAAATTTGTTTGCATAAGTATTAGTTCTGCATCAGACTTTCTAATCCTGTGCTGTTTGCTGGGCCCTAATAGCCTGCTGGTCTCAGAGTTCTTGGAAAAGGAAGAACAGAAGCCAAGTGTTACTCTAAGGTTTGACAAGTTAGTTACTAGCAGACTGACTCTAAGTGTTGTTTAAGGTAAGAGAGGTAGTCTTTGAGAAAAAATTCTGGATATATTTTCATTAATCCCTGGGAGAAGGCTGTAATCCTAAAGTCTTTATTCATACCTCGTCCCCACCCCCATGCATGTTTTGTTGACTTTTTTTTTTCTTCAGAGCAAAGCTAAGACCTCTACCTTGCTCAGTGATGTGGTAAAGGCTCCATGTGTGAAATTCAAACATTGCTTGTGAAATGAAACATGTCCTTTTTTTTGACTAAGAGTGAGTGAAACTAAGCCAAAACTCTTACTTGTGAACTAAACTTGTGATGTGAAGGGGAAATGAACACAGTCCATTAATTAGCAAATTGTTTTTCTCCCACATAGGCAATAGGCACTTATTAGTTGCCAGATCTTGCCTGTGATCTACCATCCCTGGTTTCTTTATCTGATTTCAGTCGCCTTCTATTTGTGATTAGATTTGTCTGCTCCTTCTCACTCTCTCTTGAAATAGCAGTTCTGAAAGCACTTCAGTGGCTCAGTCATTTTAAGATTTTAACCATGATTCTATTCCTTATGAATAGACTTCCTTTCTCTCTAGTGATTGCTCCCTACTACAGGTGTATAAAAGCTTTCCTTATCCCCCTTACAACTTGCTTCATTAATGTGATTTCCTTCTGCTAAATAACACCCTATCTGCCTCTTGGAGCCATTGAATTATAGAGTACATTCTGTAAAGTTTCTTTCACCCTGTTTTAATTTCATGTACCACATTTTTTCTCATCTGAAACTATATTGCTTCCTGCATTTGGATTTCACAATTTTTTTAAAAAAGGAGATTGTCTTTTTAATTATATTTGGCCTAGTTCCGCATTGTCACTACTTGTACCATATGGGACATCTCCAGGATAACAGTCATGGTTTCTCTCTCTCTTATTAGCTTTCTATTCCCCTTCCTTTCCCTCCTACAGCTTCTCACCCTCTCTACTCTAATGCTTTGGGAAGCTACTAAGAAGTTTAAATGGCCTGTGTGAAAATATGTCAGTGTCCCATTTTACCATATATATGAAACATTTATAATTTATACTCTGCCTACATCCCAGAGGGATATGAGGTGGTCTATAACTAAAAAACACAAACACACACATGCACAAAAACACACACACGTACATTTCCAACAGTAGTGTTAATAATAGTCATAAAGGGACTTCAGAAACCATTGAAGGCCATCTGTAACACAAAGTACTTATCAAACATAAGAAGAACATTTCTATAAAAAGTGAAAGAAGAACATAACCTTTTAATTATGCAAGAGCTTTGCTATTTTAGACTAGTAGTGAAAGAAGATGGTAATTGTGGTCTGAATGTTTCTCTGTAATGACAAAATGACTGACAATATTTCTCACTTCCCCTCCACCCCCTAGAAAATTTTTTCCCCAAAATTTAGAACTGAAGAGATTTTCGGTTAATCCCCAGTTACTGTTATCAACTTCTTTAGTCTGACTTTTTCATTAGCAGCTACAGTATATTGACTACCTGCTGTGTACAGACCCAGCTAAAAGTTAGAGATGCGTTACCTCATGTAGGCCCCATCATTTGGCTTTGAAATAGTTGATATTACCTTTTGTCAGAGATGAGGAGGAAACAGTCTAAGAAGGTAAATGGATCAAGGTTATATAGGTGGTAGGTGGTAAATGGTAGAGTAAGGGTTTGAATCCAGATCTTTCTGGATCCTCTTTGTATTACTCTCTGATGCCTCTCGTTAAAGAACTGTATTGGAAAGGTTAGCCGTTAACCTTAGTATCTTTTGTTAAAGATAACAGAAACTCAAATCTTTTAGTGACCGCATTGCAAGAATATATCTTAACCTCTGTCTTTTCTCCCAATTCAGTTTATTAATAGTGACTCACCTTATTTCCTGTTCTTATGCCCAGTAGCCTGCAGTTGAGTGTAGGGTTTATTGCTTTGCTTTGATCAATGCATCCTTGACTTGGCAAGCGTGATGCAGTTCTAAAGCGAGTACCATTTGCCGTTGGCACTGTGGTGAAGCATATCCCCATGAAATGAAGTGACCTCTGTGGCACATGGACCCAGGGCCTCACTGTCCTTGAGTCTCTAATATTCAGAGCATGAATGTACTTCACTGTATAATTCTTTGGCTTCCACACAACTTTATTGCAGGAAGAAAACAGAAGTGTTGTGTGTACTGAAATGATAATTCAAAACCCACATACCTATTGTTCTTTGAATTTTTGTCTTTCATCTGTTGCTATTCTTCATTTACCGGAACTCTTTGACAACCAAATAATACTAAAGAATGGGGACTTCCCTGATGGTCCAGTGGCTAAGACTCTGAACTCCCAATGCAGGGGGCCCCAGCTTCAATTCCTGGTCAGGGAACTAGATCCCACATGCTACAACTAAGATCCAGTATAGTCAAATAAATAAATATTAAAAAAAAAAATTTAAAGAATGAAGAAAGCTGGGTTTGAGTCTTATGCCCTGATCTTTACTAGCTTCTATGGCCTTGGGTGACTTATTTACCCTCTCTGGGCCTCAGTTTCCCCATCATGAGGATTAGAGATAATGTATGGTGAGCAGCTGGTACAGATCCTGGCATCGAGCAGATGTTCAGTACAAAGAAGCTGCTATTATTATTATTATAAAATGCAAAGACATACTTATGATGTAAAAGCTTGAGATTTGTTTTGTTATTGTAGTAAATAGTGTTTCCCTGTGGACTTCTTTGTATAGCTTATGTGAAACCCGAGGAAAACAGTAGAATAGTGTTTGCAATAAGGAAAGAGAGCTCTTTGTTCCCTTCAGTGGACAAAAGAAGCTCATTATCGTATCAAGTAGTGGCTGTTGCTATTGAAATGGTTTATTTGTATGTTTTTTTCTGTTTTTTCCCCTAGGGATTTATTTGTGGCTTTTCAGTAGCAACAGGTGCAGCAGCAAGACTAGTATCAGGATACGACAGCTATGGAAATATCTGTGGGCAGAAAAATGCAGAGTTGGAAGCAATACCAAACAGTGGCATGGACCACACCCATCGGAAGTGAGTAGACTGTGGCTGAATGGTGAACATTGTGGGAACTTGAAAGGGGAGGGGACGTCCTGATTTTCTTACTGTTATAAAGATAATATCTTACTGATTATTATTCTTATATGCTTCCTGTTGTGTTTTTTTTTTTTAACTGTGCACTTGAATCATTTCTGGTTTTGGTCTATAAATACATTTATCAGGAAACAAAATTAGGTGCTATGTTAAAATGGCCTACCTTGAGGTTTTAATGAGTAGATGCTGATTTGAGAGAGTTACTCTTGTACTTGTACCCTGTTTTCCCATTAGCCTTTAGGCTGTACCTTAAGTTTTAACCCAGAAAACAATATAATATTTTTCTTCCTAAGACTACTTGATGGAAGGCAGAGGGATAATGGATTTTGACACAGTAAAGTTATAATGAAACATTTTGTGATGCATCATTTATAAATACACACTGATTTCCAATTTTAGAAAAGATATATTTTCTTTGTCAGACTTTGAAATTTCTTTCGGGTTTTCAAGGTTCAGGTTTTGGATTTCTTGAAATTCCTGACTTAATCACTTCTTTTGTTCAAAAGAGCTATTATTTCATTTTTACTGTCTATGGGGAAAAAGATATCTTATCAAATGTATTGTATGTATGATGTCAATATATTTGTTCAAACTGTGTATTTATGCCCATCAAACTTTATTAGACAGGTCTAATAAATAAAGACAGGTCTTTAGAATTAATCAAACTAATTTTAAGGTTAGCAAATTCCACTAGTGAACTTTATAGGAGAAGGCTAATGCAAATAAAAACATTTTTTAGACTGTAGTTCTATAATATTTGGAGAGATATAATAACTATTTATTGTTAAATAAGTATGTTGGTTAAATCTGGGCCCCTACTAAAGTAGATTAATTTGATAAATTAAAAAACTTGAAAAAATCCAAATAGTTAATCTTAAGAGAGATTTCTCCATTTAATGAAGGAATAATGCAGTTCAAATAAAAAATTTTAAATAGTAATAACATATATTTGTATAGGATGCAATAGTCAACAAGTATATAATACCAACCTGTGAGATGGGGGTAGCAAAGGCTTAGAGAGGTTGAAATGACCTCCCCAGAAGTCTGATGGGCAGTGGACTGTCCAAGACAGACCATGAGCTTTTCTCTTGATAGGTACCTGCATCCCTTAACAGGAGAAGTGAAAATTGGACTCAAGAGCATAATTTGGAGGATTATTTCATTTGTCCTTCTTTTTGATTGCTTTATGAAATTACACAAATTTTAGGCTTTGTGTTATTTGCTGTAGCAAATCTACCCATGTATTTTGTTTTTACTTCTCATTTTGGAACAGTTTTAGACTCAGAGAAGTGCAAAAATAGTAGAGTTTTGCATATCTTTTTTTTGAAGGTAGTGTCCAATATTATATACTCTTTAATGCTGTTGAGATGTACCAAACATAAGATATTACCATTTGGGTAATTGAGGAGACAGGAGAAAAAGGACTCTAGTTGCTTGGGTTTACTGCTCACATGAGGTCATGATCATTTTTATGGCTCCCTTTTAACTTGCTAGTAACTCCAAGCATGTTCTTATCATAAAGTTTGTGTAATTGTCAGTTCATCCTTAACCTTTTGGAGGTTCATTTGGTTAATTTTTAAGAAATATTTTATTTTATATTGGAGTATAAGTGAGTAGGGGGCACGAGAGATGTGGGAGGAGCCCCAGAGGAGGAAATGGCAATCTACCCCAGTATTCTTGCCTAGAAAATTCCATGGAGAGAGGAGCCTGATGGGCTACAGTTCGTGGGGTCACAAAGGGTCAGACACAATTGAACGCGCGCGCACACACACACACACGTTCACACAGGTGATTAACACTGTTGTGTTAGTTTCAGGTGTATAGCAAAGTGATTGTTATACATTGACCTGTATCTATTCTTTTTCAGATTCTTTTCCCATTTAGATTGTTATACTGAGCAGAGTTCCCTGTGCTATGCAGTAGATCCTTGTTGGTTATCCATTCTAAATATAGCAGTGTGTACATGTCAATCCCAAACTCAATTTTTAATTTCAAATCCTCAGATTATTCTATGTACATTTTGGCCTCTTGCAAAGAAAGCCTGCTTATTATTCTGAAAAAGTGGTTCCTTTTCCCTGAGTGCTTAGCATAGTTGGGACACACTCATGGATAGCTGTAGGGTAATCCCTCAAGTATAGCAATGCCTTAACTTATGTATCCATGTTAAAATTTATTTTTGATCTCTACTTCTTCTTCTTTGCACATGAACATTTTAGTCCTGAGCCATTTAAGTATTTCTGTCTATGAAAGTGAAAGTGACGGTCGCTCACCATGTCCACTCTTTGCAACCCCATGGATTGTAGCCTGCCAGGCTCCTATGTCCATGGAGTTCTCTAGGCAAGAATACTAGAGTGGGTAGCCATTCCCTTCTCTAGGAGATCTTCCCAACCCAGGGATTGAACCTGGATCTCCTGCATTACAGGCAGATTCTTTACCATCTGAGCAACCAGGGAAGCCTATTTCTATCTATAATTGGTAACTTTTTATAAATGAGTGGTACAGTTTTGAATGTACCTTTCTAAGATAAGTCTATACTACTTGGATTTGAAAGGAGATAGACAGTCTTTGTGTTTATGAGAGTCCCTTGGACTGCAAGGAGATCCAACCAGTCAGTCCTAAAGGAAATCAATCCTGAATATTCATTGGAAGGACTGATGCTGAAGCTGGAACTCCAATACTTTGGCCACCTGATGCAAAGAACTGACTCATTTGAAAAGACCCTGGGAAAGATTGAAGGTGGGAGTAGAAGAGGATGACAGAGGATGAGATGGTTGGATGGCATCACCGATTCAATGGACATGAGTTTGAGTAAACTCCAAGAGTTGGTGATGGACAGGGAGGCCTGGGCGAGCTGCAGTCCATGGGGCTGCAAAGAGTCAGACACAACTGAGCGACTGAACTGACTGAACTGAACTGAACCTATACTCCATTCTCTCTCTCTTTTTTTTTCCTGCCAAATGTGTTGATTTTCTCCTTTTTCACACATACATCTTTGGCTTTATTATAAATACCACACGCTTCCATTCCTACAGGATTTTTTATACCTGTTTTGTCTTGACCTTGATCATTTTCTCCCATCCCTTATCCTTAGCACCTAGTACCTGATACTTACTAGGGCCTCTACACATAGTTGTTAAATAGGTTAATGAATGAATCCTCTAAAATATTGAATACAGCTAACTTTCTTGCCTTCATGAATTTTTTTTTTATCCTATCAGAAAAAAATAAATCCTTCTCTTCTTCATGTGGCTAAATTCTATTCATCTTTCAGATCTCAGTATAACTGTTACTTCCCAGAAAGGTATTTTTTTAAGCTCATAATTTAAGTTCCATTGTGTCCTGTAATATGTGTAATTATACATTTATTTCATCATTATTTGTTAAATGTTTGTCTCTTCTAAGTTTCATGAAAGCAGAGGTGAGGTCTGTTTTGTTCATGGCTATATCCTCTGTACCTAGAATGTAATAGACACTCAAATATTTGTTGGATGGGTAAATAAACTTATTTATTTTTGAATATGTTCTCAGTGAATTAGATTCAGAGGATCTGAGTATTTTAAGGTTATTCATGCATTTTGCTGACTGTCTTTCCATAAAGTCTTGTTCTATTTACATTCCCACTGACAGTGTCTGAGATTGCTTTATCTTTGCTAGTATTATTAGTTTTTGTACAAATTTGATTCACCCACAGAATGATATTTTATAGTTTTAATTTGCATGTCTTTGATTATTCATGAGTGTGAAACCACCGCCCCGCCCCCCCCCCCATATGTTTGTTGGCCTCTCCTGAAGACTGTTGTGCTAGCACATCTATTCTTGGTCTTCTTATCTCTAATCCTCTCCATCCTTTATGCTGTGATAGGATTAAGTTCTTTAAAGCCCTTTTTACTGTCATTTCCCTGCTCAAGAGCCTTTCCTTTTGTGTTGTTACCTATTGAAAATGAGCCCACTCAGCCCTGGCATGACCTCGACCCCATGTACCTCTGCAATCTCCCCTTGCTGTTTCTCAGTGCAGTGGTGCCACTTTCCGTGATATTCAGTTGATTCAGTCTCTGTGCTGTGTCTCTACCTCTCTGCCAGTCTGAATTCTTGAAAGAACGTGGGACTTATACCCTCTCTATGGAATATTTCTTTTTTTTCTTTTTTTTTTTTTTATAAATTTATTTATTTTAGTTGGAGGCTAATTACTTTACAATATTGTAATAGTTTTTGCCATACATTGACATGGATCAGCCATGGGTTTACATATTTCAAAGCTACCTTTATCCCAGAACTTTATATTGGATTTCTGTTGCCTTTAAGTTGTTGTCTAATTACACTGTGCTACTCATCTGCCTATATTAATGATCAGTTGCTGCTGCTGCTGCTGCTGCTAAGTCGCTTCAGTCGTGTCCGACTCTGTGCGACCCCATAGACGGCAGTCCACCAGGCTCCCCTGTCCCTGGGATTCTTCAGGCAAGAACACGAGTGGGTTGCCATTTCCTTCTCCAATGCATGAAAGTGAAAAGTGAAAGTGAAGTCGCTCAGTCGTGTCCAACTCTTAGCGACCCCATGGACTGCAGCCCACCTGGCTCCTTCCGTCCATGGGATTTTCCAGGCAAGAGTACTGGAGTGGGGTGCCATTGCCTTCTACGAATGATCAGTTGCTAGGTAACAATATTGCCATAAACATAATGGCTTACAACAGGAGACACTTACTATGTCACAGTTCCTGTGGGTCAGGAATCTGGATGTGGCTTAGCTGGACTCTTGCTTCAGTCTTTTACAAGGTTGCCACAAGATGTTGATTAGAGCTGGGGTTCTCCTGGGGAAGTTCCCCTACCAAGCTCAGGTGGTTGTTGGCAGCACGCAGTCCTCGATGATTGGTAAACCGAGAGCCTTAACTCTTTACTGGCTATCAGCCAAAGGCCACCTTCAGTGCTTGCTACATGGGCCTCTCCATATGGCAGCTTACTTCAAAGCCAACAGGAGAGGGTGTCAATACAGAGAGATACAGATACAGAGAGTCTGTTAGCAAGATGGAAGTTACAATATTATATAACGTAACTGTGCAAGTGATAACCCCTCACCGTTGCCATATTCTACTGATTAGAAGCAGGTCACAGGCCCCACCCAAATTTAACGGGAGGATTCTGAATTATAGGAGGTAGGGGTAATTAGGGCCTTTTAGAGCCTGAAACGGAGAAGGCAATGGCACCCCACTCCAGTACTCTTGCCTGGGAAACCCCATGGATGGAGGAGCCTGGTAGGCTGCAGCCCATGGGGTCGCGAAGAGTCGGACACGACTGAGCGACTTCACTTTCACTTTTCACTTTAATGCACTGGAGGAGGAAATGGCAACCCACTCCAGTATTCTTGCCTGGAGAATCCCAGGGACGGAGGAGCCTGGTGGACTGCCGTCTAGGGGGTCGCACAGAGTCGGACACGACTGACGTGACTTAGCAGCAGCGACAGCAGAGTCTGAAAGCCATACTGCCCAACTCTGTCTCCCTGGAGCACCATGTTTTTTATGACTCCCAGATTTCAGTACTCAAGAGTTATTTCACAGGGGCTTGTTGAATTACAATAAAATAGGAAGGAGCTAAGTCAAGAGGGACATGAGAAGGAGAATGTCTTTGACCTATTCTAACCAGAAAATTTAAGATTCTAAGATGACTATAAGAACTCTATTTGTAGTTAAAAAGTTTGTATTTTATTTATTTTTTTATCATTTTAATTAATATGTTTTTAGTAATAAAGATGTATAGGAACATGGCAGACAATATTTTATGAGATACTGGAATGCCTCAACTTCAAATGGATTATGTCCCAAAGTTAATTTTTAAGTCAGTTGGATGAGATGTGTAAAATTTTTCTGCATAGAAACAATGCTATAAATAAGGCTCTGAGGCTGGGTCAACCTGGAAAAGCTCATTTATCTTAGAACCATAAAGTGCCAGAGCTGAAAGGGATCTTTAAGATTATCTAGTGGGTAACCTCCTTAAAGCATCACATCAAATACATGTAAGCACCAACGAAGGCCCAGAGAAAAAAGTGGTTTGTATTTATAGCTGAGCTCTGGTGGTAATGGTCCTATAAAACATGGGCATGGCTTATAGCCAAATTTTATTTTTTGGTAGAAAAGATTAAGGTGGTAATGATATATTTTGAACTGATTGACGATTCCAAAAAACTTATCTCTTCTGCCACATTCTACACTGCCTATCATTTTCAAAACCAGAAAGCTAGTCTTAGAGTGTATGTGTCAATTTTTAGACAGAGAGAATCATTATTATTATAGAAAGTGTTCCCGGAAAAGAAGCCCCCATCTTCCATACCAAATTTGATAAAGCAGAGATGCTTCTATTTCTGAGATACCTGAATTAGTATATATGAGGACTATATGGTGCAAAGCGTCGTGCTCTTCTGACCCCTGGTAAGATGACTGGGGAGGCATTGTGTTTTTACCATGGATACTCCCTTTTTCTGGGTGCCTGGGATGGAATAGGCTGTGGCAAGGTGGCAGTGCTCTTGGTCTACATAGGCTATTACAAAGCCAGGTGAGGGTGTGTAGGGAATTGCTTTTAATCATTTTGATATAGGCATTTTATTATTAATAGGACTCTGTTCTCCATTCTGCAGACAATCCTAAGACACAGCTTAGTGTCCACTTTCTTTGTTACTCTAAGAAATTTTCCCAGTATATCTCACTTATCAATATTGATTTTTCCGCAGAGGTTCTGAAGGTGTATTTTTTGCACAAATCTAACTTCCTTATCTTTTTGGCTTTTCTCTAAGGAAGCCATTAAAGTCCTTATCGCTGATAAAGGCTCTGTGGTCCTAAAATGCCTCTCAGATTTCAGATAAATCAGTGTTAACAAGATGTACAGGAAGTAAGCTTCTGAGGAGGTTGATGGCATGCATGTGTGAGTAAAATCTATCAGGGGCATTTTGTTTGAGACCTTTTTCAATTCCTTACGTAACCTTTAGCAGGGTATCTAGTGTGAGTTTTTCTTCTTTTCTTTAACTGTCTCATCTCCCAGAAATTCACAGCTTAAAATGTTTGTGCTCTAAGGGCCCTTGAGATCACTGAGCCCCTTCATTTTACAGGCGAAGAAACTGGAGTTTAGGAAACGTCAGTGAACTGACAAAAACAGTAATATCAGGACTAGTCTTCCACTCCATGCTTAGTCTAGTGGTCTTTGCATTATATGCTATACTCTGGTAAGCTACACAGTGATTCCCTTTCTCACCCTTTTTGCTTTCAGGGCCTCTCACTTCCAGCATTTAAAATGAAAGAAACTTTTAGTAGAACCTGTAAAGAAGGACAGGTTATATAAATTAATAAAGTTATAACTAAAGAAACTTTGAAAGGAACCAAAATACCTATACAATCTCTGGAGGCTTTGAATAATTTGCAGACAATCTTATGTGTTTCTTTTTCTGTCAGACAAAGAATATGAATACTAATGATGAAATGCATTATACTTATTTCACATTTGAACATTTTTTACCATTTGTATGTGTTAAATATTCATTGAAAAACGGGTAGTTTAAAACTGATGTTACTTTCTTAGTAAGATAATTGTTAATAGGCAATAGTCTTATTTTAAAGAAACTCTAATTTTATAATCTCAACCTGAATACAGAACAGGACTTTAGTGGCCACTAATTACCTTCTCTAAAGCTCAGAATTCTGTAGGCTTAGTGTCTGGTTTAGTCTACCCGATGATTGCTAACTACTACCGTGTTTCTTTCTTTTTTTTTTGATTGAAGTATTGTTGATATCGTCTTCCCAGGTGGCCTAGTGTTAAAGAATCCACGTGCCAAGCAGGAGATGTGTGTTCAGTCCCTGGGTCAGAAAGATCCCCTGGAGAAGGAAATGGCAACCCATTCCAGTATTCTTGCCTGGGAATTCCGGTAGACAGAAGAGTCTGTCAGTCTATCATCCATGGGGTCGCAAAGAGTCGGGCACGACTTAGTGACTAAACAGCAGCAGCAGCAGCATAGTTGATGTACAATACTGTATAAAGCTTATTAACTTTTATAAAGGCTTATTGATTATTTAGGGGATTGGCAGTGATATTATACCCATATGTAGAATGTGTTTACTCTTTAAACTACTCATGAGCAGATTGCCAAGCTTTCTGGGACTAGACTATGCTATATAACCATATATTTTAGGAAGAACTTTATAAAAAAAAATTATAATATAAAACATACCTCTTTGAAGATTTTTTAAAGAGTTATCAAACCTCGTTGATCGTGCATACCTGTCTCTGTTTGGAAAAAAATAGAAAAGTAAAGATAAAATTTGCCAGAATACTCACTTTGAGGATCCTTTTATCAGCTCTGTACAGTTCTTCATGTTTATATGATTGAGACTTACTTCTCTTCCTCTCAATGACTTTAATCAAATTACTGCCTACTAAATAACTATCCTTCACCAGTCTCTAAAATTCTATTATTTTATTAGTCCTCAGCAAACGTTTATTGAAAATCTACTGTGTTCTAGAAACCTTTATTAAGAATAACAAAATAAGAAACAACCTAAATGGCTGAAAAAAAAAAGATTTGGTTAAATTCATTCACTCATGAATTATATTTCTTGGGCATCTACTTGGGGCTAAGCTTTGGAGACTATACTCTTGATAAAAATAGGCACACTTTTATCTCATGGAAATTACAGTCTAGTGGAGAAAACAGAACTTAAAATCATCATATAATCATAAATGTTATTACAGCTGTCAAAAGTGTTATGAAAGGTGAGATATAAGGGTACCAAACAGGTTATAACAGGAGGACCTGGTCCAGCCTGAATACTACAGAACAGTAAAAATGATGGTACAGAATTCCATCCATTGACATGGAATAGCCACATAATGCTATTAAGGGGAAGATAAAATTATAAATCAGTATTTATCTTGTGATTTTTATATATATTATATATATATAAAATACATGTACAAAGTGTAGAATGACATGAAAATATTAATAGTATGGTTAACTGTTGAATTATGGATCTTTTAAAATTTCTTTTATATTTATTTCTTTTTTCCCTAAGTTTTCTGCAATCAATATATATTGTTTGGACAATTAAAAAAAAATTAGAGTTAAAAAAAAAAAGGTCATTCGCAGTCCCTGTCTTTGAAGAACTTGCATCCTGGTGAGGAAAACAAAATACACAGACACACTGATGGTGCAATGTGGGAATCCTATGAAAGTTTTATATATTGAAAGCTGGGTAACTTCAGTTTCCTTGGTTCCTAACTGCAGGCTGGTGGGGACAGGAAGGCAATTTGATGGTAGCCCTGGGACCACCACTATGTTCAGTTCTATTGCTTCTGTAACAAATTGCTGTAAACTAAGTGCCTTAAAACAGCAAAGTTCTCTAAATCTGAATTCTGTTCACAGCATGGTTCAGCTGGTTCCCTGCCCCAGGTTTCCCAAGGCTGAAATCAGAGGTTTGGCAGGGCTGTGTTCCTCACTAGAGGCTCTTGGGAATCAATCTTCTTTCAGGCTCATTCAGGCTGTTGGCTGAGTTCAGTTTCATGTGGCTGTAGGATGAGGTTGCATTTCCTTGCTGGCTATCAGCCTGGCGTCATTCTCAGCTTCTAGAGGTAACCTGTGTATTTTATAGCCTGTATTCTGTGGCTCATGGTCCTTTTCCTTTAACAGCCGTGGGTCAGAGCTTCTTATGCTTCCGTCTCTCTGACTTCCCCTTCGTTAGAGTTGCATCTTAATTCTAGATTGTCCATGTGGGTAGGCAAATCTCTCAGCCAATGACTCGGGGTTCAGGAACAGTGTCATTTAAAGTAAGGGTTTTAGACCCCCCAGTTAGGTGAGTTGGGGATTCAAAGCAGGACTTGCGTTCTAGCAGGGTGAAGTCAGATAAAGTAGATCTGTGGAAGGAGGGCACACACACTGATGGTGGGGTAGGTGAGAGCCAAAGATAGATGGTCACGTGCATTCTGAGCCAAGAGGTGGTTTCAGGAGCCCATCTGTGGTGAGGATGGTATTCTAGTTAGAGTGCTCAACCTGTTTGTGTTGGCTGAAGAACATCATCTACAGGTTGGAGCTCCGCAGGCCAGCCTGAAGCCTGGTGAAAACTGGTTCACACAGTAAAGAGCTTACTACTCTGTCTTGCCGAGTTGTGGTGGCTCAGGGCAGGTAGTGGCATTTGTCTGCTGTGCTGGGTTTTGTTTGCAGAGTGTCCAGGGTGTTAAGAGCAGCCCAATAGATATCTGCTCATTCCCCCACTTAGGGATAACTTTGAACAAATGGACATACTTTGAGCATTTGATAAGTTTGCCTTTGTTTGGAGGGAAAGCACTCTCCTCTCTGCCCTTCTGTCAAGTACTCTCTGACTCCAGCATTAGCCTACCACCTGTCCTAGTTTGGCTGAACACGAAAAAGAACAGCCTAGATAGATACCTGGGCCTCCCACGTGGCTCAGTGATAAAGAACCTACCTGCCAACGCAAGAGACGCGGGTTCGATCCCTGGGTCATGAAGATCCCCTGGTGGAGGAAATGACAACCCACTCCAGTATTCTTGCCTGGAAAATCCTATGGGCAGAGGAGCCTGCAATGTTAAAGAAGCCCTTCAGTCCACTTAGTGTCCACAAAGTGTTGGACACAACTGAGTGACTGAGCACACACACATAGATACTTCACTTTAACTTGCCATTTGTGGGCTCATTTGCCCACAAGTTTACAAGCATTTGGAAACAGTAACATTTATGGTGTTCTATGGAAATTTATTGTGTTATTTATGCCATTTTTTCCCCCTAATTTTTCATTTTTCTCTCATGGAAAATGTTAGAAGTTATAAAAACAATAACTACGTTTTCAGAAGACAAATTTATGGGGCATCTTTGGAAAATATTTTTTGTCATTTCATGACTGCAGACTCTTTAGCCTGAATTTCTAAAACACTTTTTACAAAGTTACGTCTGTATTGCTAGTAAACTTCTATCTCTAGGATAATAGTTGCTCTGGATAATACTGCTAGGAATTTGAAAGAAGAGATCCAGTTGCATGCTATAGGAAATTTAGAACTTGAAATGTTGAGCAGATTCTAAATCAGGAAGTAAACAGCCACTTAACAGAATTAGATGACAGGCATGCACCTAGGAAAGGGAGGGATGGTTGGTTTCTCTGTGTGTTCCCTGCCTAGGTTGTACACTTGACATGTCTAATTTAAACAACTGATTGCACATGCTAACACAGAGTCTTACTAGTTGGGCTGGTTCCAGGTTAACCAGGCAGCTGTAAAGGTTCTTTGTCATTTTGTCATTGTATATAGGCTTATAGGGGAATGGCTACCCACTCCAGTATTCTTACCTGGAGAATTCCATGGACAGAGGAGCCTGGCAGTCCATGGCTGGCTGGCAGGCTGCAGTCCATGGTGTCGCAAAGAGTCAGACGTGACTGAGTGTCTGACAGTTACACTTTTCACTTTCACATAGGCTTATCAGTGTGACCTTTGTAATTTGCTTAGGTAATTATTAAACATTTCAACTATGAATTTTATAGTCATCGATTTTCCACCTATTTATGTTTATCTGGTTGTGAATGTTGAGGGCAACAGAGAAGTTAGAAGATACACAGTCCACACATGACCACCCTCACTGCTGACACTACGGACAAGTTCAGGGGTCCACAAGACCAACCTTAGGTTCAATGATTTTCCAGAAAACCTCACAGAACTTGCTGAAATCTATTACAGTTATAGTTTATTACAAAACTATTAGGGAAAGCAAACAGATTTTAAGAGAAGCTCTACTGTTGTTCCCCCCTTGGAGTCAGGGCATGTTTCTTGCCTGGCATTGATTGGGATAATATACATGAAATTGTTGCCAGCTGGGAAGCTCACCGAAGCTTCAGTCTTCAGAATTTTATTAGGGCTCCCCATTATGCAAGCATGATTCATTGTCCAGGTAGCTGACGCAGTTTCAGCCCCTCTGGTCAGGTTGATACCATATAATCCAGAACTCCTGGTCTACATGACATTGCTAATCTTTCTCTGGGTGGTCAGCTTCTACCTTAAATCCTGTCTGGTGTGGCCTGCCTCCAGCCTTCACACTGTTAGACTACCTGTCATGACTGAAATTTTAGGCAAATAAAGACACTCCTACAAGGCTTAGAAATTAAATCTTTCAAAAGCCCAGGGCAAAGTCCAGACCTCTTCCTGAGTAGAGGTTAAAATTCTTACCACCCACTCAGACTTTAGGTTGGATTTTGTAAAATGTATTGTTCACGATGAAATTTAAAGTATGTTGTGGTCTTATTAAGGTATGACTTACATATAGTTCAGTTCAGTTCAGTCGCTCAGTCGTGTCCGACTCTCTGCGACCCCATGAATTGCAGCACGCCAGGCCTCTCTGTCCATCACCAACTCCCGGAGTCTACCCAAACCCATGTTCATCGAGTCGGTGATGCCATCCAACCATCTCATCCTCTGTCGTCCCCTTCTCCTCCCGCCCCCAATCCTACCCAGCGTTAGGGTCTTTTCCAATGAGTCAACCCTTCGCATGAGGTGGCCAAAGTATTGGAGTTTCAGCTTCAACATCAGACCTTCCAATGAACACCCAGGATTGATCTCTTTTAGGATAGATTGATTGGATCTCCTTGCAGTCCAAGAAACTCTCAAGAGTCTTCTCCAACACCACAGTTCAAAAGCATCAATTCTGCAGCACTCAGCTTTCTTCACCGTCCAACTCTCACATCCATACATGACCACTGGAAAAACCATAGTCTTGACTAGACAGACTTTTGTTGGCAAAGTAATGTCTCTGCTTTTAAACATGCTATCTAGGTTGGCCATAACCTTCCTTCCAAGTAGTAAGCATCTTTTAATTTCATGGCTGCAGTCACCATCAGCAGTGATTCTGGAGCCCAAAAAAGTAAAGTCTGACACTGTTTCCACTGTTTCCCCATCTATTTCCCATGGAGTGATGGGACCAGATGCCATGATCTTAGTTTTCTGAACGTTGAGCTTTAAGCCAACTTTTTCACTCTCCTCCTTCACCTTCATCAAGAGGCTCTTTAGTTCTTCTTCACTTTCTGCCATAAGGGTGGTGTCATCCGCATATCTGAGGTTATTGATATTTCTCCCGGCAATCTTGATTCCAGCTTGTGTTTCTTCCAGCCCAGCGTTTCTCATGATGTACTCTGCATATAAGTTAAATAAGCAGGGTGACAATATACAGCCTTGACGTACTCCTTTTCCTATTTGGAACCAGTCTGTTGTTCCATGTCCAGTTCTAACTGTTGCTTCCTGACCTGCATACAGGTTTCTCAAGAGACAGGTCAGATGGTCTGGTATTCCCATCTCTTTCAGAATTTTCCACAGTTTATTGTGATCCACACAGTCAAAGGCTTTGGCATAGTCAATAAAGCAGAAATAGACGTTTTTCTGGAACTCTCTTGCTTTTTTGATGATCCAGCGGATATTGGCAATTTGATCTCTGGTTCCTCTGCCTTTTCTAAAACCAGCTTGAACATCTGGAAGTTCACGGTTCACGTATTGCTGAAGCCTGGCTTGGAGAATTTTGAGTATTACTTTACTAGCATGTGAGATGAGTGCAATTGTGCGGTAGTTTGAGCATTCTTTGGCATTGCCTTTCTTTGGGATTGGAACGAAAACTGACCTTTTCCAGTCCTGTGGCCACTGCTGAGTTTTCCAAATTTGCTGGCATATCTAGTGCAGCACTTTCACAGCATCACCTTTGAGGATTTGAAATAGCTCAACTGGAATTCCATCACCTCCACTAGCTTTGTTCGTAGTGATGCTTTCTAAGGCCCACTTGACTTCACATTCCAAGATGTCTGGCTCTAGGTGAGTGATCACACCATCGTGATTATCTGTGTCGTGAAGATCTTTTTTGTACAGTTCTTCTGTGTATTCTTGCCACCTCTTCTTAATATCTTCTGCTTCTGTTAGGTCCATACCATTTCTGTCCTTTATCGAGCCTATCTTTGTGTGAAATGTTCCCTTGGTATCTCTAATTTTCTTGAAGAGGTCTCTCGTCTTTCCCAATCTGTTGTTTTCCTCTATTTGTTTGCACTGATCGCTGAGGAAGGCTTTCTTATCTCTCCTTGCTATTCTTTGGAACTCTGCATTCAGACGAGAATATCTTTCCTTTTCTCCTTTGCTTTTCGCTTCTCTTCTCTTCCCAGCTATCTGTAAGGCCTCCTCAGACAGCCATTTTGCTTTTTTGCATTTCTTTTCCATGGGGATTTTCTTGATCCCTGTCTCCTGTACAATGTGACGAACCTCTGTCCATAGTTCATCAGGCATTCTGTCTACCAGGTATACATATAGTAATTTACCGATTTTAATTGTATAGTTTTGGTAACTGTATGCAGTCATGTGCCCTCTATCATAATCCATACTTCTTTTCCCACCACAGTCTTTGCCCTCCAACAACCACTCATCTGTTTTCTGTCACTATAGTTTTTTTTTTTCTTATTTTAATATTTATTTATTTGGCTGCACAGGAGTCTTAGTTGTGGCAAGGCAGAGTATTCAGTTGTAGCATGTGGGATCTAGTTCCCTAATCAGGGATTGAACTCAGGCCCCCTGCCTTGGGAGCACAGAGTCTTAGCCACTGGACCACCAGGGAAGTCCCCCTTGTTAGTATAGTTTTACCTTTTCTAGAATTTCTTATATATACATGGAGGTGTACAGTGTGGAGTATTTTGTGTCTCACTTTTTTTTCCATGTAGCATAATAATGTGAGTCATCCATTTGTCAAATATATTCATAGTTGTTTTTTTTTTTATTCCTGGGTAGTATTTCATTGTGTGGATATATCATGTTTTGTTTATCTGTTCATCAGTTTTTGGATATGTGGGGTTTTCCATGCTTAAAAATTATTTTTTTTCTATTGTGAATAAGTTTTTTGAAAATGTGTGTACATGATGTTGTATGAAGATCTATTTTATTACTCTTGGGTAGATCCCTAGGGTTGGTATTGCTGAGTCATATGACTCGCAGTCATTTGAGCTTATGTTTAACTTTATAAGAAATTAACAAACTATTTTACTAGGAAAGGAGATTTACAGCTGCTCCATCTCTTCACTTTGTAATCAGTCTTTAATCTTAACTATTCTAGGAAATGTATAGTGGTATCTTACTGTGGTTTTAATTCTTATATGTCTAGTGACTGATGACGTTGAGCAATTTTTTTAAGTGCTAGTTGATCATCCATATATCTTCTTTTGCAAAACATTTATTTAAATCATTTACACATTTTAAAATAAATTGGTTTGTTTTAAGAAATTGAGAGTTCTTTATGTATTCTAGATAAAAGACCTTTCTTTGGAGTGTTCTGTAAATATTTCTCTAATATGAGGTTTGCCTTTTCATTTTCTTAATGGCATCTTTTGACAAATAGAAGTTTTTAATTTTGATGAAGTTGAATTTATCCATGACATAAATTTTAAAAACATCACATGAGAATGTGTCATTTAATGGTTCATGCTTTTTGTGTTATAAGGAATCATCACTGTACCTCAAAGTCACAAAGTTTTTTTTCTGTTTTCTTCTAGAAGTTTTTTTATTTAGAGCTTATGTTTAATGTTTGTGTACAGTGTGAAGAGGTCAAGGTATGTTTGTTTGTTTTTCCCATATAAAAATCCAGTTATTCCAGCAGCACTTATTGAAAAGACTATTTTCCCTATTGAATTACCTTGTCATGTTTGTCAAAAATACATTTCATTTTAAGTGTGAGGGCATGAAGGAAGTTGATGGAGTTTCTAGTAGTGGCAGTCTATTTAAAATTAAACAAAATAGGGATGTCACTTTTTTATTGTACTGTTTTAAACTAATAATTGAAACAAATCATATAAAAGAGATAAGTGAAGTATGTGTAGGTCAGTAGAGCGACTACCACTGTTTGTCGATGACAAGGGACTGTAACCTGAAGGTTTAGGAAATTCAAGAAAATCACATCTTGAGATGTTTAAATCACAGGTTTTAAAACATATACCTAACTGAAGTCAGCCATTTATTTTATCTGTAGACAAAAATGTAATGAAAAAGATAACATTTTATTAAATTATTATTTAATTAAGAAATCTTACAAGATATATAAAAAAATAATAAGAGGAATATAATCTACTTCTAGTTGAGTAGTCTTAATATGATAAAGATGACAATACTAACAAAGTTAGTTTATAGATTTAATGCAATACCAGTTAAAGATCCCAATAGGATGTTGAATTGAACTTGATTGATAGTATAAATCACACAGTAAAGGAGCAGGCAAGAACTTCAGGAGAGGCAAACGTTTTAAAAAATTATTCTTGTTCATAAAATTAATATTTGAGAGGATCAGAATTAGTATATACATTGTAAGGTAATTAAATGAAGATAAAAGATCAGGCGCCACACTATGGAAGTAAAGAAGAGATTAGACCAGAAATCTAGGTTAAGTGTAGTTACTAAAGTTGATCACCAATTTAACTATGAACTTTCTGGCTTTTGAAGATAGAAAGGGAAACTCAGAGGTTTTACCAGAAGTTGTAGTTCAAAGGCCTTCAGGCAAACACTATTAGTCACTTAGGTGGTCTGGGAATAAGACAACAGGGAATGTTGGACACTTTGAACTTTATATACGTGTAACTGTATAAAGGAGAGGAAGAAGTGGCTAATTGGTTTTCTGATTCTTGGCACTTGGGTACATGGGCTCAGTGATACTAATTTTTCAAGAGAAGCCAGAAATTTATCAAGTACCCTTATGATCCAGTCACCTCCCAAAGACCCCTTTACCTCCTAAGACAATCACTTTTGGAGGTTAGAATTCAATGTATGAATTTGGGGGGGACACATTCAGACTGTAGCACCTATCATCTACTGATTTTTAAATACTGGCAATTAGTGTACTGGCCAAACAAAATGTGTACTCATTATCTGAGTAAGGTTTATGTGTGTACAGTTGATGTGTATACAGTTGTTATCATCTAATTAAGGATTGTGATGTTTAAAGAGGAGCAAAGGAGGTTTTGCCATTCAAGACCAAAACCTATTCTAAAGTATATTAACAAGACTACATGAATGTAGGTTAATAATAGTGATAGAAACAAAATAGAAATATCAGAAATAAACTCATAGTGGTTTAATATGTGAGAAATCAGTGTTTAATAAAAAAAGCAAAAAATAAAAATAAAAAAAGCATTGTTGAATGATAATATGAAGAAAGCTACATTTAAATCTATTTTAATCTCATACCATGCATAATAAGTTTCAGATGAATTAAATATTTTTTCTTTATTTATTTTTAATTGAAAGATAATTACAGTATTGTGTTGGTTTCTGCCATACATCAACATGGATCAGCCATAAGATGAGTTAAATATTTTTTAAACAAACATTGTATACTTACCTTTATTATGGAGAAGAGATCATTTATCCATTGTTGAAGCAATAAAGAAATAAATTAGTACCAAGGTAATCATGTTTACTTATCAAAAACTTTGGTTCTCTAATATAGAGAAAAAAGCAATGCAATGAGAATAATATTTGTAGATTTTCTTTGATAGGTAAGATTTCCTATGAAATTGGCTACCTTACTGTAAGTAGTGTTGGTTTACACTGTCACCATGGTTGGTTTACACTAAAGAAAAAACATGAATATGTGTGGCTTAAAGATCTTCATTTGTAAAGTGAAGATAATAGTAGTACCTACTTCCTAGGGTGTTTTGAAGGGTAAGTATGATAAATGATGTATACTCCTTAGCACATAGCCTGGAACCATAAATGGTAACTGCTATTTATTATAATCATCTTCACTATTTCATCTTCCAAAACAAGTTTCAAAGTTGCTTATCAAAGTTTTTAACCCAGTTGGGAAAAACACAGCTATTTGAACCAACTTTACGTTTGTGTAGTTTACAAAGCATTTGCACATATTCTGTTTCATTGATTCTCACCCTGTCCCTGGGAACTGTTTTAATTTCTTCTCAGTGAGGGTTTTCAGGATTCACTGTTCTGTAGTCACAGCTTCATCTTTGTCATTACCCTTAAATCAATTCAATCTGATTCAAGAATTCCCCATTCTGACCACAGCCTTCTCTCCTAGCTTGTGTGTTTTTCTTCGTCTGCTAGAGTCATTCTTTAACTTCTAGTTTTTTGACTCCTGTACTTTCTAAGTGCTCTTCCTTCTCTCTTTTATCCTTATTTTTTCTGATAATTTTTTCATAATATTGTGACAATATCTGTCTCCTGTCTCTGTGTTTCTCTTTCTCAACGATTAAAAAGAGATCTGTGATGGGCAAAGAGTTTGATTGGATATGTCTCCAAAGAAGAGAGATCAATGACCAATAAGCAAATGAAAAGATGCTTAACGTCATTTGTCATCAAGGAAATGTAAATCAAACCCACAATGAATTACCACTTCACATCCACTAGAATAGTTATAAAAAAGACACATAGTTGACAAATGTTGGCAAGAATGTGGAGAAATTGGATCCCTCTTACATACATTGCTGGTGGGAACAAAAAAAAAAGTACCACCACTCTAGGAGACAGTCTGGAAATTTCTCAAAATATTAAGCATAGAATTACCATATGACCTAGCAATTCCACTCCTTGGTATCTACCCAAAAGAAATAGAAACATATGTCCACACAAAGACTTGTGTACAGATGTTCATCATAGCATTATTCATAATAGCCAAAAGGGGAAAACAGCACAAATGTGCACCAGCTAATGAATGGATACATAAAATGTAGTATATCCACATAATGGAATATTATTTAGCCATCAAAAGGCACAAAGTACGTACATATGCTACAACATGGACAAACTTCAAAAATATTATGCTAAGTCAAAGAAGCCAACACAGAAGACCACATTTTATATCATTACATTCATGTGAAATGTTCAGAATAGGCAAATCTATGAAATGAAGGTAGATCAGTGGTGTCCTAAGGCTGGGGGTTAGGGAGTATAGGGGGTTTGAAAGTGGCTGCTCAATGGGTATGAGGTTTCTCATGGGAGTGATAATGTTCTAAAATTAGATTGTGGTGATGGATGAACAACTTGGTAAATTACACTTAAAAATATTGAATGGGACTGTACAGTACAGTTTACAGTTTAAGCTCAATAAAGCTTAAAACTAAAAAGAAAAATAAATGTCTGGCTTTTGGCTCTTTGCAAATAGGATTTCCTCATTATGAGTACTGGAACAAGTTGATTGTGAGAACCAGCCCTTTCTGTAGTACTGACCATGAACTTGGGTTTAGGGGTATTCTTCTAGTTAACTAGATAAATAGAAAACTTTTCCTTGTAGCTTTTATGAAATACTTTTTAAAGACTGTTTTAATTTGCTTTCTGTCTCAGATTAGTATAAGGAATACAATATGATGTCTGACTCTTGGCAATTATTTCTCCCTTTATAGGACAAGTATAAGGAGGAGACAGACACTGTAGCTAAACGGGAGGATCATTTTTCCCCTTGTGTTTCCAGTTGCATGCCTTTGTTTTGCAATGTTGCTATCTCTTTTGGCTCTTTGCTCATCTTATTTTACTCTTAGTTTTAATCTCTCTGGGGGCTTTTGATAATCTGCTCAAAGCTATGAATTATGAAGTCTCTCTTCAGAAAACTACATGTGAATTTGCATACCAAATTTTGCTTACAATTTCAAGAGGGTCACAAATTTCACCCAGGAAAAGAATCTCAACTCCATACACTCACTTGGGTGATCATATGCTCTCCTGCAGTGAGGTTATCATTTATATGCTGATAATTCCAAAATCTGTTTCTTGTCCAGATTTCTCTGCTAGAATACTGCAGCCATCTGTTTAGGTCCAGTTGGATACTCCATAGACACCCCGACTCAAATTGTCTAAAGTTGGAACATGATCTTTATCCCTCCGTACTGAATCTGTCTTATTGAATAGAACAAGAGCCCAAGCCAAGAATGCTTTAGCCACTCTGGCCTAAATCAGATGCTAAGTATACTTCTTCATTTCTTCCTTTCCCCCTCTCTCTCTCCAGTCAGCAGATTTTCTTGATGATGCATACATGCTCTTGAAATCTCCTTTTCATTCCTTTTCCCATGCCAGTCCAAGTCCTCCTTTCTGGGTAGAGATTCAGTAGCCCCCTGACCAGTCTCCTTGCTTTCTCTCTTACCTTTAATTCAGTCTCTCAATGACAGCTGGCAAACTCAATGGCTTCCCAGTGTCTTTAGAACAAACTCCAAACTTTGTAACATCTTTAATACCAGCTGCAAGGCTCTGTGTGATCTAGTTCCAGCTTACCTGTCTCTTGTGTTACTGTGCATCTCAACCATCCCAGCCTTGCCTCTTTTCTCAGTAATGCCATGCTGTCTCTCACTTCTTAAGCCTTTGCATGCTCTGTTCCCTCCCTGCTCTCACCCCTGCTCTCCCACACCTTGCTAACTCTTACTCCTTCTTTAGGTCCTGGCTGTAGATTTTCTTTCTTCTGGACTCCTGTCCTGACTCTCCATTCATAGGGCTCCTTTGATGCATCCTTTGCCATCCTTTTTTTTTTTTTTCTGTTAAAGCATTTACACACAGTTTTGTCATTGCCTCCCTCCTCTCTGGGCTATAAATACTAGGTAGGGAGACACTTGTTTGTGTTGGTCTTATTTTTCACTGTATCACTAGTGCTTATTTAGCCCTGCACCTGGCAGAATGTTCAATAAATTTCTGTTGAATGAACGAGAGTTATTTCCTTTTACCTAAAATATCTTCTTCCTTACCTTCCCTCTACTCTTGCAGCACTTGGTAAAATCTTACATGTGTACCATCCATTTATTAGTTTACAAATAAGAATGAAGCTCTTTTCTTATTCCAGGCACTGTTTTAGGTACTGAGCATATAGTGATGAATTATACAGTTAAATATCTCTGCTTTCTGGGAGCTGATACTCTAACAATGGAGACAGATAATAAACAGATAAACAAGTAAAATTGATGTTGTGTTATTGAGTATAAGTCCTGAAGAGAAACAAATAAAGCAAGAAAGATGGGTAAGGCACATCAGAGTAGAGAAGTGGTATTTTAGATAGGGTGTCCAGGGAAAGCTTCACTGAGAAGGTGACTTAAGTGAAGGCTTGAAGCAAGTGGAGGAGCTAGCTGTTGGTGTGCTGCTCTCTAGGGAAAGACCCTTTCAGGCAAACAGATGTGCAAAGGCCCCATGTGAGAGTATGCCAGAATGTTTGAGGACTAGACCAGAGACCAGCGGGGAATGAGGTCAGGAAAGTAAATATTCTGAGTATCAACTGCTGCTTTCATCCAATCCCTGGGCCTCCTCTTTAGTTTTAAGTTTTTTCAAGCTCTCAATGCTGTGAGTTTCCCAGGAAGGACTATGAAAATTTCTCTTAGCGGTGCCCTGTGAGTCAAGAGCTGCTGTGGTACTGGTGTAGACGGCTGCCGTGTGGGTAACAGCTCAGTTGCTTCTTTGGAGGTTGGGGAGGTGCACGCTTAGACATTTCTTTAACACGCACTGCCTCTTTCTCAGGATGGTTTCACCATTGCCTCTTTAGGATTGGGAAGGCAGTGGGTGCGTGGGACACCACAGTCGTCAGCTGCATAGGTTGGACTATCCAAAGTTCACCTCAGCCCTTTTTTGTTCTTCAGTCTGTGTCCGCGCAGTCTTGGGGACCTTATAAACATTGTACAGTTCTGTCAGCCACTGCTGGGAGTTATAAATTGGAAGATAAATATCTGCTCACAGTTTGTTTTCCTCTCTGCTCTTAGCTCTGTCCCAGAACTTTGAGGGCCAGTAAAGCTGTAGTTAATTATGTGTTACACTTAGTCGTGTTGGGTTTCACTGACCTTAGTGTGCTGGCCTCATAGCTCTGTCCTTTATAACACAGCTCCTCGTGGGGTAATTGGGTTCCACCCTGGTTGGATGACTGTACTTGCCTTGCTGGCACCCCCCTACAGGAAGTAAGAGGCCTCCTCTGGGCAGCATTCCACTGTGAGTGGAGCACAGCTCTTGGGCTCTCTGCAGTCTATATTTAGCAGTTGCAGAAGCCTCTGCTAGGCTTGTCATGTTTTCCTTTTGGTGTGACTCACTAATGGTAGCACACTCTGTGGAAGGGGGCTATAAATTGTAAATTGATATGAAGTAATAATTGGAAAAATGATGAGACTCCATTTTTATGCCCCTCTGGGGAAAACACGTGTCCGGAATCACTAAAGCAGAAGGCAACAGAAGGATTTTTTCAGCAGGCTTTCCAGTTTTAGTGCTGCAGTGCTTCCATCCTGATTAGAGAGGAGAGAAGCCAAATTCGGCAGGAGGCGGCCAACAGACCTAGTATCTGCTTGCCACCTTTTGCTCCAAAAAGCCCTGCTGCAGAGAGTTTCCATGGCAGCGGGAGGCAATTTAATGGCAAAGGCTCATCTCTGGAGCAGCACGCTGCTGGTACTCTAGCCTTCTCCTCTCTGGCCTTCAACCTAAGAGGCTGGTTATACCAGCGCATCACTGTGTCGTGACCATTTGAAAGGATGTTGTCTAATGGAGTAGAACTGTAAGATGTGCCTGCGTCTGAGGATGGCTGCCTCTTCCATCGCCTGCCTCTCCCTGGTGTATAGCCCTTTGATGTCCTAGCCTATGGTCCACCTTCTCAGATTATTTGCAGTTCCTTAAATATGCTCTTTCATGCTTCTGTGCTTTTACTCTGCTTCGAATGTTTACTCTGCTTCGAATGTTCCCTTCCCCATCTGTCTGGAAAATTCCTAGACACTTTTCAAAACGTGGCTTAGCCACTGCCTCCTGCTTTCTAATGCTTCCTCTAACCCCATATCCTCTGTGGAATTACACTATTTCCTCTGCTATCCCCATTTTGCCACAGCTCACACGGTTCTGAGATGACTCTGTATTTTTGTCTTTTATTCTCTAGTTACTTGCATTTACTTGTGTGTGTGTGTGTGAATTTCATATCCCCAGGACCTAGCCCAGGAGCGGGCACACAGTAAACACTTATAATATATGTTGAGTAAATGCAGTTTTCGTATCAACTTTTTTTTAAAGTTTATTTAACTTATTTATTTTTGTCTGTGCTGGGTCTTTGTTGCTGTACATGGGCTTTCTCTAGTTGCAGTACACAGGCTTCTCATTGTGGTGGCTTCTCTTGTTGCAGAGCACGGCCTCTGTAGTTGTGGTGCATGGGCTTAGTTACTTTGCAGCATGTGGGATCACCGTGGGGCAGGGATTGAACCTGTGTCTCTTGCTTTGGCAGGTGGATTCTTAACCAGTGGACCACCAGGGAAGTCCCATATCAACCTACTGAGTCCTTGTCACGGGGCTGTTGCATGCCATTCAGCCAGCAACACCATCACATCCAAGTGGGGCTTCACCTATTTTGGGATTCCAGAGGACTGACCCAACTTGATTCACTGATTTGATGGCTCTGTAACTCTCTTGCCATTGCATCTATTCTCACTTTCCGGTTTGAATTGGAATAGCAGCAGTGAAGAGAGCAGCAACCTGGGAGTCAGTCTCCCCAGGGCTTACGTCCATGTAGCCTTTAGTTAGTTGCCCAGCTTGTAAGTCTCAGTTATTTCTTGTTGAATTAGGACGTGTGAGGACAGCCCTACATGGTCAATCTTACTGTTTTTACCTTGCCTTATCTTCCATTAGGAAAGTACAGCAAAATGGAGGTTTAAACTAGGTTTGAATCTTCTGTGGCATCTTTATCTACATCAGATTGTTCGCTGTTCACCTTCTTTTTCTGAGTAAGGTTTTGAAGGTCACCCCTTTCTGTGTCTTTTGTCCCTTTGCTTGCACTTTCCTGTGTTAATGCCCCCTCCTTGGCCTCAAAGCCCCATTTTCATCTTCGGTGCATCTGTTCCCTCAAGTTCACTGTGTAGATAGATATTTTATTTAGGTATCTCTCCTTTCCTGCCCTTTAGGGATCCTTTGCTATTGTATTTCAAGAATTTCCGTTTTAAATGAGTTTTTCTCTCCTTTGATAATTCCCAGAAACGACCTCAATCGTAATATATATTTATCTATCTTAACCCACTGTCCTCTCTAATGTTTGCATTATAGTTCAGTTTGAACATTTTTTTCCCTTCCCCTAACTTTTAAGTTCAAAGCTTGCTCTGGCCGCTTTACAATTCTCTTTGCAAATGTGTTCTTCTCTGGGTCATGTGATCATGCTGTGCGCGTGTTGTATAGGCCAGTGCCTGCAGGTGTCTGGGCTGTTTCATTTGTGCAGTATTTTTCTCTTGGTGCTTCTCTTCTCTCATCCCCACTTTTGCTATTTTAGTCATTCCAGCTCCTCTAAAGAATGGAAAGCTTGTATCAAGCTGTTTTTAAGGTATTACTAGGTCTAGTAAAAGATTCACTGAGGATAGCAATGAAAATTTGCTTTTAACGTAATTTTATAAATTATCTTTTACAGTGGTTCTCTATCCTGAAAGGATGAGGCATAGGAGCCAAGGCACATAATTAGAGTTACCAAAGATGCTTTCTCAAAATTCATCTGCCTCATCCCCATCCCACCCATTTGCCTGGTGGCAGATGGAAGTAGGCAGTTTAAAGAAATCTTTCTAGAATATTTTATAGATTTTTACCTGGTATCTCTTGCCTCCTCTCAGTTGAAAAACACTCATCTGTTAATTTGTTATAAAAATCTGCCAGTGCCATGCTTATTTGAGAATTGGTTATTTTTTTCATTTCAGAAAGATAAAATTGCCACATATAGTTCATTTTGTTTGAAGTGAAAACTGAAACGAATGTAAGGATTTATTTACCAGGCTAAGGGCATTTTCAAATTGAAAGGCACAAAAGTGCAGTTTTAATCAATCCTAAATTTGTGTGTTTAATACATGCACTTTTCCTCCTCTGTGAATATTCAATTAAATACCAATTAGTTAAAATATAATTACATATAGACATGTTGCCATGGATTGGATGAACTTCAGAATGCTGGCAACAATGTTCAGAGTTAATATAGAACAGTTACAATTATCAGTTGTATTTGTGAGAAATCTTTTAAGAGTAGAGCAGATTGGAAGTAGAGTTGAACTCAGAATCAGAAGGACTGTGTTGGATTTCATAACTCTGTCATCTAGCTGCTAGCTCTCCTAAACCATGTAGTTATAGTCCCTAAGGTTAAGGTCTCTGTCGCATCAAGTTGGCATGAGGATCAAATAAAGTCATTAACGTGGAGTTCCCAGCACCCAGACATTGATAGAATCTAAATCTAAGGCCTAGAAATTATTTTAAACATTGTGTGTTACATGTTGTGTGTATATGCATTTGAATATGGGAAATGCTTAGAAGGAATTAAGTTTATTGTGTTCTTAGACTATGGACCTTAGTGGCTTTTGAGTTTAATGATGTGTATGTATGTGTATATATTCCCTGAAGATACCATTTAAAGTTATTTTGGTTATATTAAATATAACGTTCTATTGAAGTTATATAAAGTTCTATTGAAGCAAATTCTTCTGAAGCATATACGCAGGGTAAAAAATGTGCAGTGTTAATTTTACAGTATTGTAGTCATAGTAGAATTCTTCTTTCCCTCTTAATATTTTTCCCTTGTACTACATCAGTTCTGGAGACCTGCTTAGTTCTTATCAAGGCTAATGCCCTAGCAGTCATGAATACACCTACACAGATCTTTCTAACAGTGAAAGCTAAATACTAGTATTGTAGTCCTGTTTTATGTCTATATCAGAGAAGTGTTGAATTTAGTTCCTTACTATGAAATGTAAAATTTGTGAAAAGCAAGCCAGTTCTTAATGATATGACTCACGAGCGTATAGTGCATGTTAGATGCTTTATGTACACTGTCAATAACATTATGACAAACTAAAAAATACGTGCAGTTTTTTACAGGTAAGGAAACTGAGGCTCAGAAAGATAACTATATTCCCAAAGGTCAGAGAACTGTTAAGAAAGAAAACCAGAAAGTAAGCTCAGATTGATCTGACCCAGGTGTGGTGTAAAGCTGCTGCTGAGTATGAATCCAGGGAGTGTGCTTTAAGATATAAACAGGTTGGGAATAAAGTGAGCACACTTCTGGCCTTGGAGGGGGACAGAAGTTTGCAGGATGATCAGACAAGTCATCTGTTCTGAAGAAGATGTAAAAGGCACTGTCATTGACCCAGCCTAGGCTCAGCCATCTGCAAATACCCTAGAAACCTCTGGCTTTCTCTCCTTTCCCCCAAGATTTCTTTCTTTCTTTTTTTTTTTTACTGTCTTGAGATTCTCCAGATATTCCTTAAGGTGTTCATCGCTTATAACCATACGATTAACTTCTCTACCCCACCCCAGTTCTACTGTGCATCCCACCCAGCACCCCAAGCACACACATAGAAACACAAAACAGGATTGTGTGAGGATAAATGATAAATGATAGGTATTTAAAGGATGTAATGAAGTGTCTGGTACATAGTAAGTACTCAATAAATGTTGGCTATTATTTCCATGTTAATAGTATTATTATTAGTGGTGGTGGTTGTGGTTGGTAGTAAGTGATTCAATGGTTCTAGAATGCCTTTCTCAAGGCCCGGCATGTTTTCTGCCCAGGGGCTGACTTTGAGCAGTTCATTGTACCAGGTCTCAGGCATGGGCACCTGTAAGATAAGATATACAAGACAGATGGAGGGAGAGTTCATAAGGGTATAATTGTCTCCACACAAAGATTGCCAGGAATCTATGCACTAGATCAGACAGTGAATCCACCTCCAGGCCACATCTTTCTGCCTGACTTCTTTCCTTTAATCTATGTAGAACATTAATGGTATTGGAGTCACTAACAGAGTTACAAAAAAATTTTTTTTTTAGTTTGATGATTTGTAGCTTATACTTAACCTTCATGCTGAGTTCCTGGTCAGCAGCTCCACTGAAGTATTCAGTGGTTACTCTACCCACAACGGCCTTCCTAGTCCACTCCCAGCTTTTTTTTTCTGTTTAATTTTTTTTAATCTATATCCCTTTACATTATCCATTTGAACACATATATTGACTTTTGCTTTTCAGTTTTTCTCTAATTCTTGTATTTGGTTGTATTTCCTGATTTGAATCATATTTTGTAAACAACAGAGGTTAACAGTGTGGGAAAGGTTGTTGGAAGATACATTATTTTATAAAACTTTCCATGGACCCAGTAGAGTAGAACCCAAGGCTAGAGGTTCTTTAACTCTTATCTTGGGAGAAAATATCCCTACTTGTAGTCTATTCCTGGATCAATAATATTATTCTTTGCTTATCTCAGTTAAGAGGGTTTGGCTGTTAATTTCTATTTGGGTAAAAAAATGTTTCAGTGTAATTTCTAATTAATTTTCTCTTTCTTAAAATATAAATGTGCAGGCAACACAAAAGATAGTTTAGGATTTGGGAATTATTTTGTTTATATGAAATGGACCTTTTTATTAAACAGCATTTATTATAGTTAACTCAAAAGTAATGTGCATTCGTTCTAGAAAATGAGAATTCTGAAAAGTAGAAGAAAAAAATTAAAATCACTTTATTCTAACACCCAGAGATGACTGTAGTTGAACTGTTGGTATAGTGTCCTCTAGTCTGCATTCAACTTTATTAAATTTTATGATGCATTTTTACAATTATATATTCTTTAGCTCCAGTTTATATATCTTTTTTTCAACTTTTTTACTTACATTCAGATGAATCAAAGAAACAAAACAGAGGACATAAACCTGTATTCTCTAGTGTAGAAGGGTGACAATATACTATGAACAGTAAATAATATTTTAAAAACAGCCCTAGGGCAATTAATTAATTACTTAGAAAATGAAAGTAACATCTTTTCCCTCTTTTTCATACACCAAAATGTATCTGTGAAACATTTGATACAATGGGAATGAGGAGCTACTTTTGGGAAACATAAGTAATGGGAAGTAATAGGGAGCATAAAGTAGTGAACTAATCACACAGATAAAAAAGATTTGATGACAAAGAGAAAACTATTTCAAAATGACAATTGGCAAATCATTGGAAATACTTGTATCAGCCTTAACAAAAATTTAATGCTCTTAGTATATAGAGGTTTTTTTTTTATCATTTAGTGGTTAGTAGAAAACCTCCATTTTAAAAACAGACAAAGGTATAAAAAATTTTGAAACTGCAAGTGAACAATGTATGAAATAATGTTTAGACTCATCAAAAATGTGGCTAAAACAGTAAAGTGTTATTCCCCCTCACCCCTTTTATTTTTTGACATTGCTGCTTGGCTTGTGGGATCTTAGTTCCCAGACCAGGGATTGAACAAGGGCCCTTGGCAGTGAAAATGTGGAGTCCTAACTACTAGACCTATAGGCAATTCTCTCTCTTTTTTTCTTTTTCTCTTTTAAATTGAAGGATAATTCACCTACTACACGATGTTAGTTCCAGGTGTACAGCATAGTGATTTGTTATTTCATACATTACAAGATCTACACCATGATAAGTAGTTACTATCTATCACCATACAAGATTACAATATTAATTCTGTTCTCCATGCTGTACATTTCATTCCTATGATTCATTTTTTTTTAATAACTGGAAGTTGAGTGTACCTTTTAATCTCCCGCACCTATTTCACTCATCCCCTGCCTCCCCAAGCCCCTCTGGGAAGCACCTGTTTGTTCCCTGTATCTGTAAGTCTGTTTCTGTTTTGTTATGTTTGTTCACTTGTTTCATTTTTTATGTTCTACATGTAAGTGAAATCATATGATATTTGTTTTTCTCTGTCTGACTTATTTCACTTAGTGTAATACCCTCTAGGTCTCTCCATGTTGTCACAACTGGCAAGATTTCATTCTTTTTTTTATGGCTGAGTAATATTCCATTATACATACATGCACATCTTCTTTATCCATTTATCTCTTTTTTTTAATGTATTTTATTTTATTTTTTTTTTATAAATTTATTTATTTTAGTTGGGGGCTAATTACTTTACAATATTGTAATAATTTTTGCCATACATTGACATGAATCAGCCATGGGTTTACATGTGTTCCCCTTCCTGGACCCCCCACCCACCTCCCTCCCCATCCCATCCCTCTGGGTCATCCCATTGCCCCGGCCCTGAGCCCTTGTCTCATGCATCGAACATGGAATGGTGTTCTGTTTCACATATGATAATATACATGTTTCAATGCTATTCTCCCAGAACGTCCCACCCTCACCTTCTCCCTCAGAGTCCATAAAATTGTTCTATGCATCTGTGTCTCTTATTCTGTCTCGCATATAGGGTTATCGTTACCATCTTTCAAATTCCATATGTATGCATTAGTATACTGTATTGTTGTTTTTCTTTCTGGCTTACTTCACTCTGTATAATGGGCTCCAGTTTCATCCATCTCAGTAGAACCGATTCAAATGTATTTTTTTTTAATGGCTGAGTAATATTCCATTGTGTATATGTACCACAGCTTCCTTATCCATTCGTCTGCTGATGGACATCTAGGTTGCTTCCATGTCCTGGCTATTGTAAACAGAGCTGCGATGAACATTGGGGTACACGTGTCTCTTTCAATTCTGGTTTCTTCGGTGTGTATGCCCAGCAGTGGGATTTCTGGGTCATATGGCAGTTCTATTCCCAGTTTTTTAAGGAATCTCCACACTGTTCTCCATAGTGGCTGTACTAGTTTGCATTCCCACCAACAGTGTAAGAGGGTTCCCTTTTCTCCACACCCTCTCCAGCATTTATTGCTTGTAGACTTTTGGATAGCAGCCATTCTGACTGGTGTGAAATGATACCTCATTGTGGTTTTGATTTGCATTTCTCTAATAATGAGTGATGTTGAGCACCTTTTCATGTGTTTGTTAGCCATCTGTATGTCTTCTTTGGAGAAATGTCTGTTTAGTTCTTTGGCCCATTTTTTGATTGGGTCGTTTATTTTTCTGGAATTCAGCTGCAGAAGATGCTTGTATATTTTAGAGATTAATTGTTTGTCTGTTGCTTCGTTTGCTATTATTTTCTCCCATTCTGAAGGCTGTCTTTTCACCTTGCTTATAGTTTCCTTTGTTGTGCAAAAGCTTTTAATTTTAATTAGGTCCCATTTGTTTATTTTTGCTTTTATTTCCAATATTCTGGGAGGTGGGTCATGGAGGATCCTGCTGTGATTTATGTCGGAAAGTGTTTTGCCTGTGTTTTCCTCTAGGATTTTTATAGTTTCTGGTCTTATGTTTAGATCTTTAATCCATTTTGAGTTTATTTTTGTGTATGGTGTTAGGAAGTGTTCTAGTTTCATTCTTTTACAAGTGGTTGACCAGTTTTCCCAGCACCACTTGTTAAAGAGATTGTCTTTCCTCCATTGTATATTCTTGCCTCCTTTGTCGAAGATAAGGTGTCCATATGTGCGTGGGTTTATCTCTGGGTTTTCTATTTTGTTCCATTGATCTATATCTCTATCTTTGTGCCAGTACCATACTGTCTTGATGACTGTGGCTTTGTAGTAGAGCCTGAAGTCAGCCAGGTTGATTCCTCCAGTTCCATTCTTCTTCCTCAAGATTGCTTTGGCTATTCGAGGTTTCTTATATTTCCATACAAATTGTGACCATTTATCTCTTGATGAACACTTAGGTTGCTTCTGTATCTTGGTTGTTGTGAATAATGCTGTAATAAACATAGGGGTATATATATTTTTCAGTTCTCCAATTCTTTGGCTACTTAATCCAAAGAGCTGACTCGCTGGAAATGAGCCTGTTGCTGGGAAAGATTGAAGGCAAAAAGAGAAGAGGGCAGCAGAGGATAAGATGGCTAGATAGCATCACTAACCAAATGGACATGAGTTTGAGCAAACTTCAGGAGATACTAAAGGACAGGAAAGCCTGACTTGCTAGAGTCCATGGGGTGTGTAAAATAAACAAATGGTACTACATGAATGGTACTATTATCAAGAATTGGACACAACTTAGCAACTGAACAGCAATATCTTTTTGAATTAGTGTTTTAGTTTTCTTTGGGAAAAATATCCGGAAGTGAAATTGCAGGATTGTACATGTGGCACAGTGGTAGAGAATCCACCTGCCAATGCCTGAGACACAAACTCAATCCCTGGATCAGGAAAATCGCTTAGAGTAGGAAGTGGCAATCTGTCCCAATATTCTTGCCTGGAAAATTCCTTGGACAGAGGAGCCCAATGGGCTACAGTCTATGGGATCTAAAAGAGTCAGAAACTACTGAGCACACACACAGTAGTTCTATTTTTAGTTTTTCTGAAGCACCTCAGTACTGTTTCCCATTGTGGCTACACCAATTTATATTCCCAGTAATAGAACACGAGGGTTTCCTGTTCTTCACATCCCTGCCAATACTTGTTACTTGTTGTATTTCTAATAACATCCATCTGACAGGTGTGAGGTGACATCTTATTATGGTTTTGATTTTTGTTTCACTGATGATTAGTGATGAGGAGCATCTTTTTGTGTTCATACTGTCCACCTTGTATTTCTTCTTGAGAAAATGTCTCTTCTGCTCCTCTGCCCATTTTTTAATTGAGTTGTTTGTTTTTCTGATGTTGAGTTATATGAGTTTGTTGTATATTTTGGATATTAACCCCTTATTGGACATATCATTTGCAAATATCTTCTCCCAGTCAATAACTGGACTTTTCATTTCATTGATTGGTCCTTTGCTGTGCAAAAGCTTTTAAGTTTCATGTAGTACCATTAGTTTATTTTTGCTTTTGTTTCCCTTTCTTGAGGAGACAGATCCAAGAAATTGCTAAGATGAATGTCTAAGAGCATATTGCCTATCTTTTCTTTTAGTAATTTTATGGTTTCAGATTTTACATTTAAGTCTTTAATCCATTATGAGATTATTTTTTATATGGTGTGAGGAAGTAGTTCAGTTTGATTTTTTTTGCCTGTGGCTGTCCAGTTTTCCTAACATGATTTATGGAAAAGACTGTCTTTTCCTCATTGTATATTCTTGTCTTGTCATAGATTAATTGATCATGAGTGCATGGGTTTATTTCTGGCTCTGTTCTGTTGCATTGTTCTGTTTTTCTGTTTTTGTACCACACAATTTTGATTACCTTAGCTTTGTAGTACACTTTGAAATGAGAGAGCATGATACCTCAAGCTTTGTTCTTCTTTCTCAGATTGTTTTGGCTGTTTGTGGCTTTGTTGTTTCCATACAGATTTTCGAATTATTTGTTGTAATTCTATGAAAAGTGCCATTGAATCTATAGATTGTGTTGGGGAGTATGGTAATTTTAACAGTAGTATTTCTTCCAGCCCATGAGTGCATGTGTGTGCACACTCAGTTGTGTCTGACTCTTTGTGACCCCATGGACTGTAGCCCACCAGGCTTCTCTGTCCATAGAATTTTCCAGGCAAGAATGCCAGAGTGGGTTGCCATTTCCTCCTCCAGGGGATCTTCCTGACCCAGGGACTGAACCAGCATCTCATGTCTCCTGCATTGGCAGGTGGATTTTTTATTTTTAAACCAACTGCATCACCTGGGTATGATGTATGTATCCATTTGTTTACATCATGTTCAGTTTCTTTCATCATTGTCTTAGAGTTTTCTGAATGTAGCTCTCTTACTTCCTTGGGTTAGATTTATTCCTAGGGTTTTTTTTTTTTAATGCAATTGTAAGCGGCTTGTTTTCTTAATTTCTCATTCTGATAGTTTGTTTTTAGTATATAGAAACACAGCAGATTTTTGTATATTAATTTCGTTGTCTTGTAATGTTACTGAACTCATTGATGAGTTCTAATAGTTTTTGGTGACATCCTTAGGATTTACTATACATAGTTTTAAATCATATGCTAACAATGATAGTTTTGCGTCTTCCTTTCCAGTTTGGATTCCTTTTATTTCTTTTTCTTGTCTGATTTCTGTAGTAGGACTTCCAATACTATGTTGAATAAAGTCACAAGAGTGGGTACCCTTGTCTTGTTCTTGATTTTAGAGGTAATGTTTTTAGCTTTTCACTGTTGAGTATGATGTTAGCTGTGAGCTTGTCATATATGGCCTTTATTATATTTGAGGTATGTTCCTTCTATGCCCACTTTATTGACAGTTTTTATCACAAATTGGTGGTGAATTTTGCCCAAAGTTTTTTTTCCACATCTATTGAGATGACCATGTGATTTTTAGTTTTCAATTTGTTAATGTGGTATATCACACTGATTGCTTTAGAGATGTTAAATCATCCTTGCATCCCCCGGATAAGTGCCATTTGATCATTTTAAATTTAAAATGATCTTTTAAATGTATTGAATTTGGTTTGCTGATATTCTGTTGAGAATTTTTGCATCTATGTTCATCAGTGTTACAGGCTTGTAATTTTCTTTTTTTGTGATGTCTTTGTCTAGCTTTGTTATCAGAATGATGCTGGCCTCATAGAATGACTTTGGAAGCATTCCTTCCTTTTTAATTTTTTGGTATAACTTGAGACGACTAGGTGTTAATTCTTCTTTAAGTGTTTGGTAGAATTCACCTGTGAAGCTGTCTGGTCCTGGACTTTGGTTTGTTGGGAGTTTTTTGATTACTTATTCAATTTCCTTACTGGTAATTAGTGTATTCTTATTTTCTGTTTCTTCCTGACTCAGTCTTGTGAGATTGTATGTTTCTAGGAATTTATTCATTTTCTAGATTGCATTTTGTTGGCATATAATTGTTCATAGTAATCTGTTGTGATTCTTGGTATTTCTGTGGCGTTGGTTGTAACTTTCCCTCATTTCTGATTTTATTTATTTGGGCCTTCTCTTTTTTCCTGATGAATCTGGCTTAAAAGCTTATCAGTTTTGTTTGTCTTTTCAAAGAACCCACACTTTTTTTCATTAATGATTTCTATCACTTTTTATTACTTTCATTTTATTTTTGCTCTGATCTTTATTCTTTCTGTCCTTTTATTAACTTTGGGTTTTGTTTGTTCTTCTTTTCCCCGTTCCTATAGGTGTCTGGTTGGGCTTCTTATTTGAAATTTTTTAAATTTCCTGAGGCAAACTTGAATCACTATAAACTTTCCTCCTAGAGCTACTCTTGCTGCATGCCATAGATTTTGAATTGTTGTATTTTGTTCTCATTTGTCTCCGGGTATATTTAAATTTCCTCTTTGATTTCAACTCATTTGTAGGTTGCCTACCAAGAGGTATGGATCTGGCCTGTACCATGTCTCCATTGCTTGTTTAGTAGCATATTGTCTACCTGCCACATGTTTGTGAGTTTTGCAGGGTTTGTTTTTTTTTTTTTTTGTAGTTGATTTCTGGTTTCATACTATTGTGGCCAGAAAAGGTGCTTGATATGATTTCAGTCTTCCTAAATTTATTGAGATTTGCCTTATGGCCTAGCATATGGCCCATCTGAAACTTTATTCTATGTTCACTCGAAAAGAATGTGTATTCTGCTGCTTTTGGATGGAATGGTCTCTATATATTAGTTAAGTTCTGATTGAATGTGTCATTTAAAGCCAGTGTTTCCTTACTGACTTTTGGTCCATTGATGTAAGCAGGGTATTAAAGTCCCCTACTATTATTGTGTTACTGTCAATTTCTCTTTGTCTGCTAATGTTTGCTTCATGTGTTTAAGTGTTGAGTACCTTGTAAAGTCGCTCAATCATGTCTGCTTCTTGGTGACCCCATATGGACTGCAGCATGTCAGGCTTCCCTGTCCTTCACTATCTCCCTGAGTTTGCTTAGACTCATGTCCGTTGAATCAGTGATGCCATCCAACCATCTCATCTTCTGTCGTCCCCTCTCCTCCTGCCTTCAATCTTTCCCAGTATCAGGGTCTTTTCCATTGAGTTGGCTCTTCACATCAGGTGGCCAAAGTATTGGAGCTTCAGCTTTAGCATCAGTCCTTCCAGTGAATATTCAGAGTTGATTTCCTTTAGGATTGACTGATTTGATCTCCTTGAAGTCCAAGGAACTCTCAAGAGTCTTCTCCAGAGCCACATTTCGAAAGCATAAATTGTTCAGTGTTCAACCTTCTTTATGGTCCAACTCTCACATCCATAAATGACTATGGGAAAAATCATCACTTTGACTCCACAGACCTTGTCAGCAAAGTAATGTCTCTGCTTTTTAATACACTGTCTAGGTTTGTCATAGCTTTTCTTCCAAGGAGCAAGTGTCTTTTAATTTCATGGCTGCAGTCACTGTGCACAATGATTTTGAAGCCCAAGAAAATAGTCTGTAACTGTTCCCATTTTTTTCCCCAAAATATGTATGTTGGATACATGTATATTTACAATTGTTATATCTGCTTCTTGGATCAATCCCTGATCATTATGTAACATGCTTCTTTGTTTCTTGCTACAGTCTTTGTTTTAAAGTCTATTTTGTCTATTCTAAGGATTGCTACTCCAGTTTTCTTTTTGATTCCATTTGCATGGAATCCCTTTTTCCATTCCCTCACTTTCGGTCTGTATCTGTCTTTAGATCTGAAGTGCTCCTTTGTAGGCAGCATTTGTATGGGGTTTTATGAGGTTTTGTGTGTGTCCTTTGAGAGTGGAGTCTCTGTTTCCTACAGTCCTCTGACTCCCTTGTGCGCAAACCCTGCTCATCTTCAATGCTAGATATTCTGGAGGCTTGTTTTCCTGGTTCAGAGTCCCTGGACTGAGGGCCCATTATGGGGATTGGATCCTTCTCTCCTTGAGCAGAACTTCTGCAATTGTGATTATCCTCCCAGGATAATCACATTTGTGGGTTGCCTACCCAGGGATGTAGATCTTGCCTGTACCATGTCTCCGCCCCTCTGTTCATCTCATTGTGATTCCTTCTTTATATCTTTAGTTGTGGAAAATCTTTTCTGCTAGTCTTCAGGTCATTCTCATCAATAGTTGCTCTGTAAATACTTGTCATTTTGGTGTGCCCACATGAGGAGATAAGCTCAGGGTCTTCAGTCATCTAGGCTACCCTTGTATATATTTGTTCATTTTTATAATGATATGCTTTATGTATGATTATGTATTCATTAAAGTTTATGTATAAAGTATAATTCATGTTATATAACAGTAATTTGGGGGGTTACAATTTGTCATAAAAAGAAAACTAAAGCTAGTTATTTTTTTAAAAAAACCTAAAATAGATCATTTCTGATTACAAAATACACATTACAAAATTTTAAATATTAGAAAAATAGATCATTAAAAATGAGTTCTGTCCTTCCTCCATCCCTACTATTAAGAGTATATTTATAAGCAGTTACATTTTTTAAAATCACTGTGTGATTAGATTTGTGAAATGTTTGTTCATGTATGATTAAATTTGTGAAGTAGAATGTAATGAGATGTTCTTTGCTCTTAGGTTTATTCAGATATGCAGTGAACCAGATTATGTTTTGTGAAATAATATCTCAACATTTTTCTTCATGCTTTAGGTATGTGTTCTTTTTGGATCCATGCAATCTGGACTTGATAAACCGGAAGATCAAGTCTGTAGCACTGTGTGTAGCAGCATGTCCAAGACAAGAACTGAAAACCATAAGTGATGTTCAGAAGTTTGCAGAGATAAATGGTGAGACATTAGGCTTTCCAAGTCTATAGCACAGTCACTGTTAAATATTATGTTTTTGCCTTTCAATATGAATTTGTCCTAGCATTAAATAAATCATCATAGAACCTTAGAAAGAAAAAGAAAAGTGAAGATACTTTGGACTTCCTTGATATAAATTATTATAGTCATTTAGGGAGCTTGTTGAAACACCAGATTCCTGGGCCCTGCCCAGGGAAATTCTGACTGAGTAGGTCTTTGGGTCCTGAAGATTTGTATTTTTTACAAATGTTTCAGGTGATTTTGATGTAGCCTGTTTGAGTATTTGGGAAATATTAGACTACTGTATGGGAAATTTGTCCCCCCCCCCCCCGCCCAAATATAGGTTCAAAGTATTTCAATTAGTTTATTTTTATCCCTGGATGTAATATGTATCTATAATAGGAAATATGAAACGTTCAGAAAAAAATAATGAAGTCAAAAAACTTCTACTATTTTTCAGTGTGTTAACTGTATATATAATTTTGTGTTTTGCTTTTTTAATTAGATATTATGTCTTAATCATTTTTCGAAGAAATAAGTTATGAGAAACCTTGAGCTTAAATATTTGGGAATTCCCTGAGAAAACAAGCTTATTCAATCTCCTGAGCTCTAGCTTTCTTCTCCTAGGTTGCTAATCTCCAGGTGCTACCCCAGCTCCATATGACTCACAGCAGTGCTCTTCAGAGAATGTTTTTTTTTAAACCTCTCTTCAAGGAAGGCTGCATAGTGATAGTCCCTCCAGCTTGTATTTTTCCATGAGGTTTCATGTTTGTATTTTGTGTGCATGAATCTGGAGAGTTGCCTTTGTCCTGCCCAAATTCACAGGCTAGTTCTTCTTGAACAAGAGCTGACTCGGGCATCCACCTGGTGTCACTTCTGACTGGTTGGAGAAATAGCCCAGGAACATAACTATATATACATCAGCCTGGTCCTAGAGTTTAGAGTGTTTCAGACGGAGGTGCTAGCCTTCTGAGGGAGCAGGATGGAGGCTTCCAGACCAGTGGTATTCCTGTCCGTCAGCATCAGGTAGTAGGAAGATCATGGGACTGATTTGGATCTGGGTTCTAATTCTGCTTCTGTCACTGACTGGCTCTGTAATGAGGGACAGAAGGTATAGCCTGTCTGAGCCTAGACTTACTCATCTGAGACAATGTAGATTTCAAATAATGTCCCTCTCTTAGGTTGGAATGAGGATTAAATGAGATGATGCATGACAAGTACTGGGTACTTGGTGGGCACTGAATAAACAGTTACCAACTACTCTTTTAAGATCTCATTCTCTCATACATGTGTTGATTTGCTGAGTCTGATACCAGGACTGTCAGCTCCATCATTATCAGGTTTCAGGGAAGGGTGAGTTATTCCTTAAGGGCTTTCCTAAAATATCAGACAATGTGGGCATATATAGTGTACTCTGAGAGGTAGTATCATTGAGTGGTTAATTGTATAGACTCAGGAACCAGATTGCCTGGGTTCAGGTGTTGGTCCTGCTACTTAATATCTGTGAGACCCTGGGCAAGTTACTCAATCTCTCCATGCCTCAATTTCCCCATCTATGAAACAGGTGTATTTGTACCTGAAGTACCTCATAGAATTGTTATGAGGAGTTAATACATGAAAAATGGTTAGAACAGTGTTGGGCAAATATAACTTGTTTAAAAAAAAAAAATTGGCTCCTGCTGTTACAGCATCATCATTGTTATTATTCTACCAATGGAATGTAATATTTTTCCTGTCTCCAAACTTCTACTGAACTTACATACTGCTGCTGTGTTAATCCTCCTTATTAATCTCTTATTCAGAAATCAATGGTAAAAAGATAAAATCAAAGTCTATGGGTCTTACCCTGGCATTCAAAACTATGATCTAGTATTGAACTATTTTCTAACATGTTCTCTTGGACCTACTGGATGTGAGTCTTGGTCCTTGAACCTGACATATCATCTGGAAGGCCAGAAGCGAGCTAGTTCCTTGTTGGCTGTATTGCCCTGCTGTGATGATCCACTGGGGGAAAATGCTCCCTGATGCCCAGTTTTCATGCTTTGTTTCCAGACCCCTATCCTTGTAAGTGAATATGATACTGAGTATGGCCTTAATAGGTCTTGTTAAGAAGCCGCTTCCAGTGAGTTTTGCAGCTTTGTATTACCCATAGTATCTTGCACAAAGTTGTTGTTCAGGAGTGTTAATGAATAAACATTATTTTAGAAAACAGACCTCTTAGATTGGTGCCTAGTGATAAAGGCACCCTTAGGCTTTTGAGGCAGCTGTTTGCAAAATAAGTTAGCAGGTTAGGCATTTAAAAAAGTAACAGTGTCAACATCAAAAAGCACAGCAGTGGAGGATGGAGAAGATAATAATTTAAAAATGTAAATAGAAAACTATAAAATTATAATCAAGAGGGAGCCTTTTTTTGTAGGGGCCTAAGCACTTTAATTTTAGAAGTATCCCTAAGTTGAAATTTCTGAATTTCTTAAAAGAATCTATATTGTTTTTTGGATTGGTGACTTAAAGCTGGAGGTACAGGTTGATTTGGAAGGAGCAGATAATTTTTATTGTTATCATATATACCTCTTAATCATTAATTTCAGAGATGTGTATCTTTAAAAGATAATTTAGATTTAAGTGGGAACTTGCTGACTCTAAGAGAATTGTTAAAAGTCCATGAAAGAGCTCTAATGTATGAGAAAACCACAAAGCTCATAGAAGAAGACATAAGAGAAAGCTTTCTGAATTGGATTTGGCAATAATTTCTTGGATGTGAACCAAAAGCACAGGCAACAAAAGAAAATGTAGATAAATTGAACTCATCAAAATTTAAAACTTCCATGAGTCAAACACACAATCAACAGAATGAAAGGCAACTCGTGGAATAGGAGAAAATATTTGCAAATCTTATATCTGGTAAGGGGTTAATGTCCAGAATAGGTAAGGAACTCCTACAACTCAACAACAAGAAAAAACTACAATCTAATTAAAAAATAGGCAAAGGACTTGCGTAGACATTAATGCAAATAAGGTGTATGAGTGGCCAATAATAAGGATATGAAAAGAGACTGAATGAACATCACTAATTATAAGGGAAATGCAAATCAAAACCACAGTGAGATATCACCTCATACCCACTGGGATGGCTACTATAAATACAAAAACCCAGAATGTAGCAAATGTTGGTGAGGATGTGGAGAAATGGGAATCCTTGTACACCATTGGTAGGAATGTAAAATAATGTGTCTGCTGTGGAAAACAGTATGAGGTTCCTCAAAAATTAGAAAATGGAACCAGGAGGATCTCTAAGACAGTGAAAATGCTTTGTATGATACTATAATAGTGGATACACGTCATTATACATTTTTCCATGCCCATAGAAGAAATGTAGTAGCCCTCATAATCAACAAGAGTCCGAAATGCAGTACTTGAGTGCAGCCTCAAAAATGACAGAATGATCTCGGTTCATTTCCAAGGCAAGCCATTCAACATCACAGTAATCCAAGTCTATGCCCCTACCACCAATGCCAAAGAAGCAGAAATTGATCAGTTCTATGAAGCCCTAGAGGACCTCCTAGAACTAACACCAAAAAAAAAGATGTTGTATTCATCATTAAGGATTGTAATGCAAAAGTAGGAAGTCAAGAGACACCTGGAGTTACAGGCAAGTTTGGCCTTGGACAACAAAATGAAGCAGGGCAAAGGCTAACTGAATTCTGCCAACGGAATGCATTGGTCATAGCAATTACCCTTTTTCAAAAACACAAGAGACGACTTTACACATGGACATCGCCAGATGGCTATTACTGAAATCAAATTGATTACATTTTTTGTAGCCAAAGATGAAGAAGCTGAACAAGACCTGGAGCTGACAATGGCTCAGATCATCAGCTTCTCATAGCAAAATTCAGGCTTAAACTAAAGAAAGCGAGGGAAACCACTAGGCCAGCCAGGTACAATTTAAATCAAATCCCCTATGAGTATGCAGTGAGGTAACAAATAGATTCAAGAGGTTAGAACTTGTAAACAGTATGCTTGAAGAACTATGGACAGGGGTCTGTAATATTGTGCAGGAGGCAGTGAACAAAACCCTCCCAAAGAAAAAGAAAAGCAAGAAGGCAAAGTGATTATCTGAGCAGGTTTTACAAATAGCTAAAGAAAGAAGAGAAGTGAAAAGCAAGGGAGAAAGCCATAGCCAACTAAATGCAAATTTCCAAAGAACAGCACAGAGAGATAAGAAGGCCTTCTTCAATGAACAAAGTGTAAAACTTGAAGAAAACAACAGAAGGGGAAAGACTAGAGATCTCTTCAGGAAAATTGGAGATATCAAGTGAACATTTTGCCCAAAAATGGGCACAATAAAGTATATAAATGGTAGAGACCTAGTAGACACTGAAAAGATCAAGAAGAGATGGAAAGAATACACAGAAGAACTGTGTAAAAAAGATCCAGATGGACGGGATGACTACAATGGTGTGGTCAGCCACCCAGAGCCAGACATTCTGTAGCACAAAGTTAAATGGGCCTTAGGAAACACTGCTGTTAATAAAGCTAGTGTATGCTACAGAATTCCAGTATAACTATTCAGAACCCTAAAGGATGATGCCATCATGGTGTTGCATTCAATATGTTAGCAAATCTGGAAGACCCAGAAGTGGCCACAGGACTGGAAAAGGTCAATCCTCATCCCAATTCCCAAGAAGGGTAGTACTAAAGAATGTACTAACCATCAGACAATTGCACTCATCTTCCATGCTAGTAAGGTCATGCTTAAAATCTTGCAAGCTAGGCTTCAGCATTATTGCGAACCAGGAACTTCCAGATGTCCTATCCGGATTTAGAAAAGGAAGAGGAACCAGAGATCAAATTGCCAACATTCACTGGATCATAGAGAAAGCAAGGGAATTCCAAAAAAACCATTTACCTCTGTTTCATCGACTATGCCAAAGCCTTTGACTGTGTGGATTATAATAAACTGGAAAGCTCTTAAAGAGATGGAATACGAGACCATCTTACCTGTCTCCTGAGAAAACCTGTATGGGGGTCGAGAAGCATCAGATAGAACCTTGTTTGGAACAACTGATTCGTTCAAGATTGAGAAAGGAGTACAACAGGGCTCTCTGCTGTCACTCTGTTTGTTTAATCTATATGCTGAGCACATCATGAGAAATGCTGGGCTGAATGAGTTACAAGCTGGAATCAAGATAGACAGGAGAAATATCAACAACTTCAGATATGCTGATGATACCACTCTAATGGCAGAAAGTGAAGAGGAACTAAAGAGCCTCTTGATGAGGGTGAAGGAGGAGAGTGAAAGAGCTGGCTTAAAACTAAATATTAAAAAAACTAAGATCATGGCATCCAGACCCATCACTTGATGGCAAATAGAGAGGGAAAAGTTGAAAGTAGTGACAGATTTCCTTTTCTTGGACTCTAAAATCACTGTGGATGGTGACTGCAGCCATGAAATCAGAAGACGTTTCCTTCGTGGCAGGAAAGTTATGACAAACCTAGACAGTGTGTTGCAAAGCAGAGACATTACTCTGCTGACAAAGATTCTTATAGTCAAGACTATGGTCTTGCCAGTGGTCATGTACGGTTGTGAGAACTGGACCATAAAGAAGGCGGAGCGCTGAAGAATTGATGCCTTCGAACTATGGTGCTGGAGAAGACTCCTGAAGGTCCCTTGAACAGCAAGGAGATCAAGCCAGTCAATCTTAAGGAAAATCAACCCTGAATACTTGTTGGAAGGACCGATGCTGAGACTGAAACTCCCGTATTTTGGTCTTATGATGTGAACTGACTCATTGGAAAGGTCCCTGATACTGGGAAAGATTGAGGGCAGAAAGAGAAGAGGGTGTCGGAGGATGAGATGGCTGGATGGCATCACCAATGCAATGAACATGAACTTGGACAAAGTTTGGGAGATGGTGAGGGACAGAAAGGCCTGGCGTGCTGCAGTTCATGGGGATGCAAAGAGTTGGATATGACTGGGCAACTGAACAACAGCAGAATGTAAAGCACGAAGATGAACTCTAATGTAAACTATGGACTTTGGGGTGGTTACGATTTGTCAGTGTAGGTTTATCGGTTGTATCAAACATACCATTCTGGTGGGAGAATGTTGATAATGGTGGAGGCTAGGCGTATGTGGGGATGTGAGGTTTATGGGAAATCTATGTACCTTCTTCTCAGTTTTGCTGAGAACCTAAAACGCTCTTAAAAAAATTGTCTTGGAGCAAAATAGATTGCTATCTGACCCAAAAGTTCCACTTTTAGAAGAATTGACAACAGGATATCAAAGAGATATTTGCACATTCATGTTCATTGCAGGGAGAAGGCAATGGCACCCCACTCCAGTACTCTTGCCTGGAAAATCCCATGGTCGGAGGAGCCTGGTGGGCTACAGTCCATGGGGTCACTAAGGGTCGGACATGACTGAGCGACTTCACTTTCACTTTTCCCTTTCATGCACTGGAGAAGAAAATGGCAACCCACTCCAGTATTCTTGCCTGGAGAATCCTAGGGACGGCGGAGCCTGGTGAGCTGCCGTCTATGGGGTCGCACAGAGTCGGACACCACTGAAGCGACTTAGCAGCAGCAGTTCATTGCAGCCTTATGCTGCCAAGAGGTAGAAGGAACCTAAATTTCCATTGACAGATGAATGGATAAAGAAAATGTGGTATATACATACAGGGGAATACTAGTCAGCCTTAAAAAATAAGGAAATCCTGCCATATACTATAATATATATGAAGTTTGAGGATATTATGCTAGGTGAAGTAAGCCAGTCACAGAAAGACAAATGCTGCATGATTACACTTATATGAAGTACCTAAAGTAGTCAGGGGCTTCCCTGGTGGCTCAGTGGTGAAGAGTCCGCTTGCCAATGCAGGAGACTGGTTCAACCCCTGATCTCAGAGGATCTCATATGCTGGAGAGCAACTTAGCCTATGTACCACAACTATTGAGCCTGTGCTCTAGAGCCCGGAAACCACAACTCCTGAGCCCACAGGCAGCAACTACTGAAGCACGTGTGCCCTAGAGCCCATGCTCCACAACAGGAGAAGCCCACGCACTGCAACTAGAGAGTAGCCCCTGCTTGCTGAAACTAGGGAAAAGCCTGTGCAACAGCGAATGCCCAGCACAGCCATAAATAAATAAATAAAATTATAAATATATTAAAAATAATAGACTCTTTAAAGGTAAAATGGTGGTTGTGAGAGCTGAGGGGGATGGGAAATGGGGAGATGATGTTGGATGGGTATAGAGTTTCAGTTTTGCAAGATGAAAAAATTTTAGAGCTCTGTTGCACAACAGTGTACATATAGTTAACACTACCATACACTTTTTAAAAAATGCTTACTATGGTATGTTTTATGTTATATTTTTATCAGAATTTTTTTTAAAAAGAAAGGAAATTCTGACACATGCTACAGTATGGATGGACCTTGAAGATATTAGGTTAAATGAAATAAGCCAGTTACAAAAGGGCAAATACTATATGAGTCCCCTTATTAAATGAGATACTTAGAGTGGTCAAATCCACAAAGGCAGAAGGTGGACTGGTAGTTGCTGGGAGCTGTGGGGAGAGAGAAATGGGAAGTTACTGATTTCTACATGAAGAGTTTCAGTTTTGCAAGATGAAGAGATCTGGAGATGGATGATGGTAATGATTGCACAATAATGTACTTAATGAAAACTTAGTGTATATACATAGTGAATGTACTTAATGCTACTGAAATCTGCACTTAGACATGGTTAAGATGGTAAAATTTTTGTTATGTGTATTTTACCATAATTTAAAAGTTTATGAAAGAGAGAATCCTGTTTGGGGTAGTAACTTTTTCGATGATTATTTAAAAACTTATTTTAAAATGCAAGGTTAAAATAACATTTTTTCTTACCAGAAGGAAAAGATAATATAAATCCTTTTCAGAATTTTAAGTTTCCATGACAATGTTTGAAGGTACTTTTTTAGCACTTAACCATCCATTCATGTGAACTTTTATTACCTTTACAAATTATTTGAAATCAGTATAAGGAAAAGCTCTTAGTTCCTGTAGTAATGTAAGAAATACATTTATCAGGCAAATGATAGTTCCTCCATTCTTTGTTTCTTTTATACAAGAAAGAGGAGTTGTTTTCTTGGACACTTAGTTTGTGGACTACTTCTGTCAAATATGTCTGACTAGAATAGAAAGCTTGGAAGAAATAGCTGAAAATTAGACTGATTATGTAGAGATGCTGCCATATTACAGGGAGCTTTAAAAGACAGATTTCAGATGAATATAAAAGTATTTTTTGTATATCAATTTACTGATAGATGTATAAATGTGTGTTTCATTATTTTGAGCCATAGCTTATACAGACACCAATATCATAAATATGTGATGCTAGAGAATAAAACAATTTAACAATTGCCTTTGAAAATCAGAGGTGCCAGATACCATTAGGATTCAGTGTTAAACTTCTTTGGTGCTTTGTTTATCATCTTGCTGCAGTGGTGCAGGAGTTTCCTGGGGGCAGAATCACGCTCTATTTATCTCTGAATATCCAAGCCCTAATATAGGATCTCACACAGCAATGATTCATGTTTTTTGAAAGAATAATAGACTGAATGTCCCTCTTCATCTCTATTGCCACTTAATAATTTCTCATTCTCTTAACACATTATCCTTTGCTCAACTCTGTATCCATGTGAGTTGCCACCAGCAGGTAAACTGTTCAGCTTCAGTCTAAGTAGAATTGCTGTGAAATCAGTTCTTTTTATTCATCTCTAAATAATTCATCTTATTCATCTATTTGTCTCTCTTATACATACTTTCCAAGTGATTATTCATGCTTTTCTTAAGTCCTCTTTTTCTTCCTCTTTCCTAAGCTCTACTAAAACCCTCTGGTGAGAGCTTGCATCTGAGGTCTTATTTTTCAGCAGATCGTGAATCCATCAACTTTCCTTCCCTGCCGTTTCTGATGAACAAGTTTCTTTCCCCCTTTATTATCATTATTTTGGAAAACTCAATAATGTATACATTGTAGGAGGGGGAGGAGTCTCCCTCCCTCTGACACTAACTTCAACTTTACATGAAAATTTCATCTCAGCCCAGCCAGATCATCCGCTGGGTTCAAACCATGACAGATGGTGAAGGGAAGGGAAGATGATACCCGCTCAGATGTTCTTCCTCTTCCTCTCCCTCTTCTGATTCTGATCCTACCACCACATCTGGTCCATAGTCCACCGTTCACTTTACTCCACTGTTCCTGATGTTCAGCATGGGCATTTGAGTCTAAATAGGCAAATCAGACTGAAGCTCAGTGTTTTCTTTCAACATATTTATGATACCTATTTGTGCTGTGCACAGTGGCATGTGCCATGCCCATGCTTTGCATGTCATTTTATTCTTTCCACATACAGTCTAAATTCTAAACAAAAGTTTAGAAATGAGAATAACCTGTAAGTTGAGGGCTGACTGCTTGTTCTCAGTTGGTGCTAGTATTTTACATGGTGCTAGTATTTTACATGGAATTCCTTATTGTTTCTTGTATTACTCTTAGCAAACTGTTGTATCAATATTATTTTGTTTTCCCTAACTGTAGTAAAATAGCCGATTTCTTATTTTTCTTTTGTGTCCCATTTATAGCACTCCTATTTAACAGTTCTTCTTCAATGTACTGTATCTTGTATAAATTCAGAGAGCTTTATGACCTGCCATTTGGCCCATGTTCACATTTTGAGTAGAGCCATGCAGTTTGGGGAGAAGGCAATGGCCCCCTACTCCAGTACTCTTGCCTGGAAAATCCCATGGACAGAGGAGCCTGGTAGGCTACAGTCCATGGGATCGCTAAGAGTCGGAAATGACTGAGCGATTTCACTTCCACTTTTCCCTTTCATGCACTGGAGAAGGAAATGGCAACCCACTCCAGTATTCTTGCCTGGAGAATCCCAGGGACGGGGGGAGCCTGGTGAGCTGCCGTCTATGGGGTCGCACAGAGTCGGACACAACTGAAGCGACTTAGCAGCAGCAGCAGCATGCAGTTTGGTGCTTTCAGTGATCATTGCTGAAAATCATGAGAGAGTATGTGATCCATTCAGATAAAATATGTGAATACTAACAAGCCTTTGGATTATTGTTATCTAGTTGGTAAGTGTAGAGTTAGTATGAATAGACAATCAGATTATTGTTTGCCTTTTTTTCTTTACCAGTCAGTTACACTATAACTTAAACCACAGAGTTAGTATGGATTCTTTTTTTTTTTTTAACTTTTATTGGAGTATAGTTGCTTAGTATGGATTCTTTTTGGCCACAGTATATCAAAAAATTGGCTGTCATTTATAAATGAGTGAAATGAACAACTGTAGCAACTGATTTAATTGACTCCAAATCAGAGATCATCAAGGGAGACTTGACTGTTAAAATGAGGGGGAAATTCTTAAATTTAGTAATGTAATTCTAAGTAATTACTTGATTCAACAAATAGTTAATTAGTACACATTAAATATGTACCAGAAAGACAAAAACAAGGTATAGTTGCCATGTATAAGGAGCTTGCATTAGAGTAGACAGTCAAACTTCTCTTTATCCTCTGCAGTACCTAGTAGGAGTCTTGTACAAAGATGGCCAAAGTTAATTCCCTCAGCAGATATTTATTGTGTACCTAGTATGTGCCCGTAGTGATCACAGATGTCATATCTCCAGCTAGTTAATAGTGCTTCTTGGGAATTGCAAATATGTCCATCCTTTTTATTGGTTACTAGAAATGGAAATTGGAAAATTGTCTTGCTCTTTTCTGGCATACGAATACAGAATGCTTTCCTCCTTCGAAAGGAATTAAATTCATTGAACTCATATTCATGTCATTTGTTCTTAATAACAAGAACTTCTGCATTGAAAGATTTTCTTTTTCATTAACTACAATTTTCTAAACCATGTGTTTTAAGGACTATTTTTTTCCTCTTGGTGTATCCTACAATGTTATGATGATGATGAAAGTCACTCAGTCGTGTCCAACTCTTTGCAACCCCATGGACTATACAGTCCATGGAATTCTCCAGGCCAGAATACTGGAGAAGGTAGCCATTCCCTTCTCCAGGGGATTTTCCGAGCCTAGGGATCGAACCCAGGTCTCCCACATTGCAGGCGGATTCTTTACCAGCTGAGCCACAAAGGAAGCCCAAGAATACTGGAGTGGGTAGCTTATCCCTTCTCCAGCGGATATTCCTGACCCAGGAATCGAACCGGGGTCTCCTGCATTGCAGGTAGATTCTTTACCAACTGAGCTATGAGAGAAGCCCTTTAATATTGGAGTGGGTTGCCATTTCCTTCTCCAGGGGATCTTTCTGACCCAGGGATCGAACCTGTGTCTTCTGGATTGGCAGGCAAATTCTTTACCACTGCACTACCTAGGAAGCCAAATGTTATTGAGATAGTAAATCAAACAAAATTTTAAAATAAGAATTAGCCCCCAATGCCAACTCTTTATTTCAAATAATTTGATGTTTTAGACTAGTAGTTCTTAACTAAGGGTGATTTTTGCACCTGCCACAGCTACCTCCTCCCCCTCCCCCATCTAGGATGTTTGGTAGTGTCAGGAGACGTTTTTTGTTGTCACAGTTAGTTGAGAGGTTACAGGGAGGCTGCTGGCATCTAGTGGACAGAGACCAGGGTTGCTGATAAACATCCTGCAAATGCATAAGACGGCTCCCTACAACCAAGAACTGCCTGAGAATTGTGTTAATACCAAGGTTTAGAAATCCTGTTTTAGATAGTGTACTTTGTAGTGAATGGTGAAAAGCATATATCATTATATATAACATGTAACACCAAAATATAAGAGATTAAAATAATTCTTTTTTGTTGTTGTTGTTAATCAGGATGTCTGTTTTATCAACAGATGGCTTTTGAGTGCTGTCTGTGTGCCAGGAAATAGAAATTCCAGATATTTTGAAGGCATAAGGTCCCAGTTCTCAAAGAGCTCACATTCTAAAGATAGAAATGATATGTAAACTAAAAAATTATAAAATAATGTGTTTTATAATACAGCTAAGAAGTAAATAGCTTTGTTTGGGTGCATCAGATAAGACTTGACGGAGGGGGTAAAGTTTGTAGTTTGTAGAAGTTCTTCTCAAACTTGAACACTCTTTCAGATGCTAGTTAGGAAAGGACAGCTCAAGCAGAGGGAATAGCATGTGGAAAAGCCTGGAAGCTTGAGAAACCGCAAGAATTATAAGTAGTTTATTAATGAGCCTGGGGTTTTAGGTAGAGGCCTGCCTTAGGAGGGCTTTGAAGCCAAGGAGTTTGGAATTTGTCCTGAGGGTGGAGGTGTAATAAACTAATCCTAAGTTTACAGAAATCATTCTGAAGGTTGTGTGCAGGATGGAGGTAAGAAATCCTCTGAGAGAGTAGTTTAACTGACCCAATAAGAGATCATGATGGTCTGAAATAACATAGATCTAGGACTTCCCTGGTGACTCAGTGGTGAAGAATCCACCTGCCAACGCAAGGGACACAGGTTCGATCTGAGAAGATCCGACATGCTGCAGGGCAACTGAGCCTGTGTGCACAACTGAGCCTGTGCATAGCAACCACTGAAGCCTGAGTGCCCTAGAGCCCGTGCTCTGCAACAAGAGAAGCCACAGCAACGAGAAGCCTGCACATTGCAACGAAAAGAAAGCCTGTGTGCAGCAGTGAAGACCTAGTGCAGTCAAAAATAAATAAATAAATAAAAATTATTTTTAAAAAATTACGTAGAAAAGTCTGATTGTCAGGACTTGGTATCTTGAATGTCTTGAATAATACGAGAAGACATAAATGGAAGATGTAGATAAAGAAGATAAGAATGACTTCCATACTTCATCTTGGGGATTTTATGAATGGTGGAGCCATTACCTAGGGTAGATTTAAAACGGGAGGAGGCAGAGCAGATTTAGAGAGTGGGTGATTGAAAAAACTGTTTTTCAAACGTATTGTCTTTGCAGTGTCTGTGGAATATACATTTTTTCTCAGGAGCATATTGAATACTTGTCTGATTATGATTATTAGGAAAGACACAGAAGAAGCATTGTGGGCTACAGGTAAAGAATTCTGTTTCTTAGTTTGTCAGTGATCTCCTAAAAGGCCTTGGAAACATGACACTTTTTTTCATCTGTAATGTTTGGAGCATGGTGATGGAAACATACGTCTTAGTGGAGTTGTTATAAGTGATATTGAGCTAAAATATAAATAATTAACTATTATAAGGCATTTGAAATGTTGTAGTAGTTAAACATTCTGGGGACTATAGCAACTGTTTACCAAGATAAATGCTTATATACCCAAGTTAGGTTCCTAAGATCATTCATTCTGATGGCCTTTGAATAACATTGGCTGCTGAGTTGCATGGATTACCTCTGATATGGTTTTGATGAGCTTTTGTTCTTTGCTTTAGACTTTTCATTACTCTAGCATGGTTTTTCCCTGTTTTTTGCATTAGAAGAAAAATATTGTCTTGCTGTTTATAACCAAACATCTTATGTCTCTACTTCTACTATTGTTTATACTTCTACTACTAAAAAAAATAAAATAGATACTACCTTAAGAGTTCACTAAAAATACATTAGCAATACACATGAAAAGAGAAGCAATTGTAAAACATTGGCCATTTCTGGGTTGTTTTAATGTTCTTCGTTGAGGCTTCTCTGTCCATCAGTCCTTTGAGTAGGAAGCAATATAAGGTTTCTTCTGATTGTTACTACGAGCACATTGTAAAGATCTTTTTCCTTTAATCTGTTTAGTACAGGATCTATTTAGTACTGGCCTCTGTCCCAGAATACTGTCAGAGATAAGGCTATTATCCTTTCATTGAGCATTATCATGGGAAAGTCTTTATAAAATTGAACTCTGTTGCACCTGCTGACCTCCTTTTTTAAAACGAAAAAAGGGTGGGGATGAAGATTATGTTCACTGAATTCAAATGGAGCAGTGTGTTTGACAGCACTGACACAATATGCTTCAGTTAGGGCCTTTCACGTTGTGCAAATCAATTCCATCTTGGACTCTGAAAGAAGTACGTTGACAATTCAGATCAGGAAGTTGATGATCACGTTGGGTACTTGCCCTGCAGTTACTGGCACAGTGATTTTTCTTGAGCAATTCTATAATAGGACTCCAGCTATTTTACAATTAATCTAAAGTGTTTGCTTGCCATGGCTGTCATATTTTCTCTAAAATTGCTATAAATAGTATCTAGTGGTGTTATCTTTAAACATGAAAGGCTAATTTTAGAAGTTAGACGCTTAATATTCATGCTTAACTAAGTCATTAAAATGAAAGAGAATGATAGAAAACAGTTTTACAAAGTTAGTTTCCTATTGAGTCTATCTTAAGAGCTGCAGAAACTTGAAGAATGATGCCATGCAACTTTCAAGTATCTCTTTAAAAATATTTTACACTGCCCGATTACCTGAGATATTTTTATATAAAATAGATGCTACATGTATTTATGTAAATATGCTACTAAGCCCACATATTCAAACACTTAACAAGTTGGTTTGGGGGCAGCATTTCTGATATAGTGCAGGTTTGTGGCTTTCTCAAATTCTTTGGATTGAAAGTACAAGATGTAAAGGAAGTAAACCTGTCCATTTTGTTGTCCCAACAAATCTTTATTTCTGTACTCCATTCTGGTTCCTTCTCATGTCCTCACATGATGTTTTCACAATTAATTCAGTGTTAAAATCTGCCTTCACATTATATTTTAAACATATTGCATGGTGATACAGTGCAAAATCTCATTCTTGCTGTGATATAAATGCAAAGCCGTTCTATTTGTATTTAGTAATAAAGTATTTGCCCAAATTAGTAACCTAGTAAGAGCTTCAATAATGAAATACAAACAATTTACATGATATAATATAGTTGGTCTGAGCAAAATTAGAACTAAAGCCTAAATGTCCCTAGCTAACAATGTCTTTGTACAATGAACCTTATAGTAAAGTAGCCGTATTGTAAAATTAGCATGTTGTTTGAATAAGACTTAATCAAGGATTTAGTGTACTGTATCCATCTAAATTATATATATATATTTCTTATATACATACATACATACATATATATATATATATATATATATATATGAAAGTGAAAGTCACTCAGTCATGTCCAACTTTTTGTGACCCCATGGACTATTCTCCAGGCCAAAATAATGGAATGGGTAGCTGTTCCCTTCTCCAGGAGATCTTCCCAGCCCAGGGATTGAACCCATATCTCCCGCATTGCAGGCAGATTCTGAGCAGATACCAGCTGAGCCACCAGGGAAGCCCAAGAATACTGGAGTAGGTAGCCTATCCCTTCTCCAACAGATCTTCCCAACCCAGGAATTGAACTGGGGTCTCCTGCAATGCAGGCAGATTCTTTAGCTGAGCTACCAGGGAAGCCCATATGTATATGTATATATGTATGTATGTATTGGCCATGTAGTCAGAAAATAACCAATCTAAGACTGAATTTAAGCTCTTTTAAACTATCTGAAAACTGAGACTCCTTTGATCAATTGATTGATTTGATCAGTTAGTTCATTTACAGTTATTGTCTCATGCCTCTCACATAAGAAAAAAGTAATGTATTATCTGAATGCGTATGTGCTATATGCAGCAATCTTCAATATTTAGTAATGGAAAGCATAGGAAGGAGAGATGGCATATGTGGTTGAAGAGTTTTGTAGCCAAAAAGATCTAGGGTTTAATCCTAGCTTTACTGATTATTAGCTATATCAGTTATTTACCTTATCTCTTAGCCTCTATTTTCTCCTCAGTTAAGTGGGCTTAATAATGCCTGCCTAGTAAAGTTAAAGTAAATTATATAATTTATATATATGAGAGAGAAGAAGTTCACCCCACCAGTGAGTTCACAGCATGATGGGAGGAGGAAACGGGTCCTTGACCCATCCCAGCCGTTCTCTTGGTATGAAAACCTGCATGGGAACAGAACCAGCCTCACGAATGGGCTGGTCTCAGCCTAACCTTCAGAAGCACTGGGGCTGGCAAAAACTCTTGATTTCTTCAGGAGAATTTTTATCATGTTAGTTTTTTCCATTGTTTGAAGACATTCCTAGACAGAGTTGGGTCAGTTACAATGAAAAGTTGACTCTTTATAAAAATATATATGTGTGTATGTATGTTATATAGGGCCTGACATATGACGCTCAATAAAGATAGCTCCAGTATTTATTGTTATTACCCTGATACTGTTAATTAAACTTTGTATATAAGTTTCCAGAGAAGAGTCTGTTTCAAATGATTGAGGATCGATACTATTAGACCAAATCAAACTTTTATGAATTCTATAATATTTGAAAGTTGTATGTGTTGAATTAATATTAACTATAAAATAAAATTAAAATGAATTAATAAAAGAATTTATTCAGATTCTGTAGCTAACATATAGCTTTTCTTTCAACAGGCTCAGCACTATGCAGCTATGACCTAAAGCCTTCTGAATATGCATCATCAAAAGCAAAAGGTCTTTGCCCCAAACTACCTGTTCCAGCGAGGTAAATTTTATTGTATTTCATTAACTTGTGACTTTTGTTTTTGTAGGTAGATTTTAAACTGTGTATGTTATGAGAAAGGAATGACTTGATAATATCTGTTGCCCAGTTTCAGTACTTGTACAATTTTTAAAGTAGTAATGGAAATGACAACATGAATTTCACATTATTTTAAAGTACACACACACACACACAGGCAAACAACATTTCTCATTTTCAAATGCTTCAAATTTCTTTGGGGGACTCACTTTTTAAAATTTTTTTAATTAATTAATTAATTTATTTCTTGGCCATGTCTAGTGGCATGTGGGATCTTAGTTCCCCTACCAGGGATTGAACCCATGCACCCTGCAGTGGAAGGGCAGAGGCTTAACCACTGGACCTCCAGGGAAGTCCCTCACTTTTTTTTAATATCGTAGTTTTCAAGTATAGAAAGCTGTTGATATTATAAAACTTATAGCAAAATTTGGAAGTCAGGTCTCACAGTCTCAAAAGATTCTTTGAAGTTTCTTTGAAGTTGATCATCCTAACTGGTATTATTTTTAAATTTCCTTTATAAATTTAAAAATATGCCAGTGATTAATCTCCATACTTTATTTCCAGCTATATCCTTTAGGTACTTTCTCTGTAATAAGCTGTTTGTCTTAATCAACAAACATTTATTGTTAAGTACCTACTATATGTAATGGACACAAAGATGAAACAAGAAATATTGTTTATTTGAAAGAATTTTTAAATTTTGTGTCACGTCACACAGGTTTGGGCTTCTGGAGTTTTAGTTCCCTGACCAGGGATCAAACCCAAGCCCTCAGCTGTGAGAGCTTGGAGTCCTAACCACTGGGCTGCCGTGGAATTCCTTAGATATTTCTTTTATCTTTTCTCTTTTTTTTTGGACAGATCTCATAGTAGTTTTAAGTAAGGCAAATTTTAAAATTATAAGTTGATTTTTTAAAAAAGGAAATAGATTCTCAAGCACTGTAGAATATATCCTCAGAATTAGGTATATAGTCTTTGGAGCATGTCTGATGTTAAGAACCTTAGCATATATATATCACTAACCATGTATGACATGAGTATTTCCCAGGGATACTGAATCAAAACCACTTTTTATTGTATCTTAGTATATTGTAGCAAGCTATTGGTTAAAATTCTTATGTCTCCTTTCCTTCAGCTGACTTATGGGTATTACTTGTGCTTCATTAACTTGAATATGAAATTTTCTCTTGAAAAGTTGACAAGGACATATCAGTTTAATTCATTTCCTGCTCTTTTAGTTTTGTCAAGTTGCTGTTGAAATTAAAATGTAAAGCCTACAGACATAAAAACAATGGGACTGTTTTAAAAGATACTAAATAGAAAGGACCTACAAATTATCCGCTTAGACCAATAGGTAGGGAGACTCCATTCATGAAAATTGAGAATATTAGGGAGGCTGTGACAGTAAAGAAAAGAGATTCTTTGAATAGAGAAAATTATCAATGTAAAAACAAGAAAAACTGTTCTCTTATCTATTCAACTGCTAACCCCTATTTTAAACATATATTTGAGTATAGAGTCACTATTTTAAGGCATAAATATATTATAATAGGATAACCAGAAAGCCGTGGTTGCCTGCTCTAGTATAATATAGGTGGGTTTAGGGTAGGGGGCAGTTCATACTGCATATCCTCCTGCACCTCTGACCTCTGACTCTACCATGTTGAGGACTGCCTGTTTCTGGTTATGCTGGGTGATCCAGTCATGGCTGCATACTCATGGATGTCTCATGTACAGCATCCTAAGGGCATTCAGTAGGACAGAAAACATAGAATAAGGGGCTTGAATGTTAGAGATGGACAGGCTTGGTAACGTGGTTATCCACTAATGTCTTAGCAATCCAAGATGCGATGATGAATCTACACTGTCTGAAAACTGTTTATATAAATGTTTATACTTTATTTAAAGATCCTCATGTTTTACTTGGAGAAGGCAATGGCAAACCACTCCAGTACTCTTACCTGGAAAATCCCATGGACGGAGGAGCCTGGTAGGCTGCAGTCCATGGGGTCGCAAAGAGTTGGACACGACTGAGCAACTTCCCTTTTACTTTTCACTTTCATGCATTGGAGAAGGAAATGGCACCCCACTCCAGTGTTCTTGCCTGGAGAATCCCAGGGACGGTGGAGCCTGGTGGGCTGCCGTCTATGGAGTCGCACAGAGTCAGACACGACTGAAGCAACTTAGTGGCAGCAGTGGCATGTTTTACTTATCTTAGTAGTTCACAATCTATCACTTTTGTCTGAACTCACTTTTTTTGGAAAGTAAATGAGAGGAGACAATTGACAGAAGGAAGGCAAATCAAGACCTTGTATATAGTAAATCTAGTATCTGGCAAGCAAAGTGAAACGATCAGAAAACAAATTTGTTTTAATAAAAAATTTAGGTCACTACCCTGTTTCACACATAGATTAGATACCACATCTCCAAAGATGAGTAAGATCTACTCTCTGTCCTTAAAAGTAGTAGGGACTATACTTTGATTGACTTTTTATATGTACTAACACTTTTGACTAACACTAGGCAAACCTGTGATGCAGGCAGATGGCGCTCAGCATAAGCAAGTCTGTTAAGCTCTTAGTAAACCAAATTTCCTCATATATAAAGTGGGAATATTAATACCTCTGCATGGAATTGCTATAAGAATTAAATAAGATATTAACTGTTAAACATACGTTATTGTGGTTGGTGTTTGGCTCAGAGTATTATCTGTATCAATGTCTAGAACCTTCCCATCTCCTCATCCTTCCTGGGTACTCAGGAACTTTCTGCAGCTGAAGGTAGTGTCTGTTTTAAAGAAAAACAGTGGTAAACTAATTTGCAGTAAAACACTAGCGCCACACAATTGCCAAATGGTGACTGTTCCTAAGAGCTTTTGAACTTTACAAATCAGTGCCTAGAAAGGGCCATATTGTATCCAGATTCAGAACTCTGTTGGTGATGTGCTAAACACGGTAACCATGGGGAGTTCTAGCCAGCCTATATATTTATGATACTTAAAGTTCTGAGTATAGCTAGAGAAAACTGCAGTACTAGAAACAGATTTCATAACTTCAGTTTATTCATCAAACAAACGTTTATTTTAATACTTTCAGATGCCAGAAAGGACACTAGGTGTTGGAGAATTAACATGATACAGAAATAAGAAAGTAATAGTCATGAAAAAAATACTGTCTGTCTATATTTTTTAAGTGAAGGATCAAGGTGAATGAGCATTTATAAATCATCTATTGGGTGTCAAGCACTGTTTTAAGTTTCTTGTGTTATCTCATTGAATCCTCTCAAAAGCCTGTAAGGATATATTGTCCCTTATAAGAGAAAAGTTAGATAGATTGCTCAAAGTCACACAACTAACTATTGAGAATCAGAATTTGAATTTAAGATCTTGTAAAGTCTATACCACAGTTAGTTTGAAGGGGGGAAAAGGGAGTATAGAAATGGAAGAGGAGAGAAAAGAAATAAAATTAAACGTGTGAACATCACTGCATAGTGCCATTAGATTCTTGATAACTTATTTCCTGCCTTTGCTATGCTATAGAGATATTGCCAGAACCCTTTTTTTTTTATTGTTTTCTTTCTTGAATAAAATTTAATTAGAAATCAAGTGTAATGGCTTATTTATAACCTGGAGGTTTAAAATAGTTGTGTGAGGTGCAGGCTTCTGTCTTATGAAGGAAGGCATATGGACAAATTAGGCATTGTCTGTCATCATACTTTGAGGGAGCTCATTAACTCTGATAATCTGGACTTAAAGGCAGATAAATGGCAATATGTTTGCCAAGGTAAGATACAGTTTTCCTATGAGTGGCTAATTTAAAAAATCTTTAAAAGACTCATTATAAATTCATTTGTTCTTGTTGACTAATGTTTCAATAATGTGAAACAGCATCAGTTAGTTCCCAATGGGATGACATTGACTTCTTAAAGATTCAATATTCTGTGGGCTTTAAAAGGTAGAAAACTTTCTATAAACAGCATTCTTTATGCTTTTCCTCTTAATTAAGAAACACAGAGTGTGTCATTTGGGTTAGACACTAAAGTAGAAATGATCTCACGTACTAGGTTCTCAGAAGTGTAATTTTTCTGAGAGATATACAAAATCAGATAGCTCATCTTAAATTCATTATATCACATGGGATTTAAGTAGTAAAATGTAAGACAAACCATTTCAATGCCATGATTACTTAGAATTTCTAAATAGTAAAGCAATTCAAGTATTAAAAACTTGTGACTGGTCAAGTTGTTTTTGTTTGGAAAAGAGTTGAATTGAGAAAAAAGAATGACAAAGGAATCCAATTCTTTTTACTTTGAAGCTAAGTATTTAATTTCATTTTTGCTGTTGTGTCCAAATGTTATCTTCTCTTTTGTTTGCCTTCTATTTCTTTTATTCTGTAACTCTAGATTTACCTCTGTTATTCCTTACCACAAGAACAGATTTTGACCATTTTGACCATCAGATAGACAATGTAGTTAATCAGCTTGTGCTATTTTTATACCTTTAAATTTAGAGCTGTCAGGTATTTTTTTAACTGACACAGATTGAATTACAAGGCAACAAACTTATTGTTACTTTATTCCACTTCTTTGAAGGATACTTATAAAAGTATTCTTTCTAATTGACCAAGTGTTTATGTACAATACACAAATGACTTGAAAGAATAAGTTCAGAGCTGATACCACTCAGCTTTTCCCCTTAAATAAAAATGAAGACTTAGAATTTTAAGACTATAATTCTTCCCTTTTCAAATCAGCTATCCTCATTATAAGTTTGAAAAGCAGCAAAAAGCTAAAGCTACTGGGCATCCTGCTTATATTAATTTAGAATCATTGATTTATGAGTAGCATGATGATGATGATGATGAAGATGATGTGAAAAGACTTACAGAGAACTTACTCCTACCCTTTCAGCTGACAGATGGAGGGACAGAGAAGCAGAAAGACCTAGTGACCTGCAGCTGTGTAATGTTAGGAGAATCACCCAGGGCTTCTGAACCCAAGTCCAGTTTTCTTTGTCACAAGTTCCACTCCCTTTTGGAGATGATGTGTATTTCTCTCTGAGTATAAAAATATATCAACATCCTGTTAGGATATGGGAGATTTAGGAGGAGCCACCTCTTGACAGAGTGTGAAGTTTATGGTTATGTGACAGGAAAAAGGGAAACGGGAGTAAGACCAAGAAAATTGGTGGATGTTACAAACAGAACATCAGTGTTCTTAGGTGATGTATTTTATGTTCAAGGTTGGAGGCAGGTGAGTTAAACAGAGTTGACATCAGAGATTTTAGGATAATAAATAAAGCAGGTGAAGATGTAGACATTCATAGACCAGAGGGGACTTTAATTTTGAAGGATAGAGAACCAGGCTTAAAATATGGTTAGAAGTCCTTAGACAAGGACATTAACCTGGCAAGGACAATATCAGGAAAAAAGCAGTTGTAGGTCACAACACAGTTGTTAGTTTAAAGATTTCTGTCCCAGGTTAGTCTCCACTGAGTAAGAACTTGTTAATGTTTTTTGATTCTTATAGTATTTCTAACTAAATCTATTTTATCTAAAAGCAGTCTATAATTTAATATATTTTCAAATTATTAATGAAACAACTTTTGATCAAAAAATGGTGATTTACATACCTGTAATTCAAGCATTACTCAGAATGCTCTGGCTTTCTGTAATTTGTGTCAAAATATCAAATCTTTGGCATTATCTTTCACCAACACCATTTTGGAGGTATATACAAATACACCCACATTTGTATTTGGAGGCAGTTTTTTAAAAATAAGCATACCTACCATTATCATTTTTTTATATATTTTACTCTAAAGCATAAATAAGGTAAGGCTAGATCTTTCAAATTACATTATTTTATTGCTCCGTAAAGTTTAACGGCATGGAAGATGTTGTTTATTCTTACTCCCAATGGTGCTCATGTACCAACATTTAAGGAAAATTGATATATAGTTCACTTATATTCTTACTTGAAAAGAAACGTTCTTATTGTTTTTTGAGAAAGGAAACAAAAACAGTGTTTTGCTTCAAGTCATACAAAGTTGCTTTGCTGAGATTAGAGACTTTGGGATTTGGTGTTCAACCATGTAATCTGTTCACTAATTTGACCAAAATACAGTACCAATCAAGAATGAGAACATACTTACATCAGTCCAGTCAAAAAAATTATATTAGAACTATGACTGATAGTCCTATACATAATTCTGAAAATGTGGGATTCATGTTAGTAATGACTAAATTTTAACTTAGTAGTAGTAGTAAAGTCGCTCAGTCGTGTCCGACTCTTTGCAACCCCGTGGACTGTAGCCTACCAGGCTGCTCTGTCCATGGGATTTTCCAGGCAAGAGTACTGGAGTGGGTTGCCATTTCCTTCTCCAAATTTTAACTTAATGCACGTGTAAATATGTGTTGTGCATAGGGACACATGTGGGCTCTTTTAGAATTCGAACAAATCACAACTGAGGGCATGTTCATAGAGCTTTGCTTAAAATCTCCCATTGATTAAATGCACACATGCTCTCAGAAGCTAAAATAGAACCATGTTATAACAAACTATACTTCTACCACGCTTTATACATAGCTATGTTCCTTCACAAGTTAGAGCTACAGTCAGTATAAACATGATATAATTGATTCTTTTTTGGACACAAATAATCTCCTAATAATAATAACATATAAAAAGAAAAGAAAATAGTCCATAATTCCATGACTATAATGAAGCAGAGATTTTTCTTTGGAGTTTTTCCCCCGTTCTCATTCTTAGATCGTTAATACAGAGATATAATCATCACATTAGATATAAGTTTTTCATTTTTTCCCTTGTAATTTGTAAGTTCTTCCATATGCTAGCATTAATAGTTATTGTTTCAAACAGCTGCATATTCTGCTGTATGTTGATGTCTTGGTATGACTACTTTGTTTGAGTTATTAAGCTGGTGCCTCAAATACCGTTTTTAATCTAAGGTTTTGTATGTTCTGATAGAGCAAATATTCTATTAATGGTGGCACATTTCAAGCAAAAGTATATGTTTTTTTAATTTTTAAATAGCTTATGGCAAAAATTTTCAGTTCAATAAAGTATATGTTTGTAAGTTTTGTCATCTGCCTCTTGATTGCTAGATGAGTAGGCTGAGGATTTAAGTGTTTGGTTTTGCTTTTGGTAGTTGTGTATGTGTGTATATGTGTGTGTGTGTTTCTTTTCAGAAGGGGAGGGTAATGTCTTCTGTTGGAATATGCACTCCACCCTCTTTGATAAGCTTGTGGTAAGATTTGCATCACGCCCCATGACAGTCATCTTCATAGCATTAAGCTCACAGCTCTTAGCTCCCATATGATGTGTGGAGGGTGGAGTGTATTGCAGTCATATTCACCTTTCATTTGTGTGTTTGATGTGGCATTTATATTAAGTAGGAGTAATTTTTTTTCTGATTTTTTTTTTCTTGTGTCACCAGTGCACCTATTCCATTCTTCCATCGCTGTGCTCCTGTGAACATTTCCTGCTATGCCAAGTTTGCAGAGGCCCTGATCACCTTTGTCAGTGACAATAGTGTCTTACACAGGCTGATTAGTGGAGTAATGACCAGCAAAGAAATTATATTGGGACTTTGCTTGTTATCACTAGGTAATTGTTTTTCTCATTATTAGCTATTACATAGTATTGCAGTAGAAGACTGTTCTTTTAACCAAAATATGAATACTGCTGGGGATACTTGAAATTGTTTAACTTCCCATAGCCAAAATAATTGTTTCAGATTATATATAGTTATAAGTATACACATATTTTTTAAGGAATATATATATATATATACACATATATATATATCTGAAACTCACTTCCCTTCTTTTTCTCTCATTGGAGAAAACTGGTATATTCCCAAACTTTGGTTACTACGTCTATAATAACATTTAGTATGATAATAGGAGACTTCTTTTAATGAGTCAGCACCCCTTTGTTTTTAGTTATGATTCTAAAAGGCTTGCTTGCTTATGAAAAGAGGTTATATATTCTCATATATTTCCATCAAAAAACATAAATTTCTGATAGGTTACATTTGGATTATATAATTTTTTCATTGCTACAATTAATGTTACTGTATTGCTGGGAAAATTAGTACATCTCCACTTGTTAGCCATTGAGTTTTTAGTCAATAAATAGGTAATAAAATAAATAAATAAATGTGATTTTTCAAGTTGTAAGTTCCCTTTATCCTAGAACTGTATGTAGCCATATCAGAATTTATAGACTTTTTTAGTTGGGAGAAGTAAACTGTAGTAGGAACCAAAAAACTGTTTTGTTACATACGTAAAATGAGTTTTTATGCCTGTTAACACCAATTGTAGTCATTGAGAAGACTAGCTGTATTTCTGTCTTGTCATTAGAGAGTATTTTCTTTTTGCTTAGGTAGTACTTGACTCAGTTGAAATAATGCTGTCCATATGAAAAGCTATTTCTGTGATATTTGAAACGCTCCCATCTGTTTTTGGTTCCTGTACATTTATTGCAAATGTGAGTACCTCAATAACATTACCTGGTCACAGATCCCAACCATTTAGTTGGCTTTGCAAATGGCCCAAGAAAACTTGACGATTAGTCTAGCCTTATGTAAAAATTATTTGATTCCTGAAATAGTTGAATACTTGAACCAAGAAAAAAAAAATCCAAACCTAAAAATGTAATGCTAATAATGTTTTAAAGTCATTGGAATTCCATTTTTTATTAGAATAGTTTTGTTTTTGAGGTTTAATATCTTTATTCATTTGTTTGTGAAACAAGACTTTAAATAATTAGAGATAAACAAATTATGATTTCAGAAATGAATTTCCCTATGTAAGGGTTAAATCTTCTCAGTTTTTTGTTTTGAGATTTTTTCACTCAAGATTTTGTCACATTGGGGTGGGTATAGGAGTTGGCTAAATAACTCAACTAAGCTTTGCTCCTTTTTGAAGAGCTTCTCAATCAAGACTCCTGACTCCAGTTGAGAAGTAAGGTCAGGAATTTTGACTTTAGTAGTTTTCAGGATATTATTCTATAGAGTCACACCATATCTTGGAGTTTTAGAGGAGAAAAAACTAGAAAAAGATAATATACCATCTGACTTGTTGGCCAAAACCAACATCAGAGAAGTTGGTCCTGAAATGCATAGATGACACAAGGAAGTGTAGCATTTAATTTAACTGATCTCTGTCTATGTTTGGTAATTTTCTGGTCACGAACATGGCATGTCATTCTCTACACTTTGTGTGTTGTCATCTCTGTTTGCATGCGAGTTCTGATGTCTTCCTGTGGTGAATCCACACAGTTCTGTGCTGTCTTTGAGTCACCATATGCATTTGCATGTAATCTGTTCTGTCGTTTATAAACCCACAGTTAGGTGCTTTTGGTTTTAAGTGATGCTGTTCAAGTGACACAAGTACTCAAGTCAAGGTACAAAAGCAACCAACTTCCTTTCTTACCAAAATTGGGGTCATGAACTTGTCAATAGCAACAAATTATTTTCCCTAGGAGAAAACAATTGAAAGAGTTTCTCTTTATATTTTCCAATGTTTTCAAATGATATTCTCTGTGTCCTTTATCTTCCCTACAGTTCTGTCCATGATTTTGATGGTGATAATCAGGTATATATCAAGAATACTTGTGTGGATCTTAACATTTCTGCTCATCCTGGGTTCACTTGGTAAGCTACTTACTCCTTTGCCACCCCTGATGTCATCTGTTTTATGTTTTCCTTAAATTTATGCTTCCTTATTTTGTCTTCCCTATCTTTCTTTGCTGTATGAATTATGTTTTCTCTGATTATTTTCACCCTTGCTTTAGATAGTATGCATTTTATTTTTACTTCTGCAGTTGGTAACCTACACATTTTCAGAAATATTCTTCCATCTAGAATTCTATGATTTTTAAAGGCTGAAAAGAAGCAGCATTTGTTGAGTCCTTCTCCCCTTAAATTTAGCATAAAATTTTCTACCTTTCTGATTCTATTCCTTTCTGCCCATTTGCACTTTTTGGCTCTTGTTAAATAATCTGAGTGTTCATGTTCAGGTTATAAAAGTTGGTACTTGAGTTCTTAATTACAGTTCATATTTGTTTTGACTAGAATCTGAGTTCAGTAATTTATTCATGAAGGACTTGTGGGTTGTATATATTCTGAATTCTTGGTTATCTAAGATTGCCTTTATCATCACATGTGAATGTAAAATTGTTGCATATAAAATTCTTGAGGTACAATATGTTGCTTTATATCTATACTTTATTCCAGAGAACTTTGTCATCAGCCTAAATTTGTTCCTTTGCCCATAACCTACTGTACTTACCAGATGTTTATGTAATTTTTAACTTACAAACTTAAAATTTTTGTCTAGTTCAGAATCTTAACTAAGTTTGCCTATGATCTCTTTTGGGAGGATCTTTTTTAACTTTGAAAAGTTTTCTTTATTTCTGTGTTTGATTATTGTTTCTATTCTAGTGGTTTTTGACTTAAGATTCTTGTTATTCTCCTGTCATCTTCCAAATTAGCATTTTTAGTCCTTTTGTCATTTTCTCTACATTCAGGAAGAACTCTTCAAGTTTATCTGCTATATCACTGATTTAGTTTTCCTCAATATCACTTCTGTACTTGATTACTTAATTTTGTTATTCTGATTTTATCTAATTTGTTGTTCTTCCTTCTCTCAACCATCATACTTTTCATTTTAGTTTGTAGCATTCAATCTAATTGTGTGCTAGATGATGTCTTAGTCAGATTGGACTGTTGTAGCAAAGTACTATAGCCTGGACGCCCTATAAACCACAAACATTTGTTTCTCAAAGTTGTGGAGGTTGGAGTGTACAAGATCAGGGCACCAGGAGATATGGCATCTGAAGGCTGACTTCCTGTTTCCAGCCATCTGATTGCTGTCCGCACGTGGCAGAAGAGGGAAAGGAGCTCCCTGAGGTCTCTTTGATAAAAAGGGCACTAATCCCATTCATGAGGGCTCCACTCTTATGACCCCTTCATCTTCTAAAGGCCCTACCTCAAAATACCACCACAGTGAGGATTAGGGTTCAGTAGATGGATTTTGGGGAGACACAAGCATTCAGTTCATAACAGATGAATAGCTTTTAGAATAAAAGTAGATTTCAATCCTATCTGTTGTTGTTCAGTTGCTCAGTTGTGTCAGATTCTTTGCAATCCCATGGACGGCAGCATGCCAGGCTTCCCTGTCCTTCACCATCTCTGGAGTTTGCTCAAACTCAAGTCCATTGAGTCAGTGGTGGACTAGCTCTACCTTGAATCCTAGCTCTCCCATTTAACAGATATGTGACATTTGGCACGCTATTGAACTTCCCTAAATTTCAATTACATCATTTGTAAAGTGGCACTGATAATACCCACTTAATACCATTGTTGGCAATTTGATCTCTGGTTCCCCAGCCTTTTCTAAAACCAGCTTGAACATCTGGAATTTCATGGTTCACGTATTGCTGACGCCTGGCATGGAGGATTTTGAGCATTACTTACAAGCATGTGAGATGAGTGCAATTGTGCGGTAGCTTGATTATTCTGTGGCATTGCCTTTCTTTGGGATTGGAATGAAAACTGACTTTTTCCAGTCCTGTGGACACTGCTGAGTTTTCCAAATTCACTGACATATTGAGTGCAGCACTTTCACAGCATCATCTTTCAGGATTTGAAATAGCTCAACTGGAATTCCATCACCTCCACTACCTTTGTTCATAGTGATGCTTCCTAAGGCCCACTTGACTTCACATTCCAGGATGTCTGGCTCTAGGTGAGTGATCACACCATCATGATTATCTGGGTTGTGAAGATCTTTTTTGTATAGTTCTGCTGTGTATTTTTGCCACCTGTTCTTAATATCTTCTGCTTCTGTTAGGTCTATACCATTTCTGTCCTTTCTTGAGCCCATCTTTGCATGAAATGTTCTCTCCCTTGGTATTTCTAATTTTCTTGAAGAGATCTCTACTCTTTCCTATTCTGTTGTTTTCCTCTATTTCTTTGCTCATTGATCACTGAGAAAGGGTTTCTTATCTCTCCTTGCTATTCTTTGGAACTCTGCATTGAGATGGGAATATCTTTCCTTTTCTCCTTTGCTTTTCAGTTCTCTTCCTTTCACAGCTATTTGTCAGGCCTCCTCAGACAGCCATTTTGCTTTTTTGCATTTCTTTTTCTTGGGGATGGTCTTGATCACTGTCTCCTGTACAACGTCACGAACCTCCGTCCATAGTTCATCAGGCACTCTATCAGATCTAGTCCCTTAAATCTCTTTCTCACTACCACTGTATAATCATAAGGGATTTGATTTATGTCATACCTGAATGGTCTAGTGATTTTCCCCACTTTCTTCAATTTAAGTCTGAATTTGGCAATAAGGAGTTCATGATCTGAGCCACAGTCAGCTCCCGGTCTTGTTTTTGCTGACTGTGTAGAGGTTCTCCATCTTTGGCTGCAAAGAATATAATCAATCTGATTTCGGTGTTGACCATCTGGCGATGTCCATGTGTAGTGTCTTCTCTTGTGTTGTTGGAAGAGAGTGTTTGCTATGACCAGTGCATTCTCTTGGCAAAACTCTGCTTCGTTCTGTACTCCAAGGCCAAATTTGCCTGTTACTCCAAGTGTTTCTTGACTTCCTACTTTTGCATTCCAGTCCCCTATAATGAAAAGGATATCTTTCTTGGGTGTTAGTTCTGATCCTGGATCATCGAAAAAGCAAGAGAGTTCCAGAAAAATATCTATTTCTGCTTTATTGACTATGCCAAAGCCTTTGACTGTGTGGATCACAACAAACTGTGGAAAATTCTGAAAGAGATGGGAATACCCGACCACCTGACGTGCCTCTTGAGAAACCTGTATGCAGGTCAGGAAGCAACAGTTAGAACTGGACATGCAACAACAGACTGGTTACAAATAGGAAAAGGAGTACGTCAAGGCTGTATATTATCACCCTGCTTATTTAACTTATATGCAGAGTACATCATGAGAAACGCTGGGCTGGGTAAAGCACAAGCTGGAATCAAGATTGCCAGGAGAAATATCAATATCCTCAGATATGCAGATGACACCACCCTTATGGCAGAAAGTGAAGAAGAACTAAAGAGCCTCTTGATGAAAGTGAAAGAGGAGAGTGAAAAAGTTGGCTTAAAGCTCAACATTCAGAAAACTAAGGTCATGGCATCCAGTCCCATCACTTCATGGCAAATAGATGGGGAAACTGTGGCTGACTTTATTTTTGGGGGCTCCAAAATCACTGCAGATGGTGATTACAGCCATGAAATTAAAAGACTTACTCCTTTGAAGGAAAGTTATGACCAACCTAGACAGCATATTAAAAAGCAGAGACATTACTTTGCCATCAGAGGTCCATCTAGTCAAAACAATGGTTTTTCCAGTGGTCATGTATGGATGTGAGAGTTGGATTATAAAGAAAGCTGAGCGCTGAAGAATTGATGCTTTTGAACTGTGTTGTTGGAGAAGACTCTTGAGAGTCCCTTGGACTGCAAGGAGATCCAACCAGTCCATCCTAAAGGACATCAGTCCTGGGTGTTCATTAGAAGGACTGATGTTGAAGCTGAAACTCCAATATTTAGGCCACCTGATGTGAAGAGCTGACTCATTTGAAAAGACTCTGACATTGGGAAAGATTGAAGGCAGGAGGAGAAGGGGACGACAGAGGATAAGTTAGTTAGATGGTATCACCGACTCAATGGACATGAGTTTGGGTAAACTCTGGGAGTTGGTGATGGACAGGGAGTCCTGGTGTGCTGTGGTTCATGGGGTCGCAAAGAGTTGGACATGACTGAGTGACTGAACTGAACTGAACACAGTACCATTGTAATTAAATGTGTTTACATCTATTTGTTCTAATTCCCGGCACAGGTTTAAATGTTTAATAAATAATATCTAGTGTGGATGTTATGAACAATGTCCTTCATGTCATAACTATTATCTTATTCTATATATTTTCCTGTAACATCAGCCTTTTTGTCAACATTTTCTGTTTAGAGAGAATGTATTTTATTCCAGTTTTTGAAAATATTAAATAGTTTTCCAGGCAATTTTCTTGTACCTTCAAGATTCCAAAATGGAAGTAGTATTTCCCTCTCTCAGAAATATTTTCCATAGACTCAGTTGTTTTGCTTACTCATCTTCAGTAGAAGAAAAATTCATGCTTAGTATTTGCTTACAGGTAGGTTGGAATTTCTCTTTGACACTATTCACTCTTGACATGAGTGCAGATGGAGGTTGAGTTGATTTGTATAGATCTTAGCCCAGTGCTTCTCTCTCAGGCATTTCTCTTGTCCACCTAGACATATACATGCCTCTACTCTGAATCTCCCATTTCCTTACCATGGCCTACAAGGCCTTACAGTATGATCTGGAAGCCAGCTCCCGCTCTACCCCCATCTCTTATCACTTTTCCCATTGCTCATTGCTGTAGCCATAATGGCCTCTTTCTTTCTCACCTGCTAGGCGTGGCCCCATCTCAGCATCTTAGAACTTGCTATTCCTTCTTGCCTAGAACACTCTGTTCTTAGTTTCGTAGATTTGTTTTCTCCCTGTCTTTGATTCTTTTGCTCAAATATCATCTCACTCCAGAGAGGGCTTAGTTACCCATCATATATAAAATTGTGCTGCTTTCCCAACACTAACACTTCTATCCCTTTTACTAAGCAGCTCTTTTCTTAGGTTTAATATACTGGGTTTTTGGTTGTTTCCTTATTTTTTTTGTTTCCCCAAAACTATATAAGCTCCAGGAGAGGTGATGTTGGGGGCTTGGTTTTTTACTGCGCTGTCCTCTGTCCTCAACTCCTGGGGGCTTTCCCAGGTGGCAAAGTTGGTAAAGAGTCTACCTGCCAATGCAGGAGACACCAGAGACATGGGTTTGATCCCTAGGTCGGGAAGATCCCCTGGAGTAGGAAATGGCAACCCATTCCAGTATTCTTGCCTGGGAAATCCCATGGACAGAGGAGCCTGGAGGGCTACAGCCTATGGAGTCAGAAAAGAGTCAGACATGACTGAGTATGCATGCACGCAGGCCTTAACCCCTAGAACAGTAGATGCTGTGGGCACTCAAAATATACTGAATGAATTGAATGAAGGTGTCTGATGCAGCTCTCTTATTTGCAGGCTGTTATGCCTCCCTCTTCAATCTAGAATCTCTGAACAAGTGATAGAGATAAAAAGTCCCATTTCTAGTGCCCACTGCTATCAAACTGTCAAAGATTTCCTTTGTTCCTACCCATGGTAGGAACTACTTGTTTGATCTTCATTTATTCATAGTACGAATATTTTATCAACTGTGTGAGTGTGTCATGACTAGGCACTGGGGTTATTGTACAACAGAGAAGATCTTTGCCTTCTTCAGCTTCATTGCTGACTTTTTTTTTTTTTTTTTTTTAGTTCTTGTTTTTTTTTGGTCACAAAACTCCGTGACGTGGGATCTTAGTTGCCCAACTAGGGATCTAACCCATGCTCCCTGCCTTAGAAGTGTGGAGTCTTAACCACTGGATCACTGGGGAAGCCCCTACATTGCTGATTTCTATGCCCTTTACTTGCTTTCCACACACTCCCTAGCTTAAACAGGTGCTGAGGCTCTCTTTGGTCACCAGTGCCTCTCAGGGGTATCTGTCCTTGCTAGGCTCTCTCTCAGCCTCAGAATTAATAATATAGTTAAAGGAAGTTCATTTGATACAGTTAAAGATTTGTAAGTGTGTAATGTGGAAGATGATAGCAGAATCATTGGAGTTCCCCTTTGCTGGCAAAAAGTGACAGCCACACACCTCCCAGCCAAATGGATTGTTGCTGTGATAGTCCATGGTGATGTACAGAAAGGGTCTAGAAAATTGAGGATTTATGTTACACATTTTCTTGTGCTAATTATTGCAAAATTGTTTCCTGTCTCCAGCTGGCACAGGTGTACTCTGGTGGCTGTATGCAAAGCAAAGAAAGTCTCCCAAAGAAACAGTTATTCCTGAACAGCCTCAGATAGCTGAGGCCAATCTTCGGGCCCTCCTCATCTATGCCATTTCAGCAACAGTGTTCACAGTGAGTATAGGCCTCGGTGTATCTTTCAGATTTATGTTTTATTTATAGACCATTAATGAAGCAGAATCTTAACCCCTAGCTATTGCAAGCCTACCCTTGATCACTATTAGGTTAAATCTCTGTCCCTTAGGTTATGACCTCCTCAGAAGTCTTCAGAGGCTTCCCGAATTGATGGGTGCTATTTGATGAGACATTTTGTCCTGCACTGCCTGCTTTTTGAGAGGGAATTTTCACCTAGAATATTACTTATCATTTTCTAGTAAGAACATATATCTTACTGTCATGAAATAATGTAATTATTTTTAAAAAACAGTTCTCTTTATTATGGAAAAGTATATTAAGAAATAAGCCATCTCATGTCATTCTGTTTTTCACTAATTATTTTCCCTTTTAAACTTTTAACAACATTATTCCAAAAATAGAGGTGAGCTTTACTATTATAATTATTATACTAATTACACTAAAATTATTAATTAACTTGTGGTTCAATAATCTAGAGTTATATTTTTGGTTTATCTCCCTCTCCTCTCTGAAAAAAGGGGAAAAAAAAATCTCAGTTTACTTCTTGGAGTGATCCCAAGCTTTTCATTGAGCATTAGAAACTAAAAATAAAGCCACTATAAAACCATTGGTACCAAAAGATTTTTGTTTACTATCATTGTGCAAATACTTATTAATCATCTTGTAAGTACATTTCTCTGTGCCAAGTGCCGGGACAGAGTGGGGAGTGAATACATTTGACATGAACCCTGCTCTTAAGGTGCTCATGATCCAATAAGGGAGAGGACGTACAAATACCTGTGCTTTTGTGATCATAGCATATGGTCTTCTCCCCAGTTTTCAAATTTTATGAATCTCATCCTGATGACAAGCAACATGTTTTGATTTGTAATGAGTGGAAAAAGGAAAAGTAGCATTCTAGGATGTATTAATAATTTAGAAATTCTTTTATGTTTAGCTTTAAAGGACATTTTCAGTAAATAATGAAAAATGATAAGTGGAATTAAGAGTTATGTTAAAATTTTCCCGCCATTGTTTCTGTTTTTACCACTTAAAACAGCAGCTAAAACCTTCCCTTCCATTGTCTCCATACAGGTTATCTTGTTCCTGGTCATGCTGGTGATGCGCAAGCGGGTTGCTCTCACCATTGCCTTGTTCCACGTGGCTGGCAAGGTCTTCATTCACTTGCCGCTGCTAGTCTTCCAACCCTTTTGGACTTTCTTTGCTCTTGTCCTATTTTGGGTGTACTGGATCATGACACTTCTCTTTCTTGGCACAGCCGGTAAGAAGACATGTTGCTGTTTTCTTTTAGCGATGAAACTGATTTGCATTAAAATATTTTAAAACATCAGAGAGAGATAATTCTTAAGACATTTATGGACTAAGGTCTGATAGCCATCAGAAATAACAGAGATTATGGCTCTTCAATAACACATTACCTTTTTACAGATGAACTTACTTGGCAGAAACAGACTTAGAGAACAAACTAATGGTTACCAGGGGTAAGAATGTGGGGAAGGGATAGTTTGGGGGTTTGGAGTGGACATGTGCACACTGCTATATTTAAAATGGATAGCCAATAAGGACCTACTGTATAGCACAGGGATATGTTATGTGACAGCCTGGAGGGGAGGAGAGTTTGGAGCGGAATGGATCATGTGTATGGGTGGATGAGTCCTTTCACTGTTTACCTGAAACTATCACAACATTGTTAATCTGCTATACCCAAATATAAAATGGAAAGTTTGAAAAAAAAACAAAAAAATGCATTCCCCATTCATGATATTTAGATCTTCCCAGCAAAGTGAGTCTAAACCAGGTAGGGCATGAAATCATATCCAGTTTTGAGATGGTTGTGGATTTGAAGTAAGCTCCTGTACTGACTCAGGCATTTAGATTCATTCTGAGATGAACTAATGAATGCAGTGCTCCTCTGGAGTTGCCTCAAACTCCAGTGATAGCCAAAGATCAACCTGCCTCCTTGGGATTTTCTAGTTTGAAAATGACCTGAACCTATATAGCGCTAGTGGTGATACAGTTCATAGTTAGATGCTTGGACTTACTGGTAGCCATACTTAATATCACAAGTTATATATGTCTAAATGGAATTAATTGTGAAGAGTGGTATAAGTATAATAAGTGTATATGTAACTTCTCTGGTCATTCAACATACCACCAATTGAAAATAATATTAATTTCTGTACTTTGCTAATTTTATATCTGTAATTATTGGACAGGTAATAGCTCTTTAAGAAAACTGAAGTGTTGGAAAATTCACACCTAAACTAAATAACTGATAATGTGGTAAGAATTATATTCAAACAGAGCAACTTTTAAAAGCTATATATGTTGCCTTTGAGGAAAACAAAATGCTTGATTTTATAGTGTTCTGCTATACAACTTTTGAAGTGATAATTATTTTTGTCCCTTAATTAAATAACACTGTGATCATAATGCCAGTGGTTTAGAGGTAGGGATATATTGTTGGAAATTAGCTTAATCTCCTAGATTTAATAGCCATGTTTTTTGGTTTATACTTTATGTGCTTCTTCTTTCCTTCTTTGATATTTTCCTAGGTAGTGCTGTTCAGAATGAACAAGGCTTTGTGGAGTTCAAAATTTCAGGGCCTCTGCAGTACATGTGGTGGTACCATGTGGTAGGCCTGATTTGGATCAGTGAATTTATTTTAGCCTGTCAGCAGATGACTGTGGCAGGAGCTGTGGTGACCTACTATTTTACTAGGTGAGAATTTATACTTGTCAGAAAACTTAAGTTGTAACAACATGGATGGACCTAGAGGGTATTATGCAAAATGAAATAAGTTAGGCAGAGAATGCCATATACCTGTATGATTTCACTTACATGTGGAATCTAAAAAACAAAACAAATAAGCATAACAAATAGACTCATGTGAAATAGACTCAAGTGAAAGTCGCTCAGTTGTGTCCGACTCTTTATGATCTCATGGACTATACAGTCCATGGAATTCTCCAGGCCAGGATACTGGAGTGGGTAGCCTTTCCCCTCTCCAGGGGATCATCCCAACCCAGGGATCGAACCCAGGTCTCCCGCAGTGCAGGTGGATTCTTTACCAGCTGAGCCACGAGGGAAGTGCAAGGTATCCCTTCTCCAGCGGATCTTCCTGACCCAGGAATTGAACCAGGGTCTCCTGCATTGCAGGTGGATTCTTGACCAACTGAGCTATCAGGGCAGCCTTATAGATACAGAGAAAAATCAGGTGACTGGCAGAGGAGGGGTCAAGGCTGTGAGTGAAATAGGTGAAGGAGATTAAAAGGTACAAACTTCCAGTGACAAAAAAAAATGAATGGTAATGGGGATGAAAAGTCTCACACGGGGAATATGGGTGATAATACTGTGATCGTTTTGTATGGTAACGGATGACCACTAGACTTACTGTGGGATCATTTGTAATGTGTAGAAATATTGAATCGCTATGTTGTATACCCAGAACTAACATAGTAATGTAGGTCGATTATACGTCAATTTAAAAACAAAAGAAAACTTAAGATAATCTAAATGATTATGCCTGAAGGAAATGAAATTGAGGCTGATAAAAGTTTAATTTCTTTAAGAAGTGGAAGTCAGTATGACCAAATGTGTAGTTGATAATTCTGTGAGGTAGGAAAATGGGAGGTTATTATTTTATTCTTTATTCTCTCCTGTAACTTTCTTAAAAAATTAATTAGAATAGCAGGTCATGCTACACTTAATTTACATTTATCAGAAAAATAAATCTTTAGTAGTTAGTATCTTATGTATTGACTTGGCCAAGAAGTTCTTTTAAGTTTTTCTACGTAAGATCGTATGGAAAAAGCTGAGTGAACTTTTTGGTCAACCCAGTATTTTTTCTTATATAAGGATCTAGCAAAGGTTAACAAGTCTTTAATTTGTATGGATCAGAAAAGGTGTTGTGACTTCCTTTCCTAATTTCAGAGCTAACTATACACTACAGTAGGCCTGACAGTTTTCCATTAAAATGAGGTGCCAGGTGTAACATCTTTCTACGTTCCATTATCTGATTGTATAATTACCACCATAACTATTTACTAGTAAGAGCTTTCAGAGCAGTTTTGTTTAACTTAAAGTATTAGAGCATAAGAACCCCATGAAACTACCATAAAGAAATGAAACATTAATTTTACATGTTACACCTGAAGCACTTACTTTGCTATTTTGTCATAGAACTAGAATAAGGAAAATGAATTAATTTTTCACTCTTTTTTGAACTAAATCTTTTCTATGTTTCCATCCTGATTGAGCCTTTAATTGCCTTTTTGGTCATTTTTTAAACAGGGATAAAAGGAATTTGCCATTTACACCGATTCTGGCATCAGTGAATCGCCTTATTCGTTATCACCTTGGTACTGTGGCAAAAGGTTCTTTCATTATCACGTTAGTCAAAATTCCACGAATGATCCTTATGTACATTCACAGTCAGCTCAAAGGAAAGGTAAGGAAAAATCTTTTCTGGACTTTCTGTGAGCACATTCCAGATCTCAGTTCTGCACGTAGCAAAATTCCCAATGATATTAAGTCCAAGCGTGAATGTTTTCCTCCATGTCCTTGCCAAGTGGACTCTAATTCGGTTCCCTTATCTCCCACTCTCGTAGTCTGTATGCCCTGGCAAAATTTATCTAATCACAGGTTTACCCAAATATCCTCCTTCCTGTCCTTAACTGCGGAAACAACATGCATTTCTGCATAGCTTAGCTCAAATGCCCCCTCTTCCTAGAAACCCCCCCCGAGCCCTCTAACCTCCCAAGCGGCATCTTCTCTCTCTCTTCTCTACTCTCATGGCACTAGGATCTATATCATTCTGACTCTAACCTTTGTTATGTTTAATGCTTTTAAGTTCCTTGTTGGTCTTATATACTTTATCTTATATACAGTAGGTACTAAGTAAATGTTGGATTGAACTGATAAAAAATAATTCAGCCATTACATTTTGAGGGAAAAAATGGTGAGTGTGGAGGCTTTGAAGCATAGGATGTGATTTTTCTTAATTTTTACTTTTCTAAAATGTATAATATTCTACATGGTATGGTTTGATTCTTTGGTCTTTAATTATTTTCATTATTCATTCTTTCCAGGAAAATGCTTGTGCTCGATGTGTGCTGAAATCTTGCATTTGTTGCCTTTGGTGTCTTGAAAAGTGCCTAAATTATTTAAATCAGGTAAAATATTTTAAAAATACATCTAACACTCACTTTCAAAGATAGGTTCATTGTTTCATCTTCCAAGATAAAGTTTTTGAGTTTAATTGAAATTTTTTTCTCATGGTGTTGTACATTGTGCCTTGATCAAGTATAACTGTTTTAATCATATTCTTATTTTTAAACATAATATATATTCTTCCCAAAGCTTATTATTGCAGGATACCCCAGTTTGATTCCTGGGTCGAGAAGATCTCCTGGAGAAGGGATAGGCTACCCACTCCAGTATTCTTGAGCTTCCCTGGTGGCTCAGCTGGTAAAGAATCCACCTGGAATGTGGGAGACCTGGGTTCGAGCCCTGGGTTAGGAAGATCCCCTAGAGAAGGGAACGGCTACCCACTCCAGTATTCTGGCCTGGAGAATTCCGTGGACTCTATAGTCCATGGGGTCGCAAAGAGTCGGACACAACTGAGCAAAATTAATTGTAATACATGGATAAATTTCCTTAGAGTCCATCTTTCAGGAAAATCATTTATCTTTTATCCCTTAATTGACAACCTTTTATCTTTGATTTTCCCTGAGAATCTGTCTACCCTAGCCATTGTTCTTTAATTCATGTAATGTTGTTTGAAAGCTTTAGTGAAAAGTTGTTGTGACACTTACTCCTTTTTTGCAACTGTCTACTATTGTTCAAAATTAACATGCTAGTATGCCGTGGGTTTTTTTTGTTTTTGCTTTATGTAGCTGCTGAAGACTGTGGTACTGGCCTGGAAAATACTAGCAAAGAAAGTGCAATTTCTAGGGGCAAATGGAGGGATTGATATTTATGGAGTAACAGTTCACAGGGGAGTGGCTTGCTCCTCTGTCTTTCTGTATCTGAGCATGTAGGACTCTCACTGTGAAGCACTCTTTTCATCTTGAGTTGTTTCTCTTAACCACTTTTCTCCAGCCCCTAAAAATCAATTCTAATGTACTGATGCCCTTATCTAATAGACCAAAGATAAAAATTGACTTTCTCACCATTAACCTTTAACTGACTGAAGAGTAGCATTGCATTGTCCATTCACTCACATGTAGTCAAAGGGAGAGTCCTGTGGTGATGGTGTTGAACATGCCTGGAGTCTGCTTTGTTGGAGTTCTATGATTCATATGAAGAAGTAGATTTCACATTTCATTAGCAAAATACATTCCTGTGGTTCATAATACTCTTCGGATGTAAAGTATTTGGAAGGTCATTATTAAAATAATTAGTAACAGCCACAACATTCTGAAAAATTATGTTCTTTAAAATCTGATTTTGGAGCAAGTCATCATCAAAAAAGTTGATGGATGCAGTAATGATAATCATCATTACATTTTGTATCCGTCACTAAATAGCTTATATTCAGAGAGATGTGCTAACCTCAGCTGTCTGTTTTCGGTTCCCATGGGCACCTTTTGCTCTCGCAGTTTCCAAAATGTGCAGAGAATAACTTCCTTCCAATGTCTGACTAACTCCTATTTGTCTTTAATGATTATTCCTGAGCACCACCTCCACGAAACTTTCCCTCATTACCCCAGCTCCTCCTCTGACATTGCACAATATCAGTTCATACCTCTGTGAAAACACTAGGAACACTGTATGGGAGTTGTCTGTTTACTTCTTCATCTCCTCCTTTAGACTTTTTTAGCTCCTTAAAGACAGAATCTTATTTTTGTCTCTGCAGAAACTTCCATAGTGCCTAGTATACAATAGGTGGTCTTTAGATGTTTTTTGAATGAATGATTAATCACCAAATATTTGGACTTAAAAAGACAGAGAATGATATAAAATTGTAAGGATCTCAAAAAGGAGAAATGCTGAAGGAAGGAAACAAATCACATGATATCAAGTTGGTAACCAGGTGAAAACATATATAAAGTTTTCAGCTCATTCCAAGCTAAACAGTAGTCAGCAATTTAGTCCTAATAGTCCTGTGATGTATATCCAAACTACAAGTTGGTGTTTCTTGTACAAATTTTTTCCATTTTGCATCTTCAAGAGGTAGGCATGTTGCTTGAAGATTCAAGGAAAGCACTGACATGGTAGCAAATCAATTATGGGAGTGAAGGTTTAGGGAGAGTGATTCTAAACCCGTACTTGGAATATGAAGTATTCCAGTGTGGAGACTGATTACCATTGGAGCGTCATGTCTCTTGTTTTCATAGAAATGTTGAGATGAGGTCAACATATTAAAGATATTAGAATACTTCCTGCCATGACAGATTAATTTTAAGCATAAGTACCAGTGGAATTTTTTAACCCTTGTTCCTGTGAAATGTTTCAGAGGAGGATGGGCACCCGTCTGTTTGAAGTACTTAACATGATGGGAATCATGGTGGTACTGAATAAATGAGCTCCAGAGACTTTTCTAAAATTTGAGAAAGCAAGGTATAAGTGCTAGTGCAAGAAATGCTTTAATGCTATCACACGTAGTCAGCAGGTATAAGCTTAGTGCTCTGCTAGAGGTGAAGCCACAGTAGAAGGAGCCCAGATGTTGAAGATGTGTTTCCTTCCCCAGGAAGCTCAGTGAAACCTCTGAGTCTCAGTTTTCTTCTTCAGTAAGTGGAAAAAAATATGCCTGTCCTCATAGGCTTTAGGTTAGGATGAAGTATAATGCAGATAAATCAACTCTTACAGTGTCTAGCTTTTGGTAGACACCTAGTAAGTGTTATCACTCTCTCCCTATTCCATTTTATTTATTTATAAGGAGCTCCCCATGTTTTACTCTGAGATAACAGAGCTATGACAAAGAATTCAAAAGGTGATTCTATAACGTGTCTATTTTCTCTGGCAGTAAATGTAATATAAAATACTGAAGAGTTTGAAAAACCAAAACAAGAAAAAAAACATCACCCATGATCTCACCGTCTAACGTAACACTTTTGTTACCGCAAAATGGCAACTCAGTCCTTGACCTCCCAAAGGAAAGAATTCAATCAAAAGACATAGAACACTTTTAAGCAGCAGAAGTTTTATTAAACAAAGTGAAAGTACACTCCCAAGAGAGAAAAGGAGAGTGGGCTGTGTGGAAACTAGAGGCAGCCCTCCAGCTGGGGGTAGGGTTGGTTTTTCAAAGTAGTGGCAAGTCCCTCCCTGTGTCCTGCATCATTTGACACGTTGATTGTCAGTTTTAGGTTATATAATTTTTCTCCTTGTGTGCAGGCACTTACCCACAAACACCCAAGCAAAACCCATGCGGGGCGGGGGGGGGCGGGACAAATACTACAATACTAGTTTATTACAAATACAGAATAATGAACCCCAGGTTATACTGTGTCACCTTTTAGGGTTTTAGGGCTTGGTGTGCCTGCGCCAACATGTGATGGAAGGTTTTATCTTATTTGGGCCTGATAAGTCTGGAAATTTAACTGTCTTGAAAACAAAAAAGGGAGGATCTCTGAGCATGTTCTGATCACCAGTATCCAGGTCAGGGAGGGAAAGATGGCCCCATCCAGGATGGAGCAGGGACCCATTTGTGTCTGACTAACTACTTAACACTTTCATTAATATACTTAGTAATAGCTTTGAGAAAAAGTTTGCAGTATTTTACTTCAGTTAATGTCTGATAAGCTCTGAGCCTCATATGTAAAGTAAGGCTAACAATAGTGTTTACAGTCCCTGTTACCATGAGTATGAAAAGAGTCTCCGGCGCTCTGAGCATGGGCTTAGACTCAGCAAGTCTTCAGTGAGTGGGGAATCTTATTCTGTAGTAATGCCCACATTTAATTTCTTTTATATTTTTATAATGTACAGCAATTTTTGTTTTCTCTTGTCAAGTCTGTTTAACTTTTCCTTCATGGTTTCTCTCTTGGCTTTTCTACTTAGAAAGATTTTCCCCACTTGAATATCAAATAATTATTCTACCTTTTTTTCTTGTAGTCCTTTAGAGGTTTCTCTGTTTTGAAAAAAGTTTATCTGGGATTCAATCAGTTGTCCCAGGACCAATTAGTGATTAATCTATCCTTTCTTCTGCAGTGAAATGTCAATTTAATCATGTATTAAATTCTTATATATTGTACTTGAGTCTGCCTTTGGGCTTTTTTTCTATACCATTGATTTGTGTATTCTTCTACCAGTACTGAGTTTTTGTTTGGTTTGGTTTGGGTTTCTTGGTTTTTAATTTTTTTATTGAAATATAGTTGATGTGCAGTATTATATAAGTTACCTGCATATAGTACTGGAATATTTATTATAGCCTCATTATATATCTCAAGTGTCCTGTGGGGCAAATCTCTTGCATTCTTACTTTTCAAAAACTTCTTGTATAATCACCTGTCTATTCTCTGAGGTTATCTTTAGAGTATTCAATAGAGTACAGTGAAATAATAATACTAATTACAATGCCAGCTATCATTTACTGAGCACTTATCATGTGCCAGGCACTGTGGCTCACATTTCACATGCAGAGTCTCTCATTTGGAGTTTGGTTTTTTGTAATACTCTTTGGAAATGGTTAACAACGAGTCAGGTAATGTCACTTTACATCATTTTCCTCCTATATGCCAACATGCAACCTGAGATATCTCCCTGGTGGTCCATTGATTAAGAATCTGCTCTGCAGTGCAGAGGAGGTGGGTTGGATCCCGGGGGACTAAGATCCCACATTCCGCAGAGCAACTAATCCTATGCACCACAGCTATTGAACCTGCACACCACAGCTAGAGAATGTGCACTACAGTGAAACGTCCGTGTGACACAGCAAAGATCCTGTGTGCTGCAACTGAGACCCGATACAGCCAAGATAAATAAATAAATTTTTTTTGAAAAAGAAAACTTTCAACTTGAGGTTAAAAGCCTTGAGTAGAATCGGACAACATAAACCCCTGCAGGGCCACTTGAGGTTCATTACATCCTTCATGTGACTGAGCGCGGCAGACAGGGTCCAGAGCTATAGGGAGCAGTAGAGAGTGGTCAACTGCAGAGCTCGTGTTCCATCCAAAGAAGGCTGTCACCACTTAGCTCTGATATAAGCTAAGTGAGAATTTATAGACCGCTTCTAACTCTTCAGTTTTCTAAGAGAAGCCAGAATTCTGGATGTTTGCATTTTATCTCTTGCTATTAAAATGTTTACACTAATAAAAAAGGAATCACTCTGAGTGAGCAGAGCAAACATTGTATGGTCTTTGGGCCACATACCATCAGTTGCCTATAGGGCACCAGTTGGTTGCCACTGCTGTAGAGAATACAGAGGATAATAGAGAGGAGTGTTGACATGGAAGTAGGGTAGACCAGAGTCATTGTGCAGCACAATATGAAATTCCATAGTCCCCAACTATGTGCCAAACAGTGTGGAAAATACAGCTGGCTTCAAAAAAGAGCTTAGTGAATGGATAAAGATATGGTGTGTGTGTGTGTATATATATATATACACAATGGAACATTTCTCAACCATAAAAAAAAGATGAAATAATGCCATTTGAAGCAACATGGATGGACCTAGAGATCGTCATGATAAGTGAAGTAAGCCAGATGGAGAAAGGCAAATATCATATAATATTGTTTATATGTAGAATCTTAAGCAAATATAAGTAAATTTTTAAATGATACAAATGAACTTATATACAAATCAGAAATAGACCCACAGACATGGAAAACAAACATGGTTACCAAAGGGGAGAGGGAGGGAGAGAGAAATTGGAAGTTTGGGATTATACACACTACTATATATAAAATATGTAAACAACAAGGACCTGCTGTACAGCACAGAGAACCATACTTGATATTTTGTAATAACCTAAAAGGGAAAAGAATCTGAAAAAGAATATATATATATACATATATGAATCACTTTGCTGTACACCTGAAACTAACACAACATTGTAAATCAACTATACTTCAATTTAAATAAAAAGAGCTTTAGATTTTTAAAAATAGGCCATTAAATATATATACCATAGGTGCTAGAGTTTTGCGGATAAACAGAGTGAACCATGAACCACTTTTTGTTTCCGCAGGTGCTTATCTTGATGTGACAGGAAAGTAATTGTACATCTAATGGAACAGTATAAAATTCTCCTTAAGTAGAGAGATTGTTCCAACTAGACTCTGTTTCTTTTGGGCATTGAATTACTCAGGTCTTGGTTTACTTGGACATTACTTGAAGATAGTACATTTAACACTGGAGAGTATCTGTTCTCCAGCTGATAAGCTCTTAAGATTTTAAAGCTTTTTTCTACATAGTGGGAGTGGGAGTTATTTTTTGAGCACCTACTTAAATCCCTGATAGTACACTAAGCACTTTATATATATTATCACTTTCTCCAACTCTGTAAGGAAGGTGCATTTCCTCTATTTTATACATGAAAACATTGAGTCTGGTACCTTGTAGCAGATCACATGATCTAGAGGTGGAGGAAGTTTCAAATCTAAGTTTGCCTGGATTGTGCCGTGACTACACACTGCTTCCTACAGTTGACCCTTGAACAACAGCTTTAGATCGTGTGGGTCCATCAGAGATGAACTTCTCACCCTGGAAAGAGCGATTTAATCTAAAGGGACAAGGAGGGAGGCAAATGATGAGGAGGGGGAGGCATGTGCATTAGTCCAGGGAAGGGGCAGGGCTTTTTCGAGGGAGTGGGGTGCTACCCACTTTTTATCTTGTTCTGTTCATTAACATATGGCATTGGCCACCAATAGGTGTATTGTTTAATATGTGAATGTAGTAAAATCAACTTATGATGAAAAAATTATAGGGGTCCACTTGTATAGGAATTTTTAAAAATAAATACTACATACTCTAGTATAACACAGTCGACTGTTGATTGAATCCGTGGCTGCAGGAACCATAGATAACAGAGACTATAAAGTTAGTCTAAGTGGTTGGCAGAAAGTTCAGAGAACACTTATTAGCCGCAAAGGACTCAGAATTTCTTAAGAACTCTGGCGTGAATCCTTTAGACTAAGAGGTGTAGAAGGAGAGGGAATTGACAACTGTGTGAAGGAGTTGGCACCCCTACCCCTGTGTTGTTCAAGGGTCAAATGCATACATGCTTTTGTACAACTTAGAGAAAAGTAATTGTTTGTTATAGAGAATATTCAAGCTCTCTGCTATAAATTGCTGAAAGCAGCTTTCTGCTGAAACTGTTTCCCGTTTTAAACTAAGACAAGTGGTAGTTTTTAGGCAGTCTATTTAAATTAAGATTTACAACATATTTTTAATTCTTATGTCCCTTAAAAAGTTGGAGTATTTAGAACCAAACTGAGTGAAATATATGGTATAGATTGGACTTTGTGCTTCCTCCATCCCTCACTCAAATGCAAAAGGGATCATTTTGATTACCGTTGCCCCTATTTAATGTATGGTGATCCACATGTAGAGTTGTACTTCTCTGTTCCCCTTTTCCTACCATTGCTATCTAGCTTGCCCTATTAAGTAGGTTATTATGTTAAGATTTTAAACTTTAAGAGAATGTCTAGGTCCTTAAATGAAGAAAAGAAAGAAGGTGTGAAAGTATAGAATCTGTGCTCTGGGACCTATGGCCAGGCAGGCCTGGGGACCAGTACTTTTTCACTATAACCTTTCACACAAAAGTACACACACCAGGGACCACTTGGGCTAATAGGCATCCTTTTAAAAAGATTTCTGGATGGTGATCATCTTTCATGTTGCTTCTGATAATTATGTCCTGCCTGTGAGACTTAAAGAATTGAGTCTTTAAGCCTGTGTCCTGCCTGAGCAGATGCTGGGCACAGGCTAAATGTTAATCATTGATGCCTCTCTGTGGGCAGTTTAGCTCAATATCAGGAAGGCAGTCTGGGAAGAAGGTGAGTGGGCTCTAAAAATCTCAACTAAGTTGTCAGCAAAAAGCTCAGAGAACGCTTATTAGCCACAAAGGACTCAGAATTTCTTGAGAACCCTGGTGTGAATCCTTTAGACTAAGAGATATAGGAGGAGAGGGAAATTTCAATGGCCTGCTATGATTTTTAGCACATTTTTCTTCCTAAAGAGATCATCTTGACCTTTGTGTATCACATGCAGCTCATCTTCTTGCCTTGGGAGTAGGAAAAAGTTTATAAAATACCTACTTTTTTTCAGTTAGGTTGACTATAAAAGAGTTGCATAGATCTGTAGGAATATTGCCAAGAAGGCTGAATTTCTATGAGCACATCCAACCCTGGAACCAAGGAATGGAGAAAAGAAATCACTGCTGCCTCCTTTCATGTCTGCAAATAGCCTTTTGCTTTAAAAGTAGATAGAATGGGTGGAGATGGTTGGAGGAGGGAGAAAAGAAGCAGCAGGGGAAGAAGAATAATTCTCAAGTAAAGTGAAGCTCTGAAAATTAATGAGAGCAGCAAAAAAACCTTTTGTTGTTTAGTTTGGAAACATTGGACCTGCTCTTAGACTCAGCTTACCTGATGATAACAGAAGAGAGAGATTGGAGGTATGTGGATCCTCTTGGTCCTGCCTCTTCTTTCAAGGAAAGTTATATTCAAACTGGAAAGGGGAGTACAACATAGTTAAGCATTGTTGGTCTTCATTTAAGGGGTGAGATTTAAGACAACACCCAGTTGTTTTAAATGAGTTATCCAGTATCCTTGATTCTAGGCATTATAATGATGCTTTTTTACATCAAAATTATATATATGGGTGTGTGTGTACATACATATATATGTGTGTAGTTAACGTGGTAGGGTATTTTACCCCTACCGACTTATTGGAGAAGACCCTGATACTGGGAAAGATTGATGGTAGGAGGAGAAGGAGGAGAAGGGGATGATAGAGGACGAGATGATTGGATGGCATCACTGACTCAATGGACATGAGTTTGAACAAGCTCCAGGAAATAGTGAAGGACAGGGAAGCCTGGCATGCTGCAGTCCATGGGGTCACCAAAGAGTCGGACACGACTGAGCAACATCACAATATATGACTATCTCACGCTCACAGCTCTTATCTCAAAAGCTAATATATACAGTATTTTAAGGAAATCATACTATTAAGTTGTCCTGGTAGCACTCACCTGCTGCTTGCCCACTTTATGCTGTCATTGGCCAGTGCTTCCTATCAGTTAAAAGACAGCAGGCACCAAAGAGTTAACTACCTAACTGCAGTGGTTCACGTTTCCTAATCTTCTGTAAAACTTCTTTTGAAACATTTTGTGAATAGTCTCATGACATCAAAATAAACTGTACGTTTGATCTTATGTAACAGTAACTTGGCTAAAAAATGACACAGAACTTTCCAAGCCTGATCTATTCTCAAAGAACCCAGAGTAGTTCCCAGTTCTCACCAGTTCCTTACTCACCTTAAAAATGAACAACAGTAACAACAAACAAACCCAAAACAAAACAAATGAAAACAACCAAACAAGCCCCATTAATAATTTATTTTAAGGCAAAGTTTTCAAACTACTGCCTCTGGGCTAAATATGTACTTCAGTATGTAAGTTTTATTGGAACACAGCTATGTTCATTTATTTACAAACTGTTTTGGCTGTTTTTATGTTATGATGGCAGAACCAAGCAATTGTGACAGAGACTATATGGTCCACAAAGCCAAAAATATTCACTATCTGGTCTTTTACCAAAAAACTTTGTTGCCCCTCCTCTAGAGTAACATTAAGAATCAACACCAAACCTCACTTAGAGTCTAGAGAACCCACCTTCTCAGCATTTTTGAAACACAAACCACATATGCTCATTTCCGGTTTCAGTTCAGTTCAGTTGCTCAGTTGTGTCCGACTCTTTGTGACCCCATAGACTGCAATACACCAGGCTTCCCTGTCCATCACCAACTCCCAGAGTTTACCCAAACCTATGTCCATCGAGTCGGTGATGCCATCCAACCATCTCATCCTCTGTTGTCCCCTTCTCCTCCTACCTTCAATCTTTCCCAGAATCAGGGTCTTCTCCAATAAGTTGGCTCTTCACATCGGGTGGCCAAAGTATTGGAGTTTCAGCCTCAGCATCAGTCCCTCCAATGAATATTCAGGGTTGATTTCTTTTAGGATGGGCTGGTTTGATCTCCTTGCAGTCCAAGGGACTCTCAAGAGTCTTCTCCAACACCTCAGTTCAAAACTATCAATTCTTCAGTGCTCAGCTTGCTTTATAGTCCAACTCTCACATCCATAATGACTACTGGAAAAACCATAGCTTTGACTAGATAGACCTTTGTTGGCAAAGTAATGTCTCTGCTTTTTAATAGTCTGTCTAGGTTGGTCATAGCTTTTCTTCCAAAGAGCAAGCATCTCAATTTCATGACTACAGTCACCATCTGCAGGTGATTTTGGAGCCCCTCCAAAAAAAGTCTGTCACTGTTGCCATTGTTTCCCCATCTATTTGCCATGAAGTGATGGGACCAGATGCCATAATCTTAGTTTTTTGAATGTTGAGTTTTAAGCCAGCTTTTCACTCTCCTCTTTCACCTTCATCCAGAGGCTCTTGAGTTCCTCTTCACTTTCTGCGATAAAGGTAGTGTCATCTGCATGCCTGAGGTTATTGAGATTTCTCCCAGCAGTCTTGATTCCAGCTTATGCTTCATCCAACCCAACATTTCTCATGATGTACTCTGCATATAAATTAAATAAGCAGAGTGACAATATACAGCCTTGATGTACTCTTTTCCCAAATTGTAACTAGTCCGTTGTTCCATGTCCGGTTATAACTGTTGCTTCTTGACCTGCATACACGTTTCTCAGGAAGTAGGTAAGATGGCCTAGTATTCCCATGTCTTTAAGAATTTTCCACAGTTTGTTGTTGTGCAGACAGTCAAAGGCTTTAGCCTACTCAATGAAGCAGAAGTAGATGTTTTTCTGGAATTCTCTTCCTTTTTCTATGATCCAGCGGTTGTTGGCAATTTGATCTCTGGTTCCTCTGCCTTTTCTAAATCCAGCTTGAACATTTGGAAGTTCTCAGTTCACATACTGCTGAAGCCTGGCTGGGAGAATTTTCAGCATTACTTTGCTAACATGTGAAATGAGTGCAATTGTGCGGTACTTTGAACATTCTCTGGCATTGCCTTTCTTTGGGATTGGAATGAAAACTGATCTTTTCCAGTCCTATGGCTGCTGTAGAGATTTCCAAATTTGCTGACATATTGAGTGTAGCACTTAACAGCATCATCTTTGTGGATTTGAAATAGCTCAGCTGGAATTACATCAATTCCACTAGCTTTGTTTGTAGTGATGCTTCCTAAGGCCCACTTGACTTTGCACTCCAAAATGTCTGGCTCTAGATGAATGATCACACCATTGTGGTTATCTGGGCCATTAAGTTCTTTATTTGTATAGTTCTTCTGTGTATTCTTGCCACCCCTTCTTAATATCTTCTGCTTCTGTTAGGCCCATACCATTTCTGTCCTTTATTGTGCCCATCTTTGCATGAAATGTTCCCTTCCTTGGTATCTCTAATTTTCTTGAAGAGATCTCTAGTCTTTCCCATCCTATTGTTTTCCTCTATTTCTTTGCATTGATCACTGAAGTAGGCTTTCTTATTTCTCCTTGCTATTCTTTGGAACTCTGCATTGAGATGAGTATATCTTTCCTTTTCTTTTTTCCCTTTGCTTCTCTTCTTTTCTCAGCTATTTGTGAGGCCTCCTCAGACAACTACTTTGCAAGTCAAGGTATATCTTGACTTCCTACTTTTGCACTCCAGTCTGCTGTGATGAAAAGGACATCTTTTTTTTGGTGTTAGTTCTAGAAGACCTTGTAGGTCTTCATGGAACCATTCAACTTTATCTTCTTTGGCATTAGTGATTGGGGCATATACTTGGATTACTGTGATATTGAATGGTTTGCCTTGTAAGCAAACTAAGTTCATTCTGTCATTTTTGAGATTGCACCCAGGTACTGCATTTTGGACTCTATTGTTGACTGTGAGGGCTACTACATACAAGCTATGCCCATTTGTATGAAGACATTTCCTGTATTAAGATCATACTGTGTTTCTCAAAGAGCGCTGTTATTTCCTGCTGTTCCAATACTGAATAATGTTTATGAACCAAAAATAGTGACCTACTCAGTACAGTACTCTCTCTTTTGCCCTGAGAAGTTCTGCATTTTTAACCAATGAAATTAATCATATAATGGCAAGTTAAATTTTTGATGACTCCAACCTCATCTTCATACCCAGTTCCTAATAACTAACAAGCATACAATTGGAACACTCATAAATTAAAGACTCTCTCTTCTGATCTCAGTGTTTAAAACTTTATAGACAACACAGTATAAAGTATGCCTTTGTGTTCTGCATTTTTCCTGCAACTTCATATTTTGACTCACCAACAATTTCTTAAATCAGCACTAAACCAAAAATTGCTCAGGACTGTAAGTTTTCATTACAAAGTCCATATACTTTCCCTTCTTAAGACTCAGACATATTTCATGTTATGTTACTTATTCACAGTTTCCAGAAAATGTCAGTGCTATTCTAGAATGTAATGTAAAAAAGAAGAAAAAAAAATTCAGAGTGACTATTAATCAAAGAAAACATGGGGAGACAGAAGCAGGTACCATTGGATAAAATATGTCAGCTGGGGACTGAGTACTACAGGAGAAAGAAAACCAGCCCAGTCTAGCCCCCAAAAGAGCAAGATTGAGAAAGGGGTGGGGGTGGGAAGAAGGGGAGAGATTCTTAGCTGTTTGTTAGCTTCTGTAACTGAGAAGTACAGAATCTGGCTGGTTCCTAACCATGTAAACAATGTCACCAAATGCAAGTACCTGGTTTCTCTCTCTGCTCTGACTTCCATTATGTTGGCCAGCCGGGCGTGGTCATTTGTATCCTCACACCTTGCGTCCAGGTGCATGAGAGAGCTCCTCTGTCAGGAGCACCTACGGAAGAGAAAGAACACTTCTGTTTTTCCCAGAAGCCCAAGGGAACATCTTTTACTTTCATTGTCTCTGGTTCGTTTATGTACCAATTCCTGAAGTAATCATTGTGGGTAAAACATGTTGATTGACTTATACTGATCAACGCTTCCCCCCAGAGCTGGAGGTAGTGTCAACCTCACTCAGACTCCAAGAGAATGAGAAAGCATTGTTTTCTCAAACGGGATTTGATGTGCTGCCCCAGGAGGGAGGGGTATAAAATCAGCACCAAAGAGCTGTCTACTGCAAGAACTGTGAGAAGTGACAGCACAGAAGAAAGTGCCAAGGAGGCGGAAATAGATGTTCCCGATATAACAGCACAGCAATCTGGTGCCTTTGTACGTGTGTGTAGCTTTTAAAGCATCACTGAAATGCCTAGTGATGAACCCAAGGTATCTAGGAAAGGTTAAATTATGGTTTGATTTACTAAGATAGGGAAGAAGGTAATGAATGTTGGAAAGGTTTATGTGTGTTTTAATAAATGTCAATGTTTTTAAAGGGCCGAAACTAGGCCATCTGAGTTCTCTTTACCATATTAGGCTTTTTTTGTTTTTTTTTTAATGTCTTATATTTCCTTGTACTTAATCTAAATCTGTTCCTCACCAAAGCCATGGGTTTAACTGTGAAATATTTTTGCAAGCTGTGCTTTAACTATCCTTGGTTTAAATTGTAAAGATAACATTTACTGATAAAAAATTGTTTTTGCTTTTGTCCAGAATGCATACACAGCCACAGCTATCAACAGCACCAATTTCTGCACCTCAGCGAAGGATGCCTTTGTCATTCTCGTGGAGAATGCTTTGCGAGTAGCTGCCATCAACATGGTGGGGGATTTCATGTTATTCCTCGGCAAGGTAATAAAACTGAGTATATTATCTGAGACATACAGTAAATTTTCACATATGTAATAGTTGCTCTTCAATTTAAAACATATATGTAGCCCACCAAAAACCTAAAAGTCACATCATATAAAGTAAGCCCTTACAGAGCCCTTAATATATATCAGGCATTTTTCTAAGTACTTTGCAGGTATTGTGCTCATTTAGTCCTTATAACAAATTTGTAATGGAAGTTCTATTATTATCTATTAACTTCATGATACAGATGAGGAAACGGAGGCAAGCACAGTTTTGTAATTTGCCCGTGGTTCTCCTGACATATTTTGAAATAAGAAACAGTCCATGTGGTGGTTAGGACCACTGCATCTGAAGCCTAGCTGCCTGGATGAAAATCCTGGTCTCACTAGCTGTGTGACGTAAGGCAGGGTACATAACCACTCTGTGCCTCAGTTTGTCCATCTGTGAAATTGATGTCACAATAGTGCCAAACCCCTAGAGTTGTGAGGATTAGGCTAATTAGTATGTATAGAGTACCTAAGATAGTGCCTGAGACATTGTAGGTTCTTGATGAATATTAATGGTCATCGTTAACTATATATAAATCCCTTAAAATAGAACTGTTAGGGAATGAGAATTAACTGTCCTCAAGGGTCTTTTTATTCTATGCTATTAAAATCTAAAAAATATTAGGTAACACTATAATTGGGGTTCATTGTATCTATATTTCAAACCATAAAATACTCAGAAAATTTAAGATATCACCACTATAACCTAATAACTTATTTTTATATTGCCTCCCATGTTTTTTCTAGGCTTATATTTCTATAGTATAACAGTCCTGCTATACACACCTATTTGTTCTGCTCTTTTCATTTCATATTCTGTTATGTATTTTTTCATATTGCTTTGATAACCTTAATAATTACTCATTATCATGATGGGCACTGTTCTGTCCAATGCTACTCTCTTACTATTGAGCACTTTTTACTCTAACCACTGTGCTTTTAAAAGGAAAAGCACATTTTTCCTTTGCAAAGGAAAAAGGACAAAGTATTTGATGTTGAATGGCATTGATTAGCACTATGTAGGTTTTTTTAATTTACTTTTTAATTGGAATATAGTTGCTTTACAATGTTGTATTTGTTTCTGCTATAGAACAGTTGAGTCAGCTATAAGTATGCATATATCCCCTCCCTCTGGAGGCTTCCTTCCACCCCTAACCCTCATCCCATAGCACTGTGTAGTTTTAAGTTCTCAGGCAACAGTCATCTAAGAAGAATTATACAACTCTACAGATAGTTATTTTGAAAATTTATAATTAAACATATATTATGACTCCTGGATTTTTGTCATGTTCTTACAATAAGAAATTTTTTATAGTAAGAATGAAATGAGTAAATTCATATTAAGAACTAAATACAGGTCTGACCCTGTTACTAACCATTACTATTATTTGTGTGCTATATGAATAACTCAGGGAGACCTTAGATTTTTGGTTTATTTTTTACAGATTTATAATCGACCCCTAGTACCTAAAAAGCAACTTAAAAAATATATATATAAATATAAATATACAGAGCAGTTAAAAAGTTTTTGACACTTACTGGGTACCAGGTACTGAGGGCAGTGCTTTATGTGAAGTGTCCCCCCACCCTCCACCCCATAAGGAGAGCTACTACTATTATCTTCATTTTACAGCAAAGGAACCCAAAGTTTAGAGAGCTAAGTAGGTTGTCCAAATTTAGAAAACTCAAATGTGGCAGAGCTGGAGTTCAGATTCAGATCTGTCTGACTTCAAAGTTTTAAATCACTGTGAGCTATAATTGCCTTAACTGACATAAATTTTGTCCCTGGGCCTTTTTTTTTTCCCTGAAGCCTTTTGATTCAGTGATTCTAATGATGGTAAACTACTAGAGATAATTCTAAATACAGCATTATTTATAATAGTGACCAAATGTACGCAGTCTACTGCCTAACAATAAAAGTTGGAAGTAATAATCTGCAGACTATTTGCCTATTAAACCTTTTTTTAAAAATTTTTTTGGCCATGCCATGCAATCTTTAAGATCTTAGTTCCCTGGCCAGGGATTGAACCTGAACCCTCCACAGTGAAAGCACTGTGGTTCTAACCACTGGACCATCAGGGAATTCCCTAAAGGCAATGGCACCCCACTCCAGTACTCTTGCCTGGAAAATCCCATGGACGAGGAGCCTGGTAGGCTACAGTCCATGGGGTCGCTAAGAGTCGGACACGACTGAGCGACTTCACTTTCACTTTTCCCTTTCATGCACTGGAGAAGGAAATGGCAACCCACTCCAGTATTCTTGCCTGGAGAATCCCAGGGACGGCGGAGCCTGGTGGGCTGCCATCTATGGGGTCGCACAGAGTCGGACATGACTGAAGCGACTTAGCAGCAGCAGCAGCATTAAGAGTTTATAATATGCTTGTGTATGATGTGGTAAGTGGAAAAGCTGAGTAAAACTCGACTATCACAGACTGTTTAAAAATGTACATAAGAAAAAAATGAAAATTAATATCTCAAAATGTTAATAATGATTGCTTTCAGGTATTGAAAATATGAGTGATTCCAAAGTCCTCCTCCCACTTTACCATGATAAAGTTTCTATGCATTTTTATAATGGAAAAATATATACATGATAAAATGCAGTGTTCTAAAAGTGGCTTTGAGTTTTTCAGCAGCCTGTTTCTAAGAAGAAGACAGGCTTTTTTTCTTAGGTTTTTTCCTTACGTTTCTCATAACCTTTTACTCATTAAACAAGTATTTACAGAGTACCTACTAATAATATACCAAGGGCTTTTCTGGATGCTGGTTATAATACTAGTCAATAAAGCGAATTTAAAATCTGGTAGAAAAGACAGTTTTGTATCCCTTTTTTCATTTCATGTTATGAGCATTTCCCATTTTATTAAAAATGTCTTAAACGTGATTATACAATTGTATCATTTATTTAACAAAGCCTTTGTTTTGTTTTTGTATTTTACTATTGAACTTTCCTCAGATTTTTTACTATTATAAAGTATACTATAGTGAAACTTTTGTATACCAATTCTTGCCCACAGTAATACTTATGTCCTAAGGCCAGAATTGTAGAAGTGGAATTAATGAGTTCAAGTACATAATAGGATTTTTGATATGTATTTCCAAGTTGCTTTCCAGCAAAGTATAATTTTGAATAATATATCTAATGTTATTTACAAAAAGACCTAACACCATGAAAGATAAACAGGTTTTAAACTGACAAATCAAAAAAGGAAAAAGATAAGAGAAAAAAAATAAACCTCTGAGTTTCTAACATACTAAAATGAATTTCTTGTTTTCCTTTTTCTTCTTTTGGTTGTTTTTCTTTTTCAAAAATATACTTCTGATTACAGAATACAATAAATCTTTTAAAGAGTTTCTTTTGTTACAGTTAATGAAATTAACTGAAATTAATGGCTACTAGTATGTAGAAATAGTTTTTGGTCAGATAGTTCAACTAGATAGATCATAATAAATATAAAAGTGTTAGGAACAAATTATTAGTGCATTCAAGAACTTGGATGAATCTTGAGGGAATTATGCTGAGTGAAAAAATGCCAATCCCAGAAGATTAAGTATTGTATGATTCTATTTATACAACTTTCTTAAAATGACATTATAGAAATGGAGACCATATATGTGGTTGCCCAGTTAGTGATGGGGTGGGGGGAAGTAGGGATAGCTATAAAAAATTAAAATGAAGGAGGCTTGTGATGATGGGAATATTCGCTATCTTTACTGTACCAGTGTCAATATCTAGGTTGTGACTTTGTATTCACTACTGACAATATAATTTTGCAAAGTGTTGTCATTGAAGGGAACTGGATAAAGGGTACATGGGGTTCGTTCTGTGTTACTTTTCTACTATTTCACATTAATCCATAATTATTTCAAATTTAAAATTTAATTCTCAAAACCTTGATTTTAGAAAGAAAACAAAAAATAGTGTCATGGATTTTGTTTCTAGGAATCCCCAATGATTTTATGGAATGGTAAATTAGATTTAGAAGAGACCCTAAAAAAAAAAAAAAAAAAGAAGAGACCCTAGCTCCTCTAGTTTAGTGGCTTGTGACCTATGATTGCTGACCTATAGGGTCCTCAAAGGTTAAGAATAAAGATGTAGAAGCTATATTTCAACATTTTAAAGTCGAATAGATATTGCATATTTATACCAAGAAAACTATACCCAAAAAAATCCCTCAAATCTTAAGTTTCTTTGCTTCCATATGAAATTATTTTATGTCTATTTGATAATACTTTTTGTGACACTACTTATATGTCCTAACTGACAGTTTAATCTGAGTTCATTCAATTAAAAAATGAAAATATAAATTATTACTTATAGATGCTATTTTATTGGTAAACAAAATCTTTCAAAACATGGGTTTCATAAGAGAAAATTCATCATAAATCCAAGATTGATGACTGAAAAAAGGAAGAAATGAAGATTACCAGTCACTATGTAAAATGCTTTCAAAATGCTTATTTTAGCAATTACAAGGTGTATGTCATATTGTATCTCTTTTCAGTTCAGTTCAGTTCAATCGCTCAGTCATGTCCAACTCTTTGCGACCCCATGAATCGCAGCATGTCAGGCCTCCCTGTCCATCACCAACTCCCGGAGTTTACCCAAACTCATGTCCATCGAGTCGGTGATGCTATCCAGCCATCTCATCCTCTGTCGTCCCCTTCTCCTCCTGCCCCCAATCCTTCCCAGCATCAGGGTCTTTTCCAGTGAGTCAACTCTTCGCATAAGGTGGCCAAAGTATTGGAGTTTCAGCTTCAACATCAGTCCTTCCATTGAACACCCAGGACTGATCTCCTTTAGGATGGACTGGTTGGATCTCCTTGCAGTCCAAGGGACTCTCAAGAGTCTTCTCCAACACTACAGTTCAAAAGCATCAATTCTTTGGCGCTCAGCTTTCTTCACAGTCCAACTCTCACATCCATACATGACCACTGGAAAAACCATAGCCTTGACTAGACGGACCTTTGTTGGCAAAGTAATGTCTCTGCTTTTTAATATGCTATCTAGGTTGGCCATAACTTTCCTTCCAAGGAGTAAGCATCTTAATTTCATGGCTGCAATCACCATCTGCAGTGATTTTGCAGCCCGAAAAAATAAAATCTGACACAGTTTCCACTGTTTCCCCCTCTATTTGCCATGAAGTGATGGGACCAGATGCCATGATCTTAGTTTTCTGAATGTTGGGCTTTAAACCAACTTTTTCACTCTCCTTTCTCACTTTCATCAAGAGGCTTCTTGGTTCTTCTTCACTTTCTGCCATAAGGGGGGTGTCATCTGCACATCTGAGGTTATTGATATTTCTCCCGGCAATCTTGATTCCAGCTTGGGCTTCATCCAGCCCAGCGTTTCTCATGATGTACTCTGCATATAAGTTAAATAAGCAGGGTGACAATATACAGCCTTGAAGTACTCCTTTTCCTATTTGGAACCAGTCTGTTGTTCCATGTCCAGTTCTAACTGTTGCTTCCTGACCTGCATACAGGTTTCTCAAGAGGCAGGTCAGGTGGTCTGGTATTCCCATCTCTTTCAGAATTTTCCACAGTTTGTTGTGATCCACACAGTCAAAGGCTTTGGCATAGTCAATAAAGCAGAAATAGATGTTTAAATAGGCTCAGAAAGGTTAAATGAACTTGCTTAGTCACAAAACTAAAAAGTACTAACTCAGATTCAATCTTACGTCTTTCTGACTCCAAAACTAGTATCCTTTCTTCCTGCTTCTCACATTCTACCCTGATTTGCCGATAATTTATCCTTTATTATAAGATTGTCTAAACTTTTAAAATTACATATCCTATTAAAATTTTTGAGCACACTTCCCCAGTATATTTATTTATTTATGATATATGTATAGCTTTTAATAAAAAATAAATTTTTAGCATATGAGAAATATAAATAAAAGTCCCAAGTGATTCTCTTGAACACTCCCTTGGCTGAGTGTACTCCACCATGGAGGACACCCACCTGGTATAACCATACTACTTGTAGGCTGTGGACTTTCTAAGACTCATTGGGGGTACTTTTGGGCTTCCCTGGTAGCTCAGATGGTAAAGTGTCTGCCTGCAATGCAGGAGACCTGGGTTTGATCCCTGGGTCAGGAAGATCCCCTGGAGAAGGAAATGGCAACCCACTCCAGTACTCTTGCCTGGGAAATTCCATGGATGGAGGAGCCTCGTAGGCTACAGTTCATGGGGTTGCAAAGAGTTGGACACGACTGAGCGACTTCACTGGAGGTACTTTTAAAATGAATATTGCTGACTTCATCTTAAATCCAACCAATCAGACTCTCTGGGGGCAAGGCTCAAGAATCTGCATTTTATTCACAAACTCCCCAAGTGATTCCTAGCCCATCTGATAATTTGATAAGCACTAATGTATCCTCTGCTTGAATGGATGCATGATACCCTTTCATTATATTAGGGAGTAAATATTACATTTCTTTGACTTTTTAAGCTAAATACCACTGAGTTTCATGGTTGTTTCTCATGTGACAGTATTCTACTTCAACAGCTTTTGTCTCAACATCTGCTTTGTCTGAGCCACATCTTCTGCCTATTATTGGCTTTAACATTAAAATGTGGTTTAACTTTTAGCAGCATAGAGAGAGCATAAAGCAGCTCAGTTCTCCCATAGGGTAGATGTAAAAACATTGAAGAAGAGGGTAAGAAATAATTCACTCGAAAATTGAAACCAAAAAAAACTGAAACAGGAAGAGTGAAAGAAAAGGGGCCTGATTAGCTGTTTGTGGACATTACCCCAGAAATAACTCATCATGAGAGAAGATTCATAAATGTATTGCCACAAAAATGATGGGAGGGGAGCAGACCCAGCTTTGCTCCCTAAAATCATCTGAGAGAGGGATCAATTTGTAGCTTAACCAGTATATCCTCTGATGCATTATAATTCCTGGTTAAGATAATGGTGAATGAGAGATGCTTTGGTGTTGACAAATAGGAGGGGAAAGACAAAAAAATTCCCAATCTTTTGTCTTCAATCCTGGGCAAGGAAAGGCTGCTGTGGTTCTTGAGGACTCTTTCTTTTTCTTTGTTATTTACAGCTTGATGCTAGGCCAGGTAAAGAGCTGGGCAAGAGTGCGGCTAGGATTCAGTGTACCTATTACTGTGATGTATTAGTATCCAAGTATTTGCTGAATGTTTACCTGGAAAGAGCAATGGTGTTGGCATCACAAGACTATTTTTTGAGTAGTATCTGCTCTTTATTCTACTCTGTGGCCTTGGGCAGATCAGCTAGGCTCTCTACGAACGTTTCCCAATCTATGATACGAGGGTGATAATGTTCGCTATAAGCCATTCATAGGGTTATTGAAAAACTGAAATAAAATATATGAAATGGACCACAGAAAATTTAAAGTGCTGCCTGTGTGGTGATGACGCATCAGAGTAGGTGGTTCTTGACAGTGAGCAAATGGCTATTTCTGTTATTTTTACAGCATGAATGTGTTTGGCAACCTCTTTCTTCACAAATAGTCCAACTCAACACTTCATAGCAAATCATATTAAACATACCACATGTTCTATGGGAAATAAAATATGAGACGAAGAGAAAGCTCTCAGAGATGTTGGTTGCAGCATTATTTATATCGAAAACAATGTCTCCAACTGTAGGAGAACGGTTAAATAAATTTTAAAACACCCACAGAATGAAAATAGTGTAGCTGAGTATGTACTTAAGAAGCATGTATTATATATAAATATTAATGAAGAGCTTTTAATGATTTGTTTATATGATACCATTCATATATGTAAAAATGCTTAGAAAAAAATATACAGCAATACCCTGCAATGTCAATAATTTTCTTCTGCATGCTAAAAGTGTGTGTAATTTTTTTTTTCCAAGATAGGTATACGTTTCTCTTAGAGATGGCCACAGATACTAAATAAGTAAAGTCTTAGGGAACAAGCATACCACTTGGAAAACTTGATTATTTTTATGGTCAACATGGATGATGTTTTATGTTACATGATACACACGTATATGCGTATCTATGGATTACACTTTGTAAGTTGAGGTGGCATGAATTCATACAGCCATCATTTCTAAATAGTAAAGAGGATTGTAAGTCTGCAGATGATGAAGAAATAGAGGTTTTCTGCAGGACGTTATTAAGTATGGTCTTGGTGTTCTCCATTTCAGGTGCTGATAGTCTGCAGCACGGGTTTGGCTGGGGTTATGCTGCTCAACTACCAACAAGATTACACAGTATGGGTGCTGCCTCTGATCATCGTCTGCCTCTTTGCTTTCCTAGTCGCCCATTGCTTCCTGTCCATTTATGAAATGGTAGTGGATGTTTTATTCTTGTGTTTTGCCGTTGATACAAAATACAATGATGGGAGCCCAGGCAGAGAATTTTATATGGATAAAGTACTGATGGTAAGTACTTCAAATGCCCTCTACTGCTTTAAGGATTAAAAATACTAATATAAATGTTGTAGAACATTCTCTATGTTTAATTCCCATTATATGCAACTGAGTAATTCAGAATTAATCTGTAGAACTCATGAATGAGGTTAGTCTTGGGGAAGTCAGGGAAGAAGACCCTTTTGGCATGAATGAGACCATTTCAATCCACCTAGCTAGAGCAGTATCCCACTAAGAGTCCTGAGTTCACATTGTTCCATACTGCTCTCCTCGTCTCTGCAGTTAGATGAACTTGAATAGGCGTTTTTAGCCCTTGAAACTGCAATGTTGGACCACTCACCTTCTAAGTGCCTTTTCTGAATCAGGATTCAAAGACGAAAGGTTTTATTTCCAAGGTTGTAGTGCCTACCTGTATTTCTCCATCCACCACCTTTCTAAATATTATGCTGTCAACCTGTTAAAACTCATTATCCTAGGTGTGCCAAGCCGAATTGAAGATGTTTTGTAATGAATACAGATTATCAGACCCATGACTGGTAGATTGTATTGTTTTCCATTAGTCAAGATCCAAACCTTTACAAAGATAACATATTCTTTATAGTTACATAAGCCTCTACAGCTTCCCTATATTAGAACCTCAATTAAATGTTTTAAAAAATTTGGAAACCATATTAAAATGATTTAAATACCAGGATCTATGTTAAATGCTACCAAATTAAAGATGCTTTTTAATAATACTTTGCTATTAATCTGTGAAATATTCCTATCTCAAGAATGAATAGTATTGAAGATTAAACATTAAATGTTGAAATAACAAAACATCTTCCAGTAATATGGTTTATCCAGTTAAATCTAAAATAAATGTATTAATAAATAAGCTAGATTTTTTTTCAGTCTCAAAAATTCCAAATGATTCAACTGACCTATTTGGTACTCATTATCTCTGTTACTAAGAACATCACCAGCTACATTTTGGACATTTTCATAATCTCAATTATAATCCTAACTGATTATTCTCATCATTGAACTTGACTTAAGAGCACTGCATCTCTCTTGTGATCAAGGCATTTAGAAGGAGGGATTTGTTTTGTTCTTTAACCCACTGATGAAAAACAGAGTAAAAAATATAGTTTTTTCTCATTTTAGTTTTGTCTATAAGAATGATGAGGATATTGAATGAGGAAGTGCTCCATAAACTTTGACAGGATAGAAATGTTTCCTTTGGGGCATAATCCCATTTTAACTGCTTCTGACCAGCTGTTTCTGGTTGTTACTCCCTGTCTTCCTGCGTTATGAATAATTTCAAGGCCATATAGACAATTTTTTTTAAGTAGCTTATTTATGCCTTGGTAAAAATAGTATACTATACTTAGTAGTTGTATAGCATGTGAATGCTTTCTTTTACCTCCTAGGGTTATTTTAAAGAGGGGGCTTAATGGAATAAAATGTTCTTGTTTCATTTATTTAGCCTTGATATTGAAAAAAGTAAAATAACAAATAAAACAATATTCTAAGGGTGAGAAAATAGTCTTTTCTAAAAACAAGAGTTATTTTCTCTTCCAGATAACTAAACATCTCTTTGAATCTAAGTAAGATTGTCACGAGGAATGGTGGGAAAAAAGATTTTATACCAATAGCTTGCAGTCCATACCCTCAAACTGAGCCATTCTTGTGTATGGCACCAAACATTATTTATTGCTGTTTTTTTTAGGCCATCCATTTACCATCACTGAGTCCAACATGTCAGTATTCTTTAGAAATCATCTACCATCTAAAGTCCGAAAGGACCTAAGAATTTATGTAATCTGGTCCCTGTTTTTCAGGAGTTTGTGGAAAACAGTAGGAAAGCAATGAAGGAAGCTGGTAAGGGAGGCGTTGCTGATGCCAGAGAGCTAAAACCGATGGTAGGTGGTGATGAGGAGGCAGCTGCCCTCCAGGAGTGTCACTTTCTGTTCCTCTCTCTCTCTCTCTTCACTGACGGCACTTGTTCAGGAGAAGCCCTTGTCATCTGTCTCACGCAGGACATGCTGCTTTTTCTGTTTGTGTGTTTACCCATCACTTGGATGGCGGAATTCTTGTCACAGCTGAGACCGCCTTCTGTAAAAGTAAGCTGAAAGGAACAGTGTTCATGGCGGGGATAGGGGATCTCTTTGTCCCTGAGGTGAACTTGGCAGTTTCCATTTTTTTTTTGTTTTTAGCTGTTAGAGTTTAGTTTTCATGGGACTGAACATTTGGTTTTGCACTTGAACTGACAGTTTAATACTTATCACTTCAGAAGTGATGATAGCAATTCCTTTCAACTTGCTGAAGTTCATATTTCTCCCCCTTTTTAATATTGGTTTGTTTATGTTGCTCTCTTCTCCCTTTGCTGACTTTTTCTTCTGTTGTCTGAACTGTACTTTCTTTGTTTCTTAAGCGGTTTTTCAGCAGCAAACATGGCTATTTCCATCCACACCCACATTCCCACTCAGTAAGACAATCTGGTCTTCTCCAGCCTCAGCTTAATTGTGAGAAAGATAAATTATCTCTGGTCAGTGATATATATAACCACTCTCTTTTCATTTGAAAAAAGCAACTTAAAGTTAACCAGTGGAAGAGAATCCTGAGTAGCTTTTCCCACACATATTCTTACCACTGCATAATGACAGATGTCTTTAGCTATATTGGTCTAATTACTGCTTGTGTTACAAATGTATTCTTCTTAAATAGCATGTTTATTTCAAAATATTATATAATTGCCTACATCCTTAAAACAGTTAATTTAAAATAACATGCCTTCTAATTGCATATAGTGTCCCAAGAAAGGTAAGGTAAGGATTCTCTTGTCTTTCTTCTTTATACTTTAATAAATGGTTTGAGTTATAAGTCTCTAAGAAGTCCATTTAAGTATGTAGGAATAGAGGAGATGGGTTCATGGCAGAGGTACATGTTTATACAAAATAATTGCATATTCAACCTGCATTAAAACCTCAACAGAATGTTTAGACATAAACTCTTCTCTATAACCCCATCCGTTGCCTGTTTCAGTGTTGCTCTTAATAGCATTGATGATGAGAAAAATCAAAACTTCAACACTTATAGTCCCAAGGCACAGGTTGCTCTAATCATAAATAAAAAGATCTAGGATGGCCATATAAACTCTTAGTTTTAAGTGTACATCAGCCAGAACTAGATGAACAGGGAAGGGGCGCTAATCACCAGTTTCTCCTATTAGGATCCTCACCTTCCTACCCTTTTTCCTGCATCCCCTTTATTTCATGTAGCCTGAGGGGATTGGAGTGAAAATTCTGCCAACTCCAAGGTGGTCTGGAAAAATGAGGAAGGCTTCCTTCTTGCCACTGCTTGGTTGTCCTAATTGTTCAGAAAATAAGGTTTCAAACCTAAAACTTTTAAAAGACATGTACAATCTTAAAATGTAAACTACTCTCCCCTCTTTTCTCTCTTTTCAGTGGTTGAAGCTTACATTAAATCATTCTTCAGCGATAAGTGTTTAAAGAAAGGCAGAAATAATTAGAAGTTTAGCACTAGCTACTCTGACCATGAGTTAGCAGGTATTTCTGTATTATTCTTGGGGGAAAGATAGCTGACTGTGACATACCAGAACGCAAATATATCTTCTCTTACCTAGACCCCTCATTCATAGGTATTAGTACTAGGAGAATTGCCTACGTTATGTGGCGTTCTACTAGAAGCCAAAAATGTAGAAAGGGTTTTTTCCCCCTAATATTACTTTCAGTTTTGAATTTAGATCCCTTAATTCAGAAACTGCATTAAATTCTTCATTCTGCTTTTATTTTATGTTGTTCATTGGTTCATCGCTTGCAGATTAATGACAAAGCCCTCTGCTGTGTATCCAAATACATCTTTTATGTGCATTGTTTTTCTGGTGCTTTGTACACTGTAGCATTGGATCTGTAAGAATGATATTTTAAGTGGTTCAAAAAGTCCCTGTGAGAAAAGTGTGAACTGTCGTTGACAGCATAGTTAAATCTTTTAACTTTTAAACCTTTCATCAGTACCTCTACTTCTTCTCTTCTTTTGTGGTATGCATGGTAAGAGTTGACCCCAACTACCACCCGCATCTTGTGTGTGTCCCTAAAGAATTATCTGAGAAATTCCCTCCTGTAGTTTGGGGCTTGGTTGAATTTAGGATTGCTTGTTTGTATTTGCTTGGTTTAATTCACATGTTGTTCCCTTAGATGAAAGTTCTGTTAACAGACCATCATCCGTAGAAACACTGCTGTTCGAGTTCACTGTCTTTCTCTTTAACACAATGGTTTAATATATGAGGTTTTTTTAGTCTATAAAATAATGTGCAGAAATCTAAGATTTAAATATTTACTTTGGACAGGGGATCACTGAACTCAATATAAGTACTTCCAATTTTCCTCTTAGACTTTTTTATTTGAGAGAGACCCTCACTAGTTAAGGAAACTTTGAAGGTTTGTAAGGGCTTTCTATAAATCTTTGAAAATTATTTTAGAAAAATTTACCAAATATGATGTAGAGGTTTAAGAAAAAGATATTCTGGCTTTCTGCTTTTTGTCATACAGGAGAAACTTACAGAGAAAATGGAGGAAAAAACCTGGGCACTAGAGCAATGTAAACTAGAGATGAATTCTCTGCCTATCTTAAAGATGACTCAGAGGGAAATGTGAATTTCAACAGGAATTTCAGCCCCTGGAATTTAGGTTCAGGGGAGAAGGAGTCTCAATCCATTTTGTTTTATTGCCGTTCGTGGTCATCTGTGTATTTGTAACATCATTCATAATCTCCTTTTTTTTTTTTTTCATGATCTCCTTTTAATGATAACTGTCTAAGATTATACTCTGTATGACTTTGTTTTCTAGGCTTCGGGAGCAAGTTCTGCTTGAACCTAGCTGATCGTTATGGAACCCATTGACATTCCAAAACAATATATACACATAACTATGTATTTGTGTGTGTGGGTGTGTGTATATATGTATATGTATGTGTGTATATATATGTATACGTATATACACACACACACATAATCAGCCAAAATCAGAGAAAAGGAACAGGGATTTAATACCTTTTTTATGCTTATTTTTGTCAAACATGTACTCCTTTCATACGGGTGGCTTTTACAAGGCAACTGCCATCATTTAATGTTTTCAATTGTAATTGTCTTAATGGAAATGTTAAGATTCATATCTGATTAACATTTTTAATAACTTAGAGGAGATTTTAACTTTAGTTATTTAAATTAGGTAAAATTATTGTACTGAATCCTCTGTCTAAAGTTTATTCAGGGGTGATTTCCCTGTTGTGTGCATAAAATCAAGACCTTATTTTACTGATGCATAAGTCCTAGTGGGACAAGACTAGGCATATGCTTTCAGGTTAGTAAGGACTTAGTCCAATCAGTTTTCCCCAATCAAAGAAGCCATGTCATTTTCCTTTTAGAAACATACAAGTGGACCCAATTTGGGAATTTTCATAATAACTCATGCATTTGTCAGCCAACATTAAAAAGTAACCAACTCCTCAGGTATTTGTAGTTTACCCTAATGCTTCTATAAAGAGAGTAGGTAAAAAAGGAAAGGGTAGATAATCTTTCTTATGCAAACTTTTTTCTTACATTTTGTCTTTCTTTCTTTTGATGTTAGTAGCATCCTCCACACATTCGTGTGCCTGATTTGAAAGGAAGCTGGGGCACCCAGCAAGTTTAGCCTTTAAGTTTCTGTGTATCGGTTTGCAGAGTAAATAATGCTGGGAGGAATAAAAAAGGGAGAGACACATGGAACACAAAGCATTGAAAATTCCGGTGCTTGGGCTTCTGCTTCAGAGGAACCCTAGTGGCTTAGAGCTAAACGGCCATTTTATTCAAATGCTTGCTGTAAAATCTTCAAAACATACTGGCAGGTGCTCCTCTTCTTGGCAATTCGTTAAGTATCTAGAATTCTACAATGTTTAACTGAAGAATTGGTTAACGTTTTGATCCTCAAGTGTTGAACGTTCTTTGTGTTTGGGGATGGGTTTTGGGTTTTGGGGGGTTTTTTAATTCCTGAAGCTTACCAGATATGAATGGCTAATATTCCATTGTTCTGCTTATTGTAATGGTGAATGCTTTAAGAAAAAAAAGTGTAATTTGCTAAGAATAATTCATGATCTGTTTATGCGATAACTCCTTTTTGTTACAATTTTTTTAAAAAAAGCTATTTTTGTTAATGTAAAGTAAATATTTCAGAGCAGATTTTTTAAACTTATTGCACTAAATACAGGCTCTGTACAAAAAAAAAAAAGAAAAGCCTCAGCATTTTATCATTCCATGGAAGGAGAATCTTTTGAAAGAAAGCATTGCCTCCTACCAGAATTAGAAAATGAATTAGACCGGTATTATGGAAATGCATACAATTAATGTCACTAGGGCTTAATAAGCAGCTGTTTGCTAATGTGCTTCCTTTCAAAGGGTTGGACCTTTAAATTGCTGCAAAAGGTAAATTGTATTTTTTTTTTAAGTATCCGTGTTCTTTAGCTAGGCTAAAATTTGCTAAATGCCTTGGTTTCTTTTCAAAGCTCATGTAATATTTCTGATTTTTCAGAATATTTGCAATAAGAGTCTGGAATTAAAAAATAAAAATAGAAACAAGAGTTCATGTCTTGGCAAGATCACGGAAAAGAACATTATGAGAGTAGCTAATTTGAAACAATAATTCTCCAGAAGTTAACATCTCACATCTGATGTCACTAAATGGTATCATTGTACTCTTTTATATCATTTGAAATGAAATAAATATAATTATGTAACTAATCATCATCCAAATAGGTGAGAGAGCAAATCATGTAAGAAAATTCAGCATACCTTTTGTTTCATAGCCACACAGATTATGGACGTTAAGAAACACTGGGAACTAAATTTAGGATTGGCAAAAGTCTAGAAGATGGGTATCAAAACAGAAGACATTCCAGGCGCTAGTTATTTTAGGAGGTGCCCCTCCAAAGTGACCTGCTGGAAGTCTTGAATTTGGAAATTAGTTTCTGCTCACTTGGACATCCCAGCACCATGGACTCTTGCTGCTCCCTGTTCCGTATGCTCGCAATCTCAGCTATTTGGAAGCCACCAGGAATGCTTTCTAATTATCATTTGCAACTAGAACTGTAATCAGAAAGAAATTTTGTATTTTTGTATAACTGGATTGTGTGCCATTTTATATAACAGGTCCTGTTTTACAAATAAATTTTGTTTTACTAACATTGTGTTTAGAAATTATGATCTATGTGTAACCATGTCATTTGTGTTCCAAATTAATTGCCAGCCTGTTTCCCCTTCAGTGAATGTGTGTGCCATACAGGTAGATATATGCAGATGTGCATATATTATTATGCACAGGCATAATATTACACAGACACACACAGAGAGATATTTGATTTATAGAATATCACTCTCTCATGAGCTTCATTCCTTGAGGCATTTTAGAAAGACTCACAGGCTTTTTAGCAATATTTGAATGTTTTGAGGTTATGTTTGGATAGTTCTGCTGCCGCTTTCATTCATCACGAGTCATTCCTCAGCTAGCTCTGGGCTGCCTTACTGCTATTTGCTCCTTGCCTCCATCTCTGCCCAAGTGAGAAGAATAGATGAAGAACAAAAATTATCTGTGAAATGTGGTTACCTGAATACTTTTATAAACCACTGACTGTGTGTTGTGGTTTTTATCTTTTTCTGTGGTGTATCTTCAAAAGCATGTTCAGGATGCCTGTTTCCAGAGTTGTAGTTAGCGTCCTCTCTCATCAAGGGTGATCACAGTGAGAAGAGAAACATAATTGTTGCTGCCATTGGAAGATTCAGGCTCTGGTGCCCGATTCAGACTTTCTGGGCTCCTGCCTGAAGAGTAAGCTCTGCTGTATATGATAGGGAAGGGAAAAGGTTATATTTTAGTATAAATCCGAGAGACCCATCTTCTTTGGGAGGCTTACCAGTACATTAGGTAAATATTAGGAATTTAGCTAGAGCACTGAGATTGTATAATCCTTGCACAGATGAGCACAGCTCAGAGCAGGTTGTTCCCTTAAACCATTTAATGCAGTGTTTAATGTTTAAGGATTAGAGCTTTTATCCTATCCTATTGCATAATTAAGTCCTAAGTTACTGCAATTTTAAGTAGCTTAAGTGTATGTTGGTGCCTCAACTTTTTCCATAATGGTTGAGGAGGGGGCACTCACTGAGTCTATTTAAAAGTTATGAGGCAACTAAGTTTTCCCTTTGTACAGATGCTCTCTGACTCATTTTTTTCTTTTTGCAGCAAAAGGCATTAAGCTGCCAGTTCCCAGTACCACTGATCTTGGTCTGCCAAGGGCTCTGTTATCTTGCAGGGCAGTTTCAGGATTTCACCCCACTAGAGGGTAGTGAGGAGATGACTCCTTCCTGTATTGTGGTCCTGAACAGCTTGAAACCAGAGTAAGGCTCCTCCCACTCTTTTCCTTAAAAGACCTATGGAAACTACAGGTACCAAATATTCATGAGGCTGTATTAATGCCCCTAAGGCCCAGACCGTTTCCACCGAGCACCACAACTAGCTAATAAAGACCACTGAAAGGCCTTCAGTGTAGATTTCTGGGGTCATTTCCAAAACTAGAGCTGATAGTTATGGTGACCTGAATGTTTTATTTTATTTTTGATCAGTAGCCTCACTTGAATTTTTGGAGTTTCCAATAGCCTTAACATAACCTCTGAGACGTTTCCTTCAGAAAGGTCTTTATAAGTTTTCACCTTTCAGTAAGTTCTCTACTGCTATTTTTCTTCTGTTTTTACTGTTACTTAAAAAAATAAAAATGAAATCCCCAGAGTGTGGAGGCTTATCAGTGTACCTGCTACAGTTAATTTCTGTATTCTCTTCGTATATTCCATCTGACAAATGAAAAGTGCACTATAATGGCTTGCCCAGAGTTGTTAAGATGTGGTCTGTGGATATATATTAGAAAATTGTGAGTTCATAAGTAAATGCATAAAGCAGAGCTTTGTGTATTATATATTCACAATGTAGAATGCCTTTTGCTTTAAATGCATATTCATGTATCTTTGTGTACTAAGGAATACATGTTGGCCCATTTGAAAAGTAGTCTTTCTTCATAGACAGTGGCTGCTTTCAGAATTAGCTCATCTTTTTCATGGCACATAGCCCAAATTGTGAAAAAAGCAGAATTCTTAATGTGCCAAGAAAAAATATAAAGCTGGCAAACTTAGAAAACAAAATAAAAAGCATGTTGTATACACTTAAAATTTTTAAATAGCATGCTTTCCCCCTTCATGTTTCATAAATTTGAGTCAAATTCTTATTCTCCCAAGTTTTAATTAAGAGGGAAATTTTAATCCAAGATTTAAATCTTTGAAAATATCTTTCTTATAAAAAACTTCAATACAAAGTTTTTAAACTTTAGAATTTCTGTGGAAAACCTTTTCTATGGAAATACTACAGTACCCTCTCTTCCTCCCCATATCCTTTTTATATGTGTAAAAAAAGACAAATTGTGCTTCCATTTCAATATCATAGGAACAGTTATCACTTTTCTAAATTAGACAAGAAGGATTTAAGTTTGGTATTTTCTAAAGGAATTCATTAGTAAATTTGTAAAAAAGACATGCAGTTGTTAGGGACCCAAATATTGGGCTATTTTATTCAGTTTTGATACTCACTTTTACAGCATGAATGATTTCCTGAGAAATAACACTGTAAACCAGGGAATTCAGAATAGCAAAGCTTTCAAGTAACTCAGTCTAGTCAAGATCTAGCTGAACATCAAAAGGCTGTAATTTCCAAATGTTTCAGAAGTCTCTCACTTTTATTTGCTAAGACATGAATTTAATATTTGATATTCAAAAGCAAGGGGCTTCCCAGGTGGCACTAGAGGTAAGGAACCCGCCTGCCAATACAGATAGACATAAGAGACATGAGTTTGATCCCTGCATTGGGAAGATACCCTGGAGGAGGGCATGGCAACCCACTCCAGTTATTCTTGCCTGGAGAATCCCATGGACAGAGGAGTTTGGTGGGCTATGGTCCATAGGGTTGCAAAGAGTCGCAGGCGACTGAAGTGACTTGGCACGCATGCATTCAAAAGCAGGTTTGTAATCTTTTGTGGGGACAAAGGGGCCCTTTGAGAAGCTTATGAAAGCAATGAACTATCTTTCTCTCAAAGTCTCATAGCCTACCTATGAATATTTAAAATGCTGGTAGAGTTTTAGGACCCTCAGACTGCCAGCCTCCACCTGACCTCCTTAGAGCCTAATGAACACAAGTCAGAGGCAACTCTAAAGTTGGTTTGTGTTTTGAAATGAAGTAGTGATTAGGCCTCCAATGAAGATACTTTTAAGGTGGTGCTTACCAATTTCAGACCTGGAATCATCCTTTTTTTAATTGAAGTATAGTTGATTTACAATGTTGTGTTAATTTCTGCTGTACAATAAAGTGATTCAGATATAAATATTTTTAAAAATTCTTTTCCATTATGGTTTACCATAGGACACTGAATATAGTTCTCTGATATAGTAGGACCTTGTTGTCTGGAATCGTTTTTTTTGTAGCTTGAAAACTTTAATTTAGTACCAGCTTTGAAAGTAGAAACCACACTAATGTGAATGAAAAACAGGACGATCAACACTGAATCTTCGAGATTTCTTTCCTTGAATGTGTGAGAATGTCTGTGTCCTAGGATGAATTTTTGGCAAGGTACCAAATTATCTACAATGGACAAGAAAATCCAAAAGGAAATAAATAGGGAATCTCTATAATTATCCATCTACCAAAACACTAGATTCTTTAACATTGTCGCTCAGATGTGACATTTATGGCATAGTGTTAACAGTAGATCTCTGTCTAAAAATATATCTCAGTCAACATGACTGAGAACATTTGAAGACGATAAATTAGCAACCTCACTGTACTTCATGGTTGACAACAATTTTTAATGGCAGATGCTGGGGGGAGAAATTCAAAGGTTGTTTTTCTCCAAGCATTAAATCGGGGGGGGTGGGTGTTTCCTCCCATTTTGAGTGGTTTCCAGTCACCACTAGAGCAGCCTTGGGCCACTGCCAATGGGACTGCACTTCTACTGCCCACATTCACCTCACCTTCCTTCTTTAGAATTTCTTCACATGTACCCCCTTACAGTTACCCCCTTGGGCTTCCCTTGTGGCTCAGCTGGTAAAGAATCCACCTGCAGTGCGGGAGACCTGGGCTTGATCCCTGGGTTGGGAAGATCCCCTGGAGAAGGGAGAGGCTACCCACTCCAGTATACTAGCCTGGAGAATTCTGTGGACTGCATAGTCCATGGGGTTGCAAAGAATTGGACGTGACTGAGCGACTTTCACTTCACCCCCTTACTAGTAAGAGTGCTGGAGGGTCCTCTGGGCCCTTGAAAAAGCAGGCAGACATCCTTAAAAGAGCCTGAAGTTATTCTAAAATTTGATTCCAGTGGTCATGACTTACAGTCAGACATTAAATATTACCTGTATTTTCAAGCTGAAGAAAGCAATGGAAATGTCACAACTGACATTGTGAAGAAAATAGAAGTCAGGGACTTCGCCGATTTTCCAGTGGTTAAGACTCTACATTTCCAATGCAAGGGCCATGGGTTTGATCCCTGGTTGGGGAACTAAGGTCCCACTTGCCTGAAGTGCAGCCAAAAACTAAAAAAAAAGTCAGCTCCCTTCCCCACCCCATACCCCAGAAGAGCTCTGCTGAAACTTCCACAATAGTAAAGAGAGAGACCACAGATGGAAGTTCCCATGTTGGGTGGAAAAGGGCCTAAGTCCAGTCCACATTTGATAACGCCTTTTTGTCATACAAGTGTGTGACCTGAAGGGGGAGTGTCCTGACGTTTGCCTAGAAATCTGATCCATCCATCTCATCAACTCAGAAATTGGAGTTATTTATTTTTTGAGGAAGATGTGTTAAACAATTCTATGTGATTAAGGATTGAGAAGACTTGAGGAAAATGAATGGGCACAGGACTGGAGTGAACTTCATACCAGCATCCTGCAGACCATTCTACCTGCCACTAGAAAATGTGAGCACTTCCATCATTTACCATGTTGATCATTAGGCCAGAATTTTTTTTTTCAAAAATCGTATGAAGTAATTTAGAGGAATGAAACAATGCTAGGACAGCTTTGAAACTGATGATTGAAGACAGAAACTGCTGAGTACATTTTCCCCATCCTCTGGGTTCTGGTAGTGTGTTCTCAGAACTTCCTGACCCTCTTGTTTTGGCCAATTATTATTTTCAAAGACATCAGAGGGAGAAAGTTACCTTTCTTCCATTATGTCCCATTAGTACTACTAGACTATGGTGTTGTTGAGGTTCTCTTGATTTCTTCCATCCTATGAAAGAAGCTGGGAGCCCATAATGAAGTTTCAGTTATATTGTCTCAGAATATCCTTGATCACTGAGTGCATGTCTGGTAGATCTTATACCCAGTGAAATTAATTCAGTGGGCTGTTGGCTGATTTGGTTTGTTACAACTAACAAAAGAGTGGGAAGAATGGCGTGGAGGGCACCTAACAAAATGACAGGGGCTCTGGGAAAACAACCAAAGACAAAAGCATATCTTCTGAAGACCAAAGGTCCAACAAAGTACTTTGTAGCACAGCCTTCCTAAACTCCTAAGTTAGAACAGTCTCCTAGAATAAAGCAGCAAAGTTTGAAAGATCAGTCAGTGCCAAGGGACCTACCACCTACTCTTCATCTCTCAGACTCTGAGCCTCATGTCCACTGTCAGATCCTGTCCAGTGTATGGGGTGATTTGAGCAGAACAGGCACACATCAGTGTCTCACTGCTTTGTAATCCACCATGAGAAGTATGTTGTGGTGCCACATATTTCTCAATCAGATGCCTTTTTTGTCTTTTTGGTTTTGTTTTGCCATTTGCATTCCTATTTCATAGTGTCACAATGAATTTTTGTATCACGTTTGGTCTTTGTCCATTACAAACTGTAGGATCACAGTTAAGCCTTCCATGAGTTCCCTGGTTTGGTATCTTTACCTTAGCATTATTTTGAGGTTTTTTTCCCTTATTATATTTCCTTATTACAGTGCTACTACACTGTATTCAGGTGGGGAAATAAACATGTAGGTGCTTGAACTTGCCCCACGGACATGGCCGTAGCCCTGTAGTATTTGTGGCTGTTGTTCTTGACACAGTACAGACTTTACAGAGGGTTGTGCTCTCAGAGAACTTTAAAAATATGTATATTAAGCAATTAACTTTCTGGAGTTATCAAATCTTGCTGGGAAATTAACTTACAATAGCTCTGAATTGGATGGAATTCCATCTAGCTTCAGAGTACAATGAGCCAACGTGAAATGGAGCTTTGAAATGTTTTCCTTGTGCAGAAATATGATCTAGAAACAAAAGTGCTGATCTAATGCTAAGTTTTCTGTGTACTAACTCCGTTGCCAGAATTATAATGAAAACTGTATTTTAGTCTAACAAATGTATAGAGTTTTTTATGTAATAAATAAAATTTTATAGGAAATAATGTCATTGTCTGCTGTGTCGTAACACTTTCCCATGCCCAGAGTTGTGATGAATAGTGTAGAGGAGGAAAAACAATTGTTCTCCATACCTTTCTGAGTTCTTAGCTGAGACTCTATAATAGAAGACAGATTAACAAGAGGAAAACACACAGAAGTTCGTTAACATGTATACCTCTTGTATACATGTGAAATACCCAGGGAAAAATGAGTGACTCCTCTAAGTGGCTTAGAATTCAAATTAAATACCATCCTAATAGGGAAAGGGGAGAGAGGAAGCAGGCCTTTTAGGGGAGAGTAAATGATTTTTAGGAAAGATGAACGGGCCCTTAGAAGAATAGATGAGAGGCGTGAGAGCTTGTGACAAAGTGTGTCTGGGTGTGGTGTCGACTTCTAGTCTCTTCTGTGATAAGAGTCAATCTTCCCTGACTGATGAAACTCCTGAGAAAGGGATTTATGACATCTGAGTTCTTTTTAGAGAATCTGTCTAGGGAGATAAGGAGAGTTCAGAGAATGTCTCAGCCTGCATTTGCTGTTTTTCAAGTGCCTAGAGCTCAAAATAATCAATATAACAAAGCAGCATTTTCAAGAAAATGGCATGTCTTGAACTTCTGCAGTCATACTTTGGGGTGGCATATTCTGCTAACTCTGCAATAGAAAGTGATTGTGGGCAACATCTTGTTTTCAAATTGGGTCAATATACTGCAAGGGTGCTCTGGAATTCCCCAGCTATTTCTTTTGGTGTGTCTCAGCATGTTCTAGGATCCCTGAAGTGTGAAAGATAAATGTAAATATACTAAGTAAAACCTAATTTCCAAAGTACAAAGCTCATCCATTGCCTGGCCAGCCTTCCTAGTTGGAGTCTGAGTCACTCTGAGTACGAAGCCTGAGTATGAAGGTTGGAACTGAATTCAATCACCAGGCAGGATGGAAAAGCCTGTTAGATAACATTTGCCATGGAAAACACTCGTGCTTGGTACAGTGCCCTGCACATAAATCGAAGCCTGATGCTAAGTTGGTGAGTTGGTGAAACTGTGGTGTGCCAAAATTTAGGCTATAGCTGTGCCCCCATTAATGTTTGGAAAAAATCAAGCTTGTTTAAAACTAATCATTTTTTAAATGATACTGGAAACTAAGAAAGGGTGTTTATAAGTGGAAGGTTTTTTTACAGTACCGATAAATCCAATGTAACTTTGGATTTTTCTCCAGAGGCTGCTGTACAGGCTGCTTTTCATTAGCAAATGTTGAGTAATGCCCAGATCATAGGCCTGGTTGTTGATCTCTACCACCTTGCCAAAAGGAGTTGTCATAGAACCTTGGTGAGGAGTCCTCAAATACTCCAGGTGTTTGAGATACTGAATAATGTTAACCATTCTAGACTATTCATTCTCTTTTGGGGGGCAGTAGTCTTGAAGCAGATTTGCACAATTTCCAGTTATATAGACTAGCTAGTGATTAAAGAGCCTGTGAAAAACCTCACATCTCCTGAAAGGTACCAAGAAATCTTTTCTCTTTGTTTGGCTATGAGAAGGATAATCTTTATTCAATCTCAAATTTTAGAAAATAAATAAAAATCTAGAGGGTCTCTTTAGGAGGCATACTGCTTGTGCACTCTAGAGGAATATATAAGCTGTGATTGAAATTTCAGCTTCAAATAGTGCTCAAAGCTCCCGGAGGTGTTGAAAAGTTCAGAAAGAACCCAAAGTCCTACGAGGCCCTTTGAAAGTGAAAGTGTTAGTCGCTCAGTTGTGTCCGACTCTTGCGACCCCATGGACTGTAGTGGCCAGGCTTCTCTGTCCGTGGAATTCTTCAGGCAAGAATACTGGAGTGGGTAGCCATACCCTCCTCCAGGAGATCTTCCTGACCCAGGATTACAGCCCAGGTCTCCCACACTGTCGGCAGATGTTTTAACATCTAAGCCACCAGGGAAACCCCATGAGGCCCTTTGACCTCCTGTTTTTTTCCAGGTGCTGTGGAACTAACCCACAAGGCCAGGACTCTTCACATTATTATTTTCAGTTGTTGCAAGTATCAGTGAAGGTGAGGAATAGTTTGTGCCTTTAATTTGATTTTGTGCCTTCTTTACTGTCCAAATCCTGAGAAAAATAATTTTAGAAGATGTACCTAGGTTACATTTAGGCTTCCAGAAAATGCAAAGCTAAGCTCTTAGACCATTTCCTGGGCTTATCAGCAATTTCAATAGGCGTCTTAAAGCTCTCTAGGTAGTTATAAGCTCCCTGGCCAGGTATGTCAGACCAGAGAGATGACAGTAAGGAATTGCCTTGAAGGCAAAGCAAAAGGGCTTTCACTCAACCACACTCATACTGTAACCTCACACTTGGAGACAGGATATTAGGGGTTTGTGTTTGATCTGTTCTATCTGCCAGAAGGGATTCTTCCAGCTGACAACAAAAAACAATTTTAATATGAAAATTTAGAAAAATTTTTTTAAAAAACAGGCATGTGAAAATTGAGAAAAGGAGATTAGCTGTATGAGAAACCCTAGACTGCCCATAAGATTAATTCCAAGTTTTCTGTCAATCTTGTGAAGAGGACAACAAGAAAGGTACATAGTTTTAAATCTCTAATAAAAGAAAACATTAAAGAGAACTTAAACAGGAGGGACCAGGTATGTACTAAAAATGTTGTGATCTTTAATGACTTGAAGTGATGTCTACAATATAGTCAATGAAAAATGGCATAAAGCAGTATTTATAGCATGATCTCATTTATGTAAAATCAATATGTTTATACATCTTTAAATGACTGAGGATATAATAGATGCTCTCTTAACCAATTCTATAGGCATTGCTTGTTGATTGGTTAATTGAAAAATTTGGTTAAGGAGGAAAGCCATTGTAAAAGAAATGTTTTTTAAAACTACAAGTAAATAATCATTGGCCAAGCTTTGACATAAGTATTAGTTCTATATATGACATTTTAAGTCTTCTGAAGTTGTCTATTGTCTTTTTCTTTTGGCAGCATTGAACATACCAATAATGTAAACCACCAAAAAAAATGTAATAATTTGAAATATTGGTTTCTTTAAAATGGATCAAGAATTTAGAGATGCTGAATAATGCAGCAAGCTGAGTATAGACTGCTAGGTTTTTATTCCTTTCCAATGTTTATAGTTCTCATGCACACTTAAGTCAAGAGTGGTAGTTTTACTATCTTTATTGAGTCTTTCCAACAGGCCTTCCCTGGTGGCTCAGATGGTAAAGAATCTGCCCGCAATGTGGGAGACTAGGTTTGATCCTTGGGTCAGGAAGATCCCCTGGAGAAGGGGATGGTAACCCACTCCAGTACTCTTGCCTGGAGAATACCATGGACAGAGGAGCCTGGTGGGAGTCGAACATGACTGAGTGACTTTCACTTGCATAGAGTCTTCCCAAAGCATTCGCCTTAGCTTTCATAGAAATTACTGTCTTCATACTCATTGTTTTTTATCATATATGTAATATTTTAATAATCATACCATTTCAATAACCACAGCACATGGCATAATATGTTGAAATAAACATACCTGACTCTTGCTAAGCACTGTCCGCTGATGCTGAGAGCAGCACATAGGATCTTCTCCTGGACCATTCAGTCTGCTATGGACATCAGCCAGCACATTCTACAGAGGACTGGAGGGTGTAGTTAATCTGGAAATATGGTTAAGCGAGAGTCAGCTACCACTCTTTTTACATCAGAATGAGAACAATGGTTATCTCTGGGATGTGACATTAGGGTAATTTCATTTTTTCTTTGCTTATCTGTATTTAAATATTTAAAATACTCCTTTATAGTTTTTTTTATCAGTGAACTAAAATGAACTGGAAGGGACGAATTTAATTGATATAACCATTATATCTACTACTGTAGGCAAGAATCCTTTAGAAGAAATGGAGTAGCCATCATAGTCAACAAAAGAGTCCAAAATACAGTACCTGGGTGCAATCTCAAAAATGACAGAATGATCTATGTTCGTTTCCAAGGCAAACCATTCAGTATCACGGCAATCCAAGTCTATGCCCCAACCACTAATGCCGAAGAGGGGGAAGTTGAAGGGTTCTGTGATGACCTACAAGACCTTCTAGAACTAACACTAAAAAAAGATGTCCTTTTCATCATAGCGGACTGGAATGCAAAAGTAGGAAGTCAAGAGATACCTGGAGTAACAAGCTAGTTTGGCCTTGGAGTACAAAATGAAGCAGGGCAAAGACTAACAGAGTTTTGCCAAGAGAATGCACTGGCCACAGCAAACACCCTCTTCCAACAACACAAGAGAAGACTCTACACATGGATATCACCAGTTGGTCAACACCAAAACCAGATGGATTATATTCTTTGCAGACAAAGATGGAGAAGCTCTATACAGTCAGCAAAAACAAGACTGGGAGCTGACTGTGGCTCAGATCATGAACTCCTTATTGCAAAATTCAGATTTAAATTGAAGAAAGTAGGGAAAACCACTAGACCATTCAGGTATGACCTAAATCAATCCCTTATGGTTATACAGCAGAAGTGACAAACAGATTCAAGGGATTAGATCTGATAGACAGAGTGCCTGAAGAACTAAAGACAGAGGTTTGTGACATTGTACAGGAGGCAATGTTCAAGACCATGCCCAAGAGAAAGAAATGCAACACAGCAAAATGGTTGTCTGAGGAGGCCTTACAAATAGCTGAGAAAAGAAGAGAAGTTAAAGGCAAAGGAGAAAAGGAAAAATATACCCAACTGAATGCAGAGTTCCAAAGAATAGCACAGAGAGATAAGAAACCCTTCCTCAGTGATCAATGCAAAAAAATAGAGGAAAGCAATAGGATGGGAAAGACTAGAGATCTCTTCAAGAAAATTAGAGATGCCAAGGGAATATTTCACACGAAGATGGACTCAATAAAGGACAGAAATGGTACAGACCTAACAGAAGCAGAAGATATTAAGAAGAGGTGGCAAGAATACACAGAAAAACTGTACAAAAAAGATCTTGATGACCCAGATAACCACGATGGTGTGATCACTCACCTAGAGCCAGACATCCTGAAGTACAAAGTCAAGTGGGCCTTAGGAAGCATCACTAAGAACAAAGCTAGTAGAGGTGATAGAATTCCAGTTGAGTTATTTCAGATCCTAAAAGATGATGCTGTGAAAGTGCAGCACTCAATATGCCAGCAAATTTGGAAAACTCAGCAATGACCACAGGACTGGAAAAGGTCAGTTTTCATTCCAATCCCAAAGAAAGGCAATGCCAAAGAATGTTCAAAGTACCGCACAATTGAATTCATCTCTTAAGCTAGCAGAGTAATGCTCAAAATTCTCCAAGCCAGGCTTCAATAGTACGTGAACTGAGAACTTCCAGTTGTTCAAGTTGGATTTAGAAAAGGCAGAGGAACCAGAGATCAAATTGCCGCCATCCACTGGATCATTGAAAAAGCAAGAGAGTGCCAAAAAAAACTATCTATTTCTGCTTTATTTACTATGCCAAATCCTTTGTGTGGATCACTACAAACTGTGGAAAATTCTTCAAGTGATGGGAATCTCAGACCATCTAACCTGCCTCCTGAGAAATCTGTATACAGGTCAAGAAGCAACAGTTAGAACTGGACATAGAACAATGGACTGGTTCCAAATTGGGAAAAGAGTAAGTCAAAGCTATATATTGTCACCCTGCTTATTTAACTTATATGCAGAGTACATCATCCAAAATACTGGGCTGGATGAAGCACAAGCTGGAATCAAGATTGCCGGGAGAAATATCAGTAACCTCAGATATGCAGATGACACCACCCTTATGGCAGAAAGTGAAGAGCCTCTTGATGAAAGTGAAAGAGAAGAGTGAAAAAGCTGGCTTAAAGCTCAGTATTCAAAAAACGAAGGTCATGGCATCAGGTCCCATCACTTCATGGCAAATAGATGGGGAAACAATGGAAACAGTGACAGACTTTATTTTTTTGGGCTCCAAAATCACTGCAGATGGTGACTGCAGCCATGAAATTAAAAGATGCTTGCTCCTTGGAAGAAAAGCTATGACCAACCTAGACAGCATATTAAAAAGCAGAGACATTGCTTTGCCAACAAAGATCTATCTAGTCAAAGCTATGGTTTTTCCATTAGTCATGCATGGATGTGAGAGTTGGACCATAAAGAAAGCTGAGCACCAAAAAATTGATGATTTTGAACTGCGGTGTTGGAGAAGACTCTTGAGAGTCTCTTGGACTGCAAGGAGATTCAACCAGTCAATCCTAAAGGAAATCAGTCCTGAATATACATTGTAAGGACTGATGCTGAAGCTGAAACTCCGATACTTTGGCCACCTAATGCAAAGAACTGTCTCACTGGAAAAGACCAATTCATGGAAGGACTGATGCTGGGAAAGATTGAAGGCAGGAGAAGGGGATGACAGAGGATGAGATGGTTGGATGGCATCACCAACTCGATGGACATGAATTTGAGAAAGCTCTAGGAGTTGAAGATGGACAGGGAAGCCCGGCATGCTGTAGTCCATGGGGTTGCAAAGAGTCAGACACGACTGAGCAACTGAACTGAAGTGTATTCTTAACAGCCTCTATGGTTTTTAATGAAAATATAATTAACATAAAAAGCAAATATCCAGGTAAATATGCTAAAATGACTGTAAACTCATGTGATAATAGGCCAATAGAGTAGAAAAGACAGTCCCTCCAATTCTATTATTTATTGGAATTTAAGAGCTAAAGCTATACTTCAAATGAATAAGAAAAAATTCATTTAGTAAATTGTGTTTAGCACAGTTGGCTTTCACTTTGAAAACAAATCTAAGTGAAATCCAAATGGACTAATGAATTTTTAATTAGAGAAGGGAAAAGTGAGAGGAAGGAGTGGGAAGGACTTAATAAATGTAGAAGAATTAGGAGGGGACAAAATAAGTGATAGAGTAGTGGAGTTGGTGAGGTCCACATCTCATCGTCTGTGGAAAATATGATGAGCGAGGCTTGTTTTGGATGTGTTTACTAAGCGTAACTCCAGCAGTGTGCTACACATGTTCACTTCTTTTCAGCAGACATTTCCTGGGACCTTCTCTGGGCAGTGGTATTTGTATTTTGGGAATTCAGTGGAAAATACGAACTCCCTGATCTGAAGTAGCTCACAACCCCATGAGGAAGACAGATGGCAGTGAGGGTGCTTCTGGAACACATAGAGAGGTGTTGTTGGGTCATTAGGAGAAACTGTCTGAGCTGAGTCCTGAAGAAGGAGGGGGAATGAGCCAGATGATGAAAGGGCCGGAGGGAGGAAGGGAGAAGATTCTACCCAGAGGAATAGCGCAGGCCATTGTCTAGCGACCAGAGGAAACCTCAGTCGTTCCGAAAACTCAGAGCTAAGAAGTGACCCCGGAGGGGATATGGGAGTCGTGCACCTTCGTTCAGACATCAGTTGAGTGTTGTCAAGAGCCTGTGGGGAGACTTGGGAGAGAGGGGGAAGGAGGAAGAGGAAGATTCCAGTGGGAAATCTACAGACCCATGACTAATTAAATCTGGGGGGGCTGGAAGGGGTACGGCTGGGTCCACTCAGCATGGGGTATGTGACTTCTTCATTTCAAGATAGGGACTTGCTCCAAATGGGCAAGTCTATTGGGCTCTGAGTCTGTAATTCACTGAATATTGGAATTCAGTGTTTACCTTTTCTTCTCAGTGCCGTCTGATGCAAAATCTCTGTAATGATATGAAGGAGCCATTTGGAAAGGAGTTTGAGGGACTAAAAATATTTCTCTGTGCCAACAAATTTTTTTTCCTATTCCCTGATGAAGAAAATCTACCTAATTTCTTGTTTTTTTTTTTTTAAGAGACCCCAACCTAACAATGGCTTTTACAGCTAAGGTAACTGCAGACAAACTTTTTCTCAGTGGCTTTAACTCTGTTCTGCGTTGTCACCTTAACCATCTGTGTGCTTCTCTGCTAACAAGAAATACATACAGTGTATTTTTAGTGTATATATACATATATATATTTATGTATTTATGCTCCACTTTTTCCCAAAAAGGCTTATGCAAAATAAGATTATTAAAATAAAAATAGAAAAACAAAGACATAAACAGGAAGAAACAAATATGCTAGACTCTAGGACTAATATGTTTACAGGACAATTAAGCATTAAGTACTTGGAGCTTCCTAGCAACCTTAAAAGAGAGGACAACAGCAAGATTTATAAAACTGTATCCTCTTATGGAACAAGGTAATATACCGTCTCCAAGTTCCTGTAATAAACAAAAATAATCTGCATATGGTTCTCAAATTGGGGACCTGCGCTGGTAAAGTCCAAGCATGTAACTACCTGATTCTTTAACTGGATTTGTTGCCTCGTTTTTATCCAGATCAGCCTCCCTTAAGACTTATAAGACACGTTCATAAGTATAAATGAAACAGAAAGGAAGTATTTGTTTATTCCAAAGACATTTACAGAGTCCTGTATTCACTAAGGATACACAAATAAGAAACCTAGTCTTTGCTTTCCAAAACTTCCTGGACTGTTCAGGAAGGCAAAGGGATAAACAGATGATTGTAATATAATGTACCAACTGCTCTAAGGGAGTTAACACGGGAATAGTACAGAGATTGCCTGAAGGTGGGAGGGGCAAGAGATGGGGATGTGATAAGGTAAAGAAGCCTTTTGAGAAAGGGTAGGTAAGTGTCCCAAGCAGAGGGAACAACATATGTGAAGAAATGATGTCTGTGACTCTATACTGAAGAATAGGTGTGGGGACATGAAAAGGGAGAAGCCAACAGGTATCTTGAGGGTCTTTGGGCCATACTAAGGGACTTGATTTCATGCTGAAAAAAATAGGGACTCACTGCAGGATTTTTAGCAAGGGAATACTTGATGATTGCATTTTAGAAGGAAAGAGTCATTGTGACAGCAGTGGGAGAAACTTGCTTAGCCTGTTAAAGGGTGTTTACAAAAAGCCCAAGGCTAACATCAAACTCAGTGGTGAAAACCCAAAAGCTTTCCACTTGAGATCAATAACAAGACAAGCATGCCTCTCTAGCCATTTCTATTCAGTATTTGTACTGAAGGTCCTAGCCAGGGTAATTAGGTAAGAAAAAGAAATGAAAGACACTCAGATTAGAAAAAAGTAAACTTTCTTCTTAGATGACATTATCTTATAGATAGAAAATCATAAGCAATTCCTACAGATACACCAATTAGACTTAATAAACAATTTAAGCATTGTTATGGGATATAAGCTTCACACATAAAAACCAGTTTTATTTCTATGCACTAGCAATGAACAATCCAAAAGGAAATGAACAAAACAATTCCATTCGCAAGGGCATCAAAAAGAATACAATACTGAGATTGTATTTAACCAAGGAGGTACAAGATGTTCACATTGAAAGCTACAAAATACCACTGAAAGAAATGAACAAAGACAAAAGTAAATGAGAAGACACACATTCATGGATTGGAAGAATGAATATTGTTAGTATGGTAATAGTACCCAAAGCCAAATCCATGTAATCCCTATCAAAATCCTAAAGGTCTTTTTGTTTTATAGAAATGGAAATGGTGATTCTAAAATTCATATGGAATTACAAGGAAGCCCATATAGCCAAAACAATTGTGAAAAAGAAGAATAAAATTGGAGAACTACCATTTCCTGATTTCAAAACTTACTACAAAGTTAGTAACAAAATGACTTTAGTTTCTTGGGCTCCAAAATCACTGAAGATGGTGACTGCAGCCATGAAATTAAAAGACGCTTGCTCCTTGGAAGAAAAGTTATGACCAACCTAGACAGCATATTAAAAAGCAGAGACATTACTTTGCCCACAAAAGTCCGTGTAGGCAAGGCTATGGTTTTTCCACTAGTCATGTATGGATGTGAGAGTTGGACCATAAAGAAAGCTGAGTGTCAAAGAATTGATGCTTTTGAACTGTGGTGTTGGAGAAGACTCTTGAGAGTCCTTGGACTGCAAGGAGATCCAACTAGTCCATCCTAAAGGAAATCAGTCCTGAATGTTCACTGGAAGGATGGATGCTAAATAAAGCTGACTTTGGCCACCTGATGCAAAGAACTGATTCAATGGAAAAGACCCTGATGCTGGGAAAGATTGAAGGCAGGAGGAGAAAGAGACAACAGAGGACAAGATGGTTGGATGACATCACCAACTTGATGGACATGAGTTTGAGCAAGCTCTGGGTGTTGGTGATGGACAGGGAGGCCTGGTGTGCTGCAGTCCATGGGATCACAGAGTCGGACATGACTGCGTGACTGAAGTGAACTGAACTGAACTACAAAGTTATAGCAATCAAAACAATGGGGATACTGACACACATATAGATATAAAAATCAATAAAATAGAAAGAATAAATAGTACATAAATAAAAGTGTGGTCTGTTGTCAACTGATTTTTCAGCAAGATTGCCAAACTATTCAATGTGGAAAGAATAATCTTTCCAATAAATAATGTGTGTACAACTCCATTGGACCCCTATCTCACATCATATACAAAAGTTCACTAAAAAATGATCAAAGACCTAAATGTAAGAGCTAAAACTACAAACCTATTAGACAAAAACAGGTGAATTTTCACGACCTTGGATTTGGTGATAGTTTTTCAGATACAACAAAACACAAGCAACAAAAGAATAAACAAATTGGACCTCATGAAAATTAAAAATGTTTTGCTTCGAAAGACACTTTTTTAAAGTACGAGAAGACAACCCACAGTATGGGAGTAAATATTTGTGAATCATGTATGTGATAAGGGTTTAATATCCAGAATAAAGAACTCAACACTCAAAGACAAAAAACCCAAAGCCCTTGAACTCTCCCATATACAGCACCATCCCGCCATGATGTATTTGCTGGACTGCCAGACTTGCTTTCCTCTCTTTTAGGTCATATCTCCCATTTTTCTTCAGCATAAGCCTCGTTCTGGGAACTGATCCTGTTTATCCAGATTACAAAGGACAAGTCTTAGGAGCTAAGCAGACCTGAGAAGATAAATGGGTGGAATAATCTTTAATTGAAGGACCAAGCCCAAGCCTTGCTAAGTAATTTCAATCCAAGGGAAGATTCCAGTAAAGAAGACCAACTCTAGATGTGAGTAAACAAAAAACTCCCCAAAAACTGTTGCCAAAATAAGACAGAAGTTTACATCTCTCACACGTTGCCCAAAGGTAATGCATTACAATGATTAATTAGGAACATGAACTCCAATTCAAGCACACTTGTATCCCTTATGAACTATATGACTTTGGGCATCAGATCTCTAGGCCTCTGTTTTCTCACCTATGTAATAGAGTTATAATAGTGCCCAACCAAAGAACGTTGTTGTGATGATTAACTACATTTATTACATGTAAAGTACACAGAGCAGTGCCCATGTGTATTAGTCACTCAGTCATGTCTGGCTCTGCTTCCCCATGGACTATAGCCCTCCAGGCTCCTCTGTCCATGGAGTTCTCCCAATAAGAATACTGGAGTAGGTTGCTATGCCTTCTTCCAGGGGATCTTCCCAACCCAGGGATTAAACCCATGTTTCCTGCACTGCAGGCAGATTCTTTACTATCTGAGCCACTAGGGAAGCCCAGGGCAGTGCCTGGCACATAGTAAATGCTCAATAAATATTATCTCTTATTGTTGGATATTTTTTGCCTTAGTCTTGAACAGTTTAATGTTTTTACCACTGATGTAGATGAAGAATGGAGTGGCCAACACTGTAGGTTGTCTCCCAATAACTTTTTACTTAATCTTTGATGATAACAGTCATCTGGTTATTAAATGGGTGTATATAGCCATCCTGAACAAAGCCTACATTTCCTAGCTCCCCCTTGCCACTAAATTGTGATCATGTGACTTAGTTTTGACCAGTAGCATGTAAGTGGAAATGACATGTAACTACCAGGAAATTGTCTTTAAAAGGAAGGGCCAATGCCCCTTCCTCAATTTCCTTTTCTCCACCAGCTGGAATACAGATGTGATGGTTAGAGACTCTGCAGCCATTCTGAACAACAAGGTGACCTTAAGATTTGAAGACATGCATGATGGAACAACAAGATAGAAGGTACCTGGATCTTTGACACTTTGGTGCATCAACTCCACTGACAACTCCAGACTTCTTGAATTAACTTCTGTCTTATGTTAGCAGCTATTATTTGTTTTTTGTTTTTTTTTATTACAAATGAGCACAATCCTAATGTCAAAGATATATCATTTTTTAAGGTTACTTAGAGCTAAAAATGCTAGCTTTGTTGTCCATGGGATAATAATCAGAGCTCAGGAGCAATGGACTAAATCTGACAGCATGAAGGATGGAGGTTAGCAGTGATAATGTAAAGTGCTTCCTTGGGTCCTTAAAAGCAGCCTTGAAGTGGCCAGATGAGGTTGATATGGCCTGAAGGCAGGGGAATATCTTCTGAATGGATGCCTTGCAAAGGAGATGGTGGAGTGCCTGTCACACGGTAGGTACTCAGTGATGTGTGCCCCCTTGGTACCATCCCTTCCCCACAAGTGTCTGAGTTCAAGGCACACTCTGTATGAACTGACAGCAGGCTGTTTCAGTTCAGGGGAATTTAGTCTCTGTTAATAATAGCATGGTGAACAGCAGGAGGAAGATGACTCTGCATCACTTTTTATAGGTCAGGCCACACCTGAAATATAAACAAATGGGAGTGTTTTCAGAGACAAGCCTGGGAAAGACATCACTTGGGAGGGGGAAAAGGAAAAGAAATGATCACTGTGTGCAAATATCTAAAGGGATGTTACAGGAAAAAAGAAAAGAGTTTCTATAATCTTGTCCTAAGCCCCTAAAAGGTGGCTCAGTGGTAAAGAATCCGCCTACCAATGCAGGAGACATGGGTTTGGTCCCTGGGTCAGGAAGATGCCCTGGAGGAGGAAATGGCAGCCCACTTCAGAATTCCTGCCTGGAAAATCCCATGGACAGGAGCCTGGTAAGCTACAGTCCTTGGGCTCACAAAGAGTCAGACAAGACTTAGCTACTGAGCATTAGCAGGAAGCCCCTAAAGAGTCCTGATGATTGGAAAGACATTTCATCAGTCAACTAGCGTACATTACCTGTTACTGCTCTCAGGCTGTGACAGCGACTTCTAATTGTCCTGTGCGATAACTGTCCTAGCCCTCTTCCCTGTGGATATAAAATACCTATGCTCCTGTACTTTGAACTTCTAAGTGGTTATGTGACAGAGTGGTGGCCAATGAGATGTAAGCTGAAGTCTAAGCGGGAGTTCCAAGAAGGTTTTGCCTTCTCATACAGGTGCCACGCCCCCTCCCCTGCTTCCTGGCCTGTCTGGACTGCAGCAATCATCTCACAAGCAAGAGCAAAAGCCACATGTGAAAGATGGTAGAACAGAAAGATAGGAGGAGCCTGGTTCCTGGAGGACATACTTGAACAGTCTCTCACTTGGGCTGTCTTCTGGGCTTCCTGTTAGGTAAGAAGAATTAAGCCCTGCCTCATTTAAGAAACTGGAACAGGTTTCTTATCAATGCAGCCGAGATGCTGTCCTAATCCAGGCTCCCTGCTCAGTTCTCAGAGGGAAAAGGCTCTCTTGAAGAACCACTGGCATTTCCTGCTTTTCAGACAGGATGTGAGATAGAACATCCTAAAAACCAGAACACACTCAAGATGGACTGAGCTCCGGGGAGGCAGTGAACTTCTTGACCCAAGAGGAATGCATGCAGAGGCTGTGGGCACTTCTGCAGCTGCGATTTTATAAAGCAGTATTGAGTGAAGAGTGAAAGGTCAGATTTAATGACCTTTAAAGTCCTTTCTAGAACAAAAACGTTTCTAATGATCAGAAAGTTAAAAATAGGTGTACTCTGTCATAGTTAAGTTTTGGTCGCTGAACAGATGGTGTTTTTCAGCTATAGTCTGAAAAACTATAGTGAGATATGCTATTTTCATTATAGTTTCTAAGAAAATACTCTCCTTCAATTCCCCTAGGGGACCATATCGTGGCGATTTAAAATTTCTAATGGAATTTTAGTTTGTTTTATTTGTAGTAATGTAATTTATCCCACCATACACTACCAGGATTTTTATCTATCTTGGACTTACAAAGTTAACATGGCAATGAAACATACTCAGCATCATTTGATTTTCAGATACTAATGGATTTATTATTTTTGTCTGTGAAAGAAGGGATCTTGGTAATAAGATTCCTTCCCAACTGTATCATTGGAACATTTGTATCCTATAAAATAACCATTAGGGGTCAATTTATTGGCAGAATTTCTGTCAACATGGCAGTGTTCTTTCTGCAAAAGGGGGACTTTTTCCCTCTCATAGTGGAGGGAATTCTTTGATGGGATGAAGGTAAGAAAGAATAGGTTGAATCTTTACTGGATTCTATGATTGATCCCTTGATGGGGATCTCAAGCCAGAGAGAGGAAGATGAGCTGCGTGGCTGTGAAGGTGCCCCGTGGTGATAGGCAGGCTGCAAGGACTCAGTAGGTGTTTGACAAGTGAATGAACAAATGAGTCCTCTTCCAGCCTGTCTCTGAGTACAGGCTGTGAGATGATATTATAGCCTATGGGGGTGCAAATCAGTGTTTCTCAAAAGCGCTTCACATTGCGAGGTTGGAGAAAGAATAAATAGATGGTGCTTCATATGGAAATTAGGGCCCCACTCCAGATTTACTGAATCAGAAATCTCCACCGCTGGGGCTCAGGAATCTGCATTTTTTGCACTCCTACCCACCACAGGGCTTCCTTTGTGGCTCAACTGGTAAAGAATCTGCCTGCAATGGGGGAGACTTGAGTTCAATCCCTGGGTTGGGAAGATCCCCTGGCGAAGAGAATGGCTACCTACTCCAGTATTCTGGTCTGGAGAATTCCATGGAATGTATAGTCCATGGGGTCGCAGAGTCAGACACGACTGACTTTCACTTTCTTTCACACACACCTCCAGAGGGATTATCCTGTATAGTACACTGTGAGAACTACAGGTATGGACGCCGGGTGTTCCAGTTGAAGCTTCCCTAGAGGCATGGTCTATTGGGAGGCAGCTGGAGCAGAATCTGGGTGATCAGCCTCTGGAAAAGGCAGCCGTAGCAAATGCGCTTGTCTCTGGCGACACCTGCTGGTTGAGAGTAACAATTAGCAAACGCTCAACCTCTGGAACTACACAGATGTTTTTCTTACAGGGTCCAGATACTAAGGGTGCTGCATTTTAGTGTCTGAATTCTAATAGCGATGATTAATATACCCAAAGCCCCAGGTATCTGGGAGGTATGCTTTTATATCTGTATCCTCTTTTCAGTAACTTCAAGTAGAATCAATATATATTTGAAGAATGTCATCCTTCAATTATCTTACATGTTTCTTAGAACAGATGTTCTTATTTCACATCTACTTGAAACATTACCAACTCTTGGATTTCCTCTGAAAGGATTTACTGAACTCTTTGGCTAGAGAACTTATTCTTTGTGGTTGTTTTAGAGAAAGAATGAGAAGCCAGCTTTTATCTCTCATTGATGCCTCCAGGCAAGATAAAGAAAAAATGCTTCATGATATCTTGGTTCCTTCTATTTATTGAGCACCTACTGTATGCCAGCTGCCCTCCCAGGGAACTCACGGTTCAGGGACTGAGGGGGCGCAAGCATGATCCCTACAGCAGAAGTGTGTGTGGTGTGGAGAGGGAGGGGTGAAGTCAAGGAATAAGCTGAGACCTGGGGAAGATTCATTCTTCCAGGTCATTCACAGACATGACCACATCTCAAGTTCCCAGACAAGAGACTGGTATGTGCTGAAACATAGATTAGAAGTGTGAGACAGCATTTGGGGTGAACATCTCTGGAAAGAGGTAACCTCCAAATAAGGTATGAGGCTGGAAGTCAGTGATGGGTGATGGGACCAAGGAGTTAGGCCAAACCTTGCCCCCTTGCCAAGGTTAGGTTTCATCCTATAGGTGGTAACTAACCACTGAAGGGTTTAGTATGTGCTTTTTATCAGACTACTCCACTGGAAGATCAATACACAATACAGAGCACCTCCTTTTTATCTGAGGGTCTACAAATCCAAGTCCAAATTCCTGATTAAAATTGTATCTAATAGCTGAGAATGTCATGCAGATGCAACACACACAAAGTCCCAGTCCATCTGAAAAGACTTTCAGCATTCTAGTAAATAGATTTGGCCTGTGTTGTTAACAGGGGTTTGTTTATTTAATGTAGCTATTTGACAGAGCTGCGTCTCTGTGCCTCTTATTTAGAGCTTCTGTACTATCTCCTCTTCCTGTGTTAACAGGGCCTCACCCTCAGCAGTGCCAGTCACACAACCCCCAGGGAAATCCCACAGGTGCCCTAAAGTCCAAAAACTGAGCACTGGTTATATTCAGAGCCTGAGGCCTGAAATAAACCAGTTCATTATTTTGTGCACAATTTGTCACCTTTCAGTTCAGTTCAGTTCAGTCGCTCAGTTGTGTCTGACCCTTTGCGACCCCATGGAGTGCAGCACACTAGGCCTCCCTGTCCATCACCAAATCCGGGAGCTTGCTGAAACTCATGTGCATCGAGTTGGTGATGCCATCCAACCATCTCATCCTCTGTCGTCCCCTGCTGCTCCCGCCTTCAATCTTTCCCAGCATCGGGGTCTGTTTTAATGAGTCAGTTCTTCACATCAGGTGCCCAAAGTATTGGAGTTTCAGCTTCAGCATCAGTCCTTCCAATGAATATTCAGGACTGATTTCCTTTAGGATGGACTAGTTGGATCTCCTTGCAGTCCAAGGGACACTCAAGAGTCTTCTCCAACACCACAATTCAAAAGCATCAATTCTTTGGCACTCAGCTTTCTTTATGGTCCAATTCTCACATCCATACATGACTAATTACTGGAAAAACCATAGCTTTGACTAGATGGATCTTTGTTAGCAAAGTCATATCTCTGCTTTTTAATATGCTGTCTAAGATGGTCATAGCTTTTCTTCCAAAGAGCAAGCATCTTTTAATTGCATGCCTGCAGTCACCATCTGCAGTGATTTTTGGAGCCCAAGAAAATAAAATCTGTCACTATTTCCATTGTTTTTCACCTTTAAAATACAACTGAAATGCTTTTCACAACAGGATAAGGTGCTCAGTCATGCTACATAATTAAGACCTTCCTTCAAGAAGGACAAACACAATCTCTTTGTTTCTTCCACCTCCCTTCTGCTTTGACTTCAATCACTATGCACAGCCTTACACACTTGGCATGGTCTAGAGGAAAAAGGAGCCTGGTGGGCTACAGTCCATAGGGTCGCAAAGAGTCAGACCCAACTGAAGTGACTGAGCACACACGCATACATGGAGGAAAAAAGCATGGAATTTGGAATCTGAAGTGCTTGAATTTGAATCTCATCATTCCCTATGACACCCCATTCCATTGTGTCGGCAAGTCAGTTAACGTTTCCTCTTTCTTTACCTGGCAAAGGGAGCTAATAATACCTTTTCTTGTGGACTGCATGAGAAAAAAGATGTATGGAATACCTGAGAGCAGTGCCCAATGCACAGCAGGACCTTAATAAACGTGAGCGTTCCCCCTTCTTTTTCTATCCTTCCCTTGATACCAGTGAGTCATCAAAAGACCAGGAGGCACACAGCCTTCAGACTGCAGCAGTGGTAAGTGGCCATTAGTGCATGCTGTTCTGTGCTGTTCTATGGAGTTTACCTCTGAAGCAGGTTAATTGGTGGCTCAGACAGTAAAGAATCTCTCTGCATTGTAGGAGACCCAGGTTCAAAACCTGGGTCAGGAAGATCCCCTGGAGAAGGGAATCTATCCACTCCACTATTCTTGCCTGGACAATTCCATGGACAGAGGAGCCTGGCAGGCTACTGTCCATGGGGTTGCTAAGAGCTGGACACAACTGAGTGACTAACACTTTCAATTTCAGGCTAATAAAATAAAAGAGCTTTTCTTAGCTTCAGATTTTCTGTCCCAATCTCTCTGTCTAGAGGTTAGGACTTGGCACTTTTACTGTTGTGACCCAGGTTCGATCCCTGATCAGGGAACTGAGATCCCACAAGCTGGGTGGCATACCAAAATTTTTAAAAAGTCTTTTTTGAGCTCTTTTAAGTATGGAATCTGATGACCATCAACTAGCCACCCACCCTCCTTGCAGTTCCGAGAAGAATCCAGTTCTGTCAATATTAGTGCACCACTGGACCCTGACCACAACCCTGATGTGATGTCTGAAGCCGGGCTCCCCTGACTTGTGGGTGGGGCTGCCCCATCTGTGCAGAGAAGCAGCTGGTGCCTGACTGGCCCGACCCCAAACCCGGAGACGGTCTCATAGCCACTCATGCTGAAGTACAACTTTCTACACTTGATCTTAGCCAAAAGGCTGAGAAGCGATGAATTACGACTTTCTTATTGGTAGATGTTACCTAACAGACTGAGATCTCTTACTTGTCTGCCAAGCCAACAGTCTAAAGAACATTACTCTGAAAGATTTGGTCCAAAGTTAATCTTTGACTTAAAGGGACACTATTTTAGGGACAGTTCCCATCACATATGTTTTGTTCTGTTGTGTTCATCTACTCTTAGTATCCAGACAATGTAGAGAAATTGGGACATCATGACTGAATACAGTATGGCAGTGAACATGACAGTCAGTTCAGTTCAGTTCAGTTCAGTCGCTCAGTTGTGTCCGACTCTTTGCGACCCCATGAATTGCAGCACGCCAGGCCTCTCTGTCCATCACCAACTCCTGGAGTCTACCCAAACCCATGTCCATCGAGTCGGTGATGCCATCCAACCATCTCATCCTCTGTCGTCCCCTTCTCCTCACGCCCCCAATCCTACCCAGCATTAGGGTCTTTTCCAATGAGTCAACACTTCGCATGAGGTGGCCAAAGTATTGGAGTTTCAGCTTCAACATCAGACCTTCCAATGAACACCCAGGATTGATCTCTTTTAGGATGGATTGATTGGATCTCCTTGCAGTCCAAGGGACTCTCAAGAGTCTTCTCCAACACCACAGTTCAAAAGCATCAATTCTTCGGTGCTCAGCTTTCTTCACCGTCCAACTCTCACATCCATACGTGACCACTGGAAAAACCATAGCCTTGACCAGACGTACTTTTGTTGGCAAAGTAATGTCTCTGCTTTTAAATATGCTATCTAGGTTGGCCATAACCTTCCTTCCAAGGAGTAAGCATCTTTTAATTTCATGGCTGCAATCACCATCTGCAGTGATTTTGGAGCCCCAAAAAATAAAGTCTGACACTGTTTCCACTGTTTCCCCATCTATTTCCCATGAAGTGATGGGACCAGATGCCATGATCTTAGTTTTCTGAACGTTGAGCTTTAAGCCAACTTTTTCACTCTCCTCTTTCACCTTCATCAAGAGGCTCTTTAGTTCTTCTTCACTTTCTGCCATAAGGGTGGTATCATCCGCACATCTGAGGTTATTGATATTTCTCCCAGCAATCTTGATTCCAGCTTGTGTTTCTTCCAGCCCAGCGTTTCTCATGATGTACTCTGCATATAAGTTAAATAAGCAGGGTGACAATATACAGCCTTGATGTACTCCTTTTCCTATTTGGAACCAGTCTATTGTTCCATGTCCAGTTCTAACTGTTGCTTCCTGACCTACATACAGGTTTCTCAAGAGACAGGTCAGATGGTCTGGTATTCCCATCTCTTTCACAATTTTCCACAGTTTATTGTGATCCACACAGTCAAAGGCTTTGGCATAGTCAATAAAGCAGAAATAGATGTTTTTCTGGAACTCTCTTGCTTTTTCGATGATCCAGTGGATATTGGCAATTTGATCTCTGGTTCCTCTGCCTTTTCTAAAACCAGCTTGAACATCTGGAAGTTCACGGTTCACGTATTGCTGAAGCCTGGCTTGGAGAATTTTGAGCATTACTTTACTAGCATGTGAGATGAGTGCAATTGTGCGGTAGTTTGAGCATTCTTTGGCATTGCCTTTCTTTGGGATTGGAACGAAGACTGACCTCTTCCAGTCCTGTGGCCACTGCTGAGTTTTCCAAATTCGCTGGCATATCGAGTTCAGCACTTTCACAGCATCACCTTTGAGGATTTGAAATAGCTAGAGCCAAATGGGGCTTCCCTGGCGGCTCAGTGGTAAAGAATCCTCCTGCCAATGCAGGAGACATGAGTTCGATCCCTGATCCGGGAGGATCCCACATGCCGTGGATCAACTCAGCCCATGTGCCACAACTACTGAGACTGTGCTCTAGAGCCTGTGCTCCCCAACAAGAGAAGCCTTTTCACTGGGGCTGGAGTGTAACCCTCTATGGCCACAGCTAGAGAAAGGCCCTCTCAGTAAAGAAGACCCAACACAGCTAGAAAATAAATAAATAAAATTATTTTTTGAAAAAGGGTAAATCCTAAGAATTCTCATCACAAGAAAGATTTTAAAAAATAGAGCCAAATGACAAAAGGTTGAATAGCCACAAAAGAAAAAGACAAGCTGAAGAACCGTCATATTAACACAGAGACCTTTGGTGGGAAACAGGCTAACAGTTCACACAGCTTTTTGAACTTTGAGTGTAACTAGTATAAATGACTGCCCAAGAGTGGCTGCAAGACAGAGCTGATGACTGATGTGGGGAGCTAATGGTGATGATAAAATATTACTTCGCTTTATTCCTACTTGAAGGATTTTTAAAATCTGATTCTTAAGAAAAAAGTTATTGTAGTTGACTCACAATATTGTGTTAATTTCTGCTGTATAGCAAAGTGACTCATATATATATATATATTATTTTTCATATTCTTTTCCATTACGGTTTATCAGAAGAGACTGAATATAGTTCCCTGTGCTATACTTTAGGACTGTTTAGCCATCCTATATATAATAGTTTGCATCTTTTCATCCTAAACTCCCAGTTCTTCCCTCTCCCATTCTCCCCTCCCTGGCAACCACAAATATGTTCTCTATGTCTGTGAGTCTGTATCTGTTTCACGGATATGTTCACTCGTGTTGTATTTTAGATTCCACATAGAGGAATCATGGTATTTGCTATCATATGGTATTTGTCTTTCTGACTTACTTCACTTCATTATGGTGATCTGTAGGTCCATCCATGTTGCTGCAAATGGCATTATTTCATTCTTTTTTATGGCTGAGTAGTATTCCATTGTGTGTATATATATATATATATATATATATATATATGTACCACATCTTTTTTGTCCATTTCTCTGTGATGGACAGTTAGGTTGTTTCCATGACTTGGCTATTGTAGTGTTGTTATGAACACAGGAGTACATGTACCTTTTTGAATTATAGTTTTGTCTGGGTGTATGCCCAGGAGTGGGATAGCTGAATCATATGGCAACTCTATTTTTAGTTTTTTTGAGGAACCTCTGTACTGTTTTCCATAGTGGCTGCACCAACTTACATTCTCAATAACAGGGTGGAAGGGTTCCCTTTCTCCACAACCTCGCCAGCATTTGTTATTCGTGGACTTCTTAATAATGGCCATTCTGGTTGGTATGAGGTGGTACCTCACTGTAGTTTTGATTTGCATTTCTCTAAAAATTAGTGATGTTGAGCATCTTTTCACATGCCTATTGGCCATCTGTATGCCATCTTAATGTCTATTTAAGTCTTCTGTCCATTTTTCTACTGAGTTGACTTGAAGGATTTTTAAAGTATATTCAAAGTAATTTTTATCTTGCTTTAAATAAGCTAAAAGAGTAGGAAAGAAAATTTCACCTGCATTGTAGTTTTAGCTTTACAAATGGAGTATCTTTCAGCAAGTAGACCAGTCAAGAGAAATACTTATGTGGTAGAGTTCTGGATTACGAGGGATTTCTTTTGCCCTTTTTGTTTGTTTGTTTGTCTGCATCAGGTCTTTGTTGCATCATATGGGATCTCTTGTTGTGGCACACAGACTCTCTAGTTGTGGTGTTCGGGCTCAGTGGTTGTGGCATGCAAGCTTAGTTGCTCCATGGCGTGTGGGATCTTAGTTCCCCGAACAGGGGAACTTGCTTTGCAAGGGGGATTCTTAACCACTGGTCCGCCAGGGAAGTCTCTATAGGGGTTTACTAGCAGCCTGTGTTTAAAGAAGAGAGCAATGGTACTCACGATCATGGCTTGTGTAAGGTTCACAATATTCTAGGACTCTCCTTTTAATTCTTTTGGCACATAGGTACACTGTCCTTATTTTCCAGCCTTGCAAGGGGCCTAAGTCTTCCAAACACTGGTAATAAATATGGTGTTATGTCCTGTGAAGTCTTTCATTAAACGCCAGTTGAGAACAGATACTGTTTTTGGATTGGATACTCCTAATCTGAAATACAACAATAAGGAACACCACCTATGCCTGTTTTAACTCAAGGTCAGAGTTAAATCTAGCTACTCAGGTGTTCTAACCAAGTAGCACAGAATGTACTCTCAAGGCAAGACAGAGAAGTGTTGCCCCTAGTGTACACAAAGAGGCCTCATGCTGAGAACTCCTGCCCTGACCTTGGATCTCCTGTTACATCCTGCTCTATCAGCTCTCAAGAGACAGACTCCTGGCTAGGGCAATCCTGCCTCAAACCTGGAGTGGTGATTGGCTAAAATGTAAAATTTGCATACTATTTACAAAGCTCATTGTAAAATGATATCCTCTAGGTCACAGTTCTCTGGGAGCAAAGCCTGGTCTCAGTGTCCTATACGTGGCCTGCACAAAGGCAAACATTTTTTTTCCAAATTCTTAGACTGGCATCACCAACCTTAATGAAGAAGGAATTTTAACTGCTTTGGCCCACTATACAGAGAAAAATAAGGAGTCTGTAAGTTTGGACAGCCAAGTCATCCGGTTCAAACTCTACAGTGTTCCATAGCTTTTCCTCTCCCAGTCACCCCCCAGTGCCAACAAAGAACAAAGCTAGATCTATCTCAGGCCCTGTGTGGGATATAGAAAGTATTGAACTTGACAAAAGTTTGGTTAGTGAATGGACAAAGGAAAAGTAGAAGGGAAAGAAGGGAAGAGAAAGACGGAGGGTGCTGAGAATCTCGGTATTCAAAATCTACCCTAATGTTAACAGTGTGAGGAAACAGCTCTTTTAGAATTATTTGGCAATGTGATCAAGACCATCCCCAAGAAAAAGAAATGCAACAAGGCAAAATGGTTGTCTGAGAAGGCCTTCCAAATAGCTGAGAAAAGAAGAGAAGCAAAAGGCAAAGGAGAAAAAGAAATGCCATTTGAATGCAGAGTTCCAAAGAATAGCACAGAGTGATCAATGCAAAGAGATAGAGGAAAACAATAGGATGGGAAAGACTAGAGATCTCTTCAAGAAAATTAGAGCTACCAAGGGAGGGAACATTTCATGCAAAGATGGACACAATAAAGGACAGAAATGATATGGCCCTAACAGAAGCAGAGGATATTACGCAGGGGTGGCCAGAATACACAGAAGAACTATACAAAAAAGATCTTGATGACCCAGATAACCACGATGGTGTAATCACTCACCTAAAGCCAGACATCCTGTAGTACGAAGTCAAGTGGGCTTTAGGAAGCATCACTACAAACCAAGCTAGCGAAGATGATGGAATTCCAGTTGAGCTATTTCAAATCCTGAAAGATGATGCTGTGAAAGGGCTGCACTCAATATGCCAGCGAATTTGGAAAACTCAGCAGTGGCCACAGGACTGGAAAAGATCAGTTTTCATTCCAATCCCAAAGAAAGGCAATGCCAAAGAATGCTCAAACTACCTGCACAATTGCAGTCATCTCACACACTAGCAAATAAATGCTCAAAATTCTCCAAGCCAGGCTTTAACAGTATGTGAACTGAGAACTTCCAGATGTTCAATGTAGATTTAGAAAAGAGATCAAATTGCTAACATCCATTGGATCATCGGAAAAAGCAAGAGAGTTCCAGAGAAACATCCACTTCAGCTTTATTAACTATGCCAAAGCCTTTGGCTGTGTGGATCACAATAAACTGTGGAAAATTCTGAAAGAGATGGGAATATCAGACCACCTGACCTGTCTCTTGAGAAACCTGTATGCAGGTCAGGAAGCAACAGTTAGAACTGGACATGGAACAACAGACTGGTTCCAAATAGGGAAAGGAGTACGTCAAGTCTGTATATTGTCACCCTGCTTATTTAACTTATATGCAGAATAGTATATTATGCGAAATGCCAGGCTGGATGAAGCACAAGCTGGAATCAAGATTGATGGGAGAAATATCAATAACCTCAGATATGCAGATGACACCACCCTTATGGCAAAAAGTGAAGAACTAAAGAGCCTCTTGATGAAAGTGTAAGAGGAGAGTGAAAAAGTTGGCTTGAAACTCAACATTCGGAAACCTAAGATCATGAAATCCAGTCCCATCACTTCATGGCAAATAGATGGGGAAACAATGGAAACAGTGAAAGATTTTGTATTTTGGGGCTCCAAAGTCACTGCAGATGGTGACTGCAGCCATGAAATTAAAAGATTCTTGCTCCTTGGAAGAAAAGCTATGATCAACCGAGACAGCATATTAAAAAGCAGAGACATGACTCTGCCAACAAATGTCCATCTAGTCAAAGCTATCATTTTTGCAGTAGTCCTGTATGGATGTCAGAGTTGGACCGCAAAGAAAGCCGAGCGCTGAAAAATTGATACTTTTGAACTCTGGTATTGGAGAAGACTCTTGAGAGTCCCTTGGACTGCAAGGAGATTCAACCAGTCCATCCTAAAGGAGATCAGTCCTGAATATTCATTGGAAGGACTAATGCTAAAGTTGAAACTCCAATACTTTGGCCATCTGATGCAAAGAATTGACTCATTTGAAAAGACCCTGATGATGGGAAAGATTGAAGGCAGGAGGAGAAGGGGGTGACAGAGGATGAGATGGTTGGATGGCATCACCGACTCGATGGGCATGAGTTTGAGCAAGCTCCGGGAGTTGGTAATGGACAGGGAAGCCTGGCGTGCTGCAGTCCATGGGGTCACAAAGAGTCGGACACGACTGAGTGACTGAACTGACTGAATGACTACAAATCTAAAGATTGTGCACATTCTTTAACCCAGCAATTGTGTATTCAGAAATTAAAGATGTGTGAGAATATTTTGTCGTGAACCAGAGTCTTGTTCATAATCATAAAATATTGCAACCAACCTAAACATCCAACATAGAGAATCAGGTAAGCAAATTACATCTACACGTCTTCTTCCCCTGGTCCCTCCTCTCTCAATAAATGGAACCATCATTAAACCAGTTGCTAAAGTCAGAAACCTAGAATTATTTAAAATTTTCCTCCTTCTCTTTCTGCTTTTCATTCCAAGTCCTATCGTTTTCCAAAATACACAGGGTATCATCTTGTAGATGTATTAACTTAAGCAGGTAACAGATGCCATCAAGCCTAAAAGCCAATAAGGAAGATTGAATGCTTTCAAGTGTTTACTCACCACCAATAGAGGAAAATGTACCCTCTGCTCATTCCTGGGCAGTGACCAGGGAAAAGAAAGAGAAAAATAAGGCGTTGTTTTGTTTTTTAAATATCTATAGGCGGCATTGGGTCTTAGTTGTGGCGCACATCATTGCGTCATGAGGATCTTTCACTGCTGTGCACAGACTCTCTAGTTGTGGTGCTCGGGCTCAGTAGTTGCAATACATGGGCTTAGTTGCTCTGTGCTATGTGGAGTCTTCCCTGACCACGGACTGAGTACACTTCCCCTGCACTGCAAGGCGGATTCTTAACCGCTGGACCACCAGGGAAGTCCCTAGAAGGCATTGTTTAAGAAACCAGCTAACTGGGTGTGGATAACACCACAAATATCATGGAAGACATAGTACCTCTATGCAATTAAGTAACCTATATAATCAAATATTATTTAGTCAATAAAAATAATGTTTTCTGTAGATATTACTGGTATAGAAATTTGGACATAATTTTAAATGAAAACAAGGTCATATAGTAATATATAATCTCATTTGTCTTTTATAAGTGTGAATGCATGATACATATGTTTACAAATATGTGTAAGTGAGTGTGTTTAAAAATTCTGCAAGGTGTAACAGTGGTTATCTGGGTTGGAAAATTGTAAGTGTAGTTTATTTTCTTAATTTTGCTTATTTTTTAAAATACTGATTGTGTATTATCTTCTTAAGAATATATTTTAATTTTTTTTAACTAAATAAATACCTCCTACTACCTGTACAGAAACTATTGCAGTAACCTGACATTTTACCTGGAAGCAGTCTAGATGTCCAGCATTAAGGGAATGTTGAACCAGAAGATGGAACATCCATTCAACAAAATGCTAGGGGACCATTAAAAATCATTGTGACCAATGTCACAGCATGGTAAATCCTAATCATATAACATTAATTCAGAGATGAATATGAAATAGAATGAAATAATAGAAATAATTTTTAAGTGATGTCATTGCTTTGGAGTGATAGATTTTTTGTTTGCTCTCCAAACGTCCTGTAACAACAGTTTTTACAATTAACTTTTTTATTCTTTTTTTTTTTTATAAATTTTTTTTTTTAAATAAATTTATTTATTTTAGTTGGGGGCTAATTACTTTACAATATTGTAATAGTTTTTGCCATACATTGACATGAATCAGCCATGGGTTTACAACTTTTTTATTCTTAAAGGAAGTATGTGTTTTAACAACTTATGTATGATTTCACCTTGTTACATGTTATTTTTCTTTAGTAAGAATATTTGTGTTATGTAGTCTTTCTGTACAGGCTACGTCAAAAAAAAAGAAAATCTCAAATATCCTGGGATATGTAATCCATCACTCATTCCACAAGGTGGCATTGTCATTGTATTAAGCAGCTTGGAGAACTTGCTGGGATTACCTAGTTCAGTTCAGTCGCTCTGTCCTGTCCGACTTTTTGCAACCCCATGGACTGCAGCACACCAGGCTTCCCTGTCCATCACCAATTTCCGGAGCTTGATCAAACTCATGTCCATCGAGTTGGTGATGCCATCCAACCATCTCGCTCTCTGTCATCCTCTTCTCCTTCCGCCTTCAATCTTTCCCAGCATCGGGGTCTTTTCCACTGAGTCAGTTCTTCATATCAGGTTGCCAAAGTATTGGAGTTTCAGCTTCAGCATCAGTCCTTCCAATGAATATTCAGGACTGATCTCCTTTAGGATGGACTGGTTGGATCTCCTTGCAATCCAAGGGACTCTCAAGAGTCTTCTCCAACACAGTTCAAAAGCATCAGTTCTTCAGTGCTCACCTTTCTTTAGAGTCCAACTCTGACATCCATACAGGACTACTGGAAAAACAATAGCTTTGACTATATGGACCTTTGTCGGCAAAGTAATGGCTCTGCTTTTTAATATGCTGTCTAGGTTGGTCATAACTTTCCTTCCAAGGAGCAAGCATCTTTTAATTTCATGGCTGTAATCACCATCTGCAGTGATTTTGGAGCCCAAAAAATAAAGTCTGTCACTATTTCTATTGTTTCCCCATCTATTTGCTGTGAAGTGATGGGACCAGATGCCATGATCTTAGTTTTCTGAATGTTGAGTTTCAAGCCAACTTTTTCACTCTCCTCTTTCACTTTCACCAAGAGGCTCTTTAGTTCTTCGCTTTCTGCCATAAGGGTAGTGTCATCTGCATATCTGAGATTATTGATATTTTCCCCAACAATCTTGATTTCCAGCTTGTGCTTCATCCAGCCCAGCATTTTGCATGATATACTTTGCATATAAGTTTAATAAGCAGGGTGACAATATACAACCTTGAGGTACTCCTTTCCCTTTTTGTAACCAGTCTGTTGTTGCATGTCCAGTTCTAACTGTTGCTTCTTGCCCTGCATACAGATTTCAGGAGGCAGGTATTCCCAAGGTAGTCTGGTATTCTCAACCTTTTGAGAATTTTCCACAGTTTGTTGTGATTCACACAGTAAAAGGCTTTGGAGTAGTAAGTAAAGCAAAAGTAGATGTTTTTCTGGAACTCTCTTGCTTTTTTGATGATCCAATGGATGTTGCAGTTTCACCTCTGGTTCCTCTGCCTTTTCTAAATCCAGACTGAACATCTGGAAGTTCTCGGTTCACATACTGTTGAAGCCTAGTTTGGAGAATTTTGAGCATTACCTTGCTAACGTGTGAGATGAGTACGTTTGTGCAGGTAGTTTGAGCATTCTTTGGCATTGCCTTTCTTTGGGATTGGAATGAAAACTGACCTTTTCCAGTCCTGTGGCCACTGCTGAGTTTTCCAAATTTGCTGGCATATTGAGTGCAGCCCTTTCACAGCATCATCTTTCAAGATTTGAAACAGCTCAACTGGAATTCCATCATCTCCACTAGCTTTGTTTGTAGTGATGCTTCCTAAAGCCCACTTGACTTCGTACTCCAGGATGTCTGGCTCTAGGTGAGTAATCACACCATCATGGTTGTCTTGGTCATTAAGTTCTTTTTTGTACAGTTCTTCTGTGTATTCTTGCCACCTCTTCTTAATATCTTTGCTTCTGTTAGGCCCCTACCATTTCTGTCCTTTATTGTGCCCATCTTTGCATGAAATGTTCCCTTGGTATCTCTAATTTTCTTGAGAGATCTCTAGTCTTTCCCATCCTATTGTTTTCCTCTATCTCTTTGCATTGATGACTGAGGAAGGCTTTCTTATCTCTCTGTGCTATTCTTTGGAACTTTGCATTCAGGTGGGTATATCTTTCCTTTTCTTCTTTGCCTTTAGCTTCTCTTCTTTTCTCAGCTATCTGTATGGCCTCCTCAGACAACCATTTTGCCTTGTTGCATTTCTTTTTCTTGGAGATGGTCTTGATCACTGTCTTCTGTACAAAGTCACCAACCTCCGTCTATAGTTCTTCAGGCACTCTATCAGATCTAATCCTTTGAATCTATTTGTTACTTCCACTGTATAATTGTAAGGGATTTGATTTAGGTCATACCAGAATGGTCTAGTGGTTTTCCCTGCTTTCTTCAATTTAAGTCTGAATTTGGCAATAAGGAGTTCATGATCTGAGCCACAGACAGCTCCTGGTCTTATTTTTGCTAACTGTATAGAGCTTTTCCATCTTTGACTGCAAAGAATATAGTCAATCTGATTTTGCTATTGACCATCTGGTGATGTCCATGTGTAGAGTCTTCTCTTGTGTGTTGTTGGAAGAGGCTGTTTGCTATGACCTGTGAGTTCTCTTGCCCTGCTTCATTTTGTATTCCAAGGCCAAACTTGCCTGTTACTCCAGGTATTTCTTGACTTCCTACTTTGCATTCCAGTTCCCTATGATGAAAAGGACATCTTTTTTGGGTGTTAGTTCTAGAAGGTCTTGTAGGTCTTCATAGAACTATTCAACTTCAGCTTCTTCTGCATTACTGGTTGCGGCATAAACTTGGATTTCTGTGATATTGAATTGTTTGCCTTGTCAACAAACAGAGATTCTGTCATTTTTGAGATTGCACCCAAGTACTGCATTTTGGACTCTTTTGTTGACCATGATGGCTACTCCATTTCTTCTAAGGGATTCTTGCCCACAGTAGTAGATATAATGGTCATCTGAGGTAAATTCACCCATTGCAGTCCATTTTAGTTAACTGATTCCTAAAATGTCGATGTTCACTCTTGCCATCTCCTGTTTGACCACTGCTAATTTACCTTGATTCATGGACCTAACATTCCAGGTTCCTATGCAATATTGTTCTTGACAGCATCGGACTTTACTTCCATCACCAGTCACATCCACAACTGGGCATTGTTTTCGCTTTGGCTCCGTCTCTTCATTCTTTCTGGTGTTAATTCTCCACTCTTCTCCAGTAGCATATTGGGCACCTACCAACCTGGGGGATTCATCTTTCAGTGTCTTATCTTTTTGCCTTTTCATACTGTTCATGGGGTTCATGGGGATCACCTAGTGCATTGCATTATTCCTAACATTATTTTTCCTGATATTTTATCTTGATTGACAGTGACACATTCCTTTTATGTCCCAGGATTATAATATATTTTATTGTTTTTATTTTTAAATTATAAGTTAAATAATTCACCTGGGTGGTAAAATAATTTCTCTGCCTTCACTACTCCTTTGGTTCATAAATCTTTTCCATTTTTAAAAATAATGATCAAAGAATATCAGCTGCTATTTCCTAAAAGCCTTTTTATGAATGAGTCATTGTGCTGAATCTTTATAATCTTATTCCCTCATTTACTCTTGCAGAGTAGATGTTCTTCCCATTTTATAGGTGAGAAAATAGAAGCTAAAGGAAGATTGATAATTTGCCCAAAGTCACACAATTATTTTTTAGCAGAGTCAGAATCAAGCCCAATCTCTAGAAAGAATTTGTTAAATAAGTAAATTGGAAAATAAGAAATAAATGAGTCAGTATGTTTGTCTATCTGTCTACTATCTATCCGATTCAACTCATATAAAAAATAAAGTTATATGGGGAGTTCCCTGGTGGCATAGTGATTAGGATTTCAGACTTTCACTGCCATGGCCCAAGTTCAATCCCTGGTCAGGGAATTGAGATCCCACATGCCATGTGGTGTGGCAAAAAGAAAAAAAAAAGGTTATATGAAACTAACAGTGATGGTTGTGATTTACAGTCCATTTAACCCCAGTGACTGTAGCCTGCCAGGCTCCTCTGTCCATGAGATCTCCCAGGCAGAAATACTGGAATGGGTTGCCATTTCCTTCTCCAATATGAAACTAATACAACATTGTAAATCAACTGTACTTCAATAAAAATATAATAAATAGAATGTTACAATAAGTATAATACACATTAATAATTTTTATATAATTTCTATATAATATGATATATGTTTAACATGAAAAATGCTTCTGCTTACTGTGATATTTGAGACTTTTCCCTGTGGTATTAAAATTCTTTGAAAGCTGCACTAATAGATTAACAGTACTCTGTCACTTGAATCTAAATACTATATTTTATTCCATAATTGAGTTTAGCAATTGCCTCTCAAAATTAGAGGATTCACACCCACACACTCATCTATTATTGCTCTCAAATCATTTCTGGCTACCCTCCCTGCATTCTCTCTATTCCAGTCACCAGACCTCTTGGCCCCTTGCTGTTCTTTGTCCAAGCAGGTGTATCTCAGGGACTTTGTACTTGCTGCCGCATCTCCTGCCCTCATGCACTTCAGGTCTCACTACAGATGTTACCCTATCTGTGACGCTTTCCTTGAACTACTTCCGGAAACAGGTAAACTAACTCTACCACCATATTCCCTGTCTCAGTTAATATCCCTTATTTACCTGTATAGCACTTATTATCCTTTGAAATAAAATTATTTCTTTGCCATCTGTCAAAAAGGGCTCTGCAGTTTTAATCAGAAGACTATCAGGTATTTAAATTAATTTGGAAAAATAATTATTCCCATGCAGAAATTTGATATTATCTCAATTTTGTTTGAATCTTCTTTTGTGTCTCTTAGTGTGTGTATTGGAGAAGGCAATGGCAACCCACTCTAGTACTTTTGCCTGGAAAATCCCATGGATGGAGGAGCCTGGTAGGCTGCAGTCCATGGGGTCGCAAAGAGTCGGACTCAACTGAGCAACTTCACTTTCACTTTTCACTTTCATGCATTGGAGAAGCAAATGGCAACCCACTCCAGTGTTCTTGCCTGGAGAATCCCAGGGACGGCAGAGCCTGGTGGGCTGCCGTCTATGGGGCCGCACAGAGTCGGACACAACTGAAGCGACTTAGCAGCAGCAGCAGCAGCAGTGTGTGTATGCCTTAATTACAGTTCTTATAGTGTGGGGCTAAATTTCTTACCAAAGTTTTGGATAGTTTTCTTTATTTTCATGAGATATAATTTACATATCATAAAGTTTACCATTTCAGTATATGATTCATGGTTTTGAGCATTGTCACAAAACTGTGCAACCATGACTGTGATCTAACTCCAAAACTCTTTAATCATCCCCAAAAGAAATCCCATACCTTTCAGCAGTCTGTGCCTCTTCCCCTCACTCAGCACCTGACAATCGCCAATCTACTTTTTTTCGCTATGGATTTGCCTATTCTTGATATTTCATGTAAATGGAATCACACAATAGGTAGACTCTTTTGTCTGGCTTTTTTCACTTAACATAATATTTTCAAGGTTTAACCAAGTTGTAGCGTGTACCAGTACTTCAGTCCTTTTTATGACTGAATAGTATTCATTTGTGTGATATGCTACATATTGTTTATCCATTTTAAGTTGATGAATATTTAGGTTGTTCACACCTTTTAACTATTATGAATAATACTGCTATGAACATTTGTGTACGAGTTTTTGTGTGGAAATATGTTTTCATTTATCTTAGGTATATACCTAGGAATGGAATTGTTAGGTCATATGGTTTAACTGTGTTTAACTTTTGGATGAACTGCCAAACCATGTTATACAGTAGCTGTACCATTCTACATTTCCATTTATGTATGAGGGTTACAGTTTTTCCATATCTTTGACAATATGTGCTATTTTCCATATTTTTTATTGTAGCCATTGTCATGAGTGTGAAGTGTTATCTCATTTTAGTTTTGTTTTGCATTTTCCTAATAACTAATGATTTTAAGCACCTTTCCATATGTTTTTTAGCCATTTGTACATCTTCTTAAGATGGATGTTTATTCAGGTCATTTGCCCATCTTTTAGTTGGGTAATTTGTCTTTTTGTTGTTGAGCATAAGAGTTCTTTACATAGTATGGATACCAGATCCTTAACAGATATCTGATTTGCAAATATTTTCTCCCATTCTGTGGGCTTTTTTCTCTTTCATATAGTCTCCTTGAAAGCATAAAAGTTTTTAATTTTGATGAAATCCAACTATCTGCTTTTTTCTTTGGTAGCTTGTTCTTTTCTTGCCACATATAAGAAACCATTACCTAGGTTATTAAGATTTAGTCTTTCATTTTCTTCTGAGAAGTTCATAATTTTAACTACTTAAATCTTTCAGCTATTTTTAGTTAATTTTGTACATGGTGTAGAGTATGTGTTCAACTTTCTTTTTTTGCATGTGGATGTCCTGTTGTCCAGTCAGCCTTTGTTGAAAGACGATTCTTTCTCTCTGAAATGGTCTTGGCACTCTTGTCAAGGTCAAAATCAGTTGACTATGGATGCATGGATTTACTGCTGGACTCATAGTTCTATGAGTTATAGTTCTATGGGCTTCCCTGGTGGCTCAGATGGTAAAGCGTCTGTCTGCAATGCGGGAGACCCGGGTTCGATCCCTGGGTTGGGAAGATCCCCTGGAGAAGGCAATGGCACCTCACTCCAGTATTCTTGCCTGGAAAATCCCATGGATGGAGGAGCCTGGTGGGCTACAGTCCATGGGGTTGCAAAGAGTCAGACACGACTGAGCGACTCCACTTTCTTTCATAGTTCTATTCCACTGGTGTTTATGTCTTTGCAGAATTTTTGATAAATACTTGTGTGAACTGCATACATTTTGGTCTCTAACAAGTACCTGGAGTGTAGTTGAACTGGCCCAGGCTTCTTACCCGTCACCTGGCTTGGGTAAAAGACTGACATCTCCTCTGAGACATGAGGATCTTAAGAGGAACACATACTTGACAAGAAGGTGTAGAACTCTAATTCCACAAGTCTACTTAGAGACAAATTGACAAATTAGGTCCAAATTCCATCCGCTATAGTGTGGTTAAAAGAATTTGAAGCCTTGCCAATTTTAGGCAAATATAACTCCATACACTCATCCCAGCATCTGATAAGTATCTGTTGAGAACCTCCTCTGTACCACGCACAATAAAGCAGCTTTTAATATGAGGACTTTTATTTCTCCAATATAAACTATTTGCAAAGTTACCAAAAACGGTAAGTTAACTCTACGAAATTATCTTTTTTTGGTCAAAAACCATTGAATGGTGGCTCTAGCTCATGAACAGTTGATTATAGCTCTTTTCTTTGTCAATAATTATCTAGGAGGCCAACTACAGTATCTGTTCAGGCCACTCCTTGTTAAAGGTAATAAAATCTTATTGTTTGTATATAATAAAATACTTGTCCTTCTGTTCCATTCTGTTGAAGATTGGAAGGGAGGATCTGCAGGATTGCATAAAACTTATTCAAAATTATATCAGATTATTAACAAGTGATGTAGAAAGAAAGGGGCAGTGACAATGATTCCCTGGGCCTGGAAACTTTGTCTGTCTTTAGATCAAAGCTCTGTTGCACTGTGGTCTGCTAGAACAACCAAAGACTGAGCCCTCACTTCCTCTTTACTGATGCCAGAGATCCTATAGTAGCATAGTCCAGTTTGTGTCCAGTAATGTTTAATCCTGATGACAGCAGGAACAAGAATCATCACTCTGAACCCTGGAACAAAGATGGTTTTCTGCTCAGCACAAGTTCTGTTATAATGCAGTAAAGTGAACTCACAAAGATGGACCAGACTTTTAAATGAGATAATTCCTTTTTAAGCTGTTTAAAATTGAGCCTTCCATTGGACATTATAAAAATCAAAAAATTCTGTTTGTCAAAAGACAGCATTTAAAGAGAGGAAAGGTAAACCACAGACTGGAAAAATGGTATTTGCAAAATACATTTGAAAAAGGACTCACCTAAAATGTATAAAGAGCTTCTGCATATCAATGAGATAAAGACAGATAAGCCAAACAGGTAAAAGACATGGATAGACATATCACAAAAGAGGATAGTCAGATGCCCAATAAGCATATAAAATGATACTTGGCATCTTTAGTTAACAAGGACACGCAAATTAGAACCACAATGAGACACTACTACCCACCCACTCGAATGGCTAAAATTTAAGATGTTGACTAAGTTGTGGAGCAACTGAAACTCTCATACACTGCTTGTGGGAAAAGAAATAAACCAAGCACACTGGAAACTTTGGCTGTATTATTAAAGTTAAAAATAAATAAATGTCCTAAGATCCAGCAAGTCCATTCCTGGTTATGTACCCAACAGAAATGCATGCATATGTACATTAAAAGAGAAATTCAATAATGTTCATGGAAGGATTATTTGTAAGAGCCTCAAATTGGAAACACCTCAACTGTCCACAATAGTTAAATGGATAAATAAATTGTGGTGTATTCATTCAGTGGCAAACCACACAGAAACAAAAAAGAATGAACGATAGCTAACTTGGGAAAACATGCATAAATCTCAGAGATATAATGTTGAGCAGAAAGTGAGACACAAAAGAATACATGCAGTGTAATTTAATGGTTAAATCAAGATTAAAAATAGGCAAAATTAATCTATGGTAAAAGAGATCAGAGTAGTGGTTACTTTAGGGAGTGTTTTGACTGGGAAGGATCAAGAGGGAGTCTTCCTTGGTGCTGGAAATAGTCTATATGTCAATCACCTGTAAAAATTCATTAGCCATGTATTCTTAAGATGTGTACATTTTATTTTATTTAAGTTATAATTAAATTTTTTAAGGTATACTAAAAAAAATTGAGTTTTCCAGACACCATCCTCTATTCTGGTAAGTTAGGCATTCTGATGTCCCTTCTCATCCCCAGCAGACAATTAAGGGGGAGTCTCTGAAGAGTGTAAAACAGGACATAAGGGGGCATTAGAAGCAGAGGGATCATAGTAAAGACAGGAGGTTAAGTGGAAGTCTGTACACTGAGAGCAGAGGATCTGAAGCCTCCTTCTCCCTCTGAGCTCCCAGAAATCTAGCAACCGTGCCTTCAGACCCTAAGCGGGAGACTGGAAGATTATTCTCTGGGAAATCTGAGTAGGCCAAGGGAAAATACCTAAAGATATTAACACCAGGAGTTCTCTAACAAAATGGCCCAGCCAAATCACCCTGTAGTGAAGTTCTTCAAAACCAACACCTACTCACAAATAAAAAGCTTTCCATTAGTTCTTAGCACCCTATTCTTTTTTTTTTCAATTGACGTATAGCTGATTTACAGGCTCCCCTGATGGTTCAGCAGTAAAAAATCTACCTGCAATGCAAGAAGCCCAGGTTTGATCCCTGGATGGGGAAGATCCCCTGGAGGAGGGCATGGCAACCCACTCTAGTAGTCCTGCCTAGAGAATCCCGTGGACAGAGGAACTCGGCAGGCGGCAGTCCATAGGGTCCCACAGAGTCAGACACAACTGAGGCAACTAAGCAGCAGCAGCATAGCTGATTTACAGTGTTGTGTTAGTTTCCGGTGTACAGCAAAGTGATTCAGTTGCACATATATACTACATGTACATATATAGGTGTATATATATATTCTTGTTCAGATTATTTTCTATTATATTTTATTATAAGGAATTGAACGTGCTGAGTGCCCCATTCCTTTTTTTTTTTTTAAAGGAATTTAAATTTTTGGTTGTCTTTATTCCTAATGACAAGGGAACATAATGGAATTGAGACCTACTGTCCACCCACCTATCCATCCATCCAGGAAGCCACCATCCACCTGTCCATCATCCATCCATCCCTCTTATTTGTTCTTACTGAGCTCCTGATGGGTACCAGGAATGGCCAGGTCTGGGAATATAAGGGTAAGCAAGGCAGATATAATCCCTATGCTGACGAACCTCATGTGCCCCATTCTTAATAATTACTAGACCCCTAAGCCAAGACTCTACCACAAAAGACCAAAACAAAGAGAAAACAACAACAAAATAACTTGGAGGAAACAGATTGCAAAGTGTAAGAACACTTTTTAAAAAAATTACTAAATTCAGATAGATAATAGAAAAGATTGTTTTCATTAAAAAGTTATGTTATTTACAAGAGGAAGGGACTTCCCTGGTGGTCCAGTGGCTAAGGCTCTGTGCTCCCAATGCAAGGGACCCAGGTTCGGTCCCTGATCAGGGAACTAGATCCCACATGCTGCAATGAAGATCGAAGATTCTGTGTGCCGCAACTGAGACCCAGTGCAGTCAAATAAAAAATACATAAATAGATATTAAAAAAAGAGGAAGTTTCAGAGAACAGAGGTTGTGGGAGGGGAAGGAGGAAGAGAAAGAAAAGAAGGGGGAGAAACGTTATACTTAGGAAAAGGATCAGGAATCAGAACAACATTGGCTTTTCCAAGAGAGCAATGAAAGCTAAAAGAAAATGAAAAGACAGTTTCAAAATTCAGAGGGAAAATGATCACAGAACTCTATGATCTATTCAAACTATCACATAAACATGAGGGTAGAATAAAGACATTTCAGATATGCAAGGGATTTACATGCAATCATACCAATCATCATCAAAGAAAATTGGTCACTCAATGTTTTCTACATAAAAAACAGAAAATAATCATGATAAACTATTTTTATTTCATGGAGGTACAGTGAGAAAAAATTAACAATCAAAAGAAGGCATGATGAAATCTGAACATAATAATAAATGAGAAAAAGAATTTGAACCATTTGAATTTACTTTTTATTCAACAAACACGTACTGAGAACTACTTTTTGCCAGCATTGTTTTAAATGATGAGGGTGCCTGTCCATCTGTGCTCAGTAGAGAATGACTCTTTGCCATCCTATGGACCGTAGCCCACCAGGCTCTGCTGTCATGAGATTTTCTTGGCAAGAATACTGGACTGTGTGATGCCATTTCCTCTTCCAGGGGATCTTCCTGACCCAGAGATTGAACCCACATCTCCTGCTTGGTAGATGGATTCTTTACCACTGAGTCACCTGGAAAGCCCAGCATTTCTGTAAATGAGGGTACAGTGGTGAAGAAAACAGAAGTCTTTGCCCTCATAGAGCACTTTAGGGAAATATTTAAATAATAATTACACATCTAATTAATGAAATATTATGCAACCACTGAAAAATACATGAATACCAGAAACACAGGAAATGTGTGTAATATGATGCAGGATGAAAAGAACAGATGTCCAGAGCTTGGACAAAGACAAAAAGGGAAGTCATAAGCCTGAAAATGGATGTGCTAGGATAGCAAAATTATGAATGTTTTTCTTTTTTCAAAATTCCCTTTAATTTTATATTGGATTTTCTAACAGGCAGGGTAACATCAAAACGCAGAATGCTAAAGGATATTGTATTTAAATTCAGGCGCCATCTAATAAATTCTCCCAAGAAGCTGTGTGATGCCTCTTCCTCAAGAAAGAGAAGGGGAAATTACCTATTCCTGATGGGAAAAACATGGCCACTTGCTTAGATGTTATCATGAACTTTTTATTTCTACTTCAGCAATGCAGAGAAAGATGAGGGTGTCGGAAAGAATGCAGATCCAATGTCAAATGGGAAGCTCGAAAGAGCAAGTAAACCTTGCCTGTTAATTAGTTCCATGGGTTAATGAGCTCTAGGAGCAGAGTGAGCAGACTCCCTTTAATTGAACCAGAAAAAACTCACTGGCAGCTTAAGGGCAGTTGGCACCATAGATTTCCATACAGGACGCTACTGTTCCTGGCCCATCAAAGAATAACACAGAGGTGATGTTTCTGAAGTACTTTCCACAGGCGGTACTGAAAGCTCAACTTACCACTATATGTTTGTGTCAAATGAGATTTCAGGAATCTCCATGTGAGTTACTGTGTGAAGAATTCCTTTGTACCGTAAAGGAAGCAAGAATTTCTTGGACCAGCTGATTAGATGTAGTTGGACACGAAATCTGAGAAGAAAATTCTGGGTTCCCAAGGTATCTAACACAAAGAGAAAACTCAGGAAGCCTCAAAATGAATGTTCTAATCACGCCTTGGGATGAGTTAGATGTTGTGAGTTTTCTCATGTTCAAGGGTAGTAGGAAAGATATTGCATCCGAGTGTCAACCTTTAATTGTGATAAAGGTACCATAGTGATATAAGGTGTTAACAATAGGGGAAGCTGGATGTGAAGAATATGGAGTCTCCATAGTATCTTTGCAACTTTTCTGTAAACCTAAATCTATTCTAAAATTTAAAATTTTATTTAAATTTAAAATATATTGAGGAGGAAAGAACTATTATCTCAACCTCAGACAAATCACAGCTTTGGCATAAGTCTAGTATTCAGGCCACATGACTTCAACTAAGCATCAACCACTCACTTCATGGTAAATAGATGGGGAAACAGTGGAAACAGTGGCTGACTTTATTTTTTTGGGCTCCAAAATCACTGCAGACGGTGATTGCAGCCATGAAATTAAAAGACACTTACTCCTTGGAAGGAAAGTTATGACCAACCTAGACAGCATATTAAAAAGCAGAGACATTACTTTGTCAACAAAGGTCTCACTAGTCAAGGCTATGGTTTTTCTAGTAGTCATATATGGATGTGAGAGCTGGACTATAAAGAAAGCTGAGCCCCGAAGAATTGATGGTTTTGAACTGTGGTGCTGGAGAAGACTCTTGAGAGTCCCTTGGACTGCAAGGAGATCCAACCAGTCCATCCTAAAGGAGATCAGTCCTGGGTGTTCATTGGAAGGACTGATGTTGAAGCTGAAACTCCAATACTTTGGCCACCTGATGCAAAGAGCTGATTCATTGGAAAAGACCCTGATGCTGGGAAAGATTGACGGCAGGAGGAGAAGGGTATGACAGAGGATGAGATGGATGGATGGGATCACCAACTCAATGGACATGGGTTTCGGTGGACTCCGGGAGTTGGTGATGGACAGGGAGACCTTGCGTGCTGCGGTTCATGGGGTCGCAAAGAGTCGGACATGACTGAGCAACTGAACTGAACTGACCTAAGGGATATCAGTTGAGTCCCAGGTTCTTTTATTTTCAGCGACAGAGAAAAAAGTTGAAACTGCAAATCAAAATACTTAAAAACCATAAAGTATGGAACTGATAAGACAGCAAGGTTTAGATTTTGGTTGTGGAAAATAGGAAGTCGTTATACGTTCTTGAGTGAAGAGGTGATACAGTGAGAACAACAATTGAGGGATTTGTTCTATGAGCAGTCTGCAAAATGGATAGAAGCTGAAGAGAGGCTGAAGTAGGGGTATCAGTGAAGAGGTGATAATTGGCAGGTGAAACAAAGGCATTAAGACTAAACTAAAATGAAACGTAGGGCAAAGGTTTCAAGCAATGTTATTCTTGGTGCTGCATACAACCTCTTTTAGGCACCTGGGGACAAGCAGAGTCTATCGTGCAGATGGCTGTATCAGAGCATCTTAGTTAGCCTTGTGCATTAGATATCTGAGATCACAGAACCGCTTTCCTTGTCCCAGGTCCACGGTTTCTTAGTCTTTGTCAGGTCTGTGTGTTGTCACCTCTACTTGTCCTGCATCAGCTCAGTACTTGTTTGATAGTCAAACCTGAGTCAATGCTTCTTTTTTATTTTTAACCCATTCTAACAGATTTTTAAAAACTTTTCATCGGGAAAGGATTCAATCTTATAGAAAACTTGCAAGAATAAAAAGAGTATACTGATAGACTCTTGTTACATCTACTGTTAAATATTTCTCTCTCTAGGTATATATGAATATACATAAATGTATGCACATTTAACATTTTTAACTACTTGAGAATAATTTGCATACAGACTTTAGTCCTACTTCATTGTACATTTCCTAAGAATTAGGACATTATTTTACAAACCACAGTATAGCTGTCAACTTTGGTATGTTCACTCAGTCACTGTTTGTTGAGTTGAACTGAATGATGGGAACACCCATCATCCTAGTCTGACCTTTCCCATCGCTGAGTCATGGGAGTGAAAAATCCAAAGTTTTATTTGAATTTCAGGTTTGGGTCTTTTAGCGTATCACAGAATCAGATTTTTCAGATTAGTTTTGAATTTTATTCTTTATGGGTTTGACTCAGTTGTTCAGCTATTCCGAAAACGTCTTTGTGAGAGAATAATACTGAAAGCAATAATGGCAAACACTAACCTAGCATTCATTACTGTCAGGCACTGTTCTAATGCATTTAATCCTCACAACAACCCTAAAGGGACATACCATAATTGTCTCCATTTTATACATGGGGAAATATAGGCACAGAAGTTGAATAATTTACCCAGAAACAAACAGCTCATAAGGGGGCAAAATCAGGATTTGAACCCAGGCTCTCATATCTCTTTCTTAATAGTTAATATAAATGTGCGTCTGTTAATCTAAATGTATGTCTCTGTGTGTGTGTGTGTGCGTGCGCATGTTTAGCCTTCTTACATTTCACAGTGTCTTCTCTAAAGACGATCCCACACTATTTCTTGTTATTGATTGCTTTTCATTGTGTCGTGTTCCCCTGGGAGAGATGCATTCATTATCTTGATGTGTTTATTTTTCAGCTGAGGCGAAGGTGACTGGTCCCAGGAGCCCGGAAGAATGGACTCAGAGGAGGCTGTTTACATGAGGTTCTCCCACTCACCAGCTGTTGAGAGTCTATGGATGAAGAGCAGGATCTTATTACTTCAGTGGAAGCCTGTGACCATGATCCCAGCCACCAGTAGCCAAGAGGACTTGGTAGAGTGCGGCTGCCTAATAAATGATTCATCAGAAGCATTTGATACAAATGTGTTGCGGCAGCGTCTTCAAATTTAGTGTTGCCTTCTTATCTAGGCTTGTGTTTGTTCAGAGATCCCCACTGCCTCTCACTTCCATGCCAGTACTGACCTGAAGGCTGGGTCCACAGTGGATTCTCGTCATGTAGGCTGGCTCTGCTTGACTGCTATTTATAAAGCCAGCGTGGGTTAGTAACTATTTATTGAGTGCCAGTTCCATGCCAATTGTTAGTGGTTTACAAACATTTAATCCTCATGCAAACCCTGTTGCATGAGGTTGTACCTGTTATCTCCATTCTGCTCTCGAGCAAATGGAGGCTCAGAGAGGTTGTGTGCTGTGTACAAAGTCACACAGTTGGCAGAGTCAGGGCTCAAACTGAGAGAAATCTAAAGCCCCTTCACTTTAACACGCTGCTTTTCTTCACTGCTCCAGAGATCAGTAGTGCTGCCGGTTCTCACTGGCATTCTTCTCGTAAATAAGGCGGAGATGGCCGTGTGCATGACGGCAAGTGTCTAAGAGGGAGGGTCAGGAGGCTTTAGAGAATCGAAGAATTATTCTCTAGGGAAAATAACACAATGCTCTTTTAGATCAGAGGTTGATAAACTATGACTGGTGAGTCAGCCCAACCTCTTGTAGCAAATCGAGTTTTATGGGAACACAGCCACGCCCAATCCTTTATGTACTGCCCAAGGCTGCTTACTCTCTACAATGGCAGAGTTGCATAGTTGTGACAGAGGCCATATGGCCCTTGAAGCCTAAAACACTGATTCTCTGCGCCTTTCTAGAAAAAGTTTGCTGACACCTGTTTTACATGACTGAGAATGAGAGCCAATAGTTCTTGTTAGCGCCAAATTATTTTTTTCCATTTGACTGAAAAACAAAGATTTGTACTGCTAAGGTCATCACTGGTGGTGGTTGGAGTTGGGGAGACCTCCGGGTCTCCACTCAACTCCTCAGCCCAGATTCATCCCACTCATGTCCTTCCTATTTCACCTGCCAAATCAAGTTTCCTGGAATAACTATGCTCATAAACTTTTAAGTGGCTTTCCACTTATAAAATACTCAAATTCCAACACCCCAACCTGGAATTAGAGACCATAACAATCTGACCCCTATGAATCCCTCTCTCCGTCCCTTTTATTCTTTTTTTAATCATGAGCCAGTCATGCCAAATTTGAGTTTATATTTCAAAGCCAATGAACTTGTCTTTGATTTACTTTCATATAAGCAGAAAAGTAAACATATAATACTTGTAGGTGATAATGGGAAACCAGGCTGAGCTTTCATAATGATGTGTTTCACCTAAGCTAAAAGTTATAAACAAGAATTTATAAATGTTTCAGTTATTAATACTTTTCTACAAAAGACATTATCCAGTTGTTTAGAAAAAATATTCCAACTAAGGTTTTGTTTTTAAACTGTGTTATCATAAACTTTCTCCCGCATTGCTGTGTATTTTTCATAAAGATAATTTTTCATGGCTGCAGAATATTGTATCTCTTACATGTTCCTGAGTTTTCCTAATGTTGCACAGGTATTTGGGCACTGAAGGGTGCTGTTTCCGTTTGTTCTAACTCCTATCTCCATTCTCTCCAGTTGTCCTCATAATTTTTCACCTTTGCTCAGGCTGTTTCCTTAGCTTGGGAAGGATCCTCGTGTCCTTTCTTGTCTGCTTAAGTCCTATCCTTCCAGCTTAAGTCCTTTCACCTTCTGTCTTCGATCTCCTGTGGCTGGGGGAGAGTTCAGCTTGACCTTCAGAATGAGGGATGAATTTCAAGAGACTCATGTCTCTAGAAAATGCTGACATAGTACCATCTGAACTTGACTGCAATGGCACTGGCAGTATCAAAGGGCTCAGAAACCTCAGAAATCCTTATTTCCTGGTGCTGTACTAGGGAGAATGGTTTATTGTAGAAAAGAATAATAGTGGACATATATTATGTGCTTTCTATATGTCAGGCTTTATCGTAAGCACTTTATATACATTGTCATTTCTCTTCATGACAACCCTTTCAGTTGGGTACTGTTAATACTCTCATTGTACAAATATGAACACTGGGGTACAGACAGGTTAAGAAATCACCCAAGGCCATACCACTGGTAAGTGGGAAACTTGGCATTGACTGACTGGCACCAGACAGTCTGGTATCAGAGTCTGGGTGCTTAGCCAATGAAATACAGGTGCTATAAACTCACGATGGCCCTTTTCTCTCTAGTCTCAATCACCCAGGCTCAATCAGGTCCACAACCATCTTCAGAGTATATGCAGAGGGAGGGGGCTGTTCTTACTAGGAGCAGTGAGCCTGTTCCTCTGTGTTGGAGAGACCGGGCTGGGGGCTAGCATCCTTTCACAAAGAGGAGGTCAACAGGCAGATAAACTTGCTGAGTCCTTGGTCATCCTCTGAACATAAGTGAGGGGCATTTCCAGAGCCAAGACAGGATGTGATGGAAACACCTGTTTCTTCCAGACTTCACTTATCTCAGTGTCCCAGGGGCCTAGCATAAAACAGGCCGTCATTCATGAAGAAGGGATTGTGACATAGTAACATCGTAATGGCTACAGATTAGTTAACTCCTCCTCTCATGCCCTCTCCCAGGAAGGAGTGGCACCTCTTGCAATGGATCTTATAAGAGTGGAGGTGGGGAGAAGAGATTCAGCGTGCATTCCAAAGGTGAGTACAACTGCAGAGCAGAGTCAGGAAGGAGATGCATAGTTATTGGCCTCTAGTCTGAAAGAGCCTCAGAGTTCAGAAAGATGTTAAAGGCTGTCTCTGCCAGTTGTCTTTCCAGTGCCTGATTCCCTTAGGACAGCTCGGACAAGCAAATGCCCAGCCTCTACTTGAATACCTCCACTGATAGGGACCCCCTTACCAAACAAAAATCCATCCCAGTTCTGTATGGCTCTGTTAGAAAACTGAACTTTTTGTTGAGTGGAGATCTATCTTCTTATAGCTTCCACAAAACTGGGTCTAATTCTGTCAGAGGCTAGAGAACAAGCCAGCTTTCTCTTAAACACAACAGCCCTAGAGAGATTTGAAGTAAATGAACCTGTCCTCCCTGAATTTTTCCTCTCCAGGCTAAATACTCAAGCACCGGTGGGTGCTTGAATTGTGTCTCTTCTCACACGATTTCCAGGCCCATCTTCAGATCTGTGTCCGCTGATTGCTTCCCACTTTGCATACAGCTCTCCAAGTATGGCGCTAGACCATTCCACAGAGCACCAGCTCACGTCAGAAGAGAACCATCCTTTCCCCGCTATGAAAGCTTCTAGGATCAGAAACCAGTACTCTTGAGTCCCAGGGGGTTCCAGGGCTTTTGGGTGAATTTATTTTTGGTTAGAAGGGGGCATCAAAAAAAAAGAATGAGTTAGATTGTGGTTGGGAAGAGATGATAAAAGCTAATGTTTTTTTGAATGCTTATTACATACCAGACACTGTGCTTAAAACTTAACATGAATTCTCTCATTCAATCTATTCAACCACTCTTATTGGTGGTACTGTTATGATGACCATTTCACAGCTGAAGAAACTGAGGCTTAGAGAAGGTCAGGGTTTTCCCAGGCTATGTGGTGTATGCCAAGACTCAGGCCAGATATTAACAGGGAGTAACTGGTGAAGATTTGGCTTCAACAAAAAGCAGCATCTGGCCAGTGATTATGCTTCAGAAAAGGTATGACAGTGAAAAGGGGTTGGGGGTGAGCACAGGACTTCTAAGAGCCCAGAGATTGAGAGGGAGAATGCCACACAAGAGTGGTACAAAAGGATATGGTGTACAGGGGAGTAATACAGTAATAGCTACCATTTACTAAAGGTGTTCTAAGTCAGGCCTTTTGCATACATAATCTTCGTTAATCCTCACAACAACTCTAACTAGGAGTTACTACCATTAGGATCGCTATATTACAGAAGAGGAAATTGAGGCTTATTGAGGTTAAATGACTCACTGAGGACTACACAGCTGGTAAGTGGCAGTGTGAGGATTAAAGCTCAGACAGCTGACTCCAGGGTGATGCCCTGTACTGACTCCCAAAGGGAAAGCCTGTTGGCAAGAAACTTAAGGGAAGACATTTTCTTTCCCAAGAGATGGGGGATCCCAGAACTTACAAGGGAACTCAGGGCTGCAGGCGATGCCTGGCAAGAGAGAATAGGTGTTCTGGAAGAGACAATTTCGCCAGACACTTTAAATCAGTAGTGTCAATACTGAGGCTATCCTAAATTGATATTTAGTTGGAAAGATGGTCCTGGAGGCCCAGAAATCTCATTGAAATGAATATCCATGACCAGATACGCTATCTCAGAATCAGAAACTCAAGTGTTGAAAAGTCATCTGTTTTTGTGCTTTTGTAGTTCCCTTTTTCTTTTTTTTAAAAAAATAATTTGCTTTCACTCAGTTAATGGTGACCAAACTTTAGTGTGCATCGGACTCACCCCGAGGACTTGTTAAAACACTCATACTGGACCTCAGTCCCTGGAGATTCTGATTTAGTAGGTCTGGGGATGAAGCCTGAGAATCTGTATTACTAACAAGTTACCAGGTAGTGCTGATTCAGCTGGTCTGGGGACTACACTTGAGAACAAGGGCTTTGGTTTATTAGAAAAGCTACTTTTGAAATTATCTAAACTGACTTGGCTGTGAAGAGGCAAAGGACTTGCCCATAGGCCAGAAGTAGCAGGAGGGGGTTGGGGTACAGACAGTGCCCAGCTAGGTGAGTGACTGCTGTATGGGCTGCAGAAGACAGAAGTCACAGCTAGAAGAGACTAGCTGTTTACAGATGAGGATGATGGGAGAAGCAAAAGGCCCGGGAAGCTGGGCAGGGGAGCCAGACTGGCCAGAGACAGAGATCTGGCCAGGGCAGAAGTCAAATGGGGAAGCAGTCTTGTCAAAAGCTGCAGGCTCTTGGCAAGGCTGCAGGGAAAGAACTAGAGGAGCGGGGAGGCAAGGGGCCAGGAGTGAGCTCCTGGGATATGGCCTGGGACAGAATCTGGCGATCGCATTTCAGCTGTGGCTCACAGTCTCTAAAGCCTCCCCCTGTGGTTAAGCCCATCAGACCCGGAATACCCAGAAGCTGCTCTCTGACAGTAGTGAGCTGAAGTTCTTGCAGCAAGAGAACTAGGACAGTGCTAAATGCTGTTTCTTCTTCCCTTAGCGGTGGGTCCCACAGTGCAGGCAGGGCCAGGGCTGGGGAGCTCACAGTCTGGTGGTTTGACCTCTGATGTTCTTCAGTCTCTAGGCTGGATTTCTCCCTCTGGGAAACTGACTCAGCTGCAGCGCACGCGCACTGCAGAGAATGGCCTGAGTCGCTGCAGCAGTGTGCTAGCTGCTGGGTGGCTGGCTGTTCTCATCTCTCCTCATGGAACTGGGCAGCTTGGAGAGCAGGCTCCTTTCCCTTGGCACCAAGAGAAGGAGCAGCATCTCTGCAAGACTGCATTCAACTGCTTTCAAATACAGTAGCAAAACTGCACATAGGCCCTCTCTGGACCGTGGCCTTCAAAACCAACCCACTTAGCCTGAACTGGTTCTTTTCATCCCATTTCTTGTATGTGTCTGTCCAGTTACATCTCTGCAAGACTGCATGCGACTGCTTTTAGATACAGGAGCAAAACTGTGCACATGGGCCCTCTCTGGACCTTGGCCTTCAAAAACAACCTGCTTAGCCTGAACTGGTTCTCTTCATCCCATTTCTTGTATGTGTCTGTCCAGTTAAAGAAGAATTTAGCGAATGCATGCTAGATGGCAGGCCCTGTGCTGGGGATACATACAGATATGGGTAAAAGAAATCTCAGCTCACAAGTATAGTTGGGGAGATCATCTACAGAGATAATTACAGCCTTGTAGGATAAATATTATTTTTGAAACATAGAGCTCATGCCCTCTTAGGACCTTTGTATTTGCTGTTTCTTCTATCTAGAATATTCTCCAGATGTTTGTATGCTTATTCTTTCACTCACTTCACTCAGGTCACTTCTGAGAGAGGCTTTCCCTGACCTCCTACCAAAAATGGAGCCAACACAATTCTGAGTCTATTTATCCTATGTAATTTTTCTCTGTAAAAATTTAACCTCCTCATATATATATGTGTGTGTGTGTATGTATATTTTTTATATTTGTATATAAAGTGCCTAGTCATTGCTGATTCTCAGTGCGTAGAATTGGGACCTAACAGGTATGCAATATATTTTTTCCATTTGTTCATTCACCATACGTGGTTGTCCAGTTGAACTTTCCTGAGCCTCTCCAGTCATCAAAATGGAAGATGAGGCTTGTCTGCTTGGGGAAGGACATTTTCAAGCCTATCTTCCCACCTTTTCTAGTTTCTACCGTCCTCTTAGTCCAGACGGAACAGGTTCTAGACTCCCACCAATAACCATAAATACTGAACATTAACTACATACTGGGCACTTCCAATACGTTATTTAATCTTCACAATGCTCTGTAAAGTCAGCATTATTTCTGGTGTTTCACCAAAGATGAAACAGGCTCAGGGAGAGTATCCGTTTGCTGAAAGTCAGAGACAGCAAGGTTCCTAGGGGGCTCTCAGGGAAAGGTCTCCCAGGCTTCACAGTCACCCAAGTTTCTGTCACGTTTCTACAAGGCTTTCCCCATGTTTCCACTACGTCCCCCGCCCCTTCTTTCTCACTGGACCGCGGGGCCTGGCTTGCCCTGGTTGCTTCTCCAAGGCTAGTGTAAGGAGGTGCTTCAGAAGGTTGCAGGGTGGAGAAGGGGCTGATCTATCTCCAGGGCCACAGCTTTCCTTCCCCCGCCCACGCCACGGACCCGGCTGCTGGACGCCCAGTGGTCCAGTTCAAGGCCTGCGCGCTGGAGGAAAAAGGATGGGGGGAAAGAGGGAGGGGCTTCTTTAAACGATCGGCGGGACAGAGGGACTAGCACCCCTTTCGCTCTGCGGCTCACTCGGGCCGGAGGTTAACCAGCCCCCTCCCCACCCCGCCGCAGCCCGCCTGGCAGCACGGCGCATGCGCAAGGCGCTCCTCGCCGCCTCCCTTCGGCGTGCCGCCCTTTCACCCTGGCAACCGCGGCGCGACTACGGCGCGCGCCTGGCTGGGCGCGGACGGGGCGGGGCCGGGCGGCGCCGGTGCGGGCTGAAGCTGAGGCTCCGGCAGCGGCGGCGGCCCAGCAGAGCCACGGCCGTGGGTAGCGGTCTCGGCGTGTCCGACCTCCCTCCGCCTCCTCACAAAGTTCTTCGACGCTGTTTGGGGTGCAGCGGACACCGTCCCTGGCCATGGACTCCCAGAAAGTAAGCGGGGGCGGGGGCCGCGAGGTCGCCGAGGCCGAGCGGAGGGTGGGCGGGGCGCCCTGGGCCGGGTGGGCGGTGGGCGCGCGGGGCCGGCCGGGCCGGGCTGGGCTATGGCCGCGGAGGGCGAGGCCGCCAGGCACCCTTCTCGGGAGTAAAGCGACGCCCGCCGGGGTGCAGGGACCGCGCCCGGTGGCCCCGGATAGCCTCTGCCCTGCAGGTGGTCCTAGTGCCTGAACCCGAGGGGACATCGGGAGCCGCCCCCATTTTTTCCCATCATTTTCTGCAACGATCTAGGCCCCCTGTGATTTTCGCAGCCTTCCCGCGTGCTAGTGAGGGTTTATCCATCCTCAGCAGAAGAGGAAATCAAAGCACCTAGGGGTGTACCTGCTGACGCCGAAGCTGACCCACTCTCCTCCACCCAGTCGTCTCCTATTTTGGCGCAATCTGTGTCTCATTAGGTCGGGAACCAGGTCTCCTTGGTACCCCCTCCCCCCTCCCCCTCTCCCTCTTCTCTCCCCCTCCCCCTCCACTCCCCCCTCCATCCCCCCCACACCCGCCTTTTGCACCGCTCCCCGCCCCCGCCCCGCCCTCCTTGGGACTAGTTCCCCGGCACGTCTTACTGTTTATAGTGTTGATTGAATTGAGAGAAAAGACTGATAGTTGTCGGAGCAGCGGTCCCACCCTCTGGCCAGCTCAGTGTTGCTGGTCAGTTCCCTTAATGATCGTTTTGGCATATATTATACTTTCTGAGCAAGTTAAGGACAGGGCATAACAGAACTAACCGTTTCTGTTAGCCAAAAATATATTTAGAGAACGTAGCCAATGTTTTGAATACAATTAGAAGTGAGTTAATACTTAGTCATAATCCCTATATAGAAATCAACCACTGTGCTCTCTTTATTAGATTATAGTAATTGAAATAGTACAGTATAGGAAGGAAACACGAGTGTTATTAATAATAACAGGCAAAAACAAGAGCCCATTCTTTTGTATTATTAGATAGGAAGCACTGGAAAGACTTATTAGAACGGTGTTTTCTGTAATTTTGCCTGGAATCATCTCCTTGAGGAACACTGTGGGGCATGAGAGAATAGTGTAGTGATGTGTTAAACGTTAACTGTTACAGTATTTAACAAAAATCACATGATTTCCTTGTATGTGTTCATCCTGAAACTCATATATACTGTTTTATTCACTTGACTATTAGACATTTTAAAAAAATTAACATTTTGTGTTTTGAATATACATTTAAAATGTCTCTGCCTAATTTGTAAAACATTTCAAAGCTTATTTAACTTTTAAAGTAAAGGGCATGTGATATCTGAGATTAGTTCAGAGAAAATGGAAGGTCAAAGACTTGGGAGTCCAGAGACTTGGATTCTATGCTCTATATGTAACTTTGTGATACAGAGCAAATCACTTAGCTGTGACTAATCTAGTTCTACATCTGTATAGTGGAAATGAGAATATAGAGTTATTGTAAAAACCAGGTAATATAATACAGTATGAATTATGTACTTTAGAGTACAGTGCCTTAAATTTTATAAAGAATAAGTACTAAAGTAGTCTCTGTACTGTAAAATGTAATTTTTAAAAGTATTTTAATGTGGATCATCCTACTTTGCCAGGGCATATATATTCTCTCACTTTAATGAGGACTTGAGAGTTGGAGGTTGTGAGTCCTGCATGGTCATACTAGTAGCCATCCATAAGGCCAACATTGGAACTTGCTTGCTTTGCAGATTTTGTTTTGATATTTGAGTACCTATACATATTGTGTACAGTTTTAGCAGAAGTAGTGAAGAATTAGCTGTTCTTTCTTACTGATATTAATTTATCTTAGATAACTTAAGAGAATCAACTTCTTAGTATTAGAAAATATGTTGAATTTCATTGGTGGTAACAAATATTTCTAATAAAAAGCCTTTATTTTGTCTCACAGCTTAAAACAGGCACCATGTGTTAATGCTTATAACCAATTCATTGCTCTGAATTTGAGCATCTTTTTTCTCATGAATTACTGCAGAATCAATTATATACCTCAACTAATAATGAACTAAGCTGGATATTTCTCTTGAAATAAGTCAGTAGTACACCCTTGGCATGGCTTTTCTTTTCTGTTCTAGAATGTTAAAATGAAAGAAACAGCAGAGATGATACCTTAGTCAGCATAAGGAAACACAAGTACCACAAGTGGGAAAGGGTGAGGGTGGCTTGAATATTGCCATTTGTAAGACTTGGGGATTTGAGCTTTAAATTAAGAGGATGGCTTCGGAGTCAGGTCTCCAGTCCTGCAATTTATGAACTGAATAAGGTTGGGCAGTTGGCTATGTCTCCATTTTCTGATCTTTACAGTCTACTTACCTCAAAGTGTTATGACTATCGTGTTAGTTTTTAAAAATCACTTGGTGCCTAGCACACATCAGTACTGTCTGTTAAGTGTTTACTAATCTCATAATCCCAACTTCAAAATAACTTTATCCCTTTGTTGATAATTTCTCTTACTTTTTCTAATCCGATCTAGCTGTTTTGTACCTTTGTCCTTAAGTTTAAAGCTTGTTTTCTGTGTTTGTGTCTGTAATAAATATTTCAAATGATGGTGCCAAAGAAGTGTTGTTAAATCCTAACTGAAAGAGGATTGGAAGTTCTGACTCATGCAGTCTGACAATAGAGGTTAAGTTAACTGGACAGTCTTACAGAAGCTTGATGATGGCTAGTCAGCAATTGGATTAGCTTGACCAGCTGCTTTTTTGTCTGTGGAAATAACTTGGACTTCAGTGTTGTGTTAGCAACAGATGCTCTGTTTGAGTAGAGGAAGAAAACATAATTGCCTTGGGTATGTAAAGAGTACTGTTGGATACAGAAAGCCACAGTGTTATCTCCTAGAAATAGAGGGATTTTGTTTATATCAAGTTTCTGGGACACTTTTGTGTTATGGATAGGTGGCTTTATTTGATACTCAGACCTTTTGATTATGTCCTTTTAAGTGGTTTTAAGATAAAATCCCAAAGGTTTCTTTACCTGATAAAATGTGTATGTTCAAAGAAACCATTGAAACAAGACATTTGCACCTTTCCAGAATCTTGGTGCTTAGAATTTGATAGTTTAAGTTAAATTCTTGTGCAGGAGATCATTCATATTCATAGGGGTTGCTGTGTCCAGGAAAGGTTCCTGCTGTAGGAATAATAAAGGTGGAGAGGAAAGGGTAGGGATCCTAGAGGAAAGATGTCACCAAAAGTACATTGTCAGTTGTTTGCTTTTCCTCACTTTCCCCCATATACTCTACTTTCTACCTAGGGGTAGTGACAGGCAAGGTTTGATGTACAAGACTGAGCAAACCTAGATTGGGAAACTGAGTAGGGAGAATTTTAGATAAAGCACAGCAGAGCCTGCAGTCAGTAGCATGTCTGCACTTGGCTTCCTCATCCCAGTTTCTTCCTCTGCCCTGGTATTTGCTATCCTTTGCCTTCATAGCGTACTCTGGCAGTTCAGAGACTCACACCGTATCCAGATAACCCACTGCCTCATGCTCCAAAATTATTTCTTTTTCTCAGTCCTGAGCAAAGGAAGTTCAGTTCAGTCGCTCAGTCGTGTCCGACTCTTTGCGACCCCATGGACTGCAGCACGCCAGGCTTCCCTGTCCATCACCAACTGCTGGAGCTTGCTCAAACTCATGTCCATCGAGTCGGTGATGCCATCCAACCATCTCATCCTTTGTCATCCCCTTCTCCTCCTGCCTTCAATCTTTCCCAGCATCAGGGTCTTTTCAAATGAGTCAGTTCTTCACATCAGGTGGCCAAAGTATTGGAGTTTCAGCTTCAGCATCAGTCCTTCCAATGAATATTCAGGACTGATTTCCTTTAGGATTGACTGCCTGTCCTTCAGGATTGAGCAGAGGAAAGAGAAATGAAATTTGAGTATTCTTCTGCATACAGTATTATGTTAGACTGCTTTAAATTCTCACAACGGCTCTTATTCCTGTTGCCCAGATATAGAAGATGGAACTCAAGAGAGATTAAATAACTTGTTGAGAGTCACACAGTTAGCAAGTGGTAGTCTGGATTCAAACCAGCTCTTTGCTCACAGCTCAAGCTTTTTTCATTAGCACACTTTTGCCTGGCTCCTTTGCCTTTATATGGTCATATAATTAATGTCATTGAAACTTAAAACATTAACAGAAATAAACCCCTATAAAGTAGGGTTTTTTGGTTAAGAAACTAGTTAAGTCTAGTAAAAATAGTTGATGGAAAGTATAGAACATGATTTTGGAAAAGGAAATGGCAACCCACTCCAGTAATCTTGCCTACAGAATCCCGTGGACAAAGGAGCCTGGTGGGCTGCTGTCCATGGGGTCGCACAGAGTCGGACACAACTGAAGCAACTTAGCATGCATGCATGCATTGGAGAAGGAAATGGCAATCCACTCCAGTATTCTTTCCTGGAGAATCCTAGGGACGAAGGAGCCTGGTGCGCTGCCGTCTGTGGGGTCGCACAGAGTCGGGCACGACTGAAGCGACTTAACAGCAGCAGCAGCAAAGAACATGATTTAGATAAAACTCTGGAATTTGGTCTCTCTTGCTGCTATAAATCTTTATTTTCCTATAATATATGTATCTTCCCTCTCTCCAGCTCTTTTTATTTTTTGAGGGAGGGTCTTTGCTTTCTAAAATAGAGGTGTGAACAGGAAAGTGTAACCGGGGTTTTATAAACCCCAGCCAAGCACAGTGGCAGTCATGCCCATGGACTGAATCAGAGCAACCTGGGACGTACAAGATATGAGATGCCCTCTTCAAAGAACTATGCTAACATACTCATAATCAGTGTTTAAACACAGGTATCTTCATTTTTTATTGAACTTAACAGTTTTAAAAAATTAGAAATACAGTTAAACTTAAAAAAAACCTTTTAAAAGACAATGGTTCATTGCAGTGCCTGGCTGAAAGTAAGCAGAATTATTAATGCAACAAACACATATTGAATTCCATAGTAGTAGATATTCCACTCCAACCTAGTGTAGACAGTATTTTGAAGTTAGTGAATTTTTTCCTCCAGCTTTCTTTTCATATGTTTTATATCCTCAGTTGACACTTCTTCCTAGTCACAAGGTTCTGATAGAATCTGATCTCAGTTATTGATATTCATTGATGATAGATAATCATATTTTGAACTAATTTATAATAATATTAACAGAGCCAGCCTGTGCGCTTCTGTTATATTATAAATATAACTAATAGAAGTTTATTAGGGAATTAGGAAATACAGATAAATGAAAATAAAATAAAAATCACCCATAATCCTGCTACCCAGAGATGACTTCTTTTAACATTTATATGTGTATTATATTCCAGGGTTTTTTAATACATATTGTTGTTGTTCAATCACTCAGTCGTGTCCAACTCTTTGCGACCCCATGGACTGCAGCACACCAGGCTTGCCTGTCCTTTACTATCTCCCAGAGTTTGCTCAGACTCATGTCCGTTGACTAGGTGATGCCATCCAACCATCTCATCCTGTGTTGCCCCTTTCTTTTCCTGCCCTCAGTCTTTCCCAGCATCAGGGTCTTTTCCAGTGAGTTGGCTCTTCACGTCAGGTGGCCAGAGTATTAGAGCTTCAGCTTCAGTCCTTCCAGTGAATGAATATTCAGGATTGGTTTCCTTTAGGATTGACTGGCTTGATCTATTTGTAGTCCAAAGGACTCTGAAGAGTCTTCTCCAACACCACAGTTCCAAAGTATCATTCTTCAGCACTCAGCCTTCTTTATGGTCTAACTCTCACAACCCTACGTGACTACTGGCAAAACCATAGCTTTGACTATATGGACCTTTGTCGGCAAAGTGATGTCTGCTTTTTAATGCACTGTCTAGGTTTGCCATAGCTTTTCTTCCAAGGAGCAAGTGTCTTTTCATTTCATGGCTGTAGTCACTGTCTGCAGTGATTTTGGAGCCCAAGAAAATAGTCAGTCACTGTTTCCACTTTTCCCCCTTCTACTTGCCGTGAAGTGATGGGACCTGATGCCATGATCTTAGTTTTTTGAATGTTGAGTTTTAAGCCAGCATTTTCGCTCTCCTCTTTCACCCTCATCAAGAGGCTCTTTAGTTCGTCTTCCCTTTCTGCCATTAGAGTGCCATCATCTGCATATCTGAGGTTGTTGATATTTTTCCTGGCAATTTTGAATCTCCCTTGAGATTCATCCAGATGGGCATTTTGCCTGATGTACTCTGCATAGAAGTTAAATAAGCAGGGTGACAATATATATCTTTGACATACTTCTTTCCCAATTTTTTTTAAATTTTGTTTTTTAAAAATAGATATTTTGTTAGTTATTTGGCTGCACTGGATCATAGTTGCTGCAGGCAGACTCTCTGGTGGCATGAAGGCTTAATGGCCCGCAGCATGTGGGGGTCTTAGTTCCCTGACCAGGGATCCAACCTGCATCCCCTGCATTGGAAGGCAGACTCTTACCACTGACTACCATGGAAGTCCCACTCCTTTCCCAATTTTAAACCAGTCCGTTTTTCCATGTTCGTTTCTAACTATTGTTTCTTGACCTGTATATAGGTTTCTCAGGAGACTGGTGAGGGGGACTGGTATTCCCATCTGTGTAAGAATTTTCCACAGTTTGTTGTGATCCACAACAAAGTCAAAGACTAGTGTAGTCAATGAAGCAAGTAGATTTTTTTTTTTTTAATTCTCTTGCTTTTTTTATGATCCAGCAAATGTTGGCAATTTGATCTCTGATTCCTCTGCCTTTTCTACATCTAGCTTGTACATCTGGAAGTTCTTGGTTCACATACTGCTGAAGCCTAGCTAGAAGGATTTTGAGCATTACCTCGATAGCATGTGAGATGAGCACAATCTGAACATTCTTTGGCATTGCCTTTCTTTAGGATTGGAATGAAAACTGACCTATCCCAGTCCTGTGGCCACTGCTGAGTTTTCCAAATTTGCTGACATTGAGTGCAGCACTTTAACAGCATCATCTGTTAGAACTTGAAATAGCTCAGCTGGAATTCCATCACCTCCACTAGCTTTGTAGTAATGCTTCCTAAGGCCCTCTTGACTTCACGTTCCAGGATGTCTGGCTCTAGGTGAGTGACCATACCATCGTGGTTATCCAGGTCATTAAGACCTTTTTTGTATAGTTCTGTGTATTCTTGCCACCTCTTAATATCTTTTGCTTCTGTTAGGTTCTTGCCATTTCTGTCCTTTATTGTGCCCATCTTTGCATGAAATGTTCCATGTTCTTTTGGTATCTCCAGTTTTCTTCAAGAGGTCTCTAGACTTTCCCATTCTATTTTTTCCCCTCTATTTCTTTGCATTGTTCACTTAAGAAGCCTTTCTTATCGCTCCTTGCTATTCTCGGGAAGTCTGCATTTGGTTGGATATATCTTTCCCTTTCTGCTTTGCCTTTAGCTTCTCTGCTTTTCTCAGCTGTTTGTAAGGCCTCCTTAGACAACCATTTTGCCTTTTTGCATTTTTCCTTTGGGGATTGTTTTGATCACCTCCTCCAATACGGTGTTGTGAACCTCTGTCCATAGTTCTTCAGGCACTCCATCTACCAGATGTAATCTCTTGAATCTATTTGTCACCTCCAATGTATAATCATAAGGGAATTGATTAAGGTCATACCTGAATGGCTTAGTAGTTTTCCCTACTTTCTTCAATTTAAGCCTGAATTTTGCAATAAGCAGTTCAAGATCTGAGTCAGTGAGCTCCATCCAGGTCTTGTTTTTGCTGACTGTATAGAGCTTCTCCATCTTCATCTGCAAAATATAATCAGTCTGATTTCGGTATTGACCATCTGGTGATGTCCATTGTAGAGTAGTCTCTTATGTTGTTGGAAGAAGGTGTTTGCTGTGACCAATGCATTCTCTTGGCAAAACTCTTATTAGCCTTTGCCCTGCTTCATTCTGTACTCCAAGGCCAAACCTGCCTGTTACTCCAGGTATCTCTTGACTTCCTACTTTTGCATTCCAATCCCCTATAAGAAAAGGTTATCTTGTTTTGGCGTTAGTTGTAGAAGGTTTTGTGGGTCTTCATAGAACTGTTCAAATTCAGCCTCTTTGGCATTAGTGGTTGGGGCATAGACTTGGATTACTGTGATGCTGAATGGTTTGCATTGAAAGCAAACTGAGAGTTGTTTTTGAGATTGCATCCAAGTACTGCATTTCGGACTCTCTTGTTGACTATGAATGTAGAAACTTAAAAATTTTAACTATAGTATCATGCTATTTATAGTAGTTTATAATTTGCCTCTCACTTAATATGTGAAGTATCTTTTACCATGTTAATATTGTTATACAGCACTTTTAATGATTCAGCAATTTTCTTTAGTATGGATGTGTTAATATTAGTTGACTTTTAATGAGTACCCTTTGTCATACATTTATGTTGGTCTTTTTAATATTATAAATAACACTAAGATGAACGTCTTTGTTGTCAAGTCTCTGCTTATATCTTTAATTAATTAGTTACCCTTTAACTTAGAAGAAATTAATAGAAGTGGAATTTGAGTCATTGTCTGTATAATACTTATATCCTTTGATGTGTATTGCCAAGTCACCCTTTAGAAGGATTTTGTCAGTTTATACTGCTCCCAGCAGTACCTGAGAGTACCCCCATCTTTACTTCCATCCCACCTCCCTTAGTTAGATGGTGGGACTCCTGGTGTCCTTGGCTGAAGGCGAGCTTCCTGGATTTCACAGGATGGAACAGCCAGTTCAGAGGTCACTGAAAATGGGAGGCTTCTTCAGCCTCTGACACATTGTTATTTCCTCACATCCTTGCTGGGAGAGAATCTCTTCTGCCCTGACATCTTACACCTGGGCTCAGGGTGAAAAGGCAGCATTCCTCACCAGGCGTTTTATTAGATTTTTTTTCTGCGGATCACCTCAGTTGCGTCCGTATACAGAAGTGGTAATCCCAGCTGCTTCACTATAACAATAGAGGGCATGGCTTCCTCCCAGTTAGCTATTTCTGACAATCAGATTCCTCCCTGGTGGCTCAGATGGTAAAGAATCCGCCTGCAATGCGGGAGACCTGGGTTCGATCCTGGGGTTGGGAAGATCCTCTGGAGGAGAGCATGGGAACCCACTCTAGTATTCTTGCCTGGAGAATCCCATGTGCACAGAGGAGCCTGGCGGGCTGCAGTCCGTTGGGTCACAAAGAGTTGGACAGGATTGAGAGACTAAGTATGCACGATGATCAGATTCCTGAATTCCTCACCAATATATAATTCTCCTTTTTTAGCTCTTTGCACCGTGCTCACATTTGAGCACAGTACTCTTGTTATGTGTTGCCATAGCTGTGGTCGGTTGGTAAGATTCTGGTTGTCTAACTTACCAACCGTATAGAGCATTCTGGATTTCTGCTCATTACCTAAATCAAAGGAAGGGTCTGTGGTGTGGAGTGAAACAGGTGGCATAATCTCGTGGCATTAGGATATTTTCATTGATCCCTTTTCTCTGGTTCCGGGAACCCTCTGATTGTTTTGTACAATCATCTGCAGTGTATATAGCTTAGAGTGGTGTTAAAGTGCAGACTCGCGAGGTAGCTTTCTGGATTTGAATTGTGACTGCCATTTGACAGCTATGTGATCAAAGAACCCTTTAACCTTCTCTTCAACCAGAAGATGCAAAGACTACTTTCTGTTGTGGTGATTACAAAGTAGTCCACGTTAGAAGCTTTCCACAGTGCCTGGCATGTTGTTGCTGTTTAGTTGCTGACTTATGTCTGACTTTTAAGACCCCATGGACCCACCAAGCTCCTCTGTCCATGGGGTTTTCCAGGCAAGAATACTGAAGTGGGTAGCCGTTTCATTCTCCAGGGGATCTTCCTGACCCAGGGATCAAACCCATATCTCCTGCATTGGCAGGCAGATTCCTTACTGCTGAGCCACCAGGGAAGCTCGCCTGGCACATAGTGCTTATTGACTGCTCACCGAAATGGCTATAGTAATTGTTTGGCCCCCTTAAATTGTAGATTGATTAGTGATATTTGCAGTGGATCTAGGTTTGTGTATCTCAACTGTCTGGAATATTAATGTAGAATTTGAATCAGAAATTTTCTCCTGGCCCAAGTAGACCCTGCTGGGAAACCCGTAGATCACAGGGTCCAGTTATCACAGTGCCCAGTTATGACCACTTGGTATTGATGATTTTGGATTCAGAGTAGCCTGAAAGCCTGGCTATACTCGTGTTTTGCCACTAGTTCTAAGAACGAGAAGTTTCTGCATCAAAACTTCAGGGGCTTGTTGCCCTGGATAGTTTGCAGTTAAGTAGCCCACGTTGGCCGAGCTTTTTGTTGAATGCAGAATTAAGACATTTGAATTTGTCGCATTCACATATATTAAGTTAAAGCCAGTGGAATCATGCCATTTCAAATAGTGACAGTCATCATGTTCTCAGATTTAAAAGATGGTATACCTGTAGTAAGAACAGCTGATACTGTTGCCCTTGTATTTGGCGAGATGGTGTTAGGGGAAGCACGCTGACTGAAACCGCCCACCCTGGCCAGGCACCATAGTAACTATTTGCATGAGTTGTTTTACGACAGGAGGTCCTGGTAAGGAACACAGAACTAATAAGCCACCACCAACCGTAAGAGTTCAGCAAAGGTCAAAAGGAGACACCACATATTTGACCATCTCCCAGAATCCTTCTCTCTGGCATCCATCTTGGTTGAACAAGGCGTGCACCACCAGGAAGGACTCTGAGTTAGGGTGATTGGCTAAAGACAAACTGGAAACTAATCCCATCACCATAAAACCCGAGGCTTTGAGCCAGAGCTGTTCTCCTGGGTTCCCTTACCCTACTGGTGTCCACCCTGGTGCCCTTTCCCAATGAACTCTTTTGCTTTGTCAGCACATGTGTCTCCTCGGACAATTCATTTCTGAGAGTTAGACAAGAGCCCACTTTTGGGTCCTGGAAGAGGTCCCCCTTCCTGCAGCAAAGGTTGCAACATGTAACAAAGGTTACAACCTCTTGATCATTCCTAATTTTTTGTAATTTTAAAGACCATCTTAAGTCCTTTCAGTGTCCTTAGATGTTCTGACCTTCTTTACATGAACCTCTGACCTTTGTTTTCAGATAGTATAATGTTAATTGTTAAGAGCACAGACTCAGGGGGAAAAAAAAAGAAAAAAAGAGCATAGACTCATGAGGCAGACTGTTGTGATTTGAATTCTGGCTCTGCCACATACTAACTCTTGAGGTCCTGGGCAAGTTACCTACCTTCTTTATACCTCAGCTTCTGAATTGGAAAATGGGGATAACCAAGTATCCTGCCTCATAGGATTCTTGAGAGAATTAAACAAATTTATGTAAAGAGCTTAAGATAGTGCTTGGCCTTTAAGAGTATAAAGTAGTGAAGTTGCTCAGTTGTGTCCAACTCTTTGGGACCCCATGGACTGTAGCCTACCAGGCTCCTCCGTCCATGGAACTTTCCAGGCAAGAGTGCTGGAGTGGGTTGCCATTTCCTTCTCCAGGGGATCTTCCTGACCCAGGGATCAAACCCGGGTCTCCCACATTGCAGGCAGATGCTTTACCATCTGAGCCACCAGGGAAGCCAGTGTTAGTTGTATTATTTTGCTCATAGTCAATTGGTTGTACTTTTACTTCACATGATTTATAGGGACTATAAGCATAACTTTAAGCTATTCTTTGAAGATGGTACTTCATGCCTTGCATATCCCAGGTTAGTTTGAGCCATTCCATAGCAGTAGTGCTTGGCTGGGGCGTGAACCCCCCACTCTTTTTTTGTTAGCATGGCAGTTACTTTAGCCTAATTCCGTAGTCAAGTAATTGAGAGACTTAATTCTGAGAGTAGGTTCCCCCTCCCTGCCCCCAAATCCTGGTGCCTGTGGTGTGTGATCAAAGGATAATGGCTGAGACTACCTGTGCATACTGCCTCTGGAGACATAATGTTCTATATATTTTACTGTGATCCAGCAGAATTCGTATTTGTCAAAGCATATATTCAGACCTGTGTCACCTAAAACTTTTAGTCATGGCCACTAAGATCAATTATATTCAATATTATCTAGATAAACTTCAGATAATTTATATTGCCTTTATCCATCTTTATCACTTTATCTATCAGTGTTTGGAGGGTAATGGGAGGCTTGAAACCTAAAATGAAGTCTGAAAGATCCTTATCAGCATCCTGTTAGATTGAGAGAGTCCCAGCTGAAAGCTATCTTCGCCCTTCTTCACCATCAGGCTTTGGAAATAAAAGAAATGAAGCAAGCATATATGTATACCTAGATATATAGAATGGGCACATTCTATACTTTTTGGAACTTGTATTAACAATAAATCATGTATATGTTTTAGAACAGTGGTTATAGGTGAAGAAGCTGATAAATGTGAGGGTTCCCAGGTGGGAAGCAAGGCATTTTAGAGACAGTCACGGCAGGCTCCTGAAGCTGGAATAAAGTAAGAGAGAGGAAGTCTGGTGTGAATTGAAATAGGTGAGGTAGGCAATGGGGAGATCATACAGGGTCTTACGGATTATGTAAGGTCATGTTAATAGCTCATGTTAAAAGATTTTAATTTTATCCAAGGACTTACGTAAGATCATTGATCAGGAAGAGTGATGCTTAACTTACTACTCTAGCTGCAATATAGGGAACTGATTACAGGGGAGAAAGAATGGATCAGAGGCCAGTGAAGAAATTTTGCAAGAGTGTAAATTGAGATATGATACTGACTTGTGGTAATACTGATTACAGAGTTTTAGGGCTTCCCTGGTGGCTCAGATGGTAAAGAATCTGCCTGCAATGCAGGAGACCTGCGTTTGAGCCCTGGGTTGGAAAGCTCCTCTGGAGAAAGAAATGGCTACCCAGAGTTAGTTTAGAGGTAAAATCTACCATAGTTGATGACTGTGTGTAGAGCACAAATGAAAGACTGTAATGATGACCTTGACGTACTCCTTTTCCTATTTGGAACCAGTCTGTTGTTCCATGTCTAGTTCTAACTGTTGCTTCCTGACCTGCATACAGGTTTCTCAAGAGGCAGGTCAGGTGGTCTGGTATTCTCATTTCTTTCAGAATTTTCCACAGTTTATTGTAATCTGCACAGTCAAAGCCTTTGGCATAGTCACTAAAGCAGAAATAGATGTTTTTCTGGAACTCTTGCTTTTTCGATGATCCAGTGGATGTTGGCAATTTGATCTCTGGTTCCTCTGCCCTTTCTAAAACCAGCTTGAACATCTGGAAGTTCACGGTTCATGTATTGCTGAAGCCTGGCTTGGAGAATTTTTAGCATTACTTTACTAGCGTGTGAGATGAGTGCAATTGTGTTGGTAGTTTCCAAATAGGGAAAGGAGTACGTCAAGGCTGTATATTGTCACCCTGCTTATTTAACTTATATGCAGAGTACATCATGAGAAACGCTGGGCTGGAGGAAGCACAAGCTGGAATCAAGATTGACAGGAGAAATATCAATAACCTCAGATATGCAGATGATACCACCCTGTGGCAGAAAGCGAAGAAGAACTAAAGAGCCTGTTGATGAAAGTGAAAGAGGAGAGTGAAAAGTTGGCCTAAAACTCAACATTCAGAAAACTAAGATCATGGCATCTGGTCCCATCACTTCATGACAAATAGGTGGGGAAACAGTTGAAACAGTGACAGACTTTAGTTTCTTGGGCTCCAAACTCACTGCAGATGGTGACTGCAGCCATGAAATTAAAAGATGCTTGCTCTTGGAAGAAAAGTTATGACCAACCTAGACAGCATATTAAAAAGCAGAGCCATTATTTTGCCAACAAAGATCCGTCTAGTCAAAGCTATGGTTTTTCCAGTAGTCATGTATGGATGTGAGAGTTGAACTATAAAGAAAGCTGAGCACCAAAGAATTAATGCTTGTGAATTGTGGTGTTGGAGAAGACTCTCGAGAGTCCCTTGGACTGCAAGGAGATCCAACCAGTACATCTTAAAGGAAATCAGTCCTGCATATTCATTGGAAGGACTGATGCTGAAGCTGAAACTCCAATACTTTGGCCGCCTGATGCGAAGAACTGACTCATTTAGAAAGACCCTGGTGCTGGGAAAGATTGAAAGCAGGAGGAGAAGGGGACGACAGAGGATGAGATGGTTGGGTGGCTCAATGGACATGAGTTTGAGTAAACTCTGGGAGTTGGTGATGGACAGGGAGGCCTGGTGTGCTGCATCCATGGGGTCGCAAAGAATCAGACACGACTGATTGACTGAACTAACTAACTAACTAATGATGGCCTAGGTTTCTGCGTTTTTTTCCCTTCCACTTTTATTTACACGTATTGGGTATTTCCATCATAGCAGGAAGTTTTATTGGACAACACTGAACTAGAGATATGAAAAAATTAAATAATCAAGTGTTCTATTATAATAGGAAGCATTATCAAAGTCTGAGGTATTTGCTACTAAAATTATCTGCCTTATTTATTATGGTTCTATATCATCTGTAAATATTTCCATAAATGTTATAATTTAAAAAATGTTTTTAATTGAAGGATTGTTGCAATATTGTATTGGTAAATGTAATTTTAAATGCAAATTTATTATCTACTTTCATATTTCTAAGATTTAATTTTTTTAATTTTTATACATGTCAAATTTCAACGTCTCAACTTTTACTCCTATATCCTGATGTTGATTAGAAGTTTTCATTTATTTTTGCATCGTTTAAGAATTTGATTTTACTCATTTGCCATGGCCTTATGACTTAATGTAACAGTCTTCATATTAAATAATGCTGGTCATCTGTAGTGTGAAAGATATGGTGGTGACTAAATAATATTGATCATCTGTAGTTGAAAGGTATGGTGGTGAAAGGTATGGTTGGATAAGAGCTTTTAAAACAACCAGTATGTATGTCATCTTTTGTAATTATAGCCTTTGAGCAATGAGCAGTTTTACATTGCTCCTATTTGTTACATAATATGCTCTTATATTCAGAGATTTTTTTTTTAAGACAATTGTTGTAGTGAAGTTTATAATTCTCTTTTAATAAAATATCATAATGTTAAAAAATTTTTTATCCTAGGAAGCTCTACAAAGGATCATTTCAACTCTGGCAAATAAAAATGATGAAATTCAGAACTTTATTGACACACTAAACCAAACACTAAAAGGAGTTCAGGTATGAATCTGCTTAGAAAATTTTGTGTGAATGTATCACAGTGAATGATTGTTGGGTTGAATCATAAGTATAATATATACCATTAGCTCTAGATTATAAACTGATGAATATGAGAGCAGGGTTTTTTAACGGCAGATGAATAAAAATCCTTCATTTGCTAGTCCCGGATTCTCCATAGAAAGATCAAATAGTAAGGGAAGAAGAAAACTCTGGAATAGTAATTGGTAGGAATATTATAATGCTCACTTTTGTTCCTTTCCATTTCATGTTTGTATTTTCTAATCCGAAGTGAGAGCAAATCGTACCTTTCCAAAAGTACTGGGAAGCTAAACATTTCTTTTACAGTAAATAATAGAAGGGAAATGTAAATAGTAAGAGGTCCACTTGCAGAACTAGATGAAATTAAAACATAAAAGATAAAGTGCCCAATGAGAAGAGAGGGGAATACTTCAGGAAATGATCCCAGGTTTAGGTGGGTAATCCATACTGTTAATAATCAAATGTTGATTGTGGAAGGGACCTTAAGATAAGCTGGTGATGCCTTTCTGTGAATGCGCCTTAATTTAAGGGTCATTTTTTTGTAAGATAAACATATTAATAGAAGATTTCCAGGACCCTTGTAGACAGTGAATCCTTTCCTATGGTTTTTGTTTGGTTCAGCCTAGATAATTGCCAAGCTCTTGGCCTGTTAAACCTATGGTCTTATGTTTCCTTGTCCTCTGAATTTGCTGTGGTTGAAGTTAGTTGATTATAATCTTCACCACTTTAACTATCTTTCTCAAAGTATTTTATTGGAGTCCACTAATCCAGTTTCTTTAAATAAGCAAAACTAGTGGTTCTAACGGAGAAGGCAATGGAACCCCACTCCAGTACTCTTGCCTGGAAACTCCCATGGACGGAGAAGCCTGGTAGGCTGCAGTCCATGGGGTCGCTAAGAGTCGGACACGACTGAGCAACTTCGCTTTCACTTTTCCCTTTCATGCACTGGAGAAGGAAATGGCAACCCACTCCAGTATTCTTGCCTGGAGAATCCCAGGGACGGTGGAGCCTGGTGGGCTGCCGTCTATGGGGTCGCACAGAGTCGGACACGACTGAAGCGACTTAGCAGCAGTGGTTCTAAAACTCTTGGTCTATGGACAAGAGAATCATTGTATTTGAAATCTGGAAAAAGATGCCTTAAGATAGATCTAGCTCATACTTTTTTTCCTGATTGACAAATTATTCGGACTTTACTTTAGCATCCAGAAAAAGAAATAGAGGTGGAATTAAACTACACCCTTGTCATTGAAGATGGGAATGTAAGCTGTAGTGGGCAGGAGACTCTAAGGATGTGCCAGTTGGTCATTGAGAGGGAAAAGAGTAGGCCAGTTCCTTTTTATAGATGGAAGAACTGAGGTCCAGGAATTTAAGTGGCTTTTCCAGTGTCACACTTTTACTGAGTGTTTAGTGTGGAATTTGACTTAGTTCTGCCTTCCAGACTGCACGTTTCTTCCTCCAAATCATGTTCTTACTACTGTATAAAACATAGTAAAATGATTAACACCACTTTTGTAAGTCTCTAGTGAGATCATGTCTGGTTTTATAAACATTATAAGGAAAAATTTGGATTGTAATATTATAGTAGATTTTATGTATTAGTTCTGTAAACCAGTACCAGTTTCACTTCTCTTAGTTGAATGATTCATCTATGTTGAACAATACTTTTAAGATAATTTCTTCTGCCTCGTAATTGTTGTGAGTATGAATATTGCTTATCTAGGAGTTTCACAGATATTTTCTTATTTCTTCTTGAAATAGAAGCATCTTGCTTCATGAGGCAGTGAGGAACTCTGGGAGGGCAACAGTTTGAAATGCTATATTGGCTCTGCCACTAATAACTAGGTGTGGGGCTTTGGGCAAGTCTGTATTTTAGTTTGTAAAATTGAGAAGTTTGACTATAAATTCTAGTCAGTAGATGATTTCTGAGGTTCCTTCTAGGACAAAAATTCAGTGTTTGATCCATTTCTTCAAACCCAATAAGGATTACTTAGTCTTTTAATTCTGCTTATCTTGTGTAAATGCAGTGTTTTAGACAACCTGAGAGGTTTAAAACTTTGTGGAAAATCAGCCCCAGCCCTATATGCCCAAACTATTCCTCAGAGTTACAGAATCAGAATCTCTGGAATATTTTATTAAAATCTGCTTCACTGGTGATTCTCATGCACAGCAAAGGTTGTAAACCACTGGCTTAGGGCCTGCCTTGGAGCCGAAAGGTCAGGACAAAGTTGACAACCTTAAAACAACCTTTCACCTTGTCCTGTAGAAACAGTCTTGTAAAAGTGAGGAGAGGATCTGTGCTAGTTCATAAAAGGCTGCATTGCTGAAGTAGAACTATCAGTATTAGTGCAGCCAGCTTCTTGGATTGATCTGTTTTTAAAACCTTATGTCAAATATTAGAATTTTAATTATTTTATGATGTTAGGCTATGGTAGTTCATAGTATAAATTTATTCTCTCCTTTAATAAGCACTGTATCTTTTAGTTTTTTAGTGTTTCATAGCTCTTAAGTAAAATTGTTTTATTCGTTTATTAAACAGGAAAATTCTTCTAACATACTTTCAGAATTAGATGAAGAATTTGACAGTTTATACTCCATATTGGATGAGGTAAAGGAAAGTATGATTAACAGTATCAAGCAGGAACAAGCACGTAAATCACAAGAGTTACAGGTGAGATCATACAACGATTTAAATATGAATAATTTCAGTCTGTATAATGCTTGGTTTATTAAAAGCAAAAATTTGTGAGTTTTTGTGGGTAACTGTACTTTTATAGAAGAGAGTGATTCTTAATTTCGTATTGGTCATAGATATCATTTTGTTAAAATTGTGATAAAAAACTTATTTACCCTCTTAACCGTTTTTAAATATACAGTAGTATTAAGTATATTCACTTTGTTGTGTAATGTGTCTCTAGGACTTTTTCATCTTGCAGAACTGAAACTCTGTGCCCATTGAACAACTCTCCATGTGCCCCTTCATCCACTGCCTGGCAACCACCACTGTGTTGTCTGTTTTCTTGATTTTGACTGCTTTAGCTATCTTATATAAGTGGAATCATACAGTATTTGTCCCTTTGGTGTCTAGCTTATTTCACTGAGCATAATGTCCTCAACGTTCATCCATTCTGTAGCATGTGCCAGGATTTCCTTCTCTTTTTTGACTGAATAATATTCCCTTGTATGTATTTACCACATTTTCTTTATCTATGCATCTGTGGACATTTGGGCTGCCTCTATCTCTTGGCTGTTGTGAGTAATGCTGCAGTATACATGGGTATACACTGAAATTTTGATAGTGTTTGCATTGAATTTTAGATTGCTTTGGATAATAGTATTGATCATATTAAGTCTTCCAATCCATAATCATAAGCTGTGTTTTTCCATTTATTTGTATCTTTAATTTCTTTCAGCAATGTTTTGTAGGATTCAGTGAATAGGTCTTTTACCCCTTGGTTAAGTTTGCTCCAAAGAATTTCATTCTTTTTGATGCTACTATAAATGGGATTGTTTTCTTAATTTTCTTCTTGGATTGTTCATCTATAGAAGTGCAACTGATTTTTGTGTATTGATTTTGGTTATGATATCTTTGAGAATCTGAAAACTGTGGAGGAATACAGATGTTCTCTTTACAAACAGGCTGTATACACACAGTTTCCAAGGGTTAATTAAATTCCCTTTCAAGCCTGTCCATTCTTCTTGGTTGAGATTTCTTGTTTATATTTAGGAGGTGGGAGTTACTTTACAGTTAACAACATGGGTTTGAACTGTGAGGATCCACTTATATGCTGATATTTTTCAGTAGTAAATACTGCAGTATCACACAGTCTGTGGTTGGTTTACTCTGCGGCTGCAAAAGAACTCCAGATGTGAAGGGTTGACTCTTCCCCACCAGGGAAGTGCATATGTGGATTAACCTCCTTGTTATTCAAGAGCCAGCTGTACTTAAATCATTTAAGGGTAATTAGGTTAGTCATAAAGTATCCATAAATTTCAATAAGTAAGAAATTCATTCATTTAAAAAACAAGATTGGAGAAAAAAGGAAAACTCTGCATCTCCTGAAGTTTCACCCATGACTCATCTTGTGCAGATTTCTGTTCTGTCTTGAACCCAGATCCTTCTTGACAGCACCGGTTTGGAATACCTTTTAAACATTCGGTTGCTTAATCTCTGGCCTTCCTCCCTCCCTCTTGTGCTTGTTCTTTGCTATGTAGTTTATCTTTAGTGTGCATTGAAGGGAAAATGAAGTAGATTTGAATATGGAATAGATGTTAATAAATACGTATTAATAAATATTCTGAAGAAGAATCTTGGATACATTTAAAAGCTTAGAAATGTGTTTGTTTCTTTGTTTAAAGGTATCACTAACAATATTTTCGCATAACTTAGCTTAGTTTCAAGCTACAAATGATAAAGTGAGGGAGAGAGGCCGAGAGAGGAGAGAACTGAATAAGAAAGATTGTGTTAGGTGAAATTAACACGTCACTATAATAGAGCACTTCACTGTAACAGTTACTTACTGCTTTTTGTTCATGTTTGACTTTTTTTTTGAAATCTAGACACTTGAATTTGTGACTCCTGTGTTGTCCAGTTTTGGAAGCTGTAAATTAGCCTTTATAGGAGTATGTGTTACCTGAGTAATGTGATAAATGGAGTACTGAGATTGTGTTCGCCTGAATGTACCTGTAACTTGATTCATACATTTTAGCTTAGTTAAATATCATCTAGAAATTTAGTCTCCATTATAGAGGATGTTGTCTACAGATGGATTATTTTGATATTTTAATTTAAATCATTGATAGTCTTCTGACTACCCTAATTGGAAGAATCTTTAAATAAATTTGACCCCAGCTATTTATAATTGCTTTGTTTTCTTTTGTATTTTTAAATGATGAGTATACCTTTATCTGTATGCAATTAAGCTGTTCTGGATGGTTTAAGATAATTAAAATTTATTATATATATGACTAGTGATTACCTTCAGTACCTCTCTAAAATATGTTTTTGATTATTGCTATTAAGATTGTAACATTCACTTAAGATTCTCGTCATAAGAAATTCTGTTTTGATGATTTATCATTATTATTTTTATTTTTATTTTTAGAGTCAACTTAGTCAGTGTAATAATGCCCTGGAGAACTCAGAAGAACTACTAGAATTTGCAACAAGATCATTAGATATAAAGGAACCTGAAGAATTTTCAAAGGTACCAAAAAAATGAGACTAATCCACTTAAAAAGGATAGTTCTGTTTAAAAAAAATGATATTTTCCCGTTTAATTTTGAATTCGTTCAGTCATTTCTAATACTAGAAAAGGCTTGGAATTTGTTAAGTAAAATGGTAGCTGTTCATGTATTCCAAAGCATATGCTTAGAAGTATGTGTCATTGGGGCCATGAACAAATTAATTATTTATTTAAATTTTGTTTAATGCTCAATTCAGATGTATGAAGTTACTCTTTTTTTCAGTTTCATCCTCCCTTTATTTTAAAGGTATGCTTTAGCTGAATCATATCTTTGTTATAAACATTTTTATGGCTAAGGAAAGAAGATTGGTATTGCTAATAACATTCTTAAAAATCTAGGTTGATGTTCCTTTTACTGAGCTGATTGGGCAAACATCGTCACTTAATGCATAAGAGAGCAGTGTGAAATTTTTTACGAAGTTTGTTATTAAGTGTCCTACTGTTTAAGAATGCTTTATTGAAATATTAAAATGTATGTCCTTATGGGGTATATTTGATACAAAGATAGAAATAGTAGAGCAAGAAGACTGCTAATGTTATAACCTGGTGTTTAAGAGATTCTTAATTCTAGATTCTAAGTCTTTAGTATAGTCATTTTTAAATGCTTATCAATTTATCAAATCAAATCTACTCTTTGATGTAGAATAAGTATGTAGACTACATAGAAAATGATGTGAAAGAGTATGAAATTAAGTGATATAATTAGTAAAATATGTACTGTGAAGTAGTCTTATCAGGATAAGATATTTAAGTTTAATATTTTCTTGGTCTTTGTGGACTATATAGTGAACTGCTTTATTGTTAGAAAGGTGGCTTTATAGTCCACTTGTGCCCACCAGTGATTTAATTTTATGATTTTTCTATGAACTTCAGGGGTAGAAAAGACTTCCTTGAGAAGATAACATTTGCTGACTTACATCTCTACATCTTGAAAATGAAATTTAAAAATTAATTCCTTTTGACAGAATGAATCAGAGTACTTTTGCCATAAACCAGTTAACTAATTCATTCTTGAATTTGGATGTGGGTTACAAGAAAGTTCATCATAAGTACTTTGTAAGATTTATGTACAGGATTTATGAGGAAATTGTATCATACTTTAAATTATTTTAAAAGTATGTATACATCACCTATTCAGAGGGTATTTACATGATAACCTCAAATACCTGGAACATAGCCAAAAACATGCAGAAAGCAAAAGATGTTTGAGTCAGCAGAAGCAATGTCATACAGTTCATGAGTGAGACTTAGTATCTTCTAATTGTGATAGTTTCTCAGAAGCAGTTGATTATTAATATGTACATGGTACTACTGAGTTTTTAGGGTTTTTTTCCCCTTTTTGTTTCCTAGTTGTCAACAGTGTCCCCTTCTAGTGGACTAGGGCAGCTGTTAATGATAGAAATAATCACAGCAGCAAGAATTAACAGCTGAGTGCCTGAGAGAGAGGAAAAAGACAGAACTGTAAAGTGTGGACATGGTACTCAAAAACAGCTTGAATCCAGTTGAATTTAAGTAGGACCTAATGCTTAGAAACACTAATAACAGTTTGTTTCTCTCAAGTTTCTCTTTCTGTTGACATGTTCAGAGTCCTTTCCTCTTCCTCTCAAGAGATGCTGTTCTTTCTTGCCCTCTCCTTTGTTCTTTCCAGCTTTGTTAAGACTTGTTTCCAGTTTATTGTAAATTGGAAAGGTTCTGGTAAAATAAATCACCTTGTGGTCTAAATACATTTTCTTCATGTGCTACTTTTCTTACTATTTTGGTCTTGTCTTCCAGCATTTTGCAGTACTGCCTAATAGCTTGAACCCTTTGAAGATGTGGTGAAATGAATTATTTGTCAGTGTTTCCTTGTCAGAAATCTGAGTTTATTGTTCAAGAAAAATGCTTAACTGAGAGTTGCTTGCAAGTAGTTTCTTAGTATATCCAGATAGTATCCAGATAATTGTTTGTTCCAAGTCAAAAACTAAATTCACTTTCCTGCCAACTGCATGGACTCAGGCTTGCCTCAGATTCCTAATTGCTGACAGGATAGGGAAAGATGACTTGGAAGATTAATTAATGGACTAGCAGTATGCTGTTATATATTTGGAAACAATTCTTTTAAGGTATATTGTTTGTGAATATCTCATATTAAACTGATTGCTGTGCTGAGTTGCTCTGTCTTGTCCAACTCTTTGTGACCCTATGGCCCACCAGGCTCCTCTGTCCATGGGGATTCTCTAGGCAAGAATACTGGAGTGTGTTACCATGCCCTCCTCCAGGGGATCTTCCCAACCCAGAGATCGAACCCAGGTCTCCTTCATTGCAGGCAGATTCTTCACTATCAGAGCCACCAGGGAAGCCCAAGAATACTGGAGTGGGTAGCCTATCCCTTCTCCAGGGGATCTTCCCGACCCAGGAGCTGAACCAGGGTCTCCTGCATTGCAAGCGGATTCTTTATCAGCTGAGCTATCAAATAAGATTCATATGAATAACTTCTGGAGACAAAATATATTATAGGCTGAAATACAGGCCATAATTCTTTTTAGATTTCATTATCTTCAAAAAGAATACTTTAAATACTAATATTTAAGTGATCATGTTGCAGTACACCAGTATGAGAATTGAATACAAAACTGCTATTTACCAGTTTACTTGTTCTGAAAGTGAACAAGTAAAACTAGCACAAATGAAAAAGGATTTTAAACAAATTTTCACTAATTTTTTAGTTTTGGAAGTTTGGCTGATAGTAAATACATACAGAAAGCTCATCAGCAGTTGAGCTCTGGATGAACAAGTAGCCAAAGCCCCATCAGACTTAGTTTTTCTGCTAATAACTGGCCTGCAGAACACTGCATGGACCCCTTAGCAAAGTTAGTATTCCTGCCAACTCCTGCTGTCCCCTGAATTTAGAACTTGAATTCTGCCTATGAAAAGAGCTGAGTTTGTGGGACAATTTCCAAGTCAGTATAACTCACCAACCACTTCATCACGATCTTGCCACACATAACTCAGTTGTCAGAGGAGGAGGGAGGGAATGGTTACCTGCCCACATGTGCCTACAGTGGAGAAAAAAGTGCAGCATAAGGTGAAGGGGGACAGTCTGCTGGATTTGATCACAGGTGAAAAGGGAGAAAGGATTTTGTGTATTTCCCAGTTTTGACTTAAAGTAACTCACCTTTTTACTATTCTTCAGCAGGGGTCAGTCTCTGACCACTGGGAGGAACAAATAACAAGAAGGGTGGAAGCTCGTTCACTGTTTTCAAGGGAGCAGAAGTAGTATTGGCAGAAGCTCCTTCTGTGAGCTGCAGTCAGGAATTCCAGGAAAGAGGACCATCAACAAAAGCATGAAGGGCACACGGGTTCAGCCCCTGGTTGGTGAATTAAGGTCCTGCAAGCTGCTTGGCGTGCTCCCCTCCCCCAAAAAGGCATGAAAGTTTCAGTTATGAAGGCAGTTTAAAAGCAATTCTAAATGTTTAAGAATAGGGGCTTCCCTGGCATTCTAGGGATGCCATGTTAAGATGCCATGTTCTCAGTAGAGGGGGCACAGTTACAACCCCTGGTTGGGGAACTAAGATTTTGCATGCCACATGGCATGGCCAAAAAAACCCACCCCAAAACCTAAAAAAAAATCCACAAAAATATTTGTTAAGAACTGTACTTGTTAAGAACTATGCTTTTTCACCTTTACTTCTTATGTGTGTTGATAGAAATGTAGTCTCCTGTTATATAAATATACCTAATCATAGAGTATAGATGCATGCAGTATGAGATTCAAAGTTTATTTCAAGTTATTTACTAGGGTTTTGTGAAGGCTTTTAAATAATTATGTTTTTTTTAAAATAGTGCTCTTTATAAATAGATAAATATATGTATAGAAAATATAAAACTTCTGATGTTTGGAATCCAGGGGATCTTCCCAACCTAGGGATTGAACCCAGGTCTCCCACATTGCAGGTGGATTCTTTACCAGCTGAGCCACCAGGGAAGCCCAAATATTTGTATAGAAAATATAAAACTTCTGATGTTTGGAATCAACCATTATGCAGTTTTTTTTTAATCTGATTTTTTTTTTGCCTAAGGGAAAATAGCACTTTGAAACTGTCTCTTATTTACTCTCTGACTGAGCTCCCTTCATTTCCCATATTGTTATTTCTTAATATGGTATTTTTGGGGTGAAGGTAGAAGTCTCAATCATATAATGTAAAAAATATTAAATATTTGCCTCCTAGTCATTTTCAGATCCTCTCAAGAAAACTTTACAACATTACCTGCCCCAAATCTAATAGGAAAATCTAAAGTATGAAACAATGTGAATATATAGACAAAACTTGAAAAGTTTCCTCAGTGTTGTATGGCATTTACATTTTTACTGGGAATTCTGTTGGGCTTTACTGCAAATCAAAATAAAGATAAATCTCTGGAAAATGTGAAATTGACATCTAGCCTTTGCTACATTCAATGTTAGTATATTTTTCTCCCAGCAGTTATGGTTCATAAACAGGTATATTTGTATTTTTTGTTACTGTTATCAATGCTCTGATTTTAACTAACTTTTCCCTTGCTGCCTCTTTCCATTACAGCCTGTATTTCAGAGAATTAGATTGTTAAAATGTTTGTGTGCTTAGTTGCTAAGTTGTGTCTGACTCTTTGCGACCCCATGGACTGTAGCTGGCCAGTCTCCTCTGTCTATGGGATTCTCCAGGCAAGGATACTGGAGTGAGTTGCCATTTACTACTTCAGGGGATCTTCTTGACCCAGGGATTGAATCCATGTCTCCTACATTGGCAGGTGGATTCCTTACCACTGAGCCACCAGGAAAGCCTGATTAGTATACAGTGTCATGGAATTGATGGTAGTGCTGGAACTGTGTGATGTACTCATCTTCTAAATTTCAGTTCTGTTCTTTTTGTTTCTGACATTGTAAAATTATCTAAGATATTCCCAGGTGGCTCAGTGGTAAAGTGGTAGACAAGTATGCAGACCAGAATATTTTAGATTAGGTATAAAAATGACAAGTACCAAGTAAGAACAATATTAGAACTGAAGAAAAGAGACAAGCATTGCTGTATACATCTAATTAATGTCCAATTAAATTGAGTAATTGTTAACTATTACAATGTGCCAAGCTTTATGCTAGACACTGGGGATAGAGTGTCAGGGATAACAGCCAGCTTCTACATCAGATGTGTTGTTAATTATGCTGCTCAGTGTAGGGGGAAAAAAACTTGTGTTGGATATATTATATGGTATGTAGATTTAAAGGGGATAGCAGTGCCTGTATTTTTCATCATTTTTCTTAGATGTACAGCACCAAATAATAGCTGTGCCCTCTTGCTAAATTTGTGCTAGAATTCTCAAAAAAAGAAAAAAAGATATCTTAAGTAGTGAAGGTTTAAGTTGGCAGCTTTTATGAAGTCATCTGAGGGAAAGACCCATTGCTGCAAGTGTTTCTTTGGTTGCTCCTTGTCTGAATTTTTGCCATTACAGCTTCATTCTTTGAGGTTAAGGGTTGTAGAACTGCAGCCTAGTTTTATATGTTAGCAGGCAGGCTCTAAGAATATAAAGTCCTTGCCCATGTGGAGGCAAATAGAGAAAACTTGGAACAACCATTATGAAGTGGTGAAAGGGATCTCTGAAGGAAAATTGGAGAGCAGATTTGAAATACGTAAGAAAACCATCAGAATGCGTAGAAATGTATGCCCCATGAAGGAGACTGAGTGTTCTAGCTGAAGAGTATCAGACTGAATGAAAGTGGAGGTGTGTGTTGATAATCTTAAGGTAAGAAAAAAATTTACGGTCATCTGAAATTAGTTTGAAGTGTTAAATTTCCCTCCTTATTTTAAGGTGATATATATTTATATGGGAACTGGATTTTCTATAGTTCTAACATCACATTATGCAAGCTGACATGAACTGTACAAATTACAGGAAATTTGTTTTGGTGAAAATGAACTAATCTGTTCCAGGGATTTTATCCTAACTTTTCTTGCATGTCACTGCCATTGAAACTTGCATGAAAAGCACTAACTACCTTCTTTCTCTTCTCCCTGATTGGCTCCAAGGCTGCCAGACAGATCAAGGATAGGTATGATATAAAACCTACATTTTTTTAAAGTATCAGCATTGAAGTCAGAAATGAAATTCAAAGTTTCTTATTAGAATTTCCTTAGTTAAAATAAAAATATCTAATAGCCAAGTACCGAAAAAAAGAAACAGCATCTTCTGCCTATATTCTAGAATAAACAACATATCAGCAAGATTTTTTAAAAATATAGTTTTGGACAATTGTGTGCTTCCAGAAGAATTTCATTTCTGATATAATGTAGTTTTAGTATAGTCCTTAATTAGCTATGCTAGTAGGTGGGAAACCATTTTGAATAATGTAAAAAATATTCCTGGAATGCATATTTTGTTGTTAAATTTTATAAGCATGTCTTATTTTATGAAAAGTTACAGCATTATATTGTTCCTCAAGAGCTAAAGCACTCCTGCTTCACTGCTCTCCTATTTAATATCTTTGTATTCTCATTCCATCCTGTTCCTGGTGCCATCTCTTTCTATTTCTAATGCCACTGCTGTCTAGTTGGTGGGAAGAGAAAAAGAAAATGATGACAGACTTTGGCTTAAAGTCTTTACCATTCGTAGGGCTAGGATTAGGAAAGGTAATTTAGTACTTGTTGTAAGAATATACCAGAGGGCTAAAGGAGCTGTTGGCAGTTTTGAATTGGGTTATCGCAGAAGGGATGGTTTTGATCTGCCTGGCTAATCACTGAGCATTGACTATAATGAGATTGTCACTTTTAAGGTTTCTTCATTTGAGGATTATGAAATTCTCTGAAAGGCATAGCTCTTGAAAGCACCACTCTCTGAGTCCTAGATGAAATTATTCATTAGATAATTCGCAAAATTACTGTTTATATATTGGGTGAAAACCAGTGTTGCTGTTGTTAATCTTGGCTGAAGACTTGTGTTTTTCTCGTGGCCTTTTATTTGACTAGAGGCAGGATTCACATTGACTTTCATAGCATTCTTAGCACAAATAATTTTTCTATTTTTTGTATGTTTTATTTCATTTTAAAATTAATTTTTATTGAAGTGTAGTTGACTTAACGATGTTTTGTTCTGCTCTACAGCAAAGTGAATCAGTTATACATGTACATATGTCTACTCTTTTTTTAGATTCTTTTCCCAAATAGGTCATTACAGAGTATTGAGTAGAGTTTCCTGTGCTATACAGTATTTTTTGTATATTTTATTTCAGAGTATAAAGACATGGATTATTCTTATAAATCCTAACTATGAGATTATGAGAGTTTAAGGTGAAAAGTATTGGCTGTATGAGGAATGGATGCTAGGTAGGGCAGTGTTTTGGGTAAGGTTTGGGTTGTGTCTGCTCGACTTTGCTGTAAGTAATTCATCTTCTACTGTGGCTAGATTATTCTTTTATTTCGCCACCTCCTCCATTAAATCCTCCTCTGGTCCCTGATTTTCTGGATTAGAAGTCACTTCATAATCAGGTTTTAGGCTGCCCAAAGACTTTTGAGAAAAACCTTGCAAAATCTTCTCTCGTTCCTGTCCTGGGAATTTATATGGTTCTGTGCCTCCCAGATTCCTGCGTTTATCCCTGACTTCTTTCTCTTTGTCCTGATTTGTCAGAATTTAATTTTATGATCAGTGTTCATGGCTGAATATTCTTCAGTGAGTTTAGATTTCTTTGCCCAAAACCAACCTCTTGGGTTCATTTCATCAATACCCAGAGTATCCAGGTGATCTCAGAGGACTCAAAGTTCCTTTTTTCTGCCAGAGCAAGCTCCATTTTTTGTTGTTGTTGCTGTTTTTTTTTTTAAAGTATATGGGTTTTTTTTGCTACCTGCAAAGTTTGTACTTCCTGTGTAAGGAACATTTCTGAGTCTTGGCTTAATTTTTTTTAATTTGGCTTTTAGCTTCATAACGTTCAGGTTTCTCTGATACAGTTTTTATGTGCTCTTCCAGGAAGCAAGCTTCTAGAATTCAATATTGGTATTTTTAGTACAAAAATAAACATATAGTCATAATAAAATAATTATTTTCATTAAGGGAAGAAAAGATTGCTTTCTTATAAGAGAGCAGAAGTGGTATTTAAGGAATGTGTAACATAGCTGAGGAGGCAATCAAAAAATAAAGTATCTATGAGAACTCAGCGGAGAAGGCAATGGCACCCCACTCCAGTACTCTTGCCTGGAAAATCCCATGGACGGAGGAGCCTGGTGGGCTACAGTCCGTGGGGTCGCTAAGAGTCAGACACGACTGAGTGACTTCACTTTCACTTTTCACTTTCATGCATTGGAGAAGGAAATGGCAACCCACTCCAGTGTTCTTGCTTGGAGAATCCCAGGGACCGGGGAGCCTGGTGGGTTGCCGTCTATGGGGTCGCACAGAGTCGGACACGACTGAAGCGACTTAAGCAGCATGAGAACTCAGTACTTATTTTCTTTGATAGATATTATACAGAAGAAACGGTAGGAGTGACAGGAAAACCTAAAGAAATGATGAGAAGATAATATATAGATTTTTATAACTTTACAAATCACTAGTGTAGGCTTCCAAGTGCTTAGTCAGGTTGGAAGATGATTAATTGAGGTATACTATGAAGAGTTACTAGTTCTTGAAAGAAAGGGATCATGAAAGAGAGAGTCAAGTTAATTTAGTAGGTAGTTTGAAGAAATTGTGTTCATTCTTACTATTTTGCAGTTTTCTCTTTGCAAAAATAAAACTAGGAAGAAGAGATCTTTGTATTCAGCTTGTACTGTTAAAAGTGAACCAAGAAAGGCAAGGTGAATTAAAACATCCCTAACCACATGGATCTTGTAATGTAGAGAATTACATATGGATTTTAAATAGTTGGTTTGAGCTTTGAAGCATAATTGTCTAAATATATTCAGTTTAAAAATAAGTTCAGTCTTTTGGAAAATTATTGCATAGTTGTACATCTTACTTTATTTATGGAGACTGAAATTTTCATTGTCTAGAAAGTAACTTGTTTTTAGGCTTTGATAGCTTTTTTAATGTGTTTTTAGAGAGTGTTTTTTTCCTTTGAGGCCATAGTGATTTTATGGCCCAGATTTCTCTTGAAAGGTGTACGTGCTATGCTTTTATTTGTTGTTTTGTTTTTGATACTTTTTTAATTGAAGTATAGTTGATTTCCAGTGTTGTGCTAATTTTTGTTGTACAGCACAGTAATTCAGTTATACATAGATATATACATTTTAAAATATTATTTTCCATAATGATTTATTACAGGAGAGACCATTATGATTAAATCATTTTTATAGATAAAGTTTCCGGTTTAAATTCCTTAAAATACTTTCAGATATTTTTCTCAACAGTTTTCGACAAACTTTTAAATCCCCATGTTTAGAAGCAACCAAGTTCACATCTGTTCATTGATTCAGTGGGCATTTACTAAGTACCTGTTTAAATATAGCTCTTTAAGAAATCTTTAAATCTGTGGTGGGAGGTGGAAGGGAAGTTCAGGAGGAAGGGGGACATATATATACGTATGGCTGATTCATGTTGATCCATGGCAAAAACCAACACAATATTGTAACAAAGCGATTATCCTTCAACTAAAACTAAACTTAAAAAAAAAGAAGTCTTTAATTCAAAAGATACTTGGAGCTGGAAAGAACATATAGCCTTTGTTCCTAACTTATTAATATAATCTGAAATTGTATATTGAGAACCAAGGGCTTAAAGTAATAATGTGTGAAATACTCAGCGTTATACTTGGCATTCAGTTAAAAGTGTGAGTTCCTTTCTCCATAATTGTTTTTCAGTATAGCACAACCTTCTTTTTTTAGAAAAAAATTGAAGTATAGTTGTTTATAATGTGTTAATTTCTGCTGAACAGCAAAGTGACTCAATTGCACATATATACATTCTTTTTTATATTCTTTTCCATTATGGTTTATCACGGGATGTTGAATATGGTTCCTGTGCTTTACAGTGGGACCGTGTTGTTTATCCATTCTATATATATATATAGTTTGCATCATGTTCTTGCTAAGTCATATCCAACTCTTTGCAATCCCATGGATGGCAGCATGCCAGACGCCTCTGTCTTCCACTGTCTCCCAGAGTTTGCTCAGATTCATGTGCAGGTTTGCATCTGCTAACCCCAAATTCCCACTCTGTCCCTCCCCAACTTCCCCTTCCCAACCCCAAGTCTCTTCTCTGTGTCTGTGTGTCATTTTTTGTTTTGTCGATAAGTTCGTGTCTTTTTTTAAGTTCTACATATAGGTGATATCACATGGTATTTGTCTTTTTCTTTCTAACTTCACTAAGCATGATCTCTGGTTGCATTCATGTTGCTGCAAATGGCATTATTTCGTTCTTTTTTATGGCTGCGTATTATTCCACGGTATGTATGAACCACATCTTCTTTTTCCATTCATCTGTCAGTGGACTTTTAGGTTGTTTCCGTGACTTGGCTATTGTGAATAGTGCTGTTATGAACATAGGGTATGTGTATCTTTCTGAATTGTAGTTTGTCCAGATATATGCCCAGAAGTGAGATTGCTGAATCATATGGCAACTCTGTTTTTAGTTTTCTGAGGAATTTCTGTATTGTTTTCCATAGTGGCTGCAACAGTTTACATTCTCAACAATGTAGAATGGTTCTCTTTTCTCCATACCCTCTGCAGCATTTATTATTTGTAGACTTTTTTAATGATGGCTCTTCCATCGTGAGGTGTGGTGCCTCACTGTAGTTTTGATTTACGTTTCTCTAATAATGAGTGATCTTTTCATAGCACTTTCTTCTTGATGAGTAGATCAACTATTGTTTATTCTTTGTTACTACTAAGATGATTACTTTTCTAGTTACCTAATAAAGTAACTGAATACAGCAACATGTTTAATACCTTTCATACCATTGATCTTTAGGGTAGTTTGGTGGATCTGAATGACTAGGCCTGGTATTCCTTTTGTGCCAGCAAGTCTGTTTTCTTCCTCTCCCAGATTCTGTTCTAGGAGGACAATGGTCATGAATAGTATTTTGGTGTCATTCTTTGACCAAAGATAATAAGGGTAATTACTTTGTGATATATGTAGATATCTACTGTAATATGAAAAAGTGAAGTTTGACATAAAATAACAATAGAGGATGGGAATTTCTTTTAATCTCTAGTTTTAATTGACAGAACGATTTCCCCCTACTTGAGGTAAAATAAGCTCTGGTATGGCTTCTTTCTTTTTTGTTTTCTATACTACATTCATTTAAAATATATTGATTGAGTTCCTACTATTTCCACGGAATATGGTTTCACAAGGCTGTTTCTTCTTGTCCCCTTCCATTCAGCTGATGTTAATACATCAGAACGATAGCTTCTAGCATAGTATTCAGGATTGTGATTTCACTTCTCTCCTTCCTCATCCATAGCCTTTCTTTAGCACCTACCAAACAATACCAAACAGTATTTGGCCAGTGTACTTTACTTTTATTTAAGGACACGTGGGATAGCTGTGATGATTAGGCAGAATGTTTGATTCAGGGTGTATTTACAGTTCTTTATTTGGCATATGAAAAGGAGTGAGGCTGGCATCAGGAAGTCAGATTGAGTTTACAGAGATTCAGATGACTGTTGAGTCTGTTAAAGATGATTTGTCTTGGATATTTGTCTCTTTGAGTCTTTTGTGTTTTCATGAAGTTTTATAAAACTAGCTGGAGGAAAGTTCTTTAAAGGTTATTTAAATGTCTTTAAATTTAGAAACATTTTACATTTTTTGAAGTTAATTTTCAAAAGATCTAAAAACAAATTTCTATTTAGTTTTGTTATCTTTAATAGCTTCAGAAACCACTAGAGTAGAGAAATAAGTTCTGTCTGTTCACTTTATAAATTAAATATGATGTGATACTTCCCATTCTTTTATTTTTAAAAGAATGTTTATGTCTGTGTTTGCTATAGAGTAACAATGGCTTCAGCCTTTCGCCTTTCTTTGAAACCAAAGGTCAGTGACAACATGACTCATTTAATGGTGGATTTTTCTCAGGAAAGACAGATATTGCAAACTTTGAAGTTTTTGCCAGGTAAGTTAGTACATATATTACATATAAAGTTATGTATAAAACCTCTTTTTTCCTTTCAAGATTTTTTTGTAATGAACATTAGAATTTAAATATTAAGGAAATACAGTGTGATTTTTTTTTTTTCTTCCTTCAGCTAAGAAATAACTGAATTTGCTAGTCTTTATTTTTAGAGAATTATTTTACTGATAGTAAGAATTCCAGTTTCAGAATCCTAGTACAGGATACCTTTTATCGCTAGTTTGGCAGAGAGAAGCAATGTACCGTTACGGTTAACGCTGAGTCTTGGGGCCAGACTTCTAGATTTGAATTCTGGCTGTCATTTATTTGCTGTATAGCCTCAACAAATTATTTAACTTCATCTCATTTTCTTCATCTTTAAAATACGATGTTATCCTTCTAGGATTTTTATAAAGATTAAGTGAATTGAGACCTCTAAAGCACTTGAAAGGGTAGCTGGTACATAGTTAACACCTAATGAATGTTGATTGTTATTATTACCATTGTTGTGGTGGTTTCTGGTTCAGATGGAATTTTATAATAATAACCAGTAAACACTGGTTTATTAGAGTATTAAGTATGATGATATTCCAGCAGTTGAAACCATTTAAAATTGAGTCCCACTTTATTGTTATTGTTCACGTGTGTGAAAGAGCCAATTAAGGACCTTTTGGTTATTATTCTCTTTTTACTAGCATCGAGTAGTGTTAATTAAGTTGATAGCCAAAACAGTTTGAACATGGTGATCAGGAAATCTCTGGAAAGTGAAGCATTTTACTTATAGACTTACAGTTTTTGGAGGTTAGCTGTTTTTGATAGAGAATGTTAATCATATGAAACCATTCTTTTCTTCTCTGAGAATTTGGTCCAGGACTTTAGAATATGATTGGAAAGACAAAGTTAGTAGTCAAGAAACTATAGTGGAACTAATTATGATAACATAAGTGAAATATTAACTTGTATAGATCAGAAGTTCTAGAGGAGTTCAGAGAAGGAAAAGATGAGAGAAGAAATCATAGTTGTAGAAGAAGAAAGTATACATACTTATCAGTGGGTGCCTATCTGTAAATTGGCCTCTCAGAATTCTTAACCATTATATTTTCATTCACACTGTTTCTAAATTCATAAGAAGCGTCAGGAGTGGTGGACTGTGAATATACACATGCCTAGTAGTTTTTTGATTTAAAAAAACAAGCTACTAAAAAAACAATCTTCTCACCATTACTTTCCTTCTCTTGGATTTTCAGTGATGGCTTAACAAACCCAGGCCATATCTGCTGTACAGTCAAGTAGGTTGCATGCACAGTTATATTTCCTCTTTTGCAAACTCTTAAGACAGTCTGAAGAAATGAGGTGTAATAAAAAGCAAGAAATTTTTTGTGGAGGAGTTTCATCCTGAAGGAAGTTATAATAGGTTGTTAAAATTTATGAAAGGTGAACTCATATCACTAATTTTTTATATTCTGCTATAGCATAAAAATTTCCTATAAGATGCAGTCAGATAAACTTAAAAATGAATACCTTCATCCCTTAATAGGTCATTCTGTAAACACCACACAAATCAACTCTCCACTGCATTATGTGTAGTAATGAGATGTGGACTTACCTGAGTCTGAAAATTGGAAGTGATAATGATGGATGATAATAATTATGATCATTTTCCTCTACGCTAAGCCATTATTCATACACTGAAACTTAAGTTTATATCCTCCATTTTGAGCTTCGGCAGCCAAGAAGAGAAACATGTTTGTGACAGTGTTCTTTTACATTGTTCAGTTGTTCTTTTACATTCACATGCAGAGAAAAACCTTGGTAAAATTCTTACACCAATGTCCACACAGTTTGTTGCTTTATGGAAGTTGCTATGAATTGCTTTTCATTCTCATTTTTTTTAAGAGAGTTCTTTGTCCCCTAATATTTTATATTACAAGTTTACCACCTTTCATCTTTCCCTGAACTTCATTCCTCAGTTCAGTTCAGTCGCTCAGTCGTGTCCAACTCTTTGCGACCCCATGAACTGCAGCACGCCAGGCCTCCCGGTCCATCACTAGCTCCCAGAGTTTATCCAAACTCATGTCCATCGAGTCGGTGATGCCATCCAACCATCTCATCCTCTGTCGTCCCCTTCTCCTCCTGTCCCCAATCCTTCCCAGCATTAGGGTCTTTTCCAATGAGTCAACTCTTAGCATGAGGTGGCCAAAGTACTGGAGTTTCAGCTTCAACATCAGTCCTACCAATGAACACTCGGGACTGATCTCCTTTAGGATGGATTGGTTGGATCTCCTTGCAGTCCAAGGGACTCTCAAGAGTCCTCTCCAACACCACAGTTCAAAAGCATCAATTCTTCAGCGCTCAGCTTTCTTCACCGTCCAACTCTCACATCCATACATGACCACTGGAAAAAGCATAGCCTTGACTAGACGGACCTTTGTTGGCAAAGTAATGTCTCTGCTTTTAAATATGCTATCTAGGTTGGTCATAACCTTCCTTCCAAGGAGTAAGCATCTTTTAATTTCATGGCTGCAATCACCATTAGCAGTGATTTTGGAGCCCAAAAAAATAAAGTCTGACACTGTTTCCCCATCTATTTCCCATGAAGTGATAGGACCAGATGTCATGATCTTAGTTTTCTGAACGTTGAGCTTTAAGCCAACTTTTTCGCTCTCCTCTTTCACTTTCATCAAGTTCTTCTTCACTTTCTGCCATAAGGATGGTGTCACCTGCATATCTGAGGTTATTGACATTTCTCCCAGCAATCTTGATTCCAGCTTGTGTTTCTTCCAGCCCAGGGTTTCTCATGATGTACTCTGCATATAAGTTAAATAAGCAGAGTGACAATATACAGCCTAGATGTACTCCTTTTCCTATTTGGAACCAGTCTGTTGTTCCATGTCCAGTTCTAACTGTTGCTTCCTGACCTGCATACAGGTTTCTCAAGAGGCAGGTCAGGTTGTCTGGTATGCCCATCTCTTTCAGAATTTTCCACAGTTCATTGTGATCCACACAGTCAAAGGCTTTGGCGTAGTCAATAAAGCAGAAATACATGTTTTTCTGGAACTCTCTTGCTTTTTCAGTGATCCAGCTGATGTTAGCAATTTGATCTCTGGTTCCTCTGCCTTTTCGAAAACCAGCTTGAACATCTGGAAGTTCACGGTTCACGTATTGCTGAAGCCTGGCTTGGAGAATTTTAGCATTACTTTACTAGCGTGTGAGATGAGTGCAATTGTGCAGTAGTTTGAGCATTCTTTGGCATTGCCTTTCTTTGGGATTGGAATAGAAACTGACCTTTTCCAGTCCTGTGGCCACTGCTGAGTTTTCCAGATTGCTGGCATATCGAGTGCAGCACTTTCACAGCATCATCTTTGAGGATTTGAAATAGCTCAACTGGAATTCCATCACCTCCACTAGCTTTGTTCCTAGTGATGCTTCCTCAGGCCCACTTGACTTCACATTCCAGGATGTCTGGCTCTAGGTGAGTGATCACACCATCATTATTATCTGGGTCATGAAGATCTTTTTTGTACCTACATTTGTTGAAATTCTTCTTTTCTATATAGGATATTGGGTGAACTTCCCACGCATTAGATTCAAGTCACTCTTAATTTGACATACAACTCTTTTTCAATTTAATTTTTATTTTATATTGAAGTATAGTTGATTTACAGTGTTGTGTGGTTTCAGGCATATAGCACAGTGACTCAGTTATACATATAGATATATCCATTTTCTCAGGCTCTTTCCCATGTAGGTTATTAAAGAATATTTGACATACCACTCTTCAGTTCAGTTTAGTCGCTCAGTCCTGTCCGACTCTTTGCAACCCCATAGACTGCAGCACGCCAGGCCTCCCTGTCCATCACCAACTCACAGAGCTTGCTCAAACTCATGTCCATTGAGTCGGTGATGCCATCCAACCATCTCATCCTCTGTCATCCCCTTCTCCTCCCACCTTCAATCTTTCCAGCATCAGGGTCTTTTCAAATGAGTCAGTTCTTTGCATCAGGTGGCCAGAATATTGGAGTTTCAGCTTCAGCATCAGTCCTTCCAATGAATATTCAGGACTGATCTCCTTTAGGATGGACTGGTTGGATCTCCTTGCTGTGCAAGAGGCTCTCAAGAGTCTTTTCCAACACCACATTTCAAAAGCATTAATTCTTCGGTGCTCAACTTTCTTTATAGTCCCAACTCTCACATCCATACACGACTACTGGAAAAACCATAGCTTTGACTAGATGAACCTTTGTTGGCAAAGTAATGTCTCTACTTTTTAATAATACTACTCTTAAATTTAAATAAATAAATAAATAATTTAATAATAATGTTAAATATTATTTAATTAAATAAATATAAATAAAATACAAATGTTTATATATATAAATATAAATGAAATAATATTTATTAAAATAATAAATAATTAAATAAAATTTAAATTAAAATATCTAGATTATCTTTTTATCTGCCAAGTTTGCTTTCTTTGGGGGCCATTATTCATAAGAAGGAAGCATCTTCTTGCCAGTACATTCTTATTGCAGTGATATTAATAGCTGAATTTGAGACATAGATTTGTGGGGAGTTAGCTGGGCCCACTTACAGATTAAGTGGTATTTTATTTATACAAGCCTCTTAGGACTTCAGTACAGGTTTTAACTCAGCAAAATTACAAAATTACTACATGCCACAGGCCTTTACATTTCCTCATATGTAGGCAGGGCACAGCATATTAAATTTATGAATGCCCATGATGTCTTCCCATAGAAATGAATAGTAGTCTGTATTGCTTATGTTCCAGTAATAGATTAATGTCTATAATGTATTAAAAAATTGTTATTAAGTGAAGTTCGTAGTTCCCATTCAAGTTCCCTTTGTTGCACAGTCCTGTGGGCTTGGTAAATGTGTGATGTCGTGTCTGCACCACTGCATGATCACACAGAGTAGTCTCACTGCCCTAAAAGTCCCCTGCACTCCGCGTACTCATCCCTTCTATCCTGCAGCCTTGCTATAAGCTTGTTACGTCCAGGAGTTTCTCTGTTGATTCTTTGGGATTTTCTACATAGACAGTCATGTCATCAGCAAACAAAGGCAGTTTTATTTTTATTTCTTCTTTCCTAACTTGCATATCTTTTACTTCTTTTCCTTGTCTTACAGCATTAGCTGAAACTTCCAGTGTTGAATAGGAGTGGAGAGAGGGGGCGTCATTGCCTTAGGGGAAAAGTGTCTAGTTTCTCAACCCTCATGTTAACTGTAGGGTTTTTTTTTTGTAGATATTCTTTATCGGGTCAAGTTTCCTAGTTTACTGAGAGTTTTTGTCATGAATAAATGTTGGATTTTGTAAAATATTTTTTCCTTCCTCTATTGATTCACATCATATAATTTTTCTTCTGATCATTTGAATTTTCTTCTACTGATGTAATAAATTAGTTAATTTAGAATGTTGAACCAGCCTTACATACTTGGATTAAATCTTTCAAAGCTTTTTTTAGCAACAAGTGTTTAAATACAATACTGGCACAGTTTTACACATTTCAGACACATCTGTATCACTGGAGGAGCATGTTCCCCAGTTAGCCTACTATTTAAATGGAACATCTGTTAATGTTGAGGAGCTATGGAAAACGTCTTTTATGGAAAAGAAATTGATTAATTTTCATACATGTTAACTGTGACTTATTTACTGCATTTTGTTTTAGTGAATCATGGAACTCTGGAGAAACATTTAAAAATTCTTAAATATTTTATGAGGTTGCAGATTTCATTTTTGTTCAGTGTTGAGAAATAACGGTTATTCTATAAACAAGATTTTTAAAATACATTGAAAATATTTTGAATTATTTTAATCATTGGATTCAAAGCAAGTTATTTTATTTTGTCAGAAGTAATTTAATTTATGATCTCCAGCTGTTTGAAATAGCAGATTAGACGTATGTGTTGAGAAGTAGCAAATAATTCTCGATTCTTTATTCTTAGCCTGTTTGAATTGCTTTTTGCCAACAGTGTTTTTAATATACTTTGAATACGTCTATGAAAAACTTTGAAATATGAATTTTAAAACAGCTTTGAAAAATGGTTATTTTGCATTTACAAGATATCCCTTAGCCTGATTCAATTTAACAGTTCAAAAGCAGCATGAAAAAGCATAACTTGAATGACAGACATAAATATTGGATTAGTACTATAGTGAAAAATGAGCTTTTTTTTTTTTTTTTTTTGCTTCAGTCCCCAAAGCTCCAGAGATAGATCCAGTAGAATGTTTGGTGGCTGACAACTCTGTGACAGTAGCTTGGAGAATGCCAGAAGAAGATAATAAGATTGATCATTTTATACTAGAATATAGGAAAACGAATTTTGATGGACTTCCACGTGTAAAGGATGAGCGATGCTGGGAGATAGTTGATAATATTAAGGGTACTGAATATACACTATCAGGTAAGATGACTGCATTTCGTGAATCTCATTCTCAGAAAACAGATATAATTGATGAATTTTTGACTTATATTAAAAGATCAAGTTATTCAGTTTCTTTAGCCAAGCTGATGTTTTTGTATATTTGGTATAGAAATGAATTTCTCTTAAAATATCAAGAAAACTTTCATTTTAGTTAGTTCTGGGTATTTGCACTCTGGTAAAACAATATGTGAAGGGATATTGTAAACACTATCTCAGTAAAATTTAATTTTTTACCTTAGTTTTCTAACAATAAAAAAGCTGTCAATTTTCTAGATGTATGCACTATTCCACATTTCAATGATACTGTAAATATTTGCCTTTACCTTTTTATTATTACCTTTATGGTAATACTTAAAGTTGAACTGTGACTTGATATTAGAAATTTGCATGTTGGCCTTTTGATAGTCTTTAAAAACATACCTCTGTGTATAGGGGAGTTAGAGTTTTTGAACAGACTGAATGTTGCCTGAGATTTTTAATGTTTGTTTTACGTGAGCAGTAACATTAGTATTGTTACCATTACTGAGAACCTAACATTTGTCAGGATCTGGGCTGAAGTTCAAAGGACATCTGATTTTATAAGTACAGTGCATTTCAGTTAGTCTTTACAGTTGTGAGGTTGATTTTTCCTTTTCCATTTTACACATATACAACTGTGGCTCTATCAAGTTGTTGAATGTCCCATAGCTAGTAATTTTTGGATTGAGATGTTAATCTGGTCCTGACTAACTTCAGAATTTTGCTGTTAATCCTTATGCTTCACTTCCTCTTTAAATTCATTTTTTACTTGTGAAACAAATATAAAAATTCTTTAGCTACGTTCCAGAAATTGAGTATGTTGTTTTATTTTATTTTATTTTATTTTTTAGCTTTACAATATTGTATTTGTTTTGCCATACATTGACATGAATCCACCATGAGTATACATGTGTTCCGCTTCCAGAACCCCCCTCCCACCTTCCTCCCCATCCCATCCCTCCAGGTCATCCCGGTGCATCAGCCCCGAGCACCCTGTATCATACAGTATACTAACACATATATATGGTATTTAGTTAATCGGTAAAGATAACCCTGTATGCGAGACATCAAAAGAGACACAGATAAATAGAACAGTATTATGGACTCTATGGGAGAGGGCGAGGGCGGGATGATATGGGAGAATGGCATGGAAGCATGTAAATTATCGTATATGAAAGGAATTGCCATTCCAGGTTCGTCGCATGATACAGAGTATGTTGTTTTAAATCATAGCATCACTCCATGAATGAAACCTTACTTATAATGAGGCTTGAGAATATTTTTTTATTGCTAAGTTCAAAAAGCCCAATGATAAACTGCATAATTCATTTATTATGAAGAAAATAATAGATAAATCATGATTCCTTTTATTTCAGGCATTATCACTCTGTTAACATAAATTAACTCTTCCTGAGTAAAAAGATAGTTCCAAGGAGGGAAAAAAGTCTGTTTGAAGGGTCATGCTCATACTTTTGGAGTAGAGTCCTTTACTTTTCATATCTCAAGGCTGTTTTTCATTTTTTTCAGGTTTAAAGTTTGATTCAAAGTACATGAATTTCAGAGTGCGAGCTTGTAACAAGGCTGTGGCTGGAGAGTATTCTGATCCAGTGACTCTAGAGACCAAAGGTAAGATCGATAGCTGTTGTTCACCACGAAATAGAAATTAACATGTGAAGTTGTTCAACACTTTGTAATAGGAAGCATTTCATGTATAGTTGCCTTCCGTCTCCACCTTCATACCCGCCACCAACCCCACACACACACACAGAATTCTCATCAGGAGGTATTTTAAGATGGGAAAATTAGGACTACAGTAGTGGTTTTCGTTGGTTTTTCTTTTATCCTAATATTCAGATGAGTCAGGGGCTTCCCTGGTAGCTCAGACAGTAAAGCTTCTGCCTGCAATGCAGGAGACCCAGGTTTGATTCCTGGGTCAGGAAGATCCCCTGGAGAAAGAAATGGCAACCCACTTCAGTATTCTTGCCTGAGAAATCCCATGGACAGGGGAGCCCGGTAGGCTACAGTCCATGGGGTTGCAAATTGTTGGACACAACTGAGTGACTTTCACTTTCATATGAGTGAAATAGACGACCAGTGATGGTATTATGTTCTTCCGTGGGTACTTACTTTACAAATTTCAGTTTAGTATAATTACATTCCCATTGCTGAGGTTTGCCCAGAGAATGGATTATGGCTCAATAATAGGGAAGTATGTATTCAGTTTAGTTCAAGTTCTTTTTGTTTTCATTAATCTTATTGTAGAAATTATTATTTATATAGTTTGTTAATGTTTACAAAGCCCTCTCACAAGTCTTTGATCATTGAAACCATCTTGAGAGATCAGTAGAATAGATGGTATTGATACCCATTTTGTAGGTGAAGAAAGGGAAGCTCAAATATGTTAAATAACTTACCCATGATCCCTAAAACTAGCTTGGAAAGGTGTGAACAAGAATCTTATTCACAAGTTCTCTGCCTGCCTTTATTATGGGCCAGGAATGTAAGTAAGTGCTTCTAGTCTCTGAGAACAGTTTGAATTTATTAGAACTCAGTGTACATGAATTTGAACAAACTCCAGGAGATAGTGAACGATAAGGGAGCCTGGTGTGCTGCAGTCTGTGGGTCACAAAGAGTCAGATATGACTTAGTGACTAAACAGCAACAACAAAGAGTAACATATTTAAACACAGAAGATTTTTCAGGTATTTACCAATTTGAAGGCCATAATATTATAGATCTTTCCAGTTGTGAGATGATAATTGACTCTGTTTACTTCCAGAATCAGTGTCTACCCATGTTGTTAGATAGTTGGGCCTTGGAGTGTTCCACTAACATCCAGTTCACATAGCATTTGAATGGGTTTGAATGCTAGAAGTTTGATATTACTTGGAGTCTGGTATAAAAATATCATTTTAGAATAAAACAAGAAGTTCATAAGTTATTGACAGGTCAAACTCATAAGAAAATGATTGCATTAGAAAGATTAAAAAAGCAAAACAAAACTAAGTCAAAGTAGTTTGAATTAGCAAATGTTTTTATTTGAGAACTACAGATAACTTAGCCAAGAAATGCAGTTACTTAGAATTACTTGTTAACAAATTGAATTGAAACTGTGGTTTCTTTAGAGATTTTTACCATTTCAAAATAAAGTCATATTTACAGGCAGATAGTCTTTTCTATGTAACTTGAACTGTTTTCAGCCCTTGTCAGGTAAAATTGCATTATTATTAATATCCTCCTCCAAGAATATTTTATCTTGTTTATTTCTTTTGTTCCTTTTCCTTTAATATTTAGTGACCAAACTTGGGCCTAAATGTGGTGAATTGTACATTTCCATACAAATTCCATAGATTCAGGAAAATGAATATCTGGCTTATAGTTTCTTTGGAGCTGGACTGTCTGCTCCCATTAGCAGTGTCTAGATCTTAACTAGTCAAATTTTTGGTCTTAGGGTTTGCAGGGAAAGACTAAGTTGATTTTAGTCCTTTTGAGCAGTTCTCACTATGGCGTAAACCCCCTGAAGTTGGGGTAGACTGATAACTCAACCCTGAGGCCCACTGAACCTTCTAGGACCTCCTGGGAGACTCAGTAAAATTATCTCTTAAGAAGTTATGGGTCACAGGTTTTCTAAGGTTATTCCATACCACTGTAGCGGCTACTAATGACAGCAGGAGCGCCAGAGAAAAGTCAGGTTTTTTAAAGTACCATGGTAAGCAGTTGTTTACTAATTTTTTGACTTGTTGTAACCCTTTTTGACCAACCATTAGAAATAAATATATGAGCAGAGAATTGGAGGGAAAGGGAGAGAGAGATGGAGATTAAATAGTTGAGTCCTACCAAAACTTCATCTCCTGCCACTTGTGCTGCTTGGTGTAGAAGATAGTGAACTTTGTTACTATCTGTCTGTCCAATGTATGTCTTTTCTTCTTTATTGAAATTGTCAAAAGTGATGAATAATATGATTTATGACCAGAATTTTTAAAGTATATTATCTCTTCCTTGTAAAGGTAAATGATGTGATACTAATCACCAGTTGCTTTCTAGCCTCAAGTGTTGGTATCTATGATATAATTTTACAGTACGGAAAGTAGCCACCAACCCAAAGGAAACACATAAAACATATCTGTGCCTTATTTTTTTTTTTTTTGGTACTTTGTTTACACAGACTTTTAAAGATATGGAAACTAATATCTGGGTTCATTACAGGCCTTATATGAGAGATAAGACTAACAGTTGAGGCCTCAGTTTTGAGGCCAATCTTTTTTTTAAACTTCATAGTAAAATATTATCCTTGTTACTTAGAGAGCCTCAATGATTTAGTTGAGGCTTCATGAAGGGACAGTGTCCAACAAGGAAGAGAGAAAAGATTGCACTCCTGAGATTGAAACCTATACCTTTCTGTTTGGGTGCTATGGTATTTGATAAGTCTGGTCTCAAGTGGCTTGAGGGATGATACCTGTTTTTGCCACCCTTGACTCGACTCTGATCTTCATCATCAAACTTAGGGAATAGCTTTATGATTTTTTTTCTTTCCTTAGGATTTTAACAAGCAGCTGAGTGTTGATGGCACCTTGAGTTATATCCACTGTTTCTCTCAAAAATTCAGATGCCCTCACATGTATTGACTAATAACTAATATAGAGGTTAACTCTCTTTTCTTAAGACAGTTCATTCTTGGTAATACAGGATCTCAGTTTTGCATAATCCTAACTTTTCAGTCACCTCCCTTTTGAAGAATTCTATTTCCATTTTTACTGGAACTGTATTATTCTTTCAGTAAGTTCATTTCTGTTTACATGCATGTTTTGAAAGCTATTAACTTTTTTGCCTGTAGTATGACATTTTATGGAAGTGGTTATGGTTAGTCAATTTGTATTTAGAATGTTTTAAAATACAGTGAACAATAGGTCAGATGAATAGGTGAAATTAAAGTGCTCTTTACAAAACAGTAGAGTATAAAAGGATTCTTCATGTACTAGATAAGCATTAGGTTTTCTATATGAATATTTTGTTGTTTTGATGATGAGTATTTCACAGACACACTGAACCTTTAGCTAAATCACGTATTATCCTTAAGTGAAATGGGGTATTGTAAAGCAATATTTCTTTAGTGAATACTTATAAAAAATTTAAACTTTTGGAGGGAAATATAATAAGCATATTTATTGGTAACTGTGTAGTAGATAATACCTTGCTTAAAACACAAATTCCAGAAATTGCATATAAATTGATACATTTCAGTGATTAACCCTCAGTATCCAAAAGGAGCAAGTGATACTGTGTTAAACTGATTTCCTAAATTAGCAGTTCTAAGTAAGTCTTATGAATAGTACAGATAGTTCCCCGATACCAAATAATTTGAAAAGAGTAGTTTTGTGTTGTATTTTCTTGATTTGTTTTCATTTAAGTAGCCCTTTCCCCCACATCTATTCTTTGCCTTGTAAATCATCTTCATTCTATCAGCTGAGTTATTTCCCTTGCTTCTGCCGTCATGGCCTATTTCTCCATGCTTGCCTTATTTTTGAAACTCCTGAGAGTTTCAATATGAAATTACTAAGTGTTAGAGCAAAAGAGAAAATATGTGTGTGCCAGGGTCTATAATTTTTTACACCACATCACTTTCTTATCTCGATTCTACTAGCTCCTCTTTCTGTTTAGTCGTAACAATCAGCTGATGCTCTGATGATAGGAAATTGAAGCTATTGTGCTAATGGAGATTCCAGCAGAAGGAAAAGCAGAAAGACCCCTGACCATGCAAGTACATTGTATGTGGTTGGAGTATAGGATAGATGTATAGAGGAGAATAATGGAAAATAGAGTAGGGATTAGTAGATTATGGCTTTATCACTGTAGAATTTAAATCTTAAGGTTAAGAATTGAAACTTTATATACAGTGTTGAAATCTATTGAGTTCGAAAATAATATGATGATGGCTGTGCTTCAGAAACTAGAGATATGCTACATTAAAAATGAAATATTGTTTTGGTTAGCACTTAATTTCAATTTGGATAACTCATCCTCCCATTTGAACCTGAGAGTTGAAGATACCTGTGTAGAGTGGGATCCTACTGGAGGAAAAGGTCAAGACAGTAAAATTAAAGGAAAAGAGAACAAGGGCAGGTAAGCTCATTTATTAAGTCTGTTATCTGGATTAAATGCTTGTACATTGATTCTTATTTGACAGAAACTAGAAATGAAATTCTTATTATTAACACCAAAGTGAAAAATACAATATTGTTTGCCAGTACTTGAATTTGTCATTAACATTTTTCATTATTTTTTCTTAGTCTTTTTCCTAATCCTCTTCTTACATCTTTTATTTCAGTATTCCATTTCTCTTCAGGTTATATCTACAGCAATTTGAACTGCTCAAAGAGACATTCCTAGTATAGTTCCTGAATGTTAGATTTACAGATCGCCTCTTTTAGCTGAAGGTCTGAGTTGAATGACGACTTTTACTATGTACAACCCCAGTGTCCGGCCCCTGGTCAGCAACCTTGTGAACCAAAGAGGCAGGCTTGGGACCTTGTGTTTTTGTCAGACTGACTTAGGTAGTCTTAAAGTATGGAGGCCTCTTTTAACAGAGACGAATTGTACTCAAACTGAAATAAGGTGTAAACACTGTTAAACAGTGAATCAAAAGAAATTCCTCAGCAGATGTTTTATCTAATTTTATTATATAAACTGTTAAATTTAAGTTGTAAAGCAGTCTCTTAACAGTTGCCTATTTTTATCTGACAGTGTCCATGTTACTTCACTGAAGAAACATTCAAGGTGATGATCTATGTCTGTCTAGTTCTAGGATCTAGTCTATCTAGCTTGGCTGAATAACTTAAATTTTTCTTTAACAAATAAGCAGAACCCATTGCAGCAGCCTTCATAAGCTAAAATATTGCTTTGTGTAGACTGTCTGTATTGGTAGCTTATGTTTTGGATTTACAGCATTGTATAGCATTATGTTGCATATTATTTGGATTATACTGTATACGATAACAAAACAATAAGCTCTGCTTTAAGTCTTTCTTGAATTAATTTTGTTTATATGATTTTTTTCTGCATTTACTTATACCTGGCATCTTTCTTGTTGTGCTGTATTCAATATATCTAACATTACAGCTTTGCTTTTACAAATATTTGACATGAAGCAAGTTTAAAGTGTTCTATGTTTTATAATAATCATACAATTTCAAAAGTATCAAAGATAAAAAAAGGGTTATTGCTGAAATTATTAGGACAGTGCCAGAAAGATGAATCACTTCAAATTGCACAAGTAATAATGTGCTGATTTGAAGATACCCCATATCTTTCCCAGAAACCAGAATGTGTTCTCTTTTCAAAATTATTGTCTTCTCTTTTTTCCAGTTTATTTGCTTATTATTGGTGAAAGTGATTCATAGTTGGTGTATTAGAAATTGTAAAATGCTGCTGGATTTGATAGGGTCAGTGAAGTTTGGTCATTTGGAGATTTTTAGACTACTTATGTTTATAATTTAATCATGTTATTTCTCTTTCTCTTGTCCCTTTAAGAGTATTTTGTATGTGGGCTTCTTCTGGAATGTTACATACATTTATTCTTTCCATAAATATTTATTTACTGTAGGACGTCAGCTGGATGTTGTGGGATTTATAGGGATAAACATGGTCCCTGCCTTCAAGGAATTTGCCCTAACTTGTGTAAATGAGCTATATCTCTCTATATAAATAATAATAATATGAGATAGAGATTGTGTTTAGTAGTATGTGTGAATCAGGGAGTTTGGAGGAAGAAAGATTTCCTGAGCTGCCAGATGTTGAAGTGGTCAATTAGGACAATGAGCCAAACTGAAAGTAACAGTCCAAACTTTGTTCACTTACTGTGACAGTATAAGAGGCCCAGAGGAACGGGTGCTAGGTCCCCAGTGTTCCATTTTCACAGCAGAATGGCACAGATTGAGGGTTAGGTAAAGCAGAGCAGATGGCAGATGGTAAGTATCTGAGGATCATCTTGCTGCCCAGGGAGACCCAAACAAAAGCCTTCTCCTGTTTTGTGGACCTGAGGCCAAGGAAATGGGAGAGGTTAGGAGTGGGAAAGTATTGGGACATGAGTGGAGAAAAGTGTCTTCAGTCTGCTCCCTGACCCCTGCCCCCTTTAAGGAGGTCTCTGGAAAGGCAGCTGGAAAGGGTCTCGGCTGAGGGCCCCCTCCCATAATGGAACCTCTGAATACAGGTATCTAATCTAGGAATGCAGACATGCATATGAGCATAGGGTTGCCAGGGGGATTACAACTCCCTCCAAAACCTGCTGTGAACTTGCAATGCACCAAGTCTGGTGTGGGGAAGGCAAGCATTTATAATTATCTCTGGTTAGGCCCGAAGGGTCATACACAGAATTTTGGCCTAGAAGTGGACTCCTCAGAAAGGTTACTTAGCCTGGTAGGATCTGGGAGACCTTCATTAGTGGATTAGTATTTAAGTTGGTTCTCGGGGGAGCCTGGTGGGCTGCCGTCTATGGGGTCACACAGAGTCAGACACGACTGAAGCGACTTAGCAGCAGCAGCAGCAAGTAAGTGGAAGAATGTGTAGCATTTGGACTTACAGTGAGAGAACGAGTGACGAGTGACGGAAGGGAAAGGCACTGAAGCAGATTGCCTGAGTTTAAGGAATGCTTGAGCTGCTACTTTTAGCTGGAGAGTGCTGTCCAGAGGTGAGAAGGCTGGAAAGGCAGTGCTGTGTGCTTAGTCGCCGGGCTCCTTTGTCCATGGGGATTCTGCAGGCAAGAATACTGGAGTGGGTTGCCATGCCCTCTTCCAGGGGATTTTCCCAACGCAGGGATCAAACCCAGGTCTTCCACATTGCAGACAGATTCTTTACCATCTGAGCCACCAGGGAAGTCCATGAATACTGGAGTGGGTAGCCTGTCCTTTCTCCAGGGGATCTCCCCAACCCAGGGGTCTCCTGCATTGCAGGCGGATTCTTTACCAACTGAGCTACCCAGAAAAGCGGAGTGGGACCAAATCAAGAAGAACCTGAAATGCCATGCTAAGTTCTTTGTAGGTAGTAAGGAAGTACTTGAAGATTTTAGAGTAGAATCAGAGTTAGGTTTATCTTGTAACAGTGAACAAATGACTTGGGTAACAAAGAGATCATCTGGGAAGCTGTAAAACAGTCCAGATTGGAGATAACAAAGAGCCTTAGTTGAGACAGTTGAGTGACTGAGGCATCTTTAAAGGGTGGAATCGTGTTTGCTTTAAGACAATAATAACTGTTGTACTTCTTGCAAAAATGTATTCAGGATTGGAATTCTAGAGTGCTTCAATGGAAGACTTTTCCTTATTTAACTTTTCTTTGAAATTTAAATTGCTATTCTCAATATTTATATCTGTTTTTCTTTTTGCCATGCTTTCCCTTTATTTCTTTACTGCTGGTAAGTTATAAATCTTTTGTTTTATGAATGCAGCAGTTTGATATAATTGAAATGTTAATTTTTAAACATCTTTTGAGGTTTGGTCTGTTTTGAGTTTTGGGGAGTTGGTGAAAGGCCTTAATGCTGTCCAGTTTACTATATCATATAATTTGGAAAAGGAAAGTCAAGTTGTATCTTGTCCATTTTAGTAGGAGAAATGCTTTGTAATACTTGATATTACTCTGTGCATGGATTTGGATAATTGCTATTTTTTTTAAGAAGAAAAGGTACAAAACAAAAATACCTACTGCTTATGAAAATAAAAAAAAGTTAGTTGGTTTGATTATGATAAATCTTAAAAATAGCAATTACCCAAATCCATGCACAGAATAATATCAAGTATTATAAATCATTCCTCTTCCTAAAATAAGACTTCCTTTTAATTTAAATTTAACTGCAAGAAATCTAAGTTATATAATCCATTATCTTTCTGCAGTTCTTTTTTCCCACCTTGGGTTCTTTTCCCCCTTTTGTCTTGTCCCATTTTGGCGTTGTCTCGTATTCCAACTGTGTATTATTTGTACAAGCCTTGCTCTCTCTGCATGATATTAGTGTTTTTAGCTTGCTTTATGTTGATGACTTCTTACCTGTAAGTGTTATAATTGACAACTCTGTTTAATAGTAAATAATTCAAATAAAATTAAATGTTGCTTTTTGTGCAGCATGATTAGAAAGCTCTTCAAAGTTTCCTTTTACCTGTAATTTTAATTTGTGAAACATGTACAACATAGAATATTTGTTTTTCTTTTTGTTCCTGTTTATATAGAAGTGGTACCCCATCCCCTAAACGGACATCTGTAGGCTCCAGGCCACCAGCAGTAAGAGGCAGCAGAGATCGTTTTACGGGGGAATCGTACACAGTGTTGGGTAGGATAAACATAATAATTCTTCATTATCTCAGATTAAAAGCATCACATCACAGTCACATGGGTGGACTTTCTACACAGGGGTGGTGTGACTGCCTGTGTATTGAATGAATATTTGCCAAAATTTCTCCCTCTTGAAGCGTAGTTGCTTTGGTAGATTTTCAGATTATCTTTTTATTGATATGTTTTAAATTCTACTTCAGTTTATGTAGTGCTCCACATTTATAACTCTTAAGGGGATATTAAGGAAGAAAAGTTCTGAAACCTTTTATATTCAGAGAAGTTAGTAAACATACAAGTCATTATAGCAGATACTCTGCATTTAGTGTCTGTGTTAACATGATTATTCTCCTGAATCAGACTTTCTGGTGCCATTTTGTGGGACCAAATATAGGTAAACCTCTGTAAGTCATAAGAAACAGGTAAGAGTTAAATTTAGCTTCTAATCTTTTGTAGGAGACACTGCTATTGAAAGTGGACAACATTATTGGGAGGTCAAGGCCCAGAAGGATTGCAAATCCTACAGTGTGGGAGTCGCATACAAGACTTTGGGGAAGTTTGACCAGTTAGGAAAGACGAACACTAGTTGGTGTATCCATGTGAACAACTGGCTGCAGAACACATTTGCAGCAAAGCACAATAATAAAGTCAAAGCCTTGGATGTTGCTGTTCCTGAAAGAATAGGTGTATTTTGTGATTTTGATGGGGGTAAGTTTATTGATTTTCTCCTAAGTCATTTCATCATCATTGTTTGTATTTCATTACTCTGCATTGTGCTTAGTTGCTCAGTCATGTCCGACTCTTTGCTACCCCATGGACTGTAGCTTGACAGACACCTCTGTCCATGGGATTCTCCAGGCAAGAATACTGGAATCGGTTGCCATGCCCTCCTCCAGGGGATCTTTGCAACCCAGGGATCGAGCCCAGGTCTCCCACATTGTAGGCGGATTCTTTACCATCTGAGCCACCAGAGAAGCCCATGCTTTCCTATAGTAATAATCTGTACAGAATTTCCACTAGTATTGTGGTAAGGATGTTTTGACCTACTAGGATTTGATCACAAACATAACTTCAGGTCTATAGTTGACTGAAAGGGCATGTGATGTCTGCTTGCAGGCCTACAAAAGCACTCATATATAATATACTAAGTGAGTCTGAAAAAAAAGATGTTGCTAATTTTAGTTATGAGCATTTAAATGTCTTATGACCGTTTTAATTCCTCCCTTACCTTGTTTTGTTAATTGTTAAGAGTGGTAGAGTTAGATTTTTTCAAGTTGAAATAGATCTTAGAAATTACCCAGTCCTTTTGCCACATAGTATGATTTCCTTATTACATTATCTCTGTGAGTAGTTGCCGCTCCTATGCTTGAACTTTTCTGTGTGAAGCTAACGGTCTTAGAAGGCAGCCTGTTTATTTCACTGTAGGATAACTTTTGATTAGAAGGTTTTTCTTAAGTCAACTCATTTTGTCTCTCAGTAACTTCTGAGACTCTTGCTGTTAAGTCTTGTCATCTGAAGAAACACAGAACTATGTTCCCTAATTCATATTTACATTATAATCCTTATTTTTTAAAAAAACTAACATTGCTTCTCTTTCTCTGTTTTTCCAGACTGTACATTCTCTGTACCATTAGCTGTTCCTTTTAATTTAATTTTTCCAAACCTTTATTATCACCTGTGGTTGTATACTATGTCTATATATATTTTAAAGATGGATTCTCAAAGTAGAACACACAACTTCTGACCACGTAGATTAGTGATTTGACAGCATGATTTCTAGTAATATGACTTAATAGCACTGTAGATCAATACTGAGCTGGTAGCCACCTAATCCACTAGATCTTTTTCCATTGAGTTCTGGCAGATTATCTTTTTTTCTGATGTTAGGCAGTGTAGAGGTGTTTCTTTGCTGTTTGTAACTCAAATGAAGAACACTGTATTTGTCCTTAAGTTTCATCTTAATAGATTTTGCCAATCTTCCCTCCTCTTAAGATCATCTAAAAATTAACTTGATGTTTATCTTTAAGCTTTGTGAGTTAGGTATTTGATAAGTGTCTTGTCTACTGTCATCTAAATATAAAACTTTTGGAGATGAAGTACTGTTGAAGTAGGGAACAAAAGTAATTCCCTAAATGCCTCACTCCAAGTTGACACTTAAAGCTAATAAAACCAAGTTTTATGATTTTAAGTAACGTTATGTCCAAAGAGTTGCATGAAGTATCAACCTAGTTATTCAAAAAGGAAAAAATTGACTTTGGTTTGATTTATTTTTAGTGGTGACGTGTCAGTTTTGCTGGATTTTTAAAAACTTACTCACTTAGACCCATAAATAATTTTCCTTAGGATAAATAGTAAATTTATTGGCATATCAATACATTTTTTTTCTTTGTGAACTACCCAGATAGCATTTGCTTATCTTCTTCTGTCTCTTTTCCCATACTTTGTGATTCCTTCAAGATAAGTATAATTAAAGATACTTAAAGATTAAGTATAATTAAAGATTCCTTAAGTATAGTAAGAAGTATAATTGTTAACCTAAAGCGTAGGGTATAGAAATAAATAGTAATGTAGGATGGGATCAGATTCTGAGGGCCTTGAAAAATAATAATAATAAGCTAGTCTTTTTTTAGCAGTTGAAGGGGGACTTCTGTTTATTTTAGAAAACTGTAGTTATATGATGGTAATATAGTTTTAGACATATTAGAGAATAAATGGTTAAATGTGGAAGAGGTTGCAAAATACTGAGAGAGGAAGACTTTTCAAGGTGGTCTTTAAGTAACCATATCTGTTTTGTTAAGTATTATGGCCACAAAGAGTCGGACACGACTGAGCGACTTCACTTACTTGCTTACTTATGTCCTTATTGCTTGGCAAGTGCTTTACATCAGTTCAGTTCAGTCGTTCAGTCATGTCCGACTCTTTGCCACCCCATGGACTGCAGCACGCCAGGCCTCCCTGTCCATCACCAACTCCCGAAGCTTTCTCAAACTCATGTCCATAGAGTCGGTGATGCTATCCAACCATCTCATCCTCTGTCATCCCCTTCTCCTCCTGCCTTCAATCTTCCCCAGCATCAGGGTCTTTCAGATGGGTCGGTTCTTCGCATCAGGTGGCCAAAGTATTAGAGTTTCAGCTTCAGCATCAGTCCTTCCAATGAATATTCAGGACTGATCTCCTTTAGGATGGACTGGTTGGATCTCCTTGCAGTCCAAGAGACTCTCAAGAGTCTTCTCCAACACCACAATTCGAAAGCATCAATTCTTTGGCAGTCAGCTTTCTTTATAATCCATCTCTCACATCCATACATGACTGCTGGAGAAACCATCGCTTTGACTAGACTGACCTTTGTTGACAAAGTAATGTCTCTGCTTTTTAATAGGCTGTCTAGATTGGTCATAGCTTTTTTCCAAGGAGTAAGTGTCTTTTAATTTCATGGCTGCAGTCACCATCTGCAGTGATTTTGGAGCCCCCCAAAATAAAGTTTGTCACTATTTCCCCATCTATTTGCCATGAAGTGATGGGACCAGATGCCATGATCTTAGTTTCCTGAACGTTGAGTTTTAAGCCAACTTTTTCACTCTCCTCTTTCACTTTGATCAAGAGGCTCTTTTTTAGTTCTTCTTTGCTTTCTTACGTAAAGATGGTGTCATCTGCATATCTGAGGTTATTGATATTTCTCCTGGCAATCTTGATTCCAGCTTGTGCTTCATCCAGCCCAGTGTTTCTCATGATGTACTCTGCATATAAGTTAGATAAGCAGGGTGACAATATACAGCCTTGATGTACTGCTTGTGCTATTTGGAACCAGTCTGTTGTTCCATGTCCAGTTCTAACTGTTGCTTCCTGATCTGCATACAGATTTCTCAAGAGGCAGGTCAGGTGGTCTGGTATTCCCATCTCTTGAAGAATTTTCCACAGTTTGTTGAGATCTACACAGTCAAAGGCTTTGACATAGTCAATAAAGCAGAAATAGATGTTTTTCTGGAACTCTCTTGCTTTTTTTATGATCCAGTGGATGTTAGCAATTTGATCTCTGGTTCCTCTGCCTTTTCTTTACCAGCTGAACCACAAGGAGGGTATTCTCTGCCTTTTCTAAATCCAGCTTGAACATCTGGAAGTTCACAGTTCACATACTGTTGAAGCCTGGTTGGAGAATTTTGAGCATTACTTTACTAGCGTGTAAGATGAGTGCAATTGTGCGGTAGTTTTAGCATTCTTTGGCATTGCCTTTCTTTATATAGTAAACCCTTATTACGTGTTGGTACCCTTAGTAAGTATTAGTGGTAAGAGGGGCCTGATCAGTGGGGAATCAAGAAGAATGGATTTGATGGTGTGAAAGTAGAATTCATAGGACTTGGTTACTAAAAATATGGATTGGAGGAAGGGACAGAGAAGAACTGAAGATGACTGAGGTTCCATCCAGTGTGATCAAAAGGATGATCATGCCATCAAACAGTAGAGAGCATAGAGGATCCTGGGGAAAGATGAGATACCAGCGGGACAGCCCTGTGGCATTACCTAGCTGAAGCTAAATATTAGTTATGGCATCACAGAACGGCCACCGAATATTGCACAGAACTGTTAAGCGTTATTGCTCTTCTGTACACTAACTTCCACAGTTTATTGGAAAAGTTTCCACAATAAACTGGAAAATTCTGAAAGAGATGGGAATACCAGACCATCTGACCTGTCTCGTGAGAAACCTGTATGCAGGTCAGGAAGCAACACTTAGAACTGGACATGGAACAACAGACTGGTTCCAAATAGGAAAAGGAGTACGTCAAGGCTGTATATTGTCCCCCTGCTTATTTAACTTCTATGCAGAGTACATCATGAGAAGCGCTGGGCTGGAAGAAACACAAGCTGGAATCAAGATTGCCAGGAGAAATATCAATAACCTCGGATATGCAGATGACACCACCCTTATGGCAGAGAGTGAAGAAGAACTAAAGAGTCTCTTGATGAAAATGAAAGAGGAGAGTGAAAAAGTTGGCTTAAAGCTCAACGTTCAGAAAACTAAGATCATGGCATCTGGTCCCATCACTTCATGGGAAATAGATGGGGAAACAGTGGAAACAGTGTCAGACTTTAATTTTTTGGGCTCCAAAATCACTGCTGATGGTGATTGCAGCCATGAAATTAAAAGACGCTTACTCCTTGGAAGGAAGGTTATGGCCAACCTAGATAGCATATTGAAAAGCAGAGACATTACTTTGCCAACAAAAGTCCGTCTAGTCAAGGCTATGGTTTTTCCAGTAGTCATGTATGGATGTGAGAGTTGGACGGTGAAGAAAGCTGAGCGCCGCAGAATTGATGCTTTTGAACTGTGGTGTTGGAGAAGACTCTTGAGAGTCCTTTGGACTGCAAGGAGATCCAATCAATCCATCCTAAAAGAGATCAGGCCTGGGTGTTCGTTGGAAGGATGGATGTTGAAGCTGAAACTCCAATACTTTGGCCACCTCATGCTAAGAGTTGACTCATTGGAAAAGACCCTAATGCTGGGTAGGATTGGGGGCAGGAGGAGAAGGGGACGACAGAGGATGAGATGGTTGGATGGCATCACCGACTCGATGGACATGGGTTTGGGTAGACTCCGGGAGTTGGTGATGGACAGGGAGGCCTGGCGTGCTGCAATTCATGGGGTCGCAAAGAGTCGGACACGACTGAGCGACTGAACTGAACTGACACTAACTTTGTGACCACATATAGGTTGCTTGGTATTTTGAAGTAGTTTATATAAATAGTAGACATAATGTTAGTTTCTTTTCTAGTAGACATAATGTTAGTTCTTTTCTTCTCTGTTTAGTGGCAGCTGATTATTATGGGAACCTTGTAGAGAGAAAAGGTCATGGACAAGCATCTACATTTAGAATAGGAGGAAAAGAAACAGAAGATATCCTCAGGATTAAGAAACAAACCAAGCGAATTCTCATGAGAGAAAAGTTTGAAGAAATGATAACAGTTGTAAGGGTGTCATCAGGTTGGACAGTTAGGTGGTCAGAAGGACAGTGGTTTAGTTACATGATCGTTGTTGAAAGACTGTCAGGAGACCTTAAAAAAGAACTAAAACTGAAGCAGTGATAATTATACCATGATTTTAGAGACTAGGGTTTGAGTATGGCTTTAAGTAATTAGAGGACAAAGTCTAATAGAGTAAACCTTAAATGGTGATAAGACTGAGTGGAAAGGCTGGTTATAGTAAAAAAAAGGGGAGGAGGGGCAGAAATAACCGTGGTTTTTGCTGGGCTAAGGGAAGCATTTGTTAGATGATGGTAAAAAAGAGAAGTCTATAGTTGAATAATTGGATAGTGCCAGATTACAAAAGCACTATGGAGATCTTAAAAACCAGGGAACATGCTAGATACACAGGAAAAAAAAACAGGGAAAGAAAAGTGAATTTGGGCTTTTTCTTAAACATGTTTACTACTGATTTTCACGTGAGAATTCCTAAGTCCAGTCCTCAAAGTGAAAAAATAATGAATGCCAAAGTATTCATTTGGTTATTACTTTTATGCATGATTATATGTTAGACTTAATTAGATGTTAAATTTTTTTTTCAATAATAAATCAGACTTTTTTTCTCCTTCCCTTTAGGTCAACTTTCTTTCTATGATGCAAACTCAAAACAGTTGTTGTATTCCTTTAAGACAAAATTCACTCAGCCAGTGCTACCTGGTTTCATGGTTAGTACCTAATTTATATTTGGTTTGGCAACTTTAAGGAGAATATCTATGCTATCTATTTGGGGAAACACAATATCTTATTTTTTTCTTATATTCCTCTTCCTTTCCCCAATCTACCTCTCCAAGGTCTGTGATTGTATGTTTTTGGTATATTTTACTGAAGTAAGTGTTAAGACATAAAAGTCTGCAAGTCATAAGCATGTAGTTTGATCAGTGTTTTCATAGGACTGCACTCATTTTTGTAACCAGCATCTTGGTCAGGAAGTGGAACATTGTACCCATTTCCAGCCTCTAATGGCCCTCCTCCAAAGTGATTACTGTCTTGAATTTTAATATCATAAATTCATTTGCCTCCTTTTCAACTTTGTATAAATGGAATCATACAATATCTTTTGGGCTCAACATACGTTTGTGAGATTTATGCATGTTTTTCCACGGTGTGGTGGTTCACATAGTTTTTTTTTTTCACATAGTTTTTTATGTATATGTATAGTTTTTCATTGTATGACTATATCAGGATTTATTTATACATTCTAATTTAGTTGACTACTTGAGTGCTTTCCCATTGGAGACATTTACAAATAGAACTTCTATAAATATTCTTGTTAATGTCATGCTTTGCCCAGCTCAAGGTCACAGAGATATTTTCTTTTGTTTTTTTTTGTAGCTTTATAATTAAAAAGTTTTACATTTAGGTTTTGGATCCATTTTGAGTTAATGTTTTTTATGTGATACAGAGTACAGTTCATAATCAGAGTTGCTTTTGTATTTCTAAAATTTATTTTTTATTGAAATACAGTTGATTTACAATGTTGTATTAATTTCTTCTGTACAACACAGTGACTCAAGTGTACATATACTTTTTTTTTTCTTGGCCAAGCAGTTTGTGGGATCTTAGTTCCCTGACAAGGGGTTGCATCTGGGCTCTGGCAGTGAAAGCACTGAGTCCTAACTGCTGGACCACCAGGGCCCTGGCAGTGAAAGCGCTGAGTCCTAACCGCTGGATCACCAGGGAATTCCTCTATACACTCTTTCTTATATTCTTTTCCATTATGGTTATCCCAAGATATTGTATATAGTTCCCTGTCTCTACTGTAGGATCTTGTTGTTTATCTGTTCTCTATGTGACAATCCGTGTCTATTAACCCTGGACTCCCAGTCTACCCCTTCCCTAACCACATCCCCCTTGGCAGCCACGAGTCTGTTCTCTGTGTCTGTGCCTCTGTTTCTGTTTCACAGATAGGTTCATTTGTACCATATTTTCTTGTATTTTAAGAGTTATCATTACTGAACCTTAAAGTTTAAAAATTTTGGAATGTTAATTATATAGCCATGCATTTCACAGTCTGCAAATTCTTTGTAACTATACTATAGTTACTGAGTAAATATTGAATGAATACTTAGGATATAGTTGAAGGTGGGAATACATAAAAAATTTCTAGAATCTCCCTTGCTTTAATTTAAGCTTGTCTGCTACATTCGTGGCAGTTGATGATAGTTTAAATGATTCATATTTTCACATTTTAATTCTCTTGACTTTATTCCATATCAGTTATCATTTACTTTACTGAATGATAGCTGCTTTGTTCAACACAAGTGAAGCAGTTTTATCTTTCATAAACTCATTCACATTTATGATAATAGAATATGGCAAGTGTATTTGGATATTGCCATTTGTGTTTTTCTCAGATTATCTTAGAGAATTATAAAAGGGTTCTTATTGTTAACAAGTTAGGGAAGAAGCTAATGGGATTATTCTGTTAACAGAGGGGTGTTAGATTCCTATAGTTTCAGGCCACAACCCATTATCAAAATCGAAGGCAGTAATTAGGATAAGAAAGATGAGCCTTTGTGTACTTCTCTTGGTTGTGAACTTTAGTATCAGTAATGATAGTACCTTTTGGCTAAATTAATCCAATTTAGTCTCTAAATTTCTACAGCCCTTATTTCCCTCTCGTGTGTAGCTCCAGTGGGTTCTGCTGTCATAAGACTTCCTTTGGCTAATATGGTTCTAAAAGACCCTTGAGTTAGCCTTTCTACTTCCCCTCAGTTCACATATGAAGGTTTTCAGTTTGGAATTTGACGATGTTCACTTGTGTTCACTTATTTTTGCCTTTCAGATGGAAAAATATAAGGATCCTGTAAGTTTTCACTTGATTTGAAGTCTGACTGCAGCTTTGTTTCTGTCCTTTCTTAGGTTTGGTGTGGTGGACTTTCTTTGAGTACTGGGATGCAGGTTCCAAGTGCTGTGAGGACTCTTCAGAAAAATGAAAATGGAATGACTGGCTCCACTAGCAGCTTAAACAATATTACTCAGTAATGCCTACTCAGAATATGTTTATCTTCCCCCACTCCTTTTTGATTGGGTGGCCTTTTTCATGCAGTTATTAATCACAGCAGTTTACAAGTGGTGGAAGTCAGGTTTGCTACCTTCTGCTCTAAGGTCTGGAATCTGTTCGCATCAGGCATCTAATGGGAAGCATTCAAAGGAGCCTGCTGTGTGGTATCAGAGAAGCAAGCAGACATCGAGCAAGAAACTGATGTTTTGAAGAGTAAATGGGAAAAAAAGGCAGTGTTTAAGTAGTTACATAGAAACTCATTTTTGTGTTTCTTGGATTACTTTGACTATTCTAAAATGTTTAGTTATATATGGTAGCCCTAGGACCTGAGGGAAAAGCATTTAAATCTTCTTTGCTCTATACGTTCCCTTTTTTTTAATGTCGTCACTACCTATTATTTAATTCTTACACTGAAGCTTTAAAACTGTACAGTCGTCCGTGGTTTTCTAAAAACTGAAAAAATTGATTGGGCATGCTAGAAAGGTTTTCTTACAGTATATTTTCCCCCTTTTATAAATAAGTTGAGGTTTGCTAAATTTTTGTCTTTTGTTTTTCAACTAGATTGTATATCATTTTCTTCTTTCCAAATATTGTGATATTTCTCTCATGGTTATAACTCAAAATAGAAAGTGGATAGGAAGTGTTTCTAGATATAATAGCTTTAAATTGCCCAAATTTCAGTTTTTTACCTGCTGCAAAGGGATATTCTTTATACGTTACCTTGTTTAAGTAGACTTCTTTCCATTATTTTAAATGATGGGTAAGATTTTTTTAAAGCTTTATATTTTCTGATTTTTTTGTCTAGTTTAATAGAATCTTTAATAGTTTTGATAAAATTCCCACTTGAATTTGGTGTAATAGCTGGTAATAATTATGCTTATTTTTAACATTTTTAGTAAGATGAAAGATCATTAAAGCTATATAGAAAGTAGAAAAAGCTACCTATTCAAGTTTTATCTATAAGAAATAGGTTATAAAGGGAGGTGCCTAAAACTATTCTTTACTGAAGTCATCTATATCTGCTTTTTAATAAGATGGAATGGTTAAAAACAAAGAGTTTTGAAAAAACTAGGTATCTCTGACTTACTTGGCACATGAATTTTTCAGACATACTTATTCAGAGGTTATTTTTCCTCTCAGTCTTTTTGCTACTTCATTTGCTTTCTAAGGGGTCATAATTCTTCCAAAAATCAACATAGAGTGATCTTTACCATATGTAGGGAAGATGTGTTAAACCATGAGTAACACCCATGATTATTGAGCAAAGCATTTATATTTTTAAAGTTGATTAAAATTTGTAACAAGTTCTTTGAACCAAATTGAAAGTTGTCACTACAGTATGTAAGGATTCCTTGAGCATTTTCAAGAGGTCTGGGTTTGTATATTCCTTAATTTTTGAAGCTTTACTTTCTCACGTTGACTTTTCTTCCATTCATATTTTAAGTATATTGTCTTATGATACCTTTCTCCCTAGAAGTGACCATTGCTGCTTACATTTGAGTTACTTTCTATAGAAAGACCTGTGGGATAGGAACAGCTCATTCTTTCTTAAAGTTTATTGCTTACTGATGGGATGTTTTGTTCTTTGTAAAGCAAATCTAATGAGGAATTTTATTCAAACTGGGTATTCATTTTTCCAGAGGAGAGTCAGATCTATACCGTTGTCTGTTAACGTATTTTAAAAACCATAAGGCAGTTTAGAGTATGACATTGTCAGTAGATATTGTTTTGATTCTCCAAATAAATATAATTTTGATTTTTGTTTTTCCTAGAGATTTTGAAAGAAATTTTTGGATGTCCTGTTCTCTGCAGCAGGGTTATTGCAGGACCTAAGGAAACAGGAAGTTATAATTCTCTTTCATAGAGTTAAACCTGAAAGCAGTAAGTTAGTGGTGGAACTGCTTTATGTGAACAGTCACGTATATTTTAACAAAAATGACACTGAAAAAGCCAGAAGTTCTTGTATAAAAACTTTTACTATTATGTCTGTGTAATTATATCCTGTTTTTAATTTTAAGTGCCTTCTTCCTCTAAGCATGCTCTCACTCCATGCCCCATGCATTGTCAACTGATATTTAAACCAGAGACCATTATGTTGTACTGGTGAGGAGTTCTACTGCAGGGGCATGAGGAAAGGAAAATACTAGTCAGGGGCTGGAGGAGTGCATATGATTCTTTGTGTGCTCATCCCATCCTTTGAAACCCTTCGTATAAAATATTCTAGTATCATTTGGAAAATTCATTTGAAGTAATACTGTTATACTTCAAAATAAGAATCTGGGGTTTCCCTCTTACTGTGCTTCTTCTTAAAGGTCCCCCCCCTCCCAAAAAAACAAAAACAAAATGTGTGGGCTTTTAGCTTAATTCGTTTAGATTTATTTGTGTTAAGTTGAATTGGAGGAAGTTTGTCACTCATTTTCAAACTAGAAAATAATCAACTATAGTGCCTATTTATGTAGTCTCAAATTAAGGTAACTGTTAACTTGACACAATATATAACATTCTCATTAACATTGGAATTAAAAAATATTGAGATTTTTTTGCTCAATTGAAAATATGAAAAGTTGGTATACTCTTTAAAATATTTTTTTTTACTCTTTGTTTTGACAGGTCAAACATGATTGCTTTCTACAAAAGAAATGCATGAGAGGTTGATGGTAGTGGATATACCACAGGTGTAAAAAATTATGTTTTATAAAAATATACACTTAGTATTGCCTTTCTCTTTTAGCAGTTGAATCTCAAACCAGTTGTAGTAAACTGGATAAAAAATGAAGGAGTTGCCTTAAGCACTTTAGAAAAAAAGAATTTTTTTACATTTCGTTTTGACTCTTTGGACTGACTGTGTCACATACATCTTTAACTTTTCATAAATATGTACATACCAAATATTTACTAACCAAATGCACATAAAAATTTAATACACAGTAATTCTTTGAATGTTCCAGGTGTAGGTAGACGATTTGAAAGTATTAAAGGCATGCCTGTCTGTACAGGGGTTTAACTGATGGCATCTGTACTATTTTGACAAACCATGAACTGCTGCTGTACAGCTGGACTTCACCGAATTTGTTCTGCAATCGTTTTCCCCCATATTGTCATCTGAAGAGACATACTGGCTTGGTTTTATTTGCTCACTTATGAAATTAAAGTTTGCGCAGTATCATATATAATTTGAATTTTTGTGCTGATCCTCAGTGATATAAAGAATAAAATGATTTAGTTAGGCTAAGATACTCTTATTTCATGACTTCCCCAGAATGATTAGTTTTCCTACATATACTTTAAATCACATAAAATTATTAAAAGTTACTTAGTGTCTTTTGGAAACATATGGGGAAAACTGGAAAAGGATATATATGAAAAATGATTATTTCAAAGTATTCATTTTAGAAGGGACAGTGTAGACTTCCATAAAATATGTGAATCTGAGCTAAACAGATTAAGGACTGTATTTAAAAATCATGATGATAATTCTTTTGGAGAAAAGTCCATATTTGTAAGATCAGTATTCATTCATTGGTTAATTCATGTAACAAATATTTAAGTCTGGGATGGCAGTCATACTTTCTATTCAGATTTCCCAACTTTGTGAAGTTTGATTTTCAGTGCATACAGTACCTTGGCTGCTTTTGAGAGGTATGACAAAGTTTGCATCTTAAAAACAATGTTTTTGCTAATCAGTCAGAAATTTTAAAAGGTAAATGTTTAGAGTTTATGAAAAATTATAATTAACTGCATGTAAAATGGTTCACCTATATGTAGTCATGTAAGATGTGTCTGAAAAAGTTTCTTCCTTGATTTTATTTTTACACTGAATACATTATTTTAGGGAAGTGAATGGTCAGCATAAATTTACTCGGCATCCAAATAACCACAAAGTTATTTGTTATTTTAAATTTATATTTCATAATGCCAGTGCCGGAGCATTTATAAGTGATCATGAATTTTCCTTAATCATTGCAGAAAGATTACCTCGTAGTGAGTATAGTTTTAGTTTTGTGTGTATCTTACAGTATTCATATTATGCAATTACTTGTGATCCTGATGTCACATATGATAGCTTTGTTACCTGGAATATTTGATTAATATAAATAAGCTTTTTGAGTAATTTGGAGGTTAACTGGATTACACTTGGTATATGTTTTTGTTGAAAATATATTGTTGGGTATGCCATATAAAGGTTAGTATTGACTTATAAATAAATATCAGAGATTACCATAGTACTTTTCTCCTCAGATTACTCACATTCAAGTTAAAACAGTATTTGTTATTTCTGAGTCAGTATAAGGTACTGACTTCTGGTTTGTAATCATTTGAGCTGTGTTAGTTTAAACTGGTATATTTTCTTAACAGTACCCAATCAATATAAGTTGGTTCTTGGGAATGAACATGTAGAGGATTTCACGGTGTGTAGGACAGCCCGTAGGTGAATGTTGTTTGCTTTGCCTTGGGGCTACTTAAGTTTATTGTAAGTGATTGGTAAAAGATATTTTTGTTAGTGGAGACCTTAAGAGTTATGAGAATGCTTTTTTTTTTTTTTTAACATTTCCAAAATCTCTAAGATACCAAAGCATTGAGTCTAATTTGCCTTTTAAGGGAGACTCTTTAAAATCAAATTTTTAACTAATTCATACAATAAGATATATAATAGTTAAAGTTTTGGAATGATTTGTATTAAAAACCACTAGTCTTTAAATTTTCTAGATATAACAAGCATTTTGGCTTAATTTCTTTTAAAGTATTTAAAATTAATCACCTTAGCTCTACCATATACTATATCTGTGATCTCTACATAATCACTTATCATCTTTGGGCTTCCATCGCCTTACATAAAGGCAATGTAACTTGCCTTTACAACAATGTAACTTTAACTTGTTCAGCCTATCTCACAGGGCTGTTGTGAGGAATAAAATGAGGTGGAGTATATGAAATAGATTCAACCACAGTAAAATGCTATGTAAATGTGAAGTATTACTTTTAGTTAATAATGGACTTAAGTGTTTGGATACCTCTAGATGCCATTTACTTTGATAAAGCATGTGCTTAAAGTGGTATCACCAGGACATGAAACCTGATTTTTTTTTAAAGCCTGATTAAAATATCCTTTAACATTTTTAGTTTATGCATGACTTGTGGCCTTTTTGTATTTTCTCATCAATGTGTACTCTATATCAAGACTTCTAGAACTGTAAAATTTCTCCCATAGCATTACCGTGTGTCAGAGTAGAATAGTAGCATAAATAAGTGATTGAAGCTGTGTTTCCATCCAGGTATTTGCACTTTCAAGACTGCTCAGTGCCACAAGCAAAGACTGCATTTGGCCTATATAATTTTTTGCAAAATACCAGCTTTGGAATGGTTCAACAGTTTGTTGTCATTGGATAGATGATATAAGGTGTATGTGCTCATTTAAAACATTTGATAACTTTTGTTGCATTGTCATTTTTAAAAATACGATGACGCATTTCAAAACTCTGTTAACCTGGATATCATTTATTATCTCTCCTAACATAACTTGTTTTGCTTTAAACTGAATTAAGTGGCTTACAAATTATCTTGATCCACAGATTATTTTGTTTTTCTATCATCTGGACATGATTTTGCTATGCAGTTCTGATAATAAAAATTCTAATTCCTCAGGTTTAACGTTTAAGTTGAAGATGAAGAACATTAATGAACTACTTACAATGTACGCAGTGCTGAAAACTAGTGTTTTATAATAAGCATTTTGCCTCATTTTTTTTGGAAATAAGACAAAGCTTTTAAAATGGTTTTTGAAAATTCAAAATAGAGTATTCAAGGTAGAGTAACTTGTATGTTGAAATGGCTGTATGTTCTGTATAGAATAACCAAATTCTTAAAAAAGCACCTGGAATATCTCATCTAAAAATTAAACTTTTTTTTTCTTGCTTTCTTTTGCTTCAGTGCTTGCATTTTATCCAGTCTTATTAAATATCTACAGTGTGCTGTTGAGCATGAGAGATAAAAAAGCCATTAGGAATTTTGCCTCCAAAGCTTTTTTATTTTAGAGCAATGCTATTCAACATAATTGTTTGCGATGACGGAACCTTCTGTAACCTGGGCTGTCCCAACACAGTAAGCCACTAGCCACAGCCAGCTGTTGAGCACTTTAAATGTGTATGGCTAGTTCAACTAGGGAACTAAAATTTTCATTGTAACTTAAATGTAAAGAGCCACATCTTGCTAATATTAATAGCTGCTGCTTGTACAGTGCAGCTATAGATGCTGTGAGTTACTGTTATATAAACCAGGAACTTAGTTTTTGTCTTTGGAAGTTGTCACATCTTGGATTACATTTTTGTAGCTAAGACAGAATCAGAAGCTAAGATTTTTTAAAATTTATATTCTAACTTGAAACTAGTTTGGGAGATAAAAGAAAACCAGTCAATGACCAGACAAGGCTGGAGCTCTTGTAACTAAGATCATTTTTACCAAGAGAAGAATGAAGAGATACTAGATAGTTTTGAGTCACAGGGAGAAGAGTGTGACAAAGATACTGAGAAACCAATACCTTCATACAGAAGATGGAGTGTGAATGGGTGCAACATTTCTGGAGAACAAGTAATATCAAGGTATTAAATACATATATAAGGAGTCTTCCTGCAATGGTAAGGAGTCTGCCTGCAATGCAGGAGACCTGGGTTTGATCCCTGGGTTGGGAAGATCCCTTGGAGAAGCAGATGGCAACCCACTCCAGGACTCTTGCCTGAAAAATCCCATGGACGGAAGAGCCTGGCAGGCTACAGTCCATGGGGTTGCAGAGAGTCGGACACGACTGAGCTACTTCACTTTCACTTGAAAAGTTGAATTCCATTTCTAGGTATTTCTGTTACATATACACTCACAAATAATGGTGCTAGTGGTAAAGAACCTGCCTGCCAATGCGGAAGACTTAAGAGATGTGGGTTCAATCCCTGGGTCAGAAAGATCCCCTGGAGGAGGGCATGGCAACCCACTCCAGTATTCTTGCTTGGAAAATCCCATGAACGGAGGAGCCTGGCAGGCTAAGGTTCGTGCGGTGACAAAGCGTTGGACGTGACTGAAGCTTAGCATGCGTGCACACACACTGCAGCATTATGATAGCAAAACACAAACAACCTAATTGTTAACAATGCACTACCATGGTTCTGAAGGCTTCCCTTTTCTATGGTGCTGCACAAATTGCTGTATACTTGTGTAGATATATTCTGCTGCCCCGCTCCCACGATGTTATATAGACCAATTTTGGAATTGGCTTCCTCAAGTAGAGAAACTTTTCCTTGATATACCAGTCCTAATGTGCCTGACTGGATCTCTGGGACAAGAACTCAGGAAATTGTGTACATTCCACTTTTCTGTCCAAGTGTCCTTTATTACACCTCATTTTACCTTTACACTGCATGGTACTAGTAGTATGTTTATGCCCATTTTGCACAAGGTCGTGGGATTAGATAGTGCCTCCAGGTAACCCTACACAGCTGATACTGTTATTAATGAGAGGGTTTTCATGATACCATGAAATGGAAAAAGCAAGCCCAACAGTATATATAGCATGATACCCTAGGGATGGGCACGTACACTTAGACTTGGCCAAGAAGGGGTCCCTGCCCTGATCCTCAATCTCAGGCTGTACCTTTCCACAGAATGAACAAGTGGAGCTGGTAAGGAATTGTGTCCACTCCTAGTCTATGCTCCACCAGCCACTATGAACCCGAAAGCCAGGATCCCATAATCCCCTGGCCCACCAGCCCAAAGCTGGCTTCCATAACACATGCAGGCATCTTCCCCAATCCATCCTGAAGACATTCTGCACTACAGACACACACGCTAGACTCAAAGGGAGGCAGTTCAGGAGTTTGGACGTGCAGACTGGGGTGTCCACCTTCATGCTACCAGGACCCTCGGGCAAGCTGCAGCTAGAGGCTAAAAGGAAACAGTCCCAGGGGACTGCAGGGAGAACAGGCTGACCTGCTTCTCCTGTTGTCACTTTCTAGCACATGTCTGAGAATTCAGTCTTGAACCTAGATTTCTGTTCCTTGAAATATTTATCGAGGTAGAAGTCTATAGGTTATGTGTATATGATCGACTCTTACATATTTAGACACTTAAATCGAGATTGGCCTCCATTTCTACCCTTTTGCCCCAGACGCCACCATGTTAAAGAGTGGGCAAGGATGGGTATGTGCTACTGCATCTGAATGATTTTTAAAAGATGGGTATCTGCTAATAACAGGGACTGTTTTTACCAATCCTTGTACCCCTCCTCTAACTGGACTAGCTAACCAGGTTAAAGTATACTGACTGATTCACAGTGAGTTGAAGGCTCACGGCTGGGCTCCCCTCTGGTATACTGGAGAAGTACTGCTCCTGCCAGTTGAATGGTGTGGTATGTATTCCTCTGGTTAGCTGTTTGTTCCCTAACTTACTTGTGCCAATGGCATTGTTGTAATTGTATAATTTAAAATTACATAAACCAATGAAATTCAAGTATGAAAAGTTACTTATAAGGAAAGTGGGGGGGGGGAACTTCAGTGATGAAGATCAAGTTGCTGACAAGTTAGTTGTATCCAAGATAATTGTAAATTATAGAGGATTGCAAAAAGGAAAAATACAAATCTAGGACTCTGAATTGAGATTTCTTCACTTCTATCTTTAAGTTCTTGGTCCACTTTAAAGAAACATACCAGAAACTATAGATGATCCATTATGTCTCTGGTTTATGTAAGAAAAGCTAGTCAGTTGGTCTACATTTAAAAAGACTGTAGTTTAAATCAAAAGATTGGCCAGTGTTGGGAATTCCCTGAAAGTCCAGTGGTTAGGACTTTGTGCTTCCACTGCAGTGGACATAGTTTAGATCCCTGGTCAGAGAACCAGGTCTCCTAAATGCCTGAAGCGTGGCTAAAAAAAAAAGATTGACTGATGTAATCCTCTATTGTAACTGTCTTTTTTAAGCTTTACCTGGAACAAGACTTTTTATGCACTTTACATTTATGAACCTGATAACTTTCCCCTTTTCTTGTTAATTTATTACAATTTTCAAACATACAGAAGCATGCATGCATGCATGTGTCTGACTCTTTACAACCCAGTGGATTAACCCGCCTGGCTCCTCTGTGGAATTTTCCAGGCAAGAATACTGGAGTCGGTTGCCATTTCCTTCTTAAGGGGAACTTCCAGACCCAAAGATTGAATCCGCATCTCCTGCATTGGCAGGCAGATTATTTACCACTGAGCCACCTGGCAGAAGAGTAGAGGCTATTTATAATGAACACGTTTATGCTCATCATCTAGATTTATCAATTGTTAACATTTTTCCATGTTTGTCATTTTTAAGTTCTAAAAAATTTCACCCATAAATACTGCTGTATACATCAATGATGATGACACAGCCACATTCTATTAACATTCTTAGCAAAATTAACAGCAATCCTTTAGAATCATCTAACGGCTCAGTCCATATTAAAATTTCATTTGTCTCAAAAATGGGTTTTTATGGTTGCTTTTTTAAAATCATGGTCCAGACAAGGTCCATACATTGCATTTGGGCATATGTCTCTTGTCTGATTTTGCATTAGTTCCCTCCACATTTAGATGCCATTGATGAAGAAACTGGGGCATTTGTCATGTAGAATGTCCCACATTCTGAGCGATTCTCTATAGCCTCTCTTAAATTGAGAGTTATGGTTAAACGTGGGTTCAATTTTTAGGCAAGAATCTTTCACAGGTGGCGTTGTGTACTTTCTGTTGCATCACATCTGAAAGTGCATGGTGTGATGTTGTCCCAGAGTTAATGATAAGACTGATGAGTGGGTTCAGGAGGTTCCAGCCTAGTCCATCTATTAAGAAATTCCCCATCAACATTTCAACTTAATGTTAGCCTCTGCTGATGAGGGTTGTTGTTCTTATTTCACTAGGAGTAGCGATGATCACTTCTCAGCCTTTTGGCTAAGATCAAGTGTAGGAGTAGCAATGATTGTTCTGTCATTCATTCTTTATTAGTTGGAATTCTCTTTAGCATTTTGATTACACTGAAATCCTGTTCTAATAAGAAAGGCAGGATAAATGCTCAATGATTTTATCAAGTTTCAGGGTAGTGAGTTCATGCCCTGGCAATCTTCAGTCTTGACTAATGAGTTTCACTTGTAAGGAACCATGAAGTCAAGAATTTTTATGTATTTTCTGTATTTCAACTAATAGCAGTTATTCATTTTGATGCTCAAAATTGACCATCTTTAGTACTTTAAGTGAACACCTGTATCCAATGATCCCATGAATCTTTGGTAACTTCCTTCCTCTGAGTGTTACCTACTTTTTAAATTAACCTACTATTAGTCCAAATAATAAGAGGGCTCTGCGTAAAACTGAGTCCCCTAAAACAGTTCCTCTGGTGACTTTATAATTAACCTCTTTATCCCAAACCTTATTTCTTGTTCCCCATTTCAGAATTGAGTGTCAAAGAAAAGGGGGGACTGTAACCAAGCAGGACCCTTAGGGGACCTTCTCTGTGACAGACAACTCCCCCACTCCCACCCCACCATGTCCTCCACCTGCCTCTTGTTTGTAGAAAAGCTTTAGTCTCGCAGTGATTCTCAAAAGGCTGGCTCAATAGTTAATGATTAGGAAATAGGAAAATGTAGAAACAAAGATGCGAAGAATTGACTCATTGGAAAAGACTCTGATGCTGGGGAAGATTGAAGGTGGAAGGAGAAGGGGACGACAGAGGGTGAGATGTTTGGATGGCATCACTGACTCGATGGACATGAGTCTGAGTAAGCTCCAGGATTTGGTGATGGACAGGAAAGCCTGGTGTGCTGCAGTCCATGGGGTGGCAGAGTCGGACACTACTGAGTGACTGAACTGAACTGAGAGAGAAAACCAGTTGGGCCAGGAAACTGGCAACAATTTAGACTATAAACCAGACACAGAATTACCAAACTCCCAGTTTCCCTGAAAGATACAAAGGTCTGATTTACACAGTCTTTTAAGTTATTTTAACAGGAAGCTGGCCCCCACCGGATGAAAACTGCTGACCACAAGCACATAGACCACACACTGGTTGAAAACAGAAGATTGGTGATGCTGGAAACTTCACCTTGATGCCAACCAATCCAAGAACTACACACAAGCTGGTCACGCACCCTGCTCCCTCCCTCACAGTGCCTTTATGATATTTGTCTCCTAAGTAGCAACTTGGAGATAGCCTTAGGACAGCAGTCCACCATCTTCCCCGGTTGCGGGCCTCCTGAATAGAGCAAATTTTCCTTTTCCACTAACACTCATCTCGGGTACTGGCCTTTTGAGCAGCAAGCAATGAAACTGGGGTTCAGTACTGGTGGTGTCTGGTTATACAAAATAAACCTGTATGTACACAGAAAACTTCTGCAAGGAAAAGAAACTGGTAAGAAACATAACCCTGGGAAATGAGAAAGAAAAAGACTTTTATACTTTTCCAAAAACAGTTCAGATTCCATGTGCATTATTCAGCACTCATAATAGTGGCATTCTTCTAGAAGGCACAAAAAAGTATGTATCATACATCAAGCTGGAAACCAAGTTAACCCACTAAAAATAATTCAGGGTGTAAGAAAATGTATATACAGTATTAGGTATTAGTACAGTAAATGTGTTATATATACCAGCACTACTACTATCATAAAATGCTGATTTCAAAATGAAAAAAAAAAAGTTTAGCAAACTACTCAGATACATGAGGAGAGTATTTTCAGTTTTCACCATGGACTGATAATAGAAATTTTTGTAGAAAGAACTTAAAATTACAGTGATTTGTTTAGTGCTTTATAGTTTTCAAAATTATGTCAAAACTGATTCATATGTGTTCCTTTACAGTAATTCTTTGGATTACAGTTAAAAGTTAGTCCGGTCTGGAACTGAATATGTATTTCCAGAATTTAACAGGAGTGTAACAGTTCGCTGGAGCTTGGATGTTCCCCAGACACCTCAACCTCAAGAGCAATATTAACTCAGTTGTATCCCCCGTGGATCAGTGGTAAAGAATCCACCTGAAGACGCAGGAGAGACGGGTTTGACCCCTGGGTGGGGAAGATCCCCTGGAGGAGGAAATGGCAACCTACTCTAATATTCTCGCGGGAAATCCCACGGACAGAGGAGCCTGGCGGGCTACAATCCATGGGGTCGCAAACAGTCGTACCAGAATTAGCGACTACACAGCTTAGCGACTGAGCACGACGACTGTTTCCCACCCCATCTCCCGTCTCACCCGATGGTACCGAAACCAGAATCTGGAGAGTTATTCTGAATCCCTTTGCAGATCATACACACTAAAAAATTATTTGTTGCGTATCTGACTTCCTGGGTGGCTCAGATGGTAAAGCGTCTGCTTACAATGCGGGAGACCTGGGCTCGATCCCTGGGTTAGGAAGACCCTCTGGAGAAGGAAATGGCAACCCACTCCAGTACTCTTGCCTGGAAAATCCCATGGACGGAGGAGCCTGGTAGGCTACATACAGTTCATGGCATAGCAAAGAATCGGACACGACTGAGCGACTTCACTTATCTGAAATTCATATTTAACTGGAGTCCTATATTTTATCTGGCAAACCCACACATTTTGGGGAACACAGCTCAGCGGGTGCCTCTCCAATTCATGGACCACTTCCTAAAATCTCAGATCGCCTATGTGCGCTGCTGTAGTAATTACCTAGGCAAGAGATATTAAAAAAAGCTTAGCTACACCACCCTTAAGGCAGAAAGTGAAGAAGAACTAAAGAGCCTCTTGATGAAAGTGAAAGAGGAGAATGAAAAAGTTGGCTTAAAGCTCAACATTCAGAAAACTAAGATCATGGCATCTGGTCCCATCACTTCATGGCAGATAGATGGGGAAACAGTGGAAACAGAGGCTGACTTCATTTTTCTGGCTCCAAAATCACTGCAGATGGTGACTGCAGCCATGAAATTAAGACACTTACTCCTTGGAAGGAAAGTTATGACCAACCTAGACAGCATATTAAAAAGCAGAGACATTACTTTGCCAACAAAGGTCCGTCTAGTCAAGGCTATGGTTTTTCCAGTGGTCATGTATGGATGTGAGAGTTGGACTATAAAGAAAGCTGAGCACAGAAGAATTGATGCTTTTGAACTGTGGTGTTGGAGAAGACTCTTGAGAGTCCTTTGGACTGCAAGGAGATCCAATCAATCCATCCTAAAAGAGATCAGGCCTGGGTATTCGTTGGAAGGATGGATGTTGAAGCTGAAACTCCAATACTTTGGCCACCTCATGCGAAGAGTTGACTCATTGAAAAAGACCCTAATGTTGGGTAGGATTGGGGGCAGGAGGAGAAGGGGACGACAGAGGATGAGATGGTTGGATGGCATCACCGACTCGATGGACATGGGTTTGGGTGGACTTAGGGAGTTGGTGATGGACAGGGAGGCCTGGCGTGCTGCGGTTCATGGGGTCGCAAAGAGTCGGACACGACTGAGAGACTGAACCGAACGTAGCTTAATCCCCCAAACCAGAAAATTTCCGGGTTCAGTAAACTTCGGGCAGTGAGGAAGCGCCGAGGATCGTAGACCTTCCGGTGGCCAGTCTCCCGAACGTGCTTTACGCCTCAGACACCAACCAGACCAGTGCGCACGACTCCGCGCTTGAAGGCTCCTTTTGCAGCAGTTGCTGTGAGTGCCGTAAAGCGGAGTTGCCGCCGCTGTTGGCTGAGGTAAGGTTTGAGAGGCGCTGCTTGTTCTCTGGGGATGGGCGGGCGTCTCAGGAGGGTGTCGCCGGTGGCTCGGCTGCCGTCGCTGGGCATTCCCCCAGCTTTCTGAGCACCTGCCCTGGCCCAGGCAGGCCACAGGTTGAGCGCCCTCCGGGCGGGGAATACTCAGCAAGGCAGTCCACGAGTACCTCAGGGAGGGTGTGCTCGGGCTCCCCCTGCCCCGCCGCCGCGCTTCTGGTCGTGTCAGTCACGAAAATCCTCCTTCCGGGACAGGTCCGGTTTTGGACTCCATCGAGACCCTTGTAGGACCCGGTTGGGGTCGTGACGTTTGAGTAGGGTCGTGAGAGCCGTCTCGGGGTTTGGAAAAGGATCTGGGGCAGGAAGAGAGCGTTGCCCGTTGTGGGGCCAGTGTGTGTAGAAGTGTAGAAGCATGAAAGGAGCTCCCAGGTTTGGGCAGCTCTGCGTATTAGGGGACTGGCTGGAGGGATGGGTGTGGAGACGGGAAGGCCAGGAACGTGGCGGGAGCTAACGCTGGGGCTCCACTGGGAAGGGCCTTGATGCCCCAAGAGGGAGTGCGGTGTGCTTCCGCGGGCAGTGGGGGAGCTACGATAGCTTTCTAGAGAAGGGTGTTTGAATTTGTCATCCCTTTCTCTCTTGCTTTCCCCCTGGGTTCAGCTTTCAGTTCAGTTGGAGGAGTGTTTACTGACGCGTCCATTTTGTGTACTTAATAATGGGATGGACACTGCTAGCCGTGTAAAGTTTCATTTGGCACTGACATATGCCTTTTGTTTGCATTATCAACGAGGGGTGTCGGGAAAGGTTGACATATAGAGAGTTGACGCGAGCTTTGGATAGGAATCTGGGGAACTGTGTTCAGATTTTGTCACCATCACCAGTTCTCAAGTAACACAAGAGAAATCACTTCTCTCTGGACCTCAGATTTCTCAGATTAAAAAGAGAACCTTGATGATATCAGGTTCTTTTTACTTTTGAAGATAGCAGGTTTCCAAAGAGTAAGCATCAGCCTGTGAACAGATACAAAGTGAGTGAAGGAGCAGTGCGTTAGAAATTGGGGAAAAAGAAGTCTGGGATTGGGCTGTACTTTGAGGATGGATAGAGTTTGAGTCATCCAGAACCATCTCTATTAAGCACCATAGATAAAGGTAGAGGCAGCAGGAATAAGCCTCTGGGAGGATAGAGGATTTGGGGAGGATGGCACTACATGTTGAAGGAACCTCAATTGAAAAGAAAATGCAGTGTGTTCTAAAAAGGAAGAAAAAAGGAATGAGAGAAATGTCAACGATACACAGAATTTGATTTCTTGGATCTAGGTGATGGATATTTTGAATCTGTGTTTCTAAAAAGTGAATTTAAGTGCTGTTGATAAAAATGAGAATTCTATCAAAATTCTAGGATGTGATAATGTATTGGGAGTATGGTGGTGCAGATTGTAGTTTTGTGTTGCCAGTAACTAGCCTCTTGGGCTGTTATTTAATTCTTCTAGATCCTCTAGATCATTCTCTTCTGTAAAATAATGTTGTTAGACTTGGTGGGCTCTCTTCTCTAAAACTTGTAAAATGTGAGTGTGTGAGGATGGAGAACTGTTCTCTTCTGAAGGGGGCAGAGAGATAGTTGATGGAGAATAAAAGGGTTAAATTTGAGGTGTAGGACATAGAGTTAACTATTTAGACAGCTGGAGTTTGAGAAAGTTAAGTAGTAAGGTTTCTCTTTAGAGATGTTAGTTAAAATCTTGAAAATGAGTTTGCTTTGAGGGAGAGATTGTAAAGAGTCACTATAGGATGTGTGCGTAGATAGACTAGAGAAATGATTAAAAGAGACATTTAGAACTCTATGAGCAAGGACTCCTTTTCAAAAAGGATTATATTTTGAGTGCCAACATTTTACTGAAATAATTTAACAATATTTACAGTAAATATTAAGCAACCATTTCTGGGACTCTGGCAGAAAATAAATAATTCAGATAGATACAGTCTCCACTGTCATTCTGATGTCTGTTCAGAAGTAATATCATTACATGCTTATTTATTCAACAAATACTTATGTTTCATGCCTGCAATGTATAATGAAGAAAGCAGATGTTGTTCCTATTGTCCCTGCATGTAAAGGCCGTAGTGTCTAAATCAGTGCTTTTCAAATTTTAATGCACATATGAATCACCTGAGGATCTTAAAATATAGATTAAATATAGATTCTGAATCACTGGGTCTGCAGTAGGGCGTAAGAATTTTTGACATGCTCCAACGTGATGTTGATTTGTTGGTCTGAGGACCATACTTTTAAGTAGCAAAGATTAAGCCATTACTACTACTTATTATCCACTTTATTAATAATTTTACTGTCTTTATGAAAATAATATATGTTCATTATAAAAATATCAGGACAGTGTAGAAAAGCATAAAGAACAATGTAAAAATCACACCAACCTCCATACTTAGAAATGACCATTATTGATATATTGGTGAACATCCATCCAGATTTTATGTAGGTACATATATTGACACTTATATATTGTACTAAGTACTTGATGCCTGCTGAGTCATGTGTTTGATTCTGTTAGCTTTATAGTTTTACTGAGATCAGTACCCAAACATCCTCAACCAAGCAGTTAAGTACTTGCGTTCTTGGGGGAAAGACTTTACCCAGTTACAAATAACTTGGTTTAATGCTGTTCTGTTACTCCAAAAATTGGGAGATATTAAAATAATGAAAGCTTGTGATGTTGTAGGGTCTGTAGTATTTGTTAATTGAGCCATAGAATGAGAGAATTTTCTAAGTTTTTTTGAAAACTTAGTCATTTTTTCCCTTCTCATTAGAAAGTCAATTGATAGTCACATAGGATAAATTAAAAGGAAAAAGAAAAACACCTACAGTCCTCCCAACCCAAAGACAGCCACTGTTCTTACTCTGGCGTGTATGCTACCAAGGTAGCTCTTAAATGACCCATGAAAATAATGTATGTAAACTATGTTTGGGTCAAAAGAAATCCTTGGTTCCTCAACTTTCTGCTGCCTTTGCAATAACCATACTCTATTGTTTATACTATAGAGTCTTATGACAGGTTAACAGCTCACAGGTTGCCTGGTGTCTGTAGGGTGTACATAGGACCCAGTAATGTTTATGAACTTAATGGAAAAAAGAATGAATGAGGGAACAAACCAAACTGCTCTGTGTGACATAAACTCTGGCTGTCGCTCTTCACCTGCTGGTACTTGCACTCACCACTTATCTCAGATACTTTTGTACTGTTCTGGGGACACAGCTTTTCTGGGGTAACAGAAATCCATCTTAAATCTTTTAAAATCTATGTGTTTGAATTCTACTGTGGAAGAATATAGAATATGGAATACTGAGGAATATGGAAACATGACAGCCTCCTGTCTCAAGGAACTGTAACTGATTAAGACTGACTGCAAAAATAGTACAACTATAAGTGCTGTGTGGATATAAATGAGGGGGCCTTTAGTTATCTGAGAGCAAAGGGAATTACTAGTAGACTAAAGGTCTACTAGTTTTTTGTCTACAATTTTATTGCTAGCATTTATCATGTTAGAATTTGTCATGTTCTAGGTACTCTTCAGTGCTTTACATGTCTTAATCTGACAGAACAGCCCCGTGAATTAAGTAAATTTATAGATCCATATCTTTTAAGATGGAGGCATAGAGAGATTAAGTAACCTGCCTAAGAACAGATATATATATAAGCTGCAAGTGGCAGAGCAGGATTTGGACATAGTAGTCTGTCTTCTGGAGAAGGCAATGGCACCCCACTCCAGTACTCTTGTCTGGAAAATCCCATGGATGGAGGAGCCTGGTAGGCTGCAGTCCATGGGGTCACAAAGAGTCGGAGATGACTGAGCGACTTCACTTTCACTTTTTTCACTTTCAATTGAGAAAATAGGGATACCATTAACAGAATAGAGGGGCAAGTCATGAAAGAAATCTGGCTTGAAGGTGGACAGTGATGTTTAAGAGGATATCACCAGCAGTCTGGTGAAATATTTGTAAGCACTAATCAGTCGGTAGATACAGGAAGTATATCTAATTAAATGATTAGGAACAAGCGAATGTAAAGAGAATGTCCATCCAGATTTCATATCAAACACAGAATAGTACGCTTTGTAGGCAATGCCACTTCCTTCATCCTTTTACTTTGCCCCCAAAAATCAGTCCCCTCCTGTCTTCATTTTCTTTCTTATCTAGGTCTTTCATTTCAGACATTGTTTAAAAGCTCACTACTCCATAGTCACTTCAGAAGGAGTTGCTATGTATTTTGGATTTTTCTGGAGCATCAAATGGAGAGACTAATTTTTTAATCTTCAAGTGTCAGCATTTTGAGAGAGGTTATATTGCAAAGGGTTAAGAAGTGAGAAGTGAATGAGTGGTAAGCAGATGAAGAGCCTTCTTAAATCCTTACAGTCTAACCTTTGCTTCCAGGTTACTGACTGTCTTGCAAAGTTAGCAATGAAAGAAGAACAGTATATTAGGACCACCGGTATTTAAGTAAGATGGATAGCATCTGTTGCTACTGGGGTGTTTTTGGCTTAGAACAGCTGAAAATGTTGACTTTTTTTCCCATCTTCTCTCTGAATACATCTTCAGAAGCGTTTTTCTCTTTATGTCTTCCAGTTTGCTACCTTATTTCAAAACAATGGCTTTGACTGTTTCCACTACCCTCTTCTCTAATTTAGCCTCCTGTTTTATTTTGCAGTGCAGGACATATTTGAATCTCAATTCTGTCACCACCTATGCCTTCCTCTCATTTCTCAGTGTTCCTGAATAAATTGAATCTAGCAGCATTGACGGAGAAGGCAATGGCACCCCACTCCAGTACTCTTGCCTGGAAAATCCCATGGACGGAGGGGCGTGGTAGGCTGCAGTCCATGGGGTTGCTAAGAGTCGGACATGACTGAGCGACTTCACTTTCACTTTTCACTTTCATGCATCAGAGAAGGAAATGGCAACCCACTCCCTCCGGTGTTCTTACCTGGAGAATCCCAGGGACGGGGGAGCCTGGTGGGCTGCCGTCTATGGGGTTGCACAGAGTCAGACACGACTGAAGTGACTTAGCAGCAGCAGCAGCAGCAGCATTAGCATTGAGGGCACCAGACTAACACACATCATCTTATGACCCTAACTTCAGTGCTAGGGCTGGTGATTTCTTGTTCAGGGGCCTCTGATATCAAGAGAGGTGATCCAGAAGGCACTAGTGGGGAGAAGTGGAATAAAAAAGTCAGACAGTCTGACATTCTTTCAAACAGATCCCTATCAAAATAATCCTCAAAAGAGTAGTGGGGGACGGGTGTCAGGTTAAGGCAGATGCCAAAATTTTTCGTGCTATTACCATCAAAGAACAAAGGATAATGTGAAATGGCAGTGGGAAGCTGAAAGAATATGAAATGCTGCTCTTGGTTGTAGTAAGAGCCTGAGAACTATCTTGAGCTTTCTATCCTATACATTTTTCCTTCAAATTTGTGTGCGGCTTTCATCTACCACTAGTTTTTTCCAGCCTTTCTCATGCCTTGATACAAATTGATAATAAAGGACAAAAGAAAGGGTAAAAGAATGTGTTTGTTCTTGGCTGGAGGTGACAGTCTTGATCTCTCGTTACCCCAGGCTCAAAGACTGAGAGGACTGATAACTCTGACACCTACAACCCATTAGAGGTTCAGTTGGGAAGCAGATCTGCCCGTTCCTTTCTTCTTAATTGCCAAATCCTAGTTCATGCACTAGTTAGAGCCTGTTTCCAAGTCATCTAAGACTAATTCTGTGCTGTAGTTTAAAGTGAAAGTGAAAGTTGCTCAGTCGTGTTCGACTCTGCGACCTCATGGACTATATAGTCTCAAGGCCAGAATACTGGAATTGGTCACCTTTCCCTTCTCTGGGGGGATCTTCCCAATCCAGGGATCAAACCCAGGTCTCCCTCATTGCAGGTGGATTCTTTACCAGCCGAGCCAGAGGGGAAGCCCAAGAATACTGGAGTGGGTAGCCTATCCCTTCTCTAGCAGATCTTCCCAACCCAGGAATCGAACTGCGGTATCCTGCATTGCAGGTGGTTGTATTAGCCTTCTCATATTTGCATTAGAACTTGAAGATACTTAGGTACTTAAACCTCGTAACTCTCCTTAGAGTCCCCATTACATCTTTTTTTTTTAAAAACATTTTCTATCTCCCCCCACCATCCCATCATTTAAATTTACTGTCTGTATAGTGTTCTTCTTTTCCATTAGACATGATATACTGCTTTCTTTATGAAGCTTTACCTAAGTATAAGTGAAAATACATTACTTGTCCTCCCCAGCATTTTTAATAGCTAAAATGTCACATGTAAAGAGAAATGTATACACAAATAATATTTTTCTTTTGGTTCTATGCTGTATTTCTCCATATGTTATTTTTAAATGTTTGCTGTTCAGGAGTTAGAACTAAGTATGGGCATTAAACTCTAAAAATTCACTTTTTCATATTTCATATTCTGTTTTATTGTAAAAGTTCCTGTAGGACAGAGAACTTTTTTAAATAAAAACTTAAAAAAAATAGTTTTGTGTTCTCTTGAACATTGTGCACTTATTTGATATATTTAGCATGCTTGTTATTTCTGGATATCAATTCAATCATTTTTAGCATGATAGGGGAGATGATTCATATATTCTAATAACTGTAATTCAAAATAGAAAATAGTAAAAGCCTTGGGGTTAGTTTCCTCTCTTTGGGCTCCATAGTAGCCTGTACTTACTCCTTCATGGCCATTACACTCTTGATAGTGTGTCTGTATTTATCTCTGATACAGTCTAGCACAAACCAGAATAGTGGTTCTTAATAGATGTGCAGGTGGTAAAGATCATGGTTGTGCGTTTTGGAAAATACTTCCCATGCTGTTCTTTAGGACTTCTTACCCTCCACCACCATCAATCACCATTCTTTTAAAAACTCTTATATACTCATCTCTAAAATCTTTGAAGATAGGGAACTGTATTTTACTTATCATTTTCTCTTCTGGGCTTAGCATTTTGTTGGCATCTCTCCCTTTTAAGGTAGACAGTAAATATTTATCCCTTGCAAGAAGGTAAGACTAGGAATTTATAGCTGGAAGAGGTTGCTTCTGACTTGGAAGAGCATGAAAGACTTCATAAAAGGAAGGTCATTGAGAGGAGTGTGTAAAGAGGTATAGAACTGGTTCTCTGGAAATAGATGAGAATACTTCAGACAAGAGGGAATGAACAAAAGCAAAGAGATAGGAAAGTGTCTTGTGTATTCCAGGAATACTTGGGCAGAAACCATAGAGTGTGTGAAGTGGGAGAAAGTCTAGAAAATTTGCCTTGTGTTCAGTTAGATTGTGAATGCCCTTGAATGCTTCTGTATTTGACCCTTGAACAGTGCAGTCGGGGGTGCCAAACCTCTGTCAACTGAAATAAAAACACACATCGTGCGAGCTGTGAGTTTCAGTTTTATTTGGGAGACAGTCTCAGATAGTTCTGAGTAATTTCTTAGAAGATGAAGTAGATAGGGGAGGTCAGTAGATGCATAATTTTGCAAAGAGGTATGTGCACTCGTGCACAGGTCTCTGTAGAAGTTTACTCCTAGTCACAAGGAACACCTATCTCAGTTAATGATTTTAGTGCTTTTCTAAATATTGGAAGATGAACTAGGTTCATAAACTGTTTCTCCTGAGATATTTCTAACTATCTAAAGGCCTGTTTTCCCAGAGGACAGAGTGCTTCATCCTGCCCTTCACACTGAATTCCTTTCACATGTACTGTAGGTTAGCAACTGCATTGGCTAAAGACTTGATTCTTGTAGAACTGGATGGTAGGCACCATTCTTTACACAGTCAAAAATCTACATTTAATAGATTCATCCTTCCATGTTTGCAGTTCCATATCTACAAATTAAGTCACCAGCAGGTCATGTAATACTGTAGTGTTTATTATTGAAAGAAAATCTGTGTGTAAGTGGGCCTGTGTAGTTCAAATCTGTGTTGTCCATGGGTCAAATTTATGTGAAACTTGAGCTTTACTTGTAGGTGATAGGGAACCACTGAAAAATTTGATGAAGTAATTTGATTCATTTATCAGCAGCTTGGTGTGTCTGTCAGTGTAAGATTATGAGTAGACAGAAAGTGGAGCCTGGGACATCAATTAGAATTAAGACATTTGTACAATTAGAGTTTAAATTAGAATGACAGTGAAGAAAGAAGAGGAAGTTGGTGCAAGAGATATTTTAGAGGTAAACTCAATAAGCCTTGGCCTCTTAAGTATAACATTATTCATTTTAAAGTGGTAATTCCATTCCTAATGAAGAGATGGTGCTAGCAAAAAGGAATGTTTTGATGGGCTAATATTCTTATCTTTGCAGTTTGTTGAATTGGTTTGACATTTACAGAAAATAAATAATGAAATAAAGTTAATTGGATATCATCTTGATAATAAAAATGTAGTTGTGATTGTTGATATATTCTGGAGATTTAGTTCATGTAAGAATTAATAGTAGGTTAGAGTTATGTCCAAAAAGAGAACAAGATGTTAATTCTGACTTTATTTTTCTGTAGCGGTTTATATAGGTCTTTTATATTTTCTTCCCGTTTGTTAATTGAGGCACAGGAAAGGCTGGACTATAGCACACTCCAAGTGTTACTTTAGATTTTAGGAATCAGAGTACAATACATTGATGTACTTTTTAACACAATTATAAAAAGCTGAGCTGAAATACTGAAAATGAAGGCTGTTCTTTTTGTTATCTTGTGAGCTATCCTTATCACAGTATATATTTGACTGTCTTATTTTAGGAGGTTTTAGCTGACAGCAGAACTAATACCATTATTAATATTGTTTGATGTTGCTAATTTTTACAGTTTTAGGAGATAGAATATGATCATCATTTCTTCAGTTATCTTTGCTTGATGCATTATCTGTAAATCAAGTAGATTACTCACATCATTGGTGATATTTCTCTTAAGTAGTTTGTTGACTTTATGTAACATCATTGGATGTTTGCTATATATAGGCTTTCACTCTGGAAGCCCATTTGGATTGTTTCAAAATCCTATGAATTCTGATTTAAAGAGGGTAGAGTAAAAACATTTGTGCCCTCTTCTATCTGAAATTACCCTGAAACAGCAAGGAAAATGAGAGACAGAGATGTATAGTTGACCTTTGAACAACAAAAGTTTGAACTACTACATGTGGATTTTTTTCAGTAGTAAATACTACAGTATCATATGACCCCTGGATAGTTGAATCCACAGATGCAAACCACATATATGAAGGAAACGCAGATACAAAGGAACTACGTATGTATATGAAGGGCCAACTATAAGTTATATGCAGATTTTTAGCTGCATAGAATGTTGGTGTCCCTAACCCCTGCATTGTTCAAGGGTCAGTTATAATTACATCTTTGAAAGGACTAGAGTCCTGTATCCCAAATTGAAATATTTGAGAACTGTTTGTCAAATGTAAGCAGGAAGAGATTAAAAGAGCATTCTGACAGAAAGAGATCTCAGATAGAACTGACAGAGCAATGAAAGGTAGATCTGTTTACAGTGGTGTCAGGGTGCGTAGAAAAGCAGTAGGAGAAGCTTCCTTGGAATGTTTAGCAGTATCTTCTAGCAGGAAAGGAAGAACAAATGAGAAAGCACAGATACACGATCTTTGCAGGAAGCACTCTTTTGTTTTTTGTTTTTTTTTTTTGGAAGCACTCTTTTGATGAGGCAAGAAATAATGGCTAAACATCTTTCTTTTCCTTGTTCTCACATCCATTGTCTCTCACACACACATGCACAGAACACCCTGTGTCATAAAGAACTCTCTTGTAGGCTAGAGAGACTACCTTCTAGTTCAGAACACAGCCTTAATTCTTCCTCCTACAATCCTCTTGCAAATAATTAGCCTGGGTGAAGCTCATGTCATTCAAAGATAAACAATGATAAAAATAAAATGAGTACAGTATCTACACAAAAGTGTTACAGAAACAAAAGCAAAAAGAAATGGAAAAACAAGTGACGAAGACCCATGAGAAACTGTAGTGGCATAACAAATTTAAGGAGACAACCATTTCTTTAAGGGCTTCCCTGGTAGCTCAGCTGGTAAAGAATCTGCTTGCAATGTGGGAGACCTGGGTTTGATCCCTGGGTTGGGAAGATCCCCTGGAGGAGGGCATGGCAACCCATTCCAGTATTCTTACCTGGAGAATCCCATGGGCAGAGGAGCCTGGCAGGCTACAGTCCAAGGGGTTGCAAAGAGTTGGACACGACTGAGTGACTAAGCACAACACAGCCATTTCTTTAAAATAATAGAGAAAGCTAACTGGCTAGGAAGAAATAGTAAGACAGTGGTAAATCATGAGTCATAATTTGGCAGAACTCAAGAAAGAAAAGAAAGAAAAATAAAATCAGGAATAAAAAGCCGCATAGGAAACAGAAAGAAGAATTAATATTGTTGAAAACTCAGTAAGGGATATGACAACAGGCTTTTAAAAGTTGAGCAAAGTGAAATGGGAATGAAAGGGGATGAAACAAATGCTTAATTGTAGTTCTGGAAATAGAAATTCAACATTAGAACAGAAAAGTTTTCAAAACACATAAGAAAACCTGTTGCAGAGAAAGAAATCTTGATTCTACAGATTGGAAGGGCACATAATGAAGAAAAACTAATAACAGTCATTAACATCATTACATAACCTAGTTTTTAAGAAAGTGTATTTCAAAACTAAGGAATGTGTTTGTTCTTTGCTCATCCATTAAAAAGATCATCTTGCCTGTAGTGCCAGGGAAAGGATCACATATTATTAAGGGAGTATTTAGCATTGCAGGACAGTGGTACAAATCCTGTAAGTCATCAGAGGAAAGAGGGTGTGACCTCAAAGCCAAACTATTAGTTGACACCTGTTTTTGAACAATGCAAGAACTCAAGGTAAATAATGCCCATATTCTAAGGAGAAGATGAATATCAGTCATCTAGTAGAAGAACAGAGATGATACAGTGAAAGGACTGGCAGGGAAACATAGTAGGAATAAGATTTTAAAAGCTGAGAGGTTTGTATTACGGAATAAAAGAGAACTATAGCAAAGTGAACTAATAAAAGTCAGGATTAAAAGGAGAGATGTAGAAGGTGTTAATAGATTTCCCCTTATTTTTTAGCTGGAGAACTAAAGACAAAGTTTATGCATGAAGTAATAGAGGTATTAGTATATAGTTAAAGGAATAAAGATAAACATTTGAAGAACCAAATGTAGTGTGTGTGACCAAAATCAAACAGTGAAGAGGAGGTAAGAAGAAGTAGAACTGTATTAAATTACTTGTTCTAAAGGAATAGTCAGATGGGACCAAAGATGAACAGAAACTTTGAGGAATTCCCTGGTGACATAGGGGACATGGGTTCAGTCCCTGATCCAAGAAGATTCCACATGCCACAGAGCAGCTAAGCCTGTGCACCATGATTACTGAGCTCACATTCTGGAACCTGCAAGCCACAACTAATGAGCCCCTGTGCCACAACTACTGAAGCCTGCACACCTCGAGTCAGCAAGTTGCAACTACCGAGCCCATGCACCTAGAGCCTGTACTGCACAACCAGTGAAGCCACTGCACGTGGGAAGCCCACACTTCACAGCTAGAGAGTAAGCCCCGCTCTCCGCAACTAGAGAAAGCCCACGTGCAGCAGTGAAGACCCAGTGCGGCCAAAAATAAGTAAAGCAGTGTGTACGCGTTAAAAAAGAACAAAATTTTTTATCATGACTTTTTTACACTTGCCAAAAACTGAAGATGTATATAGGATATTTATAAAGATGGACCACATCCTATATCACATTGGACAGCAGAGCTGTTACACAGGTGATGTTCCTTAACCAAAAGTTTATTTTTTCTTTGGCAGTGGTTCTTAGTATGTGCATCAGCATCTCTTGAGAATGCATCAGAAATGCAAACTCAGAGGCCTCACCCCAGTTCTACTGAATCAGAAACCCTGGGGGAGAATCCCTCCCATCTCTGTTGGTCAGTTTTTATAGATAGCTCAGTTAAGTTTATTTTTTGCAGTTGTAAAGAATGCCATGATAAACATTTTAGTTCTTCCAAGTTTAGTCTTACATCTGATGATTTCTTTAGGATAGGACTACCAAATCAAAGAATGTTCTGTTGAACTTTAGGTAACTTTTTCTTGGTTAATAAAGGTGAAAAATTAAATATAGGCTTTTTTTGGTCTCTTCAGAAATATTGTTCACAGAAAACAAGATTACCTTTTTACTCCAAAAGATGAAACCAGCTGGGTTACTTTCAAAAGACAACCAAGTGAGCACTGCAGACTGATGAGTAGAATCAGTAAGAACGTGATTTTGGTGCTTTTAACTTTGACAAGTTCTGCATTTCTGCTATTTCAGTTGTATTACTACAAGCACTATTTATCAGCAAAGGTAACTTTTTTTTCCTGCTTTCTCATTATTAAACTTCATTTTAGCTGTATATCTTCCTAACATACTTTCCTTTTGCAGTACATAAAATTAATCAGTTTTTAAAATCCTTGCAGAAATATTTCTTAGAGATTCTCCTCTTCATGGGTGTGGTAAGAAGCAATTCAGAATTGCAGTTAAAGATTGTTATAATAACACACTAAAAGTCAGGGGTGCAAAGTTTCAGTGATGTTGAAATTTTCTGATAGAATTATGTGAAAATTGTTATTTTTCCAAACATATCATCACTCATTGGAAAGAGTTCAGTGGTAAATAATTTTGATAAAACGTTAGATTTAGTTTATTTTGGTACAAAGTCAATTTTAATATAGTGCCTAACAGGGAAGTGTAGTGTTATAACTTACCTTTATTATAAACCTTTAGGCATAAAGATAAAGAGACAATGATTTAGAATCTAGTAGCTTCTGAAGATCTTTTAAATATACTAATTCTAAAGAGATAGCAAAGAGTTTACTACTATTTGATGGAAATTAATAGATTCTGAGATGTTGACCATATATGCCTGTTTAATAAATTATAGCAGTCTCAGTGTTGTCCATCTTGGGTAGTTATATAATTGTAGAATTCTTAGCTCATGACTGTATGTATTTAGATTATGCTTTTTAATGATTATTAGCCATTTATATAGGTTGAACCTCATACCTGCCCTAAGTGTAATGTTAAGTGCTGGGCTTTGCATTTACTAACTTTTATTTTTGTTATCTTCCTAGAATGGATCTGGTTTATCAAAATCCAAAAGAAGCCGAATTGGATTTGATGGCACACAGTGGGTATGTATGACAGTCGAGAAATTCTTCAATTGCCAAGTTCATTTAGTTCATTCACTTATATACTTAATGAGTATTTGTTGAATTAATGACAGTTGTAATAGCTAGCTTGGTGGGAAATGGGAATAGGTGATAGAGGGCAAAGGGAAGACACTGTGCCAAGTGCTTTATATGGAGTATCACATTTAGTCCTTATGCAAACTTGATGATGTTAATACATGTTTGTCCTCAGTTCACTTAAAAAGATTAAGGTTGGTTGGCTAATAAGTGACTGATTCCAGATTCTAACTGCTTGTTTCCAGAATCCTCATTCATTGAGTTATGGTGGTTCCTCAGATGAATAAATATGTGAAAAGCAGAAATGAACCAAGAAAATATAAAAAATATTTGCAAAACGTGTGTCTGACAAAAGATTGATATCAGGGATAAATAAAGAACTCCTGCAACTCAGTAATAGATTTTTTTGTTCATATTCTGTCAAATTGAACAAGTGTCCTATATTCCTGGTTTGCTGAGAGGTTTTTATCATGTAATAGGAATTGAATTTTGTAAAAATTTTTTTGTGTTGAAATTCTCATAGAGGTTTCCTCCCTTTATTAATATAGTGAATTTTATTGATTAATTTTCAAATGCTGCCTTTCATTCCTGGGAGAAACTATACTTGGTCATAATATTTTCTTCTTTTTTTAACTACAGGAATTAATTTTTTAGTATTCTGTTAAATGTCACTACATCTGTGTTCATGAGGGACAGTGGTATATACTGTTCTTTCTTTTTCTGTAATGTCTTTGTCAGGTTTTGCTATTAGGATTACACTGACCTCAAAATGAGTTTGAAGTATTTCCTCCTGCTCAGTTCTGAAAGAGTTTTTGTATAATTGGCATTATTTCTTCCTTAAATCTTTGATAGAATTCACCAGTGAACCATCTTAGTCTAGAGTTTTTTCTTGTTTTGATGGCAAGACTTTTTTTTTTTTACAACAAATTCAATTTTGTTAATAGTTATAAGGCAAGTCAGATTTCCTGTTTCATCTTGTGGTAGTTTTGTTAATTGTGTTTTTAAAGGAATTTATCCATTTCCTCTAAGTTATTGAATTTTGGGTCATAGCATTGTTTATTCTAACTTTTTACTTAGTTGTGTCTCCCACTAAGAGATAATAAGCTCCTCTGGAGCAGAGATTATTATATTCTTGGTATTTGCATAATACCCTACAGTAAAAACAAAGGATAAGAGACTGATTCATACATTTATCTCACTTTTTTATCTTTATAATTCCTGATATTCTAATCTGTTTATTATCTTGTATATGTTTTTATAAGTTTCTTCAGATTTTTGTGAGTAATCATTTATCCTTAATTCCATGAAACATCTTTTTTGAAGTCATTATTGCTTTCATTAACGTAGGCTTTTAAGCAACAATGTATGCTATTTATTCTGTTTATCTTGGTTACTCTTAGATATTGTTTACTCCTAAGTGTGATTATTCGGTTTCCATTCTGATTTCAAAATTTATTTTTTGCAATAGAATGTTCTGCTTACTGCTCAGCAGAATTGTATTTTAAAATATCAGTATTACAGTATTATTAGAAAGTCAAACTGTATACAGGAATGGTCAAGCAGACAGTGTATTTTAGTTTGTCTTTTGCTTGGCAAGATTATTAAGCAGTATTTCAAATATGAAGAAAAGTTCCACATGCAATTGATTTTTGGTTTTGAAAATGTTGACGTGACTAATTTTTTAAAATTGAAAAACCTGATATTTCCTCTCCAACTTTTGCTTGAAAAGATTTAGCTACTACCAAGGGAATAATTTGTAGGTCCCGAGTTCTCATCTCAGATACTGCTTCCTATGTGAAGATTTTGATATCCTTTTGATGTACAGTTAATTAGTTGATTACTGTTCTGTACTTACCTTATATTGTAAATATTTGTACATCATCCTCAGTAGACCGTGAACTTCTTGAGAGCAGGTATGGTGTATTATTTATTTGTGGGTTTTTTACTGTTAGCAAAATAGTAAGCCTGGTATCTATTGAATAAGCACTCTATATGTATTCTTATAAAATTAATGAATAAAATTTAATGAGATAGATTATTGTATTGGTTTAGAAGAATTAAGGGAATTCTTTTCCTCTCAAACAGCGTGCAGTTAAAAAATTTATTATGCTAACATCCAGTCAAAATGTACCTGTGTTCCTTATTGATCCTTTGATTCTGGAATTGATTAATAAAAACTTTGAACAAGTCAAGAATACTTCTCATGCCTCCTCCACTTCAGAATGCAAGTTTTTCTGTGTTCCAAGAGACTTTACTGCATTTGCACTACAGTATCAACTATGGAAGAATGAGGTAAGATGATTTGCTTTCAGGTAATGGAATGTGTCTTTTGTAAAACAATATAAGATTAAACCAATTTAAACTGTAAAATGTTTAAATTTTTTATAAAGACTTATAAATTATATCAGGAATATTTTCGGCTATAAATAACAAAACACAAGGCTCCTCTGTCTGTGAGATTTCCCAGGCAAGAATACTAGAGTGGGTTGCCATTTCCTTCTCCAGGGAATCTTACTGACCCCAGTTATTGAACCCACATCTCCTGCATTGGCAGGTGGATTCTTTACCACTCAGCCACCTGGGAAGCCCACAACTGGAAGTAGATTTGTGCAGTACAGCCTTGAGTTAGGCCTTTGCTGTGTTTGATCAGAGCAACTTCTTTGTTCTTGACTTTGCTCTGTCATGATTATGAAAAGGCAAGCCATTTCATAGTTCTTCCTGTTTTGTCTATCTCCTCACACTTTAGGTCTGATTCCTCTTCATGTTCTGTCTGGCCTTTTAAATTTTTCCTAAATTTACCAATTTATAATGCTTTTATTTCATCCTGTACAGTAGATTCCTTCTCTGAATTGGCCACTCTTACACTCAATCAGTACTTTCCGCCTCTTAGGTTTATGAAGAAAGGAAATCCTACAGTAGTTAATTCTAATATAAGGAGAACCAAGGTGAAATTGTATTAGACAGGATAAGTTACATTAATTGCTGCTAAATACAACCCTAAAATCTCATTGACTTAGTGCAAAAAAGGAGTAATTGTCTCTAGACAAAATCTAATGTGAATAAGGGTGTTCCTGGATGACTTTCCTATAAGCAGTGCCTCAGGATGCAAGCTGTTTCATTTGTGTGGCTTCCCTATCCCGCAGTTCTTTGTTTCCCTACATGCAGATAAAAGAGAGAAAGCAGAGAAGATCTTATGGGACATTGTAAGGCCAGGCCTAGAAGTGGTATCTGATGCTTCCGTCCGCATTCCTTTGACCAAAACACAATTTCACTCTATATCCAGAAAGGGGAAGGCAATTGTAACTGATACTGGTTAGTATTCTGTACCAGAATGATCACTTTCTAAACATAGTTCCAACCTTTAATAACTTTAATGCCTGGTATTACCACTTAGAACTTTATTTTCCTTAACTGTAGATTAGGTGTAATATCTTCCTTGTTGACCTCACGTAGTTTCTATGGACATCAGATGAGATAATTAATGTGAATAAGCTTCATACACATTATATAAATATAGACTTAAAAAGAGGTGGTGGTGTAGAGTAGAAAGAACTTTGTATTTGGTTACATAAGACCTAAATGCTGGTAGTAGCTTTGCCTCTTATTAATTTTGGCTCTTTGGACTTCTGTGAGTCTTTTCTTTATCTACAATATCTGTGCTACTTACTCTTTAAGATAGGTGTCATGAATTCAACCAGTGAGTGAAAGTCGCTCAGTTGTGTCTGACTCTGCGACCCCATGGACTATATAGTCCATGGAATTCTCCAGGCCAGAATACTGGAGTGAGTAGCGTTTCTCTTCTCTAGGGAATTTTCCCAACCCAGTGATCAAACCCAGACCAAACCTGCATTGAAGGTGGATTCTTTACCACCTGAGCCACAAGGAAAGCCTAGGAATACTGGAGTGGGTAGCCTATCCCTTCAGGGGAACTTCCTGACCCAGGAATCGAACCGGTGTCATGAATTCAACCAGTGAGTGAAAGTCGCTCAGTTGTGTCTGACTCTGCGACCCCATGGACTATATAGTCCATGGAATTCTCCAGGCCAGAATACTGGAGTGAGTAGCGTTTCTCTTCTCTAGGGAATTTTCCCAACCCAGTGATCAAACCCAGATCAAACCTGCATTGAAGGTGGATTCTTTACCACCTGAGCCACAAGGAAAGCCTAGGAATACTGGAGTGGGTAGCCTATCCCTTCAGGGGAACTTCCTGACCCAGGAATCGAACCAGTGTGTCCTGCATTGCAGGCGGATTCTGTAACAACTGAGCTATCAGGGAAGCCATAGATGTTATATGTAAATGCAATAATGTTTATAAAAGTTCTTTAGAAACTGTACATTTCTATTCAAATGTGAGGTGTTCTTAATAATTAATACTGTTTAACCATCTGTAGCGCTGGTTGTTAGGATTAAAAATCTACCCTATAGGTTAATCTTTTTACGTGAGAGTTATACTATAACTAATAACTGTTGGAAATGTACTTTGCTTTATAGTGTAACTTAGTCTGTTTTCTAATGATGTATATTATGATAGACTTTTATTTTAGTATCAGTTTAAGGCATTGGGATATAACTATGAGATGAGAAACCCTGCTCTTATGAAGCACTTTTGAAGATTATTAGAAGTTAAATTGAGAATCACAGGTTTAACTTTAAGTCCTTACATTAACTTTTACTTTGGAGATGCTAACCAGAGAACACTATAATGAATGGACATTCTCATTCCAAGGGAGAAATTTTTATTGATTTTCATAAAGAGAGCCTTTGAACATGTCTTCCATGCTATTTGGTTTCTCTTTTTGATGCTTTCCTTAATTCTCCCGCCACCACCTTTCCTTCCTCACCTTCATTTTTTAATCTTCAGGCAAAGAGCAGAGTAGGACAATAATACGGAAGACTTAATTCAGTGTACGAGTAACTTTAATTTTGCTACTAGTATTTATTTTAAATACTCAAGCTTGATGTTTCTTTGGTTTTAGGAAGGCTGGTTTCGGATAGCTGAAAATATGGGATTTCAGTGCCTAAAGATTGAGAGCAAGGACCCCCGGCTGGATTGGATAGACTCATTTTCTGGAACTGAAATCCCCCTGCACTATATCTGCAAATTGGCCAGTCATGCCATCCACTTGGTGGTCTTTCATGAGAGGAGCGGCAACTATCTCTGGCATGGCCATCTACGGCTGAAAGGACACATCGACAGGAAGTTTGTTCCTTTTCGAAAGTTACAGTTTGGTCGTTATCCTGGAGCTTTTGACAGGTAAATTCAGGGTCTAAAGGGAATATGTGAAACCTACCTTGTTCAGTCATGAATTCTTATTCTCTTTTTCACATTTAGTAATAAAACCTAAAATGTATTTCATGCAAATCAGTTTTGAAATGTAAATATTCAATAAGAAGCAACTCATGAACATGTACTCCAGGAAATATATATCAGAATGTTCATAGCAACATTGTTCTCATTGCCCCAAACAAAATGTGGTGTGTTTACACAATGAAGAACCATGGGGCAGGGAAATGAAGAAGCTCTTAACTCATGCTCTATGTAGCAACAGAGATGAATCCTACAATGCTGAGTGACGGAAGTGAGGCATAAAAGAATACAAGTCTTATTTTATCCGTCAAGAGTTCAGACACAGGACTATGTATGTTTGTGGATATATACTTACAAGTAAAAGTGTTCAGAATGTAAAAACTTCCAGTTATGAGATAAGTTCTTGGGATATAATATACAGCATGATGACTATAGTTAATTAACACTGCTGTATTATATATCTGATACAGTTGCTAAAAGAGTAGATCTTTAAAAATGATACCTTATATGCTTGATCTTTAGCTATTTTGCTTATGTTGTATTGAATGTACTTTGAAGAGGCTGCCAGTTTTCTGAATTAAGTCCTTGTAATAAGTCTTAATTTTTGTTTTCAGGCCAGAGTTACAACAAATTACTGTTGATGGATTAGATGTTCTCATTCCAAAAGATCCAATGCACTTTCTGGAAGAAATACCACACTCTAGATTTATTGAGTGTAGGTATAAAGAAGCTCGAGCATTCTTTCAGGTTAGAGATAACCAATATTGTACTTTACAATTTAAAGGAAATGTGTTTATTTTTAGTATTTACCAATTGAGGCAGGGGGAGGGTAAAGGGACTTATGTTAAAAAGAGACTTAGGTAAGAAAACATCTTTTCTGATTTGTCTGTTTCCTTCTAGATTGTTTAAATTTTTAAAGTAGATTAAACATTAACCTTAAGGAACAATTTCTTCCCCAGTTGAATGGTTTGATATTTACGGAGACCTTATTTTATTTGGATAGACATTGACAGGTTCAGCACTGGCCTCTGCTTTTAGTTAGGATCACGCACAAACTTTATAAAGATGGTACATTCTGTTCTTAAAGCAATCCAAGTAGGATCAAACCATGTATAATATGTACTTCATAGAAAATACAGTTTTTCTCAGAGGGTTGGCACTGAATATGAATTTTTTGTGTTTATGAAGGTTTTTCAAGATAGATGCTACACAAAGACCAAGTGCTTTTGAACTTTACTTTATTCTGTTGTTCTGACTTTCAGGTCAATAAACATTTATTAAAAGCTGGCTTCCCAGGAACTCTCCTGACCCTGGGGATATAAAGATGATTTTAAAGGACATGAAAGTTCAGCTCTAGGAAATGACATAAAACAGAGATACAGTGAAAGCAATCAGATCTGTGGTGGGGTTTTGGTACTCTAGTTTTTCCACTTGCCCTTTATTTTTCTGAGCAAACTTTTCTTTTATTTTCTGGGTTCCCTTCCAAGAAAGCTGTGTACACAACGACTGGAGGGGGATGAGAAAAAGAAGTACCAGCTGTATCATCAGTGGCCAAATGCCCAGAACCAAAAAATGCAAGGGTTTTTTTTCTGATAGGTTGTGCTGGCACCCAAGGCCTAGACCTGACAGCCACAGTGGGCCTTCCTAGCCCTGTTCTTTTAAATCTGTAGATTTGTGGCTGGAGCCTCATGAATGAGAAGCTGGAAAACTGCATGTGTAGCTGGGCCAGTGTCAGTGGGCAAGTGCTGCCCTTCACATCCCTACCACAGAGTATAAGGAAGCAGAAGAGAAGCAGACTGGTGCTTGAATTTCACCATCCATTCACTGTTCCTGTCTCAATGAGTTTGTTCTGGTTGCCACCTCTGTCCAAGCAATTATCACAATTAATTGTGAATGTCTGTCCTGTCCTCCTATAAGATGATGTGAACTTTTTGATAGCAGGCATCCTATTTTACTTACCTGTGTAGCCCCAGCATCTAGCACAATACCTGACACAAAGAAAAGATCCTATAGTGGTGGAAAAATGCATAAAGAATAAGGTGCTCAGCATCAAAAGGTTGTTTTTTTTTTTTTTCCCCAGAACGCTTATTGGGGCTGCTCCATTTACTTGGCAAGCATTTGCCCATACTCATTTTATTGATCTTTGTGAGAAGGCAGTGTAAAATGTAAAATGTTTCAAAATAATGAGAAATCATGAGAATCAGTTCAGTTTAGTCGCTCAGTTGTGTCCGACTCTTTGCAACCCCACGGACTGCAGCACGCTAGGCTTCCGTCAACTCCCGGAGCCTACTCAAACTCATGTCCATTGCATTGGTGATGCCATCCAACCATCTCAACATTTGTCGTCCCCTTCTACCTCCTTGAATCTTTCCCAGCATTCGGGTCTTTTCAAATGAGTTGGTTCTTTGCATCAGGTGGCCAAAGTATTGGAGTTTCAGCTTCAACATCAGTCCTTCCAATGAACACCCAGGACTGATTTCCTTTAGGATGAACTGGTTGGATCTCCTTGCAGTCCAAGAGACTCTCAAGAGTCTTCTCCAGCACCACAGTTCAAAAGCATCAATTCATTGGCACTCAGCTTTCTTTATAGTCCAACTCTCACATCCATACATGACCACTGGAAAAACCATAGCTTTGACTAGATGGGCATCTGTTGGTAAAGTGATGTCTCTGCTTTTTAATATGCTCTCTAGGTTTGTCATAGCTTTTCTTTCAAGAAGCAAGCATCTTTTAATTTCATGGCTCCTGTCACCATCCGCAGTGATTTTGAAGCCCAGAAAAATGAAGTCTGTCACTGTTTCCCCATCTGTTTGCCATGAAGCGATGGGACCGGATGCCATGATCTTAGTTTTCTGAATGTTGAGTTTCAAGCCAACTTTTTCCACTCTCCTCTTTCACTTTCATCCAGAGACTCTTTAGTCTTCTTCACTTTCTGCCATAAGGATGGTGTCATCTGCATATCTGAGGTTATTGATATTTCTCCCAGCAATCTTGATTCCAGCTTGTCCTTCATCCAGCCCAGCATTTCGCATGATGTATTCTGTATATAAGTTAAATAAGCAGGGTGACAATATACAGCCTTGACGTACTCCTTTCCCGATTTGGAACCAGTCTGTTGTTCCATGTCCAGTTCTAACTGTTGTATCTTGGCTTGCATACAGATTTCTCAGGAGACAGGTAAGGTGGTCTGGTATTCCCATCTCTTGAAGAATTTTCCACAGTTTGTTGTGATCCACATAGCCGAAGGCTTTGGCGTAGTCAATAAAGCAGAAATAAATGTTTTTTCTGGAACTCGCTTGCTTTTTTGATGATCCAGCAGTTGTTAGCAATTTGATCTCTGGTTTCTCTGCCTTTTCTAAATCCAGCTTGAACATCTGGAAGTTCACGGCTCATGTTCTGTTGAAGCCTGGCTTGGAGAATTTTGAGCGTTGCTTTGCTAGCGTGTGAGATGAGTGCATTTTTGAGGTACTTGGAACATTCTTTGGCATTGCCTTTTTTGAGATTGGAATGAAAACTGACCTTTTCCAGTGGTCCTGTGCCCACTGCTGAGTTTTCCAGATTTGCTGGCATATTGAGTGCAGCGCTTTCATAGTACCATCTTTTAGGATTTGAAATAGCTCCCTGGAATTCCACCACCTCCACTATCTTTGTTCATAGTGATGCTTCCTAAGGCCCACTTGACTTCTCATTCTAGGATGTCTGGCTCTAGGTGAGTGATTACACCATTGTGGTTATCTGGATCATGAAAACCTTTTTTTGTATAGTTCTTCTGTGTATTCTTGCCACCTCGTCTTAATATCTTCTGCTTCTGTTAGGTCCATATGATTTCTATCCTTTATTGTGCTCATCTTTGCATGAAATGTTCCCTTGGTATCTCTAATTTTCTTGAAGAGATCTCTAGTCTTTCCCATTCTGTTGTTTTCTTCTATTTCTTTGCATGGATTGCTGAGGAAGGCTTTCTTTTCTCTCTGTGCTATTCTTTGGAACTCTGCATTCAAATGGGTATATCTTTCCTTTTTTCCTTTGCCTTTAGCTTCTCTTCTTTTCTCAGCTATTTGTAAGGCCTCCTCAGACAACCATTTTGGCTTTTTGCATTTCTTTTTCTTGGGGATGGTCTTGATCACTGCCTCCTGTACAGCGTCACGAACCTCCATCCATAGTTCTTCAGGCATTCTGTCCATCAGATCTAATCCCTTGAATCTATTTGTCACTTCCACTGTATAATCAATCGTAAGGGATTTGATTTAGGTCATACCTGAATGGTCTAGTGGTTTTCCCTACTTTCTTCAATTTAAGTCTGAATTTGGCAATAAAGAGTTCATGATTTGAGCCTTGAGCAGCTCCCTGTCTTGTTTTTGCTGACTGTATAGAGCTTTTCCATCTTCAGCTGCAAAGAATATAATCAATCTGATTTTGGTGTTTACCACCTGGTGATGTCCATGTGTAGAGTCTTCTCTTGTGTTGTTGGAAGAGGGTGTTTGCTGTGACCAGTGCATTCTCTTGGCAAGACTCTGTTAGTCTTTGCCCTGCTTCATTTTGTACTCCAAAGCCAAATTTGCTGGTTACTCCAGGTATCTCTTGACTTCCTACTTTTGCATTCCAGTCCCCTATGATGAAAAGGACATCTTTTTTGGGTGTTAGTTCTAGAAGGTCTTTTAGGTCTTCATAGAACTGTTCAATTTCAACTTCTTCAGCATTACTGGTTGGGGCATAGACTTGGATTACTATAATATTGAATGGTTTGCCTTGGAAACAAGCAGAGATCATTCAGTCATTTTTGAGATTGCACAAAATTACTGCATTTCGACTCCTTTGTTGACTATGATGGCTACTCTATTTCTTCTAAGGGATTCTTGCCCACAGTAGTAGATATAATGGTCATCTGAATTAAATTCACCCATTCCAGTCCATTTTAGTTCACTCTTGTCATCTCCTGTTTGACCACTTCCAATTTGTCTTGATTCATGACCTAACATTTCAGGTTCCTATGCAATATTGTTCTCTACATCATCGGACTTTACTTCCATCACCCGTCACATCCACAACTGGGTGGTGTTTTTGCTTTGGCTCCGTCTCTTCATTCTTTCTGGAGTTATTTCTCCATTCTTCTCCAGTAGCATATTCGGCACCTACTGACCTTGGGAGTTCATCTTTCAGTATCATGAGAATAGTGTCATGTTTTTAATTCCATATTTTCAATTCTGATTTTGAGATTTTAAGGGCAACCATCATTCAGCATTCAAATCAGGAATATGGATGACAGATGCTCAGAGGGCTAGTCAGCTTATCATAGCCTCATACTTCTGGTGTTTAAAGTACAGCAAGGCTGGAATGCTATCAGCAGATTTCTCTTCATAACAGGGTCAACTGGAACTTTGTATTCATTTTTCATCATGTTAGTTGTGTCCTTCACTTGCAACAAGACAGACTCTTGATTACTAATTTGTTTTCCCCTTCTGCTGCTGCTGCTGCTAAGTCGCGTCAGTCGTGTCTGACTCTGTGCGACTCCATAGACGGCAGCCCACCAGGCTCCCCCCTCCCTGGGATTCTCCAGGCAAGAACACTGGAGTAGGTTGCCATTTCCTTCTCCAATGCATGAAAGTGAAAAGTGAAAGTGAAGTCGCTCAGTCGCGTCTTGACTCTTAGCGACCCCATGGACTGCAGCCTACCAGGCCCCTCCTTCCATGGGATTTTCCAGGCAAGAGTACTGGAGTGGAGTGCCATTGCATTCTCCTCCCCTTCTGCTAATGTATTGTTATTACTGATTTTGAGTGTCTAATGAGACTGATAGCTTTTTAAAAAATCCTTTTCCTCGTAAATGCTTCTTTCTTTGTAATTTCTTATGTTAGAACCAGGAAGATCAGTTTTTCAATTAAAGTGAACATACATAACTTTGAACACTTGATGGCGCCAAACAGTCTTAAATACAATGCCTGGTGTTTAAAAAAAAATTAATGAACTAACCTACTAGATCTCATACAGCAGCCTTCTAACTTTCCTTTTTTAAAATAGTAATTTTTGGAAACATTTTCAAATCTTCAGAAAAGTTACAGATGCAATACAAATAATTCCTTTTCCTTAACCATTTGGGAGTTATTTGTTGATCTCTACCGCACAACCTCAAATAATTTAATATTTCTTAAAAACAAGAACATTCTCCTAATATCTTAATACAAAAATCAGGAAATAACATAAAGATTATTACCATTTAATCCTCATTCAAGTTTTGCTAATTATCATAATAATGACCGTTATAATAAAAGGATCTAGTTCAGAATCACATGTTGCATTTATTTTCTGTCTCTTTAGTTTTCTTAAATCTGGAAGTTTCACAATCACTTTTTAACATTTATGACTTTGATATTTTTGAAGATGACGGGCCAGATATTTTGTAAACTGTCCCTTATTTGGAGTGTGTGTGGTTTTTCCTCATGTTACATTGATATTGTGCACCTTTAGTAAGAATAACACAGAAGTGATTCTGTGCTTTCACTTTATCGTGTCAGATGCTGCTTGATTTTGATTTGCTCCATGTGGATACCCACATCACCTGCTCAGGCCCCGATCCCCATGCCCGGCCACCGCTGTTCACTTTCTTGCTCTGCCTCATGTAATGATTCTAGTTTAGAAAGAGTCCAGGAAGAGGAGAACAGAGGGAAGTGTCTTCTGACTTCCTTTATTTACTTCAACTATTTTCTCAATCTACCAAGAAGCATAGAATAATACATATTTTTCTGCACTTGATTTTGTCTGAGCAGCAGCTGTCAAAAAATAATTGGTGCGCTCCAGTGTGTTGAGTTCCAGTAAAAAAAAACAGAGAGGATATCGAAATATCTGGACCCCTAGTTCAGGAATATCTAGAAAGCTATATTCATGTCCTCTTCTACTACATTGCTCTGAGACCTGGGGCAAATTTCTGAGCCTTAGTTTCCTCCTCTATGAAATGAGTGGGCACTTTCTGTTACCTTGTTATTTTTAATCTATATTTTGGGGAAAGATTTGGGGAAAGGTTGCCTGAACAGGAAAGATCAAATATGACATGGTATTTAAATTAGGATTCAGTCTTTTTCTAAATGTACGATAATCCCAAGATTTATATGAGATATTTTAAATGAGAAAAAATATATGTTTGCTCAGTTATTATGTCCAACTCTTTGTGACCCCATGGTCCATAGCCCACCAGGCTCCTCTGTCCATGAGATTCTCCAGGCAAGAATACTGGAGTGGGTTGCCATTCCCTTCTCCAGGAATCTTCCCAGCCCAGGGATCAAACCCAGGTCTCCTGCATTGCAGGCAGAATTTTTACCGTCTGAGCCACCAGGAAAACCCTATGTGTAACTATAATTTTTAAAGTCCATAACAGATGTAAAGGGTGTATAGGTATATACATCTTTATATTTTAACACATATGAGGGTCAGTTCTAACGAATGGAATTTCTGGGAGTGTCATGTTATTAAAGGTGTGTCACAGAGGTGGGAGTACGTCCATGCAGGGGCAGCCTTAATTGGACATAACTATCAGAGTAATATTTTTGTAGAACATAAGGTTTTCATTTCTATTATTTAATTTGATCCTTTCAGTTACTCTGTGAAATAAGCCAAGATTCACCATTAACCTTTAAGAAAACTAAGGTCTTAAGATGTAAGATGTAAGGTCTTGAGATATAAGTCATGGTCATTATTGGCTGAGCATGGACTAAATTCTGAGTTTCTAAACTCCTAGCTCTAGGCTTTTCTCCCTGCATCAGGGGTAAGAGCATGCATCTCTCATTCTGGTCATATGTCCTAACAGCATTGTGGCTCTGAGGATGTTTTCACGTTAAAGAGATCCCATATACTTTCATATGGAAGAGATCCCATATACATATTCTGGAGAATATAACATCTTCAGGAATCCCTCTTTTTTCCTAGGAATACTTTTTGCTTGAAATACATGGTCCTTGTAGGAATTGTATTTCCTCCTGTTGTAAAAGAATGCCATGATATTTTAGGATATTGTTGGCATGGGAGGGGCTTAATCAATCATGTATTCATTTACCCATTTATCAGTTTGTGTTAGTCACATATTATATGCTAGGTACCATTTTAAATTTGCATATACACTGATGCAGAGATTCAGTACCTGCCTTCAAGGAATCATCTTTACAGCCTACTGGAGGAAATATAAATAGAATCAGCAGTTAGAATGAAATATGATAAGGGAGAATATGATAAGCAAAATAGGTGAAGGGGATTAAGAGATATAAACTTCCAGTCATGGGTATGTAATGTACAAAATAGGGATATAGTCAGTAATATTGTAATAGCTCTGTATGGTGACAGATGGAAGCTAGAGTTATCATGGGGATCATTTTGTAATGTATGAAAATATTGAATCACTGTCTTCTACACCTCTATGAAAATATTGAATCACTATGTTCTGTACCTGAAGCCAATATAATATTGTATGTAAATTATAATTCAATTAATAAAGAAGCCCTTGATCTTTTGTACCTCAAAAAATCAAAAAAGAATTGAATATAATAATTATAGTAAAAGTATATAAAAATGGTAACTTATGAGCTCATTGAACAGATTATTTCATTGGTCTGTATCTACATATCTAGACCAAACATGATTTTTTGCTCTCTAATGTTGAACTGAAGAGGAGTCCCGGAAGAATAAATATATATGTATTCCTAGGAAAATCAGAGATTGTTTTTCAGAGGGTGGAACTGAAACATGCAAGATTTTATTAGTCAAGGGCATTTCAGACAAAGGAAACATGTTAGGAAGACCCAGAGGCTTGAAAAATTGTGGCATATTTGGCGAGTGAAATATGAGGAGGGTGGAGATAAAGGCCAGACCAGTAGTCTAGACCTAAACACAGTGACCTTGTCTGTCATGCCAAGAAGTTTAGATTTTGTCCTGTAGGTAGTGAAGCATTAATGAAGAACTTATAGTTCTTTCTTCAGTTCCAGAACCCCCTAAAAATGAAGAAAAGTGAAGAGACTATAAATAAATGACTAGTATTTGTATAGAATTTAAAAATTTGTGAGACATTTGTCTGTCATCCATTATCGCATTAAATTTTCACAGCCATCTTGCAGACTATAATTATTATCCTTTAATTATTGATGAGAAAATTATATCTGAGAGAGGTTTGTTCTTGCATTCTCTCATTCAAGCACTATTTTACACATTGGAGATACAGTGATAAACAAAATGAAGACCCTTTCCTCATAGAGCTTATTTTCTTCTGAAGTGATATGCCCAGAGTCACAGCTAAAACGAAGTGAGATTAGACTTGAACACAGTCTACTTCAAAAATCCCATGTTCTTTTTACTATACTAGTCAGTCCTAAAGAGCATTTATACTAGTGAATGATGAAAATATCATTGACCGCATTGTACTTCAGATATGCCTGTAACTCTCTTAATTAGACTTCTTTTCCTGTAAAACTAGAACGTATAAAACTCACCCTTTGGGAATCCTGATTATATTCCTTCCTCCTTTAATTTGGCTCTCCTAGAATCTGCTCTTTATAGTCTTATTTTAATGTGTGACTAACAAGGAATTCTGAAACCTGATTTTTATACTAGAAAAATTATAATATGGAGTTAGTTTTCAAGTTTAATTTGGATGTCAGAGAAATATTTCTGGTAACTTAGAAATGGCTATAGTAGCTGACTATTTGTTATATCTGTAGCAATACCTTGATGATAACACTGTGGAAGCTATGACCTTTCAGAAGCGTGCAAAGGAATTGTTGCAACTAGCAGCCAAAACATTAAAGAAGTTGGGAGTACGGTTCTGGCTGAGCAGTGGAACTTGTCTAGGTAAAATTCTTCTTGCTTTTCATTTGTCTTTTTGACATTTCATCCTCTGTGGCTTTAGGGATGACTGCTTGAGATGACAAAACATCGGTGGTATTTGAAGTGTCATATTTATAGACAGAATAAACATAGTGCATGGAGCAAGGATTTATTGATTTTTTTAGAAAGAAATAACTTCAAAATCATAAAACAGAATTAGGAAGGCCATCTTGTGTTTCCCAAAATAATGTGTATAAAATTTATATCAGAACATGTAGACTACATGTGATCCTCAGGTAATCTTTAGATTAGCATTTTATTATTTCTACCCATAGGTTGTTATTCTCTTTAAAAAGAAACTGTATTCTGTTTCTTTACTTACAAACAATACAGACAACTTGCATTGCACCAAAAGTTTCTGAGAGCAAGTTTTTTCTAAGAGAAACAATGAAGGGAATGTTACAAGATCTTTCACAAATCTTTTCCACATCATGATGGTATCACTGATTGGACATCACTGTCTAACCACATTCTGTTTATTCTGAGATGGGAAAGTGTAGAATCCAAGAGTGATTTCCAAATCTCTTTCCACTATTCATTATATCAAACTTCTTTGGAATATAAAATTATTTAGAATCGTAAAATTTTTTTTATTCTTGTTTATGATAGCTGATTACAGCTGTTTTTGCTCCCTCTTAGTTATAACTATTTGTACAAAATTTAATTCTGCACCTGCTTTTAGAGGGTTACTGTATAATTTATTTAATTCGAGATGTTTTGAGAATGAAAGGAGTGCTGTTAGTAATTATGGTACAACAGGTATAAACAGGGATATATGGTTATCCTGTCATTTAAGCTCTGTGGAAAATTCACATGGTTCTTCCTGTCAAGTACTTTACAGCTAGAGTAATACACCTCCGGCTCTTGCCCTGCACAAAAAAGAGTACATCTCGTTTATGCAATATATGCTCTAAGGTTTAACTTTTTGAAGCAAGATTGTTTTGTGGACTGTTTGTGGACTGTTACCAAAATTCTTCTTAATCATTTGTCATGATATCTTTTGAGTTCTTAGCCTCATAAGGGCATTTATAAAATGAGAGAAGTTGGATTAGGTGATACTTAAAGTGTCTTACTTTTTTTTTCTTTTTTTCATTTTTAATAATTTGTGATTTTTTGATAGATGTGGATTATAGATTTTTATTAAACTGGATGTGAGATCCTGTGCTTGGCTTCTAAAGATCTGTGTTAAAATTGAAATTAAAGTTTAGAGTTCCAAACAGTATTTCCCAAAGGTAATTGTAAACATTTGTTTACTTCTTGTATACTTTGAATGGAAGGAGTAGAAGGATAATAATGGAAAACCCAGAGCCCTTAGTAATATTGAGGTATAAATTTTTCATTTTAGAAAGTACAATAGCACCTAACTTAGAGTTCGATACATAGTAAATATGTAGACATATCTTTGGATGATATGTTGAAAATTGAGGTTGATACTTCTCCATCACACATTCAGAGCTGTTAAGTTTTACAAATTACTGCTTAGGAAAGGAATATTGATTAAGCAAAAGAATTAAATTATGTTTTTAGCATATCTTAAAAGCAACCTTCATCATAGATTTATGAGTAAACATTTTAAGAAGTAACAATGTTTTAAATGAATGGCTCAGTTAACATTATTAAAGCTAATAATTTATTCAGAAATTAAAGTACATCATGAAAAGCTTTGAGGTTGCTGAGGGCTCAGAGCAGGTGAAGGAAGGAAGGAATAAAAGAAATACTCTTCAACAAGTGGCTCCTATGATCATAAGTATTAAGTTGGGATCTAATTTAAAAATTCTGATAAAGCACACTAAATCTAATCCTGTGAAATAAAATACATTGTTACAAAGACTGTCCATTCTAATAATTACTAATTATTTCCAAACTTAAGTTTTTAAAAAAGTTTTCTTATTCCTTTGTTTTTTCTTTTTTTTAGGATGGTATCGGCAATGTAGCATTATTCCATATAGTAAAGATGTTGACCTAGGAATTTTTATACAGGATTACAAATCTGATATTATTTCAGCATTTCAAGATGCAGGACTCCCACTCAAACACAAATTTGGGAAGGTCAGTAATAAAAATGCTTCACTTCATTAGTAACATGTTTCAAAAGTAAAGTTTATATTAAGCAACTCAGAGGTGTTTCATATAACATTTTATCATCCAATATTGGCCAGGATGAGTTCAGCAGAAAATTATTACCACTTGTGACTTCTGCACTATTTAAGGAAAACTAGAAAATCTGGCTTTTTATTGACCATGAGAAGGTGAAAAGGATCTTGGACTCTTAAAGAAGAATTTATTGCCATTACATTAGGGAACAACATAACATAATAATTAATTAATATAATAAGTAAGAATCCCACCTACCCTACCTGAAGTGTCATTTATTTTTTTGTTCACATAGACATCATATTATTATCACCTCAAAACATTCCATTGATTGCTAAGGACTCAAAATACAGAATCATTTCAAACATTATGTAGGTTTCTTGTTTATTTCACATGTCCTAGGTCATAGCAATTTTCTCACAGGTCAACTCGAATAGGTCATTGTGGCTTAGATAAAATCTCCTTTTAGATAATTTAATTCCTATAGCCTAAGCCTATGATCCCTGGCAATCACCTTACTCTTAATGTGCTTGTTCCCAGGGAGGTGTTGTCGTGGAAAGAAAGTAGAAGTATGTTCTGTTTGTGGAAAATTACTTCCCTCATCATAATCATTCTAGTTTATTTAAAAATTTAATAAAGTATCTTCCTGAGGTCAAAGTCAAAGCAATAGAACTCTAGTCATTCAGCAAATGACTTAACATTTCCTTAATACCCAGTCTCTGCCTGGCACTGTGCTCTGCACGTATGGCAAAGGTGAATAAGGTAGAGTCCTTATGCTTGAGGAGCCCACTGTCTAACTGAGAGAAAACAAATGCATAAACAGTTAAGTGGTTAGTGCTGCAACAGACAAATGTACCAAGTCCAATGGGAACATAATTATTTGTAGGATAAGTTTCTTAGGGAAATGCTCTCAGAATTCTTTGTACTTTTATTTCTTCTTTTTTCATATATATAACGTGTAATGATATATGGGTTTCTATACTACATTTACATAAGTTCTTAGTTATTGATTATAATGACTTACTTCCTGATAGTTTTACTTGGTTATTAAAGGGAATAATTTTTCTTTGATTACTTTTCTTTTTTAGTCAGAAAGGAGCTCTGGAACAGGATGTTTTGCAGAGTGATCCTTTAACTACTATAAGTCATTTATTCTGAGTTGTCATCAGTTGTAAAAAGCAAGATTATTTTATGTCCATTTAAGAAAGAAATCTAATGATTGTGTGCTACTGATGCACCCCAATTTCAGAGGTGCTCCAGCTTTAAAAACAGTTATCTTAAAACCTATATTCTCTCCATATAAAACATAAGAATCTTTTTTTCTTTTGATTTTAAAAAATGTTATTTCCTTTGTTTCAGTCTGTAAAGGTTTTCATCTTCTCCCTAGGTAGAAGACAGCTTGGAATTGTCTTTCCAAGGAAAAGATGATGTAAAACTTGACATTTTTTTCTTCTATGAAGAGACTGACCATATGTGGAATGGAGGCACTCAGGCCAAAACAGGAAAAAAGTTTAAGTATGAATCAGATAAGTTCTTACAAAGGGGGCTTTAGAAATAACTGCAGAAGGTAGAAGTAAGGAAGTAACTGAAAATGGGGTGGGATGGGGAATGATCATCAAGGCTCCACTGTTAGCTGATACTTCTCAGCTTCCCAAGGAGTTTCCCAGTTATGCTTGAGAAGTGAGGATACCTATCAGGACTGAGGAAGTGCCCCTGGGTTTGTCACTCCTAAAGGTCATTATGATTGGAAGCCCTTAAGTCATCAGAAAGGGAAAGCCAAAATAAGGAACAGAAAATTAGGCCCAGATTCTGAGCCAAAAAACCAATTGCCTGTTAAGAGCTGTTGGAACTTGATAATTTGATGAGAATGGGTAAGGATCAGTAAGAAGGAGATAGTTAAGGTGAAGTGAAGTTTAAGTGAGGAGATTGGCATTGGCTGGAACTGAGGTCATGAATGCTGGGCAAGCTCTGGAATGTGCCTTTAGCATAGTCTGAGGCCCATTCTTTAGAAGATACTTTAAAGGATACATTTAAAGGATAATATGGTAGTTAACAGCTACCACATTTTGTAATGTAAGGTGATTTGCATTGTAAGATGTACCATTATTGTATGTGCTAACAAGAAAGGAAAGACACTGCTAATTATAATCTTTTTTAAGACACCTGATTCAGATAGAAAATTGTAGGGGAAAAGTGTCTCAATTCTGAATTAATTGGTGGACTACAATATATTAGACTGGCATTTTGAGCATTTCTTTTAATGCTGCCGTAGTCAAACTCTTTGATTACAAAAGACAAAAATGTAGAGTAACTGTGTATACCCTTTATGATGCAGTTGGCCTGTTCACAGTTCTGAGAGAGAGAGAATGATATGAACCTGAACCCAAAGAATGTGGGCTCTGGAGTCAGGCAGACCTGGAAAATGCCAGCTTCACCCTAACTAATTGTAGCCTTTAGCTTTTTTGAACATTAATCTCCTCAATACTACTGTATGTCAGGCACTGATGTGAACATTTTTCGTGTATTAACACATCTAATCCTCATAACAACCATAGACAGTCTGTGAGGCACTGAGAATTTAAGTCATTTGTTCAACATCACAGCAAATAAGTCAGGCAGCAGCCTGTCTCTAGAGTTCATACTTTTAATCACTACCCCCTACTGCCTCCCTAATACACCTGACAGTATGAGGCACTTAGTGTAATACTTAGCCCTTATTATCAGTAAGTGGTGGTTACCTTTGTTATAATTATTTAATGTTATTAATAATATGATTGCTAGTGTGACTGCTGTCATTGTTGTCATTCTTATGGTTCTTATATCATTCTTACTGGTTCTTATGACCAGGAGCATAGATTTACCTCACCAACTAGCTGAGATTAGAGCTTCTATCACTGAATAAACTTGAGCAATTGGGCACACTGGAGAATGTTCTGTAGCACAGAAGAATAATTCCAAACTCAGATTGGTTTCTCCTGGGTACATAGATATTACATACTTTATTTGAATCTTTATTTGAAGGCAAGGAGTCTCCATGTAATATTAAACTTGTTCTGGAGATTTGAGAATAATCCAAACTTTTTTTCTCAAAGTCATAAAGTATCCCCAAATTGACATGATCCTGGAGTGTGTTCCTGAAGCTCATATATTATAAAAAATTATTTTGCTTTATGACAACAAACACTTTCATGCTAAGTAAGCTCTGATTATAAGACAGAAATACTTAGTAAGTTAGTAAATATGTAATTGACACTCTCACTGTGGCTAGGTGAATAGGGAGGTATTTTTTTGACATTTAGCTAGTTTGTTTATTAAAATATAATAAAGATGCCAAACTTAATGTATAATTTCCAGACTTAAAAAAAAAAACTGTGAGATAGTATAGCATAGAAATTAAAGGCATGGAGCCAGTCTGTTTGCTTTTGAATCCCAGCTCTCCATTTTACCAACTAGTTATTTAACCTCCCTGGTCCTAAATTTCCTCAAATGTAAAATGAGAATAATAATAGAAATTGCTACATAGAATGGTTTCAAGAACTGAGTTAATCCACAAAAAGGGTTTTGAAGAGAATTAAACATATCTTGAGTGCTAAGAAGTTATTAGTTGCTATTATTAATACTCTCAGTAGCAGTAAAGAAAACTATTCTTCTTCTTAGTCTTATAAGAAATTTATAGATCAGAAACCTGTATAATTATCTCAATATTAAACTGCCACATGAGAATGTCACCTTTTGTTTCTGGAGCTTATATTATAATCCTGTTATTCTTAATTTTTCTTCTAAAGCTTGGATTTCTTTCTTCCCACTGGCATGATCCCATGTCAAACCTCAAAAGAACTGTGCATTTCTAACCATGACATCTCTGGCTAGAAAAAGCTTCTTTCATTCTGCTTTAACTGCTCTTTATGGTAGCAGTGTTTGGGAAGTGTGAAGTGTTCTGATTATTTAATGAGAGAAATGAACAGTGATAGAACTGCCTGGACAGATGGTTTGAATCCCAGATTTTCTATCATGTTACTGTGACCTTAAAAGGCAGAGAAAAGAACAGGGGATGGTTGTGAAGAGTAGTTTCTTTGGAAGATTCCCCCAGCCATATGCCATTTTCATTCTTTTCAGTACTATTTACTGTAAGAAACTGTAGAATTATCACCACTACTATTCCTAGAGGGAAAAATCTTTAAAGCTAGTCTAAGGGTCTTTTTATCTTTATAATATTCTACTTTTTATTCATGTGTAGTTTATTCTGAGAAAAAACTTAATGATAATATAGAATACTTACCATTTTTTAATGGCTCAGATGGTTAAGAATCTGCCTGCAATACAGGAGACCTGGGTCGGGAAGATGCCCTGAAGAAGAGAATGGCTACTCACTCCAATATTCTTGTCTAGAGAATTCCATGGACAGAGGAGCCTGGAGTGCTACAATCCATGGGGTTGCAAAGAGTCAGACGTGACTGAGCAACTAACACTTTCATTTTCACCGTTTTTTATAAAGCCGAAGAGGAACTCAGGAAGGAAGCAAAAGGTCCCCCTTTTAAAACTTTGCTCTGCATGCTCCGCATGCCTTCAGAATGATGTTTTGGTCATAAGTTTGAATTATGATTACAATATTGACAGCAAATGATAAAGCTATAGCTACCAGGATATCTACCTATATATCAGGCACTATCATAGGTGTTTTATGATTTACTCTCAGATCATCCTCACATGTTCCCTGTGGGTTAGATATTCTCACTCGCAGTTAGATACGAGGAATCTAAAGCTCAGAAAAGTGAAGTAACTTGCTCAGAGTTCTCTGGCCATTAGTGATAGGGCCAAGATTTAACTTTAGACCTGTTGGATTCTTAAGCCCAAATGCTTCTGTCTAAGAGTTAATAGGTTCAATGAGTTAATACATGTAGTAATGCATTTAGAACAGTACCTGGCACATAGTAAGTACTGTATAAGTATTAGCCACAGTTGCAACTGTCATTACCATATTATTATTCTTTTACTATTACTACTCATGTTGCACTGGTAAAAGCATAGGACATTCAACACAGTGTTAACTTGTATTAGTTACTCTGGGTAAGCATTTTTTCCCAGGTCTCATATTTCTTCCATCTTTAGTTCTTAGTCTAAACTTGTACTTTCACCTAAAATCTAAATTCTCTTCTTAAGTATTGTCTAGATTTTTAATATTTATTTTTCTTCTCCAAGTTCCAATCACCAGTGATACAAGGTGATGAATAAATATATTAACCTTGCCTCCAGATGTGAAATTTTCATTCCACAGCTTTATAGTTCTTATAGATGCTGCCCAGATTCCTCTGGATTATTTCTTTCCTTCACATCTGAATCAACTAATGAGGTGGAGTCCAGAAGTTTAAGAGGCAATAATAATGGTAATAATAAAAATTAACTTATATTGAATATTTACTGTGTTCTAGGCACTATGCCAAGTTTTTATATGCATCATCTCATTTAACCCTCACCACAAATTTATAAGGGAGGTTTACTGTCACCCTCATTTTATGGGTAAGGAAATTAAGGCAGAGCTAAGACTCAGATTTGGGCCATCTCACTTCAGAGCCTGTATTCCAACCCTCATACAATACACTGTCACTACAATCTCAGTCATATTAATACTCTCTCTGTGAAAAGAGCCCTTCTGTTTATTGACATTATCAGAATATTACAGCTACCTCTGTATCCTCTGATAGGAAATTTACTACTTCGGGGCTAACTGTGGGTTCCTTAGACCTTCTGTTATATGCAGCTTCTGCTTATTGTATAGATCTTCAAAAAAATTGGATTTGTCCTCTGTGGGACTAGACTTATCCAAGTGTGACTCCTATATAATTTAACATTTCATTTCTGAAGAATTTATTTGCTAACTGCTCTGTGCCAAGGATTCTGATGTTAATATAACTTAGTTTCAAGAATCTCATACTCTAGACCGTGAAACAAATATTAAAGTACTCTATCGGCAGAACATGATTTAAATAGGTGTCATGTATAGTTGAGATACAGATTAACTCTATCTAGAATTAATGACAAGGAAGTGTGACATAAAATATAGAGAAGTTTGTTAGATAGACTTGGGAGGAATATGGAGAAGGGTCTAATAATAGGTTTATTTAACTTTTTATATTTAGATTGTTTCCATTTTTATTACTAAAAAATTCTGTGAGCATCTTTGTACATTAAGTGAAAGTTTTAGTAGGGATTGTTTCTTTGAATAGATTCCCAGAAATGGAATTATTATTATTGTTTGATTGTGCTGTTTGAGAAATAGAGGAGTAATTGGACAATCTTCTGATAACAGTAAAAGTACAAGATTTTACCCTCAGTGTTTTGTTTTATCCTTTGACTCTTTTAAGGCACTTTGCAGATCTACAGGCCTTCTCAGTCGTCTTTGTCAGCACGCTTTATTCTCCCTGCCTTTTTTTCCCCTATTTTTAAAAAGTAGACAGCTAATTTTGTGATAATTTTAGATTCACAGAAAAGAAAATAATATAATGAGTTTCTGGATACAGTCACCCAGTTTACCTTAATGTTAACATATTGTTATCATGGTACTTTTGTCAAAACCATGAAACCAGCCTTGGTGCATTACAGTTAACTAAACATTATCTGTTCTTCACCAGTTTTTCTACTAATGTCCTTTTTCTGCTCTGGGATCTAATCTAAGATCCCACATTGCATTTAGACCCCAGCCTTTTGAAGCTTGATTTGGTCCAAGATTTTAAGTATGTCACTAGTTATTAGACATCATTCCATGTCCCAATTCTGCTATGCGAGGTTATTGAGTTGCCTCCATTTTGAAGTTGCTCCTCAGTTCCTCTAAATGGAAATAAGTCTCCTCTTCCTCTGAATTTCCATAGATTTTTCTTTTCTATTTACCTCTCTTACACTGTATTTGGGTACTTTTGCTGATTTATCTGTCCTTTCTGAGTTATAGGTAAAATCAGTCCTGATAAATCTATCAGGCTGAGTGAGACCTGAGCATTGCTGGAAACTAATATAAGATCCTCTCAAACACAGTCTATAGTGTTTCCTTAAGATGTAAGGATGACCCTAGATTGATGACTTGGTCTAACCTAGCACCTTTGGAGAATTAAAGCCATGAAGTTGTTACCTCAGTTATTTTTAGTCACTGCTTCAAAGAAGTGAAAGTGGTATTGGTTGTTGAATCCCCACTCATAGGCTCTCTCAGTCATAGATTGATAACTATGCTTCCATAGTTTTAGCTCTCAAAAAACACATTTGTCTTTTGAGTACTTACAGCTGTGAAGCTAAAAAGACAGATTTGAATAATTTCTTTAAATGAGTGCATTTAAAACATTAGCTTTTCTAAAAATGATGTCATATTTCCTACTCTATTTATACCTTCATATTTTACAACATTTAGATTATATTTAGGCCTCCTTAATTAACCTCCATACCATCAAGGGGGGAACACTGAATGCATATTGTACGGTAATTGTATTCTTATACACTATATAGAAGTGGCAGTTCTTTGTGTTTTTTAAGAGAAGATTACCTCATAATGAACAAATAGTCAGCTTTTTACTTATGTGAAATAAATTTTGTTTTTAAGACATATTTTGTTGTTTGAATATATAAGAAACTCTATAAGGTAGTAGTCTAAGAGAAATGAAAACAAATTTTCGTTAAAATTTTAAAGTGTTCATAGCAGTTTTATTCATGGTAGCCAAAAAATGAAAATAATCCAAATGCCCATCTTTTGGTGACCAAATAAACAAGTTATGGTATGTTCAAACAATGGAATTCTGCTTAGCAACAGAGAGGAATTACTGATACATGGAGTAACATGGATGAATCTCCAAAACCTTATGTTAAGTGGAAGAAGTCAGATAGGCAGAATATGTACTACGTACCTGCATTTATTTGAAATTGTAAAGCAGGCAAAAGCAGTCAAGAATGTAAAAAGGTCATTGATCACCAGGGGCCAGGGTGGGTTGACTGTATGCCTGCCACAGAAGCACAGAGAGCTTTAGGGAAGCAGAGTGGTAGAAATGTTTTATATCTTGATTATTTTAGTGGTAACCCAGGTATATATTATCTGTCAAAACTTGAAATGGGTGCTTTTCATTGTGTGTAAATTGCACCTTGAAAAACTGATTTAAAAGATAGAAAAAGAAAAAAAAAAAAAACCTATGACTTAGAAAATTGGTGCTAAGAGAAAAGAGCCCAAGATCACAGGTTGAAACAAGAGGATATCTGGGACCAGAAGCCATGAATTTGATCAAGGCAGACCTAATTGCAATGATAAACTTGGAGCCTTTTGCATCTGCTTGGACAAATGAGATAATCTGAGATCAAAATAAAAGAAGCCTTTTATATGTTTAGTATGAAATTTGAAATCATAACTTAATCTCCTTTTTTCATTATCTATTATATCCAAAAAGGAATACTATACAAATTGTCTCAGACAAAGCAAGCACAACTGGAGTCTAATTACTTGTTGATGAGCTAAAGATATAGTTTTTTAAAGTTATGCAGTAGAAATAAAAATGTTCAGAGGCTTTGTCCTGTGACCTTAAAGAAAAGTTTTGTGCATGCTTTAAATGAATAGTTTTTGATATGGTCGTTATGCATGTGCATTCAGGTGTTAAATGATACAAGCTTTAATTTGTTTACTCATTGGTGATATAAATTTCTTCTAGTTCTCTAGTTTAGTTCTGTCCTATGGAGACTGCATAGGAGAGTTTGCCAACAGAATAGATAGAATCACTCAATTCACAGTGGAAGTCATTGGAAAACACAAGGTTCAATGGGTAGAATTTTATCTTATAAAATATGTATATGCTATATATGTATTCTTTATATGTTAGAAGTTTGGGATAGGATTGGTGTATGGGATCAGTAAAAACTTCAGAAACACTATGTTCTAGCCCAGTTTCTGAAAAGTTTGTTAGCTGTATCTCTGTTATGTCTTTTGCTTCTGTATTATCTGTAGCAGGATTGTAAGGAGTTTAGTGGAAGAGATGGTTTAAAAAATACTAGTCAGCATGCTGTAACTTTGGTTTTCAAGAGTTGATTCTTAGAAATGCTTAGAAAACTATGGGCAGAATCAATGCTAACGACATGACGAATGTGGCAGAGTAATTTTCACTTTGTCATATTCCCTTTACTTTAAATATTACTGATGGATATATCTAAAACACATAGCTGAGCTAAAAGAGAATGGAGTAAATAATGAAAAAGCACTATTTAAAGAGAATTTCTAAATTAAAGACAGATAAGCAGGATAAATTGAAGAAAGTGGGGAAAACCACTAGACCATTCAGGTATGACCTAAATCAAATCCCTTATGATTATACAGTGGAAGTGACGAATAGATTTAAGGGACTAGATCTGATAGAGTGCCTGATGAACTATGGACGGAGGTTTGTAACATTGTACAGGAAACAGGGAGCAAGACCATCCCCAAGAAAAAGAAATGCAAAAAAGCAAAATGGCTGTCAGAGGAGGCCTTACGAATAGCTGTGAAAAACAAAGGAGAAAAGGAAAGATATACCCATTTGAATGCAGAGTTCCAAAGAAAAGCAAGGAGAGATAAGAAAGCCTTCCTTAGTGATCAGTACAAAAAAAATAGAGGAAAATAATAGAATGGGAAAGACTAGAGATTTCTTCAAGAAAATTAGAGATACCAAGGAAATGTTTCATGCAAAGATGGGCTCAATAAAGGACAGAAATGGTAGGGACCTAACAGAAGCAGAAGATGTTAAGAAAAGGTGGCAAGAATACACAGAAGAACTGTACAAAAAAGATCTTCAGGACCCAGATAATCACGATGGTGTGATCACTCACCTAGAGCCAGACATCCTGGAATGTGAAGTCAAGAGGGCTTGGGGAAGCATCACTACGAACAAAGCTAGTGGAGGTGATGGAATTCCAGTTGAGTTATTTCAAATCCTAAAAGATGATGTTGTGAAAGTGCTGCACTCAATATGCCAGTAAATCTGGAAAACTCAGCAGTGGCCACAGGACTGGAAAAGGTCAGTTTTCATTCCAACCCAAAGAAAGGCAATGCCAAAGAATGCTCAAACTACCACACAATTGTACTCATCTCACACACTAGCAAGTGATGCTCAAAATTCTCCAAGCCTGGCTTCAGTAGTATGTGAACCATGAACTTCCAGATGTTCAAGCTGGTTTTAGAAAAGACAGAGGAACCAGAGATCAAATTGCCAACATCTGCTGGATCATTGAAAAAGCAAGAGAGTTCCAGAAAAACATCTATTTCTGCTTTATTGACTATGCCAAAGCTTTTGACTGTGTGGATCACAATAAACTGTGGAAAATTCTGAAAGAGATGGGAATACCAGACCACCTGACCTGCCTCTTGAGAAACCTGTATGCAGGTCAGGAAGCAACACTTAGAACTGGACATGGAACAACAGACTGGTTCCAAATAGGAAAAGGAGTACATCAAAGCTGTATGTTGTCACCCTGCTTATTTAACTTATATGCAGAGTACATCATGAGAAACGCTGGGCTGGATGAAGCACAAGCTGGAATCAGGATTGCTGGGAGAAATATCAGTAACCTCAGATATGCAGATGACACCATCCTTATGGCAGAAAGTAAAAAAGAACTAAAGAGCCTCTTGATGAAAGTGAAAGAGGAGAGTGAAAAAGTTGGCTTAAAGCTCAACATTCAGAAAACTAAGATCATGGCATCCGGTCCCATCGCTTCATGGCAAATAGATGGGGAAACAGTGGAAACAGTGGCTGACTTTATTTTGGGGGGCTCCAGAATCACTGCAGATGGTGACTGCAGCCATGAAATTAAAAAACGCTTACTCCTTGGAAGGAAAGTTATGACCAACCTAGATAGCATATTAAAAAGCAGAGACATTACTTTGCCAACAAAGGTCCGTCTAGTCAAGGCTGTGGTTTTTCCAGTAGTCATGTATGGATGTGAGAGTTGTACTATAAAGAAAGCTGAGTGCCAAAGAATTGATGCTTTTGAACTGTGGTGTTGGAGAAGACTCTTGAGAGTCCCTTGGACTGCAAGAAGATCCAACCGTCCATCCTAAAGGAGATCAGTCCTGGGTGTTCATTGGAAGGACTGATGTTGAAGCTGAAACTCCAATACTTTGGCCACCTGATGCGAAGAGCTGACTCATTTGAAAAGACCCTGATGCTGGGAAAGATTGAAGGCAGGAGGAGAAAAGGATGACAGAGGATGAGATGGTTGGATGGCATCATCGACTCAATGGACATGAGTTTGGGTAGACTCTGGGAGTTGGTGATGGACAGGGAGGCCTGGCGTGCTGCAGTTCATGGGGTCGTAAAGAGTTGAACATGACTGAGTGACTGAACTTAACTGACCTGAAGCAGGATAAATAATAAATCTACATCTGGATACTTCTTAAATAAATAATAATATCCAAATCAAAAAATTTTACAGGTTACCAGAGACAATGGATTGCTCATAGAAGAAAAGCAAATATACCTCAGCAGTAATAGAACACAGAAGATAATGGAGTAACATCTTCCAAAAGTTGGGGAGAAATAACTCTCAACTAAGAATGTTATGTACACTTAAAGCTAGTACTCAAGAGGGAGGTCATGATAAAGGCATTTGCATATGTACAAAGACTAAGAAAGTTTATTTTTCACACATCTACGTTAAAACTCTATTAAAGAACCCAGAAGGAAGAGTTGATATAAATGAAATAACGGTGGCCAGAGAAATGGATAAAACATGTCAGTAAATTTGTTAGCTCTTGTCTGGTTTACAAAAAAAAAAAGAAGACTATGTTAAAAATAAGTTGAGGAGGAGATTTGTTACATTTTCAAGGAATAAGTATCCTAAGTCCGGTGTTAAGGAAGAGGATAAAGATTCTGCATACATTTAGTCTTTATTAGAAAATTTTGTAGTGTTACATTTGTTGAGAAATAAACAGTAAATATTACAGACATTAATTACTACTGGATAGAAGTATTATTTAACACTTCCAGACAAGCAGAACAAAAGATAATTTATAAACCTTTACCAATCCAAATGAAAGTAGGAAAGGTGGGGCAAAGAAAAAGTATAGTAAACTGAAAACATGTAAAAATAAGCATAAAATAGTCAGCATTGTTACATATGTGTTACATACTATTCTGTGCACTTTACATTTATATATTCAGTTCAGTTCAGTCACTCAGTCTTGTCTGACTCTTGGCGATCCCGTGAACCACAGCACTCCAGGCCTCCCTGTCCATCACCAACTCCCGGAGTCCACCCAAACCCATGTCCATGGAGTTGGTGATGCCATCTAACCATCTCATCCTCTGTCGTCCCCTTCTCCTCCTGCCCTCAATCTTTCCCAGCATCAGGGTCTTATATATTCATTCTATGTTAGTATCTCTCTGAGTTACTGCTAGTACCCTCATTTTATAAATGAGGTTAAAGCACAAAGAGATTGGCCAAGGTCACACAACTGATAACTGGTGAAGCCAGGGCATGAAATCAGACAATCTAGCTATAGAGTTCAAAAGATGTCCAACCACATAATTTATTACAGTAAATATTCACAGATTAAGCTAACCTATAAAAAGATAAAGATCATCAAATAAGATAGAAAACAGCATTTGCTATAAAATGCTTGGAAAAAGCAAAATTAAAGCAAAACCACACAACACAGAAAGCTTGAAAATTACAGGGATGGAAAAGATATACCCCAGTATTATTAACCAAGGAAAATTGTACTGTAATTTTAATATCAGACAAAGTAGAATTTTATTGAAGGGAATGTTAAAGGATGTTAAAGGATTAAAAGGCCTGCTACATAATTTTACAAAGGAATAGTCCACCAAGAAGAAATAATATTCATGACCTTTATGACTGCAACAATATACCTTTGAAATATATAAATTGAAAACTGATGAAATTACGATGAATATTTGACATGTCCACAATTATGGTGGGAGATTTTGGTAATACTTTTATTTTAAAAACTGCTCTTTCAAGCAAAAATGTCAGTAAAAATATTGAAGTGAAGTGAAAGTCGTGTCCGACTCTTTGTGACCCCATGGACTATAGCCTGCCAGACTGCTCTGTCTATAGAATTCTCCAGGCCAGAATACTGGACTGGGTAGCTGTTCCCTTCTCCAGGGGATCTTTCCAACCCAGGGATCGAACCTAGGTCTCCCACATAGCAGGCGGATTCTTTACCATCTGAGCCACCAGGGAAGCCCAAAAATATTGAAGATACGGACAAAATCAACAAGCTTGATCTATTTGATGTATTGATGTATAAAAGTCTTCATCCAGCAAATGGTGAATACACTTTCTTATCCACTATAAATGGAGCATTTACACAAGTTGATTAATGTACTACATATCAAAACTTGTAGAATGCAGTTAAAAGGATAGAGGTAAACTTGTAGCCTTGAAAACAGTAAGTATGAAAGAATAGATTTTAAAAAATAAAGCTACCAACTGAAGAAATTAAAAGAACAGCACAGTCAGCCAAAGGAAAGTGAAGAAAGGAAACTTAGAGAAGAAATTAATGAAATAAAAAACAGTAGCAAAGACTAACAAATCAAAATGCTAGTTCTTAAATTATAAAAGGTAAAATTAAAGACAATATTCAGTACTCAAACCCTAGATGTCTGGCTTTAGAGTTTATGCTCTCAACTTTGTTACACTGACTGAAAAGAAAATCTGTAGACTACTAAGACAAGTCTCAAGTGTGATAATTAGGTAAAATGTGAAAAATGTTAAAATTTTCTGGAAATAATATCAATATCAACTCAGAAGATCTAAATAACTTATACTCATTAATGAAATTGAATTGCTAATTAAAAATCCTCCTTTTCTTTTCTTTTCCCTACCAAAGACTTAGAAAATCTGTAGGAAACTTTTACAATGCCTTCATAGTATAGATTATTCCGTATATTAAATAACTTATTTTGGGAAAAAGAATAACTTACTTTAATGCATTCATTTTGACTAATAGCAAAACTGAACTTGAACAGTACCAAAAAAAAATTTTAAGGGAAATTACTGTCTTAGTGAACACAGAGAAAAATATCCTAAATGAAATGCAAAAGAATAGAATTTTGTAGTGTGTGTGTATTAGTGTAATTCTCAACACTTGAAGATTAAAGGAATAAAAAAGTACATGATTATTTCAATAGATGACATTAAAAACATTTGATGTATTTCATAATTAGCAATAACAATAATAAAAGACCTTTTAGTAAACTTGGAATAAAAGGAATCTGAAATTTCTTTAAACCTGGTAAAGGGAATATACCAAAGACCTAAAGTGAGCAATAGTATTTAATGTTAAAACTTCAGAAGTGCTTGTCTCTTTTCTTAATCACTAATTAATTTTTAATTAAATTTATTTTTTTAATTGAAGGGAAATTGCTTTACAATACTGTGTTGGTTTCTGTCATACAACCATGTGAATCAGCCATAATTATACATATATCCCCTTGCTCTTGAGCCTCCCCCCTCCCATCACCCCACCCACCTAGGTCATCATAGAGTGCCAGGCTGGGCTCCCTGTGTTACATAGCAACTTCTCACCAGCAGTCTATTTTACATGATAGTGTATATATGCCTTTGGCTACTTCCTCCATTCATCCCACCCTCTCCTTCCCCCGCTGTGTCCGCAAGTCTGTTCCCTACATCTGTGTCTCCATTCCTTCCCTCCAAATAGCTTCATCAGTACTATTTTTCTAGATTCTATATATATGCGTTAATACACAATATTTGTTTCTTTCTGACTTACTTCACTTTGTATAATAGGCTCTAGGTTTCTAGGCTTCTAGGTTCAGAAGCCCTTCTCTTAAAATCAGAAATAAAACGTAAGAATGCGTGCTGTCTCTGCTTTTATTAAGCAGTATGCTGGAGGGCTTAGGCACTGCAGTTACACAAGAAAAAGACATTAAGAGTTAAAAGAGGAGACAGAATTGGTAATGGAATGTTTTGCAAGAAATTCTTGTTTAAAAAAAAGGCTTTGCTATTCCAACTCTAGAGTTTAATGCAAACTTAAGTTTAAAAAAGTCAGATTCAGTTGTAATAGATGGTGTCTCTCTTTCTCACTTAGCCTAGCTAACTAACAACAGTAAAAAGTGTTTGTCACTTAGCTATTATGTTTATAGGTTGTACAATTGATGAAATTAGTTTATCCAGACACCAATAAGTAGTTTTACAGATTTTAAGGATGTCTGTGAGGGAAAAAATGATCTATTCCAACTAAATTCTAGCTACTGTTTTTTGCAAAACTAAAATGAAGTAAAAGTGGTATGAAATAGAAAATTAATAGATTTTTTGTGTGTGATGAGATGCCTTGAACTTACATTCTGATTGGGACTTGCTTAGTCTGAATTAAATCTGTTCACATTTTGGATCCTATCTCAGAGCTTTAAAGTAAAAACTGCTTAGGAGAACTTAATCTGGGCTTTAAAAGCTAAAATAACATTGACTGTATTATAGTCTTAGTTATTATTCACTGATAACCTGGACAGAGTGTGCTGTTCTGAGTCACTTACCACCCCACCCCCACAACTTCCTCTCCACAATCCCATTTTACAGTCAGTTTTTACATTTTATGGTTTGTTTACCTTCCCTCTTCTCCTAGGAAGCTGGAATTTTCTTTTTGCTGAAAGGCTTAAAAATTATCTGGTGAAAAGAAAACCACAGTTTTAGGGATGTTTCTATTTAGGAACAAAAATTAACATTTGAGTTAAATTGTCTTTGAGTAATTTTAAGATTCTTTATATGTTTTAAATGTTTTGTTTTTGTTTGTAAATCTTTCATTGTTCAGTGAAAGCTTTGAACATTTTATTTTATGAAAGCTTTTATAAAATTTGTAGTATTCTCACCCACCCTGTCATCCTGGTTTTTCATTCTTTTCAGTTCAGTTCAGTTCAGCCACTCAATCGTGTCCAACTGTTTGCGACCCCGTGGACTGCAGCACACCAGGGATCTAAATGGGACGTTTTTTCGTTCTTTTCATTCTTGTACCTCTTTCCTAAAACTGTAAAGGATAAAATTTAAGAGAGACGTTTCCTGGCCTGTTTTACTATAGACCATGATTTCTGCTTCATTTCAACTTCAGTGTGTCAACTTGATAAGATGCGACAGGTGGACATTCTGCTGACCAGCATCTGACTGGGGACGGTAGAGGCTGATGATGGATGGTTATATCTCATGGCAAAATAAGCAATTCCATGAATATGAGTGTGCAGAGTAAAATTGGGACCAGCAGATGGTGGAACTATGCTGTATCCTATTTCTTCCTCAGCATTGAAATTTGCTGTGGCCTTTTCATAGAAGCCAGCTGGGATTGTCTATTAACTGCCAGCACCTATTGGTTTGGGTAGAAGGGACTTGTTGCTTTCTTTAGAATTGCTCTGCCTGTCATTTTCATCTGTGGCTTTAAGTTCATCTGGTAGTAAAACATGATATTGAGAAACAAAATATATGAGAACTGACCTTTCCTTGAAGAACGTCCCCGTTAGATCCCTTTTTCTATAATATGATTACACTTTGAATCTGTTTTTCTCTGTTCCTTTTTTATTTAATCCTCTGATATTTTAAATTTCTTTCATCTCTGCTATTGGTACTTCAAATCTTATTACGAAAGGTTCTTACCATGTTGTGAAGGAAAGAAATATTTCTCAGAAAGCAACAACACAGAAATATTTCTCAGAAAGCAGCAACACAGTCTATAATATAAACTATATAGTCTTAAATCTAGCAAACCTGCTAGTTTTAGTGTTCCATTTGTAATACAGAGCTTTTTACTGATCCAAAATACCTTAAGAAACGTGTTTTAGTAACAAAACTTACTAATTGAAATAATTCTGCTATGAGTTGAATTAAATTCATTATAACATATTCCTTGGGCTAGCTTAGAGAGATTCGTTTGCATTTGAGATGAAAGAAAGAAAGGAGAAAGAGGTGGGGGGAGGGTGGGTTCTTGTGAGGAATGGAAGCAAGGAAGACGCCTGGGAGAGCATCTTGGAGTCATGCCTCTCTTTTTCCCTGAAAAGTCCATGCTGTGAAGGAAGAGAAGATTCACCTTACACGGATGCTGCTTATTTTAGTGTTCCTTAGTTAGGTTCCTTTAGTAGCAGTTTGAATTTGATAGAGATTTAATGATGTGCAACCTACTAAAAATAGAAAGAAAAAAGTTTGAGACTAAGAATAGAAATTAAAAAGGGCAGGTGATAAAAGTTTGAGACTAAGAATAGAAATTAAAAAGGGCAGGTGATAAAAGGCAGAGCAGGAAGAAGGTGTTTTGTATAACTGTTTTTTTTTTTTTAAGAGAATTATTGTTGAAATACAGAACATCCAAGCATAAGATCTCTATTCCTGCATCTGAGGAGGGCGTGGGGAGAAGCTTTGCTTAAAAAGCCAATATATATTGGGTCTTACCATGTTTACATATTGTGGTATGAAATTCTCACTATTGTACAAGTTAGAAAAAGAGTTTAAGAAATACTCTGACTGATCCCGGGAATGTCTTCTTAAGCTGTCTAGGGTTATTAAAAGCCATCTAGGAGCACAGTGAAACCCAGGACAGAAATTAACTTGACCTCTCACAGAGACACAGTATTTGTGACACTGTTGTTGGAAAATGTCATATATCGCCAGGATTGATTCAGGTTCTCTGGCTAACTAGGAAGGTTTTGTTTCCTCTCTCACTTGCTACATGTGCCTCCCTCGATGTATACAAATTTCAAATACTAGAAATATATTAAAAAAGAATATTTATGTATTTAAGGAATTGTCACGGCCAAACCCAAACACTTCCCCAGGGTTTTCCAGACTCTTATCATTTGCCTCCATCTTTTGGCAACTTTTTGCTTTAACTGCAGTCTCAGACAGGCTCTCCCTGCTAACAACAAAGATGGCCACCAGCACTTCTCAGCTTCCATCCCACAGCTTAGAAACCTCTGCACAAATTCCCTTCCCTGACCTAGTGACTGTAATTTACTGGTTAGGTCTGAGTCTTTTTTACCTATCTCGAGCCTAGGTGTGGAGTCAGCTGCTTTTAGACCATATGGACTGGGACTAGGGGAGTGAAATTGGGATACAGTTAACATTAGAAAAGGAAGGAAATGCTGGACAATTAACAACAAAATGTCCCCTGTGTCTGTTTCCTAAAGCTGTTTAGTGGAAGAGTCCTTTGGCCCAGAGTACACTAGCTGTGGGTTCTTTAGCTTAACTTCCGCTGTTGGATCCTAACTCCTCTCCACATTGCCTGTTTTGCCACAGATACCTGTTTCCCAAGTTTACACTGTGCTGGACTGAGTTTGTAGACACAAAGTTTCATGTGCCCTGTGAAACCATCGAATACATCGAAGCCAACTATGGTAAGACCTGGAAGATTCCTATAAAGACATGGGACTGGAAGCATTCTCCCCCCAACGTGTGGCCCAATGGAGTCTGGCCTATTTCTGAGTGGGATGAAGTTATCCAATTGTACTGAGACAGTAGGTTGAAATGGTATTAATAGAATTCCCCTCCTGCACAAAAGGGAGATGACTGTTTAAAAACATACATGTCAGACATAAGTAGGAACCAAAGAAATATGAGAAGTTTGAAGATACAGAGTCCTAACTCCTGAGCCATCTGATATAATTCTCTCGTCTGACATTTCTTAGAGTCTCCATGTGCCAGGCGCAGTGCTAGGTTACAGTGGAGAGGCAGACATGAGTGAGACAGATGCCTGCCTCTTTTCCCCCTGCCTTTGGTAAGCACCCCAGTTCCTTTGAGGGAAACCCCCTCACCCTTTGAAGAATATTCCTTATATAGAATATGATATGTTCTATAAGTGCTTTCAAAATGTTAAATAATGTTTGTACTGGAAGGTGGGCTTACCGGGTGCAGTTAAGGAAGGGTATATATACCAGTAAAAAGGAGTAACTCCTTTAAGCCTGTATGTTAGGGCTACTTTTAAGGTTGTGGAGGCTGAGTTAATAATCAAGTGGTCAGACTTCAGGTGATGTCAAGAAAAGCTGTGAGGCGATTCCTTTTACAAGCAACCTGGCGTGGAATTGATTTAGAGCATGGGGCATCATTTAAGAAAATGACAGTTTATTTCTAGTCTTGTCAAAGATATGTAAATTTCCATACACCTTCTATTTTCATATTTGAAGTGAAAAGAAGGCTTATGTGTGTGTGATGCTTCAATTTACAGCCTTTGTGAGAATATTGTCATTGACCTGATAGTACTTGTTTAACAAATCATTCAAGTGAGACTATGCTACCAGACATGATTTCAAAAGGGCTGTGATTTCATAAAACTTATTTTCCTTATTTCATTCTCAATCAATAGGTAAAATATGAGTGATTCGTGGTCACTTAATATTTTCTGAATTTATAATCCTTATAAATCCTTATAAATCCCAATTTTAATGTTAGCCATAAAATATTAATAGAAATACCTCTACTTTTTCTAAATGTACTCCTCACTGTACTTATTCATCAATTACAGTTCCATATCTTTCACTTATGGCCTATAAACCGATTTCCATGGTACGTAAACCTGCCTGTTCCCTCTCCTCTTCTAACACTACATCAGGACTCCGAAATGCACATAAGTGGCAAACCTGGCAGCTGTTCCCCACCTGAGATCATCCTGTTTGTAAAGTTTGTATCCATTCCCAGTTGTCCTATCTGTTGAATACTGGGGGGGAGTAAGAACTGAGACATCCCTACTTTACCAAGTACCGCCCACTCTGAAACCCCTGGTTTCCTTTCTCCCTTGAAGATACATCTCTGAGTGGGCTGGGATGGCTATGTCTCCCCATCTCTTCATGAGTTACTTTGATTATGTATTCTAAGTGACAGGTAAAGGGATATCAGGCACAGAAAGTATGCTGTTTTTTCTTTGACCAGGATAGGAAGCCATCTTACATTTTATCTAGGCTGCTTAGGACTACTTTCTGTACCAAACTGGCAGATTTTCCTCTAAAACTAGAGAATAATAGTAATATAAATGGAAACCAGAAGAGAGAATGGGTTGATAGTTTTCCTAAAGCAAAGTTGAGGAAAGCTACAACCTATGACCACCCCACTCCAAATTAAAAAATAACAAAAACTTTTTTTGATACATAATAACCAATGACCTTCCTCTCTCAAGATGAACTTTTAGTGCATTGTCATTGGGTCTACTCATAAATAATATAATTAAGTTTTTAGGGTTATCAGTAAACTTGTCCCCAAATGACAGGTCATTGTAATCAACTTTCTCTTTGCTAGAAATCAGCCCATAGAAATTATACCCAAATTCTAAATAGCTGAACCTTAACTTTTTTTTTTTTCCATGATCGAAAAATTTTAACAGGTAATATTAGTGTTCCTGGGCAAAATCCACCTTGTTTAGTGAGAAACGTTTGCTTAAACTTAACATCTAGAAGTACATACACTACACATTTCTACCCATTTCAGGTTGGGTTTCCCACTGTTCGGTGAGATGGGAGGGTCTTACCCACCCTCTGTTTAGGTTATTTCTTTTTATCTGTCCCTGAAGGGTTCAGAATCTAAGCTATCTTGTCCACATTGATAGAGGTTCCATATCTATTCCTCTGTACACCACTGGTTGCTCAAATACCTTTTTTTTGACTGCTTTCTGGTTTCACAGACTTCAGATCTTGGATCCTACCCTAAGTTGGCAGAATGAAAGCCCTTCCCTAAACTCTGAAGGCCAGGCTTGCTCTGATACAGATTCAGTTATACTTCATTCTGTGCTTCTTAACCATTGCACTCTGCTAAGTGTCCAGAGACCTTGGATCCACTAAATCAGCACGTCATCAGATCACTTTTCTTTCCTCACCTGCGTATTCCAACAGTAATTTTCCTAATCTGACCATTTCCATGTACAGTTTGCCTGGCTTACCAGGAGAAAACCTCTTATATTAACTTGGTAGAAGTTATACCTCCATGGATGTCCCCAGAGAGTCAAGATTGACAGTCTCTCACTTGACAATCAGGTGGCCACTCATTCCTTCTCTAAGCAGGCAGCTCTTGTCCTCTCCTCTGCTGCAACTGCTGACATCTGGATCCTGGAATAAAATGTCAATTCTCCAAATGGAACCATACTGAGAAGCTGAGCAGTGGGACAAACCCTGAAATATGACCACTAGATGGCAGAATGTGTGCCACCATGCCCCCAAACATGTTAACACTCATGTGAAAAGAGCTTGCACTTGAATTTTAAGAGCCAGAGGGACCTCACTGCAACATTTGTTTTAACCCTTTTATTTTATAGCTGAATAAATAAGCACAGAAAGGAGTGATCTGAGCAAGAAACAGTTGGGTCTCTTAACTCAAGAGTGCCATGACTCCCAGTACATGGCTGTTTCACTGATCACAGCACAGCGTCTTTTTTTGTTTTTTAATTAAAAATTTTTTTTGATTGTGTCAGGAAGATCCACTGGAGAAGGGAATGGCTACCCACTCCACTATTTTTGCCTGGAGAATTCCATGGAGAGAGGAGCCTGGCGAGCTACAGTCCATGGGATCTCAAGGAGTCAGACATGACTGAGCGACTAACTCTTAGACTCAGCATGTTGGACCTTTGTTCCCCAACCAAGGATCAAATCTGTACCCCCTGCATTGGAAGCACCAAATCTTAACCACTGGACCACCAGGGAAGTTCCACAGCACAGAATCTTTAGTCCTGCTCAACATGCTTGACCGAGAAGTTTACAGGATGTTTTTGCCATTCCCCACTTAATATCTTTCTGCTCAGATTGAGAGCCTGATGTGATAAAGGAGAAGTGTTTCTTTCTTGTCCAAAATGCTTACACTGTCTTCATACCTTTATCTAAAACATGCCTTATCTCCAAATGATGAACTAGTTCATGTTTGGAGGCATCAGCCTTTGGTCATGATATTCTTAAAACCAGGAGCACCTGATTCCCTTAGTCTCAGGATGTATCCCATTTCTACTTGCATCTTCCACTTCTCCAGGAAACCATTAGCACCAGTCTACGAAGTGCTAATTTCTGCAGACTCCTTTCTCTTCCTCTTTATTGATACTCTCTTATGGATGCAAGTAATTGAGAATAGATTGTGCTCATTTCTTTTTTCTTTGTGAACCTAAACCATGGATTCTAGCCTTATAGGCTATAAAGCTTCAAATGGCACATAGGACAGCAAAGTATTACATCGGAAAGCAGGGGTTTGTAGATTGGGGAGCAGAGCTGTATCTAGGAAACACACCTGTAGTGAATTCCCACGCTCCAGTAAACCCTCACCCACTGTCACAAGGCTAAGGCTGCCAATGTCTCTAAGTCCCTAGTTCCATCTTCTGGAAACTGAACAGTTCTTTTGTACTCCATGTTATAAATCCTCAGGGGACATTTCTCCTTCAAAACCTGGTAAGAGAAAGTGCCACATTCCCTCCTTCTAACATATAGTCATAATTTGTAAGCTTTAAAGCCTGGGAAAAATTCTAGTTTTTGATCAATCAAGAGGATTTCTCTGAAGAAATGTCCCAGCAGTTATTTCTCTTTCTTCCTCCTCTTCCTCTGTCACTAAGACCCAGGCTAGGTCACCTCTAACATGTCACTTACTGTTAGCATAAAAGGGCACACACTTTTAAATTAGGCAGGAGTTGGAGTCCCAGCTTCATTGTGTGGGATTTATGGTAGGGAACCTCATAGCTTCAGTTTCCATATGAGTGAATTGGTGAAATGATGGATATTTCTGACTTTTTTTAGTTAGGATTAAATGAAGTGTACTTAGTATCAACCTAGAATTAGGTAAATAAGAAATGTTCTGTTTCTTACTTTCAAATCCTTTTCTAATTATTCTTCAAGTGGGATGGAAGAAACTAGGGTAGGACACAGTCCCTACTCAGAAGATTGCATAACTAAATTTGCTTAGGAAAAAAAAGAATGTTTCATTATAACAAGGCGTTGAATTGTATGGTTTATGAATTCAGAGATATTACCATGGTACTTCCTTCTCTAAATTGAATAGGTATTTTCATTTTATTGGTAAAGCGCTTGTCTTCTAGGGTCTCCTTATGCTATTCCATATGCTACCTAGTTCCTAGGTCCCAAGCAGGTCACTCTCTGTACTTCCCTGTATTTGGTGTTTGCTCTGCCCTGAACTTCTGTCTCAATATTATAGCTTTTCCTGGAAGTAAACCCTCACCTCCTTGGTAGTAAATCTCTGCCCAGCCAAAATCAGGTATAAGTGATTTGGAGAGGGAGAGAATTTGGAATACTTACTTTACTTAATTTTCTGTGCCCATGAATACCTATATCAGTATTATTAAAGGGGAATTGATAATAATCATTTCCACTTTTTCCCCCCAAATTTATGTTTCTGGTTCAACTAGGCAAGAATCAACAGAGTCTGTGATGCTATTTTAAGCTGCTCCACATCAGACTGAAATCTTAATTATAGCTTATAAGTCAGACAGACCAATTCAGTGGAAATACTCTTTGTATGGAACCTGTGCTTATAAAGGAGGCAAGTATAAATTTTTTTGAGGGAAATATCTGTTTCTTTATTCTCAGAACTTATATCTTAGAATGCCTTCCTTGCCATCTCCCAACCCAACCCAATGCAGAGATTATGTTGGAACCCATGAGCCACCCAAGCTGCTATGTTTTTATGCACAATTCTCACCTTGGAGTTGAAAGGCAGTATGAGGAGAATTAGAAGTACTGTATTTTGTTCTATAAAACAATATAAACTGTCTTATGTACCATTAAAAAAATTACAGGATTTTATAGACTTATGATGACTCATTTGGAGCATGGGGAATGGTTCATGTGTTTGTTAAATAAAAATCATAAGTAGCTATTTGTGTGTCCTACATCATAACCAGAAAAATGTTAATTTTTCTAAACAAAGTGATATTTTAAATGTGAGTAAATTTCAGTGTATGCTTTGTTTAGTCGCTAAGTCATGCCCAACACTTTGGGACCCCATGGACTGTAGCCTGCCAGACTCCTCTGTCCATGGGATTCTGCAGGCAAGAATACTGGAGTGGGTTGCCATTTAGTTTACTATTTGACTTTATCTTCAGGTACAGATAGTTTGTGGTACTACTGAAAACACCTTTAATATTATTTTGATCAGAATTTGTAATATATAATCCTGTTTGGGATGGTGAATAAAATTTTTCTAATCACTTGAGATATTTTGTGTTTATTTTTAAAGCTTTCAGTAAAAATAATAGCCACTAACACTCATAAGCAATCTAGTAAAATAGTAATCTTGCCACCAGTACTGTACTTCTCAAATTAAGGTGAGATAGGTTTTATGGTTGGACCCTAATTCAGTATGAATGGTATCCTTATAAGAAAAGATTAGGATACAGACAAGCACAGAGGGAAGGTCAGGTGAAGATTTAGGGAGAGGATGGCCATCTATAAGTCAAGGAGAGAGGCCCTCAGAAGAAACCAGTCCTGCCAACACCTTGATCTAAGCCTCCAGAACTGTGAGAAAATAAATTTCTATTTTAAGCCACCTAGTCTGCTGTACTTTGTTAGGCAGCCCTAGCAAACTAATGCAGTAATCAAGGCAGAATGGTATTAAAGGGATAGACACATAGATCAATGGAGCAGAAAAAAGGAAATTAGAGACTGACATAAAAATATGCTCAACTGGAGAACAAGATGGCAGAGGAGTAGGTGGACGTGGAATACATCTCTCTCCATGGATACATCAGGAATACACCTTCAGACACAGAAGTGCATGCAGAACACCGGCTGAGAGTGGACAAGAGTACCTGACCAGCGGAAAAGAACATACAGACCCATGCAAAACTCGGTAGGACGAAGGAAGTAGGGGAAAAAACAGAAGTGTTAGTAGGATTGGACCTGCCCTTGGCGGATGGGGGAACTGAAGCAGGGGTCCAATCCCCACAACAGGGCAATTGTCTGAGTCAGAGGAGAAACATTTAAGGCTGCGAGTGAAACAGCTGATCTGTGGCAGCCTAAATGGAATGAGAATCAGACAGTCCTTGCCAAGGCCATACATACCCTGGACAGGGACGTAGATCCCCTGGAAGGCATAGTGGCTGGGAGCTGGAGTTTAGGGATTGTGGAGCAATCCCAGGGTGAGGGCTGCTGTTGACTACGGAGAGAGACGGTTTGAGGGGAATGTGAGGGAGGAGATTGTGGTGGGAAATGCCTGTGGAGGAAAGCTGGTGGCCATGGAAGCAAGGCAGTACTGCTGAGTCACACACAGAGGGTGGAGCCATCACCATAGCCTCTCTCTCCCAACACGCCAGCATTGGCAGCTGAACAATAGAAAGGCTGGCCCATCAAACGCCTGATGCACTGAACTACAGAGTAGGACCTCACCTAGGGTGCTCCTTTAACTGATGTGCTGAACTACAAAGTAGGACCCCAGCCAGGGGGCCCCTCTATGTGCCTGACACACCGAATAACAGAGAAGGACCCTAGGCAAGGGAGTAAGTGCCTGAATGGGCAGAGCTACAGAGAAAGACTGGCCAAAGAGGCCTTCTGATCGCTCGCTACAAGAGGCTCGAAAAAAGACTGATAGGGTCATAACTCCTGCAGCAGAAGCAATCTGTGAACCCGCACACTTGGCACAGCCAGGGTCCCTGCAAGCCAAGCAGCTGCACCAACTTCATGCTCAACTCTCACTGGAGCAGAGCTGCCACAAGCAAAAAAACAGTCTTGCATCTATGTGCCCAGGGTCGCTTTGGGAGTGTCTGACTGAGACCCTATAGGGCCATGTGGCCTGCCAGGCTTCTCTGTCTGGGAGAGGGATTCTCCCGGCAAGAATACTGGAGTGTATTGGCCAATACTGGTTGCCATACTTTTCTAGAGCTCTATATTTCCTGCTGCCCTACCTGCCAACTCCCCGAAATTACCTGGTGCTGCCAGAACCCCTGCAGTCCAAGCAGCTGCACCACCTCCACACCTGGCCCTCACAGGGGCAAACCCAAGTCCTCCAGGGCAGCCTCAGGAGCAAAACCTCAGTGGACAACCCACATGCAGAGGTGGAAATAAAACCATAATTGAAATCCAGGGGCAGTGTGACTAAAGAAGAAGACCCAAAACCTTCCCACCAGCTGTACAAGCTGCAGATTAAATCCACATGATCAACTGGGCAGACTCTCTGTCTATGGAATATATTAAAGGTCATTGAGAGCTCCCACTAAGGAAAACGCACTAGTTCTGATAGCTGTGGACATTGGAGGCCAAACACAGAGGAGTAGGACCAGATTACAATCTGAGCTGCCCCTACAGCAGGTCCAGAGATCAGCACAGTGTTGGAGGGCATCCTAGGGAGGTGAGGTGGACTGTGACTCCCAGCGAGGGAAAGGAGTCTGACAGCAGTGACTCAAGAAAAACATTTATTATTCTTATGTTTTGGCTTGTTCTGTAGATACTTTTGGAGTTTTTTCCTTTTCTCCCCCTCTCTGTTGTAGTTGTTGATTTTATTGGCACTATGAAATCTAATTAAGCTTTTGAGCTTTTCTTTTTTTACTTTTTTTTCTTAGTCACATTTTTTACTTTTGTTATAAATGTCTGCCTCTATGTTGGGCTTTTGCAATTCTGGGGAGTTTTCCTTTTTTATTTTTCTTTTCTCTTTTTTTTATTTTAATTTTTAATTTTTTAAACCTATTATTATTTTTTCTACATTTATTCCTTTGTTTGCTTTTCCTACTGTTCTTACCCCCTTGCAGTTAATCTTTAATATATATAAATCTTCTTTATCTACCGCTATTTAACTTTGCATATCTATTCTTTCTTTCTTTTCTTTCTTTTCATCCCTCTCAACATATTTGTTAGTTTTATTTTCATTGCTTTATTCCTCAATTGGCACCTTGCTTTAGTTTTGTTTTCCAGTTTGCTTTAGTTAGTTTTGTTCTGGTCGATACAATTTTTGGTTTCCTTTGTTCGCCAGGTCAGTCTATTGTACTTTATTTTTATTGGACTGTTTTGATTTTGCTTATGGGTGTATATGTATATGTGTATATTCAGTCACATTTTTTTATTGTTGTTATAAACCTCTGCATCTACATTGGGCTTTTACAGTTCTATGGTGTTTTCCATTTTTTTTCCTTTTTTCTTTCTTCTTTAGGGTTTTTTTTTCTTTTCTCTCTTTTATATTTTTAACTTTTAATTGTTTTAAACTTATTTTATTTTTTCTACATTTATTCCTTTGCTTGCCTTTCCTCCTGTTCTTTTCCCTTTGCAGTTAATCTTTACTGTATATAAATCTTCTTCATCTACCTCTACTTAACTTTGCATATCTATTCTTTCTTTCTTTTCTTTCTTTCCTTTCCTCTCAACATATTTGTTAGTTTTGTTTTCATTGCTTTATTCCCCACTTGGTACCTTGCTTTGGTTTTGTTTTCCACTTTGTACTTTAGTTAGTTTTGTTCTTAACTGGTAAATATAATTTTTTATTTCCTTTGTTTGCTGGGTCAATCAATTGTACTTTATTTTTGTTGGACTGTTTTGTCTTTGCTCATGGGTGGATATGTATATGTGTATATTCCATTATTATAGTTATTCTTTGCCTGATTTTGTAACAGTCATTTGTCTAGGGTTCATCTTTGGTTTCTTGTTTTTGGATATTTGTTTTAATCTCACTTAATGCCATAAAAAAACCACCTCTGGAATCTTCATTCCTGACCAGAGATCAAGCCCTGAGCCTTTGGAGTGGGAGCACTGACTCCAAGACCCTAGACTACCAGAGAATTAGCCCTAGGGAGTATCAAATAGTGAGAACTCACACAAAGGAAACCACATGAATACAAGACCCGGCATCACCCAACCACCAGTAGCACCCTGTGCAGGATGCCTCATCTAAACAACAAAAACAAAAATACAAACCAAATCATCAGCAGACAGAATTATCACCTCATTCAGCCTTGCCCTTCAGAGGAAAAACAAACAAACAGAAACTCAGCACAAATCTCACCCTATACGAAGCTTACACAAACCACTGGACCAAGCTTAGGAGGGCAGAAACAAAAAGGAAGAAAGATTTCAACCTTGAAGGCTGAAAAAAGGAGGCCTCAAACACAATAAATTAAAAAAAAAAAAAAATGAAAAGGCAGAGAGATACTACAGAAATGAAGGAACAAACTAGAAACACAGAAGTCCAAATAAATGAGGAAATAGGCAAACTCCCTGAAAAAGAATTAAGAATAATGATAGTAAAGAAGATCAAAAACCTTGAAAACAAAATGGAAAAAATGCAAGAATCAATTAACAAAGACCTAGAAGAATTAAATATTAAACATACAGGGCAAACAACACAATTACTGAAATTAAAAATACTCTAGAAGGAATTAATAGAATATCTGAAGCAGAAGAACGAATCCGTGAGCTGGAAGATAAAATGGTGGAAATAACTTCTGAAGAGCAGAATAAAGTAAAAAGAATGTAAAGAACTGAGGATACTCTCAGAGACCTCTGGGACAATATCAAACACACCAACATTAGAATTATAGGGGTCCTAGAAAAAGAAGAGAAAAAGAAAGGGTATGAGAAAATTTTTGAAGAGATTATAGTTGAAAATTTCCCCAACATGGAAAAGGAAATAGTCAATCAAGTCCAAGAGGTGCAAAGAGTCCCATACAGGATAAACCCAAGGAGAAACACGCCAAGACACAAACTGATCAGACTAACAAAGACTCAGTTCAGTTCAGTCGCTCAGTCGTGTCTGACTCTTTGCGACCCCGTGAATCCCAGCACGCTAGGCCTCCCTGTCCATCACCAACTCCCAGAGTTTACCCAAATTCATGTCCATCGAGTCGGTGATGCCATCCAGCCATCTCATCCTGTGTCGTCCCCTTCTCCTCCTGCCCCCAATCCTTCCCAGCATCAGGGTCTTTTCCAATGAGTCAACTCTTTGCATGAGGTGGCCAAAGTATTGGAGTTTCAACATTAGTCCTTCCAATGAACACCCAGGACTGATCTCCTTTAGGATGGACTGGTTGGATCTTCTTGCAGTCTAAGGGACTCTCAAGAGTCCTCTTGCAACACCACAGTTCAAAAGCATTAATTCTTCAGCACTCAGCTTTCCTTATAGTCCAACTCTCACACCCATACATGACTACTGGAAAAACCATAGCCTTGACTGGATGGACCTTTGTTGGCAAAGTAATGTCTCTGCTTTTTAATATGCTATCTAGGTTGGTCATAACTTTCCTTCCAAGGAGTGTCTTTTAATTTCATGGCTGCAATCACCATCAGCAGTGATTTTGGAGCCCAAAAAAATAAAGTCTGACACTGTTTCCACTGTTTCCCCATCTATTTCCCATGAAGTGATGGGACCAGATGCCATGATCTTAGTTTTCTGAATGTTGAGCTTTAAGCCAACTTTTTCACTCTTTCACTTTCATCAAGAGGCTTTTTAGTTCCTCTTCACTTTCTGCCATAAGGGTGATGTCATCTGCATATCTGAGGTTATTGGTATTTCTCCCAGCAATCTTGATTCCAGCTTGTGCTTCCTCCAGGCCAGCGTTTCTCATGATGTACTCTGCATATAAATTAAATAAGCAGGATAACAATATACAGCCTTGACGTACTCCTTTCCCTCTTTGGAACCAGTCTGTTGTTCCATGTCCAGTTCTAACTGTTGCTTCTTGACCTGCATACAGGTTTCTCAAGAGGCAGGTTAGGTGGTCTGGTATTCCCATCTCTTTCAGAATTTTCCACAGTTTTTTGTGATCCACACAGTCAAAGGCTTTGGCGTAGTCAATAAAGCAGAAATACATGTTTTTCTGGAGCTCTCTTGCTTTTTCAATGATCCAACAGATGTTGGCAATTTGACCTCTGGTTCCTCTGCCTTTTCTAAAACCAGCTTGAACATCTGGAAGTTCATTGTTCACATACTACTGAAGCCTGGCTTGGAGAATTTTGAGTATTACTTTGCTAGCGTGTGAGATGAGTGCAATTGTGCGATAGTTTGAGCATTCTTTGGCATTGCCTTTCTTTGGGATTGGAATAAAAACTGACCTTTTCCAGTCCTGTTGCCACTGCTGAGTTTTCCAAATTTGCTGGCATATTGAGTGCAGCATTTTCACAGCATCGTCTTTCAGGATTTGAAATAGCTCAACTGGAATTCTATCACCTCCACTAGCTTTGTTCGTAGTGATGCTTTCTAAGGCCCACTTGACTTCACATTCCAGGATGTCTGTCTCTAGGTGAGTGATCACACCATCGTGATTAACAAAGACTAAACACAAAGAAAGAATATTAAAAGCAGCAAGGGAAAAGCAACAAGTAACATACAGGGGAAACCCCATACACTTAACAGCTGATCTTTCATCAGAAACTCTGCAGGCCAGAAGGGAATGGCAGGTAGTATTTAAAGGACTGAAAGGGAAATATCTACAACCAAGATTACTGTACCCGTCAAGGATCTCATTCAAAACTGATGGAAAAATAAAAAGCTTTTCAGACAAGTAAATGTTAAGAGAATTCAGTACCACCAAACCAGCTTATAACAAATGTTAAAGGGACTTAAATAGTTAAGAAATACAAGAGAAGAAAAAGGATCTATAAAATCAACCCCAAACAATTAAGAAAATGACAATAGGAAGATATATATCAATAATTACTTTAAATGTAAATGGACTAAATGCTCCAACCAAAAGACACAGGCTGGCTGAATGGATACAGAAACAAGACCCATATATATGCTGTCTACAAGAAACCCACTTCAGACCTCAAGACACATATAGACTGAAGTGAGAAGTTGGAAAAATATATTCCATTCAAATGGGAAGCAAAAGAATGCTGGAGTAGAAATCCTCATATCAGACAAAATATACCTTAAAATAAGGAAGATTACAAGAGATAAGGAAGGACACTACATGATGATCAAGGGATCAATCCAAGAGGAAGACATAACAATTGTAAATATCTATGCACCCAACACAGGAGCACCTCAATACATAAGACAAACACTAACAGACATAAAAGGAGAAATTGACAGTAACACAATAATAGTAGGAGACTTTAACACCCCATTCACACCAATGGACAGATCATCAGAACAGAAAATTAATAAGGAAACATAAGTCTTAAATGATACTTTAGATGAGATGGATCTCATTGATATCTTCAGGACATTCCATGCAAATGCAGAATACATCTTCTTCTCAAGTGCACATGGAACATTCTCCAGGATAGACCACATCTTGGGTCACAAATCAAGCCTCAGTAAATTTAAGAAAATTGAAATCGTATCAAGCATATTCTCTGACCACAACACTATGAGACTAGATATCAACTACAAGAAAAAAAGCTGTAAGAAACACAAACACATGGAAATTAAACAACACATTTCTCAATAAACAATAGGTTACTGAAGAAACCAAAAGGGAAATCAAAAAATTTCTAGAAACAAATGACAATGAAAGCATGACAACTCAAAACCTATGGGATGCAGCAAAAGCAGTCTCAAGAGGGAAGTTTATAGCAGTACAATCCTACCTCAAGAAACAAGAAAAACATTCAATAGACAACCTAAATTTACAACTAAAACGACTGGAAAAAAGAACAAAAAACCCCAAAATTAGTAGAAGGAAAGAAATCACAAAGATCTGAGCAGAAATAAATGAAAAGGAAATGAAAGAAACAATAGTGAAGATTAATAAAACTAAAAGCTGGTTCTTTGAGAAGATAAAGTTGACAAACGTTTAGCCAGACTCATCAAGAAAAGAAGAAGAATCAGATCAACAAAACTAGAAATGAAAAAGAAGAAGTTACAACAGACAATGGAGAAATACAAAGGATTATAAGAGACTATTATGAACAACTATATGGCAATAAACTGGATAACCTGGAAGAAATGGACAGATTCTTAGAAAGGTTCAGTCTTCCAAGACTGAAACCAGGAAGAAATAGCAATTATGAACAACCCAATTACAAGCACTGAAATTGAAGCTGTGATCAAAAATCTCCCAAAAAACAGAAGTCCAGGACCAGATGGCTTCACAGGAGAATTCTCTCAAACATTTAGCGAAGAGCTAATGCCTATCCTTCTAAAACTCTTTCAAAAAAATTGCCGAGGAAGGAACACTTCCAAACTTAAATTCTAAGAGTCCACCATCACCCTGATACCAAAACCAGACAAAGGCAACACACACACACACACACACACACACACACACACACACACACAAAACTACAGGCCAATATCACTGATGAGCATAGATGCCAAAATCCTCAACAAAATTTTAGCAAACAGAATTCAGCAGCACATCAAAAAGCTCATATACCATGATCAAGCTGGGTTTATTCCAGGAATGCAAGGATTCTTCAATATATGCAAATCAATCAATGTGATACACCATATTAACAAACTGAAAGATAAAAACCATATGATCATCTCAATAGATGCAGAAAAGCTTTTGACAAAATTCAGCACCCATTTATGATTAAAACTCTTCAAAAAATGGGCATAGAAGGAACCTACCTCAACATAGTAAAGGCCATATATGATAAGCCTACAGCAAACATTATTCTCATTGGTGAAAAACTGAAAGCATTCCCCCTAAGATCAGGAACAAGACAAGGGTGTACACTTTCACCACTATTATTCAACATAGTTCTGGAAGTCCTCACTACAGCAATCAGAGAAGAAAAAGAAAAGGAATCCACATCGGAAAAGAAGAAGTTAAAAGCTCTCACTGTTTGCAGATGACATGATACTGTACATAGAAAATCCTAAAGATAGTATCAGAAAGTTACTAGAGCTAATCAGTGATTTTAGCAAAGTTGCAGGATACAAAATCAATATACAGAAATCACTTGCATTTCTATATACTAACAATGAAAAATAAGAAAGAGAAATTAAGGAATCAATCCCATTCACCACTGCAACAAAAAAAATTAAATATCTAGGAATAAACTTACCTAAGGAGACAAAAGAACTGTACACAGAAAATTATAAGACACTAATGAAAGAAATCAAAGACATAGACAGATGGAGAGATATTCCATGTTCCTGGGTAGGAAGACTCAATATTGTGAAAATGACTATACTATCAAATGCAATCTCCAGATTCAATGCAGTCCTTATCAAATTACCAATGGCATTTTTCACAGAACTAGAACAAAAAATTTCGAAATTCATATGGAAACACAAACGACCCCGAATAGCCAAAGCTGTCTTGAGAAAGAAGAATGGAGCTGGAGGAATCAACCTTCCTGAGTTCAGATTATACTACAAAGCTGCATTCATAAAGACAGTATGGTACTCACACAAAAGCAGAAATACAGACCAATGGAACAAGATAGAAAGCCCAGAAATAAACCCATACACCTATGGGTACCTTATTTTTGACACAGGAGGCAAGAGTATACAATGGAGCAAAGACAGCCTCTTCAATAAATGTTGCTGGGAAAACTGAACAACTACATGTAAAAGAATGAAACTGGAACACTTCCTAACACCATACACAAAGATAAACTCAAAATGGATTAAAGACCTAAATGTAAGACCAGAAACTATAAAGCTCTTAGAGGAAAACATAGGCAGAACACTCGATGACATAAATCAAAGCAAGATCATCCGTGACCCACCTCCTAGAGTAACTGAAAGAAAAACAAAAGTAAACAAGTGGGATCTGAGTAAACTTAAAAGCTTTTGCACAGCAAAGGAAACTATAAGCAGGGTGAAAAGACAACCCTCAGAATGGAAGGAAATAATAGCAAATGAAACAACTGACAAAGGATTAATTTCCAAAATATACAAGCAGCTCATACAACTCAATGCCAGAAAAACAAACAACCCAATCAAAAAGTAGGAAAAAGACCTAAACAGACATTTCTCCAAAGAAGACCTACAGATGGCTAACAAACACATGAAAAGATACTCAACATCGCTCGTTATTAGAGAAATGCAAATTAAAACCACAATGAGATATCACCTCACACTGGTCAGAATGGCCATCATCAAAAAGTCTACAAACAGTAAATGCTGGAGAGGGTGTGGAGAATGGGAATCCTCTTGCACTCTTGGTGGGAATATAAATTGATACAGCCACTATGGAAGACAGTATGGAGATTCCTTAAAAAAAAACTAGGAATTAAACCACCATGTGACCCAGCAATCCCACTCCTAGGCATATACCCTGAGGAAACGAAAACTGAAAAAGACATATGCCGGAGTCCTGCTCCAGCTGGTCCAGGGGTTCCCTCAGGAAGGACGGTGTCTGCGATGCGAATGAGAAGACACAGCAAGTCTCAGCGTCTCATAGTGTCTCCTGAATTTATTGTTTTCAAGGCAGCTTTTATATCTTTAGTTGTACATAGAAACAAATGTAAAGTGTAGAGTCATGCCAAATCAGCTCAATGGGTCAGCAGTCTTTGACCCTTGTGGAACCAGGATACTGTTTGTATATCTTAGTTACAAAAGTTTTAAGTTGTTTACATCATCTTCTGGCCTGGAGGCCTGCTAACATCTTGTGACTCTTTACTGATAAGGGTTGATCAGCCAAAACACTTTTGTATCAGGCACCGATCGCATTTGAGTTACATTCTTTAAAGAATACAGGCTCAGCAGATTATGACAAAGAATTCATCAACAGAAAGTTTCAAAGTAAAACCTGTTTTCTGTAATCTATCTTTTGCCTCGAGCTTAAGGGAAAAGAATGTGGTCCCATAAAGTCATGGTACAGCAAGCTGAAACAATGTAGCGCAAAGGTCAGTTCTAAGCAAGAATCACCAGCTAAATTAACAATTGTCTTATTATTTGTACTAAGGCTAAACTTTTATTTATGTAAGTCCTTAATTATTATACTTTCATTATGTAGGCTAAGCAAGTTAAGAGCAAGAACATAGCAAGTAAATATAGACTAAATAACAGTTTCATAAAGCAATATTTCTTATATTTCCTAATAAGCCTTTTTTCCTACAAAGGGTTCTGTACCCATTGGGGCTTTCTGTGCGGAGGCTCTCAATGCTGTTTTATTGTTAAGGAGCAGTCATGCACATTAGCTCCAAAGGCACAGGCATATTTATCAAACAAGCTAATATGCTACTAAGAGAAGTTTAAATTAAAATATTCTATATCCCAGATAATTTTATAGGGTGCCACTGTTCAGGGGCCGTGTCAATTAAGGTTTCAGGTTGATCTATTTGAGAAAAGATCAAGAAAGGCCTTCTGCCTAAGTCACGGAAAATAAGGAAAGTTTCATTATAGCAAACATCAGAAAGATAGATATCATCTTTAAGGTGAGTGCTGAGGCAGCCTTCCGAGATTCCCTGAGGCCTGAGTTGCTCTGCTTGTCAGGTCTTCTCATGACTCTGTCATGGGTGGGATCTCGTGAGCTGGCTCCCGGCAGACATATGTATCCCATTGTTCATTGCAGCACTATTTACAATAACTAGAACATGGAAGCAACCTAGATGTCCATCAACAGATGAATGGATAAAGAAGTTTTGATACATATACACAATGGAATATTACTCAGACATAAAAAGGAACACATTTGAGTCAGTTCTGATGAGGTGGATGAACCTAGAACCTATTATACACAGTGAAGTGAATCAGAAAGATAAATATCGTATTCTAATGCACATATACGGAATCTAGAAAAATGGTACTGAAGAATTCATTTACAGGGCAGCAGTGGAGAAACAGACATAGAGAATAGGCTTATGGACATGGGGAGAGGGGAGGAGAGGGTGAGATGTTAGGAAAGAGTAACATGGGAACTTACACTGCTGCTGCTGCTGCTGCTGCTAAGTTGCTTTATTTGTGTCCGACTCTGTGCGACCCCATAGATGGCAGCCCTCTAGGCTCCCCCGTCCCTGGGATTCTCCAGGCAAGAACACTGGAGTGGGTTGCCATTTCCTTCTCCAATGCATGAAAGTGAAAAGTGAAAGTGAAGTCACTCAGCCGTGTCCGACCCTTAGTGACCCCCTGGACTGCAGCCTACCAAGCTCCTCCATCCATGGGATTTTCCAGGCAAGAGTACTGGAGTGGGGTGCCATCACCTTCTCCGGAACTTACACTACCATATGTAAAATAGATAGCAAATGGGAATTTGCTGTATGGCTCAGGAAACTCAAACAGGGGGTCTGTATCAACCTAGAGGGGTGGGATGGGGAGAGAGATGGGAGGGAGGTTCAAAAGGGAGGGTATATATGTATACCTATGGCTGATTCATGTTGAGGTTTGGCAGAAAACAACAAAATTCTGTAAAGCAATTATATCCTTCAATTAAAAAAAAATGCTCAACTGACTTTTGACAAAGATGTAAAATCTATTCAATAAAGGAAGGCTAGCCTTTTGAACAATTGATGCTAGAGCATTTGGATGGCCATAGGTCAAAAAAAAGAAAGAAGCTCATCCTTTGTATAAAAAAGGTGTTCAGCATCATTAGCGAAATAGCCAAAAGCAATAGCCAAAGTAATCCTGAGAAAGAAGAACAAAGCTGGAAGTATCACCCTTCCTAATTTCAAACTAATTACAATGCTGTAGTAATCAAAACAGTATGATACTGGCATTAAAAAGACATATAGACCAACGAAGTAGAAATAAACACATGCATATACAATTAACATATTTCACAAGGGAGCCAAGAATAATTGATAGAGAAAATAGTCTCTTCAGTAAACGGGGATGAGAAAATTTGGATGGTCACATGCAAAAGAATGAAAGTAGACCCTATATCATGCCAGTCACAAAAATTAACATGGATTGAAAACTTAAATATGAGACCTGAAACCATAAAATTCTAAGAAAAACACAAAGGGAAAAATCCTTGACATTGATCTTGTCAGTGATATAACATCAAAAGTATAGTCAACAAAAGCAAATATAAACAAGAGAGACTACATCAAATTAAAAAGCTTCTGTGCAGCAAACAACAAAATGAAAGGCAACATATGAGCTGGAAATAAATATTTGCAAAGTATATGTATAATAAGGGGTTAATATCCAAAATATATAAGGAACTCACACAACTCAATAACAAAACAAAATCCAATTTCTAAAGTGAGCAAAGGAACTGAAACTTTTTTTCAAAGAAGATATTTTAATGGTCAGCAGACATATGAAAAATTGCTCACCATCATTAATCGTCAGGAAAATGCAAATCAAACCCACAATGGGATATCACCTTCCACTCGTTAGACTGGGTGTTATCAAAGAAGAGAAGAGCTAACAAGTGCAGGTGAAAGGAAAATTTTGTATACTGTTGGTGGGACTGTAAATTGATACAGCCACTCTGGATAACAGTATGGAGTTTCCTCAAAAAAATTAAAAATAAGAACCATATGATCCAATAATTCCACTTCTGTGTGTGTACAAAGGAAATGACATTACTCTTCTGAAGGAATATCTGTACCCCCTGTTCACTGCCACTTTATTTATAATAGCCAAGGTATGGAGATAACCTAAATGTCCATTGACAAATGAATGGATAATAAGTTGTATGCTTATAGAATGGAATATTATACAGCCATAAGAAAGAGGAAATCCTGCCATTTGTGACAATATAGGTGGACCTTGAGGGAATTATGTTAAGGGAAATAAAAGACAGAAAGACATATTGTATGATTGTGTATGTAGAATCTAAGAAGAAACAAGCTCAGAACAGATTGGTGGTTGCCAAGAGCTGGTGGTATGGGATGGGGTGATTGGGTAAAGGTGGTCAAAAGGTTCAAACTTACAGGCATAAGATAACTTCTGAGAATGTAATGTATAGCATGATAACTATAGTTAGCAATACTGTATTGTGTACTTGAAAGTTATTACGGAGTAGATCTTAAAATTTCTCATCACAGAAAAACAAAAATGTCTTACTACGTGAGATAATGGGTATTAACTAAACTTGCTAGTAATCATTTCACAGTATGTACATATATCAAGTGATTCTGCTGAACCCCTTATATAATGCTAGATGTCAATTTATATCTCAGTAAAACAAGGGGAGAGAGAGAGAAATTACCATTTTCTTCATAATTTCTCCCATCAGTACACCATGTGACCTTCCTGCAATAAATATTAATAAACCAGATCTTGCTCAGCTGATAATTAGAAACCGTTTTCTGTGTTGTCACTGGTATGAGGAGTGACTCTGTAGTCAGAGCTTCCAGGTGTTCAGCTGGTTTTAGCTCTGCCTCATCATGCTTTGTATTTTGGGCTTTTATTTATTTATTTATTTTTGAACACAAAAATGTAAAATCTGCTGAATTTCAGCATATTCCTCTTCCTTAATTTATCATTTTCTAAAAATTTTGTGAAAATGTCTGCCTTGACAGACTATTACTACTCCTTTTATTTTTTGTTTTTAGCCGCGCTACATGACGCACAAGATCTTAGTTCCTCCACCAGGGACTGAACCCGAGCCGCAGCAGTGAAAGCGCCAAGTCCTAACCAGTGAATCACCAGGGATTTCCCTACTCTTTTTATTTCTAATCTAACTTGATATCTTCCACTGTTCCTAGAATGCTTCCCTGACTAGTCCCCCATGTAACGAATACCAAAACTCTATATAAACTGCTAAGTAAGGGTGTTAAGTGTAAAAACATTTTTTGGAAGGAATTAAAAGTTGTCATTAATAATAGAGAAGTAAAGTAGAGGACTACAGAATTGATAATTAATAAGTTAAAAAATGTTCAGCATCGTTAACCATCAGGGAAATGCAAATTACAACCACCATGAGATATCACAGCACAGCTGTTAGGATGGCTAAAATTTTAAATAGTGAAAACACCATATACTTTAGTTGTCTGTTTAATAGTTTTCTTTTTAAATGTGTTCTATGCACCGTTTATTTGATTATATTTTATTAGTATCCTTATATATTTTACAAGTATTTATAATATATAACATTTCATAATAAAATCAAAAGAAATAATGTTCAGTTTTTGGAGGACAGATTTTTCCTTTTGGAGTTATTTATTCCTCCTTTCTTCTCCAATTCTTTATTGGTTTACTCTGTAAGTTTAACCCTCTTTAAAATTTATTTTCTCATAATTCTTTTGTGTCCTTTACAGTTGACTTTTCCCCAAGGAAGTTTATCAGCAAAAGCCCATTAGCAGCTGATATCCTTGTTCTTAGGTCTCTATAACTTAAATTAATTTTATATTTATCACCTTTTTTTTTTCATTTAAAACATCTAAGTTCAATTTTTTCTAGTTAGTCTTAATACTTTGGAGAATATTTTCTAGAGAATATTGCAGGAAAGGTGACTGACTAATTTTCTGAAAATGTATTACCACCAGATGCCTTTCAGGTCTTAGAAGAATGATAGTCTCATAGTTGGAGTGTGTACAAGTTTGTTTTAGAGCTTAAACTGTGCAGCTGTTTAATCCAGCCAGACCCTGCTTAGCAGAAAAACCAAACGGTGAGCTCACAAAGGGAAAGACTTAGTTTTTAAGAAGCTAAGTCCTCTCCTCATATCATCCAGTCATAATTTGCTCAGAGCCAGGTTTCCTCTATATCCTAGTGGGAGAACAGAGACTATCTACAGCAGTACTATCAAATAGAGCATTCTGTGATGCTAGAAATGACCTCGTCTGTGCTGTCCAAGACAGTAGCCACTACCATGTGTGACTATTGAGCTCTTGAAATGTGGCAAGTATAAATGAGGAACTGAATGTTTACTTTGATTTTAATCAAATTAAATAGCATCTTACAGCTCGTAGCCAGCATATTGGACCATGGAGATCCTGAGGACTTGATGGGACTAGCAAGAGCTTTGGAGTTGTAGAGATCTGGACTCAAATCCAGGGATGTTATTTCCCAGCTTTGTGACCTCAGGCTGGTTATTTAACTTCTGAATTCCAAATTTTTTTTTTAGCTAGTGGGACTAAAATTAATACCTGCCTGTAAGTTTTCATAAGAATGATAGGAAATCTGGTATACTGCTTCGTACACAGTAGATGCTCAATAAATGATAGCTATTAATATTATTATCTTTATTTGTTTTTATTTTGACCTTTGACATTAATCCTCTGAGCTTGTATTTTCTGAGAATCCCAAGCAATAATTGTTCTATAAGATTAGGTATTTCATAACCTTCCTTGTGAGAGGACCCTATCCTGAAGACTGGTGTTAAGAAGTGACCATGGGCCTCAAGGGCACATGTATAAGGAGGCAGGATTAAAACATGACACTTAACAGAATTGAGTTTTGAAGACGAGGCTTAGATAAGGGAACGAGAGGTCCTACACTTTGTAGGAGGTTGGCCTTAGGCTAGAAAAAGCTCCAGGAAGGAGGGCAGGGAGAGGGACAGTGAGGTTCAGCTGGATCTTAAGACTTAATGAGCAAACTGTGAATAAATGAAGAAAGGGAAGAAAGCATTCTTGAAGAAAAGGAATCAGTACAGTCACAGAATGGGCTTTATGGGACAGTGAAAAAGAACATCTGTCTATATATGGATAAATAGTTAAAAAAAATACAGCTAGAAAAGTGGGCAAGATCATGGGGACACTAAATACCCTGCTGTAAAGTTTAGATGAGAGAAAATGGGAAAAGGTTATTTGAATCAGAGCATGATGCCTTCAATAAACTCTTCTAGCTAGATTACTACTCATAGCCTTTGTGCTAGGACCATGGTTCATTCACTGACTCACTAAACATTCATGAAGTTCTTTTAAGGCCAGAGTAGAGATGTGGGAAAATTGAGGTTCACAGAAACTCATTCCCAGAACCCTGGGATCTCTCAGTTGTAGGGACAGAGCACAGACACCTTGCCAGGTAGGGATAAGCCACTCCGGGGGCTCAGGTAAAGTCACTCCTAGGAATTTCCATCTAGTGCCAGGCAAAGACACAGGGAGTCCAGGGGCAGGAAGATCTCGAGGCTGAGGGGCAGTTGCTGTTGCTCCAGGAAGTGGGGCTCAAGATCAGTGGTACGGGTCTCAGAGAAGCATACTGGAACCAGGGTAGGGTCTTACCCAGGGGGTTCCAGGAGTTAGAACAGGCATTTGAAAGCCAAGGCTCAGTTAGATGAATTGAGGCATGAGACCTGGTAGTGAGATCTTTGGCTCAGGGGAAGTCAGGGTTAGGCCTGGGTACCACAGTGCAGGCAATGTGACAGATGTAGGGAAGAGGCTGGAGCCGTTTCTATACCTGCTACTTCAGTTAGAACCCAGGACAGGATGGGCCCTCCCTGTGGGAACACTGTAAGTCCTGGCTGTGGGAGCTGGGGACTGAAACCAGGAAAAGAGAAGGGCGCAGTCAAGATGTTCAATTCTGGATCTTTAACCTTATCCTCATCTCCCTAGTTTCTCTTCACCTCTGGAGACTCTGGTCTCCAATGGGTAAAGAGGTGTTCTGCTTGTACTGGGAGCACAGCTTATGCAAACAACTGACATTGCTCTTCCTAAGAAGCCCCAGGGAGCCTCCCAGAAACATCTGCTGGATCTGAGGGGACCGGGGGTGCCTCCTTCATCCCCTCAATGTATGGGTTTGGTATGGGATTTGTCAGTCTGGGAAGCTGAGGGCTCTGGGCAGTTCAAGCCTGGCAGATTTCCCCCACCTGCCTAAAATTCAGCCCAGGAGGGCAAAGGCCCCTCCCCAGCCCAGTGCTGTACCTCCACTCTCCAGTGTTTGGAGCTGTGGCCTTTATTTCAAGTCCTGGTTCCCCAGGGGCTGAGTGGGGAATGAGGACAGCTGATAAGCCTGACATTATTGACTTTATGAGGAGTATTCAATGAATTTACTCTCTGCAAGAAGGCTGCACTCTTATCTGCTACCCACAGAGCATCTAAATCCTCATCTCGGGGGCCCATTCATGAATCATGTCTCTTACAAAGACCAGAGAGTATAAAGAGAAAAAGGAGAGTCGCATTCCCACCCTTTTCTTTTCTCCAGTACCTGGCTTTGCCCACCCTCACTGCCCTTACTTTCCCACTGCCCTCGGGTTTATTGGCTGGAAAGAGAAGCACTCACAGCTCCAGGCCTACAGAGTTGAGGCCAAGCCAGTCTGGTCTTGAGAGTGTCAGCAGCTGGTCACACTCAGGGCTGTGTGTGCATCCCTCTAATTGGTAACTAAGGGAAGAAAAGCCCACTCACTTGAGGCTGTTGTGTGCCCTGGTTTCTGCTGCAACTGTCAACATTTGCTCTGGACAGAAATGAAATACCCACCCGGCCTCAACACCAGGTGTCTTGGTGGAGAAATGTTAGGGCAGGCAGGCGGGAGGTTACCAAGGAGTCTTGGGTCTAGGGAGCTGGAGAGTGAAAATTAACTGTAAGAGAGAGCCTGCTGGTCAAGAGAAGTTTTTCCTTCTTCCCCTCTGACATCTGCCTCATCCATCCAGCTCTGCGATGTTGGCTTCAATTAGTGGAAGGAAATAAATGCTTCTTTAGGAAGTAGCACAAGATCCAAAGCAACTGGAAGGAGAGAGGTGACAGCCAAGATAATGGGTTGAGCAAATGAAAGAAAAAAAGTGCCGTTTGATTAGGGGGAATTAGAGGCACGTGTTCATATTCCCTGTCTAGTTTTCGGGTAGAGTTTTCTGATAATAAAATGATTGTTTATTGATCAGCTATGCTTTAGCATTTATTCCCAAGCATTAACTTTACATACATTAGTACACTGAATCTTGCAATAACCCATGAAGTTGATATTATTTCCAGTTTACAGCTGAGAAAATTGAGACTGGGAGGAGTTAAGGAACCTGCCCAGTATGGCAGCTGGTGTTGGAGCAGGAATTCAAATACCAGTCTGCCTCAAAAGCCTAATGAAGGGCCTCTCAGCTTCTATGCCAGACTGCTTTCCACTTGGTATTCCTCAGTATTTTTTCCCACTTAGTCAACTGGATATCAGTGAATATTTATTACCCCCATTTTATAGAAAACAGGCTCAGAGTATTTTTTTCCAATTTGACCAACTTGATTTCTTAAGCAAGTGGCCAATTTAATTGAGAATGTTACCTTGCAGCATTGAGCCTTTAAACCAATTAACAAATTCCTCTACTTAAATCCAAACCGGTAACCTCATCATTGTGTTCATCCCAGGCAAGGCACTGGGTTAGCAGATAGAAAAGAGGGGAGACAGGAAGAAAGGGCATCAATGAGGCAGTTGAACAGTGTTAAACAACAGTGCAGGGAGCCTTTGCAAATCTGATTCCGGATTGTGGATAGGTCACTCTCCCCACCCCTACCTGCTTTATTCAAACAGGGCTCCTCATGTGTAGATCCAGTTGAGGACCATCATCTGCTGCTTCTTAGATGGAGGATGCTTGGTAACAGGCTGTGGCAAGCTTCCAAGTAAGGGTAATTTTGTTTACAGAGTAATGTTATTTCTCCTCCTTTGTCAAGGAAAGTCACTGTGTGCTACAGGGGGAAAACCTGGTTCAGCAGATTTGTTTCCTCCTGAATCGGTATCATTTTTTTTTCCTTTGTTGTTCCTATCTATAAGTGTGTCCAGGGCTACGAAAGCTGTGTACCTTAGGGACTCTGGTCTAAAGATTCTAGCATCTTCACTTTTCTGTCATGACTAGGGAATAACCTCAGGGAAGTCCCAAAATGATGATGAAAAGCCAAATCTTTCTTTTCCTGGGAGAGAAGACCAAAGCTCCCACCCCTCCCAATGGGCCATGTCAGTGTATTTCTCCCTTCCACGTGCCTTGATCTCCCATGTCACCCACTTTCATCATAGAGGAGCTAGCTACTTGCTCTGTTATTTTTCTATTTGGGGGATGTTAGAGGAGGGATGGTAGGAAGAGTCTCAGAGGAGGGGTGCTCATTAGTCGGTTGCCCTGTGGGTCCTGTGAATGGAGTGACATTAACATCCATGAGAATTTATAGCCTCTGCTGGCTCTGGAAAGATGTTTGTATAAGTACTGCTAGTAATATAGTCAGCTGCATGTGAAGACTTGTTTATTTGGGCATACATTTTAGTATTTAGGGAAATACTAAATTTATTTGGGAGCTAAATTGTGTGGGAGCAATATTTTGTTGGTGGCTCAGATGGTACAGAGTCTGCCTGTAATGCAGGAGACCCAGGTTCAATCCCTGGGTTGGGAAGATCCCCTGAAGAAGGAAATGGCAACCCACTCCAGTATTCTTGCCTGGAGAATGCCATGGACAAAGGAGTCTTGTGGGTTACAGTCCATAGGGTCGCAAAGAGACACGACTGAGCGACTTTCATTTTCACAATATTTTGTTTTGTCTAGGATAACAACTTGTTGTTAATGTAACTTTATAGTGAAAATATTTAATTTTTCATAAAGAATGAGAAAATTGGGTGAAATGCCTAGCATGACACCTAGTACTTAGTACTACATAAGGGGTAGGGAATTCAGTATGTGGCCTGGAGTTGGTGCTTGATGCACCCCTTTTGTCAAGCCATCATCCTGTCTCGGCTGTATCCTTATCCCAGCCTCCTAGTCTCCCCACATCATTTCTTGGCCCCCTCCATGCAGCGACCAGAATGTTCTTCTCATTTCCTTAAACAATCATTAAAGAAACTCCTTCCTTGGCCTTAGAAGCATTCACTTCACAGAAACAAGTTATGTGACTTCTGATGGAGAGCGAGGCAGGCTGGAGGCAGCCATTTGGAGAAATGAGTCGTCACTGTCTTATGTTCATTCATTGAAAGCAAGTAAACTAGGATGAGACTTGTTTTAAAGAATCCAAAATGGAGATGGGGGCTCCTTTAAAAAACCAAAGGACTCAAAGGAACTTAAATTTCCCAAATAAAATGTCACAGAAAGATAAAACCTATGACCAAAAGTAACACCCTCATACTGACAAGTTTAATTGTAAAACAACAGACAGTTTATTTGGAAAATGCAAATTTAAAAACAGGAGTTGTAGTGTCATAAAACAAAATGGAATTCATGACAAGAAGCAAGGCAAAGAAGATCATTTTATGTTGACACAAGGCACAGTTCTCTTAAGTCAATAAAACTTCCATGAGTCTTTATGTGTGAAATACCTTGTATCTCAGGGTATAAAAATCTAAAGCAAACACTCCTGGAAAAACCAAAAAGAAGGACACAGACACAAAACTTGAGGAAGATATCCACACAATTCTCTCTAACAGATCAAATAGACCCAAACTCCCATGAATATAGAAGATCGATTTAATGGATGTATATAAAAAATTTTGTTTTTCAAACAGAGGATATACCTCCTTTTCTGTTAACTGTGGGTCATTTAGGGAAGCTGATCATATATTTTACCAAAGAGAAACTCTCAGTAAATATCCCAAAGCAAAAACAATACAAGATGTATCTTTGACTACACTGCAAGAAAATTAGAAATTAATAGCAGGTGGTTACCAAAAAAATAGCACAATAAGGAAATTAAAAAAAAAAAAAAAACCTCTCCAAAAGAAAACTTAAACAACACATGTTAGAGGTTAACAGCAAAGATACTCTAGTGGAAGTGCAGGATGACACCAAAGGTGCATCAGAAGAAAATTCATAGCCTGAAGTGCTGTTCTTATTAAAAAGAATGTAAACTAATGGACAATCTAAGAATGGGAGGTGGAGAAGGGACAAAATAAACACAAGCAAATGAAAAAGAACAGATGTAACAAAGATATAGTAGAAAGTGAAATAAGTCAAAGGGAGAAAGACAAATACAGTATGATTTCACTCATATATGGAATACTTAAAAAAAAAAAGTAAAACTTTGATGTAGAAAATGGAGTAGTTCTTACTGGGAGGGAAAGGGGTGAGGGTGGGGCACAATGGCTAGAGAGGGGCCACTGTATTGTGACAGAGGGAAACTCAGCTTTAGATGGTGAGACTCTCTACTTTTGGTAGTATCCAGGGAAACCTGGCATGCTGCAGTCCATGGGGTCACAAAGAGTTGGACAGGACTGAGTGACTGAATTGGACTGAACTGAACAGAAGTTGAAATATATTATTGTACACATGAAGCTTATATAGTGTTATAAACCAGTTACACCAATTTTTAAAAGAAGATGGAACCTAGAAAGTCCAAAAAAAATTAAAAGAGATAGTATAAATTAATACATTAGAAAATGAGAAAAATGATGAACCATAGAGGTAGTTTTTTAAAAGAAAAATGGACAAGCTCTGCAAAGCTAATAAAGAAGAGAGAAGTCATAAACATCTAGTATAAGGAATGAGAAAGGTGATAAAGTAAATACAGAGATATTTTTGAAACTTTGAATAACTGTATATAACACTTTATTAATGAATGTGAAAATGTCAAAGTTTTCTATGTCAAAGTACCAAAATTAACTTGAAAGGTAGCACACTTGAAGGAACAAAACCTATCTAGGATTGACTAGTAAACTCTATTAACTATCAAGAACCAGCTAATTCATGTGATGCATAAACTGATGGAAGCTTAACAATAAATGGATGGAAGGAGAGCTAGATGTATCATTGGATAAATGGAGAAAAAGATGGAAGCGTTGGGGCCTGGATAATGCAGAATTAGGGACTGGGAAGGGGGTTAAGATGATCAGGGAAGAAGAGTTCTAAGACTGAATAGAGCTGATGCTTGACCTTCAGCCAAAATGACCTTAGCCCACAATCACCTGGGCTAACAGGAATCCCTTCTGAAAACCTCAGTTTGGTCTTTCCTGAAGCTGACAACCCCAGCACACAGGACTAGAGATGCAGCATCACAGGCTAATCCAGACAGATCAATTAAGCCCGCAGAATCAGAGAGGCTGACAAAGCCCGAGCCCTCCGAACGACCTAGTTCCCTCCCCAGCCCCCTCGCCCTCCCCAGGAGCCTGTCCCCACCTCCCTCCCGCAGGTGCAGTCTCTCCAGGGGGCGGTGAGAGCCATGAATAGTAAGGGTCTTAGCTCAAGCACACAGAGGCGTTTAGCTGCCCAAACCTAATCCCCCGATAATCGGATTATGTAAATTCCTACTTCAACCCCTTCCCCTGCAAGACCTCACCCCTAAACTCTCCACACTGTGGGACCAGGAAGGAAGACAGCACAGCACGCTGAAGAATCACTGCTAGTGGAATGCTGCACCAAAATGGTTTCATCATTTCAAAAATTATAAAACCAGCAATAACATGGAAGAAACTTCGGAGAAGAGAACAAATGTTGACCCCGGTTGCACTGTGCTGGCACCTCTGTGCTCCATTCTCCGCAGTCCTTATCTTTCCCTTTGTCCTGTCTCTCAATCCTGGTCTACTTGTACATGGATACTGTTTTACATTTATTGTTGTTTCCCCTAGCCTCACATATTTCCAGTCTTGCTTCCTAGTTGCTGTGCTGTGCTTTGCTTAGTCGCGCAGTCGTGTCCAACTCTGTGACCCCATGGACTGTAGCCTGCCAGGCTCCTCTGTCCATGGAGTTTCTTCAGGTAAGGCTACTGGATTGGGTTGCCATGCCCTCCTCCAGGGGATCTTCCCAATCCAGGGATCATACCCAGGTTTTCCATATTGCAGGCAGATTCTTCACTGTCTGAGCCACCAGGGAAGCCCAAGAATACCGGAGTGGGTAGCCTATCCTTTCTCCAGGGGATCTTCCCAACCCAGGGATCAGACTGGGGTCTTCTGCATTGCAGACAGATTCTTTACCAGCTGATCTACCAAGGAAGCCCTACACTTCTTTTTTACAACTGTAGAATGTGCCATTAAGAATATATTACCTCGCAGGCTTTGGCTGAGAGGAAGGGTAATGTAGGTTCTTGGTTTAAATTCTAACATGTGCTTTATCAGGACTGAGGTAGGGTGGAAAAGCATGGGCACCAAGAGGCCCTGTGAGAAAGCAGTTTCTTCTCAACGGCACCCAGAGACAGCCAGCAGAAAGGACGAATAAGGGCTGCTCACTGCAAATACCAGAGTATGTTCCCAAAGGCCCCTTTAAGCCTGTGCATCATTGACCAATTCATTTTCTCCAACCCACCCTCCAATCCATCCTCTGACTGACTGCCACCAGAATGAGCCTCGGAACCTGTAAATCTAAACATATCACTCTTATGTTAGAGGCACACAGTTGTCTTCACATGGACTGCCCTCTCCTCCACTCCTGCATGTGTAATTCCTACCTAGCATCTCCCACTCTTATACCTGGGCGACCCAGGCCCCTGTCTTGAGTTCTGTGCTTTGGATGGCCCTGCCCTGCTCTGGCCCCCCTCCTGTGCCCACCATGTACCTGCCCATTTCCCACATTCTAGACCACACTCAGGGTGTCAGGGACCCCTGAATTTAAATCACACTCTATATCTAGAACCCCAGCATTTCTGCTCAAATGGCCTTGAGTCCATTGTCAGAACCTACACAGGCCTTTTCCTTAGGTCCATGTGGGCTGGGAGTCCATGTTATATACCAGGCCGCTCACAGAGCAGGACAGCTTGAGGTGGGAAGAGAAAAGGGATGGGGATGGGTCAGGAGTCTCCATTTGTACCCTTGTCCTGGGTCCACAAACGTCAGAGGCATCCCTGCCTCAAGGCCTAGTTTATATGTCATCCTTCCCATGAGCAATTGCTGATCCTCCGGCTAGAATCTTTGCCTCCCTACCTCCAATTTCATACTCTCTGGCACTCAGGACTGTCTGCCTTGTATTTGGTCATTTTTGTCATGTCCTCTTCCTCCCAAAGACTGTGAACTAACTCCTTGAAGGCAGATAGAGAATTTTCGTAACTTTCCTACCCTCTAAGAATCTAGCAATTTGGGCAATAGCTTTCTTATTTATAATAAGGACTGTATTCATTTTTTTTTTGAAGAGGGGGGCAAACAACCCCCAAATCTCAGTTGCTTTCAACAGCAGAGATTTATTCCTGTCTCGTGTTATGAGGGCTGGGGTTGGCTATGGGTTTGTTTCTTCAGAGAGCAACCCCCAACATGACTTTCTCACGACTGAGCTCAATCAGCAGTCACTCTTAAAGCTTCTACTCCATTACCACCAAGTCAAGTCCATTCACATTCCATTGTCTGATGCAAGTCACATGGTCAAGCCTGGAAGGGAGCAAGCTGTCTCTTTAACTAAATTACCTACAGGGAAGCACTGCCAGTCACGTGACAATCCTCTCACAAGGAAGGGAGCCAGTAGTTGTAACAATAATGTGATTTATCAGAGTAAAATTTGCATTAGTCTGACTGTGTGCTAGGCCCAGTGCTAAATTCTTTACCTGTTTTGTTTTTCTCATTTAGTCCTCATGACCCTATTATTGTCCCCATTTTACAGATGAGGAAATTGAGGTAGGGAAAAGTTACATGATTTGCCTATGGCCATGTAAGTGGGTAGATAGGGGATTTCAACCTGGGTAATGCAATAGCTTTGCATTCCAGAGTCCTTTGCTCTTATCCACTAAGCATTAATGCATCTGTGAATTTATTGTGCCAAATCCTATGCTGGTACCTTCAGAGAGTGTGATACCTAGAAGTTTGATTTATCAACCAGCATTTGAAGAATGCATATTCAGTGGGACTGGGGAGACAGAACAAATAAGTAAAATATTACTACATAGGGGTGAGTGCTAAGGAGAAAAATAAAAGCAGGGTAGGAAGATGAAGAGCCCTGTGTGTGTGAAGGTGCAGTTTCAGACCTTGCGTCAGAGAATCTTCATTGAGAAGGTGACATTTGAGCAAAGACCTGAAGAATGTCAGCTCCTTGAGGGCAGAAATTTGTGTCTGTTTTGTTTGAACCCCAGTGCCTGTAACAGGCACTGGTGCATAGTAGACACTCAGTGTTAATAATTGCTGAATGAATCAAAGGAGGTGAGGGAGGAAACTACTTGGATTTTGAGGGAAGACTGTTGCAGACAGTGGAAACAGACCATGCAGAGGCCCTGAGGCAGGAGAGTGCCTGGAATGTTCATGAAATTACAGAGGTCAGAGTGGCTAGAGCTGAGTACACTTCTTCAGCTTCTTTTCAGGCAGAGAAGGAACAGACAAGTCAGGTAAAGGGTATCTGGGAGCCAAGTCAGGTAAAGGGTATCTGGGAGCCAATGTTAAGACTTCAGCTTAATTCTGAGTGAAATGAGGAGCCAGAGAAAGGTTTTGAGTGAGAAGCAACAGGAACCTGACATGGGTTTTCAAAAGATCATTCTGGGTGATGCTGGAGAATAGATGAAAAGAGGAAAGTACAGAAGCAGGAAGACCAATGAGGAGGCACTCTAGAACATGGGATGCATGCTGGGAATCGGTCCAGTGCAGTGATTGTTAAACTTCTCTGTGCATGTTAATCTCCTGGGACACTTTGGTAAAAAGGCAGATTTGTAACCCTATCCCCAGAAAACCTGATCTGGTGGTCTTGGCTGTGGGTTTTGAGGTCTATACCTTCTCTCACCTATGATTCTGAAGTAAGTGGTTCTTGAACTACAGTTGGAGACTCACTGGGGCTTAAATGATTGACATCTTAGGAGTTGATGAGTTAACCGCGGGGCACGCACTTCCGGAGGTTTGTAGACCCTGTAGAAAAGGGTTGGTAAGTTGCACTCCGCCCTCTGGGGTATGCTGTAGACCGAGTGAGTGTCAGGACCCCCTATCGTCCCCACACGTTACACAAAGCTGGCGTCTCCTTCCGCCTCTGCTCGGTTTCTAGGGCACAGGGAGACTGGTCCCGGGAAGCGGGGATGTGGGGGTGGAGTGTGGGGATGGGAGGGACCTGCGGGAGTCCCGGGCGGGGAAGGAGCCCTGTGAGTCCCTAGACAAAAGGCGATGTCTATAAAGGCGGTGGCGGAGGCGCAGCGCCCAGGCGGAGGGCGACAACTGCGGCGCGGGCTCCCTTCTCGGAGAGGAGGTGCGTGGACTCCTGGAGGGTTGGGGACGCTGCTGCGTTTGGGCGCCAGCGGGTCTCTGGCGCAGTTCCCCAGTCCGAGCCGCACTCGCCGCGGAGGGCAGGGGTGTGGAGGTGACTTGGTGGCAGCCACCAGGGCGACTCGGTGAGAAGACCTGGGGACTTCTCGCGGAGCAGGGGCCGTGGTGCAGCTCCGAGGAAGCCTGGCGCGTACCTGTTGGCGGGGCTGCTGAGCCTTGATATGTGATGTCCCGGACACCCAGGAGCATCTCCGAGGGCCGTCTTGGCAGCTTCTGAGCTGGGGTGAGCGATTCCTGGAGACCTGGCAGGTGCGAAACTTTAGATGTTTCTCCAGAATGCCTGAACTTAGTCGCAGGGCAGGCGTTGCAGGCAAGGGGGAGCAAGAATTATAACAAGAAAAAAGGAAAAGCTGGGAAGTGAAGTGGTCCAGGGCCGCAGGTTGGGTCGGGTGGGCGTGGGCGGCGAAGGCAGGTGTAGAGCGCTGTTTTGAAACAGGTGGCCCTCCCAATGCACCGGGAGCCCACCCAAAGATCCGCATTCACAGTAAATGTACTTGTTTAGAACATCAACATGCAGAGCTGTCTGGTGAGAAAAGTAATTGCATAATAGCATGTATTGTGATTTTTTTTTTAATATAAAGGATATATTATATAAACACACACCAAACTGGCTACTGCTGGGGAATGACTTTGAATAAGGTAGATGGATAAGGGAGGGGGACTTTTTTTGCTTTATCACTTGTGTACTGCTTGATTTTTTTTTCCCCTTAAGTTAGCCTGTGTTACTTCTATAGCAATTTCTAAAGGCAAACCTATGCTTCCTGTTTGAGGTTAGGCACCCTCCCCGAACCCAGCTGTATAAACCACTCTTCACTACCCTCCTTCTGTACCATGTTTTCACTTACTTTTCAAAGAGAGTTGAAAGAAGAGAGAAATACACAGGACCAAATGCCAGGAAGAGAAATTTAACATCTTACGAGAAAAGAGCAGTGTGAGAGCCTAAATGCCTGGCGCAGGCCGCCATAGGAACGTTAGCTGCCTGCATTTCTGTGCTGCCGTCTTTCTGGGCTCCATGTCCAGAAAACATTCACACGAAAAACCAGCAGCACCTGTTGCAGGTAGTGGTCATCTTCTCAGGGGGCATAATGTTCTTTTCTCCAGTAGCCTGTTACCTTCTGTGGTAACAGATTATAAATAGAAGTTTGTGCTCACCTATATTCCTATTCAATTTACTGTGACATTCCTCCTATCCAGGCATTCTTAATCTTTGGCCCGTGACACCTACCCCCCCATGGATGTGTGGATAAAACTCAGGGGGTTCTAAATTACATCTTTTTATCTACTAACCTTTCATCTAAATTGAGCATTTCTTTTATTTATGAATGTTTATGTAGTTTATTATTAATAAACTACAGTGGCGGTAGGAGTGCTGATGCCTTTGTCATCAATAGAAATCATAGACACTTTCAACTCTTGTTACAGATGTTACTGATCTTCTGAAAAATCACTTACCAATCACTAGTTAGAAATTAAATGATGGTGACAAATCCAATTATTTAATGTGTTAACAGTGAAGCATAGGTTTTATTGTGTTGCATTTTAGAATTATTCTCATACCTATGAAGTATAACTGGTTATTTTATGTGTCTCTATATTGTAATTCATGCCTTTTAACTTCATATTCTGAGAAGACTTTTCCCTTTATGTATTTGAAATAATTGTTCTGAGATGAAATCTGTCCCTGGGCTTCCCTGGCCCCGACTCAGCCGGCATCAGTGGTGACTCAGGCTTGGGACACAGGCTCTGCCACACTGGGCTATGTGACATTGGACAAAGAACTGCACCTCTGTTTCAACATCTGTCTGATGCTCTCTGGTTCTGTGGCATCTGGAGTATTTTTTAAGCTCTTAAAGTACTCTGAATCAAGATTTGCAGCTGTTAGTACTTGCAACAGGAAAAACACTAAATGCCATTTTCCTTTGATTCAATAAATACTTTAATAATTTTCCAGTGACCTCTACATTGAGTTTTTCCAGCTTGTTGAATCACTGATTTTTATTTCCCAGTGTGGAGAAGGAGAGTAACACACTTGAGGATAAATCAACAATTATTCAGTTCAGTTCAGTCTCTCAGTTGTGTCCGACTCTTTGTGACCCCATGAACTGCAGCACGCCAGGCCTCCCTATCTATCACTAACTCCCTAAGTCCACCTAAACCCATGTCCATCAAGTCAGTGATGCCATCCAGCCATCTCATCCTCTGTCGTCCCCTTCTCCTCCTGCCCTCAATCTTTCCCAGCATCAGGGTCTTTTCGAATGAGTCAGTTCTTCGCATAAGGTGGCCAAAGTATTGGAGTTCCAGCTTCAACATCAATCCTTCCAATGAACACCCAGGACTGATCTCCTTTAGGATAGACTGGTTGGATCGCCTTGCAGTCCAAGGGACTCTCAAGAGTCTTCTCCAACACCACAGTTCAAAAGCATCAATTCTTCGGTGCTCAGCTTTCTTTATAGTCCAGCTCTCACATCCATACATGACCACTGGAAAAACCATAGCCTTGACTAGACAGACCTTTGTTGGCAAAGTAATGTGTCTGCTTTTTAATATGCTGTCTAGATTGGTCATAACTTTCCTTCCAAGGAGTAAGTGTCTTTTAATTTCATGGCTGCAGTCACCATCTGCAGTGATTTTGGAGCCTAAAAAAATAAAGTCTGACACTGTTTCCACAGTTTCCCCATCTATCTGCCATGAAGTGATGGGACCAGATGCCATGATCTTAGTTTTCTGAATGTTGAGCTTTAAGCCAACTTTTTCACTCTCCTCTTTCACTTTTATCAAGAGGCTCTTTAGGTCTTCTTCACCTTCTGCCATAAGGGTGGTGTCATCTGCATATCTGAAGTTATTGATATTTCTCCTGGCAATCTTGATTCCAGCTTGTGCTTCCTCCAGCCCAGCGTTTCTCATGAGGTACTCTGCGTATAAGTTAAATAAGCAGGGTGACAATATATAGCCTTGACGTACTCCTTTTCCTGTTTGGAACAAGTCTGTTATTCCATGTCCAGTTCTAAGTGTTGCTTCCTGACCTGCATACAGGTTTCTCAAGAGGCAGGTTAGGTGGTCTGGTATTCCCATCTCTTGAAAATTTTCCACAGTTTATTGTGATCCACACAGTCAAAAGCTTTGGCATAGTCAATGAAGCAGAATTATTAAGCACCTCCTAGAATGGCAAGGCTGTGTTTCAGAAGCCTGCCTTCTCTCCTCCCTGTTTCTGCTTCTCATAATAGGATGGAGCTCTCTCAGAAGAGAGCACCGGTTAGTTTATCCTGGCTAATCTTTTCTTCCCAGCTTGAAAATGACCTTCCCATGGGACTAGTGAATAAGATAAAGCCTCTTTTGACAAAAGAAGCTTAAAAGTAACTTTACTCCTACAGTCCTGGGTGCAAAGCAACCAGTTTCAACGTGAGCAAAACTGGATAGTCTTAAAAATTCCCTTGATTTAGGTTCACACTTTCATATTTTAGGTATAGTTGAATACAGGCCCGACAATGCTCATTGTAGATACAAAGGCCAGGTTGGACCCTGGTTCGATTCCTGAGTCGGAAAGATCCACTGGAGAAGGGATAGGCTACCCACTCCAGTATTCTTGGGCTTCTCTGGTGGCTTAGCTGGTAAAGAATCCACCTGCAATGTGAGAGACCTGAGTTCGATCCCTGGGTTGGGAAGATCCCTGGAGAAGGGATAGACTACCCACTCCAGTATTCTGGCCCGGAGAATTCCATGGACTGTATAGTCCATGGGGTCGCAAAGAGTCAGACATGACTGAGCAACTTTCACTTTCACTTTCACTTTAGGTAGATAAAAGGCAAAGTCAGGGCATAGTGGCATTTCAGCACAGAAAGAGGCCTTAGGTATCACCCCCTTCAGATTGGAAGTCCCCTGGATTGCCTGAATTAGGTGCTATTTCTCTGCTCCTACAGACCCCGGGCTTCCCATCTGTGTCATAGGGCAGAGGGTTCCTCAGTGTACAGCAGCCAGTACAGTGTCTGGCTCATAGCGTCAGTAATTGTTGATAGTAAAGTTTGGAGTACATGTGACTGTATTGGATCATGGATCCGAACGGGGTGTCTCTACAGAGATAGAGGAAGTAAACCTAAGAGGCTGATGGAGGAAGCCGGAGGAGGCCTGAGGTCAGCCAGTGAACTTGAGCTGCCATGATTCTGCTCACAACTGGCTTCTCAGCACAGCACTGGCCTCTCCTACCCAGGCAGAAGCAGGAAAGTCAACAAGAACCTGCATGGGTAAATGTCCTAGGGGCATATATCCTTCTAGCTGATATTTTGTGTAATATTAATATTGTCATTCTTAGTCCCCTAAATACTGCTTCCTTCTTAAACATAATTTTGCTAGATCTCAGAGCTCCTGTTTAGAGTAAGGCAATGTTCTTAGCATTAGCCGCACAGGGAGATGATGTGAAGGGTGTACTGTTGGGACCTCACTTCAGGAAAAAAACTTTCAGTTCAGCTACAGGGAGTGCAGTTAGCTGACAACCATCAGTAGCAGTGCTGACGGGCCTCAGGACTGGGCGTCCGTTCTTCAGGTAGCCCCCAGCCTATGAGAGTTCTTGGCAGTGCTGCTGGGACCTGGTGATTCTTGCCCGATAGGGTCTCCTTTACAGGCACTTTTTGCCCCAGAGCTCCCTGTTGGGTTGGCTGCCACTTTTCTAGCTCTGTATTGCAGCCTGAGGCTCTTCTGACCAGTCCTGCAGCCTCCCTGCTTTGATTTTGGAAATGTCAGATGTGCATTGCAGTCTTAAGACATTCTTGGCCCAAGTCTTTCTTTTCTTTTTTCATCTTTCACAGTCCTTAACTCCCAATAAACTGCTTGTACATCCAACTCCAGCTTGGCATCTGCTTCCTGGAGGACCATCCCAATCCACCTGGGGAGTTTTAAAAAATACCAATGCCCCCAGAAATTTTCATTCAATTGGTCTGGGATGCAACCTGGGTGAATCCAATAAGCAGCACAAGTCAAGGGCCACTGGAATAGAAGAAAAGTTCTGGAGCAGAAGTTCCAAATGTTTGTTAAGTTAGAAAAGGATCTGCTTTCTCACAAGTCACTAGGGCTTCAACAAATCACTTCTTTAGGTCCTTTTCGAATAAAATGGGCCCACCCTTTCATACCATAGGTGCCAATTTGTAACCTTCCAACTCCTTCCTGCAACATGGGCCATTAACACAAACAACAGTTGTGGAAGGAAGCTGGCATTTTGAGAGGCACCTACCAACTTCCTGATATTCTATATGTTGCTTTTATGTAACCTATGTCAGATACTCAGTGTTTACCTACAGACTCATATCCTTGTGTGTGCGTGCATGCTCAGTCACTTCAGTCATTTCCGATTCTTTGCGACCCTATGGACTATAGCCCACCAGGCTCTTCTGTCCATGGGATTCTCCAGGTAAGAATACTGAATCCCCTCCTCCAGGGGATCTTTCCGACCCAGAGATCAAATCTAAGTTTCCTACATCTCTTGCATTGCAGGCAGATTCTTTACCGATGAGCCACTGGGGAAGCCCCTCATATCCTCAGAAAAGCCCAAATAAAAATAGAAGAAAGGTAGAATTTAGGCAAAACTTCAACAGCGTTGACCTGGTCATTTTGGTCTTGACATGATCCTTTGACACTTTTCTCTAGGCAGCAAGTGTCTCTCTGGATTTGGCCCTTAGTGTGTGGGACCTTGTCCTGTGATTCTTAAGTGTTTCTGTATGTGCTGCCTCCTCCATCAGGCCATCCAATAAGCTCCTTGAGCACAAGTACCCCATTCAGCCATGTCCACAAACCCAGCTCATAGCACAGGACCTAGCACAGAGCAGGTCTACAGGAAGAGTTAAAATAAAGGAATAAAGGTAGCAAGAACCAAGAGGTTGTATAACCAGACTTGGTTATAGAAAAACAAGGTATTACCTTCCCCCCAGTATTCACAATTCAGTATTTCACAAGTCATTTTTATTTATAAGCATATTTTTGTTGTATTTATTCCTCAACACTTTTGTAGCCATTACCGTGTGTCAGGCACTGTTGAAAGTGATTTACAAATATTAAACTTATTTAATTCTCCTAATAGCCTTTGTCTACCACCAGTGGCTGCAGGAGTTCAGCAAGGGAAGGATATGGGAGGCTCTGGGATGGCCTGGAAAGGTTTTAGGAATGGAAAGGAGGATTTAATCTGCTCTTTAAAGATTGTGTAGAAATAGGCAAGAAGACAGTGAGGAGGGAACTCATGGGACAGAAAATACAAAGGTATGGAATTGGGAATATTTACTACTGTTTGAGTGGGGGGGTGGTGGTGGTGTGAGGAACAGGAAGGGACCCTCTGCCCAGGTTGCTGAGACTGGAGCAGGTGGCAAACTGATAGCCATGAGCCAAGGGTACCAAACGTCTGGTACTGGGTTTTGGCTTATATTCTGATGTGCCATAAACATTCCCATTGATGTATGTTAATCCAAGCCACCTGAACAAAGGGGCCCATGCCTCTCAGAGGAAAAAATGGCATGATGAGGATTGGCAATATGTGATAATAATCACCGCTCCCACAGTTGGAGAGATCATCCAAATTCAACCTTGGGAAGCCTGGCTATCTTCTGCAGCATCCATACCAAATTGTCACCCCTCACCTACTCCTTTCCTTTGTTTCCTTTGTTTGTCATGCTAAATAACCCCATTGCTATTCTTCATCCAACTGAACTTCAAGATTCTTCATCACCCTGTTCATCTTCCTCTAACTGTGGTCTGATCTAGACATTTTAGCTCTCACACAGTGCACCCAATCCTGCAGATAAAGTCGACCAGCCAAAAGAGTTGTGCTGTCACCTTCTTCATTCCAAATGTTATGTTGTAAATGAAACCTAGGATTGCAGCCCCCTCCCCCCTTTTAAAGAATCTGAATTCAACTTCCTATTAACAAATATATATTTTATTCACATGTGTACTCAGTCCTACACTGTGCCTGATTCTGAACACTTAGGAAGAGTTGGTTATAAAAGAAGTAATGGGAGTATTAGGATAAAACCACCATTTTACCTGGAGGCTTCGAAACAACCAGGGAGAGAAAAGCTGACAGGAGGTGTTCTCACCCTGCCCTTTCTTCTGCCGCATTTTCTTCTCTTGTCACAGAAAGATCCATAACACCTGGAAATGAGGCAGCACATCCCCTAAGATCTGGATGGAGAAGATGAACAACTCAAGCTCCTGGCAGGACATGGGCTACCCAGCAGGCCTCTGACAAGGTGTTGGCCCTCAGGGCCCTTTCTCTTTCCTGTCTCAGGAACTCCAACATGACCAGAAAGATCTTCACAAACACCAGGGAGCGGTGGAGGCAGCAGAATGTCAACAGTGCCTTTGCCAAGCTGAGGAAGCTCATTCCCACTCACCCTCCGGACAAGAAGCTGAGCAAAAATGAAACACTTCGCCTGGCCATGAGGTATATCAACTTCCTGGTGAAGGTCTTGGGAGAGCAGAGCCTACAGCAAACAGGAGTGGCTGCTCCAGGAAACATTCTGGGCCTCTTCCCCCAGGGACCCCACTTGCCAGACAGGACTCTCCTTGGTGACTGCCAGGTTCCATCACCCGGCTCAAGCCACCACATTCCGTAATAGTGGGGCTCTCGCTATTGTGACCCCAGGCAGCACTGGTTCAGAAGTCACTAGCTGTCAATATTTTTGCAAGTACCAGAGTCAGCATGGTGAATAATTTGTGAGGCATGAATTCAAGTTTCATAGGAGGTGTCTCAGGGTCAGCTGCAGAATGCTAAAAGGAGGCCAAAAGGGAGGTGGCCGCACATCCCCTTCCCTGGGGCCTTCAGGCAGAGCAGCCTGTATCTGTTGATTTTATAAATCCAGGTTCCTGCATAAGATGCTGTTTTGGGGGAATAAAGGACCCTTAGGTTCAAAACTGGTTTGAAAATCACTGCTGTACGTAATATGTTTTCAGTTGTAAGAAGAGTTTCCTCATAATGGATCGCAGATGGATGAGTATAAAATGCTACCCTCCGAACGTATTTTAAAGTTTGTTCTGAAAAATGAGGCATATTTGATCAAGGGTGAACAGCATAAGGCAAATGAAAAGATAGCCCTTGCAGAAACCGACCTGGAGACTTGTGGGGAATCTGTGGATAAAAGACCCTTCTGACACACGAGGACCACAAGAAGGCAGCAGATACGTGCAGGAGAGCGCTGCCTCCTCTATCTCTATGGAAATGTGAGGTGTCACTTGCATTGGAACACGAGTATATGTGTTATCGCTAAAGCCAAATGGTAGATTATACCTATGAGAGGAAAGGACGTGATAATTTGTGAGAGTTCATGGTTTTCTTATCAAAAGAAGTTGACTAAAATAGTTTTCCTAATCCTTTAGTTTCACATGTCAGATATTGAAAACTTTTAATTCAGTGTAAGTTCTTGATGATTTAAGACCTGTAAAATTCAAATAGAATGATGAAAATCTAAATATTACCATTTAACAGCTCATTTAACAGAGAGCTTAACAAAAGATTTAGAGTAGACAATAGGAGTGTAATACCAGTCTCTAATGAATTGATGGATGTGTGATTTGTTTTCCCTGCTGAGGAGCATTAGCTCAGTCTTACACTGGAAGGGGTGGTGCCCACAAAAGAATGAACGGTGTAGATCTGACAGAACTCACAACCGTATGCCACCATGATGATGCTTGGATTCAAAAATGAATCCCATAGTTAAGCCCAGAATACAAATAATGTCATTTGATTGTCTCTGGAACGTTTTATTTTCCCAAAATTCTTGACAGAACATTGGTTTTAAAACCTTCTGAACTATAGGTAAGAAATTGATGGGTTTGAGATTATGTATACACAATAGAGGAATTTAAATTTTCTGCCCACTCTAGAAAGAAGATATTCAATTTATGAAAGGCTGAAATGAACCTCTTTGGTTTGGTGATCAGAAGAAATCTGGATGAGGCATCCTAAAAATCTCATTCTCAAAATAGCAAGTTCATAATGTCATTAAACTCTACAGCATTCACACTTATGGCACAATGCATTTATCAAAACAATGCATTTGGGACTTCCCTGGTGGTCCAAAAGTGAAGACTCTGCACTTCCAATGCAGGGGGCGTGGGATTCCTGGTCAGGGTAACTAAGATCCCACATGCCGTGTTAGTTAATTCAGTCACTCAGTAATGTCTGACTCTTTGCGACCCCATGGACTGCAGCACGCCAGGCTTCCCTATCCATCAGTAACTCCCAGAGCTTACTCAAATTCATGTCCATCAAGTCGGTGATGCCGTCCAACCATCTCGTCCTGTGTCATCCCCTTCTCTTCCTGCCCTCAATCTTTCCCAGCATCAGAGTCTTTTCCAATGAGTCAGTTCTTCGCATCAGGTGGATTGGAGCATCAGAGTATTGGAGCTTCAACTGCAGCATTAGTCCTTCCAATGAATATACAGGACTGATTTCTTTTAGGATGGACTGGTTGGATCTCCTTGCAGTCCAAGGGACTCTCAAGAGTCTTCTCCAACACCGCGGTTCAAAAGCATCAGTTCTTTGGCACTCAGTTTTCGTTATAGCCCAACTCTCACATCCATACATGACTACTGGAAAAACCATAACTTTGACTAGACAGACTTTTGTTGGCAAAGTAATGTCTCTGCTTTTTAATATGCTGTCTAGGTTGGTCATAGCTTTTCTTCCAAGGAGCAAGCATCTTTTAATTTCATGGCTGCAGTCACCATCTGCAGTGATTTTGGAGCCCAAGAAAATGAAAAAAAAAAAAAAAAAGCATGCTGTGTAGCATGGACAAAATAAAAATAAATAATGAGAACAATAAAATAAAATTTTTAAAAAGAAACAATGCATTCTTTTGTGTAGGTCCTTTCTTTAAACTGCATTCAATAAACATCCCCACAGACCCAAAGTAGTCCAGAGAAACACATAAACACAGAAACCAGGGGATTCCCCCAAATTTGCATTTCTTTCTCATGAGCTTTTGTTGTTCTCATGAGCTTATGTGGACTTAAATTTGTCCCCAAACTACCACGTGATATCACATCTCAAAACTCTGGTGACAGTTGTCAATTGAGTAATATTGCTTATTCTCTCATCTGGCATTAAATCACATTCACACTTTTGACAGTATTTTTATATTGTGCTGTGCATCAGTCATATCCGACTCTTTATGACCCCATGGACCATAGCCCATCAGGTTTCTCTGTCCATGGGGTTTTCCCAGCAAAAAGACTGGAGTGGGTTGCTATGTCCTTCTCCAGGGGATTTTCCCAGCCTGGGGATTGAACCTGGGTCTGTCTCCTGCATTGCTGGTGGATTCTTTACCACTGAGCCACTAGTAGCCTCATTTGAACTGTAGCTGAGGAAGGCACAGAAGACCTTTTTGTGTGAACATAGGATTTTACTGCTCTTCTCAGAATGAGTGCACTTCTCTGCTGTTGGGGCCTTGTCTGCTGTGCACAGAAATGTAACTGCTTTACACTGAAATGTAACTGAGTACCGCTGAAAAGTCATGAAAAGATTGAGTATCATTAAATTAAATGAGGGGAACAGTTTTTAAAGAAACTCTACAGGAAATTCCTATGATAAGTGAATAAACATTTAATATATTAATGTAATTCATCTCTTAAATTATTTCTTTTGCAAGTTGGGTCTTGGTCTGTCAAGTTGTATTAGGTTAAAGTGACTGTCAAAAGGAATTGTAGGTACCTGGGTATCAGAAGCTTGGCAAGGTACACATGAGACTGGAAGCTAATTCTTAAATCACTCCACAGCCTTCCTTGGTGTCCTGTATTTACAGCTTGGTGACTGGAGTAGTAAGAATTTATGGTTCAAATGAATTATAGTTCACTGATGGTACATCTCTTTATGGATCATTTGAACCTAACAGAAAAATTTAGACCAATTATATCATCTATGCTTCTCTATTACTTGTTCTGCTATGGACACCACTGAAAGCTTCCAGAAACCAGGTATAACAGGTCCATTTATTTATATAGATCATTAGATTGGCTAGTTCTAATCCTCACTTTACAGAGGAGAAAACAGTCCAGAGGGTTTTGAAGTAACTTTCTAGAGGTCACATGGATAGTTAGTGGAAACCCAGGACATAGTACAAGATCTCCTGACCCAGCATCCAGTCTATTCAGCCATGAAGGATTTTAGGATTAGAAGTGGACAAGCATCTTATTATTGGCTCATCTCTGTGCAATACTATTTGGTGATCTTCTTCATATGCCTTTTAATTGAAATTGAATCAATGTGCTTTGTAGAATATGATTAGAGGTACCAACCAAAGATTTTATTTGTTGATGTTTTGCGAGTTTTTAATCATTGATTCTAATTTGCTATTTAACTATTAATTTATTGAAAATAAATTATTAAGAAAAGAAATTGTTATTTTTTTTCTTTTTAGAAATTATTTCACAAATTTTCTAAGCATAGCCTCCATCTCCCCATCCTCACAACGACTGTTCTGGCTTTGAACCCCACTCCTTCTGTTGTCTCTAGTCTAAAAAAAATATAGCATTCCCTGATTAGTCCTTCCTTTTCCTTCACTTTCACACAGCTTCCTAATTGTCCTTCTCACATCACAACTACAGTCATCCCCAGCTATCAAACCTTCAGTGTCTTGTCCACCAGATTGAGACAGACACTGTATCCCAGCAAACCAGCCCCTCTGTAGCCTGGCTCATTGTACCCTTCCTTTCACGTTCCACAATTGCCTGAATGTATCAGACACACTAAGGAAACTGCTTCACTTGATGGTCCCCAAACACTCTCTACTCTTTGATACCTCCAGCTTTACTCTTGTGAGTCTCTCTGCTTGCACTAAATTCCACTTTCTAAAATCCTTCATGACTGATCTTAAATACCACTCCTTCAGGAAGCTTGACTTATCTTAAACACTGTCTTACATGAAGTCCTCTTAGATTTCGACCATTCAATATAATCTCTTCTTTTGTAGAATACTCTTATTCCTTCAAGACCCTTGCTTCCTCTTCCCTGTATTACAGACATCTTATGTATATTCTGTCCCTAGCAACAAGGTCTCCTGGAGGGCAGTGACAATTTATAACACTGAATCCTCACAACAACCCTGCCAGTGACTTTACTTTCAAAATGAGAAAGCTAGATCAAGACTGGCTCCATTAAGAATATTCCTCTAAAAAAAAAAAAAAAAGACTATTCCTCTAGCCTCTCTTAAAAGATAACGTTGAAATGTAACTTGAAGGAATTCACCGGCAGTCCAGAGGTTAATACTCAGCTTTTCACTGAGTAATGGCCTGGGTTCCATTCCTGGTCGAAGAAGTAAGATCCCACAAGCCTCACTGTGCAACTAAAAAAAAAAAGAAAATGTAACTTTGCATCTTGAACAAGCTGAATTTCCCTGAGAAATCCAAAGTCTAAAGCTCTTTTTATTTTTATTTATTTATTTATTTTTTAAAGCTCTTTTTAAAAGTTTGTTTCTCAAAGTTTTCCATTCAACAAGGCCTTTGCAGCACCTGCCTGATGAGGTTTCACCACCTAAGAATGTCTTGAGATGACCCAAACATATGTAAGTTATACACAACAGGCTTTGTCCTTAAGAGGCTAAAGGATGAAAGGAGCCAGGAGAATGGACAGCTTAACTCCTGACCCACAGGCCAAAGGTTAGCTGAAAGTCACATCCTTAAATAAAAAGGTCAAAGATAAGGAAGGAATCTTAAGAGCTCAATGGCAATGCAAAGTGGGGGATTTAAAGTGGCAGGTGCTAGGAAGGAATGCCAAGGGGAGAGTGTGGCTAAAGGATTACAGGAAGCCAGAGTGTGGCCTCCTAAACACAGTCTCCCTTCTTCTGTTAGAGCTTACTATAAACTGGGAAACTTTCTGTTCTATTTCTTCTTTGTTGCTAATGACCTATTACTAGCATTAAAATCACTAGGTTTAAAAATTTTTTCTAGATTTTAAAAAGCACTAGATTTTTACATAAACCTTAGTTAGGTTTGTAATCTATCAAATAATGTTTAAGAATTTAATTTCCAGAGCTCAAGGGAGTAGTTGAACAAAGCAAGCTGTAGAATTGCCTTGTCTGGATAATTTTAAATATTAGGATTATCCAATATGTTCATATGCCTGAACCTAAGTAACTCTCCTTCTAGGAAGCTATCATAAAGAAGTAATCAGAATTATGGTCAAAGGATTATCTGTGTGGGTATCTATTTCAGAGTTATTTACAATGTAAGTAAAAATAAAATCAATTTATAACAGTAAGAGAGCCAAAATTTGCTGAACATATTTGCCTACAATATGCTAGGCACTGTGATAAGAGCTTCTAACATATCAGCTCACCTAATCTTCATAATAATTTATATTGTTACTGTAATATCAATTATATGTTTTGTTCTCATTTCACAGATGACAAAACTGAAATTTAGGAGATGATGATTTTTTAAAGGGTGAATTTTTTAAGTTTTTATTTTATATTGGAGTATAGGTGATTAATAATGTTGTACTAGCAATGGAGTATTACTCGGCTATAAAAAGGAATGCATTTGAGTCAATTCTAATGAGGTTGGTGAACCTAGAGCCTAATATACAGAGTGGAGTAAATCAGAAAGAGAAAGACAAATATCATATATTAGTGCATATATATGAATCTATAAAGATGGTACTGATGAGCCTATTTGCAGGGCAGCAAAGGAGATGCAGACATAGAAAACAGACTTTTGGTCATAGTAGGGGACGGAGAGGAGATGACTTGAGAGAATAGTATTGAAACATATACATTATCATATGTAAAATAGATAGCCAGTAAGAATTTGTTGTATGATGCAGGGAACCCAAAGCCAGTGCTATGACAACCCAGAGGGGTAGGATGGGGAGGGAGACTACAGAGGGAGGGGGCGTGTGTATGCCTGTGTCTAATTCATGTTGTTGTGTGGCAGAAACCATCACAATATTGTAATTATCCTCTGATTAAAAATAAAATAAAAGTTAAATTAAAAAAATAATGTGTTAGTTTTAGGTGTACAAAGTGATTGTTATACATGTATCTATTCTTTTTCAAATTCTTTCCCCACTTAGGTTATTACAGACTATTGAGCAGAGTTCCTGTGCTTATACGGTAGATCCTTGTTGGTTATGTTTTTTTTTTTGACTGTACCACATGACATGTAGACCTTCCTTGACCAGGGATCTTGTGCTCCCTACATTGAAAGTGTGGAGTCTTAACCACTGGCCCACCAGGGAAGTCTTGGTTATCTATTTTAAACATAGCGGTGTGCATATGTCAATCCCAAATTCCCACTCTGTCCCTCTCTCCAACTCTTCTTCCCTGGTAACCATAAATTAGTTCTCTAGATCTGTGAGCCTGTTTCTGTTTTGTAAGTTAGTTCCTTTGTATGATTTTTTTTTTAGATTCCCCATATAAGCAATTTCACATGATGTTGGTCTTTCTCATCTGACTTACTTCACTTAGTATGATAACCTCCACATCCATCTATGTGGCTGCAAATAGCATTATTTCATTCTTTTTAATGGCTGAGTAATATTCCATCGTATATATTGCCACATCTTTATTCATTCATCTGTGGATGGATATATAGATTGCTTCCATGTCTTGGCTATTGTATACAGTGCTGCAGTGAACACTGGGGTGCCTGTGTCCTTTCAAACCATGTTTTTCTCTGGGTGTGTGCCTGGGAGTCGGATTGCTGGATCATATGGTAGTTGTATTTTTAGTTTCTTAAAGAACATCCATGATGTTCTGTATACTGTCTGTACAAATTTACATTCCCACCAATAATGTAGGAGGCTTTTCTTTTCTCCACACCATCTCTAGCTTTTGTAGACTTTTTGATGATGGCCATTCTGACTGATGTGAGTGACATCTCATTATAGTTTTGATTTGCATTTCTCTAATAATTAGCCATGTTAAGCATATTTTCATGTGTCTCTTTGCCATCTGTATGTCTTCTTTGGAGAAATGTCTTTTTAGGTCCTCTGACCATTTTTTGATTGGATTGTTTGTTTTTGAATATTGAGCTGCATGAGCTGTTTATAAATTTTGGAGATTAATCTCTTATCAGTCATATTGTTTGCAAATATTTTCTCCTGTTCTGTGGGTTGTCTTTGTTTTGTTTAGGGTTTCCTTTGCTGTGCAGAAGCTTTTGAGCTTAATTTGGACCCATTTGTTTATTTTTGTTTTTATTTCCATTACTCTAGGAGATGGCTCAGAAAAGATATTGCTGCAATTTATGTCAAAGGGTGTCCTGTCTATGTTTTCTTCTAGGAGTTTTATAGTATCCAGTCTTACCTTAGGTCTTTAATCCATTTTAAAGTTATTTTTGTGTATGGTGTTAAAGGATGTTCTAATTTCATTTTTTTTTTTTTTTACATGTGGCTGTCCAGTGTTTCCAGGACTGTTTATTGAAGAGACTGTCTTTTCTTCATTGTATAGTTTTGCCATCTTTGTTGTAGATTAATTGACCATAGGTTTGACTATTGCCAAAGCTATGTGGATAGTCAGAGCACCTTGTCTAAGGATACCTTGCACCGCTGCCTTTTCTGCCACTCCATTATTCTATGTAAGAGGATGTGTGAAGTGCAACTGTTTCAACCCACCGCCCAAGGGAGACAAAGCCTGTCAGAGCTCATGAGCTTCTCAGGCCTTACTCCATCTACTCCTCACCTCTCTTCTCTGAATACCAGGCCTCCAGATCCCCAGATCACACTTAAGGTATTTCACATGTTCACTTTGGCTTCTGGCAAATAGAAATTCTTTCCTTACCTGCCTCCCTAGACTAAATTTCTTCCCTAGGCTCCAGAGCCTCTGAAAACAGCTTCACACTGTCTTCCTTGTTCTTCTCTGAGAGGCTATATTACTCTAGGCTCCAGGAGAAAGGATGCTTCAGCATAGAAAGGGAGGATAGACATACTGGTGAAAAGAGAGGAGATAAAGCAGAGGAGAGACAGTTATTTGGACTAGAAAACTGCACTGTGTTTGCGTATCAGGATACATCTACCTGGACACACGACATAAGGGAAATGAAGATAGCAGCTTGCAGGTAGGGACGGGAAATATAAATGCCTTGAGGAAGGGTTATTCATATTAATTGAGTGTTTGCTATGTGCCAGACATCTTATAAATGTCATCTTCAATACTTCTAACTACCATTTAGTGGAGGTATTTGCTTTAATTTACAGTCGGGGCAATTGTGGCTTTGAAGAGTCTAGGAGACCAACTTAAGATTCGTGCAATGAGCAAGCAGCAAGACAAGGCTCTGAATCCATATCTGCCTTTCAGCACTGGCCAAATCTCTCTGTGTTCTTCTACCTTGAAGAATAGAAACCTCTCATGGTTTCTAAATGGACTTAGGTTTATAAGTGGACTTCTCTGGTGGCTCAGACGGTAAAGAATCTGCCAGCAATGCTGGAGACCCTGGTTTGATCCCTGGGTCAGGAAGATCCCCTGGAGAAGGGAATGGCTACCCAGTTCAGTATTCTTGCCTGGAGAACTCCATGGATAGAGGAACCTGGTGGGCTATAGTCCATGGGGTTGCAAAGAGTCAGACATGACTGAGCAACTAACACACACACACAGGAAGTAAGTGCTCACTGCAGGTAGGCAGTGATTGAAATGAATTTTTTTTTTAGTACAGAGTAAATTGATTGGTAATTTGGGTTTTCTATCCACAAGAATTCTTTGATATAGAATAAATTATCCAAAGGAAATGATGGGGGTTCTGTTCCTATTATGTTGAACACCACTTTAAATTATGTTGAACACCACTGCAGAAGATGTATCAACAGAAATGAGCCTCCTCTATCTGGCCTTTGATGTTCATCACGTTGTAATTCAGGTTTAAATGAGGTTTCCTTTTGCTCTCATAGAGTTGGACACATTCAGATGTTCTCTGAGCATCATGTAAACTGGTGCAGAGGGTCAAGTACAGGGATGTCGTCTCAGGACTCTTTCATCTTTAAGGGTAAAAAAGTCTTTCTTCCAAGTAGGAAAGGTAGAAGAAATCACCTCCTGGAAATTCAAAATTTATCACACACAAAGATTAGGGTCCTTCTTAATTTTCAAAATAATGAAAATTTCATTTATACCCATAAACTGTCTATAGCCAAGAAAGGTGCACTCAGCCAAAAAAAATTCCCTGGCTTCCCCTATTTTAACAGTTTTGATAGTTGAGTTTCCTCTTGTGGTTTCTAAGCACACATCACCCACAGTCCTAAAACAACTACCATCACCCAGCTTTTTTGTTTGTTTTCTTTTCCGGAAATAAAGGAAAAATACAGAAGTCCAATTCAGCAAGTACTGAAATCAAACATCCACTGAACTTTGTTCCCAACAAGTAAACCCCTTATCAGTCTCTTGCAGAGATTCTAAAACGCTTATCTCGATAGACCCGATTATGGGGCTGACCCACTCTCAATGCTGAGTAGGAATCAAACGGGCATTCTCTTCTGTCAGCAAGCCCCGCTTGGCAATCCAGATAAATCAATTAATGGGATGCAGAGCCGCTGTCCTGCCTTTCTCTTCCCCATACTTACCTCCCCCGGCTCCCTCCGACTTCTCAGTCCCCTGTTTAATACCATCTAAGAGTCCTTATTTACAAGAGGGCTTGTGCAGGTGCAAGCTTTCAGGCCAGCAGCCCAGGAGCAATTGTCCCCTCTGCCCTTCCAGCTCCAGGCTCCCCTCTTTGTGAGGCACTTTTCTTTTCTCTGCTTTTCAGATGGAGAAAATGCCCCTCAGCAGCTCATCTAATCGGATTATGCTAATTTGTACTTCATGAACCTAAACAGCATAACTAGATCTGCAGAGAGCTAGGGCCAGGAAGAGAGGGACAACGACTTTGTCGGTAAACCTACCCACTAAAAGTGCCAAAAGAAAGTACATCATGTGTTCAGTCACACAAAGCTGCTAGTCCGGGAAGCCCACCGAGCTCTTGACAGCTCAGAGTGCCCAGTAGCCGGCTGTGTTCAGAACAGAAAAGACAAGGCAGCACAGTGAAGGCACAATGAGGGCCTCAATGACAAGGCGGTTTGCCCCTGTTGTAAAGTAAGTTTCCTCTTCTTCCTTCCCAACTTACTCACATTTACCCTCTTGGCAACTCAATATAAGGTTAGAAGCTGAAGCCAGGTGGTACAATTCAACAAACATTTATTGGCACCTACTACCTCTTAAGGATGACAGTTGTGGTCCTGTCTTCCTTGGGTTGGGAAGTGCAAAAGTATCTAAAACTTCACTCTTGCCTTCAGAATGTGCACTCTGGTAGAGAAAGATACTCTAGGTATGGAAATTAGAAAACACTTCAATGAGGCAATTGCTATTCCTGTATTGTTCTCTGCCCTGTGTTTGCTGACTCCTCTAGCGGCATCTTCCACACCTGATTTTAAAAATAATTTATGTTCATCTAAAGCTTTCTGTTTATTCAAAATATAGAAGTATATAATTTAATCTGCATGATGGACAGTAAGAGCAGCAAAACTGGTATTTTCAAGCCCATTTTCAAGTGTCAAAACTGCAATTTAAGAAATGTTAAAAGAGTCAATCCAAGGAGAATCCTCCAGTTAACGACTTGAGCTTCTGAGTCCAAATCCAGTGTGTTCCCTGCCCCCAACCCCTGCATGCTGCCTCACATTGACTTCACATTGCCTCACATGCTACCTCAAGTTGACTTACATTCTGTAAGACTGTACACATAATGTTAACTTTTATACTAATGGCTTCAAAAAAGCTTCATGTATTGTGAAATTGGAAAAGCCAATTTGAATTTTCAAATAGGTAAGTGAAATTGTTCTAGAATAATCTAGACAAGTGTTTTCAATTAGCTTCAGCTCATTTTTAGCCCTTAACTTTCCTGCCACTGTTCTTCTATATTTGTACCATTCACTTTCCTCCTTTCTTGGTCAAGACATAGTCAAATGCTGCCTGAATTGGTCTCTTCCTCCGATGCAGGCATCTGACCCTTTCACACATCAGGCTCTTGCTGCCCTAGTGGTTGGTACTCAGCCCCTGTGTTAGTTTCTAAACTGGTTACACTCTTGGGTGATGAAGTCCCAGCTCTTGCAGCTCTGTTCTCTGGAGATTGCCACATACCTGTCTCTATCACAACTTTCTCTTATTTCAAAGCCCTCATTCCCTCTGGGATCTCACACTGAGTTCCTGTATCTGATCTGAGAGATGCTTGTAATTCACGTCCATTTACAGAGTTGAAAACATCTAGTGTCCTGAAATTAATGAATGATTGAGGCCTTCTCTGTTCACATGCTCATTTCACCACAACTCCCTCTCCATTACCCCTAAGGTAGCCTAGATATGCAGCAGTAATGTTTCCATCAAGAGAAGAAAAGCAAAGCATGTTTCATCTCTGCTGTCCCTTTTCTCCCACCTTCTGTCCCCTCTCTTTGCTGTTTTTAATACCTAAAAATTTATTCTTATACTATTATAGCCTAAGATTCTTATTAGGATGGAATGTGGGAGGCAGAGGTGAAAAATTTCAGGTGTGTTTAAATAAATCATTTCTTGCCACAAAAATGTTATTTTTACTCAATTTACAATGTATTTAAGGTAGATTTTTTTTTGCCTGAAAATTTTCCACCAGTATTTTTTAATAAATTTCCTTACACAGTTGAATACTATAGGCCAATTTCAGACTTCCTTTTGCTAGTAGTTTAATAGCCAGCAATGTAAACAATAATGAATATGTAAACATATTAACCTTGGTGTTAATTTAGCTGCAAATGGCCTTTTTTCACCACTGTTGGATTTTTTTTAACTTTAAAATGCTTTATTGCTAAAAAAAAAAAAAAATTAACTGTCATCTGAGCCTTCAGTGAGTAGTGACATCAAAGATCAGTGATCACAGATCAGCATAACAAATATATAATAATGCAAAAATGTGAAATATTGCAATTACCAAAAGGTGACACAAAAATATGAAGTGAGCAAATGCTGTTGGAAAAATAGTGCTGATAGACTTGCTGGATACAGGTTACCACTAACATTCAATTTTTAAAAAACAACATTTGCAAAGCACAGTAAAGCAAAGCATGACAAAACCAGGTATTCCTGTATTCCTTATCTTCCTCAGTCAGTCAGTTCAGTCACTCATTCGTGTCTCTTTGCGACCCCGTGGACTGCAGCACGCCAGGCTTCCCTGTCCATCACCAACTCTTGGAGCTTCCTCATGTTCATTGAGTTGGTGATGCTATCCAACCATCTCATCCTCTGTCGTCCCTTTCTCCTCCTGCCTTTAATCTTTCCCAGCATCAGGGTCTTTTCTAATGAGTCAGTTCTTTGCCTCAGGTGGCCAGAGTATTGGCGTTTCAGCTTCAGCATCAGTCCTTCCAATGAATATTCAGGACTGGATTTCCTTTAGGATTGACTGCTTGGATCTCCTTGCTGTCCAAGGGACTCTCAAGAGTCTTCTCCAACACCACAGTTCAAAAGCATCAATTCTTCTGCGCTCAGCTTTCTTTATAGTCCAACTCTCACATCCATACATGACTACTGGAAAAACCATAGCTTTGACTAGACAGACCTTTGTTGGCAAAGTAATGTCTCTGCTTTTTAATATGCTGTCTAGGTTTGTCATAGCTTTTCTTCCAAGGAGGAAGTGTCCTTTAATTTCATGGCAGCAGTCACCATCTGCAGTGATTTTGGAGCCCCCCAAAATAAAATCTGTCAGTGTTTCCATTGTTTCCCCATCTATTTGCCATGAAGTGATGGGAACAGATGCCATGATCTTAGTTTTCTGAATGTTGAGTTTTAAGCCAACTTTTTCACTCTCCTCTTTCACTTTCATCAAGAGGCTCTTTAGTTCTTGCTTTCTGCCATAAGGGTGGTGTCATCTGCATCTCTGAGGTTATTGATATTCTCCTGGCAATCTTGATTCCAGCCTGTGCTTCATCTAGCCCGGCATTTCACATGATGTACTCTGCATATAAGTTAAATAAGAGGGTGACAACATACAGCCTTGATGTACTCCTTTCCCTCTTTGGAACCAGTCTGTTGTTCCATGTCCAGTTCTAACTGTTGCTTCCTGACCTGCATACAGATTTCTCAAGAGGCAGGTCGGGTAGTCTGGTATTCCCATCTTTTTAAGAATTTTCTACAGTTTGTTTTGATCCACACAGTCAAAGGTTTTGGTGTAGTCAATAAAGCAGAAATAGATGTTTTTCTGTAACTCTCTTGCTTTTTCAGTGATCCGACAGATGTTGGCGATTTGATCTCTGGTTCCTCTGCCTTTTCTAAAACCAGGTCAAACATCTGGAAGTTCATGGTTCACATACTGTGGAACGTACTGTTGAACATACATTCACATACTGTTGAACATACAAGACCAGGAGCTGACTGTGGCTCAGTCATGAACTCCTTATTGCCAAATTCAGACTTAAATTGAAGAAAGTAGGGAAAACCACTAGACCATTCAGGTGTGACCTAAATCAAATCTCTTACGATTATACAGTGGAAGTGACAAATAGATTCAAGGGATTAGGTAGGCAGAGTGCCTGAAGAACTATGGACGGAGGTTTGTAACATTGTACAGGAGGCAGTGATCAAGACCATCCCTAAGAAAAAGATATGCAAAAAGGCAAAATGGTTGTCTGAGGAGGCTTTACAAATAGCTGAGAAAAGAAGAGAAGCTAAAGGCAAAGGAGAAAAAGAAAGATATACCCATTTGAATGCAGAGTTCCAAAGAATAGCAAGGAGACATAAGAAAGCCTGCCTCAGTGATCACTGCAAAGAAATAGAGGAAAACAATAGAATGGGAAAGACTAGAGATCTCTTCAAGAAAATTAGAGATACCAAGGGAACATTTTATGTTATACAAAATGATACAAAAAAGATACAAAACTATACAAAAAAGATCTTCATGACCCAAATAACCACCATGATGTGCTCACCTAGAGCCAGACATCCTGGAATGGGAAGTCAAGTGGGCCTTAGGAAGCATCACTAGGAACAAAGCTAGTGGGGTGATGGAATTTCAGTTGAGCTTTTAGTCTTTGGTATTCTATTCATTTCATAATTATGTATGTTAGCATAGGTTTTCACTTATGGTATAATTCTGGTTGAAATTTTCAAATCTGGGTCCTCTCCCACCACCCTACATCCACTCATTCACCGTTTTTTATTTTTTGTTCATTTTGTACTCTTACTAGATGTATGTTGGACTCCCTATATTGATTTTTTTTTACAGCTTTTCTCTTATTTGTCTTTTTATCTTTTTTTATCTTTTCTTTTTAAAAAAATTTTATTTATTTTTTAATTGAAGGATAATTGCTTTATAAAATTCTGTTGTTTTCTGTCAAACCTCAACATGAAGCCCTATTGGATTTTTACTGCTCCATTCATATTCTTTCATCAAATTCTTATAATGTACTAAGGACTAGAGGTTAGGTTTGATGTGGGTTGAAGTCTTGGGACTTTTCGAAGCTGACTGCCTTGACTTCATTTCAAATCAAGTACCACAGACATAGCTCTGTTAAAAAGACGACTTCTTTATGAAAATTGTAGTAATAATAGATTTTTTTTTAACCTAGAAGATTAAAAATTTTGGCTAAGATTAAGAAAACTTGTTGAATAGAAAATGCTTGAAGTTAGATATTCATGAGATATACTAATAGAAAATCATTGCTGAATTCATGCTGGCAGTTTTTCTCCTATGTTTTGTGTAAAACTCAGGGTTTCTTAAAGCCAGACTCCAGCAAATCCCTGAATGTGGAATGCTGTGAATGAGCCTCTCCTCTCCAGTTAAACAGCAGGGGATGTACTCTCTAACAGGTGCTAGTGCAAAAATGGGAAAGGAGTTATATATGAGGTTAGAATACACAGGATACCAAAGCAAAATCCAGATATCTCTGAGTAGTTTTGCCTAGGATCAGTTTCTAAGGTCACAATGGAAATTCCCAAATGCAACATAAGAATCAAAGTCCACTGTCACATCTGGGATTAAAGCCAGAGAAAGTTCACTGATAGGAAAGATCAGAGGAATAACATCACCAAGAGAGTAGACAGGAGGTTCTAGCCCTTGTCCCGCGACATGGAAACAACAATTTAACAACCACCCATGAATACTGTCATTAGAGCTCTGGAATCAAGTGCGAGGTCACAGCATCCCATTCTATTTTCTATTCAGAGACAGTAGAAAAGATGCAATGAAAGGGTAAGAAGAACAGATTCATTCTGTGCATGTCACCCTTCCCGAGGCTGGCACAGCACAATACTGAAAGAGATCCCTTTGACTTGATTGTCCACCATGGGGGAAGGAGAGGGTAAAGTGAGTGCCTGACTTCCCCTGCCTTTCAGACTGCCACTTGGGAGGCCCTTTTCTGTCATGCTTCACCCAAAACCCTGAGAGAATTGACAAGGCTAGATCTCTGGAGAGTCACTAAGAACAAAGAAAAGGGGTGCATAGATCTCAGCTGCTGCCTTGCAACACCCAGTAGCAAGCAGACCAGTCTTGATGCCTGGGACCAGATCCATCTGCCTGTGGACCCCCCAGCCAGCCCACGAAGAATCTCTGGTTGGGCTAACTGGTGGAGGACTTTCCCTGACAAGCCCTCCCTGACAACTCTGTAGAGACTGGAAAAAGATGACAGCTTCTTCAAATGTGCAAACACCAGTGGAAGGCTACAAGGATCATGAACAAATACCACCAAAGGAACAAAATCAAGCTCCAGTAACTGACCCTAAAGAAATGGAGACCGATGAACTGCCTGACAAAGAATTCAAAACAATCATCTTAAAGAAGCTCAGTGAGCACAAGAGAACACAGATAGACAACTAAACAAAATCTGAAAGTCAATACATGAACACAACAAAAAGTTATAGTAAGGAAAATCATAAAAAAGAGCCAGACAGAATTCTAGAGCTAAAGAATGCAGTGACTGTAAAGCAACTATACTGCAATAAAAATGAAAAAAAAGAGAATACAATGGTTGAAATATTCAACAGTAGACCGAATCAAGCAGCAGGAAGAATCAAAAAACTCAAAGACATGTCATTTGAAATTATCCAGTTTGAGGAACAAAAAGAAAAAAGAATAGAAAAATGTGAAGAAAGCCTATAGGGCTTATGGCATATCTTCAAGAAAACAAATGTGTTTGTGGTAGAAGTCTCAGAAGGAAAAAAAAAAAGAGAGAGAAAGAAAAGAAAACTTATTTAAAGAATAATATCTGAGAATCCATTGATGAATGGATAAAGAAAAGGGGGGTATGATGGAATATTATTCAGCTTCAAAAAAGAAAGAAATCCTACTGTTTCCTGCAGCAACATGGATGAACTTTGGGGGCATCATCTTATGTAAAATAAGCCAGACATAGAGGACAAGCACTATACAATATTGGTAACATAAGGAGTCTAAGGGCTTCCCTGGGGGTTCAGATGATAAAGAATCTGCCTGCAATGTGAGAGACCCATGTTCAATCCCTGGGTCGGGAAGATCCCCTGGAGAAGGAAATGGCTACCCACTCTAGTATTCTTGCCTGGAGAATCCCATGGACAGAGAAGCCTGAAGGGCTACGTCCATGGTGTCACAAAGAGTCAGACATGACTGAGTGACTAACACCCACACACAAGGAGTCTAAACTAATCACTCATAGAAGCAGAGAATAGAATGGTGGTTGATGGGGCAGGGGGTTGAAGGGTGGAACAGGGATGTTAGTAGTCCGAGGGTACAAAATATCAGCTTCCCAGGTGACTCAGTGGTAAAGAATCTACCTATCAATTCAGGAGACACAGGAGATGCAGGCTCGATTCCTGGGTCAAGAACATCCCCTGGAGGAGGAAATGGCAACTCACTCTAGTATTCTTGTGAGAAAAATCACATGGACAGAGGAACCTGACGAGCTACAAGCCTTGGGATTGCAAAGAGTCGGACATAACTGAGCACGCATTCTCAAAGTTTCATTTATATAAAATGAATAACTCCTGGAGATCTACTGTAAAATTTAGAGCTTATAGTTAAGAATACTTATTATATTTTATACTTAAAATTTGCTAACAGTGTAAATATTAGGTTAAGGGTTCTTATCTTACACAAATAATGAATAGGATGAGAGGAAACTTTTGGAGGTAATGGATGTATTTATGCATGGATTGTGGTAATGGTTTCATGGGTGTATACTTACTTTCAAGCTCATCAAATTGTTTATTACATATGTACAGCAATTTGTATGTCAATCACACCTTATATTTTTTTTTAAATAGGAAAGACCCAATAGTTATCAGATCTATGTGGTAGCTGGGTGTATTTGGGCGTCTTATAAAGATATGAAGTCCCAGCCCTGTGATTGTCTTTCATTGTTCATAAGACCTAGCTCTCTGAACTGGTGTGTGACACTGGCTTCCCACCTTAGTGTTCTTTCCTGCATCTCTATGCCAGTTCTTTGCCTAAGGAGTGGCTAGGCTTTGGAATTGTAGGAATGTGATAGTGGAAGAACCCCATATGTTTGAGGTATTATAGAAATTGGCAGCAAATTTTCAGTTTCACTCTTCGGCCATTTTCCCAATTCCCAATTCTTATCCACTAAATGCTGCAATTGTTCTGATGCTAGTGGGAGTCTTTGAACTTTTCACTATTCTGAAGGATTATTAAAGATTATCTGCTTTCTGAGCCTAGTCTTTGGTAGATAACTATGTGATGGAACAGGGGCCACATGTGGTACCTACAGACATGGTAGTGGGCCTTACAGACCTCTTAATATGATGCTGGGGGCCAGCAGGAGGAGCATGTATGGAGTGCTTGGCTCATGGATGTGTAAACAGGAGCATGAGAAGTACTTGTTGTTGTTTAGGCACTCAGTTGTGTCCGACTCTTTGCCGTCCCACGTACTGCAGCAGGCCAGGCTTCCCTGTCCTTCACTACCTTCCAGATTTTGCTCAAACTCATGTCCACTGAGTCAGTGGTGCCATCCAACCATCTTGTCCTCAGTCGCCCCCTTCTCCTCCTGCCCTCAATCTTGCCCAGCAACAGAGTCTTTGGAGTTTCAGCTTCAGCATCAGCATCAGTCATTCAAATGAATATTCAGGATTGATTTCCTTTAGGATTGACTGGTTTGATCTCCTTGTAGTCCAAGGTACTCTCAAGAGTCTTCTCCAGCACCACAGTTCAAAAACATCCATTCTTCTGAGCTCAGGGTTCTTTATGGTCCAACTCTCACATCTGTACATGATTACTGGAAAAACCAGATCTTTCACTGTGTAGACCTTTGTTGGCAAAGTGTTATCTCTGCTGTTTAACATGCTGTCTAGGTTCGTCATACCTTTTCTTCCAAGGAGCAAGTGTCTTTTAATTTCACGGCTGCAGTCACCATCCGCAGTGATTTTGGAGCCCAAGAAAATAAAGTCTGTCACTGTTTCCATTGTTTCCCCATCTATTTGCCATAAAGTGATGGGACCAGATGCCATGAGCTTTGTTTTTTGAGTGTTGAGTTTTAAGCCAGCTTTTTCACTGTCCTCTTTCACCTTCATCAAGAGGCTCTTTAGTTCCTCTTCACTTTCTGCCATTAGGGTAGTGTCATCTGCATCTCTGAGGTTACTGACATTCCTCCCAGCAATCATGATTTCAGCTTGTGCTTCATCCAGCCAAGCATTTCACATGTACTCTGCATATAAGTTAAATAAGCAAGGTGAAAACATACAACCTTGACGTACTCCTTTCCCAGTTTTGAACCAGTCCGTTGTTCCACGTCCAGCTATAACTGTTGCTTCTTGACCTGCATTTGGGTTTCTCAGGAGGCAGGTAAGGTGGTCTGATATTCCCATCTTTTTAAAAATTTTCCACGGTTTATTGTGATCCTTATAATCAAAAGCTTTAGCATAGTCAGATGTTTTTCTGGAATTCCCTTGCTTTTTCTATGATCCAGCAGATGCTGGCAATTTGATCTCTGGTTCCTCTGCCATTTCTAAATCCAGCTTGTACATCTGGAAGTTCTCAGTTCATATATTGTTGAAGTCTAGCTTGAAGAATTTTGAGCATTACTGTGCTAACCTGTGAAATGAGTGCAGTTGTGGATTAGTTTGATCATTCTTTGGCATTGCCTTTCTTTGGGATTGGAATGAAAACTCAGCTTTTCCAGTAGTCCTGTGGCCATGGCTGAGTTTTCCAAATTTGCTGGCATATTGAGTGCAGCACTTTCACAGCATTATCTTTAAGAATTAGAAATAGCTCCTCCACTTTGTTCTTAGTAATACTTCCTAAGACCCACTTGACTTCACACTACAAGTTATCTGGCTCTAGGTGAGCGATAACCATGCCATTGTGGTTATCCTAGCCATTAAGACCTTTTTTGTACATAGTTCTGTGTATTCTTGCCACCTCTTCTTAATCTCTTCTGCTTCTGTTAGGCCCCTACTGTTTCTGTCCTTCATTGTGCCCATATTTGCATGAAATGTTCCCTGGTTTCTCTAATTTTCTTGAAGAGGTCTATAGTCTTTCCTGTTCTATTGTTTTCTTCTATTTCTTTGTATTGTTCACTTAAGGCTTTCTTATCTCTCCTTGCCATTCTTTGGAACTCTGCATTCAACTGGATATACCTTTCCTTTTCTCCTTTGCCTTTAGCTTCTCCTCTTTTCTTAGCTATTTGTAAGGCCTCCTCAGACAACCATTTTGCCTTGCTGCATTTCTTTTTCTTAGGGATGGTTTTGGTTACTGCTTCTGTTGCAGGAAGGGGGACCCATTCCAGAGCCTGAAACTGGGCTCTTGTCTAACCCTCAGAAATGAATTGTCCAAGGAGACACATGTGCTGACAAAGCAAGATATTTTATTGGGAAAGGGCACCCGGGCACCTGGGCGGAGACCAGTAGGGTAACGAACCCAGGAGAACAGCTCTGCCATGTGGCTCACAGTCTTGGGTTTTATGGTGATGGGATTATTTTCCCGGTTGTCTTTAGCCAATCACCCTGACTCAGAGTCCTTCCTGGTGGTGCAAGCCTTGTTCAGCCAAGATAGATGCCAGTGAGAAGGATTCTGGGAAGTGGTCCGACATGTGCTGTCTCCTTTTGACCTTTCCTGAACTCTTCTGGTTGGTGGTGGCTTATTAGTTCCGTGTCCCTTACCAGGACCTCCTTTCATAAAACAACTCATGCAAATGGTTACTATGGTGCCTGGCCAGGGTGGGCAATTTCAGTCAATGTGCTTCCCCTAACACTTCCTGTACAATGTTACGAACTTCCGTCCATAGTTCTTCAGGCAGTTTATCATATCTAATTCTTTAAATCTATTTGTCACTTCCACTGTATAATCATAAAGGATTTGATTTAGGTCATATCTGAATGGCCTAATAGTTTCCCCTACTTTTTCCAATTTAAGTGTTGAATTTTCAATAAGGAGCTCATGATCTGATCTACGATTATGTTCATGATCTGAGTAGAGTGCTCTGCAAAATAGCTGTCAATAGTGACTGCAAGGCAGCTGTTCCTCCACCTACTTTAAACAGAAATTGTTGCGTCAGTTCATAGACTTGGACTTGGATTTCTAGGAGACAGCTGTGACAAATTCTAGACTTGTAGACCAGAGTCCTGATCAAGTCCCAAGTCTTGTTTATTTAGTTGGAAGCTAGACACACTGTGAATTAATATCTGGAGATAAATATCTACTAATTCAGAGACTTGATTTGCTGCCATGTGATTGGTTAGGAGCCTCCTGAAAGAAATCCTCTGTTTCATAGCCAGGGATGGCAGGCAAAACACTGTGGTGTACAATATGGGGTTATGACTCTAGTGTATTTGCTAAGCAAACAGCTATTTTCCAGACTTTCTCAACCTTCTGGGTCTGGGCTAAGGGCTTATTCTTGAAGAGCTTTCATAGTACCTTGTGCTTCCTGCTGTTGGTAACTATATAGTAACTATGGTAAGGATATAGTACTTACCAAGCCATATAACCTTTGTTCATTGGTCTGTATGCCATTAGAGAAAAGCTCCTGAGAGCCTGGAGGTATTTTTCATCTACACAGAAAGTAGTTCACATATACATAAAGATGCATGAACCAACCTGTTTGAATTTCCTCACGAGAGCCCAATGTAGATGGTGGTGATGGTGGTCATTTTTCATATAACTGTTGAACCATTCACCATCCCCATCTGAATGGCAATCTTTGGGTGAGTTGTTATGTTCTCACCACCCTCGCCCCCTCCTCTCATGATCTAGCAGCCTGGTGGAGAATAACTGTTTAGTGAATTCTGAGCCTGACTCTAGGTTCCCTTGCCATGGAGCTCTGAATTCAAAGTATCCAATAAAATTTGCATAGTTGGAGTCCAGATTACGTTTTCTCACACAACAGCACAAGACTCTTAACCCTACTTAGCTAATTTTACTTCCCTTTCAGGAAGGAGAAGAGATCCCTTATAATATGCAGAGGCACATAATTTAGGGCCCCCAGAGTGGACTTGGTATCTGGTGACCATCCCCACCTCTCACCTCCACTCCCACTTTTTAAGCAACTCTGTCCTTAGTGTAAAAGCAAATGATTCAAGGAGCCAATCATTAAGACCTAAAATTACTGGCACCTAAAGCGACTTAGCAGCAGCAATGACTAACTCCAGGATGATTGTTATTGACTTCATCTGCTCTGGCAGGAATTCTTTTAGTTCAATATTTATTTGTTTGACTGCATTGGGCCTTAGTTGTAAAAGCACACGAGATCTTTGTTGCATCATGCAGGATATTTCATTGAGGACCACGGACTCTCTAGTTGTGTCTCAGTAGTTGTGGCACATGAGCTTCATTGATCTGTGGCATGTGGGATCTTAGTTCCCTGACCAGGGATTGAACCTGTGTCCCCTGCATTGCAAGGGGGATTCTTAACCACTGGACTACCAGAGAAGTCCCATGGAAGGAATTTTTTAGAAACAAGAGAGTATGGAACTAAGGGAACTGCAGACAGCTTAGATATTGTGTAACCTCTGATGGAGCTGATGACATAACAATGCCTTTAAATGGACTGCAAAAACTTAACATGAATCAGGATAGGCTTTTATACCTTGGCTCACCACACTACTCCCACAGACACTGGGTTTCTTCTGGAGAGACAGAAAACCTAGTCAGGGCCAGACGGCCTACCAAGCCCTGGTAAGTTTGTTAGAAGATGTCTTTCTTCCTCTTTAAATGAAAATTTTTGAAGTATAATATATGTATAAAACATGCACAGATCATAAAAGTGCAACTATGTATTTTCACAGTGAATGCACCAATATCATAAAACAAAAACAAAACTCCTGCCTTGAAGAATATCCACTACATTACTCTGTCTTCTATCTCCATATATTAGTTTTGCCTGTTTTTAAACTCCATATAAATGGAATCATGCAGAATGTATTCTTTTTTTTTAAATATCTGGTTCTTTCTTTCAGCGTTATGTTTGAGATGCATTGACATTGATGCAGTAGCAGTATTTCATGATTTTCATTCCCAGGTGGTGCTAATGGTAAAGAACCCACCTGCCAATGCAGGAGACATAAGAGACGTGGGCTCAATCCCTGGGTTGGGAAGATCCCCTGGAGAAGGAAATGGCAACCCACTCCAGTATTCTTACCTGGAGAATTCCATGGACAGAGGAACCTGGTGGGCTACAGCCTGTGCAGTCACAAAGAGTCAGTCATGACTGAGTGACTGACACTTTCTTCTTTCTTTTTGTAAATTACTTGCTCAATTTCTTGCTCAGTTTTGTACTGAAGTTTAAAAATACTTGTTCTCTTCTACTTATTAATGTATATGAGTTCTTTGTATTTTCTGGGTAAGACTCCTGTGTTGGAGATAAACACATGTAATAAGTGTCTTCTACGTTGTGCTTGTCTTTTTGTTCTCTTTATAGCGCCTTTGGTAATTGGAAGTTCTTAATCTTAGTGTAATCCTATTTATCAATATTTTCTTTTAGAGTCAGTGCTTTTTCTGCGAAGACGTCCTTTGAATAGCAAGTTCTTTTTGGTATAACTTTTCACTCATCAGGGAGAAATTTTTGTTTGGCTCCTGCCAGGTGCTAACATCAGGAGTTTTACTATGGCTGGTCATTCATACCTTGTCACTCATATGTCTCTTGCTTCATTGGCTTGACTTTTTTCACCTGACATTTTTGCGCTGGTAATGTTTGAGTTTATTCCTGCTTATGCTTGCTGACTAAACCTCATCTGGTCCTCAGGTTGGATTTCTTAGTCTCAGTTACAATCTCACTGAGCAAACTTGCCAATTGCTCACTCTAATGAGCCAGTCTTAATATCCCCATGTCTAATTTTATCCTCAGTCTCTCTCGGTTATGAATTTGCAACAACTGCTGGCCCAGTCTTAACCTCTGTCTGGGAGGGAATGTTCCCAGCTCTTCTTTAGAATATGCCCTGAGTAACTCTTCTTCTTCTTTTTTTTTTTTACATTGGCATATAAAAGTTAGGTGAATTTAGAGGATTGGAGGTCCTGCCAATGACTTTTTCTGAACTGAACTAGTAGATTTCAATGTATATGACTTATGACTGAGAGAAATCGTTCAGTCATGTCTGATTCTTTGCAACCCCATAGACTGAAGCCTACCAGGCTCCTCCATCCATGGGATTTTCCAGGCAAGAATCCTGGAGTGGGTTTCCATGTCCTCATACAGGGGATCTTCCTGACCCAGGGATCAAACCCACGTCTCCTGCATTACAGTCGAATTCTTTACCATCTGAGCCACCAGGGAAGCCCTCATATGTCTAATATTAGTGTGTTAATCTCAAAGGAAAATAAAAAAAACCAAACTGCTGAAACATAATCTAATATCATATATAAAACATTTAAGTATAACAAAGAACTAAGCAGGGGAGCCATATTTCTATGCATTTTATATTTATTAACATGATTCTTCTGGTGTGTTTTACTATTAAAGTGATAAAAATATGAAAGTAGGAGACAGTTCTATTGTAATCTTGTTGCAGTGTGTATGCATGCGCAGGTCAGTATACTAGAACACAAATTTGAATGCTTTTATATGTAGGTATTTTCTATAAAATTAGGTCCAAGTTGAATTGTATTCATGATAGGAGAAAACTAAACTACTTATGATGTTGGGTAAGTAAATTTTGGATAATAATAACTAACATTTATGGGATTTCTATTTGCTAGGCACTGTTCTTTACATGTCTTAACATATTCAATCCTCACAAAACTGCATGAGTTATTTTCACCATTTTAGAAATAAGAAAACTGAGGTGTAGAGAAACATGTGTGAGGTAATTCGGTGAGCAAGAGCCAGAATCAGGATATGACTCAGGACACACCCTTAACCACTATGTCTCTAACATTAGTGTAATCTATAAACTTTAGAAGCTAGAAAAGCAGTAGGAAAGGGACTTCCAAGTTCCTCTTAAGAGATCTAAATATTATAGAAGAGTCATAACTAAAATTTATCGAGCAGGTACCATGTGTCAGGTACTGGGCTGAGCAACTCATGCATATGCTCTTTTAATTTTTCCTTAGGTCCTGCTTATCTGTGAGGTTGGTTTGGTTTTTCCTGTTTGTTTCCCTTTAAATTTCTTATGTAATTTTTAAAGGTTCAGTTCAGTTCAGTTCAGTCCCTCAGTCACATCCGACTCTTTGCGACCCCATGACCTGCAGCACGCCAGGCCTCCCTGTCCATCACCATCTCCCGGAGTCCACCCAAACCCATGTCCATTGAGTCAGTGATGCCATCCAACCATCTCATCCTTTGTCGTCCCCTTCTCCTCCTGCACTCAATCTTTCCCAGCATCGGGGTCTTTTCCAACGAGTCAGCTCTTTGCATCCGGTGGCCAAAGTATTGGAGTTTCAGCTTCAAAATCAGTCCTTCCAATGAACACCCAGGACTGATCTCCTTTAGGATGGACTGGTTGGATCTCCTTGCAGTCCAAGGGACTCTCAAGAGTCTTCTCCAACACCACAGTTCAAAAGCATCAATTCTGCGGCGCTCAGCTTTCTTTGTAGTCCAGCTCTCACATCAATACATGACTACTGGAAAAACCATAGCCTTGACTAGACGGACCTTTGCTGGCAAAGTAATGTCTCTGCTTTTTAATATGCTGTCTAAGTTGGTCATAACTTTCCTTCCAATGAATAGCGTCTTTTAATTTCATTCCTGCAATCACCATCTGCAGGGATTTTGGAGCCCAGAAAAATAAAGTCAGCTGCTGTTTCCACTGTTTCCCCATCTATTTCCCATGAAGTGATGGGACCAGATGCCGTGATCTTAGTTTTCTGAATGTTGAGCTTTAAGCCAACTTTTTCACTCTCCTCTTTCACTTTCATCAAGAGGCTCTTTAGTCTTCTTCACTTTCTGCCATAAGGGTGGTGTCATCTGCGTATCTGAGGTTACTGATATTCCTCCCGGCAATCTTGATTCCAGCTTGTGCTTCCTTCAGCCCAGCATTTCTCATGATGTACTCTGTATGTAAGTTAAATAAGCAAGGTGACAATATACAGCCTTGATGTACTCCTTTTCCTATTTGGAACCAGTCTGTTGTTCCATGTCCAGTTCTAACTGATGCTTCCTGACTTTCATACAGGTTTCTCAAGAGGCAGGTCAGGTGGTCTGGTATTCCCATCTCTTTCAGAATTTTCCACAGTTTATTGTGATCCATACAGTCAAAGGCTTCAGTTCAGTTCAGTTCAGTCGCTCAGTCGTGTCCGACTCTTTGCGACCCCATAAACCGCAGTACGCCAGGCCTCACTGTCCATCAAAGGCTTACACTCCATTTATAGTGACTGTAAAATATTGGCTAGATTCCCTGTGTTGTACAATATATCCTTGTAGCCTATCTTACACCCAATTGTTTGTACCTCCCACTTTCTCACCTGAATATTGCTCCTTCCCCCACTGGTAACCACTAGTTTATTTTCTGTATCTGTGATATGCTCTCAATTTTTAAAACAACACTGTTAAGTAAGTAATGTTATTCCTAGGTTAAAGATGAAGACAGAAGCTTACAGAGATCTAGACACTGCTTTCTATAAGGTTACACGGTAAGTAGAATGTCTAACTCTAGTACCTGTGGATTCTATGTTACCACCCTTGTACACCATCTCCCAAGATGAGAGAGTTTCCCAAATGAACTCCTTGGTATAAAGTCAAGAATATAATTTGGTATGTTACTTATGGCTGGCTAAGCCTAACAGAAAGATAGCTGAAGAGATGGAGGGAAAGACTTTGCCTTTATGATCTGATGGGGCTAATCTGAAAGATAAAATACATAGGTATTGAGTAAATGAACATTGTAGATAACCTGATAGTACAACTGACTATAGTGGAGATAGGAAAAACTTTATACAGGGTTCTCAAGCTGGATTTCCAGTTTTGTGAACTGTTTGGAGGGGAAAAAATAGATTTCCATGGTTAAACATTTTGAGAAATTACCCCCTTGTAAGATAATTTTAATGCCTATAAGAAGTTGTACTAATATTACAAATATTCTCTTTAGCTTTTTTTAAACTAAGGAAATATTTCTATTTTTGTATGCAAAACTGTAAGAATACTTGGCTTCATAGATAATAAACGCTAAGTGATTTTTACATTTTAGAGAGTTTACATCTTCCACCACTTGCATAGATTTACAGACATTGAAGGAACATACAGTGATCGACGCAGTCCCTGGAATATGTGTTATATCTATAGATATACATACAGTTTCACTAATTGAACACTGACTTAAAAAATAAACTCAGGAGATATGTAATGTAGATGCTGTTGTTTCCTTGTTCATTTGTGTCTCTTTGCAACCAACTCACCAGGCTCCTCTGTCCATGGGATTTTCCGGGCAAGAATACTGGACTGAGTTGCTATTTCCTGTTCCAGGTGATCTTCCCAATCCAGGGATCAAACCTGCATCTCTTGCAATTCTCTTGCATTGTAGTTGGATTCTTTACCACTGAACCACCGGGGAAACCCCAATGTAGATTTTTTTTCTGTATAAAATCTGGACAGCTTGGGGCTCAAGCAATGTGTTTATTTGTCAGTTGTCATATATGGACAGCTTTACATTAAGATGACTTCTTTCCATAATTCTGGGTCAAAACCCACCTGCGACTGCGTTGGCTCTGTTTGTACTTACGGAACTCCCTGTTATTTGGACATATTTATGACTCTGTAGGCAGGTGAGATTCCTTTTGTTTGCCCAAACATCAGGTGCACATTGTGTTCTCTTTACTAATGTTTTGGTTTAATCATCTACACAGATCACTGACATTTTGTGAGCCCCTAGCTTTAGCTATGTGCATTTTCTTTTAAACTTCACTCACCTCTCTTTAAAAATTTCTTCTATTTGCCTGTCTTTGATATAACAAGATGTTAATCAGGATTTTAAAAACATTTATTTATTCATTATTTTTGGTTGTGCTGGGTCATCATTGCTGCACCTGGGCTTTCTCTAGTTTTGGAGAGTTGGGGCTACTCTCTAGTTGCCGTGTGCGGGCTTCTCATTGCCGTGGCTTCTCTTGGCACAGGATCTAGGGTGTGTGGCTTTCAGTAGTTTCTGCACATGGACTCAGTAGTTGTGGCTTGCAGGCTCCAAAACTCAGGCTCAGTAGTTGTGCCTCCCTGGCTTAGTTGTTAATGAAGCATGTGGGATCTTCCTGGACCAGGGATTGAACCAGTGTCCTCTGCATTGCAAGGCAGACTTTTAACCACTGGACCACCAGGGTAGCCCTTAACTGGGATTTATTATATTGGAATTCCAGGTAGAGCTCTAAAGACAGAGGATGTTACCTTCACATTCTAAAGAGGGGAGCTAGGCTGTGCAAGTACGACTTAATCAAAGATAAAAACTGGCCCAGAGAACTTCACTCCCAACAGCCCAAGAGATCAAAAACCTGAGAGAAAATTCACAGAAGGGAATTCAAAAGGTTAAGAGTGCTGTGCTCTTCTACTCCTCTCTCTATGAGGAAGGAAGTGCTTCCCTTCCCCAAGCCGATTGAGACTATTTAAACAGATAAAGGATAATTTTTTTCTCGCTTAGCAGCAAGTCTGAGAGAGAGAACTGATATCGTCAGCTATCTACTATTTTCTTGACCCTTCTTCCATGGTCACGGGGCATGCCCCAGCTCAAGGCAGCAAAAAAAGAGAAGGGCCTGTCTCAAGGGCATAGTCACTTTAATAAGAGAAGCCACATTGTTTTCATCCACTTGTTTGTCTCTTCCCCATACCACACTGTCTTGATTATTATAGATGTAGAGTAAGTCTTAAGACTGTGTAGTGTCAGTCCTTCAACTTCATTCTTCTTCACTTTGTCTTTGGAAGCATGTCAAACAGATCCGCTTCATTTTCATTTGCCAGTATTCTAACACATGGCCACCCCTTGCTGAGAGACTGGAAAAAACATGTTAATGTTTTAACTCAACATACAAAGTTGGATATGCCCGTCGGGTTAGCCATCTGATGGTATTTGCCATAACTTAAAGTGATGGGAAAACTTGCTATCCAGAGGTCCATGGCATCTTTGTGAAACTCACAAATGTACCGCATGAATGAGTCAACACTGGGAGCCTGCTGTAGAGAGTATCAATAGCAAAAAGAAAAACAAAAACTATAACAAACACTTGTGAACTAGAAAGCCTTTTGTTCCTTTTCTATAATTTCCTTATCTGATACCTTGACCCTGGAGGACACAGAAGGCGTAAGGGACAGAAGATCAGGAAAGGCTGAAAGACCACCCCATGCCCCTTCCCCCCCTGCAAGGCTCTGGGCCAGGCAGACCTGAGCTGAGGGACTGGGGAAAAGCTCTTAATTAGATGCAACATTGACATTTTAACTGGATTGGATCTTTAACTTTTTAGTATCTTAAATTATGAGAAAGTAATGGAATTTGCTGACATAAAGGTTGGGGGGTTTGTCTGGAGGAAAATAAATCCCCTTCCTGACAGCCTCACTGAGTTCAGCCTCTTCAACACACTGGTTATACTGGAAACTACAAACTCCTTTAATCCTGGCTGTTGACCCACAGCCCTGACTCCTAGTAGGTCTTTCTCACTCTCATCTGGTAGCCTTTTCATTGTGGTGGGGATGCTAGATCTGTCAGTAAAAGGCAACTTTAGGGGAACCATTTGGGTTGTATGGGACCAGAGAAAGCCCAGTAGGGAGATTGATTATAACAGGATAATAACAGATCCTGGTCTGTCACTGCCTGCCTTTGTGATCTCTCTCTACCTCTGAGTTGTCTTCTTTGAAATAAATGGCCTAAAAATGATTGTAATAGACATCTCTTGTGATGGCTGTGTGACTCCATCCATTCTCAGGACACTGCCTCCGATACCTAGGAAAGTGACCCAGCATCCCCTCCAGAGCTGATTAACCAAAAGAGGGCATCTGTCCCAGGAGAGAGCAGGCTTTCTTTCCTGGCAGTATTGAATTGGGAACACAGAGACTAAACAATGTTGACATTGACTATCATTAGTAACTAACAGGAGCCCACACCCACCTGCTGCTGCCTGCCTCAGAAATGCCCAACTTTTTGCTCTTTTGGGGGATTGATGGCTGATTCCCTGGTAGCCTTTCAGTAAATCCCTCACTTTGTTTAAGCTGCTCAGAACTGTTTTATTTGACTCACAACCAAAGTTACTTTTTTTAAAGAGTCCATTCAACTTGCACAATTCTATTATCCTTTGATTTAATGGTACCTGTTACTCTTGAACACAGATGAATATTAACTTGGAGGACTGGTAACCATAGACACCTGGCAGCCATGGCACCAGTGGCTGACTGCAGTTTTGGCCGTCCTCATACTGATGAACTTATACTGATAATCCCCTTTAATAACATCAGATTGTTAAGGAAGTAAGTTTGTACTTGTTACACATGAAGAATATTTTTAGTGTAATAGTTTATATTACAGGTATAAGTGATGTCTACAGAAAAATATTTTAGTTTCCAGTGTAAGAAATGCAAGCCAAGTTATATTTTTCAAGTCACCACATTAATGTGTATTATTAGATACACACTGAATCTAAAGAGTTGAGTATATAATTGAATTGGTTTATCACTTAAATCTCATCTGCCAGCATTTCATTGTGTTGATTGAATTCAGGGCAATTGGTGCTCTTTAGTTAATCCTCCTTGATAATGCTGACCATTAAAAAATAGAATTAAAATTACTGTATTTTGTCTTAAATGTCATACATTATTACACTATAATTTGAAAATGCATAGTTATCAAATCCCTATAAAAATAACTTTAGAATAAAAATGCCTAACCAGATACTAAAGATTAGAAGTGAAATTGGCTCCTCTCATGTGGAACTTCCTCATCATGGACTCTTCATGGTTTTTAAAGTTACTGTTATTGACTTCCCAAAGTGAAAGGCATGCCACTCAGTGGATAGAAAGCAGTATTGCAGATTAATAGCTAGGATTACCTTTGGGGTGGGCTTCCCATATGGTGCTAGAGATAAAGAATCCCCCTGCCAGTGCAGGAGACATAAGAGACGCAGTTTCAATCTCCAGGTCAGCAAGATCCTGTGGAGTAGGAAATGGTACCCACTCCAGTATTCTTTTTTTTTTTTTTACACTCCAGTATTCTTGCCTGGAAAGTTCCATGGGCTAAGGAGCCTGGGGGTTGCAGTCCATGGGGTCCCAAAGAGTTGGATACAACTGAGCGAGTGACACACACACACACACATACACACACACACATACACCTTTGTGGTGTTGGGTTTTGAGATGTTGTCAACTTGATCCAGGGGATAAATGATCAAGTTATGCAGAATTAACTTGATGATTAATAGTAGATGCATATAGATAATATTTGTATATACATTATGAAACATGCTGTCCAAAATTTATTTTTTTATAAAGTAATTCTGAACTAGGGATTTTTTGCTCTCCCACCACCCCCTGCCTCAGGGACATTTGGTAATTCTGGAGACATTTTTGGTTGTCACAGTGTGTGTGTGTGTGTGTGTGCGTGTGTGTGCGCGCTACTGGCATTTATTAATAGTGGGTAGAGGACAGGGATGCTGTTAAACATTCCATAAGACATCCCATAGGACTACAAATTATTCAGCCCAAAATATCAAGAGCGTTGCTGTTGAAAAACTTGGTGTATGACGATTAGTTGCACATGTTTTTGTACTAAAAATGCTTCGAATATGTTTAGTCAAAACTCTTTTCCAGATTTCATATGGTTAGGTCAGTTTTGCATTCTATTATGTAAGCAATACTTTTATAATTTGGATTTCTTTTATCTGCAATAATTATGTAACTTTGTAAACTGCTTCCAAAACTCAGGGCAGGTTTTAATTTTCACGTATAATTTCCCCAAATCTTGCCTTTCCCTGTTACCAATTTAAAGTCTCCCCTCCTTTCATTGCCTGCTTCATTCTGTTCGGCCCATTTCATTAGACAGAACAACTGAAGCACTGACCAGAAGCAAATACGGTGAGCACAGTTAAAATGTAGATAGAACGTATCTTTTTGTGAGGTTATGATTTCATTTCTCTAAGATTAAAAAAAATTCTTTAGGCTCTAGGCAGATGAGGGGGGGATCTAGCATATTTTTAGTTTTGAAATGAAACAAGTTTCAGATTACTTGTAGAGTCTGAAATGATCAGTTCTTTTCTGTTGTAATTAATATGTTTAGGGTAAGCAAAATATTTGATATATCTTTTTTAAAAAAAATTCTAGTGCTTTTCACTCTTGCTCTATTGGTATTAGTAATGAATTTAATTATGTCTCAGAGTGATGTTGGCACAGACATAGGATTTAGAGATATTATAGTATTTTAAGTCCAAGGACAAAACACATACTTTGGAGTTTAAGACATTAAAACAAAAATTTTGGGAAATAACATCCAAGTTCTGCCCCTAAATTCACAATACTAAAATTCCAAAGATAAAGACATGTATAAAAATTATGGAAAGAACACACTGAAACATCAAAATGTAAATAATCAGGAGTTGCTTTTTTTCCTTAGTTTGGTGCAAAGTCATCTGGTAAGGTAGTAGCAAAGAACCAGTCTGCCAATGCAGGAGACATAAGACAGTGGGTTTGATCCCTGGGTGGGGAAGATCCCCTGGAGGAGGGCTGGCAACCCCACTCCTGTATTCTTGCCTGAAGAATCCCATGGCCAGAGGAGCCTGGTGGGCTCCGGTTAATGGGGCCACATATAGTCAGATACGACTAAAGTGGATTAGCATGCATAACTCTGAGCGTCTCCTCCTGTGGACTGCATTTATCCAAAATTATAGAACTTTATACTAAAAAGGGTGAATAAAATGTGTGTAAATTAAGCCTTTAAAAAAGCTGCCTTAAAAAAAAATTATAAAGGATCCCAAAGTCCTGAGACTTTAGGTGGGTTTCATTTATCAATACTTAGCGTATTAGAAGCAGGGCAAAGGCTAATAGAGTTCTGCTAAGAGAATGCACTGGTCATAACAAACACCCTCTTCCAACAACACAAGAGAAGACTCTACACATGGACATCACCAGATGGTCAACACCGAAATCAGATTGATTATATTTTTTGCAGCCAAAGATGGAGAAGCTCTATACAGTCAGCAAAAACAAGACTGGGAGCTGACTGTGGATCAGATCATGAACTCCTTATTGCCAAATTCAGACTGAAATTGAAGAAAGTGGAGAAAACCACTAGACATTCAGGTATGACCTAAATCAAATCCCTTATGATTATACAGTAGAAGTGAAAAATAGATTCAAAGGACTAGATCTGATAGACAGAATGCCTGATGAACTATGGATGGAGGTTCATGACATTGTACACGAGACAGGAATCCAGATCATACCCAAGAAAAAGAAATGCAAAAAAGCAAAATGGCTGTCTGAGGAGGCCTTACAAATAGCTGTGAAAAGACGGGAAGCGAAAAGCAAAGGAGAAAAGCAAAGATATACCCATTTGAATGCAGAGTTCCAACGAATAGCAAGGAGTGATAAAGAAGCCTTTCTCAGTGATCAGTGCAAAGAAATAGAGGAAAACAATAGAATGGGAAAGACTAGAGATCTTTTCAAGAAAATTAGAGATACCAAGGGAACATTTCATGCAAAGATGGGCTCAGTAAAGGACAGAAATGGTAGGGACCTAACAGTAGCAGAAGATATTAAGAAGAGGTGGCAAAAATACACAGAAGAATTGTACAAAAAAGTTCTTCACAACCCAGACAACCACGATGGTGTGATCACTCACCTAGAACCAGACATCCTGGAATGTGAAGTCAAGTGGGCCTTAGGAAGCATCACTAGGAACAAAGCTAGTGGAGGTGATAGAATTCCAGTTGAGCTATTTCAAATCCTGAAAGATGATGCTGTGAAAGTACTGCACTCAATATGCCAGCAAATCTGGAAAACTCAGCAGTGGCCACAGGACTGGAAAAGGTCAGTTTTCATTCCAATCCCAAAGAAAGGCAATGCCAAAGAATGCTCAAACTACCGCACAATTGCACTCATCTCACACACTAGTAAAGTAATGCTCAAAATTCTCCAAGACAGGCTTCAGCAATACGTGAACCTTGAACTTCCAGATGTTCAAGCTGGTTTTAGAAAAGGCAGAGGAACCAGAGATCAAATTGCCAATAGCTGATGGATCATTGAAAAAGCAAGAGAGTTCCAGAAAAACATGTATTTCTGCTTTATTGACTATGCCAAAGCCTTTGACTGTGTGGATCACAAGAAACTGTGGAAAATTCTGAAAGAGATGGGAATACCAGACCCCCTGACCTGCCTCTTGAGGAACCTGTATGCAGGTCAGGAAGCAACAGTTAGAACTGGACATGGAACAACAGACTTGTTCCAAATAGGAAAAGGAGTACGTCAAGGCTGTACATTGTCACCCTGCTTATTTAACTTTTTTTTTTTCTAATCAAAGCAGCTTCCATTTATTTACAGTTTTGAAACACATTTTTCATGACTTAGCTTCCTAATACAAAGAGCAAAATGGCAATGAAAGATAAACTTCATGAGATACTAAAATTATATAATTTTATCAGGAGAAAAATGAAATACTGGTTAAGTGAATTGACATGTTTTCCCTTTCGCCTTTCAAAGATTTTACTCAAAACCTGAAATAAAGTGGTTATTTCAGATCACACAATCACGTTTCTTCTCATCCATGGATCTCAGAACTTTTTCATCCTGGTTTTAAGGAGGAGCAACCAGTCTTGAGTTGATGGGACCAGCATGATCCAGAAAGACCCCGTGACAGCACAGCCATACTTTTAGGACCAAATTCCCACAGCAGAGAAGCAGGGAGTACCTAGAGGGTACCTCTGCTGCCGCTGCTGCTAAGTCGCTTCACTTGTGTCTGACTCTGTGCGACCCCACAGATGGCAGCCCACCAGGCTCCCCCATCCCTGGGATTTTCCAGGCAAGAACACTGGAGTGGGTTGCCATTTCCTTCTCCAATGCATGATAGTGAAAAGTGAAAGTGAAGTTGTTCAGTCGTGTCTGACTCTTCACGACCCCATGGACTGCAGCCTCCCAGGCTCCTCCATCCATGGGATTTTCCAGGCAAGAGTACTGGAGTGGGGTGCTATTGCCTTCTCCATTATTTAACTTATATGCAGAGTACATCATGAGAAACGCTGGGCTGGATGAAGCACAAGCTGCCATCAAGATTGCCGGGAGAAATATCAATAACCTCAGATATGCAGATGACACCACCATTATGGCAGAAAGTGAAGAAGAACTAAAGAACGTCTTGATGAAAGTGAAAGAGGAGAGTGAAAAAGTTGGCTTAAAGCTCAACATTCAAAAAACTAAGATCATGGCATCCGGCCCCATCAGTTCATGGCAAATAGATGGGGAAACAGTGGAAACAATGAGAGACTTTATTTTTGGGGGCTCCAAAATCACTGCAGATGGTGACTGCAGCCATGAAATTAAAAGACGCTTACTCCTTGGAAGGAAAGTTATGACCAACTTAGACAGCATATTAAAAAGCAGAGACATTACTTTGCCAACAAAGGTCCGTCTAGTGAAGGCTATGGTTTTTCCAGAGGTCATGTATGGATGTGAGGGTTGCACTATAAAGAAAGCTGAGCGCCGCAGAATTGATGCTTTTGAACTGTGGTGTTGGAGAAGACTCTTGAGAGTCCCTTGGACTGCAAGGAGATCCAACCAGTCCAGCCTAAAGGAGATCAGGCCTGGGTGTTCGTTGGAAGGATGGATGTTGAAGCTGAAACTCCAATACTTTGGCCACCTGATGCAAAGAACTGACTCATTGGAAAAGACCCTGATGCTAGGAAAGATTGAGGACAGGAGGAGAAAGGGACGACAGAGGATGAGATGGCTGCATGGCATCACCGACTTGATGGACATGGGTTTGGGTATACTCTAGAAGTTGGTGATGGACAGGGAGGCCTGGCGTGCAGCGGTCACGGGGTCGCAAAGAGTCGAACAGGACTGAGCTACTGAACTGAACTGAACTGAACTGAACTAGCATATTAGAAATAACTAAGAAACATTTAAAATAGTTCTTTTCAAAAATAACAAATGAACTAAATGTTAACAGAAATAATGCATTTTTTATTCACTACGTATTTTGCATTCATCTGCCCATTCTCCACATCTGGCACAACCCCCTGCACCGAGAAGATGCTGGACCCTTATTAGGAGAACAAGGTTAGGCTGTTGGGCTGCAGCCGGCTCATCCAGCTCACCCGCCAACCGCCCGCGGGCCGGAGGCTCCCGGGACACGCGGCCCCGCCCCTTCGCGCGCCAGCCTCTTGAGCCAGGGCGCACGCGCAGGGCTCCTGGAGGCCGCGTCGAGGAGCGCGCGGCCGCGGCCGTCCCCTCCCCCACCCCTGCCGCGGACGCCGAGAACCCGTCTCCGCTGCTGCTTCGGCTGCGGCGGTCGGTAGTCGCTATGGACTCTCCGTGGAATGAGCTGACCCTTGCCTTTTCTCGCACTTCCATGTTCCCCTTTTTTGACATCGCCCACTACCTGGTGTCGGTGATGGCGATGAAGCATCAGCCGGGTGAGTGTTGGGCGCCGAGAATCGACCCCCTCAGGGACCCTTCACCCCGGGGACGGCCTGAGCGGGGTGAGCGGCCGAGCTGCCTCGCGCCGGGAGTCCTGTAGTCAAGCTAGAGAGGCGCCGCGGAGAGGGGCCCCGTCCGACCGCCGTATAGAAGGGAAACTGAGGCTTTGGAGGAAGGTGGCCCCGGACCCCGCCAAAGGAGTCACGGGGGGGAGTGCGGGGCCGTCCCACTGCCGCGGGCGGGACTGCCGGGACAGGTGACAGGGCGGCCGCAGCCACTTTTGGCAGCTCTGGACTGCCCTCGTTCGCCCTGGGATGGCGCCGTCTCCCGGCGGTGCCCCCTCTTCCTCAGGAAGTATTTTAAAATGACCTGGGAACCGAGCTCCCGCAGACGACAGGTCTGAGTTCGTCGCTTGGACTAGTAACTGGTTCTGGACAGCTCTCCGGTTGTGAAAGTTGTGTAAACACTGAAATAAAAAGCCTCAAGTAGGTACCCCTTACATTCCCCGTAACGCACAGGTCTCCCAGCTTGCTTAGCATGTTAGACACAGTGATTGCTAAGAGGAGAGTGGATTCCCATTGTGGGTCGTATGAATGACATTGTACAGGAAGAGCCGTTTGGTGTAGTTTCACTGCCAGTAGAATGGGAATGTGATCTTAAAACAGAGTTTTGAGTTCTTTTAAGTGTGCATACAGGGAGCAATGTTTGTTTTTTCTTGTATTTTTCATTCAGGATATGTTTGTTCCTGTATTGCTTGACTTCTGCAGTTGTTCTGCCTGCCTTTTCATTTTGTGCTCTCTTTTGTCCTGAGGTCAGGTGTTTTCTTTGCCTTACTTGCTCCATGTTCATGCTGCCTTTGATATACATTGTCCTACAGTCAGTGAGTGAAGGCTCGAGGATGATGCTTTGCCTCTTATGGTCTGATTTTTCTTTTTAAAAAATTTTTAAATTAATTTTAATTTTTTGGCCGAACTAGCATGTGGGACCTGCACCCCCTGCATTTTGAAGCCTGGAGTCCTAACTACTGGACCACTAGGGAAGTCTCTGGTGGTTTTTTTTTTTAACTCATGGACCTCTGAAATGTTTTTAATTTAAATTGAGATTGGTAGCTCAGTCTAAATCATTGTTTGATAGAAGTTTTGACCTGGATAAAGGGAATATTAGTGTGTTAAATTGGAATAGATAATCATAAGAGACACTTCCCTTGATTTGAAAATAAGTATATTTTATTATTTTACCGTATTTAATACTTGATATTTTCTTGTATAGGTTAGATCAGAGGTTCTCCAAGTATGGTCCAGGAGCCCCTGGGGTTCCTGACATTTCCAGCTCAAAATTATTTTTGTAATAATATGCAGGTGTTGTCTTTTTCACACTCATTTTCTTACAAGTGTACAGTGGAGTTTTCCAGAGGCCTGTATGACCCGTCATACTGTAACAGGTTGAATGCAGAAGAAGATATGAGAATCCAGCTGTTTCCTATTTAAAGAGATTGACTCAAAAAGTGTGACTTTTCTCACTCAATGTTTTTTGCTTTGGAAAATAGTTGTTTTTCATGAAGAATACATTATTTGTTAACATTCAGTGCATTTATTATTTTAAAAATGAATACATAAAAAACTAAAGATTTTCTCATTTAAAATTTTTTTGGTAGTTTTATTTATTTTTGGCTATGTTTGGTCTTTGTTGCTGCATGAGCTTTCTCTAGTTGCAGCGAGTCGGGGCTACTCTCCAGTTGTGGTATGGGTTTCTCTGCAGTGACTTCTCTTGATGCAGAGGATAGGCTGTAGGGCACAAGGGCTTCAGTAGTTGTGGCTCCCAGGCTCTAGAGCACAGTTTCAATAGTTGTGGCAAATGGGCTTAGAAGTTCTGCGGCATGTGGGGTCTTCCCCAGTCAGGGATCAACCTGTGTTTCCTGCATTGGCAAGCGAATTCTTCATCACTGAGCAACCAGGGAAGCCCTGATTTTTCTCATTTATAATTTCTAATATGCTAGATATTGATAGCTCGAATAAACAGAAGCTCTTTGGGATCTTCAAGAATTTTTTTTTTGAGTCAGACTTTTGAAAGATTTAATTTACATATATTCACTCCTTTAAATATTAAATTCTGTTATTTTGCACAAACATGCAGTCATGTGCCTACCACCACAGTCAAGATATAGAAGAGTTGCATCATGCATCCCGGATTCCTTCCTACCCCTTTGTAGTCAGCCCTCCCCAAACCCCTGGCAACCATTCATCTACTCACTATTTTTGGAGGCTGTAGAGGAGTTCTGAGACCAAAATCTTTGAGGACCACTGGACTAACTGGACGCTGATACAGTATTCCACCTGGTTTAAAAATGTTATATTGCAGTACTAGTACTTGTGAACATATAAAAAGTATAGAATTCACACTAGCGTGTGAGATGAGTGCAAAAAACAGAGGATGAGATGGTTGGATGGCATCACCAACTCAATGGACCTGCGTTTGAGTAAACTTCGGGAGTTGGTGATGGACAGGGAGGCCTGGCGTGCTGCAGTCCATGGGGTCACAAAGAGTCGGACACGACTGAGCGACTGAACTCAACTGAACTGAATAGTCAATCTTCACAACAATCCTGTGATGTAGGTTATTTTTTCCTTTTTTCTCTTCTGCCCAACCCCCCACCCCTACCCCTATGTGAGAAAGCAGTTGTCTTGTTGAGTTCACAAGAGTACGTGCTGGAGCCAGGATTTATATCTGGGCAATTCCCTGGTGGCTCAGGTGATAAAGAATCTGCCTGCAATGAGATCTGGATTCTGTTCCTGGGTTGGGAGGACCCTTGGAGAAGGGAATGACAACCCACTCCAGTATTCTTGCCTGGAGAATCTCATGGACAGAGGAGCCTGGCAGGCCACAGTCCATGACATTGCAAAGAGTCAGACACAACTGAGCAACTAACACCTTCACTTTCAGTTACGTTCCAGAATCAGGACTCTTAACTCTGAGTTGCTTCTCACTGTGAGAATGGCTCAATATGGTAGCTAGTGTCCATTGACTAAAAGAAAAGATCATATTCATTTATTATACTGACTAGCCAATGTTATAATTGTCATCATCATACAGGGCAATACTGAACAGTGCTGCTATACATAGTGATATATATTGCTATGGATGGCAATACACATGTGTAGAGAGAGATAATGGTATCATATATCACTATGGATGGCAATATATATGTATAGAGAGAGACATAATTGTATCACATCTCACATAGGGGTTTGGCTCTATAAAGACAACATGATCATATATTGTGTTGGCCAAAAAGTTCACTTGGGTTTTTCCATAATGTCTTAACGAAAAACCTGAATGAACTTTTTTGCCAACTCAATATCAAAGTAACTCTTGAGTTATTTAATAATTCTTAAGTTTAGGGAAAATTGGAGATCGATATCCTGTTTTTAGTAAGTTGTTCAAAACTAGTTTCTCTTCCATATTGGTATAGGTCACCTTTTCTTGAGTTATCATCAGATGCATATCATTAAACTTTTGGCATCACTTCATTTGATAATATGTATACTCCATTGAAAATTTGTATCTTCCAACTCATGGGCACTCCTGGACACATTTTATTGTGTTGAATGATGGGTTGCAACCTTTAAAATTTTATCTCCCTGTTTTTTTTTTTCCTTATGAGCACCTAGAGATGAATTCACATGTTAGTGCAAGTATGATGATGTTTGTCTACTAAACTCACACATACATTTACATAGTTTATTTTGTTGTTTGATTTGGCAAAAATGGGCTTCTAAGAGACAACAACAGTTAATGATTTGGTTGGGTATTCTTGTAGACTTTATTTTATGCATTAGCTATAGAAATGTATAGTTTTCTGTTTTTCCACTGTAAGTGATTTCTTATTGTACATATTATTCATATACATGGTTTTCTTTTTGTCATGTCAGTACTTGTAAGGCAGCTAAATTTTTGAATAGATGCATTGTATTCCTCAGGTCAGTTGTGACATCATTTGCTAAATTTTCATTTAATTATACAATTAATAAATATTTTAAAGAATTCAGATGTGATTAAATAATATAATCAATGTAGTTAAATTTAAAGCCCCTTTGACCATCTTCCCTACTCTTAAGCTTCTCTCAGGAGATTAAAAACAGCTAACATTTTGATGTATTGCAGACCCTTTTCTCTGCATTCCATGTATATATATATATGTACTTAATATAAATGAATAGTGTTTGTGTTTTTGCTCATAAATAATTACATTTTATTATTACATTACAATTAAATTACAATGTAGTTTTTTTTCAACATGATTGTATTTGGTTTTTTGTTTTAACTCAACAGCATGTCCGGTCCTGGGGATCTTCCCATTACTGATACTGATCTACACTCTTGAATTGCTCTTGTATAGTATTCTGTATGATGATGATAGTTCAGATTGTTTTCATTTTTTTCACAGCATTATAAACAGTACTGCTTTAATAATCTTATATGACACTCTTTGGGCACTTGAATCTATTTAAAATTTAAATTAATAACTGCCAAATTGTTTTTCAAAATGACTTTACTTGTTTCTATTCTCACAAGAGTATGTGAATTTCTTCACACCTTTGCCAATTATTAATATTAAACTGTAATTTTGTTGCAAGTTGAAGGAGTATGAGATAACATAATTTAAAAATTTGTTTTTCCTTGATTATTGATGAGTTGAGGACTTTCCTTTGTTTACTTTTTTTGTATATTTATTAATCATTTACAGTTTTTGCCTTGTTACTTGGCCATTTTTCTGTTGCATTTGTTGTCTTTTTCTATTGATTTGTTGGAATTTGCTTTCAGTTCAGTTGTTCAGTTGTGTCTGACTCTTTGCGACCCCGTGAACTGCAGCACACCAGGCCTCCCTGTCCATCACCAACTCCCGAAGTTTACTCAAATGCAGGTCCATTGAGTTGGTGATACCATCCAACCATCTCATCCTATGTCATCCCCTTCTCCTCCTGCCCTCAGTCTTTCCCAGTGTCAGGGTCTATTCCAATGAGTCAGTTCTTCGCATCAGGTGGCCAAAGTATTGGAGTTTTGGCTTCAGCGTCGGTCCTTCCAATGAATGTTCAGGACTGATTTCCCTTAGGATGGACTGATTGGATCTCCTTGCAGTCCAAAAGACTCTCAGAAGTCTTCTTGAACACCACACAGTTCAAAACATCAATTCTTCGGCGCTCAGCTTTCTTTATACTCCAACTCTCACATCCATACATGACTACTGGAAAAACCATAGCTTTGACTAGATGGACCTTTGTTGACAAAGTAATGTCTCTGCTTTTTAATATGCTGTCTAAGTTGGTCATAGCATTTCTTCCAAGGAGCAAGCATCTTTTAATTTCATGGCTGCAGTCACCATCTGCAGTGATTTTGGAGCCCAGAAAAATAAAGTCTCTCACTGTTTCTACTGTTTCTCCATCTATTTGCCATGAAGTGATGGCATGATCTTAGTTTTCTGAATGTTGAGCTTTAAGCCAACTTTTTCACTCTCCTCTTTCACTTTCGTCAAGAGGCTCTTTAGTTCTTATTCACTTTCTGCCATAAGGGTGATATCATCTGCATATCTGAGGTTATTGATATTTCTTCTGGCAACCTTGATTCCAGCTTGTGCTTCTTCCAGCACAGCATTTCTCATGATGTACTCTGTATATAAGTTAAATAAGCAGGGTGACAATATACAGCCTTGACGTACTCCTTTTCCTATTTGGAACCAGTCTGTTGTTCCATGTCCAGTTCTAACTGTTGCTTCCTGACCTGCATACAGATTTCTCAGGAGGCAGGTCAGGGGGTCTGGTATTCCCATCTCTTTAAGAATTTTCCAGAGTTTGTTGTGGGCCCCACAGTCAAAGGCTTTGGTATAGTCAATAAAGCAGAAATAGATGTTTTTTCTGGAATTCTTTTTTGATGATCCATCGGATGTTGGCAGTTTGATCTCTGGTTCCTCTGCCTTTTCTAAATCTACCTTGAACATCTGGAAGTTCACGGTTCATGTACTGTTGAAGTCCGCTTTGGAGAATTTTGAGCATTACTTTACTAGCATGTGGAGAAGGCAATGGCACCCCACTCCAGTACTCTTGCCTGGAAAATCCCATGGACAGAGGAGCCTGGTAGGCTCAGACCATGGGGTCGCTAAGAGTCAGACACGACTGAGCGACTTCACTTTCCCTTTTCACTTTCATACATTGGAGAAGGAAATGGCAACCCACTCCAGTGTTCTTGCCTGGAGAATCCCAGGGATGGGGGAGCCTGGTGGGCTGCCGTCTATGGGGTTGCACAGAGTCGGACACGACTGAAGTGATTTAGCAGCAGCTTACTAGCATGTGAGATGAGTGGAATTGTGCGGTAGTTCGAGCATTCTTTGGCATTGCCTTTCTTAGGGATTGGAATGAAAACTGACCTTTTCCAGTCCTGTGGCCACTCCTGAGTTTTCCAAATTTGCTGGTATATTGAGTGAAGCACTTTAACAGCATCATCTTTCAGGATTTGAAATAGCTCAACTGGAATTCCATCACCTCTATTAGCTGTGTTTGTAGTGATGGTTCCTAAAGCCTACTTGACTTCTCAATCCAGGATGTCTGGCTCTAGGTTGATGATCACACCATCATGATTATCTGGGTCGTGAATATCTTTTTTGTATAGATCTTCTGTGTATTCTTGCCATCTCTTCTTAATATCTTCTGTTTCTGTTAGGTCCCTACCATTTCTGCCCTTTATTGTGCCCATCTTTGTATGAAATGTTCCCTTGGTATCCCTGATTTTCTTGAAGAGATCTCTAGACTTTCCCATTCTATTGCTGTCCTCTATTTCTTTGCACTGCTCACTGAGAAAAGCTTTCTTATCTCTCCTTGCTATTCTTTGGAACTCTGCATTCAAATAAGTATATCTTTCCTTTTCTCCTTTGCCTTTCTATTCTCTTTTCACAGCTATTTGTAAAACCTCCTCAAACAGCCATTCTTCTTTTTTTGCATTTCTTTTTCTTGGGGATGGTCTTGATCCCTGTCGCCTGTACAATATCACAAACCTCCGTCCATAGTTCGTCAGGCATTCTGTCTATCAGATCTAATCCCTTGAATCTATTTGTCACTTCCACTGTATAATCATAAGGGATTTGATTTAGGTCATACCTGAATGGTCTAGTGGTTTTCCCTACTTTCTTCAATTTCGGTCTGAATTTGGCAATAAGGAGTTCATGATCTGAGCCACAGTCAGCTCCCGGTCTTGTTTTTGCTGACTGTATAGAACTTCTCCATCTTTGGCTGCAAAGAATATAATCAATCTGATTTCGGTATTGACCATCTGGTGATGTCCATGAGTAGAGTCTTGTGTTGTTGGAAGAGGGTGTTTGCTATGACCAGTGCATTCCCTTGGCAAAACTCTATTGGCCTTTGCCCTGCTTCATTCTGTACTCTTAAGGCCAAACCTGCGTGTTACTCCAGGTGTTTCTTGACTTCCTACTTTTGCATTCCAGTCCCCTATAATGAAAAGGACATCTTTTTTGGGTATTAATTCCAGAAGGTCTTGTAGGTCTTCATAGAACCATTCAACTTCAGCTTCTTCAGCTTTACTGGTTGGGGTATAGACTTGGATTACTGTGATATTGAATGGTTTGCCTTGGAAATGAACAAGATCATTCTGTCATTTTTGAGATTGCATCCAAGTACTGCATATCAGACTCTTTTGTCGGCTGTGATGGCTACTGCGTTTCTTCGAAGAGATTCTTGCCCACAGTAGTAGATACAATGGTCATCTGAGTTAAATTCTCCCATTCCAGTCCATTTTAGTTTGCTAATTCCTAAAATGTCGATGTTCACTCTTGCCATCTCCTGTTTGACCACTTGCAATTTAGCTTGATTCATGGATCTAACATTCCAGGTTCCTCTGCAATATTGTTCTTGACAGCATTGGGCTTTACTTCCATCACCAGTCACATCCACAACTGGGTGTTATTTTTGCTTTGGCTCCATCTCTTCATTCTTTCTGGAATTATTTCTCCACTGATTTCCAGTAGCATATTGGGCATCTACCGACCTGGGGAGTTCATCTTTCAGTGTCCTATCTTTTTGCCTTTTCATACTGTTCATGGGGTTTTCAAGTCAAGAATACTGAAGTGGTTTGCTATTCCCTTTTCCAGTGGACCACATTTTGTCAGACCTCTCCACCAAGACCCGTCCGTCTTGGGTGGCACTACATGGCATGGCTTATGGTTTCATTGAGTTAGACAAGGCTGTGGTCCATGTGATCAGATTGGTTAGTTTTCTGTGATTGTGGTTTTCAGTATGTCTGCCCTCTGATGAAGAAAGATAAGAGGCTTATGGAAGCTTCTGGTGGGAGAGACTGACTGAGGGGGAAATTGGGTCTTGTTCTGATGGGCGGGGCCATGTTCAGTAAATCTTGAATCCAATGTTGTGTTGATGAGTGGGGCTGTGTTCCCTCCCTGTTATTTACCTGAGGCCAAACTATGGACAGAGGAGCCTGGTAGGCTGCAGTCCATGGGGTCGCTAAGAGTCGGACACGACTGGACGACTTCATTTTCACTTTTCACTTTCATGCATAGGAGAAGGAAACGGCAACCCACTCCAGTGTTCTTGCCTGGAGAATCCCAGGGACAGCGGAGCCTGGTGGGCTGCCATCTATGGGGTCGCACAGAGTCGGACACGACTGAAGCAACTTAGCAGCAGCAGCAAACTATGAGGGAGGTAATGAAGATAATGGCGACCTCTTTCAAAAGGTGTCATGCATGCACTGCTACACTCAGTGCCCCCAGCCCTGCAGCAGGCCACTGCCGATCCATGCCTCCACCAGAGACTCCTGGACACTTACAGGCAAGTCTGGGTCAGTCTCTTGTGGGGCCACTGCTCCTTTCTCTTGGGTCCTGGTGCACACAAGTTTCTGTTTGTGCCCGCCAAGAGTTTGTTTCCCAGTCCTGGGTAGGTTCTGGAGGCTCTGTGGTGGGGTTAATGGTGACCTCCTCCAAGAGGGCTTATGCCATACCCAGGTCTACTGACCCAGAGCCTCTGCCCCTGCGGCAGTCCACTGCTGACCCTTACCTCCACAGGAGATGCTCAAACACATTTCTGTTTCAGTCTCTGTGAGGACTCTGGAATTTGCCTTATTGGTTAAAAAATATTTTATCCTAGTCTTTTGTTATATAGAGGTTAAAAAAATTTTTTTTAACAAGTTGTCTTTAATTTTTATGACTGTGCTGAGTATCCCTTGATGGGTGTGGGTTTTCTGTAGCTGCAGTGCTGGGGGCTGTTCTCTAGGTGGAGTGCACGAGCTTCTCTTTGAGGTGGCTTTGCTTTTTGCAGAGCATGGGCTCTAGGTCTCATTGGCTCAGTAGTTGTGACACACAGGCTTAGTTGACCTGTGACATGTGGAATCTTTGTGGATCAGGGAATGAACCCATGTCCCATGCATTGCCAGGTGGAGTCTTAACCACTGGACCACCAAGGAAGTTCAGAAGTTTTGAATTTTGATGGTGTCAAACTTATAAATCTTTTTCTTCATGGCTTTTTTTTTTTTCCTGTTCTTAGATTACTAGATTTAAAACAAAAATGAATGTTAAAATTTTTATCAAGTGATTTTTTTACTGTCTGTCTAAAGGAGTGAGCATAATAATTTGTTAGAATGGTGAATGATTTTAATGAATTTGTGTTGAACCTTCCTTAAATTCGTTATGGATGTATTTGTGTACTATAGAAGTTAAAATTACAGTGTGACTTACAGCGTCTTCCTCTTTGTTCTTCCCTCCTCCCTTCTTCCTGACTCCCATCCTCCTTCCTCTCTCATCCTGTCTCTTATTTATTTTTCTTTACAGTTTTTTGTGTTGGAGTTATGTTGTTTCACAGAATAAGTTTTTCTAAACTCTATAATGGCTATATAATATAAAAATGAGTAATAAGAAATTATTTGGTATTTGTCCATTAGTTTATCTGGGTCTAACACCTTTCTTAGGATAGATCTTGGACTACCCTTTAATTTTTTTTCATAGTTATTTGTGTGTTCGAGTTTCTACCTATCCTTAAGGGGATTTTGCAATATATAGTTTTTTAGGAAGATTGTCCATTTCAATTTCAACTATATGTTCACCTTTATTAGATTAAATGTTTTCTTATGATAAAAAAATCTCAAATTATTTCCATTTTTTGTTTCTAATATTATACATTATTTTCATTCCTTCCCCTCTCCACACCCATTTTTCAGACTTACTGAACAATATTCTGTTTTATTGGTCTTTTCCAAGAAAAGCTTTGGGTTGGCTTTATTGATTGCCTGTCTCTAGCATCTGTTTAGTTTTTACTTTCATTTTTATAATTTGCTTCTATTTTTCTGGCCAGGTTAAAAAAAATTTTTTTGTACTGTTTCCTGTAATAATTTTGCTTATAGAAAGTTGCTGGACTAGGTCAAGGAACTCCCATGTACTTTACCCAGAATCATCAATTAATGACATTTTGCCCCATTTATTTAATTTTTCCCCAGCTTTATTGACCTATAATCAACAAAATTATATATAAAGTGTACAGTGTGATGATTTGATATACATAGTACATTGTGAAGTGATTACCACAATCAAGTTAATTAACATGTTTATCATCTCACATAGTTATCTTTTGTGTGTGTGTATGTGTGTGGTGACAACACTTATATCTACTCTCTTAGCAAATTTCAAGGATATAATATAGTATTATATAGTATTTTACATCTTCCCTGGTGGCTTAGAGGGTGAAGCATCTGCCTGCAATGCGGGAGACCCAGGTTCGATCCCTGGGTTGGGAAGATCCTCTGGAGAAGGCAATGGCAACCCACTCCAGTACTCTTGCCTGGACAATCCCATGGATTGAGGAGCCTGGTAGGCTACAGTCTGTGGGGTCGCAACGAGTCAGACACGACTGAGCGACTTCACTTTCGCTTTTTTCATACAGTATTATTAACTACAGTCATTATGCTCTACATTAGATCCCAAGAACTTATTCATCTTATGACTATAAGTTTGTACCTTACCATTTCTCTGAATGTTTTTATCTCTGTAGGGTATTTTTACAGAACCACTTGAGTGTAAATTGGAGGCATTTTGCCCAGTTACTTCTGACTACTTAAGTGTGTTGATTTTAAGAGTCACATTACAGTTATCAAAATCAGGAAGTTTAACAGTGATACAATACTATTATTAAAGCCACAATCCATGTTTAAATTTTATCCATTTGTTGTCCGTAAAGTTCTTTTATAAATGTTCTCATTCTTAAATATGATCTAGGGAAATGGATTGCATTTAGTTGTCTCTTTAATGTCATTTAATCTGAAACATTTCATCAGCCTTTTTTTGTGTGTGTTTTTTGACCTTTATGTTGTCAAAATATAGGCCAAGTGTTTGTTAGTTTTTTTTTTTTTAGAATAACCCTCAATTTGAGTTTGTATAATTAAACTACTTGAGGTTATACATTTTTGGTATAGTAGAAATACTACAGTAGCAATGATGTGTCCTTAGTGCATGGTATCAGAGATCACCTGATATTGTTTGTTTATAGTGATGTCTGCAAAGTTTGCCCAGTCTAAAGTTACTATTTCTCTCTGAAATTAATAAATAATCTGTTAGGAGACATTTGAAATGATGTAAATATCTATTTCTCATCAGCCTTTCACCTCTGAGTTTATTTTGTCATTCTTTTTCAAGTCTGTCATATTGAAACTTTAGTTTTTCAACTTTATTTTCTAAAGTACTTAAGATTATAAATTTTTCTTAATATATCACTTGGACATATTAACTGACATACTTACAGTAGGGTTGGAAATGAAAGGAGACAGTAGATAGGGAGATTGTCTATCTAATAATGTACCACTAGGAAACTGGCAATAAGATCCTGAAGTGAAGTGAAGTCGCTCAGTCTTGTCCGACTCTTTGCAACCCCATGGACTGTAGCCCACCAGGCTGCTCTGTCCGTGGGATTTTCCAGGCAAGAATACTGGAGTGGGTTGCCATTTCCTTCTCCAGGAAATCTTCCCGACCCAGGGGTTGAACCCGGATCTCTGGCATTGTAGGCAGTCACTTTACCATCTGAGCCACCAGCGAAGTCCAAAAAGATCCTAAAGAGCGTATTTTAAAGATGCCCCAAGTCACCCATGTCTTAACGAAATGTTTCCAGTGTTGATTTAAAGAACAAGAGATACAGTTTATGATGATCATGATTGTCATACTTATGAGTAATAGTAAGTTCTAGAAAATTATGAAATTAAGAAGTATGTTTCTTTATTGCCACTGGTACCTCAGGACTTGTTTAGTGTACAGTATCTCAGACATTCGCTTTATCATTTCAGGAGCAGCAGCGCTGGCATGGAAGAATCCTCTGTCAAGCTGGTTTACTGCTATGCTCCACTGCTTTGGTGGAGGAATTTTATCCTGTATACTGCTTGCAGAGCCTCCACTTAGGTTTCTTGCAAACAACACTAATATATTACTGGCATCTTCAATCTGGTAAGCTGTCGTTGTGGTGAACTATTTAAAAAATTGTTCCATAAATTGTTAGTAAATGGTATTTTTTTCTTTAAAAAATATTTTATGTTCTTAGAAGTTAATGCATTTGCAAGGGAAGGCACCCAAATAATGCCAAAGGTTTTAAATGCAAAGTATATCTCTTTCTCACCCTTCTCCCCTATTCTCTCTAAGAGGTAGGTATTGTTACCATTTTCATATGTGTCTTTGCTGCTGCTGCTAAGTCGCTTCAGTCATGTCCGATGTGCGGACCCCATAGAGGGCAGCCCACTAGGCTCCCCCGTCCCTGGGATTCTCCAGGCAAGAACACTGGAATGGGTTGCCATTTCCTTCTCCAATGCGTGAAACTGAAAAGTGGAAGTGAAGTCGCTCAGTCGTGTCTGACTCTTAGCGACCCCATGGACTGTAGCCTACCAGGCTCCTCTGTCCATGGGATTCTCCAGGCAAGACTACTGGAGTGGGGTGCCATTGCCTTCTCCGATGTGTGTCTTTAGTGGAAGCATTTCAAATTATGAAAGGACATCAAATATTTGACCCCCAACAGTTGATCTTGTGAACCTAACCTATGCTCATAGTTATACAACTTAATAATCAAAAGAGTGTAACCAACTACACAAAAGGTCCAAGTGATTATGATATTTCTGGTAATTGTTCTTGTCATACTCTGTTTGATTTTTCAGAGCCTTATGAAATTTAACATTACTTTTGTTTTGAAGAAAAAAATGTTAATAGGAATTGCTTTGGATTCTTGCAAATTCAACTTCAGTTATCTTTAAGAGGAGTGATCTTCCAAGTTAAAAAAAAGTATAATACCAATCAGAGAGCTTTGTTAAACCTAAAGCAGAAACTTTTGATTAAAAATCAAATCAATGAAATATGTAACATTAGGAACATTTGAAGTTAATTTTTATTGTGATAATTTTTTTTTTAATTTTTAAAAACTGTTTATTTGGCTGAGTTGGGTCTCAGTTGCAGCATGAGAGATCTTCATTGCATCTTATGGGAGCTTTTTGTTGTGGAATATGGATTCTCTAGTTGTGGCAGTTGGTCTTCTGTAGTTTTGACACAGGGGCTTCAGTTACTCCACGGCTTGTGAGATCTTAGTTCCCTGACCGGGGATAGAACTACCTCCCCTGTATTGCAAGGCAGATTTTTAACCCCTGGACCACCAGGGAAGTCCCTATTGTGATAATTTTAAATATGTGCTCAGTTGCTAAGTCGTGCCTGACTCTTTGCAACCCCATGGACTGTAGCCCACTAGGCTCAGACTTTGTCCATAGGATTTCCTAGGCAAGAATACAAGAGTGGGTTGCCATTTCCTTCTCCATTTAAATATATAACCAATTATAAAAGAGGATATTATAAATAGTAGTAGCAATGGGAAAAATAGTGGAAACCTGTAGCCATAGAAACTGTTTGGAGTAGAAAATAAGTTTGATAGCTAATACGTATTGAGCTGTTACCATATGTCAGCTAAAATTCTTTATATTCATTGTTATATCACAAGGGTCTAATGAAGTAGCTCCTATTATTTCCGTTTGAAAAATGAGAATACTGAGGCATAGAGAAACTTCGATGTTTTTTTCATATTTTGTAAGTGATTCAGCTAGGATCAAAACCAAGGCTTGACTGTAGAGTCTTGACACTTAACCACTGTCTCTCATTGATTTGCTTAACTATTTCTTAAAGTATAACCTTCCAGTTACTATGTGTTTTAAAACACTTTCTCAAGGACTTTTATTTCTATAGCAATATTTTAAAAGGATGGTAACATTTTGGAGAATTTTTTTTTTTAATGTGTCTAGATGCTGAAACTATATGAAAGTAGGCTATCCAGACTCTGACACTTTTCATCACTTTCACTTCTACTCCTATATACTAACTACCACTATTGCCTAGACAGTTGCAGTAGCTTCCTAAGTGGTCTAGCTGCTTCTTTCATTATCCCCCTGAGTCTTGTCTTCACTTTTGCTGCTGTTTAGTCACTGTCGTATCCAACTCTTTTCAACATAGTAGATAAAAAGTGATTATTTAAAAATAAGTTATTAGAACATATTACTTCTGTGATCAGTATTTTCTTATCTTATTAAGAGAAAAATTCAAAACTCTTAGCATAGCCTGTAAGACTAAAAATTAATCTTCCTTTCCACTCTGTGTTGTAATGTCTTTCTAGTCTATTCCTGCTCAGTCTGCTCTAGTCAGGTTGGCTTTGCCATTTTTTTGAACACAAAGATATTGTTCTATCTCAGTGCCTTTGTGCTTGCTCTCTTTTCTCTGTGATGTTCTTTTCCCAGGAGGCTCATATTTTCTTTTTTTGGAGAGGTCTTCTGTAAAAAACATACCTTCTCTCCCATGACTATTTCATCATACTTCTTTTTTTTTCCTTCCTAGATTTATTACTGTCTGCTGTGTCATCTGTTTATTTCTTTTCATGATGGTTTGTCTCACTCCACTAGAATAGCAGCCTATCAGAGCAGGGACTTTGTTTTGTTGATTGTGTGCCAAGTACTACTGTTCTAGGCTCAGTAAGTACATTGCTAAAGGGATGGACTGCTTGTGTTATATGGGAGTTCTGTAATTGAGTAGCAAGAAATTATAGATCTTGATTAGTGGTTCATTAAATGAAATAAAATTGCCTGTCTATAAATACATACTTTCTTGGCTGAAACTAAGAGAGATGTTAGAAGTGGAAAATAAATGCATTTTTATGTAGCTAACTAATAGTATAGTATTTAATTGTTAACTTGAAATCTTTTATTTATCTCATTTAATATAAGAGGAAATTGATGCTTGATATACTGATAAACGACAGGGTCTCAATTTCAAATTAGCATGATCTTAACCAAGAAGAACTTTCATTATAAACAATATGTGTTTTTTAATTTAAAAGTTTCAATTAATATTGAGTAGGTACAAAGGAATATTTATAAAATATGCAGAGTACAAAGAATTATGACACAATAAAAACTTGTATATCCATCATTTACATTAAAAAAATATTCAGTTCAGTTCAGTTGCTCAGTCGTGTCCCACTCACTCTCTGTGACCTCATGGACTGCAGCATGCCAGGCCTCCCTGACCATCTGGAGTTTACTCAAACTCATTTCCATTGAGTTCATGATGCCATCCAACCATCTCATCCTCTGTCATCTTAAAAAAATATTTTATTGTAAAGTAAAAATTCAGAAAACCAAGTATATCGCCCAATAAATTATTGCTAGGTATATCCTTGAATCCATGACCCAAGTCAAGAAGTAAAGCTTTGTCATCTGTCCCAGAAGTTCCTTCTAGGTGTCACACTCCAATCATAACTCCCTTTCCACCTTAAATAATATAAGAAGAAAAGATTGACTATTGCCATTTTTAAATTCTCGATTAGTTATCAGACGAAAGTCATTAAGAGTGCTAACTTCAGCAAAAAAAAAAAAGCTAATCAGACATTTTGGGTCTCTTATGGTCTTGCTAAATAAAGGTATCTAACCTGAATTTGATTTGGATTCTTTCTTCCAGAAGAAAGTACAAGATGAATCTTATATTAACTAGCAAGGAAGCTAATCAGTCTCAAGAGCCAATCTGAAGAAATTCCCCCTGGTCAATGAAGGGACAATTTGAGTTTTAATAATAAGAAAATTCCAACTTATTGAAACCCATAAAATATGCTTAATCCATGAGCTCATACTTACTTAAATTTTTTATTTAAACAGGAGCAAAAAGGAGTGGTCACTTTTGGAGAACAGCAGGGGACCAATTCATATCCTGAAAACTGTAAACAAAGAGCAAGAATCAAGTATTTATCCTTCCTTTCAAATAAGAACTATACAACTTGGTAACCAAATAATAGATGATAGCATACCATTATCTTGACTTTTATGTTTATAACTTCTTTGCATACAAAATTTTATCATCCAGATGTTCATTCCAAGACACTATAATTTAGTTACACCCATTAAAATTTTTAATGTCTCTTAAGTCTTTTTGATTTTATCAGTTCCCCTTCCATTCCGTTTTTCCTTACAGTCATCTCTTGAAGAACCAGAGCTATTTGACGTGTAGACTTTTCTATACTTGTGAGTTTGCTGATTGCATACTCATGGTGCAGATCATTATATTCCTCTATTCTCTGTGTTTCCTGATAATTAGCAGATTGATCCAGAATCCAGAGCAGGTTCAGGTTAGATCCCTTTAATTAGCAAGACCATAAGAGACCAAAATGTGTGATTAGCTTTTTCTTTTTGATTGATGTTAGTACTCTTTTAATGACTTTCATTTGATAACTAATTGAGAATTTCAAAATGGCAATAGTCCATCTTTTCTTCTATATATTACTTGAAGTAGTATTATAAATAAATACTTCCCACTAATCATCCATTGTTTGGTTACCCAAGTTGTATAGTTTGTATAGGAAACGAAGGATAAATACTTGATTCTTACCTTTTATTTACAGTTTTCAGGATTATGAATTGGTCCCCTGCTGTTCTTCAAAAGTGACCGGTATTTTTTTGTTGTTGCTGTTATAATTAAAAAAAAAAAATTACGTATGACTTTATGGATTATCATATTTTATGAGTTTCAATAAATTGGAATTTTCTTATTATTAAAGCTCAAATTGCCTCTTGGTTGACAAGTGGGAATTTCTTCAGATTGGCTCTTAAGACTTTGATTAGCTTCCTTGCTACTTAATTAATATAAGATTCATCTTGTACTTTCTTCTGGAATTACTCATTTCTGTAGGAAACTCTGGTTCCTTTTAGAAGAAACTGTATTTCAAGGTCAAAGTCTGAACACTAGACATGTTCATTATTCCTAATTAGTTACGATTTCTAGGACTTTTCAGTGGACAGAGCTAGGAAAAATAAGGATAAAATAACTCATGAGTTTGTTGATGTTTCTAACTCAAATTTTGGATCATAGAATTTATGTAACTTTTCTCTATTACATATGTATCTTCTTTCTTCCACACTAAGAATTTTGAATTAAGAATTCATTATCACAGTAATCCAAGTCTATGCCCCGACCAGTAATGCTGAAGAAGCTGAAGTAGAACGGTTCTATGAAGACCTATAAGACCTTCTAGAACTAACATCCAAAAAAGATGTCCTTTTCATTATAGGGGACTGGAATGCAAAAGTAGGAAGTCAAGAAACACCTGGAGTAACAGGCAGATTTGGCCTTAGAGTACTGAATGAAGCAGGGCAAAGGCTAATAGAGTTTTACCAAGAGAACGCAGTGGTCATAGCAAACACCCTCTTGGAGTAACGCAAGAGAAGACTGTACACATGGACATCACCAGATGGTCAACACCGAAATCAGATTGATTATATTCTCTGCAGCCAAAGATGGAGAAGCTCTACACAGTCAGCAAAACAAGACCGGGAGCTGACTGAGGCTCAGATCATGAACTCCTTATTGCCAAATTCAGACTTAAATTGAAGAAAGTAGGGAAAACCACTAGACCATTCAGGTATGACCTAAATCAAATCCCTTACGATTATACAGTGGAAGTGAGAAATAGATTCAAGGGGTTAGATCTGACAGAGTGCCTGATGAACTATGGACAGAGGTTTGTGACATTGTACAGGAGACAGGGATCAAGACCATCCCCAAGAAAAAGAAATGCAAAAAAGCAGAATGGCTGTTTGAGGAGGCCTTACAAATAGCTGTGGAAAGAGAATAGAAAGGCAAAGGAGAAAAGGAAAGATATACTCATTTGATTGCAGAGTTCCAAAGAATAGCAAGGAGAGTTAAGAAAGCCTTCCTCAGTGATAAGTGCAAAGAAATAGAGGAAAATAATAGAATGGGAAAGACTAGAGATCTCTTCAAGAAAACTAGAGATACCAAGGAAACATTTCATACAAAGATGGGCTCAGTAAAGGACAGAAATGGTATAGACCTAACAGAAGCAGAAAATATTAAGAAGAGGTGGCAAGAATATACAGAAGAACTATACAAAAAAGATCTTCACGACCCAGATAATCACGATGGTATGATCACTCACCTAGAGCCAGACATCCTGAAATGCAAAGTCAAGTGAGCCTTAGAAGCATCACTACGAACACAGCTAGTAGAGGTGATGGAATTCCGGTTGAGCTGTTTCAGATCCTAAAAGGTGATGCTGTGAAAGTGCTGCATTCAGTATGACAGCAAATTTGGAAAACTCAACAGTGGCCACAGGACTGGAAAAAGTTAGTTTTCATTCCAGTCTCTAAGAAAGGCAATGCCAAAGAATGCTCAAACTGCTGCACAAATTGCACTCATCTCACACGCTAGTTGGAAAATCCCATGGACGGAGGAGCCTGGTAGGCTACAGTCCATGGGGTTGCTAAGAGTCGGACACGATTGAGCGACTTCACTTTCACTTTTCCTTTTCATGCACTGGAGAAGGAAATGGCAACCCACTCCAGTATTCTTGCCTGGAGAATCCCAGGGACGGTGGAGCCTGGTGGGCTGCCGTCTGTGGGGTCGCGTGGGGTCGCACAGAGTCGGACACAACTGAAGCGACTTAACAGCAGCAGCAGCAGCACACGCTAGTAAAGTAATGCTCAAAATTCTCCAAGGCAGGCTTCAGTAGTACATGAACCGTGAACTTCCAGATGTTCAAGCTGATTTTAGAAGAGGCAGAGGAACCAGAGATCAAATTGCCAGCATCCGCTGGATCATTGAAAAGGCAAGAGAGTTCCAGAAAAACATCTATTTCTGCTTTATTGACTATGCCAAAGCCTTTGACTGTTTTTGTCACCACAAACTGTGGGAAATTCTTAAAGAGATGGGAATACCAGATCACCTGACCTGCCTCTTGAGAAGTCTGTGTGCAGATCAGGAAGCAACAGTTAGAACTGGACACGGAACAACAGACTGATTCAAAAGAGGAAAAGGAGCACGTCAAGGCTGAATATTGTCACCCTGCTTATTTAACTTACATGCAGAGTACATCATGAGAAATGCCAGGCTGGAAGAAGCACAAGCTGGAATCAAGGTTGCCGGGAGAAATATCAGTAACCTCAGAGAAGCAGATGACTCCACCTTTGTGGCAGAAAGTGAAGAAGAGCTAAAGAGCCTCTTGATGAAAGTGAAAGAGGAAAGTGAAAAAGTTGGCTTAAAGCTCAACATTCAAAAAACTAAGATCATGGCATCTGTTCCCATCACTTCATGGCAAATAGATGGGGAAACAATGGAAACAGTGACAGACTTTATTTTTTTGGGCTCCAAAATCACTGCAGATGGTGATTGCAGCCATGAAATTAAAAGACGCTTACTCCTTGGAAGGAAAGTTATGACCAACCTAGACAGCATATTTAAAAGCAGAGACATTACTTTGCCAACAAAGGTCCGTCTAGTCAAAGCTATGGTTTTTCCAGTAGTCATGTATGGATGTGAGAGTTGGACTATAAAGAAAGCTGAGCATCAAAGAATTGATGCTTTTGAACTGTGTTGTTGGAGAAGACTCTTGTGAGTCCCTTGGACTGCAAGGAGATCCAATCAGTCAATCCTAAAGGAGATCAGTCCTGAATATTCATTGGAAGGACTGATGCTGAAACTAAAACTCCAATACTTTGGTCACGGAAACAGTGGAAACAGTGTCAGACTTTATTTTTTGGGGCTCCAAAATCACTGCTGATGGTGATTGCAGCCATGAAATTAAAAGATGCTTACTCCTTGGAAGGAAGGTTATGGCTAACCTAGATAGCATATTTAAAAGCAGAGACATTACTTTGCCAACAAAAGTCCGTCTAGTCAAGGCTATGGTTTTTCCAGTGGTCATGTATGGATGTGAGAGTTGGACGGTGAAGAAAGCTGAGCACCACAGAATTGATGCTTTTAAACTGTAGTGTTGGAGAAGACTCTTGAAAGTCCCTTGGACTGCAAGGAGATCCAATCAATCCATCTTAAAGGAGATCAGTCCTGGGTGTTTATTGAAAAGACTGATGTTGAAGCTGAAACTCCAATACTTTGGCCACCTCATGCGAAGAGTTGACTCATTGGAAAAGACCCTAATGCTGGGAAGGATTGTGGGCAGGAGGAGAAGGGGACAACAGAGGATGAGGTGGTTGGATGGCATCACTGACTCGATAGACATGGGTTTGGGTAAACTGTGGGAGTTAGTGATGGACAGGGAGGCCTGGCGTACTGCAATTCATGGGGTCGCAAAGAGTCGGACACGACTGAGCTGAACTGAACTGAACTGATGCGAAGAGCTGACTCATTGGAAAACACCCCGATGCTGGGAAAGATTGAAGGCAGGAGGAGAAGGGGACGACATAAGGTGAGATGGTTGGGTGGCATCAGTGACTCAATGGGCATGAGTTTGAGTAAACTCCGAGAGTTGGCGATGGACCGGGAGGCCCAGCGTGCTGCAGTGCCTGTGGTCGCAAAGAGTGAGACATAACTGAGTGACTGAACTGAACTGAAGAATTTTGATTCTTAAGGGCACAAGACATGATAGAATTAGGATATTCCAACACCGCTCATTTATTCTGTGTCATTCATGCAATACAGAATAGTTTTGTAGTAATAGTACGAATTACCACCACTGATATGATTACTGAAAATATTAATTTTTTGCCCATACTCTTCTCATTCTCTTCCTATTTTTAAAATAGATGTACTATTCTACACTGTCACAGTAATAGCTATTATGTACTATACTCTTCCCTTCTTAATTCCTTTTCAGTCTTTGTTTTTTACCCAATTGTCTATTTAATGTTTTTTTATTAGTCATTATGTCTGTGTCTGTAGTAATTTTGGTTTTCTGAAAGTTTTTTCTCTAATTGATTCATCTGGAAGAGTAGTCCCCAAATTCTCATGTGTTGATAAGTATGTGTTTTTTGTACTTGAAAGTCAGTTTTATTGGATATAGTATCATAGGATCATACTATCTAGGTCTGAGTATTTTGAATATTTTACTCAGTTTTCTTGTGTTATGAAGCATGCTGTGAAAAACTGATCATTTAATTTTCTTTCTCTTATTAGTCACATGCTCTTCTTTTGTAAATGCTCCAAAGATTTTTTTTTTTTGGCATGAAAGTCTAGTAATTTAAATTAAATATTACTAGGTGTTGGTCATTTGGGGGTCAATATTTTTAGGTATGTGGTCTGTTCTTTTTAGTAGCTACATGTGTGTGTTTTTTGTTTTTTTTTTAAAGTTGAGAAAACTGTTTTATTATATATACTTTTCTCTTGCTTTAATTTTCTCCAGGAACTCCTATTGGCTCTTTTCTGCTTTTTTTCAGTGAACCTTTTTATGTCTTTTAAAAGTTTTTAAAATTTTCTTTTTGCCCGCTCTTTTTTTTAGAAGGCACTATTATTTTATTTCTCTTTGTTTTCCTTCTAGTTTGGTCTTCATTACTAAAATAATTTTTTTGTTTCTTTTTTCTTACTCTTCCTGAGTATTTTATCTCCAGTTCTCAGTTTTTCTAATTCTGATGTACATTGTCCTTTTATGTGTTATATCACTTTCTTAATGTCTTTACCTTGTTTTGAAATAGGAGATTGCAGTTTTGATCTGTTTTGTGAACACGTTTACCTTAGTACTTTCATTATAGGGATTTTTTTTCTCTTATAATAATAAATTTATGTAGGGTTTGATCTTGATAATTTTTTGTTGGTCATTTTTATGTGGAATCAAGTTTCTTGAACTTTTAAGATAAAGTGAAATTTGTGAAAGATTCTCTGACTTCATAGAGCTCCTGCATCGGTTGTTGTTATATAGTATTCAAAAGATGATGATTTGCTTTCTGAGATTTCACCAGTCTTTTCCTCTTCCCCAGTTTGGTCTGTACCTTCCCCTGCTTTTGTTGTTCTATCCTGCTCAGTTTTTTTTTTTTAAAACCATACCCCGTGACATGTTTAACTTCCCTGACCAGGTGTCAAACCTGAGGCCTCTGCAGTGGAAGCTCAGAGTCTTAACCACTGGACCACCAGGGAAGTCCATGCTCAGTTTTGATTCTCATTATGGGACTTTTCTAGAAGGGAGCCTAGGTGGATCAGTTTTCAGAGTTCATGGGGACTACGTTGGTCCAACCCCTATGGATCATCTTATCACAGACCCTTTTTCTCACCTATTATTAGAAATGTCAGAATCCTTCCAGTTTCAGCTGTTGTTTTCCAAGTCAGCCTGGTTTGTTTTCTAGTGAATACCCATTAGCTATTTTGAAGCTGTTTTGTTCTTAGGTCCATTAGTTGCCACTTGCTTTCTTCTTCCTGTCGAGCAGTTTAGGTCTGTGAGTGCGGGTGATTTGCCTCTACCCATTTACACTTTGGGATTTGAAGGAATACCTTGTCACATAGTTTCGTTGTAAGTGCTGTGGATGGGATTTTGGCTTTGCTGTCTAGTTGCCCTGTCTGTTTTTATGTGGGGATTTGAAGAGATAAAAATCTGTGCGACTGCTGCTGCCATCTTCCCAGAACACTTGCCATTAGTTTTGATGTCCCTTGTGTGACCTTCCATGCTCAGCCCAATCCCATCTCCTTTCTTTCTTACTCACAGGTAATAATTACTCTTAATGTTGTACCTATCATTTCTTTACTTTTCTGTGTAGTTCTGGCATATATATTTCTAAACAGTATATTTTGTGACAGTTTTATAAATGGAATCATGTATATGTATTTTTCATTGACTTGCTTTTTTTGTTCAGCGTTTGTTCCTGAGATTCAACCTTATGGTGTATGGTTATAATTTACTAATTTTGTCTTCTGTATAGCTTATCAGAATGAACTGTGCTTGTATTTCATCCATTTCTTTGTTGACATAGAGTTGGTTCCAGTTTTTTCTCTATTAAAATGTTGCTAGGAACATGATACACATGGGCAAGATTTTTCTCTTGGTATAACATAAGAGTGTATTTATTGAATTATAGGGAAGGTGATTTTTAAGCTCTGTTAGATCATGACAAATCATTTCTCAAATAGTTATGCTAATTTACATCTCCACTGTACTGCACTTAAATCTAAGAACTGAACTGGACCAATAACTTACATACTCATATTTCTCTCTCTCATCCCATCTCCCTGCACTTTTCCCACAGATAATTTCTACTTTGTGTTTGTCTTACGTTTTAGAAAAAGGTGTATATTTTACATATGAATATCTAAACAGTATATCTTTTTAGTTTTATTTGTTTTTTGCCCTGTTTTAAAATGGAGTCTTATACTTTATATAGTTCTCTAGGACTTTTTTCACTCAGCATTATGTTACTTAGATTCATATGTGTTTTGTTTGTAGCTGTGGTACATTCCTTCCTATTGCTGTGTAATCTATTATATTAATATCTATATTCATTCTTCTTCTGATGACCTTTTTTATTGGTTCTAGTTGTTTTGTTGGGTACTACTAAACAACAACAATAGCAGCCACTGATGTAGTACTTACTGTTTCAGACACTTTTCTAAGAAGTGTTTTACATTTGTCATCTCATTTAACCTCACAAGAAACCAGTGAGGCAAATTCCATTTTATTTTCATTTGGTAGGTAAGGGATCTGAGACAAGAAGGCTTAAATAACTTGCCCAAGGAATCACAGGTATCTAGTAGTTGGAGCCAGGATTCAGACCTAAGCTATCTAGCCTTCAGTCTGCGCTTGCACAGTGTTTTGTTTTGGATTGGGGGAATACATTGTCTTTGTGTTCACAGACCCTTAAATAAAAAAACAGTGCTTGCTTAAAGACGTGGTGTATTTTATTGTTTTCTTTTTTAAGGTTTTAATGTTGAGAACAAATTTCTAATCTTTGCTTCATTTGATTTTAATTTGAGAGATTAAAATAATGTTTGTGATATACTTTTAACTCTAGCAAGCTAAACTAAGGGAGTATGTGAATACACTTATTGGGAAAGTCATCTTTAGTATAATAGCTCATAGTGCTCACATCTGGAAATTAGCACCATCTGCTGGCAAAGGGAAACAGTAACTTGGTATGTCATGGTATGTTTAGTGTTGTTTGAAAGACAGTATACCCTTTCATAGGATTTTTCCTTTGATAAAATAAATATTTTATTATTCATCTGTGTATTGATTTTTATGCCCCAGTTTATTTTCCTTTAACTTCTAAGTATCAGTTATTATATATTGCACGTTTACATAACTGAGACTGCATTTTTATGAGGAAAAATACAACAAAAAGTATAGTTATATAAGTCTGTCATTCTGTAATAGTCTTTTTCAGAGAATATACGTCAAGTTACTAATTTGTTAGAGTAATGAGAGCAAGGGAAAAGCTATCTTACTGGACTAATATGAACTGCATTTAGTTTATTGTTCTCTTCTGGCTTAGTTAAGTTATCCTGTTTTTGGTAGTCAGAGGAGGGTAATTAAAGGGGAATGAAGGCAGAGTTCTCAGTGATTAATCGTGGGAAGCTCAACTCTTGGTATTAACCTAAATTCTCATTTCATCTTCCTACTTTAACTGTTTCAGCTTTCATTTGTCAGTGGCCTTGAATCTTGCTTGTATCCTGTTTTAGACTAACTTTTGTTATTTAGCACTATTCCTTGTCTTTCTTTTCTATCTCTGTTAATCTAAGTGACTTAAAAATATATGAGAAATAAATTGCCTTCTTGTTCCATTTCATGTCTGTTATGTTGCAGTCCTTCTTTTCTGATATGTTTTCTTTAAGCGCTTTACAAGTTAAAAGTTCCTTAGGTGCTACAATTTTAATTAAAGGTGAAATTATAATCTTTACAGAAGGAGGAACATGATGATTCCTTAATGAGTGTTGGTTGAGTGAGTCATCAAAGGAATTTTAAAAAGCTAACTTGTGTTATAGAGTGGTCATGGCTGTTGAGGAAGCCACTGGTCTGATTTGCTTACTTGTAAGTCTGCTGAGCACAATAGACAATTCTTTTGCCCTGTGGCTATTTAACACTTGAAATGAGAACTATTTTCTGTTTGAAATATTAGTGTGTTATAGGTATACTTTAGAAATACCTGAAATTCAATAAAGACTTATTTATTAGAAATAGCAGTAATTACAGATTTTTAGACCATATGCCAAAATGTCACATAGCTGGATATAAAAACTCCAAGATTGGGACTTCCTTGGTAGTGGTCCAGTGGTTAAGATTCATGCATGGAACAATTTTATGGACTCTGAGGGAGAAGGTGAGGGTGGGACGTTCTGGGAGAATAGCATTGAAACATGTATATTATCGTATGTGAGGCAGAGCACCATTCCATGTTCGATGCATGAGACAGGGGCTCAGGGCCGGGGCAATGGGATGGCCCAGAGGGATGGGATGGGGAGGGAGGTGGGTGAGGGGTCCAGGAGGGGGAACACATGTAGACCCATGGCTGATTCATGTCAATGTGTGGCAAAAACTATTACAATATTGTAAAGTAATTAGCCCCCAACTAAAATAAATAAATTTATAAAATAAAAAAAAATAAAAATAAATAAATAAATAAATAAATAAATAAACTGTGAAAAAAAAAAAAAAGATTCAGTGCTTTCACTGCAGGGGGCACGGGTTTGATCCCTAGTTGGGGAACTAAAGATCCTGCATGCCCCTCTATGCATTAAAAAAAAAAAATGTCAAGATTGCTCTTGTAGTAGTTTAGACTTTTAACTCACGTTGAAGATAGTTTCTGTGTGGAGAATGAAAATGGGGTCATTTGTATTATTTTTGTTTTGTTGTGTTTTTGTTTGAGTATTTTGGGCATACATTATTTTTATTTTATTTAAAAATATACTTTAAAGAATTGCTTAAGTGTAACTCTTTTCTTTGCCTGGCACCTGACCCACTTCCTGGAAATTTGTTCTACATTTAAAGAGAGGCTTTCAAAATATTATATAAACATGTAAAGTTTTTATATCATACCAGTCATTTTCTATTTTTTTTTTTTATTTTTATTTTTATAAATTTATTTATTTTAGTTGGGGGCTAATTACTTTACAATATTGTAATAGTTTTTGCCATACATTGACATGAATCAGCCATGGGTTTACATGTGTTCCCCTTCCTGAACCCCCCACCCACCTCCCTCCCCATCCCATCCTTCTGGATCCTCCCATTGCCCCGGCCCTGAGCCCTTGTCACATGCATCGAACATGGAATGGTGTTCTGTTTCACATATGATAATATACATGTTTCAATGCTATTCTCCCAGAACGTCCCACCCTCACCTTCTCCCTCAGAGTCCATAAAATTGTTCCATGCATCTGTGTCTCTTATTCTGTCTCGCATATAGGGTTATCGTTACCATCTTTCAAATTCCATATATATGCATTAGTATACTGTATTGTTGTTTTTCTTTCTGGCTAACTTCACTCTGTATAATGGGCTCCAGTTTCATCCATCTCAGTAGAACCGATTCAAATGTATTTTTTTTAATGGCTGAGTAATATTCCATTGTGTATATGTACCACAGCTTCCTTATCCATTCGTCTGCTGATGGACATCTAGGTTGCTTCCATGTCCTGGCTATTGTAAACAGTGCTGCGATGAACATTGGGGTACACGTGTCTCTTTCAATTCTGGTTTCCTCGGTGTATATGCCCAGCAGTGGGATTGCTGGGTCATATGGCAGTTCCATTCCCAGTTTTTTAAGGAATCTCCACACTGTTCTCCATAGTGGCTGTACTAGTTTGCATTCCCACCAACAGTGTAAGAGGGTTCCCTTTTCTCCACACCCTCTCCAGCATTTATTGCTTGTAGACTTTTGGATAGCAGCCATTCTGACTGGTGTGAAATGATACCTCATTGTGGTTTTGATTTGCATTTCTCTAATAATGAGTGATGTTAAGCATCTTTTCATGTGTTTGTTAGCCATCTGTATGTCTTCTTTGGAGAAATGACTGTTTAGTTCTTTGGCCCATTTTTTGATTGGGTCGTTTATTTTTCGGGAATTCAGCTGCAGAAGTTGCTTGTATATTTTTGATATTAATTGTTTGTCTGTTGCTTCATTTGCTATTATTTTCTCCCATTCTGAAGGCTGTCTTTTCACCTTGTTTATAGTTTCCTTTGTTGTGCAAAAGCTTTTAATTTTAATTAGGTCCCATTTGTTTATTTTTGCTTTTATTTCCAATATTCTGGGAGGTGGGTCATGGAGGATCCTGCTGTGATTTATGTCGGAGAGTGTTTTGCCTATGTTTTCCTCTAGGAGTTTTATTGTTTCTGGTCTTACGTTTAGATCTTTAATCCATTTTGAGTTTATTTTTGTGTACGGTGTTAGGAAGTGTTCTAGTTTCATTCTTTTACAAGTGGTTGACCAGTTTTCCCAGCACCACTTGTTAAAGAGATTGTCTTTTCTCCATTGTATATTCTTGCCTCCTTTGTCGAAGATAAGGTGTCCATATGTGCGTGGGTTTATCTCTGGGCTTTCTATTTTGTTCCATTGATCTATATTTCTATCTTTGTGCCAGTACCATACTGTCTTGATGACTGTGGCTTTGTAGTAGAGCCTGAAGTCAGGCAGGTTGATTCCTCCAGTTCCATTCTTCTTCCTCAAGATTGCTTTGGCTATTCGAGGTTTCTTATATTTCCATACAAATTGTGAGATGATTTGTTCTAGTTCTGTGAAAAATACCATTGGTAGCTTGATAGGGATTGCATTGAATCTGTAGATTGCTTTGGGTAGAATACTCATTTTCACTATATTAATTCTTCCAATCCATGAACACGGTATATTTCTCCATCTGTTTGTGTCCTCTTTGATTTCTTTCATCAGTGTTTTATAGTTTTCTATATATAAGTCTTTTGTTTCTTTAGGTAGATATATTCCTAAGTATTTTATTCTTTTTGATGCAATGGTGAATGGTATTGTTTCCTTAATTTCTCTTTCTGTTTTCTCATTATTGGAGTATAGGAATGCAAGGGATTTCTGTGTGTTAATTTTATATCCTGCAACTTTACTATATTCATTGATCAACTCTAGTAATTTTCTAGTAGAGTCTTTAGGGTTTTCTATGTAGAGGATCATGTCATCTGCAAACAGTGAGAGTTTTACTTCTTCTTTTCCTATCTGTATTCCTTTTATTTCTTTTTCAGCTCTGATTGCTGTGGCCAAAACTTCCAAAACTATGTTGAATAGTAGTGGTGAAAGTGGGCATCCTTGCCTTGTTCCTGACTTTAGGGGAAATGCTTTCAATTTTTCACCATTGAGGATAATGTTTGCTGTGGGTTTGTCATATATAGCTTTTATTATGTTGAGATATGTTCCTTCTATTCCTGCTTTCTGGAGGGTTTTAATCATAAATGGATGCTGAATTTTGTCAAAGGCTTTTTCTGCATCTATTGAGATAACCATATGGTTTTTTTCTTTCAATTTGTTAATGTGGTGTATTACATTGATTGATTTGCGGATGTTAAAAAAACCTTGCATTCCTGGGATAAATCCCACTTGGTCATGATGTATGATCTTTTTAATATGATGTTGGATTCTGTTTGCTAGAATTTTATTAAGGATTTTTGCATCTATGTTCATCAGTGATATTGGCCTGTAGTTTTCCTTTTTTGTGACATCTTTGTCTGGTTTTGGAATTAGGGTGATGGTGGCCTCATAGAATGAGTTTGGAAGTTTACCATCTTCTGCAATTTTCTGGAAGAGTTTGAGTAGGATAGGTGTTAGCTCTTCTCTAAATTTTTGGTAGAATTCCGCTGTGAAGCCGTCTGGTCCTGGGCTTTTGTTTGCTGGAAGATTTCTGATTACAGTTTCGATTTCCGTGCTTGTGATGGGTCTGTTAAGATCTTCTATTTCTTCATGGTTCAGTTTTGGAAAGTTATACTTTTCTAAGAATTTGTCCATTTCTTCCAAGTTGTCCATTTTATTGGCATATAGCTGTTGGTAGTAGTCTCTTATGATCCTTTGTATTTCTGTGGAGTCTGTTGTGATCTCTCCATTTTCATTTCTAATTTTGTTGATCTGATTCTTCTCCCTTTGTTTCTTGATGAGTCTGGCTAATGGCATATCAATTTTGTTTATCTTCTCGAAAAACCAGCTTTTAGTTTTGTTGATTTTTGCTATGGTCTCTTTTGTTTCTTTTGCATTTATTTCTGCCCTAATTTTTAAGATTTCTTTCCTTCTACTGACCCTGGGGTTTTTCATTTCTTCCTCCTCTAGTTGCTTTAGGTGTAGAGTTAGTTGATTTATTTGATTTTTTTCTTGTTTCTTGAGGTACGCCTGTATTGCTATGAACCTTCCCCTTAGTATTGCTTTTACAGTGTCCCATAGGTTTTGGGTTGTTGTGTTTTCATTTTCATTCGTTTCTATGCATAATTTTATTTCTTTTTTGATTTCTTCTGTGATTTGTTGGTTATTCAGAAGCGTGTTGTTTAGCCTCCATATGTTGGAACTTTTAATAGTTTTTTTCCTGTAATTGAGGTCTAATCTTACTGCATTGTGGTCAGAGAAGATGGCTGGGATGATTTCAATTTTTTTGAATTTACCAAGGCTAGATTTATGGCCCAGGATGTGATCTATCTTGGAGAAAGTTCCATGTGCACTTGAGAAAAAGGTAAAATTGATTGTTTTGGGGTGGAAACTCCTGTAAATATCAATTAAATCTAATTTGTCTATTGTATCATTTAAAGTTTGTGTTTCCTTGTTAATTTTCTGTTTAGTTGATCTATCCATATGCGTGAGTGGAGTATTAAAGTCTCCCACTATTATTGTGTTATTGTTAATTTCCCCTTTCATACTTGTTAGTATTTGCCTTATATATTGTGGTGCTCCTATGTTGGGTGCATATATATTTATGATTGTTACGTCTTCTTCTTGAATTGATCCTTTGATCTTTATGTAGTGTCCTTCTTTGTCCCTTTTCACATCCTTTATTTTAAAGTCTATTTTATCTGAAATGAGTATTGCGACTCCTGCTTTCTTTTGGTCTCCGTTTGCATGGAATATGTTTTTCCATCCTTTCACTTTCAGCCTGTGTGTGTCCCTAGTTTTGAGGTGGGTCTCTTGTAGACAGCATATATAGGGGTCTTGTTTTTGTATCCATTCAGCAACCCTTTGTCTTTTGGTTGGGGCATTCAACCCATTTACATTTAAGGTAATTATTGATAAGTATGATCCCGTTGCCATTTACTTTGTTGTTTTGAGTTCGTGTTGAAACATCTTTCTGTGTTTCCTGTTTAGAGAAGATCCTTTAGCATTTGTTGGAGAGCTAGTTTGGTGGTGCTGAATTCCCTCAGCTCTTGCTTGTCTGTAAAGCTTTTGAATTCTCCTTCATATCTGAATGAGATCCTTGCTGGGTACAGTAATCTGGGTTGTAGATTATTCTCTTTCATTACTTTAAGTATGTCCTGCCATTCCCTTCTAGCCTGAAGGGTTTCTATTGAAAGATCAGCTGTTATCCTTATGGGGATCCCCTTGTGTGTTATTTGTTGTTTTTCCCTTGCTGCTTTTAATATTTGTTCTTTGTGTTTGATCTTTGTTAATTTGATTAATATGTGTCTTGGGGTGTTTCGCCTTGGGTTTATCCTGTTTGGAACTCTCTGGGTTTCTTGGACTTCTGTGACTATTTCTTTCCTCAATTTAGGGAAATTCTCAACTATTATCTCCTCGAGTATTTTTTCATGGCCTTTCCTTTTATCTTCTTCTTCTGGGACTCCTATGATTCGAATGTTGGGGCGTTTCATATTGTCCCAGAGGTCCCGGAGGTTTTCCTCATTTCTTTTGATTCTTTTTTCTTTTTTCCTCTCTGCTTCGTTTATTTCCATCATTCTATCTTCTACCTCACTTATCCTATCTTCTGCCTCCGTTATTCTACTGTTGGTTCCCTCCAGAGTGTCTTTTATCTCCTTTATTTCATTATTCATTCTATAGTGATTCCTTTTTATTTCTTCTAAGTCCTTGATAAACATTTCTTGCATCTTCTCAATCTTTGTCTCCAGGCTATTTATCTGTAACTCCATTTTGCTTTCAAGATTTTGGATCATTTTTATTATCCTTATTCTAAATTCTTTTTCAGATAGATTCCCTATCTCCTCCTCTTTTGTTTGGCTTTGTGGGCATTTCTCATTTTCCTTTACTTGCTGAGTATTTCTCTGCCTTTTCATCTTGTTTAGATTGCTGTGTTAGGCGTGGCCCTTCTGTATTCTGGTAGTATGAAGTTCCTCTTTGTTGTGGAGGTTCCTCACTGTGGTTGGGGTTGGACAGGTGGCTTGTCAAGGTTTCCTGGTTGGGGGAGCTTGTGTCGGTGTTCTGGTGGGTGGAGCTGGATTTCTGCTCTCTAGAGTGTAATGGAGTGACCAGTATTAATTTTTGAGATGTCTATGTATTTGGTGTGCCTCTGGGCAGCCTATATATTGATGCTCAGGTCTATGTTCCTGCGTTGCTGGAGAATTTGCGTGGTATGTCTTGCTCTGGAACTTATTGTCTCTTGGGTGGAGCTTGGTTTCAGTGAATTTATGGAGGCTATTGGATGGTCTCTTATTAATTAATGTTTCCCCTGGCTTTCAGTCTTATTCTTGCAGTAGCCTCAAGACTTCTCCTTCCATACAGCCTCAATAATAAAACTTTTAGGTTAATGGTGAAAAGATTCTCCACAGTGAGGGATACCCAGAAAGGTTCACTGAGTTACATGGAGAGATGAGGTGGGGGGGTGGGTTGAGGTGACCAGGAGGGGAAGAGGGGAATTCAAATGTGGAGAGAGCAATCTAGCCAGTAAGCACTTCCCTCTGTGCTTTCCACAGTTTGGAACCCTCAGAGTGATTCACAGAGATACATAGAGAGGGGGGAGGAAGGTAACAGAGGTGAGCATGAGTAGAAAGGGAGGAATTAAGAGGGGAGAGAGAGAACTGGGCAGTATCCTGTTCCTGAAGTGTTCTCCGGTACCCAGAACACCCTCAGAGATTCACAGAATTGGGTTGAGAAGAGAAGGAGGAGGGTGGGAGATAGAGGTTCCCTGGGGGAGAAGAAAGAGCATCAATAGGGGGAGAGAGTGATCAGGCCAGTGATCACACTCCTGAGTAAAAATGGGTCCTAAAGAATGGGTTCTTAAATGTACAAAGTTGATATCAAATATGTAAAACAAAGATTAAAAATCTAGAGTAGAGGTTAGACTCTTATAAAACTTACAATCTAAAAAAAAAAAAAAGAAAAAAGGAAACAGTGTAAAAAGACAAAAAAACAGTAAAACAGTAAAAAAAGAAACAGTAAAAAAATGTAGAACAGGAAAAAAACATTAAAAAAAAGAAAACACAAAAGGTATAAGATATATGTATGTAGTTTGCTTCAAAAATAGGGTTTTGTTTTTTTTTTGCAAGTTTATAGTGGGTTATGAAAATGAAAGTTAAAGGTGTAATAGAGGACTTGAAGAAAAAGGAAAGAAGAGAAAAAAAAATTTTTTTTAATTAAAAAAATAATTAAAAAAAATAATTAAAAAAAAATAAAAAAATAATAATAATAAAAAATATATATATCCCGGACTTTCTCTGGAGCTGTTGTGAGCAGTGTGGGCTCTGCTCAGTTTTAGATAGATCCTTATTCCTGCTTATACTTTTCAAGATCTATAGGTCCTTTTTAATGCAGTCGGTATTAACTACAGGGATCTTAATCTGTTGGCCTGTCCCTTCCAAAGCGCTTCCCTCTGTTTATTTGGCTTCTGTTTGGAGATCTCTTCAGTATCTAATTTCCGCCCTGCAACAAAGCGGTGGAGGTGATCTCTTTAGGTTCGCTTGTTCAATCGTGCTGTGGGGAGGAAGGAACACTGCAATTCTGGCGTGTGTGTGGTAAGCTCGCAGTGTCTCGGCCGCACTGGGTTCGCCCCCGCTCACGGCGTGTGTGCTTTCCCCGTCTACCCTGCTCAGGCTTCAGGTTACTCGGCCGGGGAGCGGGCCCTGAGCTGCGTGCACTTCCCAGGTCTAAGCCGCTCAGGTTCAGGCTCCCGGTTACTCCACAAAGGCGCAGACTCGGTTTCGCCCGCGGCTTGTGCCGTTCCCGGTCGGAGCTGCCCAGGCGGCCAGGAGTTTGGCGAGGGCGCTCTCCCCTGTTGGGGCGGTGCGGCTTATCACCTCCCTGGTCCCCGCCTCGGTTTACGGGCGCGCCCGGCTCCGGTGTGCTTTGTGTCGGTTCTGGGGAGCTGGTCTCTGGCTGCGACCCTCCCGGCGGCTGTCGACCCTCCGGGATCTCAGGCAGTCTTTGCTTAGAAACTGGGAGCCTGTTTGCAGTTTGGTAGGGGGTGCCCTCTCTGGAGCCGAGTTTGCCCCTTTCCGGCTCTGGCGGGCCCGCCTGCCCGCTGTGTCCGGCGGGGGATGGGGCGGTCCGCAGCCGGCTAGCTCTCCTCTGGTATCGCTCAGTCCTTTGTTCTGTGAGCGGGCGGCAGTGCCTTAGAGTTGGGCTTTTCGCGGGATAGTTCTTTCTCTCTCACTGTCCCACAGTTTAGGTTACTATCTCACGTTAGCTCCCTCAGATTGCCCTCGGGGCACTCGGGCCCGGTCCTTACCCTAGGCAATGCCGCCCGCTCCTCTCCGTTCAGCCCCCACTTGCTGGTGGCGGATGATGCGAGCGTCTGGGGTTCTTTGCTGGGAGTTGCTTTAGGCACGTAATCTGTGGATTTTATTTATTTTTCCCTCCCAGTTACGTTGCCCTCCGAGATAAAAAATCCTCCCCCACACCCGCCGGTGAGAGGATTTCCTGGTGCTTGGAAATTCCTCCACTTTTACGACTCCCTCCCTGGGACGGGTCTCCGTCCCTAACTCTTTTTTTTGTCTCTCTTTTTATCTTTTATAATTTCTCCTACCTCTTTTGAAGATAATGCGCAGTTTTTGTGGAAGCCTGACGTCCTCAGCCAGCCTTCAGAAGTAGTTTTGTGAAGTTTGGTCAGCGTTCAGATGTTCTTTCGATAAATTTGTGGAGGAGAGAGTGGTCTCCCCGTCCTATTCCTCCGCCATCTCTTCATACCAGTCATTTTCAAAAAGCTTCTAACTATTCTTAGGTAATTTCTTTCTTTCTTTCAAGCTCTTTAGTTATCAGATGGTTGTTTCATATATTTTGTGTTTTGCCTCCTGCTAATTTATTAACTGTTAATAAATGATTTAACTCAGGGCTTCTTTTTATTATGCTGAGTTTTAGGTGAGGGGGTAACACGGTGAGTGATTCCTGCCATTAAGGACTGTTGTAATTTATTATAAAGAAAAGGTAGAGAAGAGCTATGTTGAAGTATAGGAACCATCAGAATTTAGTCTGAACTCAGAATATTAAATAAAACTCCCAAAGTCAATGTATATGGTAGTATTTGAGTGAAATCTTGAAGAAAAGAAAGAACTGGTAGTGGAGTTGAAGAAGAGAGGGTGCTTCAGGCCAAACAAATCATTGCATCTTATATTTGGTCTCTGAAGCAATGTTTTAGTGAACAGGTTTCATATTCCATGAAATGCTTTTGGGAATTTGGACTTATGAACCATAAATGACAGTAAAATTAACGATTTCTTTTAGAAAAGTTAGAGTACCTCTTTTAAGCGGTATATTCCTCATTGCTTCAAGATAAATATTCTGCTTTAAGCACGAAATTGTCTGCCAGAGAGTATTAGGAATATGGGGGTGGGGGAGTGCTATGTTTTCCTATCAATACTACTGTTAAATTGTTCAACAGATGCTTAGAACAAATGAAGCTTCAGAAAATAATTCACCTGAGGAGTGAAGTATTCTTAAACTAATATCACAATTTAATTGGTTGAAACTTAAACTTACTCAGCTGAGTTGAAGAACAGGCTTCATATTCTTTTAACTGTATGAAAATATGTTTTTCCTTAACATGGATGAATCTGTCTCGTTTAGAGCTATGACCTTTCTCTGTATAGGTTGCAGTTTATACAAAAAGGGGCACAGGTAAAGATGTAAGTGGGGTTGAAATGCTGCTCCTTGCTCTGCTACCAAAGGCTCTTTTCTAATTCCAAAGATACTCTACCTAGAGGGTGTCTTGGGCTTCCCTTATGGCTCAGCTGGTAAAGAATCCGCCTGCCATGTGGAAGACCTGGGTTCGATCCCTGGGTTGGGAAGATCACCTGGAGAAGGGAAAGGGTACCCACTCCAGTATTCTGGCCTGGAGAATTCCATGGAAAGTATAGTCCATGGGGTCACAAAGAGTTGGACATGACTGAGCGACTTTCACTTTCTATCTAGAGAAACCTCAAACCGGAAGTGATTATCAAGTTCAAGTTCAAGTTCAGTTGCTCAGTCGTGTCTGACTGCGACCCCATGGACTGCAGCATGCCAGGCCTCTCTGTCCATCACCAACTCCTGGAGTTTACTCAAACTCATGGCCATTGAGTCGGTAATGCCATCCAACCATCTCATCCTCTGTCGTCCCCTTCTCCTCCTGCCTTCCATCTTTCCCAGCATCAGGGTCTTTTCCAATGAGTCAGTTCTTCTCATTACATGGCCAAAGTACTGAAGTTTCAGTTTCAACATCAGTCCTTCTGATGAATGTTCAGGACTGATTTCCTTTAGGATGGACTGGTTGGATCCAGTCCAAGGGACTCTCAAGAGTCTTCTCCAGCACCACAGTTCAAAAGCATCAATTCTTTGATGCTCAGCTTTCTTTATAGTCCAACTCTCACATGCATACATGACCCCTGGAAAAACCATAGCTTTGACTAGATGGGACCTTTGTTGGCAAAGTATTGTCTCTGCTTTTTAATATGCTGTCTAGGTTGGTCATAACTTTTCTTCCAAGAAGCAAGCGTCTTTTAATTTCATGGCTGAAATCACCATCTGCAGTGATTTTGGAGCCCAGAAAAATAAAGCCTCTCACTGTTTCCATTGTTTCCCCATCTACTTTCCATGAAGTGATGGGACAAGATGTCATGATCTTAGTTTTCTGAATGTTGAGCTTTAAGCCAACTTTTTCACTTTTATCAAGAGGCTCTTTAGTTCTTCTTCGTTTTCTGCCATAAAGGTGATTATACACTTGCTTTATATTGTTGGTGGATTCAGCACTTAGCTTCTAGAGTAGTACAGACACAGGTTAGGAACTTACTGCATAGATAGAGTACTCAGAAGTACAAAATTTATATTCCTCTTTGATTATGACTTTTTGGCAGATTTTTTTATGTGCTTCATGTGATTTGAGAAATTGACTTTGGAACTTCCGTGGGAGTCCAGTGATTAACACTCTGTGCTTTCCTGCAGGGAGCACGGATTTGATCCCTGGTTGGGGAACTAAGATCCCACGTGCCTCATGGAGCAGCCAAAAAAAATAAACAAACAAACATTGACTTAATTCAATCTGTGGTCTTCTTGCAGTCAAATTCCATGTTTATATGAATAATTCCATTTGTTGTGTTGTATCAAATTGTTATTGTTGATATGCTAGATTTTTATTTTTGTTCTGATTACAGTCATATTAAAATATTTAAATTTTAATTTCAGGTATATTGCATTTTTTTGCCCATGTGACCTAGTTTCCCAGGGATACTCATTCCTACCTGTTCAACTGTTGGCTGCGGGAATGAAGGAAGTGACCAGAACTTGGAAAATAGTAGGTGGAGTCACACATGCTAATAGCTATTACAAAAATGGCTGGATAGTCATGATAGCTATTGGATGGGCCCGAGGTAATATTAACAACATGTCTTCATAAATATTCTGTTATTGGTGTACTACAAATACTGAATAGTTCTTTAGTTACGTTAATGGGGACCACATACTTTAATAACAAAGACTTCTTTGGAAGATGAAAGCATTGTTTCTGTTGGCTGGTTAATTTAATTCGAAACTGGCACTCTTAACTAGTACTAGTCATCAGCCATTATTTTACACCTGAGTGTCTTAAAATATAGCATATTTATTATTGGTTTGATTAGTAGCTGTAACCAGAGAGATTCATAGTTAATTAAGGTGTAGCTGCCACCATAAATAAAACAAGTTTACATAAGAAATTATATGGTGTATCTAATTAAAAAAACTTTGCTCTTTTTTTTTTCTGGCTTTTTTTTCCATCTTGAATAATCTGAAATAGTAAATATGATTGATTATAGGTTCATGTTCACTCTATATTATCTACCTTTATTCTTTTGTAAGTTGAAATTAAACTTTCAATCTGTTGTTAGAGTTACTGCACCTAAAACTAAAATCAGAGAAGGAAATGATAAAGCAAAGGAGTTTATTTTTTCAGGTCAGAAATAAACCTCAAGTTACATCTCTGTCTGAGACCCCAGTTTTAACCTTAATTGTAGTACAGTAGATAGCTGCCATGAAAGAATTGCAATTGTCTCAGTACCATAAATGTACAAAGCAGCTTTTTCTTCCTCCCAAGAATTATAGCTTAGAATTTTAAGTCAGGAGACAGAATTATGGCTTCATTTCATATATTTTCTCAAGAATATTTGGTTAAGTATTCTTGTTTTGGTGGCTCAGATGGTAAAGAATCCACCTGCAATGCAGGAGACCTGGGTTCCATTCCTGGGTTGGAAAGATCCCCTGGATCCCCACTCCAGTATCCTTTCCTGGAGAATTACATTGACAGAGGAACCTGGTGGGCTATAGTCCCTGGGCTGGCAAAGAGTCTGCCATGACTGAACAACTAACACATTCCTGTTTTATCTTGGTCTTTTTAGGTGCAGGTGGTAGCATTATCACGAATTTTGAGCAGTTGGTAAAAGGATGTTGGAAACCAGAAGCTGAGGAATGGCTGAAGATGTCCTAGTGAGTTGGTATAGACTATACTGAGACGTGGTCTTTTATCTTTAGATTTAACCAAATTTATTTTTAAAACATTTTTTGGACTCTAAATGTGAATGAAACAAACATACAGAAAGACAAATAAAATGATAATGGGAAGAAAACCAGGAAACCTATTTTTTTTTTTCCCCAGAAAGTCTGCTGTCTTAAATGTAGCTTTAAAAATAAGTATTGATTACTTTTTCTGTGGGTTCCTCCTCTTAGAAAATAAAACCAAACAAAAACTCTTGGATTGTTGTAGAATTGTGGGGAGAGAGTATTTATGAACTGAGAACAGGAGCAGACTTATCTGGAATCAGTGGCAGGCTCTTGGTATTTTCATTAATGGCTACATTGTTGCCCAGATTCCAAATTATTCATAGTTCTGGTAGTAAAATGTCAGACTTATGCGAATAGTCAATACATTATCATAAAGCTCTGTTAATTACTTTAAAAATGAGAGTTGAGTAACTACATGCAAAAAATGAGAAAAAGAGGAAATAACACATTCTGTGCTTGTACAATTCAAACCACCTTTTACATCCATTAGGAGAATCTAATTTTTAGATTTCTCTAAAGACACTGACCCAATCAAATAAGTCACAAATGTGTTCCTGATGCACCTGAAAAGAAAATAGAGAAATATAGTTACCATTCGCACAATTCAATAAGGAAAGACTTAGGCTTTAGTGGCCATAATAAGCAAGGTGAGGAAGACATCATGTAAAATAAACTCATTAGAATGGATTAAAAGTGAGGGTTGAGAAGTAGTATGAATGATGAAGTATGTGTTTGAATGAACCAATAGATTTCAGAATGTTTAACTTAGAATGTATCCCTTAAAGCTTGAATGAGGTAGTTTAGAAAAAGAACAAAGGAAGCTTTGATTGATAAGTTATAAATAAGACATTAGTGAAAGGGGACATTTTTCTCATTTTGAGTATATGCCTTGAAATTTCTTCCATAAAACATTTCTCAAGGGTGTAAAACTGAAATCAAATTGTGATTCTCCCGTGTTCAAACCCGTGCAGCGTCTTGCCCAGCTGGCCTCTGAGACCCTCCAAGATATGTGTCTCCACCACACCCAATTTGCTTTGACTTCAGCTCTCACTGTTCTCTCCCTGCTCACTGCACTGTATCCTTGAACAAGCCAGGTGCTGTCTGTTTTAAAACGTAACTTCTCTCTCTGTCTAGAATCTTTTTCCTTAGATGGCTAGCTCCCTTATCTACTTTGCTCAAAGTAGTTTTTCAGAGCTTAACTTCTCAATGAGGACTGCCTTACTTAAAATTGTAACACTTCCCTCTATCCGCCCCCCCAGCATTTATCATATTTTATAATTTACTTATCCATTATGTTTGTTTTTCTCTCCCCTTGGCTTCCCCTCTTGCTTCAAAGAATTCCAGAGGCCGAGTACAGGGATTTTCTCTCTTTTGATTGCTTTTATATCTGGAGCACCTACCACATAGTAGATAGTCAGTAAATGTTATGTGAATGAATGAATGATTAACAGTTTGTCAAGTGAAATCTTGGGGTCCATTATGATATTTTGTGTATGTGTGGAGATATATGTGTGTGTGTGTGTGTAAACTTGGAAAACAGTAGTTGTGTGTGTGTGTGTGTGTGAGAAAGTGGAAGTGTTAGCTGTTCAGTTGTGTCTGACTCTTTTCCTGCTCCCAGGGACAATAGCCCTCCAGGCTTCTCTGTTCATGGAATTTCCCAGGCAAGAATACTGAAGTGGGTTGCCATTCCCTTCTCCAGGGGATTTTCCTAACCAGGGATCGAACCCATGTCTCCTGCATTGGCAGGCGGATTCTTTACCGCTGAGCCACCAGGGAAGGCCATGTGTGTATATATGTATACAGTCCATGGGATCATGAAGAGTTGGACATGACTGAGCAACTGAGCACACACGCACACAAATATGACACAGGGGATCCATGCCATTAGCCAAGATGATCCTCCACAGACCTTTCCTGGATAATCTCATCTTTATTCCTGGATTCTGCTGTGAGAGCTGAATGGATCCATGAATTACACACCTAATCTCTTTAACACTTGCAAAAGTTGGCCCAGCTACACCCTTAACTTTCTCTCCACAGCTAGCTTTTCCTAAGAATAACTCTCATAATTTTGTCATTTTTTACAGTCTGGATAAGCTGATAATTTCTCAAATCATCAAGTCTTGGTTTCTTTGTTTAGCAGTTATTTCCTCAATTCAAAGCTTTTCTCTCACACTTCATTGTAAGAAGCAAGAAGAAACCAACTCAGACCATAAGCAGTTTGCTTCCAAATCTCAACTGAATAACCAAGTTCACTGCTTACATATTATGCTTTCCACAAAACTGTAGCACATATAACTAAATACCTTTCTTTCAGTTTCCAGTATCATGTTCCTCATTTCCTTCTGAGACCTCACCAGCACCTCTAATCTTCATGTTTCTACCAACATTCTGTTTATTCCAACATACATACGCTCTAAGACCATAAAGGCTTTCTCCACTGTGCAAAAGTATTTGGTAATAAATATATGAAACATATGAATATATATATGTGTTGTTGTTTAGTCACCGAGTCGTATCCGACTCTTTGTGACTCCATGGATTGTAGCCTGCCAGGCTCTTCTGTCCATGGGATTTCCCTGGCAAGAATACTGGAGTGGGTTGCAATTTCCTACTCCAGGGGAACTTCCTGACCCAGGGATTGAACCTGTGTCTCTTGTGTCTCCTGCAATGGTAGGCAGATTCTTTACCAACTCTGCCACCTGGGAAGCCCATGTGTCACACATAGGAAGCCCAAAAGATATTTGAAGATGTTATATTAACAGAATCACTATCAGGTTGGACTGAAAAGGACAGAGATAAAGTGAAATAAAAGAATTCAGACTCTCAAAATTCTATGGGTAGTAACAGGCTGATAAAACTTCTTAGCTGTAGACATGTGCTACCATTCAGGGAAAAAGAAGAATGGCTTTAAGGTGGGAATTGTGGGCTTAGAAACTGAGGCTAGACCCATAGGCTGGAGTCACAGGTGAATAAGCCAGAGTCATGAGTGCAGAGATTAGAGCTGCAAACTTGGAGAATGGACCCCCTTAAGCCACAGAGAGTTAGTCCTGGGTCTTGAAATCTAATGGAATTTGCCCTGCTGAATTCTGAAATTGCATAGGTCTGTGATCACTTTCTTCTTTGCATTTTCTCCCTTTTGGAATGGCAGTGTCTACAGCTGTTATCCTTTGTCTGTTCCACCATTGTATTTTGGAAGCAGATAGCTATTTCCTAGATTCACAGGAAACTCACTGTCTTCTAAATCCCAACCCTGCTTCAACCACCTGCTCCAATTTATTGTTTACACAATCCTTGCTCCTCCGATTCACTGCTTGTGAATTTGTGCTCTAAGAGAACACAATCCAAATACAGTGTGTGTATGCTGAGATGCCCTTGATGAGGCACTCTGTTAGAAAAACTGAACTATTAGAAACAGAGTAGCAAAATGACATTAAGACAATGTCTTAGTGGAATTAACTAATTTTAAAATCTCATCATTTTAAAAAAGTCAGTTTGGTGTACATTTTATGATATAATTATATATGAAGGCAATGGCACCCCACTCCAGTACTCTTGCCTGGAAAATCCCATGGACGGAGAAGCTTGGTAGGCTACAGTCCATGGGGTTGCTAAGAGTCGGACTCGACTGAGCGACTTCACTTTCACTTTTCCTTTTCATGCACTGGAGAAGGAAATGGCAACCCACTCCAGTATTCTTGCCTGGAGAATCCCAGGGACGGCGGAGCCTGGTGGGCTGCCATCTGTGGGGTCACACAGAGTCGGACACAACTGAAGTGAATTAGCAGCAGTACATAATTTATAAAATAATTGATATATAAGGAGTGTTATTGATTAATAATTGATTAAGGAGTATCTTAAACACTTTTACCATTAGAGATACACAGTCAAAAAGCTTGTGGACCACTGTCCTAAAACAGGAATGTTGCCCAGCAAGATCCAAATCCTGTTACCCCAGCCTAATTCTGTTTTGAACTCAATCCTTAGCTTGTACTAATTAAAGAAAGAACTTATTTTTCACAAAGTGACTTATAGGGACTTTTACATTTGTCATATTTTGCACTATGGCTTTCTGAGTGTTTATTATTTATCTTTTTCTAGTTGTAGTGTGAACAGCTAGAAAATGATGTTACTGAGATATACTTTAAGTGTGTGGCAAATACATGACATGAAAGTAGTACTTCTTATTTGTAGATTAATATCTTATAATAGACTTTAAATTTAAGATATTGGCTAATGCTAATGTTTTGTACCAGAGTTAGCTAAGTAATGTGCTGGTACTGGCTCATGCTGTTTTATGAGAGCAGTTACTCACAGCAGCCTGAAGTGGGCTGTGGGAGTTCAGTTGGCCCTCTATATCCAAGGTGTCTGCCTTTGTGTATTAACCAACTGTGGACCAAAAATACTTTTTAAAAATTCTAGAAAGTTTCTGAAAGCAAATTGAATTTTTCATATGCTGACAGCTGTTTACATAGTATTTATATTGTATTTACAACTGTTTACATAGCGTTTACATTATATTGGTATTATAAATATTCTAGAGATTATTTACAGTTTGTGGGAGGATGTGCATAGATTATATGCAAATACATCAGTTTATTTAAGGTATTTGAGCATCAGTGAGTTTTGGTATTTGTGGGGGGTCCTGGATCAAATTACCTGCGAATACCACAAGGTATTTACACTGTGGAAAATGAGGAACTGCTACAAATCAAGACTTTCTTTTCCATTCCCCATCCCACCCAAGGAGCTTGGTTAGCACTGTAAGATTTTTCAGGATTAATATGCTTTTCTCAAATCATGCTATAGAACATGGGACTTTCAGATCCTTTTGAAACAGTGTTATATGGTCAATTCAGAAATACTGCATATAGAAAAGCACTGTCTTTATCAGAAAGTCACAGTATGTATGAACATTCTAAAATCTGATACTTTATGCTGAGAAGAAAGGTATTTATATAACTCAGCATTTCCAAAAGTTTATAGAATTCATTTTTGCGTTACATCTACTAATAACTCATTTAATTAATATTTTGAGAATATCTTTGAGAAATATAGAGATAAATCATGCTTATTACTTACGGAGTTAAAATGTGTTTTATTTTCAGCCCTGCCAAGGTAACCCTGCTGGGATCAGTTATCTTCACATTCCAGCAAACCAAGCATTTGGCAATATCAAGGCATAATCTTATGTTCCTCTTTACTGTGTTTCTTGTGGCCACAAAGGTAGGTGTTCAAAGTAGCAATAAATCAGTATTGTAGATTCTGTGTAACCAGAATTCTGCATAAGGCAAGTAACAGAAATAATTATTTTGTATGATAGTCTAAAAATATCAATTTTGGGGAGTTTATTCAGCACATCCATGACTTACTGAAACATAGCTCTTCTATGAGTCCTCATTTGATTTATGCTGAGGCTATCATGAAGGATTTGCAGATAGCCTTTTAATACATCTGTCTGCAATGCAGGAGACTCGGGTTTGATCACCGGGTCAGAAAGATCCCCTGGAGAAGGGAATGGCAACCCACTCCAGTATTCTTGCCTTGAGAATTCCATGGATAGTGGAGCCTGGCAGGCTACAATCCATGGGGTTGCAAGGAGTCAGGCATGACTGACTAACAGTTTGACTTTGTAATACATTGAAGGCCAGAGAGTAGTGGAAATAGCCAAGCCTTATCAGAGACTGCAAACTGTTGTGTCGTTTGTAAAATGAGGTACTTGGGGTAGATGTTCTCTGAAGTTCTTTTATTAAACTTTTAATATTTTTACATTTGTACATATTTGTGGTTAATCTCTTTAATTACTATTGCCTGATTGGATGTTTTATCCTTTCTTAAAGATAGGAAATAGTATGATATCATAGATTTGAGAGACAGGCAGCCTTAAATTCAAATCCTAGCTTTGTTGTCTAACCACTGAATAGGAAAGTTACTTAATATCTCTGAATCGTGATTTCCTCATCTTCACTGTACCAATTGTTGACAGGATTGGAGATGACATGTATCATTCTATAACTGTCTGACACATCTTATGAATTTTACTTGCAGCTTTATGATATGAGACTAATTCTGGTTATTCTTCTTAAAGTTATTATATATTTTTCACTGGTATACAGTTGATTTTTAAAATATTATTTAAGCCTAGAGAAATCTTATAGATAACTTTGTGTCAGCCTAGATATTTTTGGCTAAAAACAAAGCTATGAGATGCTTAGAAGGAAAACAGAATATGTTATATAAATATATATCTTAGAAAGAACCAAATCACTGTAGAGATCATTTATTTTTTTTCCCGTATTCTTTGCACTAGAGGTCATCTGTGGTGGTTGTACTTCAGATGTCTAAGGCAAAATCTCTTTCATATGTGCCCTCTTCTTCCAGTCATTAAATTTTGAGCTGTTTTGTTTTTTGGTAATAGCCTTACTGAAGTATATTTTACACACTATACAATTCATCCATCTAAAGTGTTCAGTGCAATGGTTTTTAGCACAGAGATGTGCTGCTGTTACCACAGTCAATATTAGAACATTTTTATCACCCCAAAATAAACCTCATACCCATTAGCATTCCCTTCACGTTTTTCCTCATTCCAATCAACTGTAGGCAACCAGTGATCTACTTTATGCCTATAAATTTATCTATTCTAATATTGCATGTAAGTGAAGTCTTAAGCGTTGGACCACTGGGGAAGTCCTCCCCAAAAAAATCTTTTTAAAAAATGATTTCTCTTAGAACTGCATTTTGGACAGTATATGTGGTTATTATATAACTGTATGTTATTGTTGATAACTGTATGTTACTGTATGATATTTGTTGAGGCTTCATTTTTATTTCTGTTATTGATGCGATTTTGTAATTATTATCTGTATGTGTGAAAAGTAAATATATTCTTTATTTTGAAGGCATAGGGAGTCTACCTTTATCTACATATATATTTGTTGGTTATGTTTCAAATATATAGTTACATTTTCCCTGTCTCATCTATTAATTTTCTTCCTTTTAGAGAGAAGTATGTTTAATTTATCCTTTCTTCTCCTCGTTTTTTTTTTTCTTCCCTTCTTTCCCTCCCTCCTGTCTTTTTATCCTCCTTTCCTTTCTTCCATAGCTCAAGCAAGCTGAACATTCTTCCTCATGGGGAGGTCCCAGTTTCTTTCAAGTAGGACTTAGTTCTACTTTTCCCACTTTCAAAAGTCCTTTGTGATTGTTAAAACTCAAGTCTCAGAGGAAAGAAACATGTGCCAACTCAGGCTCTTGGTATGGTGAAGGCACATGGGCTTTGGAATTAGACATGTTAAAATCTAGGCTTCACAATTTTGAGTAAGTCATTTATGTTTCTCAGACTAGAATTATACATAACTCAGGGGATATATTTTGACATTATGTACAGTTATATTATAAATATGATACGTTATGTATCATTGATTAGTCTCAATGTTAATTTATTTTAAATGTTTAAAGTTGAATAGGAATATATTATGGAATAGAATTCAAAATTCACGTACATTTTTAAGATAAAAAAATGACGTTTTATATTTGGCTTGTCTTTGGTTATTTTTTTGGCTATTGGGATGTTTGTATATTGGGATATATTTGGCTATTGGGATTCCCTGATAGCTCAGTTGGTAAAGAATCCGCCTGCAATGTAGGAGACCTGGGTTCGATCCCTGGGTTTGGAAGATCCCCTGAAGAAGGGAAAAGCTACCTACTCTAGTATTCTGGCCTGGAGAATTCCATGGACTGTATATCTGTGGGGTTGCAAAGAGTTGGACACAGCTGAGCGACTTTCACTTCACTTGGTTATTTTGGCCAAATTTACTTTCTCCCACCAGAGACAACTTGAGAAAAGTTACAGAAGCATGAAATATCTTTTGGTTCCTCAGTGTAAGACATTATGTGAAATAGTGTAATTGTGAAATAAAGCAAAAGGAGACTGGAGTGGTCAAGAAAGATTAAAACTGAAAAGAGGCTGTTGGATTTTGAAATTAAGAGGTATTTGGTAACCTTGGTAAAAGTAGTTTCAATGGACTGTTAGAGAATAGAAAATATTTTTAATAGACTAGGTGAATAAGAGGAAGTAAAGACAAAGAGTATAAACTACTTTAAAGGGATTTAGAGTTGAAACAAAAACAACTTGGGAGAGCAGTTTGGCAATATCTGACAAAGTTGAAGATTTATGTGTCTTGTGAATTAGTAATTCCATTTCTAGTTGTAACCTATGTGAGTCTTGCAAGGTATAGAGTACAGAGCTCAGCATTATCAGGATCTCTTAAAAAATGTTTTAGCAAAAAATCATTTACAAAAAACTTAGGAATGAGCTCCTTTAAAAAAAAATCAACTTTACTGTAGTATAATTTGCATAATAAAATACACTCATTCTAGAGTTTCAGTAAATTTGTATACCTATGTAACCACCACCACAACCAAGATATGGAATGTTTCCATTACTTGAATAAGTTGCTTGTTCTCTACTCAAGTAAATCCCAAACACCACCCATGGTGAAATCATACAGTATGCATCTTTGGTGTCTGGCTTCTTTTGCTCAGCAGAAGGTTTTTGAGATTTACCCATGTTGTTGCATATTCCTTTTTATTGCTAAGTAGCATTATATTCCACAATTTGTTTATCTAAGGAGAGTGAAAAAGTTGGTTTAAAACTCAACATTCAAAAAACTAAGATCATGGCATCTGGTCCCGTCACTTCATGGGAAATAGATGGGGAAACAGTGGAAACAGTGACAGACTTTTATTTTTAGGGGCTCCAAAGTCACTGCAGATGGTGACTGTAGCCATAAAATTAAAAGACGCTTGCTCCTTGGAAGAAAAGTTATGACCAACCTAGACAGCATATTAAAAAGCAGAGCCATTACTTTGCCAACAAAGGTCTGTCTAATCAAAGCTATGGGTTTTCCCGTAGTCATGTATGGATGTGAGAGTTGGACTATAAAGAAAGCTGAGTGCCGAAGAATTGATGCTTTTGAACTACGGTGTTGGAGAAGACTCTTGAGAGTCCCTTGGACAGCAAGGAAATCCAACCAGTCCATCCTAAAGGAAATCAGTCCTGAATATTCATTGGAAGGACTGATGCTGAAGCTGAAACTCCAATACTTTGGCCACCTGATGCAAAGAACTGACTCGTTGGAAAAGACCCTGATGCTGGGAAAGATGGAAGGCAGGAGGAGAAGGGGATGACAGAGGGTGAGATGGTTGGATGACATCATCGACTCAATGGACATGGGTTTGGGTAGACTCCGGGAGTTGGTGATGGACAGAGAGGCCTGGCGTGCTGCAATTCATGGGGTCACAGAGAGTCGGACACGACTGAGCGACTGAACTGAACTGTTACGAATAAAGTTGCTATGAACATGTTTACTTTGTGTGGAGATATATTTTCATTTTTCTTGGATAAATATGAGTAGAATTATTGGGTCATATGGAAAGCTTATGTTTAACTTTTTAAAAAATTTATCTTTAATTGGGTAACATTGGTTTATAACACACAAGTTTCATGTGTACATTGTAATTCTACTAATGTAAAGACTACAGCTGTATGCTCACCATCAAAAGTTTACTGTAGGGAATTCTCTGGTGGTTCAGTGATTAGGACTCTGTGCTTCCACTGCTGGGGCCTGAGGTCAATCCCTGGTGGGGGAACTAAGAGCTCACCAGCTGTGCAGTATGGCCAAAAATATTTTTTTAATTAAAAAAACATATTTTCCATCTGTCACCGTACAGTTGATCTCCTTTACTCATTTTTCCCTCCAACTTTGTCATCTTTGCCTATCTTTTCAAAGAAACAGCTCTTAGTTTGATATTTTCTATTGTCTTTTGAGTGTCTATTTTATTTCCATTCTGATCATTATTTCCTTCTTTCTACTTCATGTTCTTCTTTTTCAAGTTTCTTTTGGTGTAAGGTTAGATTGTATATTTGAGTTTTTTCTTGTTCCTTGAAGTATGCCTTTAGTGCTATAAACTTCATTCTTAGTACCACTTCTGTATCATCCCATAGATTTTGGTGTATTGCATATTTATTTTCATTTATCTTCAGGTAGTTTTTGATTTCTCCTTTGATTTCTTCATTGATCCATAGTTAAGTAACACGTTGTTTAGTCTCCACCTATTTGTGACTTTTTTTCCATTTTCTTCTGGTAGTTGATTTCTAGTTTTATACCATTATGATTGAAAAAGATTCTTGATCTGATTTCAGCCTTCTTAAATTTACTGAGACTTGTGTTCCAGCATATGGTCAATCCTTGAGAAAATTCTGTGTGCAGTTGAGAAGAATATGTATTCTGCTGTGTTTGGATGGACTGCTCTATGCAAATCTATCAAATCTATCTGATTTAGTGTTTCATTTAATGCTGCTGTTTCCTTATTGACTTTCTGTCTGGATGATCTATCCAGCGATGTAGTGGTGTGTTAGAGTCCCCTACTACTACTGTGTTGCTATCAATTTCTCCCTTTAGGTCTGTTAATTGCTTTATATATTTTGGTGTTCCTATGTTAGGTGCATATATAATATTAATAACTGTTAATGTCTTCTTGATGCACTGTCATCTTTATCATTAAATATTGTCCATCTTTGTCTCTTGTTGAATTTTTTGACTTGAAGTCTGTTTTGTCTGATATGAGTATGGCTACACTTGTTTTTCTTTTGGCTGCTGTCTCTGAAGTATCATCTTTCATCACTTCACTTGAAGCCTATATTTGTCTTTAGAGCTGAGGTGAGTCTTTTGGAGCACATATAGTTGGGTCTTGTTTTTAATTCATCCAACTACTCTGTGTCTTTTGATTGGTAAATTTAATTCATTTATATTTAGGGTAATTGTAGGTAGATGAGGACTTAGTACTGCTATTTTATCTTTTGTTTTTTGATTGCTCCATATCTCCATTGTTTCTTTTCCTTGTGTTTCTGTCTACCATTTTGTTTGGTGGTTTTCTATGATGTTCTTCTCAGTTTCTTCTTTTTCTCTGTTTCATGTCTTGCTCTAGATTTATGTTTTGTGGTTAACATGAAATCATAGATAATACCACATCATAGATAAAATAATCCTTTTTCCATGGATAGTATTTTATCTTCATTTACTTACGTAAGTTCTCTCCTTTTTTTCTTCTCCTGTTGTCTGTTTGTTATCTCTGATTTCCATTTTATGTTCTGAATTTGTTACCATATTGAAATAGCTGTAGTTATTTTTCTTCTCCCTCTTCCCTTTAACCTTAATGCTATAATTAAATTTTTAAAAAAGTATTTTGGTATTTGAGTTGCACTTCTCTGATTCTGTTTGTTACCTTACTGAAAATATTGTGTGCTTTTACCTTTTTATTTATTATGTTTCTTGTAAGGCAGCCCTAGTGTTAAACTCACGAAGTTTTTGTCTGGGAACAAACAAAACCAAATGATGACTTTGCTGGATAGAGTATTCTTGGCTGACAGTTTTTACCTTTCAGTATTTTGAGAATGTCTTTTTACTTCCTCCTGGCCTATAGAGTTTCTGCTGAGAAATCTACTGATAGCCTAATGAGGGTTCCTTTGTAGGTTACTATTCTTTTTTAAAAATTCTTTCTTTGACTGACTTTTGACAATTTTAATATAATATGTCTTCGAGAAGGTCTTTTTGCATTGAGGTGGTTGAGTATTTTTTCATGGATTTAAATATCCAGTTCTTTTCCCAACTTTTGGAAGTTCTCAGCTATTAATTTTTTTTAAAAAAGGTAAGCTGCTCCCTTCTTCCTTTCTTTTCTTTCTGGGTTACCAATTACCCTAATGTTGCCTTTCCTAAGAGTCAGATCTCTCTCATAGAATTTTCCTATTTTTAAAATATCTTGAGTCTCTTTCCTCTTCTACTTCTAACATTTCTAGATTTTTATTTTCAAGCTCACTAATTCTCTCTTCCACATGGTTTTGCTCTATTTCCAGTGCTTTCTAATTCATTCTTCTGTCTCGTTTAGTGTGTTCTTCAGCTCCAGAATTTTTGTTTGGTTCTGTTAAAAGAGTGGATTATACTGATTTATTTTTTTAAATGTTGTATAAACCTTTCATTTCTGTCATAAACCTTGGTTTGTCATGATGTATCTTTCTTTGTGCATTGCCAGATTCAATTTGTTAATATTTTCCAAGTATTTTTTTCCATTGTGTTCGTGAAATATGTTTTCTTTGTAATCTGTCTGGTTTTGTATCATTGTAAGACTAAGCTTATTAAATATGTTGAGAAATGTTCAATTCTTTACTCTCTGAAAGAGTTTATGTAGATTTGGCATTATTTTAGGCATTTGGTATAGGACAGTTCACATTATCTATTTTATTTGTGTTCATTTTGGTAAGTTGTACATTTCACTCATTTCTTAAGTGCCATTTAAATGTTTGATTTTGTTAACATGAAATTGTTGTTAGTAGTCTTTGTTATCCTTTTCGTGTGTCTCCAGTTTCATTTCTGGTATTGATCATTTGTATCTTTTTCTCTCTTTTCAAATTGGTCTAACTAGAGGTTTATTAGTTTCATCAGTTTGTTTGAAAGATCTGGACTTTGCTTTCATGTTTTCGGTTTTTTAAAATTTTATCGAAGTATGATTGACTTACAGTGTTGTCTTCATGTTTTAGAAGTACAACAAAGTGGTTTATATATACATATATATGTTCATATATTATTCTTTTTCAGATTCTTTTCCCTTATAAGTTATTCAGTTCAGTTCAGTTCAGTCTGTCAGTCATGTCTGACTCTTTGCAACTCCATGAACTGCAGCACACCAGGCCTCACTGTCCATCACCGACTGCCAGAGTTTACCCAAACCCACGTCCATATGTTCAAGCTGGTTTTAGAAAAGGCAGAGGAACTAGAGATCAAATTGCCAATATCTGCTGGATCATCAAAAAAGCAAGAGAGTTCCAGAAAAACATCTATTTCTGCTTTATTGACTATGCCAAAGCCTTTGACTGTGTGGATCACAATAAACTGTGGAAAATTCTGAAAGAGATGGGAATACCAGACCACATGAACTGTCTGTTGAGAAACCTGTATGCAGGTCAGGAAGCAACAGTTAGAACTGGACATGGAACAACATACTTGTTCCAAATAGGAAAAGGAGTACGTCAAGGCTGTACATTGTCACCCTGCTTATTTAAGTTGTATGCAGAGTACATCATGAGAAATGCTGGGCCGGAAGAAACACAAGCTGGAATCAAGTTTGCCGGGAGAAATATCAATAACCTCAGATATGCAGATGACACCACCCTTATGGCAGAAAGTGAAGAAGAACTAAAGAACCTCTTGATGAAAGTGAAAGAGGAGAGTGAAAAAGTTGGCTTAAAGCTCAACGTTCAGAAAACGAAGATCATGGCATCTGGTCCCATCACTTCATGGGAAATAGATGGGGAAACAGTGGAAACAGTGTCAGACTTTATTTTTTGGGGCTCCAAAATCACTGCTGATGGTGATTGCAGCCGTGAAATTAAAAGACCCTTGCTCCTTGGAAGGAAGGTTATGGCCAACCTAGATAGCATATTTAAAAGCAGAGGCATTACTTTGCCAACAAAAGTCCATCTAGTCAAGGTTATGGTTTTTCCATTGGTCAGGTATGGATGTGAGAGTTGGGCGGTGAAGAAAGCTGAGCGCCGCAGAATTGATGCTTTTGAAGTGTGGTGTTGGAGAATACTCTTGAGAGTCCCTTGGACTGCAAGGAGATCCAGTCAATCCATCCTAAAGGAGATCAATCCTGGGTGTTCATTGAAAGGACTGATGTTGAAGCTGAAACTCCAATACTTTGGCCACCTCATGTGAAGAGTTGACTCATTGGAAAAGACCCTAATGCTGGGTAGGATTGTGGGCAGGAGGAGAAGGGGACGACAGAGGATGAGATGGTTGGATGGCATCACTGACTCGAAGGACATGGGTTTGGGTAGACTCTGGGAGTTGGCGATGGACAGGGAAGCCTGGCGTGCTGCAATTCATGGGGTCGCAAAGAGTCGGACACGACTGAGCGACTGAACTGAACTGATGTCCGTTGAGTTGGTGATGCCATCCAAACATCTCATCCTCTGTCGTTCCCTTCTCCTCCTGCCTTCAATCTTTCCCACCATCAGGGTCTTTTCAAATGAGTCAGCTCTTCGCATCAGGTGGCCAAAGTATTGGCATTTCAGCTTCAACATCAGTCTTTCCAATGAACACCCAGGACTGATCTCCTTTAGGCTGGACTGATTGGATCTCCTTGCAGTCCAAGGGACTCTCAAGAGTCTTCTCCAACACCACACTTCAAAAGCATCAATTCTTCGGCACTCAGCTTTCTTTATAGTGCAACTCTCACATCCATACATGATCTCTGGAAAAACCATAGCCTTGACTAGACGGACCTTTGTTGACAAAGCAATGTCTCTGCTTTTTGATATGCTGTCTAGGTTGGTCATAACTTTCCTTCCAAGGAGTAAGCGTCTTTTAATTTCATGGCTATAATCACCATCAGCAGTGATTTTGGAGCCCCCAAAAAATAAAGTCTGCCACTGTTTCTACTGTTTCCCTATCTATTTGCCATGAAGTGATGGGACCGGATGCCATGATCTTAGTTTTCTGAATGTTGAGCTTTAAGCCAACTTTTTCACTCTCCTCTTTCACTTTAATCAAGAGGCTGTTAAGTTCTTCTTCACTTTCTGCCATAAGGGTGGTGTCATCTGCATATCTGAGGTTATTGATATTTCTCCTGGCAATCTTGATTCCAGTTTATGCTTCCTCCAGCCCAGGATTTCTCATGATGTACTCTGCATATAAGTTAAATAAGCAGGGTGACAATATACAGCCTTGACGTACTCCTTTCCCTATTTGAAACCAGTCTGTTGTTCCATGTCCAGTTCTAACTGTTTCTTCCTGACCTGCAGACAGGTTTCTCAAGAGGCAGGTCAGGTGGTCTGGTATTCCCATCTCCTTCAGAATTTTTCACAGGTTATTGTGATCCACACAGTCAAAGGCTATTGTAAAATATTAAATATATAGTTCCTTGTGTTATCTAGTAGGTTCTTGTTGGTTATCTCTTTTATATGTAGTAGTGTATATATGTTAATCCCATATTCCTAATTAATCCCCCCTCCCCCACCAGTTTCCCTTTTGGTGGCGATAAGTTTGTTTTCCATGCCTATGGGTCTGTTTCTGTTTTATATATAAGTTCATTTGTATCATTTTTTTCAATTCCACATGTGAACAATATCATATGATATTTATCTTTCTCTTATTTCACTAAATAATAATCTCTAGATTCATCTATGTTGCTGCAAATGGTACTTTTTCTTCCTTTTTCTGGATGAGTAATATTCCATTGTGTGTATCTACCACATCTTTAGCCATTCATCTATTGATGGACATCTAGGTTGCCTCAATGTCTTGACTGTTGTAAACAGTGCTGCAGTGAACATTGGAGTGCAGGTATCTTTTCAAATTATGGTTTTCTCCAGGTATATGCCCAGGAGTGGGATTACAGAATCATATGGTAGCTCTATTTTTATTTTTTTAAGGAACCTCTGTACTGTTCTCCATAGTAGCTACCAAATTACATTCCCACCAACAGTGTAGGAGGATTCCTTTTTCTCCACACCATCTCCGGCATTTATTATTTATAGATTTTTTTGATGACAGGCATTCTGACTGGTACACGGTGATACCTCTCTGTAGTATTGATTTGCATTTCTGTGACAATTAGTAGTGTTTTTCAGCAGCATTTTCTCATGTGCTTACTGGCTATCTGTATGTTTTCTTTGGAGAAATGTCTGTTTAGATTTTCCGCCCATTTTTTGGTTGAGTTTTTGCTTTGCTGATACTGAGGTACATGAACTATTTGTATATTTTGGAGTTTAATACTTTGTCAGTTGCATCATTTGCAAATATTTTCTCTCAGTCCATAGGTTGTCTTTTTGTTTCATTTGTGGTTTGCTTTGCTGTGTAAAAACTTCTGGCATATACACACTACTATATATAAAATAGATAAGTATCATGGGCCTTGTGTGTACCACAGGGAACTGTGCTCAATATTTTGTAATAACCTATAGGGGAAGAGAATCTGGAAAAGAAAATGTATGTGTATGTGTGTATATGCATGTATATATGTGTATATATACATGAATATATATATATATATCACTGTGTAATATGACACCATTGTAACACGACATTGTAAATCAACTATACTTAAGTAAAAAAAAGAAAAAAATCCCCTTTTCCACATATGTTTTATCATGAAAAAATAGTTCATAACAAGATTTTAACCTTAAAAATATCTCTTGTAGAGCTCTGATAAGTCAGCAGTTCATAAACACTTTTGAACATGAAAAAAAAAATTCAGGGATAAAGGATTAAAAACCTAATAGAAAAAGGAAATTTATCAATAGCCAGTTCACTCAGAAAAGATATGAAGGTGTCCCTTAAACATACGAAAACATTTGAGGCTCACTCATTTGGGAATGTATTAATGAAAATAACACTCAGATACCATTTCTTGTTTATCAGATTGGCAAAAATTAAAGTCTGATTTCAGTTCAGTCCAATCGCTTAGTCATGTCCCACTCTTTGCAACCCCATGGACTGCAGCACACCTGGCCTCCTTATCCATCACCAACTCTAGGAGCTTGCTCAAACTCATGTCCATTGAGTCGGTGATGCCATCCAACGATCTCATCTTCTGTCGTCCCCTTCTCCTCCTGCCTTCAGTCTTTCTCAGCATCAGGGTCTTTTCTAATGAGTCAGCTCTTTGCATCAGGTGGCCAAAGTATTGGAGCTTCAGCTTCAGCATCAGTCTTTCCAATGAATATTCGGGACTGATCTCCTTTAGGATGGACTGATTGGATCTCCTTGCAGTCCAAGGGACTCTCGAGAGTGTTTTCTAACACCACAGTTCAAAGCATCAATTCTTTGGCGCTCAGCTTTCTTTATAGTGCAACTCTCACATCCATACATGACTACTGGAAAACCCATAGCTTTGACTAGATGGACTTTTGTTGGCAAAGTAATAGCTGTACTTTTTAATATGCTGTCTAGGTTGGTTATAACTTTTCTTCCAAGGAGCAAGCATCTTTTAACTTCATGGCTGCAATCACCATCTGCAGTGATTTTGGAGCCCCCAAAAATGAAGTCTGTCACTGTTTCCGTTGTTTCCCCGTCTATTTGCCATGAAGTGATGGGACCAAATGCTATGATGTTAGTTTTCTGAATGTTGAGTTTTAAGCCAACTTTTTCACTCTCCTCTTTCACTTTTATCAAGAGGCTCTTTAGTTCTTCTTTGTTTTCTGCCATAAGAGTGGTGTCATCTCTACGTATCCTATTTACAAAGAGAACCAGGCACTTTTTCTTTTTCAATCTTTTCTGGATATTCTGGCATGTTTGTTTATTTTCAGTTTTTTTGGCATATTGATATGAACTTTTAATGGTAGTTTGTCTAACTCCGTAATAGAATTTGTAGTATTTTTACTAAGATTGTATTTGGTTTATAAATTATCTTAGGGAGGCAGTTATGTGACATAGGGACAAAAGCTAGAGACAGGAGAAAGGACAAAGTCATGAGATTTTCTAATATTTAGAGAAGGAAGATCCAAAGTGAGAAACTGGAAGGAAGCTGCTGAAAACCAGGAGATGGTATTAAAAGGGATGGTCAGTTATGCTGGATGCTTTTGAGAGGTGTCTTCAGGTCAGTCAGAGCCCCTGGAGAAGGAAATGTCAACCCACTCCAGTATTCTTGCCTGGAGAATTCCGTGGACAGAGGAGACTCGTGGGCTACAGTCTATGGGGTCACAAAGAATCGGACACGGCTGAGTGACTAACACTTAATTACTTACTATTCAGATAGTATAGTACTGTTGAATACATGAATGAGGGACAGTGGTATTAAGCTCTTTGGGAGATACAAATGGACACATAAACTTTGACTAAAACACAGACTCTTTCTTTTTTTTTTTTTTTTAATAAATTTATTTACTTTAGTTGGGGGCTAATTACTTTACAATATTGTAATAGTTTTTGCGATACATTGACTCTTTCTTCAAGATGTTATTGTCTAAAAAGAAATACAAAGCACTATGCTTTTAAACTTCGTGAGAATAGGGACCAAGTTTGTTTTATTCATCACTGTATCCCTAGCATTGTGTCTGGTGCCTGTAGTAGACTTTTAATATATATTTGTTGACTGACTGATAAATGACCAAAATGTTCTTTCATAGGTCTCTCTGTATTTAATTCTCTCATACTTATTTATCTAAGGCTATGAACAATTTACTTGACCAGATTACTGAAGAGATTTATAAAAATGAGGATCTGAAGATTTGACAGTCATTCAGGTTAATAATTATTAATGTCTGAGTGAGTGATATCACCAATGAAGAAGTATAGAGTGACCAGAAAACCTGGTTGAATGTGCCATATTCTAGAAGCTTATTATAAGCAACATGATTCTCATTAGAGTGTGTTGGAGAAGGTTTAATGGAAAAGACACCTTGCAGTTACACTGCAAAGGATGTTTGAATTTGGGCAGATGGAGACAGGAAGAAGTATGTTCTGGATTAATTTTGCAAATTTTGCTTATACAGAGTATTATAATAGTCTTTGAATTATTCATGTGATATAGAAGTTGTGTTTATTCATTGTACTCTATTCTCATTGCTACGCACTATAGAGGATATAAAAGTATATGAGTCCTAGTTGTGCCTTTGAGGAACTTATGTTTCAGATCACATTTTTCTGGGCATATTTTGAAATGATACAATATGAGATATAAAGAATGTGGAAGGCTTCAAACAATTTCTTTACTGGAATTAATTTATGTTTTAGAATATGTTTAAATATCAGAGTATCTTTAAAGTTTTTAGATTCTTTGGTTTCCTTCCCTTTTTAAGTTAGAGACTGTGAAGTCAAATGGTGTTTAATTTAGGTAATATGCTTTTTCTTTTAATAACTTGCTGAATAGGGAAAGTTTTATGTTTTATTTGTAGAAGAATAAGGGTTCATTTCATTTGTCACCATTATATTTGTGTCACCTTGCTGAATCAAGCCCTAAGAAGAGGCTGAATTCACAGAAATCTGTCCATGAACCTCGTAAGTCTATCTCAGCAGTAATTTGTGATGTCAACAGTATTCCTCAGCTGAGTCATGAGTCCTACCAGGAGTGGAAATTCTATTAAAACTTGACTTTGAAAAATACTTAACTATAGTTCACATTCTCAGGAATTACTTTAGTTCCTGACACTCTTCTTTTCTGGATTTTATAAAAATACATTGCTGTTTTCCAGACAGTGGACCCTTGTTTGATCTGAATTCTTTTGTATTTTGTTGACAGTCCATGAATTCAAGCTATGACCAGAATAATTATGGTAGTACATCTCATTGTAACTCTTTATTCTAAAGAATAATTTTATCTAAAGAAATTCTTCGTGGATCTTAACCAGTAATGACATAAGCTCGGATGTTAACACTGTATTTGGACTCTTCTCATTCTGTATTCTCTCTAGGTGATCCAGTTCATATCTATGCCTTTACCTTTTACTTGTATCATAATGATTTCCAAATCCATTTCTTAACATTTCTGGGCAAGTGTCTATCTCTGCACTTACTCCACTGCTGTTGTATAATTACTGATCTGCTTACCTGTCTGACTAGTCTGTAAGATCTTTGAGGTCAGGGATTACACTCAACATTCTTTTGGCAGCCAAGTTTAATGCACAACTCCTGTTGGTTTTAGGCTTTGTTAATGCTATTGTAGTTCAGATTTGCCTTTCTAGAATGTGATCCTTTTGGGGGTCTCAGTTTAAGCCTGAGTTGTACCCCTGGGCAGCTCCATCTTGCCTGACTTTGAACTCCAACCTGTCTTCCCAGCATCAAGCAGCAGGCTTCTCAGCTCTTTGGCCTCCCAGCTGTTGTTCTCTCCTTAAAAGAAAATGCCAAGATAAATGTGAAGTTCATTTTGTTCAACTTCCTTTCTTTAGGGATCATAATCCCACCAGGTTATACCTGTATTGATTGTACTCCAGTGCCTTTTAACAGTTGTTTTATGTATTTGTGTCTTTGATATTGATTCTGTTGGGATACTAGTCTGATATAAGCTATTTAGTCATGGTTGGCCTGTAGTTTATGTACACGCAGTAAAAGTGTTCATTTTTTATTTGTTTATTTTTATTGAGGTCAAAGTGGCATAGCAAATTCAGCTATTTAAGATTATACAATTCAGTGGCGTTTAGTACATTCACAATGCTTATGTGTGTGTGCATTTTTAAATTAATATCAACGATAGTATATTAGAGCTTTTGTTCTTTGTCGCATTTTCATCTAACAATGTATCTTAAGAATTTTTCCATATGACTTTATTACTTTTAATAATTACACAGTGTTTATTTTACTTTTACATTCTTCTTGTAATGGACACCTACTTTGTCTCCAGCTCCCCACTACCTAAACTTTTTGCAGATACTAGAAATTTACTCTTGATTCCATTGTCCTTAAGAAAGCTGATTATGTAGGTACCTCTTGTGAGTATTTAATTCCAAAAAATACCTAGTTTGATTCATTATCTGTGATCTGCTGGAGGAATTGACTCTTGAAAATTCATAGACTTTTTGGAACCTTTCTGAATTGTAAAGTTCTCTCAGATTCATTTTGGTACCAGGATAATTTCTTGAGCAAATCCAAATATCTCTGAACATTGTATATTTTGCCAGATAATAGGTTGATACTTCTCTCTATTCTACCTCTCACTATTTCAATTTATATATGGGAAATTTTGTAAGGCTAAAGACTTAGTATATTCCCTCCTACTGGCACTATTCTATACTTTACTGGAGGACTGTGACTTTAGTAGACTGCAGTATATTTAGTGATTGAAGTCAAAATCTGAGTGTTCCAAACTACTTTACCACTTACTAGCTCTGTGACTTTGAACAAATTACTTAACATGTCAGAACCTGAGTTCTATATCTTTATGATGAGAGTAATGATAGAGTAGTTTTTGGATTATATTTAAAGAGAATAAAGTAATACAAACATGTATCACACAGCTCTAGCACATGTTAAGTGCCTAGTAGTAATAGCTATTATTGGTCATTTGGTGTAGACTGTAAATGATATTTTGTCTTATTATTTCCTTTGGTTACTAAATGTATTCTTTTTTTTTGTTTATGCTTCTCATTTGGCACTCACAAATGTGGTATCTTTTATTATTGTTAAGGAGTTGCCTTCTTTTCCATTAGTTAAGTGTAAAGTTATAGAGAACAGACATTTTTTTCCCTAGAATCTAGCTTAATTTGCTTCTCCTGAAGATTAAATTAAGAATGCATTTTGAACACAGAACTTCAATATAGAAAATAGGAAATATAAGAAAGTACTAGAGTCACATAGCTGAAGACTATACTAACTGAACTAAGACATTTACCACAGGGGTACAACAGCAGACCAGATGGAAGCAAAAAGGATCAGTGAACTTAAAGACCAGGCAGTAGACCTCACCCATTGAGAGCTGCAAAAAGAAAGAAGAACAAAAGAAAGTGAAGATAATTTAGGGAATTTATGGAACAATCTCAGAAGGACTAACATTCACATAACAGGGCTCCCAGAAGGAGATAGGAGAGAGGAAGGGGCAGAAGAATTATTTGAAGAAATAATGCCTGAAAACTTACCTAATTTGGGGAAGGAAACAGACATGCAGATCCAGGAAGCCCTGAGCGTTCCACATAAGGGGACCCCAAAGAGACCCACACCAAGACACATTATAATTAATGATTCTTTTTAAAAATATTAATTGATTTATGGTTGCACTGGGTCTTCATTGCTGTGCACAGGCTTTCTCTAGTTGTGGTGAGTGGGGGCTACTCTTGATTGCAGTGTGTGGGCTTCTCATTGAGATGGTTTCTCTTGTTGTGGAGCACAGGCCTTAGAGCGTGCTGGCTTCAGTATTTTGTGACACACGGGCTTAGTTGCTCCGTGGCGTGTGGCAGCTTGCATGTGGGATCTTCCTGGACCAAGGATTGAAACCCATGTCCCCTGCATTTGCAGGAAGATTCTTAACCAGTGGACCACCAGGAAAGTGAATATTATAATTAGTATGTTAAAAGTTTAAGGCAAAAGAGAGATTCTTAAAAGCAGCAAGAGAAAAACGATGTGTTATGTTATAAAGAAACCCCCATAAGACTATGAGCAGATATTTCCAGCAGAAACTTTGCAGGCCAAAAAGGAGTAGCATGATATATTCAAATTACTGAGGGGAAAAAAAATTCTAGTCTAGATTACTCTACCTGGCAGAGTTACATTAAAAATTAGAGGAGAGTTAAAGAATTTTTCCAGACAAGCAAAAGCTAAAGGAGTCCATCACCACTACATTGGCCTTACAAGAAGTGTTAAAGGGACTTCTTTAAGCTGAAAGAAAAGGGTGCTAATTAGTAACAACAAAACATGAAAATATGAATCTCACTGGTAAAGAATAATAAATATATAGGAAAGGTAGTAGCTTAATCACTTATAAAGCTAGTATGAATCTTAAAAAATGAAAGTAGTAAAACCATAACTACAACAATGAAGGAATACATACAAGATAAAAAGATGTAAAATATAATATCAAAAACATAAAAAATGTTGAGGGGAAGAGTAAAAATACAAAGCTTTAAAATGCATTTAAGTTGTTGTCAACTTAAAGTAGACTGTTACTTATGTAGGTTGCTATATGAAAGTTTCATGATAAATACACAAAAGATGATGAGAAGGTAATCTAAGCATTCTAAAGAAAGTCATCAAGCCATAAGAGAAGAGAGCAAGGAATGAAAGTACCAGAGAGGACCTACAAAACAGCCAGAAGACAATTAACTAAATGACAGTAAGTAGGGTCGCAAAGAGTAGGACACAACTGAAGTCTTAGCACGCAAGCATTCACATACTTATTAATTACTTTAAATGCAAATTGACTAAATTCTCTATTTATAATACATAGAGTGACTGAATGGATAAAAAAAAAAAGTAAGTCCCATTTCTGTGCTGCCTGCAAGAGATTCACTTCAGATGTAAGGAGAGAAAGTGACTGTTGGTCCAGACCAAATCCTTGGTCCAGAGAAACAGACTGAAAGTGAAGAGATGGAAAAGTATATTTTCTGCAAATGAAAGCCAAAAGAAAATTGGGGTAGCTCTGCTTATATCAGATAAAATAGACTTAAAAAAAAGACTAATTAGAAAGAAGGATAGTAAGTAATGATAAAGGGGTCAGTCTAACAGGGTATATAACATTTGCAAACGTTTGTTGTTGTTCAGTCGCTAAGTCTGTCCGATTCTTTGAGACCTCGTGGACTGCAGCATGCCATACTTCCCTGTCCTTCACTATCTCCCAGAGTTTACTCAAAGTCATGTCCATTGGTTGCAGATATTTATGTATCTACATAAATATACAAAGCAAATAATGACAGACCTAAAGAGAAATAGGGGGCTTCCCTGGTGGCTCAGACAGTAAAGAATCCGCCTGCAATATGGGAGACCCAGGCTCAATCCCTAAGTCAGGAAAATTCCCTGAAGAAAAAAATAGCTACCCACTCCAGTATTCTTGCCTGGAGGATTCCATAGACAGAGGAGCCTGGTGGACTTCAGTCCATGGGGTTGCAAACAGTTGGCTACAACTGAGCAACTGACACTTTGTAAAGAGAAATAGTAAAACAGTGATAGTAGGGGACTTATTAAAGTCTTTTCACTTACAATAATGGATAGATTACTAGACAGAAAATCAAGAAGGAAACATTGCCTCAAAGGACTTAACATTGCCTCAGATAGACTTAACTACAGATTAGATAGGACATTCCATCCAAAAACAACAGAATACATTTTATTGTCATGCACACATGGCATATTATCCAGAGTTCATCATATGTTAGATCATAAAACAAGTCTTAATAAATTTAAAAAGATGAAAATCATATCAAGAATCTTTTTCTACAAGAATAGTATGAAACTAGAAATATTTACAAGAAGAAAACTGGAAAAATCACAGACCTGTGGGAATTAAACATAATACTATAGAACAACCAGTGAGTGAGTCAATGAAGAAATCAGTGAAGAAATTTTAAAAATAAGTACCTTGAAACAAAAATAGAAATACAACATACAAATCTTACGGGATGTAGCAAAAGCAGTTTTAAGAGAAAAGTTCATAGTGATAAATGCCTACCTCAAGAAATGAGAAAAAGCTCAAATAAACAACCTAACTTTATACCTAAAGGAAGTAGAAAAAGAAGAACAAATGAAGCCCAAAGGTAATGGAAGCAAGGAAGTAACATAGAGCGGGAATAAATGAAATACAAGCGAAGAGGACAATAGAAGAGATGAGAGTAAGAGATGGTTCTTTGAAAAGATAAGCAAGATGAACAAAGTTTTAATTAGACTCAGCAAGAAAGAAAAAGAGAACTCCAACTAATTCAGTTAGAAACGAAAGAGGACATTACAGCTGATACCACAAAAATACAAGGGATTGTAAAAAACTACTGTGTGTACTTATATGCCAACAAAGTGGACAAGCTAGAAGAAATGGATATATTTCTAGAAACATACAACCTACCAAGACTGAATCACAAAGAAAGAGAAAATCTGAACAGACCAATTACTAGTAAGGAGATTGTATCAGAAATCAGAAACCTCCTTACAAAAGTCCCAAGACCAGACAATTTTGCTAGTGAATTCTTCCAGACATTAAAAGAATTAATACCAATCCTTCTCAAACTCTTCCAAAAATTAAAAGATTGAATGCATCCAAACTCATTTTACAAGGCCACCATTACCCTGAAACCAAAATCAGACAAGGATGCTGCAAGAAAAGAAAAATTACAGGGCAATATCCCTGATGAGCATAGATGCAGAAACCAACAAAATATTAGCAGAGCAGGTTCAACAATACATTAAAGAAATTATACACTGTGATCAGTGGGATTAATTCCAGGGATGCAAGAATGGTTCATCATCTGCAAATGAATCTATACATCACATTAACAAAATGAAGGATAAAAATCATATAGTTATCTCAATAGAGGCAGTAAAAGCATTTGACAGAACTCAGCGTCCACTTACAGTAAAAAACTGGGTATAGAGGGAATGTACCTCAACATAATAGAGGTTATATATGGCAAGCCCACAGCTGACATCATAAGTGGGCATTATGCTAGGTGAAAAAATGAGACAAAGATAAATACACTATGATTTCATTTATATGTAGAATCTAAAATTTAAAAAAATCCAAGCTCGTAGATACAGAGAACAGATTAGTTGTTGCCAGAAGGTGAGGGGTGGGGGTGGTGAGGCTTGGTGAAATAGGTTAAAGGGAGTCAAAAGGTTCAAGCTTTCAGTTATAAACAAATAAGTCATCAAGTGTGTAATGTACAGCATGGTAACTGTTGTAATATTTGAAAGTCATTAAGAGAGTAGCTCTTAAAAGTTTTCATTACATAAAAAAATTGTGTGTATATGTATAACTGCACGATGAGGAATGTTAACTAGAGTTACTGTGGTGGTTATTTCACTTTATATATAAATATTGAACCATTGTGTTGTACTCCTGAAACTAGTATACTGTTATATGTCAGTTATACCTCAATAAAAAAATGTGTTTTGAATCTTTTCCTCTTTTCACTTTCTCCTCTCAGTTTTGGGAAACAGAAAACATTTGTATTTAAATTCAAAATTGAACTTTTTTTTTCAGATAACCATGATGATTACACAGACTGCTCTTTTGCCTTTTGCTTGTTTTGAAGATACCTTGAGTCGGATGCTGTTTGGCTGGCAGCAGCAGTTTTCACCATGTGAAAAGAAAAGTGAGACAAAATCATCTTTCAATGGTACTGGTTCATCTACCTCAAAACCTGTAGCTAATGCTTCAGATAAAGTTAAAAAGAAACATAGTAAGAAGACTGAGTAAATTCACTTGATGAGCTTTAGAAAGCAAAAAAGGTTCTTTTTCTTATCTACCTGTCAGATTGTGATAAATATTTCTTGTAAATGATGTAAATAAAGATTATATATAAGGATTGGAGGTGACAAAAAGAAAGAACTTCTTTCTGTTTCAAGGAGACTGTCCCTTTCTGGATTGTAATTTCCTGAGTGTTATGAGTATATCATGTGAAATTGTTTTTCTAAGTTATATATAAAAGATTCTATTGTGATTTTTAAAAGTTTTATATGGATAAAAGAAGGCTGGATTTTTTAAAAATGTTAGAAAAAGTAAACCTACTGTCATTGCAAAATAACAAAAATTAAAGTCTTACTGTTTAATCTAGATATTTTCATAAATTTTATTTGAATCTATTTGAGCTTTAGTTCAGCAAAATTAAACTTTTATTTCACATTACCGTTATAATTCCTAGATATGAAAAACAGTTCTTGTTTAATTTTGAGTACTGGGAAGAGTAAACTTTACCTAAATCACTTTATATTATGAATGAAAATAAATTACTAGCTTATACCTCAGAAATGAACATTGTATTTTTTGCCCACATTAAATGGAAATATCTGAAATTCAATTGTTTTCTACTAGCATTTTTCAGTGAAAATAGAATATTATTAGTCTTAATCTTAAGTGTGTTTTCATGCCTTTGTTTCTACTATTTCTTTTTTCTCAAAAGAAAATCAGGGGCATAGTTTTTAATAAGTTACTAGGTCCATGTTTTGCTTTGTAAGTTTTGAGGAGCTTATTTTTTTCTCTTTCCTTAAAACACATTTGTATTAACTGTGGGAGAAATTCTTCACAGCATTTCATATATTCTTAAGGATTATTTAAATTAAAAAAAGATTACCTTTATGTTTCCTTTCTTATGAGTACTTCTCAGTTTTCTAGTTGAATGTCTCTTACTAGTTTTACATATATTTATTATGTTTTAATGTACATGTACATGTATTACTAATTTTATTTTACATTAAAACTAGTTACCCTTATGTGTAAATACTCAGCTGTAATAAGAATTGTCCTCAGGCATTTGACAGCAACCAGCTAATTAAGAAGAAACAAACTAAAATCTTGTATGGTAGTAGTCTACTTGAGTAAAGAATGATGGCATTACATTTTGTACCTTATTGGCAAAAATAATTATAATAATATAATAATAAGTGGAAAAGTTATTAAATAATGTTAAACTTTCTTTATTTTATAGTTTAAAAGTCCAGTTATAATTTTAAAAACTCTGTGACTGACATGATTTCTTCTGCTAAGACCATGAGCCTGCATAGAGTTAGTATGTGTCAGGCATTTTTGGATGACATAGACATATTCAAATCATATTCAATTTGGAAGTCTTGGTTTTTAAAATTTAAAAAAATATATGTATATAAACACCAGCAGGTACTATACTTTTACTTGCTAAGAAAGTTTTTTTTTGAGGGGGGAGGACCTTTGATAGCTTTGGAATGATAAGAAGTTAATTTTTAATATTCTGACAAAAGTCATTAAATATTTAAGGATTCTGTATTATATTTGATAGTTTTATAGTTAAAAACTTTTCAGAATTAAAATGTTGCTAATTACTGGCTTAGTTTTGAAGTTTGGGTTTAACTGTAATTGAAATGGCAGGAATCTTATTTTACACTTGTATTAAAGATAAACTTATTGCAATAAATTATTCAGTACCAATGGAGTATTATATTATTTTTATGTTTTTTTCTATTTTTCTTGATATAGGAGCTCCTGTGGCCTTTTGGTTAATTTAATATATATCCAAATGTTACTGTCTGCATGAGATATACAAACTTTATTAATCTTTGCAAGTATCCATAACCTTTAATTCAAGGTTTTTAAGAGCTCTACTGGAGGACATGGCTTAGGCCTGAAACTTCTCACTGTTCATGCTGCCTGCAGAGACTTGACTGGATTTGCAAAGCAGATTGTTACATTCCTTACCCAACATGTAGCATGAATGAAGCCTGTGGGCCTACTTCACACAGACAGATAGGTAGCACTGAGAAAATTAAGATCTGGTAGGTTTTCTTAAATAAGAGGAGACAAGAAACTGGCAAGAACATGGGCTGGCTTAACTCAGTGATCTCACCCTCTAGTAAAATAAGGCCAAATTAATATCAAACTCTGAGTTATCAGATTAGTCACTTTTCCTTGCTGAGGGTGTAATGACTGGAGAGGGACTCCACAGATAATGTGGAGTGAATGGATTTCAGGGAAATTCCAGCTTTCCTATAGGCAGAAAGCAAAATGTGGAGAGAAGAGGAGAGACTTTCCCTCTTTGGTGTATTTTTTTTTTTTTTTGTCTATTCCTTTAAGGTGTACGTAATTCTGTTAAAATCTACCACAAATCACAAGTTGATCACAAATGAGTGATACATTAGAAATGGAATAACATGTTCAAGAATACCATCTCTCTCCCCACTGCTTTCTTGTTGTTTATATTTTACCGGTGGTGAGACATAGAATAAGCAAACAGATATGTTCTTGTGGTAATACTAAAGGTTATGAATATATGTTAAGCAGGACTCAAGGACAGGAAGTGAGAGAGCTGGGGGTACTTGTTAAGTAGGAGTTAGAAAGGCCTTTCTGTTAAAATTGTATTTTACTGGAGAGGACGCGGGGGAATAAGTCAGGCAGACATCTGTGTTAAGTGCGAGGGTCATTCTGTTTCTTAACTTAGTTGAGTTAGATTATGTATTTTTCCCCAAAATTATTGAATTTATTTTTCTTATTTAGTACAATTGCACACTTGTTTTTAACAGACATATTTCTTTGATAGAATTTTTCTTGTTTTTACAGTTCTTTTTTAAGTTAAAATTCATATACAGTGAAAGCATATATTTAAAGACTTGGCAAATGCATACAACTGGTACAGTCTAAACTCCTATCATTACCAGTGCCTCAAGAAGTTCCTTTCTTCCTGAGGCCCCTCCCCACAACCGAATGGAAATAAAATCATGCAGTATATTCCCTTTGGCATAAACTCCTATCATTACTAGTACCTCAGGAAGTTCATTTCTTCCTGAAGCCCCCTCCCCACAACTGAATAGAAATAAAATCATGCAGTATATTCTCTTTGGCATAAGACATCTTTCAAACAGCATAATGTTTTTGAAACTCATTCATCTTGTTGCATTTATCAGTAGTTCATTCCTCTTTAATTATTTATAGCATTGTACTGTATGACTATGTCACAGTTTGTTTATTCTATTGATGCCCATCAAGGCTGTTTCCAGTTTGGGATGTTCTGAATAAGCTACTGTGAACATTTTTTTGTACAGATCTTTTGGAGAACATGTGTTTTTATTTTTGTTAAACAAATACCTTGGAGTAGAATTATGTTTTATTTTATTTATTTTTTATTTTTTTTTAAGTGTTTTATTTAAAAAAGGCAACTGCTAGATGTCTTTTCCAAAGTAGTTGTACCATTTTACACTTCACAACAACGTATGAGAGTTCCAGTTGATCTACTGTCTTACACAGGATAAATGTTGTCAAGCATTTTAATTTTGTTCATTTCCAGTGAGTGGTTTATAGTTTTTATGGTTTTAATTTTCATTTCCTTAATTATTAATGTGATGTAGAGCACTTTTTTGTGTGTACTTATTGGCCATTTGTGTATCTTGCTCTGTAAAGTGTTTCTTTGGATGTTTTGCCCATATTTTATTGGAGTTATCTTTATTGTTCTTCATGTATCTTGGATATCCATTCTTTGTTAAGTAGGTGTTTTGTACATATATTTGTGGGGCTATGGACTACCTATATAATGATGTCATTTTTATAATGATGTCATTTAATGGGCACGCATTTTAAATATCAAAAAACTAATTTCCCAGAATTCTGTTTTACAGTTATCGTTTTCTATGTCTTAAGAAACTTTTGCCTACCTCTAAGTTACAAATATGGGCTTCCCAGGTAGCACTAGTGGTAAAGATTCTACCAGCCGGTGCAGGAGATGCAAGAAATGCAGGTTCCACTCCTGGGTCGGGAAGATCCCCTGGAGTAGGAAATGGCACTCCACTCCAGTATTCTTGTCTAGAAAATTCCCTGGCAGAGGAGCCTTGACAGTCCACGGGATTTCAAAGAGTTGGACACAACTGAGCACACAAGTCAAATACATTTGCCCATCTGAGAAACCCCAAATAAAAGAGTGCCTCACTTTTTGAACAACACTTAAAAGAGGAACACTTTGTGCTATTAGGTAATGATTCTATTATTTGGACCTAATTTTTGGTTCTGCTTCTCAAAAATCACCGTGTATGTTATATATGCAGTCACTTTTTCTGTAGGAATTTATAACGTGTAAATTCCTGTAATGTATTCCTTAAATACATTATAGGAATTCAAGACTTTTTGTGTTGTGCTTAGTCGCTCAGTCATGTTCGACTCTTTGTGACCCCATGAACTGCAGCCCATCAGGCTCCTTTGTCCATGGGGATTCTCCAGGCAAGAATACTGGAGTGGGTTGCCATGCCTTCCTCTAGGGTATCTTCCCAGCTCAGGGATCAAACCCAGGTCTCCCGCACTGCAGGCAGGTTCTTTACCGACTGAGCCACCAGGGAAGCCCAAGATATTGGAGTGGGTAGCCTATCCCTTCTTTAGGGGATCTTCCCGACCCAGAAATCAAACCAGGGTCTCCTGCATTGCAGGTGTATTCTTTACCAACTGAGCTACCAGGGTATGTCTATTCAGGGAGTTTATGTAGGCTTGTCCTTGGTTTATCACAACTTTGGTATTTACAAGAGATGGTGAATAAGAATCTGACAATAAAAATCCTCTAAACTCAGTCTAGGTATGGGATTAGTTGGGAAGGTAGTGATCCATATTGAAATATACAATCCAAATACATCTAGTTTGAAAATCAGTATAGCTTTGTTTACATGGCTGTCTATTAATCCATGGCAGTACAAAGTTATATGGTACACTGAATTGAAGTTGAAAACTATTGTTTTTTTTATTACTTTTAATAAAGAAAATTAAGATTTAATTGGAATGAAAATAAGCAATTAATATGGTGGGATTGTGGTTTGGTGTTGGGGAGAAGAGGGGACCCTCCTGCTGTATAAAGTAACTTAAGATGTATTTTCACCCCTGTAGGATGTATTAGTAAAGAGAATAAAGTTGATAATGAATATTTGTATTTTTAGAAATATTTTGTGTAATCATATGAAGTTTGATGTAAAAATTCAGTTTATCTCAGTAAAATAGACTGTAGACTGAAACCTTTCTTGAGGATAATATGAAGTGAAAGGAATAGGCTACAGTGGCTGATAAGCAACATTGTTACATTGACATCTTAATGATATGTGAAAAGAAGTATATAACATCTTGATTAAATCTGCAGAGGACATTTGGTATTATGAAAACCTGTGTAAGTGACAGGAAAAATTCAAAGGACTAATAGTATGCTTAGGAAATGATACAGCTTAAAAATGTTGAAGTATACAGCTGGGACAAATTACGTGAGGTCTAAACCTAAGGATGGCACCCCACTCCAGTACTCTTGCTTGGAAACTCCCATGGGTGGAGGAGCCTGGTAGGCTGTAGTCCATGGGGTCGTGAAGAATCGGATACAACTGAGCAACTTCACTTTCACTTTTCACTTTCATGCATTGGAGAAGGAAATGGCAACCCACTCCAGTGTTGCCTGGAGAATCCCAGGGATGGGGGAGCCTGGTGGGCTGCCGTCTATGGGGTCGCAGAGAGTCGGGCACGACTGAAACGACTTAGCAGCAGCAGCAGCAAACCTAAGGGAAAATGCATGCATTTTATAAAAATATGAATAACAAAAATTAATGAAACATTAGCTTATTATAGTCTTCATCTGGAGCAGCTGGTATTTTGGGGGTTATATTACTGAGGAAGAGAACAGTTTATGTTAGAGGACACATAACTGTCTTTGCCATGTCAGCTTACCTTAAAGGACTGTTTTGAAAATAAGGTATATGAAAATGTGTTTAAAACATTATTTCACAGAGAAGCATCTAGTTGATTTATGGATATAAACAGAGTTATGCAGTTTGGAGTGCAGAATACTGTACCACAGTCATTTCCTATGTATAATATTTAAATACCACAGGTCAGTAAGATTTGTTCAGAAGTTTCTTCTCTTCATTACACTGTTACTGTGTTTTATGTTACTGTTATGATATGATGGTGATATAATGGTATTATTATGGAGGAGCTCTGTTGCTCTGTATGGCCTTCTGACTCATGCACTTAAGTAATTCTTTCATTGCTATTACTGCACTACCAAGCCAGTTACTGCATTCACCTTATGTCTCATCTTTCATGTTCTTAGTTGAATACAAGTCCTCAGAAGCTCACATTATACTTCCTTCTGATTGCAAGTAGATATTATGATAAGTTTTGTGGTAATTAAATTCAGTTGAACACAATCTTTTAAAATCCTGTCTCCCTCTAAAGTGGGTTTGTGTTCAAGAGGCTTCAGGTTTGGTCCTGCCTCCTTATCTTGAGCAGTGTTATTAATGTTGTTCTTTGTAAAAAAGACTTGAAACCAAACTGTCCAGAATCTTTAAATTGCAATCTCTGTCTGAACCAAATCTTTGGGGTTCTAGACATTTAGGTTCATAAATGTTCTAGTTTTTTATACCCAATTCAAAACATTATTTTCTTTTTTTTTCTTTGATAGTAGCCATCCTGATCAGTGTGAGGTGGTATCTCACTGTAGTTTTGATTTGCATTTCCCAAATGATAAGTGACTTTGATCATCTTTTCCTGAACTTATTAGTCATTTGTAAACCGTTGAAGAAGTCTTTATCCAAGCCCTTTGTTCGTGCTTTAATTTGATTGTTTCTTTTTTTTTCCTGTCCCTGAGTTTTAGTTCTGTATATATTGTTTGTATCAATCCTTTATCAAATATATGACTTACAAATATTTTATCCTATTTTGTGGGTTACCTTTTTACTCTTAATATTCTGGTGCACACATTTAAAAATATTTATGAAGTCTAATTTGTCTACTTTTTATTTTGTTGCCTTTGCCTTTAGTGTCTTATTAAAGAAATCATTGCCAAATCCACTGTCATGAAGATCTGTCCTATTTTTCCTTTTGAGAATTTTATAGTTTTAGATGTTATATTTAGGCCTTTGATCCACTTTGAGTTAATATTTGCATATAGCGTTAGGAGGGGCCAGCTTTTTTGTTTTGCGTGTGTTCATTCAGTTTTCCCAGCATCATTTATTAGAAAGGCTGTTCCTTCACTATTGAACAGTCTCTGCACTCTTGTCAAAAATTTGACCATATATGTGTTTAATTTCTAGGGGCTTGATTCTATCTATTTGGGTGTATATGTCTGTATGTCTGCTAGTATGAACACTCTTGATTACTGTAGCTTTGTAGCAGGTTTTGGGGTCTTCCCTGGTGGCTCAGACGGTAAAGAATCTGCCTCCAGTGTAGGAGACCTGGGTTCAATCCCTGGGTTGGGAATATCCCCTGGAGAAGGGAATGGCAACCCACTCCAGTATTCTTTTCTGGAAAATCCCATGGACAGAGGAGCCTGTTGGGACTACAGTCCATGAGGTCACAAAAGAACAGTTTTTGAAATGTGTAAGTATTCCAGCTTCGTTCTGTTTCAAGATTGTTTCTGCTATTTGGGGTTGCTTGAGATTCCATATAAATTTTAGGATAAGTTTTTCTAAAGAAATCGAGATATTGACAGGAATTCTATTGTAGGTCATGGGTATTATTGACAACACTATTAAAACTTCTAATCCATGAATATGTGTTTCCATTTATTTATGTCTTCTTTAACTTCTTTCAGCAATATTATTATAGTTTTTATTGTATAAGTCTCTCACCTTCTTGGTTAAGCTATTACTAAACATTTTTTTCTTTTTTGATGCTATTGTAAATGGAATTGTTTTCATGATTTCCTTTCAGATTGTTCCTTTTTTAGTGTATAGAAATGCTATTAATTTTTGTGTGTTTACCTTTTATCCTGCCTTTTTGATGAATTCATTATTTTTAACTTTTTTGTTGTGATATTTAAAGTTTTCTACATAGAGCACCATCAGCAGATAGAGACAGTTTTATTTCTTCCTTTCCATTTTGAATGCCTTTTATTTCCTTTTCTTTCCTAATTGCTTTGGTTAGGACTTCTAGGACTATATTTGAAAGAAGTGGCAGAAGTGAACAACTTTGTTTTTTTCCTGATCTTTGGTGTAAAATCTTACAGTCTTTCACTATCATGCATGATGTTCTCTGTATACTTTTCGTATATGGCTTTTATTATGTTGAGGTAGTTTCCTCCTATTCCTAATTTATTCAATGTTTTTATCATGAAAATGTGTTGAGTTTTGTCAAATGCTTTTTCTGCATTTGTTGAGGTGATCATGTGGGGTTTTTTTCCCTTCATTGGATTAATGTAGTGTATTACATTGATCAGTTTCATATGTTCAACCATCCTTGGATTCCAAGAATAAATCTCACTTGGTCATAGTATATGATCATTTTAGTATGCTGTTGAATTTGGTTTGGAAGTGTTTTGTTGAAGATTTTTGCATCAGTGTTCACAAGGGATATTGGTCTATAGTTTTGTTTTTTCTTGTAGTATTGTTGCTTAACATTGGTATCAGGATAATGCTGGCCTCTCATAGAATGAGTTAGGAAGTGTTGCCTCATCTTTAATTTTTTGGAAAAGTGTGAAAAGGATTAGTATTAGTTCTTTTATGTGTTTGGTAGAATTCACCAGTGAAGTCATTAGATCTGGGGCTTTCTCTGTTGGGATTTTTTTTTTATTACTCCTTACTAGTTACAGGTTTTCTCAGATTTTACATTTCTTTGTGATTTAGATTTGCAGGTTTTATGTTTCTAGGAATTTGTTCGTCTAAATTATCCAGTTTGTTGGTATACAGTTGCTTATGGTACTCTCTTACAGTCCCTTTTTATTCCTTTAGAATTCCTTTATTCCTTTTCATTTCTGATTTTGGTAATTTGAATCTTCTCTTTTTTTCTCAGTTCATCTAGCTAAAGGTTTGTTGATTTGTTTTCATTACTTTTTATTATTATTTTTCTGTTCTCTATCTATTGCTGCGACAACCTTTATTATTTTGTTTCTTCTGCTAGCCTGGGTTTAGTTTGTTCTTTTTATAGTTTTTTAGGTTGTAAAGTTAGATTGTTGATTTGAAATCTTTCTTGTTTTGAATGTAAGCATTTTGGGCTGTAAAATTCTCCCTTTGCCTGGCTTTCACTGTGTTCTGTAAGTTCTGGTATGTTGTATTTTAGTTTCATTTGTCTCTAAATATTTCCTAATTTCTCTTGTGATCTAACCTTTGGTCCATTGTTTAAGAATGTGCTGTTTAATTTCCACGAATTTGTGGATTTTCCAATTTAAACCTATTACTGATTTTTTAATTTCATTCTGTTGTGATTGGAGAAGATAAACTGCATAATATCTGTTTAACTCTCTTGTGACTTAATTTGTGACTTAAGATATACTCTCTCCTGGAAAGTGTCCTTGAGAAGAATGTGCACTTGAGAAGAATGTATATGCTCTTGTTGGATAGAATATTCTATATATGTCTGTTAGATCTAGTTGGTTTATTGTGCTGTTGAAGTCCTCTATTTTCTTACCTTCTTTTTGGTTGTTCTGTTAATATTATTATGAGTATGAGGTATTGAAGCCTTCAACTATTGTTGTAGAACTGTCTATTTCTCTTAAATTTTGTCAACTTTTTCTTTATGTATTTTGATGGTCTGTTATTAGCTATGTAAGTATAGTGAATTCGGTAATTATTGTTGTATCTTCATGCTCTATTGGATCTTGCCTTAATGTATAATTATTAATGCATAATGCCCTTCTTTGTCTCTTACAACTTTTTTTGATTTAAAGTTATTTTGTCATGCTCTGTTTTGGTTATTATTTGCATTACATGCCTTTTTCCATCCTTTCACTTTCAGTCTTTTCTGTCTTTCGGTCTGAAGTGAGTCTGTTGTAGAGGGCATATGGTTGGATCATTTTTAAAATCCATTCTACCAATCTCTGTCTTTTGATTGGGGAGTTTAATCTGTTTCTACTTTATTGTTAAACAATGCTAACCATCATCTGAATCTTTTGGAAAATTAATCTTTTTGCAATAGTAACATCATAGATCACTGATCACAGATTACCATAACAAATAAAAATGAAAAAGTTGGAAATATTGTGAGAATTACTGAAATGTGACATAGAGACACAAAGTATGAGCAGATGCTCTTGGAAAAATACACTGACAGACTTGTACTATGCAGAGTTTCCAACAAACTTCAATTAGAAAAAAAAGTACAGTATGTGTAAAGTGCAATAAAATGAGATATGCCTGCAATTAGTGATGTAGAGGGACTTTCTCTTGTCACTTTCTATTTGTTTCATCTATGCCGCATAACTTTTTATTCATCATGTCTTGCATTACTGTCTTCTTTTGCATTTAGTTGATTTTTTGTAGTGAAATGTTTAAGTTCCTTTCCCTTTTCCTTTTGTGTATATTCTACAGCTATCGTTTTGGATGCCATGAAAATTCCATTTAACATCCTGAAGGTGTATAACATTCTTATTTGAATTTATACCATCTGAACTTCAATAACATAAAAACTCTGCTCTTTTTTTTTTTTTTTTTATAAATTTATTTATTTTAGTTGGGGACTAATTACTTTACAATATTGTAATAGTTTTTGCCATACATTGACATGTATCAGCCATGGTAAACTCTGCTCTTTTAATAGCTCTATTTCTACCCCTTTTGATTGTTGATGTCATAAAATTGCATCTTTATACATTATGTGCCCCCAAATATAGACTAATAATTAATATAAATGCATCAGCTTCTAAAGTAGAAAACCAAATGTGGAGTTACAAACCATAGTTACAGTATTACTTTTGAACTAATAATTGTTTTTAAAAGATATATCAGTCTCTTACATTGTGAAAAACAAAATGTGGTGTTGTTAACCATTATTACAATAATATCGGCTTTTATCATTGTACATCTATTTACTTTTATTAATTCTGTATTTCTCTATATCACCTTAAGTTACTGTTGAGTATCCTTTCATTTCACACAGCAACTCACTTGAGTATTTCTTTTAGGGAGGATTTAGTGGTAACAAACTCAATTTTTGTTTATTTGAGAATGTCTTGATTTCTCCCTCACTTTTAAAGGATATTTATGCTGGATGTAAAATTTTTGGTCATCAAGCTTTTTTCTTTTAACATTTAGAGTATGTTGGTCTACTTCTGGCCTCCAACATTTCTGATGAGAAATCTGCTGACAGTGTTATTGAGTATCCCTTATATGTGATGAATCACTTCTCTCTTGCTGCTTTCAAGGTTGTCTTTTGAAATTTTGATTATAATGTGTCTTGGTGTGAGTCTCTGAGTTAATCTTACTTGGAGTTCATTGAGCTTCTTGAATGTTTATGTCTTTCATCAAATTTGGAAAGTTTTCAGCCATTTTTTTCTTCAAATACTGTCTCTTCTTTCTTGCTCTCTTTTCCATTTGAGACTCCTACAATGTGATAATGTTCTGCTAGATGGTAGTCAAGAAGGCTCTGTTCAGTTTTCAGTCTTTTTTCTTTGTGTTCCTCTAATAATTTTCATTGTTCTAGCTTCAGTTTTGCTGATTATTTCTTCTGCCTGCCCAAATTTGTCTTTGCCTCTCTCAAGTAAATTTTAAATTTCAATTATTGTACTTTTCTGCTGCAGAATTTCTTTTTGTTTTTTAGCCTTTCCATCTATTGATATTTCCTTTTTTTTTTTTTTTTTTTTACACATTGTTGTCTTGGCTTCTCCACATCTTCTCCTAGTTCTTTGAGCATCTTTAAGACTTTTTTAAAGTTTTTACCTCGTAAATCTGCCGCCAGGTCTGTTTCAGTGACAGTTTCTGATTATTTTTTATTTTGAATGAGCCACACTTTTCTGTTTCTTTTGTGAATTTTGTTGACAGCTGGACATTTGAATCTAATAATGTTGTAAATGCAAATCAGGTTCTTCCCCTTCCCTAGGGTTTGGTGATTTATAAGAAATTGTTTTTGTTTATTATTTTGTTTTGTCTTGTGTTTGTTGCAGATTATTTTTGTGTTAGGAATTAGCCTGAGGTATAAACATAAGGTCTTCTCATGTCTGTTTTCAGCCTGTGCCTTTTACTGGGCATGCACAGTCACTTTCTCATTTCTTCCATAGATGCAGTTGTTTTTTAATGTCCTAGCCTTTAATGTCTGGATCCTAAAAGGGGGAAAAGAAAAAAATGAAGAGAGAAAAAAGGGCACTGGCTCTGCATATCTCCTAGAAGTTATTTAATTCGGGGGGGAAGGGTGAAACAAAAATGTCTGCCTACTTTGCACCTTTGTGATCAAAAACATCAATCAGCACAGACACTTTGGACATGGATTTGATTTCCCAGAATGCAATGCTTCTGCCAAAACTATCATCCTTGAGTTTACAGAATGCCTTATATACACCATAGTATTCCACATAGCATTTCTTCTGATCAAGGAATTCCCTTCATAGCAAATAAAGTGCAACAATTAGCCTATGGTCATGATAATTCACTGGTCTTAACTGTGTTCCCCATGCTTCTCCCTTGTGTCTCATCTCTGCACTCTGCTGATTCAGGTTCTAAGCCTCTCAAGTATGGCCAGAAGAGTATATTTCAGATGAGGATCCAGAACACCGCTAACAGTGTTTATAACCTGGATTAACAGAAGTTCCATCTGGTTTCAGAAGTTCCTAATTACCCTAAAGAAGGCAATTTCCACATCTCCTATCACAACAACAACAAACTACTCTAGAAAAGCAAGGGAAGTAATATGTTGATTGGAATTCTTTTGGATCCTGTCATCTCTTCACAGAGTGACAACTAAAGTTATAGGCTTGCATTCGCCTCACTGAGGGATACCAGTCAAGCCACTCCTGGATGAGCAGATTGAGAGAAACAGGCTCAGGGTTGTGTGTGTGTATGCATCCTCATCTCCTTGCCTTAAATCCAGCTTCTTCATCCCTGAGTTCATAGACTACCGTGCTTATTTAGATGGGATTGGCAGATAAGGAGCTGGGATCTTGGCCATGCATGGTAAGAGAAGCCAGCAAGCGGAGACTGAGTGTAGGGCCAGGGAGGTTAACTCATCAAGGAGGAGGGTCCTTGAGGATGATTCTCTAAAGGGAATTTAGTGAATTGGGAGTTGATCCACTTGTATTAATTGGCTGGGCCAACTGCAGTAACCAAAGTTTCCAGAATGTATAATGGCTCAAACACATTCAAGTTGATTTTCAGTTCCAAGAAGAGTTCAAGACATTTCAAGTTGGTGGAGAACAATGCTTTGCACAGGCATTCAGAGAGCCAGGCTGATAAGCCTTGCAATTTAAAAAAAAAAAAATGAAGTATAGTTAATTTACAATATTGTGTTTTAGGAGCAAAGTGATTCAGTTATTTTTTTTCCTCAGATTATATTCCATTATAGGTTAAGTGAAAGGCATCATGAATTTGGGTGCCATCCTTGTGCAGGAGCCATGCTAATCTCTGTATCAGTCCAATTTTTAGTTTATGTATGCTAAAGTGAGCACAACTTTGCCATTTTCAGTAAATGACTTTCAAGGTTGCCGTGGAAGGGGAAAGAGGCACATACAAGGTTTTTATGAGCTAAACTTGAAATACCATGTCTCACTTCCCTTTGGTAAAACTGAATGATACAGCCACATCTAACTGAAAGAGACTGGACTATGAGCCCAAGAAGAGGAAATGAATTTGGTGAGAACTAGCAGCCTTGGACACAGCTGTGTTCAACAGGCAGTGTTGTGGTGTCTGGAGCAAGGCAGCAGGAGCTAGAGCCAAGATTTTGCTGAAATTCAGACAGGAGGCAGCATTCTGTTAGTGCTGTTCTGCCCAGTCTGAAGTAAGATGTTAGCCAGCTGCAGGTGTGGAGATAATTTTGGTGGTGGGACTGTTATGGATACTTGTGCCTAGGCCCTGGAAAATGGGGTGGGAGGGCTCCTGGAATCAAGTAGAGTGAGACTTGCAGATCTGAGCCTCAGGAACTGAGAGTCAAGTCCAGGTTCATGCTGATATTGAAATCCAGTAATATGGACAGAGATTTGGGAGAAGGCTTACATATGAAGGCTTACCTTGGGGATTCTTTGCCTATGACAACAAACCTAATCCCAGGAACCCTGCTGGTGAGCCTCGGACTGTCTGGTCAGGCTTGGCTCTGGGACAGTTTGGGGAGGGTCCTCCTCCTGAAATTTTCTTTAGCACTGTCTTTTCCAGAAGGGCACTCACATCTGCCCTTTAAAGAGTTTCATGTCCTCATAAGAGGGGTGTCCTGGTCCATGTGGCTTCCTCAAGCAGCCACACTTGTAATCCCCAGCTTTTAGGAATTTACATTAAAGTAATCCTGGGATACAGGTCACAATTTTTTTTTTTTTGGCCGAATTTTTGTTGCTGTACGCAGACTTTATCTCTAGTTGGGGTGAGCAGGGGCTACTCTCTTGCTGTGGTGCCTGGGCTCTAGAGTATGTGGGCTTCAGTAGTTGTGGCGCATGGGATTGGTTGCCCCACAGAATGTGGAATCTTTCCTGAGCAGGGATCAAACCCATGTCCCCTGCACTGGCAGGTGGATTCAACCACTGGACCACCAGGGAAGTCCTAGGTCACAAATTTCTGATGTCGTATAGTCTCATAGGGCACATGCTGTCTCACAGTTAGGCATGTGACCTAGTGGCTAAATAACTACTTGATTCTAAATAACCAATAGAGCTGCATATAGAGAGCTGGGACTTGAATTGCTTGCTTTGTTTGCTTTCCTCTTTGGAGGTGGCCAAAAAAATTCTTAACAACGGCTCAGGGCTTTCTGAACATTGTCTTTTAAGGATGATACTGCGTGTACTGTCTAGAGATGTTGTTGGAACAGATGTTGTGAGAAGTTCTTACACTCTAATATGCTGAGAATGCCCATGTATCCCCCAGGCGTCATCGCAGAAAATCCTCAAACACAATCATAGCACTACAGGGCGTTGCCTTCCACTTGACCCTTCCATTTTCTTGATTGTTCAATGCACAAGGGTTATTAAGAAGCTGAAAGATGGTTGTTACACTCCATCGTGTCTGCCAGCTATGTGCTGGCAGATTTTTGCAAACAGATTCAGGAAACCACTGTAGGTTAATGACATAATAGGATGTGGAAAAATTCTGGTCTTGTTCTATGAAATAGCTAACCTATTTTATAGAACAATATATGGGATGCTAAAGGATGCGATAAACTATAGTATTGGAGTGTAGACTCTAGTAAATCTGCCATTTAGTAACAACTTGACCTTGGGCTGATTTTAACTGTGTCAGTTGGTAAAGAATCCTCCTGCAATGCAGGTGACCCTGGTTCGATTCCTGGGTCAGGAAGATCCTCTGGAGAAGGGATAGGCTACCCACTCCAGTATTCTTGGGCTTCTCTGGTGGCTCAGCTGGTAAAGAATCTGCCTGCAGTGTGGGAGACCTGGGTTTGATCCCTCGGTTGGGAAGATTCCCTGGAGAAGGGAAAGGCTACCCACTCCAGTATTCTGGCCTGGAGAATTCCATCAACTGTATAGTCCATGGGGTCTCATAGAGTCCGACATGACTGAGTGACTTTCACTTACTTACTCTTATCCTCACCTGAGACATGGGAATTCTAATGGTATTCACTTCCATGGGACTAAATGTGGCAGTGTATGAAAAATGTTTAGCATGATGCGTGGCATATAGCTGACCTTCAAAAAAACACGTTACCTATTATTATCGGCTAACTCTTTTTAAAACCCTGTCATTTGAGAAAAAAATGGGAGATTAAGCACCACTAAATACAAACATTTGTTCTTAAGGGTGAGAACTGTATCCTTGAAATTCTGCTGGTAAAAAGGAACATTTTGTATCATCTCCACCCACCCAGAGACAATCTCAGATCAAGCAGGGTAAACAGCCCATACAAAAGTCTAGAGGTTCTTGTGTGACATCCAGGTCAGGTGCATCAGCATCACAGGAAATTTTCTAGAAATATAAATTCTTGGGGAGGGAACCCTAGACCTTCTAAATCTAAAACTCTGTGATGGGGCCCAGAAATATGTGTTTTAACATGCCCTCTCGGGGATTGGTAGCTCAGGTTTGTGGACCCAGGTGTAGAACCTCCAGAGATAAATTTGTTGATAAAATGCAGCCGACAGTGCTTGCAGAGAACTTCTGTGAGTTCATGAGCCCAGACCTACATTCGAGGCTGCCTTCTGTGGTCCCCACCTGAGGCCCTCATGCCCCCTGCCCCGCCTCCTCCCTGTGGCATCTTGGTTAACAGTCCCACCATCCACCCAGCTGCCCACTCTTCTAGATTCTTTTACTCTCTCACTTTTCATCCAACCAGGCACTAGGAACCTATTGATTTCCCATCCTGAACACTTATATCTGTCTGCCCCTCTCTCCACTACCTCTTATTGGGTTTAGGAGGAGAGTGCCATATTTTTGATGTTTCTGATCTTTGCTCTTTAGTTTCCCCACTCTCCTCCCCACACTGCCACAGAGTGACTTTATAAAACATGGATGGACCGGTTGCTCCAAGGCTTAAAATCTTCAAGTGCTGCAAACACATCCTTACTGTGATATTCCAGGCTCCTCACTTCTTACCAGGGACCCCGTTTCCAGCCTCCTCCTCTTCCTACCCCTCTCATACTGTATACTTCTGCCCCTCTGTCTTCTGTTCTGTCAATTCCAAGCTCTTTGATATCCTGTTGCTCTGCATATCCTCTTGTCCGCTGCTTCGCATGTTCTTATTCATTATCTGCTTACTGAGGTTCTAGTTAACAGCTCAGTTCCCACATCGCCAACCCTGGAAGCCATCCTTGACTCTTCTAAGCAGATCTGGAATCTTTCTTTTTGGTTCTCCAGCTAGATTACATTTTAAAAGACATTCACCATTCATCCTGATGGTTTTCCTACTAGACTGTGAGCTGCTTCAGGGCCAGAGAATTTATCGTCTTACTCATTTCCTCACTCTGGCTCTGTGCTTAGCACTTATTAAGTAGCTGCTTAATAACTATTTGCTGAAGGAATGAAGGAATGAGAGTAAGTATGTAGTTACAAGAGGATTTTCCTTTTAAGGAACAAAACCTCAGCTACCCAGGCATAGAATACTGCCTTTGAGAGAGTATTTATGTTCTGGATCACGGCAGCCGTGGAAGAGGAATACGCCTCTCAGGGGAAGCCATGGGGGAGTCTGGGCAGGTGAAATGTAATTATCCAAGCTGGCCCTGGGCCAAGGCTACTCAGCGCTGCAGCGAGGCCAGGGCTCAACACAAATGGGTACGACCTTCATCTCACATCTCTTCTGAAGAGCTGCTCCTCCGGCAGCTCTGAGTCCCCTAACAGCTTGCCAGGGCCTGGGGTCAGTCTCACTCACAGGGAAGGGGCACCCCAGCCCCGTGACCCCGCTGAGCTGGCTGCTTGCCTCTCGGCTGCCTTTGGTCTAAGCACACAGCCTGGTGTGGAAACGGAAGCTGGCCTGTGATCTCTCGTTCATCCCTTTCGGCCGCATTGCTCAATTCCTTCCTGCTGAAGTTAGACCGCACACTTGCCTTTGAGGACACAAGACCCTAGCACATAACAATAACTTGACCTCAAGTTACTGGCAGCTTATTTCCTCACTGTGTGTGCGTGTGTGTTTATTTCTAAAAACAATAAATTCCCCTACCCAAATCACCAGGCCACACGTGTACAAATGCACAATATTGAAAAGCCTTTTTTTGCAGATGACCTTAACTCTTTTATGGAAGAAAGTGCAGGTTAAACAAAAAGTGGCTGAGCTAGGATTTAAACTCGGGAAATCAGACTCCATGGTTTGAGCTCTGAGACCCCCTGACTTTGTGTCAGGTTGGCCTTTCAGAAGAGCTCCCTGGTACCTGTGTGCTGTTGCTCAGTCAAGTCTGACTCTTTGCAGCCCCATGAACTGTAGCCGGCCAGGCTCCTCTGTCCATGGAATTTTCCAGGCAAGACTACTGGAGTGGGTTGCCATTTCCTCTTCCAGGGGATCTTCCCGACCCAGGGATCCAACCCACGTCTCTTGTGTCTCCTGCATTGACAGGAGGATTCTTTACCACTGCACCACCTGGGCTACACCTGAAACTAATGTAATATCCGTAAATCAACTATATCCCACTTTAAAAGATTTACTTGGGAGGGTTGGGATAACAGAAGCTGGCAAGCAGAGCCAGGACTCCTGGGCCCTTGTTTTTTCATATCACTAAGACCATAGAGCCTTGGTACTTGCACAAATAAATGACCTTGGAGACAGCCACAGGAGGCAAACAGAAATGCAGAGTGAAGAACAAGGCACGTCCTTTATACAAAGCAATCTTGCGTTCAGGCTGTACTGTGCCTCTCAGCCATTCTCCAGACAAGATTCTGTGCCCAGAGCAGAGACTTTCCCCTAAACAGCAATATTTCCGGTATATTCTACTTTTCATTTCCTTGATTCTCCCTCCAAAGGTCTCCAGGCAATTTACAAACTGTAGGTTGTGTTTGCAATTCGGACCCTTAAAGTTTATCTATCTTTGTCTCCCCTGTCACTTTTTCTTTGTCTTTTATGATTGTGATTGAAAAAGAGGAAGGGTTGGGAGACCAAAGCTCATGAATGTATATGAAGCCATTACATCTGCCGGGTGAGATGCGGGCACAGGCACTGTTTTTTAAATGGTTGCCTCCACATCACCAGAACTGCTTTTGAGCTTTTTCCTCCAATTGCACAAATTCATTATTTACTCTTTTACTGCATCTATTTATAAGTCCACATGGACCCTCTGGGAGGCCCACTTTGAGCCTCAGAGCTCCCGTAATGAAGCCTAGCTCACTCTCCTTTGATATATCTCCTTGCTACTGTTGCTCGGGGAATAGAGAGTGTGCCCACTTGGTTTTTGGAAGGTCAGCCTGACTGAGGACAAAGGATTTTAAATTGTGCTCTGTGGAATCCTGGAATCCTGAGTAGGCTGCCTAGAGTTCTAGGAAATAACAATAATAAAATCAGCCATGGACATTCTTTTATTTTTCAAGGCACTGTGATTTTATTTTGATTGTTAAACTTTTTCTGGGGTTAAAATAAATATGTAGCACAAGCTGACTGGACTCCCTGCAGTTTGTTGTCAGCGTTACCATAGGCGTGGACCGAGCAGGTACTGGGGACGTTCTCTGGTTCTGACTTGTCCCAGAGAGAGGTTTTTTTTTTTTTTTTGCTGCACTGGCTGAGTCTTTGTTGCTGTGTGCAGGCTTTCTCTAGTTGCAGTGAGCGGGCGCTGGTCTCTAGCTGTGGTGCACAGGCTTCTCATTGCGGTAGCTTCTTGTGTTGTGGAGCATGGGCTCTAGGTGCCTGCGCTTCAGTAATTGTGATGCATGGACTTAGTTGCCCCTTGGCACATGGGATCTTCCTGGACCAGGGATCGGACCCGTGTCTCCCAGGGAAGTCCCCCAAATAGAGATTTGTCACTTGACTAGGATGTCAGCCCCTAGAGTACCTGGCAATAGTAGGCACTCAATAAATATTTGTGGGATGAATAAATAGATGAATTTTCTGACCACCCTATGTTCTCTGATGGCCCCACCTGTAGCTTCATTCTGCTTCAGACCTTGTGTCCATTTTGACCAAGGGCAGCTTTGCTCTAGCGACCTCACATGCTTAGAGTCAAGGCCCTCAGGCCTGACTGGGATCAAGTGACCCCATCACGACTCCCCCGATCCCCTTTCCTGCACGGAATTTGCTCTCAAGGGAGTTTCTGAGTGCTTGGCTCACCTTTGGTCCCAGCTCTTCCCTCTCCCTTCTGGTGATGGCTCAGGTGGTAATTCTGGTCCCTGTTCTTTAGTTCCTCTGATTCAAGGACAGAAGCTCTGGGGTCCTGTCACTCTTGGGTTTTTCTCCAAATAAGTGCCTATTCTCTTAACTTGAGAGTCTTGGCCACCAGCTGCAATAACCAGGTCTCTGGAACTGAGAACTTTGTGGCCTGGCTATTCCCTGGAATATGCTTCTCTAGGGAGCCAGACTTCCCAAACAGAGAGCTGAGCACCTGAGTATGGGGACAGGACTGCCAGGGCGTGACTCAGTTTCTCTTCTAGCTAGTTGCTCCAGTCCCCCAGCCTCCAAACTCTCCAGAACAGTCGAACAGACTAGAGTTTGGAGGGGAGGGAAGTCTCTAACTTCTACCCCACTGCTCATAGGTAAGTTAACAACAAGTGCCTCAACTAACACATATGGTGACTCCTTGGAGTCCCTGGCCTGTTTGCTCTCTGAGGTTGCATTTTTAAGAAATGGACACATTTATTACCCAAAAATTCTTAATTACAGTTACCTTGGGGAGGGCACACAGAGCGAGAGAACCTTGCTTCTTCGAGCAGTCGACCCACTTCCCTCAGGAGGGAGCCGTCAACGTGGTGGGAGCAGACGTCCTTCTGAGGACGTAGGTGGAATGGGTCCATGAGGAAGGAAAATAAAGACCTTACAGGGACAGGGCACCTGGGGAGGGTTCAGAAAGAGATGTGAAGATTTTAGAGGAAGCAGCTCTGGAATCTAAGAATTCGCGTAGTACGATTGCAATCTTCTTCAGAGTTTTTAAAGACCACAACAAAAGGTTCAAACTGTTTTGGCTGCTGAATTAGCTTACTTGAATGAGATACCACGCTGTAGTCGAACAACTTGAGAACCAGGGATTTCAAATGTTGAGTGCCAAGCTACTGTGGATATAGCAATGGATGAAACAGACCCCAAACCCCTCCTCACGGAACTTACTGGAAGAGATAGACAGTAAATACAGTACGTAAATTATGTCATCTATTGTAAAGCTGGAGAAGCTGTAGGGAATTCCATGTTGAAAATTTTAAATATGGTGGACAGGGAAACCCTCCATGAGAAAATGTCATGAGAACAAAGAGTTGAAGGCTGTGAGGGGGTGAGCCAGGCAGGTATTTGGGGGCAAAGTCCCAGAAGAGTTAGAGTTAGGGCATGTTTGCAGGACACCAAGGAAGTCAGTGTGGCTGGAGTGGAGTGATGGAGGCAAAGCGTGGTACAGGGGATTACCTTGATCATACAGGAGTTTGCAAATGCCTTTAACTCTCTCAGGAGAGTTCTGAGTAGAGCAGAGAGCTCTGATAAATATTATGTCTAAAGTTTTAAAAGGAGGAAAGATGGACGAGGAGGCAGATATAAGGAGAGCAGTTAAGAATTACTAGAAAAATTCAGATGATAGAGATGTTGGCAGTGAATATAGTGAGAAGTGTGTGCATTTGTTAGCATTGCACATCCATTTGTTTATTAATACATCATTTGATAAATGAATTAGTAAATATTTATTGAATACTGACAGAGATTACATCTGAAATGGAAGACAAATAATTATCATAAGCTCATTCAACTCCAGAGTTCTAGGAGCCTAAGAATCAGAGAAGAGAGCATTGCTTCTTCCTGTCAAAGACAATATTTAGAAGCATAAAGAAGTATTTGGCAGGTGACATTCCTGTTTTGGGTGGAGAGAGGACAGAGCAAAGGCAGAGGCCCAGAGCATGGGGAATGCTGAGGAATACAGTGTTGGAGCCTCGTGTGTGAGGGGGTGTGGCTGGTGGTTATGCACCAAAGGCAGGTGGGAGATAACAGTGAAGGGTGTGGTGATGAGAAAGCTGCTAGGTTGGGGTTGGTGGTGGGACTCCCCTTGGCAACAGCAGTCAAAGGGGACTGACTTCTCTCAATCTCACCTGTTCCGGGGGAAGGAGACAGCCAGAGAGCCTGCAGCTCAGTGGGGTGCTGAGACCGAGGGTCAGGGCCAAAAGAGCCCTCAGAGATCACCCAGACATCTTCTCACTATCCAGAGGATGTGTGGAAGCTCGGAGAGCGGAGGAAGTCTCCAGGTTCACCAGTTAGAGAATGGCAGAGCTGTGCTCTTAAGCCTGGACAGAGTTCTCTCCTATTGCACTTGAATATGTCAGAAGGTTTCTTCAATCTCTTTCTCTCCTTTGTTCAGTGGAATATGACCCTTTCTCTTTGACATCTATTGCTCAGGATCCATCTCTGCTGATTTCTGTCATAGACTTCGACTCAAAGTCACACTGGCCTTGGGCTCTTCCTCAGGAATTTTGACCTGTGGCCCTTTGTGCACCTCTGGTCATCTGCCTGGAATCGTGACTTGCTGTCTTGCTTGTGTGACTGCTCCTACCTGGTGACCCATCTGAGGCTATGCCCAGCTAGATTCTGTCTTTACTAATCTCCCATACAACACACTCCATCAAAGCTTCACTTCTCTCCCACCCCAAACTCTAAACCCAGCTTGTAAGGTCTCTCATGTCTGGATACATTCTTTGCATTTGTTCTTCTTTTCCATTTCTGCTTTTAATTCCCCTTTTCCTTTTAAGAGGTATCCTCTCCCTCTTACATTCCCTCTCTTGTTGATTATCCCAGTATTCATAAAAATGTCCAGGGACTGATTGGATAATTGGAAAGAAATAATCATTTAGGGAATTTGGGGTAAGGAGGGAAAGAAGCTGTGAACAGCCATACTTCATTGTTACTTTTTGTCACATCTGTGTTTCTCATAACAAATACCGGCTAGAGTTTTTTATTTGACCTAGACCGTGGACAGTAGAGCTGTTGTGTCTCCTCTGCCCCTTCCTCTCTTTCCTCCTCCTCCTTCTTCTTACTATGCATTTTCACATAATAGACAAAGATGTCCATTCTTCAGAATGTGACTTCAGACTGCCAGCAGTATGAGCTTCCTTTTCTTTAACCTGCTGTCCCTAAGCCAGGCCATCTTGGTTTGTTTATTGGAACCCCATTGTGTCATTTTTCTTGGTTTCAAGTTTTGATCAACCTTCAAATATTTCTTCTATTCTGATGGACACCAATATTGTACCTCCAGCCCAAATATCTTTATAGATTTAAGACCTTAAAGATTGTCGTGAAGCTATCACTCTCATGGCTGTTGCAAGTTTGAGGCTGAGTTCTAATCCCATTATTGTCTGGCTATCATCTAAGGTCAGTTTCTTAGCTCTTGAGCTGCTTCCTTCTCTGCTGAAAATAGGAAAGAATATGAATACCCAGTGTCAAAGCTGGTGGGAGGAAAAAACGATATAATGGATGTAAAATTGTCTTGTAACTTGTAATTGGATGTTTTAAAAAAATCTCTAAGAATAGCTTTGTGAGTTGTATTTGCAACTTCAGCTACTGCTAAGTCTACTGCTAAGTCACCTCAATCGTGTCCGTCTATGGGGTTGCACAGCCCACCAGGCTCCGCTGTCCCTGGGATTCTCCAGGCAAGAGTACTGGAGTGGGTTGCCATTTCCTTCTCCAATGCATGAAAGTGAAAAGGGAAAGTGAAGTCGCTCAGTTGTGTCCGACTCTTCGCGACCCCATGGACTGCAGCCCACCAGGCTCCTCCATCCATGGGATTTTCCAGGCAAGAGTACTGGAGTGGGGTGCCATTGCCTTCAGCAGATACCAGCTAAATTTAGACATTGCCCCTGCAATAGACATATGTTGCCACCAGGTGGCAGGAGAAACCTGTGATGAAGTCAAGGAGAACACACGTTCCAAAAGCTAGAATGAGATAAATTGTGATTGTTAAAAGAAGCCAATTTAGTGATTATTAAATAAACAAAAAAGCCTATTTACAAATCACAGTGTCCCTAAATAAACCAAATATAAAGTTTCTAATACAATGTGTTTCAAACAGTTTTTTAGACAATGGTGACCATTTTTCAGATAAAATCATATAGAAAATCTCATATAGATGAAATAGATGAGAGTGGCAGGAAGAGTGATACTGTTTCTGAAGTAGGGCAGGGACACTGGGAGTCTGTTCTCTCATCCTCCTCTTTCATTCTTGAGCCACCTTTGCTGAACTTCAGGGCTTCATGGGACGGAGTTTCATTTTTAAATTATTATTAAATTTTTATTTTTATTTTACTTTTACCAAATGGTTCTTTATGAGAAAATAGCTTCATTTTAACTTGATCTGTCAATATCTTAGGCTACTACATAAATTATAGGTTACATGATAAATATATAAATGTATTCTCTAATAACCCTTTTCCCCCACCCCTTTTGCCCTTTTCCCCTTCCCTCTCCCCACTGGTGACCGCTCGTTTGTTCTCCATATCTTTGAGTCTGCTTCTTTTTTGTTATATTTGGTAGTTTGTTGTATTATTTCAGATTCCACATGTAAGTGATATCATATAGTATTTGTCTTCCTCTGACTTAGATTTATTTTTTTATTGAGATGTAATTGACATACATTATATTAGTTTCACGTATACAACATAATGATTCAGTATTTGTATATATTGTGAAATGATCACTACAATAAATCTAATTAACATGTCGCCAACATAATTACAGAATTTTGGGACAGAGTTTTAAGCCACTATTCTGATATTTTCCCAACACACCCTTAAAACATTCTTTTATCATTATGAAAAATATATGGTAGTTTAAAAAATACAGAATTTAAAATAGTTTATATAAAATATAAATTATCAATATATAAAATATATAACTATAAATTATAAAATTTATAGAATTCATAGAACAAACAGAATTTTTATAGACTATCCAGGATTATGACACATAATTATAAAATTTTAAATTTTAGAATGAAAATATATTATTTTAAGGCACTTAAAGTGTCCTAAAATAATATTCTTTTAAAATATTTTTATTGAAGTATAGTTGATTTATAATGTGTTAATTTCAGCTGTACAGCAAAGTGATTCAATCATATGTGTGTGTATATATATATATATATGTATACATTCTTTTTCATATTCTTTTCCACTATGGTTTACTACAGGATATTGAATATACTTCTCTGTGCCATACAGTCATACCTTGTTGTTTATTCATTCTATATATAATGACTTGGCATCTGCTAATCCCAAACTTTCAATCAGTCCCTTCCCCACCTCTCTATCGCTTTGGCAACCATGTCTATTCTCTGCTGCTGCTGCTGCTAAATCACTTCAGTTGTGTCCGACTCTGTGCGACCCCATAGACGGCAGCCCACCAGGCTCCGCCATCCCTGGGATTCTCCAGGCAAGAATACTGGAGTGGGTTGCCATTTCCTTCTCCAATGCATGAAAGTGAAAAGTGAAAGTGAAATCACTTAGTCGTGTTCGACTCTCAGCGACCCCATGGACTGCAGCCTACCAAGCTCCTCCGTCCATGGGATTTTCCAGGCAAGAGTACTGGAGTGAGGTGCCATTGCCTTCTCCGTGTCTATTCTCTATGTGAGTCTATTTCTGTTTTGTGGATAAGTTAATTTGTGTCATTTTAGATTCCACATAATTGATATCATATGGTATTTGTCTTTTTCTTTCTGCCTTATTTCACTTAGTATAATAATCTCTAGGTCCATCCATGTTGCAGCAAATGGCATTATTCCATTCTTTTTTATGGCTGAGTAGTATTCCTTTGTTTGTATATACCCCATCTTTATCCATTCATCTGTCAGTGCACATGTAGGTTGCTTTCATGTCTTGGCTGTTGTAAATAGTGCTGCAATGAACATAGAGGTACATGTATCTTTCTAAATTATGGTTTTCTCTGGATATATGCCCAGGAGTGGGATTGCTGGATCATATGACAAATCCATTTTTAGTTTTTTGAGGAACTTCCATTCTGTTTTTCATCATAGCTGCACCAATTTACAGTAAAATAGTATTCTTAATATTCTCTGCGGCTCTCTGTCTGTTAGGTTAATTGTTGGAAATTCTCTGCCTAGGTCTCACTCAGTTCATGAAGACAGACTGAGCACAAGCATTCAACCCCTTTCACCCTTAAGAATATCAACATGATTCATTAAAATGAGAAAGTAGTGTGGCATATTAGAACATCAAATATTTTGAAGAATTTCTAGAAAATAGAAGGCAGATGGAGTTTAAACTCATGGGCTAGCCAGAATGGAGAGGGCCAGGGCTCAGTCTTGCCCTAGAGACAGCAGCAGAATGGAGGGGAGGCAGGTTTCTTCAGGAAGGGGAGCCTGCCCGCATCCCGAAGTCAACAGTATGGAGGAACACAGCATGGGAGTTGGAGGAGCTGGCTTGTTTAACTTTTTAAACTTCCCTCCTTTCCCCCATCAAATCCACCTGCAGAGTGGGTGTCCTTTCCATCTAAGGCTGAAGAAAGAAGCATATTTTCTAAAGAAATCAATAAATCTGCATACAAGAGGCCAGGCCCCACAAATTTTATCAGTTTTCTTTATCTAGACATTGGGGCCAGTGGGCATTGGAGATGTTGCTGCCTGTCTGTTCCCCACCCTCATACCTTAAAGAGATGCTTCCCAGTGAACACACTCCACCTGCAGAGGGAGAGCCCACGTTCATTCCTCTACCTAAGGGGTAGGGAGGGGAACGCTGGTAATGGTTGAGCAAACACACACACATCATTAATCATTAATCAACCTAGTCCTTTATTCACCAATATGAATACAACCACTGATCACCAGATGCATGAAGAAAAGAAGCAAAAAATCATAATGCAATAACAGAATTGATCCCAGAGAAAACAGGGATCAGGGAAAAGAAGAAAAGGTGAGTTTGGAGGTTAGACACCTAGATTCAAGTTTAGACTATGTCACGGCTGGGGAGATGGCTTGACTTCTCTGGGCCTTAATTTCCTTCTGGCTCTGAAAATTGTAGGACCAGGAATGTACCCAATGAGGGCACAGCATGAGGTATTTTCCTCTCTTAGATGTTACAGATACTGATTTCACAAGTGGCCTTGTTTGATCTCCAAGTTGCTGAATCTCTGCATTTATAACTCGTTGCTACTTTTTTCTCCTATGGATATGAATATAGAATATGAAGAAGTTGAGAGGACACCCTCTTTTACTATTCACTACCCAAACACTGACTAGTCTCTAAGCAATTCTTTCTTGGTAATACTTCAATCCTGGACAAGTATATTATCTCTTTCATAAAGATGAGAATAGAAAAAAATCAATATAAGGTTTATGGAAAAATTCTCAGCACAAGAGAAGCATGGTAATGTACTGTAACTAAGCAAATTCACTTTCCTCTGAAATAAATTTCTTATGAGAAACCAAAAATACGTTAAAAAATATAATTGCTAACAAGATAGACAAGGTACTTGCTTCTATTTAACTGACTAAGCTGTTATGGAAGGGAAAGGAATAAGAAAATAAAAGGATGCATACAGAGGAACAAATAAAGTAGCTTAAATAAAGTTCATATAGGAACCAAGAAAGTGGAGACCATATACTATTAAAAAAAGCAATTAAGTGAGGTGGAAGACAAATGTTAGTTGTTCTTAGAATGCAGAAGAAAGGGGCAAAGATATTAGAGCAATATCAAGCAAAATGACATCTATAAGTAATAGAAAGGAGTTGTTGTTTAGTTGCTTCTGTCATGTTCGACTCTTTGCGACCCCGAGGACTGTAGCCCGCCAGGCTCCTCTTTCCATGGGATCTCCTAGGCAAGAATACTGGAGTGGTTTGGCATTTCTTCCTCCAGGGGATCTTCCCCACCCAGGGATTGAACCTGCATCTCCTGCATTGGCAGGCAGATTCTTTACCACTGAGCCACCAGGGAAACCTCTATAAGCAACAGAAAGCAGAAATTAACTTCATAATTAATAGGCACTCTAGGAAAAGAATCCAGAACAAATGGAGTAGAGGAAATAGAGGAAAACATGAAAAAATGATTTATGGATTAAAAAACTTTAAAAATTAAGAAAATTGAATTTCAGAGAAATAGAAGTAATCTTACAAGCATCCTGATAAGAAGGAAAAAACCCAGTTCTGGCAAATGAGCCAAAAGTAGATTGATTTTAGAATTCTTGGCAACAGTAAACATTAGAAAACAATGTAATAGTGTATGTAGAACTTACTGGAGAATGCTGTGGCTCTCATATGAAGGGTATAGAAAGACACCATCAGGTATGTTCAGTACCTGGAGAGACATAACACCCACATAATATTACTTAACAAATTAGTAACAAGGTGTTCCAGATCATTAAGACATATTTTACACTGCAGTAAGCATTGAATATATTAATTTAGTGATAAATGTAGTTGCACAGAAGGCACAGGACTATGTATTAAGAAATTATACATATTTCATATATCTAAAGGAGAAAATAACATTATCTGAATTCAAAATAAAAGAAAGAAAGAACGGAGGGCAAGGGAAAAATACAGCTGCTGATTTTCTTGTCTTTAATAGATTACAGTAAAAATGACAGTCTTTGATAAATAAAGATAGATTTGAGAGTGCTTTTGAAAGTTTTACATGCAATTCATTACTAGATTTTCAAAAGTTTTAGAAGAGTAAAATAAAGTTTAACCTATAGAATACTAGAACAGAAAGGAAATATCAAAGAAACAAAACCCAGAAAGCATAAAATGGCATTGTTGCTGTTGTTGAGTCACTAAATCGTGTCTGACTCTTTTGTGACCCTGTGGGTCTGCCAGGTTCCTCTGTCCATGGAATTTCCCAGGCAAGAATACTGGAGCATGTTATCTTTTTCCTTCTCCAGGGGATCCTCCCAACCCAGGGATCGAGCCTGTGTCTCCAGTATTGGCAGGCGGATTCTTTACCACTGAGCCACCAAGGAAGCTCCAATGGTATTAGAGAGACCAAATTATAATACGTATGAGAGTAAATGTAAAAAGCTTAAACTTTACTGTTTCAGTTCAGTTCAGTCGCTCAGTCGTGTCCGACTCTTTGCGACTCCATGAACCGCAGCATGCCAGGCCTCCCTGTCCATCACCAACTCCCAGAGTCCACCTAAACCCATGTCCATCGAGTTGGTGATGCCATCCAACCATCTCATCCTCTGTTGTCTCCTTCTCCTCCTGCCCTCAATCTTTCCCAGCATCAGGGTCTTTTCAATTGAGTCAGCTCTTTGCATCAGGTGGCCAAAGTATTGGAGTTTCAGCTTCAACATCAGTCCTTCCAATGAACACCCAGGACTGATCTCCTTTAGGATGGACTGGTTGGATCTCCTTGCAGTCCAAGGGACTCTCAAGAGTCTTCTCCAACACCACACCTCAAAAGCATCAATTCTTGGCACTCAGCTTTCTTTATAGTCCAGCTCTCACATCCATATATGACCACTGGAAAAACCACAGCCTTGACTAGACGGACCTTTGTTGACAAAGTAATGTCTCTGCTTTTTAATATGTTGTCTAGGTTGTTCATAACTTTCCTTCCAAGGAGTAAGTGTCTTTTAATTTCATTCCTGCATTCACCATCTGCAGTGATTTTGGAGCCCAAAAAAATAAAGTCAGCCACTGTTTCCACTGTTTCCCATCTATTTGCCATGAAGTGATGGGACCGGATGCCATGATCTTAGTTTTCTGAATGTTGAGCTTTAAGTTTAAAAAAGTTAAAATTTCTGAAATTTGAACACAAAATGAAATTCAGTGGTTTGCTATATTCTATAATAAAATAAAATGCAAAAATATGTCAGGAAAGCAGAAACAAGAAAGAAAGTAGGGCGCTTATAGTAACTGTTAACCAAGTCATTAGAATTATCTTATATTGCTAGAACAGCTGATATAGATCTGTGATTCTTTGAGTTAAGCTGCTTTGGAATCACCTGGAGGGTCTGTTAATAAGCAGATCCCTGGGCCCCACCCACAGAGTTTCTTATTTAGTAAGTCTGGGCTGGGTCATGAGGATTTGCATTTCTAAGAAATTCCCAGGTGAGGCTGATGCTGCCAGTCACCGAGAAACACTAACTGGGAGTGGAGATTCGATAGTAATGAAAGTACATGTGCTAAGGAAACCTCAAAATATACATAGCAAAAGCACTGGAAATATTAAGAAAATAACACATTTCAACATTACTATTCTTAAACAGAAGTAATTTTTAAAGGGATGAAATTATCTAAATATTTTAATTAACATTATTATATAATACATATATTATTATATTAATATCATACAAATAAAAAACATCCTTTCAAAGATGCATGGAATATTTGATTTAACCACAAATTAATGTACCTTTATAAATAATCTATTTATAAAGATTGAGGTAGAAAAATATATAATTAAAGTTTTTGGAAAAAAATATTAATTTTTTATACCAAGAAGCTAGAAAAAGAATAAAAACTTTAAAGAAAGTATAAATAAGGCAGTTATAAAGAAATATACTTACAAGTAGAAAACTGGTATTTGTACATTTGTCAGAACTGGTTCTTTAAAAAGAGAAAAGCTTCTGGAAATTTTAGTCACATAGAAGTGGAGAAATTATGTAAATAAAAGTGTAGCTCAGAATAGTGATATAATAATAAATATACAGAATATTAACAAATTAAAAATCAATCATGTGAACAGCTGGAGCAGAGTAACTTAGAAATGGATGGTTTCCTGGGAAGGGAGGAAATGATCAAAATTGATTCTAAGAACTAGAAAGCCTGAATGGCATGATAATCAAGGAAAAATATAGAAATAAAATTATTAAATCTCAAAAAAAAGAAAACATACTCTAGGCTAAAGGTAATTATGGATAATTCTTCCCCAGTTGACAAGAATTGGAGATTTTCATATCATTTGTACTGTTTTAGACTGTGGAACCTGATGAATTTAAAGCCAATCACAAAGTAGCGTAATTTAGATATTCTCAATTGAGATGGATTAAAAGGAAACCTGGAGATCATTCTTAAGAATCTGAAATCTTAAGAAAAAAAGTGAATGGAGAATGACATAACAAAACCAAATAGGGCTTATTCCATGGAGGAATGGATTACTTTCAAGACTTTATTACAATAAGGCATCATATCCACAGTATCACAGTGGGATCCCTGAAAAAACATGTCTAAGCCAAAATCATCTTTGGTATAATCGGTTGTAGTGATCAAGAGTTCCCATTAATCTCACAACTTTAGTGCGAGTATTTACACTTCCAAAAATAGAGGATTTGATGGGTTCAGTTTGCCCTCATACATATGGTGTATACCTCTAAAGCAGTGTCTATATCAATAGCCATCTTAAGAGTTCATGGGGCTTCTCTTGTGGTCAGACAGTAAACAATCTGCCTGCAATGCAGCAGACCCAGGTTTGATCCCTGAGTCAGGAAGATCCGGCTTTCTTCATACCTTTGCAACTGCTCCCTGGTACCATCACCTATGGCTGGAGTGGCAAGGTTGTATATGTGACATAGGCTTCAGCCAGGCCATGCTTGTGGAAGAGACCTGCTTGGGATCCCTTTTCTCAGGAGGAAAGTGAACTGGAAGGTAAACTATGGACTTCTTTTGCAATGTGTGCAGTTCATGGGCATATACTTTCTGAGCCATACAGCATCTGTGATAGAAAAAACCCCAGAAGAAAGAGGTTTAGAAGAGAGATGATGCAGTGTGATACATTTGTCTATGCAGGAATTCTTAAAAATAGTGGTGATGGCACTGAACTTCCTACAGCTATGTGGGTTGGGTTTTGAGCTATTTCTCTTGGCTATTAACAGAGTGACTTAAAAGACTAGAAGTGGTGTTAGGACAGAGTGATATCCAAATGCACAATAACGAAGCCAAACCCCTATTGCACTCAATATAGGAAAATTAACTCAAACTGGATTAATAACCTTAATGTAAGCGGTACTACTATAAGATTCTTTAAAAAAAAAAATAGGCCTAAATCCTCATGATCTCAATGTAGAAATTGTTTCCTATATATGGCAACAGAAGCACAAGCCTCAAAGAAAAAATAGCAAATTGGACTTCATCAAAGTTAAAAACTTTTTTGCTTCAAAAGTTTCAAAGGACATCATCAGTAAAATGAAAAGATAATCCAGAGTGGAAGAAAATATTTGTCAGTCATATATCTGATAAAGGACTTAGATCTAGAATAAAGAATTTTTACAATTCAGTAATAAAAAGACAACACAATTAAAAATGGGCAAAGGAGCTGAATAGATATTTCTCCAAAGAAGACATACCAATGGTCAATAAGCATAGGAAAAGATGCTCAACATTATTAGCTGATTAAAGAAAATGCAAATCAAAATCACAATGAGACACTGCTATATTCCTACTAGAATGGCTATAATTTAAAAGACAGATAATAACAAGTGTTGGCAAGGGTGTGAAGAAATTAGAACACTCATATAATGCTAGTAGTTATGTAAAATAGTGCAGTTGCCTTGGAAAACCAGTCTATTCCTGAAAATGTAGACATAGAGTTATTCTATGATCCAGTAATTCTGCTGAAGACAGACAAAAAACCAAACTTGTGCATGAATATTCATAACAGCATTATGTATTATATGTATATATTATTATATAATATTATATATTATGAGTACATAATAGCCAAAAGGTGAAAACAACCCAATTGTCCATTACTGGATTTTGAAAAGTATTGAAAGGAATGAATCTAAAAAATACAGTATATGAAAGAACCCAGCCACAGATGACAACATATTTTATGATTCCATTTATACAAAATATTCAAAAAGGCAAATCAATGGAAACAGAAAGTGTATTATTTGTTGCCTATGCAACCAATGGTTGATGGGGGATAAGGAGTTTAGGGATTCTTAAGGGGAATGGAGTTTCTTTTGGGGTTGATGAAAATCTTTTAAAATTATTTTGTGATAATGGTTGCATATCTCTGTACATATACTAAAAAGCATTGAGTTGTGCACTTTAACTGGTAAATTATATGGTATATGTATTATATCTCAATAAAGGGGCTTCCCTTGTGGCTCAGACAGTAAAGAATCTCTCTGCAATGGATAGGAGACCCGGGTTTGATCCCTGGGTCGGGAAGATCCCCTGGAGAAGAGAATGGCTACTCACTCCAGTATTCTTGCCTGGAGAATTCCATGGACAGAGGAGCCTGGTGGGCTATAGTGCATGGGGTCACAAAGAATCTGACACAATTGAGCACAAAGCTGTTATGAAGGTTAGAATACTGCAGACATTAGGGTCACACGCAGTTTGAATCTCAGTATATCCTGCATGTCTTCTTACATGAAAAAAAAAAGTTTATTTTTCTACCTTGCTCTTCTACTCCAGTAATCTGATTTTCTGCAGTATCTATTTGCTTCCATTACAGCTTTAATTCCAGGTTCATTTTTATCTCTATCCAGTCTATCTTGGTGTCGGATTATTACTTCTTCATGATTCTTTGTTTTAGTCGCATAGATGCAATATATTCTTGAATCTTGCTGAGAGTATGACATAAATGCTTCAAAAATTTCTCCTGCTACTTGGAGTAAATCTCTTTCGTAAGAAGATTTTTTAAAAAAAGATATTCTCTCCCTCTGACCTTCAGTAGTATTTATTTTGTAGATGTGACTTTACTGTTTCTCCACTTGGGGCATCCCATCTCCAAGACAGCACTGCCTGGCCTTCCACAATGAACACTAATTAGCTGTATCCTAAATGTTGTACATGCCCTGGGGTAATGCAAGTCTGAGTCGTCTTCCCTGGGATCAGTCTACAAATAGCTAATGGAATGTTAACTAAAGTTTGTTTGCCATTTTCATTGAACTTTTCGAGTGGGGATATCAAATATCTGCTGTAAGGTGTCAGATATCAGCTCTATTTGCCAGTCCCTTTTTTTTTTTTATCTGTTAAAAGGTTTGATATTGAATTACCTCGACATAATTTAGGAAGATTGAGAGTCACAGATGTATTGATAGGAATTCACATAATTGGAAAAGCACTTGGAAAACTTCAGCTTTGAGAGAAGAATGCCTTATCTTGTGATAGTAATTGCTGGAAGAGGCAACAAGAAGGCTTTTATGAGAAACACTGGTTAGCTAGACAAGTGAATCTCAGATTTGATTCCTACCATACTCAAAATGAATTCCAGATGGATTCAAGAGTTTAAAGAATGTATAGTAAGAAAATGAACAAAAGTAAAATAGAGTTGTTATCATTTTTTTTCCTCTGCAGCAGAATACCTTACCAAGCACTGAGGTCACAGAAAAATAATCATAAAAGAGTTTCAAGTTTGAGTCCATAAAATGAAAACTTCTGTCCATCAACAAAAATAACCAAAATTTAAAAGGTAAACCTACTTTGAATGGTAATGATAATGACAAAGTCATGATCCTAGCATTTAATATCTATACATGGAACCTTAGGAATTAGTGGGTTGGCCAACAACTTCATTTGGGTTTTTTGTACTATATTGTGGAAAAACCCAAATGAAGTTTCTGGCCAACCCAATTCTTTGGTCGCCTTTCTGCCCGGGTACAGTGTAGGCTGGTAGACCCATACTAGACTTTTGACTAACTTGAGCTATGGGAAGGCCATCAAGTAAGTGTACTGGTTAAGAGCATGGCCTCTGGAGTGTCTAGGCTTGAATGTGAGTTTCAGCTTTACTACCTACTAGCTGTGTTGCCTTAGGGAATTCATTTCCCTCTGAGCCTCAGTCTCTTCATCTGTAACATGGAGGATAACGACCATTTCTCCCTTACAAGGTTATAGTAAGGGACAATAAGAGGAGATAAAGGACTTAAAATCCCTAACAACGCCTAGCACACAGAAAGGGCTTGACAAATGGTACCGCTTTGTGTATCATCACTGTTATCCTCATGCTTTTCATCATGAGTCTTTACCATTATCCCCATCCTCATTAGTCTTCATCATCATCGTCACGACCTGTGTTTGAATCCTCCTTCAGGTTTTCTGAGGGTCAGAAGCTTCAGTGGATGAGATAAAATGGGGTCAGATTGGGCAGAACATCACATGTCCCCGCTACTGTTCTGCCCTGGTTCCTCTCCTCCCTTGGCTAGTTTCCTGGTTTGGTACTACCTGCTAACTCCGACATTCCATCCCCTAGCCAGTCCTGATGTGTTAGGGTGCTGTGTGACATTGGGAATGTTATGAAACCTTTGTTTCTTCCAGCGTCCTCACTTGGAAGTTGGGAATAACAGTTGTACATTCCAGTTGTAATGAGGATTTTAAAAAGCGCATGATGATGAAATTTAGCATTGTAGCAGACATGTTGTAGTCCTCCAAACTCTTAATTAATTTTGAGAGAGGGTGACTTGCTCAGTGTCACATATCTGATTGAACTAAGGAATGCCCTTGGGCACTGTGTCTGAGTATTGTTAGATTTATGGCCTGGTCTCGTGTTAAATACAGAAGGACTGGCTGTTGCTTGGGTGTTCTATGCTTGACCCAGTTCTCTCTGAGCGCCATTTTCATCCACTTCTGAAATTCCTATGGCGGCTTTTCCTCACTCAGTAGCCTTTTGGCTTTCTGTGATAGCTTACTTTTCTTTTGTTTCTTTTCAAATTACTTATGACCACTTGGTTTTTTTTTTATACATAATTTAGAGAACTGAAGCTAACACCCCTCCCCCACGTAACAGTTGGCAAAAACACTAAAAATATGCCAAACCTTAATTTTATGTGTGTACTTTTTTTTTACCCCTTAAGAAATAATAAAAAAAAATTATACTTGCAAAACATACAGTGTGGGTCTTGAATCAAGTAATCAAGTTACTTCTGCCAGATGCCTCTGACAGCACCCAAGAAGGTCTAGATTTCTGGGAATTGTATTCCTGTGTGTTCCCATCTACATGTCTGCACTTTGTGTGTATGTAAGGTGTGGGCTGCATGCAGCTCCCCCACCCCAGGACACAGTTCCTGGTGTTAAAAAACAATGCCGAGGACATTTTGGGGGGTTTCAAACAGCATATTTTTGTCTCAACAGTCTGATGCTGAAGCAGACCTCCTCTGGAAAAGCAAGTCTGTTCCTTGTGCAGTTTATCCCCAGCCCCCTCCCACCCTAGCCATATGCCTTTTCTATCTAACTCCCTTCTCTTGGATGCCATAAGGTTTGGCAGAATCTTGGCACGGGGCTCAGAGATCTGAAATTATGTTGGGTGTGATGTCTGACCATCCTCTCCTTGTCTGTCCAGCTTTCCTTTCCGTGGTGAAATGGATATGCGTGGTGATGTGGATTTTGATGTGTCCCTCTGGCAGTTGGAATCAGTTGCATCTCATTGATATTGACATGCTCACTCTGATTTAAACACTGCCTTTTAATTTAAAGCATTTTATTGGGAAGGTGTTCTTAGCATATGTTTCCAAATGACATTATTCTTCTGTAGCTATAATTCAGTGGGAACTAGATTCAGTAGGAGCTGGATCATTGCCCCTTGGATGTGATTCCTCTACTTATAAGACGTAGTGCCACAGTGTTAGGCATCACAGATGAATGGTTGTCCTTGTGTTATTAATATTCAATACAGAAGATGTATCCAAATACTTTTGCCACCTGATATGAAGGGCTGACTCATTGGAAAAGACCCTGATGCTGGGAAGGATTGAGGGCAGGAGGAGAAGTGGATGACAGAGGATGAGATGGTTGAATGGCATCACCAACTCAATGGACATGAGTTTGAGCAAACTCCGGGAGATGGTGAAGGACAAGGAAGCCTGGCATGCTGCAGTCCATGGGGTCGCAAAGAGTCAGACATGACTGAGTGACTAAACAACAATGTTGTTACGGCCCCTATGCTGTAAACAATTCAGGGTCATTCGTGAAACACTCTAGAAAGACCACAGTATTATAGCTGCCATCTTGCTTCTCTGAACTCTGCCTTCCTCAACAATTTCCCACTAGGTTCCCTGACATCGTCCACCTATAGGATTTCTCTTCCTCAAGTCCTGAGCTCATCATGATTGAGAAAGCTCCTGTACTCCTTTCCTTTAACACTATGGTCCTTAGAAGGAATTCACCTGTACCCTAGATCCAGGCTCCAGCAGCTAGCCACCACTCTTGGTTTCCTCTTTGACCCACCCCCTAAACCATCTACTAAAGTCTGTTTGGTGGTAACCAAATTTTGGACCTATGCACCACCAGAAGCTAGTTCAAGGTACCTATGCAATTCTTCCTTCCTTCCTTCCTTCATTCACTCAACCACTCAAGAAAGATTTGCTGGATCCCTGCTCTCAAACAGACTTTCCCCAGGCCTTGCGAAGGAGACAGAAAAGCAAGGGGACAGTTACACAATAGTAAGATAAAGGCTAAATTAGAGGGAAGCCCAGAATGCTATGAAGAAGAGATTCTTAACCCAGTCAAGGGCTGAACAGACAGCACAGAAAGGGCGATTGTGCAGAGACATTTTGTTGGAAGCAAATTCATGGAACTGAGTTTGCACACAGCCAGCACTTCTGCCTCTGTCCATGGGACTTGTTTCTGCCTTAGTTCTCTGCCTCATACTTTACTGGTTGCTCTTCCTAATTCTCCAGTCCCACCTTTGGTTGGAAGATCTTGAGTAGAAGTGAATTTCACTAGAGCCCAAGTTCCATGCTTAATTCCCACTGGTACCCCCATCCCCTCCTGATATCTGAGCCTTGGACTCTCATTGCTACAGCATCTTCCTGTGTAGTCAGACTGGCCCAGACAGGTATGTGGAGAACCAGACTTTAGGAGCTGGGTCACATACTGGTCCACACCTGCCTGTCCCGAGCCAGGTTAGCTCCCCCAGACCCCTTCTCTTTGGTCCCATATACTGGATTCTCCTCCCAGCTCAGAGTCCACATTTAACCGCTATCTCCTGCAAGGTTCAAGCATACCTCACATCAGCACAACCGAACTACAAGTATAATTATATATATGTTGAATGGGCTGAATGTGGTACAGTAAAGTCTGAAAATAATTTTTTTTCCCAACCAAGACTCTTTAAATCAATACCCACTTCCTATTTGTGGGTAAAATCTCAAACAGAGATATGAGCTTTTTCTGGCAATTTCATGTATCAGAACAGACTCACTTTTAGAGTACTAACAAGTTCTGTTTGATTTAAATTAAAATTTCACTCTCTTACCCAATTCTCTTTGTCCTCCAAGTCCCTAGCTCAGGGCGGACTCAGCCTCCTGCCTTGGAAGGGAGCTCTGCCTCCCAGCTCCTGCCCTCTCCTCTCCATTCACCTGCTTCTGGGGAGAAGGAATTAGAGGGAAGTAGTAATTCTTGTTTGACACTTGCTGGCATAATTGGGTCTTGATGTTCTCACTGTGGCAGATGCCCAAATGCTCAAGGAGAGATTCTGTGAGTCCTTGCAGCCTGGCTCCCCTGGGGGGGCGTATTTCTGGCATGGATGATGCCGCCTCTGGCTGGCTAACAGCCTCCCTTCAGTTCTGACTCAGAGGGAACGGCTCCGGACTCCTCCTGCTCGCAGTCTTCAGCCTGCAGGCCATCCTCCTGTGTGGCTCCAGCCCAGTACTCTTAGCGGAGTCCACCTGACCCATGGGAAGCCTACACCCGTGCTTCACCTTCTGGATAGGGGGTTCTATCTCCACTCTGCAGTCACAGGCAGTTCCCTGGGGGTTGAGGTGGGCTGAACACCCAACCCTTGTCATTTCCTCCCTTCATGGAGAGGGGACAGGGATGTCACATACTTCCTGTCGGATGGGCAACCCTTGTCCACAAAACCCTTCCTCTGACTCTCCTAAGCTTGTCTAGGCTGAAAGTGGGTGATGAACGGAGGGCCCCGTGTCCCATTTGTGGCCACTGGTGACCTTCGGGCTTCAAAGAAAATTCTGAGACACTAGTGATATTCCCATCTAACAAGAGATACGGTGTGGACTGTTTAATTCGAGAAAATGTACCAGACAGGAAAAGGCCAGGCTTGGAGGAAACCTGGTCTTGAACCGATTGGTTTCATGAACTGAGACCCCTCCTCACTCTGCAGGAGACTTCTGGAACCGTGGCTGGTGCTGTCCTGAGTCTCTATCAGCACATTTTGAGCCACAGGATCTGGAGGGAACCCAGTGGAGAGCTGGAATCGAATTGTGAAGTGGATTAAAGTGATGCCTGCTACGCGCTGTGGGCCACAAACATGCAATAAAGAGGGAACCGGCTCTGGACAAAAGCTGGTCATGGCGAATGGCCGCGCGGGTGCCTCTGGAAGACCGGACATCGGTGGACTGGCCCCACCTCCTGCCTAAGCCCGTGATGGTGGTGAGCTCGGGGAGGGAGGAGGAGAGATGGAGAGAGTGCATGTTGAGGTTTAGTGCGCTTAAGAGAAAGCCCACTGGAAGAAATTTTGAGTCAGGGGGGAGGGAACAGGGTGTGGAGAGAGGAGGAGGTAGGAAGAAGAGGTAGCAAGTGAGAGTGAGCGAGAGAGAAGGAGAATGCAACCCGGAGCAAGAAAGCCACAGCATAGGTCCAGAACGACCTGCACTCTGGCCGCCTCGCCCAGGGTGTCGCGGAGCGCGTGCTGCCAGTTCAGTGACCGCACAGGCCTGAGCCTACAGGGTTGTATCCTGGCCTCCCGGCCACCCTCGCGCGACTCCTCGTCCAAGTGGCGGAGAGGAATAATATGACGGGTTCAAAGTCAGGGACTCCAAGGAAAATGCAAGTAAGGGCTTCCTGGAGGTGGTGTCCGGCCGGGGGGTGTTAACAGGGATGCGGTGACTGGGGAAGGGGGCCTTCAGGAGGTGGGAGCAGCAGCAGGAACGACACAGACCCCCTCACACCCAGCAGGAGAGTAGACTGGACAGAGGCCAAGAGTTGGGTCAGGGGTCAGAGGTCATCAGCACCTTAGCTGGCCTCTGGGAACTTGGTTGCTTGCGTTCTTTGACCTTTAATAATTTCCAAGCCACCCAGTGTAGTTGGAGTCCAGGCGCTGACCCCTCCTGCTTAGCCCGCAGTGTTACAGTCTCCGTTACAGTGAGGGAACCGGCTTACCTTCCGCGCGGCCCCTCCGACCCGCCCAGCTGTATCTTCGCCTCCCTCCTCCTCTCCTCCTCCCGCCCCGCCCCGCGCCCAGGTGGCCGGGAAGTCGGCGGAGAACCTTCGCGGCTGCTGTAGTCATCGTCTCTAGTCTCCACCAGCACACCCGTGAACGAAAGAGTGCAGGATAAGGAACAGGCAAGGGTGTGGCTGACTCTGGAGTCTGAAAGCCTAACTTCATCATCTTCATCATTTTCTCCTGGACAAGTAAGTCACTTACCATCTTTGTTTCCAATTTCCTCTTAACCCCCCTGGGGATTGTTGAAGAGTCCATCGAAGTTGCTGCTGCGTAATGCACAAATATCAGCTGTTTAACAAAAACTACAAGGCAGGGGTCCCCAACCGCCGGTCCGTGGGCCGGTCCCGGTCCCGAGGCCTGTTAGCCCCCAGGCCGCAGGGCAGGATGCCGGCAGGGGTGAGCGAGAAGCTTCGTCTGCCGCTCTCCATCTTTCCCCATCCATCGCATTACCGCCAGATTCATTCTACGACCCTGTCTGGGGAAAACTTGTCTTCAGCGAAACCGGTCCCCGGCGCAAAAAGGTTGGGGACAGCTGCCCTAAGGCAATGGTGTTAACTGCATAGGATTGCTTTCTAGCTAAGAAACTTTCCCCAAATACTTATCATGGCCTTACGAGTTATATCAGAGTTTTTCAGTGTTTCTCAAAGGTAAGAGTTACCTGGAACTCTGCTTAGAAATACAGATTGCTAGGCTTCTTTCCAGAATTAGAATTTCCAGGGGACAGGCCCGGTGATCTTACTTTAGCAGGCATTCCAGATGATTCGGGCAGCAGTCTGGTTTGGGAAATGGGGCTCTGTGGTGTTCTATAAAACTCAGGTGCTGGGAATCTAATAGAGGAGGTCAGGGTAAGACATGGAGGTTGAGGGTGTGTGATAAGAGATGCAGCCAATAATTTATTAGAAGTGAGGCCTTATTTTTTAAGCGTTGGGCATTAGAGTTATTGGTTTTTGTCCTGGTTGTGAGTCCGAGTCTTTGCGCTGAGGAACCAGGCTGCCCTTCTCCCTGTTGCTTTCATCCTGAAGATTAACAGCCATGTTCTTCAGCAGCTGCTCCTGTGGGAGAAAGGCCAGGGCACTGAGAGCATAAAGACAAATAAAATCAGAATCTTGAGGGGATAACCACCATCTCGTGTTCTCTGCAGCATTACTCACAGTAGCCAAGTTGTGGAAGCAACATAATTGTCTGTTGATAGATGAATGGATAATGAAATTGTGATAAATACACACAACACACACACAATGGAATACTAGTCAACCTTAAAAAAAATGAATCTTGCTATTTCCAACAACACTGATGAGTGTAGAAGACATTATGCTAAGTGAATTAAGCACTGAAAGAGAAATGCCACATGGTCTCACTTACATGTGGAATCCACAACGGTCAGACTCATAGAACCAGAGCAGGGGAAGGGTGGGGGGAAGAGGAAATGCTAGTCAAGGGTACAGAATCTCAGTTTTGCAGGATGAGTACGTTATAGAGGTCTAAGGTACAGCATGGTGGGATTATGGTTATTACACTGTATTATGATATTAACATTGTAGATCTTAGATGTTCTTACTACATTAAAAAAGGTAACTGTGAAGTAATAGATGTGTTAATTAGCTTGACTGTAGTAATCATTTCATAACATGTGTATATCAAAACATCATGTTGCAGACTTTAAATATATACAATTTGTATCGAATAATAAAATGTAAAAAATAGAGGTTTACCAGCACTGGCAATAGTTTCAGGCTCCTAGTAGACCCTTGAACACTGATGAATGAATGAGCTACTAGTAGATAGCGGCCCAGAATCATTTTGTGATGGCCAGGAGTTCATCCTAAACTGGGACAATTCCTAGCAAAGGAGGCACTGGACAAACAATCCAGTTGTATCTTCCTGGGAGTGCTATTTTCATTGGCAGTAATCACAGCCACTACTAACTGAGCAGACGCCACTTGCCAGGCATTGTGCAAATTGCTTCATTGCCAGCTGGGAGGCAGGTGCTACTGGTATCACCATTACCCTCTTTTCACAGAGGAAGCTCAGAGAGGATAAGTAAATCCTTAAGAATCCACAGCCAGTGGGAGGGGACCTGAGATTTGAACCCAGGCAGCCTGACTACAGTGCTGGAGTTATTATTGTTAATATTTTATTTATTTATTTGGCTGCCCCCGGTCTTAGTTGTGGTACACGGAATCTTTTAGTTGCGGCATGCGAACTCGAGTTACAACATGTGGAATCTATTTTCCTGACCATGGATTGAACCTGGGCCCACCTGTAGCACAGTACCTTAGCCAGTGGACCACCAGGGAAGTCCCTAGTTTGGAGTTATTAATGCGACCCTGAGCCATATCTCAGGCATCGTGTGAGTTACTGGATATCTTTTACTAGAGGAATATGGTTGGGTCCTCAGGGTGCAATTTGAAATGGTGCTTTGCAGACAGTTCGTGAGGCTGGAGGCAGGGAGACTGCTCAAGAGATCAGGGCAGAGATGAGGAGGTCTGGATCAGGACAGAGGCTAGAGGACTGGAGGGGAGACCCTGGAGGGGACATCTGACCTCACACCCACCTTCTAGCCCCACAGCCCTGCATGTCTGTCTCTGATTTATGGTCTTCAGGCCCAGGGCACCCACGTTCAGTGTGATGAGCCTTTGCTGACCCTTTAAGTCGGCTGCACTCCTGTGCTCTTGGGGCTGGCACCTGGTGAGGAATAATGGACTATTCTCCGTCTTGGTAAGGACCTTTCAGTGTTGGGTCTGCCTTGACAAGCTTTACCCGTCGCACAGCTTTCAAGATTTATGAGGTTGATTTGCAGTCACTGGTCACTTTCCTGTTCTGAATTCTCTAATGCTTCTCTCTCGTTTTCTGCTTTAGAGTCCTTATGCTTTTCTTCTCTTTATATTTTATTCTGCTTGAGTCATGACAGTTTCCCTCTTTATTGCATTGCTTCGAAGAAACCCCTTCCCTGTAACCCAGTATTGTCCGTCAAAGCAGCTCCAAGTGTAGAAAAACCAGGAATCTAGAATCTGAAAAACCTGTGTCCAGGGACCATTTGATAATTAGCTTGAGCCTTGATCTCCTTGACTGTAGAGTAAGGATCCTTTACCTCGCAGAATTGTTCTAAAGGTTAAATGAAAAGATATTTGTATAAAAAGGCTCTGTAAATCCTAGGACATAATGTAAATGTTGATTAACTTTGTTTAGTTCAGTTGTTCATAATTTCTTCCCATTCAGTCATCTCCTTCTGCCCTGTTCTTGTGATACCTTCTCTTTGGCTGGATGACAGGAGTTACTAACATGAAAAACACCTGCCTGGGGTGGCACGTGGGACCTGATTGAAATCACCTGGTCAGAGAGATGCACTGGATCACTTTCTCTGCTGGAAGGGGGCTTCTCCCTTCCAGCGTGGTCAGAAGACTTTATTGCTCAGGGAGACAGACAGTTTTCATATTGTATTTTCTTTTCTGAAATTAATTATAGCAGTACTTTTCTATATTAAAAGTTAATTGTTAGTCACATTAGGGAATTATTTAATGATTTGGTAGTTGCATTGCCAAAAATACTTGAGGCCAAAATTAGTGGACTCATGGGGAGGTGAAACATCTTGAAATTTGCAAGTTGGGTTTGAATAGTATTTTCCTAGTTCGCTGGGTTTCAGGAATAACCTGAGGTGCTTGTGAAAGCACAGATTTCCTGCCCCCCTCCACCCTTGAGGGCATGAATCAGCTCCCCAGCTAATTCTTAGCATCAGGCAACTCTGGAAAGCACTGATTTTGTACATCTGGGAGATATTTTTTATACCTGTCTTAGTATTCTTGCCTTATTCCTAAATCATAGTTTTAAAAGCTAACAAATTCAACATATATATTATTTTAACAAATCCATTGTGTGTGTGTGTGTGTGTGTTTTGCATATCCCCTACATACTCATATACAGCAAAAGTTAAACACACTCTCTGGTTTGTAAAAATAAGAAATTTATAATATTGAGTTATGAAGTTGGTTTCTATTGTCTTTCTGTTTTGGGGCTTCCCAACTGGCACTAGTGGTAAAGAATCTAACTTGGGAAAGGCAAGGTGAACTCCCTTGCTTCTCTTTTTTGTTATGTTTTTAAAAAAATTATTTTAATTGAAGGATAATTGCTTTATAATATTCTGTTGGTCTGTCCCATACATCAACATGATTCAGCCATACAGGTGTACATATGTCCCCTCGCTCTTGAACCTTCCTCCCACCTCTCCCCCCAGTCCCTCTAGGTTGTTACAGAGCTCCAATTTGAGTTCCTTGAGTCGTATAGCAAGTTCCTAATGGCTATCTATCTTACATACGGTAATGTATGTTTCCATGCTACTCTCTCCATTCGCCCCACCCTCTCTTTCCTCCTCCCCACCACCCAAGTCCATAAGGCTTTCTTCTCTCTATGTCTCCATTGCTGCCCTGCAGATGGGTTCAGCGGTACTATCTTTCTAGATTCCATATATATGCATTAATATATGATATTTGTTTTTCTCTTTCTGACTTACTTCACTCTGTATAATAGACTGTATCCCTTGCTTTCTTAATTCCCCAAAAGAATTTGTTCAAGGAAAATTTTTTGACAGCTACAAAAGTAATCAAGGCTGTTAGCAGTGAGGTTATCAATTTTAGTGGTTTCTGACTGAAAGAGGTTTTCCAACTATTTCAGTAGGACTAATTTGAAGACTCAGATTAAAAACATAGGCACTGTGCTGAGTGCTTTCTCATATATAATCTCATTTAATTTACATAGCAACTTTGCAAATATATGATCACCATTTTTCAGGTGAGGAAATAAAGGCTCTGAGAGTTTAGGGAACTCACCCCCAAGTTACATTGCTAGTTAGAGCTGTGACTTCCTTGAAAACCTCATAATCAAAAATCACAGCTGTCCTTGAAATGAATTGCTCTTGAGCCTGAAGAGTTGAATTTGGATGTGCTTTTTTGAGAGATTAATGATTAACCTTAGAATTTAGAATAACAGCATGGATGTTGGTAACGTGCAGAAACATATTTGCCGTAATAGAAAGGGAACAGATTTGAACAGTCAGAAAAAAATGGCATTTAGGAGTTTTGTGACCTTGAACAAGTTTCTGAACTTTCCTGAAATTTGGTCTCTGAAAAATGAAGACAGTAAGTGCCTAATTCACTCTTCAGAGATGGTTGAGAGAAGTGAATGAGACTCCGATTTAAAGGGTCTAAGAGTGTCTGTCACACAGTTAGTGCTTAATAAAGTTGACTTCTTTCTTCTTTCCTCCTCCTGGTCACAATTTGAATGTCTGCAATTTAACCCTGTCATTATACATTTTCTTCTCAAGCTTTCTACCAACCCTTTTCTAACTGTAATAGGATTCTTAAGAATAATATTTAAATGTATCCATAATAACTAACATTTATGGAGTGTTTTACATGCATTATCTTTGAATTCTCACCACAGCTTCTTGAGGAAGATAGTATTATAATTATCATTTTCAATTTACAGATGAGGAAGCAGGCTGAGAGAGGGAAGTGATTGTCCAAGGACACACACGTAGTAATGGCAGATATGAGATGAGACTAGATCCACCTTACATTCTTTTTTAAACAATATTTGTATTTATTTATTGGGCTGTGCCGAGTCTTTTGGAGAAGGCAATGGCACCTCACTCCAGTACTCTTGCCTGGGAAACCCCATGGACGGAAGAGCCTGGTAGGCTGCAGCCCATGGGGTCGCAAAGAGTCGGACACAACTGGGCGACTTCACTTTCACTTTTCACTTTTATGCACTGGAGGAGGAAATGGCAACCCACTCCAGTATTCTTGCCTGGAGAATCCCAGGGACGGTGGAGCCTGGTGGGCTGCTGTCTATGAGGTCGCACAGAGTTGGACACGACTGACGCGACTTAGCAGCAGCAGCAGCAGCCGCTGGGTCTTTACTGTAGCATGTGGAATCTAGTTCCCAGACTGAACCCAGATCCCTTGCATCGGGAGTGCAGTGTCCTACCCACTGGACCACCAGGGAAGTCCCTTGCCTTATATTCTTAACTGCCATGTTCTATTGCTTCCAGAAAGATAACCACTTGCCAGTTTTTCCTAGTCTGGAGAGATAGGTCCTGCAGAGGGGAAGGGGGCAGTCAACACCAGTCCTCTGGTTTTCCTGAGTCCAGGACTGTCAATTTTGGTTCTGAAGAATGGGTTGACTTGTTCATGTTTTTCTTTGGGAACTGGCATCTTGTTATGATTAATCTCATGTGTCAATTGAACTAGACCTTGGGATACTCAGCATAGACATTAATTTCTGAGTGTATCTGAGAGTGTTTTTGGATGTGATGAGCATTTGAATCAGGGGACTCAGTCAAGCAGATTGCCCTCCCAAATTTGGATGCACATCATCCAAATCCATTGAGGACCTGAACAGAACAAAGAGGCAGAGGAAGGGGGGAATTCTCTCTCTCCGCCTGACTACTTGAGCGGGGACGTCAGTGGTTTGCCCACAGGCTGGGACTTCTACCATCAGTACTTTTGGTTTTCAGACTTTTGGAATTGGATTGAAACTTGCACCATTGGCTTTCCTAGGTTGGTCTTTAGCTTGCAGGTGGCAGGTCATGGGGCTTCTCAGCCTCCATAATCACAAGAGCTAATTCCTCATTATCTGTCTGTCTGTCTATCTCTTTCTCTCTCCTGTTGGTTCTGTGTCTCTGGAGGGCCTGGACTGATACACATCTAATCAGGCTAATTCCTAATGTGATGCTTAATCTCCTATCATGATTTCCCCTGAGTTTTCTTGTAACTTTTCTAAGTAGCCGTAGGAGCAGTGGCAGCAGAACCAGCAAGAGTGATTTTGATCAAATATGTACAGTTTCTGCAACTTTCTCCAGTGCTTCTAGAGCATCAAGAGAACTTGTCAGATGCAGGCTGCATCTGTATTACTAATACCAATGTTTGTCACTGATTTCTTTTAATCTCTTAAGTTTCTTTTCCCTGACAAAGCTACCTCCCAGATTCTTCAGCTTTCTTTACCATTTGTTCTAGTTCCACTGCTTCCTCTTCTGTATGCCTTCTTGGTGAGTAAGAGCAGCAACTGGTGTGACTGGAGCCCTTTACACTTTATAAAGTACTGTGTAGTTTAATTTTGTCCCCACACTGTCATTGCCCTTGCTGTGCCTTCTGTCTGGAACACACTGCCCCTCTTAGGTCTGGCAGACTTCTAATCAGGTTCCCAGGTGGCTCAGTGGGAAAGAGTCTGCCTGCCAATGCAGGAGGTCCAGGTTTGATCCCTGGATCAGGAAGATCCCCTGGAGAAGGAAAGGGCAACCCACTTCAGTATTCTTGCCTGGGAAATCCCATGGACAGAGGAGCCTGGTGGGGCTACAGTCTATGGGGTCACAAAAGAGACAGACACGACTTAGTGACGAAACAGCCACAACAAACTCCTATTCATCCTATAAGACCTAGGTCAGATATCCTGTCTGAGGCTTCTGAATGTCCCAACATTCTGACACTCTGATAGCTTTGAACATGCCAAGCATATCCAGCTTTGGACCTTTGCATTGACTGTTCTCTCAGGTTGGAACATTCTTTTCCCAGATTTCTGCATGACTTATTTCATTTCAAATTTCACTCAAAACTTACCTCCTTTGAGAGGCCTTCATCCTTCATAGACATTAGCCTATTACTAATGTTCACAAATATTGATTAATTTAGCTCTGTAATGCTAGGGGGAAAAAAAGAAAAGATTAATTGACTATAGGTATGTGGGTTTGTTTATGGCTCTCTGTTCTGTTCCATTGAGCCACATGTCTGTTTTTGTGCCAATACCACACTATTTTGATTACTGTAGCTTTGTACTATTGTCTAAAGTCTGCGAGGGTTATACTTCCTGCTTTGTTCTTTTTCCTCACGATTGCTTTGGCAGTTCTGGATCTTTTATGGTTCCATATAAATTTTAGGATTTTTTTGTAATAGTTTTGTGAGAAATGTCATGGGTAATTTGATAGGGATTGCTTTAAATCTATAGATTGATTTGGGTGATGTGGCCAACAACTCCCCATTTTTAAAGTGTGGGCTGCACGTAATTTCCTTTCAAAGAGTAAAGTAGCGAAGTGACTAAAAAGAAAAAAAAAAAAAAGAATAGCATCACAGCAGAGAAAACTGGCAAACACTCCCTCCGTCAGGTGATTAGAGTCCGTATCAACAGTAATGTCACATTGACTGTATGCACCCAGGCAATATGATGTGATGAGGGGGGTGCTTTACCTCTCTGATGTCCCTCCCCAAATCCATAGCCACAGACTGATCATAAGGAAAACACCAGATACACTTCAGTAGAAGAGAAACCCATAAAATACCTGACCAGCCCTCCTCACAATGGTCAAGGTTGTCGAAAACAAGGAGTATCTGGGAAATTGTCACGGCCAAGAGGGGCCTAGGGAGACCTGATAACTAAATGTGATATGGTCTCCTGATGGGATTCTGGAACAGAAGGAGACACTAGGTAAAAACTGAGGAAATCTGAATAAATTACGGCCTTTAATAAATAAAAATGTATCAACATTGGCTCATAAATTTTAATAAGTGTATTATGATTCAGAATGTAAGGGTGAGAGCGTGTTTAGGAACTCCTTGTATACTCTTCCTAATTTTTCTGTGAATTTAAAACTGTTCCAAAAAATGAAGTCTGTTTAAAAAAAAACGCAGATCCTGGATGAAGTCACTGAGGGTGGGGCCCAGGAAGCTGCGGATTTCCAGGTCTAGAGGCTTCCCAGGTGGTGCTAGAAGTAAAGAAAAAGTGAAAGCGAAAGTTGTTCAGTCGTTTCCCACTTTTTGCGACCCTATGGACTGTAGTCCATGGAATTCTCCAGGCCAGAATACTGGAGTGGGTAGTCTATTCCTTCTCCAGCAGATCTTCCTGACCCACGAATTGAACCGGGGTCTCCTGCATTGCAGGAGGATTCTTTACCAACTGAGCTTTCAGCGAAGCCCTAGTAAAGAGCCGGCCTGCAAATGCAGGAGAAACAGGAAACCGCAGGTTCGATCTCTGCGTTGGAAGGATCCCCTGGAGGAGGGCACGGCAACCCACTCCGGTATTCTTGCCTGGAGAATCCCGTGGACAGAGCCTGGCAGGCTACAGCCCATAGGGCTGCACAGAGTCGGACACGACTGAAGCGACGTAGCACACGCACACACGTACTTACTATCAGTCAGTGTTTAAACAATCACTGGCTCATCATACAGTTGGTTGCTTGGCTGCTCCCTACTTGGACATGATTTAATCAAAGTCATAGAGCCTGTCTCCTAGTCTCTGAGACCCTGGGCTGATACAGAACCTGGCTCAGGAAAGTGCTCCATAGAAGTGGACTGAATAATTATTATTAATGACCAGTTCTGCATCTGTGATGGCAACTTGGAGAGAAACAGTTAAAACAATAAGCCCTTAGGTTCAGTTTCAACTTATCTTAATGACACAGCACTTGCTTGCAGTCATTTCTCTCTTGACTCCATCAGGAGGCATTTACCCTGGGCAATGCTGCGATTGTTAAGGATTCCTGGTCCCCATTGACTGGTCTTTGCAAGGCTGGCATTGCTGCTTCCAGTCTTTGGGGCATGCTCTCTGCTCCCATGGGTGCTGGGGGAATGAGAAGGGGTACAGGAAGGGGTGAGGGCCAGTCATCTGCAGATGTCCAGGGTGCGTGATGAGGGAGGTGCTAATTGAGTAGAGCTGGGAATCAGCCAGGCCACCGCCAGGGCCACCTGCCTGCTCATTCACAGACTCTTGTGGGGCGCTGGCTTCCTGCTGCCTGGCTGGAAGCTTGGGCCAGAGAAGCTCAGCAGCCTGGGGAACCTCTGCTGTAAACTCCAGAAGTGCTGGAATCTCCTGCCTCCTCTCGTGGCTTCCCTGTGGCCTGGTCTCATTTCCTGTCATTTTCTTCCCAGGTTGGCTGTCATTTCCTGGCTTTGATCTTTGGCTGTGGCTTCTGGTCCCAGTTTCTTTTTGACTCTGGGGAAGCAGCATCTAAGCAGACTGAGCCTCTGCTGTTACATTCTCTGGCGTTGCCCTGGGGTGACCCATTGTGTTCTGTCTTTGGAGGGACCATGTGGACTGTCAAAACAAATTCAAGAGCAGCTTTCAAAAATGGCTCCTATGCGTGAAACAGGAGCAGCAGCTGGCTCACTCTGGGCCAGGCAGTGTGCTTTGCATGCATTCTCCCAGGTACCCCTAAACACCAGCCCCATGAAGAAATATTATAAATAGACCCATTTCTCAGGAGGAGAAACTGAGGGCCAGAAAAGTTCAGTCTCTTGCCTCTAATAAGTGGTGGACATGGGCTTTGAATGCAGGTAGTCTCATGCTAGTATATAAAGTAGGTTGATCCTTAACAGAAATGTATGCATTAACAGAGACTAAGTAATAGTGACTTAAAATAGGTTTTAAGTGACTTAAGGAAAAGTGGTGACTTAAAATAAAATAGGTGTAATTCTCTTTCCTAAAATTCCAAGCTAGGACAAAAGGGATGGAGAGGTGGGTGAGTGTAGCAGACGCATATGTATGATGAGATAGCCAAGGCCCCTCAAGACTTATCACATCTGTCCACTCAGATTATTGACATTTTAACACCTGTACCTGCCTGGGGCTCTCTCTGACCCCAGAGCACTCTGCCTGGAGTCAGAGTGCCCCCTTCTCTAGTATCCCTCAGTGAGTTTCTGCAGCTGTTGGTATATAACTACCCCAGCTCCCTTGCTCCTTGGGCAGGACATCTGAGTCACATTCTTCTCTCTCCCAGTATTCCCCATTGTGACTGAGGTCCAGCTGCCCATATGCGATCAGTAGGTAATGTGCACCTCATTGATTTCTCTCCCTTCTCTGTTTCACTTCCTCGCCCCCTAGTGGTGATTCCTGGGATCGCCTTTGAAATCAGTGCAGTGGACGCTTTAGGGCAGCCCAAACCAAGTACAGTCATGGTGTACTCTGCAGAGCCTCAGGGACTCAAGTTCCTTCTATCTTGTTGCTGCGTCACCCCTCCCACCCCCACCAGGGTGTTATCTTCATCTACATGATCAAAGCTGGTTTATTACCAATACGCCCATTTTCTTATTCCTGAGAACAAATAGAAAGTGAAGAGCAAGAAGCTTCTTTTTAAAAAATGTTTGTTTATCGTGATAAAAGTTACATAAAACATACTACTTTAACCCTAAGTAACTGTACATTTCAGGGGCACTAAGTACATTCACACTGTTGTTCAACTGTCACAACCATCCATCTCTCAAATCTTCACTTTCCTAAGCTGAAACTCTCTCTCTATTAGAAGGGATGGGGGAATGGATGGAGAGGTTAGGACTGATATATACACAGTACTGTGTATAAGGTAGATGACTAGTGAGAACCTACTGTATAGCACAGGGGGAAAAAGGTACAGTCTGTTTGTAGGACATGCATTGTTAACTTTAAAAATGCATTACAATAGACAGTAGGTGCAGGCAAACACTGTTTGATTTCACTTACATGTGGTCCCTAGAACGGTCAAATTCATAGAATCAGAAAGTACATTGGTAGATGCCAGAGGCCAAGGGTGGGGAGGTGAGGGGGTGGGAAGGGGAGTAAGGACTAAATATTAGTACAGAAGAAGGTTCTTTTTAGTGACATAGCCCAGGAGTAGTGCACATCACTTTCCCTTATATCCCATGGGTCACAGTCTCGTCACATAGTCATAGCTATCTGCAAGGGAGTCCTTGTGCTCAGTGAAAACTCCAGGGTTCCATCTCTGAAAGGAAAAAGTGGAGAATGGATTAGCATGAGGTGGGCTTCCCCGGTGGCTCAGTGGTAAAAAATCTGCTTGGCAATGCAGGAGACATGGGTTCCATTCTTGGGTCAGGAAGATCCCCTGTAGAAGGGCGTGGCAACCCACTCCAGTATTCTTGCCTGGGAAATCCCATGGAGAGAGGAGCCTGGCAAGCCACAGTGGGGTCGCAAAGAGTCAGCACGACTGAGCAACTAAACATTAATAACAAAGATGCTATACTATACTGCTTCATTAAGCAGTTGAAGGGGAGGGAATAGGGGTGTTGGGTGGATTGTGGTGAGGTTAAAGAGGCAACCTGGGTGAGAATATGAAGGAAGCTGTTAGGCAGGTTAAGGAATTATGGCTCTCTTTGCTGGGCAACCCACTCCAGTATTCTTGCCTGGAGAATCCCCGTGGACAGAGGAGTCTGGTGGGCTGCATGGGGTCGCAAAGAGTCGGAAACAACTGAGCAACTAAGTACAGCACAAATGAAGAAACGCTTCTATTAAATAAGGGCTTCCCTGGTAGCTCAGCTGGTAAAGAATCTGCCTTCTATGCGGGAGACCTGGGTTCTAGTCCTGGGTTCGAAGATCTCCTGGAGAAGGGAACGGCTACCCACTCCAGTATTCTGGCCTGGAGAATTCCATGGACAGAGGAGCCTTGCAGGCTACAGTATTCTGGCCTGGAGATTTTCATGGACAGAGGAGCCTGGCAGGCTACAGTCCGTGGGGTTGCAAAGAGTCAGACACGACTGAGCGACTTTCATTTGGAGATGATGGTGGGGGAGGGTCACACTGTTTTCAACAGACCTGTGACCTGATGGAGTTAAATTTTTTAAAGAGTGCTCTGTTAATTGATCGGGAGATTGGAATTGACGTGTATACACTACGATGTATAAGATAGATAACTAATGAGAACTGTCTGTACAGCACAGAGATCTCTACTGAATGCTCTGTGGTGACCCAAATGGGAAGGAAATCCAAAAAAGAGGGGGCTATATGTATACATATAGCTGATTCACTTTGCTGTACAGCAGAAACTAGCACAACATTGTAAAGCAACTATACGCAGGAAAAAAAAAAAAAGAGTCCTCTGTTGACAGTGAGGAGTTGAATTGACCAGGGAGGACTGGAGGTCGGGTCAGCAGGTGGCTGACTTGTGCGAGGATCCAGCTGAGAGCCTAATCGGGGGCACTGGCAGTGGGGACAGAGATGCACTCAGGGTATGTTTAATCGGTATTGAGATGAGAGTGCAGGAAAGCATGGAGGATGACATTTGAGTTTCAAAGCTAGACTCCTGGGTTTTGTATTCAGAGATTCGGAACACTGGGGAGCAGTTTCAGCTCGGCCTAGAGGCAGTTCCTTACACGAAAGTTGCTTTTCTGTGGTTCCAGGCATGCCAACTGAGTGGCCTGAGACAGCCAAGTCACACAGTTTCTTTGCTTGCGAGACAGGCTATTCTTAGCCTTTGTGGGGTTATTGCTACAGTGAATAAAGAGGGGATGACCCTTTGCCTGCAAGGTCAATTTAGTCATGTCCGACTCTGCGACCCTGTGGACTCCAGCCGGCCAGGCTCCTCTGCCCCTGGGATTTCCCAGGCAGGAATACTGCAGCGGGTTGTCATTTCCTTCTCCCTTCCTGACCCAGGGATCGAACGCGCGTCTCTTAAGTCTCCTGCGTTAGCAGGCAGGTTCTTTACCACTAGCACTACCTGGGAAGCCCATGGTCCTTTGAGGGTGAGTTAAATGGAAAAATGTTATAATGAGGAAGACTCAAGAAAGACAGAATTGAGGAGGCTGAGATCTAAGACAGAGCATATCACATAGGGACATTTGAAAGGGAAGGCTTTCAGAGAGGCTTTTATTGTATTTGGTTTGTTGGTATATTCTTGTTCAGTGGCTCAGTTGTGTCCGACTCTTTGTGGCCCCATGGACTGCAGCATGCCAAGCTTCCCTGTCCTTCACCATCTCCTGGAGTTTGCTCAAACTCATGTTCATTGACTCAGTCATGGCATCCAACCATCTCATCCTCTGTTGTCCCCTTTTCCTCTTGCCCTCAATCTTTCCCAGCATCAGGGTCTTTTCTAATAAGTTGGCTCTTCACATCAGGTGGCCAAAGTAATGGAGCTTTGGCTTCAGCTTCGGTCCTTCCAATAAATATTCAGGGTTGATTTCCTTCAGAATTGACTAGTTTGACTCTTTGCAGTCCAAGGGACTCTCAAGAGTCTTCTCCAGCACCACAGTTAGAAAGTATCAATTCTTCGGCATTCAGCCTTCTTTATGGTCCAACTCTCACATCCGTACATGACTACTGGAAAAACCATAGCTTTGACTAGACAGACCTTTGTTGGCTAAGTCATGTCTCTGCTTTTCAATATGCTGTCTAGGTTTGTCAGAGCTTTTCTTAAACTTGTTGGAAAAACAGACTTTGGTGTCTAGCACCTAAGAGCTCCAAACCTGGCTCTCCCACACATTTAGCTGTATGAACTCAGGCAAGTTACTCAACCTCTCTGAACCTCAGGTGCCACACTGGGAAAGCAGAGGCAAACATTACTTTCTCACAAGGTTGTGAATATTACATGACAGTGTGTGTGATGTGCCCAGCACAGAGCCTGGCACACGAAAGGTGCTTAACAAAGATGAATTTCCCCATTTGTCTAAGAAGAACTGAAAGATCTATTTGATTCTGTTGGTTTAGTTAAAAAAAAAAGTGTGTGTGGGGGGACAGTTAATTCAGACAGGAAAAAGGAAAAAAATACCCCCTCTGATATTTGGAATTCAGTCAAGGGAACCTGGTTGTTTGACTCGAATCTTCTTTTTCCACCAATTGTGTTGGCATGGTCTCAGCATAGCCTTTGTCAGAGCCACTTGCTAGAATACCAAAAGAAGAGACTCTGTGGAAATACGAGGCAGGATTGATATGGTGACTTTGGAAACATAAAATAGGGTGACATGAAACGATTAAATCATGTTTCCCCCTCCCACCTCAGGGTAATGACTCCAAGATTGAGGGGAATGGCTCCAACAGAAGGGAGAGGGAGCCATAGTTGCGGTCCACATGCCCGCTTCATTTTGCGGTCACTCCTAGCTGCCCATCTGTTCGTGGCGGCCTGGTCTAGCCAGGGGGCTTATAAAACGGTATCCACATCTAAGGATGCCTTCACTCAGCAGCTGGGAGGATGAGGGAGAGCCACATCCAACACCAGGCGCTTTCTGCTACACCTTCATGCCCCTCTCCACTCTGTTTTCTCCTGCTTGCCTTTCAATGTCACTTAAATATAGTTCTCAATTATTGTTATTTGTAACAGAATGTAAAAAGGAAAGGTTGCTAAAATGTATGGAATTCCTATTCTGTGCTAGGTACTCGCTGGACAGTGTGTCTAGTATCCGATTGTCTAATCATTCCCATCGGGTAGGCATGATGAAGAAACTTAGGCTCTGAGAGATTAAGTCACTTTTCCAAGTCCATAGACTAGGAGGCGGTGGCACTGGCGTAGGCCTCTAGTCTCTCTCTGCAGAGATTTTACTCTTGGACTAATGATGAATAACAATTAGAATACCCTAACACACCCACCCACCCACACTCACACCCTATCATCACCACCACCAAGAGAGGCACACCCACCCACACAGACACACACACACCCATCACCACTACCATCATGCCAACCAACACTTTCTAGGTTTTTGTCTCTCCTAACAGATGATCTCTTATTTTTAGTTTGAACTGAATGACTTCTTTGATGCTAAAGAATGCGCTCCCTCTAGTGGCAGAGTGTGGTTTGGCACAACCTCACTTTCTTGGGGACACAGGTAAATAGAAAGACAGACACTTTCTTTCATGTAGTTCAGTCTTGTCAAAAGACACAGTATTGAGACTTTCTTAATACAGTGTAAAGAAGGAATCCAGATCTGGGCAGATCCCCATTGCAAAGTTAATGCCAAGGGGAATGATGACCTCTTATCCCAGCATAGCAAGAGGACAGTGGTGTTAGCATTTTCACAGAGCTCTGTGATTTCCTGAGAGCTTTCACATAGTGTCTCAGAATCGTCACAACACCCCTGGGAGGCAGGCGTCCCTACTTTATAGTTAAGTGAGCTAGGAATCAGTGTTGTTAAGTGGCTTTTTCAAGGTTACACAGCTGGTCAGTAGAGGAGCCATGATTCTAATTTGGGATTTCTTGTACTCTTTAAACTATACCAGGGAGGTTTTCCAGTACAGAATCAGTTCTGTATCACAGTGGGTTGTCTGTCAGGTGAGGGACAGGTAATCATGGTGATGGATATCAGGATTAAATGAGACAGATTAAATCATAACAGATGGTTATAATTTCCTGTTACTTGTCGCTCTCGCCTCTGGCCCATCCTCTCACTGTGCCAGAAAGATTGAAATAAAAAGCACAAATTCCACTGGATCCTTGCTTGAAAACCCCCACGGCTCCCGTGATTCTCAAGATAGAGCCCGAACTCTTAGGCTTGGCACTCACAGCCTTTCCCAATCAGAACTCACCTTACCTCTCCAGGCAACTTCTCTTTTTGCACCTTAACTTTCTGTCACATTAGGAAACTCACCTTTTTCATCTTTGCTGACAAATATCAGCCCCTTTCATATCTTGTGCCACCTTCTCCATCCGGAGTGATTCTACTAACTTTCCTTTTCCAGGTGAGATATCACCTATCTCTGAAGGATTGTGGAATCGCATGGATTACGCTCTGTGCTCCCTTCTTGACTCTTCTCACACTTGATACATAATTTTACTTTAAGTGCCTTTCTCTCTCTCTGTCTGTCTGTGTTTCCATCTCTCAGTTGTTGCTTAGTTCATCTCTGTGTCCTCAGCACCTAACATAGTTCCTGGCACATGAGGAGTTGACGAGACGTTTGCTGAGTGGCTACAGGAAAGGTACAGAGTATTTTCTTTGGGAATTATGGACAGAATCCAAGCCCACTTGATGTGTAAATGGTGTTTAGGGCTCCTTGACAATTTGTCATAAAAATTTGTTGTGAGCCTGCATTCAAATACTTTTGCTGCTGCTGCTGCTAAGTCGCTTCAGTCATGTCCAACTCTGTGTGACCCCATAGACGGCGGCCCACCAGGCTCTGCCGTCCCTGGGATTCTCCAGGCAATGGAGTGGGTTGCTATTTCCTTCTCCAATGCATGAAAGTGAAAAGTGAAAGTGAAGTCGCTCAGTCGTGTCCGACTCTTTGCGACCCCATGGACTGCAGCCTACCAGGCTCCTCCATCCATGGGCTTTTCCAGGCAAGAGTACTGGAGTGGGGTGCCATTGCCTGCTCCGCAAATGCCTTTGGCCATGGTGTTAAATTCAATGTAAAAATAAAAAGTACTTTTAGGGGAAAAAAATGATGCAAATAAGACCACTTGGTTAACTGTGGGACTTTTTTCACCATACTTCTACAAATGCTTTTGAGCATGAGGAAGAGAGGGGAGTTTGTGGCTTCTCCACTGAGTCAGCCTTGAAAGGTCTGGGCTATTTTACAGCTGGTTACCACCAGAGGGCGTTGGCGGCGAGAGTGTGCCATCCCCTTCTCCATGGGCTACCAGGGACCACTGTCCCTTCAGGAACCCACGGAGATCTGACCCAGCTGTTCCCTATCCCACCTTCCCTGAGTTAAGTTTTGAATTATTTTAATGATCATCTATAAAATCTTCTGATTAAACAAATTAAACAGGAGTCTTTGACCCCCCCCAGCAATAAAGAAGATTGATCGCTGAAGAATTGATGCTTTTGAACTGTGGTGTTGGAGAAGACTCTTGAGAGTCCCTGGACTGCAAGGAGATCCAACCAGCCAATCCTAAAGGAAATCAGTCCTTAATATTCATTGGAAGGACTGATGCTGAAGTTGGAACTCCAATACGCTGGCAACCTGATGCGAAGAACTGACTCATTGGAAAAGATCCTGATGCTGGAAAGATTGAAGGCAGGAGGAGAAGGGGATGACAGAGGATGAGATGGTTGGATGGCATCACTGACTCGATGGACATGAGTTTGAGCAAGCTCTGGAGTTGGTGATAGACAGGGAAGCCTGGCGTGCTGCAGTCCATGGAGTCGCAAAGAGTCGGACATGACTGAGCTGCTGAACTGAACTGAACTGAACTGAAATACTTCTGTGGCATCCTTGACCAATGATCTTTCAGCATCTGCTTGAAGCTAGTGGCCTTAATGCTCTGGAGACAGGCCATCAGTTGTTATTACAAACACTTTCCTTAAATATTGATCTAAACTCTGCCTCCTTTAACATCCCTCTTGCTAGTTGTTGGGTATGGGAAGCACAAAATCCTTTTTTCTTCCCTCCAAAATTATTTTCCCCTGTCACCAGCTTTTGAACCCATCTTGCTCAGAGGCTTTGCTGGTGGCTGCCCATGAGCAGTCTCCTCGCGGGCTTGGAGGTCTGCCTGAGTGTGGGCTGCGCACAGCTGTCACTGTGAGTGTGAAATGCAAAAGAGCGTCTGCCGGCTGCCGGCCAGCATGGATGTGTCCTCAGCTTCCTCTGGTGGGAGACGGTCAAGGCTGGAAAAGAAGTATTTATTACACACTATGATAACAGGAATTAAAAACCATCCATGCTCCCTCAGTCATAAAAATCAGTGGTTTCATTTGCTGGGTTTGCTGCCAACGCCTGTCCATATGCAGAGCTCATTTTTATAGTTACACCGATAAGGTGGATATTTCATGTGCTTTTCTCTGCCCAATGAATCCGATTTTTCCTGTCATTTGAAAGTGACTGGAATTATTTCAAAGGCTGTAGGACAGGTCTATGAGGGGAAGCACATTGACCGGCTCACCTATGGCCTGCTGTGGGACAGGCAGGTGTTCCCAGGTGATCGTGGATTGAGGGCAACTGGGTGCCAAGCCCTCCCATGCCCACAGGCCAACAGTAGCTGCCAGGGACCTGGCCCAGACTGAGTCATACCAGTCTGCGAACGGTGGTCAATGGGGCTTCGAACACTCCATGGGGTCTTCAAGGAGTCTAGCTGCCTTCAGCCTGCTGCCCACGGAGCCTGAGGAGGGCTCTCGTTCGTTCATGCCCACAAAACCCCCACCGCCTGGCTCTGTCTTTGCCTGGGCCGCTGTACTGGTTCCCAGTCCCCTCACAGGGAGCCCAGCCCAGCCCCTGTGGTCACATGCGCTCTCACTGATGCTGCCGTGCTGGACGCTGGGATGACCATTCAGATCCCTCTCAGAAATGCAGGCTGCAGTCCTCCAGCCACCAGGAGTGTTACATTCAGACCCCTCTCCCAGCATCGCCTCCACTGTAGACAGCTGCCTCGCCAAAGTCCTGGCTCCTTCCTTGGCAGCCTCCATGATAGAGCAGGGAAATATAGGCCTTGCCGGCTCCCTGCAGCCCCGGCAGCTCTGAAGGGCCATCCCCGCCTCAGAGCGGAGGCCTCCGTTGAGGCTCCATCACAGCCCAGCTTCTCCCTCTCCCCAGTTCTGCCCCCTTCCCTCCCCTTCCTTCCGTGGGCAGTGATCCCCAGATCACACCCGAGTAAACCTTCTCTGTGTATTCTTCAGAGGTGAAAAATGAGGCTTAGAGAGGCCATGGCTTTTCCAAAATCAGATTTCATGATCTCTTTAATATAGAGCAGGTAAATAAATCTATTTACCCTCACTTTTTTGGTATTTTGGGACACTGTGTAAATTTGGAGACCGTTGCAGCTTCCCAGAAAAGATAAGACCAAGTAGAAACAAATGCAGGAAGAACAGGATTAGACTTTGAGGGTATGTGATGAACGGTGCGCAGCCAGCTCCCCTCATCCTGCACTCTCTCCTTCCTCCCCTTCTTGATTTTCTCATGCAGGCTCCAGGGTGGGGAGACTCCCTGGACAGTGATCAGAGACCAGAGGGGTTCCTCGGTGAGACAGTGACAGGTCCAGGAAGTCAGCGGGTGGCGGTCCAAACTCACTGTGCACGTGGACCCTATGGCGTGCATTTGGATTGTGGCCTTTAAAATCCCAGTGCCTGTGGGAGTCTCTGGCCACCCAGTTTTCCCCAGGTGGGTTTGAATCCATTCCTGCCTCACAGGATGCACTGATGCCCTCAACACGTGCTGTCTCCTCTCTGCCCCCAACCCATCCAGGCTGAACCAAGACGAGGGCATTCCTGGCAGGAATGGTGGGGGAGGGTGGACTCAGCGTTGCATCAGCCTCTCTGTTAGAGTAGGCATGGGGCACCAGCACAGGTCCCTGTGACCCCAGATGTTGCCTGAAATGTGCCCCTTCCCCCTGCCTTCCCTTCTTGTATCAGGACACCCACTTTCGGCAGTGATTTTACTATTTCTGAGTTCCTCTAAATCTTGATGGATTCCCTGTGATTGGCCTGTGTTCTAGTTTTCCTGCTGAGTTCCTGTGTGGTGGAGGGGGACTCCCTTCTTTAAGGCTGCCTTCCTGTTTCCCGACTCCAGTCCTCTTAGCCTGACCCCAGTGCCAACGGTGGGCCCACCTTCTGGTTGGGCATTGTCCATTTTTTGTTTATGATTAATACCCCAAGATCCAGCCTTATGCCTGGCACATAGTAGGAACTGAATACATATTTTTTAAATAAATAAATTGTAAACATGTAAGGGAAAGAATGGGGTTCCCCAGGTGTTTCAGTGGTTAAAAAAAAATCTGCCTGTAATGCAGGAGATGTGAATTTGATCCCTGGGTCATGAAGATCCCCTGGAGAAGAAATGGCAACCCATTCCAGTATTCTTGCCTGGGAAATCCTATGGACAGAGGAGCCTGCCGGGCTGCAGTCCGTGGGGTCGCAAAGGAGCTGGACACGTCTTAGCAATTAAACAGCAACAACAAGGTAAAGGATGCTGCAGGAATGGATGGTGATCAATTTTTTGTTTTCAAAGCTAGGATGATATAAAATGCTTGCATTGTTTTTCACCAAAACCTAACCTGTTAGAGAAACCTAAGACTGATCTCCTTAGATTTTAAGAGGTGCCAGAGGACTTAATTTAACATGCTACAACTCTTCAGATTTCAGAGCAGTTACCTTGGATGCTTTTGCTGTATAATCCCAAATCCTGTTCACAATTCTGCTGTTTGGATTTGGTGCGTATTCCCGTCCACTTGGGGATAAATCGCCTTTTTAATAATTCTTTGATAAAATGACTTCAGCCATCTTTGCTGTTCGAAACCCAAATGCACGCAGATATTTATTTATAAACACACCATCTCATGTGGTGTGAAGGGATTCAGATACTCTTTGGAGGTACTTCCACTCTAAGAATCCACTTTTTGAAAAGGAGACTTTGTGGTGGTTCCCTGTGGGGAAATTTTTTTTAAATTTTTATTTATTTTTAATTGAAGGATAACTGTTTTACAGAATTGTGTTGGTTTTCTACCAAACATCAGCATGAATCAGCCATAGGTTTACATAATCCCTGTGGGGAAATTCTGTGATTGTTCCCTGTGGGGAGACCAGCCACTTGACTAAGAAAGGGCAAGGACTTCCCTGGTGGTCCTGTGGTTAAGACTCCTTGCATCCACTGCAGAGGGCCTGGGTTTGATCCCTGGTTTGGGAACTAAGATCCCATGTACCGAGCAGCATGGCCAAAAAAAAAGGAAAAAAGACACCTACATGTACTGCAGGCTCAATTAAAAAATAAAAATAAAGGGCAATAATAGGGCTGGGCATAAGCTACATGTGAGGCCGACTTGGGGAGGTGGCTGAGGGTAGGAGCTTTTCCTCTAGGTCCTCCCTTTGCTGCTGCCTGTTCTTGGGCCATTACTGAGGAACGTCCTGGGCCCAGTTCCTGAAAGTTAGCTTGTGTTCCAGAATGCCTGCCTCCACTTGCCATGGTGGAGCCAGGTCTGCATGCTCTGGATTTTCACATATTCTTCACATGGCCTCTGTCACAGACTGAATTGTGTTTCCCCTAATTCGTATGTTGAAGCCCTAGCCCCCTGTATTTTGAGAGAGGGCCTCAAAATTTTGACTGTATTTTGACTGTATTTTGAGAGAGGGCCTTTAGATGCTTCCCTGGTAGCTCAGATGGTAAAGAATCTCCCTGCAATGCAGAAGACCTGGGTTTGATCCCTGGGTTGAGAAGATCTCCTGGGGAAGGGAACAGTTACAAACTCCAGTCTTCTGGCCTGGAGAACTCCATGGACAGAGGAGCCTGGCAGGCTACAGTCCATGGGGTTGCAAAGAGTTGGACACGATTGAGTGACTTTCACTTCCACTTTAGATGATGAAGCCAGAAAGGTAGGCTGGCATCTGATGGAACTGGTGTCCTTATAGCAAGAGGAAGCATTCTTTCTGTGTGAGCACAGAGGAAAGGCCATGCAAGGACTCAATGGCAAGGGGGATGTCTGCAGGCCAAGAAGAGAGTCCTCACCAGAAGGCAAGTTTGCCGGCACCTTGATTGTGGACTACCAGCCTCCAGAGCTGTGAGATATAAATGTTCATTGTTTAAGCCACTCAGTCTGCGGTACTTCGTTATGGTGGCTCAAGGAAACTGAGGCAGCCTTCTCATGGGTTTTCTTTCTTCCTTCTCCCCAGGGACATTGTCTTAGTTTCCTAGGGCTGCCATAACAGATTACCATACCCTTGGTGGTCTAAAGCAGTGGAAATTCATTCTCTTATACAGTTTCAAGAATTAGAAGTCTGAAATCAAGGTGCTGGCAAGGTCACACTCCCTTGGAAGTTTCTGGTTTGAAATCCTCCTTGCTGCTTCCTGCTTCTGCTGGCTCCAGGGCTTCCTTTCTTGGCTGTGCCGACAGAACTCAGATCTCGTCTCCTTCTCTCTGACTCTTCTCTTGCCACTTGTCTTTGGATTTAGGGTCCGCCCAGATAATCTGGTCTTCCCTGGTGGCTCAGACAATAAAGAATCTGCCTGCAATGCAGGAGACCTGAGTTCCATCTCTGGATCGGGACGATCCCCTGGAGAAGGGAATGACTACCCACTCCAGTATTCTTGTTTGGAGAATTCCATGGACGGAGGAGCCTGGCGGGCTACAGTCCATGGGATCGCAAAGAGTTGACTATAACTGAGCAACTTTCACTTTCAGATAATCCAGGATAATCTCATTTTGAGATCTATAATTTAATTACATCTCCAAAGACTCTTTTTGCAATAAAGGACAGGCTCAGGTTTTGGGGGTTAGGATTGAGACATGTTTTTTTTGCTTTTTAGTTTAATTTTTATTTTGTATTGTCGTATAGTTGATTTACAATATTGTGTTAGTTTCAACTGTATAAGCAAAGTGGTTATGTTATACATGTATCCACTCTTTTTCAGATTATTTTCCCATATAGGCTATTAAAGAATATTGGGTAGAGTTCCATATACTTTACAGTAGATCCTTATTGATTATCTATTTTATGTATAGTAGTGTGTATGTTTGGAGAAGGCAATGGCACCCCACTCCAGTACTCTTGCCTGGAAAATCCCACGGACGGAGGATTTTCCATTCATGGGGTCGCTAAGAGTCGGACACGACTGAGCGACTTCACTTTCCCTTTTCACTTTCGTGCATTGGAGAAGGAAATGGCAACCTGCTCCAGTATTCTTGCCTGGAGAATCCCAGGGACGGTGGAGCCTGGTGGGCTGCTGTCTGTGGGGTCGCACAGAGTTGGACACAACTGAAGCGACTTAGCAGCAGCAGCAGCAGTGTGTATGTTAATCCCAAACTCCTAATTTATCCCCCTGCCTATTCATCCCCTTTGGTAACCAGAAGTTTGTTTTTGAAGCCTGTGAGTCTGTTTCTGTTTTGTAAATAAGTCCATTTGTATCATTTTTTAAATAAGATTCCACATGTAAGCGATATCATATGATATTCTCTAGTTCCGTTTGTGTGAAATACGTGCTCCCGTGTCCTGGCTGTTATAAATATTACAGTGCCGCGCTGAACATTGGGGGTACATGTATCTTCAGATTATGATTTTCTCTGGGGATATGGCCAGGAGTGGAATTGCTGGGTCATGTGGTAGTTCTACTTTCAGGTTTTAAAGGAACCTCCATACTGTGCTCCATGGTGGCTGCACCAATTTACATTTCTGCTGGGTATGAGGGTTCCCTTTTCTCTATGTCCCCTCTAGCGTTTATTGTTTGTGTGTATATATATATATATATATATATTGATAATGGCGATTCTGACAGGTGTGAGGTGATACCTCTCTGTAGTTTTGATTTGCATTTCACTAGTATTTAGTAACGTCGAGCATCTTTTCATGTGCTTTTTGGCTATCTGTGTGTCTTCTTTGGAGAAATGTTTATTTAGATCTGCCCATTTTTTGATTGGGTGGTTTATTTTTTTGATAGTGAGCTGCATGAGCTATTTGTATATTTTAGAGATTAATCCATTGTCAGTTGCTTCATTGACAAATACTTTCTCCTCACTTGTGCGTTGAGACATATTTTTTGAGTCACCATTCAGTCCACTATTGATGGGCGATTTTATAAAAATGATGAACAAAATTTTTGTGTTTCTTGGTAGATAAGCAGGAAACCCTTTTGATACCTATGAGCTTATGAGATCTTGACAAATGTTGGGAGAGCAGCTCTTGTCAGAATCTCCAGTTAAGAGGAGGAAAGGCTGTTAGAAGTGACTTGCTCATGACTATCCAGGGAACAACACACTATGTGCCTACATTTTAATCCAGGGTTTCCTTTCTCCAGATTCCATGTTCCTCTCACTCTGCCCCTCAGTATCTCACCCTATATGGATGAAATAAAGATAATAGTGTTAAAGAGAGTAATTACAAACCTGTGTTCAGTACTCTGGCCTGGCCCTGTGCAAAGAATTTTATTTGCATCAGCCCATTTCATCTTCACCACAACTCTACAAGGTAGTTGGTTTTATTATGTCCATTTTACAGTCAAAGAAACTGAAGCACAGAGATCTGAAGTTAGTTGTCCAAGCCTCCCGGCTTGGCAAACGGCAGAGCTGGGATTTTGAATCCAGGTCTGTCTCAAGACTCTACCCATGGACATCACCATATGGCCAACACTGAAATCAGATTGATTATATTCTTTGCAACCAAAGATGGAGAAGCTCTATACAGTCAGAAAAAACAAGACCAAGAGATGACTGTGGCTCAGATCATGAACTCCTTATTGCCAAATTCTGACTTAAATTGAAGAAAGTGGAGAAAACCGCTACACCATTCAGGTATGGCCTTCCCTTATGATTATACAGTGGAAGTGAGAAATAGATTTAAGGGACTAGGTCTGATAGACAGAGTGCCTGATGGCCTATGGATGGAGGTTCATGACATTGAGTAGGAGACAGTGATCAAGACCATCCCCAAGAAAAAGAAATGCAGAAAAGCAAAATGGCTATCTAAGGAGGCTTTACAAATAGCTGTGAAAAGAAGAGAAAGGAAAAGCAAAGGAGAAGAGGAAAGATATTCCCATTTGAATGCAGAGTTCCAAAGAATAGCAAGGAGAGATAAGAAAGCCTTCCTCAGTGATCATCAGTGCAAAGAGTAGAGGAAAACAATAGAGTGGGAAAGACTAGAGATCTCTTCAAGAAAATTAGAGATACCAAGGGAACATTTCACACAAAGATGGGCACATTTAAGGACAGAAATGGTATAGACCTAACAGAAGCAGAAGATATTAAGAAGAGGTGGCAAGAATACACAGAAGAACTATACAAAAAAAGATCTTCATGACCCAGATAATCACAATGGTGTGATCACTCACCTGGAGTCAGACATCCTGGAATGTGAAGTCAAGTGGGCCTTAGGAAGTATCACTACGAACAAAGTTAGTGGAGGTGATGGAATTCCAGTTGAGCTATTTCAAATCCTAAAAGATGATGTCGTGAAAGTGCTGCAGTAAATTGCCAGTAAATTTGGAAAACTCAGCAGTGGCCACAGGACTGGAAAAGGTCAGTTTTCATTCCAATCCCAAAGAAAGGCAATGCTAAAGAATGCTCAAACTACCACACAATTGCACTCATCTCACATGCTTGCAAAGTAATGCTCAAATTTCTCCAAGCCAGGCTTTAACAATACGTGAACGGTGACCTTGCATATGTTCAAGCTGGTTTTAGAAAAGGCAGAGGAACCAGAGATCAAATTGCTAACATCTGCTGGATCATCGAAAAAGCAAGAGAATTCCAGAAAAACATCTATTTCTGCTTTATTGACTATGCCAAAGCCTTTGACTGTGTGATCACAATAAACTGTGGAAAATTCTGAAAGAGAGGGGCATACCAGACAACCTGACCTGCCTCTTGAGAAACCTGTATGCAGGTCAGGAAGCAACAGTTAGAACTGGACATGGAACAACAGACTGGTTCCAAATTGGGAAAGGAGTTACATCAAGGCTGTATATTGTCACCCTGTTTATTTAAATTATATGCAGAGTACATCATGAGAAACGCTGGGCTGGAGGAAGCACAAGCTGGAATCAAGATTGCCGGGAGAAATATCAATAACCTCAGATACGCAGACGACACCACCCTTATGGCAGAAAGTGAAGAAGAACTAAAGAGCCTCTTGATGAAAGTGAAAGAGGAGAGTGAAAAAGTTGGTTTAAAGCTCAACGTTCAGAAAACTAAGATCATGGCATCTGGTCCCATCACTTCATGGCAAATAGATGGGGAAACAGTGGAAACAGTGTCAGACTTTATTTTTTTGGGCTCCAAAATCACTGCAGATGGAGACTGCAGCCATAAAATTAAAAGACGCTTACTCCTTGGAAGAAAGGTTATGACCAACTTAGACAGCATGTTAAAAAGCAGAGACATTACTTTGCCAACAAAGGTCTGTCTAGTCAAGGCTATGGTTTTTCCAGTAGTCATGTATGGATGTGAGAGTTGGGCTATAAAGAAAGCTGAGCATCAAAGAATTGATGCTTTTGAGCTGTGGTGTTGGAGAAGACCCTTGAGAGTCCCTTGGACTGCAAGGAGATCCAACCAGTCCATCCTAAAGGAGATCAATCCTGAGTGTTCATTGGAAGGACTGATGCTGAAGCTGAAACTAATACTTTGGCCACCTGATGCGAAGAGCTGACTCATTAGAAAAGACCCTGATGCTGGGAAAGATTGAAGGCAGGAGAAGGAGGGGACGACAGAAGATGAGATGATCAGTTGGTATCACCGACTCAGCGGATGTGAGTGTGTGTAAACTCCAGGATTTGGTGATGGACAGGGAGGCCTGGTGTGCTGCAGTCCATGGGGTCGCAAAGCGTCCGACACGGCTGAGTGACTGAACTGAACTGAACTATCTCAATCCCCAGCACAAAGTTTTAATCCATGTTAGCTGCTTCCTAGAAAGAATGATGTACTTGACATTTGCAAATACCTATGGAATAAAACCCCAGATAACAAATAACAAATAACGGTCCAGGCCTTGAATTAAGCTTGCAGTCTATACTGTTTGCTTTTTGAATCTGGAGAAGCAACACAACATAACAGTTAAGGTCATGGAATCTGGAGCTACTCTGTCTGGGTTCGCATCCTTGTTGTGCCAGTTACTTTCTACATGACATTGAGTGAGTAACTTCACCCTCTGGTCTGTTTCCCTGTAAGTAACATGGGAGTAATAGTCATAGTATCTATTTTATAGGGTGGCTACATGGATTTAATGAGTTATTATTTGTAAATGTTTTAGAACAGTGCCTGGTATGTGGTGAGTGCTAAATTAAATCACAAGCAAAACCCAGCAAGCTTCATCGAGTTTCAAGACAGGGATAAGACACACTTTAGGGAACTCATGTGAAGGTTAAATGTAAAAGCTCCCAAAGCAGTGCTTGGTTCAGTGCAGTGGTTCACCAACAAACGGTGACTGTTTTTACGATACGTGGGGAGGTGAAGGTTGCCTTGATTCCTCCTCTGGACCTTCTTTGGCAAAAACACTGCAGCTTCAGGATTCCAGGAAAGGAAGTCCTCAAAGTTCCCACCCTAGTTGGCACAGAGAGGCAGAGCCGTCTTGGGTGATATCAATCACAATTCCTGTTAGAGTGCAGTTTGCTGATGTGGGACCGCAGAGGACCTCAAGCAGGGACCCCTGTCTCTCTAAAGACCCAAACCTCCTTGAAGTATCAGGACTAGCTCTGTTTAGATTTTCTCTGACTCCCTCCTCCAAAAGACACCCAGGCCTCTGCAGAGTGTGAGTAAAGTAATCCACAGGGCACTGTGCGTGAGAGCATCTCCAGGACACAGGCACCTGGACAGCTCACTGTGTGATTCTGGGATCTGGAACGGAGGCCATCCACCTCGCCTGCCTCCAGGGAGCAGAGACACATTGGGTTATCTTCTCCGCTGTGTGATGGCTGATTGTCCACCACTGGGCTCTGGGCTTTGTGAGGGCGAGAACTGGGCTCAAGTGAGATGCTTAGTGAATGAATGTTTCCAGAATTGAACTGTACGTGTGAAAGACCAGGGCCAGCTCTGTGGGTGTGTGACGTGTGTAGTTGCCCAGTTAGAAAGGCCCTGTTGTTGGCTTAATCCTCTGCTGTCTCTGTCTTGAAACTGTTAATAATTTTAGAATAAGGGCCCCTGTGAATCATGAATCGGGCCCAGGGAGGCTTGTTTACTTTAGAGTTCTCCAACCACAAGCTCTCAGGAGCTCCAAAAGCCTGATTTGTCCTTTGGATGGTGACTAAAAAGATGTACAGGAGTTGAACATTCTTACTTGATCACTTTTCTTCATTATGTATGCTTTTGGCTTCATGATGAGAAAGCTTCCTACTGCCTTCCTGAGATGATGTATCTGCTGGTCTTTTTCTTTAATTACTGGGTTTATTTTTATTTATCTGCCAACCTGAGATTGCAGGTAAGCACTGCCTTTTGCCGGCTATCATTTTGCCCAAGAAAGATAATAATTCAGGCCTGCCCAGGTAGAAACTTTTACACAGTCTGGCCTGCTGAGTGCTGGGGCTAGTGAAAGGATGAGCTGGATTGGATCATCCAAAGCAGGGACTAACCTAGAAGGTTACGTCTCGGGGTCCAGAAAAATCTAGTCCTCCTTCCTGGCGTTGCCCTCTGGAACACAGAGCAGCTTGTTGAATTAGGGGTCGTTGCTTGCAGGCAGAGGCACCCAGTTTGAATGTCGTCGTCTCTAGCACGTACGATTTCTACGAACTTGGGCATCAAAGAGTGAGCAAGCGACGAGGTCTCTGTCATCACATAGCCGGGAGCCTAGGGGATGGAGCAGACGGATGGAAACCACGTAACAGCACAGATAGGTAATTATTGGTACAAGCACTGCTGCGTGTTGTGGTAGGACACTGCAGGGAGTTATGAGTGTTTAACAGGGAGAGAGGATTGGGGCATGGAAGGCCTCCAGGGGGACATGATGTGTGAAGGAGGAGTTTATCAGGCAGGGGAATGGGGGTGGGGGGAGAAGGCAGAGCGGATGCGAAGCCTGCTTCCCTGAGATGGGAAAAGGTGCAGGGCCCTGGAGAAATTGACAACAACTGTGTGGAATGGAGGAAATCAGGAGTGAGAGGGGATCAATGAGACTGGACAGGTAGGTGAGGGTACAAAGCAGAGATGAAGATTTTGTTTTCCCAGCCTTTAGAACAAAAGTCATGGAAGCCACTGAGAGAATTTAAAAACTTTGTGTTGTTAAAACTGGTCATCCTGAACGATGGAGGCAGGTTGGATGACACAGCGTGGGGAAAGGGCCCAACAAAGAGCTAAGGGAAGCCTGGACTTGTGGGTGCATCACTGGGAAAATCCGAGGGCTATTTAAGGAGAAAATGGGCCTTGTGATGGCTTGTTATGGAGGCTGTGAAGACTAGTAACACTTCTCCCCTCCTGGGGGAGTAAGGCTGGAACCAGACGAGGTGGGAACCATATCTGCCCACGGCAGGCGTTCAGTGTACTGTTTGCTTGCTCCTTCTCCATTCTGGGTTTCTGAGGTTCTGTCAGCCCTGGAGCCCCCACCCCCTGTCCCAGCCTCCGGGATGTCTGCCTACAGCCTCAGCTTCTTGGAGAATTCAAGAGCGGTCAGCGCCCAGCTTTTTTGACCCCGTCGCCTGGCTGCTGTTGCCTTCCACGTGGTGGGACCCCGTAGGGAGATCACTGACAGCCAGCGCCCTCAGCCTTTGTCCTCATGGCGCGGAGGCACACCACTGCCACAGGTGAGGAGAGGCCGTGTGCAGGTGGGGGAGTCCCGTGCCCAGGTGGAGCCGAGGTCCTGCCGGAGGCCCTGGGGAACCTAAACTACAGAGTGGGCTCTGCCTGCCCATCAGAGCAGGAGTGCGGGGGGGGGCAGGAGCCACGGGGCCCTCTTCTCCTAGTTGCTGGCTGGGGGGGCGGGGCTTCGCAAGGGGCCATGCTCACGGCCTTGCGCACCTGCGTGAGTCAATCTGCCTGTCAGTGGAGGTGCGCAGGGGCATGCAAAGGAGCATGCGCATTGTGTTCCCTCTCTGCTTGAGCACTGGCGCGCAGATCTGCACGTCCAGGCATACATGGCTCTGTCTGTATGCACATGCTTGCTTGGAGGCGTGTTTCTGTGTGGGTGCACGTCATGGACTGGGGTGTCTCTGTGGGTCCCGGCAGCAGCCCTGGGCCTGAGCAGCCCCGCCCCCCCAGAGTCACACATGCGCCCAACTGCCAGCAGGGGGCCCCTGAGCACCACGTGCGGGGCTCCTGGGAAGGGGGCCAGTGGCGGCTGTCCTGCCTTCTTGAATCGTGGCGAGGACTGCAGGGGCCTTCCTCTCTGCTCTAGTCCCTCCTGGCTTTAGCCCTCTCTCCTGCCCTCAGCCCACATGGAAGCAGAGGTATATCCATAGCCAAGGGAGACATTGGGCATTGGAGGATGACTGTGACCTGGAGCAGGTTCCCTAGAATGGTGGGGACTGACCTTTCTGTAAGTTGCTGAAGACCTGCCACCCTCCTGGTTCCTTGTTGGGCTCTTGCTGAGAGATGCTCGGCCTGGACCTTGGCAGGCAACAGACTCATAGGCGAAACCCCCCGGCCTGGGCTGAGGCCTGGGAGGGGTGCAGTCTGAGGACAAGGGCTCCTTCCCTGTGGACCACAGAAGGGGCAGAAGATAATGCTCAGAGATGCCTGCTAACCCCTGCTTGAAGTGGCATTGAGGTCGAGCAAGATAAACAGATGATGGCTCCCTTTCTTGAAAGTGGGGCAGTAGCATCATCATGAAGGAAGCATGAGTGCCACAAACACAGCCAGCCGTCACTGTGCGACCTCAGGAACTGTCAATCAGGAAGGCTCGACAAAACTCAGGACCCACTGGACTTGACACGTGCCTGCGAGAGCCACCAGAATGCCAGGGTCACTGCTGGTGTTGACTCGGGCCTGGATTATCTCCCAGGTGCTGATTCTGCAGTACAGGGCCCTGGGCTGCTTGTCTCTGGACTTGCTGTGCCCAGTGCAAGGCTGAGCTGGGGCTGGCACTTGAGGGTGCCTTCATGAGCAGAAGCATGGAGTGGGAATGGATGCTACCTGGGTGTAGCAGTTGGGGTGATGGAGGCATCATGGGAAGAGACAGGTGGAACTTAATGCTGAGTCTGGACCAGACCTGTTCTGGTCATGCTGGCTAGAACCTGGAGGAGGTAGGCTTTCTGAGAAGGAGGGCTCAGGTCAGACCCTTGCATACTGAACTGGAAAAGAGCGAGCCATCAGGTGATCCTGTGGGTTTTATACAGTTTTTTGCCAGGCCCTGGGGGTTGCCTGGAAGTACCTTAAGGCAGCCCAGTGGTGGTGAGAAGGAAATGGAGAGGGAGACAATGGCAAGACTCTGGACCCCTGGCTTCAATTCAGTTGAAGCTGCTCAGTTTTGTTTTGTTTTTTTTTTTAATCTTGAGTACAAATTAGAATTCATTTTTAATCAGGGGAGTATTTATGGAGTGCCTACTGTATGCATCTCGTTGTACATTCTAGAGATACTAGATTGATGACAAAGTAATTGCAGTTTTGGATGGTGAATTTCATATCATTTTAACTAGGCTGAAACACATCTTTGTTAATCAAAATAGGAACCATTACAATCAACACATTTTTTGCCAATGAGAAATAAGTTTGTTAATGCCTATAGCATAAAAATCCGTGCTTTGGAATTCAGTGAACTCTTGGAAAACATTTTCTGCCTCCTGCTGGTTGTGGACGCATTTTCAATGCAGAAAGTTGTCCAGATGCTTGAAGAAGTGGTAGTCAGTTGGTGAGAAGTCGGGAGAATATGGCAGATGAGGCAAAACTCTGTAGCCCACTGTGTTCAACTTTTGAAGTATTGGTTGTGCGACGTGTGGTTGGGTGTTGTCATGGAGAAGAATTGGGTCCTTTCTGTTGACCAATGCCAGCTGCAGGCGTTGCAGTTTTTTATGCATCTCATCGATTTGCTGAGCATACTTCTTGGTTGTAATGGTTTCTCTGGGATTCAGAAAGCTGTAGTGGATCAGATTGGCAGCAGACCACCAAACAGTGACCATGACCCTCATTTGGGTGCAAGTTTGGCTCACCGGTTGTCAAATAAAATCCACTTTTCATTGCACATCACAGTCTCTTTGAGAAATGGTTCATTGTTCTTGCATAGAGTAAGAGAAGACGACCCATTTCAAAACGATGATGGTTTTGATTTGCGGTCAGCTCATGAGGCACCCACTTATTAAGCTTTTTCACCTTTCCAATTGGCTTCAAATGCCGAATGACCGTAGAATGGTTGACATTGAGTTCTTTGGCAACTTCTTGTGTAGTGTAGGAGGATCAGTTTCAGTGATGCTCTCAACTGGTCTTTGTCAACTTCTGAAGTCTGGACACTACACTCCTCATCTTCGAGGCTCTCATCTCCTTTGCCAAACTTCTTGAACCACCACTGCACTGTACATTCAGGAGCAGTTCTTGGTCCAAATGTGTTGTTGGTGTTGTGAGTTGTCTCTGCTGCTTTACAACCCATTTTGAACGTGAATAAAAAAAAAATCACTAGAATTTGCTTTTTGTCTAACATTTTTCTATATTCTAACTGAACTGAACTGAAAATACATATAAAATAAACAGCAAGTAATGTCATATTCTAAAATACATATAAAATAAACAGCAAGTAATGTTATTAGCAAAAAAACATAAAGCAAGAAATATACATTCACATGATTTATAACATAACCACATTTAAGAATGTATTCCAAAGTCAAACAGCAAAGTTCAGCAATGCCAAGCCATTATTACTTTTGCACCAACCTAATATTTGGAGAACAAAACATATAACAACCGTGCTCTCTTGACCATTATATTCTAATAGGGAGGACAGGTAAGCTAATAAATGACAGTTTAATTTTGGGTTGTAAGTGGTATCAGTAAAACAGGGTGTGGGATAGAGCGACTTGGGTAAGGATGGATGGGGCCCCCTGAGGTCCCATGGTTAAGGATGGCCCCTCTGAGGAGGTGCTATTTGAGCTAAGGCTTGAATGATGACAGTGGGATGAACATTCTAGATAAGATTTTGTTTGAAGAAAACTCTCTGTGGAAAGATTTGAAAATCTCTCAGTCTTCCTTTATTTGTATTCATTTATTTAAATTTCAAAGGTGATACATATTCATTGTAGCAATTTCAAACCTTATTAATGTACATACAGTCAAATGTAGAAGTGACTTCTTCCTGCTTCGCCTCTTCCACCCCCCACCCCTAATTCCACTTCTTGAAGGGAATCCCTTTATCACTTAGGTGGATAACCTCCCGGATTTTTCTCTGTGCAATTGCGAATATATATGTTAATTTCCAACTTTATCTCTGCTTACTTGTCTTGTCGGACAGGCAAGCTCATCAAGGCCAAAATGGACTCTGGACTTTCTCCCCTAAACTTCTTTCTCCCCCAGGTTTTCTCCTCTTTGAAAAAGAGGTGTTCAGGCCCCAAGGCTGGGAGACATCCTTGATTCTCCCTTTACTGTAGGAAATCCAAGTGCAGTCGCCTAGCAAATCCTATAGACTCTATCTCCAAAACATGTCCCTGCCGGACACTTGTTATACTCCACTACCACCAACTGGTGTAAGCCACCAGGACACCTTGCCAGGACCTCCTCCCTGCTCTTCGTCCTGTCTCTTTACTTCCTACAGTTCTTTCTTCACCCAGCAGCCAGAGTGGTCTTTTACAACTGGTAAACCTGGTCATGTCCCTCCTTGCTTATACCCCAGTGGCTTCCCAGACTCTTCATCTGCAGCCTGAGATTCAAGGACTAAATGATCTCAGACCATGGTCCTTCTCTCCAGTCTCATCACGTCCCTTTCACCTCCTTATTCATTACCCTCCATCTTCTCCCTGCTGTGTCTCAGGGCTTGCGTTTGCGGAGCTAGTTCTCTGTCATCATTCTGATCTTAACTTGGTGTCGCCCTCCAGGGAGGCATTCCCCAGGGCTGCAGGTACAACAGTCTCCCTTTTGCTCTGCCCCTCTACCTCTCCAAACACTCTCTATCCCACCACCTTGTTTTACTTCCTTCATAGCACTCAGTGTATTGGAAGGCATCATGCTCATTTGTTTCCTCGTTTATCATCTGTCTCTTTTGCGCCTCACTGAACTCAGGCTCTGTCAGGGCAGAGATCTTGACTCATGTTTGTGTTCACAGATCCACTGATGAATAAATAAAACTGTTCCAGATCGTTGCTAATGAGCAAGGCTCTAGTGAACATTCTTGGGCATATATACATCTTTGGGTGATTGTGGAAGGGATTCTTTTGGACACATTTTTAGAAGTGGAGTTTCTAGGTCCAAGGTGATGTATTTTAAAATTTGATGGATATGTCAAATTGCTGCCCAAATTACTGTTGCATTTTGCACTCCCACTGACTTGGATGGCGAATGCCTTCTTCTAAGTCCTTGTCAACACCTGATCATAGAATCTTTTCCTTGTTTTTGGCCTGTGTTATGAGCAAAAATCAGGTATTTCCTTTTGATTTGTATTTCTCTGATTATGTGAAGTTGAATATCTTTTCACATTTTTTTTTGGTCATTGATAATTTTCTTTTGGGTGACAAACTCAGTGCTGGTCCCACTCCCTAATGTAGTTCTGTTTGTAAGAAAGAAGAACAGGCAATGGGTAGGGATTACCACTGTCAGCCACACATCATTTGGCTATGACTACTTTTTACTGGCTGTTTAACTCTATCTTATTAATTAGTAATGCTCTTTATGTTTTGTGGAGTTTACTTTGTTATGTATGTTGCAAATATTCTCTCTTTGTCTTTCCTTTATCTTTCAGTGTTGTTTAAGCTATTGATATCTTTGGATCCTTAACTTTTTCTTGAGGATAACATGTATACCTGTAAACATTTAAAAGCAATCTATCAGTTCAGTTCAGTTCAGTCTATAGAAGACATTAAATAAAAAGTGACTCTTTCCCATTACACTAAGTTAACCTTGCATATCTTCAAATTTTTCATGTTTACATGCACATTCATTTATCATTCATTTATTCTTCAGTGATTCATTCTTCTAGCAAATATTTACAAGCCACTTACACTTCCAATATTTATTGGGTATTTACTGTATTTCTGGCATTGTATAGTTATATTAGAAAAAGATATATGTATTATCTTCTATTAAACTTGTTTTTGGAAGATGTGCTTTTCTTTTTTTTTTTCTTTTTAACATTTTAGATGCTCCTATAACAGGACCTGTATCTGCCTCATTGTTTTTTAATGTTTGCTCACTGTTCTATTTTATGCCTATGCCATAATATATTTAATCTGGTCCTTACTGATGGACATTTACATTGGTTCCTGTGTGTTTGCAATTACAAACCATGTTGTAGTGAGTATCTCTGTAGCTATATCTTTGCAGCCATGTGCAAATATATCTGTAGGGCAGACTCCTAAAATAGAATTGCATTTTAAGTTGATAGACATTGCCAAATTGTCCTCCAAAACTGTGTTCCAATTCACACTCCATCAAGATGTGTGAGAGTGCCCATTTTGCTACTTTATTTGCAACCCCGGATATTATGTCTTTATCATTTTTGCAAACATTTAGTGCTGAGAATGGTGTTTCATTGTTTTATTTTGCACTTCCCTAATTAGGAGCGAAGCTGAGAATCTTTTCATATAGTTATTGGTCACCTGTATTTCTTTTACAAATTGTATGTCCACATTCTTTCCTCATTTTTTAATATCAAGTTGTCTGTTTAAAAAACTTAAGTTGATTTGTAAATTCCATATAGTATGGGTATTCAAGCTTTATTTGAAGATTGCAGATATTTTCTCCCAAGCTGTCGTTAGTCTTTTATTTATTTACTTATTTGATTTTTGGCTGCACTGGGTCTTCGTTGCTGCACGTGAGCTTCTCTAGTTGTGAGGAGCGGGGGTTGCTCGCTAGCTGCAATGTGTGATCTTCTCATTGCGGTGGCTTCTCTTGATGGGCTCTAGGGCAAGGGCTCAGTAACTGGCACAGGACCCAGATGCCCCACAACGTATCATATCCTCCGGGACCAGGGATCAAACCTCTATCCCTGGCATTGGCAGACGGATTTTTAACCCTGGACCAGCAGGAGAATCCTTATCTTTAGTCTTTTAATATTGTTTATGGTATAACCCCACCTTTTCAATGGTGGATACCGCTGAATCCCCAGGACTTCTTGGAGCAGTTTTAGAAATGATGATCTATAGCAAGGCTGAGGGGCCATGCCCCACTATAGGTAATAGAGCTTTTTAAGTAACACATGAAGGACATGAAATCCTAAAATTTTCAACAAACAAAAGTACTTCTGTTTGCAGGAAAATGTGCAAATCAGTGATGAAGCACCGTAACAACACAGGAGAAAAGGCAACAGCAAGGCCAATGGAAGATTCCTCCTCACCTCGAGGTCAGGATTCAGCTGTGGTCCCCCAAAGTGGGATTACCTGGAAATCTTGGCCAAAAAGAGAAAGGAGGAAATCTACCTAAACACAGGTTGATAACTGCTACAGGAAAAGATCAGAGAAATGTGACCTACACAGGAATTGTAGTGGTCTCCTGGACCAGTCACTGCCAAGAGGATGGGAGTACTTCAGTCATTTACCGCCTGTTCACCTGTAGTTGTTGGTCGACTGAACCTCAGATGGGGAGAGGGTCACCTTCCCTTGAGTGGCGATAACCTCAAAATCAGGAAAGGTTGTCGTTCAGAAGGAGAGAGGAATGAAGAGGCAATTGACAGTGGTTGCTATGAGCTGCTTTTATTGTAATCAGTTAATTTTATTTTCCCCAAACATTAGCACAATTATTGTTGGAACAATCTGATCCACTACTTTGAGGTTTTTCAGTTCACTTCAAATGATCAGATACGTAAGAAAGAGTGCATGTACGTGTCTTAAGTCTGGTTCCACTTCTGGAAGGGACACTTGGTCGGGGAAGTGAGTCACACTTTCTTGCTGTGAACACAACTGAGCATTCAAGAGACTGAATAGTTGGTGTCAAGAAATAAAGTTGAAAAAAAAAGAAAGTTGGAAATTTATTGGAGGCTGCAAATTACACGTACGGTTCCTTTACGATGTCCTCACTCTCTCTTCTTTGAATATTTATTGAACACACACTATCCAATTTCAGAATTTTCTCTCTTTGAGTTTGCATCAGTCTAGTTTGGTAACAAAGCTACCATTTATTAAGAAGAATTTCAATGAATTGGTTAATTATTATTATTTTTTCGATGGGTTGAAAGGAGCTGGGACATGAGGATGGCAGCTAAATAGTGCTCAGCTGGTTCTGGGTATTTTCCCTCCATGAAACAAAGCCCCAGCTTTTGTTGTTGTTGTTGTTTTTTTTCCCCAGTGAAAATGTGCAGGTTCCACATGTTGGTTAAAGTGAACAGTAGGGTTGTGCCACTGGGGTCATTCTCAAGGGGTATTGTGGGCTTTGTGGCAGGTTACAGTTGCAACGTGTAGATTCCCGTCGATAGAAATGAGATTGAACATGTTCTGACTGGAGCGGCTGCTGGGCTTAGAAGACACTGGAAATCTAGTTAAGTCACACACAGCGTGTGCCGTTCAGAGCGTGTGGGATCACGAGAAGCACTGTGCACTGGGTCTGGATGCCTGTGGTGCCCAGGGATTGCCACAGGCAGCGGAGAACAAGAATTATGCTGTAGGTAGCTCCAAGCTATTTGAGCTAAAATTGCTCCTCCAGGATCTGGAACCCAGTCCAAATTTCCTCCAGCTGTTATACTGGGGAATGTAGGAAAGGGAGGAGAAGGCTCACCCCTTGAGATGTTTTTTGATGCTCTTGAACATCAGAACTGATTCTCCAGAATACGTTTTCTTTGTGTGTCCAGACATCTGAACATTGCAGCCGAGTCAAGTCTTGAGCTTCCATTCCAAGGTGACCTGGAATGAAATACCATTCTCAGCTTGGCAGATGTACATTTCATGACCTCAGAGAAAGAGACCTGGAGGTCCTGTCCACTTGGAGGAGTGAAACTGGAAGTGCCTCCTGGTGCTGGTGGTCTCAGCAGCGGGGCGGGGGTGAACAGCAAAGAATGTTGATGGTGAGAGAGAGAAGGAGAGGGAGGGAGTGTGCCCTGTGCCTGTTTCTTTCTAAAAAAAGCTCTGGTAACAGGTTTCTGGGTAAATGAAAGTTGCATTGTCTCCCATCAGAGATGACTTGAAAATAAAGTGCTTTAAAACTAATACTGCAGATGTCTGCAGGAAACTTAGCACCACACCGAACACTGTAGTTAGATAGCTGTGCAAAAAAGTACATGAAGGAAAGGGCTAATGTGCAATACTTCTATTTAAGATAGAAGGAGGAAATAGAAATTGTGATAGCATGCTATTTCAAGTAATAATAGAAAGTACTTGATGTTTACATGGTGAATGGATCAATACTAATTCTGTAGTCAGCGCACATACAGTAGTTTGGATTATACAAGTGATAGATGCACTCAGTATAGCCGAAATCTCCACCCTGCAACATTTATTTCTTGCTGCGTGTTAGATGGAATTTTCCACCCAACTATCTGGAAGGATTTGCATAAGAATGGTGATAGAGCAGTATTCTTTAATGATGTGCTTTTCTTTGTTAAACTTCAAAAATGTCTATGGTGCATGATGAGGTTTGGGTGAATTGCCAAGCTAATGCTTTTTATATTTTCTTTAAAGAGCTTATCTTCAGTGTGTTGTGGGAGTTACTTTATATTGTGGTTTTAAAGGCAGTGGCAGTAAAGCTGAATTTGTAGCAATCCCCAATAAACGCCTCCTCCTCCTCCTCTAGGGCTTGGTCTTGCTAAGAAGGGAATTTGGGGAAGGCTGCTTCTGGTTCAGCTGCAAGGAGTCCCTTGGATTTATGTTCTCCGACCTGGTTTTGCTCACCAAGAAGTGAGGTTGTCACTCTCCTTCCCAAACAATGACTTCTTGTTAGCCTAAATTAGCCCGGTTCTTGTCAGATGGGCTTGGAGCTCTCATGGAGGATGAGTTGAGTTATTCAGATCAGAGCCTGGGAGCAACTGTGGTTTGGAGAGTGACCTTTTTGTCCTCCCCACAAGAACCTAATGTTGACAATGTGAGGAGGAGAAGGGACTGGAATCTTGGGAATTCCAGGAATGCACCCTCCAAGCAAAAGAAGCTTTCCTTCCTGGCTTGTGCTCTCAGAATCTGCTCTGTGGCAAGGCTTTGCAAGTACAAAGGTGGAAAAACAAACCCCCCCAAAGCTGGAGCCCTGGAGGGTAATCCAATAGAGGACTTCACGTTAACCTCAGTTTCAATGAGACAAAGAATTTGAAAGCCAAGAATAGAAGGAAACTTAAGGTCACCTAATCTCCCCTTTTGTCTAATGCAGGAGTCTCTTTCCCAACACAGCTTTGCAGTGCATTGATCAGTTGCTGCTTGAATACCTCTGAGGACAAAGAACTCACTTCCTCTAAACAGCGATGACAAGGGTGACACTATATGGAGGACTTATCATGGGTCAGGCCTGTGATAAGCCTTGAAAAATCATGGTCTTATTTAATGCTTGCAACAACCTTATGAGAACTGATTGCACCATCGCTTTACAGATGGGGGAACAGGCTTCGTGTGTTGCAGAGAAAGGAATTTAGAGTGTGCATTCTTATTCCCTGCACCCCCTGCCTGGGCTGTCCCATGGGCTGTCCCATCATGGGCAGCCTCGATTCTTACTTTTTTGTTCCTTGGAGACACTTGGAATACTCTGTCAACTTAAACAAAAAGCGTAATGTGAGAGTTGCGAGTTAAGTTTTATTTGGGGCAAAATGAGGACTGTAGCCTAGGAGATAGTACCTCAGATAGCTCTGAGAAACTGCTCCAAAGAGGTAGCGGGGAAGAACAGTGTATACGTGATTTTGATGAAGGGAGTGTACATGCAATCAAGCATATATTTTCCCAGAAGGTTTGTGCTAGTCTTGTGAAGCTTTCTGCTAGTTGCTAGAAACCATTGTCACCGTGAAGGATTTTAGTGCTTTTCTAGATATGAGGAGATGTTAATATAAGAATTGAGCTTATAAAATCAGCTCCTGATAATACCTAACTATCTGATGACCTGTCCTGCCAGTACCCCGCTCCCAGCCAAGCACAGAGTGCCTCATTTCTGCTCTCCACCCTGAACTCCTTTCGGGTGGTGTTGAAGGTCAGCAGCTGCAGCAGCACATGATTTAATCCTAGTAGAGGTTAGATGGCAAGCACCCATGGCAAGTGCCAATTTGTAGTTGAGAACACCTTGCCAGTCTTGTACACACGAGCCCTTCAGACATTTGAGGCAGCCTTCCTGTCCCTCAACCTGCCTCCCAGTTTTCCTTTTTCCTCTGTTCCATGCCAAACATTGCATCTCAGTTTGGCAAGTTCCTCTGGACCCCTTCCTGCTTACCGGTGCTCTTCTCAAGATGTGTTTCACTTCCCTTTGGGACATATTGAAGAGACCTTATCACTGTTGCCTAGTTCTATTAGGAGACCGTGGGCTCTGTTGGCAACAGGGAACCATGAAGGCATCTATTCTGGGTGCGGAGGGAGGCTTTCCAAAGAGCACATGGTGAACTTTTTCCACAGCCCTTTTCAGGGAGAAGGCATTTAAAAAATCCAGAGTATTACAACAAGCCAGGGTTGAGCTTCCATGCCATGGCTGGTGGGAAAACCAGTGTCAGAGTAAGGGATGGAGCCTTCTTGCAGGGTTTTTGTGGTGGTCCTCCCAGGCCCTGGTGGAGACAGCTGCTCTGAGATCTAACTCGGCCTGTGACCTGGATTCTGCACAGCTCACTGGCACATCCCTGATGAGACCCTCTGCACTAGCCTCCCAATTTATGAAAGATGATCGTGTTGTTGACACTCTGGAGTTGTCTTTCTTATAGAGTGAGTCCTGACTCAGAATCAGGCCATCTCCCTTTCACTGTGTGACCTTGGGCAAATACCTCTACCTCTTTAGGCTTTCATATCCATATCTGTAGAGGTCAGTGTCATCTTAACAGTGTTAAATTAATTAAACAAGGAGAAAATTAGACTGAGGTGGCTTGGCTGCCATGGTGCCTACATCAGCAAACCAAAATCTAAGGCTGTAAATGCCTGTGCTTACTCGCTCAGTCGTGTCCAACTCTTTGTGACCCCATGCACTGTAGCCAGCCAGGCTCCTCTCTTCATGGGGATTCTCCAGGCAAGAATAGTGGAGTGGGTTGCCATGCCCTCCTCCACGGGATCTTCCCAACCCAGGGATCGAACCCAGGTCTCCCGAATTGCAGGAGGATTCTTTACCATTTGAGCCACCAGGGATGCCCTAAACAAAGAATGGTGCTGGGCCCCACCAAAGGGCCGGCGCACCCCCTCCTGCGAAGGTGAGGGAGGTTCTGCCCACATGCTCTGGCAGTCGCCATGGTGGCCACTGCACACTTGGGAGGGGCAGCGGCTGGGGGTTCTGGTGCCCCAAGGCTTAGAAGCCACGAAATCAAAACACCGAGGACAGCCAGTCACAGAGGCCAACCTATCACAGAGGCCCAGCCAGTCCTAAGCTCCTGCCAATCAGTAATTTCGTTCCTTCACTTTCTTTATAAAAGCCTCTCCCTAGCTCCTATTGGTGGGGTTTGGTGCTGCCTGATTGGAATGGATTTTTGTTGTTTTTGTTGTTTTCAGTCGCTCAGTTGTATATGACTCTTTATGACCCCATGGACTGCAGCACACCAGGCTTCCCTGTCCTTCACTCTCTCCTGGGTTTGCTCAAACTCATATCTATAGAGTTGGTGATGCCATTCAACCATCTCATCCCCTGTCGCCCCCTTCTCCTGCCCTCAATCTTTCCCAGCAACAAGGTCTTTTCCAGTGAGTCAGCTTTTTGCATCAGGTGGCCAAAATACTGGAGCTTCAGTTTCAATATCAGTCCTTCCAATGAATATCTGGGTTGATTTCCTTTAGGATTGGCTGGTTGGATCTCCTTGCTGTCCAAGAGATGCTCAAGAGTCTTCACCAGCACCACAGTTCAAAAGCATCAATTCTTTGGTGCTTAGCCTTCTTTATGGTCCAGTTCTCACATCCGTTCATGACTACTGGAAAACCATGACTTTGGCCATACAGACCTTTGTTGGCAAAGGTTTGATGTTTCTGCTTTATAAAATGCTGTCTTGGTTCGTCATAGCTTTTCTTCCAAGCAACAAGCATCTTTTACTGAAATAAACTCTTAAAATTTTTACTATGGTGTAGTTCATCTTTTAACAGTTCTGGTGTCAGAAGAAGGAACTGAAGGAGGCCCCTCAGAGTCTCCAGGAGCAGGAAGTAGCCATCAGTGGGGACTGTTGTAGCCCCTTCAGTGGCTGCCTTCTTGTGGTCTCTGGACGTAGTGGGTGAGTCCCTCCCGAGTCCTGGATCCCAGCTCCACAGCTTTCAGACTTGATTTGAGCATTTCTTTTTTCCAGACTGGGTCTGGAACCTGGACGGTAATAAATTGGTCCTACTTAGAAATTGGTCTGAGTCTGGGGTTGAACTGGGTCTGACTTAAGCTGGACTGGGGCCAGTGTGAGGCCTCAGGTGAATAAACTTTAAGGCTGAACAAGTAGGTTAACGTTTCCCAAGATCGTCTTGACACCATTGACACAGTGGAGAACTTTTAACCTAGATGAGCTCATCCATTAAAAGGTGCCCTAGAGAAAAAAAGGGTCTTGGCCACTTTAAAGGGTGGAGGGAAAATTATTTTTCCTTCTTTACAGTTTCTGGGGACCAAGATAAGACCCACTGAGACACCAACATGTTCTGTAGCCTCTAGACAGCACCCCGGGAAAACTAGCAGAAGCCCGCAAAGGGTAAGAATTCTTCCCAAAGTTGGCTTTCCTTGATCCCTATCTGTGGTGCCTGTTCCAGAGAGTACGGTAAAATCTCAAATTGTTCCTCCCTTTCTAAGGGCTTCCCTGGTGGCTCAGATGGTAAGGAATCTGCCTGCAATGCAGGAGATGCAGGTTCAGTACCTGGGTCGCGAAGATCCCCTGGAGAAGGGAATGGCAACCCACTCAGGTATTCTTGGAGAATCCCATTTACAGAGGAGGTCCTGATTCTTTCTCTCCCAGAGATTGAACAGTTTGTCTCATGCTGTGTTCTAAGAATGTGGCTGGCAGCCATCAGGTTGGGGGCCTCCAAAATATGGCTGAACAGAAATGTAGATTGCACCCTGTTTGCAGCTGGGGTCCTACTGACTATAGCCAGGCTCTCGGGGGAACTCATGAGAGTCCCTTGGACAGTGAGAAGATCCAACCAGTCAATCCTAAAGGACACACTGCTGAGTATTCATTGGAAGGACTGATGCTGAAGCTCCAATACTTTGGCCTCTTGATGTGAAGAGCCGACTAACTGGAAAAGACCCTGATGCTGGGAAGAATTGGGGGCAAGAGGGTTAGGGGTGACAGAGGATGAGATGGTTGGATGGCATCACCGACTCAACAGACATGAGTCTGAGCAAACTGTGGGAGATAGTGAAGGACAGGGAAGCCTGGCGTGTTGCAGTTTATGGGGTCACAAAGAATTGGGCACGACTTATGACTGAACAACAACAGGGGAACAGTCTTTCTTTTGGTTATCTGTGAGAGTGGCTCTGGATCTTGGGAGGGTAAGTTCTTTTGGACACTCTGCTGTCTAGGGAGTTATTCAGTACTGGCAGGGATATTTTTATTATTTGTCCAAACTGAAACTTGATAGGATATTTGAAATGATTTTTAAAGTAAGTATCTCTGTGGTCAGAAGTTGGCCAAATTGGAAGCTAATGTTCAGAACCTGATAGGAAAAAAAAATTGTTTTTAGGCCTTCTCCCTAAGCTAAAATGAAACTATGTACACAGAGGGAAAGAAAAACATTCTGAAGCCATTGTGGAAAGATTTACTAAAATGTTCCAACGAAACACAGCTCTAAATCTAGAACATGGGAATCATTTGATTTCCATCTTAGTTGAAGATCTTCTCCTTAATATAAAAGTAAGTTAAAGATAATGTGGTTGGATGGCTGGATCAGTGGCTGGATATAATTCAGATGACAACCAAATGATTTGAGGAATTAAAAACAACTCTGGGTGCATGCTCAGTCGCTAAGTCATGTCCAATTCTTTGCAACTCCATGGACTGCAACCCGCCAGGCTCCTCTGTCCATGGGATTTCCCAGGCAAGAATACTGGAGTGGGTCACCATTTCCTCCTGCAGGGTATCTTTCTGAACTAGGGATCGAATCCACGGCTCCTTCGTTGGCAGGTAGGTTCTTTACCACTGAGCCCCCAGGGAATCCCCCAGAACAACTGTACTTGACTTACAAATCAAGTCTTTGTAAGAATATTGTTGAAGCTCTAGAAACAGTTCAAAACCCACTATTGTTTTCACCAATCCCTGGATATCGCCTATTCAAACTAAAGAGGTAGTCAAAGTACCTCTTCAGCCATGATGAGGGTCTTTCTGATGGCCAGGTTGTGTCACTGCATGCCCCCAGGACCCCCATGAGGGTGCAGCACTGTGTGAATCAGTATCAGTACAACAAATGAAATTGCACTAAAATGATGTTGATGACAGATGACCATGTTGAAATAATTGTAACTTGCTAAGTCGAGGTTATTTTGAGTTAAAAAATTCTCAACACGCATACATTTAAAAAAAATCCTCTTTTAAGGAGCAATTTTTATAAGTAGCAATTTTTTGTAATCCTTATGCTTTTCTCTGCATTTCTGAAGAATAGTTTTCTTTCCTTACCTACCCATCTTTCATCAGATCCCATAGCAAAGTTAAGAGAGGGAAAGGGAGTGTCATGTCTCTTTATTGGTTTAAAAATATTTATTAAGCATTATATACTTAATATTTTTAGTTTTAAGTTTTTATTCATTGAAGTGGAAAGAGCACTAGGCTGAATTGGGAGATGCGGCTTCTTGTTGTGGTTTTGTGTGACCTTAAGAGAATCTCATTCTCTCCCCAGGTCTCCTGTTCTTCTTCTGTTGGGGCTGGTAAAAGTGATTTGTAAAGTCCCCAAGTCTGGCTTTCATGTGTCAAAGCAACTTCAGGCTGGGCAAGACAAGTCAATCTAGTCAGCGCTACTGAAGTCCCTATTAAGTTCTAGACCTTGTGCTGGGCATGGGATACAGTCAGTGAAAATAGACATGGAACCATTCCAGCTGCTGCTGCCTGGGATTATAGCCCAATACCAGCTCTTGCTTGCTAGAGAATCTTAGTCAATTGTTTCTCTTCTGTGCCGTGTTTTCCTCATGGGATTGTGGTACTAGTGAAATAAAGGAATACATGTCAAGGATTCCTATAGTACCTGGGGCATGATGAACACTAAATGATGTTGACTTTTATTTTTATTATTGGTAGAGGAGGTAGATATTAATCTAATAATCAAAAAAATAAATATAGCATTTCAGTTGTACTAAGTGCCCTGAGAACATGTATCAGCAGGATTCCTTCAGCATGAGAAGTAGTGATTAAGCTTAAGATCTGAAGGATAAGTTCACCAGTTGAAGGAGAATGGAACAGACTCCGGGGAATGGCATATGCAAAGCTCCTATGGTGGGAAGAAGCACAGATTTCTGTGGATTTAGAGTAGGCCAGGATGAAGCAGAACAAGAAAGAGGAGAGAGTAGAGGTTGGAGGTGGGGCAGGGACCAGGCTGTGCTGGGCTTTGCTGGAGCCCAAGATTTGGAAAAATTGGTTTTGTAAGTGCCTCCTGGAAGTCAGAGTTCCCAGTTAGACCCATGGCTCTGACACTCTGAGTTGATATCCACAAGGATTTGGCTTTCTCCAGATTGGAACCCAGTGGAACCAGATTCTAAGGGACACTAGGAAAGTGCATGTGATGAGTTGTGGCTCAAAAGGCTTGACACCTTCTGGGCCATTTTGCACTTAGATCATGCTCTCAGGACCAGAGTCCCAGACTGTATTCTGATCCTTTCAGTGTCCTAGTCAGGGTGTCTGTGGGTGGTCACATTTGAATAGGGTTGGAAAGACAAAACCAAATTCTTCCCTGTCTACAGGGAGACAAGGCTTCATGGGTCTTAAGCTCTCGAGAGCACATTTACTATTTGAGAATCAGATGAAATCTGTGGATTTTTCTACTGGAGAGATGCATTTACACACTTAAATCCAAATTAGGGTGTACTTTTAGGCTGGGTTTGTGGGTCCCCTTGAAGCTCAAACATAGTCCCAGGTTAAATGTCCTTCTAGTACAAGACAATGCCCAACATTATGGCCATTCAATATCCCTTTCAGTATCTCACCCCTCGCTCTCTGTCTCCCCCATCTATCTCCTCTCTCCTTCTCTGTTGCCTCCATTTTGGACTCTCATTGAGGGTCAGTCTCCCCTTAGACTACTTCAATTTTCTTTACCTTTGGTAAAGAAAGCTCAGCTCAGGAAAGCTGAGCGCCGAAGAATTGATGCTTTTGAGCTGTGGTGTTGGAGAAGACTCTTGAGTGTCCCTCGGACTGCGAGGAGATCAGTCCTGAATAGTCATTCTTTCTGTCTTTAGATTCTTATCCAATCATCTCTTCACATTCTATGGGAAAAAGAAAATGTATTGAGGGAGGGATGAAAGTCAAATAAGTGAATAAGATTATAAATACTGATTTTCAGAATAAATCAAGCTTATTATAGATACTTTGGAAAAAACATACAAGTTAAAAAGTTTATAGTCTCGGCACCTAAAGGGAATCAATGGTATTTTTTTTCCTAGTATTTTTCTGTGGAAAATTTTTTTTATAGAGTCATGATCAAAATGTATATGTATATGTATTTTTACATTTAAATGCTTTACTTAACATTTATTTTTCCTTTAGCCCAAATGCATATATGTATTAAATTTCTTTTATTATGTAAAGTATGAAACATACACAAAACAGAGGCAACATTATAAGGCGCCTACCACCCATCCCATGTACCCAACATCTAGCTTTAAAAATTATTAGCATTGTATCCATGAACTTCTGATGTGCAACAAATAGCCTCAAACTTTAGTAGCTTAAAATAGTAACCATTGATTTTGTTCAGAATTCTCTAGAGGAGTGATTTTGGCTAGGCTCAGCTGTGTAACTGTTCGGCTAGTCATGGCTGGCCTCAGTCTTGCATCTGTGTTTTGCTGCCACTTAGCTAGATGGCTTTGCTTCTGGGACTGACTGGCTGACATGTGGGGCCACAAGAGGGATTGGGTCCCTGTGTCTCTCGTCATTCAACAGGTTATCCTTGGGCTTTTTCACATGGTGATAGAAGGCTTCCAACCACAGCAAGAGGCAAGTGCTAACGCTTAAGTGTTTTTCAAACTTCTGGTTGTAGCTCACTAATACAACTATTGGCCAAAGCAGGCCACAGAGTCAATTTACACTCCAGGGGTGGAGAAATAGATTCCACTTCTTGATGAAGAATCTGCATCATCATTTTGTACGGATGTGAATATAAGCAGAAGAATTTGTGGCCTTTTTTAGTAAGGGTACGGCTATAGGCAAGAGAAGAATTTGCGGCCAATTTTAGAATCTACCACAAATGTGTTGCTAATACTAATATTGGTAAATCATCATTTCTGATGTTATTGGTAGATTGTCCTGAATATAATTTAGATGGCTGAGTAACATACCACCCAGTGCATTGCTGAACTTTGTGTGACCATTCCCCTATTGTTGAGGAGCGAGGTCATTGCCATTTTTTTGCCATTATGAGTAATGCTACAATAGATGCTTTGTGCATAAAACTTTTTCTGGTTTTGGGATTATTTCCTCTGAGTAGTCACAAAAGTGGTATTACTGTGTCAAACATTTTAGAGCTCTTAGTACACTTTGCCAAATTGCTTTCCGAAAGGATTGTATCAATTTACACTCCCACCAGTGTGTGTGAGAGTACCCCACAGGGATCCTTCTAAAATGCAAATCTGATTATCTCATGCCCAGTTTAAAAATGATCTCTACTGCCTTCATAATAAAGATTAAACTATGTAAGACAGAACTATGTCTGCTACGTGACTTTTGAAAAACTGAAAGGCCGTTTTAGCTTGATAAGACCCTGTATCCAAGGTTTATAGAATCTAGTGAGGAACAAGACTTGATAGGCTCAGAACCAAGTGAAGGCATCACCCTCAAGTTGTCCTTGAATGCAGGTGTCATCATTATAGAGGAGGAAGCTGAGGGTGAAAGACTGCAGTATTTAAAGTAGAAACCTGTTTACAACTTTCTATATATGGCATCATCTATGGATGTGAGAGTTGGACCACAAAGAAAGCTGAGTGCCGAAGAATTGATGCTTTTGAATTGCGGTGTTGGAGAAGTCTCTTGAGAGTCACTTGGACAGCAAGGAGATCCAACCAGTCAATCCTAAAGGAAATCAGTCCTGAATATTCATTGAAAGGACTGATGCTGAAGCTGAAGCTCCAATACTTTGGCCACTTGCTGTGAAGAACTGACTCATTTGAAAAGACCCTGATGCTGGGAAAGATTGAAGGCAGGAGGAGAAGGAGATGACAGAGGTGAGATGGTTGGATGGCATCACTGACTCGATGGACATGAGTTTGAGTAGGCTCCAGGAGCTGGTGATGGACATGTGTTTGGTGATGGATGGTGTGTTTCAGTCCATGGGGTCACAAAGAGTGACCCAACTGACTTGGACACAACTGAGTGACTGACTGAACTGACTGATTTTAGCATCACCTTTGCAAAGGAATGTACATATAAAAGTTTAAATATATATTTAATCAATGCAAAATAACTATAATATGTTTCTTTTTTTGGTTAGAATTCTTTAGTTCCAAAACCTGAAGACTGTGAGTCTTAGAATGAGACAGATCTGAGTTTGAATTCTGGCATTTACTAGAATTTGAGCAAGACTTAACATCTCTAAGCCTCCTCCACTTTGTTATCTGTAAGATGTGGGTAATAATGCCTACATTCTAGGGGTTTGGTGATGAATCAACATATATACCAAATGTCTAGCAGAACCATTCAGTCAGAGCTATTCTTCTTCTTCTTATGTGAGATGAATAGATAAGTAGAAGGGAACCATACATGCAACTAAAATGAGGAGGCATTGATAATCTAAGACTATAAATAAGGCTTTGTGACTTTTTACACCGACTCGATGGACGTAGGTTTGGGTAAGCTCTGGGAGTTGGTGATGGACAGGGAGGCCTGGTGTCCTGCGATTCATGGGGTCACAAAGAGTCGGACACCACTGAGCGACTGAACTGAACTGAACACCCACATTACCATGATTTGAATCTCGGCTCAGTCTACTAGCTGGAATTTACAGAGGATTCCTTTTTCCCAGTGTTATTGAGAATCCCCAGGTTCATGAATCATTGGTTCCCCTTGATGCTCACCTGGAAAGGGAGAACAGAGACCAGGATGCATTCCTCAAGATACAGTTCCTCGACTGTGGCTCTCCAGGCTGCCCTATCTGAGCTCTGGGTGCCTCTAGCACATGGCTAGTGGGGGAGGACAGCTGTTGACCAGAGCAGGCTCCACCCACCCTTGGCACTTTTCCATAGGAGTATCTGATGGAGCTCTCCCTGGGCCCCAGGAGTCCCAGGACTTGCTTGTTATCCATTGCAAATATATATATCTACAGATTTGCTCAAGCCAACCTGATTTTCTGGTGCTCTTTTTTTTTTTTAACTTTTTATGTTACATAGGAGTGCCTGGTGGCTCAGACAGTAAAGTGTCTGCCTGTAATGCAGGAGACCTGGGTTCGATCCCTGGGTCGGGAAGATCCCCTGGAGAAGGAAATGACAACCCACTCCAGTACTTTCAGCCTGGAAAATTCCATGGATGGAGGAGCCTGGTAGACTACAGTCCATGGGGTCACAAAGAGTCGGACATGACTGAGCAACTTCACTGGTTCACTGGTAGGTGATTAACATCGTTATGTTGTGTTAGTTTCAGGTATACAGCAAAGTGATTCATTTATATATACGTATATGTTAGTTGCTCATTCATGTCTGACTCTTGGCAACCCCATGGACTGTTGTCTGCCAGGATTCTCTGTCCATGGAATTCTCCAGACAAGAAGACCGGAGTGGTAGCCATTCCCTTCTCCAGGAGATCTTCCTGACCCAGGGATCGAAGCTGGGTCTCCCGCATTGTAGGCGGATTACCTTCTGAGCCACTCTATTCCTTTTCAAATTCATTTACAAATTCATTTATGTTGGTAGGTTTCAAATTCTTTTTCAAAATCATTTAGGTTGTTATGTAATATTGAGCAGAGTTCCCTGTGCTATATAGTAGGTCCTTGTTGGTTTTCCATTTTAATATAGCAGTGTATACCTGTCAATCCTAAATTCCATAACTGTCCCCCCCCTTTTCCTCCTGGTAACGATAAGTTTGTTCTCTAAGTCTGTGAGGCTATTTCTGTTTTATAAATTATTTATATCATTTTTTAGATTCTGCATATAGGCAATATCATACAATATTTGTCTTTCTCACTTTACTCAACATGGCAGTCTCTAGGTCCATCCATGTTGCTGCAAATGGCATTATTTCATTCTTTTTAATGGGTGAGTAATGTTCCATTATATGTATATACCATATCTTCTTTATCCATTCATCTGTTGATGAATGTTTAGGTTGCTTCCATGTCTTGGCTATTGTAAACAGTGCTGCAATGAATATTGGAGTACATGTATCCTTTTGGACCAAGCTAACCTGGTTTTCTGATAGTCCTTTCCATAGAGATGTTTTAGTGTGACACTATCCAAGAGAATATATAAGATCAGCCACAGGTATAATTTTACATTTCCTAGCAGCCATATTAAAATATATAAAGAAATAGATGAAATTAATTTCAACAATATGTTATTTAATGCAGTGTATCTATTATTTAGCATATAAAACATATAAAATTATTAATGAAATGATCTACATGATTTTTAAGATCATATAGCTCAAAAGCTGGTGTATTACTATATCTTATGCTTACGGCACATCTGAAGTCGGACTAGCCACCTTTTCAGTGCTCAGTAACCACAGGTGGCTAGTGGCCGCTAAATGGAACAGCACCAGTCTGAAACAAAACCAACTGGACTCCGAGTGGTACACCTCTCCAGCAGTACAGGTCTTGATGCCCACATTCAACTATTTTTCCCGAAAACCTACTTCTGATTTCAGCTTGGATGGATCTGTGGGGATTCAATATACTATATACTGTACCTAAAACTATTCTTTTTAACATAGTATTGTGTCCGGTTTACCAATTTGGACTCTGTTTCCGTTACAGTGAATTCCCTTTTCAGGAGTCTCTTGTGTTTTCCCACTTTGCTGCCACCCTAAATTATCAGAGAAGAAATGTTTTTAATCCTTGAACATTAATAAGAAAGGAGCAAGAGAGTCAGTTTTATTTTTATTCCTCCCATGAGGTTCCTCTGTTCCTCTGTGGATTTGTGGAATAAGAGAATGTGTGGGAATCCGTAACCCAAGTGCACAGGATATGATGGGGAATGGATATCTCCTTGCAGTGACCAGCAGTGTCTGAGCCTTGGGTAATGGCCCAGCTAAAATGTAGACACTTCTTAGAAAGAATTCTCAATTAGTGATAACAGATCCTACTATGTGTAAGAGCTTCACATGCCTCGTTTCCCGAGGTAGACATTATTATCCCTGTTTTATAGATGAAACAGAGAGGTTAAGGAACTTAGTTAAGGTCACAAAAAGGACCCAGAGTTGGATCTTCAGTGACTTGATGCTTTCCCTTGTCTCAAGGCCACCCTTCAATACTGGGTGGCTAAAATTGGCTCTGAGGATCAGCTGGCATGTAGCTGGAGACTTACAGATCTTTGCAGGAAACATTTGTCATTACTTACAAAGAGATGGTTCTAGGGCATCACTGTTCCAGTTACTATTGCTGTAAAACAAATCACCCCCAAATGGCAGGCATGAGAGGCCTCAGTTGGAGGACTTGAAGGCTCAGGGTGGAAAACAGCCAAAGAAAGTTGTTTACTCATGGACTTGCTGGTCAGTTAGGTAGCTCAAACCTCTCCGTGCGGCCTTTCCACATTGTCTCCCTGTGTGGACTGGTTCTGGCTTCCTCCCTCATAGCACGGTGACTGGGTTCAAAGGCTAGAAGAGACACACCGCTTATCATGGTCTCACCCCAGAAAGTCCTGCACCATGTACTTCATGCATTTTATTCAACATGGTGGTCACAGAGTCCTGTCTCAAGGCGAGGTGAAACAGATTCTGCCTGCTTATGGGACATGGTAAGGTTCCTGCAGGGCGAGTGGACCCACAAACATTGTCATGGCCATTTTTGGAAAATACAGCCTGCCATGGTCATTATCAATGTTACAGAGAAGGAAAGGTGGATAGGTTCCAGGGAAGGAAATGTTCTGTTGAGTGCCTGGGTCTCTAGTAAATGTCAAAATAGTGAAAGGGAATTAGGAAGATGATGGAAAGGGGAAGAAGTTCAAATGCAAATGAGGAGTATTGGAAGAGGCTTCCTCCAGCCAAAGATCCCTTCCAAAAAAGCAATGATTGCGCCCTTGACTTAGTCCACTGGCCTGACTTATGCTCTTTTTGTAGCCTCAGGTGGCCTCCACTGGCCAGAGCGGGGTGTCCTGAGTAACCTCCTACAGCCCAGGCCCAGGAAGGGCTACAGCATCTTGCTTTCAGCCTGCCCCCCTGGCTTCGTGGCTTAACCCTAAACCTCCTTTTCCTAGAGATTTGGAATTTCATTAAATCAGAGCTTGAGCTGAAAAATAACGACTGCCTTTATATGCACTGGCTCTTTACTGGCAGGCCATTACAGGGAAGATAAGGTTCCATAACACTGTAGGAATAAAGCCCAGAAAATTATGCGAAAAGCTCCGCCATCCAGGATAAATGTTATAGAAGGCATTAACCTTCCATAAAAAATCCCTTTGCTAGGCAGGAATTTAAATGACAGCCACTGTGAGAGGAGATATTTAGCCTTCTCTTAGAATAGCAGGTTCTTTGGTTATCAGCAGTTGAGTATTGTTCCTCTTTTTCATAGGAATGCTCAGCAGAATAGCAAATACGTAGACGAAGTCTTTTCTGGGTACACCCCTATATTGCAGTATATACTTCCCGAGATGTTATGTGTACATTCTCTGCCTTTATTTAGGAAAATTGAATAAGAGATTGATATCCAAATAAAACTGAAACAAACCTTTATGATAGCCTCCAAATTACTTGTCTTGAGAGAAAAATAATTTTTTCTCCCTGAGGTATAAGTGTGATTCTCCAATGAATGTGTTAGGGCAGAAATTACAGTGATTATCCTCTCTTTTTGTATAAATTTGGCTCTTTCAGCAAGCAAGCCAACCCAATCACAGGGCAGAGACTTTGTAGAGAAGTTTATGCATGTTCCACATACATATTTATATGCTTTGGGGGAAAAAATCTTAGATGATAGCGTAAAAGTTATTATTCTGTTCTAAGTAGTCAATCTCTGGGTCTCCATGCTGAAAGCATTTGCAGCAGGACAAATATGACTCTGCTCCATTGTCTTAGAGTCTCAGCTGAAGTCCCAGAACTGCTTCTGGCCCTTCCAGAGTTTGGTGTGGAAAAGAGGCTGAATTTCCCAATGTGCTAAGTGGATTGAGTTGTAATACCTACCCTCTTGAGCTCCACTCTGCCTCCCAAGTGGCAGGAATTCACACATGGGACATTATTTTTCTGTTAACTGAGCAGCTTTGTAAATATTGTTTGGGGGACCCAGTACTGAAACTTAGCATCATGGGTGGTTGAGAAATCCACAGTTGCCTCTCAGTTTGTTTAATCAAGTTGACATTCTTATGAGGCAATAAGTTGAAGAATTTTAAGACTCTCTCTAGACTAAATCACAATAAGACCAAACAGATTAACTTTGAGAGTCAGAAACAACTCCAAAGAAATGAAAGGAAAATAGATCTTCTAAAAGGCTTTATGGTTTTTCCTAATGATAAGCTAGTGATACACCCGACTAATTTGTGTTAGAAAATATTTATTTAGAATATTTTAAAGTTTTGTGCTTTAAAGTAGACTAAGTAAAAAAAAGTCCTCTTCAGAGGACTGTATTTGATCCCAAATGAGATGCTATTTTTAGGAAGAATGTAACTAATATTTATCTGGGGCCAAGATGTGCCAGTGCTCTTTGAATTCTTATCATCACTGGACAATATACGTATTATTATCCCCCCCCCCTTTCTTTTTACATATAAGAAAAACCAAGGCTGAGAGAGGTCTATCAACTTGCTCAGACTTCAGATTACCTGGACTAAACAGAGTTTGTTTCTCCTAACTTGAGAATCATTCTAGTTCTTTAGAATGTCTCTGAATTCCAGCGGGCCAGACAGTTTCTTAAGTGACAGTCCTAGGTAAGATGTCTGATTCTTCCTTCCAGTTAAATCTAAGCCATTGAAAAGTCTCTCAGTTGTACTCCTAAACTGATCACAGAAGCATGTATTTCTTTCTTTTGTCAGTAGAATCGTCCCCGGAGCGCTGGGCACCACCATCTTCTGACCCCTTCCCTGGTTCCTAGGTGTGCTCACTCCTCCCATGCTTGCTCACCTGGCATCATGGTTCACAGCAGCCAGAACCATCTTCCAAGAAATTAATATGCTGGGTCTCTCCTCTGTTTGGGACTCTGCAGATCTCCTGCTGTACCTATAGTAACATTCGAATGTCTTACCTTTGCTTATGAAAGCTAGTGGTATCCTGCCCGACCTTCCCCTCTCCTCTTACCTCCTGCACTCTCTGCTTTGCTCTCCAAGCTCTATGCCCCCATACACATTTGACTATTTCTGGAAAAGAGCAAGCTTTCCCCTCCTTCTTGCTCTTTTTCTCTCCACTCTTCTCCTGGCTCTTCATATGGCCTGTGTCTTGCCCTTCGGGTCTTGGTTTAAAGACCAGTCTCTCTGTGAGAACTTCTTTCACCATCCTATTAAAGCAGCTCCCTCCACCATGTTATTTGCCATCAGAGGGCCTTGCTGGCTTTCTTCATGGTGCTTGTCATTACCTATAATTACGTACAGTAAATCCCCTACATACAAGCACATTCTGTTCTGAGAGCATGTTCGTAAGTCCAGTTTGTTTGTTGAGTCCAACAAAGTTAGCCTAGACACTCAACTAACACAAAAGGCTATGTAGCACTGCTCAATAATATACTTTTCGGGCTTCCCTGGTGGCTCAGATGGTAAAGAATCTGCCTGCTCTGCAGGAGACCCAGGTTCAATCCTTGAGTCAGAAAGATCCCCTGGAGAAGGGCATGGCAAGCCACTCCAGTATTGTTGCCTGGAAAGTCCCATGGACAGAGGAGCCTGGTGGGCTACAGTCCATGGGGTCTCAAAGAGTCAGTCATGACTGAGCGACTAACGCGCATAATACTTTTCACATGTAATACATAAAAGCACAAAAAACAAAACATTTTTAGTCTTATAGTACAGTACCTTGAAAAGTACAGTAAAATAGCCGGCATACAGGGGCTGGCATCAAGTGAACAGGGAAGAAGAATGACTGGAAGAGGGAGAGGAGGTGGAAGATGGTAGAGCTGAAGGATCGTCAGCAGGGGTTATGGAGGGTAAGCTGCATTTTCATTCACACCTGGTGCTGATGGAATGCCCATTCGCATCTTTGAAGGTTCACAACTTAAAGGTTAGTATGTAGGGGACTTACTGTGTTTGGTGTATTTGCTTACTTGTTTGTTATCTAGCCCTGTTCTTCACCCAGCTCAAACTAAGTCACACATGACCAGGAACCCTTATCTTCACTGTTACCTCAGTTCCTGACCCGTGGTAGGCACTCAACAAACCTTTGGTGCAAAAATTAATCATACTTGTGTAGTCCTTCTGCTCTTAAAGCCCTTCCCCATCCCAAATCACAGTCTATTCGGGAATCCATCATCTTTTCAGTATTACTGGGAAAAAATATTGGAGTTGACTTTAAGAACCTTGGTCCATATTCCCATCATGCGTACTAAGTTGCTTCAGTTGTGTCCAACTCTGTGTGACCCTGTGGACTGTAGCCCGCCAGGCTCCTCTGTCCATGGGAGTCTCCAGGCAAGAATACTGGAGTGGGTTGCCATGCCCTCCTCCAGGGGATCTTTCTGACCCAGGGAAGCCATGTCTCACAGCCATGAATTTGCTGTAGAAGCGTAAGCAAGTCATTATTCCTCTCCAAATGATCTTTAAATCCCCCCTGAGCCCTGATCCCGGATTGTTTCCAGTTTTGCTACTACTGTCCTCTTGAAGCAACCTTGACAGAAGCAACTTGGTTTTAACTAAGTCATTATGTCGAGATGCAGCCTGCAGTTTATTTAGGAGGACCCAGTGTTTCCCCTCTATTTGAAGACTCTTGAGTGGTGTTAATGGAGGGTGTCAGGTGATGACGTCTGGGGGAAAAAGGATCCTTCCAGGCAGCAGTGCACATGAGAGGCAGATGGGATTTATTGCCAGAAGCCTCTGTGAAGATGGGGAGAAACCCATTTGCCTTTTGTAACACCTCAGCTGGCTGAACAGGCACAGAGGAACTGGTGCTTAATCGTATCTAGAGTCTCAACCTTATCACCTGAAGAATGGGAATTCCTCACCAGGAATCGCAGCCTGCAAAGGCAGCCAGGGGCCAGAGAAAGCAAGATCCTGCCTGTGCACTGGCTTTGGATGGGTCTGGCTGCCTGTCTGTGCCTCCTGCTTGTGGGAACCTGCTCTCTCCTGTAGTGTTCACCTGGGGATGGAGGAGGAGAGCAAGGTGGGTGCCATGGGCTGTGCTAAACACTCTGTGTACATTGCCTCTCCAAATGCTGTGAGGCAGTTATCATTTCCATGCTGTGCCCATTTTCCAGATAGGGACCCTGAGGCATAGAGATTGAGTAATCTGCCTGAAGCCTCGGCGTTAGGAAGTAATTATGTTCTGGTGCACTCCTTACGATCTCGATCTCTGTTCCTTCCTTGTGCCGTTGGTCAGTTTCTGCTGTCACAGGGAACCCAACTACACAGAACGAGTCATTTTCAGGGACTGTTTGAAAAGCATTGTAGGGAATCAAATGTGTGGGGTTAGATCTGGCAAATGAAGTCCCAGAGGCCCAGCTTCATGACTTGCAAAATAAAGCTAGGCAGAGTACATCAGATGTCCCCATGGAGACAGATAATGAACTGTGGGAAAGAATCACCTGCTTAATGGAGAAAAAAATAGTTACGTGAACTTTAAGAGATGTGTATTTTTCTTTTTTTAAATTAAAAAAAATATTTTTTGACCATACCATGTGGCATGTGGGATCTCAGTTCCCCGACCAGGGATCAAACCCGTGCCCCCTGCATTTGAAGCATGGAGTCTTAACCACTGGACCGCGAGGAAAGTCCCCTATGTTTTTCTTTATACCCCTATTGGCATCACGATTTTTGAGTGTTTCAGGAAAGCCAAATTTTTCTCGAGCCAGCAAATCAACCTTCTAGAAGGTCATCTGGGGCCTGAAAGAGAAGCTATTCAACAGTGTTTATGGAATGATGAAGTTGGACCGGGCCCTGCTGGTCACTAAAGATAACGAGGTGAAGAAGGTACAGCCCTGCCCTTGCAGAGATCAGGCTGAGGGTGCAGGGCAGGGACAGATAGGTGAGAGGCCAATTTAATACTCCGTGATTCATAGCTTAGAACAGGAGCCTGTGCGAACATGGGAGAAAAAGTTCCTTAGAAGAAGCAAATTTTGAGATGAGATTTGAAGGATAAGTCAGCAAAATGGGGAAGACAGTGTGGGCAAAAACCGCGGAATCATGGTATATACAGAGTGTCTGGGGCAGTAGGAAAAGAGGCTGGAGAGAAATTCAACCCAACTGTGAAGGGCCTTCCAAATTGGACTTTGGAGCACAGACATTACCCTGTGCTAATAGCTAGAAAGATCCCTCTGGGGGGTGGGCAGAGCTATTTGAGACTGTACTGGAGAGAACAGACTGGAGGAAGGTTGTCCTGGTAGTCAAACACACACACTGGAATATTACTCAGCTATAAAAAGAAATAATGCCATTTGCAGCAACATGGAGGGACCTAGAAATTATCATACTGAGTCAGACAGAGAAGGACAAATACTATATGATATCACTTATATGTAGAATCTGGGACTTCCCTGGTGGCTCAGATGGTAAAGTGTCTGCGGGAGACCCGGGTTCAATCCCTGGGTCGGGAAGATCTCCTGGAGAAGGAAATGACAACCCACTCAAGTATTCTTGCCTGGAAAATCCCATGGACGGTGGAACCTGGTAGACTACAGTCCATGGGGTCGCAAAAAGTTGGACACGACTGAGCAACTTCACTTTCATATGTGGAATCTAAAAAAAAAAATGGTACAAATGAACTTATTTACAAAACAGAAATAGACTCACAGACATAGAAAACAAACTTATGGTTACCAAAGGGGAAAGGGGAAGGGAGGGATAAATTAGGAGTTTGGGATGAACAGATAACATACTACTTTATATAAAATAGATAAACAACAAGGTCTTAGTATATAGCACAGGAAACTATATTCAGTATCTTATAATAATGTATAATAGAACAGACTGAGGAAAAGAATATATAGAACTATGTATATATAATGGAGAAGGCAATGGCACCCCACTCCGGTACTCTTGCCTGGAAAATCCCATGGACAGAAGAGCCTGGTAGGCTGCAGTCCGTGGGGTCTCGAAGAGTCAGACACGACTGAGCAACTTCCCTTTCACTTTTCCCTTTCATGCATTGGAGAAGGAAATGGCAACCCACTCCAGTGTTCTTGCCTGGAGAATCCCAGGGACGGCGGAGCCTGGTGGGCTGCCGTCTATGGGGTCGCACAGAGTTGGACACGACTGAAGCGACGCAGCAGCAGCAGCAGCAGCATGTATATATAAAAGTGTGTTAGTCACTCAGTTGTGTCGAACTCGTTGCTATCCCATGAACTGTAGCCCACCAGGGTTCTCTATCCATGGAATTCTCCAGGCAAGAAACATGGAGTGGGTTGTCGTTTCCTTTTCCAGGGGATCTTCCCAACCCAGGGATCTAAGCTGAGTCTCACACATTGCAGGCAAATTCTTTACTGTCTGAGCCACCAGGGAAGCCCATGTATATGTAAAGAATATATAAAACTGAAGCACTTTGCTGTACACTTGAAGCATTGTAAATCATCTATACTTCAGTTGAAAAAAAAAAAAGATGGTATAGGGAAAGGACCTGAAACAAAATGGATGCTTACTGTGTGAGGTGAAAGTTGAATACAGATGAATTGTATTATGTATATAGTTAGACATTTATATACAGATGCACACTCACCTATACCAGCTATATAATTTTTATGATAAACATGCATACCTGGAAATTTTAAAATATTTACTTTCATTACAGAAACTGAATGCGAATTATGGCAATTTTGAAGTGTCTAATGTTCTCTGTGTTAGGATGACAAATTGTTCCTTCCAGATATTCGTATTTAGTAACAAAGTTTTCTACTTGATTGCTTATTATTTTGTTGTACTATTACAGATGTTGTATTTGATTTTAGAGTGGAATTTGCTGTTCCATATCATTAAATAAATTCTCAGGGCTATAATTTATTTCACTCCTCAGAGAATAGAAGGAATTCAAGAGTTTTGAAGCATATGCCTGTCTTCCAAGGAGTTAGAAAAACACAAAACACCCTATTGAATTTTTTTTTTTTAACCACCAATAAAGATAGCTTTCCTTGGGGAGGAGAAGGAGAAGATGATGTTGAAGATGGGCTATATTTGTTATATGATGAAGACAGGCTCCCTTTTAAAGCTTATGCCTACTTACCCTTCAGAGCTGGAGAGAACCCAGAGCTGCCTGTTCACCTGGGCTAAATTAGATTTCCCCCCTCAACCCCCATCCCTCATGGCACCCTGTTCTCATCCTTCATAGCATTTTTCATGATTGTGAAATTATATATTTGTGGTAGATTGACTGCAGCTGCAGATTCTTTCTTCTTCCGTCAGAAAGAGGTGAGATCGTTTGTCCTCGCATTGAATCTGGGCAGGCTTTCTGACCGCGAGGCCAACAGGACCTGGCAGACCTTATGATGTGAGAGTTTCTAGGCTCTGACCTTAATAAACTGGGAGCTTCTGCTTCCTGTCTCTTGGGGCACTTTCTGGGAGCCTCACGCCCCTGAGCAAGATGCCTGATTACTCAGACACTGCCAGGCCAGAGGGTCCCCATAGAGGCCCTTGGTCAACCGTCCTAGCCAAGTGTAGTTTTCCAGCTGTTACTGCCAAGGCATCTGACGTGTGAGTGAACTGCACTGGACCCTGCAGACTACACCATACCTGCCTGTTGAATTCTGTCATGTGACCTCCATTGACGTCACGTGGAACACACTGCCTAGCTGAACCCTGCCTGAATTCCTGACCCTCAACATTGTGAGATCAAATACAGTGGTTGCTGCTTGAAGCCACTGTGGTTTGGAGTAGTTTGTTTTGCAGTAATAGATGACTGGAATAACACTGATTCAAGTTTAGTTATTTATTAATATCCATTTTCTCTTGCCTGGAGAATCCCATGGACAAAGGAGCCTGGTGGGCTACAGTCCAAGGGGTCGCAAAGAGTCAGACACAACTGAGCGACTAACACACACACACACACACACACACACACACACACACACACACACACACACACTTTCTCTTTTAGATTGTAAGCATTGTGAGGACCACAGGGACCATGCCTGGTTTGTTCACACTGTGTGCTCATTTAGCCCAGTATTGAGACACAGTAGGTACCTGTTTTTCAGTTGTTGAGTTGTGTCTGACTCTTTGTGACGCCATGGCCTGCATCACGCCAGACTTCCCTGTCCTTCCCTATCTCCCAGAGTTTGAGTCATTGATGCCATCTGACCATCTCACCCTCTGTTGCCTTCTTCTCCTCCTGCCCTCAATCGTTCCCAGCATCAGAGTCTTTTCCAGTGAGTTGGCTCTTTGCATCAGGTGGTCAAAATATTGGAACTTCAGCATCAGTCCTTCCAATAATATTTAGGGTTGATTTCCTTTAGGATTGACTGGTTTGATCTTCTTGCAGTCCAAGGGACTCTCAAGAGTCTTCTTCCCAGCACCACAGTTTGAAAGCATCAGTTCCTTAGCGCTCAGCCTTCTTTATGGTCCAGCTCTCACATACATACATCACTGCTGAAAAAACCATAGCTTTAACTATGCAGATCTTTGTCAGCAAAGTGATGTCTCTGCTTTTTAATACACTATCTAAGTTTGTTATTTTTTTTCTTTTTTTTTTTTTTTTTTTACAGTCCAGGTCTTTATTTTTACACCCATCAGGCCATGAATTCATAGGGAGTGGGCTCCAACAGTTCGGGTTCCTTTCCATTGGTTCTCACGAAGTGTGCTTCTCTGGGTGGAGCAGGCTGGCGCTTCAGCTGAACCCAAGTCCCTTTCTCTTTGGCTTCCTTCATTTTCTGATCATTTTCCTTCACACGTTTCAGGAAACTATCTCGGCTCTTAGAGTGCTTAATATGCTCAATACGTACATTAATTCTCTTGGCAAGAATCTTGCCCTTTACTTGTTTATTTACAATGATGCCAACAGCATGCTGGATAACATTATAGACTCTCCCAGTTTTGCCATGGTAACATTTGTGGGGCATTCCTTTTTGAACAGTACCCATTCCCTTGATATCTACAATATCACCCTTCTTGTAGATTCTCATGTATGTGGCCAAAGGAACAACTCCATGTTTTCTAAAAGACCTAGAGAACATGTAGCGGGTGCCCCTCCTCTTTCCCTTTGTGTTGGTCATTTTGGTGGATTACTGGAAGATGGCGGTTCCGGCCGAAAAGCTATATTTTTTCTTCCAAGGAGCAAGCATCTTATAATTTCATGGCTACAGTCACTTCAGTGATTTTGAAGCCCCAGAAAATAAAAGCTGTAACTGTTTCCTCTTTTTCCCCATCTATTGCCATGAAGTGATGGGACCAGATGCCATGATTTTAGTTTTTTGAATGTTGAGTTTTAAGCCAGCCTTTTCAGTCTCCTCTTTCACCTTCAAGAGGTTCTGTAGTTCCCCTTTGCTTTATGTCATAGAGTGTATCATCAGTGTATCTGAGGCTATTACTGTTTCTCCTGGCAATCTTGATTCCAGCTTGTGAGTAGGTACTTAATAAATACTTATTTAAATAACGAACATTCCATGACAGAAGTTGAGCAAAGGAAAGTTAGCTTATAATGTAGGTATGGATCTCCTATTCAGGTTCCTGAATTATTGTGTACTGTCTTGTTAATTGCTTCATTTTTTTCCATCATGCTTCTGTGCCCTGATAGTAAAATTATTCTATTTGTTTGCATGCAATGCATTTTGAGGATAAGGATGCTATTTGCTTTAAGTTAGGGACATAAATTTTTATCAGAATGCATCACATGCACAATTATCTCAGAGAGGTGATGGCAAAGGGTGAGTATTGCCTGGGTCTGAAATGAATTAAGAAGCAATATCTATCTATCTAGGGGCTTCCCAGGTGGCACTTATGGTAAAGAACACACTTCCACTGCAAAAGATGTAAGAGATGTAATAGATGCAGGTTCAATGCCTGGGTCAGGAAGATCCCCTGGAGAAGGGCATGGCAACCCACTCCAGTAATCTTGCGTGGAGAATCCAATGGACAGAGGAGCCTGGGGAGTTATAGTCCATAGGGTCACAAAGAGGACATGACTGAAGCAACTTAGCCCACACACATCTGTCTGTCTGTCTGTCTGTCTATCTGTCCATCCATCCATCCCATCAAGCATAATTTTGGCTCTAATGCAAAAATGGAAAAGTAATCCTTGGGCTAGCATTTGGTATCACACTGTACACAGAGAAACAGGTATGTTTATAGTAAGAAGAATGGCTTTTTTGCCTGATTTGCTTTGACAGCCAAGCTTCTGCTTTCTTAGTGTCCACAAATCTCAGCTATTAGTAAGGCTTTTGTTAAAAAGTGGTGCGCTGGCACTGGGTCCTTTGTCTTTTCAACAGACAATTCTGTGTCTGTACCAGCAATTCTAATTATTATTATTCCTATTATATTATTATTTTGTTTGGTTGCAATTTCACTTTCCACACCACAGTATATGGTAAGCATCTGGCGATTCTTAAAGCGTCTTTATTAACTTTCTCTGAGAACCTTTTCTATCACCTAGAAGATAGGTCTTGGAAAGGGCCAAGCTGATGTGACTGCCAAGGGGGTTTTACTAATAACATTTTACTTTCTTCAGAGAAGCTCTTTATAGTGAATTAAAAAATACTGTTATGAACTTTAGCAGTCTTTTAAAATTTTTTATTTTATATTGGACTATAGTTGATCTTCCAATGAACACCCAGGACTGATCTCCTTTAGGATGGACTGGTTGGATCTCCCTGCAGTCCAAGGGACTCCCAAGAGTCTTCTCCAACACCAGTTCAAAAGCATCAATTCTTCGGCGCTCAGCTTTCTTCATCGTCCAACTCTCACATCCATACATGACCACTGGAAAAACCATAGCCTTGACTTGTCTATCCTAAAGGGGATCAGTCCTGGGTGTTCATTGGAAGGACTGATGTTGAAGCTGAAACTCCAATACTTTGGCCACCTCATGCGAAGAGTTAACTCATTGGAAAAGACCCTAATGCTGGGAAGGATTGGGGGCAGGAGGAGAAGGGGATGACAGAGGATGAGATGGTTGGATGGCATCACTAACTCGATGGACATGGGTTTGGGCAAACTCCGAGAGTTGGTGATGGACAGGGAGGCCTGGCATGCTGCGATTCATGGGGTCGCAAAGAGTCGGACACGACTGAGCGACTGAACTGATAGTTGATCTACAATGTTGTGTTAGTTTCAGATGTACAGCAAAGTGATTCAGTTACATATGAATATACATCTATTCTTTTTCAAATTTTTTTTCCTATTTAGGTTCTTACAGAATATTGAGCAGAAGTCCCTATAGCAGGCTTTGTATCAGATGGGTTTTCCAATCTGAATGCCCATCATTAATATTGCCCTTTGGCTGGAAGTGGGTGTGTACCAAGGCAATAGGACTGTGGATTGGATGCTTATGCTCTCACAGTGGGGGCCCTTTTCTATTAGGTAAACCAGAGTCCTAAAAGCCCAGATGCTTCAGTTATGTGTATTTTTTTCCTGACGTGAATTTGAAAGAATTTAATGGCAGTATAGTCAGCCATAGGACTGGAAAAGGTCAGTTTCATTCCAATCCCAAAGAAAGGCAATGCCAAAGAATGCTCAAACTACCGCACAATTGCACTCATCTCACACGCTAGTAAAGTAATGCTCAAAATTCTCCAAGCCAGGCTTCAGCAATACGTGAACCGTGAACTTCCAGATGTTCAAGCTGGTTTTAGAAAAGGCAGAGGAACCAGAGATCAAATTGCCAACATCTGCTGGATCATTGAAAAAGCAAGAGAGTTCCAGAAAAACATCTATTTCTGCTTTATTGACTATGCCAAAGCCTTTGACTGCGTGGATCACAATAAACTGTGGAAAATTCTGAAAGAGATGGGAATACCAGACCATCTGACCTGTCTCTTGAGAAACCTGTATGCAGGTCAGGAAGCAACAGTTAGAACTGGACATGGAACAACAGACTGGTTCCAAATAGGAAAAGGAGTACGTCAAGGTTGTATATTGTCACCCTGCTTATTTAACTTATATGCAGAGTACATCATGAGAAACGCTGGGCTGGAGGAAGTACAAGCTGGAATCAAGATTGCCGGGAGAAATATCAATAATGTCAGATATGCAGATGACACCACCCTTATGGCAGAAAGTGAAGAAGAACTAAAGAGCCTCTTGATGAAAGTGAAAGAGGAGAGTGAAAAAGTTGGCTTAAAGCTCAACGTTCAGAAAACTAAGATCATGGCATCTGGTCCCATCACTTCATGGCAAATAGATGGGGAAACAGTGGAAACAGTGTCAGATTTTATTTTTTTGGGCTCCAAAATCACTGCTGATGGTGATTGCAGCCATGAAATTAAAAGACGCTTACTCCTTGGAAGAAAGGTTATGACCAACTTAGACAGCATGTTAAAAAGCAGAGACATTACTTTGCCAACAAAGGTCCATCTAGTCAAGGCTATGGTTTTTCCAGTGGTCATGTATGGATGTGGGAGTTGGACGGTGAAGAAAGCTGAGCGCCGCAGAATTGATGCTTTTGAATGGGGTGTTGGAGAAGACTCTTGAGAGTCCCTTGGGCTGCAAGAAGATCCAACCAGTCCATCCTAAAGGAGATCAGTCCTAGGTGTTCATTGGAAGGACTGATGTTGAAGCTGAAACTCCAATACTTTGGCCACCTCATGTGAAGAATTGACTCATTGGGAAAGACCCTGATGCTGGGAAGGATTGGGGGCAGGAGGAGAAGGGGACGACAGAGGATGAGATGGCTGGATGGCATCACTGACTTGATGGACGTGAGTTTGGGTCAATTCCTCCGGGAGTTGGTGATGGACAGGGAGGCCTGGCGTGCGCAAAGAGTCAGACACGACTGAATGACTGAACTGAACTGAACTGATAGTCAGAGATAATGCAAAAAGTAGTGCCTAGTGATAATTCATTTGGGAGGCTCAGGGAGCAATTCCATGTAGGGGGTTCATTGGGTATAGATTTGTAAGTGGGTAGGGGAAGGGGTGCTCACATTGTCAGTGATCATGTTAAAAGCTGTTTTGCACCACAGAAATCTTCAAATTTCATTCATGATTGAAACTCATTGAGAAAAGTTGGTGTGATAGTCAGGATTCACTTGCTTACAAATGATGGCACAACTCAGACTATCTTTTTTTTTTCTTTAAAAGGTAAAATTTATTGACCTATAATTGAAAAGTCTAGGTCTTCAGACATTATTTGAATCTAGGAGTTCAAACAATGTTAATGTGTTGGATTTATTCTAAGGAAGGCTTTTTTGAACTAGTGACAAAGACTCTAGCAACTCAAGGCTTTTATAATCCTTACGATTTACAGTCCCAGAGAACATAGATTCTTTTCTGAAAGTTTTAGCAAAAATCCTGGGGATGATTCTCCTTGGCTTTATTTAAGTATAATTATCTCTGAACCAATCACTGTGGCCAGAAGGAGGGTGTATGTTCTAAAATATCCAGGATCATGTGATATTGCTTATATGTGGAATCTAGAAAAATAGTATAAGTGAACTTATTAACAAAACAAAAATAGAGTCACATGTAGAAAGCAAACTTCCAGTTACCAAGGGAGAAAGTGGGGGAAGGATAAATTGGGATACTGGGATTGACATATACACATTATTGTATATAAAATAGATAACTAATAAGGACCTACTGTATAGCACAGGGAACTCTTCTCAATGCTCTGTAATGGCCTATATGAGAAAAGAATCTAGAAAAGACTTGATATATTTATAATTGATTTACTTTGCTATACACCTGAAACTAGCACAGCATTGTAAATCAACTATACTTCAATAAAAATTAAAAAAAAAAAATCTAGGTCTGGGCCATGTGCTTCTCTTGAAACTGGGAAGCAAGGTCAACCTCCAGTGAGTGATGTTGACTAGAAATGGTGGCAACACAACATGGTTTCTTAGAGGATAGCCTCAAGATATAGTCCTTTACAGTTGCTTATTAGTCTTCTGGGATCCCAGGAGCAAAGAATGCAAAGCTTCCTGAACTGAGATTCAGGTGGAAGAGAAATCTGAGTCATTTTGCCATTCACACACTAAATGGTTGTGGACTGGTCACTTTCCCTCGTGAGGGTCTCAGATTCCTTATTGGTACAGGGAGGAGTTTGGATCAGGTGATTCTGATGATTCCATCAAGCTCAAAAGTTCTTGAGTTTCCTTGTCCCTAGCTGGAAAGATTATTGGAAGTGTCCAGAGAGCTGAAGTGTAGCGTTGCGCTACGTAAACTCCAGGGGTTTCTGATTCTGACGTCGACGGTGATGGTCCTGCTCTTTATTAGAAACAGCCCTCAGCCCTCTGCTCTCACAGACGCTGCTTCAGAGCTCCCTCCTTCACTGCCCCTCAACCCCCAACCCCAACTCAGTAGTGATGTTGGTGAGAAACTTCCTGGCTGCTGTAAGATCACGGAGATAAATGGGAAGGTCAGCCCATTGCCTGAAAATGAGTTTGGCTTAAAGGTTCCTTGCCCAAGAAAAGGAAAGAGAAACCTGCTGGGGATAGCCAAGGGGGAAAGAGAAGAGTGAGTGACCTCTTTAGAAAGAACTGCAGCCCTGGAAATCTGGCTAATGGCTGGAGAGGGTATGTGGTGATAACTCACAGCGGCCACTTGGATTTAATTATAGCAACATTTGCAGACAATAAGTGGGTCTTGAGTGAAGCCGGCCTGATAATATGGCAGTGACAAAAGCTGATCTGGATTTCTGGCCAAAAGGATGGATGAGGAATGACAGATGACATAGGAACATTTCGTCTAGGAGATGTGTGTGTGTGTGTGTGTGTGTGTGTGTGTGTGTGTGTGTGTGTGTGTGTGTGTGTGTGTGTGTGTGTGTGTGTGTGTGTGTGTGTGTTTCTTTTTTATATCACCATCGTCAATTATTTGTAGAGATTCCTGTGGTGAAGATGGTAGTATTCTGAACTGTGGCAAGACTTGGAGTTTGGAAACCTAGGTTTATGTCTAGTTTCCACTTACTCACCAAGCCTCAGTCTCAACATTTGCAAAATGAGGAGCTTCGCTCTTTGTAGTCTTGAAAATTAGTAATTTTCAGACTAGAGGTTTACTAACGTACATTCTATTTTTTTCACTCTTTACTTTTAAAAAAAAATGATTTATTTATTTTTGACTGCCCTTGGTCTTTGTTGCTGCATGGGCTTCTCTCTAGTTGTGGTGAGCAGGGGAGATGGAGGCAACTAGGTCTCATGTCTTTCATTAACCAGCAGGATAACCTGGGCTTGTTCACTTGATGGCTGGATGGGATTCCAAGGGGGATGGGAACTTTTAAAGTTCTTTTGAATCTTAGCAAACTGTCTTAACTTTACTTCTGCTGCGTTCTGTTGATTCAAACAAGTCACAAAACCCACCCAGATTCAAGGAGTAGAGAAGTAAATTCCACCTTTTGAGAGGCATTGCTGCAAAGTCATGCTGCAAAGTCGCATTCACACAGGAAGAAAACCATTGTATCTATTTTTCTGAACTATCTACCACAGCCATTCCTGTTGGTACTGAGTGACCACAGAGATTGCCACAGTTGCTATGGAATCATAGCACCCTGCAGTAAGAAAACAAGGCATTGTCATTAGTAACTAAGTGGAACTTTGATTGTAGATTTTTGTTGTTTTTCACCTCAGGAGAAATTTGGGTTGGGTTTTAGAGTTACAAGTAACAACCCAAGAGAGAAAATGGGAAGTACAGGATAAAAATGAAATAGTAGAAAAAGATGAAGTCAGGAGCACTGTTAGGTAAGAATGCATGCTTAGAAGTCCTGTATAGTTGCTAGAGGTGGGCATGTTTCGATCTGGGCTCCTGGAAGCCAAGGTACAGAGGAGAACTTCATCACTTGTGTGAACCATGGTGCCTACAAGAGAGAAGGAAGCTAGTATCTGATGTTAGGTCTGAGTCAGAGTTAGTAACGTATAGCTCAGGGAGGGAATTTTTTATTTCTCAAGGGAACACCAGAGGGGTTGAATGTACTAAGCAGAATTTGAAAAGAGGGAAGAGTAATTGAAGTTGATCCATATATATTGAGTATTGTTGTTGTTTAATTGCTAAGTTGTGTCTGACTCTTTGCAACCCCGTGGACTGTAGACCTCCAAGCTCCTCTGTCCATGGATTTCCCAGGCAAGAATACTGGAATGGGTTGCCATTTCCTTCTCCAGAGAGGTCTTCCCAACCTAGAGGTTGAATCTGCGTCTCCTGCGTTGCCACATGGATTCTTTACTGCTGAGCCACCAGGGAAGTCCATATATTGAGTATATTTGATTGTAGCTAAGGCTAACAGTCACATTTTACAGATTGCAGGTACTTTTTAGATAATGCAGTACTATACATCATCATCTACTTGTTGTCTCTTAACAGTGGTATGAAATAACTAGGGGAGATATGGTAATATGACTCACTTATCAGACAGGGAAACTCAGAGAGGTCAAGTGAGTTGTTCAAGGTCGTATAGTAAATAAGACATATCTTCTTACTTTCAAGTCAGTGTGCTGTGTGTGATATATTGGGTGAGATGCCTTGGAAGATACAGAAGTGTGCCATGGTATCACGAAACTATGAACTCTCTGGAGGAGGAAGGGTTTGATAATGGTACAAATAATAATAAAGCCTATTTTTCTTTTGGTTTCTTTTTTGGTGTCTTATTTCTTTTGATCTTTGCACAGTCCCTTTGCGATAGTATCCCCATTTTACAGATGGTAAACAAAAACAGAGCTCTGAGGACAGAAATACTTGACTGTGATTTCCCAGATGGTAATAGCAATATTGGTTTCAGTCTCTCTCTTTTATAAAATTCTGGGACTTTCCATTAATTGATGCTGGCTGAGGCACATGTAAACTTGATATTTTTATTTTTTCATTTTTTTATTGGAGGATAATTGCTTTACAGTGGTGTGGTGTTCTCTCCTGTACATCAGCATGAATCAGTCATAATTATATATAACTCCTCCCTCTTGAGCCTCCGTCCCTCCACCCCATTCCACCCTCGAGATGGTCACAGAGCACCAGGCGGGGCTCCCTGTGTTATATAGCAGCTTCCTGCTAGTTCTCTATTTTACACATGATAGGATTTTTGTCAGTGCTACTTTCTCAGTTTGTCATAGCCTCTCCTTCCCCTGCTGTGTCCACAAGTCTGTTCTCTACGTCTGTGTCTCCATTTCTTCTCTGTAAATAGGTTCATCAGTACTGTTTTTCTAGATTCCATATATATATATGTTAATATATGATATTTGTTTTTCTCTTTCTGACTTCATTTTGTATAACAGGTTCTAGGTTCATCCACCTCACTACAACTGAGTAATATTCCATTGTATATATGTACCCATATTTTCTTTATTCATTCATCTCTTGATGGACATCTAGATTCCTTCCATGCCCTGGCTGTTTTAAATAGTGCTGCAGTGAACATTGGGGTACCTGTGTCTTTTTGAATTATGGTTTTCTCAGGGTATATGATCTTAGTATTTTGAATGTTGAGTGTTAAGCCAGCTTTTTCACTCTATTCTTTCACCTTCATTGAGAGGCTCTTTAATTCTTCTTTGCTTTCTGCCATATGGCTGGTGTCATCTGCATATCTGAGGTTATTGATATTTCTCCTGGCAATCTTGATTCCAGCTTGTGCTTCATCCTACCCGGCATTTCACATGATGTACTCTGCAGTACAGTAAGGTTCCCTTTTCTCCACATCCTCTCCAGCATTTATTGTTTGTAGGCATTTTTGATGATGGCCATTCTGACTGGTATGAGGTGATACTAAACTGTTGTAAGACAGTACAGCAGCCATATATGAATAGAGCCTTAGGAAATCAGAAGCGGGGACTAGCCAAATTAGGAGCAGAAAGTTAGTGGAGGGACTCAGAACCTGAAGGGCTGGCAAAGATGTGAATGGGAAGTGAAGGCCAAAGAGCTAGGTTGGGGGAGGGGATAGTACAAAGACAGGTGCAGAGGCAGATGTGAGTGAGGTACATTCAGGGCAATGATGAAAAAAATTAGTCTGATTATATTGGACACTTACTGTTAACATTTTAATTCAACACAATGAGGACTTATGTGCAGAAGGTAAAAAGATGAATTAGTTACAACTTGGTCCTTAGAAAATCAGCAGACAAACAACCATAAGAAAAGTAGTAGAACCTAAATTTTGGACAATACTGTTTGACCAAATATTGGGAGAATTGTCAGAGTAAGGATTTTGGTCTTGATTCTATTGGAGATAAAGTAGCATGGGTATAACAATGCAAGGATTCCAGGAGCCATGTCACAAATGTAGAGAGGAGAGAATCCTAATGTCAACTATTAAATAGAAAGACCCCTGACCTGTGTGTCCTGGGGACAGTTTAAATCAAGTCCCTGGACTGATCTGTGGCAGAGAGTTCCAGCATTCTGAATGCAGGGAATGGTCTATCACCTCAGCACCATTGTGTATCCTGGCCTACAAAATGTATTCAGACCTAAAATGTATTTACGTGACTCTCTTAAAAAATGTTGTTTTCTCTGATAATAAATGTAATATGTGTTCATGGTAGGAAAATTTTAAAATATAGAAAATAATTTTAAAAAGATATACGATCCAGAAACATTGTGAACCCTTTGGAAGAACTTCCTCTAGATTCTTTTTCCTAGTTCTGTGTCTTACATAGATGTCTTCATCCAATTCCTCCTACCTGTCGAGCAGAGAGAGAGCTCAGTCCTTGTTTTTATCTCTGATAATTTTTTTAGAAGTCTTTGAAATGAAATCACTCGTTTGTATGAAGTATCATCACATTATTAAATTTTTTTCTAGGGAAGGTGTAGCAATTTTTACCCTCACAATATGAGAATGCTTTTCTTAATGCACCTCTCTCAGCCTTGAGCATAATCATTAAAGATATGTCTGTTATGCTAAACCCATGAACCCAGTATAATCATTCATCAGGCAAATCCCAATAGAAGGTCAGTTTACAAAATACTTCTCAAAGCTGTCAAAGTCATCAAAAATAAGGAAAGCTCAAAAAACTGTCATAGCCAAGTGAAGTGAAAGTCGCTCAGCCGTGTCCAACTCTTTGCAACCCCATGGACTATACAGTCCATGGAATTCTCTAGGCCAGAATACTGGAGCGGGTAGCCATTCCCTTCTCCAGGGGATCTTCCCAACCCAGGAATTGAACCCAGTTCTCCTGCATTGCGGGTGGATTCTTTACCAGTTGAGCCACAAGGGAAACCCAAGAATACTGGAGTGGGTAGCCTATCCCATGAGATCCAACCAGTCCATCCTAAAGGAGATCAGTCCTGGGTGTTCATTGGAAGGACTGATGTTGAAGCTGAAACTCCAGTGCTTTGGCCACCTGACGCGAAGAGCTGACTCATTGGAAAAGACCCTGATGCTGGGAAAGATTGAGGGCAGGAGAAGAAGGGGACGACAGAGGATGAGATGGCTGGATGGCATCACCGACTCAATGGACATGGGTTTGGGTAAACTCTGGGAGTTGGTGATGGACAGGGAGGCCTGGTGTGCTGCAGTTCATGGGGTCGCAAAGAGTCAGACACGACTGAGCGACTGAACTGAACTGATCCCATCTCTAGCGGATTTTCCTGACCCAGGATTCAAACTGGGGTCCCCTGCATTCCAGGCGAATTCTTTACCAACTGAGCTAGAAGAGGAGACCAAGGAGACGTGATAATTAAATGTAGTGTGGCCTCCTGAATGGGACCCTGGAACAGGAAAAGGCTGTTAGAGAAAGCTAAGAAAATGTGACTAAAATATGAACTTTACTTAATAATAATGAATCAGTATTAACCAGTATTATAATCAGTATTAACTGTGTCTTTGGAGTAAGTCTTGAAGTTAGATAGTATAAGTATGCCAACTTTGTTCTTTTTCATTTCCATATGTATCTATCAATATATAAAAATTTTATAGTCAACTTGTGATTTTCTATATAAAAAGTCTTACTGGAATTTTTATTGGCATTATATTGAAATCACAGGTACATTTGGAGAGAGACATCTTAATTATATAGAGTCCTCTAATCCATGGACATTGTATATTTTTCCATTTATTTAGATATTTAATTTCTCTCAGCAATATTCTGTACTTTTTTTGTATAGGAATCTTATATAGATTGTGTTTAATGTATTCCTGAGAATATTTTCATTTTTTGGTGCTAAGAAATGAAATTTTAAAATTGTGTTCCTACTGTATGCTACTGTTACATAAAAATTCAATTAATTTTTATTTTAATCATGATTTTTAGAAATTCAAATTCATATTCTGAGATCTTACTTTATTCACTAATTAGTTCTAGTAGTTGTTTTGTATCTTCCTGAGGATTTTCTCATGAATAATCATGTCTTCTGCAAGTAGAGCCTGTTTTCCTTCTTTTTGTGTGTGTGATCTTTTATGACTTTAAATTTTCTTAATTTATTGCGATTGCTAGCATGACCTGTGTTATGGCAGACATCCTTGCCTTCTTCCTGATCTTAAGGGGAAAGCATTCATTGTGTCATCATAATGATGACATTACCTGTAAGTTTTTCCCTGGGTGTCCCTTACCACATAGAGGAGATTTCCTTCTACTCATAGTTTGTCTCTGAGAATTTTTATCATGAACAGGTGTGAAATTTTGTCAAGTAATTTTCCCCTGCATTTTATTTTTCTCTTTTGTTCTGTTAAAATGTTTAATTGCATTGGTTTCTTTTTAAATACGAAGGCAGCCTTGCATTACTGGTGTAAACTTGACTTGATCATGATATCTTTTGATATCTTACTGAATTTGATTTTATTAAAGTTTAGGGTTTTTTCATCTATGTTCATGAAATATATGGATTTTTAGTTTTATTGTAGTATCTTAATATGTATTAGCATCAGAACAGTTTCACTCTTCTGACCTATTTTCTGGAGCAGTTTGTGTAGAGTTGGTATTCACTAGAGACATCTGAGTCTAGTGTTTTTCTTTGTAAGTAGAATTTTTAACAAGATATTTTCATTTCTTTAATAGCTATCAAGTAGTCTCTTTCTTCTTGATTGTACTGTGCTACCTTTCCAGAAATATATTTATTTTACTTAGGTTGTCAAAATTTTTATATGATAATGTTTATAATTTTTCTTCTTAATAGTATTTTAGTTTAAATACTTTTTAAAAATTCCTGAGATTGGTCATTTGTGTCCTCTTCCCTATTCTCCCTCCCACTTTCAGCTCAGTCTAACTAGGGAGCTAGGAAATTTGTTGATCAGAGAGTAAGCTTCTGCCTTTAATATTCTATTTATTGTTTGCTTTCTATTTTATCATTTTTTTTGCTCTTAATTTTATTTCCCTTTTTTCCTGTTTTGAGTTTATTAATGCTTTGCTGTCCTTTTTCTAGGTTCTCAAGGTCATTAATTGTAGATCTTTCCTTTTCCGATATAGATATTTAAAACCATGATTTTCCCTTTAAGTACTACTTTAACTGTTTACATCCCACAAATATTTATATGTTGTATTTTCATTATCTTTCAGCTCCAAATATTTTCTAATTCTTCAGTGATTTCTTCTTTGACCTTTGGATTATTGAGAAGACTGTTGTCAAATTTCTAGATGTTTGTGATTATCCTAGCTATATTATTGGTACTGATTTCTGATTTAATCTTTTAATACTCAAAAAACATACTTTGTATGCCTTTAATTCTTTGAAATTGTTGAAACTTGCATTATGGCCTAACATATAGTTTATCTTGATGAATTTACAATATGCATGTGGAAATAATGTGTATTGTGCAGTGTTTGCACATTTATATGAATGATATGTCCAGTTATTCTATTCTGTATATTTACTGGTATTTGTCTAGCTTTTCTATTATTTGTTGAAAGAGGGATGTTAAATTCTCTCAGTCTGATTGTAGCCTCATTTATTTCTTCCTTTCATCCTGTTAGTTTTTTACTCAGAGATTTTAAGTTTCTGTTACTAGGTACATGTACATTTATGATGGCTATGACTTTCTAATGAACTGATTCTTTTATTATTATGAAATGTTCTTCATCATTTTTTGTAATACTCTTGAGATCTGTTTTATCTGATATTACTACAGCCATTTCATCCTGACTATGTTTACTCTTTATGTAGTGTCTTTTTTTCTGTCCATTATTTACATTTACAATGTGTCTCTTATGCATAGCATTTAATTTGGACTTGATTTTTTAAAATTCATTCTGCTGACTTGTGTCTTTTAATCAGAATGACTAGCCAGTTAATATTTAATATATTGATATGGTTGGACTTAGAAAATGGTCTGCCATTTTATTCTTTGTTTTTGATTAATTAATTAATTTTTGGCTGTGCTGGGTATTCATTGCTGTGCAGGCTTTTCTCTAGTTGTGGCAGGCAGGGGCTACTTTCTAGTTGCAGGGCACAGGCATTTCAATGGCTTCTCCTGTTGCAGAGCACAGGCTCTAGACCCATGGGCTTGAGTAGTTGTGGCTCACAGCCTCTAGAGTGTGGAATCAGTAGTTGTGGTGCATGGACTTGGTTTACCAGTGGCATGTGGAATCTTCACAGATTAGGGACTGAACCCATGTCCCCTGCATTGGCAGGCAAATTCTTAACCAATGGACCACTAGGGAAGTACTTTTTTCAATTTTTTCATCTTTCTTGTTCAAATAGAGTAACTTCTATTAATCCATTTTAAAATTCACTTTTACTTTTCATCTTTGTTTTGCCATTTAGGCCCATCAATTGAATTTAAAATTTCAGATTTGTTTTTTTGTTGTTGTTCTAAAATTTCCATTTGTTACATTTTTATATTTTCTGTTTCTCTGCTGAAGTTTCTTTCATTCACTATGAGTGTATTTCCCTTGACTTCCCTGAATATATTTATAATAGTTTTTTGAAATACTTTTCTTGTAAACCAAAATAAGGACCATATTGAGGTTGGCATCTATTATTTACATTCCCTTTACATTGAATCATATGTTGAATATTTTTACATTACATCCTGGACATTGTGCATGTTATCATGGAGAGACTCTGGATTTTGTTATATTGCCCTAAAGAGTGTTGATATTTTATTGTAGTGGCCAACGGACTTGGTTTGACTGAAACTGAAAACTGCAATGTCTATGGTGAGTGGAATTTCAGACCTGAGATCAGTTCTTTAAGTCTTAACTGCTAGCTGATTTCCATTTGACCCACCAATGAATGGTTTAGGGGTCAGGCAGAGACAGGCTGAATTTAAGCACAAAATCTAGTTTCTTCTTTCCTGACTCTCTTCTCCCTCTGCTCTCTTGTTGCCCAATTTCCCTGGGCTTTTTTCAGGTGCTTCTTCCAGCCAGAATAGTAGCAGACTTTTTTTTTTTAATTTCAAACATGCCACTTTGGCCACGATTCTGGCTGCCTTCAGGACATGCCAGAAAAAACTGGAATTCACTTAGTGTTGATTTCTTGCTACAATTTTTGACTGCCTTCCAAAATATGCCTGCTTTTTTTTTTGAGTTCCTGGAGCCCTCAAGACTTTATATTTTCCTTCCACCATTTATAGATGTTATTTATGGGAGGATAAGTTGTTACAAAAGCAGAACTTTGTACTTTGTTTCCTATCCTTGGAGGTCTATGATTTGCTTAGTGTTTCCTTCTAAGGAATCCCCACTTTACTTGAGCTAGCTTGATTGTGTTTCTCTTTCTTTCAAAACCATAACAGAAGCCATTAGTTATGGAGCAGAGAACTGCTATAGACTTGGCATAAAGGGGCACTGGCAAAGGCATAGATTTGGGAAACAGACATACCACTCTTTCAGCTATAGGGCTTAAGCAAGTATTTGTATTAGTTATCTATTGTTGTATAATAAATTACCCGAACACTTAGTAACTTAAAACCAGAAACATTTATTATCTCACAGACATTCCAAGGGTCAGGAATTTGGGAGCTAACTTAGATGGATGGTCCTGGCTCAGATTCTCTCATGGGGTTTTGCAGTGAAGCTGTCAGACAAAGTTGCAATGCTAAAGACTTGACTGGGGCTGGAAAATCTTATTTCTAAGTTCAGTCACTGTTGGCAGGAAGCATTTGGCAGAAGGCTTCCGTTCTTTGACACATGGGCCTCTCAAAAGGGCTGCTGACTACATAACTCCTCCCCTAAAGCAAGTGGAGAGGGAGAAAGAGGGAAGAAGGATGAGAGAAAGTGAGAGTGAGTGAGCATCGGAGAGAGAGGAGAGAGAGGAAGAAAGTGGTTAGCACTTAATCCATATAAATAAGCCTCTTTTCTTAGGCTGCCCTTAGCAATTGACTTTGAATTGCCTGGAATCTAAAATTCGAGGTGACTGGTTTACTTACCATGGCTTTCACAGCTCTTGGTCACATTGAACCTGTAGAGATGCCTAGTGACATTGCCAGAACCTTTAACCTGAGTCAGTCTTATAGTTCTGAGATGAATTTGGAGATACACAAGAATCCCAAGTATCAAGCTTTGACTCACTGATGTACCGAGAATTCACTTTGAACTTTGTGAAGACCACCAAGGACTTGGAGCATGCAAAGTTAGAAGGAGAATAACCAGGCTGATTCTGGCCCTTCTGTCATCTAACAGAATCCCCTCCCCTCCTTCAAACCCCCTTTTTGAGTGATTCCCCCCAGTACTGCAGTAGGGAGGCCTGTATACTGGCTTTTCCCACACTGTAGCCAACACAGTTCCATTCATTCTATTCTTGTCCTGGGGAGGAAACAAAAGTTGGACCTTAATGGTCAACTCCTTTAAGGTTCTCCTGGTTGTTCCCAGCTGTGAGACGTTGCTTCTGCGCCACCTCTGGAGTTTCCCATTCTCAATCTCTTTGTGCTTTTTGGATCCATATTATTTGTACCATAGAACTGGGACAGAAGCTAGCGTTTTGGTTGTAGTTTGTGAACTTTAGAGTAAATTTAAATTCCGAGGGCCTTTTTAGCTTGGGAGGTTGCTAAACATATGAAAATAGGCTTGCTTTTAACCTCCTATACCTGTAACATCAACAAATCCTCTCTGGGAGGGAACCTGGAGAATATGATGTCGGAACCAAGTCTCCCTCTTGGTTTTTCCCTGTCACAGATTGCCCGACAGAGATTTCCAGGGTCAGAGATTAGACAGTGAAGATGCCTTCACCTGTCATTTCCATATATCTCCTTCAATAGTCAAAGGTACCACTCAAACAACAAGAACACTCAGCCATTCGTCTGATTGATTCTCAAGACCAAAGAGGACAGGGAAGGGAAGGCAAGAACCAATGTGCTTCTAAGCTTCCTCACTTTCCCCAATGGTTTGGAATTGGTTGGTCTGATAAGACACATACTGCAGCAGGCACAAGCTTACTCGGGCACCATTGTTTTGAACTAGTGGATGTACCACCACAGCCCTTTCTGAATTTTTCATGTCACAGAGTATTTTTAAGCCCCTGTGTTACTTGTTCTCTGTTCAAAATTACATTGTAGTGCCTCTAGGAAAGTGATAGGCATACCTATCACTTAGAGCTCTCTGATGTCTTTAGTGAAGTAGGTTCCATTTGCTTCTTTGGGTCTTATAGCAGTAGTCAGTAGCGCACACCCTGGAGCCATTCTGTCTGGGTTTGCATCCTGGCTCTGGCACTTACTAGGAATGTAGTCTTGAGCAAATCCCATACTCCTTGCTTGGTGCCTTATTTTTCTTATCTGTACAATGGGGATAACTATGGTACCACTCTATAGAGATGTTATGAATATGAATTGAGTTAATAAATATGAACAATTCCTGGTACTGTGTAAGCACTTTCAGTATTAGTTGCTGCCATTGGCCCTCATTCTCTTCTCCTTTTATTTGTCCTTCTCTTTCTTCTTATTGTGTATTATGCATCCTGGCCTTTCCTGTGTTTCCTGAGATGACCGCAAGATGTGCCAACACAGGGAGGAACAGACAGCAAGGCTGGAGGAATTGTGCTTCAGGCCCGTATAACTTGTATTTCCAGAAAAATATTATCTATTGAAACCTTAATACATATTAAATACTTAACATGTATTTCTGTAATTCTTACAGCAATACTAGAAAGGAGGTATTATTATCATTATTTTATAGGTGAAGAAACGAGAGGGGTAACTTGACCAGAGTCCTACAGTTAGTAAGGGCAGCACTAAAAATCAAACTTGACCCTATCTTACTTTAAAACCTATGAGATTTTCTCTAGGCTTATCAGGATTTCTTAGTTCCTTCCACTCAAATTCTCAACCCTAGTCCTGGGGAAATGGGTGGATGGCAGAGGCTGTGTATGTTCAAATGATGCCAGGAGCTCTCCTTGTAGAAAAAGTACAGAGGACTATGGATCGTGTGGCTAATTGAGTGTGCAACTCCTAGGTTAACTGGCTGTAGGTGGCACCAGCATCATGACCGATGAATCTGTGGCATTTCACCCTTTATGAATGTAATCTTGGCCTTGGTATATTTCCAACTAATTACACTGAGTGCCTTCGGGTATATGTCTAGGTCTGTACAGGGCAGTGCAATGGATGGGAGCTTCTTTATTCTGAATGATGTTGATACAGTTTTTCCAAATATGTGGAATATTTCCAACTCCACTGATACCTTTCCTGGTAACGAAATTATGAGCCATAAATGAACTCACCTATGAACCTTCCTACTGAAAGATGTCGAGTATGGCATTGTGTTTTTGAGTTAGGAAGCAGAGAAGTATCAGCTTTTCTTTTCCTTCTTGTTTTTCCCGGGGTTGTCGCTTGGCATTCTGGGTAATGTGCATATTGACCGGGGGTTGTAGCCATCCAAACAAAATGTATAAATGATATGTAGGGTTTCTCCTTTAACATACGAATTTGGGGGAAGATGCTGAGTTAAAGGGAAGATGCCTTGGTGCAAAATAAAGTGAGTTAGGCTGCCAGCAGAAGTGCTAACAGGGAGACATTTTGTAATTTATCACGTTTTAAGTGGTTGTCTCTGTCTCACCAATAAACAGCAGAGTTATTCATTTGGATTAGCTAAAAAGCCTTCTCACAGACAGGGATCTGCGTCTGAGTTTGGGGATTCCTTGCTGATTACAAGTTAAAGTTCCTGAATGGGTTTCCTTGTCATCTCTCCTTTCCCACCCAGCAGAAGGTGGAGTTCTTGGCAGTTCCATTCTAACTCTGTAATTCCTTATTTTGCCTCCTTCCTCACTAATTCATTCTGAGCTCCAGACACACTGATTTCTCCTTACTTCAAACGGGTTTTACCTAATTATTAACCCAGCAGGAAGAATTAACTTTTAACTCCAGTGTTGTTTTTTGTCTCTTGAGACCTCTCAGCATGACTGAGCACCGTGAAATCTGAGCAGTGATTTCTGGACCTGGAGTGTGGTTGTGGAGGAGGAAACTTGAGGGGTGACCTGTAACATAAGAAAATCATTTTGATGGGAATGTCTGCAAGTGAGCATTCACTAATGAGGCTGAGAGCTTGTTTATAGCAAATAATAACAGTTATTATTCTTTACTTGCTATGAATCAGCCTAGCACTGGATCATCTGCAACATGCCAAGGTTTTTGCTGTTTCCTTCTTAAGGCATAGGGACAGAACAATTTAACAATGTGATGAGTAATCCAATTAGAAGAGTGGAGATCTTTGTCACTAAGTCAATAAATAAAGACAAATAGCTAATGTGTATATATGTGAAATAACATATCTACAATCCATGTAGTCAAGAAAGGGTAGTGTCCATTGAGAGAGAGGGACAGTGTGGAAAGAAATAATAAACACAGTTCAGCGTTATTTGCTATAAATGTGTTGCACTCTCATTGAGCTCTTACTTGGTGTCAAGTGACTGTAAGCACTGCCATTTGTTCATATATCACCCACTGCTGTTTCCACACTGTGAGAGCGGAGTACAGAGGTTGCTGCAGGACTACATGGGCCACAATGCCTAAAATATTTACTGTCTGGCCCTTTGTAGAAAAAGTTAGCTGACCTCTGTATTAACTCATTTGGTTCTCCAAATATCCTTGAAAGTGAAAGTATCAATTGCTCAGTTGTATCCAACTCTGTGACTCCATGGACTGTAGCCCACCAGACTCCTCTGTCCATGGAATTTTCCAGGCAAGAACACTGGAGCAGGTAGTCATTCCCTTCTCCAGGGGAGCTTCCTGACTCAAGGATCAAATCCAGATATCCTTAGGTGACTACTGTTGTTCAGTCACTCAGTCGTGTCTGACTTTTTGACCCCATGAACTGGGGTGCACCAGGCTTTCCTGTCCTTCACTAGCTCTCAGAGTTTGCTCAAACTCATGTCCATTGAGTTGGTCATGCCATCCAACCATCTCATCTCATAATTATAGGTGACTGTAATTATCCCCATTTTATAGGTAAAGAACCTGAAGCTTAGAGAGGTCAAACACCTTGCAAGGTCATACAATTCAAGAGTGACCAACTCAAGATTCAAACTCAAGTCGTCAGACTCCAGAACCTGTACTCTTAACTGCTACACTGTAACTGCCCTTCTTGCTATAGAAGACATGACTCTAGGGTTTTAGTTACCTTGCAAATAGAAAATGATTTGAACTCACCACCCTGCTGGGCCTTTCAACAGCCTGGCTTAGGCTCTGGACAGAAGAGTACTCTGGGTGAGTTAGAGGTTAAAATGGGGAAGTAGTTGATGATTAGGTCCAGATACGCTCGACTGAGTTCCGCTTAGCCATTGTTTTTTTTCTTTATTAATTTTTACCTCTTGCCTGCAATTGGCACACTTTAGGAATTCAAAAGAAGGGTAAAAAGTGGAAACAGTGACAGGTTTTATTTTCTTAGGCTCCAAAAACACCACAGACAGTGACTGCAGCCATGAAATTAGGAGGAACTTGCTCTTTGGAAGGAAAGCTATGACAAACCTAGACAGTGTATTAAAAAGCAGAGGCATCACTTTGCCAGTAAAGGTTTGTAGTTCGTAGTTCATAGTCAGTTCAGTTCAGTCTCTCAGTTGTGTCCAACTCTTTGTGACCCCCATGACCCGCAGCACGCCAGGCCTCCCTGTCCATCACCAACTCCCAGAGTCCACCCAAACCCTTGTCCATTGAGTCAGTGATGCATCCAACCATCTCATCCTCTGTCATCCCCTTCTCCTCCTGCCTTCAATCTTTCCCAGCATCAGGGTCTTTTCCAATGAGTCAGCTCTTCGCATCAGGTGGCTAAAGTATTGGAGTTTCAGCTTCAACATCAGACCTTCCAATGAACACCCAGGACTGATCTCCCTTAGGATGGATGGGTTGGATTTCCTTGAAGTCCAAGGGAATCTCAAGAGTCTTCTCCAACACCACAATTCAAAATCATCAATTCTTCTGCACTCAGCTTTCTTTATAGTCCAACTCTCACATCTGTACATGACCACTGGAAAAAGCATAGCCTTGACTAGATGGACCTTTGTTGGCAAAGTAATGTCTCTGCTTTTCAATATGCTGTCTAGGTTGGTAATAACTTTCCTTCCAAGGAGTAAGCGTCTTTTAATTTCATGGCTACAATCACCATCTGCAGTGATTTTGGAGCCCAGAAAAATGAAATCAGCCACTGTTTCCACTGTTTCCCCATCTATTTGCCATGAAGTGATGGGACCAAATGCCATGTTCTTAGTTTTCTGAATGTTGAGCTTTAAGCCAACGTTTTCACTCTCCTTTTTCACTTTCATCAAGAGGCTCTTTAGTTCTTCTTCACTTTCTGCCATAAGGGTGGTGTCATCTGCATGTCTGAGGTTATTGATATTTCTCCCGGCAATCTTGATTCCAGCTTGTGCTTCCTCCAGCCCAGTGTTTCTCATGATGTACTCTGCATATAAGTTAAATAGGCCGAGTGACAATATACAGCCTTGACCTACTCCTTTTCCTATTTGGAACCAGTCTGTTGTTCCATGTCCAGTTCTAACTGGTGCTTCCTGACCTGCATACAGATATCTCAAGAGACAGGTCAGGTAGCCTGGTAGTCCCATCTCTTTCAGAATTTTCCACAGTTTATTGTGATCCACACAGTCAAAGGCTTTGGCATAGTCAATAAAGCAGAAATAGATGTTTTTCTGGAATTCTCTTGCTTTTTTGATGATCCAGAGGATGTTGGTAATTTGACTTCTGGTTCCTCTGCCTTTTCTAAAACGAGCTTGAACATCTGGAAGTTCACAGTTCACGCATTGCTGAAGCCTGGCTTGGAGAATTTTGAGCATTACTTTACTAGCATGTGAGATGAGTGCAATTGTGCGGTAGTTCGAACATTCTTTGGCGTTGCCTTTCTTTGGGATTGGGATGAAAACTTACCTTTTCCAGTCCTGCTGAGTTTTCCAAATTTGTTGGCATATTGAGTGCAGTGCTTTCACAGCATCATCTTTTAGGATTTGAAATAGCTCAACTGGAATTCCATCACCTCCACTAGCTTTATTCATAGTGATGCTTCCTAAGGCCCACTTGACTTCACATTCCCGGATGTCTGGCTCCAGGTGAGTGATCACACTATTGTGATTATCTGGGTCCTGAAGATCTTTTTTGTACAGTTCTTCTGTGTATTCTTGCCACCTCTTCTTAATATCTTCTGCTTCTATTAGGTCTCTACCATATCTGTCCTTTATTGAGCCCATCTTTGCATGAAATGTTTCCTTGGTATCTCTAATTTTTTTGAAGAGATCTCTAGTCCTTCCCATTCTGTTGTTTTCCTCTATTTCTTTGTATTGATCACTGAGGAAGGCTTTCTTATCTCTCCTTGCTATTCTTTGGAACTCTGCATTCAAATGGGTATATCTTTCCTTTCCTCCTTTGCTTTTTGCTTCCCTTCTTTTCACAGCTATTTGTAAGGTCTCCTCAGACAGCCATTTTGCTTTTTTGCATTTCTTTTTCTTGGGGATGGTCTTGATCCCTGTCTCCTGTACAATGTCACGAACCTCCGTCCATAGTTCATCAGGCACTCTGTCTATCAGATGTAGTCCCTCAAATCTATTTCTCACTTCTACTGTATAGTCATAAGGGATTTGATTTAGGTCGTACCTGAATGGTCTAGTGGTTTTCTCCACTTTCTTCAATTTCAGTCTGAATTTGGCAATAAGGAGTTCATGATCTGATCCACAGTCAGCTCCCGGTCTTGTTTTTGCTGACTGTATAGAGCTTCTCCATATTTGGCTGCAAAGAATATAATCAATCTGATTTCGGTGTCGACCATCTGGTGATGTCCATGTATAAAGTGTTCTCTTGTGTTGTTGGAAGAGGTGTCCATGTGTAGTCTTCTCTTGTGTTGTTGGAAGAGGGTGTTTGCTATGACCAGTGCGTTCTCTTGGCAGAACTCTATTAGCCTTTCTCTGCTTCATTCTGTACTCCAAGGCCAAACTTGCCTGTTACTCCAGGTGTTTCTTGACTTCCTACTTTTGCATTCCAGTCCCCTAGGATGAAAAGGACATCTTTTTTGGGTGTTAGTTCTAGAAGGTCTTGTAGGTCTTCATAGAACTGTTCAATTTCAGCTTCTTCAGCTTCTTCTTATTCAACTGATTGTTGTATAGACTTGGATTACCGTGATATTGAATGGTTTGCCTTGGAAACGAACACAGATCATTCTGTCATTTTTGAGATTGCATCCAAGTACTGCATTTCGGACTCTTTTGTTGACTACGATGTCAAAGCTATGGTTTTTCCAGTAGTCATGTATGGATGTGAGAGTTGGACCATAAAAAAGGCTGAGTGCTGAAGAATTGATGCTTTTGAATTGTGGTGTTGGAGAAGACTCTTGAGAGTCCCTTAGACAGCAAGGAAATCCAACCAGTCAATCCTAAAGGAAATCAACCCTGAATATTCATTGGAAGAACTGATGCTGAAGCTCCAATACTTTGGCCACCTGATAGAAAGAGCCAACTCTTTGGAAAAGCCCCTGATGCTGTGAAAGATTAAAGGCAGAAGGAGGAGAGGGTAACAGAGGATGAGATGATTGGGTGGCATTATCGACTCAATGGACATGAGTTTGAGCAAAATCCAGGAGATAGTGAAGGACAAGAAGCCTGGTTTGCTGCGGCCCATGGGGGTTGCAGAGTTGGACACAACTTAGCTACTGAACAGCAACAACAAGGAGTTCAAAGAATATCTGTAGAATAAAGGACTGAATATCATTGTGGGGTTCTTGCCAAGATTCCACTGCCTCTCCTTCCTGATAACAGCACCTTGAATTTCCTTTGAAAAAGTACCTCTCCACCATAGTCATTCATGTAGACTGAGTTGGATTGACCTCACTTCTGACTCTGATGGTGGCCTCTGATTATCCTAAACTAACCAAAATATCCTTTCCTTCTACCTATTATGATTGGTTCAGGGATGGACACATGATTAAGCTAGTCCAATCAGAGAGAAACTCACCACCCTATGGAATTGCAGAGACAATTCCCATGGAAGATGGCAGTGTAAGGATTTGAGGAATGAAACTGCCTCTACCATGGGAAGAGATCCTGGACTTGCTAGGGTGCCACCACGTGGAGGGAGCCAACTCAGACTTTAACTTGAGTTTTGCAACCAGACTTTTCCCTGAACTATTTAGTTATTTAAAAAAAAGACAACAACAACAACAAAAAAGAAACAACTAGAGGGGAGAGAGAAAAGAAAAAATTAACTTTTTTGTTTAAGAAGATTTGGATTGGATTTTCTGTTATTTGCCATCAAAATATTTCCAATTGATGACGACAGTACTATACTTTGGTCTAGTTCAAAGAATATGGGACTGGAGTGAGGAAATCTGTGTTTAAGATGTGGTTTTCCAACTGAGTTGTGTGTTTCTACATATTTTGCCCTACTTGTGATTTTTCAGTTTCCCCAACTGCCCCATCTTCATCATAAGACTGTTGTGAGGAGGAGGCTGCTGCTGCTACTGCTAAGTCGCTGCAGTCATGTCCGACTCTGTGCGACCCCACAGACAGCAGTCCACCAGGCCCCGCCGTCCCTGGGATTCTCCAGGCAAGAATACTGGAGTGGGCTGCCATTTCCTTCTCCAGTGCATGAAAGGGAAAAGTGAAAGTGAAGTCGCTCAGTCGTGCCCGACTCTTAGCGACCCCATGGACTGTAGCCTACCAGGCTCCTCCGTCCGTGGGATTTTCCAGGCAAGAGGACTGGAGTGGGGTGCCATTGCCTTCTCCAGAGGAGGAGGCTACATCATTTATATGATCAGAGTTGCATCTGAGGGTAGAGAAAGAGAGTACCCCCAGCAAGCGATGGTACCTTGCAGACAAAGTCAGCTCTGTTCTCTCCACTGGGTAGAGCAAAGCCTTCCAGAGCTTTCTCAGGCTTGCTCCACTAGCAATCACACAATGGTTAGATGATACCATTTATGTATATGGGTTGATGGACGTTTCATGTTATTAGTTTCCAAGGGGAAATATTCTTTCATGAGTCTCTTCTGGATTTTCTATTTTGGGTTAGGAGTGGAGGACACAGAGCTAGTTAGATGACCAAGGAGAGTGCTGTGCTGACTCAGCTGAAAGGAGTCAGGTGGAGGCTAGATAACTGCACATTAGGATGCAGAGAGCAGAAAGGGCACAACTGTACCAGACCTGCATGAGTTCCATGCTTGTTTCCAGGTGGAAATGTTTAAGTAGTCGGCTCAGTGTACCATGGGGATGGGAAGCAGACAACCAGGCTTGTGGTCTAGATTGTCAAGACCACCTAGACAATCTAGTCAGTCTAGATTGTTGCACCACCTCTCTGCAACACTGAGCTAGTAACTAAATGACTACAACCTCCTGAGGCCTCTGGTTTTCTTATCTGTTAAATGGGTATCTTGTACTTGTCCTCGCAACCTCACATTGCTGGTATATGGGGTTAAAATGAGAGAACATCAGTGAAAATGCTTTGTAGAAAGTCCAAGTAAGATGATATATCTGCAAAAATTCAGAAGTTGCTCGTGTTTTCAAGACGTAGTTCTTGCTCACTGAAATACTTTGCACAGGGAATGCTCCCTGTATGAATTATGCTTTCCAATGTCATATCTAACAGATGACGGTATTTTCTAAGCTACTTGTGATCCTTAGGACTCAGTGTGTATATGTAGCTGCTTTCTAGAAAGGCCTGTGCATCATCTTCCTTATTGTCATCATCATCACTTCTTGCATCATCTTGTATTAGCCACATCCTGCTCATCATTATTACCATTTATTTATGAAATGCCAAGGTATGTCAGGTATTGTGGCTGGGGCTTTGCATACAATCTCTAATTTAAAACTTCTGATAACCCTGTGAGATAGTATCCCCTTTTCATATAAGAGAAAAATAAAAATACAGAGAGATGGTGTTTCCCAGGCTCATATAGTTCAGGGAGAGCTATGCTGTAACCCAAGCCCTCGCTCTTTCCACTGCAGCGTTATTGCCTCCACCAAAGGGAGCTTTGGAATTAGACCTGGAAGTTCTGATCTCATTCCATTGCTTCAGCAATTCAACACAAAGGCTCTGGTCCAACTCCTTTCCTTTTGTGTCTCAGTGAGTCATATTTCATTCCTCTCCCCTCTGATCCCACCCTCATTGCCAGATTCTGGAACTGGCTGTGTGTTTCTGGTCTATAGTTCAGCCTCTCTCCCCAGGCGTTTGAGAAAGGCATCCTCCACACAAAGGGAAACCACATTTTATTAAAGCAAACATGCCGTCCTCAGCACTTTTACTTATCTTATTTATGCACTGCAGTGCCGCTTTCTATGACCTAGTGATTATCATTTCCCAGAGCTATCATCATTTTAAAGCTACCTGTTCATCCCGCTTCAGCAGATGGTAGTGTGCTAGGAGTATTGTAAGAGCTTTAAAGAAAGAAAACAAACAAGCAAAGGAAAGATGTGTGGTTGGGTCAGCTGGAGGAAGGACTCACTTATGTTGGCTCCTGACACTGTTCTGCTTCAGCTGGGGCTGAGCGGGTGGGACATTTCTTTTAGAGGTCTCCAGCTCCCAGGCAAATTTAGGTGGTGAGATTCTTTTTTTTTCTCCCTCTCTCTCTTTTTCCCTAACAATAGGTGGTGTGAAGTAGGCAGTCTACTCCTATTTTTTGGTTTAAAAAATTCTTGTACCTGATCTTTTCAATGAAATCTCTTTATCAAAGTCCTTTTCCCCTTCCCTCACTCATGTAACCAAATACTATTTGGACACCTACTAGTGCAAGGTGCTGTTCTGGGTTTGAATTCAGACTGCCACAAACAGTACTACATTTTTGGACAAACCTTTTGCTTCTCTGGACCTCAGTTTTTCCTTCTGCAAAATGAGGGGGCTGGCTCAAGTTGCTAAGTTTCCTCGCAGAAGCAAAGGGATTGAAGCTCATAAAAGCCTTTTACGGAGAGCAAATCCTCGGGTTGCAAACAACCCAGGCTTATTCTCCAAGGAGAACTCCTCACAGAGTCACAATTCACAGTACATAGGCTGCTCAAGCTGAGTAACGACCAAGCTATTCCTCTTTTCTGTTTCAAATTCTGAAATTCTTAATACCCTAGAGCAGTATTTTTCAAGGTTTTTTTCACTGTCTCCTCCATAAAGAACTTTTTAGACTTTTTCCTAATCCCCTTCTCCCTGTGAAAATTTAATATAGCAAAAATACTGGATACTTGTTTATGTAAATACTATGACCCTCGGGAAGGCGGGAAAAACTATTGCAGTAGCTAAGATTGTGGGCCCTCAAAAACAAAATTTTGTCACCCTCTCCTTGAGATTGCATGCCCTACAGCAGGGATATTCAAGCCTATTTTTTTTTTTTTAAGCCGATACAAATTCTGTACAAATTCAGTATATGAAATTGATACAAGGCATCATTTTAGTAGTATACATGTATTTTAAATGTTAAATTATATAAACGTGTTCTGTCGCAAAGTCAGCCAGCAATTAAACCAGTCAATATCCTGGTAGTCTCCAAAAGGTTCTCATTGAGTATATACTACTTGAATGTACCTCCTGTGTTTTATCCTAGTCTTAAAGCATTTCAAAAGATATTTGAAAATTCAAATCAAATTTGAGGAGCCCCTAAAATACTGGGACACAGTTTGGTTCTAGTCTTCTGGAACATAGGCTTTGGAATCACATGGGTTGGGGTCTGAGTTTATTCTCAGTCCCATGGTCTCCAGCTATAAGACTGTGGGCAAGACTTCGTGCTTCTGTTTGATCATTTGTAAAGTGTTGGAGAAGACTCTTGAGAGTCCCTTGGACTGCAAGGAGGTCAAACCAGTAAATCCTAAAGGAAGTCAGTCTTGAATATTCATCGGAAGGACTGATGCTGAAGCTCCAATTCTTTGGCCACCTGATACAAAGAACTGACTCATTGGAAAAGACCCTGATGTTGAGCAAGATTGAAGGCAGGAGGAGAAGGGGACGACAGAGTATGAGATGGTTGGATGGCATCACTGACTCAATGGCCATGAGTTTGAGCAAGCTCCGGGAGTTAGTGATGGAAAGGGAAGCCTGGCGTGCTGCAGTCTGTAGGGTTGCACAGAGTCAGACACGTCTGAGCAACTGAACTGAAAGTGGGTATTGGGATCTTTGCCTCATAGGGTAACTCCGAGGATTGAAAGCGATAATCAGCTGTGCCCAGCACATAGTAAACATAAATTATCTTTTACTTCATCCTGTGTCTTTGTATCTTCCACTGACCGTCGCTGCCCATGCCGAACACACAGCAGACAATGGCTGCAGAGGAATACGGGGCTAGATCAAACAAGGAGGGGTTCCAGTATCACTCACGGTGACTCTGGTTTGCTTGTCCTGGACCTGGAACAAAGAGGTGTATTATTACTCTGCCTGAGATTGTGTTGAACTGGCATGAATCCCAACATTTTTTTTTTTTTTTTTATGAAACTAGTGGGCCCGGCTATGAGCTCTTCATATTTGTAGTAATGTAAATCTGGTCTTGAAAAAAAAAAATCACATATCATTAAATAGAGGCCACCCAGTTTTATAGGTGGAAATACCACATGCTGTTTCATAACAAAGTTTCTTGTAAAGTATGCTGCATCGTAATAGAGTTTAGCAGTGCATGCCATTTTTTCCCCCTTTGGACCTCTGAGTAGTCTATCTATGTATGTTTATGGATCAGGTGGATCTTAAATGTGATGACAACCATGAAGTATCACTGACCAAAACTTTTCCAAAGCTCTAGTTGTGCTTGCTTTCCATAAAGATGAGAAATGACTTGGTGGGCTTTGGGACCAAGATAATGAAGAATACTACCAGATATAGATGTTACAAGGACAATTCAGAGAATCAGGCTGTGGTCAAGTCCCACTTGAATTCCTTCTGGGATTTTGCTGTGGTCATTTGCAGAAGACTGAGAAGGCAATGGCACCCTGCTCCAATACTCTTGCCTGGGAAACCCCATGGACGGAGGAGCCTGGTAGGCTGCAGCCCATGGGGTCGCAAAGAGTCAGACACGACTGAGCGACTTCACTTTCACTTTTCCCTTTCATGCACTGGAGGAGGAAATGGCAACCCACTCCAGTATTCTTGCCTGGAGAATCCCAGGGATGGAGGAGCCTGGTGGGCTGCCGTCTATGGGGTCGCACAGAGTCGCACACGACTGACGTGACTTAGCAGTAGCAGCAGTTTGCAGAAGAGCTAGTGTGAATTCATTGACTGTGTATTCTCTCAGATCCATCAATGTGAAAATCAGAAATGATGGCCTCAACGACCCCCTTCTCCACCCTAACCTGTTGGAAGAGGGAAAAATGATGTGGGTGAGTTGGAGGGGGCTGGGGAATGAGAAAAGCATGCACAAATGGTTCTCTGGGTTAACTTTTAACATTTCTGCTAAGGGAAAAAAATTATGTCTTTCTCCCTTTGTATGTGTGTTGAAGCCTACGGTTGATAAAACAAGCTCTACATCATAAATTCCCATTTGGACATTCAGTTTTGAGACCCTGCATCCAGCAGCCTTATCACTTTGAAGGGAAGTCACAATCACTAATAGAATCTGCTAGCTTTTCACACACTGAAATTAGCTTTGATTCTTCCCCCAAACATATATTGAAAAGCAACATGCGCATACAGTACACTGACCCATCAAAGCAACAATCAGTGCTGTGGAGGAAGTTTGTGGACTCACCTGCTGGGGTTGGGAGAGAGAAATGTATTTCTTTCAGGAGTGGAAACAGAATTTCTGAGCCCTCTTCTGGCCCCAGAGAAGGGAGAACCTCCTCCTTCCCTTCCTATGGAGAAAGAGAAAGTAAATGCCATTTTCCTTTGCAACTGTGAATAATAACATTTAAGCTCTGAGATCGGGTTTGCTTCTTTAAATTTGAAAAATGATATCCTGTTTGGATGAGACATTTCCTTGAATGCTTAGCATAAATTGAGCCCTTAAGCTTTTAACAAGAAATTCTGGACTGTCTTGCCTGAAAACTCAGAGTGGATCTTGGAAACACTGCAGGTTTCTTGATTTGTGAGAACTAGCCTCTTCCATGAGATTACTAACAGCACTCTGTGTTTGATATTCAGGAGAAGCCATCTGAAATAATCCTCGTTTGGTTATCTTTTTTTCCTCTCTCTGCCTTTGTCTCATTGTCTCTTGCTGAGTCTAGTGCTCTCTTGTCCCTTTCTGTCTTTCTCTCTCTTCCCACTTTCTCTATCTCTCTTGTGTTCACAAACACACTTCTTTTCCTCTCCCTGCCCCCGATTTTTTTTTTTTTTTGAATCATGCTTTCAAATGACATGGACCCAGTGAAGGTATTACAAAGCTGAGAGGTAAGTATGTGGCAGCAGAAACTGCATTTTTCGTCACTCACAGTGACAATTAAAATGACAACAACAAGGCTAGGCTCTTCCATCATTGTTTTTTAATGCTGTCAGCACCAACTTTGCCAGAATTATCCTGTCTGATGCATGAGTGGACTTTGTCATTTTTCACATTGTGCTACCCAGAGCCAGAATATCATTTAAGAGAGTAAATTAGCTTCCATCTCATTTAAAGGAGCCCTGTAAAAACCCTTCTCAGCAACATGTTTCCATAGCCAGAGAAGGTTAATTTGGTGGGCTGGGAGGTGTCTTTTGATGTAAAATCTCTGTCTCTCTGTGGCATGGATGATGGTTTGGATTCTGATGTCAAGAGAGTAAAGGCATGTTGGTGAACCACATTTGGTTCATGAAGAGGACTCAGTGGGTCAGTTGTAGCCACTGCAACTGAGATTTTAATATACATATATATGAATGTATAAAAATTCTAAACATATAGAAAAGATATTCATATATTCTATTCTAATATATAGTAAATGTATTCATTTCTATTCTAATATATAAAAATATATTAATTTTATATATGTATATGATATATCTGATATATGCCTTGATCGTTGTTCAGTTCTGGAGAACACACATAGGATGACAGAAACACTTGGAGTCCTTCCAAGGAGATATAAATGGCCAGTTGTTTCACAGTGTGGCTTCCATCTTTGTACCAGGCAGGATGAAGCTCCCCGCTAGGCAGAGACTTCACTGAACTTTGAGAAAGGGTCCCGGCCCTGCTTCTCCCTTCTCATTTAGACCCTACAATTGATAGTCTACTGATGGACTGAATGGGGTCCGAAGAGGACCTGTATCATGTCTGCAGCTGCCAGCGACCTCAGAGAATTGGACTCTTTCAGTGTTTTTTTCTGGAGAGGGAATGAGCTAGAGAGTTGACTGCCAGGCAGAGGCCAGGGCCACAAAAATCTCAACTCAGAGAGACTGAAGTCTGACCTGTCTCATAACATGGAAACTTCTAAAGTAGACGTTTGGGTGACATGAATCAGTTCTTGATCAATAGGGAGCACGGATAATAGAACAAATCTGACTTGGCACAGCCAACATATTTTTGTGTTCCTGGAGGTTGTTGTATTTTGAGGTATATTTATTTGCTTGTCTAAAGATGAGGACCTCACTTGAGGCCTCTTTCTCTTTTTTCCTTCTCTCCAATGGTTAATGTCTTTAAGCCACCACTCAAGTGGCTTACATTTTTTGTTTCTCTCTCTCTGAGATCAAGGACTGGGTTGTGCTGATCTTGTGGCCCAGTACCTAGTGTAGCACCCACACATTCTAGATGTTGGTGAATGTTGAAGTCCATGGACTGATTTATGAAAACATTTTGAGAAAAAGAAGTATGATTCTATGCTCTTGGGCCAGGCCTTTCCCAGCCTTAGTTCAGGTACATGCTTGGAGAAAATTCAGAAACCATGGCATAGAGAAAGGTTATAAATCACTTACATGAAGTCAAAGGAAGTTGAACGTCCCTGGGAACTCATCAATCCTCATTTACTAGGAGTGGGAGATGTTTCACATTTCAAATCCTGGCTTTCTGGTTTTCAAGGGTAATGCCGTATTGACCAATTGTTCATGGCCAGTGTGTGCCCCCCGCTGCTTTTCATCTGTGAATAGCAATCTCATTGATGTTGGGAGATGTTCATGGACGTTGAAAGCATTTCACTTTGTTGTTTAAAGAGGCCTTTGTCCTGAAGGCATGAGATTATTCTTTCACATGAGGTGGAAAGGAAAATAAGAAAGCCTCCCTCTGTCCTTGGGTTCACATGGTAGGAATTCTTTCTGGCAGCAATAAAAGCCTTTGGAGGAGACCTTTCATTCTAGGGGTTTCATGTTAAGAATTGCTCATGGGGATGGATGCTAAATCCCAATTTGCTCAGCTGTATTTCCCAAGATCTGTTCCCTGGCAGACAGAAGCTCCATGCAAGCTCCACCAAGCCACTGCAGACCAAGTTAGAGGATTTGAATATTAATGCCATTCGGGTTTTCTTTTAGAAGAAGGCCTCTTAGTCACAATAGTGAGACACTGCCTGCAAGTCTATGACTGAACGTGAGAATAAAGAGTTCAGAGTGTATCCATAAAAGGAGAGATCGAGAAAATGCACACAAATCATGTCCAACCGTCCAACCTGTCCCACCTTCTCTCTCTCAGTATGTAGAGAATGCTCTCTCCAGGGACGTGCTTGTTGCATAATGAAGTCTCGTCATTTGGGAGCCAAAAGAAAATCAGTTTTCTGTGTAGTCAGATACATTCTTGATGAGATTCCGAGCCTCACAAAAGAATGTTGCAGATTCCTTCCACTCAAATCAAGCCTCTAAGATGTTGATCTGGAGAAACAAAGAAATGGAAAAGGAAAAATGAGTTTGTTGTCAAATTGAAATACCACGTTTTTGTATCGCTGGCTGATATATCTGTAATTCTCACCTGCCATTCCTCCATCCTCTGTGTGTGTGTGTGTGTGTGTGTGTGTGTAATTTGTCCCTCAAAACCTGCAAAACATTGCAAAACTGGATTTAAATATTTCAGGCAGACTGCGTCCAGCATTTGCATTCCTCTGACTCATTCAAAGAAGAGACATCTGAGCAGAAATACAGCAGATAAAAGAGAAACCATTAATCCAAGAAAGATTACTAGCACAGAATCTTTATCCTGTATCCTTCCTGAAATGAGACAAAAATCTTGCTATGTACATCCCTCTGGCTTAGCTTCAGATAGTAAGCAATATAGAGGTATAGATGTGATCCTTTTTAAAGGCGCACTACATTTGTCTGCAGCCTGAAGCATCATCCTTCTGTTAGAGTCTTGCTTTCTTGAGTGTCTTGCTTGCTTCCCCAGGTCTTCTGCCCTTGTTCTCATTCCTTCCACTGTACCTTTCTAATTGGGTCTCTTCCTTCCCCAGAATGTTAGAGATCTGGTTAGTTAAAAGACCGTTACATAACATCCAGGGTAGTACTAAGTGCTTTGGGCCGTGAGCAGGAGAGATAGGGTCTCAGCTTAACTCATTAACTATAGGATTCTATGTATGACTTTAATTTCTTCATCTGTAAATTGGGCAAATAATGACCCTTATGCCCTGCTTTACACACAAGAGATACTGAGTTTATTTGAAGAAGCTTTGAGAGGAGAAGCAATGTGAAAATACAAGCTATAATATTTTTAAGCATAATATGCAGAGCAAATTGGATACGGAAGTGTCTCATTTGGGAAGTATTAGTCCTATTTACTAAGAATATTTATTTTTTTTCTTTTTTAAAAAATAATTTATTTTTTAACTGAAGGCTAATTGCTTTACAGAATTTTGTTATTTGCTGTCAAAGCTTAACATGAATCAGTAATAGGTATACAGATGTCCCTTCCTTCTTAAACCTCCCTCCTATTTCCCTCCCCATCCCTCTAGGTTGATACAGAGCCCCTGTTTGAGTTCCCTGAGACATACAGCAAATTCCCATTGGTTATCTTATTTTACACATGGTAATATAAGTTTCCATGTTACTCTCTCCATGCATCTCACCCTCTCCTCCCGTCTCCCCATGTCCATAAGTCAGTTCCCTATTGCTGTTTCTCCATTGCTGCCCTGCAAGTAAATTCTTTGGTACCATCTTTCTAGATTCTGTATATATGCATTAGTATATGATATTTGTTTTTCTCTTTCTGACTCACTTCACTTGTATAATAGGCTCTAGGTTCATCCACCTCATTAGAACTGACTCAAATATGTTCCTTTTTATGGCTAAGTAATATTCCATTGTGTATATGTACCGCAATTTCTTTATCCATTCATCTGTTGATGGACATCTAGGTTGCTTCCAAGTTCTAGCTATTGTAAATAGTGCTGCAATGAACATTGGGGGTACAAGTGTCTTTTTCAATTTTGGTTTTCTCAGGGTATATGCCTCAGAGTGGGATTGCTGGGTCATATGGTGGTTTTATTCCTAGTTTTTTAAGGAATCTCCAAACTGTCTTCCATAGTGGCTGTATCAATTTGCATTCCCACCAACAGTGCAAGAGGGTTCCCTTTTCTCCACACCCTCTCCAGCATTTATTGTTTGTAGACCTTTTGATGGTGGCCATTCTGATTGGTGTGAGGTGATATCTCATTGTAGGTTTGATTTGCATTTCTCTAGCTCAGTCGGTAAAGAACCTGCCTACAATGCAGGAAACTTGGGTTCGATTCCTGGGTTGGGAAGATCCCCTGGAGAAGGAAATGGCAACCACTCCAGTATTCATGCCTGGAGAATCCCATGGACAGAGGAGCCTGGCAGGCTACCGTCCATGAGGTCGCAAGAGTCGGACACGACTGAGTGGCTTTCATTGCTACTCACTAATAATGAGCGATGTTGAGCATGTTTTCATGTGTTTGTTAGCCATCTGTATGTCTTCTTTGGAGAAATGTCTGTTTAGGTCTTTTTCCCACTTTTTGATTGGGTTGTTTGTTTTTCTGGTATTGAGTTGTATGAGCTGCTTGTATATTTTGGAAATTAAGCCTTTGTCAGTTGTTTCATTTGCTGTTATTTTCTCCCATTCTCTAATGACATTTAAATCAGCCTTTCTTAGGAAGGAAATTTCCTGCTGTCTTAGTTGAAGCCAAATACTATAATAGTTATTACCTTTTCCATTTCTTGAGCATTTACTGCACTGTGCCAGATATTATTCAGGAATTATTGCATTCCATTCTTACAGCAACCCTGAAAAGTATTATCTGTTAACATTTGTATTTTGAAGACGAAGAAACTGAAGCTCAGAGAGGGTAAGAAATTTGCCCAAAGATAGATAGCTAATGGGGGTCTGGATCTGAATTCAGGTTTGAGTTTAAACTCTATTATTTAAACTCTAAATTATTTCCAGTATATTGTCCTGCTGCTGCAATTTCCAAGAGCACAATCAGGTTAATGTTCTCAACTTTTATGTTTCTCCATTTACATATTTCCACTCCAGATGGGTGAGAATATGTACAGTTATAAATGTATTAACACACGGTGGTTTAATATGCAATTTCCAAGTTTAACAACCCTTGCTGTCATTTCCCCATGAATCACCCGTCTATGGGTCAAGCCTAGTGCCTTTCATTCTGGATGAAAACCAGGAACAGTGGTCTCCACTCTCACACATAAAGTGGCATTCTTACCCCGAGTGTCCCAACATGAGGAGGTGCCAAGTCTGAATCTCTCACAGACAAGTGACGCTGGTCTGATAGGTCTCTGGTCACTGCAGTTATCTCCGTCTTTATGTATTGGGAAGATGTTATCAGATGAAGTGTGCTAAAGACCTCTGATATCTGTGTGTGTGTGTGTGTGTGTGTGTGTGTGTGAGTTGCTCAGTTGTATCTGACTCTTTGTGACCCCATGGACTGTAGCCCGCCAGGCGCCTCTGTCCATGGGATTTTTCCAGCAAGAATACTCAAGTGGGTTGCCATTTCCTCCTTCAGGGGATCTTCCTGACCTAGGGATCAATTCTGTGTCTCCTGCATTGGCAGGTAAGTTCTTTACCACCATGCCACCTGGGAAGCCCCTCCGACAGCCATGCCCTCTGCAGATGGAAGGGATGATGATGATGCTTTAAAGCAGGGGTTGCCAAAGTAAGGGGCCAGCTAGTAAACATTTTAAGTTTTTCAGGTCACACAGTCTCTGTCATTAATCACTGAACTCTGTCATTCTAGTGCAAAAACAACCATTGATAATACATCAGTGATGAGTGTGGCTGGGTTCCAATAAAGCTTTATTTACAAATACAGGCAGTGATCTAGATTTGGACTGTGGGTGTAGTTTGCCAACCCCTGACTAAAAGGAAGGTGACTGCAATATTTTGAGCAGAAATGATAGTCAAGAGGTGTTCATCCCATTTTCATTTCAGTGGACCTCCTTAACCAAAGATCAAAAGAGCATGGACAATAGTTTTTCTCTCTGGTCATTGTCCCTTTTTAAGATGGCTAGATAAATATAGGGCAGGATGACAGCAACGGTGATGATTATGAAATAATGAAGCTACTCACAGCCATCTGAAATCGACATAAGCAGTTGTTTCCATCTGAGGCAATAATTGGAAGTCAAAAAATTTTTTTCTAACTGCTGTGCCTGCTGTGGTCACTGGCCTTTTTAAAAATAATGTATTTCCACGTTGCAACAGTAGCAAAACCTACTGTGTCCAATTAAATCTCCACTTTTGGCAGCCCAGGGTGTGTGATCGCTTTCTGGAGAAAAATCCATGTCCTTGTGACCTTATCTTCTTATACTTTGCATTCAGCTCCGAAATTAAGTTGCAGGAAGTGATTCCGTATTGAACGATTCCATTCAAAACGGCAGAAGTCACAAGTTCTCTGAGGAGTGACAAACATGTGGACTGCTTTTTTAGATAGGCCAACATCTTTAAGTAGCCTCTGTAAACTGGGCCAGAGCTTCAGACATTTCCAGGCCTGGTGGGGCTGGAGCTTTCAGATTTGCTCCAGCTAGTTTTTATTTCTGACACAGGCCCTTATTTAGATAAAGAGAGTTTATCTTCCTTGTTTCCTAGGGAAAAAAAAATATATATATTTTTTTTAGTTCCCTAGAAAAGACTCTTCTAGAGGCATTGTCAGTCTAACTTCCTCTTCTGGTTAAGAACCTGAAGGACAACATTAAAACTTGAGGTTATAGAAGTTATGCCAACTGGGACTAAGCTGTGATTATTTTGTTGATTTAGAGGCAGAAAGGTGAGGTCAGAATAGAATCGTGTTTCTCCTGTAATTTAGAGGCTGGGAACCATGATGCCTTCCCCCCCTGTCCACTCCCTCCCCTCAGTAATGCTCAGATGATCCATTCAGAGTGACTTGATTTCAGGTTTGAAGCTGGAGATCGCAGTAATAATCTTTCTCAGTATGAAGCACTTACTGATGGAGTAGTCTTTGCCATTTTTAATTGCAGTTTCCCCTCATGCCATTATTAATTATCTCTCTGATAAGGTTCCTCTTAGGACTTGTCACGATGCCAAATATTGAAATAGAAAGGTTTATTTATTTCCAAAGACACACAGAATGGGACAGGTTTTGCAATTTACTGGTTCGACTCTCAAAGGTTCATACTTTCAGAGAGTATGTTTCATGAAAATGGGGGTGCTTTATGCAAATTGAGTGCCCCCGTGGATTTCCTGTTGGTAACAGACCCTTAGGAGTGTTCCTTGCTTGGAGCATCCTTGGACTTCTCACAAAGCAAGGTGTTTTGTGAGCCTAGTGAAGGTCAGTGGTGCCCAAGTGCTCCTGGTATTGCATCCCACCTTCTCTAATTCTCCCACCTAAACGTCCCTGTACTCTCACTTTCTCAGACAAACAGGACCCTTCAGTGTGCCCAAACTGGTCATAACACTTTTCTGCATCCACACTCTTGTCATTTCCTGTATTTGGAATATCCTCATCCATGCCCCAACCTGTTGAAATCTTACAGCCATTCAAGGCTCATCAACCTTTCCATTTCACATGGAGCTTTTTATAATGCCTCCTTTGACTCTGCTTGGATACCTGGATTATGTCTCTTGCGGTGTTCTGTTGTGCGGCCAGATGTTGTCAACATTAGTAATCTGGTCTTACCTGTCCTAGCTCGATCGTGAACTCCTTGAGGACAAGAAGGTGCTGACTCATTTTTGTTGTCCCCGCAGCGCTTTGCAGGGTGTTGGGTATAATAGTTTCCTATTTAGGCTCAGCTAACTCAATTGCAATAAAAAAAAAATACTCCAGTTCAGTTCCAGGCGAACCACTCCAGAGAAGGTTGGCAATAAAGATCGTCCTCTGAAAGAACAGGTCTGTCCTACTGGGGCTTTGAACATTTCAGGGCAGTGGGTGAGGCCTGAAACAGAGTTGATCCTAAAGCTTATTGGGAATAGCAACCCCACAAAATGCCCTTCCTTCACTTGTGGTGACAGAGACATAAAAAATAAGATGATCCTTTGCCGTGCATGCTAAGTCAATTAAGTCGTGTCTGATTCTTTGCAACCCTGTGGACAGTAGCCCACCAGGTTCCTCTGTCCATGGGATTCTCCAGGCAAGAATATTGGAGCGGGTTTCCATGCCCTCCTCCAGGGCATCTTCCTGACCCAGGGGTTGGACCCGTGTCTCCTACATCTCCTGCCTTGGCAGGTGAGTTCCTTACCACTAGTGCCACCTGGGAAGCTTGATCTTTGGCAATAAAGCAAAAAATTCTATGGGACTGAAAAGCAATAGGAGTTGAATATATATAATATATGTATAAGTTTCTATATACATTTATTTTATCTATATAAATTAGTTTCCTAATTTTTTGGATTTGAAATATTTATAAATTGTAGAAGGAAACTTTTGGAGCTATAGTGGGATCTTTTTGAGGTTGACTGCAACTTTCTTATACAAAAATATTCTTTGTGATGAGTGTTAGAGATGAGTGTTATCCACAGAGACAACTTTTATGTTTTACTCTTAAAGAATAATTTCAAGTCTCAAACTTACCCTTTTCTAACTTGTAGGGCAGTTGGGTGTCTTCTAACTGAATGATCTCAGCAAGACATCCTGACCTTCCGAGGAAGTTAGCATTCCAACAAACATTTGGCTTAGAGAATTCCTAAAAAAGCAATATGTACTCTGAAGGGCAGTTAAAATTCAAGAAGCTGGTGGAAGCTGTGTGTGTGTGTGTGTGTGTGTATGTGTGTGTGTGTGTGTGTGTGTATGTGTGTGTGTGTGTTGCGCTCTCTGGAATGTGAGAGCTGGTGTTCTCCCTCACAATTTGTTTCTTTTTTTTCTCTCATCCTGATTACACACTCAGATCCCATATGTAACAGAGTGTATATTATGTTATTCCTAGATTATTTCAAAGGAAACAAAACATTCCTTCCTTCATGAGTCAGTTTCCTAGTTGCGGTGTAGAAAAAGGCAGAGAAGCTGTCAGAGAAGCTGATGAAATGACAGATTTTTTTTTTTATTTAAATGGGCTTCAATGTTCTGCAATATTCCAAGTCTGAAGCATCAGCTGAGTAGCTCTCCTTTTTGTGTGTAGGTTTTAAGAGTGCCAGTTGTGGTTGAATGTTAATAGTCAATCTGGCCATTGATCTCTGAAGACACAGAGTACCTCTCCAAATGTGCTGACTCTGACATTTCATGCAATTTTATGTTCTTGGTGTGGGGAGGAAAGAGAGGGCGATTACAGACCAGTGGGATTTGTTTGTTTTTGACATTTTGACATTTGGGCATCTTTCCTTATACATCCATCCCTCTACCCTGCCAACATTTACTGTACACCCCCTACTCCATGCCAGGCTCTGTGCTAGGAACTGAGAAGTGTTTATCAAAAAGCAAAGCCCCCATGGGAGACAACGAAAGAATGATTTCCAAGAAAAAAAGCTTCAGACGGTTCCCCAATCACTGCCCTTTCAGAGCCTCTGTTGTCTGCTGCTGGCTTGATCCAAACCCTCTTTTCCTCCTTTTCTAACTCTGTGGCCCCTCGAGACCTTTGTGTGCCTTAGAGGTCAGCTCACAGATGTGGCCATGGGCCACCCTCCTCTTTATCTATATAGTACTTACAAGAGAACGAGGCACATGGGGCTTTTATAATTTTTTTTTCCCTTTTCTTTTTTTGATTAGCATCTGCACAAATGGCCTCAGTTCATTGCTTGAAACTAACTAATCCGGCTTGTTAAGATGGAGATTGTCATCCACAAGTTGTTATTAGCAGGCTTCTAAAGGAAGAGGGTCTCAGGCAGAGCAGGGCGGGCTTGGAGAAAGGTTATATAATATAATATGTTCTTCAGGCGCCGTATGAGGGGGAGACAAAGCTGCCTTACGGGACCTGCTCTCAAGTGCTACTTAGAGGCTTACATAGTCCTGGCTATTCTACCTCATGAAAAGGGAGATCCAATCACTGCTTTCTGGAGACTATTCTCCTCATCTCTTTGGCTGTCATATGTATTTAACAGTAGTGCCCTCAAGGACAATGGGGTGGGGAAGCGTGCTAGGGGGCTCCAGCCTCCAGCCTGTAGTTTTTCATTTCACATTGCAGGCTTTGCTAAGAATGGTCTTCTTTGTTTCCATTTTGAGTCATGGCTGAATTCTTATATGTTGTCTGATCTTCAAGCTCAAATACCCAAGGGACCAGGCAGCTGTGAATCAACCCTGCCTGTGTGTATGTGTGTGTGTGTCAGCTAGCAGGTACTATAGCAAAGAAGACAGTATACTTTTCCTTATTTCTTTAAATCGATAGGGATTTGGAGGAAAAGCCTTTAATAAAATAGAACTGTGACTGATTATTTCCCCCTTTCTGAGCACTGTTGTAAAATCAGAAGGTTATGAATGGCATGAGGGAAAAAAATAATAAAAAACCCATTTCTAATGTAGTCCTGTGGGTTTAAGCCCAAACCTTCGATTTATAATGAAAGCTCAGTGTCTATACATGAACCTCCCCTTATGAGATGGATCTCCTTTCTGATTGCAGAGGGTAAGGAAATCTTCTACATGCTTTCACTTATTGGGAAGGTACACAGTTGCTTATCTGTTGTTTTTCTTCCACATAGTCTACGATTTGGAAATTCGACATCATGTTTTTTTTTTTTTTCCCTAGGCCAGATGTTTTATCCTGCTACTTTAAGTCATCTTGACATGCTGCCACGAAGTGGAAACAACTGCTAGTTTTAATATCGCTCCATATCTTTATTACAAGGTACGTCCCATGCATCTTAATTCCTCCTATTCTCCCTCTCTGTTGTTCCTCTGATCTTCTTCATCCCAACCCCCCACTTTGCTCCTGAAGAAGGCATATTGTAATTGCATGACAATCGTGTCCCAGTAGCTAAAGAGGTTCTAGATAGCGTGATGAATATGCAGTGCATTATCTCCCAGGATGTGTGCCTGTGTCTTTAATCACAGCTGGAATGCAAAATCGGGCTCCACCTTTCAACTCTATCTCCATCATGCTGAGAGAGTGAGAGCGAGCGAGACGGAGACTGCTAGACAGCTCGAAAGAGATTGCAGCTCAGATGTCCTGAAAAACAGCAAATCCCTCAGACCTGGCAGATTCCGTTACCATGAGAACTGCAGATATTTCCATTGTGATGGTTTGCTCCAGCAGCCATCTGTTACACCCATTTGATTAGGAAGTACAGTTCAGCTTGTATGGGATTTTCATCACACCTTATCCCAAGGCAGTATACAGAGCCTCTTGCTTTTTTATATGCTAAACTCCAAGGCTTCAAAGTACTGTAATTTACCGAGGCGGAGGGCATTTAATGAAACAGTATGAGAAGGTCATCAAAGACCAGAGCTCCAAGAAGAAATACACACAGGAGATGTAAAAGAGGATTAGATTCCACAGCAGAAACGCAACCAACTCAGAAAATTAACCATATTTAGCAATCCCTTCTTCTCTTGGTGGAGGGGAGGGAAATGAAGACCTAAGTTCTGAGACCTGCAGGGAGGAAGATGTTTTGTGCAGTCATGGCATGAATGCTTCCAGAGCAGGAATTCTGCCTAAGGACTCCAGGATGGTCAGAAGAAAGGGGGAGAGAAGGGTAGTGCCTCAAACTCATCTCATCAGTTGAGTTGAATCCACTGTATAAAGATTACATTAGCTCTAAAAATTTTATGATGCCATCTAACTTTCCTGTAGACACAAAATGACCTTAAAAGTTCCTTGAAGCAGTGCTGTAATTTACAGATTTAAACCAGTTATTTGGACTAGTGGCCCCTCAGTGTATTTTTGTAGGGGAGGAAATGCTGATGGTACATCATATAGACATAAAAATAGGAATTCCCTTCAATTAAGTCTCTCCAAACACCCTTCCCGGGCAGTAGGCATTCTAGGTCCAAGCTTCCGAGAGGGCTGGTGGAATCTGGAAGGAGCTGCCTAGAGAGTCTTAAACTGACTGGAGTTCTTGTGAATCCAGGAAGTTAATTAAATGCTTACGCACCAATGTGAATTTGTGATTGCTGCACTGGGGCTCTTGATGTGGCCTCCCTTTGTCTCTTAGCCTGTGTTTTCTAGAATGGACCTCTGATAATATATCACTCAGATTGGGCCAGAGCTGCCAGATTTTTGAAGTTGCAAGTCCCATTATGCCCTGTTCTGTTGGTTGGGCTTCTGGCTGACTCTTTCTGAACAAGGGAGACACTTTCCAGATCTGATTGCTCTGTGGGCTAGAGAACTTCCCCCCACTCTCCTTTCCTGATCTGGTGTCAGGTTGCCATCTAGGGAGACAGGAATGTCTGGAGGGACCAGAAAACTCAGTCTCAGCTTTGATGCCAGAGATAAAATCAGTGACCAGACCCTTAGAGATAAAAAATCAGGACAAGTTGTTGTCTTTTTTTTTTTGGAAAAGTGGATTTTTTAAAAACCTTCAGTCGAAAGGCTTGAACTTCATTGATGAGGACTTGTGTTTTCACTGAATGAGGAACCAACTCTCTGAGCCAGCAGCTGAAGATTCCAAAGGATCATGATGTCTTCTCTGACAATGGGTCCTTAGAAGGCCCTCTTCTCTCCCGGCAGCAAAGGCCCCGCACTGTGATCTTCCGGTGGTGCTGACTTGCCCATTAAACCCTCAATCCTACACCTTGGAGACTGCCTTCTGTCCAAAGTTTTTGAGACTGGGCCCTGGTTTTATGAACGCAGTGCCTGTCTCTGAAAGACTGCAGATGCAATGAGGGCCCGGATGGAAACGATAAATACCATTCAGATTTCCCGCACAGAACTTCTTATAGTGGTGCCTTTGTTGAGGGAAACAGGGATTGAAATGCCTTCCCCCACCCTTCCTTCTCCTTCCAGCCCCCTTTCACTGCTAGGATCTCAACCACCTCTGGAAAGCAAAGGTTAAGAATCTGAGGAGAAATCAGTTGACACACCAGAGACTCCAGCGAATGTATCACTCACTTGCCAGCAATTCGGTGGGGTGGAGAGCTTCTGGGGAGGGGAATGAATTTTACTTGGAGCCAGAAGAAAAGCAGCCCTGGGAGGGGAGTGCTCGCTAGAAATATCCTCCTCTGAGCTGGGATGTTAACAGTGGCACCTTCTGACTTAATGTGGCATCTTTCTTCGTCGTTATCAATCTCTTGAGAGTTTTCGTGCCATCTGTACCATTTGCGCTTCAGGCTCCCATATGAAAGTCCAATCTGGCAGCATAAATACTGGCTAATGAAGAGTAGGTGTCTGACTGACTGGGAGAGAAGGGATCCTGTCTCAATGATGGGGCAGGATTCATTCATTTGAGAAAAAAAAACAACTGCATTTCTATAGCCATTCAAGAAGAAATTCTCTCTCCTTCTCTCTTTACCCCCTTTTCCTCCCCTCTCTGATCCTCCTTTCTCATTTTCTTCCTGTGTCATCCTTTGTTAATGGAGTTCATGCAAAAGTCAGCACAAAAATGGTCTTTGCCTAGAATGTTATACCTCAGAGATTAAAAATAGGAACGCGATGTGGACTTGCCGACATGTGGTGGGTTATTTTTTTTCTCTCTCTTCAGTGGGAAAGCTATAACTACATAGATTAGCAAAACTTGTGCAAGAATGGATGTAAAACAGATTTATCTCTGTGTCAGCTTTATCTGATCCATTTGGTCTTGCAGAGTTTGGATGGCCTCCTTTGTTACAATAACCAGCTCTCAAACATCTATATCCTCAGGGTATTAAATGTCAGCCTCCTGATGTACCAGTCGAGGAGAGAGGGTTGGCAGTCTGTGGGCTGGGGAAGTTCTCCTTGTGCGCAGGGCAGAGGGGCTGCTTGTGTGCCAGGCTGGCTTCTGGGATGACCTCCAGAAACTTCCACCACCTCCCCGTGTCACCGTGCAGGGGTGTCGAAGCTTACCACCACCATTAATATCCTTTTACACAGAATTCAAAAAGATTTCCTGTCACTGACAAGGACAGATTTGTTAGAGGTCTCTCAAGGAAATGGACAATAACTAATTAATTGAGCTCTCCAGGACTTTCCGTGCTGTCGTTCCTCATTTATCTGTTCTCGTTTCTCACCACGCAGGTCCAGCTCGCCTTTTTCTTTCTCTCCTTCCTTTCTTCCCCTCTTCTATTATGTCCATCACCCCCATGTTTCCCTTTTGCTTCATGTTCTCCCAGCTCTTTTTTTCTTTCTCTTTTATAGAATCTTTACATTAAAAAAAAAAAAAAGCCAAGCCCTAGCAGGGCACGCATATGCAAAGATTTTTCTAGAAATATGGATCATTTCTTTTGAGTCTAAAAACTGTGTTCTTCCAAGGTTGGAAGGGGCCTCAGAAGTTTCTATTTTGTACTGGATATGTAGGTAATCTTTAGTATCCTTGATAAAGAATTGCAAATTTTTGCTAAAAATCTACACTGACCATACATCTGTGTGTATAACTACATCTGTATGTGTATCTGCATCTATGTCTGTATCTATAATCTCCTATCTTGTTAAATGGAAAATTCATCATAACCTGCATGCAGTTCCATGAGACCCTGAATACCCCATGTGGATGTTGCTTCATCTTTCTCCCCATAATTGGGCTCCTTGGCTCCTTGGTTTAGAGCAGGGCATCAACAAACTCAAGATTTCCTGGTCTCTTTTCAGTCACTCTGTGCACAGAGAGCCTGAATTTCCAATATGCCTGCTCTACTACTTTTGTTTTCGTGTCCATCTATGCAGAGAAGCACCAGGCATCAGTTCAGTTCAGTTCAGTCGCGTCCGACTCTTTGCGACCCCATGAATCGCAGTATGCCAGGCCTCTCTGTCCATCACCAACTCCTGGAGTCTACCCAAACCCATGTCCATCGAGTTGTTGATGCCATCCAACCATCTCATCCTCTGTCGTCCCCTTCTCCTCCCGCCCCCAATCCTTCCCAGCATCAGGGTCTTTTCCAATGAGTCAACCCTTTGCATGAGGAGGCCAAAGTATTGGAGTTTCAGCTTCAACATCAATCCTTCCAATGAACACCCAGAACTGATCTCATTTAGGATGGACTGGTTGGATCTCCTTGCAGTCCAAGGGACTCTCAAGAGTCTTCTCCAACACCACAGTTCAAAAGCATCAATTCTGCGGCGCTCAGCTTTCTTCACAGTCAACTCTCACATCCATACGTGACTACTGGAAAAACCATAGCCTTGACTAGATGGACCTTTGTCAGCAAAGTAATGTCTCTGCTTTTAAATATGCTATCTAGGTTGGTCATAACTTTCCTTCCAAGGAGTAAGCGTTTTTTAATTTCATGGCTGCACTCACCATCTGCAGTGATTTTGGAGCCCAGAAAAATAAAGTCTGCCACTGTTTCCACATCTATTTGCCATGAAGTGATGGGACCATGGGACCATGAAGTGATGGGACCAATATCCGCTGGATCATCGAAAAAGCAAGAGAGTTCCAGAAAAACATCTATTTCTGCTTTATGCCAAAGCCTTTGACTGTGTGGATCACAATAAACTGTGGAAAATTCTGAAAGAGATGGGAATACCAGACCATCTGACCTGTCTCTTGAGAAACCTGTATGCAGGTCAGGAAGCAACAGTTAGAACTGGACATGGAACAACAGACTGGTTCCAAATAGGAAAAGGAGTCCGTCAAGGCTGTATATTGTCACCCGGCTTATTTAACTTATATGCAGAGTACATCATGAGAAACGCTGGGCTGGAAGAAACACAAGCTGGAATCAAGATTGCTGGGAGAAATATCAATAACCTCAGATATGCGGATGACACCACCCTTATGGCAGAAAGTGAAGAAGAACTAAAGAGCCTCTTGATGAAGGTGAAGGAGGAGAGTGAAAAAGTTGGCTTAAAGCTCAACATTCAGAAAACTAAGATCATGGCATCTGGTCCCATCACTCCATGGGAGATAGATGGGGAAACAGTGGAAACAGTGTCAGACTTTACTTTTTTGGGCTCCAGAATCACTGCTGATGGTGACTGCAGCCATGAAATTAAAAGACGCTTACTCCTTGGAAGGAAGGTTATGGCCAACCTAGATAGCATATTTAAAAGCAGAGACATTACTTTGCCAACAAAAGTCCATCTAGTCAAGGCTATGGTTTTTCCAGTGGTCATGTATGGATGTGAGAGTTGGACGGTGAAGAAAGCTGAGCGCTGCAGAATTGATGCTTTTGAACTGTGGTGTTGGAGAAGACTCTTGAGAGTCCCTTGGACTGCAAGGAGATCCAATCAATCCATCCTAAAAGAGATCAATCCTGGGTGTTCACTGGAAGGTTTGATGTTGAAGCTGAAGCTCCAATACTTTGGCCACCTCATGCGAAGGGCTGACTCATTGGAAAAGACCCTAATGCTGGGTAGGATTGGGGGCGGGAGGAGAAGGGGACGACAGAGGATGAGATGGTTGGATGGCATCACCGACTCGATGAACATGGGTTTGGGTAGACTCCGGGAGTTGGTGATGGACAGGCGGGCCTGGCGTGCTGCAATTCATGGGGTCGCAGAGAGTCGGACACGACTGAGCGACTGAACTGAACTGAACTGAACTGATGGGACCAGATGCCATGATCTTAGTTTTCTGAATGTTGAGCCTTAAGCCAACTTTTTCACTCTCCTCCAGGCATGGAGTGGGGTTATTGGAGGTGGCTCAAGATCAAAGCGGCCAGATTTGGGACTGAATCCTGGCTCTGCCACTTTCTTTTTGTTTGTGGTCATTGGACTTCTTGATTCTTCAGTTTTACCATCTGGAAAGTGGGGATACCAACATCTTGAATCATAGTAGTTTATTGTTTGAATCAGAGGAAGTAAGGCTGTGAACATGTTGGAAACTTAGTGCCGACTTGAGGTTACCTAAGAGTGGAAGGTTGCTTGGGGGAAAGGACTTTCAGTGCTAAAACTGGAAAAACTGGGATGGGTGGTCATCCTACTCAGAGCAGTCCATTCTGCCCACATCCCCCTGCAAGGACCCAACCCAGCTTAAACAATTACCCCAGTGAGTAATGGAACTTTCTCCACAGTTGAAGAAAATCTTTTTTGTTTGTTTGTTTTTAAGTGGATTAATTGCCCGATCTCTTTTCATTCAGTGTACTCTGAACTTTGGTTTGGAGAATCAGAGTTACTTACTATCTTACTATCTGTCCCCTCAATATCTCAAGGAGTGGCATGAAACTTTAAGCAAAAGTATGAAAATATTTAAAATGAAGCACAGATTCCTTCCTCTGAGTTGGAGCTTGTTCATTCTTCAAGACCTAGTATATTCCTTACCCCATTCATGAGCTTTTGCCCATGAGATCTCTCTCTTCAGCATGATTTGTGCTTTTAGGGGGTAATGTGTTAGGTTATTGCTTTACCTGCAAGTTTATTTTTTAAACTCCTTGAAGGCAGGCAGCCTGCCTTATATTTTCTGAGTATTCACTGAATGAATGAATCAATGAGAGAATGAATGATTTATAAGTGGGAAAATAAGTCAGAGGGAATAAATGGAGCATGAGAGAGCACATAAATGCATGAGTAAATTAATGACTTTTCTGTGCTAATTAACAAGCATACATGCCTTTCTAGTCTAGCCCTGTTGTGTATCTCATGTCTAGAATTTTTGACTTGAAATCCTGAATCCCAAGTCCTAGTTCTCAGTCTTAACTACCATCGGTTCAGTTCAGTTCAGTTCAGTTCAGTTCAGTTCAGTCACTCAGTCATGTCTGACTCTTTGTGACCCCATGGACTGCAGCATGCCAGGCTTCCCTGTCCAGCACACCAGAGCTTGCTCAAACTCATGTCCATCGAGTCAGTGATGCCATTTGACCATCTCATCCTCTGTCATCCCTTTCTCCTCCTGCCTTCAGTCTTTCCCAGCATCAGGGTCTTTTCCAATGAGTCATTTCATAGCTGCCATAACAAATTCCTAATACTCAAAATGACCCAGCTTACCTTGGCAGCACCACTCACTGTTTGATAAACTGGGAAAATACACTTATTTTTTTCTTTAAAATTTTAAAGATTAATTTAAAAATGAGAGTAAAACCTGCATGTGGCGAATAGAAAAAACATTCAAACTACATATGAATCTAAAATGAAAAGTAAATATCTATCTTTTCCGTTTCCTTTTTCTGAAGGAAAGAAATACCCCCCATTTCATTCCTCTGAAATTAAAGTTTCTTCTTTTAGTTTTTTGGTGGCTACGGTTGAAATTCTAAATAAAATAAATTTATGTTTTTGGTATATCAGGATCTGAGCATGTAATCTGACATCCTGTTATGGAAATTGAGGTATTAGTCATTTTCAGCATTGTCCATCTTTCTTTCTTTCTCTGCCTCCTGAGATTCAGTAATTCTAATGGTTAGCTTCATGCCTTTACAGATTCACTCTTATCTGTTTGTCTCTTACATTTAGTCATTGTGCATATGATATTTCCACTGTATAGTCCACTTACATTTATTTCTACAACTCCCCTCTGCTCCTGAATTTTGTTATATTTATTTTTATGTTGTCAAGTTTTGCAATATTTGCATTCTGTCCTGTCATTTTAAATTGTATTTAGTAGTGCTTTTTGCATAGGTTCATTCTAAATATTAACCAAATAATGATAGAACTCAACCCAGTGAGGTGACTGGATCCAAAGAGAAGGAAATGAAATGCTAAGTCATTTGCAAGAGATCCTGAGTCACAGGGCTCAGAGGTTTTTCTCTTGATTTATTCGGAGCTCTCTTTCCTCCTGGGTCATGCTTAGCTATATATATCCTTTTTTCAGGTATTTCTCATGTCTTGTTATCTTATGTTTTTGTTTTACTGGGGCACCTCATTGAAACACTTTTTTTTTTTTTCATGTCTGAGATTTTTATTTATTTATTTATTTATTTTGTGCTTGTTTGTTTTGTTTTGGTTGTTTGTTGTTAGAATATTTTTTTTTCACTTTTGCCTGATAGTTTGGCTGGGTATATATTTCTAATGTCAAACACTTCCCTCAGTACTTTGATGGTATTGCTATTGAGATGTATGCTGTCATTCCAATCTTATTACTTTGTAGGTAACCTCTCTTCCCTCGGATAATTTTTAGGATTTTTATCTTTGCCCTTGGAGTTCTGAAATTTTATGGAATTTGTTCAGATGTATGCTGTTTCTATTCATTTTGCTTTTATCTTGGTAGGTCTTTTCATTATAAAGAGATATCTCTTTGTTTATCTCTGGAACTTCCTCTCTCTCCCCTCATTCCTGTTATTTCTTTGTTATTTTCTTCTCTTTGTTGTCTCAATTTTTGCTTCGAGGCATCATATTAGATACATGTTGACTTCCTGGCTCTGCCATCCATCATCGTGTATTTTCTATCTCTTTTCATTTTTATTCTTTTTAATAGAAAATGTTTTCTCCAGTCTTTAACCTTATCCATTGTAATTATCTATTCTATACATTGCTTTTAAAAATATTTTGGTAATCATGTTTTTAATTTTCAGGGATTTTTTTCTTGTACTCTGATTGCTTTTATAGCACAGCAACAATTACACTTAAGTATTTTTTAATTTATTTTTGTGTTTTTAAAAGAGGTACCAACTTCCAGTTATAATCAGTAATTTATTTTGATGTATATTCAATATCCACTAAAATATCTCTGAAGACACATATTAGAATATTTAAAATTAGTTTCACTTTATTTAATCATTTCTATTTCTTTTGTTGTCATATTGGCTTCATCCTTTTAATTAAAATTGATCTTTTCAGATGTCTCTTGATCTTGACTGTAAACGAAGGAGTGGTTTGATTCATGTGGGTACCACGTATGAGGTTTTCTCTGCACGTTTTAAAAGTCTGTGTCCTCAGTAGGCTTCTCTCCTGACTGGGATGTCTTACTCTGGGCACCTATAAAAGTAAATGAGTGGACAGATATTCCCATATGTTCCATAAGCAAGTAAAGTACATGTTCCTACAATTTCCAGGGAAATTTCTCAGAACTTTATCAGAGGTTAGAGAACTTTAGCTTATTTTGTGCTTAAATGGAGCGAAGACTCCACCCTAACCTGGTCTAATGTGGAAGTTGACAGTGATTTTTCTTCAAGCTCTTTCAGGCCCTGTCTCTTATACTAACTAACTCCCTTTCCCAGTCACGTCCCCATTATTCCTGGAGAGAAAGTTTTCATGCTTCATCCTGGGGCATACCATTTTGCTGCCAGTCTCTTACACTCTGTAAGCCTGGGGACAGAGCAAAGGTCTGATTAACACTGTGATTCCTGTTATCATTTTGTAGTTTATTGCCCTCATGATGAACCCTCTGCTTATTCAGACTCTGTTGCACCTTAAGGGTGCTTTGATTGTCTGTCTTTGGACTGTAATTTTTCCAACTGTTATTCTTTATTGATCTTACCCTAGCAGCAGTACAATTTGCAAGGGTTCTTCAATATTTCTGTGATAGCTAGCTCACTTTCTTGTATTTGATTTGATCAAGAAAAAAATGTTTTTTCTATCATATCAATATATAAGTATGAACCCAGTTGATGGAGAGGTGGTGTGTATGGTGTATCAGCTAGAAACAGAAAGTAGAATAGAATTTCTGAAAAACATATATATAATGGTGGTGGTTTTTCCAGTGGTCATGTATGGATGTGAGAGTTGGACAGTGAAGAAAGCTGAACACCGAAGAATTGATGCTTTTGAACTGTGGTGTTGGAGAAGACTCTTGAGAGTCCCTTGGACTGCAAGGAGATCCAACCAATCCATCCTAAAGGAGATCAGTCCTGGGTGTTCATTGGAAGGACTGATGTTGAAGCTGAAATTCCAATACTTTGGCCACCTCATGCGAAGAGTTGACCCATTGGAAAAGACCCTAATGCTGGGAAGGATTGGGGGCAGGAGGAGAAGGGGATGACAGAGGATGAGATGGTTGGATGGCATCACTCACTCGATGGATATGGGTTTGGGTAAACTCTGGGAGTTGGTGATGGACAGAGAGGCCTGGTGTGCTGCGATTCATGGGGTCGCAAATAGTCAGACACAACTGAGCGACTGAACTGAACTGAACGGAATGGTGGTGGGGTGACTGATTTGCTTAAAGTACTCTATTTCTTTCTTTCTTTTTTTTAAATATATTTGGCTACACTGGGGCTACACAGGACTGGAAGAGATCAGTCTTCGTTCCAATCCCAAAGAAAGGCAATGCCAAAGAATGCTCAAACTACCACACAATTGCACTCATCTCACATGCTAGTAAAGTAATGCTCAAAATTCTCCAAGCCAGGCTTCAGCAATACGTGAACCGTGAACTTCCAGATGTTCAAGCTGGTTTTAGAAAAGGCAGAGGAGCCAGAGATCAAATTGCCAATATCCGCTGGATCATCGAAAAAGCAAGAGAGTTCCAGAAAAACATGTATTTCTGCTTTATTGACTATGCCAAAGCCTTTGACTGTGTGGATCACGATAAACTGTGGAAAATTCTGAAAGAGATGGGAATACCAGACCATCTGACCTGTCTCTTGAGAAACCTGTATGCAGGTCAGGAAGCAACAGTTAGAACTGGACATGGAACAACAGACTGGTTTCAAATAGGAAAAGGAGTCCGTCAAGGCTGTATATTGTCACCCGGCTTATTTAACTTATATGCAGAGTACATCATGAGAAACGCTGGGCTGGAAGAAACACAAGCTGGAATCAAGATTGCCGGGAGAAATATCAATAACCTCAGATATGCGGATGACACCACCCTTATGGCAGAAAGTGAAGAAGAACTAAAGAGCCTCTTGATGAAGGTGAAAGAGGAGAGTGAAAAAGTTGGCTTAAAGCTCAACATTCAGAAAACTAAGATCATGGCATCTGGTCCCATCACTTCATGGCAAATAGATGGGGAAACAGTGGAAACAGTGTCAGACTTTATTTTTTTGGGCTGCAAAATCACTGCTGATGGTGATTGCAGCCATGAAATTAAAAGACGCTTACTCTTTGGAAGGAAGGTTATGGCCAACCTAGATAGCATATTTAAAAGCAGAGACATTACTCTGCCAACAAAAGTACGTCTAGTCAAGGCTATGGTTTTTCCAGTGGTTATGTATGGATGTGAGAGTTGGACGGTGAAGAAAGCTGAGCGCTGCAGAATTGATGCTTTTGAACTGTGGTGTTGGAGAAGACTCTTGAGAGTCCCTTGGACTGCAAGGAGATCCAATCAATCCATCCTAAAAGAGATCAATCTTGGGTGTTCATTGGAAGGTCTGATGTTGAAGCTGAAACTCCAATCATTTGGGCACCTCATGCGAAGGGTTGACTCATTGGAAAAGACCCTAATGCTGGGTAGGATTGGGGGCGGGAGGAGAAGGGGACAACAGAGTATGAGATGGTTGGATGGCATCACCGACTCAATGGACATGGGTTTGGGTAGACTCTGGGAGTTGGTGATGGACAGAGAGGCCTGGCGTGCTGCAATTCATGGGGTCGCAAACAGTCGGACACGACTGAGCGGCTGAACTGAACACTGGGGCTTATTTACGGCACGTGAGATCTTTAGTTACAGCATGAAAACACTTAGTCGCAGCATGTGGGATCTTGTTCCCTGACCAGGGATTGAACCCAGGTTCCCTGAATTGGGAACATGGAGTCTTAGCCACTGGACCACCATGGAAGATTGAAGGCAGGAGGAGAAGGTGATAACAGAGGATCAGATGGTTGGATGCCATCACCGACTCAATGGACATGAGCTTGGGTAAGCTCTGGGAGTTCGTGATGGACAGGGAGGCCTGGTGTGCTGGAGTCCATGGGGTTGCAAAGAGTCGGACACGACTAAGTGACTGAACTGAAGTGAACTCAAGAAACTTGCCTATGCATTATTTCTCTTTGATAACATAACTTAGGAATGTCCTAGAACTGTTCTACAGAAACCTTGATAAAAACAAGTTTTTTTAGTTTCAATGATATTTTTAACATGTAAAAATATCCCATCACGTGCCCGAGCGGTTAGGCTTATAATACATAATTAGAGGTCTCCCTTCCTTCCCTATTTCCCCTTTCTCCTATTCCCTCACAGATCTGATTTCACATATTCATGAAGTCCAACATCTCTGTGATCTTATTCTTTTCTTTCTTGCACAAGGAAGGTTGAAATATTAATTGCTGCATCAAGCATTTTCAGATTTCATTTTCTCCCTCTATTCTAAGGGCTGCCTACCTCCTGCTCGACTTCTGTCTATTCTGACAATTGTCTGAGAGATAAATAACTGTTATGTCTCTGCATGTACTCTATAAAATATATTCAAATTCATGTATCCAAACGATCCTTTGTTTAATCTCTAAAATGACTCTACTAGAGGCTTGCTAGGGAACTTCAACTGGAGACATTATGTTTTCCACCCACTCCTATTCCTGTTAAATACATTCGTGTTAGAAAAGGAATAGAACAGGTGAAACAGGCCTTCAAAGCCTCTGACAGCTAGAGAGGTTGCGTGGTTACAGTAGGATACCCTGGTTTAAGTCAGTAAGCCCTGGCTATTGAAAGAAAATCAGAAAAATGATAATGAAATTGGTTGTCTGGTGCTAGAAGAGGCGTCCTTTGTGAACTCTGTTTGGCATACCATTGCTCTCAGATAAAGAGAAAAATTCTTAATTCCAGTCATTGTTCAGTGTTCTTAACATAAGATTGTTTAATGTTCTTAACTCCACAGAGAGGATGTGAGGGCTGAGTGATCATATTAGCATCAGGTCCTCCATTTCTTATCATTTGGCTGAGTGGTATTTCAGGTTTCATACCATCTAGTTCATTCTACTCCTCTAATCTTGTCTCCAGCCTCCAATCCTGGTGGGTCAGAGACCCTGCCATGCTCCACATGCCACGTTTTGTTCATTCTCACCTCCATGCCTTTCCTCCTGCCATGTTCCTGCCTGGCTTGCCGTCCTTAGTTTTCATCTCTAAAGCTTTTTCAGTGAGCAAGTAATCTTTCCACGCTATCCCTCAAAATCAAAGAACTAAATGGTTTCTTACTGAGGTCCCACTATATTTCTTTTATTCTGTTAGCTGTGTCAGATATGGAGAAAGATGTATAATTAACATTTATGTAGCACCTAACTATGTGCCTGGTGCTGGACAAGACCATTTGCATGGAGCATTATCTGAGTCAACTCTTGCATCTTACAATTTCTAGTTTGTAGATAAAGAAACAGACTAGGAAATCATGCACTTAATAAATGGAAGAACTAAACCTATATCTGCCTGTGTTAGTTGCTCAGTCATGTCCAACTCTTTGTGACCCCATGGACTATAGTTCGCTAGGCTCCTCTATCCATGGAATTCTCCAGGCAAGAATACTGAAGTGGGTTACCATTCCCTTCTCCAGGGGATCTTCCTGACCTAGGGATTGAATCCGGGTCTCCTGCATTGCAGGCAGACTCTTTACCATCTGAGCTACCAGGGAAGCCCCCCAAAACCCATGTCTACTTAACTCTAAATTTCATATACTTTTCATTATGCCATGATGTCCATGCCAGTAGATTCATCATAATTTACTTGGGGGTGCAAGATAGGGATACGTATAGAATCTTAAAATATTACAATCTTGGAGTTGGGAGTGTTTTTTGACATCTTATATTTCAGCCCTCTCCTGGATACGGAATAGTCTGTAAATATTTTAAGACTGAAAAAAAAAGCTTCTATCAGAAAACCGTCAGTGACAGAGATTTCCTGTCTGTCATGTTGGATGAATGGACCTGGGTAAAACACCTTAAATTTGTCTCCATTGAGTGCCTTATTGTCAGCATTGGCTCTTTTTCCAACTAGCTCAGAAAATTTTGTAATGTTATTTCATCATTTAATTTTTTTTTCTGATATATTTTTATCAGAGTGACATAATTGATACCATCCTGCCATTAACAAAAATGTCCTAGGGATGGACCTGTGAGCGCACTGTCAGAGCTCTCTTTGCTAGTTGACAACTATGCAATGATTGGCATCCTTTAGGTGTGGTCACTGGATTATCTAGAAAGTTCATCAAGATTATTATTGCTCTTAAATTTTTGGTATGAGGAGAGTTTATGAAATATTTAATGAAATGCAGAAGCACTGTGTTTGTTCCATTTTACCTTTGTAAAATTCCCAAACAGAAGGAAAGAAGTCATCTGGTGTGATTTGTTCTTCCCGAGCTGGCATCATGGCATCTTTCAATTTCTTTCCAAGTCTGCAGAAACTGCCTATTTGCTAAGCTGTTGTAGAATTTGTCCTGAAATGATACAGATGACTGGTGACATCCCAATTCTTGCAATTTTGAAAAATTGGGACGCTTTGTGAAAGAACATGAGACAGTGACCTGGTTACAGTCTATAATGAGGCACCTTGTTTGACATAGAGCAGATGTACTTGTGGGAGAGCAGAAGGGCATGATGTAATCAAGAAAGTCTTCATTAGAAAGGTGGACTTTGGAACATGGTTAGACTTGAGTCACAGCGGGAGAAGATCAAAGAAAATTCCACATGATGGGGATATAGTATGGGCAAAGGTATAAGGTCTAAGCGATGAATGAATGTGGTGTGTTTGTGGACCCAAAAGACATTGGTTTGGCTGCAGTGTGTGCGTACATGCCAGGGGTTATCAAAATTGCAGTGGAACAAGCAGGGTGGGGCTTGCTTGTAGGATAGTATGGAAGGTGATACAGAGAACCTTGGCTCTAAATGGTGTGTAGAATAAAAGGCATTAGAGATTTTTAAGTAAAGGAGTAACCTGGCAAGAGCAACATGGAAGAAGATGATCCTGAGTTCAGGAATGCATAATATGGAAAAACTGCGGGAATCTAGGGGGTTTAATTGGAATTGACACAGCAATCCCAGGATAAGGGTGGGATTGCTACAGGGGTATTGGAACTGAATAGCCATAGACATGAGAGTCATTTCAATAGGAAATAAGTCAGATTGAATGTGTGATGGTTAATTTTAAGTGTCAGCTTAATTAGGCCATGGGATGCCTAAATATCTAGTTAAACGTCAATTCTGGATGTGTCCATGAGGTTGTTTACAAAAAGATTAGCATTTGAAGCTGTGGAATGAGTTCAGATTGCCTTCCCCAATGTGGCTAGATATTATCCAATTCACTGAGGGCCAGAATAGAACCGAAACGGCAGAGAAAGGGAGAATTATCTGTCTACCTAACTGATTGAGTTGGAACACTAGTCTTCTACCTTTGAACAACCAGCAATCCTGGTTCCAGGCCTCTAGACTTGGACCAGAACTGGCTTACAAATGGCAGATTGCAGAATTTCTTGGCCTCCATAGTCACATGAGCCAATTCCTCATAATCACTCTCTCTCACAGAGAGAGGTCATCTCTTAGACCTTATACCTTTGCCCATACTATACCCTCATCATTTGGAATTTTCTTTGATCTTCTCCCACTGTGACTCAAGTCTAACCATGCTCCAAAGTCTACCTTTCTAATGAAGACTTTCTTGATTACATCATGCCCTTCTCCTCTCCCACAAGTACATCTGCTCTACGTCTATGCTCTATCTCTATGTCTCTCTTGTCTTCTGTCTGTGTCTCTCTGTCTGCCTCTGTCTGTTTAAATATCCTATTGATTCTGTGTTTCTAGAGAGCCCAATACAGGATCCTTGACTAGCTCAGTGATGGAATGGTAGAATGAGGATATGAGGAATGAAAGAGGTTGGTGAGTCAAAGACAAGTATGTCAGGCAAGGTATGCAAACCTGGATTAATTAGAAATGAAATCCTTTTACAGAACGTGACTTTCAGAGACATTCTAAACACTCCGCTGCCAAAACTTATATTTGGAGGTGAATTCATTGTAGGTATCTCTTTAAATACAAAATAGAGGGGCAGCAAAATAACCTCCCACCCTAGATCTTTACAGAAAATAAGAGGCCCTGTAACTATTGAGGAAAAATACATTCACCTTCAAATTATATTGTTTTAGAGGTTAAAAGTATATAATTTCCCCAGGAACACATTGCGATTCAGCCTGCTGGGAGGCTATTGCTCAATTACTCCCAGCAGTGGCGAAGGTGCCTGCAATTCCTCCAGTTCTGCTTAGGCTGGTGGGAGCAGAGGCCTGGCCCAGGCCACGGGCTCACAGGGCAGATTCAGGCCCGACCGGGCACACGGTCCTGCCCCCTGGGCTGTGGTCCCTCTGCCCTGATGTGTCAGGAGCCTGCCTAATGGCAGGTTGCCCACACAGGTGGCCCTGGCCTCTGTTTTCTCTGTCTGTTAGCTAATTTGTCTGGCTGGCATAGCTCCGAGCACGTTTGTGCTGCAGGCTCCATCCCCGGGGTGTGACCGAGTGAAAAGATTCGTGTAGTTTTCTTGTCTCCACAGGAAGAGGCCAAGTCTGAGCTCGGCCAGTTGGAGGGGCCAGGGTGACTGCCAGAGGTGACCCTGCCCTTGCGGTTGTAGACTCTGTCACCTTTGAGCTGCAGAGGTCCCGCTGAGCAGGATGGGCTGCTGAGAGCTCAGTAAGCAAGTCAATGCCTGATGCCTGAGGATGCATCTTATTAGGGATGCAGTTGCTCGTTCTGGATCTCTGGGAGGGGCTGTGGCCACCTTGAATTTTTGTTACTTTAATAATTTAGTATCTGATGTCACCAGTGGTGTCTGATGAGATGCGAGGGGTCATCAGACATGTATGCATCAACGTACATTAATCATCTATGGAGATACTTTGCTTTTCTGTATTTTTTTTTTCCCACGTGCACAGTTCTGGTAGTCTGAAAAAACAGAATTGTCAAACCCACTGAAGGATTTTAGGTCTGTCTTTCTTCTCACTGCTCTTCCTTAATGTTGTCAATTCAAATGTCACTTAGCATGAGGAGGAAACAGTCCTGGGCCCGGGCAGAGGATGGAGATGTGAGTGAGCTGGTATCTTCAGAAAGTAGCAGGAAGAAGGAGCTAATCTGAGCAGGAAAGTGGGAGTGGGTGCGGGGGTCTGGGAAGCCTTCATTCTCTCACATCCTCCCTCTCATGACATCAGTGCTCCCACCGCAACCCTTGAAAGTTGGCTTGTTAAGACTCCCGAGAAGGTGCCGCCAAACAGACCCACTATAGTCATTTCAGAGGTTGATGCTGGTCTGCAGGTGGAGGTTTTGGAAAATGATCACTGGCTCTTGTTAAAGATTTATAAACAGGCCCCCAGTGTCAGTCAGAGGCAGAGTGTTAAGGAAAGGGAAACGCTAGAATCTTTGACTCCTCAAAGAGAGTTGGTAGCTTTTCTAGCTCTCCCTCCTTTCTGTCTCAGCATCTCTCCTGGTAACAAGGAGAGTTTGGAAATTGTTTTTTAGCAAATGCATTAGAGGGAAGGTTGAAGGGAAGTGACACATTGACAAGTGACTGAGGGAACAAACCTGGAGAAGGATGCTTAAAACACATGCTGCTGAAAATGAGGGCTCCCCGATCCCTTCAAGGTGTAATTGCAGGTGTGCAGTTGACCCACGTAAACTGGAAACTCAAAGGATGTGGCAAGATGCCTTCCTCCCTTTGAGGAACCAACAGACCTTCACAGAGCCCTGCAGCAGATGCAGTAGCCCCCGCCCAGATTATGCAGGCTGACTCTGACCTATTGCCTGGTGCTCTCCATCTGCAGTTTGCTTTATGCATCTCTATCCTTCACCTTTGTGCAGATTTCCTACAGTCTCTCAGCATCATCATTGTCATCATCATGGTTGCAGCTAACATGTAGTGATGCTCATTCTGTGCCAGGCACTAGATGCAGGAATTGTTTTTTTCCCTACCAAGTAAGCCTGTGAGGTCATTACTATTATTATTTCCATTTTACAGAAGGGGGACATTGAGACTTAAGAAATTAAGTGCTTCGGTCATGTCACATATCCAGTAAGTTATGGGTTCAACTCAGGAAGCCTGTCCTGTCTCTAGAGCCTCTGTGCTGTAAATGGATAGATGAATGAATGGATGGAAGGAAGGATGAACACTTTCCAATAGGCTGTGCAGCGGTGTTCTCTTTGCCCTGATTTCAAAATTTCCAGAATCCATGAGGGTGGGCTAGGGCAAACATCCTCTGAGATCCCCCAGAAATTCCAGAGAAAAGAGTGTCCTCATCTCACATTTCAGAGCCACCCTCAAGGCTCTTGGCAGCACCCAAAGTCAGAGGGTGCAGATTTAGCATCCTCTCTGTGAGTGAAGATGCAGAGGAGGAAGAAGGGGTAGGACCAAGCACCAAAGTCTGATCCCCCAAGTCACCAAACTCCACTTTAGTTTTGAAGACACCATCTGTAATGGGTTGAAATCGTGTCCCCAAAAGATCTGTTCAATCCCAGCACTACCTTGGTACCTGTGCATGTGACTTCATTTGGAAATAGGGTCTTTGCATATATGATTAGTTAAGATAAGAGTATATTGGGTTAGTGTTAGTAGCTCAGTCCTCTTCCCATAAAGACATCAGTCACTGGATGCAGGGCCCACCCTAACCCAACAGGAAAGTGTCAGTCGCTCAATCGTATCCAACTCTTTGTGACCCCAAGGACAGTAGCCCACCAGGCTCCTCTGTCCATGGAATTCTCCAGGCAAGAACACTGGAGTGGGTTGCCATGCCCTTCTGCAGGGGATCTTCCTGACCCAGGGATTGAACCCAGGTCTCCTGCATTTTAGGCAGATTCTTTACTGTCTGAGCCACCAGGCAAGCCCCTAGGGATAAAGAATCTGCCTGCAGTACAGGAGACCCAGGTTCAATCCCTGGGTCAGAAAGATGCCCTGGAGAAGGGAATGGCAGCCCACTCCAGTATTCTTGCCTAGAAAATTCCATGGACAGAGGAGTCTGGCTGGCTACAGTCCATGGGGTTGCAAAGAGTGAGATACGATTGAGCGACTAACACTTTCATATTGGGTTAGGGTGGGTTCTGCAACCAGTGACTGATGTCCTTGTGGGAAGAGGAGAGGACACACACAGGGAAGAAGGCCATATGAAGATGGAGACAGAGATTGGAGTGATGCTGCCACAAGCCAAGGAACCCCCACAGCTCTCAGAAGCTTGGAAGAGCCAAGGAAGGATTCTCCCTTTGTGTCTTCAGAGGGATCGTGGCCCTTCGGATACCCTGAGTTTGGATGTCTATCCTTGAGAACTCCGAGGGGACTACATCCTAATGTTTTAAGTCACCCAGCCTGTGGTAATCTGTCATGGTAGCACTAGGAGGCTAACATACCCTCTTCTGGTTTCTCTCCCCCAGCTTGCTTTTTGTCTTAGGATGTCACTTCTTCTGGCACTTTTACCCATGTCTATACCACCTTGTATAGTCTTCACTTGATCTAATCTTTGATAATTTGGGTGAGAAATAAGCTAGAGAGAGAAAAAAGAGAGTTTGATATTTCAGGCTATTGCCACAAAGAAATACATCACATCACCAAGTTCCACCTTGACACTTAGTAAGTGCTCATTAATGTCTATTGTGTCAAAGAAAGAGACTGATTCCACTCATGGGGCATAGCTTTCCATCTCCCTCTCTGCCCCTGAGTAACTATTCTGTGGAGTGAATTTTCACAAAATAAAAGATTGATGCTATGTTTCAGATCTTCCACTTCCAAGTTTAGACTTAGTTCTTCTGGTGCACAAGCCAGGAAGCAGTTACCCAGGGCATCAGGATTCATTGCCTCCATCGATAAAGAGCCTACTGTGTGCCAGGCACCATGCTAGGTCCTTGCATGCATCATCTCATTTACTTACTACAACCCAATGGGGTACCTACTTTATTTATTGTTATTATTTAATTGATGCAGGATCTAAAATCCAGATAATTAATTATAATATTAATGATAATAGCAAATATGTTTTGAATACTTACTTTGTGCCACGCTGGGGCTTTTTTATGCGTGGTTTCATGTCGTGCTCCTAGGGACCCTCTGAGGTTGGCTGTATTATTTCCCCCAGTTTTGCAGAGAGGCTAAGTGACTCACTCCACATTGCATGGCACACACAAAAAGTCTGAAGATGTGACTCCTGCCCTTTTGGAGCTCGCAATCCAGATGTAGAAAGGAGACTCTAATTCACGGAACAAGTCTGTGTATCTTCATAGATGGGCATAGGGTGGGCTGAGGCAGAGGCTGGCTTTGAGAAAAGACTTCACTCTGGGGAAATGAGAGGGAATGGGAGGAAGCTACAGAGATTGTTGGTGAAATGACTCATTTTAGTTGTGTTGAAGAAGGTGTAGGACATGATGGCAGAAGGTCCTCAAAAATAAGAGGAACAGTTATAAACATCGGTTATAAGCATCAGCAGAATGGCTGAGCTTGGCCGTCTTCATAAGAAAAGAGCTCGAGGGCCGGTCCTTAGATCTGTTCACTTAACAAACATCAGAGATATTCACATTGAATTAAGATCAACAGTGTCGCCTTCCTATCTGGGATGATATGAGACTTCATGAGGCTTTGGCTACAACCTGGAGGACTCACTCTTAGGATATTAAATTCTGTGGGCTTGGAGTCAATGTCCTCAACCTGAGTAGGGGGTCTGAGTAGAGGACTCTTGATAGAGGACATTGTACATCAGTCCCACTGTCTGCAATGGTCCAGTCTCCTCATTGCTAAGCCAGTGAAGGTCATGGAGCTAGGGACTCAGGCGTAATGCCTTGGGAAGTAGCACATCATATCCAAATGTTCCAGTGGTTAGAGCAGAGAGGAGTGACAAGAGAGAGAGTGTGTGAGGCAGAAACTGAACCAAAGTGTGGAGACCACCCAATGGTCATCCCTCTGAACGGGCTGAAAAGAGGTAGAATATACAATGGCAATAGGAGAAAAAGGAAGAAAGTAAAAAATTAGGGCAGAACATTATTTTGTATATTTTTAAAATTTGACTAGAGTTTAGTTGATTTACAATGTTACGTTAGTTTTAAGTGTACAGCATGGCGATTCAGTTATAACATACATTCATTCTTTTTTAGGTTCTTTTTTCATATAGGTTATTATATAATATTGAGTAGAGTTCCCTGTGCTATACAGTAGGTCCTTGTTGGTTATCTGTTTTATTTATAGTAGTATGTGTTTGTTAATCTCCAGCCCCTAAGGGACCAAACTTTAAGGATGAATGTAGAGGACTTCCTGGATTTAGAGAAGATAACTGAAGGGAATTTTTATTAAGGCCCTTTTGGCCGTAAGCTTGGGCAAGAAGGGTTCGTAACAGCATCAAACATCAGTGAGTGTCATGGGTGTCCTCACTCACCTGGAAAACTCCTATGCAGTCTTCAAAACCCAGTGCAGGCATTACATCTCCCAAATGACTTCCCTGATCCCTCAGCATGTTCTAGGGGCCTATCATCTGTATTACTGTAAGATTGTCTGCTCACCTTTGTATGCATCCTTATTACCTTCTCTTGTAATCCTCGCTTTATTTTCTGTTTCACCTACTGTGAGCAGCCGGGTGTCAGAACAGTGAAATCTTACTTGCTCCATTTCCAAGTAGCACATGGCTCACTTCCACTTCTCCCTTCACGCACTGGAGGAGGAAATGGCAACCCACTCCAGTGTTCTTGCCCGGAGAATCCCAGGGGCGGTGGAGCCTGGTGGGCTGCCGTCTATGGGGTCGCACAGAGTCGGACACGACTGAAGCGACTTAGCAGCAGCAGCAGCAGCATAGTAGAAACTCAAAGCATATTTATTGACCCCAGTTACTAATTTAAAAAATGGCCATTTTTTCCCCACTCACTCTTGTTATGAATCTAAAACTGCCCTAAAGATAGTCTATTGGAAAAGAAGCCATTTTGCCCTAAACGTCAGTCTCATGAGCTTAGTTGGAACATGAGTTCTTAAGAACTCGATCAGCTCAAGGTACCTGGGCAGAATCATATTTTTGGATCTGAAAAGCTAAGTGGGTACACCAAGCCCCCACAGGCACCGGCCCTAGGGAGGGAGGTCAGCTGACATTGTGAGTCGCCGTCTGACACCCCTGCCCTTTAGATTCAGCAGGGCTTGAGGCTGCCTCTGTCCCCTCTGTCTATGGAATCTACAGATGGTACTGGCAGGTGCTCAACTTGGTGCCTCTTAGTGCTCCTTGTTCGTCTGCTGGCGGTCACTGCACGGCGGGCCTGGTGCTGGCAGAAATGATAGCATGTCTGGGTGGAGGGGTGGATCTAGGTGGAGGTCTGGGAAATCTGACTTTCATGCTTGGAATGACAACTCACCGTGTGGCCCGGAGAAAGCGTTCTGACCTTCTTTGTATGACTTGTGCTGAAATGGCCATGGAGCTGTCATGCCCCACTGACCCTAGGAGAGGTTTGTGGGCACAGTCCTCCATTTCCATCTTCAGAGTGGAAAGATGTCCTGCTTCCGCCTTCAGAGAGCCTTTCTCTGTGCTTCTTTGTGAGATGTTTCTGAGAAGTGCCTGCATTCCGTTTCTGGTGGTGAATTGATTTAGAAGATCCTTTGTTGATAGCCCAGCTTCAAAAGCGGTCAGGGTCTGCTGTTTATCTTCCTTCTTCCTTCCAAGCCGAGAGATGGTCTAACAAAGGAGAAGAGGAAAAAAAAAAAACATTAAAATACCCTTTTAATGGCTTATGAACTCATTGAGCCCTTTGGAGTGTGTGTGTGTGGGGGGGGGGGCATAGTGTAACTATTTTGTGGGTAAATAGTGTGATTTCCACATGTTTTAGATTCAGTTAACTGGTACAGAGGTAGGGAGTAATGCTAAATCAAACCATCCTGCGTCTGTGAAGAGTGTGTGAATTTTATATTACTGTCTCATAGTTTTGTTTTCTAGATGCTTATTTAATTATATTTCTGCAAACATTCATTGAGCCCTTAGTGAGTGGCAAATGTAGATGAAATGAGATCCACAGCTTGGAGGGGCTCATGGGCTACTGGAAGAGAGGCAGGGAAACAAACAGCTGAAGTTTGGGGTCAACTAGGACACCAAGACCCTTTCAGATAGTTGCTATCAAGGTCATATTTCTCTGAAGGCAGGTCTAAACTGTCTTTATATATTCCAAGGCTCGGGTCAGAGCTAGGCTGTATTTTCGTAGCTTGGAGTCTGGGGAAGAAAATCTTATTTGCAGTTTGGCAAATCCTGGGGATGGACTGATTGGTCTGACTGAGTCCTGTGGTCTTTTGTGTGGCCCATGGTGGGGTGGGAAGTATGACTGGCTAACTCCACTAGAGTAGGTAGATGGAGAAAGGAGAGGCACCATACCTATTAGAAAGTGGATGCTGTCCCCAGAAAGAGGGAGATGTGCTCAGCAGACAAGGAGTAGTTCACTACAGCCTAAGGAGCACTCACTGATCAACATTGATTTCTGGCTGAAGAGTAAGTCAAGTCTTAGATTCATCCACTTTAGATGCGTTCATCCTCAGCCACCCCTTTGGTTTAGGGACATCATAGGCAACCCTCCTCTTCCTCCTCCTCATAATACTTGTTTTTTTTAATTGAAGTATAGTTGATTTACAGTGTTACAAGTCAACCGTAAAAAAAAAAAAACAACTATAGCACAGCAACTCGGTTATAAATGTATATACGTTATTTTTTAATACTCATTTTCATTATGGTTTATCCCAGGAGATTGGATGTAGTTCCCTGTGATGTACAGTAGGACCTTGTGGTTTAGCCATTCAAAATGTAATAGTTTGCATCTACCAAGCCCAAACTCCCAATCTATCCCTCTCCTTCCTTCCCACCCCCCTGGCAACCACAAGTCTGAGCTCTGCATGTCATACTTACCTTAGTGAGGACCTGCTATGTGTGAGACACTGGACCCAGTGCTTTACTCACACTATCTCACCGATTTCTACAATAATCCCTTAAGGCAGAAATTATTTTGCTACTTTACTGAGGCTCACTCACATGAAGTGACTTCCCAAAGTCTTACACCTAGTAAGTGGGGGAGCTGGATTTGACTTCCAGTTTCTCTGGCTTCAATGTCTGTCTTCTTCCTGCTGCCCTATTTCTGCTTAAGATCTTTGCATCTCTAGGATGAAAGATCTCTGGTATTGTCACTAAACTCAATGACTTTGACCTCAGCCATGGTCTCCAAAAGCCTCACTGGAAATTCTCTGATTATTTGTGCTCCAGGCAAAAGGAAGGGTATTCAGAACAGGCTTGGAGCAACTCACTCATGTAGCACATCTCATAGGCAGATATGCAGGTATTCATGGTCAGCCAGCTGGCAAAACCGAGAATGGGTGATGGAATACATGGGTTACTGGTTGTTGATGGAAACAGTTACAGTGTTCATGATTATTATTATTCATTTGGGAATGTCTGGAAAAACAAACTGAAGGAATGACATAAAAATGGGTACTATTCCCAGGAGAATGTTCTGTGTTTAGCCCCAGGCCGCCACAGAGTCTCAATTTTGGTTGACTAATACAATAGTAATAACAATTATGACAGTACTAAATGTCCACAGTCTGCCACTGGTTCTTATTTTCCTCAAGTAGTGAAATACATGGACTTCCCTGGTGGCTCAGACAGTAAAGAATCTGCCCGCAGTGTAGGAGACCAGGTTTTGATCCTTGGGATGAGAAGATCCCCTGGAGAAGGGAATAGCAACCCACTCCAGTAGTCTTACCTGGAGAATTCCACGGACAGAGGAGCCTGGGGGGCTACAGTCCATGGAGTCGCAAAGAGTTGTACACAACTGAGCGGCTAACACACACAGTAAAATACATGAAAAGGAGATAATGAAGTTTTATTATGTTTATTTTTAAAATTTCTTTTATGTTGTGGTAAAATATACATAACATGAAACTTATTGTGGCCATTTTAAAGTGCACACTTCATTGACATCAAGTACCATTGTGTTGTACACTCTTCATGACCATCCATCTCCATAACTCTTTTCATCTTATAAAACTGAAACTTGGAACTGCTTAAATAATAACTCCCCATAGCACTCCCCTTGCTGCCCTTGGAAACCACTGTTCTACTCTGTGTTACTGTGACTTTGGCTGTTTTAAAAAAAATGCTCCACATGTAAGTTCAGTTCAGTCACTCAGTCATGGCTGACTCTTTGCGACCCCATGGACTGCAGCACACCAGGCTTCCCTGTCCATCACCAAATCCTGGAGCTTGCTCAAACTCATGTCCATCGAGTCAGTGATGCCATCCAACCATCTTATCCTCTGTTGTCCCCTTCTCCTCCTGCCTTCAATCTTTCCCAGCATCAGGGTCTTTTCTAAGGAGTCAGTTCTTCGCATCAGGTGGCCAAAATATTGGAGTTTCAGCTTCAGCATCAGTTCTTCCAATGAATATTCAGGACTGATTTCCTTTAGGATGGACTGGTATGATTTCCTTGCAGTCCAAGGGACTGTCAAGAGTCTTCTCCAACACCACAGTTCAAAAGCATCAATTCTTCGGCACTCAGCTTTCTTTATAGTCCAACTCGCACAGCCAGCCATACATGACCACTGGAAAACCATAGCTTTGAGTAGATGGACCTTTGTTGGCAAAGTAATGTCTGATTTTTCGTATGCCGTTTAGGTTGGTCATAGCTTTTCTTCCAAGGAGCAAGCGTCTTTTAATTTCATGGCAGCAGTCACCATCTGCAGTGATTTGGAGCCCAAAAAATAAAGTCTGTCACTGTTTCCCCATCTATTTGCCATGAAGTGATGGGGCTGGGTGCCATGATCTTAGTTTTCTGAATGTTGAGCTTTAAGCCAACTTTTTCACTCTCCTCTTTCACTTTCATCAAGAGGCTGTTTAGTTTCTCTTCGCTTTCTGCCATAAGGGTGGTGTCATCTGCATATCTGAGATTACTGATACTTCTTCCAGCAATCGTGATTCCAGCTTTGGCTTCCTGTATGTACGCTGCATATTAGTTAAATATAAGTTAAATAAGGGCGACAAAATACAGCTTCGATGTACTCCTTTCCCAATTTGGAACCAGTCTGTTGTTCCATGTTCAGTTCTAACTGTTGCTTCTTGGCCTTAGGAGGCAGGTCGGGGGTCTGGTATTCCCATCTCTTGAAGAATTTCCCACGGTTTGTTGTTATGCACACAGTCAGAGGCTTTCGTGTAGGCAATGAAACAAGTAGATGTTTTGCTGGGACTCTCTTGCTTTTTATATCATCCAGCAGATGTTGGCGATTTGATCTCTGATTCCTCTGCCTTTTCTAAGTCCAGCTTGTACGTCTGGAAGTTATCAGTTCATGTATTGTTAAAGCCTAGCTTGGAGAATTTCTAGCGTCACTTGGCCATCATGTGAGATGAGTGCAATTGTATGGTAGTTTGAACATTCTTTGGCATTGCCTTTCTTTGGGATTAGAAAGAAAACCGACTTTTTCCAGTCCTGTGACCACTGCTGAGTTTTCCAATTTTGTTGGCATATCGAGTGCAGCACTTTCACAGCATCATCTTTAGGATTTGAAATAGCTCAACTGGAATTCCATCACCTCCACTAGCTTTGTTCGTAGTGATGATTCCTAAGGCCCACTTTTCTTCACATTCCAGGATGTCTGGCTCTAGGTGAGTGATTGTACCATTGTGGTTATCTGGGTCATGAAGATCTTTTTTATATAGTTCTTCTGTGTTTTCTTGCCACTTCTTAATATTTTCTGCTTCTGTTAGGTCCATGCCATTTGTGTCCTTTATTGTGCCCATCTTTGCATGAAGTGAGATCATGCAATATTTGCTTTTCTTTGTTTTGCTTGTTTCATTTAGCATAATGTCCTCCAGGCTCATCCATGTTGTCACAAATGGCCAGTTTCCTTCTTTTTTAAAGGCTGAATAATAATATTTAAAGGCTGAAACATATACACACACACACACACACACACACACACACACACTGTACTTTCTTCATTCGTCAATCAGTCTTATTTTTATTTGTTTGTTTTATTTTACCCTTTTTATTTTTAATAGCAGAATAATTGCTTTACAATGTTGTGTTTGTTTCTGCCAAACAACAACATGAATCAGTCAAACTATATATATATATCTTAAGCCTTCCTCCCACCCCTCTCCATGCTACCCCTCTAGGTCGTTACAGAGTGCCAGGCTGGGCTCCCTGTCTTATATAGCAGCTTCCCACTAACTGTCTAGTCCATATATATATATGTCAATGCTATGTTCTCACCTCATCCCACCATCTCCTTCCCCTGGTATGTCCACAAGTCCATTCTCTATGTCTGTGTCTCCATTCCTTCCATGCAAACAGGTTCATCAGTACTGTTTTTCTAATTTCCATAGATATGCTTCACTGTGGATGGTAACTATAGCCATGAAATTAAAAGACACTTGCTCCTTGGAAGAAAAGCTGTGATAAACCTAGACAGTGTATTAAAAAGCAGAGACATCACTTTGCCAACAAATCTGTGGTTTTTCCGGTAGTCATGTATGGACGTCTGACTTGAACCATAAAGAAAACTGAGTGCCAAAGAATTGATACTTTCGAAGTGTGGTCCTGGAGAAGACTCTTGAAAATCCCTTGGGCAACAAGGAGTTCACGCCAGTCAACCCTAAAGGAAATCAACCCTGAATATTCATTAGAAGGACTGATGCTGAAGCTGAAGTTCCAATACTTTGGCTACCTGATGCAAAGAGCCAACTCATTGGAAAACACACAGATACTGAGAAAGATTGAAGGCAAGAGAAGAAGGGGATGACACAGGATAAGATGGTTGGATGGCATCACTGACTCAAAGGACATGAGTTTGAGCAAACTCTGGGAGATAGTGAACAACCAGGAAGTCTGGTGTGCCGTAGTCCATGGGGTTGCAAAGAGTCGGATATGACTTAGTGATTGAACAGCAACAAATATATGTGCTTTGATATACTATATTTGTTTTTCTCTTTCTGACTTACTTCACTCTGTATGATAGGCTCTAGGTTCATCCACCTCATTACAACTGACTCAAATTCATGCCTTTTTATGGTGGAGTAATAGTTCATTGTATATATATACCACAGCTTCTTTATTCACTCATCTGTCAATGGACATCTAGGTTGTTTCCATATCCTGGCTATTATAAATAGTGCTGCAGTGAACATTGGGTTGCGTATGTCTATTTTAATTGTGCTTTTCTCAGAATGCATGCCCAGTAGTGGGACTGATGGGTCATATGGTAGTTTTATTCCTAGTTTTTTGAGGACTGGCCATACTGTTTTCATAGAGGCTGTGTGAGTTTACATTCCCAGCAACAGTGCAAGAGGATTTCCTTTTCTCCATATCCTCTCCAGCATTTATTGTTTCTAGAATTTTTGATAATGGCTATTCTGACTGGTGTGAGTGCAATGTAGTTTTGATTTGCATTCTCTAATAATGAATGATGTTAAGCATCTGTTCATATGTTTACTGGCCATATGTATGTCTTTTTGGAGAAGTATCTGCTTAGGTCTTCTGCCCAGTTTTTGACTGGGTTGTTTGTTTTTCAGTAAGTCTTATTTTGAAAAAAATGTCAAGATACCCTGAAACCTCATAAACATATAAAGATTAGCTTAGTATACTTGTTTCAGAATGAATGAATTGATTTCTGTTATATCATTGATAGTAAAAATGAGGCTGACATTCATCATTTATTATTTTCTGCCCCTGTGAGGAAAATATATTCTCCACCATATATGGAGAAAACCTAAAGGAAGGATGGCTGGGATTATTATTTGTTAAGGCTTAAGGCCTTAGATCACAGCCTGGCCCACAGTAAGGACTACATAAGTGCTGGTTAAATTCAACAGGACTTTGCAGCTTATAAACCCTTCTGTATGCGTTGCCTCTTTTGACAACAACCTCTTGCAATAACCTTGGAGTTTGGTAAGACAGGGATTATCATTCCCACTTTACAAATGAAGAAAATGTCTTCCAGCGAGGTTGAGGAATTTGCTTAGATCATCCAGCTAACAATTAGAAGGGATTAAGGTAGAATCCTTAGATGGTAAAGGACAGGGAAACCTGATGTGCTGCAGTCCATGGGGTCACAAAGAGTCGGATGCACCTGAGTGACTGACAAGATGGTAGAATCCAAGATTCTGTTTTTCTTTTGGGTGCTCAGTCTACTAGATCAGGGATGGCCACGATTTAATTTTCATGGACTAATTAAAAAACTGAGGGGAATGGATGTATATACCCCTGTGTTCTGACAAAACGTGATCCACTGGAGAAGGGGATGGAAAACCACTTCAGTATTCTTGCCTTGAGAACCCCATGAACAATATGAAAAGGCTAAAAGATAGGACGCTGAAAGATGAACTCCCAGGTCAGTAGGTGCCCAATATGCTACTGGAGATCAGTGGAGAACTAACTCCAGAAAGAATGTAAAGATGGAGCCAAAGAAAAAAACAACAACCAGTTGTGGATGTGACTGGAGATGGAAGTAAAGTCCGATGCTATAAAGAGCAATATTGCATAGGAACCTGGAATGTTAAGTCCGCGCGCGTGTGTGTGTGTTAGTAACTCAGTCATGTCTGACTCTTTGCAACCCCATGGACTGTAGCCCACCAGGCTTCTTTGTCCATGGAATTCTCCAAGCAAGAATACTGGAGTGGGTTGCCAGTCCATGAATCAAGGCAAATTGGAAGTGGTCAAACAAGAGATGGCAAGAGTGAGCATCAACATTTTGGTAATCAGTGAACTAAAATGGACTGGAATGGGTGAATTTAATTCAGGTGACTGTAACATCTACTACTGTGGGCAAGAATCCCTTAGAAGAAATGAAGTAGCTATCATAGTCAACAAGAGAGTCCAAAATGCCTGTACTTGGATGCAATCTCAAAAACGACAGAATGATCTCTGTTCATTTCCAAGGCAAACCATTCAATGTCATGGTAATCCAGGTCTATGCTCCGACCAGTAATGCTGAAGAAGTTGAATGATTCTGTGAAGACCTACAAGACCTTCTAAAACTGACACCCAAAAAAGATGTACTTTTCAATATAGTGGACTGGAATGCAAAAGTAGGAAGTCAAGAAACACCTGGAGTCACAGCAAATTTGGCCTTGGAGTACAGAATGAAGCAGGGCAAAGGCGAATAGAGTTTTTCCAAGAGAATGCACTGGTCATAGTGAACACTCTCTTCCAACAACACAAGAGAAGACTCTACACATGGACATCACCAGATGGTCAACACCGAAATCATATTGATTATATTCTTTGCAGACAAAGATGGAGAAGCTCTATATAGTCAGCAAAAACAAGACTGGAAGTAGACTGTGGCTCAGATCATAAACTCCTTATTGCCAAATTCAGACTTAAATTGAAGAAAGTGGGGAAAACCACTAGATCATTCAGGTATCGGAGAAGGCAATGGCACCCCACTCCAGTACTCTTGCCTGGAAAATCCCATGGACAAAGGAGCCTGGTAGGCTACAGTCCATGGGGTCGCTAAGAGTCGGACATGACTGAGCAACTTCACTTTCACTTTTCCCTTTCATGTGCTGGAGAAGGAAATGGCAACCCACTCCAGTATTCCTGCCTGGAGAACCCCAGGGATGGCAGAGCCTGGTGGGCTGCCATTTATGGGGTTGTACAGAGTCGGACACGACAGAGGTGACTTAGCAGCAGCAGCAGCATTCAGGTATGACCTAAATTGAATCCCTTACAATTATACAGTGGAAGTGACAAATAGATTCAAGGGATTAAATCTCATAGATAGAGTACCTGAACAACTATGGATGGGAGTTTGTGACATTGTACAGGAGGCAGTGATCAAGAGCATTCCCAAGGAAGAGAAATGCAAAAAGGCAAAAGGGTTGTCTGAAGAGGCCTTCCAAATAGCTGTAAAAAGAAGAGAAGTGAAAGACAAAGGAGAAATGGAAAGATATACCCATTTGAATGTAGAGTTCCAAAGAATAGCAAGGAGAGATAAGAAAGCCTTTCTCAGTGATCAATTCAAAGAAATAGAGGAAAACAATAGAATGGGAAAGACTAGAGATCTCTTTAAGAGAATTAGAGATACCAAGGGAACATTTCATGCAAAGATAGGCACAACAAAGGACAGAAATGGAATGGACCTAACAGAAGCAGAAGATGTTAAGAAGAGATGGCAAGAATACACAGAAGAACTATGCAAAAAGATCTTCATGACCCAGATAATCACGATGGTGTGATCACTCACCTAGAGCCAGATATCCTGGAATGCAAAGTCAAATGGGTCTTAGGAAGCATCACTATGAACAAAGCTAGTGGAGGTGATGGAATTCCAGTTGAGCTATTTCAAATCCTAAAGATGATGCTGTGAAAGTGCTGCACTCAATATGCCAGCAAATTTGGAAAACTCAGCAGTGGCCCCAAAACTGGAAAAGGTCAATTTTCATTCCAACCCCAAAGAAAGGCAATGCCAAAGAATACTCAAACTGCTGCACAATTACGCTCATCTTACATGCTAGTAAAGTAATGCTCAAAATTCTCCAAGCCAGGCTTCAACAGTATGTGAACCATGAACTTCCAGATGTCCAAGCTGGATTTAGAAAAGGCAGAGGAACCAGAGATCAAATTGCCAACATCTGTTGGATCATTGAAAAAGGAAGAGAGTTCCAGAAAAACTTCTGCTTTAGTGACTATGCCAAAGCCTTTGAGTGTGCAGATCACAACAAACTGGGAAAATTCTTAAAGAGATGGGAATACCAGACCACCTGACCTGCCTCCTGAGAAATCTGTATGCAGGTCAAGAAGCAATAGTTAGAACTGGACATGGAACAACAGACTGGTTCCAAATTGGGAAAGGAGTCCATCAAGGCTGTATTTTGTCACCCTGCTTATTTAACTTATATGCAGAATACATCATGCAACATGCAGGGCTGCATGAAGCACAAGCTGAAATCAAGATTGCCGGGAGAAATATCAATAACCTCAGATATGCAGATGACACCACCCTATGGCAGAAAGCGAAGACCTTAGGAGCCTCTTGATGAAAGTGAAAGAGGAGAGTGAAAAAGTTGGCTTAAAACTCAACATTCAGAAAACTAAGATCATGGCATCTGGTCCCATCACTTCATGGCAAATAGATGAGGAAACAATGGAAACACTGACAGACTTTATATTTTTGGACTCCAAATCACTGCAGATGGAGACTGCAGCCATGAAATTAAAAGACTCTTGCTCCCTGGAAGAAAAGTTATGACCAACCTAGATGGCATATTAAAAAGCAGAGACATTACTTTGCCAACAAAGGTCCATCTACTCAAAGCTATGGTTTTTCCAGTAGTCATGTATGGATTTCAGAGTTGGACTATAAAGAAAGCTGAGCACCGAAGAATTGATGCTTTTGAACTGTGGTATTGGAGAAAACTGTTGACAGTCCCTTGGACTGCAAGGAGATCATACCAGTCCATCCTAAAGGAAATCAGTCCTGAATATTCATTGGAAGGACTGATGCTGAAGCTGAAATGCCAATACTTTGGCCACCTGATGTGAAGAACTGACTCATTTGAAAAAACCCTGATGCCGGGAAAGTTTGAAGGCAGGGGTAGAAGGGGACAGCAGAGGATGAGATGGTTGGATGGCATCACGGACTCAATGGACATGAGTTTGAGTAGGCTCCTAGAGTTGGTGATGGACAGGGAAGCCTGGTGTGCTGCAGTCCATGGGGTCACAGAGTCAGACATGACTGAGCCACTGAACTTAACTGATACTCATAGCAGCAGTATTCACAATAGCAAAGATATGGAAGCAACTTAAATGTCCATTGAGAGATAAATGGATAAAGATGAAGTAGTACATATATGCAATGGAATATTACTCAGCCATAGACACAGATGAAATAATGCTATTTGCAGCAACATGGATAGACCTAGAGATTATCATACTAAGCAAAATAAGTCAGAAAGAGAAAGGCAAATATATGATATCACTTATATGTGGAATCTAAAATACAACAAAAATAAACATACCTACAAAACAGAAACAGACCCACAGATACAGAGAACAAATATGTGGTTGCCAAAGAGGGGTGGGGAAGGGAAAGATTAGGAATTTAGCAGATCCAAACTATTATATGTAGGGTGGATAAACAACAAGTCCTGCTATATGACTCTTTGATGAGTGGGCTCTTTGTATCAGATGGCCAAAATATTGGAACTCTAGCTTCAGCATCAGTCCTTCCAATGAATATTCAGGGTTGATTTGCTTTATTATTGACTGGTTTAATCTCCTATATTCAATATTCTGTTATAAATCATAATGGAAAAAATATTTAAAGGAGTATATATATATATATATGCATAACAGAATCACTTTTCTTTACAGCAGAAATTTACAACATTGTAAAATCAACTATACTTCAATAAAATTTTTGTGAAAATTGAGGGGAACAATGCAGCTTATTCCTAATTTTCCTCCTTCCCCCAATCCATTCTGTGCCCAACTCTGACCTTCTCTGTGCCTAGATGGCTGACCCTCATGAGCCTTGCAATTTAACCATCTTTTCTGGCTGGCTGCCAGTTGGATGTGGCCAGTGAAGTCCCTGGCAGAAGACTGGGGGGTGACAAGAGAGAAACTTTGCTTCAGTGCTTCATGTCAGGAGTAGTGATGTCCACTCAGTCCATGGCTTCTGCTGGGTGGCATTTTCTCCAAGGCTGTAGCTCCCACCGTGCTCCAGAGACATTATCTCCTTGCCTTGACTGTTCTGGGCATCTCACCGCCCTTGTTTATTTTCCCAGCCCTCTGAGCTTTGTGAGTGATCCCTTCATTAAAGTCTCCTTATTTGAACCATCTGGTGTGAATTCTGTTTCCTGCTGAGACCCTGACTGTTGCAAAGACCAATATTGACTTGCTTATTTTTAGATTGCCAAGTAAAGGCATTAACAAGCAAGCAAAATCTGAACAAAATTGCCGTTTACTACTGCTTCCTTTATCTCACTAAAATAAAGGTATCGTAATACAAAAAACATTAGGAGGAAAGGAATAATTGTAGAAAATCTCAAGATGTTTCTTTATTCTGATTTTATCATGACCTAGTAAAAACTTTATCCAACATTGGGTGTGGTCCATAGGCCAATGTTTGGAAGCAGATAAGTGAGATAACTTTACCACTCCAATGACTTGTTCTCCTGGAATGTAACATAGTTGGAAAGATGCCTATACATTACACATGCATTTTCTCTATACATTTCACAGTGCACTTAGTTCCATAAGCGCCCCATGGTCTTTTTTCAATAGGCCTATATGGAACATCTATACTATGTCCCTTGCAAAACTGTGAATATACAGGTATATAAGACATTAACCCTGCCATCAAGTCTAGTTGGGGTAACAGATAAGAATAGAGATATTTGTAACCTATGGAGGACAATGCAGCAAAGTAAAGATCAGCATGGGGGCTGTAGGAGCACATTGCAGATAGAGCAACTAATTCTCTTGGGAATAGGGGTACAGTGGTCTAGACCAGGTGACATTTGAGCTGAAGCTTTGGAACATTATATGAGTTTTCTAAGGGACAAAGGGAAAGGGCGTTTCAAGCAAAAAGTTCTGGCTTCAGTATAGGCATGGGGGCATGAGAGAATATGATACCCATGGGAGTAAGGTCTGAAATAACCTGGCATGGCAAAATGTGGGATTCAGAGTGAAACACAGAATGGAACCAAAAAGGATGAGGAACTTTAGATGCAGCACTGAGGGATTTGGCCTTTCTCCTGAAAGCAGCCATGATATATTGGAGGTTTTATTTTAATATACATTTAGAGGTATGACATGGTCAGAATGGCATCTTACTATAATCACTCTGGTTATCATTTAAGAGAGAGATTGGAGAGAACTGAGGATATGACTACAGTGGTTTAGAAAATTAAAAAGTGAGGTTCTGGATTAAAGTGACAGAGTAGATGCAATATGCCCAGTGCAGATCTTCTTAAACCCACCTTTGGGTCAAGGGGAAGACAGCAAGGCTCTTCCTTTGACTGTTCTTCTTAGCTTCAGCTTCCAGTCCGCCACCTTGTAACCCTAGACCCCATCAGCCTATGAAAGATAACAATTGAGAACTTCCCATCTTCTCATGAGTCTTTGGACTCACAGAGATCAGGATCTCATGAATGCTATAATTTTACACAGTGGTGTATTGGTGAAATAAAAGGCAGGCTGCATGTCCCAGGAAGTATCTCCAGGCAAGCACTTTGTTTGATTTGTGTGTTTGTACAGTTAAAGCCTGAAGACTTGGCAGACCTCTTCCGTGTGAATGTCTGTGTGTGTCCTGTTCTCCCTGTGTCCAGTTGCCCAATATGACTTTGAACAGTGAAACCTTGTTTGCCATCTTCCTGGGAGCAAATCTCCTCACTGCAAAGTTGGACTTAGTGAATTTTCAGATATACTGCATGAACTTCCAGATGTTCAAGCTGGATTTAGAAAAGGCAGAGGAACCAGCAAAGGTCCGTCTAGTCAAAGCTGTGGTTTTTCCAGTAGTCATGTATGGATGTGAGAGTTGGACTATAAAGAAAGCTGAGCGCTGAAGAGTTGATGCTTTTGAACTGAGATGTTGGAGAAAACTCTTGACAATACCTTGGACTGCAAGGAGATCCAACCGTCCATCCTAAAGGAAGTCAGTCCTGAATATTCATTGGAAGGACTGATGCTGAAGCTGAAACTCCAGTATTTTCGCTACCTGATGCAAAGAAATGACTCATTAGAAAAGGCCCTGATGCTGGGAAAGATTGAAGGCAGGAGGAGAAGGGGATGACAGAGGATGAGATGGCTGGATGGCATCACTGACTCAATGGACATGAGTTTGAGTAAACTCCAGGAGTTGGTGATGGACAAGGAGGCCTGGCGTGCTGCAGTCCATGGGGTCGCAAAGAGTTGGACATGACTGAGCAACTGAACTGACTGAGGAACCAGAGATCAGATTGCCAACATCTGCTGGATCATTGAAAAAGCAAGAGAGTTCTAGAAAAACATGTATTTCTTCTTTATTGACTACGCCAAAGCCTTTGACTGTGTGGATCACAGCAAACTGGAAAATTCTTCAAGAGATGGGAATACCAGACCACCTGACCTGCCTCCTGAGAAATCTGTATGCAGGTCAAGAAGCAACAGTTAGAACTGGACATGGAACAACAGACTGGTTCCAAATAGGAAAAGGAGTATGTCAAGGCTGTAGATTGTCATCCTGCTTATTTAACTTATATGCAGAATACATCATGCAACATGCCGGGTTGGATGAAGCACAAGCTGAAATCAAGATTGCCAGGAGAAATGTAAATAACCTGCAGATGACACCACCCTTATGGCAGAAAGCGAAGAACTAAAGAGCCTCTTGAGAGTGAAAGAGGAGAATGAAAAAGTTGGCTTAAAACTCAACATTCAAAAAACTAAGATCATGGCACCCAGACCCATCACTTCATGGCAAATAGATGGGAAAACAATGGAAATGGTGACAGACTTTATTTTTTTGTCACTGCAGATGGTTACTGAAGCCATGAAATTAAAAGACGCTTACTCCTTGGGGAAAAGCTATGACCAACCTAGACAGCATATTAAAACAGCAGAGACATTACTTTGCCAACAAAGGTCCATCTAGTCAAAGCTGTGGTTTTTCCAGTAGTTGTGTATGGATATGAGAGTTGCACTATAAAGAAAGCTGAGTCCCGAGGAACTGATGCTTTTGAACTGTGGTGTTGGAGAAGACTGTTGAGAGTCCTTTGGACTGCAAGGAGATCCAACCAGTCCATCCTAAAGGAGATCAGTCCTCAGTGTTCACTGGAAGGACAGATGCTGAAGCTCCAATACTTTGGCCACCTGATGTGAAGAATTGACTTATTTGAAAAGACCCTGATGCCGGGAAAGATGGAAGGCAGGGGGAGAAGGGGACAGCAGAGGATGAGGTGGTTGGATGGCATCACCGACTCAATGGACATGAATTTGAGTAGGCTCCTGGAGTTGGTGATGGACATGGAAGCCTGGTATGCTGCGGTCCATGGGGTCACAAAGAGTCTGACATGAGTGAGCAACTGAACTGAACTGTATGATTGGGGCCACATTTCTGTGGCCTTTTTGTTAGGTTTTTTCATTGGAATTTCAAATCAATGAAAATTTTACATATAGACATTAACAATTTTTCTGAGTAGGTAGCATGGAGAGTTCCAGTTTTATGTATCATATGCATTGGTTTGTCTGTGTATTTACATACGTATTCTAGAAATTTTCTTAACAGTTCCATGGGAAACTAGGAAACCTGGTTTACCCAACTCTAACCTAAGCATCCTTGTCTTATTCAACTGTGTAACGTTAGGCAAATTACTTAACCTCTCTGAATCTCAGTATCACCATGAGTAAGACAGAAGTGTTTCGTAAACTCTAAGGGGCACCATGAATGCTCTTATTGCTATTTTTATTAATAGCACAATTTGGATATATTGCAAATGTCAGTGTAACCTTTGTAAAACTATCCTCCTGACAGTGATTATGATGAGTCTTGATGGCTCTTACAGATTTCAGATCTGGTATCTTTGATAGGTAAATACAAGAAGAACTACTCTTGCCTGAGTAGAATAGATTGCTTGTTTGTTTATATGTTTAAAATATAAAGAAATTTCAACTATAGTTGCTGCTCTGTAGCTGCTGCTATTATTGTAATTTAGAATAAGAATAAAATCGATAATTGAGCTAGTGGTAGTGCTGGGGCAAGACTTGAGGGTTCACACAGGTGAAGATTAAAGTGTTCATTGGGTTGTGTGATGAGTTCACAGGTATTCTTGGTGAGAGCATTTAGGGGGTTGAATACAGAATGAATGGTAGAATTAAAATACATTGAAAGTGAACAACTCTCTAGATACTTGGTTTTAAAAAAGAAGAAGAGACTTCCCTGGTGGTCCAGTGATTAAGCCTTTGCCTTCCAATGCAGGGTGCAGGTTCGAGCCCTGCTTGGGGAGCTAAGATCCCACATGCTTTGCAGCCAAAAAGCTAAGTATAAAACCAAAGCAATATTGCAACAAGCTCAATAAAAATGGTCCACATAAAAATTTTTTTTTAAAGGGGAAAAAGGGGCAGCAGCTACTTAGGGATGGGAGAAGACATCAAGGTTAGGAGAAGCTTGCTCATGTTTCTCAGAGGTGGAGAAGGAGTCAGTAGAGAGGGAGGATTTGGACTGTCCAAAGTTGAAGGACCATTGATGGGAAAAGTTAAGGTAAGAACGATAAGAAGAATGTGCTTATAGCAGGAGGAGGAACATTTCTTCCTTGGATATTGGAGGCAGACAGTCAGGATGACATGGTATAGGATGGTTGTTGGTGTAGAGGGCGGGGGGTAAGAGAATCCAGGCTGGGTCACCTATTTTGTCTTTGAAATAATTTTCTGTGAGATCATCTGAGGTGTGGGTTTGAAGTGAGTGGTAAGGTTTGGAGCAGTTTCTGAAGGGGATAGAGAGGGAACTGGTCTCAGACAAGTAAAAGCCGTGCTAGTTAAAGCACACTGAGGACTTGGCTGTTAGGAAAGAGCCTGAAGCTGTCCCGGCACCCCTCTGAAGAGCAGTGCCACCTTCTTGGACTCCATCTTCCTTCCACCTTCCGAGGATACCCAGGATACAACAGTCCAGTTGACCCTTGAACAGCGCCAGTGTTAGGTGTGCTGACTTTCTGTGGTTGAAAATCAAGGTGGGATGTTGTGACTCTAGATCTTTAAGTTTCATGTTAGTAGTTTGAGGCCCCCAAAGGGCTCCCTCCCTTCCTAGCTGTCTCTCCCCTGTCACAGATGGGACACTTTCTATTACACACCTTTCAGGAGAATAGTTACTGCCATTTCTACATCTTGATGTTAGATCCATCAAGAAGATGGACCTAGAGAAGACCTTCTGTTACCACTTAATCAGGTAACAGTGACAGCGTACAGTACAGTAACCTCTGCGGTCATAGAACAAGATTCGTGGATGAGGAACTTGATTCCTTAGAGCAAACATGATGGAGATATGGTAGTGGGAGCAACAAGAGCACAAAATTAGCTTTAATTCCATTTGTTAGTTGCCTATTGTGCATTCTATGATTTATATGCATTATCCTTTATCCTTATGTAGACCCTGTTGAGAAGAATATTACCATCCTATTTCATAGATGTAAGAAAAGCGGGGCTCTGAGACATAAAGTAACTTATCTAAGGTCACAGAACAAATGGAAGGGTTGGGAGTCTAGTCGGATCTGCCTGATCCCAAAGTAACATCTTTTCCTGTTAATTCTCATGTGTAAACTCTACACCTGTAGGAGGAGTGAGACATTTAGAGGTGCATGTATGGTCACTGGGAGGAGAAGCCTCCTCTCAGGAGCTGCTCAGGGGGAAGTTCAGGGAGAGAAAGCCCTGGTGGTAGCCTGGTCCAGAAGAAACACTGGAGGAGACAAGGGCCTAACCTGAATTCTTACGTGGTTTGTGTGGGGAGGAAGTTGTCAGGCTCCTCTTCCATCTTCTCCACAGACCTTGAGTCGTGGTGATTTTGCTCATCGCTTGTTATTGGAAGGATCATGAAGAGGGTTTAGTTTGGCATTTGGGCTGATGTGGGGTGAAGAGAGCATGCATGGGAGTGAGGAGCTAGAGATGCAGAGGACGGAGGACCTCGGGGATATCTGTGTGTGAGGAATGTTCTTCTTGGGAGAAAGAGAAGAAAGGAGAGAGATGAAGGGGAAGAGAAAAGAAGAGAGACGGACATGCACTGGAAGAGTGTAAAGTGAAAAAGCCTTCTTAAGAGATAATGAAAGTCGCTCAGTCTTGTCTGACTCTTTGTGACCCCAGGGACTACATAGTCCATGGAATTCTCCAGGCCAGAATACTGGAGTGGATAGCCATTTTCTTCTCCAGGTGATCTTCCCAGCCCAGGGATCAAACCCAGGTCTCCTGCATTGCAGGCGGATTATTTACCAGCTGAGCCACTAGGGAAGCTAAACATTCAGAAAATGAAGATCATGGCATCTGATCCCATTACTTCATGGCAAATAGATGAGGAAACAGTGGAAACAGTGACAGATTATTTTTTTGGGCTCCAAAATCACTGCAGATGGTGACTGCAGCTATGAAATTAAAAGACACTTGGCTACTTGAAAGAAAAGTTATGACCAACCTAGACAGCTTATTAAAAAGCAGAAACATTACTTTGCCAACAAAGGTCCATCTAGTCAAAGCTGTGGTTTTTCTAGTAGTCATGTGTGGATGTGAGAGTTGGACTGTAAAGAAAGCTGAGTGCCAAAGAATTGATGCTTTTGAACTGTGGTGTTGAAGACTCTTGAGAGTCCCTTGGACAGCAAGGAAATCCAACCAGTCCATCCTAAAGGAGATCAGTCCTGAATATTCATTGGAAGGACTGAAGCTGAAACTCCAATACTTGGCCACCTGATGTGAAGAACTGACTCATTTGAAAAGACCCTGATGCTGGAAAAGATGGAAAGTAGGAGGAGAAGGGGATGACAGAGGATGAGATGGTTGGATGGCGTCACCGACTCAATAGACATGAGTTTGAGTAAACTCTGAGAGTTGGTGATGGACATGGAAGCCTGGCATGCTACAGTCCATGGGGTTGCAAAGAGTTGGATATGACTGAGTGACTGAACTGAACTGAGAGATAATGAACTCCAAGACAAGACAAAGGAGGGGGGATATTGAAGAGGAGCCAGATTTCAGGATCCTTTTGAGGTAGAACCAAGCATTCTTGGTGATTTAGGAGGAGCAAAAGGGTAGAGTCCAGGCTAACTCAAGAGTGTTACGGATTTAATGTACATTGGGCTTCCCTAGTGGTTCAGAGGGTAAAGAATCCTCCTGTAATGTGGGAAACCTGGGTTTGATCCCTGAGTTGGGAAGATCCGCTGGAGGAAAGCGTGGCTACCCACTCCAGTATTGTTTCCTAGAGAATCTTCATGGACAAAGGAGCCTGGCAGGCTACAGAGTCGAGCACTACTGAGCGACTAAGCACAGCATGGTACACTGGGAATGCTGATGGAAAGAAGACAGAGAGCCCAAAAAAGGAGACAGAGACAAGTGTCATAAAAAATATGAGCAGGAGTCTCCAACACAATCCAGCGGGTGGAGCAGTGATTTTCACACTGACTGAAGCCTCAGACTCAGAATCCTTTCTTCACGTGGTGTTTCAGCTGAAACCCAAGAAGGAAATGGCAACCCACTCCAGTGTTCTTGCCTGGAGAATCCCAGGGACGGCGGAGCCTGGTGGGCTGCCGTCTATGGGGTCGCACAGAGTCGGACACGACTGAAGCGACTCAGCAGCAGCAGAAAGAAGTACCAGATGCAGTGGTTTCGCCTGGAGGTTGGGGGAGGGGGCTCCCTGCCTGCTGTCCCCTCCGTTTCCCCTGCTGGGGTTCTCAGGAATTCCCACTGATCCTCAGAGAACGGTCTGAGAAATCCGTGAATAGAAGGTAAGGAGGCTAAACTGTGAGAGGGTGCAGGAAAGAACAGAATAGGAACAAGAGAGATAGTTCCCACAATATTATGCATTGCAGACTGCTGGTGAAAGAAAGTTCCTGGCTTCTTCATGCCCCATAGCAAAAGGCTTTAGAGCCAGAGGACTAATTATGAGGCAGAAAGAAAAAAAAAAAGAGTGGCTAGCTATTGTCACAAAGAGAGAGCTTGTGGAATTTTATTAGAAAGAAAGGGGAGGAAGAACAAACCCCCTCCTAAGTGGAAGATACAAACCCTTTAAGACATCAGAAAAACCTGGAAATGTGTAAAAATGTGGATCAGATGAAACTTATTATGGATAAGAGAAGAAAGGAGAGGTAGGGAAAATGATTATTTTTCCAAGCAGAGAGTTTCTACAAATTGACACAAAAATTGTGTAGTTTTTTTGTTTTTCTTTTTTGCTTTGGGGATGGGAAAATAATTTGCAAATATGTATTTTCATGGCAAGATTTGACTTTATAAAACCCTCTGAGGGTGAAACAAGAAAATCTATGAACATGTTTTTAAAATGCTTGAAGATAAATAGTATGTGGTGTTGACATATCATTATTGCAATTTTTCTGCACACTTTTCTGTTCCTGGTCATTCAGTCCACAAGGGGCATATTAACTAGCAGCTGATACCTTGTACACAGTATATTCCATTAGAAGGTGCTCTCTTCAAGGAAGTCAGAGTCCAGTTGGTTGAAAGTCAAAGAACTTGGTCCCCGGTGTTATTTGTTATCGGTGGATATGTGTTAAGTATACCCTGAGCTGCAGAGGGGAAGGATGGGGAGGAGGAGTAGGTGGAGCTAACCGGGTTTAAGCATTGGGTAGAGTTGAAATTTTCCAGTTGAGTAAGCTGTCGCCAGGTAGACAGGGAGTGGATGTAGCAAGTGTATATGTGGATTAAGAAAGTGAAGAGTAAAGCATGTGCCTACAGGAGCTGCAGAGAGGTGGGTGTGGCTACAGTATGTGAAGATGTGGCAGGATGGATATGAAGGTGGAGGGGTCATCCAAGGCCAGCCCATGGAGGACCTTGTAGGTATTGCTGAAGGGCTTGAATTGTATCCTGAAGGCAAAGCAGAACCACTTGAAAGGTGTGTCTGTCACCTGCATTGCCAACGCTCTACCACCATTGATTCTAGATTGTGTGCTGAAATTAGCCAGAATTTAGCTACACTGAGACTTTGGGTGTATGTCACTCACATGCCTTTGGCCTCAATCTCCTCATCTGTAGAGTGGGTTTTTAATAGTACATACCTCATAGGGCTAGAGTAAGAATCGAATTACTTCCTAACATGGAAAGGGACCTGTAAGGTTTCTATTATTAGAGCAAATTAATTTTTGTCCCGTTTTCCTTTCTGCTTCTTAAACTACCATGTTCCCACCATAAGAAACAGGCAGAAAATACTTCCAGTGTTGTTTTAGATGTGAGCACTTTGGTCTAGAGTCATATTTTAATCATGAAGGAAAGAGTCATCACTTGAATACACTCAGAGGGTGAACAGGAATCTCTGAGGTTTTTTATTTGGGAGCAGAGAAGGGTTTACTGCAGGGCCAGGTAGGAAAACTCTGAACTCCTGAGGCTGATGTTTTGGAAGGAAAGGCCAAAAGCCAGACAATGAGGGTGATTTAGGGGCTTATCGTCCCCTGGAGCCAGGACACTTGATGGCCATAACCAACATACCTAGAGCTTTTCAATTTACCTGGTGTCTTTTGCATCCCTATGTAAATCCATCCATTTAGTAATGCTTATACATCTTTGACTTCCCTGGTGGCTCAGACCCTAAAGAATCTGCCTGTAATTCGGGCGACCTGGGTTCAATCCCTGGATTAGGAATATCCGCTGGAGAAGGGCATGGCGACCCACTCCAGTATTCTTGCCTGGAGAATTCCCATGGACAGAGGAGCCTGGTGACTACAGTCCATGGGGTCCCAAAGAGTTGGAAACAACTGAGCGACCGAGCGCGGCAGCACGTAGACCTGTAGTTACTGTTCTGATGTTAAGGGCAAGGAAACTGAGACTTAATCCATATCCACAAATAGGCGAGACTTGATCCAGGTCCTTGATTCCAGATCTTGTGTTCTTTCCATTTTCCCACATCGGGTAGGAATTAAGTGGAAAAGCTAATTTTTCCTTTGAGGTCACAGAGGTCCAAGCTGGCTGCTTATTGCATTCCTTGTTTGAGAGTTAAGGGAAACTCTGGCCAGCGTCAAGCTCCTTCCTATAGATTTTCCTAAACCCGAGTGGGAAGATGGGTGAAACATAGCCTAATTTATTGTCTAGTGTCCAACAAGTTTCCAGTAAACACATGAGTTTCCTTGGATTTTCCAAATGTGTGGACTCCTAGTGGGCTGGAAAAAGTGGACTTAGAATTCTTAAAAAAATTTTTCTCCTCTCTTTCTACCCCTTATTCTTTCCTCATGAAAAGTATCATTTTCATGTTTAAGCCTCCTGATTTTGTAGCATCAATAATTTGTTTTGAATATAACCACATCTCGTAATTTTAAATGCTTTAGACATAAACTCCTGGGATGCTGACTACAGAAAGGGGGAAAAATCTCAGTGCGAGAAATGAGACTGTGGTAAGGAAAGCTTGTCAACCGTCATGGGGAGGCTTAAAAATTCTGCAGCCGCCCCGTGTACTTCTCATCTAGAAAAAAAATCGTTGGAAAGAACCAGCTGCAGTGTCCTGCTGAACTGATTGTTCCAAGACAAAGCATCATCATCTCTGTAGCTTCCTGCTTCCCATCCATCTCCTCTCTCTCTTCTTTGCAACCCTCTTCCCTTTGCTTTTCTTCTGTTCTTTTACCTCACTCTTTACTCCTCCACTACCTTGGATATTGTGTTTCTTTTCATGACTACCCACTGGAACAAAAGGAAAACCAGCTGTGGAAGAAAGAAAATAGCTTAAGAAGCCATTTTCTTAAGAGAAATAGTAATTTGTTTTTTCCTGGGGAATTTAAAAAAAAGCAGCTTGGGTCCACCTCTTTGCAAAGTTGCAGGTCTGGTTGTTCTCTTGCTCATGGATAATGTGGGAGCAACAATGTAAGCTTGAAAAATGAACCTTTCCTTGCTGGGTGAAACTTTGCCTATCCCCCTCTATCATAATTATCAACAGATTTAGATTGAAGTGATTGTGGAACGCATTGTCCTTTTAAGATATTCAGGGACGTGACCACGAGCAACTCTGATGGAAAGACTGAAAGCAGTGCAGTTCATCATCTGAGCCCCTGAAATGGCTGAGATATGTAAAAGTGCTGGTTTGATCCAAAAGGTATAAATAGCATGCGAGGGGGGAGGGTGAGCTGGGCTTGCAGGCTGCTGTGTTGGAGGAACAATTTGACAGAGACAGAGCAAGATGATGATAACTTGGAAAAAGGATAATTTGTCATGATTACCTCTTTCCCCCTCCTCACTAGAGAGAAGAGCTTGCACCCAATGGGATTCATGTGTGGGTTTAAAAAATATGCAAATGGGCATCATAACAAAGAAACCATATCATTTTATCTTTTTCCTTTCTGGGTTGACACTTCGGGTGCATGGTGGCATCAGATTGTAACCATTCTGCTAAAAAGATATGGCCTGTGGATAGGGTTCTTCTGAGGTTTTAGACATTTTTGGACCAGTAGCTTCTTCCTAAGTTGTGTTCCTAAGTGCAGGTGCTTCTGGTTTATGACTGCTTATGCAGTCTTCAGACAGCCTGTCTGCCCCACCAATTTTGTTGCAAATGCATCTGCCCCATGAACTCAAAGGGTGCTCACTGCTATCAAAGGTCTGAGGATAAATCCTAAAATTTTCATGGCAAAATTTTCAAATAGTCTACTTTTCCTTTTAAAATAACACTGAGTTTTAGAGTTAACTGAGTTTTAAAGATCTGATTAAAAAGTAGTATATAGCCAATGTAGCAGTTTTGGAAATAAGGGAAAGTATGAATATTCATGCTTTCGAACTGTGGTGCTGGAGAAGACTTTTGAGAGTTCCTTGGACTGCAAGGAGATCAAGCCAGTCAATCTTAAAGGAAATCAACCCTGAATACTTATTGGAAGGACTGATGTTGAAGCTGAAGCTCCAATATTTTGGCCACCTGCTGTGAAGAGCTGACTCATTGGAAAAGACACTGATGGCTGGGAAAGATTGAGGTCAGGAGGAGAAAGGGGCACAGAGGATGAGATAGATGGCCAGATGGCATCACTGATGCCATGGACATGAACTTGGGCAAACTCCGGGAGGTGTTGAGGGACAGGGAAGCCTCGAGTGCTACAGTCCATGGGGTCATGAAGAGTCAGACACGACTTGGTAACTGAACAACAGCAGGAATATTGGGGAATAAAATAGTATCTGTAATCCCATCGCCCATGTTGTGGTACGATTTCCCGAAGACCTCGGAGTCTTGGGTCTAACCTATGAGGGAGGTGGTTTCCTTTCCTTTGCCCTGCCCCTCTTCCTCTTCTCATATTTGCCTTTTCTCTTCCCCTGCCCTCCTTTGTGTCTCTGATTTTGGTCTTTATTCTCTTCCTGTGGCTAATCCCTGAGTTCTTTCAGGAACGACCCTGGAGGAGGATGGTGGTAGTTTCTTTACTCGACAACTTGATGAGCCACAGGAATGCATTACAGAGAAACGACTCTGCTTATTTGCCAGAAAGGGGGCACTCTAGAACAGCATTTGCAGACTCCTGTTCTGTGGCTAGATAACACCTCCTCAGATTTCCACTCCAGGCCATGGGCAGGGTCACAGTGGGGATCCCTGGATGAGGATGTGGGCTGAAACATAGTCAGATTAAGCAAATAAAAATCCCGAATGCCCTGAGACCTCCCCAGAAGTCCAGTGTTTAAGACTCGCTGCTTCCACTGCAGGGAACACAGGTTTGATCCCTAGCTGGGGAACAACGATCCCACATGCCACGTGTGTGGCCAAAAAATAATAAACATTTAAAAAAAATTCAGAATGCCCAGATGTTTCACAGGACATACTTAGATGTAAAAACATTTATTGTTCATCTGAAATTCAAGCTTAACTGGGTGTTCTATATTTTATCTGGCAAGCCCTCACTGAAACAGTAGCTGAACCCCTAGAAGGGCAAGAGTTGAAAACAAAAGAAGAGACCGTGGGAAGTATACTCATTCTGATTCACTGGGTTCATGGGAGCCCCGTTTGTTTCCAAAACAGGATGGTTCCACCCAAAGACCTAAGTCAGACCCTCTCCCTCCCCTCTCTACCCTCAAACTGTTACCCATCCTGGTGTTGCCATCACCTAAAAATCCTTTACCTTCACCACCACCCCCGCCATCCGTTGAGGCTTGCATCGTTGAGGACCTTGACCATCATGATGCATCCTTAGATCAGACTATAATATGTTCTCTTCTGAACCAGCTTCTACAATGGTGCTGAGAGATCTTTCTAACCACCAAGTTGGTTAAGTCCACTCCTCTGTTTAAAACCCTTCTCCAGGTCCCCTTAGGAGACTGCCCTTAGGAGAAAGTCTAGACTCTAGAAAACCTGGCCAGACCTCACTGAGACAGCCTCTACCCTCCTCTCCACCCTCTGTCAGGCTCCACCTTTACATTTGTCTTAATTTTTGCCCCCAACTCCCTGAAAAAGATGTACTCTTTTTTGCATCAGGCCCCTTGTACACACTTTTAATTCATTCAAAAAACACTTATTTCTCCTCCACTAAGTGCCAGGCACTGTACGTGGTATTGAATCCACAGAGGTGATAAAGACATGGTTCCTACCATCATGGAGACCTAGACCAGGGCCTCAACACTCAAATGTGTATAAGATCTGGTTGGCCATACCGATGAGGGCAGAGAGCAGGGGGAAACACGGCTCCCTCCCTCTATCTTACCTTGTCCATTGTGGCAAAAACACGGATGTAAGAAACATCTTGCTTTTTCTTGAACTCATCTATTAGAAAGACAACGTCACAAGCTCTGCAATGAATATCAACTAATCTAAGCTTCTCTGCTGGAACACAAGAAGGAATGGTGGGGACTGTAGCAAACTAGGGCCTGTTTAAAGGGGCCAGTCAGTACTCAGTTCTAGCAGATCGTTTTTTTAAGGGAATTTCCAGAGAAATCAGAAACCTGAACTTTCATGTGAAACCTTCATCGTTGACCAGGAATGAACAGCAACAGCAATGAAAGCAACAATGTCAAACCCACAAAACCAGGGGCCACACACAATACTTTCACGAGTTTGCTTTTCCTCTTGGTCCTGATGTGCTAGAACTCTGAATGATCCAACAGCTTGATTCATTCGTTACATCCTCTTTACCTGAAAAGCTCTTACTCACCCTTTAGGCCACAGCTTACAATTTATTTCTGATAGTAACTTTCCGTAACCACCACTCTCAACCCTGGACTGTGTCCTGTCGCTGTGCAGGGTGTTTCCATGGCAGGGCTCTACAGGAAGCCTGCCTTCCCTGCCATAGCACTTGTTTTAATTGCACGATATTGTAATTGCCTTGGTGATTGTTTGTCTTGTAGCAGATAGTCATCTCCACGAGGTGTGTTGATGGTGTGACTTCCGGTCCCACGGTACAGGATGCCTGAAGCATAAGGGTGCCTAGAGATTAATGGTCAAATGAATGAGTGATGTTTGTATTCTCCTACATATGTGGCTGTGAGCCCACTTTTTCTCTACTGTCTTAGGACTTGGGCTGTTCATTTATTTGCAGGATTCTGTGCCCTCTGCCTTCTCCTCATCTTTATGCTCCAGGCTTTGGTCAGCTGTCGCTGTGCTCAGCTCTTACTGCAGAGATGTGAGAAAGGTTTAATCTTGCTTGGTTCTTGCCAGATAGATTGGAGTATGAATAAATAAAAAGCAGATCCCTTGTTGGGCAGAAACATGGATGCTCAGACACTATCTGTATATAGTACCATCCAACATCCCTCACTCACTCTATCTCTCCCTCACCAACTCAGTGGGTATCAGTGTTTAACCCTTTCATACCTGGTGTCATCTGGCTCCAGGAGTGTTCCTTGACATCAGCAAAATGTGCCAAACACTTGATGAATAAGGATGATGCCCTCAGAGAGAAGTTTTATTATAATAACTACTTAAAGTAAGACTTTGATATTATTTTAAGTTAGTTCTTCAGAGCAAATATTCTATTTTATTTGTTAAGAGGCTGAGTTCTTTTCTCCGTAAAAATCTGCCTTTGTTAGTTTAGTTTCTGAAACTCTTTGTGAGGTCTAAGGGGTACTTTACACATATGTAGGGGCAGCAGATGGAGTTGTATGTATGTGTGTGTGTGTCCACCCCAGTGCTACCTTGGTGGGAGACCTTAAGCTGGTTCCATCTGGTCTCACCATGAACAAATGTGGGGATAACCCTCAGCCCCATCCCTGTGTCTGCAAGGCATTATTTTCTATTTAGTGCAGGTATGCGAGTGTGTGTGTGTATAGAGGGGGCCCTTCAAGTGCCCTGGGCCATTTCTGACATGGAGTGGGTTGGATGAGAAGCTGGGCAAACTTTTGGATGGAGAGGAGATGAACCCCTCCTCTCCTGGCTGATGTGGGGCTGTCACTGATTGGTCGTCCTCAGCAGATGAAAGTGAGGGAGCTGGGTTCCCATTCAACTCCCAGGGTGATGATGGTGATGGATGACTCCTGTTCAGGCAGATGCCAGTGGTCATGCCATCTCACTGTTTCTGTCCATGGGTTCTCTCCTCTTCTACTCTCTCAACCTGTCTTTTTAGTCCAGCCTAGTGTCAAGAAGTACTCAGTCTGAGAGTATGCTCTAGATCTGTCTTACACTTGGACCAGGGATGTTGAACTTAATATTTAAGAATATTCCCTCCTAGTTTTCTGGTTCCTCCATTGCTCTCTCACTTCCACACATTAGATGACTCACAAATGTGGAGGTGGATGTCCTTGGAGGAGCACTGAAGAAAATCAGTCATGAAGGAAAAACACACTGATTACTCCTCCAAAATATTATTTTGTACCACATAGGTATGTCTTAAATCCTTTTTGCTATTTAGTCGCCATATCGTGTCTGATTCTTTGCAACCCCATGGACTGTAGCCAGGCTCCTCTGTCCATGGGGTTTCCCAGGCAAGAATACTGGAGTGGGTTGCCACTCCCTACTCCAGGGAGTGTTTCTGACCCAGGGATCAAACGCATGTCTCTTGCATTGGCATGCAGATTCTTTACCATTGAGCCACCTGGGAAGCCATCTTATATCCTACTTGCTTATAAATGTACGTTCAAGATTTTAATGGAAGAACATTTCTAGGGGGCAGACTTTTAAATAATTTAGGCACATTTGCTGAGCTGACCAGAGGATAGACCCTTGAGAAAGTCAAATAAGGATGATAGCTTGTATCACCCTTGGTTAGCAGAATACTCTTACATGTGATACTGTCCTTGTGTCCAGATTATGAAACAGCCAGGATGGGTGGTATCATCCTAATTAACAAATGAAGACCCAGGTAGTCAGGTGACTTCTGCAGAGTTGCAAAGCAAGAGGCAGAGGAGTCCACAGTCCCTGGCTTGTTCTGCACCCCCGGGCTGCCTCTCCAGGATATGAAGGGTTAATCGTGTCATTGAGGTATCTCTTCCCAGGAGGTGCCTACAGGGTGGGGACAGGATGTTTCCTCACCCTGTCCCTTACATGGCACCATCCCTCCATCCTACAGAAGGTCAGCCCTAGACAGACAAGCTGCCCTAGGGGAGCTTTCAGGCTTCCCAGGCGGCTCAGCAGTAAAGAAACTGCCTGCAATGCAGGAGCTGCAGGAGACTTGAATTTGATCCCTGGGTCGGAAAGATCCCCTGGAGGAGGGCATGGCAACCCATTCCAGGATTCTTTACTGGAGAATCCCACAGACAGAGGAGCCTGGCGGGCTATAGTCCATGGGGTCTCAAAGAGTCAGACACAACTAAAGTGACTTAGGACACATGCAGGGGAGCTTCCATGGAGACCTCTTGACCTCTTTTCCTGCCAGGGCTGCCAGGACTGCAGAATCCTCTGGCTAGTTTCTTTGATGTTTAATGAATTAGTTAATCTACGCATCAGTTTTTATTGATGCTCATCCTAGGCTAGGCTGAGGGGAGAGAGGTGTGTGAGTTGTCCCCTGTCTGGCTGAGATGCAGAGGGAGAAGGAAGAGGGGATGAGGCTGAGTGCCAGCGAGTGGCTGACAGCCTGTGAAGTGCTGTGGGACAGGAGAAGGGGTCAGGGAGAGCTTCATAGAGTGGGTTGAGATGCTGGTCAGGCTGGGGTGGGGAAGGGACATCAGGCAGAGGGGTCAGTTTAAAGAAAGTCATGGACGCCTGAGAGTGGGTAGGTTTATCTGACTGGTGCTGAGCTTGGGCAGTGATGGGAGTGATGGGAGAAAAGGCCATGGAGATGAAACCGTTTTCCTCAGATTGAGACTGAACCCATGTACCAGGACTCAAACTTAGCCAAAACCCTGCTTGGGACTGTAACCTACATGGCTGGTACTTGAACCCAGCCAAAACCCACAGTAATGAAGCTCAGGTTCTTGATGTCTCATCGCAGAACGAATTCAGTGAGAGAAGAGACAAAGTGATGGTAAGAAGTGGATTTATTCAGAGAGAAACACACTCCATAGACAGAGTGTGGGCCATTGCAGAGGGCAAGTGTGGTGGCCTTGAAATATGGTGTGGTTGGTTTTTATGGGCTGGGTAATTTCATAGGCTAATGAGCAGGAGGATTATCCAATTATTTTGGTGAAGGGCTGGAGATTCCCACAAGTTGGGCCACCACTCGCATTTTGGTCTTTTGATGGTGCCTTGGAACTCTCATGGTGCCTCGGGGTGTGTCATTTAGCTTTTGCTGATTGAGGATCAAGTTCTAGTCAAAGAGTAACTTGTCATCTCTACCCGTTTGATTCTGATTGGTTTATGTGGTGTCCTTAGGCTGTGTCGTTCTTTCAAATGTTGTGCCCTGCCCCCTTCCCTCTGGTTCAGAGATGGACAAAGGTGAGATGATGAGGGGCCCCAGAGCCCAGACTAGGTCTGGACTTTATGCTGAGGCAGGTGAGAATCACTGGGAGGTGGTGATGAAGGTGAACAGAATAGTAATTAAAAAAAAACAAAAAACAAAAAACAAAAACATGCACTTTCCTGCTGCAGCATAGAGGATGAATGACAGGAAAGTGAGGCTTCAGGCTGTAACATCAGTTAGGAATGAAGAAGGCCTACACTGGGGTACTCTCACAGGCTGGAGAAGAGGGGGCGGGTACATTAAGAGGTAGTCCACAGAGAAGGCTGACCTCAGTAGAGATGGATTTGATGAGGTGACAGGGGACAGAGGGAAGACAATGGGCCGACAACCCTTCTGGACAAGGGGAGCATTGCTGCTCAGGAAAATGAGGGGTGGAGGATGAATCCAGTCTGGCCAGGAAAAGGAGAGAGCCTCGTGGTGGTATGTACCAGGCAGGAGGGGATGTGGGTCCAGTGTGGCCGAGCACACGGTGCACAAAGTTACGTCCTTCCAGCCCTGAAGGAACTCCAGCAGAGGGGCTGTCACTCCCACTCTTCTCTCCCGCAGCATCACCTTCATCGCTGAGACAGGGTCTGGACCAGCCCAAGGGACGAGGTGCTCTCAGTTCCAAACCTGTGTCCTCACGCTACCGGCCCTTCATCTCAGGAGTTGAAGGTGTGCTCAGGCAGTGAGGGGAGAGAAAAGAAGGCAGACACTTGTAAAGCAACTGCAATTAAAACCAAGAATTAGAGCATCAGGTCCTTGCCGGCCTGTCAGCGGAGAAGAGGAGTAAGTTCGAATTAAACCTCACTTGATCTGGGTCTGAAATAGATTTAAAGCAGCTCCACCAAGCCAGGGCAGGTCCTTAAATCAAAACCCGGGCTTCGGGTTCCTTTTGTTAAAGAAATGCCCTTACTTGATGGAACACCAAAACCTCATTAAATTGCAAACACTGGACTATAAAAGATGGGGAATGAGCAATTCCACTTAAACGTGGCAGCTCTCCACACGTTGCCCCAGAAGGACAATGAGTTCTAAAGTTCAGGGTTACACATGGCATGGTAAGTGTTTTTCTGCGTCTAACACTAAACAGGCTTGGAAAAGGGCCAATGCGAGAAGGAAAGAGAGCAAGAGAGAGAGGGAGAGACATTCTGTACTCAGCTTCCTTCAAGAATGAAAAATAAACCTTTTCCCCCCTGCAGAAAAAAAAAAAAAAAAAAAACCCTGAAGAAAAGCAGACAGCTGCTAACTAGTTGTCTAGCTGTCTGTTTGTGGACACTTCCTTTCATCTTGTCATATCTTTTGTGCTGTTTGAAATGTTTGGAGCTTAAGAGTGGAAGAACGCTCAGTGGAATCCAAACTTTCATTAAAAGAAAGGGAAAAGGAGACAGCAAAGTTCTGACAACAAGTGTGTGTTTAGATGTCTGGGCCATATTCTGCCCAAATACCAAGCAGAGGAGAGATTTATTTTTAGCTAAATGAAGCCCCGCAACACACTTCTATTGAAAAATACACAAGAAGCTAACATGTAGGAAGCCAACCGATTTTGTGGGGAGGCTGCAGAGAGATACAAATGGACCTTAAGAAAGGTCCAGGAGGAGAGGGGCCTCCTTCCCAGGCTTGGTCAGGGTCCCTTTGTGCTGGTTCATTGGGATGCTAATTTCTGCCCCATTGTCCTTCGGAAGCCACTCTCCTTTCTCTCGCTGGAAGCCCTTTCTCACTCTCTTGTCTTAGGTGGTCTTCACCAGCTGCTCCTATTAGCTGAGAACCTCAGGAGATTTTATTTCTCTGAGTGCCGTTGTGCTTAGACCTCTTTTTTGTTTTTTGATCAGTTCTTCAATTTGATTTTCATTTCCCCCCCTTGCATTCTTCGTCAGGGGTTAGACCACCAGATTATGGTTTCCTTGTCAAAATTAGAAACCCAGCGTGGACGGTCACAAGGATCCCAGGGTTTTTTGCCTTTGACATCCATTTTGGAGGAAATGGAGATTGAAATCTTAGCAGGAGAAGCTCTTCGGGGACTCTTTGATTTTTTCCTTTAAAAGGAACCAAGTCCTGAATTAAAATAAATACCTAGACTTCAGATGAGGCGACGTTGAATCAACAGAGGGCCCAGGCCTTTGTTTCTCGGCTGTCTGCGTGCACCATAATTAGGGGGAGAGAGCTTGGGGAATTATCTACAGCTCAGCTCACACAGCCAGGTTTCTTTTCAAACCCAATCCTTACCATAACACTCAGAGAATGCATTTGAAGGACTTGTCTGGGTGCCGATGGTATGCCGTGGAAAGACAGGGGCAGGAGCAGGAGAGATGGGCTCTGCTCATTCATGTCCCGAAATTCCAACAGCCTTTGGTCTGCCCATCCCTGTGGTTCTGGCTGCTTTTTCCCCAGCATTAACCTGAGTTGTGCCCTCTTTCATTGTTCCACTGTGTCAGGAGGCAGCTGGTGCAGGGTGACAAGGGGGCGTGACAGGAAGAGCTGGGGTGAAGTCAGCCAGATCTGGCTTCTGCCCCACCTCCTCTCTGGGCCTCGTTCTCTGTGCCTATAGAATGGGGATCATCTGCTCTCTGGTCGTATGGGTGATACGAGATCATGTATGTTGAGTGCCAGGGATCTGGAAGGCATTCAAGGAATATTAGTCTCACCCCCCTCTCTTCCTCCACCCCTGCCCCCAGGGAAGATTGTAGTATGATTCTCAACTTAATACCCAGTTTGAGTCTGTCCCTTGACTGTGCTCCGCTTCCTCATGGCTCAGTGATTTATTTGACCTCGCTGCTCTTCTGACTGCAGTGGTCTTGCCCCAGATCCTCCCACAGCTGGTTCCTATGCATCATTTAAGTCTTAGCTCAAATTTCAAAACCCTTTCTTGGCCTGACTAAGGTAACCCTTGGTTGGTCCCTTTCTAATAACCCTGTTTATTTTTTCATAGCACTTCCGCTGTCTGAAATGTTCCTGTTCTTTTGTTTTGCCTTGATGTGTGTTATTGACTTCCCTCTACCGAAATGTAAGGTTGCAGGGTTAGGGGCTTTGTCTGTCTTGTTCACTAGCATACTGGCTGGCATCAAAGTTTATATACTTTGGTCTGGTGCTGGCTGGAGATACAGCATGAAAAAGACCCAGTTCCTGCTCTCCAGGAGTTTATAGACATGTAAACAAATAAAGATGATGTGCACACGATTCTTACGATGATTCAATTGACTTTTGGCTTCCAGAGAGGAAACAGACGTATACACAATTACATAGTACTCTGAGGTCAAGGCATCAGTAAAAGTGTTCTAGGTATAATTGTGACACTAAAAAAAGATTTGACAGTTCTTCCTGGTTGTGCTCGGTAAGGCTTCCAAGAGGAGAAGACAATTCAGCTAGGAAGTACAGAATGAAGAGCAGATCCTGGCTGGGTAGGCCAGGGAGGGAGCTGTTCTGGGCAGGGGACCAGCATGAAATGTGGAGACACGAAGCAGCACCCAGGGGCAGTGGGGCATGCCTGGTCCAGGTTTCCATGTTAAATCTGTAAAATTTCATCAGATTGGCTTCTGCTCTACATTCCAACCTGCTGTTTTCAATTCTGCACCCAACAGCTGTGATATTAATCATCTCTCCTGAATTAGAGTCACCTGAAATGTGTTCATAAAGCCCTATAAAATTGATCAGCAGCTGGGACTGAAGAGGACGAATGGAAATGGGCATAGGAAGGGAGATATTTTCCCAGGAAAAGTGATGAAATTTGAGTTAGTCATGGCGAGGGCAGAATGTGAGGTGCAAAGAATCCTAGATGTGAAGCTGGAAGCCTTGGACTCTCGCTCTTTCTCTCACTCCTTGTGTAGTCTTAGGTGGATCATTTAATCTCTCTAAACCTCAGTTTCTTCATCTGTTTTAAAAAAACTCAGAACCATTAGTTTGGCTAGTAATGGTAAGAAATGAGAATCATAGGAGAAAAGTTTGAGCTTTTAAGGACACTTTGCCATTAGTGAGGCGGTGCTAATGGCTATGAGAGCACCCAGAGGTGCTAGGATTCCGTGGGCTTGAAATGCCTCTTATTCATTTTCCTAATTGTTTCCAGGTTTAGGTTTAAATATATTTATAGAATTTTATTTATTTATTCAGTTTTGGCAGTGCTGGGTGTTCGTAGATGCGCGGGCATTTTTCTCTAGTTGTGGCTAGCAGTGGCTACTTTCTAGTTGCAATGCTTGGGCTTCTCATTGCAGAGGCTTCTCTTGTTGTGGAGCACAGGCTCTAGGCATGTGGCCTTCAGTAGTTGTGGTACGTTGGCTCAGTAGTTGGGGTTCCTGGGCTCTAGAGCACAGGATCTGTATTTGTGGCTCACGGGCTAATTTGCTCTGAGACATGTGGAATCTCCCCGGATCAGGGATCAAATCAGTGTCGCCTGCATTGGAGGTGGATTCTTTACCACTGAACCACCAGAGAAGCCCAGGTTTAGGTTTATAAAGCTTTTTCACTTACTTTTTCTCTCAATCTCTCCTACATTCATTTTTAATCCAGAGTATCGGTGTGTCTTCTACTTTATCAGTCAACAGTTCAGCACTGGAGAGATTTCCATCCCAGGTCCTTCTCCAAAAAGTGATCAAATAATACCCATTCTTTGGTATATCTCTTTACAGAGATGTTAGTGAAGGTTGGAGAGAGTCACTGGGCATCTCAGCTTATGTCAGCATGTTAAATCCATTTTTCAGATTGCTCAGGGTATGAGCCTTTGTTGCTATGATATGAGCTGCAGTTCTGCCCTTCACTGGCTGTGCCATCAGGGTGTATGTATGGTGTGATAACTTTAAGGAACCCCAGGCATCATCTAATTCAGCTCATCTGTTTTGCAGAAGAAGAAACTGAGGCCTTAAGAGAGGAGCGGATTTGTTCAAGCCTTTGCAGTCAGTAGGTGAGTCAAAGCAACAAAAGACAACAGAAGAAAGAAAAAATCACCCTGTATAACCTTCATTATTCTATTCATGTTTAAAAATACGTAAAAACTGTCATGTCAATGTATGGCAAAAACCACTACAATATTGTAAAGTAATTAGCCTCCAATTAAAATAAATTAATTAATTAAAAATTATCAATATACTAATTTGTCTCCAAAAGGATCAGGGTGACTTTTAAAAATATACACTACAAAAAGATTTCTATTAAGTAATTGAGAATGAGAAGACAGGCCACAGATTCGGAGAAAACATATGCAAAGGCATATTTGATTCAAGGACTATTATCCAGAAATATACAAAGGACTCTTAAAACTAAAACGACCCAGTTAAAAATGGGCAAACGATCTGAACAGACACCACACCAAAGAAGATATACAGATGTCAAACACTGTATGAAAAGATACTCAACATCACATGTCATTAGGGAAATGCAAATTAAAACAACATGGTACCACTATACACTTATTGTTGTTCAGTCCCTAAGTCGTGTCTGACTCTTTTAGACCCTGTGGACTGCAGCACCTCAGGTTTCCCTATCCCTTCACTGCCTCCTGAAGTTTGCCTAACTCATGTCTATTGACTCGGTGATGCCATCCAACCATCTCATCCTCTGTTGTCCCCTTCTCCTCCTGTCCTCTCTCATTCCCAGCATCAGGGTCTTTTCCAATGAGTTGGCTGTTCGCATCAGGTGGCCAAAGTATTGGAGCTTCAGCATCAGTCCTTCTAATGAATATTCAGGACTGATTTCCCCTAAGATTGACTGGTTTGATCTCCTTGCTGTCCAAGGGACTCTCAAGAGTCTTCTCCAGCACATAATTCGAAAGCATCAGTTCTTCGGTGCTCAGCCTCTTTACAGTCCAACTCTCACATCCATACATGACTACTGAAAAAACTGTAGCTTTGACTATACAGACCTTTGTTGGCAAAGTAGTGGCCCTGCTTTTTAATACTCTGTCTAGGTTTGTCCTAGCTTTTCTTCCAAGGAACAAGTGTCTTTTAATTTCATGGCTGCAGTCACCATCCGCAGTGATTTTGGAGCCCAAGAGAAGAAAATCTGTCACTGCTTCCACTTTTGCCCCATCTAGTTGCCATGAAGTAATGGGACCAGATACCATGATCTTAGTTTTTTGAATGTTGAGTTTTAAGACAGTTTTTTTTTTACTCTCCTCTTTCACTCTCATCAAGAAGGCTCTTTATTTCCTCTTTGCTTTCTGCCGTTCAGTTCAGTTCAGTCACTCAGTCATGTCCGACTCTTTGCAACCCCATGGACTGTAGCATGCCAGGCCTCCCTGTCCATCACCACCTCCCAGAGCTTGCTCAAACTCATGTCCATCGAATTGGTAATGCCATCCAACTACCTCATCCTCTGTTGTCCCCTTCTCCTCCTGCCTTCAATCTTTCCCAGCATCAAGGTCTTTTCTGCTATTAGAGTGGCATCATCTACATATCTGAGGTTGTTGATATTTCTCCCAGCAATCTTGATTCCAGCTTGTGTTTACCCAGCCTTGCATTTTGAATGATATACTCTGCATATAAGTTAATTAAGCAGGGTGACAATACACAACCCTGTCATACTCCTTTCCTAGAGTTGTTCTAGTCCATCGTTCCATGTCTGGTTATAACTGTTGCTTCTTGACCTTCATACAGGTTTCTCAGGAGGCAGGTTAGGTGGTCTGGTATTCCCATCTCTTTAAGAATTTTCCACAGTTTGTGGTGATCCACACAGTAAAAGGCTTTAGTGTAGTTAATGAAGAAGTAAATGTATTTCTGGAATTCCTTTGCTTTTTCTATGACCCAGCAAACGTTGGCAGGTCCCTCTACCTTTTCTAAATCCAGCTTGTACATCTGTAGGTTCTCAGTTCCTGTACTGCTGCAGCCTAGCTTGAAGGATTTTGAGAATAACCTTGTTAGCATGTGAAATGAATGCAATTATATGGTAGTTTGAACATTCTTTGGCATTGCCCTTTTTTGGGATTGGAATGAAAACTGACCTTTTCAGTCCTGTGGCCACTGCTGAGTTTTTGCAATTTGTTGGCATATTGAGTGCAGCACTTTCACAGTATCACCTTTTAGGATTTGAAATAGCTCAGCTGGAATTCCATCACCTCTAGTAGCTTTGTTCATAGTAATTCTTCCTAAGACCCAGTTGACTTCACACTCTAGGATGTCTGACTCTAGGTGAGTGACTACACCATAGTGGTTATCCAGATTGTTAAGACCTTCTTACTAGACACACTTATTAGAATGGCTAAAATCCAAACGACTGATAACATCAAATGCTGGATAAGACGTAGAGCAGTAGGAACACCTCTTTATTGCTGGTGGGAATGCAAAATGGTACAGTCCTTTTAGAAGACAGTTTGGAGGTTTCTTACAAAACTAAATATACTCTCACCATACAGTCCAGCCATTGTACTCCTTGGTATTTAGCCAGAGGACTTAAAACCATATGTCCACACAGAAACGTGTACACAGATAGCAATTTTATTCATAATTTCCAAAACTTGGAACAACCAAGATATCCTTCAGTAGGTGAATGGATAAACTATAATATATCCAGACAATAAAATATTATTCATTGCTAAAAGGAAATGAGCTATCAAACCTTGAAAAAGGCTTTAAATGCATATTACTAAGTGAAAGAAGCCAATCAGAAAGGCTACATACTGTATAACTCCCACCATATGACATTCTGGAAAAGGTAAACTATGAGAACAGTAAAAATTTAGTGGTTACTAAGGGCTAGGGGCTAGGGGTGGGGGAAGGGATTAAATGAGGAGCACAAGTCACTGAAACTATTCTATGTGATACTGTAATGGTGGATACACATTTGTCCAAGCTCACAGAATATATGACTTAAGTGTGGACCCCAGTGTAAGCTATGGATTTTGGGTAATACTGAGGTCAGTTGGTGTCAATGTAGGTTCATAGATTATAACAGTACCAGTCTGGTGAGTGACATTGATAATAGGAGAGATTGCATGGGTAGGGGAAGGGAATATATAGAAATCTTCTACTTTCTGCTCAGTTTTTCTGTGAACTGAAACCTCTCTAAAATAAAGTTTATTAAAAAATGTAATTGAGGAAATTAAGGCAAAAGGAAAATAATGACAGGGAAATGGGAACCCTGGGTGAGGTTAATGGATAAAATGTGTGCCTCAAACTTTTGCACACTTGCTAGAGGGGGGTCACCTACTTAACTTCCAAACAGGTAATTTCAAAAGAGGAATCATATTAGTACTGGGTTGGCCAAAAATTTTGTTTGGATTTTTCCATACCATCTTACAGAAAACCCTGAACGAACTTTTTGGCTAACCCAATATGTATTAAGGGCTGATCTTATCTCAGTTGGTAAAGAATCTGCCTGTAAAGCGGGAGACCTGGGTTTGATTCCTGGGTCGGGAAGATCCCTGGAGGAGGAAATGGCACCCCACTCCAGTATTTTTGTCTGGAGAATCCCATGGACAGAGGAGCCTGGCAGGCTACAGTCCATGGGGTCACAAGAGTCGAACATGACTTAGCAACCAAACCAACCAATATGTATTAATATTCATATGTGAAAAACAATTTAGCACAGTTGATTCCTTTAATCCTGCAACTAAGATCAGAGAAGAATTTCTCTTATGTTTCTCTGTACTAGGGACAGGATGAAATAGTGAACAATGTCCTCAACAACATTTGCTATGTAATTAAAACAGTGGATTTCATAGGTGGAGGCCCTAGCCTTATAATGCAGTTTACCCAAAGGGGTCCTAGTCTCAGCGCTCACCTGGGGCATTCTGGCCTGGCAGTGTAGGTCTATATGAATAACAGGTTGGCAGACCTCCTGAAAGAAATTGTCACTATTGATGCTAGGCCTGGTTGCTACCTGTCAGGGGAACATAGGGTGTCTTCAGGGTCTCAGGCAGTGGACTGGATACTGGTGAGAGTTGGCATTCACCTCCCCCCACCCCATTAATTAAATGCCAGGACTGTGGAGTGATTTCAGATAGACCACTGTAATTGTGTCGACCTCCTTCTCTCAAAGGAACTTGTTTCATTTTTTGAAAGAATATTGCACAGGACTGAAAGAATGAGGAAATTTAAAAAAAAAAATCAACTTCATTGAGGTGTAATTTGCATATAATGAAACTTACACTTGCTAGTGTACAGGCTACTGACCCGTGTAACTCCCACCCCATGAAGACACAGAACATTCCCATCTGCTCTGACAGTTTTATGAATGTCTCTCGCTTTTTCAGTTAATCTCTGCCTCCTTTCTCCTCTCCCCATTCCCCACCCCAGGCACATGCTGACATATCACAGCTGATTGGTGGTCTGGCTGGTGTTTCATATAAATGGAATCATATGATGTTGGTTCTTCTTTTCTGTCTCGTTTCTTTCATTTTGTATAATGTCTGTGAGATTAATTCAGTATCCTTTCATATGTCAGTAGTATACTGCTCCTTATTGTTGACTCCTATTTCATTTCAAAAGTATCCCACTATGGATTTATCTGTTCACCTGTTGATGGACATTATGGTTGTTTCCAGTGCTAGGGTGTTCTGAGTGGAGCCTCTATGAACACCCGCGTATGACTGCCCATGTGGACACATGTTGTCGTTCCTACTGTTACTGTGACTAGCGGTGGTGGTGTGTGTGAAAGATTACCTACTACTCACGGGCTGTATCTCTTTCTGCCTATTTCCTGCTTCCTTTTACCCTCCAACTAACAGAGCAGACCTAGGAGGGTTCCTCTTGTATTTTTCATTCATAACACTTACTCAGGTGGTGACTATCCTTTATGAAGATGCTCATCAGCCTCTGTTCAACCTGTGATGAGCTTTTTTTTTTTTACTGAAGCTCCAGCGTATTCTCTGGAGGCATGCCTGAACTTGGAGGTCCTCATTTTTGGCCTTAAGGCAAGCCTAGTTCTAAAATACAGCTTTTCCCAGAGAGAACAGCATGGAGGGGTGATGTAGCACTTGCTACGTTTAATAACCCTCACCCTCCTATTATTCTCTCTTATAAAATTCAGTTACTTGCCTTCATTATATTTATCACAGTTGTTAATTATATACAGTTTATTTGTGGTTTATTGATTATAATGCTTGTCTCTGCTATTACATTGCCATTTTATTAACCACTGTTTAACCAGCACTTAGCATGGAACTTGGTTTGAGTAGGCACAAAAAAAAATATTTGTTAAATGAATACAGAGGCTCCAGCCATCATACAATCTCCATTATTGCATGTTTCAGACTAGGATGCCCAAAGGTAGGTCAGCTTCTTGACCCTGAGATGGTTTGCCCAAGTTGCTGAGGGCATTAAGATTTCCCTTCCTCTGTTTAATGTATATATGATGCGGAAATCTGCCAGACACCAGTGGCTGAAGTGATGGAGCTGCATCCTCATACTGATGGGGATTTGAGACCCAAAGGGATTTTTCTAAGACATCAAGCCCTATTTCAAGCATAATGGTTTTGGGACTTAGAATGGTAAGACTAGAGTTTGATTCTCAGCTCTACCACCAAGTCATTATGATTTTGATCAAGTTACTCCCTGAGCCTTGGTTTCTATCCTAACAGGCCTTGTGATATGATCACAGCTCTTACGTCGCTTAAAGCCATCTCCAGGCCAGACGGTTTCTTTGACAGTTTCTCTTGTGCCATGAGTTGAAGTCCACTTATGTTATGGATACTTTCAACTGAGTTTTCCATTCTTTTCTTATGGAGTGGAGTCCAGAGGTGAGAGCAGCCACTGCTTAAGATGTGGCCTGATAGTGCAGAGATAAGCAGAGTTATTTTTCCCTTCTTCTGGGTGCAGCTGAGGGGCACGTCAGCTCTCCTGGTGGACATGTTGCTGATTCAGGTCCAATTCCTCATTGATTAATAGCCTCACCTCCTCTCTTTATGTCAGTCATTATTAGCATTGCTATTATCTTAAGTTTTTAAATTCAGCTTTAAGCCCACTTGCTGTCTTGGTGACTTTAGAAAGTCAAACCCTCTTGGGTATTTTCCTGTTTGTTCTCAGTTGATCCTATTGCCTTGAGGTAAAAGCAGAAGCCTCATTATTGCCCTTATTTCCAGGAAAAATTTGCTGTTTCATCTCTGTGGGTAAATCCTCAGGACAGGGTTACTTAACAACATCTGTGAGTTCTTATTATGTGCCAGGTGATGTGTCAAGTTCAGTAGGGAAGACAGAAAAGAGGAAATTCTTCTGCAGGTAATAAGTGCATGGATGAAGGGAAATACAGGGGGTTAAACAGCAGAGGAGGGACCCCAAACCACAGAGACTGGAGCAGCAAGCCAGCAGTTCAGGATACAGGCTGGAGGAATAGTTAGAGTTGAAACTTGGGGTGGATAGAATCTAATTCATCAAATTCTTTGCAGTTTGAAGCTTCTGCTTCTCCCAATCTTGCCATGCCATTAACTAGCATCATATAAAAGAGGAATTCCATACCTGGATGATCCATCCATTTCTTTCAGTTCAGTTCATTTTGCTCAGTCGTGTCCAACTCTTTGCGACCCCATGGACTGCAGCATGCCAGGCCTCCCTGTCCATCACCAACACCCGGAGTTTACTCAAACTCATGTCCGTTGAGTTGGTGATGCCATCCAACCATCTCATCCTCTGCCATACCCTTCTCTTCCCACCTTCAATCTTTCCCAGTATCAGGATCCTTTCAAATGAGTCAGTTCTTTGCATCAAGTCTGCCACTGTTTCCACTGTTTCCCCATCTATTTGCTGTGAAGTGATGGGACTGGATGCCATGATCTTAGTTTTCTGAATGTTGAGCTTTAAGCCAACTTTTTCACTCTCCTTTTTCACTTTCATCAAGAGGCTCTTTAGTTTTTCTTCACTTTCTACCATAAGGGTGGTGTCATCTGCATATCTGAGGTTACTGATATTTCTCCCGGCAATCTTGATTCCAGCTTGTGTTTCTTCCAGCCCAGCGCTTCTCATGATGTACTCTGCATATAAGTTAAATAAGCAGGGTGACAATATACAGCCTTGACGTACTCCTTTTCCTATTTGGAACCAGTCTCTTGTTCCATGTCCAGTTCTAATTGTTGCTTCCTGACCTGCATACAGGTTTCTCAAGAGACAGGTCAGATGGTCTGGTATTCCCATCTCTTTCAGAATTTTCCACAGTTTATTGTGAACCACACAGTCAAAGGCTTTGGCAAAGTCAATAATGCAGAAATAGATGTTTTTTCTGGAACTCTCTTGCTTTTTCAGTGATCCAGCAGATGTTGGCAATTTGATCTCTGGTTCCTCTGCCTTTTCTAAATCCAGCTTGAACATCTGGAAGTTCACGGTTCACGTATTGTTGAAGCCTGGCTTGGAGAAGTTTGAGCATTACTTTGCAAGCGTGTGAGCTGAGTGCAATTGTGTGGTAGTTTGAGCATCCTTTGGCATTGCCTTTCTTTGGGATTGGAATGAAAACTGACCTTTTCCAGTTCTGTGGCCACTGCTGAGTTTTTTAAATTTGTTGGCATATTGAGTACAGCACTTTCACAGCATCATCTTTCAGTATTTGAAATAGCTCAACTGAAATTCCATTACCTCCACTAGCTTTGTTCATAGTGATGCTTCCTAAGGCCCACTTTTCTTCACATTCCAGGATGTCTGGCTCTAGGTGAGTGATCACTCCATCGTGATTATCTGGGTTGTGAAGATCTTTTTTGTATAGTTCTTCTGTGTATTCTTGCCACCTCTTCTTAACATCTTCTGCTTCTGTTAGGTCCATTCCATTTATGTCGTTTATTGAGCCCATCTTTGTGTGAAATGTTCCCTTGGTATCTCTAATTTTCTTGAAGAGATCTCTAGTCTTTCCCATTCTGTTGTTTTCCTCTATTTCTTTGCATTGATCGCTGAGGAAGGCTTTCTTATCTCTCCTTGCTATTCTTTGGAACTCTGCATTCAAATGGGTACATCTTTCCTTTTCTCCTTTGCTTTTCCCTTCCCTTCTCTTCACAGCTATTTGTAAGGCCTCCTCAGACAGCCATTTTGCTTTTTTGCATTTCTTTTTTGGGGATGGTCTTGATCCCTGTCTCCTGTACAATGTCATGAACCTCCGTCCATAGTTCATCAGGCACTCTGTCTATCAGATCTAGTCCCTTAAATCTATTTTTCCCTTCCCCTGCATAATTGTAAGGGATTTGATTTAGGTCATACCTGAATGGTCTAGTGGTTTTCCCTACTTTCTTCAATATAAGTCTGAATTTGGTAATAAGGAGTTCATGATCTGAGCCACAGTCAGCTCCTGGTCTTGTTTTTGCTGACTGTATAGAGCCTCTCCATCTGTGGCTGCAAAGAATATAATCAGTCTGATTTCAGTGTTGGCCATCTGGTGATGTCCATGTGTAGATTTCTTTATCCATTTCTTTATTCAGTAAATATTGCAGCATTTTCCAAGTGCAGGGTCATAGAAGGGCATGAAAGAAATAAAATCTCGGTTCTCATGGAGAGATGGCTGTCACAGTCTTGGGCTTAGACTGCCTCAGGCCCTTTTGTGCCTCACTGACCTGTCCCCAAGATTCTGTGTTTTTGGCTTCCTGGTTATTTGCCTTTTTATTGCTTCAGTGTAACCTTATAGCAGAGACCTAACACTGCTTCTCCGGAGTGCCCTCACTGATATGACCCAGACTCTTTCTGGCTATATATATGACTTTTGAAAAATATTCTCAGCTTAGTTGTAGTCCTGAGACCTGTTACCTTCACACACAAGCCTCTGGGTGTCAGCGGGTGGCACAGCGCATGGGGTTTGTTTTAGCTACACCAGTCAAAACTGGAGGTCTGAGAAGCTGAGTGGGTCCAATCAAGGGTGATTCTTGATATCAGGGTGTGTGGTGCATGGTTTATAGCAGAACTCCATGCTGGGCTGAGAATAAAGGGAACACATTGAACTTTACTGGAAAAGGGAGCTGGCAAGAGCTTTGCCATGCCTAGGACCTAGTCACATGGGCTGGGATTTGGGGCAAGGATCTGGGCTCAGGAGGGAAACCAAACCAGAAGCCCCTCCTATAGCCTGGGATGAGCAATGACTGTGATGGGAAGGAAAATTAAAATAACGAACACTGATAGTTTTTACAATGGACTTAACACTGTTCTAAACACTCAGCATCTATTTACTGATTTAATCTGGGCCTAATTTAGTCTGTGTCTTTTCCAGGAGGTCTTGAAAGGATGCCATTAAAAGAGGCTAAGATAAAAAGAATAAATAAAAAGGGCCAAGATCACCAGATGTTCCCACCGAAAACAGACACATTTACATTTAGAGCTGAGGGCTCTTGATGTTGCTTCTGTTTCTCCTAAGACCGTACCATTATTTTTCTTGACTGTTGTGGTGCTGAAGGAGGTAAAGAGGGAAGTGTCCTCACAGGGCAGGGTGGTGTGCATGACAGGTTGCTTCAGCCGTGTCTGACTCTTTGCGACCCTATGGACTGTAGACCCCCAGGCTCCATGTCCATTCTCCAGGCGAGAATACTGGAGTGGGTTACCATGCAGGGCAGTGGGAGGTGGGGTTTAACTTCTGTGAACCTTTGCAATGGCTTCTCTTTGCAACCGTTGCCACCTTAGATTTTATTTCCCACTCTGGCATCTGCATCTTTGTCACTTTTAGGCAGAACTGAGCATAATGAGCCTGTTGAAAAGCCTAGGAACCTGTCTCTGGGTCTAGATTGCTTTTGCCTTTCCTCTTATAAAAGAAGCCTCACCTCCTGGTTTCCTGTTGATTTTTAGAGGCACGACTGTTTGACAAACCATTTCAGGTGCTGTCAGCAGGATGCCTAACGAGTCCTCATCCTTCACGTCACTGACTATTCAACTGATTTAGGGAAAAGTGCCCCCCACTGATGTGTAAGAAACAGATGCCGCATAATTGCTCCATATCTTTTTTCCCCCTTTTCTTTTCCTCTGTCTCTACTTCTGTATAAGCTTTCCCAGGAGATCTGATGGTTTCCCTTGCCATTTCTCTACTGGGAATGTATTCTATTAATGCAACTTACTGCCAATTAAGGTATTATATTAGTTAATATTTATGGGTATTTTTTCTTACCTTAAGGTAAGAAATTACCTTAATTTCTTAATGTAATTTGAGAAATTACATTAATGTTTGTTGCTGTTTCAGCTTATGTTTATTATTGAATGGCCGTTTTTTCTATTTCTTGGTTACTTTAAACCTTGAAAACGCTTTTAGCTTGTCTTTAAACATCACCTCTGTTTTCCCCTGATTTGGTGGTTCTTCTCTTGTCCTTTCTTCTTAAAGTGGTAAATAGAAATTCTTGTGGGTCTGTGATTAACCTGGTCCATAAGTACCTTCAGCAAACTTCTCTAGCTCTGTGACTCTAAGTGGCAACCCTTGAATAGAATCTATGCATTTTGTTATCAATCTGATTTCCTCCATGGACTCATATGCTTTGGATCTTGGGAATAGCAGAATACACATTTGAGTTATGGGCTCCCAGGGCTCAGTGGGACCTGAAAGGGGGTCTAGTTTGAATCCCTATCTGATGCTTTGCTTGACTTCCTTGACAGCATAGAGATATCAGAACTTCTTACCTGCTTGTGTGTTCTGGACAGGCGAGGAAAAGAAAGGAGTGTGTTGCTGAATTCAAGAGACAGATTTTTCATTTTCATGAATAAGTCTGTGGTTGTGCTAATTTCAAAAGAGCAGACTTTGTTCTTGTTGTTTTTGTTAGATTAGAATGTGTTGACTATTACCAGTCAGTGAGAATTGGTGGGTCCTTGGAGGTTTGTGGATAAAGCCTTAATACGCTGTTACAGATGTGTTGCATGTCTAGACGTGTCTCTGGTCTTCCCCAGAGTTGCAGGAGGAACGCGGTCATCGTGATTCAATTAATCCTGTTTTGTAACTAGGATGGAAAAGTTCAAGGGAAACTCAGCTGGCTGTGCCAAAACCCAGAAACTTGATTCTAGGAGCTGCTTAATTGTGGCGTTTATTTTAGGTGTAATTATTTGAACCAAGGATTCCTGTCTTCTCTGGAAATGCATTTCTATCCTGATCTGTTCCACAAAGGATTAGAGACAGCTCAAATATTTCTTTTCATTACCCAACAACCCTTTTCCTCAAAGAGCTGAATGGAACATATTTATCTTTCAAATTAGCATAAATTAAACGAACTGTGTTTTGAACATTTTTTGAAAATTAGAGGGGAAATGCAGTAGGAAAAGCTCTGGAGTTAGATAACCTGGCCTCTTCTCCCAGTTTCACTGATTAATAAGAGCTCTGTGGCTTTGGATAAGTCATTCTAATTTTGCATCTGTAAGATGGGGAAAGTAATATAGATGATTTAATAGTAACAGCTTCCACTTAGTTCAGCTGGTAAAGAATCCACCTGCAATGCAGAGACTCCAGTTCAATTCCTGGTTGGGAAGATCTGCTGGACAAGGAATAGGCTACCCACTCTAGTATTCTTGGGCTTCCCTGGTGGCTCAACTGGTGAAGAATCCGCCTGCAATGCAGGAGGCTTGGGTTCAATCTGTGGGTTCAAAACCTGTGTTGGGAAGGTCCCCTGGAGAAGGGGATGGCTACCCACTCCAGTATTCTGTCCTGGAGAATTCCATGGACTGTTAGGTCCATGGGGTCACAATGAGTTGGACATGACTGAGTGACTTACACTTTCATGTATATATTATGGCTATAAATCCCGTTCTGTCCCTGCAAAGTATGTTTTGATGTCTCCTGGTTTAAAGATGAGAAAAATGGAGACTGAGGACATGTCCACACAAGTACAAATAAGTAAATAAGTGATAAAAAATTAGGGCATTAAGGCTTCTTCCGTGATGCCAAGGTCTGTAGGTAGAGGGAGGAGCTGATGACTGAGATTCTGTTCATCACGTGTTTTTTTGATGCTCATGGAGTGGTGGTCAGTGATGTAGCTGGTGCCTTAGCACAGGGACAGTCATCTCACTGGGGCCGCTGAGCCCCTGCCTCACTTAAATCCACAGTTTGTAAGCTTGTTCTGGCTCTCCAATTTGTTTCTTACTTGTGCAACTGAAGAAATAAAGGTTTGTGTTAGGATAACCTGGGTTCATGCTGTGCTTTGCTTGCATTAGCTATCTAAACTTAGTGGCTTTGAGACTTCTCTGGTGGTCCAGTGGTTAAGAAGCCACACTTCCAATGCAGGGGATGCAGATTTGATCCCTGGTGGGAGAACTAAGATCCCACATGCTATGATTGCAGTGAGGCAAAAAAATAAATAAATTGAGTGGTTTTAAATAATACGCATTTATTATCTTGTAGTTTCTGTAGCTCAGAAGTCCAGGCCTGGCTGAATTAGGGCCTCTACTCAGAGTCTCAGCGGGTGTAAACAAGGTACCTGCCAAGGTGTGTTCTCATCTGGATGCTTGAAAGAAGAATCCAACTCCATCTCATTCAGATTGTTGGCAGAGTTCGTATCATCATGGTTTATAGAAGCCAGGATCTTGGCTTCTCACTGGCTATTGGCTGGAGGTCCCCTGAAGGTCCTGGGGTCCCCTACAGTTCCCTGCCAAGTGGCCCTTTCCACAGGAAGTTCAAACACAGTAGCTTACTTCTTCAAGGCCACCAGAAGAGCTGGAGTGAGCTGGCTGGTGAAGTGGAGTCTCACATTAAGTAATGTAATCACAAGGTTGACATCCCATCTCCTTTGAGGTTTTCTATGGGGCCACCCACTCCAGTATTCTTGCCTGGAGAATTCCATGGACAGAGGAGCCTGATGGACTGCAGCCCTTGGGATTGCAGAGTCGGACACAACTGAATGACTAACACTGGGTTAGAAGCAAGTCATATTTCCCATCCGTGTTCAGGGAACTCTCAAAGCTGGTTTAGAGTTTTCTGTGGGAGCTGGATCTATTTATTTATTTCTTTTACTGAAGGTGGTCTTTGAGTCAGGAAGGTTTGGCCATTCGTGGAGCTTCAAAAGAGTGCAGAACTAGGGGAAGGTCATACATACCTGGGTGATCACATAGCTGAATCAATTTGGTACATCCATGTTGAAGCCAAATCTTGTTACACTGAACCCATGTTTGGAAAGTCCGTTACTTTTTTTTTTTTCTTTTCTTTTCTTTTTTTTTTTTTTTGAATTTTCTTACTTTTTACATTGGGATCTTAATTCCCTACCTTACAGGGTTATGGTAAGATGATGGTTGTCAAAAAGGCTATTTGCAAAAAGTAACATGGGCTTCCCAGGTGGCTCTAGTGGTAAAGAACCCACCTGCCAATGCAGGAGATGCAAGAGGTGTGGGTTGGATCCCTGAGTTGGGAAGATCCCCTGGAGGAGGAAATGGCAGCCCACTCCAGTATTCTTGCCTGGAAAATCCCACGGACAGAGAAGCTTGGCGAGCTACAGTCCATGGGGTCCGAAAGAATCAGACATGACTGAGCACGGGCGCAAAGCATAGAACAGTAAAATAATACACATAGTAGTCACCTTCCCGCCCAGATTCTGGATTCCCATCCACATCAGCTTCTGAGAGAAGGCATAGTGCCAACTTCTTTTCCAGGAGTTCATCTGCCCCTGCCCCACGAAAATAAAAATGCAAACGCTTCCCGGTGTGATGAAAAATAATGCAACGATTTGCACATTTTGGATGCTTAAAAATCAACAGGGGCCATTGTAAAGAGTCTTCCAAGCATCTTTTAAAAGGACTGATATGTCATCATTTTGCTGAGAGTTTTCATCTCTTTTTCATTCTACCTTGTAATTTTCCTTCTGGACCAGTTATTGAAGAAAAAAAAATGTTTAAAAAGCAGCAGTAAAAGAAAGCCTTAAGAAAACACTCCCATGTTCCACAGTTAGACAGAGGTTTCTGAAATGGCCACTTCCTGCCTGATTCTGGCCTTGCATCCTTATTCAGGTGCCTGAGTTAGGAATCCTTGGTTAAGAAAACAGGACCATAATGATATCTTCTGTAAACATATGCTCACTTCTAAAGGGATTCTTATGATTACCAGAATATTTATAATTTTCATCTCGAGGATTGGATAGTTTAGTTTTTGATGGTTCTAAATCTTAATATGTTTGCTCTGACAAATGGTGGATGGACTTGCCTTTAGTGGTCACTCCTTATGGTTGTGAAATGAGATGGTTAACTCAGTTTTGACTATTACAGTTTTCTATATTTCTTCTGGGGTTATCACGAACAATACTGAGCAATTTTTATTATACTTTTATCTATAATAGTAGCTAACTTTCACTATTTTTGGATCATTATTATATTCAAATTACACATTTTTGAGGAGGACATTGATACCTACACTTGGCTTTGCCTATTCTTCTATAATTTATAGATTAACTGGTCTCATTTATCTATGCATGGATCACCCTTAATGCCCAATCTAGTTATCTAATTGCTGGGTTTGATTTCTTTAGAAGAATTTTAATGCAGGCACTAAGTCAGAATCCCCAAACAAAGCAGTATTTTAAATGAACCTCTTAAGTTTCTTTCTACATTTTGGAAACTATTTCTCACAAAACTTTTTCTGAGAGTCAGTTGTGTGCAGGCATTCTGATTGAGGCTAGAGTACAAAGAGAACTATAATTGCAATAGTATTAGCTATAAGTTCCTTGAGGGTAATGGCTTTGTTTTACTCACCTTTGAATATACCAAACACAAGCTCTTACAACATACTAACAATCATGAAAGAAACGGGTAATGTTTTATAGAATTATTGATAAAATGTTCTGGAAGCAGATGGTTTTAGTGCTAAGTTATTTCAGAATTGAAAAGGACAGATACATAAATTATTTTCTATTGCAAAGAAATAAGTAGGAAGCATTTTTTGTTGTAAGGGAGGTGGCACATCCTCCAAACTCCCTCCATCTGTTTGTGTGAGTCCTCATAGGAGGCATGACCCACTTCATGCTGAAATGAACATGTAATGGCCTAATATAAGCTGAAATAATATAAGCTGAAATGGACATGTAATTGCCTTCCTTGGGCCCAGAAACTGGGCTTTGTGCAGCCTGTCATACCAGAGTTTTGAATCTGAATCAGTGGAGCAAAGAAATAGGAGCAGTTTAGAATAAATAATCTGGAATGGTGGGAATGGCACCTGGGGTCCAATGATAGAAGTGTCAGTGGTCATGTACCCAGGTTCCCTTGATTTACAGGATCGGTTTCCTAGCTTTGTTTCTAATCCTCTGGACTGTCCTCTATCTTAACTTACAGAGGCTTACATATGGAAGCCCCTGGAATCCTCCCATCTGTTAAGGAAATTAAAGCAATACTCTATCTTTGGAGGGAATTTGCAGTGATTAATTTTTTCATCAAAGAAGGGAAAATATGAAGGAAGAGATTCCTGTAATATTACATTTAATTCTCTAAAATGAGCAATGCACAGTATGAGTAGATCTTGTGAAATTTTTAGAGCAATATAATACTCATAGTATACAGAGGAAAATGGTAGCCATTCTCACTAATGAACTGACACAAAAATCCTAAATAAAATGATAGCAAACTGAATACAATAACATCAAAAGAATCATTCATAATGACTTAGTATGGTTTATTCTGGGAAAATGAAGGTAGTTCTTTAATTAATTCCAGTACGGAAACAAATTGATTAATATAATACATCATAACTCTAGGTAAAAGAACAAAGAACTATATGCTAATCTTAGTAGACAGTGAAAAGACTTATAATAACATGCTATTCTATATTTAAAAATATAAATCTTAAGAAATTAAGAGTAGTTTTTTTTTCCAATGTGCCAAAAATGAACTATTCAAAAATAAACACTGTGATATTTAATAATGAAACATTAGGCTCATTGCCACCCAAATCAGAACTTTTTTCTGGAAGTTCTGGGCCATACAATGGGATATCAAACATAAATAAAAGACTTGCAAAGAAATACATAAAGGCATCACTATTTGTACATGTTTGTCTTACTAGAAAGCCTGAAAATATCAACTGTAAAACTCCTAGAAGTATCGAGTTAAGTAAAATATCTATATATGAGATAAATATATAAAACGAATAGATTTTCTCTATATAACAAACAAAATATTAGGCAATATGATAGAGAAAAATATATAACAACTATAACAAAAGCAAATAGCAATTTTAAAGCATGAAGGAACTATTTAGCAAATTATATGGAGTAGTATAAAGAGCATTTGGATAAGTGAAAAGACATAGCATGATCTATATTCATAAATGAGGAGCCCAACTAGTGTAAAAATGTCTTTTCTTCTCACAGACACTGTGCTCAGTTCTCCCTTACTCTTGTCAAGCAGGAGATACATAGTGAGGCCTGATCATAGACTAGTCATCATTACCCTGTTGCAATACAAGTGCTGTAATATAACTTATGGACAATATATAGCACTGTGACTCAACAGGCAGAGTAGAAAGCTGTACTCAGGACCCAGACATCAGATTCAGATGTGGCTTGCTAAAGACAGTTTTCGAAACTACATAAAGTCTTAGAATGACATAGCAGGGAGAGATAAGAGACTCGCCGAGGTCCTACTTGGGTGTTTCCATTCCCTGGTTGTACCTTACCCAGTACAGACAGACACCATTGGTGGCACCCAAGGGAACTGGTGGAGACTCAGGAAGCCCCAGTCAGGTTGATATACTTGAGTAAACAGGGTAATATAGTGTATAAGCGTGTTACCTTTACCAGTGCACAGGGACTCATACTCAAAAGGGTCCTGCACTGGGTTTAATGCTATGCTATTTAGATCTTGAAATTCTTGATAATTTTTGAACAAGAGCACCTGTATTTTCATTTTTCGCTGCATATCACTATAAAAATCTAACTTATGTGAGATGTCAGAGTATTCATTTTTGTCTGTCTTCAAACCCAGCTGTTGCAGGACAAATTCAACTTTAATGCTATCTTAATTAAAATTCTCCTTCTGGGCCCCCATCGTCCTCACATACCCTGAAGAGAAATTACAGGTCTTTTATGAGTATATATTCTGTAGGATTCTAGTTTATGCTGGACACAGAGATGAAGGACATAGTCACCATTCTCAAGATGCCCACTCATGTTGGAGTGAAGTGATAGGAACACAAACAAATACAGTACAAGGTGAATGTGTTCTCTAAGAGAAGCATAAACCAAGAATTCCTGGAGAAGGAGAGGAGCAATTAACTGCTTTTCATAGAGATGTAATGTTTCTTCTGGTCTTTGAGGATGAATAGAGATAAACAGAGTAGCTGGGGGAGGGCAATTCCAGGCAAATGAAGAGTATAAATAAGAAGGTCATGAAAGAAGAATGCATTTCAGGAATGGCTGGAGTTCATGGTGACTGGAAGAGGGAAATGGGGTGAGAATGGGTAGAAGATGCTACTGGAGAGGTAAGCTGGGGTAGACTGAAGAGGTTTGCATACCTCTTTGCAGGCAATTTAGATCTTATCTAGCAGACAATTAGGATGCTGTGAAAGTTTTTTTTTCTTTTTTTTTATAAAAATGAAAAATTTTGTAAGTCAAGTTGAAAGAATTTGATTGTGAACACTTCTCATCACCTAGATTCCATCATTAGCATTTCATCACACTTTTAAAAATCACATAGCTTTAAAAAGTGTTTAGTAAGGGAGCAGGCCCAATTCAAAGGGTATGGAATATAAACTGGAAGTAGAGAAATCGGTGGGAAGATATCAGGTAAGAATCACTTCCCATGTAACACAGAACACAGCATAAGAATCTCAAATGAAGAATGATTTCCCTGGCTTCAAAAATACTCATATAACAATGTTTTCCCTCAAATCTTTATAGACATTGGTTTATGACCTTCTGAAATTTTAGTGTTTCAGAGTAAAAATCTAAGGTCAGTTTGAATTTTGTTCCTTTAAGGATAGCTACTTTTTTTTTCCTTCTTGGAGGTTTTTAGGACTTTCTCCATTAACAGTATGATTAACAAAAATTTCAGATATTTCTTTATTTTGCTGGACCAAATATTCAAAAAATAGTCAAAAATTTTTTGGTCTCTGGGAAATTTTCTTCAGTTATGTCTTTGATTTTTTTTTCTTACACAAGATTCCTAAAAGCATCCGATATTCCTAGATTACATCATTATTTTTTTCCTCTCATTTCCCTATTAGAACTTTTTGCTCTTTTCCTTTCAGTTCTTAGGGAACCTCAGTTTTTCCTTTATATGTGTGTCTTGATTTTTCACAATCAAGATTTGTGAAAAAGACTTTCACAATCAAAATAGATTTGTCTATTCTGTTTCTAATAGAGGTATATCTACTATTACTCTCTAATTTTTGCCTGACTCATCCTTTAACCTTAGCTAATTACTTTTCCTTTCTGTCCTTTCCTTTTAGTTTTCTAATTTCTTTATTAAAATAATAGTTATTTTTATTTTATAGAAGTTTTATGATTAAAAACCTTCCACAGTTCCCCATTTCCTAGAGGACAAAGTGAAATTTTTGTAGTATGTCATTTATGGTCGTTCATAGTTGGGCCCCACCCACTGTCTCCCTGTACACACATGCTATGCTTCAGCCACTCTGGATATTCTTTTACACCTCTCTCCCATTGTTCATTCTGGGTGGAATGCCTTCTTTTCTCACTTCCATCAGGAAAATTGCTATTTACCCTGAGTCACCTAATAATGACTCCAATGCTATTGTTTTAGCAGTCTTCCATTATTTCTCCACTTAGAATTAATTATTTGTTCTTCTATGCTTCCATGATATAATGATTAGAGGACTCAGTTATAGTTGTGTGGATGCATTGTCTTTTCCAATAAATTCAATGTAACAAGAATGCTATTTTGAATGTATATAGTATAACAGCCGATATTAGTTCAATCAACAAATATTTATTGAACAACTACTCAATGACAAACACTGTGCTAGGCTCTTGAGATATATGGGTGAACAAGACAGACAAAATTCCTGACTTCATGAAACTCACAGTTTGTGAAAGGGAAATAAATGACTAGTAAATAAACAATTTCCTATGATGACCCAAAGCCGCCACTTGTAAAATGTTAGATGAGCTAAATTTTTTGAATGAATCTTTGGTGCTAGCACAGAAGAAAGTACAATTTTTGTATCAGTTATCTTTGGCTTCAAAGCATTTAATAACCAGAAAAATTTCAGGGGTATACAACGATAAGCATTTTTTAAACTTGTTTCTGTGGATCAGCTCAGTTCTAGGTTAGGCTCATACAGGTGGTTGAGCAGGGTTCACTCATATGTCTGTGTGACTTGCTGGGGTTAGCTGATCTAGGCTGGGCTTGTATAGGGGTAGCTTAGGTTTCTTTTGCAACCAGCTGAATAACTCTGACAAACTCCAATAAGCAACCCTAATTTAAGTCTTTGCTTCTGTCAAACCTGCCACTGACCAAAGCCAGGCACATGGTTAAGCCCAGAGTCAAAGGGAAAGGAGGTACACTGTTCCCAAAGCAGGAGGCACTGCCAAGTTACACGGCAAAGGGTAATTTGTAATTCCATTATTGGACAGGATATGAAAAGTTGGAACAATAACCTAGACTGCTTCAGGTCTCTTGATGTACATGACATCATGTGATAGATTATTGTTTAGTTGCTAAGTTGTGTCCAACTCTTTTGTTACCCCCATAGACTAGAGACCACCAGGCTCCTCTGTCCATGGGATTTCCCAGGCAAGAACACTGAAGTGGGTTGCATTTCCTTTTCCAGGGGATCTTCCCAGACCAGGGATCAAACCTACGTCTCTGCATTGGCAAGAAAATTCTTTATTACTGAGCCACCTGGAAGCCCCCATAAGAATGATTGTTCAATTGCTAAGTCATGTCTGACTCTTTGCAACCCCATAGACTGCAGCACGCCAGGCTTCCTTGTCCTCCACTACCTCCTTGAGTTTGCTCAAGTTCATGTCCATTGAGTTGGTGATGCCATCCAACCATCGCATCCTCTGCCATTCTCTTCTCCATTTGCCTTCAATCTTTCGCAGCATCAGGGTCTTTTACAATGAGTCAGCTGTTCGCATCAGGTGGCCAAAATATTGGAGCTTCAGCTTCAGTACGAGTCCTTCCAGACTGATTTCTTTTAGGACTGACTGGTTTGATCTCGTTGCTGTCCAAGGAACTCCCAAGAGTCCTGTCCAGCATCACAGTTCAATAACACAAATTCTTTGGCATTATAAGAATGATTAGAGTCTGATGAATCCTCAAGCCACCACTTGGGTAAATTTTTGACCTTTCCTTATCCTCTGACTTTTCCTTACCCAACCTACCCTCCCCTGACACCCCATTTCCCATGCCATACCACCAACATATCATTTACTTGGTCTTGATTCACTTATTTACTCAGTGATATGGTTTCTAATATTTGCATCTCTTGCTTGGGAGGTGTTTTTTTTTTTTTTTTTTTCCTGTGGTGTGTGTATATACATGTCTTGAGCTGCTGTGCTGCACAGCAGGGCAGAAGTACCAAAACACTAATACCAGCCAGGAGTTTGTGTATAGATATTCCAATTCCTTCAGTCAAAGGAGATGGGTGTCTGGAGCATATTTTCCACTGCCTCCCCAGAGTTTCTAATGGAATCAAACTCCTTGTTTGGCAGTAAACCCTTCAGTGACTGTCTCATGCCTCATCTCCCCTACTGGTGTTTCCTGGGATCACTCTGCAATAAACTGTTATTGTTGTTGCTGTTCAGTCGCCCGGTCATGTCCGACTCTTTGAGACCCCATGGACTGCAGCACACCAGGCCTCCCTGTCTCTTGCCACTTCCCCAAATTTGCCCAAGTTCATGTCCATTGCTCCGTGATGCCATCCAGCCATCTTATCCTCTGACGCCCTCTTCTTACTTGCACTCAAATCCTTGTTTCAGGGTCTGCTTCTGTGGAAAGCTGAGTGAGAAAACATGTATTGAAAGTCTGCCATGAGCAGAAAGCAGCATGGGAGTCCACTCTTCTGCTAATAAATGTATCCTGAGAAGTTGTATTATTGTTGATATCAGTTTATAGGAAAAAATCAGGTGGGTAGTGAAAAGAACATGGGGCTTTGGAATCAGACAAAGTTGGGCTCCAGAACTTTCTCCACAACTTACTTTCCTACCCTTCCTGAGTCTTGTTCATTATAAAATGCAGATAATGTCCGTCTAAAAGTGTAAGATGATGCAGTAACACATGTAAGTACTCTTCACCGTGGCTGGCACATGGTGTGTATTCAGTAAGTATAAGCTCAGGGAATTAGCAGAGAGGTACCTGGCGGTTTCTATGAGACAGTAGCTCTGAGAGAGAGGCTGATACTCTCCTACATTCCAAGGTTCTTCTTTCCTCCTTTTTGTGTCATTTCACTCTCCCTATAGTTCTCTATCCATTAAGAGGACTAATTAGCCTCATAGATTCAAAGTTATTCCAGAAATTCCTGTTTAGACTTGGACCAAGTAATGTGCCTCTTTGTCCTTCGATTTCCTTATTTCTATAATTGAGATTATAACACCTAATGTAAAAGTTTTTGTAAGGATTAATGATAATGATACATTTAAGAGGTTTAGCCCACAGCCTGGCAGAGAAAATGCTCAGTAAGTGGCATCAGTTAACATTTCCTTTAAAATAATGACAGCATTTATACAGCATCGTGAATAGACAATATCTCATTTAATCCTCACAACAAGTGAACGGGGCAGGTATTATTATTATTATTATCAGACCCATTTTATAGGAAAAGAAGCTAAAGCTCAGGGAAGCCAAGAGACTCACCCAGGATCACTCAGTCTCGGGCATCAGAAACAAATCTTCCACTTCAACATCCATATTCTTCCACTTTATCTTCCTTCTGCTATCTTGGTTATTTATTCTCTGCCTTGCCTAGTGAAAGTTCCCCAAAGACAGGAATAGATTTATTTTCCCCCTGGATTCTGGGACTCCACTCAGGGAACTTGGTTATTGAGAAAGGAATTAAATAATTGTCAGGGGAAAAGACAGCTTGTAGGAGAATGTGATAAATTCAACTGAGAAAGTGCCAAGGGCGAAGACACACGCAAAGCTGGCACCAGAGCACAGGCCTTTAGGCTGTTGCTTAATAATATTAACAAGTAATATTTGTCTAGCATTTTACAGTTGTCAAAGTACTTCCTGATGTTTAGTCTCACTTGATTCTCACAACAGCCCTGTGCTCTGCAGTAACTTCTTTTCACAATATTTTTACTGCGGCTCAGATAGGATAACGGATTGGTTAAAACGATCCAGCCAGTAAATGTTAGAAGCAGAGGGTCTTGGAGAGTCTGGAAACCAGATCTTCTATTGTCTGATAACGACTAGAATTTGCATCGTGCTAAGGAGTTAAAGCACATTCACAAACATCATCTCGATTTTTACAGTTACGAAGGCATTATCCCCATTTATGGAGAAGAATACCGGGGCTCAAAGAAGTAAAACAACTTGCCCAAGGACATTGTTGGCAACTGCCTGAGTCGGGTTTCAAACAGGGGTCTTTCGACAGAAAAAATTCATCTACCACTCAACCCTGCCGGACCTTCAATGCAGCTTCCCTAATTAAAATGAAGAGATCAATTTTCTTAATCTATTCCCAGTGTCGTCTCAGGCAAAAACCTTCCTTTTTGCCCCTCTCTTCTCTTTAGACCTTAGTCACCATGGGAACAGTCAACCTAAGGGGCAGGAGAGTGCCTAGGTGGAAGGCCTTGGCGGGAGCCTAGCTCATCCCATTTGCTTATAAAGATCAGCTGAGCTCCTTGAGTTTTCCTGCCTCAGAGGAGCAGGGAGGTGTCTCACTGAGTTAAAAATGCAACTGCAAAAGCAGATATTTCTCACAAACCAGGAACCAATGTGGCTTCTTGGGCAGGATGGAGTCTCCAGCCTGGGCCTCTGATGTCCATCCGCTTCTCTCCAACCACCGGAAAGCACAGTTATGAAGACAGGGAGGAGGTGGGAATGGAGGCTAAGCTACCCTCTTCCGAATGAGAAACAGCTCCCTGCTTGTAAACAGCAGAAGGCCTGGGGGAAGACCGAGCTTTGGTATCACATCAAGCCAGAGAACTTCTGTATCAGTTGCAGGATCTGAATAGTTTATTTTTCTTTGCTTGTATTGCAAATTTATAACAAACTGAGAATAAAGCATACTTCTCCTTTTTTTTTTTTTTTCAGTTGGCCTCTCACTCTCTTCCCCACAATGTCTGGGTTTCCCTCAAAGCTACCAAGTGCTAATTTGAAAAATATGTTGCCGACAAGTGTGAGAGAAAAAGGCATCCAACGTGAAATGCCCTCTAGGGCATGGAGGAACTCCCAGAGAGAAAGCGAGAGAGAGCAAGCGCGCATGCGTGCGCCTGGGCTGCGTGCTCCCTGAGCAACAGGAAGAAATGGGAGCAGGAAGCAGTGCGGACTGTTGGAGTCTAAGACGTGGAGGCCGGCGTGTACCTCGGTGCTGGATGAAACTCGCAGTTGCATTTAAGGTACTACACAAATCTCATTGTTGGTATTATTTGCTGCATTTCTCAGGGTCACCTGTAGGATACTTCCTAAAAAAAAATGTAGAGTTAATAACTAAAAAAAACACTTCTACTGAAGAATTTATATGTTTCCTTCTCATGGATAAAAAGACCTAGGTTACACATTGTTTCCAATTTTGCTTTGTCTGCCAGGAAGCTTAGAGCAAAAAGTACAGCTCAAACAGAGCCTTGGTAGAGATGCCATCACCTGCTTAACCACATTGTTTTTACCCCGACGTAACTCATATTCTAATTTCCTTCCTTCATTTTCTTTCTCTTTCTCTCTTTGACTTAAAGAAATATTTTATCATTCTATGTATGTAATATAAGTGGCTTTAAATTCTTTGTGGAATATGGCAATATGTAAGTAAATAAACAAATACACACATAAATAAGCCTTGCTGGAACAAACTTTGGATGAGCAAGTTAAGAGGATAAAGGAGCGAGGAAGGGAGAGCCTGAAATTGACTTCAGGCTTTCCTCATCTACATCAAATTACATCACCTTGTTCCCAGCTGCTTCCAATCTTGAGATCGGCACCATGGATAGGGAGAGAACTTCCAAGATAAAGCTAATAGGAATGGCTTGTGGTGGATGGGTGCTGACCCCTTGCACTTCCTGTCTGCAGAGCACCAAACACACAAAGGGCACAGAATTCAATTTGAACATTTCAGAGAGACCTTCCTCTGGGTTCTTCCCATGGCAGTCTGGGTTTTAAAAATTGAGGTATAGGGGGTTTACAAATTAGTTTCAGGTGTACCATGTAGTGATTCGATAATTTTATAGAGTATACTCTATTTGAGGTTATAAAATAATGGCTATAATTCCCAGTGCTGTACAATATATCCTTATTGTTTGTTTTGTACATAGCATTGGTATTTTGTATCTCTTCTTCCTCTATCACTATCTTGTCCCTCCCTGCTTCCTTCTCTCCACTGTTAACCACTCGTTCTCTCTCTGAATCTGTTTTATTTTTTAGTTTCTGTGTATAAGTTATAATAGTATCTGTCTTTCTTTGACTTATTTCACCAAGTATAATACCCTTTAGATACATCCGCCTTGTTGCAAGTGGCAACATTTCATTTTTTTTATGACTGAGTAATATTCTAGTCTTTGTGTAAAAATATATATCCACAAATATCTCACATCTTTATCCATTCATCTGTTGAACACATCTTGACACTTATAAATATTGGGGTGCATGTATCTTTTCGAATGAGTGTTTCATTCTCTTTAGATATAGACCCAGGAGTGGAATTGCTGAGTCATGGTAGTTTTTTGCTGAGTCATATTTTTAGCTTTCTGAGGAAACTACTTACTGCTTTCTATAGCAGCTGCAATTTACTTTCCTACCACAGTGCAGGAGGATTCCCTTTTCTGCACACCTTCACCAATATTTGTTTCTTGTAGGGAGGTCTGATTTTTTTAAGTATTAGAAAGAATATGGGATTTAGAGGCCAAAGACTGTAAAGTTTCTAGCTCCAACTGTGAGGACCTGGGGCTAACCTCTTACTTTTTGCAAAGAATGGATAATATTAACCACTCTACAGAGTTAATTTAAGTATCAAGTGAGAATAAAGGTGAAAGTGTTATGTTGAGTGTAAGGAATTACACAAATCTAATTATCTTCATGGATTCAGGGTTCTTTGCAGTCTTCTCCTACCACCATTTGATACCTTAGTTCACAAACACTGTAACTAGCTGTCGCTGTGCTTCAGTCATTCCTTGACCATGCCTGGGTGCCCTTCTTCTCCCCTTCAGTCCATAGTAGGTTCCTACACAACCTTTAAAACCCATCTCAAATATCACCACCTTGATAAAGTCATAGCCCCACCATTTGGAATGAATACATTACTTTTTCTTACTTTTGGTCATCAGAGGATTTGGTTCATACCATTAATGTTGCATTCACTATATTGAACTTGGTTGCTTTCTGCCTATTAACTTCTCTTGTGTTCAGTTTTAAATCTCTAACACCTTGTAGGTACATCTAGCTTTGAGCCGTTACATCACAGAGTAAACAGAGGTGAATTTTGAGACTTGTGAGCAGAGAACAAAATTTTTGCAAAATCCATATATAGCTTAGAAATATTTTGTGTTACAAAAAGCCAGGTTGATAAAAATGAAACACCAAACAATAGCATTGAGGTGGGCTGTTTTATTTTGTTACCATCAAATGTGATGGATAAATGTTCCCAGTTTCTTCGTAGAACTCTTGATTTCCAAATCTAAGGCTACATCAACTCTAGACTGGGACATTAGGGAACTGTAAAGAGAGATCTGTGGACATTTCATTTTTATTTATTTTTTATTTAAATTAAAAAATTTTGTGGTCACAACTACATTTTATTATAAAAGACACAATTCAGGAATAACTGAATGGAAGAGAAACATAGGGCGGGGGGAGGAGGAGGGGAATGCAGTTTTCATGCCTTCTCCTTACGCAATCCAGTGCCTTATCATCATGGCATATTAGCGTGTTTATGAACCAGGAAGCTCCACTGAGCCTCAGATCCAGAATATTTCCTGGGGTTTCATTGCATAGGTATGATTGACTAAATCATTGGCCACGTGACTGAATCCAGTTTCCGGTCCCTCACCCCTCCCAGGAGGTTGGGAATGGGAATTAGGAGAGTGGGGCTGAAAGACAAAGAGCATTTTGTTTTTAAAAAGGATACGAGGCAGATTAGCAGTGATGGGAACAGCAAAACAGAGAGGTTTGGACCCACACTGTGGCATCAGCTGCCTGAGTGAGCAACTTTACAGTGTTTCCTTGTGATAGTTAATTTTGTGTATTAACCTGCCTGGGTGAAGAGATGCCCAGATAGCTGGTAAAATATTCCCAGGTGTGTCTGTGAGGGTGTCTCAGGATGAGATGGGCCTTTGAATATGTAAATTGAATGAAGAAGCTGCCCCTCACCAATGTCAATAGGCATCATCGCGTCCACCGTGGGCCTGAATAGAACAAAAAAGCAGAGGAAAGGCTAATAGTCTCTGTTTGGTTACACTGGGACATCTGTGTTCTGTCCTCAGACATTGGTGCTCCTGGTTCTTGGGCCTTTGGTTAGGATCAGGATGTATACCATCGACTGCCCTGGTTCTCAGACCATTGGGTTTGTCCTAAAACTATTGATACAACAACCCTCCTGGACCTCCAGTTTGCAGGTGGCAGATCATGGGACTTCTCAGCCTCCATAATCATGTGAGCCAATCTTTCATAATAAGTCTCTTTTTATGTAGATCCTATCAGTTTTGTTTCTTTGGAGAACATTCTTCATTTGAAAAATGGGAATAATAATAGCACACATCATTTTGAGAGTTAAATGAGATAATAGCGTGGAAAGCAGTAAGTCTAGTGCCTGGCCCAGGGTAAGTACTCACCAGATGTCATCTCATAATTAAAGTGAAAATCACTTAGTTGTGTCTGACTCTTTGTGACCCCAGGGACTATACAGTCCATGGAATTCTTCAGGCCAGAATACTGGAGTGGGTAGCTGTTCCCTTCGCCGAAGGATCTTCCCAACCCAGGGATCGAACCCAGGTCTCCTACATTGTGGGTGGATTCTTTACCAGCTGAGCTACCAGGGACTCAATTAAAAGTGCAACCTCATTTTCACACAAGAGGCCTGTGTATCTCGTGAGCTTTCAGAGTTAGGGCGGCTCTCTGAAGCTGGCTGTCACCTTTTTCCCTCCTGAATATGTGTGTCCTTGCGTGAAGTGGGTGAGATCAGATTCCAGGGGACTTCAGTGGCTGACACAGGAGTGACCAGAACCTGAATGTGCCCCAGCAGAAGGCACACAGCCTTGTTTTGCTCTGCTCATGTCTCATCAAAAGCACTGATTCATCTGGATGCAGCATTTAGGAAGGATCATTGTCCAGAAGGACCATGTTCAACAACTTACTTCCCTGTCTATATGATGAAGATGACACTCTGGTAGCTCAGCTGGTAAAGAATCCACCTGGAACACAGGAGACCCTGGTTTGATTTCCTGGGTCGGGAAGATCTGCTGGAGAAGGAATAGGCTGCCCACTCCAGTATTCTTGGGCTTCCCTGGTGGCTCAGCTGGTAAAGAATCTGCCTGCAGTGTGGGAGATCTGGGTTCAATTCCAACCCTGGGTTGGGATGATCCCCTGGAAAAGGGAACAGCTACCCACTCCAGTATTCTGGCCTGGAGAATTCCATGCACTGTATAGTCTGTGGGGTCGCAAAGAGTTGGACAAGACTGAGCAACTTTCACTGGAAAGAATAAATGATACAAATATGTCAGGGTGTCTAAATGTAAAAGAATGGTCTGTATCTTTGTCATTATTACGATGGGCCAATGTGAGGAGGAATTCAGTCTGAACAGCAACACCAAATTCATGCATGTGCAAATGGCTTACCTACCCCATTATATGATTAGCCATCAAGCCAATTTGTGAGATGTTATTTTAGGTATGGAAGAGTCACAAGAGCAGATAGATTTCAGTGATGTTTTTCAGTGCTTTGTGCTGGATGTGGATTTTATTAGAAAAATAAATGAATAAAAAGAGAACACATCCTTGCCAGCTCTGGAGGACAACTTGGAGCAGTCTCTCCTGGTTGGCAGAAAACCACGATCACCTCTGCTGACCTGAGGGAGCTGTACCTTGGATGATGGGAGGTTGTCACAGAAATATTGTGTTCACGTAGCCCAGGGAGCTGCATCAGCATTTTAGGAGATTGCTGAACTCAACCGTTCAGAGCGCCCTACATCTCCTCCCTGACAGGACACCACAGCCGTGGTGAGGATGAGGGGGAATGGGACTCTTCTGGCAGCGAGATGGTGATTTAAACTCAGCCCCTACTCACTTGGATAATGGGCATCAAAGCAGGGAAAATCTTCTTCCATCTGGGAGTGTTCCTCATTTGCGTGATAGCTGTTTGTGTTCCTGGAGATTTGTGTGCAAGGCAGTTTTCAGGAAACCAAATCATTATTTTCTGGAATTCACTGGGAAGTCTGAGAAACTGTGTGTGGTGAAAGTTTTAGATGTTGGATACATTTGGAGTTGTTTGTAAGTTGCATTGTTTTTGAAACATGGACAATACCAGTAACTGACAAAAAGCTGCTTGTTTTAAGTTTTGCTGTGGATTTCTTAAATGTTACAGCAGGCTGTATGTAATATTTTCATTTGTATAGAATTATCAAATAATGCAAAGTTCTGGATATCATTGGAAATTAATTGAAGTAACCTGGACAGCTTGCTTGGAGCACTGTGTGAATCTAATTCTTTGGCATCTTATGAATCAGAGGCATTGGGCACTCATGCATGTCTCCTAAGTGTACAACTCGTTTCTCAGGTATCCTTTTGAAGGGTGGAGCTGGCTCTTAAATATTCACAAAATATTTCTATGAGATAGCTGAAGAGCCTGCAGTGTTGTGTTTCTATAACTCTATTTTATATTTTGGGAAATGGCTTTGCCTATCAGCTTACCCCGTGCCATCACAAACTGAGCAGCTATGCTCTGCCTGTTCATTATACCATTTTATCATTACAATTGATATTATTTAACCTACTTTACAGATGAGGAATCTGAGGCTCAGAAAATTTAAGTGACTTTCCAGAGGTCAAGTAGGTGGCAGATCTTAAACCAGAGGTTTTGTTCTACATTATCATGTAACCAGGGAGCAAAATTGACTAATGATGTGATTCAAGACTGAAGGATGGAGGGTTAGAAGGGAGAATTTCAAACTAGTGACTGAAGACAGAGTTGGAAAAACTGGAAAGGCTTTTTAACATGGATATAAGAACCATATGACTACCATTTATCAAGTGCTTATCATGAACTTGGCATTATGCTGTGTTTCTCATGAAAACCAACAGAATTCCTGGGAAATACTGTTCTGTTTTCCAATCATACAGATGAATAAATTGAGGTTCTGAGATTTAAATGAATTCACCTCAGGCCATACAACTTAATAAGCAGGAGCATTTGGTCTTGGACCCATTGCTGTGTCCCTCTAAAGCGTGTACTCTTTTTGCCCATTATCCAAGCAGCAGAGGATTCTCTGCTTGCTCCCTGTCCAAACTCATGAAATGTGAATGCTTTTGCCCATTGATGACAGCTGGAATTTAGGCCTCAGCTCAAGACTTGATCAATACTATACAAGGCCATGAAGCCATACAGAAATGTCCTTTGAAACTTAAAGACCAGCATTTTCTTAATAGAACAACAGCAATAAAAACCTTTGATGCTGTGCAAATAGTAAAAATGTAGAACGCGTCTTCCCTAAGATTCTGCAGAAGCTTAAAATGTGACAAGAGAGCTTTTAAGGATACATTTTTATGAAAGTTGCAAGTACACATAGTTTAAAAAGTCTAATAGTTTTACATGACTTATAATGGAAAACAGCAGTCTCCTGCCCACACCCACATCCCTTTTCCCACTTCCCAGAGGCAACCACTCACACTTATGGTTGCCCCCATGTTTACAATAGCATAAATATATACATATATATAATATATATATATACATGTATATATATGTATATATATATTGTATATATATAGTTATATATATAATATATATATACACCTCAGATTCCTCATCTGTAAAGTAGGTTAAATAATATCAATTGTAATGATAAAATGGTATAATGAACAGGCAGAGCGTAGGTGCTCAGTTTATGATGGCATGGGGTAAGCTGATAGGCAAAGCCATTTCCCAAAATATAAAATAGAGTTACAGAAACACAACACTGCAGGCTCTTCATATATGTATATATATATATACTGCCATTTCCTATTTGTTTGTTTAGTTACTTACCTACCTACCTACTTATCTACCAACCTACCAACTGAAACTTCTTAGCCCTGCCATAAATAAGTGCTACAAATTTGTGGCTTAAATATTGGAAATTTTTTGTCCTGCGATCTGGAGGCTAGACATCTGAGATCAAAGTGTCAGCAGGGTTGGTTCCTTCTGAGGGTGAGGAGGAAGAATCTGGCCCTGCTGGGTAACTCTGGTGTTCCTTGACTTGTAGGTGCATCACTCTGATTTCTGCCTTTATCGTCACATGACATTCTCGCTGTGCAAGTTTGTGTCCAAATTCTCCCTTTTCATGAGGACCCTAGACATACTGGATTAGAGCCCAGCTTAAGGACCTCTTTTCTGCTTGATTAATCCTGTAGAGACTCTGTTTTCAAATAAGGTCACATCCTGAGGTACGAGGGGTTAGGATTTCAATATACCTTTTCTGGAGAGTGGACACAATTCAACCCATAGGAGTTATCTATTGTTTTCCCAACATACAAGATGAGATTCAGCTCTCATCTTTACATCTTCTGTCCACTCACTTTTAGGCCTCCTATCTTTCTGGTAATGGTTTTTGTTAGATTTAGTGTTTATACTGTTATGGTTGTGAAAATATTACTTACATTTGGGTCATGTAATGAATATGATTAAATTTTCCTTTCTGTGCAACTCTTGGTTTTCATGGAATTATTAATGGTCTTATGTTCTTGTTTGCTTACTTTTCTTTTTCTTGTTTATTTTTTAAATTTTTTTATTGGTGGAAATTGCTTTACAATTTTGTGTTGATTTCTGCCATATACCAATGTGGATCAGTTATAATTATATATAATTATGGGAAATATATATATTTATATATACATACAAATTAAGGGAAATATGTATATATTCCCTCCCTCCATCCCATCCCTCTCAGTCATCATAGAGCACCAGGCTGGGCTCCCTGTGTTGTTTGGCAACTTCCCACTCACTGTATTTTACACATGATATTGTATATATATCAATGCTACTTTCTAAGTTCATCTGACCCTCACCTTCCCCCATTGTGTCTATAAGTCCATTCTCTACTAGGTTCATCAGTAACATTTTTCTAGACTCCATGTGTACACATTGATATATGATACTTGTTTTTCTCTTTCTGACTTAACTTCACTCTGTAAGAGGCTCTGGATTCATCCAACTCACTACAACTGACTCAAATTTGTTCATTTTTATGGTTGAGCAATATTCCACTGTATAAATGTACCACAACTTCTTTATCCATTCGTGTTGATGGACATCTACATTGCTTCCATGTCCTGACTATGTGTAAATATTGCTACAATGAATATTGGGGTACATGTGTCTTTTAAAATTGTGGTTTTCTCAGGGTATATGCCCAATAGTGGGATTGCTGGGTCATATGGCAGATGTATTCCTATTTTTTTTTTAAAGGAATCTCCATACTGTTTTCCGTAATGGCTTTATCAGTTTACATTCCTACCAACAGTGCAGGAGGGTTCCCTTTTCTCCACATCCTTTCCAGCATTTATTGTTTGTAGATTTTTTTGATGATGAATGAACAGTCGCACCATTTGGACTGGTATGAGGTGGCACCTCATTGTAATTTTGATTTGAATTTCTCTAATAATGAGTGATGTTGAGAATATTTTCATATGTTTATTTTCCCTTTGTATGTCTTGTTTGGAGAAGTGTCTGTTTAGGTCTTCTGTCCTTTTTTTCATTGGGTGGTTTGCTTTTTTGATACTGAGCTGTATGAGCTGTTTGTAGATTCTGGAGATTTACCCTTTGTCAGTTGCTGTATTTGCAGTTATTTTCTCTCATTCTGAGGGTTGTCTGTTCATTTTGTTTATGTTTCCTTTGCTGTATAAAAAACTTAAGTTTTAAACAGAGTCCCACCTATGTTTTTTTCCATTAGTCTAGGAGATGGGTCAGAAAGAATCTTGCTGTGATTTATATCAAAGAGTGTACTGACTATGGTTTCCTCTATGAGCTTTATAGTTTCTGGCCTTACATTTAAGTCTTTAGTCCATTTTATTTCTAACTTCATTCTTTTGCACATAGCTGTCCAATTTTCCCAGCATCACCTACTGAAAAGGCTGTCTTTTCTCCATTGTATATTCTTCCCTCATTTGTCAAAAATAACGTGCCTATAGGTATATGGGTTTATCTCTGGGCCTTCTATCTTGTTCCATTGGTCTATATTTCTGTATTTGTGTCAGTACCATCTTGTCTTGATGACTTGCAGCTTTGTGGTATAACTTGAAGTCAGGGAGGTTGATTCTTCCAGCTCTTGTTTTTTTTTTCCCCTCAAGACTACTTTGGCTATTCAGGGTCTTTTGCGTTTCCATACAAATTGTGAAATTTTTTGTTCTAGTTTTGTGAAAAATGCCATTGGTAATTTGATAGGGATTGCATTGAACCTGTAGATTGCTTTGGGTAATATAATCATTCTGACAATATCGATTCTTCAAATCTAAGAACATGATGTATCTTTCTGTCTGTTTTTGTTGTCTTTGATTTCTTTCATCGGGGTCTTAGAGTTTCCTGCATACAGATCTTTTGTCTTTTTATGTAGGTTTATTCCTAGGTATTTTATTCTTTTTGTTGCAATGGTGAATGGAATTGTTTCCTTAATTTCTCTTTCTGATTTTTCATTGTTAGTCTATAGAAATTCAAGGGATTTCTGTGTATTGATTTTGTATCCTATGACTGTACTAAATTCATTGATTAGCTCTAGTAGATTTTGGTGGCATTTTAGGGTTTTCTCTGTATAATGTCTGTGCCTCAGTGGTTAAAAATCAACCTGCAGTGCAGGAGATGAAGGACATGTGGGTGCAGTCCTTGGATCAGGAAGATCCCCTGGAGGAGGGCATGGCAACCCACTCCAGTATTCTTGCCTGGAGTATCTCATGGACAGAGGAGCCTGATGGACTACAGTCTACAGGGTCTCAAAGAGTTGGACATGACTGAAGCACCTGAACACAGCACAGAGCGCACACATGGATAGTATCGTGTATCATGTCATCTGCAGACAGTGAGAGTTTTATTTCATCTTTTCCAATCTGGATTCCTTTTCTTTTTCTTCTCTGTTGCTGTGGTTATGACTTTCACACCTATGGAGTAATAGTGGTGAGAGTGGGCACTCTTGTCTTGTTTCTGATCTTAGGGGAAATGCTTTCAGTTTTGAGAATAATGTTTGCTGTGGGTTTGTCATATATGGCCTTTATTATGTTGAGGTAGGTTCCTTCTATGCTGATTTTCTGGAGAGGTTTTTTAATCATAAGTGGGTGTTGAATTTTGTCAAAAACTTTCTCTGCAATATTGATATGCTCATGCGGTTTTTATCTTTCAATTTATTACTATGGTGCATCACATTGAAGAATCCTTGCATCCCTGAGATCAATCCCAGTTGATCAGGTTGTATGATCCTTTTAATGTGTTGTTGGATTATGTTTGCTAGAACTTTGTTGATGATTTTTGCATCTGGTTCATCAGTAATATGCTTTGTTTTCTAAATTATTAATAAACGAGACCAAGTTCTAAACTGTAGAAGAATTTCTACAAATCAAAAAATATAAGAAATTAGTAAAAACATGAGGGAAAGGTATGAAGAGTTAATTCCAAAATGAAAAAACCCATGGGTTAGTAAGGACATAAACAGATGCTCAAACCCATTGGTGATTAGTAAAATTAAAATGTCAAAATACTACTTTTCTTCCACCAGATTGGCCATGGTTGGGAAGCTGGATGGTGTTAACGGTTGTCAGGTCTGTGGCAATACAAAAATTGCCAAGTTACATAGTGGAAGTATGGACCAGGGCAGCAGTTCTGGAGAGCACTCTGCCACCTATGCCACTACTTGCTGCTCTGGCACACTCCAAGATGTACGTTCTACAGAAATTCTACTTTGTTTGTGATAGCAGGAAGTCGGAGACAATCGAGTTGGTGGTCAGTAAAGGGCCAGATAAGTACATATGGTGAATGCATTTTGAGGACTACTTGTGAGTTGAAAGCAATGAATTTGATGTACACACAGCAATATGCATAGTTCTAAAAAATTGTGCTGAATGAAAGAGGTAAAGGAAAAACTTAAGATACTTAGCAAATTAAACTTGTATAAATTGAAAATATGTGCATATAATTTAATATACATTTTAAAATAACTCATATAAATGAAATGATACATTTCACACATATCAAGGTGGTTGTATATGGAGAGATGGAAATAAGGGAAATGCATAAATAAAAAAGGGAGGGTTCTGCTGAGACCAGGGCTGGTGAGCCAGGGATTGAGGAATGTGATTGACTCAACCATCTGCCCTTGAGATCTAAAAACAGACTCAGTGTTTACACAGTTATGACTAAATAAACATTATTTACACCTGAATCATGGAGTGTATTATGATTACATTTCCCTTTTGGTATAGAAGGAGGTAGTTTACTTTCCTGGAATTAAAAATGATTTGAAAATTTTTTGTTCACTTTTCTGTTCCTATATTGCTGTTTCATCCCTGAACTATTTGCCAGTGAATATATCTCTTCCCTTTGTATTCAAATTCCTCAGATAATCTGTATTTTACATTTTCTTTTTTTGTGACATCCATCTTAGAGCCTTTGGTCCTTGACTGTGTACTGAATTGAGTCCTCCCCACCCCTCTGAATTCATGTTAAAGCCCTACCCAATGTGACTCTATTTGGAAATAGTCTTTCCTTAAAATTTTTATTTTATATTGGAGTATAGTTGATTTAAAGTGTTGTGTTAGTTTCTGGTGCACAGCAAAGTGACTTAGTTGTACATGTACATAGATCTATTCTTTTTCGAATTGTTTTCGCATTTAGGTTATTAGAGAATATTGAGTAGAGTTCCCTGTGTTATATAGTAGGTCCTTGTTGGTAATCTGCTTTAAATATAGTAGCATGTATATGTCAACCCCAAACTCTCAATTTATTCCCCCTCTACCACTCTTCCACTTTTGTAACCTTAAGTTTGTTTTCTGTGTCTGTGAGTCTGTTTCTATTTTGTAAATACGTTTCATATGTATCATTTTTTAAAGATTCCACATATAAGTGATATCACATGGTATTTGTCTTTGACTTACTTCACTTAATATGATAATCTCCAGGTCCATCCATGTTGCTGCAGATGGCATTATGCCATTCTTTTTAATGACCAAGTAATATTCCATTGTATATATATACCACATCTTTATTCATTCCCCTGTAATGGACATTTAGGTTACTTCCATGTCTTGGTTGGACTTCCCAGGTGGTGCTAGTGCTAAATAACCCGCCTGTCAGTGCAGGAGACTGAGAGACATAGGTTCGATCCCTGGGTCAGGAAGATCCCCTGGAGGAGGGCATGGCAACCCACTCCAGTATTCTTGCCTGGAGAACACTATGGCAGGGGAACCTGGTGGGATATGGTCCATAGGGTCACAAAGAGTTGGACACAACTGAAATGACTTAGCACCCATGCATGCATGCATGTCTTGGTTATTGCAAACAGTGCTAGAATGACCATTGTGGTGCATATATCCTTTCAAACCATGGTTTTCTCTGTATATATGCCCAGGAGTGGGATTTCTGGATCATACGGTCACTCTATTTTTAGTTTTTTAAGGAACTTCCATATCCTGTTCTCCATAGTGGCTGTACCAATTTACATTCCCACTAACAGTATAGGAGGGTTCCCTTCTCTCTACACACTCTCCAACATTTATTGTTTATAGATTTTTTGATGATGACTATTCTGACTGGTGTGCAGTGATATCTCATTGTAGTTTTGATTTTCATTTCTCTGGTAATCAGTGATGTTGAGCATCTTTTCATGTGCCTCTTGGCATCTGTATATCTTCTTTAGAGAAATGTCTGTTTAGGTCATCTGCTCATTTTTGATTAGATTGTTGGGTTTTTTTGATATTGAGTTGCATAAACTGTTGGTAAATTTTAGAGATTAATTCCTTGTTGATTGCATCATTTGCAAATATTTTCTTTCATTCTGTGGGTTGTCTTTTCATTTTGTTTATGGTTTCCTTTGCTGTGCAAAGGCTTTTGAGTTTACTTAGGTGGAGATAGTCCTTAGGGGGCTTTCCTCATAGCTGAGTCGGTAAAGAATCTGCCTGCAATGCTGGAGACCCGGGTTTGATTCTTGGGTCAGGAAGATCCCCTGGAGAAGAAAATGGCAACTCACTCTCTTATTCTTGCCTGAAGAATCTCATGAACAGAGGAGCCTGACAGGCTACAGTCCATGGGGTTGCGAGAGTTGGACATGACTTAGCGACTAAACCACGGGTCCTTAGGAGGTAACGAGCTCCTAAGAGAGGAGACCTAATTTAATTGTACTGGTGACCTTATAAGAAGAGGAAGAGATCTCTCTCTCTCTCTCTCTCTCTCTGCCATGTGAAGCATAGTGAAAAGATGACCATCTGCACCCAACAAGCGAGGTCTTACCAGAAACCAGCTCTGTCAGATCTGAGACTTCTACTTTCAAGAATTATGAGAAAATAAATTTCTGTTGGTTAAGCCATCCAGTCTGTGGTATTTTGTTATGTTAACCCAAGTTAACTAAAGACAGATTTTGAAATCAAGAAGTGGGGTGGAGCTGTAACAAATACCTAAAACGTGGAAGCAGCTTTGAAACTGGGTGATGGCTAGAGGCTGGAAGAATTTTGAGCATGCTTGACAAGTCTAGCTTGCTATAAAGAGATTGTTGATAGAAATATGGATATTAAAGGTGATTCTTTTGAGGACTCAGAAAAGAGCAGAGCTAGAGAGAAAGCCTCTGTTTTCTTGGAGTATATGTCAGTAATCATGAACAGAAAGTTGGTGGGAATACAGATGTTAAAGGTCATTCTGATGAGGTCTCAGATGGAAGTGAGGGACACATTATTGGAAACCAGAGGAAAGGCAATCCTTGTTATAAAGTGACAAAAAACTTGTATTCTAGTGTGTTTTGGAAGGAGGAACTTGTGAACAATGAAATGAGATATTTAAGTGAGAAGATTTTGAAGCAAAATGTTGAAAATACATCCTGGGTCCTCTTGACTGCTATGGTAAAATGTGAGATGAGAAATATGAAGAAGAAACTAAGTGAAAGGAACCAGAATGTGAAGATTTAGAAAATTTGCAGCCTAACTATATTGCAAAAAATGAGAAAACTAGTTCTGAAGGGAGGTTGAACAACCATTTGATAAGGAGATTAGTATATATGTGAACTATGAATTCAGTCAGCCACTTCAGCAGAAACCAGAATTGGAGATAGGATTATATCCACAGAAACACTGCCAGTTTTAACTGAAGGGGATGGAGATGGATGAAATGAGGAAAGGCTGTCAGGATTTCTTAGATTCTTCAAAACAGTACCATAGGGATATTTGGTTGTAATACTGTGCTTCTAGTTTCATGGAATAGGGAAGAATGATCCTGAATTTTCTTCTCTGCTCTGGTTTCTCTATTTTCTTCTCTAGACATTCCAAAGTATGACTTTAATTTCTTTCTCTTTCCCCTCTAGTTTCCATCTCTTTTTCTTTTATACTTTCTGAGAGATTTTCTCAACTTTATTTTCCAACCCTTGTATTGATTTTATTTCTGCTCACTTATTTTTAATTTCCAAAGATCTCATTTTATGCAGACTGATTCTTTTTATTTAATAGATGCATACTCTTTCTTTATCCTTACAATATTCTTTTTTTATTTCTGTGAAGAGGTCAGTTTTTTGGAGATGTTTTCTTCTGGTCCCTGCATTATTTTTCTTTCCTGTGAGATCCTTTGACTTTTTGATTTCTTTTACATCAGAAGCTTTCCCTCAAGTATCTGGTGGTGTGGGACTGTTTCACCAAAGAGCAGAACACTGAAAACTTAGGGAAATGGACATTCTGGGAGCAGGGACAGAGCTTGTTAACGGTGAATTTCACTGTGGGATGATCTGATAGGATTGTACAAGGACAAAAACAATTAAGAGTCCCTTTAGCTCTTTTCCGTTGGGCTGATCAGTGTGCCCAGAGATGACTCTTCCCGTCTCCCTCCTGGAGAAGATATGCTCGGCTTCCAAGCATTCCTGTTGCTGAACTGGGTAAGGAGACTGGTGCTCTTAGCATTCAGTAAACAGACCTTCATCTACCCCTCCAGTTTTCAGTATGAAATCAGACTTCAGCTCTGCTTAACAACCCTGAGACCAGAATGTCTGGTTCAGTCTCTTTATGGAGCCTATATCTAGTCTTCTGGAATGGGAGGAGAGGTCCCCCAGCTGCAGATTCTGATCCAGATTTCCAACTTTATCTCCTGTTTCTTTCTCATTGGTCTCCAACTTTCAAAAGTACATTGAGCCATGAATTCCTGAGCTTTCTCGAGTTCTTCCACTTGCAAAGGCTTGTTGCTGGGATACCCTCATCATTAGTTTAGAATTCAATTTCCATGTGTCTAATGAATAAGTTACTACCTTTCCATCTGCTCTCTAGTTTTCAGAATTTCATTTCTGTTACCTTCTTTTCCATCCTCTTGTCACTGCGTCATATCTTTCTAATAAGTCAATAAGGTAGGTGTTATTATCCTTTTTTTTTTTTTAAAAACCTATGAGACCAAGACCAGAATACCTCTGTATCATTGTGATTTGTTTTGAGAGGGAGAAATGGCAGAACACTTCTGTTAAGTCTTCAGCTTCATCAGGAGTCCTATAAAGTTTTTGAGAAAAATAACTAGGGATATTTGGGAGACATTTATTATTTATTGAAATAAGGGATTTCAGAGCTAAAAACTAGAAATTTAAATCCTGGTTCAGAGTCTTCGTTAACCATGTGCCTTGAGCATGTTAACTGAACTGCTCTTGGTCTCATAGATTTAAAAAAAAAAAGGATAATAACACCTACCTTATTGACTTATTAGAATTTAGAAGTATACATATAAAGCATGTAACTCAGAAACTGATATATAAGAAGTACTGGATAAGTAGCAGCTTATATCAGTTTATTGTTGACAGATAGAGTACCATTTATCTATTATTTACTGAGAATAGGGGAAGAGAAGCAAAGGCAATTCAAGTGTCAGTTTTATTAGAGGTACCAGGGAAATGTCAAGTGAATCTCCCTCCATGCTTCTCAAAAGCAAGATTCTCTAACAACAACTAGATTGGAGAATGGAATTGGGTCTCCTCTTTTCCAACTCTAGTGGACACTATTTACATACGTCCAGTAGAAGCAACTTAACTTACTTCCTTTATTGCAAGTAGGTGGAGAGCTGGGAAGTGGTTAACTTTCTCCATGCTCTACAGAATCTCCGCCCAGGAGTCTTTATCCTCTCTGGAGTCTAAAAGCCAGTTAGAGAACAGTCTGTTCAAACACAGATAAGTGTAAGAAGAAACAGGAGAGAAAAGACATTTCAGACAGTGGTGGCCTCTGAATGCACTGGCCCACCCTTTGGTAGAGCTGTGGCCCGTTGGATGACAGACTGTCACTGACCAACCTAGTTCTACACCAAGTCATATGGTTAAAAGAGAAACTGGAAGACCACTCCAGATTTACTTCTTAGGCCTGTCCTGTAGGGAGGGAAGTGGAAATCTCCTTGATGATTAGAACAGAGGAAGAGAGGTTCCTTCCTGAAAGAATTCTTGATGTTACTGGGGTCACATCCCATCTTCTGCCATATTCCTGTTGCTGTCACCTCCAGAACATTGTATATCATTTCTTTATATACATTTTTGTTTGATTCTCATTTCTTTGTAATTAAATTGCCCATAGCCTAAAATATATCTCTTTGTCTTCTTTAACTTCCTGAGGGAGAGAATGCAAGAACTATTTTGTGTGTGTTAGTCACTCAGTTGTATCCGACTCTTTGCAACCCCATGGACTGTAGCACACCAGGCAACCTTGTCCGTGGAATTCTCCAGGCAAGAATACTGGAGTGGGTTGCCATTCCTTTCTCCAGGGTATCTTCCCGACCCAGGGATCAAACCTGGGTCTCCTCACTGCGATCAGATTCTTTACCATCTAAGCTACCAAGGAAGCCCTAAGAACTGTTTTTCCCCAAAGTAATTTTTTCATATCAAGTTAGCAAAGAATGAGAATTTCAGACAAATCAATAACTACTCTTTAAATTGCTGTTCCCTTGATGGGAGTGTGGTCCACAGAAGTCCACTTTTGGTATCAGAAATCAAACATCCAGTCTTCTCCCTCATCCAATATCGATGTGAGGCTTCTTCCCTGGGGCCATGGTATACAGTCGGATAGGTCCTTTTCTGGGTTATTACAGTTTTACGTGCCTTAGGCTTCTAATCTGAGATGAAGGGATGCTTTCCCTGTGGGATTGAAATGCAGAATCTTCCCTAGTGACTTCCTTTCTTTGGAGGGTGATTATTAAATCTGGATTTTTTTTTTTTTTTTTTTGCCAGATTTAGCTTTTGTAAAAGCAAAATTCCTATAGAAGGAAGATCCCTGTTGTGAGAATAATGAATATAAGACAAACAAAAGCCCTCCTGTAATGGAGAGGTTTCTACTCATTGTCATGATAGAATTTCACATCTCCTGCTCCTTCCTTTCTCTCTGCTTTCCCCCTACCTCTTCCTTTCTGTTTTCTTTTTCATTTATCCATTTTCTTTACTTTCTCTGCTTCTTTTTATCTTTAGTTCTCTCTTGCTTTTATTTTTTCTTATTTAGTTTATTTTAATTTCCAGCTCCTCTTTGTCTTCTATTCCCTTTTTTCCCTCCTCGTTCACCTTCATACTTGTTGGATTGTCACCACTCAGCTGAATTAATCAGGATACTGAGCAAAAGTTTTCCAGAGTTACTAAAAAAAAGACTTATGTTTCTCATGGAGCTTAACATTTGAGAATGTACACTTGTGAACATAACGGTACACAGGACCAACTTAGGAATCTAGGGCCAAATCTTTGTGCTTCTGTTGGAATGGTTATTCCCGGATGAGTCCACAGGTGTCACTTATGAGGGTGGTGACTACAAAGCAGTGGCCTCCTCTGGGACCTCCAACTCATTTCTCAGAGGGCACGGGGAGCCCAGCGACCACTACAGCTCTGTGCAACTTTCCACCTCAGATAGATCTGAACTGATGACCTGAGGGTGAGAAGCTCTGTATAACTTGATTACATTTTTTAACAATTCCATTTTTCTCATGAAAAGACACCTTCAGAACACAGTGTCAGTTTATCTCTGCAATTTTAGACATCAAATAGCTTATTTTTTTAGTTCTCTCTGGGTCAAAGAATGTTATTAAGAAGAAAAATGTAAAAAAATATTGGCTTTGTAACAATTCGGAGTCAAGACTGAAGGCTCTCATAAACCCACAGAAATGTTCTTGCTTTGAAATTCTTTAGAGGAGAAAGGAAGATAAAAATATTGTACAGAGAAAGAGTGTCCTAAAATATACATTAAAAAATGAAACCAAGCCAATAAACTGGCCAACAGATTTTGAAGGTTAAGGTGCCCAAACACTCTTTTGGTGGAATTATCATGTAGGTTCTAGATGTGATTTTTTGCTTCTGGGGAGATCACTTTAGAATCCAGAGTATAGATTTGGCATGAACAGGAAATGATAATTACTCCTCACCTTCCTTATTTATTTTAGAATCTGTGAACTGAGATGTTTGCTCCATTTTTCAGGACTGGCAAAAGATACTGGATCTTATTTCAGGATCCCCAGATTAGAACTTTATCTCCTGATATTGTGAGTTTGCTTCATCAAAACAGGCACTACGAAATTAAAGCAACGAACACAGTGGAATGAAAATGAACAGAGCCATTCTTTTTTTTTTAAAAGGCATAGGAAAAAAATCAATAATTTGTCTTCAAGTGCTTAGACCTATGCAGGAAAAGGAAGTGGAAAAATGAATTGTTCCATCTGTAAATTTCAAGCAGGGAAAATGAGGTACAAGCCTATCAGCAAAGTACAGACAGAGGTGGACCTGGCGAAGCAGAAGGAAAATGACTAACCACTGTTTCCCCTTATTCCCATAACTGATTGGACGTAAACAAGACATTCTCCCCCAGATGAGACGCAGAAGTCTGATACTGAGCAGTGGCTACTTCTCAAGATATCTTTGCAGCAAGATGGGTTCAAGTTATGATTTCACCATTTCTATGATTGACATTGTTACGGTTCTTGGAGCAGTTACCATGGAAACAGAAGGGCCTTGCATGTATTTGAAGTAATTCACCTGACCTAGTGCTCAAAATGAGGGAGAGCTGAGCGCTAGTATTTCACCCAAGTATTCCCCATGATCTAGCTGATGCAGGCTGCAGTCTTGGCTCTGATCTGAAGAGGCTGTTGAGCAGTGCACATGAGGAAGGATGAGAAAAATGGCAAATTCCTGCATCTGTTTAGACAAATTCCAGGCAGAGATTTCCCCTCGGGAGTTACGATGCTGTCAGTAGCCTCTGGTATTTTCTCCTTCCTAAATGTGGACTTGATTTTTATCCTTTCTCTCCTGATATCCGCTGGGGAGGCCTTCAGGAAGGATGCTTCAGTCAATTTGCAGCAGGACATTTGTGTCACCCCTGAGCAGAGGGAAATGGGGAGAGAGACAGATTGAGAGAGAGCCATGAAGCAAGTTTAAGGTGGTTCTCTGCCTTGGGGCAGATGTATCCCATTCCTCCAGAAATAGTATCTGGATTAGATTAAAAATCAGCGTGTGGTTTCCCATCCCTTTTAGATCAGAGGGCAACACTCAGGCAGCTGACCATCACTGTATCTCACTTCATCACTGCAGCCTTGACGTTCGATCTGTCCAGGACTCAAACGCTCTCTGTATTCTGCCTGCCCCTTTCACTAATATGTTCCTCTGGACTAGACAGTGCTTCCTCTCCATTTCAGAGCACTCCCATTTCTTTGAACTTGTGGAACAAGGAGGAGTGCTGGCAGTTTTCCCCACTGCCCCTTGCTTTTTCCATCAACACTCTTTAGTCTTCTTTTTGAGAAACTCAGATTACCACTTGGACCGTTTTTTCGCATCTTCATTGATCTCATTAACTCTCCTTTGGGATCTTCTGCTCTTCTCAGTGACCTTAGCCCCTGACTTGGTGTCGTGCTTCCTGACCTGATGCACAGGGAATTCAGTTTCACACTGATAACTCTACTAGTGCATTGGTCCTCTCCCTTTCTTGACCTCTCAACTCTGATCACCCTCATCTGGCCCCTAATCATGGTCCCTAGAGTAGAAATAACTACTTTTTGATCTCATCTTCACCCAAAATTGAGATGTTTCCTCTACTCTCACATCTTCCTATCCTTTCACCTGACACAGTCTCATCCTCAATGAGCCTCCTCCTGATTCTGATGACACTTTCCATCTTGGAACCACTGTGCTGTCTTTCTGTCTCTCAGACCCTTCATAGCTTCTCAGATATTCTCACCATAGGTCCTGTGGTTAATGAGTTCAGCTCTCTTCTCAACGACAGTTTGGGCTCTCTCAGACCCTATACACTGAATTGTACATGATATGAACTCATTCATTCATTCCCCACTCATTAAGTATTTATTAAGCAGCTGGCATTTTTATATTGGAGATATGGACCAGTTCTCTGCCTTCCTGGAACTTGTAAAATAGTGTATGAGCCATACAGTTAACGTGAAACACGAAAGTACAAACTAAAGCGTTAGACAGAATTGACAAGGTACTGGGATGATAAATTTGTACTAAACATTTATAAGGACCAGGGACTTTTATAAATTTCTTATGACTATTAACTCATTGAATCACGACAACCACCCTCTGAATAACTGCTTCACATTATTCCCATTTTATACTGGAGAACAATTCAGTTTCTTGCCTGGGGGTCACACAAGTGATGGAGCTGGGATTTGAAATCAGGCAGTTTCCTTATGCCACCATCTTAACTGCTAAATCCCTGCTCTGGGGCAGTGGTTAGGGGATTTTCTTAGACAAGCTGGTCATTGAAGGCCTTTTGGAGAAGAAAGTTTTTAGCCTGAGGCTTCAGGAAAGAGAAGGAATCCTACACACAGTCATAAATAAATGAAAGAGCTAGGAAAGAATATTTCAGTGAGAGCAAGTAGAATGGAGCAAGGTCTGAGTAATAAGGGGAACAGGGTTTATTTGAAAAATGGAAAGAATGTCAAGATACCTGGACTACGGATAGGAAGGGAGAATGGCCTATGATTGGGCTGGAGAGGAGAGCTGAACCAGATGATCTGAGGCAGTTTTGGCAGAGTAAGGGATTTTTATTGTATTCAAAGAGCTATAGAGGATGGAGCTGGAGTCAGTTTTTACTTTTGAAATCTCTTTCTGGCAATTGTATGGAGAGTGGATTGAGAGTTAATAGAGGAAGTGGGGAAAACAGCTGGAAGCTCTTGCAGAGTCCAGGCTGGAGATATGACTTGGACTTCAGTGGTGGCTCAGTAGACGGAGAGCATGGCTCCATGGAGATACACTTAGGATCAACTGGACTAGGTGATGGGTGAACCCAGGGAGTGGGGGGAGGGAGAGAAATGAGGATGGGTCTCAGGTTTCCGACTCATACCTGTGAACTTTACCTTCATTTGACCAGGCAGACAAGACCAGCAGACAGCCCAGTCCTCACTTCTCTTCCTTTTACCCTATGGATTACCACAGATTTTCTGTCCTCCTATTTCCAATAACAGGGAGTTTATCTCCTTACCTCACTCCTATGTATCATCTTCAATCACCGATTTCCAGCCACCCTTCCTGTCTTCTCTGTGGTGACGCTCAGTCTCTTATCCTCATTCTGTTGTGTACCTTCAGGTTTTCTTCTGCTGGCATCTTCTTTCACTTATACAACAAATTCCAAGTTTTGTCTACTCTGAAACAAAGTAGACAGCTGTGACCTTGGACCTGTGACTTGACCTCCTTGGGCTTCAGTTTCCTGATACGCAAAATGGAAATAATACTAGTAACTATTTCAGACTGCTGTGATGCTTAATAAGTTGCCATCTATAAAGTATTTAGAATATTGTTTGGTGCATAGTAAATGCCCAGATTGAAGAAGGAAATGGCAACCCATTCCAGTGTTCTTGCCTGGAGAATCCCAGGGACAGAGGAGCCTGGTGGGCTGCCATCTATGGGGGCGCACAGATTCAGACATGACTGAAGCGACTTAGCAGCAGCAGCAGCAAATGCCCAGAAAGGCAACGGAGAAAAGGAAAGATACCCATTTGAATGCAGAGTTCCAGAGAATAGCAAAGAGAGGTATGAAAGCCTTCCTCAGTGATCAGTGCGAAGAAATAGAGGAAAAAAATAGAATGGGATAGACTAGAGATCTGTTCAAGAAAATTAGAGATACCAAGGGAACATTTCATGCAAAGATGGGCTCAATAAAGGGCAGAAATGGTATGGACCTAACAGAAGTAGAAGATATTAAGAAGAGGTGGTAAGAATAAACAGAAGAACTATAGAAAAAACATCTTCATGACCCAGATAACCATGATGGTGTGATCACCCAGCAAAGACTGACATCCTGGAATGCAAAGTCAAGTAGGCCTTAGGAAGCATCACTACGAACAAAGCTAGTGGAGGTGATGGAATTCCAGGTAGCTATTTCCAATCCTAAAGATGATGTTGTGAAAGTGCTACACTCCATATGCCAGCAATTTTGGAAAACTCAGCAGTGGCCACAGGACTGGAAAAGGTCAGTTTGCATTCCAATCCCAAAGAAAGGCAATGCCAAAGAATATTCAAATTACTGCACAATTGTACTCATCTCACATGCTAGCAAAGCAATGCTCAAAATTCTCCAAGCCAGGCTTCAACAGTATGTAAACTGAGAACTTCCAGATGTTCATGCTAGATTTAGCAAAGGCAGAGGAACCAGAGATCAAAATGCCAACATCCATTGGATCATCAAAAAAGCAAGAGATTTCCAGAAAAACATCTGTTTCTGCTTTACGTGACTACTGGAAAAACCATAGCCTTGACTAGACGGATCTTTGCTGGCGAAGTAATGTCTCTGCTTTTTAATATGCTGTCTAGGTTGGTCATAGCTTTTCTTCCAAGGAGCAAGTGTCTTTTAATTTCGTGGCTGCAGTCACCATCTACAGTGATTTTGGAGCCCAAGAAAATAAAGTCTCTCACTGTTTCTATTGTTTCCCCATCTATTTGCCTAAAAGATGATGTTGTGAAAGTGCTGCACTCAATATGCCAGCAAAGTTGGAAAACTCAGCAGTGGCCACAGGACTGGACAAATGTCAGTTTTCATTTCAATCCCAAAGAAAGGCAATGCCAAAGAATGCTCACACTACCACACAATTGCACTCATCTCACATACCAGCAAAATAATGCTCAAAATTCTCCAAGCCAGGCTTCAACAGTATGTAAACTGAGAACTTCCAGATGTTCATGCTAGATTTAGAAAGGCAGAGGAACCAGAGATCAAACTGCCAACATCCACTGGATCATCAAAAAAGTAAGAGATTTCCAGAAAAACATTTGTTTCTGCTTCACTGACTATGCCAAAGCATTTGACTGTGTGGATCACCACAAACTGGAAAATTCTGAAAGAGATGGGAATGCCAGACCACCTGATCTGCCTCCTGGGAAATCTGTATGCAGGTCAGAAAGCAACAGTTAGAACTGGACATAGAACAACAGACTGGTTCTAAGTAGGGAAAGGAGTATGTCAAGGCTGTACATTGTCACCCTGCTTATTTAACTTATATGCAGAGTACATCATGAGAAATGCTGGGCAGGAAGAAACACAACCTGAAATCAAGATTGCTGGGAGAAATATCAATAACCTCAGATATGCAGATGACACCACCCTTATGACAGAAAGCGAAGAAGAACTAAAGAGCCTCTTGATGAAAGTGAAAGAGGAGAGTGAAAAAGTTGGCTTAAAGCTCAACATTCAGAAAACTGAGATACGGCATCCGGTCCCATCACTTCATGGCAAATAGATGGGGAAACAGTGGAAACGGTGGCTGCCTTTATTTTTTGGGGCTCCAAAATCACTGTAAATCGTGACTGCAGCCAGGAAATTAAGAGATCATGGCATCTGGTCCCATCAGTTCAGTTCTGTCACTCAGTCATGTCCTGCTCTTTGTGACCCCTGGGACTGCAGCACATCAGGCCTCCCTGTCCATCACTAACCCCAGAGTTTACTCAAACTCATGTCCATTGAGTCGGTGATGCCATCCAACCATCTCATCCTCTGTCGTCCTCTTTTCCCCCTGCTTTCAATCTTTCCCAGCATCAGGGTCTTTTCGGATGAGTCAGTTCTATGCATCAGGTGGCCAAAGTATTGGAGTTTCAGCTTCACCATCTGCAGTAATTTTGGAGCCCAAGGAAAAAAAGTCTGTCACTATAGAGTTGAAGTATAAAGAAAGCTGAATGCTGAAGAATTGATGCTTTTGAACTGTGGTGTTGAAGAAGACTCTTGAGAATCCCTTGGACTGCAAAGAGATCAAGCCATAAATCCTAAAGGAAATCAGTCCTGAATGTTCATTGGAAGGACTAATGCTGAAGCTGAAACTCCAATACTTTGGCTACCAGATGCGAAGAACTGACTCATTTGAAATGACTCTGATGCTGGGAAAGGTTGAAGGCAGGAAGAGAAGGGGATGACAGAGGATGAGATTGTTGGATGGCATCACCAACTTGATGGGCATGAGTTTGTGCAAGCTCTGGGAGTTGGTGATGGACTGGAAGCCTGGCATGCTGCAGTCCATGGGGTCAGAAAGAGTTGGACATGACTGAGCAACTGAACAGAACTGAAGTGCTCAGTAAGTGTTGGCTAGTATTTCTTTCTAGGTAGAATCACTCATTCCTTCTTTTGATCTCTCATAGTACATTCTTCTATAATAATGATTATTACAATGTTATGATTGTGATAGGCTGTGGCTTAGAAAAAACGAAATCCAGAACCACAGCAGTGTTCTTTCCATCTCCTGTGTTATTTATGTGATACATGATCTATAGTGCACATTCAATAAATGTTTATTGAATTAAAGAAATGTGAGAAATTTTGTGGTTAATTTAAAGATGAATTAATAGGGGACCCAAGGTGAAGTTATTGCTAATGAAATCAGCTTTCGTGGTTAACCAAATTACATAGTCATTTGTAATTTTGTAATTTTAATCTTTGAATATATTAAATCTCTATATGTACTAAGATGAAAGTAGGAATCAAAATTTAATACTGTGCAATCTATGTGCTATATGCTTTTTATAATTACTATCCTCTTTTAATTTATTAATACAATTCTACAGTGGAAAAATTTGATTTGGAGTTCAGTGACTCTTCTAAGGTCACAAAACTCATGAGTGGTTGGAAACTTATATAGGTTTCCAATCCATAGAACCAAACTGTCAACTGTGTCTGATCTTTTTACTTTCCTGTATTTTACTTTTCCCCTTCCACTGTTGGTAACTTTCTACCAACACCTCTAACTCTACTTGCATTGACAATTTTATAATTTAGTTATAAGTGCCTTTGGTTCACTGATACTTACACTATACTTCTCATTGATATCTTTCTGGCAGTCTAAAAGTGTTTTTGTGACCAGATAAAGGAATTCTGGGTATGAACGGAGGAGTTGCTGTATTCAGTTCAGCCTGGTAAAAATATCAGACTTCAACTGTCAGCTGTGCTTAGCTTCACAGTCCTCCACTGGCGTGGTGTAACCCCAGCCATGGAAGACACCTCTCCCTGATGGCTCTCCTAGTCATGGAGGAAATGAGTACTTTTTGCCTCTAGTTTCTCCAGCTGTACCATCAGTTTCAGGTTGAACTTCCCTCAAAGCAGCTGCCACGCTCTTCAGTCATGAAATTCCCTTGGTTTCCCATACAGGAAAGCTTCATTCTTGAATCTTTCCCTTTCCTGGGCACTTCCCATCTAAACAGTGTCCAGCAATGACTGCCCTCTGCTCCCATGTTCTGTAAAGTTAGTTCCTCGGTGCATCTGCATGTTGAGTGTTCTGCAGAGGTCTTTCAGTCTGGAAAAAGTCCTGCAATCTCTGAGACACAATTTCTCTAAACTAAGATTTCTTTCACCCTGTATCTCTCCTTCCCAACAGTTTCAATATTCAGACTACCCAGGCTTCCATCAGTGATGAATCTGGCTCCTCCAGTCTCTGTTTTTACATTTGAGAACTTAGTCAACTGGAAAATAAGATCAGATTGCCCTGTTGTTGAAGGGGGTTTGTTTTTCCTTCTCTTTTTAGTTACAACACTAAATGGTGTATGAAAAACATTATACAGTGCTTGATGGCAAAAACTTGAGGATAAATTTGTACTCTTATAAAGGTGTATCTATTTCAAAAGATCTCGTAGGTTAAATAGATTACGTTACTTTTGAGTAACACATATATGATATCTCAGGGGAAAACAGTAACCTACTAATTAAATGATGGATGTTTGTGCAGCACAGCCTTCCTGTCCCCACCATTTTTTGAAGGATGATATTTTAGTTGATGGTGTCGATTTAGTGTATTATTCCATAAGCAGTTGGTCTTCACTAATACCTGCATAGACTCTGTTGTTAGGGAAATTAACCATTCCTGTGCTACAGCCTAGGGCTTCCCAGATGGCTCAGTGGTTAAGAATCCACCTGCCAACGCAGGAGATGCAGGTCTGATCCCTGGGTCGGGAAGATCGTCTGGAGAAGGAAATGGCAACCCACTCCAGTATTCTTGCCTGAATGATTCCACAGACAGAAGAGCCTGGCAGGCTATAGTCCATGGGGTCACAAAGAATCAGCCACGACTGAGCATGCATGCACTCATGTTCCAGCCTTCTAATCAGTGGCAGATGGAAATGGATTCCTGATTTATCTTCTTGTTTCTGCACTTGTCATCTTCCTAAACACAGCAGTCAGAGAGATTCTGTTCAAGTGCTGCTGCTGTTTTTCAGTCTCTAAGTTGTGTCTGACTCTTTGCAACCCCATGAACTGCAGCACGCCAGGCTTCCCTGTCCTTCACTATCTCCTAAAGTTTGCTTGAACTCATGTCCATTGACTTGGTGATGCCATCCAACCATCTCATCCTCTGTCACCCTCTTCTTTTGCCTTCAATCTTTCCCAGCATCAGGATGCTTTCCAGTCAGTTGGCTCGTCACATCAGGTGACCAAAATATTGAAGCTTCAGCATCAGTCCTTCCAGTGGATATTCAGGGTTGATGTCCTTTAGGATTGACTAGTTTGATCTCCATGCAATCTGAGGGACTTTCACGATTGAGTCTTCCCCAGCACCATAATTTGAAAGCATCAGTTCTTCAGTGCTCAGCCTTCTTTATGGTCCAACTCTCACATCCGTACATGACTACTGAAAAAACCATAGCTTTGACTATATCGGTCGATTAAAGTATAAGTTAGATAATTCTACTCCTGTGCTCAAAAACCTCCAGTGACTTCCTCTTTCTTACCAAGTGAAAGTCAACCCACAAGATCATCCATAATCTGTCTGCTGTCTTACTTCCTCTTTTCTTTGATTCTTCTACTACAGCCACATTGTGCTCATTGCTAGTCCTTGGACTTAACAGGCATTCTCTTGCCTTAGGATCTCTGTAAGCTTTTCCTGCATCTTGCTCCTGTATCCTTCTGGCTCCACTTATTTCAGATCTTCAAATGTTCTATGGCAGCTTCCCTGATGACACCATTTAAAAACCACAGGCCCCACATTTTCCAGTCCCTTTCTTCTTTGTTTTTCTCCATCATAGTATTTATTGTGTACATTTAGATATTTTATCTCTTTCCTCCCCTGAAATATAAGCTCATCTCAGCCACAAACCTTATCATTTATTCACTGCTTTATTCACAGCTTCAGGAACAGTGTCTGGTAGGTATTCAATAAACATTTGTTAATTGAGTGGCACAGTCTATGATTTTGGCATTCTTTCCATAGACTTCCCTTGAGTTCTCTGATAAGGCTGTATATAAGAGCATGGATCTGGCTCCTTGAGGAGACCACCAGGGATTTGAATCTGTCACTCACACCTACACAGTACCCACCTCTGGACCTTGGTGGGCTCTGCGGGTGAGCCCTTGTTCTTTAAAATCCTCATTTCTTGTATTTTCTTTTTTTCTTATTGTAACATCCCACGTGTAAGTCTGTCTCCCATGATTGAAGTCAGTCTTCCCATGAACCCTGTGAGATAGATTAAAAGAGGAAAGAACAGAACCAGTGATAATGGAGCATCACTTTGTTTCTGGGACTAAGCCAGGGACTTTCACAGTGGTCCTTTCATGTATGTGTCAACCCTAAGAGGGAGTTACATTCCTGCTTTACAGATGTGGCTCAGAGAACTGGTGACAGGCAACGTGCCTGAGATCACACCTAAGTCTCTCATACCTGAGCCTCTTCTCTGTCTTCCGTCCTCCTTCCTCCGTGCTCCCCTTATCTCCTTTGTGTGGGAGATAGTTTCACTTAAGTCATGTTTTAGACTTGCTGCTTCTTTAAAGCCTCTTTGGCTTTGGTGAAAACAAACAGTTGTAGGTTCATCCTTTTGGCTACTATTTGTCCTTGAGCGTGAACCCAGAGTCCACAGCAGTCAGATAGTTTAATGAACTGCAAACAAATGGGGTTTCCCACATGGCGCAGTGGTAAAGAATCTGCCTGCCAGTGAGGAGATGTGGGAGATATGGGTTCAATCCCTGGGTCAGGAAGATCCCCTGGGGAAGGAAATGGCAACCCACTCCAGTATCCTTGCCTGGAGAATTCCATGGACAGAGGAGCCTGACAGGTTACAGTGCACGGGGTTGCAAAGAGTCAGACATGATGGAAGCAAACAATAAGTGAACTGTCACTAAGTCATGTCCAACTCCTTGTGACCCCATGGGCTGTAGCCTGTCAGGTTCCTCTGTCCATGGAATTCTCCAGGCAATGATACCGAAGTAGGTAGCCATTCCTTTCTACAGGCGATCTTCTCAACCCAGGGATCAAACTCAGGTCTCCTACTTTGCAGGCCGATTCTTTTACCTCTGAGCCAGCAGGGAAGCCCCAAATGAACTGCTTAGGGTTTTGACTCATTGAAAGAAAGTTACCCAATAAGTTCAGAGCACTGTAGATGACAGAAATGAGATTGTCTTCAACATTTGGCTTGGCTTCTTGACAATGCGCACTGGGGATTTTATTTTGGGAACAATACTGAAGGGTCTTCATCCTGTAAAGGAAAGATTTAAACTCTTATAAGGCAGCATTTGAGTTTGTTTTCTGAAAAAAAGACAGTTGATTGGAAGGAAGCATATTTGTCTGTAGCAAAAGCACACACAACTTAAAAAATAAACTCAAGCCAAGTTTTCTCTGTTGGCAGAGTTCAAGACATACCATTATAATCAGTCTAGTTCTGAGAGAATGTCGCAAAGTTTAAAAAAAAGAGTCCCCAAATTATCCAAATAGTGAAACTTGAAAAGCAGCCAAGGAGAATTGCATCTTTCCTATTACTACCACATGTGCTGTCCTGTAAACCCCATTTCACAAAGAGCTGAATAATAGTTCACTGTCTCTACCAGAAGTGCTGCCCCACATCATCTCCTTGGCATGATGGCATTCTAGAGCAGGAAGCCACAAGCCTGTGGTTTTCCTTGCATGGTGTTCTCATCCTTGCTCACTGCCTGCTTCATTCACACCCAGCTCATGTGCTTTGAATTTAAGTTGTTTTTTCTTTTTCCCCCATGTAGGCTACAAGTGTTGCATTTACACACAGTAAAGTGGCTTTATTTCTCATCTGAACAATCTTGCTGTAGTGCTTTCAGAATTTTTTGTTGTTGTTCAGTCACTAAGTCCTATCTGACTCGGCAACCCCTTGGACTGCAGCACACCAGGCTTCCCTGTCCTTCATTATCTCCCGGAGTTTGCTTAAATGCATGTCCATTGAGTCAGTGATGCCATCTAACCATCTCATCCTCTGCTGCCCTCTTCTCTCTTTGCCTTCAGTCTTTCCCAGCATCAGGGTCTTTAACAGTGAATCTACTTTTCACATGGGTGGCCAAAGTATTGGAGCTTTTCAGCATCGGTCCTTTCAATGAGTATTCAGGGTTGATTTCCTTTAGGATTGACTGGTTTGATCTCCTTGCAGTCCAAGGGACTCTCAAGAGTCTTCTCCAGCACCCCAGTTCAAAAGGCATCAGTCCTTCAGTGCTTAGCCTTCTTTATGGTCCAACTCTCACATCCATACATGACCACTGGAAGAACTGTGACTACTATATGGACTTTTGTTGGCAAAGTGATGTCTCTGCTTTTTAGTACACTGTCAAGTTTTGTCATATCTTTTCTTCCAAGGAGCGAGCGTGTTTTTAGTTTTATGACTGCAGTCACCGTCCACAGTCATTTTGGAATCCAGGAAAAGAAAATCTATCACTGCTTCCACTTCTTCCTCATCTATGTGCATGAAATGATGGGACCAGATACCATAATCTTAGTTTTTTGAATGTTGAGTTATAAGCCAGCCTTTTCACTCCCGTCTTTCACCCTCATCAAGAAGCTCTTTAGTTCCTCTTCCCTTTCTGCCGTTAGAATGGTATCATTTGCATATCTGAGGTTGTTGCTATTTCTCCTGGCAGTGTTGATTCCCGCTTGAGCTTCATTCAGCCTGGCATTTCACCTGATGAACTTTGCATATAAGTTAAACAAACACGGTGACAATATACAGCCTTTTTGTACTCCTTTCCCAATATTGAATCAGTCAGTTGTTCCATGTAAGATTCTAACAGTTGGTTCTTCACTCCCATACGGGTTTCTCAGGAGACAAGTAAGGTGTTCTGGTATTCCTAGCTCTTGAAGAATTTTCCACAGTTTGTTGTGATCCACACAGTCAAAGGCTTTAGTGTAGTCAATGAAGCAGAAGTAGATATTTTTCTGAAATTCTCTGGCTTTTTCTATGATCGAATGGATGTTGGCAGTTTGATCTCTGATTCCTCTGCCTTTTCTAAATCCAGCTTGTACATCTGGAAATTCTCAATTAACGTACTAGTAAAGCCTAGCTTGATGGTTTTCAGCCTGACCTTACTAGCATGTGAAATGAGCACAATTGTGTATTAGCTTGAAAATTCTTTGGCACTGCCCTTCTGTGGGATTGGAATGAAAACTGACCTTTTCCAGTCCTGTGGCCACTGCTGAGTTTTCCAAATTTGCTGACATACTGAGTGTAGCACTTTAACAGCGTAATACTTTAGAATTTGAAATAGTTCAGTTGGAATTCACCTCCACTAGCTTTGTTCATAGTGATGCTTCCTAAGGCCACTTGACTTCACACTCCACGATGTCTGGCTCTAGGAGAGTGATCACACTATCATGGTTATCTGGGTCATTAAGATATTTTTTGTACAGTTCTTCTGTGTATTCTTGCCACCTCTTCTTAATATCTTCTGCTTCTGTTAAATCCTTGCTGTTTCTGTACTTTATTTGTGCCCATCTTTGCATAAAATGTTCTCTTGATATCGCCAGTTTTCTTGAAGAGATCTCTAGTCTTTCCCATTCTTTTTCCTCTGCTGCTTTGCAATGTTCATTTAAGAAGGCTCTCTTATCTCTCTTTGCTATTCTCTGGAACTCTGCATTCAGTTGGGTATATCTTTTCCTTTCTCTCTTGCTTTTTGCTTCTCTTCTTTCCTTAGTTATGTGTAAAACCTCCTCATACAACCACTTTACCTTGTCACATTTCTTTTTCTTCGGCATGTTTTTGGTTGCTTCTTCCTGTACAACGTTACAAACCTCTGTCTGTAGTTCTTCAAGTACTCTGTCTACTGGATCTCATCCCTTGAATCTGTTTATCACCTCCAGTGTATAATCATAACAGATTTGATTTAGGTCATACCTGAATTGCCTATTTTTCCTACTTTGTTCAATTTAAGCCTCAATTTTGCAATAAGGAGCTGATGATCTGAGCCACAGTCAGCTCCAGGTTTTGTTTTTGTTGACTGTATAGAGCTTTTCCATCTTTGCTGCAAAGAATATAATCAATCTGATTTCAGTATTGAGCACCTGATGATGTCCACGTGTAGAGTCGTCTCTTGTTTCGTTGGAAAAAGGTTTTCCATGACCAGTGTGTTCTCTTGACAAAACTTTATTAGCCATTTCTCTTCTTCATTTTGTACTCCAAAGCCAAACTTACCTAATACTCTAGGTATCTCTTGACTTCCTACTTTTCCATTCCAATCCCCTATGATGAAAAGGACATCTTTTTTTTTGGTGTTAGTTCTAGAAGGTCTTGAAGATCTTCATAGAACCTGTCAACTTGAGCTTCTTTGGCATTGGTGGTTGGGACATAAACTTGGATTACTGTGAATGGTTTGCCTTGGAAATGAACCGAGATCATTCTGTCATTTTTGAGACTGCACCCAAGTATTGCATTTCAGACTCCTTTGTTGACTATGAGGGCTACTCCATTTCTTCCAAGGAATTCTTGGCCACTGTAGTAGATAAAATGGTCATCTGAATTAAATTTGCCCATTCCCATCCATTTTAGTTCACTGATTCCTAAGATATTGATGTTCACTCTTACCATCTCCTGCTTGACAACATCCAGTTTACCTTGAATCAGGGACCTGACATTCCCGGTTCCTATGCAGTATTGTTCTTTACAGCATTGGACTTTGCTTTCACTGCCAGACACATCCACAACTGAGCGTCATTCCACTTTGGCCCAACTGCTTCATTCTTTCAGGCGCTATTAGCATTCAGGATACATGAGACAAATAAAATGGTTTACTACCCAAAAGAATGTTTTAAAAAGTGTTCATGTAGAAGCCTATCTGGAAGAACCCTTTTGGTAGAAGCAAAGCTGACTACTGGGTACAAAAAAAGAAGATTTGGACTTGCAAAGTGTAGAAGGCATGGGGCCTGGTACAGTGTGCCTCATGACTTGTCATCATATTTTAAGTCACGATTGCTGTGATTGTGGATTGTCTGTTTAGTCAAAAAAGAGAAAGAAAGAACAAAAAATGCTGTCTGATAGTAAATCTAGAAAGATCTGTATTTAAAATATTAGCTTGTCTTCTATTTACATAGCTGATCTTGGCTATGCCATTTCACATCTCTGAGTCACATATGCCTGATCTGTAAAACAGGAGTGATAATCTCTCCCTTCCAGGGCTTTAGAGGAAATGATATCTACATAATCACAGTATGTGTATCGTAGTCCCTTCCTTCACCGTGTCACCTGACATTGATGGCTTATTGGTTCTCTGAGTATAACTGGGTGGGTTTTCGCCTCCATGCCACTTTGTAATCCAGCTAGATCATTCCCGCCTCATTCTTTTTCCTTGAAGATGTTTTCCTAGCTCTGATTTTTGGAGTGGATGTACTGCAGGTTGAATCCTGAGAGGATGCCAGCACTGAACATCACATAATGATCCACTGTTAGATATGAAAACTAATATTTACATAGCACTTGAGCATTTAAGAAACACTTTCAAACATGACATCCTCTTTAATTCTTAAAATTACTTTCTGAAGTAGTTATTAGTATCTGTTGTTACTCCATCTTCTAGGAGAGGGAATCAGGACTCTGAAATGATCAGGGGCTCAACTATAGTCACATAGCTGGAAATAATGGAGTAAGCATGGCTTCCCCCAGTGGACCTCATAGTAATAAATAGTATTAATACTTTGCAGTTCCTGACCCCACCTCTCTCTCCTGTGTTCCCGCTGCCTTGCTGACACTGTGTCTTGGTCCCTTGTATTTCTGGGCATCCCCGTAGACTCTCATAGGTCCTCATGAATACATGCTCATAGCTACCACTTGGTGTTGGCCATTTTCCTCCTCGTCAGATTGGGTTTATTTTGGTGAGGTCTGCCACCTGAAAAGAAGCATTGTGAAGGTGCCTCCCTGTTGCTATGGCTACCGGTGCCTGCCATCAAAGGAACTTAAATTGAGGGCCCAGCCTCATTGTGTTCCCGAAGTCACCGGTGTTTTTCCTCACCTTGATGCTGCCTAAGCATCATGACGTTGCTGTCCGATGCCTCTGTGATAAGAACATCCATGTGGGGGGGAACCCTCAGCCTATTTTGACGCAAATGGGGCTTTATTCCTCAAGCCCCAAAGCAGTACTATTTTGTTCCTACTCCAGTGCTTATGAAGTTTGGTGAAAATAGTCCTTTTAGTTTCATTATAGTCCTCTTAAAAGTCCCAGTGAGGGCTTTTGTTAGCCAGGGTTCTCCAGAGAAACAGAGCCAAAAGATATATAGGTGGCTAAGTAGGTAGGTAGCTAGAAAGATAGGTAGTAGATAGATAGAAAGATTTATTATGAGAGATAGGTTTATGTGATTATGGGAGATACTCCCAAGATTTCCATCTACAGTCTGGAGGCCCAGGCAAGCAGGTATGTAGATCCAGTCCAAACTGAGAGGGCTGAGGAAGAATAGGGGAGCCCATGGTCTAAGTTCCAGTCCAAGTCAAAATGCCTAAGAACCAGGAATGCAGATGTCTGAGGGTAGGAGAGATGAATGTCCCAACTCCAGCCAAGAGGATGGACTCACTCTTCCTCTACCTTTTTGTATATATGAGCTCTTAGCTGTTTCAGTGTTGCCCACCTGCATTGGCCAGGGTGACCTTCTTCCCTTAGTCTAGGGATTCAGATGCTGATCTCTTCTGGAGACACCCTCACAGACACATCTGGAAATAATGTTTACCAGTCTTTTGTATTGTCTTTTGGTCCAGTGAAGTTCGCATATAAAATTAGCCATCATAGGTGTTATTGAGATACACAATTATAAAAGATAAATTCAAGGGACAGGTAACATGGTGACCTTATTAGAATCATCTTCTGACTCCATTGATCATTAACTGCTGTGCCTGAGGAACTATTTCTTGTCTTTCAGTAAGTTTTTTTTTTTTCATCTGAATTTCCTTTGTTCTTTAAGTAAATAAACTACCTTCTGGTGATCCCTACTTGTCTTCAGACACAACCGATCCTGTTTGGTGACCATAGCTCAGGCCCATATAGGGTCCTCTGCCATTCACATAATATTTTAGTAGTACTTTGACTTTCGGACTTCAGAGATCAATAACAGTTCAGAAACAATTTGCAGAAATAATATTGAATTGCCTACTGTTTATTTTGCCAACTGAGAAAAATAAATCAAACAATAAAAACCAAAACAATAGATACTTACTAAACCATACAGAAAGAGCTGGACCTTTGCCAACTCTTTAGTTTCAATAATAGAAAGATGATTTTACCACCGAAAGAGGAGGAAAGACGTATTATCCAAAGAACAGGCATGTTACAGAATACATAGCTTTATAAAAAATCCACACATCCTTCTCCCCTGTTGTTGCAGACTGTAAAATTCTTGTCACACTGTGGTATTTCGGAACTATTCGATCGCTTCATTTGCTATTCATAGCACTTACTGTGAGGTAAGTGTTATCATTATCCCATTTTACAACTGTAGAAATTCAGGACCAGAGAAGTTGGGCATCTTGCCAGAAGTCACAGAGTAAATGAGAGTAGCTGAAACTTAAATTCAAGCCCTCCACTGCCAGTCTTGCCTGGGCTTGGCTGAACAACTGCAGATGATGGGGATATTCGTATGGAATTGTCTGCTTATATTTTTCGAATGTTTTGAGTTTTTAAAATAAATTTATTTAAATTAGATTATTGTTTGCAATTTCCCCAGTGTGTCGTTTTGGCCATGTGATCTTTATTAAGGAACAGGCATATGTATCTATAAAATGTATCACTCTGAATAATTGGCCTTATAATTTGTGGGCAGATTCTTCTATCTCTTTAGTCTATGAAGAATTTACTACAGAAAAAAAACCATGGGACTGTTATTATCATTCTGAGTGTTGCAAAGGTCCTCTCTGTATGCTCACAAAAAAAATGGACAGTATGACAACTTCCTAGATTTCATCTTTCCCTTCTCTCCTCTACCTCATTCTTCATATGTCTGTCTCTTCCCTGGATTTTTTTCTGTATTTTTGTCCTTTGAGATTTTGGTTTTCTGGCCATTCTATATTTTTCTCCTTTGAGATTGTGGTTGTCTGGCCATTAGAAGCTTCTCTAGGTGTTCAGTTCAGTTGTTCAGTCATGTCCAACTCTGTGACCCCATGGACTGCAGCATGCCAGGCTTCCAGTCCATCAACAACTCCCGGAGCCTGCTCAGATTCATGTCCATCGAGTCAGTGATGCCATCCAACCATCTTATCCTCTGTCATCCCCTTCTCCTCCTGCCTTCAATCTTTCCCAGAATCAGGGTCTTTTCCAATGATTCAGTTCTTCGCATCAGGTTGCCAAAGTACTGGAGTTTCAGCTTCAACATCAGTCCTTCCAATGAATACTCAGGACTGATCTCCTTTAAGATAGACTGGCTGGATCTCCTTGCTGTCCAAGGGACTCTCACGAGTCTTCTCCAATACCACAGTTCAAAAGTATCAATTCTTTGGCGCTTAGCTTTCTTTATAGTACACCTCTCACATCCATACAGGACTACTGGAAAAACCATAGATTTGACTAGACAGACCTTTGTTGGCAAAGTAGTGTCTCTGCTTTTTGATATGCTGTCTAGGTTGGTCATAGCTTTTCTTCCAAGGAGCAAGCATCTTTTAATTTCATGGCTGCAGTCATCATCTGCACTGAATTTGGAGCTCCCCAAAATAAAGTCAGCCACTGTTTCCCCATCTATTTGCCATGAAGTGATGGGACCAGATGCCATGATCTTAGTTTTCTGAATGTTGAGCTTTAAGCCAACTTTTTCACTCTCCTCTTTCACTTTCATCAAGAGACTGTTTAGTTCTTCACTTTCTGGCAGAAGTCAGTTCTTAATTAATAGATCAAGATTTCCTCATGTTGGGATAGCACCTTTGTCCAGATCAATCTGCAGTTTACATCAACCATAAACATGTACAGAATGGTTTATTTTTGAGGGGGTTGGGCTGGAGGGATAGAGAAAATCAGGCAGTAGACTCTTGGTGTGCGTGGACCTGACATTTGACGTTTCTGCTTTTCAAAAATGAGTCTGGAGGCTAATGCTCTCTAGTCACTTGTAATTTTGCCAGGACATCAATTTCAACCAAATATGTGAACTCTAAGTTGTGCCCAGAATCTATATTTTATTTATAGTTTATTTATTTATTTGGTTGTGCTGGGTCTTAGTTGTGACATGTGGGAACTAGTTCCCTGACCAGGTATTGAACCCAGGCTCCCTGCATTGGGAGCGTAAAGTCCCCAGAACCTATATTTTAATATGGCTTTTATTGTTTATATATACTTCATGGTCTTGTTTGGTTCTTATAAAAAAGTGATGTGAATCTCGGAAATGTGACAAACTATATTTGATAGACTTAGGGGTAGCAGAAAAAATTGAGTTACTCAGAAAAGTCTTGGTTTCATTATTCTCAAATATAAAGGATGTATGATATATTTGAGCCCTTTCTACCAAAATTATGTTGAAGGGCCTCCTTTCACCCACTTCATTTCTGGAATTTTATGCATTAGCCTCTGGGGAATTTATTATTCTTTTGAAGCAAAACTCTTTCAAAAACTTCTTTTGATTGTTTACGTATTTATTTTTAATTGGGAAAAGTAAGGAGAATTTGGACTCTAGAGACTTGGAGAATGGAATATGAATATGAACGTAAGTTCTTTGTTTTCAGGGAAGATTGTTTCAACTTCTCATTTTCATCAGCACTTACAGTGATCATGATACAAATATGTTTCTGTTCTATCCACTGATTGCTTGTTTCCCAAGATAGATACTTACTGGGGCAAGACATTTCCTTGAAGCCTTTTGATTTTCCAGGTGGAAGGACATCTAATTTTCTTTTAAATTGGGTTCAGAGAAGACTACATCCCTTTTTATCCTACCTTTTGCCAAGCAGCTTTTCATGATTACAGAAAAGTTTATGAAAACATCGGTCTCTGGTTTCTCTTCTGGAGAAATCTCTCGGGATTCTGGGATGAAAGATGGAATGAAAGTAGGAGTGGGAGGATCTGAATCAAGGGGGGGATTTTTTTTTAGAGTATCAGCTAGAAAATGCAGAATTTTAGAAGTGATTATTTTAGTGTTTATAGTAAAGTTCATTAATTTCTCAAAAGGACACGTTGTCTGGGATGAGAGTGAATAGGTTCCTTTGGGATAGATAAAATTTTGTCTGATAAGTCTTTATTCTTTTATCTCAATTTGTAATTTCCTGCTTACTCATAAGAAGGCTTGGGGGACCCTAGGAGATCTCAAAACACAGAGTCTCTGGAACTTAAGAGATTAAATGTCATACATCTGTTCATTCATTCAGTCATTCAGCAAATACTTACTATGTATAACTTCTCCAGGCATGACAGTAGAGGCTGAGTATAAAGTGGGGAACACTAGAAAAATAGTCTCTACTCTCGTGAAGCTTACTGGGGAGAGGGAAAATCAATACAACAGTACAAATAATGGAAATTTTGTTGAGGACTGTGAAGGAAAGTGGGGAAAAGGAGCAGGAAGAGAGAGAGAGTTTGGGTTTCTGCTCCAGATCTTGCCTCTTTACCTTTAGTGAAGCTGTCACCCACCCAGCAGAAGAGGACACCTACATGCCAGCAGTGTTCCTAGAAAGAGCTCTGGACCACTTCTTGCCTCCTTTCCATCCATCTATTGATTCACACATTGATTTAGCACACATCGGTTGAGCATGGGGTCACTTCCAGGCAGGCTTGGTGTCAGGCACTGGGAATGTGATTATGGAAGACAGGTGTGGTTTCCAGCCCCATGGTGATCACTGACTGGTGCAAAGTGAAGACTATGTATAACCATAGTTACCAGGCAACTAAGATGCAGTGGTTATGGACTCTGGCAGAGACAGTGCTGGGCAGTAAGAGGTGGATAACTCTACCTGGGGATGAGGGATAGTGTACAGAAGACTCAAGAGGAAAGGGGAAGGGGTGTGAAGAGTATTACAGGCAGAAAAAACAGCTTATACTAAAGGGGTAGGAAAAAGCAGGGTTTTCCAGTGAACCAGATAAAGTTAAGAGTGGTGGAGTGAAGATGTGGAGGGAACAGAAAATTGGACAAGGTAATGCAGGACTTAGAAGGTCATGTGAATTAGTTTGCATTTACTTAAAGCCTCAGTTCTAGGCATCTTGGTTTCATCCTCATGTCTTTCTTCTTTCATTCTAAGAACACTGCTTCTTGATTATACCTCAGTCCCTGGAACCCAACTCTTTTATCTCTCTGCTTTGTTGGTGGTCTTGAAACGGGACTGGATAATAGGGGCTTAGACTCAGGGAAACTTTCAAAATACTTAAAATGTGGTGTAGACTGTTTTTATGACATAAATGTACTGAGCATCAAAAATGCTGAAGAGCTGGTCTTACCTGAACCAGGGTGGATAGGTATTGGAGTGAGTCCTGGAAACAACAGGACTTCCAAAGGCTGGTAGCCAGGAAGCTTGTGTTCACTGCAATGTGTAGTATTTCTGCCTCTTGCTTTCTGAAGATCAAGCACTTTGGGAAAACTGAGGCTGCTCAAAGGATAAATGTTGGTGAATTTGCTTCCTTAATCCTCCTAAATCCCCCATCCTTGAGAAGTAACAAGAGTTACAAGGGATTTCATTTAGGCCCACAGTTTTCCATCTGAAATGCTTGGAACCAAATATATTTCACATAGCAAATGTTTATGATTTGACAAAAGTAAAATGAAGCATGCTTTTGTGACACCCCCAGAGGGTCTGGAGTGGCACCTTGCAACCACCAGATTAATGTTTCTGCAGCAAAGTGTATATATAGCCACACAAAGTTAGATGAACTGAGATTTTAAAAAGTATTTGGACAGTTCAGGTCAGGTTTTACCCCCAAATGAGTTAAGCTCACAACAGCTTTGGCTGCTGGATGATTTAGGTAAAGATGTTTAGATTTCAGAACTTTTGTATTTCAGAATTGCAGATTAAAGAGTGTGTGGATCTGTAGCATATCAATTTGTTAGGCACAATTGAAAAAATTATTCACAATAGGAATTTAGAAACTCTAGAAAATTCTTAACCAGGGGTGTGCGGATCTGGTGGGAGACCTAGTAAATCAGGCCGTCTGGGAGTGGACTGGGGAGAGATACTTTTAACAAGCTCCCTGGCTGACTCTGATTCACATCAAAATTTAAGAAGCTCTGCTCTAAAAAGAAAATTTCAAGGAAGATTGTGAATCTTCTCTACACATGGGAGAAAATGTTGATTTTCTTTAGATCTCTGTGAATTGATAAATGTATCAACTTTGCATCAAACAGGCTCCTCTTTGCTAAGATTGTGGTTCAGGTACTGATTCAACTTGTTGGATTTCCTTGTGCCTCTAGAGATAAAGACTACCCTGTGGGACATCCCATTGGTGATTCACTGGATCTTTGACTACTGCAGGCTCCCCAGTTACTCAAGTGCTTTGGCAACAGCTTTCATAGGACCAGCCCTCCACTGGGCACTGTAGGAAGAACGGCTGATCCCTGCCCTCAAAGAGCTGAAAATACCTGAACATGTTAATATTAATGAATGCCAAGACCTTTTAACTTGGGCTCAGTTCAGCTCAGTACTGTTACAGTTTCAGAGCTACATTGACACTTGTTCTTTTAAAACTTTTATTTAATGTTTACTTTTTGACTTTCGGGGAAATAATCAACTCATATGGCAGACATACTAGAGAGGGAGGGAACCTCTTCAGAAGCATATGGGAGACATTTTGCAATGGATCAAGGCATGAATATTTTTTTTCATACCCTATTTTTATAAACGGGATTAATTGGGAGTGGAGTGAAATAACAGGGTCTTTGATAACCAGCTTTATTAGCTTTATGCTCTTGGGCATATTAACTAAATCTCTGCATCTCAATTTGCCCATATATACTGTGAAGACGTAATGTGTACTTCATGGCCTTGCTGTGTGGATGAGGTCAGCTTCTCACTGTGGAACACTGAAACAGTGAATACTGATTTCTTCATTCTCTCTGCTCCATAACACTTTTGATGTTTGTGGACTCTGCACTTGTTTCTCTCTCCTTTGCTGTTGATCTGTTACCTGTTGATGTCATACTGAATTGTGAGCTCTTGGAGAACATGGGCCTGGTATTTCTAATTCCTCTGTCCCTTGTGACTTCCCTGGTGGCTCAGATGGTAAAGCATCTGCCTGCAGAAATGGTATGGACCTAACAGAAGCAGAAGATATTAAGAAGAGATGGCAAAAATACACAGAAGAACTGTACAAAAAAGATCTTCACGATCCAGATAATCACGATGGTGTGATCACTCATCTAGAGCCAGACATCCTGGAATGTGAAGTCAAGTGGGCCTTAGGAAGCATCACTACGAACAAAGCTGATGGAGGTGATGGAATTCCAGTTGAGCTATTTCAAATCCTAAAAGATGATGCTGTGAAAGTGCTGCATTCAAGATGCCAACAAATTTGGAAAACTCATCAGTAGCCACAGGACTGGAAAAGGTCAGTTTTCATTCCCCATCCCAAAGAAAGGGAATGCCAAAGAATGCTCAAACACTGCACAAATGCACTCATCTCACACTCTAGCAAAGTAATGCTCAAAATTCTCCGAGCCAGACTTCAACAGTACATGAACCGTGAACTTCTAGATGTTCAAGCTGGTTTTAGAAAAGGCAGAGGAACCAGAGATCAAATTGCCAATATCCACTGAATCATTGAAAAAGCAAGAGAGTTCCAGAAAAACATCTATTTGTGCTTTATTGACTATGCAAAAGCCTTTGACTGTGGATCACAACAGACTGTGGAAAATTCTGAAAGAGATGGGAATACCAGACCACCTGACCTGCCTCTTGAGAAAGCTGTATGCAGATCAGGAAGCAACAGTTAGAACTGGACATAGAACAACAGAGTGGTTCCAAATAGGAAAAGAAGTACGTCAAGGCTGTATATTATCACCCTGCTTATTTAACTTATATGCAGAATACATCATGAGAAATGCTGGGCTGGAGGAAGCACAAGCTGGAATCAAGATTGCCAGGAGAAATATCAATAACGTCAGATACGCAGATGACACCACCCTTAAGGCAGAAAGCAAAGAAGAATTAAAGAGCCTCTTGATGAAAGTGAAAGAGGAGAGTGAAAAAGTTTACTTAAAGCTCAACATTCAGAAAACTAAGATCCTGACATCTGGTCCCATCACTTCATGGCAAATAGATGGGGAAACAGTGGCTGACTTTATTTTGGGGGGCTCCAAAATCACTGTATATGGTGATTGCAGCCATGAAATTAAAAGATGCATACTCCTTGGAAGGAAAGTTATGACCAACTTAGACAGCATATTAAAAAGCAGAGACATTACTTTGCCAACAAAGGTCTGTCTAGTCAAGGCTATGGTTTTTCCAGAGGTCATGTATGGATGTGAGAGTTGGACTATAAAGAAAGCTGAATGCCAAAGAATTGATACTTTTGAACTGTGGCATTGGAGAGGACTCTTGAGAGGCCCTTGGAGTGCAAGGAGATCCAACCAGTCCATCCTAAAGGAGATGAGACCTGGGTGTTCATTGGAAGGACTGATGCTGAAGCTGAAACTCCAATGCTTTGGCCACCTGATGCGAAGAACTGACTCATTTGAAAAGACCGTGATGTTGGGAAGGATTGAAGGCAGGAGGAGAAGAGGATGATAGAGGATGAGATGGTTGGGTAGTATCACCGACTCAATGGAAGTGAGTTTAGGTGGACTCCGGGAGTTGGTGATAGACAGGCCTGGCGTGCTGCGGTTCATGGGGTTGCAAAATGCGAACATGACTGAGCAACTGAACTAAAGTAAACAACGCAGGAGACCTGGATTCGATCCCTGGGTTGGAAAGATCTCCTGGAGAAGGAAATGGCAACCCACTCAAGTACTCTTGCCTGGAAAATCCCATGGACGGAGGAGCCTAGTAGGCTACAGTCCATGGAGCCACAAAGAGTCAGACAGAACTGAGTGACTTCACTTTCTTTCACTTTCTTTTTTTTGTCATGTGGTAAGCCCTTGGCAAAGGTTTGTTGAAAAGGAAGAGAGCAGCCTGGACTACAGACTGTGAAGGAGTGGGGTTTGGTATACTACTAGTTAATGACCTGGCTCGCCAGTAAAAATGTGTATTCTTTTTATTATTCATTATACTTACATAAAGCTTGTATAGCACACATTTATAAATCATGATGAAATATACAGTACCCTTTATTGTCAGTTTCATAGAGCTAATTGATTCTCTCAGAATGCCTCCCTAAGTCTAGATCAGTGCTTCATAGACAGTGGTCAAATATGACCCACCACCCACTTTTGTAAAGAAATTTTACTGAAGGATAGCTGTACCCAATGACTGCCATTATGCTACAGTGGCAGAATTGAGAATTGTAACAGAGACCAGACAGCCCTCAAGGCATATGTATTATTTAGTTCTTTAGGGAAAAGTGAATCTTTGTCTCTTCTCTCCTTCTCCTATTCCTCTTCCTTCTTTTAGAACCCCTTAGAAATGTAAAAAGTACTTTTAGCTTGTGGACCATCAAAAATAAGCTAAGGGCTAGATTTGTTCATTGAGCCATAGATCACTGAGCCCCAGTCTAGCCAGTCAACAGAACAATAAGTCAATCTCTGATTTGTATTGTTTTCCAATTACTGTGGTATAAATACTTCCAACATGGTTGATTTCCAGTTACCAACATGATATTACTGAATGTGAAATTAGAACAGATGCACAACAGCACACCCTCATGTAATATTTCTACTATACAGAATCAATAGATGTAAATAACCATAAGAGCATAGATAATAGTAAAATGTAGTGAAGTAGCGAAGTGATGAATTTTGAACATTTATTACCTTTGTTTTTAGTAACATGTGATAATGTTTATATAATTTAATTTTTAACATTAATTCATTTATTTGTTTTATTGAAGTGTAGTTAATGTACAATGTTGTTAGTTTCTGCTGTACAACAAAGTGATTCAGTTATATATGTATATATACACACATCCATATTCTTTGTCATATTTTCCATTATATTTTATTATAAGATATTAAATATAGTTCCCTATGCTATACAGTAAGACTTTGCTGTTTATCTGTTTTATATACAGTAGTTTATATATGCTAATCCCAGACTTCTACTAATTTATCCCTCCCTCTCTTCCTTTCTCCTTTAGTAAGCATATGTTTGTTTTCTATACCTGTGAGTCTGTTTTTGTTCTGTGAACAAGTTCATTCGTATATAACTTAATTTTTAAATAATAACTGTTACTGACAACTGGATTGCAAATTTCCTGAAAGTTTAAGATTCAGCTCTTGCAAGTTGGTAAAATCTGGCTCCATCACATTTCTGGATGTTTGAGTTAGTCCCTAAAGGGTCTTGATAAGCCTAAGAAGAGAGAGGCAGGTGTTCCATCTTTGTATCTCATTTCTTTGTCCCATAGCTTTCATCTAGTTAAAATCCTAGCAACACTGACATAGAATCTGATCTGAATTAGACTTCTTCCCTACAAAATGTCTAAAGTGAACTAGCAAAGGTAAGGATGAGGGTGAAACCCAATGCGACCCGATGGACTGTAGCCTGCCAGGCTCCTCTGTCCATGGAATGCTCCATTCTCCAGGCCAGAATATCTGAGTGGGTAGCCGTTCCCTTCTCCAGGGGACCTTCCCAACCCAGGAATTGAACCCAGGCCTTCGATTGCAGGTGGATTCTTTACCGTCCTAGCCACCAGGGAAGCCCAGAAGGGCCACATAGAGATTCAAATTGCTAAAACAGTCCTCTTCACCATTGGACACCCTAGTCAGTCCTGCCAACTCTATTGATAGTTCTTACGACCCTGTTCTTATGAATAGGCTTCACCCGATGGTGTAAATGGAGTTTTGGGAGGAAGGAGACGAATTTTTGGAATTGTTTGGTTTCATTTATTGTTGGCTACATATAGTAACTGGACATTTGGCTTCTCTGCTTGAGAGGCTTATCCTTTTCTTGGATGGCAAGGTGATGCCCTATTATTTGCAATATTACACTTGTAGGGAGGAGCAAGGAAGAGGCAAAGCCTGCTCATGTAATCATTATCATGAACCAACAACAGGGCAAAGCATGCTTCATACCATGCCTTTCATGCCGAGCTCAATGGGTGTAATTTTATAATCTTGCAGGAAGGATTCTTTAGGTCACTCACACCATGAGAGGCAAAAAGGAAAAGCTAATTTAACAAGGTTGTCACCTTCTTGAAAGCATATTCAAAAGCTTGCTACTAGAAGACATTTGAAAGAAGGCAATGGTGAGTGCCGAAAGCTTTTTCCCTTCTCTCCATTTTACTTTTCTTCATTCAACAGGGACTTGTGGAAATAAAATATGTCTAAGGAATAGAGAAGGAAAGGAGAAGAGCGAAAAGCTACATTTCTTTTTTTTTTCTTTGAAATCTGTACATGAAGGATCTGTGGCTTGTGTGGAGTGGGTGAGGTGCTCTGTAGCTCTCAGTGACATTACCAAGGGGAATCTGGGGCCAGAGGTGTACAGGTGGGGCTGTCAATCAGAGACAACATCAAGGGCTCTTACAAAAACAAAAGGAAAGAAAATGGATGTTTAATCAATACAGTTGCTCTCTGCTTAACCTTTTGTGTTTTAAGCAACATTCACTGGAGCCCAGCACCAGAGTCCAATATTTAACACATAAAAGGTACTCAAAAAGCTGAAGCCTTGGAGAGCAGCTGGAAAGTGAGGATGGAATTGAGGGTTAAGAAATGGAAAGAAAAAGACTTGAAGGAGAGGAAGGTCAAATGGATTTTTAAAGGCCGGGATCCATTAATAACAGGCTGGGGACCACTAAGGGACAGATAGATGAGCCCAGTGGTAGATTGCGTGGATGCTGGGTGCCTGGTGATCCTACACTGGGTTCAGCTCAGGTTCCCTTTCCTTATTCCTGGAGGGAATCAGAATAACTCCAGCTTTGACTGAAAAAGAGGAAGAAGTAGCCACAGCAGGCTCAGGTTATCACTTGGTCTGCTGTTATTTCTGGTGATGCCTGGTCAGCTCATTATTTCCACTCTACCTTCAAGTACATAATTAACAGTATGTCACTGATAATTACAATTATCAATTGTGGAGGAGGCAGCGTCAAGCAAATGTCAGAGAAAAGAGCCTGCCAAGAGCATGTGGCTCTTTGGCAACACCAAGGGGTTAGGCCACTCAGAATCTCCTACCTGGCCTATGGAAGTAGCCTCTTGAGTAATAGCCTGCCTCCACGTTCAGGTCATACTCCACACTTCTACCAGTTATATTTTTTAGGTAAAACAATTTTGAAAATGTGAAAATCACAGAAAAGCACAAAGAGGGAACTGAGAACCATCTGTGTCTCACTCAGCACATTTTTATTTGTCTTCCTTTTGTCTTTATCCTCCTCCTTTATTTATTGAGTACCTACTATGTGGCAGAAACTGCCACAGTATGTTATAGGAGATATAAAGATGAATATAACTGACCCCTTGTCTCAGTCTGGAGGGGAAGACATACGGACAAATGAATGTAGTATTCTGTATCCGCATATGCACATGTTTTGGTTTTATTTTTATAATAGTTTGGTTATTCATTTTTATTAAGAAATATATGTGAACAGTACAAGATTGAAAAATTACAAAAGGGCATCGAGTGAAAGGTAAATCTGTTTCGTATCCCTGTCCTTTAACTGCACAATTTCCCATCTTAGAGGCAACCACAGGTACCAGTTTCATATTTTTCATTTTCTCTTTCTCTCAGTATATATACATGCATATATTTATAAGTAAATGTATATATATACATGGAAGTATATATAATTTATATGTAGCATAATGTATACCTCATTTTGTATCTTCCATATTCTTTTAGTATATTTTAGAGATTATTCATCAGCACAGAAAGAGCAGAGCTTACTTTTTAAATTAGCTATATCACATTCCACTTACATATACATATATTAAAATTCATATAAAAATAGGCATTTTATATATAAAAGTTTACATCAACCATATATAAATATCAAAACTACATATATTTTAAAATCTATCCTTGACTATTATAGGCTCTCTGGTACAAAGTGTTGAGTTAATTGTACTCCTCAATTCATGGAATGTCATCAACAACGATCCTTATGAAGTTTTCTCCTTTTGCTCAGTACTGTGTTTTTAGATCTATCCATGTTGCTTTTTAGCCAGCTTTCTAGTTTTGGGAAGTTTTTATTGGTCATTTTATTGACCAACATTTTAAAAACGATTCTAATTTTTAGAACATTTTATGATTCACATCAAAAATTAGGTGAAAGTTCAGAGATTTCCCATTCTCTACCTGCCCCCACACATAATAACCTCCACCGTTATCAAAGAGTCAGACACGACTTAGTGACTTAACAACGTTATCAACGTCTGCCAGTAAAGTGGTATATTTGTTATCATTGATGAACCTGTACTGACACATTATAATCACTCAAAGTCTATAGTTTACCGTAAGGTTAACTATTGGTATCGTATATTCTGTGAGTTTGGATGAATGGATAATGGCATAATCTTCTTGTGTGGGTTTTGGCAAATTGTGTTTTTCAAGAAATGGTATATTTCATCTAGGTCATCAAATTTATAAGCCTAGTGTTACTCACAACATTCCCATATTATCCTTTGAATGTCCATGGGATCTGTAGTGATTTCCTTTTTTTTTCATTGTTTTAATATGTATTTCTGTAAATATAAATGAGTCTGGGCACATTTTCATATGCTTGCTAGTCTGTTGAAATTCCTCTTAAGTGTACTGTTAGTTCATGTCTTTGTTCCATTTTCTGGCTAGACTTCCTGTTCTTTCATTATTGATTTCAGAAGTTCCTTGTATATCCTATGAATTCTGGATATTAGTCTCTTGTTTTTAGACAATGAAAATATTTTCTTCTGTTGTTCGTCTGCTAACATTGTCAAGGGTGTTCTGCGTGTAATGGATGTCTATAATTTTTATGTAATGAAGTCTATCTTTTTTTTGCCTAATGGATCAAAATTTCAGATTTTTCTTTCAGAAGTTCTCCCCATCATAGGGATATAGATATTCTCCTACATTATTTTATATCAAACCCATTATCTCTGTCATCTACATCTTTAATTCTTCTGTAGACAGTGTTGTGTATGTTGTAAAAAAGGGTCTAAGTTCTTCACATTGAGCTGGTTATTTCTAATACCATCTATAAAGAATAAGCCTTTTCTATGTTGCCTTGTAGTGCTACCTTTATTATGTATCAGGTTACCATAAATTCATGAATCTATTTCAGAACAATCTACTACCCTCCATTGGTTTGTTTGCTCTTGTTACATGTTGATTTGATTGCAGTGGGTTTGTACATATCTTAATATCTGGAAAGCAGGTTTCCACTCTTTTTAAAATTTTATTGAAGCATACTTGATTTAAAATGTTGAGTTAGTTTCAGGTGTATAGCAAAGTGGTTCAGTTATACATATACATATATGTATATATTTTGTATATGAATATACAAAATAAAAGAATAATAAATAAATTCATATTTAATAAAAATAATGAAGAATAATATATTTATTTATAAATAATAAAAATAATTTTTTTGCATTCTTTTTGCATTCTTATCACAGAATATTATCACAGAATATTGAGTAGACATCTTCACTCTTTCTTTACTCTTTCAAACCTGACTTAGCTAATCATAAGCATTTTTTTTCCTTATAAATTTTTGAATAAATTGAGTTCCTTAAAGACCTAACTGAAATATAGTGTAGGATTTAATTTTTAGGTTAATTTTGGGAGAAATTAATATTTTTATGGTATAAAGTATTATTATTGAAGATCATAAGCTTTCTCTCCATTTACACAGATCTTATATGCTCCTGAAAAGACAAATTAGAAATACCTCCATCAGGTCTTTATACACTACATCAAGTTTAGATAACTAATTTTTCTTGTTATTTTGAATGATATCTTATACTTGATAACATTTTCTGTTTAGCAATTCCTGGGGAAGAAAAATGCTATTTTTATTTAATATGTTTACCTTGAAATCTAGTAACCTCATTGAACTCATACCTTGATACCTTGATAATTTCATTGCTTTTTTCTTCTATGTAGATGATCACATTATTTTCAAGCACTGATTATTTCTTTCCTTACAGTTCTCATTTCTGTTATTTCTTTTCTTACTATATTGACATGACCTAGTATTATGGTACATGGTAAAAAGCCATCTTTGTCTTGTTTACATACTTATTAAACTTTCTCTAAAAGAGAAATATATATAGTAAATTTTTAGATATAATATTTTCCATGTTAATGAAGTTCCCTTCAATCCCTGGTTTGCTAGTTTTGTCATAAATAGGTGATAAACTTTTTTTTCTGTATCTGAGGTTTTTCTGATTTAGTTTTCTTGCTATTAATGTGTTGCGTTTCCTTGGAATATTTTTTGTATTGAATTTTCTTTGCCTTCTTGGAATAGACCTTACCTGACCATGATGCATTTTGTTTTATATATACTGTTAGATGTTGTTAGCCTGTATTTTTGCTTCTGTGAAATTAAGTCTGTTCTTTTGGAGAAGTATGGCATGGAGCTTAAGAATGCAATCTCTGGAACCAGCTTGGCCACTTACTAGCTATGTTTTCTGAGGAAACAGTAAACCTCTCTGGCTTCATTTACCCCATCTTTAAATGAGATTAATGTTTATGGTACCTAATGTATAACTTGTATTTATGAATACTGCGGCTGCTGCTGCTACATTGCTTCAGTCCTGTCTGACTCTGTGCGACCCCATGGACTGCAGCCTACCAGGCTCCTCCGTCCATGGGATTTTCCAGGCAAGAGTACTAGAGTGGGTTGCCATTGCCTTCTCCATAATTATGAATAAATGACTTAAAATAGAGAAAACACTTAGAATACCTGGCACCAAGTAAGCTCTGTCTAAATGTTTACTGTGATTAGGGTGCCAAGTTTATTTTATTTGGGCATCAACATGACAGTAATCTTATAAAGTAATCTAAAGTTTTCTTACTTTTCCTGTTTTCTAGAACAATTTGTATAAAATAAGAATAATCTGTTCCTTGAAAATTTGATAGGAATCAACAATAAAGCTTTGTGAGCCTAGAGAGGTCTTTGTGGAGGTTTTTTTTAACTTCCTTGTTATTTTAACTTCTTTATGCTTATTATTATAGTCAACTATTATATTTCATCTTGCATCAACTTTAGCATTTTATGATTTTTTACAGGAATCTATTCATTTTGTCTAGATTCAGATTACCTAATGGATAGTTGGTCATAATATTCTTTTATAGACTAGTAGTCTTTAAATTCTGTATTTAATTATTTATATCCTTCTCTCCCTCTCCCTGTTTTCCTCAGTATTGTTAGAGTAGTATCTATTAAATTTTTTCAAAGAACCAGTTTTGTTAAACTCATCTTCTCCTCTTCTTTTGCCTCTTTTATGGATATATGTACTTATCTCTTATTGTTTACTGCTTTTGTGTTTCTTGGAATAAATGTACTCTTGGGACTACACCCCCCCTACCAATTTCTTGAGCTAAAAATATTAGCTGTTTTTACATTAAATTATTTTGTCTTTGTTAATAAAATGTATCTCAATCCATGTACTTATAAATACTTCTTTGACTATAACATAAATATTGGCATACTATGTTTTATTGCCATTCAGTTCTAAGTATTTCTAATTTCTATTCTAATATCCTTCAAACTCAAGGGCCATTTAATACCATATTATTTAGTTTTCAGATATATGTTTTTTTTTAAAGTTAAGGCTTTTTTTATAATTGAGATAATTTTTATACTTACAACATTTGGTATGTACATTGGATACATAAGATATAAACAGTTTAAAATAAACCTCAAAAAATATATAAAATATATTTATATTTATAATATATTATATTTATATATAATTTATATAATTTATAATATATTTATTATATATATTTATATTATATTTATATAATATATTTATATATCTATATATAAAAAAATACAAAGGGAGAAAGGTTACCATTGCCTAGGCTACTCACAAAAAAAATCTAGAAAATTGATTCAGATAATTGTTAAATTTCAGGTTTTTAAAAAAGAGATAATTGACCTGTTAATCTTATTAAAGAAATGTTTGCAAAAGAAACGTACAATTTTAGTATTAATATTTGTAAGACCATGAGGAAGTTTTCAAACCATGTGCTAATAGTCCATGAGTGAATCTGTGAATCCACAGATTTCCCCCTGGTCTAACAGGAAGTAGCAAAAACAACCACCTCTAGGGACTGGAATGCAAAAGTAGGAAGTCAAGAAACACCTAGAGTAACAGGCAAATTTGGCCTTGGAATACAGAACGAAGCAAGGCAAAGGCTAATAGAGTTTTGCCAAGAGAATGCACTGGTCATAGCAAACACTCTCTTCCAACAACACAAGAGAAGACGCTGTAGAGTCTTGGCATCACCAGATGGTCAACACCAAAAGCAGATTGATTATATTCTTTGCAGCCAAAGATGGAGAAGCTCTATACAGTCAGAAAAAAACAAGACTGGGAGCAGACTGTGACTCAGATCATGAACTCCTTATCGCCAAATTCAGACTTAAATTGAAGAAAGTAGGGAAAACCACTAGACCATTCAGGTATGACCTAAATCAAATCCGTTACAATTATGCACTGGAAGTGAGAAAGAGATTCAAGGGATTAGATCTGATACACAGAGTGGCTGAAGAACTATGGATGGAGGTTCATGACATTGAACAGGAGACAGGGATCAAGACTATGGCCAGAAAAAGAAATGCAAAAAGACAAAATGGTTGTCTGAGGAGGCCTTGCAAATAGCTGTGAAAAGAAGAGAAGCTAAAAGCAAAGGAGAAAAGGAAAGATACACCCATTTGAAACAGAGTTCCAAAGAATAGCACAGAGAAAGAAGAAAGCCTTCCTCAGTGATCAGTGCAAAGAAATAGAGGAAAACAATAGAATGGGAAAGACTAGAGATCTCTTCAAGAAAATTAAAATTAGAGATTCCAAGGTAATGTTTCATGTAAGGATGGGCTCAGTAAAGGACAGAAATAGTATGGACGTAACAGAAGGAGAGGATATTAAGAAGAAGTGGCGAGAATACACAGAAGGACTGTACAAAAAAGATCTTCATGACCCAGATAATCACAATGGTGTGATCACTCACCTAGAGCCAGAGATCCTGGAATGTGAAGTCAAGTGGGCCTTAGGAAGCATCACTATGAACAAAGCTAGTGGAGGTGATGGAATTCCAGGTGAGCTATTTCAAATCCTAAAGATGATGCTGTGAAAGAGCTGCACTCAATATGTCAGCAAATTTGGAAAACTCAGCAGTGGCCCCAGGACTGGAAAAGGTCAAATGCCAAAGAATGCTCAAACTACTGCATAATTGCACTCATCTCATATGCTACCAAAGTAATGCTCAAAATTCTCCAAGTCAAGCTTCAACAGTACATGAACCGTGAACTTCCAGATGTTCAGTCTGGTTTTAGAAAAGGCAGAGGAACCAGAGATCAAATTGCCAACATCTGCTGGATCATCAAAAAAGCAAGAGAGGTCCAGAAAAACATCTATTTCTGCTTTATTGACTGCACCAAGGCCTTTGACTGTGTGGATCACAACAGACTGTGGAAAATTCTTCAAGAGATGGGTATACCAGACCACCGGACCTGACTCCTGGGAAATATGTATGCAGGTCAGGTAGCAACAGTTAGAACTCAACATGGAACAACAGACTGGTTCCAAGAGGAAAAGGAGTACTTCAAGGCTGTATATTGTCACCCTGCTTATTTAACTTACATGCTGAGAACATCACAAGAAACGCTGGGCTGGAGGAAGCACAAGCTGGAATCAAGATTGCTGGGAGAAGTATCAATAACCTCAGATATGCAGATGACACCACCCTTATGGCAGAAAGCCAAGAAGAACTGAAGAGCATCTTGATGAAAGTGAAAGAGGAGAGTGAAAAAGTTGGCTTAAATCTCAACATTCAGAAAACTAAGATCATGACATCTGGTCCCATCACTTCATGGCAAATAGATGGGGAAACAGTGGAAACAGTGACAGACTTGTTTTTTTAGTGGAGGGCTCCAAAATCAGTGCAGATGGTGACTTCAGCCATGAAATTAAAAGATGCCTGCTCCTTGGAAGAAAAGTTAGGACCAACCTAGACAGCTTATTAAAAAGCAGAGACATTCCTTTGTCAACAAAAGTCTGTCTAGTCGAGGCTATGGTTTTTCCAGTAGTCATGTGTGGATGTGAGAGTTGGAATGTAAAGAAAGCTGAGTGCAGAAGAATTGATGCTTTTGAACTGTGGTGTTGAAGAAGATTCTTGAGACTCCCTTGGACTGCAAGAAGATCCAACCAGTCCACCCTAAAGGAAATCAGTCCTGAATATTCATTAGGAGGACTGATGTTGAAGCTGAAACTCCAACACTTTGGCCACCAAATGCGAAGAAATGACTCATTGGAAAAAACCCTTATGCTGGGAAAGATTGAAGGCAGGAGAAGGGGACGACAGAGGATGAGATGGTTAGATGGCATCAGTGACTCAATGGACATGAGTTTGAGTAAACTGCGGGAGTTGGTGATGGACAGGGAGGCCTGGCGTCCTGCAGTCCATAGGGTCGCAAAGAGTTGGACACGAGTGAGCGACTGAACTGGGGAATTTCCTTTTGGGGGATGCAAAGTCATAGCTCTTGCCTCAGCCCATCTACTTGAAGGGAGGGACTTCACAGACTGCAGTCTGGGTGGAGGCCCAGAGTTACCAACCTTTGGCTGCATTCTTGTGAGTTTTTAAGCCATGTTTGGGGGTAAGATTTGGATAAACGAGAGCACCATTTTCTCTGAATTTCCTACAGCGCCCCTGGAGACAGTTTACCCTTTTTTCTCTGCACACAAACTTCAAGTGGAGGTGACGGAAAGTGCTGCGTTGTGAAATATGGACTGCTCACTTTAAAGGCATCTTTTGTGGGAGGCAACAGCTTCAGATGCAGGAGAGATTGCAGGTAGGCAGTGGAGCGGGGGTGGGGAGAGGCGGGGAGGAGCGGCATGAGCTGTGAAGTTTAGCATGTGATGGGAATCTTGACTCTCTGAGGGGTTACAGAGAGGCCCAGAGACTGTAACATTACCAGTTGGATCCAGGGATCAAAATGTTTAGGCATGGCTAAGACGAGTATATGGCGTTAATATTTCCTAGAAGCCTTTAAGTCTCCTAGGTTTTACTGTCAGCCTTTAGGTCTCACATGAACTAGTTGATTAAGGAGGTCTTCCCTGAGCTTATGGAACTGTTTTGTCAGGTAACTCATTCCTGCCATCCTTGGATATGTTGGTTAATGATGCGATCCTTTCCTTCTTCTTTCCTCTGGGCCAAAGAAACACACTTGAGCACACAATGTACTAGTTCGTCTCAGTTCTTTGAAGGCCGCTCTGGGAGAAGATACAAATCCTTTGTTTGTATAATCTTTCAGCATCTTATTAATACTAGTTACTGATCCAAATTAAAAAAAAAGAAAAAACAACTTCTTAAGGTTTCCTCATAAACATCATCATCCTGTTAACAGAGTGTCTAAAGGCTATGAAGACCAGATTCAGAGAGATTACATCTTCATTTAATCAAAATCTTCTGACAAAACCTCAGTAATAGATCTAGTCTGGCCTGGGGATTTGTAGTTTAGTCCATTCTTATTTAAATTACCAAATTATGAAAAAAGAGTTTAGCCAGGAAATTTCCATCAAGTTTGCAAAAAATTCTTTAAGGAGCAATCAGATGATGTCCACAGAGGCTCTCCAGCCACCATTTCTCTAACTGGAGTGATTAGGAAGTTTTCCAGTTTCCTAGAAACGTCCTGGAGTATTTCTGCAATCCTGGCTTGTCATCTGGAAGTGCTTTGGTCTGGCTAACAAATTGTATGATCATCATGTCTGTAACTGTAGGTTTTAGGTCCTCGGCAGTTTGAATATTAGTTAGTTGCCACTCTGTTAACCCTCAGCTGGTGCTTGAGTCAAGTCCACTTCACATGCCAGGCTCCAGGAGGAAAGCAGGCACGTGAGGTGATATAAAGGGCAGATAAGACGTATTGGAGCATGCGCACTGCTTGCTGCAGGCTTCTACAAAAACGAGGAAGGTCAGCGGGACTAAGTCTGCCATGCAGCACCTGAGGTCAGAAGAGGGAAGTGCATGTGATTCAAACAGAAATATGTTGAATCATGACAGAAGTTCTCTGGACAAAAAACACTGTGCGGGCAGAAAACAGGTGAATCTGTATAGCTCACCATGAGACAAACTGCCGTGGCAGTTCAAGAGGGAAAAATGTAAATTCCCTAACTCTTCTCTAAGAGGACTACATTGTTTTTTTCCTTTTTCTATTTTTGCAAATCCTTTTCCTCTTTAGTCTATGGATCCTGAAAGTAGTAGAGGCAGTGGTGGTAAGCGTGATGTGGAATTTCATATATTGTGCTTTGATTTCAATGTTTTTGCTGTTGGTCTCTATGATATTAATTATATGGAATATACTGACCCTTTCTTTGTAGCCCAGAATATGCTTAACCTATGTAAATCTTGACCATATGTTTGAAAACAAAGGACATTCTTTATAATATGAAGAGATCTCTATATATCTAATAATATAAACTTTTAAATTATATTTAAATCTTCAGTATATCTGATTACTTTTTGGTTTTTGAAGGCATATTTTCCACCACAATTACCAGTTAACTACCACTGTTGTGTGTGTGTGTGCGCTTGGTTGTGTTGACTCTTTGTGACCCCGTGGACTATAGCCCACCACACTCCTTTGTTCAGGGGATTTCCCAGGCAAGAGCACTGGAGTCCAGGGGATCTTCCCGACCCAGGGATTGAACTCGCATCCCCTGTGTCTCCTGCATTGCAGGTGAGTTGTTTACCTGCTGAGCCACCAGGGAAGCCCACTTCCCACAATTACCAACTCATCTGGTTCCCTCTGTAGGTCTTTAGTTGTTGCCTTGTATAGTTTGGGACTCTGCTGTTGGATCCATACAGCTTCATGATTTTTAGATCGTATTGCTCTATTCTTTGTGACCCCATGGACTATACAGTCCATGGCATTCTTCAGGCCAGAATACTGGAGTGGGAAGCCTTTCCCTTCTCCAGGGGGTCTTCCCAACCCAGGGATTGAACCCAGGTCTCACGCATTGCAGGCAGATTCTTTACCAGCTAAGCCACCAGGGAAGCCCAGGAATACTGGAGTGGGTAGCCTATCCCTTCTCCAGCAGATCTTCCCGACCCAGGAATCAAACCAGGGTCTCCTGCATTGCAGGAGGATTCTTTACCAACTGAGCTACCAGGGAGGCTCTATTCTTTGTTTTACAAGAATATAACATCTCCCTTTATTACCTACTGTGATTTTGTCTTTATGTTTTGAGAGATTTTATACATTCTAGATTTCTTTGGTTTTGTCTATTTGAAGATTTTCCTGTCCCAAAACTTGGAGAAAGTCATCTGAAAGAGTTTGAATAGGATTCTTCAACCTTGGTACTATTAAAGTTTTAGTCCAAAAAATTTGTTGTGTGTGTGTGTGTGTGTGTGTGTGCGGGGGGGGGGGCAGTTGTTTTGTGTCTTGTAGGACGTTTCCTAGTATTTCTGGTCTCTAATCACTGAACACTTGCAGTACCTTTTCCTAGTTGTGAAAAGCAAAACTGTTTTCAAATATTACCAGATGTTCCCTGAGGTGGTGGGGGATTGCCTTCAGTTGAGAATGACTAGATTAGAGGGGACAATCTCTGGAGCTCAGCTAAGACCAGCAATAATTTGTGTTTCCACCAGTCCAGTGGAAAAAAACTCATGATGCATGGAACAGGAAATAGAGAACTCAGAGGGATATAGCTTCAGTAGTGGAGTATAATTAACCCTCAACTGCAGGTTGCTCTGCTCTTGCTTATCAAAGCTTAAAATAAAACCTCAAAAAATATCACAATGTTCCCAAAGACGTAACTGTATCCCAGAGAAAAGCTCAAAGATATTTGTAATAACACAAAAATATCGAGGACTTAGCAAGATAAAATTCAAAATGTCTGCTATCTGATTAAAAATATTACCAGATACGCAAAGAAGCAGAAAAATACTATTCATAAAGAAAACTCAGTCAGTAGGAAACAACCTAGAAATGACACAGATGGCAGAATTAGTAGAAAAGGACAAGAAAACACAAATCGGAAAGACTCAAGATTCACTGGGCACTGGGTGGGCTACACAGAAGGCTCTTGCCTCAGTGGTAGAGAATCGGCATCTGTCGACTAAGCATTGGTTCTGTCCTGCCCAACACATCACAAAAGCAAGACCGGATTTTGTCTTGATCTATTTCTGCTTTATTGACTATGCCAAAGCCTTTGACTGTGTGGATCACAATAAACTGTGGAAAATTCTGAAAGAGATGGGAATACCAGACCACCTGACCTGTCTCTTGAGAAACCTGTATGCAGGTCAGGAAGCAACAGTTAGAACTGGACATGGGACAACAGACTGGTTCCAAATAGGAAAAGGAGTACGTCAAGGCTGTATATTGTCACCCTGCTTATTTGACTTATATGCAGAGTACATCATGAGAAATGCTGGGCTGGAAGAAACACAAGCTGGAATCAAGATTGCTGGGAGAAATATCAGTAACCTCAGATATGCAGACGATACCACCCTTATGGCAGAAAGTGAAGAGGAACTAAAGAGCCTTTTGATGAAAGTGAAAGAGGAGAGTGAAAAAGTTGGCTTAAAGCTCAACATTCAGAAAACTAAGATCATGGCATCTGGTCCCATCACTTCATGGGAAATAGATGGGGAAACAGTGGAAACAGTGTCAGACTTTATTTTTTTGGGCTCCAAAATCACTGCTGGTGGTGATTGCAGCCATGAAATTAAAAGACGCTTACTCCTTGGAAGGAAAGTTATGGCCAACCTAGACAGCATATTTAAAAGCAGAGACATTACTTTGCCAACAAAAGTCTGTCTAGTCAAGGCTCTGGTTTTTCCAGTGGTCATGTATGGATGTGAGAGTTGGACGGTGAAGAAAGCTGAGCACCGCAGAATTGATGCTTTTGAACTGTGGTGTTGGAGAAGACTCTTGAGAGTCCCTTGGACTGCAAGGGGATCCAATCAATCCATCCTAAAGGAGATCAATCCTGGATATTCATTGGAAGGACTGATGTTGAAGCTGAAACTCCAATACTTTGGCCACCTCATGTGAAGAGTTGACTCATTGGAAAAGACCCTAATGCTGGGAAGGATTGGGGGGCTGAGATGGTTGGATGACATCACCGACTCGATGGACATGGGTTTGGGTAGACTCTGGGAGTTGGTGATGAACAGGGAGGCCTGGCGTGCTGCAATTCATGGGGTTGCAGAGAGTTGGACACTACTGAGTGACTGACCTGACCTGACCTGAAGTTGGAGGTTCAGATCTAAAAAGTTCAATAAACTCAAAGTACAAGGCATGAAGAAAACTGCACCAATGAACATAATAATTCAATTACTAAAAATCAGTTATAAAGATAAAATTTTAAAAGTGAGAGAAAAAGGACACATACACACACACGCATGTGCTAAGTCACTTCAGTCCCGTCTGACTTTTTGTGACCCCATGAACTGTAGGCCGTCAGGCTCCTTGGTCCATGAAATTCTCTGGGCAATAATATTGGAGTGAGTTGCCATTTCCTTCTCCAGGGTATCTTCCTGACCCAGGGATTGAACCCATGTTTCCTGCATGGCAGGCAAATTCTTTACCACTTGAGCCCTCAGGGAAGCCCACAGAAAAAAATGAGAGTAAGAGCAGATTTCTCTTTGGAAAGACTGCAAACAAGAAGACAGTGGAGTAGCAACTTTATGTATTTGAATTAGTTTCCTAGGACAGAAGTAGCAAAGTACCACATGTTGAGTGGTTTAAAACAATGGGAAGATATTGCCTTATAATTTTGGAGCCTGACAGTCCAAGAGCTAGGTGTTGGCAGGATCTCCTCTATGGGAGAATTCTTCCTTGCCTCTCTTAAACTTCTGACGCTTTGTTAGTGATCTTTGGCAATCCTTAGCTTGAAGCTACAGCACTTGAGTTTCTTCCTCCGTCATCACGTTGCTTGTCTCTTTCTTTACCTGGCATAATCTGCTTCCTTTGAGGATATCAGTCATGATGCATTAGGATACACGGTAACGGCTTGATTACATTTGCAAAGGCCCGATTTCCAAGTAACATCCCATTAACAGGCACTGAGGATTAGGACTGCAACATGGCTTTTCGGGAGTGACACTATTCAACATATAACAGTAATGAAAGGAAAAATTGTCAACTTAGACTTCTAAAACCAATGAAAATATTGTTATAAAAAGAAGATAAAGTTAAGACTTCTTTATAATAAATGAGAGTGAGGTTTGGTAGTTTGTCTCTTTCAATGTATTTTACGATTTCAGCTGAAGTGTCCTATTTATTGGCATAAATTTGTTCTCAGTATTTTGCTTGTTATCTTTTTGATATCTGTAGGATATGTAGTAATGTATCCTCATCATTTCTGATGTTGAATATTCCCTTTCTCTCTCTTGCTGGTTAGTCTGATTGGAGCTATGTCTATTTTATTGTCATCCAGTGTTTGAAAACTCATGTTTCATATATTTTCTCTAGTTTCCTATTTGAGGAGGTAAATTTTGTTCTGGTTACTGTCATGGCCAGAAGCTAACTGCTGCAATCTTACCTTTAAATGATCATTTGGCTGGACAAAACTTGTTCCAGATATTTTTCTTCCCATAAGAAAATGATGAACCACTGCCTTCTTGCATCTAGTGCTTGCTCTTGAGAAATGTGATGTTATGATTCTTTGGTCTTCTGCAGCCCCTTTTTGGATTTTAAAAATAAATGTATTAATCTTTCTAATGTTCACCTTAATCTAAAATTTGTTTTAATATGTATCGGTGAGGGTTTTTCTGTATCTATTGTGATTGGCACTCTATTGAGCCTTTAAGTTAAACATGTTTCATCTTTTTCATCTTGTTTTCAATCTGAAAGTTTTTATCATCTTGATTTCTTCCTTTATTTTTTTCCTCATACCTGCTGGGACTTCTGTTATCTGGAAGTTAGTGTTTCCAAATCACATCCCTGTGTTGCTTAGCTTTTCTTTCATATTTTTTATGTCATTATAATTCTTTGCCTTTTGGAGGAGCTCCTTAATCATATTTTATGGCTCACTAATTTATTTGTCAGCACCATCCACTCTGCAGTTTATTTCATTTATTTACATTCTTTAACTGTTGTGTTTTTCACAGTTAATATTTGGTCCTTTTCATGAATTCTTATTTCTGTTTTATTTAATCAATATCTTCACTTATTCTTTTGAAAATATTGATTATACTTAATGTATAACATTTATGTTCCTATAATTATGCTTTCTGTGACATATGATACTCAGTTTGCTGTTGTTGTTTTTTTTTTTAAGTCATTGCTCACCTTAGCTTTCTATTTTCTCTTTGGATCATTAACTACCATCTACTAGTGTATATTGGGCAAGAGACCAGTACTCAACCTCTGTTACATTCTTCCAAGTGAATATAGGAAAGAGGAGAGGAAAAAAATTGTTGACTGTCTTTTTTTTTTTTTGGCCACTACTCTACCTGGCAACGTCTCTGGTTGGGGATTCTTCTCTAAACTATCTAGTAAAAATAGCACTGAGTAGAGTTAATCCCAGAGAGTGGTTTTCCAGGGGAATGTTTGATACAGTGCAACCACTGTTTTAAAAATGAAGTAGAATCGAATATAATGGAAACTATCATAGAACATCACAGTTGATAAATAAAAGTACTGTTGAGTGAAACTTTTGTTTCGACTCTATATCTCTAACACAGACAAAGATATATAAGTGGGAAAAAAATGTATTCCTTGCTGTGAAGCAAAATCAAACATTTTGAAAGTCATTGTCCTGGATTATAATCTACTAGTCCTAAAAAGCTGGGGAAAGCTGCTGATCTATTTCTACCTTTTTTTCTCTGATTCTTCAGTCCAACGGGGCTTTGGGTCTTCCTTGTTATTGTCCTGCTGACACTGTGGTTTTTATCTCACAGGGGTAATGGGGTAGCCATTATCCATGTAAGATGATATTAGAGTGAGGCTGGAGCAGAATGTAAAAGCTGTCTTTCAATTCGTCCTCTGCTATCCCTGGAGCATCTAATATATGTCAGTGTATTCCTGCTCCCTTTCTTCTCAAGATTATTGAATCTTCAGGCTCCTTAAGCAGCTCTCATAGTATTAGGCAGTTCCCAGATCTTTCCTTTCTTCTCCCTTTTCAATCACAGTGATCAGTGTGGTTGATCATTGAGGGTTGAGAGAGAACCAGTCATACCAGTTACTTTTTCACTTTTTCCGGACCTAGACATACAAACATTTTGAATATTTGATATTAAGTCCTCTATTAAATTCAGAATCCTGCATTTTAACTTAATATAACATACATTTTCCTTTATTGCCAAAAGTCTAAATGAATACCATTTGAATGGCTATACAATATTTCATCAAATGATTTTACCATAATTTAGTCATTTCTCTATTGTTGGACATTTAGATTGCTTCTCCTTCCCTGCACCGCCGCCCCCCCCACCCCGCCCCGTGTAGTATAACTCCAGCTTGGGAATTTTTATGCATAAATCTTTGCCCGGGGTTTAGATTAGAATGACCTTTTTTTTGTTATTGTTCCCAAAGCAGCTTCCATTTATTTACAGTTTTGAAACACATTTTTCATGACTTAGCTTCCTAAGACAAAGAGCAAAATGGCAATGAAAGATAAACTTCATCAGATACTAAAATTATATAATTTGATCAGGAGAAAAATTAGATACAGGTTAAGTGAATTGACATATGTTTTCCTTTTCGCCTTTGAAAGATTTTATTCAAAACCTGAAATAAAGTGGTTTATTTCAGATCACACAATCACATTTCTTCTCATCCATGAATCTCAGAACTTTTTCATCCTGGTTTTGAGGAGGAGGAGCAACCAGTCTTGAGTTGATGGGACCAGCATGATCCAGAAGGACCCCGTGACAGAACAGCCACACTTTTAGGACGAAATTCCCACAGCAGAGAAGCAGGGAGTACCTAGAGGGTACCTCTGCTGCTGCTGCTAAGTCGCTTCAGTCGTGTCTGACTCTGTGCGACCCCATAGATGGCAGCCCACCAGACTCCCCCATCCCTGGGATTCTCCAGGCAAGAACACTGGAGTGGGTTGCCATTTGCTTCTCCAGTGCATGAACGGGAAAAGTGAAAGTGAAGTCGCTCAGTCATGTCCGACTCTTCTCGACCCCATGTACTGCAGCCTCCCAGGCTCCTCCGTCCATGGGATTTTCCAGGCAAGAGTACTGGAGTGGGGTGCCATTGCCTTCTCCGTAGAATGACCTTTTTTAAATTTGCACTCCTTAGTTTACCAAGAGCTCATTTTTCCCCACTGATGAATTGTTGTAGCTGAAAGGAAAAATTGCTATTAAACAATGACAATTAAACAACTGGAAGTGACAATAAAACACTTCTACATTCTAAGGTTGATGAGGAATTCTCAAGGAGAAACCTGGTATTTTATTTAGAAGGCATACTAATGGAACTTCTACTGTGAATTTAAGATAATGTGAGATGGTATGATAAAGTGTTGTTTAAGGATACTAAGTTTTGCTGTATTATGATAAATTGAAGGTTAGAAGCTCTTTTGCTGTGCAAACATGTTTGACTTCATCAGAGTGTATCTCTGATCAGTAGTTTGTAAGGAGCCTTGGCATTGGGAAGGTGAGAGAAGGTGGAAGGAAGGACCTGGTTCTGAGTAAGCACAGATCCTAGAAAGATTGTTGCTGCTCAGTCACTGAGTCTTGTCCAGCTCTTTGCGACCCTGTGAATTGCAGCACACCAGGCTTCCCTGTCTTTCACTGTGTCCCGGAGTTTGCTCAAACTCATGTCCATTGAGTCGGTGATGCCATTCAACCATCTCATCCTCTTGTCCCCTTCTCCTCCTGTCCTCAGTTTTTCCCAGCATCAGGGTCTTTTCCACTGAGTTGACTCTTCGCATCAGGTGGCCAAAGTATTGGAGTCTCAGCTTCAGCATCAGTCCTTCCAATGAATATTCAGGACTGATTTCCTTTAGGATTGACAGGTTTGATCTCTTTGCAGTCCAAGGGACTCACAAGAGTCTTCTCCAGCACCACAATTTGCAAGCATCAATTCTTCGGCACTCAGCCTTCTTTATGGTTCAACTCTTAAATCAATACACGACTATTGGAAAGACCATAGCTTTGACTAGAGGACCTTTGTCAGCAAAGTAATGTCTCTGCTTTTTAATATACTGTCTAGGTTTGTCATAGTTTTTCTTCCAAGGAGTGTGTTTGAATTTCATGGCTCCTCAGTGATTTTGGAGCCCAAGAAAATAAAATCGGTTGCTCCCCATCTATTTGCTCTGAAGTGATGGGACCAGATGCCATGATCTTAGTTTTTTGAATGTTGAGTTTTAAGCCAGCTTTTTCATTCTCCTCTTTCACCTTCGTCAAGAGGTTCTTTAGTGCCTCTTAGCGTTCTGCTTTTAAAAAGATAGGAGGAGTATATCTGACTAATGAGAGAGGAGGGTTCCAGCAGGAGATTCCTTTGACAAGGTGCATGGATGTGTCGTTGATGCAAGGATATCTGATACTCAATACTTACAGCTTTAATTTTCCTTTTTTTCCTTCCTTCTCTTCAATCACTGTAAAATTTTAATAGACCCGTATTAACAACCAATTTAGTGAGCCTTGTCCTATAAATGCTACCTTGAAGAATAGCGGGCCCCTCTTGTGATTACTGTGAAATCAATCCGAGAGAGACGGAGCAGCGTGAGAAGTGCTGATGAGGAGGCCCAAGGGGACTTAGAGGAAGCTTGGGCTGGTAGGAGACAACCATGACTTATAAGCACCTGCCTCAGGACTTCTTGGGAACATTCTTGCAGAAACAGGATTTCCACCCAAAGGCACAAAGGAACTTGAGTTGTTTCATTCAGGTGGTAAAGGACAGAGGTCCTTATAAGGCAAAAGAAGTTGGGGATGTTTGGCTACCAGTGCTTTCTTAATACCTTATGCTTCTTTTTCATCTTATTAGTCCCAGTTGTCAAATAATTATGTATCTAGTTGTTCAATGTCTACTTTCCCATTAGCATATGAAGTATATAAGGCCAGGAAGAGGTTTGCTTTGACTGCCAGCATCTAACACAGTCTCTGGCCTAAGATAAATGGTTGGTAAATGTTCGTGAAACAAAGGGTTGTCAACAAGTATTGTTAGTTCTGTGTTATTAAAAAGAAGCACTCAAATGCAACAATTATAATGCTGAAATATTGGGATTACGGGCAGTATTCGGTTTTTCATACTTTCTGTATACTTTTTATTTTATTTTTCACTGAGAGAGAAAGAATTGACTCTTGCTTGGTAAGACCTCTTTAAACAGAGTCTTATATTCTTGCGAGTTTGCCTCTGTTTCTGCGTTCTTTCTGATAACGGAGATTGATTGGTGAAGCTCTGCCAAGTTGTCCAGGTTTACCCACCAGAGAGCTAATTATAGCCATTCAGTGGCACTCCTCTACCTTTCGGATCTCCAAGTTTTGTCCTCCAGTCTACCAGAGTTGAAATTTATGTTTAGATTCTGGTTCTTCTTGTGTATGTTTTGATAATTGATGAAAATATTGCTTTGATGAAAAATATTATGAATCTAAGGTTTTTGTATTCATAGGCGCATGCTGTGTCCTTAGAGGAAAGGGAAGGTTTCCATAAATCAAATAAACACATACTTTCCTCTTTTTTGGTTGCCTTCATTAATAATTAGTCGACCTTCACTTACCTTGAAAAATGTTGTAAATTTTTGACCAGCTAATTCCTTTGAGAATTTAGCAGAGATTTGTTCCATTGAATGTAATGAGCAGGCTGGTAAATCCAGATTCTCTCCATTACTGGCATTCTGTCTTGAAATTGACATCCTGTATTTGTTCTTGGTCCTCTCCTCAGCCCTTTAAAGTAGCTTCACTTTGATAACATTATTCTGGTAGAAGCAGCTGCAAAAACCAAAGGGAGAATGAATATTCTTTATTGAGACTGGATTGAGAATAAAACAGAAACCTTAAAACACAACCCTAATGGAATGAGGGTCTCAAAGAGTTGGACATGACGGAGCGCGTGCATGTGCAGACACACACATATATACACACACACACAATGGAATGGAATGGAAGTGTATGGATTCTTCACGTTCTCACTTCAAAGTAATAACGCTCAATGTCTTTGCTGTTCTTCACTTTGAAACTTTTGGTGAAAGTGGTCTATCCTCGTGTTCACTCCCTCACCTCTCGTTCACCCCTCAAGTTATTGCAGCTGCATTCCATCCTACATCACCCTGCTGAAACATTGATGTGATTAATAATCTCCTAATTGACAAATGTGAAGTATAATTTTCAGTCTGCCTCTAATTTGGTGTCTCCACATTTTTTTTGCCTCTTTTGAACCTCTCTCCTTGAAAATCTTTCCTTCTGTGTATTTTATGACTCTGAAATCTCTTGAAAGTCTTCCTCCTCTTTTAGAGTCTCCTTTTCACTGTTTTTAATGTCTTTTCTTTCTCCACTACCCTTTATATATTGGTATCCCCAGAGGTCCCATTCATGGCTGCCTTTTCTACATCATAAGCACTTTAGATGATCTCCCTTCATACTATAAGTTTAACTAGTGCAGTAGTACTGAATGATAGTAATTCCAAAGTTTTTATTTTCAGCTGGGACTTCTCTCCTGGAATTTGGATTGCATATTTCTTTTATCAATATAACTAAAATCAATGCAGACTCATTATGTTTAAAGATGAATTTATTTCATTCTTTCCCCCATAAAACAGCTGGACCCCCTTCCTATATTTCCTATCTTAGATAATGAGGTCATCATATGCCTTCCAGAAATCTAGAATTTACTTCCAATCTTTTTTCTGCATGTGTAATTAATCACTAGGCCCTGTCAATTCTAATAAACATCTCTGAAGTATATTTTGTCCTCTCCATTTCACATACCATTGCTCACATAACTTCCACCAATTCTGTCCTCAAAATTGTCCTTCTAAAATACTGATCTGAATCTTGGAACATACCTGCTTAAAATCCTTTATTACATAGAAGATGAAGTGCAAGCTCCTTAGGAGGCCAATAAGGTTCCTCTCACAAGAAAATTCTTTCTTCTGTATTACCATGCACTTCAGTCATAACTCTCTTATGGCCCTTGGTATATTGCATGTGCTTATAATGTGGACTGGGCTTCTCAGGTGGCACTAGTGGTAAAGAATTTGCCTACTGACACAGAGACACTGGTTAAATACCCTTGGAAAGATCCCTTCTAGTAGGGAATGGCAACCTGCTCCCATATTCTTGCCTGGAAAATTCCATGCACAGAGGAACCTGGCAGACTGCACTCCATGGGGCCACAAAGAGTCAGACACAATTGAGTGACTGAGCACACATTATGTGATTGTGAAATGGATTGACAAACTTCTTGAGAACAAGGGTTGTTTCTTTTACACTTTTGTATTTCCAGTGCTAAACTCATGGAATAGAATGATATTTAAATGTAGTGGGGTAATGGATGAGCTGGACAAGAAATGCTAAAATATTCTCTCTGAAAAATGACAAAGACCAAAGGATCAAAGTATGAGAAATAGATGGAGAGATGTGAAAATTACAAAAATTAGAGGTCGCCAGATTATAGAAGTTCATTAACTGGGACATTGGAAAACTTGTCATTCTAGAATCTTCCCTATACTTCTCTATGGGCTGCCTCTCTAGTGGTTTTAAAATATGTCTGCAAACTCTTGACACTTCTCCCTTCAAATAGTAGAGCCTAATTCTCCCTCTAATGAATTGCCTCTGACATTAGTGTTTGGCAGAAGTGTTGCTATATGACTTCCAAGGTTATGTCATTAAAGAAGAGCTTCTGCCTGGATCTCACTCTCTTTCTCTCGCGAATCCCTCCCTTGCTCTGTGGAAAACGAGTCACCGTGTTGTTGAAGACATCCAAGCAGCCTATGGAGAGGCCCTTGCAGGGAGGAGTGGAGACTTCCACCAACGACCAGCCCCAAATTCCCAGCCATGTGTTTCTCACCTTGAAGGAGAATCTTTTTGCCAGTCAACGCTTCAAATGACTGCAGCCCCAGCCAAGATCTTAACGGCAACCTCATGTGAGGTCCCAAATTGAAATCACCCAGCAAAGCAGCTGCTGAATGCCAAACCCACAGAAACCATAAGGACAGTAAAGGTTTATTTTTGTTTTAATCTACTAAGTTTTGCATCTACTACATTTGTTATGTGGCAGTAGATGACCAATACACTCTCCACTAAGAATGGCTGTCTTCTCAGTCTTTTAGAATCCTATGATTCTTATTTTTTTAAAGATTTTTTTTTTTTGATATGGACCATTTTAAAAGTCTTTATTGAATTTGTTACAATATTGCCTCTGTTGTTTATGTTCTTTTTTTTTTTTTTAAGCTGCAAGGCATGTGGAGTATTAGTTCAGTCCCAACCAGGAGTTGAACCCACACCCTCTGCACTTGGAAGGCAAAGTCTTAACTACTAGACTGCTAGGGAAGTTCCTTGAATCCTACATATTCTTGATTCAACTGTTTCAGTTTTGGATTGTTCTCAGTTTTTTCCAAGTATAAATCATGTTTCTCTTTCATAGTTTTGACTCTTTTTATCTCTTAGTGTCATTTTGGTTTAGGTAAAATGTATTCCTTGTCTGCTGTGTGCTCTAGTCTGTGGTAGTTTTGGGGGGACCCAAAGATGAGAGATTCAGAGCTTTTGAAAAAAGAAGTTTTTTAACCTCCCTCGATATATCCAGTTTTCTTTGAAAAAACACACTTCTTCTGATGGTTCCTCTTTAGGTCATTCTCAAACTTAAAATAGTATGCGCTCTGGGCTGGTAGTGTCTGGGTGAGGATCCAGGTCTTGGCTGCCTGTCTACCAGACTTTGGACAAGGTACCTCCAGAGGTTTCAGTTGCTCTGTCTGTAAGGTGGGCGTAACAGTAATCCCTGCCTCCTGTTGTTATGATGAGGATTAAATGGGATCATGCATGTGAAGTTCTTAGCATGACACATGGCACCAAGTGAGTGCTCAGTAAGCAGTTGTTAGTTTGTTGTTGTTGACTGTCCCACTCAGAATCTCACAGAATGAATACAATAGGTATTCAGGAAGTGTTTGTTGAATTGAAATGCAGTAGGGATAGGTTAGTGCTGCTGCTGATGGGGGAGTCAAAAGAGTGTCAGGCCTGAATGTCAGTCACTGTGCACTGAACATTGAATATGATCAATCCAATTATTTGTTAGTTGGTTAGTTAGTTTGTCAGACATTCATTTATTTCCTATAAGATGCTATTAACTACAGACAGAGGAAAAAAATGAGTGAAGGGCCTTTAGATGGGCAAGTACTTGGACACTGGAGAAAGTACTTATAAACTCAGTGGCTTACATAAGAAAGCAATACATTCAACAGTCATTGAGCAGTTCTTTTGTGCCAGGCACTGTTACAGGAGCTAAGAATAAAATGAATGATTTATTTTCATTTATTCAGTAAATATTTATTGAACACTTGCTGTAATCCAGTAATTCTTCCAGGTTCCAGACAAGGATTTCAATCCCCATGGACCCTTCATTCTCAAAGGGCAGGGGAGATAAACAAATGATATTTATCATAGGTAATTGCATAATATGTCGGAAGATGAAAAAAGCAATTAACAGAGGCAGAAAAGGAAGGCGGGTGTGTGTTGGAGACTTTGCAGTTTGATCTATTTCTCATTGAGGAAGTGGGGGGGGGAGAGATGAGAAGGAGGTGAGGGAGTTCATTTTAGCGATGAGCAAGGGACCTCTTTTACCATGTAGTGGAAGTTACAGACAACAAGTAAATAAATCATTTAATCTCAAATAGTGATACATGCCTTGCAGAAAAGAGGATAGCATGAGAAATTTAAGGTTCTAGCCCTGGATGTCTGGCTCTTCCATGAGGCTGCTGACAGTCCATGGCCATCTGGCTGATCAGTGTGTTTCTGTTGCCAGCACATACCTGCCGGGAGGTGGTCACAACCTACGCGTCTGTGAATAGGACAGCAGGATTGCTTTGTGTCGTGGCAGGCCTTGTATTCCAGCTGATTTGCTGACAGAAGAAGAAATGTTTATAATCTATTAGTCAGACTTGTGATGACATAAATGGCTGATGATGGATTGTCTGACTCACACCCAGACTCAAGCCTCTTTGCACAGGACAGAAAAAACTGTGGGTAGCTTGCTGGCCACTGCCCAGAGAGTGGATGTTGTCACTGAGTGCAGAAAATCCCATTAGCACATTTGCTTATCTGAAAACAGAATTCCTCATAAATCTGGATTTAACTTTCAGTGAAGACCAGTCAATCCAACTGGTCAACCAAGATCCAACCAGTCAATCCTAAAGGAAATCAGTCCTTCATTGGAAGGACTGATACCGAAGCTGAAACTCCAATACTTTGGCCACCTGATGCAAAAAATTGACTCACTGGAAAAGACCCTGATGCTGGGAAAGATTGAAAGCGGGAGGAGAAGGGGATGACAGAGGAGGATGAGATGGTTGGATGGCATCACCGACTCGATGGACATGAGTTTGAGTAAGCTCTGGTAGTTGGTGATGGACAGGGAAGCCTGGCATGCTGCAGTCCATGGGGTCACAAAGAGACATGACTGAGGGACTGAACTGAACTGAAGACTACTAAAAGGAGATGGCTCTCTTAGTTTTTTTTAATGTAAATGTTAACATTGTTACTAATCAATATGTTAATTTCTCATTTTCTGAGAAGGAGTGATCTGAGTTGTAACATATTTGTCTTTTTCAGTTCATTTGAAGACAGGAAGAGAGGGAGTTTATATCCAACTGGAAAGGATGTAGATAGTGTAGGGTTATGCAGAACCCAGCCACCAGGGTGATTAAAGGGCCTGGGAAGGAAGGGACATCAAAATTTTTAGACCTGCAGAAAGGTGTGTGTGTGTGTGTGTCTGTGTGTTGTGTGTATGTGTGTTTTCTCCCTCACCAGGAGTTGAACAAGAGGAAACAAGAGGCCTAAATGAAAACAAGATCATTTAAGATAAGAGAGGTTAGTTTCTTCCCTGAGCTCTAAAGCTGGAGTCTTTTCGATAAGATCTCCAGGGAAGATACACATCAGTGTAGTCTGGTTCGTCTTAACTTTGGTAACCATTTTGCTCCAGGGGTAAGGCTATGTCCATCCCATTCCGTGCTTCTAGCTGGTAAACTGAGAATACAGGCCAAGTCTGAAAGCTGCTCTAGGCTGAAGAAATCTGATGTTAGTGTCATAGGATTTCCAATTAAAATGTTCCTTTGTCCTTTGTGCCACATACTTTGGGCCCCAAGCTAATGTAAGTGCGATAGTTTCAGTGATGTCCCCCCTAGACACAGGAAAATGGTCTATGGGACAACTTCAGCTTTCCTTTATTCTCCACATTCTACAGGAAAGCTATGGGAGCTCAGATTCAGCTATATTTTTTGTTTAAATAATGTTGCTTGACGCTTTTGCATACGATCCATATTCTCCATTTTAAAAAGCCAGTATATATGAAATAAGCCCATTTATATGAAATGTCAAATCATATATATACACACACACACACACCTTTGTAGTGAGTCATAGAAAAAAATATATGAAAGATGGCCAAGAAAATGTTAATGGTGCTTACACCAAGAAGATGGAATTCATGTGACCTTTACATTTTGTTTATAGTACTGTGTAGTTTTTGGATTTTTTACAATATCAATGTATCACTGATATAGTCAGAAGACAAACAAGAAAGTTATAATAAAGCCATTGAGGAAAAAATACTACCAGCCACATTCTGTGGTTATTATGCTGTCACAAAGAGGGAAAATAATTTGCTCAGGATTCAAATCCAAACCTCACTTCGAGGCACGTGACTGGTTTATTAGGTAATTTGGGGATACCGTAGAGCCACCCGGGAACTAACAACCTGATTGAAGAAAAAAGTCACATAGGCCAGAGACAGGAAATAAAATAGCTAAAGCCATTGACAGAGACAGAGAAGGCCTCGGGCATTCTGTGAAGAGGTCAAGGAGGGCTTCCCGATGTTGGAGGGAAAACAAAACTTGGATAGCTTGGGGAGAAGGGGAAGAAGGTTCCTGGTGGAAGGCAAAGCATGAACAAAGCCCCAGGGCCTGGCGTATACAAAGCAAGTGTGGCAGGATAATTTGCTGAGATTTTAATTGTGTCTTGTGACCTATTTTCTGCAGAGGTTTAGCTGCAGGACTAGAAGCAGAAGTTGCTTGAGGACAACAGATTTTGCTAGCTATTGTATTCAGATGCCTCAGCTTATTGGGGGAGTTACAGGAAGGAGAGAGGGAGTGATGAATGCCTTTGTATAAGGATGCAGAATAGTGAGAACAGAGAAGCGTTTTCCCCCAGAATGCGTGGGCTTTGCAAGGGCAGTTTCACCTGCTCCTACACCTTCACAGAGCCCCAGGGAGGTTGACCTTGGTAAGGAAAGGCTGCGTGGTACTTCCAGGTACCTCCAGTGCTGGGCAAAGACCCTGAGCTAAATGTGAGATTCTCAGTATATGTGCAACAAAATAGTAATTTTAAAGTGCTGCAGAAAACACATAAATTACATCTATAGTCACTTGTGAGAATGTCATCTTGACCAAGTCAGTTACCTTCAAAAACTTCAGTTTCTCTAGTTACCAAGAAAAAAAAAAATGGGTGTATCAGTCCCTTCCAGTTTGAAACTTCACTAAATCTGTGAAATTGGAGTATCTGTTTCTGGAATCGCTTCATTTCCACCTGAAATGCAGGGAGGATGAAGTGCAAACTTCATTTTTAAAGAGCGACCCCCAGAATCTGCGCGTAGGCATAATGTTTTTCAGCAGGAAGGAGGTATACCCTGCGTAGTAATCGAAACTGCCTTTTGAACCTTCTAAGCCAGCAGGATCTGATACCCGATCGGTTGTGCATTGTTTCCTCCTTCCTGTAAATGGAGCTAAAACGGGAAGACTCAAGTGCACATTTCCATCACAAACTGAAGAAACCTTCACTCCCTCATCCACCCACTCTCTCTCTTCACCTGTGCCCTTTATTTGTATATATTCTTGCTTTCAACCAAAGGGACTCAGCTCCAGAGAGAGACAAATCATGCACAAAGAGAAAAGAAAATCGCCTCCTAGACCTGAATATTTACTGATGAACTAAACCTTTGGAGAAGGGGAAAAATACGATTCTGTTGCAAAGGGAAAATAAATGTCCTCCAAATCAACATGAAAATGGAGACTGAGGGAAGTGAGGTTCGCCTCTGTCCTTAACGCAGCTTTGCAAGGATGGTCGCAGAGACAATAAATGATATATCAGACATGGCACTCTGCTTAGAAATTGCAATTCTAAATGTCATGTGTGGTGAGCCTCTCTCGCTCCCCACCACATGATTCAAGACAATTCGCAAGAGATGACTTTTCTCCGCCATAATAATATTCTTTTGCTTGTATCCCAAATACACAACTTTGGTTACTGCTTTAAGCAGTAGCTTCTCCAGTTGCCCACACCACTTAAATCAGCAGCCCCTTTCCCTGTGTGACCCTCATCTCAAGCCCCTAGCCTCGTACTTGGCTGAAGATACCCTCTTCATTTTGGGTCGCTATTCCTTATCTCTCATATTACTAAAGAGCAGATCAGCACTGCTCCACTTGTATTGGAGTTTTTCCACCATTCTAGATAAAATGGGAATATTTTACATCTTCCTATTTTTTTTCTTAATCTTTATCACAATCTACATATTTTTCAAACTGGTGGTTTTCTTCTGAGAGTGGATATTTTTTCCCCCTTTTTATTAATCTTCTCAGACTCCAATCCAGCCCTCTCCTTACTGAAATGAGAAACCTGGTATTCACATCACTCAGCATGGTTGGTTTTGGAGCTTGGTGAAGATTAAAAACACAAGAAGACTTGCAAGTAACCTAGAGGGAATAGAGAGGTTGCTGTTAATGTGTTTCTTCGTTGAACAGGGCTCGTGCATGCATTTGGAAAGAAAGAAAGTGCCTGTTTGAAGACATTGGGGGAAGTGCTGTCTGGCTCATTTTATCCTGAGATTTTATAGTAAATTAAGAATGGCCCAGAGTAAAATGTGACATCACTGTAGCTGATCCCAGTAACATCGAATTAATGCCAGCTGCTTCACTAAGTAGTAGCAAGGGGAAGAAACTGTCCCTGGGGAGTAAGGCTGGTCTCAGAGAAGAATAAAATGTTCCGGGCAGAAAAATAGAAATGGCTGCACGTTACGAGGTCCAGAGCTGTTTGGTGTTGGCAGAATATTTAGTCCTTTGGATTCCTCTGGCCCTTCAGAATTCCTCTTCTTTTCCCTGTGCACATTAGCTACTGTTAGATGTCCTCAGAAGTAGATAATGAGATGGCCCTCTGAAGGTAAAGTATCCAGAAATCAGCAAAGATTCAGTCAATTGAACCATCATCAGATTCGGTCAGCTCCTGAGATGTTCTATACTTGTGTGATTGAGTGGACCTGCAAGTGGACACAGGGCAGTTATAGATTCAAACGGTCTGTTTAGCATTTACCTTTAGGACTTTGTTGTTGTTTAGTCACTGGGTCTGGCTCTTTTGCAACCCCATAGACTATAGCCCGCCAGACTCATCTGTCCCTAGGTGTTCCCAGGAAGAATACTGGAGTGAGTTGCCATTTCCTTCTCCAGGGGATCTTCCAGACCCAGGGATTGAAGCTGCGTCTCCTGCAAGTGGCAGGTGTATTCTTTACCACTGAGCCTCCAGGGAAGACCTAGAAACAGTTGGCTTAATAGAATTAAAGTAGTAGCCACTATTAATTTAACAACAATCGCACAAGTGCTGTGCTGAGTACGTTCTTGCTAAGTATCATCACAGCCTATGAAATAGGCTGTTGGCCCTACTTTCAGTTCATTTCGGTCACTCTTTGTGACCCCATGGACTGCAGCACACCAGGCTTCCCTGTCCACCACCAACTCCCGGAGCTTGCTCAAAGTCATGTTCATTGAGTCGGTGAGGCCATCCAACCATCTCATCCTCTCTTATCCCCTTCTCCTCCTGCCTTCAATCTTTCCCAGCAACAGGGTCTTTTCCAAGTGAGTCAATTCTTCATATCAGGTGGCCAGGGTATTGGAGTTTCAGCTTCAGCATCAGTCTTTCCAATGAATATTCAGGACTGATTTACTTTAGGATGGACTGGTTTGATCTCCTTGCTGTCCAAGGGACTCTCAAGAGTCTTCTCCAACACCACATTTCAAAAAACATCAATCCTTCAGTGCTCAGCTTTCTTTATGGTCCAACTTTCACATCCATATGTAACTACTGGAAAAACCATAGCTTTGACTATATGGACCTTTGTTGACCCTACTTTATGGATCAACAAACTGAGGTTCAGAGAAATTGAGTTATGTTACAAAGTTACACAGCTTGTCAGTGATGGAGCAGGCTTGGTTGACTTCAAAACCTTTACTTCATAGAGGAAAGTGTTCTGTGTGGGCTTTGGGGAAAGGGGAGTAAGACTTTAGTTCTGTACATCCATCAGAAGGAGACATTACATTTGGTAGCAGGGCAGTGTAATGGCCAGGAGCATACAGATCTGGACAGGAATACCACTGCCCTGCTTAGTCTCACATGGCAACCTCTCTGAGGCTCTGTTTCCAGTAAAACAGAAGTATCTGAATGTTGTGTACTTGACATTAATGTCAAGTATTCAGACCACTTAGAAGGTGGAGTCTACTGTGCGAGAGAGCCTATTTAGCTTTGACATACCTGGATAAATACCCTACTGAACCTCCTAATTTCCTATTGTCTCAAGCTTACCAAGTCATCTTCCCATAGCTAATTGGGTTACTTGCTGTGGCGTGGTTACTAAGAATGGAAACCTGAATCTGTAAGTGAATATGTTTGTGTCTGGTTTCCATGTCAGTGTGTCCTGAATTCAGGAAGTTTGTTCAGCCTGGTGCAGTTCCTTTAAAGACACCATCGACCCACCCATACTCTGTATACTGATGACCAGATTATGAAACATACAGGAAAGACCCTTCATCTGATCTACCATCTGTCCTGCTCCTTTCTCCTGATACTGGCCTAGCTTTGCTCCACAGTCTTCCTTTGAATAATCGAAATACAAATTTTAACAGCAACTACAGTGGTGATTGCTGTCATTATCTGAGGGCATTGTGTGTGTCAGTTGCTGTGCTAGACACATCATGGACACTGTTTCCTTTAAATGTTACAAGTCCCCTCAGAGATACTTCTGTTTTACTGGAAACAGACTCAGAGAGGTTTGTCACATGTGTCTAAGCAACTGAATTCCTGTCCCGACCTGTCTGTTCTCAATCACTATGATGTGATGCTAGTTTTGTCTTAACTTCATCTCTCTCATCTGGGCCAGTGTTTTGCCTTTGGAGTACAACAGTCTCCCAAGAAGAAAGTGAAAGTGAAGTCGCTCAGTCGTGTCCGACTCTTTGCGACCCCATGGACTGTAGCCCACCAGGCTGCTCCATCCATGGAATTTTCTAGGCAAGAGTACTGGAGTGGGTTGCCATTTCCTTCTCCAGGGGATCTTCCCGACCTGGGGATCGAACCCAGCTCTCCCACACTGCGGGCAGACACTTTACCATCTGAGATAACGTTATATTGGACTGCCATAAGGAAACACTCTGTCCAACTTGTCTGATTCTCTGAGACTTTCCTATAGGGAGTGTCTCCAAGCGTCTGTTGGGCTCTGGCTGTATGGACACATTTGTGTTCCCAGGCCTGGGAATTAGAAGACGAGAACCTAAGTATTGGTGCTATGTGGTGAGAGATGTGGTGGCTGGTGGGGCAGGAGGACGTGGAAGGGAAGACCCTCTCTAAATGGCCAGCTCGAATACCTTTCTGGTTTCTCTGTCATCACTATCTTCCCTCTCATTTCCCATAGAATCACAGCCTTAGGCACCAGTTGCCACTGTGTCATTGAAGGAGGCCTTCATAGGCTTCCCTGGAGGAGTCATGCATGGTGAGTTATGATTTCTCCAATATCAAATTTATTATGATGATGGTGATCATTAATAGCAACCCCTTAGATTTATAAAGCACCTTTCTCCTAACAATCTCTCTCCTAAAGATTGTCTCATTTATCCTCACAGATCCCGAGGGAGGCAGAGGCGGCAGTATTATGATTTTTACATTATGGATGGCTATGATCAAGGAGTTTTTATTGCAGTACCTATTTTTATGTGGAACTATGTTAGGTACTACATAAAGAGATCCCACTAATTCATCAACTAGTTTCTGAGTTTCATTTATGTGCCAAGATAACTTTGTGACATTAATATCATCCCATTTTACAGATGAAGAAATGAAGTCTCAGAGAGGTTAAATGACTTGCTTGTCAGCAAGTGTGGATAAATGAATAAAATGCAGTCCCTGACCTCACCAAGGAGACAGTGTTGTAAATAACACGTAGTCGTTGTTTAGCATTTGCCATGTGCCAGTTGCTGCGCTGAGAAAAATTTGGGAGTTACCTTTCTTAGTTTGTTTTTAACAGCCGTACAAGTTTGCAATACTTTAGTGATCTATGATGATCACCATTTAGCAAGGGAGGCATAGAGAGACTGGGTACCTTGTTCAGAGCCCCACAGCTAGTAAGTGATTGACCTTGAGAGAGAGAAGCGTGGAGCCGGGTTGCCTGGGTTGGATTCTAGCACCGGTGCTTTCTATGTGATCCTGAGCAAGTTGCTCAACTTTTCTGTGCCTCAGTTTCCTCACTCTTAAAATGGGAATAACTCAAGTATCTACTTCATAGGACTGTTAACAGGATCAAATGCATTTTTATATGTGTATCTATATAAAATGTATATTATATATATATATCTTCGGAGAAGGCAATGGCACCCCACTCCAGTACTCTTGCCTGGAAAATCCCATGGACACAGGAGCCTGGTGGGCTGCAGTCCATGCGGTCGCTAAGAGTCGCACACGACTGAGTGACTTCACTTTCACTTTTCCCTTTCATGCACTGGAGAAGGAAATGGCAACCCACTCCAGTATTCTTGCCTGGAGAATCCCAGGGATGGCGGAGCTTGGTGGGCTGCCGTCTATGGGGTTGCACAGAGTCGGACACAACTGAAACGGCTTAGCAGCAGCAGCAGCAGCAGCATATATATATCTTTGACTTCAGTCTTGCATCTGTCAGCTATGAGTAGTTGGGGTTCACATCCAGACATTCTGACTCTAGAACTATTATGCTATTCTACTCCAAAAATAATTCTTCCAGGGACAGAAGCAGGAACACTTGAGTTTCCGAAGGACTAATAGAGGCTTGGCTCTTAGCAGTCTAGTTCTAGTTCAGTTGATGGAGAGTCACCTGTCTCAGGTGTCAGGAGGTAGAGTTGCTTTCTTTAACCCTTTGTGATTCACCCAAGAAGGGGCTGCAGGGCCTAAGCAACTTTGTATTTACTCTGCAAGAGGCCATTTATTTCCTTATAAAGATACATGGAAATTCTGCCAGTCATGAAGGTTGTCATCGACCCTCTAATTATTGAAAGATTTTTTTTTTCTTGAGAATCCAAAATTTTACTTGACCACATATTTACAAACTGATTTTTCTTTGAAGGTTCAGTATTATGAACATGGGCCAGTCTCTTTTCATCGCAAACAAAAAGTCACAGCAAATGCTGCATTACTTTCAGTATATAGCAGAACTATTTTCTTAATTATTGTATTATTCATATTAAGTGGTAGAGACTGGATTTGAACCTGGCTTTTCTGGTTTGACAGCCTATATCATTGTACAGGATCTCACTACTTTTGTAAAAGTGTATCTATTCTGGCTCTCTGATTCTTTGGAGATTGTTGATTGCTATATTTCTTGTATATGGAAGGCAAGCATCCAAGAGATGTAATTTTAAGTTAAGACTTTCATGCTTAATTTAGATCAAATGTCTCTAATCCACACCATTATGGTGCAGCTCTCCATAAACTAAACAAAAATAATTCCAGTTCCCACTCTTGATGCACTAGCTTAATCAATAGGTGATTCATTCATATTCCAATATAGCTGAAGAAGAGGGACATTCTATTGGCTTTTTAAATATTTGGTGATAAAACTTTCATAATCAACCCCTGACTGCTATATAGAATGTTCGTTTAGTCACTAAGTTGTATCCAACTCTTTTGCAAACCCATACTGTGTAGCCTGCCAGACTTCTCTGTCCATGGGATTTCCCAGGCTTGTATACTGGAGTGGGTTGCCACTTCCTTCTCCAGGGGATCTTCCCAACCCAGAGATCAAACCCGCATCTCCTGTGTCTCCTGCATTGCAGACGGATTCTTTACCACTGACCTACCGGGGAATAGAAATCCTCATTTAATGTATTTCTGTATTTTGAAAGGTACAAAAGAGGTAGCATGATATGTTCAAAAGAACACTGGAGCTCTGCCCTTTGCCCCTGCATTCCTCAAGGGGATTTTGACAGTGGCCTGCAGAGTAGGAGTCAAAAACCACAGATTTCATTGGCCCTGGGTCTACCGCTTGATAAGTCTCTCAATTTCTCAGAGCCTCCTCCCTTCTCTGGTAAAATGGGGTTGGTTGTCTCTGCCTTGTCTGCCTCCCCAAAAGATAATGAGGACTAAATGAGAGCGCACACACTCTTGTTTAGAGCTCCATGAACTTAAAATGTAATGTGCTTCTGCCAGGTAGAGGATGCACCTCGTCTAAGGAGGTATGCCTGCCCCTCACTCCCCACACCTCCCTCCCTTGCGCTTTCTCTTCAGACAGTTGTCTCCTTTGCCTTCCTGCCTTTTATCCTCTGCCTCCTCTTCTCCCTCCTGCTGGAGTTTATGACCTAGGCTAATGAGATAAATATGGCTCCTCACATCAAGGGTGGGGAATTAAGGCCTGGTTATAGCCCAATTTAATTTTCATGATCTCTTGAACAAGTGAAGAAATGCCTGGGAAACAGGCTGCTCTTGGCCTGCTGCCGGCCCAGCCCGAGTCGGGGCAGCCGTTACCCACACGAGCTCATCGCACTCCTGGTAGACATTTCAATTACAAGTCATTACCCTTCCTTCCAGGCCTTCCTCAGTAGCGCAGTACCAGCCCTGGGTCTTGGTCTCAGTTCTGTCACTTAGCATGCCATCTGGAGTGCGTCCTTTAACTTCTGTAAGCCTTAATTTCCTTGCATCCTCTTCCTTATAAAATGGTGTTATTAATGATACCTGCCCTACCTTTCACGCAGCACTGTTTTAAAAATTGCATTAAAGCAGAAAAGTGAAGGTGATTCAAACTGGCAAGTTCTCTAAGTATACATATTATTTAAGTAGCATGCCTGGCCATCCACATTTTTGCAAATTAATCCAAGTAAATATTTTCATGGATATTTTTGGATAGCATGTTTGTTTTTTCCAAGGTCTCCTGTGATTCTCTGAGCTATGGAGAAGGCACTTTTGCAAGACCTGTAATAAGAGTTTAATAGATGTAAAATATCATGTATCCCATATAGGAAGTACTAGGTCTTCAGACTTCTTATAGAAGTTAGAATTCTATCCAAACTGTTTCCCTACTACGCAACCAAGGACTCTGTCTAGTTTTCCTGGTAATCGTGAGAGCCTTGGGGATATACCTTTCTTCCTGTCTTTGGCTTCCCAACTTTATCAGGATTTCTCTGTGCTAACATCAAAGATCAGTGATCACAGATCACCAAAGCAAATATGGTAGTAAGGAAAAGTCTGAAATATTGTGAGAATTTCCAAAGCATGTCACAGGGAGATATGAACTAAGCAAAGTCTGTTAGAAAAATGGCACAAAGTCAGGCTTGACTCTGACTGAGGATTGCCACAAATCTTCAATTAGTAAAAAAAAAAAAAAAAAAAAAAAATTCAGTATTTGTGAAGTGCAATAAAATGAGGCATGCTGGTATTCACTGAGTGTAGCAAAATGTCTAAATTGCCTCTCCAGGACCCATCTCATCTCTTGTGGACACAGGCTGTCTCCCAAGTCGCTTGGCCAGTGAGCTCTTCAGTTCTTGAATTCATGAGATAATTCCTTTGCAACTTGTTTTTTCTCCCAACGAAAGATACCCGAACTAAATTCACTAATGGTTGTCATGTTGTTTCTCTTCTTTTCTGTCTTACACTCTTTAAGGTTGACGAGTCACTTACCATACTCACTGGGTCCTCTAGGGTCTCCTTGCTCACAGTTTTCAGTACTACCCCTCTGTATTTAGAAAACTTTTTTTTAAAAGAGAAATTTTAGCTTCATAGCAAAATTGAGAGGAAAGAGATTTCCTACATTCCCCCTGCCCCTATACATGTGTAGCCTCCTCCACTAGAGTGGTATGTTTCTTGCAATTGATGAACCTATCATGACACATTGTAATCTTCCAGAATCTATAGTTTCACATTGGTGTCCTGTATTCTATGGGTTTGGAAAAATGTATAATGACATGTACCTACAGTAACATACAGAGTATTTTACTGCCCTAAAAATCCTCTGTACTCTACCTTTTCATTCCTTCCTCTATTCCCAGCCCCTGGAAACCACTGATAATATGTGTGTGTATATATTTATACACACACACGTATATATATACATATGTGTATATATATGTATATATATATGAACTATTCCTACAGTTATGCCTTTTCCAGAATATCAGATAGTTGGAGTCAAACAGTATGTTGCCTTTTCAGATTGACTTCCTTCACTTAGTAATGTGCACTTCAGGTTCCTTCACATATTTCATGGCTGGATAGTTCAATTCTTTTTAATCTTGAATGATATTCCATTGTATTTGTCCATCCTGCTACTATAAGACATCTTGATTTCTTGATTCCTTCTATTTTTTTGCAATATGAATAAACTTGCTGTAAACATCCATGTTCAGGTTTTTGTATAGACATGACTTTCAACTCCTTTGGGTAAATACCAAGGAACACACTTGCTGAATCATAGGGGAAGAGCATGTTTTAATGTTGTAAGAAACCATCAAGCTGTATTCCAAATTGACAGTAGCATTTTGCATTTCCTACTAGCATTGAATGAGAGTTCCTATTGCCCCACATCTTAGACAGCGTTTGTTGTCAGTGTTCCAGATTTGACAGTTCTAATAGTTGTATGGTGATATATCATTGTTTCAATTTACATTTCTTTGATGATATGCTGCTGACAGTCTTTTAATTTTTTAAATTTGGCATCTGTATATCTTCTCTGGTGAGATACCTGTTAAGGTCTTCGGCCCATTTTTAAACTGAATTGTTTGTTTTCTTACTGTTGAACTTTAAGTGTTCTTCATGTGTTTCAGGTAACAGTCATTTTCATATTTATCTTTGCAAACCTCTTCTACTCTGGGGTTTCCCTTGTGGCTCTGGTAAAGAATCCACCTGCAATGTGGGAGACCTGGGTTTGATCGCTGGATTGGGAAGATCCCCTGGAGAAGGGAAAGGCTACCCACTCCAGTATTCTGACTTGGAGAATTCCATGGACTATACAGTCCATGGGGTCACAAAGAGTTGGGCATGATTGAGTGACTCTCACTTTCACTTTCTCCTATTCTGTGACTTGTCTTCTTCTTATCTTGACATTAGTTTTTTTTAAGAAAAAATTTTTAATTTTGTCTTTAATTAGGTCCAGCTTATCAGTTATTTTAATCGTGGATCATGCCTTTGTATCTAAAAAGTCAATACCATACCCCAGGTAATCTAGGTTTTCTACTATGTTCTCTTCTAGGAATTTTATAGTTTGCAATTTGCATTTAAATCTGTGATCCATTTTTTTTTTATTATTCTGAATCAGTATACTTATTTACTAACTTTTATTTATACTCTGACTTTTTCTTTTTTTCAAATTAATTTATTTTAACTGGAGGCTAATTACTTGACAATGTTGTAGTATAAATCTGTGATCCATTTTTGAGTTAGTTTTTTTGAAGCATGTGAGGTCTGTGGTTAGATTGTTTTTTTTCTTTTTTTTCCTTTTGCATGTTGATAGCTCGTTGTTTCAACACCATCAGTTAAAAAGTCTTTGTTCCTTTATCAAAGATCAGTGACTAAAAGTTTAAACCCATCTACTTTTGGATGCTCTATTCTGTTCTATTGCTCTGTTGCCTATTCTTTTATCAATGCCACATTATTTTGATTAGTCTTAATTTATAGTGAGTTGTGATATCGAGTGGTGTCAGTCTTATAACTGAGGTCTTCTTCAATATTGTGTTGACTATACTATAGGTCTTTCACCTCTCCCTGGAAACTTTAGGATCAGTTTGTCAATATCCACAAAATAAGTAGCTAGAATTGTGATTGAAATTGCTTTGAATTCATAGATTAAGTTGGAAAGAACTAACATCTTAACATTATCAGTCTTCCTACCTGTGAACATGTAATATCTCTGTACTTATTAAATTCTTCTTTGATTTCATTCATCAGAATGAATGTGGCTCTTATATATATATATTTTTTCCTTATGTGGATCTTATATATATATTTTGTCAGATTTACATATTAGTATTTTTAATTTTTAGGGGGTGCCAATGTAAATTATATTGTATTTTTAAGTTCCTTCTGCTCATTGCTGGTATGTAAGAAAGCAATTGACTTGTGTGTATTAACTTTGTACGCTGCACTAATTAGTTCCAGGAGATTTTTTTGTAGATTTTTTTTTCTGCACAGATGATTATGTCATCTGTGAATGTCATCAGTTTTATGTTTTTCTTCCTGATCTGTGTACCTTTTAATTTCTTTTTCTTATTGTCTTAAATTGACAAGGATTCTGGGATGATATTGAAAAGGAGTGGTGATAGGAGAGTTCCTTGTGTTGTACCTGATCTTAGTGGGAAAGCCTAGAATTTATCATTAAGTGGGATATTAGCTGTAGGTTTTTGGTAGATTTTTTTTTTAATCAAGTTGAGGAAGTACTTTATTACTAGTTTATTGAAAGCTTTTAAAAAATCATGAATGGGTTTTAGATTTTGTCAAACACTTTCTGATCATGTGATTTTTTGTTTTCTTTTTAAGCTTTGATGTGATGGCTCCCCTTTTATATTGTTAGTAATAAAGGCAGTTTTATTAAATCTGTATTATTTAAATTATATTGTTGATAAGTTCTCCTCCTCTCTCTGTCCTCTAAATGTTTTCATCCTCCTGAATCCTGTCCTCAGCCCTCTGTTTAAATGTGTTTACTTCCTAGACGATCTCAAATAGTCTCAAGGCTTCCTTATCGTGCATAACCCAGAGAAGGGGGTACTAGCAGCATAGTGACCTGAAAATAACTCTAGTTCCTTCTCCTCTAGCTCCATGTAAACTTAGGTGTGAGTCAGCTAGGTATCACGATCTCTCAGTCTGGTGTGGGTGAAGGCCTCAGGCTTTGCTGAGGTCGCAGGGAGAGAACTGGATGAGACTTTTTCTAGTTGATGGGCAATCACTGGAGAGAGCATCAGAGACCGGGGATGAGGAGAGGAGAGTGTTGGTTCTGGGGAGAGACTGGTTTTCAGAGAGCTTAGGGTGTTAGAAGAAATCTAGTGCCAACTCTTGGGAGTGTGCTCATTCTCCATCGTACAAAACAGTGAGAGGGAGTTGGATGACTGGCCTAAATCTTGTCTTCTCTCTGGGGTGGAAGAGTTCAGGTAGAACGTAGAGAGGAGACAAGCTTCCCTCAGTAGCTTCAGTAGGGGTGGATATCCCACTCTTAAACCACAGACCCACAGTTTTACCTTCTTGCAGATTCTCATAATTCAGTGTATAATAGCATTTAGGTTTGATGGACCCCAACAGCCAGAAAAGAGGAGAAGAGAATCAGATTGAACAATTAGGATGCAAAAATGGTGAAATAGATCTACTGGAGGAGATGGATGTCCATCTGAATGAGAGAGAGAGTGCATGAGGGGGACCAAGTAAAATATAGCTTTCTTGGTCTTAATAACTTTATTTTTTAGCTAAAATTTTGAGTTTAAGGAAAGGATGATTACTTTTGAGACCCAGATTAATGATCTGGAGAAGTAAATTCAAGAGTCTCTTAAACTGTTTTCTTGGTTTGGCTCCTCCTACCCAACTCAGTCACCTCAAATCAGAAATTAAGACAAGGGCTGGGGTGCAGACAGTGTGTTTTGGAGATGATTTCTGGAAGCAGGAGTTAGATGATGGGGAATGAGATAGGGAACAAGTAAAATCCATTGTAAGGATACATTCTTGAAACCACTGCTAAGGGCGTGCATGCATGCTAAGTTGCTTCAGTCGTGTCTGACTCTTTGCGACCCTATGGACTGTAGCCTGCCAGGCTCCTCTGTCCATGGAATTCTCCAGACAAGAATGCTGGAGTAGGTTGTCATGTCCTCCTCCAGGGGATCTTCCCAACCCAGGAATGGAACCCCTGTTTCTTATGTCTTCTGCATTGGCAGGAAGGTTCTTTACCACTAGAGCCACTTGGGAAGCCCTTGCTAAGGGACACGACTCGATTTCACTGAGACCTCCTGAGAAACATCCAGAATGCTTCCTAGAATTGAGCCCCTGAAGGATGGAAGGCTGGAGCATTTGTCTACTGTCTCCCATTCTCCATTGATTGAAGGATGCCCCTGGGAACATTCAGTTCAGTTCAGTTGCTCAGTCGTGTCCGACTCTTTGGGACCCCACGGACTGCAGCACACCAGGCTTCCCTGTCCATCACCAACTCCTGAAGCTTGCTCAAACTCATGTGCATTGAGTTGGTGATGCCATCCAACCATCTCATTCTCTCTTGTCCCCTTCTGGGACAACTACCCCTCCTCAGGCCTTCAATCTTTGCCAGCATTGTGGTCTTTTTCAAGGAGTCAGTTCTTTGTGTCAGGGGGCCAAACTATTGGAGTTTCAGCCTCAGTATCAGTCCTTCCAATGAATATTCAGGACTAGTTTCCTTTAGGATTGACTGGTTTGAACTCCTTGCAGTCCAAGAGACTCTCGAGAGTCTTCTCCAGCACCACAGTTCAAAAGCATCAATTCTTTGGCACTCAGCTTTCTTTGTAGTCCAACTCTGACACCCATACATGACTATTGGAAAAACTGTAGCTTTGACTAGGTGGACGTTTGTCAGCAAAGTAATGTCTCTGCTTTTTAATATGCTGTCTAGGTTGGTCATAGCTTTTCTTCCAAAGAGCAAGTGTCTTTTAATTTCATGGCTGCTGTCACCATCTGCAGTGATTTTGGAGCCCAAGAAAATAAAGTCTCTCATGTTTCCGTTGTTTCCCCATTTATTTGCCATGAAGTGATGGGACTGGATGCCATGATCTATGTTTTTTGAATGTTGAGTTTTAAGCCAGCTTTTTCACTATACTCTTTTACCCTCATCAAGAGGCTCTTTAGTTCCTCTTCACTTTCTGCTAAAAGGGTGGTGTCGTCTGCGTATCTGAGGTTATTAATATTTCTCTGAGCAATCTTGATTCTAGCTTGTGCTTCATCCAGCCTAGCATTTCTCATGATGTACCCTGCAGGTAAGTAAATAAGCAGGGTTACAATATACAGCCTTGATGTATTCCTTTCCCAATTTGGAACCAGTCCGTTGTTCCATGTCTGGTTCTAACTGTTGCTTCTTGACCTGCATACAGATTTCTCAGGCTGGTCAGGTGGTCTGGTATTCCCATCTCTTGAAGAAGTTTCCACAGTCTGTTGTGATCTACACAAAGGCTTTGGTGTAATCAGTAAAGTAGAAGTAGATGTTTCTCTGGTATTCTGCTTTTTTGATGATTCAGCAGATGTTGGCAATTTGATCTCCATTGATTGAGGAATGCCCCTGGGAACATTACCTCTATTGTATTTCAAGATGCGGGCAGTGGTTGAAGTGGACAGTTGTCAGCACAAGGCAAGTCTAGCACCCATGAAACTGTACATTGAAGCTGCAGCTGACACCAGAGATTGGTCAGGTGGATGTGAAGCAGGGCACAGTCATATCTGTTACAAATACTTCAGCAGAAAGATAAAAATAAGGAAATCTTAAAAAGAAAGTTACTGGGGCAGAGATTCAGGGCACCAAACATATAAATATGTTGCAGAAGGAAAAATATAGATGGAGAAGAAGCAAAAACAATCCTTGATTATTAACTTTCTATTTTATGTTTTTAAGATATTGATGACTTTAGGTGTTTCATATAAGTGAGAACATACGATGTTGGTCCTTTTGTGACTGGCTTATTTTGCTTAGCATAATATCCTTGAGGTTGTAACATGTGATAGAATTTCCTTCTTTTCAAGGCTGCGTACTATTTCTTTGTGTGTGTATACCACATTTTCTTTATACATTCATGTGTTGATGGAAATTTGGGTTGCTTCCTAATCTTGGCTGTTGTGAATAGTGTTGCAATAAACATGGGTGTGCGAATACCTGATATCTTATTTTGAATTCTTTTGCATATATGCCCAGAACTGGGATTGTTGGATCATATGGCAATTCTATTTTAAAATTTTTGAAGAAATCTCCATACTTAGGTTTTTCACAGGGACTGCACCATTTTACATTCTATACATCCTTGCCAGCACTTATTTTGTGTTTTTCTGATTGTGACCATCCTGATGGGTGTTGTGTGATACTCTATGATTTTGGCTTGCATTTTTCTACTGATTAGTGATGTTGAGAAATATAAAATTTTGTTGAACAGGTGAATGAATATTGATCCTACACAGGGCTCCCTTAGAAGGCTGCTGCCATTTCTTCTTTCTCCTGCATCTCGGATGAACTCCGCATTCTCAGATTTGGTGTCAGACCAATCATAGAGATTAAAGAGCATCCCGGCTGAGCTTGGTAGCTAAGACCTCCCATCTGGGGTGGGTGGGCAGCAGTCATCTCCAGGCACAATACAGTGTGTTGAATTCTGTGTCGTCACTGTGTTTCTGTGTGTTCTTTTCAGCCTGGAGTAAGAGATCAAGCAGTGGTTGTTAGACTAGAGGGCAGAATTCAGCTGCCTCCAGGAAAGGATTTTGACTGGGCAGAGTCATACAGGATACCATACCCTACCCATTCTTTTTAGGGGTCAGGGATGGCTTCCAGGCCCAGTGTGGGGTCTGGATTGCAAGCCAGGATGTCTCCAGTAAGGCAGGGCTTGCTAGCTTAGTATGATCCTGGGAAAGATTGATTTCCAAGCTGGAATAAATTCTTTTTTTCCTTTCTGACATTTCTCTCTTCTTTGTGCTCAAAGTAGGATTTATGGAAAATTATTTCTATGACTGGTGAAGCTAGAGCTGGGGGAAGGTCATGTCACCAGAGTTGAATAAAGTGGTCAAACTAAAAAATAGCTTCAGCCTAGAAACTGGGGAATGGAAAAAAATTCTCAGTGGCCTGAAAGTCAGGAGGTTTATGTTCCATACCAGTTCTGACACTAAATTGTTGGTCATTTCAGGGTTTCTTTCTTTTTTTTAATCTATGAAATGAGGAGGAAGGACAGTTTAATCTTAAAAGATCCTGTCAATTCTGAAAAAAAAATCAACAATTCAGCATTTGGTGATTCTTTTCAACTTAATGAGTATTTGTCAAGAGTCTTCCATGGGGACTGGGCTAAGTAAAAAAAAGTGAAAAAGAAAAAATTTATAGTCTCTGTCCTTAAGAAGCTTTTGGTCTAGTGAGGGAGGCAAGCAGGTATACTGGCAGGTAAATGAGTAGCTAAGGACATGCTAGATGTTCTTCCAAGGCTCTATGGAATATAGTTGAGGGAACCAGTTAAATCTGTGTGCTGGAGTCAGGGGAAAATACAGGAAGAAGTGCCCTTTGAGTTGAGATCTTTAAGGAAGACTTTGATAGAGAAGAGAGGAATAAAAGTCCTGGGTGAGGGATGAACGTTTTCATTATCAAAGAAGCATGATGATCCATAGATAAATCAGGGAAGAGTTTAATTCATTATGGGAATGAGTTCTTGAGATGTGGATAGTAGATGGAGGTAAAGGCTGAAAGGGTAGATTGGGGTCCAACTGATAAAGAACTTGAAGACCAATATCTGTTTTCCTTTGGATATTTGTAGTTTATTAGTTAGGAATGTTTTAGGCCACAAGTAACAGACTATCCAGCTGACAGTGGTTTAAGTGCAGAGACATTTAATTTTCTCAGAGAGAGCTCTAAGTCCAGAGATCCATACAGTTTGATGAAACATCTCAACAATGTCTTCAAAGGCTCAAGATCTTCCTATTATTTCTTTTGTATCCTCACCATGCTGACCTTCCATTCATAGGCTTTTTGCGTCATAGTCATGTATAGTCAATGTAACATTAGCTGCTATAATGGAAAACTCCCCCAGTTTTAAGTGTCTTAATACAACAGAAGTTTATATCTCCCCTTCTATAAAGTCCAAAACAGGTTTCATAATAAGCAGGTGGCTTTTATTTAGATAGTTTTCATCTTCTTCACCAGCTTCAGTATATCCTCAAAGACAAATGTACTTACTTGCCTCAAGCTGGGAGAAGGAAAGAATATGAAGGACCATATATGCTTTTGAATGTGCCAGTGCTGAAAGTGTTGTACAGTATTTTGCCCTGTATTTTACTGACTATACCTAACTGCAAAGGAAGATGGGAAATGAGCATCAGTGAGCCTTGGAAGAAGAGGAGATACGTTGGCTGGTCAGCTAGCAGACTCTGTCACGTGTTACAGTGTGGATAATGCTGCTTTAAGTACTGCCTCGTACATAATCACTCTCAAGTAGAAAGAAAGAGGAAGGTGCAGTGCCAGAAACCTCTCCTTTTGGATTTATATCAATTTTCCTAGAAATTTTCAAGATAACTTCCCTCTTACATCTCCCTGATCTAAACTTTGTCACATGTTCACCCTTAGTTGGCTACTGTGAGGTTAGAAAAGTAAGCATCTGAATGGGGAGTGATTTTTTTTAATTAATTTTTGCTGGAGTATAGTTGTGTTAGTTGTATAGTTAGTTGTATAGTTGTGTTAGTTTCTACTGTGCAGCAACATGAATCAGTCATACACATACACACGTCCCCTCCCTTTTGGACTGCTTTCCCATTCAAGGTCATATCCCGTTGATGATGCGGGATATCCCAACATATCCCATTCAGGTCACCACAGTGCATTAAATGGTGTTCCCAGTACTATATATAGCACAGTATATTCTCACTAGTTATGTCTTGTATGCATAGTATAGAGTATTTGTGTCAGTCCCAATCTCCCTATTCCTCCTACTCCTTCCTTTCGCCCTTGGTATCCATATATCTGTGTCTCTATTTCTGCTTTGCAAATAAGATTATTCATACCATTTTTCTAGATTCCACATGTTTGCATTAGCATGCATTACTTGTTTTTCTCTCTTTGACTTCACTCTGTTTGACAGTCTCTCGATTCATCCACTTCAGTGATTAACGCAGGTTATTTTGAATCGTATGCTGGATTTTGGGAGAGATGTGCTCATTAGACATATCCAATGTGTTAAGATCTATCCAATGCTTGAATAAAATCTGGGTTTGGTTAGCCAGGAAAGAATGGAGATTAAACAGTCAACCAATGTCTAGCAAGGAAGCCAAGGAGATATTTAGGTAGAGGATTGACATCCGATTTGTGGTTTAGGATGGTCTTTCTGGAAAATAGATTGAGAGAGCCTTCCTATTCTGAGTCATGGGCACAAATGTATCTTATGGAGTGTGATTCTAATAAGGTCAGAGAAAAACTTACAGATCACTCAACAAAGTGAATGTCTCAAAACTTTTGCCCTGTGAAGAAAGATCTAAATCTTTGATTCCAGAAATAAAATTTCTTTTTGAATAATTAAAGCCTGTGTCATTGTGACTGATGGGCCAGGAAAATGTTTTAACATTTTTTTTCATGAAAAAAATGTTTCCTTCCCTTTGAAACCTTGGATATTTTTATTTCTTATGCAGGCTGGGGTCTTCATTTATGAACGTGCTTTACCATCTGCAAATGAATGATACCATTTTTAAATTGTAACACGACATCCTTTGGGTTCACAAGAATTTTGCTAACATCTTCACCTTTCTAACAACTTGTATAAGCTTGGGTAAGAATGACATCACCTGTGGTGGTGACCAGAATTATGTTTTTCTGATGGGTAGAGATGAGTGAGACAGAAAGAAGGTAATCTGAGTTGAAGAGCATTTTTGGTATTTAAGTACAGAACATAGAAAAATATTTAGGAATGTAATCACTCATTAATATATGATCTTGGAAATGTTGTTTAAGCTCCCAGAGCCTCAATGATGCCTTAAGTTAGTGCTAAATATCCATGTTTTCCTCTACATTCAACATCCCCTTGCAGATAGGTCTGACCACATGACTAATTTCAATCAATGACTTGTGAGCAGAACTGATATTGGTCCCTTTAGGTCAAGGCTATTAACAGCCTATGTATCTTCTCAATATCTTTCTCCTCCTGTGCTGACATTGGATGCCATGTGTTTCAGATAGCATAGCTAACAGGATGGAGGAAGGCCACTGACCCAACTTTGCACAAGCAAGAAATAATCCTAACCAGATAGTACAGGAAGAACATATTTATCCTATCTGGATAATACAGAACAAAACAAAACAAAAAAAACTTTGAAAATGATAGTTGCTACGATTGGTGAGTTATAATTATAAAAACGGGTAATGCTTTCACTGATATTTTAGTTCATAGGGGTTAATCCTCAACTTAGATTCTTGTATTACTAGTTTATTAATGAGTGAATTAATATGTTTAGTTAGGTTCCACTCTGGTCAAGGAGCAAGGCTGTCCTTTCAAGCCTTACCTCTACACATGATTTCCAAGGCCTCTACCATCTATTCAGGGAGCTTACAAATAGCTTGGACAATGGATCCTAGAGTGTTCTTCCTGGAATATATCAGTGCTGAGTCTTACCTGGCTCTCAGGTTGACAGATTCTTCTTCCTGATGTTTAATTGCCTCTCCTCTTCCCTCTCATGCCTATTTTCCATCTTCAGGCAAATATAGTCCTCAGAGGTATCAGTGAATGCGGGCCAACACTTCTGTGTTGCATTTAGATCAGGGGTTTCTTTGCACCTTCACTTGTGCCTAGGTGAGGGCAGAGTAGGGCAGAAATTGCTCTTAGCTGAGAGAGGGAGAAAGAGAGTGGAGAAATGCACTAACACACATAGACTGTGAATTTGAATTATGCTCTTTTATTGTCTTTGACATGATTATTAATAATAAATAGATGAAACATGGGCTGCTGCAAGGTGATGTCATATCGAGAAGGGAATTAACTGAAATTTATTACATGGCTTGCAAATGTCCTGAACCACTGAAACACTTCTTAACTACTTCTATCAGAAGTAAACCATAAGCTATACTGGGGTGCACATAGATGCCAATAGAAATGAAGAAGCAGAGCAACCAACAGTTTCTAGAACAGATTTCTAAAGCTACCTATACTTTATCACTGTCTCTTAATCTCACTTGTAGTAGGCATCTCTGACATGATCCCAATGATCTTTGGTTCTTAGGTCTCATGCCCTTGTGTAACCCCCTCTTCTTGAGTATGACTTAGTTCTAGTGACTTCCTTCTATTCAGTAGACTGTGACAAAAATGGCAGTATATCACTTTCACTATAGAGTTACAAAGGATTGTGACGATCATCTTGTTAACACACTCTTCCCGGGCCCTCTCATTTGCCCACTCTGGTGAAGTCAGGTGCTACTAAGAGAGGACCCAATATGGCACTGGAGACTCAGATATGGGGAAGATTAATTCTCTTCTTTTGAGAAATTCATAGTCTACAGAAACAACATAGCATGTGTTTTAATAGAGGTGTATACAAAGGGCTGTGGCAACACAGATAAGAATCCATTAATTGAAACAATATTGTCAGTAACTATCAATGCAAGTTTTCTGAAAATGATATAGTGCAAAGCAGACTGTCTGAATAGCCTAGAGATGGAGTGTCAGGAAATTGCAGATAGACTGAGGCTTGATAATGTTTCAGTTCAGGTCTGAAAAAGTGACCAGCTCGATGGGTCACGTTGGGGGGCGGGGTGCAAATAACTCAGAAGGTGACACAGAACACGGAAGAAGCAAGGAAGGGGTCTGAGTAGGATCTAGATAGAAACCCTCCTCTAGATCCTGAATGATTTGGAACTCAACAACATGAAGAAATCTGTGCATGTTATTTTCTGTTACCATGTATTTTACAGCTACATTCTCCTCATTTATAAAACTCTGTGACCTCCTTTTAAAAACTTTTTGCTAAAGCAAAACAAACAGAAAAATATGCAAATCTTAGTTGTATATAGCTTGATGAATTTTCGCAAACTTGAATACACCCATGTGACTAGCACCTGGATAAAAATAGAACTCTACCAGGTCTCCAGAAACTGTCTTCAAGCTCCCTTCAAGTTCTTTATAAATTTTCAAAAAATATTTATTTTGAATTAATTTTAGACCTGCAGAAAAGTTGCAAAAAATAATACAGAAGGTTACTGTATACCCCTCATTCAGTTTCTCCCAATGTTAACATCCGAGCTAACTGTAATACATTATCAAAGAGAAACAGGAGCCAACTCAAACTCACTCCTAATGGCCAACACTTGAATGATTTGAGCAACAATGACAACCACAAATAAAACAATAGATTTTCACCCATAGGATAGAAGAAATATCCATGAGTCATATTTGTATTAATATAACTAATTGATCAAATAAATAGGAAAGGGCAGCTCTTTAAGTAGAATGCTAATTAGTAGAAGTAGTAGAAATGTTGGATATAGAAGATCATCATTAGGCAAACGCAGCACTGATAATTGTGAAAAGCAAGAATCATTCGATTCATAAAAGTAGGAGCAAAGCAAAAATATGAGCAAAAGTAAAATGAGAAGCAGGACACTTGCATAGTCTCTAAGAATTTCCTTATAAGATAGTTAATGGCATGTGAGAAAGCAGTAGCTTTCCAAATGGAGAAACCTGATAGGCATCACCTTAACCTAGTGGTAAAATTGAACATCTCTAGTAATAAGACATATTGAAGTCATGAACATCCTGATGTGATGCACTAGAAGGGCATAATGTTACTTCTGCAATATTCTTGCCCCAAATACACGGCCTCAATTTAATCATCAAAGCATAGAACCAACTGAAACTGAGAGACTTTCTGCAAAACAACTGGCCGGTTTTCTTAAAAAGTGTCAAGACAAAGACTGAAGAATTGTTACAGATTGGAGGAGTCTAAGAAACATGATGATTTAATGCAGTACGGGATCCTAAACCAGAGAGAAAGAACAGGAGTGGAAAAACTGGTGACATTCAGGTAAAGTCCGTCCGTATAGTAGGTAATATTCATGCACATTTCCCTTAAAGACTAACAGTTTTTAAAAACAACTTTATTTACTTATTTTTGGCCTTCACTGTTGTGCGGCCTTTTCTCTAGTCGCAGTGAGTGGGGGACTGCTTTCTAGTTGCAGTGTATGGGCTTCTCATTGCAGTGGCTGTTGTTGCAGAGCTGGGCGCTAGAGCACTGGCTCAATAGTTGTGGCACATGGGCTTAGATGCCCTGTGGCATGTGGGATCTTCCCAGACCAAGAATTGAACCCATGTCTCCTTCATTGGCTGACAGATTCTTTACCACTGAGCCACCAGGAAAGCCCAGAAATAACAGTTAATATGTGTCTACTACTTCCTTGGTGCCCAATCCATTTCCATCTTATAGCTGAGGATACTGAGCACAGACAGATTCAGCTGTGTGCAGCCAGTCACACAGCTGATGGACTGCAAAGGAGGCATCAAGCCCGGGCTGTCTGTTTCCCCAAATCCATGTTGAGATTCCCTGCCTTCTGTCTCTTTACCACAGTTCTCAGAGGGATCAGCCAGAGCGTACTTCTAGGCCCTGAACCCTGAATCTGGCTGACCTACCCAGGTAGCATTCCCTGGTCTTCAGGGCTGGTCCAGAGCCCAGGCCTGCCTTGCTGGCTGGGATGCCCCTCACTGAGGCATTTCTTCTGGGATTCTAAAATAGAAGCTCCGGGCTCTGTCTTCCCACAGAAAATATCGACATCTATATTTATCCCTTTTCCAGAAGCTGAGGAGACCCAGTTCATGCTAATTGCAGTTTACCAAACAAGCTGATTCTTAACCCCATGAATATTTTTGCCACTGAAAGCGCCTACAACTTGTGAAAATGAACACATGGCAAACTGCTCTGCTCTTTTTGCTTCCCACACATGATGATATTTTGTTGCCTCTTAACTCTGCAGTTACATCCTAGGCACTGCGGAGACCTGACCAAGGATCCCAATGACCCCTAGTCTGAGCACAATGTGGTCTTGGGGGTGGTTTATACACAGAAGTTCAGGTGTAGGGGAGTCCTGCTGGACTCTGCTGGAAATGAGACCCGCCACTGATTCTTAGGTCAGGAATTCATTTATTTTGTTGTTGTTGTTGTTCAGTTGCTAAGTCATGTCTGACTGTTAGTGACCCCATGGACTGCAGCACGCCAGGCTTCCCTGTCCTTCACTATCTCCCTGATTTGCTCAAACTCACGTCCATTGAGTCAGTGATGCCATCCAACCATCTCATCCTCTGTCGCCCTCTCTTTCCTTCTGCCCTCAATCTTTCCCAGCATCAGGGTCTTTTCCAATGAGTCAGCTCGTCGCATCAAGTGGCCAAAGTATTGGAGCTTCAGCTTTAGCATCAACCCTATATATTCTGTTAACCTTTTGAAAACGGTTTTTAAGCCTTTTCATAATTGCAAAGAGCAAAAAGAAGAGAATAATGAATGCACAGATGTCCATCCCTTAGGTTCAACAATTATCAACATTTTGCTGAATACGCTTTACACATACATAAGCTTGTCACAGACACATGTACATATTTGTTTGCTGGACAGTTTTAAAGGAGATTACAGATTCCGTGTAACAAGGTTTAAAGGAGCCAGCCTGTTACAGGATCTACTGTCCAGAACCGACCTTGGGTTCACCCCTGCTTTTTTTTTTGGCAAAGTTGGGAAGATATTCGGGAATGAGTGGCCTTGACTAGCCAACAGGGTGGAGTAAAGATTATGGGTTTGGGACTGCCCTAGTGGTCCAGTGGCTAAGACTTGACACTGCCAATGCAGGGGACCAGGTTCAATCCCTGGTCAGGGAACTAAATCCTACACTCTGCAACTAAAAATTGCAAGTGCTGCAACTAAGACCTGGCACAGCCAAATAAGTAAATAAATATAATTTTAAAAAGACTAAGGATTTAATATTCCATCATGGCATCATAAAAGGTAAAACCTGGAATTCTGTTCCATTTCCTGACTCCAGCCTCCCTCTGCTCTTTTTTTTCCCCCCTCTCCTCCAGGCTTTAGTTGAATTAGTGACTTGACCATCAGAATATGCCCTGTGCTCCCCTACCCTTGTCTTTGTTCAGGATGTCTCCTTCATTTGATCTTTGCTTTTCCTCTCCCACTCTTCACCACCATCTTCCTCCTATCTCTGCTTGTCCAAAGCTTACTCATTTTCCAAGAGTTGGCCCAATGCCACCTCATTCCACAATGCCCCTCCCCGTTTTCAAGTGTATTCTTTCCCCCCAATATAATAATATTATTTTCCCTGCTCTGAACCTCTGTTCATTTAATCAGTGGTGCTTCTCTGTCCTCTACCTCTTTTCATTTTGCCTTGTTAAAATTATTTGTCAGTATAACCTATCTTTTCCGCTAGATGATAAGCTTCTAAAGAGTAGCTGCCATACCTTATTGGTTTATATTTCTCAGCATGTCTTGTACCTAGGGGTGCGTAATCACTGCATGTATGCCTGTGACTAAAGGCTGCATGTAAGAATTGGACCATAAAGAAGACTGAGTGCCAAAGAATTGATGCTTTCGAACTGTGATGCTGGAGAATACTCTTGAGAGTCCCTTGGACAGCAAGGAGACCAAACCAGTCAATCCTGAAGGAAATCAACCCTGAATTGGAAGGACTGATCCTGAAGCTCCAATATTTTGGCCCCCTGATGCAACGAGTTGACTTACTGGAAAAGACCCTGATACTGGAAAAGACTGAGGGCAGGAGGAGAAGGGGGCAATGGAAGATGAGGTGGTTGGATGGCATCACCAGCTCAATGGACAGGAGTTTGCGTAAACACTGGGAGATGGTAAAGGACAGGGAAGCCTGGTGTGCTGCAGTCTATGGGGTTGTGAAGAGTCTGACACGACTTAGCAACTGAACAACAACAAAGGCTGCATAATGATGGCCTAGTTTATTAATGTTCAGAAACTGGTATAGTCACCTGGGGTCAGCCTTTCTAATGTATCAGTCAGTCTCTGCCTTGAATAGCTGGAGAGAGCCAGAGAGTATCAAGGCTCATTTAAGGACTGTGGTCTTTTGGGACAGCCTCAGTAGGCACCACTATCCCTCAGTGCAATGGATGTCCTTGCGATGTGGCTGTCTGGCACATTGGCAAGGGTGAGCATACCAGGGTGCTTTAAGGGCCTGGAGGGCTGGAAGATGGCAGGGATCTTTGGTCTTCTTTGACAGGCTAGGTTCTCAGTGCAATTAGAAATTTAAAAAAGAGCAAAGAGCCCAATTGATGAAATACATCCTTCTTTATTCAGATAAGATACAGTTTTATATGCTTTACGAGGTTAATGTCCCTTGCTCCTGATTACAAAACTCTGATTGGCATATTAATCAGGTTATAAAAGTGAGAGAAGGAAGAACCGCAAAAGAGGCAGCAGCTGCTCGTTTGCTGTCGGATCCATTCAGGATATAAAGTTTCTGCTGAGATATTTATTGTAAAAGAGGGTTTTTTCCCCCTCCTCTTGCTTTTATTTTTAGCCGGCGTTACCCCAGCGTCTGTTCTACCTCGTGTGAGAAATGTGTTGGAATTGGGGGTGAGATGAATGTACTTACACGAATTGGGAAGGCTTAGGCAGAGTGTGAGAAGAGAAGGAAGACGTCTTGTTCTCATCAAAGACAGAATCTTGGGAGGAGGTTGCTTCCCTGTACTTTACACACATACTTTCAGATCCCAGAGCTCTGTGTGATAGCTGGGAAAGACATATTTTGTCAGCAACAGCGCCACCTGGTAAATGTCTGATTTTTTTTTTTTTGCTTGATTACTCTCAGTGATGAGGAACTCATTATCTTTTAGAGCTGCTGTATTTTAGTTTTTCAATTTAATTTTTATTGGAGTAGAGTTGATGTTGTGTTAGTTTCAGGTGTACAGCAACGTGATTCAGTTGTATATGTACATATATCCATTCTTTTTCAGAGTCTTTCCCATATAGGTTTTTACAGGATGTTGAGTTCCCTGTGCTATATACTAGGTCCTTGTTAGTTATCCATTTTGTATACAGTAGTGTGTGTATCTGTTAGTCCCAGCCTCCTAATTTGTCATTTCCTCCCATGTTTTCCCTTTGGTAACTGTAAGTTTCGTTTCAAGGTCTGTGAGTCTTGTTTTCGTTTTGTAAACAAGTTCATTTGTATCATTTTTATTTATCCACATGTAAGTGATCCCATACGATATTGGTCTTTCTCTGACTGACTTCACTTAGCATGATAATCTCCAGATTCATTCACATTGCTGCAAATGGCACTATTTCAAAGAGGAAAATAGAGTGGTTTTCTGGACCTTGTTGCAAGGAACAAAACAGCCAGTATAGAAGCCTATCTGTATCACAGGGAGCATGACCACATCTCTTAGAAAGTTCTTCCATGTTCATAGTTGAAGCTTCCACCCATGATTCTACCTTTGGTCCAATGAAGCCATGTATTACGATCTGTTGCCTCTTCAGATATTTAAAGACTTGATCTCTTTGTTGAGAGTTCCCTTCTCCAAGTTAAATTTCCCCAGTTGTTCCATCAGTTCCTTCCAAAGCATTGTTATGAGGGTCTCCCCCACTCCAGTTGCTCTTTCTTTGGTCATCTGAGTCAACTCAAGGTATGGGTTCCAGACTCAAATTCATTGCTCTCCCTGAAGACATAGTTACTTTAAAGGTGTGGGAATGGAAAGAGATGCTGCCATCTCATTCTGCCACCTCAGGTCAGCATTAGTGCACTGAGAACCTTGGGTTTGCGGGTTTTCCAAACTTGTTAAAATTGAATTGAGAGGTTTTATAAGAAAAACAGCATACAACAGAGGGGCTGAAATTTTAGGACTTCAGGTGAAGCAGTTATTTATTAAGATAGGTATACTGACTCTTGCAGGAAAAAAAATAGTATGACGGAGATAGTCCAGAAAAATATCCAAAACAACTTGGCGAAAATGAAGAAGGAATTGCATGAGGAGTCAGAGATGAATTATTGGACTTTAATGTTAAACATTGTCCAAGCGTCCCAATAAGAAATACAAAATTAAAATGGGTTAAATCATTATTTTCTCCTGATAGAAGAAATTGTGTCCATTTGGTGGGCCAATATTGTTCTATAAAATATTTACGACATAATAAAATCCATTTTTCACCTATTCCCCCTGAAAGCAAGCTCTATGGTGCTAGGGACCAGGCCTGTCTCATTTGCTGTTGTATTCCTTTTTCTGAATATTGTGTTGGCATGTATAGACACTCAAAACATTTTTTGACTGAATTCCACAAAAGACTTGAGTTAGTTGACTATAAGGTCATTTGCAATAAAACATTATCAAATAGAAGTGAAGAATCAGAATGAGGAAAACAGAAAAATATCAATAAAAGAAGTAAAACATGAAGTCTGGTGACAGAACAGTAGCTGAGTTTCTCTGAGAGCCAAAGGATTTTGACTATAGGTGAACTTCATTTTTGATACTGAGTTCATGGAGACAGGAGTGAAAAAGAAGACATAGTCCATGTCCTGAATCTTATGACTGGAATAGAAAAGTGTTTCACTCACTCACAAGAAGCAAAACTTTTCCTGACGCTGTTTTGGAGCAGCAGTTCACCAGTGTGGAACCTTATATGACGGGCCTTATATGGAGGGTGTGCTGAACAGTGTGTGAGCAACACACTCATTGAGAATTCCTAATGGCTCTCCCTGTGGCATTCTGGAATGACAACAGAGGGACCACAGCGACCTCTAACTCAGTCTGCGAAGATGAAGGCATAGATCCTGTGACTCCCAACAGAGGGACACTTGGGAATGTAGGAGACATGCCCTTGAGCTTGGCTTTTGTACCCACTTCTACGTGGTAACTAAGAATTCAAAACAAAGTCAAGTTTAACCCCTAAAGGAAGGCAAGGGAGCGGGGACAAGTATTGGACCACTGTCTGTGCTGGAGGTGGTCACCCTGAATCTTGTAATACAGGTGAACTTGGTTTAATGGATGCTAAAGGGCCAGCCTCTTAGTAGTAACTTGAGTTAATTATAAATTATGTCCCCAAGGAACTGAATGAATCAACCCGATTGATGTCATCTTAGTTTGGATTCTCCTGAAAGCAGACTCCCAAGGCAAGCTCTTGAGTGAGGGTAGTTTATTCAGGAGGTTATCTTAGGAAACTCAAATGAGGGGATGGGGAAGGTAAGATAGGCAAAGAGGAAAAACGATAAGCTCTGTGATAATGATTGGTTTGCCCTCCATCTGGAGAACAGCTCTTTAATTTTTACCTTTTGGGAAGTTTTCTTTGATTCTCTAGCCAATTATGATTTTTACCTTTGTTTGTTCCCATTACATTTTGTGTTTGGCCCTTGCATATCACTAAATCAGGTCACGTGCTATTGTGACAACTGTAATACACATTTTTTTTTTTCTACTGGACTGTAGAAAAGAAACAACTATTTTAATGTCTTTGGTCTAGCACATAATAAATGTTCAAAAATATTTGTCGATTGTATTAGTCAAGTGGAGCAATCACATCTTTGAGAATCCATTGCACAATTCTCTTCCATGTGGCTAGACCTGTCCCAAAGAAACAAATTCTTTGATAAAGGGTCAGCAGGAATGGCTCTCTTCTTTTGTAAGTAATGCCACCAGAGGTGATTTTAGATTTTTGTTGCTATAGAAACCTCAGAAAGTACATTAACTTCAATCCAAAGGCATTTTATTCCTTCAGAATTTCATGTATGACTGATTTAAACGCAGGTCCCAGCTGGGTGATTAAATGCACTTCCTGTGGGGAAAGGAGTAGAACGTAGTGGTTACACGTGCAGACTTTAGATCCAGGCTGCCTGGGTTCAGTGGGTGGTTCCATCCCCTAATACCCTTGTGACCTTGAACAAGTCAGCTGAAAAAATTGAAGCTTTGAGATTTTATGAATCTTTCCCAAGGATTCCCAGCTCTACCACTTGCAGCTTTTCATGGAAGTTAATATTAGCTTCTGAAAGCTGTCCAAGGGTACACTCTTCACAGGTGATGAAGTTGGTATTTGAACAAGAAAAAAGAAAATAATTTATATTTCCCCCCATTTTTTCCTCTGTCCCTTCTTTTATGCTTTCTTTCCTTCCCTTTCCTCTCCTTTTCCTATTCTAGAATGAAAATTCACTTTGACTCCATCAGAAAGGGGTTTAATTTCATTCCTGTATGAAGATAGGAAGAGTGTATCTCTAGAAGCAGGCAAAGCTTTTCATGTCACTGTTCCTCACAAATATTATCATCACTCTTGAATGGAAACATATTTATTTCAATAGCTGCTATTTCAGTTCAGTTCAGTTCAGTCGCTCAGTCGTGTCCGACTCTTTGCGACCCCATAAATCGCAGCACGCCAGGCCTCCCTGTCCATCACCAACTCCTGGAGTCTACCCAAACACATGTCCATCTAGTCGGTGATGCCATCCAGCCATCTCATCCTCTGTCGTCCCCTTCTCCTCCTGCCCCCAATCCTTCCCAGCATTAGGGTCTTTTCCAGTGAGTCAGCTCTTTGCATGAGGAGGCCAAAGTATTGGAGTTTCAGCTTCAACATCAGTCCTTCCAATGAACACCCAGGACTGAGATCTCCTTTAGGATGGACTGGTTGAATCTTCTTGTAGTCAAAGGGACTCTCAAGAGTCTTCTCCAACACCACAGTTCAAAAGCATCAATTCTTCGGCGCTCAGCTTTCTTCACAGTCCAACTCTCACATCCATACATGACTACTGTTTACTGGTTACCTGCTACATACCAAGTTCTTTACCTGCATGGTTTCTTACACTGAAAATAATTCTGCAGTGCAAATTCCACTGTCATGATTTAGTTTTCTTAGAAGCAGGCCCTAAGACAAGGTTCCAGTGCAAGTTGTTAATTTGCTAAGTGATCCTGAAGACATTGGTGAAGGTCTGGGGAAGTGAGTGGGGAAAGGAAGCATCGTTGAACGGAGTGTTATCAAGCAAGTTAACACTGTGGGCAACTGGGCTTCTGTCTGGGGAAATCTGGAAACCAGAGTGGACAAATGCCTTGGACTTGTCCCAACTAAGATGGGACAGAGATGGGATGTTTTATGCACTGTTCTGATCATTCACTGGTTGAGAACTGCACTCTGGAACATGTTAATTCCTCACTGCCGCTGGCCTACCATGGATGAGCTGCATGGGCACCTGAAGACAGAGAAATCCTTAGTCAAAAAAGTGCAGTTTCTGGAAGGTGGAAGATTTGAGGGAGTATGGTCGGGATGCCTACAACATTTGCTGCAATTAGTTGTTGTTATTCAGTCACTAAGTTGCGTTAGACTTTTTGAGACCCCTTGGAACTGCAGCATGCCAGGCTTCCCTGTCCTTTGCTATCTCCCAGAGTTTGCTCAAACTTATGTCCCCTGGGTCACTGAGGCCATCTACTCATCTCATCCTCTGTTTCCCCCTTCTCCTCCTGCCCTCAATTTTTCCCAGCATCATTTTCCGACGAGTTGGCTCTTTGCAGCAGGTGACCAAAGTATTGGAGCTTTGGCTGCAGCACCAGTCCTTCTAATGAATATTCAGGGTTGATTTCTTAGGTTTGACTAGTTTGATCTCCTTGCTGTCCAAGGGGCTCTCAAGAGTCTTCTCCAGCACCATGATTTGAAAGCATCAATTCTTCAGCATTCAGCCTTCTTTATGGTCCAACTCTCACATCCATACACGGCTACTGGAAAAACCATAGCTTTGACTATACAGACCTTTGTCAACAAAGTGATGTCTCTCCTTTTTAATATGCTCTCTAGGTTTCTCAATAGCTTTTCCTCCAAGGAGCAAGCGTCTTTCAATTTTGTGGCTGCAGTCACTGTCTGCACTGACTTTGGAGCCCAGGAAAACAAAGTCTGCCACTGCTTTCCATGTGTTCCCCATCTATTTGCCATGAAGTAATGGGACCAGATGCTATGAGCTTAGAGTTGCTAATACACATTTTTAAGAACCTGAGGCTAAGAGAAGTGAATTGCCCTTCCCCAAATCCCTGGTATGTAAAATGTTGGATCTGCTATTAGAATGCAGGTTGTTCTGACTTGTATATCTGTGACTATAACGTGGGCATAAAAATACCATGTCACAGTGTTGAAGAGTAAATGAGGGTAAAAGAGAATCTGTGTCACAGAGATCTTAAGAGGGTCAGATGTATAAACCATGTGAACTGTGCCTGTGAGCACTCAATGCCTTTATTATTTAGTTAGCGCTTTATTATTGTTGTTATAGTTATCACTATTACAAGAGATAATATAAGTGGTATATCTAAAACTACTTATTTTTCCCTAGGCTGCTGATTTGACTACTGCAAATGTCCACTGAGCCCAACAGAAGGGACAATAACCCTGTCTGTTGTCTGTCTGTCTACCTACCTACCTATCATCCTTCTAACTATGTTCTTTCTTTGGGCATTGATGAAGCAAAAGGAGAGCTTTCGTATCACCTCAGTTATGGTCTAGATCAGTGTTTCTCCTACTTTAACAGGCTTACTGATCTCTTGGAAACCTCATTAAAATGTAAACTCAGATTGAAGGACCTGCGGTAAAGCTCCCAGGTGATGCCAGTGCTATTCAGCCACTACACTTTGAGTAGCAAGGCAATGGATGTCTTTTTTTTTTTTTTTTAATTGTCCTTCTTCTGTTCTGTTGCATCTGCAGATCTAATTCTTGTGGATCCCCTTGCCCTTTGTCAGTTCATATAAGACTGATTACTTTCTTTGCTCATTTATTCTTTCAACATCCATTGAGTCATTACTGTGTGTCAGGAACAGTGTTGCTGCTGCTGCTGCTGCTGCTAAGTCACTTCAGTCGTGCCCGACTCTGTGTGACCCCATAGACGGCAGCCCACCAGGCTCCCCCGTCCCTGGGATTCTCCAGGCAAGAACACTGGAGCGGGTTGCCATTTCCTTCTCCAATGCATGAAAGGGAAAAGTGAAAGTGAAGTCGCTCAGTCGTGTCCGACTCTTCACAACCCCATGGACTACAGCCTACCAGGCTCCTCCATCCATGGGAGTTTCCAGGCAAGAGTACTGGAGTGGGATGCCATTGGTGTTAAGCATTATATATCACAGGTGACATTCTGGGTTAGGTCATGGATTTCAGTTTCATTGATAGGCGTTCCAGCATTGTCCATAGAGACAGAGCCCTCTGGTCATGAGGTCAGTGTTGTTTGATATTTCCCTGCCTCTTTCTACCTATCAGAGCAGTGGACTGGCCGAGGAACAGGAGTAGGGAGAGAAATCATTCTTTTCAAATACAAGCCAGATGGTTGCAGTCTCTAACACCTGCATGGCTTGACTCTTTTTGATTCCTGACCCATTTTGACGTAACAGTCTACTTGTTTGTTAGGTTCTGCTTGAGATAGAATCATCATGGGGCCATACTGAGTTGTGCATAGCAGATCATGCAGGTAGAGTCTCAAACATTCATCTGTTCTTTCAAATCTTTCCACATGTATTATCAGAGGGGTTTCTTCCAGCTCACCTTTCCCCATATCTCACTGGCTCCTTTCTTCACTTTCCCATATATTCTCTCATTTTCATATTCTCACCTCTTAGGCTAACCAGTTTCATTCTGTCCTAGCTCTGTAATATTTGGATACCTAGTTTGACAACTAATGGGTCCTCCATTTTGTCAGAGCCTGCCCTCCATAGATGGTAGAGTGATGTTAAAAATAATAAACATTTCTTTCTAATGAAACATAAGATCTCAGAAATGACCAGTGAAAGAGTTTATTACATCCAGTGTCCCATAGAGAATTATTCTAAAGGAAATGATTTCAATTATAATAAAAAATAATATATTGTCGATGCCTCTTGCCACACTCATGCTGTAGATGACTGAGCCAGTCTTACAATTGCATCAGTTTGTTTCTGTTTTCAGTTTCAGTGAAGAAACAGAAGCTGCTTGGCAGATTCTCAATACTGATTTCACAGTTTTTAATCATTATGAATGAAATTGCTTAAGTTCGATCTATATAGTAAAGGTTTCTTCTTGTATTTCTATTTCTCCCATGATTTCTGTTTTTATTTGCTATTGCACAAGTCTCTGAAAGTGCTGGAAGCAGAATAGTCTTTCAGGAAAACGTGTTTTGTAAAATTCCTATTACAAAATGCCTCCTTCTCCTGCACTGTTGTGATGGGAGAGTTTTTATAGTCTCTCTGGCTTTTGGTGGATGAAACAGTTTCTAGGCTGAGGGTTGGCTAAAATAATTTTTTCCCCTCAGATTAAAAAAGTCGTTTATTCTATGATTGCTTCATAGGCCCAGCTATCGGGTGTGTTTTCTCTGGCACTCGCCCTGCTCCCTGTCTCTGTCTGTAGCAGCTGGTCTTCAACAGGATATACTTGCTTGTAATCTGGTTTTGTACTTAGCTGGTTCATGTCCCCTTACATGTGGACCACAGAAGTCAAGGAAGGAAATCATTTTTACATTTTACGGGTTTACTGAGGGTTGGGTTGTGTCTTTCCTTCTTTGACCCAAACTCTTGCTTGCTAGTGCGTGAGCTTGTTTACTCTGGGTAAAACAGAACTTCCTTTATGGCAGTGATTCTGCATAACAAGTTTCATAAAAAGAATTGGAAAGATCTCTGAACATCAAAGAACTCTTTTGTACCACCATTGTGTAGACTGTAAAAGAATTTGTAGTTAAAGAATCTGGAACATATGGATTAAATTCCTTTTAAAATATACACATTCCTCTTTAAAAATGGTTTGAGTCGGGTTACATATAGGATTCCCTCACCTTCTCTATTTTTTCCCTGCTGGCTAGGGTCCTGTCCCACTTTGGGGACTTTATTTGAATGGCCAAAAGTAATACATTGATGGTCCTACAATTATCCATCCTAAAGAGGTTTCAGAGACCTGTTTTTAAGTTTTCAGTCACTTTAGCTTTTCTGACAGATGTTTCTAATAGTCCAAGAATGGGCTCTGGAAGAAGATCATTTGGGCAGTGTCACACCTTGATGATGCATAGTTTTATCTTTTGAGTTTCTGGTGAAAAGGGTAGACTGTAAGTTGATGTGGGTCCTTTCAAAACTTCTTACTAACTCTTGATTATTACAGCATTCTGATTTTTTCTGTGGCTCTCTGTCTGTTGTTTCTCAGACTCTGTTGTACACCGCAGGGCAGCTGGGACTTTGTTCGTTGCTGTATCTCCGGGACCTTGAGCAGTGCCTGACGTATAGCTGGTGTTCCACAAACACGGATTGACCGCATGACTGAATCTTGTGAATGGAGTTCTGCTTCGCTGCTTTATCCTTCAGCTTAATCCTGAAATTCTTTCTCTTCCCTGAGTTCCCTAGAAATCTGAGCCACTCTTACTGTCTCAGCTGGTACCCATTGACCCATCTGTCTTCCTGCTTCCTATGTCACAACTCTGATTATTTGCAGACATAGCAATTAGCTATCTTCTCATCACCTTAGGAAGTATAGTTTAAACACAGCTCACAATCGTTACCCCTGCTTCAAAGTTAATCTGTCTCCACTTTTGCTTTCTCCCCTATTACCTAAACACTTACAGCATCTTTTATATTCCTCCATTCATTCCCATTGTGCTATCAATTCTCTAGTTTTCCATCACAACAAAATATTTTCTCTGAGCTGGTCTCCCTGCCTTTATTATCTGTCTTTACATTACTGGTAGATATTTTACATTCTGTCTTACAGTTTAATATTTTATATTCTACAACCTTGCTGTGCATATTAACATTTTTGTACTCAGAAACTTTCAATGTAATAGGACCCTCCCAAATAGGAAGATAATTTTTCACTAAATTCTCTAAGGCCTCCATCACTTTGCCCAAGTCTATCTTCTTAACCTTATCAAAATTGAAATGATATGCTAGGGTGATTTATTTGGAAATAGTGGGTTGGCCAAAAAGTTCATTTGGTTTTTTCCATATGCTGCAACAAAAACCAAAATGAACTTTTTGGCCAACCCCATAATATATAAGGTTATGTATAATATGTAAAATATAGGGTGACTTGGTAAAGAGAGGCGTGTGCCACTTGAAGCTGGAGAAACTATTGTTGAGGCTAGCCTTAGAAATAAAGTCCATGATTCACAAAACAAAAGAGGTTGGAGGCTTGCTCAAGTTTTGGTGCTTATTTATATATTTATTTATATATATATTTATATGTCCAGACTAAGAGTTCTTTGAGCCTTGAAACCATATCTCATCAAGATAGAAGTTATTCCTGAAATCGATAGTAATAACAGGTTCTGAAGACTCAGAAGAGGGTTCAAATTCTGACTTCCATTTCCAAGTAATAACTTTGGGAAAGTAATTTAACTTTTCCAAACTCAGTTTCTTTATCTAGAAAAAGGAGATAAAAATATCTAACATTCAGAATTTTTGGAGGATTAAAGTGAGAGACTCCATGTACTATTCAGACATAGTCTTGAGACTTCATAGTACTCAGTAAGTGGTAGTTTGTTTTTTTTTTAATCTGACTGTGTTGGGTCTTAGTTGCGGCACTCAGGATCTGCATTGCATCATGTGGATCTTTTGCTATGGTACACAGACTAGTTGTGATGCGAGGATTTGGTAGTTTCGGCCTGCAGTCCCTCTAGTTGTGGCACACGGGCTTAGCTGCTCCTCGGCATGTGGGATCTTAGGTCCCTGATCAGGGAAACCTTCATTCCCTGGCACTGCAAGGCAGATTCTTAACCACTGCACCACCAAGGAAGTCCTGGTGGCAGATTTTTATCATTATTGTGCTTCTTTATCATCTTAGAGCCTTAAGTTTTTTTTTTTTTTTGATTCAGAATATATGGCTACTTTAACATCTCTGTGTGTATCTATGAGCTTCCTTGGTGGCTCAGTGGTAAAGAATCCACCTGCCAATACAGGAGATGTGGGTTCAATCCCTGGGTTGGAAAGATCCTCTGGAGAAGGAAATGGCCACCTACTCCGTGTGTATCTAGGGCCCATTAGAAAGATGAGTATTTTACAACCCTCAGTGTTTTTTTGAATGGTGATAAAAATGTTATCGATATTTATTAAAATGGCTATCTTGATTTTTGGAGAGTTTCATTATTATTGTGAAGATGCTAAACCAAAAAATCTAGCATTGGCCTGCAGTCTATAGTTACTGACATCTTGGTGCTTTTTGATTTTTATGATTCTGTTATACAGAGCATTCTCTGTGTATAATATGATCCTGCAAATATTAACTGAGATTAAGCTTTGTTGAATATTTACTAAGTGCTTGTTCATACTAGGTGCCAAAAGTACTGAGCCAAATCCTGCTTTGAGAAGCACTTACTATAGGGATCTTCTACCAAGTACAGAAGTTGCCTGAGAATGGCTGAATCTGCCTGGAGAGTCCTATGAGACTTCTTAGAGGGGGGTGATGATTGAGTTGAGTTTAGAAGCGATAAACAGGTATTGTTGTTGATGGCAGAGGTGGAATCCCAGGGAAAGGAAATTGCTTGGCTAAATGATGGGGAGATCTGAAAGCAGATAGCTTGATTTGAATGGGCAGGCAGTTAAACATGACTTCAGAATTTCTACATGGGAGAGGTTTGGGGGAAGTAAACTGGTTGGAAGAAAGAACTAGAAAAGCATTGAAGCTGAATTCTCACTGTCTTTTAACACAAAAATGCCTATGTTAAAAAATGAGGCTGTACAGTTTCTGGATGTTATTGGGGAGTATGGGTTAATCTCTCCCAAGTCACCTCCATGGCTCTGCAACGAGGTCATTCAGAAGAATCAGCTAAGATGAGTTGCAGAAGAGCAGCCACAGAGGAAGGTAAAGCCAGGTGATGGAGACCATAAAGCATCTTAAGGATCCATTGCAGGTTTCAACTTGATCAGCTTGATGTCTTAGAAAGTTGACTGGTTAGAGTGTGGAGGGAGCATTGAGAGAGGCCAAGAATGGAAGCAGAGAGGTGAATTAGGAACAGTGGAATGGATTCATAGAATGAATAATTGAGTACATGTTTGACTACAAAATTGTTTTTGTCTTGATTCACATGAAAAACTATTTCTGAGGTTGTTACACCAAGAGAATAAATAATACCTAACTTTTATTGAACTTATTTCCATGTGACAAGAACTGTTTGGGCTCTTTCCATGGATTCATTTTCTTAATCTTTTCGACAACCCTGTATTTAAAGATCTCCTATTTTCCTCATTTTATAGGTAAGAAAATGAAGGCACAGACAGATTAGGTAACTTGCCCAAGATCACAGTTCTAAAGAATTGGAATTAGGCTTAGAGTCTAGGTTATCTGATTCCAGAGCCAGTGTTCCTAATCACTATGTTATACTGTTTATTTACAATAGTAGGGACTTCCCTGGCAGTCCAATGGTTAAGACTGCACTTATACTGCAGGTAGCATGGGTTTGATCCCTGGTCAGGGAACTAAGATCCTGCAGGCTGTGCAGTATGGCAAAAATAAATAAATAAATAAAAATCAACAGTAAGATTTTTATATAAATTATTACTAAATAATTTAGAAGATGAGTGAGATGCTATATCTATTACAGTGTATTGCACATAACGTGTGCTTAATTCATAATTGCTGCATTAATAAATAGACTTTAATAATAATAATTGCTTTCATTAATTGAACGTTTATGTGCAAGGCACTGGGCTAGGTGTTTACATAAATTAGTCATCAAGATAATCCTCCATGATAAACACAATAGATAACTAATACTTTGTGTACCTATTAGTATTACAAAACAAGTTTTCATATAATGTCCCTTTTGATCTACATAAAAGTCATATAAGGTAGGTAATAATTTACTCTAGTTTTGAGGTTAAAAGATGTGCCCGGGTCATACAGGTAATAAATAGCTCAAATGGTAAAGAATCCACCTGTAATGCAGGAGACCCAGGCTCTATCCCTGGGTTGGGAAGATCCCCTGGAGGAGGAAATGGCAACCCACTCCAGTATTCTTGCCTGGAAAATCCCATGGACAGAGGAGCCTAGCGGCCCTCTGAGGGTTGGACATAACTGAGCACGCATGCATAGTCCTTGAACCCAGGTCTTCTGATTCTGTTAACTTTGTATCACACTCCACTACCTTCCAGAGATATTTATACACGATAAAATATTATTCACTTGGAAGATTTAAAATAACCAGAGACTAAGCCACAGGCAGGGAGATTTTAAGCTTGTCCTTGAAATATCGGAGCACAGATGTTGTCATAGAACATTGCAGGCAGTAGGAATGGTTGTCAGAGAAGAAAAGAAGGTTGCAAAGTGTGAGGTATTTTTGATGATTAGCAGCTCAGGTGTGTGACTGGTACTTACCAAACTGTAAAGGCAGTGTGTAAACATTAGTGGTTATTATTATGGGGTTCATGATTATTTTCTATTGGAGTGTGCCAATTTGGATTTCCGACACATGTTGTATTTTGTTTGGATGAAAGGAGAAATCTTGAAACTGTTCAAGCAACTGGAACACACGTTATACACACATATATTTGGGAGGACTGGACCCCTGCCATTCCTATTTTTATATGTTGAAATCTCTAACTGTCTAATCGTAGTGGTACAAAGTTCACTCCCTTAACAGCCAAGATTGATTTTTCCTTTGAGTAGACATGCTTCACAGAAGTACCCTTTCCCGTTACATTTTGAAAGTCATCAGACATGCTGTTATAAATGATCACGGAAGATTACTGGAGATGCTGCAAAATAATAGTGAACCAAGTAGCATCTGTAATTTCCAAGGATGGCTCGCAATCATCACTCAAAATGAACCCTATCTGAGTGCAGGGCTGAACTTTTTCCTTTCCTCCCTCTCTCTTCCTTTTATTACTTTATAACATAGCTGAAATGTATACTGCTCCTCATGAATTTTTATGCAAAATATTAAGTTGCCAGCCATTGCTGTGCAGAAAAACTCTGCTTGGGAAGGTGAGAGTTAGCCTGCACAATTCAGTGGCTGACATCCTCAGATAAAAAAGGCTCCATGTCAAACCGGCCAGCTGAGAGTAAGAGTTCATGCTGGTAGCTGACCCATAAAGGGTTTGGGATGCCTCTTGGTTCAGATTCTAATGTAGGCTGAAAGGAAAATGATTCCGTATTTGTTGACAGAATTGCCACCTGCTCAAAGTACCTGTTTTCTTAAGACATGTTATGTGTCTCAGTCTCTCGTATGGATAAACCATGAGAAAACAAGGTTCACCAAACTGGCAGCTGCTGATACCCCCATCCCAATTCCTTCTGTGCTCAGATGCAGTTGTTCCCAAGACCTATAGATTCTATTTCATTACTGTCTGTCCATACTGCTACTGCCCAGCTCAGCCTCCTTTTTTTTTTATCCTCAACTAAACCATTGTAACTGCTTTTGACATTATTCCCTTCCTGTTGTCTCTTCCCCTTTCCTCTAGCTCTTTCTCAGATTCCAGAATAATTTTTCCACCTCTCAGATCTTGTTGGTGGCTCTTTTGTTGTAAAATCTCTGATGGCTCCCACCTTGCCTAAGGGTGAAAATCCAAGCGTGGCAACGATGGTTTTTCTCGACCTTGCCACCAACCTCTGCCAATCAATGTTCATTACTCTCCTGAATTACCACTGTTTCTCATATATGGCATGTAATGTCCTATGCATTTTCTTGTACGCTTTCTGAAGCTTTTCCTGATTTCAACCCCTCTTCCCTTCTGAGGGGGGAAATAAAAGATTTTTTTCCTTCCTCTGCGTCTTCAAAGTTAGAGAAAGTGGCTGCTTTAAAGAATTTAATCCATGCAGAAAATTATCGAGGGCTTCACAGATGCCATTGAGGGTGCTGTTGGTGGCTCAGACAGAAAAAAAAAATCTGCCTGCAATGCAGGAGACCTGGGTTTGATTCCTGGGTCAGGAAGATCCTCTGGAGGAGGGGATGACTACCTACCCCAGTATTCCTTCCTGGAGAATTCCATGAACATAGGAGCCTGGCAGGCTACAGTCCATGGGGTTGCAAAGAGTCGGACATAACTGAGCAGCTACACTTTCACTTCATTCATAGACACCAGACACTGTGTTTTATACTTGAGGCTGAGATGTGTTATTCTTCAGTTGGGCAGTTGGGAGATGAATGTAGGAAAAGATAATCATAACCCAGTGATATAAAGATTATAGTACAGAGTACTCAAAAAGAGACCAGAAAGAGACCTTTCTAGACATCTTATCTAAGGTTACCCACCTTTATATAGTCAATTCTATGCTATTACATTACCCAATGTCATTTCCCCCATGACATTTGCTCTCTGAGCTTATCTTATTTATTCTGTTGTTTCCTTGTTTGTTTGTCTCCACTGGGATGCAAGCTCCATGAGAGCAGGTCCTTTGATTCATCACTCTTATAATACTGTTTTTAGAACAGAGCTTGGCATAAAGCAGGTGCTTAAGAGATATTTATTGATGGAATAAATGTGGCTGGAGAAGGCTTCCTGCACCTTTTCCTCTGTCCTCTTCCTTTTATCTTTCTTTTAGATTAACTGAGAATGACCTGAACCCGTTCTAACTGCAGCCATTAAGTCATTTTAACTGTGAGGTGTTTGATGTGAAGTGTAAGTTTCATTTCATTCTGGGGATTTTTCTGACCATCTGTTACTCTTAGTCATATATTCATTTGTAAGTCTGTTTATTACCTTTACCACAAATGTGTTAACCAAAAGGCTAGATGTAGGAAAAGGAAGATGAATGAGATCAAGTCCCTCAATTAACTCATTGCTGCTGCTGCTGCTAAGTCGCTTCAGTCGTGTCCGACTCTGTGCGACCCCATAGATGGCAGCCCACCAGGCTCTGCCGTCCCTGGGATTCTCCAGGCAAGAGTACTGGAGTGGGGTGCCATTGCCTTCTCCGCAATTAACTCATTACACTGGATTAAACAGATACTATACTATATTGAGGAGAAGGCAATGGCACCCCACTCCAGTACTCTTGCCTGGAAAATCCCATGCACGGAGGAGCCTGGTAGGCTGCAGCCCATGGGGTCGCTAAGAGTCGGACACGACTGAGCGACTTCACTTTCACTTTTCCCTTTCATGCACTGGAGAAGGAAATGGCAACCCACTCCAGTATTCTTGCCTGGAGAATCCCAGGGACGACGGAGCCTGGTGGGCTGCCGTCTATGGGGTCGCACAGAGTCGGACACGACTGAAGCGACTTAGCAGCAGCAGCAGCAGCAGCATACTATATTGAAAGAGTGTTTTTAATGGCAGTAAACTGAAAGGTTTTGATGAAGGCCCAAATTTCTTTCATTGCACCTCAGGCAATGTCATTGATAATCACCCTACAGGCTGTATCTTTTAGATGTCTTTCATTTTCTTAAATTCCCTCAAATATGCAAATCACTAGATATTTATGAACAGCTATTTTGAGCTCTGTGCTTAGATATGGGGTGCAAACAGGAATGATAGACACCTTGGTTCCAAGAAACAATCAGGTAGACTCTTTCCAAAATGAATTTGAAGCAGTAGCAAAATCCTGGTGTTAAGGAGATGAAATGAATATGTTAAACGTGGTCAGTCAGATACAGGCTGTCATCACATTTTGATTTGGGCTTCCCTGGTAGCTCAGCTGGTAAAGAATCCTCCTGTAATGCAGGAGACCCCGGTTCAATTCCTGGGTCAAGAAGATCTTCTGGAGAAGGGATAGGCTACCCACTTCAGTATTCTGGCCTGGAGAATTCCATGGACTGTTTAGTCCATGGGGTCGTGAAGAGTCAGACTTAACTGAGCAACTTTCACTTTCTGCAAAGGAAAAATGGGAACCAGGTTAGATTACAGAGCTTCTCAGTGTGAGAATGCTGTGATTCTTAGTGGATGCTGTATTTTCTTTAGTTTGAATTCTTAAGAAAAGTTTACAATTAAGACCCCACATTGGAGACATCAGATGATTTAATGTACAGTGTCCACACGGTAGTTTTTATAAGCATGATTAAATCTAATAACTTGCATTTCTTGAGCCAGGGATAGCTGTAAATATGTATATGTCCATTGCTTTTAATTCTCACTTTACGTGATGGATGCTGTTAATATTCCCACTTTACCGATGGAGGAATGGAAGCCTAAGAAGTTAAATAACTTGTCAAGGACATACTACTAGTAAGTGGTAGTAGAGTCAGTAATAACAGTTGGGCAGCCTGACCTAGGGAGCATGTGACTTTAACTCCTCCCCTGACAAATACAGCAAGAAATAAAATATTTCTGATATGATCCCTCCATGGAAACAGTGGTCATGTGATTAAAGGGCAACTCAGGACAAGTATGTGATTGTTTCATGACCTTATGGTAAAATGCCTAAAGGAATGGTTTTGTAGTGTGAGTATCTTCTCTAAATACTTAGGAACTTCTGTCAGAGGCCAGACTGCAGGCATTATGAGACTAATACTGTGTGGTAAGGCTTCATGTATTTGGCTGAAGACAAGTCTTTATATTTGGCAAGTTAAAGGAGTAGATGGTGGGGTTAGTATATCTGATATGAAGGCCAAGAACCCCAAATGTGGTTTGATGACAAACCACTTCCTTTCCACATGGAGTGAGGCCATGGGGGAACCTGCAGACAAAACCATGATTTTTCCTAGAATCAGCTTTTGATTAATTCTAGCACTTGGATTCAAGCTTTGACTATCTAAAACCCCTAGAAAGATTTCTCTTTCTGCTTCTTGGTGAAAAAATTGTCAAGGTCGCACCTCTTGGTTTTGTCCAAATTGAAGAGAACATTGCTGAAAGAATATGATGAAAAAATACAATTGATTTAAAAAAAAATGGCTTGGGCCCAATTTTATGCATTTTCTGGCCTTTTAAAAAATATTACAGGTGAACTTTATGACGAATGCTCTGAACTAACAAGTCCTCTAAATGACTCTATAATGAGAAAACTCTTTTGTATGAATTTGTGAGGTTCACTGTCAACTCAGATCAATAAGTCTTGCACCAGTTGATTCTTTTAAAAATGCAATTTATTGGAGGGGGGAAAGACTGTGTGGATTGAATTGCTTGTTTCAGCTTTGAAAGATAAAAAACAGATTCAATAACAATGAGACTAAAGTATCTCTCCATGCCGCCTAACCGCCTCCCTCTCTCACCTACTCCCACTCCTGGCTTTCTTTTTTTAGTGCTGTATCTGCAATCATCCTGGATGGGACTGCTGCAGAATCATCAAGAAGTGGTGCTTTGAAAAAATTCAGAAAAGAGATAGGATACTGGTTGGGTAGTGGACATAGAATTCCAGCAGCAGCTTTGCTCATGAATTGCTTTCATACCTTCTATTAGATCTGCAACTCAGGAGAACACTGTTCTCAGAAGCGGTGGGCTCCGTCATCTGCTCCAGGGTCTGTCTCATCTTAGGCAGAACTGACCTACAATCTGTTGGAAATATTTTGAAAGCTTTATTTTTTTAGGAGTTTGTCTTCCTTCTACTAGAGTAGACTTATGAATGAATTTTGGAATCTGAGTGCCTGGTTTCAAATCCTAGCTATGTTTACGTAGACGTTGGGAAAATTTCTTATGCCTCCATTTCTCTATCTGTAAAATAGGAATAATAACAGTGCCTATCCTCATGGGGTTAATTAAGTTGCAAAGTGCTTATGTGTAGATTACAGCGCTTTGATCATGTGATTATGCAATGCAATTAATATTCCTTATATAAATGTGTGTGTGTGATAGCGAGAGAGACTCCGTCTTCAGAATAAGAATTGCATCTTTTCCTTCTCTGAATCCCAGAATTTAGTATAGGCTCTAGCACATGGTGGGTGCTCAGTAAATGTTAATCTAATTAATGACAATAATGAAACCTGGTAATGATGATTCCGTGAATTTTTTGGAGTCAGCTCCCAAATTGTCTCCTTTTCATTTTGGTATTGCCTCTGCTATGAATTCAGTGTGATGTCAGAGAAAGGATAGTTTTCATATCTAGAACAGGGAGTTGGCACATTGAGGTCTTCAGAGCTGTGAAGTTGTTTGTTCCCTTACCTTTCTCTCCTCTTTTCTCTGGTTTATTTGAATAACCAGAGGTCAAGCACTATCAGTATACAAGCCATTGGCCTGTATACTTTCTATGAAGCCATCAGACCCAGAAGTCCTGGACCAAGCAGTTGGCTGAATCTAAGTGGAAAAGCTCAGTAAAGAGGATTTAAGAGGTATTATCACAGGTTATAAGATCTTCACTCTAGCGTTTGTTCTGTCTTCTTTTGGCTCTGTGACCTTGGGTAAGTCACCTAACCTCTCTAGGCTTGCTTTCTAAGTAAGCACGAGGACCTTTACTCTACTTCTCACTCAAAGTGGTGGTGAGGTTCCAAGATGATTGAGTGCTTTTTCAACTGTAACGTGATCACAGTTGTCAGTGTGCTACCTTGGTTCGGTGATTAGGACTCAGTGGTTTGCTTGCTTTGAGACTTCACAGAGACAGGGATACAGAGAACTTTGAGACAGAGTCAGCAGACGTTTCCCTAGAGAAGTCAAATCACGTTTAACTTATAGATGGGAAGGGATTGTGAATTACAGGCCATTAAGAGCTCTGGACTCCAACTGTCTGTCCAGTAACAGGTGGTATTTCTCACTTTGGGCTTCCCCAGTGGTTCAGTGGTAAAGAACCTGTTTGCCAATGCAGGAGACGTGGGTTCAATCCCTGAGTCAAGAAGATCTCCTGAAGCAGGAAATGGCAACCCACTCCAGTATTCTTGCCTGGGAAATCCCTTGGACAGAGGAGCCTGGTGGGCTATAGTCCATGGGGTCTCAAAAGAGTTGGGCACAACTTAGAGGCTAAACATTATTCATCTTGCTTTTCCCATGAGAAAACTGGGAGCCAAAGAATTTATATGACTTGTCCAAGGTCACAATACTTTTAAGAAAATATCGTTGAGATTCAAATCCAGATCTATCTTAACCATATCTCTTGATTGGTTCCCAAAATGGAGATGATAGAAGCATAAATGCTGTTAAATTTACATAACATCTGATAATCTTTTATTGGTATGTGGGAGCATTGTTTGAAATATAAAAGAAAACAAATACTTTTGCACTTTTGTGTTCTTTCATTTTTGACAACAGTCACCCTCCTACACAGAGTCTTATTCTGGCTCTTTGTCAATTACATAAATACACTGATAGCAACATGTCACATTCAGAGGGCAGAGGGGAGAGTTCTCACTTCCTCTTTGAGGTTTCTTTTCTCCCTGCCAAGGAGAAGCACCTGGCCTATTGCCAACAGAATGAGCAGACAGTAGTCAGGGGAATTGGAGCCCAAGAGAGGCAAGAAGGTGGTACAGTAGCAAAGTGAATGCTGGGCTATTAGCCCAATAAAACACATACTGAGAGAATGAAACAAGACATCATTCACTTAAGTTCTGTCCATTCTCGCTCCAAATTCTTAAATTCTGTTCACCTCTATCTTTCTCATTGCTATTTTCCTCTAACAGGCTCCCATCTTCTGGAACCCTGATTGCTACAGGAGCCTCCTAAAGGTCTCCCCTAATTCCGTCTTACCTCATACCCCATTCAATCCATTCTCCACATCCTGGTCAAGATGGTCTTCCTAAAATGTGTATCTATTCACTCCCCTGCTTGGCACAGGTCAATGTTCCTTGATGTTCTTAGGGTGAAATCCTAACTCCTTAAGCATCTCTACAAGTGCCTCCGTATGCCTATGTCTCTAGACTCATTCCTTGCCCTTTCTTTTCTAAGGTCTTCCAGAACTAGTACTCCTGGGACATTAAATGCATTTCAGCCCTTGGAATTTGCCACACTTTTTCTTCCTTCTTGGCAGAAGTGTGTGCTCTTCCTTTTGCCTCTTTCAAGGTTCCTGTCTTCTTCATATGACTTACTACTACTTATTTTATGAAATATCTGCTTAGCAGTGCCTTTCTCTGAGAAGATCCAGTCGACTCCTCTGGCTCTCCTAACAGTTGGCCTACAGGAAAGGTTAATGATGGTGATGTTAGGGATCAGAGCTAGAGATAATGTACAAAAAGCTATCAAGAACAGAGTTCAGCTAAGTTCGTTCAAGGAAGACATTTCCAATGGTTTAGCTGTGCAATGGTTGAGTGGGAGAGCAACTTCCCATCCCCTGAGAGTGAGCAGTAACAGGATGGACGGCACCTTGGAAGGTTGAGTGCAGAACATTCTGAACTGGGACACAGGCTTGTGGAAAAGGAGAAGAAAACGGGATGATTTTTCACTGCCCCAAGGCCCTATGAGTTTAATCTCTGTAATCACATCAAGTAAACAAGCAATTTTCTCTTTGGTTAATCTTTGGAATTAAGCAAAATTGATGTTTTTCTTTTCCTTCCTTCCTTTGTCTTGGAATCCAAACAACTTCATTGAGAACCACTACTAGCCTTATTGTAGATAAGAAACAGAGAATTAATATTAACCAGCATAAGAAAAAGAAAAGAAATGGGCCCAAAGCAAAGATTCCAAGCCTTGTACTCCTTATGGTATTTGTGTGCCTCTATATATAACAGAAAAAGCCTTGTCCCACTTTTTTCCTTAAAGCAGGAGAGCTTGACTAGGTAAAAGTGAGAATCTTGGGTGGAAGGACCCTCTCAGAGAGGGAATTACACAGTCTGCTGTTCATGAAGCTCAAAGTGGGATGGGGATATTCTTTCAGCTGCCCCTGGTCTAGATGAATTTTTCTAGATATGCCGCTCTGTCAACACCTGGATGCAACAGGAAGGAGGGAAGGAAGGAGGCTGATACTGAGACAGGGAGGCTGTCGGGTCAGCATTCTCAATACATTCTTTCCCTTGAGAGAGACATAGAAACTCCAGAATACCTAGCACACAGGTTGAACCCACCGGTGCTAGTTGTCCTAAAGCACAGAGCTTCCTTAACAAGTCTATAAATGTTTGTTGAGCACCTACAAGCATATTCTAGGTGAGAGCTGTATAGTGAACAACACGGAGTCCCCATCTGCAGTGTTCTAGTGGAGACGTTGAACAAGGAATCAAATCCAAAGCACATTGTATTTTCAGGTGGTGACAGATGCTTTGGAGGGTAAGAGGTTGGTTATGCTGCAGTAACAAAGAAGCTCTAAATGTCATTGGCTTACACTAAGCAAGCTTATTCCTTGCTCCTGCACCATATCTGTCTTAGGTTAGTTGCACCTCTGATCCATGGTTTGGGATCCAGATTGACAGAGTGGCCTTAATCTGGAGCATTTCTGGTCATGGTGGCAGAGAGGAAAGAGATGTAATAAACCACAGGCTGGCTCTGAAAGCTCCTTCCTGGAAGTGATACATATCACTTCTGTCCACATTTCATTAATCAAAGCAAATTAAATGGCCATGTCTGCCTTATTATTAAGTGCCCACTGAGTGAGGCATCATGGGGAGTGAAACAGGGATGTTGGGTGAATGGTGATACAGTGTAACACAGAGCACGCGTTCAACCTGGCCAAGAATCTGGAAAGTGCTGTCTGAATGAAGTGAGGCAGTAATCCATGTGGGCAAAGCCTGTTCTAGGCAAAGGGAAAGCAAGCACAAAGGGTGTGAAGGAGGCATGTGAGTGACATGTTTGAGGAACAGCAAGAAGGCAGATGTGGCAGAGAGCATGAGAGGAGGGATAGGAATGAGACCAAGGAGCTAGGCAGGGACATAGTCACCAGGGCAAGAGAGTCGTCATCACCATCCAGTGGGTGTCTGTTGAGTGCCCACCATATGCCAGGCGCTCGTCTTGGCTCTGGGGACAGATCAGTGAATAAGACAGACAAAAATATAGACCTTTCCATTTTAGTGGAGCGCAAGAGACTATTAACAATAACTCGAGAGACTTTCCTGGTGGCCTAGTGGCTAAGACTCTACCCTTCCAATGCAGGGGGCCTAGGTTGGATCCCTGGTCAGGGAACTAGATCCCACATGCTGCAACTAAGGGTTTGCATGCCACACTGAAAGACCCCGCATGCTGCAACAAAGATCGAAGATCCCACATGGTGCAACTTAGAGCAGTGCAACAAAATAACTAATTAAAAAAACGATAACTGTCATAAGTAAATTATATAATGTCTGAGATGTTGATAAATGCTGTTAAAAAAAATCAGAGTAAGATCAGGAAAACTAGACCAGAGGGATGGTAGGCTACAATTGAAAACATGGTGGTCAGTATAAGAATCATTTAAAAAACTACATTTGAACAAAAATTTAAAGGCAATGGGAGCATTAGTTATGATTTTCTGGTCAAGAAGACCAAAAATTTAGAGCTTAGTCCAAGTAAGGTGGGAAACCCTTGAAGTGCTTTGTGTCAAGGAGGTGTCATGATATGACCTATGTTTGAAAAGCATCCCCCTGGCTGCCATGTGGGGAGCAACTGGCCAGTGTCGCAAAGGTAAGGATGGCTCAGAGGTGTCAGCGAAGACCAGTGAGGAGGCTGTTGTCTTCTATTCATTCACAGGAGAGATGGAGACTAGAACTAGGGTGTGGATGTGGAGGTAGATGTATGAGAAGTGGTCAGTGTTTTGCTTCTTTTTTTTTTTAAGTTGAGTAAATACAGTTCGACATATGGATCAGAAAGTCTGAGTGGTGTTCTCGTTTACTGACTTGGAAAAGGCCAAAGAGGATCAGATAAGGGTCTCCTTGCAAGGTGCAAGATGCAAGAGTGAATGGGGATCAACAGTTCTCTTTTGGGCACATTCATTTTGAGAAGCCTATTAGATATCCAGGTAGGAATTTGGAGATACTTATTAGTCAACACGTGGAACCTAGGGAGAGATTGGAGCTGGAGAGTCACTTTTAGACACCATTCAGGATAGATGGCATTTAATTGTGGAACTGGATGAATGTCTCTTAGACAGGTGTATAAAAAGAGAAGAAACCAGAGCTGAGGACTGAGTCCTTGAGGATCCCAACATTTGGAGAGTAGAATGAGAAAGAATAGCAAAGAAGCCTCAGAAGGAACAGACAGTGAAACAGGAGAAAAGTCTAAGAAACCAATGAACAAACCATCAACAAAAATGAAACAAAACAGGATGTATGCTGTTTCTGGAAGATGAGAGATAAGTATTTCAAGAGGGAGAAGGAAATTAACTCTGCTAGATGCTATTGAGATGTCAAGTATGCTTGAGACTAAAAGTCATCTATTGTCTTCATCCAGGTGGAGGGCATTGGTGGCCCTTATAGGACAATTTGTTTGGAGTGGTGGAGAGAAGAGCTTGATTGGAGTATTTTCATTAAAAAATAGAAGGGAGAGAAATAGAAACAGTGAGCACAGTCAGTCCTTCTTAGAATGATGTGTGAATGAATAGAAAGAGCTGTGGGGCAAAGGAGGTTTTCTTTTATTTTTGTCTGTTTCATTTTCATTTGGTTTTACCTTTGTTAAAGTGGGAGACATTGTATCATCATTGTGTGCCATTCAGGTCATAGCCTGTAGCCACTTATCCATTAAGTCAACCATTTTGGCTTGGTTTTGTTCCCTTCTTAAAGCCATCAAGTCATGTAACAATAGAGGCAGAAGTTGCACTTGGAGCCTGTCTCTCTCAGATCATCCTGATTCATCCAGCCTTCTCTGGTACCAGCACTATGAGAGCCTTCTCTTGAGTAACATTTTTGGGCACTCCTCAGTCTGCTCAGTATTTGGTGGCACTGACTTATGAATTTTAATTCCTTCCTGGTTTATACTATTTTGCTTAGGTCTGCATTCTGTTATACTAGGGAGTCAACATCAGGTCTTGGGGACCCATGGTCAGCATACAGGAACTATGTCTTTCTTTGCCTCAGACCTGCCTTAAGATTGTTTTCTATGGCTGTCAAGCTATCACTTCCTTTAAGAAGTTCAAAGAGTTGGTAAGGTGCTTTTTGAAAGCACCACTGAAGAGGATTTCATTGTATTTTCATGAGTTTGCTTTGCTCTGGCTTCTCCCAGTTTGGGGCCACCTGCAGTTATGAAACACATCCTGAGGGCTATAAACTTAGCATCTAGGCCCAACCTACAACCAATTAGCCAGTATGAACCTGGCACTCATTTCTCTGGTTCCTCTGCCTCTTAGATGTGTCTTCCCATCTTAACAGTAGAATCTGTGGATAGATTCTGATCAACAGAATCAATAGAATCCTGGTGGTCTGTACCTGCAAATCAGTTTTCACGTAGCAGCTTCATATTTCAATCTTGGTCATTTTGAGCCAAGGCTAGGAATTTTATCAGCTTTGCAGAAAGCAAGGAATTGCATCACTTCTCTCAGCCTGTCCTGGGGGTTGTCCAGAGCATTCTGGCTGCCTGTGTTAAGAGGACTGCTTTTCCTGAAAGCCTCTGGCATGTATCCACACTCTCCCCTGCTTCCAAAGTTCAGCCAGCATTTCTTCTTGGGAAAATGATCAAGGCCTTGCTTCCTTTTAGTCTCAGTAGAATGTTAAGTGCCAAGATTGTTTAGATTATGCTTTGGTTGAGAAGTTTTATATTTGTCCACCTAGCAGAGGTTCTTGGCCTCCAGGGAGACCTTGTGATTTTACTGGAACATGAAGGAAGAGAATACAATAGAGTTTTTGGAATCTTTGTCTGGAATCTTCCTTTGCTGACTGCTCCAAGAATCTTCCATTCTTCTTTTGACTGTCCAAGAACATATGGGATGAAGTGAAAACAGCTTAAGACTTGCATATAGTCAAGTAGACTTGGGTTAAGATCAAAGTATATAGCACTATTTATTGACCCTGTTACTTTAGGCATAATTTCAGTCTCAGTCTTTTCCTCTGTAAAGTAAGGATGATAAGACCTATGCCATTGAATTTTAGTGGCATTAATAATAATGCATCAAGTGCTCAGTATAAATGGTAGCTATAATATTGATATCATTAACATAGGTAATAACAGTAATAGACCAGAGCAGATGCTGTATACTGTACTCGGCTGCAGGTAAACAACAATGAATAAGAAATAATGTTTTACTCTCAAATATCTCCTGATCCAATGGGACACATAAAGGAATAATTTTAATACAACACAGCAAATGGAATGGTAGATTAAGTGCAAAGTCTTAAACAAACCTCAAAGAAAAAATGATTGATTCTGTCAATGGAGTATGGGAGAGGTGCCACCTGAACTTGGGTTTTATAAAGAATCAAGGACATTTTGATCAGTAAGTACATTACAAACAAAGGGATGAAGACATTAAAAAACTAATCTGGCCTTTGAAATGCTGAGTGGGTGAAATCCACTTTCTAGTAGGATAATAATGGTAGTTGCCTAAAGCCAAATCTCTGCATATCACCTCCAAAAATCGTATATATCAATAAGGGCAAATAAAATTATCTGTAATCCATGCCTACAGCATACCAAAAGACATAGAATGCTACAGATTCCATTTTTGTTCAAGTAGAGCATGGTTTTGTTGTTGTTCAGTTGCTGATTCATGTCTGACTCTTGAACTATAGCAACCCCATGAACTATAGCATGCCAAGCTTCCCTGTCCTTCACTATCTCCTGGAGTTTGCTCAAATTCATATCCACTGAGTTTGTGGTGTTATCTAACCATCTCATCCTCTACCACTCTCTTCTCCTTTTGCCTTCAATCTTTCCCAGCACCAGGGTCTTTGCCAATAAGTCGATCAAGTGGCCAAAGTATTGTAGGCAAAATATTTACACCCCTTTGACACTGCCCCCGCTGCCCGCCAAGATCTCCACATCCTAATCCATGGAAACTGTGAATATTTAAATTACTTATATGGGAAAGGGAAATTAAAATTTCAGGGAAAATTTAAGTGGCTAATCAGGTGATCTTGAGATGGGGAGATTATCTTGGATTATCCAGATGGGCTCAATGTGATAACTGGAAGAAGGAGAAAGAAGGGAAACACTTGGAGAGATGAAGCTATGAGAAGGACTTAGCAAGACTTTGTTGACTTTGAAAATGGAGAAACATGGCCACTCGTTAAGGAATGTGGATGATGTCTAGAATCAGGAATAAGCAGGAGAATATATTCTTCCCTAGAGCCTCAGAATGACCTCTGTCCTGTCATCTCCTTGAATCTAGCCTGTTGAGAACCACTTTGGACTTCCAACCTCAAGAACAACATGATACTAAAGTTGTGTTGTTTTTAAGCCACCAAGGTTCTGGCTATTTGTTACAGAAGCTCTAGGAAACTGCTGCATAGGGAAATAGATATTCCAATACCTAGGGACATTCTGAAGTCTGTGCTGGAGAAGAGTTTTGTATGGATTTCCTAAAAAAGAAGGAAGAATGGGGTAGAGATAATCCTAACATTGGTGGAATCAAATAAAGTCACCCTTATTAAGAAGAAGACCTCCCCTTAGTGGGGAAATACTGAAAGTGGTTCTGAGACATATTCATTGGAGCACTGGTTTCTAGAGACTCAAAACATAAAAAGTTTGAAGTATGTAACTAAGAGTAACAGTTTGAGAAGCTACTGCTTTGGGGGAAGAGGAGGCTGATTTGGAGTGGGAAGCTGTCTTTGAAGCCTTGGTGCTAAAAGGAAAGCAGAAAGCAAGCTGTGCAAATAAAGCATCTTTCAGAATCAAAGGATAACCATAAAATTAGAAGACACATCAGCCCTTATCTGCAGCCTCCATCCAAATGAAACCTTTGTTTAAGGACCAATTAAAGGAGTTGACTTCACATAGCAATAGAAGAGGGTACTCTTGAACTAGGAAACCTGATAAGCCATTTAAACTTATCACTTCTGCTTACATAACCAGTTATTACTGGTCAGAAAAATATAAGACATTGAAAACTGAATAGATAATGATATCTACTAGATGAGAAGAAAACAAAGCAAAAAATTTCCCCCTCAACTCAATAATGAAGCCTAGGAAAACTGTAACATATTACAACTGGACTTGAATATCCTCAATCAAGTAGACAGGAAAAACTTTCTCAAAAAAAAAAACTCAAGAATTTAGAATTGCAATAGTTCAGTTCATTCGCTCAGTCGTGTCCAACTCTTTGCGACCCCATGAACTACAGCACGCCAGGCCTCTCTGTCCATCACCAACTCCCGGAGTCCACTCAAACCCATGTACATTGAGTCAGTGATGCCATCCAACCATCTCATCCTCTGTTGTCCCCTTCTCCTCCTGCCCCCAATCCTACCCAGCATCAGGGTCTTTTCCAATGAGTCAACTCTTCGCGTGAGGTGGCCAAAGTATTGGAGTTTCAGCTCCAACATCAGTCCTTCCAATGAACACCCAGGATCGATCTCCTTTAGGATGGATTGATTGGATCTCCTTGCAGTCCAAGGGACTCTCAAGAGTCTTCTCCAACACCACAGTTCAAAAGCATCAATTCTGCGGCGCTCAGCTTTCTTCACCGTCCAACTCTCACATCCATACATGACTGCTGGAAAAACCATAGCCTTAACTAGAATTGCAATAAACAGAACATCTAATAAGATTGGATATTAGTGTTGAATACAGTCAAAAGGAATTTGGAAGAAAAGGCAAAATCATCTCAGAAATGAAAACAAACCACAAGGTGCTTAAGGAGAATAGACTCAACTGAAAATACAGTAAAAGGAGTTGGGAAATGGAAAGATAACAGCTAGAAGAAAAATAACAAAATAATGGAAGGTTAAAATGTTGAAAGAAGAAGTAATAACTCACCTGGTAAAGAATACACCTGCAATGTGGGAGACCTGGGTTTGATCCTTGAGTTGGGAAGATCCCCTGGAGAAAGGAACAACTACGCACTCCAGTATTCTGGCCTGGAGAATTCCATGGACTGGATAGTCCATGGGGTCACAAAGAGTCAGACACGACTGAACGACTTTCACTTTCACAGCAAAGAAGATCCAAAATATCTAGAATTGTAGTGTCTGAAGAATTAAAATGCGATAATGGAAGAGAACTAGTATTTAAAATTATAATCTAAGAAGAATTTCTGGAGAAAAGACCTAAATCTACATATTGAAAGAGTTCACCATAAATACTTCAAATAATTGACCCAGAACAAGCAATTCTAAATCAAAGTCTTTAACAATAAATTGTGAAATAGCATGTGGACTTCCAGTAAAAAGACAAAGTCACCTTAAAAAAAAAAATCAGGGCATCAGAATTTTCAACAGCAAAATACAAAGACAGGCACTAGTGGAGTGCTATTTTCAAGGGGCTTAAGGAAATAAAATGCTAGTGAAGGATTTTACATTCAGCCAGCTTGTACTTAAAAATCAAGAATGAGGAAAAATAGTTTTGCACATACAAGAATTCAGGGAACACTGCACTTCCTGATGAATCTAATAAAGGACGAACTTCCTTCAAGGATGCTATGACTGGGGAGAGTTTGGCGGTTAGTCAGCATTGAATATATCTAATTGTGGATGTCACACTTAAAACATACAGAGCAAGGCCTAAAACCAATATAACAATATAGAAGGTATAAATTTTATACGTTTTCTTTTACAAAGTAGAAATAGCATAACAAGGGGGAAGAGAGAGAAAAAAGAAAAATAAAAGCTCAGTGATTGACTCATAAATAACGTGAAAGTCAGGCTTCCTTGGTGGCTCACTGGTAGAGAATCTGCCCACCAACGCAGGAAACGTGTGTTTCATCCCTGGACTGAGAAGATCCCCTGGAGAAGGAAATGGCAACTCACTCCAGTATTCTTGCCTGGGAAATGCCATGGTGGGCTATAGTCCACAGAGTTGCAAGAATCAGACATGACTTAGCAACTGAACAACAATGTACAAGTCAAAGGATATGTTTAAAGCTGAAAATCTAAATAACAGAACCCTGAACAAGGAACCTCCATCCATAGTTCATAGTTCATCAGGCACTCTGTCTATCAGATCTAGTCCCTTAAATCTATTTGTCACTTCCGTATAATCATAAGGGATTTGATTTAGGTCATACCTGAATGGTCTAGTGGATTTCCCTACTTTCTTCAATTTAAGTCTGAATTTGGCAACAAGGGGTTCATGATCTGAGCCACATCCACTCCCGGTCTTGTTTTTGCTGACTGTACAGAGCTTCTCCATCTTTGGCTGCAAAGAATATAATCAACCTGATTTCGGTGTTGACCATCTGATGATGTCCATGTGTAGAGTCTTCTCTTGTGTTGTTGGAAGAGGGTGTTTGCTATGACCAGTGCATTCTCTTGGCAAAACTCTATTAGCCTTTGCGCTGCTTCATTCTGTACTCCAAGGCCAAATTTGCCTGTTACTCCAGGTGTTTCCTGACTTCCTACTTTTGCATTCCAGTCCCCTATAATGAAAAGGACATCTTTTTTGGGTGTTAGTTCTAAAAGGTCTCATAGGTCTTCTTAGAACCGTTCAACTTCAGCTTCTTGGGCGTTACTGGTTGGGGCATAGACTTGGATTACTGTGATATTGAACGGTTTGCCTTGGAAACGAACAGAGATCATTCTGTCGTTTTTGAGATTGCATCCAAGTACTGCCTTTCGGACTCTTTTGTTGACCATGATGGCTACTCCATTTCTTCTAAAGGATTCCTATCCACAGTAGTAGATATAATGGTCATCTGAGTTAAATTCACCCATTCTAGTCCATCTTAGTTTGCTGATTCCTGGAATGTCGACATTCACTCTTGCCATCTCCTGTTTGACCACTTCCAATTTGCCTTGATTCGTGGACCTAACATTCCAGGTTCCTATGCAGTATTGCTCTTTACAGCATCGGACCTTGCTTCTAGCGTCAGTCACATCCACGGCTGGGCATTGTTTTTGCTTTGGCTCCATCCCATCATTCTTTCTGGAGTTATTTCTCCACTGATCTCCAGTAGCATATTGGGCACCTACCGACCTGGGGAGTTCATCTTTCAGTGTCCTATCTTTTTGCCTTTTCATACTGTTCATGGGGTTCTCAAGGCAAGAATACTGAAGTGGTTTGCCATTCCCTTCTCCAGTGGACCACATTCTGTCAGACCTCTCCACCATGACCCGTCTGTCGTGGGTGGCCCCACACAGCATGGCTTAGTTTCATTGAGATAGACAAGGCTGTGGTCCGTGTGATCAGACTGGCTAGTTTTCTATGATTATAGTTTCAGTGTGTCTGCCCTCTAGTGCCCTCTCGCAACACCTTCTGCCTTACTTGGGTTTCTCTGACTAGAGATCTCGTCAAGAAAATTAGAGATACCAAGGGAACATTTCATGCAAAGATGGGCTCAATAAAGGACAGAAATGATATGGACCTAACAGAAGCAGAAGATATTAAGAAGAGGTGGCAAGAATACACAGAAGAACTATACAAAAAACATCTTCATGACACACATAATCAAGATGATGTGATCACTCACCTAGAGCCAGACATCCTGGAATATGAAGTCCAGTGGGCCTTAGAAAGCATCACTATGAAAAATGTTAGTGGAGGTGATGGAATTCCAGTTGAGCAATTTCAAATCCTGAAAGATAATGCTGTGAAAGTGCTGCACTCAATATGCCAGCAAATTTGGAAAACTCAGCAGTGGCCACAGGACAGGAAAAGGTCAGTTTTCATTCCAGTCCCAAAGAAAGGCAATGCTGACGAATGCTCGAACTACCGCACAATTGCACTCATCTCACACGCTAGTAAAGTAATGCTCAAAATTCTCCAAGCCAGGCTTCAGCAATATGTGAACCGTGAACTTCCAGATGTTCAAGCTGGTTTTAGAAAAGGCAGAGGAACCAGAGATCAAGTTGCCAATATCCGCTGGATCATCGAAAAAGCAAGAGGATTCCAGAAAAACATCTATTTCTGCTCATTGACTATGCCAAAGCCTTTGACTGTGTGGATCACAATAAACTGTGGACAATTCTGAAAGAGATGGGAATACCAGACCTGACCTGCCTCTTGAGAAAGCTGTATGCAGTTCAGGAAGCAACAGTTAGAACTGGACATGGAACAACAGACTGGTTCCAAATAGGAAAAGGAATACGTCAAGGCTGTATATTGTCACCTTGCTTATCTAACTTATATGCAGAGTACATCATGAGAAACGCTGGGCTGGAGGAAGCACAAGCTGGACTCAAGATTGCCAGGAGAAATATCAATAACCTCAGATATACAGATGACACCACCCATAAGGCAGAAAGTGAAGAAGAACTAAAGAGCCTCTTGATGAAAGGGAAAGAGGAGAGTGAAAAAGTTGGCTTAAAGCTCAACATTCAGAAAACTAAGATCATGGCATCTGGTCCCATCACTTCATGGGAAATAGATGGGGAAACAGTGTCAGACTTTATTTTTGGGGGCTCCAAAATCACTGCAGATGGTGACTGCAGCCATGAAATTAAAAGACGCTTACTCCTTGGAAGGAAAGTTATGGCCAACCTAGACAGCATATTGAAAAGCAGAGACATTACTTTGCCAACAAAGGTCCATCTAGTCAAGGCTATGGTTTTTCCAGTAGTCATGTATGGATGTGAGAGTTAGACTGTGAAGAAAGCTGAGCACCGAAGAATTGATGCTTTTGAATGGTGTGTCGGAGAAGACTCTTGAGAGTCCCTTGGACTGCAAGGAGATCCAACCAGTCCATCCTAAAGGAGATCAATCCTGGGTGTTCATTGGAAGGACTGATGTTGAAGCTGAAGCTCCAATGCTTTGGCCACCTCATGCGAAGAGTTGACTCATTGGAAAAGACCCTGATGCTGGGAAGGATTGGGGGCAGGAGGAGAAGGGGACGACGGAGGATGAGATGGCTGGATGGCATCATCGATTCGATGGATGTGGGTTTCGGTAGACTCCGGGAGTTGGTGATGGACAGGGAGGCCTGGTGTGCTGCGATTCATGGGGTCGCAAAGAGTCAGACACGACTTAGCAACTGAACTAAATCGAACTGAATAAGGAAACTGATTACATACAAGGTGATGGTAGCTACTAGCACACAAAAAATGAAACCCTCTTAAATACCAACAGAAACATTGAAAAGTTAAATAGAGAAAGGTAAAAATGATCACATAAAGAAAAATACATATTTTACAATACATCCCATGTGCTCCTTTTTATATAAAAAAGAAGTAAAATTTGAGAAATTTGAGAGACAAAAAATAAATTTTTTGCTAATTTCTCCTGTGCCAAACATAGTGAATGTAGACTCAAGATGAAATTCAGGCTGTTTGATTTCAGATCATGGACTCAGCTTAAAGAAGATATAAGATCATCTTGCAGAGAAAGTTAATTCTGTAAAGCTTCTTTTAAATGCATTTATTAATTTAAATAATTAAAAAAGCTCTTAAGAATTCCTTGCAATGTCATCAAATGATTATTAAATTCATCTGAAAAAAAGCCTAAAAAATCAAAGAATGATGAACAAAGTGGTCCAGTGCATCCCATATTAAAACATGAGAAAATATGCATTAATTGGAATAGTGAGGTAGTATCATGTAATTAAATGCACACAAATCCTGAAAATATATTTGAATGAGAGAATAGAAGAGTTAGCAAACACCATTAAAAAACCTAGTGAGACAATGTAATAGTAAATGAAAATCAAGATATTATTCTGGAATGATGCTTACATTATAAATTTTGAGAGATTAAATCACAAAATTGAAGATAGTCCAATTTAACGAAGATACGATATTTGTTCAAGGAAAAAAAGTAACAATATAGTATGAAAAAACATTTACAGCAACATGATAACAACTTTTATTATAGAGAGAATAAACACACCTTGAAAGAAGAATCTGAGAGTTCACAAAAGATTAATAAGCAAAGCTTTTGGGAAATGTTCAACCATACTAATTTAGCAAAGAACTTATATATATATATAGCAATAATTTGGAAAATATACTGCTTGAGATGCTTGAATCTATATCTGTTAATACTGCCATGGTGAATGAATACAACCCTTTTAGGAAACAATAAGGCAAAAGTTAAAGAATAATTATAAAATGTTGATATTTTAAATTTTGTTTCTAACTAATTACAAAAAAATAAACTTTGTTTCTGAATTTATCCTAGGAAAAAATGAAAGAAGGATGTATACTACAATGTCACTTATACAGAAGAGTTTAGAAACAGTCAAAGTGTTCAACAATAGAGAACTTGATATGAAAATTATAATAGACTTAGACCATTATATGATAATTATAAAGAACGATTATAGATATTCTTAATATATAACAAATAAAAATAATAAAATTATATGCATACTGGGGAATTCAACTTTGAGCATAGATAAAGGCAGGAAGGGAACAAGGAAATAAAAATGCTTTGTTTTGTCGAAATGTAAAGTTTTACAATGTCTGTTCTACTTTCATTTTTCACCATGATTATAATATCATTGTATAATACCTTTTCTAATAATAATCACTGCATTCTTTCTTTGGGCTCCACAGCTTAGTTCCATTTCTGTTGTAGAAATGTGCTTACTGTATTTTGTTTGCTCTGTTCCTGCATTAGAATGTAAGCTTCCTGAAAGTGTCTCTAGTGCTAGTATAATGCCTAGTACACAATAAGTACTTATTTACTATTCAGTGAATAAGTGGTTATAATTATACTTAATAGTAAACTAAAGTTTAGAATGTTGGAAGGAAAGAATCCCACTAAAATGAAGCAAACAAGGACTGTGACATCCCAATCCAATCATACATTTGTTTCTTGTGCAGTACTATGACATATTTTTTGTCCTGTTGTGTGTCATGGGGTGTATAAATGTGTACACCCAAATGTGTGTACACCCAAATGGGTCTCCAAATGTGGGGACAATTGGAGAGGACTAAAGCAGGAAAGGAAAAAGAAATCTTAGTGAATATGAATTTACTTGTGAACCATTTGAATGAAATTGGTTTGTATTCTCAACTTTTCAGAGTTTGATCACAGTTCTTCTATTTGCTAATTTGGCATCTAAAACAAATGGATCTTTCTTCCATCAGCAACACAGAAAACCCTGTGTATGGGTCTGAGTCAGGACTATGACCTCAATGAAGCCAGGCTGTGAGATGGAGTATCTGGGGGAAAAGGGATAAAGGGACACATTTTCTATCCACTGCTCTATTTTTTGTCTTTGCATCAAATTAGCTCCTCCAAAATATTATGTCCTTGAGCTATGTTAGTTTAGCAACTAACATAACTAACTGTGTTAGTTTAGTCAAAGAGATTTGACTGAAGTCCACTTATCATTAGTCCCTGGGTATTATGGAGAGTTGAATATTTTTATTTTGGTGAATTGTTATTTCAAAATAACAGCATTGTTATTGAGAAAAGACACAGTCCCATCTGTGTTTGTTGGAGAACTCTAAGCTCTGTGAGACCAGGAGTCCTTGTTTTCTATTGTATCCCCGAGAACTTCAGCTTCTGGCATGATGCCAGACACACAGGACGCTCAGTAGTGTCGAATAAATGAATAAATTGTTGGTAGCCACATTTTTTCTGTTACTTTTAATCTAAAGTCTCATGTGAGAAATTTTACCCTTGAGAAGTTGAGATGCTTTCTCTTTTTCGGATACAGAAAGCATCAGGAAAATCAGTTTTCTCTTTCTCCTCCTGCCCCTCCTTTCCATTGTTCTCCTCTTCCTCTTTCTCCTCCTCCTCCTCTTCGATGCTTTAGCTGCTAAAAATTTTGAAACCAAAATATTTGTAGCCAATTATAATGCGGTTATAGGAACTCTAGTAGTCATTATTACTATCATATTTTCTTCCAGAGCCCTACTTAAGTCCATAGCGCTGTACTAAAGCAATATGATTTGACGTCTAGTCTCCCCACCCATCTCCCCTGAGCCTGTTTCCTCCTTTGTTTCATGGGAATAACCTCTCTTTCTCTGAGGTACATTGTGAAGATTAAATAATCTAAGGTCTGTACAACATGCCTTGATCAGTAAATCCTTGTTTTCATCCATTTTTTTTTTTTTGCTGTTATTAATTAAACTAAGATCATGGCATCCAGTCCCATCACTCTATAGAAAATAGATGGAGGAACAATGGAAACAGTGACAGACGTTATTTTATTGGGCTCCAAAATCACTGCAAATGGTAACTGTGGCCATGAAATTAAAAGACACTCACTCTTTGGAAGAAAAGCTGTGACCAACCTAGACAGCATATTAAAAAGCAGAGACATCACTTTGCTGACAAAGGTCTGTGTAGTCAAAGCTATGGTTTTTCCAGTAGTCATATATGAATGTGAGAATTGGACTATAAAGAAAGCTGAGCACCGAAGAATTGATGTTTTTGAACTGTGATATTAGAGAGTCCCTTGGACTGCAAGGAGATCAAACAAGTCAATCCTAATGGAAATCAGCCCTGAATATTGATTGGAAGGACTGATGCTGAAGCTGAAGCTTCAACACTTTGGCCACCTGATGCTAAGAACTGACTCACTGGATAAGACCCTGATGCTGGGAAAGATTGAGGGCAGGAGGAGAAGGGGGTGATAGAGGATGAAATGGTTGGTTGGCATCACCGACTTGATGAACATGAATTTGAGCAAGCTCTGGGAGTTGGTGATGGACAGGGAAGCCTGGTGTGCTGCACTCGATGGGGTCGCAAAGAGTCAGACACGACTGAGTGACTGAACTGAATATATCAAATAATTTTTTTTGGAAAAGAATAAGTTTTAAATGAGTATTAAAATACCCTAGTGTTGAGGGTTCTGTATCGCACAGTGTTGTACCAAATGTGTGTTGTATTTTTGTGGATGAGAACCATTATAAAAACTGCATTTGTACCTTCAAAGTACTTCCAGGTTTGCAGTGGAGATGGTGAGGTGACTTTGTTTTTTGTTGTTGTTGTTGTTGTTTTAAATTAATTTTTATTGGAATATAGTTGATTTACAGTGTTGTGTTAGTTTCAGGTGTACAGCAAAATGAATCAATTATGCATATATCAATTCTTTTTTGGATTCTTTTCCCATATAGACATTAGAGTATTGTGTGCTACCTGTAGGTCCTTATTATCTGTTTTATATATGATAATGTGTCTATGTCAATCCCAACCTCCCAATCTGTGAGTCTATTTCTGTTTTGTAAATAAATTCCTTTGTACCATACGTTTTTTAGATTTCCACATATAAACCATCGCTTATATGTAGTATTTATCTTTGTCTGACTTACTTCACTCAGTATGATAGTCTCTAGATCCATCCATGTCGCTGCAAATGGCATTATTTTGTTCTTTTTTAAGGCTGACTAATATTCCATGTCATCCATTGATGGACATTTAGATTGCTTCTGTGTCCTGACTGTTGAAGTGCATTGGTTTTTAATGAAATGAGATGCCCTCTTTTAGAGGCAGTGCTGGGAGTTGTTGTGATGTTTTTATTTTGGCACAGAGAATGTAAAATAAACACCAGTTTCCTGGCAGATATTTGTAAGCTTTGGGATCTCAGGAATTATTTGTCCTCTTACTTCTTGCTTACAACTTCTGCCACTTAGGAGGAATTCTCACCCCCAGGAGCTCTCACCGCCTGCCACACCAACATGGGAGAGAAAAGACTCATCTCTGGATAGGGAGCATAAATATGTGATATGTGTGAAAGACAGAAAGGATGAAAAGGAGTTGTGTCAATTGAGTCCCTGGTAACAAACAGACTGTGGACCATACTGTGTTTGATGTAAGCTAAACAAATAGATATATAGTATGTAAGGTGATGCTGAAGGAAGAGGCACAAAGGTACTCGCATGAATTGAGAGGGAGACACATACCAGTGAAGCACAAGGACTTCCCAAGAATGCTCTTTGGGACTATTTACTCCCTGTTTATCACCCACTTCCGGTGCTGTTTTTTTTTTTTTTTTTCAGGTGTGTAAATATAAAACCCTGTAAATCATGAGTGGTATGTACCTTCTCTGCACTGTTGGACTTTTACACTCTACTGCTGTTTGTTTATACATGTTTCTCTTCTCCACTGAACTGTGAGTTCCTGGAGGGCATTGCCTGGGCATTTAACTCCTAGAGATTAGTACAGGGCTAGGGACGTAGTAGGTGTTTAGTGAACATGTGATAAAAACAACCTTCTTCTCCTGGGGCTTACAGCCCAGCATGTGACTTAAGCCAGTGCTTTTTGGATAATCTTTGATGAAGAGTGAGGTTTTTTATTTTCCGTTAAAAATTAAAAGAAAAAAAAAAAACTTTTCCACTATCTTACAGACTGATACTTTGAAAAGTTTTCAAAAAATTAAAAGGACATAGAAAACACAAGCCCTAATTTTTTATTATTAGATACTACAAGCATGAACTTTCTCTGTCAAGTGGCTAAGCAAGTTTCAAAGCATTTTTTCTGTGTTTCTTGTCGCAGATGGGTAAGCTTACAGACTGGCAGAAATCTGTACCACTTGAAATATTATGTGCAAATACACATATAATATGCAAGTGTCATTAAAATGCTATAGAGAACAATGTCCAACAATGGAATAGAGACTGATGGAACTGGAGGATGCTGGTGCTGTTTTATGGAAGGAAATCAGAGGGCCTCTCTGGTGACATGAAGTTTAACCAGAGAATGGGATGAAGAGTGTGAACCTTGCAGGTATCGGAGGGAGAGTTTGAGGAAAAGGAAACCGTCAGAGCAAAGGCTCTGGGTCAAGACTTGCGCTGCTCTTCCTAGGAGTAGGGGGCACAGGAGAAATGGGTCACGTTACTGGGGTTTATAGATCGTTAAAATAAGTTTGGATTTTATTCTGATCCTTTGGAGGGTTTTGGGTGAAGAAGCGACATGAATTACAGACATGGCCGTACTGGCCACTACTTGAGGAATAGGTGACGGGAAAGAACATTAGGAGGCTCTTATGATAATTTATAGGACAAATGATGGTGACTCAGCCACGGAGGTAGCATAGAGACGATGAGAAATGGTTGGAATAAGAATTGACCTTAGTAGAACAGTCAGTGTTGGCTGATAGATTGAATACTGGGAATAAAAGAGAGGAGTCAAGGCTGACTCCAGGGATTTTGATCAGAGCCCATAGCCAGCTGGTGCTGCCATTTGTTGAGATTAGCTGGTCTGAGAGTGGAGTAGGTTTTGCAGCTGGGGCATGGGTAAGAATCAAGAATCATTCTGGGTATGTTAAATGTGACAAGCTTATTTGACAAACAAAGATGTTGAGTAGGTTGTTGGAAGATGAGGAAGAAACTAGTAGGGCAGCCACATGAGAATAAGATCATAAACCTTTACTCAACAAGTATTGATAGTTTTTAAGTGCTAGTCTGAACTTCCCAGATGTTCAAGCTGGTTTTAGAAAAGGCAGAGGAACCAGAGATCAAATTGCCAACATCCACTGGATCATCGAAAAAGCAAGAGAGTCCCAGAAAAACATCTATTTCTGCTTCATTGACTATGCCAAAGCCTTTGACTGTGTGGATCGCAATAAACTGTGGAAAATTCTTCAAGAGATAGGAATACCAGACCACCTGACCTGCCTCTTGAGAAACCTGTATGCAGGTCAGGAAGCAACAGTTAGAACTGGACATGGAACAACAGACTGGTTCCAAATAGGAAAAGGAGTACGTCAAGGCTGTGTATTGTCACCCTGCTTATTTAACTTATATGCAGGGTACATCATGAGAAACACTGGGCTGGAGGAAGCACAAGCTGGAATCAAGATTGCCAGGAGAAATATCAATATCTTCAGATATGCAGACGACACCACCCATAAGGCAGAAAGTGAAGAAGAACTAAAGAGCCTCTTGATGAAAGGGAAAGAGGAGAGTGAAAAAGTTGGCTTAAAGCTCAACATTCAGAAAACTAAGATCATGACATCCAGTGCCATCACTTCATGGCAAATAGATGGGGAAACAGTGGCTGACTTTATTTTTGGGGCTCCAAAATCACTGCAGATGGTGATTGCAGCCATGAAATTAAAAGACGCTTGCTCCTTGGAAGGAAAGCTATGACCAACCTAGACAGCATACTGAAAAGCAGAGACATTACTTTGTCAACAAAGGTCCATCTAGTCAAGGCTGTGGTTTTTCCAGTAGTCATGTATGGATGTGAGAGTTGGATTATAAAGAAAGCTGAGTACCAAAGAATTGATGCTTTTGAACTGTGGTGTTGGAGAAGACTCTTGAGAGTCCCTTGGACTGCGAGGAGATCCAACCAGTCCATCCTAAAGGAGATCAGTCTTGAATATTCATTGGTAGGACTGATGCTGAAGCTGAAACTCCAATACTTTGGCCAGGTGATGCAAAGAACTGACTCATTTGAAAAGACTCTGATGCTGGCAAAGATTGAGGGCAGGAGGAAAAGGAGACGACAGAGGATGAGATGGTTGGATGGCATCACCGACTCAGTGGACATGGGTTTGGGTGGGCTCCAGGAGTCGGTGATGGACAGGGGCCTGGCATGCTGCGGTTCATGGGGTCACAAAGAGTCGGACACGACTGAGCGACTGAACTGAACTGAACTCATGTTCAGGGTGCTCTGTAACAGAGGCTGTATTTTGGAAAGCTTTCTACACCGATAGAGTGGTTAATATTTTAGAAAAAAAAATGTGTTTTATGTTCTAAGGAATAAACTCTAACCTGTGTTTCAAAGGCAGCTATCCTGAATCATTTACCCTTTGGAAGTACCAGATAACTGAGTGACTGTCTTCAAATTTCACATTTAAAAAAGTTACAGTATACAAAATATTTTCCACTTTGCTGTCTCTACAGCCCTCCTTGGTAAGCAGAGCATTATTTTGACTCTTCATTTTATTGAAATAGAACATAACTAAGCAAATGACAATCTTAGTCAGTGATCAACCTTGGTCATAAACCTTCTTCCTATGTACCCAGGGCTTTTCCCTCAACATTTCCTTCCTTCCCACAGAATTGATACCATACTCTGTGCCCACTGGGGTGGAAGTAGCCTTTAGGCTCAAATCAGAGTCTACAGTGTTGCTTCTTTTGGGAAAATACATTCCAGTTTCTAGAAATCGACTTATAAACAATTGGAATCTAGTAGTAAGTTAGACACCATTTATATTCTTGCTTGGAAAATCCTGTGGACAGAGGAGTGTGGTGGGCTATGGTCCATGGGGTCACAAAGAGTCAGACACAACTGAGCAAATAACACACACATGTTCCCCAGTGTTTCCACAGCACAGAGTTTTCTTCCAAAAAAAAACTGTTTGTGATGAACATCATAATTTTCTGCTCTCCCAGTCTGGTTCTCTCTCCAACATTACCTCTTTTCAGTCACTGGTATCACCAAAGCTAGAAACATCTGTCATTTAAGGCTATCCCTTCTTTGTTATCTCTAGCATCATGTGAGTTATCAAATCCAGCCCATGCTGCTTCCTAAAACCCTCTGACTGCCCCCTGGTCTACGGCAGCCCTAATTTCAGTCTTCTCCTTCTCTCACCTGCATGGTTGCAGTAGCCTTCTCACTGGCCTCTCTGCCACCTGGCTTCTTGCCTCTAATCTACTTTCTACAATCCAGCCAAAGGGCTTTCTAAATGCAAATCTGGTCCTATTAAAAACTGACCTTATTTAAAAGCCTCTAGCGCTTCCAATTGCTCTTGGGATAAGATCCAAACTCTTTAGAGCGGCATACCAGGACCTTCGGAATTTGCACATGGGATTTGAAATGGAAATAAAATGTACAGTACTCTCTTCAATAAGCTCACAGTTTGATTACGGAGGCCAGCGCATACATAGATCACTGTAATGAACTACAGAGAGTGTTCTCGTATGAAAATGTAAACAAATAACTACAATAAAGTGTAATATTTGTTATACCTCTGATTATAGAAGATGTGGTAGTGCAAGAGGGAAGTTCAGCTTGTTAAGAGAACATTCTTGGAAATCATCTGTTTAGTTTACCCACTCTGTGAAGAAAAATTGAACAGATATTGTCTGGCAGGTTCCTACCATTGCAGACATATGCATACCTTACCCAGTACTTAGGAGGGCTCTTTCATTTGGGAATTTAAGAAGAAAAAAAAAAAAAACAGAAGGATTTGAAAATGTCATCTTGGATGAGAATTATGTATATTTTACTATACAGTCCTATTTAGGGATAATTCTAAATACTATTTTGTGGGATCTGATATCCATCTCCTTCATCAAAGGACTCTAAACCCACGGGGCAAAAAATCCTTTGCTGTCTACAGTGTTTCAGTACTGCTTTTCCTCTCCTGTATGTCAGTCTGGACTGAGCTGATGCCCCTTTCTCATTTCAGAGTCCTTAACTAGTATTATTTAAGTGCTTAAATTTTGCTTAAGCATGTGTTTGAAGTGAGTCTTCCTGTTTGTTTTTTCTTAATTCATTTTTGTGTTTCTGATCTTCGTGTTATATAAGGCCATCACTCAGTGTTTCTATGCATGAACGCGGTGCTGTTATTACTAGCTTGTATGCATTAAACAGCCATACGTGAGAAAAATAAACTCCTGTTTAGACTGTGAGCTGAAGAAGGAATCCCCATGTGCAGTAGATGTAACACTACCTGTGTAACCCTATGACATTTCTGCAGGGGGTAGGGAAAGTGTTATATAGTCAAATAAACCTGGAAAATTCTACACATTTGGTCTTAGAAGAGTCATGTGGTCTAGAACGTCTTGGAGATATCAGTACACGAAGCAGTAAAGAACGTGTTTACTTTTGTTTAACCAAATATTACTTGACTTACTTTAACCAAACTTACTTGACTATACATCTCTGTTTATGCTATTCCCATTAACAATCATTAGAAAAATGGTGGCCTCCTCACTGTGAATTCAGTGTCAATAAGCACTTGTCATGTTGTATTTTAATTTATTTTTTTCAATATTTTATTATAAAGGCTTTCAAAATTACAGAAAAATTGAAAGCAAATAATCCCACCTTATGGATTCTGCAATTAACATTTTGCTGTGTCTGCCTTATCTATTATTTCTTTTCTCCTTCTAGACTGGGATATCTTAATGATTATTAACCTATCTTTATTTCATCAATACTTAGAGTATCAGACGCATAGTTGGTAACCAAGAGACATCTGTCCAAATAATGAATGAATGAATGAATGAATGGACAGGTGGATTTTGTTATCCCCTCAGACATCAGAGAGGCTGAGCTCCCAGGGAAGTGAAAGCCTAGGAAGAGCTGTGCAAATATTAACTGAAGATAAGGCAAAGATCCTGAGCTAGGCCTTCTCCTGCAATAGAGGAGGGAGCCTGCAGCCTTAGCACTGTGCAAAGCCCCTGAGTCTCTGTTCTCATCTCTGCCTCTACCATCCATTTTGAAAGGAGGCAGCTTTTGCCAGCCCTCGTGAGCTGTGAGTTCAGGGACCGGCCTGCCAAGCCTCACCCACATGTTGAATTCTCCTCCCTGCACAGGTTTCATGCTTTGGGGAGATCCTTCTGAATTTCCAAAGACTTAATTTCCACTCTGATTTGTATCTGCCCCTCTTCTTTCATCCCTGGAAACCTGATCCTCAGTTTGTCTGACTATCCACTTTCTTTGATTGTAACTGCAGATGGAAAACAGTTATTTAATATGCCTTTTGCCCTTTTATCCTCTAGTGTCCGATTAACTATCATGAGTCCTAAGGAAGCAACTGCCCTTCTCCTTGTATTTTTCTGTTTCTGTATCGACAAAATCAAAATCAACAGTCTTTATTCTTCTCAGTTTTTAAATTTGCTTCACTTTCCCTTTCAGTAAACTCCATTTTAACTTTTCTAAGATTCTTTATCTTGACACTTGTTCTTCTCTACTTCCTTTTCCCTTCTGTTCTTTATCCCCCCCCTTTTTTTTTTTAACAAAATCTTCCGTTTTTTTTGTCTCTGGTAGGAAGAAGTCATTGGTGTAAGTTTAGAAGAAACGAGGTCCAATTGATATGCAATTCAAGAGATACAAAGGATAAATGTTGAAAAATAAGTCCTTCCTACCCCAGGTCCCTCAGTCACCCAGTTCCTTGGAGACAAGCAGGGTCACTAATCTCCTTTTATCCTTCTAGATATTTACTGTGTTGTTCTTAAATACTTGTGATAGTGTATCATAAGTGCTGTTCTATACCTTGCCTTTTAAACTTAGCACTTTATATATTGAACCTCATTCTTTATCATTTGTGGTACATCATTTTTTTTTTCATTGTGGATATTTGTGGATATTTAGAATGTTTTAGAATGTATTACAGTGAACACTATGTGTTCTCTTTAAGATAAATTCTTAGAGTTGTAAGATCAAAGTGAATGTAGATTTTTTTCCTTCATTGTTTTTTATTAATTGAGGCTAAATTTATATACAGTGAAATACATGTATATTAAGTATATAACTTGATAGGTTCTGATAAGTGTATCTACCCATGTAAGGCACCACTCTAATAGAGGTATGGAGCATTTCCATGACCTCAAAAGTTCCTTGTGCCTTTTCTAGTCAATTCCCATTTCCTTACTAGACGATCACTGTCTTATTTCTGAAGGTAGTTGGATGTCACCTGTTCTTGAATTTCATATAAATGGAAGCTGACAGCATGCACATTTTTGCTCAATATAGTATTTTTGAGGTTCATTCCATGTTGTTGGGTATGTAAGTAGTTTGGTTATTGCTGGATAGTGTTCAGTTTTATGAATATATCAGAAATTTTTACCCATTCTCTTTTGATAGACTTTTGAGTCATTTCCAGTTTGATGCTATTATGAACAAAGTTGCCAAGAACATTCTTTTAACAGTTTCTTCGTGGGTATATGTTTTCATTTCTCTTGGGTAAATGTGTAGAATAGAACATTTAGGTCATAGGGTAGATGCATGTTTAACTTTGTTAGAGACTGCCATGCAGTTTCTACATTCCCGTTAGCAATGTATGAGAGTTCAAATTTCTCTGCATCTTCACCAATATTTGTTGTTGTCATTTAAAAATATTACATATTTGAATGAATATGAAAACTGTATCTTATTGTGGTTTTAAATTGCTTTTCCTTGATGACTAATAGCGTTGAGTATCTTTCTATGTCCTTATTTGTCATTCATATATTTTTCTTTATGTGAGGTGTTCCAAGTCTCTTGCCATTTAAAAAATTGAGATTGTTTATCTTTTTGTTATTGATTTGTATGCGGTTTTAAAATTATAGAAATAAGTTCTTTGTCAGATATAGTTTTGTGAATATTTTCTTCCAGTCTGTGCTTGCCTTTTTAGTTTCTTATCAATATCTTTTTATGAGCAGATAATTTTATTTTGTGAAGTTTAGTCTATTAATATTTTTCTTTTATAATTACATCCTGATTTGTTGTGTTCTTTCTAAGAAATATTTTCATATCCCAAGTTTACAATCATATCTTTTTTTTCTCCGAGATACCTTACAGTTTTGCTACACATTTAGGTCTATAATCCATCTCAGATTACCTTTTGTGTATGGTGTGAGGTAGGTTTTGAAGTACTTGTTTTTTTAATCCTCACATCTTTTAAAACTTGTTCCAGCATCATTTGTTGAAAGCTGTTCCTTTCCTCATTGAATTGTTTTGGCATCAGTATTGAAATCATTGATGGTCCATGTATGAGTGAGTCTGTATCTCCGACTCCCATTCCATTTCTCTTTACCTCCCGTTATGCCAATACTACACTGTCTTGATTGTAATCCCCCAACTTTATTATCTTCAAAATTGTTTTAGATAGTCTAGGTCCTTTTCTTTTCCATATAAATTTTGGAATTAAAAAACATGGTTAAAACTTGCTGCATTAAAGTTATAGATCAATACAGGGAGAATTAACATCTTAGCTCTGTTGAGTTTTCCGGTCCATTAACATAGTATATCTCTTCATTCATTTAGGTCTTCTTTAATTTCTCTCAGCAGTGTATAGCAGTTTTCAGTTTTGAAATTTAAGGTGTCTTTTTTATTGTGTCTTTTTAATATCTATTAAACTGTCCTAGTACTAACTTAAATTCCTACCAACAGAATAGGAGAGTTTCCCTGTTTTCCTTCCCCTGAGAAACACAGAATTTTAGAATGGGTTTTGACTTTGCCTATTGAATATTGTCTCATTTAGTTTCAGTTTGCATTTCTTTTATTGTGGATGAATTTGAACATTTTATCATGTCTAAAACTTTTGTGTTTACTCTTCTGTAAAGAACATATTCATGTTCTTTCCCAACTTTTCTGTAAGGAAATGACCATTTTCTTGTTAATTATTTTCTTGTTGATCTTCAGGAGCTCTGTCGATACACAAAAATGGCCTTCCTATGTGTTATTTATTTCTGCCCAAGTTTTGTCTTTTAACTTTAGTTTTTATTTGCCATGCATAAAAATTTGAAAGATACAGCAATCTTTTTTGTTAGTTTTTTTTGTAGTCTTTTGTAATCACCAAGTTTCATATCATACTGAGATTTATCTTTAAGATTATTAAAAAAATTAATGTTTTCTTTATGGAATGTTGCAGTTTCAGCCACTTAAACCATTTATCCGTCCATAATTTATGGTGGAGATCCATGAAAGTAGTTATGTGGCAAGGAACTTTTTTGTTTTTCCCCTAGAAGGTTACTCATTTATTGAACAATCCATCATTTCCCCAAATGATCACATCATTGTATACTAAATTCCTGTACATAGTTTTTCTATTTCTAAACTTTTCATTCATGCACAAGTACTACATTGAATTAATTATGCCAGTTTAAATGTAAATATATAATATATTAAATATAAATATTTCTAATATCTTTTAGGAGTAGCTCTCCCTCACTGCTTTTTCAGCATTTTCTTGTATATTCTTTCATGTTTTTTCTCCACGTGAAATTTAGAATTTGTCTGATTGTAAAAATAAAAGTCCTGTTTATATTCTTATTAGGACCAGGTCAAATTTGGGTGTCTAGAAATAATATACATATTCAAAATATTGTGTTTTTCTGTCTAAGAATAGGGCATTCCTTTCTTTTATTCGAGCCTTTTTCTGGAATTTTTGGTAAGTTTTAAAGTTGCCTAGATTTTGGCTAAGTCTTGTTAGGCTTATTTCTATATATTTTATGTTCATGATTTTTTTTTCCTATTGTAAGCAGAATCTTATATTATGGTGTGATATTAATTTTGTATATATTCAACTGATAACATTCTACAGTTTGTCTTATTTTCTTTCCTGGCTAAGAATGCTTTTAATGTTTTACTTGTAGGTTTGATGGTTATTTGCTCTTTCCCTCACACATATATATCATGTCTTATAAGTATCAATTAATTTCTATGTTAATAAAAGTTATAAAAATCAAAAATAGTTTTGAATTTGATTTGATGCCCTTTTAGCATCAACAGAAATAATCATATTTTTCTCCTTTAATCTTTTAATATGATACTATTTCCTAACATTGGGCTATCTATGATATGACCCCAATTTGGTTGTGGTTCACTTTCCACTTATGTGTTTCTGGTTTCTGCTTGTTTATATTTTATCTAGGATTTTTTTCATGAATTCTTATAAGTGAGGTTGGTGCTATCATTGTTAGATTTGATATTAATATTTTTGTTAATTATGAAAATTAAAAGTTTTCATTAAATTCATTACTTTGCCAACAAAGGTCCATCTAGTCAAAGCTATGGTTTTTCCAGTAGTCATGTGTGGATGTGAGAGTTGGACTATAAAGAAAACTGAGTGCCAAAGAATTGATGCTTTTGAACTGTGGTGTTGGAGAAGACTCTTGAGAGTCCCTTAGACAGCAAGGAGACCCAACCAGTCCATCCTAAAGGAAATCAGTCCTGAATATTCATTGGAAGGACTGATGCTGAAGCTGAAACTCCAATACTTTGGCCACCTGATGTGAAGAACTGACTCATTTGAAACCTGCTGCTGGGAAAGATTGAAGGCAGGAGGAGAAGGGGATGACAGAGGATGAGATGGTTGGATGGCATCACAGACTTGATGGACATGAGTTTGAATAACCTCCGGGAGTTGGTGATGGACAGTGAGGCTTGGCATGCTGCAGTCCATGGGGTCACAAAGAGACACAACTGAGCAACTGAACTGAACTGATTAAATTCATTAGATTGCGGACTTCATTAAAAATGAGGAGTGTTTGTATTTTCTTTACTCTTGAACAGTTTAAATAGTATTCAATATATATATAAAATGTTTGGTTCTGATCCTCTGGTGGAGAGGAGTTGAGTAGTTTTTGACAACTTTGTCTGTGTCTCATGTGGTAACTTATTTTTGATTTTCCAACATTTCATTGGTCTTTTTTTTTTTTTTTTTTTGGTAATTTATATTATCCTAGAAAATGAGCCATTGCATTCAGGTTTTCTAGTTAATTTCTAGAATCAAAACAAAATTGTCTTCTGTAATCTTTAAAATTGTATATGTAGTCAGTTTCTTATTCTAATTTCCCATCTATATATTTGTTCTTTGCCCTCTTTTATACACTAATAGTTTATTTTTAATGGCTTTAATAAGATATAACCAGCACATCATATAATCTGCCCATTTAACTACACAATCAAATAGTTTTTAGTGTTAACAGACAGTTTTGCAACCCTCACCACAATTTTAGGACATTTCATTCTCTCAAAAAGGAACTACATACTTATTAGCATCACTCCCTATTTACCCACAGCTTCCCCCTACTTCCTACCGCTTCACCAACCAGCACTAGGTAACTTATGACTAATCTACTCTCTCTATAAAAATTTACCCATTCTTGACATTTCATGTACATGGAATGATGCAGTACATGGTTTTTTGTGACTGGCTTCTTCCAGTTAGCATCATGTTTTCATGTTTCTTCGTGTTATATAGTGTATCAGTACATCATCCCTTTTGTTGCCAAATAATATTCTTTTTATGGATATACCACATCTTATTGATCTGTTCTTTAGCTGATGGAATTTGGATTGTTTCTGCTTGTTAGGCATTATAAATAATGCTGCTACCAACATTTGTGTATAAGTATTTTTGTGGACATGTGTTTTAATTTCTCTTGGGTAGATACCCAGGAGTGGAATTTCCTGACCATATGGTAATTCTATATTTAGCATTTTGAGGAACTACTAAACTGTTTCCCAAAGGGACTGCATAATTTTAAATTCTCACACGCAATATATGGGGCTTCTAATATCTTCACATACTTGTCAACACTTGTTAGTGTGTCTTTTTTGATTATATTCATGGTAATCCAACCAGTCAATCCTAAAGGAAATCAGTCCTGACTATTCATTGGAAAGACTGATGCTGAAGCTGAAACTCCAATACTCTGGCCACCTGATGTGAAGAACTGGTCATTGGAAAAGACCCTGATGCTGGGAAAGATTTTGCTGGAGGAGAAGGGGACAACAGAGGATGAGATGGTTGGATGGCATCACCGACGTGATGGACATGAATTTGAGTAGGCTCCAGGAGTTGGTGATGAACAGGGAAGCCTGGTGTGCTGCAGTCCATGGGGTCACAAAGAGACACAACTGAGTGACTGAACTGAACTGATGGTAGTTAGTGTGAAGTAAGACCTAATGGTGATTTTGATTCATATTTCCCCTTAATGGCTAATGATGTTAGGCACATTCTAGTATTTACTGGCAATTTGTGTATCTTTTTTGGAGAAATGAATTTCAGATTGCCCATTTTAATTTGGATTGTCTATTATTAAGTTGTAAAATTATCTATGAGAATAGATGTTTATATATTCATATATGTAATTAACACATAATGTATTTTTGTTTGTGATATGTAGTCATATTTTCTTTATGAATTAGTTTTTCTTCCTACTTAATATGTGAGTTTGCCCTGTTTTTATTAATGGCCTTAATAGATAGGCTAATCTTAATTTTGCAATAAAATATTAAATACACATTATATTTTATTGATTCTTCAAAAAAAATCTTTCCCCAAATGATATGTTTTCTTTTTGATGATTGTTTAAGTTTATATTTTGTTTTAAGTTCTATTTGTTTCCTTCATAATTGTAACTTTATATGATGTACTCAATTCTCTATTTTTTAACAACAGTATATTAGGCAGTGATAAAAGTAGCAGTCTTCACTTTTTCCTATCCTTATTTCTTGTTTCTTTTTTGATTCTTGTGGTACCATACATGTATGCTTTTCATATTATGTGCTTAAATATATATTTTAAAAGTATTTCTACATTATAATGGTTTCTAAAATTTGTATTTTATATTTATAATTTCCACAGTTGTTTTAGACTTGGGCTTGTGACTACCTGTATTCAGTGGTCACTGCCAGACTTTTTCCTCATATTCATTTCTTAATTTACTTGGGCGTTTCCTTTTTATATAATTTATATTTTCTCGGTTTTACAAGTTACAAATGTTTTTCTCTCGTCTTTTTACTTGAATTATTACAAATCTTCCTCTAGGATTTGGTAAGCATAGTATTTGCTGTAACTTTATTGTATTCTTGAAGATTGCCCTTGAGAAACCCAAGGTTAGCTGATTTTGTTTTATTATTATAGGTAGTATTTTGTTTGAATGCCCAGAGGTTTCTTTTGACATGTAATGTATTATTGAGATATGTTTTTATTCATTGTCCTGTAATATATTCATTTTCTCGGACAGAATGGACCATTTTAATTTTTGGACCAAGCATTGTTTTCTTTCTGAAAGTTTTCTTGAAATATATCTTAAATTTTCTCCTTGTATTTTGTTTTCTTTAAGATTATTAATCGTGTGAAAGATCTCCTTAGTCTATTTTTTATTGATATAATTTTTCTAAGCTACTTTTATGAATTGTTTCAATTTAATTCTGTTTACTTTTTGCAATTTTATCATCCTTTACTCTTTACTGTGTTTTCATAAGACTATTCTTTTTTGTGTGCATTGTTTATAATATTGTCTTCATTATTTTAATGCTTTTACTTTTTTTAGAATATTTAAGAATCTATTTGTTAGCTAGTTTGTTTACTTTTGGCTGTGCTGGGTCTGCATTGCTGTGCATGGACTTTCTTCAGTTGTGATGAGTGGGGACTGATCTTCATTGTGGTACATGAGCTTCTCATTGCAGTGGTTCTCTTGTTGCAGAGCACAGGTTCTAGAGCTCATGGGCTCGGTAGTTGCAGCTCAAGGGCTCTAGAGCACAGGATCAGTAGTCGTGGTGCACAGGCTTAGTTGCTTCGCAGCATGTGGAATCTTCCTGAATCAGGGATCGAGCTGGTGTTCCATGCAATGCAAAGCAGATTCTCAGCCACTGGACCACCAGGGAAGCCCTAATGCTTTTTATTCTTCATCTTTTCTTAGCTCTGACCTCTCTTATTTTACTTTTTTCTATCATTCAGCTACGTATTCCCTAAACTCTTGTATTTTTTACTTTGGGTTCTTTGATTTTTTTAAATGCTTTTTGATTCAGCACAATAGCTTTCATCATGATTTTCCTCTGCCTGTTAACGTTTCCTGTGCTGTGCTTAGTTGCTCCGTTGTGTCAGACTCTTCGCGACCCCATGGACTGTAGCCCGCCAGGCACCTCTATCCGTGGGGATTCTCCAGGCAACAGTACTGGAGTGGGTGGCCATGCCCTCCTCCAGGGGATCTTACCAACCCAGGGGTTGAACCCAGGTCTCCCACATTGCAGGTGGATTCTTTACTGTCTGAGCCACTAACAACACTTCTTCTATATGTGCATTTGTGTGTGTGTGTGTGTGTGAGAAGAGAAAAACAATTTTGTCAATTTCTTCCTTTTTTCTTAAACAATCTTTGGTTCTTTTTGAATATTGCTTTTACTTTTGAATAAAATGAATTATTGAGTTCTCAGACTGCATGTGTAGGAAGTTCATGGGAGAAGAACCAAGGTATATCACAGGCCAGTAGGAGTCTCCCTATTTCACAATGAAGTGAAAGTTTTCTGTCTTTTTTCCTTCCCATCTTCCATCCCCGAGTGTATATGTATGTTTATGTCTGTGTGGTAATTTTTTGCATATTTTATTTCCTTAGCCTTTGACTTTTCTTTTTCATTGCAGCTCATCAATGAACTGTTTCTTACAGAAAGGGGATGTCTGTCTGTCTGCTTGCTTACTTTCTGGTACTCTTCATTGCCTGGGCATCTTGTTCCCTTTATTTTTTTCCCCAAAGATGGGATAATTGTGTTTTGCTTCTTTCAGTGCCCCATCTGTTTTTGTGATTGTGCTCTCCTGACATATTGAGATCTGCTCCTGCAGGCTTCTTTTCTTGCATTGATCCCACATCTTAACATCTTTTAATCATATACAGTGGGATTTTATAGATGTTTCGAGGTTTGATCCAGAAAAGATTTTGAATTCTGTTGTTCATATTTCTTGTTGCTTTGGGAATAATAGCTGAAACAAAGGCATCTTTAACACCAGAAGTCTTTTTGTTATGTTTAATAGCTGAATCCTTAAATAGAGATACAAAATAGAGTGGTTAAGAAATTAAGTGAAAGCAAATGTTAAAAATAGTTACATTAATAAAAGACAACGAAAAGAACAAAAGGCTATTAGTGTTGCCATTCTGGATCTATACATTGGTCAACTTTGAAACTTACAGAGAAGTTTAGGGAAAAATGAATATGGGACACAACATTGGAATACTTGTGCTTAGTGCATGTCTTTGTTAATTATTATCTTTATCATCTTTGATAAGTGCCTTAACGAGTCTAAATCTCAGTTTCCTCATCAGTGAAATGGAGATAGTAATCATTTTTTTGCAGTTATTGGTCACCTAGTAGGCATTCAATAAATGCCTTTATTTGAATACAGTATACTATATATTCCTTCCAATGCCTTACAATTTTTTTTTTTTAGTAACAGCTTTTTAATGGTTGAAGACGTAAAGGAGGCTGAGTTTGTAATATATGAAAACCATAGATGATCATGTTTTAAGAGGATTATGCCTGGGTAAATCTTTGATTTTCATAATGGACTAAATCTGTAAAAGTTCTCTATGCCTGTAATGTTTGACTGTCCTTTCAAACATCAAACTCCAAACTTTAAGCTTATTTTGTCAGAGAGTCTAATATAGCAATGTTATTATCAATCATATTTGTCTTTGAATTTCTGTATTCAAGATGTACAATAACACACTTTTTTGTAAGCTGGCTGGACAATTCTTTCTTTCATAAAGGAAGCCCTTTACTATCTTTGTATTTATAAGAGAAATACATCTGACTGATAACAGCTAATATTAACACACTGCTTTTCAGTTTCCATATATTCTCATTTGACCTCATTTAATTATGGAAATCTGGGCCATGAGGTAATGAATGTTTGACAAAAACAACTGATTCAGGCATATGGATCACTCAAAAAATCTGGATTTAAATTCTTCAAGGGTTCTCTTCTGGAAACCAAAATTGATCAAATCCAGGTTTTTTGACTAAGATGGAGAGGCATATTAATGGAAAAAATACTCAATTTTGATGTATATCAGATGGTCTACTGTTACTCCTTGATAGCAATATGGAATTAGATAATTTCTAAAAGACTCATGAATGAGTAAAAGAATTTAATAATGTATCAAAGCTTATATGTGAAACTGGGCAAGTCATTTACCCTTAGTGAGTCACTTATCCATTTTCTCATGTGTTTGAAAAGGATAACAGTTAACTCGGTTCAGTTCTTTTCTTTGCAACTACATTTATTGAAAGCCCACTGTGGGCCAAGTAATGGGATTAAGGTGTTTTAAAATCTGAAAATCAAATGATGTTTCTGTGTGACATATTTTATAATCTACAAAAAATACACACAAGTCTTAGTGACTGTTATTCTTACCTGCTGAACTATTGGTTAACAAAGAAAATACTTATTGGTCCTCGGGTAAAATCTCATGTATTTTATAGCAACTGTGATTTTCAGAGTATCTGTGAAAGTACTGGCTTCCCTGATATTCTCATTCGGTAAACAAATTCTACTTACCCAGTTTTCTGTTCATTTACAAGGAGTTCTAAGCACAAGGCCTCATTGATTCTACATGTCTGTTTATAACTTAATCCTCGAGAACATCACTTCCAAGAATGACACTGGGTGAATGGCATGAAGGACATAATTATTTGAAGTTTTCCTGGCAGTGGACATTCACAGGCATGGCCAAGTGCTTTTAAAATGACCCACCAGTTTCTTCTTCTTTTAGGTACAGTCGTGCCTGTATGGAATCCACTGAAAGAGTGTTGTCTATATTTGCTCATTCTACTTTCATGTTTAAGGGTAGTGAATAACAACACGTTCATGATCAAAACTAGGAGTTTCCAAATAGAAAGTTCTGTTAAGAGCTATCTGTCCTTTCTTTATGGTGAAAGTGAAAGTTAGTCGCTCAGCTGTGTCCGACTCTTTGTGACCCTGTGAACTGTAACCCGCCAGGCTCCTTTGTCCATGGGTTTCACCAGGACTGGATACTGAAGAATACTGAAGTGGGTTGTCATTCCCTTCTCCAGGGGATCTTTCAGACCCAGGGATTGAACCTGGGGCCACCACATTGCAGGCAGATTCTTTACCATCTGAGCCACGAGCGAAGCCTGTGTGCGTGTGTGTATGTGTAATATGTAATTTTATCAGTGTCACACGGATTTGGGTTTGAATTGCTTCTAACACTGATTAACTTCAGCTTGAAGTGAAAGTTGCTCAGCCGTGTCCAACTCTTTGCGACCCCATGGACTATACAGTCCATAAAATTTTCCAGGCCAGAATACTGGAGTGGGTAGCCTTTCCCTTCTGCAAGGGATCTTCCCAACCCAGGGATCGAACCCAGGTTTTCTGCATTGCAGGTGAATTCTTTACCAGCTGAGCCACAAGGGAAGCCCCAACTTCAGCTTAAGTCATTGTTTAGACATCTGTGAAATGGGTCTACTTCTTACTTTTCAGAGTTGTGATGAGGATTAGGAGTCACATATGTAAAATGCTGAGCAGATTACTGTAAACTAGGACAGAGTAATGTTAATTCTCCTTTCCTGAACTCCGAGATAGCAAATAGAACATGTATTTGGAATCAAAAGAATAGGGCTCAGATGCTGTGAGCTTTGTGACCTGTGAAGAATTCCTGAATCTCCTGGGATTTCTGTTTTTCCAATGTGCAATGATAACATCATTCTCTATTAGGCCTGTGTGCTGTCACTAGAATCAAATGAGATACTGGTCTTAGTAAAAATGTATTTTGCTGTGAGATATAGTGGGTTGTATTAACTAAATATTAAATAATACTTAATTGGCATTAATTAAAATTATAGAGTAGAAAGAGAATGGGATTTGCTGCCAGGAAGTCCTGGCTTCACTTCTTTTCTCTGTGACACGTTACCCAATCTCTTGGAACTTTGATATTCTCAACTATGAAACAGAATTGAAAATGCTTACCTTACAGGATTGTTCTAAAAATTAAATGAGATAACATATGAGAAAGCATCTAGAATGATTTTGGCACACAGTAGGTTTTCAGTAAATGTAGGTTGATTTTAGTTAAATACAGCAAGATTTAGGTCTAATAGAATTTGAAAAGGTACATTTAAACTCAGTATTTACAAATCCTTCTCGTTCTCCCTAGTTCCCATATAATTTGCCATGTGGAAATACTTCCATATGCTAGGAGTTGGTTGTCACATTTCTCTGTAGAGTTAAACACATTCATAGGAAAACATAGCAGAGAGGCTAGCTTGCATGTAAATACAGGGCATACCATGTGTAAATGTTTTAATACCATCTCCTTAGAGACACCTGTAACCAATTTTTCAGGCCTGTGACCTTATTCCTCTAACTGAGCAAGAGATTCTGCACGCAAATGTTCGGATTATTATGAGTTCAATTTTGATTTATGTATTTTTGATGCTTAGGATGTGACAGTATGCTAATGTAGCTTTAAAACATTATACATTTTAATTGAGTCTCAGTATATTGTCATTCTCAGCTCTTGTGGCCTGAGCTTATAGGTAAATTCGTAAAGTTTGAGTTTACAAGGCCAAAGAGGAGTTTCCGACTTCCTCCCTACTTTACAACTTTTAGACTTGGATAATAAGCTCTTATAGAAATAACTAGGGATTTTACTACACTCTAAGTCTAGGCTCTATGAGCATGGGAGCATATATTCAAAACACAGATAAGTGGTCCTCTAACTCTATAGTTCCCACTAGTCCAGAGATTCTGCTCCAGAGTTTGGAGGGGGGCCCAATGATCTTTGCTTTAATAAACACCCCAAAGGATTTTGATGAGGGTGTTATGCAGGATAGATTTTGAGATACACTGATCTACATCTATACCTCCAGCCTGAGAGTACCATTAAAGTCAAGGCACATAAGCAGCTTTCAATACTGAGAGTAACCAATGTAGCCTGTGCTGAGGCTTCCTGAGTTCAGCAAAATAAAAGGTTTCTAGGTTTTGTCTGGGCTTCTGTCCATCAAGTTGAATGTTGACCGTAGTTACCATTCCATAGTCCCGGAACAGCTCCAGGCCACTTAGTATGAAAAGAGATCCCCAGATTTAATAACCAGATACCCTTAAAAAGCTACTTAGTTTCCAAATCTGATGTTATAGATGCTACAGATGAATTGATTCAATACCCACTTCCAATACCTTTTCCTCATACTCTCTTATACTTTAGGAAAAATCTATATTCTTAGCAATTATCATGAAGCTAAGAATTTCTTACATTACCTAGATTCTGCTAAGTTGATACAGTTGTGGGAGACTTGGAGAGCATGTGTGAGATCAGACCTCATTGCAGAAGTATGTGGTTTCCATGGTGCAGCTGTAGTGGAAGTTCTGCTTTCTGGTCCCTTTTGGCATGACTACTGAGCAGCAGGTAACAACAGCAACAAGGTATCTGCTGCAGAGGTTCAATGGTGTGGTCGAAAATTTCTCATCACAGTGTAGTGTTGGACTCAGTCTTATTGCCCTGGCCATCCGATAAGTTATGTGAACTATCTGCCACCCTATAATATAGACCTTTCTTGTTAAGCTAGATATAATGGCTTCTTTGTCTGCAACTAAGAAGCCTTTAGATTATCTAGGCTTGACACATATAATGAATTTAAAGCTGAAATATTCTGCCATCTACCTACACAGACTCATCTTCTGTCTCCTTCCTTAATGAAAGCACCAACCTCTAGGTCATCCTGTAGTCCACATCTGTCTCCTTTAATGTGTGACATAATTCTAGTCCAGGCATTGGTGTTTTAGGTAACTTATATGAACTTGTATGTAAAATATTGCTGACTTTCCCAAGCATTCATTCTAAGGATGTACACTATACCTTTCTTGGCACTTTTTCCCTATATATCTTTCATTAGGAAGGAAGGTTCTCTTCCCCCATTTTCCTCAATTCATCTCTAGGAAATTAGCCCCTATAAAGTAGGGATAATTTTAGAACTATTGATATGTAATGGCCTCAGTCATAATAATTATAACACCAGAAGTAAAAACATCAATAACACTTGTTATTACAATGCCAACAGCTGTGATATTTTGAGTAATTAGTCTTCTCCAGGCAACATGCTAGGGTTTTGCATAAAGTATCTCGTACGATAATCGATAACTCTCAGACTGTCTCATGACCCCTAATCCAGTTTCATTTTTGATTCACATTTCTGTTGCTACTAGAAGCCTCAAATCATGGAGAGGTAATTCTGTGCTATCCATAAATGTTATTTGCTAATTTCAATTTTTCTCATAGAGGGTGTGTGAGTATACTTCAGGGAGTTAAAAAAAAAAGCAACAGTGTAATGTGAAAGTAACTGGCAGGCAACCTGCCCAAACATGCCTTGAAAAAACAATATTCTTTAAGTGCTTATCTGCCGTCTAGTCAAGGCTATGGCTTTTCCAGTGGTCATGTATGGATGTGAGAGTTGGACGGTGAAGAAAGCTGAACGCCGCAGAATTGATGCTTTTGAACTGTGGTGTTGGAGAAGACTTTTGAGAGTCCCTTGGACTGCAAGGAGATCCAATCAATCCATCCTAAAGGAGATCAATCCTGGGTGTTCATTGGAAGGACTGATATTGAAGCTGAAACTCCAATACTTTGGCCACCTCATGCGAAGGGTTGACTCACTGGAAAAGACCCTGATGCTGGGTAGGATTGGGGGCAGGAGGAGAAGGGGATTACAGAGGGTGAGATGGTTTGATGGCATCACTGACTCGATGGACATGGGTTTGGGTAGACTCTGGGAGTTGGTGATGGACGGAGAGGCCTGGCGTGCTGCAATCCATGGGGTCGCAAAGAGTCGGACATGACTGAGCGACTGAACTGAGCTGAACTATCTGCCTTGGGACTCAGTCTTAGTTACTTTTGTTGGTTGACATCTATCAAAATGGCTTGCAAAGAGAATTGTGACTGCTATGGTACATAGTAGGTGTTCAACATTAATGAGTTATCCTGGGTCTCCTGGCTGTGGCCCCAAGGGACATGAGGTTGAGTGCAGGCTATTATTAAGGACACTGTGTTTCCTCAGTTGTAGTTGTCCCAAGCAGGTCTGTTCTGAGATGTCACTTCCTTCTATGAAGCATTTATTTCTATTTGCAAGAACTTTCCACTCTCTTCATCTGTTACTGCTGAAAGGTCACCTGAAATGGAGAGCTTTTATTAGCTGCAGTGAAAGGATGTACTTTGCCCTGAATGCTCTATACCAGGTGCCTTTCCCATTTTCCTATTAGCAAGGGAATGGATTATTTCTTCACTTGTCTAGCTGCCCTGTTGATCTCCCCCATCCCTAACCCTCTTTGTATTTAATAATCCTCCTCCTAAGTTCAGTCTTTTCCCTAGAAGAGAATGATGGAAGATCTGTTTTTCTTATTTTTGAGGACAGGGCTCACCAGTTTACATATGAGAACATACAATTGTGAAGCATTTTCCCCATTGTTGAAACCACCTCCCATCTTCTTCTGCACAGTATGACCTGTGTGTGTGTGAGGCTGGTATTAACCACTTCCTTCTCCCTGTCGTATGGATGACACAGGCAGGGAATGATTGTGACAACACAAAGAAGTGGAGGCTGTGAACAAGGCTTTTATTTATCTCCACTCTGCAAGTGCAAGTTTCCTGTTGAAAAGAGATAGACCCATGGCTGATATGAAGCTCTTGTGATAAAGATTTTCAACTTCTGGTTGGTTCATCATTCACAGCCTAAGAACACAGAAATGTCCTTTTATGGAGAATTTGAAAATATCCCAAACTATAAATCACTTTCATTTGCATTTTTAGAAATGGAGGTGGAGCATGGGGGAATCCTCTGTTGATGAGGATTAAACTCACAAAACAGGACAATTTCTAGAGTTAGGCCAACATAAGCAGCTACTAATATGGGATATCACTGGCACCAGTGTGCCAGTGGGTTTAGGCACCTTCTGGGTTGCACTCAGCTGGCATTGGCAAATTACCTGCATAGCCATTCATGCTGTCAGGATCATTTTATAGAATCTTTAACAGCAGAAAAAATGCACAAAGAAAAAATTCTGATTTAAAAATAAAATCATGGTTTTCTACCCTCTTCTGAGCGATGAGTGTTATACTTAGAATTTTATCTGCATTCAAGCAAATCACTTGTGTGGATGCTTCCTCCAAGCATGTCTATCAAAGGAAAAACTTCCAAATCCATAAAATTGGGAGTGGTGGCATAATATGTAAGGACAGAATCAAGTTTCTAACTGATAGAATAATAGGCTGAAAATCAAAGTACAGCCTAGCTGGGCATCATGTCCCTCAGTTCAGTGCAGTCGCTCAGTCGTGTCCGACTCTTTGCAACCCCATGAATCGCAGCACACCAGGCCTCCCTGTCCATCACCAACTCCTGGAGTCTACCCAAACCCATGTCCATCGAGTCAGTCATGCCATCCAGCCATCTCATCTTCTGTCATCTCCTTCTCCTCCTGCCCCAAATTCTTCCCAGCATTAGGGTCTTTTCCGAAGAGTCAACTCTTCGCATGAGGTGGCCAAAGTATTGGAGTTTCAGCTTCAACACCAGTCCTTTCAATGAACACCCAGGACTGATCTCCTTTAGGATGGACTGGTTGGATCTCCTTGCAGTCCAAGGGACTCTCAAGAGTCTTCTCCAACACCACAGTTCAAAAGCATCAATTCTGCGGCGCTCAGCTTTCTTCACTGTCCAACTCTCACATCCATACACGACCACTGGAAAAACCATAGCCTTGACTAGATGGACCTTTGTTGGCAAAGTAATGTCTCTGTTTTAAATATGCTGTCTAGGTTGGTCATAACATTCCTTCCAAGGAGTAAGTGTCTTTTAATTTCATGGCTGCAATCACCACCTGCAGTGATTTTGGAGCCCCCAAAAATAAAGTCTGACACTGTTTCCACTGTTTCCCCATCTATTTCCCATGAAGTGATGGGACCAGATGCCATGATCTTAGTTTTCTGAACGTTGAGCTTTAAGCCAACTTTTTCACTCTCCTCTTTCACCTTCATCAAGAGGCTCTTTAGTTCTTCTTCACTTTCTGCCATCAGGGTGGTGTCATCCGCATATCTGAGGTTATTGATATTTCTCCCAGCAATCTTGATTCCAGCTTGTGTTTCTTCCAGCCCAGCGTTTCTCATGATGTACTCTGCATACAAGTTAAATAAGCCGGGTGACAATATACAGCCTTGACGGACTCCTTTTCCTATTTGGAACCAGTCTGTTGTTCCATGTCCAGTTCTAACTGTTGCTTCCTGACCTGCATACAGATTTCTCAAGACACAGGTCAGATGGTCTGGTATTCCCATCTCTTTCAGAATTTTCCACAATTTATTGTGATCCACACAGTCAAAGGCTTTGGCATAGTCAATAAAGCAGAAATAGATGTTTTTCTGGAACTCTTGCTTTTTTGATGATCCAGCGGATATTGGCAATTTGATCTCTGGTTCCTCTGCCTTTTCTAAAACCAGCTTGAACATCTGGAAGTTCATGTCCCTCAATTAAATGAAAAAGCCTATTATCTAAGTTCTGAATGGAATGACTTAATTGTTCTCATGAAAAATATACATGAGGGTTGAACTGACTGTGAGGTCCTTACGCATCATTTGTCTAATGTGGCCCTAGACTATAAGCTTCTTGAGTTTAAACATCATGTCTTCTTTGAGTTACTGCCAATATTGAGATAGGTTTTGGAGAATATCAGTAATAAATACGTATTTGTGGAATGTGATTGCTAGATGTCATCCTAGAAGTATAGAAGAATAATTCTAAAGTGATGTGAGAAACATTGGTGAAAAGACAGGAGGAATGTGATGAAGTTGCAAAGGTTTGCAGAAACCACATTATAGAAGGAGCAAAGAATGGGAGCTTGCTTTCCTTGGCAAAGAAAGATTTAGTAAGGGGACGCTCCATGACAGTTGCATTTAATTTTTTGACAAGGGTACTTTTGTTGTTTCTATCTCCAGAGAATAAATTATTTTCATTTACAAAAAAACAACAGGCCAGTTTTCCTAACCATGAGGAAGCATTTTGAACATTGTATGGAAGGAGCTGCCAGTTTTCCTCCAATTTCCATTGTTTCCTTTTTATTGTGGTAGGATCTTTGATTTTTGAATAAGCCTGTGGTGGTCTAGAATAAAGGCTTCCTTTTAGCCATCCATGGAATGTAACTGAGTCCTGAAGAATGTGTGCTGTCTGGTCTGGTTGGACCCTCAACAGGAAGGGCTTCCTCCTCTTTCTCTCTTGCTAGTGGAAATGTAATCTCAGGTGACAATAGGAGCTGGAAAAGCTACTTTGTACCCTGAGATGTAAGCTGCATTTTGAAGATAGCAGAATGAAAGATAAATGTAACCAGGATCCATAATGATTGTAAAGCTGCCATATCAGACTTGGACCATCTCCCTAAAAAAAATTAATCACTAGATTGTTAAAACCACTGTTATTTTGGATCTCTTTGTAACAGCGAAGAAATAACACCTCCTCCGTTCTTTCTTTCCAACAAGTGCTTTGGAAGATAGTGCACCGCTTACTAGTGGGTGAAGTTCAAACAAGAGGACTGTAGAGGAAAGTGTTCTGGTGAATGGGTGATCAGACCAGATATCCTGTGTGATTTCTTACATTTTAGACATGGAGCTTTTGAGTGACATCAGAAGAGAGGTTAAGTCAGTCTAATACATTTCAGAAGCTACTTCTTTTCTGATTTAAATGACAACACAGAAAACCATGTTACATGAGAACTAGCTTAAGCAACTGGGGATATTTACCTCTGGAAAACATAAGTTTTAGCTGATTGGGTTGGCAGCACATGACAGCTACTGCCATGTCACTGGTGAGCTGTGATTTACAAGAAGGTAATGACTGCTCTTGGCATCCAGAGGACCAAATTTGGGTTACTAGGTAGAGACAACCAGTTTCAGATGGAACTGTGACTGCTTGGACAGTCGTTTTTTTTCCTGTCGAATATAAATGTCAACCAAGCTTTGGACTTGTTTCATTGCATCTTATTTTGTTGGTTTGAATTCAGTTTGTTATGGTCCTCTGGAATCCTTGTGATGACATAAAACCTCGCAAAGTTTGCCCAGAACCCAGGCATGGCCCATTCCTCCTACTTATTCAAGCTAAAAATTAATGAATAGTATTTTAGAGGGAAATTCTCCTTATCTTTTGGGTATCAACTATTTTTGCTTCATAGTTGCCATGAGGCTTTCTTTCTGGGAGATATCAGTGAGTTGTAGTGAGACAGAGATATGGTGCGAAGATGGTTATCTGCTGGCCTATGATCTTTGAGAGCACCTGTTTTTGCTTTTCAAGGAAGCTACTTCTGTGTTCTATCCCTGGGTCAGGAAGATCCCCTGGAGGAGGAAATGGCAACCCACTCCAGTGTTCTTGCCTGGGGAATCCCATGGACAGAGTAGCCTTGTGGGCTATAGTCCATGGGGTTGAAAAGAGTTGGACATGACTTAGGGACTTAGTGTGTGCGTGTGCACACGCACACACATACTCTCTCTCTTCTGTATTGGCCCCTGGGACAGGTGGGTGTGCACATGTGCACTTTTAAGAGCCATTCCTCAATCCAGAGCAGTCCTGTGGGTCTCGTGGGCATGACCGCCATTATTCCTCAAAGCCAGATATATCAGGGCCTCATCTCTCAGGTACTGGTCTTGGGTTGCCCAGTGTGGCATTCGAACCCTTTGCTCCTCAGGGAGGAGCTCTGGGTTTTGAGTTCCCTCCTGGTTAGGAGTCACTGTGCGAAGAGTAGAGTTTATGGCGAGGTTGTGTCTCAGCCTTTCCTGCCTACTTCAACATGGTTTCCCTCTTGTTTACTGGGTGTGACAGGGTTGCTGTACTAGTGTTCGGGTTATTTTCAGAGGGAGTTGTTCCATATATAGCTGTGGATTTGATGTGTCCATGCAGGATCTTCCTGTGTTGCCATCTTGAACTGAAACCTTGGAAGCAAATTCTAAATGTTGTTGTGAGACAGTCTTGAGTGTATAATCACCATTACTTCTCTTAATGGCTCCAGTCTAGAGTTTTATACATATCTCACTGGGTTTAGGAGGTGTCACACCCTGGAAAACCCGAGGGTAATCCAGATGATGATCATGTTTTATTCACATATCTTTCAAAAACTAGATGCAGAGAATTATACCAATGAGGTTCGTCAACCAAATTCTTTTTTTTTTTTAATCTAACATTAAAACAGTATGTGGAATAAGAAACTGGCATATCCACATTTCCCTCTTTGCAGCGTGCATCTGATTGTATGTGGGGCTTAGACTGTGGGACAGTCCTCTTCTTGCTCCACTGATGCTGTTTTCCTGGACCCCTGATGGATGGATTGATGGATGCAGTTTCCTCTCCCTCTTTAAGGCGTCTACACATCCTGCAACTGGCTGGTACGTCTCTCCAGTTTTCATAGACCGACATTTCATTAGGTCCCACCTTCTGGGCTACTTCAAGGAGAGGTAGCTTTGGGTCTTTCTTTCACTTTCACCGTTGACTTTCTCTACTTTTTCTGCCCCCATTTCTGTGTCTCTTTACAGCCACTCGCATCCAGTTCCTTTTGCAAGTTTCTTCTCATGAGTTGTTCTTTATTCAGTAATACCCATTCATCCAACAAATGTTTGCTGAGCACCTATCGCCAGTTCACATTCTCTGCGGTGTACTTGGCACAGAGAGATGAATCAGTTCAGTTCACTTCAGTCGCTCAGTCGTGTCCGACTCTTTGCAACCCCATGAATCGCAGCGTGCCAGGCCTCCCTGTCCATCGCCAACTCCCCGAGTTTACCCAAACCCATGTCCATCGAGTCGGTGATGCCATCCAACCATCTCATCCTCTGTCGTCCCCTTCTCCTGCCCCCAATCCTTCCCAGCATCAGGGTCTTTTCCAATGAGTCAACCCTTCGCATGAGGTGGCCAAAGTATTGGAGTTTCAGCTTCAACATCAGTCCTTCCAATGAACACCCAGGACTGATCTCCTTTAGGATGGACTGGTTGGATCTCCTTGCAGTCCAAGGGACTCTCAAGAGTCTTCTCCAACACCACAGTTCAAAAGCATCAATTCTTTGGCGCTCAGCTTTCTTCACCGTCCAACTCTCACATCCATACATGACCACTGGAAAAACCATAGTCTTGACTAGACGGACCTTTGTTGGCAAAGTAAAGTCTCTGCTTTTTAATATGCTATCTAGGATATAACCTTCCTTCCAAGGAGTAAGCGTCTTTTAATTTCATGGCTGCAATCACCATCAGCAGTGATTTTGGAGCCCCTCAAAATAAAGTCTGACACTGTTTCCACTGTTTCCCCATTTATTTCCCATGAAGTGATGGGACCAGATGCCGTGATCTTAGTTTTCTGAATGTTGAGCTTTAAGCCAACTTTTTCACTCTCCTCTTTCACTTTCATCAAGAGGCTCTTTAGTTCTTCTTCACTTTCTGCCATAAGGGTGGTGTCATCCGCATATCTGAGGTTATTGATATTTCTCCTGGCAATCTTGATTCCAGCTTGTGCTTCTTCCAGCCCAGCATTTCTCATGATGTACTCTGCATATAAGTTAAATAAGCAAGGTGACAATATACAGCCTTGACGGACTCCTTTTCCTATTTGTAACCAGTTTCCTATCTGGAACCATCTCAAGAGAGATGAATAAGATTCATTTATACATTTATAGATTAATTTATACATTAAGTTAGGCAGAGGGTATACAACAGTGAGCAAAGATAGATTCTCAGAGATCTTTAAGCTAATGAGGGAGTTTTAACCCAAGGGGAGGAATACAGACTCGTCAGTAAAATGTAATTAACATTATGGAGTGATTAGTTAATCCCAGTTACTATTCTAAATGCTTTGCATGGATTGCCTCATGCAATCATCACGTGAACTAACCAGGCAGATAGTTTTCTTGTCTCTATTTTACAGAGGTGGGAACTGAGGAACAGAAAGATAAGTAATGTGCTCGAGACCACACATGGTGTAATGATGTCAAATGGTGGAGCTAAGTGTTTTCACTACAGACCCTGAATTATTAGCCAAGGGTGGAGATGGAGTAGATTGCCCTTGTAAGGAATAGTATCACTGTCCAACAATCACTGAGATTGTTTAGAATCGCAGGTACATAAAACTTTAAATGCATTTTAAAACTTTTTTTTACATACTCTACATAAAATGCACCCTTTATTGCCTGCATCCTGAGCAGACCATTCCTACCACTCCCCTTGGTACTTCCTCTGTTTTTACCCACTGTATTCTACTGTTTCCCTGATCACTGTAACACATATGGGAGAAGTAGAAAAGGACTATGGGAGTCTGAAAGAAATTAATTAACTTAGAGAGTTGGAAGAAGCTAGAAGAGTAGATGCTTTTGCTAAGCCTTAAATGATAAGTGGAAGTTTGCTAAGCAAAGTGGGTGAGAGGTGAGGGGTGCAGGCAAGGGTACTCCAGGCAGAAGAAGCTGCTTGAGTGAGGGTGTGGAGACAAAAACAATACGTGAAGAAACTAACAAATAGGTTGGTGCTACAGGATCCAAAAGTCAGAGGCAAGAGTTGCTGGTGGTCCAGTCAGCAGGGGCCAGGTTTACACAGAGGCTCACATGCTAGTCTGAGAGGCTTGAACTTCTTCCTGAGGATGACAGGGATCATTAAGGGAATTTAAGTGAGGGGTACACGGTCAGGCCAGGGTTTTAGAAAAGCACACTGGAGGGTGGATGGAAGGGAGACAAGACCTGAGACAGAAGCCTGCCCTTTCCTGCTGCCTCTGAATTCTGTTCCTCTCCAACTTACCCTCCTGTGCCACCCTCATGAAACAGCTAAGATAGGAAAGCCAGAAACTCTTTGCACAGCAGATAGGGGACTCTCTTCCAAAATGCAATAGCACTGGCCGTGGAGCTACTGCTGAGAGCATACACCGCCAGGGAGACCCGGGACAGTCATGGTTAATCTGGGGAAGCCTGCACATCTGAATAAAAGCATCTCTGTGAGCTAACTGTGTCAGCTTCTCACTCCAGCCGATAACAAATTACTCCATCTCTGGCAGAAGTGTACTTGCTGACTGTTTCATGCAGTAACACTGGATTTGCAACATGAAACACTGGTGTTAGCTAAGGGTATAGCTAGCAATTTGAAATTGGTACACACAGCAGTCAGTCTATTGCTCCCCATCCCCACCATCCCCCAAAGTAGGCTTGCCATTAAACACAGTGTGAGATGCTGCCCAGTGGGGACACTGCTACCCACAGCCACCTGCATGCACATCTTCACCCTTCCCTGTTCCTCTCTCTCTTACAGACATGGGAGAAATAATACAAACTGACGTTAGGATAGAGCTTTCGAGTTTACTTTTTCATCCAGCCTCTTGCTTTCTCATCTCTTCACAGTGCATAGAACAGAAGAGAGGATATGCAGAGAGAGAAAGAGAATCAGAGAAGAAAGAAGTAAAGAAGCATACATTTTCTGTATCTGGATGGGCCTTTTATTATCTTGACCAGGGACTAGCAAGGAAGAAACAGAGATGCCAGCTAAATTTATTTCGAGAAGCACTTACTGAACCCTTTTGTTAGGCTCTGAGGACCAAAGAAAATTAAGACAGGGTCTCTAACTTTGTGTTGTAGCAGGTTGGTTATGGAGGAGACATGTACCCCAGAGAATAAAAGAGGTGTATTATTAGTATAAAAGCAACCCAAAGAAGGCCTGGAAGTCCGAGGGAGTCGGGAAGAGAGGGGATCTTAAAGGTGGGGTATCCTGACTACAGAGTTCACCAGATGTACACAAGGGAGAGGAAATGTTCCAGCTAGAGAGAGAGTATTGTGAGCATAGATAAAGAGGCAGGAAACAGTGGCTGAATCGTAGAACTGGAAGTGGTTCAAAGAGGCAGAGTAGAATGTGTGTGAGGTGGTAGAGATGCAGCAATGGGACAAGACCCAGGAGGTGGTCACGTGGCAGAGTAGAGGCTGGGAGCATGGTGCTAGCATCTGTGGACATCTTCCTGAAGAAAATAGGGAGCCAGAGAGCATTTTCTGTTTGGGAGAGTAACATGATCAGATCCATGTTTCTACAGGACTCCTCCTGTGGTAAAGTGGGAGATGAGTTGTGAGAGGGAAAGATTGAGGACAGGTACATAAGTAAGAGGTTGTCTATGGGAGACTTGATGGCCTGGAATTAAGGTGTTTTCAGTGGAGATGGGTTTAAGGAACCAATAGTTGGTAATTGTCATGGGTCATGATGGTAACACTTTTCAGTGCTCTACTGTTTTACAAATTACAATGAGAAACTAGTCCTGTGTTTTGGGATATTCTCTTTATCTTCCATCTAAGGCAGCACCAGTAGAATTGTGGTTAATGCCACCAACTATGGGGTCAGACAACCTGAATGCTAATCTCAGCTCCATGGCTTACTGGCTGTGGATCCTTTGCACAAGGAGTGTAAGTTCTTATTGCCTTATGTATGCCATATAGACATATACAATGATGTCACCTGCTTCATTGGATTGTTGTGAGGTGGTTTTAATTGTAGTTGCTGGAGACCATTTGCTGGAATTTATATTTCTGCTTCACCATTTTCCAGGTTTGTGACTTTGGACAACTCACTTAACATTGAAACGAGCAAAAAGAATCTGTTATTAAAATGATAGTAATAGCTTTCATTTGTGTATCACTTTACAGTTTTAACCTATTTCATTAATCATTTCCTCATTGACACTGGCCTGTCCTGGCTTTCTTAAATTACCTTCTGGCTTAGTGGACACTCAAATATCATGGCAACTGGAATTGGCAAATTAATGGTCAGTGTTTATCTTGCATCTTCTTGTGGTAGGCAGATGTTGTAGAGACAGCTGTTATGCAATGGAAGTTGCTTGGAATGAGGAGTTGGAAGACCTGGGTTTAAATCTCAGTTCTGTCATTTATCATTCAGGTGGCTTGAAACATTGCTTAGATCCTTTGACCCTGTAAAGTTTCATGTATAAGCACATGGTTCAAATGGAGCGTTGAAGGGCAGGGGAAATGCAGGAAAAAAGGGAGATAAGAAATGAAGATTTTCAAGGAAAAAACATGGGTCCTATAAGCTTTCAATTACTTATTTGGACTACTCTCCGTAAGTCCATCTCAGGAATTCCCTGATGAAGGCCACTTCCAAACCTTTAATCTCTCTCTTTTTTTTTTTTAACAGAGAAAACCTAATAGGGCCTCAGGAAACCTTCTCCAAGGCAGTTTCCAATAACACTTCCCCCTTTTCCTCTTTCAGAGGTAAAAGGTTCTAGTGAAAGCATGTGAATTTTGGAGCCATTGAATCTGAGTTCAAATTCCCTCTCTGCTGCATCCTAATTATGTGATCTTGAGTCAGTTAATTCACCCCAGTACCTCCAACTTCTCCATCCATCATATGGTTGCTGAGAGACTTCATAAGAAAATGAATGTGGACCTCGCTTCACAGATCCTGGCATAGAGCAAAAGCTCAGTGTTCTTTTTGTTCTGAATTTCCCTCTTTCTTTTCTTCCATCCGTTGGTCTCTCCTTCCTCTCTCCCTCCCTTCTGCTGTCTCCTCTGACCCTCTGCTCCTTTGAGTAAGTGGATTCAGCACTGGAGACAGAATGGCTTACAGTTCATTTCAGGACACAGATATTTTGAGCTGTTTGTTTTCCAGCTTACACTCATGTTTTCCAATTCAGGTTATGTTTCCTGCTGGAAAACCGGGCCCTCACAAGAGCTTTTGGCAGCCACAGACTGATTTGGTTGAGAACCATCTCTTCCTTGGCAGGCAGTCGAGGAGAGCCACTCTGTGTGTGCGGGCGGCAATTCACACTCCCTCTCTGAGGTTGGACTGCTCGCCAAAGTCACTACCCACACAGCTCTATCTCCCTTGAGATGGAGACGTCCTTTTCCAGCTTAATGGTTATGTGCTTCCTTGGAGGTAGAATGCAGAAGCTGCATAATAGATAAAGCCAACCTTTGCTCATGTCTTCCCTCAGAAGCTGTGTATGGGCTACTGTGTTTTTAAGACCCTGTGAAGGGGATGAATAGGAAAAAGGCCCAGGCCAATAATGTGGAAATTAATCCTAACCTACTAGGATGTTCCCTCTTATTCACCTTTTCTGACACTGATAGTGGAACTTAGATGGCCTGTATTTTATGTCCTGTCTCCCATTCAGTCTATGTAGGTTGCCATCCCATCCAGAAGATTATCAGTATTTTATCTTGGCTTTTTCATTTTTTAGTTTGGCCTTTAAGATTCCCACATTGAGCCAAACTATCATGTCTAAAACCAAACATAATGATTGTACCAATGTTTCTCCTGGGCTCCTCAGTTTGGGGAAGACCGTCACTAGCTTGGCAGTGTCAACTGGAGTCCTGGGGGGTCATCTCAGACTCTTCTGTATCCCTGTGTGTCCTCTCTCTGTTCAGTCACTTAGGACTTGCTATCTTCTAAATGTCTCTTAAATTTGTTCTTCCTATTCTCAATTACCCAGTCCTCAGATTCTAGTACAGTGTTGATCATTTCTCATTTTGATTATTGCAAAATCCCTTTTACCCCCCTCTTATGGTACAGCCTCTGATCTAATATATTAGAAACTCAAATGAGATGGTTTATCTCCTTTGCTTAGAATCTGTCACTAGTTCTTCAACTATTAGCCATAGGATTAAGTTGAAATGTAGGAAACTAGTTCATTCTCCACCTTTTCCTCTCCCTCTCCTACACTTTGGCTTCAGTGATTCAGAAAATCGTGGACAATGTCGTGACTCCCATACCTTGGATCCTGTAATTTCTTCTACTTGAAAAGTCCTCCATCACACATTCTGCTTTGTTCATTCCTTTGTTCATTCAGAAAATTACTACTAGTTTCAACATCCGGTATAAACAGCTCCCCTGTTTAAAACAGAGTTTGAAACACAGGACTCAGTAATCCCTAAAGTGCTTCCAGCTTGAAAATCTGTGATTCTGTGAAATCTTGCATTTCACATTCAGAGTCACCTGCCTTCTTTCATCTTTATTTTTTTTTTCCTGGATGCCAAAACAATATCTGCTTTAGAAACTGTGTTGCAGGCTGACAATGCCCTTTAAAAGAAGTCAGAAATTGAAGATCAAATCCATAGACATATCACCAGCACTGTTTGTGGAAATGAGACTCAGAGCAGAAATGGTCAGGAAAAAAATGCCCCAGTTCTAGTAGAAAGAGAATGTGAGCTCAGAGATCTCATGGGACTTGACATTTCCATCGATCATGGCCATCAAGCAAGGAAGGGGAATGACTTGGTTTAATGCAAATCCTCTGGATCTGGTTAACCATTTGGAAATCATGAATAACAATCGCTGTCTCCATTAAGACACAGTTCTTGTCACCCGCCTTAATAAATACATATGATGTTGCCAACGCATCAATGTTACAGTGTTCTTCTGGAACAATCCCCTGGGGTATGCATCCATGTTTGTGTGCACTCACATACATGGACACTTGCAGACACAAACTTATTTATACACCTCTTGTCCTCTGAAACACGAAATAAGGCTGATTGATAAACAGATGGATAAGTATTATTGCGCTCTGTCTCAATTTAGAGCACCCTATCCAAACCATGTCTTTAACCTCCCTATCAGTATACAGCCATTCCAGGGAGAGTTTAGACATCTTGGCCCTGCAGATTTCTGTGCCTTCTTGTTTCATTACCATCTACACTCCCCATGCCTTGCTGTGCTCCTGAATTTACCAGTCTCCTGAACTTTCCTCTCCTGACATGAGCTCTATAATCCCTCTTGCCCTAATATGTAGTCTGGCTTTCCACACTGTAGTCCTGCACAGTTCCTTGGACTCAGTCACCCTGTGATGCATTTTGCTCCCAAATATTCTAGGAAAGTCTTCTCTCCAATTTCCATATCAAAATCCCTGCCTGGGGAACCCACCCCAGCAGTCCCTGATGGACTTGCCATAGCCCAGCTGGGTCAGGCATTATACTGTTGTCTGTTGACTCCAAACTCATCCTTCCACACTCTGATTTGTGATTCTGGGACTGGAGCCTTTAACCTCATTTCTGCTTGGCCCCCAGCTCCAACACAGGTTTTTGTCAGTCGGGGGAGCCAGAGTCAACTAGGAGGCAGGGGGAGGAAGAAGGGAGTTTCTTCCTCTCAGCTTCCTGGGAGCTTCTGGTGGGTCACCTCTGGCTTCCTTCTTTACCTAGGCAGCAGGGTGTTTCTGCAATGACAGCTGAAGCCAATTTTACCAACTCTTGAAGAACCAACAGCCAAAGGGACCTTCATCCACACTTCTCGAGTTCAGTGTCCATCCTTTGTTACCCACTCCTAGGGGTAGTAACTCTGCATTTGCTATCTCTGTGATACCTTAGTGCCCCTTTTTGTCTTTTCAGATATCTAGATAACAATTCTTTTACCTGCATTAAATTTTTTATATTAAATTGTTCCTATTAAAATAACTGGTGTAATTTCTTTCTGTGAGATACCAGCCATAGAAGAGGTGATTTTTGCTGGTCTAAGTCTCTCTCTAATGCTTAAGCAGTAATGAACACCTATGCTGGATTTTAAAGGGTTGGGTTGGCCACTTGCCTATCCCTTTGGTATTGTCCAATATATTTTGGACTCCACTGGTTTCTGAAAATGCCACCCTTAGTTCATGCATGGTTATCAGTGGGGACTGGGTTTGGCACAGGAACCATGGGCATAACGTTCACTAGGCACTGTGGTCAGCTGGGTGGACAGTGGGTGTGTGGTGTTTAAGAGACATGCAACTCTCTCTTAACCATCATTGATGGTACCTGTCTGCAGCAAAGATAACTGGTTTTCCATTATCTTAGCACATGGTAAGTTTACACTTTTGTACTTGCCTGAAAGTTAGATGTAGTCAAGAGATTTGCTTTGCTCTATTTGTGTCTGTATTTAAAATTTGTCTTTTCTATGCAGCATGTTGTTGGGTCTTGACTTTTTAATACAATCTGACAATTTCTGCCTTTTATTTGAGAGTTTAGTCCTTTTATATTACTATAATTATTGATATTATTGATATAATTATTGATATTATTGGTATTTATTGTGTGTTAGTTGTTCAGTCATGTTCAATGCTTTGCGATCCCATGGACTGTAGCCCGCCAGGTTCCTTTGTCCATGGAATTTTCCAGGCAAGTGGGTTGCCTTTTCTTCTCCAGGGGATACTCCTGACCCAGGAATTGAACCTGGGTCTCCTGCATTACTGGCAGATGCTTTACCATCTGAGCCCCTTAGATCTAGCATATTATTGCTTGTTCCAACAATTCCTTCCTTCCTCCATTTCACCTTTCTTGTCTTGTTTTGACTTAAGCAGTTTTCAATATTCACTTTTATTCCAAGTAATGGCTTTTTAACCATACCTTTTTTCATGTCTTTAACTGGTTACTCAGCATTTAACTGATGATTATCATATGCACCTTTAACTCTTCACAGTGTTACTTTTCACTGCTTCTTCACAAGACATTGAAAAACTTGGAACAATTAGGTTCTGTTGACATGATCACCCTTTGTGTTACTAGAAACATACACACACACGCACATATTTTGGGCTTTCCAGGTGGCACCAATGGTAAAGAACCCGCCCTCCAATGCAGGAGACATAAGAGATGTGGGTTCAATCCCTGGGTCAGGAAGATTCCCTGGAGGAGGGCATAGCAACCCACTCCAGTATTCTTGCCTGGAGAATCCCATGGACAGAGGAGCCTGGTGGGCTACAGTCCATAGGGTCACAAAGAATCAGACATGACTAAAGCAACTTAGCACACATGCATACACATCTTACAATCTATATACACTATAAACACAGAGAAAATGTTAGTTGTTTTTGTTTAAATGGTCATATATTTTTGAAGAAAAAGAAAAGGGAACTGAAAACTCTTTCATATTTATATAATACTTATTTTAGTGTCACTCATTCTTTTTTGTTAATCTGATTTTCTGTCTGGTGTTACTGCTCCTCAGCCAGAAGAACTTCTTTCAGAGTATTTTGCAGAGTAAATAACCTGGCTACAAATCCTCCCATTTGTTTTTGTTGTTGTTCATCTGAAAATGTCTTTATTTTGCCTTTAATATTCTAAAAGCAATTTTACTGACTGTAGGAATCTTGATTATTCTCTGATTGTTTTAAATACTTCATTCCATTGCCTGTGACCTTCATGATTTCTGATAAGAAGTCAGCTGTATTTGTGCAATTATGTTTCTATACATAATGTATGATTTTTGTGGCTCCTTTTAAGATTTTCTTTTTATCTTGGTATTCAAGCATTGATATGGTGGTACATGGTATTGATTATATTTATTCTCCTTGGTGTTTACTGACTTCTTGCATCTACAAAGCAAACTTTCTTAAATAATTTGGGGAATTTTTGATCATTATATTTTTTCTCTGCTCCATTCTCTCTTTGACTTCCTTTTGGAACTCCAATTATAAACATATTAGATTGCTTGATATTGTATCAAAGGTCACTAAACCTTTGTTAATTTTTATTCAAAAATTTTCCTCTCTGTTCTTTAGTTTGGATAATTTCTATTCATCTATCTTTGAGTTTATTGTTTCTTTCCTCTGACATTTTTAATACTCTGTTTTGTGGTTTCAGCTCTAAAATTTGCTTTTTTTAAATAGTTGTGTGTTTTGCTGATATTCCTTATTCTTGATTCACTGACATATTTTCTTAGAAGTTCTTGAGTGTACTGCTTATCCATGAAGTACAGGTTATACATTCTTATTACTTTGAATGTCTACTAATTTTTTATTTATATGTGGACAATTTAAAAGGTATATTGCAGAGACTCTGGATTTTGTTATCTTCTTTTGAAGAATATTTACATTTGTTTAATTGACTTGGCTGACTTGAAACTCCAAAATGTGTCTTCTGTTGGAAGGAAATAATCAACACAATTATTTCAGCTTTGGGGGATTACCCGGTAGCTCAGATGGTAAACAGTCTGCCTGCAATGAGGGAGACCTGGGTTTGATCTCTGGGTCAGGAAGATCCCCTGGAGAAGGAAATGGCAACCCACTCCAGTATTCTTGCCTGCGCAGAGTTGGACACGACTGAGCAACTTCACTCACTCAGCTTTTGAGTTCTGTATTCTTCCTTTTTTCAGCAGTCAATCAATACTTTTAGCAGAATCTATTTGTAGATTTTTGTGCTCACTATCTTTGTAGCCCTCTCCTTTCCAGGATCTTTCCCCCTACCATAAACACACACACACACACACACACACACACCCCTAAAGACACACACACGCACACACTTACTTTTCAGCAGTTTTGCCAGCACACACACACACTTACTTTTCAGCAGTTTTGCCAGCACACACACACACACTTACTTTTCAGCAGTTTTGCCAGCCCAGAACTCCATTCTCTGACACCTCAAGCTAGCAGTACTGTAGTTTTCTACTCTCCTGAAATGTAAGGATTGGGATATACCCCCAGGTAAAAAACTGTTAATTCACAAATCTCACCAGTGCATTTCCTATCTAACAAGACTGATCTCCCATTCAGTTTCTGCTAGTTTGTGGTACCCTCCAAGGATCCTAAAATATTTTGTACACACTTTATGACTGTTATCTGTATAAGAGTTAGCCTGTCCAAGCTACTTTGTCACTAGTGAAATCTGAAATTTCCTTAAATTCAGTTTGCTTTTTAAAATTTTAACAAACTCTTTGAAAAGTCAATTGTAAATGAATATAATATATAACATTTTATTGTGCTTCAATTTATGAAGAATTTTTATATATATTTTCCTTTTTAGACCTTGACTCTAGTTGTATATTTTTACTATTCCTATTTTACAGATTAAAAAACTGAAATTCAGAGATATTACTTTATGCGAGTTCATAAATCTGATAAATGAAACTCTCTTTTGTACTCAGTTCTGCTGATTCTAAGCTCTGTGTTTTTCTCACAATAGCAAAGCTGTCTCCAAAAGGAATCTTTGCATTGTGGCTGAGGCCTGGAAAGCTTTGATGACCTGCTCTTGGGAAATTTGAGGCTGGGTGTGACTGAGTGGAGACTAGAGAGGACAAGTCTCTGGGCATGCAACACTGAGCAGGTTCTGCCAACTCTGACCGATATTCAGCATATAGAATTCTCAGGACCTGCCATGAATTGGTCCCCTAAAGGCTGATGGACCAATGCCTGATTAATGCCGTTTCCCCAAAACATCACTCTAGGGGTCTTATCTGCAGATTTATACCCAGAAAAGGCATGAAAGTAGGATGGGCCTGGCATGAGATAAAGAGCATTGAGGAATCTGTCCTGGCTACAGAGATTGGCTCTGGAAATATAGCCAAGCAGGAAGGCACAGAGCCCAGAGAGTTTGGCAAGCTCAACATGTATCAGGCCTGGCTGAACACAGGGGTGTGGGGCATGGGGGTGAGAGGCACCTAGGCGTCTCATGGTCATAATCTTGGGAAAATGAACTTTAACTCAGGTAGGACCCCAGAAGGAGAGAGACCTTACCATAAAGACCCCACTGACAGCTTTAGGAGGCCAGGAATGCCTGGCAGAGTCAGGTATGGGGTTTCCTTTCAACCCATTGCTCAATGCCAAGCCCTATGCCAGGCATATACTTTTTTGTTGTTGTTGTTTTATTAAGCAGGAACACATCCCTAATAATGAAGCCAACTCGGGGAATGAGCCCATCATAGAGGAGACACCTGGAGGTCTCCCTGAGGGCCCTGGGGAACCAAGTGGGGAGTAATAGTGGAGCTTCATCACAACACATGAAAAACCTGCCAAAGTTCATATCCTAGGTATTCACTGACTTCATGTAACTGAAGCCCAGATATATGTCCATTTGAATGATTTTCTTCTTCTCTGGCCTCTTTGCTCATTCATGTCCCCAGAGTTGATTTTCTGGCTGTTCTGGGTAATTGTCACCTGGAGAGAACGTGGGCCACTATTCTGTGTGACAGTGTTCTATCTATGCAGAGCTGGATTGATATGCACACAGACTGCCACTCTGACTTAGAAGGGGCTTGATGAATTCACCATCCAGAGAGTGCCCCTAGTGAGCCTGTTCCTGGAGACTGGGGTTTCCTCCAGAACAGCAATTCTGACAGATTGGCAGGGCAATGGGAGATCATTAGACTGCCAAGAGCCTCTACAGGCAGACAGTGGGACACAAGACCCATTCACCACCTTTCCATAGAAGTCCTGGGTGTAACATTAATGTCCAAACAGATGCACTGGAATCCAGTTGCCACATAACTCTGCACAGATGGCCAGATACACTAAATCTGGACATGGGAACTCCTGTGAGTGGCCCATCACTAAGTGTCTACTTGTTCCCTCGGAACCTTCTCTGCCTGAATGGCCCAGAAGGCTTTATACCATGTATTTTGTGTGCTAAGCTCACTCCTGATTGCATTTTTTCTCTTATTATTAAAACTTTCATTTTCTCTTTGTCCCACTTTTCTCATCCACTTATTTTGAATTCAGTTTTATCTACTTTTTGTATTGAATGTACTCAGGTAATCCACCATAAATCCTTTATTGAAAAAAGAAGGTATAAATAAATAAACAGGCAAATAAGCAAACATATTCTCTGTGAGAGATAAACTTGAGATCCTTATGATGGTAAGAATTTTTCTCCACAGCTTTAGGTAACAATAGCAGAGAAAACTGCAGGTGAATTTTAATCATAGATGGATTTTCTTGAGTTCCTACGTGGTTCATTTTGGGGGATGATCATTCATTTGGTGGGGGGGACAAATGTTCCAGTCATGTGTTTGCATTTGTCTCAGCTCATGAGAGAGAATTTTGTCAAATATAAAGGAATTTTGTTAGTTGGTTGGTTACACTTTGGTAGCTTAAAGTCAGCCATAGTGGGAAAATTTAAGCAACAGAAGTTGTCAAAGTTATAAATTCATTTTTTTGAAAATTGGTTTCCCAGCATACCACTTGCATGCTGCCCCCCTTATCCTTCCCAAAATTTGGGCTTCAAGTAATAAAATTATCTTTGAAACTTAGATTCTAGATTATTAGAGTATGGATCAGAAATAGAGGATGGTAAAATGCTTCTGCTTCCAAGTGCCTCAGAGAGAGAGATGGAGAGAATATAATCAGTCTTACAGAAGGCCCAGGCTTCAGTGAATGCCATATATGATGCTGCTGAACAGATGATACTGAATGGTTTATTTACTGTTGAGATGACCCTGCTGTTATTACAGTGTGTGTGTATGAGTGTGTTTGTGTGTGAGTGCTGCCCTGACCTGTGGTCACTGCAAACCACACCAGCCCTAAGTTCCTAATGGTTCCTTTAGGTTCCAGAGGGAGAATGAACTCATTTCCTTCATATTAAACTTAGAGGAGGATGCTTCATTCCATGTGTGGCCTCACTTTCCAACAAGAAGCTTTTTAGATTCACTTGTATGGTAACTTCCCCAGAAGCCCTGACTCCCTCAGGAGGTCTGGGGAGGACCAGTTCTGGGATCTGCCTCACCTAAGACCATTTCCAACTGATGGATGATTGGCACTTTTTCTCCAGGTGACAGAGAAACAAAGCAGCAACGAGCTCATTGGAGCAGGGGATGGTCAGTCATGGAAGTATAGGTAAAGGGGTCACAGAGGTGTATGTGGGCAGTGCCGGTCAGAGTTCTCCCCAGGGAATGGCCACTGGACTTGGAGACTTATTGAATGTTTCATGAGGGTAGGAGCAGTCTATCCTGTTGATATGAATTTCCCAACAAATGACATTGGCAGATTGTCAAGGCCATCTCTGCTGTGGCTGTGGATTCTGTGGGCTCTCAGAGCCTGATACTAATATGTGATACTCTTCATCATTAAATGCATAAGCTCTTCTGTCTTTGGTCTTTGCAAATTTCCCTCTGATTGTATCAGGCTTCTGTATGAGAAACTGTGTGGGTTCTGCAGACAAGATTTCTCTGGTCCATGCCACAGTTCCATTTCTCATCAGAATTTTAAAATGGACTTTATGCTTTATCCTTCAAAATCCTGCTAGTTTAGAATCTGTGAGTCTACTTCCTAGAGTTTAATTTGGCTCAGGGCCCAAGACAAGAGTGAATTTCTGGACCAACTTGACCATAGACTCACTCAAGAGTATGTTGCAGCCTCCAGGGTGCTGCTGCTATGTGAGAGCTCCCTGAGCTCATCCCACCCCACCCAGATTACAACTAGCTCTCAATATGACTGCATTCATATAGAGTCCAACCAGAAAGGAAATCATTGTAAGCATTAAAAACAGATGGAAATGAATGTAGGGAACCGTTCACATAGGTAAAAGAAAATCTGCAAAGCCAAAGTGGGTATACCAAATCAACCCACCTTCCATCAGAGGAAGCATCTAGCCTCAGACTGAAGTAACAGAGGATAGAAGCCAGACTCCAGTTTGGGGTCAGCAGGTGGGAGCTGGAGCCATGGAAAGACATTGCTGACTTCAGAGATTCTTCTCTGAACAGAAAGAAATGGGGAGAAATAGCCTGGTGGCGCCTTTCCTCCTGCTCTTTCATTTCCCTCCAGAGCCTCACATTGGCCCAGCGCAGCTCACATCATACTGGGGAAATGCAGGCTTCAGGGCCAGCCCCCCATCACAACCCTGCCTTAGGGAGAGAGCAGGTCAAGATCAAGAGAACAGACCCTGTTGGACCTCTCAGCAGAGATGGCTGGGGGTGTGTACAGTCTAGATGAAATCAGTGTTACTTTGAACAGCCCCTGAGTTCCCCTTAGGGCTGTGGTTCTCAATCAGTGTTAAGGGAACTCCTGGCGAGCTAATGAGAGGGCTGGGTAGGAGTCAAGGATTACAGAACAAGAAAGTGCTCGCCCTCAATTCTTAGGTTGACTGTTGCGGAGATTGTGCATCTGAGACCTTTCGCTGCTTTAGGAGCAGCTGTGGAGAACCTGAACTTATCTTTCTCCTTCTCCCCAAGCTAGTGTCTTTATTGTGCTGTTCCTCAACGGGATTACTGCAGTGTTCAACTTCTAATGGAGTTTTTACTTCTAATTTTATTTTTAAAGTAACAAGAACAGTGTTTTCTTTCACTTGAACACCTTTCAGTGGTGAAGGGCCTCATAAGCCTTTCCTGTCTGCATTTTCTCCAAACCTCACAATAACACTATGGCATAGATAGGAACATCTCCAATTTACAGATGACGATCTGGGCATAAGGGGGTAGGAAATCATGAGTTCAGAGTCACATGGTTATACATTTCTGTGTTTGTACACTGGCTTGTTCTACTCCACAACCAGTAAGAGATGAAATTGAAATTAAAACGTGGGTCTGTGCTCTTATCCCTACCGTGAGATGCTTTTCTTGCTCTGTAATATCAGAACACCTGGCCACATAAAATCCCAGACTGACAATCCCTGATTTCCCCTCTTCTGTCTGTTTGCCCATTGATTTTTTTTTAATAAACTTTAAAAAATTTTTATTTATTTATGGCTGTGCTGGCTCTTGGTTGCTGTGTGGGCTTTTCTCTAGTTGCAGTGAGCAGGGGCTACTCTCTAGTGGCAGTGCATGGGCTTCTCATTGTGGTGGCTTTTCTTTCTGCAGAGCACAGGCTCTAGGGCACCTGGGCTTCAGTAATTTCTGTGCGTCGGCTCAGTAGTTGTGGCTCCTGGGCTCTAGCGCACAGGCTCAGTAGTTGCGGTGCATGGGCTTAGTTGCTCCACTGTATGTAGGATCTTCCTGGATCAGGGATCAAACCCGTGTCTCCTGCATTGGCAGGTGGATTCTTTACCACTGGGCCACCAGGGAAGCCTTGCGTGCCTATTTATTGAATATATTTTAGGTTTTTATTTCAGGCATAGAACCACAGGTCCTATAACCAAAAGGCCTTCAAGAGATCAGGTGATCTCTCAGAACCTAAATAATCCTCCTTTCTTCCATTTGGAATCTGAGACCTAGGAAGGTTAAAGGCTACATACCAAACTACACCTGGTGCCATCATTGCTGTGGGATATTTTCTAGTTGAAAGTTGAACACAATTCTTGTTTTGTCTCTATCCAGACTAACGTACAAAAATTGAGACCCAGATTTTCTCTGGTATATCTCTAATCTGGTTTTGACCCGTGAAGGAAACATGGAGCGCAATATGGAAATTTCTTTTCATGCAAAGCACTCACTTTGCAGTCAAGCTGGATTTGGATGATTGCAAGACGTGGCGTTTCCCAGATCATGTTTCCTGTGTTCGTCTGAATGGGCTTCCTTCGGGTGGGAACATCTGATTGGCTCAGGATGAATTTGACAACTGAAGCCATAGGAGAAGACTGTCCATTATTCTCAGACCCCTAACTCTCCATTTCAACAGCTTCCTAGTCCTATCAGTTCTAAAAGCAGAATGCTTTCATCTTCCTGGGCAACCTGAGTTCACAGTGATCAACAAGACTGTCCAAGAGATGCCTCTGTTCCATGCCTCTGCCTTCAGCTCCCACCACTCACAGCTGTGTTCGTTTCCCTCCAGCCACACCAGCCTCTATACTTTCCTGTGAACGCACTTCTATTTCTGCTCTCTGCTGGGAAGGCTCTGCCCCGATGTACTTGCCTGGTTCTTTTCTTTTCTTCTTTCAGATCTGTGTTCAAATACCCTCTTCTCAGAAAGATCTTCCCCAAAGTCCCATTTAAATAGTTCCCTGTGCACACCTGTCACTCTCTAAGCATCTTTCACTACTTTATTTTTTTTTTTCAGAGCTCTTATCACCCCTGACACATTATATACCCATTACTTTATTGCCTCCCTATACCCGTTAGACTTTAAATCCTGAAGGGAGGGTCAGGATATCAGCCATGGGTTTGCCCATGTCCCCAACACCTACAGCAGTGCCTGGTGCTTAGCAGACCCTCAAAAATAATTTGTTGAATTAATGAATGACTACCCTTATTGCTTCTCACAACATTGCTCTCCCAGAGGCCTCAACACTTCTTGCCTAAACCACTCCAGCAGCTTCCTAACTGATTTTCCTGACCTGCTCTAATTTCTCCTTCATACAACTGCCACATTGGTCATTCTTAAATGCAGATCTGATCCTGTCACTCTCTTCTTTAATAATTTCAGTGCCTTCCTACTACCCTCCTTGGTAGACTCTACCTGCCTCCCAAGTCTCATCTCCTACTCTCTCCTTTGTGGACTTTGTGTTATAAAAAATACGATTAAATTCCCAACTGTGCACCATGTGATTCCTCCTGTATTAGTTGACCATTTGCTATTATGACAAAACACCACCAACTTAGTGGTTTAAAATAGCACACATTTATTTTCCTTCAGCTCTGGAGGTCAAAAGTCTCACACCGATCTTTCTGAGCTAATCAAAGAATTGGCAGGGCTGTGTGGAGGCTCTAGGAGAAAATGTAGTCCTTGCCTTTTATAGCTTTTATAGGCTACCCTCATTTCTTGACTCATGACCATATCCCTTCCATCTTCAATAAACATAGCATCTCCGCACCTTTGCTTCTCTTATCACACCTCTTCTAATTCTCTCCTTCTGCCTCCCTCTTCCACCTTTAAGGACTCTTATATTGGACCCACCCAGATAGCCTGGGATCGTCTTCCTATTTTAAAGTCACTCTGTTAGCAACCTGAATCCCATCCTCAACCTTAATTCCCCTCTGCCGTGTAACCTAACATAGTCATAAATTCTGGGGCATTAATAGAATGTTGACATCATTGGGTGGGTGCATTATTCTGCAGAGCACAGAACTTTCAGGAGGTTCCTTTCCCCCTTTATTTTATGGTGATATCATATCCATTCATTCCATCCATTCTTTAAGGCTCATCTTCAGTTAAAAGTAACCTGACGTTTCATTTTACCCCACTGCATATTCTTCCAAACTTCTCCTAAGGCCAGTAATACCTTTCATCTTGTATTATATATATTTTTATGTGCATGTCTTATAACACAAATTGGAGTGCTACTTCCTGGATGGTAATAATGACTTAATTCATCTCTGTGAACAAAAGACTTCCACACGTATGTGATGTTTAATAAGAATCTGTTGTTGAAGAATTAATTACAAGAAAATTAAATAGGAAAAGAATAGAGGGAAATCAAGAAAGAAAAAAAAGAAACATGAAGAGAGAAAGGAAGAAAGGAAAGGAGGAATTTTTTCGGATGATGTCATTTCTCTGCAAACAGGCAAAGGGATGATGATTAAATCTTCAGACTACACTGTATCTATTCTACGGTTATTTCTTGGGTAGACAACTGTGCTTTGATTTAATCACTTGTATTCCTTTTTGCTACATCTCAAGATGTTGTTGAGGTGGTCTGAGTGAAGGCCTGGAATAATTGAGACATTCAAATGTTCACAAACTCCTACTCCTTCTGTATTTACTATCTCATAAATTTTGCCACCACCCAGAAATCCAACAACTAGAAAACTTGCATGCTCCCTACCGTAAGGATCTAAAGACTGTACCCAACAGCTCCCTCGGAGAAGGCAATGGCCCCCACTCCAGTACTCTTGCCTGGACAATCCCATGGACGGAGGAGCCTGGTAGGCTACAGTCCATGGGGTTGCGAAGAGTCGGACACGACTGAGCGACTTCACTTTCCCTTTTCACTTTCATGCATTGGAGAAGGAAATGGCAACCCACTGCAGTGTTCTTGCCTGGAGAATCCCAGGGACGGGGGAGCCTGGTGGGCTGCCGTCTATAGGGTCGCACAGAGTCGGCCACGACTGAAGCGACTTAGCAGCAGCAGCAACAGCTCTCTAAAGTTTCTAAGATCCTAATGTATTAAACATCCCTAAATTAAATTATGTGAAAACATAGCTTTGGCATCGGTTTGAAACCCGTGTAATCACACAATAGCTGTATGTCTCTGGGCAAGTTATTTGCTATTTCAAATTCTCAGATACCACTTCTCTAATAGGGAGCTGCTATCACTGACCTCACAGGGTTGTTATGAGGGTCAAAGGAAATTATACTGATACACGTAAAATGCCCACCATACTACTCATATAGCAGCAGGTGTTCAGAAGAGATTTCTTCTTTGAACTTCTGCCCACAAATAAGGATATGTTACCTTATATGGAACACCTGCTCAGACCCAACAGTGGGGAGAAGCTGGGTTTCAGAATCGCATACTTTCCTGTGTGGGCATTGACTCCATGCAGTTATCAAGAACCTCCAAGTTAGGATGGTATCAGGCTGGTCAAAATGTTCATTCACGTTTGGGGTTTTTCCATAATGTGCTATGGAAAATCTGAATGAGCTTTTTGGCCAAACCGATATAAATATCCTCGGCCACAAGGCATCCCTGATTAATCAAAGGCAAGACCTGATAGAGGAGGTGCAGCTGTGGCTAAGAACTGCTGTCGCACCTGGCAAATGACAGTGGGCAAGGGCAAGACACGGAACTTTACCAGTTGGATGATTTAAACAGATAAGCCCAATGATACAACAGAAGTTCCTCTGCCCAGCTCCTGCATCTTCTCATAAGATAAATATCAGTCATCCTTTGGATGGCTGTCATTGTCATTTCTCTCTCAATGGTAAGTTAAGGAGAATGTAAACCCAAGCTCACAAGGAATGTGTTAACCAATTGATAACCACTCTCTATTCTGAAGTGTCAGGCACCATGAAAGCATGGTATTTTATTTTAACTGGTCTTACACCAGGCGTACTCAGCCACCAAGAGCTATATTTATTTTCATGATGAAAGCTGGATGTGGGGATACAGTGAGGAAAGAGAGGACAGCCATCATTGCTCGATGCCTTTGTAAAGGCTTGCCTCATTTATAGTAACTGAAGCTGAGGCCAGGAATGGAGAAATTATTTAGCCCCTCACTTGAAAAAGTGAGGAACTGTCAGGCATAGTGCCTGGCAACAGAGAACATTTGAAGAGATTCTATAAAGGTTTATGACCAATGGTAGCAACTCAAAACTTCTCTTAAAAGGGAAAGTATTGATTTGGGCTGGATATGAGATGACTTGTGGGCAATCGCTCCTGGTTCTTTTACACATTTTGGGCGATAGTTTTTCTCTAGAAGACATCCTTTCTGAGAAGATCACTTGTTTAGATTCTGGACATGGTAGCACATACCATATGTACAGCCTATACCGTATAACACACGCATATTCTGGCCAACAGTCATAGCCTTGCAGATCTAGAACACTGACATGGTTCATAGGCACAGAAAGCCCATCGACCCATGAAAAGAAGCAGCAGCTTTTGAGAACTAGGAGTGAAAATCTGATCTTTGTTTTCAGGCATGCCTGAGTGCGCCTGCTCTGCTAAATCCTGCATGACTAAATCTTCCCGTTGCACAGGGTTTTCACTTGCAATGTTAACTAGCTAATGAGCTTTTGCAGTAAGGCAGAGCCACTAGCTGAACTTTTGGATATGTCCTTGCTGATTTGAGTATGATGACTTGGGAGGGTTTTAAAGGGTAATTAGGAATTAGTTATGAGGGTGAAGGTATCATAGATAGATGACACTGTGTATGTCCTCCATTGTCCCCCACCTTTCAAAACAAAAAAACTGTTGGGAAACTGTAAGGAGTTCAGAGTAGCTGGAATATAAGGTACTTGGAGAGGTATTGGTGGAAGATGAGGTTGGAAAAGCTAAGATGGCTTTGGTACCAAGTTAGGGATGCACTCCTCCTTCAGAGGGAAGACTGGGAAGCATTTTGGACAGCTGGCTTTCATTCAGTTCAGTTCACTTGCTTAGTGGTGTCCAGTTGTTTGCAACCCCATGGACTGCAGCATGCAGGGCTTCACTGTCCATCACCAACTCCCAGAGCTTGCTCAAACTCGTGTCTGTCATGTCAGTGATGCCATCCAACCATCTCATCCTCTGTCATCCCCTTCTCCTCCTGCCTTCAATCTTCCCCAGCACCATGGTCTTTTCCAGTGAGTCAGTTCTTCCCATCAGGTGGCCAAAGTATTAGAGCTTCACCTTCAGCATCAGTCCTTCCAAAGACTATTCAAGACTGATTTCCTTTAGGATTGACTGGTTTGATCTCCTTGCAGCCCAGGAGACTCTCAAGAGTCTTCTCCAACGTCACAGTTCAAAAGCATCAGTTCTTTGGAGCTTAGCTTTCTTTATGGTCCAACTCTCACATCCATACATGACTACTAGAAAAACCATAGCTTTGACTAGATGGGCCTTGATTGGCAAAGTGATGTCTCTGCTTTTTATTATTCTGTCTAGGTTGGTCATAGTCTTTCTTCCAACGAGCAAGTGTCTTTTAATTTCATGGCTGCAGTCACCATCTGCAGTGATTTTAGAGCCCAGTAAAATAAAGTCTGTCACTGTTTCCATTGTTTCCCCATTTATTTGCCATGAAGTGATGGGACTAGATGCCATGATCTTCATTTTTCGAATGTTGAGTTTTAAACCAGCTTTTCCACTCTCCTCTTTCACTTTCATCCAGAGGCTCTTTAGTTCTTCTTCACTTTCTGCCATAAGGGTGGTATCATCTGCATATCTGAGGTTATTGATATTTCTCCCAGCAATCTTGATTCCAGCTTGTGCTTCATCCAGCCTGGCATTTTGCATCATGTGGTCTACATGTAAGTTAAATAAGCAAGGTGAAAATATACTGCCATGATGTGCTCCTTTCCCAGTTTGGAAGCAGTCCATTCTTCCATGTCCAGTTCTAACTGTGCTTCTTGACTTGCATACAGATTTCCCAGAAGGCAGGTCAGGTGGTCTGGTATTCCCATCTCTTTCAGAATTTTCTACAGTTTGTTGTGATCCACCCAGTCAAAGGCTTTGTTGTAGTCAATAAAGCAGAAGTAGATGTTTTTGTGGAACTTTCTTGCTTTTTCTGTGATCCGGTGGATGTTGGCAATTTGATTTCTGGTTCTTCTGCCTTTTCTAAATCCAACTTGAACATCTGAAAGTTCTCAGTTCACATACTGTTGAAGCCTGGCTTGGAGAATTTTGAGCATTACTTTGCTAACCTGTGAGATGAATGCAATTGTGTGCTAGTTTGAACATTCTTTGGTATTGCCTTTCTTTGGGATTGGAATGAAAACTGACCTTTTCCAGTCCTGTGGCCAGTGCTGAGTTTCAAAATTTGCTGGTATATTGCATACAAAACTTTCACAGCATCATCTTTTAGGATTTGAAATAGCTCAACTGGAATTTCATCACCTCCACTTACTTTGTTCGTAGTGAGACTTCCTAAGGCCCACTTGACTTCACATTCCAGGATGTATGGCTCTAAGTGGGTGATCATACCACCGTGGTTATCTGGGTCACTAAGATCTTTTTTGTATAGTTCTTCTGTGTATTCTTGCCACCTCTTCTTAATATCTTCTACTTCTGTTAGGTCCATACCATTTCTTTCCATTATTGTGCCCATCTTTGCATGAAATGTTCCCTTGGTATTTCTAATTTTCTTGAAGAGATCTCTAGTCTTTAGTTATCAGATGTCTATTGCAAAGAGTTTTGGCTGGTGGGTGATGCTGAATGATAGGGCAGGGAGTCAGCTTCAGGTTGCTAGTGTTGCACTGAAGACTGGAGACCAGTGTCACGTCCAGCTGTAGGGTTGTAGGCTGTAACCTGGGGACTCAAAGAAAGAGTTCAAAGCAGAAGCCCTAATATCTGCCCTCAGGTATGAAACAACAGTAGATTAGTAACTGGGATATCTGTATCTCAGGCCTGGTGATGGTTGGTCCTGGAGTCTTTTAATCTTTCATTACTGTGGTAAAATATACATGTGAATGACTCAGATCCAAAAAGTTATAGTCTGGCATTAGTATGGTGACTGCTTAAAAAGAAGGTCCGACAAAAACTCCCAAGATTTGGGAAGGGAGTGAACACATCGTTCTTGGGGATTTGGGAAGGATTCGTGGAAAATAGAGTACCTGTTTATTTGGATTTAAAAGGTTAATGGAGGAAGGGAAAAACAGGGAGGCCAAAGCCTGCAATAGGATTGGGAAGAGGGTCCATAGCAAGGATCACATAGTCCAGTTAAATGGTCACTGTCAGAGGGAAAATTACAAAAGGAATAAATCTTTTTTAAAAAATCATTTTTATACGGTTTTAAAGGTTAAAGTAACTCTCTATTTGGCTATATTCCCTGTGTTGTACAGTTCATCCTTGAGCCTATCTTATACCAATAGATAAAAGAGGACATCCCCGATTGTCCAGTGGTTAAGACACTGACCTACACTGCAGGTCCCTGATCAGGGAACTAAGATCCCATATGCCGTGCACCCCAGCTTCCCCCCAACCCCACCAAAAATACAAAAGGAATAATCTTAGAATTCCTTAGTGATTATGACTTCTCGATTCACTGAGTCTTTAAATAATCTAGGAGGAACTTGTTTATTCAAATTATGTTAAATATTTCCTAAGATGTAAACATTCCATTAGTTGTCGGGGATACCGGTACAGTTACAATAATAGCAAACATTTGTATGGTGATCCCTATGTATTCAGGGCTTCCCTGATATCTCAGTTGGTAAAGAATCCGCCTGCAATGCGGGAGACCTGTGTTCGGTCCCTGGGTTGGGAAGATCCCCTGGAGAAGGGAAAGGCTACCCACTCCAGTATTCTGGCCTGGAGAATTCCATGGCCTGTATAGTCCATGGGTTTGCAAAGAGTTGGACACGATTGAGCAACTTTCACTTTCCTACGTATTGGACATTCTTCTAAGATTTTTTTTATGTATATTGGTTCACATAACCTCTGCAACAGTTTGTGAAGCAGGTACTATTTATATTTTCCTAATATGGTTTATGAGGCTACTGAGGTTCTGAGAGGTTAAGACACCTGCCCACGTATTTGGCTGTGGAGTGGAGGTTTAGATTCAGGCATTCAGCTGTAGAGTTTGGACGCTGGACCATTGTTCTCTGCTGTCCCTTCAGAGTCATGGGCCCTGCCCTCATGGAGCATCACCTAGGGAGACTTAACACATGAACCCATTTGTGCCACAGCAAAGTTGATTTATAAAAGTAACCAGCCCCACTAAATGAAAGTAAGGTAAGACCATTATCACACAAAAGCTGAGAGAATTTGTTGCCAGTAGGCTTGTTCAATAAGAAGTGCTAAAAGGACTTCTTCAGATGGAGGATAAATAACAACTCATGAAAATGCAGATTTATGGGAAGAAATAAATAACGTTAGAAATGCTGAATTTCTGGGCAAATATGAAGGATTTTTACCCCTTCTGGATGGCTCAGTTGTGTGGCCCTGCAATATTCCTAAATGAAAAAACAAAGAAACAGCATGTTATAAATCTAAATTTCTCTAGGGAAAGACAACGTCAGTATGTCATGTGTTCATGTTTTGTGTGCAATATGTCAGTGGAGATTTTCTCCATGAAAAACTGGGAAAGATTTGATCTGGTTAAGTCTGTAAAGATATTTGGCATTTTCTCTGATAGCATCCCCAAACCCCAGAACTTTTGACTGAAAAGTCTACATGGGCAATGTGCCAGTCGACCTCCTCAGAACTTGCTTGTAAGATGGCAATGTCAAGTGGTGAAAGGATTAGAATACAGTCTGGAAATTTACTACAATTGGAAGAAGACTCAGCATCTATTTAGGCTGTTTCCAGTCACACAGATGTGCTGGGACATGTTGTGTAATTTAATAACAGTACCTGATCATATCATTACGTTCAGTCAAGGAGGCTTATGATTTTGGAAAGTGCCTCAAGCTTACACTAACCACTTGAATATGGGGAGAGATACTACATGTGTTGTCTTGGAAAATGACTGTAATAAGTTTCTTGTGATCCAGTGAATGCTAGGTGCAATTATAGGATCAGAACATTTTGATCCATCATAGATGCTGTATCTTCATTTGGGGTTCATCCTCAATCAGGTTCTGTAAGAGACACAACATGAAACAGAAATTCGAATACCCAAGATTTATTATGCTCAGTTTTTGCATATACATATTTTTTCATGTTTTTACTTTAAGCATGTCTGTATCTTTGTATTGATGGCTTGTTTCCTGTAAAGTATATTCATTTTTTTCTTTTTAAAAAATTTATTTATTTTAATTGGAGGATAATTACTTTACAATATTGTGATCTTTTTGCCATACATCAGTATGAATCGGCCATAGCCATATGTGTGTCTCCTCTATTCTGAACCCCTGCCCCCACTTCCTTCCCCACTATACTTATATCTTACTTTTTTATCCGGTCTGATAACCTCTGCCTTTTAATTGAAATGTTTTATCCATTTACAGTTAATGAAATTATTGAAATGTTTATATTTAGGCCTATCACTTATGATTTGTTTTCTATTTGCTCACTGTTTTGTGGTTTTTCTTCTTTTCCTGCCTTATTTTGGTTAATTGTATTTTTTATAACATATAACTTTAATTCCTCTAATAAATATTTAGTCATACTTCTTTGTATTATGTTTTTAGTGGTAACTTTAGGGTTTTTGTTATACTTCCTTAACTCATCACAGTATACTTTAATATTGTGCCACTCACATAAGATACAAGAACCATTTAATCCCATTTATGTCTACATACTGTTCTGTTTTTGTTACCTAGTTTAGTTATCTGTGTTATAATAAACCTGACAATACAATGTTATAATTATTATTTTACATAATTAGTTGTCTTTTAAGAAATTAATAAAAAAATTATTTTAGTCACATATTTAGCATTTTTAATGCTCTCCATTCCTTCTACATCCAATTTTATCTGATATCATTTATCTTCAGTTTGAGGAATTATTTTATTATTTCTTTTCATACAGGTTTTTTTGTAATATAATCTTTTAGATTTGCTTGTTTAAAACTTATTTCACCTTCATTTATTTAGCAGGGTTAGCTTTTTTTTAAAACAACTATTGAAATACAATTTATTTACATTAAAAAGCATCTGTTTTAGGGTGTGAATAAGAACCATTCCATAACATCATCACAGAAAATATTTTTAATGGAGAAACACAGATCAGGGACAAAGCAAAGATGTCTACTGTTGCTTATATTCAACATTATACTGAAGGTCCTGGTCAGTTAGACGAGAGAAATAAGAGAAACACAGGCTTGAAAGGAAGACATAAAGCTGTCTTTTTCTGCAATTGATGTAATTTTGCACATATAAAATCATTTAAAAAATCTCCAAAATCTAATAATGAATGTGGTCACAGAGAGCAGGAGTGAGGGAGAGAGAGAATGAAACATGGAAGAAGGTAAAATCCATAGTAAGATGTGTATTGTTTTGGCCACCATTGCAAGTAATTGATTTCTTGATGCTACAGATTCTTCTGATAAGTCTTGCTGAAATCATAGAGAACCATCTATGCAGGGGAAGAAAGAGAGGAGCCCTTATTTATCATTCCCACTCCTGTTAGTTGAGGATTGCCTTTCTGGTTTGCACATTCACGAGTGCCAACTTGGTTCTCATGAGTCTCAGAACATTGCAAGGCAGGAAGTGAGAGGAGCAGGGTGCTATTAGGTTTCACATGGGGAAAGCTGGTTAACAGAGAATCTGAAGTGCTGCATCAGAGGGATCCAATATAGTACATTTGCTCACTGCATCTCCATACAGGTTACTGAGGGCAGAGAGAAGCAGCTTCTAGAATCAAAGTTCCCCTAGTTTAAAAAAACCATAAGTCAAAACAGACCAGAAAAACCACAAGCAATGGCAACAACAAATAGAGCCAAAATAGCTCCTTCCTCCCATCTTACATAAGTCCTAGAGTCACGGGTCAAGGACAAGTTCATCAACCAAGGACAGTACTCCTAAAATCAGAGCAGTATGGTTAACATATAAGTATCTAGCATGTTACATATACAAGTGATGGAACCTTTTTAAGGTAAACCAATACTTCCATTAGGTCAATGGAGAATTGCCACAAGAGCAAATTAAACATTACAAATTGTGGTCCTTGTTCTGCTAGGCAATTAAAAATATTTTGTTCTATTATAAAAATACCATATACTGTTATAGATAATTTTAAATATGCAAAAAAGTGAAAAGAAAAAATTTCAGTCATAATTCATCAGCTGGAAACAATCATTTTTAAGATCTTGATATTCAAAACAGTTATATATGTGTGTGTGTGAGAGAAATCATCTGTTTCAATGGTTGCATAATATTCCATGCAGTTTATTTAAATACTCTATAAACACTTACTGACATTTCTCTTTTGCTGTTATAAAATTGGGTTTCCCTCATGACTCAGTGGTAAAGAATCTGCCTACAATGCAGAAGACCCGGGTTTGATCCTGAATCAGGAAAATCCCCTGGAGAAGGGAATGGCAACCCACTCCAGTATTCTTGCCTGGAGAATAACATGGACAGAGGAGCCTGGTAGGCTACAGTCCATGGTGTCTCGAAGAGTTGGCCATGACTGAGCCACTAACACACATTATAGATAATACTGCTGTATTATTTAGGCATGTAACTTTTTCTATGTTTAGGTGGTTAATTATACAACACCAAAAAGGATTTACTTTGTGGAAATACTTACGTTTTAAATTTTCAAGCAAAGAAATGAAATGACTTAGGAAAAACTGTTAGAAGACTGTCATAAGTAAGTGGATTAAGCTAAAGCCAGGTAATGAAATTCCAGGGAAATACTGGGAGTGAATATTTCTAACATAGTTGAGTATATTGAGGTAATACTCACATACCAGGGAACATTAAAGCTGAACTTTGAAAGATAAATAGATTTATTTTTCAAAATAGAGGGGAAAAGAAAGAACAGTTTAAAGATGAAAAAGCATGGAGCTGTAAAGGAGTACAATGCATTAAGAAAAAGGGGTATTTAATGGAATGTATGGTTCATGGAGTGAAAAAAGGCAGATGCTGAGTTAAGTTAAAGGTAGTTGGGATCGTGTTGATGAAGGCTTGGACTTCCTGCTGTGTCATTTGAACTTCATCTCATAAATTATGTGGAGTCATTGAAGGTCTTTGAGCAGGGGCTATGGATGAATACCCATCCTATCCTTTAAGATGGAAACATAGTCTTCATTCAGCCCCCATGGGTGACAGAATAAAAACCAGCCTCACCCAAGCACCCTTTTCCCAGATGCCTCTCCAGAACCTCTCGATTGTGCATTTGTCTTACTGCTTTCTGTCCTCAAATCCCAGGTTTTCTGACTTCTCTCTGGAATGTGTTGTATTCTTCAAACACATTTGGGTGCCCCTTCCTCACTCAGTGACTTGAGTTTCCTGCTTAGCTATCAGTTGCTAGATTTTAGTGTCATCTGCAGGTTGAAATAACAAATACATCCTCTCCAAGCCTCATTGCCATGGACTCCTCCCCAGTGTGTTCATTCCTGTAGCAATCCTAGCCAGAAACCAACTGTCAAAAAGGGCCTTACAGGGCAGAGTTGAATAACTGTGACAGAGCATATGACCCTCAAAGCCTAAAATATTTGCTGTCTGGCCTCTTACAGGAATTATTTGCTGATGCCTTCCCCAGATCAAAACAAATTCATGGTTATCAGGCACTTAATGGAAAGCAGCTAATATGTAGGCACATTCTTGAAATGTTTTAAAATTTCAAGTAAAGGAAAAAATACCACAAATACTTATGCAAAATAAAAGGTCATCCAAAAAGGAATAAATGCCAGGCTGTCTTAACACTGTCTTATAATAGGAGAAATATCTATGTAACTATGGAAGAAAAGTTTCTGGCCTAGCCAATTTATGACACTTATGTGAAAGCTGTAGAAAAATATGATCAAATATGCAAAGATATGGAATATATTTTTCTCATTTATCTTTCTTGAAGACCTATTCCTAACATCTCTGAGATAAATCAAAATAAAGAAGTTATTAGAAGTGATAGAATGAATGAGTTAGTAGCTTAAACTAATCTAAACATTAAATTATATTAAGACACAACTAGAAATATGGTGAAATTAAAAGACACTTGCTCCTTGGAAGGAAAACTATGACAAATCTAGATAGCATAGTAAAAAGCAGAGATATCACTTTGTCAACAAATGTCCACATAGTCAAAGCTATGTTTTTTTCAGTAGTCATGTACCAATGTGAGAGTTGGACCATAAAGAAGGCTAAGCGCCAGAGAATTGATGCTTTCGAATTGTGGTGCTGGAAAGGACTCCTGAGAGTCCCTTGGACTGCAGGGAGGTCAAACCAGTCAATCCTAAAGAAAATCAACCTTGAATATTCATTGAAAGGACTGTTGTTGAAGCTGAAGCTCCAATGCTTTGGCCACCTGATGCGAAGAACTGACTCATTTGAAGACCCTGATGATGGGAAAGATTGAAGGCAAAAGGAGAAGCAGGCAGCAAAGGATGAGATAGTTAGATGGCATCACCAACTCAATGGACATGAATTTGAGCAAACTTCAGGAGATAGTGGAGAACAGAGGAGTCTGGTGTACTCCAGTTCATGGAAGTCTCAGAGTCAGACCCGACTTAGTGACTGATAAGATGGAAAGGAAAACTCTAGGGTAAATATCTTAAGTGATTCTTGAAAGGGTAAATACACAGAATGTAAATGATAACTTAATGATAATAAGATAGTAGTCTAAGATAAAAATTCTATGTACCACCAAAAATAGGATTTGATAAGTAAGGGGAAGAAGAGCTGACTCATTTGAAAAGACCCTGATGCTGGGAAAGATTGAAGGTGGGAGGAGAAGGGGACAACAGAGGATGAGATGGTTGGATGGCATCATCGACTCAATGGATATGGGTTTGAATAAACTCTGGGAGTTGGTGATGGACAGGGAGGTCTGGAGTGCTGAGTCCATGGGGTCTCAAAGACTCGGACACGACTGAGTGATTGAACTGAACTGAACTGAAGTAAGGGCATATCATATTATGCTGATTTTTTCATAATTTGTAGAGTATCTGTGTGTACATGTGAATAATATGTATTTTGTTCTTTTTTAATGGAGGTATGGCTAATTGTTAATGTTGTGTTACTTTCAAGGGTATAGCAAAGTGATTCAGTTATACCTAAATATATATCTACTCTTTTTCAGATTCTTTTCCATTATAGGTTACTACAAAATACTGAGTGTAGTTTGCTTTGCTATTTAGTAGGTCTTTATTGTTTACGTATTTTATATATAGTAATGTGTGTATGTTAATCCCAGACTCCTAATTTATCTCTCCCACTGCCCCTGCTATCCCCTTTGGTTTCTATGTCTGTGACTCTCTTTGTTTTGCAAATAAGTTCATCTGTATCATTGTTTTAGATTCCACAAAGAAGGGATATCATATGATATTGTCTTTCTCTGACTTTCTTCATTATTATGATAATCTCTAGGTCTATCCATGTGCAAATGGCATTATCTCATTCTTTTTTATAGCTAAGTAATATTCCAGTGTGTGTGTGTGTGTGTGTGTATACACACCGTATCTTTTTATCCATTCATCTATCAATAGGCATTTAGGTTGCTTCCATATCTTGGCTGTCACAAATAGTGCTGCAGTGAACATTGGAATTCATGTATGTTTTTGAATCAGAATTTTCTCCATGTATATGTTTAGGAGAGAGATTGAAGGAGCAAATGGTAACTCTTTAATTTTTTAAGAAACCTCCATACTGTTCTCGATAGTGGTTGCACTAATTTATATTCCCACCAACAGCGTAGGCGAGTTCCCTTTTCTCCACACCCACTCCAGCATTTATTATTTGTAGACTTTTAAATGATGGCCATTCTGACTGGTGTGGCATAATACCTCGTTGTGATTTTGGTTTACATTTCTCTAATAATTAATGATATTGAGCATCTTTTCATGTGTCTATTGGCTGTCTGGATGTCTTCTTTGGAGAAATGTCTATTCAGGTCTTCTGCCTATTTTTATTGGGTCTTTTTTTAAATAATAAACTATATAAGCTGTTTGTATATTTTGGAGATTAATTCCTTGTCAGTAGCATAGTTTGCAAATATTTTCTCCCATTCTGTGGGTTGTCTTTTTGTTTATGGTTTCTTTGCTATGCAAAAGCTTTTTAAGTTTAATTAGGTCCTGTTTGTTTATTTTTGTTTTTTCCCCCATTATTCTAGGAGACAAATCCAAAAACATATTGCTTTGATTTATGTAAAAGAATGTTCTGCCTGTGTTTTCCTCTAGGAGCCTTATAATGTCCAGTTATATTTAGGTTTTTAAACTATTTTCAGTTTATTTTCCTATATGGTGTTAGAGAATGTTCTAATTTCATTCTTTTACATTTAGCTGTCTAGCTTCCCCAGCCCCATTTATTGAAGAGACTGTCTTTTCTCCATTGTATATTCTTGCCTAACTTGTAGATTAATTGACATAAGTGTGTTGATTTATTTCTGGGCTTTCTGTCCTTTTCCACTGAGGTGTATGTTTTTGTAGCATACTGTTTTGCTTACTGCAGCTTTGTATTATAGTCTGAAGTCAGGGAGCATGACTCCTGCAGCTCCATTCTTCTTTCTCAAGATTGTTTTGGCTATTCAGGGACTTTTGTGTCTCCATACAAATCTTAAGAGCTTTTTGTTCTCATTCTCTGACAGATGCCATTGGTAACATGATAGGGATTGAATTGAATCTATAGATTGCCATGAGTAGTATGATCATTTTGATGATATTGATTGTTCCAATCCAAGAACATGGTATATATTTCCATCTGTTTCTTTCCATCTTCAATTTCTTTCATCAACACATTATAGTTTTCAGAATACAGGTTTATTCCTAGATATTTTATTCTTTTTGATGCAAAAGTAAATGTATTTTATTCCTAATGCTGAAAGTTAGAGCTATAGCAGTAAAATGTATTTTATGAAACTTAAAAATAACCATTGCTGTAGCTTAAAATTGAATGTTCATCTTCCAAGTAGCAGGAGAAAAAGAAGAAAAGGAAAAAAAAACTATATGGCAAAAAATCTTGTGAGAAAGTATTACTGTTCTTTGTTGCTCTGTAAAGGCAGCACTGTAAGGAAGACTTTGAGAAAGCAGGGGTTATGCTTTCAAGAAAAAGCAACTCGCATCAATATTTTATGGAGAGATGGAAAAATGTGGTTATTAAGAGCCATTGAATATTTTATTTATCCATTCATTAATAAATATTTATTGAATATATTACAGTGCATCAAGCACTATTCTAGGAATAAGGGATAAAGTGGTAAACAGGACAAGTCATGTTTCTGCTCTTATTTAACTTACACCCTAGTTGGGGAGAGGGAAAGGAGAGACAGAAAAAGCAACTATTGATAAATGAATGAACAAGATCATTGGAAACATTGACTTTTATAGAGGCAGTTGAGAATGATTGTGAGCATTTTGTATAGAGTGTGCTGTGTACAGAGGTTCGGTGACCTCCATGAAAAAAGACACTTGGGCTAACACTTGAATAACCCAAAGGATCCAACAATGCATCTATCTGGGGGCAGAGCATTTCAGTTGGAGGGAAGACCAAGTGCCAAGGATGTACTTGTTGTATTTGAAGGAAAGAAAGAAGGTGTGTGTACCATAGTTTAATGAACCCAGGGGAGAGTGGTTCTAGATGAGGTTGGAGAGAAAGACAGAGAGAGACTCTATTGCACCTCGTTGACTGTTGTGATACATTTGGACGCAAAGTTTAAGGGTAAGTCCTTGGAAGCATTAACCGTGGCAGTGAAATGGTCAGAACATTCATGGCAGGGAAAGGTCACTGTTGCTATTGCATAGAGAAAAGTTGCAGGGGCAAAACTGAATGTATGGAGGTCAGTTAGGTTACTGCAGTTGTATGAGAGACAATATAAGCTTCAATCCAGGTTGTAGCAGTTGGCATAAAGAAAAAAAAAAGAAAACAGATTTTGGGTATGTTTTTGAGGTAAAGGATAAGAGATTTGCTTATAGATTGGATGTTGTGTGGGGGAGGCAAATAAGGGGATGTCTCTAGGATGTGGTCTTGAGGAACTGGGTGGAGAGCCACGTTTTGTTGAGGGAATCAAGAATGTTGTATAAGCCATATTAATTTAGTACATTCAAGAAGAAGTACATTCAAGACCAAAATGGACTTGGCAAGCAGGCAATTGAATGTAAGTATCTGGCAGTCAGTGGCAAGGTGTTGCTAGATGCTTAGGCTTGGGTTCTAGCTGGATTACTTAATGACTGTGTGACCTTCAGTAAGACTTGCCTGTCTACACTTTTGCCTCCAAATCTGAATAAAATTGGGACAATACTGGTACTTACTTTGTGTGTGTGTGTTAGTCACTCAGTCGTGTCTGACTTTTTGCGACCCCATTAACTGTAACATGCCAGACTCCTCTGTCCATGGAATTCTCCAGGCAAGATTACTGGAATGGGTTGCCATTCCCTTCTCTAAGGGATCTTCCTGACCCCGGGATTTACTTCATATGGATGTAATGATGCCAAAAGTAGATACTGTAAGTAACTGTATTTATTATGGTGGCTACCACCTGGTAAGTTTTTGTTGTCTGCTACTTATGCTATTAGTTAGAATGCATTTGTCAACATGGTGCAAAACCGCAACTGGTTTAAAAATAAAATAATTGATATAATAAGAAACTGTTAGGTAATATGTTTCTAAAATTGGTTAGTTCAGTAGCTCAGGAAATCAAGGACTCCTTTTTGTTTCATTTGTTTTAGCACACTAGGCTTCCCTGTCCTTCACCGTCTCCTGGAACTTATTCAAACTCATGTCCATTGAGTCGGTGATGCCAGCCAACCATCTTATCCTCTGTTGTCCCCTTCTCCTCCTGCCTTCAATCTTTCCCAGCATCAGGGTCTTTTCTAATGATTCAGTTCTTTGCATTAGGTGGCCCAAGTATTGGAGCTTCTATTTCAGCATCAGTCCTTCCGATGAATATTCAGGATTGGCTTTAGGATTGACTGGTTTGATCTCCTTGCTGTCCAAGGGACTCGCGAGAGTTTTCTCTAACACCGCAGTTCAAAAGCATCAATTCTTCAGAGCTCAGCCTTTTTAATGGTCCAACTCTCACATCCATACATGATTACTGGAAAAACCATAGCTTTGACTAGATGGACCTTTGTCAGCAAAGTAATGTCTCTGTTTTAGCTAGTCTCTTCTTAATATGTCAGTGTATCCTCTTGATTATGGCAACTAAATAATAACATCCGGGGAGGAGGGAGTAGGATTGTTTGTTCACATTCATCTCTTTCATTTCATGAACTTTTTATTTTGAAAATTTTTAAGCATATAGGAAAATTGAAAGAATAATCCTTCTCACCAAACCTTTTGAAATTAAGTTGCAGGTATCGTGACACTTCATTCTAAATACTTCAGCTTGCATCTGCTAAGAATAAGGATAATATCCTGCCAAGAATGGTACAACAATCAGACTTAAAATTACTAAACTTACATAATATTATTTCAGATCTAATGTATATTCAAATTCTCCATTGGTCCCCAAATATCTTTTATATCTGTTTTTTTTTAATCTAGACTCCAGTGATTATATGCCTGTTTTATTTGTTTATGATTCTTTAGTCTCAACCTAGAATAGTCCCCATATCTTTGAATTCTTTATGACGTTGATGACTTGAAGAGTTCAGGTCTTGTAATAAGTACCACATTCTAGATTTTTGTGATTGGTTCCTAATAGTGTCATTTAACTTTTTGCTCAATTAAGTGCACTTGCTGACATCAGGTATAGAGCCTTGAGTAGATTTAGTTATTTTAGGCAATACAGCTTCATGGGCGATGCCATGTATAGCACATTGCAGCGTATCAGGCACAAAGTGAGGATGGCCTACTATTGATGATATAAGTTTGATCACTGGTTGAGGTGGTGACAGTCATCTCTCTCCATAACAAAGGTTATATTCCCTGCAGTGTTCAGCAATTAATCTAGAGACAAGGGATGATACTTTGCTCTCATATTCTTCCTAGCTGGTGACTTCAGAATCCACTGAATTGCTTATTATATTGCAGATTACAAAATAGCAATGTTCTAATTCTGTCATTCCTTTCACATTTATTAACTTGTTTTTTTCTTTAAAGAAAAGCACTCCTTCTTTTACTTAAATGCTACTATGGAGTCATATATTTATTTTTAATGTTATAATCAATTACAGTGATTACTTTTTTTGTTCCTTAAATTCTACCAAGTTTTGCCAGTTAGAACCCCTTCAAACCGACTCTTCTGTGCTTTTGACATTATCCCTTTAGTCATTAAGTGTTCCTTTGCTTTCTGGCACAGTATGCTGGGGAAGATTGAGGGCAGGAGGAGAGGGGGACGACAGAGGATGAGATGGTTGGATGGCATCACCGACTCAATGGACATGAGTTTGGGTGAACTCCGGGAGCTGGTGATGAACAGGGAGGCCTGGCGTGCTGCAGTCCATGGGATCGCAAAGAATCGGACACAATTGAGCAACTGAACTGAACTGAACTGAACTGAAGTTATCTAAGATTAATCTTGTCCTGTCCCAGACATAGATTAGCCATGTCTTTAAGAAGCTGTTGTTGCCTTAGGTGGGGACTGGCATTTAGAAATCAAGATATGTTGTCAGGGTATTTATTGATGATAGTTTATTATCCCTTCTGTCTTCTTGTGCTGGAAAGAGCTAGGGATATATATATTTATGTGTGTGTGTGTGTGTGTGTGTGTGTATATTCCACACACATACAAATATAATTTATGTAATCATAAGTTTACATTGATATTTGCAGTTCAAATTTAACATTACACTGTCTCCTTTTACTTTATATTTGGATTTTTCCCTTGAAGTGCACATCTTGGTTTCTAATAACAGATAATATATTTGTATCTATCTATATAATATAACAAATTATATATAATATAGCATATATAAAGTATAACAATAGATTATATAATATATAATTATTATGCATATTACAATACAAATAAAATCACTTAAAATTATATCACTGACATCACTGTGATTTAAAAAAAAAGCCTACTCAGTAAATTAGTAGATTTCTTTGCAGTTCTTTTTGTTCTTAGAGCATATATCACTAAGGATATACAGTCAGGCAGGTATATTCCAAAGTACATGATACAATGATTATGGTTATGTTATGAGTTTTAATACAGAGTATCCAGTTGTGTTCAGTTGTTTCATCTGTCTTCTTTAGAAGCAAAGAATCCCTTTCTAAAATCTCTGTGGCCCCCTTCCTAAGTCTCATTGGCAATGAAATGGGATTTTCAAGATTGTCTTTGGCTAATAAGTGTTTATTTCTGAGTGACATTGGGAAAGATGGAAATGAGAACAAAATCTGGGCTTTTGACAAGGAGGAGAGGGAAGGGCTCTTTGATTGGCACGATCACTGTCTGTTGATGACAACTGTTACATATTTCTAGCCACTTCACTAAATACATGCACGTGTGCCACTCTCTACCTTTTACATTAACGTTTAAAAAAATACAAATCTCCAGTGTTGGCGTGGCTGTGGTGAAGATGATATTTTCATGTGTTACTGATGAACATGCAAATGGGAACGAACTGTCATTGAAAAAAATCAGTTTGACAAGATGTAAAGAACCATATTTTTATGGTTTGATTTAAAAATTTAACTCCTCTGAGCTTGTCATGTGGAAATAACCCAAATAATTCAAACAACTTAAATGTCTGTGTTGTGTAGTGAAATGGTTAATTAAATCATAACGCAGTTGCTTAATGGAAGTGTAGCTTCATCATAAATGATAATTATGAAAACCATGTGGTAACTGTGTAGTAGGAAAATGTTTATAAAACTGAATGGGGAAAAAACTCAGAATGCCAGTGTATGCCCATGCAATAATTGTTTTAAAAAATTATGTCTTTATATGAGGAAAGTCTAGGAAAGAACATGGTAAAAGGAAGTCAGTTGAATGGAGATGAATGGTTGATGGACTGTAGATAAATTCTTAATTTTATTTAGAATTTTGTTAGTGTTTTTCAACTAAAGCAAAGGCAGTTGAGGGGGAAACAATCCCATATTCTGGAGTCAACCAGAGATTTAGCTGAGCTCTTAAGCAGATTTAAATCTTCTTTAAAAAAAAAAAAAAAAATTGATTGTATCTGCAAGCCTTTCCATACCCTGCCTTGCCCCTTCAACTGGAAAAGTATGTCAGATTCCACAATTACCCTAACAGAATGTCACTCGTGCCAGTGGAATGTCTCATATCAAAAAACGATGGAATTTGCTTCTTTCAGCCACACAGAGGAACTGCACCTTTAGTGCTGCCAGAAAGCTCAGTCTGGAATTGATTGCTCGAGTTCTCTCCCTGAGCACAGTTGAATTGATTGCTTTTTGAGAAATTCTCTAAGGGATTTGCTGACCAGGTGCCTACTGGGCTGCCTGTGTCCCTGGCTAAAGCAGAACCTGCAGAAGGAAGATGATCCTGGGCTCTTCGAGTGGAAGGGTCTTTGGGGAGAAGATCAATTCTGAGAAATGCAAGGCCTAGAATTGAAATTGTGAGCTTGGAAAATATGATAAAGAGAAGGAGCTGGAAGGAACCATTTGGACATCCAAACTGAAAGGCCAGGTAATGGAAACATAAAACCCAGCTGAAAATGAGATTATCAAAGTGCACGTATTGTGAAGACATTTCTTTTATATTAGTCTCTGGCCAGAGCATGGTTAGCCTCTCCAACGTTCTAACTGTCTGGGCCAGTAAAAGAGCCCATTCCTCAGTTTTTCTGGACTTTGTTCTTATGGGAACGCTTGTGAATTACATTGGCTTTGCTGATTTTAGAATTGCCTTCACTGAGCAGCAATTTAGTATTTTCCCTTTGCCTTGATAAAGAATTTCTATAAGAAATAGCCGTGGAAATAGCCATGGGAAGACTGTTGTTTTATCTTCTGTGAAGCCACTTTGAAGGCATCATCTGTTGTTTTACTCAACATCTAAGTGATGATTTCTTCTTACAGCTATGTGATAAATGCTTTTGAGAATCCTTTTTAGAATGCAGTGTCAGGAAAACATTTTTCTCTTCTCTTGAACTGGTTAGTTTCCATTTTTCTGTGGTGAGAAATTTGAAGCTCTAGTTTTACCTCTCTTTTTACCTTGAGTGCCAGGAAGCTCACAGCTAAATAAAATACTTGAACCTAATATAGCACTTCTCTTACACTTGATGTCAGGCATAATCATCTTCTCTCCTCAAAAATATTCTGTTTTTGACTCCTAGATACAGAGAACAAACCGGTGATGGTCAGAGGGGAGACGAGTGGGAAGTTGGGTGAAAAATATGAAGAGAATTAAGAGATTCCAGCTTCCAGTTATAAAATAAATGTCATGAGGATGTAATATAAAGCATAGGGAATATAGTCAATAACATTGCAATAACTTTGCATGGTGACAGATGGTTACTAGACTTATTGTGGTGATCAATTCCTGATGTGTATAAATGTCAAATCACTATGTTGTACACTTGAAACTAATATTATATGTCAACTATACTTCAATAATTTTTTTAAAAAATATGCTATTTTTTGTCATCCTTTCATATTTATTTTTTGACTAACCAATTTACTTTAGTGTTCTTCTTTGCATCACTTAAAAATTTAGAAGTGGAAAGAGATTATCTGTAAATAAATATTCAATGGGAAGGTTAAAGCAGCAGATTGTAATAGAAAGTAAAGGGGTTTGGGTATCACACAGGCCTGAGTTCAAATTCTTGCTTTGCTGCTTGTGAGCCTTGTGGGCTCAAGGTCATATTGCTGACCTTGATTAGCCCTCAATGTCTTCATTTACAAAGTGGATATAATAGGCCAGATAAAAATGTATAATAAATTTACTGTGCAGATTCTAGCCTAGAAAAGACTGAAGGGAGATACAAAGGTTCTCAGGAAATAGAGAAAGAACCATTAAATTTTAAAGGGCCAGCAGAGATAGGACCAGAAGATGAACTAGAAGGTAGATTTTGATTCCAAAAAAAGAAGCAGTCTCTCACTGTTAGATCATTCAGATGATGGAAGGAGGTTCTTGCTACCACAAGTGCTGAGCAGACTCTAACCGGGCAGATTTGAGGTTCCTAAGGCAGTGTTCCAACACTGGATGGACCTCTGTCCCAAATGTTGTGGAAAGTTCCCCCCAGCTCTTAGTGATCATATTATCTCACTCTCAACCTCTTTAAACTTGTTCCTATGAACCAGACTGATCATATCACACCACAGTCTGACTAGGCATGCCCTCCCCACCTCAAACCTTAGAAAGTAAGTTCATGATTATTTTTTGTTTTTTAGTGATGCATTTATCTGATATCCTGCAGGCACTATAGAACCCATGAAGACCCTAACCACATACAGTCAGCTCTCCATATTGGTGGGTTCCACACCTGTGAATTTAACCAACCGTGGATAGAATATATTCAGAAAAAAATTCCAGAAAGTTCTAAAAAGCAAAACTGGAATTTGCTGCAAGCCAGCAACTATTTACATAGCATTTGCATTGTATTTCCAACTATTTACATAGCATTTACATTGTATTAGGTATTATAAGTAATCTAGAGATTATTTAAAGCAGGTGGGAGTTTGTGAGTAGGTTATATGCAAATACTAAGCCATTTTATATAAGGGACTTGAGCATCCTCAGATTTTGGTATCTGTTGGTGAGGGGTGGGAGTCCTGGAACCAATCCCCTGCAGAAACCAAGGGATGATATACAGTTGACCCTCGAACAACTGGGGTTTGAACTGCATGAGTCTGCTTACATGCATTTTTTTTTTTTCCCACTGAATATATACCCCAGTACTACACCATCCACGGCTGGTTGAATCTGTGGATGTGGAACCACAGATACGGAGGGCCGACTGTAAAGTTATTTATGGATTTTTGTGTGGAGGGTTGGTACCCCTAACCCCTGTATGGTTCAAGGTTCAACTGTATAAGGAACCCAGAGATAGAAGCAAGCGTTCCTCTGAACTTAGTATGTCTGTAAGTAAATTGCACACCCAATTCACACTTCTGTATTCCTCCCAAACATTGTTTCGAAATTTGAGCGTAAATTTTGATCCCTCATTTACTGAGGTCTACCATGTCAAATCAATAACGAAAGCCTATCTAGTCCCCTTTGGAATGTTTTTACAAACACCTCTTCTTTTCCAATTTGGTTCAGAGGAAAGAGGGAGGCACTGAGCACACATCTTGAGTCAAACCTCAGTTCTAATCCTTTCTAGCTATGTGACCTTGGGCAAGCTGTTTATCCTCTGTGAGTCTTTGTAGGTTCACCTGTAAAATAGGCTTACTAATAGGGTTGCTGTGATAAATAAATAAAATAATGTATACAATTCGCATAGCATAGGTAGGACTAGATGCATAATAGTTACTCAGTAAATCTTAGTTCTCTTTCTTCTCCTTTACCTTCTCTAAGGGTTTTTCTGACTACATTAGGCCACAATGCTAATATCTTTCATCTGGCAATCAATTACAAATTGTCCTGAATTATTGCAGAGAAGCATTTTATTATTTTTAGCTTCTGATGATTTAATAACTCTTCTCTCCAACTAAACCTTAAACCCTATTCATTTGGTCATTTACTGAATACTCACTTATTTAGAAGTGACTAAATACCAATCACTGATTGACAATGTAAATGGATATGGAATTCTATTCTTAAGGGATGTATTTCCTAGTACGTGGCACATATGCCTATCCATGTCAAACAAATGACTGAATGAATACTTAAGGCACCACAATTTAAGCCTGTGGCTCAAGATGAAATGGATAGAAAGAGAGAAAGACTGGAAAGAAATGAAATCAATTAAGCGATTGTCACAATAGGCCAGGTGAGATAAAACCCATATCTGATGCAGGGAATTGACAGTAGAAAGGAAAAATCTGGGAGACAATTTAGGTAGAACTTAAAGATTTTATATGGGAGAATGATTCTGGAGAGACACTCATCAGGAATGATCTAGTGCCTGGCTATCAAGGAGTTAGAAGGGAAACAAGATCAATATTTTGAGTGTTAGTGCCTTTATGTCTTCAGGTACCACTAATTGGCATTGGGGATTACAAAGTGGAGGATGTCTGGAAGGAAAGATGAGTTAAGTCATAAATGTGTTTGGTTTGAAGTGTTGGTGGGAAATTCAAGGAGAGATATAGAAGTATTTGTGAGAAATTTGGGACAATATCCCAAGAGATAGGAATGTAGGCACAATTTTTCCTAGAAAGACAATGTAGAGAAGAGAATTTTAGGTAGAGGTAACAAGTGTGCAAAAGCCTAGAGATTAAAAGGGCCAGCACCCAACCTTATGCCCGTTACAAGTAGTGTGATAAGAGGAATATGGGGTGTAGGAGGGGCAAACAGGAGCCGAGACTAAATCTGTAAGACAAGATTAGGTCATAAAGGAACATGTATGAAAGATAAAGAATTATAGACTATGTCTTGTAAGTGATGGGAAACCATTCAACATACTCATGGCCATGTTATTGTACTTAAAGTAGATGGCACAGACTTCCAGACTTGACTTGAAATGGTCCTTTTCCAATGAGCTTGTCTGGATGATTCTAATTCTTAAAAAATCCTATCACCAAGACAAGTTCTTGCCTCTTCTTAGGCTCAGTGACGCTTTTTGCTCTGGATTAAAAAGTCACTTTTCTGCCACTGGAAAGAAGATGGCCTTTCTTACTCTATACCTTCAGCAACCTTCTCCCCTGGATTCTGAAGGAGGGGGATCAATTCTCAAAGTCATTTCTGGGAGAATCTGTGGACTGTGTTGCCAGAAGAGTCAAACCACCCCCTACATTGTTTTTGAGCATCTCTGGGGAATGTAGTGGAGGGTTTCTTCAGGAAGAGACCATCACGGATTTCTCTTCAGACAAGAATTTTCTGGCACAAATTCTGGAATTCTACTTCCTAGGGCCACCCCCTTGTTGATTGTGGTCACACCCTATCTAATGATTCTGTAATGAGAAGTAGCATGACATTGCCATCTTACATCTCTGACCCACATGTGAATGTGTTACCAACAGAAAGGAAACTCAGGAAATCAAAACAGGAAGGATTCTATTATCAGGCCAACGTGCCCACTATTGCAGTGCTATGAACGCCTTATTGGCATTCCTATTCACGTCCAACCCCAGTGTAATTAATCACTGGTGCATTTGCTATCTCAGGCTACAAAGATATGTCTTGAAGCCTTTTCAAGTTTCTTCCAAGCGTCTTGCCTTGGCATTTTCCCAAGCTGCTTCTTGAAGAACAGCAAGCTGGTATTTGGAGCATATGGCCATGGTCTGTTTGTGTGTTCATTAAATCAAGATACCAATGAAAAGAAAGCAGAAAGCTTTCTGTCCTTTAAATGAAATTGTCAACCCAGATATCTGCTGCCTTTCCCAAACCCTGGCCTGAAATGCCTGGCAAGTGAGGCTGTGTTATAATGACAGATTAATTCATATCGGACTTTGATGGTGGCCTGAAAACTTTTTTGACACCAGTTTTTAGGAGTTGCATTTAGAAAATCAGAATTGACTTTAGCGTCTCCAGTTCTTAACAACAGCATAGTTGGAGTGTCAACTGCTGAGATGAGGATGGGTGGGGAAATTTCAAAGCTGTCACAGCTGTGTGTAACAAGAAGGCAGTGGTGGCCAAAACCCACCGGAAGGGGGCTGTCTTCTGACTTGAGGCCTGTGCACAAGCAAGGCTGTGGCTTCCTCTTGCTCCCTCATTTTCCCTCACTCTCTCCTCCTGCCATGTAATGTGTCAAAAGCAAATGAAAATTGAGAGAATTCAGCTGAAAATAGAATTGAATTCTATTAGTCAGCCTAATAGTGAAGGTGCATTTGGAAATACAGTGCAGTATAGCTAATGTTTACCACTTGAATACTCATGCCCCAGGCTCAAAATGCATAATGATGCAAATTAAAATCCAGCAAATGGAGGAGCTGGAATCTCAAAGATAACCATACCTAACACAGAGTATGACAGAACATCTGCTCTTTAATTAATCTGACGTAAAGAAGGAAGCACTGCGTTAAGATGCACAGTGCTTATGACAACTGTTTTTTTGCATGTGGTGAACCTGCTCCTGGACTCCCTCATGTAATTGTTGCTGCTTTGTAACTCACACAAAGCCCAGCTGAACAACCCCTGTCAGCCAGAAAAGAAAATATGGGCAGAAAGGAGACTGAGAAGAAAATATGATGATTTCAGAATTTAAATCAGGCCAGGAACCAGTCACAACTTCCACTCTTGTGGGGTTGACCTGCCTGGGTGGTAGAAACTTAACCAGAATATTTCCTTTTGTAATATGAGAAATCAACTGTGTGTGTGTGTCTGTATATCCACATACACACATATATCAATGACATTAATATATGTCACATTTTATATTTTATAAAGAGCTTTGACATATAGTACAAGTGGTTAAAATGATAGGCTTTGGGGCTATACTGTCTGCTTGAATCATTTCACTATTTCCTAATCGGTAATACTGGGTTTTTGTTGTTCAGTCGTCCAGATGTGTCCAACTCTAAAATATTTACTCTGGGTCTCAGTTTCCTCATTTGTATAATAGGCCTAATAACAATTCCTTTTTTAGAAGGTTCTCAGATCAAACCAGTCAGTCCTAAAGGAAATCAGTCCTGAATCTTCATGGGAAGGACCGATGATGAAGCTGAAACTCTAATACTTTGGCCACCTGATGCAAAGAACTGACTCATTGGAAAAGACCCTGTTGCTGGGAAAGATTGAAAGCAAGAGGGGAAGGGGACAACAGAGGATGAGATGGTTGGATGGCATCACTGACTCAATGGACATAAGTTTGAGCAAGCTCCGGGAGTTGGTCATGGACAGGGAAGCCTTGTGTGCTGCAGTCCATGGGGTCGCAAAGAGTCGGACACGACTCAGCGACTGAAATGACTGAGGGACATGAGTATCATTGTCATCACCATTTATAGGGCATTAGCTGTGTGCTAGGGATAAATATATTACTTCGTTTACATGAATTAAGTCGTTCAATCTTTCCAACAACTGTCTCATAGTTAACAAGCTATTATGTGTAATACTCTTAAAACAGGGACTGATACTGATTTTAAAATACCCAACAAATGTTCAATTCAGTCGCTCAGTGGTGTCGGACTCTTTGCGACCCCATGAACCGCAGCATGCCAGGTCTCCCTGTCCATCACCAACTCCCGGAGTCCACTCGAACCCATGTCCATTGAGTCGGTGATGCCATCCAGCCATCTCTCCCTCTGTCGTCCCCTTCTCCTCCTGCCCCCAGTCCTTCCCAGCATCAGGGGGTCTTTTCCAAAGAGTCAACTCTTCGCATGAGGTGGCTGTGATAATTACCATGACTTTTTATGTCATCTATAATATATATTGGTATTTAATCTTCACCACTACCCTGTGAGAATGGGTCTGTTGGTTTCCCCGCTTTATATAGATGCCAGTTGAAGTACGGAAAGATTCATTCAGGTACCCGAAGCTAGACACTTAGAGAGTGACAGAACAGGGATTCCAGCCCCAAATCATTTGACTTAAAACTTTGTGCTTTCAGCCCTTTCTTATTTAAAACTAGGGGGATTGTAAAAATTGAAGGGGTTAAAAAAGAGGTGAACAATTTGAAATGCGTTGTAATAATGTTATTTGTTCAAATCCGTCCTACCAAATCAAGCATGCTCAGCTCTGAAGGAAAATGGAGGTTATCTCAGATGTCAAAACACTTCCCCGTGAATATTACGATTTTGGACACTGGCCATTTTATAAATTTCAATATTCATTTTTGCTCCACCGCTGTTTGGCATTCCTGTGGTATTTATTCACGAAGCATGAGGGTAATATCGTGGAAATGCGGAGGCATCAAGATCTTAATTTTGCTCTGACATGGAATCTATTCCTATTTCATATACAGGTTGGCTGTTATTTTCTAGCAGATGCTTTAAGGTTGATACATATAAAATTCACACACGGTTGAGAATTAGGCAGAGGGGAGGGCTAAAGGGAACAACAGGAGACGAGGATGAGGAGAGAAGTGAGATGCTTATGTTTTTTTTTTTTTTGACACCGAAATGGAATCTTTAAGTGTAAGTATTTCAAAGCCCTGGCAACGAATCCTCCTGTTTGCTGGGTGAGCTTCGTTTCATGGTGTTATTTCCCCATGGATATTAAGAGTCTTCCTGAGATGAGCCCGAGAAGCTAATCGCAAACAAACAAAGAGAAGACTGCAATGCCTATTCCCGACCACCCTGTTCCTTCCACTGGAGGGGGCTCTCTCAAGCCCTTCCCTTCAGATGTGAAAACAGACCAGATGGGTGTGCTATCTCCATCTTTTGGCCTTTAGCAGAGTCTCTGGAACAAAGCAGGGCAGCAGGGCTTCTTGAAGGCTTGCTTGGAGAGAGAGAGACAGAGAGGGAGAGGCTGGATGGAATCTTGAATAAAAATGATAGGTTATGCTTTAAGCTGAATAAAAATAAGCCATCTGAAGAATATATAGAAGTGGCATGCGTGCTGCCTCTGGAAAGATTCATTTTTATTTGTCTATCTATGGATAAAGGAGGAAGATAGATAAATTGAAAGGGAAGTGCCATTTCTGAAATGTTCACCTTGGCAAAGGGTTTGAAACAATATAAAAAAACAGCAGCTCTTCCAAAATGACGGCTTCCCTTGAAGTTCGGCCACCTCTCCCCCCCCTTCCTCGCCACCCCATGCGCCCCCCACCACAAAAAAAAAAAAAATTCAAAGCTAGCCTAGTCACTGTGGGGAAAAAGACAGCGATCTTTTGTACGTTGTTATAATTAGCTAGGCCCATTTCATCATCAGATTATAGAATGGGATGCAGTGTTAAAAAAAGAACTAAAGGAAGAAACCAGGAGGAATGACCATTTTAATTGCATGTTTATTCTGTCTTCGCTTTCCCAAATTGGTCTCGTTTCCTCTGAGTGGGGTAAGTGCCAGGGTATTCATAGGAGCAGGAGGCCAGGGTGGATTCCACCATTTACCAGCATTTGAATTACCTCCGGACGGTTTGGCGGCCTCTAAATTTATACCCTTGAAGGCACAGCAACGAGCCTTCATCTCCTATGGAAGAGACTTGAAAGCATGCCAGAAAAGGACCTCCATCCTGCCTTCTTAGAGTCCTGGCACGTAGAATCACACAAGAAAACAAAAGGCATTTGTGAGGAGCCGTCCAGGAAGAAAGATTAACAATATAAACCAAGGGGGGGAAAGAGAAAGAAAAGAAAAAGCCCTTTAAGATGGTTTTGTGCTTATTTTAATAGAACTTGCACAGTCTCTGAATATGCTCTAATCAAAACCAAATGCTTGTTGCTGTACAGCGCTCTTTCTTTGTTCGCTGGTAATGCCCACTCTGCTCCGATGGGGGTGGGGCTGGGGCTGCTGGCTTATCTCTCCCCCAGGAGTAAACAGCATCCTCAAGGTTAGGGCACGTGGCAGACTTGCAAAAAACCCCAGGAAAAACACCCATTGGCAGCTGGACCTTGTGGTCCCATCACCCCCAGGGCCTGATGGAAAAACTTGAAGATTTTTTTTTTTCCTATGCCTTTTGATCCTGAAATACGTAAGGAACAGGAAAAGGAGCTCCCTTTTTCCCCGTCCATCTCCATCTCTCGTTCACTCTGTCAGTCCATCTGTTCATCTCGATGGGGGGCTTGTCTCCCTCTTTCTTCCCTCTTCCCCCTCACCCTTCCTCCATCCACCTCTGTCCCTCGGTCAGTCTCTGACTCACTTCCGAAAAAAAAAGAAATCGGCCAGCTTTCAACTTGATTGGTTCATGTTGTCTGACCTTGACTTTCTGTGGGCTGGAAGGATTTCAGTCTTGGTTTTATCAGAATTAGCTTTTATCTGCACAGAAGTACCCGAGGAAGTCACTCATCTCCTCGTCTTTCACCTTAGGCTGGCTGCCTTCTCCTCTAATTTCTGTAACAACATGAAGAAAAGAAACAGGATGATTGTGATGGTTATGGAGATATGACTTTTCCTACAGGGCAGAGGGGATGAAGCCGTAATCGAGTCCTGGGCTCAGGATCAATGTCTTTGGGTGACGCTGGGTGAGGTTATTAAGGGAGTCAGGCGGTCTGTTTTGTTTCACCGCCAGACAGTTCTTTTCAAATGCTCATGGGGTGTCCTGCAGGAGGGGACTGGGAGGGAAGAAGAGGACCCCAGAAACCCAGAGACACAGCATCTGCACCTTTTCATGTCGCCCCAGCACCGTGCAGCCCAAATTGACTTTGTAAGATTGGCTCGGAAAATGAATACCCAGGACATCACTCTGTGTTACTTTCCTGTGAAATTACTTTTCTGAATGAAAATATTGAATTCCTTTGAAAGCAAGTAGTATAATATCTCTGGAAATGAAAATCCTGTGGAAATCACAAAGGAAAGAAGACTGAAGGATATGAAAGCTTTATATCTCTAAATGTTAGTCAGGCCCTGGATTTTATTTTATTTTTTTTCCTTGACAACAATCATAACTTCTCTTTCTGATGTTGATACACTGGGTGCTGGAAATCTCCTAGATGCTTCTATTACAGATTTAGGTTTTATCTACAATAAACAGCCAATATCATTATCTTAATTTACTACAGCATTTGTATGCACTCGGCACTTTTTGTAGTCTACTTGCCTTGCAAGTCTGACCTGCGGAATTTTCCTTGTCTCAAGGGGAGCATATTGACTTACCGCCAGGCTTTTGGTCGTCACAGACAGAGCTTCTGCTGAACTGACAGATGAACAGGGCAGATCCCTCAGAGGAGGCAGAGGCGTGGACGACAGGCCTTCTCACACTGCATCAGCTACCTGGTTGCTCACCATTATTCCTCAAATCATCTTGAGAGAGACGGCCTCCACCCTTCTTGTTATATTGACAGGCTCACCAGCTGTAGAGGGAATTTCTTGCAAATAAAAGCAGTCTCTAGAAACATGCTCACTCTTCCCATCTTCTCACTCATATCAGCTCTTTTAGGCTCGGTGAGTTGAAGCACCTTTGTTTTTTAGGTACATTATATTTGGTGTCTTTTTTTTTTTTTTTTTTTTAAGCAAAGTGTCAGTTGTCAACTGAATAAATTATAAAACGCCTCTCTTAACTTCTCCTCAGATCAGCACTCAAAAAAGGCAGGAAAGAGAGGAACAAACATTAAGGGAAGGATCTGGAAGCCCAATCAAGATAAAGTAATTTCCAAGGAGTATTACCTTTCGATAAAGGAAATGGAGCCCTCTGCCCAGGTGGAATTGTCGGCCTGCCTGATGCTGAGCTGGGCAGAACCACAGAGGAGATGGTTGAGATGCTTTCAGCCATGTTTGTAGTGTGCGGGGACCTGGGAGGTACTGGGTGACCAAGCCAGTATCAATTTCCAAAAGCTTTAGAAAACTTGGCAATGCTTCTGATTTGTAAATAGATTAAGTGGAAAAAAAATTGAGCAATTATAAAAGTTGCAGCAATCCCTGGGAATTAGCTATAATCCCTAAGAACAGATTATGCCCTCACATCTTCATTTCATTTTGCGGATCAAACTTTAGCCATTTATAAAATCCTATAGTCTCGAGTAGGATACTCGAGCTGGGTGCTTTGCAAAACCTTAAAGTGAAGATGAAAACAGCTTGATGACTTTCAATTTGATGGCTGTGTAATTGGCAGAGTGCTGCAGTGGCTGTCAGAAGGGAGATCCCTGGAGAAACAGTGAACCTGCAGGTCCTTGATCTGGCCCGGGGCCAACATCTTTTTATTGAGATAGGTGAAGACTTATTTGTTAAAGTGGCAGGTGATATGGAGCTGGAAGGAATCATAAAGAACTTGTCTTATATCAAAAATTAGATATTAAAACACTCAGACAGACTCTAGGGCTGACATTTAACATAAGTATGGATAATTCCATACTTCAATATAGTAAGTATGGCTTCATGTGAAACTTAAAACTTTGCAAGAAAGACAAATGATTGTGGTAAACAAAGTCAGTGTGAAAGATTCCTGATTCTTCTGGCCCCACCCAAAAGTTTTCTGCAAGATGTGGCTCAGCCCCAGTCAGTCTCTTCACAGAGGTGCTCAAGCATTCCTTTGAATCTCCCAAAGGAAAGATTGGGAAAGATTGAAGGCAAAAAAAGAAGAGATTGTCAGAGAATGAAATGGCCAGATGGCATCATCAATGCCATGGATATGAAGTTGGGCAGACTCCAGGAGATGGTGAGGGACAGGGAGGCCTGGCGTGCTGCAGTCCAGGGAGCACGCCATGAAGTCATGAAGAGTCAGACACAACTGGGTGACTGAACAACAACCACCAAAAAGAACTCATAATTATACTCTACATTTATATATATGACAATGGCTTTATATATGCACATGTTCCAGCATGTAACGGGTGCTCAAAAATATTCATGGCTTGAGATTCTGAATCACTTAAATTCTGTTGTTCCCTTGAGTAGTCCATGCTGCCTTCATTATGTGTACTTCTACCCTAGGACATTCCTTGTTTATATCTCCTTTTGCAGAAATCTTTCAATGTCTTAGTAAAATACTAGTGAGAATTAATATCCTAATGCAAACATCTGATATTAATTTTTTCATACCAATCTTCTTAAAGTCATTTGGCAAGGTGAGACTCATCACTGATTAATGATTCTCAAACATACCAATCTAATTCCAATGTCTTGTGTATTGAAGATCAAAAACACAGGTGTACAGGCATCTCTGGACATGACCAGTTGCTGAATTCCTTACAAAAGATGCCAGCCAAAATCAACATGCCCAAAGCAGTTTTCCAGTAGAGTAATGGTGCAGAAGAGATTTAAAATATTTCAGCCACTCTAGGGGGATATCACTATCTCTATTTAATCTATGGTTACTTAAGCCGGACTCAATAAGTATTTGGGGTGAGAGCTGGTGTGAACAGAAAAAGAGTTGAAATGATAAATCAGCTTCATTGTTCTGCCACAGGGTTCATGGTGATGGGTCATATCCTATCTTAGAATATTTTTTCTAAAATAAAAACTGTTAACAGTGAAGCATGTGCCATGTTGCTCTGTGTAGCTGTGGAATCACAAGCAGTTAATATGGGAAAGAAAACTGCAATGCAGAAAAACAGACACAGCACAACGTCTTACTTGACAAGCAATAGAGCAATAAAGGGGTTGAAGGATAGGTACTAGAGTGTTGTCATTCACCAACAGTTAGAGCCTCAGGTACTGTGGTACCCACCTACCGTGGTTTTTGCCACAGATTACATTGCATCATGTTTTATTTCACTGTAAGGCCTATATAAAATTGTCTATATATCAACTACATAAAACGCAAATGTATCTAGACCAAAATGGGCCTGTATAAGCTTTCATAGAAATAGCCACGGATCCATGAAATGTTGATTTACAGCTGTCCAGGTTTGAGGTGTAATGTGTGCAGAGTAAATGAGCATCATAGAATTTTCAGTCTCAAATTAGAACATTCTTTTTTGGTGTCATCACAGACCAGCAGTGTGCATGGAATCCTAGTATTAACACCCAAGCTATTTCTCTTCAAATTACTCTTAGCCAATTAGCAGCCAAGACATTCTTTGCCAGATCATGTGTCTTGAGTTAGTTTGGAAAACATGTGCATCAAACATTTCCTTCCTTGCTCCCATCTTTGATACCTTCCTTCTTTCTTCCCCACTGTGATAGGTGCTGTGAACCTGGTGGAAAAGAAGAGACGTGGAGAGCAATTGTCACAGCGCAGCGTGTTCTGTGCCATCATCTTAAAGGTATGTGTGGCATTTCACGGGAGCACAGATTTGGGGAATGGGTTTGTTCACAGAAGGTTTCCTGAAATAGGAATTAGGTTGAGTCTTGAAGCTAGTTTGTTATTTTCAGGACTCAGAAGAAACATTAAGTTTTAGAAGGCTTTTTCCCAAATTTTCTAGTCCTTCTTTAAGGCAGGGGTCCCAAACCTCCAGAATCTAATGCCTGATAATCTGAGGTAAAGCCGATCTAATAGTATAGAAATAAAGTGCACAATAAATGTAATGTAATTTTATCCCGAATCCACTCTCTCACTGACCCCACCCCCACTGCAGTCTGTGGAAAAATTGTCTTTCATGAAACTGGCCCCTGGTGCCAAAGAGGTTGGGCACTGCTGCTTTAAGGTACAAATGAAGAGCTAAAATTTATTTTTGTGGCTAAGTTGGCTCATTCTCTCTTGCTCTCTGTCAACTCTGCTTTTCATTAGAAATAAATTTGAAAAGTCCAAAAGCATGTTAATCTGGTTGCTAAGCTCAATTATTGAATAAGAACAAGTCAAGATCTTCTCGTAAGGAATATTGAGCAAATAAATGGAAGCAAAACTTCTTAATGGCATGGTGGTGGCAAATGTCTCTTGGGAAAGGGAATTCCATTTTTTTCTGTTCTCAGAGAAGTTAGCAGGGGTGGAAGATGCCACAGTGGAGTATTTGGAAGGCCTTGCCTACACAGCTGTACAGCTCAGTCACCACTGACAGTGTGAAGGAGTTTTGAGGAGGTAGATTGCACCCAGATGGGGGAGGAATAGCAGATGAGTCATTAATATCATATGTGTGTTACAATAAGACGGCTCAGGATCTGGATTTGAAGCACTAAATGCATGTCACCCACACCTTGCTTTGTACAGTAATTGAAAGACCTGGTTGAGCTGAGTAGAGAAAATGTAGCAGGAAAATAACAGGACATTAGTCCGATTCCTGATTCATCAGTTATTAATAGTGTGACCTTCCATTGCTTATTAAACCTTTAGGACTCACACTCCTCATCAGTGCAGTTCTGGGGGGTAAGGGACTGGCTTATAATAAATTGTCTCTAATACAGAATATAACTTAAAAACTTTCACCAAATTGCAAAAGGAGAGTTCAGTTTAATTCCTATAGGTTCACTGCATGTACTTTTCTCCTGTGAAATCTTTTCTATAGAGACGTAAGCAAGCATATCTGGAAAAGATGTAGAAGGCATATTATACCCCAGAGCTAATAAGGGTTCACTAATTCTCTGTCTTGCATCTATGTACCTCAAACATCTGATTTCAAACTTCTTGTCCAAACCCATTTCCAGTTATTCACCTTCAAGCATTTCCCATCTTAGTCAATTCTCATAGTTGTCTGAAAATATCAGGCCTATTTTCACCTCCATCCCTTGACTTGTTTTCTTAGAAAGTTCTGTACCGAAGTGACCCCTGTATTCAAATTCAATCCATTCTTCATAGCCCATTGTATGGGAACGTATGGGAACTACTTCTGTGAACCAAACCTGACTGCCTCCTCCCTGAAGTTGAGAGGGATCTCAGCTCTCCTGCAGGCCAGCCACCTCTCTTAACAACACTCAACTTGCTTTCTACCTTGTATTAAATTCGTTTGTCTAAGTATCTGTTTCCTTATTATAGAAGGACTGGATCTTATTAATGCGTATGCTCCCAGAGCTTATCAGAATGCTTGGAACATAGTGAACAATCAGTTTATTCTGGTGGAATGCGATCAGGGAAAGATTGTATTTTTTTGGGGGGGGGGACAGGAAAGTAGGATTTACTGGTGGGCATGAGTAAGGTGGGGACAGCGCCAAGGCTCTCATGAGTGCAGGGCCCAGCATTTGTCCAGAGGGCCACGATTAGGGATGTATTTGATCCCATAGCCATCCAAGATGAGCTGCTTTTCTGCTGTCATGTTTTCAAATTCATCCATTTTAAATTTAATGAATCCCCACTTCTTGGAGATGTGGCTCTTCTAGTGGCCAGGGAACTTGACCGTGGCCCTGTAGAGGGCCTCAGTCACATGCTCCTTGTTCTACACCTTGGTATGGATGGACCTGATGACTTGTCCAATGCGAACCCTGGCCACTGTGTCCTGAGGCTTTCCAAAATTGCTGCACATACCTGTCTGGAGCCTGGATTGGAGACAGCATGCCTGTCATGAATATCCACTGGACATTATCTATCTATCTTCAAGGTCCCTTAGGGCAACCTGTATGGGCAACAGGCTGCATACACTACTGAGAAGCCTGTGTTTGCAGCTGTTGCATGCTGGGCCCCCATGAGAGATGGTGTTTTTTAAATGGACAGTCATTCAGAGTGAAAGTATCAGCCCTGTCACCAGCACAAGGCTGCCCATGATCTTTCCCACCTTCTGCTCCAACCACACCGGTCTACTTGCTTTCTGCTGATGGAGCTGGTCCAAGCCTCTTCCTGCCTTAGGGAATTTGCTTCAGTTGCTTCCCCTGCCTCCAAGCTCTTCCCCAGATAACAGCAAATCCCTGCTCTCACTTCCATCTGATTTTTGCTTAGGGAGACCTTCTCTGACCACGTTTTATAAAACGGCAATTTATAAAACTTTCCATTTTTTCTCTCTTTTGTCTCCATAGCATTCATGACTACCTGACACAATATATATTGATTTGTTTGGTAGCTATTTGTTGGTCCTAGCAGAATGGAAGGTCGGGAGGGCTTTACCCACAGTGTCTACAACTATGCCTGGTGCACAGTAAACCCTGCATGTCTTACCTTCAGTTCATTTCAGTTCAGTTGCTCAGTCATGTCTGACTCTTTGCGACCCCATGAATCGCAGCACGCCAAGCCTCCCTGTCCATCATCAACTCCCGGTCTACCCAAACCCATGTCCATAGAGTCGGTGATGCCATCAAGCCATCTCATCCTCTGTCGTCCCCTTCTCCTCCTCCTCCCAATCCTTCCCAGCATTAGGGTCTTTTCCAGTGAGTCAACTCTTCGCATGAGGTGGCCAAAGTATTGGAGTTTCAGCTTCAAAATGAACACCCAGGACTGATCTCCTTTAGTATGGACTGGTTGGATCTCCTTGCAGTCCAAGGGACTCTCAACAGTCTTCTCCAACACCACAGTTCAAAAGCATCAATCCTTCAGAGCTCAGCTTTCTTCACCGTCCAACTCTCCATACATGACCACTGGAAAAGCCATAGCCTTGACTAGATGGACCTTTGTTGGCAGCGTAATGTCTCTGCTTTTAAATATGCTATCTAGGTTGGTCATAACTTTCCTTCCAAGAAGTAAGCGTCTTAATTTCATGGCTGCAATCATCATCTGCAGTGATTTTGGAGCCCCCAAAAATAAAGTCTGACACTGTTTCCACTGTTTCCCCATTTATCTGCCATGAAGTGGTGGGACCAGGTGCCATGATCTTAGTTTTCTGAACGTTGAGCTTTAAGCCAACTTTTTCACTCTCCTCTTTCACTTTCATCAAGAGGCTCTTTAGTTCTTCTTCACTTTCTGCCATAAGGGTGGTATCATCTGCATATCTGAGGTTATTGATATTTCTCCCGGCAATCTTGATTCCAGCTTGTGCTTCTTCCAGCCCAGCATTTCTCATGATGTACTCTGCATATAAGTTAAATAAGCAGGGTGACAATATACAGCCTTGACGTACTCCTTTTCCTATTTGAAACCAGTCTGTTGTTCCATGTCCAGTTCTAACTGTTGCTTCCTGACCTGCATACAGGTTTCTCAAGAGACAGGTCAGATGGTCTGGTATTCCCATCTCTTTCAGAATTTTCCACAGTTTAATGTGACCCACACAGTCAAAGGCTTTGGCATAGTCAATAAAGCAGAAATAGATGTTTTTCTGGAACTCTCTTGCTTTTTCGATGATTCAGCGGATGTTGGCAATTTGATGTCTGGTTCCTCTGCCTTTTCTAAAACCAGCTTGAACATCGGAAGTTCACGGTTGACGTATTGCTGAAGCCTGGCTTGGAGAATTTTGAGCATTACTTTACTAACGTGTGAGATGAGTGCAGTTGTGCGGTAGTTTGAGCATTCTTTGCAATTGCCTTTCTTTGAAATTTGAATGAAAACTGACCTTTTCCAGTCCTGTGGCCACTGCTGAGTTTTCCAGATTTGTTGGCATATTGAGTGCAGGACTTTCACAGCATCATCTTTCAGGATTTGAAATAGCTCAACTGGAATTCCATCACCTCCACTAGCTTTGTTCGTAGTGATGCTTTCTAAGGCCCACTTGACTTCACATTCCAGGATGTCTGGCTCTAGGTGAGTGATCACACCATCATGATTATATGGGTCATGAAGATCTTTTTTGTACAGTTCTTCTGTGTATTCTTGCCACCTCTTCTTAATATCTTCTGCTTCTGTTAGGTCCATATCATTTCTGTCCTTTATCAAGCCCATCTTTGCATGAAATGTTCCCTTGGTATCTCTAATTTTCTTGAAGAGATCTCTAGTCTTTCCCATTCTGTTGTTTTCCTCTATTTCTTTGCATTGATCACTGATGAAGGCTTTCTTATCTCTCCTTGCTATTCTTTGAAACTCTGCATTCAGATGGGAATATCTTTCCTTTACTCCTTTGCTTTTCACTTCTCTTCTTTTCCCAGCTATTTGTAAGGCCTCCTCAGACAGCCATTTTTCTTTTTTCATTTATTTTCCATGGGGATGGTCTTGATCCCTGTCTCCTGTACAGTGTCATGAACCTCCGTCCATGGTTCATCAGGCATGCCGTCCATCAGAATTTGTCACTTCCGCTGTATAATCATGAGGGATTTGATCTAGGTCATACCTGAATGGTCTAGAGGTTTTCCCTAGTTTCTTTAATTTAAATCTGAATTTGGCAACAAGGAGTTCATGATCTGAGCCACAGTCCGCTCCCGGTCTTGTTTTTGCTGACTGGATAGAGCTTTTCCATCTTTGGCTACAAAGAATATAATTAATCTGATTTCAGTGTTGACCATCTGGTGATGTCCATGTGTAGAGTCTTCTCTTGTGTTGTTGGAAGAGGGTGTTTGCTATGGCCTGTGTGTTCTGTTGGCAAAACTCTATTAGCCTTTGCCCTGCTTCATTCTGTACTGCAAGGTCAAATTTGCCTGTTATGCCAGGTGTTTCCTGACTTCCTACTTTTGCATTCCAGTCCCCTATAATGAAAAGGACATCTTTTGGGGGTGTTAGTTCTAATAGGTCTTGTAGGTCTTCACAGAACCGTTCCACTTCAGCTTCTTCAGCATTACTGTTCGTGGCATAGACTTGGATTACTGTGATATGAATGGTTTGCCTTGGAAATGAACAGAGATCATTCTGTTGTTTTTGAGATTGCATCCAAGTACTGCATTTCAGACTTAGTCTTACCTCCAGCATCTGCTTAGTCTCATCAGCATGTCTTAGATTTCTCTAGACTCAAACCATCATGAAATCAATGCTGCTTTCTTGCTTCTGGGCCCACACCTCTTCTTCCACAATCTCTCTTCTGCATCACAGACCTCAGTTTAAGAACCTCTGATCCAATGGAGCAGGAAAATACGAACTACAGAGGTAGTCATAGGATTCACAGTATACATTAAAAGAATGTCAAGGGGTAAATAGCTGAAGAAAAAAAATAGTAAAGGTATGTGGTTTATATACCTCATAATCAGAACCTCATAATCAGAAACAGTTGGATGAAGCCTACTCGTTATCAATAATATGTTTTAGCTTAAAAGAGGGCCAATGGCTGGTGTTCATAGTGGGCCCATAACTTGAGTGAGATTCAAGGATACACGGAAACTTTCATAAGTAGTTTCCATGTGCAAGGCATGTTATGGACTTAAAGGGACTTGATAGATTCTGCTCTAAAGAATTTTGTGTCAATGATATGGTGCATTCTTATTCTTCAGTAAGAAATCCTTGGAAATGATCCATTAAACTTGATCTTGTAGAGTAATTTAATATGTAAGATTAAAATTGTTATTAGATTCAATGGCAATTATAACAGGTCTACTTCTTTTAGAATGACCTTGATCTGCACTCAGAACTGTAATTATTTGAAACCACTGGCCTCTTAGTTTCTATTTCTGACCAATTTTATGTGTTGGTTTGGGGTGGGTTCCATAAAAATCTTGACTTGGCTGCACCCTAGTCAAATAGGTCATATTTGGCTGTTAGGTACTCATGTTGGAAAACACAAGTGTCAAGTCAAGGGCTTTGAAGAGATAAGATGCATGGGTGAAGTAGAGGGAAAAGGAGAAGATGACTTTTAAATCTATTGAATGAGTATTTATTGAGCATCTTCTGTGCACCAGCACTGCCTGAGTAGTGAACATACAAAGATAATTAAGGGATGCTTCCTGTCCTTGAGGGAATCAATGTCTAGATTTTAAGTCTAGATGACAGGGGTTGTTGGCAGAAATGAAGAAGAAAGCGAGGGACACCAAGTGGATTAAAGATGAGAAGTTAAGACTTGGGCTTGTTGAATTTGAGATGAAAGCAATATATCCAAATGGTCGTTACCATGCTTTTGAAATGAGCCAGAAGTCTTGTGGGGAAAATGCAGGGAATAAATGATAGACCAGCATGACATGGATGTGAAAAGTCTGTTTTCTATTGAGAAGTATACATTTGATACTTCATGGATGGGAGAAGGGTATTGGGTTGTTGTTTTTTTTTCCTCTTTTTTTCCCCAATTTAAGTTAGGACTTCTTGCCAAGTTTCTGCTTAGGAATTCTGAACTGAACTTCAAATGTTTAGGGGCTTCAGTCTTAAAACACATTTGGAGTTGTGGCTTCTTGTTCAAGGAAGAAAACCCCTTCAAGTACATCAAAGAGCTGTGAGAAAAAGATACAGTGTGTTGACAATTTGTGTAAGGGCATCAAAACCAGAAATATTTCTCTGCTGTACACACATATTTCGAAGTTAAGGGGGGAAGGTCTCTGGTGCGAGGCTTCTGTTGCTGTGTTAAACCCCCAATACTTGGGAAATAGCACATTCATTGTACCAAAAATATGACTTGACTCACCTGGTAATTTCAAGCCAAGGTCTAGAGGATGTTTTCTCTGGTAGGTAACTTTTGAATAATTGTGAGGCATCTCGTTGCAGGGGTCAAGTAAGAAGAGTCAGGGAATAGAATCAGGGAGAGGAATGTTGCCAGAACACCAGAGGCCATTTGACCCAGGGACTCAGGGAAACTCCTTACAAATTCAATTTCAGGCATGGTGGCCAGGATCTTGTGAGGGGATGATGTCACAAGATTGCTTGTGTTGATTTAAGTCCCATTTCTCTCCTTCATCTTTTTGTTAAAGTGGGTACAGAGTAAAACCCACATCTGCAAGGGGTGAACCTACTATTAAATTCTTGGTTAGAGGAGCCTCAGCATCACATTCACACAGATGGGGTCTGGAGCCCCGGTTGCATCACGTGCTTTCTGGATGAATTCGGGTAGGTTTTCCCGCCCTCCTGAAGCTTCTGTTTTATTTGAAAAATGGAAACAATAATGCCAGCTTCACAAGGTTGTTGCTTGAATGAATGAATGTTGGATATAAAATGCCTAGGAGATGACTTGACGCTTAGAAAGAGCTCAGTAAATGCCACCCCACCCCAACCTCCCTTTGTTGTTTCCCTTGGTGGGATAAAATAATCTAAAACCTCGTTCAGGATAAAATGAAGATGTCAAATTAAGAAACCTTGGAGGCAGTTATTTGGATGTTCTAGCTCTGCCACCGCCAGTGGGCCTGACCTGAGGCAAGTCACTTAACCTCTCTCACCTCCATTTTCTCACCTACAAATTAAAGTTAACAAATGCTTGTAAACTGGAATCAAGTTAAACTCCTAGGCAGAGAAGAAGCAGATTAGCAAATGGTTAGGAAGGTCAACTCGATAGAGTTAGGCTTCCTAAATTCCAACCTGGGCTCCGAAACTTACTTGTTCCGACTTTGGCCTAGTTACTAAAGATCACTGTGTCTCAGTTTCCTTATCTGATAAGGAGGGATAATAATAGTAGTTTATGTCCCATAGATATAAAGAGTAAATCAGAGAATGCAGGTAAAACTCCTAGCATATGCCTAGCACATAATAGGTACTCAGTACATATCTTTATGATCACAGGGAACTCTGTTGAAAACCTTGTGACTTATGACCAAAGACTATAGACTGAATTAGCAGAGAAAGTTTGAAGTGTGATTTTGAACTGCTCTGACCTAGATACCCTGAGTAGACCTTTCAGATTTCTGTTCTCTAGTGGAGTGCAGTGTGAGAATCTCCCTGCAATGCAGGGGACTCGGGTCCAGTCCCTGGGTCGGGAAGATCTCCTGGAGAACAGAATGGCTCCCACTCAAGTATTCTTGCCTGGAGAATGGAGAATTCCATGGACAGAGGAGCCTGATAGGCTACAGTCCATGGGATCACAAAGAGTCAGAACTGAGTGACTAAGTACACAGTGACTTATATTGTTAACAAGTCAGCTCATTCCTCAGCCTCTCTCTATGGAGCTGGGCTTCCTTGAAATAGATGGGCCTCCAAATCAGAACCCTTGGAAGAGTGTTGGGATTTTTCTAGTTTGGAATAATTTTATCTACAGCTTAAGAAAAACCTACCCTATAGTAATCCTCAAGGCTTTCAAGCCCTGACAGTATAGAAAGTCTCAACTGAATGCTGCTGTTGAGTAAGCAGAATCTGAAATGCTGTTTGCAATTCTGTTGCCCAAATAAACTTACATGAGGCTCAGACCTGAATTAGGTAGTAAGAGTTGCCAGCCACGTCTCCTTGTGCAGCCTTAGTAAGGGTGGAGGTGCTGTACTTGACATCTCTGTGAATGATGAATCCAGTTCGTTGCAGTTCTGTTTCTTGCTGCTGTCTAGAAACTTCTCTATAGAGAAGTTCCAAGGAAGAACGTGGCTGTGGTCACCTGCAGCACAACCAGAGAAAAGAAGACATAACCAGGGCTAGACTGAGTCCCTTAGAACAGGGGTCCCCAACCCCTAGGCCATGGACCAGTACCAGGCTGCACAGAGGAGGGGAATGGTGGGCCAGCGAGCAAAGCTTCATCCATATTTACAATTCTTCTCCATTTTTCTCCCCCAGATGGGACCATCTACTTGTGGGAAAATAAGCTCAGGGCTCCCACTGATTTTGCACTGTGATGATTTGTGTAATTATTTCATTATATGTCACAATTTAATAATAGAAATAAAGTACATAGTAAATGTAATGCTTGAGTCATCCTGAAACCATCCCCCCAACTAGTCCATGGAAAAATTGTCTTCTATGAAACCAGTCTCTGGTGCCAAAAACGTTGGAGACTGCTGGTTTAGAAGACTTATGTGCTAAAATTATGTGTCCCACCTCCACCCCTACCACTATTCCCTACATTATATGCAATGAAAAGCAAATGTAAATTATAAAATTGGTCTTGTTCAGTCGCCCGGTTGTGTCTGACTCTTTGCGACCCCATGGACTGCAGCATGCCAGGCCTCCCTGTCCCTCACCATCTCTCAGAGTTTGCCCAAGTTCATGTTCATTGCATCAGCTATGCCATGTAGCCATCTCATCCTCTGACGCCCTCTCCTCCTTCTTCCCTCAGTCTTTCCCAGCATCAGGGACTTTTCCAATGAGTCATCTGCTTGCCTCAGATGACCGAAATACTAGAGCTTCAGCATCAGTCCTTCAGTGAATATTCAGGGTTGATCTCCCTTAAGATTAACTGGTATGATCTCCTTGCTGTCCAGGAGACTTTCATGAGCCTTCTCCAGCATGACAGTTCAAAGGCATCAATTCTTTGGCATTCTACCTTCTTTACGGCCAGCTCTCACAACCATACCTGACCACTGGGAAAGCCATAGCCTTGGCTATATGGACCTTTGTCAGCAGAGTAATGTCTCTGCTTTTCAACACACTGTCTAGGTTTGTCATCACTTTCCTGCCAAGAAGCAGTCATCTTCTGATTTCATGCTGCATTCACCATCTGCAGTGATTTTGGAGCCCAAGAAAAGAGAATCTGTCACTGCTTCCACCTTTTCCTCTTCTATTTGCCATTCAGTAATGGGACTGTATGCCATGATCTTAGTTCTTTTGTATTTAGTCTTAAGCCGGCTCTTTCACTCTCCTCCTTTACCCTCATCAAGAGGCTCTCTATTTTCTCTTCGATTTCTGCCCTTAGAGTGGTATCATCTGCATATTTGAGGTTGTTGATGTTTTGCCTGCCTATCTTGATTCTGGCTTGTAACTCATCCAGCCCGGCATCTCAGAATGTGCTCAGCATACAGGTTAAACAAACAGGGTTACAGCAGACAGTGCTGTCGTGTACTCCTTTCTCTATCTTCAGCCAGTCAGTTGTTGCATACAGGGTTCTGACTGTTGCTTCTTGACCCACATACAGGTTTCTCAGGAGACAGGTAAGATGGTCTGGTGTTCCCATCTCTCTAAGAGCTTTCCACAGTTTGTCATGGTCCACACAAAGGCATTAACTTAGTCGATGAAACAAAGGTAGGTGTTTTTCTGAAATTCCCTTGCTTTCTCTATAATCTAGCGAATGTTGACAATCTGATCTCTAGTTCCTCTTCCTTTTCTAAACTGAACTTGGACATCTGGAAGTTCTTGGTTCACATAATGCTGAAGCCTAGCATGCACGATTTTAAGCCTGACCTTACTAGCATGGGATATTAGTGCAATTGTCCGATGGTTAGCACATTCTGTGGTACTCTCCTTCTTGGGAATTGATCCACTGGAGGAGGGAATGGCAAACCACCCCAGTATACTTGCTGTGAGAACATCATGAACTATATAAAAGGCCAAATTATAAACTGATTATAAACTAAGTGTATCCAAATCCAGCAAAGTTCTGATTTTCCATGATGGTTTTAAAATGTGTCTACACATTTTTTAAAAAAATCCCTGCTGTTTTTGGTGCTCAGTGCAAATGTTTACCATTCATCATCAAACCCTGACCCAGGATGACCCAGGTGATCTTGACCTTGGGATCACCATCCAGAGACAGTGTGTGAGGTATCTGGAAAATGATTGTCCTTCTGATAAATGATTATAACTAACCGAGTGGGTCATCTGTTAAATGTTTGTTTTCACCACAAGAAGGGCAGAGATGGCAGGAAATAAGGGTGACATCTCCCTAGGAGTACTAGTCCTCGGCAGAAATGGCACACACGAGACTTTGGAGTGAGCACAGAGTTCAGAACTCTAGAATTAACCTCGTAACTGGTTTCCTCTACTCTAGTCTGACTTATTTCCAATAGACTATATTGTTGCTGGAGTGAAACCTTTTTTAAAATGTGACCATGATAATCTTCTATTTAAAATACTTTATGTCAAGTCTCACTGTTGCCTACAGAGTAAAGAGACACTCCTTCCTTTGCACCTCAAGGTTCTTTTCAACCACTTCTTCCTACCTGTTGAGTTCTATTAATGTCCCTCCCTATGGCCTCAACTGACCCTCTGCTCTAGCCACGCACAGATACTCTTCCTAATCTCTAAATTGTTTCCATTGCTTGCTTTTCTGTTCCACTTTCATCCACCTGGTAAACTTCCAGTCATCTCTTAGAACCCAGCCCGTACGTCCCTTCCTGTGGCCTGACTTCCCCGATTCTGTAGGTGGACTTTCTCTCCTTTGTGCCCTCATGCCCTTGGTATGAACTCTGTGGTCACACTTATGCTACAGCCTTTCAGACATGGTGGTTTCCATGTCTGTATCGTCTTTGCAGCTGTGAGTTCCTTGAGGGCTGTGACCATGCCTTTTCACTTGAGTATCTTCACTGACTTTACAGTGCCCAGCACATAATAGATGCAAAAGAATGTTTGCTGAATAAATGCAATAACTAGTCATAAACTGTCACTAATACCTACTTCCACGATGGCAGAAACAGTGTAGCTGGCACTCAGTTGAATGAATGACTGAGGGAATGAAAAGCTCATAGAACTGTTATGAAAATCAGAATGAACACTCCAGAAACTTTGTGAACCATGAATAGGTGGGCCTTGGCAAGGGGCTGTTACTGCGATTGCAATGAGCACAGTCCCCTGGTTTTCATAGCAGTGTGACCATGTGCAAAAGGCCACAGGAGCCAGCTTTCACCTGCCTGCCTGTCACCCCAGGTAAGGAAAAGGCAGAGTTCCATTGACTAGATGTGTAATGGGGTGAAAGTGAACCTGCTGCTATTTCTTTCACAGCTTGTGAAGGCTGTAATGAAAAGATCTGAGAGACTCTTTCACCCTGGTCCTGGAAGAAGAGTGTCATAAATGTCCAATTTGCCACTGATTGCCACATTGGCCCAGGGATTCCACAGCAACAAGACATTCAAATATAGCTACTAGAGGTACACATGTTGGAAAAATGCCTTAGTCTCTGTTATTTCTCTGAGTAGAAAAATCTGAATAACTAAGACCACAATTAGTGAAGCAACTATTCTGGGATCTCAGAGTCAGACACAAGTGAGCTACTAAGCACACACACATACACACACAAACATAAGAGTGGGTGTATTGTCAACATTTTAGGGAAAACAGAGCTCAGTCAGGTTAAGATATTTTTCCTAAATCACTCTGCGTATCAGTCAGGTTTCACTATACAGTTATACTGAGGTAACAAACATCCCCAATGTCTCACTGTCTTGGGACAACAAGCCTGTAAGTCTCAGTTGTATTACATTCCTAGTGCAGTATCTGAAAGCAGCTTTGACTCTGCCCTGTGTGTCTTCTTTATTCCAGAACCCAGGCTGAAAGATAGTCTTGATTTGCGGTATATTATTCTCATGAGGGCTTCCCTCATGACTCAGACAGTAAAGAATCTGCCTGCAATGTGGGAGATTTGGGTTCGATCCCTGGGTGGGGAAGATCCCCTGGAGAAGAGAATGGCAACCCACTCCAGTATTCTTGCCTGGAGAATTCCGTGGACAGAGGAGCCTGGTGGGCTACAGTCCATGGGATCACACAGAGTGGACATGACTGAGTGACTAACATTTTCACTTTTATTTCCATGAGAGAGAGAAAAGAACAATGGCCCACCTCCCAAAGGCTCTTAAAGCTCTTCAGTTGTGACATCCATTACTTCAACACACATGCCCTTGGCCAAAGCACGTCACACAGCCAAGCTTGTAGTCAAGAGGATGAGTGAGGACTTCTCCCATAGAGAGACACCCAAGTCCCATGGCAACGGACAGGAACGGATGATTGAGAAAGAAATAATTAGGGTCATAAGAAATAATTAGGGTCAATAAGAAAATCACCTACTAAGTCACAGAGCTGGGTTTAAAACTAAGGTTTTTCCTAATTCAAATTCCAAGTTCTTTCCACCATACCAAGTGATCTCTGATGGGAACCTCACTGCAGATTTATTGACTTTGATGACAGGAGCCCTGAGTAGAACTCTAAGGCTTGATTTCTGAAAGTGCAGGAGAAGGAAGAACTAAGGACCCATCTTGTCACTTAAGAGAACAGGATTGCAAGTGTGTGTCAGGGAAGTCCTGCGCTGTTGTCTGTCAGTGTAATTGGCATGAAAAACCTACGCTCTCTCTGCAGCCCTTACTGCTCGAGTAAATCTCCCACTGTACCTCCCATTACCCCTCGCTTAAAGCACCGATTATTCCTTTATTAGAGCTCAGCCACAAGTAGGCCATGAATTTTTATGGCTTTTCCAGATCTCATAAGGCAATGAGAATCATCCATTTAAACACAGTCACTAAACTCCACCACAGGTTTATGACCTGATATAGCATTTCACCACCATTTAAAAGAAGCCGCACCCACTCATCCTTTCTTGGAACATTTTGTCTTCTCCTTGAAAGAAAGAAAATCCAAACTTCTCACTTTCAACCCCTTTCTCCTGTTCAGTGGTTCCCTTGAGATGTGGCCAGGTTGAAATGGCACCATCAACTTAAGTCTGAATGCCCCATCTTTGGGAATAACTTCTACCTAGGGGGGAAATTACTGCAAACTTTTCCCAGCCTCTTCCAGTTCCCTTGGAATATTTATTCTGTTTAATTGACGTGTGCCTTCATTGGGCAGTTTATTCACCAAACACTAATTGTGTAACTACTATGTATCCAACAATGTGCCAGGCATGACTGAACTTCCATTCATACTGCCATGGGCTGCCTTTCTGTGAGGAAACAAGAAACGAGAGAAGACACAGCTGATTCTTGCCGGACTTCAAAGCAATTTCATGTGTATTGTCTTGTGTGACTATGTCCATGACCTTCACCATTGTCCAGAGTCATCTCACCTTGAACATGGTGCAGCTAAAATGTCCTTGAGTTTTGTCTGGAACTCAAGGGTATGGCTGAGCACCGTTGGGTGTGTGGCTCTGAATCCAGAGCTTGGTTCCATGGAGAAAGAAACTGCATCTCCAAAGCAGTTCAATTTCTGAAACTAACCACTGTATTTGCTGCTAGCAAACTATTTCGAAGAGCATCCTGCCATCAAGTTAACTACTCTTAGCTTCCACATAATGAGATTCTTTTCCCCTGAGTTTTCCCCCCATAAATTAGAGACGTTCATATCTATAGTTACTGGACTTTTCCTTCTGGATTTTCACAGATACTTTTCAACTCAACATGTCTCAAAGCAAATTCACTATCTCCCACATCTACTTACTCTTAAATTTGCTCATCTTCTTTTCTTTCTCTCTTGGTCAGTGTGCAAATCATGTACCCATTCACCTGCATTTGTAACCTGGGAGACAGCCTTGATTCCTTATTCTCCTTTATCTGCCCCAGTCAATCAGTTACTAAGCCCTGCCTTTCTTGCTTTCTTAGCATCTTTCAAATAAGTAATGTCTACTCCATGACTGCTGCCTCTGCCTTTCCTTACCAGGATTCCTACAGCCCCCCTTCCAACTGTGGTCTTCTTGCCTCTAGGCTCACTCTCCTCCCGCCCAACTTAATCAGAATTTCCAGAGTGACCTTTCTACACTCAAATATAATCATGTCACTCTCCTTTATAAAGCCTCCATCGGTCCTTCAGTGTGCTCAGCAGAAAGGCCTTCTTTTTCAGCACAGAGCAACAAAAGCCTAATTAGAGGCTTCCCACCTCCCATTTCCCTAATTCCTACCCCTCAAAATGTATGTTATAAACAAATCGTGTCAACTTCCATGCCTATTTCTGGAAATGAGCCTCTATTCCCCCCCACATATGCTATACTGCCTCTTTTTTTTTTTTTTAATAAATTTATTTATTTTAGTTGGGGGCTAATTACTTTACAATATTGTAATAGTTTTTGCCATACATTGACATGAATCAGCCATGGGTTTACATGTGTTCCCCTTCCTGGACCCCCCACCCACCTCCCTCCCCATCCCATCCCTCTGGGTCATCCCATTGCCCCGGCCCTGAGCATTTGTCTCATGCATCGAACGTGGAATGGTGTTCTGTTTCACATATGATAATATACATGTTTCAGTGCTATTCTCCCAGAACGTCCCACCCTCACCTTCTCCCTCAGAGTCCATAAGACTGTTCTATGCATCTGTGTCTCTTATTCTGTCTCGCATATAGGGTTATCGTTACCATCTTTCAAATTCCATATATATGCATTAGTATACTGATTGGTGTTTTTCTTTCTGGCTTACTTCACTCTGTATAATGGGCTCCAGTTTCATCCATCTCAGTAGAACCGATTCAAATGTATTTTTTTTAATGGCTGAGTAATATTCCATTGTGTATATGTACCACAGCTTCCTTATCCATTCATCTGCTGATGGACATCTAGGTTGCTTCCATGTCCTGGCTATTGTAAACAGTGCTGCGATGAACATTGGGGTACACGCGTCTCTTTCAATTCTGGTTTCCTCAGTGTGTATGCCCAGCAGTGGGATTGCTGGGTCATATGGCAGTTCTATTCCCAGTTTTTTAAGGAATCTCCACACTGTTCTCCATAGTGGCTGTACTAGTTTGCATTCCCACCAACAGTGTAAGAGGGTTCCCTTTTCTCCACACCCTCTCCAGCATTTATTGCTTGTAGACTTTTAGATAGCAGCCATCCTGACTGGTGTGAAATGATACCTCATTGTGGTTTTGATTTGCATTTCTCTAATAATGAGTGATGTTGAGCATATTTTCATGTATTTGTTAGCCATCTGTATGTCTTCTTTGGAGAAATGTCTGTTTAGTTCTTTGGCCCATTTTTTGATTGGGTCGTTTATTTTTCTGGAATTCAGCTGCAGAAGTTGCTTGTATATTTTTGAGATTAATTGTTTGTCAGTTGCTTCGTTTGCTATTATTTTCTCCCATTCTGAAGGCTGTCTTTTCACCTTGCTTATAGTTTCCTTTGTTGTGCAAAAGCTTTTAATTTTAATTAGGCCCCATTTGTTTATTTTTGCTTTTATTTCCAATATTCTGGGAGGTGGGTCATGGAGGATCCTGCTGTGATTTATGTCGGAGAGTGTTTTGCCTATGTTTTCCTCTAGGAGTTTTATAGTTTCTGGTCTTACATTTAGATCTTTAATCCATTTTGAGTTTATTTTTGTGTATGGTGTTAGGAAATGTTCTAGTTTCATTCTTTTACAAGTGGTTGACCAGTTTTCCCAGCACCACTTGTTAAAGAGATTGTCTTTTCTCCATTGTATATTCTTGCCTCCTTTGTCGAAGATAAGGTGTCCATAGGTGCGTGGGTTTATCTCTGGGCTTTCTATTTTGTTCCATTGACCTATATTTCTATCTTTGTGCCAGTACCATACTGTCTTGATGACTGTGGCTTTGTAGTAGAGCCTGAAGTCAGGCAGGTTGATTCCTCCAGTTCCATTCTTCTTCCTCAAGATTGCTTTGGCTATTCGAGGTTTCTTATATTTCCATTCAAATTGGGAGATGATTTGTTCTAGTTCTGTGAAAAATACCAATGGTAGCTTGATAGGGATTGCATTGAATCTATAGATTGCTTCGGGTAGTATACTCATTTTCACTATATTAATTCTTCCAATCCATGAACACGGTATATTTCTCCATCTGTTTGTGTCCTCTTTGATTTCTTTCATCAGTGTTTTATAGTTTTCTATATATAAGTCTTTTGTTTCTTTAGGTAGATATATTCCTAAGTATTTTATTCTTTTTGTTGCAATGGAGAATGGTATTGTTTCCTTAATTTCTCTTTCTGTTTTCTCATTATTGGAGGCTATACTGCCTCTCTTTGTCCTTCTAGAAGACTTCTATCCAGCCCTAAAGGTTCAGTTCAAATTTTCTTTGTGAAGGACACCGCTTTACCATCTCTTTAGGGCGACAGATCCCTCCCGCCTTTGAGCATTCACGGCAACTTGAACCTCACTTAATTTTCCAATTTTTCGTCTCCTCTCCTAAACTGCCAGCTCAGTGGAACATGTACCATGTCTTACAATGCACCCTTTGTTTTCACTGCTTGCTTAGACCTGTCATGGCCTTTATCTGATTGATCCTTCAACCCTGCTAGATAGGCCCCTGTTATCCCATTTTACAGATGACAGTCAGGTTTAGCAAATGTATCAAGATTGTACAGATGGTCAACAGAAGGTTCAGAGGTCTAAGCCAAGTGTCCCCACTGCCACACACTCTTTGCTAATAGATGTTTCAGTAGCATCAGTTTCTCCTCTCCTTGTGGACAGAAGGGGCTGAGCCGAAGGCTTATCTGGTTGGAAAAGAAGTCTAACCGACTTGCCGTAAAGCTGCACTTGCAAGACAAGTACAGAGGTTGTGTTTGGATTGTGTTCTACATTGCTGCAGAGAAGAAAATGGCAACTCACTCAGTATTCTTGCCTAGAAAGTTCCATGGACAGAGAAGCCTGGCAGGCTACAGTCCATGGGATCACAGAGTCAGATGTGAATGAGCTAATATATGTGCTATATTGTTGTAAATATTGCAATGTTTTCTGAAGTTATTTTTATCTCAAGCATGGTATACAATTGAGAAAATTTGAGTTACCTATATTAAAAGTCCTGTCATTGTTGTACTCATTTTTTTCCTGTTTTTGGAAGGAGGTTCCAGCCAGCAGATAAGAATGTGGGGAGGGCCTCTGGCCTCTCTGGTGAGGCTGCTCTTAGCCTCAGAGCATTGCCAGGCATAGAGTATATGCCCAGCCTAAAGCTCAACAGTGTGTTGTCGTTCAGTCACTCAGTTGTGTCCGACCCTTTGTGACCCCATGGACTGCAGCATGCCAGGCTTCCCTGTCCCTCGCCATCTCCAGGAGTTTGCTCAAGTTCATGTCCAATGCATCAGTGATGTTATCCAACCATCTTATCCTCTGTCGCCCTCTTCTCCTTCTGCCTTCAATCTTTCCCAGCATCAGGGTCTTTCCAATGAGTCAGTTCTTCACATCAGGTGGCCAAAGTATTGGAGCTTCAACTTCAGCATCAGTCCTTCCAATGAGTATTCAGGGTTGATTTTCTTTAAGATTAACTGGTTTGATCTCCCTGCTGTCCACGGGACTCTCAAGAGTCTTCTCCAGCACCAGCACTGAAATGCTTTCCCTTAGGGAAGTACCTCAGGTTCTGACCTCAGGCTGATTGCAAGTAGATGTCAGATGTGTCCACATTTATGCTTCTAAAGAGTAAAATTGCTGCTAGTTTTAGTTATTCTGTAGATCAGTGACTCCAGGATAAAGACAAACATGTGGCAAATTCCTTGTAGAGTTTAGAACAAGGAATTGTTTCTCCTAAAGATATGCTAATCTTTTCTCATAGCAAGAGTTGTGGAAACCAGTAGAGCCCAAATCTGGACTATGAATCAGAATTACCTGAGAAAGTAATAAATACACTGATTCCTCCATCCCACCCCTGGAAATTCTGATTGAGAGACCTGCAGATGGGCTAAGAAATACTGAAGACAAGCTTGATTCTTGAGCTCTTTGTGCTGATTGAGCCACTGTTCCAGCAGTAGCCTCTCACATTTTTAAAAATATTTGTATGTTGTTCAGTCACCAAGTCATATTCGACTCTTTGAGACCCCATGGACTGCAGCATGCCAGGCTTCTCTGTCTGGAGAAGCGAAGAAGATTTTTAAATCTCCCGGAGTTTACCCAAGTTTATGTTCATTGAATCGGTGATGTCATCCAACCATCTCACCCTCTGTCACCCTCTTCTCCTTCTGCCTTCAATCTTTCTCAGCATCAGGGTCTTTTCCCATGCTGTTTGCATCAGGTGGCGAAAGTATTGGAGCTTCAGCGTCAGTCCTTCCAATGAGTATTCAGGGTTGATTGCCTTTAAGATTGACTGGTTTGATCCTTGCAGTCCTAGGGCCTCTCAGGAGTCTTCTCCAGCGCCACAGTTCAAAAGCATCAATTCGTTGGTGCTCTGCCCATTTTATTTTAGCTTGTAAAAAAATTTTATTTTATATTGGAGTAAAGTTGATAACAATGTTGTATTAGTTTCAGATGCATAGCAAAATTGTTCAGTTATACATATACTATATCTATTCTTTCTCAAATTCTTTTCCCATTTAAATTATTACAGAATATTGAGCAGAGGAAGGGATTGTTGACTAAAAAAATGCACAATGTGAGAGCTGTGAGTTCAGTTTTATTTGGGACAAAATGAGGACTGCAACCTGGGAAATGGCACCTCAGAAAGCTCTGAGAAACTGCTCCAAAGAGGTAGGGGTGAAGGACAGTGTGTATGTGATTTTGGTAAAGCGGGAATACATGTCGTCAAGCACATATTTTTTTGTAGAAAGTTTCTACTGATCTCGTGAAGCTTCTGCTAGTCATGAGAAACAATTGTCACGGTGAAAGATTTTAGTGTTATATGAAATATGGGGAGATACAAGAATTGGGCTCATAAAATCGGCTCCTGAGAATATCTGACTGTCTGAAGACCTGTCCTGCAAATTTTCCCAGTTTTTCCTCTCCACCTTGACCTCCTTCAGGGATTGGAGGTCAGCAGCTGCAGCAGCTCATGATTTAAACCTTGTAGAGGTAGATGGCAAGTGCCGATCTGTGGTTGACAGGCCAGATTGGGAGTTTGAGACTGACATGTACACACTGCTATATTTAAAACAGATAACCAGTAAGGACCTATTGTAGAGGACAGGAACTCTAGCCTCTCATGTTTTAGCCTGAGCTGTGGCTGCTTCCAAGGATGGGCTGTCAGTGGTGGGCCTAGAAGGTTCCCTCCTGGTTCCTGACTGTAAAAGAGCTCAGTGTGGTGCAGAAGACAGTATATGCCTCTAAGTCTTGGCATCTTTCTCCCTCCAGTCTGAGGGTGCTCAGTCCTGGTAAAAGGTGAGCCCTGAAGCTGAAGGAACTCAGGCCTCTTAACCCTCCACCCACTTGCATGTGTGGCTGCAGGCTTGGAAAGGGAGGGGCTCTGCATCCACAGAGGGGAGCATCATCTCAGCTTCCAGGCAGGCATTCATGGGACAGCAGAGCACTGACTGTGAACTTGAAGTTCCCGAAAGTGGATTTGCGTGAGGTCACTGAGAGTTAGTGGCAGAGCCCAGATAGGAGTCCTGGGGCTGCCTTGGGCACTGGAAGGCTGTTCCTGACCCAGCCTGTAGGAATAGACACAAAACATGGCATTAGAGGAACTGCTGCATATTCAGAAATCAGCCCTTTGTCTGTCTTTAACAGATCCACTGCTCATGCTCCCGTTATTAGGACAAGAACTTCCCAGGAGACAGAAGGGAGGAAAATGAGAAGGATTTAAGGAAGCTCTACATGGGGGACAATTTTTTTTTTTCTTTTTAAATTTCAAGTTAATATAAAACTGCTTATTTCTCCACTGCAGCTTAGTAACTACCAAACACAACTGATTTGTGTCGTTTTTCTCGATACGGCATGCTAATGGGTCCACAAGAGGAAAATAAAATATTTAATAAAATAAAGTGTGACAAATGAACTCTTTGAAACAAGCCATGCTAGTGAGAGCTGCAGATACAGCAGAAGGAGGAAGGAGGTTCCGAGAGCTGGAAAGAGGCCCAGGTAAAAATCGTGATGGGTTTGGGAATTTAAAAAAAAATTTTGTTAAATTGGAAGGATTTGACCATATTATACATAATCTGATGTATACATGTATACATTTCATCTTCACTTGCCATTCTTTTGTCGCTTCTCATTTGCTGTAGTCGGAGCAGGGTTCCCTATTATGTAAATAAGGGAATGAGACAGATGGTGCCACAAAGCAATGAATTCATTTGGGGGGAGGGCTTTAATTATGGATGGGTGGGCCCGGCTGTGTTTTGGGTTCAGCAAACGTCCCAAACGTTATGGGATTGGCAAAACCCCAGATGCAGTTTTCCAGGCACATTTTAAAAATCCTGTCATATTTGCAGGGGAATTGAAGTTGGGATTTGTTTCTTGTTCTTTATTAAATTCCTCAAGTTGCTGGCCCTGAGTTTTAGCCTCTGAAACTGTGGAGGAATTTGAGCAGTGTTTTAAGGAGCTGGTCTATAGTTCTTTTAAGAGTAAGGTACTTCATAGGTACTACTGAACTGCTGAATATTTTTTTTTTATGGATTGTGAAAAAGAAATTTAAGGTCTAGGGTATGATAAATGAAAACTTAAAACTATTCACGTACCCAGATAAGATTGCTATTTTTTGGTATAATGAAATTTAGTATTTTTAGTACACTTTTTAAAAACACCATTGAAATCTTACTATACTTGTCATTTTATATCTTTTTTTGGTCATTTAGTACTATGTCATAATTATTTCCCTATATTATTATTTATAATTTTCATGAATACATAACAGTTCCTTGAAAATTTGAGTCACTTGAAAAAATTCAGACTGTATATTTTAGTGGTCATTTGTTTCATTCAGAATAATATAAAGTAGATCCTTAGTCTAGGTTGTGTTTATGTTCTTGGTCATTATAAAATCTGTTTGATAGAAACAGATGAACAGACTAATCAGAGATAGCTATGGAGACTTTGGGGGTGCTATTTAAGGTCAGTATCCATGATAAATTGACTAAATTCATGTGGCAAGTTCGCTGTCAAAGGCAGACTCTCAAAGAGAGACCCAGAACAGGCTGAGTATACACAAAAGACTTAGGGTTTTGGATATTATTACATAAAAAGCAAAACACAAGTTAGGTGAAAACTTACGGGAACATAGTAGACCATTAGCATTTGTGAATTTGGTATCCATGAATTCAGCTATTCACAAGGGACCTTGCATGGCCAGGATATGGGGTGATTTATCATTTTGCTGCAATAGCACTTTAAGTCACATGGGTCTGCAAGCTCACATTTCAGCCCCTCCACTCCATCTCTGAACCTAGCCAACCATCCAGCTTTTGTGTTTTAATCAGTATTATGGTTATGCATTCCTTAATGAGAATTTAGCAATTCTCATAATGTGATAAATTGTACTTTGTGGGGAAAAAAAAAAAAGCTAAACAAGAGAAGAGCATCAATGGCAAGAGGTGGTGCTGAAAGGGAGTAGAAAATAATTCTAAAAAAGTGATCGTCCCTTGCCAGAAAGCTGAACCCTTGGATTCATTAAGGAATGGAATGTCACATTTGGCAGTGCTCGGGTTCCACGACATAAACGAGTCCCCCATACACTCTGTACAGCATTGAGAAAAAGATAATTTCTGATTTCACTTCAGGCAGTACTCTACCCTAGGCAAATACTGCTCACTAAATCATCAAAGCACAACTAAAATGTTTCAGGTTTTCATTATTTCTTTTTCTGGGAGAACTTATATTAGAGCAATATTTGTGAATGTACTGATGCATTAAGATCTTGGGTAAATCAAGGATTTATTTGAATGAAATCTCTTTGAGGGAGAAGTTGCAGTGAGTCAGTTTCAACCCTGACAAATTCTGAGTTCCCTGAAAATTCCAGAGAAGTGAGGCAGGATGAGAGTAACCTGTTGAGGGTAGAGCAGTGAGTTTACTCAGCAAAATGTAACTGGCGTGGACGAGTGATTCACATCTCAAATGAGCCAAAGGAAAGCTGACTGCATTTGGGTGCTGAATGCACCTGTGACTGATGGGGTGACCAGAAGGAGATCATTTTAAGCTGACCATCCTTGATTCCAGATTAGAAATTCCACAAAGACACTAGACCTAAAGGAAATCGTGTTGAGATCAATCCCTAATGCTGGGAAAGATTGAGGGCAGGAGGAGACAGAGGATGAGGTGTTGGGATGGCATCATTGACACAATGGACATGAGTTTGAGCTGACTCCAGAAGACGGTGAAGGACAGGGAAGCCTGTGGGGCTGCGGCCCATGGGGTTGTGAAGAATCAGACACACCTTAGCAACTGAACAACAATAACAGCAATTTTAAAAGCAATAAAAATGGAAACTTTTGCCCATAAGGTCAGTATACATAGCCATGATTGATCACAGGCAAACTGTGGAGGACACAAAGTTGGCTTCTAAAGTCTCCCCATAGCATGGGGTACAGTAGACCAAAGTTGAAATCCTGTCTGTTGATGACAATATAACCTACCTTGTTCACCTCTCCTCTCTGTGCCTCAGTTTCATCATCTGCAAAATTAGGCCAGTAAAGTTGACCTTGCAAGATATATAATAAGCCAGTGTTTCACATTTTCTATCCATGTACCTCCCAATATCAGGGGAGAGGATACCTGTTCCTCTGGAAGGACCAGAAAACTAACTGCCTGAAGCAAGTACTCACCTTTGTTGTTTTCTATGCCCTACATGCTCACAAGATTATTTCTTCTCTGGCCCCAGCAGTATCTCCAGCCTGGTCCACCACCATCCCCTTACCCTACAAGCTTCAGCCTCACTGGCTTTCTTTCTATTTCTTCAATGTGTCCTAAGCCCCATATGTTTCAAGGACATCTGTGCTCACTTCCCTGCCACCACCACTCCCTGCCTTTCTCCAACCTCTGTTCCTGTCATCCTTCAGGTTACCTTTAATTGGCTCTGTTCTTGGCTTTTTAGAAACTGATGCTTTTGTGTGTGCTCTGCTTCAGATCCCTTCTTTCTTTTTCTTTTTCTTTTTTTTTTTAAATAAATTTATTTATTTTAATTGGGGGCTAATTACTTTACAATATTGTAGTCGTTTTTGCCATACATTGACATGAATCAGCCATGGGTTTACATGTGTTCCCCCTCTTGGACCCCCCTCCCACCTCCCTCCCCATCCCATCCCTCTGGGTCAAGATCGCTTCTTTCTTAAAAGAGTCTTTAGAGGTAATGATCCAGGTCCACTTGAGATTCAAGTCCAAGTCTGATCATTCTGGGACAAGTAACAATAAATGTAGAACTTCGCAGTGAAAGAGTTGGAAACTTCTAAGAACAGGAAAAGCAAAACCCTCAGCCTAGCTTTTGTGACTAACTCATCCGCCTCCTTCACTAGGTTCCAAATTTCCTGAGGTCAGGGACCATCTTGCTTTCTGCTCAGCATTTGGGAAGCTAACATTTAGCACTTCACTCAGTAAATACTTGGATAAATCAATGAATCTTATAAGTTCATGTTAATTTTTTTCTCTTCTATAGTAAACCTATTTTCATTTGTTTGAGATAAAATATACTGTCCTGAAATAATAATCCTTGAGTCAAGCTGTCCCTCCAGGAAGCTGCGTTGTTCTTAGTCTTCCCTGACACTGCTTCATGGCTGCAATCAGCAGAGTCAATGCATGTCCTCCCCCAATGATAACAGAGAAAGACGTTGAAATCATCGTACTTTAATTATCTTTATTATTCTCTTGCTTTTTCCTTCTCCAGAATCAGCTAGTTACTAGCAAACTCCTACAACCACTATGACAAAGAAACGGTGTCTCAGGAGAGTTCTCTTGTGCCTCCATTGAAGCCGTTACCATATTCAAGTAGCAGGCTTTCCTCAGTCTGGTTTACAGGAGGAGGCTGGGTCTTTAGAAAAGATTCATTCAACAGTAAGCACAAGTGGGTGGTTCCTACTAAGAAGTTCTTCTTCAGGTAGAGTTAACAAACCACCCCCTTGCTGTTAGATTTCAATTTCATAACTTATAGTTTGGATGGCATATGAGTCATGTTTGTAAAGGAATGACCTCAGTTGACTTATGACTTTTTCTCTCTGTGTATAAAAATCAGAAAGCTTAAATACCTGGAAAATTAGACAGATATTTTTGCAAGGTGAACTTCGTTCCATTTTGTGCCCTCCATCTGCCCTAGAAAGAAAAGGGGACAATTTTCACTATCATGGAAGGCAATCTTTGCCTCCCACCAAGTTTCTTGAGATGAAGGATTCACCTGATAAAATGCGTGCTCAGATTGGGAAGTGAACAAAATAGACAAATGTCCAATGAAATACTTCTACTTTTCCAGTTACTTTTCACATTCATTTTAAGAAAGTCATTCTTTCAGGGATAAAGTTTTTCAAGTCATTAAAGCACATATGTTTTGTTTTAAATGGTATTATAGATTAAGGATTGTACGCTCTCTGAATTAGACTTCTTGGTTCAAATCTGATATTCTACTTGGTTTTATTTAGCCTTTTGATATCTCCATTTTATCATCTGTAAAAATGGGATTATATTAGTATCCATCTTACTGGGCTTCCCTGGTGGCTCAGATGGTAAAGAATCTGCTTGTAATGCAAGAGATCTGGGTTCAGTCCCTGGGTCTGGAAGATCCTCTGAAGAAGGGAATGGCTACCCCCTCCAAATTATTTCCTGGAGAATTACATGGACAGAGGAGCCTGGTGGGCTACAGTCCACCTGATTTTATTTAGCCTTTTGATGCCTCCATCTTATCATCTGTAAAATGGAATTATAAGAGTATCCATCTTATAGGATTGTATAAAATGACAGATTTGGACTATACCAATGATGCTCTGCTTAAAATCCCTTGTTTCCTAAAAGGGTTTTCAGAAGTAATAATCCAGACAAACTCAAGATTCAAGTCCAATTCTGAATATTCTAGGACAAATAATAAAAGTAGAATTTTGTGAGGCAAGACTTGGTAACCCCTAGGAACAAGAAAGGTGAAACCCCTTTCTTACCTATTAATCTAACTTTATTCAGTCATTTATCCTTAGTCCCTTCCTAAGAGCTACCACTGAGGAAGGAAAATGATAATCATTTTTTTTTAATATGCCTCAGGAACTATCTGATAATTGATCATTTTTCTTCTTTGTATAAATATTTTTCCTTAATTTAGTAAAGGAAAATGTTATCTTGTTTTAATTTTTTGAAAAATTTGATATTATCTTGGCTGAATAATATGCATTTGCTAAAATGATCATTATGAAGACATAGCAAAATGAAATTTACATCTCAATGATTCATTCAAAAATCATTTGTTGAATTCCCACTTTATGTCAGGCCCTGGGCTAGATTTTGTGGCTATAGACATGAAATGTAGCCCCTGGTAGAAGCATTTTACATACAGTGGGGAAGATAGGCAATTAGACATCAAATAATATAACATAGTAAATATTGTCATATAAATGAGTATGGGAGTGAGAAGACTCAGGGAAAATGTTCCTGAGGATAGTGAAGCTTGAGATCGTTTTGTGGAAAAGTATGGTTTGCCACGCCAATGGGTAGAAGAAGTCAGTTTGCAAGAAAGGATGAAACATGCTTAACAACACTGTGTTTGAGAAAATCTAAATGCTTGGGCAACAGGGAGAAAGATGAGGGTGGAGAATTGAGCAAAGGGAAGAATGCCATGCTAAGGAGTTAAGAGTTTTCCAGTGAGTTCATAAAAAGCTACTGAAGGGTTTTCACTAAGTAAACACTAAAGACTGACTTGGAGGGAGAAGAGGAAAGGACTGAGAGTGGCGATACGAAATTCATAAGATAATTGATGCAATCCAGGCAAGAAGGAGCAAAGCCTCAGATATCATACATAATACAGTGTTTTTTCTCTTCCCTAATGCAAAAGAAGTAGCCCATTTTTTAATGACTTTATTCTTCAGCTATATTATTGATCTTCTATGCACTCTGCAGAGTAAAGAGGGGAGGAAATCATTTAAAGAACATTTCTTAGAAATTAAGCACTGCACCAATTGCCTTCACAGATAGAGAGGTTATGCTTTCACATAACATTGAGAGGTAGGCATTATTTCTAAGCATTTCCAGCTGAAAAGTCTCTAAATTACACTTGTTGTGAATATACTACTTCCTTCTGTGTAAAGATTTTCTGAAAGTAGAAGCTACATTGACTTCAGAACTTGAGACTATGATGAGAACAGCAATAATTCTTCATTACAGTACTATTCTTCTTTTCTGTCCTGCCTCACTCAAACTGTAGATTTGTTCTATTCATTATCTGTGTGAGTTCTTCCCTGTTTGGGACACATGGTAGAATTGCATTTCCTGGCTCCTGTGGCTTAGGTGGGACCATGTGACTGGTTCTGGCCAATGACTTTGAGTGGAGGCCATGTGTGGCATTTCAGAGTTGGATGACTTCATTGCCACTGGCAGACACACCAAAGCTCTCTCTCCTTTCAACTGTGTTATTCTGTTAGCCTAAATCCTGGACTTAGGATGAGGATGATCCCAGAACAAAGTCCTGAGCTTATCCATGGTGGACATGTTGTAGAGTGAACAATGACTATTCGTTACTTTAATCTAGAGTTTCTCTGTCTCAGTGCTAGTGACATTATGGCTGAGTAACTCTTTCTTAGGGGATGGAGAGATGAGTTCTCCAGGGCCCTAAAGGATATTAAGCAGTATCCTTGAGCTCTCTTCAGCAGTTATCAGTAGCACCTCTCTCCCAGTTGCAACAATCAGAATTGTGGCCAGATATTATCAGATTTCCCCTATGGAGAAAATTGCTCCTGGTTGAGATCTATTGTCTTAAGTCAGTGAGATTTATATTCATTACTGCTTTATAACCTAGCTAAGACTTGTATGCCCTAGTCACTTGTTTTCATCTGTTCCTCGTTCCCTTGTAAGTTTCATTCTCCAGATATATTTTTGATATGTGAAACATTGTGTTTCACATCCTAACCATTATTGACCTTTTTTTATGTATTTAAAGCCATCATCCTGTCCATATGCTATTAAACCTTGTCCTTTCATGATCCCCTTTTCAACATAGTCAAAATGATTTCTAATAATATGTGTGCCCCTTGGCAACAGTTGTCATTAAAACTAGTAGCAAAAATTTTATTATATTCCAGTTTAGTTTATTTATGATTTCCAGGTTGCTACCATAAACTGGTTGATTTTGGTTTAACCAACTGAGGACATATATGATGTAAGCAAAACACTGAGAAGAAAGGCTCTTGTTCTCAAGCCTTTGCATACTAGCTGGGCAAATAATATGTATTCATCAGAAAATATAAATCATATTACATTGTGTGTTTTTTAACCATATGTGTAAAGTGCTTATAATTGTCTGGCACATAGTAAGTACTCAATAAATGCTAGCCATTATTATTAAAAACATCATTATTTTTGTATTGTTTAAAAGATGTCCCTATTCTCTGTACTACACTATAAACTTTTCAAAAGCAAGGACCATCTCTTACTCAGCTTTGAATTCTAAGTGCTTGGCACTTTGGTACAAGAAAGACACTCAAGGCACAATGAATGAATGGACATGTGTGAAAGTCAAAGAGGAAGTATATAGCACATTGGTTTTAGAAGATGAGACAGAACTTCAGACTAAAGTATTTCAAGGAGATTTCATGATGTTACTTTTTTTAAGATGGGGCAAAGAATTTAGGAGAAAACTCTTTGTACTTAATAATAATTTCCATGATGAGTTTTTTAATGTTTCTTTTCGGGAATGAGTAGTACTAGTAATACAATGTGAGGTAAATAAAGTGAGGCTGTGGGTATGAAGACTGACATTGGAATCTTAGCCCCACGACATACAATCTATGCAGGCCAACAACCTTCTAGACCCTTAACTCCTTTCATCTTTAGAATGATAATTATTAAGAATATCTCTCTTCTGCACATGTCATGCAAATGTTGTAAGGATGTTCATAACGTATATAAAATATTTAATAAAAGCTCATTCACATGTGTGCCATTACTACCAGTTTACAACTACTGATGAGAAATCCTTGGAGACTAGGCAGATGTCTTGCTGAACCTCTGGAAACAGGTCTGCAGAGACTTATGAAAATGACTGATATTTTATTCATTGAATGAGTGACTAAGCAACTAACAGTGAGATGAAAACATAAGAGAATAGACACACTGTCTTAACTGTAACAGGAAACCATAGTCTACTTATAAGTGGCAGTTAGAAGTACCTGGAGTTAGAAAAGAGAATTGTGGTTCACTACAGAACCTAACCTTAGTCTTCCCATCATCAGGAGAAGTTGAGGGATTGTGGAAATTGAGGGGGGGGTGTCTCTGTCCTGTTATAATTTTCTTCCTGCCTGAGGCCATGCTGACTATGTGTGTGTTCCATGCCATTTTATCACCCTATTTGAGGAAAAGGTAAAATGGTCTGGGAACCCTTTAAATGGCTTATAGGAAAGGAAGGAAGAAATTACACAATTGGAAGGAAGGAGGAGGGATTGAAGATGAATACCAAAAGACTGACAAAAAGACACTTGAGCTTGAGAGGGGAAAAATGGGATGGAATCATAATCCCTGTAGCTATTCAATATGTAAAAGGGTTTTTTCCCACATAAAGCACGTCTTTTACCAAAGTGCTACTTAATACTCTATAGAAAATGAGAGGGATTCGTAAGTATGACTAAGATCAAGAGAATTTCAAGAGAAGTGGCAGATTTGGGTGGTTTAGTGACATCCTGTGGCTTCTTTGGACCTGATGTGGCCAGTCAAGATACAGACTGTGGTTAAAGAGGGTTTGCCAAACCCTGTCTGAGATGCTCCTCAAACCCACTGACCAACCTTCCCTCAAGCTCCCTTGTGTGATGACAAATAACATGTTCAAATGATGAAAAGCTTGATCTCTATCTCTAGATATTTGACAGCCTCACGTTGAAGATGAAGAGGCTGGTTTTGATGGCTCCAGAGAAGAGAATGTGGGCCAAGGAGAGGTAGAGTTTAATGCAATATAAAGAGCTTCCTAAAAATGAAGGGGCCCTGAAAAATTAAATGGCTAGAAATGGTTGAGCAGAAAGCAGATAAATATCCACTTGCTGTGGTAAGAGCTGGAATATAAATCCTTTCCAGTTCAACATTCCTATCGTTTTAGTCCTGTCTTCCACCCAACACAGGCATTTCCTCTATAGCATCCTTGGAAAGTGGAGTCCATTAGCCAATTTTTTTCTTTTCAAGCTCTTTTTTTGTTGCGTGTGCAAGCTACTAGCTGCAGTTTGATATTGTAGAGGTCTCAATTCATTGATAGAACAAATTTCCTGGAAAGGGTAGAGGGAATGATTTCAAGAATGCAGGTGAAAGCACTCATTTAACCGAAACATTAATAGAAAGAATATCCTTTAGTTTGAGAACTTACTGGGAAAACTTCAAGTTCTAGCACTTAATGTTTCTGTTTTGTCTTTAATCGAAGATACATAAATTAGCTCTTCTCTATTTAAGATGTTAATCAACATTCATTTAGCACTTTAGACAATTTGAAAAGTCTTTACACATCTCAATGATTTCATTTAGACTTTAGGAAATCTGCATTATCATCCCATTTCACAGGGAGGACTCTTAAAAGAAAATAAATACCAGAACTCGAATTTGTGTCTGTGTGCTGGGACTGCACCACAGTCTTTACAGGAATCATTACTAAGTCGCATAATACCTATACCTAGTGGTTATCATTCCTATTTTATTTCCAGGGACCAGAGGCTGAGGATAGTAACATACCCTAAAAGGTGAAGGAAGAAGTCTTAATAAATTGGGCCACCACCAGCAGAACAAAAGTCAAATGTTCAGATCAAAGAGTGTAGGAAACGAGATTTCAGGGTTTGTTCAACACTCAACAGAAGGTGAGACTGTTCCTGCTCAAGGAGCCCATAGGCTAGGAAGATTTGGGCCTCATGTCTGTCTTCTGGCCTGGAGGCCTCAGCAACAGGCCTGGAACTTCATCTAATGTAATTACCATAGCAACCTCAGCAGAAAGGTATGGAGGTATTAAAGATTTGCCAAAACCACACATTAACTGTGTAGTAAAGCTTGAATCTGCAGCAATTCTATTGGAATTCAAAGCCTCATCTTCTTCCAAAGTCTGCAAACTTAGTTGAAACTACAGCTCAATAAATTTGATTAATCTCATACTTAATTGACTCTGCCTACAAAGACTTTTTCCACCTTTTCCCATGCCACTCAAAACCCCCAATTTTCAGCAGCTAAACTAACCACCACTTAAAATTCCACCACTGTCCACATTCCAGGTCAGAATTTCTGGACTCCTATGTCTTTCTCCCCCTTCCACCCCGCCCCTTGCAGAGGAAGAAGCCATATGCATCTTCATCCCAGGGAACTCTTCCATTGGGTTCACTACAGATTAGTATGATGAAGAGAACTCTGGAACTAGGACCACTAACTTGTTATCCAGACCTAACTACTGACTGCTGGGTGATACTGAATCACTTTCCCATGTGGAACATGTTTCATTTTGTTTTCAATTATTTTTTACTTTTTAGAGAGAATTCACTACATCACGTTTAACCTTAATAATAGTGAGATAGATACTATTATTACCGTCATCAAACAAATGATGAAACTTCTTGGTGAGACGTTAATAAATGTAACCAGTGGCACATAGAAAATAAGTGATGGAGTCAAGATTTAACCCCAAATCTATCAGAACCTAGAGACTATGCTCTGAAGTACAGTGCTCATTGCATCCTTGTTTGCAATCTCTTTCCTGTAAAATGGAGTTGAATCAGTCAGCTTTCTTTCATTTCTAGCAGTATTTATTTTCAACAAAATGATAGGAAGAACCCAAATATATAGTAAGAGAAAAAGCAATGTTTAGTGTAATTTTTTTTAGTTTCAGTGTGCATTCACTTATATATTTACATATACACATATATTTATTCAATACATGCTTATTATTATTTATCATAAAGGCAACTGAAATATTTCAGAATTACGTGTCACTAAACATAATTTTTAAATTTGGAGTTATGGGTAATAACTGGTGTCAGAATCCAATTATTCCAGTGATTTGTTTTGATTTTATGAGACAAAAATGCTGATTCACAAAGAGAAGGTTTTTACAAATGATAACACATTTTAAATGGATAAGCTTATTCTTCCATTAACCATTAGAGAAGACTGAAAGACAAGCAATAGGATATTTTTATTTAAAGACTGAATCACTAACATTATCTAATAAAAGCTCACTTCATCAAAGTGTCCACTCTTTGCAACCCCATGAACTGTAGCCAGGGGATCTTCCTGCACCCTGGGTCTCCCACATTGTGGGCAGATTCTTTACCATCTGAGCCACCAGGGAAACTCACTTAGGTTACTTGGTAAATGTTTCATTTGGGGAGTGTTAGTAACCTTGCTCCTATCTAGCTGGTTGAAATATCTTTGGCGGAAAATACTTTTCAAGTATATCTGATAGCAATATAAGATTTCTCAGTGATTTCATTTTTAAAAATCTCACATGTCTTAGCACACCTCTGTCATATTTCAAGGCTCTAAAAATCTACTTTGTTTTCCATTCATTAGAAATTTGAAGTTTCAGTTCCCTTGCTGATACTTCATTTGCAATTATAAGCATGAAAATACCAGAATTCTGAAAAGCTGTTGTATTTTTGTTAGCTACTTAATACATGGAATTCCTTTACTGTCAAGCACGATTATTTCTCTCTTTAAAATCTTTGAAATATTTGTACTAGCACCTTGCCTTCAGTTCATCATTTGAGTTTCCTGTAAAGAAAAAACAATTGTGGAACATAAACTACTGATATCATTACCCATAACTCAAAAGATTGCCGTTTTATGGCTGGTATCTTAATTTGATTGATTATTTATATGGTTTGATCCAACAGAATTTAGAAAGATACTTGCATGGTTGTAAGAAGTTTACACCTAATGTTTGTCTCTACAGTTCTATTCGAGTCTTAGACTGCTTGGACACACTGTGCTGAGTTTTAAGAGAATCATTACTTCTGTGTTCTTCTCAGATATTAATTTCACGTCATCTGTACAGATGTTACTACACATTGGACAGTTAAAGGTTACAATATCTTTTTTGTTTTTATCTATATGAAACCAACATAGAAAAATAAATATGTTGAAATCCACAGTATTATTAGTAAAGTTTGTGACTGAGTTCATAAAACTGACAGCCTTCACTAATCCAGCATATGTTTTGAATGTTAAAATTTTCACTCCTCTGTAGATACATCAGAAAATAGAAGCAGGTACATGTGTGTATTTATAATAGTCTCATTCTCTTACCTTTGAATAAGATTATTTCAACGTGTACTGGGTTTTTAAAACTTTCCCTCTGTAGAATCTGATTCTCTGCCATGGGAGAAAGTGCATGTTCACTAATAGGCATTTGCATCAAATCTGATAGCACTCAAAACTGTTCAGTTAATATTGGGGGAATAAAAAGCTAATAAGAAGACATTTTCTTGCGCATTATCTTCTATTTAGATATGACTGACCTATCAGAGACCATAATAGTATTTTGAAGTTGTTGCTGATGTTCAGTCACTCAGTTGTGTCTGACTCTTTGTGACCCCATGGACTGCAGCACGCCAGGCTTCCCTGTCTTCACTATCGCCCAAAGTTTGCTCAACTTGTGTCCGTTGAGTCGGTGATGCCATCCAACCATCTCATCCTCTGTCGTCCCCTTTGTGGCATTAACCCTGCTGCAGATATGGATGATTTTATGATCATGAACATGGATTCCTCCGGTTTTCCTTCCATCATTGTAGTTTCTTGATTTTGTATGAATTTCAAGTGCATTTGTGTGCGAGTTATCAGCCATTGGCCTTTATTCCTCACATTTTTCTAAGTGGGTTGATGTTAGTTGATACATAAGTAGATGCTAATATTACCATATCTGCCTTACCCTTTTAATTCTCTCTCTCTCTTCCTGGATAACTCTTTCTTGATTGAAGGGTATTTTTAATATCTCCTGAAAAAAAGAGAATGTTTATAAATACAAAAATGAAATAAGAATAACTCAACATTTGCAAAAACTTTATCAATAAAAAGTCAAACCAGAAACCTCTAAGATTTAAAATTAGCTCTAAGGTTATGGCTATAACATATTATTTTGAATGAATATATTGACATTTCCTTCTTACTGCACTATTGACTCTATTCATTGAATATTGGCACATGCGCCAAACAGGTGTAGCAGAGACTTGCCTTGCGTGGATATTGTGCTCATGAGCTAAGGTAGCATGTTTGCTTTTCTTCAAAGTTATGAGTGTTGACATCTCTTGAACTGTTAAAAGAAAAAAGCTTCCATATAGAGCTATAATCTTCCTACCCAGTGACACACTTACCATAAGTTTGTTCTCCTTCTCTCTAAAACACACATACATGCACCAGAAAAGTGTTAAGGTCTGCCTCAAAGCCAGTTAAAATGATGAAAAAGTTCAAATTCCAATGGCCCACAGTGTGTTGAAATTTGAGTCTGTGCATTTTTACTTACGACCCTTAAGATACATTAGTAAATATTTATTATAACTCAGAACATTTAGATCTGTGCCTCTGTATCAAATTCCTGAACTTCAAAAAATAGAATTTGGAAACTATGGGGTCAGATCATCTCCAAGTTTCCTTTCAGTAATATCTTTCTGTGTTTATGGCTATTTTTCTGTACTCATATTACTTTCTTCATTTTTTCTTTAGTTTCTAATCATCTCTTTACTCTGTTATCTTCCATCTCTTCTCCAGCATCTCTTTTCTATCAGAGAACATATGCAGTTGAAATGTGGCTGTGCAGCTGAGGAGTTAAATATTTAATTTTAATTTATATTCAAACAGCCACGTGGCTAGTCTCTCTCATATTGGACAGTGCAGATGTGGACTCTATATGCATCTATAAATAATAATATAGAACAATCAATAGAAGAAGAAATTCTAAACATATTCTTTTTACTGACGTTTGTCAGTAAATGTTTACTGACATTCACAGGTCAGTAAACATATGAAAAGATGTTGAAGTCACCAAAAGTTAGGTGTCCGTTTTCATTCTTCAGATGGACAAGAAACATGGCCACACATGCTCAGTCATGTCCGACTCATTGCGACCTCATGGACTGTAGCCTACCGGATTTCTCTGTCCATGGGATTTCTCAGGCAAGAATACCGGAGTCAGTTACCGTTTCCCTCTCCAGGGAACAAGAAACATAAATATTGGCAATATATGTTTAAGTGTGGTTGGAAGAAAATGAGTTCTCATATACTTTTGGTAGGAGAATAATGTTAAGAGTCTTTTTGGAGTCACTCTGGCACTGTCTCTGACTGTTTAAACCACCCATATCCTTTTCTCTGCAATTCCAATTCTGGGTATCTGCCATATGGAAATACTGGCACAGACATGGATAAGAAATTCCACTGCAACATCATCTGTATTACTGGAAAAAGTGGAAACTACTTAAATGCAGAACCAGCTGGGCAATGCACTGCACAGTTCCAGTGGATGCGGGAGTTCACCTCGTAGTCTCTATGAATGGTGCTCTCTGGGCAATCCCCTTTGGAAATCCTGATACAGTGTCAGAGTGGTTAAGTTGATTATGGTACATCTCATCCACACTATGAAATGTCATGCATTAAGTAAAAAGAATGAAGTAGAGATGTATGTCCCGGCAAGGACATATGCCAGTTAGACTCTCACTGAAAAATATCATTTGTAGAATTACATGTGCAAGAAAATCCCACTTAACAAAAAGCAACCTTAAAAACAATCAGGAAAATCAAAATTAAATGTGAGGAAATTTGAAGCCAGACTGCATAAGATTGAGTAGGGTCTCCAATACTTGCTAGCTCTCTGTCCTTGGAAAAGTTACTAACTGCATCAGTGCATCAGTTTCCTCATCTGCAAAATGGGGATAGCAATAATATTTATTTCATAGGGTTATTACAAGGATTAAGTTAATAAATGAAAAGCCTTTAAAACAGTGCATGGTACATGGTAAGCAGTATTACTTACAGTAGTATATTACTACATACTTATGTGTAGCTACCTGAATATGCATATAAATGTAGAGAGGAATATCCAGAGAAATACACACCAAATTGTTAAATGTTTCCCTCACCACAGAAAATTCTGCTAGGCAGCATTGTTCTAGATCTTAATTTCTGGTTATATATTTTTCTAAGACTATCGCTTGCCTTTTACAACTGTTTTATAATATGTGCTTAGTTGCTCAGTCGTGTGCGTCTCTTTGTGACCCTACCTACTGTAGCCCACCAGGCTCCTCTCTCCATGGGATTTTCCAGGCAAGCATGCTGTAGTTGGTTGCCATCTCCTTCTCCAGGGGATCTTCTTGACTCAGAGATTGAACCAGCATCTCTTGTGTCTCCTGCATTGGCAGGAAAATTCTTTACCACTAATTTCACTTGGGATAATAATTTTGTAATATGAATGTTTAAAATTTTATGTAGTCTAACATGTTCATTTTTTCTTTATTTGTGCTTCACTTAGAAAAGTTGTCTTATTCCATGATCATAAAAATATTATTTTAAGTTTAGTTTATCTCCTTAAACCACCTGAAATATAACTTTGTAAAAGATGTAAAGTAGGAATCCAACATGGTAATTTTTGGTGAATGTATAGATAGATCTGCAATATGTGAACTGTGAACTTTGGAATGTTCAAGCTGTTTTCAGAAAAGACAGAGGAACCAGAGATCTAATTGCCAACATCTGCTGGATCATTGAAAAAGCAAGAGCGTTCCAGAAGAACATCTATTTCTGCTTTATTGACTATGCCAAAGCCTTTGACTGTGTGGGTCAAAATAAACTGTGGAAAATTCTGAAAGAGATGGGATACCAGACCACCTGACCTGCCTCTTGAGAAATCTGTATGCAGGTCAGGAAGCAACAGTTAGAACTGGACATGGAACAACAGACTGGTTCCAAATAGGAAAAAGAGTATGTCAAGGCTGTATATTGTCACCCTGCTTATTTAACTTATAGGCAGAGTACATCATGAGAAACGCTGGGCTGGAGGAAGCACAAGCTGGAATCAAGATTGCTGGGAGAAATATCAATAACCACGGATATGCAGATGACACCACCCTTATGGCAGAAAGTGAAGAAGAACTAAAGAGCCTCTTGATGAAAGTGAAAGAAAGTGAAAAAGTTGGCTTAACACTCAACATTCAGAAAACTAAGATCATGGCATCCAGTCCCATCACTTCATAGTAAATAGATGGGGAAACAGTGGAAACAGTGGCTGACTATTTTTTGGGGCTCCAAAATCAGTGCAGATGGTGACTGCAGCCATGAAATTAAAAGACGCTTACTCCTTGGAAGGAAAGTTATGACCAACCTAGACAGCATATTAAAAAGCAGAGACATTACTTTGCCAACAAAGGTCCATCTAGTGAAGGCTATGTTTCTTCCAGTAGTCATGTATGGGTGTGAGAGTTGGACTATAAAGAAAGCTGAGTGTCAAAGAATTGATGCTTTTGAACTCTGATGTTGGAGAAGACTCTTGAGAGTCCCTTGGACAGCAAGGAGATCCAACTAGTCCATCCTAAAAGAGATCAGTCCTGGTGTTCATTGGAAGGACTGATGTTGAAGCTGAAACTCCAATACTTTGGCCATCTGTTGCAAAGAGCTGACTTGTTTGGAAAGACCCTAATGCTGGGAAAGATTGAAGGTAGGAGGAGAAGGGGACGACAGAGGATGAGATGGTTGGATGGCATCACCGACTCAATGGACATGAGTTTAAGTAAACTCTGGGACTTGGTAATGGACAGGGAGGCCTGGCGTGCTGCAGTCCATGGGATCACAAATAGTTGGACACAACTGAGTGACTGTACTGAATATATGTATGTATAAAAGAGAATTTTCTTTAAAAACTTGAGATGATGAGGTTACACTGGGAGTTTAATTCTGTACATTAGCATTTGGCTGTAGCTTAGAGGCTACAAGAACCTCCATTTAATGAGGGTTCTTGCCAACTAGTTCTCATCGTCCATTTTGCTCCCTATCACGTGACTTCAGCTGCAGATGATGATTTAACCAGGAGTGCCCATTTGCTTTTCTTATAGGAGAGAACTGCTTCTTATTTCCATGTTTCTACTAAAACTGAAAATATCAAAATGGACCAAAAAATACCTGCATATGGTCCTTCTTAACCCAAGCCCACTTTTCTCACTTGTATTGCTACCTGACTCGTGAAAGCATCTGAGTGTGTGATCCATTGATCTGCATATCTATAATCTGTGCTCGTGTGGGCATATTACACCCTTAAATTAACACAATGCTGTAAAATATTTTCTGTGCTCTGGAATAACTGATATAACTGCTCTATAAATATAATCTATCTAATTTTTTTTTCTCAACCCACTTAAAAAGCACCTGCTTGAGGTCCCATTGAAAGAATATTATCAGTGTTTACTGATAGCTTACTGCCTGCCGGAGCTTCACAATAATCTAGTGAGTAGCTGTAAATTAAGCGGCTGAATCACCAAGAGGTGAAATAATTTGGCATGTCTGGTAGGGTGGAGTCAGGATCTTTATCCTGGTACTGATAACCCAGAGCACAGCCCAAACTCTGGAGCAAGTGTTTCATTTTCAAGGAAGATAAATAAGGAAAAGAAAAAAAAAATTGAGTAAGGATAAATAATTTTCCTAGGTTTAATAATGATTTCCTTGATTTTCATCAGTTTTCTATATTTTTCAATTTCTTGGTTGAAATTATGTATGTTCTCTTAAGCTGTTTGCTGCTACTCAGCATCTATATTTATGTCTCCTATATTGTTAATACTATTGTTTATAGGAATTCATTCTTTATTCCTTCTAATCCTCCTGGTCCTAATCTTTCTGTTTTATCAACCTTTACAAAGAACACATTTAAAATTCCTATTAATATGATTTACCATAAAATATTTGTATTTCATCATTTAAAAAATCTTCAGTAATTCCTCAACACATTTCTTTTGTTGCTTCTTTAAGATTCTTTTTAATTGAAGTGTTAATATAATTGATATATTAGTTTCAAGTGTACAACATAATGATTCAATATGTGTGTATATTGTGAAATAATCACAGTAAGTATAGTTAATAGTTAACGTTGGTCCCCATTGTTGTTCATTCACTAAGTCATGTCCGACTCTTTGTGACCCCATGGACTGTAACCAGGCTTCTCTGTCCTTCGGGTTTTTCTGGCAAGACTGCTAGAGTGGTTTGCCATTTCCTTCTCCAGGGAATTTTCCCAGACCAGAGATCAAACTTGCATCTCCTGCATTGGCAGGCAGATTCTCTAGCACTGAGCCACGTGGGAAGTTCTTGGTCTCTATAGATAGTCATAATTTTTTTCTTTTGATGAGGACATTAAAGATCTCTCCCCCTAGCAGCTTTCAAATATGAAATGTGGAGTTATTAACCATAGTCACCATGCTGTACATTATGTCCTTGTGGCTTGTTTAAGTAGAAGTTTGTTCCTTTTGACCACCTTCATCCGTTTTTACCCATGCTCACCCCTGACTCTGACAACCCCCAACTGGTTGTCTGTATCTCTGAGCTCGGTTTTGTTTGTTGGTTTTAGATTTGACATATAAGTGAGATCATACAATATTTGTCTTTCTGTCTGATTTATTTTGTTTTGCTTCATATAGCCTCAAGGTCCATCTATATTGTTGTAAATGGCAAGATTTCATTTTTATGACTGCATAGTATCCCATTGTGTGTGTGTATATACACAAACACACACACATACATGTGTACTACATCTCTTCTTCACTCGCTCATTCTTCAGTAGACACAGGTTGTGTCTATCTTGGCTATTGTAAATAATGCTGCAGTAAATACTGAGATGCACATATCTTTTCAAATTACTGTTTTTGTTTTCTTCAAGTAAATATACAGAAATGAAATCACTGGATCATATGGTAGTTATATTTTTAATTTCCTCAGCAACTCCCATACTATTTTACATAGTGGCTGCACCAGTTTATATTTCCCCCAGTGGTACACACTGGTTTCTTTTTTCCCACATCCTCGCCAACACTTGTTATTTCTTATCTTTAAGATTCTTGAGTGAAAGTCTGGGTTATTTATTTTCAGTCTACCTTTCCTCTTATAAGGAGTTTTATGTCTTTGCATTTCCTTATGAATACCAGCTTGGCTTGTATGTTTTATAATGAAAATTTCTCTTTTTATTCATTTCTGAATCATTTGTACATTTCCTTATGATTGCATCTTAAAAATAGCATTATATCAAGAGCTATTCTAAGTTAGCAAATGGATAGATTATTTTTTATTCTTCTAAAATGCCACAGATTCTCCCAACCCTATTTCAGCTCTCCTCTTCTGTGAATGGATGGGAGCCTGTTCTCCCCAGGATCACATAACTAATTCCGGCCGATAAAATGTGAGCAGAAACAATATGTGACATATCCAGGCTGAGCCAGTGAAAAGTCCTATTTCATTGTGTAGTTCTCTGGTCTTGTTCTTTTGAATGGTAGAGGTGGAGGCCTTTGTTGAGATGGTGGAATTACAGAATGAAAGAATCTTTATAGGTGAGAAGGAGAAACAAACTAAAATGAATTTTGTGCAAGTAAGAAATGAACTTTTGTTGTTTAGGGCCACTGAAATCTTGGGGTTTCTACATCAGCATAAACCTGGCCTGACCTGATGAATACAACCTATTTTTATTGTTTTTGTCAGCAGCCTCATAATCATTAGTATTTCCTCCCACTAGTTAACTTGCATGTGGTAACAACACAGTGAAACAAAATATTCAGTATTGGGGAAACCCAGCAGAAACTTCTCAGTACCATCAATTTACTGAAGTGGCTGTATTCATGTATCAGCCCTCCTATGTGCAAAGATGGTGTCCCCCATTCATTCATTCAGTCACATTTCCCAGGCGTCCTAAGTGTTGGTGCAACACTTTGTGCTGAGGTCTCTCAATACCCTCTGTAAATAAGAATGTGCAATGGGAGAAAATGACAAGCATTTCTGAAAGTTTTAAATAAGAACAAAGAGGGATGGCTCCAAGCAGATGCTCTTTCCGGTATCAACATACTTTGGTTCCCAAAATCGCTTCATCACTCATCTCCCTCCCTTCCCCCATGATCATGGCTCATTATTGAATTTCCCTTATTTTGGTCATTTCCCTAATTAGCTTGTGTTTTGTGTGTTTTGTTTTTAGATAACAGCCCAACTGCTGCTCTGATTTGTGCAGTTTTTGCACATGCTATTGTTTGCAGACACATTTTGGCCGGGACCTCATCTGATGAGCCATTTGTTAGTTCTGATTGAGTAGGTCACTTGTGGGCTCAATTAACCACTTGCCCTTCATCTGATGGTGCAAGTGGCCAATTGCACCTGCAATTAGCTAATTATAGGGGTTTGGTCATTTCCATAGGCAATTTTGCCTTTATCTAATTGTGGGCTGCACCAGATTCCTTTCATCATTTGAGCATAGACCAGCCAGTGTAGGCAGAAGACGATGACTCTTGATGAAGGTAAAGAAGCAAAAAGGAAATTATAAATTTTTTTGTTCTGTTTTTAATTTTTGCCTATGGTTTAAAATTTTTTAATCATGATAAAATACATGTAACATAAAATGTACCGTCTTAACTGTTTTTAAGTGTACAGTTCAGTTGTAATAAATATATTCATAATGTTGTGCAATCGTCACCACCATCTAGCGCCATAAATCTTCATCTTGTAAAGCTGAAACTTCCTTCCATTAAATAGTAGTTCACTAGTTTCCCATCCCCCTCCCCACCCCCCAGCCCCTGGCAACTACAATTCTACTTTTTGACCCCTCTAATATTTCATATAAGTGGAATCATGCAGTATTAATCTTTTTTGTGGCTGGCTGAGGCAACTTTGAAATTTTATTCTTTAATGTTGTCCAAGGTAGGCAAAACACACAGATTAAAGGCCTGGAATTTTTTCTGTTCAGATTAGAAAGATCTTTACATGAATGTTTGAAAAGTATTTTGCTTAATGAATATTTGTTTGAAACAAAGTGTTTAACAACACAAGCTTTGTGAATTCCTGCGTCGTGTGTGTGTGCACATACACTTGCTGAGGATTTATGTATTGCTTGGTGCAAAAGTAATCACAGTTTTGCGTTGTTGAACTTCGCTGTTTGATATTGGAATACATTCTTAAATAAATGTGTTTATGTTATACATCATTTTAGTGTGCATTTCTCACTTTATGATTTTTGCTAATGACTACTTGCTGTGTATTTTATACTTGTTTTAGACTAGGGAAATAATGTTAGACAAAAACCAAATTTGAGCGATCAACAACACTTTTGGCCCAGGAACTGCTAATGAATGTACAGTGCAATGATGGTTCAAGAAGTTTTGCAAAGGAGACGAGAGCCTTGAAGATGAGGAGCAGAGTGGCTGGCCATTTGGAACATGATAATAACCAGTTGAGAGGATCATCAAAGCTGATCCTCTTACAAATACACGAGAAGTTGACGAAGAACTCAGTGCTGACCGTTCTACAGTTGTTTGGCATTTGAACATATTGGAAAGGTGGAAAAGCTCGATAAGGAGGTGCCTCAAGAACTGGCCACAAATCAAAAAATTGTCGTTTTGTAGTGTTGTCTTCTCTTACTCTACACAACAACAACAAACCATTTCTCAATTGGATTGTAACGTGCGACAAAAAGTGAATTTTATACCACAACCGGCGACGACCAGCTCAGTGGTTAGACTGCAAAGAAGCTCCAAAGCACTTCCCAAAGCCAAACTTGCACCAAAAAAAAGGATCCTGGTCCCTTTTTGGTGGTCTGCTGCCTGTCTGATCCACTACAGCTTTCTGAATCCCAGCGAAACCATTCCATCCGAGAAGTATGCTCAGCAAATCAATGAGATGCACTGAAAACTGCAATGCCTGCTGCTGGCATTGGTCAACAGAAAGGGCCCAACTTTTCTCCATGACAACACCCAACCATGTGTTCCACAACCAGCATTTCAGAAGTTAAATAGATTGGGTTATGAAGTTTTGCCTCATCTGCCATATTCATATGACCTGTTGCTATCTGACTACCACTTCTTCAAGCATCTTGACAACTTTTTGCAGGAAAATGCTCCCATGATAAGCAGGAGGCAGAAAATGCTTTCCAAGAATTTGTCAAATCCCAAAACATGGATTTTTATGCTATAGGGATAAACAAACTTATTGGCAAAAATGTGTTGATTGTAATGGTTCCTATTTTGATTAATAAAGATGTGTTTGAGTCTAGTTATAATGATTTAAAATTCATAATCTGAAACTGCAATTGTTTTTTCACCAGCCTAATACATAAACTCACTCCAAGAATTTCCAGTCCTGATCTGAAAGAGCTGAAGATACAACAGAACTTTGATCAGACTCTCTACAGAGAAGTTGTAGGGGAAAAGAGGGCTCTGAACTCAAGAGGAGAAGGGGAAGTTTATCATTTCTATCTTTTCAATAAATGCTTTACAAATGACATTTAGCGGGTTGAATTGTTCATGCAAGAACCACAAAGCAGAACTGGGAGGTACTTTTTTCTTCTTGACTTAATGCCAAGACAAAAGAACTACAGACATCTCAGAACCCCTCCTCTGTCTGTAATACAAACTGAAAACAATTGAGTTCTTCCCTTCTATTATAGAAAATGATCAGGACATAGGCAACAATCAAAGCACTTACTGTCCAGATTTCTCATCGTATATGTAAAATCTGTTGGAATCATAGCCACCCAGTCAATTTCCATGGCCCATCTGTTAGGACATTGAAATTGCTTTATTATACAGAACCTACTCACAGATTCTGTGGATTCAGTGAGGAATATTTACGGAGTGTCATCTGAGATCTCAGAGGTTCCATAAAACACTTAATTAACATACAAAATCCACTTCAGCTAAGCCTATACCTACTTTCTGAATATCAGTTACTGATTTGATTACTCCTGAGGCTCAGTTGGTGAGGGGAGAAATCGCAGAAGCTACTGGAAAGGAAGCTAGAGGGAAAGCAAGGTGGGCTGCCTCTGACAGCTGCCGTTTCCCCCCAGGGCGTGAGAGCTGGTGACCAGTTCCGCCAAGGAATCACAGAAAAAATGTCTAGAACTTCTTTTGTTTGTTTCTTCATCTTTTTGTTTTGTTAGTGATAAGCCGGAACACCACTTTGCCTTCATGACCAGTTGTTTGTGTCATTGTATCTGATTTGCCCGGTGTTTCTCTACCGCTTTAGAGCTGTGTTACCTTTGGTAAGTTATTTACCCTCTCTGGGCCCTTCATTTAAAAAGATGATAAAGTCTCCCTTACGGAGTTACATTATGAGATAATGTATGGTGGCAGTTCTTCCAGCGTTGTCAGGCCACGGAGGGCTAGATCTAGCCCCTTCAGATGGAGAATTATTATTCAGCACATTTTTGTTGTTCAGTTGCTCATTTGTGTCCGATTCTTTGCGACCCCATGGACTGCAGCACGCCAGGCTTCTATTTGAATAGAGTAGGTATCAGAAACATAATGTTAATTGACTGATATTAATGGTGGGGTTACATCAGCAGTAGTAAAGATACGTCTATAGCTTTGGACCTTTTCTGTGCGCATGATCTCATCTCCATGTGATCACTTTTCAAGGGTTTGTGGCAGTTTCCACATGTATCTCCTCCCTGGTGTTGTGTTTGCTGCTATGTCCCCAGGAGGGCATTTGCTCAGTGCCACTAGCAGTAGGCCAGCAACTCCTAACACTGAATGGTGCCTGGAGCCTGTGAGATATTCTAGGGCAAGGTAAAGAAAAAGGCCCCTCCCTGCTCTCTGTCACATTCCATGCCAGGGGTGCCCATGCAGGGCTGCATGAGACTTAATTGTGAGACTCGATGTTTCACAGGCTTTTATGAAGGCAGTTCATTAGGTGCTTCCTTCTGCCTCTTTGTTCCAGATATGATGAATCCTATGGGGGCTGTGCTTGGAAATGACTCCAAAAGTCACCACACTAGTCTCAGAATGATGGTGTCTCCACTGGGTGGCTCCTTCTTCCCTCAGCTCTCTCCCTTAAACCCTGCTGCAGGAAGTCGCCTGGCTCACTGCCTCATACTCATCAGACACATCTGGACATGTCTGAACCCACTTTTGGGGCTCAAGCTGAGACCGTTATCTATCTATCTTACTATTTTATCTGTCTATGCATCTGTCTAAAGTTCCTATAGTGTTTGGCACACAGTAGAACCTTAAAACATAAATCTCTTTCCTTGGCCTGGAAACCACATCATACCCTGGGATCATGGATTGCTTTTCAGATTTTCAAATCATTTCTTTCTCTCAGTTATAGCAGAATTCTCAAACTTAAGTGTTTTGAATCCTGATGACGGAGTCAGGTTTATCATGCTCATTTACTCTAATTACTAGTTCTATGAAGGCCTAGAACAAGTTTGAACTTAGGAGTGTACTGTTTAAAAACATTTCTTCCTGAAGACACAATCGGTTCTTAATAGTTTCCCTAATGTCATTTTATGTCTCAAACAAGATGACTATAGAGAAACCCTACAGTTTCTCCCAGTTTAGCTTGAGTTTGGCTGAAGTAACACTTGACGCCTTGGTGGCTGACAACAGAAAAGATTTATTTCTCACTGGTTTGCTACGTCCATCGTGGGTTGGCTTTGACTCCAAGTCCTCATCATGCCAGGATGCAGGATGATGGAGCAGGTCCCCCTCTCTGGGGACCTCCGAAGTATTGGGTTGGCCACACAGTTCATTTGGATTTCTGTAAGATCTTAAGGAAAAACCCAAATGAACATTTTGGCCAACCCAGAATATAGATCCATCGTGTCATTGGTCCAAGACATTGAATTTTTTTTACGCAGGAGAATAACATTGTGATGTCTGAGCTTGATATGATCACTCTGATGCCAGGATGGAAAGAACATGAATGGAAGAGGAAGAAACTGGTCGCCATGGAACCAGTTACAAAGCATGTGCCTGGGGTTATGAACATCTACTGAAAGTTGTTTCCAGCATGATGGAGCCAGGAGGCTCAGAGAGGAGAGAACTCACACCCTTACTTCCAGACAGTCTATTAAAGAGAGAGAAAGGCCTGCCAGATCAGTGACCAGTTGCCGTAGTGATGGGCTGGCTCCTGGAATGCACAGTGAATGCAGGGCGCAACACAAAAACCCAACAAAGCCTCCTGGCTTGTGGAAAATGACCCGCCACCCCAGAAATACCTTCAGGTTCTTGGAGAGAGAGCACTGCTGCCAGCCCGGGGCCTGCAGCAGGATGTCCGCATCTTAGCAAATTAATTTTTGTCTCTTTGCACCTGTCAGTAGCCCAATAATGTCTGCTAATCTTCCAGTCTTGTTTGTCCCAGGGCTTGCTCTCCATCAGATGAACAACTGGCGGTTACGGTGGAGAGGCACCCTCTTCGAAATATGTACAAGGGCTTTATTTTCAGGAAGCTGGCCGGGTCATCTCCTGAGGGGATATTTTTGGCTTTGCCAGCCATCTCCCTGAAGTCACTCTTGGTAGATACAGACGTTGAAATTTTAAGAACAAGGTCATGACTTGGGAGGAGGGAGCTGAGGGGACTTAGGTATTTAAGCAGGCTCTTTGTCCTCCCTGCCTCCCTCCCCGCCTCTCTCTCTGGTTCACTAAGCAAACTAGTCTTGTCGCACTGCCTTGATCATTCTCCTCACAGCCCCCTGGAGAAGAATGAGCGAGCTGTGAGAGATTTATCTCCAGGCTGGACGCGCCTTCAACTGTGAGTGACACAGTCAAAGAAAGGCTGTCAGTGCAGCTCCCGAGGTGGGGCTGCGGCCGGCGGAGATGTACAGACCGTGTTGGAAGGGAGAGATCCCTCTTGGTTGCCCAGCCCTATCCTCACAAAGGCAAAGAAGGTGGCCTGGAAGAGAAGGGGACCTTGACAGGGGCAGAGCAGAGAGAGACCATCATGTAAATCATTTACTTTGGTTCTCCCCACTCTGGGAGCCAGGCTGCAGCCACATCTGTGAGCCTTCAGCTCAGCTCGGTGTGTCTCTGGTGAGAAGACTTCTCAGATTTCAGGAGCCCTGCAAGGCTTTGGAATGCTTGCCAGTGAGGAATTTGAACATCAAAAGGTTCAAAGGTGGTTGGAAAACCCAATACTCAAATTGTCAGAAGCAAAACATGTCTTCCTTGTCTTCTTTTTATGACTTTTATAGTGACTGCCAGTGGTACTAAGAATGCAGGGGAGTCTCAACATTTACCTAGCAAGCCTTTTCTTCTGAGGAAGCCAGCCCTCTGCAGCATTATATTAATTTTTACGAGCTGGGGAAGAAGGGATGGCAAGTGGTTATTTTATTTGGAGACACAGAGCAGTTTTAAGTGATATTCAGAATTGAACCTTGTAAATCTGGGGCGTCAAGGTTCAAATATAGGTCTCTTTGCACTTGACTTATTTTTATTTGGGATCCAGATGAAGTACATTTCTAATAGATGGGACAACACTTCCTGCCTTCAATCAGAGATAATACTAGAGACAGCAAGTTACATTTCAACTTCAGATAAATATGCCTGCAGTAAAATTTCACCCATTCTGGCTTTAAAACATAGTATGTCCAAGGTCAATTAATGCTCCTTGCAACTTAAAACCAATCAGGATGATGAGTTAACATCAAAGTTTTTTTTTCACATGAAAATTTATCCTCAATCAGTGTTCTTTTTTTCCTATGCTGTTTCTCAAAAAAAAAAAAAAAAGTGTATGCATTATTCAAAGATTAGAAAGAAAAGAAAGAATGGATTAGCAGTGGGACATGACAGTGAACCAAGACATTTAAAATACGTTATTCCTAAATGGATATGTACCATCCAAAGAAGCTATCCACAGCATCTGTGACCTTGAAATTTAATCTGAGGTTCCGCTTCTGAGAAAAAATGGCTGAATGAGCAAGTCTTAGACGAATGCATTTCACTCAATAGTTATTTTCTGAAGACCCTTTGGGAAGGTATATAAGAAAAATAAGATATAGATCCTGGCCTGGAGGAGATTATAGCCCGGGGCGGGGCGGTTAGCCCCAAGTGGATGACAATATGTAGTTTCCTAAGCTTTCTCATAGCCTCAGTTTGATTATTTATAAAATTAAAATGAAAACATCTTTTTTATCTCCCTCACTGACTAACTTTGAGACCTAGGAGAGTGAGGAAGGGGGTTAGTGTTTGGGAAGAATTTTGAATACTTGTAAACCATCAAAAGCCTCTCTCTGGTCATTGATAGTTGTATCCTACTTTTAAAACCTGACAAGGAGTCTTTCTGTGAGTTGTCAGTGTAGCACCCTTATGAGACATGCCCCTTATATTATTCTTTTTCTGTGGTTGCTTAGAAACTATAATAATCTTATTTTCCTGGCCCTGACTCTTTTCTCTTCTCCTCTGTTGAGGGTCTGATTCAGAGCTGCTGTATCTGATGATGTGTCTGTGGTCTGCTCATGTGGCACTTTGGGTGTGACACATTCTCTGTACAGACTTCAAGCTAGATATTATCATATTCATCATCTCATTTAGGTCTCGCAGATACTCTATGAGGCTCGCTGCTGTTCTTTCCTGTATGAAGAAACTGAGTTTCAGAGAGGTTAAGAAATGCTCTCAAAATCACAAAGCTAGTAAAAAGCAGGGTCTCAAGTGGTCTGCTTTGGTGTCAGTTTTCTAGGAGGTGAGTGGATCTGAAATCATGTTCCAGTCCTGGGTTCTTCCTGTGACTCTCTGAGCTCCTCACCTGGACCTATCCCTTGGCTATTTTAGCAATCCAGGTCTGGTGCCCAGACTCTTAACAGGCTGTGTTCACAAATCTGGGATACCTTGGGGTGATGCAAAGCCAGATGACCTGGGTCTGAGTCACAACTCCATTGCTTAGTAAGCTAGGCTCTAATTTCCTCATTTGCAAAATGGTGATGATATCATGAATCTCATGTGAGAATTCAATAAGATAATATATGTTAGAATGCAGTCAGAGCACCAGGCGTATTGTAGTAGGTGCCCAGAAATCTGAATTTGAATCTGAATTCTGATTCCAGTCTCTTTGGGGATCTTCCCAGAACCACTGTGTCCTGTGAACCAAAGAAGGGCCCTAGGGGTGTTTTATGATATATTTGGTAGCATGGAATCCCAGCTTCCCTAGGGCTTCTTATGTGGACAAGCTCTCAGAAGATAACATAGCTTCAAACAAAATATTTCACAGAAAAATACTGTAGAGTCCATCTAGTTCAGTGGTCTTCTAAATTTTTTTCATTAGTGGATGCCTATTTTAAAACAAATTTGAGAATCATGTTATGCAAAACTGACACAAAAAAGCTTCTTTTGCATGACAGGTTGCTGGGGGCCCAAGGGAGTCCAGCTCAGACTCTCATCAAAGACCTCCCCTTCCAAAACCCTGGGGTTTTTCGGAGCAGGGTTTGAAAACCACTGATACTTTTAACAATCTTACTTTGTAAGTAAAGAAACTGAAGGCCAGGAAGAGTTACTTATTAGAAAGAATCCATACATTTTAACATATAAAAGCATCAGCTGCAACAGCTTGGCTTGGTCTTTTTTATATCCAGTCATATAGTAAGAGAAAAATGGGTATGTTCTATTTCTCTTTAAAAGGAATTTAAAAATTATTTTCTCTCTCTCTCTGCTTTTTTGGAGATTATATAGTAGTGACTATTCACCTTGGCTACAGAGGAGGAAAGAGTGGAATATCTGGAAAAACTTCTGTAATTCTTTTTCAAGAGAAAAAAAAAGCAGTTACTCAATATGTATCTGAAACCTGAAAATTTTTCTTGCCCTTTGACTTAGTAATGTCTCTTCTGGATATTTATATAGAGAAACTAATTTTAAATATAAAAAAAAGTATTCACAAATGTTTATCACCACATTAACTGTATTAGAATAAACACTGTTCTGTAAACAATAGGTAGAATGGTTGAGCTCTGAAATATCATACCCCAATTCAAATGGACTTTATACATGAAATGCTTAAGGATAAAATGGACAGTATGTTCAAGATTGATATACTGAGACCTAAAAAATGTTTCTGACAATAATTAAATGAGTTAAATGAAGGAGAGATGTACTATCTCAGAATCAGAAGTTTCAGTGTTATTATCATGTAAATCCTCCAGGCTGATCAGTAGATTCGATGAAATATTAATCAAAATCCTAGCAGATTTTTTAAAAAGTAGGTTAGTAAAATGATTTTAAATTTACACGGAACTGCAGAAAACAGAGTGGGCAAAGCAGTTTTGAACCTTGACCCTTATATCATATACAAAATTAACTGAAAATGGATTCAAAATCTGTACCTCAAAATGAAAACTGTATGATTTCCAGAAGAAAACGTAGGAGAAAAATCTTTACAGTGTTGAAGCAGAGATGTCATAGGACATAAAGTGCACTAAATATAAAAGACAAAAATGATAAATTGGAATTTATTAAAATGAAAAAGTTCTGCTCTTTGAAACTCACTAAAGTGATTATGAAAAGGCATGTCAAAGATCAGTAAACTAGTCACTGATACATATATGTAAGAAAGAACTTGTGATATATGAAAAGCTCTTATATATCAATAGAAGGGAGACAAATGACCCATTTTTTTTAAAAAAAAAATAGAATATTTGATCACACATGCAAAAGATACATAAATGTCTATAAAGCATGTAAAAATATGCTTAACATCACTGGTCATCAAGAAATATAAATAAAACTACAATGGAATATCACTACACATGCCTCAGAAAGACTAATACTAAGGGACTGACAATACCAAATGTTGGATAGAATATGAAGCAATTAAACTGTCATATGTTGCTGAAGGAAATGCAAAATTGCACTGTCATTTAAAAAAAAACAATTGGAAATGAGAAAAATATTGTATAATATTGCTTATATGTGGAATCTAGAAAAATGGTACAGTGAACTTATTTGGAAAGCAGAAATAGAGTCACAGATATAGAGGACAAACTTATGGTCACCAAGGCAGGAAGCAGGGGTGGGATGAACTGGATCAGGATTGACATATATACACTACTATGTATAAAATAAAAAACTAATAGATAACTACTACATAGCTCAGGGAACTCTACACAGTGCTCTGTGGTGACCTAAATGGGAAGGAAATCTAAAAAAGAGTGGATATATGTATACATATAACTAATATAAGTTGTTGCACAACAGAAACTAACACAGCATTATAAAGCAACTATACTTCAATAAAATTAATTTAAAAGATAAGCTGAGAGTTTCTTAAAAGTTAAACATTCACTTATCTTACCACTCAGCAATCCCACTCCTATTAATAGTTATTTACCCAAGAAAAAGAAAAACACACGTCCACAAAGTAACTTGTACGAGGAGTTTTAGAGCAGCTTTATTAATAATAGCCGCAGACTGGATACAATCCAAATGTTCATCAATAGGTGAATGAATAAATAATTGGTTGAATAGTTATACAATGGAATGCAACCTACCAATAAAAACTATGAAATTTCTGATATAAACAATGATAAGGATAAATCTTAAGACCCATGTGCTGAGTGAAAGAGGTCAGACACCAAAGTCATGTGCATATTGTACAATTCCATTCATGTGAAGTTCTAGAAAAGACAAAAATACATACTTACAGAAGGCTTATTGGTGGTTATTTGAGGTCAGAAACAGAAAAGATTGACTATAAAGGAGCAGAGGGTAATTTTGAGGATCAATGAAATGTTAAGTAACTTGACTTGGATGAAGGATTTGTGAGTGTACCCATATTGATGAGTCACTGAGTATCAGTTCAGTTCAATCGCTTAGTCGTGTCTGACTCTTTGTGACCCCAAGGACTGCATCACACCAGGTTTCCCTGTCCATCACCAACTCCAAAGTTTATTCAAACTCATGTCCATTGAGTCAGTGATGCCATCCAACCATCTATCCTCTGTCATCCCCTTCTCCTCCCACCTTCAATTTTTCCCAGCATCAGGATCTTTTCAAATGAGTCAGCTCTTCACATCAGGTGGCCAAAGTATTGGAGTTTCAGCTTCAGCATCAGTCCTTCAATGAATATTCAGGACTGATTTCCTTTACGATGGACTGGTTGGATCTCCTTGCAGTCCAAGGGACTCTCAAGAGTCTTCTCCATCACCCCATTCAAAAGCATCAATTCTTTGGTGCTCAGCTTTCTTTATACTCCAACTCTCACATCCATACATGACTATTGGAAAAACCATAGCTTTGACTAGATGGACCTTTGCTGGCAAAGTAATGTCTCTGCTTTTTAATATGCTGTCTAGGTTAGTCATAACTTTCCTTCCATGGAGTAAGTGTCTTTTAATTTCATGGTTGCAGTCACCATCTGCAGTGATTTTGGAGCCCCCAAAAATAAAGTCTGACACTGTTTCCACTGTTTCCCCATCTATTTCCCGTGAAGTGATGGGACCAGATGCCATGATCTTAGTTTTCTGAATGTTGAGTTTTAAGCCAACTTTTTCACTCTCCTCTTTCACTTTCATCAAGGGGCTCTTAAGTTCTTTGTTTCTGCCATAGGGATGGTGTCATCTGCATATCTGAGATTATTGAGATTTCTCCCAGCCATCTTGATTCCATCTTGTGCTTCATCCAGTCCAGCATTTCTAATGATGTACTTTGCAAATAAGTTAAATATAAGCAGGGTGGCAATATACAGCCTTGACATTCTCCTTTTCCGATTTGGAACTAGTCTGTTGTTCCATGTCTAGTTCGAACTGTTGCTTCTTGACCTGCATACAGATTTCTCAGAAGGCAGGTCAGGTGGTCTGGTATTCCCATCTCTTGAAGAATTTTCCACAGTTTGTTGTGATCCACACAGTCAAAGGCTTTGGCATCTTCAATAAAGCAGAAGTACATGTTTTTCTGGAATTCTCTTGCTTTTGGATGATCCAAAGGATGTTGTCAATTTGATCTCTTTTCTAAATCCAGGTTGGACATCTGAAAACTTTCGGTTCATGTACTGTTGAAGCCTGGCTTGGAGAATTTTGAGCATTGCTTTGCTAGTGTGTGAGATGAGTGCAATTGTGCGGTAGTTTGAGCATTCTTTGGCATTGCCTTTCTTTGGGATTGGAATGAAAACTGACCTTTTCCAGTCCTGTGGCCACTGCTGAGTTTTCCAGATTTGTTGGCATATTGAGTGCAGCACTTTCACAGCATCATCTTTAAGATTTGAAATAGCTTAACTGGAACTCCATCACCTCCACTACCTTTGTTCTCAGTGATGCTTCCTAAGGCCCACTTGACTTTGCATTCCAGGATGTCTGGTTCTAGGTGAGTGATCACACCATCGCGATTAATTGGGTCATGAAGATCGTTTTTGTATAGTTCTTCTGTGTGTTCTTGCCACCTCTTCTTAATATCTGCTGCTTCTGTTAGGTCCCTACCATTTCTGTCCTTTATTGTCCCCATCTTTGCACGAAAAGTTCCCTTGGCATCTCTAATTTTCTTGAAGAGATCTCTAGTCTTTCCCATTCTATTGTTTTCCTCTGTTTCTTTTTCCTCTATTTCATTGGAGTACAGAAAGAAGCAGGGCAAAGGCTAATAGAGTTTTGCCAACAGAACACACTGGTCATAGCAAACATCCTCTTCCAGAAACACAAGAGAAGACTCTGCACATGGACATCACCAGATGGTCAATACTGAAATCAGATTGATTATATTATTTGCAGCCAAAGATGGAGAAGCTCTATACTGTCAGCAAAAACAAGACCGGGAGCTGACTATGGCTCAGATTGTGAATTCCTTATTGCCAAATTCAGACTTAAAGTGAAGAAAGTAGGGAAAACCACTAGACCATTCAGGTATGACCTAAATCAAATCCCTTACAATTATACAGTGGAAGTGACGAATAGATTCGAGAGATTATATCTGATAGACAGAGTGTCTGAAGAACTATGGATGGAGGTTTGTGACATTGCACTGGAGGCAGTGATCAAGACCACCCCAAAGTAAAAGAAATGCAAAAAGGCAAAATAGTTGTCTGAAGAGGGCTTACAAATAACTGTGAAAAGAAGAGAAGGGAAAGGCAAAGGAGAAAAGGAAAGATATACCCATTTGAATGCAGAGTCATTGAGTTTAAATTATACTTAATAAGACAGTAAAATGTTGTCTTATTTTAATGTGAAAGATTTTAATCACTTTAAGCAATAGAATAACTTTTCTATTGTGGGCATAGTCTGATTATAGCTTTTTCAAGTATGCATAAAATAATGATAATACAACAAAAATCTGTTAAGGGCAGTGATTATATGACCTGTTTTCTACCCAAATATTTTTCACTGAGCTTTCATTTTAAATTTGAATCATTTCACTAATGTCACACAAAGAAAGAGAAAGTATCTGCTGATACACATCAAAGACATGAATCTGCAAATATTTAGAACCATTTTTGGTGAAAATGATGCCACACTAGTAGCTGCAAAATTAAAGGAAAGAGGAAACAGATTTTTATTCAGCAAAGTTGGATTTTGAAAGGCCTTTTTTATAAAAAGTATTACCAAGGAAAATGTCTTTTAGACATTATGTATCTTAGGTGTATAAACCAGATTCTAATGAATCATCATTATAAATGTGTTGCTTTCAATTCAATTTGAGAGCTTGTGGATTCCAGTCTTGTCTTCAGAAACCCAAATAGCCTAGGGACATCCAAAATTTAAGGGGAGAAAACTATCAGTTATAAGTAAGTCACAGGGATGTCATGTACAGCACAGGGAATATAGTCAATAATACCATAATAACTTTGTGGTGTGTAATCTATGAAAATATTAATATCACCCCAAACTATTATAAGTCAATATATTTAAATGTTTGAAAAATGAAAAAGAAGAAACCAAGATCCCTCTGTATTGCAGAGATAGGATTAAATGAGGAAATTTGTTTTCCCATGAACTTTATATTTCATATTATATCTCATCTCAGGGCAATTTATTCAAATCCTCCCCATCCAAGGACTGTTGTTTAATGTCTGCTAGGAACAAGCACTTTAAAGTTTTGCAGAAGAGCAATATGAAAATGTTATTATCAAGAAATATATATATATATATATCCAGTAAAGAATGTAAATTTAAGTTGCCCATTTTAAGTTTTAAAGTTTGGGGTATGTAAAAATCTCAGCAGCATAGCAAACTGTAATCTTTGGGCTATGTAACTTCCTTCAATTCACTGCATTTATGTAACTACCTGGGGTTAACATCAAGCGTATTTTTTGAAAACGTCTTCTAATTCCAGGTTTTCAATTCAACTGAAAAAAAAAAAAAATCAAAGACACCTAAGAACATTTCATGACTTTAAAAGTTTTCTCTTCTTGAAATAAAAACTGCTGCTGGAGATCTCTCCTCCCCTATCTTATCAGCTCAACTACCTAGTGTGATTTGAATCACCCAAACCTCAGTTTTTGAAAAAGTGGGGGAGAAACAGAAAAGAGAAACCTTTAGTAAAGTAGGTTCCTTTGATCCTTTTCTACTCCTTATGAAAACTCACACTGTATGTTTAACACATTCCCAACAAGGCAGGATAATGAAGCACATGGGACATCAAGACTTAATTCCATGTCTGTTTCTTTCTTTAAGAAACAAACACACATGCGCTGTGGGCCAAGGGAAGAATAGAGTACAGCAGCTAGGAGCTAGCAGTAAGAGCAGTTGTGATCGCCGAGTTGGGAGATATCATTAAAAAGCAAACTGGGGAGCACCAGTTTAGGATCTGAGGAGCTTATCGATTCAAATCTGTTAAGGCATTCTTCAAAGGACTTTTTAAAAAGTTGTATTGTCTGAGGAGTTTGGGGAGAGTGTGTGTGTGTGAGAGAGAGAGAGAATGTGCGTGCGTGCATGTGTTTTCACAAGGGAGGAGATCAGTGGTTGGGAGAGCCTTGTCTATGTCAGCTACAGGGTGATGAGTTATGTGTGTAAATTGTGATTACCTCGAGAGTCAGTCTGAGTATATAACAGGTAATTGCATCAGAGGTTTTCTGGGTACTGATTTAGGTTTCTGGTTCCCTGATAATTCAGCCTCATGGCTGCAGTCAAGGCCCTCCGTGAGTTGGCCTTTCCTCTCCTTCTTTACCATCTTCCATTCCTGGAGCTCCAGTGATGAGCTCTTGCTGTCAATTCAGACTGGGTTCAAATACATACTCACTTACCAGCCAAGTGACACTAGATGCCTCCGTTAACTTCATCAAGCCTCAGTTTCCTCATAGATGAAACAGGAATAATAATATCCACATCAGACTGTTGCTGGATTAAATTAGATTGGTGCTCAGTGTGGGTCAGCTGCGTTAACTCTCAGACAATTTAATTCAGTAATTATTTTTGGAAGGCTTCCTATACTGTAGGTATATACACTGTTCTTCCCATCTGAACGGGAGGCACATCTACTAGTTTTGTAGAACTGCTGTAACAAAAGGCTATAGACTAGGTAGCTTAAACAACAGGAATTTATTTTCTCACAGTTCTAGAGGCTGGAAACCCAAGATCAAGGTACATGCAGGGTTGACTGGTTGCTTTTCTCCTGAAGCCTCTCTCCTTGACTTAAAGATAGCTGCCTCGTTATCATGACCCCCCTGGCCTTTTCCCTGTGCCCAGTTTCCCTGGCATATCTCTCTCTCCTATAAGGATGCCAGTCACATTGAACTAGGCCCCCACTCTATGGTCTAATTTTAACTTAATTGCTTCTTTAAAGATCTGATTTCCAAATACAGTACATTCTGAGGTCCTGGGAGGTTGGGACCTTTCCAAAAGGAATTTGGGGAGACATAGTTCAGCTTAGGTACTAAGTCAAACTCTATTTTTTCAAGCAGAGTGTCGTGGAACCTGGGATACCTTCTTCCACTTCTCTGCCTGGTGATTTCTCTCATACTCAGCCCGGTTTAAATATCTTTTCCTCTGCAGAGCTTTTTTTGAACTCCTCTACACAGCCACTCACAATTCCTTAGATACAATGTGTTATAACAAGTAGTGTACTCTATCTATCCCCTCTAATACACACACACACACACACACACACACACACACTGTGTATGCATATATATCCATCCATTCATGTATATATGTATACATATATATGAGAGAGAGATGGGGGGGCATTAATGGTCCATGTCCCAAGTTGGAATGGAAGCTCCATGGGGAAAAGGTCTATTTTGATCACCAGTGCATCACCAGAGCCTAGGATGGTGCTATGATGTGGTAAGTGCTGGCTCTTTTATTCTTGTCAGCTCAAAGATCTGAAAACTCCCTCCTAATGCCAGCTTCTGAGAGCAAGGAATATGTCTGCTTTCTTTTCCTACTCTCGGTAACTTGCTCAATAAATTTATTGAACAAAATGAAAATGATGAAGACTTTCACAGGCTGACATTCAAGTTTTAGGAAATTATTGGTGCGGACTATAATTGGAAAAGTAAACATGCTTGTTTTGATCCAGAAGGAGGGACATACATCTATCCTTTTGATTATGAAGACATAATAAAAGAGAAGAAGGGCTTCTGAGTAAAAACAGTGAAAGGAGTTTGGGGCCAATTGCTGACAAGTGTATTTCTCTCTTTGAGATTTTCTTTCTGCACACAAACTTGGTTTGATGGTTTTGACTGACTTGACCATGCCTTGAGGCAAAGAAATATGATAACTATGTACCTAGGGGTGGATTAAGACAAAATAAAGGGCCATCACAGGGCTCTCTCCAGTTCTGGCTCTCCACAACTCCCTGTGGGTAAATCCTATAGCTTACACCTGTCCAAGGCTGCAGAAACCTAGACCGTCACATCTGTCAGTGGCTGCCCAAATAATTAAAGCCATCTGTGCCCAGCATCCCAACACTTCTCTGATTCAGTACACAGCTCCACAATTTTGCCAATAAGAAATAACGCCAGGACCATTATGGTTAATTTTTTTTTTTTCAATGAAAGGGAAAGAAACTAAAAAGATAAATTCTCTGTGATCCCCTCTTGACCCCATCAACAAAAGGTTCCATTAAATACAGCAGCTGAGATGTTAGTCAAGTCTTCAAGATGGAGATGCTAAATCTCTAAATCGAGTTAGAGGTCAGCGCCTGTACTGGCCTGAATTGCTGTGTTCAGTACAGGGAATCCAACCTACCTGCTTTCTTTGTGCATCTAGTGATGAATGTGTTGACTGATTGGAATGCAGCCAAATGCTGTTTTATGTTGAGCCTTCTCCTCGGGGTATTATGAGGCTGCTCAGGGCAGCATGAGACAGAACAATGCATGGTTAAGAGCTCAGGCTCCTGAGTCAGACACAACCAAATGGGAGTCCAAGCCTTGTCAATCGCTTGACCTTGGGCAAATTACTTGGCCTCACCACATCTGTTTCTTCATCTGTAAAATGGAAATGATAATAATATCGACTTCATTAGTTATGGGAAAGATTGCCTGAGAAAATGCATGTTAAACATTTAACAGACTACCTGACATGTGGTTGGCATGAGGTAGTTGTTAGTTACCATAGTTTTCATTATTGTGGTGGTATGACTGCTGGGTCATACAGTCCCCCAGCTTTCCATAGACTTACAAAGGACAACTTGAGATGGGCTTGCAATTCTCTTTCACATTTGATACGAAAGGTCTCTTGTTCTGTTGGACTTGCTGAGTGATAAAGTCTCTGGGATGAGGTGACTGATACAAGTAGTTCAGAACCACCTGGCCTTTATGAATCAATTAGGAAACAAACTTTATAAGATACTTTGTATCTGCCAGATGTTGTGTTAGGCCCATTTTCTCTCCAACTATTGTTTAATCTTCAAGAGAAAATTATGAGGTCTCCGCTCTTCCATAGGTCAGCCCATGGCTTTCCAGCAGTCACAGACTTAACACTGACAAAGCTACAACTGAATTGTGGTCATATATTCTTTGTCTGCCCAGAATCCCTTCAGTTAACCTCTGTTGACCCATTTTATAATAAACCAATTCAATCCCTTTGGTTTGAGTGGTGTTGAATCCATTTTTTCCTAAAAAGATGGTAAAAAAGACCCAGGATGGACCAATCCTTTTAGCTATAGATATTATTATGATATGGAAGATTTATTCCTCAGGGACTCACACTGAGGGAAAGATAGTGTATATCCGTGGGAACTTGGAGAACTTGAAAGATATATATCACCACTTGCCTAGAGTACACTGAAAAATAAAGACAACAAAGGGAAGAGGGGAAGAAAGGGTTGGGGGGAGAGAGAGAGAGATGTCTCAGAACATTTTTTGAACCCCTGGATGCAAATATGCCTGAAAGTAGTTATGTAAGGCAATAAATTCTCATCATTTTAGGCTTGTTTGAGTTGGGATCCTGCTAATACGGGTCTAGCTAACAATTGATTCTGTGGAACTCCATGCTGCTGTATCACACTGCATTAGGATATTATGTTTGAACAAAGGATTTTTCTTTTTTGTGCAAATGGATTTTCTACACACCTGCCTTACTTGGGACCAGTAATATTATTCCCTAAAATAGGTTGGTTTAACTTCTGTATTTAAATGTATATATGTCCATAAAATGTCTGCATATTTAAAAAGCTTGTTTAATTCATCACTTTCTTCAATTTCAAGTTTATTCAACAGTGAAACAGCTTTATAATTTGTAAAAAAAAAAAAAAAACTAGCTTTATAGCTTTCTTTTTTCTTTAAGTAGCACATAACTTTGGCATTGAGATAGCTCTAGTATGGTGGGAAAAGTATTTACTTTAGTATCCAAAGACACATATTGGGCTGTCAACTCTGTGACTCTGCAGTTGTGTGAACATGGGCAAATTGCCTACCTTCTTGGGAACTCAATTTCCTTATCTACTGGTAGATAATAATAATATTTATTTCATAGATTAATACAAGAATTAAATAAGATCATATTTGTGACACAGGGCAGGAATGTTTATTCTGAATAAGTTTAGCTTGGTGTCTCTGGCCATAAACCTGAGGTTTTATGAATATTACTCAATAATGATGATTATTGTCCTCTTTGGAAAACTTTATTTTTAATTATAGGGATGTATAAAGAAAAAAAATCACCCATACTCTTTCCTCATTCCCCTCAAATTGGATCACTGTCAATATTGTTGGAATATTTGTGCCTTATGTTTCTTCAGTGTGTGTACATATTTATTTAAAATTTACATAAACAATAAATATGCCAGTTATAACTTAAATTACAGATTAAACAATGGCCTCCAGATAACTCATATCACCATACTGATTTCCTCCTGTCAATACTGAGAGCATAGTGTGTGATAAATTTTTCTGATGAAGAGTTTCTCTTTGTAATCTTCAAACATATCTCTATGTCTGGCAATATATGAAATATTCAGTTCAGTTCAGTGGCTCAGTCTTGTCTGACTCTTTGCGACCCCATGAATTGCAGCATGCCAGGCCTCCCTGTCCATCACGAACTGCTGGAGTCTACCGAAACCCATGTCCATCGAGTCAGTGATGCCATCCAACCATCTCATCCTCTGTCGACCCCTTCTCCTCCTGCCCTCAATCTTTCCCAGCATCAGGGTCTTTTCCAGTGAGTCAGCTCTTTGCATCAGGTGGCCAAAGCATTGGAGCTTCAACTTCAACATCAGTCCTTCCAATGAACACCCAGGACTGATCTCCTTTAGGATGGACTGGCTGGATTTCCTTGCAGTCCAAGGGACTCTCAAGAGTTCTCCAACACCACAGTTCAAAAGCATCAATTCTTCAGCGCTCAGCTTTCTTCACAGTCCAACTCTCACATCCATACATGACTACTGGAAAAACCATAGCCTTGACTAGAAGAACCTTTGTTGACAAAGTAATGTCTCTGCTTTTTAATATGCTATCTAGACTGGTCATAACTTGCATTCCAAGGAGTAAGTGTCTTTTAATTTCATGGCTGCAATCACCATCTGCAGTGATTTTGGAGCCCAAATAAATAAAGTCAGGCACTGATTCTCTATCTATTTGCCATAAAGTGATGGGATTGCATGCCATGATCTTAGTTTTCTGAATGTTGAGCTTTACGCCAACTTTTTCACTCTCCTCTCTCACTTTCATCAAGAGGCTCTTTAGTTCTTCTTCACTTTCTGCCATAAGGGTGGTGTCATCTGCATATCTGAGGTTATTGATTGATATTTCTCCCGGCAATCTTGATTCCAGATTGTGCTTCCTCCAGCCCAGCGTTTCTCATGATGTACTCTGCATATAAGTTAAATAAGCAGGGTGACAATATACAGCCTTGACGTACTCCTTTTCCTATTTGGAACCAGTCTGTTGTTCCATGTCCAGTTCTAACTGTTGCTTCCTGACCTGCATACAGCTTTCTCAAGAGGCAGGTCAGGTGGTCTGGTATTCCCATCTCCTTCAGAATTTTCCACAGTTTATTGTGATCCACACAGTCAAAGGCTTTGGCATAGTCAATAAAGCAGAAATAGATGTTTTCCTGAAACTCTCTTGCTTTTTTGATGATCCAGCAGATATTGGCAATTTGATCTCTGGTTCCTCTGCCTTTTCTAAAACCAGCTTGAACATCTGGAATTTCATGGTTCACATATTGCTGAAGAATTTTGAGAATTACTTGGAGAATTGGAACATTACTTTTCTAGCGTGTGAGATGAGAGCAATTGTGTGGTAGTTTGAGCATTCTTTGGCATTGCCTTTCTTTGAGATTGGAATGAAAACTGACCTTTTCCAGTCCTGTGGCCACTGCTGAGTTTTCCAAATTTGCTGACATATTGAGTGCAGTACTTTCACAGCATCATCTTTTATGAAATATTGGGTTCTGGGTATTTTTGTGAGTGATCCATGTTGATAAGTGGAATCTACTTTATTCTTTGAGCATTTTTAGGAATTATTTGTGTTTATGGAATTTTATCCTCCTTTCCTTTGTGGTTAAATATTTCTAATTTTTTCATATTGTATGCCATATTGCATCAGATATTTTGTATGTATGTGTATATCTTTGTCCAAGACTGATATGTAGAAAGAAATTTCTGGGGGCCAAGGTTGAGTAATTTAATATATACCACCACTTTGCCCTTCAGATTTATTGTACCAATTTCAAGGTCCTGAGCAGCTATGTTTGACTCTCTGCCTCCCCACCGACCCCCATCCCTTGCTTGTCTACACTTGATACTCTCAAACTTTTAAATCTTTGCCAAACTGGTAGCAGAATGGTAATTCATTGTTATTTTAATTTACATTTTCTCATTCATGATGAAGCAGAGCCATTTTTCATAGGGCAATTCTGATTTTATTGTCTCCTGCTCATATCCTTTAAGTCATATTTTCATTGACTTTTTGACTTTTTCACAGATATTTAAGAATTATTTGAAAGCTTCAGAATCTTATCCTTTGTCTATCATATATCTCAGTATTTTGCAGCTGTGACTGCTGCTGCTGCTGCTGCTAAGTCGCTTCAGTCGTGTCCGACTCTGTACGACCCCGTAGACGGCAGCCCACCAGGCTCCACCGTCCCTGGGATTCTCCAGGCAAGAACACTGGAGTGGGTTGCCATTTCCTTCTCCAGTGCATGAAAGTGAAAAGTGAAAGTGAAGTCGCTCTGTCGTGTCCGACTCTTAGCGACCCCATGGACTGTAGCCTACCAGGCTCCTCCGTCCATGGGATTTTCCAGGCAAAAGTACTGGAGTAGGATGCCATTGCCTTCTCCGGCAGCTGTGACTATTTTCTCTCAAATTCTCTCCTGTCTTTGTCTTTAGTTGGTGTTCAAATTTCTATTATTTTTTTCTTTCTATTTTTGCTACATAACTTATTTTAAGAAACTCTTCCCAGCTCCAGGGTCTTGTTATTGACCTTGATTATCTTGGTACAGAATTAGTCTTGCCTTCCCAAATGTGGATCTTTAACTCAACTTGAATTTATTTCTGCCCATGAATAAGACAATTGGGGGGAATTCCCAGTCTATACCATTGATCTATGTACCTGTTCTTAAAACAGCACCACACTGTTTTAAGTACTGTGGCTCTGTTGTATAACTTGATTTCTGAAATGTCAGATTGATAAAAATGATTTGTATTGTATTTGTAATTTTTATGAGGCATAAAGAAAAGAGTATTCTACTTAATGAGCTCAGTTCTGTGCTCGTGGGGTAGGGGAATTCATACTTGATCTCATATTATCCTCACATCAGCCATGTGAAGGAAGTGGTATTGACTGACTCTTATCAATGGGAAAACAGAAGCTCAGTGGAGGTACTTCCCTCTCTCAGCGTCACGTAACTTGTGAGCAGTGGAGCAAATATTTGAGCTCATGTCCATCTGACTCTAAAGTTCTGTTCTTTCCATGACATCTCCCACATTCCCGGGTCCAGACCATCCTTGTGGAAAACCGTAATATCTGCTGATTCCTCTCCTTTTTTAAAGTTGTATTATTCTGCAGATAAGATCCTTAATATTGCAGGAAGCTGAAAGATGAGGCTGTGCTTTAATCAGCTATGTTTAAGTTATGTGGAGGATAAGAAAGATAAGGAGAAGCAGAGCCCTTAGTGAAGCTGATCAGCCACTTCTTGTTTTAAGGAATAATGCAACCCTGATCCCACCCCCACCTCTTAGCTTCAAGTTTCCTTATTCCTACTAATTAGTTCCAAATGTTCTTCAGTTTTCTGCTATCTTCTCCTCCTCTAGACAGAAACCTAATGCCAGCAGTGGGCAGAAATCCTTCCCTTTGGCCTTTGCTCCTTATGGCAGGGTCACTGCCGTCAGCAATTTGTAAATCATGGACAATTTCAGCTGTCACACACTCTTGGATTTGACTGTGACCCTTCTCTGGAATCGGACGTCTCTTGCACCAGTCTGCTGTTTTCCCACGTGTGCTCCCTTCCTGGTGTTGCAATAGACAGGAATTCAGAAAAGACTTTGGACTCGTGCTGCAGAGGCTTCTGGCTACAGATTGCCCACTTGGGCTTTGAAATAGTTCCATTTTTTACCTGAGAAGCAGGTAGTTAAATTTATCAGATTGTTCACTTTGTCATGGGATAGGAGAAGTCTAGACTTCCCCTTGTCTCTTTGGAAGAAGAATGAAGACCCGTCTCTGTTGATTTATGATCCTGGAAAGAGGAGAAGGGCATAAGATAAAAGGAGAGATGAGGAATGCTATGATAAAGTGGGTAACACCTGAGGAGTCTCTCCCGCTTGGAGACAAGAGAGATCTTACAGACTACTGAAGATAGGCAGGCTTCCCTCCCACCTCCCACCCGCCAAACTCTTATAATGTGAACTACATTTACTCTGACTTTTCCATACTGAGGTCTTTGATAGTCCACCAGGTTTGCCTGAGTTGGTAGCTAGGTCTTAAGGAGGGATTTCTGAACATGTAGAAGCTTTTTCTTCAAAGCAAGTGTCTTGGTTCCATGTCCTGTAGCATAAGTGAGGAAGGCTGATGAGTAAGAACATGTTATCTATTGTTAGATAGCAAGTGAATCATTAAAATGATTACACATAAAAATCCAAACAGTGCACAGAGAAAGAAGTTTATCATTCAGGCTTGACCTAACTTTGGCCAGGCCAGTACTTCTTTGCTATTTGATATCTTGAATAGTCCTTTTGCAACTGAATTCTATGGAACACACACATGGAGAGAGAACACGGGGCCACAGCAATGGTAATGGGAAGGAAGGAGGTGGAAAAGTGAGAGCAGAATTACAAGACAGACTACATGCCCTTACTTGCCAACCTGATTTTGGAGAACAGCCAGCCATTAAATGCACTGATCACACTGTCTTACTGCTGAATTCCAAGAGATCGTGATCACATCACTGAGCAGACTATTTTCTTCTACTCAGAATATTAAAGTCTAACCTTAAGAAAGATTAGGGACTCACCACATAGCAGTGTCTCTGAAACACTGTGTAGCTGAGAGTTGCAAGAATGAGCTTCAGCTCAACTGCACTCTAATTGCAGCGCTAGCTCTTCCTATGTTGTCTTGGGTGGGTCTTTCCTATTTTGGACTGTGGGTTTCTGATGAGTAAACTGCTGGGTTAAAATAGGTAAGTTCTCGTGTCCTTTTAAGATGAAAAGGAACATAGGGATTTTTAACAAATACCTTGTAGCTGCGAAGTATCATATTTTCTTGTGCCAGGGAGTCATAGATGAGCGATTGTTGCTAAGCATGAGGTAATGCAAATGCAAAAGCCATCCAGGGCTCATATTAGATTAGTCCTCCTAGTCATTGATCCTTGTTCAAATTCAAGAAGAAAGTGTGGGACCAGCATCAGAGTCTCTGTTTATGGTCACCGTTAGCCAGTTGAAGAAAATCCCTTGCTAACCTCTGCCCTAATTGGTTTCTGGGCACTGTGGTCCCCCAGTAGCATTGTTACCTTGTTCAATATGAGTTCAGATGTAGTTTTCTGTGTATGCCTGAAGCTAACTAGGCAGCTCTAGTTACTGGGAAAAACTTTTGTAGGAAACACTCCCCAAATATGTTCCAAGAGAAAGATTGAAAATCTGGGAAACTTAATTTCCTTGAGTTGTGCTTGGGAATTACATCTTCTGGGGGAAAAAAAAGGAAAAAGCTTTGTGGAATTGAAAATTGTCTATAATCCCAGGGGTTATCTTCCCAGTAGTGGCCAAATAAGCTCATGTAAAACTAATTCTTCTGCAGATAACAACTATAAACGTCAAAATATAAAAATTAACTAAAGGCTTAAGAGTGGTCAAACACAGACACATTTTTAAGGCAAGTCCGTGTTTAGAAAAAGGGAGTAGCACTTGGTGATTTTTTTCCTGTATGTATGTATGTGTGTATGTATATGTTTTTCTCCCGTGTGTATACACACATATGTGTGTATGTATATGTTTGTATGGTTTATAGCCAGAAGGCAGACCCTAATGTGTACCATTCAGGTTGGCTAAAACACAGATGTAAAATTTGGAATTGGTGTGTGCTAGAGGACCAGTGCAGAGATCAGGGCAATCATGGGTGCTGCAAAGTGAGAGGTAGGTGAGTATTGGAAAGGAGAGAACCAGAGACGGAAGTCCTATATTCTGTGTACAATTCCATCAGATGTCTGGTTGACCCTTGAACTGTGCATACACAGATTACAAGCAGAATAGCTGTAAATTTAAAATAGTTGTAAAATATTTAGTTAAAGCTAATAACTGAGATTTCAGTTACTATACAACAGACAGATTTTGCATTTTGAGGCCAATTTATTTGCCTACTTAAGGAAGTCAATACTCTCTGGAACAATATAAAAGAGCCCAAAGTCTCTATAATATGATGTCAGAGTGTCCATGAGATAAACCGAAAGTGCTCAGTATGTAAAGAAAAAGTAGATAAAATGGGGATGACAATAAAGATATAAAAACAAGTTCAGCTCCACAGGCAATGAAAAAAAAAGGCCAAATGAACAGTTAATTAACTTTAACTCATCAACTTAGCAAAGGTTTTTAAAATATTCTATGCTGGCAAAAGTATCATATGGACCCTCATCTGTGCTGATTGAAGTATAAATGAAGATAAGTTTCTTGAAAATCGATCAGCATAGATACATATGCCTAAAATAGTTTATACCCTTTGACCCAGTAATTCCACTTATAAAAATGTATTCCAAAGAATTATCATCCGTGTAAATAATTTTATATGTGGATGTCTCTAAAATATTTATCATGGAATGAGAAAAGAGAATATAAATGTATATGAAATATGATGGAGGAGAGTGAAAATGTTGGCTTAAAACTCAACATTCAAAAAATGAAGATCATGGCATCCGGTCCCATCACTTCATGGCAAATAGATGGGGAAACAATGGAAACAGTGACAGACTTTATTTTGGGGGGGCTCCACAATCACTGCAGATGGTGACGGCAGCCATGAAATTAAAAGACGCTTCTTGGAAGAAATGCTATGGCCAACCTAGACAACGCATTAAAAAGCAGAGACATTACTTTGCGACAAAGGTCCGTCTAGTCAAAGCGATGGTTTTTCCAATAGTCATGTATGGCTATGAGAGTTGGACTATAAAGGAAGCTGAGCACCAAAGAATTGATGCTTTTGAACTGTGGTGTTGGAGAAGACTCTTGAGAGTCCCTTGGACAGCAAGGAGGCCCAACCAGTCAATCCTAATGGGAATCGGTCAAGAATATTCATAGGAAGGACTGACGCTGAGGCTGAAACTCCAATACTTTGGCCTCCTAACACAAAGAACTGACTCCTTGGAAAAGACCCTGATACTGGGAAAGATTGAAGGCAGAAGGAGAAGGGGACAACAGAGGATGAGATGGTTGGATGGCATCACCAACTCCATGGACATGAGTTTGAGCAAGCTCCAGGAGTTGGTGATGGACAGGGAGGCCTGGAGTGCTGCAGTCCATAGGATCACAAAGAGTCAGACATGACTGAGTGACTGAACTGATGATGGAATAACTTACAGATATTAAATTCTGTTTTAAGTAAATATTAAAGACATAGGGAAATTCTCAGGATGTAATATTGAGAGAAAATAGGCGACTACCAAGGGGACATACAGATAATTTTAATTTTCTTTCTTACAGTTTCCTATATTTCCCAAATTTTCTTCACAGGGAATGAATGTCTTTTATATTAAAGAAATATTTTTTTAAAACCTGTATATCTACTATAGCTATAACAAATGTAGTTGCACTGTAGCCTGCCATGCTCCTCTGTCCATGGAATTGTCCAGTCAAGAATACTGGAGTGGGTAGCCATTCCCCTCTTCAGGAGATCTTCCTGACCCAGAGATCAAACCTGAGTCTCCTACATCGCAGGCAGATTCATTCTTGTCTGAGCCACCAGGGAAGCCCTAGGTATAACAACAAAAATGTTCAACGTTGCTCTTTGGCTGACCTGTCAGCACTTTGCTTTAACTTTCTCTTCTGCACCTCTGCCAATCCCACATTCTTAATTCACTTACCCTCATCCTTTTCTCTCACCCTCGTCTATTCCTGTTCAGGACCTACCATTCTGTCTGGGCTTCGACTCCTTCCCTGCTTACATTCATGGGGACTTCAATTTCTTAGTTATCTGTTTTGTTTTGTTTTTTTGGCCATGAAAAGTGGCATCGCATATGGGATGCAGGATGTTAGTTCCCCAACCAGGGAAGAGAAGTGCAGAGCCTTAACCACTGGACCACTAGGGAAGTCCCAATGCCTTAGCTACCTGCCTCTCTTCTGCTATCTTCAGTCTCTCCCTGTGTTCCTTTCAAAATGGTCAGTGGAATCAAGATGCTCTGAGTCACTGGTCTTGCAAAAAACATTTTTAAAACACTCTTTATGTTTTGTTTTATTTTGTAAAGTGTAAATTTTTGAGTGGGGTCCAAACATGATATATTTTGTCATTGTAAAAAGAAAATTTAAGACAATGCAGAAGTTAGAAAACAGAAAGCAAATATCTTTACTCTATCTCTACTCAGACATCATCCCATACTCTTTATCCACTTTCAGTAAGTGAATCAGGTTGATAGAATCTGTCTATATTAGCATGGATGGATGGATTCCTGGATAAATGGACAGCTTCTTTGGGGATGGATGGGATCATTCATTACAGCTTCAGTTCAGTTCAGTTCAGTCGCTCAGTCATGTCTGACTCTTTGCAACCCCAAGAACCGCAGCACACCAGGCCTCCCTGTCCATCACCAACTCCCAGAGTCCACCCAAACCCATGTCCATCGAGTCGGTGATGCCATCCAACCATCTCATCCTCTGTCGTCCCCTTCTCCTCCTGCCCTCAATCTTCCCCAGCATCAGGGTCTTTTCAAATGAGTCAGTTCTTCGTACGAGGTGGCCAAAGTATTGGAGTTTCAGCTTCAACATCAATCCTTCCAATGAACACCCAGGACTGATCTCCTTTAGGATGGACTGGTTGGATCTCCTTGCAGTCCAAGGGACTCTCAAGAGACTTCTCCAACACTACAATTCAAAAGCATCAATTCTTCGGTGCTCAGCTTTCTTTATAGTCCAACTCACATCCATACACGACCACTGGAAAAACCATAGCCTTGACTAGATGGACCTTTGTTGGCAAAATAATGTCTCTGCTTTTTAATACGCTGTCTAAGTTGGTCATAACTTTCCTTCCAAGGAGTAAGCGTCTTTTAATTTCACGGCTGCAATCTTAGTTTTCATTACAGCTTGGGACCATGATAAAATTAATTCTAACTTATGCTTTCAAATAAATAGGATAGTTCGGAAAAAACTTGTAAAAAATATAATGGAGCAGGAAGGTGCATCCCAGAAACCAAACTGAATTATAATATATAAGTTTAAATATTAAGGTATTACTTACCCACATGTTCATATAATTTGGTATTTACCAACATCTTTCCATGATTAATAATGTGAATCTACATGTCATTTTAATTGTGCATGATTTTTTTTTTAAATAAATAATTAGTTTGGTGCTGGTATTTTGCTATTATAAACAATGCTTTAATAAATGTCCTTCTATATATATTTTTGAAAAGTTTTCTCATGATTTCCATAGAAGCAGATTTGCTGGATCAGTCACGTTTTAAATTTTGATGTGAATTGCTATTTTTTTCTCTTCAGAAAAAGTGGGCTAATTTATATACTCCTACCAGCATTTTATGAAACTCCTCACTTTTCTGCCTCTTTAAAACTCTTGATATTATAAATTTTGTAAATTGTTGCCAGTTTAATATGTGAAAAATTTCTTATTTAAGTTTGAATATTTGATTTTTTATTGAAATTTTGCATCTTTTTTGACACTTATTATTAACCTTTCAAATTTATTTTGATTTTTCCAGTTCATATATTTTGACTCTTTTTTTTAATCAACATTTGTATTGGAAGTATATTTAATTTAGTGTTGTGTTAATTTCTGCTGTACAGCAAAGTGATTCAGTTATACATATATATATATATATATACATTCTTTTCTAAATATTCTTTTTCATTATGAATTATTATAAGGTAATTAATATAGTTCTCTATGCTATACAGTAGGGACTTGTATATCCATTCTGTATATTAAGGCTTACATCCGCTAACTCCAATCTCCTACTCTATCTCTTTCCTAACCTCTCGCCCTTGGCAATAACAAATCTGTTCTCTACGTCCATGCATCTATTTCTGTTTCATATATAGGTTCATTTGTGTCATATTTTCAGATTCCACATATAAGTGATATCATATTGTATTTGTGTTTCTCTTTCTGACTTACTTCACTTCGTATGATAATCTCTGTTTGCATCCAGGTTGCTTGCAGATGGCATTATTTCATTCTTTTTATGGCTGAGTAGTGTTGCATTGTATATATGTACCACATCTTCTTTATCCATTCATCTGTTGAGGGTCGTTTGGTTGTTTCCATGCCTTGATGATTATGAATAGTGCTGCTATGAACATTGGGGTACATGTATCTTTTTGAATTATAGTTTCTGATATATGTCCAGAGGTGGGATTGCTGGAGCATACAGTAACTCTATTTTTAGTTTTCTGAGGAACCGCCATACTGTTTTCACGGTGGCTGCACCAACTTACATTCCGATCAACAGTGTATGAGGGTTCCCTTTTCTCCACATCCTTTCTAGCATTTGTTATTTGTAAACACTTTAATGATGGTCATCGACCAGTGTGAGTTGGTACCTCATTGTAGTTTCAATTTGTATTTCTGTAGTAATTAGCAGTGGTGAACATTTTTTCATGTGCCTGTTGACCATCTATATTTCTTCTTCATATATATTGACTGTTTTACTTTTTGGAGAAATAATACATATGCATAGTGTAAAAGTTCCACTAGGACAGAGGTTTAGAATAGTGTAGAATAGCATCTGTCTGTCCCATCTTTCTTACCCTGACAGTCCTGCTACCCAAAGGTAACCATACTCAGCTCTTGAAATGGTTTCTTCATGTTTCTAAATGATATGCTTCTGTGTTTCAGATATTAATTCCTGATTTTCTACTAGGTAAGAGGAAGATATAGTTCTCCTTCCATTTTCCCCTCATCCCATCCTGTCTTCCTGTCTATACAAACATAGTCAGTTTTCTTTGATCATCCTTTCAATGCAGATATATCACAATTTGAGGCTAAAATTATATTCACTATTTACATCATTATTACATAAATATTATTTACAGCTCAGTAAGTATACTACATAGTTTAGGTTTTCCTTCTGTTTCAGCATTTTGTTTTGCCTGGAGTTAATAATTACCTCTTTTGGGGATTTGAACTTAATTTTCTGTGTATGCAAGTCTCTGTCACCAAAATTTCTGCATGAGTGATACAACTCTTAACAAGGTAAATATTATAGGTGATCTATAATTCCCTTTAAAAAAAATATGTGTCCATCCTTGTGTTCCAATCTCAGTTAGTTGATATGTGGGCTTATTGTACAAATATCATTCTAGGACCTCCTCTCCCCATTATTGAAATTCCTGTTGCAGCTCTCCTGTATTTCAGCTGCTCTTTTTTCCTGGTCATCATTTCACCCTTGTCCACAATTTTGTTATAAGACCTAACTCCAGTATAATACTGAAAAAGAGTACATGGAATCATTTTATTTTTGAAAACTTGTATGTCTAAAAGTATGGTTTTCTACCCTCACACTTGATTTTGTAATTTGCTTGTGTGAGTAACACTAGGTTGGAAACAATTTTTACCTTTGAACTTTAAAGGCATTTTTAAAAAAATTAATTTGTTTATTATAATTGGAGGCTAATTGCTTTGCAATATTGTGGTGGGTTTCGCCATACATTGACATGGATCAGCCACGGGTGCACATGCGTCCCCCTGGCCCGAACCCCCCTCCCGCCTCCCTCCCCATCCCATCCCTCTGGGTTGTCCCAGTGCACCGGCTTTGAGTGCCCTGTTTCATGCATCCAACTTGGTCTGCAGCCATCCATGGTGTTAACAAGTCCAATGCTGTTCTGATTCTTGATCTCTTGTGTTTTTGTCTTTCTTTCTGGACATTTTCAGAATCCTTTCTCTTAAGGAACTGAAATTTCATGATATACTTGCAAGTTCTTTTCTATTACTTGTTCTCACCATTCTCATATTGCAGCTATATCATATTTTACATTCTCATAAATCTTGGGTCCATTTCTAGATTTTCTTTTTATGTCTTTAATAGCCACACCCATTGCTGGATCTGTACTACAGTTTAAAGATACTCATTTATAGTGCATTTTGATATCTCCAATGGCAAATGTCCTCACTTCTCGTTCTCTATTGTGTATTCTTTTTGTGGCTCTCAACTATAATTTTTGAGATGAAATTTTGATCAGTTTTCAACTTTGAAAAAAATTCCTTGCAATTATGATAGTCTGTGAAATTCTAGTTTGAGAGAATTCACATTTTTACTTATTTGCATCTTCTTATCTGTAGAGATGAATGTCTCAGTGATATTCAAGTCTTCTTTCAAAGTTTTCTTTATAGAGGTTCTGTACATTTCTTCCATAAGTTGTAATTTTATTCCAGCTATTATTTCTATACATGAATACCATAGGTTTTCATATTTGCTTACTTTTTAAATTCTGTTGAACAATCTTAGTTAATATTTCCATGTTTTTTGTCATTCAATAAATATTTCAACTCCTACTATGTTCCAGAAAGTATTAGACCTTCAGGCCATAGTGTTAAGCAAGGAGACATGGTCCTTGCCCTTAGGTAGATAATTATATCATTTCCAAATAATGATTACATTTTTCTTTCCAATATTATTTTTCTGCTGATGTTTACTGCTAGAGTCTGATTTTTAAAAACTCTATCATGTTAAGGAACTTTTGTTCTGTAGTCTGTTTATAAAAGCTTCATAATCATAAACAATGTTGAATTTCATTAAAGTTCATTTAATTGTTAATGTAATAAATATGTTACACCATCCTTGAATTCCTGGAATAAACCTCACTGGGTAATTTCAGAGTGTTCTGTTTTTATCCTGATTGACAGAATCTAATAATGTTGTATTTAAGATTCTCATATCTATAGGAATAAAAAGATTGATCTATAGTTTTCTTTTACTGTGATCTTTTTTGAGGTTCGATGTTAAAATTATGCTAACCTCCAGGTCAATGGAAAAGCTTCCCAGAGCTCTTCTTTGAAACATATATTTATTTAAGAAATATTTTTAAAAGCAGAGTAATTTCTTTGCCTTTGAAGGTTTGTAGCCAGATTTCTTCTTTAATGATATCCCTTTGACACCTGTTCAATTTTATCCGTGGTTATTGATCCAGTCATCACTAAATTTTTAAGAACCAACTTGGGAATGTAATTTTCCCTTTGTGTTTTCACTCTTTGAACCTTTGTTAAATTTCTCAGAGGGCTATTTATTGGAGTTATGTTTTCAGTATTATAAATGTGCATCTTCAGCCTCCATAATTCTTTGATCAGTGATATTTATTGTAGAGAAGACAACACCTAGGTTTAATTTTTCACCTTAAAAGTTAAGAAGCAATATTTGAAAAGATGATAGAGGAAAAAGAATAGAATAGGGAACTGTAAAAGGGGTATCTGCGGGAATTGATCAGAAATAACTAACTTAGGGGTCAAATATAGACCCATTGTACCTGCAGAGAGGATAGAATTTACCAGGGCCCTAAGTTGTGTAGGTTGTTTTTATGTAAGATCATAGGCACTCATAGCATGCAGGAATTGGCTAGAAAATTACTCCATCATTATACAGATTCAGAAACTAAGCTACAAAGAGGTGAAGTAACTTACTCAAAGTTACAGAGCATGAGGATTACTTAATCCAATGGAATTATTTGTACTGTACAACACTCTTTTAAAAGGAAAATACATATGTAGGTTAATAGGAAGAAATGCAAGGAGACACTTCTGTAAATGTTTTATAAATATTGTTTTGATAGGATGCCAGACTTCATCTTCCTTTTCTAGGTGAAGAACTGAAGATAAAAGGGGATTGAAGAAGAACAAATCACAACCCAGTCAGGTCTGAAACCTCTTTCTATTGGTTGCCTTACCTGTCAGTAACTCAGTAAGCAACACTACCTCTTTCAAAAATCAATGAATGGAAATGCTATGAGGAAACAAATGGAGAGAAATTTTCATTCTTGTGAGTATTCACAGAAAAGACTTTAAGTGTTGCTATCCTTTTACTGATTAAAATACAGAAAATTAAAAGAATGATGATACTGAATGCTTGCGAGAGCCCAGGGAAATTGAGACCCATGTATTGTTGTTAAGCAGCAATCTTTGAAAAGACAGATTAGCCAATTAAGGAGAAAATGCTATATGAATGAAGGTACTTGTTGCCGCACTGCCTAATACTAAAAAATATTGAAGCGGCAGAAATTGTCAGCAGGGAAAGTCTGAATAAATTGTGGTGCACATGAGAATATTGTGTAGCTAATGAAAATCTCCTTATCATCAGGAGTACAAGCATGACACAATGCCTGTACCTCTGTGTCCTCACTTCTTTACATTTGGCTCAGTCAGCTCCACACACACTGAAATTCAGATGAACAGATTAATTGAGATATTGTTGATGTATGGTATTATATAGCTTACAAGGGTACACCATAGCGGTTCCTGATTTTTAAAGGTTTTATTCCACTTATATTTAATTTTGGCTGTATTCCTGTGTTGTATAACTAGCGAGACTCTTACCTGGGGACTCTTGGGAAGAACCTGCTTCCAGGTTCTTTCAGGTCATTGACATAATTCAATTTTTCAAATTTTTAGGACTGAGGTTTTCATCTTCTTGCTGGCTGTAGACTAGAAGGTTCACTCTCATCTCTAGAGGCTTCTCTCAGGTCGTTCCACGTGGCTCCCTCCATCACGGTATTAGAGAACCTCCCTTACGTTGTCCTTCACTTTCTTTTGCTTTCAGCTGAAGAAGACAAAGCCTTTATGGGGCTGAGGTGATTTGGCTAGGCCCCTATGCATAATCTTTTGGTCTTAGGGTCAATATCTGCAAACTCCCTTTTGCCACATATTATAACATAACCACGGAAATCAAGCCAAGGGGCAAATGGTGCCATAGAGTCATCCTGTTGCCTCCAGGCCACAGATTGGACTCACTCTCTCACTTCCTTTAGGTCTTTTTTCAGTTGTTACCTTTTCAGCAAAGTGTTTCTTGGAATCTATCTAAAATTTCATCTGCTCCTTTTACCTCCACCTAAACTTCCACCCCTTTTGCCTGTTTTTCTTTTTAAATTTCTTCTTTAGCACTTATCATCTAAAGTCCAATATATATCTTATTTATATTGTTTGTTATCTGTCTCCTCTAGCACACGTAATCTCAAAGAGATCAAGGACTTTGTTGTTCTCTGCTGTATGTAGTTCTCACTGCTGGAATGACGCCTGGCACATAACAAATACTCAGTAAATATGCGTTTAATGAGTGAACAAATGATACAAAATTATGTAGAGAGTATGATTACAATTACTTAAAAATATGAATGCATGTAAAAACAAAATGGAGAAGGCAATGGCACCCCACTCCAGTACTCTTGCCTGGAAAATCCCATGGACGGAGGAGCCTGGTAGGCTATAGTCCATGGGGTCGCTAAGAGTCGGACACGACTGAGCGACTTCACTTTCACTTTTCCCTTTCGTGCACTGGAGAAGGAAATGGCAACCCACTCCAGTATTCTTGCCTGGAGAATCCCAGGGACGGCGGAGCCTGGTAGGCTGCCGTCTATGGGGTCGCACAGAGTCAGACACGACTGAAGCGACTTAGCAGCAGCAGTAGCAGCAAACACAAAATAGTATTGTTAAGATAGTAAGTATTTAATAGCTTAAAAATCTATTGCTTAAGCTCTGAACTGCTTTTCTATTGACATAACAAAGAAAAGGCCTCACAGAAGGGGCTGTTGTCTGGGGAGTGTGAATTATCCAAGTATGACATAGCTCATGAGCAGAGAGTTTTGAGGTAATGCTAAGGAAGGACTCAGTAGCTCATCACAGGCAGAAAAACTTACCAGAGGCAATATGGAAGAGGAGAAAGAGCATGACAGATGGAATCCCAAAGACCTGGAGGTGAGTCTCTCTCAAGTATTTACTGGGCTTCCTAGGTGGCTCAGTGGTAAAGAATCTGCCCACCAATGCAGGAGACGCAACAGACTCAGGTTCCATCCCTGGGTCGGGAAGATCCCCTGGAGAAGGAGATGGCAACCCACTCCAGTATTCTTTTCTGGGAAATCCCACTGACAGAAGAGCCTGGTGGGCTACAGTCCATGGGGTTGCAAAGAGTCAGACACGACTGAGTGACTAAACAGCAATAGCAGCAAGTATTAATATTTACTAGTTGGGTGAGTTGAAAAGCCACATGACCCCTCTGACATAATTTTCTCACTACAGAAATGAGGACATGAACTACGTTCATCATTGGGTTGCCATAAGGATCGTGTAAGATGCTTAGTTTTCCTTTGTTTCACATCATCCAGCTTATTCACCCTTTTGATGGCCAAGAGAAAGGCTTCTCATGTACCAACTTTTCTCCTTCATCTAACTTGTGTGCAGTTACAGAAAGGACTTTCTTGAAATGGTAGGATGATTTCCCCATGAATGGAATATCACCAGTTTTTTTACAATGCAATATTGGTTTCCAATAAGCAACTCGTTTAAAATAACAGAAACAGAAATTCCTATGTGGCTAACAAAATTTCCCTTTGAGCTCCAAAGGCTCTCCTGGCACTCTCCAATTATTCTACCTTGAAATTGTTTCAGTAACTGGATTCTTTATGACAGGCATTTGAATATCAAATATTGGTCACTGCCAGAGTATTAAATTTTTAATCAGAAGTAGGAGGAAAATGACTCTAAGTTCTGATCCTGTCAGTTTCTCATTATTTGACCTTGAACCATTCGCCTTACTTCTCTTGGCCTTCTGGTGAATTTTGAGAATCTTTGCATGCATGAACAAATGACTCTGTGGAAAGATAATTCCCATGGCAATAAAAGTGATTACATTTTAAGCATCTAGTATATTCCAGGCGTTGTGCTATATTCTTTACATACATTATCTTAAAAGCTCAAAACAAGTCAACCAGCTGATATCATTGTCTCCATTTTATCCACAAGAAAGCTGAAGCTTAGTGAGATCAAATAAATTCTTGAGAGTGACACAACGAAATGCTAGAATTGATCTACTGCTATAATCTGTTAGCATCATTTTGCATTTGGATTATTCTTTTCAATGCATTTACTCTCTGGCCCAATTTTGTGTTAAAGAGGATTTGATTCAACATTCTATGCCTTTATCTAAGTCTTCAATTTAAAGAAAATTAGCAACAGTATGCTTGTTCCTTGCTACATCCAAGGTACCTAGCACAATACCTATTAGGTAGTAGGTGTTAAATAAATGACTTTTGAATGAATGAATGAGTAATATGGGGCAAAGACAGAGTGTTGTGCCATGTCTCCATTGACATACAGTAGTATCGGCCCTTTCAGTTAGAAATCCATTGGACTTTGTTGTTAAAATATCTTCATTTCTCTATGTTTTATCTATAGGTGTTAAAGGGAGACATTGTGAAATGTTTTGGTGTAGTCAGGTACACTATATATAGTTTCCCCCCAAATCTGCCATTCTGATAATCTTATTTTGCAAAAAGAAAAGCTTCAAATGTATCCTCATGTTTCCTGGACATATTATTTTTCTCATCTTTTTCTTCTCTTAGAGTTCACAAATACTCAATTTTATCATTTAACCTATAAAATTATCTGGGATAGACATTAAGTGCAATATGTATTTTTGCAGCACATTCCTTTTGAAGGTAAATCAAGAGAGTATTTTCTATCTTAATTCTTACAAGATTTCTGACAGAATTTTGAGGCTACATTTGGAAAGTTCTCTTAATAACAACAACAGCAATAACCATTTATTCAAAAGGTTGCATTAAAACACTGCCTAGACACCTGACCTACATTACCTAATTTCAATTCAGTTCAGTTCAGTCACTCAGTCATGTCCGACTCTTTGCGACCCCATGAACTGCAGCACGCCAGGCCTCCCTGTCCATCACTAACTCCCTAAGTTCACCCAAACCCATGTCCATCGAGTCGGTGATGCCATCCAGCCATCTCATCCTCTGTCGTCCCCTTCTCCTCCTGCCCTCAATCTTTCCCAGCATCAGGGTCTTTTCCAATGAGTCAACTCTTCACATGAGGTGGCCAAAGTATTGAAGTTTCAGCTTCAACATCAGTCCTTCCAATGAACACGCAGGATTAATCTCCTTCAGGATGGGTTGATTGGATCTCCTTGAAGTCCAAGGGACTCTCAAGAGTCTTCTCCAACACCACAGTTCAAAAGCATCAATTCTTCGGTGCTCAGCTTTCTTTATAGTCCCACTCTCACATCCATACATGATCACTGGAAAAAACCATAGCCTTGACTAGACAGACCTTTGTTGGCAAAGTAATATCTCTGCTTTTTAATATGCTATCTAGATTGGTCATAACTTTCTTTCCAAGGAGTAAGCATCTTTTAATTTCATTGCTGCAATCACCATCTGCAGTGATTTTGGAGCCCAGAAAAATAAAGTCTGACACTGTTTGCATTGTTTCCTCATCTGTCTGCCATGAAATTATGGGACTGGATGCCATGATCTTAGTTTTCTGAATGTTGAATTTTAAGCCAACTTTTTCACTCTCCTCTCTCACTTTCATCAAGAGGCTCTTTAGTTCTTCTCCACTTTCTGCCATAAGGGTGGTGTCATCTGCATATCTGAGGTTATTGATATTTCTCCTGGCAATCTTGATTCCAGCTTGTGCTTCCTCCAGCCCAGCGTTTCTCATGATGTTCTCTGCATATAAGTTAAATAAGCAGGGTGACGATATACAGCCTTGAAGTACTCCTTTTCCTATTTGGAACCAGTCTGTTGTTCCATGTCCAGTTCTAACTGTTGCTTCCTGACCTGCATACAGCTTTCTCAAGAGGCAGGTCAGGTGGTCTGGTATTCCCATCTCTTTCAGAATTTTCCACAGTTTATTGTGATCCACACAGTCAAAGGCTTTGGCATAGTCAATAAAGCAGAAATAGACGTTTTTCTGGTACTCTCTTGCTTTTTTGATGATCCAGCGGTTGTTGGCAATTTGATCTCTGGTTCCTCTGCCTTTTCTAAAACCAGCTTGAACATCTGGAAGTTCATGGTTCACGTATTGCTGAAGCTTGGCTCAGAGAATTTTAAGCATTACTTTACTAGCGTGTGAGATGAGTGCAATTGTGCTGTAGTTTGAGCATTCTTTGGCATTGCTTTTCTTTGGGATTGGAATGAAAACTGACCTCTTCCAGTCCTGTGGCCACTGCTGAGGTTTCCAGATTTGCTGACATATTGAGTGCAGCACTTTCACAGCGTCATCTTTTAGGATTTAAAATAGCTCAACTGGAACTCCATCACCTCCACTAGCTTTCATAGTGATGCTTCCTAAGGCCCACTTGACTTCACATTCCAGGATGTCTGGCTCTAGGTGAGTGATCACACCATCGTGGTTGTCTGGGTCGTGAAGAACTTTTTTGTACAAGTGAAGTAGGCCTGAGTATCTGAAATCTACATACCAGAAATCCAAGAACAAAAAGAGCTAAATTTTGCCCAAAGTTACTCATATGGTAAGCAGTAATCAGGATTCAAACCCAGGTCTCAAACTCCAAGATGGTGTTTTTAATTAGTATACATGTTGCCTTTTATGACTTTTCAAAGCCAGGAAACACATTAAAAAACTCCCTAGTGTTTTCTTATGATCACTTCTATTGTTTGGTTTCAGTTTTCTTGTTTTGTTTGGATTAGGCTGGGTTATGCTGCAGTGACAGACAACATCAATTTTATTTTAATGTTGCTTTTATGTATCAGAGTGGATTTACTTGATTGCAGTGACTAGAATATCATACTGGAAAGTCATGCAAAGACAATTAACTGTTTCAAACTCAAAATGATACATACTACTTCTAGTGACATATCTTGATCAAATCAAATTAAATGGCCAAGCGAAACCTCAAGGAGTGTGGACTCATAACCCTCCACTATATCTGAAGGGAGAGAACAAGTTATCAGTGGATAGTGATGGTATTCACAAACCCATGCATCTGATGCCCCTTTCAGAGGTGAAAATATTCTCTTTTTAAAAAATTTTGATTGGGATATAGTTGGTTTATAATACTGTATTAGTTTCAAGGGTACAGCAAAGTAAATCTGTTGTACATATATATACTCTTTTTTAGATTCTTTTCCCGTATAGGCCTTTACAGAGCACAGGGTAGAGTTCCCTGTGCTATGCAGTAGACCCTTATTAGTTATCAGTTTTATATATAGTAGTGTGTTTAAGTCAGTCCCAATTTTTGCAATTTATCCCTCCCCCGGAACCTTGCCCTTACCCCCCAGTAACCATAAGTTTATTTTCTAGATCTGTAGCTCTATTTCTATTTTGTAGATAGATTCATTTGTAGCCTTTCTTTGTATTCCCACGTATAAGCAATATCTATGATTTGTCTTTGACTTAACTTCACTCAGTATGACAATTTCATGGTCCATCCATGTTGCTGCAAATGGCATTATTTCATCCTTTTATGGCTAATAGACATTTCTCCATAGAAGACATACAATTGATTTAAAAAACACGTGAAAAGTTGCTCAACATCACTAATTAGTAGAGAAATGCAAATCAAAACTGCAATGATGTATCACCTCATTCCAGTCAGAATGGCCATCATCAAAAACTCTACAAACAACAAATGCTGGAGAGGGTGTGGAGAAAAGGGAACCCTCCTATATTGTTTGTGGGAATGTAAATTGGTACAGCCACTATGGAGAACAGTATGGAGGTTCCTTAAGAAACTAAAAAATAGAGCTGCCATATGATACAGCAATCCCACTCCTGGGTATATATCCAGAGAAAACCATAATTCAAAAAAATGCATGCACCCCAATGTTCACGGCAGCACTGTTGACAATAGCCAGACATGGAAGCAGCCTAAATGTCCATCAATAGAGGAATGGATAAAGAAGATGTGGTTCATATATACAATGGAATGTTACTCATCCATTAAAAAGTATGAAATTATGCCATTTGTAGCAACATGGATGGACCTAGTGATTGTCATACTGAGTGAAGTAAGTCAGAGGAGAACTATCATATGACATCCATTATATGTGGAATCTAAAAAGAAATGATACAAATGAACTTACAAAACAGCAAAAGACTCACAGACTTAGAGAATGAACTTCTGGTTGCTTAGGGGAAGGATGCAAAAGAAGAATTGATGCTTTTGAACTGTGGTGTTGGAGAGGACTCTTGAGAGTCCCTTGGATAGCAAGGAGATCCAACCAGTACATCCTAAAGGAAATCAATCCTTAATATTCATTGGAAGGACTAATGTTGAAGCTGAAACTCCAATACTTTGGCCACCTGATGTGAAGAGCTAACTCATTTGAAAAGACCCTGATGCTGGGAAAGATTGAGGACAGGAGGAGAAGGGGACGACAGAGGATGAGAAGGCTAGATGGCATCACCGACTGAATGGACATGGGTTTGGGTGAACTCCGGGAGTTGGTGATAGACAGGGAGGCCTGGCATGCTGCGGTTCATGGGGTCACAAAGAGTTGGACATGACTGAGTGACTGAACTGAACTGAAGGGGAAGGATGGGGGAAGGAATAGTTAGGGAGTTTGGGATGGGCACTGCTATATTTAAGAATGAATAACCAACGAGGACCCATGAAGTTCAGTGTATAGCACATGAAACTCGACTCAACGTTATGTGGCAGCCTGGATGGGAAGGGGAGTATGGGGGAGAATGGAAACATGTATATTTATGGCTGAGTCTCTTCACTGTTCACCTGAAACCATCACAGAATTGCTAATCAGCTATACCTCAATACAAAATAAAAAGTTTTAAAAGATAACTGCAAAAAATAGGTAGTGAAGCTTAGTTTTCATTAAAAATTATATACCATTACATATTTTCTTATAATCATACTATTATATATTTTCACATGAAAATTTTGCTCATTAGTTCCAATACTTTCTTTTTGAATCTTATAAAACTAAGTAAGCCTTCTGGGTTATCCTTCACACTTATTGTAAGAATCATGTAAATATAATGACTCTTTTATGACCAGTTGGTTACCTTCATTGTCTCCACACTTTACATGTATCCTTTTAAACTCTGCACTTAATAGCACCCCCTGTGCAGTTATATTGACCTCACAAAACTGCCCCCACTCTTCTTTGGCGTTATGAAAACTTGATGTTGTAAAGTCATAATTTCAATTTTGCATGCCTGATGTCCCCAGAGATTTTTTTTTATTTTGGAGATAAAGGATGCTTAGAAAAGGAGGACTTAAAATGTTTATTCCTCCTCCACCTGTATTAACAAGCTATTGGAGATGTGCAAAATATAGGATTTTTTTTTTTAAAAGAAAGCATTCAGGAAAGAGAAACCCAACACATGATGAAAGCATTGAGTGAAGTCATGAGATGACAGCTATGCAGCAGATGCAGAGAGAAGCCAGTTCAGACTGCAAGAGGTGGATGGAAGATAGAAACTTCTGGGAAAGAGGCTCTCCTGGCAGTCTGTTACATTTGAAAAGTGAACATTTAATTGATCTAATGGAAATAAAACTGAGGATGCACTCAAGTCAAAAGCAAATATAAAAAGAAAGTAATCACTAACTCTAGGAAGAATAAATAGGTTGTGCAAAATGGAACTCTACTTGTAGAATTTGTCCCTGTCTTATACAATATTTGACCAATAACTTAAATATTGCTGTTGATTAAACAGTTAGTTATAGCTGTGGTAATTTATTTCCAAATATCTCCCATCCTTCCTGCCTTCTGCAATGAGATTTTGTCACTCTTCACATCAAAGTGTGGAGTTGATTTCTCCTACCCCAGAGTTTAGGCTTGCCCTGGTAGCTCAGACGGTAAAGTGTCTGCCTGCGATACAGGAGACCTGGGTTTGACCCCTGAGTCTGGAAGCTCCCCTGGAGAAGGACATGGCAACCCACTCCAGTATTCTTGCCTGAAAAATCCTATGGATGGGAGCCTGGTAGGCTGCAGTCCATGGGGTCGCAAAGAGGCAGACACGACTGAGCGACTTCACTTGTCCCTTACATGGGGCTTTCCGGGTGGCACAGTGGTAAAGAATCTGCCTGCCAGTGGAAGGGACACAGGTTCGACCCCTGGGCCAGGAAGATCCCCTGAAGGAGGAAATGGCAACCCACTCCAGTTTTCTTCCCTGGAACAATCTCATGGACAAGAGGAGCCTGGCAGGCTACAGTCCATGGGGTTGCGAAGAGTCAGGCACGACTGAGTGACTGAGCATGCGTGTCCCTTACGTGGGCCCACACACGGTAGTAGAAGAGACTGCTGAAGCCTTGTGAGGCTGGAGTTTAAGAGGTCTTGCAGCTTCCATGTTCAGGCTTTCAGAATGCTTCCTCTTAGAATGCTGCCTTGAGACCGCCATGTTCTGAGGAAGCCCAAGTGAAGCATGTGGAGGAGAAATAAGGCACTCTAAGTGAAAGCCCTGCTCCCGCCAGTCCACCAGCTGAATGCAGTTACATAAGTGAAGCCAGAAGAACCACCCAGTTGACACAGAGCATCACAAAAACTAAGAAATCATTATTTCCTTATGACGCTAATTTTGGGGTGATTTGTTATTCGCAAATAGACAACTGAAACATTGGGAAGAAAGAGGTGGAGTGATAATAAGGGAGCTACACCATCAACTAAAATGCCAGGAAATTAATAAAAGATAACTTCAAAAGAGAAATCAAGAAAAAGAGCACTAGGAGTCTATTATGAGAGATGTGGAGATAGATGCCGGAAGAAGTGATTCAAGTGTTTTAAGTTGTTGCCTGGGGCCAGACTGTGGGGTGGGCCAGGGGAGTGCAATTTTTCATTATAGACCTCTTAGTTGTATTTGATTTTTAAAATGTGAACATGAATTGCTTTGATAAAAGTAAAATTTATATACTTTTAAACTGTCCCTAGGATATGCAATCCTGTGAAGCTAGGGCATTGGGAAGGCCTCGGGGCCTGGCGGATGAATAAGGAGAAAGCTCTAATTTGGTCAGTTGCTTTCTGTGGACCATCCTGCCCCTAAAGGCTTGTCTTCCCTCCCAGGCCTCCCTTCTCAGTTTCAGTTCTTAGCAACCAATTCAGAATGAGGAATGTATTTTAATGTACAGGTGAAGCTTACAAATAACTTAGAAGAAGAAAAGAAAGAAAAAGAAAAAAACAGCAAACAGGAGGCATGTTTTGTCTCCAGTTGACAAGCAGTTCACAAAATGAACTGTCCCTTTGTTCAGCTAATTTCTATCTTGGCTCCCCGTCTTTTTAGAAGAAAAGGTGGAGGGGAAAAGGCCCAGAAGCCCTTCAATGACAAACACGTATAGTAAAATAATAATATATTTAAATCACTGGCTCTGAGAACCTCTAAATAGCCCCAACTTGGTGCAGTTGGATTTCTGGCAAAATAGTTGGAATTGTTGTATTCTCTTTGGAGTCCCTCCTTGTTTGTGACTGTGTCTTTATATAAATCTTAAAAGAACTCAGGGTTCCTCCAGTAATACATAGGTAGAAATAGCTTTGGAAAACCTGCTTACTTGTATTTCCTCCATCTTTCCCTTTAGAATTCCTAATGCCATTCTTTGGCCTATTAAACAAGCCTGTGCAAAACATCCTTTATTTCTTAGAGCAACATAGCCTGTGACTTTGGCTACATAATTCTGACAGCTGGACAACTTGGTTGGCTCCTGCTTTAAAAGAAATCAATCAAAGCAGCTGTTTGGCAAAGTATATTGAATAATTTTCTCATTTTTCAGCAAGCCATTGTGGAATTACACCACTTCAATTCAATGGTCTCTCATTCTCCCAAATATCTCTACTCTTTAACTGGCTTAGCTTCTTCTGTCCTGTCCTTGCCCCAGTCCCCAACTTAACTTACCTTCAGAAAAAGCACCACAGGATTATGTTTTCTGGATGGGTGATTCCAATAATGAAGGTAGAACTATTCTTGGGGCATAGAATATTTGTGTGGTCAGTTTGTATGCAAAAATGTTAAGATGGAAGGGCTGAGTGAAGCCCCTGACTGTCTTCTCCATCCTTGACAGCGACAGTTACTGGGTCCAACCTTGCCAGTCCAGCATCATCCCAGGTTGTGCCAGGCCCACCATCCCTAGGACTTGGAATTGAATCTTATGCTCACAGGCTATTCTCTAACCTGCCAAATATAACAGTAACAAGAGCAGGAATAAATGCCAATTGCTGAGCATCTGCTGTGGGTCCAACATTAGACTGGCTGTTTATTGCTAAACCTTCTACCAGTCCTGAATGTTAGGTATGCTTATTCCCATTTTACAGAAACGCTTAGATCCTTGAAATAAATGGGTCTAGTACAGCTTAGTTCTATCTTACATTGAGTCTCTCCTTTTTAAAAATTTTTTTATTGTAGAACAGTTGATTTACAGAGTTAGTTTCAGGTGTACAGCAGAATGAATCAGTCATATATATATATATATATATATATACTCTTTTTCTTTTTTTTAGGATTCTTTTCCCATGTAGGTCATCTCAGAATATTGAGTAGAGTTTCCTGTTCTATACAGCAGGTTCTTATTACCTACTTTATATATAGTAGCTTGTATATGTCAGTCCCAGTCTCCCAGTTTATCCCTCTCAGCCATCCCCTGGTAACTCAAAGTTTGTTTTCTGCATCTGTGACTCTACTTCTCTTTTGTAAATAAGTTCATTTGTACTCCCCTTTTTTTAGATTCCACATATAAGCAGTGTCATATGATGTTTGTCTTTCCCTGTCTGACTTACTCCACTCAGTTTGAGAATCTCTAGGTCCATCCATGTTGCTGCAGATGGCATTGTTTGTTGTTTGTTGTTTTTTTATGGCTGAGTAATATTCCATTGTATCTATGTACTGCTACTTCTGCTAAGTCACTTTAGTCGTGTGCAACCCCATAGACGGCAGCCCACCAGGCTCCCGCATCCCTGGGATTCTCTAGGCAAGAACTCTGGAGTGGGTTGCCATTTCCTTCTCCAATGCATGAAAGTGAAAAGTGAAAGTGAAGTCATGTAGCCGTGTCCAACTCTTCACGACCCCCTGGACTGCAGCCTACCAGGCTCCTCCATCCATGGGATTTTCCAGGCAAGAGGACTGGAGTGGGTTGCCATTGCCTTCTCTGGTATATATGTACTACATCTTCTTTATCCATTCCTCTGTTGATGGATATTTAGATTGCTTCCATGTTTTGGCTATTTTAAATAGTGCTCCAATGAACATTGGGGTGCCTGTGTCTTTTTGAGTTACAGTTTTCTCCAGGTATATACCCAGGACTGGGCTTGCTGGATCATGCGGTAGTTCTTGCTTCTCTTCTTCTGAAGGAGTGAGTCTCTCACCGCCTCTCTCTTTCTAATGAATGAAGCCCCCTTGTCGGTGACATGTGTCTGCATTTGGCCAATCCATTTCATTCTGTTCCTTGAACCACTGGTGGCTTTGACGGAGGCCAGTCTAGAGAATGACCCATTTCTTCAACCCTGGTCTTGCCTGCTTCTCTTCCCTGCTGCCCAAGAACTCTACCCTTAAAATACAAACATCTAAAAAAAAACTAATGTTATATTCATTACTTTTGCATGTCATCGTGTCTTAAGCACTGTGCCGTGCTTTGTAGGGGACAAAACAAATCAAGCACAGATCGCAGCCTAAAGGTGGTTAGAGGCCAGGATCCTGTTCGAGATGGTTGAATTGTATAGATTTATATGGCACCCCACTCGAGTACTCTTGCCTGGAAAATCCCATGGATGGAGGAGCCTGGTGGGCTGCAGTCCATGGGATCACTAAGGGTCGGACGCGACTGAGTGACTTCACGTTCACTTTTCACTTTCCTGCATTGGAGAAGGAAATGGCAACCCACTCCAGTGTTCTTGCCTGGAGAACCCCAGGGACGGGGGAGCCTGGTGGGCTGCCGTCTATGGGGTCACACAGAGTCGGACGCAACTGAAGCGACTTAGCAGCAGCAGCATACCACTAGCAATAGTAATTGTATTGGTAAGCACCTATATAGCTTTTAGCAGGTGAAGGGCACTTTGAGAAAGTTATTTCACTTCATCCTCAAAATAGGCCAGTGAAGTAGATTCTATTATTATCCTATTTTACAAATAATGAAACTGCAGTAGCTAGGTAAGATTATGAGCCCAGGCAGTCTAGCTCCAGGTCTGAGCTCTTAAATACTACTAGGTTTAGTGATGATGCTGCACAGGTTGCAGGAGTAGCACAGGTCACCGGACCTGAGAGTAGAGAGTAAAATCACTTGGCTACATAAAGCTAGGAAGGCTTCCTGCAGGAGGTGGCACTTGAGCTGAGCCCTGAAGGATGGGTAATATTAGGCCATAAGGGATGAGTATTTAGGAAGGGAATTTCAGAGGGAGAAAATAGCCATCAGCTGGTTGTACAAAGGCTTTTGTTGCTGAGGACTCAACCTGCCTCCTCTCTGAGTTGTGACCTCAGTCAGCAGCCCAGCACTGAATGCCCAGCAGTGTGCAAAGCTAGTGTGATCCTTTTGTCCATCAGTCTAAATATGTCTTTGGAAAAATATGGTTATTCCTCTTGAGCATGACTCCTGTTTCTCTCCTGGGTTATGACTGTCTCTGGGATGTAGAGTCCTTCCTTTAAGAACGTCAGAGTAAGAAGACCTTGAGTGAGGATTTGACCCGGGCAGGAGAGGAGCTCTCAACCATGTCAGATGAGTGACTTCACTGCCCCGCCTAGGAAAATACTTGAGGTGTTGCTCCACCCCAGAGAGGGCAGATGGCAGCAGCGATTTCACTCTGTGCATTTACCGATTGTGACGTCTGCTCATCTTATTGATGGCTGAACTTAGAGGGACACCACACTGAGAGCGCTGGGGAGAAACCTGAGCGTGGAATCCTCATCCCCAGCTGCTTTCACTATGCCCCATTTGCACGAAGAAAATGGTCACCGTAATGATGAATCTGTACCCTGTGTTTCCCACTGAGGATGCTGCTCGGAGAGAAATTTGGGGGTGAATGTAATCCCCACCACACAGAGCATTCATTGCCTTTGACCACAGCAGAAATTGCTGTGGAGGGAGGTTCCTAGGTTTTCTTAATCCTCTAACTTTAAATCCTTTTCAGATACAAACTCATTGACCATGTGGCATCATCTTGACTGAACTTTTTATTTATACCATCCGACTCTTTCTCTCCAGATGTGTCATCATGGGTGGCCCCTGCTAATTGGAGCCATTGTGTTTTCTTCTTGCTTCTGTTTTTTGCTGAGTTACTTGCCTGCTCCTGACATTAGAAATATGCTGATCTCCAATCTTTCTTAAGTTTGACTCCAGCCTTACTGTTTGTATTCATTGTGTCCCAAGATAATTAGTCACTTGCCTTGGCAGGTGAGTTCTTAATGTGAGTTTCTCTCAAGAGATACTTGCAGAATCCTCAAAACAAGAAGAGTCAAAGCCCTTTAATTTCATCAGTGGATTTTTACTCTACTTCTGGGGGTGGGGTGTGTGTTTTACTTTCTTTATCCCATTTCTTCTGTATCTCCCAGTGGTTAGGGAAGGACCTGGTACATGACTAGCCTCCCTCTGAAAAGTCTGAGCATCCATCTCAGGCACACAGACAGAAGATATGGGATTCTGAGGTGAACAGTGCCCTCACTTCTGTGCAGTCGTGATGAATGGAGCAGATGTTCTCAATAAGTGCTAATGTGAGTAGAAGGAGAAAGCTGACTGAAGGAAGAAAGAGAGGGTGAGAGATATCCTGTAGCACATTATTCTTCTAGGCTGGAGAATATCACATGCAAAAGTTCTCTAATCATTTTGAAGAATCGGCTTGCCAAAGAGTTCACTAAGGTGGTATGAAATCGTCGTTACTTCCCCTGAGCAATTTATCTCCTCATGATTTGTGTTAGTTCAGGTACCTTTTTCCCCCTTCACCATTCACTTGCCTTTTTATACTTATAGGGTTGCTCTTATGTATCTTGTTCCTAAAGCCTCTTCAGCCATTTTTTTCCCCCCGATGCCCTGGGCTCAAGACAAAGAGCATCTTTGAACTCCTGGTAGTTCACCGGATATTTGTGCACTAGTTGAATTCTTGTGTAGCTTTGAATTCTCTTTCCAGAAAAGTAAGGCTTTATGGCTCTTGCAGATTGACTTAATCTTTCACAGCACGAGAATGATCCCTTCATTCTAAGGGCCCCATGGTTGATTTGGTAATTTCTATAGATCTGTCTCTCACGGGTTTGCTTTTGTCTGCTCCCTCCTTTTCTGATGCTTCATTATTTTGTGAGATTTTACTCCACCTTATTTACCAACCCCAACTCAGGCCACTCCTTATTCTTTTCCTCAACTTTATAGAGCTTTCCAGCTCAGCCTCCGAGAGCTTGGGGTTTCATCTCTACATAGTGTATATCATCCCCACCCTTGTAAAATGAAGCATAGATTAGGAATTATGTAATTCCACATGCTATCGGTCATTCGTAGTGTTGACTTTATGGGGATTTTGTCTCTGAAGACCTTGTTACATGAGAACTCTGGTGTCCTAAAATATGGGAAGCAGGGTTGCTGGTCACCGACTGGAGTGAGAATTTGTCTGCTTTAAGTTCTTCATGCTCGTTATTTTGGCTGGAAAAATGTGTATTTTAGAATTCTATGCAGAAAAACTTTGTGTGTAGTTTAATTATATGAACTCTATATTTTAATAATAGCATGCTGAGGGTTTTTTAAATATTTTAGGACAGTTTTATCTTAACGGCTATGAGTTTTTAACCATATTTAGAATTTGATATTTTTGTTTAACCTATATATTTTTGAAAACTGCAGCTTCTAAATCCACAATTTGGATTCAGATTTAAATATACTTAGTTAAGCTAATACATTTTGCCAACTAAGGGCCTATAAAACACTCAGAAAAAAGAACAATTCAAGATATCTTTTGAGCCCCTATGTCCAAAACAGCTTGCTAATTCAGTGTTGAAAACTTTAGCCAGAGTATCAAAATTAAAGAAATAAGAAACAACTCTATGAGAAGTTCTGAAAACCTTAAACTTCCATATTTCCAGTCTCTTCACTGCCCGACTCATCTTTTTTTCTTGCTGCTATAATGCTCTTTCTAAAATATAATCCAAATCGAGTAGCTTCCCTGATCAGAAGCTTTCAGTCAACTCATTTAATTTCAGAAATGAAGTCCAAATTCCAAGAACAGACAATGCAAAATGTCCACAATGTGCTTTCAAATTCCCTTATCCTCATAGGTTTACCGTTCCTTCCTCTCTCTCTTCCTTTCCCACTCCCAGCCTTCCTATTTCCCATCCTCACTCCCTTCCTTCCAGAATATTAAACATCTGCAGCATACCAAAGTCATGAAACACAAAGGGGAATGAGTCTTCTGTCAAAGGTCCGTGGTGCCTTCTCCATACTCTGGTCCTATTGTCTTTGCTCTGCTGTGTTCAGCACCACACATGCTGCCTTCTGTCACCTCCATTCCATCTCCCCTGTCATCTCCCCATCTAGACTTTCTCAATGAAACTCCTCTCCTTCCTGAACACTCCACAACCTGGGGTACTCACCTTCTATGTGCTTCCCATTGTTTATTTTTACTGCATTGATTTTTTTTTTCCAATCATGAAAGCAATGCATATTCGTTCTATAAGACTTTGAGAATGGAAGTGTAAAAGGAAAATATGGTCTGGTATACAAGGCATTCACTGAGGCTCTGGATGTCCAGATTCTATTCCTATCTCTGCCACTTAGGAGGTGAAGGATAGTGCCCATGGCATTTACCCACTTGAGACCTCATAATTTTCTTCTCTAAAAGGCGAGATCTGAGCTCCTGATGTGGAAGGACTATTCTGGTTGCAGAACTCAATGCCTAATGTACTTGTCTACAGATGTATATGGAGAAGGCAGTGGCACCCCACTCCAGTATTCTTGCCTGGAGAATCCCAGGGACGGAGGAGCCTGGTGGGCTGCCGTCTATGGGATCGCACAGAGTCGGACACGACTGACGCGACTTAGCAGCACAGATGTATATTGTGCGTCTTGGCTGCTCCGCTGAACAGTGATGTGCTCTTCATTGCCACACACCATGCTTGGCCCAGAGTGCATCTTCCTGCCATCTTTGAAGAACAAAGGCACACTCTGAGAGTCTCATTATTTTACCCCCCACTCAACTTTTAAGAATTTTTATTCACTATATAAAATGTGTCCAGCTTATTTAATGGTGAAACATGCTGGACTTGAATGTTATTATTAGATTTAAGGTTTATCATGGGCTTCCCAGGTGGCTCAGTGGTAAAGAATCCACTGGCCAACACAGGAGACACAGGAATTGCAGGTTCGATCCCTGGGTCAGGATGATCCCCTGAAGTAGGAAATGGCAACCCACTCTAGTATTCTTGCCTGGAGAACCCCATGGACAGAGGAGTCTGGTAGGCTATAGTCCATAGTGTTGCAAAGAGTCAGACACAACTGAGCTTGCACACACTCTTAGTGTTTATCATCCTATGTCTTTCTGTACTCTTTTCTTTCCTTTTTTTTCCTTTCTAATCTCAAATGATAGCACCAAGCAAAACATTAAAATTATATTCATTCAAACAATACCATAAACATTATTTTAAATGATTTGTTCAAAATCATTGCAGACCCATACGATGCACAAGTCTATATTTAATGGTATCCTCTCTTCTGAAATTTGAAAACATTTTTCGGTCTAGAGCTCTGTGATTTGAAGAACTGGAAAAAAAAAAAAACTCTGAGAGTGGCACATTATCATAAGATTTGTTATGGATAACTGGATAAGGGCATAGATTTATAAATTCTTATAGTTCTTTAGAGTTTCTGTACATTTTGAGGGGGAAGTTTTTCCAAGACATCATCTCCTTTTTCCTAAAGGTGATATCCAGGAAGTCTCTCATTTGTTTTCTACATAATTACCCTTCAAAGTAGTCCCTGAGTCGTATAAGCAACCGATGTGTGTGCTAAGTCACTCCAGTCATGTCCGTCTCTTTCAGACCCCATCGGCTGGCTGTAGCTCTCCAGGCTCCTCTGTCCATGGGATTCTCCAGGCAAGAATACTGGAGTGGGTTGCCATTTCCTTCTCCAGGGGATCTTCCCAACCCAGGGATTGAACCTGCATCTCTTACATCTCCTGTATTGGCAGGCAGGTTCTTTATTACTAGCACCACTTGGGAAGCCCCAAGCAACCGATAGATACACTACTGTCTCCATGCTTCCCTCTGTGGGAGGTGGGGTGGGAGGAAGGCCAATCCTGGGACTGCCACTTGGCTGGGTGAAGTTGGGCAAATGGCAACCTCTAGGTGCCTCTGTTTCCGTCTCTTTAAATTGAATTGCTGCTCTTTCCATGTTGTGGTGAAGATCATATAAGATGGTTTTTTAAGAAACTTTTGAAAACTACAAAGCCCCATAGGGGGTGGCAGGGGTAATTCTCCTTTAGACCTGTCCCCAGGATTCATGGGAAAGCTGTCTCCTGCCCCACCTCCTGTAAAATCTCTGTTCTTTGTTGATGATGGGATGAAGGGAGTTGAAAAATCGATTTACTTTGTATTTTGCTTTAACCCTGTGGTAATATTAACGTGTAAACAGAACTTCTCCATTGATATATTAATTGCCTTCATCTATTATTTCCTGTTATTGGAAGTATTTCTCTGTGCTCCCTACAGATGTATTAAAACTATTCAATTATAATTCTATACTCATGGTAACCCTCATATCATGAAGTCTGTCTTTAACATGCCAGGATAATATCCTCCTGTTATTCCAGAGGGGTGAAACAAAAAATGAACAAACAAACAAAAAACATTTGTTAGAGAGCACAAAACAGGATACTGCAGGAAATCGATTGCATAAGTCGTGATAAATAATCCACCTTCTTATTTGCTCTCTTATACTATAAAAATATATCACATGTAATCCCCCCACCAAAATAGAGGCAAACCAAGGAGAAATTTTGTTATATTCTCTTTCTCCCCAGTTTTATTAAGATACAATTGACATGTAACATTGTATTATTTTAAGATATGTTACATAATGACTTGATATATCTATCTATTACAAAATGATTGCCACAATAAGGTTAGTTAATACTAGTCACCTCCCAAAGTTAAAAATGTTATTTTTCTTGCGATGAGAGCTTTTAAAATCTATTCTCTTCACAATTTTCAAATGTACAGTCCAGTATTGTTAACTGGAGCCGTGTTAGCTTCTGAACTGGCCTACCAATATCTTGTTTAGATTATGCCACCTGTTCCCTTCCAACTATTTTTTTAAGCAGAAGCTTCTGAGGCAAAACAGCTGTTTTTTGGCTAATATAGCAGATCCTTGCCATAAACTCTGTGTTTTGAAATTGCAGTTTGCTTAGGTCAAACAGGATGATATGTTTGAATTACTGAATTTTTATTAGATTTTAAAATATATGTGTAAGAGTTAACATAAGTGTTTTTGCATAGGCCTTATCCTGTTCATTTTCACAGAATGGGATTCCAAAACCAAGCTCCAGAGAGGAGAAGCAATTTGCTCAAGGTTATGTAACTGTTAAGAGAATTGAGTTGTGACTTGTCTCACGTTCCCAATTCCACACTTTTTCTTCATGACACTCCTAGTCATTTTTCCTCATCTCTTAGCAGTAGCAACTCTTCTCTCATCAGTACTCCTGTAATTCTTCTTCCTGGACTGCGTTCCCTTTCACTTTGAAGGACGGGGCTCTGTCGCTGGTTCGGTGGGATGTCATTCCACTGGGTGTGCAGAGCGCTCTTTCACAGAGAACAAAACAGTGGCTGTTTATTTAAGTATGTCTCATTGAAGCTGTTTTCACCAGCTAGGTTTCAGAGTTCCCTGCTTATTTCCTTGCACAAGGAGCTCATCTTTGGGAATGATGGTGTCCTTCATCAGGCTTCACAGGAAACAAAAAGATGTTTCAAATCTCATTACCTGACAGATCCAGGCCTTCTCAGAGAAAGAGAACAGAGGCAATTTATGTGGAAGGAAAACGTCAGTCAGTCAGCTCTCTGACTAAAAGATGAGAGGACGATAGACCATAAATCCCAGGTAGACCTGTTTCTTCTCGGCTCAAAGGCTGCCTCCTGACTCACTCTGTGTTGGGAACAAATACTTTATGAAGAGCGACTGTAGCAGACCATTTCTACTGGAGACTGCGGGCACTTTTCTTTCAGCTCTTTTTTGACAGTGTGGTCCCAAAGTGGGTTAAAGCAGAAGACACACAACTTTCTGAACCCTCTCATGACTCTATCATGGGTGCAAGCTTGTCCTGGTTTCTACCTTTCCAGACAATCAAATAGCCATGATTTTATGGGAATCAATGCGGTATCAACGTGGCGTCTAAAAGATAGACACAACAAATATATGTAGTTCTGTATAAGGGACTATATCTAAATGTCTGTGAGATTAAATGAATATGTAGTAAGCTTTAGCCATGGATCAGACACTAAGCTGTGTACTCTTTTTTCTTTTTTTACTCATGGTCTTTCCTTTAATTGACACAGTCACTCTTCTAAGAGGTGGGTAGAATAACGACTAACCTAGATCTGGTTTAACTCAAACCAGAACTGAACTGCTTTATTGCCATCTGTAATTTAGCCCCCTAATCAGCCTGAACCAGTTCCTGTGTGAACCAGTTTTAAAGACGACAGATTGTCATGGAACATTTTTCACTGGCAGACCTGCTAATCTCTCTTGGCTTTATATGACTTGTCAGCTAAAGAATGGAGGGTCATTTGCTCATTTCTTCCTCAGACTGGAATAGTCTGTATATCTGAAAAATAACTAGCCACCTGAAACAACATGGTGGGCTAGATAAAAAGAGCAGACCATTTGGAGTCAGACAGACCAGGGTCGGAATCCCAGCCATACCTCATCATTGCCATGTTGCATTGAGCAATGTTACCTTACGTCTCCGGGGTTCAGTTTACTTATCTGTAACATGAAGGTGAGGAAACCTATCTCACTGAGTTGTTTTGGGAGTTAAATCAGATAATGTATGGGATTGTGTGTGTGTGTGTGTATGTGATTTGCCATTTGTCTTTATTCCAGGTGTATGCAAATAATAATGATATTGTTGAATCTAAAAGATATCAGCCAAAATTTCATGAATATTGGTTTTCATATTTAGGAAATGAATATAATTTTTAAAGTGTATTTTTTATTGAAGTATAGTTGAATTACAGTGTTTCATTAATGACTGCTGTACAGCAAAGTGACTCAGGTGTGTGTGTGTGTATATACACACACACACACACACATTCAGGTATACAAATATATATATATATTCTTTTCCATTATGGTTTATCACAGGATATTATACAGTTCCCTGTGCTATACAGTAGGACTTTGTTGTTTATCCATTCAATATATACCAGTTTGCATCTGCTAACCCCAAACTCTCAGTCCAACCCTCTCTGACCCACTCTCCCCCATGACAATGACCTGTCTCTTCTCTGAGTTCCTGATTGTGTTTCATGGAAAAATTCATTTGTGTCATATTTTAGATTCCACATATCAGTGATATCACATGGTATGTGTCTTTCTCTTTCTGACTAAGTTCATTTACTATGATAATCTATAGTTGCAAGGATAATGTTTGTTAAGGGCAATGGAGATACTGGATGGTCAGCAAGAGGGAGAGGGCAAGAAATGAGGAGGAAAGCTCTGTGAGACATGGCCCATGAACCACACACGTAATATCAGAGTACACAGAAGACCAGTGAAAGGGCTAGTGGTCAAGAAGTTTTCCGATATTACAACCCCTAAATAAAGGTTCTGTTGAGGGGAAAACACTCTCTATGACCGAAGACAATAGCTTTTCCAAGATGGCCTCATTAAATGTTTAATTGGGTGGAAATATTTTGTGGGTTTCCACACACGGCCAGGAACCTTAATTCAGTATTTTATTCTTTCTCACTGAGAAGAGACAAAGACTCGAGACTTGCTAGACAATCTACCTGCTTGATCTGTCAGGGAACACCAGCCGATGATTGTGGGTCAAGTATTTTCTTGCTTTGATGTGTCTCTCTTAGGACAACCTCTCCTGCCCTCCCTGAGAGGGTGGTGGGAACAGTGAGTGAAATGATTTACCAGGAAGATAAGTGAGGGAGGCTTCAGGTGATCAGTGAGCTCTGTGAAGTCGGAGGTCACTAAAAGGCCAGACTGGAAGGCTGCATTCCAGAAAGCTACTGTAGGGTGTATCGGGTTGTTCTTGTCTCACCCCAGAGGTAATTGTCCCCCCAGATGCATTGCCTGCAGTATTTCAGGTTGTCTTGATTATATACAAACTCACATATATTGTGCTCTCTCCTCTGAGTGGCCCTGGCCTAGTTAAGTCCCATGGGGAATGCAGAGGAAGTAGAGATGTGGTCTCTGTTCTCAAGAACCTTATTTAGCTAAAATGAGAGGATGGAAAACTTAAGAAATAATATTGGATGTATTCAGTCTGCTCTTGATCCTGAATACCAGTGGAATAGGAAACCAGATTCTCTGTTCTGGCCGGTGCTGATAACTGATAAAGTATTCATCAAACCACTTCAAAATGTAGAGAAAATAAGAACAATATTTTAGCATCAGTATAGAGGTATGTGTTATAGAACATATATAATCGGATCATTATAATATATATATGGGCTTCCCTGGTGGCTCAGTTGGTAAAGAATCTGCCTGCAATGTAGGAGACCCAGCTTGAGTCCTTGGATTGGGAAGATCCCCTGGAAAAGGAAATAGTAACCCACTCTAGTATTCTTGCCTTGGAGAATCCCATGGACAGAGGAGCCTGGCGGGGTATAGTCCATGGAGTCACAAAGAGTCAGACATGACTGAGTCACTAAACCTATACTATATATATATATATATATATATATATATATATATATATATACACATCCAACTATCTTTCCTTTTGACAGTTCTTTATTTTGATCTATTACTTGTCTTTTAGTGTTTTTCTTTTTTTTTTTTTATTTTCTGAAATGTTCTTGAAACCATAAAGCCATTGTTTCTTCTGGTTCCATATTTGGAAAAAAAAAGTGTGTGGGTTGCCAAAATTTTTGCTTTTTTAAAAATGCTGATGGTCCTTGAAAGTCACTGGTTTAAAGCAGAAAGAGGGGGAAGTATGTCAGTGGCAGTGAGAGAAGACTTCTTGGGGGAAGGAGGAGCTAGCTGATGAAGCGAATGTATGATGGAAACAGGTGGATGACACACTGAGATGGTTAGGCAAAGCCAGGAAAGGAAGCTGGATTTCATACAGGATGGAATAAGGAGCCATTCATTGTCTTCAACTAGAAAGAGACATGATGGAAACTGTATTTAGGAAGGTGAGTTTGTCATCGTGACAGAAGATGAATTAGAGGGGTGTGAAATTAGTCATTTATTTTTAAGAAAAATCACTTAGAGAAATTCCACTCAGAGTTACTAATGAAATTTTCAATTGAAAGATTCGTCTAAGAGGAGGAGAATCAAGGAGTGCGGTACTTGAAATTAATCCATGGATTTCTAGGTGTCTGCTGCTTGTAGAGAGAGACAAGAGGTGAAGGTTAGATCTTGCCTTTCTTTGGCTGGGACTGCAGCACCCAGGTGTGGCTCTGTTGTCTGTTCATCTTGGCTGATTGATCTCTTAGCAGTGGTGCAACCTTGAGAAGTTTAAGCTTCACTTTTCTCCTATGAAATATCTGAAACACAGTATTACCTACATCATAAGGCCATTGCAAAGATTAAAAGAGATACTCAAGTAATATGCTCATTGGAGTATATGATCCAGAGCAGGTTCTGAATAAGCAAAGTTAATCTTTACATCTGTGTCTTCTTTGGCAAGATACTTATTCTCTCTGAGCCCTAGTTCACTCAAATGTGAAAGGGGGGTGAATCAGAACTGCTGGGAACAGTTACTGTGAAAATTACTACTAGCAGTGATGGATGTAAAGGTACTTGAAAGATCATAATTTGCTGTATAGAAGCTCAGTTTTATGATGATGGTTGTTCATAATAACTAGTGTCATGTAAAAGCCATGTGTCCAGAACCTGAGCTAAAATAAGGTTCTTTTACATGTAAATGTTCTGTTGGGTTTACCAGAGAGGTGAACATCTATGCAGTGTTCTTAAGTTGAGGGCATAGGCCTGGGCAGTCAGTGCTAGGTTGGCAGAGCAGAGGTGACAGGTTAACGTTAGGGGCACCCCAGACCATGTCAGGAAGGTTTGTAGGTTATCCGGGTGTCCAGATGCCCAGGCTGCTCTAGCGCCACCTGAAGTCTTGTCCTGAGCCCATTAAAGGAACTCGGTAACCCGTCTTCTGATCAATAATTCAGGTCATGTCCATTCGCCAATCAGCGAACAGTCCTCAAGCATTTACTGTGTGCCATGTCCAGTGCCAGGTGTTGTGAGTACAGGGAGGAACCATTCAGAGTTACTACGTGGAGGTGCTTATACTCTGGAAAATAAAACTGTAAGCAACACCAGTAAGTGATGATCAGCCAGTAACAATCACTAATCAAGTACCATAACTATATAATGCCACAATCCCCATAGCCGCTTCACTAAAAATAAAGAAAATACCAGAATCACTTTTATCATAAATCATCCAATCCCCTAAACCATTAAGCACAATCTCCACTTTCTCATCCTCTAAAATATCAAAAACCATCGATAGTTCTATTATTAAACCTAAAAGAAATACTCCTAATACAGTCTTATTAGAGACTACAACTTCAAGATATTGCTTTGTAGCCAGAGCTTTTGTATAACCAAACACCACTAACATCCCCCCTAAATAAATAAAAACACCATTAAACCTAAAAATGATCTAAAAAATCTAAAAATTCAACAAAGTCCACAACCAACACCACCACTTGCAGATCAACCCAGGCCTACCGTAAATAGGTGAAGGCTTTTAGGAAAAATTCGTAAAACCAATTACAAAAATAGTACTTAAATACAATGTATGTTACCATTATTCTTATATGGACTCTAACAATGGCTAAGGACATGAAAAATCATAGCTTCTGGATGGTTCAAGCTCCCACACTGAGCACTGTGTAGTATAGTGGACACAGCTGAGGGCACTGTGGTTTGGCTTATACACCTAAATATACTATAAGTATAGTAGTTATATACACATACTATACTTGCTTTTTTGTTCAGTCACTAAGTCCTGTCTGACTCTTTGCGAACCCATGGACTGCAGCATGACAGGCTTCCCTGTCCTTTACTATCTCCCAGAGTTTGCTCAAACTCACGTCCATTGAATTGGTGATGCCCTCCAACCATCTCATCCTTTGTCATCCCTTTCTCCTCCTGCTTTCAATCTTTCCCAGCATCAGGGTCTTTTTCAGTGAGTTGGCTCTTTGTATCAGGTGGCCAAAGTAATTGGAGCATCAGTCCTTCCAATGAATATTCAGGGTTGATTTCCTTTAGGATTGATTGGTTTTATCTCCTTGCAGTCCAAGGGACTCTCAAGAGTCTTCTTTAGCACCACAGTTCAAACGCATCAGTTCTTCAGTGCTCAGCCTTCTTTATGGTCCAGCTCTCACATCTGTACATAAACAATGGAGAAAACATAGCTTTGACTATATAGACCTTTGTTCACAAAGTGATGTCTCTGCTTTTTAATACATTGTCTAGGTTTGTCATAGTTTTTCTTCCAAGGAGCAAGTGTCTTAATTTCATGGCTGCAGTGACTGTCTGCAGTGATTCTGAAGCCACCCCCCCCCCAAATAAAATCTGTCAATGCTTCCACATTTTCCCCTTCCATTTGTCATGAAGTGATGGGACTGGATGCCATGATCTTAATTTTTTGAATGTTGAGTTTTAGGCTCGTTTTTTCAATCTTCAATTTCACCCTCATCAAGAGGCTCTTTGGTCCCTCATCACTTTCTGCTGATATCATCTGTGTATTTGAGGTTATTGATATTTCTCTCTGCAATCTTGTTTCCAGCTGGAACGTCATCCAGCCCAGCATTTCGCATTATGCACGCTACAGATAAGTTAAATAACGGCAACAATATACAGCCTTGATGTACTCCTTTCCCAATTTTGAGCCAGTCCGTTGTTCCACATCCATTTCTAACTGTTGCTTCCTGAATACAAATTTCTCAGGAGGCAGGTAAGTTAGTCTGGTATTCCCATCTCTTTAAGAATTTTCCACAGTTTCTCGTAATCCACACAAGGACTTTAGCGTAGTCAATGAAGTAGAAGTAGATGTTTTTCTGGAATTCTCTTGCTTTTCTATGAGCCAACAAATGTTGGCAATTTGATCTCTGGTTCCTCCGCCTTTCAAAAAGAAAGAATCAGCGTCTGGTCAAGAGTAAGCTCTCAACAGATGGCAGCTGTTTTTTACTAAAGAGAAGAAGGTATAGCATGCACACACAGGGCAAGCTCTCCTCCAGGTGACCATACTTCCGTTTAGAGGTTATCTATAGATGAAGGAAAAGGAGGATCAGAACAAGACTTGTGGTTAGTGGAAATGAATTTTTGTTGTTTTTCATCAGCAAACTCTGGGATATATCTTTTCAAATACGTCATGTCTATAATTCCTGTAATAACCCAAAGGGGGGAATATTGTACTCCCATTGTCAAGATGAAAATGCTGAGGCTCTGAGAATCTAAAATTTCCTGCTCAAGGAATACAACTTATCAGAGGTAGGCTGGAATCTGAACCCAAGTGTTTTCCTTCTTACCATGTAATGTGAAAATGACCCATAGATTTTTCTCCTCCCATTCTCCGTAAAGTCTAGATATTTAAACTTTTAGTTTATTATCTGTCACAGCTAACACTCATGCAGGCTGAAGACATTTATCAAATGTCTTATTATTTTGACCAAAGAATATATCCAGATGGCCTTTGATTCTAAAAATAATGCCATATAAATCACCCACCTATGAATTAAGACAAATCCCTTTGGGAATTTGTTTCCATAGCAATATGCCATTTTATACAATTATTAATACTATGACAGATATTGTAGTCAATATGAGAGGAAGTGAGGATAGAAATTAATATTTCTTGAACACCTACCACTTGCCATGAACAGTATATATTGTACATTATTCCATTTACTCCTCAGAGGGTTCATTTATTCAATAAGGGGTTATTGGGTGCCACATCTGTTTCAAGTATTCTGGGTGTTGAGGGTACAGAATCAAACAAGACAGATAGGACTCATGCTTTTGTAGAAATTAACATTCTCTTGGTAGTTATAGACAATCTGTAGAATATATATGCCAGATGGAGAGAAATTCAATGAGAAAAAAAAAAAAGCATAGAAATGGGAGTGTTGGTAGGATAATGGGCATTTGTCCCGAACCAGTAGGAAGGGTCTCACTGAGGCAGAGACTTTGAGTAAAGACATAAAGGAGATGAGAGAGTGAGCCTGGCTGACATCTGGGGAAGAGTATTTCTGGCAGAAATAGTAAGTTCAAAGGCCCCAAGGTAGGAATGTGGCTACTGTTTTTGAAGACCAATGGGGCAGAGTAACTGGAGTGGCGTGAATAAGCAAGAGACTAGTTGGAGATGAGACTAAAGAGATTATAAGGGCCTGAACATATAGGGCCTTGTGGACCATTGTGAAGATGTTGGCTTTTATTCTGAGTGGGATGGAAGTCACTGGAGGGTTTTAAGAGGTGTGTCGTGATCTGACTTGTGCTTGAAAAAAATCACTGACTACTAAGAGCATAGAGATGGGGTACAAGCCTTTTGCAGTAATCCAGGTAAGTAAGATAGGATGCTTGCTTAGACTTGAGTGGTGGCAAAGAGAGAAAAATAGTTGGATTTGTGATATATTGAAAGGTAGAGCAGAAAGTATTTGAAGATGGATAGGATAAGGATTCCCTGGTGGTTCAGATGGTAAAGAATCTTCCTCCAATGCAGGAGACCTGAGTTTGATCCTCTGGTCTGGAAGATCCCCTGGAGAAGGGAATGGCAACACACTCCAATATTCTTGCCTGGAGAATTCCATGGACAGAGAGCCTGGTGGGCTATAGTCCATGGAATCACAAAGAGTCAGACACAACGGAGTGACTAACAGTTTCACTTCAGGATAAGGATTAGGGCTTCCCAGGTGGCTCAGTTGGTAAAAATAATCCACTTGCTGATGCAGGAGACACAGGAGAAGTGGGTTCAATCCCCTGTTCGGGAAGATCACCGGAGAAGGAAATGACAACCCACTCTAGTACCCTTGCCTGGAAAATCCCATGGACAGAGGAGCCTGGTGGGCTACAGTCCTTAGGGTCATGAAGAGTTGGACATGACTGAGTGACTGAGCACAGAGCACAGGATGAGGATTATGAGAAAAAGGAGCCAAGGATAACTTGAGGGGTTTTGGAACTGGAACTGGAAGAATAGGCTCATCTTTAATGGGAACAGAGATGACTACCCTGGTGCTAATTAGCACCTTAATGACACCCATACATCGAGGCTTTCCCCTACATGACCCTTGCTTCTTCCAACTGCACAAAATCCACAAAATGATGAAATCTTTGCTCAAGTTCATAAGCAGGTATGGTGTGAATGACTCACCAAGGGCCCTGAAAAGAACTCTCTTCTTCCCCTCCAGACTAATTAGAAATCAAATTCTTGTTGTGAAATTAGAGTGCTCTAGTAAATGCAGGCTAAACTCTTGGTCAGTTTGTTGATTATGGAAAATGGGGTTTTCCTGGAAACTTTTCCATATGTTTCCACTGCTTTTCTCTATCCAAGAGATGGACCTAGATGCCAAATTATTTCTTTTTCTCCAAATTATATCTCCTTGGATAACTTCTCTGCTGGTTGTGGAACCACCATAGTAGTTATTCATGGCTATTCTTTAGACTAAACAGCATCAGCCAGAGGAAAATGAATAACAAAAAATGTAACCAGTTCATCAGACTCACAAATGGATAATTTTAATGAAATGATAAGATATGGCACCCTGGCAGGCATGGATTTCTCTCAGCCTTCTATGAGGAGGATGCTTATGTAGTTGGCCACCTCTGGGCCCCAGAGTAGCCAAGGCAAGGTGTGAACCTCCCAAACCAGATTCTCTATCCCTCTGCCTGCAAAGGTTTTCTAGTCCCAGAGTTTTACAAAGGGATTAGTTGAATGTGACTAAATCCCCATCCTGAATGAGAACTATATAGTCAACTCACAGTTGACTCAGTTCAGTTCAGTTGCTCAGTTGTGTTCGACTCTTTGAGACCCCAAGGACTGCAGCACACCAGGCTTCCCTGTCCATTGCCAGCTCCCAGAATTTACTCAAACTCATGTCCATTGAGTCAGTGATGCCATCCAACCACCTTATCCTCTGTCAATACATTGTTGTTGTTTAATCGCTAAGCTGTGTCTGACTCTTTTGCAAATCCATGGACTGCAGCCCACCAGGCTCCTCTGTCCATGGGCTTTCTCAGGCAAGAATATTGGAGTGGGTTGCCATTTCCTTCTCTAGGGGCTCTTCCCGATGCAAGGACTGAACCCGGGTCTCCTATGTTGGCAGGAGGATTTTTTTTTTTACCACTGAACCAGTAAATAACACAGTGATCGCTGGTGTTGACTCCCAAATCTCTTTCTCCAAGTAACAAGTGAAAATATGAAGCCAGTGTAGCTGGTATAACTTTATTAATGTTGACATATTCATTCATTTCTTGATTCATTTAACATTTTAGCGAAAAGTCATGTCCCAGGCATTGTGCCAAAAGTCACTAATCATGGGAAGGGTCAGAGAGGAAAGCACATATTGCCTACAGTATTCCAGGCACTGGATTAGGCTCTGCAGATACAGCAGTGACAAGACAGATTAAAGCCATTGTGAAATTTAAATAGGGAAATGTACAGATGTCATTAGAAATCCTATTTCAAACAATGGTATTATATAGACCAAAAAAATTAGTGATAGTTGAATAGAGGCCAAATGCAGGGTTGAGGTATTTTAGAAAGAGTAGTTAGGACAGGGATATGATGGTGAGAAGGAAAAATGTGCCAGAAAGAAGGAAGACAAATGTACAGGTAGTTGAGATAGGAAGGTATGGCAAGAAAGGAAAGGAACAGAGAGAAGGCTAGTGTGGCTACAGCTTATTAGCAAATGAGGATACTAGTGCAAGGAAATAAGGTCAAAACAGAGGAAGAAGCCAGATCACTGGAGCTTTACAGGTCATGATTAAGGAGTTTGGTTTTTATTCTAAGCATAGTTAGAAGCTATTGGAGGGTTTTATGCAAGAGTTTGATATAACCTAATGTATGATTTAATTTAACTTTGTGCAGGGCAGAGAATGGACAGGAGAGGCCAAAATGCAAACAAGGAGACAGATAGATAGCCATTAAAGGTGGAAGATGGAGACCAGGGATGGTGTGCAGCAGTGGAGAGCACGTGGAGTGGTCAGACTGAAGATATATTTGGAGAGGAGAGTAAGAGAAATGAAGGTCCAGTGATGGCCCCTAGGTTTGGAGCTGAGCCATTAAGTTAGATAGACGAGACTGAAGAAGGAGATTATGAATCAAGAGTGTTTGTAGGAACTTGTTAAGTCTGAGATGGTAATTAAATATCCATGTCTGAAGCTCAGGGGAGAGGCTAGTGTAGGAGGCAGAGCTATAACAGGTAGTGAATACACTTGATATCTAAATGTTGTGAATGATTTGCTCAGAAATGGGTTTAGATATAGAAAAACGCTGAAGACCGAGCTCTGAGGCATTTCCACGTGCATACTGGAGGCAGTGAGGAGCAGCTTGCAGAAGAAACTGAGCAGCAGCAGTCAGAGGGAAAAGGAAAGACGGCTGTTACGGGAGCCAAGAGAAGAGGGCATATCTGAAATGGGAAGTGGTCAGTTTTTCCAAAGGCTGCAGATTTACAGAAAATAGTAGTGGATAATTGACTGCTGGATGCGTCAAAATAGATTTCATTGGTTATCTTGACCGTGGCCATTTTTCTGGCGGTGTGTATAAGATATATGAAAACACAAAGAGTCATTCTGGAAATTCATTCTGAGGAGAGCAGTATCGAATTTGGAATTCAAAGTTTGAAAGTCAGCAATGGAGAAGCGCATTAGTCGGAGAAGAGCATTTCAGCACAGAAATTTCACTCACCTAGAGCCAGACATCCTGGAATGTGAAGTCAAGTGGGCCTTAGGAAGCATCACAGCGAACAAAGCTAGTGGAGGTGATGGAATTCCAGTTGAGCTATTTCAAATCCTAAAAGATGATGCTGTGAAAGTGCTGCACTCAATATTAAGGTTAACCCTAACCTTAATTAGAGGATCAGTGTTAGAGAAATATCACTGTGTAGGAGAGCTATGGTCATAGCAAACCATGTGACACAGTGGTCATAGCAAACACCCTCTTCCAACAACACAAGAGAAGACTCTACACGTGGACATCACCAGATGGTCAATACTGAAATCAGACTGATTACATTCTTTGCAGACAAAGATGGAGAAGCTCTATACAGTCAGCAAAAACAAGACCGGGAGCTGACTGTGGCTCAGATCATGAACTCCTTATTGCCAAATTCAGACTTAAAGTGAAGAAAGTAGGGAAAACCACTACAACATTCAGGTATGACCTAAATCAAATCCCTTATGATTATACAGTGGAAGTGAGAAATAGATTCAAGGGATTAGATCTGATAGACAGAGTGCCTGATGAACTATGGACGGAGGTTTGTGACATTGTATAGGAGGCAGGGATCAAGACCATCCCCAAGAAAAAGAAATGCAAAAAGGCAAAATGGTTGTCTGAGTAGGCCTTACAAATAGCTGTGAAAAGAGAAGTGAAAGGCAAAGGAGAAAAGGAAAGATATACCCATTTGAATGCAGAGTTCCAAAGAATAGCAAGGAGAGATAAGAAAGCCTTCCTCAGTGATCAGTGCAAAGAAATAGAGGAAGACAATGAAAAGGTAAAGACTAGAGATCTCCTCAAGAAAATTAGAGATACCAAGGGAAATTTTTACGCAAAGATGGGCACAATAAAGGACAGAAATGGTATGGACAGAACAGAAGCAGAAGATATTGAGAAGAGGTGGCAGGAATACACAGAAGAACTGTACAAAAAAGATCTTCATGACCCAGATAGCCATGATGGTGTGCTCACTCACCTAGAGCCAGACATCCTGGGTGTGAAGTGAAGTGGGCCTTAGGAAGCATCACAGCGAACAAAGCTAGTGGAGGTGATGGAATTCCAGTTGAGCTATTTCAAATCCTAAAATATGAAGCTGTGGAAGTGCTGCACTCAATATGCCAGCAAATTTGGAGACTCAGCAGTGGCCACAGGACTGGAAAAGGTAAGTTTTCATTCCAATCCCAAAGAAAGGCAATGCCAAAGAATGCTCAAACTACACCACAATTTCCCTTATCTCACACGCTAGCAAAGTAATGCTCTAAATACTCCCAAGTCAGGCTTCAACAGTACGTGAACCATGAACTTCCAGATGTTTAAGCTGGATTTAGAAAAGGCAGAGGAACCAGAGATCAAATTGCCAACATCCGTTGGATCATTAGAAAAGCAAGAGAATTCCAGAAAAGCATCTATTTCTGCTTTACTGACTATGCCAACGCCTTTGACTGTGTGGAACACAACAAACTGTAGAAAATTCTTCAAGAGATGGGAATACCAGACCACTTAACCTACCTCCTGAGAAATCTGTATGCAGGTCAGGAAGCAACAGTTAGAATTGGACATGGAACAACAAGACTGGCTCCAAATTGCGAAAGAAGTACATCAAGGCTGTATGTTGTCACCCTGCTTGTTTAACTTATATGCAGAGTACATCATGAGAAATGCTGGACTGGACTGGATGAAGCACAAGCTAGAATCAAGATTGCCGGCAGAAATATCAATAACCTCAGGTACACAGATGACACCACCCTTACGGCAGAAAGTGAAGAAGAACTAAAGAGCCTCTTGATGAAAGTAAAAGAGGAGAGTGAAAAAGTTGGCTTAAAACTCAACATTCAGAAAACTAAGATCATGGCATCTGGTCCCATCACTTCTTAACAAATAGATGGGGAAACAATGGAAACACTGAGAGACTTTATTTTGGGGGGTTCCAAAATCACTGCTGATGGTGACTACAACCATGAAATTAAAAGACGCTTTCTCCTTGGAAGAAAAGTTATCACCAACCTAGACAGCATAATAAAAAGCAGAGACATTACTTTGCCCACAAGGGTCCATTTAGTCAATGCTATGGTTTTTACAGTCGTCATGTATGGATGTGAGAGTTGGACTATAAAGAAAGCTGAGCGCTGAAGAATTGATGCTTTTGAACTATGGTGTTGGAGAAGACACTTGAGGGCCCCTTGGACAGCAAGGAGATCCATCCAGTCCATCCTAAAGGAAATCATTCCTGAATATTCATTGGAAGGACTGATGCTGAAGCTGAAACTCCAATACTTTGGCCACCTGATGAGAAGAACTGACTGATTGGAAAAGACCCTGATGCTGGGAAAGATTGAAGGCAGGAGGAGAAGGGGATGACAGACGATGAGATGGTTGGATGGCATCACTGACTCAATGGACATGAGTTTGAGTGAACTCCGGGAGTTGGTGATGGGCAGGGTGGCCTGGTATGCTGCAGTCCATGGGGTTGCAAAGAGTCTTACACGACTGAGCAACTGAACTGAACTAAGGAGAGCTATGGCCTTCCCCAGTGGCTCAGTGGTAAAGAATCCACTTGCTAATGCAGGAGACACAGGTGAGATCCCTGGGTCAGGAAGATCCCCTGAGAAGGAAATGGCAACCCACTCCAGTGTTCTTGCCTGGAGAATCCCATGGACAGAGGAGCCTTGTGGGCTACAGTCCATGGAGTCTCAAAACTTTGGACATGACTTAGCAACTAAACAGCAAGGGAGGGGAACTATAAGCAATTTGATATTGTTGAATGATAAAGTACCAAGCTGGAAATGGGGGGAAATTCTGTTCAAGGGCTAGATCCTGAAGGAAATCTATAGAAAGTGAGGAATTCCTGAAGAGTTTAGTCCCGGAAATATTAATAGCATTATTGTATCTGCATTTTCACAAGGTCACTCTACAGGACGGACTGTAGCAGGCAAGACTGGAGACAAGGCAACCATAGATGGGTTGTTGGAATGTTGCAGGTGAAAGATAATGACTCTGCAAGCTTGCATAGCTATTCGAGGTAGAAAAAGAGAGAGCTTATCATAAAACTGGCACGTCTTGATTGTGTGTTAGTCAAAATGCCTCCTAGGTTTAAGTCTTCAGTGACTGTGTGAATGACAGTGCAGGCATTTATGATGGGCAAAGCTGAAGGAAGACCTGGCCTAAGCAGAGTGTTAGTAAGTTCATTGTTGCACCTGTTGACATTGAGGCACTTGTGGGACATGTTGAAGGACTTTTCAAGTACCAGATATTAATTTGAAGTGTTGTGAAGAGGTGTGGATTGGAGATCAACACACGCACATATTCTGGAATTATTGAGAAATATACAAGGTATTTGACAATTCAAAGATATAGATAACTAGCTCTTGCTAGTTTTAATGCCATCGTGGCAGTTTTTTGAGGAATGAGTGGAAAGTGAGAAAGTAGAAGTTAGTTTGAACTTTTTTTTTTGAGTTTCAGAGGTTTGGATTTAGATAAGGGGGGATCCAGATTGGACAGTCATTAAAAGGGTCTGTAAGATTGAAGAGATAATCTCACTTTTTAAAGGATGGAAATAACTTGAAAATACTTACTGGCTGAGGAGCAGGAAGGAAAAAGTAACTCAGGACGGAAGTGGGATGATTGAAAAGTCAAGTGCACGTGGAGCTGGAGGAGGAAGTACTCAGGACTCAGGTGAGTCGTTGGCTGTGATCAAGAGGAGGGACAGCTCAGTCCCTTACACTGCAGGGGAGCAGTCGGTGTGAAGGTAGATAAGGTAGGTAGAGAGATTGAGAAGACTCAGTTTTCTAGAACTCTTGCAAGGCACAAGGTCATTGCTGAGAATGAAAAAGTTGGGTATTTGACGGGGTCTTGAGATCAGTGGAGGTTTGAAAGAGCATCAGTGGGAAACAGCAAGCGGAGATGCCCAAGAGCTGATAAGGAGACCGATGAAGCACTCTTGCTTCAATTTGGAGAGTACGAATATGTAGAGTTATCAGTCTGCATTGTTGCTGTTTTTTGTTTGTTTGTTTCTAGAAGCACTGAATAATTAAAGTAGAGAAGTAGAGGGAAAACATGAAAAAAATACTAAGCAAATGTAGGTTTGTATTAGGCAGATGAAGTTAAAAATGAAAGAACTGAGAAAGTAGTGGATGGTCCATTATGAGATCTGAGTTGCATAGAAAAAGATAAGAGGTTAGAACACAATTGATAGAATGGGACTATATGAATGATTTAAGGTACCAAATAGGTTGAAGGTCATTTGAAATAAGAATAAGATAGTGAGGGACCTGGAAGGTGCTTTATGTGAGAAACTGAAGCTTAATATTTCAGAGGAGGAGCATTCCATGTGATGGCAAGGTCTGAGAATGGCCACAGAAGTGAATACCAGGTTGAGGTGAAATGGAATAGAGTTGAAGGCCACAAAGGCTAGTGGCATTAGATGCTGGATGGTTCATCAACATGGAAATTAAAGCCACTCTCATGACACAAGTCGATGTGGGGCCAGAATCAACAAAAATGAAGGGGAGGGCCCATGAAGTCAAAATAAGACAGTGATGGCTGAGGTTGTAGCAAGAGGTAAATGAACAAGAGGTAAATGAACAAAATCTGGAAGTAGCATTGAGAAGCAAAGAAATCAAACCTACCTCCTGACACCAAACAAGATGAAACATGGAATTTGATCATCTCTTATTTCAGAAGGCTAACAGAAAAACTATTGTCACAGGGGATGGTGGAAGGAATCATAAGTAATAAGCTTAATACAGGAGAATTTATTTATAATGGAAGATTCCAGAGGTCTTACTAGGAACATTTGAAAAATAGAGGAGCAGAAAGATTGGAACTAGGACTGAGAAAATCAGAGGAGTAAGGGGATGCAAACATGAGTAAGCAGAAAGAGGACTATGGGGCTTTATATTTTGCACAGCAACCAATGAAGGGAAGCTGATAGAATATGCTGGCTACAAAGATTTACAGAGAACACTGGCTGGTGTAAAGTAGTAGTCTTTGAGAGCTGGAAATGTTGGCCTTTTGGCAGTCTGCTGTAATGACTGATGTAGGAACAATCCTTCAAGGTCAGAGACTGGGCTAAGGGCCAGAGGAAGCCTCCCTTTGGCACCGAGACAGAGGCTTTATCTGTGGGCACTGCGTTTTCTTCCCCGGCATGGTCAACTTTCCTCTCTCTTTCTTCCATCTGCCCCTACCTGTTCTTCTCCCTTGCCATTCAACCATGAGAAATCAATCTATCAATCATTGCTTAAGCCCTTGTTCAACACTCACGTGGGTATAGACTTTATCTACTGATTTCCCCGTATGCATGTTACCTACAATGTATGTATTCAGATATCTACTCTTCACTCTTTAGCAGGTTTACCTTGTGTCTCTCTTTGACGGGTTTTGATGCTTTCAGTAAGTAGACTAATTCTTCATTGGAACTCAGAATGAAGATGGACACTTTCTTCATCCTGCTCATTGGCAGTAATTGAAACTTGGATACTTCCTGTGTAATTCCATTTAATTTCTTCCCATGCTGTCCCACTTACCAAGTGTTCCTTCTTTTGTTTTTTTAACCATTTCACACACTCAATTGGGCTATGCAATAATTGTTAGTAACACACAAAAGGGTATGTGGTCTTCTCTGTATCTTTCTTCTCAGGTATAATTTCCATAGCCTTGGAGTCATCTGGGGTGCTTTGTATAAGCATGAATAATGTAAGAACCACCCAGAAGGCCTGGTAACTCTACACCTTTCTTAATAAAAGGCGAAGTGCAATTGAGAAATTCTGAATATAGACAGATTACTCAAATGTGTCTCACCATGTGGTTCTGGGATCATGGCAGAGGGCAGAGAGTGAACAGTCTTTGCTTTAGGATCAGAGGTTACTTTTGTATGACTTGCTCTCAAACATCATCTCTGTTGCCCTGACCTGTCCAAATGCTGGCGTTTCCATGCCCAGACCTACTGCTGGGACCTTCCTAGCTCACACCGCCTCTGCTTACTATTTAAAATTCACCTGAACAGGATTCATCCAGTCTTGTTGGTTGCTCTGGGCTCAACCTATTGCCCCGCATTTCTAAAAGATGGAGAAGTTGGGCTTTGTTGGGAGATCAAACTGGTCAAAAGGGCTTGAAACTGAATCTAGAGGGAAAGTGAGAATAAAAACAGCATGACTGATATCCCTATCTTTTGTTCTACCCCTTCCAAACCACTACCCATTTACACATATCTGGTTACATCATCACCCTATTCCAAAGTCCTCTAGGGTTTCCTAACAACCATGGGAACAAAATTCAAAATTCTTAGCAAGACCTTCAAGGTAGTTTATTACTAGGTTTTAAGTTGTCATTCCAGTCACATTTCTTGCCACTGTCATCTTGCTCTTGTGTTTCAGCCACAGTGTACTGACTTTGCCCTCAACAAAGAGAGTTTTGGCACACTCTTGTCTTGCATATGTAAGTACCTAGTTGCAAATTACCCTTCTTCCATCTTTTGCCTGACATCTGATAAGTCGCTCAGTCATGTCTGACTCTTTGCGACCCTATGGGCTATAGCCTACCAGACTCCTCTGTCCATGGGATTTTCCAGTCAAGGGTACTGCAGTGGGTTGCCATTTCCTTCTCCAGGGGATCGTCCTGACCCAGGGATTGAACCCCAGTCTCCCGCATTGTAGGCAGACGCTTTACCGTCTGAGCCACGAGGGAATCCGAGCATCTTTATAACCTTCACATCCCTTTAAATCTCAGTGTAACCTTTACTGGACACTTTCCTCAACACCTACCGCCAAAGATAAGGGCTCTCTTGCATATGTTCTTTGTACATATGTCTATTTAATGTTAATATATTTCTAGAGTAGGCTGGAAGGCTAGAAAATCTTGGGCAGGGGATGAATCTGCAGTCTATAAGTGGGCTTTCTTTTCCTTTAGTGAAACTTTGGTTTTACTGTTAATGCTTTCAGCCAGTTAATGAGTCCCACCAAGGTTATTGAAGATAACTTAAAGTCTACTAATTGTAGAGCTTAATCATTTCTACAAAACATCTTTACAACATCATCTAGATTAGTGTTTAACTGAATAACTGAGTATTACAGCCTAGCCAAGTTGACACATAAAACTAATGATTAGAAAAATATATTTATTGAATGCCATTGGAAGTAAGTTTTCATATATTTGACTTTTTTGTTTATAGACTTGCTACTGAAGTGTAGTTGCTGTACAATATTATAGGTATATAATATAGTGATTCACAGTTTTTAAAGGTTATGTTCCAGTTATAGTTATTGGAAAATATTGGCTATATATCACCCATGTTGTACAATATATCCTTGTAGATTCTTTTATACCTAATTGTTTGTACCTCTTATTCCTCTACCCTTATATGGCCCCTCCTCCCTTCCCTCTCCCCACTGGGAACCACTGGTTTGTTCTTTATACCCATGAGTCTGTTTCTTTTTTGTTACATTCACTAGTTTGTTATATTTTTTTAGATTCCACCAAAAAGTGATATCCTGTAATCTGTCTCTGACTTACTGCACCTAGCATAATGCCCTCCAAGTCCATCCATGTTGCTGCAAATGGCAACATTTTTGTTACTTTTTATGGTTGAGTAGTATTTCATTGTGCATGCGTGTTTCTTACATCTTCTTTATGCATTCATTTGTTGATGAACACTGAGGTTGCTTCCATACCTTGGCAGTTGTAAATGAACATTGGGTGCATGGATCTTTTCTAATTAGTGTTTTTGCTTTTTTCGATATATACCCAAAAGTAGAATTGCTGGGTCATGTGGTATTTCTATTTTTAGTTTTTTGAGAAACTAACAACTGTTTTCCAGAGCAGCTACACCAATTTACATTTCCACCAACAATGTATGCTAAGTTGCTTCTGTTGTGTCCAACTCTTTGCAACCCTCTGGACTGCCAGGCTCCTCTAGGCAAGAGGATTCTCTAGGCAAGAATACTGGAGTGGGTTGCCGTGCCCTCAAGGATCTTTGGGGATTGAATCCACATCTCTTTTGTCTCCTGCATTGGCAGGCTGATTCTTTACCACTAGGCTCCACCTGGGACATCCAACAGTGTTATATAAGGGTTCCCTTTTCTTCACACCCTCTCCAGCATTTGTTATTTGTAGACTTTTTAATGATGGCCACTCTTATCAGTGTAAGGTAGTACCTCATGGTAGTTTTGATTTGCATTTCTCTGATAATTAGTGATGGTAAGCATGTTTTCATGTTTCTATTGGCCATCTATATTTCTTCTTCATATCTTTTGTCTCTTTATTTTACTTTTTAGCAAAATAATACATATGCATAGTGTAAAATTCCACTAGGAAAGAAGATTACTAGCAAAGAATAGCATTGGTCTGTCTCATCTTTCTTACCCTCCCAGTCCTGCTACCCAAAGATAACCATACTCAACTTTTGTCATGGTGTATTCTAATATTTAATTTCATGTTTCTAAATTATATGCTTCTGTGTTCCTTATTTGATTTTTAAATTTCATATATTCTCGGTTTCCTTCTAGGTAAGAGATTTAGTTCTCTTTCCATGTTCCCTTCATTTCCCCACCCCCTTGTCTGTACAGATATATCCGTTCTCTCTGACCATCCTTTCAATGTAGATATATCATAATTTGGAACTAAATTTATATTCACTATTTACATCATTACATAATTATTATTCACAGCTCAGTAGGTATACTACATAGCTTAGGTGTTTCTTCTGGTTCAGCTTTTTGTTTTGCCTGGAGTTGATAATTACCTTGTTTGGGAGTTTACATTTAATTTTGGGAGTTTACATTTAATTTTCTATGTATACAAGCCCTATTACCAAAATTTCTGCAAGAATGCTAAAACTCTTAATAAGTTAAACATTATAGGATAGGTGATCTATATTTCCTTTGAAACATATGTATCCATCCTTGTGTTCCAACCTCAGCTAGACGATCTTTGGGCCTCTCTCTCAACCTTCTGGGACTACCTGTAATGCAAATATTAGTGTCCTTGATGTTGTTCCAGATGTCTCTTAAACTGTGTTTAGCTCTCTTCATTCTTTTTTTCTGTTAAGCAGCAGTGATTTCCAGTGCTCCATCATCCACCTCACTGGCCCATACCTCTGTATCATCTAGTCCACTGTTGATTCCTTTTAGCTTTTTATTTCAATTGTTGTATTCTTCAACTCAGGTTGTTCTGTTTTCTAACTCATTAGAAGAACCTTCCAACTTCTTGCTCTGTGCATCCATCTGCTCTCCTCCTGAGTTCTTTGGTCATTATGATCATTACTCTGAATTCTTTCTTGGGTAGATGGCCTATCTCCACTTCACTTAGTTCTTCTCTTCGGGTTTTCTCTTCTTTCTTCGTCTGGAACCTGTTCTTCTCACCTCATTTCATCTAAGTTGCTATTTGTATTTTTATACATGTGATTCATTAGTTATGTTTCTTGACCTTGGAGAAGTAGCCTTCTGTAGGAGACAGCCAGTGCATCCCAGCAGGGCACTCCCCTCTTGTCACCCAAGCTCTGTGTTCTAGGGATGCCCATAAGAGGGCAGTGTGGGCCCTCCTTTTATGGTGGGCTGACTATGTGAGCAGTCTGGTAGGCTTGGTTGGCCTCTGGCCTGGTTGGTTGCAAGGCCCTGCCAGCTGGGATCTGGTCGTGAGGTGGCTGGCCACAGAACACTAGAGGACCCTAGGACCCTCACTGGTGGGCAGACTCAGCATCCAGACGACTTCAGGGCTGTTGACCACCCACTGGTGGGTGAAGGCATGTCCTGCGGTTAATACTGGACTACTGACAAGCAGAGTTGGGTCCTAGAGTCTGGCTGCAGGGCCCAGGGATCCTAGAGAGCTGATAAGGGGAACTGGCTCCTGACACAGTTGGGTATGGAGTCTGGGGTGTCCCAAAGCTTGTGCTGGCCTGCTAGTGCACAAGCCACGTTTGGTCCCGGGGTAGAGTTTGGCCTACTGTGGGTGGCCTGGGTCTATATAACCTGTGGGATTGTGGATTTCTTGTGTCTAGTGTCTTCCCCCTGTGAGTGAGTCTAGTCTAGAGGCAGCTGTGGGCTCAGAAAGTCCTTAGGCAGCCTGACTGCTAATGTGTGGGGCTGTGTCCTCACCCAGTTACTCGTTTGGCCTGAGGTGTCCTCAGCACTAGTGCCTATAGACTTTCGGGTTTGAACAGGTCTTGGAGCTAATGAGCTAGACGGAGGATCCCACAATGCCAGTAGCAGTGTCCACAAAGTAGAACATTCCCAACTATGACTGTCACCAGAGGCTAAGTCCCCTGGGTGAGCCACAGCTGCCCCTCCACCCCACCTCTCCCACAGATCAGTAGGTAGGTCTGGCCCAGGTTTCTATCAAAATCCTGCTTTTGCTCTGGGTTCCAGTGCCTGTGAGATTTGATGTGCACCCTTTAAGAGTGAAGTCTCTATTTCTTCCAGTCCTACGAGACTTTCAACAGGAAGCCCCACTTGTCTTCAAAGCCACATGCTCTGGGGGCTCATCTTTCCAGTCCAGGATTTCTGGGCTGAGAAGCTCAATTTAGGGCTCAGTGCTCTTGCTTTTATGGGAGAAAGTCTGCAATATAATTATTCTCTTAGCTTGTGGGTTGCCCACCCAGTGGTATAGGATCTAATTATAGTGCAAGTCTGCCCCTCCTACCCATTTCATTGTAGTTTCTTCTTTACGTCTTTAGTTGTAGAAGATCTTTTCTGGTAGGTCCTGGTTGTTTTCACTGATGGTTCTGCAGATAGTTGTGATTTTGATGTACTCATGAGAGGAGATGAGCTTAGCGTCTTTCTCCTCCACCGTCTTGGCCAGTCTTCTCAGATATCTGGAAGTAGCTGTAGCAGAAGGATCTTACTGGGAGATATGGAGTCAGTCATTAATTTTTTTTCTTTATTGGTCACATATAATAATAGCTAGTGTTATAAATATCTAAGAATAATTTTAGGGATATATTCATTGCTTTTGTATAACTTTAGGCATTTATATTCAACACTAAGGGGCTTCGCTGGTGGCTCAGTGGTAAAGAAACTGCCTGCAATGGAGGAGACCCTCCCATGGCAACCCACTCCAGTATTCTGCCTGGAGAATCCCAAGATAGAGGAGCCTACAGGGTCACAAAGGATGCACGCATTCAAAACTAAATAGATGAAATTGCTATTTTGTTGGAGAGTGAGCAGAAACAACTGTATTACGTAAAGATTTCAAAGTAGGATTTTTAATGACTAAAAGAAATGAGGTAAGAAAAGTATGCTTGAAACAAAGAAAAAGATAGATTGGAAATGTCCGAGATCTTTTCTCTCAGAAAAAGAGTATTGGGAAGAACCCAAAAGAAACTCTAATGTGATTCTAGACATAAAAATGTATATTTACTCACGGAAGAAGCGGAGAAGGCACTGGTGACCCACTCCAGTACTCTTGCCTGGAGAATCCCATGGACGGAGGAGCCTGGTAGGCTGCAGTCCATGGGGTCACGAAGAGTCGGACGCGACTGAGTGACTTCGCTTTCACTTTTCACTTTCCTGCATTGGAGAAGGAAATGGCAACCCACTCCAGTGTTCTTGCCTGGAGAATCCCAGGGACGGGGGAGCCTGGTGGGCTGCCGTCTATGGGGTCGCACAGAGTCGGACACGACTGAAGCGACTTAGCAGCAGCACGAAAGAAGATACATGGATAGGAAAAGGTACTTTATAGTATATGTCATCAGGGGAACGCAAAGTAAAACAACAGTAAGATAGTGCTGCTGCTGCTGAGTCGCTTCAGCTTCAGTCGTGTCCGACTCTGTGCAACCCCGTAGACGGCAGCCCACCAGGCTCCCCCATCCCTGGGATTCTCCAGGCAAGATCACTGGAGTGGGTTGCCATTTCCTTCTCCAATGCATGAAAGTGAAAAGTGAAAGTGAAGTCGCTCAGGCATGTCCGATCTTACTGACCCCATGGACTGTAGCCTACCAGGCTCCTCCGTCCATGGGATTTTCCAGGCAAGAGTACTGGAGTGGGGTGCCATTGCCTTCTCTGAAGATAGTACTACACATCTATTAAAATAGCACAAATCTAGAACACTGACAACACCAGATCCTGGCAAGGATATGGAGAACAAGAACTATCATCACTTGTTGGTGGAAATGGAAAATTAGAAAGTTTGACAGTTTCTTAAAAAACTGAACATAACCTTCTTATTATCCAACAATCATGTTCCTTAATATTAACCCAGGTGAACTGAAAACTTACATCCACAAAATACATCAACATAGATTTTATAGAAGCTTTATTTAAATTGACAAAACTCAGAAGCAACTGAACTGTCCTTCAGTGGGGTGAATGGATAAGCAAACTGTCCGGGAAATGACGTATTATTCATTGGTAAAAAGAAATGAACTATCAAGCCGTGAAAAAAATGCATATTATGAAGCAAAAGAGGCCAATCTGAAAAGGCTGCATACTGTATGATTGCAACTATAAGATATTTTGGAAGACTTAAAAATATGAGAATAAAAAGATGAGTGGTTGCAGGGTTTGGGTAAACAGAGCACAGATGATTTTTAGGGTAGTGAAAATATTCTCTGTAATACTGGAGAACATTATGCTGAGTAAAGGAAGCCAGACACAGAAAGATATGTATTGCACTATCTCACTTGTATGTGAAATCAAAGGGAAAAAATTAAGCTGAACTCAAAGAAACAGAGAGAAAAATGATGATTACCAAAGGCTTAAGGGTAGGGGACAAGAAGTGATACTTAGCAAGGGCACAAATTTCCAATTATTAGATGGATAACCTCTAGAGAGCTAATGCACATGATGACTAATGTAAATAATAACCTGTTGTAAACTTGAAATTTATAAAGAGGTAGATTTCAAGTATCCTCACCACACAGAGATACACAAGCATGGTAACTATGTGAGATGCTGGATATGTTAATTACTTGATTGTGGTAATAACTTCACTATGTATATGAATATCAAACACATACTCTAAACATATATAATTTGTCAATCATGCTTCAATAAATCTGGAAAAAATAGAACTCTGTATCCAGAAAAAATAATCTTCAAAAGGTAAATAAATACATTTTTAGAGAAAGCAAAATTGAATTCATCGACTTCAGAGTTGCACTGCAAGGAGTACAAAAGGAAGTTCTTTAGGCTGATAAAAAATGAGACAAAACGATACTTGGCCCTTCAAAAAGAAGTTGAAATAACTGATGATGATAACTATGGGGGTACATATAAAAGTTCTTTTTTTCTCTTAATTTCTTTAAATATTTATATATATTTTAAAGCAAAACTTGCAATGTTTTTGAGAACTATAGGCTTATGGATTAAAAGGACTAAATGGACTTTTATAGTTGCAGATTTTCTAAAGTAGACTTTGAAAAATTAAGATGAATATTGTCATCCATAAAGCAATCACCAAAAAGTGACCTGTAGCTAAAACCCAGCAATCCCAACCCTAGTTATTTACCAAAAATAAATTAGAAGATATAACAGCACAATCTGGGGATCCCAGGTGTCAATCCACAGGACAATAGATAAGCACACTGATATTCATACAGTAGCATACTACTCAACAATAAAGTGGAAAGACTTACTGTTTGTGCATGCATTGACATGGATAAATTGGCTGAACACTCAGCTGGGTGAAAAAGTCTCATACAAAGGATGCATACTGCACAGTTTTATGACATTCTAGAACAAGCAAATACAATTTTTTTTCAGGAAAAAATATCAGAACGAAGCTTATCTCCAGAGTAGTAGGGATAGTGATTGACTGGAAGGGGGGAAAAAGAAACTGTCTGGGGTTATGGTAATATCCATATCTTAATAGGGGGCTTGGGTTACAACAGATGTATGCATTATCAAAATGCAACAAAAGTAAAGATTTGTGTATTTCACTGTATGGAAATTTTATATCCAAAGAAAATAACTGTTGAACAGTTATTGAGCTCTATTAATGATGTACATGGTGAAGTATTTAGAGTTGGGTATCTGCAATTTGCTTTAAAATGCCTCAAAAATAGATAGAATGATATGTGTAAAAGAGAGGGATGAATAGATAGGTATGTAATGAATGCAAGTCTAATAAAGGTTAATGATGATATAATCTAGATGATTTGTATACAGGTGCTGATTGCATGATTTTTTTCAATTTGCTCTCTAATTGAAAAATTTTAGCATTTGATTATTTAGCTATGGGCTTCCCTGGTGGCTCAGACAGTAAAGAATCTGCCTGTAATACAGGAGACCCAGGTTTGATCCATGGGTTGAAAAGATCCCTTGGAGAAGGGAATGGCTACCCACTCCAGTATTCTTGCCGGGAGAATTCCATGAACAGAGGAGCCTGGCAGGCTACAGTCCATGGGGTGGCAAAGAGTCAGACACAACTGAGCAACTAATATTTTGTTTCCACTTTCTTTAGCTATAGCTTCAGAAACATAAGTGTTTTGTTATTATATGGTACTGGGCCAAAGCAATCCTGAGAAAGGAAAATGGAGTGGGAGAAATCGGAGTCCCTGACTTCAGACTACACAGTCTGAAGCAACAGTCATAATAACAGTATGGTACTGGCATAAAAACAAATATAGATCAATGGAACAGGATAGAAGTAGAGCAAGCAAATAACTGGAAGACAGTGTCTTCAATAAATAGTCCTGGGAAAACTGCATAGCTTTATGTAAAAGAATGAAATTTGAACATTCTCTAACACCTTGCACAAAAATAAACTCAAAATGGGTTAAAGACTTAAATGTAAGGCCAGATACTATAAAATTCTTAGAGGAAAACATAGGCAGAACATGCTCTGAAATAAATCACAGCAAGATCTTTTGGATTCACCTACTAAAATAGCAAAAATAAAAACAGAAACAAATGGGAACTAATTAAACTTAAAAGCTTCTGCACAGCAAAGGAAACTAAACAAAATGAAAACACCACCCACAGAACAGGAGAAAATATTTGCAAAAGAAGTGACCAATACCTGATTAATCTCCAAAATATACAAACAGCTCATGCAGCTCAATATCATACAAACAAACCAATCAAAAAAAAATGGACAGAAGATCGAAATAGACATTTCTCTACATACAGATGGCCAAACAGCACATGAATAGATGTTCAACATCAGTAATAATTAGAGAAATGCAAATCAAAACTACAGTGAAGTATCACCTGACACCAATCAGAATGGCCATCATCAAGAAGGCTACAAACTATAAATGCTGGAGATAATAAGGAGAAAAGGGAACCCTCCTACACTGTTGGTGGAAAGGTAAACTGATACAACCACTATAGAGAAAAGTATGGAGGTTCCTTAAAATGCTAAAAATGTAACCTACCCTATGATCCAGCAGTCCCACTCCTGGGCATATATCCAGAGAAAACTATAATTCTAGAAGATAACATACAGCATCAGTGTTTATTGCAGCACTATTGACAACAGCCAAGACATGGAGGCAACCTAAATGTCCATCAACGAATGAATGAATAAAGAAGATGCGGCATATATTTATAATGGAATACTACTCAGCCATAAAAAGAATGAAGTAATGCATTTTGCAGCAACATGGATGGACCTAGAGATTGTCATACTGAGTGAAGTAAGTCAGAGAAAAACAATATATGATATCACTTATATGTGGAATCTAAAAAAATATACAAATGAACTTATTTACGAAACAGACTCACAGATTTGGAAAACTGTATGGTTACCAAAGGGGAAATGTGCTGGGGAGGGATAAATTAGGAGTTTGGATTTAATATATGTACACTACTATATAAAAAATAGATCATCAGTAAGGACCCGCTGTATAGCACAGGAAACTCTACTTAATATTCTGTAATCATCTATATGGGAAAAAATCTGAAAAAACAATGGATATATGTATTTATATAACTGAATCACTTAGCTGTACACCTGAAACTAACACAACAGTGGAAATCAACTATACCCTCAAATAAAATAAAAACTATCAAAAAAATTAAATATGGCACTGGATACCATATTTTTCTACCAATAATCATCCTATGATGAAGAGATAAAGGAATCCAGAAGTGTTTTGAAACATACCTGAAGAATCAGCTTCTGCTTGGGTGAAAGAATTCCTGAAGTCTCAAATCCTTTTAGCATGGAAGTAGATGAGGTTAACTTCTGTTTTCTCAAAAACCCAAGGGTTCAGAGCAGGTGGAGTGTGACTTTCAGTCTGAAATTGAGAAGTGCCTTCTTTATTCACCAGCCGTATCTGGAGGGATCAGTCACTTGATTGACGGAGCCCTTAATGACCTGGTGCTTTACGTTGCAAAATAGTGCTGGTGTCTTTCAGGAGGATGTCTCAGGTAGGACAGTGAGCCCCCTTCCTTGGTAAACCATACCTCCCCATACACAAGTAAGTTCTTTGTTTGGGGAGTGTATTTAAAAATCTACCATCTCCACTTGGACTTACAACTGTCTGAGACAGTTCTATTTTTCTTTTGATGATAGACACATTTATACCTGTTCTTCACTCAAAATTTTTCTTTTGCCTGCAATAAAGTAGTAGTTCTTATACTTCAAGCATGTCACTTTATTCTAACAGATAAAGCTTATGTTTTAGCTTCTGTCCTATTGATTTGAAAATTAGGCAATGGTGTCTCACAAGTCCTGGATTTGACTGGACTTGGAGAAAGGATGTGGTCTCCTGGAAGCAGTGGTGATTGGCTGGGAGGGAGCTGAACTGAGCCCCTCTCTGTGGAATAAGAACAGAATATTCATGAACAGAGTCACATGGTGAACAGGAACCAATAGAAGGACATTGATGGACAGAGGTGAATATACTGTACTGATGGTAATAATTCTAGACCCTTACTTGGGAATGAAAATTGAAAAAAGCTTGAAATGGATATTATAACCTTCTCCTCCCCTTCTTACCTCACTTCTTCTTCTCTCCCTTCCCTTTCTCCTATTCTTCTTGTGCCATTAAACTGTAGGATGGGGATTGTTTTATATATATATATATATATATATATATATATATATATATATATATATATAATATGTATTATAATACTTATACAACATCTTTTTATGGGTAGACAGATGTCAGTCTTGCTGATTTTCAAATCATGAATCATAAACACAGAAGGCTGGGACCATTACTATGAACACTGCTTGGGTGCAGAATTAAGAGGAATGTTGCTAAAAAAATATGTGAGTCTTCACCCCAGAATCTGTACAGTTATGGATAAATTCTTTTTTAAAAATGTATTGGCTTGTTTGTTTAGACCCCATCCTTCTCCACCCAAATAATTTGATATACTTTAAAATATAACATGAATGTACATCCATATAACATTCCTTGTCAAAACAGGAATGAAAATCATGTAGAAAGAAGTAAATATAGGTATAAAAATACTAGCAAAATATAATGAAATATTAGTTAATTGTGCATTTCTTATAAGCTAATGAGTCATATACTTGTTTTCAACAGGACAGAGTAAGCAAAGCTTACTTTAGTAAGATAGTAGAGAAAGTAAACTTCACTTTTCTTTAAGTGCTAAATTTTTAAAGAAGTTTAATGTATTCATACTATGCATGAATATTTATGGAGCTCTTTAGAAAGCTTTTTTTCCCCTCACTAATACAAGTTTATAAGTATTTCTGTCTCATTTTACAGAAGAATAGATTGAAACTCTGAGAAATATGGTTTGGTAACCAGTAAATTACAGAGCAGTAGTTCCAGCATATATCTCTTTTCACGTTACCATATCACAGACATTGACCACAATAATGGATGCTGTTTTCAATAGGACATAGCTTGTGACTATATCCTGTACTGACCCTAGGTTAACAACTGAGGACAGAGAGGTTAAAGCAAAACTGATGGAGTGACTTGCTGTTTGGGATAATTTACTGAAGTCTAGGTATTCTGCTTTTCAATAATTCCAAATTTATGTGAGTTTAGGACTTCAGAAGGACTTCCCTAGTGGCTCAGACTGTAGAGAGTCTGCCTGCAATGCAGGAGACCTGGGTCTGATCCCTGGGTTGGGAGAAGGGAATGGCAACCCACTCCAGTATTCTTGCCTGGAGAATTCCATGGACAGAGGAGCCTAGTGGACTGCAGTCCATGGGGCTACAAACAGTCGGACACAACTCAGTGACTAACACTTTCACTTCTAGGACTTCTAAATAACTGAAGGAATTGAGGCAATATATGCTCCTTAGACTAACAGTCTCATTATTATTTTCTTGATTGGAAATTGTATCAATCAGAGTGCCCACAGGAAACAGATGGCACCACTCAAACTGGGTAAATGGAGTTGAGTAAAAGGACTCCTTACAAAGGAGTGGGGACAATTTAGGGAAATCAACATGGCGCAGTACAGGACTTCTGGAGAGGAACCATTGAAGGATTAGCACCCTTACAGGAAAGGGAGCTACAGGAACAAATTCCTTGATCAATTCACAAATCTGCTGGGACTCCCATTGACCAGACTCAACAGGAAGCTAGAGGACATGGATCCCTTTGATACAGTCATTTCATGTAGGTCAGAGTTCAGAGGCAAAGAGCAGGGTGGAGTGGGAATCTGGAGGTACACACAGCATGAAAATGGATGGACAATGGTACAGGTATGAATTTAACTCAGATGACCGTTATATCTGCTACTGTGTGCAAGAATCCCTTAGAAGAAATGGAGTAGCCATCACAGTCAACAAGAGTCCCAAGTGCAGTACTTGGATGCAATCTTAAAAATGACGGAATGATCTCTGTTCGTGTCCCAGGCAAAATATTCAGTATCACAGTAATCCACGTCTAGGCCCCAAATGGTATTGCTGAAGAAGCTAAAGTTGAACGGTTCTATGAAGACTTATAAGACTGTCTAGAACTAACACCCAAAAAAGATGTCCTTTTCATTATAGGTGACTGGAATGCAAAAGTAGGAAGTCAAGAAACACCTGGAGCAACAGGCAAATTTGGCCTTGGAGTACAGAATGAAGCAGGGCAAAGGCTAATAGAGTTTTGCCAAGAGAATGCACTGGTCATAGCAAACACCCTCTTCCAACAACACAAGAGAAGACTCTACACATGGGCATCACCAGATGGTCAGTACCGAAATCAGATTGATTATATTCTTTACAGCCAAAGATGGAGAAGTTCTATACAGTCAGCAAAAACAAGACTGAGAGCTGACTGTGGCTCAGATCATGAACTCCTTATTGCCAAATTTAGACTTAAATTGAAGAAAGTAGGGAAAACCACTAGACCATTCAGGTATGACCTAAATCAAATCCCTCATGATTATACAGTGGAAGTGACAAATAGATTCAAAGGTTTAGATCTGATAGACAGAATGCCTGAAGAACTATGGATGGTGGTTCGTGACATTGTACAGGAGGCAGTGATCAAGACCATCCCCAAGAAAAAGAAATGCAAAAAAACAAAATGGCTGTCTGAGAAGGACTTACAAATAGCTGTGAAAAGAAGAGAAGCAAAAGGCAAAGGAGAAAAGGAAAGATATACCAGTTTGAATGCAGAATTCCAAAGAATAGCAAAGAGAGATAAGAAAGCCTTCCTCAGTGATCAATGCAAAGAAATATAGGAAGACAATGGAATGGAAAAGACTAGAGATCCCTTCAAGAACATCAGAGATACCAAGGGAACTTTTCATGCAAAGATGGGCACAATAAAGGACAGAAATGGTATGGACTTAACACAAGCAGAAGATATTAAGAAGAGGTGGCAGAATACACAGAAGAACTATACAAAAAATATCTTCATGACCCAGATAACCATGATGGTGTGATCACTCACCTAGAGCCAGACATCCTGGAATGTGAAGTCAAGTGGGCCTTAGGAAGCATCACTGCAAACAAAGCTAGGGGAGGTGATGGAATTCCAGTTGAGCTATTTCAAATCGTAAAATATGATGCTGTGAAAGTGCTGCACTCAATCTGCCAGCAAAACTCTGCCAGTTGAAAAACTCAGCAGTGATCCCAGGACTGGAAAAGGTCAGTTTTCATTCCAATACCAAAGAAAGGCAATACCAAAGAAGGTTCAAACTACTGCACAATTGCAGTCATCTCACATGCTAGCAAGGTAATGGTCAAAATCCTCCAAGCCAGGCTTCAACCGTACGTGAACTGTGAACTTCCAGATGTTCAAGGTGGATTTAGAAAAGGCAGAGGAACCAGAGATCTAATTGCCAACATCCGCTGGATCCCTGAAAAAGCAACAGAGTTCCAAAAAAGCATGTACTTCTGCTTTATTGACTATGCCAAAGCTTTTGACTGTGTGGATCACAACCAACTGTGGAAAATTCTGAACGAGATTTCAGGCTGGATTAAGCTCAAGCTGGAATCAAGCTTGTCAGGAAAAATATCAATAACCTCAGATATGCAGATGACACCACCCTTATGGCAGAAAGCAAAGAAGAACCAAAGAGCCTCTTGATGAAAGTGAAAGAGGAGAGTGAAAATGTTGGCCTAAAACTCAACATTCAGAAAACTAAGATCATGGCATCCAGCCCCATCACTTCATGGCAGATAGATGGGGAAACAATGAGAGACTTTATATTTGAGGGCTCCAAAATCACAGCAGATGGGGACTGCAGCCATGAAATTAAAAGATGGAGGAAGAAGTTTCAGCTTCTCCTTGGAAGAAATGCTATGAACAACCTAGGCAGCATATTAAAAAGCAGAGACATTACTTTGCCAACAAAGGCCTGTCTAGTCAAAGCTATGGTTTTTCCAGTGGTCATGTATGGATGTGAGAGATGGACCATAAAGAAAGCTGGGCACCGAAGAATTGATGCTTTTGAACTGTGGTGTTGGAGAAGACTCTTGAGAGTCCCTTGGACTTCAAGGAAATCCAACCCGTCCATCCTAAAGGAGATCAGTCCTGAATATTCATTGGAAGGACTGATGCTGAAGCTGAAACTCCAATACTTTGTCCACTTGATATGAAGAACTGACTGAATGGAAAAGACCCTGATGCTGGGAAAGATTGAAGCCAGGAGGAGAAGCAAACGACAGAGGATGAGATGGTCTGATGACATCACCAACTCGATGGACATGAATTTGAGCAGGCTCCGGGAGTTGGTGATGGACAGGGAAGCCTGGTGTGCTGCAGTCCATGGGGTTGCAAAGAGTCGGATATGACTCAGCAACTGAACTGAACAGGGATGAGTTCTTTAGGACAAGCAAACAGAACAGAAATTTGTTAAGTGCTGCTCAAAGAAAGACCTGTCTGTTCTCTATCACTACTGATGGTTTTCATATAGATTAAGTTAAAAAAAGGATAAAAAGTAAAGCTTTCCTTGAACACCAGTATATTCTAGGTACTATGTTGGTCACTTTCTATATGTCTGCTCATTTAATTCTTACAATAATAATATTGGACATGATCATCACTGTTATATTTGTGGGAAATTAAGGCTCAGAGAGGCTAAGAAATTAATCTCATAAAACAGCTAATAAATAACAAATCTGAGATTTGAACCAGCATTTTTCTAACATTGAATCTTGGACTTTTTTCACTTTTACAACTTTCCTGCCCACTTTATATTGTCACCGGAGGAAAGTCATAACACTTCTTTACTCAAGTAGAAGCTTAATGTTTCTGAAGACGTAGTTTTAAGTTACTTACATATACAAATCAGGGTTCCATCAAGACGAAAAGTCACCACTCAACGGAGTATGGTAGAGAGTAGTTAAATCTGGAAACTTCAGAGACAATAACCAGTCATATGCCTTCCCATAATGATAGCTGCTATTTTCTGAATACTTAAAATATAGACTATTCACTCTCTATGCATTAAATCAATTCATCCTCATATCAATCATATAAAGAGAAACTTTGAAGGTGAAGGATGGAAGGAGAATGAACAAAGTAAATGGGGTGGGGACAGAAGATAGATTTCTCTAAGTAAACCTTGTCCCCACAAGTATAAAGCAAAATTTAAAAACATTCCCCCCAAAAAGAAGAAAAAAAAATTAAACTGATATAAATTTGTGGGCAGAGCTTATAGAGAGGAACATTTTCAAGTGGTTTAAACAGAGCAGTGCACCTCTACATCTTTAGAGGGGTATATACCTTAAGGACTCTGTGTTTTGTGCTCAGTACCTCAATCATGCCTGACTCTTTGCAGCCCATGGACTGCAGCCCACCAGGCTTCTCTGTTCATGGAATCTTCCAGGGGAAAATACAGGAAAGAGGTGCCATTTCCTTCTCGATGGGGTCTTTCCGACCCAGGGATCAAACCCTCATCTCTTGTTTCTCCTGCATGGACAGGCAGGTTCCTTACCACTAGTGACACCTGGGAAGCCACCTTAAGGACAAAACTGTAGAAAGAAGTTCTTAAAATGGTTTAATGTAATAATATTATAATGATCCTGATGTTATTCTGAAACTATTATACATAACAATGTATTTTTATATATAGTTAATATAGTAAAGCAAGATCACTTTAACATAATCAGTATCTTTAGGACCTAGGATTTTTAATATGATAGAAAAAAATATAAAAAAGTTTAAATTTAACCTCTGTATTATCATTGGAACTGGAAATATGAGTACATATTTATAACGTATAGCATCGTACACTGAAAAGACTTAAAAATAACAACAGATTTGGTAGCAAGAAGCACCACCAGCATACAAATTGTGTTATCTGAAGATCTTTACCTACTATAGGAGGCAGAATGGAGAAATTACAGATTCTAACTCCATGACAGAAAATATGTAAGATGAGCTTAAAATACCTTATTATACCAGAAAGTAAGGAGGCTATCAGAAACTATTCGGGCCATGCCAAAAGGACTCAGGAACCAATGTGAAGAGACTCCCACTAGACCAAGATGAGGCATTTTGTGCATCTGAAAGAAAGTGAAAGTGAAGTCGCTCAGTTGTGTCCAACTCTTTGCGACCCCATGGACTGTAGCCTACCAGCCTCCTCCATCCATAGGATTTTCCAGGCAAGAATACTGGAGTGGGTTGCCATTTCCTTCTCCAGGACATCTTCCCCACCCAGGGGTCAAACCCGGTCTCCCGCATTGTAGACAGACGCTTTACCATCTGAGCCACCAGGGAAGTCTAAAGGCATAATAAAATTTATGGGTTAAAACATCAAAAATATGAAAAATCAATGATAACATGACATTTTTAAAAAAACACAAATGGGACTAATTAATTAGATTAATTAATCTAATTTTAATTAGATTAAAATTAAAAGCAGAAGGAATCATGGACACAGCAAAGAGACAATCTACAGAATGGGAGAAAATATATGCAAATAATATGGCCAATAAGAGGTTAAGATCTAAAATATATAAATAGCTGCTGCAACTATCAAAAAATGATTTAAAGAAATGAACAGAAAACCTAATAGACATTTTTCCAAAGAAGACATACAGTGACCAACAGGCACATGAAAAGATGTTCAACACTGCTAATCATCAGAGAAATGCAAATCAAAACCACAGTATCACCTCACATGTGTCAGAACAGCAATCATCAAAAAGACGACAAGTAACAAATGTTGGCAAGAATGTGGAGCAAAAGGAACTGTCATATTCTGTTGGTGGGTATGTAAACTGGTACAACTGCCATGGAAAACAGTATGGAGGTTCCTCAAAAAACTAAAAACTATATCATTCAGCAATGCCACTCCTGGGTATATATCAGAAGAAAATGGAAACAAAATAGAGGCATGCACCTCAATGTTCATAGCAGCATTATTTATAATAGCCAAGCTATGGAAGCAACTTAAGTGTCCATCAACAGACAGAAAGATAAAGAAGATGATTGTACATATATGTGTGAAAAAGTGAAAGTGTTAGTCGCTCAACGTGTCTGACTCTCTGCGACCCATGGAGTGTAGCTTGTCAGGGTCCTCTGTCCATGGGATTCTCCAGGCAAGCATACTAGAGTGGGTAGCCATTCCCTTCTCCAGGGGAGGTCTTCCTGACCCAGGGATTGAACTGAGGTCTCCTGAATTGCAGGTGGATTCTTTACCATCCGAGCCACCAGGGAAGCCCTCTGTCTGAGTGCGTATATGTATATATGTGTACACACACACACACACACACACTGGAATATTACTCAGTCATAAAAAATCATGAAGCACTGCCATTTTCAACAGCGTGATGGTCCCAGAAGATATTATGCTTAGTGAAATAAGCAAGACAAAGACAGAAACTCTCATCACTTATACATGGAATCTAAAAAATAAAAACAAATGTATATAAGAAAATAGAAACAAACTCACAGATATGGGAACAAACTAGTGGTTGACAATAGGGAACGAAAGGGGGAGCATGGAATTGAGTTACAAACTACTATGTATAGAATAGATAGGCAACAGGGATATATTGTACAGCTCAGTGAAATATAGCCATTATTTTGTAATAACTAAATGAAGTATAATCTATAAAAACACTGAGTCAGTATATTGTACATCTAAAACTAATGTAATATTTTAAACCAACTATACTTCAATAAAAAGAGAAAAAAGCCAGTGACAAACTTTAAGTTTGCTAAAGAACCAATTCTCAATTTTTTTTTTCCTGAAAACTGGTAATGAGAGAAAGAATGAAGTATTCCACCTGCTTTTCCTGTACAACCTCGTGATTACCAAATATCTTGAGGTTTATTTTTATAAAAGTTTCCCAGCTAATAAATAACTTAAAGAATTAGAAGATCACTATTTTTCAGGCCTCTAATAAAATAGTGGATCTAGGTAATTATAGTCAGTGGCTACTAGTATCACACAGAGAAAACCGGACACTATCTGCCTCCTGTGGGAATTATGAAATATATTCTATGAAATATTTTTTGACAAAGTATCAACAAGTCAAATCAAGCTTCTAGGTATAACTCTCACTTTATGGGAAGTACAGTGGTAGAAGAACATGTTAAATATTACCACAGAGTTATCAAGCAACAAAATCCAGACTGCGAGAAATACTATAGAGCATCATTAATAATTCAATTTCTTCACAAATAAATTGTAAGGGAAAACAAAAGAGAGAGGAGAAGCTGTAATTTTTAAAAGATGTGAGAAATCCATAAATATGTAATTTGTGGATATTGTTTGCATCTTGATTCAAAAAAACTATAAAAACATTTATGAGATAATTAGGAATATTTCACACCAGATTTTAATGATACTATGAAATTATTATAGTTATGTAGATTAATGATATTATAGTTACATACTTTAAAAAGAATCTTTATTTTAGGATACTTACTGAACTAATGAAGTAATAAGATGTCTGTGATTTGATTCAAAATAATAAAGGGGTTTAGGGGTTGGAGTGATGTAGGAGGGTTAATAGAACAAAAGTCACTCTGAATTGATGTTTGTTGAAGATGGGAAATGGGTATGTGGGAATATTTCTCTTTACATGTGTATTTGTACTGTCACACAATAAGGTTTTAAAAATGTGTTTCAATAGATGAAAGTCAAAGTGTTAGTCACTCAGTCATGTCTGACTCTTTGCAATCACATTAACTGTAGCCCACCAGGCTCCTCTGTCCATGGAATTCCCCAGGGAAGAATACTGGAGTTGGTAGCCAGTCTCTTCTCCAGGGAATCTTCCCAACTCAAGGATCCAACCCAGGTGTCCTGCATGGCAGGCAGGTTCTTTACCATCTGAGCCACACAGGAAGCCACAATAGATGGAACTACCAAATTCCACGTGTGAATGTTTCAGAGATCATTTTAAATTAAAACCAAATAACTCATCCAGTCATCCATTTAAAGGTGCTCTTCCACAAATCCTTTTATACATGGAATGGATATGAATCTTGGTCTATAAATACCAGTATGTAAGACAAAGAACTTCCTCAAAAATTTCACTTCAGTTCAGTCGCTCAGTCGTGTTCGACTCTTTGTGACCCCATGGACTGCAGCACACCAGGCTTCCCTGTCCATCACCAACTCCCAGAGCCTGCTCAAACTCATGTCCATTGAGTCAGTGATACCATCCAACCATCTCATCCTCTGTCATCCCCTTCTCCTTCTGCCTTCAGTCTTTCCCAGCATCAGGGTCTTTTCCAGTGAGTCAGCTCTTCGCATCAGGTGGCCAAAGTATTGGAGCTTCAGCATCATTCCTTCCAATGCATATTCAGGACTGATTTCCCTTAGGATTGACTGCTTTGATCTGCTTGCAGTCCAAGGGACTCTCAAGAGTCTTCTCCAACACCACAGTTCGAAAGCATCAATTCTTGAGCACTCATCTTTGTTTATAGTCCCACTCTCACATCCATACATGACCACTGGAAAAAACATAGCTTTGACTAGACAGACCTTTGTTGGCAAAGTAATGTCTCTGCTTTTTAATATGCTGTCTAGCTTGGTCATAGCTTTTCTTCCAAGGAGCAAGCGTCTTTTAATTTCATGGCTGCAGTCACCATCTGCAGTGATTTTGGACCCCCCAAAATAAAGTCTGTCACTGTGTGCAATGTTTCCCCATCTGTTTGCCATGAAGTGATGGGGCTGGATGCTATGATCTTAGTTTTCTGAATGATGAGTTTTAAGCCAACTTTTTCACTCTCCTCTTTCACTTTCATCAAGAGGCTCTTTAGTTCTTCCCTTTCTGCCATAAGGGTGGTGTCATTTGCATATCTGAGGTTATTGATATTTCTCCTGGCAATGTTGATTCCAGCTTGTGCTTCTTCCAGCCCAGCGTTTCTCATGATGTACTCTGCATATAAGTTAAATAAGTAGGGTGACAATACACAGCCTTGACATACTCCTTTTCCTATTTGGAACCAGTCTGTTGTTCCATGTCCAGTTCTAACTGTTGCTTCTGCATACAGATTTCTCAGGAGGCAGGTAAGGTGGTCTGGTATTCCCATCTCTTTAAGAATTTTCCAGTTTGTCGTGATCCACACATCAAAGGCTTTTGAGTCAAAGTCTCAAGAATTTACTGAAACCCAATTCAGGTTCTATAAAGATCCAAAAAGTGGACATACCTGGAAATTTAATTCCCCCTTTGAGTATTCCCCTCTATTTTTCTCTTGGGTGCATCCAAGTTCAGGGCCACATTGCCATGATGTGGTATTGGGGGGCATCTGGTCCCCAGTTTCATTTGTCCATGCTGATATCTGTGGAAACATCCCTCATTTCATCTGATCCTTGATCTTTAGTTCATGCAGATCACCAGGAATCATCCCTTTTCCAGTCCTCAAGGCTCCTTCTGGTCTGGCTTTTTCTAGTGGATAATTTGGTCCCCCTCTCAGATGTAAAGAAGTCCTTGTGTCTACACCAGACTGTGGTATAGAGAATTTTTGTGAGGTTCTCCCAGTGCTGTCTGCCTGGGTACACAGCACAGCCACTCCTTCTCTGGAGTCTTGCCTCTCCTGAGGACTCTAACCTGAAAGGAAGCACTCGTCTCCTCCTCTCTCACATTCCACGGATTCTCTGGGGTTCACATCATTCCTTCCACTACTGGCCCCACACAGGGTCAGTGAAGCCAGGGGCCAGATGTCTTCCAGGTACCTACTAATGTCAGCTACACTGACCTCTTCCTCCACCTTCCTTTGCTGTCACATGTCAAGAGCACCATTCTAGTCTGGGAAGCAGGAAGCCTTGTTAGTATCAATATTTTTCACTCTGCTCTGAGTCATTTCTGTTTCCCTGAGAGCTAGGTATTTAAAATTCAAAGAGCAAAATGAGGCTCTTATTTCCTTTCTGAAACAACCTCTTCCCAGTGGGAATGAATGAGATGCCTGAGTGCAGAGCTAGGCAAGGGAAGTGAAGGTGGCAACAATAATATTAATGTATCTTTTAAAAACAGTAAGAACAACAGTAAGTGGCAAGCACTATTCTAAGTGCTTTACATGTACTCATTCATTGAATTCTCATAAAAATCCTATGAAATAATTACTGATATCTCCATGATGTGAATCATAAAACCAAGGTACAGAGAGGTTAAATTATTTGTCCAAGGTTGCACAGGTGCTAAGTGGTAGCACTGGAATCTCAGGCAGTCTGGCTTCAGATATGTTCTCTTTAAACCATTAGGAAAGATAAGCTGGAAAGAAAAAAAGACCCAATGCATTTGAAAATGCTTGTTGAGGTCTTTTTTCATGTATATTCCATTTTTTGAAAACCATCAGCAGTATAAAACCAGCTGCCTCTTTATCATTTTCTTTCCTTCATCCACATAGTGTGTTTAATGTAGAGAAAGAAGTAAGCTTCAGACTTATTGAAGTCTCACAGATAGATCTGACTGTAGCACTGGAATCTGCATGATGAAATTTCCATTTTAATTCAGATGAGGGCTTTAACTAATATTCTGATGGACCCACAGTGAGGACACAGGAGTGCTGTGATGCAAACCCAAGGCCACCTGATTGACCGAGGTCATGCTTATTTCCTGAACACACTGGGGAGGTGAACTGCATTTTGACCTGGAATTGAAGGTGTACAGTTGCAAGGCCCCTGCAAGCATCTGACCCTGCCAGGGGAGAGGAGTTTCAGGCCTTGGGCCTGGCAGACATCTAGATACCTTTCCCCAGCTGGGACTCTGCTTGCCTTTACACAGCATTAATGAAAAGGCTAGAGGAGTAACAGATGGAACACACTCAGACCTTCCAATCAGGATTCTTCGATCCCCTTCGGGTCCTCTCCATCCTGTGCATCATCTGCATTAAAAAACCCAGTGGATCGTTTTCAGCTGCTTCCCGTCAGCCCACATAACGTCCTTTCTGACACTCCTCTGGGAGAGTCCCACGTTGTCCCGTAATAAAAAGACCAGGGAAGATACAAATAATTAGAACTTAGATTGTCAACTTGGTCTCTAAAGTCAGTCACACAGAAAAAGCGCCAGCTTGACATACGATGCACAGTCTCATTTTATGGAAATAAATGATCTGAACTGCTTAGTTTGGGGTAAAAGTTGATAGCGTATTTTATGTGTCCCAATCACTCATTTTTACGGGAGCAGAAGCAATCACATTGATTAAGATGAATTCGTCAGAGCCAACATCAGTGAACTCGACTTGGGTTGCTCATGGGGTACCATTCATTTAACTTTGGCTTTTCTTCTCTTCCCCTCACCCACCACCAGAGATGATACATTTAATTTAAAAAGGCATATATAGATGTAAATGTATTGAGGAATAAAGATGCTCAGGTATATTAAGTGGTCTCTGTAAGAAACTGTTATTGAGATATGACTATATATTGCAAAGTTGTTATCAGAATCCTAAATTGATGCACAGAAAACACACACACACACCTTGGCTGAGGTTAAACTGTTCTCCTCCCTTTCTTGTCATAATAACTTAACATAATGATAGTGCTGTCATTATAAATATTTGGAGGCTTCTGCATCTTGATAATTGATGGATTCTGAATGTTGGAGAATCATTTTTAAATCAGCACGAGCATCATGTTCAAAGTGTTTCCTTGGATTTTCAGAATGAAAACCAGAACCATCTTCTGTTTCTTAGGAAATGACTGGGAAGCAGAAGAGGGGAAAATACACCCAGCTCTCTGTTATTTTCTAGGTCTTCCTCTGGTAAATTGAAAACGGTACCTCCCCTCTGTGAATCTGCCACCCTCCACATGCTTGGCCCGGATGCCGTACACCTGCTCCGCGTCAGCCGGAACCCACCGGAGCATATGGCAGCTCGCATATTGCCTCATCCCAGGGTGGGCTGGGAACGCTGGTCACCTGGGCTCTGTTTTCAAGTGGTGTGACAGCAGCTGTGGGAAGCCCAGAGAATGACAGGCTCTCACTGCTCTTACCAGTGGGAAAGAAGAGCGAAGGGAACAGAAGGGAGATGTTTTCAGATACCCAGCAGCTCTGACTTGACTGCTCTGTAAAAGAACACACCACTCACTGGCTTTCCCCACTGTGAGCAGCTGCAATAGAAGGGAAACCCGGATTTTTTTTTTTTTAAACTGCTAGTCAATTGTAGTCGACAGAATTATGGCCACTGAAGAGATCTCATCTCTAATCCCCACTACCTGTGACTATGTTATTTTATGTGGCAGAGCAGATTAGATAGCAGATGGATTTAAGGTTTCTGGTCATCTGCCTTTAAAATAAGAAGATTATTCAGATAACCTGGGTGGGATCAATGTCATCACAAGTGTCCTTAAACGGGGAAAAGAAGGCAGGAAATGTCAGAGTAATGCTATGTGAGGACTCGACCTGCTGTTGCTGGCTTTGAAGCTGAAGGAAAAGGGCCACTAGACAAGTAATGTGGGCATCCTCTAAAACCTGGAAAGGGTAAGAAATAGGTTCTCCCCTAGAACTTCCAGAAAGGTGCACAGCCCAGCCCTACACCTTGATTTTAACCCACGGTGACCCATGTTGGAACTGTGAACCCAGAAACTAATAGAATAACATGTCTTGTCTGGAGCCACTGTTGGTGCTTATTTGTCATAAGAGCAATGAGAAACTGATAAGTGGACGGCTGGCTTGAGTGGTGGTTCTCAACTTTAGAGTGCATTAAAGTCAGCTGGGGAACATTTAAAAGTCCTCAGGCAGGACCACACCCCAGAGCAGTCATATCAGAATCTCTTTAAGTGGGACTCCAAAATCAGCATTTTATAAACTGCCTGGTGACTTAAGGGCAGAAGCAAAGTTGATGATTTAGTGGATAGAACCCCAAAAGTGTTTGGAGACAAGAAAAGTGAAAGTGAAGTCGCTCAGTCGTGTCCAACTCTTTGCAACCCCATGGACAGTAGCCCACCAGACTTCTCTGTCCATGGGATTTTCCAGGCAAGAATAATGGAGTGGGCTGCCATTACCTTCTCCAGGCGGTCTTTCCAACCCAGGGATCAAACCCACGTCTCCTGCATTACAGACAGACGCTTAACCATCTGAGCCACCAGGGAAGCGTATTTTACCCCTAGGAGACAAGAAAGCTGAGTTCAAATTCCATTTCTATCAAGATTGAGCTCAGTTTATTTCACCTACACATTAAGTGCACATGTACACATATATTTGTATCTATAATATATATGGATAAATGTATATATTTATCTATATATATAGTGTAAAAATATATAATGTACAACAGAATACATGTATGTATCCATATGCACACACAAACAGCCCTTCTGTGAAAAGGGACGTTATTTGTGAGGTTTTACATGTAAAGAGAATTTTTCAGTTCAGTTCAGTCACTCAGTCGTGTCTGACTCTTTGTGATCCTATGGACTGTAGCATGCCAGGCTTCTTCCCTGTCCATCACCAAATCCCGGAGCTTACTCAAACTCATGTCCATAGAGTCACTGATGCCATCCAACCATCTCATCCTCTGTCGTCCCCTTCTGCTCCCACCTTCGATCTTTCCCAGCATCAGGGTCTTTTCCAAGGAGTCAGTTCTTCGAATCAGGTGGCCAAAGTATTGGAGTTTCAGCTTCAGCATCAGTCCTTCCAATGAATATTCAGGACTGATTTCCTTTAGGGTTGACTGGTTGGATCTCCTTGCTATCCAAGGGACTATCAAGAGTCTCTTCCAACACCACAGTTCAAAAGCATCAATTCTTCAGCGCTCAGCCTTCTTTACATTCCAACTCTCAAATCCATACATGACTACTGGAAAAATCATAGCTTTGACTAGACAAACATTTGTTGGCAAGGTAATATCTCTGCTTTTAAATATGCTGTCTAGGTTGGTCATAGCTTTTCTTCCAAGGAGTAAGCGTGTTTTAATTTCATGGCTGCAGTCACCATCTGCAGTGATTTTGGAGCCCAAGAAAATAAAAACTTTCCCTGTTTCCATTTTTTCCCATCTATTTGCCATGAAGTGATGGGATCAGATGCCACAATCTTAGTTTTCTCAATGTTGAGTTTTAAGCCACCTTTTTCACTCTCCTCTTTTACTTTCATCAAGAGGCTCTTTAGTTCTTCTTCGCTTTCTGCCATAAGGGTGGTGTCATCTGCGCATCTGAGGTTATTGATATTTTTCCCGACAAGCTTGATTCCAGCTTGAGCTTCATCCAGCCTGAAATTTCACATGATGTACTCTGCATATAAGTTAAATAAGCAGGGTAACAATAAACAGCCTTGACGTACTCCTTTCCTGATTTGGAACCAGTCTGTTGTTCCATGTCCAGTTCTAACTGTTGCTTCTTGACCTGCATACAGATTTCTCAGGAGGCAAGTAAGGCAGTCTGGTATTCCCATCTCTTTCAGAATTTTCCACAGTTTGTTGTGATCCACACAGTCAAAAGCCTTGGCGTAGTTAATAAAGCAGAAGTAGATGTTTTTCTGGAACTCTCTTGCTTTTTTGATGATCCATCGGATGTTGGCAATTTGATCTCTGGTTCCTCTACCTTTTCTAAATCCAGCTTGAACATCTGGAAGTTCATGGTTCATGTACTGTTGAAGCCTGGCTTGGAGGATTTTGAGCATTACTTTGCTAACCTGTGAGATCAGTGCAATTGTGCAGTAGTTTGAGCATTCTTTGGCATCCCCTTTGGGATTGGAATGAAAACTGACCTTTTCCAGTCCTGTGGCCACTGCTGAGTTTTCCAAATATGCTGGCATATTGAGTGCAGAACTTTCACACCATCATCTTTTAGGATTTGAAATAGCTCAATGGGAATTCCATCACCTCCACTAGCTTTGTTCATAGTGATTGCTTCCTAAGGCCCACTTGACTTCACATTCCAGGATGTCTGGCTCTAGGTGAGTGATCACACCATCATGATTATCTGGGTCCTGAAGATCTTTTTTGTATAGTTCTTCTGTGTATTCTTGCCACCTCTTCTTAGTATCTTCTGCTTCTGTTAGGTCCATTCCATTTCTGTCCTTTATTGTGCCCATCTTTGCATGAAAATTTTCCTTGTATCTCTAATCTTCTTGAAGACATCTCTAGTCTTTCCCATTCTATTGTTTTCCTCTATTCCTTTGCACTGATCACTGAGGAAGGTTTCTTATGTCTCCTTGCTATTCTTTGGAACTCTGCATTCAAATGGGTATATCTATTTTTTTCTCCTTTGCCTTTCACTTCTCTTCTTTTCTCAGCTATTTGTAAGGCCTCCTCAGACAACCATTTTGCCATTTTGCATTTCTTTTTCTTGAGGATGGTCTTGATCATTGCCTCCTTTAATTGTCATGAACCTCTATCCATAGTTCTTCAGGCATTCTGTCTATCAGATCTAATCCTTTAAATCTCTCTCTCACTTCCACTGTATAATCGTAAGGGATTTGATTTAGGTCATACCTGAATAGTCTAGTGGTTTTCCCTACTTTCTTCCATTTAAGTCTGAATTTGGCAACAAGGAGTTCATGATCTGAGCCACAGTCCACTCCTGGTCTTGTTTTTGCTGACTGTATAGAGCTTTTTCATCTTTGGCTGCAAAGAATATAATCAATCTGATTTCGGTATTGACCAATTGGTGATGTCCATGTGTAGAGTCTTCTCTTTTGTTGTTGGAAGAGGGTGTTTGCTATGAACAGTGCATTCTCTTGGCAAAACTCTGTTAGCTTTTGCCCTGCTTCATTCTGTACTCCAAGGCCAAATTTGCCTGTTACTCTAGGTATCTCTTAACTTTCTTTTTTTGCGTTCTGCCCATCAGAACAAGACTCAGTTTCCTCCTCAGTCAGTCTCTCGCATCAGGAAGCTTCCATAAGCCTCTATTGTTAACCATCAGAGCGCAGATAGAATGAAAACCACAATCACAGAAAACTAATCAAACTGATTATGTGGACCACAGCCTTGGCTAATTCAGTGAAACCATGAGGCATGCCATGTAGGGCCACCCAAGACGGACGGTCATGGTGGAGAGTCTGACAAAACGTAGTCCACTGGTGAAGGGAATGGCAAACCGCTTCAGTATCCTTGCCTTGAGAACCCCATGAACAGTATGAAAAGGCAAAAAGATAGGACACTGAGAGATGAACTCCCCAGGTCAGTTAGGTGCCCAATATTCTACTGGAGACAGTGAAGAAATAACTCCAGAAAGAATAAAGAGATGGAGCCAAAGCAAAAACAATACCTAGTTGTGGATGTGACTGGCGATGGAAGTAAACTCCAGTGCTGTAAAGAGCAATATTACATAGGAACCTGGAATGTTAGGTCCATGAATGAAGGCAAATTGGAAGTGGTCAAACAGGAGATGGCAAGAGTGAACATTGACATTTTAGGAATCAGTGAACTAAAATGGACTGGAATGGGTGAATTTAACTCAGATGACCATTATCTCTACTACTGTGGGCAAGAATCCCTTAGAAGAAATGGAGTAGCTATCACAGTCAACAAAAGAGTCCGAAATGCAATACTTGGGTGCAATCTCGAAAAACGACAGAATGACCTCTGTTTGTTTCCAAGGTAAACCATTCAATGTCACAGTAATCCAAGTCCATGCTCCAACCATTAATGCTGAAGAAGCTGAAGTTGAATGGTTCTATGAAGACCTTCTAGAACTAACACCCAAAAGAGATGTCCTTTTCATTATAGGGGACTGGAATACAAAAGTAGGAAGTCAGGAAACACCTGGAGTAACAAGAAAATTTGGCTTTGGAGTACAGAATGAAGCAGGGCAAAAACTAACAGAGTTTTGCCAAGAGAATGCACTGTTCATAGCAAACACCCTCTTCCAACAACAAAAGAGAAGACTCTACACATGGACATCACCAAATGGTCAACACCGAAATCAGATTGATTATATTCTTTGCAGCCAAAGATGAAAAAGCTCTATACAGTCAGCAAAAACAAGACCAGGAGTGGACTGTGGCTCAGATCATGAACTCTTGTTGCCAAATTCAGACTTAAAGTGAAGAAAGTAGAGAAAACCACTAGACTATTCAGGTATGACCTAAATCAAATCCCTTACGATTATACAGTGGAAGTGAGAGAGAGATTTAAAGGATTAGATCTGATAGACAGAATGCCTGAAGAACTATGGATAGAGGTTCATGACAATTAAAGGAGGCAATGATCAAGACCATCCTCAAGAAAAAGAAATGCAAAACGGCAAAATGGTTGTCTGAGGAGGCCTTACAAATAGCTGAGAAAAGAAGAGAAGTGAAAGGCAAAGGAGAAAAAAATAGATATATACCCATTTGAATGCAGAGTTCCAAAGAATAGCAAGGAGATATAAGAAAGCCTTCCTCAGTGATCAGTGCAAAGGAATAGAGGAAAACAATAGAATGGGAAAGACTAGAGATGTCTTCAAGAAGATTAGAGATACAAGGAAAATTTTCATGCAAAGATGGGCACAATAAAGGACAGAAATGGAATGGACCTAACAGAAGCAGAAGATACTAAGAAGAGGTGGCAAGAATACACAGAAGAACTATACAAAAAAGATCTTCAGGACCCAGATAATCATGATGGTGTGATCACTCACCTAGAGCCAGACATCCTGGAATGTGAAGTCAAGTGGGCCTTAGGAAGCAATCACTATGAACAAAGCTAGTGGAGGTGATGGAATTCCCATTGAGCTATTTCAAATCCTAAAAGATGATGGTGTGAAAGTTCTGCACTCAATATGCCAGCATATTTGGAAAACTCAGCAGTGGCCACAGGACTGGAAAAGGTCAGTTTTCATTCCAATCCCAAACAAAGGGGATGCCAAAGAATGCTCAAACTACTGCACAATTGCACTGATCTCACAGGTTAGCAAAGTAATGCTCAAAATTCTCCAATCCAGTCTTCAACATACATGAACCATGAACTTCCAGATGTTCAAGCTGGATTTAGAAAAGGTAGAGGAACCAGAGATCAAATTGCCAACATCTGATGGATCATCGAAAAAGCAAGAGAGTTCCAGAAAAAACATCTATTTCTGATTTATTGACTAGGCCAAAGCCTTTGACTGTTTGGATCACAACAAACTGTGGAAAATTCTGAAAGAGATGGGAATACCACCACCTTATCTGCCTCCTGAGAAATCTGTATGCAGGTCAAGAAGCAAGTTAGAACTGGACATGGAACAACAGACTGGTTCCAAATACGAAAAGGAGTATGTCAAGGCTGTATATTGTCACCTTGCTTATTTAACTTATATGCAGTGTACATCATGAGAAATGCTGGACTGGATGAAGAACAATTGGAATCAAGATTGCCAGGAGAAGTATCAATAACCTAGATATGCAGATGATGCCACATTTATAGCAGAAAGCAAAGAACTAAAGAGCCTCCTGATGAAAGTGAAAGAGGAGAGTGAAAAAGGTGGCTTAATAGTCACACATTCAGTAAACTAAGATCATGGCATCCGGCCCCATCACTTCATGGCAAATAGATGGAGAACCATTGGAAACAGTGAGAGACTTTATTTTAGGGGCTCCAAAATCACTGCAGATGGTGACTGCAGCCATGAAATTAAGATACTTGCTCCTTGGAAGAAAAGTTATGACCAACCTAGACAGCATATTAAAAAGCAGAGACATGACTTTGCCAACAAATATCCATCTAATCAATGTTACGGTTTTTCCAGTGGTCATGTATGCATGTGAGAGTTTGACCATAAACAAACTGAGCACCAAAGAATTGATGCTTTTAAACTGTGGTATTGGAGAAGACTCTTGAGAGTCCCTTGGACAGCAAGGAAATGTAACTAGTCCATCCTAAAGTAAATCAGTCCTGAATATTCATTGGAAGGACTGATGCTGAAGCTGAAAGTCCAATACTTTGGCCACCTGATGTGAAGAACTGACTCATTGAAAAAGACCCAGCTGCTGCGAAAGATTGAAGGTGGGAGGAGAAGGGGACGACAGAGGATGAGATGGTTGGATGGCATCACCGACTCAATGGACATGAGTTTGAGTGAACTCTGGTTGTTGGTGATGGACAGGGAGGCCTGGTGTGCTACATTCCATGGGGTTGCAAAGAGTTGGACATGACGGAGTGACTGAACTATACTTAATCTCCTCTTTCCCATAGTTGTTGTGGGAATTAGAGGGAACAAACATAAAGGATCTTCACAGTTCCTAGCCTTCAATCATGACTTAATAAATGAAAAATTATATAGTACTACAGGCCAGGTTCAAATCCAGTGAATGGAATGGAAGAATATAGTGGGTATTGACTAGGCATGGAGTGTGCTAAGGGCCTCGGGGCTGTGGCTGGGCCAGATGTCCGTCCCAGTAGGGATGGGCACAGCCTTGTGCAGGGGCTCTGGCCTGCTGAACACTGAACTCTGAGCCAAGCCTAAAGAGACTATGGAGACCTAGGAAACCTGGTCAGCTTTACTGACACTTAAGTGTGCAATGGGCCAGCCCATGCACAAATAACGCATGTGTTTTCAGCCACACTTCCCAGCTCTGACATTCATCCTATCGTTAATCCCTCGAGGGCAAGGGCTGTGGGGCTCAGGGTTCTCCATAATCTGACTCCCCAGCTCAGTTCTGGGCACACAGCAAATGCCCACCACTGAGCATCTGCTGTTTCATTAGTCCATCAGAATCACACAAAAGTGGTTAAGAGAAATGTAGCACATTCTGTCCTGCTTTCAACTGCAGTAAGTGGAAAATAGTGTGGTTCTTGAAACCAAGGCCCTGAGGCCAGAGTTTGGGCCACAGAACTAGTGCCTGTTGAGCTTGGGTTCACAGTTTGATCTGAATGGTTTACTGATGTTTCTTAGTGTCAGTTCATCTGTTTAGCGGCGTTGGAGTGAGAGGCAGTAGCTGCTGGGTCAGTCTCCTAGGATTAGTGCCCCAGTCAAGTACAATGCATTGGAGAAGGAAATGGCAACCCACTCCAGTGTTCTTGCCTGGAGAATCCCAGGGACAGGGGAGCCTAGTGGGCTACCGTCTATGGGGTTGCCCAGAGTTGGACACGACTGAAACGACTTAGCAGCAGCAGCAGCAGCAAGTACAATGAATGTGCAAGTTTTCCATGAATTTGAAATTGAGTAATAATGTGGGGCTCAAGAGAGGGGAAAAGATGTTTGTTCCTTGGAAGAAAATCTATAACAAGCCTAGACAGCATATTAAAAAGCAGAGACATCACTTTGCCAACAAAGGTCCGTATAGTCAAAGCTATGGTTTTTCCAGTAGTCATATTGTTGGACCATAAAGAAGTCTGAGCACTAAAGAATTGATGCTTGCAAACTGTGGTACTGCAGAAGATTCCTCAGAGCCCCTTGGATAATAGCAAGGAGACCAAACCAGTCAATCCTAAAGGAAGTCAATTCTGAAGGACTGAATTGATTGGAAGGATTCCAATTTATTGGAAGGATTGATGCTGAAGCTGACACTCCAGGACTTTGGCTACCTTATGCGAAGAGCCAGCTCATTGGAAAAGATCCTGATGCTGGGAAAAACTGAAGGCAGGAGAATGGGGCAACAGAGGGTGAGATGATTGGATGGCATCACTGACTCTGGAAGATAGTAAAGAACAGGGAAGCTTGGTGTGCTGCAGTTCCATGGAGTCGCAAAGAATCAGACACAACGTAGTGACTGAACAACAGCCAGGGAAGGGAATCTTACATCTGGTTGGGGAGAAAAGAGAAAACTTTTTGAAGAAGCTCTCTAAGTGTAGTAGCTAAGGAAATGTTCTTGCTGTTGTTCAGGATTCAGACTGATACAAATGTGTTAATGGTGAACTCAGACTGGATAGAGCACGGGTTGTGAAGTTACTCAGGTCTGGGCTCAGATCATAACCCGTTCACTCACTGCCTGTGGAACCTCACCCAAGACACAGCTTCTCTGACCCTCAGTGTCCTTTTCTACAAACAGGAGTGATGATCTGGATATAGCAGGGCTGACTGTTAAGAACTTCTACTGCATGCCTCTAACAGTGCCTGCAATGTGGAATGTGAAGACTTAGCACTTTCCTTGTTTCCTGGGGCTCTCTTGAGAAGCCCAGTTGTCTAGAGAAGAGGTCCCCAACCTCCAGGATCTAATGCCTGATGATCTGAGGTAGAACTGATGTAATAATAATAGAAATGAAGTACACAATCAATGTGATGCACTTGAACCATCTTGAAACCATCCCCCTCCCCCCATCCATGGAAAAATCATCTTCCACAAAACCAATCCCTGGTGCCAAAAAGGTTGGGGACTGCTGGTCTATAGGATAGGTTATACTTGGAAGTCTTCTCCTCCTAAAAGTAAATAATTATTTATTTTGGTTGTAGTTTTTAGAGACTTCATATATATATATATATATATATATATATATATATATATATATATATATGTTAGATGTATAGATGTGTGTGTGTTTGTACATATGCATATGTATGCATATATGCACACACACACACATATATACATTCTTACAGTAAAAAGCTAAAAACCAATAAAGCAAAAGCTCCATTAATCCCCTTTTTAGAGAATAGGTTTCCTTTAAAAAAAAGCAACTAGTTTTCACCAGTGAAACATGAAGCCAAACTATTGTCCTGTCTGACTTCAAGGATCAGACAGCTGGAATTTGTTCCCTTGAGGCATAGTCAAATCTAAAACCATCCTCAGGAGGCTCTAGAGAAATGCACTTAGCAGCTCTAGTGATTTGTGGGTTGGCAGTCTCTTCCTGGGTTCTAATTGGGGCCAGATCAGCTGCCTCCAGCCAGTCCTAATGTTCCCTTTTTATGCCACTCCACTGTGGTGTATGTAGAGTCTAAAAAAAGAACATGGGGCCAGGAATCGGAAGATGCAATGCTCACAGCCTAGTGCTTTCTGTGACTAGTTGGTAGCTCAAGGCAGCTTATGGAAACTCTGCTTATCAACTTCCTCATCTGTGAAATGGGAATGGTATTAGTTATAATTATGTCTCAGGATTGCTATGAATATTAAATGACATCATGCTTTAAAATCTCAAAGTATTCCTCAAATATGAAACATTATGAAGACATACATATAGTAAAAAAATGGAAGATCGTTTGGAAAATAAAAGAATGCAAAATAATAAATTTAATTGCATATTACTCCCTGCTAATCACATTCCTAAAACTGATTTCATAAAATGCTCTAGGTCTCACCTTTTGCTGTTGTACTGTATAGACTCACGCTGCAGTTTATAACTCTGAATGGTCTGTAATGAAAGCCTTTCGTTCAAAGTATTTATCAAGCACCAGCCTGAAAGTGCCAGCCCTGAAACATACTAGTAAGCAAAACAGACCAAAAGATCTGCCCTCAAGGTGCTTTCCTGACTTTGGGAAATCCTAGGAATGGTGACTTGTGAGCATCCTCTGATACAGTGAGGTCCCAGGCTCTTGTTTTCCTCATCTTCTGCCCACTATAATCCTGGGGCCCAGATCTCTCAAAAAATCCACTATTCGGCTTTAGTCCAGGGACAGGCATTTGGTATTTAAGCCAGGCCAATGTTTGGTGCTCAGAAGTTGGACAGGAACCATGTGCTGAGTGCCAGCTGAGCACTGGTATCTGGGTTTAATTTCCACTGTCTGTCAGAGGGACGCTTTGATCAGACCTTGCATTTTTTCACTTCTCCTAAGTGACCAGAGGCTACTACCGGCCCATTACCACTGCCTCTGTGTGAGCCCTGAGCTGGCCGTGACATCAGATTTATTTACATGAATTTCCCCCTAATCGTCCCGCTCATGCTTCTCTCTCTCCCCTCCAGTCATGGTACAGTGAGTGCTGGGAACTCAACATGGGAGTGGATATTTGTGCAGGTAGGTAAGAGACAGGGAACAGGGCAGGGGACCCACACTTTTGCAGAAGGAAGTGCAGCATGAGTAAGTGACTGCAGCTGGCTCTTAATGGCTTTTCTTCTCTGCCGTCATTTTCCTTTAAGCCCAAAAGAAACTCTTTGTGATACGTGGTAAAATTATGGTTCAGATTTCTGATGATCAAGTTACATAGATTAAAGTAATGGATACCAGACTCCGCATCAATTCAGGTATAAATATGGATGAAATGAATGTACATTATCCACTGTTATAAATCTGTGTGTTCAAGGAAAGACATAAATCTCCCAAACCTTTCCTACCTCAGGGTATGAAGTTTTTTTTTTTCCCCCCAGTGTTTTCGATGAAATTATGATTTGGAGTAATTTGCTGGTTTTGCAGAAACCTCTGGCTTTCTTTCTTTTTTTTTTTTTTTACAAGAAAGGGTAGAGTATATTATTTATAATGGCAAGTCATTAAAATGCTCCAGGAAGTTATCATTGTGGAGGGGGGGTGCTGGAGAGGGAAGGGGTTATATAGCATTCCAGATGTGCACGTGGGGAGAAGGACCATGCATTTGGAGAAATTTATAGCACCTGGCTCCCGTGGTAAAGGGTTCTTGGCCTGGAGGCATTTCTGTTTGCACCCCACCCCCCTTGGTCCTATCAACAACTGTACATGGAGGGGCTCAAAGGCATCAGCGCGTGATGGACACATGGCCACAGGATGCTGTGGTCTGGACAGGAAGGCGGAGCTCTCACTCCTGCTAAGCCAAGGGGCTGATAAAGTATCTGAGCTCCTGGTAGCCCGGGGCCCTCACAGGAGCAAGAAGAATCCTCATGATGAGAGAAAAAGAACAGAGCCGAGCACTCTGCAGACACGCGTGCCCCAGCATGTGGCTCAAGAGATGCATGTTTGGTCATCCCTGTTTGCCCCTCTTGAGTTTACAGTCTACAGAACGAAGATGATCATACACCTTCCGCAAGCCTGGGGTGAGGGCTGAGTGAGATTGTGTGTGCGTGTGTGTGTGTGAAGGACCTAGCTCTTCTGCTCAAACTCCCAACCTGCAGCTTCAAGGACTCCTGAGCACCAGGGTCCCAAATGGAACTGCACTGTGGCCCCACCCCACACCCATCCTCCAGTTCCCCTCCGCCAAGGCCTTGCTGACCCCACACAGATGTCCAGCTGCTGCTCAAGTCCTGGGTTAGCCTGTAAAGAACCCGCCTGCCAAAGCAAGAGATGCGAGAGATGTAAGTTTGATTCCTGGCTTGGGAAGATCCCCTGGAGTAGGAAATGGCAACCCACTTCAGTATTCTTGCCTGGGAAATCCCATGGAGAGAGGTGCCTGGCGGGCTACAGTCCACGAGGTTGCAAAGAGTCGGACACGACATCATGCACACACACGAAGTCCTGGGTAGTGAATGAAGAACTTAACAAGGAGGGAAGGCTCTTTCTGTGGTATTGCTCCATGCTCCCTCCTGTGCAGCATCTAAATTAGCCAACCACCACTTGTCCTCATTCCAGCCAGCAAAAGCGGAAATGGGAAAAACAGGACACACCCCTTCCCTTTAAGGACCAACCTGGAAATGACCCACATCCTTTCCTCCACGTTCACCTGGTCAGAACTTCGTCAGGTAGCCCTACCTACTCACAAAGGGCCCAGGTTAAAGTATCCTTTAGCTGGGTAGCCATGGGCCTAGTTAAATTTTCTTACCATGGAGGAAAGGGATGTGGATATTAGGGAATAATTAGCAGTCCCTTCTAAAGGGGGAGAGGGGGTGGTCCACAGGGAGTTATGCCAGAAACTCAAATAAAACCATATGGTTGAAGAGAGATTTAGGTTCTCTAGGGATGGGGAAAGAAAGATTGTTACCCCATGGACCATGAAATGTGTTTATGCCCAATAATCACATGAATTAGGATGTAACTCTGTGGCTCATTTTGTCAATGTACAAAGGCTAGGGGCCAAGACATCTGGGCCTGTCCTATTACAGGTCAGGTGAAGTTCACATTCCTCTGCACATATGCCTACCCAATGCCCAGCATGGTTTTACCTTGGTATTTCCAGCTCATTTCCCATGACCTGCTATGTAGCTATTCATTCACAATTGTTGAATGAATGGATGAGTGGATGAATACATGAGTAGAAACTGACCAATGGGATGGCATTGGGCACTTAGCTACAAAATAGAAATAGAGTTACAGATGTAGAAAACAAACTACGGTTATCAGAGTACAAGGATGGAAGGGATAAATTAGGAGATTAGGATTGACATATACACACTAGATAACTAATTAGGACATACTGTATAGCATAGGAAACTCTACTTAAAACTCTGTAATGGCCTATATGGGAAAAAGTCTAAAAGAGAGTGGATGTATGTATAACTCATTCACTTTGCTGTACCCCTAAAACTAACACAACATTGTAAATCAGCTATAAAAATGTAAAAAAAAGAAAACTAAAAATAGAGCCACCGTATGGTCCAGCAAACCCATTCCTGGGCATATATCCAGAGAAAATGCTAATTTAAATACCCAAATGTTCATTGCAGCACTATTTACAATAGCCAAGACATGAAAGCAACCTAAATGTCCATTGACAGATAAATGGATAAAAAAGATGTGGTACATATATACAATGGATTGTTACTCAGCCATAAAAAAGAATGAAATAATGACATTTACAGCAATATGGATGGATCTAGAGATTATCATACTGAGTAAAGTAAGTCAGAGAAAGACAAATATCATGTGATATTACTTATATGCGGAATCTAAAATAGTAACAAAAATGAACTTTTTTTTTTTTTTTAACAAAACAGAAATAGACCCACAAACATAGAAAATGTATGGTTACCAAAGGGGAAGGTGGAAGAGAGATAACTGGGATTAACCTATACACACTACTCAGTCATGTACGACTCTTCGCGACCCCATGGACTGGAGCCCTCCAGGCTCCTCTGTCCATGGCATTTTCTAAGCAAGAGTACTGGAGTGGGGTGCCGTTGCCTTCTCCATATACACACTACTACTATATATAAAATAGATAACCAACAAGGACCTAGTATAGCAAAGGGAACTCCATTCAATATTTTATAAAATTTTATAAGGAAAAAGAATCTGTAAAATAATATGTGTGTGTGTGTATATAACTGAATCACTGTGCTATAAACCTGAAATTAACACAACATTGTAAATCAACTATACTTTGACAAGATAAATAAAACTTACTGAAGCTTAAGAAAAACAAAGAAACAAAAACAAAGGCAAATCATCTCTATTCACCGGAGCCATCACCTCTCTTACTCTTAAGAGATGTCCTTCTCATTTATACAGAAAGAAAAGAGCAAAAATTCTCTAGTGCCTACAGCAGTCCAGGAGGCTTACCAGCCTGTGTGTCTACCCTTTCTTCCTTGCTTTCTGTTAAATTGAGTAAGATATTCTACCAAGGCCTACAGTTCCCCTCTTCTCCTTAGGCCCTTGTTCCACCATTATGCCCTCTCCCAGGCATCTTCACATCCCTCCTTCTCTTCTGGCTCCTTCAGATGTTACATGAGTTCTTATTTCCCCCATCTTTACAAAACTAAATATTCATTCAACCCTCATCCTCAGTTGTACTGTCTCCTCTGCCCCTTTCACGGCCACACTTCTTAAGGAGTTGGCTGGATGCACTATTCCTCCTTCCCATCCATCCCACTGATGTTTGACTTCTATCCCTCCCGCTACCCTGACACTGCTGGACAAAGTCACTGATGATCTTCCTGCTGCAACTGCCAAGGGCATCCTGCAGTTCTTATCTCCCTTGGCCTCTTGAAAGCATGACCCTACTGATCACTCCAGTTTTGAGAAGCTTTTTCCCATAATTTCTATAAGCCACCACCTATCCCAGTTTTTCTCCTACCTCTTGGCTGCTTCTTCTATGTCTCCTATGGACTCAGTTCCCTTCCTTGTATTTAACTTATCATCAAATGTTAATTCTCAGACTTAGGGTCTGTTGACTCTTCTCACTCTGCACACAGACGCCTGGACATCTCATCCACTGCCATTGTTTGTACGCATATATAATATATATGTGTGTGATGTCCAAACATGGAATATTTCCTCTCTCCAGATTACAGATCTAACTGCCTCCTGGACTTCTCCAGTTAGTTATTTCTAGAGCCACCTAGAACACTTTCATGTCTAAAATGAGATTCAGGCTCTTTCACTTCTGATCCTTGTGCCTTGCTTGTGTCTCATTTGTAAAGTGAGGGTAATAATAATTCAGGACTGTAGTGGGTTCAAATGAATTGATATATAAGAATGTTATATGTATACTGTGAACTTCTGTATGCATGTAAAAGATGACAGTTACTTTATACCAACCAATAAGGCTTCATTGAGTACTATAGTGGGTCCAGCCTGGTTCTGGTGATTACAGAATAGAATAACCCATGGCTCTTGTCCTGAGGACCTTACTGATTGACTAGGAAAGGGGAAATGAAATAATGAAGTGCTCAACTGTGATTCAGGCAACAGAGTTTCCAAGAATGGAAAGGCCAGTGGCATCACCAGTGGAGTTTGTAGAGGAGCCCTCTATTTCCTTCTAGCCACACTCATCCTCTTCTTAAAGATGCTACATGTCCATCTGCAAGATACAGCCCTGGTGATCACATGACTTCTCACCTACAGCCACAGTCTTTGGGACTGGTGTCCATCTGACCTGGGCTGAGCAGATCAGAATGTCCATCCCAAGTAGATGTCACTTGGATGGTGTTGAGAAGTGGTGGTGTAGAGAAGATTCCAGATTGCATACTATGGAAACATGTGAGTAAAAGTAATGGGTATCACCACTCAAAACCTGAGAGTAAAAGCCTGCCCACTGAAGGGAGAATGGAGGAGATAGGAGACCAGGTGGTCCTAGGGAGAGCAATGGAGAACAGAAAAAGTAAGTGGCTTTCCAGTTCTTATGAGACCTGGGGTTTCCTGAAATCATGTTGACTTGCAACTCTAAGTCCTGTGATACTTCTAGTATCACATGGTGTCATATCACATGTATGGTTGTTTTTAAAATTATAAGATATTTCAATATTATGCTCCCTAGTTATTTACCAGTGTAGATTTAAATTACAGCTTGATTCAAGTTGAGCAGCATATGTGGGGACTTGATCTTTTTCTACCTCTAGTTTCTGATGAAAATTCATCCATGCATATATTACACATTAATTACTTTAGAAAGCATCACTACGAACAAAGCTAGTGGAGGTGATGGAATTCCAGTTGAGCTATTTCAAATCCTGAAAGATGATGCTCTGAAAGTGCTGCACGCAATATGCCAGCAAATCTGGAAAACTCAGCAGTGTCCACAGGACTGGAAAAGGTCAGTTTTCATTCCAATCCCAAAGAAAGGCAATGCCAAAGAATGCTCAAACTACCGCACAATTGCACTCATCTCACACACTAGTAAATTAATGCTCAAAATTCTCCAAGCCAGGCTTCAGCAATATGTGAACCGTGAACTTCCAGATGTTCAAGCTGGTTTTAGAAAAGGCAGAGGAACAAGAGATCAAATTGCCAACATCTGCTGGATCATCAAAAAAGCAAGAGAGTTCCAGAAAAACATCTATTTCTGCTTCATTGACTATGCCAAAGCCTTTGACTGTGTGGATCACAAGAAACTGTGGAAAATTCTGAAAGAGATGGGCATACCAGACCACCTGACCTGCCTCTTCAGAAACCTGTATTCAGGTCAGGAAGCAACAGTTCGAACTGGACATGGAACAACAGACTGGTTCCAAATAGGAAAAGGAGTACGTCAAAGCTGTATATTGTCACGCTGCTTATTTAACTTATGTGCAGAGTACATCATGAGAAACGCTGGGCTGGAGGAAGCACAAGCTGGAATCAAGATTGCCGGGAGAAATATCAATAACCTCAGATATGCAGATGACACCACCCTTATGGCAGAAAGTGAAGAAGAACTAAAAAGCCTCTTGATGAAAGTGAGAGAGGAGAGTGAAAAAGTTGGCTTAAAACTCAACATTCAGAAAACTAAGATCATGGCATCTGGTCCCATCACTTCATGGGAAATAGATGGGGAAACAGTGGAAACAGTGTCAGACGTTATTTTTCTGGGCTCCAAACTCACTGCAGATGGTGATTGCAGCCATGAAATTAAAACACACTTACTCCTTGGAAGGAAAGTTATGACCAACTTACATAGTATATTAAAAAGCAGAGACATTACTTTGCCAACAAAGGTCCATTTAGTCAAGGCTATGGTTTTTCCAGTAGTCATGTATGGATGTGAGAGTTGGACTGTGAAGAAAGCTAAGTGCCGAAGAATTGATGCTTTTGAACTGTGTTGTTGGAGAAGACTCTTGAGAGTCCCTTGGACTGCAAGAAGATCCAACCAGTCCATCCTAAAGGAGATCAGTCCTGGGTGTTCATTGGAAGGACTGATGTTGAAGCTGAAACTCCAATACTTTGGCCACATCATGCGAAGAGTCGACTCATTGGAAAAGACCCTGATGCTGGGAAGGATTGGGGGCAGGAGGAGAAGGGGACAACAGAGGATGAGATGGCTGTATGGCATCACCCAGAGTAAACTCCAGGAGTTGGTGATGGACAGGGCGGTCTGGAGTGCTGCGATTCATGGGGTCCCAAAGAGTTGGACACGACTGAGCGACTGAACTGACTTTAATAATAACAGTCCTAGTGTTTGGCTTTCATAGTATTTGACAAAGGGATTTCACAGACATGATCCCATTTGAGTCTCACAAGAACTCTAGGTGTCTTAGAGTGGATAAGTGAATTATCTAGAGTTACACAGCAGAGTTTGGACATAAATTGAGGTCCCTTGACTCAATTCAGTTCCAAGGCAAATTAAAAGTACAAAAAGTCAATCAGTTCATTCTCCAGCCTAGGCCTGAAATAGATGTATGTGCAGATACCTCTTGGAATATTGCAAAGGCTTTTAAGTCACTCTTGTTTGCCTTTTGTATTCAAATCCCCAAAGTCCTAACAGAAGAGAGGACCCAAATTCTGCTCAGTTCACTAAAATTTTCTCATTTCTTATTCTGTTTTACCTTTGAGCTGAGCCCCAATTTGTGAATGGACTCGCTGAGTCTACAACATCTGGATTAGAGCAGGTAGACAATCAAGCCTGACCTGTTAAAACATCAAGTGTAACTTACAAGAGGTCTTCTTTACAGTGATAGGGGTTGCGTTGCCCGCGGAGAATAGTCAGCTGTTTTGTGGAAACTTTCCATCTATTCAACTCTGACATCTGGCTCCCAGAACACCTGATAATAGAGGATGCTGAAAGCAAAGTAGCCTAGTAACTCAAGGCTTCTGCTACTCAGAGCAAGAGCTTTCATGTCATCTCATAAAACTTACAAAAGCGGCTAGCTCATTCCCAAGACAGCCATCTTCCCTCTCTTCTACTAGGATAGGAGGAAGAAATCCAGTGTTGATCACCGCTTGCAAAGAGTGAGCCAAGAATATGCTCCCAAATATCTCCCAGGCTCAGGAGAGCAGAGACCTTCCTGGGAGGGAGAATGGGGGACGGAGGTGGAGGGGCTCCTCACAGTGTGCTCTGAGGCAGGCTTGGCCTAATGGGATGCCCACCAGCCAGTGCCCACTCTCCAGTCCTCTCCTCTCACATCAGTTCCCCTGTGAAAGTGAAAGTCACTCAGTCGTGTCCGACTCTTTGCGACCCCATGGACTATACAGTCCATGGAATTCTCCAGGCCAGAATACTGGAGTGGGTAACCTATCCCTTCTCCAGGGGATCTTTCTGACCCAAGAATCAAACCAGGGTCTCCTGCATTGCGGGCAGATTCTTTACCAAGTGAGCTATCAGGGAGGCCCTCAGTTCCCCTGATCCTCTTCCAATGCAGAGATTCACGGTGGGCTACACAGAAGAATAGGGGTTTGACTAGAAAGAAGTGAGCCTCATGGACAAAAGGACACAGTACTAACAACCTCACCCTGCCAGCATTTCTGCATCGGAAAAGACCCTGATGCTGGGAAAGATCGCAGGCAAAAGGAGAAGTGGGAGGCAGAGAATGAGATGATTGGATGGCATCACTGATTCAGTGGACATGAATCTGAGTAAACTCCGGGAGACAGTGGAGGACAGGGGAGCCTGGCGTTCTGCAGTCTCCGGGGTTGCAAAGAGTAGAACATGATTTAGGGACCGAACAACAACAACCAGGTTCCCCATGGAAAGAAAAACCTGTGGACACCAAGTACTTGATGAAATTAGTATAAAACATGGCCACCAATGTGTAGATTTTAGTCTAATCCCTTGACTGATCACTGGCTACCTTTAAGAAATAAGTTGCTCCTGGATACAATAACTGAGACCTCTTGACTTTAAAGAAATGGAAAGAGGACCTATTAGGCATGGAATCGCCCTTCAAGCCTCCCTTGTGTGTGGGAAGCACAGAGCAGACCTCCGGATCCTGGAGAGGCCCAACATGGGGCCTGCTTCCTCTCAGGGGAAGCTCCGAGCTCCCTTCTCCCAGGCCCTTCAGCCGAGGCCGAGCTTCTCAGAAGTACCTGCTCATGTGAGTCCGAGGCCTCGACAAGGGGTGTACCTCCGGAAGCTGGGTGCTTGCTGCTGTACCACATATTTAGTTAGAACAGAGGTCAGCCTTGCCCAGCAGTTTTTCAAATCCTACCCCTTCCTGAGTCAGGCTTCTTGGGAGATGTCTTATACAGCTGCACACTGTTTGTAATCCCAGGTGGGTTATAATCTAATTCATCTGCCTCTCAGAGACTCCCTCCTTTCTTCTTAGAGATGCAAAATACCAACAGCACCTCCTTAGCCCAAAGGAACCAGAAGCCCACAACCCCTCTGTTAGTAGGAACCATCAACCTCAAGAATATGGCACTATCCAGAGAAGGTGCAATGTGTCACCCAACCCCAAGAGGGACAACTAAGGTCATCGAAAGAGACAAGTGTGAACGATTCTCCAGGAGACATTGGATGGATGTGGGTGAGTTTGGTGTGGTCAAGGCCTATAACTCAAGGAAGAGAAAATGAATCTTCCATAGGATCCATCAGTTTGACCCATTATTTATTCCCATAGTAACCTTGAAAATCCATCTTTCATCCAGTATTATCTAAAAGGAATACTGTTTTCTTCTGGGACTTCCTTCACTGTTCCTAAGATGCATTAGGGGCTTCCCTGGTGGCTCAGTGGTAAAGAATCTGCCTGCCAATGAGGAGTTGTGGGTTCTACCACTGGGTGGGGAAGATACCCTGGAGAAGTAAATGGCTACCCACTCTTGTATTCTTCCCTAGAAAATCCCATGGACAGAGGAGCCTGGTGGGCTACATTCCGTGGGGTTACAAAAAGAGTCGGACATGACACAGTGACTAAACCACAAGCTGCATTAACCCAGAAAAAGAAATGCAAAAAGGCAAAATGGTTGTCTGAGAAATACAAAGCTGAGAAAAGAAGAGAAGCAAAAGGCAAAGAAGACTAGGAAAGATATACTCATCTGAATGCAGAGTTCCAAAGAATAGCCAGGAGAGATAAGAAAGCCTTCTTAAGTAAACAGTGCAAAGAAATAGAGGAAAACAATGGAATGGGAAAGACTAGAGATCTCTTTAAGAAAATTAGAAATACGAAGAGAACATTTCATGCAAAAGGGCACAATAAAGAACAAAAATGGTATGGACCTAACAGAAGCAGAAGATATTAAGAAGAGGTGCAAGAATACACAGAAGAACTGTACAAAAAGGGTCTTAGTGACGTGGATAACCACAGCGGTGTGATCACTCACCTAGAGCCAGATATCCTGGAGTGTGAAGTCAAGTGGACCTTAGGAAGCATTACTACAAACAAATCTAGTGGGAGGTGATGGAATTCCAGCTGAGCTATTTCAAATCCTAAAAGATGATGCTGTGAAAGTGCTGTACTCAATATGCCAGCAAATTTGGAAAACTCAGCAGTGACCACAGGACTTGAAAAGATCAGTGTTCATTCCAATCCCAAAGAAGAGCAATACCAAAGAATGTTCAAAACCATCACACAATTGTGCTCATTTCACATGCTAGCAAGGTAATGCTCCAAATCCTTTAAGCTAGGTTTCAACAGTACATGAACTGAGAACTTCCAGATATTCAAGCTAGATTTAGAAAAGGCAGAGGAACTACGGATCAAATTGCTAACATCCGTTGGATCACAGAAAAAGAAAGGGAATTCCAGAAAAACTTCTACTTCTGCCTTACTGACTATGCTAAAGCTTTTACTGTATGGATCACAAGAAACTGTGGAAAATTTTTAAAGAGATGAGACTACCAGACCACTTTCCCTGTCTGAGAAACCTGTATGCAGGTCAAGAAGCAACAGAACCGGACATGGAACAACGGACTGGTTCCAAATCAGAAAAGGAGTATGTCAAGGCTGTATATTGTCACGGCTGTATATTGTCACCCTGCTTATTTAACTTATATGCAGAGTACATCATGTGAAATGCTGGGCTGGATGAAGCCCAAGCTGGAATCAAGACCACTGGGAGAAATACCAATAACCTCAGATATGCAGATGATTCCACCCTAATGGCAGAAAGTGAAGAGGTACTAAAGTGCCTCTTGATGAAGTGAAAAAGCAGATTTAAAACTCAACAATCAAAAAACTAAGATCATGGCATCTGGTCCCATCACTTCATGGCAAAATAGAAGGGAAAAAAAATGCAAACAGTGACAGTCTCTTTTCTTGGGCTCTGAAATCACTGAGGTCGGTGACTGTAGCCATTAAATTAACAAATGTTTGCTCCTTGGAAGGCAAGCTATGACAAACCTAGACAGCATATTAAAAAGCAGAAACATCATTTTGCCAACAAAGGTCTGTATAGTAAAACTATGATTTTCTAAGTGGTCATGTATGGATATGAGAATTGGACCATAAATAAGGCTGAGTGGTGAAGAATTGATGCTTTCCAACTCTGGTGCTGGAGAAGACTCTTGAGAGTCCCTTGGACAGCAAGGAGATCAAACAAATCAATCCTAAAGGAAATCAGTCCTGAATATTCATTGGAGGGACTAATGCTGAAGCTCCAATATTTTGGTCACCTGATGCAAAAAGTGGACTCATTGGAAAAGACCCTGATGCTGAGAAAGATTGAGGGCACAAGGAGAAGGGGGCAACAGAGGATGAGATGGTTGGATGGTATCATTGACTCAGTGGACATGAGTTTGAGCAAACTCTGGGTGTTAGTGAAAGACAGGGAAGTTTTATGTGCTGCAGTCCATAGGGTTGCAGAGTTGGACATGACTGAGTGAATAAGCAGCAACAACAACTATCATTTCATGAGTTGGTGGAACATGCAGGTCTCTGGGCTATGCCCTGGAAAGGCAAGGGTGAACAAGACTCCATATGATATTGCATTGCCCTTACTCTGCTCAGGAGACAAATTGACAGTTACAATTCAGAGTGATCAGGAAAACACAGGGGACCCCATTCCAGTTGACCTGGTAAGCAAGGTGTGAGAAGTGCCTTTATGGGGTCCAGTTCCACACAGGAATCCCAGAAGAATCACAGCCAAGGACAATGGTTTGGAGAAGAAATGTCATTTAGATCACTAGGGGAATTAACACCTGACCCTCTCATAGTCTTTTTAAGAAGGGACTATTCCAAGTGCTTAGGATATACTAACTCATTGTATTCTCACACTAATCCTATGAGGTATGTAATTATTATCTTCACATTATCACTAAAGAAAGCAAGGCTCAGAAATTTAAGGAGTTTGTTCAAGACCATGAGGATGGCATACCTCAGATTCTCACCCAGATGGTCTGGCTCTGCAGACCATGCTCTTAGCCAGCTCCTTTTGTGGCCTCTACGAAAATAATAAAAATCTCAAATCTGGATACAGAAAGCAGAGAATGAACAATGAAGTATGAAAGGAGGATCAGGGACTTTGCATAGTATACTGAGACCTTATTTCTCAAACTGGGGTGCAGATATTACCAAGGCTATATGATGATGGCTCAGGGGTCACGACAACCCATCATCCATTACTTTGGAAGTTAAAATGTATATAAACTTCATTTTGTTGGCACATCACATAAAAGCAAGCAGCTATTTGATCCTACAAGTTGTATTCAATCAAATGTTTTGTTGATCACATAGGATTTACAAAACAAAATACACTTACTTCTGTTTCTCACCATTGAATTCCCTGATAATGCAAAAGCACAGAAAATTGTTCTCTGCATATGTGTGTGTGATTTGGCACTTATTATTTTCATTTATTTTAAAGCATTGTGATCTTAAATTTGAGAATATTTGTCAGCGATTAAAAACTGGAAGTTTTAAGCACTAATTCGAAAGTGGTTAAGACTGCAAAATTAGCCAAACCTAGAAATAACCTGGAATCACTGACCAAGAAAGCCATGACCTTACCTTACTATACACTTGATAGGAGGAAAGTACTATGCTCAGTCACTCAGTCATGTCCAACTCTTTGAGACCCCATGGACTGTAGCCAAACAGGCTCCTCTGTGCATTTGATTTCCCAGGCAAGAACAGTTGAGTGGGTTGTCATTTCCTTCTCCAGGGAGTCTTCCCTATCCAGGGATCAAACCTGTGTCTCTTGCATTACAGGAAGATTCTTTTACTGCTGAGCCGCCAAGGAAGCCCATGTGCTAACTAGCCACAATTAGTGAACAGAGTTTATTTCAGAAGATAGCTTTAAAAGTCTGAGTGTAAATCTTTCTTAAAATATATACTTTGTTACTGCGTAATTTTTGTTTTTTCACTGCAAGGGTCTTAAACTTTGATGTATCTTGTGTAAGAAGACTGAACCATAAAAGCATAACTTCCAGGGATAGAATCCGGGTGTCTCACATTGCAGGCAGATTCTTTACTATCTGACCACTAGGGAAGCCATAACTGCATATATATTTGACATTAATGTTTTATTCCCGAAAATTTTGTAGAGTATTTATCTGAACTTCTTCAACCCCAAAGCCAATTTTAGATAGGGCCAATATTATGAAAAAAATCAAACAAACAAAATAACACTTAATATTTTTTTTGAATCACTATAAAAAATCAGCTTGAAAGGTGAAATGCAAGTAATGAGTAATGAGAGGCGGGAGGGAGAAGATATGGCCGAATCAAAGTAAGGTCAAAAAGAGGCACCCATGCTGAAAAGAGTGTCACTGTTGAATAATACTATCACAAACTGCTTTTTATTGCGCTCAGAAATATATTCTTGAACAACTGGTTGAAGAACTGAAATCAATTTGATTCTTTAATATATCACTATATAAAACACTGGTGTTGTTTTGTGGTCATTTTACTTGCTTTTCCTATATTATTTTTACATTAAAAATATTTGGATTAAAATGTTAGTTTCTAAGGAGTAACATGATATAAATATTTTCAAAATAAATAAATTTTAAAATGCTTGTATACATGTAAAATAATATGCATGCACATGTATACACATATAATGTGTGTGCTCAGATGGGAATGGGCCTTCCCTGGTGACTCAGATGGTATAGAATCTGCCTGCAATGCCAGAGACCCACGTTCAATCTCTGAGTTGGGAAGATCCCCTGAAAAAGGGAATGGCTACCCACTCCAGTATTCCTGACTGGAGAATTCCATGGACAGAGGAGCCTGATGGGCTACAGTCCATGGGATCACAAAGAGTCAGACACAGTCAATCCTAAAGGAAATCCATCCTGAATATTCACTGGAAGGACTGAAGCTGAAGCTCCAATACTTTGGCCACCTGATTTGCAAACAGTGGACTCATTGGAAAAGACCCTGATTCTGGGAAAAATTGAAAGCAGAAGGAGAAGGGGACAACAGAGGATGAGATGGTTGAATGGCATCACTGACTCAATGGACATGAGTTTGAGCAAACTCCGGGAGATGGTGAAGGACAGGGAAGCCTGGAGTGCTGCAGTCCATGGGGTTGCAAAGAGTCGGGTAAGACTGAGCAACTGAACAACAACAACAGATGGGAATATGGCTCAGATCAAAACCACAGTGCATCCTTGAATACATTAGTCACCTTTGTATTCTTCTCTGAAAAAGCATCACCCAAAAAGTACATCTCTTGAATTTTTCAGTGTGTTCAGTGGAGTAAAAAACAGATAAATCTTATTTAATAAAGAAAGTGTTGTGAATATTCATCTCTTAAGATAAAGCCAAAATGAAATGAGATGTGGCTTTGAAAACTTACTCTACTCTGCAATATGTATATTTGTTTAACCCAAGAAATAATTGAGGTGTGATTTTCTAATAAGGACTAAACAGCTCTTTTTGTCGTAGAAAGGATGAAACATAACAGAGACCGGGATCCTGAATAAAGTGAAGTATTTCATTGCTTTCCACCATGATTAAACAGTGGTCCAGAAATTTTGGTTCTCTGGATGTATTTCAAATGTTCTATGAACAAATGAAAAACAAAATTGAATATTTATTGATGTTTGGCAATTGAATGATGAGAATTAATTTGGGAGTTTTGTTTTTGAGGCTCATATTCCATTTACATGTCGTGAAAGTTACAGAACAGGAAAATGAAGAACACTGCCAGGCATGCTTCTCTAGATAGACCATATACTTTATCATCCAGAGCAGTAATGGAAGTATGTCCTCTTACTTGAGAATGAAAGTTGGCCCTATTTAGTAGTATGCCAGGATAATGTTATAAACCAGGATTGTCAAAGTACTCCAATAAAATCTGCCATTATATATTTTGCCATATACCCTGAGACATCTCACCTCCTCCCTAAAAAGAAAAAAAAAAGAATAAAAATGAAAAGCAAAAGAAAATATAATGTGGCATCATTTCCCTGGTGATGGTGAATTTTCTGTCAACTTGACTAGGACATGGGTGTCTAGTTATTTGGCTAAACATTATTTATGGGTGTGTCTGAGATGGTGTTTCTGGATGAGGTTAGTATTTGAATTGGTAGACTGAGTAAAGGAAGTTGCCCTTCTCAGTTTAAGTGGACCTCATCCAAGTTGTGGAGGGTCTGAATAGAACAAAAAAGTGGTAGATGGAAAAACTGGCTCTCTGTCTGACTGAGCTGGGACATCAGTCTTCTCCTTCACGTGGGCTAGAAATCATCCCTTTGACCCCCTGGTTCTCAGGCCTAGGGGCTTGGACTGAAAATATATCACTGACTTTCCTGGGCCTCCAGGTTAGAGGTGGCAGATTATGGAACTTCTCATATAATCAATCAATATTTTTCTCTCTCCCCTACCCTATATATATTCTGTTTCTCTAGAGAATCTTAATACACCCTGAGATAGTGAAAGAAATTGACAAGCTGACTATTCAGATGGGCCCCTTCCCTCCACCCCTTCCATCTCTGATCTTGTACCACATGGTTGTACTTTATCTGCTTCAATCCTTGTGAGTATTTCTCTGGAAAAGTTGAAAAGAATGCCACAGACTCACTCCCAGTGTCCATCACAGCACTCATTAATTACAATAGCCAGGACATGGAAGCAGTCTAAATTCTCATCAACAGATGAGTGGAAAAAGAAGATGTGGTACATATACCCAATGGAATATTAATCAGCCATAAGAAAGAATGAAATAACGCCATTTGTAGCAAGATGGACATGCCTCAGTTCAGTTCAGTCACTCAGTCATGTCAGACTCTTTGTGACCCCATGGACTGCATCATGCCTGGCATCCCTGTCCATCACCAAGTCCTGGAGCTTGCTCAGACTCATGTCCATCGAGTTAGTGATGCCACTGAACCATCTCATCCTCTGTCATCCCCTTCTTCTCCTGCCTTCAATCTTTCCCAGCATCAGGGTCTTTTCCAATGAGTCAGTTCTTCGCATCAGGTGGCCAAAGTATTGGACTTTCAGCTTCAACATCAGTCCTTCCAATGAATATTCAGGACTGATTCCCTTTAGGATGGACTGGTTGGATCTCCTTGTAGTCCAAGGGACTCTCAAGAGTCTTCTCCAATACCACAGTTCAAAAGCATCAGTTCTTTGATGCTCAGCTTTCTTTATAGTCCAATTCTCACATCCATACATGACTACTGGAAAAGCCATATCTTTGACTAGACAGACCTTTGTTGACAAAGTAATGTCTCTACTTTTTAATATGATTTCAAGCTTGTCATAGCTTTTCTTCTAAGGAGCAAGTGTCTTTTAATTTCATGGCTTCAGTCACCATCTGCGGTGATTTTGGAGCACAAGGAAATAAAAGTCTCTCACTGTTTCCATTATTTCCTCATCTATTTGCCATGAAATGATCAAGAAAGTTGAGCCTCGAAGAATTGATGCTTTTGAACTGTAGTGTTGGAGAAGACTCTTGAGAGTCCCTTGGACAGCAAGGAGATCCAACCAGTCCATCCTAAAGGAAATCAGTCCTGAATATTCATTGAAGGACTGATGCTGAAGCTGAAACTCCAATACTTTGGCCACCTGATGCGAAGAACTGACTCATTCGAAATGACCCTGATGCTGGGAAAGATTGAAGGTGAGAGGAGAAGGGGATTACAGAAGATGAGATGGTTGGATGGCATCACCAACTCAATGGACATGAGTTTGAGTAAACTCCAAGAGTTGGTGATGGACAGGGAGGCCTGGAGTGCTGCAGTCCATGGGGTCACAAAGAGTCTGACACGACTGAGCGACTGAACTGAAACTGAACTGATGGGACTGGATGCCATGATCTTAGTTTTCTGAATGTTGAGTTTTAAGCCAACTTTTTCACTCTCCTCTTTCACTTTCATCAAGAGGCTTTTTAGTTCTTCTTCACTTTCTGCCATAAGGGTGATGTCATCTTCATATCTGAGGTTATTGATATTTCTCCTGGCAATTTTGATTCCAGTTTGTGCTTTATCCAGCCCAGCATTTTGCTTAATGTACTCTGCATACAAGTTAAATAAGCATGGTGACAATATACAGCCTTGACGTACTCCTTTCCTGATTTGGAACCAGTCTGTTCTAACTGTTGCTTCTTGAGCTGCCTACACATTTCTCAGGAGGCAGGTATTTCTAGGATGGCCTAGAGACTATCATAGTGAGTGAAGTAAGTCTGACAGAGAAAGACAAATACTGTGTGATATTGCTTATATGTGGGATCTAAAAAAAATGGTACAAGTGAACTTATTTACAAAACAGAGTAACAGATTTAGAAAACAAACTTCTGGTTACCAAGGAAGAAGGGCGTGGAGGGATAAATTGGGAGACTGAGATTAATATGTACACACCACTATCTATATAATAGATAACTAATAAGAACCTACTACATAACACAGGGAATTCTATTCAATACTTACTCTGTAATAAACTATATGGGGAAAGAATCTTAAGAAAGAGTGGATATATGTATAACTGATTCACTTTGCTGTATAACGAAACTAGCATTGTAAATCAACTATATGCCAATAAAAATTAATTTTTAAAAAAGAATCCCATAGGCAAACTGGACTCACTGAAGGAGCACAGATCAGAGAGAAGTCTTACAAGATTTGATTTGAGAACACTCACTCACTGGTGCTGCACAAAAGCTGACAGAGAGAGGCAGGGTAAAAACTGAGACATGTATTCACCTGATGTGGTCAGTCATCCAGGTAAGAACTCATATGAGAGCTGGAGCTCAGAACCAGAATATGAAATACATGAAAGGGACAAAGAAGCTTTAACAGTTCAGATCATAAGTGGCTCTGGTCAACCACAGAAACTCTTTCTAACCTGACTCCATATACCAGGATGGAGTCCAACCTACTCCTAGTCAATTGACTCAGTGTTTCAAGGCTCCAGTTCCAAATTTCTATTGGCAAGGATCTGAAATGGCAAAGAATTCCCACTTTCTGTAGTTGAGGCCAGAGATGGGTTCACCAGATACAAACATGGCAACCCAGACCCATTTCCAGGTAATGGGGAATTCAGGAAATGGAAGTATCACATGTTTTCTTTAGTAAACATCTGCATGTTAAATAGGAATTGGGTTCTAAGCATAGCAGAGAAGAAGAAAAATGAAATAGAAGGAAATTAACATTTGTTTAAAAAGTGGCAATATGATGGTCATTGTGCAAGGCACTTTGCACATCTGCTTGTGATCTTTCTTCTGAGGTAGAAACAATTCTTCCTGCTTTATAGATGGAGTGAGGTAAATTTCCCATGGCTATGTGGTTGTTCACATAGGATTCAAGATTCTAGGCAGACACATCTCATCCTAACCTCTGCGAGATGCTATTTGACCTCACATGCAGGGATGCTTAGCTTTGGGACCACCCCTTGTAGCTCAGACAATAGAGAATCTGCCTGCAATGCAGGAGACCTGGATTCAATCCCTGGGTTGGGAAGACCCCCTGGAGAAGGGAATGGCAACCCACTCCAGTACTCTTGCTTGGAGAATCCCATGGACAGAGGAGCCTGGTGGGCTACTGTCTGTGGGGTCACAAAGAGTCAGATACGATTGCACAACTAACACTAACCCTTTCTTGGAACCACATTTTGCTTCCTGGCAAGAAAACAGGAAGTCCCCAATATAGTCTCTAGCTAGCCTCTTTCTGGAACAAGTAGATCTTCCTCAAGTTCTTTTCATGATTAAATTTTATCCCTAAAGGCCCCAAATTAGATCACTTATATCTATGAGTTCTGCTTCATCTATGTAATTAAAAATGTTAATCCAGTGCCTTCCATATGCCAAGCCCCAGGGCATGCTACAGGCTATATAAAGGCTGACCCTGCCCTCAAGGAGCTCTCAGTATAGAAGAGATCAGACTAGAGTATAAACAATCACAATGCAAGGCAAAAACAGTACCATGTTAAAGATACATTTGGAGTGATAGGGAAATTTTAAGAGATCATCCAAGGAAAACTTCATAGATACAAAGAAATTTGGGCTGGGCTGGAAGGATACACTGAAATTCAATGTGTGGCATTGGTATAAACTGTCCCAGGTGGGGAAAAGCATAAACAGAGGCCCAGAGGCTGGTAATTTAGGAGCATGGGCAGGCTGGGAACAGCAAGCAGCAGTTTAGTGATGATGAAGCCCCACTGAAAGGCAGTGAGGAGCGAGTGCCAGATGTTTTCCTCATTCTGACACTGAGTGCAATTGGGTTCCTGGCTATTCTCAGGAGCGGCATGGCAATCTTCAAGGTTGATGCAAGGCTGAGTCTTTCTATCTCTGTGCAGACTTTTTTCCTTTTGATGAGACCCTGGCCATGTGAAATCCACCTTGTCTCCTGCTACTGTTATCAAACCTCATGCTTGCATTCAAAATAGGGTCAGGAAAGAAGAGAAGAAAAGGGCAATTGATTTGTATGTTTCAGTCATTTCCTTGGGAACACGCTGAGCTTTCGCTCTGGGGTGACTGTGAAAGAGACCCTGCCTGTGATTAGATCTGTCAGGCAGTAGCTGTGTTACGCCTGGTACCTGGGGAAATGAAACCACGGGCAATTGCCAATGTCTGCATGCCCGGGGAGCTGTCTGTGTGCAGCACAATAATAGGCCAGTCTGTGTGCATGTGCACAGGAACCATAGAGCAGGGGGATTGTAGATTTGAATCAGAGTTGGAAAACACTCTCTAAGGCCCCTTCTTAGATCGCAGAGTATATGATTCTGTATATATGAGCAGATGCACACTATGGAATGATGCCTAAGGATGGGTAGAGTCAAGAGCAGGGTCCTCATCTTCCCCTTTGTCTTGACCATATGCGTTCCAAATACCACGCACCTAGAGTGGCATCTCCAAAACGTAAGTCTGACCACATCACCCTCCCTTTCTTACTTAGAAACCTTCAATGTCCCCCAGTTATCTAGAGGATGAGCCCAAGCTGCCCAAGAGTTGCTGTGACCTGGCCTCAGCTCCTTTCTCCAGCTTTAGTCTCCTTCCTCACATCACCCTTCCTGGTCCAGTCACAATGGGCTGTTTGCAGTTCCTGCACACATCCTCCTGCTCACATTGCCTCCCTCCACCCTGCCCCCTCCAGGAACCCCTCCCCCACCCTCCCACAGGTCTATATTTTCTTTCTCAATCTTCCTACCCAGGTAACATCCACCCTTCCATCTTTTTAAGACTCGGCTCAGTTCTTATTTCCTTCAGAAACCCTCTCTGACTACACCAGTCTCAGAGTGGTACCCATATGTCTACCTCCTGCTTAGACCATTGAATTCTAAACTACCTGTTTAAACAAATCCTTCTATAAACTGTAACCTCCTCGAAGTCAGTACTTGATTGTATGTATCTGACCCTCTCATACTAAGCACAATTTCCGGCACAGTGCTGCATGCAGTGACTGTTAGTTGCAAAAATATCAGGTGAAAAGGATGGATGGATGGGAGATGGAAATGTGTCTACAAATGAGATACATTCTAGGGTTCTATTTACCACCTTGATGGGATGATTAATTTTATGTATCAATTTGACTAGGTCAGTGGCTAGAGAGAGAGCTGGCTAAGCATGATTTCTGGGGATGTCTACGAGAGCATTTGTGGAAGATATGAGCATCTGAATTGGTGGCCTGGGAAAAGCAGATGACCCCCTCCCATGTAGGTAGGCATCATCCAAACCACTGAGGGGCTCAAGAGAACAAAGAGGTGGAGGAAGGTTGAATTCTTTTTCTGCCCAGCTGCAAGAGCTGAGTCAGAGCTGAGTCAAAGGTCTTCTCTTGCCTTCAGCACTTCTGCCTCTCAGGTCCTCAGATTCAGATTCACCAATGTCTCTCCAGCTCCGCTTTTGAAATGGATCAGTACCTCTCCTGAGTCTCTAGCTTGTAGACAACAGACTGTGAGAGTCTTTGCCTCCATAATCACGAGGAACCGATGCCTTCTAATGACTCTAGTAAAAATAAATAGGATATCCTATTGGTTCTGTTTCTCTGGAGAACCCTAACTAATACACTTGGCAAGGTGTTATTTTAACTTGACAGAAGGAGCTACTGCGACACAGAAAGGCAAATATCATACAGCTAACACTAAAGGTTAAAACTGCGGTCCAAATCCCCTTTTCCTACCCAAGTGCTCATTGTTCTGTCCTTTGGCACCCCTCGGTGACTAAATACCCATTGCTTCTCAAATCCTGAATTGCTAGACTCAGAATTCTACAGCTCAAGCAAACCTAAAAGAAGGTTCATCCTCCCTCATCTTCCTATTTTCTCTTCTTAGTAGATAATTAAGATCTAGAAGTGGTCAAATGACTTGACACCTCATTCATCCTTCAGCATCTTGCTCAGTCATAACCACGACTGTCATCCTAAGTAAATGTAGAATTATGGGCGTGATCGATGCTGCAGAGAAGAAGGCAAGCACAAGAGCCGACAATGCAATAAACGAGACTAACCGAATCAGCACTCTGATGATTAGCTAATTAATCATTAAATAAATATTCATTGACTAAATAATATGTGCTGGCGACTCTCCTAAATGCTGAGTACATAACAGTAAGTAAACAGTCTAAGTCCCTGCTGCGTGGACCTTACATGTTAGTGGGAGAGAAGAGACAATAAATACATGAGGAATTAGATGTTATCTTGGATAATAGACATTAACTGGCAAAGAAAAGGGAGTAGTCCAAGAGTTACAAAGAGCATAGACAAGAGCAAAGGAAGAGTGTAGAATGTTTGAGGACCTAAAAGATTTCTTTGATTGGAACAGGGAGATAAGAGTGTCCCCAAAAGAGATCAGAGCTAGTTAGTCAGGTCTCAGATCATGCTGGGCCTGGAAGGTCATGTTGAATTTAGATTAGATCCTCAGGGCAAGAAAAATCATTGATAAGTTTTAAATAGGAACTGGCATGATTAGAGGTATGTATGTGTGTGTGTTTTAAATATCTGGTTGCTATGAAGAAAATTGTTTGGAAGTGAATAGTCATAACTCTGGAGAGATAAATTAGGTACTTCTCCCAGTAGTTCAGGTGAAAGACAGTGGTGGCCTTGACTTGGATGCAGCAAGGAAAAATTAAGAGGAGAAAAAGGAGATGTCAAGGGTTGATACCTGTGTTTCTGTTTTGCAATTGGTTAGTTGATTATGCCGTTCAATGAGAGTAATAACACAGGAGAGGACCATATTTGGGACCGGAAGAGTCAGCAGTCCAGGAATAAAGATGTGAACATATCCTGTTGAGATTCTCATGAAGCATCGGAGTGGTGGTATTAGGTGATCAATTAGGTTATATGAATCTGCAGTTCACAAGAGATTGGGGCTGGAAATGTAAGTCTGCTGCTGCTGCTGCTGCTAAGTCGCTTTAGTCGTGTCCGACTCTGTGCGACCCCATAGACGGCAGCCCACCAGGCTCCCCCGTCCCTGGGATTCTCCAGGCAAGAACACTGGAGTAGGTTGCCATTTTCTTCTCCAATGCATGAAAGTGAAAAGTGAATCAGTCGTGTCCGACTCTTAGCGACCCCATGGACTGTAGCCTACCAGGCTCCTCCGTCCATGGGATTTTCCAGGCAAGAGTACTGGAGTGGGGTGCCATTGCCTTCTCTGAATGTAAGTCTAGGAATCTTGAAATTTGGAGAGAATATTGGAATGGATGAATTCACCATAGGGAAAGATAGGAGAAGATGAGAAAAGTTCTAAAGAACTCCAACATGAAGAAGAGTTCAGCAGAGGAGACAGAAACAAAACAAAGGGATAAAGGAGGAGATTATAATGTTCCAGAGACCAAGGAAAGTTTCAGCGAGGGAGGAGCATGGAATGCTGCTGAGATTTCACATGAGGTGCTGGCTGAAGACTGTCCATTGGATTTGCAACAAGGTGGTTATTAACCACCTTCTCAAAGGCAATTCAAAAGAAGAAAGCCAGATAGAATGGGTTGAAGAGTGGTTGGGAGGTGAGTTTGTCTAAACACCACGTTACCATTGTTTTGGAAGAGTTGGCTGTAAAGGAAAGTAGTTTCTATCATAAATGTGCTTAAATGATGAATTTTGGTTTTTTACTCAATATCTACCCACATTGCTGGGCTGTAAACTTACGATTAGGCAATAACATCTTTCTTGTTTACGTCTGCATATTCAAGAACACGCTTCTCAATTCATGGTTAATCTTTGTAACATTTAATAAGTGAACAAAAATGAGTAAATAAAAATTTAGAAAATATCTTGAACAACTTTTCTGGAAAATGATAAAGTTGCATTTAGAATATATTCATGACATTGGAAGTTAATTTGTTGAAAGCAGCTCTATTGCCATGCTCTGTCACTTTCAGGGAGAGACTTTGGGCTGAAAGAAACCATAGTCCCTGCTCTGCCCTTTTTGGGAAAAGAATTCCACTCTGACTGTTGTTGCCTTGAAACTTTCCCTTTTTCTTTGTCTCCCATGCTACTGCCTTAACTCCAGCCTTTATTATTTCTCACCTATTCTAATGCGATTTTTAAGGGCTCTATGCACGATAATGCCTTTGCTGCTATCTGTAAATCAAAAGCAATAACACCAAACAGTAAAACCGAAGCTTATGCATATGCTGATATTAAAAGAACTTGTCTCTGTATTTCACTGCTTGCAAGATTCTGGATAAATCATGTAGCAAACACAGGCTCATTCACCCCTGCATTATTAGCACCCTAAGCATGAGCTTAACCCACCTACTGAGGAATTTATTATTCCTCCAGGCCTCCCTCTCTCCAGTTCACCCTCTACCAGAGTGATACTAAGGCAGAAATGCAGTCTTTTCACGTGAAATCCTTCATTGGCTCCTCAGGTCCTACAGGACAAAGTTTGTTCTCCTTAGCCTGGCTTACAAGGCTTTCTGTTTTGTGATTGCTGGAAACTCCCTGGAATCAACCTTTGCCACAATACAGATGTACTCCAGCCTGTCTGGATTGTTTATAGCTCCCTGGACACCCCTTGGGAACTCACAGATTTGTGTATTTGCATGACCTGATCTTTCTGCCCGGAATCTCTCTCTCCAACTTCGCTCACCTTCCCACATCTCTCCAAACTTAGCAAAAAGTCACCTGTTCTTCTAGGCTTTCAAAGTCTTGGTTATGTCTGTGCCATTGTAGCCCATTTTGGTTTTGCCAAATCTATCAAGCATACCGCAACTGACCTCATCTCTTGCCCACATGACTCTTCGTAATAGTGACAGCCAACATTCACTGACCATTTAATGAGCTTTATGTGGGTCATCTCATGATTCTCACAACAACCCTACTGACAGAAGGAACTATCAATATTGTATTTCACATTCAACAAAGTTGAGACCTCGTGACTCGTCCAAGGTCATACAAGAGAGAAAGCAAGAATTTGAACCAAACTATCTAATGCTAGAATACTTGCTTTTAACCACTGAACTAGCCTGTGAACTTCTTGAGTGCAAGGAGGGAACCTCATCCATCTACATGTTGCTAGATCTTTGCACTAGATTTGGAAAAATGAGAAGTTAGTGGATGTTTGCTATATGAACAAAATGAATGAATAAATTACTTCATCAGGGTTTATTTCTTGAATCTCCTAGACATTGTTAGGAAAATTAAATTATGTGCATTTTTCTTTAATGTTCTAATGAGAGTTCAAAATAGAATTGAGTCTAGCATAAGTCAAAGGGGTGAAAGCAGTGGAAGGCTTTCCACGTGAATGAGAGGTTAGATTTGTTTGGTCTCATGTCAAGAGCTTGAATTAGGGCCACGGGAAGAAAGAATCAGGGAAATCATTTTGTTTTCCCTCACTAGGAATTAAAATAATTTCACTTATAGAGCTGTATAAAAATGGAATAGGCTGCCCAGTAAGGGGATGAGGTCCCCATTCCTGGGGGTGTGCAAGCAAGAGACTGAAGGACCACTGGATGCGATGTTGCGGAGGAACTTTAATGATCTAATGAGGCATTTTATTGGATGACCATGAAGCTCTTTTCCATCCAGAAATTATATGAGTCTATGAAACAGAAAAAGGAAGGGGAAAGACAAAGAACTCAAATTGGAACAGATGAGGCAATATGTTTTAATTTTCCTGTTGGTGTAACTGAAAGTCTAAATTTATGGATGAGCAACATTTGTGAGGATTTAATCCTTCAAATCGAAGAGAACAGGCAGATGGAAATAAGCTAATTGAAAGAAGTTACTATGAGGATCCTTCTCTTTATGGGATTGGTGCTGCCCCTGTTCTCTTCCACCCTTGAGCCTCATCATTTCTACCACCTACAATGGAGGTGACTTTCCTGGGAGTAAAATGTGAACAGGGAGAAACAGAAATGGGCACTCTGACAGTGGGCCTGTTTTGAGGGAAGAAGGGACAGGCAGAGGGGAAAAAAAGCTCCAGCAGAGGACTGATGGAAGAAATGAGGGAAAATCCCAAGCTGGCTGGTAGGGCAGAACTTTGTGAAGAAATTCTGCATTTCTGTAGAGGTACTGGAATTAAGGGTGATGGCTCTAACCCCAGAGGCAGGGGAGAATACCTCCACCAACTTCTAGGATCTCAGGTTTTCCTCAGCTTATGGGAGAAAAAGGAAAGAACAAAGAGAGACCCAAGAGTGAAAAGCAGCATCTGGTGGGGCCATGGCAGTCTTGGCTTGTTGGAGAAGCTAAGCTCCAAAGTGTGGACCAGGCGGTGGCTATGTGAAAGGAAGATGGTCAGAGGATGCAGCAAGTGCCCTGTAGGAGTGGCCAGGCCACAGCGTCAGAAAGGGTGATTCTGGCCTGAATGTGGTCATTAAAGCTGAGTTTGGGAGACCTTCTAATATCAGAGAACAATGGGGGTTAGGGGGTGGAAACCTGAGTAAGTTACTGGTATGGTCAAAATGTTCCCTTTGTTACTGTCTCTTTCCTGAACCTATAAATTCTTAGTGACACCTTTAGATATTACTCAGGCAGCTTGAGCATAAAAATACTACCTTGTTTATATTTTTCCCCAGAGTGTAGCACAGTGCCTGAGATACCATGCACTGTTTCTTAAATGATCGACTGAATGAATAAATGAATGAAAAGTAATCCTACTTTTGTATTAGGCACTACAAGGAGTAGGGGGTGGAATCTACAAATGAGAAGTACAGCATCCACGTTTCTAAAAAGACTGATGTCAAGTCGGGGAGCTGAAAATGCCTGTGGTTAATCAGTTCAGTTCAGTCACTCACTCACGTCCGACTTTTTGCAACCCCATGGACTAGAGCACGCCAGGCTTCCCTGTCCATCACCAACTCCTGGAGCTTGCTCAAACTCATGTCCATCGAGTCCGTGACACCATCATCTCATCCTCTGTTGTCCCCTTCTTCTCCTGCTTTCATTCTTTCCCAGCATCAGGGTCTTTTCCAGTTAGTCAGTTCTTCATATCAGGTGGCCAAAGTATTGGAGCTTCAGCATCAGTCCTTCCAATGAATATTCAGGGTTGATTTCCTTTAGGGTTGACTGGTTTACTCTCTTTGCAGTCCAAGGGACTCTCAAGAGTCTTCTCCAACACCACAGTTCAAAACCATCAATTCTTTGGTGCTCAGCTTTCTTTATGGTCCATCTCTCACATCCATACATGACTACTGGAAAATAGTTTTGACTAGATGGACCTTTTTTGGCAAAGTAATGTCTCTGCTTTTTAATATGCTGTCTAGGTTGGTCATAGCTTTTCTTCCAAGGAGCAAGCGTGTTTTAATTTCATGGCTGCAGTCACCATCTGCAGTGATTTTGGAGCCCAGAAAAATAAAGCCTCTCACTGTTTCCATTGTTTCCCCATCTATTTGCCATGGAGTAATGGAACTGGATGCTATGATATTCATTTTTTGAATGTTAAGTTTTAACATTTTCACAACTTTTTCACTCTCCTCTTTCACTTTCATCAAGAGGCTCTTTAGTTCCTCTTTCCTTTCTGTCATAAGGGTGGTGTCATCTGCATATCTGAGGTTATTGACATTTCTCCCAGCAACCTTGATTCCAGCTTGTGCTTCATCCAGCCCAGCATTTCGCATAATGTACTCTACATATGAGTTAAATAAGCAGGGTGACAATATACAGCCTTGACATACTCCTTTCCCTATTTGGAACCAGTCCATTGTTCCATGTCCAGTTCTGTTTCTTCCTGACCTGCATACAGATTTCTCAGGAGGCAGGTAAGGTTGTCTGGTATTCCCACCTCTTGAAGAATTTTCCACAGTTTAATGTGATGCACACAGTCAATGGCTTTGGCATAGTCAATGAAGTAGAAGTAGATGTTTTTCATAAATTCTCTTGCTTTTTCTATGATCCAACAGATGTTGGCAATTTGATCTCTGGTTCCTCTGCCTTTTCTATATTGTGGTTAATACAATGGGATAAAGGCTGATGGAGGAGGCAATGCTGACTTTAGGTTGAACCTAGAGGTTACATGCCTCAAATTCTATATGAGCACATTGTAGTTTCATACCAAAGAGCCTTTTCTTTCTCTCTCTTTTTTTAATGTCTGATTGTTGACGTAGTAGACCCACATTTTGAATAACTTAGAAAACGTTAAAAGGTGGGACAAATATAAATCATAAGCTCACCACTCAGCAGAAGCCTATTATTACTATTTAGGCACATCGCTTTCCAGACTTTTTCTTTGCACTCCTTTCCTTCATAATGGAGATCATGTTGCATCTAGGATATGATGTTATTCTTTTCCCCTCCCCCATTTACCATGTTGTTAAAATGTTCTTCCGTAGCATGACATATGAGTTTCTGGTAGTCTATTGTATGTCTGTACCACAACTCGTTAATAATTCTCTTTCTGCTGGACACTTGAGTTCTTCAAAATTTTAATATGATAATTAAATTAGATTCCTATAAAACTGATTCCCAACCAAAAGGCAGAAATCATCTTTACAGTTCTTGATGCACTTTTGCAAACTTGTCTTATTCCATTTGGACTGACAGAACAAATTACCATAGCTTATAAACAACACAAATTTATTTCTCACAGTTCTGGAGCCTGGGGTGTTCAAGATAAGGCACCGGCAGCTTTGGTGTCTGGTGAGGGCCCACTTTGTGTTCCACAGACGACTGGCTGTCTTTCCTTACTTGGCAGAAAGGGACAAGGGCCTCTCTTATAAGGATACACATGCCTTTCATGAGGGCTCCACCCTCATGCCCTAACTGCCTCAAAGATCTCTACCTCAAAATACCGTAACACATTAGGTTTCAACATATGAATTCTGGGGGGACACAGCCATTTTCTATAGCAGCCCTCGAGGACAAATGAACCACCTTATCCTCTTAATAGTTCTTGGTGAGTACCCGCCTTAGCACATGTAGGGGCATTTAAAAATTCTGTCTTGGCACTGAGTTTATGAGAGAGAATCCTTCCCAGTTCTCTGGCCAGGAGAGAAACCAGGTTAAGCAACTGTATTTAAATTTATACCCTATGACTTTTTTAAATTACCAAAACATTAATATAATTAAGTGGTACTGGCAAGGATTGAGATGGTGACTCTTAGATTGTCGATGGAAAGATAAAATTATATAACATTTTCAAAAAGGTAATTTGAGAATACTTCTTAACAAACATCAGTGGCCATGTCATTTCACATCTGAAAATGCTTCCTAAGGAACCAATCCAAAGAAAAAATAGCTACTTTCATTAAGGGGATTATGCAAAAAAAAATGTTAAGCTTCTTTTAAATATTCAACATGTAGGGTAATGTTTAACTAAATTATGGCATACATGTTCAATGAATGTGTGATGCATGCATTTTAAAATATATGAAATCTTTGTGGAAATATGAGAAAACAATAAGATGTTATTTAGATTTAATTATTTTAATATGATGTCAACATATGGGCAGAATGGAAAAGGTCATATAAAAAAGCTGCTTTTGTTGTGTGTAGAAGTAGACACTGCATTTATAATTTTTCTTTTAGTTGCAGGTAACATTTACAGAACATATCATATTTCAGATATTATTTCTGCCATGCACAAAGCACTTTTCATATACTATTTAGAATGTTTCTCATGACACCTCTATTATATTCTTACTATCACTGTATCTATTTAAAAGAGGATGGAATTGAGGTGCAGATAGGTAAAGTAACTTGTCTAAGGTTGCCTGGATAGTAAAAGACAAAACATGTACTCAAATTCAATTCTAATGTACGAGCTGGTGCTCTTAACCACCATACCACGTTGCTTGAATTCCTTTTTTAAAGCTGATAGTTATTTATTTTGTATTGTGGTAAGAACATTTAACATGAGATATACCCTCTTAATTCTAAATGTCCAATACTGTGTTGTGAATGTAAATTTTCTCAAGTTTATCTTGATTTGTTTCCTTTCAACTTTCAGCCTATTCAGCTATTTAGCCCTCCCATCCCCAAGCAAAATGGTGTATAAAAAAACGGTTCCCTACCTAAAAGGCACATAGTAGATGTTTTCAGGGTGAGATCAAGGTCACATGTAATAAGAGATCTTTATAAATCACCTCAACCTGGGAGAGCCACGGAAATCAGTTTGTATTCTACCTTTCAGAAAAACACCCACCTTTCCATTTCTAGTCAGCTGAAGGAGGAATCCTACAGGCCTGGAGGAGCTTCACAAAGATTGGGAAGAATGTATTTGTCCAGAGTAGCTGCTTTTTAGGAAGAGGAAAGGAAATTCCAGGTAAAACTGTAACAAGCAGATATCACAGAGGACAATAGTTATGAGAAAAAGAAGCAACATGGTGTGAAGTATCTCCGGAACACTCAGGTAAAAATATGTTCAGAAATACATCTTAATAGCTACCTTGTGTACATGCCAACACATTCAGGATGAGGATCAATTAAGAGAAGGAATAAAGCACAAAATTGTCAAATAAAATTTCATAGGTATCAGTACAACTTGGTGGAATGCGTATCAAGAGTGAAATATGACAACTGAAAGTTAAGTGTATTTAAAAGAAATAGAAATACAGATAAAACAGAAGAGGAAATGAAGTAGTAGAATATATCTGGACAGGATTGAGTAGTAAGGTAACTGAGAAAGTAAAGTGGGATAAAATGAAAGAGCACAGGAGAGAGGGACTGATGTGATATTGCCATAGACCTAGCAGCTACCACCTGGTTAAACTGCAAAGCTTATGACGCTCTCCTGCAAAGCCAGCCCAGGACCTGGGAGCCTGGGAGATGCCAACATTTCTCATCTCTCTGGCAATCTCCATTTTTGAAAAGGAGAGCATTATACTTCACTGTTTTTGGACATCATCTCCTGAAAGATCGAAGAAGTAACAAAGGAAATGATGATATCAGACTCATTTGGGAGCAAGAAAGGAAACACAGATATCAAAGTAGATAATGAATTAGGAAAAGTGACTCTTCAGGGACACTTGATAAAGTCATATGCTCTAGGCTTGATATTGGCTTTTGAAAAGGTTTAAAAAGTAGAACTTACTACAAAATGAAAAAGTCAAAAATGAAATTCTGTCCTACAAATTGATACGGAAACTGGCTAAAAGTCTTATCCCAACCTGTCCCAAATTTCTCCCAAAATCCCCATAAAAACACTCACAATGTAAAAACTCACAATGAGCAAAACAAAAATGACGAGAAAATGTATTTCTAGAAACCAGTAGAAATTTCACTTGTACAGCAGCTTTTGGATCTGGGTTTAAGAGAGGAAAAAATCATGGGCTGCCTATGTGTGATCTCACAGAAAGACAGAACAAGAAGACACACGCGTCTCCTGCACAGCTGCCTCTTGGCCCAGAGATGTGGACACCAGATAGAAGTTCAAAGCTTGTACTGAGGGACCGATGGCTATGAATTGAACCCCCTGCTGCTGACTTAGTATTTGGTCAAGTTGTTAACTTTCCTGAGCCTTGTTTTCATCATCTGCAAAGTGGGGTTCACACAGTACTTTCCTTAAGGAGTAGCCACGAAGATTAAATTAGTAGAGCTAATTCATGCAAAGTACTAAGCACAGAGTCTGGAACATAGCAAACATTCAACAAACACTAATTACTTTTATTCCATCCTTTTGGAAGCTTGAACTCCCAGAGAACAGGAAGTTTCCCAGGGCGGTAAAGAGGAAGCAAAAGGGAGAAGGGCACTCACACATTAAGATTCTAAGATATGGAGTCCCTTCCAACACTGTAGAGAGAAGAGGAAAGAGGAGCAGCAAGGCTTCCGGAGTAGGGCACCATTTGCAGAGAACCAGTGGGCAGAAGAGGAAAAGAACCCCCCCCTCCCCAGTATATCTTCATCAGATAAAAACCTGCTGCACAGAGGAAATTGGGCTGGGTTTGAATGCTTGTCAGCCAAGTCAAAGGTTGTCAGATAAAGCAAGAAGCCAAATTAAAATATTAGATGATTTCTAAATTATTTTATTGTTAAGTGTACCTTTATAATATTTTGGAATTATTGATAGTAAAAATTTTTCATTGTTTATCTAAAATTCAAATTGAACTGGTCATCCCGTATTTTTATTTGTTAAATCTAACATCTCTAATTTACAATCAGGTAAATTAGGAAGAGGCTTGACTTGCAATGAAATGGAGAGTGAATGGAAGCCACAGGAAGTGCACACACCCTGACACCTGGTGAATGCTGATTGAGTCTGCATCTTTCCTCCTCTTAAAATGAATCAATAGAAAATATAACAACAGCAACAATAGCGGGCCAATCAAGAATTTAGCAGGAGAAGGGAAGAAAGTAATTCTCAAGATTCATGCAATGGAATTTTGAAAATATTAACTACAAAAGGCAGTAACAAGCTTTAGAAATTGTGTAGTATCCCACAGAAGGCTAACATTTTTTTTTGAGAGACAGAAAATTTTAAAGGAGAGAAGTTAACAAGTAATATTAATACAGCGAACTATAATACATAATGGGAAAGGTATTTGAGGCACAATTTCAAAGAAAGTAAAATGTGAAAAAAAAATGTAAACAAGTTTTGGGGACAGTAGGGAGCAGAACTGATGCTGCATTGAAGCAAATTGGGAAATGGGGCTGAGACTGGAGAAGCATCTTTAATCCTCACAGGAAGAGCAGGGAGGTGAAATTAGGAAAAGAACTGATAGCTGTGAGACACAGAGAATGGAGATCAGATCTTGAACCACCTGGACTTAAGATAATTACGGTACAAGTGAAAGAAAACACTCAAAGGAAACATTCTCAGCTCTAGACCAAGATGGTGACACAGGAGGCCCCTGAATTCCCCTGCTTCTATGAATGCACCAAATATACAGCCACATGGAGTAATTCCCTTTGAGAGATATCCAGAAACTGGATGTGTAGATGATTCCACACACCAGACAACTGAGAAAATATACTAGTAAAAACAGGAGGAGAAGGGGGTGGCAGAGGATGAGATGGTTGGATGGCATGATTGACTCAATGGACATGAGTTTGAGCAAACTCCGGGAGATAGTGAAAGACTGGGAAGCCTGGTGTGCTGGAGTCCAAGAGGTCGCAAAGAGTCGGACACGGCTGAGTGACTGAACAAGAAAAACAGACACACTCTCACCATAAACTGCCCACCCCTCCCCCCAACATAGTGCCATACAATTGGGAAGGAACCCCAAATGTCCAGCTTCACCCTGAGAAGTGATGGGGTTGAGCCATACATTTAGTGCACCAGATTTCATGACTACCACACAAGGGACTGTTCCCCCAAATCAACTGGCTTTGAAAGCAATGGGACTTTCATTCACAATCCCATAGATCTATAGCAAATAAAGAATCAGTTATTGAGCACGCAAGCACTCGCTGAGGCTATCCCCCCAGAGCTTAGTACAAAGGAAGTGGGCAAAACTGCCTGTCTTCCAGGCTTTCTCTGAAGGGGTTTGATTGTATACAAGATGCTTCTTGGGAGCCTGACTTCTAATTAGCAGGCATCTAGTTGCTTTCTGTTACAGTCTTCGAAGCCTAAAAGAGCCAGTGAGCACTTGCCCTGCCTTCTCCTCTGGCTCATTCCAACAGTAAAACCAAATTATCTGTATTTCCTTAGAAGAAGCTGGCCAAATATAAATAGCTAGTACCTAAAATTTTATGGTTGCCCCCTAAGGGACAGGCCCCAAATCAAATGATAGCCAATGAGACTTGAATTCCAGAATCCCACAGGACTATAACAAAGTAGAAGTTTTCAAATAGGTTCAGGAATACTCTTCAGCTCCATGGGTATACATGTAGGCTCCACAGAGGGAACAAGCAAAAGTGCCCATCTCCCAGTTCCTTCCTGGAAGTTTTGACTGCATACTTTCTTAGCTGCTGCCCGAGTGTCTGGTTTCTAATCATCTTGCTACTCGGTGCTGACTACAATCCTCTTATTTGGAACACTGATGGGGTTTGACACATCTTCAACTACTGGGAGCCACTAAGAACAAATAACAGCAGTTTCGATAATCACAAAGGTTTGAGAGAACATCAAGAACTGGGCCAGGCTGATTAATAAGGTTGACCTCCTACAAGAGACCCATCTGTCAAAACTGGGAGAGTTGGCTGTTTTATCTAGTGCATGGAAACTAACTCAGAGAATTAAGGAAATGAGAAAACGGGACTATGTTCAAAACAAAAAAACAAAGTAAGTCTCCAGAAACTGATCTTAATGAAATGTAAATAAGTAGTTTATCCAATAAAGAGTTCAAAATAATAGTCATAAAGATGCTCACCTAGGTCAGGAGAGCAATGCACAAAGAGAGAATTTTAACAGAGAGAAAATATAAAATAACACCAAATATTAATCATAGAACTGAAGAATACAGTAACTGAAAATTTTAATAGAGAAGTACAACAAAAAACTAGATCAAGTTGGAAAAAAGATTCACCAAGTTCAAAAACAGGACAGTGGAATTCACCAATTAGAGGAGCAAAAAGATCAAAGAATAAAGGTAGCGTATGGGATTTATGGAACATCATCAAATGGGCCAATAGGTGCATTGCAAGAGTCCCATAAGGAAAAGAGAGAAAGGGCCATAAAGCGTATTCAAGGAAATAATGGCTAAAATCTTCCCTAACCTTGGGGAAAAATGCAGACATCCATATTCAGGAATCCCCAAAAGTACTAAGTAAGATGAATCAGAGACCAACACTAAGACACGTTAATGGATAAACAATGTACAAAGATGCAAGTTTTGACATAAACATAAAATATGGAATGTATAAAATATAGCAGTTTTATATGCATTCAAATTTATCAGCTTAAAACAGACAATTATAATGTATTTTATATAACGACAAAGCAAATCCTATAGTAGACACACTAAAGATAAGGAAATCAAAGCATGCCAGTACAGAAAATCAGGAAATCACAAAGGAAGAGGGAAAAGAGAAATAAAGGAACAAAAGAACTGCAAAAGAGAAAACAATTAAGGAAATGGCAATAATAAATCCACACCTAGCAATAATAATTACCTATCAAAACAAATGGACTGCCTTCTTTAGTCAAAAGACAGAGTGGCTAAATGGATTTAACAAACAAAAAAACCGGAGACCCAAATATACCAAATATATGCTGCTACAGGAGGTTTGGATCTTCCTGGTGGCGCTAGTGATAAAGAACCTGCCTGTCACTGCAGGAGATGTGAGAGACATAGGTTCGATCCCTGGGTCGGGAAGATCCCCTGGAGGAGAGCATGGCAACCCACTTCTGTATTCTCACCTGGAGAATCCCGTGGACAGAGTCGGGTGGACTACAGTCCATGGGGTCACAAAAAGTTGGACATGACTAAAGTGCCTTAGCATGCGTGCATGTGCAGGAGGCTCACTTCAGCTTTAAGGATGCAAAACAATTGAAACTAGAGGGGTGGAGAATATATTCCATGCCAATTGCAACCAAAAGAAAGCACAGGTTTATAGCAAACAAAACAGACTTAAAGCCAAAAACTGTAACAAGAAACACAGAAGGTAATGATACAAGAAGGTTACTGTATCATGATAATGGGGTCAATTCATCAAGGAAATATAACAATTGTCAGTATTTACACAAGCAACATTAGAGCACCTAAATATATAAAGCAAATACTAACCGATCTGAAGGAAGAAATAGACAACAACGCAATAATTGTAGGGGACGTCAGTCCCCCACGATCATAAGAAAATACTGGTCTTAAATGACATGTTAGACTAGATGGAACTGACAGACATATCCAGAAAATTTCATGCAACAGAAACAGAACATACATTCTTCTCAAGCACATATGGAATATTCTCCAGGATAGATCATATATAGACCCCAAAGCAAATCTTAACAAATTTAAGAAGACTGAAATCATATCAAGCATCTTTTCTGAATACAGTGCTATGAAACTAGATATCAACTATAAAAGCAAACTTCAAAATTCACAAATATATCGAGACCAAACAAAACATATCTGCATAACAAATGAGTAAAAAAAAATCAAAAGAGAAATCAAAAAAATATTTTAAGAAATAAAAATGGAAACACAGCCTACCACAACTTATGAGATGCAGCAAAAGCAGTCCTAAAAGAAAAGTGTGTAGCAATAAATGTCTACATTAAGAAAAAATGAAAGATCTCAAATAGATGACCTAACTTGAAACCTTAAGGACCTAAAAAAATAAGAACAAATTAATCCCAGATTTAATAGAAGAAAGGAAATAAAGATCATACTGGAAATAAATAGACACTATAAAGAAAATACATATTTTTTTAAAAGATAAGAAAAATTGGCAAATGTTTAGCTAGACCAACTAAGAAAATAAAGAAGACTCAAATATAGTCAGAAATGAAAAATGAGACATTACAGCTAAAAACAGAAAAGCTAAGGATCATAGGAAACTACTGTGAACATTGATATGCCAACAAATTAGATAACCTTCCAAGGCTGAATCATAAATAACAGAAGATCTGAACAGACCAAATTCTAGTAAGGAGACTGAATCAGTAATCAAAAATCTCCAAACAAGGAAAAGTCCAGGATTACACAGCTTCACGGATGAATTTTATCAAACATTTAAAGAAGAATTAATACCAACCCTTCTCAAACTTTTCCAAACAATAGAAGAGGAGTAAACACTTACAAACTCATCATTACCCTGATACCAAAGTCAGACAAGGACACTACAAGATAATTATAGACAATTATCCCTGATGGATATAGATGCAAATTTCCTCAACAAAATATTAGTAAACCATTCAATAGGACATTCAAAAAGATTAAACACTATAATCAAGTGGGGTTTATCCCTAGGATGCAAGGATGGTTCAACACATACAAATCAATACCTGTGATATACCACATTAACTAAATGAATAAATATCATATTATCATCCCAAAAGATGCAGGAAAAAACATTTTACAAAGTTCAACACTTTTTCATGATAAAACTCTCAACAAATTAGGCATAGATAGAACGTACCTCAACACAACAAACTGAATAATAAATGCCACAGCTCATCTCAGTGGTGAAAGTTTGAAAGCTTTCTCTCTAAATTCAGGAACAAGACAATGATGATACCCACTCTCACCTTTATTCAACATAGTACATGAAGTCCTAGCCAGAACAACTAGGCAACCAAAAACAAAAAAAAAACAAAAAAAAAACGAGGCATACAAATGGGAAGGGAAAAAGTAAAATTTTCTGTTTGTAGTTGATATGATATTACATGTTGATAACCCTAAAGACTTCACCCATAAGCTATTAGAATAAACAAATTCAGTCAAGTTACAAAATATAAAATCAGTATACAAAAGTCAGTGTTGTGTTTCTGCATATTAATGAACTATCAGAAAGACAAATTAATAATCCTAGTTACAGCTGCATTAAAAATGAATATAATACTTAGAAATAAATTTGTACAAAGAAGTAGAAGATCAGTATATTGAAAAATATTTTAAAAAACTGATGAAAGAAATCAAAGAACACACAAATAAATTGAAAGATATTCCATGTTCATGGATTGGAAGAACTAACATTAAAATGTCCATACCACCCAAAGCAAGCCACATATTCAATGCAATACTTATCAAAACTGCAATGGTATTTTTCACAGAAACAGAAAAAAAAAAATCCTAAACTTCATTAAGACAACAAAAGGTTTCAAATAGCCAAAGCAATCTTAAAAAGAAGAACATAGCCAGAAGTGTTACACTTCCTGATTTTAAACTATATATTTCAGAGTTAAAGGGAAAAAAAAAAACAGGTTTTTTTCATGATATAAAAATAGACACATATATCAATGGAACAGAGTAGATACCCTAAAAATAAGCCAATGCATACATGGCCAATTATTTTTTGGCAAAGGAGCCAGTAATATACTGTGGGGAAAGATGAATCTCTTCAATAAATGGTGTTGGGAAAACTGGATATCCACATGCAAAACAGGATGAAACTGGACACTGTATCTTACATCATACACAAAAATCAACTCAAAATGAATTTAAGACTTGAACATAAAATCTGAAACGCATAGGGAAAAAGCTCCTTGACATTACATTGGTCTTGGTAATAATTAGGGGGTGTTGGGGTTTTTTTTTTTTTGCCATGCCATATAGCCTGTGAGATCTTAGTTCCCTGACTAGGAACTGAACCCAGACTCACTGCAGTGAATGCACCAAGTCCTAACCATTGAACTGCCGGGGAATTCCCTTGGTAATAATTTTTTGGATTTGGCACCCAAAGCAAAAGCAACAAAAGCAAAAATAAACAAATGAGACTACATCAAACAAAAAAATTCTGAATACAGAGGAAACAATCAATAAAATGAAAAGGCAATCTATGGAATGAGGGAAGATAATTATAAACCACATATCTGATATAGGATTAATATCTAAAAATATATAAGGAACAGAACTAACTCAAAAGCAAACTTCAAAAATCCAATTAAAAATGTGCAAAGGACCTGAATAGATATTTTTTCCAAAGAAGATATTTACCTGATATTTATTAGGTATCTGATTAGGTGTTCAACATCACTAATCATCAGTTCAGTTCAGTCGCTCAGTCGTGTCCAATTCTTTGCGACCCCATGAACTGCAGCACGCCAGGCCTCCCTGTCCATCACCAACTACCAGAGTATACTCAAACTCATGTCTGTTGAGTTGGTGATGCCATCCAAGCATCTCATCCTCTGCCGTCCCCTTCTTCTCCTGCCCTCAATCTTTCCCAGCATCAGGGTCTTTTCAAATGAGACAGCTCTTCGCATCAAGTGGCCAAAGTATTGGAGTTTCAGCCTCAACATCAGTCCTTCCAATGAACACCCAGGACTGATCTCCTTTAGGATGGACTGGTTGGATCTCCATGCAGTCCAAGGGACTCTCAAGAGTCTTCTTCAACACCACAGTTCAGAAAAATGCAAATCAAAACCACAGTGAGATATCAGCTAATACTTGTTAGGATGGCTATTATTAGAAAGACAAGAAATAACAAAGGATGGTAAGGATGTAAACAGAACCTTTGTGCACCATCATTAAGAGTACACATTGATACAACCACTGCAGAAAACAGTATGGAGATTCCTCAAGAAATTAAAATTAGAATTGACATATTATTCAGTAATCTCACTTCTGAATACATATTCAAAGGAATGAAAGCTTTATTTCAAAGAAATATCTGTACTTCCATACAAATTGCAGCAATATTCACAACAGTCAAGGTACTGAAACAACAGCAGAGTCTGTCAAGTGACGAATGGATAAAGACAATGCAGTGTGTGTGTATGTGTGTGTATTTATATATACACACCATGGAATACTATTCAGCCTTAAAAAAAAAATCCTGCCATTTCAACAGTGTAGATGAACCTGGAGAGCATTATGATGAATGAATGATGCCAGACAGAGAAAGATGAGTACTGTGCAAGGTATCACCTATATGTGGAATCTGATAAAGCAAAGTCAGACTCTTAGTGGAATGGTGGCTGTCAGGGAAATAGGGAAAGGTTGGTAAAAAATGTAACTTTCAGTTATAAGATCAGTGAGGCCTGAAGATATAATGTATAATGTGGTGATTATAACTGATAAAGTTACAAAATTAAAATTAGCTAGGAGAGAATAACTTAAATGTTTTCACACAAAAATGATAAATATGTGAGGTGATGGTTATGTTTTAAACAACTTGATGATGGGACTCCTTTTATATATATACATATATATATAAAATCATACCATTGAATATTTTAAATATATTTTATTTGTGAATTATACCTCAACAAAGCTTAAAAATCTAATACACATGCACATAATAGATAATCAATGATAGAAATCATCACTGGAATATCAGAAACTTTTAATGTTTTATATATATTATCTAATTCAATATAACGGTAATCCAAGTCTATGCCCCGACCAGTAACACTGAAGAAACTGAACTTGAACGGTTCTATGAAGACCTACAAGACCTTTCAGAACTAACACCCAAAAACAATGTCCTTTTCATTCTAGGGGACTGGAATGCAAAAGTAGGAAGTCAGGAAACACCTGGCGTAACAGACAAATTTGGCCTTGGAGTACAGAATGAAGCAGGGCAAAAGCTAATAGAGTTTTGCCAAGAGAACGCACTGGTCATAGCAAACACCCTCTTCCAACAACACAAGAGACAACTCTACACATGGACATCACCAGATGGTCAACACCGAAATCAGATTGATTATATTCTTTGCAGCCAAAGATTGAGAAGCTCTATACAGTCAGCAAAGACAAGACCGGGAGCTGACTGTAGCTCAGATCATGAACTCCTTATTGCTAAATTCAGACTGAAATTGAAGAAAGTAGGGAAAACCACTAGTCCATTCAGGTATGACCTATATCAAATCCCTTATGATTATACAGTGGAAGTGACAAATAGATTTAAGGGACTAGATCTGATAGACAGAGTGCCTGATGAACTATGGACAGAAGTTTGCGACATTGTACAGGAGACAGGGATCAAGACCATCCCCATGGAAAAGAAATGCAAAAAAGCAAAATGGCTGTCTGAGGAGGCCTTACAAATAGCTGGGAAAAGAAGAGAAGCAAAAAGCAAAGGAGAAAAGGAAAGATATTCCCATCTGAATGCAGAGTTCCAAAGAATAGCAAGGAGAGATAAGAAAGCCTTCCTCAGTGATCAGTGCAAAGAAATAGAGGAAAACAATAGAATGGGAAAGACTAAAGATCTCTTCAAGAAAATTAGAGATACCAAGGGAACATTTTATGCAAAGATAGGCTCGATAAAGGACAGAAATGGTATGGACCTAACAGAAGCAGAAGATATTAAAAAGAGGTGGCAAGAATACACAGAAGAACTGTACAAAAAAGATCTTCATGACCCAGATAATCATGATGGTGTGATCACTCACCTAGAGCCAGACATCCTGGAATGTGAAGTCAAGTGGGCCTTAGAAAGCATCCCTACGAACAAAGCTAGTGGAGGTGATGGAATTCCAGTTGAGCTATTTCAAATCCTGAAAGATGACGCTGTGAAAGTGCTGCACTCAATATGCCAGCAAATCTGGAAAACTCAGCAGTGTCCACAGGACTGGAAAAGGTCAGTTTTCATTCCAATCGCCAAGAAAGGCAATGCCAAAGAATGCTCAAACTACCACACAATTGCATTCATATCACACGCTAGTAAACTAATGCTCAAAATTCTCCAAGCCAGGCTTCAGCAATACATGAACCGTGAACTTCTAGATATTCAAGCTGGTTTTAGAAACGGCAGAGGAACCAGAGATCAAACTGCTAACATCTGATGGATCATCGAAAAAGCAAGAGAGTTCCAGATAAACTTCTATTTCTGCTTTATTGACTATGCCAAAGCCTTTGACTGTGTGGATCACAAGAAACTGTGGAAAATTCTTAAAGAGATGGGAATACCAGACCATCTGACCTGTCTCTTGAGAAACCTGTATGCAGGTCAGGAAGCAACAGTTAGAACTGGACATGGAACAACAGACTGGTTCCAAATAGGAAAAGGAGTACATCAAGGCTGTATATTGTCACCCTGCTTCTTTAACTTATATGCAGAGTACATCATGAGAAACGCTGGGCTGGAGGAAGCACAGGCTGGAATCAAGATTGCCAGGAGAAATATCAATAACCTCAGATATGCAAATGACACCACCCTTATGGCAGAAAGTAAAGAAGAACTAAAGAGCCTCTTGATGAAGGTGAAGGAGGAGAGTGAAAAAGTTGGCTTAAAGCTCAACGTTCAGAAAACTAAGATCATTGCATCTGGTCCCATCACTTCGTGGCAGATAGATGGGGAAACAGTGGAAACAGTGTCAGACTTTATTTTTTAGGGCTCCAAAATCACTGCTGATGGTGACTGCAGCCATGAAATTAAAAGACGCTTACTCCTTGGAAGGAAGGTTATAAGCAACCTAGATAGCATATTTAAAAGCAGAGACATTACTTTGCCAACAAAGGTCCGTCTAGTCAAGGCTATGGTTTTTCCAGTAGTCATGTATGGATGTGAGAGTTGGACTGTGAAGAAAGCTGAGTGCCGAAGAATTGATGCTTTTGAACTGTGGTTTTGGAGAAGACTCTTGAGAGTCCCTTGGACTGCAAGAAGATCCAACCAGTCCATCCTAAAGGAGACCAGTCCTGGGTGTTCATTGTAAGGACTGATGTTGAAGCTGAAACTCCAATACTTTGGCCTTATGCGAAGAGTTGACTCATTGGAAAAGACCCCAATGCTGGGAAGGATTAGGGGCAGGAGGAGAAGGGGACGACAGAGGATGAGATGGTTGGATGGCATCACTGACTCGATGGACATGGGTTTGGGTAAACTCCGGGAGTTGGTGATGGACAGGGAGGCCTGGTGTACTGCGGTTCATGGGGTCGCAAACAGTCGGACACGACTGAGCGACTGAACTGAACTGAATTTAATTCCCAGACACTTTGTGAATTTCTATAACCATGTTAAGGTAAACCTTTGGTGTCAGTATTATTAACTTACAACAGAATTAATTAAAATTTTTATTGTTATACTTTTCAGTCTAGCAACTTGAAGTATCTAATAAAAAATAAATCGACATTCTTCCCACCCCCCAAAAAGAAAATCTTCTGAAGCTTAAAAACTGAGAGAAAAGATAATGGCTGAGGAGGTACTTGCAAAACACTCAGGATGGGCTACATTTCCTTCTAGATGCTTTGCCAATGTTAACTTTGTTTACTTGAAAAAATGGAGATTTATTGTCTCACAGTTACAGAGACTGGAAATTTGCAATCAAGGTGCTGGCAGAGCTCTGGTCCTTCTGAAGACTCCAGGGGAGGATTTTCCCTTGCTTCTTCCTAGCTCTGGTGGTTGCTGAGGATCCTTGCTATTCCCTGGCTTGTAGCTGGATCATTCCTCTGTCTGCCTATGTCTGGGCCTCATACCCTGTTCTTACAGAGACACCATTCTGGACTTAGGGGCCAGGCTACCCTCACAGCCACTCTCTGAGGGAGGTATTACTGTATCAGCCCCCGTTCTTTTAGGTTAGCCAAGAAGATGTTTTGGGTTTTTCCTTGACAACCTATGGAAAAGACTTGAACACAATTTTTGGTCAAACCAAGACAAATAGGGAAACTGAAACAGAGGTTTTTAATTTGGGGCTTTCTTTTAATTTTGTTCAAAATTAAAGGTCTAGTGGAAGACAAAGCTCGCATTTGAATCCAGCCATCCTTCCTCTATAGCAAATGCTCTTAATCCCAAAGCCACATGGTATGTAACTAGAGAAAGAATCCCTCAAAATTGGTTGATGTAAATTTTTAGACTTGACTTGATTACACCGAGGCCACATCAATGAAAAGACAGCCACACCCAAAAAATTTCCTGAAAATATTTGAATAGACAAATATTTTAATACACTAAAAAAGACTTTACAAGCATTTAACCTGAAAACAAAACAGAACACAAGAAGTTCCTTTTGGAGGAGCAGTAATCAAGCTAACCTGAGACCTCTCTTCTGTAACGCTAAATGCCAAAGACAATGAAATCCTCTCAGTGAGGTTTGAGGACGGCTGGGTATGGGCCAGGAATTTTATAACCAGCCTGGTTGCTGCTCATATGTTAAGTCAAAGGCATTCCATGAAGGAGCAGGTTCAGAAAATATATACCACCACACACCCTTCTTCAAAGAATCAGTGGAAGACACATCCCTATTCTAAATTACCAGAAAGATTAATCAAAATTAAAAGCTTGAGCATGAGGAATTTGTGTTTAAAGGAGGCTAATGATGAGTAGGAAAACAGGTAAACTCCAAAAGTCTTGGAGTTTAACCTAAAATGACTGTGGAAAATATTGTTCAAAACTGAATGCAAATGTCAATTAAAATTCTTGACATGGAAGAGATATGATACACAAAAGAATAATTTAATAAACATAGTCTGGTGTGCCAAATCCAAAAGTATATTTTAAGACTGAGAAGTGTTATGTGGGAAGAAAAACTCTCACTTGATTTCTCATCTGAACTGCTTGGCTGTGGAGAAATCAGAATGTATAGTTTCATTTCTAACTTTGAGATTTAAAAAGATAGGAGGTGATGAATGCTGGTCAACTCCAGCAATGATCAAATTCCTATAAACCTCATCTCACACCAAGATCTTGATAGCTCTCTAAGCTCAAGCTACAGGGTAATTTTTTTTTTAATATTACTGTTGGGTTATTTATTTTTTTAAGGATTTTTTTAAAGGCTTCCTTCTCCCATTAGTCCTTTTCATTTACCATTCCCTCTGGGTGGAATGTCTCCACGTTGATCACCACTTTTCCTTTTAATGAGTTAACCTTCTACACATTCTTCTTGTTTTAGGTCACATTCAGTTTCTTGAGGAATTTCCTAAGAACTTCATGCAACTTCGTCAACTCTCTTTGTCATGGAATTTCATACAACTGCATTTCTTTGTTTTGGGGGATTTATTAGTATATAACCATGACTTGTAATGCAATTATTTGCATCTATTAATTAATGCAGTTCTTCTATCTATTTTGCTCACTGCTGCCTCACTCCATCAGGGACCTGTGGGTTTGTTTTTTTTTTTTTCGTTTATTTCTGTGCTTGAAGTCTGGCAAAATGCCTGCCACATGGGAAGAAGATCATGTTTGTTGAGAAATTAATAGAAAATATAAAACAAGTAAAACACAGTTCAAACAGTAGAAGGCATAAACCTCGAAGCATGAAAAACAGAAAGTATAAATGAAAATGATTGAAGAATGAGTATATATTTCAATCATGACATTCTGCATATGTAGATTAAGCTGCTTCATTTAAGTCAAACAATCCTAAAGTAAACCTACATAATGTCAAGGGACAACTTTGTTGTTGTTAAGTCACTAAGTCGTGTCCTATCTTTGCAACCCCATGGACTGCAGCATGCCAGGCTCCTCTGTCCTTTACTGTCTCCCTGCTGCTGCTGCTGCTGCTGCTAAGTCACCTCAGTCGTGTCCGACTCTGTGCGACCCCATAGACAGCAGCCCACCAGGCTCCCCCATCCCTGGGATTCTCCAGGCAAGAACACTGGAGTGGGTTGCCATTTCCTTCTCCAACGCATGAAAGTGAAATCGCATAGTCATGTCTGACTCGTAGCGACCCCATGGACTGCAGCCTACCAGGCTCCTCAGTCCATGAGATTCTCCAGGCAAGAGTACCGGAGTGAGGTGCCATTGCCTTCTCCGTACTATCTCCCTGAGTTTGCTCAAATTCATGTCCATTGAGTTGGGAATTCTATCTAACCACTTCATCCTCTGCCATCCTCATCTCCTTTTGCCTTCAATCTTTCCCAGCATCAAGGTCTTTTCCATCCCAACTTAAAAAGTATGAAAATAAGAATAAAATCATTGGGTGGTAAAGATATAGCAAGAAGATATAAAATAAAAACAGCATAGCTAGTGATAATTTCCAACAATATAGAATTCAAGTTTCTTAGAGCACCTTATGTAAGGAAGAAGATAAATGGAATGATCTGATTGTTTTAGGATATTTTAACCCATCTCTCAGTCATAGATTTGTCATGGAAGAAAAAAAGAGTGTACTGTTGTTCAGTTACTATGTCATGTCCAACTCTTCGTGACCTCGTGGACTGCAGCATCCAGGCTCCTCTATCCTCTGTGATCCCTCAGAGTTTGCTCAAATTCATGTTCATTGAGTCAGTGATGCTCTCTAACCATCTCATCCTCTACTGCCCTTCTCATTTTGCCTTCAGTCTTTCCCAGCATTAGTTTTGTTTTCCAGTGAGTTGGCTTGTCACATCAGGTGGCCAAAGTATTAGAGCTTCAGCTTCAGAATCAGCCCTTCCACTGAATACTGAAGCTTGATTTCCCTTAGGATTGATTGGTTTGATCTCCTTGCAGTCCAAGAGACTCTCAAAGAGTTTTCTCCAGCACCACAATTTGAAAGCATCAATTTCTCAGATCTCAGCCTTCTTTGTGGTCCAACTCTCACATCCATACATGACTACTGGAAAAACCATAGCTTTGACTATAGGGACCTTTGTTAGCAAAGTGACATCTCTGCTTTTTAATACACTGTTTAGGTTTATCATAGCTTTTCTTCCAAAGAGCCAGTGTCTTTTAATTTTGTGGCTGCAGCCACTGTCCACAATGATTTTGGAGCACAAGAAAATAAAAATCTGTCACTCTAATGGTCATCTGAATTAAATACACCCAATCCTGTCCAATTTATGAGACTGACGTGCTGCCCACTGCGATAAGAAGGAGCTTCATTCCTGTCCATTTTAGTTCACTGATTCTTAAGATCTTGATGCTCAATCTTACCATCTCCTGCTTGCACATGTCAAACAGTGATAATTTAGATAAATATTAAGATTAATTATATATGTATACATATATATGTCTATGGGCTTCCCTGATGGCTCAGATGGATAGTTAGTTATATAGTTCATAAGTACGTCAAAGTGGTACCTATCAAGATACTTTGAGTGCCCAGTGGAATAATTAGAGAAATATGATTTTTAAATAGGCTATGAGCACATATACATAAATGAATAATCCAATACCCAGACATCGCCAAGGTCACACATTCATCCATGTTGCCAAATGACTAGAAATGCTGTTACAAATGTGAATTTTAAGTGTTTCTCAAGATTGGAAATTTAAGTAACATTGTTCCAAATTACTATTAGGAGAAAGAGAAATTTGACAAACTATAAACTCCTTTTATAATGTTTAAAATGAGATTATCCAAACAAAATATTTAAAGTACAAAGATATTCCCAAAAAGAAATGTCAAGTACTAAATGATTTTTCATAAGTATTAAAGAATTAATATGAAAGGAGAACTGAAGGAAATAAATAATAAAAGCAGAAAATATTGATTCTATGAACTATTTAAAATTATATAAAGCCCTATTTTTTGAAAAATATTTAAATAAAGAAGTCTTTGAAAATCTAACCAGCAAATAGAGAAAAATAAGATAATTAATATTAGAAATAAGAAAGATCCTATTAAAATCCCCATGGTAGAAATTTTGGTTTTAACAATATATATGAATATATTTTACTCTAATAAAATTCAACATTATCAGTGAAATGGGAGGATTTGGAGGAAAATACTGAATTAGTTTAAAAAGAAAAAAGGTTAATTAAGCAATAAAAACCAAGATAGAACTTGAAAAGTTCACTAAATAACAAAATTATCTCCATAACTACAAGAAGTTTGATGAATTCTTTGATTTTTTTCAAAGATGACAATTCTCATTTCATGTAAATTTTTCTAGAACAAATAATAAATTTAAGAAGTGAGAATAATTTGCCTTCTCTCAATATGGTTGGTTTAACATTTGGAATACTCATTAATATAATAGCTAGCTTAAGAGTTAACTCTTTTACATGAAAAAGTGAGATGAACAAAACCTAGATCCCAATCCATCCTCTCTTTAGGACTCATAAACCACTGACATTAGGAATGAACATAATGAGGGAAAAAAGAGAAGAGAGAAACAAGACCTGGAAGGTGCATGATTGTTAAATTCTTCTAAGTGAACCTAAGCAGCTGCCACAGCAAGAAGGAAGAAACATTTATCTCCACTCCAGCGCAGAGATCAAGCCACAGGATTTATTCATGTTGTCTTTAAAGTCTTCCCAAACCACAGTGAATTAGATCTTTTCATCTTCATTTGGGCAGGCGAGAACTTAGACTCTCACACTTCAGGTAACTTGCTTAAAGATCACAACAGTATTTAATGGCGGAGTTGATGCTGAAAACACACTTGCCTACGCAAACCTTTTCAGAAGGTCAACAAGTCATCAAACTAGGGAAAAGGACAGATTGGGAAGAAGTCACTAACGCAGAAACATTACTCTGTGAGAAGACAAAATGACAGCTCTGGAGAGACATTGTCACAGGAACATCATTATTTGCATGTGGGCATCTTCTGAAGTTTCACTCTCTCGCTCTCAAGGCTAAGTCAACTTCCTGTAAATCTGTCAAGTTATTTCGTTTAAATAGCTAATGCATGGTACCCAACTGTCTCCCTGTGATAATGCTAAGTCAGTGTCCAAAATGAAAGATAAAAGATTGAAGTTCTAGGTCTCTATAAAAGCTGTGCCTGGCCTACTTTCTCCAGCTTCCCATGCCAGGAATCAGTCTCCACTGTGCATTTTCTGAGTCTCAGAGAGATGCCAGAGCTTTCTAAATGGTACCCAAGCTTGAGAAAGCTAACACTCTTACAATCTAAGCCTCTGACTTCAGACTCCCTAGGGGAGGATAGTAGGAACCTCAAGAACTCATGTGCAATATTGGAAATAGCCAGGAAAAAAATGCCTTGCCATTATACAAACTACATATTTGTAAGTATTATAGATACGATTTATTGAACATGTTCAATCATTTAAGTTGTACTGAGCACCTCATGTTCTTATCCCACTTAATCCTCATAGAAACCCTAGACAGTTGGATATGTTAGTCATTAGGAGTGTTTGTAAATAATCCAGTTTTTTCCTTCCAGCCATGTGGTAGGATTGCCCTTCCTTATCCTCTTTGAAGTTGAAACTCAGCCTTGCGACATTTTTGTCAATAAAATGTGAGATGAATTGACAGGTGTTACTTTGGGATAGATGCTTTAGGAGAAAACTACATTCTTTTTTCCTGTCTCACCAATTATGATAATATATGAAACCTCTGTCAAACTGAATCTCCAAGTGACTCGGGTGACCATAGCTCCCACGCTGATCTTCAGCAGGGTAAAAATTCAACTTTTGTTGTTTAAAATCTGAGGCAGATTGTTCTAAAGACGACAACATCAAACTTTCATTACCCATTGCTCTTCTTACACTGTGACATTGACACTCTTCCATCGAAAACAATGGTCTGTGTTACCCTCAACCAGGGTCAGCCTGTGAACAAGGCAGAAATGACACTATATGATGTCTTAAGTCATAAATTGGACTACAACTTTTGTCTATTCCTCTTGAGATACTCACCCACGGAATACAGGCTCTATGCTATGAGGAAACCAAGCAGACACAAGGAAAGGCCACATTTCCAGCTGAGGTCCCAACAAATAGCCGGCCTGAACCAACAGACACATGAGTGCATAACCCTTTTTATGATCCAGTCCCTCATTTTCTATCTACTCTCTTGCTAATGCCAACTGGAGCAGACATAGGTTGTTTCCACTAAGGTCTGCCCAAAGTACAGATTTGTGAGCAAAATTAATGTAGCTGTTTCAAACCACTAAGTTTTTTGGTTCTGGCGGGGTGGAGGGGTTCATCACAAAGCAATCTATAATTGGAACAACTCCACTCAAGTTTTGCTATTGCCAGAACAAGTTATACATCCTAGTGGATGCAGTAAACATCTTATCGTTTTCCCATTTTGTAAGTGGAGAAACAGAAGTGCAGTGAGGTAAGATAACTGGTTCAAAGCACACAACCAAGGAAATATTGGCAGCATAGAAGAAATAGGAAAAGGAAAATAATACTGACACTTATCACATGGACAAACTGCACTATATTTGTTTAAATAGTATTACGTGAATTCTCAAAACAAAAACAAATAACTGTGAGAAGAGTGTGGTATTTCCATTTTATGTACCATGAGGATTGAGACTTTTTTTTCATACTTTCCTCTAGGATTAAGCGCACTTTTTAAAAATACACTCCAGATCCTCAGTTAGTGTTTGATGGATTAAATTAAGTTGAACTGAATGGACAGAAGGTCACGGGGGGGCTTGGAGGAAGCCCAGGGTTGCATAGCTGCTGAGTTGTCAGTCTCAGAGTTAAATTCAAATGTGATTCACTCCAAAGCTTGTGCCTTTCCTTTATATCACAGTTGGTAGTAAGGGCATGGACATCTTATCCCAAGGATATCAGTCAAGTCCTAGCAGTATGCCCAGTGGGTGAGACAGACCATTTTAGAAGTTAGGCAACATGGACAAATAGCCCTCAGATAGAAGAAGCCAGAATCTGGCCTGCAATGCAGGAGACCTGGGTTCAGTCCCTGGGTTGGGAAAATCCCCTGGAGAAGGGAAAGGCTACCCACTCCAGCATTCTGACCTGGAGAATTCCATGAACTGTATAGTCCATGGGGTCACAAAGAGCCGGACATGACTGAGTGACTTTCACTTCACATACTATCTTCTATTTGTCCCATTTACTTTGTGTTTCTTTATTTTCCTTTAAAAGATGTCCTATGTACTAATTATTTTAAAATTTATTGTTTATCTTCTCTTTGCATATATATATGCATATATATACATTTATACACTTTCATTTATTCATTTTTACTGGTTATCCTGCAGATTGCAATATGCATTATTGATTTACTTTTATAGGTTCCCAAAGATTGTACAAAAGTTTGGCTCCATTTATCCCCTTCTGATCTTTGTGCTATACTCATATTTATGATTATTTTCATTTTTCCTGAGTTACCTGCTTCTATCTGGAATAACATTTCTTCTTCCTGAGGAACTCTTTTTAGTATTTCTTTTAGTACAGTTTGGCTGGTTATCAATTCTTTCAATATTTTTGTATGAAACCATCTTTATTTCATCTTAATTTTTGAGAGATATTTTTATTGGACATAAAATTTTTGAAATTTTATTTATTTTTGTTCCACTGCCTTCTGTCTTCCATCATTTCTACTGAAAAGTCAGCTATAATCTAGCCTATAGCTAGATTACCTGTAGGTTTCTTACCACTGTCAATTTTTTTTTCTTTGAGTATTTGGTTCTGTTTTCTGGCCCACCTCAAAATTTTGGATTGAATGTTGGCCATTTTTATTAAGGAGGCATTGGATGAATTTAGTTTCCTCTAGAAATTATTTTCTTCTTTGACCATTGACAGGTTATCTCAATCCAATCAGGGAATACGATGATTTGAGGATGTGGATGGTCTACCAAGACCCTTTCTCGAATTTTTATTTCATCACCGTCATGAAACTAATGAAATCTCCACTTAGCTTTCTATCTCCTTAGAAGCTCTTTTAAACATGTATACACTACTTTGGCATTGGCAAATACCTCTAGAAGAAATTGTGCTCAGAATGTTGTGTTCAGTTTTCTCTTTCCTCTAGAATCTTGTTCCATCAACTGCTGACTGCATTGGTAGGCTTGAACTTCAGTTTTATTTCTCCAGCTCATTAATACTGCCATAATATTTATTCTTCCAGTTTATTATTTAATGCTGTGTCCTCACTGCAAGTTGGCAAATGGTCCAAGGGTAGTGACAAATGTACAGACAGTTTACCTCAATTCTTTTCCTTTCTCTTTGGAACCCTGTTCTCTCAAGCCCTGTTGCTTTTCTTCAAAATAGCTGCCTTTTGTATATTATATAGCTTTTGTAGTCGTTCAGCATTGGAGGATTAGTCTGATACTAGCCACTCCTTCATAGCCAGAGGAACAAATCTTGTATTTAATTTTATAATATACACTTACCACCAAATTATGTGTCAGGAACATTTTTCTATGTTATTGAAAATTTTTAAAATATAACTTTCAAGGGCGACATGATATGCCACTGTAATGAGTGTATCAGTGCTGACTACACCAATTCCCTGATATTACGTGCCTTCAGGCTACTTCCAATTTCTCACTACTTCAGGTTATTACTTGGGAGGCTTTTGATATGTTTCCCTAGACACGCTGTTTATGTTTTCTGTGTATAAGATTGCTTCTGGTATGTGATATACCGTGATATATGAGCAGCTACTAAAAATTTTGTGACAAGCAAATAAATAGGAAGTCTATGTGAGAAAAGCAAATTTTATATGATATTAATGTGAAAGATTAATCTATATTCAAGAACAGATGAGTGAATTCACTATGAATGAAACAGTATGGGTTTAAATCTGAGTTTTATCACTCTACTAGCTGATAACCCTGGGCAAATTTATTTAGCCTTCTGGAGTCTATTTCCTCATTTTTTGAAGACATAGTAGTATCCTTTAGACAGGAGCAATTTTTTTAAAGAAATAATTACCTATGTATGTGTATATATATATACACCAGAAGCTCCCTTAAGAGCAAGGTTCAGACACTCATTTATTCACTAATTCAAAAATTATTTATTGAGCATTTATATAAACATGAAGCATTGGGGATACAACTGTTGACAAGTCAAATCTGTGGTCACATGAAGTTTACATTATAGAGGGGTTGAGACTGACAATAAGTAAATAAGTAACTTAACTTTAGGTAGTTACTAGTGCTGTAAAGAAAAGTGAAAAAGGATAAACACTACAAAGATATGGTTGTTAATTTGATAGATATACTTTTGAAGATATATGTTAATTTGAAATGCATGCAGGAAAATTCTCTATAAGTAGGTATCTGTGCGCTCAGATGTCTGAAATAAGAAAGCAAGCCATTCAGAAATGTGGGGAAAAGATTTCCAGATAAAGAAAACATTGGTGCAAATGTCTAAACTGAAGGAGTTCAGTGGGTTCATGAAGCATGTAGAAAGTCAGTGTGATGGGAAAGGAATGATTGAGAATGCCAGTAGTGAAGACACAGAGGTAGGCAAGGGCCAATTCAAGTAGGGCCAGCCTGACCATGATGGATGGGAAACCATTAGAGAGTTTGATCTGGGGGACATGTGATTATATTTTTTCATTCAAACAAAACATTCATTTTGGCTTTTACATGGAGGTAGTCAATAGGAGATAGTGTAGAAACAAGGACTATTGTAGTCTTCTGTATCTTAAATCCCCTATACTTGACACTGTCTGGTGCATATTGTGAACAATTAATTATGGTTTTTACTTAAAAAAAAAAAACTGAACATTTAGACTTGGGAATATCTTAAAATGTCTGGTTTTGAATTATTTATTCACCAGTTAAGTACAGCACAAGGCAGAGACAAACTACTTTTACAGTTAACTGAGGTTCATTCAAAAGTGTTTTGAGTTCACAGGTAGACATTGCAGTGTCAGGATTTACGAATGATTTTGAAAAAGAGCATCAATCAATATTCATCCATTATGGTGTTAAAATTGACTGCCTAGGGAATCAACTGCAATACACAGCAACAGTTTCTTCATCCTTGTGTCAAAGCAAGAAGACCAGGGTAGGTGGTAAAACCCTAATCCAATCTCTAGCCAAGAAGAAATATTGGAACATTTTTTGTTATTTCCAATTTTCAAGCATTGACATTAAGTACTCATGACATTAAGTACTTTTATGAACTAAAACAATGAAGCTTTTTTTGCTTTAAATCTGGAATACATGAGAGAGGGTAAACTTGAAAGTGTATTTTAAGTTTTGGCATGTCTAGGACAGTAAACATTGAGTGTCTTTGATCTCCAGAGAGATCAAGTTGGACACCATGTGTGACTGTTCTTAAGTGGCCTCCATAAAACATCAGAAGTTTGAGAAACAGGTATTCAGGTGTTTGGAGAAAAGGATAATCTATACTAAGAGGTACTAGAAACTATCCTCCTAGTAGACTTGATAATTCTTATCAATGCTGGCTTCTTATCAATGCTGGTTGCTGGTTTCTCAAGTAACTGCCACAGCATTAGTCAGTGCATAATAAATACTGACAATAAAATTCTCATCTGATAATAGAGTAGAAAGGCACTAGGATCTCAGAATATTTGTTAACAAAAGTATTGTCAAATGATTCATATAATATAAAAATATATTAGATTCTATGTTAGATAGTAGGAAAATAAACACAACAATCTAGTGAGGGAATCAGTCATTTAAAAGAAACAATTGTAAAAATAATGGAAAAGGTACTGGAATGAAACATTCCACAATAATAGAGAGTGTGTTGGTACAATTAAATGAAAGTTCTGGAATTGGCTTTGGATACTTGCCAAGATGGTTGGGCAGTATTGAGCACCAGCAGAGAAAGTAGTTACGGTGTTATGTAAAGAGCTTATCTTATACTAATCCCTCTGAGTTCACCTTGGGCTACAGACTCTGCTCTACCCTCTTACCCTTCCTTACCCAGTTACTGCTGCTGCTGAGTCGCTTCAGTTGTGTCCTACTCTGTGCAACCCCATAGACGGCAGCCCACCAGGCTCCCCTGTCCCTGGGATTCTCCAGGCAAGAACACTGGAGTGGGTTGCCATTTCCTCCTCCAGTGCATGAAAGTGAAAAGTGAAAGGGAAGTTGCTCAGTCATGTCCAACTCCTAGCGACCCCATGGACTGCAGCCCGCCAGGCCCCTCCATCCATGGGATTCTCCAGGCAAGAGTACTGGAGTGGGGTGCCATTGCCTTCTCCACCCAGTTACTAGTTATTCTCAAATATATCCTTCTAGCTTATTTTGTACATAATATTTTGTACCTCTTAATCCCCTACCCTTATACTGCCCCCCTCCCTCCTTCCCTCTCCCCACTGGTAACTACTAGTTTGTTCTGTATATTTGTGAATCTGCTTTGTTGTTGTTGTTGTTATATTCACTAGTTTGCTATATTTTTAAAATTCCACATAAAAGCGATATCATACAATATTTGTCTTTGTCTGACTTATTTCATTTAACATATACCCTTCAAGTCCATCCATGTTGTTGCAAATAGCAAAATTTCATATTTTTTTTTTAATGGCTGAATAGCATTCCATTGCATGGCTGCAGTCAGCATCCACAGTGATGTTGGATCTGCTTCCACTTTTTCCCCTTCTATTTGCCATGAAGTGATGGAAGGAGATGCCATAATCTTAGTTTTTTGAATGTTGAGTTTTAAGACAGCTTTTTCACTCTCCTCTTCTACCTACATCTAGAGGCTCTTTAGTTCCTCTTCACTTTCTGCCAACCTCATCTGCCTATCTGAGGTTGTTGATATTCTCTTGGCAATTGTGCTTCCAGCTTTTGATTCATACAGCCTGGCATTTCACATGATGTACTCTGCATATAAGTTAAATAAGCAGGGTGACAATATATAGCTTTGTTGTACTCCTTTCCCAATTTTGAACCAGTCAGTCGTTCCGTGTCCATGTCTAACTTCATGACCCACATGCAGATTTCTCAGGGAACAAGTATGCTAGTCTGGTTCTTCCATCTCTTCAAGAATTTTCCAGTTTGTTGTGATCCACATTATGCTAAAAGGATTTAGCATAGTCAACGAAGCAGTTGTAGATGTTTTTCTGGAATTCCCTTGCTTTCTCCATAATCCAGTGAATGTTGGCAATTTGATCTCTGGGTCCTCTGCCTTTTCTAAACCCAGCGTGTACATCTGGAAGTTCTCAGTTCACATATTGCTGAAGCCTAGCTTGAAGGAATTTGAGCATAACCTTGCTAGTATGTGAAATAAGTGCAATTGTATGGTAGTTGGAACATTCTTCAGCCATGAAATTAAAAGACACTTGCTTATTGGAAGGAAAGCTTATTAAATATTGAATTTAATATGCTTATAGACAGCATATTAGAAAGCAGAGACATTACTTTGTTGACAAAGGTCCATAGAGTCAAAACTATGCTTTTCCCAGCAGTCATGTACGAATGTGAAAGTTGGACCATAAAGAAGGCTGAGTGCAGAAAAATTGATACTTTAGAATTGTGGTGCTGGAAAAGGCTCTTGAGAATCCCTTGGACAGCAAGGAGATCAAACCAGTCAATACTGAAGGAAATCAACCCTGAATATTTATTGGAAGGACTGATGCTGTAGCTGAAGCTCTAGTATTTTGGCCATTGATATAAAGAGCCGACTTACTGGAAAAGACTGATGCTGGGAAAGATTGAAGGCAAAAGAAGAGGGTGGCAGAGGATGAGATAGTTAGATAGCATCACCGACTCAATGGACAGGAATTTGAGCAATCTCAGGGAGGTAGAAGAGAACAGATGAGCCTGGAATGCTGCTGTCCATGAAGTCGCAAAGAATCAAGCACAACTTAGAGACTGAACAACGGCAAAAGCATTCCATTGTATGTATGTACCACATCTTTATCCATTCATCTGTTAATGGACACTTAGGTTGCTTCCATATCTTGCTAACTGTGAATAACCATTAGGAGCCTTAGGGTACATGTATCTTTTTGAATTAGTGTTTTTGTTTTGTTTTTCAGATATATACCCAGGAGTGGAATTGCTGGGTCATGTTAGTTCTACTTTTAGTTTTTTGAGAAACTATGTTTTCTATAGTGGCCAGACCAATTTACATTACTACCAAGTGTACAAGGGCTCCCTTTTCTCCACTTTCTTGCAAACATTGGTTATTTGTGCTCCTTTTGATGATAGCCATTCTGACAGGTGTGAGGTAATAACCTCATTGTAGTTTTGATTTGCATTTCCTTCATGCTTAGTGATGTTGAGCATCTTTTCATCTGCCTGTGAGCATCCTCTTCAGAAAAGGTCTTCTGTCTTCTGTCCTTTTTTTAAATCAAGTTGTTTAGGATGTTGAACTGCATGAACTGTTTATATGTTTTGGATATTAACCCCTTATCAGTCATGTCATTAGAAAAATTTTTTTCCCATTCAGTAGGTTGTCTTTTCATTTAACCAATGGTTTCTATTGCTGTGTTCACACATATATTCTTCAAAATAAATTTTGAATGATTTCAAGTTCCAAAAGAAAACTCCATTGTAATTCTGATTGACATCCTCTTACTCCTATGCACTAATTTAGAAGAATTTATAGTCTTTAAATACTCAACTTTCTCATAGAGGAGCACAATCTGCCTCCCCATTTATTCAAATCTTAACTTACAATGCTCAGTATAATTTTATAGTTTTCCTCTTTTTATCTAAAATATTTCTAATCATTCCTTTTATGTTTTGGCTTATGATGAATTGAGTACTTTTTATATTTATATTTCTAATTGATGCTTTGTGATATGTAAGAAAGCAGTTACATTTTTAAAATCTTCCATTCAGGAACTTTGTTATCCTTTCTAACAAATCTTAAATTTTTCCAGTTAATGCTCAGATTGTAGCAGAAATAAAAAGCAAGTTCCTTCCCTCATTGTTCTGTTTCATGTAATATTTCATCACGTAGAGTTTCCACAAAATATCTTGCCCAAGGTGGAGATGCACTTTTACCTGTATTCCTCAGAGCTGGCCCAGCTCCTTTTCTTTTCTACTGATGAACCTCACCTGCCTTACTGGCTTTGTCAATTGTGATGACTCGACCATAATCCATGGAGGGTCTCGAGTGTTCTGGGACTCTGGCTGCTGCCCTGACTGGTAACTTCTAGTCAAGTCCTCTTCTGTTGTCTCCCTTTCTTCTAAACTTCTAGGCATAAAAGACATTTACTAAGCCCCATCCTTATAATGGAGCAAATCCCAAGGCTTTATAGATGCTGCATCCTTCATGGAAGATACTGATCTCTTAGGACAACCAAAAAAACAAAAAAGATGTCCTTTTCATTATAGGAGACTGGAATGCAAAAGTAGGAAGTCAAGCGTTACCTGGAGTAACAGGCAAATTTGGCCTAGGAGTACAAAATAAAGCAGGTCAAAGGCCAACACATATTTGCCAAAGAATGCACTGGTCACAGCAAAAACCCTCTGCTATGAACACAAGAGAAGACTCTACACATGGACATCACCAGATGGTCAATACCAAAGTCAGATTGATTATATTCTTTGCAGCCAAAGATGGAGAAGCTCTATACAGTCAGCAAAAACAAGACTGGGAGCTGACTGTGGCTCAGATCATGAACTCCTTATTGCCAAATTCAGACTTACAGTGAAGAAAGTAGGGAAAACAACTAGACCATTCAGGTATGACCTCAATCATACCCTTTACAATTATACAGTGGAAGTCACAGATTCAAGGGATTAGAGCTGATAGACAGAGTGCCTTAAGAACTATGGATGGAGGTTCGTGACACTGTACAGGAGGCAGTGATCAAGACCATCCCCAAGAAAAAGTAATGCAAAGAGGCAAAATGGTTGTCTGAGAAGGCCTTACAAATAGCTGGGAAAAGAAGAGACACAAAAGGCAAAGGAGAAAAGGAAAGCTATATCCATCTGAATACAGAGTTCCAAAGAATAGCAAGGAGAGATAAGAAAGCCTTCCTCAGTGATCAATGCAAAGAAAGAGAGGAAAACAACAGAATGGGAAAGACTAGAGATCTCTTCAAGAAAGTTAGAGATACCAAGGGAACTTTTCACGCAAAGATGGGCTCAATAAAGGACAGAATGGTATGGACCCAACCCAAGTAGAAGATATTAAGAAGAGGTGGCAAGAATACACAGAACTATACAAAAAGATCTTCATAACCGAGATAACCATGATGGTGTGATCACTCACCTAGAGCCAGACATCCTGGAATGTGAAGTCAAGTGGGCCTTAGGAAGCATCACTATGAACAAAGCTAGTGGAGGTGATGGAATTCCAGTTGAGCTATTTCAAATCCTGAAAGATGATGCTGTGAAAGTGCTGCACTCAATATGCCCTCAAATTTGGAAAACTCAGCAGTGGCCACAGGACTGGAAAAGGTCAGTTTTCATTCCAATCCCAAAGAAAGGCAATGCCAAAGAATGTTCAGACTACTGCAAATTTCACTTATCTCACACATAGCAAAGTAATGCTCAAAATTCTCCAGGCCAGGCTTCAACAATACATGAACTGTGAACTTACTGATGTTCAAACTGGATTTAGAAAAGGCAGAGAAACCAGAGATCAAATTGCCAACATCCACTGGATCATTGAAAAAGCAAAAGAGTTCCAAAAAAACATTTACTTCTGCTTTATTGACTACGCCAAAGCTGTTGACTGTATAGATCACAACAAACTGTGGAAAATTCTTAAAGAGATTGGAATACCACCTTACCTGCCTCCTGAGAAATCTGTATGCAGGTCAAGAGGCAACAGTTAGAACTGGACATGAACAACAGATTGGTTCCAAATCGGGAAAGGAGTATGTCAAGGCTGTATATTGTCACCCTGCTTATTTAACTTATATGCAGAGTACACTATGCAAAATGCCAGGCTGGATGAAGCACAAGCTAGAATCAAGATTTCCAGGAGAAATATCAGTAAACTCAGATATGCAGATGACACCACCCTTATGGCAGAAAGTGAAGAACTAAAGAGCTTCTTGATGAAAGTGAAAGAGGAGAGTGAAAAAGTTGGCTTAAAACTCACCATTCAGAAAACTAAGATCCTGGCATCTGGTCCCATCACTTCATGGCAAACAGATGGGGAAACAGTGGCAGGCTTTATTTTGGGGGGCTCCAAAATCACTGCAGATGGTGACTGCAGCCATGAAATTAAAAGACACTTACTCATTGGAAGAAAAGCTATGACCAACCTAGACAGCATATTAAAACCAGAAACATTACTTTGCCAATAAATGTCCGTGTAGTCAAAGCTATGCTTTTTTCAGTAGTCGTGTATGGATGTGAGAGTTGGACCGTAAAGAAAGCTGAGCGCCGAAGAATTGATGCTTTTGAACTGCGGTGTTGGAGAAGACTCTTGAGTGTCCCCTGGTCTGCAAGGAGGTCCAACCAGTCCATCCTAAAGGAAATCAGTCCTGAATATTCATTGGAAGGACTGATGTTGAAGCTGAAACTCCAATACTTTGGCTACCTGATGCGAAGAACTGACTCATTGAAAAAGACACTGATAGAGGGAAAGATTGAAGGGAGGAGGAGAAGGGGCCGACAGAGGATGAGATGGTTGGATGGCATCACCAACTTAATGGACATGAGTTTGAGTAAGCTCCAGGAGTTGGTGGTGGACAGAGAAGCCTGGCGTGCTGCAGTCCATAGGTCTCAAAGAGTCAGACACGACTGAGTGACTCAACTGAACTGACACTTAGATAAATAATCAGGACAAGTTTGTTGATACCAAACTTATTTTAATGAAAAATTAATCTTAATTTGGCAATATTGGTAGAATGAGTGTTATTTTAGAGAGAAAATTTTGTTTCAGTAATGTGCCTCTGTGGATAATAGATTCTAGTGCTGTTAACTGTCTTTGAGGTTCTGGTATTTACCTGCAAACTCAACTAGATCCTGAATTCTAATTTCCTCCAATATCGGGCTCTGACTCTACAAACTACTGTTTCCAGTTTTTCCTCTAATCATTTTGACTTGGAATCACTGAGAACTAAAACTGCCCTTTTTCTGAAGCCATTAAAGCTAAAATTGGACAACTTGATATAAACCTCAGGGAAATTACCATAATAGCTCATGTATAGACAATCTTTATGCCAGTTGCTGTATGAGTGATTCAGAAAGTTTGTATAGCACCCAATTCCATCATCAGAGACATTTCAAACTGTAAAAAGAGGCTTCAACCCCTTGACATCTAAAAATCTTCAACTGGCTCCCTTCTAGATTTGGTGTCTTATTATTATCAAAATTGCAACCAGTCATACTAATCATTTTTCTAATTTGTCCTGTCATTTTTAAACTTCATATGCTTTGTGTCTTCCATTGCTGTACTATGACAGCCTCCAAAGGAATAATGATAGCTGACTTATGGAGGTGATTGATTTACTCCTAATAAGATTCCTCCTAATGAAGATCCATGAATTTCTCCTATAATCAGTGCTACCTAAGACTCACTTCCTAGAAGCCTCCTCAGATGTGGCCATAAACTCTCTAAAAGCATATCTCCTGCACAACCATCTCTTTTCCGCCTTCATAAGACATGATTTTCTGGGAAGAAGTCTTCCCAGCACCAAAGAAGTTAGTGCTAATGACAAGTGAGCAAGCAGTTGGTCACCATGCTTTTGCCAAAAAGATCTTGAACAAAAGGTGGAAATGTGACTAGAAAATAAAAATGGAGTCAATATTGCTCAAAGACTTTGGCCACTTGATGCGAAGAACTGACTCACTGGGAAAGACCCTAATGCTGGGAAAAACTGAAGGCAGGAGGAGAAGGGGACAACAGAGGATGAGATGGTTGGAGGGTATCACCAGCTTGATGGACATGAGTTTGAGCAAGCTCCGGGAATTGGTGATGGACAGAAAAGCCTGACGTGCTGCAGTCCACAGGGTTGCAGAGTCGGACATGACTGAGCAACTGAGCTGAACTGAAGGACAATCAATGATATTTCTCTTGCAAGCTCTAAATGCATAACCATTCAACCACCTGATCAACATCTTCTCTTGGATTTCTCACTGAAATATCAAATTTTATGTACTTAAAACAGATCTTGATTCCATCATCCATCTCACTACCCATCTAACCAGTGCCACCAAATTTCACTATGTTGCTCAAGTAAGGATGGTGGAAATTGTTCTTGATTTTTCTAGTCCATTCACATATCTTTTATCCCATCCATCTGCAAGTACCATTGGGTTTATAACCAACATGCTTTTAAAATCTGTTTACCTCTCTTCATCTGTACGTTACCACATTAGTTCATGCCACCATCAGCTCTTGCTCTTATTACTATGAGAGCCTTCTAACTAGTTGCTTAACTTCTGTGCCTGCTCAGCATGATTCCATCATCCCAAAACAGCTAAAGCAATTTTCTTAAAACTTATATTTCATCATTCCACAGCTTTAAACATTTACAGGTCATGGTAATTTCACTAGAATAAAATGTGAACCCTTTACCATGGTCTCTAGGGTCCTTCATGACCTTGTCCTTGCCTCCTCTCTCCACTGTTTACACTCCAGCTGCACCAGCCTTTCTTCAGTTCTCCAAACAAGTCTTTGGAAGTACTACTCAAGCTGCCTGAATAGTTTATTGCCCTGCTTGTCACATGGCTACCTACTTGCTATTCCTTTATGTCCATGGTCTTCAAATGTTTCTGATACTTTATCATGGGCAAATGAAAGAGTATCAGAAACATAAACTCTCCATATAGGTATATTTATTTATAAATTATATACAAGTCATACTTCTACTATATATACTTGCATATAATTTATACTATATATTGTACATTATGAAATGTATATGTAGATCTACAAGGGAAATGCTAAATAAAGATAAAGGATATTTTACATAAATAACCATATATTTTATGAATATAGCATTTTCTCCCCACCCCCCAGCTTTATTGAGATATAATTGGCATTATGTAAGTTAAAGAAGTAAAACATTGATTTGATACACTTATATATTGCAAAATGATTACAACTACAGCATTAGGTAACACCTCCATCCCATCACATAATTACCATTTCTTTTTTGTGGTGAGAACGTTTACCCACTTGGCAACATTCAAATATACAACACAGTATTATTAGCTATAATCACCATGCTGTATCCTGTGACCAGTATTGGCCCATTTTTCCTACCTCCCAAGCATTGAATAGTGCATTTTTAAAGGTAACTGATATAAATCTATATTTCAAGTCATCCTAATAATTTCCATTTGGGGGATAATTTTTGTTATGTTTCTTTATTATGAGTATATTCAACTCCATAATGAAGCAAACAAAGGTTTGCAGAAGGAATAGATGGATCAGTTGCTGTTTTCCTAATGTTGCTTGCATTTACTTTATTACTATTATTTTCTCTCCATGGTTTCTCTGGAGGAAGCTTCTACAGCCACTTGTCAATTGTGTCAGTGTTCATTTATTTAAAACTAGATAATATAACCTGAAAATCCACTTAAGCAAGCACTCACGGACTGTAATGCATTACTATCCATGGGAAGGGAAAGAGCAAGTGAGGTGCCACTGTCTGCCCCTCAGCATTGTAGAATTCCATTTTTCCCTCTCAAGAAATCTAACTTATTGTGTGTGGTATGTGTTCATCTGACAAACTGAGGGGTAGGGGGAGCCCAGAGAGAAGGTGGAGGGATGGAGAGGGAGAGATTACCAGTATATATAAAGAAATATAATGTCTTATTTTTAGATTTAAAAAAATATATCAATTGTTCTTCCCTCATAACTCAGTTGGTAAAGAATCTGCCTGCAATGCAGGAAACCCCAGTTTGATGCCTGGGTCAGGAAGATCCCCTGGAGAAGGGATAGGCTACCCACTCCAGTATTCTTGGGCTTCCCTTGTGACTCAGTAGACTTCCCTCATAGCTCAGTTGGTAAAGAATCCACCTGCAATGCAGGAGACCCTGGTTCAATTCCTGGGTCGGGAAGATCTGCTGAAGAAGGGATAGACTACCCACTCCAGTATCCTTGGGCTTCCCTTGTGGCTCAGCTGGTAAAGAATCTGCGTGCAATGCGGGAGACCTGGGTTTGATCCCTGGGTTGGGAAGATTCCCTTCTCCATGTGGAGAAGGTGGAAGGATAGAGAGGGAGAGATTACCAGTAGATATAATAAATATAACGTCTTATTTTTAGATTTAAAAATATCAATAGAAGTTTTATTTTTTTTTTTCTGTATCTGAGTAGATCTCTGGCACAGCAGTTTGGTTTATTATTTTTTTTTATTGGACTATAATTGCTTTATAATGTTGTTAGTTTCTGCTGTACAGCAATGAGAATCAGCTATAAGTATGCATATATCCCCTCCCACCCACTTCCCATCCCTCCCCTCTAGGTCATCACAGAGCACTGAGCTGAGCTCCCTGTGGCACAGCATTTTGGCTGTGATCCCCACCCTGGAGACCACTACTTATTTATCACCTCCTCTCAGTGCCTTCCATGACCACCTACCTAAATCAAGTCCCAAAACCCCTGTCCTATATGCTTCCTTTAGAATTACTATGAAATGTATACATATTCTTTTATAAATATTATCTACTTATAATTATTTATGCATTTGCAGTTATTTATTAATAGGTAAACTTGGTTTTTGTTTGCAGCCTCCACAGCAACAGAAACTATTGTCCATCTCAACACTTGTCCCCAGCCATCTCGATAGCTCTGGGCTCTGCAAATATGTATGAAAGTTCAGCAGTTCTCAGCTTCAATTCAATGCTACACTGATGTGAGTAATTGTAAGATGAGTGACAAATCATTCTTGTTAACAAATTTAAAGAAGTATTTTATTTATATGGCTTTTCATTTAAATTAAGAGGAACTAAATGTATCCTTATAACAATATTCCTTTGGGTTGTATTCATTTATAATTTTCGTTTTAGTTTACTATGTAATTATTTTTTGGCCTGTCGTGGAGCTTAGTTAGTTCCCTAACCTGGGATTGAACCTGGCCCTCGGCAGTGAAAGAGTGGAGTCTTAACCACGGGACCACCAGGGAATTCCCTTAGAATTTTTAAAATGGAGTAAAATAGGTAAAATTTTACCTAGTTCCAGGAGAACTGTGCATAGTCCACAGCTTAGTCTGTGTAAATGTCCCATCTCATCCTTACCCATCAATGTGAACTTCACCTTTCCTGCATATCATGGGATCCCGCAGGTAAAGAACTGATGGCCTCCTTGGGGGAGAAACATGAAGTTGTACAGCGTGGTGCAGAGAGAGGAAGGGACCAAGCGCTATGGAAAGGCAGTAGAGTGCCCTAGTCACTATTCGGGTCAGCAAATTTCAGTGGAGGAAAACGCCTTAGAAATAGACAGATCTTAATTCTAGTCCTGCTTGTGCAACTTACTGGTGGTATGACCATGTACATAGCTTTTACACCTGGAACCTCAGTCCCTTCAACTCCAAAAATGACAATAATACCTTAAGCCTTCCTGATCTCAGAGGCTTGTTGTGAGAATTAAATGAAGCAATTGATGAAGAAGCTTTTGTTTAGCTGAAAGTATTCTGAAAGTATTTAGCTGAAAGCATGCTTTCATCAAAACCATTCTCTTCTCAGTTGCTCCAGTGAGCTAAATTTGCTTCAATTTAATAAATGTTCCATAAGTACTTCTTACTTTTTCTGTTTCAGATAGTCTGCAAAGAACCTGGGATACCAAATAGATACAGACCCTGCCTTCAGGCTGCTCAAAGGAGAGACAGACACATACACAGGTAAGTACACAGATTGTGGTTCCTGCAGTAATAGACTAGCATTGTCACTGTCCAGAGAGAAGAGCACATAACAGAACTGGCGGACTCTGCTGTGCTGGGGAAAGGTATTGTTTGTCTCAAGGAAAGCTCATGAGGGAGGAAGCATGTGAGGTGTTTTGGTGTTTCAAAGGCATTCTGGAATAGGAGAGGGCTTGCCAGGCAGAGGAAATAATACATGTGAAGGCAGAACTCCTCTAGTCATGGACCACTGTCTTCTGTGTCGCTGTATATGTTGGCCAGAGAATGGAGCAGAGGGTGGCAGGAGACCTTAAGTAGTTCTGTATGGTTCAGGAAGAAAGGAAGACCAAGAGAGGTAGTTGGGGCACGAGAGGATGGGAGAGTTTGGCTAAGAAGTTGGGAAAAATACTCCTAGTTTACACATGAGTATTTACTATGTAACAGGCTTTTCCCTGCATTGTCTCACAAAATATGGTCCCTTTGGCTTTTAGCTCCTTTTACAGATGAAGAAACAGGTCATGTGAGTTTAAATCACTAGCCCAAGATGACAGAACTTACTAGAGCCTGGGATTCATACCTAGTTCTAGAATTACAGATGCTGATGCTCCAGAAAGGACTGGGTTAAACTCGGGCTGTGCTCTAGTAGTTAATGAGAGTCATGTGACCCTTGGATAATTGTAAACAAAGCAGCAGAGTTCATTTTCACCTCCACCAGGGCAGCTTCCGGAAGTATTTTTCTACCTTGATCCTTGATGGTGAGCCTCTTAACCCTGCATTCCAAGGTTGTGTTTCTCTGTGCCCTTCTGAATGGAGCTGGAGCCTTTCAGCCAAAAAGGAGACACCAGGTTTGTTCCTGCAATAGCAAGCTCCCAAGCCAACTTGCTCAGAGCTCCTTTTTCCTCGCATTGCTAAAGGGGACTGACCAGACATTCTATGGAGACAGAGTTTATAAACCCTCACTTCCTGTAACATTCCCCACCCCACCCCCATTCTCTTGCAGGCATCAGCTTGGAGGTTGGAGCCCCCTCCCCTTGGAATCCAGGCATTTTGAGCCTATAGGGCGCCTTCTGCATTTGGTCTCTGCTTACTAGAAACTCATTGGGTTGCAGCCCTGCCTGCAGAGGTCATCAAGTGATGAACCTGTGATTAACCTTGTTCTCCAATCAGAGTTTTGATCTAATCTCTGGAACTGCATGCTTTTAACACACATGGTCCTTTTGTTTCTGTAGAGCCAGAGCCCTGAAATGTGACGGCCTCAGCTATGCCAGGAACCAGAGGAAACCACAGAGTTCATATTACATATATTAGGCTTTTTTCCTTCCCAAGCGTCAGTTCTCAACAGGCTCAGGCAGACCTTGGATGATGGAATAGCCTCCTCCTAAGGAGGGTCTCCCCTTCTGTGGCCTTGCCACACAAAGGACACCAACACCAGCAGCGTATATTTTGCTTGGCTGTGATACAGCACAATCGCATTTTGTCAGCAGGCTGGAAGTGGCCAGCCCGGAGCTGTGAGCCATGGAGAACATTCATTTCTTCCACCACAGACAGTTCAGCCACAGACGTGGATGATAGAGGGGAAATTGGCATTGACCTTGATGCTTTGCAAGGAGCGAATGGGACTTGGAGTCTGGTTAGCAAAGAAAAATGAACCAAGCATCCTCAGTAGTGTCTGAAGAGCAAGAACTGGGCCCAAAGAATTCTTCAGTCTCCGTGCTCACTGCTGTGTGTGTGCACGTGCACGCATGCTTTTGCATGCACAAAGACATGCACACATGCTGTGTCTGACATGCATGGGAGAGACCCAGTGCCCTTGTTCATGCTGGAACTCCCTGTGCATATTTGGCATTTGACTGACATGTGAAGCTCCCACAGACATCCGAACAGTAGCTTAGAATGCATAAGAGATTTTTTACTGTTGATAAGAAGACACTTGGAGAGGAAAATGTTACTAAGACTACTTTCTAGTCCCTCCAGGAGTCCTTCAGAGAAAGCAAGTCCCTCTTAAGAAAGTCACATGAGAGGTGAGGAATAAAGCTAATGCAGCCAAGTGTACAAATTGCAACCACCCCCAATCATCCGCTTGTGCCCTCATCCTTTTGGTTTTACTCCTATTGGCTTCCCCACCAGGAATGTCCTTAGGCTCTCATTTCCTACTTGGCTAAATTCTTTTTATCTTCCCAGTCTCAAATGAATTTTCGCTCCCTTCAAAAATCCTTCTCTGATTTTTCCCCACTCAGCACAAATCAATTCTTCCTCTAACCTGTAAATTGTTTGAGAGAAGGGAAGCTATGCCCAAAATGTACATACTAGGTGCTCAATGATAACAGAGTAGGAGGAGCACAGACCTGGAAGCCGGGGGACCTCAGTCCCAACCAGGCTCTCCCACACTGGAGCAGGAAGACTTTGGAGATAACCTACACAAGCCTCAGTTTTCTCATCTGTAAACATGTAATAACCTCTCCATGAGATGAAAGTATGTAAAAGTGAAGTCGCTTAGTTGTGTCCGACTCTTTGCGACCCCATGGACTATAGTGTACCAGGCTCCTCCATCCATGGAATTTTCCAGGCAAGAGTACCGGAGTGGGTTGCCATTTCCTTCTCCAGGGGATCTTCCCAACCCAGGGATCAAACCCAGGTCTTCTGCATTGCAGGCAGACACTTTACCATCTGAGCCACCTGATGAGCGGTAGTATTTAACGAGATAATATATGTCAAGAACTTCACACACAGTAGGTGTTTCAGTACATAGGGCATCCTTAGCTCGGAATCTGGTCCAGTTTCTTTTTGGGTTGTACTTTGTACAATTCCTAACCCATTTTGGACATGAGCTGAATTGTCCATGGAATTCTCCAGGCAACAATACCGGAGTGGGTTTCTATTCCCTTCTCCAGGGGATCTTTTAGACCCAGGGATCAAACTGGGGTCTCCCACATTGCAGGCAGATTCTCTACCGTCTGAGCCACCTGAGAAACCCTAAACAACTAAAGTAAATAAATTTTCTACTTAGGCCTTCTAAGGCATTGACACCAAATAATAAAAATAATAATGCTAAGGGAAATAGTAGCAAGCACTAGTACACAGGGTATTTATCTTATCACAAAAGCATATATTATCTTCATTAAAAATTCTGAAGGTAGATATCATGATCCTCTTTTGCAGATGAGGAAGTTGAGGTACACAGCTGGCAGGGAGTGAAGTGGATTTTAGACATAATCCCAGTCCTTAGCTGTCCCCCAGACTGTGGTTCTCAACCATGATTACCCAGGAGAATGACCTCCGGAGCTTTTAAAAATGCCAGTGCCTGAACCTTAGCCTCAGATTTAGATTCAGTCTGAAGTCAGGTCCAGTAATTGTCTTCAAAAGCCCCAGGTGATGCCATGTGCAACCAGACAACTCCTGACTTCAGGCAGCGCTGCAGTGCAAGTCCAGTTTTATGTCTTAACATAGCTCATGTGTTCCCGCTTTAATTTGCTCAAATTAAGCCATTTACTATCTAATTTGGGGACAGAACATCCCAACTTCATGAAATTGCTCTAATAATTCTGTCAACCTTCTCCAGCAAGTCTTGGTTGAATATATCTGATATACCATTTATTTCCATGCATAACTCTTGAATGACTCATTCATTCCCTCACTCGTCCATTTAGCTGGCATTCTTTCAATCAGCAAGCCCCCTGAGATACAAACAAGAGCAAGGGGAATTAGAAACAGGTAACTCAGAGGATCAGTGCTGACCTTCAAGGTGTTCAAAGTCTAATGAAAGAAGGAGGCATGAAAGCAAAAGACTAGGATTCAGTGTTGTTAGTATTGAGAGAGAGATAGGGTAGTTGTAGAAATCTGTAAGGCACTGCTAATAGCTCCCTCAACATCCTCATCTCCTCTCTTACCCTGGCCCCATGAATCCTGCCCACAGTGCATTTGTAGACAGCCATTGGCACCTCAGAGGGGGAGATATCCCAGATATTCCACAGAAGGAGCAGAGCTGGTAGTGAGCCTGAGTCTCCTTCTAGGATCCCACCAGGAAGGAGTCCCCAGGGATGCAGGTCCTCACCCCACTGGGGAAATTGAGATGCGAGGAAGGAGAAAAACTTCTGAAGTGCTAGGGGCATATAGATAAATACTTTGAAACAGTTACTCCCTCCTGGCTCTGGGGGGCTTCAGCCAAGTGGGCAGCTCCTGGGTTGAGTTCTGTATCCCAGGGCAAAAATGCCTTTCATTACCTTGAAAATCCAAATATGAATGAATAAACAGAGGGTGGGAGGAAGCCTTGCTTTTTCGATGATCCAGCAGAGGTTGGCAATTTGATCTCTGGTTCCTCTGCCTTTTCTAAAACCAGCTTGAACATCTGGAAGCTGGTTTTAGAAAAGGCAGAGGAACCAGAGTTCAAACTTCCAACCTCCGCTGGATCATTGAAAAAGCAACAGAGTTCCAGAAAAACATCTATTTCTGCTTCATTGACTATGCCAAAGCCTTTGACTGTGTGGATCACAATAAACTGTGGAAAATTCTGAAAGAGATGGGAATACCAGACCATCTGACCTGTCTCTTGAGAAACCTGTATGCAGGTCAGGAAGCAACAGTTAGAACTGGACATGGAACAACAGACTGGTTCCAAATAGGAAAAGGAGTACATCTAGGCTGTATATTGTCACCCTGCTTATTTAACTTATATGCAGAGTACATCATGAGAAACGCTGGGCTAGAGGAAGCACAAGCTGGAATCAAGATTGCCAGGAGAAATATCAATAACCTCAGATATGCAGATGATACCACCCTTATGGCAGAAAGGGAAGAAGAACTAAAGAGCCTCTTGATAAAAGTGAAAGAGGAGAGTGAAAAAGTTGGCTTAAAGCTCAACGTTCAGGCAACTAAGATCATGGCATCCGGTCCCATCACTTCATGGGAAATAGATGGGGAAACAGTGGCCGACTTTTATTTTTTTGGGCTCCAAAATCATTGCAGATGGTGATTGCAGCCATGAAATTAAAAGACGCTTACTCCTTGGAAGGAAAGTTATGACCAACCTAGATAGCATATGAAAAGCAGAGACGTTACGTTGCCAACAAAGGTCCATCTAGTCAAGGCTATGGTTTTTCCAGTAGTCATGTATGGATGTGAGAGTTGGATGGTGAAGAAAGCTGAGCACCGAAGAATTGATGCTTTTGAACTATGGTGTTGGAGAAGACTCTTGAGAGTCCCTTGGACTGCAAGGAGATCCAACCAGTCCATCCTAAAGGCGATCAGTCCTAGGTGTTCATTGTAAGGACTGATGTTGAAGCTGAAACTCCAATACTTTGGCCACCTCATGCAAAGTGTTGACTCCCTGGAAAAGACCTTAATGCTGGGAAGGATTGGGGGCAGGAGGAGAAGGGGACGACAGAGGATGAGATGGCCAGATGGCATCACCGATTCGATGGACATGTGTTTGGGTAGACTCCAGGAGTTGGTGATGGACAGGGAGGCCAGGTGTGCTGTGATTCATGGGGTTGCAAAGAGTCGGACACGACTGAGTGACTGAACTGAACTGAACTGAGAGGAAGCCACTGCACAAAAAGAGAGCATAGAGGTCAAAATTAGAGTTGCTGCACCCCTCACTGGCTGCAAATATGGCCTAGGGTAGAGATGAAGCCGAAGTTAGGAGCCAAGACCAAGGAGAAATGGAGCCAGGTGCTAGGAGCCAAACAGATGCAAAAAAACTTTTGCCAAAAGGCAGACTGCAATGTCCTAAGCTCATATGGAGGGGTCATTTGTCTCTGCCCTACCTGAGTAGAGCAGCCCAAGCAGAAGGAACACCATGACCCTCCCTAAGATTTACTATTGAGGTGTCAACAGAACGTCAAGATATGTCACCATCAAGGATCTGGACCTGATCAACTTTCTTAGAGTATGAGGCAATACCATTGTAAATCTGGACCCTTTTACATTCAACTTCTTCTGGATCCATGCGATATTCATGTGTAATTTGTATGACAGGTACATGTCTCCAGAGAGGTCAGGTACTTGTCCAAAGCCACAAAGCCAGAACTACGTCTCAGATCCCTGGGCTTATGTTCTTGTGGCCTTTTCATTACTATGTTAACCTTGTTCTAGAGAGATGGCCTGTTAGTTTGAGAATCCACCCAGACTTCTGGAGTGCCTGGTCCCCATAGGTGGGATGCGGAGTTTCCCATGAGGGCAAACAGGATGCAGCTGGAGCCCACAGGGTGAGCCATGAGACTTTGGGTGTGTAGGGGGAGTAAGTGTGGATCCTGATGGAGGAGCAGAGAGAAGATGGGCTGTGATGTGCTGAGTAAAGGGGAGGCTCAGAGAACAGTGGAATCTGGCTAGAGATGCTGTGGCTGAGACCTCACTTTCCAGAGGAAGCCAGATCTGGGGGGATCTTGGAAGATTTGTGGGGCAACAGGGGAGTCCTAGAATGGGAAACACCTGGGTGCCCCATGGAAACCCCTCCTTCCAGAATTGTCTATAAGGAGTTTGGCTCGCACCACTATCATGCAATTGCCATTGTTTGAGGTCTCCTCCATCCCGCCAGAATCACTCACACTGCAGGTGCCTCGCACAGAGGCCCCGCCAGCTATAGGGCCATGCTCTCTGGCCCAATGCTGTGCATGGGCTGGACCACCAGAAGTCAGGAGCAGAGAGTGAACTTGGCTTCCAGAAGACTATAGGGCCTAGGGGAGCAACTCAGGCTTCTGACTTGGAGGTGACTTGTGGATAGTTACTTTTGATAGTTCTAAGCTTTCTCACCCATTTTCTGATGATGGGTGGCTTGAAAAAGGTAGAAGGGATTTTGTGCAGCCTGCCTGAGTAGCCATGCTGGTGTTAAGTGAGACAGCAAGGCTGTGTTATGGCTGGAGTTTGGTGCCTCTTCAAGCAATTCCAGGGCAGCAATGAGAGCACTAGGATTATAAGCAGGAGACTTGCGCTTGAGTCCTGATTCTACTGCATTAGTGATGGGACCTTGGGCAAGTCACGTAATTTCCCTAAAGCACACTTGTCTTGATTATAAAATAGAATAAGATCTCTTAAGTATAACTTACAAAGTTATCGTGCCGAAAAGGACCGTAAAGCTTTTGAGAACTAAACAAATGTGAAGTTTTAATGCAGACTCTTAAAGCCAGTCACCTCGGTTGGAATCCTGACGAAGCTTGGGCAAGTTCCTTAATGCCTCTATGATTCAGTTTTTTCATCTGTAACATGAAGATAATAATGCCATTCATAATCATAGACTTGAAATCTTTGGGTTATGATTTGGAATGCAGAATTTTTCATATTTTACAATAGTAATGTGTGTACTATCTAATTCATGAAATCTTCAGAAGGTTCTAGAACACTCTGTCAAACACACTCCTGTTTTTTCAGTGAAACTTGACGGTTCATAAATGGGATTAATAAAGACCATGACAAGTCTCATGTTAGATCCAATAAGGTTTTTCTACCACAGGAGTTTGTATCAAACTTGTCCAAAAACCCTTTTCCAGTGATTTTTGGACTGTGAAATTATAGGTAAGGGATTATGGACCTGTAACATCTGCCATTTAGGGCAGTCATGAAGATAAAATAAGTTAATGTATATAAAGGGCTCAGACCAATGCCTGGCATATAGTAAGCACTGAATAAATATTAGCTATTATTACTTTTATTACCTTAAAAAGTAAAAGCAAGAGAGAATGAGGCTTCACAGGCCCTCACTGACATTTCTCAGATTTCTATTAATTAATGAACTAATAGATTTGCTGGGGAACTAATCTCTTATCCCTTTGCCTGCTGAGAAAATATATTTCCAGCTCTAAGTGGTTGGCACTTAAAGGGACAGTATTGTTATTTGAGAACACACAAGTTCATGTGGAAGTCAGAGAGAGAGATAAAGGCTTCAGGCCCAGCAAAATGCTAACAGGTTGCAAATATGTAGTAGTCTATTTTCTTGTATCTTCTAAATTTTACCTTTTGCGCTTACATGACTTTTGTAACAAGTAAAGCAAGTACATTCTCCTAAACCCTTTCCTGTTTCCTCTTCCTTAGAGAATTGGTCCCCATAGTTTGGCTCCCATTTATAAGGCAATCAACAAGCAACAAGCAAACTTACTGATTTCCAACTATTTGCCAGACACTGCAGAAAGCGGTAGGGAAAAAAGGAGAACCCAGATTGATTCTTTGAAAGCGCTTCAGCAAAATCACTTCCTATTTGTATAGCAACTTACAGTTCACATTGTGCTTTGATACAAATTCTTTCAAATGGTCCTTCTCCCGAGATAAGGGAACATATATTTCAGTCAACATTTTATGAAGAAACGTGATTGAGTTCACTCAGCCTGTTAGGAATGAGGTTGGACTCAAACTTTGCAATCAATCATGTGAGTGGTTTAACAGGATGAAAGTAGTATTTCTAAGGACTTGGAAATCACTGACACTTTCAGAAGGTAAATATTAGTACCTCAAGCTGTAAATGACTGTGACCAACTAAATGTACATTTTTGACCTTGGCAATGAATGGCAATGGAAGCTAAAGAGATTTGAGATCCTTAAAGCATGCCCTCAACATAGTCCAACTGTCTAAAGCTGGCGTCATCAAATCTCAGGAAGAAAGCTTCAACCAAAGACAGATGTTTGGAAGAGAGTACTGGAAAGAGAGAGAGAGGATATGGTCTTTCAATATAAAGGGCAAAGCTGCAGAAAAGGCAACTTCTCAAATTAGGGACATCAATAAGAACTAAGTCTCTTTGTCCTGAATTTACTCACAGGTAACCTTTGGATTTCGGAGAAGGCAATGGCACCCCACTCCAGTACTCTTGCCTGGAAAATCCCATGGATGGAGGAGCCTGGTAGGCTACCGTCCTTAGGGTCGCCAAGAGTCGGACACGACTGAGCGACTTCACTTTCACTTTTCCCTTTCATGCACTGGAGAAGGAAATGGCAACCCACTCTAGTATTCTTGCCTGGAGAATCCCTGGGATGGTGGAGCCTGGTAGGCTGCCGTCTATGGGGTCACACAGAGTCGGACACGACTGCAGCGACTTAGCAGCAGCAGCAGCAACCTTTGGATTATCTTTTGACTTTACAATATATCAGGGTGTGGGCTGATATGCTGCTAACCACAATGTTAACTTATTTTGAGTTTATTTCCTATGACTTTTGATAGAAGGAATCAGTCCTTAAGTGGCTGAATGGTATAAATTACCCTGTCTAAGATAAATTTGGGAACCTAGAAAGCAAACATCAGACCCCATCCAAACAACCTTCTTAATGACACTGTAACTTCTCCACATTCTCACCACCCAGAATCCAAGCCAATGCTCCCTCTGTTTCTTCAGACTAGGTCTTCTAATCTCATATAGCTTTTTCTGGGCAAAAGGGGGTGGGCCTGGCTGCCCTTGTTCAAAGGAAAGGGAATCATTCAACATTTTGTTCTGCATTCTTCTACCCCAGATAACCCTCTCTAATTCGAGGTTGGCTGGAAATCTGGAAATCCTTATTCTTATCGGGAGCATTTCCATTGCTAAAGGGGAGGGCTCACGAGGCCACATCCTCTGTTCTGGGAGGCTCAAAAGAGTCCACTGAAATGCTTTGGACTCAAACAAAGTCAGGGACTTTGTTAAGTGGATTCAAAAAACAAGCTGGGACAAGCAGCTCACTGTACTTTTTCTAGTTCCTTCCTCCTTCGCTTGCAGAAGCCCCATTGCCCCAGGCACCGCAGTGGACAAATTTTCCATTTGCAAAGTTCTTCCCATGGACTAGCAGAACCCCTAGCCTGGCTCCTGACTTGAAAGTGTTTGGAGCCTCAGGTGATCAAACTAATACTTTATAGACCCAGAGTCCTCAGTGTTGACAAAGCATGGCCACGGGGGCCTGGGAGAGACTTGCTTGTGTTTCGGAATTGTGTAGAGGTAGACTGCACTCAGGGGATTTGTTCATTTTAGCAAACTTGGCAGAACTTCCCTGCGTGACCTAAATAGAATATCTTTCTCTACATAAAGCATGCATCAGGGTATTTCCTGATTTATTCATGAAAGGTTTGCTTTACAAAGGCCTCAGGAACTGTGCAATCTCAAAATACATGATACATAGAGCTGGATACTAGAGTGGCATTTGCACAAATTGCTGTGATAGATGGGCTGCGTGGTGTGGCAGCAGAGGTGGATTAATTTAAATACTCGCTGCCAGGGGTTGCTCTTTTAGAGAAGAAAGTGAGACCCAACCTAGAGACTGTTAGCAATAATGTGGGAAAATGTTATTTCTCTCAAAGGAGGGTAATTGATCAAGGAATAGAAATAGAGGTGAATAAAATCCACATGCACTAAATAGGGATATAGAACATTTATCTGCTAATCACTCATTGGGTCATTCATTCATTCCCAACTAGAGAATCAACCTATCAGCAGCTGATAAGCTGAGTTCCATTCATATATGGGCTTTTAAGGACACCTGTGTTAAGTTGCTCAGTCATGTCCGCCTCTTTGCCACCCCATGGACTGTAGCCCACCAGGCTCCTCTGTCCATGGAATTCTCCAAGCAAGAATATGGGAGTGTGTAGCCACTGCCTTCTCCAGGGGATCTTCCTGACCCAGGGATTCAACCCAGGTCTCCTGAATTGCAGACAGGTTTTTTACTGTCTGAGCCACCCTGGATAATAGCATGCAATATTTGAAATTTGATCACTCTTGGGAATTTGGGGTTCTTTTGTTACCATGGGAGTGGGGGTGGTAATAAATCTCCCACCTAAGGGAGAAAGAAAGACTGATTTCTCCCAATCAAAGGCAGGCATTTTCAGGTGGATCTACCGTAGTATCTCTGATCATGAATTTCTCTAATGCTTAAGTATTTTCATACTAGGGTATTTTTAATAGTGCAGCAGATGGACTTCAGTTGTTTGCAAAGAAGTTTTATTTTGGAGCTTGTGAAGAGATTGGGGTTAATGTACAATAAAGTGAAAGTGACGTTTGTAAAGATGGTGCGAGCAGAATGCCAGGATCCATTACCCTGATAACCCCACAAACAGGTCAGCAGCCGCCATTGGTGAGCTGCTGCTCAAATCCCATCAGTGTTACTTGCAGGTCACATGGCCACTTTGTGGCAAATTTCCAGGGTTTTTCACCTGCCAAGCAGCTCATCCTAACTAGGACAAAGGAGACATTGTTTTACAAACTTTCCTTTGGGGCTTAGAACTTTGGAGAGAGTCAGACCCAGTTCCTTCTCCTTGTTTTGCAAATCGTGGACATTCAGCAGCAACGATGAGAAGGAAAACTCAGATGAGGTCTCTTGAATCTGATGCCCTGGAGCTCAAGTGTCAGAACAAGGTCTGAGGACACAGTGTGCCAAGTGTGGTCTGAGCTATGATGGCTGATGCTTCTCTATGGCAGGTGATGGGTATTAGTGACCCAGGACTATTTGGATCCCTGATGAGAAAGTAAAAAAAAGACTTCCTGGAAAGGATCTTCCAGGAAGGGAAACCAACTGGAGGACAGTATTTGAATGAATTAACCTTCAGTGATTTCCCATGACACACCAGATCAAGTCCAATTCCTTAGTACAGCCTTCAGTTCCTCCACCACCTGGTCCCAGACTAACCTTGGGTCTATCCATAGTCCCCAAACAACATGTGTTCCGACCATTCCAAACTGTCCTTTGTTCCCTGATGCTAATGATAGCCAATGTGAGTCCAGGCCTTTAAGATGCCAGAACTGGGCTAAGTTCTGGAAGCATTTCATCAGATACACTTCAGAGCAGTCTCTGAGAAGACACTATTTTGGCCCCCAGTTTACCAAGAGGAAACAAAAGCAGAGGTTATAAAACTGGGTCACAAGCTATCAAGAAGGTTAGAATCAGAGGGCAGTATGGTGCCTTTAACCACATCACAAGCCCTGCCTCCTCCTCTGCATAAGGAGAGATCTCTAGACCCTCTACATATTGCTTTCTTGGCATCGGAGGCATAGAATTGGCCTCTCTCCTTACTTGCCTGATTTTAAAAACATCTCTTTTGTTCATCAAGACCTTCAGGATCAAATATCCCCTTCTCTGGATGCTGTTCCTGGCAACCCAGGCGGAGTTAGAGGCTTTCTCCTTGGAAAGAGAGACACCACAGCCTTTGCACAAACTCACAGCACATGCTGTGTTGCAACACACAGCCCTCCTCCCATGCATTTGTTTTGTGCCTGATGTGTGCGGACTCCTCAGACCTTTCTCCCACATGAATCAAAGCTCCAAGAGAGTGAGCAGCACGCCAGGAGCAGCCAGTTGCATGAATCCCAAGGTAGCCTAGGTTCCCAGCAATGAGCGCACCAAACGTCCTGTGGAAATTCACCAGCAGCTCCGCAGGCAGGTCCAGACGAGTGCGTGCCTGCCACATTCCTGCCTTTATCATTAACCACACTCCATGGTGACTTCCTTCAACATGTGAGGCAGCGCCTGCCTGTCTGATAACCCGGCTTCCTTCTGGAAAGGATTTCCTTTGGCCTGGGTGCATACCCCAGCCCTGCAAGAGTTAACCACAAGATGGGCCAGAGCAGGAGAACATGAGGTTTCCATTAACTGGCGGTATGCGAACAAGTGGCACAAGCATGGATTATGCGGTAATAAAAACCCACTGCACAGTATTTATGTCAGAGGCCTCACTTCTCTCCTTCCCTGCCTTTCTCCCCAGCACAGAGAGACCTGGCCCTTGCTGCTAGGGTGCTAGACTCTGGCCAAAGCGGGGAGCAGCTTCTTCTCCCAACTTGCTTTAATCCTGCTGGGTGTGCTCCTTGAGTTCCCAAAAGACACAGGTGGAAAGAGTGCCAGAGGAATTCACTCTTTTTCCTGGGTTAAATCCTGAGTGAACCAGCCTGGAGACAGAGGAAGAAAGTCAGGAGGGGACGGAAAAAAGGCAAAGGGTCAGGGGAGAGACAAAGAGGGAGGGAAAGAGAGAGGGGAGATGGGAGGGACAGTGAGAAAAGACAGCAGAGACTGTACTCCAGAGGGGACAGGAGACAGCAACAGATCTGAAACTGTATTTTCTGAAAAAAAAAAAAAAAGGAATTCACACACATGGAAAATTTACACGGTGACAGGTATGATGGTTAATTTTATGTGTCAACTGGACTGGGCCACAAGATGCCTAGACATTCAGTCAAACTCTTCTGTGTCCATGAGGGTGAAGGAGATTAACATTTGAGTCCAAGACGAGTAAAGCAGTCTGTGCTCCCTAATGTGGGTGGGCCACATCCAATCAACTGGAGGCCTGAACAGAACAAAAAGACAGCACAGGGAACTCTACTCAATACTCTGTAATGGCCTATGTGGAAAAAGAATATAACAAAGAGGGAATATAAGTATATGTATCACATTCACTTTGCTGTACACCTGAAACTAACAACATTGTAAATCAATTCTACTCCAATAAAAATTTTTAAAAAATAAAAAAGGTTGAGTCAGTAGGATCTCCTGCCTGACTATGTGGGCTGGGACATTGTTCTTTTCCTACCTTTGGACTTAAACCAAAACATCAGTACTTCTTGAGTCTCAGACCTACTTGCTTTCAGGCTAGAACTCACACTATTGGCCTTCTTGGGTGTCCAGCTTGGCAACTACAGATCTTGGGACTTCACCACCTCGGTAATCACATGAGCCAATTCCTTATAAGAGACTTATCTGTATATATCCATCTATCTTCTGTTTCTCTAGAGAACCCTAAAATAGAAGGCAATGTACTGAGCTCTTTATATATTATTTCACAGAGGTTTAGACACTCTCTGTAATTTGTCATACACTTAGTAAGTGGAATATATCTCCAACCAAGGTCTGTGTCTAAATAATCTCATGTCTCTTTTTTTTTTTTTAGTCACATAAAGGTGAGATACCCTTCCATTTTCAGTTGGAAGTGAGTAGAAGTTCTTTGATTATTTCCCTTCCTTGGAGACAGAAGATGTAAAAGACCAATTGCTAGGACACAGCACCCTGGGGATCACTCAGAATGAAGCTCTATCCCATGAGACTCAACATCCTAGGAACAGGAGTGGCTTTCTAAACAGAGGTCATTCTGGGGCTCAGAAAATCTTATTTAGACCACAGTGGTTTACTAAACACCTACTATATGCCTGGTCCTGTAATTTTGACCATGAAGAAACAGATAAATAGAATAGCATCTTCCTCATAGAGGCCACGGTATCCTTAGAGTGCACAAAAGACACAAAAGGAATGTAAATGCTGTGGGATGTGCAAAGTGTGTGCAGAGGTTCATAGCAAAAGGAGAGATTCACATTGGTGGTTTGGTAGGAGAGCCAGGTAGAGAAGTGGGGACATAACAGAGTAAGGAATTCTTGCCCAAAGCCCCAGAGAGGGTGAGACAGATTTGGATTACAGACAGTAGTTACTTGGGTGAACAGTAGTTCTCACTCTGGTTATTCATAGGTTAATAGAAACCATACAGATGTCTGGGATCCACTCCTCACATTCCTAGAGGTATGGTCTGAACCACAGTCTTTTTGGAAAAAGCTCCCCACGTGATAAAATGTTGCCTGGGTTGACGACCACTGCGGTCCTGCTCGGAGTACATCTGAGATAAAGTGAGAGGTGAAGCTGGAGAGAAAGGAAGGACACGAAGATGAAAGGCCTCGGATGCCTCTACGTAGCTGGAGCTTCCCCTGTGGACAACCAAGGTTTTTAAACAGGGAAGTGACCCTACTTATAGGAAATGAGTCAGCCTAATAGTGAAGCCTTGGGAGGCTGAACCTCTAGGGAAATGTAGGCTTCGTTGTCTCTAAAAGCCTGACCATATCTGCTTCGGAAGACACAATTGATTCAAAGCAGACACAACTGATTCAACTCTTCTTTGGTGATGCAGGCAGAGGTCTTGTGTCACTCTGGGGAAACCGTTTGCCTGGCAGCCGGAAGGCCCAGGTTCTGATCTCGCTTCAGGTACTAACTTGCTGAGGAGCCTCAGCCAGATCATCCCCTCTGTCTGGTCCTCAGCTCCCCACAAACCACCTCAGAGATTAAACAAGTCAGTGCTGCTCTATGAGGTTGGCAGTATCTCATTGCTTCGATTTGTCTTTAGCCAAAATGCTACATGAATTTTTACATTTTACATGTCAGTGAAGGAGAGGATATGCTTCTTGTTAATCAGTCAGGTCTAGATTAGGAGAGGTTGGGGAAGAGTGAGTCAGGGAATTTCAGATGGTGAGTGCTTTCGTCTTTTCTCTGGTCTCTGACCAGATGTCAGTTGAGTCCCTACCATATTCAGTCTTCAGGGATATTAGGTCAAAGTGCCCCCCAAATGATCTGCTTCTCCCTTATCAAGGTCTCCATAAATCAGTGATTCAACCTAGTCTGTTAAGATGGAGAAGAATCCAGACTTAAAGCTGCCATGTTCATCCTGTGGGCTCTGAGCCAAGAGTAGCACCAGGGTGGAGAAGATCTTCTCACCAGTCTCTCTACCTGGGGCACTTCCTGCCCCAGTACAGCTGCAGCAAGCCCAGAAGAATCTTTCAAAAGTTGTTATCATGTACCTCTAATGGTTCCTCATCGACACAGACCAAGCCCAAGTTCTCTGCTGTAACACTAAAGATTGTCTACGCTCCTTCTATCTAATTCTCCAATCTCTTCTCCTGAGAGGTCTCTACAGGCCCTGCAGGTCAGGGATGTAAAACTGCTTACTTTCAGGTTCAGCCAATCTCTTTCATGCATTCAGGTCTTGAGCCATACAGGTCCCTGTATTTGGAATGCTCTCCCCTTACCTTCTCTACCTGGGAAACATTGACTCATCCTACAGGTCCAGCTCACATGTCACTTCATTCATTTATTGAGGACCTAATCTGTATTCCAGGAAGAATGCCAGATACCTGATGGATGAATGAAACAGAATCCTTTGGTAATAACTCTGGTCTTTGTAACCCTCTTCACCTTGCTTCTGACTTTGTCACTTGATGGTGATTATCTGCTTCTGTTTCTAAATCTCTCTCTAGATTACAGTCTCCTTAAAAGTCAAAACATCTCTTACTCATCTTTGTATCCATAGCTCTGAACTCAGGGCCTGGAACAGAGTAGGGGCTTAGAGGATACTTGCTGAATGAATAATTTATTTGGTAAATAAAAGAGAGAGAGAGAAAAGGAGAGGGAAGGAGGATTTTCCAGGCAGAATGAGGATTGCGTTAGCTCTTGGGGCTGTCATAGATTGTAACAATGAAGAGACCCCTTGCATCCCTTAGTCCAGACTTAGAAGCGCCTGGATTCCATAATCACTGACTCCTTACAGATGAGAAACTTAGACCAGACTAAGGAAGGGGCTTGTCTCAATGGCCAAGTAACCAGCATCTGGCCCTCCACTTTCCCCACACCAGCTGAACAGGCAGCCCAACCAGCTGTAACTTATCATCTTCCCTCCATGGGACCCCTTAGTTCTGTTGAGCTCCGCTCTCACAAACAGCATGTAGGCCTGGCATCATCGCCTTGGAATCTGATCACTGGTTCAGTTGCTTTCTTCCTCTGTCTATTTGATATGGCCAGCCAGGAAGACAGTGCTGACGAGGCAGTCTTAAGCCCTGCACTGACAGAAATCAGGTGTCCTCGCTTCATAAAAGAAACATTAACTGATCCGATGGGAGCTGGAAGTAGAAGTGCTGACAAAGATATAACTCCCAAGGATTATATGGGGCAAGGAGACAGCATCGTTCTCTCCTGATTTAGAGGCGTTCTGGGGCTCTCAGACAAGACAGAGAAGAATGAGATGCCAGGGATGAAGGCCACCAGGGAGGAAGTCTCAGCTGCTCAGCTGAGGGGATCAGGAGAGAAGGAATGAATAGGATAGCCCTGGGCCCCTCCTCTCTAGCCCCATGACACCATCCAAGCCCTCACCAGACCTCTCCTGGACCCAAGCCTCTCCACTGGTTCTTTACTGGCTTTGCTGTCTTCGGCCTCAGCCTGGTCCCCACATGGCCATCTGATGGTCTTTCTAGATTACCTGACCATAATTTACATAACCTTGATGAAAGTCCTTCAGCGGCCCCCTGTCCCTAGATGGCATACAAGACCTCCCTAAACCCTTTCCTGATGCCCAAAGGCAGCCATTTCCCCTAGAATATGGGTTCTGTTTTCACTGCTCCTGTGAGTCAGAGAACTTCTGACAAAGAAAAGATCCAGGAGACAAAGATGGATGGTTTTCTGGCAGGAGGGGGCCCTCTTTCTAGAAGAACCACCTTCCTTCCTAACCTACACACATACCCATTCCTCCCAAGGGAAAGTCCGTTCCAGGGGCATTCAGTGACCGAGGCACTCTGCTCTCTGCCCAGGCTCTTTGTGGCTCCGGGAACTTAGAGATGACTGGACACAATTCTCACCCTCAAATAACTCACAGTCCAGTGGAGGAAAAAGATGTAAAACACGTAATTATGACAAAGAATTATATGGTATTCTAGTAGTCTGTTCAAAGTGCTCGAGGGTGAGGGAAGGGGGGCCAGAGACCAACTGTATGAGGAGGAATTGGGGATATTTGGGCTTTGAGGAGAAGTAGACATTTCCCAGAACAAAAGAAGAGAAGGAACTAAAAAAGCTTTCCCCATGGTATAAACCATGTGGTGCAAAGACTCACAGAAGGCCAATGCGGAATGTTTGGGAAACAATGCATAATTAGAGAGCAGGTGGGAAGGCAAGGGAAGAGACTTGAGTGGATGTCAGACCTCACATAGTGTCTTCACACCTCTCTTTCTCCCCTCCCTCTCTTTCCATCCCTGTCTAGCGCCCCCTCTCATCTCTTCTCCCCTGACATGTGTGCTCAGTCACTAAGTCACGTCCGACTCTTTGAGACCCCATGGACTGTAGCCCACTGGGCTCCTCGGTCCATGGGATTTTCCAGGCAAGAATACTAGAGTGGGTAGCCATTCCCTTCTCCAGGGGATCTTCCTAACCCAGGGATTGAACATGTGCCTTCTGCATCTCTTGCATTGGCAGACAGATTCTTTACCACTGAGCCACCTGGGAAGCCTCTTCCCTGACACTGGCCACATTTTTTTTTTTAATGTGGAGGAGCATCTTCCATGTAAAGTGATGGGGAGGAAGGTTATGTGTATTGAGGTAGCGTCAAGGTTCTATCATCCCAGCTGATGGAACTTGAACTAGGAAAACAGAGCTCCTTTCTCACTGCTGTGTTGTATGTTAATCCCCAAGAAGAACTCAAATGGACTGATATGAGTCATGCCACCACCTCCAGGACTAACCCCTGGTCCCCAGTATGGAGGATATATTTGAGCAACCCTGAGTAGCATAACCATGGCAAAACTTATGATCGCTGATCTCTTCAAAATCACCTGGAGTAAGGGAGGAACACTTCTCCAGAGGGAGGAGGGTGTCTGTAACCAGAAGATGGAGAGAGGCTTTTCAACAGATAACACTGTAGACCCCACTTCATGTGTGGATTTCCATCCTCTAGGGAGACCGTGGTGACTCTCTGGGAGTGCTAGGGATTTCCTGACCTCTTTACCCAGGACGACTGGTACATAACATCTCCTCAATGAATGTTTACCAGTGGCTATTTTGGCATATTGAAGAAAGAAAAATTAAAAATCAAGACAGAGATTAAAGGAAAAGAATAATCTTGGGGCAAGCTGGCAATTCCGACACCATGTCAGCTCTGAAACGACTCGTTTGGAAGAAATGTCTTGCTGCCCCTGGTGAGTCTGAAGAAAGAATAAGAAGACACTCAAAGAACATGTGGAGTGTGTGCAGCTGCGTTTGCACCAGGAAGCAGAGCTCAGCTGAAGAGCTGCAGTCAGCATCCGAGATAGGAGGAGCCTGTCCTGGCTTTGATGCTGGAGGGATAATGGAGCCACAGTGCAAGCACAGGGCCTTTTATTGACGGGGTAAAAAGAAGCCAGCTGGGGTTTGTCTATAGCTGAGCTTCTGATTCTATCCCATCCTTCTGAAGAATACCCTCTTTGTTCCTTTGCTGCAGGTGGCACCTGTCATTACAGGACGTGGAAATAGGATAAACAGCCCTGAGCTCCTTAAGAGATGCCCCTTCCTCAAATGAGTCTCAAACAGCTCTCCAAGTTATCTTTCTTGCTCTCTCTCTCTCTCCCCCTTCATCTCTTTCTCTCAATCGGAGGATTCAGCTGAACAAGGAGGATGGTGATGGCCACAGAAGTCTGTGTTCTAATAAAGTGCCATTCATTTTGGTTACGAGATGACAGTCTTAACTTGGCTACCACCTCCTCTCCCATAATGAATCCCTAAAAATTATAGAAAAATATAAAAGAAAAAAATCAATTTCAAATGAGGCCTCAAACCAAGTAGTGAAGCCCTCAGTGGGTCCAGGTACAGTGAAAAATCCTTTGAAAGCAGGAAGTAGGTGGAACTGGTAGAAAAATGGAAACTACAATCCAAGAGGCACAGAGGAAGTTCTATTGAAAATTTCTTACTTGCCCAGAAGGGGTAGAAAGAGCAAAGAGGAGAAGATCTGGAGTGATGGACCTGGTCCGTCTCGCACCATCAGTCTGACTCCTGTTCCCTCCCCCAGGGCAGCTGGTCACTACTGGGGTGTTTGCCTCCAGGAAGAAGAGCTGTTGTGGGGAAGCTGGATTGGAAAATTAGGCAGGACCACAAGAGGCTGACTGCATCTGGGAAGGAGGGAGAGCTTCCACACCCAAAGACAATCACACGAAGAGATCCATAGACAGCTCTCACCACTCTCCAAACCTCTCTGCAAAGAGCGAGATTAATTCAGGAAGTGTGTCCCACTCCTCCTTGCAGACAAGGTATGTGAACATACAGAGCACAGCCAAACTGAGAAACTCAGCTGCAAAGAGGGCTGCACAATCCACTCTTACCAATAATTGAGAGACGTCAGCACCATGATGGAAAAACAGCAAACTTGCAGTGGGTACAACCACTGTGGAAAACAGTAGGGAGGCTCCTCAGTAAACTAAAAACAGAATTACCATATGATCCAGTGATCCCACTCCTGGGAATATACCCAGATAAAAGTATAATTGAAAAAGATCCATGCACCCCTGTGTTCACAGCAGCGCTATTCACAGTAGCCAAAACGTGGAAACAACCTAAATGTTCACTGACGGATGGATAAAGAAGACGTGATACTATGTACAGTAGAATATTACTCAACCATAAAAAAGAACAAAATAATGCCATTTGCAGCAACTATAGATTATCAACTAAGTGAAGTCATTCAGACAGAGAAAGACAAACACTACACAGTATCACTTATATGTGAAATCTACAATATGGCACAAATGAGCCTATCTACCAAACAGAAACAGACTCACAGACATAGAGAATAGACTTGTGGGTGCCAAGGGGGAGGGGGGAGGGAGAGGGATGAGCTGGGAGTTTGGGGTTGATAGATGTTTAGAATGGATCAACAACAAGGTCTTACTGCATAATAGCATAGGAAACTATATTCAATATCCTGTGAGAAACCATAATGGAAAACATTTAAAAAGAATGTATATATGTATATAGCTGAATCACTTGGTTGTACAGCAGAGATTGGTACAATACTATAAATCAACTATACTTCAATAAAAAAAAAAAAACCACAGTAAACTCAAATCCAGAGCCTATAACCAGCAATTCAGAGGGATGGGAATAAGCAAAACAGGACTGCAAAAAAAACGAAAATTAAAATCACAGAGTCAGAGGTAAAGGATCTATATCCATAAAATACCAGCTAGAGATCATAAAAAATTAGAAAGTTATACAGTGAATAAAAAGAAGAAAAGCAGTAGATCAGTTGAATGGTAGAAGGGACACAATTGAAAAGGGAATTAGTGAACTGGAAGACTGAACCCAGGAATTCTCTGAGAATGCAGCAAAAAAAGAACAAGGAAATGAAATAAGTCAGACTGAGAAAGACAAATGCTGTGTGATTTCATTGATATGTGGAACTAGAAACAAAAATCAGATTGGTGATTGCCAGAGCAGGCAGTAAAAGGTGGGGGAAATGGATGAAGGTGATCAAAAGGTATTTAATTCTGGCTATAAGATATAAGTTCTGGGGATGTAATTTACAGCATGGTGACTAGTTCACAATCAGGTATTGTATATTTGAAAGCAGCTAATATCAAAAAATTAATATTAAAGATTAATTTAATAGTAAACGTTAAAAATTAAATCAAAAAAGGACAGAAATGGTCTGGACCTAACAGAAGCAGAAGATGTTAAGAAGAGGTGGCAAGAATACACAGAAGAACTATGCAAAAAGATCTTCATGACCCAGATAATCACGATGGTGTGATCACTCACCTGGAGCCAGACATCCTGGAATGCAAAGTCAAATGGGCCTTAGGAAGCATCACTATGAACAAAGCTAATGGAGGTGATGGCATTCCAGTTGAGCTATTTCAAATCCTGAAAGATGACACTGTGAAAGTGCTGCACTTGATATGCCAGCAAATATGGAAAACTCAGCAGTGGCCACAGGACTAGAAAAGGTCAGTTTTCATTCCAATCCCAAAGAAAGGCAATGCCAAAGAATGCTCAAACTACCACACAATTGCACTCATCTCACACACTAGTAAAGTAATGCTTAAGATTCTCCAAGCAAGGTTTCAGCAATACGTGAACCGTGAACTTCCAGATGTTCAAGCTGGTTTTAGAAAAGGCAGAGGAACCAGAGATCAAATTGCCAACATCCGCTGTATCATCGAAAAAGCAAGAGAGTTCCAGGAAAACATCTACCTCTGCTTTATTGACTATGCCAAAGCCTTCGACTGTGTGGATCACAATAAACTGTGGAAAATTCTGAAAGACATGGGCATACCAGACCACCTGACCTGCCTCTTGAGAAACCTGTATGCAGGTCAGGAAGCAACAGTTAGAACTGGACATGGAACAACAGAATGGTTCCAAATAGGAAAAGGAGTATGTCAAAGCTGTATATTGTCACCCTGCTTATTTAACTTACATGCAGAGTACATCATGAGAAATGCTGGGCTGGAGGAAGCACAAGCTGGAATCAAGATTGCTGGGAGAAATATCAATAACCTCAGATATGCAGATGACACCACCCTTATGGCAGAAAGTGAAGAGAAACTAAAAAGCCTCTTGATGAAAGTGAGAGAGGAGAATGAAAAAGTTGGCTTAAAGCTCAACATTCAGAAAACGAAGATCATGGCATCCGGTCCCATCACTTCATGGGAAATAGATGGGGAAACAGTGGAAACAGTGGCTGACTTTACTTTTCTGGGCTCCAAAATCACTGCGGATGGTGACTGCAGCCATGAAATTAAAAGACGCTTACTACTTGGAAGGAAAGTTATGACCAACCTAGACAGCATATTAAAAAGGAGAGACATCACTTTGCTAACAAAAGTTCATCTAGTCAAGGCTATGGTTTTTCCAGTGGTCACGTATGGATGTGAGAGTTGTACTGTAAAGAAAGCTGAGTACCGAAGAATTGATGCTTTTAAACTGTGGTGTTGGAGAAGACTCTTGAGAGTCCCTTGGACTGCAAGGAGATCCAACCAGTCCATCCTAAAGGAGATCAGTCCTGGGTGTTCATTGGAAGAACTGATGTTGAAGCTGAAACTCCAATACTTTGGCCACCTGATGTGAAGAGCTGACTCATTTGAAAAGACCCTGATGCTGGGAAAGATTGAGGACAGGAGAAGGGGACGACAGTGGATGAGATGGCTAGATGGCATCATCGACTCGATGGACATGGTTTTGGGTGGACTCCGGGAGCTGGTGATGGACAGGGAGGTCTGGCGTGCTGCGGTTCATGGGGTTGCAAAGAGTCGGACACGACTTAGCGACTGAACTGAACTGAATATTAAAAAAAAGTTAGAAGTTCTCATTGAAAATTACTTCAAATCTAGAATTCTGTAGCCAGCCAAAATTTGACTCTAGAATCAAGGCAAAATTATATTTGCATTGATACATGGACTCAGAAAAACTTATGGTACAAAATCTCAAAAAAAAAAAAAAGTTACTAGAGGCAGTGCTAGAGGAAGGAGAAAAACTAATTCAGGAGGGAGAGAAGAGGTGCATGAAGCAGTGATGAGTAAAAGAAATAAACCCCCTGCTAAACCAAAGGTGCTAGTTGTTTCAAAGTAGATTGTGTTGGATTGACCAAAATACTCATTCGGGTTTTTCTGAAGTCCAAAAGGGATGGGATATATGGATATGTGGGCATTCCAGGTAGCTCATGGTAAAGAATCTGCCTGCCAGTGAAGGAGACACAGTCAGTTCAGTTGCTCATTTGTGTCCGACTCTTTGCGACCCCATGGATTGCAGCACACCAGGCTTCCTTTTCCATCACTATCTCCTAGAGCTTGCTCAAACTCATGTCCATTGTGTCGATGATGCCATCCAGCCATCTCATCCTCCATCGGCCCCTTCTCCTCCCACCTTCAATGTTTCCCAGCATCAGGGTCTTTTCCAATAAGTCAGTTCTTCACATCAGGTGGCCAAAGTATTGGAGTTTCAGCTTCAACATCAGTCCTACCAATGAACACCCAGGACTGATCTCCTTTAGGATGGACTGGTTGGATCTCCTTGCAGTCCAAGTGACTCTCAAGAGTCTTCTCCAACACCACAGTTCAAAAGCATCAATTCTTTGGCGCTCAGCCTTCCTTATAGTCCAACTCTCACATCCATTCCCAACCGAGCTATCAGGGAAGCCCAAAGGAGACACAAGAGAGGCAAAAATTCTCTCTCTCCCTCTCTTTTTATCTATCTATCTATATGCATATACATATACACAGTAGCACTCTTAATACAACACCATTTAAAAAGGATCATACACTTTCACCCGTCAGATTTATCCCAACAATGAAAGACTGGTTTAACATCCCCAAATTAGTCAATGGAATACACTACATTAATAAAATAAAGGGCAAAGATTTTGTAATAATATTCAAAAATGCAGGGGAAAAGCACTTGAAAAAAATCTAACACCCTTTAACGATACAAATGCTTTAAAAACTAAGAATAGAAAAGAACCTCCTTAATCTGAAATAGTATCTATGAAAAGCCAGCAGCTATCATCATACTTAATGGTTAGAGATTGAATCCTTTATCCCTAAGGTCAGGAATGAGAAGGATGGCCACTCTTTCCATTTCTATTCAACATTATACTGGATATTTACTATATTTGATATTCAGAATAGGCAAATATACAGAGAAAAAGGTAGATTAGTTGGTTGCCTTGGGCTAGGAAAGGCGAGACATAGCTTGCTATTGGAAACAAGGTTTTTTTGTGTGTGTGGTGGTAAAAAATATTGACAGTTAGATCATGGGGATGATGGTGGCATTAACTTTAAAAATATAGAAAAACCATTGAGTTGTACCCATTAAATGGATAAAATTTAGGGTGTGTAAATTATTTATTAATAATGATATTAAGAATTTAATGTTAACTACTAGAAAATAAGTAAATGAACTTATTCAAATAAGTAGAACATATATTTTAAAATACAGGGATAAACAAAACTTGATAAAGACAAAGGAAGGCAAGAACAGAACACAGGGAAAAGCAACTAGAAATAATAGTGAAATGAAAGCAAAACATATGAAACAAACAAATCCCAACTTAATAAACACCATGGATATGAACATGTTGAACTCACTTTTAAGAGATACCCTTACATTGTATTTGAAAATTCTAGCTGCTTGTCATTTTCAGGAAACATACAAAACAAATTTCCCCTGAAAATAAAGCAGCAGGAAATACTTGCTTAGAGATGGCTAACAAACATAAAGCAAGTAATTGTGTTAATATTATATAAAATAAAACTCAAGGTAAAAATCATTGAAAGAAGCAAAGATGTTCACTTTGTTTATATAAAGTGCAGGGGGGAAAAAAATTCTTTTAATGCCCCTGGTAGTTGCTCTGGCTGGTTTTCCCAAGTGGATTTTGATACTCAAAGGAATCTGGGTACTTTTGTGGTTTCATGTTGGAAAAAATGGCACATTTTAAATGAACTCTGCCCTTGATCAACTCAACCGGAGGGCCCAGACTTCTAAGGGCATCTCAAACAGGACACACTTTGGCCATAATCTGGAAATGTTCTCTCTCATTTTTGGCAAGTCTGTAGATTGTCTTCTGACCTTGAGATGACCCTCTCCTCAAAATAGACATCAGAATCTCTCTCATTGGAAATATACTGTCTGGCTTTTCTTGCCTTTAAATTGCCTTTGTGGAATGAGATATTTCATGACCTTCACCACTAGTGGTAGATTAAAGTGATTTGAATGTGTGACAAATGGAATATGGGCAAAGAAGTACTCCCTCTTTTGAAAGCATCCTGGGAGTTTAAGTGGGTTTTCAGAATAGAGCTGTGTGCAGTGTATTCGAACATGCAGATTGTTTAATTACATTTTGTTCATATTGGTTATAAAAGGAGGATATAGGCCAGTTCTTCCTGGGAGGCTATGTTAAAATCATTGGGAATACATGAAATTATGTGACAAATGTGAGTGCCCACTACATGTCTGCCATTCTGCCAGGTCGATAAGACATTCACAGTCTCTAATCTTCTGGAGCTTCCAGTTCTGCCTTCTGAAGCATGCCTACCACAGAAAAGTATTATTTCATTAAGGACTAGAGAGCTTACAGATTCTGTTAAAATTAAAATGTGACCCATTGAAATCTAAATGCAATGAAAGTGCATAGCACACGATGAAACACAAGCAATGGTCCCATGCAAGGCTGGTAATGAACCCCCAGAAGAGCACTATTTTCACAAATCCACCATGGTCTAGGGTCTTAGAAGCCCAGACAATGATCTTATCAGAGCACCTAAAAAGGAGAGATTTTCAGTGGCATGCTGATACTAATTTCGCACAAGATTGATTTTAAAATGCAATTTACCACTTTCCTGTGACCAGAGTCCTCTTGTTGTCCATCATATCAATAATACCACTCTCCTAATATTAAGATACTGGAAAGTTGAATTAGTCCTTAGAAAATAGTTTGGAGTATATAGACACAGTGAAGGGAGGTGGTTAATTTTGATATTTTTATCTCTGGAGAAATTGCCACTTACCAGTGAATTCTCTTAGGCAGAGAAAAGTTTAGTTTGTATCTGATATAAGCCATAGAAATTTTTCTGTATTAGCATGCAGCTGTATCTTACTTTCACTCATACATCTTCTATTACTAGTAACCATTATACTGCTCTAATTTGCAAATAAAGGAGTTACTACCATTCAGGTGTTTTACTAATAACTTTCTATGTATGAACTCAATCCTCAAAACCTTCTTAAGAGAAATACATCAATACTTTATCTCCTTCAGTTTTCAGTTGAAAACAAGGCAGGAAGAGTTTAAACAGATGGCTCAAAGTCACATAACTGTTAAGTGGCAGAACAAGAACTAAAATCTAGCAACTCAAGTGTACATTGACAGATGAATGGATAAAGATGTGGTACATATATACGATGGAATACTACCTAGCCATGAAAAAGAATGAAATAATGCCATTTGCAGCAACATGAGTAGACCTAGAGATTGACATCCTGAGTGAAGTCAGATACAGAAAGAAAATTATCATATGATATCCTTTATATGCAGAATCTAAAAAGAAATGATATAAATGAACTTATTTACAAAACAGGAACAAACTCACAGATTTAGAGAATGAAATCTACATGATTGCAGTGGAGATGGATGAAGGGAAGGGATTATTAGGGAGTTTGGAATAGACATGTACACACTGCTATATTTACAATGGATAACCAACGTGGTCCTAATGTATAGCACAGGGAACTCTGCTCAATGTTATATGCCAGCCTGGATGGGTGGGTAGTTTGGGCGAGAATGTTGTTGTTCAGTCACTTAGTCGCATCCTATTCTTTATGACCCTGTGAACTCCCAGGCTTCCCTATCCTTCACTATCTTCCAGAGTTTGCTCAAGCTTATGTTCATTGAGTTAGTGATGCCATCCAAACATCTCATCTTCTGTCACCCCCTTCTCCTCCTGCCCTCAATCTTTCCCAGCATCGGAGTCGTTTCCAATGAGTCAGCTCTTCACATCAGGTGACCAAAGTATCAGAGCTTCGGCATCAGTCCTTCCAATGAATATTCAGGGCTGATTTCCTTTAGGACTGACTGGTTTCATCTCCTTGGGGGAGAATGGATACGTGTATATGTATGGCTGAGTTGCTCTGCTCTGCACCTGGAACTACCACAACTTTGTTAACTGGCTATATTCCAATATAAAATAATAATAAAAAAGAACCAGAATTCAAATTCAGGCTTACTGGCTCCAGATTTTGATGCCTTTGTCTTGAGTCATGGTCTCTCTTTTTTTTTTTCCAGTTGAGCTATTTCATTTAAAAAAAATTTTTTTTAAATAAATTTATTCATTTTAATTTGAGGCCAATTAATTTACAATATTATAGTGGTTTTGCCATACATTGTCATGTCTCAGGACCAATTTAATCAATAATTATTTATATGAGATGTTAGATTTATTAGGTAACAACCAACTAGGAATAGTTGGTTGATTGAAAAAAATCCAACTTTCTTTAAGTGGCCAGTCTGTCCACTTTAATCCCTATAACCTCAAATGAGAGGGAGGAAAAGCAAAAAAATTCTTGAACCAAACTCAAAAGTGGAACTGAAATACTTTCTGAAGGTCAACATCTAATATAAAAGGTTACTCATGGTACGGACATGTCTAGTACAAAGGGAAAGTTTAGAATTCCAAAAAGATCTTAAGAATTTTCCAGAAACTTAACCACTTGTGAATAAGGGAAGTCAGGAACCTAAGCACCTACTAATGCACCTACTGAGGCATTTCAGGTACAAAGCCCCTGAAGACCTCCCAGCAGCAGGGGTACTACTGAGGCTTGATAAATGCTTGTTGAATGAATAATACTAAGTCATCAAGTCCTTTGTGTACCCTTCTGTTCAGTGACCTTTGCTAGGTGATAGTTCAAAAGCTCAAAAGCCTTCTGCTGCAGAAAAGTGAACACATTGTCTATGTTTGATGATTTAGGAAACAAAGAAAAATGTTGAAGGCATGCAGATGATAAAGTAAGTTTGTGCCAGTGGCACCCAGGATATTTCAACTTTGTAGCAAATTGGACTGACTCAGCAGCATGCATTTACTATACTAAAATTTAGCTACTGAGCCTCCAATGCCTTCAGAATTCAAACTTCTAAACTGAAATGTAAAGAGAGATGAGAGTCCAGATACCTGATAGAGGAGAGGATGAAAGAGATAGATAAGATGATAGAGGAGAAGAGAAAGAAAGAAAGTAAAGTCGCTCAGTTGTATCCGACTCTTTGCGACCCCGTGGGCTGTAGCCTACCAGGCTTCTCCATCCATGGGATTTTCCAGGCAAGAATACTGGAGTGGGTTGCCATTTCCTTCTCCAGGAGATCGTCCCAATCCAGGGATTGAACCCGGGTCTTCCGCATTGTAGGCAGACACTTTACTGTCTGAGCCACCAGGGAAGTCCAGAACCACCTATGAAAGGGCAAGGCCCCTGGGAGACTGGAGTGGGTGCCTATTGATGGAGCGAAGGGAGGAGCCATGGTGAAAGGATGCTCCATCCAGATGGGCAGAGTTCCTGCTATGGGGCAGGTCAATGATAGGTGCTGAGGTTGCAAATGAAACCCATGTTTCACTCATCTCTAGTTGCCAAAGTTTCTGCCATGATTTCTTCTGAACAACTCAGACAGCATCTCCCAGGGGCTCATGAATATGTCTTATTTTGGCTCAGATCAGTGAAATGCCTGACAAGTCTTCCTCAACCAGCTCCCTTGTAAGAGAAGTATCTTTTCTTCTGGTGCCAACCATTGAGTGACCCCACAAGATTTGGACATAGCCACTCTGAACAGCACCATCTCCTTTGTGATGTCTCTTGAATCACATAAGGGGCCAATGTTCTCTGTAGCTTCAGCATGTCGAAGCCACTGCTTTCCACATGAAAGTGAGGACAAGGCCCCCATATCACAGTCAACTTTGGCCATACCTTGTAACCTAGGACCCACAGAAGTCCCCTGAAGTTCTAACTGCAAACAGCTCCTTCACCTTCTGCTTGTGCCTGACTCTGGCAATTGTCCATGGCAATGTGTTGAAGGGCCAACTTCTGAGACAAAACATATGCTCTCCTAATTTCCCTTCTCACCCACACTTATTTTTCTCTGTCCTTTCTTCAAAGTGCTTGTGCAAATTGTTACCAGCCCATTACAAATGCCTTGACCCACCCAAATTCTTCTGGTAGAGACCACTGGGGTCCCACTAGCATTCCACAATACAAAGATAAATAAGACCTGGTTCCCCTCAAGGCATGAATATCTAGATGACTTTGTGTTGTATCAAAATTTGTCTAAGGATTGGGGCTCTTGACCAAAAAGAGGCAGTTTTCAGTGCAGTCACACCAGGCAGCCAAAGAGCCCTTCTTCCTTCCTTGAATCTGCTCCTTACCACCCTCACAGACTTCAGGAAGTTATTGACGTCACTTTACTTTTCATGTGCAGAGAAACTTGAGAGAAAACTAAAAACAAAAACAAACAAAAACCCTCTTCCTGATCAAGAGATGATGTATGAGAAATGGTTTTGTAAAATAGCAGACTCCACCTGCTTCTCACCCAGCCAGTCCCTCCTCCTTTCCCAAAGCACTTGCAGATTCCCTCTAATATGACACTTATCACACTGCAGGATATTTGTTCATATGACTGATTCCCACATTATACTGTTAGCCACTAGAAGGCAAGTGAAAGTCGCTCAGTCGTGTCTAACTCTTTGCGACTCCATGGACTATACCGTCCATGGAATTCTCCAGGCCAGAATACTGGAGTAGGTAGCCATTCCCTTCTCCAGGGGATCTTCCCCATCCAGGGATCGAACCCAGGTCTCCTGCATTGCAGGCAGATTCTTTACCAGCTGAGCCACCAGGGAAGCCCTAGCAGGCAAGGGTCACTTCTGTTTTCAGATTTTCTGCCCCTGACATGGTACCAAACAAATAACAGACACCCCCAAAATACACACAGACTGACCATATGAATGAATGGTGTGTGAAATTTTTAATTTTATTCCCTCTGATGTTCTGAATAATTTTGGAAAAATCATATCACTTTCACAACTTTGGTTTTCCTAATCACTAGTAGGAAACACATTAGATGACACAATGCTGTATGTAAACATACAGTGAGGGTTAGATACTGACTTTACACGATTAACTTCAACCCAGAGAATCCCTGTAGTGTTTTGACTCCAAATTCTTCCATTGTACAGGTAAGATTAAGTCTAAGAAAATATGTGTGATGTGTCTGCAGGGATGTGGGTGGCCATGTGAATCAGAATCCAGATCTTTTGACCTCCAGGTCAGTGGTCTTTATGCCACATTTTCAGATCCTTGTAACTGACACAGTTAACACAGGATGACTTTATCATCAGGAGCGCAGTGTGGCATTCCAGATAATAGATCTGTTCCTGGCAGAAAATAGACACCCTGGTCAATGGAGAGATAATCCTTGGTGAGAAGGAACCATGAATTGAGAACAAAACTGCACAGTATTGGTCAAGGTGGTGATTAGCTACTCTGAATGAATCATACCCGAATAGCAACAAATGGATTCCCATGTGTCTCAGCCCCATACAGAAATTAAAATGTATTTGTTCAGCAAGATCAACACTTAGGAAACTTAGCAAAGCTGGGTGACCTGTAAAGCACAGCACTGCAAAGAGAAAGGGTTGAGTTCATTAATGAAACACTCTGACGTAGCTGTCAATTCCATAACCAGTCATTGACTCGACAGTCATGCTCCTGGCTCTTACTGTGAATCCTGCTTGGTGGTAGACCGCTCAGAGGGTCAGGAAGGGTTCCTATCCTCTGCCCTTCCCAACCCAGGGTGCACCATCTGATGGAGAAGAGGCGAGAAGCTTGAACAGAAGAGCACAGCAAAGTTATGGAATGGCTGATAGATTGCATCTAGAAGGCTGTGAAGGACACAGAGGAAGATGTGGCCGATTGTACCTGTGGGGTGGGTGGAGAAAGAGTAGAAGTTGGTCAGGAAGAGAAGACTTTTAAGAAGAGTATTCAAAAATGAAAAGCTGTTTGTTCGCCTGTCAGCTTATGAGTGTGGAGGGGAAGAATTATTCTAGCAGATGAACAACATGGTGGTCAAAACTGGCTTGGCATATTTGGGCAACTAAAAGGAATTTAATGTATCAGAGGGGACGATGTGTGTTAAGAAGGATATGATGAAGAGGTAGGCAAAGTCCTCATTTCATAGGAAGAAATTTATACTTACTTTTGTGACCAAAATGCCTTACCCTGGAGGCCATGAGTGAGCTTCAAGGCATCCACAAATCTGTTAATTACATGTAAGTTTTTGTGTGTCTATGCATACACAAGGAGGAGATGTAAGAGACACAGTTTCGATCCCTGGATCAGGAAGATCCACTAGAGGAGGGCATGGCAACCCACTCCAGTGTTCTTGCCTGGAGAGTCCCATGGACAGAGGAACCTGGTGCGCTACAGTCCATGTGATCGCAAAGAGTCGGACATGACTGAAGCGACTTAGTACGCGTGCATATACAAACGTTACTAAGAAGGGTATCTTCATATTTACATAGTCTTCTGTGCCACCACTGACAGGATGCCCTCCCTAAATACAGACAACATTAAAAAACCAGCAGTCCAGAAGATGATAAATTAGGGAAGGATTTTAAGAAGGTTGTGATGAGACCAGAAACATGTTCAAGGCTGATCTTTCTGGTACTAGTGTGGACGGTGCACACAGGAGTCAAGCTAATGGCAGAAAACAAGCGGAGAGGTAAGTGCTATAATAGTTCAGGAGAGAGAGAGAGGGAAGCCTCAACAAGGACTGTGCCAGTGGCTTGGAGAACAGGTCCCTGAAGGAATTAGCTTTTAAAATAGCTGATTCATTATGACTTCCAGACTTGAAGATCGTACATGAGTTTTCTATTGTGGCTGTAACAAATTATCCCAAACTTAGTGATTTTAAACAACTCAAATTTATTCAAAAGTCCAACAAGCATGTAATTGGGCTAAGATAAAGATGTTGTTAAGGCTGCATTCCTTTCCAGAGGCTCTATAGAGAATTATTTACTGCGTTTTCCAGCTTCTAGAGGCTGTTTACCTTTCTTGGCTTGTGGCCGCTTTCTCCTTCAAAGCCAGCAATCCTGAATCTGTTTGACCATTCTTCCATTGTCACAGATCCCTCTGACCACAGCCAGGAAAGGTTCTCTGATGTTTGAGTTTTTTATGTTGGCTTATTTTTTAATTATAGTGGATTTACAAAATTGTGTTATTTTCAGGTATACAGCACAGTGATTCAGAGTATATATTTTTCAGATTATTTTCCATTATTGGTTATTACAAAATATTGAAGGTAGTTCCCTGTGGTATAGAGTAAATCCTTGTTTATTCATTTTATGTAGTTTTAATCTGTTAATCCCATACTCCTAATTTACCTCTCCCCTCATTTCCTTTTGGTAACCATAAGATTGTTTTCTGTATCTGTGAGTCTGTTTCTGTCTTGTATACAATTCTTTGTATTATTTTTTAGATTCCACATATAAGCGGTATCATGATATTTGTCTTTCTCTGACTTATTTAACTTAGTGTGATAATTTCTAGGTCCATTCATTTTGCTGCAAATTAATGTTATTTCAATCATTGTTATGGCTGAGTAATATTCAATTGTACATGCTGCTGCTGCTAAGGTGCTTCAGTCGTGTCCGACTCTGTGCGACCCGATAGACGGCAGCCCACCAGGCTCCCCCGTCCCTGGGATTCTCCAGGCAAGAATACTGGAGTGGGTTGCCATTTCCTTCTCCAATGCATGAAAGTGAAAAGTGAAAGTGAAGTCGCTCAGTCGTGTCCAACTCTTTGCAACCCCATGGACTGCAGCCTACCAGGCTCCACTATCCATGGGATTTTCCAGGCAAGAGTACTGGAGTGGGTTGCCATTGCCTTCTCTGCCATTGTACATACATATCACATATTCTTAAGCCAATTATCTGTTGATGGGCACTTTTGAGTTGTTTCCACGTCTTAGATACTGTAAACAGTGCTGACAATGGGGTACATGTATCTTTTTGAATTAGTTTTCATCTTTTCCAGATATATGCACAGATATATGCCCTGATAGCTCAGTTGGTAAAGAGTCCACCTGTAATGCAGGAGGACTCCAGTTTGATTCCTGGGTCAGGAATATCTGTTGGAGAAGGGATAGGCTACCCACTCCAGTGTTTTTGGGCTTCCCTTGTGGCTCGGCTGGTAAAGAATCCACCTGCAATGTGGGAGACCTGGGTTCGATCCCTGGGTTGGGAAGATCCCCTGGAGAAGGGAAAGGCTACCCACTCCAGTATTCTGGCCTGGAGAATTCCATGGATGGTATAGTCCATGTGGTCACCAAGAGTCAGACATGACTGAGCAACTTTCACTTTCAGAATTGCTAGAGCATATGTTACCTCTATTTTTAGTTTAAGAAAACTCCATACTGTTTTCCATAGTGGCTGCACCAATTTACATTCCTACCAACAGTGTAGGAGAGTTCCCTTTCCTTTACACACTTCTCCAACATTTATTATTTGTAGACTTTTTGATGATTTCCATTCTGAAGGTTGTTTTCAGGGGCCCATGTGTTTATATTGGGTCCAGCTGGATATCTCCAATCTCTTAATTACATCAACAAAATCTCTTTTGTTGGGCAAGATAACTTAACAGATTCTAGTGATTAGGATGTGGATACCAGGCAGGTAAGGGGGGCATTATTCTGCCTATATCAGATGTTGAATCTGAGAACCTGAAAAGAGAAGTGTATTATTGTTAGAGGCTTCAAAGCATGTAAGTAGCAGAGTTGAGATGAAGACTCAGGACTCTGGAGCCTCAGTTCTGGGGAGATTTCAACTCCTGATGCAACTGGACTGTGTAAGTTAATTGTCATCACACTCTGTCAAGTATGTGACATAATGGATGTTACTTCCCTAGGTCCTCTCCACTGTATGGTGCCCTAAGGGATGTGGTTGGTTCTCATTTGTTGGCCAGGGTGGCTATGATATGGACCATACAAGTGAAATAGTCACCAGTTCTGTGCTGGTTGGTCTTAGCTACCACTGACCAGATCTGCCAACCTCCATCTTGGGGCAGCTTAGCTTTGTCATATATGCATCGCATTTCTGTGATGAGCACTTGTCAGGGTAAGACATACATGACAGATAATACATGTTATGCTGCAAAAAGAGTTCTAAAGGTGGAGTCTGGAGCCCAGGGTGCTGTCCCCCTTCTACTGTCATAAAGGGATACCTGAAATATATCTTTTCACCTCATTTGAGACTCATTATCCTCCTATGTGAAATGAGATGGTGAGTTAGATACAGAGATTCCTGTAACATCTCATGAGTATAGAATACGGAGATTATTTCTGCAATGATTGGCAAGTAAAGTGGAATGGATGAACGGTGAGAAGACCCTTCTTTGATTCTCAGTCCTTGATGCAGCCTTGGTGCTTGGCATTCAACAGTCCAACTGTATCACACTATAGCAGCCAGAAATACCAGATTTCTGTAGAGAAAAGGGTCTGTGCAAGCTGTTAAGAAGCACTGCAACTACAGGCTATGATGAATTCTGAACATCATGCATGGCAGCTCCCCACAGAATTTCCGGATAGGCTAAGAATCTATCCAGAGCCTCTATACTAGCACAGACCCACAAATGTCTTTGTCTATATATGGACAGCAAACATAAACACAATTTCAACAATCTAAAGGTAGCTGTTGTGTCTTTTCAAACAGCAACTCATCAATCTCAAGAACTAAACCAAAAGGGAAGTGGAAGGAACAGGAAGGGACTGAAATAAACTCTTCGAGATTACTTGGAACTAGCAGACAGAACAATCAAGAAGCTGAAAAAGTAGAGATTAGCAAAAGGGATTAAGGGATTGAAGAGAGAGAGCTTTAAAATTCTGTCAAAAACCTAAAGTCCCAAGATAAGTGAGCCCCACACAAGATAAAACTAAAGAAATTCACTCCAACATTCATCAACATCAAACTTCTGAAAACTGAAGTCAAAGAAAAAAATCTTTCATGTAACAAGAGGAAAATAGCACCTTAACTTTACATTGTTGTTTTTTTAATTGCATGAGGGCAGATTTATGATCAGAAATCATGGTGACAGAGGAAATGGTACCTATTCCAAGTACAGAGAAATAGGGACTTTCAAACCAGGATCTTATATCCAAAGAAAGTATCTTCCAGGAATGAAGAGAAATCAAGACATTCTCTGAAAGAGGAAAACTAAGGGAATTCGAACATTATTATGTCTTTTAATAAAAAGAAACTGAAATTCGAAGAGTCATTTTGTATGAAGGACACACAGCTAGAAAGCAGTGAAGGTGTAGTTTGATACCAGAATTCACCTTCTTTTCAACATACTGTTTTTCATAAAATCCTTATGTGAAAATATGATAAATTTGATCAATCTGAAGGTTAGCCTCTCAATTTAACATTGATCATGTAAGTTTGAAGATCCTCTGGAGAAGGAAATGGCAACCCACTCCAGTATTCTTGCCTGGAAAATCCCATAGACAGAGGAGCCTGGTAGGCTACAGTCCATGGGGTCACAAAGAGTCGGACACAACTGAGCAACTTCACATATGAGTTTACTTTATTTGTTTCATGCCAAAATGTAGGAGATTCATTCATTCATTCTTAGGGACTGTCTCTGTGCTTTTCATTTGCTAGAAGTGAATCAAAGTATAGAGCCATGATGTATATGGCACATGTTCTACCACCATCCCAGTACACACTAGTGGCAGACATGATCAATCAGTCCAATACTCATCCTTCTCAACCTTGATCCCTGAACAGAAAATTATAATCAGTCAGAGTTTCTGTGTCAGGTGATATTATTTGCCACTCCACGCCTTCTAGGATCCTATGGTCCAGGAAAAGAGACAAATACACAATGTTCCTACTTTTCAATTCCAAGATTCTCTATCACAGAACACAAGCAAAAGGTATGAAGATAAATATTAAATACAGAAATAATGTGTTTATTGCATATTCACTCTTTATCAATACTGTGTTAGGTACTTTATATTCATTACCTTATTTAACTGTCACAACTACGCTATGATGTAAACTAGTCTAAACTATTTTTAACAGCTAAGGACACTGATAAGTTCAGTGAAGTTAAGTGCCATAAAGACAGTCATGGCAGAAAAGCAGTTTGGATCAGGATCTGCATAAATTTAAAAATCTATGTTCCTTCTTTTATATACTGCTTCTCTTTGAAAGCAAATTCATAAACTAGCTGTATTTAAACTATTTCCATACTATTAAGAATGTATCAAATTATAAACCTAAAAGCCTCATGAATGATATCCTAAATACTTTAAGTGGAAAAGAGAGTTTAGAATCAAGATAATTATTGAAAATCAACAGCTTTTTTTTGACAGCTAGTGAAAAGTTATAATAGATAAAATGATAGCATGCATAAGAACAGCATACATTATAAAATGCTTCTAAATTATCTTAATGAGAATTAATTTGTAGGGTTTCTACAAGGAAAATGACAAAATGTTACCAAAATGTAACATCTATATCGATATCATCTATCCAGGGGAGAAGGGTATATGTTTCCAAATATTATTAAGGCTTTAATTCTTTCACATTAAGTTATAAGGTTAATACCATCCTTCTCAAAATCCCAAAGATGACATGTGTATATGTATGTGTGTGTGTTTTATGTATCAAGACAGACTAGAAAATTCTAAACTTAGGGACATATGTAACAGACAGAGTTATAAGGGGCAATTTGATCATTAAACAACTAGAAAAACCATCAACAAAGAGAAGTTATACCAATAACTTAAAAATTTTCCTGTATACACAACCTCAAATTCAAACTCACAATGTCTGAAACATAAATCCCATCTATTTAGCAACTAGTGGCACTAGTGGTAAAGAACCCACCTGCTAATGCAGGAAACATAAGAGATATAGGTTTGATTCCTGGGTTGGGAAGGTCCCCTGGAGGAGAGGATGGCAACCCACTGCACTATTCTTGCCTGGAGAATCCCATGGACATAGGAGCCTGGCAGGCTACAGTCCATAGTGTCACAAAGAGTCAGACACAACTGAAGCGACTTAGCATGTATCTTTGAGGTATAAAGACTATTACAAATGGAAGTAAGTTTTCTACACTTCACTCAAAGTGATAAACTGATAGCAGCAGCTTTTGATAACATATGTGTGTAAATTCCAACCCTAATATGTATATCAGAAAACTTTACAAAAGGATATATGCAAAATTATATGACTAAATCAAGGTGGAATCATAAAAATGCTTAAGTAATCCACTGAAACAAGAGAACCAGAAAGAGAACAAATGAAAAATAAATAAAATGGCACACTTAAGCCCTAATAAGCCAATAGTTACTTTAAATATGGGCTTCCCCGGTGGCTCAGCTGGTAAAGAATCCGCCTGCAATGTGGGAGACCTGGGTTCTATCCCTGGGTTGGGAAGATCCCCTGGAGAAGGGAAAGGCTACCCACTCCAGTATTCTGGCCTGGAGAATTCCATAGACTGTATAGTCCATGTAGTCACAAAGAATCGGACACAACTGAACAACTCTCACTTTACCTTAAATACAAATGGTCTAAACACACAAATTAAAATACCAAGAATTTAAACAAAAATCAAAAAAAGAAAGAAAACCATGATCTGACCATTTTACTTCTAAAAGAAGCTCACTTCAAAAATATTATGCAAGTTGACTGAAAATAGAAGGACAGAAAGTGTTATATCATGCAAACAATTTCAAAAAACACCTGAGGTGCCATATTAACATCAGACTGACTATAGTCAGAACAAAAACATTACTCGAGACAAATAGGGACATTAAATAGTGATAAAAGAGTCAATTCACTAGGAAGAAAACAATGCTAAACATGCGTGCACCAAGCAACCAAGCCTCGAATACATGAAGCAAAAACTGATGGAGCCAAAGAACAAACCCATGATTAAAGTTGGAGATTTCAATCCCGCTCTCAGAAATTGATAGAACTAACAGTAAATCACCACGGATATAATACTAAACAACACAACTGACCAAGGGTCTAACTGACATACATAATACATTCAGCTGACAACAGTACAGAACATATTTTCTTCAAGCACACATGGAACATTCACCGAGATAGATCATGTCCTAGGGCATAAAGCCAACCTCGACAAACTTTGAAGAACTGAAATTATACAGTGTGTGTCGTCTGAATACATTGCATGAAATAAGAAATCAATAAAAAGTTGAGAGGAAACTATCCAAGCACTTCAAAAGTAAACAACACACTTTTAAATAACCCATAGGTCAAAGAGGAAGTCTCAAGGAAAATAAAAGAAATACACTGTAATGCATGAAAGTGAAACTGTGGCATGTTAAAATTTAGGTAACACAGCTAAAGCAGCACTGAGAGGAAAATTTATAGCACTAAACACTTGCATTAGAAAAGAAAAAAATGTCTTAAATAAGTTATTTCAACTCCTACTTCAAAAACCAAGGAAAAGAGCAAAATAAACATGGAGCAAGCAGAAGAGGATAATAAAAAAAGCAGATGTGAATGAAAATGAAAAACACAAAAACAGAAAAAACCACAAAAACAGAGAACCGATTTTTTTTAAGAGCAATAAAATTGACAAACCTCTAGCAAGACTAAACAAAGGGGAAAAGATGACACAAGCTATAAATACAGGAAATGAAACAGTGTACCTCACTGTAAGCCCTGCACCTGTCCAAAGAATAAGACTTGCCCGAACAAGTCTACATTTGTATATTTGACATCTTAGATGTAATCGACCATTTCCTCAAAATACATAAACTACCCTAACACACTTAATATGAAATGAATAATTGGAATATTTCTGTCACTATAAAAAATATTGAATTTGGAATTAAAAACTCTCCCCTCAAAACCATTTAAGTCAAAAAAAAAAAAAATGTTTAAGTACAGCTGGTTTCACTGGGGAACTCTACCAGTTTTATGGGTTTCCCCAGTGGTTCAGCAGTAAAAGGATCCGCCTGCAATGCAAGAGCTGCAGGAGATGCAGGTTCGATCCTTGGGTCAGGAAGACCCCCTGGAGGAGGGCGTGGCAACCCTCTCCAGTATCCTTGCCTGGAGAATCCCATGGATGGAGGAGCCTGGTGGGCTACGGTCCAGAAGGTCAGGAAGAGAAGGACATGACTGAAGCAACTTAGCACCAATACATTACACAATTTCTTCCAGAAAAATAGAAGGAATGCTTCCTAGTCCATTTTACCCTGATAATTACCTGATAACCTGATAGAATTACCCCGATACAAAAGTCAAACAACAATCACACCAAAAACAAAACTATAAACCAATATCCCTCATGAATGTAAATTTTAAAATCTTCAGAAAATATTAATTAGAATTCAACAATATAAATGTTTCCTTGATGTCTAATTACTATTTTATATTATTTTTTATATTTGATGATTTCTATGGATGAGAATGAAAGTTTTATATTGATCTTTTATCCAGATATATTTGCTAAATCTTTTATTAGTTATAAAATATCATATGTAGATTCCTTGTCTTTTGTATTTAGAAATATTTTCAAGTAGTGACAGTTTTGTGTTCTGTCCTTCTCTCTTATTTTGTTACTCATACTTCAGCCTAATTTTGATGGCAGTCTTCAATCCATAAATCTTAAAGGAAAGGCAGATTTGTGTTGTATATCCTGTCACGAACAGTGTTAGGGATCATTATAAATAGGACAGATAAAAGCACCTACACTTTGATTCAGGGACCTGGGTTTCAATTTCATTGCTACTAGCTGAGTGTATTCATTTGCTAGGGCTGCCATAACAAATACCACAGGCTAGGTGACAAACAACAAATGTATTTCCCCACAGTTCTGGAGGCTAGAGTCCAAAGTCAAAGTGTCAACAGGTTTGGCTTTTCTGAAAGTCTATTTGAGGTGTCCTCACATGGTCTTTCCTCCATAAGGACCACCAGTCAGTTGGATTAGTGGCCATCCTCAAGATTGCATTTTCCCTTAAGTACCTCTTGAAAGACATCATCTCCAGATATATCCATCATTGTTGTTATTCAGTTATAACCATATTCTGGCTGTATTTGGAAATAATGTCTTGCTGTTAGTCCATGAACACGTGAATTATTGGAGGACACAGTTCAGCCCACGACATTGGGAGATTATTAACATTCTGGGCCCCTCTGTGCTCTCATTTGAAGAGTGGGTAGGTTAAATAACCTCTATGGTTTGTTTCAAGTTCCACCTTCCCAAGGTTTCAGCATTTTCAGCTAGCTTGTAATACCCTCTCTGCAAAACCTTTTTCCCATGGATTAACATGTAGAATACCATATGGTATGGGTCAGTAAACAATTTCAGTTTCCTGGCTGAAAGATAGAAGTCAGTTTATAGATGTGAAGCTATTTTTCTGGAAGTTCTGGGACTAGAAGTGGTTAATTTGACTGAAACTCCTCACTGAGAGACAAGGAACAATAGACGTTTCAGAGAAAGCAAAATTGAAGGGATAGAGTTAGAAAAGGCTTGAAGGCAGAAAGAGAGACAGGCATAGAAGCACCTCTGAGGCAAAAAAAAAAGAGGAAAACCTGTCCCAAGGTGTCCACAACCACTGTCCAGTGAGGGACATAAGTCAGTTCTCCACTTTCACACTTTTTTATGCAAAAGATATGTTCTTGGTGTTCAGGGACCATCCCAATTTCATGTAACCTGATTCTTTTCAATAAAGAAGGTGATTCATTAAATGTGTAACGTCATGTGATTCCTTTTTTATAACCTGGCTAGGCTTCTCATGTAAAAATAGTCACAGCTCAGAAAAAAAACTTATCAGGTCAAGTGTATAAATTCTTGGTTCATAAACTGTAATCAGCTGTAGAAAGACCTAGATAGAGACTTAATACAGCAGAGAGAGGAGAATTTGCTCCTAGGAGCCAAGGTTTATGTCTCTGCTCCGTTATTTCCTAATAAGTAACTGAACCTCTATAAACATCACCTGAAGTGAGTTTAAAAGGACCCCAACATGACCCATGGGGGCATCCCTCCTTATGGAACTGTACCTGAAGGGAATTTCAAAACCAAAAACTCATCTCATTCTTCTAGAAACAAAATAGGAGTAGTTGGGAAGGTAAGCAGTGGCCAGAGCGTAGAGTAGTGGAGACGAACGCGTGGTGTGAAGCTACCATTCTCCCTTCCTCACAACCAGGGCTCGCATCAGACATCATTCATCAAGCCAGGCACACACTACCGCTCAGTGTGAATGTGCCTCACTGTCCTGCCACGGTGCTCCAGGCAGCCACTACCAATTGATTGCAGATGACACCAGAAGTGAAAACAGACTAGCACTTAGTCTAAATGTTGGAGCCAAATGAACTGAGTTTCACTGAAATAAAAGTCAGAAAAATGAACAGGATGGACTCAGGAAAGATAATGGTGTACTGAAAAGCAGGGAAAGGTCAGGTCAGATGTAAAAGATTGCTGGCAGCATAGCCCCATAGTATGAGAAAACAACTGATGAAATGGGATGAGGTAAAGCTACAGGTACCAAGAAACTTCAGAAAGAACCAAGAGTCAGTGGGTAGGGGAGCTCAGAATTATGACCTAGTCCCAAGAACTTACCTTTACATCTTGTTGCCTAAAAGAGGAAGCTCTTGGACCTGCCAGTTGAAAACATGCAATGTCCCCGAGATGTAGGTACCACTGCACTGTCAACGATGTATACATAAGGCCAGCTGCAAACTGACTCAAGATTGCTGGTACAGTGAACGCACACCAACTGTGGAGCCACAAATGAGTCACATCTGATTTCTAACATTTACAAGTTTTGTGATCTTGGGCAAGTTATTTAACTCTGAGATTCAGTTTTCTTAGTAGAGAATTGGGATTATAATGTAATCTCTTTTAGTGTAGTAGAAAGAATCTGACATGTAACAAATGCTTAATAAACAGTGGGTACCGTGGTTATTTTTTCACCACTCATCTGCCTCTGGAGAGAGCAGACTTGCAGGATCCAAGGAAAGAAATAAGTCTCTGAACTAATATTAAGTAGGCTACTGGGAATGCACTTTATTGGGATCAAACAGTAGGCTGATTCAATGCTGGTTTCAGTCATTCAGAGGGTAGATTGGTTTCTGTTTTCCTCTTATGCCTCGGGCCCTTCAGCAGTCCCAGCTGAAAATCCAGGTTGTTTGCAAGGCCTCAAACTCAGATTGTCAGTTTCCTCAGCCTGAGAGGCTACCAAAAGTTCTTATTGGCTTCTTAACACTCACACCTGCCACCCATGAATCGGTAAGTCCCTCAAGGGGAAAATTATCACAGAATGTCTCTATGTTCCTATTTTCTTTAGGATCCTGGACCCTCAAGGGCTGCTTTTGAAATATTTTTAATCCAGGCTACTAGTCATTTTCAACAGGAGAATTAATTCATAAAGGCTAGTTTGTCATAACCTAAAGTGGAAACAATCCTTTATTTATTGTATATTTGAAAAAATAACTAGTACATAAAAATTACAATGGACAGTTCCTTTTATTTGAAAAATAAGTTACTTAAAGAAAACCATATTGGATAAAGCTGTTACAGATGATAGGAGAATAACTGATGTTTTCAGATGACTGTTTTATATGCAGTAGTTTTTCAACTTGTGGGTTCAGCTCTTTGTTACTCTGTTATAAGCTTCCTTACTGGTCTCCCTGTCTTCTGCGTCTCATTCGTGCATTATACCTTTACTTGGTCACATCCACCTTTTGAAACTCTTCACTTGATCTTACATCAGTAAAGCTTCTTTCAAGAATAAAAGTGGCTTAAAGAATATGTAGCTTCACACAACCAACAGATCCAAAGTGTGGAGCTTGGTGATTTTCATAAAGTGAACAGCAGAGACACCCCCCAGAAGCCCTTCTCAAACTCCCTTCCACTAACTTCTATCCACAGCATGGGTTGGTTTATCCTAATTTTCAGCCTGTGAAATCATACAATGTAATGTTCTTCCTTCTGTAGCTTCTGTTGCTCAACCTTATGGTCATGTGTCCGTATTGTTGCCTGGAATTGTTTCTTTGTTCTCATTGCTCTGTTATTCCATTGTGTTAACATTTCACAAAGTATTAATCTATTGTCACGGTGATGGTAGTTTCCTCTTTGGGGCTATTATTAGTGCTGCTATTTTGCACATTCTTGAACATATAGAATTTTTGGTGGGCATCTGTCTTCCTTTGGTTTCTGTGTTCACTCAAGAGTTGAAATGCTGGGTCAGAATGTGTGTGTTTTCCAAAAAGCCTTTCCAAAGAGGTTATACAATGCAATTTACATTCCCACCAGCCATCTATGAAAATTCCAATTTCACCCCATCTTTGACATTTTTTTTTTTCATTTAGCCCCTCTGGTGGGCATACAGTCAGCCTAGTGACTTTTAACAAATAGATTTTGATGTCTTCAGAGCAGGCCCTCTGCAGGGTTCATAGTTCCCGTCACTCCTGATAATCTTACATGAGGCCACCTCACATATTTATGCCACCTGCCAAGTTCCTAAAGGCATCTGAGTTTGAAAGCCCTGACATGTACTCTCTCTCCAAATTCTAAAAGCACATATATTATTCTTCCCATTTTACCGAAGCAGAAACTGAATAACTGGCCCAAGGTCACACAGCAAGAAAGTGACAAGATCACATACCATCAAAGACTGGACTTGACTTGTGCTTCTGCATTCCTCTGCCCAGCATGATAATTTAGGCAGAGGCCAGGCAGGGTGGTAGAAAAGCAGCATACTTTATTAGAAAAATTGGGATCTGCTTCCTACCGGGTTCACTTCTAACTAGCTGTACAGACTTAAATATGCTCTTTGAACCTCAGTTTACTTGCCTGAAAAATGGGAATGATGATAAAACACCTTCAAGGGATGTTTAGTGGATTAAATAAGACCACACAAGTGAACATGCCTGGCACAATTCCCCCCATCTGCTGCCAAAATATATATACGAGTTAAAGATGTCAGCGGAAGATGATGGCTTGAGCACAGGTCTATGAAAGGCCCTCTTCAAATCCCATTGATATGACCAAAAGTGAAAGTGTTAGTGGCTCAGTCATGTCCGATTCTTTGCGACCCCATGGACTGTACAGCCTGCCAGTCTCCTCTGCCCATGGAATTCTCCAGGCAAGAATACTGGAGTGGGTTGCCTTGCCATGCCCTTCTTCAAGGAATCTTCCCAATCCAGGGATCAAACCCTGGTCTCCTGCATTACAGACAGATTCTTTACCATCTGAGTCACCTGGGAAGCCGGTAAATATGGTTGTGCGTGCTAAGTTGCTTCATGTCCAACTCTTTGCAACCCTGTGGACTATAGTCTATCAGTCTCCTCTGTCCATGGGGATTCTCCAGGCAAGAATACTGGTGTGGGTTGCCATGCCCTCCTCCCTGGGATATTCCTGACCCAGGGACCAAACCAAAGGAAAATAAAAACACCAACAATTCTGCACTGGTATTGAAAATTCAGGAAAGTTGTTGGCTACATTCTTCAAGCTTTGAGAGATTTCTCAAAGGAAGAGTATTAGTTGAACCAGAACAAGGGAAGTTACCAAGCACAGTGAGAAACCTTGGCAGAAGCTCTCTTGATTAGAAAAAGAAGGACTGAGGACTCAGGCAACATTACAGTGTAGGGAGGAAACGGGTCCCCCCCACCCCTGGTCCATCTAAAGCTACGGACTGACTGCATTCCAAAGTAGGTTTGCAGAGGTGCTTGCTACCAAGGAGAACAGTCAGACAGGGATGCTCCCCCATGGTCACGGGCAATGGCACAAAGCAGGAAGCAGGCTGAGCACATGTGCCTTGCAGTGGATGAGAGAGGGAAGGAGTTGTGGGTGTGGCAGGAGCAAACACAGGGACAAGTCCCATAATGGATGCACAGGCCAACGTGCCTACCTCCCAGGAAGTCATAGCAGAGAGCTAGAAAAATAGTCACCCCTCTAGTTAAGGATCTGAGACAAGGTTTCTAAAAGCCAAGGAAGGAAGGGAAAAACAGATGAGAGAGAAACCAAGAAGGATACACCCATCCTGTTTATAAGAAAACATCAGTCTTGCATACAATGTGTTCTCTTTCTACTTGACTGAACAGAGAGAGAACCAAAATAGAAGCAGTGAAAAGATGCTGCAAAATAAAAGAGGAAAACATATCACTCAAGTTTCAGGAGAAGAGCTTATTTTTGGAAAAATGTTACTAAAGCAAACAGGGAAAAAAATTAGGGAGAACCTGCTTGGAATTTGAAATGTTGCCTAACATAGCTTTTGCCAATATACTCATAAAGACAAAAAACAAAAACAAAATTCCAAACAGCCTTAAAAGCTGAAACTGAGGAATAATGTCTTAAAATATAAAAGATATTAAACGTGTAAGACACAAAGAGATGGATTAAGGAAAACATATCCAGGTTTAAGTGCATGGCACAGGTCAGACTGCTTCTAGCATTAAAAAGAAAGTCTAAAAATGGAATATTGTTCATGTCCTCTCCATAGTCTTATTTGGGATGAGAGACTCAGCATCTCCAGCAAACAGGAAATGGGCTATCTCTCTCCTTTGCACTGTATTAAGAATCAAGCAGTTCTACTGAGATGGATGAAACTGGAGCCCATTATACAGAGTGAAGTAAGGCAGAAAGAAAAACAACAATACAGTATACTAATGCATGTATATGGAATTTGAAAGATGGTAACGATAACCCTATATGCGAGACAGAATAAGAGACACAGATGCATAGAACAATTTTATGGACTCTGAGGGAGAAGGTGAGGGTGGGACGTTCTGGGAGAATAGCATTGAAACATGTATATTATCATATGTGAAACAGAACACCATTCCATGTTCGATGCATGAGACAAGGGCTCAGGGCCGGAGCAATGGGATGACCCAGGGGGATGGGATGGGGAGGGAGATGGGTGGGGGGTCCAGGAAGGGGAACACATGTAAACCCATGGCTGATTCATGTCAATGTATGGCAAAAACTATTACAATATTGTAAAGTAATTAGCCCTCAACTAAAATAAATAAATTTATAAAAAAAAAAAAAAGAATCAAGCAACATTATATTCCTTCCTGTGTTCCTTTGACCTTCAATCTTGGCCATCTTTGTCCATCTGGGAAAGCAGGCATGTGTCAGGAACAGGGCAGGAATGGAGAGGTGGGTAGGAGTGCTAGCAGCACTGCATGCTGGGAAATGTCACTGCCTACAAGGAGAGCATGAAAGACAGAAGTGGGAACAGGAAGAGCCCAGTAACACAGGTGGTCTAGGTAGAAAGAGAACTCAGTGTGCTGCTTAGGAGAGTGGATTCAAGCAAACTGCCCGTGTTCTAATCTTGAACCTGCCACAAACCAATTGGGTGAACCTGAGGGTCTCTCTGTGCCTTAATTCTTCCATCTATAAAATGGGGATAATAATAGTACCTACCTAGTTAGCTGAGTTATTGCAGAGATTAAAGGAGTTCATATGAGTGTTTAGATAGGATAGTAATAATAATAATTATAACTATATGCCAGGACCTATCTATCCTTGCAAGAAGAAAGATGTTTGGGGAAGGACAAGATAAAACACTACTAGAACAGAGTATATTGTGTCTGGAGTTCTGGATTTCATACAGTAATAAAATTTCAAATAAAATTTTGGGGATCATATTGGCTTTCAATTTGCTTTGTTTTACAATTCAAACCATCAAAAAAATAACAAAAGGAATTTCAAAAACATAGAAAAATAATCTCAAAAAATTGTCTCAATTAAACAAATTTATTCTCAATGCAGTGCTGGCCATTTTTCTTCACTTATGGTAGGCCAGTGAACACGTCATCTCAAGTTTGGATTGTGCTAAAGGCTAACATTAGGAACCACTGCAATAGGTAAAAAAAACTGCTAGTAACTGAGAAGTAGACCAGGGCATGTGCCCATCAAGTTGCCCACCAGTGATAGATATGGGGAAGGACTGTGCCCGCCACCAAAAGGCAGAAAGGGCACCAAAGGCAAGCCATTATCCCTGATTTCTAAACCCACCCATTCCCCATTGACTGATATACACCTTGGGAAAGAGACAGACTAAAGTGAGCTGATTAGTCTATGTGTACACATAAAATGAAAGAGAAATATTTTTTAAAAAAACTGAGGAATAAAAAAATGAGACAAGTCAGAGAAAGAATACTTCTTTTTTGAATACCCTCAAAAAAAGCCAAGATTTATTTTAATGTGACAAGATCAGCCTTCTAATATTATGTGTACACACACACAAACACACACACACATACAGGGTCAACCTCATTATTTGCAGATCCTCTATTTACAAATTCCCCTGCTCAGTAAAATGAATAGCAACCCCTAAATTAATACTCACAGCATTTTTCACAGTCATTCATAGAGGGTGGCAAATTTGAATAATCTGACTTGCCTGTCCCCAACTGAGGTCAAACAAGGCAATGTTCTGCCTTTTTACAGTTCTCATACTCGTTTACAGCCTAAATGGGAAAATGTATAGCTGAATCACTATGCTGTGACTGGAAACTATCACAACATTGTTAAACAGCTATACTTCAATACAAAACAAAAAGTTAAAAAAAATGGCAGGGGGTAGGGAGAAGTTAATGTGTGATAATTTCTTTCCGCAACACATTTAGTACCACATTTTTGCTTTTATGTGTGTGCTTTTTGTTCGTGATTTCACTGTTTGAAACATCCCCCAAGTGTAGTGCTGAAGTGCTGTCTGGTGTTCCTAAGCACAAGGTGAGTTATCAAATGTGTGTATATCTGTGTGTGTATGAAAAGTGTGTATGTCTTTAAACAAAAATGCACATAAAATAAGGTTATGTATCGATCAGTTGATGAAAATGAACTGGAGGCTCACAGGAACTTTATCTTATATTTCTCCTAGAAGCAATGTTTCCAGGGACTTTATAGAACATAACTGCCATGAAAAACAAGAATCAGTTTTGTGTGTGTATATGTACATATTCACCCACACATATACATATACATGCACACAGGTGTGTGTGTGTGTGTGTGTGTTAGTTACTCAGTCATGTCCAATTCTTTGTCAGACAGAGAAGCCTGAAGCCTACCAGGCTCCTCTGTTCATGGTATTCTCCAGCAAGAATACTGGAGTGGGTAGCCATTCCCTTCTCTGGGGGATCTTCCCGAACCAGGGATTGAACCCAGGTCTCCTGCACTGCAGTCAGATTCTTTACCATCTGAGCTACCAGGGAAGCCCCATATATATGCTTATATATGCACATATCACAGTGATACTGAAAGAGTAACTGAAGAACCAATCAAGGAAATGAAAATCCAGAAACAATCTTAGCACTGTCTAGTATAGTGTATTAGTATTTAGTTTATTATTTTAGTTTCATTATAATTTAGTATTATTTAGTTAGCTTTATATGATATAGTATAATATAATATTTAGGCGAAGAAAAGCACATAAAATATATACAATAAAGGTGGTAACAAATTAGTTATATAAACTAAACAAATGGAAAAATGTTTAAATTTGATTCCTATCTTGCACCAGTATGACAAAATTATTACCCTTCTTTGTATTTTTAAATAGAAGGTTGAGGATGTTTATCGTATTATATAACTTTAACCACAAACATACCATTAATATAAAGTGTTTGTTTAGTAAATAAGAATTAAAAACCTTGAACAATTGTTAAAAGTCATATCTGAACTAGAATGCCAATCTGGGTCCAAAATTCTAGATTATATCAACTAAATTAAAAAATATTGGGGACGGACACGTACACACTGCTACATTTAAAATGGATAACCAACAAAGACCTACTGTATAACACAGAGAACTCTGCTCAATATTTATGTTACAGCCTAAATGGGAAAATGCATAACTGAATCACTTTGTTGTGACCTGAATCTATCACAACATTGTTAATCAGCTATATTCCAATACAAAATAAAAAGTTTAAAAAAATGGCAGGGGGTAGGGAGAAGTTAATGTGTGATAATTTCCTTATTTGATAGAGTGGAAATTTAAGAAATTTAAGAAATACTGTTTTATTTTTGGCTTAAAAATTAGATAACATAGATTCAGTAATCAAAAGCAATTTTAAAAATGGACACAGGTGTTAAAGTGTTTCTCCATAAATATGTTTAACGTTAGAGAAAAGTGAACTTCCACCCCAAGAATCTGTGATAATCCAGAAGGGCCCACTCCCAGACAGAAATTTCAGAAGTGTCATGTGAATTTTGCTCTAAAACTTCTAAGTTAGACAAAAATCAAGTAAAAGATATTCTACATATATTCATAATGCAGAAAACAATTATTAGAATATAAAATGTAAGTCAAGATGACAGAAGTAAGACAAACAGGACAGTTATGAAAATAACTATAATTGAGTTAATGTCCTTAGCAAGAGAAAACAACATGGGTAAGAAAACCAATTCCAACTAAAACCACTGGGCATGCATAAAGAAAAGTTTTTGTTAACTAGGGGGAAAGAGAGGAGGGATAAATTGGGAGACTCGAATTGACGTATATACACTACTACAGATAAAATAGATAACAAAATAACTAATAAGGACCTACTGTATAGTACAGGCAACTCTACTCAATACTCTGTAATGACATATATGGGAAGAGAATCTAAAAAAAGTAGATCTATGTATAACTGATTTACTTTACACCTGAAATTAACACAACACTGTAAGTCAATTATACTCAATTTTTTTAAAAAATTAATAAGTCTTTTTTACAGATTGAAATTTAGAGGATATTCAATTCAATAGCAGACAAATGCAAATGAAAAAAGATCCCTAGGGAAAAAATGAAAAAGTAGAAATCAAAGCCCAACCATTACAAAGATGAAAAAAATTTATATTGATAAATTACAAAAGCAAAGGTAATGTATAAAAACTATGAGTCTTATGAGTTTGATAATAAAAATATTAAAATATATAAGCCAGTAAGAAGCAACATAAAGCACTAAAATTTAACAATAAATACAAAAGTTTCAATGGGATATAAATTTAAATTTATGAGATTAAAGTTTTCCTTATAGCCACATTTTGAAATTTAAGTCTACAAAGAGAAATTGTAACTCTTTTCATAGTTTTGAGATATTTACAAATGTTAGGTATAATCGTCCAAGAAGAACTTAATAAATTGGAGATATTTTACAGGTCAATTCTATCTTAAGTGTGCAATAAAACTGGTAGTCAGTAACAAGGAGATATCACTAAAACTCAATCATTTGGAAAAATACTCTTGTAAATAATTTAAGAGAAAAAATTAACTTTTTGAAATTGAAGACATTAAGTATTTTGTTAAATACCTCAAATAAAAGTATTACATATAAAAGTTCACAGGATCCAAAGCTCTATGAAGAGAAGTTATGACTTTCCATGCTCTTATCATTGTTCATGAAAGAATGGAAATAAACTCTTTACTTAACTCAAAAAGCTAGAGAGACTTCCCTGGCAGACCAGTGGTTAAGATTCTGTGCCTCAGTTGCAGGGTGCTCAGGTTTGATCCTTGGTCAGGAACTAAGACCCTGCAGTCCCAAGGGAACAGTAAAGTAAAAAAAAAAAAAAAAAAAAAAAAAAACTAGCAAAAGAATCTATAAGTCACTAGAGATGTCAGTGAAAATTAAATACTTTGAACAATCTCAAAAATGACAGAATGATCTCTGTTCATTTCCAAGGCAAACAATTCAATATCACGGTAATTCACGTCTACAACCTGACCAGTAACGCCAAAGAAGCTGATGTTGAACAGTTCTATGAATACCTGCAAGACTTTCTAGAACTAACACCCAAAAGAGATGTCCTTTTCATTATAGGGGACTGCAATGCAAAAGTAGGAAGTCAAGAAACACCTGGAGTAACAGGCAAATTTGGCCTTGGAGTACAGAATGAAGCAGGGCAAAGGCTAACAGAGTTCTGCCAAGAGAATGCACTGGTCGTAGCAAACACCCTCTTCCAACAACACAAGAGAAGACTCTACACATGGACATCACCAGATGGTCAACACCGAAATCAGATTTATTATATTCTTTGCAGCCAAAGATGGAGAAGCTCTATACAGTCAGCAAAAACAAGACAGGGAGATGACTGTGGCTCAGATCATGAACTCCTTATTGCCAAATTCAGACTGAAATTGAAGAAAGTGGAGAAAACCAATAGACCATTCAGGTATGACCTAAATCAAATCCCTTATGACTATACAGCAGAAGTGAGAAATAGATTTAAAGGACTAGATCTGATAGACAGAATGCCTGATCAACTATGGATGGTGGTTCATGACACTGTACAGGAGACAAGAATCAAGACCATCCCCAAGAAAAAGAAATGCAAAAAAGCAAAATGGCTGTCTGAGGAGTCCTCACAAATAGCTGGGAAAAGATGGGAAGTGAAAAGCAAAGGAGAAAAGGAAAGATATACCCATTTGAATGTAGAGTTCCAAAGAATAGCAAGGAGAGATAAGAAAGCCTTCCTCAGCAATCAATGCAAAGAAATAGAGGAAAACAACAGAACGAGAAAGACTAGAGATCTCTTTAAGAAAATTAGAGATACCAAGGGAACATTTCATGCAAAGATGGGCTCAATAAAGGACAGAAATGATATGGACCTAACAGAAACAGAAGATATTAAAAAGAGGTGGCAAGAATACACAGAAAAATTGTACAAAAAAGTTCTTCACGACCCAGACAATCACGATGGTGTGATCACTCACCTAGAGCCAGACATCCTGGAATGTGAAGTCAAGTGGGCCTTAGGAAGCATCACTATGAACAAAGCTAGTGGAGGTGATGAAATTCCAGTTGAGCTATTTCAAATCCTGAAAGATGATGCTGTGAAAGTCTTGCACTCAATATGCCAGCAAATCTGGAAAACTCAGCAGTGGCCACAGGACTGGAAAAGGTCAGTTTTCATTCCAATCCCAAAGAAAGGCAATGCCAAAGACTGCTCAAACTACCACACAATTGCACTCATCATACACACTAGTAAAGTAATGCTTAAAATTCTCCAAGCCAGGCTTCAGCAATACGTGAACGATGAACTTCCAGATGTTCAAGCTGGTTTTAGAAAAGGCAGAGGAACCAGAGATCAAATTGCCAACATCCGATGGATCATGGAAAAAGCAAGAGAGTACCAAAAAAAACATCTATTTCTGCTTTATTGACTATGCCAAAGCCTTTGACTATGTGGATCACAATAAACTGTGGAAAATTCTGAAAGAGATGGGAATACCAGACCACCTGACCTGCCTCTTGAGAAACCTGCATGCAGGTCAGGAAGCAACAGTTCGAACTGGACATGGAACAACAGACTGGTTCCAAATAGGAAAAGGAGTACGTCAAGGCTGTATATTGTCACCCTGCTTATTTAACTTATATGCAGAGTTCATCATGAGGAACGCTGGGCTGGAGGAAGCACAAGCTGGAATCAAGATTGCCGGGAGAAATATCAATAACCTCAGATATGCAGACGACACCACCCTTATGGCAGAAAGCGAAGAAGAACTAAAGAGCCGCTTGATGAACGTGAAAGAGGAGGGTGAAAAGGTTGGCTTCAAGCTCAACATTCAGAAAACTAAGATCGTCGTATCTGGTCCCATCACTTCATGGCAGATAGATGGGGAAACAGTGGAAACAGTGTCAGGCTTTATTTTTTTGGGCTCCAAAATCACTGCAGATGTTGAGTGCAGCCATGAAATTAAAAGACGCCTACTCCTTGGAAGGAAAGTTATGACCAACCTAGACAGCATATTAAAAAGCAGAGACATTACTTTGTCAACAAAGGTCCGTCTAGTCAAGGCTATGGTTTTTCCAGTGGTCATGAATAGATGTCAGAGTTGGACTATAAAGAAAGCTGAGCACCAAAGAATTGATGCTTTTGAACTGTGGTGCTGGAGAAGACTCTTGAGAGTCCCTTGGACTGCAAGGAGATCCAACCAGTCCATCCTCAAGGAGATCAGTCCTGGGTGTTCATTGGAAGGACTGATGTTGAAGCTGAAACTCCAATACTTTGGCCACCTGATGCGAAGAGCTGACTCATTGGAAAAGACCCTGATGCTGGGAAAGATTGAGGGCCAGAGGAGAAGGGGATGACAGAGAATGAGATGGCTGGATGGCATTGCCGACTTAATGGACATGGGTTTGGGTGGACTCTGGGAGTTGGTGATGGACAGGGAGGCCTGGCGTGCTGCAGTTCATGGGGTCTCAAAGAGTCGGACATGACTGAGCGACTGAACTGACTGATATGATACTGAAAACTCTATATAGCAGAACTTATGGGATACAGCTTAATCTATCCTTGTAAGAAAATTTGTTGCATGACATTCATATAATAGAAAAAAGAAAGGTTGTAAACGATCACTTAAGTATGCATCTCAAGACTTAAAAAAAGCTAAAACCAAAGATGAAATAAATTTTGAAGAATGAAAATTAATAAAAAAATAAGTAATAGAAAAACAAGAAGTGCTGATTACTTGGGGAAAATACTATTTACAAAGTTCTTACAAGATTAGTTAACTAAAACAAGAGAAATAAAGTATTACCAAAATCATAATTTAAAAAGGATTTAATTACAGACTTCATGAACCTTAAGAGATAATGAGATTATTATGAAAGACTTGGTCAATAAAATCAGATGAAACTGACAAACATTTAGAACACAACTTATCAAAATGACTCAAGAAGAATTTTTAAAACTGAATAGCCTATGTGTAAAAAAGAGTCCTTCCTATAGGAAATTCTCCAGATCCAAGTGGTTCTCATTTGTGTATTCTTATAAATATTTAAGGAATATCAGTCTTATTTTTTTTTAAATCTTAGACTGGAAAAAGAGGAAATATTTCCAAATCATGATGAGTCCAGCATAATTTTGATACAAAATATGATTAAAAAAATAACACTTTCAGAAAGTGAAATTTAGGGCAATTTCTCTTATGACCACATATGAAAAATACCAAACAAAAGATTAACAAGTTTATATAAAAAGAATAGTGCATCATAATCAAATTGGGTTTGTTTCAGGAATGGAAGGTTGGTATAAGTTTCAACCACCAATATGTACAGTTCCCCATCAGGAGAATAGCCATATCATTATCTCAGTGCAGAAGAAACATTTGCTAAACTTCAGAACCTGCCAATGGGCTTTCACACAGACACACACAAAACTAGTTTCTAGTGAAGTCCCATCAAGTCTTGAGCAAACTGACAAAATCAATCTAAAGTTCTGTTGGAAATGGAAAGAGCTTGAACTAGCAAAAATAATCTTAAAGAAAAACTTTAAAGGACTTATTCTACTAGATATCAAGATATAAAGCTCTGTTTTAAAGAGCTATATTAGGACAACAGAAAGATAGATGAAGGGAATAGAGTAAAAATGTTTAGAAATGATGCCACACACATACCATATCTTGATTTATAACAAAGGTGCCATAGCCAAGAAAAAGTATGGTCTGTTCAATAAATAAATGGTGCTGGATTAATTGGACCTTCATAAGGATCAAGAAACTTGACTTCTATCTTGTACCACAAAGATTAATTCTAGGTAGATCATAAGCTTTACGTGAAAGTTGAAGCAATAAAACTTTTAGACAATAATGTAGATTATCTCCAAAGGATAGGTAAATATTTTTAAAACAGGACACATGGAAGAAAAAAAAATCAATAAATTGAACTATAGTATAATTTGTAACTTCTGCTCATGAAAAGACAAGCTTCAGAATGAGAAAGATACTTATAATCAATCTTTGTAGATATAAAAGATACATACAACATATACAATATATAAATCATATAATACACCTATGAAAAAGAACTCATATCTAGAATATATAAAGAATTTTTACCAAATAATAAGAAAAGGAAGGAACTTATTAAAAAAAAAAACCTGGTAAAGACAATCAGGAACTTTTCAAAAGAAATTTTTGAATGGCAAATAAACATGTGAAAAGCTCACCATCATAAATCAGAAGGGAAATGGAAACTAAAACCCCAATTTTGTACCACTAATCAACGTCTATGTTGAAGTTAAACAAGTATTGGTGAGAATGCGGAATAATCTGAACACTCACATACCATCAGGAAGAATATAAAGCGGTAGAATAGCTGTGGAATTCTTACACAGGGATTTCCCAAACCTGAACATAAGTACTCTAGTTCAGCTCCAGTTTAGTTCAGTTGCTCAGTCATGTCCAACTCTTTGCGACCCCGTGCACTGCAGCATGCCAGGCCTCCCTTGTCCATCACCAACTCCCGGAGATTACTCAAACTCATGTCCATCGAGTCCATGATGCCATACAACCATCTCATCCTCCATCACCCCCTTCTCCTCCTGTGATCAATCTTTCCCAGCAATAGGGTCTTTTCAAATGAGTCAGTTCTTCGCATCAGGTGGCCAAAGTATTGGAGGTTCAGCTTCAGCATCAGTCCTTCCAATGAATATTCAGGACTGATCTCCTTTAGGATGGACTGGTTGGATCTTCTTGCAGTCCAAGGGACTCTCGAGAGTCTTCTCCAACACCACAGTTCAAAAGCATCAATTCTTTGGCACTCAGCTTTCTCTATAGTCCAACTCTCACATCCCTACATGACTACTGGAAAAACCATAGCTTTGGCTACACAGACATTTGTTGGCAAAGTAATGTCTCTGCTTTTTAATATGCTGTCTAGGTTTGTCATAACTTTTCTTCCAAGGAGCAAGCGTCTTTTAATTTCATGGCTGCAATCACCATCTGCAGTGATTTTGGAGCCCCCCAAAGTAAAGTCTGTCACTGTTTTCACTGTTTCTCCATCTATTTGTCATAAAGTGATGGGACCAGATACCATGATCTTAGTTTTCTGAATACTGAGTTTTAAGCCAACTTTTCACCCTCCTCTTTCACTTTCATCAACAGGCTCTTTAGTTCTTCTTCGCTTTCTGCCATAAAGGTGGTGTCATCTGCATATCTGAGGTTATTGGTATTTCTCCTGGCAATCTTGATTCCAGCTTGTGCTTCTTCCAGCCCAGCATTTCTCATGATGTACTCTGCATATAAGTTAAATAAGCAGGGTGACAATATAGCAGCCTTGACATACTCCTTTTCCTATTTGGAACCAGTCTGTGTTCCATGTCCAGTTCTAACTGTTGCTTCCTGACCTGCATACAGATATCTTAGGAGGCAGGTCAGGTGGTCTGGTATTCCCACCTCTTTAAGAATTTTCCAGTTTGTTGTGATCCACACAGTCGAAGGCTTTGGCATAGTCAATAAAGCAGAAATAGATGTTTTTCTGGAACTCTCTTGCTTTTTTGATGATTCAACAGATGTTGGCAATTTGATCTCTGGCTGCTCTGCCTTTTCTAAATCCAGCTTGAACATCTGGAAGGTCATAGTTATGTACTGTTGAAGTCTGGCTTGGAGAATTTTGAACATTACTAGTGTGTGAGATGAGTGCAATTGTGTGGTAGTTTGAGCATTCTTTGGCATTGCCTTTCTTTGGGATTGTACTCTAAGATCTTTGGTAATAAGTATTCTACGACCACTCCTATATGTGCACTCAACACAAGGATAAACCCACCAGATACATATGTGTCAGTATGTGGTGTACATATGAGCACAAAAGAACAAGAATGTTGAATGGACATGTGGACACACACACGTAGAGGAAGGAAGGAGAGGGCGGGATGAACTGTGAAAGTTGCATTGACAATACATACTACCATGTGTAAATATATAGCTAGTGGGAAGCTGCTGTATAGCACAGGGAGCTCTGCTTGTTGCTCTGTGATCTAGAGTAGTGGAGTGGGAGAGAGACTCAGGAGAGAGGGGATATAGACACATAGCTGATTCACTTTGTTGTTAAGCAGAAACTAAATACAATATTGCAAAGCAATTATACTCCAATGATAAAATTTTAAAATGTTTTAAAAATAAAATATTAATAAAAAAAGAATAAGACTGTTTAGGCCAACAATGCTATAATAACCCAAATGCCCATAAATCATAAGATTAATGGTTTTTGGTGTATTCATACTTCCCTGGTGGCTCAGATGGTAAAGAATCCACCTGCAATGCAGAAGACCCAGGTTCAGTTCCTGGGTCAGGAAGATCCCCTAGAGGAGGAAATGGCTACCCACTGCAGTATTCTTGCCTGGAGAATCCCACGGACAGAGAAGCCTGGCAGGCTACAGTTCATGGGGTTGCAAAGAGTCCAACATGACTGAGCAACTAACACTTGACACGTATTCATAAAATAGAATAGGAGGAAAATGAATGCACAACTATTTCACATAACTACATAGATCAATTTCACAGAAGATGAGGGAAATGCCAAAAAGGAAAAGTAACATAATGTGATCTTCTTTATAGAAAGCTCAAAAATAGGCCACACCTAGTAATTATTATCTTTGGTAGACAAGACATGAGACTTCTAGGGTACTGGCAATCTTACATCATGCTCTGGATACTGGATACATGAGGTATTTTATTAATAATTTTCTAAAATTATACCATCTGTACACTTTTCTTTGCTTATGTAATTCTTTGATAGAAACATAGGTTATGTCAAAAGGCTTACAGTATTTATCACTGAGTTCCAGTATAACAAGTGATATTTAATTGTCTTTATACTTTCGTATGCTTTCAAATACGCAATACTTAAACTTCAGGGAGTGATTTACATTTTCTGATCCTTTGATAAACCTTCTCCTCTTCATTCGCACCAGTCCGTGGCTTAAAACCATCTTGCCTCAACTATTTCAGTAATCTCTTGACTCGTCTTCTTGCCTCTAGTTTAGTAAATGCTGCTGCTGCTAAGGCGCTTCAGTCGTATCCGACTCTGTGCGACCTCATAGACAGCAGCCCACCAGGCTCCCCTGTCCCTGGGATTCTCCAGGCAAGAACACTGGATTGGGTTGCCATTTCCTTCTCCAATGCGTGAAAGTGAAGTCGCTCAGTCGTGTCCGACTCTTTGCGACTCCATGGACTGCAGCCTACCAGGCTTGTCCATTCATGGAATTTTCCAGGCAAGAAGGGGCAAGATTTTCTGCCAAATATTGGTCAGTTTTGTGGCCCCCAAGAGAATCCCTTAACTCTGGAGCAGTTGTTCTTGGTAGCTTTTTAGACCACTGGTTTTCCTTTTTTTTCAACCACAACACATACGAGTAATGATATTCCTGTGACCTGCACACTCCCACAGAAATGAGAACATTACACTGAGTGAGAGAAGCCAGACACAAAAGGTCACGTATTGTATGATTTCATGTACATGAAATATTCAGAATAGGTTAAGCTTGTAGAGACAGAACACAGATGATTGGTTATCAGAGCCTGGGGGTGGAGTACAGAGGACATAGTTGTAATGGGCTGAATTATGCCCCCCTCAAATTCATATATTGAGGTCCAAACCTCCAGTACTGCAGAATGTAACCGGATTTGAGAGAGGGTCTATAACGAGATTATCAAGTTAAAGCAAGGTTTTTAAGGTGGGCCCTAACCAATATGCCTGATACTTTTATGGGAGGAGGAAATTTTAACACAGATAGATATGGATGGAAGGACGACATGAAGACACAGGGAGAAGATGGTCATCTAGACACTAAGGAGCCAGGCCTGGATCAGACCCTTCCCTTAGAGCCCTCAGCATTAACCAATCCTTCTGACACCTGGATCTCAGACTTCTAACCTCCAGAACCAAGAGAAAGTGAATTTCTGTTTAAGCCACCTAGACTCTTAATACTTGGCAGCCCTAAGAAACAAATATGAAAGTTTTATTTTGGCATGGTTGAAATGTTTTGGAACTAGTTGAAGGTGGTGGTTGCACAAGCTTGTGAATGTACTAAACACCACTGAATTAAAATAGTTCATGTTATGTTATGTGAATTTCACCTCATTAATTAAAAATCAGATCCTCAGATCCTCTACAATACACCAGCCAGGCAAATTTTCTTCTCAAATGAAATCAACACACTGGAGATTTATTCTCCAGAGGAGGTAAAACACAGAAGCTCTGAAAAGTCAGGAATTTTGTGAGCCAGTTGTTAAACTGAGCCATTGTTAAAAATTAAATCTTATAAAATTATACTGAAATTAAGAACAGAGATAGTAAGTACTTAAAATTCCTTACTTCCTGATTATTTTACTTTTACTATTTATCTCTGCTTTTGAGGTTATTTGTGTCTCATATATCAATGGTAAAAACAATTGCATAATGATGAACTACTGCCCATCTTTTTTCAACTTAACATTCAGTGAGATCCTGATGGTACCTTAGCATTTTCTGTAGTGGGAGTTTTTATACTGTAAAAAAGGGCCTTCCTTTTCTTTCTTCCTCTCTCTCCCTCCCTTCTCCCCCCACCCCTTTCCTTCTTTCCTCTCTCCTTTCCACCTCTAAAGAGCCGTACACGCCAACGTCCATAGCATCCAACTGCTAACAAATGCTAATGATCACAGAGGTGAGTTTCAGTACTGGACACACGAGAACCCCCAGCACCATCTGCCTTTGGAATCTTTCCACATGTTTCCACCTTCCTCTGGAATCTTTCCGCCATGTTTCCGCCCTCCTCTGGAATCTTTCCGCCATGTTTCCGCCCTCCTCTGGAATCTTTCCGCCATGTTTCCACCCTCCTCCCCAGCTTCCCCTGGTTCATGGTGGCGCTGTCACCTCTGGAAGCCACCTGACATCAGCCAGGAAGAGCCAGGGCCCAAGAGACAGTCCTGCTGCTTCAAGACTTCAGTTGAGGTCCTGGGAGAAGCTGCAGCCAAAGCTGTGAGGCTGATTGCTGAGGAGATTCCCCGCAGTCAGAAGCAACCCTCACTCCTGCTCAGGGCCTCCCCTGGCTCCCGTCTGCCATGTTGGCAGCATCTGCTTGGCTGCCACTCACTGGCCCGGCTCTCAGCTTCCTGTGTGTCAGAGCAGGAGCAACAGGCACAGCGCCACTGTAAATGTTTGCTGGAGATGGAGCGACCTGGCCCGGTCGCGGCTGCGGCCGCATTCCCTGCCAGAGCTGTGCGGAGGCTCCGAGGCAGTGGGTTCGCTGGTGACATGGGATGAATGGCCCGTGCAAGGGCCTCGCAAGCTAAGCCTGGCTCTGCCAGCCAAGCAAAGAATATCTGTGCTCCTTACAGAGGTCCTTACAGAGGTGAACAGAGAGGTCCAAGGGTGGGCTGAATCAAACCCACATCCTTATTCCCTGCTGAAGCCACCAAACCTACCTCTCTTCCTGGGCTAACATATCCACTCCTTCCTGAACAAGAGTTATACTCCAACATTGCCAACCCCTGATGCCAGCCAGTGCCACATGCATCATCTTTAATCTCCTCATCCATCCTCAGAGAGAAATATAATTATCCTGCTTTACAGTTAAGGGGAATAAGGCTGACTAAGTTACTTGAAGAAATTCTGAGTGAGTTTACCATAGAACCTGGATTCAAATCCAAATTCCTTGGGCTCCAAAGACAGAGATCTTGCTACACTGCAAGATCCTCTTGTTCACGCCTTCCCAGCTGGATTGGCGCAGGGCCTCCTCCCTTGAATGTCTAATACTTACTTGCTACCCCCATTTCACTTCTGCTTCAAAGCATCCCACACATCACTACCCGGGTTAATCTCTCCATAGCTCTAGATCTGGATACAGAGGCAGACTGAGAGGGATGGAGACATGGATGGAAGTATAGTCACAGGTGTAAGAGTAGGTGTAGACATACATGCATACAGTTTAATGGGAGATTCAAGAGGTCAGGAAACATGCCCAATTCATGTTATGTCCTTAGATCCTATCACAGTATCTGGGTCAGAGAAAAAGCTTAGAAAATATTAGTAGGATTAAACTGAGTGGACTTTCATCTCCCCAAATTAAAATGTTGGTGACTCCTACCATGTAATAGAATTAGGTCCCGAGTCCTCTCATTGACATTGGGTGCCCTCCACCATCCAATTTCTCCTGACCTTTCCAGTCTTAACTACACCAGCCTACATTCTAAGCATACCTGAGCCCTCCATGTTCCCAAATGCCCTCTTGAAATTTCCCACCTCCACACCATTGTTCACACTATTCCCTCCATCTGAAATAGCACCCTCTCAGTAGCACCCTCCATGCCTTCTGCAATGTCATGGCCCATTTTAAATACCGCTTTCTCCTTGAAGAGTCTCTTTCATCCCCTTTATGAAATGTTATATTTCCCTTCTCTGAACCCATTAGAGCTGTAGACCTGTCCATGGCCTGATCTTTCTCTGAAGTAATAATTCCCTCTGCTTGGAATGCCCTTCATCTCTTTCCTTTCTCCTCTTTGTAGTTCAGTGTAACATCAACTCCTATGAGGATTTCCCAGCTCTCCCTGGCTGAGTTGGTCATTCCCTCCTCAAAGCTTCTGTGACATCTGAATATATTCATTAAAACACTGGCTATGAGTATTATTAACCATCCTCCCCACAACTGTAAAGTCCCTTGAAGGTACAGATGATATCTCTTTGAGCTTTCTTTTGGGTTCTACACAGCGCCAGCCACCAAGCAGGTACTTGGTAGTTGTTGAATGAGTTTAAAAAGATAATTGTTGAATGAATAATTGAAAGATGAGAAAGACACCACCCTGCCTTTCTGTGCCTCTTATAAGAAGTCTCTGATTCTACCAGCTTTGACTTCTGTCATCAGTATGCCATTTTTAAGATCATAGACGTAGTCTTGGAAGACCAGAGAAGAAAAGCTAACCTGCACTTGAAAATGTAGGAAAACACAGCAATAGATTGTCTGATCTGAGAACCTAGTTATTACTGACTAGGATAAGAATTGTTTCCACCAAGTGGGTCAGAGCTTCCCAGATGGCGCTAGAGGTTAAGAACCTGTCTGCCAATGCAGGAGACATAAGAGATGTGCATTTGATTCCCAGATCAGGAAGATCCCCTGAAGGAGGGAATGGCAACCCATCCAGATTGAGAGCAGGAGGAGAAGGGGGCGACAGAGGATGAGACGGTTAGGATGGCATCACTGACTTGATGGACATGAGTTTGAGCAGGCTCTGGGGGTTGGTGATGGACAGGGAAGCCTGGCGTGCTGCAGTCCATGGGGTCGCAAAGAGTCGAACATGAATGAGCGACTCAACTGAACTGACTGAAGTCACAAATTCAAGGTCACCAAGTAGACAAACAGCGAATTTGTGGTTACCACCTCTCATTTTCTATAGAAGAACCCCAAGATTTAGGCAGACTGGCCTCATCACCAGTCTTCAAATATGTCTTTCTTCCTCCTCCTTCTGGGCCTTCTTTGCCCTCGGCCATCTCTTCTACTAGGATTTCTGTTTAATATAACTTAATAAACACTCTGGCAAGCACAAACTAAATCCTCCCCAAAATCTTTGAGGTTGGTATCACCAACCCCATCTTACAGATGAGGTGAATCATTAAGACCTGGTGAAAAGCTCTAGAACATCCTTCTTTCAAAGCTGTCTTCACCACCTTATTTGTAAAACCCATTTCCACGAACCCATTTTCAGAACCTCCTGGAAGCATCTTAATAATCCCTGAAAGGAGATCCTTCTCTCCTCAAAAATATCCCTGGTTTGTGGTTACAGCACTCTGAGACCACAGGGGTTAAGACCACAAGCTTATCATTCTTTGTCCCTCAGGTCTAGGAGATGGCAGTTTCCTGTGGGCAGGACTAGCGTATCTTTCTATCCTTTACCCACTAATCCAGTGATATTTCCTCTGAGAACCTTGTTTCAAGTATTCAAGGAAGACAGAAATCTAGGGTCACCTTCAGCATTTAAATCCCAGGTCATAATTTGATTACTTAAAACTACAGGAAAGCAAAAGAAGACACTAAAGTACTTTATCTTTGTAATGTATTAGTTGGGTTTCCCTGGTGGCTCAGATGGTAAAGAATCTGCCTACAATACAGGAGACCCGCAGTTTGATCCCTGCGTTGAGAAGATCCTCTGGAGAAGGGAATGGCTACTCACTGCAGTATTATTATCTGGAGAAATCCATAGACAGAGGAGCCTGGCAAGCTACCATCCATGGGGTTGCAAAGGGTCAGACACAACTGAGCGATTAACACTTTCAATGCACTAATTATTGTCCACCCCCACCCCTGCTCCTAAAACCTAGGTTTCTTACAAAGTTACAGTTGATATTAAACTCAAGGAGGAAATTTAAGGACCTCAAACTAAATAAATTTGTGGCCCACATTAGGCTGGAGACCAAAGTCAAAAAGTTTTTCTATTTCTCTAATTTAGTCTAGCTCAGCACCCCAACACACAGCCATGCTTAACACATTAACAACTGGGGATTTTTGCAGAAACTAATGCCTATGGTGGTAATATGTCTCTGGTCAAAAATGTGTTAATAAACATGCATTTGATGGGTTGATGGGCTGATAAATGGAGATCTTCACACACGAAGAATAGATAAATGAGTACATGAGCAAGTGAAACAGTAATGCTTTTTAGTAATGACTTTTGAGGAATATTAGTAATAAATTGTTAAACCAAACAAAATAATCCAAACAATGTCATCCCTGGTAAATTGTCTACAAACAAAGCATAACTCTCATGATCTCTATAATTCTGTTTTGACAGTATGGCTGCTGACATATCTACAATCCTTTTGTTGGTAATAGCACCTTAACTGGATGATTTAAATGAGAAGAGATTGCTTGAAATTTTTCTACAATTATTTAAATACACATTTCAATTTTCCTGAATTGTGCAAAAGTAATTTGGAAGATTAATTTCTGAAAATACCTAGTGGAATTTGCATACACCGAGCATAATTATTATTGATATTTGCATAGTTCTCCCTGCCCATGTGCATGCACTATTACCAACTGCTACGCAACCCATGAAATTATTGAAGAAGTTGCTGTCAGTACAATATGGATTCATCAATAAATGTTCAGCGTCACAGAAGAAAAACAAACTATCACATTCAGTTGCATAAGTATGGTGTTCCATTTTATTTGGGTGAAATCTGCAAAGATAAATCCATAACAAAAACATGTGGTAATTTTTTGCAGTAAAGATTAATATTATTGCAAAGAAGATCTGAGATTCAAGAGAAATGCAAGGCACCATTGAAAAAGCCAGAAAAGTCATAAGGATTGGTGGGGAAAAAAAAGTAAATATACTCATGCTACAGAGGGGTGTCAGAATGTACTCAGAGGACTCCACTCCACATGGTTACAAGAAAATCAGTAGAAACTGAGACTGTGGAGATCACAAATGCTTGGTAAATATGTGAAGAAATTGACTAAGCACTTAGAACAGGTTTTATGAATGAATGTGAAGACATCGGTCTTTCCTTTGATCTACCTGGATGACAAAATCGATCAGAAAGAAATTATGCAGGGGAAAAACAGCAGCAGTAAATACTACAAATAGCTATTATAACCTATTATGGGTTAGGCTGTCATTAAGGGGTTTACATATATTAACTTATATAATTTTATAATAAATAATCATTTAGCTCACCAACATCTGTTGAAGCCTTTCTTGTATTTGATATATAAGGGACTGTGAGAGACTAGAGTCCTTAACCCTTAAGGAACTCACAGTCTATGGCATGAAACAGGCACATCAAATGTATTTTTAGTGTTAAACAGGTATGTTATTTAATATATTTTAGACATGGGACAATAACATCTCTGCTGGAGGGGAGTTCTTAGAGGAGAAAAAAGTCAAGGTTTGGATGGATAAATTGGTGGTTTTTAGATCAATAAGAAATAATGTCAGCATTGGGCATGAAAAACAGTACTGGAAAGTGGCAGTGTGTGCTATCGCTATGAATGTCTCATTGTAGCTGACAGTGAGAGAAAAGGAAGACACAGGTGACCAAGCTTTTGAGTGCTATATGGGCAATATGGAGCCATTGAAAGATTTAAAAACAATGAAATGAAATGGACAAATTCTATTTTTTAAAAAGATCTTTATAGATCTGAGACTCTATAGAGAACAGATTTGCAGAGTTAATTCTAAAAGAAAGTAAGCTAAAATTAATAAAATGTGACCAGGGATTCAAACCACATATAAGGTGATGACCAAGAGCATGGAATAGATTCACCAGTGTTGAGTATTTGTAACTAATAAATATACCAACAAGTAACAGAACACAGACTGTGTATAAGTGGGACCAAGTGGTCAAGAAGACCATACAGCACGAAATATTGTCTGTATGTTTTAGGCAATGCTTTGTCACCAAACATACTTGTTTTAAAAATTCATTTATTTTAATTGGAAGGTAATTACTTTACAATATTGTAGTGGTTTTTGCCATATATTGACATGAATCAGCCATGGGTGTACATGTGTTCCCCATCCTGAACCCCCCTCCCACCTCCCTCCTCATCCCATCCCTCTGGGTCATCCCAGTGCACCAGCCCTGAGCATACTTTTAATCTTGCTTTCTATGAATCTATTTTAAGATTAGTAGTTCCCAAACAGTTTTTTAGGTTTTTCTTTAATTGAAGTATAGTTGATTTCCAATGTTGTTTTAGTTTCAGGTGTACAGCAAAGTGATTTGGTCATACATATGTATATATATGTATATTTTTAAAAAAATTCTTTTCCATCATAGTTATTACAAGATACTGAATATAGTTCCCTGTGCTATACAGTAAAGCCTTGTTTATTCATATGGTAGTGTGCATCTCTTAATTCCTTACTCCCAACTTCCAAACTTTTTTGATCATTGATCTATATTAGTAAAAAAGAAAGTTGAGTACCTTCAATAACTATATACTACTACTTTATTTATATATTTCATAAGTGTGCAACTGTCACTGGCTGGCATGTCCAAGGGAAGATAGTGGGTATGAATTCTTGTTTTAAAACATGTCTTTGATCAACACTTGGTTTCTAGAGGCTTTACAACCTGAACAGAGCCCACCATCTTTTCCTTTCACCCTCCTATGCCTCTCTTCTCGGTAAAAGTCATGACCAAACACAGTCCTGGGGGAGGGAGGAGGAGGAAAAAGAAATAGAAGCAAAAAACACGTAGTCCTCCAAACCAGACAACAGTAGACTTCACTGATACCTCATTCTCCCTCCTTTCATATCATTTTCAGTTATTTCCACCTTCTAAATACCCTGTGTATCAGTCAGCTTTTTCTTCCTAAATGGCTATCCTAGTTTCAGCTGCCATTTCTTCCTTGGGCTGTGAGCTAAGACAGCCCTGCATAGAACGTTAGCCACACCCTTAGTGCAATGTGACCTTCTGGAAATTATTTAACCTCAGTTTCTCCATCTGTAAAACAGAATAATACATTTTTCAGAGTTGTTATGGAAATTGAATGAGTAATGTATATGATTTTGATACAGTCCAGTCACATAGCAAGCAGTTAATTTGTGTAAGCTATAATTATACTTTAATCTCCCTACTGCTAGTCTCAGATGTCACCTTCCAGCTCACCTCTGCATTAATTCATGCACCATAGGTTGTGTAAAAGTGATTTTCTTAAACACCAATTTGACCAAGTCACTGTCATTCTTAAAACAGGTTTTCCAAGCTTCTCCATCAACTACAAGACCAATAGAAACATTTTGCAGGACAGAAAAGGCTCTTCATGAAATAGCCTGCGTTTATATTTCCCATCCTGTTTCTGCCACTCCTGAACATGCCTCTTATGCTACAGATGTACTGAAGTACTTGCACCCCTTCACGTAGACCATGTCCCTTCCATCCTCTGAGCCTTTGTTCCTGTGCACAAGATAGGAATATTCTGTTCTCACCGTTCTTCTTCTGCTCCAACCATCATGTTGTAGCACAGCCTTCAACATTTAGGTGATGATTCTGATGTGAATTCTTTCCTGGTCCTCATGCTGAAAGGAGTTGCTTATTCTCATCATCTGTGCTCCTAAGACCCTTGCTCTATTCCCTGGTCATAGCATTCTGCATACTGTACTGTAGTTACTTCCTCTGCCCTCATCCACAGCACCGTGTACCATGATTACCCTAGGAGGTGTTGCCCCAACTAGATGGTGTGATCCCTGAGGGAAGAGCCTTAGAATCTAGAACAGCAATATCACAGCTACTAAGGGTTCAAGGCAGGCTTGGAATGTTTCCTGGGTGACTATATTTTCAGTGCAAGTCGTGGGGAAACGTTTTCCCAGGAAACTTCCCAACCATCCAGCTCCCTACATGTATGGAAAGTCTTTGACTTTACATCTTGAAGCCTTTTGTGATTTGCTGTCCACTGGAGGTGAGGGAAATAAGTTTTCATCTAAGCACAGCTATGTGGTTAGAAGACAAGCCGTCAGGTTTCCCTGGTAGTCAAAGTGGTTGGGAGTCCACCTGCCAATGCAGGGGACACAGTTCGATCCCTGGTCCAGGAAGATCCCACCTGCTGCAAAGCAATTAAGTCCATGCACCACAACTACTGAGCCTTCATGACACAACTACTGAAGCCCGTGCACCCTAGAGCCCATGCTCCATGGCAACGAGAAGCCGTGCAGCATGACAAAGAGTAGCCCCCACTTGCTGCAACTAGAGAAAACCCTCACATAGCAATGAAGACCCAGTGCAGCCAAAAATAAATAAATGTTTAAGAAAAGATGTCTTTTGAAAAAAAGAAGACAAGCTGTCTAGTGGAAAGAGCATGGACATGGAATTCTGAGCCCTGCACTGGACTCAGTTATGCTCATTTCCAGTTGTTTGATTTTGAGCAAGTTATGTAACTTTTCTAAGTTTCCGTTTGCCCTTCTGTAAGTTAGAAATAACAACAAACCACATAGGATTATCTTGAAGATTCAATGAGATAATTTGTGTTAAATATTTAGTACTTAGTATGAATTTAATAAATGATCAGCATGGCAGTGGTTCTCATTTTTATCAACCTCAAAATTCAATCACACACCCCCATTCGGATGGCTACTATTTGAAAAAACAAAACAAGACAGGAAGTAATGGTGCGGCTGCCATGGAAGACCACCTGGTAATGCCTCGAAAGATTAAACATAAAATTACTCTATGCTCTAGCAATTCCACTTCCAGGTATATACCCAAAAGAACTGAAAGTAATGGACCTGAACAGATATTTGTACACAAATGTTCTTAGCAACATTATTCACAACAGCCAAAAGTTGGAAACACCCCAAAAGTCCATCAAAAGGTGAATGGATAAAGAATATGTTCATATCTGTACAACGGAATATTGTTCAACAAATACTGTATGGTTTGACATACGTGAGATAACCTGAGTATATGAATGGATAGGATGGAAAGTAGAATAGTGATTTCCTAGGGCTGGGAGGGGTGGGGAATGGAGAGTTAGTGTTTAATGGGCACAGAGTTTCAGTTCGGGAAGATGAAAAAATTGTGGAGACGGATGGTGGTAACAGTTGCCCAACTATATGAAGGTACTTAGTGACACTGAACTGTCCACTTAAAATGACTAAAATGATGTATTTTATGTGTGTTTCACTACAATGAGAGTCCAGTCAACAAGACAATCAGATCTGCAAGAATACTTGAACAGCTCTAGCAAAGCTGTTAAAGTGAAGCCAAGACGACTCCATGTTCCTTAACTCTAACCTGATTCCTTTATCCCAGAACAATACTGAGATCTAAAAGTCTTTATTTTCCATGGCCAAGTGAGTGTGCCCTTGCACACGCTGACACACACACACACACACACACACATACACACAGAGTCTGTGGAACCCATGGAGACACAACCTGGAAACAGGGCTTGCCAGGATTAGGGCGCCAGGGCCAGCCCATGTGTCACTCACCCAGAAGACTGCCCTCCATGGAGAGAAAGCACCTCATAGTCCCCTCACAAAGAGGATAATAAATTCCAATTTGCCAAGGAAGCTCGGAGTCTAAATACCAGCAAAGCTCAGCCTCTCCAAGTGGGGACGAATTATCTGAAAGGGCATCCTAGAGACACTGAACAAAGGGCCTCGAGCAGCTGGGTCTCTTAATTTGAGGAAACACTGAAGCCTTTAAAGACACCAGAGGCAGAGCTGGAGAAATAGGAAAGTGGAGCGGCCTTCTGAGCTCAGGAAGGATTTAATAGGAAGGGAAACACAAGCCCCACAGGAGGTCCGGGGCCCTGAAGCCACCTCTTCTCGAGGCCAGACTGAGGGCCCCTGGAAGGAGCCGCCATCACCTGCGCTGGGCTGGGCTGGCCCTTGCTGGCACTGCATTCAAACAGAGTGGCTCTGATCTCAGCGATTAAAGCTTTAAAACCACAAGCCTCGGGAAGGGAGAGGGCTCAAAGGAACCGCCTGCCATACACCCCTGTTCACTCTGTTCCAGGCTGTAGGCTGCTCACACAGCACAGTCTGTCTCCAGAAAATTCCAGAGGCCTCTCAGGAATCCAAGGCCAGGCCTCAGCCAGCGGCTTCTCGCCTGGGCCCTGCTGTCACAACCCCACAGGCTGTAAGATGGAAAGCTCTGAGGGAGGGCCAGGTGGCCGGCAGGAAGTGGCCTGCTGGCCTGTAGTCATTCCCAGCTTCCAATAACCCTCTGTCTAGAGGGAGGAAAAAAAAAAATGAAGGAAGGGGAATGAAAGGGGCATCTTAACTGGAGTGAAAAACTGGGCAAATACCTTCTTCCTGCACAGAGGGCACTCGAAGAGAATTGCTGAGTGCCTCAAAGAACAAGGGCCCAGAACTGGTGTGTACTGACCTAAGACCTGTCTAACCAGCAAGAGAAGGAACTCACATCATGGAAGAAAGTGAAAGTCGCTTAGTGGTGTCCAGTGTTTTGTGACCCCATTGACTGTAGCCCTCTAGGCTCCTCTGTACATGCGATTTCCTAGGCAAGAATACTGCAGTGGGCAGCCTTTCCCTTCTCCAGGGGAATCTTCCTGACCCAGGGATAGAACCCAGGTCTCCCACTTTGCAGGCAGATTCTTTACTATCTGAGCCACGGGAAATCCCTCACATTGTAGACCAACTGCTTAATCGAGCTTTTCCTCATTGACTTTAATCCTTACAACAACTTTGTGTAGGAGGTATTGCTGCCCCCATGTTAGACAAAAGAAAATGGCAGAACCCAAATTCAAAGCTACATCCAAGTGGTTCTACGATTTTCTCCATGGTACCATGCTGCCCCCAAATCAGGCCTTTCACCATATGAGCTACCTATGCCTTGCAAATTGATTCTAACTCATATTTGAGGCTTAGTAGCTTGCCAAGTATCACACTGCTCATGAGTTACAAAACTGGGACTGGAATTCATTTCTAACTGATTCCAAAGTGGATGTGCTTTCCTCCATGCCTCATATATCTTTAGTTAAAATAATCCCATGGCTTCTTGCCAATCAGCAAACATTTTGCTCCTTCACTCTTGAAGCCTAAGCTCTTTAAAGAGTAGCTCAGTAATTGCGCTGCCCCTGTGCCCCAGAAGTCACAATTTACTGCAGAATGAGGTGATATGAAACAAAACAGACACATCTCCCAGGCCAAAGAGAGCCTGTCTAGATTGCACAGACCTGATGACTTTTATTGAGAAGATCTGAAGCTCATTTTGGTATTAAAAGTGGTGGAAGAAAGTGGCAGTGTATACTTAAACTGATATGTGTTCAGTTTCCGCTCTGACAAATCATTTTGGCTTTTTGCTTTTAGTGAGGTAAGGCCTAGTGGGCTTGAGTGATGGAGATGACCAATCATTCCTTGAAGGAAAATTAGCTGTCACTACCCAAAGCAGTAAGAATGGGTCTCCCTCCCATGGTTCATGTGGCCCAGGAAATGCACGTCTCTCTCTGCTCTTCAGACTTCAACACTGTCAAGGTCTCATAGGAAACACATGCATATATAATCAGATACTTCTCTTATTTTCTTGGGGGAAATGCTGCCAGGAGCAGAAACATACAAATTGAGAGGAATGGAAATCATCTAGGATATTGCTTAATACTTTATAGTTTCAGTCGAAATGACAAAGACCACTTTAAAGATTACTTGTGTCTAATGGGCAGGAAATGGTTAATCCACAAAGGCTTAAAAGAAACCCCTCAAGTTGTTAGAAAAACAATCCCAGGGCCAGGCAGCTCCCATGAGCAACAGCCTTGAAGACATTCATGGTAAAGAAAGCTTTAAGGATGGGCTGTCTTGAGCAGTGGGAGAAGTCTCCCATTGCAGACTTGTGGTTCCAACATTATGCACAGTAGACATTCTGAAAAACTTCCTTCTGCAAATGTTTTAAATGCTAGATAAAATGTAACAAACTTTCACTTAGATGCATGGCTTGAGATCATAAGAAAGAAATCCTCAGGGGTCAGAAATGAATAAAAAACTCAAAAACAAGGTTGTAGGGATGTGTGCTGATATTGTAGTTGCCTTGAAGCGACCAGGGGCAGACATGGTTACTGTCAATAATCCTGGGTCTTTAGTCTGAATGCCCATGCTGTAATAAGACACGGGGTCTTGTGCTTATGCAAGAGGGGGAGAGTCAGAACTTAGTCACTTGGCAAACAACAGAATCTATGAAGAATAACCATACAGTAAAAGGATAAGCTAGAAGTAATCTACCTATCTCCAAAGACAGATGCCAACCTTGTCTTCCTCAAACAGTTTGCGGTTAGGAAAAGTCTGTAAACACCAACTTGCACCACATGTACATCTGAAGCTCTAATTGGTTTCACTCATATAATCCTGAAACCTCCAAGTTGGAATGTGATACAAAACAGCTTCCACACTTCCAATACTCCTGAAGCACGTATAAGAAGAAAATACCACCACTCTTATAGACAAACATCCACAATCAAAAATGAACATGATTTCCACAGATAAAGACCCTGTCCAGATGAACTCTATATCCAAGACTAAAAACATCCAAAAATTGATCTATTGTGTCAGCAGAAACACAAAGGGTAGAATTAAGCCCTAAAGAAATCAGATTATCCATTTCATTGATACTATCCTATGGACAAAGGAGGGTGCCTAGGGGGCTACTGTCCAAAGGGTCACAAAGAGTTGTACATATATGAGCACACGCACATAATGTTAAATAGTTTAAGAGGCATACAAAAGAGCTCCCTCCAAAATCAGACACTCAAAAAAAAAAATCTACTTTTAAAAGAATTCAATCAAACTTATAGAAATGAAAAATATAGTCACTGAAATAGAAAATAGAGGAAGCAGTCTATAAGTGAAGAGTTATCTTGTGAACCAACTGATAGATCTGAGGTCAAAAACTGAAGCCACCTGACACAACAGAAAGAGAATGGATGTTGGGGTCAGATAGGCTGGGCTGAATTTTGCAGAAAAGGAACCACATAAAACTAAAAAATAGCAACTAGTACTTACGAAGTGCTAATTATGCACAAGGCACTATGATAAACACACTATACGTTATTTCATGAAATACAATAATCCTATGGGGTAGGACTATGCCAAAGCCTTTGACTGTGTGGATCACCACAAACTGTGCAAAATTCTGAAAGAGATGGAATACCAGACCACCTGACCTGCCTCTTGAGAAATCTGTATGCAGATCAGGAAGCAACAGTTAGAACTGGACATGGAACAACAGACTGGTTCCAAATAGGAAAAGGAGTACGTCAGGGCTGTATATTGTCACCCTGCTTATTTAACTTATATGCAGAGTACATCATGAGAAACGCTGGGCTAGAGGAAGCACAAGCTGGAATCAAGATTGCCAGGAGAAATATCAATAACCTCAGATATGCAGATGACACCACCCTTATGGCAGAAAGTGAAGAAGAACTAAAGAGCCTCTTGATGAAAGTGAAAGAGGAGGGTGAAAAGGTTGGCTTAAAGCTCAACATTCAGAAAACTAACATCATGGCATCTGGTCCCATCACTTCATGGCAAATAGATGGGGAAACAATGGAAACAGTGACAGACTTTATTTTGGGGGGCTCCAAAATCACTGCAGATGGTGACTGCAGCCATGAAATTAAAAGACGCTTGCTCCTTGGAAGAAAAGCTGTGACCAACCTAGACAGCATATTAAAAAGCAGAGACATTACTCAGCCATTAAAAAGAATACATTTGAATCAGTTCTGTTGAGATGGATGAAACTGGAGCCCATTATACAGAGTGAAGTAAGCCAGAAAGAAAGACACCAATACAGTATACTAATGCATATATATGGAATTTGAAAGATGGTAACGATAACCCTATATGCGAGACAGAATAAGAGACACAGATGCATACAACAGTCTTATGGACTCTGAGGGAGAAGGTGAGGGTGGGACATTCTGAGAGAATAGCATTGAAACATGTATATTATCATATGTGAAACAGAACACCATTCCAGGTTCGATGCATGAGACAAATGCTCAGGGCTGGGGCAATGCGATGACCCAGAGGGATGGGATGGGGAGGGAGGTGGGAGGGGGGTTCAGGATGGGGAACACATGCAAACCCATGGCTGATTCATGTCAATGTATGGCAAAAACCACTACAATATTGTAAAGTAATTAGCCCCCAACTAAAATAAATAAATTAAAAAAAAAAAAAAAAAGCAGAGACATTACTTTGCCAACAAAGGTCTGTCTAGACAAGGCTATGGGTTTTCCAGTAGTCATGTATGGATATGAGAGTTAGACTATAAGGAAAGCTGAGCGCCAAAAAATGGATGCTTTTGAAATGTGGTGTTGGAGAAGACTCTTGAGAGTCCCTTGGACAGCAAGGAGATCCAACCAGTCCATCCTAAAGGAAATCAATCCTTAATATTCATTGAAAGGACTGATGTTGAAGCTGAAACTCCAATACTTTGGCCACCTGATACGAAGAACTGATTCATTTGAAAAGACCCTGATGCTGGCAAAGATTGAAGGCGGGAGAAGGGGACAACAGAGGATGAGATGGTTGGATGACATCACTGACTCAAGGGACATGAGTTTGAGTAAACTCTGGGAAGTTGGTGATGGACAGGGAGGCCTGGCATGCTGCAGTCCATGGGGTCACAAAGAGTCGGACATGACTGAGTGACTGAACTGAACTGATGGGGTAGGAATTATTCTCTCCATTTTTACAGGTGATAAAATGGAGATTTAGGAAGAAAATATCTTGCCCCCACATGCTGCCAATAATTGAAAGAGCTGGGATTCAAACCTAGGTTCCTCTCACTCCAAAGTTCATTGTCCTAAAAAGGAAGCTTTATTGCCTGCTCTATTAGCTTCCAATTCAATTTAAATCAGCTGTGTAGGCTTCCATTGCCCACACACAGGGAAAAAAATATTATGAACTTTCTTTCTCTTGAAGACCTAATAGAGCCTTTCAAGAACATACTTCACAGCTCTCTCCTCACTGGTAGCTGCAGAATTTGATTTACAGCTCAAACTGTAGGCCAGGGGATTGTGGAAGACTTGAGGGTGAGGCAGGCATCCGGTGTCAGCACAGGCAAAGGGCAAGTTCAGAAGTCCTCTAAGTCTGAAAGGCTCAGGCAGATAAAAAGTGATCAGAACCTGTCAGGGACAGGTCTGAGAAGTCAGTAAAATGCTAGAGGACTGGGATGACTTTGAAAGTCAAGGCTAGCGAAAGGCTCCAAGATGTGGTAGTTCAGATGATTACCAAGATCCGTATGATCAACGTGCAGTTCTGACCTGGATCAGGAATAAAAGTTATCTTTTTGCTCTTGTCTTATTCTCTCCTATTTCCAACTGAGGGCTATAAGCTGAGTCTCCAGAGGAAGCCTGATAAGTAGCAACCACCCTTGCCTCTGACCATGTGGGAAACAGAGACCTATAAAATCAGATTTCCTTGCCCAGTATGCCCCAGCCCAGGTTTCATCTCCAGAAGGTGATGACCCCTTATTAACACTGCACAGGTGACCTTATTACTGAAGTTTCATGCAAATATCAAAGCTCACAAAGCATTTCTAGGAATAAGTATTTTAGATCCCACAGCTAGTTTCTCAGCTGTGTAAATAATTACTAAACATTTCTAAGAAATAAAAGCAAATTGCTAGAGACCTTGCAGAAAGTGGTCACATTAGTAACATAAATGTAATACACATTAACAAAAGTCAAAGCCAAGAAAATGTAGCCATTCGTAATTTGTTTTCCCCGACTTTTAGATAGGCTCTTGGATAGACAGCAAGGCTTGAAATGAGATAGGCTGGCTCGTGGGACTCTATGGAGTGCTTGCACCTGGACAGACCTCTCCTGGAGCAACAGACACAAAGAAACCAGGAGAGACCAAAAGTAACTACACGTGTGGGCAGTTGCGGCAATTATGAACAAGATACAAAAGGGCCACAAACTGCCATTTTGGAGGTTTTGGGTGCGGGAGTAAGGACTGCTCATGATCCCTGCACATAGCACCACTAAGGGGGTAATCAGACCACCCAAGCCTTCCCTCCAGCTGGGCCCACCAACCCACCCATGCACCCCTACCCTCCTTCCATTTAAGGAACCAGCCCCTCCCTTCCTCCAGGAGCAAGCAAGGACACCTGTTTCTTGTTCTTGCTCCCTGATATTGCAGCATGGGTCCCAAAAAAACCTTGCCTGAATTTCTTGTCTGGCCTCATCAATTTCTACTGATTAAAGGGTCCAAGGACCTGGATTGAAACATACTTTGCTGTTTAAGAGGTAGAGTATCTGGTGTAGTTATACCTCGGAAACGGGGAGGAGGGGGAGATCCCAGGGCATGTGAAGCAAGTGCTATTTATGCAGTTTCATTTAGCGTACCCCAGGCTTGGGGTGCAGTTTATGGGGAATTCAGGTTCCAGGACTGGAAAGGCCCCCCAGAAAGGACAAGTGCCATTAGCAGATGTTGAGGGGATGTCAAGCGTCCCAGACCTAGATTATTCATCAGCACAGGAATGATCCTAGATTAGAAATTACTCCTGAAATGCCCATCTGAAAGTTGTTTAAATTTCCTCAATGTGTGGAAGATGTGTGTCTAATAAACCCAAACATCTTTAAGTTTCTCATAAGACAACAAAAGTAGATGAACTTAAACCAACTTAAACCTGTTTGGAAATTAATGTTTCAGTGTTTTATCTTATTTGAAATGACCTAGATATTAAATAAATCCCTATCATTTCATTTAATTTAGCAAAATTAAAAGTTTCAAGCAACCAAAATCCAGAGAGACTTTGATAGACATTCTCCAAGTATAATTTACTCCTAGAGTTTACCTAAAAGCTCTTATCTCAGTTATATTTGCTTTAAAATTTCATCATGTCAAGTAATTTTCTTTGTTGATAAATGTTATAACAGAAATATGCAGTTATTAGCTTTCAGTAACCCTAGATACAATAAATGATATCTAATACTGATAAAGCTAAGGACATTATCTATAGTAATCAAGCCCACAAGTTTAAGCTGGCTTCAATACCAGAGATTAATAAATTCATTCTGGCCAATTTCTTCTATATTTCTGATAAAGGAAATTAAGTGCTTATATAAATTAAGTCAGTTAAACAGAGTTCATTTACAAATTACTTTTTACATAAAGACAGAGCCAGAGATCTCAGTTTTCCTGCTAGAGTTTTAAAAGGCCTCCTCTTCTTTTTTATTCCTCAGCTGCAGGAACTACAGATGATCAGATGAGTTCCCGAGAGCCCAGGCAGAACAGTTACATTTTAAAGACACAGGGAGAGAAATGCTAGCTCTTCTTTTTCTCTCGCTCTTTAAAGTCCTACTAAGTAACCCAAGGCTGGAGTCTCAGGCAGTGTGGGCTGTTTGCATTTCAAGGCTTAAGAGCTCAACCTGTGCCCACAATTGCAGTAGAGACTCGTGGGAGAGACTGGATAGACAAAAATCATATAAAACATAGATCCTTTTAAATTCACTGACCGAGACTCAACATATACCAACTACAGAAACTCAAAGTCACAAATGAGAAACAAAGAGACGGTCTTACTGTGTGGTGGTCTCCGGGGGCACTTGGTCCAGCCCAGCTCCTCTCTCAAATGGCCCTTCCGCCACCTGGAGTTGGCAACACAAAACAGAGGAGTATTGCGGGGGTCCTGAGAAGATAACCCAAAAGGAGTCTCCAGGATAAAAGTGGACCGGAGCAAAAGCAGGGCACTACTGCAGGATTCCTGCACACAGCACCACCATGGGGGTGGGCAGACCACCTAAACCACCCCTCCGCCTCAGCCACCAATCAGCCCTTACCCTCACTCTATTTAAGGAACCAGCCCCACCCTCCTTGGAGAACAAGCAAGTGGCACCTGTTTCTTGTTCTTGCTTCCCTGGTGCTGCAGCACCAAGTCCCAATAAAGCCTTGCCTGAATTTCTCATCTGGCCTCTTGTCAATTTCCATTGATTAAAGGGTCCAAGGACCCAGTCAGTAACAGAAATATTTATGATCATAATGCTAATAGGACTCTGGCTTTAAAAGTCCTTGTCTTGAGTTCGCCAATCCTCTAGAATTAATACCATTAGCTCTAAATTACAGAAAGGAAAACTGAGGCAAGAGAAGTTCATGGGAATTAGCCAAGGTCAAATAACTCATAAGTGACAGGCCAGACTCTGACTTCAAGGTTCTCTGATTCTAAAACCTACACCCTTGCCAAATCTCTTGGTGCCAAAGTGGTAGCTGACTCGAAGAAAGCACTTGCAGAAAATGGTTTAAATTAATCTTATAAGGTAAAACTGATCATGGATAAATGTAAGGAACTGGCTGAACGTATGCCCAAATTATCCGTCAAAGAAGTAGAGAGTGTACCAGCAGTTCATTGAGAAGAAGATTTAGGAGGTGTTTAGTACAAAGAATAGCATAAATACCATAAATTAATATACGTGACATGGCCACAAAACTGAACTGTTAGGGGATTATGTTGCATCAAATGACTCCTCGGATAGCTTACTCTGTTTTGGGTTTCCTGCTGTAAGAGGAAGATGGATGAAGTGGAGGATGTTCTCTAAAGAGCAAACAAGATGGTAAACTGTCAGAATGATGGTAGCATGTCAAATAATGAAAACCTCAACATGTTTAATTTAGAGAATCTACGATAAGAATTCAAGATATTCTCACCCACGGGCAAATGTGGAAACTCCAGGATTTTAGAAAGAAGAGAAATACCTCTGGGATACAATAATAGACTGTGATGATACCTGTTTCTGGATTTAAATTTTAATTCTACTACTAACCAGTTATATGGCCTTCAGTAAGTTACCTAGCCTCTCTGTGCCTCAGTGTTCTCATCAATAAAATCAGATGTATAATAGTATCATCCACATAGGACTGTTTTGAAGATTGGGTTGATAAAATATATTTAACACAAGTCATTACCATAGCAGAGCGTAAATATCACTATTTATTATTTGCTGTTGCTACTTCTCCAATCATGAGACTCATGAACTTCCCAAGAAGAGCATCAATTTCTCCATCCCGGGGAGCAGCTTGAAGATTGCTCCCCACTTCCTAAGTTTTGGGGGAGCCCACATTTACCTCGGGTGAGTCTTCCATTTGTATGAAGCACTCTAAATGCCTATGACATTTGGACCACTATCCGAACCAGCCCGTAGAACAGAAATGCTTTTAAGACACAGCCCCTAGATCTGCCATCTCCTAATTACTAGCTGTGTGATCTAGCTTCTGAGAGCCTGAATTGTGTCAGCTGCAAAAATGCCTTTTCGGAATAAAGATGACTAAGAAAATGTATGTGGCCATTTCTAGCATCATGCCCAGTGCAAGTCAGAAAGCTCAGGGAATGTTGTTTCTTTCCATAGCTTAAGAAGAGAAGCTGTGACAATGTCATAGTTTTGGAATAAGCTCCTTGAGTCAAATAGGTCCTGAGCACCATGATGCTACAAACACAGAGATGGATAAAGTATAACCCCCCTCCCACAATCCTGAAAGTGCTCATGGTTTGGAAGAAAAGACAGTAGAAAAACTAATAAGACCTTAATAGCATGGCCAGGGTTAATGACCTCAGCCAGAATGGCATCACAGATGGGGGTGAAAGGAAGTAGTCACACTGTGTGACTTGAGGAGTTAAGTGAGAGGTGGGGTGAAGAGAGGGCAAGGAGAGAGCAGTCTTAAGGAACTTAGGAGAAAGAGAGGGAAGGAGATGGAGAGGGAGATCCAGAGTTATCCAGAGGAGTGTGTGTGTGTGTGTGTGTGTGTGTGTGTGTGTGTGTGTGTGTGTGTGTGTGTGTGTGTGTGTGTGTGTGTGTGTGTGTGTGTGTGTGTGTGTGTGTGTGTGTGTGTGTGTGTGTGTGTGTGTGTGTGTGTGTGTGTGTGTGTGTGTGTGTGTGTGTGTGTGTGTGTGTGTGTGTGTGTTTGGTTGAGGCCATGTTTATAACCTCAAACAAACAATGAAGAGGTAGTAATTAAATATCCATAGGAAAAGGGCAACCACCATGTAAGCCTGGTTGAAACTCCCGGGGTGTGTCCTCAGAGTTAATTGATCAGAGCACAGATAAGCTGGCCTGTCTCTGCATCTGGGTGGAATGAAACAGTTTATACAGGGACAAAGGGGCAGTTCCAGAAGTTCCTATTCTAGAGATGCAACCAGACCTTCAGCACCCCCACGGGAATGAATCTTCTACTGAGCCCTTGGAGCCCTGCAGTTACCCATGAAGACAGCAGGAATTTCCCCAACTCTTCCCTTTTGGGGTAGAGGGTCTGGGTGGAAAACTGACAACTCACCACATTTGTTCCTCCCTTTGTTTTTTTGTTTTCCTTGGGAATCGGCACATTTTGCATTGAGGTTTGCACAAAGCAAAACAGCTTCAGTGTCAAATGGAAATCCAGCAGGCTCTTCCCAAGATGTGCTGTTCCCTTTGTCCAGCCTGCCGACTTGGGAGAGGGGGCCTGGGACATAATGCCTGCGCCTCTTGGGAAGCACATGCAGACAATGGTCTGTGTGTGAAAAGGGGAACAGATTAACCAGGACCAGGGTATCTCCCAATTGCTTTCCTTAAAGAAAGACTCTATTGCCAGGAAGCAAAGCACACACAAAAAACAATACCTAAGCTACCAGCATACTGGCTTTAATATACTCAGAAATAACAGAACGCGGGCAGGCTACAACTTTCCAAATCCCCTCGAAAATCCTTCGCGGGAGCAGAGATGGTTTGTCAAATCTATACTCTTTGTTTAATACATTTGTTCTTTTGTTTGATCAAGATGGGGGGAGGGAGCTGTCTAACTCATTATATTGGGGGAGCTGCATTCATTCCTTTGTGCTTCTTTTTCTCTTTCTAATCTTTATTAAAATCAAAAGAAGAACCTCTCTAATCCTTCCAATGATAATTTATTTCTCAACCTACAAAGTCAGAGTCTTCACTATTACTTTAAAAACAAATCAATGCAACGATTTTAATTAAAAGTGAAAGAGGGTGAACCAAAAAAAAAATAAATAGGCACTTGTTAGATCAACACACAAACTTGTTTACAATTAATGGGCAACAGAGCTCCTGGTGGTAAAGAATGTCTCACTGTAGTTGGTAAATTCTCTGGACTTTCATTGGAGTCTTTAGAGGGAAAAACACATCCAGAAGTCTCCTAATGAAATGCTCTAATCCTGGGAAATTGTATGCTTCAAAATGTGCTCACCTCCCCAACTCTGCCAGCCAGCCTCCTCCTTGGCTGGAAGACTCCGTGGGTTCTATTTTAGCAGGGGTTATTCATCTCAGATAGCAGAGGAGGTTTGGTTTTCTCACAAGGAGAAAAAAAGGGCTCTGTGTTAGTCAGGAGACAGGCTTTGGCCTGCCCGCTGGTGGGTGGGGCTGGTGAAGTCGACTAGGATCTTCAGGAAGGCTCAAGTTTCTCCGAAGGGAGAGAAAACCACAGGGAATAGGAGGTGGGTGTCCCCGCAAAGACCACTGGAAAAAAATAGTGATTTCCTGAAGGGAAACCTCGTGGAAACGAAATGGGACTATTTCAGTATCTTCAGTGTGTATTTATTGAGAAGCTATGGAGTTCCAGCAATGGGGCTTAGGGATTGCATTTCAAGGGGTGATCTTTCGATGAGTTTAGCATGGCTCAGCGGTTACCCAGCACCCACTGAGTCAGGCCCTGAGCTCAGCAAGGCGACACTGAGAGGAGTCACACAGAGTCCAAGTTCACGGTTCGGTGGAGGAGGTGAAAAATGTGATGAAAGCAGTGGCTGTCACGTATGCTAAGTGCTACGGGGTTACACGGAGCGAGAGGAAGCCTCCTTTGGGGTTACCTCCCCCTCCAGACTGGGACAGGGAAGCCAGAGAGAAGTGAATTTCACCTGGGCTTTGAAGGGTAAGTAAGAGTTGAGCAAACAGATAAGGATGCAGAAGAGCTTCCAAGTCAGGGAGAAGTCTGTGCGTGAGAGTGTGAGCAGCTCAGTGTTACTCAAGTATTGGGAGAGGGTGCAGAGGTGGAGGGACCAGGAGAGATGGTGATCATGGTGGAAGGGGTGGCTTTTTCCTTTCGGTTGACCTCATGCCCTCTTATTCGTCATTCCAATGTCAGCTTAAGCTTTGCCTCTGAGAAGCAATCCCTGAGCTCCTCACCTGGGTCCTAGGAACTCCCCTGCCCCACGCCATGTATCCCTTGTGGGTCTTCCCCACTGACCTACCCTGCTCGCACCTTCTTCTCTCAGTGCCCAGCACAGGGCTTGCAAAGTGGACTAGGGCAGGACACCAACACAAAACAATCAGATTCCCAGAGCCAGGGAGGAATGAGAAATAAGACTTCTCAGAGCATCCAGCGCTGACCTGTCACAGTCATAGTTAGGACACCAAACTTAGGCTTGACTGTAAAAACAGGCCATTTGAGAGGAAGCACAAAGAGTTAAGAAGCCTTGGACCCATGGCTATGTGCACAAGTCATCAGGCAAAGAATTGGCAAATTAAAAATAAATAAATAACACTGTGGTTCAATGGTGAAGAATCCACTGCCAATGCAGGAGATGTGGGTTCAATCTCTGGGTCGGGAAGAACCCTTGGAGGAGGAAATGGCAGCCCACTCCAGTATTCTTGCTCAGAAATCCCATGGACGGAGGAGCCTGGTGGGCTACAGTTCATGGGGTTGCAAAGAGTCTGATTTCATAATTTATATCATTTATATTATATATTTCATAATATATATCAAGAATTATTGGAGGAGGAAATGTCAACTCACTCCAGAATTCTTTCCAGGAAAACCCCATAGACAGAGGAGCCTGGCAGACTACAGTCCATGGTGTTGCAGAGACTTGGACACAACTGAGTGACTGAGAATGCACACATCAAGAATTATGCTGATTTTTGTCTTTTAGATGGGCAACCTAAAAAAATAAAACAAACTAGTAAATATAGCCAAAAAAAAAAAGAAACAAACTCACAGATCTAGAGAACAAACTAGTGGTTTCCAGTGGGGAAAGGGAAAAGAAGGAAGGGCAAATAGGGGTTAAGAAATATAAATTACTATGTATAAAATAAACAAGCTACAAGGCTATATTGTAGACAATATAGAGAATGTAGCCAACATGTTATAATACCTATACATAGAATTTATTAATAACCTAAAAATTGTGAATCAGTATGCTGCATATGTGGAAACTTATATAATATTGCACACCAACTATACCTCAATTTAAAAATTAATTTAAAAAAAGAATTATGAATCACTCTAAACTAGGTAGGAAGTTATCTCCCAAAAATCATTTAAAGAATAAAATGCATGGATAGAGGATACTACTCTTCACAGCATTGGCCTGAATGAGAAAAAAATGTGAAACAACCTAACTGTTCAAAAGAAGGAGGCAGGAATACTATGGAACAGTCTACAGTGATGGCCATGAAGGTTGCAAGAAGATACAAAAAAAACATGATATAATTTTAGGTGGAAGTAGCAAACATTTTAAAAGTCCCTAATGATCATGATTTGTTTTCTTTTTCCAAACCTTATTTAGTATCATTATGTTTATCCCTTTTAAAAAATGTAAGTAACAGGTAATTTTCAGGACATGGCACTAAGTAACCTTGCAGGAGCAAAAGAAAGAATTATTATGAAAAAGCAGAAAAGCAGACCTCAATAACACTGGTCTAGAAAGTGATGTGACCTTCCCTTGCCTGCAACCTGCTGAGGCAGATCAGGGTCATCAAGTGGATGGGTATCATTTGATAGCTGCTCTTTGAGATGTTAGGAAAGAATGAGGTCAGAGGGTTCCCAGTCTCTTAGAGCTATTGCAAACCACCCTGCTGTACACCATGTCCTGAATGCAAGACCCACTCCATTTCCTTTGGGGCAAAAGAGGCATCACCCAGCTTTCTTAAGAGGCTCCCTTCAGAAATCCCTTCCTGCCATGCCTCCTGGGCTCGGCTCCAGCTGCCTCTTGTTTCAGGGTACCAGGCCTTTACACCTGTATATCTCTTGAACTTTCCCTTGGCTTTGACACCCCAGGTAACAACATGCAACATTGTCCTAGCTTCCAGTTACTGGGTGTTTCTCTGTGCCAGACACCATGCTAAGCTTCTTATCCACATTTTCTTATTTCACCCTTATAACAACCCTAGGACTAGGTACTATTATTCCCTCTTGAAAGATGAGGAAACTGAAGCTCAGAAAAGTTTATAAGTCAGCTCAAGTTCAGAGGACAAAGAAAGTACAAGACCAAGATTCAAATCCAGTTAGAAACTGTACAAGCCAAGCACTTACCAATGCTCCTCCAAGCTGTGCCGGTTCAGAGAAAAGCTGACATTGAACAGCATTTTGGGAAATTCCCTTCTCTATTTTCCCTGAAAAACTCCTTGATACTTAAGAGACATTCATATGAAATACGCATTCCACTGCTTAGTTAGTTCTGGAGCTGAGCAATCCACCTTTCTTTCCCTTCCCCACTCTGCACCTCTTTATACTAGGAAATAGGTGACCCTGGCACATGTGTGACAAGAGGGCAGGGGAGAGGACAAGATGAAAAAGGAAAGAAATATGTGGAGATGAACTTAGTTCATGTCCAGAGACCCAAAGGGGAAAGCCCTGTGGAGATGAACCGTGAAAGCCGAGCCAACAGGGCTGTCTGTCTAGTCCCTTCTGCCCACCGTGTAGCTTCAGAAGATAATTATCATAGGTTAATCGGGTCAATAAACTTGCTGGGCACTCTGACAAGCTGGGCAGCCTCGGGTTTGCTCCCAGTGGGTGAAACCAAAAGGGCTCTCTGGCTGCTCAGAAAAGATAATCAGCTGGGAAAACTGGTCTGAGAAACCCAGCAGCTGCCCCACTTGGGGATCTAAGCCACTAGGATTACTGGCTGAAGGCTGCTGGCTGGTCCAGTGGTCTAACCCACTGTGATCTGTCTGCTCTAGTCCCTGAGTCTCAAACCTAGGACTGGTTTCTATCTAAAGCCCTGGCAATTATAACATGTCTGATTGTATTTGTTATAACAGAAGACACAGTACAGGATGGTTAACAAAGTCAAGTGTTATAGTTACAAAAATTCCAGTGCCTTTTGGAATGGTTACGTAGGAGTCTTTTTCCAGAGTAAGTTGTGTGTATGGGTGGGTGGTATTTTCATCTACTGGCTTCCCAGGTGATACTAGTGGTAAAGACCTGCCTGCCAAACAGGAGACATAAGAAACGCAGGTTGGATCCCTGGGTCAGGAAGATCCCCTGGAGGAGGGCATGGCAACCCACCCTAGTATTCTTGCCTGGAGAATCCTATGGACAGAGGAACCTGGCGGGCTACAGGCCATTCGGTCACACAGAGTTGGACACGACTGAAACAGCTTAGCATGCATGCACCCATGAAATGGAGAGGAAAGAGCCCAGGACTTGAAGTGAGGACAGGAATTTAACCCCCTGGTGGCCGCTGAGCAGCTCTGTGACCATGGGCAAGGAACTTAACCCCTGTGAGGCACACCTGCGCAATAGGAATAAATATCTCAAGCTCTTGGGGTGAGGGGTGGGGTGGGGGGGAGTGGGGGAGAGTCATGAGAATAGATTAAAGAAAGCGTGTGAAAGCAGCCAGCCCTTGTGCGCTCAGTCAATATTCGTTCCTCTTTCCTTTCATTATTATCACAATCGTCATCATCACACCCTCATCTTTTTTTCATCGTTGTCACTAACAATAGCATCCACCAGGGCTCTGACTTTCAAGGCAACCATAAAAACACCTCAACTGCTGCTCAATTACTGGCAACAAGGAACTTGGTGAGTAAGTTATTTTGGGAAGTCAGGTCTTGTCAGCATGCGCCAAGCTTCTTGTAGACCTCTCTGTCAGTCATTCTCAAGCCCCTCAGATACCCAGAACCACTCTGTCTACTGAAAAGAACTGAACTATTAATGTCCCTCTTAGAAGAAGAAGAAGAAGAAAGGGGAACCAGCTCCTGTGAATGTGGGTCAGGAATCACCAGGGTGGTAATGACTTGGTCTGTTCTGTGTTCCTCAGCCCTCCTTGGTTCTTCCATAAAAGCGCTCTGTCAGGAGCTCTGCTTGGCCATGGCGTGATCGCCCTTTTGTTCTACAAATTCCTGAATATGACTCACAGAGGCGTTTAAGCACGTCTCTCTTCATGTTCCTAGGAATTTTCCTGACAAGAGCAGTCCCTGTCCTGAGGCAATCATATTTCTCCTTGACTTCTTTCCAGTATCAGCTTGTTGCCCGACACCTCTGCGTAGCCAATTTCATAACGCTGGTGAGGCTGGCTGTGTTTTCCTCAGATGCAAGCCTGGCTGCCCAGGGCTGAGGCAGGATCAGGGCCATAGTGAATCATTTATCCTCCTTGCCTTCATCATCAGCCCTCAGTGAGGCAGAGGCCTTGGAATTATCACCTCCATCCAGTGGAAACCAGTGCAACTATTTGGGGGCTGTTATATGTAGAAAGAGAATAAGGGGTGTTCTTTCCTGTGTCTCTGTAATTCTATTTCTGACAATTTATCCTAAGGAAATAATCTGGAAGAATTTGGTCATGGAGGCTGGTGGTGTATCCAGTATTCACTATGTGCCAACACTGTTCTAATTGTTGCCTGCATATTGACTTATTTAACCACCATCAGAACTCCATGAGGACAGATTAATACTATCTTCATTTTGCAGATGAGGAAATCAAGGAACAGAGAGGTAATTGTGTTTATGTATATGCTCGAATGTGTAAGGGCTTCCCTGGTAGCTCAGATGGTAAAGAATCTGCCTGCAGTGTAGGAAACACGGGTTCAATCACTGGGCCAATAAGATGCCCTGGAGAAGGGACTGGCCACCCACTCCAGTATTCTCGCCTAGAGAATTCCATGGACAGAGGAGCCTGGCAGGCTACAGTCCAGGGGTCTCAAAGAGTCAGACAGGACTGAGCGACTAACATTTTCATTTTCAAGTGTGTAAAAGCTGATGTATGAGCCCAGGCAGTGTAATTACACATACCCTTCTCCTGACTTCTATACTAATGCCTCCTCAGTGTGAAAAGCTTGTTAATAAAAGAAAGAGGAAGAAGAAAGAGGAGGAAGAAGAGAAATCCATGGAAAAGGAAGAAAAGAAGGCAGAAGAAGCTTTAAAAAAAAAATGCATTGTCCTTTATGATAGTGCACATCAGGCCCACGGTCATTCTGGCAGGGATTCTGGCAGCCCAGGTGCCTCAAGCATGATCCAGGAGAGGGCTGTGGGCTCCAGGGTCAGCAGATTCCTTACCTTCTGGGGAAAAGCACAGTACTATTGTGGGGCAAATCAGCAGTAAAGAATCTGCCTGCAATGCCAGAGGCATATTCAGGAGAGGCGGGTTCGATCCCTGGGTCGGAAAGATGCCAGGAGAAGGAAATGGCAATCCACTCCTGTAGTTTTGCCTGGAGAATCCCATAGACGGAGGAGCCTGGTGGGCTACAGTCCATGGGATCGCAAAGAGTCAGACACGACTGAGCAACTAAACAGCAGCAACAAACAGTGAAACAAAAGTTTACAAAGTTGGTATGGAAATTAACACGGGGACTTTCCTGGTGTTGAGTGGTTAAGGATCCACCTGACATTGCAAAGAACACAGGCTTGATCCCTAATCCAGGAAGATCCCACATGCCACAGAGCAACTACACCTGAGAGCCACAACTACGGAGCCACACGCTGCAGCTACTGAAGCCCACGTGCCTAGAGCCCAGGCAATACGACAAAGAGTAGCCCCTGCCTGCCACAACTAGAGAAAGCCTGAGTGCAGCAACAAAGATGCAGCACAGCCAAAACTTTGTGTATTTTTAAAATTAGCAGGCCCTTATATTCCTGCTGCTGCTAAGTCGCTTCAGTCGTGTCCGACTCTGTGCGACCCCATAGATGGCAGCCCACCAGGCTCCTCCGTCTCTGGGATTCTCCAGGCAAGAATACTGGAGTGGGTTGCCATTTCCTTCTCCAGGGCATATTCCTAGATGTCAATAAATAGAGGGAAGGTAAAATTTCTGGTGTTCTCAGATGAGTTACCTACCACATGGACTCTTTAAAATTTGTGTTACTACATCAAAAAAATATATTTTTAACTAAAAAGATGTCATTTTACCCTCTTATCACCTAGAGTCAACCTTTTAGAAAGACATCAGGGACATTTATCCTGTAAAAAAAAAAAAAACTTTCAGAAGAGTTGACTAAGAAGTTCTCTTCTGGAAAATTCCCTACAGCGAATTAATTGAAGAAAAGCAAACAATTTTACCGAGAAAGATTAATCCAGGGTTGTGTATAATGACAAATATTAGGAACAACTCTAATATCCATGAGCGAAGTAGTTAAGTATCTTAAGTTATATCTCCTCCATGGAATAATATGCACCAATAGAAGAGATAATGTCAAAGATAATGTAGTAAATTAGGAAAACACTTACCATTTAATGACGTGCTGAAAATCAAACACAAAAATTATATATAAATTATCATTACCCTCGAGTGAAACGCGTTCTTGCACATGGACAGAGGCTAGACGGGCATACAAAAACTGTCAGGTTCTATGAGGGGATAAGGCATAGTTTTATTTTCACATGCTCCTTTCTGCACTCAGTATTAATCATTCAACGATAAAAAGACACGGCTTCATAATGGTAGCAGCACAAAAGGAAGTCTGATACAGGCAGAAGATCCAGGCTTTCCCCGCTATCTGAAATTAAGGTGTTAATATGAAACCATTCGTAAGCTGAAATGGTGTAAAGCAAAGAAACAATTACCTTGGGATGTATCTTTCTCACGGATGCACTAAATAAACCCCGATGAAGCACAGATGTTCACACAGTTCAAAGCTACGGTGGATGGATGCTGAGATGTTGAGTGTAGTTCCCAGCAACAGCACTTGGCAGCACCACCCTTGCCGCTCACTGCAAAACAAACACGGAATGCAACTTCCAACTCTGGCCTTTTTTCATGAAAGCCAAAATCTTTGGATTTCTTTTGGTTAATGAAAACAGGTACTAATGTAAGTAATCAGTAAAAGTGAAGTGGTGTAAACTTTTGTAAAGCAAGGAATATCTGTAGGTATTAATAATAGGCTTTTGCCAATCAGATGTGAGATCCTAGTGGTGAACTTTGACCCTACAGCTGGGGAAATCTAGAGATAAGACACAGAGAATCAGGGCAAAGGGACTATCACTGATGACGCTAAAATTTAGGGCTTGAACATCAAATAGGGACAGTAGAGGATAACTTCAGAGATGTTATGTGAGAGGTGCCAGTGGTACAATATCCAGTAGAAAGCTGGAATACAAGTTTGGAGCTAGGATAACACCTGATGACTGTATGGGTGGAGGACGTTTTTGTGGCCATATTGAGATCTGAGTCTATGGTGGTTCTTAGTGTATAGAATAAAGAACTTGGACCTCCATACAACTTGTCAAGGCACACCTTTGTGATTGCCAGTGTTGGAGCTCTATTTTAGTTTTCTCCGAGAAGAGGAATGGCAACCCACTCTAGTATTCTTGCCTAGAGAATCCCATGGAGAGAGGAGCCTGGTGGGCTACCGTCCATGGGTCACAAAGAGTCAGACACGACTGAAGTGACTTAGCACATTAGCTTTATCTATTGTGACATAATATATTGCCCCAAAACTTTGCAGCTTAAAGCTACAGTTATTATCTCACAAGTTTCTGTGGGTGAGGAATCCAGGTTCAGCTTATCCAGGTGTCTTGGCCTCACGATCTCCCAAAATGTTACAATCAGGGTGTCTGCTGAAGCTGCCATCATCTCATGACTCATCTCGGAAGGATCCATTTCCAAGCTCACTTGTATGGAAGTTGGCAGATTTAGGTCCTCCTTGGCTGTTCGCTGGAGACATTAGTTCCCTGCCACTTGGTCCTCTCTTGTGAGTGGCTCACAACATGACAGCTGGTTTCTGAGAGAGAGAATGACCCAAGGGAGAAGAGTCTTCTTATAATTTAATCTCAGAAAAGGCATCATATTACTTCTACTCTATTTGTTAGAAGTAAAACAAGTCTAATCCAAAACCAAGGAGAGGGAATGACCCACCAGGATGTGGGGATCACTGGATGCCATCTTGGAGGCTGGGTGCCCTCTTGGAGGCTGCCTACCACAGAGACAAATTGAAGTGGTACCACACTATTACCAGCATCACCATCACCATCTTTTTTGCCATGCACACTCACTAATTACTGTTAGGAAAAATATGGAGTTGGTTTTTGCAGAACCTTGGTGGCACAGATGGTAAAGAATCCGCCTGCAGTACAGGAGACCCAGCTTCAGTCCTTGGGTGGGGAAGATCCCCTGGAGAATGGAATGGCTACCCACTCACTTTGCAGAACCTTAGAAAGTCAAACCTTGAAGTTCTCTTCAAAGTAATCCAGTTCAAAAACTCAGGGCTGTGTGGTCTGCTGTCTCCATTCTGCCCTCCCACACCTAAGTCAACATAGCTAGTCATCCTACTCCTGCCACATTTCCATGGTAGACATCACTCATTGCTCAAGCACACATTCCCACTCAAGCAGGATCTGCCCTCAGAAGACTTCTCACCACAACCCTCCAGTAACATATGCTCTGTCAGGAAAATGTACTTTCTGTTACTGAGCCAGTCCAATCCTCTCATTGTACAAAGGAGAACCGAAGCTCAGAGAGGTGAAGTTTTAATTGTGATCTGATGCCAACGTCTATTCTCTTCCCATCGCTCACTCTCCACTATTCAACTCCACTCTGGCAAGTTATTTTCCCATGCAGCATGGCTTTCCAGTTTTAGTACTGGAAGGGTTGTGTATAATGAGTGTGTGTGTTCATAGACCCTAGTCATATCCTACTGATTAGAAACAAAACAATAAGTCTAGCACACACTCTCCCATTTCCGCCCAGCCCAGTCACCCCACATCAGTGTGGATGTTAACAGATTGTTATCAGCATCCCAGTGGGGGAGGTACAGAGGGCCCAGGAAGTGTCTAACATTTAAAGGACAGAGGGAGCAAGACTGAAACTACTCTCCATCTATATACCCCCTCACGCAGGACAGGGCCTGGCACACGATGTGCCATTAACATCTGAGGTCTGAATGCCTGGAAGAAGGCTGAAATGAATAAAATACATTAGTCATTCAGGCACCATTTCATTATATTTGCCCTGTATCTGTGTTATATACATTCAGTAGTTCTCTTTAAACTGATTCACTTTTTAAACTTAAATTATTTTTAAACAGAAAGTATAGTTTGCTATCAGAAATGTAAAAGGAGTTTGCTAAGTCATATATAAATAAATTCACAACATCTACAGACCACCTAGAAATCATCTTGCAGACCAGTAGTGGCGAGTGCCCTGCAATCAACAAATGAATGTGAAATCCCATAGCGTGTGTTCACGTATGGGACCTCAGAGACAGCTCAAGAGGCCCTTTTGAGAACCAGGGGCAGTGCCTGCCAGGAGGAGCCTTGAAAGAGTAATTGGTCTCTCTAACCCTAGGGAGAGATTATTGTAAAGTCTGTGAAATATAAGTGGGATTGAAAGAGGCGTGGTCAAGGAGGCGGCAGATGAGAACCCATTAAAATGTTCTTTGGGGAGGCCGTTCTCACTCGCTGCCAGCTTGCTAGTCACTTCCACTCGTTCACTCATTCATCCAACACGTTCTCACTTACTATCCTTGTCCGCTCCTGAGCTAGATTCTGTGAAGACCAACAAGAATAGACTGAGTTCTTCCCTGTCAAGAGCTCACAATCTAGCAGGTTAGTGAGATGAGCAAAACACAAGCGAAACCCCTCTCCACACTGATCAATGGCAAGGTCAAGCATATGATGCTCAAGAACCTGAAGAAGGAAATGACTACCGAAGAAAGGCCTCGCAAGATCTTCAGGAGAGGCAACTCCTGCTTCCTTTTACAAAGAGCAGGTATGTAAGGATGCTCAGAGAAGAAATGGCATGAGCAAAAGCCCAGAGAGGTGAAACACAGTGAATATGACTCACGTGGCTGATGCATGCAAAGCCACCAGCGACAGCAGTGGGTCTATGAAAGGCAGTGGAAGGGGAGGAAGTGAATGATGAAAGCAGGGTCTGTGAAGGGCTGGGGAGCAGGTTACAGAGACTGGAATTTACCCTGAGGGCAAAGGGGGCCCTGCAAGGATTTTAAGCAGATGGATGAAACAGCCAGTTTTATATTTTAGAAAAGTCACTCTGGTGTGAGTAACAAACACAGGAGATACACATGCAGGTTTCTCATCTGTCCACTGTTTTCCATAAGTTACTTCAGAAGACTAGCAGGAGAATTGACGTAACACCTGGGTGAGGCACTTTGATCTCACAAGAGAAAGGCTTAACACTTCTACGTAATTAAAGTATCATCACCCCTGCAGTCCCATTCTCTTCTCTCTACCCCAGCTCACCCACTGGAGCCAACTGCTGCCGGAAAGAACACGTCAAAAGAATTCAGAAGCATGTAACTTAGATGGACAAATTGCGTTGTGGTTTAAAACTAATCACAACTGATTTGGAGCCAAAAAAATGAGAAAGCCATACACAGAGTAATTAGCTCATCTAACAAAACTTGAAGAAAGAATTGGTCAAAGGAGTCAGTCTCAGCTTGGTCACTTACTGTGTGGATTTGTGCAGCTTTCAGTCTTTCTAGGCCTCATTTTTCTCAGCTATAAAATGCAGTGATGGGTTCTGAAGATCCCTAAGACTCTCCTAACTCTGATGTTCTGTGGTTTTAAGATACTCTATACTTCTCAATGGCAGGAATTCTACAAATATCTGGACTAAGAGCATTCTGATTTCAGGGATAAAGAAGTGCAAAGGACCTGGGGCAGTAATGAGTTTACTGTATTAAAAGAAAGCCAGTGTAGATACAGGACTATTGATCAATGGAAACAGTGGTGAAAAGTAAGTTCAGAAAGGTAAGCAGTGGCTAGATCAAGTAATGACATTGATCAGTCATTAAGTAGTCTGAATTTATTCTCAGTAAAATGAAAAGTAATTGAAGTAGTTTTAGGAGGACAGAACACAATTGATTTTACACAAGAACATTGACTGCTGGGGAGAGAACAGACCTGGGTGGAGGGTGGAGAGAAAAGGAGACTCAATGAGATCAATTTGTAGGCTTTTGAAGTCCAAGCAAGAGATAATAGTAGCTTATGCTAGACAAAAGTACGTCTAGTCAAGGCTATGGTTTTTCCAGTGGTCATGTATGGATGTGAAAGTTGGACGGTGAAGAAAGCTGAGCGCCGAAGAATAGATGCTTTTGAACTGTGGTGTTGGAGAAGACTCTTGAGAGTACCTTGGACTCCAAGGAGATCCAATCAATCCATCCTAAGAGAGATCAATCCTGGGTGTTCATTGGAAGGTCTGATGTTGAAGCTGAAACTCCAATACTTTGGCCACCTCATGCGAGGGGTTGACTCATTGGAAAAGACCCTAATGCTAGGTAGGATTGGGGGGGGGAGGAGAAGGAGACGACAGAGGATGAGATGGTTGGATGGCATAGCCAACTCGATGGACATGGGTTTGGGTAGACTCCGGGAGTTGGTGATGGACAGAGGCCTGGCGTGCTGCAATTCATGGGGTCGCAGAGTCGGACACGACTGAGCGACTGAACTGAACTGAACTGAACTAGGCTAGACATGTAGGCGGCATTGAAGGGAAGTGATAATATTAAGGTAAAGTCAGCAAAATCTGCTGATGTTTTGGATGTAGAATATGAGAAGAAAAGAGAAATCAAGGATGATTTCTAAGTTTTGATAAATAACAGAAGGATCAGAGTATTTCAAGGGGGAAATAAAGAATCAAGAGTTTTGCTTTGGTCATGGTATGTATGACAAGATTGTCCTAGACACTCTAGATATTCAGTGGATAATTTGATATCTCAGACCTCACAAGAGAGGTTAGGACAAGAGATTGAAATTTGGGATTTATAAGATTGTAAGAGATCTTTCTGAAGTAAATGCAGGTGGAGAAGAGGAAACAGAGCAGCAGACCAAATCTCTGGTTAGAGATTAGAGCAAAGACCAACACAAAGAACTAAGAAGGGTTGACCAGTGGAGGAAAAGAAAATCCAGAAGACACTACCCCAGAAACCAAGAGAACAGAGTGTTTGAAGAAGGAAGAAGTAAATAACTTTGTCAGAGCCACTAAGCCTTTAAAAGTAGTGCTGAGAACCCATCATTGAATTTGACAACATGTCGCTTTTTGGTGACATTGACATGTGGTTTTTCAAAATAGCTTTTGAAGGACTGGGGACCAAAGCCTGATTAGCACAGGTTAAAAAGAGAAGGAGAGGTGAGGAAGTAGAGAGAGCAAGTGTGGACAAACAGTTCTTCTCAGGAGTTTCGCTTTAAAAGAGAGTGGAAATCACGTGTGCTGGGAGGGAATGTTGGTTGAGAGCAAGTTTTGTTTTCCTAAGATGGGTGATAGTGGAGCATGTTTGCCTGCTGATGGCAATGATCAGTAGTGAGAGGGGGAAATGGTCATGAGGACAGAGGGAAGACCACTGCAGGAACAAGGTCCTAGAAAAGGAAAGGGATGAAGACCAGTGCACAAGTGGAGGTGTTGCTCTTAGTAGGAGTGTGAACAATTCTTATAAGTAAATACATAAACAGGAGAAAAGCAGAGTCTATAAGTTAAGATGCAAATAGACTGGTAAACTTGGTCACAAGAATGGGTATATTCACCTTCAGACTGTGACTACTTCTTCCGTGAAATAAGAAGCAAAGTCTTCAGTGGAAAGTAAGGAGAAGGAGGCAAGAGTAGGAGATTTGAGGAATGAGGAGACTTGAGACCAGAGTTGTCTTGAATAAATGAAAGAGCGATGGACTAAACAAACCTGGTGAGACTGCCAGCCTAGGTGACAGACTGGAGGTAAGAGCAGTCAGCACAGGTGAGGGTTTTTCGCCAGCCCACTGTCAGTGACTCCGGTATAAGAACAAAGTGGGCAAGGTGGGACTTGAGGGCTGTGTTGTGCTGGTTGGGGATTACGGAAGGCATGAAGGAAGGTTAAGTTTGCAAGAAAACGGTTAGAGCTGCAGATTCTGGAATCTAAGCTGAATGCAGAATGAAAGGAAAGCGTACAGGAGATGGGGACCCTGGGAGAGAATGGGGGCACAGGATCCACATGTGATCAGATAACATTTGGAGTGGGGATTAGGAAGGTTCCACCACTTCCTGCTTTGACAAACGTGGGGAAGTTTCTTAGTTTCTCACTGTCATTTTCCTCATTTGTGAAATAAATGAGGTAATATCTCATAGGGTTGATGCTGTAAAGATATGCTGTTAAATAGTTCATATTTTCAATGAGATATAGCTCTGGTGCATGACCATTTGCTTAAAATCTTCTAACGTTTCACCCTTTCTATAGCCAAGTTTTATTGGTGATATATATTCACTTTATTACTTTAACTGTATCTATACAATGCCAAATATCTTTATGAAAAGGGGAAATTCAGGCTATAACTAAAGGGTTCCCATACTCATTTCAGAAGAGATATGGATTACGCCAATACTTACAAATTCATCAAAACATCTGCTGCTACTGCTAAGTCTCTTCAGTCATGTCCGACTCTGGGCGACCCCACAGACAGGAGCCCACCAGGCTCCCCCGTCCCCGGGATTCTCCAGGCAAGAATACTGGAGTGGGTTGCCATTTCTTTCTGCAATGCATGAAAGTGAAAAGTGAAAGTGAAGTCGCTCAGTCGTGTCCGACTCTTAGCGACCCCATGGACTGCAGCCTACCAGGCTCCTCCATCCATGGGATTTTCCAGGCAAGAGTACTGGAGTGGGGTGCCATTGCCTTGCATTGTGTAAACATACCCTAGATTGTTATGCATTCCTGTCTTTGTCTCCGAGACTGTGGAGGGGTTGAAGGGCTGGAAATAGGTGATGAAGTCATGCCCCCTCAATTTTAGGTATATATCCAAGCTTTATGGAAAACAATCCTTTTTGTGTTTCAAATATAAATCTCAAATCAGCATGCTCTCCCAGAGTTGCCTGAGATGTCAATGAGTTAAACTACACTTCCTGATACAAGTTCTAAGCTTCCTAGAGAAAATAGCAATACAATAACGCAAATCAAAGAGCAATCAGTACCAATGCTGATACTAAATATCAGTTCAGTTCAGTTCACTCGCTTAGTCATGTCAGACTCTTTGCAACCCCACGGGCTGCAGCACACCAGGCTTCCCTGTCCATCACCAACTCCCGAAGTTTACTTAAACTCACGTGCGTTGAGTTGGTGATGCCATCCAACCATCTCATCCTCTGTCGATACTAAATGTATTAGTCCCCAAATCCCACCCCTCCCTGGAAGCTTATAGCCTCATTCAACTCAGCTCCTAGGCTAGAAAATCAAGAGACATTGAAGTTTCATCTTTCCTCTCTCTCATCTTCCACCTGATTGATTGTCAATTCCAGTTACCATTTCTAGCTCCTAAACAGCCATCATTCCTGCCAACTCCATCCCCATGGCCACTACTTCAGCTCCTCCTCATCTCTTGACTGTCTTATTCATCAACTTGCATGTATTTTCCTCCAATTTCTCTTCCTTATGAGACAACTAAAATGGTATTTGGTCTTAATCATTTTGTGTCACTAACCGTTTGAGAATAAAGCTATGGACCCTCTCTTTACAAAACAAATTCTTATGCACATAAGACACAACTTCCAGTTGAAAGTCTAGAGTATCCTAGACTCATCACATCTATGAACCTCTTGGTGTCACCAAGTGACAAACTTTAGCATCATCACTGGCCCAAACTGAGTTTTAGAAATTGTAACACATACAGCATTCCCCTCCTAAATAACTCCACATGTGAGGATGTTGCCCAAGTCAAAACTCTTCATTCAAATCTTGCCCCCGATTTTCTTGCCATATCCAATTGCACCTATAATTCAAACATACCAAATATAAAATCTTGCCCCATTTTCCATATCTCTGTAATCTTGGTGCCTAAGATGGCACCCAGTATAGATGTGAGAGCTGGGCCATAAAGAAAGCTGAGCACCAAAGAATTAATGCTTTTAAATTGTGGTCCTGGAGTCTCTTGGAGCAAGGAGATCAAATCAGTCAATCCTGAAGGAAATTAATCCTGAATATTCATTGGAAAGATGATATTGAAGCTGAAACTCCAATACTTTGGCCACCTGATGCAAAAAATTGACTCACTGGAAAAGATCCTGATGCTGGGAAAGATTGAGGGCAAGAAGAGAAGTGGGCAACAGAGGATGAGATAGTTGGATGGCATCATCAACACAATGGACATGAATTTGAGCAAACTCTAGGAGATAGTGAAGGACAGGGAAGTCTGGTGTGCTGTAGTCCCGGAGTCATAGAGAGTCAGACACGACTTCGCAACTGAAAAACAACAAGGTGGCACCCGATGCTGAAAATATTTAATAAGAAGGAAAGAAGAATGTGTTTCTTTTGTGATCTTGTTTTCCAGAAATATATTCAGAAGGCAACATTCCCAAGAAGAACATGGGAGATGGCAAACATCTTTGGCAAATACTAACTCCAGTACTCTTGCCTGGAAAATCCCACGGACGGAGGAGCCTGGTAGGCTACAGTCCATGGGGTCGCTAAGAGTCGGATACGTCTGAGCGACTTCCCTTTCACTTTTCCCTTTCATGCACTGGAGAAGGAAATGGCAACCCACTCCAGTATTCTTGCCTGGAGAATCCCAGGGACGGTGGAGCCTGGTGGGCTGCCATCTATGGGGTTGCACAGAGTCGGACACGACTGAAGCGACTTAGCAGTAGCAATAACAACTTTACAAATCCTACTAATCTCCTTCTCCTCAGCCTGGCTCACCAGATCGATATTGTAATCTATTATTTTAGTGCATTTCCACCTCTGTTCTCCAGTTCCTACCCTCTCAGGGACTCTATAGTTCACTGGATTTTTTTTCTCTTTTAGCTTATTAAAGTCATATCACTGATTTCTCATTCTAAAATGCCCTTACAACAAAGTGAGTGAGAAAGTCCAAGATGGGAATCTTGGTTTTGTTAGTGATTAGTTGTATAATGTAAGGAAAGTTACTTAATCCCTATGAGCCTAGCTGCCCTTAGCTAAACAATAAATATAAAATTTGTATCTAGATAAATAAAATATTACTTTTAAGGGGCTTGTCACATTGCTTATGGTTAGTGCTTGATAAATGTTAGCTCTTTTATCCTCAAACTGCATTCCAGTGACTAGACATCTTGTGAACCCTTAGGGAGAAAACACATGTTCATTGAGCATTTACTATGTGCTGAGCTATTTACAACCCACTGTCTCATTTAATCTTCAGAGCAACTCCAAATTAGTTTATTAGTAATCCCTTTGAAACTCGACTCTCCTGAGGCCCATGGAATTTACATCTTGTACCTAAGTTACAGAGAGTGCTGGGACAAGCAATGTCCCTGTGCTAGAATCGGAGCTCCATAGAGGCAGTGGGCTGTCCCTACTCAGTCTCCACACTGATTAGGAGTAAACTCTAGCATGAGGTCTTCTGTAACAAATACCACTTCTCTGTTGCTTCTCCCACTGCCAAGGTGGTATTTCAAATGGCTGCTCAAACCAGGATTAGAGACTAAATGTGCATATGTACCATGCTAAGTTGCTTCAGTCATGTTCAACTCTGTGTGACCCCGTGGACTGTAGCCTGCCACGCTCTTCTGTCCATGGGATTCTCCAGGCAAGAATACTGGAATGGGTTGCCATCCCTTCTCCAAATGTGCTAAGCCCACAAAAGCCTAAACCAAAGTAAATTATGAAGGCCCATCTCTCTTTGGTACTCTGTAATTTTTCAGTTTCAGATAATCAATATGGAAATGTTTCTAGAAAAATAGTAAATATTCCACTGAGTCCTAGACTAAAGATTTAGCTTTAACTAAATAGACTTATGGGGTTATACAGGACCTTAGCATTCTATCCAGAATCTCCTGAAATGATTAAAGGCCAAATACTTGGAAAGGCTTGATTTTATAGACGATTTCATCTCTTTGAAGATAACAGATTAACACAAGGAGATGATGCTGTGGAAAAATTTCTTACCAGAAAACAAGAATTGGTTGATAAAGTTGGGATTATCAGAACTCTCAAAGGATGATTTCATCTCTTATAACATCAGGGTTAGACATCAATGACAGACTTTATTTTCTTGATCTCCAAAATCACTTCACATGGTGACTGCAACCATGAAATTAAAAGACACTTGCTCCTTGGAAGAAAAGCTATGACAAACGTAGACAATGTATTAAAAAGCAGAGACATCACTTTGCTGACAAAAGTCCATGTAGTCAAAGCTATGGATTTTCCAGTGGTGATGTATGGGTGTGAGAACTGGACCATAAGGAAGGCTGAGCGCTGACGAATTGATACTTTTGAATTGAGGTGTTGGAGAAGACTCTTGAGAGTCCCTTGGACTGCAAGGAGAGCCAAGCAGTCAATCCTAAAGGAAATCAATCCTGTATAGTCTTTGGAAGAACTGAGGCTGAAGCTGAAACTCCAATACTTTGTCCTCCTGGTGTGAACAGCCTACTCATTGGAAAAGACCCTGATGCTGGCAAAGATTGACGGCAGGAGAAGAAGGGGGCAACAGAGGTTGAGATGTTTGGATGGCATCACTGACTCAATGGATATGAGTTTGAGCAACCTCCAGGACATAGTGAAGGACAGGGAAGCTGGAGTACTGCAATCCATGGAGTTGCAAAGAGTCAGACACAACTTGGTGACTGAACAACAACAAACCATCAGGGAAGACAGTTCAGTTCAGTTGAGTTGCTCAGTCGTGTCCGACTCTTTGCGACCCCATGGACTGCAGCACGCCAGGCTTCCCTGTCCATCACCAACTCCCGGATCTTACTCAAACTCATATCCATCAAGTTGGTGATGCCATCCAACCATCTCATTCTCTGTCAAAATGACATCCTCTGAAATGACATCCTCTGTCATTTCTTGTCAGGGAAGACAAGGTAGACCTCAAACATTCAGAACATGGGTCTAGAAAGAAAGAGGTTATGGGAAGCCTAGGGCAAATTCAAACACATTGTGAGTTTGTAATGATCAACAATTCCAAGGCAGATCATGAAGGGGATAAAGCTATGGAGAAGAGTGAGAGTCTATGGGAAGATGTCAGAAGTGCTCAGCTTTAAAGGTCATGAAGGTAGGATGGAAGGACATGGAACCAAAGGATCAAGTAGGAGACTGCTAGAGAGCTGCTTCGAGACTCAACAGAGCACAGACCTAAGAGGCTCACTCTTGCCTGGTTTTATTTCTTCATCCCATTGTTTAGCAACACTGACTGAGCATTCGGCCTTGCCAATAACTGAACAAAAGACTCTCCTTCAAGTTTGAGCTTGAGTATTCGGTGCTCCGTGCTTTCTGACTCCTTTGGATCGAGCCCATGCATATCATCTTCATTTCTGAGTCGTGCATCTATGGTCTCCTTTCGTCTCTGATAGCTAGGCCACTTGAGTTGTGCTTTCCTGAATGAAGTCAATGTCTGTGCCAGTCAATGCACAATTGTCGTTTGTGACCTTCCTGAGGTTTCCTGTTTCCTCCTAATGCATTAGAAGAACAAATCAATAAAGTCTGTGTCCCAGTACCTTGGGTAACTGCCATGCTCATGGTTACATCACCACCCAGGGAGACTGTGGAACACGGTGGAGTGCTGAACCCTGGGAGGAGTGGGAGGACTGGACTGGACTCATCACAGCTTTACACACAGACAGTGAAACTGCTCCAGGCTCCCATGGAAGCACAAAGCCTCCCCACCACGTGGTGATTTGTATTCAGCCGCAGCCCCCTCCCTTGGCACCGGGAGGATGGGGCCCCAGGAGAGAACTAAGGAAGAAGGAAGGGGCTGTTGTCCTTGACAAGGAAACGATTGATGTCTCTGCTTTCTCACCCTCTTTAAACTGAGATGGGGACAAGATTAAAAGTTCAGGCAGGAAGCCAAGTGGTGACTTACAACACTGATCAACCAGCCTGGTGCAGGAAGAAACCTGTGGCCCATCTCTCAAGAAATGAGCTGCCTGAAAATTAGAAAGTTACTCCATTCTGGCCGGAATTTAAGCTTTAAGATTTTATCATGGCAGTAATAATAGTAAGAAATGTTAAACCTTACTTATTAAAACACCATATGCAATGTTCTGTATTTTATGTATGTTACCTCTTTTATTTCTTACAATGACAGTGTAAAGTAGGTATTCCCATTTTATAGATGAAAAAACCGAGGCTTAGAGAAGTTAAGATGTTTAATTGAGATGACAAGTTAGCAAGGGATAGAATCAAGAGTCAAACCCAAGTCTGCCTGACTCCAAAACACTTGATACTTGATTGTATCACATTGGGTGACACCATTGGTTTCTGCCAAGACAGACACAATTGAGGTACAGTCTGAAATGGGTGCAACTACCTCTTCAGCTAACAGTTCTCTGGGACGTAGGAGACTGCACTACTTTTCTGTGGCTTGGGTGCCCAGGATGATGGAATATGTTCTCTCGGGCTTAGAACACCTCAGACTTCATCTGTGGGAGCCTTTTCAGTCCCCTGTCCTGCCTTTGGCTTTGCGCCCATGAGTGAGACCTCTGGGAGTTACTAATATTTTCACAAAAAGAGCAAAGCCAAAAATGGGTTGAGGGATGGAATAAAGAAGAGATACTGACAAATGTGTCTGCTGCCAACACCCACCTCTGGCACAAGTAGGGAACGTGGAGTCAGGATAAATCAAGGTCTGGTATCAGATCAATATATCCAGGGTGAGAGAGTGAATGTAATAAAAATAAATTGAAGGTAGATCTGAGATCAGAGTTGTCAAGAAGAGACAGGTGGTGATGAAGGAAGGGGAGGGAACTAGAAAGTAGCTAGTACTAGGAACATGATAACTTACATGAATAGTTTATGACCATGCAGGGCTTCTCTTTAGAAGGTCTCACACCCAGCTTTGAAAGGAAATCTCAACTCATCTTAAAGGTACAGTCCCCGAAACCTGATATCTGAGAATGTCATCTTCCCCCTTATGGAATGGCTGAGACTTATTTGTAAGGAAGGCACACCCAGTTAACGCAAATGCTTAGAACACTGTAGTGAAAGGTCAGGCATGCGATCAATCCCCATGAGAGCCAGTTAGGTTAGTGCTGTCTCAATGTCATATCTCTGCTTTCAGCCTCAGGCAGCTCTCTGGGGGAATAAATGCCATTAATCAGCAGGGGCACCAGGCAAGTTCATGTGGACTGTGCAACAAAAACTCATTCTTTCTCTTGGAAAAGATCTCAAAGCTCATGGTGAATCAGCAGCAGGCTCCTTTTATGGGGACAGCATAGCCTTTGGGGACTTATCAAAGACCATAACTATTTCATTCCTCTCCAAAGAGAGAGCAGACTTAAGATATACCATGATTATTAATTCATATTTATGCAATTCATAATATATTTAATGATATTGGGTTGGTCTTTGCACTCACCTAATTAAATTACTTTGATTTGCTCTTCTTACGCTCAAGTCCAAATAACTACACATAAACACAGGCAGTTTATTCTGCATTGCTCAATCAATCTCATTCTATTGAAGAAAGGAAGGAGAGAGAGAGAAAGGAGGGGGAGAGGGGGAGAGAGAGAGAGAAAGAGAAAAAGAAAGAAAGAGGCTTTAACTCCTTTCTGTGCTAACCCAAAGCAAGCTTTAGCAAAAGTATGACCTCTGAGATCCCAAATGAACTTGGCTTCATTTAACCTGGAAAGATTACATCTTGGGCCTTTTCAGTGTCACCATGTCTTCCTTCTTTCCATTTGCTCACCCCTGTTTAGTCAAGTGAGCTTCATCTGGTATTTTATGATTTGAGTGGGTAACTCTTCTGATTCTGAACAAAGGACCATACTTCATTCTGACAATTTGTCCCCTCCAGGCTTTCCTCATGAGTGGTTCCTTCCCAACCTCTTTGGAGAATGATGGTGAAAGTCTATTTATTCAGTACTCCTCATGGGTGAGGGCTCTTCCAACCTATAAATAAAACAAATTTAACTTTTACAGGGTTACTAATGCCACAGAGAGATAAACACATGGGCTGGCTGCCTGCTGGCTGCAGGGATTTTCAGAAAATAGCCCAGGGCTCTTTAATGTATGAAGAGTCTTCTATTGTGATACAAACTTAACCAAATAAAAAACAATAATAATTCCCTCTTTGTCTTAGACTTCCTTACTAAAAATAAAGAAAGCTGAAATTGATAATACACTGAGAATATGATGATTGAAGGATTTATGGTCATTTACCACATTTGAAATTGGGGAAAAGATCTCCTGAGGATAGAACGCTAGTGAAAGTTCTATTTGTGCACTGAAGATTATTTAACTGAACATTTGATGGTGGTTTAGCTGCTAAGTCATGTCTGACTCTTTGCAACCCCATGGACTGTTTGCAAGCCCATTAGGCTCCTCTGTTCATGGGATTTCCGAGGAAAGAATACTGGAGTGGGTTGCCATTTCCTCCTCCAGGGAATCTTTCCAAGTCAGGGATCAAAACCACATCTCCTGCATTGCAGGTGGATTCTTTACCACTGAGCCACCTATCAAATCCTTAACAGTATGTTTAAAGTGTTACATCAGAACGTTTAAGGTGATAGAAGAAAAAATAAAATACTACCCCTATCCTTTAATATAATTAATTAATGGGATTAATAATAGCTTTTTTTTAATGTTTCACTAATGTCAAAATGTAATTATCACTATTATCACATAGAAGATGGAAAGCAAGGGAGAGTGAAATGGAAAGGACATTTGGAATCAGATGGACCTGCGTTCAAATTTATGTCCTGGGCCTCACTAGCGGAGTGACCTTGAGAAAGCTCTGCTGAAAAATGAAGATCATAACTACTTTATAAGGTCATTGTGAAAAAATATGATCTGGATCATCACTCAATAGAGAGTGCTCAAAAATGCAGTCCCCTTCCCCTTCCCAACAAATAAATTCTTACAATAATGCAAGGGAAGAAAAAAAAATTAAATCTGGGGGATTCTGGAAGGGTTATGAAAAGAGGTAGCATTTTATCCAGGGAACGGGTAGATCTAAGAGATTAAATACATCTCTTACAAAGAAAAAAATAAGAGTATGGATAATCTGGGGAGAAGAGTTTCCATGATCAAAGACCCAGAGTCAAATAGTGGTGAGTCTCAACACTAAGTTAGGAATTGAGGAGGACACAATTTTAGAAAGAAAGATGACTTCAGCAAAGGCCAGGATGTTAGGTAAGAACTGCCTGCATTTATAAAGATAACTGAAAACAAGTAGAAAGCGATGGGAGAAATAGGAAAGAGAGGTAAAATAACACTTGCTGAGGACCTCTTATGTGCCAGGCATCGTGTCACCTACTATATATACCTTATCTCAATTAACGCTCACAACAATCCTGAGATATGAATAATAATGGACTTAGACAATTTCAGTCATGTGCTTCAAGTTGTACAGTTAGTAAAGGACAGAGACAAATCTAATCCTGTGTTGCTCTACATCCTTATTCATTCACTCAGCCTTTCAGGAAAATAAATATACTGGATCTTACAGCCACGTAAGCAAAAGATGGCAGAAGACCGAAAAGGAGGTTGTAGCCAAAACAAAGAAAAGAAAAGGAGATGAATGGATGGACAAATAAATGCAAAGGTGGATGGAAGGATAGACATGTGGATAGAGAATGAATGGCTGGGTGGATGGTGGCCAGAAGTATTGTGGAGGTAATGCCAATACAGTGAGGGGACTGGAAAGAATAAGGCATTAAATATAACTTCTGGTTCTAGAACATCTAGTAAAATCTGACAGCATTAATGAAGACAAAACACAGGAAGAAAGAACAAGTTACTAAAAAAGGGGGAAACATTCAGTGCTGTGACTCAAAATAAAGTTTTATGGGAACTGTCTGCTAAAACATTGCTAAAGGTGAATATTCTCATTAGATGCCCAGAGCAGCATGGATAGATCAGCCACCTTGTCCAAGGGGTGGGTTTCCCTGCCAGGGATGGACAGGCAGGCTGATCCTCATCCTGTAAGGGATGGGGGAGGTGGTGAGTTGAGTCTCACTGCTCACATCTGGATTCTGACGGAAATAATTAGAGAAAAATTTAAGAAAATAAATTTTCCCAATGTTTAGCACACAGAAGAACAGGTTGTTTCCTTTTCCTTTGGAACTCTGTATTTGGGTCACTTGAAAACATCACTCACAAATCATGCTGTCTGAGGATTCTATGGATGCACTCCAACTGGAAAATCCTCACCCATGCTCAATGCCCAGTTTCAATGTTAACTCTTCTGAAATGTTCTCATCTGTGTGAACTTGACTGAATCACTTAGCCAGACAAGAAGGATCTGTCAGAATTTCCTTCCCTATGTTGTTCCACGTGAGACTAGGTCCTAATCATCTTGCATGAGTTTTGGATGGCTGAACAAAAGCAGAAGCCATATGCATTTTACACTAGAAGGTCAACCAACTTAAGAGCACCAGGCACAGTTGTAGTTTATTGGCTGACTTGCCTCATGGTCATGGGGCAGCAGCCAAAACAGCAGCAACTCTGGTTCCTAAGAATCTTCTATCAGTTCTTCCAATTCTTAGGTCACATGTAGGTTTAGCTCAAGGATAAAAGACACCACTTCTCCTGCAGGATTCATGCATCTCTGAAGCTGAAGACGTGAAGGCAACGAAAGACTGACATACGTCCCAGGTCACAGGCTCCAGTCTGCGCTGCTCTCCTCCCCTTCACATCTACCTTCCTTTACCAATGTCCATCCTATTGACTCTGGCCTTCACATCCAATCTCAAAGACCAGGGGTTGGCAAACTATGGCCTGCAGGACAAATCCGGCGCCTCTCTTGTTTTTGTATATAAAGTTTTATTGGAACATAGCCACGCCCATTTGTTCATGAATTGTTCAAGGCTGCTTCTGTCCTCTATTGGCAGAGCTGAGTAGTTGCTACAAAGACCAAATATCCTGCAAAGGCTGAAATATTTGCTATCTGGCAGAAAAAGTTTCTCAAACCCTGGTAAAGACAATAGCCATGCATAGACTGTTAAATCAACTCCCACAGTGATGTAAGGTTGAATCTCTAAATATATATGCACATATATAATGCACGTACGTATATATCTGTACAAATGTTGTAAACAAGCATTTATTTATTGGTTGTTTTATTTCTATGGTCCTACCGTGATTATTACACAATCTCTACTCCCTCTAGTCCTTGTAAAGCAGGAAAATGGAACGCCTCCCTCTCCTGTGCTGCACAGTATTTTGCTATCATAGCACCTGCCATATTGTTTTGTTATTGGTTTCTGTCTCTATCCGTGTAGTCTCTTTGACTAAATAATGAAACTGTAGAAGTCTTGTTTCAATAAAGAATAATTAAGTGAATGAATAAGAAAATGAGCAAATGAATAGATGCAGAACGGAACAAATGGATGCTTCTCTTCCCCTGCTTTGGCCTCTCTAGCTTTTGGAAATGCCCATGGTCACATACCAGCACACGGAGCCAGAGCCTGGCAGACCGAGGCTTGACTCTCGGTCTTGGTCCCGGCCCAGCCCGCTTAGCGTGTCGGGCCACGGGGCTCCTTCCCAAGGCTGTGCTGTCTTCCATGCCCCATAACTCGATAGGAACAAAATCCAGTTCTGGGCAGGCAATGCTGTGTTGGCTAGTGGAGCCATCGGTGGCAGGCAGCCCTGCAGTCACTGCAGTGATGATGGCCCTCTGCCAGGGCTGCAGTAGGAAAGCTGGTAGGTGCTGGGGGAGGGGGCACCGGGAGGTGGAAAGAACCTGTCCTCTGCCAAGCATGTTCATGCTCAGGACCTCCGTTGACTCTCATGATGGTGAAGGACACAGGGGAGAACTCCATGAGACCCAAGGTCCCTCCACGACCTTGGTCAACACATGTAACCTCTTTGTGTTTCAGCTTCTCATCTGCCAGGCTCTGAAGCACTACAATTTTATGATCAAGAGCTCAGCATCATATTGACAGCTTTTGACTCCTACTTATGCAGATTTTCTCTGCCCAAAGTTGCCTCTTAAACAGAGGTCATTTCAGAGAGGAGAATAGGGGAGGAGTACATGATGACTCAGGAACTCACACCAAAAGATATTGTTGTAGATAAAAGTAAATGTAATTAGCACTGAATGAACACGTATGTACCAAAATCTCTAATAAGCATTTGAGCTAAGTATTGGTTGCTACTGCCTTTAGAAATTGAATTTCATATGTGTGGGCATTCATGCCAAGCACACGTGGTGTGTTGTGTGTGTATATATACGTCTAGATTCTCCACATGGAGAGAGAAAAATAAATTCAAATAAGGTGTTAATTTTTGACTGCCTAAGTCATACATATTTCTGCATATATGCATGCAAGCCTCCGTTATTAATTTTAGTATTGATAATAAAAATAACACTAATATTTGCTTAGTATCTACCATATATCAGGCACATATATTTCAGTTAAACAGGTAACAACTTTATAGTGAGTATCATCCCAGTGTCACTGTGGAAGCAACTCAGGATCAGAGAACCTACGTGACTCACCTGCAGTCACACAGCCTGGAAGTGACAGAGCTGAAATGCTAACTCAAGTCTAGCGGACTCCAAAGCCAATGTTATTTCTTCTGTGTTAAGTGGGCCCATTTCAGTGTGTCTAGAAGGAATCACGCTGTCTCACTGCTGCATGACCAAGTCCCTACGCCTTGATGCTAGTCTATGAGCATCATAGGTCTTGGTTAGCATCTTAATAAGTATATCTGGGGCTATGACCACAGCCAGACATTTCCGGATGATGTCTATTGCCTGTAAACCAGGAGAAAGATTATTTATTGAGTTAGCATCAAAGCTGTGAGGGGATGTAGGGATCAGCACACACAATTTTCTAGGTATGGACACTGAGTCCAGAGGAGAGAACTGCTGGCCCAAGTTCACATAGAGGTGGAGTCATAGATGGTTCACATAGAAAAAACTAGTTCTTTTTTTTTCCTAACACGTCATCTTTTTATTCCACTGTCACTGTTTATTCCCTGCACTTCTGTCCTCCTCAGAAATTTTAATTAAGTGTGAGTGTAAGCATGTATTCATGTGAGAGAGAGAGAGAGAGTGTGTGTGTGTGTGTGTGTGTGTGTGTGTGTGTGTGTGTGTGTGTGTGTGTGTATGATATCAAAAGAAAGAGATCACAGGAGAGTGCTGGCAGGGAGGAGACCAAGTTGGGGAAGGGTGCCAGGAAGACCAGTGTCTTTTTTAAGCCACAGAAAGCATTTTCAATGGACCAGAGAGGCACCATCTTAATGGTGGCTTTCCATCCTTGACTGGAGCAGAAGCTGGCCTATGAGGGCTTTTCCGAGGTCTTCTGCCACCACTTTGCAAACCTTAGAATTAAGGAAAACCCTGAATGAATGCCCTGGTGCTTTGGAGGTTGCAAAGACAAAGCGTTTGTGTCCTGAAGAGCTGGAGCTGGGGCCGCCACTTCCTCTCCTTTCCCGTGGGAAATGGGAGCACCAACAGCTTGGAAAGAGCCTCTGTGATCCTCCGTGTCTGACTCTCTGCCCCTCTCTTCCAAATGCATTTAGAATCTAATGATTCTTCTCCTGCCATGAACTGAAGTCCACCCTCCTCACAACCCCCACTCCAATCAGCAAGTATTTGTCAGTGTGAACCCTGCAAAGGATAGGCAGAAAAAAGAATCTGAAATGGGAAGATCCCAGGGTGCGCCAGAGTCTCACCCTCCAATATAATAAATAACATGTGCGATGGGGCTGAGGGTGGGCAGGGAAAAGATGCATCATTCACTTTCATGGAGGTCACACTGCCCTTCTCTGCTCTTTTCAGAGAAAAGCTTTTTTTTTTTTTTTCTTTTTTATACATGCACACCGCACTCACTCACGCATGCACGCTCCCTGCAAGAAGCCGACAAAGCATTTTGGTCATCTACAGGCCACTCAGCTTCTTCAAAGTTGAGTAAGATTAAAAAAGCCTGACATCTCCAATATCCCTCAGCAACTGGTTTATGTACCTGCACAGACAGATGAAAAGGAAGCTTGGGATGTATTAAAAAACATGTATGTAGATGATGGATAGGAGAGAGAGGGAGAGAGAGAATATGATACAGATTAATGTCTCACTGTCTTTTCCGAGTCTTTTTGTTTCAGGCCAGAGTGGTGGTGCATTGGAAGGGTTCTGGAATTTCAGAACACAAAGTAGCAGTTTTAAATAATGAGAGAAGATTCCACATGGAACGCTCATCTGGCTGAGGCAGCCTGTGACTGAATGAGAGAAAAGTGCCCTAGAAGCTATTCATTACGAATTCACTGGAAGCTCTCAAACGAGGCTGGCAGAAGCTGAAATTGAAGTGGTCTCTGACCTAATTTTCTTCTGCATGAAACATCTGCATCAAGGCTCTCTTTGATGTATTCCACTTGGCTCTGTCTACGGGATTGTATCACATGGCCTCCGTGTTGCCTCCTTATTGAAAGACATTTCCAGCCTGTGCAAGGTAATGCAATGTTACTGTTACCCAAGCTAATCACTCAATGTGCTCCTAAAATAGAAACAATAGCAGTTCAGAGACAATGTTGTCTGCTGGCTGTTCTGCAGCCTGGGCTCCTGGTTTTCCAACTCAGATTTGTGGCATTTGTTCGCTTCCTGTGATTCCAAAACAAAGGAATGTGAGAAGACAGGAGAAGCCATGCAAGATGATGTTGAAGGACCAGCAGCTTTATGTGTGAGAAGCTCCATCTTATTTGGTCCTTTGAACCACTGGCTAGGATTCTGGCATCCTTTAAAACCAGAGGCAGAGCACTGCTGAGAGATGTCTGTCTGAAGAAAAAGGAAGGGTGCCTTGATGGGGGTGTTGGATTGGATTTTTTTCTAAAAGCAGATTGACACCCTCAACTCCAAGAGAGAGAATGAGACAGACAGAGGGAAATGTGTACTGAATGTGGAGTGTTTTGTGATTCTTTGGTGATCTATGAACTACTTCTAAAAATTGACTTTCTCCTCTTAAGCTCTCCCAACCTAGCTAGGATGCAGGAGTGCATTTTAAAAAGCAATAAATGATAATAATCTTTCTTTCTTAAAGCAACTGTAATGAGGCATCCTCTTTATCCCGGCAGAATAGCTGTTGCCTTTCTCCATAAAGGTTTGCTGCACAGACTTTGTTAATGGTGTGCAGCTATGCCCCACCATCCCAGGATTCTGTGAATAACAGTAGTGTCTTTTATGGCCCACCCCCTGAAGAAGAAACCTTTGAAATTCTAAATGACTGTGCTGCAGGTTTTAATGTCTGCTTCGGAGAAAGAACTGAGGAATGTGCACTCACTGAGCAAGATGCAGCATGCCTCAAAAAATCCTTTCTGCCTGACTCCTCTGTCCCACGAATTTAGATGAATATACATTCTTACAGATGCCCTCGAGTTCTCTTGATGCCAGAAAAGAATGACAGGTGCGATCAACAGCCTTTTTGCCCAAATATTGATACCCCATGGGCAAATATGTAGTCACTCCCTCCCCTTCTAGGACCTCCTAATCAAACAAAGCAATCAGCATGGAACATCCAGGAGCCAGTGGCATCTCTGAGGTCAGGTGGTGATCTGGTCCCCTGACGGGGAAGGCACAGTGGAAAGGAGTCAGCCACATGGGTGAACATCAGTCTATCTATTAATGAAGTCTCCACAGATAGCCCAGAGAAGGCACTGGAGTCAAGGCAGCAAGGTAGGCATCTTTAGTCAACTTTGAGAAGTAAAGCTAAATATATACAGACAAAACTGTAATTCAAAAAGATATATGTACCCCTATGGTCATAGCAACACTATTCGCAATAGCCAAGGCATGGAAACAACCTAAATGCCCATCAACAGATGAATGAATAAAGATGTGGTCCATATATACAATGGAATACCACTCAGCCATAAAAAAGAATGAACCAATGCCATCTGCAGCAACATGCATGCAGCTAGCAATTATCATACTAAGTGCAGTAAGTCAGAAACAGACAAATATTGTATGGTATCACTTGTATGTGGAATCTAAGATATGATGCAACAAATCTATGAAACAGAATCACGGACATAGAGAACAGACTGGTGATTGCCAAGGCGGGGGGGTTTGGGGGAGGCATGGAATGGGAGGTTGAGATTAGCAGATGTAAGCTTTTACATACAGAATGAATAAACAAGATCCCAGTGTAAAGCACAGAGAACTATATTCAATATCCTGTGATAAACCATAATGGGAAAGAATGAAAAAAAGAATGTATACACACACACACACACACACACACACACACACACACACACACATATATACATACATATGTGTGTGTATATATATATATATATTTAACTGAATCACTTCCCTTGCTGTACAGCAGAAATTAACACAACATTGTAAATCAACTATATTTCAATTTAAAAAAGAGAGAGAGAAAAGAATTAAAGCTAATGCCTTCCTCTTCCAGGAAGCCCTCCCTTATTGCCCTCACTGCACTGAGGCCTTGCAAGTGTGCGACTTGCCAGAGCACCTGTGTTCTCCTTGACCAAATCACTCAGAGATCTGTACTGCAGGTTTTCTCTCCCAGGCTGTGACATCTCAAAGGCAGGCACTATCTCTGTCATCACAATATCCTCCACAAGCAGGTTCATAGCAATTGACCTGGGACTTTGCTGGTTTTAGCATGAAAAGTTGGTGTCCTGGGAATACCTACATTTCTGGGCAAATCACTGGGTACACAGTATGTGCTCAACAAAGGGATCAGATGCATTAAGAAGAAAAATGGTGTAGCACCTTGGTGAATAGTACTCTAGGATTCATGTGGATTACCTTGGTGATTAGTTCCACTATCTCTCTGAGAAGCTGAAAATGTCCAGTAAGTCTGACTCTCCCACTTGTCATTCTTACAAAGGCACCAGTTGTTATAGGCAGAGGTGTGTGGCCAGAGGGAGGGAGAGAAGGAAGAAGGGAGGGAGGGAGAGAGGAGAGATGGAGAGGGTGAGAGAATGAATGAGAGATAGTTTGAGAGGACAAGAGGAAGGAGAAGGTAAAGACAAATCTCTAGGTAGCGAATACTCGGACCTTACAGGAGAGCCACCGTCTATCTTGACCTGCACGGCCTTGCATGATCTGGTTTAGCTTTCCTTTTTAATTTCATCTCCAATCACTCCTCATGCACCTAGGCTAGCCAGAGAAGCCTCCCCACTATTCCTCAAACACATAAGCCAATGCTAAACACTCCTGGGCTCCCCCCTACCTGGAATGTTCTACCTCCAGCTGCCCATGGGGCCTGCTTCATCTCCATCCAGGTGCTTGTTCAGAGCTCTTCCCTCCCCAGCCAGTACAAACGAGCACTTCCCTGCCCACCTCTGTTCATCCTTTGATCCTGCTTTAATCGTCTCCACAACCCTCACCACCACCAGACATGTTACGTATTTGTTTACTGTCTATTATCCATCAGCTAGTGATACTATGTAATAGAACTTTCTGCAGCATTCTACATCTGCTCCCTCCCAGATGTGAGCCACTAGTCATCTACAGCAACTAAGGGATGTGAAACTCAATTATTTGAGTACATGAAATTTGCCAGTGAAAATGATGAACTGAATTTTTAATTTTTTGCTGGGAAAGATTGAGGGCAGGAGAAGAAGGGGATGACAGAGGATGAGATGGTTGGATGGCATCACTGACTCAATGGACGTGGGTTTGGGTGGACTCAGGGAGTTGGTGATGGACAGAGAGGCCTGGTGTGCTGCAGTTCATGGGGTTGCAAAGAGTCGGACACAACTGAGTGACTGAACTGAACTGAATGTATTAATTTAATTCAAATAGCTGCATGTAGCTAGTGGCTACCATTTTGGACAGTGGTTCCAGAAAATCTTTGAGAGCAAGGATTTATTTTTTTTTCTATTTTGTTTCCTTTCAGATTTCCCAGTTCCCAGAGCAATGCCAGTCACATAAAAGGCCTTTCATAAGTAATTTTTGAATAAATTAATAAATCTGGGTATGGAACAGGCCAGATTTTCTGATCAGGAAACAACCTAACATGTGAGGCCGATTCTAAGTTTGAACTATCCCAGGTCAAGATTCAAAATGGCAACATGACTGAGAAGACTGTTTAGATGCAGAAGTTGTCAAAAGGACTTTCTCTGATCTAATTATGTCACCTTCCTGAACCTCAGCTTCCTTATCTGTTAAGTGGAGTATATAGTATTTGCTTCTTAGTATTTAAATGAATGGTCACTCAAATAGGTACCCAATACAACCTGAGTTCTCTGGTGATGCTAAAAGCCTGTGTATGTGTATGGAGCAAAGCACTATGAACGATGCTACTTTGTGATTTTCTTACCAATGATTACTATCCGGGAGGGGGATGATTTATTTTCATTACAAAATAAGTCTGCTTAACAAAAGAATCCACAACAGAATTCTCTTAAAACAACTAACTCCTTAATGCTTTTTAAATGAGATTATATCCTGAAAAATCCAGGGGCCACACAATTTATCACACAAAGCAAGGTTTACTTGCATTTTCAAGGATGCATTAGGGTATTCCTTTGACCTGGCCATGTCCTCACAACATCTTCTTTTTTCTAGGACTTTGCTTTAATTGTTGCAATCTCAGAGAAGTCTAGCATTCATTCCTTCTATTGGTTCGAGAAGTCCTTATTAAATTCCAGATGTGCTGACCACTCTTCTTGACACTGGGAATACAGTTTCACAAAATGAAAAGCTGAATAAGATAATACACGGGAAGCTTTTAAGGTACTACCTAAACACACCATTAATACTAGTTGTTGTTGCTGTTTTTATATTGGAACTTAGAGTTCATTGGGAGAAAGAGACAAGAAACCATTAAACATATGTATGTTCAGGATTATTTTCAGTGCAATGGCAACTATAAAACAGGGTATAGCCTATAACTTTAGGGACCTCAACTGAGGCTCCACCCCAAAGTGGTCTAGTGTCCAGTCATTAGGTAGTAGCTTTTCTGATCTCAATAAGGTAATAAAACCCCGTTTCTGGAATATTGTTGAGTCTGCCTCGTGGGTTATGAAAAATGTGGTCAGACCACTTAAAAGGACAGACAGCTATGATTTCAGCTTATTAGAGGAACTTCTTTTTGCCTGCTGGCCAATAAATGTTTAGCAAATGTCTACAGCCATGAGAATGAAGTGATAAAGAATTTCTAGGTCAGGGGCCTCTTCACATTGGTCAGTCAATGAAGCTGCTGCTGGAAGGAGATATTCTGTGAATGACAAGGATGAGTGCGATCCAAAGATCTAGGGGCAGAGTTGACTCCATTTAGTAGACATTCACTGAGAACCTGCTTGGAACCAATATAACAGTGAAGGCAATGGAGAGGCAAGAAGGAGGGCCGGACAAGCTGTCTGCCTTCAAGGACTTAACAGTTTGTAGGGAAGCTGCCATGTTTCCACTCAAGCTGAGGATGGGGAAGGCTGTTGGAGCAAACCTAAATGAACTGAGCTGGAATTGAGACGGGCTCTCACATCACCTCCCTCGCTGCCTCCTCTTTTTCATCCTCTGGCTCCTCCTCCCTGCCCCCACCCCAACACCACCCGCATTCACCCGAGCCTCCCCTAGGACAATAGAGAAGCACCCCTCGATGAGGCTAGGGGATTCTCCTGTCTGCCTCCCAGCCCACATTTGCCTGGCTTTGACTTTGCTCAATGGAAAATAAATCACAGCCACTCCATTCCGAGCCGCTGTCCCCAGGGAGCTGAGACCTCACCTCCTCCCTTGGAGCCTGCCTGCAACATGGGCTTGTCAGGTACAAAGAGAAAAACCTTCAGAGATCCACACCCCATTTGGAGAGCGAGGAGGGTCAACAGGAATAATTGCTAGCAGTTGAATGTGAGCGGTTGGAGAGAGATTGGAAGGAAAAGGTTTCAGGAGGGGAAGAAAGAAAAGGAGGGAAAAAGGCCCTCACTGCCCAGCCCCTCCTCCAACCTCCATAGTCTGTGGACAGAGAACCGCATGGTGGTCTGGGTCCTTGTAGAACATTTGTGCGCCGGACAATAGCACAGCCTGGCTTCAGATCATCAGCTGCTGTTTTCTGGTTAGCTGTCCCTTTATGTGAGTGCACAATGCGAGCCTTCAGTCACAGTGACTCTTGAGGAATACATCTGGTTTTTCCTTTCAGACGCTCTGAAAAGGTCAGCCTGTTCGTTTCTTAGACGCGAGACACCACATCTTTTTTTCCCTCTCTCTCTCCCTCTGAACTGGAAAGACAGACCTACACCTTTTCTTGCCTCCTGGTACATAATTAGACATGGTGCGGTTCTAGAAGCCAGTCAGCCAGCCAGCCCATCCTCCGCACTCTCTGAGATAGACTCACAGCCCAAACTCCCTGCCTCCCAAACTCCTAGGCTCTTCACAAAGCTCTGAAGGGTCCTCCATCCCAAGCCCACACCCTGGGGTTCTGTGCTTGCTGCTTTGTTAATTACAAGGATCCCATGCCCCCTCCTCAGTCTGCTCCCCTGGCACAGTCTATGACCAATGCTGCCTCTGTCAGAGGGATGGTTTGAGAATTTCTGGAAAAAAAAAAACCCAACATTTTAATCATTTTCACTCGAGTGATGGTAAAGATTCTTCATGCGCATTGTAACATCATAATAAATGTGCCCATGAGGAAAGAATGATCAGCAGCTGGTGTCTGACAAATTATCTCATTCCAGACAGGCAAACAGTCCACAGTGGGGAGAGGCCGGAGACTGAAGAGGCAATTTGGCACACGATCGGGGTTTCACCTCTCGAACGATGGAGGTCCAAAAGGCCCCCTGTGTCTGGGCCGGGGCCTCGGAGGTTTTCTCTCTCCTCTGTTCTCTCGTCACCTCCCAGAGCTCCTGACAGCCATGGAAAAGGGGATTACCCTCTGGGTTCAGCCAGCCCATCCCTTGCTCCTCCCCCAGGGCACTCATATTCCGACCATGAGAAGCAATTACAGTCCAACCCCCGCCGTGAGCCATGCTCTTTCACGCGTGGGGCATGTTATTTCCTTGTGCCATCACACCCTGACCCCATCTCACACTCGTAGATCATGTTCAAAACCCATCTAGGCTCCTCCTCACTCCACTACAGACTCGCTTCCGGAAGCCTCTAGTGCCTTTTCCTAGGAATTGTAGCATACCGTTGTGTGGTTACACGTTTTGGCAGCCGCTAGCCTGTGTTTTTAATGAACCCTGAGTTTCAGGTATTGTTCTAAGAACTTTTCTTCGGTAACTAGTTAATCCTCAACCCACCTCCACCCCCTGGCCTAAGAGGGAGGAATCATCCCCTTTTATAAGGAGGAAACTGAAGATTTATTTATTTTGCATCCTTGGCCCCAGCACATTCCCTGGGTGGTAAAGTGGTGGTGAAGCTGGAAAAGCCTGGCCTCACCTCTGCTCCTGGCTCCCTAGGACCTCACAGGCTCATTTCCACTTACCATGATGGGTTACTGTTATGAGGTTCCAAAGGCAATACACTTTGTTTGTGTTGTTCTTAACATAGATTCTGTCTGTGAATTTATTTTTGGTGATTTTTTTTTAATGCCAGAATCCTTCCAGAGAGAATGCTTCCTGAGGGCCAGGATGCTACCTACCTTGTTCACACGTGTATTTCTAATAACTAAAACAGTGTTTGTCACTCATTAGGAGCACAATACAATTTTTGATGAGTGGATGAGGAATGAATTAAGCAATACCAAGACATGGTAACATGATCTGTGTTTAACCCAGGTCCTGATGGCAGCCAACACTTTGAGAAATGAGGCTCTGGGGTAAGGGTACACCCACTGAGAACTGCGAAATTTTCAACAATTATTCCTTGACTATTAACTTAGATGGAAGAGCTCAGAGCCTTCAGCATTGTTTTCCATGCCCCAAGTGTTTCCATCTCTTCCTGCTGGAATGATTGGCAGTAACAGAATTGTACTGTTGATTACCTCACATAGCTGTGGGAGAAAATTGAGGTTGCTTGCAGCTGTCTCTTAAAATAGTCTTTTAGAACCAAGTGTAAGAAGCAGCTATTCAGCAACCATGATTTGCATCCCTACTACGTGCTGGGCGGTTATAGACACAGAAAATTATGCCATGTGTGAGCATGGCTGTTGTAGGTCACGTCTTACTCAATCTCCAGATGAGGACAGTATCATAATTCCCATTTTACAGATGAGGAAAACTAAGTCTCAGACTGATTATATAACCCACCTAAGATCTTACAACTTTTTAGGAATAAGACAGAAGCTTGATTGTCTATGATACAATGAGAAGCTTAAATGCTAAGGTCAGAACATGATATTGATTCTGTGAAAAAGCACCAAATGGAGAAGTTTATAAAGCTTGGCAACATATGTTGATGAGAGTAACTAAGAAACTATATTTTGGTGCCTGTACTGTTGAAAAATAGAACAAAGAGAAACAGTAAGTTGCAGATGTCCTCAATGGTCAACCCAGAAGGCAAGGCTGATGATAAGCAGGCGTAATATTGAATACATGTGCTTACAACAAGTGTTTAAAGATGAGCTCTCGCCTCTCCCTTGAGTATTTTTAAACCTAGAAGGAATAGAGAAGACCTCTTGATGGGGGTGTCTCTAAAGAGAATCCAAAAAACTTGAGTCTCTTATGTTGTATCTCCTACTTGAGGGTTAAAATCTGGCTTTTGGGTTTCAAAATCGGCTTCCTTTCTATTTGTTTATGTTAGACAAGCAAAGACTCTCAAATCATCTATTATCTTTCAGGTTTAAAAATAGCCACCTCTTCTATTCTTACATTGCAATTAAGAGCCAAAGAAGACTAGAGACAAAGGGGGAAAAAATTGTTTCTGGTATTAGATTTCTTGATCGGCTTAAAAAATACCATATTTTTAACAGGAAACCCAGAGGGACCCAGCTTGGCCCAGAGCCATGTCACTGGAACGAGTGGCCCTAGGACACAGAAGGAATTGTGTTCCTTGAAAGTTGAAATCTTCATTAAAGTTCTCCTGTGGGAGTGACCCACACGGGCACAGTTATACTGATGGTTTGATGGGTGCCTTTCCCTTTGGAAAGCTGGGTTTACAAAGATCTTAAGTTAGGACTCTTTAACACTGGGCTTTGAAAAGCGGATTTCAGTGAACAGTAATGTTAAGAACGGGACTGGAAGCATCTCCTGCTAAGATGGGCCTGTTGAAGTCACCTTCCATAAGAAGGGCGGCTTGCTTTTTTGGACACTGGTCACCGGAATTTTGTCTGAGGTAGTTCCAAAATGAGATGGAGAGACACGAGAATATCTAAAGCTGTTCCCAAAATGGACCTTAACAAAGTCTGCAAAAGGATTCATTGGGCTTTATAAAACACACATTCCCTGCATCCCCCGCCCTCCCCCACGGCTCCCTTCCACCCTCCGGTGTTTGGGGTGGTCCTGCTCCAGGCTTCCTTTTCAAGGGGAAGCCGAGAGGAGGATGGGATGAGTGAGTCTCAGATTTCAGCAGTGATCGCGACAGTTCACAGCTCAATAAACAGTGATGAGGTTAAAAAAAAAAAAAAACACACATTCTGTGCTGAACTAACTGCAATTTGTCACCAGTTGTATCAAATATATGCAGTGTCTTACATAGTAGTATGTAGGTAACAATATGTTCCTCCTAAGAACTTTCAGTTCTTCCTCACTAAAACCAAAAAACAACTTTGGAGAAATATGGTGAAAATAAAAAGTCTCTGTCTGATCTGGCCTGGCCTGCCCTCCTTCAGGGATCCTAACTCCACTGGGCTCCGTGCACTGCCTTCTCCAAGAAGGTGTTTCTGTTATACCACACACTGCTGACATTGGCCTGTTTTCTCTAGTTCCATCCACAGTTGTTCAAAGTTCACTTGGAGAACCTAGATTGTTTTTTGAACTTTTTATTTTATATTGGAATATAGCCAATTAACAATGTTGTGATAGTTTCAGGTGAACAGCAAAAAAACTCAGCTGTATATATACATGTATCCCTTCTCTCCCCAACCCCCCTCCCATCCAGGCTGCCACACTACATTGAGTAGAGTCCCATAAGCTATTTAATAGGTCCTTGTTGGTTACCCATTTTAAATATAGCAGCGTGTACGTGAGCATCCCAAACGCCCCTCCTGTCCTTTCCCCCGGGCAACCATAAGTTCCTTTTGATCGTTTTGAGTCTCCTTCTGTTTTGTAAGTAGGCTCATTTGTATTATTTCCTCTTAGATTCCAATACAAGGGATGTCGTACGATATTTCTCTGTCTGACTTATTTCACTCAGTATGACACACTCTAGGTCCATGTTGCTGGTACAAATGACATTATTTCATTCTTTTTAATGTCTGAGTAATATTCCATTGTATATATGTACCACATCTTCTATATCCATTTCTCGGTTGATGGACATTTAAGTTGCTTCCATGCCTTGGCTATTGTAAACAGTGCTGCAATGAATACTGGGGTGCACAGATCCTTTCAAATAATGTTTTGGAGAAGCTAGATTTTATCAGTGACAATCTTAAGACAATTTTCTGCCTCAAATATTCTCCAGTGTTGCCTGGACTGGGCATTTGTTGTTTTTGTTGTTGTTGTGTTCAGCCACTAAGTTGTGTCCAAATCTTTGTGGCCTCATGGACTGCAGCACTCCGGGCATCCTGTCCTTCACTCTCCCAGAGTTTGCTCAACCTTGAGTTGGTGATGCTATTTAACCATCTCATCCTCTGCCACCCCCTCTCCCTGTGCCTTTAATCTTTCCCAGCATCAGGGTCTTTTCCAATGAATCAGCTCTTCGCATCAGGTGGCCAAAGTATTGGAGTTACAGCTTTAGCATCAGTCCTCCCAATGAATATTCAGGGTTGATTTCCTTTAGGATTGATTGGTTTGATCTCCTTGCAGTCAAAGGGACTCTCAAGAGTCTTCTCCAGCACCACAATTTGAAAGCATTGATTCTTTGATGCTCAGCCTTCTTTATCGTACAGACTGGGAATATTGATTGATTATCCTGGAAAGGCTTTTTCTTTCTGTTTGCTCCTAATTGCATCTTTGGAACTCTAAGCCAGTGCTGTCTTATAGAAATAGAATGAGACCTACAAATATGAACCATGTACATACATATTCTCAAAATTGAGTAGCTACATTAAAAAGAGTAAAAAATTAATTTTAGATACACATAAAAATCAAAAACATAATTCCAGCCTGTGATTAAGTTTCAAAGATCATTAATGAGTTCTTTCACATGCTTTGTTACTTTTTTCTGTTACACTATGTTTTCAAAATCTAGTGCATGTTTCAGCCTTACAGAACATCTGGATCTGGATTCATCAGATTGCATGTGTTCAAAGGGTACCTGCTAGTGGCTAGTGGCTACCATATTGGACAACACAGCCAAGTCTAATTTAGGGGCTTTGAATTCTGTCTGACTGAGTATGGTACAGAGAGTTGCATCCTGCTCACATTTTGGTGAGATATAGATCAACCTGAAAAGAACTTCCTACACCCCCACCAAGGAGTTATACTATGATAGTCCCTGTGTATTAAACTCCACAGCCTCATCCACTCCAGACGCTTGTATTATTATTGTTGAATACTTGCATTTGTAGTTACCACACTGAACACAATAACACAAAAAGCATTTCCATTCCTTAGCCTTCATTTCATAATATTTTTTTCTTGGTGGTGGTGGTGCGGGCAGTGTGTGGTTTTCTAGGTAGGATGAGAATGTCGAGATAAAAAGATTGTTTTACTTTACTCTTTCGCTTGCTTGTTTTCTTTCTCTCCTCCTTTGTTTCCTGTGTATTGGAGAGGATGTCGAATTCCTGCTTCCATGGTTTATGGGGTTTCATGCCTCCTCCTATTCCCAGAGATGCTAGCGTGCTGACCATCTAATAGGTCGCCTCTGAGCGACCTCCATTCCAACTCCACGTAAGCCACCTTCATGTCTACAAGTAGAGGAGGAGAAGAGAGGACAGACAGGGGCCTAGGACTGAATGTGGTGAGCTTGGGGAGTGCGAGGAGGTAGGAAGCAGGGGAAGAAAACATCTTAAGGATAAAATAGGAGGAGAACAGAAAGAACTGAGGGCAAACAAGCAGTTGAGTATGTGGAGAGCATAGAAAATGGCTGGCAATTACAGGCGAACGGTATTGTAAAGCTGGTGGGACCATCAAAATACACGAATTGTAAAGGTTAAGTGAAATGTTTATTTTATTCCTTTCTCCTCCTCAGTCAGCCTGGCTGAATACGATTAGCAGGCACACGGCACTAGCTGCATACTAAAATTAGATGTTAGTTTGACTTCTCACTCACCGCATTAATGCACAGACGCCTCTTCCACATAAATGCCTTTCTCACCAGCCTCAGTCACCTTACACATCCTTCTCCAGAGCTCTGTGTTAGAAAGGAAACACGGAACTTTCATTTGGCCAGCTCGCCTGTGCAGGTGAGCACCTCACAGCGGAGTGGAAACCATCCTGGTTCAGAGCTGTCAGACCTGAGGGCAAGCCCAGGCTCCCCAGCACCTCAGCACAGCAACTGCGCAAGTCCATTTCCCTCCCTTGGGCAATAGTTTCCTTGTCTACCAAAGAGACAGACACTTCTCTTTCTTACCTACTTACAGGAATTGGGGAGAAAATAAATAAAGTAATGAATAAGGAAGCATCTAAGGTATCTAAAGTCGGACACACAAGGATTAATGTAATTATTAATATGTCTACGTTGGCCATTATGTCTAAACATTTGATAAGTTCCTCCCAGTTAGAGAATGCAAGGCTCAGACTAGGAACACTGGTTCATCCAAAATCTCCTGGACATCAGTGATGTGGGATGAAAACCCAGTCCACTCCCACCCAGCCTGTATCCCCCCATCATGTTGTCTTCTGGAGAAAACATTCCCCACCCAACTCACAACACAAAGCCCATTCAGTCAACAAGAGAGAAAAAAATAAAGGGAATTTTTTCAGAATTTTTTAAAGAAATTTGTCTTCCAAAAATAGCTCTTTGAAAGACTGATATCAAAAATAACTTTTCCTGAAAATTTCTTTTCCTTCCCCATTACTTAGGTATATGTGGTTACTGCTTGGAAAATCTGAGATACTTGGAATGCTTAGCCTAAAAAAAAAAAAAAAAAAAAAGACTAAAAAAGGTGTCCTTGGGTTTTTTCCTTTATTAAGTACATTCTTAGCAAGAATATATGGATTTTTCACTAGCTAAATACTTCCACAAATATTTCTTTAATGAATTGATTTTCAGTGAAATAATTCACTGAATGAAATAATCTGTTTTCAGTTCTCTGTTATGATTACATATACAAAGTCAGTGACTGCGTTTGCATGCACATTCACTGTGTACCAACACTACTTAAATTTTGTTCCTTGACGCTACTTGATGACATGCAGTAATGACAACATTGCTGAGCTTCAGAGCTAGTTCAAGCCTCAGAAATGCTTTCACCACTAAGACCACGGGCATATTACAGTCCTCTTTGAACCTTAGTTTCATCATTTGTAAAGTGGAAATAATATCATCAGTATCATATCATTTCTTGAGAGATATTAGATAAACAATTTGTATGTAAGAGCTTTAGGAAATTCTAAGTCTTATAGAAAATAATTTTTTCATTATAATTCTTTTTATAATGCTATATTAGGCAAAGGTCATTTTTTCCCTTGTGTTGATCACTGATAAGGCAGGGAAAGGACCTATGACATTAAAGAGGGTTGGACTCTGAAAGGGGGAATGATCATCCTGGGAAATAGCCTATACTTCTCAGAATTAAAGAACCTTGGGGATTAGCTAGTGTATCTCCTCATTTGTCAGGTAAGAAACAGGGTGAGTGGTATGGGGAAGAAAGCCCTGGATTTCAGCAGGGCAAGAGAAAAGACCAAAGCCAATCCAGAGAAAATGCTCCATATTCTATCTCTAGATGTTTCACCACACTCTGCTGCCTTACTTATGAGGACCAAATACCTATCCTCTGGGTGACAGAAAGTCACCTGTGTTCATAGAGCATCAGAGAGGTCACTTGAGGACACTTGGGGCAGATTTACAATGGCTCTATAATCAGATCTGCTATGTAGATTCTCCTCCCCCAAATTCGTGCCAGGTATCAACTATCCTCTCCACGTACCTCTGATGATGGTATACTCAATGCCCATCTATGCCACCCTGACCTACTTTTCAAACATATATTCTTTTCCTGAGTAGGGTTTGTATCTACTCGAACCTCTCTCCACTCTCTCTCCCTTGTGGCTGAGACATAGTCTATCAGGGTAGGGCCACTTCTGATCAATGTATGCATGACCATCCAACAATGTCATCACCTAGTTAGTTACGTCATTAAAGTTGTAATAAGAGATCTACAAGAAATGTACATGAATGAGTACAACAGGGAATTGAACACAGGCTGCTGGTCAAGAAAGATTTCCCCAAGGCCATGGTAATGGTCTAAGACCTAGAGGATGAGTAGACTTTGGACCAATGAAATTAAATGAACGTGAGGAAGAGGGTCCTAGGCCAAGGAACTAGCTCTTTCTCATGAAGGTCCTGAAGACAAAGGACCCAGAGAGATCTAGGAAAGGAAGGAATACCATTGTCAGGGAAGCAAAGTATGGAAGAGAAAGGGGAAAGAAACCAGGAATGTCCCACACACATAATGCAAATACCTTACAAGGGCTTCATCTTCTATCTTTCCAGTTCATCTATAACTGCCATGAAGTGGATTGTCCAAGGAGAACTCAGGGTTATAAACTTAGGGTTATATAAATTCTGGCTCTTCAGGTTATGAGCTGTGAGCTCTTAGAATAGTTATGTAAACAGTAGCCATACAAAGCTGTATATCTGCCTGAATTTATGTACTTGTGGACATGTTTAACATGAATAAAGGCATGTAGTTGGGTAAATAATAAGTGTTCAGGTCAACTGAAGGGTGTACTGTGTGTGTGTAAAGATAAATAGGATATTGACTGTCACTTGTGTCAAATGACAGCAGTGTGATTTGAGAACACTGGAGAATATTTCATATGCAAAGATGGAGTGAAAGGTCAATGGTTTTATTCATAATCCAAGAAGTAGGGTCAGGAAACCAGGACTAGAGTAGGAAGATCATTAAAAAAAAAAAAAAATCACAAAACTATCATCTACAATGAGGCCCGGAGCCCTGGGAACCAAGAAACTTGGTCTAAAGACTCAAAAACAGAAATGAAGCGTTAGTCTGGCTCAAACTTCTGAATTATGGGGAGTCATTGAAGGTATTAGAGAGTGACAGTCATATCTGTGATGGAAAAAGGTGTCACTGAAAATGTACCTAGTGAATGCGGAAGGGAGAAGCTGAGTGTAAGAGACTAACTTTATAGCAGCAGTCTATGCTGGTGGATGATGATAATTTTTGATAAAAATGAGTTCATCATTAGACAAATTATACAAAACTCTTAAGAGTGTGAGTGAACTGCAGGGCATGCTGAAATCCTGAATTCAAAAGACTGAAATGAAGGAGAGATCAGGAATGGAAGAGGTGAGCAAAGGGCCAAGAGAGGAGACGGTACCAAAAAGGAAGGATTGAGTGAGCTCTTCAGTCCACTACAGAAGATGAGCAGAAGATGGTGCACACTGAAGGACGCCAATAAGATTTAGGAAATCAATGGTCCCTGGTGATCTTGGATAGAACAATTTTAGAGGAGGTTGAAGGACCAGAACCATATTGTGGATGGATGATGCATAAGTGGGAGGTAGAGATGTAAAAGCAGGTGCATGATATGGAACATGATGGAAACCATGGCTGGAGCTTTGATTCCCTCTGACCATGTTTCTTTCACTTTTCTAGTCCCCTCCTACTTTCCAACAGTTTTGATACAGCCTGAATTTTCTCTAACAAGCTTTCCCCTATTGTCTTTTGTTACATATTCTCCTCCCTCCCTCTTTCTTTCTTTCTTCCTTTCTTGTCGCCCTCTTTGCTCCTACATTCTCTCCCACTTGAGCTGCTCTAGAGACTTACAGTCAGAACTGCCTGTTTAAGAGTTGTTTCACTTTGTCTTGCCATCTTTCACTCCCTCATCTACAATAATGTGGTAACTTTCTCTCAAGTCTCCACTGTGGCTGTCTTGTATTAATCAAGAAGTAAAACAAATTTTTGATGAAGGTGCAAAGACCATTCAATAAGGAGAGAGCAGTCTTTTCGACAATGATGTTGGGACAATTGGATATCTACAGGCAGAAAAACACTAAAGTCGGGCCTCTACCTCAGACCACATGCAAAAATTAACTCAGGAACTTGCCTGGCAGCCCAGGGTAACCACTCTGTGCTTCCAGTGCAGGGGGTGCAGGCTTAATCCCTGGTTGGGGAACTAAGATCCCACACACCATGGGGCATCAATTCAGTTCAGTTCAGTCACTCAGTCGTGTCCAACTATTTGTGACCCCATGGACTGCAGCATGCCAGGCTTCCCTGTCCATCACCAACTGGCGGAGTCTACCCAAACTCATGTCCATTGAGTCAGTGATGCCATCCAACCATCTCATCCTCTGTCATCCCTTTCTCCTCTCAACTTCAATCTTTCCCAGCATCAGGGTCTTTTCCAATAAGTCAGTTCTTTGCATCAGGTGGCCAAAGTATTGGAGTTTCAGCTTCAATATCAGTCCTTCCAATGAATATTCAGGACTGATTTCCTTTACAATGGACTGGTTGGATCTCCCTGCAGTCCAAGGGACTCTCAAGAGTCTTCTCCAGCACCACAGTTCAAAAGCATCAACTCTTTGGCACTCAGCTTTCTTTATAATCCAACTCTCACATCCATACATGACTACTGGAAAAACCATAGCTTTGACTAGATGGATCTTTGTTGGCAAAATCATGTCTCTGCTTTTTAATATGCTATCTAGGCTGGTCATAACTTTTCTTCCAAGGAGCAAGCATCTTTTAATTTCACGGCTGCAGTCACCATCTGCAGTGATTTTGGAGCCCCCCAAAATAAAGTCTGTCACTGTTTTCACTTTTTCGCCATGAAGTGATGGAACCAGATCCAGAAATAAATACATAAATAGTAATAATGATAAGATAAAACAATAATTTTAAAAATTATCAATATGGATCAAAGACCAAAATGAAGAAGCTAAAACTATAAAAATCAGTAGGAGAGAACATGGAAATAAACTTCAGTGACGTTGGGCTAAGTCACCAAAAGCTCAGTGACTAAAGCAAAGGTTAAAACATTGGACTTCATTGAAAGTAAAACTATTTGTTCTTCAAAGGATATCAAGAAAGTGAAAAAACAATACAAAGAATGGGAGAAAATATTTAGAAATGATACATTTGATAAGAAACATTTATCTAGAATACATAGAGAATTCTTACTACTCAATAGTGAAAAGACAAATTGCCCAATCTAAAAAGAGGCAAAGGACTTTTATCCAGATAAGATATACAAATGGCCAATAAGTTCATGACAGATTATCAATATTACTAGCCATTAGGGAAATGCAAATAAAACCCACAATGAGAGACCACTTCATACCCACTAGGGTGGCTATAATCTAAATAACAGACAAGAACAAGTGTTGACCAAGATGAGGAGAAATTATGTCTTACATGTAACACTGGTGGGAATGGAAAATGGTATAGCTGTTTGGAATACAATCTGATAGTTTTCCTCAAAATGTTAAACAGAGTTGCTATATGACCTAAGAATTCCACTCCTATGTATATAACAGAGAGAAATAAAAATGTATGTCTACAGCAAAACCTATATATTAAGTTGGCCAAAAGTCCATTCAGGTTTGTCCATAAATGGAAACATAATGCTAAATGAAATGAGAGCAGCATGAAAGATCAGGTATTATATGACTCTATTGACATGAGATATCTGAGACAGGTCAACCCATAAAGACCAAGCAACCAAGTGGCTGCCTGGGAATGGGGGGCATGGAGGGAGGAACACAGTGAAGAGTTTGTGGGAGGCAGGAAAGTTATGGCTGAGAGTTATGGGGGTTTGGTGGGGGTGAAGGCTTTAGATAGTGATGATGATTGTACAACTTTAAGAATATACTAAAAACCACCGATTTGTACACTTGAAATGGTGAATGATGATATTTGAATTATACCTCAATTAGAAAGTGTAAAAGAGGAGGAGAAAAAGGAAGGAGAGAAGAAGAAGAAAGAGAATAAAGAGGAAGGGACAGAGAAGGAGAGCGAGAAGAAAAGTAGCAAATGTTACATGTAGAATTACCAGACGGTAGTAAAGAAGGACCATGAGTTCCAAGAATTCAGGAAAATGACTGGAAGGTAAGCTGGCCATCTCTTCAATAAAGATTAGATTCATTGAAACTCCAGATTCACGTGGTCCTTTCAACTCATCACCCTGATGGCAGGGACCATCTTAAACTGTACTCACCAACTACCAGTTCATTTGTAATGTAACACTGAGCTTTTGCACACCATGCTGTGGGGGCTATAGGTTTGGATAGATAATTTGATGTGCCCTAGACCAGGTGGTGTGTGCTCCCCAGACTTTTTCTAAAATTATGATTTAAATCTGAAAAGAATTTTCAACAATTAGAGCATGCACTCACACAATAATAATAATAATCATGGAGTAATAACTAATTTTGACATAGTACAAAATAAATATTCAGCTAGGATGACCTATTTCTCTTCTGAACTTCTCTAAGCTTGAATTTCAACTCTCTCTGTGGTCTTAACTGCACCCTCTCTTCTATTATGCTACTTTAAGTTCTGGATTGTTCTACTGATAGATTAGAAGTCCTTCAGCGAAGAATCATCACTGTATGCTGGGGGGCCTAGCCCAGGACCTGCCAACAGTATCTTAGGCTCTGTTTCAGTTCAGTTCAGTTCAGTTCAGTCACTCAGTCGTGTCCGACTCTTTGCGACCCCATGAACCTCAGCATGCCAGGCCTCCCTGTCCATCACTAACTCCCTAAGTCCACACAAACCCATGTCCATCGAGTTGGTGATACCATCCAGCCATCTCATCCTCTGTTGGCCTCTTCTCCTCCTGCCCTCAATCTTTCCCAGCATCAGGGTCTTTTCCAATGAGTCAGCTCTTTGCAACAAGTGGCCAAAGTATTGGAGTTTCAGTTTCAACATCAGTCCTTCCAATGAACACCCAGGACTGATCTCCTTTAGGATGGACTGGTTGGATCTCCTTGCAGTCCAAGGGACTCTCAAGAGTCTTCTCCAGCACCACAGTTCAAAAGTATCAATTCTTTGGCACTCAGCTTTCTTCACAGTCCAACTCTCACATCCATATATGACCACTGGAAAAACCATAGCCTTGACTAGACGGACCTTTGTTGGCAAAGTAATGTCTCTGCTTTTTAATATGCTATCTAGGTTGGTCATAACTTTCCTTCCAAGGAGTAAGCATCTTTTAATTTCATGGCTGCACTCACCATCTGCAATAATTTTGGAGCCCAGAAAAATAAAGTCTGACACTGTTTCCACTGTTTCCCCATCTATCTGCCATGAAGTGATGGGACCAGATGCCATGATCTTACTTTTCTGAATGTTGAGCTTTAAGCCAACTTTTTCACTCTCCTCTTTCACTTTCATCAAGAGGCTCTTTAGTTCTTCTTCACTTTCTGCCATAAGGGTGGTGTCATCTGCATATCTGAGGTTATTGATATTTCTCCTGGCAATCTTGATTCCAGCTTGTGCTTTCTCCAGCCCAGCGTTTCTCATGATGTACTCTGCATATAAGTTAAATAAGCAGGGTGACAATATACAGCCTTGACATACTCCTTTTCCTATTTGGAACCAGTCTGTTGTTTCATGTTCAGTTCTAACTGTTGCTTCCTGACATGCATACAGAATTCTCAAGAGGCAGGTCAGGTGGTCTGGTATTCCCATCTCTTTCAGAATTTTCCACAGTTTATTGTGATCCACACAGTCAAAGGCTTTGGCATAGTCAATGAAGCAGAAATAGATGTTTTTCTGGAACTCTCTTGCTTTTTTGATGATCCAGCAGATGTTGGCAGTTTGATCTCTGGTTCCTCTGCCTTTTCTAAAACCAGCTTGAACATCTGGAAGTTCACGGTTCACATATTGCTGAAGCCTGGCTTGGAGAATTTTAAGCACTACTTTACTAGCGTGTGAGATGAGTGCAGTTGGGCTCTGTTTATGGGTGGACAAATCAATGAACCTCCACTTCCATTTGGAATTGGACAGAGGACACATGTAAAGAACTGAAAGAAAAATATATATATATAAGCATGTTACTGATCTCAGAAGCGAAGGGAATTTGTAGCTTCTGCCCTTCCTGTTTCCCCAGCCTGTTTCCCAGAGACACAGTCACAGTCCTCTCCTACGCTGGAGCAGTTTCTGTTACTGTTTTTTAACAGCTGGGGCATGGTGCACCCTGTTCCCTTTACTACACTAGGCAGATTTTGGAAATTGTTGAAAACTCTGACTGGTCTTAATGTTTAACCATCTGGAAGCAGTTGAGTTCCTCTATAGATGTTCTTTGAAACACAGATGAATCCAGAATTCAGGATGTAGATGAGTCATTTTCTTTCTGGAACTCCCATGGCCCCCTCAAGAGCACTTCTTACGCGGCCACTACAAACCCCAGTGTCAGAGCTCGCCATGGCTTCCTCCTGCAGAGAGGCGCATTCAAGGGAGTCCTGTGGGGTGTGAGTTGTTCAAGGGGAAAGCTAAGCTTTGTACAGGATTTAAAGAGCCCCAGAAATCTGTGAAGCTCTTCTGCTGCTGTTGCCTATGTTCATAGACTTTGGTACTATCTGCTTTCTCATCCCATAGCAGGCGGAAAATATTTTCAGAAATTTTTTGTTTCCACACAAAAATGGTATTTAGATTTTACTTTTGGAGAGGGGAATTCAGAATTCTGTGGAAGAATTAAAATGCATCCAATACACTTTAAGATATCTTTAGAAATCTAATGTCTATTAGGTTACAGGAGGAAGTGTGACTTCTCCAAGATTTCGTTTGCTCACAACTTATCACATTGGATATTTTTTTTCTTTCATTCCAATAATATGTGCCAACAACATGTAGGCTCACAAAGTGCTTTTTCAGGCTGCCCTCAATTACTGCTCACCAGATGACTATGAATTTCATTTCAGGGACAAAGAAAGGCTGAGAATGGTGTTGTGACCTCCTGAGATCACACACAGGTGACAACAGACCAGGACACCAAAATCAGTAACCAGGCTTTGGGTTGTATAATTTCTATTTAACCCCCCACATTATCCCATTATACTTAGATGTTTGAAGGCCAGATCCCCAGGGGAGAAAAGCATAACAATTTGAGGACATATTTTCCAAAATTAATATTGACAGGGAAAAAATTAGCCTCAAAATGTAAAGAGGAGGCACATGGTGGGTTTCAATCTCTCTCTATTTGGTTCATAATCACATTTCCCTTCTGATCACAGAGCAGAGGTTTCTTCTGCCTCAGACTGAATGTACAGATAATGGGAACCCCAGGTTTTGGGTCTAGGATTCAACAAACATTCTACCATGACAAAGGTTCACTGCTTTCCATGCTGGCATAAAATGGAAATGCTCTAACGTTCCCATATGCAAACAACTTGCCAAAACAGTGTTGTGTTTCAAAAGCCATGTTCTGAACAGAGACAAGATCTCAGTACAAGCTGTGGGAGCAGGGTGAATTTATGGAGCAGAAAGTATGGGCTGAGGAAGAGATCAGCTCAGTAACAGTTTACTGGCCTTGCTGTTCTCTTAAGAGGCACTAATGGTAGTGGACTGGTGCAATGGAAGTAAACCCAGCTTCACTTAAAGCAGTAGCATGAAATTGGTTGCAATAAAATTATGCATTAAGTGTGCATTATGTTTAATAAGACTGGATTGCACTTCCCATGTTTACTCTGTGACTACTGAGGCTGATCCAATTTTCTAAAGTTCTCCAATTGGTTCACGATCGAGTTTCCGGCCAGAAGGTCAAATTTCCCTTGCTGTTATTATATGTCTCTATTACTTTACTATGGCATTTACACTTTATATTCATTACCTTTTTTTTCCTGTCTCTTGAACCTTCCCTATTCCAAAATGTTCCCTGTAGATGGCCCGTTTGACACAAATTAGAACAACCTTGATAGCTGTCAACTGGAGACTATCTGAGAACAAAAGGACATTACTGCAAGCCAGCACTGGAGGTAATTTCTTGTGCTTTCTCTGAAGGCTTCTTAATGGCCTTTGAGAAATTATACAATTCAGATCTGCAACCCGGAGACAAAAGAATGAATATTGGACAGCCTAGGAAGCGTATGACTTGGTCTTTAGATTCTACTGTCCAGGGGTTGGAATATTATCATTAGAAAGTAGCAACATCTATTTTCATTTCACCATATGTGTATTTATTAATTCATCTAATTAGCAAATATTCATGGAGAATCTACTATGTTCCAGATACTGTGAATGTGATGGGAATGTACACCAATTAATAAGGCATGATCCTACTCTAATTTTATGGTCTAACAGGGATGGGATGTAGGGAGATTGATACATAAAGATACAATCTCAAGACAGTGAGATAAATGACATATTAGAAGAAAGAATGCAATGCTGTGGCAGCAATAAGGAAGGATAATTAGTTTTTCTGGTGGAGAATAAATAGCCTTGGCAGAAAAGGTGAAACCATTTTATTTAAAAAATGGAAAAGGGGAAATGAAGGACATACTGAGCAGAGAAAATGGCATATGCAAGGCAGGGAGATGTGAAAGAGGACGGTATATTTGGGAAATCACAAGTAGATTTCAAGGGGCCTTAAATGGTACAAGGGTTGGGATGGAATGTGAAATAATAGGAAATGAAGCCAGAGGGTGAGGAAGGCTTAACTTCAATGACACTGAGGGTTTAGATATTACCCCGTAGTCCTGGAGGCATCACTGACAAATTCTCCCAAATTAAAGTTGGTCTTTTACGTCTGAAAACTGGTTTAAATTGAGTGAAAAATAAATAGGGCCCCTTTAAAACATCTTTCTGGAAGAATACATTGCATGCGTGCTTAGTCACTCAGTTGCGTCCGACTCTTTGCGACCCCATGGACTGTAGCCCATCGGGCTCCTCTGTCCATGGGCTTCTCCAGGCAAGAATACTGGAGTGAGCTGCCATTTTCTTCTCCAGGGGATCTTCCTGACAAGGGATCAAACCTGTGTCTCCTTTCATTGGTAGGCAGATTCTTTACTACTGAGCCCCTGGGAAGTTCCAGAATACATTGAGGGGAATGTAAAATAACACATGGCCTATACATATTTTTGTATACATTATGCAATACATATGCATGTGATACAGTCATATGCATGTAATAGGTACGTATGTGTATTTTATTTTATTGCTTTAAATTTTTATTGGAATACAGTTATTTTATAACGTGTTAGTTTCTACTATACGGCAATGTGAATCAGCTATACGTATACATATATCCATTCTTTTGTGGATTTCCTTTCCATTTAGATCACCACCGAGCACTTAGCAGAGTTCCCTGTGCTATACAGTACGTTCTCATTAGTTACCTACTTTACACATTGTATGACTAGTTTATACATGTCAATCTCAAGCTTGCAATTCATCCCACCCCCTTTTTCCACCTTGATATACACACATTCATTTTCCACTTCTGTGTCTCTATTTCTGCTTTGTAAATAAAATCAACTATACCAATTTGTATATATATTTTAGATTTACACATGTGCCTTATAACATGGGCTTGACAGTACTCTCCTGTGACCTTTTAAATAGTCATGGAGTTCAACCATGATGAATTAATGGGTATTGTTTTTACTGTCCCACTGTAAACAACTCTAAAATTGAACATATAGACATTGCACAGCAAAGCGTTCAGAACTCTAATTTTAAGAGCAGGGAAACACGTAAGGTGAGCTCCACATTCATCCTAGGTTTCTGCATGGGAGTATTTTTTAAACTTCTGCCCACAGTAGTGGAGCCAAACAGAAAGCATCAGTCTCCCTAGGCAATGGGTAACACAGGTCAGAATTCAGGGCTGCTATGGTAGTTAACTTTGCAAGGCAAGGTACTAGAGGAAGAAAACTATACAGACAAGGACCTCTAGAAAATTTCACAAAGTCCTACATTGTTTGTGAAACGATATAAGAACAAAAAAATTTTTTTATAACTGTAAATTAAGTCTGTAGATAAATTCAAATGGAGTTGTAAAAAAAAAAGTGCATTTGATTTGTCCCTTCTTTATCCTTTAGCTAACTTTCAGATTCAACTCTCTCAAACTTTCCTTGCCAGAGTCAGATAGTCCCTTCTTTAATGTCCTAAAGCATGTTTTATAATCTTTCCTAATCCCTCTATAATGCTGCATTGTGTATTGCATGTGGTTATTCATGCAAATGCTTATTTTTCACACTATGCTGTGGGCTCCTCCATCTCCGCATCCCCAGAGGTCAGTGGCTAGAACAAACGAATGATGGATAGATGGATGGAAGGGTGGCTGAAAAATTTTCTGCCCACTTTTGCCACAATGGTCAGAACCAAAAAGAGTAAAAAATAAAAGGAGACAGAGTTATATTCCTCTCCAAAAGAGGGAGCAATAGTTAATATCACCTGGATAGCTCTCAGTATTAGCAAACTTAGGAAATTCAAGTTAGTGTCAGATAAATCCTTAGCTTGCTGAATATATTTTTATCTAAATAATTTATGAAGTTACTTATAAAATAAACTTTTAATTTTCTATATATTTTATTTTTAGCATTCCACATTCATATAAAATATACAAAATTTTTATTTCATGATATGGATAGTGTACTGAATGAAATTCTGTTGCTAAATTTGCTACTTTTGATTAAATCAGTTTGGCTGTCATCATCTTACTAAGTAATTTCTTTTCCACTTTTATTCCAAACATTTATTATCAAATTTTTAAGCACACAGAAAAGTTGAAGAATTGTATAAGCAGTATTATACACACCTTGTAGACACAATAATTATTAACATCTTGCTGTATTTATATCTCAATCTACATACATATAGGTATTTATTTTTTGCTAAAAACAATTTATAAACATTATGGCTCTTTACCCCTAAATATTTCACTCTGCATCCCCTAAAATTAAAAGCATTAGTCAACTTTACCCCAATACCATTATTTCATCCAGAAAATTAATAATCATTATCTAATGAATAGTCTATATTCAAAATTTTCCAAACTGATCCTACATCATATTACATGGATTTTTTTTTTCTTTTTTCAAACTAGGATCCATGAGGGCTTCTACATTTTGTTTGATTGTTAGGTCACTTTTATTTCTTTTCCTCTGCTAAAGTTCCCACAGAAACTTTCTTTCATGACACACTTCTTGGAGACACCATGTCAGTTGTCATCCAAATATCCTCGTTCTGAAGCTGTCTCATGGTTTCTTCGTGGTGTTGTTTAACAGCTTCCTCAACTATTTGTGTTTCCTCTGCCCCAGAACTAAGGCTAGACACTTAATTAAGTTCAAGTTATAAACAGGTTTTTTTGCCAAAATACGCCAATAATTATGCTGAGTATTCCATATTCCTTCAAAAAGCACATTATGTCAAGCTGCTCTGTGAAGAGTGATACTGAGTTCCATCACTCCATTATAAAGGAGGAGATTTTTACTTTACTGGGAGCAATTAATCTCAACATGAACATTTAGTAGAGCTATCATCTGTGAAATGTCTAGGTGCCGGGCAGGTGTTAAATTTCTATCTCTTACAGCAATCTCGTATGGTAAAGATAATGCTCTCCATCTAAAGACAAAGAAACCAAAACTCTGGAAGGTTGACACTTTGCCCAACAAGAGAATCTCTTCTGAAGCCATATCCCCTACAACACTGATGTGTGTATAAGGGTAGGGAGGGGGTTCTGGTTCTTAATCTATTTCTTTGGTAGATAAAAAGAATAACAATATTTTTCCAAAATCAGTGGTTGATGCAAATTTAGTCCCGGAAATGTAAGACAAAACTTGTCATTCATGTTTTGACCCTTCAAAGTTGTCCTTATGATGTTCTTACTGAACATTCAGATTATCTTGAAAACAAAGTAAAACTACAAATTGGTTCCTATTGAAAACCCATAGACTCTCTTGTTTGAGGAAAACTGATTTTATAATATCTTGGGTAACCTGTATAACACACAAGGTAATCATAAGACTATTTTAATTTTAATCAATATCTTATATCAAATTTAAAAATCAATAGTTGAGGCTTTATCACTAAATAATCTTTCAAAGTAGCTTTGAATGTTTTACTTATTAAAAAACTGTCTTACAAATAGTTCTCCATTTCTTAAACAAACATAAATAGGATTGTTCTTAATAGAACTCAACTTTTTATTTTACATAGATATTAGCATTAAACTGTAATTTTGGAAACATATCTTCCCACTTGAACTTGGAGGACAAGGCTGCAGGAACATGGGTGAGAACACCTTTTCCCTCACAGCTATGAAACTTGCGGGAATTGACAGGTAAATCTACCTCAGGTTTTCATGACAATAAAAGTTATTTGTTTCATTGCTACTCTTATGCTCCATTCTATTCCATCTTGAGAGGAAGGAAAACATCCAACCTTTCAGAGACAACCTTTCTTACACTTTCCCTTCACATGGACTCTTCCCCTAAAGAGCAGTGCCTCTGGGCTGGGAGTATGTGGGGTCCTGGGAGAACACCCAGGATAGAAGACAGAGAACTCGCAAAGGACGACTGCTGGCTGAAAAGGAGATAATTACTATCATGTGAGAATTTATATACTTATTTTACATTTAATAAATGTCTTTAGACTCAGATTGGAAAATACCAGAATTGTCTACACTCCCTGTCTGCACCTCATACTTAATTCCCTACAGTCTGGCTTCTACCATCATCAACTTCATTTAAAACTGCTTAGTCCTTATACAACTCGCTTTCTCTGTAGCATCTCATGTAGCACATTCTTTCCTTGGCTCTCTCTCTTCCCTTGTAGTACATTACACTCCACTCCCCTGTTTCTGCTGTTTCTCTGATCCTTCCTCTGTATCTTTTTTGCCAGAATTCTCATTCTCTGCCCATACTGCACACATTGGTATTCCCTACGGTGATGTCCTTGGCTATCTCCTCGATTTGCTTGCTCATTCTCAATGATTTCACCACCCCTGTGGCTTCAACCATGGCTTGTGTTTGGATGAGTCCCAACTCTATCCGGGGAATACAAATCCCATACCTCTCTCCTGGGCAACAGACCCATATGCATGACATCCTATGGTATATCTTCACTGGATATCTCCAAGGAATCTCAGACTGGGGGATGTACCCCAAACTAAACTTAGCACATCCCTTCTTCTATCCCCCAACCTGCTCCTCCTCCTTTATTCCTCATTTGCTTGAATATAGTACCCTCTCATACCCCCGCAAAGCTAGAAATGAGGGCTTCATCCTTGAATCTCCCTCCCTACCCCACATCCTGTAAATCACCAAGTCCTGTGGGACTATTACTTAAATACTCTTTTGTCCTTTTCCTTCTTTTCTTACCAATAACCTCCTGCCTTACTCCATTTGGGGGCTGGATTTCTGCAAGTTTCCTAACTGACGTTTCTGTCTCAATCTCTGTCCCCTCCCCAACTTCCAGCTATCTGTTTTCTATGTCCAGGGAGTCTCCCTAAATTACAGAACTGCATATGGGATTCCTCTCCATAAAACATTTCCTGGACTTCTTCTTGCCCTAGGATAATGTTGGAATTCTTTAGCTTAGCATAAAAGGTCCTTCGTGATCTGGTTCCTGTCTCCTTTTCCAGTGTCACATTTCAGTGCTACTTCTCTTAATCACACAGAAATACATATTCTTGGAATGCGGAGTGCCTTCTTTTTGTTTCTATGCTTTTGCACGTACCGCTCACTTTTACTGAAGTGTCCTTCCCGACCTTTCTCAGCTAACTCACATATGTCCTTCAAGACTAAGAGCAGATGTCACCATATCCAAGAAACTTAGCAGGTCATTTATTTTGGCCACTGTCCCATCTACAGATTTGCAGCCCCAAGTAATTAAATGTTCTACCTATCTTTAGCAATGATTGATCAACTTTAAAATGTTGGGTCCTTACAGTACATGTGTTTACTTAATATGTATAAAGATATTTTAACTCTCTTTCCTAATTAGCACTTTGCTATTTGTTGGTAAAGGAATCTAGCTGTCAGCCCAACAGGTCTGGCTGGGCACTAGATTCTATGCTAACTCTTGTCTACACACATCTATGGAAAGCTAAGTGCTGCCCACGTTTCTAAGCCATTTGTCCAGGAAACACTGTGACATACAGCTAGGCAAGTTGTGCACTACATACATTCACAATAGAAATATGTTCCAATCTCTCCTCATGGCAAATGATCAGCTGAATCCCAAATGCTACCACATGCTCCAACCACAGTCAATGGATTGGGTCACCTTGCATGGTGGGGTTGCCCAGTTTTAGCCTATGCTGGCATTTCTCTAGGGAATTGCATTTTGGTTAGATCATTAGCTAATAGCTAGTCCTCTCAGGTTTCTGCCCTATGGGCAGCAAGAGGTGATATGCATGTTAAAAAAGAAAAAAAAGAAAAAACTTGAGAATCAGCCAGATTTGGATTTGAAATTTTGTTCTGCCAATTGTGTAGTCCTAAGAAACCTCTTAGATCTCTTTGATTGTCATTCCCCTTCTTCATTGGATATTAACACTTAACTTACAGGGACTGCATAGTAATGTATGAGTTAAGGTATGTAGACCACCGAGCACTGATTCTGATCAGTTCATGTTTTTCCCTTCTTCCCATCAAACTATCAGCCTCTGTGGCACAAGTGGTCATAAATCAAGGTGTACCAAGGACACACATCGTCTACTGACTCAATCATTCTGTCTAAGTGTCCATTTCATCTAGGCATCTGTAACATCCAGGGCTCAAAAGAATAAAATGGATATTAGTCAGAAACCCTCAAGTTACATACCCTGAGTTCAGAGAAGAGAAACTTCAGCCAAAATCATTGCCACTTACATTTTTTGGTTTTGCTGGATTTCTTCTTACTACTGCTTACCTGATTGTTTACTATTTTTTGTTGTGTGAATTCTCAACAAATATCTCATTTCTCTTTTAGCTGATATTGTTTTTCTCACTGCTGATGTTGCTATGAATGTTGGGATTGATTTACTGGAGAAGTGAGGGACTCTAGGATCTTGTCTACAATAGTTCAAGTTATTTGAAAAAACTCAACACATAGTAGCCCAGGCTAGAGATTCTTAAAGACATAATGTCTACAGGATCAAAGATGGCATTTGGAAACAATAGGTAACAGTGTTTCTGAAATTACTTCCTCCACAATACACCTCCCATAATTTTATGTATTTATGCATTTGATGCACGTATGTTAAAATATGTTTATGTGTGCTGCAGTCCATGGGGTCACAAAGCATAGGACATGACTGAGCAACTGAACTGATGTTATTGAGAAGGCTGGATGTGGGGTTGGAAGCATATTTTAATGATAGATGAAATGTATTTCCTCTGTGGAGAGAACAGCTATCATTTCTTTGGACTTGTGTTCCAGGTAAATCTTTGAACAATTCACTAAAGAAAACATAGCAAGCTTTATAATACTTACATTTTCTCAGAGGAAAATCCCACATCTCCCAGGCAGACTACACTGTCACATGCAAGGAAACTGACCTACATTAACATCCAAAGGCTGTGGTCTAAGGAAAGAAAAAAAGAAACCAAGAGACAAAACTGAGAAGCAAGGAAGTAATGGACTTTTCCAGCTAGTTGGATTGTTTATGTCAACCTCAATCTTGACTCCACACTTAGCATGAAGAGACAGTGAGCTCAGAGGAAAGGAAATGGATTTGCTGGGATGGAGGAAATGAGTTGGAATCCCACCCCCTAGCATTTTGGCAGTCACTAGCTTGTTTACAAATAGTCCAGTTCTCTCTCCCGGGCACATGGTAGGATTGAATTTTCCACCCACTTAAAGTTAGCTGTGGTCTAAGTCTGGTCCATGAAACATGAGCACAGTCAGGTGAATCACTTCTGAATGCCAGATTTAAGAGTTGATGGATTCTCTTCTCTCATCGCCATGGTGACGGCCAATGCACCAATTATAGCTGCCCTGTCAGTATGCAATCCAGAGTGAGGACCATGATGATTTAGAGAAGGATTCCTGATAGACCCTCAACTCCACACTTTGCATGAGAGGGGATTAAAATTTTATTATTTGATGTCTCACAGATTTGGGGGTTGTCTGTTACTGCCATGTAATCCAGTCTATGCAGATTGATGCAAGTCTTTCTGCAGACTACTGAATAAAATTTTTGCTTCTTTGAGCATCAGGTTTCTCATCTCCAAAATGAAGATAACTATAATAATAGCTACTCTCATCAACTCTTCCAAGGATCTAAAATTAGCATGTGAATTATAAATCCTTTTAACATTGGCAAGTATCATCCCTATCAGATTATCCATTATAAGGATGGAGGAATTTCCCTTCTCCAACTGACTTCAGAATATATTTCTTTCAAGGTTTGGCTTTGGCTTATGAAGAGCAGTCTCAAGGATAATAAAAGCTTTCAATGAACTTTATCACCAGGCTTTCATTAAGGATCAGAATCCATTGTTTAAACACTGCCTAATAGAATCTAAGGCTTAAAACCAAAAAAAAAAATTGATAGTTGAAAGATTCCAGATCCAAGAGATTTGCATCCTATTGATCACCTGGCTACGAGCTAATAGAGCAGCACAATGTTCCCCCACACTATTTCTGGCCCCAAATCTGAGAGGCTATCCTTTTATCTGCCAGAGTTCTGAGATGGCATGTTGAATTTGTTACAATATTGCTTCTATTTTATCTTTTGACTTTTTAGCCATGAGACATGTGGGATCTCAACTCCCTGACCAGGGATCGAATCCTCACCCCCTGCATTGGAAGGCAGTTTAACCACTGGACCACCACGGAAGTCTCTGAGATGGCATGTTAATAATGAAGTACCTTCCACCAGTAATACAACCAGGAAGCCCGAGCCTTCTGTGCTGCACAACTAATCATTCCTCTTCATCACCTCACTTCATGCCCCACTCTTGGGTTTACTTCTTTACATTCTATGTGTATGTCTGTGTCCCTTAGGAGACTGCAAAATCTCAGCTCATCTTTGGTCCCTGGGAGCGGTTTCTGCTACAGTATCTGTACTGGATGGTCACCAGATCAAAGCCTTTCCTGTAAAAGGGAAATTTACTATATCCCCAAACCTTTCTAACCATGAAAACAGACTTCTTTCTTCTTTTTTTTTTTTAAACCAGACCAGACCTTTTCAGAACTCTTAACCCCTGGTCAATTCTCACCTCCTAAAAGAAAACAGAATACCCCTGCGCCCTCTCCTATGGAGATTAGAAAGGCAATCACCATGTTGACCTTTAATCTTCAGCGCTCTTCATGGGCTCTGCTGTCTAGATCCTTTATCATTTTTATCAGGCCCATACTCTAGCTTTCACTGCCCATCTTAAAATATGGTGCTTAGACCTATTCTATCAAGTAGAATGTAATTCCCTTGGTGGTGGAAATGACATCTATCACGGTATCACTGCCTAACAAAGTTTCTGGCTCATTGTAGGGGCTCAATAAATAGGACTAAATAAATGCATGAATATAAATAGTACCCCCCAGGCATAGTCTCACCCAGTTCATCTGAGACTGCCTCTTTTTATCATGACCGCAGGCTTCCTCTGTCCCACCAGTTCTCACTGCCACTTCCTGTCCTGTGTGCGACCACACAGGAAGGCGTCTGACTGTTCTCTCAGTCTTATCAGAGCAGTAGACTCTGTCCGTGAGGCTCATCTTCCTAAGTACTTTGTGAAGCTGCTGAAACACCCCAGGAACTGTCTCAGGACATACCATCTCCCTCAGCAACCAGGTGGGAAGCATAATCTCACCTCAGCCTAAAATTTTCCACGAGGTCTGTTCCTGCTTCCTCCAGACTCACTTCATGTCACCTACCACCCACCTCCACCATGCATCTGTACTCCAACCTCCTTGTTCCTTGAAGACACCAGGATTATTCTTGTCTCAAGACCCTGGCACATGCTTTTTCCTCTGCTCCAAAGGTTCTCTCTCAACCCCTTCACTCATCTGCACCCAAACATCATTTCCTCAGAGGAGTCATTCCTGACCCAGACTAGAATTGGGTATTATTTGATTTTCTTAGCATTGCACCTCTTTCCTACAGAGAAGGAATGATGGTTTATGATGGACTGTTTCTAAGTTTCCTAAGGGCAGGATAAGGACTTTACTTATTTTGATCGTTTCTATGTCACAGTATCTAAAATAGCACCAAATTCATAGTAGGTACCCAAGAACTATTTGTTGGTAGAAGAAGTCAGCCTCTCTCTTTCTAAACTCAAAAGCTCTGTGAGGACATAGACCATTATTTTTGCTGATCACAGTATGACTAAGGACTGCACAGTAGCTGGTGCAATAATCATATGAAAAAGGGGAAGGGTGGAGGGAAGGTATATTTAGGGAGTTTGGGACTGCCATGTACACACTGCTATATTTAAAATGGATAACCAACCAGGTCTTAACTGTATAGCCCAGGGAACTCCGCTTAATGTTATGTGGCAGCCTGGATGCAAGGGGAGTTTGGGGGGAAATGGAACTTGTTTGTGTATAGCTGAGTCTCTTTGCTGTCCACCTGAAATTATCACACCTTTAATCGACTATACACCAATATAAAATAAAAAGTTTATTTAAAAATAAATAAAAAATTAAAACTTCTGACAAAAAAAAGTCCAGGGCCAGAAAAATAAGGAAAGAAGAGAAACTTTTTCCAATTGCTTATCTTTCTCTGAGAATCACAGATTTCTAACATCTTACATCTACTCTAGGGTTTGGTATGACATATTTATATTTGATGCAGAATAAAACACAAAATATATTTAACTTTAAAAAACCAATCATGTGAATAAATAAGGAAGGAAAATAGGATGAAGGGGAAGAAGAACAGACAGAAGAGACAAAATTAGCAATATAATCCCCTTTACCAGGGCTTCCCAGGTGGCTCAGTGATAAAGAATCTACCTACCAATACAGGAAACATGGGTTCAATCCCTGGGTCAGGAAGATCCCCTGAAGGAGGAAATAGCAGCCCACTCCAGTACTCTTGCCTGGAGAATCCCATGGACAGAGGAGCCTTGAGGACTACAGTCCACGGGGTCACAAAAGAATTGGACACAACAGAGCAACTGAGTATGTACACACCCTCAAAAGGGTCTCAATTTGGCTAATAAATCATATGGTCACCATAGCTGTGTCTCACAATGTGTCATAGATATTTTTAGGTCAAAGAGCAAAGGATGAGAGAGATTAGGTCTTGGAAAGTTGCCATGTCTCTAGAGGAGTCACAAGGCAGTCAGAAAGCCAGATAAGGATAATTCACATTCTGGTAGTTCTAGAAGATTCTCAAGGAGCCTCAGGGGTGTTCTCAGTCTCCAATGGGCTGTTTCTATCTAAATGCTTATGGGAGGCTCAGATAGGGAACTGGCCTGGTACATTAGAGGAGAAATCAAAATATCTCCTATCATTTCCCTGTCCCATTAGACATGTGCACACACATGCACATGCACACAAACACAGACACACAGACACACACACACAGAGAAGATGGAAGCAGAGAAGTATGTGAGTTTTTCTATTTTCTCAAATCTCCAAAACTCAAGGCTTCCGACTTCAAACTTCTCATCTCATTCATATTCCCCAGGTTGAAACTGATGGAAGTCTTAAAAGAGAGAGACATGTTTGAGCCCAGATCTAAAGCAGTAACAGCTTTTCTGCCTTGTTCCTCTAGCTCTCCTTATGGCAAAGTTTTCAAAGTTGAAATTCTGTGTTCGTTATCAAGTTTAACAGAAGACAGAGTCAATGCACAACCTTTACGTTCTATGAACTAACGTAATTCTTGGAGTCCAAAAGCTGTGTTACAGTGTGCAGTAAGTTTCTTTTCCAAAAGTTCTTATCACCCTGAACTTATCTTTCTATGGATTGTAATGATAGGTTCCTGTAGCTGGAGTCACAGAGAGTGACTGAGATCCAACTCTTTCCACATCCTAGTATGAATTTTGCTGAACATACTTAACAGGAACAAATACTTTCAGTGCACATGCACGCACATGCATACACACACCCATAACCAATGTCTGTGTTTCTTTGTGTATATACACAAACACACATTTACACACACACACACACACACACACACACACCCCTGTATTCAGATTATACCACAATGCATATTTCCATGGGGATGGATGTTGCCACTCTTTATAGATGGATATGGTTCAACAAGCACACACACACACACACACACACATATATATGTTGATTTATGAATATTTACATAACATATTCATATAAGAATTTATATATTCACTCATTCATTCAACAAATATATCAAATGTCTCCTATGAGTCAGGCTCTGTTCTAGAGGCTTGGAATATATCTGCGAACACACAAGACAAATATCCTTGCCCCTTCTAGAAATTACATTCCAGGCTAGGGGGGACAATGTTAAAGAGTAAACATAATAAATAAATTAAATGCTATCTTAGAAGGTAAGTGCTACAATAGACTGAGATCAGAATGTGGCTGGAGTGGGTGGTTTGCAATTGTAAACAGGATAATAGAGTGCTATGTAGGTTTCATTGAGAAGCTGATTTTTGAACAAAGACATAGAAAGTGAGAGAATAGTCTATGTGATAGCTGTAGGGTAGGGTTTTCCAGTTATAACCACTGCAAAGACCTTGAGGTGACAATGTATCAGACGCTAAGGAACAGCAAGGAATATCTTAGAATGTAAAGATGGAGGGAGAATATGTTATAGGGAATATGGTCAGAGAAATGCTGGAGACCAGATCATATAAAGCATATAGGTAATATACAAAGTGCTGTGCATGTATATGGAGTACATGCACAGGCATGTTTGTATTTTTAGTCTTAAATGTACTTAGCCTTATGTGTATTTTTACTGTTGAAGTATGTTATACACATATAGAAAATTATAAATTGTATATATATATATGTGTGTGTGATATTCTTTTTATTATGTCTAGATATGCTATACCTATGATGATGGATGTCCATTCATATACTTATTGTGCAACTGAATGTTGCTGTTGTTGTTCAGTTACTAAATTGTGTCCAACTCTTTGTGATCCCATCGACTGTAGCCTACCAGGCTCCTCTATCCAAGGAATTTCCCAGGCAAGAATACTGGAGTGGGTTGCCATTTCCTTCTCCAGGGGATCTTCCTGACCCAGGGATTGAACCCACATCTCCTGCTTGGCAGGTAGATTCTTTACCACTGAACCACCTGGTAAGCCCGCAATTGAATGTACATGTGAGTTTATGGACTAAAGTGGCACCCCATATACGTGTGTGTGTGTGTGTGTGTGTGTATGCTTATGCACTACACTGGTGCACATGTCTACAGATAGTCATGTGTCACTGTAAATGATAAGAAAATCTCACACTTATATGAACTGTCTGCAAATTCATGGGCTTTGTCTGCAAGCAACTGGCAGAAGGCAGCTAGCCACGTCATTGCTCCTCACAAGAGAACCCCGCCCTCAGGCAGAAAGCAGCCATGCTGAATGGATGAGGAGACAGGTCTTAAAAGACTGTGAGTCTTGAGTCATGAGACTGGAGAAGACAGCAAAGCCATGAGCAGCTGAGAAAAATGCAAGGTTTTCTGACATCAATAAATTATTGACCTGATTGTGGCACTCAGTCATTTACCATGAGCATCAGAAGTGCCAGCCTGTTCTGTCAGTTCCTACTAGAGAATTGCTTTTATCTTTCTTACTCTTTTTCTTCCACTTGTTGCTGGCAAATAAATTGCTGATACACATGAATTTTAATTTCAGATTTTATTCTTAAAAAACATGGTGTATAGGGTAAGATATAACGTTGGGTTTTTTTTCCTATTTTCCATACTTGTCAGAGTTGTAAACTTAAAGCCAAGTTAATTAAAGTCAATGGAGAATGTATTTTTTTTATTAAACTTCTCTTGCTATTGATTTTGCCCTTTCATACAAACAGTACAGACTTAGCCCTCAAAATCAAAAATACTGTAGAGCAAAGAAAAGGAATAATCAAGCTCCCAAGATGATTTACAAACTCCAACACAGGATTTCAGAGGTGGCTAGGATTTCAGGGGTGGCTGAACTGGCAAGATGTTGAGAAACTAGGTCAGCTAAGGACAGACAGACCCAGCTGTGAGCCAGCTGAAATTTGTGAGGCCAAATTCCCAGGTATATTTGGCTTATAAAAGCTGTGGTTTCTTCACAGTACAAACATCTGGACCATTGCAATAGTCTCCTAATTTTTATTCCCATTTTCAGTCTACCCTCCAATCCATTTTCCATCCGGGATGTGGATGCATCTTCCCAAGGCATAGTTCTGATGATATCATTTGTAAGCTGAAAACTTTCAATGACTTCCTCTATCCAAGTATCTGCAAACTACAGCCCATAGGCCAGATCCAGACCACCACGTACTCTTGTAAATAAAGTTTTACTGGAACACAAACATGCCCTTTTGTCTATATATTTTCTATGGCTGTTTTCATGTTACAATGGCAGAGAGTAGAGACCATATCACCTTTACAGCCTGAAACATTTTCAATCTGCTTTTTTATGAAAAGAGCTTGCCAATCCCTCTAATGCGTTAAGTAAGAACCATAGTCTCAGTCTAGCATTTAAGACCTTCCAAACAATTGCTTGACTCATTGGAAAAGACCCTCATGCTGGGAAAGATTGAGGGCAAGAGGAGAAGGGGGCAACAGAGGATGAGACGGTTGGATGGCATCACTGACTCAATGGATATGAGTTTGAGCAAACTCAGGGAGACAGTGAAGGACAGGGAAGCCTGGCATGCTGCAGTTCATGGGGTCGCAAAGAGTAGGACATGACTTAGCATGTCTGCTAAGAACAAACAATTCCTTCCCACTTTAATTACTATTCTTCTTTTATTGATAACATGGCCCATGTTAGAATCATTTTGGACCAGTCAGTGCTTCCCAAACACTCAATAGCGGAGTGAAGATTGCTCCATGTCCATTGCCTCTTCTTCTGGTTATAGCACTTGAGTTTTGCTTTGGAAGACTGCTCCCCTTCAACTCTCAGTCTTTGTGGTTCTTGGGGGCTAACCCTATCTCTCACCCCCGTAAAGAATAATGACAAGAACTGGCAATTAGAGTATTCCATTCTTTGTATCATGCACGATTGATTCCAAAATAGTCATGTGACTGAAGCTACACCAATGGGGCATAATTTGTATTTACTTATTTCCCAAACTATTGGGAAAAGAAAACTATTTTTCCACTGAGGTTCTTGAGCCTATCAACTGTAACCAATACTAGGGAGAGATGACTTGAGAATTAAGTCAAAATAGAGGGAAGTAGTGCCACTCTAGATGAAGAATCTGATCCCAATGGCATATTGTTGGTATCTGGTTTGAACTATACCTGAAGCAAGACTACTTATATACTTCTTATGTGTAGGAAATGAGAAGGTCTCTTTTTGCTCTTGAGAAGGTTGAATAGGTTTCTGCCCCTTATAATCCAAACGGTGCTGCTGTAAACACTCCTCCTGTTTCCTTAACTATATGTCATTGCTCTGTCTCCTCCCTCAGCTTTGAATGCCTCCTTCCTGGTTCTCCCTGACTGTAATTTATCCTCTCTCAAACCTCATTTTTATGCAACCTTGCTCTTCCTCTCAATGAAGTACAGTCTCTTACTTTTGAGCTCCATAGCTTAATTCTACCTTTCTTGTCATCTAGACCCATACTTTGTGCCCATACTTTGTACTAAGTACATGAAAATGTTTGTTGAATAAATAAACAAACAAATTCCTTGTGTGGAGAGAATGATTCTCTTAACGATTAGATTTGAGATTAGCGTTTAGGGGCATGAGAAATGCCTCAGACTGAAGCGGACTTTCATTTGAAATCACAAAACTAGCTCTGATTGTTTAGTAGCATTAAATGTTTAGAAATGGTGCAGAAGCACACTGTGGAAAGCAGTATAGAGGTTTCTCAAAAAACTAAAAATAGAACTACCATATGATCCAGCAATTCTACTTCTGAGTATATATCCAAAAAAAAAAACAAAAACAGTAATTTGAAAAGATACATGAATCTCAATGTTCATAGCAGCTTTTCATAATTGTCAGGATGTGAAAACTAAGTGCTTATTAGCAGATGAATGTATAAAGAAGATGTGGTATCGACATACAATGGAATACTACTCAGTCATTAAAAAGAATTAAACTTTGCCATTTGTAGCAACATGGATGGACTTGGAGGGCATTAACGCTAAGTGAAGTAGGTTAGAGAAAGCAAAATTCTGTACAATATCACTTATATGTGAAATCTAAAAAGTACACCACTATTGAATATAAATAAAAAAAGAAGCAGACAACAAATCTAGAGACACTCTATTAATAGTCATAATTACCAATGGGGGGAACAAAGTGGGGAGGGGCAGTATAGAGGTAGGGGAGTAAGTTCAGTTCAGTTCAGTTCAGTCACTCAGTCATGTCCGACTCTTTGCGACCCCATGAATTGCAGCACGCCAGGCCTCTCTGTCCATCACCAGAGGTACAAACTATTAGGTGTAAAATAAAGTGCTGGTACAGTGGTTAAGACACTGCTTCCAACGCAGGGGGTGCAGGTTCGGTCCCTGGTCAAGAAATAAGATAACGCATGCTATGTGGTGTAGTCAAAAGATTTTTTAAAAAGATACAAGGATATATGTTATAATAACTATAAATAGAGTATAACCTTTAAAAATTGTGAATCACTATATTGTACACCTGTAACTTACATAATGCTATACTTCAATTAAAAAATTAAAATAGGTATGGTAATAAACTTAAAAATAAAGACATAAAAAAGAAGTGTTGCAAGAGCAGTACAAAGAGAGCTTATATCTTTTTCACCCAGATTTCTCAGTTGTCAACCCTGGGCTAAATCTTTGGTCCCCACCATACACACATAAACACACACACAAAAATCACACACATGCACACTAACTATTCTTGTTCTTTTTTTCAGTCTCTTGAGATCAGTGTGTGTATCTCCAAAACAGACATAAACCCTTTCCATCCTTATGGCACCACCATATACAGGCCACATTCAGCTGTTGCTCTAAACAGTGTCCATTTTTTACTTTGTGATCTAGAATCCAAATCAGTATCAGCCATTGCACTTAGTTGTTATGTCTCTTGAGTTCCTCCATCCTTTCGAGTCTTTCTTGAACTCGACAGGATGACAAGCCTTTCATTCCACAAGATGTCGCTCAATCTGGGTTCATCCAGTGTCTCCTCATGACCAGACAGACCCAGAGCATGTATTTTTGGCAGAAATAGCATAGACTTGCTGCTGTTTCTCATACTGCATTCCATGGAGAGGTACCTAATGCCACTCTGGCCAACCCCAGATGATGCCAAACCTTGATCACCTGGTCAGATCACTTTCTGCCAGTTTTTTTCACTCTAGAGTCGCCATATTTATCTTTGTGACTGATAAATATTTTATAGTAAGTTATTCCAAAGTAACCAAAATCCTGTACTTCCATAAGCCTCCACTCGCCTGCTTTGGAATTTATCAATAATCCCTACTTGAAACAGCCACCACCCTGGTAAGGACTTTCTATATTCCTCACCCCCACTAAATTTATAATTTATTAGTTGACATTTTACTACAAGGGGCTTCCTGGGTAGCTCAAACAGTAAAGAATCTGCCTGCAATGCAGGAGACCCGGGTTCAATCCCTGGGTTGGCGAGATCCCCTGGAGAAGGGCATGGCAACCCACTCCAGTACTCTTGCCTGGAGAATTCCATGGACAGAGGAGCCTGGTGGGCTCCAGTCCATGGGGTCACAAAGAGTTGCACACAACTGAACGACTAACATGACACAACAGCATTTTACTACAAGGAAGAACTTTCTTTTCTCTCCCTCTTTCTCTCTCTCTTCACTATAGATGCAATAATTCCTATTTTCTACAACAGAAGGCAATCTGTTATAATCATTTAATTCTTAAAGTGTCCTAGATTTTGTCAGCAGGAGCCCCTGGTTCCAATTTCCTTTTGACTTATCCCCATATTCTTCGAGCACTTTCCTACTTTCAGTTGCCAAAAATCTGGGAGCTCATGTTACATTTGTCTTGCCCCAGCTCTGGAGTCAACCTTTTTTCCAAGGGGCCTTGACTCCTTTTAGTGGAAAACTCTATTTGAAAAGCAAGATATGAGAGCCTGGTGTACTCATTGCTCCTGGAATGGCATTGTTCCTAAGCCCTTTTAGCAGATACAGGTAAGAAATGCGCACATATACACATACATTAACACGCATGTATAGACATACATTTATATACATCTATGTCTATTTCTATATCTATTGATAGGTAGGTAGAGATTTCAAAACAAAGCTATGAATTTACTCTATCTCCAGTTCCAACCTAACACCTGAGATTTCTTTCTTCCTTCCTTTTCCCATATTTATAAATGTCTTCTCTGATTATGCTCAATATTGACTCTAATATTTAAAAAAAAGAACTTGAAAGCAAGAAATTCTTGACTTTGCCTTTCACTAGAGAGCTGAGAATGTGTTCAAGATACAAGGACTAAATAGATCATTGCTGTCCTTTGGTGCCTGGGTCATGTAAAACCTGGCTTTGGCAGTGGAACTACTGACTGGAAAACTTTTCAGGAAATCAGGAGGCTAATTGTCTGCCTTGCTGTCTAAACTCTCTACCTGGCAATAGCCCCTCTTTAATCGGTCTCGTAGGCTTCTTAAAAGGAGAAATGAAAAAATATTTTCAAGATCTCTCTGTGGCTCTCGAGAGATGGATGCTGTTTATATACAAAGAGTAATCATTGTTGCTGTGTGGAAAAAAATGTTTTCCAGAATCTCTGCTCTTCTCAGGCTGCTAAAGAGGTGAGGCAGCTACCAATGGCATTAGGTGCAATGACATAAGTCAAAATGAATTACAAACAACCCTCAACTCCCATATTTTTTTTCTTTTATTTATTTTACTTAAAAAAATACTGTATACCACAAGGAATGCAAGTGAACCTGTGTTGTTACTTAAAGGCACAAACCTTTTAATCCCCTGGTCAAGCAGGGCATGCTGTCTGGGGTAAAGCAGACAACAAGCAGAAAAGTCCGAGTGGCCTTGATCCAAGATCTGTCTTTTCTTCAACTTTAACAACCCAGAAAGGGACACTCTCTCTTGCTAAGTCCCTTCTTTGGGAAGGAGGAAATTGACTAGGCCCAAGAGGTTTCCATTAAATGGACTGAATGACTTTCTCAGCATCACACGAGGTGATACATGTAGAATCAGGTCTCAACCAAAGAATGCTATGGTCTTTGTTCATCTAACAGCTGCCCCGTGGCCCCCAGATCTAGGTTTCATAGACCACGATTATCCATTGATAGCTATATTTCAGGCCACTAAACCTACAGACATACATAAACATGATCTCTATTTCTGGCCCTTCCTGGGATCACACAGAATAGCCAAATGGAAGAACCATCTAATTTCCTCATTTTATAAACGAGAACACAAAGGTAAGCAGATTTGTCCAAAAGGGGTTCTACTCTACTGTGCTTTACTTTTCCTTGTATTAGTTCTCCTGCATTTAAAAGCTAAATCTTGGTTAAGGGTCAGCTCTGGATTTAGCTACCTTTCCAGATATCACATTTCTTCCAAATTTTTATGATAAAAGGAAATGCTATCCTAACCCTTTCCTCTCATTCAGTCTCACACTGCATGCCTAGTGCATCCATGCATGTGGCATAGTGCAAAACACACTAAAATGACTCTCATCCTGGCTCTGCCACCAACAGCTGGGTGACATTGGGCAGGTCCATTAACCTCTCTGAACCTCAGTTTCCTTATCTGTGAAATGAAGGTATTGAGTTAAAATATCCATTCATTCCACAACCACATATAGAACAAAATAGAAATGCCCTCCTCCGCTCACCTAGTTTATTTGATCTTAAGCCATGACCTTAGATGGGCTTTCCTGGTGGCTCAGACCATAAAGAATCCACCTGCAATGCAGAAGAGGTAGGTTCGATCTCTGGGTTGGGAAGATTCGCTGAAGAAGGTAACGGCAACACAACGCACTCCAGTATTCTTGCTTGGAGAACCCCATGGACAGAGGAGCCTGGTGGACTACAGTCCATAGGGTTGCAAAGAGTCAGACACAAATGAGTGACTAAGCACATGTGTATGCGTGACCTTAGATAAGTTACCAAATCTACCATGAACTCAGTTTTCTCAACTGTATAGTGGGAATAACAGAATTACCTACTTCATTGCTTTGTTATGAAGACTAAGAGATGACTATGTAAAGCACTTACAAAAGTAATTGGCACTTAAGGCAAGCTCTCAAAATTTGCTGACTGTTTTCATTATTGTAGCTATTAACATCCTTATTGCCCTGTCTCCCTGCTCCGAGGCTTACACTTTTTCCTCTACTTGACTTGAGCTTCCTCTCATCTGTTAATTCAAATCCTACCTGGCTTTCAGGACCCGGTTCAAATACTCTTCCACAAAGCCCTGCCTAATTCCCTCCAAACTCTTCCTTGGAACCTTCACCCATGGTCCTCTGAAATCTCACCCTCATTTGAATATGTATTATCTCCTTCTCTAGGCTCCTGGAGGGCAGGGCTTCCATCTGACTGATCTTTAATCCAAGAACCTAGCACAGAACCCAGCAACTTGTAGGGAAGTAGTAAATATTTGTTGAATGAATGAGCTATATAACATTGCTTATATAGCAGATCTACTTGGTTGTATAAATAGTTGCACTGGTTTCATATCAATACACCCGAGAGAGATTTTTTCCTAAGTGTTGTTAATAAAACAACTGATGATGTAGACCAAAAATATACATTAGTAATGCCAAATGCTGCTCCTTAGATTACTTCAAGTTATCTTTGGAGATCTTTTAGATATAAAAAATCTGATGCCCTCCTCCAAAACATTCTGACTCAGTAGATCTTCTTGGGAGTGGAGAAAACCCCCAAAATTGTTCTTTTTGAAAAGTTTCACAAATGATTGTGATGTGTAACCAAAATGTAGATGCTCAAATGTATATTACACTGTAACAATGTTCCCAATTTTTCTCCCTCAAATAACTATTTAAATACACAACCATATAACCTGAAAGGTTTTTTGCTTTTTATGTTCATCACAATCAATATTTTCTTTGCACACTGAGGATCCTCAGTGAGTGATACCAGTCATTAAGAGGGAGCATATTGGAAAGATGAAATACTCTAATTGGCAAAAGATGTAGGTTCTAGAACACACATAGGAAAATACGTATGAAATTTGAATAACCTACTTTTCCTCTCTGAGTTTTAATTTCCCCATTTTAAAAATTCAAGCAGTTATAACAGCAGCATGAAGCTAGTTTGGAGATCATGAGGTCAGCTTGGCTATTCAGATTCATCCCAGTACTGCTTGATTTGCTGGTAGAGCCCTGTTATAAGTGAAAGTATTGTGAGGGCATCATGGAAGTAAGTTGAGAAAATGCTGGTTTTCCAGAGTCTTTAGAGGGGCAGGGGCTTTTCTTCACTGTTTGGAGGCACAATCAACAGCTTTATGTATAAACTGTGCTCCGAGTCACAGAATTTCAAAAGCCCCTCTGGTGCCCCTTTATGGTTTAGATGTCAGGGAAATGCTAATTGTATTCAACTCAATTGATGCTTTTAAACTGTGGTGTTGTAGAAGACTTTTGAGGGTCCCTTGGACTGCAAGGAGATCAAGTCAGTCAATCCTAAAGGAAATCAAACCTGAATATTCACTGAAAGGACTGATGCTGAAGCTGAAACTCCAATACTTTGGCCATCTGATATGAAGAGCTGACCCAGACCCTGATGCTGGGAAAGATAGAAGACCAGAGGAGAAGAGCATGGCAGAGGATGAGATGGTTGGATAGCATCACTGACTCAATGGACATGAATTTGAGAAAACTTGAGGAGATAGTGAAGGATGGGGAAGCCTGGCGTGCTACAGTCCATGGGGTCACAGAGTCAGACATAACTTAGCGACTGACAAATAACAACAAAATTCAACTCAAACCATCTCTACTAGCTTAAGGCCTTTTGGTTACAAGTGACAGAAACACAACTCAAATTATTCTAGGCTGAATAGATTAAGCAGACTTTCCATTAAGTTTTAAGAATAGCTGAAATTGGGCTTTCCTGGTAGCTCAGTGGTAAAGAATCTGCCTGCCAGTACAGGAGACAAGGGTTCAATCCCTGGTCTGGAAAGATCCCACATGCTGAGGGACAACTGTGCCCATGTGTTTGCTCAAGTGCTCTAGAGTCTAGGAGCCGTAACTACTGAGCCCGCGAGTCAAAACTCCTGAATCCCGAATGCTTGAGCCCATGCCCCATAACAAGAGAAGCCATCACAATGAGAAGCCTGTGCACCGCAACTAGAGAGTAGCCCCCTGCTCACCCCAACTAGAGAAAAGCCTGAACAGCAACATCAACACAGCCAAATAAATAAATAAAAAATTTTTTAAATAGCTGAAATTAAAAACTCAATTGTTGCAAGAGCTTTCTCATCGCTTGTCTCTGTGGCTCTCTGCATATTACCTGTGTGTGTTCAGCCAAGCTTCCTCCACACCACAGGCAATGTGGATGATACTTATCTTTGCATCATTGCCCCCAGAAAGGGACTGCCTTTTTCTTGTTCCAGTTTGGAAATTCTGGGGAAGACCTCTGGCCTGACTTGGATCATGTGTCCATACTCTGAGTCAATCACCTAGACTGTGGAGAAACAAGTTCTCTAAGTGTCAACTGCTATTCCTATAACAAAGTTTAAGTAAGAGGGCAAGAAATTTTGCCCCCAAGGAGGGGTTACTTCCAGGAAAAGGATGAGTGCTGGGAAAGCCAAACAATCAGAGTCCAGTGCACTGTTCTGTAGGCATTTGCTGCTGTTGCTAAGTCGCTTCAGTCGTGTCCGACTCTGTGCGACCCCATGGACGGCAGCTCACCAGGCTCCGCCGTCCCTAGGATTCTCCAGGCAAGAATACTGGAGTGGGTTGCCATTTCCTTCTCCAGTGCATGAAAGGGAAAAGTGAAAGTGAAGTCGCTCAGTCGTGTCCGACTCTTAGTGACCCCATGGACTGTAGCCTTTAGGTAGATATATATAAAAGAGTTGCCAGCTAGCCACCTTTCTGAAATATAACTTCATGAAATACATCTTGGTTCTGCTACCAACTAGCTGTGTGACCTTGGGCCACATTCATCATTCATCTCTCTATGTTCTGGTTGCTTACATAAATGACTATTTCCTCTACTTGACTAAGGTTTTTGAGATCAAATAGTAGTTATTATTCATATTAACATCTGCAGGATCCAGTACAAAGTCTGGCCCTTAATAATTACCTGATCTTGTGTTGTGTTATTTTTTTTAATCATATACAAGCAAAGTTTTTGATGTGGCTTACTGCGATGTGCCACTTACTGTGGCTTACTTACGACAATTAGATTTTTTTAAAGATATAGAAAGTGAAAAGTGAAAGTCACTCAGTCGTGTCTGACTCTTTGCTACCACATGGACTATGCTGCTGCTGCTAAGTCGCTTCAGTCATGTCCGACTCTGTGCGACCCCGTAGATGGCAGCCCACCAGGCTCCGTCGTCCCTGGGATTCTCCAGGCAAGAATACTGGAGTGGGTTGCCATTTCCTTCTCCAGTGCACGAAAGGGAAAAGTGAAAGTGAAGTCGCTCAGTCGTGTCCAACTCTTAGCGACCCCATGGACCGAAGCCTACCAGGCTCCTCCATCCATGGGATTTTCCAGGCAAGAGTACTGGAGTGGGATGCCATTGCCTTCTCTGACATGGACTATACAGTCCATGGAATTCTCCAGGCGAGAATAATGGAGTGGGTAAACATTCCCTTCTCCAGGGGCTCTTCCCAACCAAGGGTTCGAACCCAGGTTCCCTACATTACAGGCAGATTCTTTACCAGCTGAGCCACAAGGGAAGCCCAAAGACAGTGAAGGGAATATAAACAAATGGGAAGGAAAGATAAAGCGAAGAGCACAGCATAAAGTCCTGTTAGGAGGCAATAAGAGATATGTGTCTTAAAGCTTCCTGGCAGTCAGAGTAAGGATGGATGTTGAGATGACCCTATGATTAGAGCTGCTAGACACTATAAAAATAAAAATAATAGGATGCCAAGTTAAATTTGAATTTCTGTTTTTAAAAACTGAATAACTTTAGTGTAAGATTTCCTATATGATATCTGGGAAATATTAATACAAAAAAAAAATTTATTGTTCACCAGAAATTCAACGTTATCTGGGTTTCCTGTATCTTACCTGACAATGGCGGTGGTTTAGGTGGTTTAGTCGCTAAGTCATGTCCGACTCTTGTGACAATACTACCTGACAATACTAATGGTAACTATGTTTTCCATGACCAAAGTATAACGAACACACCAATTGCTCAGGTTAAATAGGATTTATTTTTTCGCAACACTAGGTTCCCACTAATAAAGTTCCCAAGAATGGGAATTAACAAGGTACTTAATGATGCTTGATTAGCTGAGACCCCAGACTTTCCCAGTCCTGGTTTCCTCTCTAGGCAACACAAGAATTTGACTCAATGATCTGCAAGGGTCCTCCTTGTACCAGTGCCCTGTGATTGCTCCAGTCTATGATTTTCCAGGCCTGGACTGTGCCTTTTGACTAGAATGGCCCTGTTGGAGCCAAAGGCTACAGACTGGACACTTTGATTTGCTGAATTCTTTACTTCACCCAGGAAGCTGGCCGAAGTCATGCTCTGATTCCCCCAAAGCTTTCATTGTAACTCCAGCTGGTGGCTCTGGCACCCACCCCTGAAGAGACTGGAGTCTACTTCTCTTTGTCTCTCACTGTATGTGTGCCTTTACTGTAGAACTCTGAGTCCAGCAGTGGCTGCAGGTTTCCTGAGGAGAGGTTAGCTGAAGGCTAGGGTAGGAGGACTTCTAAGGAAGCAAAGACAGCTCAGGGAAACAAAGTAACTTATCCTGGTGGCAAGGCAGGTGAGTCACTGGGCAACAACTCTTATCTAAATTCTATAGCTTTTCACGACCCAGATAATCACGATGGTGTGATCACTCACCTAGAGCCAGACATCCTGGAATGTGAAGTCAAGTGGGCCTTGGAAAGCATCACTATGAACAAAGCTAGTGGAGGTGATGGAATTCCAGTTGAGCTATTTCAAATACTCAAAGGTGATGCTGTGAAAGTGCTGTACTCGATATGCCAGCAAATTTGGAAAACTCAGCAGTGGCCACAGGACTGGAAAAGGTCAGTTTTCGTTCCAATCCCAAAGAAAGGCAATGCCAAAGAATGCTCAAACTACTGCACAATTGCACTCATCTCACATGCTAGTAAAGTAATGCTCAAAATTCTCCAAGCTAGGCTTCAGCAATACGTGAACCGTGAACTTCCAGATGTTCAAGCTGGTTTTAGAAAAGGCAGAGGAACCAGACATCAAATTGCCAATATCTGCTGGATCATCGAAAAAGCAAGAGAGTTCCAGAAAAACATCTATTTCTGCTTCATTGACTATGCCAAAGCCTTTGACTGTGTGGATCACAATAAACTGTGGAAAATTCTGAAAGAGATGGGAATACCAGACCATCTGAGCTGTCTCTTGAGAAACCTGTATGCAGGTCAGGAAGCAACAGTTAGAACTGGACATGGAACAACAGACTGGTTCCAAATAGGAAAAGGAGTACGTCAAGGCTGTATATTGTCACCCTGCTTATTTAACTTATATGCAGAGTACATCATGAGAAACGCTGGGCTGGAAGAAACACAAGCTGGAATCAAGATTGCCAGGAGAAATATCAATAACCTCAGATATGCGGATGACACCACCCTTATGGCAGAAAGTGAAGAAGAACTAAAGAGCCTCTTGATGAAGGTGAAAGAGGAGAGTGAAAAAGTTGGCTTAAAGCTCAACGTTCAGAAAACTAAGATCATGGCATCTGGTCCCATCACTTCATGGCAAATAGATGGGGAAACAGTGTCAGACTTTATTTTTGGGGGCTCCAGAATCACTGCTGATGGTGATTGCAGCCATGAAATTAAAAGACGCTTACTCCTTGGAAGGAAGGTTATGGCCAACCTAGATAGCATATTTAAAAGCAGAGACATTACTTTGCCAACAAAAGTCCGTCTGTTCAAGGCTATGGTTTTTCCAGTGGTCATGTATGGATGTGAGAGTTGGACGGTGAAGAAAGCTGAGCGCTGAAGAATTGATACTTTTGAACTGTGGTGTTGGAGAAGACTCTTGACAGTCCCTTGGACTGCAAGGAGATCCAATCAATCCATCCTAAAAGAGATCAATCCTGAGTGTTCATTGGAAGGTCTGATGTTGAAGCTGAAACTCCAATACTTTGGGCACCTCATGCGAAGGGTTGACTCATTGGAAAAGACCCTGATACTGGGTAGGATTGGGGGTGGGAGGAGAAGGGGACGACAGAGGATGAGATGGTTGGATGGCATCACCGACTCGATGGACATGGGTTTGGGTAGACTCCGGGAGTTGGTGATGGATAGAGAGGTCTGGCGTGCTGCAATTCATGGGGTTGCAAATAGTCAGACACGACTGAGTAACTGAACTGAACTGATAGCTTTTCCATCATATAATGCTGTCTCACAAAAAAGTTAACAGAACCTCTAAGGAGATTGATCAGTTTTCCACAGTGAGACATAAGAATTTTTCAGGACTGTGATTAGAACTTGTTGCTCTAGTGAAGCTCTCTGAGTTTAGATTCATTTCCTCACCTACAATCTTATTGGGATTATTTTGAAGGCTGAATGATTTAGAAGAGTGTCTGGAAAATCCTCTCTCCTTTCTGGAATCAAAAATTTTCTGATTCAGCAATCCTACTCCTGGACACATATCCAGAGAAAACTCTAATTCAAAAAGGTACATACACCCCAATGTTCACATCAGCACTATTCACAACAGCCTAGACATGGAAGCAATCGAAATGTCCACTGACAGATGAATGGATACAGAATATGTGGTACATATATACAGTGGAATATTACTCAGCCATAAAAATGAATGAAATAATGCCATTTGTAGCAACATGGATGGACCTAAAGCTATCACACTAAGTGAAGTAAGTCAGACAGAGACAGACAAATATCATAGGATATTACTTATGTGGAATCATAGGATATTATGTGCAACCTAAAATATGATACAAATGAACTTATTTACCAAATAGAAACAGACCCAAGACATAGAAAACAAATTTCTTGTTAGCAAAGGGAAAGGGTTAGGAGGGATAAATTAGGGGTTTAGGTTTAGCAGATACAAACTACTGTATATAAAATAGATAAACAACAAAGACCTACTATATAACACAGGAATTATACTCAATATCTTAAATTATAATGGGAAGGAATATATATCTGAATCATTTCGCTGTACACCAGAAACTAACACAACATTGTAAATCAACTATATTTCAATTTAAAAACAAGTTTGGGACTTCCCTGGCCGTCTAGTGGTTAAGACTCTGCTCACCTACTGCAGGGAGCACAGATTCAATCCCTGGTTGGGGAACCAATATCCCACATGCCAAGCAGTTGGCCAAAAAGTTTTCTGGTACATGCTCCATACTGGTGATTTTGGGGACAAAATGTTAGGCTTGCAAGCTCAGACCTCTAGGCTGTCCTTCCAACCTCTTCCCTTGGCTTCTGTCTACTCTGAGATGACCTAACTCAGCAGTCACACAACTGTGTGCATTTCCCCAAAGACAGCCACACTCTCCAGAACTTTGAGTCCTTCCCTACCACCTTCAAGATATAGCTCAAGAGTCACCACCTGTGGGAAGTTTTTTCTAAACCCTCAGTCAAAGCAGGCATTGCCCAGAAGCTCAGCATGCCTACAGCTCTTACCCCACTAGACTGTGATTCTGGGTTTATACATCTCTCCTCCAGTAAATCATAAATTCTTTACACAAAGCTTTGTTTGTTTGCTATGTAGCCCAGCATTTAATGTAGCACCTCACATGAAGTTGGAGCTCAGGAATTATTTGTTGAAAGGAGGAAAGAGGAAAAGATGGAAATGATGAATGAAGGGAGAAAGGGAAGAAGAAAGAATGTTCTTTGCTGTCTTCAGAACGAAGGAAGTCCAGTGAGGTTTTGTGATTCTCTCGGGAGCCTCTTTTAACAGTTTTGTTTGTTTGTAGGCTTTATACATCATCAATTATAGTAAGTTCCCATTGTTTTCAATATTGAAGCATTAGGATTATGACTTCAAAGTGTCAGGACCAGGCCACGATGTCTGAATCAGGATTGGAGACTCTTTGGGAGGAAGTGGAGTTCTTTGGTCTTTTTTGCTTGTACTTTCAGGCGTAGTTCAGTTTGCCCCACATAATATAAAGACAAATGCAATTAAAGCCATTTGTCAGTGCCATTCACTCACACATCTGGTCAAATTCCTGAGTCCTGCCCATGTTCCCTCCTAATTTTATTTTTTTAATACTGTTTCATCTTCTGCAACCCCCAACCACTGGCTTGGGCTAAGCTCTCAGCCCTCCCATCTGAACTACTGCCATAATCGCTTTGTAGTCAATCATTCCCCATGCTTCACCAACCCTGACCCCTCCTCTGCCTGCCCAACAGAATGCGTTTTCTCAAACTCAGTCTTAAGTTGCTTAATTGTCTTTGTTGCTCTCATCACTGACAAAGTAGATTTCCAAACTTTAATTGGAAAAGGAAACTTTAGTGTGTCATTATAAGACTTCTCATAATTTGTTCTCAGCGCTGCCTATTCTTACCATCTTCAAACCCCAATAAAGTACCATGTGTATTAGTTTACTAAAGCCTCTGTGACAAAGGACTACAGACTAGATGGCTAAGCAACAGAAATGTACTGTCCTACAAATTCCAGAGGCTAGAATTTCAAGAGCAAGGTGTTGATTCCTTCTGAGGGTCATGAGGGATGAATCTGTTCCAGGCTCCTCTCCTTGGCTTATAGATGGTGGTCTTCTCCCTGTGTCTTCACACAGTTCTCCCTCTCTATGTGTATATGCCCAAATGTCCTCTTTTTAGAAGGACTCCAGGCAATATGGATTAGGGTCCACCCTAATAACCTCCATTTATCACCTCCGTGAAGACCCTGTTTCCAAATCAGGTCACATTCTATGTGTTGGGGACTAGGATCTCAATATATGAATTTAGGGGGACACAATTCAACCCATAACATCACCTCACCAATTTGTTTCCTACTTCCAAGTTTTTACACATGTTGGACCATTTCCTTAGGCTTTTTTTTTTTTTTTTTCCCACCAATGCCTCAATTTCTACAGGTAGAGTGGATAAACTCAATTTTGTGTTTCTCCTCCTTCCTGTTCACCATTTCTTTGTATTCCTCACAGTACATCTTTCAGTGAATGGATGATATTTATTTGTTTTCATGTCCATCTCCTTATCTGTTTGTTCTCTCTTCTCAAGGACAGACATGATCTAATTTGCCATTTTGTTCCCAGCACCTAACACAGTTCCTGGCACACAGTAGGATAATTAAGTGTTTGAGGAAAATTTCTGATGAGCCAGAGGAAGTGACACATAACCTAAATCCCAAGGGAAGTCTAAAAATTATCCAAATGAAGAAAATGAGGAAAAGCCTTCCAGGCCTGCCCAGAGAAGTGATGCAATAAGGTATATTTGTGAAACAACTAGTATATAAAGTAGTGGGTTAGAGATGACAGGAAATATGGCTACAAATGGAGACAGAAGCAGTTCATGAAGGTTCCTGTGAGTTAAGGAGTTCTACCAGTTTTTTATACTCATTCAGTCCTTTATACACACATGTGCATGTTATGGACTGACTTCCTAGCATTTCATATTAAATCATTGAGAAGGCTTAAGCAAGGAAGGTGCATGATAATCTTTGTTTATTCAATATTAATTTTAACAGCAAAACAAAGACCGACCCAAGAGAGTCAAGGCTGGAAACAGGGAGGCCATTGAAGCCATTAGCCTGGCCCAGGCCAGAGACAATAAGAAAAGAACTCAGAGCAGAGATTACAGAGATTGAGAGGAGAGGGTGAATCACAGTGACACTGATCAGATAAAAATGGGTAAATTGGTGATGGCTTGAACATAAGATGGAGGAAGGAGAGACGGATAAATTCCTGGTCTGGCTGGATGACTGGGTGGATGATGGAGCCATTTGTAAAAACTTCAAAGACAGAGGAGAAGCACTTAGAAGGAAGTTAGGGGTATGATGTTTTAGCAGATAAGATATGGAGGAGGTCAAAAAGTTTAGTTGAATTACAGGCACTCAAGGGATATCCAATTGCATAACCAGGGAGATGGACATTCCTTTATTGTTGTTGTTCAGTCGCTAAGTCATGTCCCTACCAGTCTGGAACTTGAGAGAGATCTTAGCTGGAGATGGGGACTCTAGAGTCACTTACATAGAGAGGAGAGCTGAAGTCATGGGAGTAGATCTCATAATCCAGGGAAAATGTACAGAGAGAGGAGAGATAGGAACTAAGGATGAACACCTGGCCCCCGTATCAGCAGTCCAGCGGCTGTTGCTCTGTCCTATTTCTTCGTAACCATATATTTGGAAGACTACTCCCTTTCTAGGCTTGCATTAAATATGGCCATCTAGGGGCACGTTAGTTTACAAAGATAAATGCAATCTAAGGCAAAAAAAAAAAATAGCCTTTGGTGATCCTATTTTATTCTCATTTATTTTGCTAATTTTGTTTTGTTTGTTATTTGACACGCCAAAATGCTAAATATTTAGTCATTATTCATAAACCAAAAATCCCCTGGGAGTTCATGCACAATTACAATTGCTATAATTAGGTTAAATAAAATGCAACAGGTGAAGGTTAAAATCTGCCCCCTCTCCCTGCCTCCTTGAAAGGAACAAGGGAAGTCAAATTTTTACCTGGCAGAAATCCCATGTAATTATCACATCAAATTGAGTGCTGGGATCCTCCACTTTCAGAGATAAAAAAATAACTGGGAATCATTAGTGGACATGCCACAATTAATCTTCATTAAGAGTCAGCCAGTTCCAGATTCTATTCCAACAAACTACACACCTCCTCTCTCACATCTTGGTGCCTCTAGTATAGTACAGCCTCCACTGGTAGGGTATAGCCATCTAGCCTAGAACATGCATGAATATTGTTGACTAGCCTATTTTTCCTCAATAACATCAAAGTAGGTGAAGATGATTAGTTTAGTTTTTGACTGCTTTATGTGTCTGTTCTCAAATATCCTCTCCAAATCACCTATAAGGTGGAAACTGTACTGATTTTCTAACTAATACTCTTGTACTATAAACTAACTTTGACTTTGACTGTCATTCTCAGAATAAGATTATTGGCATGGTTTCCTTGCAGGTTAAGCTTTCTACTGGTAGTTCCTACAGTAACACAATCAAGACCTTTGACCTCCAAATCCCACTTCACATTGTACTGAGAACATGATCCAAAAGGAAGAATACTTTGTGTGCCAGAGACATTCACTGAAATAATATCTATCATAGAAAGATAATATCTCACAAATGGAGATGAAAGAAATAAATATCCATTTACCAGAATTTTATACAGCTCTTCAGTTCAGTTCAGTTCAGTCACTCAATCGTGTCCGACTCTTTGCGACCCCATGAACCGCAGCACGCCAGGCCTCCCTGTCCATCATCAACTCCTGGAGTCCACCCAAACCCATGTCCAGTGAGTCGGTGATGCCATCCAACCATCTCATCCTCTGTCGTCCCCTTCTTCTCCTGCCCTCCATCTTTCCCAGCTCTTACAACAGCATATGAAGAAAGAGCTAGGTGGGGGGAATTAAAGGAGATACCAATAATATTTCTATAATAAGCACAAGTGTATAAAAATGATAGCTATATGGATTAAAAACTTTAAGAGAACTTACATAAATAGTTTTTAAAAGGAAATTTTGTAGTTATTTGTTGACTTCCATCTATTTATTATTTTATATATATATATAAATTCTGTATAAAAGCCCTATGTGGAAGATGTCATCACTGCTGTCTTCATTTAACAGAAGAGGACAGTGGACTCAAGAATCACTCAAGACCAGTTTTTATATGTTGCAATGAAATGATTATGAATGGATTATCTTCTTTTCACTGTGTTTTTCATGAATGATACTGAATCATTTAAAGCAAATTTTCTTTTAATATTTGCTAGAAAGAATAGAATAATGAGCTTCGTCTTACAATAAATAACAGAACCAGTTCATTTTAAATTCTGTGGTTAGAAATGTAACCTCTAGAAGTGGCTCCTTCTTCTTTGACCATTGCAGAAAATGCCCTCTAACTCATTTTGGCAGAGAGCATCTCCACCCTCTGCCCCTGGGGTTCAGATGGACTGGTCTAGTCACCTTCCCCCTCATGACTTTCCGCATTGTCACTGATGACAGTGACCAAGAATCTCTGTTGGTTGTTAATAGGATACAAGAAAATGGGTGGAGCCATCTGTTTGAGTGAAAATGTGAAATGCAAGAAGGAAGGAGCCCTGTGGTTCTCCCTTCCTTGGTTGGCCGCAGCCCCTTTAAGCTAACACAAGCAAGCTCACTCAGTGCATCACCCAGAGAAAAGACTTGACGACTCACTTAAATGACTGACCTATTTCTGGGATCTCTGTTGTTGCAAATTACAAGAATATACTGTGTGCATTTTCAGGTAATTTGATACTATTGCCTTAAAATTCGCCAGTTCCGCCTCCTCCCTCCCTTCTTCCCTCCCCTGTTCAAATGGAATATCTGACCTTTTCCCTTGGCAGCCTGCTTCTCTTTTCCAGGTAACTGATGATGATTTTATACCCTGGATGATAATCAATATGTAGAAGCTGTCTTTATTGATTTGGATAAAACCACCAATTATGGCTATTTTGAGCAGAGCTCAATGAGATTAGATGTGATTATACTGCAAAGGGGTGTGAGCCCGCTGGCAGCCTGGCTGCTGTGAGGCTATTTAATTGTTACACATGCAAATAGGGTCCTATGACACAGCACCCACACGGTGGGCACTGTCTCCACCCTTTGTAGACCAGAACCTCCAAGCTAGACCTCCAGGCTCTGCATGTTTCAGACTACACTTAGGACCCCCATGAACCTGTCTCAGAGACAGCAAAGAGAATGATTCAAAGAGAAGCCATGGCCTGCATCAAACCTATTTACTCCAGTCACCACTCTGTCATTTACCCAGAAATCAGAAGCAGCAACAATTCCAAGAATATATAGATTTCAGGCAGATTGGTAAGAATGTCAGGAGACAAGAAGGAAGGACATGGCAGGCTATAGCTCAGACAGATTTGCTTGGTTTAGAAGGCCCTTCCCATTCCCCCCTCACATCCTGATAGTCCTAGATTGACTGTTACACCTCCTTGGAAGCCCCTTAATATGGTATGAAAGACACCATTATATTCCAGTGATTAGGAACATGGATTTGGGAGCTTATTCCTACTTTTTTTGCTGTGGTTTTACACCAATTACCAAAACTTTCTGTGTTCAATTTGCAAAGTAGGATCAATAACAGAATACTTAGAATTCTACTTGGCCCTCTGTCCCTAACCCTCGGTTTGCATGGAAAAAAGCAGTGGAGGGATTTCCCTGGTGGTGCGGTGGCTAAGATTCTGCACTCCCAACGCCGGGGGCCCAGGTTTGATCCCTGGTCGGGGAACCAGATCCCACATGCTGCAACTAAGAGTTCACATGCCACAACTAAGACCCAGTGCAGCCAAACAAATAAATAAATAAATATTTTTTTTTTAGAAAAAGGAGAAGCACTGGAGCCATAGACCTGAGTGCACACCTCTGCTCTCTACACTTAACCGCCTATATAACCTATACCTACATCCCTTCACCCACAGCAGCTACGTAACATCTGCAATTACCTTAGCCCACGAAAGGTGCCATACCTGATTATTCTCTTCCTCCCCTCATTCAGTCTCTGGTAGTCCTGCCCTTAGCCATTTGGGAACACAGACTTCCTCCAGCCATTGAAGGCTCGTGCTTGTGCTTAGCACAGGCTTAGTCACTCAGTCGTGTCCGACTCTGCGATCCCACGGACTGTAGCCCACCAGGCTCCTCTGTCCATGGAATTCTCCATTTTCCAGGTAAGAATACTGAAGTGGGTTGCCATGCCCTCCTCCAGGGGATCTTCCCAACCCGGGGATCAAACCCGGGTCTCCCATATTGCAGGTAGATTCTTTATTGACTGAGCCACCAGGAAAGCCCATTGAGGGCTTGGTAGCACTAAAAGGTTATAAGCTTGAAAACAACACATCTATATTCTACTCATTGATTCATTCATCCATTAATTCAAGCAGAACATCTTGAGCATTTACTAAATGAGGCCTGATTCTGTGTGCTAGAGTACAGCCTTGAGTGAAGCAGACAAGGTCCCTGAAGAAGTGGAACCTACATTCCAAGGAAGGAGGAGAGATACTAAACATATGTAAACAAACAACTGGAAGAATATTAATCATTTTAGTGCTGTGGGTAGAGAAAGCAGGGTTATGTGGCTGACATGACTTGTGCATGGGCACTGAGGAATGGCTGCTGACTTGATGAGAAGGTGCCTTCCTAAAGGGGTGACCTCAAAACTAAGACAGGAAGACCAAGAAGGAGTTCTCTAGGTGGAGTTCTGGGCAGAGCTGTAGCAAGGCCATGAGACGGGAACAGGCTGGTAGGTTTAAGGAACACAAAAGCCAATCTGGAGAGTCTGTGCTAAACAAAGTAAAGGGGTTTCCTGGAGCAAAATCTCCAGCGCCCCAGCCCCCACTCGTCAGTACCTCCCATTTTGGGGTCCCTACAATGACTCAGAACAGTCATGACTCACTTCTGTCTCTTTAACAGTGACTCTCTCCAGAGTCAAGCCAAAAGTGAAGCCAGCCTTATTGTTCCTACAGCTCCTGCTACACTGTACAATATCACCTGGCTGGTAGAGTTCTAGCTACTGCCCTGTCTCATCCATAGTCATCAAGATAAAAAACAAGAACAGGGATGCTTGTCTGGGCGGCAGAAACATTCCCCTCTCTGTGTGTTGCACTCAACTGTCGGCCTAGAGAGTTGACTTGGTGGTCGGTTCCCCTGCCAGCCTATCTATCTGTTGATGTCTTCAGTTCCATCAGGCTACCTTGGGAACAACAGCTACAACTCTCTCACCAAGCCTGGAACTGAGGCCATTTAAAAAGGCCGGTGCTGGAGGTACCATTGTCTCACTAGAGCCAAGACCAGGGCCCACTCAAAAGCCTGTCCTGGGATGCCTCAGGCCAAACAAAAATCTGGGTGGGGACCCAGCCCCACCCATGAGTGAACAGGCTGCATAAAGACTTCTTGAGCCCACAGTCATCTCAAGACATGCCCCTAGATATGGTCCTGCCCACCAGAGGGCCAAGACTCAGCTCACCCATCAGTGGGCAAGCAGCAGCCATGCCCTCCAGGAAGCCTGCACTAACCTCTAGACCAGCCTCACTCACTAGGAAGCAGACATCAAAGGCAAGAAAACTATGACCCCACAGCTGTGGAACCAGCCCACTTACAGCAAGCAGACCCTACCCTGGGAGCAGCTGGTCCCTGGCCCTGCCCACCAGTAGGCAAATGCAAGCTTTGGGACACCCAGACCCCACACCCAACTATGTCAGAAACCATAAGTTTGTTTTCTATGTCTGTGAGTCTGTTTCTGCTTTGTTCAAATAAGTTCATTTGTATCATTTTTTTTTTAGGTTCCACATATAAGTGATATCACAAGATTTGTCTTTCTCTGACTTATGTCACTCAATATGACAATCTCTAGGTCTACCCTTGTTGCTACAAATGGCATTATTTCATTCTTTTTATGGCTGAGTAATATTCCATTGTATATATGTACTACATCTTCTTTATCCAGTGCTCTTTTGATGGCCATTTACATCGCTTCCATGTCCTGGCAATTGTAAACAGTGCTGCAATGAACATTGGGGTGCCTGTATCTTTTTACTCAATACCTTGTAATAACTTACAGTGGAAAAGAATCTGAAAAAGAATATGTGTGTGCATGTGTGTGCTTAACTAAATCACTTTGCTTTACACTTGAAATTAACACAACATTGTAAATTAACTATATTTCAATAAAAGAGAAAAAAAGAGTAGTTATGAAGAGAGTACAAATTCAGGGTTTTTAAAATGAATTTGAAATTAAGATATCAGAAACTTAAAATAATCATGTATTTCTATACACTGCTATACAAAAATCTATAATACACAAACACAAACACGAAAAAATCCCTAATAGATATGTTGCTGTTGTTGTTGCTCAGTCGCTAAGTCATGTTGAACTCTTTGCGACCCCATGGACTATAGCTCACCAGATTCCTCTGTCCATGGGGCTTCCCAGGCAAGAATACTGGAGTGGGTTGCCATTCTCTTCTCCAGGGGAATCTTCCTGGACCACGGATTGAACCCATGTCTCCTGCATTGGCAAGCAGATTCTTCCACTGAGCCATCAGGGAAGGCCATATTGATACACACACACACACACACAATGGAATGCAAACATAACATTAAAGATAGACGTCATATCACACAAGAACAAAAGAAAAAGGGGAAAAGAGAGACTTACAAAAAACAAATCCAAAACAATTAACAAAATGGTAATAAGAGCACACGTACTGATAATTACCTTATCCGTAAACAGACTAAATGCTCCAATCAAAAGACACAGACTAGCTGAATGGATATAAAATCAAGTTCTGTGTATATGCTGCCTACAAGAGACTCACCTCAGATCTAGAGACACAAACAGACTGAAAGGGAGGGGATGGAAAATGGTATTCCATGCAAACGGTAATAGAAAGTAACCTAGAGTAATGATACTTGTATCAGGGTAAAATAATGCTCTGCTCTGTAGCACCCTTCTCTTTTCTAGCATAAAATGAGGATAGGACAACAGGCTGTGGAGTCAGGTGGACCTAGGTTCAAGTCCACTGATTAAATGTGTGAACCTGAGCAAGCATTCTCCCTAGGCCTCATCTTCCTCATCTGTAAAATAGGAAGAATAATAATACCTGCATCACAGGTTATAAAGCACCAGCACAGGGCTTATTATAGAAGGAGACTCTTAATTTTTTATCGTTGTTACTTCTGGACCAAGAGGTACACTTTGACTTTAATAATAGTTCCCTCTTCACCACCTGTGATACTAAGAAGGAGACTCAGCCTGGAAACCAGTCAGCAACTCCTCGGTTCTTGAACTACTGATTCCTCCAATGACAACCCCAGACTCTCAATTTCTCAAGCAGAACTCTGAGCATCTGCCCAGCAGTGGCTGAATATATAGGAGATATACAGCCTTGTTTCTTTCTCTGAGCCTCTGACTACTGCAGAAACCATATTGGCCACTCTGATTTGTGCACACACCTGGATAAGCATTAAATTCATGGTGTCAGAAATCAAGCCTGGAACACCCACTGAAGGGTCCTTACTTTTTTACATTCTTGCTTTTCATGTGCCTTTGAGTTGCCAAAGGACATTTTTGTTAAGTTAAAAAAAAAAATGCTAGCATAGTTCGCTTTTGGAAAAAGCTTCTCATGAAAGCTGCAAGCTTTTGGGGGGCTGAAAGAACAATTGGAAACTCCAAGTGTGACTTCTGGCCCCATCATTTAAGGCTGAATTCTCCTCTTGGAAACACAGTGGTGGTCTCCATTGCATAATGTAGATGCCTGGCATGCACTTAAATCCTATTCATGTGAAGAGTAGCTCAGCTTACAGCAAAGGTAGAATATGCAATGGGCTCTGTGGTGCTGTCAAAACAGGGTTGATGGAGAGAATCTTCCTGTGAATGCTCTATCCATTCTGACAACAGCCTGACATTTGTGAGGTGGGAGGACTATGGCGATTAGGACTACACTGGGTGAGCAGAGATGTGTCACAGTACTTCCCAGATACAAGACTGAGAAATGGATCATATTTTACGCTAAAATTTAATACTGCTTTTGAACATCTTGCCAGGAGCTATTCAAAAGACAGCGACTGTATTAGGATTAAGGGTCTCGAAGACTGAGAACAATGGGCCCAGTCATGGATTAGGTCAGCAATTCTGACAAAATTATTCACACTTTTTGTGGCCATGTTAATGCTGATCTCTTCACTGAGGCAGGAAACCAACCTTCTCTCTCTCTCTTTAAAACTAGTTTTGGTTACTTGGCCTTCAGATTATACACTTACTGAGACTCTACATTCACTGTACATCTACTTCTGCTTTATTGACTATGCCAAAGCCTTTGACTGTGTGGATCACAACAAACTGGAAAATTCTTAAAGAGATGGGAATACCAGACCACCTGACCTTCCTCTTGAGAATTCTATATGCAGGTCAGGAAGCAACAGTTTGAACTGGACATGGAACAACAGACTGGTTCCAAATAGGGAAAGGAGTATGTCAAGGCTGTATATTGTCACCCTGCTTATTTAACTTATATGCAGAGTACATCATGAGAAATGCTGGGCTGGAAGAAGCACAAGCTGGAATCAAGATTGCTGGGAGAAATACCAATAACCTCAGATAAACAGATGACACCACCCTTATGGCAGAATGCTTAGAACTAAAGAGCCTCTTGATGTAAGTGAAAGAGGAGAGTGAAAAAGTTGGCTTAAAACTCAACATGCAGAAAACTAAGATCATGGCATCTGGTCCCATCACTTCATGGCAAATAGATGGGGAAACAATGGAAACAGTGACAGACTTTATTTTGGGGAGCTCCAAAATCAATGCAGATGGTGATTGCAGCCATGAAATTAAAGACACACTTGCTCCTTGGAAGAAAAGCTATGACCAACCTAGACAGCATATTAAAAAGCAGAGCCATGACTTTGCCAACAAAGATCCGTCTAGTCAAGGCTATGGTTTTTACAGTAGTCATGTATGAATGTGAGAGTTGGACTATAAAGAAAGCTGAGCGCAGAAGAATTGATGCTTTTGAACTGTGGTGTTGGAGCAAGACTCTTGAGAGTCCCTTGGACAGCAAGGAGATCCAACCAGTCCATCCTAAAGGAAATCAGTCCTGAATATTCATTGGAAGGACTAATGTTGAAGCTGAAACTCTAATACTTTGGCCATCTGATACGAAGAACTGACTCATTTGGAAAGACCCTGAGGCTGGGAAAGATTGAAGGCAGCAGGAGAAGGGGATGACAGAGGATGAGATGGTTGGATGGCATCACCAACTCAACGGACATGAGTTTGAGTGGACTCCGGGAGTTGGTGATGGACAGGGAGGCCTGGCGTGCTGCAGTCCATGAGGTCACAAAGAGTTGGACACGACTGAGTGACTGAATTGAACTGAACTGACACTCTACATGCTACAAATTAACTTGACTACAAAGAAAGTAAAATACAATATCTTTTAAAATCCACTGATCTTGAACTGCATAATGTCTGTGGCTTCCCAAAGTATTTTCCCATCTTCATTTTAACCCAACTAGACCAGTGATTCCTCACTAGGTAAAATACATATATGGTCACTGAGAAAGGAAACAAGGCCCATTCCATGGCTGGTTCTCTCTTCCCTCTGCTTGTCACAAAGATAACTTCTTTCCTTTATTTATTTATTCCGTTGTTTCAAATTTCATTTCAAGAAATAAATTCAGTCCAATATTCCCATTCAGTCCAGGGTGTTGAAAAATATCCTGATGCTGGGAAACACTGAGGGCAGGAGGAGAAGGGGGCAACAGTGAATGAGATGGTTGGATGGCATTACGGACTCAATGGACATGAGTTTGAGCAAACTCAAGGAGACAATGAAGGACAGGGAAGCCTGGTGTGCTGCAGTCCATAGGGTTGCAAAGAGTCAGACACCACTTAGTGACTGAACAACAACAGTGTTCTCATGGCTTCAGCCACCATGATGCTAGTGGCAGTCCCGCTCCTTACTCTATCTCCCAACATGTATTACTTACTATCCGCTGGGTACACATCCCTACCTGGTTGTCCTACAAGCACCCCAAGTCTAAAGCTTAACTCATCCTCTTCCTGCCTCCTCTTCCTGAACTTCTAACAGATGAAACGTTATCCACACATTTTGCCCAGGCCAGAAAACTGGAAGTAATGATTGATTCCCATTTCTCTCACTCAAGTTATCCATGTGTGGTAAGTCACTTCAGCCATGTCTGTCTCTTTGCGACCCTATGGACTGTAGCCCCCCAGGTTCCTCTGTGTATGGGATTCTCCAGGTAAGAATACAGGAGTGGGTTGCCATGTCCTACTCCAGGGGATTTTCCCAACCCAGGGATCAAACTCACATCTCTTTTGTCTCCTGCATTGGCAGGAGGATTCTTTACCACTAGCACACTTGGGAAGCACAACTGCTTAATAAAACTTAATCGCTCTGACTGTAAATATCTCTTAATTATATATCTTTTTCCTACCTTGGAGAAGGAAATGGCAACCCATTCCAGTATTCTTGCCTGGAGAATCCCATGAGCAGAGAAGCCTGAGGGGCTACAGTCCATGGGGTCGCAAAGAGTCAGACACGACTGAAGCGACTTAGCACGCACGCAGTGTCCCCTTAGCTCAAGCTTGTATCATGTTTTAACCTGGATCACTGTATCAGCCTCCCATCAGTTCTCTCTGACTCAGTTCTTGTCCTCTTCCAATGGACTCTATGCAAGTAAGAGTGATCTTTCTGAAATGAGATTTTGTCTGATTGTGTCACTCACTGCAAAAATCCATCACTGGCTCTCCATGGCTCTCAGTCCAAATTCCTTTGCTTGGCTTAAAAAGTCTTCCATAATCTGACCCTATCATATGTATATAGCTCCATCTTCCATCACTGCCTGCCTGCTGTCACCCTCCCACTCACTTTCTCCTCCACGTATGCACGCATGGCACTCTTGCTTCTGCAACTGTCTCCCTCTTCTCTGCCTACTTCCTTCTGTTTATCCAGCACTGACCTGGTGGTATAGCCTCCAGTGAGACTTCTAGGATCAGTCTCCTTCCTGATTAGACTGTGACCTCCTTAAAGACAGGGCTCATGTCTTCCTTATTTTGGGATCTACAATTTCTAGCAGACGGCTTCTCACATGATTCACAGTAAAAGTTCAAAGGCTGAATGAGAAGCTTGATCTCAGGGTACTATAGTTTTAAGGGCAGCCCTAATAGCAGCCTACCATCTTGCTCAGAGTCTTCATGAAAAAATTACTCCATGAGTCCACCTGGAGTCTCCTGGGATTCTGAAGCAGGTATGTAAATAGATCCCCCATCGGTTAGAAGCTATCAGCCAAGCAAAGCTCCTTCACCCTTCTGAAAATTCTCAATAGCTCTGTTTCACTTTGCAGGTGGGATAACTGAGGCAAGAATGTTGGTGGCAAAAACAAAAAACAAACACCTTTCGAGTCTTGAGCAAGTCTGTCTTCATATGTTATCAACTGGAATTTAATGGGACTACAAGAACTTGGCGACCTGATTTATTTTGAAAGAGAAAATTTTAATATATTTTTATAAGAATTTAGGAAGAATAGACAAACAAAATGCAGAATGCTAATACTAATCCCAAACAAGAATAAATATTAAGAGAGTCATAACAAAGTTACTATTATTAAAAGCATCTCACATTTATCTCATTTAATCCTCACAATAACTCTATCAGTTAAGTACTACTTCGATCTCCATTTGTCACAGGGAGAAATTAATGCTCAGAGATGCTCAGAATCTTGCCCAGTGCCATACACATGAATGAGCAGCACAGTCAACATTTGAACACAGGTCTTCCTGACTTCACAGTCTGTATTTTCTATCAGAGACCTGCATTGCCACTCTAAATTTTTATATATTCAGTATCCTGTGATAAATCATAATGGGAAGGAACATTAAAAAGAAAGTGTGTATGTGTGTACACATACTTTGCAATATATATACATGCATACATACAGTATATATACATACATACTTTGCAATATAGCACCAGAGTGGTTGCCATTTCCTTCTCTGAAACTATTATTACAACACTGTAAATCAACTATAGCTCAATAAAAAATTTTTAATTAATACAGATTTTTCCCTTACATGTAGCCAGTGTAATACATAACTATCTATTGAATGAAAACAAGTGAGTGAAAAATCCATCTAGAATTCTTTGCTGATTCTTGTTCAGATTTCTTTTGTTCACATAACAGGTTCTCCAGGGATCCTCAGGTCAAGCTGGATAGCATCTACTGAGATTTTTTTTTAAGAAAAGTCTAACCATTGCCCATATTAGACATGAACAGGATACAGACACATTGTATTTCTTGCTTCTGCAAACATTCAAGGTGGAACTGATCAATATAGCTTTCTGTGAATATGGAACTTCTATAATTGCACTGTCCACTATAGAATAGCCACATGTAGCTGTCCAGGACATGAAATATCACTAGTGTGATTAATAAAAGTTTAAATGTTATTTAATTTTAACTAATTTATATTTAAACAGCCATAGGGGGCTCTTTTTAGCAAAGAAGTTTCATTTAATAGCTATTTATTGGGCACCTACTACATGTCAGGCACTGAGCTAGAGGCTGGGAGTACAGTGAGATGAAAAATAAAGCAATCTATTATTTTTAAGGAGCTGCTAGTCTAATAAAGCTAGATATCAAAGATAAAGAAGATATGGTACTATGTACAATGGAGTACTATTTAATCATAAAAAAGAATGCAGTAATGTCATATACAGCATCATGCATGCAACTAGAGATCATCATACTAAGTGAAGTAAGTCAGAAAGAGATGAATATCATTTGAGATCACTTATATATGGAATCTAAAATATGACACAATGAACCTATTTACAAAACAGAAAATGGCTACCTGATGCAAAAAGCCAACTCATTAGATAAGACTCCAATGCTGGGAAAGATGGAAGGCAAGAGGAGAAGGGGGCAACAGAGGATAAGATGGTTGGATAGCATCACAGACTCAATGGACATGAGCCTGAGCAAACTCCGGAAGATAGTGAAGGACAGGGAAGCCTGGCGGCTACAGTCCATGGGGTCACAAAGAGTCGGATACTACTTAGCAAGTAAACAACTGCAACAACAAAACAAAAACAGACTCACAGAGAGCATATTTGTGGCTGCCAAGGGGGAAGAAATTGAGGCAAGAATAGAGTGGGATTTTAAAAAAATTAATGCAGCATATAAATATCCAATGTTTTATGCTTACATTCATGATGAATATGATTTTACCTTAAGTGAAACTAAAACCATGAAATAATTACAGGAAATGCTTTATAATGGGAAAAAAAATGAAGCAAAATGAACAAAAAACTCTGTGAAGGGGGCTGCCTCCAGTCTCAGATGAATATATAGCTTACCACCCTCACCAAGGTATTTAATACTTCTGAGAGTGAAGGGGATGCTGTTAATAATTACAGACAACAGAAATTTGTTTCTCATGAAGGCTGGAGGCTGGAGCACAGACATAACATAATACAAAATGTCGGGTGTTCCGTACCATATTCATGGAATAAACAGTAAAGCATGTAAATAAATAAAAATAAATCAAGGAGGACTTCATGAAGGAGGTGATACTGAACTAGAACTTTAAGGATATATACAAATGGGAGTGGGGAAGACTCTCCAAGACATGAAAATGTACAGGCAAAGGCCGGGGACAGGAAAAGGTAAGAATCGCAACTAGAATTATTTGTTAGAGCCCCAAGCAAGGTGAGTCCAAACCCTAGCATCTGCTTTAGAGCCTATATTTTCACTCATTATTTCATACCTCCTTTCAAGAGTTGATCACTGATCTAACCTTCCATCTTGACTTCATGTACAGAATAACAAGACACTTTGCAAGTCAAGTTTTCTCCAGGTAAGCCCACATAAAGAATTTCTAGATGGACGGGTCCCCTCTGTACCATGCTTATGGAAGCTGTGGTCCTCGTTGGCAAAGAGAGGCCATCCAGAGATGCTCTGTGATGTAAGATGACAGGAAGGGGCTCTGGGAAGAGGATGCCAAGAAATGCAAGGGAAGGTGGAGGGAACCTAAAATGAAGTCATGGGTCTACCCCAGGTGGGGCAGGAGAAAAAGGAATTTTGATTCTTTCAATCATCACTACCTACCTGGGCAGTAGGTACTGTTAGTCTCATTTTATTAGTGAGACAGTCTCAGAGAAGACAAAAAATAAAATTGCCCAGAGTCACGCCATTGAGAAGTGGAGAGGTGTGTATGAACCCTTTGCACGTTACCCTCTTCCTCTCTGCTCCTATAATGATGGGTGAAGCTCGGCAAGAGGACTTGGAAAAGGAAAGGGAAGAGGCTTCTGTGCCCCAATTAATGAGAAAGCAGACAATTAAAGAAGAGTCGTTACTCAGATGGGCATCATTGTAGGGTTTTGTTGGGAAGTAAAGATTGCTTTGGGCTTCCCTGGTGGCTCACTGGTAAACAGTCCACCTGCCAGTGCAGGAGACACGGGTTCAATTCCTAAGTTGGGAAGATCCCCTGGAGAAGGAAATGAAAACCCAGTGGTCTTGCCTTGAAAATCCCATGGACAGAGGAGTCTGATGGGCTATAGTCCGTGGGGTTGCAAAAGAGTCAGACACAACTCAGTGACTAAACAACAACAACACAGATTCTTCTGCTTTTTTCCTTGTTTGCTTTTTGTCTTCTTGGAATGAAAACCAAAAGTATCACATATTTTATCAAAATCATATACCTATTCCTTGTGATAAGAAAACCTACCACACCAAACATTGCTCTAACAGAACACATTAAAGTAGCAAATTATTTTTATTTTGCCTGAGTATATCAATTCCTGGGATTTCCCCTGAAGCTCAGTGGTAAAGAATCGGCCTGCAATGCAGGAGATGCAGGAGGTGAGGGTTTGATTCTTGGGTCAGGAAGTTCCCCTGGAGAAGGGAATGGCAACCCCCTCCAGTATTCTCGCCTGGAGAATTCCATGGAAAGAGGAGCCTGGTGGGCTATAGTCCATAGGGTCTCAAAGAGTTGGACATGACTTAAGTGACTGAGCACAGCACATATAAATTACTAAATGCTTCTGGTTGCTCTAGCAAATGTCATGTGAAAGCTATTATCTTGCCCTCATTCCCTGGTCAAATACTATTGTGTTGAAAGCCAGTGCCTGGCCTGAAAGCCTGTGACCTCAAATACTCTCTTGATGTCTACAATTTTGAAAACTGTTTTGTGGATTTTTATGTGACTTTTGAAATAACTATAGCAGAGAGGTAACTCTCAAAGGCTGATGTTATCTTGGATCCATAGTTTTTTAACATTTTCCTTCAACTCTTCATTGGATAAAATAATAACAAAAATCTTTTCAAAATCTCACGGAGACAATCCCATTGAGTTGGCCCCATAGGAGGCTATGGGCAGGGTGCACACGAGTCATGCAGCAGAAAGTGAAAATGAAAGTCGCTCAGTTGTGTGACTCTTTGTGACCCCATGGACTATACAGTCCATGGAATTCTCCAGGCCAGAATACTGGAGTGGATAGACTTTCCCTTCTCTAGGGGATCTTCCCAACCCAGGGATCAAATCCAGGTCTCCCATATTGCAGGTGGATTCTTTACCAGCTGAGCCACAAGGGAAGCCCCAAAATACTGGTGGGTAGCCTATCCCTTCTCCAGTGGATCTTCCCAACCCAGGAATCGAACCGGGGTCTCCTGCATTGCAGGTGGATTCTTTACCAACCAAGCTATCAGGGAAGCCCTCATGCAGCAGGGCTACCTCTTAATAGAGAACAACAGCTATGAGACGACAAGCCCTTGTGACATATCGCAAGCCCTCTTCTTCTGATTCCAAGTGAAGGCATCACATTTGGACCATCAGATCCACATCTCAATCCTTTCTATAAACGGAAGAGCCTGCAAAGATCATTGCTGGACTCCTTCTGAGGTATGGGCTGATGCCCAAGAAAGTAGAGACTATGGGCTCTTTCAGGAAGCCCACAACTTGGTAGACCATGACATGGACTCATGATTCAATAGCTTACTTGAGAGGTTCAGTTCATCTGAAGCTCCTTTAGAGAGCCCCCAGACTATAAAAAATGAAGTTTTCCAGGCCCCCAGGGAGGGGAACAGAAACTGTGTTTGGGAGCAGGGGGCTCACAATACACTATAAAAGCATCTCCTGGAAGCAGACTAATTTTAATTCAATTGAGACTAGAAACAACAGCTCCTGGCATCATGCAAATCAAAGTACCAAGGAGATTTTCTTACATGAAAGTATGGCAACTTGCCTTTTCTCAGAGTAGCTAAATAGGAAAAAACACAAATTAGGTTAGAGAAAGTGGAAGCTGGCTTAAAACTCAACATTCAAAAAACTAAGATTATGGCATGCAGTCCCATCACTTCGTGGCAAATAGATGGAGAAACAATGGAAACAATGACAGACTTTATTCTCTTGGGCTGCAAAATCACTGCAGACGGTGACTACAACCATGAAATTAAAAGACGCTTGCTCCTTGGAAGAAAAGCTATGACCAACCTAGACAGTGTTTAAAAAGCAGAGATATCACTTTGCTGACAAAGGTCCATACAGTCAAAGCTATGATTTTTCCAGTAGTCATGGATGGATGTGAGAGTTGGACCATAAAGAAGGCTGAGTGCTAAAGAACTGATGCTTTTGAACTATGCTGCTGGAGAAGACTCTTGAGAGTCCCCTGGACAACAAGGAGATCAAACCAGTCAATCTGAAAGGAAATCAGCCCTGAATATTCTGGACTGATGCTGAAGCCGAAGCTCCAATATTTTGGCCACCTGATATGAAGAGACAACTCATTGGAAAAGTCTCTAATGCTGGGAAATATTGAGGGAGGAGGAGAAGGGGGTGACAGAGGATGAGATGGTTGGATAGCATCACTGACTCAATGGACATGAGTTTGAGCAACTCCAGGAGATAGTGAAGGACAGGGAAGCCTGGCATGATGCAGTCCATGGGGTTGTGAAGAGTCAGACATGACTGAGCAACTGAATAACAACAAGGCTAGAGAATGACTGGCTGACAAGAAGAAAAACTATTTGGATGTCAAAAAATTACATAGTTTGAAAAATATTCAGTTGTGTCTAATTGGAGAGTTTGAATATGAGTATGTGTATCCATGTGAATGTGTATAAAATTTAGTCTCCCAACTAGGAGACTGAAAGTAAATCTTTTGAAGACAGAGGCTGCTATATCTGGGCTAAGTTGAAATCAAATAGATTCTTCTTGATTCATTAACATCTACTTCTCTCCCAGTCTTTCTTTAAAATGGTACCATTTTCTCCCTGTCTACCTATTAGAAACTTTGATGAAATATGAACTTCTAGAACATAGAGAACACTAACTTATTCATCTCTTTTGATTCCGTAACTCCGTAACACTAAACACACACTGGAATCCAGACTGCTCCTTCTCTTGCACAAGCATACACACACACACATACACACATATATGTGTTCAAATGTTTTATAAGGAAGGTTTGGCACAGCTAATTGATACATATTTATAGAAACACTTTTGAATACAGAATACTCCCATGGAAATAATGAGAGTTAAAGGAATTTTCACCAAGAAATGGAATAGTTTGAGTTTCCTGTTGTGAATCACTACATCACAGAAAGTAGTCACGAAAATTATAATGCCACTGGTCCATTGAAATAAAAAAGGAAATATAATCCATGTTGGCTATTTTTCTACCTCTAAGTATTGTTGTTGTTGTTTAGTCACTAAGTCGTGTGCAACTCTTTTTTGTAACCCAATGGACCTCATGGATAGCCCATGAGGCTTCTCTGTCCATGGGATTTTCCAGGCAAGAATACTGGAGTGGGTTGCCATTTCCTCCTCCAGGGGCTAATCCTGACGCAGGGATTAACCCCATGTCTCCTGCATTTGCAGGCTGATTCTTTACCACTGAGCCACCAGGCTATATATTTTTCTTTCTTTCATACAAACAAACATGCTTTGGGCAATTCTTATATATAAGACACTGCTCTGAGGATGACAATAAAGAGACAGGTGTTTACCCTTATATGTCTAAGAGGAGAGGGATAAGGCAGCAGCACTGACAGAAAGGGCTGGGGGTGTCAAGACTAGAGAATGTTTCCAGCCTCTGCCACTTTCTTGCTGCATGACCTTAAGTAAATTGTTTAACAGTCCTGAGCTTCAGTTTCCTTCTCTGTAAAATAGGAATAGCAGGGTCCTACCTGGTTTTCGCAGGACTCATAGAAAATCATGAAAGTGACTTGTAACCATTAAAGCACGTAAATTAGTAACTAAAATATGATTTCACAGACAATAACATATCTACTGTATTCACTGAATGGTTACTATCAGAACACTGGCCATCTTGGGCTCAAATTCGGCCTGCACTGTGTCAATAAAGGGGGCTTCCCCTGCGACTCACTGGTAAAGAATCTGCATGCAATGCAGGAGCCACAGGAGATGTGGGTCGATCGGATTGGGAAGATCCCCTGGAGGAGACCATGGCAACCCACTCTGGTATTTTTGCCTGGAGAATCCACTGGACAGAGAAGCCTGGTGGGCTACAGTCTGTGGGGTCACAAAACAGTCGGACATGACTGATGCAACCTAGCATACACGTGTCATTAAAAGTTTGAAAGAACCACCAAGATTTAAGACTCAAATTCAGTTTTAATTAAAAACAAATTCTGGAAAATCTAATGGACTGAAATTGAGCAGTTGTGCACTTTTAGGCGGAACGGCTATCCCATAGTTAGCCACAGTCCTCACTGCTTCCTTTTGCTCACACAAGTTATAAATCACCATAAGAAAAGAGAGACAGATATAAGCACAACAAAACAGGGGGTGCTATAGACAGATGTTGGGTGTAAAGGAGAGAACATGTGCAGCTGAGAAGCCTAGGATGGCTCCCTAGAGGAGGTGGAATTTTAGCCATACTTTTAAGATCATATAGAAATGAGGGAAGAAAACATGAATTCCAGGCAGAGGAAATAGTGTGAAAAAATGTATGGTGCCAAGTAAACATAGCAGAGGAACTGGGAATGGGAACCACCGTCTGAATTAAGAGAAAGGTTTGTACAGGATATTCTTTTATCTATCGAGTGTTATTTGAGAATCTATCTGTCAGATTCTGGAGACAAACAAATGAGTCAAGACACTTGAACCAGCCTTCTCAGATCTTATAATCTAGTGGAGGAGACAAGAAGTGAGGGAAACGTAGTTGGACTGATTTCCGCAGCACTCTGGAAGGCCTTTGATAGCAACCAGGAAAGTCACAGAATCCCTTCATCTCTGCAGAATGGACTTGGTGCTCAGAAGGATTTAGGATCATGAGTTGTAGCTGTGAGTCCAATTTTGCTACTAATTTTTTGTGTGTCCATCAGCTGTGGACCACACTCATCCACATAGAGATAAGATCAACAGGAACAACTTCCCAGCATATGCAGGATGATGACACTAGAAAATAGAAGTAAAAGTGTATTGAAATGTAAAATAAGTTATGCAAATGCATGTTGTTAGTGTTACTATTTCTCTGGTCTCCAGGGATCATATTATAGGCAGTACTGATAACCACATATCAGAGAGAGCAGAAATGATTGCTCAGAACTATCTGTGAATAACGGAAGACAGGCCGAATGAGTATGAGACACTCAGACCTGAATTCAAATCTTGTCATCACCATTTCTACCTGCATAACTGTAGACATGACATAACCTCTTGAGGCTTTTAATACTTATATCTATAGTAGCTTTTTATATCTAAGGCTGTCATGAGACTAAAGTGAAAGAATTTACCATGGTGCCTGGTAATAGCACCAGTAAATGCCAATGAAGATTATTTTTATTATGGCTCACCTACCTTTCCCAAGAAGATGGAAGCTGTGTTAAAGAATTAGGGAATTACAGAACTAGAAGTGACCACCAAGAGTTTCTCTCTTGCTGAGAGTATGGTCTCGCACATCTAATTCCAGCATCTCTTCTGTCAAGAACTATGACCATAGTTTTCTCTGAAATGTAAACACATTTGTCTTTTTAAATTTCTCTGTAGAATAAGAGAACTAGAGAAAGAATAATGTGCTTTCTAGGTGGTGCTAGTGGTAAAGAACCCACCTGCCAATGCAGGAGATGTAAGAGACATGGATTCGATCCCTGGGTCAGGAAGATCCCCATGGAGGAGGGCATGGCAACCCACTCCAGTATTCTTGCCTGGAGAATCTCATGGACAGAGGAGCCTAGCTGGCTACAGTTCATGGGGTCACAAAGACTCAGACATGACTGAAGCATCTTAGCCAGCACAGAGAAGTAATAAGCTGGATAATACCAAGGTATAGCATGACCAGTTTTCCTAGCTTGCCTGGTATTGAGGGGTGTCTGAGGACACTGGAGGTACAAAAGCGAGGACAGTCCTGGGCAAAAAGGGTCAGCTGGTCACTCTACCTGAACTAATGTAGAATTTTTTACCTCTGGTTAGGCCACAAAAGTGAACAACTGTACAATACACTACATGCTATTTCTTACTACAAACAGACAGCCAGGAATCATAAGCAATGAGAGGCAAACATCCCTTTTAGACCAGGAAACACACTACCACCTTTCCCCTTAAATAAACATGGTCTTTTGGTCAATTGGCTAGGACTCCTGATGGCATAGATGCATTCTGCTAGGACTTTCTATTTTGGTGGTGGCCTTGGAAGAAATGTGGTCCTCCCTTCCTTGTATCTCTGATGTTATTCCTGATGGTGAATCTGTCAGCTCAATGCCAGAAGGTTTTCAAATGAACAGTCCATCCTCAAAATCCATAGTGAGGGGCTTGTTTTCATGCCTTGTCTTATCAAATTTGGATCAGAATAAAACCATGCAACCCTCTTAGCTCAGTGACTGTGAATGAACTTTTTCTCCACTGTTACAGGCTGAAGTCAAGTTCTTCTATCAGTATTTCTGCCCGATGAATAGAAGTCCTGTCTTCTTGGGCTCAGATACTTTAAGCACTTCACTATGTGGCTTGCAAACCAAATCATGATGGCTGAAGGCACTGAGCTCTCCAGTAAGTCTTCTGGATCTTCCTTCCAACATTCCTGTTCCCCGTGATGAACACTATTTTTCATAAACTCAAAATAACTTAGGCAACCTTTCTTGCTTTGGGTTTTTCCTTAATTTTTCACACAGAGACAAAACCTTGAAGTCAATCAGGGTAATGACTGGTTACAGAGGGAATGAGAAACATTCTCTCTTGAATGCCCTCAATTCCTTGGAGAATTATGGGAAATGTGCCAATGATGTCCAGTGGTCGTTCAGTTTTTCCAGTAATTTGAATGACTCACAGTGGCAAAAACCAGGTCCTCAAGAAGTATTACACCATCCCCTTGTAAACAAGCAGAAGCTTCTTCTGAAATCCAACTTCCAGCATCATCATCCACATAATCACTTCCAAGAACCATCTTGATTTTTAAACCTCTAAAAAACAGACCATTAAAAAGACTTATCTAGAGGATATCATAACAAATGACAAACAGCAAAAAAAAAAAAAAAAAGACAACCTTACAACATATATGACACAGAAATAGTATGGTTTCCTTAATATACAAAGAGCTTGTATAATTCAATAAGAAAGAAAACTAACAACCCAATAGAAAATGGCTAAAGATCATGAGCAGGCTTCTTCATAGGACACACAAATGTCTAGGAAAGATTTGAAAATCTGTTCAACTTTATTAAAAGCAAATATGCAAATAAAAAGAATATTTTCACCTCTCAATGGGCAAAAATCAAAACTTTATAGTACAGAATGTTGGTAAAAACATGCAGGTACTCTCTCAAAATATTCTTTAAAGTACTAAGGGTATAGTTTCTTTAAAGAGCAATGTAAATTCTCAAAATCTATAATAAAGCAATAATAGAAATTTTATCACGAGCTTGTATACAGGGATATATGCAAGGATGTACACTGAAACATTCTGAAATAGCAAACAAGTTATTCTTGTTGTTCAGTCGTTCGGTCATGTCCAACTCTTTGCAACCCCATGGACTGTAGCAAACCAGGCTTCCATGTACTTCACCATCTCCCAGAGCTTGCTCAAACTCATGTCCATTCAGTTGGTGATGCCACCTCATCCTCTGTCGTCCCCTTCTCCTCATGTCTTCAATCTTTCCCAGCATCAGTGTCTTTTCCAAGGAGTCGGCTCTTCACATCAGGTGGCCAAAGTACTGGAGCTTCAGCTTCAGCATCAATCCTTCCAATGAATAGTCAGGACTGATTTCCTTTAGGATGGACTGGTTGGATCTCCTTGCTGTCCAAGGGACTCTCAAGAGTGTTCTCCAACACCACAGTTCAAAAGCATCAATCCTTCAACAGTCAGCTTTATTTATGGTCCAACTCACACAACCATACATGACTACTGGAAAAACCACAGCTTTGACTATACAGACCTTTGTTAGCAAAGTGATGTCTCTGCTTTTTAATACACTGTCTAGGTTTCTCATGGCTTTTCTTCCAAGGAGCAAGTGTCTTTTAATTTCATGGCTGCAGTCCCCATCTTCAATGATTTTGGAGCCCAAGAAAATAAAGTCTGTCACTGTTACCATTGTTTCTCCATCTATTTGCCATCAAGTGATGGGACTGGATGCCATGATCTTCTTTTTTTGAATGTTGAGTTTTAAGCCAGTTTTTTCACTCTCCTCTTTCACCTTCATCAAAAGGTTTTGTTTCTTCTGTCATAAGGGTGGTGTCATCTGCATATCTGAGGTTAGTGATATTTCTTCAAACAATCTTGATTCCAGCTTGTGCTTCATCCAGCCTGCATTTCATATGATGTACTTTGCATATAAGTTAAATAAACAGGGCCTCGTGTTCAGGACTAGTGCCCTTATGCTTTTGCTAAGTCGCTCCAGTCGTGTCCGACTCTGTGCGACCCCATAGATGGCAGCCCACCAGGCTCCGCCGTCCGTGGGATTCTCCAGGCAAGAGTACTGGAGTAGGTTGCCATTTCCTTCTCCAGTGCATGAAAGGGAAAAGTGAAAGTGAATTCACTCAGTCGTGTCCGACTCTTAGCGACCCCATGGACTGTAGCCTACCAGGCTCCTCCATCCATGGGATTTTCCAGGCAAGAGTACTGGAGTGGGGTGCCAGTGCCCTTATAAAAAGAAACAAAAGAAAGTTTGCTTCCCCTCTATCTCTGCTTTCTGCCACATAAGGATGCAAGGAAGAGACAGTATCCTCTGTAAGCCAGGACAAGGGCCTTTCCCAAGAAACTGACCTCGGTCTGCCACCCTGTTCTAGGACTTTATAGCCTCTAGAACTGGGAGAAATAAATGTTGTTTAAGCTACCAGTCTATGGGGATTCTTTGCAACAGCCATCACTGAGTAAGACAGGTACATAAAGAGATGCAACAATGGAATACTATACAGCTACTATAAAGAATACTATACAGCCACTATAAGGATCTATAAGTAGATCTCGACGTACTAAATTTTTAACTGCTATATTCTTTTATATTCACAGGTTTTAATTTTTTCTGAAAGGTATTAATATTTAGGATTCCCTTGGTGGAACAGTGGTTAAGAATCCACCTTCCAATGCAGGGGACACAGGTTTGATTCCTGGTTGGGGAGCTAAGATCCAACATGCCCTGGGGCAACAAAGCCTGTACACTGCAACAACGGAACCTGTGTGCTCTAAAGCCGGTGTTCTGCAACAAGAAAAGCCTGTGTCTTGCAACTAGAGAGGCCCATGCAAGGAGAAGCCCACACACTGCATCTAGAGAAAACCCCCATCCACCGCAATGAAGAGCCTGTGCGTTGCAATGAAGACCCAGCACAGCCAAAATGTTTTTAAAAGGTATTACTATTAAAAAAAAAAATAGCACAAATTGAGCCAGCTTCTGTATTACATCTGCTTGTAACCCTTAATAGAAAGTGGATGATTTTGTCCTTGTCCCCCTGGGAACATTTGACAATGCCTGGAAACTGTTGCTACTGGTACTGAGTGGGCAGAGAACAGGGATTATGCTAAACATTGTACAATCTACAGGACAACACCCCCACACCAAGAATTATGCCCCAAATGTCAGTTATATGGAGTTTGAGAAACCCTATCTGGGAGCAATACACAACAAAAGGCCAACAAGTTCTCAGCTTTTCCATTCTCACTGAATTCCCATCTGCAGTCATCTTTTTAATCCTCTTGCTCTCCATCTGAGTAATCACACAGATGAAGATGTAGGTCTGTTTTTGTTTTTAATTCTTGTACCCACCCCATCTCCAAGCATTACAAGTTGCCTGGGATCTGGGAGCCAGAAGCTCTGAACATGACAGGTCATCAGTATTGACGAGTTTATTGGACCAACCTCTTAAAAATGTAAGCAAGGAGTCAGTGAACCACAAGCAAAAGCATGGTGATCTATAAGCCCTCTGTCTAGCTACCAAGGCCTTATATTGACTGTATGGTTAATTTAGTGCTTTCCTCAAAGGCGATCTCTTTTAAAAGGGCTCCCTTTAAGTCTAGAAGGGCTTCAGGAGGGAAGGAGGAGGTGAAGAGACCAAGCATCTTCTCCATCTCGGGACCAGTAATAACACAAGGCACAAGTGAACCTGCCGTTTCCACTTCTTCCCCCTTCCCCTTAGTAATATATTCATCTGAAAAGGAAAATCTTTCATATGTCAATTTTTTAAAATAAATTTCTCAAATGAAAGAACAAAGATTGAATACTACAAGATTAAAAAAAATAAACAGTACCAAGGGTAGAAGTCAGAATAGCGTTTTTAAAACCTTTGTAGGAGAAGCCTTGACAAATAGCTTGTCTTCATCTTGGCACGTATTACGTTACCCATCCAGGCTGTGAGTGACACTGCTTTCTGCTTGGAGGTTCAGAAAAACATCTGTCCTGCTCTGCCACAGACCAGCCTTGCTGGTGAATCTCTCTTGCTATGTAATACCAAAAAATAGGACAGGAAACTGATGCCTCGGGATGATATGAGGGCAAAAGGTCGATCAGGGACTTCTTGTGAGTAAACAATTCAACTCCAAGTGGTTTGGTGCGATGGTTAACTTTACATGTCAGCTTGGCTAATTCAAGGGGTGCTCATATATTTGGCAAATATTATTTCTACATGTGTCTGTGAGGGTGTTTCCAGATAAAATTAGCATTCAAATCCATGGATTCAGTAAAGCAACTTGCCCTCCTCATTGTGGTGGGTATCATCCAATCACTTGAGGGTCCACCAAGGCAGAAAAAGGAAGAATTTGGCCCTTCATGCCTGAGGGGGTACATGATCTTCCCCTGCCTCATAACTTCATATTTTCAGGTCTTTGAACTTGGGCTGAATTATACCACAGCTTTCCTGGGTCTCCAGCTTGCAGTTGGCATATTTCAACCTCCATAACTATTAATACATGAACCAATTCATTATAATATATATCTATGATTTATTCTATATCTGTCTATCTCTCCTACCAGTTCTATTTCTCTAGAGAACTCTAATTAATATAGTTGGCTAGCTCCTGAATCCCCAGTCCCTGGTACAATACTTGGCATGGAGAAGATATTCAATAAATATTTAATGAATACATTCACTAATAAATAAACAAACCACAATCAACTATTGAGAAAATATTCATTTTCCTATTTTACAAATGAAAGAACTGAAGGAATTTAAGTATGTTTGCCCCAAATTATAGAATTTCTAATAGATTAAGTCAGTTCATGAGCTCCAGGCTCTCTGACTGGAAACAATCTGCCCTAGTCATTATTTTTTTCTTTTAGTGCTTTATTTTAAGGAGTTTGATTCCAACACATTGCTTTTTAAAAAAAAAAATGTTTATTTATTTATTTGGCTGTAGTCACACTATAGTTGGGTCATAGTTGCAGCATGCAGGATCATTGTTGGGGTGCACAGACTCTCCAGCTGTAATGTACTGGCTCAGTTGCTCAGCGACATGTGGGGTTTTAGTTCCCCAACCAGGGATCAAGCCCGTGTCCCCTGAAATGCTAGGTGGATTCTTAACCACTGGACCACCAGGGAAGGAAGTCCCTCAATACACCTTGAATGGGCTAAAGAATGATCTGGCTGGGACATGATTCACACAAATGATTATCAGCATAGATGACAGTAGATAGTTTGGGAAGGACCATGTTCAGCAAAACCAAACACGTCTCTTTACTGTAGGCCTCATCAGAGCTTTTCGTATGAAAATACACGGCAGAAACAGAATGCAATGTTTCCCAAGCCTACTGGAGGAGCATATTTTGGGTAAAACACAAAGCAGCTTTGTGCAGTACTTTTTATAAGTATGAGGTAAGCATTTTGCCTCTCTTGTCCTGGCTACCTGATTGAATGGGGGCCAGGATGGAGAAATCATCTCACTTCATCTTCAGAACAAACATCCTGGTGAGGCAGCTGTTCACCACCAACTGGGTACGAGAAACCAATAGAACATTTTTAGAATGAGCAGAATGAAGACCTAATGCCATGCTTACTCTCCTAACCAACAGCAAAAAAAAAAAAAAAAAAAACATTGCTGGTGGTTATTTCAACCCTACTCAGGAACAGAACCACTTTCTGGAAGGCTGTGCAATGCCAGAATGCATGTTCATCACCACACTCACACTTGCAGTCAGAAAGCTTGATCAGATACATATGTACAAAGAAGGTTGGAGTAATCGCTCTCCTATCTGCCTTCAATGAAGAAATGTGATAGGAAGTACATTCAATATGCTGCCAAGATGATCACCCACAGACCCTTATCAAGAAATATATGGGGATTGTCTGTGGCCTAATTCTTTCATCTTTGTTATGTGCATGGACCATCTTTTAAGAGACAGGAAAATGAAACTAATATAATGTCTACGTGCTTTCTTCCCACTTGGCCCTAGTGCTTAAGAAAATGAGAAGTCCCATTCCAAGATGCATATATTAATTTTAAAGTCAGAACAAAAAAATGGTTTCTGATCAATCAACAAATGTGGATTAGTTCATAGGTTTTCTTTTCTGTTTTTAATTTTGATAGTATTAACAGGTATGTCCCTTCAACAAAAGAGTTCTTTTCAGATGTTACATCATGATGCTATATAGTCTTTGGGGGAAAATATTTGAGGAACAGTCATCTAGCTATCTAAAGCAAACCTGCAGATGGCCTAGATACAAAATTCACAGGAGAAGAAGAGTAATCATCAAAAGCAGTACCAAGGAAACATCTCAGAATAGTAAAGAGGTTGTGAGATTCAGAGCCCTAATTCAATCATACCTAGTAGAGCATGGAGGTTTACAACACAAATAGAGAGCCAGACTTGAAACCTAGTTTTGTTGTTTAGCGATAAATAATATTCTAAGGTTTTCCTAATGGTCCAGTAGTTGAGAATCCACCTTCCAATGCAGGGAACACAGGTTTAATCCCTGGTCTGGGAAGATTCTGCATGCCACGGGGGAACTAAGCCTTTGAACACAACTACTGAGCCCATGCTCTAGAGCCCATGCAACACAACTAGAGAAGTCTGTGCATCACACTGAGAAGCCCCCTTGCACCACAACTAGGGAAAGCCCACATGCCACAGCAAAGACCCAGTGTAGCCAAAAAATAAAGTAGTAATAATAATAAAAGAAACAGTTACATTCTCATAGTTATATAACCTTGAGCAAATTATTTAAGCATTCTATGCCTCAGTTTCCCCTGTGCAAAATGGGGTAAAAGTAATATCTACCTTAGTTGATTATGAAGACCCAGCATATGTAAAATATGTAGAACCAGTGCTCGGTACAAAGTTAGTTTTCAATGCATGTTGGCAATAACTAGTATTACCAACTGCATGACCATGAAAAGTCAGTTCACTCATGTAAGTCTCATTTTCTCCTTCTCTTAAATTGAAATAATCATAATGGTAGCACAATATTAGGGTGAAGAACAAATAAGACAAGATACAGATGTTAAAGTATACAGTATCACCTCGCAAAGGTAAGGTGATTATTCTCCTGCTATCATACAGTGGTTCTTTTTTCCCCCTCAGGGGAAGGTATTTCTTCTTCATCCCAGGACCTCAAATTTCCTCAATGGACACTGACCTTTCCAGTGTACAAAGCAGGTACACTCTTTGTCTGTGGAGGAACCCTTGGTCCATCATCAGTCCTTTCCATCCCAGTGAATGTCACATCTGCCACCATCAAATGTCCAGAGTCAGAAAGTGGGGTGCTCCCATGACTACTCAGTCTCAAGACCTCATCAACTTGGCTGAGCAACCCTTCTTCTTGTGTCCACCTCCAACATGGAGATCTAATTCTCCACTTCTCCGTGTCTATAACTACCATCCTCACTCATGTCACCATCATTTCTTGCCAGTCATAGCCTTCCATACTTCCACTTCCACATTGTATGATTCATTTCATGTTCCCCAATACAGATGAACAAATCTTTTAAAAATGTAATTCCAATCATGTCTCTTCTCAGCTCTAAATCCAACGATGGCTTCCCATTCTCATATCCCCTTCTAGGACCTGGTCCTCACAAGGGCCCTGTCTACTTCAAAAGTTCATCCCATACCATTCTAATCTCCCCAATTCCCACTCTGGTCACCATCTTACCTCTACGCCCTGTCCCATAAGTCAGGTCAACCCTGTCCTATAGGTCTTCCTCAGTGATCTGAATACACTTAAGTTCTGCTCCACCTCAGGACCTTTGTCCTTGCAGTCCCCTCCCCTTGGCTCGTTAAATGGCTGGTTCTTTTGTGTCCTCCATATCTCAATTCAGATTTCTTCTCCTTAGAGAGGCCTTTCCTGATCGCTCCAAATGTCCTTTTGCATAGTATTCATCCCAAAGAGATATTATGAAATGAGAAATGCCTACAGAACAGTGTTTGGCACATAAGAAGAACACATTAAAAATTGTGAACCATCATCACCATCACCATCACCATCAGTCTCTATCATGGCAGCCTGTTAAGTTGCATGGAAAACACTGCCAAGAGGGTGTGGCTGTGATATGTGTTTGCTTACTTGTACTTTGTCTACCCAGTTGTTAGTTCCATGAGGTGTACACCTTGTCAGTTTTGTTTTCTGCTGCATCCTCACTCCCCAGTAAACCACCAGTCACAGAGCGAGCTCTGGAATTTTCGCTGAAAAAAAAAAAAAAAATGAATGAAAGTGAGTCTCTCTTGGCTGTCAAATGGATTCAAACTGCCGAATCCCCAGCGGGACCCAGAGCAGTGTCACTTGCAGGGCAGTCTGACATCAGGACGCGGGGAGCCCCACTCTGCATGCTCCAAGGGGACAGTCTCTTCCCCCAGCCCCACTCCAGTTCAACCCCCATCTCCTTGCAGGTCCCTGTTGGTATGCAACGTGTCCCTGCTTGTGCGAGAGAAGCAAAAGATCCCACACAACTCTTTTCTTTATCCCCTTTCCAGAAAAATGGGCCAATTCACAGCTGCAATCGTTAGGAGAATTTCCTGTCTGGGAGTCTGGAAACTGCCAAGAGTGGAAAGCAGCCACCAACCAGCGAGGCCTCTGTTGTCACTGGCCCAAATAACAACAAAAACAGCCACAGCCACCGCCACCACCACAACAAAACATGCCACGTGGGCACCGGCACACACAAACACGCCCACAGAACCAAACCAAAGGGACGAGGCTTCAGGGAGGAGCTTGTAGGCCGTGCATTCCGGCTGGAGGCACATCCTTTGGCCCGGAGCCACCGCAGCCCCACTCCCAGCCCCCCGACCATCTGTCAGCAGCGTTCTGCCCACGGTAAACCCGCCGACACGGGACGCGGGCTAACGAGGAGCAAATGTAGGGGAAGGGAAAACAAAGCCACCGCAGGCAGTGGGAGAAGGTGGCTAGGGCTCTGACAGAAACTGACAAAAGAGCCGGGAAATTCAAACTGAAAGTTTGCCCTGAAGACCCTCAGCTCTGAGGGCTGGGCTGCGGGCGGATGGGGGATACAGGAAGGGATGGGGGGATGTGGTGATGCAGGGACGGAGGCTGGCAGTCTGTAGAGACGCTAGTGTGGTACAGCTAAGGAGGCCGGCTCTTTTCATTCTATGACCATGAGCCATTACTTATACTCCATTTCCACTGTGCACGGATTGCCCAATAAGACTTTCTCTTACAAGACAAGGGTAATTTAAAAAAAAAGGCAAAACTTTGTTCCAAGGAAACTTCTGCAGGAAACATTTAATCAGGACAGCACGTGTAATGGAGTTCAGATTGCCAAATCCTCTATCAAATAAGCATTGAAGTTAGTAATTGCCAAATTATTAAATTTAGGAATTAATTATAATCTATTATAATTGTTAATAATCTATTCATTGGAATAAACTGCCCTCACTTTGCTACTGAAAAGGTGGGATGTTAGTTTTCTGTTCTTATTTGTAAAACCTTTTAGGAAAAAATAGGGTATGTGTCCTTTCTCACTGTGGATAATAAAAATATTTTCTATAAGCCCATTTGTCTACCAAAAACTGCAGCAGCAAAAGAAACCAAACCAGCTAAGATGCCTGCTAAAATGTATCTATATTTTTGCTTAAGTGGTGAGGACTCTGTCCACACTGGATGGATGTCCTGGAGTTTTCACTCCCTGTCTTTCATCTCTTTCTCTTATAATCTTACCCAGTATTTGATGACCATTCCACAAGCTTGGCATTGTTTTCTTTATGTTAGAGATAAAGAGAGTTTTAAAGGCTAAGAGAGTTTTAAAATCACTTAGAGTTGAAATGCAGAACTTCAAGATTTTTGGACTTGAGGCCCTATCATTCTTTTGTTTTAAACAATGAGATTCTGCTAAGCTGCTATTTTATTTTGCCCTTTTAATTCTCACCACAAAGCCACAAATACTATAATTCTAATCACCACTTTTCAAAAAAATATTAATTAGGCAAGCAAAACAGCAGTAAGTTTTAACCAAAGTGGCCAGAAGCAAACCAGCTTTCATTCTGTTCTCTCATCAGTTAACTAGTATTATTTGACCTTTCTTTATTAGTTGATTACTAAAAAAAATGCTAGTAAAGAAGTTCAACCCCAAAACACTTCTGATTGACAGTATAATAGCTTGGCTCATTATCCCTAATCGACAGAGTATACATATATTTACAAATAAAAACACACACCAGATGTATTTTCATCCACAAGGTGATGCTGTCAACTAAAATAGGGAATGTGCACCGATGTACAGCATCCATCATTTTTAAGACAGATTCACAGCAAAATCTCCCACGTGATTCATGGATGAAAGGCTGTACGCATGCAGGTGGCTATGATATTGCCATGTGTACAAAGAAGGGTGAGATGCTTAAAAGAGCACCAACTCTAAATTCAGGAGAACTCTCTTTGAGTGCAGGCCCTGACGTTTCCTAGCTTATACTCTAATGCTTCAGTGTCTTCATCTGTAAAATGGGAATAATAATAGCATCTACAGAATTGTTTGTAAGTCTCATATGAGACAATGAGTATTAAAATGTTTTGTAAACAGTAATATACCAATATATTTCTTTTTTCTGTATCTCCCCATTCCCTTCAAATGTCTTTCTGTTTCTCCCAGACCGACCAGTGTTTAAAAGAAGGCATTAATCACTCATATCTACCCTCTTTTCAGAAACTGATAGTCAGTTTGAAGGTGATCTTATAATATCTTAGAGACCAGCCTGACACTCTACATCAAAAACCCATTTTCAGTTTCACCTATGGAGAGAGAGACTATATAGAAATAGCTTTCATTTTCCTTTGCTGTGAAATTTAACAGAATTTTCAAAAAACCTACCCAAAGCTCATCTAGGAGCATCATAGGTGAATTTCCAAATTGTGCTTCATATGTGTCTGTGAATGATCAACTTAAGTTCACACTTTATATTAATGTCCACAACACTCATTCATTTGTTCAATTGTAACAAGTGTATTGAATGCCTACTTTGTACAAGGCAGTTTGCCAAGTCCTAGGGTGACCTGGCAAAAACAGCTTTCCAAACCCTTTACTAGGCTGAAGGATCCATAAGAACAAGGATTGAGGATGCCTTATTCATCACCGTTAAACACTCTGGTCCCTAAAATGGTGCTGATTGACATTCACAAGTATTTGTGGAATATACTGGTGAATGAACCAGTTTATTATGATAAATAATAGCATAGCACAAAATAGGTGATATAAGATGGTGGCTCAGCAGTACATAAACTACCTGCAATGCAGGAGGTGCAAGAGATGAAGGTTAGATCCCTAGGTTGGGAAGATCCCCTGGAGAAGGAAATGGCAACCCATTCCACCATTCCTGCCTGGGAAATCCCATGGACAGAGGAGCCTGGTGGTCTACAGTTCATGGGATCACAAGAGTTGGACACGACTTAGCGACTAAACCACCACCCCAGGGTGATAGCAGGAAACAAACAGACTCAAGGCTGGGGGTGAGCGATGGGGTACTGTCAGTAGGTTTTCCTTTTGTATAAAGGCAGGGCTCAAATCTTTAGGGATGTTTCTGAATTTTAGAAGATTCTATTCTTGTAAAAGAGAAATAAAGTAAGAGCCGAGAGATCTGATTCCCTTCCTGACTTTACCAATATTTGAGGTCTTGACCAAGTCACTTTTCTGCTCTGGGCAGCTTCCATACTTTCCTGATACTTAAGGCTTTTCTGCCTCCTCTCGCTTTGATTTCTGAGTTTGTAGAGCTGCTTCTCCAAGAAATATTTGACCAAGGGTTAAATTGGGGGAAAGTGTTTCACTCTTCTGAAGTATGTTTTCACTCTGCTGAAGTGTGTTTTATCTAATAGAATGTCACAGCAGGGAGCTGGACAAGGATATAGTCTACAGGGGACTTTGGATAGGAACAATGAAGTGCGACTTTAAAAATAGCTTTCCAAATCCTTTACTAGGCTGCAGGCTCCGTAAGAACAAGGATTGAGGGTGCCTTATTCATTACCATTAAACCCTCTGGTCCCTAAAATGGTGCTGATTGACAACATTCACAAGTATTTGTGGAATGCACTTGTGAATGAATCAGCTTATTATGATAAATGACAGCATAGCACAAAACAGTTGATATAAGATGAAATATCAGCTTATAAGATACATATTATATGGAATTGCATGCGTGCTCAGTCTCACATGCAAAGAGGAGGGAATGGCAACCCACTGCAGTATTCTTGGCTGGAGAATCCCATGGACAGACGAGCCGGATGGGCTACAGTCCATAGGTGGCAAAAAGTTGAACATGACTAAAGCGACTTAGCACGCATGCACTGCTTCATCCAACCTTTTCAAATTCCCCTAAAAAAGAAAAAAGACCATGATTCTACATGGCTGCACTGAGGCAAAGTCATGGTATGAGCTGAAGCAAAGCTGATTGGTCTCTGATGCTAAAGCAGTTTCTCAGAATCCCTCAATGGCATCCACTCGTGAATTAGAAGATTGGAATAGGGTTAAAATGGCACTTTCTGGAAGTCTGAGGCCTTGGATCCTGATCCTGCCTTTTCCCTTGATACCCATATGACCTTGAACAAATTCTCTCCCTCGCACAACCTAAGTTTTCTTGTCCATAAACAAGAGGTTGTGAAATCTAAGGCTCTTTCCAGGCATAGAAATTTAGGAACCAAGTGGAAAATTATACACATGTGGCCATTGTTTAAGTAGAACTTCCCCATCTAAAATGTCTCCATTACTTTATTAACTCCATTCTTGTCTTAAGTTTGGAAAACTGGCAAAATGAGTGCAAATGTTTCAGAAGTTAATGTTGTATTAGATCAACATTGCAAATAGACACTTTTCTAGAAAGTAATACTTTTTGCCAGAAATACACTGGCTCTGAAAAACATTGCCCTGCAAAGCCCTACCCAGGGTAACTCTGCCTCCTCACACCTCTCCTTCCCCACAATCCAACCTGCCCCCAAAGATCAACTAGAACTGGAGTTAGAGATAAAAGTAGGATTCACAGGACTCAATGGTGAATCACCTCTGTGGACGGTTCAGTCGTAACTGGACATGTCAGTCTGAATCCTTAGCCTTAATCCTACATGCTAAGTCTGGGAGAAATTGGAAACAATAGTTTATTCATGTATTAATTCCCTAATACTTTTTGAGTTCCCAACAAGTGCCATCTCCCCTAACTCATTCCTGGCTCATGCACTAGACTCCTTCCCCACTCCCCCATGCCACCATGCTGTCCAACTCTCACCTATAGCACAACTCACTTCCCTCAATGACAACCCTCCTATTGGCTGTTTCACAAGAGGAGACCTTGACTGCATGTTGATGACCTGGTCCAGAAAGCCTGAAAGCATCACAATTTCTAAGACCTAGTTTAATATGGACCAACTGACTTAGACTTGTATTTGGACCAGGTGAGTTAAGACTTGCCACCTGCAGTGCAAAGCAAGGTAAAAGGAGCAGAGCCCCAGGAGGTACCAAGCCAGACTGACTGTCATGATTGTGTCTTCAGAGATTGCAGATTATCTGCAGAATACCTCACCATTGCTAGAATTCCTTACTTGAAATGTAATTATTATGGATCAATAAGTAAAAATGCTTATGTGTTAAGGTTTTCTAAAAGGTATCACTATTATAGACCTGCAAGATCTTTGGAGCCATGAGAAAGCTGATTCCGTTTGAACCGTCACCATCACAACCATGGTGAACTAGACCCGAAACCCTGAACTCCGGTTCAGTAGCTGGGTCCCTACTGTTCATCCTTGATTGCCAGTATATACCTTGGTTCTTGGAGTATCACCTGCTTTATGTTCTCTGCTCATCCATCATAAACTTTGTTAAAATCTTCTTAGACTCTTAATTCTAACTATTTGCACTTCATTTACCTATTATGTGTGACCATGTTCAGGAGCTGCTCAAGGAAGTCAACTAAAACTGGTGTCATGTCCATGGTTCACATGGGGAGAGATCAAGGCCAGGTTCAGTCAAGGAGGCCTAAAGCAGACTATCTGGGTGAAATAAAGTCTTATGGAAGGAAACTCAGTTGGGACCACAATACCTACCATCAAGTCCAAAGGGCAAAGCAAGTAGAGAAACAAAAGAATAAACACCAAGGTTAGTAGCAGGATGGAGCAACAACAAAATGGCGTCAATGAACAATCCAGAGGAGGCAGTTGAGAGCTAAAACTGTGGATATGGGTGGAAGCTATCCTCTTAATGAACTGCGTAGTACGTGGAGCAGGCAAAAAAGCTTTCAAGAGGCCGTTAGAGCCAGACATGCACACGGTGTGAGCTTTGCTTTTATGCTAGACTGAACTGTCTTGCAGTATCTGTGGATGTGGTACAGCCTCTGAAGGGGACCCACCCAGGCTGGCCCCTCTCACTACAATTTACTAAGCTTGACTTCTTTCACATGAGAATACATTTGGCTTGAATTTGTTTCACTTTCTACAAAAGAAAATTTAAGAGCATGATTAGAAACCTCAATTAAGTTTTGATAAAAGTCTGTGTATTTATTTGGTTTTCAGGAGGTGGGGGAAATATTTCCATCAGCTAATAACGCACCTTCCAGAAAATAAGACTTGCTTTCATTGGCTCTTTCTAAGGGAGCAACAAGGGAACGTGGAGATCACTCATATCCCCCTATCCTGTTATGTTACAAATCAGAGACTGGGGAGCAGAAAAGCTAATAACGTGCCCTAGATCACATGGGTAGCGAGTGTTGGAATTAAGAAAACTCATTTCTTATGTCAGAGAAGGTAATGGCACCCCACTCCAGTACTCTTGCTTGGAAAATCCCATGGACGGAGGAGCCTAGTAGGCTGCAGTCCATGGGGTCGCTAAGAGTCAGACACGACTGAGCGACTTCACTTTCACTTTTCCCTCTCATGCACTGGAGATGAGTCCAAGATAGGCAAAAATGGCTTTCACAAAGAAGTTCACTTGAGCAAATTGCTGGGTGGTCTTTGTTTCCAAGGGTGTTTGTGCAAAGTGTATCCTCCAGTCCCAACAGAGTCAGATTTTGAGAGACAAAAGGTGGCATTAATGAGGGATGTACTACAGAGAATATTTTATCTCTGGAGACACTCATCACAGCCCCAGCTGCCTCTGGGTCAACCAGAGACCCTGGATCTCACCTTCTGCCCAGAGACCACATCCCAAGGGGACAGCAACTCTGCTTCTTGAGTCTGGCCCCGTGACTTAACATGGGTGAAATAATACTAGCTGAGTGGCTTTGGCAGTTTGTGCCTTAACTTTCTCTACGCCTAGGTTTCTTCCTCCAGCCCCTCAGCTGCATAGAACCACAATATGATTTCACTGAAACTAAGCAAAAAAGAATACATTAGTCTAGTCTAGTCACTTGGAGCTGCTGCCAAAGAAACAGTCTCTTCCACTGATTGCCAGCCAAGTCCCTCATGAGATTGTGTAGACTCTTACAATATTGCTCAGGGAGCGAAACAAAGAGGAAGAGAAAGAGAAGGGTCGTGCTCATTATAATTTATAGTACACTGTTATGGGAAGCTTCTTGTGTTACCAGAAAGCTGGTGTCTGGGGTTTTCCTCTTCCCCAGAGGAGCTGAAAATGGGAAGGGGGAAGAGAAGGTTATCTTACCAACTTTTTGCAGCCAAAATCATTAGGGCCAAAATTCCTTCCTAGAAATGTCAGTGGTGGGATTCAGACAATTACCACTAGTTCAACAACTCCCAGCCCTGGGTCATTAACATCATCCCTGCCGTTCAACCATAATGTCACTCCACCCATTCCCAAGGAGAAGAAAAATCACAGAGCCTCTTGCTTTAAAGCCTTTCTGAGGACCTGGCGGTCCAGAGGCTAAGACTCCACGCTCCCAATGCCAGGGGCCCGGGTGAGATCCCTGGTAAGGGAACTAGATCCCACATGCCGCAACTAAGATTTCACATACCAGAACTAAAAATCCTGCATGCTGCAACTAAGACCCAACACAGCTAAAAAATTTTTAAAGTCGTTCTGATGAGAGGCATCAAGGAAAAAAGCCCAAGTTTAAATACTTACGTAGTGTCTTCAAGCTCCTTGGCTGCTGTGGTCTCAAACTGGTTTTACATAGCTAGTTCTTCTTCTTAGAGAATGATGGGGTTTCAAATATTCCAGTTAAAAGTCTGCCTGTGGGGAAAGAAAGCAAATGGTATGGTGTATTAATATTAACTAACTCTCTCCAAGGGTTCTGACTTCTGCTAACCTCCATCAACTACATTCCCTCATTACATCAGTGTCTTAGTCAAACAAAGTGGGATGCCAGGACTCATGCTGCTCATCATCAGTGGCTTCATTCCCTCTGTCCTCTCTGCCTGGATTCCACCACACTGAAGCCTGAAGCAAGCAAATGGCTATTCCTGAATAGATTGCTTTGACAGCAGGAACCCTATCTTATTCATCCTCAGCTCCCCTTTCCTCAGCCTAGTTCATGGAACAAGGACAATTTTGCATGAATGTCACTGTGAAATACAAGGGAAAAAGTGGCTAACCACCTCTCTTTGCTTATTAACTCAAAAACTCACAAACCGGAAGTGGGGAAAGGGATGGGGCAAAGGCACAATAGGGGGAAGGAATTAAGAGTTATAAACTACAAGGCATAAAGTAAATGATACAAAGAAGTAATATACAACATAGGGAAAATAGCCAATATCACATAATAATGTTATGTGGAGTATATGCTATAAAAATATTGAATCACTATGTTGTACATCTGAAATGAACATGATATTGTACATCAACTATGCTTCAATTAAAACAACTCAATTTAAATATAATAATAGAGGGTGTGCCTCCTAGCCTCAGAGTATGTGCAGAACTGGTCCCTCAGGGCTCCTGAGTCCAGAAAAAGTAAGGTGGCCTTCTCCCTTGCCCCTTGCTGTCCTGAGTATTCTGCAGACCATGAGTTTTTGAGTACCCCCCTCAAGAGGAGGAGACCCACGTGACCTAGACCTAAGGGGCCAGAGTGACATTCATAGGTTCTGGAAGTTAGGATTCAAATGTCTTTGGAGGGAGTGGCATTATTCAGCCTACTGTAGTCATAATGCAAATTATATTTTTTACTAGAAGATGTGGTCAAAATAGCTTGAAAGCCGCAGAACTGGAAGTCTTCTGAATTTTTCAAACACCACTCATGGGATTTAGGACCCATCGTAATCCAATATGACATCATCTTAATTTGTTCCATCTACTGTGCTCAGTCGCTAAGGCATATCCAACTCTTTTGTGACCCCATAGACTATAGCCCGCCAGCCTCCTCTGCCCATGGGACTTTCCAGTGACCAGGAGCTGCTGAAATGACCCATCCAGTGAACCTATGAGCAAATTCTGTTTGGAAACCACACTGCCATGGAGGAGATCATCTGTAGGGTGTGCTTGCATCCAGACTGCACAGAGATCAAGCCCTGAGCCTTTGGAGTGGGAGCACTGACTCCAAGATCCAAGACTAACCCTAGGGGTATCAAATAGTGAGAACTCACACAAAGGAAACCACGGAATACAAGACCCAGCATCACCCAACCACCAGTAGCACCCTTTACAGGACACCTCATTTAAACAACAAACAAAACAAAAATACAAACCCAATCAGCAGCAGACAGGATTACCACCTCACTCAGCCTTGCCCATCAGAGGAAAACAAACAAACAAACAAAACTTCAGCACAAATCTCACCTGATAAGAAGCTTACACAAACCACTGGACCAACCTTAGGGGGGCAGAAACCAAAAGAAAGAAAGAATTCAGCCTTGAAGCCTGGGAAAAGGAGATCTCAAATGAGTTAAAGACCTCAAACTTAAGACCTCAAAATAAGTTTAAAAAAAAAATAATGAAAAGGCAAAGAAATACTACACAAACGAAGGAACAAGCTAGAAACACAGAAGTCCAAATAAATGCAGAGGAAATAGGCAAACTCTCTGAAAAAAGAATACAGATTAATGATAGTAAAAATGATCAAAAACCTTGAAAGCAAAATGGAGAAAATACAAGAATCAATTAACAAGGACCTAGAAGAATGAAAGAATAAACATACAGAGACAAACAACACAATTACTGAAATTAAAAACACTCTAGAAGGAATCAATAGCAGAATATCTGAAGCAGAAGAATGAATCAGTGAGCTGAAGGAGAAAATGGTGGAAATAATTTCTGAAGAGCAGAATAAAGTAAAAAGAATGAAAAGAACTGAGGATAGTCTCAGAGACCTCTGGAACAATATTAAATGCACCAACATTCGAATTATAGGAGCCCCAGAAGAAGAAGAGAAAAAGAAAGGGTGTGAGAAAATTTTTGAAGAGATTATAGTTGAAAACTTCCCCAACATGGAAAAGGAAATAGTCAGTCAAGTCCAAGAGACGTAAAGAATCCCATATAGGATAAACCCAAGGAGAAACACGTCAAGACATATACTAATCAAACTAACAAAGACTAAACACAGAGAAAGAATATTAAAAGCAGCAAGGGAGAAGAAACAAGTAACATACTAGGGAAACCCCATACACTTAACAGCTGATCTTTCAGCAGAAACTCTGCATGCCAGAAGGGAATGGCAGGACATAAAGTACTGAAAGGGAAAAATCTACAACCAAGATTACTGTACCCGGCAAGGATCTCATTCAAAATTGATGGATAAATAAAAAGCTTTCCAGACAAGCAAAAGTTAAGAGAATTCAGTACCACCAAACCAGCTTTACAACAAATGTTAAACGGACTTATATAGTTAAGAAATACAAAAGAAGAAAAAAGATCTACAAAATCAACCCCAAACAATTAAGAAAATGGCAATAGGAACAGACATAAAAGGAGAAACTGACAGTAACATAATAATAGCAGGAGACTTTAACACCACACTAACACCAATGGACAGATCATCAAAACAGAAAATTAATAAGGAAACACAAGTCTTAAATGATACATTAGTTGAGATGGATCTCATTGATATCTTCAGGACATTCCATCTAAACGCAGAAGAATACACCTTCTCAAGTGCACATGAAACATTCTCCAGGATAGACCACATCTTAGGTTAAAAATCAAACCTCAGTAAATTTAAGAAAATTGAAATCATATCAAGCATATTCTCTGAACACAAGGCTATAAGACTAGATATCAATTACAAGAAAATGCTATAAGAAATACAAACACACGGAGATTAAACAACACATTTCTAAATAAACAACAGGTTACTGAAGAAATAAAAAGAGAAATCAAAAATTTCTAGAAACAAATGACAATGAAAATATGACAACTCAAAACCTATGGGATGCAGCAAAAGCAGTCCCAAGAGGGAAGTTTATAGCAATACAATCCTACCTCAAGAAACAAGAAAAACATCGAATAGATAACCTAACTTTACACCGAAAACAACTGGAAAACGAAGAACAAAAAACCCCCAAAATTAGTAGAAAGAAAGAAATCATAAAGATCCAAACAGAAAGAAATGAAAAAAAAAATGAAAGAAACAATAGTAAAGATTAATAAAACTAAAAGCTGGTTCTTTGAGAAGATAAACAAAATTGACAAACCTTTAGCCAGACTCATCAAGGAAAAAAGAGAGAAGAATCGAATCAACAAAATTAGAAATGAAAAAGGAGAGGTTACAACAGACAATGAAGAAATACAAAGGATTATAAGAGACTATTATGAACAGCTATATGGCAATAAAATGGATAACCTGGAAGAAATGGACAGGTTCTTAGAAAAGTTCAATCTTCCAAGACTCAACCAGGAAGAAATAGAAATTATGAACAACACAATTACAAGCAATGAAATTGAAGCTGTGATCAAAAATCTCCCAAAAAACCAAAGCCCAGGGCCAGATGGCTTCACAGGAGAATTCTATCAAACATTTAGGGAAGAGCTAATGTCAAAATCACTGCATATGGTGACCATGAAATTAAAAAACGCTTGCTCCTTGGAAGAAAAGCTATGACCAATCTAGACAGCACATTAAAAAGCAGAGACACTACTTTACCAACAAAGGTCCATCTAGTCAAAGCTATGGTTTTTCCAGTAGTCATGTATGGATGTGAGAGTTGGACTATAAAGAAAGCTGGGCGCTAAAGAATTGATGCTTTTGAACTGTGGTGTTGGAGAAGACTCTTGAGAGTCCCTTGGACAGCAAGGAGATCCAACCAGTCCATCCTAAAGGAAATCAGTCCTGAATATTCATTGGAAGGACTGATGCTGAAGCTGAAACTGCAATACTTTGGCCAGCTGACGCGAAGAACTGATTCATTTGAAAAGACTCTGATGCTGGAAAAGATTGAAAGCAGGAGGAGAGGGGGACGATAGAGGATGAGATGGTTGGATGGCATCACCAATAAAATGGACATGGGTTTGAGTAGGCTCCAGGAGTTGGTGATGGACAGGGAAGCCTGGCATACTGAAGTCCATGGGTTTGCAAAGAGTCTGACCTGACTGAGCAACTGAACTGAACTGAATGCCTATCCTTCTAAAACTCTTTGAAAAAATTGCAGAGGAAGGAACACTTCCAAATTCATTCTACAAGGCCACCATCACCCTGATACCAAAACCAGACAAAGACAACACACAAAAAAGAAAACTACAGGCCAATATCACTGATGAACTGCTCATACACCATGATCAAGTTGGGTTTATTCCAGGAATGCAAGGATTCTTCAATATATGCAAATCAATCAATGTGCTACATCATATTAACAAAGTGAAAGATAAAAACCAAATAATAATCTCAATGGATGCTGAAAAAGCCTCTGACAAAATTCAGCACCCATTTATGACTAAAACTCTTCAAAAAATGGGCACAGAAGGAACCTACCTCAACACAGTACAGGCCATATATGATAAACCTACAGCAAACATTATTCTCAATGGTGAAAAGCTGAGAGCATTCCCCCTAAGATCAGGAACAAGACAAGGGTGTCCACTTTCGCCACTGTTATTCAACATAGTTCTGGAAGTCCGAGCTACAGAGATCAGAGAAGAAAAAGATATAAAAAGAATCCAGATCGGAAAAGAAGTAAAGCTCTCACTGTTTGCAGATGACATGATACTGTACATAGAAAACCCTAAAGAGAGTATCAGAAAATTACTAGAGCTAGTCAGTAAATTTAGCAAGGTTGCAGGATACAAAATCAGTATACAGAAATCGCTTGCATTTCTATATACTAACAATGAAAAATCAGAAAGAGAAATTAAGGAATCAATTCCAATCACCATTGCAACAAAAAGAATTAAATATCTAGGAATAAACTTACCTATGGAGAAAAAAGAACTGTACCCAGAAAATTATAAGACACTGATGAAAGAAATCAAAGATGACATAAACAGATGGAGAGATGGTCCATGTTCCTGGGTAGGAAGAATCAATATTGTGAAAATGGCTATACTACCAAATGCAATCTATGGATTCAATGTGATCCCCATCAAATTATCAATAGCATTTTTCACAGAACTAGAACAAAAAATTTCACAATTCATATGGAAACACAAAAGACCCCGAATAGCCAAAGCAGTTTTGAGAAAGAAGAATGGAGCTGCAGGAATCAACCTTCCTGACTTCATATTATACCACAAAGCCACAGTCATCAAAACAGCATGGAACTGGCACAAAACCAGAAATATAGACCAATGGAACAAGATGGAAAGCCCAGAAATAAACCCATGCACCTATGGGTACCTTATTCTTTTTTTTGGGGGGGTACCTTATTTTTGACAAAGGAGGCAAGAATATACAATGGGGCAAAGACAGCCTCTTCAATAAATGGTGCTGGGAAAACTGGACAACTACATGTAAAAGAATGAAATTAAAACACTTCCTAACACCATACACAAAGATAAACTCAAAATGGACTAAAGACCTAAATGTAAGACCAGAAACCATAAAACTCTTAGAGGAAAACATAGGCAGAACACTCGATGACATAAATCAAAGCAAGATCCTCTGTGACCCACCTCCTACAGTAATGGGGGGGAAAAAAAAGTAAACAAGTAGGACCTGATTAAACTTAAAAGCTTTTGCACAGCAAAGGAAACTATAATCAAGGTGAAAAGACAACCCTCAGAATGGGAAAAAATAATAGCAAATGAAACTGACAAAGGATTAATTTCCAAAATGTACGAGCAGCTCATACAATTTAATGCTAGAAAAACAAACAACCCAATCAAAAATTGGGAAAAAGACCTAAATAGACATTTCTCCAAAGAAGACATACAGATCGCTAGCAAACACATGAAAAGATGCTCAACATTGCTCATTACTAGAGAAATGCAAATCAAAAACACAATGAGATATCACCTCACACCAGTCAGAATGGACATCATCAAAAAAATCTACAAACAATAAATGCTGGAGAGGGTCTGGAGAAAAGGGAACGCTCTTGCACTGTTGGTGGGAATGTAAATTGATACAGCCACTATAGAAGATGGTATGGAGATTCCTTAAAAAACTAGGAATAAAACCACCATATGACCCAACAATCCTACTCCTTGGCATATACCTGAGGAAACCAGGGTTGAAAAAGACACATGTATCCCATTGTTCATTGCAGCACTATTTACAATAGCTAGAACATGGAAGCAACCTAGATGTCCATCGACAGATGAATGGATAAAGAAGTTGTGGTACATAATGGAATATTACTCAGCCATAAAAAGGAATGCCTTTGAGTCAGTTCTGATGAGGTGGATGAACCTAGAACCTATTATACAAAGTGAAGTGAGTCAGAAAGAGAAAGATAAATATCGTATTATAATGTACATATATGGAATATAGAAAAATGGTACTGAAGAATTTATTCACAGGGCAGCAATGGAGAAACAGACATAGAGAATTGACTTATGGACATGGGGAGAAGGGAGGAAAGGGTGAGATGTATGGAAAGAGTAACATGGAAACTTACATTACCATATGCAAGATAGATAGCCAACAGGAATTTGCTGTATGGCTCAGGAAACTTAAACAGGGGCTCTGTATCAACCTAGAGGGGCGGGATGGGGAGGGAGATGGGAGGGAAGTTCAAAAAGGAGGGGGTATATGTATACCTATGGCTGATTCATGTTGAGGTTTGCCAGAAACAAACAAAATTCTGTAAAGCAATTATCCTTCCATAAAAAAATAAATTAAAAAATAACAAAGGAAGGGCAAAGTGTTTAAAAAAAAAAAAAACTGGAAAGCAATATGTTGGCTAACCCAAACTCCCATTGTGTAAACATACAGGTTGTTTCTACAAAAGTAATCAGTAGAAATGAGCACTCTTATACAACAAAATTGCTTTGGAGGAAGAAAGGTGCTGACTCTCTGCACAGATAAGTATTCTCACAATGCAGGTGCACCAATAAGCACATCTTAGTACTAAGCTACGGACCTCCCAGGGACCAGATGGACTCACCTGCTTGTCTTGCCAGTTAGATCCATCTATGAGATCTTCACTGAGAGCCAGGCCTTAACTCTCAAACATATGGCCCTCATTTACCCACGTGAAGCCCCTCTAGGAGCAAACACAAGTTTACCCCCAAATCCATATTCACTAGTTTTCGCCCAAGAAATTAAAAGGGGCTACTGACTCATTTGAAAAGCCCCTGATGCTGGGAAAGATTAAAGGCAGGAGGAGAAGGGGATGACAGAGGATGAGATGGTTAGATGGCATCATCAACTCAATGGACATGAGTTTGGGTAAACTCCAGGAGTTGGTGATGGACAGGGAGGCGTGGCGTGCTGCAGTCCATGGGGTCGCAAAGAGTTGGACACAACTGAGCAACTGAACTGAACTAGTGATACATTATTATAAAGATCTCTTTGAAGCCATTCTTCGATTCATTTGTAAATTTCTGAATGTTACCTATGGTTAATATCGCATTTTTAATACATTTTTTCATTCATTCATTTACTCCCTCCTCAACTCCTCTGACACACCTGTGGTGAGCGTGGGCATCTCAGGGGTCCCATAAGTTAAGAATCCTGTTCTTAATATTCTCCCTTTTCATCTTCCTTCTACCCAGCGTGGGAGCCTTGGCTCTGCTTTCCAGTTCTGGCAAGGTTCCTACTCCTTACAATATTTGATAGATTATTGTCATTTCCCTCACTCAAATTTGAGCACTTCCTAAAAATTTTGGCTCCAACTCCCTTGCTGGTCCTTTTACTCCTGTTGTTTTCAATGTGATTCTTTTCTTCCCAGTCCCCGCCCCCCCCCCTCCACCAGATCTATACACTCAAGTCCCAAACCTGATCACCAGTCGGGGAGCAGATGCCCAAGGAGCCTCAGGCGATCTACATGAAGCCGGGTTTGGATACTAAAGATGTCACAGGACAATTGATATTTCATCTTCCTGCCAGCACAGACTCAAATCTCAGGAGTGAAAGGGACTTAAAAGCTCATCCATGCCTCCGCCTCTGATTACATCAAAATATTAGCCATTAAGGAAAGATTAGCATTCCAAGGCGTCCTCGGAGATCTCTGAAGTGGATTCCATTGCCTCCCTTAGTAATGCATTCCAGAGGCTCATCGTACTCAGAGAGATTTTCCTCCTGCGAACCTAAATCCTGCTGGAAGCAATTTAAACCATTCCCCTTTGGCCTGTCTTTGTGTGGAAAGAGAGGAAAGCTCTCTGCCACTGCCCTTGCGGGTCCCTTCACAGATTCCTGCGCTCCCACAGACACTTCATTTACTGATTGAAACGAGAGCAGAACAGGGGCAGAGACAGCGGGAGAAGGAGAGAGAGGTCACCCAGAGAAACACTCGCCTTTTCCTCTCTGGCCAACTTTGTAGAGGAAGCACTGAGGGCTCCAGGCCCTGGGTTTAACCCAACTCTTGCGTCTCATTATTCTCGGTCAAGTCTCCTGCCCCTTTCACCGCCTGGTGACCTACTTTCATCTCCAGTGAGGTTCTCCCCTGAAAGCATATAGATAACACACAGCTCAACACAGGGTGATGTGGCCGAGCTGCACAGCTGATCTGACCTTTCCCTTCCTCTCCCAAGTAACAGAGAGGAAGGAATAAAGACGATCAGGTTTTCTGCTGGGCAAACCTGCTTTTCTTTCCTGGCAAGAGGACACTAGGAGACAAAGTATATTCTTCCACCCAAGACAGTAAATGAAAGAATGCTGTGGGTGTATAGGACGTTTGGAACATTTCATTTTTGTAATTGTGCCTTCTGAGCTAAGAGCTACCACAAAAGACCAGTCTTTGGAAACTGATGGGGGTTTGTGGTTGTATTTTGGGGCTGGCTGGCCAGCCAGGATTCTGTTTCCATTTTTCCCATTAGTCCTCAAGTTGTAGATGAGGCCCCCAAGATCCTTGGGGCATCGGACCGGAGGCGTCTGCCAACATTTTCCCAGGATGAGCGTTGCAATGTGTCTTGGCTGGGCACATTGATTTGCAAGGTGTTTATAAAGCTTCCTGATCCTTTTTTCCACCTGGTTTGCTTCGTGGACCCAGAGGTTTATGGACTGCAGCATGCTACCGGGAACCAAGACATGGAATTAACACTCCACAGCTCTTCCCTGGGACCTTCTTTTGTGCAACTTTTTATTTTTAAAATTCTCTTGCGCGCTTCACTTTTGTTTCCTTTTTTTCTCCCTCCCACTTCTGGTGTCTCTGTTTTACACCGTTTAGAGCTGGGGAAGATTTTTGGTAGTTTTCCAGCTGTTTATGCACAAGTATAATTGAGTCACTTATTTTTAGTGATGTCAAGACTTGGAGAAGAGAAATAAAAGGAACATTTCACACTAACTAAAATGGAAGAGAGTCCTCACTTGGAGGATGAAGATAGAGCGGATGCGATTATTTTCAAATTGGAGGCTCTTAACTTCTCATTTCCAGATCAGATTTGGAACACAATTTGTTTTATTTTCGGCTGGTGGGGTCTCCGGTCTCAAGCCAAATTATTCTATGTTCTTCTGGGGTGGATGGCTCACTGGCAGCTCCTTCATGAATAAATCTCCCACTATGCCTGTCGTTTTCTTCCCCTTTAAACAAGAGAGCCCTACTTGGATTACTTCCTGGATGGAAAGGATGAAGCTTAAATTAAAGACCTATGGGATGTCCTGACATCTTCATAGGAAAAGGCCACTGGAACATCATCTGTCATTTAAAACAGAACAATTAAATAGCTGCAAGAGCCCACCTGTTTGATGATCAGCACATTCCAAGTCTATCAAGGTACCTTTTTTCTACGCACCTACATTTATTTTGGGTGGAAATCAAACCTGGAATTGGAGAAGTATTATTTGTTCTTTACAAAGCTGACACAAAGTGCTAATAGAATTGACTCATACACTTTATCCTTCTTTTGATTCTTCCACCATCCTTGTCCACACCCCCACAAAAAAAGATAAAAGACAGCTATGAAATCAGTACAATATAAAACACAGTATTTGAAAATAAATTTGTAATTGATAAAACTAGTTAGTATTAATTGGCATATACACATTATATGCCAGGCGCCACTCCAAGTATTGACATATCAGGAAGATAACACTGTTATCCAAATTGAGAAATAAGGAAAGAGATGAACAGAGATATTAAATAATTTCAGAGTTGTGCTATGAATCCAGAAAATCCAACTCTGGTGTCTTTATTTGTACTCCCCATATTATATGGCTCTCACAGCAATAGATGACTAACTGATAAATGGGAGAAACATATGCAAGATAGATGGCAAAAGGATATGCTTCTTAAAATATAAAGAACTTTTGTAAAACAATAAGGAAAGAAGCCAATGCCCCAGTGCAAAAATAGGCAAAGAACAACAATAGACAGTTCACACATATAGAAACCTCCAAATAGTTAATAAAATGTTTAAGATACTAAGTCATTTTAAAATCAAAGACATACAAACTCAAACAATCTATATCTTTTTTTATTGGATGAGTTAAGGAAAAAAAATGCTGCTTAGTGTCAACAATGGTGTGAGGAAATAGCTACCCTCAAACACTGCTGGTGTGAAATGTAAGTTGTTACAACATTTATGGAAAGAAAATTTTCAATAGTAATGAAAATCTTTAAACTAAGTTTAGTAATTTCACTTCTGGGTATTTATTCTAAGTAAATAAAAAGAAAAACAAACATTTATGCATAAAGATATCAACCTTAGAATTTCTTCAAAACAATGATAGATCTTTATTATAGAATACCATAATATCATCAAAACTCATGCTCATAAATAAAATTAATATAAATGGGAAATGCTCATAATATATATATCGGAGAAGGCAATGGCACCCCACTCCAGTACTCTTGCCTGGAAAATCCCATGGATGGAGGAGCCTGGTAGGCTGCAGTCCATGGGGTTGCGAAGAGTCAGACACGACTGAGCAACTTCACTTTCACTTTCATGCATTGGAGAAGGAAATGGCAACCCACTCCAGTGTTCTTGCCTGGAGAATCCCAGGGATGGGGGAGCCTGGTGGGCTGCCATCTATGGGGTCACACAGAGTCGGACACGACTGAAGCGACTTAGCAGCATAATATATTATTGTAAATAATAGTAAAATAAAATGAGTTTATATAACAGCCCATACAAATGGCAACCTTATGAAAAGAGTTGTTACTGTTCGGTTGCCCAGTTGTGTCCGTCTTTTTGTGATCTGTGGACTACAGTATGCCTGGCCTCCCTATTCCTCACTATCTCCTTGAGTTTGCCCAAGGTCATGTCCATTACATCAGTGATGACATCCAGCCATCTCAAACTCTAATGCCCTCTTCTCCTTCTGCCCTCAATCTTTTCCAGCATCAGGGACTTTTCTAATGAGTCAAATGTTTACATCAATGACCAAAATATTCGCAATTCAGCTTCAACATTAGTCCTTCCATTGAGTATCTGGGGTTGATTTCCCTCAAGATTGACTGGTTTGATCTCTTTGCTGTCCAAGGGACTCTCAGGAGTCTTCTCTAGCATCACAATTCAAAGGCATCAATTCTTTGGTGCTCTGCCCTCTTTATGATCCAGCTCTCACAACCATACGTGACCACTGGGAAGAATATAGCCTTGATGATATGGACCTTTGTTGGCAGAGTGATGTCTCCGCTTTTCAACACACTGTCTAGGTTTGTCATAGCTTTTCTTCAAAAAGGCAATTGAGTTCTGATTTCATGGCTGCAGTCACGATCCGCAGTGATTTTAGAGTCCAAGAAGAGGAAATCTGTCACTGCTTCCACCTTTTCCCTTTCTATTTTCCATGAAGTAATGGGGCCAGATGCCATGATCCTAGTTTTTTTAATATTTGGTGTTAAGTTGGCTTTTTCACTTTCCTCCTTCACCCTGATGGAGAGGTTTTTTAATTCCTCTTTGCTTTCTGCCATTAGGGTAGTATCATCTGCATATCTGAGGTTGTTGATGTTTCTCCCACCTATTCTGATTCCAGCTTGCAACTCATCCAGCCTGGCATTTCACATGATGTGCTCAGCATATAAGTTAAATAAATAGGGTGACAACAGACAGCCCTGTTGTACTCCTTTCTCCATATTGAACCAATCAGTTGTTCCATACAAGGTTCTAACTGTTGCCTCTTGACATGCATACAGGTTACTCAGGAGACAGGTAAGATGGTCTGGTATTCCCATCTCTTTAAAAGCTAGCTTTCCACAGTTTATTATGATCCACACAGTCAAAGGCTTTAGCGTAATTAATGAAACAGAGGTAGATGTTTTTTCTGGAATTTCCTTGCTTTCTCTATGATCCAGAGAATGTTGGCAATTTGATCTCTGGTTCCTCTGCCTTTTCTAAACCCAGCTTGGACATCTGGAAGCTCTTGGTTCACGTTATGCTGAGGCCTAGCATGCAAGATTTTAAGCATGACCTTATTAGCATGGAAGTTGAGTGCAATTGTCCGATGGTTGGAACATTCTTTAGTACTACCTCTCTTGGGAATTTGGATGGGGATTGACATTTTCCAGCCCTGAGGCCACTGCTGGGTCTTCCAGATTTGCTAACATATTGAGTGCAACACTTTCACAGCATCCTCTTTGAGGGTTTTGAAGAGCTCTACTGGAATTCCATTGCATCCACTAGCTTTATTGACAGCAGTGCTTCCTAAGGCCCACTTGACTTCACACTCCAGAGTGTCTGGCTCTGGGTGGCTGACCACATTCTTGTGGTTATCTGGTTCATTAAGATCTTTTTTATATAGCTCTTCCACATATTTTTTCCATCTCTTCTTGCTCTCTTCTGCTTCTACTTGGTCTCTACCATTTCTGTCCTTTATTGTGCGCATCTTTGGGTGAAACGTTCCCTTGATAGTTCCAATTTTCCTGAAGAGATCTATAGTCTTTCCCCTTCTGTTGTTTTCCTTTATTTTTATGCATTGTTAATTGAAGAAGGCCTTCTTGTCTCTCCTTGCTATTCTTTGGAACTCTGTATTTAGTTGAGGGTAACTTTCCCTTTCTCCCTTGCTTTTTGCTTCTTTTCTTTCTTCATCTATTTGTAAAACCTCCGCAGATAACCACTTCGCCTTCTTGCTTTTCTTTTTCTTTGGGATGGTATTGTTTGCTGCCTCCTGTACAATATTATGAACCTCTGTCCATAGTTTTTCAGGCACACTGTTTACTAGTTCTAATCCCTTGAATCTATTCATCACCTCCACTGCATATTCATAGGGGATTTGATTTAAGTCATACCTGACTGGCCTAGTGGTTTCCCCTGCTTTCTTTAGTTTAACCCTAAACTTTGCTATGAGAAGCTGATGATCCGAGCCACAGTCAGCTCCAGGTCTTGTTTTTGCTGACTATTTACAACTTCTCCATCTTAGGCTACAAAGAATGTAATCAATTTGATTTCAGTATTCACCATTTGGTAATGTCCATGTGTAAAGTCATCTCTCGTATTGTTGGAAAAGGGTGTTTGCTATGACCAGTGCATTCTTGGCAAATATACTGGGATGGTTTGCCGTTCCCTCCTCCAGTGGATCACGTTTTGTCAGAACTCTCCACTATGACCCGTCTGTCTTGGGTGACTGTACACAGCATGGCTCATAGCTTCATTGAGTTATGCAAGCCCCTTTGCCATGACAAGGCAGTGAATCTTGAAAAGAGTATCTATGCATAAAAGAAACCCTGGAAGCCAGAAAGTTAACAAGTGTTTCTCCTAACGACGAGAGTTCTCATGATTCTTACTTCATTCAGTACATTCTTTTTCAATGAAAATGTATTCTTTTATAATCTAAAAAAAATGAGAAATTGTAATAGTGGACTAAATACAGTAAAACAATAGAGGCATGCAAATACCTATAATGAATAACCACTTGCAAATTATACTTTAGCATGAACTGGCTCTGAGAGTGCTGTCAGATAAAGCAAAAGGGGAAATAAATTGCATAGGTCACTTTTTAATAGAAAGATGACGATTCATTTTGCCAAGACTTTGCCCCCAAGGATCTTCTTGACTATATTTATATAGGAGAGGACCTTATGGACTATTTTATATAGTAGACATTGGGTAACATGGAGCAGTGTCTTCATTCTCCTTCTTTGGAAGGCGCAGAAACTCTGTTCAAATGTACAGCCCTATAGTACATCTAAAAAAGTAAACACTGAGGAAATAAGTGGAAATAACTCAGAAAAGACATTTTTTCAGGGAAGTAAGACAGTGAACAAATGTTTCGCCTGGAATACCCAACCTCATCATTCAAGGCTAGATCGTAGAGAACCCTGGGGAACACTCTTGTATCTAAAGAGCAATGTTTTCTTCCCAAAGTCATTTTAGAGAAGCCAGTGTTAATACTGCAATAAACATAGTTGGCATATAAGCAACTCCGAGTTTAATGGAACAAAAATTATAAGACTTTGATCTGCAAAGAATTCTCTAGTAAAATATATTCCTCTGTATATGAAATTAGCCTCAGATCAAAGTGAAGAAAGTATGATTTTAAAGGATTTCTGCCAGTCCTTCTGTCTGTAAAAATATTTACTCTGTAAGTCTCACTACAAAGATAGCAAATCAAAGAATGACAACATTTTCAAAGTTAAAATGTCTTTAGTTTCTATCATCCAGAGATGATTAACTGTGGGGAAGTTGTGAACTTCTTTGGAAATCAATTGAAAGCTAGGGAGTCTTCCCTCAGAAACATACACATATACACCAAATTTTGCATACAGTTTAAGAAGTTCAGGACTGCCCTCACATGCACCCATAATTCCCTATAACTAGAACACCTGCAAGGAAATCAAACCAGTCAATCCTAAAGGAAATCAACCCTGAATATTCACTGGAAGGACTGATGCTGAAGCTCCAATACTTTGGCCACCTGATGTGAAGAGCCAACTCATTGGAAAAGATTCTCATTGGAAAGATTGAGGGCAGGAGGAGAAGGGCGCGATAGAGGTGAGATGATTGGATGGCATCATTGACTTAGTGGATACATATCTGAACAAACTCCAGGAGATAGCAAAGGACAGGGAAACCTGGCATGCTGTAGTCCATGGGGTAGCTAAAACTTATACACAACTTAGTGACCGAACAGCGCAGAACACCTGCCCAAGTTCAACTTTGTGCTTCTGAGAGGGTTTTAGAGCAATATGCAACATTCTGCCTACTTGAACAATGTTTCTTATTTTCACAAAGTTAGTCCTTCCAAATGAGTGAAATAACTCGACCAAGATAAGGTAAATTAAATGGCAGATCCAGGATATAGCTCAGGTCTTCTAACTCCCAGGATGGCCTTCATTCTCTCGGATCCTTTGTTCATTTAGATTTAAAAACCTCCCTTGGTTTCCCATAACCCAGGTTAAAAGAGAACTCTTCCTAACACACATCTAGGGAAACCATATGGGAGATTGAGGTATCCCCTGGGAATCTACACTAAGAAACTCAAGTTAGACCCAAAGGCTTTCCGCAAGTCACCAACATCATGGTTTTTCAGTGGAACAGAGTTCATGACAGCAGCCTGTCCATTTTAGTTCTTTCATAAATCTTGGGGTATCTTCTGATTACGGTCAATATATCTGAAAGTCAAACATAATGTCTTGCCCTAGTTTTAGAAGCAGTAGCAAATCAAACTTCTCCAGACAGCTGGGAAATAAGAGTGATGACATGGCTGAAAATAGGAGGGTTGGGGCATAAACCTCAACAGTATCAAAGCCCTACAGCTTGTTTTCATGATTGGAAGTAACCATTACTTTCTTTATTTGCCAGGAAGAATTTGTGACTCATGAGCAAAGGAGAATTGTAGGATGTTTTGGTGTCTGAGACTACAGACAGAAAATTTAGATCTTTTCTTTTATTTAACCAAATAGCTAGATTGAATATTCCTATCAATCAACTGAATGGTTATGCCTGTACCCTGGGTTTGGCTGGAAAGCCCCTCTTCAGTGTCCTATTTATTGGAATCCTACTCATCTTCCTAAACCTATTCACATCTCACTCTACCCAGAGAGACCTTCCCAATTACCCTAGCCCACACTTCCTCATCCTTCTTAGCAGTGGCTACAGTGCTTTTCTATAGGACATAATTCAAGACCACTTACATACTGCTTAATGAATGGTACTAACTGCTTCATGAATCTCGTTTCTCTAAGCAGATTATAAGTTACACAAAGGCAGGAATCATGTTTGCCCTACTGCTTGATACTAGCCACAAGTATTCAAATATCGTTTGTTGATTGACCGATTAAAATGAGAAAACAGTCATCCACCCACGTGAATCCAGCCCAGCAGCATTCTACTCAGGGCAGATTTAAGCGTTCCTGACCCCTGAACCTCTGTTGATGCTTCAGCTGCTAGCCCTCACTGCCAACTCCTGTACAACAGCGCCAGGAACAGAAAAGTGCTGAGAACTTCTGATCAAACTAGCATGGTACTTCTGTGGAGACAAATAACTCAAGGAGACCTGGAAAGACAGTTATCCCCTTCTGCTAGCAGGATGCTTTTAACCCAAAAGTATATTTTGAATGATTATCAATTTTATCTTACTGCTATCTTAACTTGAGATCTGAGAAAGTCAGTGGACATTTCCAAAGTAAAAAGTTGAGAAGAACCTTAGTCAAATTGTGGCCCATCTAGATGATGGAATACCACACAGCCATTCAAAATAATAAGATAGAAATATATGGACTGGTTTGGAATGATGTCTAAAATCTAATTTTTCATGGACAATACAAGTCATACCTAAACATTGATTCGATTTGTATAACCATGTATTTCTGAATGCACACAAACATGCACACATATGTGTTATAGATGCATGGACAATCTATGGATGAATTCATAAAAAATACTGTCAGTCATGGGTCTCTCTAGAGTAGAATTTGGAGCCTGGAAGGGGAGGAGAACCAAAACTTTACCATTTCACTTCAGGCAATTTGGTAGTGTTTTTAAGATTTTGCAGTAAGCATGACTTTGATTACTTATGTCATTTTGGAGTCATATTTCTTCATTTTGCAGAAAGTCACCCACTCAGGTCTTCAACAATGTGACCTCACCAACCTCTCACTGTTCCACCATGTGTTCTGGGCCCCGGCCACCCACATGGTGGCTATCTCCAATCCATGCAACTTCAGCCAGTGTCCTTTTTCTCAGGGATGACTATCCCTCTCTTATTTCTCTGGGGAACCCCCACTTTTGCCCTTCAAGACCCACTCAAAGTCCCACTTTCTCTGTGATGCTCCCAGGATGAATTAATTGCTTGCACTTCATGCTCTCATAGCACTTTCCCCACATGGATAAGTGCTAGAACATGGATATAAACTATATTTTAAAAAAATACATTTTTTAAAATATATCTCCTCCACAAGAGTGAGTTCCTTCAAGCCAGTATCCAACTGTATATTGTTCACCTTTGGGTCCCTAGCACCTTGCACAGTGCCTGGAACACAGTGAGTGCTCATAGAAGTGTTTGATGAAAGCAAAAACTGCAAATTGAAATCCTAAAATCCTGTCTACACAACCCTGGATACTCCAGATAGCCAAACAATCCTAAATATCAACCTACTTCCTGATAGTCTCAGTATTTTGCTTCTCAAGTCAACAGACAAAACCCCCATTTGTATTCTATGCATTAGCCCCATATAATGATTTTATGTCACAATCTACTATAGGTCAGCCCAAGGTGACCCCTCTGATTGAATTACAGAAATATAATCAGAATACAATCTTTGATATAATGCATCACACAGATTATTCCAGAGTCTCAGGAGCAGTTTCATGGATCAGCTTGACATAAATTAGGGCATACTTTCCATTAAGTCCATATGTAACAAATTTTCTTTCCGTGTTAATATTCAATAACTGACCAAATTTGAGTAACCTCCCTGTTCTTAGTTACGTGTCACCTCTGAGAGCTTGATGGCCACCAACTTTCACTGTTTATCAGACAGAAAACTACGTTTCAGGAACCTCACCACTGAGCCTGTGAACCAACATAAACTAGTCCAAAATAAAGGTATCTATAATACACTATAGAAAGTGATCTACATACCTGATCATATTTAGTTCTCTGGGCAACAGTCAGGCTTCAGCTAAAGCGTTGCCCTCTTTCCTGTCGCTGTTGTTCGGTTGCTAATTTGAGTCCAGTTCTTTGTGACCCCACAGACTGCAGCATGCCAGACATCTCTGCCCTTCGCTATCTCCCAGAGTTTGCTCAAACTCATGTCCATTGACTCAAGAACGCCATCCAACCATCTCATCCTCTGTCACCCTCTTCTCCTGCCCTCCATCTTTCCCAGCATCAGGATCTTTTCCAGTAACTCAGCTCTTCGCATCAAGTGGAGAAAGTATTGAAGCTTCAGCTTCAACATCAGTCCTTCCAATGAATATTCAGGACTGATTTCCTTTAGGATTGACTGGTTTGATCTTCTTGCTGTCCAAGGGACTCTCAAGAGTCTTCTCCAACACCACAGTTCAAAAGCATAAATTCTTCGGTGCTCAGCCTTCTTTACGGCTCAACTCTCACATCTATACATGACTAATGGAAAAAAACACAGCTTTGACTATGCGGTCCTTTGTCAGCAAAGTGATGTCTCTGCTTTTTAATATGCTGTCTAGGTTTGTCATGGCTTTTCTTCCAAGGAGCAAGCATCTTTTAATTTTGTGGCTTTTAATTTCTTTATTTAAAGTCACCATCCACAATGATTTTGTAGCCCAAGAAAATAAGATCTGTCACTGTGTCCAATTTTTCCCCTTCTATTTGCCATGAAGTGATGAGACCAGATGCCATGATCTTATTTGTTTGAATGTTGAGTTTCAAGTCAGCTTTCCTCAGTGTCCTCTTTCACCGTCATCAAGAGGCTCTTTAGTTTCCTTCACTTTCTGTCATCATCTCTGTACCTGAGGTTGTTAATATTTCTCCTAGCAATCTTGAGTCCAGATTGTGATTCATCCAATCCAGCATTTCACATGATATAAAGTTATATAATATTGCCTAAGTTTCTTCAGGCCATGGACATCGCACTTGTGCTGAGGAATAAACCAATGGTATTTTAATAAATATTTGAAATAAAGACTGTGTACACAAAACACAAACCAAAAACAACACGAGACAACAATAATAACAAAACAACTTCTCTAGGAGGTAGGAGTTATTAACCTTATCTTACAAAGGAGAGCATTGAGGATCAAAGCAGTTAGATGAGTTGTCTGAAGTCACACAGCTACTAAGTGGCAGAGCCCAGCTTAAAGCCAAATCCCTTGACTCCATCTCCTTGGTTCTGGACATGAGTCTGAGCAAGCTCTGGGAAATGGTAAAGGACAGGGAAGCTTGGCATGCAGCAACCCATGGGGCCGCAAAGAGTCAGACGCAACTGAGCCACTGAACAACAACAAGCGGGTAGAACAATACCGTAATAGATGAGATAACTATGTATGGGGGCAGGAGACCAGAGAAGAAACAGCATTTGCAATAACCCATATGCTTTCCTCATGCAAACATGGACCAAGCGCCTTCTCCGGAGCCCTAGGATTCATTGGGGGCCCTGAGAGCCTGGAAAGGGGAAAGATGGGAGAGGAAGTGACAATGGGAAAGATGACAGAAGAGGAAAAAGAGAAAGGGTTTCCTGAATGAGATACATGAAAACATGGTTACCTAATCATCGGCCTTTCTTCTTGTAAGACATTTCTATCCCTCAGAAAGGCACAAAAGAGAGATTATTTTATCAATTTTTTAGAAATGAGTTTGAAAATTATTTCATGGTTATAGGCTATTTATATTTCTTAAATTTTTAGCTTCATTTCTTTTCCCCCATTTCTCTATTGACGTTTAAGTGGTTTCTTACAAGTGAGCGGACTTCCCTGGTGGCTCAGAGGTTAAAGCGTCTGCCTCCAATGTGGGAGACCTGGGTTCGATCCCTGGGTCGGGAAGATCCCCTGGAGAAGGAAATGGCAAACCACTCCAGTATTCTTGCCTGGAGAATCCCATGGACGGAGGAGCCTGGTAGGCTACAGTCCACGGGGTCACAAAGAGTCGGACATGACTGAGCGACTTCCCTTTCCCTTTCCTTTCCTACAAGTGAGTGCATGAGCTTTTTATATTTTAGTGTTAAACATATTAACTCTTTGTTTTGAAGCAATGTCCCTGTTTTGAAGGACTGCTGTCCGTAACAGAACAATGCTATACACAAGCATTAGGCTTTACAAATATGACTCCCTCTTTTGGTTTCACTGACGAAGAAAGAGAAGCTTAAAATTCAGTGTTTTCTCTCTTTGTTTTAAAGGTAAAATTTTATTAATTAACTTTTGGAAGTAACATTGATTTATAACATTATGTAAACATCATGTGCACAACATTAGAGTTCTAACTCTGTACACATTATAACAGGCTCACCACTCAAAGTTTAGTTTCCATCCATCACCATGCAGTTGACTCCCTTTACTCATTTCAACCTCCCTCCACCCCATCCTCTTCTGGTAACCATTACTCTGTTCTTTGTAGCTGCATGTTTTTTCTCTTTTTGGTTTGGTTTGGTCATTGATTCTGTTTGCTTATTTTTTATATTCCACATGAGTGAAATCATACTGCTTGCCTTCTCTGTCTGACTTCTTTCATTTAGCATAATGCACTCATTATGAGAGTCCCTTGGACTGCAAGGAGATCCAACCAGTCCATCCTAAAGGAAATCAGTCCTGAATATTCATTGGAAGGACTGATGCTGAAGCTGAAACTCCAATACTTTGGCCACCTGATGTAAAGAACCGACTCACTGGAAAAGACCCTGATGCTGGGAAAGATTGAAGGCAGGAGGAGAAGGGGATGACGGAGGATGAGATGGTTGGATGGCATCACCAACTCGATGGACATGGGTTTGAGTAAGCTCCGGGAGTTGGTGATGGACGGGGAAGCCTGGTGTGCTGCAGTTCATGGGGTTGCAAAGAGTTGGACACGACTGAGTGACTGAACTGAACTGAACGGAATGCACTCAAGGTCCATCCATGTTGTTACAAATGGCAATATTTCCTCTTTTTTAAAAACTGCTGAGCAGTATTTTATATATATATTTTTTCACATCTTTTTTATGCATTCATCCATTGATGAACACTTAGATTATTTCTCTATCTTGGTTATTGTACATCATGCTGTGATGATTTTTCCAAACCTATGGGATGTAAAATATCAAGAATGAACTCTAATGTTTTAAACTATGGACTTAGGATGATAACCATGTGTCACTGTAGGCTTATGGACTGTAGCAAACAAATATTATCAACATTCCCCACTCTGGGGGATTTTTTTTTGATCCTAGATCCTAGATAAATTTTTTTGCTTCCAGAACTTCATATAAATGGAATGATTCAATATCCTTTTTTAAAAAGTTTGATTTTTTTCACTTAGCATAAGGTATTGGAGATTCACTCACATCGTTGCATGTATCAAAAGTATGTTCCTTTCTATTGTTGACTAGTTTATCTATTCTCCTATTCATGGATACTTGATATGTTTCTAGATTTTTTTTTTACTATTATGAATAACACTATTATGAATATTCTTGCAAACAAATGCTTTATTTCCTCTTGGATATTACACTTAAGGATAGAACTGCTGATTCATAGGGCAGGTATATATGGAAGTTAATAAGTAATGGCCAGATCTTTCTCCAAAGTGTTTGTAGCCACTCTCTCTTTTATAACAACACAAGAAAAATGTTCACAGCATACTATTCAGTTACACACAAAAAAGAGCAGTATATAAAACTGTATCTAGAGTATAGCCTAGTCATGTATCATATATGTTTGTAGGAAAAAAATGGAAAGCAATCCTTTCAAATGTTAATAGAAATAACCTCTGCATGTGAAAATGAAAGTACTAGTTACTCAGTCATGTGCCACTCTCCACAACCCAATGGACTGTAGACCGCCAGGCTCCTCTGTCCATGGAATTCTCCAGGCAAGAAGACTAGAGTGGGTAGCCATTTCCTTCTCCAGGGGATCTTCTTGACTCAGGGATCAAACCCAGATCTCCCACATTGGAGGCAGATTCTTTACCATGTGAGTCACCATAATGAGTTGCAGATACTTTTCACTTTATTTGTATTTTTCTGCGTTTTGCTAATTTGCTGCATATGGATGTCTTACTTTAAGACAATATAAATTAGTTTTTTTTAAAGGAAAAAGATGTGTCAATAGACAACCTTATCAAAACACTCTCTTCTATGTATAAAAAGGTCAAGAAATACAAAGAATTAATCATGATCCCAATTGCCCAGAGAAGGAAAAAAAATCTATCTGTGGTAATCTGAAAAAGAAAGAACTTAGATGATAAGATCCACCCACAACTCATAAAACTGTTCATCTGTGCAGGTCTTTTCTGAGTCTGAGTACTTGAGTCGGTGGTAGGTAGAAGGATTTCCCTTCTTCTGCCCTTATTTCTTCTCCATGTTAGCAAAGCACTCTATAATGTAATCTTTTTTTACGTTGTATACTAGAGCTTCCACTTACCACATAAGCACTGTCATATTACTTGAGCCAAGAATATAATAGGTGCCAAATGTATTTATGGAAAGACTGGGCACCTCAAGGAAAGTGTATTTCACATGGCCATGTCTAAAATATAATCACTGATACCAATATGGGGAAATTTAAGATACACTGCAATATTTGTGCAAAGCATGAAAAATTCCCAGTTACACATGGCATTGGAATGCAACTCCCCACTGGAGGCACATAGGAGGCTATTTCAACTTGATGCACTATTTGGAAGCCATTCTCAATGTGATTCTCTTTTATCTCAAACAGAAGCTCAGATTACAAGGAGAAACTTCTCCCTCAACAAGCACTATCAAAAAAATTTAAGTAGAATATATAGAATTTATCAAATAAAAAAAAAAAGAAGTCCCACTTCTCAAATACTTTATGTGTCACATCTTTACAAAGAAGTTTATACATAATATCTCATTGATTGTTCACCAAAACTCTACAAAGTGGGAATTCATTTCAAAAGCTGGAAGCTGTCACCTAGTACAGTCATTGGCCCAATGCCTGCTTCCTGTAAGAGGCAGAGTCTAGATCTGAGTTCAGGTCTAATGAAGTCAATTTTCACAAGACAGATGCTGCTCATGCAGTTCTAATTGGTGCAATATTAGAAGAAAAACAACCAAAACATTCAAGTTCCAGCCTGCAAGGGCAACATCCTTTGGGGATCACTTAGAAGGATTACTAGATCATAGATGCATTTGGCCTGCAAACCTGTCTCAATGGAAGTATGAGCTCAAGCAATGAAACCATTTATCTGCCATCTCAGGTTAGATTCTTTTTATGAGACTGCCCAAGAGTAGAGTGCCCAAGGACCACATGTAGAGACTCCAGGGTTTACTTTTATTTCTACATGGAATGCTATAATATCGAAAGTTTTCTAAAATGAAATACTGTGGTTTTAAGAATGTGAACTCTGGAGTCATACTTCTAGTTTTGCTTCTGATTAACAATATATCCTGATATATAAAATGGAATACTACTCAGCCATACAAAATGAGATAATGCTATTTGCAGCAACATGAATGCACCTAGAGATTATCACATTAAGTGAAGTAAGTCAGAAAGGGAAAGACAAACACCATGTCATATCACTTAAATGTAGCATCTAAAATATGGCACAAGTGAACATATCTACAAAACAGAAACAGATGTACAGGCATTGAGAAGAGACTGGTGGTTCCATGGTAAGGGATGGACTGGGAGTTTGGGATTAGAAGACTACTACACATAGAATGGATAAACAATAAGTTCCTACTGTATAGCACAGTGAATGATATTCATTATCCTATAATAAGCCATATTGGAAAAGAATATTAAAAAGTATATATATATATATATATATATATGTATTCATAAACTGAGCCACATTGTTGTACACCAGAAACTAACACAACATTGTAAATCAACAATACTGTAATAAAATAATTTTTTTTTAAGAAAACCAGTATATCCTGGGACAAATTGCTTAAGCTTGCTATATGGCTTAGTTTCTTTACCTGTAGAAATGGAAATAATCATTGTAGCTACTTCATGTAGTTGCTCTGAAGATTAAGAGATTAAAGTCACGTACATGAGTGAATCCATGCTTAAAACCATATCCAGTACGTGGTAAGCAGTTTCAACTAAGGTAGGCTGCTGTTTTTATCATTTCTTTTTCTTTCGTACATGTCATTCACATGTTTAGGACAATGTGAGTCATTCAGGCTAATTTTTAAAATGCTTGAATTAGCCAAAAATACATGTTACACATTTTTTAATAAATCCTTTAGGTTACTTTCAAAAAGATACAGGCATTTAAACTAAATTAACTAAAAAGCTTTAACAGAGGAAGTTTCATAGGGGACCTTCTCCAGAAAATAGATGTTAACAGTTTGCTTATAAATGAATTAAGTCCTTTGAAAAGTATATTCTATTAAATAGTATAAGGATTTCATTACATCACACTATTTGCTTGACTAACCATCATTTTCCCTTCAAAAAGCAATTTCATAGAGTAAGAAAGCAATGAAAATCATCAAGATAACTGATGCACATTTTACTCTTACCAGGAAACCCAAACTACCCAGCACTTAAGGTCACATGGATTCCTTGAAGAAAGCTTATACTCTCCTTTCAGTCCAGTCCATCTTTAGAAAGTGACTCCTTAGATTGGGTTAAATTCTTTCTCATTCTATGGCACTGCTCCTTGGAGTCACACTAAAGGAGTCTCATTCCTTTTCTTGTTTTATAGCAGTTTGAGAATTCGCAGACAGCTGTTCTATCCTTCCCTGAAATGTTTTCCCTGAAAGAACATCCTCAGTTCTTTGGACTATTTTTCATTGGCATGACTTTAGGTGCCTCATCCGCTTTGGTTGTTTCCTTCTAGACTTCCTCCACTTGACATTTTTCCTCCTACTATATTGGGATTACCAGGACTCTAAGTGTAATCTGATCAGAGCAGAGTAATAAGTAAGTACTGCCTTGCTTGTTCTAGACCCAAGACATGCTCTAGTCACTGACTCTCCTGACTTACACCAAGTTTAGCATATTCCACCTCTTCCTTTCTTTCTTTTATTCTTTGAAGGGAGGGAGGAAGCTGTATTTGTCAGGAGAGAGAGAGAGACTGATTTACCAAAAGAATTCATTTGATTATGGAGCCTGAGAAAAACAGACCCAAGAGCAACGATGGCATAGTTCTAGTGCAAGTTCTAAGGTCTCAGAAACAGGAGAGCCACTAGTCTAAGTTCCATTCTAAATCCAGTAGAAGACTGATGTCCCAGCTCAAAGACAGCCAAGCAGAGGGAGTAAGTACTTTCTTACTCAGGTTTTTATTCTGTTCACACCTTTAATGAATTGGATTAGTGAAGTGAAAGTCGCTCAGTCATGTCTGACTCTCTGTGACCCCGTGGACTGCAGCATGCCAGGCTACCGTGTCCATCCAACTCCTGAAGCCTACTCAAACTCACATCCATCAAGTCAGTGATGCCATCCAATCCTCTGCCGTCCCCTTCTCCTCCTGCCTTCAATCTTTCCCAGCATCAAGGTCTTTTCCAATGAGTCAGCTTTTCGTATTAGGTGGCCAAAGCATTGGAGTTTCAGCTTCAGTATCAGTCCTTCCAATGAACATTCAGGGCTGATTTCCTTTAGGATTGACTGGTTGAATATCCTTGCTGTCCAAAGGACTCTCAAGAGCCTTCTCCAGCACTACAGTTCAAAAGCATCAATTCTTCGATGCTCAGCCTTCTTTATGGTCCAACTCTCACATCCATAATGGAAAAAAAAAACATAGCTTTCACTAGACGGACCTTTGTTGGCAAAGTAATGTCTCTGCTTTTTAACATGCTGTCTAGTTTGGTCATTGCTTTTTCTTCCAAGGAACAAGCATCTTTTAATTTCATGGCTGCAGTCACCATCTGCAGTGATTTTCCGACCATGTGCAACCCCATGGGCCCATGGAATTATCTAGGCCAGAATACTGGAGTGGGTAACCTTTCCCTTCTCTAGGGGGATCTTCCCAACCCAGGGATCAAACCAGGTCTCCCACATTGCAGGTGGATTCTTTACCAGCTGAGCCACAAGGGAAGCCCAAGAATATTGGAGTGGGTTGCCTATCCCTTCTCCAGTGGATCTTCCCAACCCAGGAATTGAACTAAGGTCTCCTGCATTGCAGGCAGATTCTTTACCAATTGGGGAAGGTAATATGCTTTATTCAGTCTATTGATTCAAATGTTAATCTCAACCAGAATCTCCTTCAGAGACATACCTAGAAATAATATTTAGCTAAATATGTGGTCATCTCACTGCTCAGTCAAGTTGACACATAAAATGAACCATCACAGTGTACTGTGTAGTGTGTCAGTCTTTTCTTTCTCATCTTCTACGTTCTACATTTCTCCCTGAACTTTACATCTATCCCTATTACATTTCTTTCAGTATTTTCCCCATACTTTCAGATTTGTGAAATCTCAGATACTGATTCCCTTATCATCTTATGGGGCTTCTTAGGTGGCTCAGTGGTTAAAAAAAAAATTGCCTGCCAATGCAGGAGACATATGAGACTTGAGTTCAATCCCTGGGTAGGGAAGATCCCCTGGAGGAGGAAATGGAAACTCACTCCAGAATTCTTGCCTGGAAAATCCATGGACAGAGGAGCCTGGTGGGCTACAGTCCACGGGGTCGGAAAGAGTCAGACATGACAGAGCATGCATGAGATCATCATATTCGATATCACCCCCAAAATGCCATATATATTGTTCAACAAATCTTCTTCTAATACAAAATGTTAAACTGGAAAATACCAAGAAAACCATCATATAGAGTGCCAGGTCTCCATCCATGCATTAAGCAGTTTTGCTGAGAGTAGTCACTGGTTAACTATTATCTAGTTTAACTGTCACATCAGCTGCCATTATCTTCCTAAGAACAGAAAAGTTTGGAATATTTCATTATGCTTATGGTTGGTTTCTTCCATCTACAGGACTCTGTAGTCTTTAGTGAAGTAGGAACAGGTCAGAAAAACTGAAATCCAGACATATTATGTCTATAGCATTTCCCTTGTTAACTTGTTTTGAAAAAGAAGTTAGTCCAGCTTGATTAGGTCTCAATGGGCCCATTCTGGCCCCTAAGTTTTACAGTCCATCTCGTTCATGAACTATCAGAGACTTTTGCCTAGGAATATACTTTTAAGTCTGTGATTAGTAACATTTGCCTTCTTTTCCATAAATACATGTCTACTTTCTATTCAAGTCATAGGTGGATTAATTAGCATATAATTTGACTTTCCACAATTAAATCATTCAGTGTATTATAACCTTGATCAAACGGACATACAATGAAAGGACTTACTGCTTCATGTCTTTGTGTTAACTAACAACTCTGTTCATAGCTTCAGACTTGAGACTTCTTGAGGGGAAGAGGTAAAGATGCCTTACTTACCTGAAAGCAAATAACAAAACTAAATAATCCTGACTCCCTTCTTGACCAAGGTCTATAGTTAAAGAGTCTTCGTCTCAAGTGGACTTCAAAGCACTTGTCTAGATGTGTTTAAGTTTGCTCCTTCTGCTCTGTGATTTGATCATGATAGACTTAAACATCAGTAATAATCCTGTGTGTAAATCTAATTTTTCTGGCTAGTAAGATTTGAAAGATTTACTGCATCAGTAAATTAGAAAACTGAGTTTCACAAACACATAAAATTTCTTCCATCAGGAAGATTCTGAAATTATTAGAAACCAAAAATGAAGTGCAGGAAGGGGCTTTAAAACATGGCTATCACTGCAGGCTTATGTGCAGAATCAACTTGCCTTTGGGGACCTTCTAGCCAACTCTTTTGCCTGCAACTCTCTTTCTGAACTCAAGACTTTCCATCCTTCCTGCTCTTGCTGGGTTACAGATTCTTGGCACCCTGTGCCATTTCCTTCATTTCCTGGTTGGTTGGTTGGTTAGTGACATGTGTGTTCCTAAATTGGATTCTCATGAAGTTAGCTTTTCTCCTCCTATCTTTGGGCTTCCTTCATAGTTCAGTTGGTAAAGAACCCACCTGCCATGCAGGAGACCCTGATTTGATTCCTAGGCCGGGAAGATCCCCTGAAGAAGGGATAGGCTACCCACTCCAGTATTCTTGGGCTTCCCTTGTGGCTCCACTGGTTAAGAATCCACCTGCATTGCGGGAGACCTGGGTTCAATCCCTGGGTTGGGAAGATCCCCTGGAGAAGGGAAAGGCTACCCACTCCAGTATTCTGGCCTGGAGAATTCTATGGACTGTCTAGTCCATGGGGTCGCAAAGAGTTGGACACAACTGAGAGACTTTCACTCACTCACTTTTCCACCATGAAGGAAAGCATGTCCTCTCCAGGCTCAGAACTCTCAAGGATGCTCCTTCTCAACAAATCACAGTCAGCAATGACTGTCCTATAGTCCCCTACTGAAACCCCCCATATTTATCAATCCATCCCACTTTTTAAGCCCTCATTCAACAACTGAATTGACAAAAATGAAGTCAGTTTAAATAAAAATGAGAATTTCAATAAAACTCAGCCTGTCTGACCACAGCTCATTGAATCAATCTAGATGTGATACACCAGGACTGGGTAATGATTTAGAATAACCATGTTTAGAATAACCATTCAGGTTATTCTAACCTAATGTCAGGAGTCTAAAATGAATTGTACTTCTACTCTCTGTGTCCTTGGAAAACCATTTCTTTTCTCCCAGCCTCAGCTTTATAATCTGTATAAAAAGATAGTTGGACTAGATTGTCCCCAAGGTTCTCTTTAGCTCTCAAGTTCTGTGGAACTACACATCTATTGTAAAGTTTCCCATTATTAACCTATAATATTTGTGTGTCAGAGCCTGACCCAGCTAATAGCAGTATAATCACAACTTTGGAGGCAAGGAAAGACTGTCAGGACTTGAAGAAATCGAACAAACTTTTCTTTCTTCTCTCTCCACTTTTCCTGTCCTTCAAGTTTCCAAAATATGAAGGTATTATGGTGAAGGAGATGCTCCTTTCCAGGCTAAATGGCACTGGGGAGTATGGGAATGTCATGACAACGCCTGTCCTCAGTTGATCCAGCCCAAATTTGCAGATGCAACAGCTTCAGACAGCTATCCCAACTTCTGGGTGTTCATCCAAGCCAAACCTCGGAGTCCTTGGACTCAATCCCTTTCTGTAAGCAGGAATAAATTGAGAATTGCATTTTCTTCCTGTCTCAAAATGCCTCGAAAACTTTGGGGGTAAAACTAATCCATACATGAAAAGAGCCATCCCCTCATGTATAATATACCCTTGTACTGATATCCATACATGTCCCAGTGACCACTGGAACCGCATTGCAGAACACTGAACTCTTCCAAGGAACACAGAACACTGAACACCAACTCTTCCAACATCAAGAGGAGGCCAGTTTACTAGAATGTGAGGATGTCAGTGTAAAAGTAGCTAAAAGGATAAGGTCACCAGGAGACTACTAACTTGTTTCAGCGATGGCTTTGGCTAGAGTGACCCACTGCATGGTTTTGCCCATGATCTGATCACAGAGCCATCTTTACTTACAGGCTATATTAAATAGGTGAGACAGTTTTGGTAGAGTTAGGGAGAAGGGATTTGATTGCTTCAAATCTTTAAATGATAACAGCTTTTACAATTTTTTTTCCATAAAACATGCCATATTTACAAGACAGGGAAGGGGTAGAGGTCAAAGAAAATGAAAACAAAGAAAGGATTCAGAAGAGTAAGAAGATCTGTCCTTGACAAGACTAAAAAGATTAAAAATTCTCCATTCTATGGTGTATTTAAAACACTAATTCATTTTCCAACAGTTTCCGTTCACTATATTCCAGGATCTGATTTAATCCAAAGTCTAACAATATGTTGATTCTGTCTCTATTTACACATTCATTCATTCAGTAAATGTATTTGTTGACTGTGTTCTGTATAAGGCATTATGTTAAACATTTGGAGAGTGTAAAGATATATAAGGCATAGCTCTGCACTTTATGATCTCATTGTCCAGTGGGGAGACAAAATGATATGCATATGACTATAAAACATCACTCTGCATTGACTATTAAAGAATTCAGTAAGGAAGAGGCATTCAAAAGTACACATTAAGATGTAAAGGAATGAAATCCCAGGAAGAAGGAACAGCATGGGAACAGGTGGAGACAAAAAGTACAAAGCTATTTTAGGGGATACCTGGATCAGTGTAGCTGGATGTAGAGGGAATAGCAGGGAGAAACTTGGAAAGGTCTGAGTACGTTGGGGCAGATTATGAATGACTTACATCTCACGCTGACAAGTCTGGCCTTTATTTACTAGAAACAAGCAGTCAGTGGTGGTTTGGAACAGGGAATGCTATGTTGCTTTCAGAACACTGATCTCAAAATCAGATGCAGGACTGATGAAGTCAGTGAGGTTGGGGCCATGGTGATCAGTTACAGGACTTTCAGGTGACTCAATGCAAGATAATAATGGCCACACCTAGGTAGGTAAGAATTAAGAACTACAAGAACATGGATGGAAGAATTAGACACTATATATGCAGAAAGGGCTTCTCTGGTGGCTCACACAGTAAAGAATCTACCTGCAATGTGGGAGACCCAGGTTCAATGCCTGGATCAGGAAGATTCCATGGCGAAGGGAATGGCTACCCACTCTAGTATTCTTGCCTGGAGAATTCCATGGAGAGAGGAGCCTGATGGGCTACAGTCCATGGGGTCACAAAGAATTGGACACAACTTAGCGACTAAATCACCACCATGCAGAATGAGAGAGTTCTGGCAAATTCTAGAATTCTAAACTGGGATGACACAAACAATATGGCTCCCCAAGGGATGAACAGTATATTAGTGATAATATTAACTCAATTCTAGGCATTTAATGTATCAGTGAGTCATTTTGCTGTACACCTGAAACTATCACAACATTGTTAATTGACTCTACTCCAATATAAAATAAAAAGTTAAAAATTTTTTTTTAATGTTTAAGGAGTTAAAAAATATTTCTCACTGTGTCTATGAGAAATCTTATTTTTCAAACTTAGATTTGAGCTGGGAAGTGGTAAAGCCTAGTGGCACCTTCTCATTGTTTGTTTATAAATACATGCCAAATTCCAAGCAAGAAGGAAAACAGAAGCACTTTATGTTTTCTCTGTCTAATCATGAATTACCCAACACCCATTCACTTCTATTGCCTTGTCCACATTGTTGGAAATAATCAGAACAGAGCACAGAATAGGTCCACAAAGCATATTCCATCCTTGCTCCCACAGGCTGCGGGTCACAGCTCCAGAATAACCAACAACTGGAGAAAATGCACTCAGTCTGGATTGAGATGTCATTAGCATCAAGCCCAGAAAAGGACTTTCTATTATCAGTGATCATGGGAATAAATGACTCCCCAAGGAAACAGTGTGTTCTCTTAATAGCTCACGCATTATCCAGGTTAGTTTGATCAAATGGAGCAGAGTGAGCAGCTAGCAGGGATAAAAATTACTGAAATGATTGCAAAGACAAAGCTTCTATGGAAAAGAAAATTCAAGGCACAAAGAAGACTAAAGGTTAACTTTTTAAATAGAAATTAGGAAGGGGCTTACATCTTGAAATATGTCTGCTTCTGTTCTTATCCATTCCAATGCCCAGTTTTTAAAAATGAGAAATGGGTGGAGAGGGAGGGATTTGGTCAAACCCTGTCTCTACTTTCTAACCTTGCCCTGTGGTGGTCTTTGGGACAGAGTTCTTCAACCATATTCTGCTGGGAGAAAAGGGTGTTAGAACAAACCCTGGGAGGATGAGAGTTCCTCCTCATTTCCTGGCTACCCTTTGACAAGTAGGGTTCTGTTAAGGATCAGAAGCTTCTATCTCATCTCCCATTTGGAGGTGATTGTAGAAAGGAATCTGCATACACGGGCAAACTGTAACTCAGCACACAGCTCTGGTTTGGCTTCAGTGAAGTCAGTTGTCCCATATCCTCTGATTGAGCACATTGTCAGGGAGAGTATCAAAGCTCTTCACTCAGATGCTTTCAGCCAGTGATGATTCCAAAATAACCATGGGGACCCCAAAGTTGGAGCAGAATCCACATGGCCTTTCAACAGCCCTCAGGGGAGGTTTTTCTCTGGTTTCGATGGGTGACATATCGGAACAAGGACCCAGGCCACTTCTAATTAATTAATATTCATGATTATTAACACCATTAACAGAAAGCTGGCTGTCATTGCACTCATTCAACACTGATGAGGACACTGGTGATTAATGACACAAATCACAACCCACACTTGCATCCCAGGTGATGGTGGACAGAGCATTTCCACAGTCATCGCCAGCACGTACTCACCAACAGACACCCAGGTTCTCTGTGATGCTACCTCCACTTACGGAAGAGGAAACTGGAGCTTCAAGAAATTAAATTATTGGCTCATTATTGGCTCAAGTAGGAAGCAGAACTAGGATTTAACCCAAATCTTCTGGTCTATAACCCTTGGATCTTTTTCTCAGTATCCCACTCAGTAGTTAAAGGTCATGTGCATAAATTGGCACATGCACCAAATCTAAAATCCCACATAATCTCTAGTTGTCCCAAATACGCACTCAACACTGGCCCAGTTCCACTGAGGGGAACAAATCAGTGAGGATGTGCTTTTGGTATGATATGAACAATATACCTAGTTGAGCCCTGAGGCTTTCCACTTTGAGTTGATATCCTGTCAGTAAGCCGTCTATTTATTTATCCCATATAAAACCACTATTTTTCTAACCATCTACACTGTTACAGGCATGATACTAATTATATGAATCACAGCTCACATTTGTATCCCAGTTGATGGTGGACAGGTTTTCTTTTACCTCTGTAAGTTAGGTTAAATTATTCATCCAGGTTGTGGGTGTATTGAGAATGGTACTCCACAATGGAAAATGGAAACAGGCTAATCAATAACTGTCCTGAGGACTCTACTTTAAGACTGCCCTTGAAGGTGGACGGTGGACTTCCAGCACATCTAGTTAATGATTCTTTAGGCTACATAGAGCCTTGCAGAAAGAGGAGTAATTATTGTCTTTCAATATGGCACAACAACCCATAGACTCTGCCAGGCGATCAATAGTGAGATGTCACCAAGGACTTGTTGGGTGGAAGACAGAAGCTGGGTACAGGAAGAAATATGGAACTTTTCCCTGGACTTGGCTTTATCAATAAAGTAAACTTTGACAAGTTACTTAACCTTTCAGAGCCTCAGTTTTCTCTTTTATAAAATGGGGATGCTAAGGGTACCCACACAATGTAGAGATTACATAAGGTAGTCAAAATTCTTTACATTCCAGGAAGTGCTTTGGGAAATATTTCAGATATGTGTAAATCACACTCCAGCTTCCACGTACCATCTCCCCCTTGCATATAGACCAGGGATTTGGTGAGGGCAGGCCCACATCGTTTATAGTGGTCTCTCTAGTCTTTAGCACAGGGACTAGCACACTGCAGGTGATGAACACGCTGTGTGCTGTGCTCAGTCATGCCCGACTCTTTGCGATCGCATGGACTGTAGCCCGCCAGGCTCCTCTGTCCATGGGATTTCCCAAGCAAGAATACTGGAGTGGGTTGCCATTTTCTACTCCAGGGGATTTTCCCAACCCAGGGAAGGAACCCGTGTCTGCTATATCTCCTGCATTGGCCGGAGGATTCTTTACCAGTAGCACCATCTGGGCAGGTGATGAATAGGTTTTTGTTAAACAATAGCCTGCATGTCCCCTTCTCTTCCTTCTACTTGCTTGTCACTCCATCTCCCCTTGATGACTCCCATAACTCTCGGTTGCTTTATCAGGCAGAAGCTGCTTGCAAAGGAGTCATTATTCTACCTCTTTCTCTGCCTTGCCTTTTCTCTGGGCCGGTCAGCAGGCTATCTTGAGCTATTCAGATGAGACCACTAAGTACAGAGCATTGACTACCCACCCGACAGCCAAACCCCAGTCCTCTGGCTTAAGTGTGGTGATTGCAATTCCTTAAACAAGTGAGAAGCCTGTCCAAAGGAGCGCAAAAAGTTTAGCCTGGCTGAATTTCGAACCCACTAGATGCTAGAAAAGGAGGGCACAGGAAGCCTCACCATGACCTTGTATCAATAGCCCCAGTGTGAGGAGGCTCAAAGACTCTGGCCTAAAGCTTGAGCTGCCACAGCGGTGAAACTGCTTCTAATTTTAGAAATATTAAATAACTGATAATGACACGACCTTGTTAAAGAATCATGTTGGGGGAAAAAAAAAAGGACACTGTTAAAAATAGCATACAATCTCCCCGCTGAAGATTCTAGGTAAAATATGGGTTCACATCCATAACGTAGGCTCAAAATACTGAGACGCCCCACACGGTTGCCAAATATGTTCAAAGGAGTTCAAGGCTCATGCGTGTTCTGGAAGACATCCATGTTAAGCACCCAGCAGGGTGTCTCTTAGCATCCTTAAGGTGTGAGAACAGATAGAAGTACTGGGAAAACAAAGAGAAAAAGGACAGTGTCATCAGCCCAGTGGTGGCTCCAAAACATCGTCATTTTTATATGTGAGGCCAGACTGCAGCATGCAGAACCTAGCTGGAGAAAAGCAGCCTCGAATAGTGCTGGGGAACGTCTGAAATGTCACTGCTGGCATCATATCAAACAGGAATCTGAAATGCAAAACCTAAAGAAAGCCAGCGGAACCCCATCAGGGAGGACAGAGGCATGGAAGTTGTGGGCGCCCTTGAAGGTGGACAGAACCCCAGACAGTCCCCACTCTGCCCATCCCCACAGATATGCACCTCTATGGCTTGGCTACCTCTCGGATCATTAAATGCTTTTAGCAAAGCTGTCTCCTAGGAGTAACCAGCTTTGAAAGCCAAATTGAAAAAGGTCCATCTGATCATGTAATTGGAGAGAAAGTAGGATCCGTGCCATGATAACACATTAGAGGCATTTGGAGATGAAAGGAAGAGGTGGTCTAATAATTAGCAGGGGCCTGAGAGCGGGGAGATGTGCTTTGGGAGGCAAAGCTGGAATTCATTTAGCATCTGATGCCACCAAGGTCTTTGCTCATGTGACTCTAAACACAGGAAGAATTCGCCAAACATGCCTTGGCTACATCTCATCTGAATTTTGTCATAGATACAAAATTCCCTACTGTACGGTTTAGAAGAATGATTCTCAGCAGGGGGCACCTTTGTCCCCCAGGGGACATTTGGCAATGTCTAGAGACATTCTTTTTTATTTAAGAGTCCATTGGTGGATGAATGGACAACGAAAAAGTGATACAGGCATCCAGAGGAGTTTTTTTGTAACTGAGATAACGTTGATTTATATAACATAACGTAAGTTTCATGTGTACAATATTCTATTTCTACTTCTCTATCCCCTAGAGTGTGTTCACTGACAAAAATTTAGTTTCTCCCTGTCACCATACAGTTGGTCCTCTTCACCCATTTTACCCTCCTTGTCACCTCTAACCCTCCGGCAATGACTACTCTCTGTTCTCTGTGTCTAGGTGTTCGTTTTGGTTTTGTCATTTGTTTTATGTATTTTTGTTTGTTTATTAGTTTTTGTATTTCACATATGAATGAAGCCATAGAGAATTTGTCTTTCTTCATCTGATTTATTGCACTTAGCACAATACCTTCATTGTCTACCCATATCACAAACGACAAGTTTTCATCCTTCTTATGGCTAAGTTGTATGCCATTATATGCATGTGTATATATATATATGTACACCACATCTTCTGTAACCATTCATCCATCAATGGGTACTTGGGTTGTTTTCGTATCGTGGCTATTGTAAACAATGCTGTAATGAACATAGGAGTACAAACATCTTTTCAACTTACTGTTTTCATGTTCTTGGGATAAATACCCAAACATGGGATTGCTGGATCATATGCTAATTCTATTCTTAATTTCCTGAGGAATCTTCATGCTAATTTCCATGGTGGCTGCACCAATTTACATTTCTAGCAACAGTGTATAAGAATTTTCTCCACATCCTGGCCAACACTTATTTCTTGTCATTTTGATTGTAATAGCCATTCTAACAAGTGTGAGGTGATATCTCATTGTGGTTTTGATTTGCACTTTCCTAATAAGCAGAGGAACCAGAGATCAAATTGCCAACATCCGCTGGATCATGGAAAAAGTAAGAGAGTTCCAGAAAAACATCTACCTCTGCTTTATTGACTATGCCAAAGCCTTTGACTGTGTGGATCACCATAAACTGTGGAATATTCTGAAAGAGATGGGAATACCAGACCACCTGAGTGAGAAACCTGTATGCAGGTCAGGAAGCAACAGTTAGAACTGGACATGGAACAACAGACTGGTTCCAAATAGGAAAAGGAGTCCGTCAAGGCTGTATATTGTCACCCTGCTTATTTAACTTATATGCAGAGTACATCATGAGAAACGCTGGGCTGGAAGAAACACAAGCTGGAATCAAGATTGCTGGGAGAAATATCAATAACCTCAGATATGCAGATGACACCACCCTTATGGAGAAAGTGAAGAAGAACTAAAGAGCCTCTGGATGAAAGTGAAAGAAGAGAGTGAAAAAGTTGGCTTAAAGCTCAACATTCAGAAAACTAAGATCATGGCATCTGGTCCCATCACTTCATGGGAAATAGATGGGGAAACAGTGGAAACAGTGGCTGACTTTATTTTAGGAGTCTCCAAAATCACTGCAGATGGTGACTGCAGCCATGAAATTAAAAGACGCTTACTCCTTGGAAGGAAAGTTATGACCAACCTAGATAGCATATTAAAAAGCAGAGACATTACTTTGCCAACAAAGGTCCGTCTAGTCAAGGCTATGGTTTTTCCAGTAGTCATGTATGGATATGAGAGTTGGACTATAAAGAAAGCTGAGCGCTGAAGAATAGATGCTTTTGAACTGTGGTGTTGGAGAAGACTCTTGAGAATCCCTTGGATTGCAAGGAGATCCAACCAGTCCATTCTAAAAGAGATCAGTCCTGGGTGTTCATTGGAAGGACTGATGTTGAAGCTGAAACTCCAATACTTTGGCCACCTCATGCAAAGAGTTGACTCATAGGAAAAGACCCTGATGCTGGGAAGGATTGAGAGCAGGAGAAGGGGATGACAGAAGATGAGATGGTTGGATGGCATCACCGACTCGATGGACATGGGTTTGGGTGGGCTACGGGAGTTGGTGATGGACAGGGAGGCCTGGCGTGCTGCGATTCATGGGGTCGCAAACAGTCGGACACGACTGAGCGACTGAACTGAATAATTAGTGATATCGAACGTATTTTCATGTGCCTGTATGTCTTCCTTGGAAAAATGTCTATTCAGTTCCTCTGCCCTTGTTAGATTACGTTTGTTTGGATTTTGTTGTTGTTAAGTTGTACGAGTTCTTTATATATTTGGATATTAACCTCTTATTGGATGTATCATTTGTAAATGTCTTCTCCCATTTATAGGTTGTCTTTTTGTTTCAATGATGTCTTCCTTTGCTGTGCAGAAGATTTAGAGCTTGTTGTAGTCCCATTTGTTTATTGTTGCTTTCATTTCACTAGCTAGAAAAACATTACAAAAAATGTCACATAAGATATTGCCTATTTTTCTTTTAGAAGTTTTATGGTTTAAGGTCTTATACTCAGGTCTTTAATTCATTTTCAGTTAATTTTTTTTGAATGGTGTGAAAACTTTTTTTGCATGTAACTATCGAGTTTTCCCAATACCATTTATTTAAGAAACTGTCCCTTCTCCATTGTATGTTCTTTGCTCCTTTGTGGTAACAAAACTGTCCATATATGTACAGGTTTATTTCTGGGCTCTTGATTTTGTTGTCTGGACACATTTTTGCTTGTCAGGGCTGCATCCAATGGGCAGAGGGAGGCTGCTCAACATACCATAATGCAAGACACAAGAAAGAATTATTTAGCCCAAATATCAATAGTCCCAATTTTGAATAATGGATGTTTTCTGATCTTTCATTCTTTATAGGCTTATTTTATCTAATTTCTTTTATGTTTATACCTTAAAAGGCAACACCCATTTAAAACAAAAGGAAATGGTTTACCTTATCATCATTACAATAATGAATAAGTCCCAGCAATTAAGGAGATGTTTACTCATCTCATTAAGTGGCCTTAAAGAATGGAGAGCTTGGGGGTGCAGAAGGAGCTACTGCAGCAGAGTCAAGTAGTTTGAGATTTCATTTTGTTCCTGAGTTTGAGGCCACCCAAGGACTTACCAGACGCTTCCAAGGCCTCATAGCCTGAAAAACAATGCTTTGGGAAAGCCACATGTAAGAATGTGTAATATCCTGTTTGCTGGCAGTGGGCAGGACCACATTACTGCCTGAAAAGATCTTGGTAGATGGGATTATGTGATTTTCTTCTTGCAACCTTCAACAGCTCCCCAGTGCACACAGGACAAAATACTGTGCCACATGTACCCTAATGTTCATTGCAGCACTGTTTACAATAGCTAGGACATGGAAGCAACCTAGATGTCCATCATCAGATGAATGGATAAAGAACCTGTGGTACATATATACAATAGAATATTACTTAGCCATAAAAAGGAATGCATTTGAGTCAGTTCCAATGAGGTGGATGAACCTAGACCCTATTATACAGAATGAAGTAAGTAAGAAAGAGAAAAACAAATATTATATATGAACGCATATATAGAATCTAGAAAGATGGTACTGATGAACTTATTTACAGGGCAACAATAGAGAACGCAGACATAGAGAGCAAACTTATGGACACAGGCGAAGGGGAGGACGGAGAGGGTAGGATGGATGGAGAGAGGAACATGGAAGCATATACACCACCATGTGTAAAACTAGATAACCAGTGGGAATTTGCTGTATCACTCAGGGAACTCAGACCAGATCTCTGTAACAACCTGGAGGGGTGGGAAGGTGGAGGGGGAGGGAGATTAGAGAGGAAGGGGACACATGTATGTCTATGGCTGACTCATGTTTATATAGGCCAACACGATATTGTAAAGCAATTTTCCCTCAATTAAAAATAAATAAGTTTGGGTAGAAAAAATACTGTGCTGTTGTCCTCGACCTGGCTCCTCCTCATCTCTCCAGTCATATCCTCTCCTGGATTTTACCCCAGTTGTACTGTATTTTTGTCTTCCCCAGGATATAACTCTCCACTCATGTTTCCTCTCTTGTTTAACAGGAACTTCCTTCTGCCTGCAAGTTCCTCCCCTGTGCTTCTTATTTAACCCCCAGCATTCTCCAAGACTCATCTCAGACATCCACCACTTTCTCACCCTTTGTCCAACCCTCAGCCTGAGTCTGGTGCCCCTACTGTGGACTCGCAGAAGCCCCTGTACCCACTGCCAGTGTAATACCTGCCCCTCTCATCTTAAATTTCAACTAGTTTTGCATTCTCTCTGAGCACTTTGAACACAGTTTCCTTTTCAACCCCTCAACCGCCTCTCAGACCCAGGGCAGGGCTTGGGTCCCTAACAAGCATTCAAGAACTATTTGGGAAAAGAAGAGAGGGCAAGTAGAGAAGAAAGGTGACAAAGAAAAGAAAGAAAATCGAAGGATGGAAGGAAGGTAACAGGGAGGGAAGGAAGGAGGGCAAGAGAAGGGAGGGAAAAAAAGAGCATTAAGGAAGGAGGAAAGCTGGGAGGGGGAAAGGAGGAGATGGGAGTGGATGGAGAGAAGAAGGAGAAAAGAAAGGAAAAGTAAAGGAAGACGGGAAAGCTATGCTCTTGCTCCTTGCTCACAAAAGATTGCTCTGATCTTGCAGATTTAAGACCCAATCCCGGCATTAACACTTTTTAAGAATCACATAACTCTTTCATAGCACTCACCACTTTGGTAATTTTAGATGTATTTGCAGGATTATTTACTACAACATTGCAGGCTCCATGAGGTCAGCATCTGTGTTTTCACACACTATTGTGGTTTGAGTACACAGTGTGTGTATAAAAATTATTTGCTAAATAAATGCGAGGCTGGGCAGACTGGTTGGGCAGCGGCTAATTTTATTAATAAAAGGTCAGCCTCTTTGTCTTTTGGAAATAGATCTGGGTGTTTGGATTTGGTCTTTTGACCTCCACTGAAACTTGTCCATATTAAAAAAAAAAAAAAGAGCCTGCTCTGTTTCTGGGTATAACTCTTTGAAAGCATTCAAGACAGTGTCATATACATTCTCACTTTAAAAATCAATCCCAGGAGCAATTTATTACAGGGAAATTTCCTGGACTCCAAGAAGCACCTTGAAGTCAGGAGATGATTAATTTGATATAACTGAAGAGCTGCAAACATCTGCTCCCTGTTGACATCTGCCTCTCATTAGATTACAGCCCCCAGTCCCCCTCTGCATCGGGGGGCTGGTTTGTGTGTTGACCTGGTAACTCTAATTACATGGTAAGCCTGCTGCTCAAGGCCCTCGTGCCAGCCACCTGGTGGGGGATCAATAAAAACCTTGCTCTACTGTATGTGCTCCAGAGCCACCCCGAGCATCTGTAAGCCTTCCGTCACTCCTAAATGACAGAAATGAAAAACAGGAATGAGTTTGGTGGGCAACGTTTTTGTCTTGTGGCCCTGGTGAAGGCTGTGTGTGGATGAACCCAAACCCTTGGCTGAGTCAAAGAGACAAATCAGTTCCAGGAAAAATCTTCTGAATCTATTGTTTCATACTTTGGCATCAGGTTTTCTAATCACTGTTTAATTGGTATCTCTTACTCCATTGTCCCTGTCCCACTGGTTCTACCAACAATGTCATGGTTCGAAGACCTGTCTCTGATACTGAGCCACCCTATTAGAAAGCTCAGAAGCTCTGCCTTGCCCAGGAGCAACACTAACTTCCTAGCCTTCAGGTGTAAGCTCTTCTTTGTCTACAATAACCAGTTCTGTCCCAGGGTTCTACTTCACACAGCCTTTCATCACACTAGATGATGTCTTGCATCATCCAGTGTGACCTTCCCTTCCCAAGTCTGCTTGTGCTCTTTCACCTTTATACCTTAGCTTATTCAGTCCACATAAAGCCCAGATGCCATATCACATCATCTTGATACAGCATTGTGTCGAAGCAGCATAAACCCAGACACAACACTGTAAAATTATTTAAATCTCCATGGCAGCCTTTCATAAACACACGAAAAGGAAGAACATGCTCACAACACATAGAAAAACATCCTAAAACTCCCTTTTCCTTTCTCTCATTTTCACCCTCAAGCTCCAAGGCTGACTCAAATCCCTCTCCTCCCCAGCTCTCAGCTCCTACTCTAAGGTTGCCTTCAAGCCACCTCAGGTTCCTTTGTCTCCTGGCTTGACTAAGTATCTTTATCTTCATATCCACAGCATGTCAGCCTCCCTGGCTTCTTTGAAATTTCCAGTGAAAGCCCCAGAGCTAATCCAACATGCACGAATTCTTCCTCATTAGAAGACAGGGTAAGAAGAAAAGACTGACATTTTTTTTCTTATACTTTGTCTTCTTTCTGTCATGCTGATAATGCACACTCTGCCTGGAATGCCCTATGCCCATTTCTAGTTGTTACCACCCAACTCAACCCCCACAGCCTAGAACAAAAGGTCCTTCCTCCTTGAAGATTTGATGATGTCCTCTTAGAGAACTTTGCACACAATGTTCTGACTGTCAGCTTTTGGTGTAAATATCTTATTTCTGCTTTTGAAAACTGTGACTATTTGCCTTTCAGTACCCACCTAAGTATCACTTCCTGGGAGATGAGTTTCCTCACTTTCTTTCCACCCTTGGTTTGATCATCTCTTTTTTTGTTTGTTTAGTTGGGGGGGGTTGCTTCATTTTGTTTTTTGTTTCTGCTGTGCTGGGCCTTTCTTGCAGCACTCAGGCTCTTGGTTGCGAATCAGACTTTATCTAGTTGCAGTGGGCTGGCTACTCTTCTTGTGGAGAGTGGGCTCTAGAGCATACGGGTTCTGTGGTTGCTGTGCACAGGGTCTCTAGTTGTAGTGTGCAGGCTTAGGTGCCCTGTGACACGTGGGATCTTAGTTCCCTGACCAGGGATTGAATCTGCATCCCCTGCATTAGAAGGTGGATTCTTAACCACTGGACCACCAGGGAAATCCCTGACCATTTCTTTGATGCCACAGAAACCAGTAATAACTTGACAAATCACAATGGATGTCAGTGGATTATCTTCATCTATTCAGGCTGCTATAACACATTACTATGGACCAGAGAGCTTATAAACAACAGGAAGTTATTTTTCACACTTCTGGAGTCTAGGAAGTCCAATAACAAGGCTCTGGAAACTTCAGGGTCTGGTGGCAGCTCTCTTACCTGGTTCATAGATATTAATAGTTATCTTCTTGCTGTGTGTCCACCCGATAGGAGTAAGCAAGCTCTCTGCAGATCTCTTTTATAAGGGCACTAACCTTGGCCATAAGGGCTTCAGCCTCATGACTTAACCATCTTCCCAAGGCCTAACCTCCAAATACCAAAAATCTGAATGCATTTGATGGGTAGTTACACACTGGGGATTAGGTTTCAGTATGTGAATTTGAAGGGGACACAAATATTTAGTCTACATCAGTAGGTTTTTAATACTGTCTCCCTCCAAACACATGTATACCTTGAAAACAGAGAAATCTCTCATTCATCCTACACCCCCAAATTTATCCAAGTACTTGGTCAAAGGTACATCGTTTGAGAATGCTCAAAAAATGTGCCTCTGATGACATGTTTGCTAGCTTGTGTCTTCCCCACAATATCTGGTGCTATGTTTTGCTCATAGTAGGTGTTCCAAAAGTATACTTGGAATTGAATGAAGTATCTTTGGAACATTCAGCTTGATCGAATTTCCTTTTTTTTTTTTGATATAACTTTGTCTGCATGGTAATCTAAAAATGTTTTCAAAGTGAAAAGATGGTGGAGGGAAAACAAGGATTAAAATTAAACTGGTTTGACCAGTTTCTTTCCCTCTGGATACAAAGCCAAGCTTGGAAGTTTGTCTGAGGAAATCCAGTCTCAGGCAAAAGCTAATAGACTGAGTGTGGGTCCTGCTGCAACCTGCAAGACCTTTCATTTCTGTATTAGAATATTCTATTAGGCTCATGTGGCTCCTTTGGTTAATGGTGACAGAAAATGTGACTCTAGGGCCACATAACTGCAAATACTACTGGCCTAGATGCTGGAACAGATTGGCAAACCCCACCTATGCTCCTCTCTGTAAGAAGGGAGAGAAAATGCAGTGATTAAACTTAATCACTCTTATGCACTGTGCAATTAATCTCCAGCACCCCAGGACTGCTCTCCCGACTCAATAACTTACACCCAACCCACAGAGATGGGCCCATTGACTATGCTTCCAATATGGAATGGAGATTACACACAAAAATTCACTCATTCTTTTGAAATTCAGCCCTTCTCCTCCAATGGAGTAGGAGCTTGGAGGGAAGAGGATGTATTTTCTTTGGCAAAACTTTGGAGTCAGGAGTTCAGGACAGAGTCTGCCTGAGGAAAGCAGATACTGTTGGCTGCCTATGCATGCCCTTAGTTCCAGCCCCAGGGATGGGTCGTGAACCTACTCCCCTTTGACAGCAACGGGTTTAGGTGATGGCATAGATGTAATTTAAGCCAATGAAGTGTGAGAGAAAATCTGCTGGAGGATTTTTAGGAAAAGCTTTCCTTTAAAAAAAAAAGACACATAGGCAAACCTAATATCTCTTTTCCCTCTGGACCATGCCATGCTTAGCTATGATATCTACAACTGCAGCAGCTGTCTTGCAACCAAGAGAGAAGCTAACCTGAGAACAAGGACAAAGACAGCAGAGGTGAAAGAAACAAGACCCCAAATTCTTGATACTATGCTGCTGACTAACCAACACTGGTGCAGCCTTATCTCTAACCTTCTTTTTTTCTAATTTATTTTTTAATTGGAGAAAAGTGCCTTACAATGTTGTTTTGGTTTCTGCCATACAACTAACTTTTTTATAATATGACATAATAAATTTCTTCATAGGGCAAGCCACTCAGGATTAGTTTTCTTTGTTACTTGAGGCCAAAACACCTGAATACCTTTGGTTTATTGAATTAGTTGAAACTTTTGAAGACTGTTTTTAAAGCATAGCTCTTGTACATGCTTCATCATAACAAACAGGTAAGCCCTATACCTGCTTGGGCCAATTCCCCCTCATATCCCTGGTTCCCTAGCCCTGCCATGGGCAGTGTTGTTGGCCTATATACTCAGCTAGGGGACCCACTGATTAAATGGTCTACACTGAACTATCGAGTCTATGTGTGCTGTCACCTCAGCCATGTCTGACTCCTTGTGACCCCATGGACTGTAGCCCACCAGGCTCCTCTATCCATGGGGTTCTCCAGGCATGAATACTGGAGTGGGTTGCCATGCCCTCCTCCAGGGGATCTTCCTGACACAGGGATCAAACCCATGTTTCTTTTTTTTTTTTTTTAATGTGGACCATTTTTTTTTTAAAGTCTTTATTGAATTTGTTACAGTATTGCTTCTGTTTTAGGTTTTGGTTTTTTTGGCCATGAGGCATGTAGGATCTTAGCTCCTTTACCAGGAATTGAACCTGCAACCCCTGCATTGAAAGGCAAAATCTTAACCACTGGACCACTGGGGAAGTCCCCTCAAACCCATATTTCTTACGTCTCCTGCATTGGCAGGTGGGTTCTTTACCACTAGCACCACCTAGGAAGCCCCATATCGAGTCTATATGCCCCTTAACTGTATGCCCAAATTGCATACCACTCCTTCCCTTCTCCCTTAGACTTACAGAACACTCTCTTGCTAAACTAGCCCTCTGACATCTCTTAGAGAAAAGGGAATCTAGACTATATGCAGGTAGAGGCAGAATAAATACAGGATCATTTACATGTCCACCTATTCTGTTTATTAAGTTCCTGGACACAGCCAACACTTGGTTAAGCTCTTAATGAATTAAAGGGACAAGTTACCTGTCCTCCAGGTGACCAAGTTGCGAAAAGTTATTTTTCAGACAATTACCTAGGTGTTACTATAGAATGCATCCATTTATCCATTTCATTTATTCAGCATTTCATGAGCAGTTAACCTAGTCTACGCTAGGCCCTGGGGATATATTAATGAGTCTTTTATTCATTCAACAAATGAGTGTTTTCTTTGTACCAGCCAGCCAGTAGGAATAATATTGTGATGAAAAGAATATGTGAAAATTTTCCAAAAGGATTGTCTATGGTAGAGATAGACATTTATCATATATTCACGTGAATACTGGGCAAAGCGGAAGAATATGGCAATAGAGAATATTCTAGGCAAAGGGAATGGCAGGTACAAAGGCACTGAGGCTGAAGGGGTAATTCAGAAAATCAAAGCCAATGTCACTGGAGCAGAGTGAGCAAGGGGGAAACTGTTTCAAGATGTGGCCAGACACTTTACAACAGTCAAGACTTGGGAGCAACCTAAATGTCCACCAACAGAAGAATGAATGAAGATGATGTAGTACGTATATGCACAACGACATATTACTTAGCCTTAAAAAAAGCAATGAAATAATGTCTTGGCAGCAACATGGATGGACCTAGAGATTATCATACTAGGTAAAGTAAGTTAGACAGAGATGGAATATCATATGATATCACTTATACATAGAATCTAAAAAAATGATACAAATGAACTTACTTACAAAACAGAAACAGGCTCACAGACTTCAAAAACAAACTTATTGCTTCTAAAGGGGAAAGGCTGGGGCAGAGGGATAAATTAGGATGTTGAGATAACCTATCACTACTACATATAAAACAGATAATCAACAAGGACCTACTATATAGCACAGGGAACTTTACTCATTACACTGTAACAAACTATATGGGCAAAGAATCTGAAAAAAGATAGGAGTGCATATGTGTATAACTGAATCACTTTACTATATACCTGAAATTGATGCAACATTGTAAATCAACTATACTCCAATCTAAAATAAACATTAAACTAAAAAAATTAAAAAACTGGGGGAGAAAAGGATGTGACTGGAGAGGCAGGAGAAAAGGCTAGGTCACAAAGTGCCCTTTATACCATATTAAGGAGTTTGGACCTTTTCCTAAAGGTCCTGCTATGACACTGGAAATTTTTAAGCAGAATAGTAAACTGACCGGACTTTTGCTGAAAGGGCGAAACTTGGAATCAGTAAGACTAGCCGAAAAACAAACATAAAGTGAGGAATGACTTAACAAAGGTCATGGCAATGGGAATGGAGAACAGAGACATGGGATCACAGAAGGTAACAGCCCAATGCTATTAGAGGAAGAGGTGCAGAAAAAGAATGAGGAGGCAGAGGTGATTCCCAGGTTTCAGGGGCAGTAAATTTGAGTAGGAGTGGAATTAGAGTGCATTTTTTGTTAGGGATATATTGTGTCCAAGGAGGAGGATCCAAGGTAGGCATTAAGATATACAAGTCTGAAGATCAAGAGAAAAATACCATGGGAAAAAGAAAACTGAGTTCCATAGCAAATAGGTGTTACCAAAAAGTGGAAATGGATATCAGAGAAAGGATTCCCAAGAACAATCTATATTTGTGAAGACAGTCTATATTTGTGAGGCCTTGGGCAAGTGTACCAATGGAAGTCCCCATGCATATGCTTAAATATTTGAAAGAGAAACATCAAATTAACAGGCTGTGAAAATGATTAATACTCTTACTTTTAAAATTACATCTTTGTAACAATACAATTTTAAATGTGTAAAATAATGATTTTAGACGGCTAAATTTGGCAAAATACTAATAAGATGACTGAGTTCAGCTATTATTTAAAAGGTCTGCATGTTCTGTTGGTAAGCCAAAAATGTGCAAATTAGGGATAAAAAAAGCCATACACACTTCGTGAATTACCATTTTATTCCTTGAAATTTCTTTTCTTGTCTTCATTTCAACAAAATCATTAATCACCTTGTTATGAGCAAGAGTCTCAAATAATTCAGGTTCTTTTCCCAGTAGTGCCAAAATAGAAAAGTAGCAATTGGGAATGTCCAAAATACTGTTAAAGTAATGTTTCAGTTCAGAAATGAATCATTAATTTTACATATTATGTTCAAGCAGTATAATATATAGAATATATAAAAAATATTACAGAATATTTTAACTGTATTATCTCTTAGAGTAGTGTCTAGATCTATAGAGCAATATAAAAATTCAGTGTCATATTTCACACTCATTACATCTATACTTGCATGCATACAAGTTTAAGAGAAATACGAGCTAACAATACAAAATGTTTCTCTGCTTCTATGTGACACTACTGTAAATCTCACATTAAGTCAAGAATATTTCTAGAACTCTGAATCAGAAAATGAAGAGAAGCAAGAAAATGGACACTTGGCACTCGGGAGAAATGATACTTCATTCTTTAAGAATGTATTGCATTCATGTGATCTGAGAGGAAAGATTTGGTACATTCATTAATTTGAGTTTTTTCTTATCTAAGCACTTTTGCCACTCAAATCCTCCCTGTACTCCAAAGCAGTGTCCGTCTCTGGCTTCTTCAGCAGCAAGACCTACACACCCTTATGGGACTTGAACTTAGAGGTCTTTTGCTTAGAAGTCCTGGGTGAAAGATGTAGAGAAGGAGCTCCCTGGGGCTTGAGCAATGTTAGTGATGAGAGTAATTGCTTAAGGTTATGAGGCACACTGGGGCTTCCCTGGTGGCCCAGATGGTAAAGAATCTGCCTGCAATGTGGGAGACCCAGGTTCGATCCCTGGGTTGGGAAGAGCCCCTAGAGAAAGGAATGGCAGCCCACTCCAGTATTCTCACCTGGAGAATCCCATGGACAGAGGAGCCTGGAGGGCTACAGTCCATGGAGTTGCAAAGTGTCAGACACGACTGAGCAACTACCACTTTCACTTTCACATGAGACACATTATATCCCTGCTGAGCAGTGGCCACCGAGCCACAGAGGTGTCCTTGTATCCCTCTCTAAATGTGTTGGGAGGGTGTGATATGTGGGAACTTCTAAAGTGTGCCGTCCAGGTCAGGGCTCGCTATTGCTGAGTTTGAAGGGTGGGAGCGTCTGAGGAGAATCAAGAGCTGAAAAGTGTAAGAGAGAATCCCATGAAGGAGTTTGAGGTGAGATGGCCAGAAGAATAGAGGAAAATCAAAAGTGGGATTGCAGGAGGCAGGGGACATAGGTGTACCAGTGGCTGATTCACGTTGATGTACGGCAGAAACCAACATCGTATTGTAAAGCACTGACTCGTCAATTGAAAAAATAAGTGCTGTTGCAGAAATCAAGGGAAAAAGGATTTCCAAGGAATTGGGAACAGAGACGAGGGTTGCAAAGAAGTGAGGGGGGAAAATCTGTAGGACTTGACAGAAGAAGACTAATATCATGGTATCACTTCTATGTGGAATCTTAAAAAACATGATACAGATGAACTTATTTATAAAACAGAAAGAGTCTCACAGGCACAGAAAACAAACATATGGTTACCAAAGGGGAAATGAGGCAGGGGAAGGGAAAAATTAGGAGTTTGCAATTAACATATACACACTTACTAGATACAAAATAAATAACCAAAAAGGACCTACTGTAGAGCACAAGAAAGTATATTCAATGTCTTGCAATAACCTATGATGAAAAAGTCTGAAATTGTGAAATATTTTTTGAATATATATTCTGAAAGAACGTATATAACTCAATCGCTTCGCTCTACACCTGAAACTAACAACACTGTAAATCAACCATACTTCAATTTTTTAGAAAGTAGGACTTTGGATAAACAAAATGTGCCATATTTATACAATCAAACATCATTATTCAGCAATGGAAAAGAGTCAAGCATTGATACATGTTTCAACATAGATGAACCTCAAAAACAGCAGGCTAAGTAAAAGAAACCAATCACAAAAGACCATATATATTGTATGATACAATTCATATGTTTTGGCCACTATGGGCAAATCTATAGAGACAGAAGGAAGTTCAGTGGTTTAAAGGGGCTGGCAGAGTTGGAGGAAATGGATTGACTACAAATATTATTTTGAGGTGATGAAAATGTCCTAAATTTAGACTATGACAATGGCTGCACAACACTGTAAATATACTAAAGACCATTGAATTATATACTTTCAACAACTGAACTTCGTGGTATATAAATTATATCTCAATAAATCTGCTTTTTAAAAAAGGAAAAAAAAAGAGACAACCACTACATTTAAGATCACATTATCCTGTGACCACCAAATATTGTCTACCTATCTGTGAAAATCCAAATTTTGAGAGCTTTCAGATGTTTAAAACTAAACAATCTACCAGGGTGATCTATTCATTATTCCTGGCCAAAAAAAAAAAAAAAAAAAATCGATCTTCTGTTCTTTGAAAAATAACAGATAAGCTAGAAGGACCCCTTCAAAATAAAGGTCTTTCACACTAAGGTAAACTTGAAAATAGAGAGCATTTATGCAAAAAATCCATTTACTGTGTCAGTAATTTTCAGCATTTCCCCTGCTGTTATTGTAGATAATTGAGTAAAAGCCTTTCCATCTCTACATCAAGCATCAGTTTCCAACTGATCCTCTTTGAAATTCAGCTTTGAGATTTCACTTCAAGATCATGACTACAGAGTTTATGGTTTATGCATATGAGTTTGAGTCAATGAAACTACTTCCTTTCCTTGAGGCAAACACTTAAAAGGACAGAAGAAAATAGAAGAGGGGAGAAAAAAGTAAAATCTCCTACCAAATGTATCAATACCAGGTCATAGCTACATTTTTTTGGTAATCTTCTGGTTGACTCTATGTCTTGGTATGAATCCCTATCTTTCCCACCCTACCAATTATTCAGCACTTACATGAATTCAAGGTACCAAATGCTAATTATTTCTGTTGTTCATGTATTTCAAGCACAAATAAGTTGCATTTCAAGCACAAGGACGTTTCAGAGTCCTTAGGCTGCCTAATGTCCACATTCTGGCTAATGTGTAGCATTGAATACACACCTTCTAAGAACCTACTTGGTAAAACCACAAGTAGGAGGTATGTTACCTACAGACAAGTAATATGAAATGTGGACATTAATAACTGACATGGGACATTATCAAGATCACGATAACAATTCAAGATAATAGGATAATTAATATTTACATTTTACATGATACAGTCATACACAATACTTTGTTTTTTATGAAACAAAGAGAACACTATTACTACCATCTCCATTTTTTGGATAAGTAAACTGAAGTTGTTCAAACCATTAAGTAATGAAAGGCAGTCTCCTTGCTGGATGTTTCCAGAGTACCAATCTTTAAGACCCACTCAGTATTCTTGCCTGGAGAATCCCAGGGACGGGGGAGCCTGGTGGGCTGCCATCTATGGGGTCGCACAGAGTCGGACACGACTGAAGTGACTTAGCAGCATGTCTGACTGGAGAAGAAAATGGCAATCGACTCCAGTATTCTTGCCTAGAAAATCCCATGGACAGAGGAGCTTGGTGGGCTACAATCTATGGGGCCGCAGAGTCAGATATGACTTAGCGACTAAAACAAAAACAATGTCTGATTACTCAATACCTGTCTTCCCCTCTAAGCTTCATGGAAGCAGGAACCTAAGACTGTCCCTGGCACACTGTGCTCAATAACCATCACTCGAATAAAACTGATCATGTTCCCACAGCTGGTAGGACACAGCAACAAGATGTCAGAGTCTGCATCATACATTCTTTGAAACAGCATTTTGGCATATAGCTCAGGAGTTGTATAACTCAGCGGGTAAGAATCAGAGGGCTGTGGAGTCAGGTCTTTACCCAAAACTCTGTTCTACTCTCTCGAGTCATGTGTCCTGTAGACTATCATAGAACCTTCTCAAGCCTCAGTTTCCCCATTTGCAAAATGGAGATTGAAAAATTTTAAATCTCTCAGGACTACTGTGATGATTTAATGCAATCGAATCTGTAAACCACATAGCACAAAGCCTGGTACTTAGCATTCAATCACTATCACCATCATCTTGAGCATACTATTATTATTATTACATGTCCCTAACAAGAAAAGCAGAAGCCTCTTGGGTTAAACACAGAATCGTCAACAGCAGAGAAGGCAATTTGCTGATAACCCATGCTTGATTTGGAAATGGAAAAGCTTTTACTCAATTTTCTACAATAATAGATGAGTAAATGTTAGCTCTGGCCTGTCTTCTATAGGACATAGAAGTCCCGAGGGGCAAGAATGGCATCTCCAGCCTTCTGGGGAGAAGTTCACTGACATGCAAATTGAAGAACTGGGGGAGACATAGCATATTCTCCTCTAAATTCTCTTTTACCAGCCTTGGGACATTTAATCACCTTCTCTCATTTCCACTGCTGTGTGCAGTGTTTTATCCAGACATCTACAATCCTACTTGATTATTTTAGGGAAGAGTTTTTTTTTTTTAGAAAATATAGGAGATAAGTATTATTACTACCATTTCATATCGCCATACCTTGATGTACACATTTATGAAATGGTAATAATAATAATACCTGTCTCCATAACTTGTGATAAGATCACATGAAAATGCTTTGCAAAATATGACAGTCTTCAAAAAACACTCTCATTACCAGGAATGACAGGAGAGAAAGAGGACAGAAAATTAATATGCATTTAGGGCCAACTGGGTGATAGGTAATTTGCCACTTATAAAATGCTACTTTATTAATTTTTGGCTAATGCATTATTCCAGGCTGTTTCTCCATTTCTTTTTATTCAGGAATCCTTCCTCTTTTGTACCAGGGTAAACATGACGGTCAGTGCTCTGTCTCCATTCCTCTTCTCCCTTTACACGCTTCTCTTGTCAAGCTCAGTTCCACCATTATTTCCACTATCAACTGTAGACAAATGGTTCACAAATCTACCCTGCAGGCTAGGGAGTCATGAGACCATCAAAATCCCTTCACTTTTACCCTATAATGTAACCTAATCATAGAAGTGACATTCATCATGTTAGCAGTTCCCACCCAGCACTCAAGGGGAGGAGATGATATAGTCATGGACACCAGGGGGCAGGGTTCTTGGGGTCCATCGTGGGATTCTACCTACCACAAGCATCCATCATTTGCTTTTCAAAAGGGATACAAAAGAGTTTGATGTGCTCTTAGGATTTCCCTGGTGGCTCAGACAGTAAAGCATCTGCCTACAATGTGGGAGATCTGAGTTCGATCCCTGGGTAGGGAAGATCTCCTGGAGAAGGAAATGGCAACCCACTCCAGTACTCTTGCCTGGAAAATCCTATGGACAGAGGACCCTGGTAAGCTACAGTCCATGGGGACACAAAGAGTCGGACACGACTGAGTGACTTCACTTCACTTTACCTTCAAAGAGTTGTAAGCTGGATGCTAATCATCCCTACCTCATAGGGCTAGACAGATAGGATTATTTGGGAAAAGGGGCTTCCCTGGTGACTCAGATGGTAAAGAATCCGCTGGCAATGTGGAAGAACAGTGTTCCATCCCTGGGTTGGGAAGATCCCCTGGAGAAGGGAATGACTACTCACTCCAGTATTCTTGCCTGGAGAATTCTATGACCAGAGGAGCCTGGCAGGCTACAGACCATGGGGTCACAAAGAGTTGGACACAACTGAGTGACTAACACTTTCACTTTTTATATGGGAAAGATATACATAAAGTGTTTATCATCATGCCAGACACATGAAAATTAATGTTCAGAAAGGTTAGTTGTTGTTATCAAATAATTGGGACACAGTCTGATCAGAGACAGGTGGAAGTTTTGGACAGGGCAGAGGTTGAGAGGAGGAATGTTCAGGTGTCGGGGAGATCAGAAGACTAGAAACCAACTGACCTCAACTGTCTCAAAAATGTCAGATTGGCTGCATTAAGCTCATTTTTAAAAATATTTGAAAACTGAGGCTCAGTTAAGGAACTTACCCAAGGCCATTCAGCTAACAAGAGATGAATGCAAATTTCACACCCAGGTCTTCTGACTGGAATGCCTGAGCTTCACTGTGTCTGCACATGTATCTAATAACCAGGAATATGACTTGGTGACAGTCAGGCAGGTGTAGGGACTAGCAGCAAATAAGTTTATGCAGGTAACACAGGTTTCCATCACTGAAACTCAGGGAAAAGGCGTTAAAATTAGACAAAACAAAAAAGCAGGTACCTTCGACGGTAGAATTACCTAATACCTAATCCGAATTTTATCTTAGGAAGATTGTACTAGTCTTTCGAATTGTGGTGCTGGAGAAGACTCTTGAGAGTCACTTGGACTACAAAGAAATGAAACCAGTCAATCCTAAAGGAAATCAATCCTAAATATTCACTGGAAGCACCAATGCTGAAGCTCCAATACTTTGGCCACCTGATATGAAGAGCTGACTTACTGGAAAAGACCCTGATGCTGAGAAAGATTGAAGGCAAAAGGAGAAGGGGGCAGCAGAGGATGAACTGGTTAGATAGCATCACTGACTCAATAGACATGAATTTGTGCAAACTCTGGGAAATAGTGGAGGACAGAGAATGTTGGCATGCTATAGCCCATGGGGTTGCCAAGAGTCGGACGCTGTTTAGCAACTGAACAACAACAATGGTCTTTATGGGCTAGATGCTTTATTTGGGAAAAAGAAAATACTAGGTTTGCCAGAAAGTTCACTTGGGTTTTTCTGTAAGATTTTGGCCAATACAATACACAATCAGGATGAACCATAGAAGCTGCACTGGTACTCTACATGGGAGGCAACTGAAACTAGGAACTGAGCGGTGGAGAGCTGCGTTAGGAGAAATGTTGGAAATGGAAATGAGCAGTTAAGCGGAGTTGGAAGAAGGGCCTGATGAAGTTGAACCCCTCCTTAGAACTGTCCAACCCATTGCCCTCTAGGCTCTATTCCCTCTTCCGTCCCCTATTCCTAACCATGCATCAGCCCAGCTAGACCACCAAGGAGTTACCAGTGCATCCCAGACTTAGCACACCTATGTGTTTTTTCTTACCATTTACTTCCTTGAGAGTAGTGTTCCTTGTACCCTCCTCCTCCGACCCCTGGCAAAACCCTAACATTTTTTCAGTGCTCATTGTAAGTGTCTCTGATTTTAAAGAGCCATTTGTGATCCCTTGACCTTTCCAAAGTGATGTGATCTCTAGCTCCTCCAACCAAAGCTCTGCACTGTACTACACAGCACTTAGCTAAGTACCCAACAGTGATCTTTAATCAATTTCAACTGAATACGAGGAGGATCTTTTCAACAATTGGAGCTCTCGGACCACATATGAAGAGGTGAGCTGCCTGTGAAGGTAGGAACTGGTTCTCACTCAAATTTGAATGTGATCGCAGTAATTGTCAGGAATTGAGATGAATCCCCAATCCTGCTAGAAAAACTTTAAGTCCTAACAGGAATATGGTAGTAGGAAGTCTTTGAGATCCTGTATCACTCAGAGATTCTGGAGTTAAAGATTCTGGAGAGCGGACATGCTCTGTTTAAAGCTAGGACTCACTACTCAGCCCCCACCCATTGTTGCTGAGTAGGAATGGGGATTCAGCATTATTAGCCATTCTAATTATTGAAGGGAAATTTGAAAAACTAATTTTACATAAATTGTCTTCTCTTATTAAGCTAATCAATAATTCCTTTTACAAAAAAACAAAGCAAAATAAAAAAACACAGTGCAGGCCCAACCAAATATATCCAAGAATTGGAGCTTGCCTTTGGGTATCACTTTGAGACCCAGTGTTAACTAGTATACTAGATCCTTGGTACGACAAGATAAACATGAACTTGAGAAACTCCACCCTTTTATGGGCGTGACAGGTCTTTTAACAGATAAGTGCAACAATGCACATGGAGCAAATTTCAGGTTTTTGCTCGAAAATAAATGAAGGTGTCTGGTGGCAAAGAGAGAGAAGGAATTAATGTAAAAACATGCAGTCAGTATTTAGGGAAGAGAGGGAAAATTTAGTAAGAGGTTCAAGAAAGAAAAACAAGAAGAAGTAAAATGACCTTCCAGTCAGAGTGAACACAGACCTAAGTCTCTGCCCTTGGGTAACTGGACAGGGGAGCAGTTTTTGATTCAGGAGAAATATAATGTGTTCAGTTTGGAATAAGTTACACTTGATGTGACCATGAAATGTCTAGAAAACAATGTTGAATTACCCAGTTTCATATACAGATGTGGAAATTTAAAATAAAAATCAGAGATGAGGGTTTGGGGGTCAACTACAGAGGCATATTGTTTAAAATCACACATGTGTAAAACACATACATTACTGTATGCAACATAGATAGCCAGAGGGAATTTGCTGTGTGACACAGGGATCTCAAACCCAGTGCTCTGTGACATCCTAGAGGGGTGGGATAGGGTGGGAGGTGGGAGGGAGGTACAAGAGTGAGGAGACATATGTATACCTATGGCTGATTCAAGTTGATGTATGGCAGAAACTAGCACAATATTGTAAAACAATTTTCCTCCAATTAAAAATAACTTTTTTTAAAGTCATGCATGTGAATGAGATCAAGAGTAGAGAACAGGGCTCATACCCTGGGAGAGAAGCATTTAGGAACAAGTGGAGAATAAGAAAATCCAGCAAAAGGAACAAAAAAGGATATTAGGAGCAAGGACTTCCAGGATATTAGGGGCAAGGACTTCCCTGGTGGTCCTGTGGCTAAGACTCCATGTTCCCAATGCAAGGGGCCCAGGTTTGATCCCTAGTCAGGGAACTAGATCTCACACTCTGCAACTCAGAGTAGGCATGCTATAACTAATACCCAGTGAAGCCAAATAAATTAAAAAATTTAAAATGAACATTGGGAAAGGAAAGAAAGACCCAAGTCCAAGGCTAAGGCAGGGGCACTGGTGGAGAAGTCATTTTCTTTTCATTCCTCTTAAATTAGATCTTCCGTAAGATACATGCTTGAAAAAAAAAAGCAGGGGGGCATGGGGGCTATGAACTCTAAACCAATAGGACAGAGGTGATATCCAACCTGGGCAGGAATTGTTCCCCAGGAAAGAGCTGATAGTGATTCTTGTAGAGAATATTGTTGGTTCCCCAGGAAAGAGCTGATAGTGATTCTTGTAGAGAATATTGTTGGATGGCCAACATCTCATCTTGGATTGTCACCAGAAGAATATTCTTTCCACAGCTGAGAGAAAGAAGGTTTCTTTTCATTTGAGAAGAAATAGCTTTTTGCTCTGACTCTGCAAAGAACCACGTCAGTTCAGACGAAGGGATTCATTATTTCCCACTGCGATCTTCCCACATTCCCAACACAGGCGTCCTTCCACACCCAGACACATTCAAACCAACACCAGAGCAACTGGGCACATCCATGTTCTTAGGCTTACAACTATTCATCACAGTCAACTTCATTTTCCTTAAGAAAAATAAATTAAGGTCTGCTGGGAAAAGAAGGAAAATGAAGCAGGCCAAATTAGGAGTTTAGTAGACTTGAGATGTGAATTTTCAGAAACTCCCTTTTCCCCATTAATCCTTCTTTTTTGTCCTTTATCCATTATGTGGGATTAGTTCTTTGTAATTTTGGATTTGTACTGATGAATTAAATTCTTGGCAACCGCTGTTCCTGCCAACTGGGTGCTTCTTTGTGTCCTTTGTAAGATCTATAACACACTGCACCTGTTGCATCTGAATAGTCCTCTGCAGTCAGGAGTGTGTGAGTGTGTGTGAGTGAGTGAGTGTGTGTGTGTGTTCTTTAAAGCATTCTACAACATTCAATGCAAAAGGAAGAACTCCAATAGATGAGAGGGTTTGCTAAATAGTGGACTGAGTTATGAAGGCAACTTGTAGAATCTCTTTCCCTGGCAATCATTTAAAAAAAGCACCAAGGAAAGCTCTAGGCAGCACAGTGGGCATTTGGTGCTCATTTTGGATGAGAGGTCATAAAAGATGAATTCTGAAGAGATTACAACCTTTGGGCACTACTACTTTTTTTCACCAGAGATCAAGAAGGGAAATCCATGATCCTTGAAGTCAGCACAGTTTTCAAATGGGGTAAGTCTAGGTCAGAGGCGTTTGGTCGTAACTTACCCAAGGTAACAACAGCCAGTTTGTGAAAGATGGAGAACTGGAATCCACACCTGCTGATTCCACCCTACCCCAAATATGCACAGTCTCGCAATGCATCCTCGTTTGTTCTTTCAGATGAATATTAAACAGCTGGTTTGCAAGGCCTTGGTAGAGAAGTGCACTATTTTCATCATTGCATATTTCTGAAAAATTGTATCAGAACTTATGTCAGAGGATGTTGTATTTTTTCAGTGCAATAGATTTTTTAATGGGAAAAAAGAGAAAGTGGCCCAGGATATATATCTTAGCAGCTGAATAAACAAATATAAAGAACAAGCATTTCTGCCTTTATATGTTATATATTATTTATAAGGCAATCATTCACTTTATTAAAGACTGGACCATTAGTTTCACAATATAATACATTCTCTCCTTTATTCCCTATCTAGAGCTCTTTCTGAAATGGGAGTCAGCCAAATGGAGTATTAGCATCTTTCTTGGAGGTTCTGCTAGGTTTCCTTTCTTATTTTTGCCTATTCCTCACTGCCACCCACAACCACTGCCATTATGAGTGAGCTTTTTTCACACACACTCTTGAGCCCATCTATAACATCTGTTGATTATCTGGGCCTTCAGAAATATGGAATGGGTCTAGTCCTAGGGATAAAGATATTCTCACATATTCCTGAATTGAGTGGTCATTTATGGGATGTGGTATCACTGCAAAAGAACCAATCTCTATATCATCAAAAACTCAGGGGTGGGAGGTGGGAGGAAGGTTCAAGAGGGAGGGGACATACGTATACCTATGGCTGATTCATGTTTGACGTATGGCACAAACCAACACAATATTGTAAACCAATTATCCTTCAATTAAAAATAAATAAAATTTTTAAGACAGAAAAAACAATCAACATAGGGCTGGACACAGATATCCCCATAAACTACCTGCAGCTGAGAGGCTAAGTGTTTAAACATTTTATGGTCCCAACTAGTCTGCTATGTCTTTCTAAACGGTTATTTTCACCTGGAAAGACTCTGAATTAGTAGTAGAACATATTTATCTGAAAAGTCATTTGCCACAAACAATCACACCACTGCAGAAATTAAGCAGGATCTTGAAAGATTGAGTACACAAACAGTCAGCTTTGATTGAGACAAGGAGGGCCAAGCATCATCTGAAGCTAGAGCTCTGAGATCTGTAAGTAAGCAAAGGGTAAGAGCAAGGGTTTGCAAAGACAAACTTCCACCTCTTCACTATTGGGCCCACTCTGTCTGGATTCTACTCCCACATGCCATTGGCATGCCCCAGCTTGAGTGCCTTCATCAATAGTAACTCAGGGGAAATAGAGCCCATGTCCCATTCCAAGGTTCTGTTTCAGCTTCCACTGACCTGTCTAGATGGGATTCCTTTTTTGTAGACTGGAGAAATATTGGTATTTGTCCAGTCAAAGTAGAAATTTATGGCAGACTTAACCTTTGACTTCACAGATTGCTCTATCTGAAATCCTGTTGTATCTCCATTACTAACAGTAAATCCAAAGGAGAGGAAAACCATTGAAGATTTTATGGCTACCAATTCACAGGCTGAAATCAAGATGCTAACAACACCAGTGATGTTATATGTTATATGATGTTTGATGAGGATTCACTATGTGTCAAGCCCTTTTATTATCACTATATACGCTATGGGGGCTTCCTAGGTGGCATGGTGGTAAAGAATCTACCTGCCAACGGAAGAGATGCAAGAGACAGGTTCCATCCCTGGGTCAGGAAGATCCCCTGGAGTAGGAAATGACAACTCACTATAATATTCTTGCCTGGGAAATCCCATGGACAGAGGAGCCGGTAGACTACAGTCCACAGGGTTACAGAGTTGGACATGACTGAGCGACTCATCACACATGCACACATGTTTTGGGTTGGTCAAAATATCCATTTGGGTTTTTCCAGAAGATTGTTTGGGAAAACCTCAACAAACTTTTTGGTCAATCCAATACATACATATAATCAGTCATTCCTAGGAGGCTGTACAGTTTCCAAATGAGAGAAGCAAGGCACAGTGAGGTTGCGTTGACCTGAACAGCTAGTGAGTAGCAAAGCTCAAATTAGGACTCAGGCAGTCTGACTGCAGAGCCCATGATGACTCATTGCACATCTGCTGTGCCCAGGCTGGGCTGAGTGCTGTGCTGCATGTCGAAGCCTCAAGATGACTAAGCCACTGAATGAGGACTCTGCTCTTGACGAGTTCACAGTCTGATGGTAGAGGCAGACACCTAATTCCAGCAAGGTAGGACAGTGCTAGCTGAGCTGGGTTTTGATAATGATTAGGGTTGTATCCCTTGCTGGATGCCAGACTATAGCATTGCACCTCCAGGAGCATTATGTTCAAAAGCAAGAAACAGCTGTGACAGTTGTTGGGTTTCCATGAAGATGAGATACTGCTAGGGGCAAAAGGAGCAACATGAAGCTGGAAGGGTTGGCAGAGGCAAAGGGTGAAGCGCCTTGAATGCCAGCATACATGCTGTGTACTTTCATCCAACAAGATATGCAGAGCTGGTTTGTAGGCAATTGAGATGCTGGGATGTGGTACAGACATATCATTGTGAAGTGGACTGGAGAGGGAAAGAGTATAGGGAGGAGACCAGTTATGACACTCCTGTAGGAGCCCATGCCAAAGAGACATTGCTAGAAAATACACATCTCTTGGGACTTCCCTGTCAGTCCAATGGTTAAGACTCCACGCTTCCAATGCAAGGGGCACAGGTTCAAACCTTGGTAGGGGAATTGGGATCCCATATGCTGTGTGGTAAGATCAAGAAAATATAAAAGAAAATAGAAATACATAACTCTCCATTTTTTTAAACAATCTTAAACCTTCAGTGGTCTCCATTGCCCTCAGGATTAAATGAAAATTCCATGAGCTCTCAAGTAGGTTTGTCAAGTACCAGCATTCCAGCTTCCCACCCTACATTCCAGCCACATAAAGGGAATTGATTGCATTTATTTATATTTGTTAGTTTTACTTACTTCCTTACATTCTGTATTTCCTGAATGAAGTTAAGAGCATCCAGAAAGAGAGATACCATCATGCCCATCTTACTGATAAAAAAAAAAACTGAAGCTCAGAGGATAGCAACTTACTCCAAATCATACTTGTAAGTAGATATGATGGAGGCTGGATGAAAATCCAGGAGCTATGGATATGAGTTTGAGCACGCTCTGGGAGTTGGTGGACAGGGAAGCCTGGTGTGCTGCAATCCATGGTATCACAGAGTTGGACACAACTGAACAACTGAGCTGAACTGATGCCACTCAAGAGCATTAAAATAGAAGTCACAAAATCTAGGTTTAAGTTTCATTTGGGCCACTTGCTTCTTTTAGAAAACTGCTGAACGTCTCAGTAGTTCAGAGTCCTCATCTGTAAAATGGGTATATTAAGTCCCCCATCCCAGGCTGCTGGGAAGGTACAGGAAGACAGCAAATGCAGAAGTATCCTATTACTATGAGGAAGTATCTTTCAACACAACCTGCTTTTGCTTATGCATGCAATAAAAAATAAGTTAACTGGTCAGATAAAAATCATGATTAATCCAAATCTTTTTAGCAAAGGACGTCACTCTCACAACACAGCATCATAATTTTTTTAATTCTTGATTTTTTAATTTGAAGGAGTCATTTCTCATCTATGTCTTCTAAACCCATTTCCACATCTCTTATGGCTAAATATAAAATATTAGTAGATGACAAGGATAAAAACTTGAAAGACTTCATTATCAATTAAGTCACCTGAGGATCAGTTAAGGTCTAAGAAAACGCTGGTTGAAAGTTTCTAGCTTTTCAATTCTTCTCTGAATATAGTCTGACTCGAGAACTTCAAATCCCTCTACAAGGTACTGTCTTAAACATAAAAGTTCAAAACACAGGCAGTCAGATCCACCACACAAAAATCAGAAGACTGTATCTGAAGCCATGAGAGATTAAAATAGTAGGTCCATGTTTGGTGTGGGTGAGGGTGAAGGGGAGTCTTTCTCAAGTCTTATCTCCTCCAAGAAGATGTCCTTAATATGGGACAAATTCTCCCATGGTGACTGCCTAAAGCACTTAATGTTGCAACCAAGACTATGGCATTCATCAAACACTTCACTGCATTTCAGTTGGCCTCCCTGGTACTGCATTTAGGAAACATCACATCTTCATTATCTACGTAAACGCATGTCAACTCCCCGTGTATGCAGCGTAGAGTTGCCCAAAGATGAAGCAGCTCCATTTCTCTTCCACATCTACATTTCAAAGCATCTTTCCTTATAATTTTTATTTGGGGTGTACATTTAAAATCAATCTTATTTTCTCTATCCTAGTAAATCTCTCTGTCCTACATAGGCTATAATTTAATTCGGACCGTCTCAAACTGACCCTCAAGTTTGGTGGCCATCTATCTAGATATTTTGCCTAACAGATAACAAATAAGCAATAAACAATTATTTAAGTGAATTCAATAATTTATTCATTAAATCAGAAAACACTATTGAACACATTCTGTTAGGCCTTATATACTAGAACCTGGAAGTGGATGAGATAGAACGAAAATGCTCACTCACAGCCTCCTTGAAGAATCAGGCAAATAATTAACCCCTCTCAATATGATACAAGAGCTGTAATGCAAGTGTGTGCAGAGCCCTGGAGAAACAGGGCAGAGGGGGTAATGGGTTTGGCCTGGAGAACTATGATGGGGGGCTTTATGAATATGATGATGTCTGGTCTCTGCTAAAAGGAGGAGAAAAAGCTTTCTGAGCTAGGGCACAGAAGATGGGCCTTCTAGGCAGAGTGAATACATGAAGCAGCCAGGAAGAAGCAGCAGCAGCCAGGAAAATATGAAGCAGCTCCTGTGAATTGTTCAGTGTGACAGGAGTATATTATGTCTGGGTGGGAAGCAGTATTAGACAAGAACTTGATGGAGGCTGGGCTCAGACTGCAAAAGGCCTTGAATGCGCCCTCCAAAGATGTTTAGTTTGTCCAATAAACAACAAAACCGTGGAAAGATTTCCTTGAAAAATGATTCTGGTGGCTGGATTGATAAAAAGGTTCAAGGAGAGAAGCAGTTAATAAAATAGGACAAGTTAGATACTTAGAAAGATCCAGAAAAGAGGTGTGCACTAGAGAGATGGAAATAGAGTCAAGAGAGATTTTTGGATTAAAATTGCAAGCACCTGTGGACAGGAGAGATATATACTTCATGTTCACCATATACATTTTGAGTTTACAAAAGTCTGTGAGTTCCTTAAATGCTTGAGGGAAGAGCCATAATCCAATAAATAGACCCTCCAAGATCACAAATAAACAAAGTTAAGGTGCTAGGGGAGGGCTTCCCTGGTGGCTCAGGGGTAAAAGATCTGCCTGCCAGTGCAGGAGATACAGGTTTGATAGCTGATCCTGGAAGTTCCCACATGCTGCGGAGTAACTAAGCCTGCGCTCTCGAGTCTGGGAACTGCAACTACGGTGCTCACATGCCTTTATGCCCTAGAGCCCACGCTCCAGAACAAGAGAAGCCAGCACAATGAGAAGCCCATGCCCCACAACTAGAGGGTAGCCCCCGCTCGCCGCAACTAGAGAAAAGCCTGCACAGCAATGAAGACTCAGCACAGCCAAAAATAAATAAATAAAAATAACAAAAACAATGTCTCATTTGAAAAAAAGAAAGAAAGAAAGAAGTGCTAGGGGAAAACAGCTTATCTGAGGTCTGAGTTGGTAGTTCTTGGGGTGGCATTCTGGCCCTGTCACTGGCTAGATGGTAGACAAGTCCCTTTGTCTCTCTGAGCCACTCCTGTGTCCCAAATGAAGGAGGTTACTGCGATGATTTCTCTCCCAGGCCTTCTCTTGCTGTCACACTCTATGAGTCAAATCCTTGTGATAAGGGCCACCGCAGTCCTGGCCTTTCCAAGCTGAGTCACCTCTAAAACAAAGATTGTTCTGGGCTTAACCAGGAAATGTGAGTTAAATCACTGCAGTAACTCCTCAAGGTCAGTTCTTAGGAGTCGAGGACCAGCAGGTCAGGTCCAAGGCTGGGGCAGATGTCAGAGGCAACTCCCTAACCACCCAAGCCTCTCCCAGCTTCTGCCCCTTCCAATGATCCAAGAGACCTGCTAGGGCTTTCACAGATGAAAGAGCCCTCTGTTTCAGGTGTCTGGATTTCTCCTAATCGGTTTTTCCTGCTTGTGTCAATTCCCACAGCCAATTATCCTGTTTACATTGTTCTAAAGCTGCTCCCAGCACTTTGCCACAAGAAGGTAGGGTTCTCAGGTCGCCTTCCTCACTTCCTCTTCCTGCAGCACAGTCAGGAATCCACTTCTCTGGACAAGAGCAAGCCCGGCTCCTCAGCGCCCATACCAGTAGAGGGCGCCACCTCTGCCTGATGCCAGTTGCCCGAGTCTCAAAGAGCGCCTTTTGTATCCCCCCAAGCACTTCCCCACGTCAAGGACTCCACACAGCAACCCCACAAGGTGGACCCAACAACACTATTTTCATGTGAGGTTTGGTAAAGGAAAGGTGACTCATCACAGACTGAACTTCTAGGAGGTGCCAAACTGGGATTCAACCTGAGGTTGGTCTGATTTCCAGTCAACTGTGTTCTCCTTCCTGTGGCCAGAGTTCAGCTCTAAATAACATTACATCCAAGTGTCATGGGTGTCTACACCTGGTGTCTCTGTTACCAAGGGAGGCACAGTAAAGGTTACTTCAGGTCAAGGTACAAAGAGAGGTAAACAGATCATAATTCACCTAACCAAGAGCTCCAATGTTAGACGTTCAGGTTCTTTCCAATTTTTCCCAATAAAGTTGTGATTTACTGCTATCAGTCAGTATCACAGTGTCATGAAAATAAAGAAACCTGTTTATCAGGCTGCCTAGCTTAGAATCCCTTTTATCACGTCATAGCCAAGTAACCTTGGCCAAATGACTGAAGTCCTCTAAGCCTCAGCTTCCCGTGTTTAAATGGGGATGACAATAATACTCACCTCACTACGTTGTTATATGGAGTAAATAAGATGAAGCATGTAAAGCACTTAACACAGACTCTGGCATATGGCGTGAGCTGGATAAATCCCAGCCATTATTATTATCATAATATCTTGGTGCATAAATCTATCTGCACTCCGATTGTTTTCTTAGGACTGGTTCCAATGAGTAAAATCACTGTATCAAAGGGTGGCTCTTCATACATACTGCTTAATTATCTTCCAGAAGTTTCAGAGTAATTTATACACCCAACAGAAGTAAATGCAGCATCCTTCATAGCAGTGGACTCAAAAGATATATCAAATGCAGATGACTATGATACAATAAAAGATGTCTGAACATCCTTCAGTTCTCACATATGAGGACATAAACTTTCTTTTTTTTTTCAATCCTCTACAGCCATGGGAATAACCAAGGCCCAAACTGATCATCCCAAAGGCCTTTGATTTAAGAGTTAGAGAAAACGGGCTTAATTCCAAGCTCTGCCACTGACTGGCTGCAAGATTTTAGGCTAGTTTATTTCCTCCTCGGTGCTTTAGCTTTTCAACAGTTTTTTTTTTTAATAGAAATTATACCCAAGCAGTTTATTTCACTCATATTTGTTAACTTCATATGCAGAGTAATATGACTGGTGATAAAAGCAATAATTTTTTGTACTTTTTTCTATAAGTGACTCATATTTACAAATAATTTTTCACTTTAATATTATATAGATATTGTGTGTGCCAAATTTTTCACTTTTTTAATTTAGATATTGTGTGTGCCAGTATCAAATGGAGTGTAGATCCAGCTCTACCAAAATTTGCTGTGAATCAGTAGTCATGTATGGATGTGAGAGTGAGTGCTGAAGAATTGATGCTTTTGAGCTGTGGTATTGGTGAAGACTCTTGAGAGTTCCTTGGGCTGAAAGGAGATCAAACCAGTCAATCCTAAAGGAAATCAACCCTGAATATTCATTGGAAGGACTGATGCTGAAGCTGAAGCTCCAATACTTTGGCCACCTGATGCAAAGAGCCAACTCATTAGAAAAGATCCTGATGCTGGGAAAAATTGAAGGCAGGAGAAGTGGATGAAAGAGGACAAGATGGTTGGATGGCATCACCAACTCAATGGACATGAGCTTGAGCAAGCTCCGGGAGATGGACAGGGAAGCCTGGCATGCTGCAGTCCATGGAGTCACAGAGTCAGATACACATGAGCGGCTGAAAAATAACAACAACAAGGGTAAGTGACTTCACCATTGTGGGCCTCTTTTTCCTATTTGTGACAATGAGGACCTTAGCCCAGATTATCTCCAATAGCTATGATTCCATCATCTTGCCTTCTCATACATCAGGATCCGTCAACCATGGCATTACTGATACTTTGAGCCAGGTAATTTTTTGTTTTGCTGAGGAGGGGTGACTGGCCTGTGCATTGGAGGATGCTTAGAGGTTCCCTTGGCCTCTACTACCAGAGGGCACCCCCACCCAAGTTGGGAGAACTATAAATATCTCTAGACATTGCCAAACACCCCCTGAAGGTCAAAATCATCCTGTTCAATTGAGAACTCCTTACTGTATACTTAGGGGTTTCAGGCATCAAATGTTAAAGAGCTATAGACTCAGTGCCTTTGACAATCTCTCCCAATCATAAAATTCACAGACCAATGACGCTGTGATTGGTTTGAACTTAAACCCTCCTACAAGCCACATATTTGAAAGAGGTCTCTGTCATCTCTAGTGTCTCTTTCACCAGGCGAATGCCATGGAGAAAACCGATTCAATTCCCAGTATCTTTGCTAGAGATGACAGCTAAAATATCCCACCCACAGGCTTGGGGTCCATCTGACCCAGTCACTAGTCAAGTCTCCCTGGGCCAATTCTTTAGCTTTTCTGTTTTGTTGTTTTTTGGTGTTTTTTTTTTTCATATGTCAAATGTGGATGACATCTCAGAGCAATTTGGAGCAGATGTATCTGGTACCAAAGAGGAGAAGGAAGAACTCCAAATGGGAAGATTTTGCTTTCATTTTTTCCTACAGAAACTAATAACCACTTGACCATTTCCCAGCCATGGCCTCGGGGTTAGAACTTTTGATGTAGGTGTTTTCAGCCAGAATGGAGGAGCAGCTTCTGGAGGAAGGAGCAGGTGGATGATCCAGTCAGCAATCAGAAGAATGCTATGGACCAGGAGAGGGACTTGGGTTCCTGCTGAAAATGTCAGCAGAGTGCTGGGAGAGAGGAATCTGTTTAGCAGGTGTGTTTGGAATCTGGCAGAGAGCTCTGGGCCTGGGCCAGGACCACTGAGCTGCTCTGAATGCTTTCTATGTTGACTCTCTGGGACTGAGACCCAGGATTTAAAGGGGAGAACGTCTAGGGTAAACACACAACGGCCAGACAGTGGCTAGAATTTTTCCTCAGGCTTTCTGAGTCTCTTGCAGAACACCAAGAGGCCATCAAGAGGCGTGTGGCCTGAGTCGGCGGCCTTCTCCCACCCTCTTCTACATCACCTGATCCAAAAGGAGCTCCAAAAATAGCTCAGAATCTGGGCCTGCCTGGGAGAGACAGAAAGATCCATTTACATGGGAAGGTGACTGCTCTGAATACCCAAGGCAGACCAATCCATGCTAATGGCTCAGTCTCCCTCCAATCTGGGATTTATATAACTGGCTCCTACCTACCCTCTGTCATTGCCAGCAGAAATGCCTGAATTATCTTAATTCCAGAATGTAAATTATCCCAATTTTGAGGCCATCATTTTAAAGCTGTCAAAGTCAATATTTTTAACAGCCTAGAAAAAAAATTACAACTGGAAAGTGTCTAAACAAGTTGTGCTTGAGGTCTCAAGATAACTTCTGGCAAAATCTGTGCTGCAATGGAGCAATTCCCCACACCGATTCCTCATCAAGGGAAAAGTATCAGTTTGTCCCGTCATCAATTTGTCTGCAGGAGAACCAATGAGATGGTCTCCTTGCATTGATCACTTTCAATCTGTTACCTTCCACTTACAGATTAATCATTTATCTTTTGGTACTAAGAATTTTTTTAAAGAAATTAAATTCCTAAAAGTAGACTATTCAATACTTGGTCACGAAGAGAAGGGAAAAATTCCTGTCCTAACCTCCCTTCTTTCAAAATTTTCACTTCGTTTCTGTTTTAATTCACGTCATCCATTATTCTCTGACAGTTACTGTATGCCAGGCACAGCCCTGGGGATGCTGGGAATCGTGAGAATTTCCTCAAGGTAAGGGAAGAGGCTTTCAAACAAACTATCTTGCACTTGGTCAGGAAAGAAAAGGCAACTCCTTTTTGTATTTGTGCATCTGTTTCCATCCAGGTAAGTCATCCCACCTTCTTCATCCTCCCAGACAGAAACTGGGGATTGAAGGAGATAAGCGGGGTGAGGAGCAGAGTGTGCAAAGCAGAATCACAGTCATAGTTTGCCTTTGGGGCAGAGGCGATTCACGAGGACCTGGAAAGCTCGCTAGGTTGTAGGAACATGGCATCAACCAACTGGGCACCTCCACCCGCCCACTGCTCCAGACACCAGACTCAGGATCCATGGGACAGCTCTGGGAAATCTCTGTTATGGGCCCATCTTTTATTCAGGGGCTGGAAAACACCCCATTCCTGCAGCTCTGAAGCAGGATTAATTGATTGGTCTCGTATGAACCTAAAAGCCGTTAAGAGCAAGGAGGATGAAAAGCAATTTAAATTGCTTTATTACCATTTTCTAGTAAAGTACCAGTTTAGTTCTCAGCCCTACTGTGAAGCAGCGGGTTTCCAGATATTGACTGTGCTGGCATGTGCTCCTAAAAGAGAGGAAATGCCTGGGTCTGGAAAGCAGAAACATCTGCTCAGATCTCCGGCAGGCCTACTGCTGAATCCACGGGGGTGGGAAGGAGTCCCCTGCAGGTGGCGTCACGACAAGCAGGAGACAGGGACGCACTCCCAATGGGGGAATTTCAGTTTGTGGGTGGAGGCTGTTTTTTTCTTTAAGACCTCATTCACTTAATGTGAGGACAGGATGGGGAGAGAGATTATAAATGTTTTATAAGGCATTCTATAGACTCTGAAAGAGGGCAGCCAAGATGATTATAGTCGTTATAATGATCATAACAGTGGCCATTGGGTAATACTTCTATATGCCAGCCCTGAGCCCTTATATCATTTAATTCTCAAACAACACTGCAAGGTAGACACTACTATAATCTCCTCTATACAAATGGGGAAATTGAAGTACATGGGAGATAAGTAACTTGCCTGAATTCACCAGTGGGTAAGTGCAGGGGTCAGGCTTTAAGCCTGGCAAGTCTAGCTGCAGGGTCCCTGATCTTCATCACGACCTATAATTGCCTCACTGTGCTGGATTTGGTCACAACACTTTTTATTCTGATCCATATGGAAATGCTATGAATTGGACATTATTGTCCCCAATTTTCAAATGGGCCAGCTGTAGCTGAGAGGTATGAAGTAATATGTTCAAGGTCATGAGGATAAGAAATGTGAGTGGATTAACCCACTTTTTACTGCAACCTGATCCTTCATTGTGATCTGAGCTGTGCTTTCTCAGTGGGATCTAGCTCAGAGTGCCAATAACAAATCAGTCAATAACAGTAAGATGGTTATTAACAGTTACCATTTACTGAGCACTTGCGTTTTGAGAACCCCTCCCTCAGACATGAGTTTAATCCTCACAAACCCCTGTAAGTCAGGTTTTTCTTCATTTTCCCTATGAATCAAAAAGGAAAACTAAGGCTCAGAGAAATGAAGTGACTTGACCAAGGTCAACGGCACTCAAGTGTAAGCTGAAGTTGTTCTGATTTCTAAGTACAAGTGCTTATTGATTGTCCTTTTCTCTTAGAGCAAAAGAAAAGAAAGAAAGAAAAAAGGGGAAAAAGAAAGTGATATATTAATATCTGAAATCTTTTCGGTGCCCTAGAGAAAGTCACAAGTAACAACATCTTTGCCACACATCTGTAGAACATCAAGTCCTGTGAATAGGGATTTTTGGCTTTTTCATCCTCTCTTGTATTCCCAGCATCTAGAACAATCTTGGTAGATACTTGTTGAATGAATGAACAGCTGAATTTACTTTAGGTTGTGAATGAAACATGTTCGGAAGCTTCAGTAGTTTGCAGGAGGAGAGATTTATGATACTTCTAAGAACAAATCCAATAGCGGGCAACAACTGATCCAAAGTAATAAGTAGCTTTTCCAATCATAAGTACCACAGACGTGTCCATCTGACCTAAATGTTTATTTACAAGAACAGAACTCAATGGGCTACCATCTTTCCAGTTGCTCAGATCAAAACCTGAAACCCTATTCCCACACCTTAACCAAGCTACCGTCATCTCTCCCCTGAAACAATACCAGTTCTTCCCACCTTAACTCCTTGCTTCTAATTTTGACTTCTATAACACATCCTCCATTCAACAATGAGGCATGCCTCCTGAACTAGAAATCAGATCATGCCATATGCCCTACTGAAAAAACTTCCCTGGCTCCCCACTGAAATTTGAGTGAAATACAAATTTATCACTTTGGCCTCTTCTTTCCACTACCACCATTTTGAACCACTTCCCCACTGCTTAGGGTCTAACAAACCATGTCCTCCCCTGCCTAGGACTTTGTACCTACAATCTTCTCTGGCTGGGTTCTCCTACCCCAGCTCCTCCCATTCCTGGTTCCTTCTTCCTTTTTCTGGCCTCAACTTTATGTCACCTCCTGACCAAGGTTTTTTCCTCTGATTTTTCCATCAACTTCTCCATTTGCCATTGCTCACTCTCTCTCATAGAATTCTATTACTTCCATAGCTCTTACCGGGCACAATTGAAAATTATGTATTTCCTTTTTTATTTATGCTCTATCTTCCCCCACAAGACTGTAAGCTTGTGAAGACAAAAGACCTCCTCTGTTTTGTGTGTATTTGTTGGGGAAAGAGGAGGTGATCACCACTGACTATAAGCACCTAACTTTGTGCTTAGCTCTGCATCTGGTCTATAGTAGACATACAAAGTATTTACTGTCAGTGAATGAGAAAAGATTATTGGAACTGGAAAAAGAGTACAGAGACCCATAAACTGTAAGTATACTGAGAACTAGTTCTGTATGTTGGTCAGTTGTGTATTCCCAGCAACTTGCCCAGAGGCAGGTGTTAAATGAATGCTTGTTGAATGACAAAAAGGAATGGACAGGTAAATGAACAATTATTAAGCAACTGCTGTGTTCTATGCCATTAACATACATCATTTCATGTAATCTTTCTGATAACCATGTGTCGTAGAAACTATTATCTCTATTTTAAGAACGAAAAATCAAGATTCAAAAAGTTTGAGTCGCGTATCAAAGGTCACCTAATGATACCCTTCCACGTTTATCATGCTGAGTGAGTCACCTCATTCAACCTGCTACTTCTATAACTAAAAGAGTGAAACCAATAAAAACACTCAAGAAACTAGGCATATAAAGCAACTATCTCAACATACTAAAGGCCATATATGAAGAGCCCACAGCTAACATTACACTCAGTGGTGAAAGACTCTAGACGGGTGCAATAGCCATGAAAAACAAAATGGTGGTTAGTCAAACACTCAACCCAGAATTATCATACGATCCAGCAATTCCACTTCTTGATATAAACCCAAAAGAACTGAAGGCAGGGACTCAAACAGATATTTGTATACCTATGTTCATAGCAGCATTATTTCAATAGTTACAAGGTGGAAACAACCCAAATGTCCATCAACAGATGAATGGATAAACAACATGTAGAATATCTAAATGGAAGATTATTCAGATTTCAAATGCAATGAAATTCTTTTACATACAACAATATGGATGAAACTTGAAGAGAGTATACTAAATGAAATAACCCAGACACAAAAGATAAATCTCGTATGATTTTACTTATATGAAGTACTTAGTATTGTCAAATTCGTAAAGACAGAAAGTATAATGCTATTGTCAGGGATTGAGGGGAGAGGAGAAGGGGAAGTTATTGCTTGAAGGATGCGGAGTTTTAGTTTGGGATGATGAAAAAGTTGTGGAGATGGATAATGGTGATGGTGGCACAACACAGGGAATGTATTTAGTGTCACTGAAATTTACACTTAAAAAAAGGGCCCAATTGGTCAGTTTTATGTTGTATATATTTTCACTTCAGTTCAGTAGCTCAGTCGTGTCCAACTCTTTGCAACCCCATGAACCACAGCATGCCAGGCCTCCCGTCCATCACCAACTCCCAGAGTCTACCCAAACTCATGTCCATCGAGTCAGTGATGCCATCCAGCCATCTCATCCTCTGTCGTCCCCTTCTCCTCCTGCCCTCAATCTTTCCCAGCATCAGGGTCTTTTCCAATGAGTTAGCTCTTCGCATGAGGTGGCCAAAGTATTGGAATTTCAGCTTCAACATCAGTCCTTCCAATGAACACCACCCAGGACTGATCTCCTTTAGGACGGACTGGTTGGATCTCCTTGCAGTCCAAGGGACTCTCAAGAGTCTTCTCCAACACCACAGTTCAAAAGCATCAATTCTTTGATGCTCAGCTTTCTTTTATGGTCCAACTCTCACATCCTTACATGACTACTGGAAAAACCATAGCCTTGACTAGATGGACCTTTGTTGGCAAAGTAATGTCTCTGCTTTTTAACATGCTGTCTAGGTTGGTCATAACTTTCCTTCCGAGGAGTAAGCGTCTTTTAACTTCATGGCTGCAATCACCATCTGCAGTGATTTTGGAGTACCCCAAAATAAAGTCAGCCACTGTTTCCACTGTTTCCCCATCTATTTGCCATGAAGTGATGGGACCGGATGCCATGATTTTAGTTTCCTGAATGTTGAGCTGTAAGCCAACTTTTTCACTCTCCTCTTTCACTTTCATCAAGAGGCTCTTTAGTTCTTCTTCACTTTCTGCCATAAGTGTATATATTTTACCACATAGAAAAATATGAAACCAAGATGAGAAGACTTGCCAACATCATACAGTGAGCACAGAATACTCTAGAATTCCCAGTTTCCCAAAGCCCAAGTTGCTCTATTCTGTCTTCTCGGCTGCACTGGGGCTTGGTTGCTGCACACGGGCTTTCTTTGGTTGTGGCCAGTGGGGGCTACTCTCTAGTTGCGGTGGGAAGGCTTCTCATTGCAGTGGCTTCTCTTACTGAAGAGCATGGGCTCTCAGCATGTGGGCTCAGTAGTTGTGGCTTGCAGGCTCCAGAGTGGGTAGTTGTGGTACAAGAGTTTAGTTACCCCATGGCATGTGGATGCCTGGACCAGGGATTTGATCCCTGAACTGGGGATCAAACCCAGGGCCCCTGCATTAGCAGGTGGATTCTTAACCACTGGACCACCAGGGAAGTCCTGTGCTATTCTTATCTTTGCTTTAAACAAAAATAGGACTTATAGAGCATTTGCAAACACAGTTAAACATCAAATAACTTGAACAAAACGAACCACACTCCTCACATATTATTTTCCCCAGATTCTCCAAATAAAAGATGAAACTGAGAACCAGAACATGTAATTGGTGGGGATGGTGATTCAAACACATCCTCCATGCCCTGAGGCCTGGGCCAACGTGCATTTAACTCCAACTCCCAGAATCCTATACTCTATGAAAACATTCCAAGCCCCTTCCTCAACCAACTTGGGCTTTATTTTTACCTTAGTAAGAAAGGACAGTGCAGAAACTCAATGAATCAGAAACTCACTAATCTCCCAGTTAATCGTGGTTTTACTCTTAAGGTCTCTTTATGAGAATGTATAACACAGGGAGATCAAAAAACTACCTGAAAACATTTAAAGTTTCTGAGCTGAAGCTGACTTGGCCTCCTTTTTCTTCTCCTTTTTTTCCTTCCTACTGTCAGGTTGACTCTTGTTAGGCAACTGAAGAAACTGTTGATGTCACACTAGAATCTGTCCTTCCAAGGCCAATAAGACTCTTCTGGATGTCATTTGTTACAGCTCTTTGACCACTCAGCCAGGGCCTACTTCTCTTACTCAAGGGTTAGGAAAGAGAAAAAAGCAAGAAAAATGCTAAGGTTTGTTGAGTAGGATGACAGCAAAAATTAGATCACTAACTCCAATCAGATAATTTTAAAAGAACACATATTCTTTTGCCCTATGCCATCAAGTAGTGCTTTCAGCAAAATTCTTGCTGTTACAATGGATTTGTCTCCTTATTAATGCCCAGAGTTAACAGAAATCCCAGCTCTGACAGACATACTTTCAATAAATTTATATACTAAATTCCCAGCCACATTTCCCTTTCAACCTAAAACAACAACAACAAAGAACTCAGATGTAGCCTCACGAGTAAAGGGAATTTTAATTATGCCATTTTTCCACAACAACTTGAATGTGGTTATTGATTTTTCTTCAACTGGGTTTAAGTGTTCCAAGTGACAGAATTGTTCCTCCCCTCCCCTTCCCAATTAGTCTTTTAGTCCTTTTTGTCCATTAAGAACCTATGTTAACTACGAAGAAGATTTATGGTATCAAAATTCAAAATTTTTTAAAAACCACCTTGATTTTTTTAAGTTCAGTTCTTTTTGATTGGAACTGAAAAGAAAAAGAAACTTCTATATATCATACGGTTTCAACCAGCTATGACTCACCCTCATCCTAAAGATGTGTGCTTTTCTGACCTTTTAAAATATTGAAGTTCAAGGACTTGAAAATTCCTCCTTTGACCTAGAGATAATCATACTAACTATGAAGTAAGTTAGATAAAGACAGATATCATCTGGTATCACTCATATAGGGAATCTAATTTTTTTAAAATGATGCAAATGAACATAATTACAAAACAGAAACAGACTTACAGATATTGAAAACAAACTTATGACTACCAAGAGGAAACATCAGAGGCAGGGGGAGATAAATCAGGATCTTGGGATTAACATACACACTACTATATATAAGATAGATAACCAACAGGACCTACTGTATAACACAAGAACTCTACTCAATATTCTGTAATAACCTGCATGAGAAAAGAATCTGAAAAAGAATGAAAATATCTTGATGAAGGTAAAAGAAGAGCATGAAAAAGCTGTCTTAAAACTCAACATTCAAAAAACAAAGATCATGGCATCCGGCCCCACCACTTCATGGCAAATAGATGGGGAGACAATGGAAACAGTGACAGACTTTTTCTTGGGTTCCAAAATCACTGCAGATGGTGACTACAGCCATGAAATTAAAAGATGCTTGTCCTTTGGAAGAAAATCTATGACAAATGTAGACAGTGTATTAAAAAGCAGAGACGTTACTTTGCCGACACAGGTCTGTCTAGTCAAAGCTATGGTTTTTCCAGTGGTCATGTAAGGATGTGAGAATTGGACCATAAAGAAGGCTAAGTGGAGAAGAATTGACGCTTTTGAACTATGATGTTGGAGAAGACTCTTGAGAGTCCCTTGGACTGCAAGGAGATCCAACCAGTCCATCCTAAAGGAGATCAGTCCTGAGTATTCACCGGAGGAACTGGTGCTGAAGCTGAAGCTCCAATAATTTGGCCACCTGATGCAGAGAGCTGACTCAGGAAAAGACCCTGATTCTGGGAAAGATTGAAGGCAGGAGGAGAAGGGGACGACAGAGGATGAGATGGCTGGATGGCATCACCATCCACCATGAGTTTGAGCGAACTCCAGGAGATGGTGAAGGACAGGGAAGCCTGGTGTGCTGCAGTCTGCAGGGTCACAAAGAGTCAGACACAACTGAGTGACTGAACAGCAACAATATGTATCTGTATCACTTGAAAATAACACATCATTGTAAATCAACTAAATTCCAATAAATTTTTTTAAAAAGGAAGAAAATCCTTCCTGACTCCAGGGACATTTCAACCCCCTACTCTCTTTATATCTGAGAGAAACACTGGCTCTTAATTTAAGTTCTCCTCATTTGGATCTGTATTTTCTTCCTTCTGTCTTCCTGTTGAATGACTATGTTCCCTGGGTTTTCGCAGCTCACAAATGAGAGAAACATCATCTGAACAAGTTACTTGGCAGACTCTATCTCCTATATTCTTTGAGAGCACAATTATTCCTTTCAGCTCCAAAGATGAAGGGGTTCACAGACATTCAACTGACCACTCACGTCACAGAATTTAATAATAATTTTTCTCCAATTACCAGTTTCTCCAAAGGGAAACATGCGGTAAATTTCTGCTTGGGATTCCAGCTGGTCCCATTGTCACTCTGAGCTCCTTCTCCCCAGCCCAGGCTCAAGCCACCTTCCCCTAGCAAAATCCCTCTCGTCCCAACAGCTTCCAGTAAGGTGTGCTGCTGCTGCTGCTAAGTCGCTTTAGTTGTGTCTGACTCTGTGCGACCCCACAGAGGGCAGCCCAGCAGGCTCCGCCGTCCCTGGGATTCTCCAGGCGAGAACACTGGAGTGGGTTGCCATTTCCTTCTCCAATGCATGAAAGTGAAAAGGGAAAGTGAAGTCGCTCAGTCATGTCCGACTCTTAGTGACTCCATGGACTGTAGCCTACCAGGCCCCTCCTTCCATGGGATTTTCCAGGCAAGAGTACTGGAGTGGGGTGCCATTGCCTTCTCCTTAAAAACATGTTAATGTTTGGCAAGCACTGCACAGTTGATAGTACACTTCCTTAATTTAGATTTGTGTTTTGTGTTTTTCTAAAATGTATTTAATACAAAGACAATTTTTCAAATTTTTTCATGGTCTCACAAACTGCATAACCCCTCTGATGATTTCTTAAACAAAATAATACATTTGTAATCCACAGTGATGGAAACCAGACTAACAATTGTCTGGGGGCAGGAGTAGGGGGACTAACTGTAAGGGCCAATAAGGAATTTTGGGGGTAATAACAGCATATTTTCCCCAGTTCTATTGAAATATAATTGGCATATAACATAGTGTGAGTTTAATGAATACAGTGTGATGTTTTGATATGTGTGTGTGTGTGTGTGTGTATATATATATATATATAATGAAATGATTACTACAATAAGTTGACATAGCTATCACTAACATAGTTATCATTTTGTGTATGGGGTGAGAACTTTTAAGTATGCAATACAATGTTTTGACTTAGTCACCATGCTATACATGGACTTTCCAGGTGGTGCTAGTGGTAAAGAATCTGCCTGCCAATGCAGGAGATACAGGAGATGTGGGTTAATCCCTGGGCAGGAAGGGCCCCTGGAGAAAGAAATGGCAACCCACTCCAATATTCTTGCCTGGAAAATCCCATGGACAGAGGAGCCTGGTGGGCTACAGTCCATGGGGTCGCAAAGAGTCAGACACGACCGCAGTGCCTGAGCACAGCACATGTGCTGCACATTAGACCCCCAGAATTTATTCATCTTATACCCTTTGGCCACTTTCATCTGCTTCCCCCACCCTCTCGCCCCTGGAACCACCAATCTACTCTTTCTACAAATTTGAGGGCATATTTAGATTCTACGTATAAGTAAGATCATAGTATATTTATGTTTCTCTGTCTGACTTATTTCACTAAGTATAATGCCCTCAAGTTTCATCCATGTTTTTGCAAATGGCAGTATTTCTTTCAAAAAAAATTATATCTTGATCGTGGTGGTTACATGGCTATATTCATTTGTCAAAATGAATACCCGGTATACTCAAACTGAGTACATTCTATTGTATATAAATTATACTTCAATAAAGTTTAAATAATGATATATTCATTATGAAACTCAAACAAGGCTCCAGGTTAAATACACTAGATTTATTTTACTTTTCCCCTTCTCATAACCTCACTAAAATGATAGTAAAGGAAGAGATACAAGACATCCAAGGACACGGAGAACACAGAAAATGTCTTCAGAAGATGAAAATTCAAGAGATTTCAGAACTTAGCAGAGCAGAGTAAGTTACAAACTCAGTGCCTACAGATGGATGAATAAAATCATGAGAATTTAGTGGGCAATTTTCCCTGCAGGAGCCCTGGAGGAAAAAGAGAGGGACTCTTAGAACCAGAGGAAGGGGGTTGAAATATAAAAATAAAAGAGATATTAGCTGAAGGTCTGTATGGAGAGGAATGGCCCGTCCCCAACTCCTCCTTCACTATAGGCAGCCAGATCATTACCCCTTTCTCAGCCTCCATGGCAGTATGACAGAGGTGTATTTCAGACAGAATCTAGATAAGCTCAGAGGCACCAGGCCCAATGGAAAGCAGACTGGGGACTGGGGCGGGGGGTGGGGGGTTACGGTGGGCAGGGGTAAGACTGAAACAAGACTTTTACAAGTAAGTTGACTTATGAACTGCAGTCCTGAGAGGCTGCAGTAATCTAACAAGTTCAAAGCAGACATTTTGAAGATCTGTCTCTAGAAAAATCCAACAGTTCTAGAGAAAAGACCATGCACAGACCTTCCAGGGCTTTACCAATGGTGAGATATTCTCAGTCCATGATCTGCCTAGACTGAAGCCTACCAGTTCATAAACATCCAATCAACACACACAAAGATACACACATACACACACACACAAACACAGCTTCCATATAATGACTAAGTTTTAAATGAGAACAGAGTGTGGAGCAAAATTTGTCATTTAAGAAATATCATCAACATGATTTTTTTAAAGACTTGAAATAAATATTTTTTAAAAAGAAATTTGGAAGAAATAGAAACAACACAGGGACCATAAGAAAGCTTTTGAAAAAAGAAACATGTCTTTAAAGTAATAAGAGATACTATTGCATCCATAAAATAAGAAATGGGTGCTATAAAAAGGAAATAATTAGAGAACAAGAGAGAGCTCTCAGATATTAAAGTATGTTAATCTAAGTAAAATTCATCAGAAGTACTGAAGTAGAAAATATCTTAACATACAGCAGGAACAAAAAGACACAGAGATGAATAAGCGAATCAACCAGGAGTAATTACATCTCAATAATAAAAATGAAAGAAAACCAGAATGAAGAAAAGAATGAAAAGAAATTATCAAAAAATGAAGGATACAAATCATTAAAAATTTTTTTATTGGAGTATAGCTGCTTTACCCAAATCTTTAATTAAAGGGGCTTATGTGTACATACACAAAAACAAACATACTCATATAAATGCAAATCATTTGAAATTTTAAGATGCCAGAGATAAATAGAAAATGCAAAAAGCTTCTAGAAACAAAATGCATGTTACAGACATGGAATACATATAAGAAGGTATTAGTCTTCTCAGTATCAACATTGATTTTTAGACAGTGAAGCATGGCCTTTAAGTTTGTGAGACATTTTTTAACTTAGAATTTTATATCAAGCTAAACTACCATTCAGGTAAGAAGGAAAATTACAGCAATGTTTTATATACCAAGCCTCAAAAATGTTTACCTCTTACACCTTTCCTTAGAAACTACTAAAGGATTTAATTCAGCAGAAGGAGGGCTGGTTTAAGAAAACAGAAGTTAAAAGATTTAGGAATAAAGGAAAGAAGCTAACAGAATTTATGATGTGTGTCAAGCCTAAAGAAAACCCAACCCAGTTCAGATAAGGGGTATTGAGAACTATAGGAAAGAATTTCCCAGGAAAAAAATATAGAATTGATAGGTTTTACCTTATGTATTTAAGCATTTGGAAAAATTACCACTTTGTGTTCAATATGTCTATTGCTATATTTAGGGAAAAAATTAGTCTCATATGTAAATAGAAAATTAAATAAAAAGAAAAAAATTGAGGTGATCATGAAACACACAAAAACCCAAAAATTATATAATAAAGAATCCATACTACTTAGCCAGGTAGTGAACTATTTAAGTAGTTGTGACATTAAGTAGTTTTTATCTATCTATAAATAGGTAAAAAAGAATATTATATAATTACACTGGGAATCTGGAGAATTGGAAGGGAATAAAGGGATTTATAAGGGAGATAAATCCTCAAGAAACATAATAGGAATTCAATACATAATATTTAAAAAAAACCATTTAAAGTATATTATTTATACATTTGAAGATAAATATCAAAGAAACAGAAGAGTTTAAAGTAGCTTCCTCTGAAATATAGACCAGAGATTAGAAAAAGTTGGGGCAGGGAATTACTGAACCAGAGATCAAATTGCCAACATCCGTTGTATCATCAAAAAAGCAAGAGAGTTTCATAAAAACATCTACTTCTGCTTTATTGACTACGCCAAAGCCTTTGACTGTGTGGATCACAACAAACTGTGGGAAATTCTTCAAGAGATGGAACACCATATCACCTGACCTGCCTCCTGAGAAATCTGTATGTAGGTCAAGAAGCAACAGTTAGAACTGGACATGGAACAATGGACTGGTTCCAAATTGGGAAAGGAGTAAGTCAAGGCTGTATATTGTCACCCTGCTTATTTAACTTACATGCAGAGTGCATCATGTGAAATACTGGGCTGGATGAAGCCCAAGCTGGAATCAAGATAGCTGGGAGAAATATCAGTAACCTCAGATATGCAGATGACACCACCCTTATGGCAGAAAGCAAAGAGGAACTAAAGAACCTCTTGATGAAAGAGGAGAGTGAAAAAGCTGGCTTAAAACTCAACATTCAAAAACTGAACATCATGGCATCCGGCCCCATCACTTCATGGCAAACAGGTGGGGAAACAACGGAAATAGTGACAGACTTTACTTTCTTGGGTTACAAAATCATTGCAGATGGTGACTGCAGCCATGATATTAAAAGACACTTGCTCCTTGGAAGAAAAGCTATGACCAACCTAGACAGCATATTAAAAAGCAGAGACATTACTTGGCCGACCAAGGTCCATCTAGTCAAAGCTATGGTTTTTCCAGTAGTCATGTAAGGATAGGAGAGCTGGACCATAAAGAGAGCTGAGCACTGAAGAATTGATGCTTTTGAACTATGGTATAAGAGAAGACTCTTGTTGGAGAACACTCAAGGAAATCAAAGCAGTCCTTTCTAAAGGAAATCAGTCCTGAATATTCACTGGAAGGACTGATGCTGAAGCTGAAGCTCCAATACTTTGGCCACCTGATGGAAAGAACTGACTCATTAGAAAAGACCCTGATTCTGGGAAAGATTGAAGGCAAGAGGAGAAGGGGATGACAGAGGATGAGATGGTTGGATGACATCACTGACTCAATAGACATGAGTTTGAGCAAGCTCTGGGAGTTCGTGTTGGACAGGGAAGCCTGGCGTGCTGCAGTCCATGGGGTTGCAAAGAGCCGGACACAACTGAACGACTGAACTGACTGATGTAAGCTTTTGGTACTACTTTATGTTCAAACTATGTGTACTACACACATAATTTTTAATAACAAAGAAAAGCAGTCTCATACTTTTGCTATTACAAGTAATATTACAAAGGAGTTTTGTGCCCACTGTCTCATTTGATTTTCACAAGAGTCCACTAGTCTAGAATTTACTGTTCACCCTATATTATAGGTAAGGAAGCTGAGAATCAGAGAAATGAGGTGAGTTATGCCAAGATTCTAAATCATTACCTTTTCCTTCATCCATAAGTTAAAAAACAATATTGTAATATGTGTGTATTTATAGCTCTGCCTGACTCCAAAAAGGTACTTATTGTAACTTATAAAGATGAATATGGGATTGTCAGATAAACTGAACTAAAGATAAATCATTTGAGAAGACATTAAAGATAGTAGGCTCAAGGGTAAAGCTAGTTTATCAAATGCAAGACAGTAAATCCTATATAACACAATAGAAATAAAAACAAATTTTGACTCTGAGCTTCCTAGCAACCAATGCTAAAAAGGAAACAAGACTAGCAAATTAGAAGATTCGCTTTATTCACAAAGCAGAATCAAATCAGATACAGCCCCAAAATAAGTAAGGAACTTCATCTATTCCTGCTGCTGAAGCCAGGGAAGACTTTCACCCTCTAATCTACATAAAGAAGAAACTACATAATGTAATGAGTAGTTTACATTAGGACTATTCTTAAAATGTATCCTCAGGACTATTCTTAAAGTGTAACAGGTCAGCAATGAGTAGAATCTCTGCCCTTCAATGAACATCAATTTTATCACACCAAAACCAATTTGAATAAAAATAAATTAACAGGAACAGGAGGAGGAGCATCAAGACAATGAGACCTACACACAAGGAAAAATCCAAAGCACATGGAATGCTCCCACTAGCCATGTATACATAGATGCATATACACACACACACACACACACATATATATATACTGGTATATGTGAAATCTACAAAAAGTTTTAAACAACTTCCTGGTACTCTCACCAGGAGAAACTAACTGCAAAATGTCCACAACCTAATGACTGACACCAGTTTTTAAATAGGATTATTCACCATAAATAAGTTTAAAATTGACTTATCTTTCTAAACAGTGACATTGGTTTTGGAAGGATTGATTGGCAGTTATTCTTTCTCTTAGAAGCAACTGTCTCTTACATCCACTCCTGATCTATGATAACAAAACTATCTCATCTGTCAAATGTTAACTCTAAATGAAAGGTGTTGAAATTGCCTCTCCCTGTACCTGCTTCAGACTTCCCCACTGGCTCAAGGGGTAAAGAATCCACTTCCAATGCAGGGGATGTGGGAGACACATGTTCGATCCCTGGGTCAGCAAGATTCCCTGGAGGAGGAAAGGGCAACCCACTCTAATCTTGCCTAGGAAATCTCATGGACAGAAGAGCCTAGCAAGCTACAGTCCATGGGGTCACAAGGAGTCAGACATGACTGAGAATGCAGGTACCCACCTCCGTTTTTGTCTCAAGAAGAGTCATCCAAATACTATGACATTTCACTGGGTCACAGTACCAAGATGCTGATGTGACTAAGCCACATTGGAGATTATATATAAAAGATGGAAACTCTGGAGCTGTCACTGGGCATCAGGTCCTTCTAGTACTTTCCTGCTGTTCTCTGGGTGAATAACGGTCATTCCAGGGTGGTGACACCAAGGGATGACATCCAAAGCTGTCATCCTCAGAGGTGCCAAAAGTTCTCCTTTAGTCTTTAATGCATTAAGACCCTGCTGAGTTCTATGCACAAACGGAAAGACCAGGCCTCTCTCACAGAGGCCAGACCCAGTGCATATGGATGTACTAATGACAAGACCCAATGTTATCTCTCTTATTCTATTTTGAACCATCTACTCAAAACTTCCTCCTCATATGTATCCTTTTCTTCATTCCATTCACTCCTACAAATAAATTCAGGCTCGGTGGGATTGCCAGGCTCCTGTTTTCAATGTAGCCTATGTGTTTCCAGGACAAACTAGCCTGGGAGATAGATATGGATTCTCATTAAAACAATATTTCAGCAGGTCTGATGCTATTTGGACTCTAGCATCATCCTCATCATTCCCCCACTGATTCCCAGGAGGCCTCTAAGGGCTGTCTCACATGTGCTCACTTCCTCCTTCTGCCTGCTCTCATCACCTTCTTTGTCTTCCCTTCCTGGTCCACAACTCGTTCCCAATGTCCATCACCTTCAGTGCTGTGTAAAGGCACCCCAACACAGTTGCTAGGGCACACCTTCAAAACAGCTACCATGGACCCACCAAAAATACAACTAATGTGGTACAGCTCTGAATATGCCAAAGCAGCACTTTGCTTCCTTCTGTCTTTAATGTGCTTAAGTCAACCTATCTTTGTGCAGAAGTGGAGGGAAAGTCTTACAAGTTCCATTGTAAGGAAAACTATTGTGACAAGTGTAGTGATGCACTTATGCTTATTTGTAGCTCCCTCTTTCTCTGAAGTTCAAATAGGAATCTACAAAGGGCTAGACCAGGGGAGAATTCTGAATGGCAGACACCATGGGTGAAGGTGGGTGGACCTTATCTTATCTATAAATGCAAAGCTTTGGTATGGGAATAACCATGTGTAACTGTAGAATTATGCTGGTTCATAAAACAAAGATGAGTCTATCCCATCAGACTTCCAAATAAACCAGCCATGTCTGGATCTTAGGGGGAACCATCTTTGACTCAAACTGTCATTACAGTATACACCGCTTAACAAGCACCTTCGTGTACTTGTGCTAGTATCCTCATTTAATACAATAGTCCTGGAAGTAGAATATTATTTTGTCCACTTTGAAGGTGACAGCTGAAGCTTGTCCATTCCTGATCATCTCCGGAGCTCTTCCCTGAAGCTGTGGAGGCCTGGACCGTGCAGGCTCTATCCCAACCCAGTGCTGGACACCACATTAGACCATATGGCAGGGTCCAAATGTACCCTTGAGAAAGCGCAATCGTAGAGAGAGAAATGGAACCTAGACACAAATCAAACTATTAAAATGTCACATAATAGATTCACAGAGTACTGTAGACATGCTGGGGGTAAGGGAGAGTGAAAACTATGCCACACAGAGTGGTCAGGCTTTAAATGGCCAACTGCTACTCATTCATTCACTCAACAAGCAGAAACTGACCATCAGTTCCAGGAGAGCAACTGTGCTGGACACTGAAATCACAACCATATAAGGAAACTCACAGCCTGATAGAGAAAGAATTATTGCCACTGTATTCTTAATTTCCTAGAGCTGCCACAAGAAATTTCCACATGCTAGATGGCTTAAGGCAACAGGAATGTATTCTCTTGTAGTTCTGGGTGCCAGACATCCAAAATCAAGGTGCTGATGGGGTCATGCTCTCTCTGAAGGCTCTAAAGAATCCTTCCTTGCTTTTTCCTATCTCCCAGCGCCACCAGCAATCCTTGGAGTCCCTTGTTGCTCTATCACTCCAGCCTCTGCCTCTCTCCTCACCTGGCTTCTTTCCTGGGCATCTTCACATCACCTTCTCTCTGGGTCTTCCTATGCCTTTTTTACAAGGACACCAGTCAATGGATATCAGGCCTATCCTAATCCAGTTCGACCTTAATTAGATCTACCAAACCCTCTTTCCTAATAAAGTCATATTCTGAGGATCCGAGTGGACACAAATTTTGAAGGAACATTATTCAATCCAGTTACACCCACAATCAACAAAACTCAGCAAGTGCCAGATAGAGAAGCACATCGTGGTTATGGAAGCACATGGATTAAGATCTAATTCAGACTCAAGCAAATCAAGCTGCTGCTGCTGTTGCTGATAAGTCGCTTCAGTCGTGTCTGACTCTGTGCGACCCCATAGATGGCAGCCCACCAGGCTCTGCCGTCTCTGGGATTCTCCAGGCAAGAATACTGGAGTGGGTTGCCATTTCCTTCTCCAGTGCATGAAAGGGAAAAGTGAAAGTGAAGTCGCTCAGTCGTGTCCAACTCTTAGCGACCCCATGGGCTGTAGCCCACCAGGCTCCTCCGTCCCTGGGATTCTCCAGGCAAGAGTACTGGAGTGGGGTGCCATTGCCTTCTCCAGAGCAAATCAAGAGAAGATCAGAAACCAGGGAAATGGTAAGATGGTGAATGTATAAAGCCACTAGTTCATGTCTAGTGGGACAACCTGGCAGCTTCTCGCCGAATACACCCACCGGAAATTCCTCTTTCCATATCTCTAACTCCTCATTCGTCAAAGTCAAGCCCCAAATCTACCTCCTCCATGAAACTTTTTCTGATTTCTCTTTCTTGGAATTAATCATGCCTTTCTCTGCATTTCCCTGGCTTCACCTTATTAAGAGAATGAACACTAGCATACATCGAAGGTCTTCTATGAACCAGGAATGTGCTAGTTACCTTCACGTACCCAGAAATTCCTCAAAAGTGGAATCCTGATCTTAGAAGTGGATAAACCGACTCAGAACACACAGCGTCTTGTCAGTCTGGCCCCAAAGGTCAAGCGTGATGTTCTGATGCATGTGCTTCCTGTATTCAGGGACTTGGTACAGTCCTAGGCCCCTTCTGCCACGCCCCCCCGGGACAGAGTGAAATAGCTCAGGATGGAGATTGTATTTTACACCCCTGGTGTGGACGAAACGCCCTTAGGACATGGCTGAATGTCCCATCGGGCTGAATGCCCACAGGGGTCATGAAGGTCAGTAAGCCACCCTCAGTGCACTCAGTCCAATACTTCTTTCCTCCCAGGAGAAAACCAGACCAGTAGGGAGTGTTTGCACCCAGAAAAATCCACCTCATAGCAAACATTCCTCCAGTCCCCAAGGATTCCTCATAAGAGCTCTTCACTGCACCCGCTCCCAGGGCAGACAATGTGCTAAAGCAGCTGTTTAACACGAGAGGCTCCGGGTCCCCAGAGACCCAAGACAAGCTCCTGAGACATGCAATATGTCTCCATTAGCCCAGCAACCAGCTCAGGGTATTTTCTAATTCCATATTCCTGAGTTCATTGGCTGCAAGCAAGCCTGCCAGGAACTCAGGGCTCACCAGCCTTCCAAACAGAGGAGAGAGAAACGTGTCACACGGGTTGCCCTATAGGTCTGTTTTTCCTGGGATCCCATGCCAGAGAAGCTTATCTACAGAACATGCCTGGATATTCACGCTGAGTCAGTCGGGCCAGGTGAATAAGCAGTAAAGGCCATGGAGGGGAGGCACAGACTGGGCTGCTGGACAGGTTCTGAGAGAGAAAGAGGGCAGCCATCCAGGTCTTGAGGTCCACGGGGCGGGGGCGAGGAGGGGAGGAAGAAAGGGGATACAGTACATCAAGTAAGAGTGCAAACTCCAGAGTCAGTAGGAACTGGTTTTGAATCCTGACGCTGCCACTTAGCAACTCTCTGACCTTAGGCAACTTACATAACCTCTTATTCCCCAGAGGTAATAAAAAGAACCTCCAGATTGTCCTGAGAATAGAATGAGATAATGCTTGCAAAGCTCTTAGCACACAGCAGTCTGGCCCAGGATAAACTATAATTAATATTCTTTGCAGGTTGATTCCAGTCTCCAGGGGAAGGTGGGTGCTGGGCTGGTGAACAGTGACCACCCATCAGAAACGCCCAGAGACTGGACGCTCCCCCACTCCAGGTTCTCCTTCTAGGCTGCACCAATGTCCACATTAACCACTGTAGGGTCAGGGTGTGTATCGTCCAACAGGGTGGCCACAGCTACATGCAGCTATTGAACAAGTGAAGTGCAGCTGGACTGTCAAGATAAGTCATGATCGTACAAGTCATAAGTGTGCCATAAGTGTCCAATTCACTTGGGATTTGAAAGGTTTAGTATGAAAAAAATTAGTTGAATAGCTCATTAATACTCCTTATTATATTGCCTTCATGTTGACATGATAATACTTTGGTTATATTGAGTTAAATAAAATATATCATTAAGATTAATTTCATCTATTTCTTTCTTACCTTTTTCTTTTTGTTGTTGCTGGGTTTTTTTTTCCTTTGCTTTGTTTTTTTTTTTCTTTTTGGTTACACCACATGGCATGCAGGATCCTAGTTCCCCAACCAGGAATTGAACCCATGCCCCCTGCTGTGGAAGTATGGACCACCAGGCCATCAGGAAATTCCCATCTTTTTACTTCTTCCAATGTGACCTGCATGCATGGCTCACATTAGCTTTCTATTGAACAAGTGTTCCAGCCAATGGGTTAGACTCGGGGATCCAACTCCAGTATTAGGGGAAATGGAGCATCATCGGGAAACCAAGGTAGGCAGGGTTCTGAGCTAGCACACAGGCCAGGCCCAGCTCCCCTGTTAAAAGAGATGATGATAATGACAGTAAGACATGTATCAGACCCATATCCTGATGGGGAAGAAGCCTCTGTCAAAGGGCCAACTGCACAGGGCTGGCTCTGTCACTGAGTGAGTCAGAGCTGTGAGCTTCAGGACCTGCACTGGGCAAAGACTTACCATATTTGGGATTGTTTATAAATCTGGTAACAGGTAGGGCCATCACTTCGTGGCAAATAGATGGGGGGAAAATGGAAAGAGTAACAGACTTTATTTTATTGCACTCCAAAATTACTACAGACGGTCACTGCAGCCACAAAATTAAAAGACACTTGGTCCTTGGAAGAAAGCTATGACAAACCTAGACAGCGTATTAAAAAGCAGAGACATCACTTTGCCAACAAAAGTCTGTATAGTCAAAGCTATGGTTTTTCCAGTAGTCATATATGGATGTGAGAGTTGGACCACAAAGAAGGCTGAGCATCAAAAAATTGATGTTTTCCAAATGTAGCTCTGGAGAAGACTCTTAAGAGCCCCTTGGACAGCAAGGAAGTCCAACCAGTCCATCCTAAAGGAAATCAATCCTGAATATTCATTGGAAGGACTGAGGCTGAAGCTGGTCCAATACACTGGCCATTTGATGTGAAAAGCTGACTCAATGGAAATGACCCTGAATTGGAAAGATGGAGGGCAGGAGGAAAAGTAGGCGACAGAGGATAAGATGGTTGGACAGCATCACCGACTCAATGGACATGAGTTTGAGCAAACTCGGAGATGGTGAAGGACAGGGAAGAAGCCTGGAACGTTGCAGTTCATGGGGTCACAAAGTTAGACACAAAGAGTAACTGAGCAACAGGTAGGCACCACGTAACACCGTGCATCTTTCCCTTGAATGCCACTGGCAGAGATAAGGCATCAAGACACCTCCCTCAGATGAATTCACACCCAGCTCAGAAACCCAGGCTGGAAGACAAAGCCAGGAGAGCAGGGAGGAGAAGCAAAGAAATTTTGGAGGAAAACTTTCGAAGTATCGAGTGTGTCCTCAAGCCAAGCTAGCCACAGCCAATTTCCAACCCAGACGTAAGAAGCGTTCTTGGAGAGCTCTGTCTTCTAGGCCCTAGAGGACATGACTATAGTTAGAACCATATGCAGGGCTGAATGTTTTTAAGGAAACTCCTGGCTGTCACCTTCAATCTCTCAGTACCAAACAGCCTCTGAAATATGATGAGGTACAACCTCAACCCCAAACTTGTCTCAGGCATGACAATAAAACCTATCTATTAACTCCCAAAGTTTTCCTAACACCTGAAGTTAAAGTTCTCCAAGAACATATGCTGTCCTTACATGAATGAGGAGGGACAGTTTAGTCAAGTAATTTCTCCAGTTTAAAAACTAAGAAATTTCACATCTGATCTTGCCTGCATGAAGTACAAACCAAGGAGCTGAAATAAAGGAGGCATGTGGAAAAACACTGGAGAGTAAAGGAAAATAAGTCAGTTTTGCAGCTGAGGAGGAGACCTCTGTGATGTACTGTACCCTGGGCTTGGATTATTTTTAGGCTTTGGCACTAAAATCGGGGTTAGTATTTCAGTCCTTGGCCTTCTGAAGACACTCACATGACCTGGTCTTTCTAGATACAGCATGTGCTCTCATATAGGTTGTGTGAAGATCACCCCCAGATTCAGGGAGGCCGTCCTGTTGTTGAATATAACGCTGGATATAATGTGCAAAAGAGAAGTCTCACCCCCATGTCCAATGTGGGTTTTAAAGGGCCACATGACCATGAAGAAAAGAAAACAACATCTTCTGTTGCTTCTACAAGACATGAAGAAACCTTGAATAACCTCTGGAAACTACTGGAAGCCACAACAGTGGTATACCTCCAATATGTCTGATGAAAAATCCATTACATGTAACTGACTTCAGCATTTTGGTGTTGCCTGTTTATTTCAGCAGCATGGGTGACTCACCTCTATAACCACATGTCGCACAGTAAGCCCAGTTCTAACAGACTGGGACTCAGGTGAAATGGGGTCATTTCCTCTGTACTCTCTGAGACCCCTGAATTCACCCTACCCCCGTACTGTGTCACACACCCTGTATTCAGACTGTCTGCTAATCTGCTCCACTTAACAGATGCTAACAGATCCTGGTCTGCACTGAGCACTACATAAATGTGTTAAATAAGAAGGAATTACTGCCTTAAACTCTGAGCTTCATCTTTCTCAGTGCATTTGTGCCCTCTGTTTACAACAAGGAGCACGAAGTCACGAAGCAGTTCAAGGGGTTATAAAACTGACTCCTACTGGAGAAGGCCTGGCGGGGGCGGAGGGGTGGCCATGGAGAAACGTGAGCAGGCCAAGTCTTCATAGGGGCAGTGTTGGTTAGGTAAACCAGAGATGACCAAGTTCAGGGTGAGCTTCGAAGGGGTAGAAACAATCCAACCTTTTCCAGAAATGCATTCGTTTTCATAATACTGATGAAGCTAATACTAAGAACAATACTCACTCTTTGCATGCTCCTGTCTTGAGTCTCCACAATGCTCCTGACAGTGTTCTGCGTGTTAAGGACACAGCAGGAAATAGAGTGGTCCAAGTCCTCACCCTCATGAATGCAGGGAGACAATATAAGGAAGTAGATATCTAACAGGGCACATGAGACAGGAGCGTCAGGAGAGGAAGGGCCACGATTTTACACAAGGTGGCCAGAGAGGACCTCAGAGACAAACTGATAGCTGACCAGACACCTGCAGAGGATGTTCTAAGCAGAGCAATCAAGCACAACAGTGATCAGCATGGTCAGGGAGGCACGAGGCGGCCCAAGGACTGGAGCTAAAGGTTTTTCACTACAAGATGTCCCAGTCCATCACTTCCCAGGTGAAAATGGGTGATACAGCATCTCATGGTTATGTCATAAAATTAAAAAAAAAACCACCACAGTGACAAAACTTCTCACCCAGACCAAGACCTTCAGACGTCTTCCCCCACTAAGCCTAGACAAGGGCACAGGGGATAAAGTTGACACTGTTTATTTTTGACTCTTGGGAATAAATATTCAACTGCCATAAACTTCTCTCTTAAAAACAAGACCCCGCCTTCTACTGTTCAGGCCATGTAAGGCTACAACACAGAGCTTTACAATAGGACCCGGGCTTTGTTGGACAGTGCTGGACTGTCAGGCTTCTAACTCCATTTACATGAACTTAAAGCTCACAATCACCCTGTCTCCTAGCTGTTATCACTCCCATTGTGTTAGCAATAAAACAAGCCTCAGAAAGTTTTTTTTTCCCAAACCACTCAGCTGATAAGTAGCGGCATCATAATCTCCATCCAAATGTCCCACCCCTTCTGTGTCTAGAGTCACGTGTGCCATCCTGTCCTATCTACTTGCAAAGAACAGAAGAACAGCAGAAGGTTCCTGGTGCCCATTTGTGACTGTGTTCCCTGGGTTATCCCGAACCTCCACTGCAGTCTTATTTGTGAATCACCCTCCTCTCAGCTGGTTGAATCACAGGACAACAAATTTAAGTTACATTTGTCGAGGCCCTACCTGTTCTCCACAAGAGCTTTATGAGGTACTGTTTGTATTAGTCTGCTTGGGCTACCTTCACAAAATATCACAGACTGGGTGGCTTCAGCAACAGACCCTTACTGGTCCACACTTATAGAGATCAGAAGTCCATGATGAAGACTTAGGTAGGTTCAGTTTTTGATGAAGGTTCTCTTCCTGACTTACCGCTGCCTTTTTGTGTGTCCTCACGTGGCCTTCCCTCTGTGCCTGTGCAGAGGGGGAAAGAGAGAGAGACAGAGAAATCTGGTGTCTCTTCCTTTTCTTATAAGGACACCAATCCTACCAAATTAAGGCCCCGTACTTATGACTTCATTTAACCTTAAGTACATTCCTAAAGCAGGGCTTCCCAGGTGGCTCAGTGGTAACGAATCTGCCTGCCAACGCAGGAGACACAGGTTCCGTCCCTGGGTTGGGAAGATCCCCTGCTGAAGGAAGTGGCAACCCACTCGAGTATTCTTGCCTATAGAGTCCCCATGGACAGAAGAGCCTGACGGGCTATAGTCCATGGGGACAAAAAAGAATCAGACACAATTTAACAACTAAAGAGCAACATCCCTAAAGGCGCTTCTCCAAATATAGTTAGGGTTAGAACTTCAACATAGGAATTTAGGAGACAATTCAGTTCATCACACTATTCTTTTCCCTATTTTGCACTTGAGAAAGCTGAGGCTTAGAGGAGGAAAGTAGCTCTGTCAGAGCCAAAAAGCCAAGTCCTGAGCCCAAGATATTCAATGGAAGAAACACACCTTTACCCACTTCATCTATCCCACTGTAGTGAATTAACGTGTGTGGACACTTAATTAATTAGTGTGTGGACACTTTGGCCAGCATATGCCTGGGGGAGCAGGCTGGGTGGTGGCAGAGAAATGTACAGGAGAAGGGAAATCTTAGGAAGAGTAGAATCATTCATGGCAAGCGGGTTCTGCCCACTCTCCACAGCAGGGCTTCACCCTCCATTGCCAAACGTGGAGGTTCTAGGTCTGAGGTTTAATACGATATGACAATTTCACCTACATACTTCCAATAAAGAAGAAATATTATAGTCTAGACTCTGGAGTGGCTAAGAGTTTGGCATTTCTGGTGGCAAAGCGGGGAGCCTGTGGTTCAAACTCATCCTGTTTCTTTCAACACAGAAAAATATCAAATAAGCTATGGTGATCACAAAGTTCCCTTTTATTACCACAAACAGACCCAGCCATCCTGGGTGACCCCATGCTCCCAATCTTTCCTCTTTCCCCCTGACATCTCAATGTATTTGTTTGGCATCCTCTTCCCTCTACCTTGTATGCTATGGGGAAATAATAATTTTTAAAATGTCCAGTAGTCATAATGGCTAAAATGTCTTCTATTTGTGTTTCACTGATTCATTCAACAGATGTTTGTTGCCTCCCTATCATAGATCAGATAATACTCTAGACACCAGAATTATAAGATAGAATAAGACAGAAAAGATCCGTGTCCTCAAAGCACACACGTTCTAGTAGGGAACTTACACTATGATGAGGTTCTTAATCTTTATCTTAAGGAGAACATTTCCACTGCTAAGCCAGTCACGATCAGTGTGAAAAAAATCGAACATGATTTGCAGTCATGATTAGAAGACCTGGTTTCAAGCCCTAGCTTCATGTCTTTTATTTATTCATGTAACATCCACTATGTACCAGGAATTACGCTTGGTGCTAACGACATAGAAATGACTAGGGGGGAGAAACAGACCATTACAATGCAATGTGCTAAGTGCTATAAAAGACTCACCGTCAAAGTGCTTTGGAAGTATAGAGGCGGGAGCAGTTTGATCTCAGGGTAAAATATAGACCACTTCACAGAAGAAATTAAATATTTGAGCTAAGTAATTAAGGAGCAAGAATCTTCTAAGTAAAGAAAGTGAGGTGGGTCTAGTCTTCAAGATGCATAAAAGTACATAGCACTTGGGGAAATTTGGGCAAAAAATCAGCATAGCTGATGATGATTTTAGGCAGGTGGGACAAAGTGTCAAGAACACAAATTGACCAGAGATTTGTCTCCATTTCTGTGATTATTTTAGAAACCCAACTCTAACAGTTCCCACATCCTCATATTTTAGTGGCACAATTGGAGAACAATACATAAAATCTACCTCTATAAATGCTTCTGTTCTCAGAGTGTACATGCAGGCAGATATGTATACAGATATATATATTTTTTAATATATATATATTAGCCCGTAAATATATCATAATGAGATATAACAGTATTGAGATGCTTCATATTCAACACTTGGATGATATGATGTTACCAACAGTTATTCAAGTTTAACTTGGAATATAAAGTATCTTTACCACCTATTAAGACAGAAGAATTAGCCTCCAATGCCATAAAATTGAGGATATCAGAACTTACATCAGGAAATCCTGTACACGCACTGTCAAAATCTTTGACTCAACTAAATGATGTTTAAAATCTACTGCTTCAAAATCATTACGATAGATTAAAAGCAATCCTCTGCCGTTAGCCAGAGGGTAATGGACTCTGAGAGGGAACAGTTCTGTAAGGAAACTTCCTACCACTCACTCAGAAAACTGCTGCCCAACAGCACCATGACCCAGCCTTCATGAAGATATTGTAGAAAGGGTAAAGCATAAACATATTGTTGTGTCAGCCTTAGTGCTATTTGTTACATAATTGCAACTTCCTACTTTCCAGGCACATGGGAATGTTACATTTTCTTCAAGAGTTTATTGCATTCCTTAGAGAACTAAAAATAGAGCTATCTTATGACATTGCAATCCCACTCCTGGGCATGTGTCTGGAGACAACCATACTTTGAAAAGATATATGCACCCAATGTTCATTGCAGCACTGTTAACAATAGTCAAAATATGGAAGCCACCTAAATATCCATGAACAGAAGGATGGATAAAAAAAGATATGGTACATGTATAGACAATGGAATATTACTCAGCCATAAAAAAGAATGAGATAATACCACTTAGAGCATCATAGATAGAACTAGAGATTATCATGCTAAGTGAGGTAAATCAGAAAAACAAACATTATTGACATTGTTTATACATGGAATATTAAAAAAATGATACAAATGGACTTATTTACAAAACAGAAACAGACTCACAGACTTGGAGAATGAATTTAAGGTTGCCAGAGGAGAAAGATCGGGAAGAAGGATATATTACGAGTTTGCGATTAACATACACACAGTGTTGTTGCTGTTGTTTAGTGGCTAAGTCACGCCTGACTCTTCCGCGATCCATGGACTGTAGCCTGCCAGGTATCTCTGTCCACGGAATTTCCCAGGGAAGAATTCTGGAGTCGATTGCCATTCCTTTCTCCAGCGGATCTTCCCGACCCAGGGATCAAACCCACGTCTCCCACACAAGAGGCATCTCCTGCATTGCAGGCGGATTCTTATCGCTGAGATACTGGGGAAGCCTGACATATATACGCTATTATATATGTATAAATAGATAACCAACAAGGACTTACTGTACAGCACAGAGAACTCTAGTCAACACTCTATAATAACCTAAATGTGAAAAGACTCTGAAAGCAATAGATACAAGTATAACTGAATCACTTTGCTGTACACCTGAACTAACACAACTCTGTAAATCAACTATTCTCCAATATAAAATTTAATTTTTTTTCTAAAAAGAGCTTATAGTAGATTCTCCAAACCTTTTTTCCTTTCTCACGATGGCCAATGATCATAGCTGTTTCATCAGCCTGGTTCCGGAATGGAATATCCAGAAGCAGATCTCGAGCCCCTTTGTGACATATGTACACAGCAAGTGAGAAATAAACGTCATTGTTCAAAACCAATAACCAATACAAATTGGGGATTGTTTGTTACTAGCTATAATCTAGCCTCTAGGTAGGTGTCTTTTGTAAATGATGAAATTGAGGCTCCAAACAGTAAGTCACAGAGTCACAATACAAACTCTGTCCTCCTATTCCAAGTTTGACTTCCCTTTCACTATACTTCAGGCTTCCCTGGTGGCTCAGATGGTAATGAATCTGTCTGCAATGCAGAAGACCCAGGTTTGACCCCTCGATCGGGAAGATCCCCTGGAGAAGGGAATGGCTACCCACTCTAGTATTCTTGCTTGGAGAATCCCATGGACAGAGGGGCTTGGCGGTCTATTCTAGGGTCGAAAAGAGTTGGACACAACTGAGCAACTAACACTTTCACTATTACTTCTACTATTTACTTCTAGGGCAAGATGTTTTCCTGCCAAATGTAACTCAGCTATCACCTGAGGCTTGGACCTCAAGATCTAGATGCTTGACTTGAATCCCATTTCAATGCTTTATAGAAAGTCAAATCCTTCTCTGAGAGTTTACAAATTCTCAGAGCTCTTCTGAGCCCAAACCTGTGTCAGCTTCCTACAATCCTGACTCCTTATTCCACATGTACAAAATGTGGAACCAAGCCCCTTTGCCAATTTCTAAAAAGACAAAATCTACCAACAACACACACACACACACACACACACACACACACACACACACACACCGGGTAAACAGGCCTGATGGCATACTTAGATCAGACAATTGAATATCTCATATTAGATGTTTCTGGTCTTTATAAGTCCTTTCAGGCCACCCCACCTCCAGGAGAGTTCCTTTTGTGACCCGTGCCCCACCTGCTCCTGGCTCCTTTTTCCTCCCCCTCCTCCCACCTTCCTCTCCCTCTGCCCTTCAGAACAAGTCAGCTTTCCCTTGTTTTTATTTCCCAACTTGGATGGTCAAAATCAGCAAGACTTTCAGTATTCCACTTGACAGAAACTCCTTTCTCCAACACTCCACTGTGGCTATTTTTAAAAGTACTTTTTCTATTATACGAACTTTAAAAGTCCTTGTTTTCCATCTTTCTTGATGTTATGGATAGCCCTTTCAGGTACCAATGTAGAACAGCTTTAAGGCGATGCTATTCAATTCCCTCACTCAACACCATCCACCAGCAGGCATGTCTTGAGATCTGTGCCAGGGAAGGTAAGAGGCAAAAAACATCCAGCCCCTGATTCAAGATGTGTACTTTCAAGTTAAAGATCTATGGTAATCATCACACAAAACATCTCGAAAACCTCCCATGTTGTTACTGGAAAGGTAGCATTTCTGAAGGTCAGGTGAGTTCAGTGCGGAGCTGATGTGGTCAAGCAAGGGTCTCAAGAGAAGTTGGGACCTGAGGAAGGACTCAGTGGATGTACAAGGGTTGAAAGTTACACAAGATGGAAGCTTCCATCAGGCAGTGGGGAGCATGTAAGTGATAGAACATCTAAGTCAAGACTGCTGGAAGAAATATTGTTGTACACTGGTGACACTTCACCTCATTTTCCAACGTTTGTCTAGTGCACCATGCTGAGAACTCTAGAAAATCCCAGAAAACATGTGTCAGAACCCATGTTTCTACCTCAAGTTCACGAGTCTTTATCATACCCCAGTATTCTCAAATGGTGATCCCACGAAATGATAATATATCATGAGTTGAGCTAATGAGTTCTACATCTAAAGCCTGGTCTTTTTCTAATTGTTGAGGAAAAACATTAATGAATAAACTTCCTTTCCATTTTGAGTTTTCCTTCTCTACACTTTAGTTCTTTTACTCAAGTGTCCACTCAAATAGTAACAACAAAATTATAAGTTGCAAGTAAATGTGAATAGAGAAAATAAGCAATAGTCTGCACTAAGCTTTTCTTTGTTTGCATTTGTTCTTTCATGAACAAGTAGTCATGCAGGTAGGAATTCAGGCTTTGGAGCCATTTTGCTTGGGTTCACACTTCCCCTTCACCACTCATAAACTGTGTTCTTCCTTGGGAAAGCTATTTAACCTCTCAGTACCTGAGTTTTCTCACCTGTAAAACTGGGATGCTTATAACATGATTTCATGGGGTTGGATTTGAGAATTAAATGAATACATATACACACACAAATAAACATATTATATATTATAAGCATTAGGAATAGCTCTACCATCAGGAACATTTATGACAATGAAATAGTACTAATACTAATAATACTAATAATACTAATAATAGCTAACGTGCTTCCCTAGTAGCTCAGACAGTAAAAGAATCTGCCTGCAATGCAGGAGACCCAGGTTCAATCCCTTGGTTGGGAAGATCCCTTGGAGAAGCGAATGGCTACCCACTGCAGTATTCGTGCCTGGAGAATTCCACAAGAGGAGCCTGGTGGGCTATAGTCCATGGGGTCACAAAAAGCTGGACAGGATTGAGCGACTAACACTTTCCTTCACTTCTACTTTTAGTATATATCAGGCATTGTTGTTGTTGTTGCTTAGTCACTACGTCTCATCCGACTCTTGAAACTCCATGGACTATAGCCCGCCAGACTCCTCTGTCCATGGGATTTCCCAGGCAGGAATACAAAAGTAGGTTGCCATTTTCTTCTCCAGGGGATCCTCCCAACCCAGGGATCAAATCCACGTCTCCTGCACTGGCAGGCAGTTTCTTTATCACTGAGCCACCAGGGAAGTCCATATCAGGCATTGTCAGGCACTAACTAATTTATTAATAAATGTTAGTTATTATTATTATTGGGCTTCCCTGGTGACTCAGTGATAAAGAATCCACCCACAATGCAAAAGACGTGGGTTCAATCCAAGGGTCGCAAAGATCTCCTGGAGCAGGAAATGGCAACCCACTCCAGTATTCTTGCCTGAAAAAAATTCCATGGACAGAAGAACCTGGCTGGCTACAGTTCATAGGTTTGCAAAGAGCCGGACACAAATTAGTGACTAAACAACAACAATTACTATTATTATCATCATTAGTGTTGTTGTTGTTTTATTATAGAGTTGTTCCTAATGTGTATAATGGAAAGAAAGGCATCATTATTCTATAATGTTCTGAAATGATCTCCATTACTGTCATGTTCTCTGCCACCTTAAAAACATTCAGAAGCCTTGCACTGCTCATCAAGGAGGCTGATGTCATTCTTCCTTTCCCTACACTTTCATACCAGCAACTTTTCATCCACATTTCAAAATAGAACATTTGCTTCTAGTTGGATGAAAATCCCTGTTTTGAAGCCAGCAAGGCATCCAGAACTCATGGACTGTTGCAGTGTATGCTAGATAAGGAGGAGAAACCCTAAAGGAAAATGCTTAAGATTTTCTACTATTGCTGCTATTTGGGGGTCCTTTATGCATTTGTTTCAGACAAGGGTACAATTATGTGTAGTTATGTAGTTCTCCAAAGTAATATATTTTAATGTTGGAATCATGGTCAGAGCTTCTTTCTATGGCTTTGAATCCTGTCACTCCTCATGAGTTCTTATTAAAATGGAGAAAATGGAACAAGATGCATTGCAATTCCATTTAAAGATTCTCTCAGTAAGCAAATTAATCCTGACATCACCCTGAAACTGAGTACATTCTGTGCTTAAATGATTACTCTGGACGATACTTAAAAGTCCTTAACCATCATGCTTCTTTGGAGAACTCATGTGCTAGGAGGCTTTCAGTCAATCCCCCACCAACCAGATGGTAAGGATTCTCACAGATTTTCTTTTAACTAAGGCAAGGGTATGAAATTAAATGGCCAAATTATTAAAGCAGCACTTATCTCCTGATTATGAGTTCTTGTTTAGAGACAGACATACTACAAATCCAGTCAATACCCTGGTGAGGGCAGAGCTATTTGCATCACAGAGTTGTCTCTTTTGTCTCATGACTACAGATTTGGGGATTTACTGATGTATATATTTTGGGCTTCTGTGGTGGCACTAGTGGTAAAGAATCTGCCTGTCAATGCAGGAGACATAAGAGACATTGGTTTGATCCCTGGGTCGGGAAGATCCTCTGGAAGAGGGAATGGCAACCCACTCCAGTATTCTTGCCTGGAGAATCCCATGGACAGAGGAGCCTGGCGGGCTAAGGTCTATAGGGTCTCAAAGAGTCAGACACGAATGAAGCAACTTAGCACACACATGATGTGTACATTTCAAGATTCTCCTTTTGCAAAAGACTGCAGTGAACCAACTTCTGTAAGGTCTCACTGAATTGAAACAGCGGGGTCATTTTTGATGGCCCAAGGAAAAAATCTCTACGTCATCAATACGGCTGCCTGATTAAGTATCCCAGAAAACAAGGGCATAGCCTCCACAAACAGTACTTCCTACAATGCACAGACAAAAACCTTTAAATAACTGACTTGCCAGATCAAGAAAAGTACTGGGACCAGGCTCTCTGGAATTAATTTCAGATATAGCAAACCCAAGAAAACTGCAGAGACTCACATTAAAACTGTGCTCACAAATCTAGCAACGTGAAGTGCAAGTTCTCTAAAAGAAAGGACATTATTAGCCAACCATGCTTTTCAGAATCCATTAGACTGGAATCCAGTGCCCATAACCTGTCATCAAGAGTTCTTGATTATCAGAAACAATGAATGTGTTAGGCTGGGAGATATTCAGGGAATATAGGTCAAGTTGCTTTCGATAAATACTTAAAAGTAGTGGTTACTAATTCTAAAGGCTTCATATCAGGCATTTATAAAAACAGATATTATATCCAACCTCATGATAACTTCACATAGTGAGTGCCATTATCCCCAAGTGGAACAAGTATAGGTTAGGGGTATTGGGTCATCCTCTGAAGGCCTAAGACATAGCAACTGGCAGAACCAGGAAAACTCAGGTGTGTTCCATGCCAAACTGTGCTTACTTTTCTACCTACTGAACTGCTTCCCCACTGTTTGCATGGTGTTTGTCTGTATAGTAATTGCCTCCTTGACTTCAGTCAACAGTTCTCTGATGTAAGTATTAATGTCTTTGTTTCAAAGAGAGGGAAGCTAAGGTTCAAGAAGATGAGAGACAGCTAAATGTCACATAGATAGTAAGTGGCAATTCTCTTCCAATGGTACCACAGTGTACCTGTGCTAGAGTTACCAACAGAACTCCACCACCAACCAAGAGAGTACGATTCAAACAGAACTGAGTTGTGGTAGATCCTTAATCAGACACATTCCATTTAACTTTTTTCAAAGTCTGTTGCCATGGTTGTTAAGACCAGCATGCATTCCTTGAGATTACAACAATCTCACAGCTGACGATGCTAGAAATTGCATTGTGAGGTGTCATTACACAGGCAGTGAAACCAAAAAAAAAGAAAATTTAGTTTACAGCAATAAGCTTGAGCACCCAAGGCCACTGTTCCATTTGGAATTGTATTTAAATGATTTTACCTTTTATAATAACCTATATGGGAAAAGAATTTGAAAAGGACGATATAAATAGAAAGATAGATATACGTATATATATGTATAACTGAATCACTTTACTGTACACCTGAAACTAACACAGCATTGTATTATATTATAATAAATCAACTGCACTTCAATAAAAATAAATTTAAAAACAAATATTTTTACCAACCTTTATTATTATTATTATTTTAAAAGTGCATGGTCTTTATAGAAAGAAATATTAAATATAAAAAAGTAGAAAAAATGTAGGAAGCTCATAGTTTCAGCATTCCAAGTCAACTACAATATCAATTTAGGGTTGGGTTTTCTTTTTTTATGCTCTTTTTAATACATATATATAACTTTATGTATCTTATAAAATTGTGATTATATTGGACTTATAACTTGACATCTTATATTATAACATGGGCATAAACAATGCCAGGGTAATGGCTGCTTAATTATCCATTGAGCATGGTTACCATGATTTGTGTAATATTTTTCTCAACAGAATAGTCTTTTAGCTTTTACCAATTGATCTCTGTTATAAAGAACATTTTGGGCAACTCCTATTGCTGCCATTAGCTATGACTCTGGAGTGGTTTTAAAATATATCACAGTTTTGCACAGCAAAGGAAACCATAATCAAAATGAAATGACAACCTATAGAACAGGAGAAAATTTTTGCAAACAATTCCACTGACAAGGGCTTAATCTCAAAAATATACAAATAGCTTATACAACTCAACAACAAAAAACAAAGCACTCAATCAAAAACTGGGCAGAAGATCTAAGTAGACATTTCTCCAAAGGAGAAATACAAATGGCCAATAGGCACATGAAAAGATGCTCAACAGTGCTAATTTTTAGAGAAATGCAAATCAAAACTACAGTGAGGTACCACCTCACACTGGTCAGAATGGCCATCATTAAAAACTCTACAAATCAATGCTGTACAGAGTGTGGAGAAAAGGGAACCCTCCTGTACTGTTTGTGGGAATGTAAATAGGTGCAGTCACTGTGGAAAGCTACATGGAGGTTCCTCAGAAAACTAAAAATAGAATTACCATATGATGGCAGGCCCGCTCCTGGACATGTATCCAGACGTGTGTGTGTGTGTGTGTGTGTCTGTGTGTGTGTGTGTGTGTGTGTGTCTGTGTGTGTGTGTTAGTCGCTCAGTCGTGTCCAACTCTTTGTGACCCCACGGACTGTAGCCCACCAGACTTCTCTGTCCATGGAATTCTCCAGGCAAAAATACTGGAGTAGACTGCCATTCCCTTCTCTAATCCAGGTAAAACTGTAATTCAAAAAGATACATGTATCCGTCTGTTCTAGCAGCACTACTCAAAATAGCCAAGACATGGAAACAACGTAAATGTCCATCAACAGGTGAATGGATAAGAAAGATGTGGTACATATACAAGGAAATTCTACTCAGCCATAAAAAAGAACAAAACAATGCCATTTGCAGCAAAATGGATGCAGCTAGAGATTATCATACAAAGGGAAGTAAGTCAGAAAAATAAATACTATATATAATTTATATGTGGAATCTAAAGTGACACAAATGAATCTATGAAATGGAAACAAAATCATGAACTCAGAAAACAGTTGACTGGTGATTGCCAAAGGGAAGGAGCTTAGGGGCGGGGTGGGGGGGAGTACACATTAAGTGGAAGGTTGAGGTTAACAGATGAAAGCTTTTATATATAGAATGAATAAACTACAAGGTCCCACTGAACAGCACAGAGAACTATATTCAATAACCTATGATAAAACTTAAAAGAAAATAATATTTAAAAGAATATAAATACATACATGTATAAATGAATCACTTTGCTGTACAGTATAAATTAACAAAACATTGTAAATCAACTATTCTTCAATAAAAATATTAAAACTGAAAAATAAAAAAAGGACATTGCAATGGGCATCTTTATGCACAGAGTTTTATTTTTTCAATATTTAGGCTTATTTCATTGCAAACTCAGAAATGGAATTAATGATCAGTTTTAAGACTCTTAGTATACACTGTCAAATCATTTCTCTAAATGAACACTTTGTATGATTTCAGTACCTTTAGACCATGAAATTTTTACACCTGGTCTTATGTCCGTGGATATGTTTCCTAGTTTGTAGTTTATGGGAACTTGAATAGAATTTGTATCCTACTGGTGTGTGAAAATTGTATAAATCTTAATTATGTTGAATCGGTTCATAGAGCTTTTCAAGTCTACTATATCCTTCTACTTCTCTGTGTATTCATTCTATTAATTTTTGAGGGTTTGATATTGAAACTTCAACTAAAAATCTTAAATTATCTACTTAGAAAATAATTATACTACATAGTAGAACTATATGTAACTTTTTTCTGTATTTTCCAAGCATCCCATTAATGTATTATCATATTTTTATAATTTAAAAAATAAGAGAAAAAAATTATTTCTCTAAATGTATTTCCCACTTGCAATATCATATCTTTTGAATATCCCGATTTAAACAAGTTGACAGAAAATTTTCCAAAATATTCTCTGCAAAACTATGAGCCTATCTCACTCATTATGAATTTAGCCATTGCACCAATTAATTCTTATACTAGAAATCATCTATGGCCCCAAAGAAAAAAACCAAAGACTTTCCAACAAATAATGTGTCCTCAAAGCAGTGCTACTCTTTGGCCATGCCCTTCCCTTCATTATTGTCTAATAGTTGGGCACTGTGGAGAATGCAGCTGTATCCACAAACTCTTAAGCAAAAACCCAGATACAATATTTTTTGACATTCTGGTTCTGGATGTTCTTGCTGGTGGTGGGGACATTGCAAAGCCTTGCCTTGTCCAAGTGGGTCAACACCTGATTTTCCATGAAGCTCCTGTCACTCAGGAAAGGTCGTTTCAGGTTACAAGCCTTCACTTTGGAAATTCTTTTCCCCGTAAAATTTTCCAATGTCAGGATATCTTGGAAGAACTATACCTTAAAAGAAATGAATTGGGGCTTCAGTGAGTCTTCAAAAAGGAGGATTGATCTCTGAAAGGATAGAGAACTTTATTCACCAGAATCCTGCTCTGGGCTGGGGAGTTGGAGGAATAATCCTGGGAGAAAGAGGAATAGAAAGATGAAGGGGCAAGGAATACAGAGTGAGGGTCAGAGACCACGAATGATAGATTGAATTGGAAATGGAAAGAAGGGAAACTTTTTATATTATTGGATGATGAATGAAGAAAAAAATAACATATTTTGCTAAATGATATATAGTGTAAACCCCTGGGGGTAGTCCTTAAAGAAAAGATATTAAAGATCCACATCACTTGCCAGTCTTTAGACTTGAATTGAGAGTGGTTTGGGGTGGTGAAAAAGAAATGCAAAAATGCAAAATGGTTGAGGAAGCCTTACAAATAGCTGTGACAAGAAGAGATGCGAAAGGCAAAAGAGAAAAGGAAAGATATACCTATTTGAATGCAGAGTTCCAAAGAATAGCAAGGAGAGATGAGAAAGCATTTCTCAGTGATCAATGCAAAGAAATAGAGGAAAACAACAGAATGGGAAAGACTAGAGATCTGTTCAAGAAAATTAGAGAAACAAGAGAAATTTTCATGCAAAGATGGGCTCGATAAAGGACAGAAATGGTATGGACCTAACAGAAGTAGAAGTTATTAAGAAGAGGTGGCAAGAATACACAGGAGAACTATACAAAAAAGATCTTCATGACCCAGATAATCATGATGGTGTGATCATTCACCTAGAGCCAGACATCCTGGAATGCGAAGTCAAGTGGGCCTTAGGAAGCATCACTACAAACAAAGCTAGTGGAGGTGATGGGATTCCAGTTGAGCTCTTCCAAATCCTAAAAGATGATGCTATAAAAGTGCTGCACTCAATACGCCAGCCAATTCGGAAAACTCAGCAGTGGCCACAGGAGTGGAAAAGGTCAATTTTCATTCTAATCCCAAAGAAAGGCAATGCCAAAGAATGCTCAAACTACTGCAAATTGCGCTCATCTCACACACTAGCAAAGTAATGCTCAAAATCTTCCAAGTCAGGCTTCAACAGTACGTGATCCATGAACTTCAAGATGTTCAAGCTGGATTTAGAAAAGGCAGAGGAACCAGAGATCAAATTGCCAACATCTTTTGGATCATCGAAAGTTCAAGAGAGTTCCAGAAAAACATCTATTTCTGTTTTATTGACTATGCCAAAGCCTTTGACTGTGTGGATCACAACGAACTGTGGAAAATTCTTCAAGAGATGGGAATACCAGACCACCTGACCTGCCTCTTGAGAAATCTGTATGTAAGTCAAGAAGCAACAGTTAGAACTGGACATAGAACAACAGACTGGTTCCAAATAGGAAAAGGAGTACGTAAAGGATGTATATTGTCACCCTGCTTATTTAACTTATATGCAGAGTACGTCATGAGAAACGCTGGGCTGGATGAAGCACAAGCTAGAATCAAGACTGCCGGGAGAAATACCAATAACTTCAGATATGCAGATGACATTACCACCCTTATGGCAGAAAGTGAAGAACTAAAGAACCTTTTGATGAAAGTGAAAGAGGAGAGTGAAAAAGTTGGCTTAAAACTCAACATTCAGAAAAATAAGATCATAGCAACTGGTCCCATTACTTCATGGCAAATAGTTGGGAAACAGTGGAAACAGTGAGAGTTTATTTTTGGGAGCTCCAAAATCACTGCAGATGGTGACTGCAGCCATGAAATTAAAAGATGCTTGCTCCTTGGAAGAAAAGTTATGACCAACTTAGACAGCTTATTAAAAAGCAGAGACATTACTTTGCCAACAAAGGTCTGTCTAGTCAAAGCTACGGTTTTTCCAGTAGTCATGTATGGATATGAGAGTTGGACTATAAAGAAAGCTGAGCACAGAAGAATTGATGCTTTTGAACTGTGGTGTTGGAGAAGACTCTTGAGAGTCCCTTGGACTGCAAGGAGATCCAACCAGCCCATCCTAAAGGAAATCAGTCCTGAGTATTCACTGAAGGACTGACGTTGAAGCCAAACTCCAATACTTTGGCCACCTGATGCGAAGAACTGACTCATTTGAAAAGACCCTGAAGCTGGGAAAGATTGAAATCGGGAGGAGAAGGGGATGACAGAGGATGAGATGGTTGGATGGCATTACTGACTCAATGGACATGAGTTTGAGTAAACTCCAGGAGTTGGTGATGGACAGGAGGCCTGGCGTGCTACAGTCCATGGGGTCACAAAGAGTCAAACATGACTGAGCGACTGAACTGAACTGAACTGGGGTGTTGGCAGTGAGTTGAATTTATTGGGCTGTTTTTATGTGTCACCTGGCAAGAGCAGGTCTCCTGGTGACTCACCTGTATTTAAGTTAAATGACTGTTTCTCAAGAAAACCACTCTGTATGAGCTGGGGCTTCACCAAAGTTCACATATTAATACTTTATAAGCCGATTTGCTCCTGTCAGCATGCACCTCTCTCTTCCATCATCAACACCAAGGTTATGAATTTCACTTGTGAAACTTATAATCTCTCTTTCACTCTCCTGCTGTTGATTTCAGCCTTGACCACAGCTCCCAACTTTCACCCCCATTTTCATGCTTCTTCCTAGTATGGGCTTTACTATCCTATCTACCCTAGAAGCATTCCTATGGGATTTCCCCCCTGGCCTGATTGCTAGTATTTAACTCCACAGTTTCACTTGGCCTAGGCAGCTATCAACAGTCTACACAGCAAGAATAGCTTACCAACCACACAAACAAGGGAAGATTAAATTCATGAAAAGACTTCTGGTTGTCATATATCATTTTGACAAATTACACATCAGAGGCAGAAATCTAGAAGTTGGAACTTCAATATCATCTTCTTAAGTTTTACATTAATATTCTACCTACCACTCAATAGGAGTAAAGTCACATCTTATTTGAGGGTTATGTTCCAGTGCTCATTTTAGGTAAAAATTCAATATAGAAAAAAATAAATACTACTGTTGAAAACTCCTTAAATCATCTGTAAAGTTTTTTTTTTTAATTGTTTCATATAATTCCTAGTATGGGCTTTATTGTAGAAGCCAAAAATACCCAGTTTTTCTTCTAGGATAAGAATGGATCACCAATGTTTCAGTTGAGCACCAAAGAAAATCGTTAGCATGTGTTTAGAGGCCAGGTTACAGAAAAAACATAAACTATGTCTTAAACTCTAGATACAGAATCAGCATGGCAAGATGCTCCCACCAGAAGAGACACATGGCAACTTAGAGAGACACTTAGAAACACCAGAATTATAGCTTCCAATTCACAGTCATTCTGAGATATAAGATCACTGAGTGGATATGCAAACAGAAATATCTATGCATCAGAATAGTTATATCTACTCCTAGACTTAGGTATAAGTCTTCAGTGTTAAGTCCTAAAATATTCATTCATTCATTTATTCCATAAACACATACCATATGCCTACTCTGTACCAATTATCGTGTTGGGTACCAAAGCAGTTAACAGAGGAAAGACACATTTTCTTGATTCTTTAGGAGCTCATTGTCTGGTGAGAGACAGACACTTGAGCTGATATTGATAACTGATCAATTTTTACCAAAACTGACCATTTATCAATTCTGATAATAAAACAGCAGTATGAATTTATGGGAATGTAGTGGGAAGCCTTATGAACTTTGCCTGGAATGAGTTATGATAGAAATCATAGGAGCTTCAGAAAAGAGGCTCATTGATGATAAATTTACAATTCTCAGTGCAAAAAGTGGGGCTCGTAGCTCCTACTTTAAAGATAAAAGACTATATTATTCATGCCATGTTTTCTCCCAAAACAGAGTTTGCAATCTCCCTACTATTAGTTCATCTGTTCATATATTCAATCACTTAAATTTTCAAGCACTATGCTGCAGAGATTAGAAGGTGGATTCTGAAGTCTCTCAGCCTGGATATTGTGTATAGATTTGGCAATTACCCAAGCTCTCTAAACCTCATTACCTCCACTTTAAAATGTGAATAGTCCCCACATCTTGGGATTTTTTTTAAAAAGTTAATTGAGATGATACATGCAAAGTCCTTAACATAGTCCCTAGATCAGAATATATGGTCCATAAATATGCCTGTTATCAGTGACTGTGCTGTTTTTAAAGATGACTAGGGTCTCTCTGGGAAAAAGTAGAGGATATTTGAAGCCAAGGGAAAAAGTTCTGCAAACAAACACAATGAAGAAAGCACACCATGTGTTAAGGGAACAAGACAGTTCAGTTTGATGATTATGAAGTGGGTGTGATTGAGGGGAGTGGCAAGTGATGAGATTGGGAAGATAAGTTGGGTCCAGATTGTGAAAGACCTTGTAAACCATATGAACGAGTTTGAACTTTATCCTGCTGCCAAGGGGAAGACAATGGAGATCTTTAAGCAAGAAAGCAACATGATGGCTTTTTTTTTTTTTAGGATGAAAACTGGCAGCAAAGCATATAAGAGATTGGAAAGAGGAGAGATGGAGGCAGGGATATGGGTAGGAAATGTCTGCCATAATCCTGGCAAGAAGAATCTAGGATGGTGGGAATGAAGGGTAAATGAAGTAGAATTGAATTTGAGGGCTATTATTAATGTAGGATTAACATAACATAGTGATTCATCAAATGTGGGGAACAAGAGAAAAGAAAAAGTCTATGATGGCTCTTGCTAGAATTAAGGAAGACAAGAAGGCAGAGGCACAGTGATTGCGTTGGTCAGAGAAATTAATACGTGTATGCATGATGTGCTAGTAGCGTGCTGAACAGGCAGTTGAAAACTGGATCTGGAGTTCATTGCAAAGACTTGAGCTAAAGATATAAATTTGGGAATCATCAGAAAATAGTAAGCAGTGAAAGCTCTGGGAATGATTCCAGGAAGAGGAGTTCAACATGCTATCTTCTTAGTCTATTGTGTTACCTTCCCTGGTATTCATTCTTCTGAAATGAAGTGAAGCATAATCTAGGCCACATGGTCTCTGAAAGCAAGGTCCTCAAGCCATCCTAGAGCTATTCAACTTTTACCAGATTTTTATTCCCAAAATGCAACCATGGTAAGAACACCTCCCTTTCTAATGCAGAGGAAGTATCCGACGGCACTGAATTAACCAAAATATCACACATCTTGGATTTTTGAGGCTTTCTTACCTCTTGATGATGGACAGAAACTGGCTTCTTACCATGAATAATTCACCTCAAGTTTGCTCAGCCACAAAATTTCAGGAAAAGTAAAGTGCTCATTTTTTTACAAGGCAAGAATAAACTAATCTTCAGAAATTAACTGAATACACATCGACCAGAAAGCTCATCTTTTTATTACAGAAGTCAAGGTTACCCCCCTTTACCTTCGTCTTCCTCTTAAGGCTTTGGGGGAGATTCTTCTCTAAGGATAAGTCTAAATTCTTTGTTGTGTTCTAGTTCCATATGACTTTGTTTGACTCCTCTAGGACAAGAAATTTTGATTATAGATGTCTCTAAAGGGCTTACAAACTGGAGTGGCGCTTAGTTCCACCTCAGGCAACAGCCCTAGGCCAGTTATTTGAAGCAAATCAATGACCAAACACTATCATTTTGTAAAATAGTTCACCATTAACCTTGGTTGAGTGTAGAGAATTTATGGGCAGGAGAATTATTAGAGAACCATCATGCCTCATCACCCTCAAGCTAAATGTTGGGCAAAAAACAGGGTGCAGACTACCAAGGATGCCTGCAAGCTGACTGATGGGTAAGATCAACCAGAATGGCTTGGTGGTTTCCTCATTGCTCAATAGACCATATCTTGTTAACAATAAGAGCCTGTTATACCAAATCACCAATGAAAGAACATAGAATTAAAATTCAGAAATGATGGATTCACATCCCAACTCCCATCTCAAACAAATCAATTAAATTTTCTATCAGGTCTGTGTCACTATTTGGAAAACAACAAATGAACCATCTTTGGAGTATTTTTTAAGCATAATAATAAGTATTTTGTAAAAATCAGGGACTTCTCTGGTGGTGGTCCAGTAGTTAAGAATCCACCTTCAATGTTGGGATCATAGATTTGATCCCTAGTCAGGGAACTGAAGATCCCACATGTTATGGAGCAACTAAGCTTGCATGCCACAACTAAGACCTGATTCAGCCAAAAAATAAATAAATATTAAAAAAAAAAAAAAAGCATGGTGTCAAACTTGCCCCAAATATCAATACTGGATCTGGATAAGAGGCTTGGGGTCTAAATAAGATTATGGTCTGCTTCTATCAAGTGTTGAATCTCTGCTTCAGTGACTCAGTGGGGTGGAACTATTGAAGTCACAGATCTTGGATAACATTAGATGGAGGGTGTAGATGATCCATCTTTATATTAACCATCAGCAAATTCATGCCCATCTGGGTGACAAAAAGATTCAAGCCTTTTAAGTAGTTTCTCTGACTGATTTTTTGGGTACTCCACAAGAAAACCTATCTTTCCCACAACACACACACACAAAAGCTATAATCAACTGGTCACACAACTACTAAAGTGAAGAAAACTTTTTTCTGTGCTTGTAGAGCTTGAAACAGAAAAGGCAGAGCATACCTCAGATTCTGTAAAGTTTCAGATAGCTAGCTGCCTCTGAGACTCCAAAGTAGAGTTGTCTTAATATGTTTTAAAATATGGCATGCATAACTAGTATCTTGTATAAGTTGCAAATTTGTGTCTGTTCCCTAGGGAATTAGACTATCTGTATTTCCCTCTACCGTATAAACTTCTGTTAGAGGAAAATTCCAAAGAAGTTCCACTGAATACAAAGAAATGAAGATAGCAAACCTGACAAATAAACCAGCTTGTAAAAGGTAAAAGGACATTTAAGGAAAGTTGCCAAGATAAACAACATAGGCTCAAAGAAAACAAAGCACTTATAATGAATTAGTATTTTAGAGCTCAATCTCAAAGCCCAGTATATGTCACTCTCCTTATATATTATAATGCAAATCAGCATATACTTAGCAGATACTCCTCAATAGGAAATTGACTTCTGGAACCCACCTGCCATTCACCCCATAGCTTGCTACTGATACAAAGAAAGATTTATGGTTTTGTTCATACAGGGCCAGTGGAGGAGGTTTGAAGTTGCATCTTATTCATGACCAAATTCTCTCCAGCCAACCATGTGACTTCCTGGAACCATCTGTGAGAAGCTATGGACTTTGTCATCCTGGGCCATTTATCCAGGCATGATGTTTAATTAATGCACACAAAGTTGATGTGAAAGGCTTGGCAGCTCATCCCCTCACCCCTGTTGGCTTCATTGTCTCATTAGAAAAGCCCTAGATGGCTGACCAGCCAGACAAAACTAACAAGCACATTTTGCTAACCATCCACAGTAGCAGTAACTAACATTTTCATAAAGATTCATGGTTTACAAAATGCTTTTATGTATGCAGTGTTCTCTGTGGCAGTATAGCTGACAGAGCACCAGACCTTGGATTTGGAAGTCCCAAGTCTAAATTACAATATGACCATGAGGTGACATTGGGAGAAGCTTTCTGTCCTCTTCGTGTCTGTTTCTGCTACTATGAAATGCCTGCATGGTGGGAAATTGTTTGGATTAACTGAGATAGCACATGTGAAAGTAAATATGCCTTTGCAGGTGTTCAGTGATTATCATTATAACCCAATCTACTGCCTTCCAGCTTCTCCATCCATTTAGCTTAAATGGTCCACTGCGCCTCTGAAGAGATGGACCCCAGACAGACATCTGTGTAGGTTTGACAACCAATGACTACAGAGGTTAGCTGAAAAGTCTATAACAGGAGATTCAGGCGGGAAAAGTGGAGTGAAAGAGCATGTTAGGTAGCTTTGAATGTCTTCAGATAAGATCTCATTGGCAACTGAGACCTCCTAGAAATTATTTTCTAGCTAAACAAGATTCTGGTTGGTTGTAAAACAACACAGGCTTTGTCCATGTGGCCAAAGGAAACACTCTGGACAAAACACAGAAGACTGTTCAAGTCTGACTCTGGAGATCTTCCCTTTAGCCATGTTCTGTTTCCAGACTCCACCACTTGAGTTCTGAGCTCCCTCAAGAAAAGGGGGATGACACTCCTCCAGGAATGGTATTTGAAGGAAAGCAGTGATTACCTCTCCTATCTTTCACAGCCAAATAAATATTTACTAAGTAAGGATACACAGCATACATTAAAATTAATGCTTCGCACAGCTTTGGAAATGTCTGTAATATCTGTCAATGTTTCAATAGCTCCATGACTGTGGATGGTTCTGCTGTCTCTCCGTGGGAGCTGCCGTTTTACTGACGATGCTCAGCAGAAGAACGGGGCTGATGACACGCTTGGAGCCGGAGGACGGGCCGCTAAGCAGGGAAAAGCTCAAGAGAGAGAGGACGCGCTTATAAAGTTTATGTTCAGTGAGGTCTGTGGCTGTGCTACTGTATTTTTGGAGAGTAATTTAATGGTGATTTCAAATAAAGAAAAGCAGCTGTGCCTGATAGGAGCATCCCTGTTTATAGACTATTAACAAAAGAACGCTGGAGAAAACTGACAGTCATCTTTCCTTGGGTAAATAGCCTATGCAGAGTGACACATCCTGTATGTCAGATTGTCACCAGCCCAAGGGTTTAAGGAGGGGCAGTTTGCACTTAAAACATACTGATGCACATGTTTCTCCAAGTGTCATTCACCCAACGCCCGTGCAGTAGGGAGGCATTTGGACTCGGGGAATTTCATTTTAGTGCTTTCCCCTCCTAGGAACAGTGTCAACTCCTGACACTAATCTGCCTGCTGAAGTGATGGCTTCCAGTTTCATTAGTGGTATATTTATGATCCCTTTAAAATCCCAGTGATCTACTCTTCTTGGAAATATACACACAACCATTAAGAAAGCCAGAGTTTTCAGCCACATTACTCTTTCCATTGGCACCTGGGGTCCTACAGTGGCAACTTACCAGATGATGGAAGGAAATTTGACCAGCTATGTGGGCACAGTGAGTGAAACAGACCTGGAAAGCTGCAGAAAAGGAGACAAGAAGAGGTTCAAAGGGGAATAGCAAACAAAGAGGTATGTTTTACACAGTTGACTACATTTCTCACCGCCCCCTCACCCACACCACCCCCCAATATTCAGCAATGAATTAGTGACATTCTTGAATGTGCTGGTATGCCTTGCTTCATTCCAGCTGTGTTTTCTCTGTGATTCATACAATAGGGTCTCATCTCTTCAGCTCTAATATGTGAGTGGTCCAGTTTACATCAGTGCTGGCTTCCTGGTTATTTTTTCTTCTTAGAAATGCACACTCTGTGAGGACGAAAGCCAATCCTCTTTAGCAGTAGGTTTATCAGTGGCCCTGCTTCCCTGTGAAAGGTAGTTTACATCATAAAAATGATACTGGAAATTATTACATGAACTCTATCTCAAATACTTCTTGGAGTTACTGGAGTGTTTGAAATGTGTTTACTATTTTGGGATCAGTTGCAGAGAAACTTGCATGCATAATTCCAACATTCAAAAATCAACATAAGTCTTAGTTTGAGGTTCTCCAAAGCAAAACCCTGAGACGAGGATTCTTGCAGGGGAGACTTACTGAAGATGTGAGCTCAGGAGAAACTGCGAAGGGCAGGGAAACCAGGACAACACAGAGAAAGAAACCAAGCATGGTGCGGGCTCCAGTGAAGTTCCAACATTGATCTGAACCTATGGGGAGCTCTGGAGGATAAGTAATGCTGCAGAGGTTTTTCCACTTTGAGGCAAGGCACCTGGAATTTCAGACTCCTCAGCCAGTAAACCATTAGCTCCAGGATGCCCCTGAGGAACGTAAACTACCAAGGACTTATGGATCCTGGGAGGTCAGAGCACAGAGTGTCCAATGGCCCAAGGCTAATCCTCTCAAGAAGGTTGATGGTGTGGAACTGGTAGGAGCAAAACACACAGTAGCTCAAGGATGGTATCCAAGGGCACCATTTATTTATTCTCAAAGCAATCACTAAGTGCCTCAGGGTGCTAGGTACTGGACTTAGAAACATAAAGAAGTGATCTCCTGAGAAAGTTCAACAGCTAGAGGAATGGGCAGGGGAAGAGGTCACAAAGTATCATGTGTTTGGTGCTTTCAAGGATAAAAGTGCTATGAAACCATAATGAATCAGTGCCTGACAGTCAAGGGGGATATCACTGCAAAACTTCAGGGAGGACGTAATTTTAAACATTTCAAACAAGCAGAAGAACTTGAGGACCTCCCTGGTGACCCAATGGATAAGAATCCACCTGCCATCACAGGAGATATGGGTTCATTTCCTGGTCTGGGAAGATTCTACATGCCAAGGAGCAACTAAGTCCATGCACCACAACTACTGAGCCCACGCTCTTGGGCCTACATGTCGCAACTAATGAGCCCATGTGCTGCAACCACTGAAGCCCTCTAGGGCCTGCAAGCCACAACGGCTGAGCCTAGGAGCCACATACCTAGAGCCTGTGTTCTACAACAAGAGAAGGCACTGCAATGAGAAGACCATAGACCACAACAAAGAGTAGCTCCTACTCACCGCAACTTGAAAAAGCCCACATAAAGCAACAGACCCAGGGCAGCCAAAAATAAATAAATAAAATTGAAAAATACAAACAAGAGAAAATTTTTAAAAAGTAAAAGAACTTGAAATCATTGCAAAAGGATGAAATTCTGCACACTCAGCTTAGCTGTGCTCAGCTCACACCCTGCATTATTGTTGTTGATTTTTTTTTGAGACATTCATTAAATATTCACCCAGAAAACATTTACTGAGAACTTGATATGTTCCAGGAACAACGACAGGCACTGGAGACTCAAAAGGAACAGTCTGATCCCCTAGAGGAGCTCACACCCTGAGTTCATCACTTCCTATCATGGCAATTCAGATTTCCCATCTGAAAAATAAGGTTTATAAACCCTTGAGACCTACCTATGCCGCAAAAGATACATGAAAATATGAGTTCAGTAGAAGGGCTTCAAATAATTAAGATCTCAGAGACCCCCAGAAAAGAAACCAACAACCAATTTTTCTTTTTCTCATCTTGGTGGAAGAAGCAGGCACAGTCACCACAGACTAAATCTTAGCTCTTAGAATGAGTGACTATTATCCCCAGTGAAATATCTAAACTGTCTTAATATGTGGCCAACAAATAAGAATGAAAAGTAAATGAATTTTAAGCTCCCTGGGATAGTCGCTAGCACAGGCAGTCAAAGGAAACCACATAAAAGAAAGTATCAGAATGAAGGATGGTGACACCAAGTGCCCAGATGGGACGTGGATGTCAACAGAAAATGAAGAAGGAAAGCAAATGATGCAGAGGAACGTCAAGTCCTTAGTGATTCTCACCCCGTGTCATCTGCCCTAGTCCAACTGTGATGCCATCCTTTGGCTGATCCAAATCTTGCCCAGACTTCCTTGGACAGTTAGGTTCTACCTCTCTAATAAAATGATCTAAGCCTTTCTCTTAATTCTAACCGTTGTTGTGTCTACAGCACTCATGAGCTCTGCTAATCATCTGCTCTTATTCCTTGTCTCATTCCCAGCAAGTATGTGCACTGCTTGAAGGTAAACAATTCTTACTCTTCTTTTCAGTATCTCCACGCTGAATGCAAAGCAAATAGAAGTCAAAACTCATGCTTGTTAATGGAGAACTAGGTAGAGTGTCCTCAGACTTCAAGTGTGCCCTCAAATTTTAAAGGGCAAGGCAAACTCTGGGTGTGGGGAGATTACATATGGGCAACAGTGCGGATGGGTCATCAAACTTAGCAAGATTAGCGGAAAAAAACAAAAGGAAAGAGAACAGGCTGAGATTAGAATCTGACTCCAGTGGAAAAGATAACCTTAATCAAATGATTGATAAAAAGCAAAGGGCAAGGGGCTTCCCTGGTGGTCCAGTGATTAAGAATCTGTCTTCCAATGTAAGGGATGCAAGTTTGATAGCTAGTGGAGGAACTAAGATCCCACATGTCTCATGGCAAAAAAAAAAAAAAGGTATTTCTTTTATTTCAGATGAGTATCTTTGACTGTTTTGTAGGAATTAGAGTAAAAATTGGTAGAAATGAGCCAAAAGTAGAGGGGAAGAGCACTAAAGGAAGTAGAAAGATTGAAAACCTAGATCAGTACTATCTACAGGATCTTCCATGAGGATGGAAATGTTCTGTATCTGCACTGTCCAGTCAATATGGTGGCCACTAGCCACACCACTAATGCAACTGAAGAGAAACTGAATTTTTAAAATTTTCTTTAATTCTAACTAACTTAAATTAAAATAGATATATGTGACTAACGGCTCCCACACTGGACAGTGCTAACTAGATCATCGTCTTAGAAGGATGAAGAGAAAGCAATAAAAGAATGAGGTGGAAAGAAAAAGAAGAGAAAGATAATGATGAAGGTTGAGAAAGTGATGTGAATGGATAACAACGTTGGTCAACAGAAAGAGTGAATGAGAGCATCTGGGAGATCTGTTTTTATTTAGGAGAAGATGTGTTGCTAGGAGATATATCGGCCTAAGACCAGAGTTAAAATAGCTTAGCTAGGAGAGGTTAGATTGGCAAAAGGCCTTGTCAGGAAATATCAACTAGTTTCTACAATCTGGAAGAATGTTGAGCTAAGAACTTCTTCCATGTCCAACTTCCAGGCTTCTAAATAAAGCCATGTGCAGTGTCTGTTTCAGTTTAGATTAGGCCAAGGAATATCCCTAAAAGTCACTTTATTTGATACTACTTCCCAAGAAATGATAGCTTTCGTTATCTGAAGGAAAACTCTGACAAATTCAATCTTAAACTACAGAAAAGAACACTTCAGAAAATGACATTTATCCTTGAGTGTATTTCACTGATTTACCAAATATGTAAATGTTTGTAGCACTTTGTCCATCAATCTAGAAAAGCAGATGACTTTGCTTCTCATTGGTGAGATGAGGAACTCTCCATCTAGACCATAGGTTCAAAATGAGACTAAACAAACCAGCCCACCTTGTTCCAGTTCTGTCACAGGCATTTTCTCAACACTGGGAGAGTCTCCCCATAGAGTCCATAGAGGTCACTAAAAATATCAAGGGTGGGGAAGTTCCTGCAGAAGAACAAGAAGAAACATGCTTTCTTTTTTCTTTAAACATAGGAAGCTGCTCCCAGATCAAGTCATTTGCATTGTTTGTTTTCTACCTTCCCCTTGAGGAGGCTCTCCCGATTGACAATTACAGTTACACAGAAAAGCTACCTAGTGGAGGAAAACTAACTAATATCTTCATAGAGTAAAATTATTTAGGAAAGCTTTCTAAGCCTTTATTTCCTTAATCACTAGATCATCCTTATTTTGCAGAAGAGACAACTGAGATTCACAACAGAGGGTAGTCTGCACAAGATTATTCAGCTTGTGAGTAGAAGAGAAAAGGGTAGCCCAGGTTTCCTTCAGCCAAATCCTACATGAAAGCATCTAACCCAAGGTCTGACTCTTGGTCTTAGGAACTGCATCCCGCCTTCCTTGAGAACACTTACACACAACAAAATCCAAACTCATCAGGCCAAAAGAGAATTTTCAGACTACAATATCTAACTGGCAGGTCAGCAAAGAAGCACCAAGATATTAAGATACTCACTGCTGAGTCCATTGTATGTGGGACACATCCCTGGCAAAGTTTGATGAGCTTTAAGGAGAGAGATTTAGGGGGAAAAAAAAAAATGACTTTTAAGTAATAGGAAGGATAAAGCAGCAAGAAATGTTGTTACAAATCTAAAATTTGAGTTAATCATTTTAGGTCTGAATTTGTGGCTGGTTGGTAAGTAGTGCTACCCTATTACCATATTCCAAACAATGAGCTAAGAATTTTGCAAACAGCTTGCTTTAAAAAAAGAAAAAAGTCCATTTAGTAGTGACTGCAATTGACTCTCCAGTATTATTTGTCCTGAGATGATTGGTCTGTGCCAGTCATGATAATTCCATCCTTGCTACCAGTCATTACTTTGGGAATAAGATGCTAACACAGTCATCCTCAGATAAAATTTCCCTTGCTCTTAAGCCAGAGACATTGGAATATGTGGCCTCTAGTTCTCCTCAGAAAGTAGTACACCTGAAGATGATGATGCTGAAAGATGGAAGAACATTACTGAGTCATTGAACCTCACAATGGAATCCCCTGTGCCTTTGAACGTCGGGAAATGTGAAACAGTCAATTATCTTACTATTAAAATGTCTATTACTTGTAGCCAAAATTATCCCAACTGATGTAATCTATTATTAGCCTCCTTTAAAAGCAAGAAGGCTGGGACTTGGAGATGTTAAGCAATGAAATCACACAGATAATAAGTAGCAAACTTGGGGTTTGAACACATAACCATCTGATGTCAAAGCTCAAGACCTTAATGACAAAACAAACTGGACTCATTTGCTCAAGTGACTTAGGCATTGACAATCACTTTACCAAAAATCTCTTTACTTCACATTAGAAAAGTGACTTACCTAACAATTATCAATAAATTACTTGACCAAGTTCTTTTTTAGAACTACTGGTTCTGTTTCTTATTATTACTCTTATTTTTTTTCATTCAAATACAGATTCACATCCTCAAGGAACTCAATATTGAGTACAGTGGTACCTGAGTCTTTCTGTATTTGTAAGCCACATTGTACGGCTTGTGGGATCTTAGCTCCCCAGCCAGAGATTGAACCCAGACCCCATAGCACTGGAAGCATGGGGTCCTAACCACTAGACCACCAGGGAATCCTCTATAATACACTTTAAAAAACTAGAATTTGGGTGTGAATTTGAAGGGTTTAACTTTCCCTCATCAATTATAAAGCACTGTTTCATGGTTGAAGTAGAACTGTGGACTGGTTTCATATAAATTTCTGATTTCAATTCATTCCTGGCCTTCCACTGACAATTCTTACCTTTCCCTGCAGCAAATAACACCCTGTTTTATACCGTATTGCATAGCTTGCTCAGCTCATCATACCTTCTGACAGAAGTCGCTATAATAAACGTATGTACTCGGTTGTAGCAAAAATTAGCCTCACACTTGAACCCAATGTTGGTAGAACATCAGGGGAAGATTTAGGATCTAGCTGTCGATCTTAACACAACAGCCAAGCATCACTGACCTGTTTCAAGAGACAGATTTGTAAACAATTAATTATAACATAGTCTAAGGGATTCCAGAAAGAGAAGTCAATGCAGAGGATGGAACAATTCAGTCTTCTTAAGGGGTTACCAGAGAAGGCTTCATAGAGATGTCAGATTTTCAGCTAGACCTTGAAAGATGAGTAGAGTTATGCCTACCTGAGAAGGCAAGTTTGGAGGAATTGTGGAGCAGAACTGAATAAACTGGGCAGTCATGGTGGCATGACATTTCCCCTTGCAGTCACAGAAGAGGGGGTGGACCTGTGAACATGAGCACTGCTTGTACTAAGAGAGAGGGTCAGCCAGACCATGCCCAACAACAAGGAGAACCTTGTAAGATATTCTACGAACTTTAAGATAGAAATTATAATTATTATCCTGAAATACATAATACACTCCATACTTCAAAAGAAATTTTGCATATATTATCTAAGTTGCCATTGACAATAACTCATTATTTATTCTATACTTCAGAAAGGTTAGCTGTCTTGCTGATAACCACACAGCAAATATTCAGCTTAAACTTTATATAAAATGCTCTTTTCATCTCTCCTTTAGCAAAAGCAGAGCATCTCCCCTTCGGCATCTCATAAACTAACCATCATGGGGAAATTAACACGCATGTTTATGCTGATGCCAATGAACAAAAGACAATTACTGAGTAAATCAAGAAATTGGGGTAATAGAACTTTTTATTTTTTCTAGCTTATATACCCCAAAATTATACTTTTCCAAGAAAAAACAGAAACATTGTGAGTGCATCTTAAATGGAAATGATAACATTTCTCTAAATTTCAAACTCTTAATTTTATATTTAAGAGTATTGCTTTATTGACTACAAAGTAATTTATACTCATTTTATAAAATTTGAGGAAGAAAATCTCACTTTAATCAAATCATCTGTTAATACTCTGAAGCATTTTTTGTTTCTGTGTATTGAGGTTTGCTGTATATATGTACCTCATGGGCCACCAGTTTATTTCTCAGATTGCTCATCCATAGAGGTGGAAGAGAAGACAAGCAGACTATCTGAATTATGTAAAATACTTCATGCTGAACAAGTCCCAGAATAGGATTACTAGGATTTCTCTAAGTCTCACTATTGGAGCAAATACAAGAATGTAGCAAGGAAGTGTTGACCTAGTTCAACAGAAGATATCTGAACCTTCTGAGCATATACGAACAAAGCTAGTGGAGGTGATGGAATTCCAGTTGAGCTATTTCAAATTCTCAAAGATGATGCTGTGAAAGTGCTGCACTCGATATGCCAGCAAATTTGGAAAACTCAGCAGTGGCCACAGGACTGGAAGAGGTCAGTCTTCGTTCCAATCCCAAAGAAAGGCAATGCCAAAGAATGCTCAAACTACTACACAATTGCACTCATCTCACATGCTAGTAAAGTAATGCTCAAAATTCTCCAAGCCAGGCTTCAGCAATACGTGAACCGTGAACTTCCAGATGTTCAAGCTGGTTTTAGAAAAGGCAGAGGAACCAGAGATCAAATTGCCAACATCTGCTGGATCATTGAAAAAGCAAGAGAGTTCCAGAAAAACATCTACTTCTGCTTTATTGACTATGCCAAAGCCTTTGACTGTGTGGATCACAATAAACTGTGGAAAATTCTGAAAGAGATGGGAATACCAGACCATCTGACTTATCTCTTGAGTAACCTGTATGGAGGTCAGGAAGTAACAGTTAGAACTGAACATGGAACAACAGACTGATTCCAAATAGGAAAAGGAGTACGTCAAGGCTGTATATTGTCACCCTGCTTATTTAACTTATATGCAGGGTACATCATGAGAAACGCTGGGCTGGAAGAAACAGAAGCTGGAATCAAGATTGCCGGGAGAAATATCAATAACCTCAGATATGCAGATGACACCACCCTTATGGCAGAAAGTAAAGAAGAACTAAAGAGCCTCTTGATGAAGGTGAAAGAGGAGAGTGAAAAAGTTGGCTTAAAGCTCAACGTTCAGAAAACTAAGATCACGGCATCTGGTCCCATCACTTCATGGGAAATAGATGGGGAAACAGTGGAAACAGTGTCAGACTTTATTTTGGGGGGCTCCAAAATCACTGCTGATGGTGACTGCAGCCATGAAATTAAAAGACGCTTACTTAAGAAGAGGTGGCAAGAATACACAGAAGAACTGTACAAAAAAGATCTTCACGACCCAGATAATCACGATGGTATGATCACTCACCTAGAGCCAGACATCCTGGAATGTGAAGTCAAGTGGGCCTTAGAAAGCATCACTACGAACAAAGCTAGTGGAGGTGATGGAATTCCAGTTGAGCTATTTCAAATCCTCAAAGGTGATGCTGTGAAAGTGCTACATGCAATATGCCAGCAAATTTGGAAAACTCAACAGTGGCCACAGGACTGGAAGAGGTCAGTCTTCGTTCCAATCCCAAAGAAAGGCAATGCCAAAGAATGCTCAAACTACCGCACAATTGCACTCATCTCACATGCTAGTAAAGTAATGCTCAAAATTCTCCAAGCCAGGCTTCAGCAATACGTGAACCGTGAACTTCCAGATGCTCAATCTGGTTTTAGAAAAGGCAGAGGAACCAGAGATCAAATTGCCAATATCCGCTGGATCATCGAAAAAGCAAGAGAGTTCCAGAAAAACATCTACTTCTGCTTTATTGACTATGCCAAAGCCTTTGACTGTGTGGATCACAATAAACTGTGGAAAATTCTGAAAGAGATGGGAATACCAGACCATCTGACCTGTCTCTTGAGAAACCTGTATGCAGGTCAGGAAGCAACAGTTAGAACCGGACATGGAACAACAGACTGGTTCCAAATAGGAAAAGGAGTACGTCAAGGCTGTATATTGTCACCCTGCTTATTTAACTTATATGCAGAGTACATCATGAGAAATGCTGGGCTGGAAGAAACACAAGCTGGAATCAAGATTGCCAGGAGAAATATCAATAACCTCAGATATGCAGATGACACCACCCTTATGGCAGAAAGTAAAGAAGAACTAAAGAGCCTCTTGATGAAGGTGAAAGAGGAGAGTGAAAAAGTTGGCTTAAAGCTCAACGTTCAGAAAACTAAGATCATGGCATCTGGTCCCATCACTTCATGGGAAATAGATGGGGAAATAGTGGAAACAGTGTCAGACTTTATTTTGGGGGGCTCCAAAATCACTGCTGATGGTGATTGCAGCCATGAAATTAAAAGACGCTTACTCCTTGGAAGGAAGGTTATAGCCAACCTAGATAGCATATTTAAAAGCAGAGACATTACTTTGCCAACAAAGGTCTGTCTAGTCAAGGCTATGGTTTTTCCAGGGGTCATGTATGGATGTGAGAGTTGGAGTATAAAGAAAGCTGAGCGCCGAAGAATTGATGCTTTTGAACTGTGGTGTTGGAGAAGACTCTTGAGAGTCCCTTGGACTGCAAGGAGATCCAATCAATCCATCCTAAAGGAGATCAATCCTGGGTGTTCATTGGAAGGACTGATGTTGAAGCTGAAACTCCAATACTTTGGCCACCTCATGAGAAGAGTTGACTCATTGGAAAAGACCCTAATGCTGGGTGGGATTGGGGGCAGGAGGAGAAGGGGACGACAGAGGATGAGATGGTTGGATGGCATCACTGACTTGATGGACATGGGTTTGGGTGGACTCTGGGAGTTGGTGATGGACAGGGAGGCCTGGCGTGCTGCAATTCATGGGGTCGCAAAGAGTCGGACACGACTGAGCGACTGAACTGAACTGAACCCAGAGATCCCAATTGGACGTACCAGAGTGAATATAAAGGATGTTACTTTGAGATATGTTCTAATAGGAAATCACAGCTCTGTGGGCCCAGAAAGGATAGACTCACTTCATTAATCTAAGACCCAAAAGGCATTGCTACTACTTGCTGGTCCCCATGTCCTAATCTGAATGCTAACCTACATTGCCAAAAACATAGGGTCAAAACATGTTAAGATACAAACGTGAACAATGAGCTCTAGAATTGTGAAGATGGTTCTCAGCCCTAAGATAGTGGCCCGTAGGGAAGTCAGAGACCAGAAGAACATTCTTAGGATCAGAAAAGAGAAAAGCTAACTTGCCTCCTCATCTGTGCTTCCTGTAAAGGACAAAATCTTAAGCAAGGATCACCCAAAATGATGTTCTGAAAAGAACATGATTACCACTTGAAATAAACAAGTTAAACCATGAATCATCTCAGCTACTCCAGCTGGAAATACAATGCCCCCCATTATGCCTGGATGGAAAGGATTATTACACATGCCCCATCTCTGTGCTTGTGCTACCACTAAACATCACTTTTGCAGTTAATGAAGCTTCCAGCTCCAGGATCTTGTTCCCATTCATAATGAGTAAAGGATCCAATCTCTACACTTCACAGCTAAACTTCTTTTTCACCATTGGTTATAAAATCAACAAACTGTTTGTTCATAGAATTTGTCTGTGTTGGGAATAGTGTTCATCTTTTGTAGATGTCAGCTTTGGAAACCTCTGAGAATTGTCATTTATCCCTGCATGGTATTTTCAATTACTTGAAGGAATATGCAGAAATGTATCGATCCCATATACACCAAGCTTCATGTGAAGTGCTAGGAGTAACAAAAAACTTAAAAGTTTATTCTTTCTGCTCTCAACAAGCTTGCAGCCTGTTAAGATAGACATAAATAACACAAGAGCCAGATATATGTCAGAGGAATGTACAACTAAACGCTATGTGGTGAGGTGGTTATGTTGATATCTTAGAGGAAGATAAGACCCTGACGGCTACAGGCAGAGCTATCTAATGGAAAACATACTGAAGTCAGAACCTAAGTTCAAGTCCTGGCAGCACTGCTTTCTAGTTGAGTGACCTTGGGAAACCTGGTTGAGCCTTTGAACTAGATGGCTTTGTCCTTTTCCTGCCATAAAACTTTATAACTCTCCATGACTCATCTTGAGTTACAATGAAGGTGAAATAAACATTGTATAAGTAGAGAGGAACAAAAGGGCACTCAGGATGGGAACAATGTGATCCAAGAGAGTGATGGATTGTATACAGCAGGGAAGACCCTAAGGCAATGACAGTGGTGCCTTCTGGATTGAGAGTAAACAAAAATATACTATTGCCAGGCCAGGCCTCCCATTTGCTTTCCTCTCCCAAGCCAGTGTGTTAGTCTCTCAGCCATGTCTAACTCTTTGTGACCTCATGAAGTGTAGCCCGCCAGGCTCCTCCATCCATGGGATTCTCCAGGCAAGAATACTGGAGTGGGTAACCATTCCCTCCTCCACGGATTTCTTCCTGATCCAGGGATCGAACCTAAGTCTCCTGCACTGCAGGCAGATTCTTTACCATCTGAGCCACCAGGGAAGCCCCTTAATAGTAGCAGACGTAGAAGTAAGAACCCAGTCATATCTAGACAGCCATCTAGACGGACAAAAGGTAGAGTTCAGAAGGGCTCTGTTCTGAGTACTTTAGCTTTGTTGGAACCATTCTGTTGCGTATGACAAAAACTAGTTCAAGCTAGTTTAAATAGGGAAGGATTTATTGAAATAATACAGAAGGATGCTATGGGATCTAATTGTAGAACTTAATAATCAGGTGTTACCTGATCTAGAATGTCATCAGGCATCTGCCTATTCCTTCTCACTCTCTGAGCCATATGGTTTCTTTCTCTGCTGTGCATCAACTTCACTCTCCTCTTTCTGCACACCACCTTGGTCATTCTTGTCCCATTTGCCCCAGGACCACAGCATGGGTTGTCTCTAACTGATCAGTGTAACATCTCAGTGTCCAACACTTAGGATACAGCTTTGAAGACTCATTTCAGATTTTAAGGAGAGCCTCTGATTGACCATTGGCCAACTGATCAATTCATAAGTTCTCCTCTAATTATCAGAGGTCAATAAAACATAGAATATCCAATTCTGGCTCTTCCATGGCTATGAGTGGAATAAGTTAAGCCAGAAGAAAAATTTAGCTATGACAAGCAAATCAATTACTGTCTTTGCTACCAGCTCTTACTATAACTTAGACATCTTATGGGCTAAAGAAGATTGTGTAGACTAACTTAATTACTTATCATCTATAACATAATGTTTTAAAGAAAATATGCTCAAGTTCCAAATTGCAACAGTGTTTTTGGGAAATATATTTTAAATTTTGGGGTCATTTCTATACAATGTCTACCAACTAAACATGGCATATGAAATGAAGGCATTGGTCAGACTGTGTTTCAACTTGATTCAACAAAAACATTCCTTTATACCACAAAATCTTTAACATTCTGGAGCAGAAACCTCTGCTTTTATGTGGAGAAAAAAACCTAATCACTTAGAAAAGAATTTACTTAAACAAAAAAGAACTTACTTTTGAATGGTAGATGAATGCTGAAAAGGTAAGATGGCCATGCTTCCTCCAAGACATTAGTGAGAACTTCAGAAGAAGGAACCTAACCTTTGTTCACTGTCAATCATATACCAGAAACTGTACCAAGGGCTGGACAGGCATTTTCTTATTTAATCACAAAAAATACTAAGAGGAGGCTATTATTAACCCCACTATCCAGACAAAGGAACTGAGATTCAGAGAGGACAACTAGCTCACAAAAAGTCCACAAGCTGTGTAGAGCCAATACTCAAATCGGGATCCACCTGACTTCAAAGGACATGCTCATTCATTTCCCTCCCTCACTTGAATCAGCATAGTGGTAATGGACATGAACTCTGAAACTAAACTGCTAAATTCCTACCCACCTCCATCCATCCTTGGTGGGTCCTATTGTGGAGGCAAGTGAATCTGTGCTTCAGATTCCTCAGTAAAATGAGTTATTTAGAACCTATTCCAAAGGCTATTAAAAGGGTTCTGTCATTGTTGTTCAGTGGCTAAGTCATGCCCAAATCTCTGAGACCCCATGGACTCCAGCACGCCAGGCTTCCCCGTCCTTTACTATCTCCCAGCATTTGCTCAAATTCATCCATTGAGTCAGTGATGCTATCTATCTCTAAAGAGTTAGAAGGATTAAGTAAGTTTAAATATGTAAAGTGCTTAGAAAAATCCCTAATACAACTTAAATACTGCACCATTGTCTTGGTATATTCCATTGGGATTCCTGGGTTTGAGAAGTATTAGCAACTTAGAAAGCTCTCAAGGTCCAGATATCTTCAGTTGAACTGAATCAAGGACTCCTTGTAAACCCTATTTGCTCCAATAATGAAATTTGGAGTGATTCTATTTTGTGGTTCATTCAGCCCGCAAAGTTTTACATAACTCAGATGATCTGCTTGTCTTTTCTTCAGCCTCTATTGATGAGCAATCTGAGAAAGAAATTGGTAACCAATGAGGTACATACATACATATATGCATAGAAGTAAAAAATGCATCACAACTATTATTATTATTATCCCCACATGGCTTTGGAGGCTATGATCCGTGAGCAGATGATTGATGTTCTGAAAAGGGAAAAAGCATTTGCTTAGATCCGGTTATCAGCACACAAGAGTACTTGCAAACTAGAAAATGTGTTCTAAATGTTGAAGAAATGTAAGGAAAGCCAAGAGAATATACTTACCCAAGGAAACAAACTGAATGTCTCTTAATACAGACATTTGAGAATGAGAATGGACCAAATACTAAAGAAGTAGAACAAAAAATAAAATATGCAATCAAAGTCATCTTCGGTACTGGCCCTGGGAGGATAAACTAAGTAACCTAATAGGTGTTTTCCATCTTTGAATTCAATGACTAGAATAACAATGAAGGTGTTAGCTCAAAATTGGAATGCTATAGCCAACTCAGGTCTGCAGAAAGAAACTTTTATATTACCAACCCACACCACGTCTGGCTTAAACTAATGCTGACTGATTACTATTTTCTTAAGTGCTCACCCACCATAACCATATTTTTACACACTGTGTGCAATCCTCATGCACACATGCATACAATTATAGCTTTGGATACATGAGCATTTGTGTACAGATAGATTTTGAAAGGTAATGTTCATCTCTGATGACTTGGTTCTCTGTTTTTACATTCAATACATACAGAATGAAAGCACATTTCTTTTAGAAGGGAAATAAAAAAAAGGTAGCTGACGTAGTTCAGAATTTATGGGTCAAATATTAATCCCCTGTATATTTCAGTAAATGAGTATTATACTTGTAATATGCAATGTTTATCAAAAATGATAGTGTCTGTTGGGGAAAAGAGGCCAGCGGGAAGAGAAAGCTGTAACTTTCTTGAGACTTTATTATCAACATCACTTGGGCTACCTATTAAAATGATGATGATTGTGTCTTTAAAGGTAAAAGTATACTTATACTGATCACATTAATTTTCTTATGGTGGTAATCAGTTTGGATGACAAGGTAAAAATACTGAAACTAAATAACCACTAATACTCTTGCAAGGTTATTAAGAATAGAAGATTTCTCCAGATGGTCTAGAAATTATGCCCATTAAATCAAAGTTAAATAACATATGGGTCAAATTCCATGATCTTAAATTCAGTAAAAGTGTATTTTTTATTATGCTATTTCTTATATTACATGAATAGATTAAATATACTATTAAATGAACAGATTTTATGATATAAAATGAATAGATTATTACCTGAGGCTTTCTTATCTTCTGCAAACAGATATTTGTTGAAATGGAATGTGACCCACATGAACAAACTTATCTTTATGGATGTGAATCTGATATGGCAGAAACCTTTTCAAAGTTCCATGTCACATGTTCTTTCCATTGTTAAGAAACTTTAAGGATATATTCTAAGTGCATGTAAAAATTATTTCCATTAAATAAAGCATTAAATACTATATGAATCTCAAAAGGTGGTAAATCATTATAAAATATTAACTCAGACTATTATGTTTACAGACATTCATTGTGAAATATATGGGTGCATGGAAAAATCCTTGAATAACTATTTCAGCATTTCACTCTAATTAAGCTTAGAATCCTTCAGTTGCAGAAGATGAGTATTGCCTATTCAGTTGTTTTGTTTTTCTTTCTCCCTTTGTAGTCTAGGGACATGAAAAATAACTTTCTTGGTTAAAGTCTTCCACCTTGGATTTTTCCCCTAGGTGCCTGCATTTACCAAAAGAAAGTCCTAGGGTCCTATGACATGGAGAATCTCATCGTACAGTTTATAAACAGATAGCATCCTTTTCTGTAGGGCACCAGCCAGATGCCGTGTTCAGAGCTTGTGAAACCCTCATTCATTCATATATTCTTTTCTCAGCTAATAGGTATTCATTGTGCCAGACCCTGTTCTGAGTGTTTCATGTGGCTAAAGACAGAATAACAGTCAAGTAAGGAACACAGAAGAAATCCTTCATTCTCGAAGCAAGGCACTGATTATACAGTACCTCCTTTGTTAACAATAATTGCTTGTTACCTTACAACGCTATCCTTTAATTAGAAATGCCAATACAGGAAAATGTTAACTAGGTCTCACACCTATTATCAAATGTAAGATATGTCAAAATCACGAGTAGTTGTAGAAATGCACACTCCTAATAATAATGATAGGAATAATATGATAATAATAGTAACATCTACCACTTATTAGTGCTTCACACGTGCTTGACACCATGACAAACACTTTACATTTAACCACTAGACAGTCAGTTCTCTTAGGGCAGGAAATATGTGTTTTGTTCATGGCTACATCTCCACTGTCAGGCAAATTGTAAATATTCAAAAAGTACTTTTGTCAAAAGAGTGAATAGATGAATCAACGAATCTATTACCTCATTAAATGCCTGAGCGATAGGTATTATTACCTATCTTTACAGATGAGTAAACTTAGGTACACATGACAGAGATGAAGTATGCTTGGCAAAATTAGAATTTAACTCTAGTTCTTCGGGTGTTTTGTTTTGGCAGTGCTACACAGCATGTGGGATCTTGGTTCCTTGCCCCAGGCATCAAACACATGCCCCCTGAATTGAAAGCCCAGAGTCTTAACCACTGGACTGCCAGGGAAATCCCTTAACTCTACTTCTGAGGGACTCCAAGGTCTGTGATCATAACTACTATGCAGAATGTCTCCTGGTATTATGGGTCCTAATTCTCACTTTTTCATTAAATTAAACATTTTGCTGTTGTTGTTCAGTCGCTAAGTTCCGTACGACTCTTTGTGACCCTATGGACTATAAAACTCCAGGTTTTCCTGTCCATACTATCTCCCGGAGTTTGCTCAAATTCATGTCCATTGAGTCAGCGGTGCTATCTAACCATCTCATCCTCTGCCACCCCCTTCTCCTTTTGCCTTCAATCTTTCCCAGCATCAGGGTCTTTTCCAATGAGTTGGCCTTCTGCATCAGTTGGACAAATATTGGAGCTTCAGTATTAGCACTTCCAGTGAATATTCAGGATTGATTTCCTTTAGGATTGACTGGTTTGATCTCCTTGCAATCCAAGGGACTCTCAAGAGTCTTCTCCAGCACCACAATTCTGAAGCATCAGTTCTTCAATGTTCAACCTTATTTATGGTCCAACTCTCACATCCATACATGGCTACTAGAAAAAACCATAGTTTTGACTACATGGACCTTTGTCAGCAAAGTGATGTCTCTGCTTTTTAATATGCTGTCTAGGTTTGTCATAGTTTTCCTTCCAAGGAAATTTAAACATACTCTTGATTAAAATAAGCATACAATTCTCTTTCATTTGATAAATTGATTTGATTACCTACTGTGGTTCTCAATTTTTTTCACCCTATCCCTCTATAAACACTAACTCAGACTTTATTCAGAGCACCTATAATTAACTTTCAAAACAAATGTGTCTTAAAACAAGTCTCTCTTCCATCCCCAAACTCAACATTTGCAACCCCCAAAGGCAGAGAGCCCCGCAGAGATGCACATATGTTTTCAGTAACTCAAATCACTCCTCTATGTATTGAAATCTGATGTAGTAAAAGTAACTCAAGCACCCAGTAAGGCCAATCTGGGCTCAAGTCCTCCTCACCCCATTACTTTACCAGCTGCGTGACCTTCTTAGTTTGACTATGCAAGGCTCAACTCTTCGAACCTAAAATGGGAACAATTAGAGGAAATAGTGATAGAATATCTGCCAAGTTCCTAGTACAGTGTGACATATGAGACGCTCAGTAAATATCAGATACCTTCAGAGAACACGTTAAAAGGATACAAACTACTGGAACAACCAGGAGCAGATAGAAAACACTGGTGTGTAGTGGTTATGCCCCTCCTGGAGAACAACACCAAGGAGGCAGGCAGGAGAGTTAGCCTGGGCAACTCCGTTGCAGGCCCTGGTTTACTGACAGTCAAATGAAAAGACCCTGATGCTGGGAAAGACCGAGGGCAGGAGAAGAAGGGAGTGACAGGATGAGATGGTTGGATGGCATCACCGACTTAATGGACATGAGTTTGAGCAAACTCCAGGAGATGGTGAAGGACAGGGAAGCCTGGCATGCTGCAGTCCATGGGGTGGCAGAGTCAGACAGGACTGAGTGACTGAACAATAACAACGAATGTATACTCTTCTCCAGAAAGATGCTCAGAGGGATGGTCCTTCAGTATGAAGTGCGGAAAGGGAGAATTGCCCCCTGACACAGAGCCTGAGCTCTGTGGTCAGAGGTCAGTGTCATCTCTGGTAGGGGAAGTCTTTGGAGTATAAGCTGGTAGAGGGTACAAGACATGTGACTGGAGAGCTTTGAGATTCAATCCAGTAGTTACATACTCTAACTTCTGACCAATTTGCAAAAGTAATTTAAGTGATCTTAATCAGTCCTGGGTGTTCACTGGTAGGACTGATGTTGAAGCTGAAACTCCAAAACTTTGGCCACCCAATGCGAAGAGCTGACTCATTTGAAAAGACCCTGATGCTGGGAAGGATTGAGGGCAGGAGGAGAAGGGGATGACAGAGGATGAGATGGTTGGATGGCATCACCTACTCAATAGACATGAGTTTGGGTGGGCTCCAGGAGTTGGTGATGGACAGGGAGGCCTGGCATGCTGCGGTTCACGGGGTGGCAAAGGGTCGGACACGACTGAGTGACTGAAATGAACTGAACTGAACTGGCTTATAAGTGTATCAAGGCAGAACACCCTGGTGCTGAGGGAAAGAGACGAAAAGAGAAAATTTACATCACCCAGAGTGCAGAAGCTCTAAAGCTGATTAAATTGTTTTGAATGGAACTAGGAAGCACAGCCAAACCAACTTCAGAAATGGCACTGTGTTCTCCCTCTCCCCAGCACCCCAAGAAGGCTTTCTGGGCTCACTGAGTGTTCCTAAATACATGTGAGTGCAGCCTCAGATAGACTATTCTAAAAGCTTACAGGAAAAAGAACCTATCAAATTTCACATCGAAAAGGCAAGGCTCTGCTCTCTAGCCTGGCAAAGAACATCAGCAGCATACTGAATATCTGATCTGTGTCTTTTACTAGAGAAATATAAAAACAAATAAGAAAAGGTTTCTATCCCCAAATATTTTGTAACCAAGTGGAGGAAGATAGCAACCAACGTGGCAGAGTAAACTGATCACTGAACAGAGGTACAAATGATGTGCTATGGGAAAACAAAGACTCAAACTAAGAAACTAGACGACAGTTCCATGGAGAAAGAGTGGCAGAGTAAACTGATCACTAAACAGAGGTACAAATGATGTGCTATGGGAAAACAAAGACTCAAACTAAGAAACTAGACGACAGTTCCATGGAGAAAGTGAGTTTTAAGTTTTGAAGAATAAGCAGGATTTATAATAAGGAAGAAAAACACACAAAAATAACCTCCCTAATTTAAAAAAAAAAAAGGACAAAGGCCAGAGACAAGCAATTTCCCCCAAAATGCAATGTAAATGACCAATAAACAAGGAAAAAAAAATTAATCTCACTAATGCTCAAAAATGCACATGAAAATAATGCCAAATTCTTTTTCATCTGTCAGATTGGCAAACATTTTGTAAATGATAATACTCAGTATTGGCACAAATAGGGATATGATGTGTGTAATTTTTATGAGACATCAAGCAATATATATCAAAGTCTTTAAATGTATAAACACAATTTAACCTAGTAAATCCAAATCTAATATTCAGAGGGGCAAAAGAAATCAGTAAGACACATAAAGACATGTATCAAGGCATTATTTATAAAAAGAAAATATTAGAAAACACTTAAATGTTCAATAACATTTGTATAATATGATGTATTCATTAAGTATATTTTAGAAATACATTTAATGACATTAGAAACTTTTCCATATACAGTAAGTAAAAAAGAAGAGTTCTAAATAAATATGTATGTATAAATAAAATATGTGTATGCTTTTAAGTAAAGACTAGAAGGTATATACAAAGATATAATTCTACTTCTGGATTATGAAATTACGTGATTTGATTTTATACTTAATAACTTCCATAATAATCTAAAGTTTTAATCAGAAAAATAACACTATTTAAAAACAAACAAGTTTTTAATGACTCAGATTTAGATAAGTGGAGACATGAAAACAACATCTTAGTCCATGTCAAAGCACAATGTGAGTAAAGACAAAAAGACAAATGTGAAAGACACTTTTGGAAAAGACAGAATAGACCAAAAGGGAATATAGCAGTAAAGTGACACTGGAAAAACAGTCGGAATTGGATTCCTAAGACCTTGACTGCTGTGCTCATGAATTAGGCCTATATTTAGTGAAGATACTTAAACAGAGCGATTGTGTGATCATGTTGGTTTGTAGGGAGGTTATTTAAATGACAAATTGAGGGATACAGGATGAATCAAAGGGGGAAAACTAGAGTCAAAGAGATTGTTTCTATTCTAACCTAGCAGTGGCTTCCAAACTTTTTAGACCATAACCGACAGAGTAAGCAATATGTTTCATCCTGAGACCAGTACATTCATACACACACACACACACAATTATCCTTAAATATGACTAAAACAGAAGTTTTATGAAAAAGTCATACCCTTATCTTTTGAAATCTATTCTACTGCTTTCTCTTCTGTTGTGTATTATTCCTTTCTACTCTATACCACTGCCATTTTTTAAAAATGCTGGTCGTAACACCCAAAACTGATTTCATGAGTTACAATGTGACAACACTACTCTGGGAGAAATCTAAGTCCCCCTCCCTTCTCCGCAGTTTCACTCCTGGGGAGCAGAGCAAGCTCCAATCATGAGTTAAGACCAAGAACCCACTGCCAGGCCATGATACAGGAGCTGGAGCTTTCCAGAGAAAGAGCCAAGGGAGAAACAGTTTTTGACCCCATGTTGAGAAATATTCAAAAGGATCTTGCTCTTTGGCCTCCCCTTCTTTGAAATGCTGCTCTATCCTGTAAATCAGTTCCCCTATAGCCAGTGATATTAAGAAGGCTTGGTCCTTGTCTTCACCCTCTGCCAACCTACTCCAACCACAGAAGTCCATCAGCAAACTCAGCTTAGCCCAGAAGAAAGGAGCCTGGCAAATGAGCATCGAACGCAGACACAAGCAATCCTTCCAGCTGGCCTGTCATCCAACCCAATTCCTAACATAGGAATTTGGAACAAAAGCCCAAGCCACCAGAAAAATACGGTAAATCGGTAGGCTGCAGTGGTATCACTTTCCTTTGGACACAAATTCATAGGCAGTGACTATGGATAGAAGTTGTGTTTTCAAAAAAAAAAAAAAGAAGTTGTGTTTTCATCTGTCCTGACAGAGGATTCAATTGTCTTAGTGAAAGGTGATTCAGGCCTTACCCAGGAACAGAGTCTGTGGGGATGGCAAGTAGAAGGAAAATCAAAACTTCTCTGTGAAAGAATCAGCTAGATTGCAAGGCCAGTTGGATTGAGGGAGGGGAGGAATGACAGAAGAGAGGGAAGAGAAAGTGGTGGTGAGGGGATAGATTTGGCAGGGATTAGCTCCAAGGTTTTCAGTTGGGGAGACTGGGATGGAAACTGGGTATATTCTGACATTAACAAGGATAGCCATATGGGAAGAGGAGGAGGCTTTATGGAGAAAATAATAAGTTGTTTTTGGTAGAGTTTCATGTCAAGGAAAATTCAAAGCAAAGGGACAAAGGTATTATATTCTCCTCTCTTGAAGTATCCCTATTTTTTATGGAAAGAGGCAGATAATAAATCAATTTTTTATTATTACACATTTCTGGACTTAGAGTGAGCTAAGATATCACCTACTGCACATCAGATGCAAACAGCAATACTTTGACACTTAACCAAGTTTTCTTGTTACCTGTTCACTTACAAAGCTCGCAACAACTGGGAAATTCAAGGGTTATTACTTGCAATTTGTAGATGAAAAGCCTAGACAGAAAGATTTTAAGAGGCTTGCCTGAAATCACATTTAGTTCTGGCACTTTTTGCCACTGCCTGTTCTATCCTGCAGTCCCCTCTTATTGAACAGTTCAGTTCAGTCGCTCAGTCGTGTCTGACTCTTTGCAACCCCATGAACCACAGCACACCAGGCCTCACTGTCTATCACCAACTCCCGGAGTCTACCCAAACCCATGTCCATCGAGTTGGTGATGCCATCCAACCATCTCATCTTCTCGTCGTCCCATTCTCCTCCTGCCCTCAATCCTTCCCAGCATCAGGATCTTTTCAAATGAGTCAGCTCTTCACATCAGGTGGCCCAAGTATTGGAGTTTCAGCTTCAACATCAGTCCTTCCAATGAACACCCAGGACTGATTTCCTTTAGGATGGACTGGTTGGATCTCCTTGCAGTCCAAGGGACTCTCAAGAGTCTTCTCCAACACCACAGTTCAAAAGCATCAATTCTTCGGCACTCAGCTTTCTTTATACTCCAACTCTCACATCCATACATGACCACTGGAAAAATGGCCTTGACCAGACGGACCTTTGTTGGCAAAGTAATGTCTCTGCTTTCCAATATGCTGTCTAGGTTGGTTATAACTTTCCTTCCAAGGAGTAAGCGTCTTTTAATTTCATGGCTGCAATCACCATCTACAGTGATTCTGGAGCCCAGAAAAATAAAGTCAGCCACTGTGACTGTGTGGATCACAGTAAACTGTGGAAAATTCTGAAAGAGATGGGAATACCAGACCACTTGACCTGCCTCTTGAGAAATCTGTATGTAGGTCAAGAAGCAACAGTTAGAACCGGACATGGAACAACAGACTGGTTCCAAATAGGAAAAGGAGTACCTCAAGGCTGTATATTGTCACCCTGCTTATTTAACTTATATGCAGAGTACATCATGAAAAACGCTGGGCTGGAGGAAGCACAAGCTGGAATCAAGATTGCCAGGAGAAATATCAATAACCTCAGATACGCAGACGACACCACTCTTATGGCAGAAAGTGAAGAAGAACTAAAGAGCCTCTTGATGAAAGTGAAAGAGGAGAGTGAAAAAGTTGGCTTAGAGCTCAACATTCAGAAAACTAAGATCATGGCATCTGGTCTCATCACTTCATGACAAATAGATGGGGAAACAGTGGAAACAGTGGCTGACATATTAAACAGGGAGTGTGTAAATTTGACCATGAGCAGAGAAGGGGAAGTACCAGCTGAAGAGGTCCAAGTGCAAAAGCCATCTCTAAAAGGAATTTGGAATATTCCAGAAGTCAAGATTAAAAGGCATGCCTTACTCAGATTGTAAGACAGAATAAAATTGTTGAACATAAAATCTAGGCCATTAGAAAACATCTTCATAATTGGATGCTAGTTATGTTATGAAATTCAGACCCAATGAAATCCACCTTACAGCTTTACAATCACCTAGAAAAATCATTTCAGAAAGAGACTAGAAAGGGAATTAATTTTTTTTTTTTTTGCTTTGAATACTTTGTATTTTCTTAGGCAGAAAAAAGTTTTCAACCATTTTGGAAGCATGCTAATTGACCTAAGCCATATATGTTTTAGCCATTTCAGAAAGGTTAGTATGTATGAATGATGTTTTTATTAACAATTTTCTTAATCCTTTTGATGTAAAAACGGCTGAGTCAGACTTTTCTGGTAACCAGTGCTGTGGAGAAAGAACTTTGGATTCAGGGAAGCTAGAATTTTAATTCTGGTTCTACCACCTACTAGTTTGCTGACTGCAGTTGGACAAGTTGTAGCATAATTTATCTGGGCCTCAGTTTCATCCATCATCTGGTAAATAAAAATAACAATACCCACCTGACATATGGATATAAGGATTAAAAGAGATATAAATGTATATAAAGTCCTGAGTCCAATGCCTGACATACCAGAAGCTCAAGGAACAGTCACTATGATGATGAAAGAGAATGAAGAAAAAAACACTATACACTACCTTTAAAAAAAAAAAAAAGTAGTAATTTTTAGGTCAATACAACAAAATTCTTGCTAGAAGTTTCAATCTTTTAATAAAACACAACCAGTACTTGGGAATATATGCTTGGTTCTAACACTCTTATTTTGGGTAAGCATGACAAAGACACCTTGTCTTCTTTGGCTCAGATTTTGCAAAACACCAGGATAAAACCACTTACTTCTGACCTTTCCAGAAACATAGTGAATATTTGCTTTTGAAAGATCAGACAGGGTTAGAAGTTTCCTCTAACAGAAGTCAGTCCAGCTCTTGTCTTCAGATAAACACATACACATTCATCATCAGGTATATAAAACGAAAACATTGCAGACAGATGAGACTTTTGGGTCTAGGTTTTCAGAAAGGAAACGTGGCTATTATTTCCTTCCTAGGGAACCCATTAAGATATTTATCAATTTACACTACTGGGAAAATTTTTCTTGAAAATGAACAAAATGTCTATGTTTCAAATGTATTTCCAAAGGTTCAAGCCTTAGCAGACTTCATGTACAATTGGTTGCCACCTTCTCAAGAATACCTCTTTAAATATTGGAGGATTTATAATAGCTTCCTCTCCCTCTTCTCCAGGACTAGTCATCTGAGTGTCTTTAACCTCTGCAGTGCTTGCTGGAATGTCCTGATTCTATTCAAGTGCGTGGCACCCCATGAACCTTAATAAAATCACTCTGGACAAACTGGCGAACGGGTTGACTTTTGCCATAGATCTTATTTCCCAAACTTCTAAACATGCCTGTAGCTTTCCTGTCCAAGTTCAAATATAGTATAACACATCACAAGTGCTGAGAAGCAGGAAGTCCATCACTGGATCTGGCACTGTAGTCCTGAGTGGAAAATACCATTTGTTTCCTTGAAAATCTATCCTTGGTAACTGGCCAACTGGCGAGCAAAGGGTTAACGCTGCCCTTGGAAGAGTCTCTCCAGCCTACTAGCTCTCAGAGGACAGGGAAGGGTGGTAGGGACTGGAATTCCTGGGGCTACTGAACAGGAAGTTGGAGAAAAGGTCTAAGGGTCTAATGGCCTCCTAATTAAGGACTTCTAGTCCACAACAAGTTTATAATCAGGAATTATCCCGCAGGAAGAAAGGAAAAGGACAACAGCACAGGGCAAAGTCACTTTTGTGTTGAGAACTGGCCAGCCTGGAGGATGGAAGGCAGAAGACCTTTCCAACATGTGAAGAGCCAAAAGAGTACCTTTTAGTGTTTGTTTTGATTATATTTGCCTGTAACCCGGCAACTGGACCCAGATGCCAGGAGCCCAAAGAGAACACTGCTGGTGACTGGTGTATGGAAAGAAAAAGAATTACTTTTGTTTCCTTACTTTTATGGTTCTTCTCAAGGTGAGTGAAAAGGGCTAGTCAGGACCTTTTGAAACTGTTTAGAACCCTTACTCATTTTTCTAACAACAGCCAGGATGATTTATAACACCACATGTTCTCATTGGTGGTTTCCTCTTTTTTATTTTTGAAGACAAGACACAAGTGGGAAATGTGAATCTTGAGCCAGAGTAAAGCTGATCTTTTAAAGCAACCGAATGAATTTTCCAGTCACTATCTACCCCACCCCCTAATCTGGAGGCTTTCTTCCCTGAATCACTGAGTTCTCCCCCTTACAAGGGTGATTATGGCTCAGAATCACTTGAAACTTTTGGATTTCTTGAGCTCCATGTTGCTCAAGATTCTAAGTTGCTTCTGCTTAATACATTCCCTTTATCTTACTGAAAAAAACAAAAGTAGTATAATCAGTGTAGAAAACTCATTAGAGCTTTTATAAAATCACACTAAAATGATCTGAGAGACAAAATAACATTATTTCAATAGATATATAGAAAAAGAGAATACAAAACTAGGTCATTCTTGATGATCTTTGCAACTAGGTAAGTCTTCTTTCTTCAAGCTAAATCCTTCTTCTTTAGAGTTTAAATTCTCTTGTTCTTAACTCTATGGAAATAGGGAAGAGAGAGAGAGAAAAGACATGTGTGCACATGTGCAGAGGTGTGTGTGCGTGTGTGTGTGTGGCAGTTTTATTTTAACCATCATCACTCAGGCATTTGAAGACAACTATTCATACAATCCTTAACCTCTTCTTTTCTGCAGAGGTCTGTGTGTGTGTGTGTGTGTGTGGCAGTTTTATTTTAGCCATCATAATTCAGGCATTTGAAGACAACTACTCATACAATCCTTAACTTCTTCTTTTCTAGATGAATTACTCCAAATTCTGATAATTTCACCCTCCCCCTATCTTGCTTGATATGTTAGAAAATAAATTTGAACTAAAATATTTTATTACTTCTTAGTTAATTCAAAGACTCCTAGAATTTCCCATGATACATTGGTTTAAATGGAGAAATGACAAGTAAATTTAATTTGGTGCACTAATTTTGTGAATGGGTTTTTTTGATTAATCAAATATTCTCCATATATCAATATTCAAAAATGTTGAAATATACCTAATACTAAAATTATGTACAACAGAATTTAACCACTCTGATGATTCAGATGGCATTCACAAATCCTAAATTACTTCAAAAACAGTTTTTGAGAGTCCATTATGTAATTTTATGTTGGTAACCTTAAATCAATCTTGATGGGAGTATTTACATCACAGTAAGCAGTAAATTCTACAGAAAGAACCAGTTGTTAAATATTTAGTAGTGTACCATTGGGCGTCTCGGTCACTATTACAAACACAATGACCAAATACCTGCTGCTGCTTCTAAGTCGCTTCAGTCGTGTCCAACTCTGTGTGACCCCATGGACTGTAGCCTACCAGGCTCCTCCATCCATGGGATTTTCCAGGCAAGAGTACTGGAGTGGGATGCCATTGCCTTTTCCAACCAAATACCTATAAAATTCTAATTCAAAAATCTATACCCTCAACTGTGCTGCAAAAAAGTAGAATAAATAGAGACTAAATAAATAACCAAAGTCTGCAAGTTTTGCTCATGCTGAAAGTTCCAAAAATGTAGCTTGATTTTAATTATCATTGCATGCTTATTCAGTCTTGTCTCACTCTGCGAACCCCTGGACTGCAATCCGCCAAGCCCTGCCCATGAAATTTTCCAGGCAACAATACTGGAGTAGGTTGCCATTTCCTTCTCCACGGTATCTTCCTGACCTAGGGATCGAACCTGAGTCTCCTGTGTCTCCTGCATTGGCAGGCGGATTCTTTACCACTGAGCCGCCTGGGAAGCCCCATTAATTATCACTAATAACCGTTTTCTAAAATTTTAAAACAAAAAAGTTTCCTCACTAAACGTGAGCAAAACAATTCTACATGCTGAAAGGACGGTGTTTTAAATGCTGTTGAAAAGATTAAAGGTGGTACTTGGCTGGTGGTCCAGTGGCTAAAACTCCACACTCCCAGTGCAGGGGCCTGGGTTCGACCTCTTGTCAGGAAATTAGATCTCGCATGACTCAGCTGTAAGAGTTCCCATGCTGCAGCTAAAGATCCCACACGCAGCAACAAAGACCTCTCGTGCCGCAAACTAAGACCAGGTGCAGCCAAACAAATAAATTTTTTTTAAATTCTAACTTAAAAAAAAAGTTTAAAGGAGATTTACAATGTAAAGAATCCTTGAAAATCAGTAAGAAAACTTCCCAAAGTAATACAAACAGATACTAATTTTGAAAAAAAAGTACATATCATGATAGACATTTTAAAAACTAAGGTTTCTTTTATCTATAAGATTGGCAAAGCTTAATTTCTTAATAAAAACGTCCAACGTTGGTGCAAGTGCAGAGAAACAAACATTCCTACATTGCTAGTGAGAACTTAAAATTTTCTGGAGAAATTAGCAATGTATGAAAACCCTCAGAAATCCTCTCTCCAGTACTTTATGCTAAGAGAGTAACCAGAGTTTTGAAAAAGCTAATTATTCAACAGTATTAGATTGCTGAAGTAAATTAGATTATTAATTTTCTGTTAAAGCAGCTACATGGCATCGGGCGTTTCATACAGCATTTCACATTTAAGCAAACAAGGTAAAGGTCAAGTAATAAGTCTGATGGCAAGACTTTTAGGGAACAAAGTTAGAGGCACAACTGAAATCCTCATACAGCTAAAACTTAATATTATGCATCTTAACTATCATTGGGCTGCACCCCGAAAGCCTACAAGGCCTGTTTTTGCCCAGTTTCAAGACCAAAGAAAAAGCTCAGAGTCAGCAAAAGAGACATCAGGGATTTGGGGGTGCTTACAGGTCTGAAGCCACGTCCTAGAGCGACACTCCAGGGTCAGCGGCAGGCAGGGCAGAACATGGCGCCGGCTACTCTTCCCTGGGAGGTGTGGGGGGAGGGGTCGCCAGTCGTAGGGGAATTAATATTAGGTGGGCTAAGTTACCAGGGAAACCAGCTGAGGGGCACGCCTCTCGCAGCCCCTCTTGAAAAGGACAATCACTAGCAGGTCTGTGAAGTGAGTGGGGTGTAGGTGAAGCAGACGCTGGTCTGGCAGGGGATTCACAAAGAACAAGAGAACAGTCATCCTTTTGTTGTTGTTGGTTTAAAATACTTATTTATTTGGCTGCGTCGGATCTTGGTTGCCATTGGAGAGATCTTTCCTTGCAGCGCAGGGACTCTGGGGCTCCAGAGCAATCACTCGGGTTCAGTTTGTAGCGGTGCTCTGGCTTAGTTGCTCTGTGGCAGGTGGGATCTTGGTTCCCCAATGAAGGATCAAACCTGCATCCCCTGCATTGCAAGGCAGATTCTTAACCTCTGGACCACCACGGAAGTCCCCAAGAACAATCGTCATGAGTGGCATGACCATAGAACTAACAGCCTTCATTATCAAAAGCAAAGCGTGTTATAATAGTGTTGCTCTGTTTACCAAGGCCCCAAATCATGCTCTTTGGTTCTGAATTCTATTTCTTCATACCATATACAGTCTTTCCTTGTACATTTCCAATAAAAAGTTTGTCACCCTTTTAATGTGTTTTGGTTCAAAGTTTCTATAGATATTGCCATGACTCCAGATTGTGCTATTTTATCTCTTGTCCGTCACTTCAGTAGCCTTCTAACTGTTCTGTTTCCCTTGCCCCCACCATGGTGCAGCACCAGACACTCAGCACTCTTAAATACTCAGTCCTTAATACAGCCTCCATGTTCAAGGGTACAGGTTGGTCGCTCAACACCTCTGGGAGTTTCCCCATCTCTAGCTCCAGTCTGGCACCCTTCTTTCAGCTTCTCCAGCTCCCGAGGCACATGCTCTTTCCAGAAGCTGCTCCCAGCACAGTGAATGGACTTCTTACTGTCCTCCCCACCCACCATCATCTCCCTCCTCCTTGCATTTTTTCTTAATCTTTCATTTCAAATCTCACTTTGCTGTTGTTTTCTCCTCAAAGAAACCTTCCATGACCTCTCCAAATATTCCAGGCTCTCCTAACCTTTCTGTCAGGGCCCCTGCTGTCCCACCTTTGCAGGAATTCAGAAATTTGTCTCTCTTCCGGATGACAGCTGGAAATAGCAGACAGAGCTCGGGCTGATGCTCAGGCAGAGCTCACACATTGGTCTGCAGCTTCCAGGTGAGGTCCAACCTGAACAGCTGTGGCAGTCCTGTCCTTATTTAACAAGTATCACAGTTTTCACTTTTACTGGCCCAGCCTCTCCTAGTCTACTCACTAGAATCTGTAAGTTCCAGAAAGTCAGTGACCTTGTCTGGATTTGCTTACCATTGTATTCCCATTGTCTCGCACAGTGCCTAGCTCAGAACAACCACCTAGTAGGTATTTACAAATCAATGAAGGAATCTACTCTTCCTTTTTGTCATTGTTATTCTCTCACCCTTTCCACTGCTGATAGTCCACATACAAGGCTACTCATACCTACCAAGAAGGCTCCAAAAGTGACTTTTTACACCAAAATTACACTGGTAATAGGAGTCACTTAATATCCTCCAAAAAACAAAAACAAAAAAAACGAAGGAAACCACCATTTCCACAAGAGATCCAGCACATGCATTATCATCATTCAGCATTTCATCATTTTTAACACGTATTTAATTTGTGTTGTTGTTCTTTTTGTTCAGTTGCTCAGTAGTGTCCAACTCTCTGTAACCCCATGGACTGCAGCACGCCAGGCTTCCCTGTCCTTCACCTATCTGCACTTTAAATGGTCAACAAAGAGAGAAATATTTAGAAAATGTAAGGATGAACTTGCCTGGTGGTCTAGTGGTTAGGATTCCATGCTTCCACTACAGGGGCATGGGTTCAAGCCCTGGTTGGGGAACCAAGATCCCTCATGCCCCGAGTCACGGCCAAAAAAAAAAAAAAAGATGAAGGTTTCAGTCTAGTTTGGCAAATAATTTTACAGCATTTCTGAACTAACAAAAAAGGGATGAGGAAGATGACAAGAGAAATGACTAGGTCAAAATCACACTGAGGAAGGGAAGAACCTAAAAAGTAAGATTTACCAATCACCAGTTGTATTTAAGATTGACTAGGGTTTGTAGAAGGCTCAAATCCATTCCCCCCCCCTTTTTTTTGGCCTCGAAACATGCAGGATCTTAGTTCCCTAACCAGGGATCAAACCCGTGTCCCCTGAACAAAGTCCTAAAACTGGACTGCTAGGAAATTCCCTGAAATCCAGTTTTAATCCTGGCAGATTGCAAAGAAATATCAGATTTCACTGATTTGATAAATATGAAAAATACAACAACTGGATTTCATCTTTAGGCCAAGAATTAAAAGAAGACAACTACATGTCTATAATCTTTAGATAGATGTTTTATAATTTTCTAGACAATTTCTCAGAAATGACGCAATTATTAGTTAAGATAGGTGGAGAAAATACAAGGCAATGAACACATATCAATTTAGGTAGAAAAGAAGAAAGAATGAGATTCCATGTCTTGGACTAATTGGATAAATGCAAAACTGGTATTATTGTCCTTTCCTCTTTTTCTCTTGATTTTCTAAACATAGCATATGGGTGAGTGAAAATGTTTAGGAAGAGGGCCAGTTCATGATGGGAAGGGGAATTCTTAGTCCTTTTTGCTTCGAAATCCAAATCCTATTGGAAATACAATACACCTGGGGAAAATTGGGATGCTTATAGAAAATATAATTAAAGTGGGAAGGAAAAAACCCCACTGTGTTAGCCTAAAATGCTTTTAGATAGGTATATATTGGGACTTCCCTGGTGGTCCAGTGGCTAAGAATCCAAGTTCCCAACACATGGGGCGAAGGTTTAATCCCTGGTCGATGAGTAAGTAGATCCCACATGCCACAACTAAGACTGAGACGAGCCAAATAAATATTTTTTTAAAAAGATAGGTATATAAAAAAAGATATATATATATATATATATATATATATATATAAGATAGGTATATATGAATTGATAAAAAATCAATTTCATTTAAATATTCTACATTCCCCAAGGATGAAAAAATGTAACAGGCAACTTTTAGAGATTCATAATGAAAATGAAAACCAAGTCTTTTGACTGATTAAATAAGTTATAGCACATATTCTATACTTTCATCATCAGGTAAGATCATGTAATATTTGATTGAGAGGGATACAGGACATCTTGTAGATGAACCTTCCCTGATTTCTAGCAGGCCTGTTAAATCATTCACAGTACATGGTTTGGGTGCCTGGTTTGTGTCCCCAAAACTGTGGTGGATGCTGGGGATTCAACAGGGAACAAATCAGAATCCCTGATCTCAAAGAACTCATGTTCAAGTTGGGAGAGGAGGGTAACGTACAAATAAAGAAATGTGTAATAGGTCAGATGGCATTAACGGAGATGGACAGTGTTTGTATGTATGTGTGTGCTTGCAGGTACAGGTGTGTATTTGTGTGTGGAAATAGTAGATGTGATAGTGAGGTGAGGGAAAGCATCTCAATAAGGCGACATTTGAGTAGAGATTGTGGTGCAGAGAGTGTCCCTGAGGATACACGATTGCAAAAATTCCAGCGAGAGGGAATAGCAAATACCAAGAATCAAGTAAGAGAAAGTAGGCCAGCGTGGTTGAAGCAGCCTGAGCAAGAAAGAGGGTAGTAAAAATATAGCTGAAAGGGTAGTGGAGACAAGGTCGGGTCAGACCCTAGAGTCCAAGATACTCCAATGCACTTTGGATTTTATTTTGTGTGAGCTGGGATACCTTAGCTTATCAGTTACTAGATCTGACAGTGTTTTAAAAGGGCTCTCAAGGAAATTCCTTGGTCGTCCAGTGGTTAGGACTCCATGCTTTCACTGCAGGGGGCAGAGATTCCATCCCTTGTCACTGAAGTAAGATCCCACAAATATACACTGAGTGGGAGATTATTCTTCAACAATATGTAACACATCTTTTGAGTAATAAAATATGGCTTGATTAATATAAGAAGGTATAACACTCTGCTCACATTTTTGTATCTAGAAATATCTGGAAAATCCTCAAGTTTCTGCTGTTTAGAAAAAGACAGAAAATCACTGAAATATAAATACTATAAAGAGCATTCTTTTCTTCTTTTCATTTTAAAATTTATTATTTCATTCCACCTAGTACAAAAAAAGATTTCATCCAGCTAAAAAAAATGTTGTTCAGTCGCTCAGTTGTGTCCAACTTTTCGCAACCCCATGAACTGCAATATGCCAAGCTTCCCTGTGTTTCACTATCTCCCTGAGTTTTCTCAAATTCATGTCCATTGAGTTGGTGATGCTATCTAACCATCTCATCCTCTGTTGTCCCCTTCTCCTTTTGCCTTCAATCTTTCCCAGCATCAGGGTCTTTTTCAATGAGTCAGCTCTTTGCATTAGGTGGCCAAAGCATTGGAGCTTCAGCTTCAGCATCAGTCCTTCCAATGAACGTGCAGGGTTGATTTCCTTTAGGATTGACTGGTTTGATCTTCTTGCAGTCCAAGGGACTCTCAAGAGTCTTCTCCAGCACCACAATTTGAAAGCATCAGTTCTTCGGTGCTCAGCCTTCTTTATGGTCCAGTTAAAAAAATATTAATACTTTTTAATGTTTTTATGGTACACATGTCTATGTGAGTATCACTAAAGTGAAATTATTCATATATTTGTCCAGTGAACGACTACCATTATCTCAAGGAGCTATCTTTTGCCTCTGATAACCAATATGTCTTTATTAAATAGATGCTAGATACCAGTCTTAGTAATGTTTCTTCACTTTCTACGGGGAGCTTATCCCCACAGATATTCCTGTAATTGTCAACACAGACCATCTAAAGTTCAGGTTCTCATTCAAGAGCTCAGCTATTCCAAACAAACAAAAAACATGGTGACAGAATTCCCTGCCAGTCCAATGATTAGGACTTGGTGTCCTCAGTGCTGTGGCCCTGGGTTCTCTCCTTGGTTGGGGAACTAAGAGCCCGCAAACAGCAAGGTACAGCCAAAAAAAAAAAAAAAAGAAAATCCCATAGTGGCAAGCAATAATATTAATAAGGGATTAACTGAAGCACAAGCATATATCCTGTTCTCTGGGTTGTCCTGGAGGAGGTCAGACCGTGAGAAACATGTCCATATAGGGGACATTACTTTTGCTTTTCTAGAACTACTGTCAACTAATCTAGATTTGGCATTGTTCCACCAGCCTATTCAGAGGCTGCAGATGAATCCACAGATGTAATGGTTCTCTTAAGTGTTTTGAAAATAAAAATAAACAAAAGCTTGTTTTGCCTTTATCTGCTGAACACCACGTCACTAATCATGTGTCTTACCTGTATGGACCTTTCCCAGACACAGGAGCCTATACCAGGCATGTCTGTATGCTATCTGAGCATATATAACCGTCTATTTCTCATACTATGTGGGTCAAATACTAACTTAGCTACGTGACTGCATCTCTGATTGAACAATAATAACAAAGGAGGATTGATTAATGAAACTATTCCAACGTGAAAGAGGTCATTGATAGCACAGTTCAAAACTCCTCCTTTGCCTCGGTCTTTTGAAGAGTCACAAAAACATTGGGCTTTGTGGATTGAGGATTCTGTAAAGCTGGGAGAGATGCTTAATAAAACGGAAAACAATATCAAGACTGAAAAAATGTTGGGCAGTCTGAAAAGCTAAGCCAATTTAAAAGATTGTATTTAATAAAGATAATAATATAGTCTCAATTTAAGAATTAAAAAACTCGGTCTCCCAAGCAAAGTAAAGGAGAAAATCAAGACATATGAAATAGATTAATATTTGTTAAAAAAAAAAAAAAAAAGATGAGGGGGGACTCCCTGGTGGTCCAGTGGTTAGGACACTGTGCTACAAATGCAGGGGGTATGGGACGGATCCCTGGTTGGGGAAATGAAAAAAAAATGAGGGGGCTCTGAGTGGTATTATGTTGACTTAATATAAGTAAATAACATGATGGCAATCAAAAGCTAGAGCCACTGGTGCAAATATTAATTGAAGTTGACATTTAAATGAAACTCAGTTAAACCTCCCCTGTACTACTATAGCATTAACTTCATTGTTTTAGTTCAAAACCCTGTCTTTTAAGGACAGCATCAGGTACACATCTGGAAAAAGAAAACTGAGATTGTGGAGATCTGGAAATATAACACCAGATGAAAGAACTGAGGATAGCCAATCAGTTCAGTTCAGTTCAGTCACTCAGTTGCGTCCAATTCTTTGCGACCCCATGAACCACAGCATGACAGGCCTCCCTGTCCATCATCAACTCTGGGAGTTCACCCAAACCCATGTCCATTGAGTCGGTGATGCCATCCAACCATCTCATCCTCTGTTGTCCCCTTCTCTTCCTGCCCTCAATCTTTCCCAGCATCAGAGTCTTTTCAAATGAGTCAGCTCTTCACATCAGGTGGCCAAAGTATCGGAGTTTCAGCTTCAGCATCAGTCCTTCCAATGAACACCCAGGACTGATCTGCTTTAGGATGGACTGGTTGGATCTCCTTGCAGTCCAAGGGACTCTCAAGAGTCTTCTCCAACACCACAGTTCAAAAGCATCAATTCTTTGGCACTCAGCTTTCTTTATAGTCCAACTCTCAAATCCATACATGACGACTGGAAAAACCATAGCCTTGACCAGACGGACCTTTGTTGGCAAAGTAATGTCTCTGCTTTTTAATATGCTATCTAGGTTGGTCATAACTTTCCTTCCAAGGAGTAAGCGTCTTTTAATTTCATGGAGGTCAGGTCAGGTCAGGAGGTCTGGTATGCCCATCTCTTTCAGAATTTTCCACGGTTTATTGTGATCCACACAGTCAAAGGCTTTGGCATAGTCAATAAAACAGAAATAGATGTTTTTCTGGAACTCTCTTGCTTTTTCAACGATCCAGCGGATGTTGGCAATTTGATCTCTGGTTCCTCTGCCTTTTCTAAATCCAGCTTGACCATCTGGAAGTTGTTCACGTAGTGCTGAAGCCTGGCTTGGAGAATTTTAAGCATTACTTTACTAGAGTGTGAAATGAGTGCAATTGTGCGGTAGTTTGAGCATTCTTTGGCATTGCCTTTTTTTGGAATTAGAATGAAAACTGACCTTTTCCAGTCCCGTGGCCACTGCTGAGTTTTCCAGATTTGCTGGCATATCGAGTGCAGCACTTTCACAGCATCATCTTTGAGGATTTGAAATAGCTCAACTGGAATTCCATCACCTCCACTAGCTTTGTTTGTAGTGATGCTTCCTCAGGCTCACTTGACTTCACATTCCAGGATGTCTGGCTCCAGGTGAGTGATCACACCATCGTGATTATCTGGGTCGTGAAGGTCTTTTTTGTACAGTTCTTCTGTGTATTCTTGCCACCTCTTCTTAATATCTTCTGCTTCTGTTAGGTCCCTACCATTTCTGTCCTTTATTGAGCCCATCTTTGCATAAAATGTTTCCTTAGTATCTCTAATTTTCTTGAAGAGATCTCTAGTCTTTCCCATTCTATTGTTTTCCTCTATTTCTTTGCATTGTTCTCTGAGGAAGGCTTTCTTATCTCTCCTTGCTATTCTTTGGAACTCTGCATTCAAATGGGTATATCTTTCCTTTTCTCCTTTGCTTTTCGCTTCCCATCTTTTCACAGCTATTTGTAAGGCCTCCTCAGACAGCCATTTTGCTTTTTTTGCATTTCTTTTTCTTGGGGGTAGTCTTGATTCCTGTCTCCTTTACAATGTCACGAAGCTCTGTCCATAGCCAATGTGTAACAACAAAAACTTCAGCCAGAGGTAGAGGGTTTTTTGAAAGAGGTGGAGGATGGATTTTTTTTCAGACTATTGGAGAGCTTTCTGGTAGAAAAGCAGGTGACATTCTGCACTCCTTCAAAGAGAAAAAGCAAGAGTATAAACTATTTGAGGGTGGAAACCATGTCTTCAACATTGTTGTATTCACGGTAAGTCCAGTTACATTGGAAGTGTTTTCTGATGCTCACTGAGGTATGGAACTGATGCTCCAAAAAGACAGATGCCTGCACTGTATAGGAAAGACCTGTGCAAGATGTGAAGCAACAGTCTTTCAATATATTGAGTTTCATATTGTCAGAAAAGTGAGTTCAGATTAAGAACATAAGCTCTGGGATGAGGCCAATGTGAGTTTGAATTTTAGCCCTGTGAGTTAGCTGTGTGACCTCACACAAATTACTTAACCTCTCAGAGTCTTGGTTTCTGCCCATAAATCATGAATATTAGTAACTAGCTTTCAGTTTTGTTGTGATGCTTAAGTTGAGAAAATCTATGTGAAAAGTCAAGCAGTATCAGCAACAGTAGTAAACATTTAATAAATCATAATTATTATGCTGGCAGAAACTATTTTACAGTCTTCCAAGAATGTTGTGGAAGGGATTCTTGCATTGGATGGGAAGTTGAATAAATAATGTCTTGGTCTTGCTCAATTTAGAGATTCTCTAATTCTGTGACTTCTCAGCACTATTCTTCTTCTTTTAATATTTATTTATTTGGCTGCGCCAGGTCTTAGTTACAGCACTCAGGATGTGGATTTTTAGTTGCAGCATGTGAACTCTTAGCTGTGGCATATGGGAACTAGTTCTCTGACCAAGGATCGATCCTGGGCCCCCTGCTTTGGAGGCGCCGAGTCTTAGCGACTGAACCGCCAGGGAAATCCCACTATTCTTTATTATATCCTTAGCATTTTACAAATGTCTCTAGAATTGCACTCATCTCACTAGACTGAAAGCACTAAATTAAAGCTAACCTCAAGCTCCTCAATAGAAAAGGCTATCGCTTGTTCATCTTCATCCAGCCATCTCATCCTCTGTCATCCCCTTCTCCTCCTGCTTTCAATCTTTCTCAGCATCAGGGTCTTGTCCAATGACTTAACTCCAACCTCAGCCATTTAAGAAATCAGCACATGCTTGTTGAGTGCCCACTATGCACCAGGTGTTTTTAATATGTAGTCTCATTTAATCTGTTCATGCAGTTATGAAGGAAATATTATTTTACCTAATTTGTAGATAAAGAAGTTGAGTTTCTGAGAACTTAAAAATACTCACGTGACACAACTATGAGGTGAAAAATATGGGGTTTGAACTGCAGTCTGTTTAATCCAAATAATCAGCTGTCCCTTTTTAAATGTTTTTAATTGCAAAGGCAACATGATACATGCTTAAATTGAAAAATTGGAGCAGTTAGAAATGCGCAGACTACAATATTAAAGCCCACTTATAGATAATTTTCCCCAACCCCATGCATTAATATTAATATCCTCCAATCTATGAGAAATCATTTGTGAAGGCATCCTATTAGATGTTATTGTATGCATTTGAATACTTATATGATATAATATATAAACATAAAATTTGTAAGATAAATATAATATTAAATTTATAATATAATAATAAATATAGTATAATATTAAAATGTAGCTTTAAAAATATATATGGCATTTTTTTCATTTCATGATATATCTTGGGATCTTGCCATATCAATACAAATAGATCCATCTAAATTATAATAGAAACATAAAAATTTGTTAATAGCAAAAATTTACATGCTATAATTTATGAAATAGTTCTACTATTGTTGGGTATTTAAGTAGCTTCAGATTTTCTTCTATTAGAAACAATACTACAATAAATAATCTTGTGCACAAATGTAAATATTTCTATAAGTTGGATTCTTAGAAGTATAGTTTTTGGGTCAGAAAGCAGTGAATATTTTAAATTTTTAAAAGTATTTTTTAACTTGTTTTTTAGCCATGCAACAAGCGCGATTCTAGTTCCCTAACCAAAGATCATACCCCTGTGGAGTCCCAACCACCAGACCATCAGGGAAGTCCCTGAATATTTTTAATTTTGATAGATACCATCCTATTGTCCACCAAACCACTATACAGATTTACATTTCCACAAACCTAAAACTTGCATATCCACATCAACACTAAATAGTATCAATTTTCAAAAAATATTGATGATCTGAATGATTTTATTCACTTTATATTATTTCATTATATTTTATTACATTATTTTACTTATATTATTTTATCATCATACTTTACCATTATGATAACTCTCACTGCCATAATTATTATAGATAAGATTTCTTCCTAATACATATTTTGCCCTTTTTGAAGGCCTTCTGGGCTTGATGATACCCTATGTTCATTTAAAAATTGTAGATCGTCTTTTTCTTATTGAATAAGAATGATAATATTTACCCTTTGTTACATATGTGGTAAATATCTTCTCCAGGTTTGTCATTTGGCTTTTAACTTTCTTCACCTATAAAATTTATTATGTAGATAAACTGGTCAATCTATGTCATTTCAGAAAATCTTTTCACACCCAAGATTATAAAAATATTTCTCAATGACTCCAGTATGCTACAGTTTTGTTTTTCGGTTCTTATAATTTTAATCCATCTGGAATTTATTTTTGTACATGGTGTGAGAAAGGAATATAATTATTTCTTCCCAAGTGGAGACATTTTTCCAAAATTAAATCTAAAATAATCAATTATTTCCAAGTGATTTGAAATACTAAATTCATTATACACTAATCCTCGTGTGTACATAGGTGGTTTTGAGTTTGTATTCTTCATTATGCTCCATTCTTACTCTGCTGTTTATATTCTATTCTTGTGCCAGTACCACACTGTGTTTCTCACGGTATCTGTAAAATTGTTTTGATATATGATGAGAATTTAGGCTTCATACTATTCTTATTTTTTTTTAATTTCCTCTTATAAATAAACTTTCGAATCAGTTATCCACTTAAAAAAGAAAAGGCCATTTTGATTTGGACCACTACTAATTTTTAGGTTATTATATAGAGAATAAAATTTTACCATATTGAAGGTTTTCGTATGAGAATGTGATGTGTCTCCATTTTTTCCAAGTCTTATAATGTATTTCAGTAAAATTTCATCACGCAGGTTTTACATATTTCATTGCTTATTTATTTTAGAAATGTTATAATTTTAAAAATTTATTTTATTGAAGTATTGTTGCTTTATAATGTGTTAACTTCTACTATACAGTAAAGTGATTCAGTTATACATATATATATATATGTTCTTTTTTCATACTCTTTCTTATTATGGTTTATCACAGGATATTGAATATGTCCCCCTGTTCTATAGAGTAGGACTTTGTTGTTTATCCATTCTATATATGATAGTTTTCATTTGCTAATCCTAAACTCCCAATCTGTCTCCTGTTACGATTTTCATATAAGTGATTGGGATCATTTATTCTTATCATATTTTCTACTTGGTATAGTGACATACTGTGGGAGTCATCTACCAAGTAGTTCTCTGATTACTTGTCCCTTGCTAACAAAATCCTAACTTTATTTGAGATCAGCAATGGGCCCATTCCCAGAGGATGAATCATCCATCTTTGGTCTAAGTCAGTCATGACAATCCAAATGATTGTGACTTCTGCTACTTGCTCACATTTCCTGGCACGCTTGCTACCAAGGCTGGCCATATTACCGAGCATTATGCAAATTATGATAATTATTCCTCCTTGACCTAAGTAAAACCCCTTTGCTCCTGCCTTCCTGTCTTCCTACTCTCACTGCCAATGAGCAGGCATGACGCCTGACTGGGATAGCCATAATGTGACCATGAGACCACAAATATGAAGGAAAAAAGGCAACAACTTGAGATGATGGGCAGAAAGATGCAAACTGCCTAGGCTCTTGAAGACGTTATGGGGCCACTGAACATACCAGTCAACTGCCTTCTTCCACATTCCCTTTTCAGTTCTAGTGGTTGTTTAGTTGCTAAGTCATGTCTGACTCTTTTGTAAACAAAGTTTAAAACTCAAATAATTCAGGGTCCTCTAACTGAAGCTGAATGTATCCAAATCTATTTAAATATTACTGGAATATGGGAAAATTACAGATTTTTGTGTGTTTCCCTTGTCTTCAGTGTCCTTACAAAATTCTGAGTTCTACTAATTTTTAAGAGGTTTGTTTGAGAGTTTATAATTTGCTTTGGCAGATAATGACAGTTTGGCCCCAATATTTCTAATACTTATTCTTACATTTCTTGAATTATTTCGAAGGTTGAGACCTTACTGAAATGTTAAATTCTATCTATGGATGACAGATATTTTCCTTTTCAGTTCCTGGCCTTAATGGGAATGCTTCCCATACTTCAGTAATAAGATATTGCTATTAGTTTTGAAAAATATCCTGATAATAATATTTTAAAATATCCTTCAAGTCATGGATCACTAAAAATTCAATTTTTTTTTGTAAATCAGAAATAGGTATTAAATTTTATCAACTACTTGTTTGATGTCTATCTAATTAATCACATAGTAATTCTTCTGTGTTCAGTTAATGTAATGAACTATAGATATCCTGGTTTTGAACACCCTTGCTTTCTGGGGATAACCTTATTTATTTTCATTCATACACTGTTGGATTTTTATATAAAATATTTCATGGTGACTTTTGTATCTATATTTATAAGTCATGTTCTTATAAAGTTTGATGTATTTGGTTTTCTTTGTTGGATGGTGGGATGACAGAATAACAACATAAAGAATGAGCATAAACTCTTTCAATAGCATAGGACTTATATTTAAAAGTTTATGTATTTTAAAAAAAATTTCTGTGAATATCTATTACTTTATAATAAGAGTTTTAAAATAAATACATAAATATATGCATATATTTATAAAGAAGAATTCTCAGTTTCTATATTGTATGCTAGAATTTACCTAGTACCCGCTGGTGTGGGGTTTGGGGATTTATTTATGTTTTCTCTTTTCCTTTGATAATTGGTTCATTTTTCTTTTCTTCTTCCTCTTGAGTCAATTTTCATTATTTCGTGGACATTTGGAAAATTATTCTTTTCACTTGAGAATTTTAATTTTATTGATACAATATTCTTATGGCTTTAAAATCTCCTCTATATCAGTAGTTATGTCTCCTTCCTTCTCTTAATATTATATATTTGTGTTCTCTTTTTTTGACTCATCTGATTTTTGTTGATAGTTTAATTGATGTTTGTTAATTTTCATAGAATTCTGCTTTAACATCAATGTTTTCTACTTATCAAAATTATTTTTAACTCCTTCAATTGAAAGGGCTATATTTTAAATATTTTGCTTTCCAACTAATACTGCTGCTGCTGCTGCTGCTAAGTCGCCTCAGTCGAGTTCGACTCCGTGCGACCCCATAGACGGCAGCCCACCAGGCTCCGCCGTCCCTGGGATTCTCCAGGCAAGAACACTGGAGTGGGTTGCCATTTCCTTCTCCAGTGCATGAAAGGGAAAAGTGAAAGTGAAGTCGCTCAGTCATGTCCGACTCGTAGCGACCCCATGGACTGCAGCCCACCAGGCTCCTCCGTCCGTGGGATTTTCCAGGCAAGAGTACTGGAGTGGGGTGCCAGTGCCTTCTCTGTCCAACTAATACAGTTAATGATATTAACTTTTATTTGACTACAACTAGGTAGTATCACATAAGCTTCAATATTTAGTATTCTCTCTATTGCTCTGATTTAAATAGTTGATGTTTCAGTTGCATTTTCTCTTTGATTAATGGTTATTATGAACATTTCCTACTATATAGTTTGTGTATGGTTATGTTTCCATCGTTTGGCAGTTGTTTATAGTTTTATTGCACTCGGATATGTATTCTGTTTTCAATAGTTTTTTTGTCTACACCACTCAGCTTGTGAGATTTTAGTTCCCCAACCAAGGATGGAACCCAGGCCACTGGCAGTGGAAGCGTAGAATCCTAACCACTGGGAAACCAGGCAATTCTTGATTTCAATAATTATTGAGTTTTTAGAGCTTTTTTTTGTGTGTGTGGCTGAATGAATAGCCAATTTTTGTAAATGTTCCATGAGTATTAGAAAAAGAGTATAGGGCTCATTGTTCTATACATATATCTATGATGAATTTTAATGATTTTGTTATTCAGTTCTTCTATATCCTTTCATATTTGGGGGCTACTTAATTTGTCAGTTTTGTTGAGGTTTGTCAAAGATCTACAATTATTGTTATAGTTTTGTAAACTTTTTGGTGGATATAACAGACTATACTGCATATATTTTAAAGTTACTAGATACAAAATGGTAATTATTCCCTTTATCAACTAAAATGTTTTTTTAGTATAATGTTTTTGGTCTTGAATTTTATTTTGTCTGTTATCATAGTTTCTCCTGCTTTCTTTATGGTAATATTTACCTGATTTCTGATTACTCCCTTTTATCTTCGAAAATTTCTGGTCATTTACTTTTATTTATGACCTATTTAAATAGCTGTTTACCCTTTCTATTTCTGGGACTATCATGTTGTTTAACATCTTCTAGAAACTGACAGATTCTGTGAACTTAAGATTTAAAAAAAGGATATAGAAGAATTATACAACCCATTTAATAAATCTGATTAAAGTTCATAGCTACTTTTATTTATTGGTATGAGAGTTTCTATATCTTAATAGAGAAATTGCATCCATTAAGATTTATTCTGAAAATTGACATGAGCATATTAACCAAGCAGTTTTATTTCTGACATCTTATTCTTATTCTGACATTGTGTTTTCTCTTTTAATTTCCTCTTGTTTGTTTATATCTTTTTTCTTTTACTGCATTAATTGAATTTTCTTATTCCTTTTTCCTTTATGAATTTTTAAGTTACTGCTCTATTACTTTAACTGATTTAGTATTGAGATGAAATAAAGTTAAACAGTGAAGGGCAGTGTAAAGTATTAGATTCAGAGTCCTGAACCTAACTGTATTAAGAGAAAAAAGCTGAGAATTCTCTGATGGTCCAGTAGTCGGGACTCTGTGATTTTTAACTGCAACAAGCACAGGTTCGATCCCTGGTTGGGAAACTAAGATTCCACATGCTTCGGGGTACGGCCAAAAAAAATAAAAAGAAAAAAAAAACTGATGTAAAGTTTTGAATGAATTTTTAATCCACTAATGTGCCTATAATTTTGTGAAATGATAAAGCCACCATTTAGGGGCGTGAGCTAAATAATAACCTATGTTCTTGAGGGAATTTGGACTGAGTTATACAGAGGGAAATTTTGCTCAAAGAATTAGTAATATCTAAAGATTACTGTGATCTTTTTCAGTTTAAAGGGATAAATCTGATAATAAAAGAGTAAATAAAAGCCAAGAATAAAACTGACACACATCTCCTAAAGTAGATGGATAAATGGAAACAGATGGATAATCTAAAACCTAATATCACTACATACAAAATTATAGTGTGCAACAAAAGTGACCTTCCAATTAATTGGGTAAAGAAAAAATGTTTTTTAAAATAATTTGAGACAATTTAGTTAATGATTAGGAAAACAATTACATTTAATATCTATCTCATATCACATATTAAAAATTAAATTCTGTATCAGTTGTAGAATTAAATGGGAAAATAAAAATCTCAGAATTAGTGAAAATACAACAAATCATGTAAATGAATTGTCCTATTATGGGGAGTGAAAGCCTTTCTTATACTATACCAACAAAAGACAGCATAAAGAAAGTGATCAATAAATTTAAACACACAATTTCAAACTTTTAGGTATCTAAAAGCATTATTAAAGTTAAAAGTAAATAAAAAACTAAGAAAAATATTTTACTACATATTAGAACAAGTTAACATTCTTAATCTATAAAGTGAACATCACAAGTCAATGAAAGATACATACACAAAATATACGTAAACAAAAAAATGCACATAAAAAAAAAAAGCAAGAACAGAAACTATCAAATGGCAACGGGAGAAATATAGATGAGAAACACAGAAAATAATAACAATTCTCTCTAGGTTTTGGAACTAGATTTTAAATTTTTTTCTGTGTTTCCTACATTTGCTAAAAATACATGTTACTTTTATAATTAGGAAATATATCTATAAGTAGATAGAAAAAAACATATTACTATGTCGTGTTAGGAGTTTAACACTTGACATTGTGGAAAGATGATGCTATCCAGAATCAGAAGTCCTGAGTTCAAGTCCAAGTGTTTGTTGAATGATCTTGGGCAAAGTCACTGGACTGATTTGAGCCTTGGTTTCTCCAAACAGAAAATAGAAGAAATAATCTCCATGTCATGAATTGTTGTGAAGAATAGATTTTTAAAATGTGTGTGGGAAATGCTATGTGATATCATTTAGATATGTCAAAGATTCCTATTTCTGATCTAGTGCGTTGGGGCTTTTCCCAGATTCGGGCAAAATCTGTACATCTTCTCACAAATACCATGTCCCTTTGCTGGATGAGGGTTTATGGTCCTGAGTTGTTCAGGTGACACTTCACCTGCGATGTCTTGGATTCTGTAGTCATCTCAGTGGATGGGACAGGAGCATCCACTAGATCTTCACTATAGTCAAATGAAGCTGTAATAACAATCACTGTTGCTTTTCTTCTTCCATGTTATATGCTTTACCATTCAGTTCTAGTATCCACAGAATTAATCTGGCAACCAAGTTGATACTATAATTCCAAGTTCATGACATTTAAAAAGTCCATACTAATTTCAAATTCAGGGCACTGTTGTAAGTCAAATGAGACCACCGGCCGATCTCCTTTTCCAATGGTAGAAATAATTCCTTTGTGAATGCTGCGTGATATAGAGTGAGCACAAAACGGCCAGAACAATCAACTTTTCTTCTTTCACATGATCCCCGATAAGCAGAATAGTGCTATGTTTCTACATTTATATCTCTACGTGAAATAAAAGCAGAATTATAATTAACCCGGTAAAAACCCTTACACCACCTTTGTCTTTTTTTTTTTTTCCTCTTGGTCCAAAGCCTATAAGAACTCTTTTAGAGTGAAAGTTGAAAAGAAAAAGGTGAAGGGAAATCCCTAAACATCCCCGAGGAACAGAAGATGTGAACCTATGAAGAACACAGCTGTTCTGCTAATCCTGTAAGGTTAGAAAAAAAGGATGAAATGAATTGAAAGTCATCAAAATAATTTAGAGAAAGCATAAAAATTATTTATTGGTTGACTAAGCTGTTAATTACTGCTGGTTATGTACAGTACAGTTTCTCATGTCTGGGAAACAATAGAAAGGAAGAGAGAGAAGGAGGAGGGTGGGAAGGAGGGATGGAAAAGTTCAATACCGGCTCAAGGAAGTCTCTTTTGCTAGACGAGATAAATTAGATGTGATGGAAATTGCCATAAAGAGGATCTGGGTAGGTCTGGATCTTTAATAACTTGGTCTGTAATCACGGTCAAATCACTTTTCCTTGAGATCATTTTCTCGTCTGCAATAGATCAGTAGTTTTCAAATTGTGCTGCCACAGAACAGTGCTGATCCAGAAGCTAGACTAATGAATGATGGGGATCTCTATACAACTCACAGAAAAATGAAGTAAAAGAAAATGCTCCCCATCTGCTATAGTTTACTTATTTACATTTATTATAGCAATTCCTGCATTGTGTGGACTTTTCTGAGCATCCACAACCATTTCTTGGATTTGAGATATCAATAAAAAATATTTTTCTTGATTTTAAGATTTTTCTTTTCAACTTTCAAAAAACCTGTGGCCCTGCTGCCACGTGTCCGGTGGCTGAGCTTTAGCAAATGACAAAGTAAACTAATGAAGAGGAATAAATAGTAATAGAAGAACTTAGATACAATTAATCATACTTAGGTTTTTTATTTCAAATGATCACTGTTGATTTTTAAGATTTGTTTACATAGTAATGAATTTCTTTCATTATGTGTGCATATTCTGCTTTTGATTTCCTGGGCTAGATAACTAACTCTTGACTCCAAATTTAAGGCTCTTCACCTATGCCATCTCACATTAAAACTTTAAGAACACAATTCATATTAGCTTGCAGTTACAGATCTTCATGTTCTTTACATGCATTAAAAAAAATCCTCATAACTACAACACTGTAAATCAACTACACGCCAATGAAAATTAATTTTAAAAAATCCTCATAGCAATTCTATAAGTATTTAATCATACTTCTTTTACAGATGTGGCAACTGACACACAGAGCCCAGGATTATCACTTGTAAGAGCAGGAGTTGGAAACTAGTGAGTAGATGTTCATTGTTAGAGCTGGGTCTGTCTTTAGTATAAACATTAAATCAATAAACACTCTCTTAAAATCTGCACCTTAAAAAACAGAAAGATACTAAAAAATAAACTTGTTCCAAACACTTAAAAGAACATGCATCCAATGACTAACTTCTGTGAAATACTGTTTTTAGCGCTTGCTGGGAAATTAAACCTCAACATAATAGACAGGAGAGAATATGTGTAGATTACATTTTATCCTGAGCATAAGAAATCTACAAGGGTCAGTCATTAGGTAGTGGGTGGTAGATGCAAGGTCAAGTTAGCTTGGTGCTGACAGTTATTACCCAAAATCTGTTCTAGAAGCATGGAACTCTGGATAAGGCTGTTTGGGAAGCTAAATGAATGGATGCAAAAATTTCTAGGTTTTAATTGATGATTAATAAAATCATATATATGTATATTTACAAATTAGACAAACATTTGATTTTGATAGTCTTTATGATAGAAGAGAAATCTTGTGGGACGTCCCTGGTGATCCAGTAGCTAAGACTCTGGGCTCCTGGTGCAGGGGTCTCAGGTTTAATCCCTGGTTGGGGAACTAGATCTCACATATGAAAACTAAAGATCCCAGGTGCTGCAACTAAGACCTGACTCAACCAAATAAATAAATATTTAAAAAAAGAGAGAGAGGGAGAGAAATCTTGTGCTAGCAAACTTTCTTTGGAAGTTCTAAAGTTTTATCTTTCTAACTGAAAAAGAGATTCATTGTACAAATGTTTAAAAATCTAAGAAGCCACAGCAGAAAATGATATATAATGTACACATAATTACATCACCTAGAAAAAATTACATCACCTAAAAACAATTACATCACCTGGAAAAAACTAGTGAACATTTTGATTACATTTTTCTAATAATTATTCAATGCCTAGATATACACAAATATTTACAAATACAGGACAGTGTTATTATATTGTTTCAAAATCTGTTTTTATCCTTATCAAAAATCATGTAACTATCTCACTATCATTTAATTTTTCTTATAGAATTTATAGATATATAACTCCCTACTGAGACTTCCCTGGCAGTCCAGTGGTTGGGACTCGGCACTTCTGATGCAAGGGGCACAGATTTGATCCCTGATCAGGGAACTAAGATCCCACATGCTTCGGAGTACCGCCAATAAATAAATAAATCTTCCTGTTACATAGATGAACATAATTTAACAATCACTTGTTGTTGGGTATTAATGCCATAATTAAATCCTTTGTACAAAAAATTTTGATGATAGTTATGAGTTTTCCCAAGTCAATTTTTAAAAATTAAATCCCTGTGTTAAAGACCTCTAATACATCAAGAAAGATTGAAATTTTTCATATTCCCACTAACAGAGAACTAGAGGATCTATTTTTCCATATCTTCAAGAAATGGGAATTATATATATGCTTAACAAATGGAAAATGTAAATATACATACAGATATATATATACATATATATATATGCAGTATATATTCTAATTTTTAGGTATAAAAGAGCATCAGAGCTTTCATTCACACAACTGATAAAGATAACCTTTTTTCATATAAGTCATTGGAAAATTTCCTTTGATAATATTTGGTAATGTTTTTGAGACTATGTGGAAGTCTAGATTTCAAAATCTAAGAGTAGAAATTAGGAGAACTGGATTTTAGTCTTCTTTACATTATTAGGGTTGGAAGATCTTAAATTAACTCACTGGTCCTAAATTTCCTTTTATATATAAAATGTACTCATAATACTTATTCAAATATTCCTATTGTCCCTGTAAAAAGCAAATTAAATTATCTTTGTGAAAACCAGATACGGTGACACTATTCTATTAGCAGTATTAATAAGACACATTAATAATTACTAGATACAAGAAAGTGGGTTCCACCATTTAACTTTAAAATGTTTTGAAATACTTGAACAGATAATTGACAATTCAGTTCGAACAAAGCAGTCAATACCATAGTTCAGTCAGTTCAGTCGCTCAGTCGTGTCCAACTCTTTGCAACCCCATGAACCGCACCACGCCAGGCCTCCCTGTCCATCACCAACTCCTGGAGTCCACCCAAACCCATATCCATTGAGTCGGTGATGCTATCTTACCATCTCATCCTCTGTCATCCCCTTCTCCTCCTGCCCTCAATCTTTCCCAGCATCAGAGTCTTTTCAAATGAGTCAGCTCTTGGAATGAGGTGGCCAAAGTACTGGAGTTTCAGCTTCAACATCAGTCATTCCAATGAACAGCCAGGACTGACCTCCTTTAGGATGGACTGGTTGGATCTCCTTGCAGTACAAGGGACTCTTAAGAGTCTTCTCCAACACCACAGTTCAAAAGCATCAATTCTTTGGCGCTCAGCTTTCTTTATAGTGCAGCTCTCACATCCATACATGACCACTGGAAAAACCATAGCCTTGACTAGATGGACCTTTGTTGGCAAAGTAACGTCTCTGCTTTTTAATATGCTGTCTAGGTTGGTCACAACTTTCCTTCCAAGGAGTAAGCGTCTTTTAATTTCATGGGTGAAGTCACCATCTGTAGTGATTTTGGAGCCCAGAAAGATAGTCAGCCACTGTTTCCACTGTTTCCCCATCTATCTGCCATGAAGTGCTGGGACTGGATGCCATGATCTTAGTTTTCTGAATGTTGAGCTTTAAGCCAACTTTTTCACTCTCCTCTTTCACTTCATCAAGAGGCTCTTTAGTTCTTCACTTTCTGCCATAAGGGTGATGTCATCTGCATATCTGAGGTTATTGATATTTCTCCTGGCAATCTTGATTCCAGCTTCTGTTTCTTCCAGCCCAGCGTATCTCATGATGTACTATGCATATAAGTTAAATAAGCAGGGTGACAGTATATAGCCTTGACGTACTCCTTTTCCTATTTGGAACCAGTCTGTTGTTCCATGTCCAGTTCTAACTGTTGCTTCCTGACTTGCATACAGGTTTCTCAGGAGGCAGGTCAGGTGGTCTGGTATGCCCATCTCTTTCAGAATTTTCCACAGTTTATTGTGATCCAAACAGTCAAAGGCTTTGGCATAGTCAATAAAGCAGAAATAGATGTTTTTCTGGAACTCTCTCGCTTTTTCGATGATCCAGCAGATGTTGGCAATATGATTTCTGGTTCCTCTGCCTTTTCTAAAACCAGCTTGAACATATGTAAGTTCACGGTTCACGTATTGCTGAAGCCTGGCTTGGAGAATTTTGAGCATTACTTTACTAGCGTGTGAGATGAGTGCAATTGTGCAGTAGTTTGAGCATTCTTTGGCATTGCCATTCTTTGGGATTGGAATGAAAACTGACCTTTTCCAGTCCTGTGGCCACTGCTGAGTTTTCCAGATTTGCTGGCATATTGAGTGCAGCACTTTCATAGCATCATCATCTTTCAGGATTTGAAATAGCTCAACTGGAATTCCATCACCTCCACTAGCTTTGTTTGTAGTGATGCTTCCTCAGGCTCACATGACTTCACATTCCAGGATGTCTGGCTCCAGGTGAGTGATCACACCATCGTGATTATCTGGGTCGTAAAGGTCTTTTTTGTACAGTTCTTCTGTGTATTCTTGCCACCTCTTCTTAATATCTTCTGCTTCTGTTAGGTCCCTACCATTTCTGTCCTTTATTGAGCCCATCTTTGCATGAAATGTTCCCTTGGTATCTCTAATTTTCTTGAAGAGATCTCTAGTCTTTCCCACTCTATTGTTTTCTTCTATTTCTTTGCATTGATCACTGAGAAAGGCTTTCTTATCTCTCCTTGCTATTCTTTGGAACTCTGCATTCAAATAGGTATATCTTTCCTTTTCTCCTTTGCTTTTCGCTTCCTTTCTTTTTACAGCTATTTGTAGAAAGTGAAGAAAACCACTAGACCATTCAGGTATGACTTAAATCAAATCCCTTTTGACTCTACAGTGGAAGTGAGAAATAGATTTAAGGAACTCTGCATTCAAATAGGTATATCTTTCCTTTTCTCCTTTGCTTTTCGCTTCCTTTCTTTTTACAGCTATTTGTAGAAAGTGAAGAAAACCACTAGACCATTCGGGTATGACTTAAATCAAATCCCTTTTGACTCTACAGTGGAAGTGAGAAATAGATTTAAGGGACTAGATCTGATAGACAGAATGCCTGATGAACTATGGACGAAGGTTTGTGACATTGTACGGGAGGCAGGAATCAAGACCATCCCCAAGAAAAAGAAATGCAAAAAAAAAGCAATACCATAGTATGTATATGTATATATACACACATATATATGTATATATGGTTTGTATATTACAGAACTTATAGAGATCATTTAGAAGTTCTACATTTTCTAAAATTCTTATAAGTCAATTTACTATTGCCATCCTTTCAAGGTGATTTCTGAGTGTATGTCTTATGAAAAAATATTCAGTGATCTTAATTTTATATCTAGGTTTTTAACATAGTATGAGGCCATTTTTCTGTTTAATTACAAAATCTTCATAAATAATTTTAAGCTGCTTAATATGTCATAGTGAGGATTTATTGACTAACGATTCCTCTTCTCTTAGTCACAAGTTACTCTCAATTGTTTATTTTACCTCTATCATTTTACATTTTTGACTGTTTCCTTAGGGTAGGTTCTAAGAGGTGGAATTAAGGGAACAAAAAGTGTGAACATTTTAAGACTTTAAGTATGTATTGTTAAATTGCACTAAAAAGCCTTGTGCTAATGTTTAACTCCTCTGAGAATGTATAATGTAAAGGCTTACTTTGGGGTTATACTAGAGACCACTAGACCATACAACCTTTTTCTTATTTTTTAAATTATAAAAATGATTCCTGTTTGTACACCAAAAAGTAATTCAAACACTTTCTTTTACACCTTTCTCATTCCTTACCATTAAGAGTTTGGCAGGTATATTTTCAGGCTAATTTTTTAATCCAAAATCTTTTTTTCTTTATTCTAGTTTTAATAATAAATTTCTTTTGATGTGTATTGAAAACTTACATATAAATAGCCCATCAGATCTGTGATTTCAAGGGTATTATTATTTTTGATGGCGATAAGATTTTTTTAAAGTTTATTTAAAAATAATATATGTTAAATAAATAACAGTACAAATAGTATGGAAGCATGTCAAAACAAAAGAAAGAAAGAAATCAGAATGATAACTTTTAAGAAGCTGTGTTCCTGACTGGGTTACATACCTTCTCTGAGCTTCAGTTTGAGTGTGAGTGGTAGGAATCTGGAAATACTGGTGTGTCTGCTGGATGTGATGCCTCAAAAAATGGCCAGTCTTTCAGCTATGTCTTTTTCTTATGAATTTCGGTTAATACAATCATAGATGGTCTAACACAGCTCCTTCTTCCTAAAAAGATCTTCTGTAGTTAGAATTTCATGTTAAATTTTAAGTTAAGGGAAGACATTGGCTTTAAAATAAAATCCCCAAATTTTAACAGAATATTACTGCCTAATAACTCTGTAGTATAAACAAAACTGTTTAATGTTTCCTTATTGGCCAATGTCCTGTATTGTTTTCAAGTGAGTAAAAGTCTAAAGTTCTGTATAAGTCCACATAATGGGATTTTAAAGCCAACGGTTCCTGAAGAACATCATGCATTTAGACTTTGACTTATTGTCTCTTATTCATCTTTGTACCGCTCGTATTCAGCTGAGTATGATGAACAAATGCTAAACAAATATTCAATTGTTGATGCGTATTCCACTGAATGTTCCATACTACAGAACCTAGTTTAGTAGAACGGTAAATTTAACTTCTACCATTTGGGGAAAAGACTTAGAAAAAAGAAAAATTAGAACATTGGTATTGAAACATCTTTGTTATCCACAGGTATATATGCAAAGATTCATGTAGGGTAAGTTTAACATTAGTTATTGCAATTTCTCTTCCTTTGAGAGATATTCAGAATCATGAATTATCTGTGTTTGTCTTCTGCCAGTCACTTCTTGCTAGGCATGGACACCAGTCAACTAGTTACATGTGTTTAGATTTGGGTTTATGAGAAAATACTGATTTTTCTGTAAGGGATCAGAAAGATGCGTTAGCACTTCACTTATTTGATATCTGAAGTCCATAGTTATCCAATTTAAAGTCTTAAAAAAACTTTTTAAAGACTAATTTTCAACAAGAGTAAAAGATCTTGAAAATTCAAAATAAATAGCCCATTGAAAATAATAAATGCAAATAGTAAAATGACTATAGTGAATTGAATGGAAAAGTAGTTTTACATAGGGCAGGAAGGAAAATACCTCCAAGTTCAAGAGGTGTGTGGTCAAACGTTTAAAAGATGAAATATTGTTTTGCTAAAATCATCAGTTTGAACAGTTTTCCAGCTGAAATTTAGAAAGTGGGATTTATAAAGTGGAATTTTTTTTTGCATAGTTTTCAGGAAGCAGGACATTTTTTTACATGATATAATGTCAGTATTGAACCAATGACATTAAAACATTTATTCACTCTTGTTTCAGTTGAAATTCTATCTTTTTAATGGAGCTTCTGGACCAACTCTTCCTTCTTTCCATGATTCCTTCCTACAGGCGATAGACATCCCCTTTCCTTTCACAAACACTTTTCTTTGAGAGGTTTGGGTGTTTTCCTTTCCTAACCTTTAAAAACCAAAATGATTTATAGATTATCCCTATCCTGCTAGGGTTGGGCAAGGAAGTGGATCATATTTGCATGGGTCACTTTGATTATAGGACTCCACTATTTCTTAAACTAAAATTGCAAGATTTATTATTCTATTAATGCTCATAAAGGTACTCTTCTGATGAGCCATAATTTCCGTTTATGAGGAGTGTGTATGCTAGTCATCCATGATAAGGGAGAAGAAGGTCCGGGCTTCCCACATATTCCTATTTCCTGGAACATAAACAGAGTCCTGAAATACCGTATGACTCCAGGGAAATAATGGCATAGGGTACAGTAACAAAAGGCAAATTTCACGGAGTCAACATGTCCTCAGGAGACTTGCTTCACATTGTTGCCTGTGTACAAAATCTAAGCTTTTCCATTTTAATTAGGAATTTTAGAAATTAACCCTCCTGGTGGAGGAGAGAGCCCACCAATGAGGCTTATATTATCTTTGTGAATATTCTTAGGGAATGAAATAGCAGGAGGTGTGAACTTTCTCCAGTTTATCTTAATGGTCTGCTAATGGCAAAGCATAATTACAGTTACTTAAGCGCCAAGTCTGTCAAGGTTTTCACTAAAATCTTCAGCTTCAACACTTTACTTGAGTGACCTAGCTTTTATTTATCCAAATAACTTTATCATTTGAAAGAAAACCGCCCCCAATAAAAACCAGCAGGCAACAAAAAAGCACATTCCCCCACCATGTTTATTTCTTTCATGTTACTTTCTTTCGATTATTTTTAGGTGGATAGTTCAGGCACTCGTGACTTCAAAAAATGTCGAAAAATTTGTGTATGGTGTCATGAATTGAATTTTTAGCCTTCTCACATTCAAAACCCAGGGCTATGCGGGAGTTTTCCAGTAGCTTGCTGCACGGCTTTGGGAAGTCAGTTTGCTTCTGAACCAGAAGATGGGTCTTCTCAGGAGTATTCTGTATTTGGAATGGAAACTGAGCCATTATCCCTTTCGCCCAAAGCGCCCATTTGAGAAGCCCGAAAGCCACCTATCTCTCCATCGGTCTCTGGATCTCCTCGCTGCCTTTGTCCCTTCTAGACGTGGAGGGTTGGAGAGGAGGTTCAGTTTCCAAGGATTGGAGCGTTTGAAGGGCGGGGCCATCTCCAAGTCCATCTCCCCTTTTTGTCCTCTTCTCCTGGGACGGGAGGGAGGAGCCAGGTCCCCCAGCGGCCGGTTCGGGAGCTATCTCGGTCGCTCGAGGTGAGTCTGAAAGGGCGGCAGCCCGTTTAATTGCAGCGCAGGTTAATTTCTTGAGTTCACCGCAGTCGGTCCGCCAGCCGCTTCCCCGGTCTTTGCCAAGTGGGTTTATGAGGTCTGAGGCGTGTTGGGGCGCGCTCACGTTCTCGCGAAAGGCTCCTCCCCAGGGCTCATTCCCCGACTGCTGGAAGCTCTTTGGTGCCCCAGGAGCCCTGCGTTTCCCCTGACCTCGTCGCTTCCTCCTCTCTCCGCACCGCCGGGTTCCCCGCGCCCCTGCCCCCCTGACCCCAGGGAAGGGCGGCCCCCATCTTAGGACTTCCGACCCAAGCCATCCCAGAAGGTACCTTCACGTCGATGAAGATTTTATCACAGCCTCCAAAACCCGACAGTGATAGGAGCTTTCAACCCGAAATACGATTGTTATTTTCCCGGTGCAGAGCTTGACAGAAAAAGTCAGCTTTTTATTAAAGACAAAGAGGTAAATTATCAGCCGGGGCAGTGGAGGGACGATGGAGACCTGGCGCGCTTCCTCTCGGTGCCACGAGGAATTTACGGGGGAGCGGCGGCCAGCGCTCAGACATCCCTGGGGTCCTGTGGGGGAGGAGCTCGGGGCAGAAGGACTTCCCCAGGTCCCTCCAGCACCTGGAAGGGGGAGTCCTCCAAGTCGGTACAAAGCCAGGGTCATTTCCGTCCTGCCGAGTCTTACCGTCCTCCTCGCTCCTTTCTCGGATTCCCGTTTCCCTTTCGCCTCAGAGCTTTTCTCCTCCAGGTTTTCCTCTCCCTCCTTTTTCTCTTCCCTCTCCCTCCCCCCTCCTTTCTTCTCCACCGCACGCGTAGAGTGTCAGTTATTTATTTATTTATCACCCCCGCCATCAACACCCTTTTAGGGCTCCCAAGATTTTCAGTGTGAGTGGGAGGAGAAAAGGGCAGGAAGTGTTGACTGGAAGGGGTTGAAATCGTGCCTCTGGGTGAGAGATTCTGCCCCGGAATAAACGATTGGGGAAAAGCTGGGGAAAGGAGTCAGATCTGTTTATAAAACCCCGCTATCTGGTGGGAACCAACTCCGCGCGCGTCTCCTCCTCCCCTTTATTGTATGGGTTTGTGGGGATGTCTGCCCGGACTGCTGTTGGGGGTGGGTGGGGTGGGGGGAGGTAGTGAGTATTACAGAGGACAATCTCGCCTTGGATCCTCTACACCGCGCCTTCTCCACCGGATGCGCGCTCCCCAATGCAAAGGAATCCAGCAACATCCCCCGATTCAGACGCGGACAAAAGAAACTTTAATTAAGGTCTCTGCCCCGCGCGCTGCGTGTTTCTCTCTCTCTCGAGACTGTTGATGTCCAACTCGAGGATGCGAGAAATAGAAATGGTACAAGCAGCCCATGCCCTTGAACTTCAATTGCTTCTGACTTGCTGTATTGATTTTTTTATACTGTAGGCACCACCTCCCTCCCCCTCCCCCCATCAAATGAAAGCCTTAGGAGACATTGGACTTAGAGAGGAGGGTAAACGCACTCCTTTGCAAAATAAATAGTTCAGAACGATTTGTGGGAAATTACACCAAATAAAAATTCAAGGTGTGAAAGCTCCATCTTGGTTCTCTTGTCTTCAACACCATGACACCTTATCATTAGGAGCTCTGATTGTTACTTTCTCAGCCTTTAGATGATCAGCCAGAAAGTGCAAACAACGCCGGGCTGGAGGGTGTAAAGTTATTTAAGTAGGCTTTTCCCCCCCTTTTGGTGCGCCGTCAAAACACTTTACAAGTTAGGAAAAGAAAGTGGTGGTTCCGAGGCTCAGAATGATGGGTTCTTTCGTTCCCCCGCCCCCCCCATATCAGAAAAGAAATAAAATGCACAGTGAGTCTTTATTTCGGAGGAGAAGACTTCAAAATACGTGCCAGTAATGGACAATTTGAGCTTTTCACTGGAGATACTCACACCGCAAGCTGGAAAGGGATTAAAAAGCCCCACGTGGTTGATCAGGGTTTAGACTTGCAACCTCTAGTTCCCCGTGTATGTTCTTTTGCAAAGATTGGCCTCTAGATGGATGCGTGTGAGGGACTCGCTGGGGCCAAGGCTCGGCGCCTCGGGCAGGGCTGATGGTGGGAGCGCTATGAGCGGCAGGGCAGGGTCCTCACTGGGGGCTTCCTCTGCCGGCCGGGGCGGCCGGGTGCCTCCGGGACGCGAGCGCGCACGCCTCAGTCCGGCCGCCGCGCTCCTCGCACCGCCTTCTCCGCAGGTCTTTATTCATCTCATCTGCCTCTTCCCCTTCTCCTCCTCCTCTGCCTCCTTCTCCTCCTCTTCCTCCTCCTCCTCCACCACCTCCTCCTCCGCCGCCGCCGCCACCGCCTCCTCTTGCATCTCACTGGCCTGGCTCTGTGTTGCTCTGAGTGACAAAGACAATGTCCCAGCCTTAACTTTGCAACCACCTTGCCTCCTTCTGGGGTTCAGCGAGGGGGAGGGGGGACAGCAGCCGCAGCCTCAGCATCTCCTCCACCTTCTCCTTCTGCTCTTCTCCAGCTCTTGGATAATTCTTCCCGTTCCCCCCCACCTCCAGCCCTTTCCTCATTTCTTTCTTTCTTTCTTTCTTTTTTCTTCTTCTCTCCCGCACGTTGTTGTTGTTATTAGAAAGGCTTCGCGCACCCCCTGGTGCTCCGGCGTTTTGTGTGGCAGAAGATTGTCTGCCTTCTCTCTTTCTGTCTTGCTTTCTCTCTCCCTCTGGTTGCTCATTATTCAGAGAGAGACACAGAGGGAGGGAGAGAGAGAGAGAGCGCGCGAGGGAAAGGGAGAGGAGAGAGAAGAGGAGAGAGAGAGGGAGAGAGTGAGAGGGAGAGGGAGGGAGGGAGAGAGAGGGAGAGAGAGAGAGACGGATATCTCAGGTCATCTGCAGCTGCAGCGAGTCTGAGGAGCCGAGGAAGGCAGGGAAGATGGCGATCCTCCATTGCTGAGACCCGGCAGAAGCACATGAGACTCCCAAACAACTTCCACAACAATAACCCGAGCAGGAAGAGGAGAAAGAGAAAGAGGATAAGGAGGCGGTGGGGCTGGAGAACCCGAAACACCTCCCGGCGCCGGGACGCTTCTTCTGTAAGTTACTGCAATTAACCAGCACCTCGGGGTGGTCCGAGTGCTGCGGGGAGGAGAGCGCGGGGTGGTGGAGGCACAAACGCGCTCATTCATTCGGCCGAGGAGGGTTGGTGGAGCCGGGAGGAGAGGAAGTCCCCTGCATGGACTGGCTGTTGGGAGAGGAGAAGAAGCGAGAGAGAAGAGGGGGAGGAGGAGGAGGAGGAGGGAGAGAGAGCTGGAGGGGGAGGAGGAAGAGGAGGAGGAGGAGAAGCGAGGGAGGAAGAGGAGGAGAAGGTGGTGGTGGTGGCAGTGGAGGTGGCTGTGCTTTTCCTGCTGGCTGCTCCTTCTGCTGGGGGGCGGGGGGGAGCGGAGCGCTGTGGCTTAATTAATTTCGTGTAGTTCTAGGGAGAGAAGAGAAAATGAAAGATGAGTGAGAAGAGAGCCGGAGGCTTAGGACGGATGCTCCGGGTGTGGGGACAGGAGTAGGGACAGAGAGGGGGGCGGAGGGCGGGAGTCGAGGAGACCTGAGCCGAGAGAGCCAGAGGGAGCGAGCGAGGGGCAGAGGAGGGAGCGCTCCCGGCCGCCCCGACCTGAGCGGGTTGACCTCTTTCTTTCTGTCCCTCTCCTTCTTTCCCCCTCTGTCTGCCTGTCCCCAGCCCGATGGCAAAGCCGTGCGGATTGGCACCCCCCCTCTTCCTCAGGTATTTGGCTCTCTCTCTCTCTCTCTCCCCGAAGTTGGGATGCGGGGTCGGGATGTGTCGGGGGGTGGCGGCGGCGGTGGTGAGCAGAGAGGCGAGGAGCGGGGGGCGCCGGCCGGGTGGCGGGGCGGTGGGAGGGGGGGCGCAGGTTCAGGAGCCGCTGAGGAGCTGTCTCCAGGCTGGGGGTTCAGAAGCGTCTGGTGGAGGAGACAACGGTTTCTGGAGAGGAGAAGCCATTACACACGCTTGGCTCTCCTCTGAGGAAGGGAGAAAGGACCCCCAGGCAGAGGCCCGGGGGTCGCCTGACTCCTGGTGCAGTTCCCAGGGGTCTGCCCTCCTTCTAGGCGCGAGGGGAAGCCGCAGCCGCCCCCCATTGGAGCAGCCCCTCTCTTTCCCTTTCTTTATCTCCCTGTCCTCCATTTGCAAGCTGTCTGCTTTGGTTCCAGTCCAGACTCCAAAACACAAAGCTTCTTCTCACGTTCATTCTCCAGGCTTTTCACCATTCCTGGAGGAACCCTCATTTTCTTTTCATTGTAGCTTCTAACCTACAGAGAGGGAGGGAGGCTGCCTGGAGTTCCTTTTATATTCCTCCCCTACTTAAAAAAAAAAAAAAAAAGTTTCATTTTTAAGCACGCGTCTGGGATGGGAAAAGACCAACCAGTTGGGGCTTTCTCCCAGGGCTCCCGGGGGCTGTGTCTGAGTGTCTGTGTTGGCTGTTTGGTTTGCTTTGGTTTTGTTTCTGGAGGTGGCTTGCAGGATTTTTGAGGAAGTAACTAGTTTGGTTGAGAGCTGGGAACTGAGTCAGGTAAGCCCGTGTCATGTTGTAACTCCACCAGAAAATGGAGGAGAGCGGGTTTCCAGGAGACAAAGCTCAGAAGTGTTTATAAAATTATGGATGTCTCCATTTTGAAGCTCTGTTGGTGATGGCTGGAAGAGGAGGCTTGCCTGCCTTCTCCTTCTCCCTTTCTAGGGGGCGAATCTTGTGGTGGTTCCTCACTATCTGTTCATTATGCAAGGAAATGAGGGGCTTGGAAGGGCTTCTCAGAAATTTCTCCCACCCAAGGAGTACTTTCACAAGTTATGGAGGCATTTGTTTCCATTTTAAAGTAAACTTTTGGAATTTTTTTCTCTCCTTTTGAGTGGACCTGTAGGGTTTTGACTTCCTTTGGGAAAGGCAAGGCAAAAAACCTTAAACATTTTTCCACTGAGGTCCTTCACAGAACTTTTAAGCTGCTCCAGGTCTCCTGCAAGTCACCAGGAAATGTGATTTCCTCCTTGTGAAGATGGTGGTGGCCCTGAGCTGAGATTTTTGGAGTTCTGGGGCTTGATTATCATCATGTTTTGATGCACTGCAAGACTTTATTGTCTGGTTGGGGTTGATTTCTGCAAAACAACAGCAGCAACAGCAAATCTTGCAAGATCTCAGAGGAACTCTTTAAGACTGGCTGACACCAGTTTCTGGAAGGTCTACATTTCTTTTCAGGATGCTCCATTTGTGTATTAGGCCTTCTTTTAGTTCCTTTGTTTTCCCTCTTCCCTTCCATTCTGCTGTTTGTTTGTTTTTTTCCCTTTTCTGTGTTCTCAAGTACTGTAAGTCTTCAGGAATATCAGATGTCTTCTTAACAATGTCACTATGGAAACAAAATTTTAAAATATTATGTCAGTTGAGAAAACCTTCTGTCCAGGTAGCTTCACCTTTCTAATTGGGAGGAATTTATTAGTCTTAGAGGAAGACATTTTGTAAGGATGATTTGAAGAAAGGACCCAAATCTACCCAGTCCACACACAAACTGATTGGAGTTCTTCACGGATTGGTTCTAGAAAATGTATGAAATCAATCCCAGTAAAGAACTAAATCCTGAAATGCTTGAGGAATTTATAAAAGCCAACCATGAAGATGTTGCTTTTCCATTAGGTAAGGTAGCCATCTTGAGGATGAGGGAAGATGTTGGAAGAATTTTAGATGGACTCTTGAAGATAGGTGAGGAATGCTCCACAGTGGAATGGAGGAGATTCAGAACCAGTTAATTTATTGTAAGGAGGCTGATTGGACCTTGTTTTCAACTAAGGAGGAATATAGAAAGGTACCAGCTTCAACAGAAATAAGGAACACATTGGTGAGCGACTTATACCAGATTTTTTCTGGCTTTGCTTTCTCATTATATGTCAGATTTGTGGGTGTGTATAAAGTTCTTTATGTCTACAGTATTTTTGTGCAGATCAAGGTGGTTTTAGATTCCAGATGTAATTATATTCTGTTGAGTGACTGAGAGCAGTGTCATTCAGTAAATGCACCGTGCTGTATATGACAACATCACATTTTTTGAACCAAACTGTTGTGTCATTCATTGAGGGTTATTGTTCTTCTGAGAGGTGTGAAAGGAGAGGAGAAATACATGGTTCTTTAGCTGATAATTGTCCATGGTCAATGAAGTAAAAACCCTGCTTTTGCAGACATAGATGTATGGTTTTCAGGATTCTCAGTTGATGTGTATACTCATTTAAAAATACTTCTCTTCAGAGCTCTGTTTCTTTATTAAAAACCTAGGGCTCTCCAAGAGCACTTAAAAAAAAATCTTACTTGCAATCATACCTTTAATTACTCATGTTTGAACGTTATTTTTGATATAACTTTTGCTCTTAAGTAGAATGTCATTAATGTTATATTTAAATTTGCTAATGTATATATGTATATATATGCATGCTACATGTTCAAACTCAGAAGTTCAAATGCGATGGGATAAAAGGAGTTATTTGGGGAAGTAATTACCAGATAATTTTGCACCTAATTAACCATATATGTTTATGTAAACATAAATAAATTATTTGTTGATCTTGAAGCAAACTTCTATGATATCTTTGTTGTTGTTGATGCCAGGACAACCGGTTAATTACTTCTCTCAGTGGGGGGAAGAAACTGACAAACTGGTTGCCAGTCTAACAGTTTGACTCATATTTTTTACTTTGTGACCAAATATTTTGGTGTTTTTGTATGTAGACAGCCTTAGAGCTGAGCTTTTCTGGAGGGAAAAAAATTAGGTATCTAAGAGGCATTTTGGAGTTTACGAATGTGTTCCAGCCTGAGACTCATCCATCTCGGATGCTCATCACCAAGAGAAGCACCATTATATTCAAGACATGGTTTCTTGCTTTTTTCTAGATATGTGCATTTGAAATGGGACAGTTACTTTGGATAAACCATCATGAAAGAAATAAAGTGTCCAATGGAACCTTCTCATTTGATGTTAAAACTCAGAGATCCTTTTTTTGAGACACCAAGTTGATAAGGCTTGGTAGGCAAGCTTTTGCCTAATTTGCTCTGATATAATCACAGAGAGAAATCATTCTGGAGACTGTGTGAACTGTGATGTACCCTGCCATAAAAAATATTCTTGTTGGGTCGTCGGATTCCATAATCTTTCTCCTATTCGATTTATGTCCACTTAATTCATTGATCACATTCTCCCAGGACTTGGTTTTTTCCCTTAATCTTTGGAATTGGAGATAACTTTTAGATGAAAACATTATATATATATATATACACACACATATATGTGTGTATATGTATATTCTTTTTTTCTAACAAGTCTTTTGTAAGACAATGGGGGAAAAAGAAATCCAACTCTACTAGTGGACTTTAAAGTATGTGTGGTAGTTTTCCTGAAAGGAAAGAATGGTAAAGTTGCCTTGGGAAAGAGTCCCGTTTTCTGTGTGATGGAGTTTAATAAGGTCTAGTCTGTCTTGGATTCCTTCCTAGTGTTGAGATTTCTTGGTTAAGGTAACCTTACTTATCTTCTTTGGTATGTGTCTTTATCAGTCTGCCTCTTGGGACAGAACATTGACAAACCTGCATTGAGTGTTTCGAGTTGACTGCTAGGAAACAAGCTATTTCTCAATGTCATACTCATAAATTAGGAAATAATAATGAACTCAAATTACAAAGGATCTGACATGGGTGGGTGATTGGTATATGGAAACTAAGGAAATTCAGAGGAAGTGGGGGGGAAATATTTCCAGTGTCTACTGCTAAAATCTAGTGAACTGACAAAAAAGTCATTATCCATGAGTGTGTGTGTGTGAAAGCAAGTATCTTGTGAAGTTCACATACTTAGGAAGTTGGTGGCTTTGAGAGAAACATTAGGTGGGTGTTGGTGACCTGTTAATTGATTATGAGAAAACAGAGAGGAAAGTAGATAATGTTAGAAGAAAATTCCTCTTTTTGTGTGATATGCCAAGACATCTGGCAGATGTTATGTTGGACCCTAAGGAATGGACAGTTTAATTTTAGCGCTAGCAAGGAAATGGGAAGTTCTAAGCTCTTTTAATAGCACAAGTCTTAGTTTGGGGAAGGTTGCTTAAAAAAAGAAAGGAAAAGAGGCATTTATTGTAAGATAAAGGAAGGCTGGGGAACATGGGGATTAAACTGAGATTTTGGGGGTGGTGGACAAGTGCATTATTTCCCAAGTAGAAATTAACACTAAAAATCATGTCAAGGCTGACTGCTTGATATCACCCTAAACAATGCATATGAAGTCAGAACTTCTCATTGAGTTGCTTTGTGCCTTAGAGAGATGTCTCCTTCACCTCTGCCCCTCCCCGGGCATTGTAAGGAGGAGGAAACTGGCACAGAGACCTTGCACAGGTCAGAAAGTTCATTTGTACCAGAGCCAGGCCTAGAACTCAGGTCTGTTGACTCCCACCCCAGTGCCCTTTCTACTGCCTGTAAGTGTAGCAGTTTGTGAAACACCGGCTCTCCTCTCCAGAGTGCAAGGCTGTCTCAGAAACCCTGAAACCATAGGCTAGTGGGGCAGGAGTATTGATTTTTGTTTAGTTGGTCTAGCATGTTGGGGAGCCTGGGGCTGAGCGTGGTCATTCACAGGAGTAGTACGCTCCAGAGGCCTGTTTTGTCTGTGGGACTTGTAGCTCTTGGGTTTGAAGCTGTGCTTTTCTTCTGATTGTCCTCCTCCCTGCACTTCTGTCATCCAGGGATGAGGAGTCCTTTTCAAATGCCCTTCTTTGGAAGTTTGTCTGGGTCTATTGCAACTTCCCGAAGTGCCCACAATTGGACTCTGAGGATCTGTTTTGCAACCTGGTACAGATTTCAACTGGCTTCTTGCAGAGATGCCATTTTGTAATACTGATGAATGGCCAAGAGAGTGAAATCCGGTCTTTAGCGATGACTGGTGGCTTCCCAGTGTTCCAGACTCATCTGAAAATGTGTCCTCCATGGATCTTATCGAGACCCAGTTCTCTCCTGCAGACCTGTGACTAGCTATTTCCCATGCCCCAGTAGACACGATGTCTTCCTTAAAATGCTGTTTGAAAGGCACGTACCACATTTAACCACGAGAGAGGGACGGGATAGTACTTGAAGGGTGATCGTGGGTTTCCATTCCCCATTCCACTTGGACAAGTGAGAGTAACTTTGTAAAGAAGAAGAGGGATGTTTGGAAGTTTCCACGTTTTCTAAGCTTCTTCCAAACGAAAGCATAAATTCTTAATCCAGGAGGCAGTCTGGAGAAGGTAGGGCTGTATGTGGACTTCTGGCAGAAACACAGTTAACGCTATAAACAGTTGGACCTCAGTGTGGCACTCCTCCAGATGAGTTGACTGTCGAAAATAAAATGTTCCAGAAGAACTGGGAGAACAGGAAAGAAGTTAAAACAGCATGGTTTGCATGCCAGTACTGAAGGAAGAAAAAAAGTGTGGGGTTGGATGGAGGGGGGGGATTGGAGAGAAGATAATTCTAAGTGGAACTGTCTCTGGGATTTATAAAAGGAGAAGACGTTTCCAAGTGAGGGGAAAAGGCATTTTTATGAATTTAGGTTGCATTGACAGTTTATTAGGAAGCTCTTTGGAATCTTTTGTCCCCTTGAACTTTGTATCGGGAGAACTGCACACACTGGGAATCTGGATTTACGTTTTCTGCTCTGAAATGCTGTTGTCAAATATATCTACTTTCTAAGGGATCCTGTCCTTAGCAGTTGACCCACGCCTAGGATTTGTAGCCTTGGGATGTGTGGCTCCAACACCAGGTTAGAGTTTTCAGGGCTTGGAAGGACAAGAGGTAGAGTAGTTTGGAGTGAGAGGTTCTCCTTATGTTCACCTGCAAAAGCATTGTGTTTTTTAATTCTGGTGAGCAGATGACTTGGTGTCTTCAAAGCATTCTTGCCTAATTCGTAGCTGGAGACAGTTTTTTTCTTCTTGAGTTATTCTTGGAGAGAAGGTTTCTTTTTGTGCCAGGTCATGGGTATTTTGGTATTGATTTCCTTGCTTTCATGTATTTGCTTGTGTAGTTCACTGCTTGTTGCTTCTGAATATTAAGAAAGCGCTTCTGTCAGGTCTGACCACAGCTTATCCCCCCAACTTCATTCAGAGAGCAGAGCCTGCTCCAGAGGGAAACAGGAAGATGAGGGGAGGGAGGGTACTTATTTGTCAAAAAAAAAAAAAAATCCTTGAAGGCTTCTTAATTCAAAAAGTGACTTGCCAGGCTTTCTAGTAGGTTTTTCACCAAGACCGAGCAAGGAAAGATGAGGAACATTCCACTAGCAAACCCATGGGTCCTGCTGAAAATGTTTTAGGATCACTTAGTGGGAAATGGAAGCATTTGTCTAAGATGAGGAGGCCAAGACTTACCTTTGGATGGAGATTGGTTTGAACACAAAAGGAGCTGGAAGCCCAGGCAAGACAACTGTGTCAGAGGTAATTAAGCCCAGGATCTGTGGAGAGGCTTAGCTGCCACAGAGCCCAGCTGGGGAAGGCCAAACTCCCTCCCTAAGCCCTCGTCTGGCCAGTTGAACCAGAACACTAGCTAAAGCCTTCGTATTTTGGAATTCTTCTCTTCCCCGTTCAGATTTTAAGACTGGGAAAGTCTTCAGTTTTGCTGCCCGTCAGCTGAGTGCTTTTCTCTTGAACTGGGAAATACCAGAGGCTGGGTGGGGGAGGGGTGGTGGCGAACTTCTCTGAGGGAACATTCTCCCCTTTTAACGTGACAAATGTGCCTCTAACGTTGTACTTATTAGTCAGACAATAATTGTGCGGTGGCACAATGTGGGATACTTGAAAGATGTTTGCTGCACAAAGGTTCCCATACTCACCTGCAGATTAAGAAATGGGTTTCTAAACCATCTCATTTCTCTTGCTAATGAAAAGCTTTGGAAAGCACCTGTGAATCAGAACTCCAGCTGCTTTCATGGTAGGGGAAGTTAGGCCTTGAAAGGATACACGGATTAGCCCGTCAGAAAAGCAAACAGTGGCATCAGCACAAGTAGAAAATAGACAGGGTTGTTAAGCTAACAGAAAAGTAGGCTAAAGCATTGCCATAATTACGTGGTGGAAATTTTCTGGGGAGGAGAAACTGCTTGGATAAGAGGAGAAGAAGGAGAAGAGAGGTGGGAGAATGATTGACAAGTCAGAGGAGAGAGGGCCGTCCTCTGGGAAGAGCCTACAGGAAGAAAGGCATTGCTTTTAAGAAAACAATAAAGCAAGTGGAAAAAGACCTTGTAATTTGGTACCTGTTGCACGTGAAATATGAAGACCAGGGCTCAGATCCACATTCTTTGGTCAGGCCTTATTGTAAAAAAATAGAATTGGTCTTGGGAGACAGTTTATGTGACTTTGGGGTTAAAAATACGGTGTTGCTGGTAAAGGACAGATGGAAGGTTGATGGAGCTGGTTAAGTAGATGTTGGTGGAGATTTTCCTGGAAAAGGAGCGAAGTAGAGAATAGAGCACAGCAGAAAGTAGCTGCATTATTAATGGGCAGAACATGCGATAGTCCTCGCTGAGGTTATCCACAGAGCTTCTCTACCTGTATTCTGGGTGTTAGAAGTGAGGCACAAGGAAGTGCTTATTTCAGAGGGGAAACGCCTGGGGCATGATGGCTACCTGAGTCCAGCTTGGGATTAAGCTGTTTGCTGGAGCCAGGCATCACAGGCTGGTCTGTCAATCCAATCCTGGCATTTTAATGTCCAAAATAAGGCCACCATGGTCCAGAATGTTCAGCTCTTCTAATCCTTAATTACATCATCCTCTGTGTTATGACCAGTAAGCCAAGCATCAGATCACCCAACCCAGACTGTACCCGATCTGGGGGTCCTCCCTGTGGGGTAAAAATTGAACACTGAGTTATAGGCTGAAGATGGCCAAAATGTAGATACCTGCTAGAGATTATGTAAAGATTTCTATAACAAAGTACTTATCACCCAGAAACTTTTCTGTTCAATGGTTTCTGTCTTAAATGGTCTTCTCTGAAGACTGTTAATTAGTATTTCATAATGATAACGGGGGAAGGGGTCTGGATGGAAGAGACCATTTTCATTTGAATGTCAGAGTTCAGCTTCAAGAACATCTGTCAGGGGGAGCAATGGGCAGGCAGTCAGGGGTTAGCAGATGCAAACTATTCTATTTAGAATATCCATTCTAAATAAACAAGGTCCTACTGTATAGGATGGGGAACTATACCCAATCTCCTGGGATAAACCATAATGGAAAAAGAATATAAAAAAAGAAAGCAAATGTGTGTATAACTGAGTCACTTTGCTCTAAGGCAGAAATTAATACAATACTATACTTCCATTGGAAAAAGAAACAAAAACAAATTTCTCCCCCTTCTGCTGTCAACTGAGTATTGTCCCTTCTAATGTTGGGCAAGAAGACCTTCCAAAAGGAGATTAAATATGATTGCTTCATCAAAAATTTCTGCCAACTTCTCTGTAGAGTGGGAATATCACATAAACCGTTAACAAAATGCTCATAGTTAATATTTAATACAAGGTAACATTTGTTTAACATTGAATATGAACCAGGGGCTGTTCGTATGGTAGAGAAGGCTGAGGTTTGGGGAAGTAAAGTAATTTACACAAGTTTCATGGAGATGTTTAATGGGGGAGCCAGGATGCACACAGGGGGACCACCTCCTGACTCTCAGCTGCTGGGAAGTGGCCTTGGTTATTACTTAGTGTGCTAATAGCTTATGTTCCTGATGGTTTATCTCTTCTAGTTGCTTATGCCAGGAGTATATCCTGGTGTTCTGGAAGGAAATCTGAGCTTAATGGAAAATTAATTGTAATATATTAGTTGATATGAGAGATATAACTTATTGTAATAGCTTGACAAAGTGTGTTTAACTAAAGAGTGCCCTCTCTTTGTTCTTCTGAGTTACAGAGGAGATGGTGGGGGAAAAAAAAAAAAAAACCCAAGAGACCATGTGGGTGGAAATTTAGAGAATAAATATTTAAAAATTGTACTGTATTGAACTCAGTATTATAACGTAATTATACACCTGGCTGTTTAAAAGGTGCCCCTCCCTGTTACAAGCAGAAAGATAATGCTGTGTGACATTTTTTTTTTAAGGAAGAGATGATGGTTTTTTCCCTTGTGAGGGCCCCTTTTGAAAGTCTCAGTGCCCTATGTTGGCTCTGGTTACTGGAAGCACAAGAACTGTTTTTCAAAAGCCACACCGACATATTTGAAAATTAGTTCCACTGTCTAAGAGTGATTTTTTGAAAATAGTGCCAATGCTCTTCAAAGCATGGGTGCTAGTATCCTCCAAGCCTTTAGTGATCACCATGTGCTCTATTTAGATCCTGGAGACATGATGGATGTTTTGGTTTTATTTGCCTCTCCCTGAAACATCACAGTACAGTAAGGAAGCTGTTGTTCAGGGATGACCACAAATGCCCTTAATAGAGTAACAAGCTGTACTAAGGGCCATGGAGCAGGTCCAAAAATCCCTCAGATATCTAGGACAGTAGCTTTTCTGTAGGACAGACAGTTGGGCGTTAATTGCTGAGTAGACTCTTTAACCTCCAGGCAACTCGTGGTGGTTTTCTAAAACCTTTTTAACTTTGCCATGGATCTTTTCAGGTGATCGTCTGTCCTTAGACAGACTCCGACCCAAAACCTGGCTAGGAGGATAAGCATGTGTCCTGTTTATGAAGTGTCCTAGAGGAGTCACAGAGCTACTCGTTTTTAACCTGTCATCTGTATCATTATCTACCAAACTTATCAGAACCATTGTTTTCTTAGATAAAAGCTAGTAATAGGGAAAAGCCTCAAAAACAACAACAAAAAACCCCAAACAAAAACCCAACAGATTACATAGCTGAAGAGAGTAAAATTGACCTGTACCAAAGCATGGGGTTCTCCAGGTGGAATTTCTAACATAAGAACCCCGCAAACACTCTCTTCAGCCTTCACCGTAGTGCCCAGACATCTAAGATGCTCCCTCACACCAGCCTGTCTCAAGGACCAGACCTTCAAATATTTCTTCAATTTTCCTCTTAATTCTTTGAAAGTCATCTCTCTAGGCTACCCTCTGGAGCACTGCAGAAAGTGTAGGTAAATTGAGTCAAGGTCTCTTTATGGGTGCAGTGACATCCACTTGGGAACAGGACATTGAATTTGAGAATACCCAAGAGCTAGGGAGGAGAGGGAGCTTTAGAGTGTGTTTGAGGAGGTAAATGTATAAAGTTTATGTATTTAGGGCTGGTGGAGAAATCTTCCATTATCCTGAAAAAAAAAACACAAAAAATCACTCATCTCAAGACAGATTGCATTATAATGTGAAAAAGCACATTGTATAGATCACATAAAATAGCATGTACTTAAGAGAACAGACCTGTATCCTTCCACTGGTGTGAAGTTCCCATCATGTTTTCCATCTTCTCCCATGGTCTTGCCTCTCATTAGTAATTTTGGGTGTGCTGAGCAGCAAAGTGGAATTGAAGAACAGATTTCAGCTGTCCCTGAATTTCATCCCCACCCCTTGGTTGCTTCTCATGTTTGAATCCCTCATCCAGTCTCTCTGACCAGTGGCTGTTGCTTGTTAATAGTGAATGAACATCACCCATAGGTCCTAAAATGAGCAAGTGTTAAATGTTATGTGATTATTAGGGGAAAAACAAGATAATCTAGTCAGTGGACTTAATTAGGTTGTGATTGCCCAATTGCTGGTTCATGATAATTATATTCATAACCCTGTTTCTAGACGTCAACTACAATTATCAAAATTGACCCCAGCTCAGGTAAGTGTTAGCAGTCTTCTCTGAAGCAGCTTCTGAAGGGTGAATTTCGGATGTTTCTAGTATTTTCGTCCTGGTCCTTTTCCCTTTCTTGACAACTTCCCATCATCTTTTCCCCTACTTTAGTAAAGAAGTTGGTGGCAACATCTTGTCTGTGTGCTCATGCATATATTGTATGGCTTGAACTGATGTGTACAGAAAAATAAATTCTTCAGTTTTTAAGAGTCAAATATGGCTGAAAAACATGAATAAATCAGCGCATGGGACTCTTGAAGCATAAAAAAATAAAAAACTGGCTAGATTTTTCCCTCAGGCCATGATACCTTTTCAGTAGATTTAAAGTGATTCATTTGAATAGACGTTTTATTTTGTAGGGCATAGTCTTAAAGTGAAAAATAGAGTTATCTGTGTTTAAGATGCTGCCTTATCCACATGATCATGAAAGTCTGAGGAGTATAGAGCGAGGGCTTTTAACTTTACAGGATCCTCCCCCTCCTTTTTTGCAAATTCATGACATTTGCTGCCAGTGTATTCCAGGAGAAAAAGAACATGTCATTGCTAGGGGACATCCTTTGCTGTTACGTCTTATATGAAGTCAATGATTTCTAGGAAATACAAACAACAACCTGTATCTGAAGTGGGTATGTCAGTGTGACACTAAATCGCTGGGCCAGATTGTCACTTGGCAGCCTTCCCTTTCTGACATGCAGTTTTATGGGGAAGTCATGCAATTAAAATTTGCACACTATGGCTGAACTTCATTGCATTGAACTGTCTGAAGAACAACTAGGAACTTGGCTACCATGTCTATGGGTATATGGGTGTGTGTGTGTGTGTGTATTAATACATAAATATGTGTAAGTATGTAAATATATTTTACGTAGATAGGATATTCTTTTTGGGATAAGGTGCTTATTTTTTGCTGAAGCATCAGGAATGCAAATTTCTCAGGTTTTCTGTGTGAACATGCAGTTCTTTGTGCTGGTGTCTTTGTTACGGAAAAGCTGTGTGTAGTGGGTGGAACATACTCTTTGAATCTTGCACAATCGCAGGATAAAATTTGTCTATGTTCCTTCCTAGCTGTGTGACCTTGAATAATCACTTAACTTCTCTGTTCCCGCGATTGCCTATCCAATAAAATGAGGATAATATTATGAATCTGTAGAACTGACATAAGAGCTAAAAAGTATTATGTGTGTAAAGATTCTGGTTTATAATGGGCCCTAGGAAAATGATAGTGTCTTCCTCATGGATAGAGAAGCTGAGGTAGAGGTCTGCCCTGAGGGCTTTTTCGGGTGTGAATTGTTTTGTCCTTGGTCTTAGACTCCATGTTTGGATTAATTTTGCACCATTTCTTTCTTATGTGATGAGTGGTCCTCATTGCCGTGGTCCATTCACAGGTAGACTTCCAGATTGTGAACCTCTGGTCTGGCTGGCTGTGGACCCCACCACACTCCACGTGTGCCCGTGTGCTCAGTAGGGATTTTGTAAACCACCTGAGGATGACGCCACGTCCTCTTGGAAAAGTGTACTTACTGTCTCACCTTACAGAAATATTCCCTGCAGAGTTATGGGAACAATTTTTAATCAATGTGAACTTCTTCGAGCTTTTTAGGAGAAAGGTGTCATTATTGTTCCTCTTGTTTGGCATCATTCTGGCAAAAATGATCTAAGAATACTGTATTTGTTCAGTAAGAATACTGGGCCATGCTGTCTTTTATAAATGTTGATTGCTTCTGTATGGCTTCACTCAGGTAGGTAGCTTTGAGCCAGCTGGAGGGCTGTCCTGTGGCCTTGCTTTGAGTTGCTTTGGTCCTCTCTGTGCAAATGTTTATTTTAATAGTTCATGTCCACTTCGTCTTACTTATGTCCTGTAATATCAGATGCTTAGAGATCTCAGGGGTAAGGAGGCTAATTTTAGAGTGTCTTCAGGGTAGATGATATTTCACAATGTGGAAGGGTGTTGGTAGGGCCTGACAAGGCTGACCTAACCTGGTCTGCTCCAAGTCACAAGAACATTCACTGATGGCTCCTTGGTGGCCCCGCAGTGGTGATGGTGGCAGAGATGAACATGTAAGTGGTTCTTGGGTAGGTCAGTTGTGATTCTTCACCTTTCAAAGTGGATTACCCATGGAGCCTTATGTATTTAGTTTTACATTTTGAACATTTACAGAGACATAAAGAAATGTTTAATTCTTTTAAAAAAAAAAGTTATAGTTGCTGCTTTAAAATTGTGTGCAGAGACTTTTGAGGAGGAGGGAAAAAAAATGACCATTCATTAACGTTATTTACTGGTGTTCAGATCTTTAGGATGATGGACCCCTCTCAAATGAGAGCTTTTTGGTCTCAAAGGGTGGACCCGCAAATTAAAGAAGTAGCGGTGACGCTGTGGGTGTAATCTCGGTTGTAATAATGTGGAATGCCCTCAGGAAAGTAAGAAGAAAGGAAGAAGCAGGAGGGGTTGTAACTAGGCCTTCCTGGGCTGGCACAAAAGCTCTGGGACTGGAAAGATCTTTCCATTTTCCTGGAGACCTCAGGCAGGGATAGTTTGGAGGGGTAGCGGGGGCAGTGGTGGGGGGGTTGCGGTTGGCCACCTTCCTCTGTGTCCAGTTCTTTCCAAGTTGTAAGATCCTTACTCATCTGTGACAACCAAGTTGTAGAAAAGTGATTGACTTCACTTGGGTCAGGTTCCTCATTTGCTCCTGGCCTCTAGTGTATCTTTAGAGTGGAATTCCCTCTCTGGTGAAGGCTCAGAGGCATAATGTATGTAAAATACCCAGCACCCTGCCAGGTACTCAATGGACGGCCAGCCACCTCGGCAGTTCATTTGCAGTGATCAATTACTGGCCGTCCACTGCCTCTGGCACAGATGGCTTGCTTCTTGCCATTTATCCGCTGCCTGGCTTTGCGCTCCTAGTTAGTAGTTGTGGGATGATGATAGAGCTGGAGAGAATTTAGTGTCTTCACTCTCATAAAATGTGTTTTATTGATGCTGTTATATTTAAGAACTATGTGCCCATTCATCTCTATTCATTCATCAACCATTTACTGAGGGCCCTGGGAGTACCTGGCACGCTTGCAAGAGTGCCTAGGTGGTCAAACCCGGGGGAGGTGGGATCTCTTTACCAGTTGTGTTAGCTTCTTTGTTTTGGTAATTGGAGTGATTATGATGGAGATGGCTGTCCTTAACCACATTTAACCGCACCTGAGGGTGGTGAACCCTTGGCTCGAGGCTGGATTCCTATTTAGATGTGTGTATTTCTGAATCTTTGTGTGTATGTATTTACAATATAATTTGCTAACCTTGTCGTTAATGCTGCTGGGGTGTGGAATCTGGCAGATCATTTAAATATTTACTCCAAAATATCTTGTTCTCTGTTGGTGTAAAGTCGAGTTTCCAGTTATTTTTAGGTCATTTTCATCTTAGCAACTCTGTTGGAGATGAACCAGACACACTGCTGTAAACTGTCCCCACATTTTGGTAGAATTTAATAAAGTAAAGTTGAACGGTTTGGTCCCAAGAGGCAAACAGACCATCTGGTTAGCAGAAGGGTTAGGTTGAGTATTGCATGGCTGCTGAGAGGGCCACAAAGCAGCCCTGACCGACGCACTGGTAATATGTCCAGTTGCTGAACGCATAAAGCATTGAAATGGTGCTTTCAAGTCTGCCGAGCCAGCAGTTCTGTTACCACCGCTGTGACGCAGGAGATAATTCAGCTGGGCAAGCGGCAGCATGGGGGTGGATCTACAGTACAGGATGTGTAATGTCAACATGAAGGATTGGAGCTGGCAGAAGGAAGGGAAGCACTCATTTCATGCCAGTGCAGGAAGCCTAGAGAGATGCTTCCCACCCCCCACTCCCCTTTGCATCTTGTCCTCTTCTGGAGCTTTCCTATGATGTGTTAAATGACTACCTTGTCTATGGTCCATGGCACAACTTCAGCTGATTTTCTGCCTCTTTTGGAATCTGTCAGCATAAACGGAGTGAAGCACATTCCGCACACATGTAGGGCGGGCAGAGGCAGGAGTTCGTCACACAGCCCAGGAGGAGGAGAAAGGGCTTCATGAGGCCGGAGCATCTTTGCGCTTGAGATGGAATCCCATCGTACATCCCTTTGTGCTCAGCTTTGAGACCAGCCATCCATTCAAAGGCTGCAATCATCTCGGAGCATCGTGCTGCAGCTGTAGTCAGGAGAAGGCTGCAGAATGGTTCCAGAATGATTCTGCAGAAGCTCAGCAATTACATAATTGCTATGTAACTGGAGAGAGCCATCAGGGTTGTCTAGTTCTTCTGGAAAAGAAAGCTTCTACAGTTCGAGGGGGAGATTGTTTTCCCTTGTGAAACCTGAAAGCTGATGAGCAAGTACAGCAAAGCCACCAGGCTGGAACGGGGTCCTCTCATGGGCATGAGAGGGCACGAAATGCACAAGTACACTTGGCTGGACACTCAGTGGACTTCGCAGCTGTGTTAAGGGAGAGAGAGGGGGGGTGAAGTCACTGACGCTTTGAAAAGTGGATTCTTACATCAGCTGAACTCACTTCTCGTACCTGGGATTCCCGTTTGCATGCATTTGAAGTATAGAGTATTCCAAGCTCCCTTTCCTAGGAATGGGACCGGCGGAGTTGCACTAGATCACCAAGAGCCCTCTCAGTTTCTGCTGCCTGCTCCTTGGAAGGATCTCACAGCCTCTCTTGAATGAATACTCCCAGATGCAGATCAGAAGAAGCCCTGTGAGACCTGCCTCTCATCAGCCGTTCCTAAATGCTGCAGCCCTCTTGGGTGTCAACTCCTGGTACAGCGCTCGGCAGCCTGGGGGCTGGAGCAGACCCGACAGTTTGCCTGGGAAGACCTCACAGTCAGAAATGAATTCCTTCTTTCAGTTACCTTACCACTTGTTTTCCCCTGTGGAGAAAATACTGAGGTGGAGTTGCTTAGATGTAGGCTCGAGGGTTACATTAAACCAGTCAGAAGCCCAGGCTCCAGATTTCATCAGATACATGGAGCAGTCACCTAAAATTAACCACACCTCCTAACCCAAGTGTGGGTTTCATGTTTATTTCTGCTAAGTAGCTCTAAATTTCACCAAACCTGCCTTGCTGGGGTCGGTATTGTGGGGCTGGTAGAGTGGAAAGAGTGGTTGTTGGGGGCACGTTTTTATTAATGGCAGAAGCTAGGCCTTTCATAACTATGATACTCATCTGTAGTTTTCTATTTCAGCGTGTTTATAGTTAGAACTTCAGTGTAAGGGAAAATTGGACATTGCGACTCCTTTGTGAATGAGAAGAATAGCCAGCAAGCAGTATAAGACTTGGACTTCCAACGTGGTTTAGGTCCATAGATTCCTAGACCTTTTACCTTTAGACTGCTTCTTGACTCTGTACCTGCCGGTTGAATGCTGAGGTTGACGTATGCAAAGAGTTTCTCTGAGAGGTTTGCACCCTGTGAAACGATGCTGGTGGGTTTTCAAGGAGCCAGCGTGTTGCAGCACCGAGCTTTTATTTTGTAGCAGTCTGGAAGGGTATAGGATCACCCATGGTGACCCTTGTCTGCGTCATTCCAGGCAGGCCTTGGCATGCTCCAGCAGATGAGTAAGGACGACGGCAATTGGCAGGAGGACCTGCTGAGTTCATCTTGCTTCATATCTCGGGAACTGGCCTGACCTTGTTCCATCGTCAGTGTTTGGGCACTTTGAGAAACACCGGTCCCTCTTTGAAGGGTCCTGGAGATTGTGTTGGGAGCAGTGTGCTCTCATACTGGGAAGGAACATCTGACTCTGATGCAGAGATCCAGTAGAAGGGAACCCTTTGCTATCAGTGTTTGGAGGCCCCTGAAGACCTTGGCAGTGAGGGCCATGATATGTAGTGGGAAGAACTTAGGCCACAGAGCCAGTGAGTAGCTGTATGACCTTGAGTGAATGATTTAATCTCTGATCCTCAGCTTCCTGATCTAGAAAGAAAAACTCACTTTGTAAGCTTTTTGTGGGGAATAAATAAGATCACAAATGTCAGCCTCTGGTGCACAGCCTGATACATTGTGGGCACATAAAAAATACTAATTCCCTCTTCTCCTACCCTTAAGTTTTTATAGAACACTGATTGTAGGTAGGGCACTGTTAAACAGTGACTATTTGATTAGGGGTCAGAACACACTTGAATCCACGTGAAATCCCTGTGAAGGGGCTCCTTGAAGCTTGTCCTGGTGGGATTGATAAACATTTAGCTTCTTGGCTTTAGGAGCTGAGCAGTATCTTTTATTACATGGTGACTTTTAAGAGCCAGTGTGCTGCTCAGTGAAACAGGACTCCAAAATCTGGTAAAGGGGAAGAAAAGTAACATTAACCTCCGTTTGCACTATCTTGAGTGTTCTATGTAATAGATTATTTATTAAATTCCTTCGATGAGGTTCTGGTGTTTTCGTTTCGACTAACTCCCTGTAAAGAGAAACCAGACATTTCCTTAGAAGAGCACTGATGGAAGAGATTTGGGTATCCAGAATTCAAAAGATGGCCCAACATGGGTGACTCTTAACAGGCTTCTTTTCTTTGATCTCCAGCCTAGAGTGTCATTCCTTAGGTTGGTGCTCAAGGAAGCCTTGTTGACTGTTTCCCAGGGAAAAGACCCTACTTAGTTAAAATTTAGCTGTATCAACTCTGAAGGCCAACCACTGGTTTGTCTCATAGTCAGTTACTAAATGGAACCAGCTAGAAGCTGCAGAAGGGCAGGTGCAGGGTTTCATCTCTGTATGTCAGGGCCTTGCAGAGTGCCTGGGCAGATATATGTAATCAGTAAGTATGGGTTGAGTTTGTTAACCAAGTCTAGCACTTTTCAAACGGTTGTATTGCTCCCTAAATGTCTTGTTCCCCAAACACATCTAGCTTTCTGAAAACAATCATTTTCTCTTAGTTGCTTTTAAGCAGTGGTGGCTACTGAAAACCTCCTAGACATCCAGCATTCAGTTTTAGTAAGTGGAGTTTTTTTAAATGGAGATTTGGCACTGACATTTTAATTGAAAAATGAGAATTAATATAAATGCTTAATCAAGGGAAACTGCCCAACTCTGCAATCTATATTAAATATACTTTGGAAGTAAGAATGTGTAGATTGCAGTCTAGGTTAAAGAAGCCAAAGAGAGTTTGATTGTTGGTAGTTTCTGAAGGCTACTGATTTGAGCATGATGGTTTACTGGTAGGATCCTAAATGACTCTTCAGGCCATTGTAAAGTTAGATTTCATAGAATTGAGTCTGAAACATTGGAGAGGAAACATTCAAACTCAGGAGTACTCAACAATTCAAGGCCGATAGTTCTAGAAGAAATTCATTTGTAGTTTTATATGAAAAAAGAAGACATATTTTCCCAAGACTTTATTTGGCTTATCAAGCCTAAGTGGATTGCGGCATGTATTTCATGGGAGCTCAAGGAATATAGAAAAGTTACAGAGAGAAAAGATGAATATGCAGTGTTTCCTGTTGTTTAACAGAATTGGAAGAATGAAGCAGGGAAACCAGGATAGTAGTCATGCCCTTTGAAGATGGTCAAGCAGGTTCAGAAAACATGTTTCCTCACCTTTGTCTTTGGTTCCTGAACATTTCAGTAGAATATTTAAACCACTGAACATCTAGCGTGTGCAGAAGCCTTCTAGGTATGAGGTGACCTTGCACCATTAGAGAAACCCATGGATCCTGTTAGTTCCAACCTCACTGAAGGACATATTCTGAAGAGCCAGCTCATTAAGCAAGCTTTTGAAGGGTGTGCGCTGCAGAGCAGTTTCCTGTTATTTGGTTAATGGTTGACCTAGTTCTATTGCCATATGCTTCCTGGAACGCATTCTAATATAAAGTATGTGTTAAAGCAAGACTAGGATAATAGCAGGAAAGTCAAAGCCTTTCTGAAGCAGAGACCATGTGAATATTGGCCCAGTGAAGGCAGAAGAGTGTATGAACAGAAAATGAAAAGACTTCTCTTCATGGTCTTGTCTTCTGATTCTGATTTTAATCCTCCTATTGCATCCCAGTCTATTCTCAGGAGTTGCATTTTCCCAGGGTACCTTGTACAGAAGCCCTGCACCTGTGTCCTTAGTTACTTCCCATGCACGCGAGGCTAAGTTTGACGTTGAAGTACCCTGAGAAAAGTTGTTACTTCAAGGGAAGATGGGATTTGATGTGGCTAAGGACAATTGATTTTATTCTTGTATTATTTCTGTTTCTGTATGGCCAGCAAGGGATTAGTCCATCTTTTGGTCTGAAATTTGGTTGGAATCCAGTCTAAGTCTGAGATTCCGTTGATTTTTTTTTTTTTTTTTCATTTTACCTGGACTCATCAGCCTTGGTTGGTTCACTTAGATGGATAAGGGAGCCCACACAACCACGGGGGCTGCTGAGCAAACTTTGCACCAGACACAGTGTTTGTTTTAACAGCTTCAGAATGTGAAGAATCTGTGGGTCTCATGTGCTGAGTGCTGGATATTTGGGTGGTGGTGGAGGCGACTGCTGTTCTCTTCATTGCTCAGAAAGCAAATGTTTGAGGAACCACAAACGTCGGGAATCAGGTGGGAGAGGGTGGACAGGGCCTTTTAAATTTGTTTTTTAATCACCATTAATTGTATAGAGGGGTGATTCCTAAACACTGGGCTGATCTTCAGAATCATTTGGAGAACTTGGAAACAAAAAAGAAGATTATTAAAAATAGATTTTCAGTTTCTACCATCAGAGAGGGTTTTAGTAGGTCTGGGGTGGGACCCCAGAAAATGTGTTCTTTGAAGTCAGGTTTAGGAACCACTGGTCTCAGAAATTCAGTATCATTAGGTTGGCACGGAGGAGAGAAGCAGCCCCTGGTGCTTTACTGTCTCACATGCAGGAGGTAGGAAAAGGAAAAGAGATGCTGTCAGAACTTGGTATTTGTAGCTGCTAATAATTTGAGCTATGGAATAGGCTTTCGTCTTTCCTTCCCCAGGAATTCAGTACCTCCAGGGCACCTTAAGGGTAGTATACCAAGTGCTTTAGGTTTGGGGAAATGTCATCTTAGTGGCAGGTTACTTACTATGCTTCACCACCACTGTTATCCCCCATCCCCCTTCCCCTCCCTCTGCCATAGAGGCCATGTTAGCAGAATATCTGTCGTTCATCAATTAAATTGGATGCAGTTTTTTTTCATATTAGTGCCTTTGGCAGAAACAAACGGAAGTTACATTGTGCTGATTTCTATATACAAAGAGATTGCTGCTGAGCCATCCAATTAGCTGTGTGTGTGTTTTTTCTGTTAACAATAAAGAGATGCACCTGTTGACCAAAGATTTGCTCCATATGACTGTCTGCCTGTCCTGTTCCCTCTGATATTGGGCCACAGCTCACTGACCCATTTGTGAATCAGAATGACCTTGACTAGAGGATCACCCTGATCTGAGGTCTAGTAATGTGCCTGATAAGTGATACATCTTCCGTGCTTGGTTGGTGGACGAATGAATGAATGAACCAGTTAAGTAAACATTGCCTGACACAGAAGAGGTAGGTTGGAGAGAAGATTCTGCTTCAAAGCAATGTGTTTGGTCACCGTAACCTTTTCAGGATGTTTCTGCATTAATCTCAACAAAAAGGAAGATGCTCCTGTTGCAGAATTTGACCAATCAGACACTTTGGCTTCCTGAGAAAAAGCAAGGAAATTATTTTTCTTTTTCAAAATTTTATTGGAGAGTAGTTGATTTACAATGTTGTTAATTTCTGCTGTACAGCAAAGTGATTCACTTATACATATATGCATATTCTTTTCCATATTCTTTTGCATCATGGTTTATAACAGGCTATTGAATATAGTTCCCTGTGCTAAAACAGTAGGACCTTATTGTTCAGGAAAATTAGTTTTTTCTTTATGGTGTTTGTCCCCAAAATAACCATCAACATTATGGCAGAAAATCCTCCCACACATAAAAGAGTGGCTACAGAACAAATATTTTAAAGATGTTTGATGTTCTTTCTCCATTCTTCCTCTGAACTTTGAAGATCTTCTCGTAGGGAGTGAGAAGCAGGTTGTTTTTAGAAGCAGCAGAGAAGAAACAATTGAGTAGAAAGAAGAAAGTTGAATGTCTCTTCTTGACGGTCGTTTGTTAGGAACTGAGAACAGTGGTCATGGCCTCAGAACTCATGGTCATGTCCTTGGCATGCTTAGAAGCTCCAAGAATGGAAGAGAGTCTCTTCAAAGTTATTTTGAGGAGTTGGACGCTACCTACCAGGCTTCTAACGCTTACCCAAGTTAAGAGGTTGAAGTGCCTCCAAGGCTTTAAGTAGCAGCTGAACATGTGATCTTGTTAACCCCGAGATGTTGCTGAGCAGTGACTCAGATCACTGTGGCAAGCGATCCTGGCCCGTTCCAGCTGCCCCAGCAGAAATCAGCACGAGGTCACGCTTCAGGCATATGGTACAGAGATCATGCCCCCACCAGGACTTTAGAACCAGGACAACCTGAATTGGCTCTTCTGCACGAGGGACTGCTCTTGAGGTCCACGTGGTGCTTGGGACCCATCGGATTCCTCAGTGTTTCCAGTTCCTTCCTCCATCCTTGACCCCCTCCCCTCACACACACCACCTGAAGACACGGGGAAGATGCCAGACAGAGTCAGGAATCCTCACAGTGCTTTGCTCTTTGGATGTCTCCTCATCTAGATAGACGGAGGCTTGTGTTTGCCCCCGGAGAAGGTAAAGTATGTTCAAGGTCACCTGACAAATGTGCAGTGCCTGTTTGGAATCAGATAATAGCCTTGAACTGTTTGGCTTTTACTAAATACTGATCAACTCATACCCAAGGCGCTGGTGTGTTGGTCTTCTCAAGAGAGATGACTCCTGGAATGTCTTCGATTTTGTACAAAAGACAGAATGGGGGGTGGGGTGGCAAGAAGGTAGCTGAGGTGGTTTACTCACCAGACCACCCTTGAAACTTTCTCTGCCTTTTCATGACTCCAGTGTGTTTGTGTAAATCTGAAATTATTTTGAAGCTTGAAACATCTTTCTTTTGAGCCGAGTAAATGTGTGCCTGTTTCGAAAGTTGATAATGACTCAAGGGTTTCCAGCTCTCATGATTCAAGCCACTGCATGTTGGCAGTGACACTGGATCCCAGTTTTATAAATAAAATGCCGGGGTGCCGCCTGCAGGATCCAGACATAGTCTGTGAGCACATTCTAAACCTTGACCCATGGGTACACAGCAGGTGTCAACTACAAAAAGCAGGAGGAGATAGGGTCCAAAAGGGAAGGAGTTCCTGTCTTTCTGCCTTGAATGTCAAGTCACTGGTTATATTCAAAGGGACAACATCTCAAGCTAGAAGGGGCCTATGAAATCATCATGGCCAACCCCTGTAATGTGCATTTCTGGAAAGTCTACGGTGATTTGTCCAAAGTCCACAATGTAAGGAGTTAGTTAAGAAGCCTGAGATGGAATTTCAGTTTGCTGTCTAGACCACCTATGCATATTCCCCTACCGTAGTGCTGGCAAAGAGCTTCTAGTTCTTGTGCCAATTTTGATCGATTGGTGGAGCCCGCCTGGAGCCCCACTTAGAGGAGTTCTGTGCCTTGTCTAGGCTTGTTGGGAAAGAGTGTGGAGATGAAGCAGAGAAGGAGAAGCCTGCAGGAGAGGGGAAATCCTTGGTGGGGGCACTTCCCCATAGTTGCAAGTATGTGTTTTAAAGTCACAGACTCACTCCCTCCCAAACACCTACTCTCTCAATTCATCCTCCCCTCCCCTTTCCCCACTGTGTCCACAAGTCCTTTCTCTGTGTCTGAGTCTCCATTTCTGCCCCAGCAAATAGGTTCATCAGTCCCATTTTTCTAGATTCCATATCGTGCTTGTGTTCAGCCGTGTCCAACTCTTTGTGACCCCATGAACTGTAGCCCGCCAGGCTCCTCTGTCCATGGAATTTTCCAGGCAGGAATATTAGAATGGGTTGCCATTTCCTACTGCAGGGGATCTTCCAACCCAGGGGTAGAAGCTGAGTGTGTTGTGTCTGTTGAATTGGCAGGTGGATTCTTTACCATCGCGCCACCAGAAAAGCCCCAGATTCCATATATGTGTGCATCAATGCTGTCTTCTTCTTTGTTCTTACATGTTGTCCACAGTTTGCCTTTCATTGCCAACCTGCTGGAAGGGAGCTCCCAGAACATCTACATTAAATACCTTCCCTCTGTAGATGGTTCAGAAAGGTTGTAAACTTGTCCAGGGTCACACAGTTAAGTTGCGGAAGACAGCCAAGCTAAGATCGCTGGGTTTTGACCATCATGGCGCCAAGATATTACCTGATAGTCTTCCTCCCTGTTACATGAGATTTTGAAAGTAGATGGAACTGTGGAGATCGTTTATTTAATCTCATTTTATGCCAGAGAAATTGAATCCAGGATCGAGCACTTGCCCAATGTAACTAAGTTGTTAAGAAGCACAAAAACCCTCTAGATCTTGAGGAACAAAGCCAAACCCACAGTGTACATTTTGTTTCTCACTCTTTCCTTTATTTTAATGGGAAAAATGAACTGTTTATCACAGAATCCACCGGGGGCATGATTGCCTTGCCTCATATTGGAACCTGTAGATGTTATACCGTTAGAATGACCAAACTGTGGTTAAAGAGGACTTTTAGAAGTTATTCTTCGGTAGTTGACATAGTAAATTTGAAAGGAAAAACTTTGGTCATAAATTTTCTTGTGATGTGACCCCTCACGAGGTTTTAAATATAAGTTTAGAACCCTTTCTGCTGCCAAAGATGAGCTGTCATTAGGACCAGTGGTAGGTATAAATGTGCCTGCGAATTTCAAGAGCATTGTGAGTTTGTGGCTGTCAAGCACAACTCTAGGCAGGCAGGGGAGTGGTGGTGTATAGATGCAGCTTTGTTTATCTGCAGGGTGTGGATCATCGACCACCAGAACTCTGCCATCATTTTTCTGTGTATGAACAAAGTGTGATAATACTTTGCCCGGAACCGGGTCAGCATTTGGCGGGGAGGGAGCTCTGTTTCACAGGCAGAGCAATCTGTTAACGTGTAATTTGAGATCACTGCTATTGATAACAGCATAGCAAAGGCTCTGTGATTTCTCATGCAGGTGCCTCCATTGGCCCCTCTTGGCTGGTCTGGAAAACAGAATTGAGGCTTTCTTATATTTTAGCATCTTCAGCAGCCAGTAGCTCCTCTTAAGCAATGCCGCAGCTGGCTGTTCCTATTGGCCATCTCACATCTCTCCCTGTTCCTATCGTGTTAGCCAGCGAATCCAGATCTTGTTATTCAAAAGAATGTTGACTCCCAGACCTCTTGGCAAGTAGGTGAGGTAGCCTACCTTGGTGCTTTTGCCCTCTGCTGGAACATTTCCTTTAGAAGCATTGCCGCTTTTAGAATCATCAATAAAAAAACGTTTCTTTAGCTCCTTGTGGAACAGCCATCTAACCTTGAGCCTTTGTTTTGGAAGATAATGGTCTAATTTCTGCACAAACCCGGGAAACAAACCACTCTTAATTTCTTTCCCTCCCAGTCAGTTGTTTCAGCAAAATGATCCCCTTTCACTTTAACAAAAAGATTCCCTTTCTAGCTTAAAATATTCCAGATATGCTTTAACTTGCCTTGGGGTCATAGCACACGTCTTCCAGGACTGATGAGTCTTGTCAGTTGCCCCAGGGTGAGAACTTTAATAAGCAAATTGCACACACCTGGTTTTGCAAAATATTGGCCTAATGGGGCACCTAGGTGGAAGTCAGTACTTCCCTTCCCTCCATACACACCCTTCCTCCACACCCCTCTTTAAAAGAGAGGGCTCAGAAATTGAGCCTCCCTGCCATTTGTCTTGTGAAACTTGCCTGTCTCTTTGCTCCCCTGTTGGGATTGTTAACAAGCTCAGGTTGTTGCCATCCCCGCTGCTGTCTTTTGGATTTGAAAGTCATGCCCATGATGGGATATGGTATATGGAGCGCACAGTCTGGTTAAAAGGGAACAGGGCTGGTGAACTCTTCTCTGTCAGGTTGTGCAGCCCCTGCCTTGCTCTTTGATTTGGGGTTGCCCTTGGTGCTAGCATAGTCTCTCCTGGCTCAGACTCTTGGTTCATTGAAGAAAGAAAGCCTGGTAACCCGACTTTGAAGGCTAGACACCAGACTGACTTGTATTTTACTCATTTATTTTGTCATTCATTCAAGCATTTACTGAACATTTGTGCTAAACGTTGGAGATGGACAGAAAGACCAGCTCCTGTCTGCTAGAAGCTCATAATCTAGTGTTTCTATCTCCCATAGTCAGCAGGTGTAACGCATCGCCACACCTCGTAGGGTGCACTGTCATGAATTTTCTTTGGCTTCTGTGCTCTCTCTACTTGCTGAAGATCAGCACCCTCAATAAAGAGATTAGATGTCTTTCTTGTGATCTATTCTTTCAGACGTGTCAGGATAGCCAGGTGATCAGAATGCAGGATCACTTTCTTAAGAAGCTGCATGTGGCATTGATATAGAGGTATATTCATACCAGTGAATGGATATCACCCTCTCCTTGAATGCTTTATGCTCTAGACTGGTTTCTGCATTGACTGTGTTCCTTCTGCCCTCCTTCTAATATGCCTACAGGATTCTTTGTTGTTGTTAAGTTGCTGAGTCGTGTCTGAATCTTTTGCCACCCATGGACTGTAGCCCACCAGTAATCTTAGGCTAGGCTCTTTCTGTAGAGGGCAACCTATGTATGTGTCATTGCTTGACATTCTGCTAAAAATTGATAAAAATCTGGTGACAGCATGCAGTTCTTTAGGCAATGAAACCATATATAAGGCTTCCCTGGCTCTGAGTAGGCTGTGGATGACCTTCCTCTTCAAGTTTGTTGTCAGTCTGTGTTCCACCCTTGTTTGCATGTATGTACCTCAGAAATTCCAGTCATCACCCCAGCAACCCCTGAAGTACCTCTTTCAGGAACAGTGGAGATCTTCTGGTTTCTTGGCTTGGAAGAGTTTCCCAAACATCTTTAGGAAAACTTGTTCACCTACTTCTAGAGTCCCTTTTCAGGCATATAAAAAGCTAGCGCACTGTGTAGCACATGAAACAATTCAGTTAAATATCGTATGTATATTCCACAGTTCTCTGTGTCCACAACCACAATGGGTATACATTGTTTTATTATGTGATGAGGCTAAACACTGTGATGAGAAACAGTCGAGACTTGTCTCCACTCACGGGGCTACATTTTGGCTTACCTTCATTGTATGGGTGAGTGTCTCAGGCTGGCCCAATGTGTCCAGGTTCAGAGGGCATGTGCTTTGCTATGGAATTCCAGAGGTCACTCTCTGCCTTTGTCCTCGGCACCAAAGCTCATGTCACTTGCATCATGCTGTGCCATGAAACAATATTGCATCGTAGGGAGTGCATAATGGGGCTGTGTTGTCCAATTATCATGAGATTACCAAATACTTTTGCCTGGAAACTTGCCAGCAAGAGTGAACAGAGAGATGCCCCAAGCCACTTTCTCATCTTTATTCCTGAAGACTAAATGACATTCCTAATATCCTCTGTACCTTTCTAGTTAAGTAAAAGGATGAGGCCTTTTTTTGGGGGGACAAAGAATGTGGCTAGTGCAGGAAATCAAGATTTTTTTTTAAGCTAATTTGATGAGAATTAGTTTAAAAAGTCAAAAAGGTGGGACAGAGAATACACTGGCTCGAAAAGGAGATGATGGATTTCTAGGAAATGGGAGATGGAGATAATTACCATATTGAAGAAAAGTTCTTGCTGGAATAAGAGTACTGAAGAAGTAACAAAAAGAGGCAAAAGAAAGCATTTTTTTTCTAGCACACAAACTATGAAGCCTATCCTTTTTGGTACTGGAAATTCTGACATTTCTTGACTTCTCCCACTTTCTTGACTTTTTAATTCCAACGTTGAATTCCCAAATCATCTTTCTTCATCTCTGTGTTTTCATTCTCCCTGAGTTATCTGTGTCCTTGGAAAGTTTAAAAACAAGTGGTATTTTTTTTTTCTTTCTCTTCTCTCTTGGCGGAGACGCACAATGGGCTGCCTTTCCCCTTCTCTGTGGAAAGAATGGAAACAGAGTCAGCCGCCAGCGGAGCTCCATACGGATTGACATTCCTTGCTTCTGCTTTTGAAGTTAAGATGGTCACGAGAGAGAAAAATATTTTCGGTTCCAAGCCTAAGAAAAGGACATTCCTTTCCGTCTTGGCACTCTTGTTTTCATGGTGTTGATTTCTCTGCGAATCATCTTTGGTCCCGTTAATACATCACATCTGAAAATGAAATCACTTGTGTAAGTTCTTTTCCTTACCACACCCTTGATTATAGACAAGGTGATGTTTTCTTAGATTTATCTGAAGTTGCTTAAGATATATTTTCCTGGCATTTTTTTTTTTAACCCTGGATCAGTTCCCATTGTTGATCAAGCACATTCAGAGTTTTCCAGTACCCTGAGAGACCCATCCATGAATTTTGTTCTGTTAAACAAGGAAGAAAAAGGAAAAAAAAAAGTTTCATTTTCACCTTGCTGTAGAGAAGGGAATCTCAGAGGAATCATTTTCCTTTCAGGAAGATTGGGGTTTGTAGGTTAAATTCCACATTACACAAATTCCCTGATGACAAAGAAGCCATGCGATCAACAGTCTTTCTTCAAAGTGCATTTCTCTGTTGAAAGAGGAGGGGATTCCATTTGAGGCTGTTGATTAAGACATGAAGATAAGGTCTGAAATTGGTGGTGGCCCAAGGTCATTGGTAGAACAAATGGACCATTTGAAAATTATTAGCAGCTGGTTTAATAGAGTTGTAATAACTACAGCTGTGTGAGAAAATCCACGCACAAGATATTTGGAATGTCCCCTTTGAGGTCCTTTCCTATTGTTCTAGAATGATCCTGGCATCCATTTAACAAAAGTGCAGCTTCAGTAGAAGATTAAGTAGCTTTATGCATGAGCATGTAATACAGGCTTTATTTGCTTTAGATTTTGGACCATCTTTGTATTTTTTTTAATTTTAACTTTAAAAAAAAATTCTGGCATTATTAAGCCTCTCACACAACCCCATATATCCCTGTGTCCCACACACTAAACTATGACTTCAGAGGCTCACAACGTTTGAGAATTTTAATGGCTTGTCAGAGGAGTTCTCTTTCTTTTTACCTAACATTTTTTATTAAAAATACTTAATTTATATCAAAGGATTTATGGTGTTTAATTTGCCAAACTTGAGGCAGTGAAGAGGACACCTGAAGAGATGCTGTACTTTCTACAACCCTTTTCTTAAAACACAGTGTTGGGTTCTTGACCTTTGTAGCTGGAGGCAGGTGCACACACATGCGTTCATGTATGTGTGCCTATATAAAAATTTGGTCTGCAGAGAAATAACGCCTCTTTCCTCCCTGTGTCATCTGTACCTTGCTAACCCAGGGACTTGACAGGGAAGAGAAATACAGAGAGCATTCCACCCGCTTAGGAATTCCACAGCCATGAGTCACCCTGGCCTCAGGCTTCTTGCCTCTGCCTCATCCTATTCCTGCTTTCAGAGTCAGAGATCTGGATCTCCAGTTCTAAACTCTGGAACTGGGAAAAGAGGTAGAAGATGATACAGCTGACATAGTCTATTCCTTATCTTATAACACATTTCCAAAATACGCTACCAAGGCAGTAAAGTATGGAAGTCAAGTTCATGTTGCCTTGTGTGTTGATTTGCTGAACTCTTCACAAATGAGACTGAGGGCTTTCAGTACACACTAGGTACATTTGTTCTCCACCACAACGCTATGAAGCACATGTGCTCTCTTACCCACAAAGGTCAAGTGACTTCCCCAAAGTCACAGTTGGTGGAAAGCCAGGACAAAGTCCCAAACCTTGCCTTCTGACCAGTCCTTTCCAGGACACCATGGATGACTCACCCATGAATGACAAATGCTTTGTAGGCTTTTAAAGGAAGTTGAGGAGGATATTCAGGAGACATCCTCTAACCTTGTGAGAATGTATCATTGTGGAAGGAAATTGCCATGCTCTTCATAGAATAGTCCTTCTTGGAGCCGGTGACCCTGATGGCTTGCTGTGGCTTATGTGGAATGGATTTTGGTGATGATTAAAGACACGATAAAGATTTCATAAGACAGCAGATGCCCACTGAATATAGTAAACAGTCCTGTCATAATGGTTTCCCTTTGCCTTCACTTAGAAGAGATGTACCCCAATTCATTCCCAAACTAATGTGTTTTGTTAGGCTCTGATGGAGAAGGGGAAGGGAAATGTAAGTGGTACTCAAGAAAGGGCAGGCCCTATAGTTTCTAAGGGCCAGATGACCCACTCTGTTGTCTAATCTTCACCATTATTATTCAGTGGATCCTATTTAGCAGATGAGAAAATGGAGGCTTAGTCAGGTTAAGTAATTGTCACGTGGTCACATCTGTGTTAGGTGTCAATGCAGATATGTGAAAGCAGATCAGCTGTGCTCTTTCCCTTGGGCAGTGCTGGTACAGACCTCTCTGAGATTGTTGAAAAACATGGTTCTGGTGTTTCTTGAGGACCGAGAAGGCCTTGAAAATAATGGCTAAGAATTACTAGTGACAGACCACGTGCCCAAGTAGTTTTTATGTATTACCTCACTAATCTTCATTTAATACTATAGTTCTACGAATAGTACTATCTTTTTTTAAACAACATTTCTTTTTGCAGGTGTGGAAACAGGAGGCATAGAGAGGTTATACGATTTACTAAGACCAGACAATAAGTAAGTGGGTACAAACTCAGGCAAGTGTGCTCTGAGCCCATGCTGTTAACTCCCATGCCCAATGCTGCTAGACAGGCCATTTGCCAGGTTCAAAATAGCCCTTGTTGGCCCAAGGTGTTTTTCAGCTGGATCAGCTCTGGGGTTGGTGCATTACAAAGCCAGCTTGTCAATAGAGGTAGAGAGAGTGTGCTTTAAGGCAGATCTTTGTATCTCTATTCTTACAGAAGATATCAAGATGTTATTTCGGTAATCCATAAAACTTAATGTGACAGACTCTCCTTGAATGGAAGAGATCCCTAACTGGTTAGTCTTAAGGAAAATGTAAAGATATTGTAGGGCTGTAAGTCAAGGAAGTGATGTGATTAGATTAGCATTTAAAAATCTTTTGCTCCAGATGTTCAGCTGCAGTAGAGGCTACCTCAAGGTGAGTTACAGTGAAAACTCAATTGAAGAAGTGCTTTGTGTTGGGACCCTCCTTGAAGGTTGTCTAAGCTTACATTGTCCGAAATAGTAGCCCTGAGCTATTTTGAGCATTTGAAATGTGCCTGGTCTGAATGGAGATGTTGCTGTAAGTCTCAAATAGACTAAATTTTTGAGACTTAATGGAAGAAAAATGTAAAATATCTCATGAATGTGTTTTTGTTATACGTTGAAATGATACTTTTGGATATATTAGGCTAAATAGACTATATTACTGAAACTAATGACACCTGTTCCTGGCTGCCAAAAAATTTAAAATTTCCATATCCGTGGCTTGCATTTATTTCTTTCTGACAGTGCTAGTCTAGGTAATTTCCTTGCTATCTTGGAAAATACATGAAAATGCCATTATCATATGTTGATGGAAGTATTATAGCTTGATGGAGTATCTCTGAGCACCGTCTAGTTAAGTATTCCACCCTAAAGACTGTTGCTTCTTAAAGTTCTTGGGTGATAGTCTACACCTTCATTGGCACTGTTCTTTTTTAAAATGCAGTTAAAAAATACAATTTTTCATCGATCATTGAAGAACCAACTCTTCTTGACAATGTTGAATAAAAATAAACTTGGACCACATCTTGATAGTTACTCCAGCTGGGTCAGAAAGTGTTGACCAGGTGGTTAGATCAGCCCTGAGAGCATTAGCTTTTGTCATCTCTCCCTTCTAAATACTGTGTAGGTTTGACCACCTTCTCCTCACCTCCAGTACATCTTCCTGGCCAGTCCTACTGGACCATCCTCCTGGACCATCTCAGCAGCTGCTTTAGCAGTGTGTGTCTCACCATCCTCTCTTCCTCCCCTCTCCCCTCCCCTAGAAGTCCTTCCTAGTGCTGCCAAAATAATCTTGAGAGGATGTAGCTTTCATTATATCACATTCCCCTGATTAAGGATGGTAAGAGTTCCCTGATGCTCTCCCACTGAAGGGAGGGAGGAAGGGGCCTGGCGTTGAGACTCCATCGATATTATCTTATTTCATCCCTATGAGATGGATAATTTTAGTCCCATTATACAGGTGAGGAAGCAGTTGAATATCTTGCCTGAGGTCAGGTGGTAGGCGATAAAGCTAGATCCTAACTTCTAGGGTGAGATCCTTTTATCTCTCTTTGCTCATACCTGGGCGAGTTCTACTGACCCAGCTGGCTGCTTAGCTTTCAAGAACATTCATTGTCAAACCCGTGGACCCACTGTGTCCTTTGCTTTCCCAGCTGTTCTCATCATCTTTGTACTTGGAAACTATACAATCCACGCTTCATTATCAAGTGTTTAGAATTCTTTATTCTCTAATTTCTTTTCTGTTAGTCTTGTCCCAACTATATTTTAACTTCCATGAGAAACAGCACGGCTTATACTTACCTTTTGTCTCCCCGTATACTGCCTTTTGTACCCGCCCCCAACACCGTGTCTCTTTCCTTTTTTCCCGAGGTCTAGAACCATACTAGCTATCCTAGTAGGCACTCAAGTGTTCAATAAATGCTTGGTGTTGGCACATGGTAGCTGGTCAATAAATGTGTTTTGGACTCAGTTGAAAATGATTTTTCTTTTAAAGGAGGGCAGAGAGCTCCAGGTCAATGACTCCCTTTTCACCTGCCTAGAGGTGTGATGTAATGGTCTTGGCAATGAGAAGATACTTCTAAGCCAGACTTTACCTCATTGAGTCTCAGATTTCTCACCTTATCTCAGTTGTGGGATGAAGTGGTCATGACTGGTGTCCCATGTGTCTCCAGGGGGCTAACGGATTGTATTGCCTCTAATATTTCCTGGAGGGACATTTAAGATGTACCTGTTTTGAGGTATAAGATAAAGGGTGCAGCCCCTGGCGAACAGTCTTTGTCTTTCTTGGGCCTTGTGGAACAAAACTGAACATTAGATGGAATGGTTTGTTAATTGGGTTCGCTGATTGACTGATTAAAGTTTGTGTTCCAGCCGAACCTTGGTTTCTCAAGTAGTATGGAATGCACCTGCTTCTGTGTGAAGTTGCTGTAGAGAGCTAGCAAAGCATTGCCATTGGGCCCATCTGCTAATAGGCAGTTAGTGTTCTGTGGTCATTCTTGGCTGTGCTGCTTTTGTTAACGTGCCCACATTATTATGTGGACACATTAAGTATTTACACACCAAAGTGATCACACACCCACATGTTCCCTAATATGTGGGCTGATTTGTTGGACCTGGGGATTTTTTTTTTAAGGGGGACTGTTTTGCTTGTTTATTTCTCTGAAAACACTCAAACTTTTAAAAATCATCTGCAGCTTGTAAAACCGACATACTAATAACAAATATACAAACATTCTAGAAGCTGGAATTCAGGGAAAGTGAAAGTCCTTTTTAACTCCACTCCCAGAGAAAACTTCACCGTGGGTTTGGGAAATATATCTTCTCATTGTTTTCTGTATTTATATACAAACATCATTGTTATTACCGTCATTATTTAACTAGCAAGAGACAATGCGTTCTGTTGTGCAGCTAATTTTTTCACTGATTTATACCTGTGAAAATTCCTTAGAATTTTCCCCTAAGAATTCCTTAAGGAGAAGCACGGGCTTTGTAATGCAGGCCAAGGAGCTGGGTGCCTGGGGTACTTAGCTTTGGAGACAAGAGAGCTTTGCCTACGCTGTACTGAACCTTGACCATCAGTGACCTCATTTCTGTTTAATATGTGGGTCTTCAAAGACATTTTTTTTTTTTGAGAAATTCCACAGAAATAAACTGTTTGGAGACCAGTTAGTTCTTTTCAATCCTGACATTTCCCATCCCTCCAATACATCAGCTTCCTGGAATACAGCAATGTTTTATGAGTGAACATGGTATTTTGTAAGGACACTCTTCTTTGTCTGAAATTTCATTGCCAGAGGCAGGGACAGTATAAGGAACGTAGTAATGCATACAAGGATGTGAAGGGAGGAGAATGAAGGTAGAAACACATCATTAAGTTTCAAAATTTCCTAATCAGCCAGGAAGTCTTAAGACAAGGACAGCATTAAGATTAGGAAGGAGATGACTTAAACTTGAGAATACAGAGGGAAACCAGCAGAAGGGTCCTGCTGATGTCCTGGTAGAACAGCTTCCACCTACAAGCCAGGCCCCTAATTCATGTCCATGGAGAACTGAGGCTAAAGCCCATCTCTCATTCTGATGCTCAGCTCATGCGTTAACATTCACTCTGCCGCCGCCAGACACATGCCGCCCTTTAGTCCAGCCTGATTCCTTATTTTCTAGCTACCGAGACACTTGCCCCCACATTTGTACAAGAAGGATGCATGTTACAATCCAAGTTTACATTTTGTGCATGGGGTTTTCTAACCTTGAAAATTTATATTAAAGTGTTGGGGTGTTGTTATTTAGTCGCTAAGTCATGTCCAGTTCCTTTGCGACCCCATGGACTGTAGCCTGCCAGGCTCCTCTGTCCATGGAATTCTCCAGGCAAAAATACTGAAGTGGGTTGCCATTTCCTTCTCCGGGGGATCTTCCCAACCCAGGGTTCAAACCCATGTTTTCTGTGTTGGCAGGCAGATTCTTTACCACTGAGCCACCAGGGAAGCCTATTAGAGTGTGTCTTATAATAAATTTGTTTTTAGTGGGAGGAAGACGAGTATGTGGGTTCCAGAAACTGGCATGGGCTGAGGTTGAACCAAACAGTCCCTGCTGCCAAGGAATTTACACTGCAGTGTGAGGAGACAGGCAGTCAGGCAGACAGTGCTGGGTGGGAAATGCTTGGGAGGGTTAGGAACACCTGGGAATGGTCTCAGCTCAGCCCTGCAGTGCAGGACAGGGTTTTCTGGAGAGAGTGGTTCTCACTGGGGACGATTGCCCCAAGTGTGTCCAATGAGACCAGCAGAAACGCCTTGGTTGTCACTACTAGGGGTGAGCGGGGGAAGGGAGGTAGATGCTACTGGAATCTACTGGGTGCAGGCCAGGGGTGATGCCAAGCATCCTTCAGTGCCCAGGAGAGCCCTCCAACAACAAAATCTGGCCCCAGATGTCAGTGATGCTGAGGTTGAGAGACCCTGGTCCCACGTGAGACTGAAAGATGAATGCAGTTCTGGGGGAGACAGGTAGTTCTGGGGGAGACAGTTCTTATGTATCCAGGGGAGAGTTATTTTAAAGGAGAAAGCGGGTTATGGTAGAGAATGGTGCAGAAGTCACGGTTAAGTTACATAAGGAGTAGAAGTATTCTTTCATTGGCCTGAAGAAGGTCATTCTTGACCATGGTGCGTTTGTTTCTGCAGAATGGTAGTTACAAATGCCAGATGGAGAGGACTGAGGGAGAAATAAGGAGCATGAAAGCAGCTTGTCTGTGAAAAGGGGGAATTCTTGGTAATTCTGGCAATTATAGTTACATCTTCCTATATGCCAGCTACTGTGCCAAATGCTTTGTGGTCATTATCCATATTATTCCACACAACAACCTTACGAAATGTGGATTTCTGTGTGTGGATGAGGAAATAAAGGTTTGGAGAATTTATATATTTGTCAAGAATTCCCATAGCTCATAAGGCATAGAGTTGAGATTCAACCCTAGGTGGTTTTGACTGTACTTGTATTGTTTTCCCAGGGGAGAATATAGGTCAGAGGGCCGTGGAGTGAGTGTGTGAGTGTGTTTGTGTGTGTTGTGAGGAGGGGTGAGTTCTTCCTGGATAGGTGACTTTAAGATGGAAATGACTTAGCTGTAGTCAGAGAGAAATTGAAAATGCAGACCAGGTGGGCTCCCAGGTGAGGCAGGAAAGGGTTGGTCAGAGCCTAGGTCTTAGATAGAAAGGAGTGGAGCCTGTCTTCCAGTGGGGCAAGAGAGGAGGGAGGGGATAGGTACCCATGGGCAAGAGAAAGGGAAAGGGAGACAGAAGCTGGAAACCTCTTCCACTTGTTGGACTGCAGACTATGGGTAAGTTTGAAACCATGAATTTTCAGGGATACCACTGCAGAGTAGGGAGACAACATTGATTAACACAGATCCAAGGCTGAGATTCTTCTAGATAGTTATGAGGGAAAAGACATTGGTTTGGGCCTCTTAATTTGACTTCAGGAGGTCATTCTCATAGTTTTCCACCCACTTGCTTAAAATTCCTTTAAGGAGGAGATAGAGTATAGCTTCAATACATGGGTGGAGCAACCTGTTGCTTCAGACTTGATTATATGCAGATATAATCGATGAAAAATTGTCTTCCTGACCTTAAGGCTGGAGTTCCTGAAATTACTGGGTAGGGATCATCTGAGATTATTGACTTAAAGAGTCATTGAAGAGTCAAATTGGGTAGACAATGGAATGCCAGGGTTGGCAGAAGAGTCAGTATTCTTGGTGCACTGAGGTACAAACCACTGATAACTAATACCTTGCCAGCTCACTCTAGTGCTTGACATTTCATGGTGGTTTTAAATGTTAAAGTAATAACGTCTTGTTGAAAAAAAATACGTTAAATTATTAAGTAGAAAGTGTTGTTCACCTGGGCCCACACTCAGGTGAATTATCTGGTAAAATACTAGAGACTTTATCTCATCTTTTCCAATCATTATGTCTCTTTTCTTGTACACGTGCATTGGCTAGGATTTCCACAATGCTAAGTAATAGTGATGATCCTTGTCTGATTTTTGATTTGAATTTTTATAATGTATTATTATTAAGCATGCTGCTGAGTTATATGTATATATATACATTAAAATGTTTATATATATCTTATTAAAACATTTTAATAATAAATAGTTCTGGAATTTCATCAAATGCTGTCCAGTCTCTCTATGTTGATGAAATCATTTTTTCTTCTTTGACTTCCTAATATGGTAGAATCTAGATTTTCTTTTTTGGCTGTGTGTGGCTTCTGGGATCTTAGTTGCCCAACAAAGGGTTAAACTGGGCCCTCAGCAATGACAGTCCTAACCACTGGGCCACCAGAGTTCCCTCGATTTTCTTGTTACTGAAATACTGCCTTCCTGCAGTGAACCCCACTTGATCATGGAGTGATACTCCTTTAATGTGCACCTGGATTTTATTGTGAATTTTTGCCCCGATGTTTATAAATGCATTGGTCTACTTTTATTATTTCTATATTACTATTTATTGTTTTGGCAGTGAGCTTTGATATTTATGCTACACTGTAGTGTGTTTGGAAATAAATTGGTGAAACTCTTATGCTTTAGATTTTGGACCAATCTAAAAATCATCTGATATACTGAATTTTTGAAGACCCTTCTCTGATTGGGTTTCTTTTCTTGGATTAATTTTGGTAGTGTATGTGCTTCTGGACAATCATCTCTGACAGTTAGGTTGATAAATATTATTATGAGTTGTGCCTAGTCATTTTTAAATAATATTTTATTTTCGTTTACATTCAAGGATGCTTTCTGCTTATTATTAATTTTTTATATTTGTGTTTTGCTTTCCCTCCTCTTATTAGGCTAGGCAGTGGTTTTTATTTAATTTTGCACAGAATTGCATTTTTAAAAAATAAATGATTACTCAGTCATTTTATTGTTTTTCTTTTTGACTCCTGAGTTTTTATCTTTATCTTAATTAAATTTTTCCTTGCTCTTTTTCTTTTTCTTGAGTTAGATGTTTAATTCATTTAGTCTTATTTCTTGATTACAAGAAGTATTATTTCTTCATAATTTTCATAGAGCTATGAAATTTCCTCTAAGTACAGCTTTTCTAAATTGCACATTTTACATAATAAGGTTTTTAAAGTCACAATATGTAGTTGAGTTTTTGTTTCTGGTTATCTTGATTGTTTAAAAGAATGTTAAAGATTTTTTTCCAAGTGTTTGAAATTTCTAGTTTTCTTTTTCCCCCAGGTTTTGCTGCAGTGTAAACAGAAATGATAGACTACTTTTTTTCTATTTGTAATTTATTATCTCTTTATTCTGGCATTATAGACACTTGTAAGCCTCCATGGGCATTTGAAAACCTTTGTAAATGTGTCATACTTGCTTGAAATGAAGATGTGCTTCCTGTTTACATGATACAGAATTTGAAATGTAGCTCAATTTAATTTTATTAGTTCTGTTAATTCTATCCTTAGTTTTCTTTCTCCATTTAACATATTAAGAACATGTATCTATTTCTTCTTATATCACCATTTTTTTCTTTCTCCATTTGGTGCTGTTGGATGCATAAATATTTATGATCAATCTTCATAATTTTTTACATTATTAAATATTCATGTTTGGGGTTTTTTTTAGCCACACCATGTGGCATGTGGGATCTTAGTTCCCTGACCAGGGATTGAACTTGTACCCCCTACAGTGAAAGGGTGAAGTCATAACCACGGGACTGCCAGGGAATTCCCTAAATGTTCACTTTTAAAGTTTTAAAAATAGAATTTATTTTCCTTTACATTTGTTGTTATTTTCTCTTTCTACTTTTACAAAAATTTGAAGCTAAGCTTATAGGCTTTTTTATCTTGAATTTAACCATGATTAATATTTATCAGTATCTCTACTTTTCTTTTCTTGATATACTTTTACCATAATTTTAAAGCATTTGTGTCATTTTGCTGTATGTGTGTCTCTTGTAGACAAAATGCATTTGGAGTTTGTTTTTGAATCTAGTCTTGGAATATTTCCCATAGTAGTTGTCCAGTTCACATTTATGGTTTCTCTTCTAAACTTGATTCTAATTAATTTTTTGCACATACTTGTGTATTTCTATCACTTTCCTTTGTTCTCTGTTTTTTACTCCGTGGGTTGTGTTTTCTTTGTTCAAAAAGAAATTAAACGCTATGTAGTCAATTTTTATTTTTATTATTAATTAAATTTTCAACTTTAATACCTCTGTTTATAAACTCTAGAAGGAATACTATCACATATTTGTATATATCTTTCTGTGAGACTTGAGAATATTCTTCCACTTCTGTTTATCTTCCAATGCCTCTTCACCCTCACATCTTTATTTTTGTTGTTATGCTTGAGGATTCCCAATTCTATATAATTTTATTGTTATTATTATATGGAATAATCTATTGTTATTATAATTGTTCCCCTGAAGGGATTGTAATTTTGTTTTGTAATTATTATAAGTTGATCAGTCTTTGTTCTAAATGTAAGTGGATTCAGTGTTCACATCCTTTCCTTACCTCTAAATTCGCCGTTCTTGAGATCTTGATTTTGAACTTTCCCTTGGATATATTACATCATTGAATAGATTCTGAAGAAAACTCACTAAGTGGTGCATTCTCTTACCATGCTGATTGGAAAACGTGTTTTTTTTTTTTATTATTATTATTACTTTTATACATGGTTGCGAATTCAGTTGGGAAATGAATACTCTGATCATGCTCTTTCTCTGTAGACATCCACTCACTTCTGTCCATCATTGAAAGTTACTGGGAAGAACTCTGTGGCTGTCTTGACTTTTCTCCCTGCAATTGACTAAAAATCTTGACTTTATGGAAGTCAGTGTTTATCCTAGAAAACTGTAACTTTACCAGAATGTCTCAATTTTGATGATTCTCTGTTACTTTTCTTTGGAACATGAGATAGTCCTTTATTTGAAGGAAGTTAGTTTCCATCATGGATTTGAGCATATTTTGTTTTGCTGTCTACTTTGAGAATACCTTTTATCTGTATGTTGGGTCTCTGTTTTCAAGCCCTCTTATCTGTCATCTTCTCTGTTTGCTTTCATCTACTTGTCCTTTTCCTCTGCATTTTGTGCAGTGTTTTGAAGACTGTTTTCCATATCGTCAACTCTGTTTTTGGTTTGTGGATTTTGCCTCTTATTACTTTAATGTATTTATTGGTTCTGCAGTGATATTATTTTTGTTGTCAGTTTCTTTCTTCAACTGCCAGCTTCTCTTTTATCTCATTCTGATGTTTTATCACCTTATCTTTGATATCTTCTTTCATATTATCTGTCATTTTATATAATATTCTTCTGTGCCCTGTTCTTTCAAAATAGATTGTTCATTGGTCTTTTCCATGCCATGTTTCTTTCACTTTTTTTTGACCTCAGTTCATTTTTTCCTAACTAACTTATCTTTAATTAGGATATACCTCTCAGAACTTTCTTTCGCCTTCCAAGTAAGGAGGGTAATATCTTAAATTTCCTCCTGAAGTCCTGCTTAATTCTGCTTTCACAACCTGAATCTGGGTGTTGATGGATTGTCTTTATTCTGTAGCCTTCAGCAATCTACAAACGTCCTGGTTAGATGCGTTGGTACAACACAGTTGATGAACTCTGTGATTCTAAGTTTTAAATCCTGCTTTTGATTTGAGGGTCCCATAGATCTACTGGTTTGGGGTGGGCCATTTTTTTTCTTTGTTTATGTATTTTCCTCTTTCTTTTCCTTTACTCGAGCCTTTGTTTGTAATTTGAGACATTTAGCCACCATTTTTTTTCTGGAAGTTCCTTGGTCAGCTGAAAGCACAAACCCTTCTTTTGAGGGATTTCCAAACACATTTATGTTTTCAAATGTTGATTCTTACAACAGATTTAACTCAGATGCATTTTTAGTGTGATAATCAAATAACCACTCCAAGTTTGAAAGTGTTTTCTAATAAGATTTTGTTTACTAAGAAAGCTTCCTGTCATGGAAGTCTAGGGTCCTCAGGATTTACCCAACTCTTTGTATTTTTTGGATGAAATACTCCCAATTCTTTCCTTTGTGGATTGCCACATTCCACTTTAGAAATATCAAGGACACCATGTCTTGAATGATTTGAAATTATTAAGTGAGATGAATATCAGTATCAGCATTGTCTTGGCCACAGTGTTCATTTTTTTACAGCTATTAACTCTGTCTTCTATGGGTGTGCTCTTACTAACTTCTGATGCTAGATTCTGCAACTTAGTATTTTCCCAGTAATTGCTAAATAAGAAGTGAAATATTTGCAAACATTAGTCCTCTCCTAGGCTCTTTAAAGACTGCATAGCTATTATCATATTCACTCAATCAACAGCCCTTGTAAGTAGGATTCCCAGTGAGAAGAGAAGGAAACTCAGCATTTTAGCTGGTGGTCTCAGGGACTGGAAGGAAGAGTTGAGCTTAATCTTAAAACTGGCGTGAGCATCAAAATCACCCTGAGGGCTTGTTAAAAATATAGATTGCGGGGCCCTACCCCAGAGTTTCTGATTCACTGAGTCTGGAGTGGAACATGAGAAATTCCATTCTTAATGAATTCTTGGCTGATGATGATATTGCTGGTCTAGGGACCTCTCTTTGAGAATCATTTACTTAAAGGATGAAGATTACATGGATCTTCAAAATGTCAGTGCAGATATTCTATGGGAAGACAAACGTGGAGATCTCAGCATCTTCCTGATTTCTAAGTCATTCTTTTCATTATGAGAAGGGACCCTTTCCTAAAGACATTTTACAGGGAATATTTGAAAAGTTAAAGATGATTTCTGGCCTTTTGGATACATTTAGCTTTTTTAAAAAAATTTATTTATTTTTGGCTGTTCTGAGTCTTCGTTGCTGCACGTGGGCTTTCTTTACTTGCGGCTAATGGGGGTCACTCTCTAGTTGCCGTGCGCGGACTTCTCACTGCAGTGGCTTCTCTTGTTGTGGAACATGGGCTCTAGAGAGCATGGGCTTCTGTAGTTGTGGTGTGTGGGCTTAGTTGCTCCGTGGCATGTGGGATCTTACTGGATCAGAGATCGAATCTGTGTCTCCTGCATTGGCAGGCAGATTCTTTACCACTGAGCCACCAGGGAAGTCCACATTTAGGTTTTCATATCCAACAAATGGATAGAGAGATCTATTAGGAATATAGATAAATATATATATTTAATATATATAGTATTAGTAAACACGGTGAAATATTCTAAGTTATGGTTGGTTCTAGAACATGATATGCAATTTGAAGTGATGTTTTCACCAATATTCTGGAATTATTGGTCTGAGCCACTTGCTAGGTGTGCCACAAGGAGAAAGCTTTCCTGCCAGGCGTTTGGAGGACTGACTGCTCTTCCCCTTTGTTTAAATGAACTGACCCTGATATTTCCAGATACCCCTAAGACTCATTCAGCCAGCCTCTTCAGTGACTTTGTTGGCAGAGCACATTTTCCATAAGAAACAAGACGATGCTTCTCATGGGGTAGCTTTGGTGGGCATAAAGCTACTACACGACCTTGTTCTGATTCCACGAGGTTAGATTCTGAGGGAAGATAATTCAGTGTTATAACTCTCGTCCTTCTGTGTACACCTTTGTCAGCAACTTTCAGTCTTCCAAATGTGTTTCCAAAGCAGGGGCACACTGCTTGCATGCCTAAGAAGATCTTTGAACAGTCAAACTGCAGATGATGGATTCTGCACCTTTTCAGTTAAGCTCCTGAGTATAGAATTCCGAGTGGAGGAGACACTGGGGCTTTGCTGGAATCTGCCTCCTCAGTGAAGAAACACTCCTGTTAGTGAGAATATATGGAGCACGGACTTCAAGTGTGAATAGCTATTAATGAACTGAATAACATTTATAAAGCATTTTCACTGCTGATTTCCTTTCCCAGATTATGGAATTCAACAGATTTTTTTTTTCCCCTGCTCCAGAGAATATGTTCCAGAAACCTTGGGCAGACTAATTTTCCTGAGACCTTCAGTTTCACAATCTGAAAAATGAAAATTTTGGGCCATGTTGGGCTAAATGGTCTTTGAGATCTCCTCTCATAATTTATTGTTTCAATATTTTTAGGGAAGCCAAGGAGAGAAAACTCTAAAGTGTTAGTCCCCTCAGTCATGTCCAACTCTTTGGGACCCCATGGGTAATAGCCCGCCAGGCTCCTCTGTTGATGGAATTATCCAGGCAAGAATACTGGAGTGGGTTGCCATTTCCTTCCTCCCAGGGGATCTTCCTGAACCAGGGATCAAACCTGGGTCTCCTGCCTTGCAGGCAGATTCTTTACCCTCTGAGCCACCAGGGAAGAGCTTGAGAAAACTCTGCTTCTGTCTAATGTTGTTATATTGTGTTGGCCAAAAAGTTCGTTCGGATTTTTCTGTACCACCTTACAGAAAAATCCTGAATGATTGCTTTGACCAACACGATAGTTCCCTCTACTGAAAAGGTTTATACAGTTTTGAGCTACAGGGGAGAATCGTTCCTCCGGGTTTCCAGAATCTTTGCTAACAAGAATTGAAAGGTTTTTTGGTGGAGTGTAGGCAACCAGACAGTCAAGTGAAGGCCCAGGTGATGACTCCAAGTGTCATGTCAGTTCAGGGGAGCTGAACAGTGTTGGAATGATGTCACCAGAGTAGCTTCTCCCTTTTGATCCTTCTTATTTCCTGATTTGGCCGCACTGGGTCTTTGTTGCTGCATGTGGGCTACTCTCTAGTTGTGGTGCAGTGGCCTCTCTTGTTGCAGAGCACGGGCTCTAGAGCGCGGGCTCAGTAGCTGTGGCACACGGGCTTAGTTGCCCTAAGGCATGTGGAATCTTTCCAGACCAGGGATAGAACCTGTGTCCCCTGCACTGGCAGGTGGATTCTTAACCACTGGACAACCAGAGAAGTCCCTTTCCCTTTGGATAGTGAGGAACAGTAAGACGGCCGCTTCACAGGTCATGAGCAAGTGGGAACTTAGAATTCTTACTATCTCAGTAGTCAGCCAAGCACTGTGATGTGGCTTCATGAACTTTATTAGTTGACTTGGGGCAGGATCATATGGTGCTAAGTTTTATTTTGCTTTTCTGGTCATGGAAGCTCTCTGGAATTGCTTAGGTTCCTAAATGTTTGTGTTGGTACCACTGGTTTAATTTTCTCCTGGAATGCAGGCATGCGTACACTCATTCATCCCACAGGTCTTGTCAGAGAGGGCCAGATCTATGCTGGACCCTGAGGATATAAGAACCAGAAGGAACACAGTACTCATCCTTTGAAGAGTGATTTTGATTAGCCTGGGGCCCCATCACTTTGAGAGAAGATGTTTTTTTATGTTGGAGAAGAGAAAGTGTGCATGATATTTTTCATAGAAATTTTAGTTGGAGGCCATGTGCTAACTGTAGGATTTGACAATTTTTAATGATGTTAAGCCCTTACCCACAAAGCCCATAGGGTCATCATCAGTGCAAGGGGCTATCACTAAAGAAAGATGGACCAGTAACATGCCTTAATGTTGGATTTTTCTTGAAACAGTTATAGTCAAATGCCCAAATCAGAAAAATAAAACTAAAAAACTCATGATATCATGGGACAGGAAGGCTGCTAAGATCATTTTGAATCATAGAATCATAGAATCTTTGAGCTTGCTGATCATCTAGTCCAGAGATTCCCCGTCCAGGACCACATGAAAGGCTTATGAAGGCAGGTGGCTTCTATTCAGAAACTGAAAATACCTCGAGACCACTCGTGACAGGGTTTCCAGCCTCCCCATTTTTTGTCATTTTGGACCAGATCTTTCTTTCTTATGGGGTTTGTCCTGTGCATTGTAGGATGTTTAGCAACACCCCTGGCCTCTCCCCATTAGATGCCAGTAACACCACCTCCTCAACCAGTTGTGAGAACCAAAAATGTTTCAAAATATTCCTGGGCTGGAGTCTGTAGGGGCAAGATTGCCCTTTCTTGGGACCACTGCTCTATGACAGCATAGGATAGTAGAAGAATCTAACTCCCATGACCAATCTTTTTATGTCGATTGAAATCCAGTCATTCATAAGGTCTGATTCATTCATTCATTTGTTCATTCATTCAACACATTTGCTGAGTACCTGTGGTGTGAATTGTCTCCAGTGCTGAAAATACCCATGTAAATAGATAGGCGTGGGCTTGCTCTCAGGGTGCCTCTGTTCTTGCAGAGGGAGACCCCACGGGTGTCCTAGCAACAGTGAAGCAACTTACAAGGCAGCATACCATGGTAGAGAAAACGTGAGTACGGTCAGAGTTGTGGATGGGGACTCAGTTTACGGTCAGCGTTGTGGATGGGGACTCAGTTTCATGGGAGTAGGGACAGCAGGCTAGTTAGATGGAGTTGTGAGGAAGCTCCTAGAAATTTGAGCCCAGAACTGCATGAGGAGGAGTCAGCCATATAGAAGAGGGCATTTATTTGTCTGTGAGTATAATAAAAAGTGAAGGATGAATTAAGTCAGAAAACAATCTCTCAAACTGTGAGAAGAAGATTTTATAAAACCCTCTCATTTGTACAAAAAGGTTGACTATCATAATCGAATCTCTTTGTTTAGTGAAATAGTCCAAGTAAAGGCTTCCAAAGACTTGTTCAAGCTGAAGGTGGCAGGAGAGGTTGTCACACCTGCTAAAAACAAATTCTTTTACTTGTTGGAGATTTCTGTATCGTCTTTTTGTTTGTTTGTTCTAGCAGCTCAATAGCTGAAATTTTGTTACGCAAAGTGGGATTTATCATTAAGGATTTATGGAATGTGGGGCTTGGTCAAGTACCTGAGCCACTGTAGTGTTTTCACTTGGTGATAAAAAAGAAAATTCTGTTGTGTTGGCAGACAAATATCTTAACTTTCTGCTTAGAAGTTCTTGAGTTGTAGCAAGTAGACTTACTTGCTGAGAGTAGATTGAAGATAGCAAGAGAAAAGAAATTCCCTCAGTTCAGTTCAGTTCAGTCACTCAGTCGTGTGCGACTCTTTGCAACCGTCTGGACTGCAGCACGCCAGGCTTCCCTGTCCATCACCATCTCCTGGAGCTTACTCAAACTCATGTCCATCGAGTCTGTGATGCCATCCAATCATCTCATTCTCTGTCGTCCCCCTCTCTTCCCACCTTCAATCTTTCCCAGCATCAGGGTCTTTTCTAGTGAGCCAATTCTTCGCATTAGGTGATCAAAGTATTGGAGTTTCAGGTTCAGCATCAGTCCTTACAATAAATATTCAGGACTGATTTCCTTTAGGATAGACTGGTTGGATCTCCTTGAGGTCCAAGGGACTCTCAAGAGTTTTCTCCAACAAAAAGCATCAATTCTTTGGTGCTCAGCTTTCTTTATAGTCCAACTCTCACATCCATACATTACTACTGGAAAAACCATATCCTTGACTAGACGGACCTTTGCTGATAAAGTAATGTCTCTGCTTTTTAATATGCTGTCTAGGTTGATCATAGCTTTCCTTCCAAGGAGCAAGCATCTTTTAATTTCGTGGCTGCAGTCACCATCTGCAGTGATTTTGGAGCCCAAAAATATAAAGTCTCTAACTGTTTCCATTGTTTCCCCATCTATTTCATTCCTTAGCTATCATTAAAATATATATATATTCCTAATTCTTGGGTATCTGCCAATTCCATACATAAGCACATAGTGTGTCTTTCCTATTTTCCTGGAATGGGGCTGGGAGAACCAGTGGACCTGAATGGGCTAGTTGGTTGGTTTAATAAGAGGGAAGACAACCTTCTAATGACTTCTGATTGAGATGGAGCCCAAGGGAGAAAAAAAAAGTCACAATCTTCATGAATAGGAGGACTTCAGAGTGTTCACAATTCACGATTCACACAAGCCCAGCCACTGTTTACCTTTCTAGAAAGCAGTCTGCTTGGGGCTTTCATCCTGACAGGGTAGTTAGATCAGGAGCTATGGTGTGATTATATTTTGTCAAATATAAGAAAGACCGGAAAGGTCATTGCATTGCCTGAGTCAGGGCTTTGTGTACCACAGATAGAGGCAGACTTGGGGCAATTCTCATTTAAAGTGACTTGTCTGAATTTTCTGAGCGAACCATGAGCACAGAGCCATGAACAAGTCTTGCAGGGATTAAATTGGGTTTTTTGTGGGCTTTTCCTCAAATACAAGAGGTTCTTCCTTATACTTTCAGAAGCCATAGATCCTTTCAGTTTGTTTTGTTTTTCTCCAAAGGTAATAGGGAGCAAGGTAAGTTGTTCAAATGGTTTCTGGATTCATTCACTCTGTGTGTGTGCTCATTTCTCAGTCATGTCTGACTCCTTGTGACCCCACGGACTGTAACCCGCCAGGGTGCTCTGTCCGTGGAATTTTCTCAGCAAGAATACTGGAATGGATTGCCATTTTCTTCTCCATGTCACTCACAGAAACTGTAGAATTTAGACTTGGTGGAGTTGGCCAGACTTCCTGAGCCAGGCACAGATCTCGCCCTGAAGACATGCCCAAGGCCTGCGGTCACGGAGACCTTCAAACCCACAGAGGAGCTGCTCAGAGCGTGGTTTGGTCTTTCATGTTGTGGAAGATGTCTTTGACTACAGCTTGTGCTTACTCTGCGTCTTAATCAGTTCTGTAATGAAGACCCAGCAGCATATCTGCAACTTCCCTTTAATTTTACAATTTTTATAATGAGAGTTCTTGTAGTGTGCAAAGTGCCTGTGGAAATGCAGCCAGCATGCTGAAGAGTCTATGAAGGAACACCGTGATTCTCTGTCTCTGCCATTGGGACGAGGTTTGGCTCTAGAGGAGAGAAATCGGGTCTCTCTTGGTCTCCAGGCTCAGACAAGAATGGCTTCAGAGTTTCCAGGGAACTTCCAGATGGACCCATGACATTTCAGAGAATTCATTCAATCCAGAGAATAGTTTTCTGTCATTTGGAAGAACAAAATGAGCTTGGATCTCATTTGTCATGGTTGCCTTTTGAGAATTTTAGCATGTGGAGGCGTCTTCATTTGTTTTGTTTCTCAAGGCGAATATTGTTGAGACGCTTCTCAGAACAGGATTTTTCTGGTGAACTGCAGGTTCCCCTTCACAGACAATGAAGCCTAAAGCTCCTGAGATACCACCCTGCTTCCTCCCTTTCTTTTCTAGTCCCTTCTCTCCTCTTTTATCTCCTTGTTCAAATCACACGCTTCCTTTTCTAAGGACAGGAGAGCTGGCAGGCTGCCTATTGGCCTGTTGGCCTCAATTAGCCTTATATCATTGCAAAGGAATGCATGAATTCTCCAGAAGGTATGTACTATCTCTTTCCGTATTAGACACTCACTACCTGCTTTCATAACAGATCACTCAGAATGGCTTCTTGTTTACATATCTGATACTTTTGGCGGTGGTGCTGGGGGGGGGTTACTTGGATTAAATCATCTCATTTGAATAATGATCCCCAAGGTATCTGTTATGAAATGTTACTCCAACATGCTCTGTAAAACTTGAAAACTTGATTCAGGAGAACAAAGCTAAACTAAGAGAGAACCTGAAGAACCTTTTGGCGGGAAGGGGGCTGGGGTTATTAACCTGCAGACTGTCTGCTTCAGACTCTGTCCTGGAGATGCACCAGGCCAACCACATGAAACAGAGGCCATCCATGGGCATTGGCAGCACTCAGGGTCGCCTAGTATTTCTCTGCTGCTATTTAAATTCTGTCTCATCTTGAGGGTTACATATGTGATTGCAAATTAATCCTTTCTCTTCTGAAAATTTGGTTTTGAAGAACAGCTGTGTCTCCCTTCTGAATTCCTTAATTATTTATCCTTCCTGATATGTTAAACCTTTCATTAGTGTGGTGAATTGCCAAGAGTACACAGAGCTGCTTAGATCATGTAGCAAGCAATATAAACATTGGATAGGACATTTGAAGACACCACATGGTGAGCCAGGATCTATAGTTGTACCAAATGTGGGATTGATGGAGGTAGCTTGTTGAAAGTTCTTTGTTGGCTTATTTTGCTGGCTTATTATTTTTTTAATCACTATACCATAGGAAGAATATGTATGTCATTGGTAATTATTTGGAAGTGTTGTAACAGACTTTGGAGGGCACATACCCATGTCTGAGTTCAAATTAAGTCAAGAAAGTTATTTTATATATACATACACATATGTATATATGTATGTGTAGAGAACAAGCACCCTAAGATATGTGTGTGTGTATATGTGCATGCATGGGCACGTGTGTGTCTTTATATATATATATGCATATTCTATATTTGCATTTGTAAGTATGATTCCATAACTACTGTTCCTTTTCCTAAAAGGAGATTTTACCTCCATTTCTTGAAACAGTCCTGGTTGGAAAGATGCTTTAAATGATTTTTAAATTATTAGCACTGCCACTTGGACTATGACAAGAGTACATGATGAGTAGTGATACACAACACACCTTGCTGCTGAAAGCAGCAGCCCACACACACAAGTGGATCAGTGATTTTTTTCCCCTCATTTTTCAGCTTAAGCATGAAAATTCTTCTTTCTTCCCAAACCACGTTCTTGGGGCTTGAAATGAAAGGTGTTAACCTCCTAAAACATCCCGCAGCTCTTTGACCTCATCATAGCAACAGTTTCTGATCTCAAATACATTTGCATTGTAGAATGATCTTTTAAGTTTTCTGATTTTTCTGTCTTTCCAAATGAACAGTTGCAAAGTTTATGCATTCCACTACCTGACCTTGGGGAACTGGTTTTTCCATTCATAGGAAAGGAGAAAGTAAAAGCACAGACAACAGGTGCTCACTAAAGCCTTTTCTTAGAGTTATGATTCAGGAGAACTGGGAAGTTCAGTGTCTTATAAATGAAACTGGGTTTCTGGAGTGGACAGAGGAAAGGCATCTTATGGTGTTTCTGGTTCTATTTCTCAAAGGCTTTGAAGCATATAATTAGTTGCTCCTGAATCCCTGTGGCTGTCGTGCTTCACAGCTTTATTTCTGCTCTGCAGTCCTTCAGTCAGGGAACAGTGTAGGTCCAGACAAGGCCTGCACGTTTTCACGTGGACACTTCCTGGAGACAGCTGGGATTTTGACTTGAAAATACTCATGCTCCATGCAAGCTTGGAGAACAGTGCTCCCCAGGCTGACCTGGGTGCAGGTTGGTGGTGGCAGGATTGTTGAAGCACACTCCAGCCACCCAGGGTGCCTCCCTTCTCCTGTCGGGTCTGGGCAGTGAGTAGGGAGGACACAGGGTGAACCCCTGAAACGTAACCTTTCACAAGAGGAAAACAGAGGCATAATGGGCCCCTGGGAATCCTAAACACAGAACGTGGTGGGCAGATGGTAGAAATTAAAATTGGTGATTTTTTTAAAATTGAAGTATAGTTGATTTACAATGTTGTGTTACTTTCTGATATACAGAAAGTGATTCAGTTATACATACATGTATATATATATAATATATTCCTCTTCAGATTCTTTTCCTTTAGAGTTTATTATAAGATATTGAACATATTTCCCTGTGCTATACAGTAGGACCTTGTTATTTCATATATAATAATCGGCTAATCTCAAACTCCTAATTTATCCTTCCCCTACTCCCCTTTCCCTTTTGGTAACCATAAGTTTATTTACTATGTCTTTGAGTCAGTTTGTTTTGTAAATAAATTGACAATTGCTGTTTTTAAGATTGAGAAAGAGCAGCCAGTGGCCCTTCTTTCCATTTCCCTGTTCTCAAGTGTATATTCCCAACCTTTCACAAGATCTCTGGATTTTCTTTAAAAATGTCTTCAAGAGTTTGTCCAACGTGAAAGTTGAGTTTTGGATTTTCCATCAAAACCCCACCTCTTGAAACACCCAGCCTATAAATGTAAAGAGAACAAACCAACCAGTGGTAATCAGTAGTACTGCAGAGTCATGGAAAATTGGAATCGTCTAGAGGTTTCACATTAGGAGGACTAATCACATTAGGTGTTAGCTTATTTGGGAACAAACCCGTATTCATCTGCCTGCCAAGGCATCATCATGGATGGTGTTGAAAGTCTAGTCTTCCGATGCCTGTTTGACCTTGAATGGTCTGGAGATACTGCATTGGGAGTAGGAGATGGGAGAGGGGGGTGCTTGTTTGATTTGTAGATTCATCTCATGACCTTTTGAAATAGCATTTCTTTCTAGTTAGTTCAGAAGCTTTCTCTTCTGCTTTTGATTTTGCTGATTTGGTCAGTGGGAAAAAAAAATATTGCTAATAATCTCATTATTGCAGCAGTATTTTTAAATACAATAAGTAGATAGGAGATCAAGGCTGTTAACTTTAAATCATCATTTGGTAGCTATCAGTGTCTGGTTTAGCCTTTTAGGGTTGCTGTTCTTTCTCGGTTGATGAAACAGTCAAATATGCAAGAGCGTATTTCTCATCTTTGTTGTTGGTTTCTCAGAGGATTACCATCTGCTGCAAAAACATCCTTGGGTTGATGAATGGGTCATCCTCAGGTCCAGCTTTCTTTGTCTCTCTCCTCCCCTCTTCCGTCTCCTCCTCCTTTCGCTTCTTGCCCATGTGTCCGTCCTCAGTCTCATAAACACATCAAGTCTCTGTGTCTGATTGTTGAGGCCATGCCGGCAATTTCTGTTTTCTTCTTCTGTCAGCGTCTCCAGGAGCAATGTGTGCACAAAGACAAAATGCCTTTCAGAGGAGGCTACATCCTCATTTCAGGACATCAAATTGAAGGCCGTTCAGCCGAACCTGACGCTGGTTCTCTCAGCAGCCTGGAGATTAACCTCTTCTAAGGCTCTGCACTATTTTTGAGGTAGAGTCTGCAACAACATTAAAGCTAGAACCCATTAGGAAATCACTTTCATCATCTCTTCTTTTTCCAAATCAGGGCCTTTTTTTTTTTTCCTGATCTCCTAACCCTTTAATCTCCTTTGTAGCAGAACAAGAGGCTGTTGGTTTGTTTGCATCCAGTGAAGTTTGAATCCTTGATAACAGCTTTGGAAGACACCAAGATATTAAGAGACCCATGTGGAGAGATGAATTTCATCTCGGGGTGGATGACTTAATGCCAAAGGTGTCCTGCTTTCCTTGGGCAGAACTGCCATTTTTTGGGTGGATGTAGTGAGAATGAGGCTCAAACTTTCCAAAAGACACACAGCAGAAAGCCTTCTGTTACATTATTTCTAAAGGCTTGAAGTTTTGAAGGGAAGAGATTTTGTTTTCCTCTCGGCTACACAATGGAGCTTTCAGAGAACCTCTTTTAAAAGGAATAGCTACAGCCTTTGTGTTGAAGGGTGTGCCTGTTGGCAGGGTCTGCTGATGCAGACAGACTGGCTGGTGATTAACAAAGGTCATTAGACTTTGGAATCCGGCAAGCAGAGTCGGATGGTATGTCTTCTGTGTGTGGAAGGACGACTCCCAAGAAGCCAAGGCATTCTGGAGGTTCCCCCCCTCCAGCACACCCCCAAAGGCTGCTGGAGAACAGGGTCATGTCCAGGAACGTCCTGCAGTAACCAGGGCTGTGCTGGGATGAACGTACCAGCCCATCAATCATGGGATAAAAGAACCTTCGGGAGATCCTTGGTGAATGACATGTGAGGAGGAGAAAGGTGCTGCTTTTTCGGGAAGGAGTGAAAACAGTTCCTTCTTTGTTGAGAGGAGAAGGGCAGAGGAGGGGCCCAGACTGCTCCTCTCCTGTTTCCTCTGCCTGTCAGCCTGGCAGCATCCATCCCAGAGAAGCCATGTTGTGCTCGGAGGGGAAGCTCTGAGCTAAAATGGCCGCTCCTAAAGCTCAGAGGACTAGGGCAGCTTAGTGAGACTTAGAGCTTCAGTGACGCAGGAGCTCCTATCTCTTGAAAGTGTGATAAACACATTCAGCAGAGCTGTGGCTTGTTTGGCTGAGATGAAAGGACTAAGCTGGGGGGATGGGGAGCGCACCCTGATGATCCGCCTTTTTGCTGTGAAGTGTTCTAAATGCAGGAGTCGTCTGCACTATGGAAAAATTTGTTTTCAGGTCTAATGGGCTGTGCGAAAAGGAGAAGTGGGGTGGGGCGTCCGTGTCGGCTGTAATTTGATCCAGAGCTGATAGCAACCTCTTCCACACAATTTGGGTTGGTGCTGAGACAGAAAAAAGCTGGTGTGGCCCGGAACATGGAGGCTGAGTTAGCTGAAAAGAAGTCTGGTGCACAGTTCAGGGTTTATTGAAAAAGGAGAAACTGCTGGGTGAAAGGAGAGAAGGTAAATAAGTGCCTCTCGCCCTACAAGCTCAGGCTGTCCAGAGCTGGACTTGCCAGGAGTTATTTTCACAGGCTATCAGCAGGAGCATTCTTTCAGAGAAAATCCTCCTGTCATAGCTCCTTTCACTACATTGACAGATTCCTCGACTTTATTCCCCCTGCAGAAATAATTGATCTTTTACAATAAAAGTATAGGAAGGTGCTAAATACGATCAAAGTAGTGAAAGGTTTGGCTTGTGCCTTTTGTGCTTGGACATCTGGTTCTAGATTACAGTGGCTTCGTAGAGTCTGCCATGAGCTCAGTGAAGTAACTCCATCATTAGGATAATAACTGGGTATCTCAATTCAGGATATACATGAAGATAGGAAGGGCATGCCTTCTAATACATTTTTAACTTCTTAATGGTGAGTCTCTCCATTGAGTTTATGGGAAGCTATGTGTATCTTTCAGTCACACAGTAAATAGCAGGGCAAAGGTGGCCAGGGCAAGTTTTGCCTTATTCAAAATCAGCTTCCTAGCTTTTTATGCCCAAGCACACACTTCACATTTGTAAAGGGGAAAAGTAGAAAAAGAGAAGGTCCTGCCTTAGAAGCCCTTCTTCCAAACCACGTGTTTCTGTTGCCTTAGTGTGAATCGAGGTACCAAGGTGCAACTTGAAACTAGAAACTGGATTGTCATCTAGAGTTGTTTGAGAATCTCACGAGAAATATTTTATGACCTAATTAGATTGGAGAAGCTGTTAGGTTATAATTGGTAGGTAGTAAAAAGCAAATAACCATTTAGCTCATGAAAAAAAAAATACAGTGTGTAAGAAAGGGAAGGAAGGAGGTGTATCTTAATATCAGTTAAGATAGTAGAAGAATAAAAAGTACAGTAAAAGCTTTTTCCACTGCTACTCTGAGGTTCCACACCGTTTCACCATTTGGTGATAAAACATTGATGTTCTCGTATTAAAACAGCTAATGAAGATTGAAGTTGACTCTTTCTTCTATATGGACATCGTCTTTACTTCTGAGAAGATTCCGGTTCAAAAAGAAAATAGGTCTCAGCCAGAATCAAAGTCAGTATTAACTTAACCAAGAAATCTGAAATCAGTCAAGACATTCAGAAACTACTTTTGAAGAAAGTAGAAAACTTTTGAAGTATTAAGGGTTTTCTTGACAAATGGCATTTGAAGATATATCAAGCTAGAAAAAGTTTATCTTTTTTTTTCTTCCTTTCTTTGAAGTTATGATGTCAAGGACACCATTGCTATTATGTCTGATTTCCTTTCTTTGACCACTGTTCCATCTGGCAAAGTCCAGTGAGAAAAACTGGCTGATATTGGAATTCTTCCATTAGTGGACTCATGGCCCCACCAAGTTGGGGGTATGCAATGAGTGCAGGCCTTAAGACGTTTTGTTCTGCCTTTTGCCCCAGGTTCCTAATGTGAGAGAGTAGACCCAGATGATGGAGGTGCTTCAGTGTGATGGCTGTGACTTTAGAGCCCCGTCCTACGAAGATCTCAAGGCGCACATCCAGGATGTCCACACAGCATTTCTGCAGCCGACGGACGTTGCTGAAGACAATGCGAATGAGTCACGATCTGGGTCCATGAATGCCAGCAACCAGACAGAGATGGAGTTTTCATCTATAAAGGATGAATTTGTGATTGCAGAGGACTTAACAGGTAAATCTGTCTTAGGATCGACGCGTCTGGTGTATTTCACTATCCTCATCTATTTTGAGCCTATAGCTGTGGTTCTTTTTTTAAATTTTTTGACAGGAAAGTAGGATTTACTGGTGGGTGTGAGTAAGGAGGCGACAGCACCAAGACTCTCATGAGTGCAGAGCCCGCCGTTTGTCCAGAGGGCCACGATAAGGGGTGTATTTGACCCCATAGCCATCTGGGATGAGCCACTTTTCTGCACCATATTTCCAGATTCATCTGTAGGAAACTTAGTAAATCCCCACTTCCTGGAGGAGTGGCTCTTCTAGTGGCTTGGGAGCTTGAACTTGGCCCTGTGGAGGGCCTCAGTCACATACTCCTTGTTTTACAACTTGGTATGGGTGGACATTATGACTTGGCCAATGTGAACCCTGGCCACTATGTCCTGGGGCTTTCTAAAGTCACAGTACATACCCTGTCTGGAGCCTGAATTGGGGATGGCATGCCAGTCAGGAATGTCCCCCTGGAGGGGACTGTCTTCAAGTTCCTCAGAGCAGCCTGTACAGGCAAAGGCTGTGTACCCTACTGAGGCAGCTGTAGCCATGGTTCTTGACATGCCCAGCTCATACAGAGTTTCTTGCACTTTGTGAGCCATTTTTCTTTTTTAGTTGGTTGCACCACTCAATGTGAGGGATCTTGGTTCCCTGATCGGAGATTGAACCTGGGCCATGGCAGGGAAAGCACAGAGTCCTAACCCCTGGAATTCCCATTTGTGAGCCATTTTTGTGATTTGGGCATGATGTTTCTCTTGTAGCCCAGGTAATAGTCCTTTCAGCTTCCTTATGTCTCTTAGCTTCCTTTCAATTTGGAGCATAAGGTAGTATCTTGGAAAGTTCTAGAATGAATATCACAAGTTTGTGAAACTTGCAGAGCTCTGTGGCGCATAGATAGAGATGAGGGGAGTCTTGCACCTGAAGCCAAGCACTACCTTCCATCCGTGAGAGGCAACATGTGTATGTTCATTAACAATTCGTTAATACTCTTCAGGGCCTCATCTAGAGATGTTAGGCCTTTTGAATGTGATGTTTATTAATGAAGAATAATTGAAAAGCAAACTGGATTTGCATGGTTGAGTTTCTTGATTTGCTTTTGCTTTTCTCTTCTCTTCCCACTTACCTTATGCTTTCTCTTTAGGTCAAAATGCAGCCACATTGGGGACTGGAAGTTACTATGGCCATAGTCCAGGATATTACAGTCAGCATATTACCCCTAATCCCAAACCAACAAACAAGTTTTTTCAATGCAAGTTCTGTGTACGCTACTTCAGGTCAAAAAACCTCCTCATTGAACACACTAGGAAGGTCCACGGAGCTCAAGCTGAAGGGAGTTCAGCCGGACCCCCTGTTCCAGGATCCTTAAATTATAATATCATGATGCATGAGGGATTTGGAAAGGTCTTCTCTTGCCAGTTTTGCACATACAAGTCACCAAGGAGGGCAAGAATAATTAAGCATCAGAAGATGTATCACAAAAACAATTTGAAGGAGACCACTGCTACCCCCCCTGCCCCTGCTCCAATGCCAGACCCGGTGGTCCCATCCATGTCCCTGCAGGACCCCTGCAAGGAACTGCCAGCGGAGGTCGTGGAGCGCAGCATCTTAGAATCCATGGTCAAGCCACTGACCAAGTCTCGAGGCAACTTTTGCTGTGAGTGGTGCAGCTATCAGACCCCCCGCCGAGAACGCTGGTGTGACCACATGATGAAGAAGCACCGCAGCATGGTCAAGATCCTGTCCAGTCTCAGGCAGCAGCAAGAAGGGACGAATGTGCCTGAGGCACAGAACAAGAACGACCTCAGCCCCACTTCTAACTCCACCTATCTGTCCATGAATGCTGCCAGCCGGGAGTTACCCAACACTAATGTCTCCAACTTCAGGGGCTCCATTGGCAACTCCATCATGAGACCCAATTCTTCTTCCGCTTCCAAGTTTTCACCCATGTCTTACCCTCAGATGAAGCCGAAGTCACCTCACAATTCTGGCCTCGTTAACTTGGCAGAGAGATCCCGTTACGGAATGCCCGAGATGACCAATTCCTCTGCTGACCTGGAAACTAACAGCATGCTGAATGACTCCAGTTCCGATGAAGAGTTAAATGAAATAGACAGTGAAAATGGCTTAAGTGCTATGGATCACCAGACAGCAGGCATGTCTGCAGAGCAGCTGATGGGCTCAGACGGCAACAAATTATTGGAGACCAAGGGGATCCCGTTTAGAAGATTCATGAATAGGTTCCAGTGCCCCTTTTGTCCTTTCCTCACCATGCATCGACGTAGTATTTCCCGTCACATAGAAAACATCCACTTATCTGGAAAGACAGCTGTCTACAAATGTGATGAATGTCCGTTTACTTGCAAGAGCTCATTAAAACTTGGGGCTCACAAACAGTGTCACACGGGTACCACGTCAGATTGGGATGCTGTGAATTCCCAGAGTGAAGGCATTTCCTCCTCACTGAATGAAGGTGTCGTGTCTTACGAGAGCTCAAGCATCAATGGCAGAAAGTCGGGGGTCCTGTTGGATCCCTTGCAGCAGCAACAGCCGCCCCCACCGCCGCCCCCGCCACCACCACCACCTCCGTCACAGCCACAGCCGCCGCAGCTACAATCGCCCCATCAGGTGCCACCCCAGCCCCAGCTGCCCCCGCCGCCTCCCCCGCCACCCGCACAAGCCCCACCCTTGCACCCCTACAAGTGCACCATGTGTAATTACTCCACCACGACTCTGAAAGGGCTGCGAGTTCATCAGCAGCACAAACACTCTTTCTGCGACAACTTGCCAAAATTCGAGGGGCAGCCCTCAAGCCTGCCGTTGGACAGTGAGACAGACAGCCACCCCTCTTCCAGCAACACTGTGAAGAAAAGTCAGACCTCAATTCTTGGGTTGTCCTCCAAGAACAATTTTGTCGCCAAGGCCTCTAGGAAGCTCGCTAATGACTTTCCGCTCGACTTATCGCCTGTGAAGAAGAGGACCAGGATTGACGAGATAGCAAGCAACCTGCAGAGCAAAATTAACCAAACAAAACAGCAGGAAGATGCGGTGATCAACGTGGAGGATGACGAGGAGGAAGAGGAGGACAATGAAGTGGAGATCGAGGTGGAGCTGGACAGGGAGGAAGAGCTGCCGGAGCCCGTCCTGGAGGTGCCCACGCCCTTCTCTGCCCAGCAGATCTGGGCGAGAGATGTCCCTGAGCCCCCGAAGGAGCCCAACTTCAGAACTGTTGCTCATGATTACAATGCCACCAATGGGGCTGAAATAGAGCTCACCCTTTCTGAAGATGAGGAGGATTATTACGGCTCCTCCACCAACATGAAAGATCACCAGGTTTCCAATACTACTCTGCTCAACACCCAGACTCCTATCTACGCAACTGAGCACAGTAATGAAAATACCGACTTCAGTGACTCGGGAAGGCTTTATTATTGCAAACACTGTGACTTTAACAACAAATCTGCCCGGAGCGTCAGCACCCACTACCAGCGCATGCACCCATACATTAAGTTCAGCTTCAGGTACATCTTAGACCCCAACGATCACAGTGCAGTGTACCGGTGCCTGGAATGCTACATCGATTACACCAATTTCGAAGACCTGCAGCAGCATTACGGCGAACACCACCCAGAAGCCATGAATGTCCTCAACTTTGACCACTCGGACCTGATCTACCGGTGTCGGTTTTGTTCCTACACAAGCCCGAATGTCCGAAGCCTGATGCCACATTACCAAAGAATGCATCCCACCGTGAAGATTAACAATGCCATGATATTTTCGAGCTACGTGGTGGAGCAGCAGGAGGGGCTAGGCACAGAATCACAGACGCTGCGGGAGATCCTGAATTCGGCTCCGAAGAACATGGCTACATCCACTCCCGTGGCCCGTGGTGGCGGTATGCCAGCTCCGTTCCCCAAAAACACTCCTTCCAAGAGCTTTCCTCCAGAATGTGAAAATCAGAAGGACCCCTCGGTCAACACCGTTGTCGTGTACGACTGTGACGTTTGCTCCTTCGCGAGCCCCAACATGCACTCTGTGTTGGTTCATTATCAGAAGAAACACCCAGAAGAAAAGGCTTCCTACTTTAGGATCCAGAAAACCATGCGAATGGTGTCTGTGGACAGGGGCTCTGCCCTTTCTCAGTTATCATTTGAGGTGGGTGCTCCAATGTCTCCCAAAATGTCCACCATGGGTTCCCCACCCCCCCCACAACCCCCGCCACCAGACCTCAGTACTGAGCTTTACTACTGCAAACACTGTTCCTACAGCAATCGGTCAGTTGTGGGAGTCCTTGTCCACTACCAGAAAAGACACCCAGAAATAAAGGTTACTGCCAAATATATCAGACAGGCTCCTCCCACAGCTGCAATGATGAGAGGGCCGGAGGGGCCCCATGGCTCCCCCCGGCCACCCGCCCCTATGCAACAGCTCAACCGGAGCAGCTCCGAGAGAGATGGCCCTCCCGTGGAGAATGAGATGTTTTTTTGCCAGCACTGTGATTACGGGAACCGGACGGTCAAAGGTGTCCTCATTCATTATCAGAAGAAGCACCGAGACTTCAAGGCCAATGCGGACGTGATCCGGCAGCACACAGCCACCATCCGAAGCCTTTGCGACCGCAATCAGAAGAAGCCAGCCAGCTGCGTGCTGGTCTCCCCGGCGGGTGCGGAGCGGGACAAAACAAAATTGCGAGCGCTCAAGTGTAGGCAGTGCTCATACACCTCTCCCTACTTTTATGCCCTGAGGAAGCATATCAAGAAAGACCACCCTGCCCTGAAGGCCACGGTCACGTCCATCATGAGATGGGCATTTCTAGATGGCTTGATAGAAGCTGGCTACCACTGCGAGTGGTGCATCTATTCCCACACAGAGCCAAGTGGTTTGCTTCTGCATTACCAAAGGAGGCACCCTGAGCATTATGTGGATTATACCTACATGGCCACCAAGCTCTGGGCGGGGCCAGACCCGTCCCCTCCCTCTCTCACTATGCCAGCTGAAGCCAAAACATACAGATGCAGAGACTGTGTTTTCGAAGCCCTCTCCATCTGGGACATCACCAATCACTACCAAGCATTCCACCCTTGGGCCATGAATGGGGATGAGTCGGTGCTGCTGGATATCATCAAGGAGAAAGATGCCGTGGAGAATCCCATACCTTCCTCTGAAGAGCTGGTGGGCCCTATGAGTTGTGAAAACAGTATGCCTGGCCCGCTCCCGGAGCAGGAAGTCGAATGCCCCGAGGATGCCAGGCTTTCCCCTGAGAAGACCATCCAACTTGCCTCAGCTAACCCCGCCATCTCCTCCACCCCATACCAGTGTACGGTGTGTCAGTCTGAATATAACAACTTGCATGGCCTTCTGACCCACTATGGGAAGAAGCACCCAGGCATGAAGGTGAAGGCTGCCGACTTTGCCCAGGACATCGATATCAACCCCGGCGCTGTCTACAAATGCAGGCACTGCCCTTATATCAACACCCGCATCCACGGCGTCCTGACCCACTACCAGAAGCGACATCCGTCCATCAAGGTGACCGCAGAGGACTTCGTGCACGATGTGGAGCAGTCCACCGACATAGCCCAGAACGATGTAGAGGAGACGAGCAGGATCTTCAAGCAAGGGTACGGCGCCTACCGCTGCAAACTGTGTCCCTACACACACGGCACTTTGGAGAAACTCAAGATCCACTATGAGAAGTACCACAACCAGCCGGAATTCGATGTCTTTTCCCAGTCACCCCCGAAGCTGCCCATGTCCCTCGAGCCCGAGATAACCACTGAAGGGAGCCCCTCCCAGGTCTCGGTGACCGAGGACGAGGTGGGAGAGGAGCCCGTGTCCACGTCTCACTTCGCTACCTCGCATCTGGTGTCCCACACTGTGTTCCGGTGCCAGCTCTGCAAGTACTTCTGCTCCACGCGGAAGGGCATCGCCCGGCACTATCGCATCAAGCACAACAACGTGCGCGCCCAGCCGGAGGGCAAGAACAACCTCTTCAAGTGCGCCCTGTGTGCCTACACCAACCCCATCCGCAAAGGGCTGGCTGCCCACTACCAGAAGCGCCACGACATCGACGCCTACTACACCCATTGCCTGGCGGCGTCCAGAACCATCAGCGACAAGCCCAACAAGGTGATCATCCCGTCGCCACCCAAGGATGACTCCCCGCCACTCAGCGAAGAGCTGCGGCGCGCCGTGGAGAAGAAGAAATGCTCCCTGTGCGCCTTCCAGTCCTTCAGCAAGAAGGGCATTGTGTCCCATTACATGAAGCGCCACCCGGGGGTCTTCCCCAAGAAGCAGCACGCCAGTAAGCTAGGGGGCTACTTCACCGCGGTGTACGCCGACGAGCACGAGAAGCCGATGCTGATGGAAGATTCGGAAGAGAGAGGCGGCTTCGAGAAAGCGGAGGTGGAGGGAAGTGAAGGGCAGGACATCGAGTGGCTCCCGTTCCGCTGCATCAAGTGCTTCAAGCTGTCCTTCAGCACGGCCGAGCTGCTGAGCATGCACTACACGGACCACCATAGCCGGGACCTCAAGAGGGACTTTGTCATCCTGGGCGGCGGCCCCCGGCTGCAGGGCTCCGCCTACCAGTGCAAGCACTGCGAGAGCAGACTGCAGAGCACCGCCGAGCTGACCTCGCACTTGAACATTCACAATGAGGAATTCCAGAAGCGTGCCAAACGCCAGGAGAGGAGGAAACAGCTTTTGAGCAAGCAGAAATATGCAGATGGTGCTTTTGCAGATTTCAAACAAGAGAGGGTAAGGATATGTTTTGATTTCCCTTCCCCCAGGAGGCCTCTCATCACTGGTGCCCACATGCACTTCTTCGCTGCCAGCCAAACCGCTCCGGGCTTCCTAGTGACTTAGCTTGCCAGAGAGCTCAATAAGTCAATTAAACATTTCGAGCTTGATTATCTCCCCCATTCTCTGCTCACCCTTCTCCACGGCCCTGGTGCCCCTCCCTGTGGTCCCTCCCAAGGCTCCCCAGGGGAGGGTCGGGTGGTTTTCCGGTCTTGTCCGAGGCTTAGTTCACGACAACCGCTCGCTCTCTTAACCAAGACAGTTGTGGGCCATCTCTCGTGTCCTTAGTGCTTCTCAGCCATGTCTTGGTTTGCAGTGTCGGCTCCACGAACCAGACATCTCCAGGAGTAGATTTTTGTTTTTCTTTTGTTTTTTGGTCAAGAAGTTCACTCATGGCATAGCTCATGCAACGTTTCACCTGCGTAGTTGAACAATGGGTTTGAAAGCCAGATAACTGGGTGGCAGTGACGATGAGGCTTCTGCACCGAGAACTTCTCACAAGTCGTCACCTATTGGGGTTCCGGAGACTTTGCGTAGTCGGCAGCGCGCCTCGCCTCTGATGAATGCATTATGTAAAAATGCTCGCATATATCTCCCTTGGTTTTTAACCTGCTAATCTGCTGTAACGTAAAATCTAGTAAGCTGCAAGAATAAATGCCAGCCATTGAGGGAGGGCTCGGAGTACTGATGGCTACCACTGTATTTTACCAGCCTTTTGGTCACTTAGAAGAGGTGCCAAAGATCAAGGAGAGGAAGGTGGTGGGCTACAAGTGTAAATTCTGTGTGGAAGTGCATCCGACGCTCCGCGCCATCTGCAACCACCTCCGCAAGCACGTCCAGTACGGCAGTGTCCCCGCCGTGTCCGCCGCCGTGAAGGTGAGCACTGGGAAGGTCTGGATGAGAAGTCTTGTGCGTGAGCCATTCGCGTTCCTAATCCACGCCGCTGCTCAGAGCCACTCAGGAAAGGGCGTCCCAGACGTGGGCATTCCTGAGTTACGCTGGGATCGGTCTGGCTTGTTCTGATTTCTTTACAGGTTGGATCCTCCTCATCTTCCGTGTCTCCACCCGGTTGCGTTTCGATCTGGTTCCCTTCCACGCGGATAGTTCGGTGGAAACAGAAGATCCGGGCCTCTGGATACAGGAGGCTTTGGGGTCACCTTTCTGTGCTGTGTTTGTTTGCACTTCCAAGTGTTTCGAGCTCTTGAGAGGAGCCCCGTGGGTTCTCTCCCCATCCTCTTCTGCTCCTCCCACTGCCTGACTTCTTGTCTGTCTTTCTCATCTGGTAATGGTGCAGAGAGCCCAGGAGAATCTGTCTTTTAACTTCTTATTCTGGGTCCTTGGAGGAGCATTAAGAAATGTTAAATCTAAAACTGAAAGCCTTCAAGTCACAGTTGGCCCTGTGAGCCCTTTGACCTGATTTGTCTCCCCCATCCCTTTTCCCTATATGTTGCTGACAGGCGCCTCCCCTCTGCCTCCGACGTGTTATCAGGCCACCTGTTTTGAACATCACAACCTTAAATATTAGTCACTGTTTTAATAACCAAGCCGCCATCCTTGCTTTCTAGGATATTGTTAGCCAGTGATCAGTTTTGAGCAGAGAAGTTAGTTCAGGGCTCTGCCCTATCTCTTTGGATACATGAATGTGTTTTTGTCATGGGCCCTTCTCGATCTTGCGTCCTGTTTAGCCATCGTGGCCTGGAGGTAAAGCTTCTGCTTTTCCCATTGAAGACTGGAGCCTTCCTGCTGGCGACACAGCTGTGAGTGGTGCTGGGACAGTAGCGGCCAGGTCCTTGCCCGCCATCGTGGTGTGTCCCAGCCTTGCGTCCCCAAATCACTCAGGGGAGACAGAGCAGCTCTTCCTGTGTAATCAGTAATCCAAGGAACCACCTCGAAACAAAAGCAACTTAAACCCAGGCTTCTCCTTAATTTTTTAAGTTGACTATATAGCAGCCTTTTGGTCAAGGAGTGACGTAACCATCTGTGGGCTGGAGATGAGCATGGTGGCAAAGAGCTGGATCTTTCAGTTTCCTTCCTCTGCTGAGAGTGTTCCAAGGCTCCCAGATGCCCAAACCATTCTGTTTTTCCTTCTTCCTGCCTCTCTTCCTTTCTCAGAGCCATAACCCTAACCTGCTTTGTATCAGTTTCAGTAGTATCCCAATTAGAATTTTCCTTGTAAGATGGGCGATAAGGGAGTGAACTGTCTTCAAAAGCGGGAGAGCCCCTCCCTCACATTTCTCAGGCAGTAGCAACCTGTGTCCAGATGTTGCCCTCATATCACCACCACTGCATGAGGATGGCATTCGGGTGTGCCCTTCCTCTAGGGGGAGCCAGAGAGGCAGGGGAGGAAGCCTTAACAGGAAATGCTGATGAGTTTGGGAGAATGAAGGGAGAGGAGGAGAGCTGGGGGCAATGATGGATATTTATTTTGTTGGTGGGGCATGTGTGTGTGTGTGGTTCTCTTAGCAGGAGGCTGAAGACCCTTCCCACTTGTTCCTGGATGGACTGGAAGCAGCCAAAGATGCCACTGGCGCCCTGGTGGACCGGGTGGATGGTGAACACTGCTTGCTTGATGGAATGTTGGAGGATGAAACCCGGCCGGGGGGATACCATTGTAGTCAATGTGACAGAGTCCTGATGTCCATGCAGGGGCTGCGTTCTCATGAGAGGAGCCATCTGGCCCTGGCCATGTTTACCCGCGAGGACAAGTACAGCTGCCAGTATTGCTCCTTTGTTTCTGCTTTCAGACACAAGTAAGTGCTCACCGAATGTCCACAAGTGGTAATGGGAGGGGCATGGAAGGCCCGAGAGGCTGGAGGAGTCTCAAGACCCCTCTCATGGTTCACGCCCACTGTTTAGTTGGCTGTGTCACCTCGAGCCTCAGTCGCCTCATCTGTCAAATGGGGCTGAGAACAAGAGACTGTTTACTTGATACCAGACTTGGCAAAATCAAGCATTTTTTAAAAAATGGAGTGTAGTTAATTTACAAGTTTGTGTTAGTTTTAAGTATATAGCAAAATGATTCAGTCACACACACACACATATGTACACATATTCTTTTTCAGATTCTTTTCCAGTATAGGTTATTATTATTATAAGATATTGAGTATAGTTCCTTGTGCTATACAATAGGTCCTCGTTTATGTATTTTATATATAATAGTGTGTACTTCTTAATCTCCCTACCCCTCCCCCAAGTATCCCCTTTGGTAACCATAAGTTTGTTTTCTATGTCCGTGAATCTATTTCTGTTTTGTAAATAAATTCATTTACATCATTTTTTAATATTCCACATATAAGTAATATCGTATGTTTTTGTCTGACTTACTTCACTTAGTATGATCATCTCTAGTTGCAGCCATGTTGCTGCAGATGTCATTATTTCATTCTTTTTTATGACTGAGTAACAGTCCATTGTATACACATGCCACATCTTCCTTATTCATTCATCTGTCAGTGGAAATCTAGGTTGCTTCAGTGTCTTGGCTGTTGTGAGTAGTGTTGTTGTGATCATTGGGGTGCATGTATCTTTTCTAATCGGAGTTTTCTAAATTGGGCATTTTTTAAAAAATGACGGTTTTGGAGGAATTGCTATAATCTACACCAGGAAAGACCAGAGAGTACATGAGTTTACTGGTGCATCTGTCAAGCATTCATCCAGAACCTAGTCATCATATGAGGAAGTAAGTTTCCATTTGGGAAATTAAGTGACCAAGGAGGTAAAATTAGGACTATTAACCCATGTGACCAAAGAGTCATTGCTTGGCATTTAAAAAAAAAAAGACCTGGAATGGTAAAGAAGTTTATCGATGCTGGAGATATGCTTGAAATGTAGGGGGGTTGGGAGAGGGAGCTTTCCACTACTTGGCACAGCTTTGAAATTGCATATTGGGTTTTTGTGTGAGGCCATTCAGAGTGATGGGAAGAGGGATGGTTCTGAGATGCAGCAACCTTTTGTTGCCTTTCTCTCACAACTGTATGAGAGAGAAATATTCAATAACATGTTCTACAGTCTTGGATGAAGGTGGCTGATTGTGAGGCTGACATGCTGTTTATTTTTATCATAATTGAAAATAAATGATGGGCTGTTTGCTTCTTCAAAAAGATAAAGTGCTAGTTAGTGGTTGTTGAAAGGCAAGAAGAGGCGATGCTTCTACGGAGGTTAGGGAGGGTTGCAATGGCTTTTATGATTATACAGGACCTAGTATCTAATCTTTGTCATCAGATTCTTGCCCTGGCCTCAAACTAGTGTAGTTCTCACCTGTTCGATAAATGTTTGTTGGAAAGCGACTCTCTTTTCTGACACCTCAGTAAGTTATTGTGAATAAATGAATATGCTCTGTTGTAAATGCTTTGGGGGGAATATAAAGATGAATAGAACATGGTCGGTGGTCTAAGGGAACTCAGGGTCTTGTTGGGTTATAAGTAAAGCAAGCATACAAATGACTTGGCAAAATAATGCACTTGTCTTTAAAAAATGTATCGATAAAATGCTACGAAGTTGCAAAGAAGAGAGATGGTACATCCATTTTTGAAGAATCAGGAGGATTTTATGGAACAGGGAGTTTTTGAGTCAAGTCTTCAAGTAGGAAGGTAGAACATACAGTGTGAAAGGAAAGATGAGGGAGCAGGGTCCTGAGGAAGAAGGTGATGCTCAGAGGCACTTGCCTGGTGGTCCTGTTGGACTTTTTTGGGTGGGGGCCACAAGAGCTGACATTTATCAAGCCTCACTGTGTGCCAGCCACTGTGCTAAGTGCCTTCAAGCATTATCTCATTTTATTCTCAGAACAGCCCTATGAAGTATGGTCCCATTATTATCTCCATTTATGGATAAGAGAAGTGAGGCCTTTTAATGTAGAGGGGTTGTGTAACTTGCCCAAGGCCACTCTGGTTATGAGTAATAGCTGGTGTTTGATCCCAGGCAGTCTGACTCCATTGCTTGCGCTTTTGAGTTGGAAAAAAAATGGGGGAGACCAATTAGGAGGGTCATGATAGACAGCTGAGCCACCGGGTTAGAATGGAACTTTGGAAACAGTTAAGGAAGGATGATCTTCATGGCTTGGAAAAATTGACTTCTTGGAGGGGAGATGGGACAGAGTAGGGTACAAATGACATGGAGATTTCCAGTCTGGTTGACTGACAGCATGGAAGTGTTCTTTCTAAAAACAAGGAAATGAAAGAGAATTTGTTTTGGATTAAAAAAAAAATAAAACCAACACTTTTGTTTCGGGTTGGTTGAGTTTAAGATAGCTGAAGGACATCTAGAAGGAGGTGTCCTGAGGCAATGGAAAGTGCAGCTTGGGAGCTTGGGAGAACATTATATATTTAAATGCTAAGAAGTACCGTTCCCATATGAGTCATTTAGAATGGAATCTAGTTCCCTGGGGCACTGATACAAATTAGAACGTCTTCCCACACCTTGTTTGGTAGATTTATTATTTTTTTAACAGTAGTAATTATTATGAAATACTGAGAGCTCATTATAATAATTTCTTTATAAGTTGCTTCTGGAAGACTGGTATACAGCAAACATGGTTTTATCAGAAGGCAAGGCCAGCCTTTGGATCACGCAGCTTCCTGTAAACATGCTTGCCCTGGGCCTCCATATTTATAAAGACTTTGGAAACAGACAGCCCATCACAGATAGTTCAGCCACTTTGAAAGCTCCCTGCCCTGCACAGGTGTTCATGGTGGAATTAAGATTTAAGAGGAAAGTCAGCCCTTTTTACATACAAAATTTCTCTAAATCTCGTTTTGCAGGAGGAGGTGGGGAATAGGTTCAAGGCCTCTTTGATAGACACTCCTCACTGACTTTGCAGAAAACTTAAATTTGTCCATATTTTACCTTTTGTTTTTGGATGTCTTCTTCCACTTTGCAATGCTTTAGAGAAGGGAAAATAAGTCTATCAAGACCTGTTTCCACTGCCATGTCTCTCAATCCAAACGCATTTTTGATTTCTTCCTTCCTTTAGCTTCCCCAACTCTTGCCAATCTTTTTTTTTTCCGGTAAGTGCCATCCTTGGAAAGTAACAAAATTACTTTGAACAGCTTAGAAATGGGATTTCTGGAGAAGGGCAATGAGAAAATGTTGGATGCTGTTTTTAATCCTGTCATTTCCTTTTTTTTTTTTTTCCTTCTACATCAAGTTTGGATCGCCACATGCAAACCCACCACGGACACCATAAACCATTCCGATGCAAACTCTGCTCCTTCAAGTCCTCCTACAACAGCCGGCTGAAGACACACATCCTCAAAGCTCATGCTGGTGAGTTGTTGTTCGTTGTATACTAGTTCTCTGAATTTGAAATCCAGTGGTCTTTAGTGAGTGAAATTTTAAGTCTCTTGCTCCATACACATGAGAATAAGTTTTCTTTGAAATCCTCATGTATTCAGTTTTATCTCAATCTAATAAATAAAAATTGAAGAATGGCTCAAAGGCAAAATAATACCAAGCCTCAGGTCACCCATGTCATAATCGATTCATTCAACTAATATGTATCTACTAATAGATTTTTGCTACTCACGGGTTCTGTTTTTTTAAGAGAAATTTCTAAATTACATAGACTTGCTAGTGGAAGTGCAAGAATTGGTACATCTACTAAAAGTAATTTCCAACTAAAATAAAGTTATAATCTTAGAAATGTTGAGAGGGGCAGAGAGAAATCAGGATATCTGAGATTTCTCCTGAGATGCCCTTAGATGCATTTCCATGCCCCAGATACGAAGAGACCTTGGGTCCTGAGTGTCCAGGAGCTGTGCTGATCTCTGTTACTCTGTCTTCTCATCGGGCTGGTCTCATGAACATCCCTTAACTACTAGGCTCTGCCCTAATAAGATGTGATATTCATCATCTCATTTAATCCTCAAAACAGCCCTAAAGGGTGGATGCTGTTATCACTCTTCACTCTTTAGGTGAAGCTACAGAGGCTCAAAATTAAGTGTCCTGCTCATGGCCCCCTCGTGACTCAGATGGTAAAGAATCCACCTGCAATGCAGGAGCCCCGGGTTTGATCCCTGGGTCAGGAAGATTCCCTGGAGAAGGGAATGGCTAGCCACTCCACTTTTCTTGCCTGGAGAATTCCACGGACAGAGGAACCTGGTGGGCTATACAGTCCACGGGGTCGCAAAGAGTTGGACTTGACTGAGCGACTGACACTTAACACTTTCTCGGCCACAGAGCCCATTCACTAAGAATTTGACTCCGGAACAAAAACCAAACATCCTTGCGCTCACATGATGCTACCTCTCTCTGTCCTGCTCGTCTCCACTTGGCGTATGATGGAGATGCCCACAGATGGCTAATCAGAACTCAGCCGAGAGAGGAAAGAGGCCTTAGTAGGAGAGGCGGTGGTGAGGCGGCCTGGGGGCGTTTCCCATGATTCCTCAATCCTCTGAGAAGCCTGACTGTCCCGCGGCCTGTGGTGCCCTCTCGGGAGTGTTGATAGCCCTTGAGGAACTTGCTTCAAACACAGGGAAATTGGGGAAACAGAACACTTTAGAATAGCTACCGATACTATCAGAGATTCTTCTAGAGATCAAGTCTCCTCCATGAGTTTCTTCAGCTAAGGTATTTAGAATACTAGTTGAATTCTAGTTTATTTTTTACTTTTTTATTGGCGTATAATTGCTTTACAATGTTGGGTTAGTTTCTGCTGTACAATGAAGTGAATCAGCTCTATATAAACATATATCTCTTGCCTTTTGAACCTCCCTTCCACCCCTCCCCACCACGAATTCTAGCTTTAAATTTTTCAATCAGCTAGAACTTTTCCGTCTCATTTAGTAACTTCCGTTGTATGGTTATAAAAACTGCCCAGAACGCAAGTCCTTCACTTTTGTCATCTCTTCATCCCCTGTGGAAATAAGACCGTCTCTGTTATTTCTTGAATGTTGGGTTCTGTTGAACTGTCTTAATGGAGTAAAACTACTGAAGCCTTAAGTTCACAGAAGGTGGAGGGGGGATGGTCAGCAGATTAACTGTATAGGCTCTTCTCTGTTAGTATTTTTGTATCTCCCAGAATATTTTACTGAAGTCCAAGGAGGAAGAGGCTTTGGGGATCAAACCACTCTTTTCTAACTGGGATATATTGTAAATTATTCAGCTGGGACACCATCCTCAGAAGTTTTTCCTATAGATCTCAGCCTTGTCAAAAACACTTTACCAATGGGAGTTGGGTAAGTGATTTGGCCTGTGGGAAGGACTTTAAAATCAAGTGCCACAGGCTACACACTGACTCTAGGGCACTGAGCTGAAGCGTATATTCTTGGAGCTGACCAAGCAGACTGGTCTTCTGTGGTCACTGGTTGGCAGGAAGAAAGCGTCCAAAGAGAGTGGGAGCAACGTTATCTAGTTCTCTGCACACCTTGGACCACTGGTATCTATGACACGGCTCAAGTCAAATCATTTTCCAAAAAGACTCTTGACTTGTCTGTTCTACTCAATAGAGTATTTTATTTTAAAGGGTGAAAAGTAGTGTGTACAAACCAAATACCTGGATTGGAATTCTCTCTCAAGTTATGCCACTTATGACCACCCACCAAGGTTCATGTAGCCATCTTTGCACTGAAAAATTGAGAAGTGAAATAAGAGCATAAAATAACATACATACTTACTATTTTAACACACTATGTTAACATACTACTTATGTTAAGTATTGTTTATTAAAGTGTTTATTTATTTGGCTGTGCCTGGTCTTAGATGCAGCATGAGGGATATTTAGTTGCAGCATGTGGGATCTAGTTCTCTGACCAGGGATCAAACTTGGGCCCCACCAGGGAGGTCCCTCTATTTATTATGTTAGTAAATATCATTGTTCATGCCCAGCATTATCCTGTAGCTCCTAGGTCATGGTTTGAGGAGCGTGGAATTGACTGATGTTCTTGTTTGGGTCCTCTGACTTTTTTGAGCTTCTCTTCTGCTTTGGGCTACAGCATGTTGCATCATTCAAGGTTTTGTGTGGGTCTCTTTCTTCAAGGCCTTCTTGGAAATGCATGCTGTGGGGGGTCATCAGTTGTAAAACGGAGGCTGAATGCAGGACTTTGGATGCTGGGCTCGCCTCACATGAAACCACTTAGTAATTTTCCACTTAGTAATTAGATGGCAGAAAGGTAACCATCACAACAGGGTAAAAGCAAGGATGGAGGTTTACCTGCTCTTCCTTGCTTTGCTATAGTGAGCATTTGTCTGTAGCACATCAGCAGCATCGTCCTCAGTTCACATTCACTGGTCCTCTCCTCTGGTTTTTACATTTTACCTTAAAAATAAATTTAAAAAATACATGTTCGTTAGAGAAAATTTGAAAATGAAAGAAGAAATGCAGTAGCCATTCACAACCTTATTATCTAAAGACCACTGTTATTAATATTTGATAATATTTCCTTTCAACCATTTCCTCTGTAATTATTTCTCATAGTTGTGATTATGATTTAATGTATTATGCCTTTCTATTTATTTTTCTGAGTATCAGAATTTTATTTTCCTATGTATGACCATCTCTTTAAGAATTAATTTTAATGAATAGTAATTTATCAAGAAGATATACCCACATTTACTTAATCATTTCCCTGGGGTTGGAGACTTAGGTTGTTTCATCCCTTTTTTAAGCATAAATAATGTATATTTCTAAATAGAGATTTCTAAGTATTAAAGGATATTTCCTTAATATAAACTCTCAGAAGTGGAATTATTGAATTTCAGGCCTGAGCTTTCTAAACTTATTGTTGTTAAAAGCAAAATTGCTTTCTGAGTTGGTAGTACCAGTGTTTGTCTGTCCAGTGATGTATGCATGCCCATTTTACACCCTGCAGTTCATTTAAAAGCTGGCTTAGGGCAAAAGTAAATCATACTCTCATCGTAGTGATCTGTGCTGTATTTCAATGGTATAAAAACAATTAAAAGGAAAGTACTTTTAGAAAACAAATTTTTGGTTACCAAGGAAAGAGGGGGGATAAATTGGAGATTGGGATTGACATATACACACTGCTATATTAGGTAACTAATAAGAACCTCCTACTGTTTAGTGCAGGGAACTCTACTCAGTACTCTGTAATTGACCTATGTGGGAAAAGAATCTTAAAAAGAGTGGATATATGTATATGTATAACTGATTCACTTTGCTGTACAACAGAAACACAACATTATAAATCAACTGTATTCCAATTAAAATTAATTTGAATAAAACAAAAATACTTAGTTCTGCTTAGGGAAGTGAAAGTTGCTCAGTTGTGTCTGACTCTTTGTGACCCCCAGGGACCGTACAGTCCATGGGATTCTCCAGGCCAGAATACCGGAGTGGGTAGCCTTTCCCTTCTCCAGGGGATCTTCCCAACCCAGGGATCAAACCCAGGTCTCCTGCATTGCAGGCAGATTCTTTACCAGTGGAGCCACAAGGGAAGCCCAAGAATACCGAAGTGGGTAGCCTATCCCTTCTCCAGTGAATCTTCCTGACCCAGGAATGAAACTGGGGTCTTCTGCATGGCAGGCGGATTCTTTACCAACTGAGCTATTTCTATTTAAATGCCCTTTATATTGAAAATATAAAATAAATATAAAAATATATGAGCTACACTCAGATGCACACATTTTTATATATTCATACACCTCTGTCATTTAAGAAATCACTTTAAACCATTTCTGTACTGTTGATCAGATAGGGAAATAGAGTTTTGTTCTCAAGTTTGTGAACTGGTCCAAAGAAAACCCCACATATAGGATGTGTGAAATCCAGGAGGCCTAGAGTCACCAAGGATGTGAGTTACGGGGATGGCACAATAGTTTGCACTGAGTGACTTGGTGCTGGGAAAGCCACCCATCAAACCCTTGTTAATAAGAATAAAGTGTATTATTTTCTGTGGATGATGCAAAGGCTGAAATGAAAACTGACATAGTCATTTCTGTTATACAGACAGAGGGACAGAGATGGGAAGACTCTCTGCGGGAGCTAGCTAGACATTTGATTTCAGGCTCTGCTGGGGGATCCATTGTAGGCTCCTTTGCGTAAACTGAGCATGGGGTGAAGAGGGACCAGGTCACTTGATGCTGGCGGGAGGGGGGGTGGTGCAGGGCGGGGGTGTTGCCAAGGGGTGGTCTGAGGGTTCTCAGACCAGGCAGCTTGAGGCGTGCTCTCTGGAGTGAACTAACCGCGTTATTTCCACCCGCTTCCTCCCTTCTCCGCTCCTCCTCCTCTGCTGTCCCCACTGTCTTCCTCCAGGTGAGCATGCGTACAAGTGTTCTTGGTGCTCCTTTTCCACCATGACAATCAGCCAGCTGAAGGAACACTCCCTCAAGGTCCACGGAAAAGCCCTGACCCTCCCCAGGCCACGGATTGTCAGTCTCCTCTCCTCGCACGCCCACCACTCCTCCCCAAAAGCCACCCCGGCCGAAGAAGTGGAAGATTCCAATGGTAAAACCGGACTTTGAAGCGGGCATCAACCATTGATTGGGGCGGGGGTGGACGGGGATTAACAGCCAGGCCTTCTTTTTAGAAGAAAATCGTATATGAAAACGTGATGGTTCAGGTGAAGGAAGAAACGTGAAAAGGTTGGAACAGTATAGACGTTGGAGGTGGAGGGTGAAGTGAACTCGGTAAGCATCTGTTTGGTTCCGAGACGAGACGTGTCTGCACTGCCCTGTGAGCGCAGCTTGTGGAAAGAGCGCGTGTGTGCTGGGTTCGTGTTGAGTTCTTCCGCGGTGGTTGAGCGCAGGAAGGTGAGGAATACTGGGCGTATTTCTTCATTTACTTATTGGTATTATTTATTGGTATGTATACTATGAAGTGTTTGGGGGTCCCAGATGTATAAGTTAACACAATTCAGAGTGGGAATGGAAAGGGTGGATGGTGGGGATGTGTCATTTCGGGGTTACCTTGTGATTTTTTTTTTTTTAAATGGCTGAAGAATGATGAGGAAGCATCAGTTGAAGGGAGGGAGTAACTGCCCACTGTCGGAGCTTCAGGCTACATCCGGGAAGCCCTGGAGGGCGTCTCCTCATTGGCGGTGTAATCAAAGCTGTCCACGAGAGAGAATGAGAGCGAGATGGCGGGTGTGGCAGAGCCGAGCAAAGGATGGTTTGTTTTAATCAGCCCAAGAAACAGAAGGGTGTTGGTTGCTCACCTCAGATGACTGCAGAGTCACATGCTTATTAGGAGAGGAGGAAGTCTGTAGATTGTTGTTGATGTAGGAGACCTAGGAGTTGCTCTATTCTGCGACCTTCTGGTGTTGAATGCCTTCTGCAGCATCTACTGCCAGCCTAAATACTTCCCAGGTCAGGGAACGGACTGTTTCTCAAGCAAGGCCTGTCGTTATGTCCTTGGTAGGAGCTTAGTGGGCTGGCAAGAAAGTTCATGGGCTCTTTGGAACAAAGGCTTGGCTTTGAGTCTTACTTCTCTCAATGCCAGTTGTGTTTTCCTGGGCAATCTTAGCTTCCTACACTCAAAGGTCAAATTGGATGATGATACCTACCCCTTGATGGCCTTGAGAGATTAATGAGAAAAGATAGACATTTAATAAATAGACATTTTATTCAGCAATTTACATCTTGGATTGCAGTTTTGGTCTTTGAGGCTGAAGCATGAATTTGGGGTTATGTTTAATGTCAGTTTAAAAAGATAGACTCCTTAGGTTACCTGGAGATCTGACAGCCCCAACATGTCCACGTGGTCTGACTATCTGATTAGCAAAAGAGTAAGTGATGAACCTTCATTCACAAGGTCTGGGCAGAGAAAACTGGGAGGAAAAGGAAAGGTAAGTCCTGGAACTAAAAGCTCCCTTTGTTGAGTTGCAAAATTTGGTGGCCTTTCCTTTGCCAATCAGTAAACACCAGGTTAAACATAGTAACTCCTTGCTGGTATTCCTGTCTTGAAGGACTTCTGTTTTAACAATGGAGGCTTGTTATTATGATGGTGGCTCATGATGAAGTGAGCACACTTATCTCCTCTGCTGATGTGTGGCAGTTTAGCCTGTGTTTGTTGTTGTTGTTGTTGTTGTTGTTTTCCAGGAAAACATAGAGTCTCAAAGCTAAATGGGGTGGGGTTGGGAGATGGGGCTGGGAGCACATGTGAAACACTACAGAAAATGTCCCCTTTGCACCTTGGTATTCTGTTCCTTGGAAGATACTGGTATATTGCAATAAAGGGCAAAATAGAATTTTATGTTAATTGTAAGGTCTTCACATGATAACAAACATTCACATGATTGTTAATGAGTTGCTTTTATCTGAAATGGAAGCTACGTTTGTGGAGCCATTTGGGTGAAATGGGGCTTCCCTGGTGGCTCAGGAGGTAAAGAATCTGACTGTAATGCAGGAGACCTGGGTTCAGTCCCTGGGTTGAGAAGATCCCCTGGAAAAAGGAAAAGCTACGCCTTCCAGTATTCTTGCCTGGAGAATTCCATGGACTGAGGAGCCTGGTGGGCTACAATCCATGGCATCACAAAGAGTCAGACGTGACTAGGCACTAACACTTTCACACCTGGGTGAAATAGATCCATCCAAGCACCATTCCTAGTAAAGGCTTTTCCTAGGACATTTGTCTCCATATTTTACCTTCTTTTCCCTTTGTCCTCCTCCTTTGGAAGGTGGGTCTTAGTCTCTAGCACATGGACATCCTGCAGACCACTCAGTGCATGGCTCACCTTCCTCTGTGTGTGTGCTAGCTGTCACTTCAGTCATGTCTGACTCTTTGTGACCCTATGGACTGTAGCCCACCAGGCTCCTTTGTCCATTGAATTCTCCAGGCAAGAGTACTGGAATGGGTTGCCATGCCTCCTCAGGGGATCATCCCGACTCAGGGATCAAACCTGTGTCTCATTATGTTTCCTGCATTGGCAGGCAGGTTCTTTATCACTAGTGCCACCTGGGAAGCCCTACCTTCCTCTACATAGGCTAAAAAAGAGTCAAGTTCAGTCAACTTCCTGAGCCTGTACTCTCTGCCAGGAGCTATGTGATGCACAGAATCATAAATTAATACAGTGCCATTCTGACTGCCCAGAAGTTCAGAATCAAATGTTTAGAAGATATTATCAGCATGGTATTGAACTAACCGCATCTTTTAGCCTGAAACCTCACCTTTTTGAGGGGTGATTTCTGATTCTTGGAAGCTAGACAAGGTTGGGACCTTGGGAGAAGGGTGGTTGCAGAAACATGATGAAATGATATTGGCTAACTCTCTGTGTAACACATGTAGTCTATTAGCCACAGGGAGATAAGTTGCAGTATTTAAAAGTGTTTTTCTCTTTCTATAGAAGAAAGGATAATGAATGTAAACACTCTGGGTGGCCACTCCAGTGAGGCTTACACAGAACTCATTGGATCTGTGCTGATTTCAATGTATGTAAATAATCGGGATCAGTGGGTCAGGAGTGATTGTTTAAGTGGGATGAACCTAAATGTTTAAGGTGGGGTATACAGAAAAAAGGCTTCAAATAGGCTCTTCTCATTAATGGATAATATGGAAAGAAAAATTAACAGTTTGTCCATTCAATCAATATTTTCCTGAATCCTTTCTATGTAGGTGTTGGGTGATTCAAAATGCCCAAGAATGATAGAAGAGGTTGAAAATGGGCAGGCTGTTTGCTGGGGAACCGATTGGTGGATTCCTAGAAATGGTTACATCTGGGAGATGAAAAAACAGCTGTGGGGCTAGACAGTAGCCTGTAAATCACGCCTTGAATGGTGTTTGAAACACGCATGTGAAATCCAATTGCACATTTTAATAGGGAGAAGCTGTGGGGCCGTTGGCTCTCAGTTAAGGTTTCCCACACTGCAGATGCCAGGTCGCTCTGAACACAAGAACCAAAAATGTGTTGCAGGCCTGGGGGGAGTAGAGATCCATAAAACCAGGGAAATCACCAGTGTGTCCTTGGCTTTCTGATCCCCTAGCGAGACATGTGAATAAAACAACTTGACATGCTCGCTGCTGTTTGCAGTGGTCAAATGTTTGCAGTCTTGAGAGTGAGCCAGTCTTTTCCGGCAGAAGGAAACTGGCTGAACAAGAAGGTTCTTCCTAAGCTGCTTTGCCTCCCAATCCAGAGGGGAGCCCTACAAGGGAGAGAAGGGAGCCCTCCAAGAGAGCGAGGGAAGCCAAGAAGGCAGACATGAGAAGGTGGGGGGTGGGGGGTGCTGATTTCATTCCCACTGCCTGGCCGCACACTTGCTCTGGACATAAACAGAACTCTTAGACTCTGGGCTGTCAGTCTTGACATGTCTCACCAGCATGTGGTCTCTCTGTATTCTCTATGATCTGTGGTTGGAAAGAAAAGCAGTGCTGATTCTCTGTGTAAGATAATGGGAAATAACACATAATTGCTATTCTAAACAATGCATTAAGTTGAAATCATAAGGTTGTCAACAAGAGGAAGTGTTCTGCTGTGTTTGTGTTTACTGGGTTCCTTCTGCCATACAAAATAGAGGACTGGGTTGTATCAGGCTTTGTCTTAGACTGCTTTCAGCACAGAAAAACACACATACTCATATACCTATAAAACGAGAGAGAAACTTAGAACAGTGTAGTTTCATGCTGAGATTTGTTTAGGTCTGAGTAGTTCCCCAGGGCCTGGGTGTGGTTGCATAATTTGACAATTAAGCTCTGTCCTTTGTAAGAGGTCAGGCCAATGATGACATGCCATCTTTCTCCTCCTTTCAGTTTCTTTCTTCGCTCCGTCCGGTTATGCTGCACAGAATGGCCAGCTTTAGGAAGCAGCTACTGTGGTGCGCTTAAAACAAAAATCAGACACTAAGACCATGTACAAAATACATAAGGTGTATGAGAATTAAGATAGTTTTTTAGCCTGTGCCCTAATGGCAACCTAGGGAAAACACCCAGAACTTTTGGTCATGAAATCCTTCTCATTGTAAGACAGATCTCCATATAGTTCACCCAACAAGAGACGTCTTTGCTAGTGTGAAATTGGTAGAAAAACATAAGGAGCTTCGTGATTTTTTTTTCTTTTTAATAAAGTGAAGGGTTTTCTGTTACAACTTTTCAGTTGGCTTTTCGGTTCTAAACTCTAGAATGATATTTGATCAGCAGCTTTTTTTATCAGGGCATCTCTCCTCAACCACAGGAATTTCTCATGTCATATCAAAATCCAAGTTGTCTGCATTTCATACAGAGTTGACCACTTGGTCACATGTTCTCCATCGTGCGTGTTCTTGCCAACAAATCCTTATGTTTCCAACCATCTCTGTACTAACTGCCCCCAGCACCTGAGGTCGTCATTTCCATTTCTGTGCATTCGAAGCAGTTCTGCTGGGAGTTGGAAGAATTTCCTGTGTGCTTCTGTCTGCCAGTCTCTGACTTTAACTTCTGCTAAAGACTGACATTTACCAGCCATTGGGTACTCAGTTTACTCATCCATTGATGATCTTCTTGTTGTTCATTTGTACTTGTGGATGTGCTTTTGGTTCTGTCCCCTAATTTTCCAGTGGAAATAGTTAGATACTTATACTGACTTCTTTTAGGCATACAGTTTGCAATTCAGTTAGTTGTACTGAGTCTCCTAACATGTCTGACAAACTCCACAGAACCAAGCTGTGCAAGGGTAAGTTTATTTCATTTGCATTTAAGAGGCAAGTTCAAAAGATAAATGATCCAAAGATGTAACCTTAGGGATTGCTCTAACAGAAACTTTCTGACGCATCAGTCTGCCAAGGGGAAACAATCTTCCTTGACAAAGTATTTTCAACTTTGTTGTTGTTCACTGGATGACAAGACCTTCTGTAGAAGTGGGAAACTGCAAGTTGAGACAAGTTGTAAGCCCTTCCAGTCCTCAGGAGGAGACAGAAGGAGTGGTAGCGCTGGGGACATGGGCATTACCAGCGTAGTCCCCTGGTAGCAGAGCCCCTTAGAGCAAGCACACATAATCATTTGATCCTGGAATGGAGTAGCTTTTTCTCTGTGTCTTTGTCCAAAAGCATACAGTGTTTGGTTGCAGTTAAATCCCAATTCAGAGAAGCTATAGAGTGAAACTAACCAACAAAATTCATAGATTAGTAAAAAATTTTTATTCTCCTTGAAAATTTTGCCTGCCAGTCTATTAACATAATATATGAGTTAGAGGAGGCTTGTTTTGCATGATTTCTATAAGCTATAAATCAAGGATTTGGCAGACTTTTTCTGTAAAGGGCCAGATAGAAAATACTTTCAAGTTTGTGGGCCACAGAGTCTCTGTTACAACCATTCAACAGTGCCATTGTAATGGGAAAGCAGCCATAGATAATATGTAAACAAATGGATATGGCTATGTTCCAGTAAAACTTTATCTGCAAAGGCATGAGCATGGACATGGATTTGCCCTGTGTGCAGTTTGTCACTCACCCCTGCAACGGTGAGTGGAAAAAATTACAGCGGAACCCATGAAATTACTCCCATATTTAATAAATGTCATTATAGACCTTTATATTTAACATATAGGCTATTCCTAGAGGTCGCTTAAAATATAACTTGACCTAAATACATTCTTTGTTTCATATATGATATGTAAGACATTAAGTAGAGCTTTAAAATATTAATGTGTGAATTACACTTAAGCTTAAAAGAAAATCTTCTCTAAGAATTGTATTGAGTCTAGCGCCAAACCATCAATTCATTTAACCTTGACTGCAGCAATACTTGACACTTAAAAATTAAGATCTGAGATGCCTGCTTTTTGAAGAGAGGCTTTTCAGATTTCTAAATAGGTAAGACATAAAATTCAACCTTTAAGAGGATCCAATTAGTTGCTAGGGCATCAGCACCTTCCACACAGGTTCCAGTTGCAATCAGATTTCTCTTGGGGTAAAAGAAAGAAGAGGTGGTTTCTTTAAAAATGACAGTAATGAAACGGAGACTCTCTGGTGAATAATTGTGAAGTACCGAGATTTACATCATTTTTAGTGCATGGGATACGAGACATAATTTTAATGGCTTGGCCATAATTTTTAATGGGCTCTGCTGGTCTCAAAATTATCTGGCCAGAGAACAGTAACCTTCCATTTTTGACATCAGAATTTCTACATTAAAATGTGATCTCGAGTTTACTTTAATGCTTATTATGAAGAGTGGCATTTCTACTATAAAGACCTAAGACGTCTGTAAGTCCAGGAGCGCAGAGCAGTACAGGTGATTCCGCATCTTCTGTTTGACATCCAAAAGTCTTTGGTGGTTAAATTATTCGATCTCACCCCCATCAGCAAATAGAAAGCCTCCAAAATTATCACTGTCCTAAAGTTGAATATCATGTGATAGACCCTTCCCAAGAAACCCACCTGCCTGAGATTTCTGTGACTTTTTGAATTAGCCACAGTTTCATGTGCCAAGGATGGAAAAAACATTTCAAATGAAGGCTTTCCATGTCCTGGGAACTCAGTCAACTTGCCCATCTCCCTCTTCCCATGCCAAGAAAAACATTTGTTCATCAGAAATACAAGCATATACTACCCAGCTCATTCAGAGCTAGTTCCCAGCAGCTCCAGAATTTGCTGTATAATTCCACATCTTACTGTTTGCTAGAGATTACCTTAAGGTCCTCCAGAACCTCAGTGTGGGAAATATCTAAAAGGAAGAAGAAATTGATTCTTTGGCAGAAAATACATTCAGTTGTTAGTCAAATCATCTGAAATTATTAATCTCAGTTCTTTTTTGAAAGAAAGAATTTTTCTTTGTCTTATCATTGCGCACTTTGACTTTTTTTCCCCTGGAACCAGAGCTAAATGTTTTAGGGCAATTATATTTAATATAAAATCCCTCAAACTCTTTTGAGACTTCTTGTGATTCATAGATCCTCTTCTCTTCCAAATTCTGTTCTGCGCTAGAGGATTGTACACAAGTATTGGATCTGAGAGGACAAGTATGTGTGAGCCATGATTCAAGCAGTAGAAATCCTGGGACAGCTTTGCTGGAACAGAGGGTATGTCCTGACCAAGATGGGCATGTGAAAAAGAATTATTTCTAAGAGCTGAGATGAGAAGAAGATGCCAGAAATAACCTTTTCCAAACAACTATTATTTATCTTCAAAACTATGTGAGTTTTGATTATATGGCCCAACATATCCAAATGATGCACATATTTTTTCATTCATGCATTCATAATCCTAAATAATAACATCCAATAGAAAAATCCCAGTGATGGTACTTAGAAATAGTGAGATAAAGAATGGCCAAATGATGGGAGAGGTTCAGGTGTGAACAGTTCTGCTTGCCTTTTACTGAAGTCAGTCCCTTGCTGTTTTTGCCCAGAAAGGGTCACGTTCCTGTCAGAGGGCTCTTCTACTTTATAACTAGTTTCAGAGTCATCAGGCTCAACCCAAAGGAGGTGTTTGGCTAAGAGGGCAGGGCCCAGCTGAGGTATTATTTACCTGTTCACTGCTCTTGGAGAAGTCATTCCAGGGCGAGGCTCTCCAGCTCCCCAGAAACAAAGAATATTCTTAAGTGCCTCATGTAAGCCACCCTCCTTATGTCATCTTTTATGTTTATGTTCTGTGAGCCCTCCAGCAAAACTCCGTGATGACTACAATGAGCAAGGCAGGGCCTTCCTTCTAAACCTTCTCTGTAGTCCTTGATTTTTAGCACTATTGGTTGTCCACTTCCCGCCCACTCCACCCCACCCCTGACTAGTTTTAAAGTCAACCCTTCTGGTTTTTTCTAAGGATTCTGCCTGTCACTTTGTTTTGAAGTGATACAATTACTGCAGTTTTTATTCTGCTGATTGCCTTAAATTTACCATCAGATTTAATATGCCTAATGAGTCAGAGGTACAAATTATTAGTCTTATTTTATAGAGATGGAAACTGAGACCCTGAGGGCTGAAATGATGAGTCCCAAAGTCACAAAACCCATATGTGGTGGATCTTGTCTGAATCCAAAGCTCATTCCCTTAACCTTTGTGCCATTTCATCAAAGACTTGCAGCAGAAACACGTAGCTGTAAATGAGCCAAAGTGGTGAAGACAAAACCTCTTCTTATGTGTCTGGGGGTGCTAGAAGTTTCCAAAGGAAGCTAAAGCCAAATTTTTTTGTTGATTGATATTTGGAGCCTAAGTTAATAAACACATAGAGTTAAGTTAAAAGAGCAGAATATAATGAGTGAGATATTCTGCTTGCAGATTTTATTGACTGTAGCCATAGAGAAGAGGAGGAATTGACAAGTCCTGGAGGGCTTCTTGACGGATGTGGGGGCTCAGGCTGAGCCGTGAAGGGCGAGTAGGAATTTTACAGCCGAATGGAAGTCCATTCTGGTAGGAGGAGTATCAGAAGCAAGCAAACTTACAGAAGAAGGGGTCCTGGGACAGCCAGGAGATCAGCCTGGCTAGAGTAGGGGCTTGTAGGGAAGTTGTTGGGTGGATAGTTGGCAAGGTGACGAGAGGTAGAACCAAACTGTAAGGGTAATTAACACCAAGAAGAGGCCTTTGAATTGTTATGGGAGAGGCTAAACAAGAAAGACCAGCATCAAGGTCCTTTTCCCCTTCGAAAGTGGAGGGTACTTTTAAACTATGGGTGCATCATGCTGATACCTGTAGGTGTCTTCAAGAATGAGTGTGCATTAACAGTAATCAGTTTATCCCTTTTTAAGTCAAGTTATCCCTTTTTAAGATGCCTACATAGATTTTTTCCTTCTGATTACAAGAGTAATACCTAGTAGATTAAAGAACAGCCTTATGGCAATGTATAACATGAGATGTGAGGGTCACCCATAATGCCAGCCTCTCTGCATGCGAAAGAGTCTAATAACAATCTGCTGTAGAATCACTTAGACATTGGTTCTTTGCATATACAAACAGGCTCTGTTTTGTTATTTTAATTCTTTTCAAAACTGATACCACAGTATACAAACTACTTTTATTTATGTTTTTGTCTTTACTTGAAAGATTCACAATTTGACTCACTGTAGGTTTACAATGTGAGCATCCATATCTCAAAACAAACCAGCAAAAATGATTCCCCTTCAAATAATAAATACTGAGTATAATAAATACTGAGTACCTAAAGGCTTCAAGTATCTTCCCATGTATGTGATACGTGTGTTTAAGACGAGAGTCTCAGAATTACATAAAGCCTCTGAGGTTTAGCCAATCAAAACTTCATTCATCTAGTTTAAGGTTCACTCGTTTTCTAAAAAATTACTTAAGTCTCTTTTCTTACTGCTTAAGATTTAATGCATTTGAAATATTGGCAAATGGTCCATAAGTTAAATGACAATATCGAGATTACAGACTGTCTAGACTGTTCAGAGTAATGAGCTGAAAATGAGATTCTGTTACGATATAAATATAAAACATGTTGGGTAGCTTCTGACCTTTGTATTCACTTCCATTACTAGAATTGCCAGATATTCTTATAATTGTCAGTTATCATATCTGTCTCCCCAGCTAAACTGTGTGCTCTCTGAGGTCAAGGACTATTTCAGAGTCTTAGCACTTGGCAGGCCATTTAATAAGTATTTCTTGATTTGAATTAGTGCAGCAAAAGGAGAATGGACAGAACAAGAGTTTATGTGTGAAAAAGCCTGGGAATTTTAGTGACTTTGAGCTCACCCGTGTCACATGATGTTTGGAAAAATCCAGTGGTATCGGGCTGCGTGAGTATCGCGATGCTGCGTCACACTTGGGTTCCTTGGGCACACTTCGCTCCTCCAGTTAACTAGCTTAGTGCCCGACCTCCATAATGGCAGCCTCATCTGCCTTTCAGTTCTCTGCAGCCAAAGGCACTAATCCCTTTCCTCCCAGCAGCCAAGACAGGGAGTGAGTGCAATCCTTACTTTCTGCTACCTGTTCAGAACATTTTTGCTTCCTTCACTTTTCCGATGTCTGCTCTCTGCTTATTTCCTTCTCCTTCTGGATGTTACTTCATCTTCCTCAGTGAACTCAGCACCAGGTTCACAACCTGCCTTTATATCCTAGCTATGACCATCGTGCTTTGGAATTTCAATATAGTAGACTCAATGATATGACCCAATGAATATTTGGTCTCTTCAGATAGGGAGATTCACCTCCTTCCCAACTATATTCCACCACCCTTCATCTGGCTGGACTCACCATGAACACTCTGCCTCCAGCATCTCAGACTCTTACATTCTCTCTGACCATCTCCCATCCCTTGTCTACCCAACCCAGACCCTAGGCTTAGCCATTTCGAAAGGACTTCCTCCTGTATCCTTGTGGCTCTACTTCCTTTGTTTTTGTCTGGTTTCCAACCTGTCAGATCCCAACCCTGAATAGCCCTCTGACTCCTCTGCTTTCTGCCAGTCATCATGGCTCTAATCTCACACTTTCCAAATCAGTTTTCAATCAGTTATTTGTTAACCATAAATCTGGCTTACCATTTTTTTAAATTGAAGTATAGTTGATTTACAATGTTGTGTTAATTTCTGCTGTACAGCAAATTGATTCACACACACACACACACACACACATATACATTCTTTTTTAATGTTCTTTTTATTATGGTTTATCACAAGATATTGAATATAGTTCCCTGTGCTATACAATATAACCTTGTTTATTCATTCTGTGTATCATAGTTTACACCCACTAACCCCAACCTCCCACTACATCACTCCCCCCAAACCTCTTCCCCTTGGCAACCACAGGTTTGTTCTCTATGTCTGTGAGTCTGTTTCTGTTTCGTAAAGAAGTTCATTTGTGTCGTATTTTAGATTTCACATATAAGTGATATCATACAGTATTTGTTTTTCTTTCTGACTTACTTCACTTAGTATAATTTACAGTTGCATCCATGTTGCTGCAAATGGCATTTTTCCATTCTTTTTTATGACTGGTAATCAATTCAGTTCAGTTCAGTCGCTCAGTCGTGTCCTACTCTTTGGTAAATAGATGGGGAAACAGTCAGAGACTTTATTTTTTGGGGCTCCAGAATCACTGCAGATGGTGATTGCAGCCATGAAATTAAAAGACACTTACTCCTTGGAAGGAAAGTTATGACCAACCTAGTTCAGTTCAGTTCAGTTCAGTCGCTTAGTCGTGTCCAACTCTTTGTGACCCCATGAATCGCAGCACACCAGGCCTCCCTGTCCATCACCAACTCCCAGAGTCCACCCAAACTCATGTCCATTGAGTCGGTGATGCCATCCAACCATCTCATCCATCCTCCGTTGTCCCCTTCTCCTCCTGCCCTCAATCTTTCCCAGCATCAGGGTCTTTTCAGATGAGTCAGCTCTTTCCATCAGGTGGCCAAAGTATTGGAGTTTCAGCTTCAACATCAGTCCTTCCAATGAACACCCAGGACTGATCTCCTTTAGGATGGACTGGTTGGATCTCCTTGCAGTCCCAGGGACTCTCAAGAGTCTTCTCCAACACCACAGTTCAAAAGCATCAATTCTTCGGTGCTCAGCTTTCTTTAGAGTCTTAACTCTCACATCCATACATAACTACTGGCAAAACCATAGCTTTGACTAGATGGACCTTTGTTGGCAAAGTAATGGTACGTATGTACCATTTTATGTACCATTTATATGTACAATTTCTGCCTTTTAATATGCTGTCTAGGTTGGTCATAACTTTCCTTCCAAGGAGTAAGCATCTTTTAATTTCATGGCTGCAGTCACCATCTGCAGTAATTCTGGAGCCCAAAAAAATAAAGTCAGCCGCTGTTTCCCCGTCTTATTTGCCATGAAGTGATGGGACCAGGTGCCATGATCTTAGTTTTCTGAGTGTGGAGCTTTAAGCCAACTTTTTCACTCTCCTCTTTCACTTTCATCAAGAGGCTCTTTAGTTCTTGTCCCTTTTCTGCCATAAGGGTGGTGTCATCTGCATATCTGAGGTTATTGATATTTCTCCCCGCAATCTTGATTCCAGCTGGTGCTTCCTCCAGCCCAGCGTTTCTCATGATGTACTCTGCATATGAGTTAAATAAGGAGGGTGACAATACACAGCCTTGATGTACTCCTTTTCCTATTTGGAACCAGTCTGTTCCACTGTTGTATATATGTACCATGTCCTTCATTCCTCTGTTAATGGACATTTAGGTTGCTTCCATGTCTTGGCTGTTGTGAATAGAGCTGCTTTGAATGTAGGGGTGCCTGTATCTTTTTGAATATTGATTTACTTTTAAAAATGTTTGAGATTTATTCCTGTATAACATCAGTTTACTTGTAAGTTTTTCAAAGTACTTTTCTTGAATGAAAGAGACAAGCATGTGGTCACAACCAAGGTGATAGAAGTTGCAAGTAGCTGCGCTGTTTACCTTGCCTGCCCCAAAGTGAACGTGAATAAATGGAGTAAGCAGCTAGAGAGCTAGTAGCTGTGGTATCACAAATTTTTACATTGTGCTTGTGAGTTATGATTTTCCTGTTACTCTGATTTAATAGTATTTTAAAATGTTGCCCATGGGTAAGTTTTTAATTAGGAATACAGAGAAAAAAAGATGAAGAAATCCACATCTAACTTGTATGCAAGCAAGATTAATGCCACCAACATGTCTGTTAGAAGGAACAGTTGTGATAACTCAGTTAAAGGCACATAGTAAAGTGGAAGTAAGCTTCCAAACTGAGGCTTCCCAGGTGGCTCAGTGGTAGAGAATCTACCTGCCAATGCAGGAGACACGGGTTCAATCCCTGGGTTGGGAAGATCCCCTGGAGGAGGAAATAGCAACCTGCACCAGTATTCTTGTCTGGAGAATCCCATGGATAGAGAAGCCTGGTGGGCTACAGTCCATGGGGACATAGAGTCAAACACAGGTTAGTGTTGTGCATGCACACAAGCTTCACAACTAATACATTAAAATCAGTAAGTTCTGTATATTGTTAACAATAAAATAAGATCATTTTTGCCAATATATCTATAGTATACTTTTGCATCTTGGTTGTGTTATCTACACAATGAAAGACTGGGGGAAAAAACTCCCTAAAAAATTAAGTTCAGTGTTAAAATAAAAAATGGAGGGACTTCCCTGGCAGACCAGTGGTTTCAACTCCATGCTTCCACTGCAGGGGGAACAGGTTCTGTCTCTTGATGGAGAACTATGATCCTGCATGCTGTGTGGTGTGGCCAAACATAAATAAACAAAATATAGGATAGAAAGATTTATTTTTTCCAGTTTTGTTTTTCCCCCAGTGGTTTCACTCTTACGTGCCTCTATCCCTATAGCTTAACAAGTAGGTTTATAGTACTTTTCACTACTTTTCTCCCTCTTCCAACTTTCTGGGATGTTATCTAAATCACACTATCCCTAGGGAAGAATGTTGGGTACATAGATATCCACGCATTGTATGTTGCCAGGGCATAAAAGAGTGTCTGAGAACTTACCGGAGGAAGGGATGGTGGCTCTGTGTTAAGTCAAGGGCAGGTTTAATATTTTATTTACTTATTTACCATTTTCTAAATGGAGAGAAGGCAACAACAGTGTGCGAGAAAGCAGCTTACCTAATATACTGAATAAATTGGTGGTTTTTGTACTAATCATCATCACTTAGTAAAGGGAGTGCTGGTGACATAAAGCCACGGAAAGTTAAGCGATGCTGAAGCCAGCTCCATCCACAGCCCCAGCTCTCTGTGTGGACCAGGTGGAGCATCTCTTGTCTGGCCCCTGGGCTTCCTGTATCTGGAAGGGGTAGAAGGTGATTGACGGCAACATGTGAGCAGCATGTGAGACAGGAGAGGTCCTGCTCGAGGGCGTCTGGCAGCCGTGGCCCCCGCCTTGGGCACTCCCACTCAGGGGACGCGTCGGGGGCCTTGGGCACTCCCACTCAGGGGACGCGTCGGGGGCCTTGGGCACTCCCACTCAGGGGACGCGTCGGGGGCCTTGGGCACTCCCACTCAGGGGACGCGTCGGGGGCCTTGGGCACTCCCACTCAGGGGACGCGTCGGGGGCCTTGGGCACTCCCACTCAGGGGACGCGTCCAAGGGAACCAAAGAACCTCTTCCTCAACTCAGAATGACTTTTTGTCCGGTGTCATTTTGGAGTCACGCTGCAGTGCTGGTGTGGAGCACGCCTTACCTTGTGTCGCTAAGTGCATTTTGATTGAGCCGACGCCAGGAGGACCCGTTTTGACCCAACTGGAGCTAGTGAAAATGAGGGGCAAATGGTGTTTTCAAAGCCAGTTCTCCATATAGATCATCTCTCTGTAATAACCTGTGCAGGGTTGTTGGACCCCTGAGTTTCAAGTCCAAATCCAGAAAGTACCACCGGATTTAGAGGCCAGGGATCACCAGAATGTGCAGCCTGGGGCAGAGGGCCTGACTGCCTCTGTCTCACACGTGTGGCTGAGATAAATCACTGACCTTCTCTTATTTCTTATACATAAGATAATGATGCCTATTTCATGGGGTTATTTTGTGGCTCAAATGAGATAACATATGAAAATGCTTTCACATTCTAAATTACCATAGAAATCTTAGACACTATTAAAGTAGCACAGTAGAAGTAAATTCCTTGTCAATTTATGATCATTTGTCAGCAACCAGGGATGAATGAGGGTTTGTTTTTTTTTAATGGCAAAGGAAAAGAAACTTTCATATCTTGCCTTGGAAGCTGAATGAAATCTCTTAACATCATGAGCTATTTCTTGGGAGTTTAAAATAATTCAGAGTTTGGAAAGTGGTGCTTAAACGAGAGTCCTGTTGATATGAATTTTTTGAACTTTGGGGTTTAACTGAAACCAGCCACACAAGAACCTCTTTAGCACTTGATGTCCTAATGGGTAGATGTAATGCATTGAGAAGACCGTAAGTTAGACATTATTATTATTATTATTATTGGCATTAATCAATATATATTTTTTAAGTTAATGATGACTATCATTTATTGCATGTCTGTTAAATACTTTATGAACATTGGTTTAATCCACACAGCATTTCCATTAAACAGGAACTTCCATAACCACCTCCTTGCTGTTTTTGGAAGGAGGAAAATCATCTTCAGCATGGTCACAGTTTCTACCTGGCGGGGTTGGGGTAAGGGTTGGGGTTGGCCTGACTCCAGAGCTCTGTTTGCTTGTCACACTGTCTCCCTAATCTCAGTTCTCAGATGTGTTATTTTTCCCTGGGAGACTAAAAAAAAGAGCCCCTTGAGCCCCAGAAAAGTCCTGGGGTTGTTTTACATACTAAAACCATTCTTGGATAAGACTTTCTGCAGTTTTATTCCCACAGTTGCAATGTTAGCCTCCAAATCTCTTGAAAGAACCAATTACTCCCAACTTAGTCTTCGTCTCCATGCCTTCTTTTCTCGAACGGCTAGAATCTGTGCCTTCAGCATTTTATTGAAGCCACTCATGAAGTGACCTCCTGCTGGCTGGCTCCAGAGACTGGCCCTCTGGGAAAGAGTCATTCTTCCCTTGTTTACACACGCTAAGCACCCCCCTCCTCCCCCGGCCTCTCCGGAATCCCTTGCCATGTGACTTTGGCCCTAGCTCGTTAATGAAATGGCTTTTACAAGAATGGACAGCGACTCCAGACAAACAAGTCCCCAGCCTCTGCCCCTGCCTCATCCTTCTTTTTTTGTCCGTGGCATTTAAAACTGCTGACCTTCCTGCCCGGGAGACTCCTCCCATGTTTTGGGTCCTCCTGTATGTTTCAGGCTCTCTCTGCTGGCCTCTCTGATGATACTGTCTCTTTCTCCTGTTTACATCGACAGCTGCCATCACGTGGACCCCGGTCTGGTCCTCAGTACTTTCCTCTGCTCTCTCCCTCTTCACAGACACTTGTGATCGACTCTCACTTTTCTGAGGATGCCACCAAAATCAGGTTAAGCCCCAGACTGTCTTTTTCTATCCACTCCTCACTTTATCCACTTGGATGTCTCACTTATCCTCTAGGAAATCATGAGCTTTCTCCCAAGCCTGTCCCTCTGCCAGGGCTCTTGGCACCCAGCTAGAATCTGCCGCATCTCCAGGTCTCCTTGAACCCACATCCCGTCTGTTGCCTACTCAGTCCTGTAGTTTCCATCTCCTTACCTCCTCTCACACCCACCCTCCCTGCTGTCCCCATCTCTTACCTAAGCCATTACGTAGCCACCTAACCGACAGACACCTCTTTTCAATCTGCTCTTAGCAGGGATCAGATCAATCATATCATTCTCCTATGCAAGATTCTCCAACATCTCTACCTGGCCTATCAAAAAAAAAATTCCCACTCAACATGCTCCATGCTCATCCCCCAGCTGCCCCGCCCTCTGCTTCCACGAGTCCAGACCCTGCTTGTCCTTCAAAGCCAGGCACATGTACCTTCGCATTCATGGTGTTTCCTACGACGCCCGACGTGAGTCTGCTTTCCCTCCTGTGAAACCCCTCGGGGCTGTGGCCAACCTCTCCTGCAGACAAGTGGTCCGTTCTGCCACCTCTGTGACAGGACAGGGCAGGAAAGGGAGCTTGTGAGGGACACCACGATGTGTCCTACCCATCTTTCTGTTTGAAACACCCAGCATATTCTAAGCCTCACTTTCTGGAGTAGAGGTCCTATACACACAAGATCAAAGTTGTGTCCTGTAAATAGTCTTGACAGTAGTTTAAAGTGGTAAATCAAGATCTGGATTTTTTTTCTGATGCCCGAGATGCATCGTCTTCTGGCCTCTCAGCTCACAATAGATAGCAGTGCCCATGGGTATTGGCCCTGTTCTTTGAGTATGCACTCATTTTCATGTGTTTCAGTAATCTTCCCTGACAACTGGAGAGCTCTTGAAATATGAGCTCTGATGGTCTCGGTATCTGTCAAATACCTAACATATAGTAGATACGATATTTGTTATGATGAAACAAACCATTTATGAAAAGCTAATGAACCCAGAGGAATTTTAAATCACTTTGTGTACTGTGTGCTAAGTCGATCAGTCATGTCCAACTCTTTGCAACTCTATGGACTGTAGCCCACCAGGCTCCTCTGTCCATGGGATTCTGTAGGCAAGAATACTGGAGTGGGTTGCCATGCCCTTCTCCAGGGGATCTTCCTGACCCAGGGATTGAACCTGAGTCTCTTACGTCTCCTTCATTGGCAGGCCCACTCTTTACCACTAGTGCCTGGGAAGCCCATTGAAACACTTTACAAAATAGTATTTTGTCTGTTGAGTTGAGTCTAAATGAATCCTTGGGTTGACACCTGGGTGTTAAAATTAAGGAACAAAATACAGATAGAGAAACATTTTGGATGTTCCTGAGGCACTGTATTTGAAAAACAGACCGTAAGATCTTGGCTGATGCTTACACATTTTTGATGTTTGCCAACATGTGGACACACCGCTTGGTTTCCTATACTTCCTTATTATTTTCTTACAGGTGAAGGGTTGTTAGCAGAAAAGGTAGCCTACTCGGTTTCCAGTGTTCCTTCCCATAGGTAGGGCCATAATCTATTCCAGATGTAAATGTAATGTGTTCAGTAGAAACAGTAGGAACTGAATTTCAAATGAACAATTCCAAGCTGCTAGTAAAATCCAGAGGGGAAAAGTTACCACATTGGTGTTTTCTACTTGAAAACACCAAGTATGGAGTTATAGGCAGCTTCATCACTAAGGAACATGCTGCTGGTTGGTTTTCCCTCCCAGTGGGAATGCATTTATGCCTAGTTGCTTTCCCCATCTAAGAGATGGGGCAGGACTCTGGGTGCAATTTATAGACACAGAAAAGGTGAAAAAAAGCGAAGCCTTTATCTCACTTGGTTCCTGCTTCAAACCCTCCAGTGGCTGGCTGCTCTGCCTTCAGAACAGATTCCAAGCTCAGCATGGAAAGTCGATATTTGGACCCCGTTTCTCTCAGAGTCACTCTCATCCCTTCTCTCTGCTGTGTCCCTCACTGCAGCCGTTCTGAAGGCCTTGTCTGCATGGGATCCTGCTCTCACCCTCCAGGCCTTGCTAGCCCTTCCTGGAATGTCCTTCTCCACTTACTTTCTCCTCACCTCCTCTTTATTTCATTCACTTGGCTAATTCCCACTCATCCTTGAAAACTTGAATCTTGTCTTCCCCAGAAGCCTTCCTAACACTTCCTAACTGACTGAGGACCTGCTCACTGTTCACGTCTTTGAGTGCTCTTTAGTGTCAGAGCTGATCATACCCTTGTTATATTAATAACTGTCTGACTTTCCACCCACCTTAGACCATCCATGTGTTTTTCTCAATTTATTTTATTGAAGTCTAGTTGATTTACAGTGGTATATTAATTTCTGCTGTACAGTAAAGTGATCTAGTTATACGCATATATACATTCTTTTTCATATTCTTTTCCATTATAGTTTATCACAAGATAAATATAATTCCCTGTGCCATACAGTAGGACCTTGTTGTTTACCCATTCTATATGTAATAGTTTGCATTTGCTGATCCCACACTCCCACTCCATCCCTCTCCCTGCGTCCTTGGCAACCACAAGTCTGTTCTCTATTTCATAGATTAGTTCATTTGTATTGTATTTTAGATTCCATATATAAGGACTACCTGCTTCTTAAAGGGAGAGGCCATCATTTTATTTTGAGTTCCCAGAGGGTGGCAGATGGCCTTGCACACATAGGCAGGGAAGGAAATAAGCTGTTTAAGTGAATGACTCTAGTCTTGAGTGTTGATGTTCATGATGCCGACGATATTCGTGGTGCCACACACTGGCCACAACCCTCTAGAGGCTGAGGCATATGGTGGTGCAGTGGTAGGGTTACCTCTTGGTACAGACCCTGGCGTTCCTCATATTGGGTCTTGGGCAGATACTCTGTGCCTAGCTGAGCCAGCAGTTCTCAAGAAAGATCAGATGCCCTCATGGGTGATGAAATAAAATCCAAAAGTCCATGCAGGGTAAGAAGTTTGAGCAAAACCCCTCAAGAGATAGTGGGGTAAGCCAACCAATCGGCCAGTTCATACATACTGCTGATCAGATGGAAAAAAATGCAATCAAGAGAAAGAAAACACCGTTAACAGGCAGAAAAGGACAGGAACAGCAGTGTCAGGGAGAGACGTTCATGAGAATGTCACTGATGGTGGGGATGGTCACCACACCTACCGGACTCCCAAGGATCTTGCTCAGCGCCGGAGGTGAGCGACTTCCCTGGTGGTCCAGTGGCTAAGGCTCCACACTCCCAATGCGGGAGACCTGGGTTCAATCCCTGATCAGGGAACTAGATCCTGCATGCTGCACCTCAAGATCCTGCATGCTGCAGCTAAGACCTGGTGCAATCAAATAAATAAATAATAAATATTTTTTAAAAAAAGAAAGCTGGAGGTGATGTTAGGATGAAATAGACCCCAGAATGGTTGTCAGGAAAGCCTCTAAAGTTTGGGAATTAAATTTACTCTGATGTGCCTGTTCATAGCAATTGTGACCATCCTGTGTGCCGAGCTGTCTAACAAAATGGGGGTGACTTGGTGTGTTATTCAGGTTGAGCCCTGCCTCTGGGCTGGATCCAAGCTCCTTGATCAGTCCCCTCCCCGTGGCAGCCATCCTTACCTACAGAATAAAGCTCTTAGTGCAGGAGGGGCAGTGCAGTTGGCTTTGCCCAGAATCAGTCAGTCAGAAACTAGCAGCTGAACACCTGCCATGTGCCCAGAGCTGGGATGAATGTCAGTTACATCTGTGTAGAGCGGTGTAAGAGATGCCCGTTCCACTCCATCCCGCAGTCCAGATAAGGAGATCAAATTCTTTTCGTCTACCGAAAGCTCTCCATAAACACCAAGAGGCAATTAATCATTTAGTGCAAAATACACCACGTCAACTTTAATTGCTATGGGACTGAGGCCCTTAAAGAACCCCCCCCCTTCACCCATGCCAGGCATTATACTTCACACACTGCTGTCCTCTGTCCACGGCACCCTATGAAGCTGTCGGTGTCACCAGCTCCATTTTACAAATGAAGAACCAGAAGCCTGCTTAATGGAGAGTCCCCAGGGTTACGAGGAGGCACGTGCATGCATGCCCTAGGGAGCTCAGAAGTGGCCTGTTCCCAGGTGCTCCCTTGGCTTTCCCATCTGTAAAGTGGGAAGTAACAACACGGCTTATGTTACAAGGTCACGGTGAAGATCAAGGAGAGACTTTGTGAAGAAGCACCTGACAGAATTGCTGACTTAGAGCCACTAGGCCAGTAAAAGATGAGCCTGGATCTCACTGCCTGGTCCCTCTGCTTCTGGGAGGCTCATGCCCTCCTCCGCTTGAGCCCAGCATCACTAGCACTTGTCCTGAGGGGGAGTTTGGAGTGAGTGGAGAAGTGTGTGTCCTAATAGAGGAACTTACAGCTTTAATGATGATTAAAATATATAATTTTATCTAGAGCCAGGATTTTCTTCCCCTGCTTGGGAATAAGTGAAAAGAAAAGAAGAAAAGGGTAAGAAACCCACTGGGTGTGTTGGTTCAGAGATGCCCGCTGCTGGGAGACAATTTTAGAATAACTGTGCGCTTTAAAGTGTGGCTGCTTCCTCTTGTTCTTGATCCGCTGTGGTTGTTCTCACCCGATTTCCATACCATCGCTTAGAACTCAACACGTATCTAAATATATACGCTTCTCCTCAGATGTGTTCTTTCCTCTTGATTTCGCTGAGCTTTTGAGAAGTCTCTGCCTTGTTCCCTGGGCGGGCTCTCCCTGGCATGATCGTCGCAAGCTGTGTGCTGTGACTGCCTCCTTGAAGTCAGTAGGTATCTTCCCTCCAGTTGAGCCTTGAGGAGGAAGCACGGTGGCCTTGCCCACGGCCTGTGAGCTCTAAATACCGTCTGAAGTTGCCAGCAAGCTCTGGACGGTGGTGGCCAAGTCACTGATACAAAGAGGCTTTTGTTCTCCACGTTGTTCATTGGATTTTCTGTGTGGTAAAGACATCCATACGATCTAAACGAACAGCAGGAAGCATTACTTCCTCATCACACAATTCCAAAGAGTCACAGGTGAATTATGCATTCGATATTGTGAGAGCATCTCAGTGAACAATGGCAGATGCCACCCAGAGCTTCCTCCCGAAAAATAGGAGAAAGAGGCTCCTTCACCACACGTTCATTTGCTTCCTGACAGATTTCCAGCCGGTTTCAAGGCAGGTTTCTCAAGAACACACACTTTGAGTTACAAATATCATTTAGTACAGAAGGAATACCTGCAATGTTTGCTAATGGATGTGGCAGAAAAAGAACATGTTTTTGAAACTGGGGCATGCAGGAGCCCCGGGTTATGTTCCTGTTTCTCCGTTTACTGGCTAGGTGACATGAAACCATCTTTGCTTTTCTGAGCTACCAGAAGTCCTTCCACAAAAGGAATAACCTTACCCTACGTATCTGGGAGGAGAGTGCATCCATGGTCGAGAGGAATTGGTAAAATATTTCATGCAATGAGGATGCACTGCTAAGTGTCTGAATGTCATCCATGAACACATCCTGGATTGCAGAGGCGTCTATTCTCACGGCTTTAGGAGCTGATGGTGGTAGCAAAGTCATGGTGCATTTAAACATATAGTACCTTTACACCTGCGTATTTCATGAACACCTGTACCTACCACAGATCTGTGCCTGCCAGTGGGTACAAAAAAGGAGAGAGAGCTGCATACTGATTCATCTGAAGTGTCTCCCACATGTCCTGTTACCATCTATCTCAGAGTTTAGACTTACTGCTGATTTAGGGTGAAAACCAGAAATTATGCCTGTGACTTCTTGGGATGGCCATGGATCATGAATTTCCTGCCATTCAAATTTTCAAATGTTCCAGAAGCCATTCTTCACGTAATTAAAAAAAAAGACCGAGACTTTTTTCAATAAAAGTGGATCACTGTTTCAGTGGGCCAGCTCTGTTAACGTCAGTGTTCAAAGAGAGAGTGACATTTTGTTAATTGGATTTCCTGTTAAATCTTGGTTTTCCCGAGCAGTTTTCCCAGTTTGAACTCTTTTTGGATCTTTATACCATGTTTATTGCGCACCTCTTTTGGCTCAGGCCCTGAACTAAGTTCTGGGAGTTAATGAACTTTAAAAAAATGTGATGGATGGATGGATGAATGTGTGCATGCACAGATATCCTACTTGCAAAGAGATCATAGTCTGCTGGAGGCAAAAATAAATTAACCTGCATACAGCATGAGTACTAGCAGGAGAGGGTGAAGGGGGAATTGAATAAGTGTATCTAGAAAGATCAAGGAAGATCTTCATAGTGATGGTAAATTTGAATGGAATTCAGTCTTGAAAGATGAATTTGCCAGGCTGAGAAGTCGAAGAAGGATATTGCAGGAATATTCAAGGAAACGGTGAAAAAGAGCACGCAGAGTGAATGTTAGAAACCTTCCACGTGGCTGAGAGGAGCACTGAGTGGGAGCACGGGGGGTGTGGACTGAGGTAGGTCTGGGAAGATGAAGGTGGGCTGGGGCATCGATGTTCAGAGGTTGGACAGTTTCCTTGTAAGAAGGCATTAATACCTTGATCATACTTACTTTTAGAAAATGACGGGATCTTAGGGGGAGAAGACGCTTGAAGACAGAAAGCCAATCGGGAACATCCTGCAATGCAAGTTAACACAAGCAACCATGGGGACCCGAACAGAAGCAGGGGCTGTGCACCCGTGAGTGGGTCACAGATAAAGGCTTTTCAGGAGGTTGAACCAATAGGGCTTTCTCACTCCTTCAGTGGAAGAGAAATGAATCAAAGATTCGTTCTGATTTTATTGACTGGGTGGATGATGATGCCACTGGGGAAAAATGATACAGAGACAGATGGTCTTGTCCTCCACGATAGGACCTAGTGACTTGCAAGTCCCGGAATCTTCTGTTTTAGATCAGACTTGCCTGAATTCCCTGCCAAAATATAGAGAAAATGAGAACATGAAACTTCTTGCCAATAAGGCCTTTGAGAGACCCTTTCAGTGACCTTACGGATTATGAGATACTAAATCTCAAAAAGGGACAGTGGCTCTTTTTTTTTTTTTTGCTGTTTTTGTCATTTTGAAGACTTAACTTTTTGTTTTGTTTTCCCTGATCATATTTCAAGGTTTTGTTTTTACTCATCAGAATGACAGGAAGTTTTCAGTGTGTGTTTCCTTCAAGTTTGGCCTCAACCTTATTTTCAGGATTAGGCATTTGTTTTTCCGTTTGCCTCCATGACAACCAAGCCCAGAATTCCTATATATAGTCATCCAGCGCCCATTGTCCTCCTGGCCATTGTATCATAATCTTGTGCACCCAGGCCAGAGAACGCTCCTGATGACAGAAGGCAAGGAGGTGCCGGAGTCCTTGGCCTGGAGATTTTCAAGGCATAATCAAAAGAAGGAAATAAAGTCACATGGCTGCCTCTAGAGATTTATGTTCCCCCTTTAGATACTATCCAGGAGGAGCTGAAATGGCTTGTGTTCCAAAGCTTAGTTTCTAATAGTTTTCCTTCAGAAAGGCCCAGTCTTCTATCTGGAGAGCCTTTTTGAGAATCTTCCAAGGAAACACTTGGGAAGTTGCATTGGTGGTTTGTAGTTGGTCATGTTGTGGATACCACATTCTGCTCCCTGTTAACATGAAGTGAACAGCAGTTATCTTGAGAAAGAAACTGAGTTTCAAACGAATTCAGATAGAACCTAGGAAATCTTAAATAAATCTTTTGAATCATCTTGACAGCTCTATGCGACACAGTTTCTTGTAACTTAGATAGATAGAGGTATAGGGTAGAATTTAAGAAAATTGCTCACAAATTCAACAAACATTTTCTTAAGTACCTTTTTTTAATGAAAGGACTATCAGTCTGGCTATAAAAGCACACAAGATACTATTCCTGTCCACCCAAAATGTAAGTCCCACGAAGGCAAGGATCCTTGCTGTTTTTTTCACTGAAAGGTACCCCAGTTGCCTTAGAAGTGCCTGGTACATAAAAGCATCTTAATAAGTATTTTCTGAATTAATATAAAATAGAGTCAAATGTTGAAGAAGGAAATGGCAACCCATTCCAGTATTCTTGCCTGAAAAATCCCAGGGACCGAGGAGCCTGGTGGGCTACAGTCCACGGGGTCTCAAAGAGTTGGATACTACTGAGCAACTAAGCATAGGGTCAAACATATGGATAGATACAGTTGAAACTTATTTGATGTAATCAGACCTTGTTTTCCAGTAATATTTGAAAATTTCTTAACACATGGAATCTTTTTGAAAATGCCTTACGTGTTTTATTTTCATTTAAAAGTGCATTCATTCAGGGACTTCCCTGGCTATTCAGTGGTTAAGACTCGGCACTTCCACTGCAGGAGGCATGGGTTCAATCTCTGGTCAGGAACTAAGATCCCACATGTGGCTCAGCCAAAAAATAAAAAAATTCATTCATCAGGATTGTGTTGTAGGATCAAACTTATGTCTGGGTCTTTTGATTGAATTCCCCATTTTTCTCTCTTGCATAAACCACAGTCACCTATACTACTTCTGTTTTCAGGTTTCTTTTAAGTGGAATGATAATTTAGACATTTATGGAACAGTCTTAGAGCAGAGTCCTTCTAGATTTTTATGTTCTCTTTAATCTTTTATCTTGCCAAAATGTAATTTGACAATAATTTTTTTTAGCAACTTTCTCAAATCTTTTCAAAGCATTTAACATAGCTTTCATAGAAATGGCAATTTTTATATGCATCTTTCATCTTTTAGGTAATATTAATTAAATTGAATAAGCTCAGTAACGAATATAAATAAAACAAGTACAAAAAAATTTAAGAGCAAATAAAAGTGATTTTTGTTAGCATTAACACAACTGCTGAAAGCAAAAATGGGTAGGCCTGCTAGAGAAAGTCCCAACAACCAGCCTGTTTCCTATTGCAATGGGATGCTTTAAGGTCAAGGCATTGATATGCCCAAGTTTGTTGGTGGAGGATGCTTAAGAGAGCTTATAAGTGTAAGCTGAAGTCTAATAAGATCCAGGTGAGAATCACAATGGGTGTTGGCAAAGCACAGAGGAGAGAGGGTTTCTGTCTGGGTTTGGGAGGGAAGGCGTTGGGCTGGGCTTTGAAGGATGGGTAGGGGTTTGCTGGGCATAAAGAAGAGGAAGAGCCTCGGATAGCCCTTGATCAAGGATTTCCGATGATGATATGTATAGAAAGTGCAAGGAATTAGGGAAAAGTGAGGCTGGAAGCACAGGGTGGCCAGACTGTTGAGCTGTGTGTACCCAGGAGTAGACTTTATCCTTGAGCCCTAGGGCATAATTGTCATATTCCTGTAAAAAGCGATATACATTATATGTCTGTGACATGTACACTTGCCAAAGTAGAATAGATCTAGAAGGAAGGAAGACCAGCTCATAGGGTGTTAGAGTTGCCCATATGGGTTGTGAGGACCTGAATGAACAGTGAGAAAGGAAGGCAGGGGCCTGGAGAGGAAGATGATTGGAAGTGAGAAGTGATCTATGTCTCTGGAAAATGTGCTACCACAGGAAATGCCCGACAGTTGGAAGGAGGAGTCCCACCATTTGGGCTTGAATGAAGCGTTGAGTTGAATGACGCACATTCAGAGCACCAGAGGAGATGTTTGAGCAAAGATGGTGGCTGTGTGCGGCATGCTGAGTTTAAGGCGTCTGCCAGACACCATTTTTCAGCTTTAGATGAAGACTCAGGTCATGTTTAAGTTTGCCAATAAGTAGGAGGATTCTCTTATCTCATTACTAGCAGATACCTGGGTTGCTATCATGTCCATGGAAATACTTGGACCCTTTTGTTCTTTGCCTGAGTTTCTTAGCCATTGTATGATGGGAGCTCCTGCCTATTAGCTGAAGTATGTCTTTAGCCTGCTCTCTTGCCATTGTTAGTGTGCTTTGGGCAGTTTTTTTCCAGAAACAGTAGGGTGTGTTTCCAGCACATTTAGGTCCCACCCCCATGGGCTTCCCTAGTGTCTCAGATGGTAAAGAATCTGCCTGCAATGAAGGGGACTTGGGTTCAATCCCTGAGTTGGGAAGATGCCCTGGAGAAGGAAATGGTAACTCACTCCAGTATTCTTGGCTAGAGAATTCATGGACAGAGAAGCCTGGAGGACTATAGTCCATGGGGTCACAAAGAGTCAGACATGACTGAGCGACTAACACTTGCACACTTTCCAACCCCCTAACTTTGGGCATTTACAAAATTTGATGTTAAATTACCTCCAGGTAATATTCTGTTTCTGTTTCCTTACACTGCCAACCTTTAGTTGCCAAATCACCTGCTTTTCTGAAGAAAATCATAATCCGTTCATCATTTTGAACACTATGCTATTTTAGGATCTGAAGATTTTTAATCTTCCCCTAAGCGATCTCTTTTAGCCTCCAGTGTACATAGTTTCCCACTCAGACTCATCCTCTGATCTTTATTTCTTTTCCCTGTAGGAATTAAGTCACTTTTTTCCCTGTTGTGATAAAAATGTAGTTGTTTAATTTCTGTTTACGACTAAAGATGGAGGTGTGGTGAATTGAACATTTAGGTAGCTCCATATTTGGTGTTGCTTTCATTAATTGACACTCTAGCTGATACTAATTCCATCTATTAGTGGAAATCAAGGTTTTCTTGAGATCCTCCCTCTGTCTCTCTCACTCCCACTTCCATCAGTCACCATGTATGGCTGATTTTTTCTTCCCCATTAGGACCATGGAGATAGGTCCTCTGTTGAGACTTTTCTGGGGGTGCAGTGTGTCATCATCAGTTATTTACACGTCTGCCCGAGATGGTGAGTTGCTTGAGGGCAGGGACCACATCCACCTGTTCCACAACAGGGTCTCACATGGACTTAGATACTCAGTAAATGTTTACTGAATGAATGGGTGTCATTTAACCATCCCCTCCTGCACATCCACATCTACCATTTGCTTGCCTGAAATCATCTTGTCTTGTATTTTCTCCTGGTACTTTCTCCCTGATGAAAGAGCCTCTCTTCTAAGTCTGCATGAAGATCTAGCTCAAATAAAATGTGGTTGCTGGCACCAAGGTACTCCTGCCAGTTTTTCACCTTCACTCACACCTTCTCTGCGGAGCTGTGGAAAATTGAGAATTGATCCTCCTGTACAGCCTCCTTTTTAGGTCACTCAGCACGGAAGGGGGCTGTCCTCTGCTGCTCCCACAATTTATTGCTCAATTGACTCTTAACTCGTCTCTGTGTCTGCCTTAATGTTGCAATAGTTAAACTCCCCTGTTACTGATCATTTGTTCTCTTTGCTTCTTTTACTCCTTCAATCAGTGGAGGAAGTGTGTTAGATGTGGAGCAGGCATTTATTTTCATAACAGCCAGCTACTCTGTGTCTCTAGATTTGGGCTTGTGGAAGGCACCTCTAGTGCCTTTTTTTTTTTTCTTTTTGGCTGTGCCGCATGACTGGTGGGATCCCCTAACTGGGGATCAAACCCCCACCCCCTGTGCCTTGATTTTTTGACCACGTGGTTTGTGGGATCCCCTGACCAGGGATTGAACCCGGGACTCCAGCAGTAAAAGTGTGGAGTCCTACCCACACTTTTCCCCTCCAGGGAAGTCCCACCTCACACCTTCTTTGACTTTGAGTCCCTAGAGCCTGCTCATGGCCTGGCACGAAGACGATGTCCACTGAGTGTTTGTAGAAGCAGAATATTCAAGCTAGCTTCATTCTGTCATGGTTTATTGTTCTTCCAGAGTTCAATAAATTTCCAGTGATTGTTTTTGTGCTGGTGCGTTTTTGGAGAAAAAAGAAAAAAAAAACTCTTTGCATGGGTACTTAACCTGGGTTTGGCCAGAATTCCGGGGAGCTGAACCGAGAGTCAGAACTTTCACATTTCTCCAGGAAGCTGACTGAATGAGAGGGCCAGGAGGTCTCATCTGGAGCTCAGCCCTTTTCTCTGGTTTGACGTCCTGAGCTGTCCATGAGCCACCAGAAAGCACCCATCTCCCATTGATACTCGGATACTTTTCTTTCCCAGCCAAGTTCCTCCTAAGGCATGTTAGAGCGTTATTATTTGAGGGCAGTTTATCCAGCATCTAATCGAAGCATGACGTGTGGGCTGGCACGTCTCCAGTTCTGGGTGCTTGGCGGTGCTTACCTGCACAGCACACGTATGCAAATGCCTTTTGGGTGGTCCCTTTTTGTGTGTTTTTATAAAGCATTTTGAAATGTTGGATATTCTTTTTCTTTCCTGAGAATCTTAACCATGTTGATTCTTTTCTTCCCCATGTGCTCTGAAATGCTCATTTTAGTGTTTTCTTTGTATTCAGTTGAGTGTTATTTTCTAATTTATATCCATTCTCATGTTACTTTCTATCTTTCTACCACCTTCTCTTTCTCCTCTCTGCTATGAGTGTGTTGCTAATGGAACACTCAGGTGTTCTTTTGTGTTCTTCTGACTTGCATCGTGGGACCCCAGAGGTCAACATTTTGAGTACAGATGCATAATAGACAAGACTCATTTTAAAGTCAGACAGATCTTTGTTCAAATCCTACCTCTGCCTCTCAGTAACTGTGTAGCCAACTTCTCAGCCCCAGCAACCTCATCAGTAAAACTGGGATGAGAACCTATGCCATACATGGTAATCGTGGGAATTCAGTGCTGGCTATTTGGTAACTTCCAAACCCACATGTAGAAATGCTGTAGCTGTCCACGCTAAAGTTCTAGTGTGAGCCTGCTTTTACAAAATCATTTTCCTATTATAGACAGTTTACAAAATGAATAGCTCCATATAACTTAGTTAAATTTATTTTATAACTGCAATTATAAATCATAATTTAATTTCCTAAACTCTGTGTATCAGTTCAATTCAGTTACTCAGTCGTGTCCAACTCTTTGCGACCCCATGGACTACAGCACACCAGGCTTCTCTATCCATCACCAGCTCCCAGAACTTGCTCAAACTCATGTCCATAGAGTCAATGATGCCATCCAACCATCTTATCCTCTGTCGTCCCCTTCTCCTCCTGCCTTCAACCTCTCCCAGCATCATGGTCTTTTCTAATGAGTCAGTTCTTTGCATCAGGTGACCTAAGTATTGGAGCTTCAGCTTCAGCATCAGTCCTTCCAATGAATATTCAGGACTGATTTCCTTTAGGATTCACTGGTTTGATCTCTTTGCAGTCCAAGGGACTCTCAAGAGTCTTCTCCAACACCGCAGTTCAAAAGCAGCAATTCTTTGGCGCTCAGCTTTTTTATAGTTCAACTCTGACATCCATACATGACCACTGGAAAAACCATAGCTTTGACTAGATGGACCTTTGTTGGCAAAGTAATGTCTCTGATTTTTAATATGCTGTCTAGGTTGATCATAGCTTTTCTTCTAAGGAGCAAGTGTCTTTTAATTTCATGGCTGTAGTAACCATCTGCAGTGATTTTTGGAGCCCAAAAAAATAAAGTCTGTCACTGTTTCCCCACCTATTTGCCATGAAGTATTGTGACCAGATGCCATGATCTTAGTTTTTTAAATGTTGAGTTTTAAGCCAACTTTTTCACTCTCCTCTTTCACTTTCATCAAGAGGCTCTTTAGTTCCTCTTCTCTTTCTGCCATAAGGGTTGTGTTATCTGCATATCTGAGGTTATTGATATTTCTCCCGGCAATCTTGATTACAGCTTGTGCTTCATCCAGCCCGGTATTTTGCATGATGTACTCTGCATGTAAGTTAAATAAGCTGGGTGACAATATACAGCCTTGACGTACTCCTTTTCCAATTTGGAACCAGTCTGTTGTTCCATGTCTAGTTTGACACTGTTGCTTCCTGACCTGCATACAGCTTTCTTAGGAGGCAGGTAAGGTGGTCTGGTATTGTTGAAGAATTTTCCGTAGTTTGTTGTGATCCACACAGTCAAAGGCTTTGGCGTAATCAATGAAGCAGAAGTAGATGTTTTTCTTGAACTCTCTTGCTTTTTCTATGATCTAGTGGATGTTGGTAATTTGATCTCTGGTTCCTCTGCCTTGTCTAAATCCAGCTTGAACATTTGGAAGTTCTCTGTTCACATACTGATGAAGCCTGGCTTGGAGAATTTTGAGCATTACTTCTCTGGCATGTGAGATGAGTGCAATTGTGTGTTAGTTTGAACATTCTTTGTCATTGCCTTTCTTTGGAATTAGAATGAAAACTGCCCTTTTCCAGTCCTGTGGCCACTGCTGAGTTTTCCAAATTTGCTGGCATATCGAGTGTAGCGCTTTAACAGCATCATCTTTTAGGATTTGAAATTCCAGCTCAACTGAAATTCCATCACCTCTCCTGGCTTTGTTCATAGTGATGCTTCCTAAGGCCCACTTGACTTTGCATTCCAGGATGTCTGGTTCTAGGTGAATGATCACACCATCGTGTTTCTCTGGGTCGTGAAGATCTTTTTTGTATAGTTCTTCTGTGTGTTCTTGCCACCTCTTAATATTTTCTTCTTCTGTTAGGTCCATACCATTTCTGTCCTTAATTGTGCCCATCTTTGCATGAAATGTTCCCTTGCTATCTCTGATTTTCTTGAAGAGATCTCTAGTCTTTCCCATTCTATTGTTTTCCTCTATTTCTTTGCATTGATCACTGAGGAAGGCTTTCTTATCTCTCCTTGCTATTCTTTGGAACTCTGCATTCAAATGGATGTATCTTTCCTTTTCTCCTTTGCCTTTTGCTTCTTTTCTTTTTTCAGCTATTTGTAAGACCTCAAAAAGGCAAAATGGTCACCTGAGGAGGCCTTACAAACTCTGTGTATAAATAGTCACATGTCAGAGACCAACATTCTTTGCTGAACTGCACATCTCAGGGTTGGATTAAGAATGGGTGGACTGCCACCCTCTTGGCTATTGGTTCCATTGTAGATATTTCTGGCCTTGCTGGGGGTAAAGATGGAACTTGTGTGGCCTGCAGTTGGGTACAGGGTTTTTCTCTGGATTCACTCTCCTGTGCTTTACCTGCTATATATTCCCATGACCACAAGTCGGGCCCTCCAAGCAAGCACAAAGTTTCTTTTTTTACTTTCCTTTCTTAAGCTTGGAATGAAAGAAAATAGTCTTAATGATGATTTTTAACTTATGTGACATACCTTTCACTGCTAACAATCTGTTTGTTTTTCTAACTGGGCACAAAACCGCCCTCTTCTGCTCTTCTGGCCGGGCTTCGTGAACAAACTGGGATTTTATGTAGCTCAGCAGGTAGACTTTTTTGGGATAAGTGAAATCAGACATATTCACATCTTTGTCGCTTTAGTGCCTGAAGTGTTAAAGTCTGTATTATTCACAAACTCCAAGTGAGAGCGAGGAAGGAAGTGTGTGTCTTGGCACAAGAGAGGACAATAAAGCTCTCAGGAGACCCAAAAATTGTCACCTTGGCATTCTTTCAAATGTATCCCAGGTGGTGGGATCTGCTTATTTTTGTAAGTAAACCTGTCCACCTGATTCTAACCAGAAAAGAAGGATTTTATGACACAGGTACGTAGAGTTGTTCTTTTCACACTGCCATTTGAGACAGGTGATGAATTTCCTCTCTTGGAATGCTTTCTCCACGACTTCTTGCATTTTTGTTTCTTCAAGTTTCATATCACAGAAGTACCGGTGTGAAAATCGAGAATTTGGTTTTTTGCGATAGAGTAATAAATATGCCTTAAACGCTAGAAATGAGAAAAAATGTATTGTCAAATGCTTTCCCCTTGGGGAAGTTTACCCAAGAGAGTTGTTCATGTGCTAGACTAGGGGTGGTGGAAGGTAGGGGAGACAGATTGACCTGGTTTATCATCACATTAGGAAGCCACTTCGTGATTTTTGTTATAAAAGGATTGAAGCTGTCCAGGGTCTTGTGTCCAAGGTGAATGCCAGCATCTGTGCTAACTTGTGGGCCTCACTGAGGTGGGTGCTGAGCCTTGTAGGCAGTTGTTGTTTAGGCACTCAGTCGTATCCAACTCTTTGCAACCCCATGAACTCACCAGGCTCCTCTGTCTATGGGATTCTCTAGGAATACTAGAGTGGGTTGCCATTTCCTTCTCCAGGGGATCTTCCCCACCCAGGGATAGAGCCCAAGTCTCCTACGTCTCCGGCATTGGAAGGCAGAATTTTTACCACTGAGCCATCTGGGAAGCCCACCTTGGAGGCAGTGGTGGCTGCTTACTGAGAAATGGACTGTTCCTTTGATTTGGTCTCTGGGCAGACTTGTGAATGGTCGACAACTCAGGGCAGTTGGACTTGACTTTGGCCTTGTCCGTTGCAGAATTTCTTTCCTACAGAACTGAGGGCAAACCAGAACCAGCGCTGCCCAGAGGGTAGGGCTGACCAGGGTCCTGGGGTGGTGGTACTTACCCAGGAGCTCACGTTCCTGTTAACGAGAGAGGTGGGCAGAGAGTGCCTTTTGCTTCATTGTGCGTGTGTCTTAAACAGAAACTAGTGTTGAGAGCTTAAATAGAAAACATCTCAAACAATCCATGAAATGGTAAACAAACCCGCTATTGAGGGAAAGAAAGAGAAGTTGACAATTGCATTATTCTGATCCTGAGTGGGTTCATCAGCTAGGGTCGAGGAGTAAAGAAAAAGGAGATAAAAAGAATCGAGTGAAATGAATTCAGTTGTGTCATTTCTTTCTTCCTTTGTCTTCGGTTTACACCTGGTAATGAACCCACGGAGGCTTGGAGATACTGTTCAACTTTCCCTTGTTTTATTTGTGTTTGTGTATGGCAGGTTTGTTTACAATTTCCAAAGTTTTTTTTTTTCTTTCCTCAATCCTGAGGAATACAAATTGAGGAGGGGGAGGAGAAAACAAGAAGGGGAGGTATTTTAGTATTTTGAAGACAGGAGGTGGCCCCACAATACAGGAAGCTGCTGTTTTTGTCTTTCTTTGCAAAGAGGCTGATGGGATGGATGGTACCAGTTTCATCAAATGTAGGTTTTTACAGAGCCCCCGCGTGTCCCACCTGGGGGAGTCACACTTTGGAAAATTAAGTATCCATCAAATCAGGAGGAGGCTGAAACAGTTTCTGTCCTTTTTCACCCCTGCTTTTTTGAAAAGCATCAGAAAAGAGCCCTTTGTTTTCTTTTCAGGAAAGTTACACTGAAATTCATCTGTATGGGATTCACAGAGTCCATTTGTGTCATTCATGGCTAGCCATAGGTTATACAAGACAATATTGATGACAGTGCTGGTGAATTCCTGACCTCAACGTTCAGATCGGTGTGTTGGGAAAAGGTTGAAGACCTTTTTTTTGTTTTTTTTCACTTTCTATCTCTTATTAAAACTTAAAAAAAAAAATTATTTAAAGAGGAAACTGAGATTTTTCTCACCTACCTTTTACATCAGATTTCCCCACCGCATGCCAGCTTCACAGGCTTAAGATTTGTGCCTGTCACTTCCGACATTTTCCTCCAAATTGCAAAACTTTCAAATACCTTTCAGGGAGACTTGTTTGGAATTTCATTTTAATGGGATTTATGAATAAATCTCCATCTTAATGCTGACTAAGCTTTAAACATCCATTCCTGGAGAACACTATTGGATTTTTATATTTTAAAATTTAAATCACTTGACAGTGAAGGCATAAAACATTTTTATATTTGTGAGTGCCATGTGCTTGAGCATTTCTGTTGAAGACCCTTCCCCCCCCCACCCCGGTTGGCTTGAATAATTCTGTTCTGCAAAGTTGGAGATACCGCATCTTCTACTTTCCTTTCTCTTGTGGATGCCTGTGTTCATTATGTGGCTTCATTTATCTCACCTACAGGGACGGGTGTTCTGTGGCAGCCTGTTGCCACACTGCAGTTTCCTTTAAAAAACAGTTTACTTTCTTCCTTCACTTTGAAACCTTTAACCTCAGAATTTTATTTTTAAATGCCATGAACCCTCAAAGTCAGATTAAAAGAAGTGACGCTTCCTCCCTTCCTGCCTTTCCCCAGAGATGCGTTGTAGAACGTAAATGAAGATGAAAGCTGGGATCACAGTCAGCCCCCTTAAAAAAAAGTACTCAAAACTTCTTTCAGGGGTTTTCAAGTGTCAAACCTCCACTGTGTTCTCTGTGTCTGGTGTCATTGTCCCCTGTCTGTCCACAGACTCATCCTACTCTGAGCCTCCAGATGTTCAGCAGCAGTTGAACCACTATCAGTCCGCTGCTCTGGCGAGAAACAACAGCCGTGTGAGCCCCGTGCCTCTTTCTGGTGCCGCGGGGGGCACTGAGCAGAAAACGGAAGCCATTCTTCACTGCGAATTCTGTGAATTCTCCTCTGGCTATATCCAGAGCATCAGGCGCCATTACAGGGACAAGCATGGCGGGAAGAAGCTCTTCAAGTGCAAAGACTGCTCCTTTTACACAGGCTTTAAGTAAGTGATGTAAAGAACAGCCTTGAGAAACAAGGTGGCTGCGCCTGCTCCGCCCCTCACTACACTCTTCCCTTCCACTCCTCTATCTGGAGCTCAAGGGAGGCCCTGCCCAAGGGATGATGAGCAGGTAGGGTCCAGTCTTCACAAAAGGAGGCTAGTTCCAGAGACTGCTTTTGGGTTTGGGGAAGGGATGAAGAGCTATATGAGAACAGATGAGTTTAAAAGTCAGAGCAAATGGGTGCCTGAGGAGTGTGAAGGATTTCCCTGACCCAGTGCGTGAAGCAGTGAGTGTTTTCCCTTTTAGAAAACTATGCCCTCCACCTCCCCACCTTTTATTTTGTCTCTCTGGGAAAAACAGTCTTCTTAGAAGCAAAGTCAAAGTCAAGAGAGAACATCCAGCAATAGTGACACTCTGCTACCCATGTAAAGAATTCTTATTTCTTAAGATCATATTATTGAAAGAGAACCAAGACTTCACACTGGGAAGACTAAACTTTAACAATCACAGAAAGATTGTTCCCACATAGAAAAAGATAATCCACAGTCATTTTTGCTGTGGAGTATGACAAAGATTGGAGTGCTTCTTCTTACTTAATCTAAGCTCCTGTGATTTCATCTCATCCTGGGAGATTCCACTTAGGGTCGTAGTTACGAGTGTAGAATATGGAGCCTGACTGCCTGGGTTTGAACCCCAACTTTGCCCGTTACTGACGGTGTGACTTTGGACAAGTTAGTAAACCTGTCTGTGTCTCTGGTTCCGTATCTGTAAAATAAAGATAATAATAGTACCTACCTCACAGGGCTCTTGTGAGGAGTTAAAAAAATAATAAATGAAGCCATAAAGTGCTTAGCATAGTGCTTGGCACAAAGGAAATACAAAATGTTACTGTATCATAGAAAGCTATTATAATGAGATTAGATGCTATAGTACAGATATGAAGCTATTATTATCTGCTCCTGTTGCAATCAGGGCCTGGGCTTTAGGTCACTCCAATATTTCAATACACACTCCATACGGAGAGGCTGGCGAGGATGGGCTTCATAACCCCTCCAAACTTGAATTGATAGAAAAACAAGTCTCTTTCTCAGCAACATCTTCGTCACTGGGATTTGATGGAAAATGTGTAACATCTCTGACTGTCAATGTGGTTCAGTTGTTTTTTAGATAAATATGTATGTGACCTTAGAACAGAGAGAAGTCGAGAAGGACTCAGATAACAAGGGCCCATTGACAGGTGTACCTGTTTCCCCGGAGAGAGGCACTCGGGTTAATAAGAAGAGGACCTTGCCCATTAAACTTTGGGTTTCATCCATTTTTATGAGACATTTAAGGCTTTGTAAAATTTGAAGTTTTGAAAAGGATGGAGCAGGGGAGGCAGTGGTACCCTCCACATTCGAGCTGGCACAACAGCTCTGAGCGTCTTTATGTGGTCATCAACCGTCCTGCTTTCCCAACCAACCCGCCCTCCCTCCGTCCCTGGGAAGAGTCACCAGGGCAGCTGATGAATCATCCCAGCTTCTCCTTCCGAGCGTGATAAGAAATCCATTCTCGTAGGGATTTTGTTTTATATTTTTAACAGGCAACTTCTCATTTTCAGAAATAAAACGAGGAGCCTGTTTCTTTTTTTTTTTTTTCAAACTTGCCCTGAGCCCAGCCAAGGAGCAGAATTTCCCCCCAAAAAGTTACCACTGCAGAAGAGTGCTCAGTCATTGCCTGAGTGACAGAGGAACTTGTGCTCAGCAAGCACGAGGAACTACTATAGTTTCGGATAACCCACCCCCGCAGCAGGGTGTCTCCATAGGACTGCCGGCAAGGGGTGTGAGTGTGATGCTTCTGGGCCCCACTCATCGCCTCTCTCCCCGCTCCCTCTCAGATCTGCTTTTACTATGCACGTGGAAGCCGGGCATTCGGCGGTCCCCGAGGAGGGCCCCAAAGATCTCCGCTGTCCTCTCTGCCTCTATCACACCAAATACAAACGCAACATGATCGACCACATTGTGCTACACCGAGGTAACCTTCTGAGCTTGGTTTTCTTGGGATGCAGGGGGTGGGGGGAGGGTGGCTCGGGTGGCATTAGAGGGAAGCTGTCTCCAGGTGGCAGCAACACCTCTTCTCCGGTCCCTTGTTCCTCCCCTTATCTCCCCAAAAGAAATCACAGCGATCACCCCAGTGACAGCCCACAGGGTAAGAGCATCTTCCTGCTGAGAGGATTTCCTTCACCTGGAGGGAGGCAAAGGTGATGGAGTCCACAGCGAACGCTTCTGCGGGGCTTCCGCTTCTGCGGGGCTTCCCCGTGAGAGAGAGCTTTTGCATTCCGAGTCTTCTGCTCTCACGACCTTGCTAAGGAGGGAGTGAATGAGAAGCCGAGTGGGTGGGTGAACTCATGGTAGAAGGTGAAGAGCCCTGTGGTTGTAAGCAGTTCTTTGAAGGAAGACCAAAATGATGATCTCCAAAGCAGAATGTGGGATTTCTCTTGAAGTGGATGGAGAAAATTCTTAAAACTACAAGTAGCCTGATACAGATTAATTTTTATTTTTTTAATATTGTGTGCCACACAGCATGTGGCATCTTAGTTTCCCAGCCAGGGGCTAAACCCACATCCCCTGCATTGGAAGGGCAGAGTCTTAACCATCGGACTGCCAGGAAATCCCAGCCTGATACATATTAAATGCCGTAGACCTTGGGTTTAAATTTTGGCTTTAAAGCCTCTCATGTTTTACCTCTTCTCCGTAAAGAGATGATGATTATGCCTCTGAGGTGGCATGTTGAGTGTCTGGTGTGTTCCATGTGGATGCATCTTGGGTATTCGTAAATGCTGGTTCCTTTGATATATTGGGATACTTCTTTTAGTGATATATTGGGATATTTCTTTTAGGTTTTTTTCTTTGAACTGAGTTTACTGCTGGCCAATTAAAATACCATTAAACAACACGTGCCCTCTGCATTGGAAGGAAAAATATGTAACAACTATACTTTGTCCGGAAGAGATTCCAGCCAGAGGTGGATGGAAAAAGATGACTCGAGTACCCATTACTATTTCCACCTACTGACCTTTCTGTCTCTCCTTCCTTCCTCCCTCCCTCCTTTTCTTCCTCTTCCTGCCTGTCTTCCTTCCTTTGCCTCTAACCTGGGAATGCTTTCCAGTGTTTGCCACCTGCGACTCAAATGCATTAAGTGTCTTCTGCTGCCCTGCGGAGATGTTGCTCTGAAATGCTGGGTATTCAGGGGGCATTTCCAATGTTTCCAGCATTTCCCCAGAGCCACTGCCTTTGGCCGGTGCATTTTGTGACACGTCTGCTGCAGACACCATGGAAGATCAGCCTTCAGCACCCTCTGGTCTCCCTTCTCCCCAGGCAGACTGGAGACGCGAGATGCCTGCTGGCAAGGACACCCGCCTGCAAGCCGTGCAGGAACGTTTAGTCAGGAACTCCTGGGGTCCCTTGGGGTGTGCTGCCTCAGTCACCTGGCTTCCGGTCACTGGGCCCATGTGTCTGCCAGTGGCTCCATGTCCTCCACTGCTTGGAACGAGGCCATGAGTCATGCTACCGTGGAGCAGACAGGAGCCATAAGACCCCACCTCAGTGGTGGATTCTCTCTTGTTTCCACTTGCTGCTTGCTGGGATCAAGTTTCCCAGGTGGCACTAGTGGTAAAGAACCTGCCAGCCAGTACAGGAGATGCAGGAGGCTCGAGTTTGATTCCTGGGTCGGAAAGATCCCCTGGAGGAGGGCATGGCAACCCATTCCAGTATTCTTGCCTGGAGAATCCCATGGACAGAGAAGTCTGTGGCATCACAAAGAATTGGACGTGACTGCAGAGACTTAGACGCACACATGCCTGCTGGGATCAGAGTCTTGATGCCTAATGCAGGCTCGCTGACTATCCTTCCCTGAGCTGAGAATCCAGGAAATGAGAAAGCAGAGAGAAACACTTAATGCCTGGAGCACGCCACACCTGACCCAGTGCTTGTCACACACGGTCACTTCATCCTCCAGCCACACTGGGAGGGATGATACTTTGACCTGTAGTCCTGTTTTATGTATGTGAAGCTTGAAGCTGGCAAAAACTATTTTTTTCTTTGTTTTAGTGTAGTGTTTTAGGGTCATTTCACAAAGAATTGAAGACATGTTAAAGATAGTTGTACAGATTGTAGGATTAAAAACAAGAGAGGAGATTGGGGCAAATGCAGAATAAGGAAAAAGTAGTTGGAAGTTCACGTGAAAGTATGAGAACACTCACCTAGAGTTTTGGTGTCTTCCGCAAGGTACTGTGTGCTTGTTGGCAGTGGGCTACAGTCTCAGCCCTCGGACTCCTGCCCACTGTGGGGGAGACAACAGCAGAAGCAATTGGATTTTGGGTGTTCATTAGGCTTTCAAATGTTCAAGAAGCTGAGGTGCTGGCACCTGAAAGGAGTTTCTCCGCTGGGTTCTCCTGAGGGGGGCTGTGTATGAAGTAGTGCATGCTGTCCCCAGCCTGAATACAGTGGTGAACTCCCCACCAGCCCCTTCGCTGGACCCGTGAGGGTAGAAGCAGTTCAACCAGTCACCCACCTGCTGAGCAGGGAAGCTGTGTGTCAACCCCAGGTTTCTGATCCCATGATCCATCCATCGTATTGGCTGTCACTGGTTATTTATAGAGATAATTTATATTAAAAGAAGCATCAGCATATGTAGAGTTAGTCCTCATTGGGGTCAGAAAGTGGACAATCTGGAATGAACATGAGTATTTGAGGATTGTTGTAGCAGTGACAACACCCACAGCAGCAGCAGTGGTTACTGTTCCTGAGGACTTCTTAGGTAGCAGGTGCTGTGCTAAGTGCCTTCCAGTGAGTCATTTCATGGAATTTTCACCAAACTCTGAGTGGTAGGTGTTACCATTATCCCTGATAACAAGGGAGAAAACAGGTTCAGAAAGATTGAGCATCTTACCCAAGGTCAGATGACTAATAAGCGACCCAGCTGGGATCTGATCCCAGGCCTGCCTCAGCCCCGGTCCACGCCTTTACCCACCAGGCATCCCTGTCTCGCCCTTGGGAAGGCGGTTGGCATCACTCCGCTGAGCATTCCAGTGGCTGTGGTGTCTGGGTCTGGGGAGAGAGTCGTCTGAAGGTTGGGGGTCAGAGACAAGGACCACTGAGCCACAGGGAGGCAGGGCACTTTGGGAAGGCACGTCTGCCATACGCATCCTGGCCTGGCTTTGGGGTCCATCTCAATCAAGATGGCGGCTCAGTGGGGAGCTAGTCTTGACGAAGAAGAGAGGGTTGGGTGGGTGTCTGCCTGGCACTTTTGAGTTGGGGCTGATCTCAGAGTAGCAGGACGTGGCTCTCTCTGCACCTGTGCTCTCCTTACTCTGTGGATGAATAAACATTTTTGGTCTCTGGGGCCTGCAGCAAGAGATCTTTCTGAGACTTTAGTTAATTAAAATACTTGGAACGAATGGCAAGAAAAACAACTTCTGAACTGGCCCTGAGAATAAGCTGCTGTTTGCAAGAATAGAGTCTCCTTAGCTTTTTGTCCAGACAAATTGCTGTATTTAAATAGGGAGGAAAAAGGAATTCAGTCCACTCCTGGGTGATCTGAATGAGAAATAACCGTGGAATCACATTGGCTGCTACAAAACAGAGCATTCTGTTGGTCCATGCATTCAGTAGACATGTATTATTTGCTTGTTCCTTGCCATACCGTGCTGGGTTCTTTGGGTTAAGATGGGGTACCTGAGAGCCAGTCTGCCCTCCTCAAGAAGATGAAGTGTGTGCGTAAGTATGTTTAAGATAGTGAGTGATAAGTATCTAGGAGATTGACAGTGGCAGATGTATTTCTGTTTGGAGCAGAGAAAGGTGGTGGAGGGGGGTGGCTTTCAAACTGATCCATGATAACATTTCAGCAGTCAGAGAAGACTTGAGGTGGGTGTATTCGTTATGTAGGGGACTTAACAGAAATGGATTCTTTTTCCGTTTTGGAACCTAGAAGTCTGAAATGCAGCTGTTCATAGGGCTGTGTTCCCCCTGAAGACTCTAGGGGAGGGAGGATCCTTCCTATATTCTTCCCAGCTTCTCCTGGCCCCCAACTTTTCTTGGCATCCCTTGCCTTGTAGCCATATCACTGCAGTCTCTCCCTCCCTCTGCACATGGCCTTCGTGTGTGTGTGTGTGTGTGTGTGTGTGCGTGCGTGCACATGGCCTTCGTGTGTGTGTGTGTGTGTGTGTGTGTGTGTGTGTGTGTGTGTGTGCTCTCTTCCTCTTACCCTGACTTTAGGGCCCACCCTAATCCTGTACGACCTTATCTTGACTAACATTGCAAAGACCTCAGGTCTCAATAAGGTCACATTCTGAGGGGCCAGGTGGACATAAATTTCTGGGGACTCCATTTGACTCATTACAGAGTGTAAGGAAAATTTTAACAAACCACCCAGGTGAGTAGAGGGAAGATGTGTTTACAGAGTGAAATTAGAAGGTACTAGAAGGCAAGGCCAGAAAGGCATATTCTGGCCAAATGAAAGAGAGCTTTGATGAGGTTCACCATGATGGGACCAGTGTAACCAGGGAAAAATTAAGCCCTGAGACTTCTGGTTCAAGGAGAAAGTGGTATGATGTTTGAATGGGTTTTCATTCATGTTACAAATGTTTATTGAACACCCACCACATGCTAGCATTGCTTTAAGCTCTAAGGATACTGCCAGGAAGAGTCAGGCAAGGTTTGGGCACTGAAGGAGCTTGAACTTTAGTAGGAAGAGAGATAGTGAACAAGGGAAGAAATAGTTTCAGAGTACGTGAATGTTTTTGGTTGCGTGCTAAGTCACTTTAGTTATGGCCAACTCTTTGCAACCCCATGGACTGTAGCCCACCAGGCTCCTCTGTCCTTGGGATTCTCCAGGCAAGAATACTGGAGTGGTTTGCCATTTCCTTCTCTGGGACATCTTCCTGACCCAGGGATTGAACCCAGCTTTCCTGCATTGTAGGCAGATTCTGTACCGTCTGAGCCACCAGGGAAGCCAGAGTACATTTCTGCTGAGTACTTATAACCATTGGGAGCACAATGAATGCCTCATGTGTTGCTTGGCCTGGATGTCCATTATATACGTATAGCAAACCTGAGAAATTGGGCAAAAATTGAATTATAGGCATGAAACAGTTTCATCAACTATTTATAATTACAGAGCTGTGTAATCACTGAGATTGGTCTCCAGTTGGCTTATAAACTTAAAATTTCTATTTCTCAGCCTGTAACCTCAATACGTACATAAATGCTAAATATAACTGAACCCTGCAGGTGGGTATCTTTTTGGAACAGAACTAATCTCCCCTAATCTTATCTGATCAGTATCATTTTTTCTTGAGAAAAAAAAAAAATGCTACAATGAGATTGACAGTCTTTCATCTTATTCAGTGAAATTACATGTTCCCTTCATCCGCATCACATACTTCTTCCTGTTAAAGGTACAGTTCCCCAGCTCTTGTCTGGCTTGAGGAAGGTAGCTTGGCTAATGTCAAAACTTAACTTTTTACAGAAACTGCTGTGCTTACGTTGACATGTGTCTGTTTATGGTTATACTTGGGGATGGTGGCTTTCTGGTCCTCAGCGTTTGTCACTGGTTTGTGAGTTAGAGTACGGGATAGATCTTTGGTTTGGCCCAGCGGGGGTCTCGGCCGGCCCTCTACCATGGCAATATGCATTCAGAGTTGGTTGGAGTGAGTGACTTCCAAATACCCACCCCCCAGCTCCCACCCCCAGCCTGGCACTTTGTAGGGAGGAAGCCCACGTGTGTTGGGGCTGCCTTTCAGGAAGAGTTATTACTTGGTAATTCTGGGCTCCACGGTGATGTGGTTTTTTTTCACTGTTTTGAATAGAAGTGACCCCCCTCTCCCCCTGACCCCCCTTAGTAGTTGTGATTTTACAGATTATTTTCCCACCCGGCACATACTTCTGGGCTCTTGGTGAACCTTAGCACCCACGTGCTTTAGTGTGGCACTGCTCCAGGCTGGAGCCTCTTGAGTTTTGTGTCCAGCTGCAGCACTCAGTATCTTTTAAGAATGAGTAGATGAGAGACACGATCTATCTTGTAGTCAAAACTGGTGAAGTCATAATATTTTTGCAGCCAGTGCTGGAAGCTGAGTCACAATGAGTGTGATTCAGGCCTTGATTTCTTACCCAAGGTAATTTTGAGAGGTGTGAAGTCAAGAAAAGACCCACAGTTGTCGCTGCCCCCTGTAGGAAAAGCCCCAAGTGGCTGAGCTTCCGTAGCCAAGACAGGACTCAGGCCCTACCTGGAAACAGTCCAGTCTCCCGGCTTCTGTCCTTCACTGGCCTCCACCATGAATAACCTCATTCAGAAAACGCTGTCAGTCCTTCGCCCGCCTTTCAGAGTCTGTCTTGTTTTTTTATCTTGGTCCTGTTAGCCATGTTTGTAGAAAGAGGGGTGGGGGGAAGGTAACTTTGTTTTCTAAAATTAACACCCAGAACCCATATAACTAAGAGACTTGGGAGTTATTGTAGTTAATGTCTTAGTTTGGAAATGAGGAAGTCTTACCTTTCAGAATAAGTCATCAGGGAAATGACCTTTTATGAAATCCAGGAGATACTTGAAAGAAATTCAGATAAAAATGGTTGCCTTAGACACTGAGAGCTTTTGCGATTTTGAACTATTAGGAATAAAAGGCTGAGAAGTGCACAGCATACAGATGGGATGTGACTGGAGAGTTCTTTATAGGAGAGACGGAGGAGGGTGCATGCAGGCAAAGGTCAGCAGACCTGGGCTCCCAGGCCACAACTTTGTGCTGAATTAGAGGACTGACTTCGAGGAAGTAGCTTAACTGAGCCGTTTTCAGTTTCCAGTTTTGAAGACTCTCAAAACTGACTTTGCAGGGTGTTGTGAGAATAAAAAGTAGCCAAGAGAGTCCAGCAGGTAACCATGCTTGAAACATAGTGAGCTCTTAATAAGTGGGAGTGGCTGTTTCCATTCAGTGTTACAATTTCACCTCCGAGGTATTATTCTGAATGCTCCCGACTTTGTGCAGAATGCACTGAGACACACATAGTCAAACTGGAAACTGCAAAGAAAACTAACCAAAGGAACTGAAAAGGAGACCTATAAGAAAAAACAAGTTTGAAAGAAGCGGTTATTTACAGCGGAGAAGGGAAGGCTGGAGAGCAACTGAATGACTGTCCTCAAGGTGTCTGGAGGCATCGTTATGTGGGAACTTACAGCCAGCTGTTCTCCGTCTCCACCGAGGTCGACAGAACCAGGGCAGGCGGGACAGGCCAGAGCCAAAGAAAGAGCGGGGAAGCAGTAGAAATGGCAAAATTTTATAAATCAGGAACAAACACAGAGCAAGGGAGAGGGTGCAAGTCTCAAAGAAGGTGCCAGAAAAGTTCACATCAGCACTTCCCTATGACCTCCTGAGATGTAGGGTCTGGGGGCTGGTCTCCTGGCTTCAGCCTGGACCCCCATCTCTTGCCGTGGGCGCCAGCTTGCTCATGTCCACATGTCCAGGGCGGCTGGACTGAATACTTGGCACTTGACTTGGAGCAGTGTCTGCACCAGGGTCCATCTTGCTTTCTCATGATGCAGCAGTCTGGAGGCATTTTCTGTTGTCATGATGAGGAGGAGGGGCCACTGCTGGCGTTGGTGGGCAGGGGCCTGGGCTGCTGATATATATCCTACAATGCATAGGAAACCTCCCAAAGGAAAGACTTATCTGGCATCAAAACATCAGTAGCACTGCTATTGAGAAATCCTGGATTAGAGGCATAGAACGACCATTATAGCCCTGGCTTCCTTCAGGCTCATTAGTTTACACCAAAGCATTTTTTTTTCCTCCCATTTACACCAAACCATGGAACTAACTGAATGGTTAGAAGACTGTTACAACATTTGCTATTCTAAGAAAATGTGTGGATTCCATTATAATCATGTGTTTCTTAGCTGTCTGCGCGACTTTGGTTTAAAAATATTTATATTTCTAAATAAGCGACTGACTCTTTGTATAGGGAAAATAACATATGCATTAGAGCTCCCGGGAGTATGGTGCAGACACCAACCTTCCACGCTTCCTCTGCCCACATTCTCGCTGGCCAATTAATCGCTGCATTCAGGGACTCCCAAGGCAGGGACTGCCCTGCAGTGAGCGTGTGCTGGTTGAGAGGCAGGCAGGCCTTCGGGTGGGAGAAACTCCCCAAGGGCCAGACACAGGCCAGCCCCAGAGGGAGGGCTCCCAGAGCGAGCGACTTCAGCGCACAGCATCCTGATTCTCAATGAATGTTGCTCCTGGTGACCGAGGATATAGTGCGCCATCCTGACTTAATAATACATTGCTGTTTCTGAATCATATAAGTGTATGTTGTGTGCGTCCATTTGTAAACTTTCAGAGTCTTCTGAAATCCAGACACAGCATGAAAACACATGCTATATTTGATCCTTGCATAAATAGCACAGATTTTAATTTTATCCCAGTTATGGATATCTGGCGCGTGTGCCGATACTCTGGGCATACTGGTGTGAAATTTAATTTGAGCAGTTAAACACAAGGGTGAGAGAGTACAAAATAAACAAGCACACACACACACTTCCAGCCCTACAGCATTTGGTATGTTAACGGGAAAAGCACCCAAATCCTCTCTCTTTTATCTTCTCCCTTGGTGACAATCACATTACAGATTTGTCTGAAAAGGCACAAATCCTCCACATCTCCCACACCACCCCCACCCCACCTCTCCCGGAAGATTGCCTGCAGATATTTCATCTGTGAGAGCTCTTCCCAAGGTGGGGTTGGAGTTTCAGTGAAAAGTGTCTAGGATTCTTTGTTTTCAGATTTGATCTTAGAGATTCTTTTGGTTTCAAGAAAAGGCAAACAGTCTCCTTGAGAATGTCTTGGAAGGGGAAACAGGAGTGGAATTGGAAATGATGGGAAAGCACCGATTTGCGGTTCAGTGACAGAGATGGGTGGGGTCCCAGTTTAGGCACTTACAGAGTCTATGACCTTTGGAGAGGGACTTGAAAGCTCAGTTCCTTGTTTTACTACTTTGTAGAAATGGGACTAACTTTGGCCTAACAGAGTTGCCAGGGAGGTATACAGTGGTGGCACGTAGGTGCTCCAAGAATGTCATTTTCCTTCCCCCTTATGGACATCTTGTTGTTGTTGTTTAGTTGCTAAGTCATGTCCAACTCTTTTATGACCCCACAGACTGTATTTAACCCTCCAGGCTCCTCTGTCCATGGCATTTCCCAGGCAAGAACACTGGAGTGGTTAAGGACATCTGTGTAAGCCTAAATGCCACTTGCTGGGGAAGTAAGATGCGCTGGTGGTTGCTGTTGATAATCATTCATGTTGGTGAAACTTCTATTCTTGTCTCTTCCTTTAATCACCTCCATTCAGAAATCTGCCAGCACCTTTCGGCCTGCCCACTCCTATTTATAGGTCATTCTGGGTATCAAGTACACAGAGCTTTTGGCCTTAGAAACACCCACGTGTCCCCGTGGACTGCTGACTTGGGGGGTGGGAGGGTGGGAGGAGGGACAGTGGCATGTGTGCGCAGTTCACAGGCCTGCAACCATGAGAAGTTTCAACAGTGGATGGGGGAATTTTTCCTTATACTCCCAAGAAAGACCGTCTGCTTTCCATCAGTAAAAGTTCCCATCTTTGTATTCAATTTGTTTCCACAGAAGAGCGGGTTGTCCCCATTGAAGTGTGCCGATCCAAACTATCCAAATACTTGCAGGGAGTAGTTTTCCGATGTGATAAGTGTACCTTCACCTGCTCCAGTGACGAGAGCCTCCAGCAACACATAGAAAAGCACAATGAACTGAAACCTTACAAATGCCAGCTCTGCTACTATGAGACCAAGCACACGGAGGAATTGGACAGCCACCTTCGGGATGAGCATAAGGTAGGGGCCTGGCCTCCCCGCTCCCACCCTCGGCACGGCGTTGGGAGGGGCCGGGCCGAATCTAGCTATACCGCTGTGTGCAGGACAGATGCACCTGCTAAAATACTGTTTAAAGCGAGGTTCAGTTTATTCTGTTATCAATTTTGAAAATTGGAGCACAGATGAGGGAAAGAAAACCATCCATAATGCCACCCCCCCACATCTAACTGCTTAATGTTTTTGGTCTCTTCGGTGCCCACTTTCCTTTGTTTTATTTCATTCTGAGTATATGTGATACCTTATATGAAAGAGTGCATCTTCTCTTTCTTGTTTTGATCTTACCCTAACTGGAGTACTTTACCCATATTATTTTAAATGTATTATCACAAACATTGATAAATGTTTTCTGTAAAGGGCTAGGTAGTAAATATTTTAGGCTTTGCAGGCCAGATGGTCTCAGTGGCAACAATTCACTCTAGGAGCCCTAGAGAAGACATCAATGAATGGGCATGGCTGTGTTTCAAAAAAACTTTATTTACAAAATTAGGCAACAGGCTGTGGACCCATAGTTACTGGCCCCCTCTTCTCTCTGATGGCTCTGCAAGTGCCTCAGTCATGTAGGTTGTTTCCAGTATATTGCTGACTACAGAAATTTTCCAGGGCATTGCTGTTCATGTCTAAGCGTTATAAGGACTGTGAAATGTGTGTTATATTTGCGGGAGGGAACAGATTGGTACAGGACATAAAATATGGGGTTTATGAAAAAAATTCTCTTCCAAAAGTCTGCTGATTCGAGGGTAAGATCATCCCAGGCGGCTTCCTCACTTCTTGGAGGATAGCATAGCAGGGATTAAGACCATTGTTTCTGATTTTGTATATTGTCCAGAGTTCGAGGAGTGTGTGTTGGTTGGGGGGCTGCGGGGGTTATGACTAGTATAGTATTTGTTTCATGAAAAGAGCCTATTGAAATGTTTTGTAATTAACCAACAAATCCCAACTATCTAGTGAGTGTTTACTTGAGGCACAATGAGAAGCACTTTTGATATCGTTTCCTTTTTCTTGCTGTGTACTGTCAGTGGAAATACAGTTCCTCTTTTCTGGACTTAGAACCCCAAGTTAGAAAGATTCCTGTCTGAGTCATCTAAACCCAAGGGTTAGAATTTTTCTGTAGGGTATTGAGAGAAGGCTGAGCTTTGTCACCCACCTACAATTTAATGGCATTTTTGCTAACTTCTCTGCTTTGGAATGCATTCATTTTCTAATGTGTCTCCCCAAAATGAAAGCAGAGAAAAGCCTGAATTACCTCACTTAAAAGCTTTTAATACCAAAGAAAAACACAACAAATTTTAACGCCCTTTCGCATTCAAACTTCCTTGGCATTTCTGCCCCCACACTGAAAGGAAAGTCACTCATCTATGTCAAGCTAAGCTGTTTACATTTATGCGCCTATGTCTTATTTATGTTACCACCTCAGGTGTTTTTATTATAGTGTTGAAGCCATCAGACTGGTATCTTGGGACAGAGCAAACCTAGAAGGTAGATTCTTCCCCAGTGGTTGCATAGTAGCTCTGAGTCACGGGGGAACTCCAGACGAGGCTAGAAACCATACCAGATACGGAAGCAGGCGGGAATGTGGGGGCTTTAGAACAAGCATCAGGCAAATGGGTTACTCAGGAAACTAGGAGCCCAGTTAAGAATTTCTGGAGCCAAACAGACCTAGGATTGAATTCTGTCTTCACCACTTACTGTAACTGTTTCAGCAAGTTACTTCAATTTCTGTATCTGTTTCCTGATCTGTAAATGGGAATTGCATATCCTTGCATACCTTACTCAGAAATTCTGTAAGATTAAACGAAGTCCTGGTATCTCCCACACTTTCCATGTCTCAGTTTGTCTGTGAGTTGAACTGTGCTCAGGTTTAACAGCCACCCATCAGAAAGGCAGTTTTGGTTCCTAAAGACCTAAATAGACTATAAAATCAGCGACTATACTTGGCATTTTAGACATGGGCTTTGATATGTGGTATTTTCACTATGCTGTGCTTGGTTCTTTACTCTTACTCTCTCATGGTCGACCAGCTTATTAAGTCCAATGAGCACCTAATTGAGACTAAAGAATCGCCACTCTCAGCATGCCTAATGATCTTCATCTTTGTCTCAATTGTTGTTAAGTGTATGAGGCTTGTGGTTATTAATGATTCCTTATTTTCTAAATGATGAATACAAAATGCAGTTTGAATTTTTGAAATAATTATCCAAACACTGTTTTATAGACAAAGACAGCTGCTGAAAGTGAATTTTTGACTGATAGGCAGTGACATTATACATTAATTAAAAATGGTCATTCCTTGGGGTAAAGGATATACAGAAGTCTGATTTCAGCATTCCTGAAAAGGCTATAAGAGTGTCAATATACAGTGTACTAAAGAGAACTTTGCTAATGATTGAGATGCAAAAGACAAGAACCATAAGTTAAGAATGAGAAATTAAAGCCAAAGAATTGGACAGGAAGAGATAAAACTGTTTTTGTTCACACACAATGTGATCTTTGTAGGTAGAAAACCCTAAATAATCATTTAAAAAGCTACTGGAATATTCATGAGTTTATCAGAATTGCAGGATATACGATCAATAATAAATTTCTGTACACTGCTGCTGCTAAGTCGCTTCAGTCGTGTCCGACTCTGTGCGACCCCATAGATGGCAGCCCACCAGGCTCCGCCGTTCCTGGGAATCTTCGGGCAAGAACGCTGGAGTAGGTTGCCATTTCCTTCTCCATTGCATGAAAATGAAAAGTGAAAGGGAAATCGCTAGTAATGGATAATCTGAAAATGAAATTATAAGATCAATTTCATTTATAATGTCAAAATGAATAAAATGCTTAAGAATAAACAAAACTGTGAAAGCTATATGCTGAAAACTACAAATGCTATTGAGAAACAAAAGAAATATAATTAATATAATATATACCGTACTCATGGATTAGAAGACTTGGTATTGGTAGTGCTTCCCAAACTGATGTACAGATTCAGTGTAATCTATCAGAATCTCAGTAGGCTTTTTGCTTTGGTAAAAATTGATGAACTCACACTAAAATGTATATAGAAATGCAGAGGACCTAGAATAACATAAGCAGTATGAAAAAAGAACAAAATTGAAAGACTCATCCTTTGTGATTGCAACTTTTACTGTAAAGCTACAGTGATCCAGAAAGTATGGTATTGATATAAGGACAGATATATGATCAGTGGTACAGAAGAAAAAGTTCAGAAATAAATCCTGATATATGTGGTCAGTTGATGTTCATCAGAGGTGCCAAGGTAATAAGGAAAAGATAGTTTTTCAACAAGCAGTGTTGTTACAGTTGGATTTCCATATGGAAAAGAGAGATTGTTGACCCTTATGTCACTCAATGGACATGAATTTGAGCAAACTTCAGGAGATAATGAAGGACACGGAAGCTTGGTGTGCTGCAGTCCATGGGGTTGCAAAGAGTCATACACCACTTAGCGACTGAACAAGAAACACAACGTTACTCAGATTTCTCTTGGGGAAAAATTCTTAGATATGATATAATAGCTGTGATCATTAAAAAAATCAATAAATCAGGGGTCATCAAAATTAAATTGTTGCTCTTCAGAAGACACCATTAAGCAAATGAAAAGGCAAGCAACAGATTGGAAGCAAATATTTGCAAAATAACCATCTAACAAAAGACTTCAATCAAAATATATAAAGAACTTTTGCAACTCAGTAATAAGAAGATTAACAGTTCAATTAAAAATGAGAAAAAGTTCTGAATAGGCACTTTATGCACGAGGATATACAAATAAGCCCGTGAAAAGATGCTTAATAAGACTCACCATTAATAAGACCCGTCCACTAGAATGGCTAAAACTAAGAAGACCCACGGCACCAAGTGTTGATGAGAATGTGAAGAAACTAGAAGTCTCACACATGGCTGAATGGAATGTTACCTGGCACATCTGCTGTCGAGCATTTTGTCAATTTGTTTAAAAGTGAAACCTACACTTCACCATCTGATCCAGCATGTCTACATAAAGTGGCTGCATAACAAAATGTGCTATATCCAGACAATGGAATACTACTGATCAATAAAAGAAATGAGCTACTGATACATTCAACAGTGTGGCTAAATCTCAGAATCCTCATGTTAAATGGACAAAGTGAAAGTCATTCAGTAGTGTCTGACTCTTTGTGACCCCCATGGACTGACTGTAGCCTGCCAGGCTCCTCTGTCCATGGGATTCTCCAGGCCAGAATACTGGAGTGGGTAGCCATTCCCTTCTCCAGGGGATCTTCCCAACCCAGGGATGGAACCCGGGTCTCCTGCATTGCAGGCTGATTCTTTACCATCTGAGCCACCAGGGAAGCCCAAAGCCAGACACAAAATACTACATGTGCGATTTCTATAAAAGGCAGAATTAAGGAGACAAAGCAGATCAGAAATTGTTTGGGACTGGAGGTTTGGAGCAGAGATCAATGGCAGATGGTATGAGGGTGCTTCTTAGAGTAACAGAAGGTAGTGGAGAGTTATACCAATGCATACGTTTACTAAAACTCATTGAAACGTTCATTTGAAATAGGTTAATTTTATGGTAATTATACCTCAGTACCTAAAAGATGCAAGTTCCCCATGAGCTGACACGTGGCCAGCCCTCAGTACATGTTAATTTTCTGCAGTCTTTTCTTACAAGGTGGGTCTTGAGAACAGATAGATCTATAAAGATGCAGAGATCCAGATGTATGTTCACACTGTCAAAAATAAAACCTGCAAAAGACGTAGCAATTGGTTCTAAACTGAGGTTTACTTGCTTTTCTAGTAAAATGATGTGTTGAGTGTGTTGCTCATTACATTATTGCACGAGTAGCTTTAGGTGATTTTGTGTGGTAGAGAGAATATATACAAGAAACTAAAAGACATTATGGGATGTATTTTCAGTCACAGGAGTTCATTAAACAGAACTGGACATTCAAAACTGGACTCCTGAATTCTGCCTGCAAAGCTTGTAAACCTCAGGAATGTCTCTGAAGATGTCAGACTGTATCATTTCATGGACTGGACAGAATACTAGTTCAACAGAAAGGATCCCTGAAATCAAATAAACCATTCCGTTGAAGAACCAAACTCTCAAGTGCCCTGGATTTACACTGCTGTGTTTATCCTCAGAATGCGAAGGTGAAATAGAAAAGGAGTGACAATCAGTACTTTCATTTTTTTTCTTTTTATTTATTTTAGCACCTTCATTTTTTAGGTGACACAGAATCTTGTCTTCCTTGATCTTTATCTTTGCACCAGTGAACAAGGAATCTTACTTGTAATCTCTTGGAATCTACAGGCTATTTGGAATTTTAGTTTTTCATCCTTCAACCTACCTTTTTTTTTTCTATCTTACAAGGTCTTCTCGAGGTGGACTATTCTATCCTTTCAATCTCTCCTTATGTTCCTCCCTCTCTCTCTCTCACACACACACACACAGAATGAAATTATATGTCAGTAGTGCCATTTATTAGCAATGCTGATGCAAGATGAAGATGTAACATTTCTAGGAACCTTGAAGTCATGAAAAAAGCCAAACCTCACACTTCTCACATTTGGAAACTTCTCACATTTGGAAAACCACACATATATTTTTTTGGAAGAAAGTTTAAGTATCTGCAATACCTTGTTAGTGTTCTTTATGGGTCTGAAGTCTCTTTGCTAGTTTAAGGAACATAAAAATATATTATCTCTAACTTGGTTTGCTCGTAAAATTGTCATGTTCGCTATATTAAATTTAGAAGGATAGTCCATTCAGGCAATACACATTCACTAATTGAATTTACTTTGAAATGTTTTTAATTTTTTATACAAATGGAGCCTCAGGCAGCTGAACTCGAAGGAACTCATATCTCTTACTTTTTGTCATTTTGAAGGAAGCAGCAGAACATTCAGCTTAGGAGGACTCGCCAGTGTTTTACTTATTCCAGTAAAATTGTTCCACTCTCTGGACCAGTGAAATCCATGATGGCAAAAAAGTCACATCAAATGTTTGTTTCCAGCAAAGGAAATGAGAAGAAATAAAAGAAGAACCTTCGCTGACTCCAAATCATAAAATGCACTTTAGGCCATGCTTTTTTGGACTGGGTTTACTTTCTGAACTAAGTACTAGCATTCTAGCTTTATCACCTTCATGGGCTCCCGCAAGCTGAAGGTCTTTCCAAAAGATTGTCATTTCATCTCTGTTCTCCCTCGTGTTAGTTGCTTCTGAATTTGTCACCCGTAGACCTGCTACTTTCATGTATTTTGGAAGAAAAAATCAGAGCTAGACGAGCGGAAGGTGTGGTAATTTTTCAGAGGGATGTGCCTGGCAGAACCATAGATGGTATTTCTCAAGTAGGTATTTAAAGATATTCTTAGCCTGTAACCTTTGAAACAATCCACTGAAGTCTCCAGCCAGTGGGACCTCCCTAATGGTCCAGTGGTTAAGACTTGACCTTCCAATGCAGGGGGTGAGGGTTTGATCCTTGATCCTTGAGCTAAGATACCACATGCCTTATGACCAAAAAAGCAGAATATAAACAACAGAAAGCTTATTGTAACAAATTTAAGACTGACTTTAAAAATGGGGCACATCAAAAAAAAGTTTTAAAAATGCATACACTTGTTGCTGTTCAGTCTCCCAGTCGTGTCTGACTCTTTGCAACCCCATGGACTGCAGCACACCAGACCTCCCTGTCCTTCACCATTTCCCAAAGTTTGCCCAAGTTCTTGTCCATTGCCTCGGTGATGCCATCCAGCCATCTCATCCTCTGATGCCCTCTTCTCTTTCTGCCCTCAGTCTTTCCCAGCATCAGGGACTTTTCCAATGAGTCAGCTATCAGATGACCAAAATACTGGAGCTTCAGTCCTCCCAATGAGTATTCAGGGTTCATTTCCTTTAATATTGACTGGTTTGATCTCCTTGCTGTCCAAGGGACTCTGAGGAATCTTTCCCAGCACCACAGTCAAAGGGAATGGCAAACCACCCCAGTATACTTGCCATGAGAACCTCGTTAAGGGTATAAAACACAAAAAGATACGCACCGAAAGATGAGTTTCCCAGGTTGGACGGCGTCCAATATGCTATTGGGGATGAGCAGAGGACAACATACTTACGTGCATACATAAACAGTAAAGCATCCAGCCAAAATGAATGGCCTCTGCTTCCAAGCTTGCGTAGAACTTTCCTTCTTCCTCTATCCAGGCACGTGTTCATGCAGCCTCAGCTTGTACTTAACTCTTAACAAGGTTCTGTCTTGCTACTGGGTGCAACATTCTTAAAATGGAAACCACAATATTTAACCTCTCTTTCCTTCTCAAATCTCACCATGGTGCCCTGCATGTAATTAAGTCTCCACTAGCTGGTTGCTAAATAAATCAATAAGTGAAATCACTTTTCAGATGAGAAATTTTAAGTATCTTGTTTGTCCAAATTAGCAGAACATGGCAGCAGCAGCATCTTGGCCTCTGGATTTCGAGTTCTGGAGATTGGCAGCAGCTCAGTTGGCCGACAGCAAAGTTCTTTGACTTTAATGATGCCTTTCACTTGGCTTTCTTGAGTGCTTGTGACTGGGGTTGTGCTGAGATTCTCAAAATGATTGATTTTGTCTGGACTTGTGCTAAGTCAGGTCTGGCAGCCGCATGTTTTCTGTTCTAACTCAGTGATTGTAAAAGAAAGTAGGTACTCTCCTTGACTTCTGTGCCCCATACCCTTCCGGTCCTTTACCAGCCTTTATTCTTACTGTCCTTAGAATGGTTTTTACTTTTTAAGAAAATATTCTCAAAAGATTCTTCCTGCTTCATCCCATCAAACTTTGGAATATTGTCACAGTACTTTTTTCTGCCTTTTTCTTGTGTTCAGCCAGTGTCCATGGGTAATTTTTACATGTTTTTTAAGCAGTTTTGCATTTCAACAGATTATCTGCATTCTAATGGGGACAGCTGGAGCTGTGTCCCCTGAAGGTGTGAGTTCTAACCTGGCCTATCACTTACTTGTTTTGTGTTCCGTTTTCCTCATCTACAAATATGGAAGATGACACATATCTTGCAGAAGGATCATAAGGGTTAAGTGATATATGTAGAAATGCCTGGATTAATTTTTTAGCATATAATTATTTGGTAAGCATTAGAACAAAATCTTTTAGAAAAATGTCCAGTTTTATTAGCAAGCAAATTTATACCTTGGCATACAATATTATGAAGTCGTTTATACTCTATGATTGTCTGTGGGTTTTTATGTTACTGGTAAATTCAGATAACATGTGTTATGTGTCAACTAGATGACTGGCCTTATACTCTGCACTGAGCCTATAAAATTAAATAAGAAATGGTTGCTACCCTGGAAGAGTTTATAAGCAAGCAGGTGAAATGAGCTTAAACAAAGAGTCAACAACCAGTATGTTAAGTACTGGATAAAGGTATCTATCAAATAGGAGGGCAGCATAGTGCACAGCAAGTGTGGTGTCATGGCTCATGTTTCATAGAACCTTAATACGCTGGGCTGCATGTCTTTTCTAGAAGCTTTTCCTAGAGCTCTGATTGAAATGCTCGTTGAGAATTCACGTCTTTTACCTGCGTCTTTGACCATCTCCCTGTAAGATTCATAGAGACAACACTTTGCTAAACCTTTCTCCCACCAGTTCCTTTCCCTCATTCCCAGTCTGACTTTCAGAGACAGGCAAAGATCTGCTGGAGAAACCACCTGATAGCATAAGTCAGGGGTGGGCAAACGCTGGCCCATGGACCAAATCGGACCCACTGCCTATATATATATGGTCTGACAGCCAAGAATGGTTTTGACATTTTTTAATAGGTTGACAAAAATCAAAAGAGTAATATTTCGTGACATGTGAAATTACATGAAATTCAAATTTCAGTGTCCCTAAATACAGTTTTCTTGGAACACAGTCATGCTCATCCATTTCCGTATTGTCGGTGACTGCTTTCAGGATAGAGGATAACTGAGGAGCTGTGACAGACTGTGTGGTCCAGAAAGCCTAAGAAAACTGGCTCAACCGGCCTTTCACAGAAAAAGTTTGCTGGCCTGCGCCATAAGTCCTTTAAAATCTTTGTAACGACACATTCTCAGTTTGTGGCTGAGATGGGCATTTCTGATGTAAGAGGCATTTTTTCCATGTTCTCTGCTGTCACTTCTTCTAGGAGTAAAAAGTTGGCCTTTCTCCTTAACATGAGCATGCACTATTAGGTGATGTGCACATCCTGGTCGGGTGTCTCTTTTTGAATGTACAAGTGTTAAGTCGGTAGGAGGGGGCCTCTGGAAAGGTTAAGTAGATTTTTCTTCATCATCATCTCCTCCACTTGATGTCTGCTTGGTAACCTGAAGATGAGAGCGCCCAGTTATTCTTCCTTTTACAAGCAAGTTTATATCAGTCTTTCCTGTAAAACTGGTTTGTCCGCCAGGACAGTATGAAAATGCATGTGCAACTTGGTTATATTTGTAAATCACATAACACTCCTCTCCTCTTCGAAGTAACAATTAGTATGGAAATCCTTTCCTCTGCTAAGGACAGATCAAAACCATTTTCCTGACTGGCTAAAAAGCAACTAACAAAAAGACAGACATAGTGCTGCAGCTTGAGCATTTAACGTGAGCGTGGAAGGGTTTGCAGTGTCCCCACTTCAGTGTGAAGGGTGCAGCTTTTGCTGCTCATTGGCATTTCATCTCACTCCCTTACTAGACAGGTTTTCACACAGTTCTGAGTGAGTAGCCTTCACAGGTGACTTTGGGTTCATGGACATTCACAAATAACTTTCACAGGATATAAGGATCTACATGTAATTTTACTGTCTGAGTGATTATGTATTTGAACAGTCTACCCTTTAAAAGCGTGGATGGCTTCTTCTGCCTTCGGAAGGCTCCAAGGAGCCAGGTTCTAGAATACGCACTCAGCCTTGCTCTCTTTCTCCCTCTGTTGTGCCCCTTTTGGGAAACAGGCTGATAAATTGCTTCCCATCTGCAGAGAAAAAAAGTGAATGTCCTTCCATAGGTCTTCTGGCCCATTAAGAAGTTGGTCAGATACTCACCAATTTCTGGGTCCAGAAAGTAATGATCATGTACCACTATGAACAGTTTAGAAGCCAACTTAGAAATACATTGGAAGTGTAATATAAAATCTATATATCATTTGACTTTGACCCTTAATTTCATGTCTGAGAATTTAGCCTATAAAATCTAAACATGAAAGAAAGGTTTATATACTGTAAGTCTTATTACTATGTTTTTTTTAATTAATGTATTTTTTAAAAATTTATATTGGATTATAGTTGAATTACAATGTTGTATTAATTTCAGGTGTACAGCAAAGTGGTTCAGTTATATATATATACATATATCCATTATTTTTCAGATTATTTTCCCATATAGGTTATTACAGAATATTACAGACTATCCCGTGATATACAGTAGGTCCTTATTAGTTATCTGTTTTATATAGTAGTATGTATATGTCAATCCCAATCTCCCCTTTATCCCTACCCCTCTTCCCCCCCGTAACCATAAGTTTGTTTTATACATCTGTAACCCTGTTTCTGTTTTGTAAATATGTTCATTTGTACCATTTTTTTTAAGATTCCACATATAAGTGATAACATATGATAAATGTCTTTGTCTGACTTACTTCACTGAGTGTGATAATTTGTGGGTCCATCCATGTTGTTACAAATGTCATTTTCATTCATTTTTTTTATGGCTAAGTAGTACACGGGGTTTAGTTGCTAAGTCTTGTCTGACTCTTGCGACCCCATGGATTGTAGCCTTCCAGGCTCCTCTGTCCATGGGATTCTCCAGGCAAGAATACTGAAGTGGGTTGGCATTTCCTTCTCCAGGGGATCTTCCCGACCCAGGAATCAAACCTGGGTCTCTATCATTGCAGGCAAATACTTTACTGACTGAGCTATGAGGGAAGCCCAAGTAGTATATGTATACCGCATATTCTGTATTCATTTCTCTATGGACATTTAGCCTGCTTCCATTTCTTGGTTATTGTGAACAGTGCTGCACTAAATGTTGAGGTACATGCATCTTTTCAAATTATGATTTTCTTCAGATTTATGCCCAGGAGTGGGGTTGCTGACTCATTTTTAGTTTTAAGGAACCTCTATACTGTTCTCTTCTGTTAGGTCCATACCATTTAATAGTATGAACCTAACAGAAGCAGAAGATACTAAGAAATACACAAAACAACTATACAAAAAGATCTTCATGACCCAGATAACCACGACGGTGTGAGCACTTTCCTAGAACCAGACATCCTGGAATGCAAAGTCAAGTGGGCCTTAGGAACCTTCACTATGAACAAAGTTAGTGAGGGTGATGGAATTCCAGTTGAGCTATTTCAAATCCTGAAAGATGATGATGCTATGAAAGTGCTGCACTCAATATGCCAGCAAATTTGGAAAACTCAGCAGTGGCCACAGGACAGGAAAAGGGCAGTTTTCATTCCAATCCCTAAGAAAGGCAGTGCCAAAGAATGCTCAAACTACCGCACAATTGCACTCATCTCATACGCTAACAAAGTTATGCTCAAGATTCTCCAAGCCAGGCTTCAACAGTATGTGAACCATGAACTTCCAGGAGTTCAAGCTGGATTTAGAAAAGACAGAGGAACCAGAGATCAAATTGCCAACATCTGTTGGATCATAGAAAAAGCAAGAGGGTTCCAGAAAAACATCTACTTCTGCTTTATTGACTACACCAAAGCCTTTGACTGTGTAGATCACAAAAAACTGTGGAAAATTCTTCAAGAGATGGGAATACCAGACCACCATACCTGCCTCCTGAGAAATCTGTATGTGGGTCAAGAAGCAACAGTTAGAATTGGGCATGGAACAACAGACTGGTTCCAAATTGGGGAAGGAGTATCACCGTGTTTGTTTAACTTACATGCAGAGTGCATCATGTGAAGTGCCGGGGTGGATGAAGCACAAGCTAGAATCAAGATTGCCGGGAGAAACATCAATAACCTCAGATATGCAGACGACACCACCCTTATGGCAGGAAGTGAAGAGGAACTGGACTCTTGATGAAAGTGAAAGAGGAGAGCGAAAAAGCTGGCTTAAAACTCAGCATTCAAAAAACTAAGATCATAGCATCTGGTCCCATCACTTCATGGCAAATAGATGGGGAAACACTGGAAATAGTGACAGACTTTATTTCCTTGGGCTCCAAAATCCCTGCAGATAGTGAGTGCAGCCACAAGTTTAAAAGACACTTGCTCCTTGGAAGGAAAGCTATGATCAACCTAGACAGCATATTAAAAATCAGAGACATTGCTGACAAAGGTCCGTCTAGTCAAAGCTATGGTTTTTCCAGTAGTCGTGTATGGATGTGAGAGTTGGACTATAAAGAAGGCTGAACGGTGAAGAATTGATGCTTTTCAGCTGTGGTGTTGGAGAATACTCTGGAGTCCCTTGAACTACAAGGAGATCCAACCAGTCCATCCTAAAGGAAATCAGTCCTGAATATTCATTGGAAAGGCTGAAGCTGAAGCTCCAATACTTTGGCTACCTGATTCAAAGAACTGACTCATTGGAAAAGACCCTGATGCTGGGAAAGATAGAAGGGAGGAGGAAAAGGGGACCACAGAGGATGAGATGGTTGGAGGGCATCACCGACTCGACAGACGTGAGTTTGAGCAAGCTTCAGGAGTTGGTGATGAACAGGAGAGCCTAGTGTGCTTACAGTCCATGGGGTGGCAGAGTTGGACACGACTGAGCGACTGAACTGAACTGACTGATACTGTTCTCTATGGTGGTTGTACCAATTTACATTCTCACCAACAGTGTAGGAAGTTTCCCTTTTCTCCACTCCATCTCCAGCACATGTTGTTTATAGGCAGTTTTTGTGGGAGCCCGCACCATGCAGCATGTGGGATCTTAGTTTCCCAACTAGAGATCGAACCTGTGCCCCCTACTGTGGAAACTTGGAGTCTTAACCACCGGGCTGCCAGGGAAATCTCGACTTGTAGACTTTTTAATGATGACCATTCTGACCAGTATGAAGTGATACATAATTGTTGTTACAATTTGCATTTCTCTAATAATTAGCAATGTTGAGCATCTTCTAATATATTTATTGGCCATCTGTCTTCTTTGGAGAAATGTCTATTTAGATCTCTCCATTTGGGTTTTTTGTTCTTTGATATTTAGCTGTATGAGCTGTTTATATATTTTAGGCATTAATCCCTCATTGGTTGCATCGTTTTCAAATATTTTCTCCCATTCTGTCGGTTGTATTTCCATTTCATTGATGATTTCCTTTGCTGTACAAAACATTTTTGAGTTTCATTAGGTCCCATTTCTTAATTTTTTTTTTATTTCCCTTACTCTAGGAAATGGATAGAAAGATACTGCTGTGATTTATGTCAAAGAGTATTTTGCCTATGTTTTCCTCTTAGAGTTTTATAGCATCCAGTCTTTTATTTAGGTTTTTCATCCATTTTGAGTTTATTTTTGTGTATGATGTTAGAGAATGTTCTAATTTCATTCTGTTATGTATAGCTGTCCAGTTTTCCCAGTACTACTTATTGAGTCAGTTCAGTTCAGTCACTCAGTCATGTCCAACTCTTTGCGATCCCATGGACTGCAAGCACACCAGGCTTCCCTGTCCATCACCAGCTCCCAGAGCTTGCTCAAACTCATGTACATTGAGTCGGTGATGCCATCTAACCATCTCATCCTCTGTCATCCCCTTCTGCTCCTGCCTTCTATCTTTCCCAGCATCAGGGTCTTTTCCAATGAGTCAGTTCTTTGCATCAGGTGGCCAAAGTATTGGAGTTTCAGCTTCAGCATCTGTCCTTCCAGTGAATATTCTGGACTGATTTCCTGTAGCATTGACTGGTTTGATCTCCTTACAGTCCAAGGGACTCTCAAGAGTCTTCTCCAACACCACAGTTCAAAAGCATCAATTCTTTAGCACTCAGCTTTCCTTATAGTCCAACTCTCACATCCATACATGACTACAGGAAAAACCATAGCTTTGACTAGATGGACCATTGTCAGCAAAGTAATGTCTCTGATTTTTAATACACTGTCTTGGTTGGTCATAGCTTTTCTTCCAAGGAGCTAGCATCTTTTAATTTTATGGCTGCACTCACCATCTGCAGTGATTTTGGAGCCCCCTCCCAAAATAAAGTCTCTTACTGTTTCCATTGTTTCCCCATCTATTTGCCATGAAGTGATGGGACCAGATGCCATGAACTTAGTTTTCTGAATGTTGAGCTTTAAGCCAACTTTTTTCATTCTCTTCTTTCACTTTCATCAAGAGTCTCTTCAGTTCCTCTTCACTTTCTCTCATAAGGGTGGTATCGTCTGCGTATCTGAGGTTATTGATATTTCTCCCGGCAGTCTTAATTCCAGCTTTTGCTTCATCCAGCCCAGCATTTCTCATGATATACTCCGCATATAAGTTAAATAATCAGGGTGATAATATATAACCTTGACGTACTCCTTTCCCGATTTGGAACCAGTTTGTTGTTCCATGTCCCGTTCTTACTGTTGTTGCTTCTTGACCTGCATACAGATTTCTTAGGAGGCAGGTAAATTTTCCAGTTTGTTGTGATCCACACAGTCAAAGGCTTTGGTGTAGTTAATAAAGCAGAAGTACTTGCTTTACTTCTTGCTTTTTCTTGCGGAACTCTCTTCCTTTTTCTATGATCCAACAGATGTTGGCAATTTGAGCTCTGGTTCCTCTGCCTTTTCTAAATCCAGCTTGAACATCTGGCAGTTCACAGTTCATGTACTGTTGAAGCCTGGCTTGGAGAATTTTGAACATTACTTTGCTAGCATGTGAGGTGAGTGCAATTGTTGTGTGATAGTTTGAACATTCTTTGTTATTGCCTTTCTTAGGGATTGGAATAAAAACTGACCTTTTCCAGTCCTGTGGCCACTGCTGAGTTTTCCAAATTTGCTGACATATTGAGTGCAGCATTTTCACAGCATCATCTTTCAGGATTTGAAATAGCTCAACTGGAATCCATCACCTCCACTAGCTTTGTTCGTAGTGATGCTTCCTAAGGCCTACTTGACTGCGGATTCCAGGATGTCTGGTTCTAGGGAAGTGCTCACACCATCGTGGTTATCTGGGTCATGAAGATCTTTTTGTATAGTTCTTCTGTGTATTCTTGTCACCTCTTCTTAATATCTTTTGCCTCTGTTAGGCCCATACCATTTCTGTCCTTTATTGTGCCCATCTTTGCATGAAAAGTTCTCTTGGTATCACTGCTTTTCTTGAAGAGATTTCTAGTCTTTCCCATTCTATTGTTTTCCTCTGTTTCTTTGCATTGATCTCGAGGAAGACTTTCTTATCTCTCCCTGTTATTGTTTGGAACTGTGCATTCAAATGGTTGTATCTTTCCTTTTCTCCATTGCCTTTCATTTCTCTTCTATTTTCAGCTATTTGTAAGGCCTCCTTAGACAACCACGGTGCTTTTTGCGTTTCTTTTTCTTGGGAATGGTCTTGATCACTGCCTCCTATACAATGTCACAAACCTCAGTCCATAGTAGTTCAGGCACTCTATCAGATCTAATCCTTTGTATCTATTTTTCACTTCCATTGTATAATTGTAAGGGATTTGATTTAGGTCATACCTGAATGCTCCAGTGGTTTTCCCTACTTTATTCAATTTAAGTCTGAATTTGGCAATAAAGAGTTCATGATCTGGGCCACAGTCAGCTCCTGGTCTTGTTTTTGCTGACTATCCAGAGCTTCTCCATCATTGGCTGCAAAGAATATAATCAATCTGATTTCAGTATTGACCATCTGGTGATGTCCAAGTGTAGAGTCTTCTCTTGTGTTGTTGGAAGAGGGTGTTTGCTATGACCAGTGCATTCTCTTGGCAAAACTCTGTTAGCCTTTGCCCTGCTTCATTTGTACTCCAAGACCAAATTTGCCTGTTACTTCAGTTATCTCTTGACTTGCTACTTTTGCATTCCAGTCCTGTATAATGAAAAGGACATCTTTTGGGGGTGTTAGTTCTAAAAGGTCTTGTAGGTCTTCATAGAACCGTTCAGCTTCTTCAGCATTACTGGTCAGGGCATTGACTTGGATTACTGTGATACTGAATGGTTTGCCTTGGAAACGAACAGAGATCATTCTGTCATTTTTGAGATTGCATCCAAGTACTGCATTTCGGACTCTTGTTGACTATGATGGTTACTCCATTTCTTCTAAGGGATTCTTGTCCACAATAGTAGATGTAATGGTCATCTGAGTTAAATTAGCCCATTCTAGTCCATTTGAGTTCACTGATTCCTAAAATGCCCATATTCACTCTTGCTATCTCCTGTTTGACCACTTCCAATTTTCTTGATTCATGGACCTAACATTCCAGGTTCCTGTTCAATATTGTTCTTCATTGCATCAGACTTTACTTCCATCACCAGTCAACATCCACAACTGGGCGTTGTTTTCACTTGGCTCTGTCTCTTCATTCTTTCTGGTATTATTTCTCCACTCTTCTCTGGTAGCATGTTGGGCACCTACCAACCTGGGGAGTTCATCTTTCAGTGTCATATCTTTTTGCCTTTTCATTCTTTTCTCAAGGCAAGAATGGTGAAGTGGTTTGCCATTGATTTCTCCAATGGACCACGTTTTGTCAGAACTCTCCACTATGACTTGTCCAAAGAGACTGTCTTTTCTCCATTGTATGTTCTTGCCTCATTTATCATAGATTAATTGACCGTAGGTCCATGAGTTTATTTCTGAGCTTTCTATCCTGTTCCATTGGTCTATATTTCCATTTTTGTGCCAGTGCCATAGTGCTTTGATGTCTAGCTTTGTAGTATAATTTGAAGTCAGGGAGCCTGATTCCTCCAACTCCATTTTTCTTTCTCAGGATTGCTTTAGCTATTCAGGGTCTTTTGTGTTCCATACAACTTTTAACATTTTTTTGTTCCAGTTCTGTGAAAAAAAATGTCATTGGTAATTTGATAGGGATTGCACTCAATGTCGAATGCTTTGGGTGGTATAGTCATTTTGACAATATTGATTCTTCCCGTTCAAGAACATGGTACATCTTTCCATCTGTTTGTCTCATCTTCAGTTTCTTTCATTAACATCTTACAATTTTCAGAGTGCAGGTCTGTTGTCTCCTTAGGTAGGTTTATTCCTAGGTATTTTATTCTTTCTGATGTGATAATAAATGGAACTGTTTCCTTAATTTCTCCTCCTGATCTTCAACTGTTAGTATAAAACAGATTTCTGTGTATTAATTTTGTATTCTGTAATCTTACTGAACTCATTGATGAACTCTAGTAGTTCTCTGGTGGCATCTTTAAGATAGTCCATGTATTGTTATCATGTCAGCTGCAAACAGTGACAGTTTTACTTCTTTTCTAATTTTGATTCCTTTTATTTCTTTTTCTTTTCTGATTGCCGTGGCTAAAACTAAACATGAAAGCCTTATATAGGAAGGCTTATTACTGCATTTTTAATAGTGAAAAGCCAGAAATAACCGAAGGTAAACTCACATGGGAAGAGTCAAGTAAACTATCATATATTCACTTGACAAAGTATTATATGGTGATGGATGTATACGTATATTAAATGTATACATATATTAAATAGATATATACAGAGATCGATATTTATGTCATACCAGGTGTAAAAAAGCAGTATGATACATCATCTGTGAATAGAGAACAGAGATACAGAAATATAACAACTTCTTCACAGGTACTATGTATAGGTTGTTGGATTTTAAATGAGTTTTTTTCTGTTTGCTAATTTTTCATTGTATATATTTATGGGAGAGAAAAATATATTAAATGAAAATGCAGACACCTAGTAATTAGAAGGTGAGAACTGTGCCCACTTCAATCTGGACACTGCGCTGGCCGGTGCAGATCTGGCTGAGCTGCAGGGTGTCTGTCTTCATGGAGTTTGTTTTGTTGGGGAGGCAGGCCAGATGATGTTAATTACTGAGTTTATTTTCAATTGAAATACAGTTAATTTACAACATTGTGTTAGTTTCAGATGTACAGCAAAGTGATTCAGTTACACACACATATATTCTTTTCTATCATAGGTTATTATAGGATACTGACTACAGTTCCCTGGGCTATGTAAAAGGGGAGGGCAGGGGAGGCTGCTGTGGACGCCTTGAGCAAGGATATTTAACCAAGGAGGAATTGAGGGAAAGTCCCCCAGATCCAGTGACATTGGAGCAAGACTGGTATGGTAGGCTGAGGAGGAACCACATGAGGGAGGCAGGCTGGACAGAGTTTCACACAGAGGTCATGGCCTGTGCAGAAAGAGGCCCACAGTCAAGAGCTTGGCCTGTCCAGGAACCTCAATAAGTTCAGGATTGTGGCAGCAAAGAGGAATCAGCTTAAGGGAGAGGGTGGGCCAGAACGTAAGATGATAATCAGACACGGAAACCACAGTAAGAAATTGGGGTTTTATCCTCAGGGCAAGCAGAGACTGACATGAGCAGATTTAATTAACAAAAAAAAATTCCTTCCATTCAACCGCACTGGACGGATAGATACAAGAGGTGGTGAGAATGCACACAGGGAATCTGGCAGGAGGGAGGGAAGGGACAGAGGCTCAGAAATGCAGCCGGAAGGCTTCCTTTTGTATGAAGATGAATCCTGGATTGCTAGTTTGGAGATTAAAGGTATAGTAAGAACTCAACCCTATAAAGACTTTTTAATTTAAAATTTTCTAATTACGTAGCAAAAAAACCATTTTTATTTTTAAACAAAGATTTTAGAAATCTTTAGGAAAAATACATCCTAGGTGAGCCCCTTGGGTGAATGTTATACCATGAAAATGTCATGCACTCGTAAAATTGTACAGAATCCAAAATGCTAACAGTTTTCCTGTAAAAGGAGAAGAAAGAGGAAGGCAGAAAAGAAAAAATAACATTTGGTTTGGTGACAGATCTCCTTCTGTCACTCTGAGTTCCTTGATAGGCACAGGGCCTGGCACACGACGGGGCCACTGGGAGTCCTGAATGAATGAATCAGTGAATGAATGAGCGCAAACTGCTGGATTAAAGAAGGCATTTGAGGATTGTTTTTTGGCCTTTCTCAGTCTCATTATTTTTGTTTCCTGGCAATGCCCACCTCTCCTGCCCTTCCACTGCTTGTAGCTGACCTGGCTGAAAGTGGGGAGAAAGTGATAGGAAAAAGCTGCCCCTTTAAGTACCGACCATTTCAAAATATTTTTTCTTTGCATAATTCAAAATTAGGCCAGTTGGAATCTTGCCTCCTTTTCCTGGAAAAAAAAAAAACAACCTGGCAACCCAGAAAACTTTTATTCAGATATTTGTCATAAATGCTATTTGATTAAAATGTAGACTTTGTGGTGAAACATAACTTCATAAATATGCATTTATGATGCTTCTTATACACATTTCCAAAAGCCAAAATTGGAAAAGGCCACATTCTCAGAAAGGGGAAAGGAAAACACAATTTGGTGAACTGTTGTGTTTCGGGTACTACGCTGACCCTCTTTATCGATACAGACAAGAACACTGAGGCCGTGTATGTTCAGAGTCCTGTGGTTCATGGCAAACCCTCAACTTGAACTCAGATCTGTCTGAGTTCAAAGCTCCTGCTCCTTGTGCCCTCCCTTTTTGCTTGTTATAAAAATAAATATTTTAAAAATCTATATAGGTCTGTAGGCATGAGGACAGTAGATAAAACCCTAATTGGGAAGGTAGTTTAAGCAAAAGTCCTTTGCTTGACTGGTACCGTGCACTCTTAGAGGGAAGGAAGAGAAAGAAAGATCTAACTGGGCTTCCTCCTCTTCACCTTAGTCGGTTGTTCATTCGCTCAGTCATGTCTGACTCTCTGTGACCCCATGAACTGCAGCATGCCAGCTTTCCCTGCCCTTTACTATCTCCTGGAGTTTGCTCAAACTCATGTCCATTGAGTCGGTGATGCCATCCAATCTTAATCATTTCTAAAACTTTTTTTCATGAACAAACAGGTTTAGTGCTATGATCATTGAAGACCTCTTTTCCACCCTCACGCTGAGCTGTTTTCCAAGTCAACTGATTTCATTCTTACAGTTGTATCAATGGATTGTTTCTCTTTTTTTAAGAGAGCTTTTATGTTGAGTTTTCTTCCTCGTTTTCAATGCCACCGCCCCTCCCCACCCCACGCACACACACACGGTGTTGTGGGGACCGTATTACACTTTCTCACAGGACTGTCTGCTGGCCCTGATACTCTGAGGCTCTCTGTCGCGCATTTGTCACAGTTGATGATGATGTTTCCGTCTGCCAGGCATATGGAATTGGTGGTGCTCAGCACATCTTTGTTCCAGGCTGGTCCCGGGGAATATTTTGGAACTGTCTTATAAATTCTCCTTATCATCTCCTGCGCCCTCGTTACGCGCTCTCTCTGCTGTAGCAGCTATGGAAATCTGCCTTGGAGTCTAATTAATGACGTCTGTCTTCCCTCTTCCACTCAAAACTCTGTGCCTCTGGAGGCCAGAACTGGGTCTCAGTTATCTTCATGGGCCCCTCCCTTGGCCCCCACCAGGGAAAGCATGGAACCCATCACCGTGCTGGTTTGAGTCATTTTGTTGGCTTGGCTCCTTTGCTGTCATTCTTGATCATTCTGTGCATGCAACTGAAGAAGTTTGGAAAACAGATTAATTGAAGAGGGGGCATTGTGTGCTACCACTGTTATGAGAACCCCAAATCGAATATCCTCATGGAGTTTTCACGGGGTGAGTTTTTATTTCTCTTGGATGATATTTTTGAAGCCAGTTTGGAGTCCCACATTATTCTAACCACGTTTTATATAAACACAAATCAGCCACAGTTAACCCTTTAAAAGAGTTTTGAGGGGTTTGTCATCTAGATTTTTCTCAGATAATCCCAGCTGTGATGAACAGGCTGTGGTCAGCTTCAGAAACAGTAGTAACACTAAACAGTAACAATACTGTCTGACACTTAAACTGGAGTTAGGAATTGAGCAACTGTCATTTGGTCAAAGCTGGGACAGCCCCACAGCCCTCCACATTGATAGGCTGTGGTGGAAATGTTGTGACTCTCTCTGCTAGTTTTCAAGATACTTACAGAGCCACTTTTCCTCCAGATATATTTGAAATTTGGGCTTCCCTGGTGGCTTTGATGGTAAAGAATCTGCCTGCCAATGCAGGAGACACGGGTTCAATCCCAGGGTCAGGAAGATCTCCTGGAGGAGGAAACAGCAACCTACTCCAGTGTTTTGACCTGGAGAATTCCATGGACAGAGGAGCCTGGCAGGTTACAGTCCATGGGGTCACAAAGAGTCGGACATGACTGAGCGACTAACACGCACACACATGAAAGGTACACCCTTTAATTCAACTTGAAAAACATTTATTGGACATCTTCTCTACACCCCAGGCTTCATGAGACTTGATTTTCTGCTAACTACAGCTCACATTTCTAACTAAATTTGGTAAGGAAGGTCCAGTGTCAACAGTTCCAGTGAAAATGAACGGTGGGAGCAGAAGACAGGTGTGCCTATAAGATGGTCAAAATGAAGAAAAGGACCACTTAGGCACTGGTGTAATTTGGTCCTGGTTCTAAAAACACACCCGTAGGAAAATGACATTGGACAGCTCTGTCGTCCAGGGAGGATGGCATTCAGTTGTGTTTTGTGATTCCACTGTTTGTTTGGGTCTTTTTCAGGTAAGCCGAAACTTTGAGCTGGTTGGACGGGTTAACTTGGATCAGCTGGAACAGATGAAGGAGAAGATGGAGAGCTCTAGCAGCGATGATGAAGACAAGGAAGAAGAAATGAACAGCAAGGCTGATGACAGAGGTTGGTCCCGTCCCTGCCCCCTGAGCCCCAGATGGCATCCAGCCTGGCCGTGGGGAGACAGAAGGGAGGCAGAAGGTTGTTGGAGGAGGAACAGAAGGAATGATCCTTCTTCGTTAAGTAGCAGAACAGACTGGCTGCAACACGTCAGGGGCCATGTCTTTGTAAACTATTACCAGCTAGAGAAACTCCAAGGAAAACAGACGTTTTCTCTTTAACTGTAGATATACATTTGTTAAAAAATACATGGCGATGATTTGTTTTTATTCAGGAAAACTGTTATCTGGGGAATCTGCAGAGTAAGGACAGACATCAAGATGGATGGCCCTGTGAAAGCTATCGAGGAATGTAAATGAATTTCCAGTTGAATGCTTATTTAAAATTGCTGCTGCTGGGGTGTATTTTGCTGGGGATGGGGGCAGGGAGCCGCAGAGGGCTTGAGCCTTGAGATCCGAACCCCTCCATGTGTCCTTCTGCATGACCCTCCTCTTAAACCCCTGGCTTACTGCTTTTGCTTTGTAAAGAGAGAGAGAGAAGGGGACCAGTGGCATTTGACTGTCTTTACAGGGGATAGTAGGCAAAGTTTTGAGGGGCTTTTGTACTATTTTTCAACTTTCTGTGATTCTATAATTATTTTCAAAATGAAGTTTTTTGAAGTATATTTAGTTGTAGACATGCATTTACATGATCTAGAGTTGGTATTCTGTATTGTTCGACATAGAATATTGTGGAAAACCCAAGATACTATGTAAAGAATATAGGTTGGGATATCTTACTGTAGTTATTGCAGACTTATCAAAAGCACATGGATAACCTAAACCTGAGGAATAAATATGTCATCCCATTGATGAAGAGAATGGTATTAGTTGCCATTGAGGAACATCATTATGGGCCAAGCCCAGTGTCAGTGGTTTTTATTTAATCTTATATACTGTTAGAGGGCTCTGCAGTTGGTCTGTATGGATTTGGCTCCCAGTTCTGCTGCTTTTTAGTTTTATGACTTTGGGTAATTATTTTATCTCCTGCACATTCATCATCCTAATAATAACAACTTCCTAAGGTCACTTCCTTAGGGTCACGTAAATCTTAAATGAGATAGCACACAAACATTATTAGTCCAGTTCCTGGAACACAGTAATCACTTAATAATAATGATAAAACCTTGCAGTGTAGATGGCATCATTGGCATTTTACAAGTAGGGAAATAAAAGCCCAGAATATTTAAGAGAGTGTTCAAAGTTAAAATGAAAACACTGGAGGTTGGGTTTAAGTCTTCTGGCTCCAAAGGCAAAATGTCTTTACATACTGTACCACTTCCCCTACCCTTTGTGGGTGTTCTTCATTGATGGGAACCTGGCCCTGAATTCTGTCAATTCAGTGGTCTTTGGGGCTTCATTGTAAGGCATCCTTTTGTGGAATTTCTTAACTTTTTCTTGCTTAGTCAGTCTGCCAGCCTGGAAAGCCGACTTGGTGGTCATTTTCTCCCAAGGTTCTCCCTCTTCTTTTTCTTGATTTTTTCTGACTTCCACCCCATCCCTCCATATTTTATCTCCGCTATAGCAGGAGACCACAGCTAAGTGATGATCCAGTTTGGCTTCTGAACCCCCTTGCCTGTGGTCAGTGGACAAATAGAGCATCCACACCACGTAGACTGATTGCCCTTGTAAAGTTATGACTTTTATTAGTAGGGGGCATAGCGATCTATTTCTTACAACGGCTGTGATTCAAGAAGCATGGGTTTTAAATTTTCTCTTCCTTTTTTCTTAAAAAGCATTTCACAAATATGTCGTTAGTGATGAATTCTTTAACGTCGTCTGTGCACTGTTACCAGAGTTCTCTCAAAGAGGATGCACGTGACAGAGGGCACACAGGCTCCTTGTCTTCACGGTGCTCTGTGCCCTACCATTCCTCTCCAGGAAATGCATTATTCCTCATTGGAGACCATGACTTTTTAATCTCTAGAACCAAGCATACACGGTTTTACAGGTTGTAAGCATTGCAGAGGCAAGAAGCCCTGTTAGTCCTCCCGTCCCCTGTGCCACCTCCAAAATAATAGCGTAGAAGATGAGAGGGAAGAGAGGGCAGCTAGATGTGCAAGGTGCCAGCCACGTTTCCTTGACTGCCCAGCTCAGCCGCGCCCTCACACGGGCACTGTGGCGTCAGACCAGCTCAGTTTGCCTGAGAAGAACTTCATGGTGTCTGATCGCTTCTCCCTAGAAAGCGCGGCCTCCACATTCATGAGCCTTAACCGCATGGGGAGAAAAGACCTGGGGGTGGAGAAGCCCGTATTCCTCTCTTAGAGGGCGGGGGATTTACGTGAGTAACCTCCAGTCACGTTAATGGGGAAACCTTCCCGTCCCCCTCGTTGATTCTTGAAAGAACAGCCTTCTTTGTCTCATCGCCTTGGAATCAGTTTTCCACCATCTAGGTGTATTCTTGCCAACAAGAAGAAACGGCACACAGTAGCCTCGGGGTGTTTTTGCCAGACGTTCTGTCTTCCAGGAGTAGAGAGAGCGGGAGGTGGCGTTAGCACAGCTCTGGGGCTAATGGAAGCCATTTGATGTGTGACAGGTAATGATTGGCCTCCTCCTTTGAGGATGAAACAGCATGAGCCGTTGGAAAGAATAGATGGTTGGTTTCATGTTTCCTCAGGGTAAGCAAGTGAGTGTGCCAGGAGCAGGCCCCCTCGTTGGCAGCAGAGACCCTCGTCAGGCGCTCCGTTCGGGGGGCTCACGTCCTTGGAGCTACCTCGTTCCCAACGTGCCTTCCCAAGACAAGCCGGGAGAGGCCTGACCATGGCCACACGGCAGGTCCTGCCTCAGAAGGCAGCTTGGAGGGACTTTGAAAGGGAGGAAACCAGGCATGAAGAAATCAAAATGCGCCCAAGCAGTGTCCTCCCCACCCCCTCTCATTATGCAGTTGGGAGGAGTCAGGAAGGCATTCTGTTGATTTCTTGCCCAAGATAATCCCTGCTAAGGAATTAATGCGCAGAGCAGATGGTGCTGTCTCATTTCCAATGAAAAGAATCAAGGAAGATAGTCTGTGCAATTATTTTTAATGGCTTGTGTGGTGATCTTCTTAATTTGTGAGAAAATGTTTCATCTTTTGTTAGAACTGGGCCCCATTCACGGTGCTTTTTGTGCTGCAGATGAAGGCAGCTCAGAGACACCTAGCCTGTTAACATCATCCGGAGGGGTTTTTTTTATTAGATGGAGTGTTTCAACCAGGAGACATCTTCCTGTAACATCTCGTGAGTCCAGGCACACGGTGATCAGAGGGGCAGAGATGATCAGTGTTTGTCTGTGTGCTGTCCTTACTGTTCAGCATGGCTGCAGAGCCGTCTAGATCCTGCTGTTTATTACCCATGTGAAGATCTGGCCCTCTGTGCTATAATGAAAGACATATGGGCTTGGGACCCAGGATAACACAAAGGCCATATAAGCTCTCGTCTTTGAGTTTGCCAGGAGGCGTGGCCTCCAAACAATTAGCCAGTCAGTCCCCATTTAGCAGGCCCCTCACATGCTCCCAGGACCGTGGAGGAAGTAAAACGATAGTCGGCACTTGATTACAACAGACCTGTCCAGAAAGGCGTCCGTACATCCCCATGTTCAAGAATACACCGATGGAGGGCAGCTGGCCAAAACCCCTTACTAGCTGAGGACATGCTTTCACGTTCCCGTCTCCCCGTCATCAGAGATTCGCGTTCCTGCTCTGTTCTCTGCTTTTGGGTCTCATTCAGGGCTCGCAGCCGCCCTGGGGGCGGGGGTAGATCAAGATATCCATGACAGATGACGACAAGTTGTGAGCCCTCAGCTTTCCCTGGAATGTGTGGAAACCTTGAGGTCTTCTTACAACATAACCTGGCCTTGGTGCTTGCAGAAGCCTGTATTCTTGTTAGTGAGCGGAGAAAAACCATGTTAAATAGGGAATGAATAGCTGCTAAACTATGAGGCACCGATACAGAGCACCATAGGAGGGAGAGATTTGATAGAAAAAAATGCTCAGACGCCATTGGAATGAACAGAAGGGGTTCTTCAGGCACGACAGACTCAAGGTTATTTGTGACAGAAACAGTTGGGAGGTGAAGAGATGTGGGGATGCCTAGGGCCTGGGAACAGTTCTTGAGAGTTTCAAGAAACAATCCTTTGGTGAAAGGCCAGCAGGAGAAAGAGTAAGGAATCTGGAAATGGGAGGAGGTTCCTAATGAATATTGACTTCTTTTCTGCCCCTCCAGCTCACAGGTAACACACCTGCTTTCTCCTCACAGATCTCTTGAGATTTTCTGACCGTGGGGCTGCTATCAACACTGAGAAGCGTTTTCCGTGTGAATTTTGCGGACGGGCGTTTTCCCAGGGCTCTGAGTGGGAAAGGCACGTGCTGAGACACGGCATGTAAGTCCCGTGAAGGCCTTCGCTCATCGTGCGAGGTGGCGGTGGCTCCTGACAATGCATAGACCCCTCTGTGTCACACTTGCGGGTCCGGGAGGAGAGGCAGTTTGTCACGAACTGGGTTTCTCCCTTTCCGCTGGTTTTTAAAATGGTCACCCAGACACGAGTCACAGGAGGAGAGATCGTCTTTACGAATGACAGATCCCGCTCAAGCCCTCGTGTAGAAGTATAGCGCTCTCTCCAGCCCGTGTCCCTTCAGCTTTCGTTAGCATGACGTTCTCTGTAGAGCGTGGACCGGGGTCCAGAGATCTGGCTTCTGTTCCTGCCTCTGTGATGACTCACTCCCCGAGTGGCCTTGAACCTTCCCACGCACCTCTTGGTGCCTTCAATGCTCTGCCTCGGGGACAGAGCCTGCTTCTGCCTGCCTCCCAGGTAGGTGGGAGCACACCCGCAGAACACTCATAAGACCCTTGAACATAACACTGTCCCCTAGACAAGGCACTTACAGCCCAGCAAACGCTGGGATAGCCTAGGAGTTGGTCCCTTAAGCAGAAGGTGCTCAGAAATAGTTAGTATCTAAACTTCAGAGAATGTAACTAAGCTTCCCAGAATATAACTAGGATGAGACATGGGTCTCATCTTCAGGTTCTTGCTTTTTGTTCGTTTCTATGATTTGTCTGTGGGTCTTTCCACTAACTCTTTAATACCTGAGTTGTGCTTTTAGTCCTGATAGGTATAGCAAATCTACATTTTCTAGGTTCCTCTGATGGATCTGAGCATAAGACAGTTCTTGCTATGACCACTTATGACTGTATTGTTCCCAGTATAGGAGGGAACATAAGATGATTATGTTGCTCTAGAAGCAAAGAATGATGTAATCAAAACATAGTATAATAATGGATAGGGCTTCCCTGGCGGCTCAGATGTTAAAGAATCCTTCGTCTGCAATGCAGGAGATCCAGGTTTGATCCCTGGGTTGGGAAGATCCCCTGGAGAAGGAAATGGCAACCCACTCCAGTATTCTTGCCTGGAGAATCCCATGGACAGAGGAGCCTGGCAGGCTACAGTCCACGAGGTCGCAGAGTCAGACATGACTAAACGACCAACGTTTTCACTTTCTTTTCATTTTTATAGGTTCAGATTTTTAATAAGATACCAGATATACATGAGCTACGTGTAACAGGTAGCAGGGATAAATCACTCACCATCCAGTCAATATGTCTGTGCCACTTGTAAGACCCCCCAAGACCTTTTTAGGATCAGAGATATAAGGAGGTGAATTTTTTTTGTTTAACTAGGAAAAAATACATACACTCACCTGTCACTCCCACGAATGTTTTCCCAGGGCATTGAATGACACCAAGCAGGTGAGCCGAGAAGAAATCCACCTGAAGGGTAACATGGAGGACAGTATTAAGATGCCCTCTATAGAGGAAAAGGAAGATGATGAAGCAATCGGGATAGACTTTTCCCTAAAGAACGAACCAGTAGCCATCTGTGTCGTAGCTGCTGACAAATCTCTCCTGGAGAATGCAGAGGCCAAAAACGAATAAGCGTTTGGTGAAATTCTTTATCACCCCTTACTTGAACCGTGATGAAAAAGAAAAGTGGGAGGGCCAGCTTGGGCTGAGAAGGGGGGGGACAGAAAAGAGAAGACAGAACAAAGCTGCTTTTTAGGACTGAACAATCTATTTTCAAAGCACTGGTACCTGTGTGAGTGAGTATGTAAATTAAAGTTATTTAAATGGTTGGAATATGTGGCTCCTTTTCCATCACTACATCTTTCCTTCCGGATCTTCATCGTGGAAGTTTCGTTTGTTGCGGAATACCGGAAGCACCTCCCTTGCACACCTGTGCACTATGGTGGTCTTGGACAGTATGTGGAAACAGAAGCTCCGTGACAGTAGAAGACTTCTCTTAGGGGAACAACTTTTTGACGCACAACTTTTGGTGCGTTTTTCTAGTTTTAATACCTTAAGCTTTTTCAAGACCTAACTGCAGCCGCTTTGGGAAAAAACAAACAGAAAAAACAAAAAAACAAAAAAACAGAAAACAAAAAAAAACTGCTTTGCATAAAACAGTCACCTGTTTCCTAGTACCTCAAACTTAACCAAGGGAATTCTCTGCATTTGTCAGTACTACCTGTCGTCATTGTGGTTAAATGTAGAGAGAACTGCTGGGCAAGATGGTGAATGGAGAAAAAAAAAGAGTTTTAAAGAAAGGAACACAAATTGTGCTTAAAATCCCCACGTGGGTTTTATTTCTTAAAATACTGTGATTTTTTTAATTATTTTAGTAAAAAACAAGACAAAAAAAAAGAAACAGACTTTAATTATTAGATAAATGTTTGTGAATTGTCATCCTTTATTCCAGGTAAGCTGTTTATTAGTGTTCAACTATAATTTAGAATTTGGTAGATTTCATGTGAGCTAATTTTAAGGTGACTTTGGAGTTTTGTTTGCCACGTTTATTTTCTATCAGTTTGAGTGTTACAAACACAGCACAATTCAGTTTTTCATATAAATTGTTTTTTGTGTGTGTGTTGTTATTGTTGTTTTGATTTGGGGGCAAGGGAGATTTAGTTTTTTTGTGAATAGGAATGTTTTTATTTTAAACATGGAAATAACAAAGAAGTTAACGTTTTTTTAATTTAACTAAAGAACCAAACTTTTCGGCACCTCTATGCAGCTTGTGGGCCAGACGAGGAAGTCCTCTTCACCCTTTTGTTGCTGTCAAATTTACACATTATCCGTCTCACACAAATAATCTCTGTTAGGATGGGCTGGCTTTTGTGTGTGATTTCTAAATCTGTGTTCTGTTTTTGTTTGCATTGTGCGTTTTTTTGGGGGGAGGGAGGATTCTCATTTATTTTTCGGGACAAGGGGATGTGCTCAAATCCCATCCCTTTGGTGAGAGTGTTCAAGAAATACTTACATCCTACAAGGAGCCTGGAGAACTACTTTTTTTTTTTTTAATCTAGCTGCCAGCTGCTCTGTTTCCCCATATTAGCTTTTTCAGGAGGGAGCAGCTTAGACGAAATCTAAGTCTACATTTATAATATGTTCTGATTGTGAACAAAGGGTTTCGTTCCAAAAAAGTAGAACTTTCCTTGAATCCTAGGTTTTAGAAGCCTGTGTCTGAGAGAGCTTGGATGTGTGTGTGGACGTGTGTGTGTGTGTGTGTGTGCACGCGCGAGTCCTTTGGTTTTCATGTTTTGTTTTTTCTGTTTTTGTTTTTTTTTTTACTTGGAAGGGTTGGGGGAGGGGGGAGAAAGGGAAGGGAATTGCTGAGATGACAGTGTCCCACACAGCTTCAAATAAAATCCATGGAAAGATATTGCATTTGTGGAATAAGTGCTTACTTGAAAAGCATGTTCTTCTTTTATTTTCTTGCTGTTAAGAATTTTTATTTGTGGGTATTTGTTTTAATTTAAGTTTTTTTTTTTTAGGGATGGGGGCCATCATGTGGAAACCAGAATATGGGGAAAGTGTGAACTATCTAGACAAAGATTCATTTTGTGTCCATATTTGTTTTTAATTGGCCTCATTTCAAATGTGCTAAACAGTTCCATACCTGGATTGGGTGTTTGTAATGGTTACCAAAAAAGCAAAAAAAAAAAAAAAAAAAAGAAGAAAAAAGGAAAAAAAGAAAATAATTGTGACATGCTTTTATCACTACTTTATTTTTCAAATAACATGTAAATATTGTAATCCATTGGATTTTGTTTTGCTAACCTGTTAATAAAAATATGGGACCATTATCCTTTTAACAAGGCTAGAATGTCATTTTTCTTCTTTTTTCAAACATATACCTGATATTTTGTGGCCGCACATTTTGGATGCATTATTATAATTCTGTTGACTGTAATGACATAGAATTTACAACATTTTTTTTTTGTTTAATTTATACAGAGGACATTTTTTTTCAGAGCTTGAGAGAAGAAAATAAATAGCAAAATGATAACCTATTGACTCCAATAATCAGTGTTTCCCAAAACTTGATAAAAGATAGGGAGATCCTGAGTTCTTGAAGCCAAGGGTTTAAAAAAAACAATAAAAAACACACAAGTAGGTTATTCAAGTTGTTTGCAACATACATTTTGTAATGAAATGTGAGAAATTAATAAAGAATTTTTTTCACATGTGTCTATGTGCATCTGTTGTAAATCATTTACAGATATGGCTACAGGTATGAAATGTGGAAATTATATACCATCGCTTTTTCAATACATGTGCGTGAGAGCTATTTCAAACCATTGAATCTAAACCATTATGAAAAGCAAAGGTGACTTTAAGGTGAGGTATGAGCTGGGATTTTAAAATGTTAACATTTCTGCATCAGATATTTATAACCAACTGGAGGAATTTTATGAAGGGAATGTTTTCTGTCAAAAATGGGAACCAGGGACTTCCCTGGCAGTCCAGTGATAAAGACTCCAAGCTCCCAATGCATGGGGCATGGGGCATGGGTGCATGGGTTTGAGCCCTGATTGGGGAGCTAAGACCCCACAAACTGCATGGCATGGCCCCCCAAAAAAGTGAATCAAAGTGGTATATGAACCTTCAGAAGGAGGAAATGCCAGTGACTGAACATCATCTGAGAACCCTGAACCCGTGAGCACAGTTATTTTCATCTAACTGCAAGTCACAACCATTGGCACAAACTATCTTACTATGCATCCCACACCAGTAATTATCATCATTAACTTATTCTTTGAGCTACCCTGTTATAAATCAAAGGAAAAATTAATAGTCATGAAACCTAGAAGAGTAAATTAAAATCAACAGCACTGATTTCTAATCTCAAAGCTGTTGTACACGGTCTGCCTTCATCAGTGTTAAGAAGGGCTTACATCCAGAGCCCATTGTAAACGTTTGATTTTCACCCTTCCTTCTTTATCATCTTCACAAAGGAAAGATTTTAGGAGACTTACAAGAGAGCATAAAACCCGATTAGAGAAAACAAAGGTAGGTAAGTCAAGACCCACAGGGGAAATGATTGAATAGCAAAACCATAGTAGAGAATTGGCAAAAATGCACTCCATGAAACCATACATATGCTATGTACTTGGCTCTGAGCTTCCTGGGAGGCATGGCACAAAAGGCTAATCCAGAAGCACTGTTTTAGTAACTTATTATTGAATGTTCAAGAAACATTCAACCTTTCTAGGATTTCAGATAAGTTTCTTCTGTGTGTTTTCCTACAGGAGAGAAAGTGATGTAATGGACTTGTTCATTGTAAAACCTAGCTATTCTTTTTGTGAAAGTGAAAGTCACATCCGACTCTTTGCGACCCCACAGACTGTATAGTCCATGGAATTCTCCAGGCCAGAATACTGAAGTGGGTAGCCTTTCCCTACTTCAGGGGATCTTCCCAACCCAGGGATCAAACCCAGGTCTCTCACATTGCAGGCAGATGCTTTACCAGCTGAGCCACAAGGGAAGCTCAAGAATACTGGAGTGGGTAGCCTATCCCTTCTCCAAGGGATCTTACTGACCCAGAAATCAAACCAGGGTCTCCTGCATTGCAGGCAGATTCTTTACCAACTGAGCTATAAGGGAAGCCCATTTGTGGCCTCCATCAAATATTTAATGAACATTGTTTTTATTAAGGTCATGTCTAATCCATACTCCCACTTGGTTTTATGTAGAGGAAGTGGAATATACTGATATATTAATCATGGTAGGACCTGTAACAAGACAACTGCTTAGCTCTATAGAGGTTTAGTTCTTAACACAAATTTCCAGTAAGGGTCAGTGGGAATGCCTTTCCATCTAGTAGCTCAGGAATCCAAGCTCCTCCATCTGATGTTGCTACCATCTCAACCCATGAATCCTGGAGTCATTGCTAAGAGCTTGGAGATGGTCTACCCACTCAAATGCCTCATCCAGGAAGTAGCACACACTTCTAGTCTTGCTTTCTGGGCTAGACCTGGTCATACAACCAACCCCACCTACCCAAGGGGCTAGAAAGTATGTGGTTTGTCTACCAACATGCCCAGGAAAGACACAAGCTGGCAACCACTACAGTAATCAGGACTTACAGAAGTGTTCCTTTGGAAACAGAAGGGAAGATAGACACCCTCTATTTATTGAATAGGAAGCACAGAATGGGGACTTCCCTGGTTGTCCAGTGGCTAAGACTCCATGCTCCCAATGCAGGGGCCCCCAGGTTTGATCCCTGGTCCGGGAACTAGATCCCACATGCTGCTAAAGTTTACGTGCCATAACTAAGACCAAGGGTGGTCAAATGTTTTTTTAAAAAAAGGAAGGAAAGCATGGGATGCTGGTCCCATCACCCATGCACTTCACCAGTATTTTTGAGCAAATGTTTGGTGCTAGCCACCGGGTAACAACAAACAGATGTGGCATTTGTCTTCCAAGAGCTCACAAATGGTAAGGACAGAGAGGCAATGTGAGAGAAATGCCTACCACTGAAGGTATTAGGACTTGCAGGACTTGTTAAGCTCCTGTTGGGAAGGCTTTGCCCCCACCTCTGTGGCTGCTGGCAACTCGAGGGGAAAGATAGCCTTGACTGAATAAGTTGTCTATATTCAAAAGCACACAATTTGGTTTAGGGAGGCATATAAGGAATTGGTTACTCACTTGGCTTAGACAGTCAAGAATCTGCCTGCAATGCAGCAGACCTGGGTTCAAAGCCGGGAAAGATCCCCTGGAGAAGGGAATGGCAACCCACTCCAGTATTCTTGCCTGGGGAACCATGGAGAGGAGCCTGGCGGGCTACAGTCCATGGGGTCACAGAGTCAGACATGACTGAGCAACTAAGCACACACACATTCGGTGAGTCTTCATCCCTAGGCATAACAGATTACTACAGGATATGCTCTTTCTTTGTAACTGTCCAAATTTCAGGGCCAAAGGGTCTGATAGGGGACAATACTAGATGGTAGGGACTATAAGATGCTTCAAAGTACTGTGCTCATCATTTCCTGGAAGTGTTCGTTTTTTCTCCAAACATCCTGCCCTGCACATAGCCTTCCCTCTGCCTTCAGTACTAAACTTTTCTTTACTGGAAATTACCTATCCCTTTATGACTCAGCCTAAGTGTAACTTCTGATGTGAAGCCTTCCCTGAATTCCTACAGGTCATAGATAGTCACCCTACTTATCACCTGTCCCCTGTCTTAATAAACATTTACTGAAGAGTCTTCGCCTTTCTTCCCCACCCCCAGCTCTGACAAAAGTCTCAGAGACACATTGCTGTCAGATGCAGCTAGCCTTTTTAAATTCAAATATATTCCTGTTGATACCAAGTGTTAGTTCTCATCTGATTTGGCATCAATGTTACATTTTCCTTCAGAGCTTGAGATTGCTTTTTTAAATATCTAAGAAAAAATATGCAGCTTGGTAGATGAAAAATGTCTTTGTCTGAAACTCTAGGCTCTCTTGGAGAAAGCGTCAGAGAACCAACCCCAGCCCCCCCACTCCTTAAGAGCTCACTTTGACCACCCTCCTCCTCTCTTGTCCAGAGCTGAATAGAAAATGGATGGGGAGGTCTACTGGGTCTGAAGGTTAGACAGCTGTGGTGGCCAGCTGGGGAATGGGGGAGCAAAAGCCAGAAGAATTGGCAGTGGTTGTGGTTGCTGCGGTGGGGATGTGTGGCCGTGGCAAGCGAGGTAGATGACTGTGCTGGGATGCGTATGGGTGGAAGCAAGCAGGCAAGAGTAGGGATGGGAGCTGTAGAGGGAGGTTTGAGGGAAGACTTCTTTTTGGAATTCGAGTGACTGGGACGTGTTCATTACACTGAGTTATGGCAGCTGCAGGGGAACTGTGAAGCAAGCTCTCGATGAGATCCAGGACACAGTAGAGGAAACGACTTTGCAAAGAAGAGGGGCTCTTTCTGTCCTGGGAGAAGGAAAAGGAAAGGGAATGTGCTATCTGTGCACAGGCAGGTGGGAGGTGCAGGGGCCACTGAGTTCATAACCTGGAACCTAGGCTCGGAGGTGGAATACCGAGTGGGAGGTGGGGGCGAGTCCTCAGAGAGGTTATGATTTGGAGCTGTTCTTGAGGACTGGATAGAAGAGAATGAGCAGAGGGAAGCTCAACGCGACTGGAAACAGTTATTATGTTCTCTGTATGATAGAATAAAAGCTTACTCAGTGGATCCAAGGTCCTTACTCAGAGGATCCATAGACCTTCTACAAGAACTTCCCTGAATACCCAACCCCGCTTCCAAGTTGTTGCTGTTTACTCGCTCAGTCGTGTCCAACTCTTTGCTACCCCATGGACTGTAGCCCACCAGGCTCCTCTGTCCATGGGATTCTTAAGGCAAGAATACTGAAGTGGGTTGCCATTCCCTTCTCCAGGGGATCTTCCTGACCAGGGGATCAAACCTGCGTCTCCTGCATTGGCAGGCAGATTCTTTACTGCTGAGCCACCAGGGAGGCCCCCTGCCCCCAACACACACACACACACACACACACACACACACCTAAAGACACACACACACACACACCTAAAGACACACACACACACACACCTAAAGACACACACACACACACACCTAAAGAGACACACACACACACACACACACCTAAAGACACACACACACACACACACACACACACACACCCCTAAAGAAAGGAAAAGGAGAGAGAGAGAGGGAGAGTCAGCTCTCGGAATCAGAAGGGACACTTCCTTTCTCCGCCCACTTAATTATCTGGCTTTTTGAATTAGAGGTGGAAAGTAAACTTGTCTCGTTTCTAGTCACAATTTCTCTCTTGAGTTTGCTCCCATTAATGAAGCAGCTTAGTTTGGTTTAGCTAACTGCATGCATGACTTCCAAAAACCACATCACAATGCAGGAGGAATGCAGCCTCTAGCTACGCTACAGCTGCTTCACCACATTGTTTAAAGAGCGGAGCAGAGGCCGCGCCAGTGCCTCTGAAATCCATTTAAGACGTGTGAAAACATGAGATCGAAATGCTGACCTCTCCTTGAAGCTGACAGAACTTACTCCAGGGGGCTGTTTGGAACACTGCAGCTGCAGGCCCCGGCCCATCTGAGACTCCGCAGGCCTCTGGCTTTCAGGGGCCTGTGTAGCCAGGAAGCCCTAACTCTGTGTTCTCTGTCTCCTGCAGGGCATCAGCCTGAAGGCTGTGGGGCATCTTGGAAGGGGAGATGCTGCTTAAGGAACGGTTGCAGAGGCCGGAAGAGGAGAGGGGTCATCAAAGAGCAAAGAGAAGAGGGAAACCTAATCTAAACCGCGTGGGTCCAGGTCTGTGCCTATCTACTGCCTTTTCAGATGCAGGTTAGGGAAGGGACTGTACCCAGATGGGCTTTCGGAGCTAATCCAGGTGCCAAAATATTTGAGGCATCCTGGGGCAGGAGGTTGGCCATAGAACTCGGAACTTGATTAACGTGACTGAATTTTCCTTCTGTGACATGAAAATTCACAGAATTTTGTCTTGGAACATAGTGGATAAAGAGAGCACAGCTGGTTAAGAGTGGAGTCTCCTCCTCCTTTTCTCACCCCCATCCCCACTTCGTAGCCTGTCCACTGGTCCTCAAGCCCACCTGCCAATTTTGCCAGCAGGTCGGGTGTCGTCTCTGTTTCATGTACAAGGATATCAAGACTGCTACTGGGTTGGCCAAAAAATTCATTGAGGTTTCTCCATAAGATGGTACAGAAAAAACAGAATGAACTTTTTGGCTAAGCCAGTGTTACCCTGAGTCCCCGGCTGATTTTTGCCCCATTGATTCAACTCTATTATGCTAATCATCATAAAGGCCACAACCTGAAGAGAACTTTTTCCATGTAATTGTCATCACATGGCCAAGTCCTCCTATTTGATGCCCCAGGCTTAACTCTTAAGCTTTGTCAAGACCTGAACCCAGCCCGTCTAATGCCTGACCCCCCTCACCCCCAGGGTCCCTTGTTCACTCCTGTGTGGAGGCTACTGAACAAGTTTACTCCACAAGACCCAACCTCAAGGATGAACCCCTGATCAATCCCAATGCAGAATGGTTCACTGAGGGAAGCAGTTTCATACAAGAAGGGGTAAGAAAGACCAGCTATGCCATAGTCAGCTTGCAGACAGTTGTTGAGTCTGGAGTTCTACCCTCATATTTCTGCCCCAAAGACCGAACTGATCATCTTGACCTGAGCACTCCAGTTAGGAAAGAGATTACGAATCAATATATACACTGATTCCAAGAATGGATTCCTGGTGCTTCATGTCCATTCTGCCATATGGAAAGGAAGGGGATTACTAACAGCCAAAGGGCCCCCTGTAAGACACCAGGTGGAAATTCTAGAACTCCTAGAAGTGGTTCATCTTCCAAAGGAGGTTGCAGTCATTCACTGCAGGGGTCACCAAAGGGGCCACACATCCCTTACAAGAGGAAAAACCTTGGTCAACAAGGCTGCTGAGACAACAGTCCAAGTACAGCCAGGCTGGGACTTCCCTTGGGACTTGGCCCAGTGGCTAAGACTTCACGCTTCCAATTCAGGGGGCCCAGGTTCGATACTTGGTCAGGGGACTAGATCCCACTTGCTGCAACTAAGAGTTCACATGCTGCAGTTAAAGACTCCATATGCAACAACTAAAGAAAAAAAAAATTCTATATGCTGAAAATAAGACCCAGAGCTGCCAAATAAATAAATATTAAAAAACAAAAAAGAACAGCAAGATTTACAAGCTGCAGCTCTCGGACTCAACAGCTCACCCTCCCTAGTGACGCCATCTTACACCCTGAAGAACTCAAGTGGTCTAACCACGGGGATTGGAAGAGGTCTCTCAGAGTAGCTGATAAAAGATAACAAGCTTCTCACTCCCCAGGCCAAGTAATGGAAAACGATTAAGCACTTCCACGAATCCTCCCACTTAGGGCAGGACTCTCCCTACTCAAACTGGTTTACTCAGGTGCTCTGTGTAAGGGATTGTCCCAAACTTAAAAATGTCACCAGGGCTTGCGAGCTTGCCCTTCCTGAAGTGACTCAGGAAGCCACCTCATTCCTCCACCCCTAACTCAGCCCACACAAGACTGGGGAACCCATCCAGGGGAAGACTGGCAGACGGACTTGACACAAACACCCCCGTGTAGCAGAGGGAAATGCCCACTGGCAATACCTACTAAACGGACATGAGTTTGAGCAAACTCTGGGAGATAGTGAAGGACAGGGAAGCCTGGTGTGCTGCAGGCCATGGGGTCGCAAAGAGTCAGACATGACTTAGCAGCCAAACAACAACAAATTCGTAGACACCTTTACAGGGTGAAAAGAAGCTTTCCTTACTGGGAATGAAAAGGCAATAGAAGCATCCAAATTTCTGCTTAAAGAGATCATTCTTTTTTTAAATCAATTTATATTAATTGGAGGCTAATTACTTTACAATATTGTGGTGGTTTTTGCCATACCTTGACATGAATCAGCCACGGGTGTACATGTCCCCCATCCCGAACCCCCCTCCCGCCTCCCTCCCCATCCCGTCCCTCTGGGTTGTCCCAGTGCACCAGCTTTGAGTGCCCTATTTCATGGGACTGGTCACCTATTTCACATATGGTAATATACATGCTTCAAAATGGACTGCTATTCTCTCAAATCGTCCCACCCTCACCTTCTCTGACAGAGTCCAAAAGTCTGTTCTTTATATCTGTGTCTCTTTTGCTGTCTTACACATAGGGTCGTCGTTACCATCTTTCTAAATTCCATACCTATGTGTTAATATACTGTATTGGTGTTTTTCTTTCTGACTTACTTCACTCTGTATAATAGGCTCCAGTTTCATCCACCTCATTAGAACTGATTCAAATGCATTCTTTTTAATAGCTGAGTAATATTCCGTTGTATGAATGTACCACAACTTTCTTATCCGTTTGTCTGCTGGTGGACATCTTAGGTTGCTTCCATGCCCTAGCTATTGTAAACAGTGCTGCGATGAACATTAGGGTACATATGTCTCTTTCAATTCTGGTTTCCTCAGTGTGTATGCCCAGCAGTGGGATTACTGGGTTGTATGGCAGTTCTATTTCCAGTTTTTTAAGGAATCTCCACAATGTTCTGCCATGAAATTAAAAGGTGCCTACTCCTTGGAAGAAAAGTTATGACCAACCTAGACAGCATATTAAAAAGCAGAGATAATACTTTGCCAACAAATGTCTATCTAGTCAAGACTATGGTTTTTCCAGTAGTCATGTATGGATGTGAGAGCTGGACTATAAAGAAAGCTGAGCACCAAAGAATTGATGCTTTTGAACTGTGGTGTTGGAGAAGACTCTTGAGAGTCCCTTGGACTGCAAGGAGGTCCAATCAGTCCATCCTAAAGCAAATCAGTCCTGAATATTCATTGGAAGGACTGATGTTGAAGCTGAAACTCCAATACTTTGGCCAGCTGATGCAAAGAACTGACTCAATGGAAAAGACCCTGATACTGGGAAAGATTGAAGGTGGGAGGAGAAGGGGATGACAGAGGATGAGATGGTTGGATGGCATCACCAACTTAATGGGCACAAGTCCGAGTGAACTCCGGGAGCTGGTGATGGACAGGGAGGCCTGGCGTGCTGCAGTCCATGGGGTCACAAAGAGTCAGACACGACTGAGTGACTGAACTGAACTGAAATGACAGCGTTCTCCATAGTGGCTACATTAGTTTGCATTCCCACCAACAGTGTAAGAGGGTTCCCTTTTCTTCACACCCTCTCTAGCATTTATTGTTTGTAGACTTTTTGATAAGCAACCATTCTGACCAGCTTGAGATGGTACCTTATTGTGGTTTTGATTTGCATTTCTCTGATAATGAGTGATGTTGAACATTTAAAGAGATAATTCTGAGATTTGGATTACCAAATAACTTACAGGGTGATAATGGACCTTCCCTCACAGCCAAGCTCACCCAAGAGCTTTTCCCAGCTCTGGGTATTAACTACTGCCTCCACTCTTCCTGGAGGGCCCAGTTCCCAGGCAAAGTAAAAGAAGCAAATCATGTTCTGAAAAGAACACTTGCTAGGTTGTGCCCAGAGACTTCAGAAAGCTGGGTCTCCCTCCTTCCTGTAGCCCTTCTAAGGACCAGGATGACCCTAAAGGGGATTTTAAACTTAGCCCATCTGAAATGACTAACAAGAGGTTTTTATTGACTTCAGATCTCTGATGAGGAAACCCAGAAAGTGGTCTCCCACATTGCTAGCCTGAGCCAAGTTCAAAGGGCCCTCCAAAAACAGGAAACAAAGCACTGCCCACCCCTATAAAAGAAAAGGTCGAGGTCTCCAGCCAGCCAGGGGACTTTGTCCTACTAACAGCTTGGAAGAACACGTCCCCTGAGGACCAGCTACAACCAAAATGGAAAGGACACGTCGATCGTTACCAAGTATCCAACTGCTGTTCGTCTGTAGGGAATTACTAGTTGAATGGGTGTGTGCGCATGCACAAAGTTGCTTCAATCATGACTGAATCGTTGCGAACCCATGGACTGTAGCCCACCAGGCTCCTCTGTCCATGGGATTCTCCAGGCAAGAATACAGGAATGGATTGCCATGCCTTCCTCCAGGGGATCTTCCCAACCCAGGGATCGAACCTGCATCTCCTGTCTCTCCTGCATTGCAGTCAGATTCTTTACCCACTGAGCCAGCTGGGAAGCCCATCTGTCTAGCCTAAAACCTGTATCTTATAGGTCCAAACAAGAACAAGAAGAGACCTATGGAAGCAGAAGCCCTCAGATACATGTTCAGGGCCATAGTTAAGTGACTTCATGTGGCTATGATGGGTTGGCCTAGTCACCCTTGTGTTTCTGACTATTGTGCTTTTATTCTGTCACTTTTCAGAACCCCTCCTCCCGGTAAACATCTTCTTTGTCCTAGCTGGGTCTAAGAGAAAAAAATACAGTAATATGATATACAAAGTCATGATTCTTCTAGTTGGACTTCCAACAATGGTTACAGCTCGAGGAGAATGGGAAAATAATGCTTCAGGAAACATAACTAAAATACTCACCTGGGGAGAAAAACTAGTTACTAGTTACTTGCTGGGTCTGCGACAAAAACCCTGGCTTACAACAATCATTATGGGTACAAATAGGTACACACAGAACCTCCTCCTCACCATACAATCCTGAGGTACAACACTCCTGTTAGGCCCAAAATCTTGCCTAAGTTTAATTCTTTTTTAAAATGTGACTTATACCTTTTCCATTAATAAAGGCTGATTTTGTCATAGGGATTCCCTGGTGGCTCACAGTAAAGAGTCTGCCTGCAACGTAGGAGACCTGAGTTCCAACCCCGGGTTGGGAAGATCCCTTAGAGAAAGAAATGGCAACTCACTCCAGTATTCTTGCCTGGAAAATCCCAAGAACAGAGGAGCATGGCGGGCTACAGTCCAGATGACTTTTGTCATCCAGAAAGCCAGCCATGCTTCCAATGCCACTGTAGCTCTAATGTTCTCTTGGCTACTGTGAGCTCTTTGGAATAATCCCTGGCCACCTGATGGTAATATCACCATAGTATTTTGGAACCTGGCATTCCCATCATTACCTCCGTTCTGTGTGCTTAGAATGAAATCCAGGTTGAGGGTGCCTACAGGACAGGGATGGAATGCACTAAAAATTGGGCTGAAAATTGTTGGGCCCTATGGAAACAGAGGATGAGATGGTTGGATGGCATTACCAACTCAATAGACATAAGTATGAGCAAACTCCAGGAGATGATGAAGGACAGGGAAGCTTGGCCTGCTTCAGTCTATGGGGTCGCAAAGAGTTGGACACAACTTAGCAACTGAACAGCAACATGAAAAGGTGGGTAAAAACCCTCTCAATTCACCATTTCATCTAAGCTGAGGGCATGGAATACTCCTGGACTTAAACTATTTTGCATATATTAATGGGCTCCTGTCCCTGCATTGCATTCTTAATTTGTTCCTTTCATGTGTCTGGACGGTTGCTTCCTTGTTAAATTCTTCTGTTCCCAGATCTCTTATTGTATCCTCAGAATGTGTCTGGATATGTGGCACTCCCTAGAACAATGGTCCAAAGACAAGTGCACCCCAGGGTCATATGGCCCCTATATAAATGCTTATCCTTCTGTGGATAATGTGTGGCCGGAGAGAGCCTGCCCATTAGAACATTTGGTACCACTCATATTCACAGTACATAATAATGCTCAGTATCATCCCAGGAAGGCCATCAGATTAATGGCAGGCATAGGACAGACAGGGGGGTTGGCAGCTCCACGGGGAGACTTGGCCTACCACGAGGTAACCCTAGAAAATCTAACCAACAGTTAGAGAGCCTAGCCCTGACCACTGGAAATACCCTAGACAGACTTTCCACTTCTTTAATCTCACTGGCCAATGTGATCACAGGCAATAGATTGGCCTTGGATTACTTGCTGGCCTAGCAAAGTGGTATTTGTGCAGTCATAAACAAAACCTGATATACTATACCTATGTGAATAATTCGGGCCAAACTGAGAGGGACATCAAAAAGATTTATGACTAGGCACTCAAGGTTACACCCTACAACCAGGGTTCAGACCCTAATGCCATCTGGTCCTCCATTAAGAGTGCCTCCCTGGCCTTACTTGGCTCCTGTCCTCCTCGGCCTAGATGTGGTCATGCTCCTCCTCCTTTTAAGAGTTAGACACGGCCTATAACTTCTTGGTAAAGCTTATGAGTTCCAGGTTACAACAGTTCCATGTCAATATGATAGCTATGCAAGGATTCTAGCCCATACCACCCTCGACTCAAAACAAGAAGCTGTCCTGCCCCTGGGACCCCTAGACCAGGCATCCAGAGATTTTTACTCCCTGATAGGCAGTGTCCACACCTTTGCCCAGCCCTGAAGCAGCTACAGAAGATTAACTATTGTCCCTCTGCTTCTCATGAGAACATAGGAGTGAAATCTCTGAGGAAGGATGAGACAGGAGGAAAGGAACAAAATACAACTGCAAGATCAGTGAAGAGGGGGCACTGCTGTTGGGCTGTGTTAAAAACTGGCTGGAATTGGCTGAAACCAAGGTGGTTTTGAGGATAGTCTAGTCATTGACCTTTAGCTCATTATGCCTTGATTATAGTACAACATTTTTCTCCCCCTTAGGCCATAGCAGTTCTGAGGTGGACCATAAAAGACCAGTGGGCAGTGGCCCAATTCCTGGGAAATCCCCACCCTTCTCCTAAATAGAAAGAATATTCCTTCTACTTGTTAGTGTATGAAATCACTCAGCCCATCAAAACCAACAACCCCATGCCCTGGGGCCACTCTCACTTTCTGAGCCCATCCTCATTCTGCCTATGAAGAGTGTCTCTCTCTAAATAGACTTGCTTTCCCTTTCCTTTGTCTGCTCTAGAATTCTTTCCTGCATGAAGCCAAGGACCTCACCTGGCACTTAGCCCTAAGGACTCTATGGGTCCCAGGACATGACATTCCCTTTCTTACAACCACCATATACTTGGTATAAGGATTAAATATCCAAGCACTTAGCACAGTGCCTCTCCATGATCTGTGCCCAACTAAAGTAATCCATCCTTATCCTCATCATGGTGGTTCACTAATTGCTCAGGACATTCATTTTCCTATCTGCAGAGAAGAGACAACACCTTGTTGCTCTTAGAATGGCCTCTGATAACAGCAGGTAAGAGAGAATGGGATGTATTTGGCCCCTGGTAGGTCCTTGATAGATGGTCACTGAATTTCTACATCTATTGATTTTCTTCTTGCTGGGCCCTGCAAAAAAGGGAGAGGACTTGGCTTTTTCAAGTATACTGTGTAGTCACAGAAGAGATTTAGCTTCCAGTATGGGCTCTGGGGTCAAATAAATTTGGGTTTGAGTGCCAGGTCCTCTTCTTTGCCTTATAAGCTTAGACAGCTTTTTAGCCTTTTGATTCTTCATAAAATGGAGAATAGTATCTACTGTGAAAATGCAGTGAGATACGGCAGGTTGTGGGCCAGAGAAGGGCCACAGAGTGTGAGATGCATGCTTCCTGGGGGAGGTGCTCTTTGGCTTCCTATGATGTTTGCATGCCTATGAGCACATCTGCCCACCATGCGTGGGTATGTGCTAAGACTTTTCAGTGTGTCTGACTCTTTGTGACCCTATGGAGCCTTCCAGGCTCCTCTGTCCATGGGGTTCTCCAGGTAAAAATACTGGAGTGGGTTGCCATTTCCTTCTCCACGGGGTCTTTCTGACCCAGGGATTGAACCCATGTCTTTTACATCTCCAGGCGGGTTCTTTACCACTAGTACCACTTGGGAAGCCTGCTCATCATAAAAATGTTCAATAAGTATCTGCCACCCGATTGCCTGATGCGTGAGGCAGGAGAACTTCACTATCAACTTCTGAGAGGAGGCGTGGTCCAAAGCAATCTCATGATTTCACCAGCAGCTCAGCTGGGTCAAACTGGTGCTCATGTCCTTAAAGCCTTTATATCAGAGGAGCAGGTGTCACCCTTGTAGATATCTTTAAATTTTTTTAGCATAATTCTTCTTGAGTCTTCTAGAAACAGAAGTATTGCTCTGCAAAATGCTTCTCTGCAGGTGTTCAGAGGGCACTTTTAAAGTTTTACCCATTCACCCCCCTCCACACCCCCACCACAGCCAGAAAAAAGCACCTTCCCCAGAATTCACACAATAGCTCGTCATGCTTTGGTGGAAGCGGTGTGAAGAGATGTCTGGATTCTATTCATTATTCTAAATCAGTTATTCAGTCTGGCCAGAGACAGAAATTTAGTCGCTGTCCTGGTTTAAACATGAGCAGTACAGGACTCTGGCTTATGGACCTGGTGAAGATGCTGGAAGATCCTGACTGGCTTCTACAGCACACATGCAGAGCCCTTGGAAACAAAGGTTCCAGGTCATTAAAGAATTGAAAGCAACAGCAGTGATGATGATAATGATGTTAGTATCAATTGAGCACAGACTACAGGAGAGGCACTGGGTTAAACACTTCCCATGGATAATTGTATTTAATCCTCATAACGTGTATACAATTAGAGAAAGGGCTTCTCTCTCCTCACAGTTTACTAACCAAGTACACACTCAGCTGTCTGGTCCTTAGTCTTTAGGGAACCAATAAGCATCAGCATTTGAGGGCAAAACATTTTCTTCTCCATAGCCTGCTGGCTAGAACTTTTTGACATTTTAATCTGAGCACATCTCAGATTGGCTCACTGTACATCTCCTTTTTCTAGCAAATTCCCACTCATCCTTCAGATCTGGGCTGATGTGCTATCTCCTTGGGAAGCGCTCTCCAGTCCCCAAGGTCAGGTGAGGTCCTCCATAGCCTTCAGAACTCACGGAGCTCATTGCACTAAGGACTCAGAATGGAAATGTCTGCTCACTGTGAGCCTCTCTCCCTCATCGACTGGCTGCACCCCCAGAGCTTGGCATTGTGTCTGGAACAAAGGAGGTTGATTCAGTCAAGATGCTTTGTGCTACAAGTAATAGCAAGTCCCAATGCAAACTCCAATGGGTGTAAACACTGAAGAAACGTATCATTTCCGAAAACCAGAAGTCCAGACGCACGGTGGGAAACAGGTGCAGTAGGACCAATGGCTCAATGACGTCATCCAGGGCTCAGCTCTGATTCTTTTCTCCGACTATGGTTCCTAGCAGCTCCACCTGAAAGCTGGTTCCCCTTGAGTCATGGCATGACTTTCAGTGCCACACACTTCATTGTCCGCATGTAGAAGGGAAACCTCTTCCCAAGCATAGTCTGTAAGTTTCTCGTAATCTGATTGAGTCAATGTAGCTTGGCTCACACATACAGTCCTGGACCCCTGCCAGGTCATCATCTGATTGTCTTAGGTTAATCATGATTTCCATCTGGAGCAGGGGTGGGGTGGGGGGAAAATCTGGGCTCAGTTAGGAAGGAGGAAAGGGAAGCTAGATGTTGCTCTGCAACCAGCAGTACACTTTCTATGAAAAAATGAAAGTATTAGTTGCTCAGTCATGTCCGGTCTTTGCAACCCCATGGACTGTAGCCCACCAGGCTCCCCTGTCCATGGGATTTTCCAGGCAAGAATACTGGAGTGGGTTGCCATTTCCTTCTCCAGGAGATCATCCTGACCCAGGGATCGAACTCTGGTCTCCTGCATTACAGGTAGATTCTTTATTGTCTGAGCCACCAGGTGCTAAATAATAATTTGGTGGATGATATAATAAAAATGAGAGCATGGCCTGATGCTCCTAGGAGTTGTTCCAATGCAGAACAAAGTCAGAGTGGCTGAGGTACCGGAATGTCCTCGGTTTGGGGAACCTTTCGCTGATCTAGGAACACCTGACTCCCGGCTCCTTTTCAGCCTAATGCTTGTACTCCTCAGCCCATCCTCTTGCTCAGAGAGAATACTGGTAAACTTGTCCAGCTGCACAAAAGCATTAAGAGTTTAGCAGGCAGTATCTGCATCTCCCTATCTTAGGCCGTTTCCTTAACTCTGGCGAGGTGCTTAGTAGACCTGCTGCTCTTATGACCCAACCTCTTCAGGCCTCATCAGTTTTCAAGAACCAGAAGTCTCTCTTTGGAGACAAAGAGTTATAGTCTTTCTTCCCCAGCCTGTATCCTATAATCTATCCAATCCACTTCTCAGGAGAAGGTGGGGGCAGCTGGTAATAAGGGCCTTTGGGATCTGATGGGTCTGTCTTGGAACACTACCTCCACCACCAACCCAAAGGGGATGACTGGAAGATCACTTACCCTCTCTGAGCCCTTTTTCCCTTTCCTGTGTAATAGGGTCTTTATAAATAAAGCACTATCTCCCCTACCTTAAAAGATGAGCTTCTGCAAACTGCTAGAGTAGGAGAATTTGTCTGTTTTTTTGTTTTGTTTTGGGGGCCATGCCATGTGGCATGCGGCATCTTATTCCCTGGCCAGGGATTGAACCCATGCCCCTTGCCCTGGGAACATGGAGTCTTAACCACTGTACTACCAGGGAAGTCCCCAGAGAAGCAGAATCCGGGTTTGAGGAAATTAAGACCTTATAGAGAATTGGGGGAAAGGAGGGGGCAATATCAGCAATAACCCTATAAAAGGTCTCATGAATACATATTTAAAAGTTTTTTTCCTAAAATAGTTTTAAAGAAGGACAAAATGGCAGTGACATTTAACACATATTAAAACACGAATAACAAGTGCTATCCAATTAACTTCTATTTACCATCCTTTGCTTGTAAGAACATTTTCAACATCTACCCTCCCCCCACCTTATGTTTACAGGAAAGTGCTGGAACATCAGCCTGTAGGTACGCAGATAAAGAGGAGGTTGTTGGTTGGCTTGTTCTCACTTTCAGGGCTCCATCCATATACTCACCGTCTCTCTGTTGGTTTGCTCAGGTATTGGTTTCTCCCATTCCCCAGAGACCCAGGTTCCAGGCACTACAGAGCACCAACCCTGTGCACCATCTGTCTACACTGGTCTGCTCCTTCCCTGGAGCTCCCAGTCTCAGGGAAACACAACCACTTCCCCAGACACCCAAGGAGAAATCTGGGCACTGGCCCTGACCTCCCCCCACCCGCCACGAGCTCCTCGGGCCCAGTCCATCCACAGCACAGTACCCCTGAGTCCATCAGCCTCTGACCACACTCATTCCAGGTGCTATAGCTTAGCTTTCATTACTTACCATTACTTACCGCTGCAATCACTACCTATCTGGCTTCCCCCAGGCCAACCTAGCTATGCAAGGCAGCCAGTGTGGAGACAGATTGGATTCTGTCACTGTCTTTCTTCAGCCTCTCAGGACTCTCTAGTTCCACCCTCCCAGGCCCCGGCCCCATAGACAGCAGTCAATACAGAACACCCTGCAGTCCCCTAATTATTCCTCATACTCTGTGGATGCCCCATGCTTTTCTACATGTGGATCCAATTGCTCAAAACATTTCCTCTACCCCAACCCATCTAACCTGTCTTTCCCCTTAAATGCTCAGCTCAGATGGAACCACTCTGCCTCAGTTTTGTAAAATGAGCATAATAATAGGGTCTACCTCATAGGTGGTTGGAAGGAATCAATGAGTTCACCCGTATAAAGCAATAAGAATTGTGCCTGACAGTGGATAAATGTTAGTTACTATCATCCCCTCCAGGTAGATTTGACCCTGGACCATACTCCCCAGATGAAGTGCTTCCACACTGCCCCACACTTCCCTCATCACAACCCTTCCCATACTGGACTCAGGTGGAATCACTAGACGGCATTCCTTGAGAGCCTGTGCACCCGTGCTAAGTCACTTCAGTCATGTCTGACTCTCTGTGACTCTATGGACTGCAGCCCACAAGACTCCTCTGCCCATGGGATTCTCCAGACAAGAATACTGGAGTGGGTTGTCATGACCTCCTCCAGGGGATCTTTCCCACCCAGGGATTGAACCCTCGACTCTTAGGTCTCCTGCATTGGCAGGCGGGTTCTTTACCACTAGAGCAACCTGGGAAGTCCGCTTGAGAGCCTACCCAGGTCATATGTATCTCTGTACGCGGAGTAGCGCCGGGAGCACTGAAGGGCTACAGTGAATGCTAGTTAAATGAATAAAGATTCAAGTCAACAGGCCCTTTACCACCGCCTGGAAGTCATCCCAGGTGAGTCACAGAAACTTCCTCTTCTGGGACTTCCCTGATCATCCAGCGGTTAGGACTCCACTCTTCTGCTGCAGGGGGCACGGGTTTGATCCCTGGTTGGGGAACCAAGATCTCGTACCTCCCCAGGCTTCTGACAAAACATCCTGAGATGTCTGGGCTTCTGCCCCAGCACTCCCTGACCAGAGACAACCCCGTCAACTCATGATGTTAGTAGCATGACAGAGTGACTCCTTTGCTTAAGAAAGGAAAGAAAGGGGACTTCCCTGGTGGTCCAGTGGTCAAGAATCTGTCTTCCAATGCAGGAGACTCAGGTTTGATCCCTGGTCGGGGAATTAAGACCCTATATGCCTCGCAGCAACTAAGCCCGCGTGCCGCAACTAAGACCCCACACAGCCAAATAAATATTTTTTAAAAATTAAAAAAGAAAAACCATGAAGAGGGAAATGACATAGTCATCACTGTCAACCTTGGCAAATAAACGCTGCTATTACACACTCAAGAACTCGAGCAGCGACACGTAATTAGGCACAGTTTCAATCAGCAGCATGATGCAGTTAGGTGGGAGCGCCAGGGTATGAGTGGCTCATTTGCACTCAGAAGAGATGAGGATGTTGATTTTCATGCAAACACTGTCTCTAAGATTCCCAATTAAACACACACATTAATGTGTTTAAGCCCCTACCTGGGCGAAATACTTTTTCTGAGAAAAGGAGCAGGGAGGTGGTGTGGCTATGTTTCTGAGTGGCAGCAGCAGGTTTATTAGGACTTGTTTTCTGATTATAAAAGTAACATATTTTCATTGTAAACACCTTGGAAAGTATAGAGAACAATAAAGAAGAAAATAAAAATCTATAATAATCTTTTCACACACTTAATCTTATCACCCATTTGATTCACTCTATCTACAGTCAGTAACTCACTCAGTAAATGCTTGCATCTAGTCCCAGGACTTTAAATGTTGTCTTTATGCACATGATTCTCAATTAATATCTCCAGCCTCCTCCTCTCCACCAAGTTCCAGACTAGATGTCAAGGGATAAAGCCCTGTGGGTATTTAGTAGCATCAGAAACTCAGTGTGGCCACAGTAAACCTCTTGCTTCCTACCCTCTCCTCGCAGAACTGTTTCCCCCTCGGATCTTCCCCAATAAACACCACTGTTAGTCACCCAGTTGCTAAACCCAAAATTAGAAGACATCATTCCCTAACCTTCCCACATGTTATCCATCAGCAAGTCTTAACCTTACCTCCAAAAAAATCCCGGTTTCCTATACATCCTCCATCTTTACTGCCATACCCCAAGTGCAAGAAACCAATATTTGTTGCCTGGAATTTTAAAAAATAATTTTATTTATTTGTGGCTGTGCTGGGTCTTCATTGCTGCGTGGGTTTTTCTCCAGTTGGGATGTTTGGGGGCTTCTCATGGCAGTGACTTCTCTTGTTATGAAGCACAGGCACTAGGACACGTGAGCTCAGTAGTTGCAGTTCCTGGACTTTAGAGCACAGGCTCAATAGCTGTGGTGCAAGAGCTCTGCTGCTCCGTGGCATGTGAGATCTTCCTGGCCCAGGGATCAAACCTGTGTCTCCTGCATTGGCAGGTGGATTCTTTACCACTGAGCCACCAGGGAAGCCCTGTTGCCTGGAATTTCATAAGACCATTTCCTAACCCATTTCCTGGCTCTCTCTCTTCTTTGTACAGCAGTCAGAATGATAGCTGGCTATTTCCTTAAGCCAGATACCCAAAAGTAGAATTGCAAAACACAAATAATTAAATGTCTTGATTATATATGTACATGTATCCAAGTCGATTTTCAGAAATCATCTCCTAACAGCCCGTCCCAGCAGTATCTGAGCATCTAGTTCTGAGACAGCATCCCCAGTTGCACCACACACTTGGCCAAGAGCAACCCTGGATCTTTTCATTATTGGCTTGCATTCCTATCTCTGCAATTGACTGAAGCAATGATTCCTGCTTTGATCTTTTCATATCTACATACCAGCACGAATTTTCAGTCTTTGGCACAAATGAATAAAAAATATAATTAACAATATTTTCTTATAATTGAACTTAGTATCTATCTGGAATCCCCATGTTGTCTAATGGTAGTGGTTTAGTCACTGAAGTGTCTGACTCTTGTGACCCCATGGACTGTAGCCTGGCAGGCTCCTCTGTCCTTGGAATTTTCCAGGCAAGCATAGTGAACTTGCCATTCCTTTCTCCAGGGGATCTTCCCAACCCAGGGATCGAACCTGAGTCTCCTACACTGCAGGCAGATTCTTTACCAACTGAGCCACCCGGGAAGCCTCGAACTCAAACCTATTTCATTCTAAATACACTCAATCACTTAGGGGTTTTCTACGCCACCTCTAGTTTAAACTCAGTCAATTTGGACTTTCCCTACCCCTTCCTTCAGCTCATGACCTGAGATTTATCTAAGTTGATAGACAGAGCATGATAGGAGGGACTTTATAGAATCATGGCCCCAGACAGAAAAGGGGGAGTGGGATATGGTTTACAGCTCTCATCTGTCCTGGCTGGAATCTACTAAGAAGAACTTTGTGTTTGATGGTCTTTTTCAGCTGAGATGTCCCCTACCCACCATAAAAGCCAGATGTCAGTGGACCCAAGCAGCCCATGTCTGACCCTCAATAGAGGGTCAGCCATCGCTGGGGATCCTTGGGGATGCAGGGAACTTGCAGACAGTTCTCCATGGCAGCGGGGGCCATCTCAGCCCTCTGTGTCCCGCTGTCATTCCACTTCCACTTCAGTCCCCACACTGCCTCTCGGGGCTTGCGTTTGGGGAGTTCTGACCAGGCCCTTACTGCAGGGTTTCCAAAACTATCCAAGCATTTGATCAGCTCCTGGCCTGGGATTAAGCTCAGAGAGGAGAGGATTAGCGTGGAAAACGTGCAGACACGCTGCAGCCCAGATCCCTTGTCATGGAAGGACTTGCAGCCCAGCTGCAGGGAGTGAGTGAGTCAGCAGATGGTCTCCAGCTGTCAGCTCCTCGGAGATGCAAACAGCCACCTCTCTCAAGGTCATACCCTTCCCAGAGCATCTTGTGCTGAAGACTAAGGTGGAGATGTAAAGGTTCAGCCATTTCACCGAACCCAGAGTCCAGGGGTGAGTGATACTTGCTCCACGGCTCTATCAGGCTTGCATCCCAGTTTACTTCCCCCTTGGCCCAGTGCTGCTTTCTTATCCTTTATTTCTTCGATGCTAATTCTGTGTCAGCATTTTGCACCTCTAACTTCACCTGAGTTTGCTTGTAGAGAACTGATCCAGGAATATTGCTGAGCTGAGCCACGTTTAGGGGTCCCTCTCAGAAATACTCAGATTACTCCACCCCTCTCAGAAATACTGTTACTCCGTTTCCTCTCCTAGAACCCCGTGGTCTCCATACATGTAGCCCGTGAAATCTCTATAGACTCTACACAACTAGACCATTAACTTTTAAAAATATTTTAACATTTATTTTATATATTTTTTATTTTTTATATATCATCACATAATCTCCCCAAATCTATTATAAACATCATAGCATATGGCTCTTGGCACAAGAAAAGCCAAGTTTTTGAAACTCAGAAACCTTTTCTATCAACCTGTTTTCTCTGCCAGGACTTTGAAAAGGCTCTTTGAAACTCAAGATTGAGAACTGATGCCTTTGTTCTTTTTGTATGACTGTAGCCTCCCTTCCTTGAGGCAATGAGCTTAGACTGCCCTAGCTGCTGTTGGAATGATAGAAAGTTCCCATGGTATATTAGAAATGTGGAGGTGGATGTGTGTGGAATATGGAAAATACTTGAGCTAACTCAAAATCTTATGCTAGCTTATTTGCTGAATACCCATAGCCTTTTAAATGCCACTGAAAACAGTTGAAGCTCCAGTCTGTGCTGGTTCTGAAATCCAGACATGGGAGGTGAAGCTACTGAGGTTAGAGTTCCCTAAAATCATAATTGCACTACTTAAAAGCTAAATGATGTTCTATTGAGGACTTGGAAATAACTTTTCTCCTCAAAAAAGATGTGAAGTCATCTGAAAAAGAGTAGCACAGAAAAGAGTAGGGCTCTCTTACAGCTCAGTAGATACATCCTTCAGAAGATGGACTTAGAAATGTTCAAGCTATATCAAAATAAAGAGTTCCAATATTTTTTTTTTTAAAGGGACTTCCCTGGTGATCCAGTGGCTAAGACTCTGCTTTCCCAACACAGGAAGAACTAGATCCTGCATGCTGCAACTAAAGATCCTGCATGCTGCAAATAAAACCCAGCACAGCCAAATAAAAACAAACATTAAAAAAAAGGAGTCCCAGAAGCTGATACAGACAGTCCTACTGGAAAGTCCTTACCTTTGTGTAGGTTGAGGAATGCAAAATGTTTAATCTGTTACAGTGGTGACTCACAGTGAGTCACAATCTGTTCAGTCCCTCCCTTAGAATCCAGACTGGTCCTCTGACACACATTAACCAACAGACTGCAGAGGAAGTGATGCTGTGTGGTTTGAGGGCATAAGGCTTAAGAAGACCTATCTGCTTCCACCTTTATGCTCTTGGGAACTCTGAGCCCCCATGTTGGAAGACTGCCAACACTGCTGAAAAGTCTGTATGGAAAACGCATGAAGAGAGCAGGCCTGAGATTATATGGAAAGGGAGGAGGCCCAATCATCCCAGCATTCCAGCTGAGCTGAGCCCTTACTGACCTGCCAACTGAGAAGGGCCACATGAATGACCTCCAGTCAGTCCAGTAGAACTGTCCTGCTGAGCCCGGTTCATTTTGAAGATGTATGAGAAACAACATAACATATAACAACTTCTGTTTTAAGTTGCTAAGTTCTGTGGTTGTTATTACCTATTCAATTCTCCTTACTCCCTCTGTGCTAATTCCTGGATCACCCAACAACTTCCAGCCCATCCCTGACCCTGAGCTCCTGCCCAGCCACACCGTTCCGACTTTAGGGAAAGAAGGCACTAGTGAAAGACTGGTGAGAACCTTCTTCCTGGCTTGCAGAGGGTTGACTTCTCACTATGTCCTCACAAGGCCTTTCCTCAATGTGTGCATGCAGACAGAGAGCATGCCCTCTGATGCTGCTTCTCATAAGGACACTAATCCTATCGGATCAGGGCCCTGCCTTTACGATCTCCGATCTCCTCAACCATCTGTTTATAGGCCCTGTCTCCAGATACCCTGACTCTGGGGGCTCGGGCTTCTCCACATACAACTTTTGGGGAGACAGAAACATTCAGTCCACAACAATGGGTAAAGGTGCAGATCAGTTAGAAAGCAACAGGGAAGGGAGTGGAGGAAGTGCCTGCCTAGTGGCTGTTTATTTTCTGTGACCTAGCATACAAGACCATCTGTTGATGATGAGTGGGATATAGAGATAGTGGAGACCAGAGGAAAAGCGCAAAGCTTTTGAAAAGAGTAAAGGAAGAAGGAGACAGGACTGTGGAAACCTTGGCCTGGAGGATTGAAAGCCCTATGACAGGTGAAGGCATGGATGTGAAATGTAGCTAACCCAGAACATGGTGAAGCACTTTAATTTGGGAGCCATCAGGGGTTCAGGAACAGGAACACAGGGAAAAAAAGCAGTGAATTTATCCCAGGTAGGAGGAAAGGAAGGAAGGGAGGGGAGAGAAGAGAAGGCGTGTGGGTAGGTATGTGGTTGTGGGTGTGGGTGTCTGGAGTTGGGGATGGGATGAGGGAGTTGAAAGTTCATGGGCTCCAGGCTAGGTTAGGAAAGGAGCAAAAATGAGATGGAATCAGAAACTTTGGGATAAAAGTAAAGAGAGGGGGCTTAGGAGTATCTGAAAAATAGCCTTTCATTTCCCAAGGACTCATGAAGATTAATGATTCTATTTGCGTCTAAACCTGACAAAGCTGGGTTTGGTAGCAGTTTGGTTACCTTTCAGACTTGGTGCCTTTCTTTCCTAGGATGGTCTGCCTAGCTCACACCCTCATCTGGTGGATCATTTTTGTTACAAAGCCACAGAGATAATGGGAAATTTGTATGAAATTGTATTTATAAAGACAGGCTCCTCAAGAAAGAATAATTGAGAATTTCACCAACTGAAAAAGACACATTTCCTTAGAGAGAGATGATTACTTGAGGTATCTGTGATATGACTCTCATATGTCAGTGGTGGGAGAATTCTCCCAAATGGTCCCCAGTTGTGTCCACAGCCCTGGCATAGCTTTGGGGCCACCAGCTCAGCCCCTCCTAGCTATGTGACCTAGGGCATTTAAATCAACTTTCCTGAGCCTATTTCCTAACCTTGAAAATGACTTCCCTTCCAGGGCTGTCATGTGGGCAGAATGAGACAACGGATATGAAATCCTGCAAGGGTTAGTCACTAATTACTTGGTGGAAGTAAGTGTCCCACCATTCCAGATTACTTGAAGGCTGATTTTTTTTTTAAGAGCAGACTTTCCTGGAGGATGATCTGGGAAAGGCTTACTCACTGCTTTAAAGGAAGTTCCTTCAGGTTCCATTCAGGTCTACTGAGGAAAACTGAAGTATAGTGGAGTCCACGAAGCTTTCTGTCCATGTCAGAAGCAGCTCCTGGGTCGGCGGCCATGGTTCTCAAGGCTTACCATGCTTCACAGTCACCTGGAAGGCTTGTTAAGCAATAGATGGCCACGTTCCTCCTCCAGAATTTCTCAATCAGCACCCAGGGTGGAGCTCGAGAATTTCCACATATAGCAAGTTGCCAGGTGCTGCTGCTTTGGTTCCGGAGCCCACACTTTGGAATCATCACTGATCAAAAATAACCACAGCCCTGATCCCAGGTGTGGCTCCCCATGTGGCCTCTCTTGTGGAGACACCAGCTCTGCTTCCTGCTAGCAGAGGAAGACATTCTGCATTTCACAGATTAGTAAGGACCCTTTGCCCTTGTTTCCCAATCAGTGGTCAGAAGTGAAAGTCACTGGCTCTTAGTGATTCAACTTGAGAGCTGGCTTGGTCAGTGGTCCAGGGAAGAGGGTTTAACCACACACCTAAATGAATGGGTTTGATCAATAATTAAATGAGCTGTTCCTGGCATGATTGTGATGGTGAACCCGTGGTCACGCCGCCCGGTGAAGGAGGCAGTTAGGAGCGGTTTTGCTTGTTCATGCTGGGTTCAAAAGGGCTTCAGGGAGCTAAAAACTGAGCCAGACAGAATAAAAATAATTTTTAAAGAAGGAAACCAGCCCTACTGAGAGGTAATGGTGAAGGGACTATAAAGTGTTACTAAGGGTTGGCTTCTAAACCTCCTTCTCATACTTGGGAGTTGCCAAACTTACAAACTTGAGTCCAACTCCCACAAAAGAGACTGAAACTGCCAGGCACTTGCCTCCTGGCCCTTCCTGGCATTTACAGGACCTAATGGAGACTCTGTCCGTGTGTACACTAACTTCAGACTCCACCAGAAGTTAAGGACCCAAGAAGCAGGCATCACCAAGAATCCACCCACCAATAGGCAGGACAACACTGAGTGTCTAGAAGCATCTGGGGCAGCAGTCCAAGACACCCCACAAGCTACAGGTGGTTTCAGGTATATGAACCATGGTACCCAATGCCTAGGGAAGGCTGCACTGGTGCCTCCACCAGACCAGTGCTGTGCCTGCTGGCTGCAGCCTGGTGTCAGAGGGATGGGGGTGGGGGTATTTTTTGTCTCTTTTTATTTTATAACTTTTGCTCCAAGTTAAGAACCCTGTGCAACTCAGAGTATGTTCCAAATAAACTCTTAAATCAAAAACACTAATTTTGAGTTCTGCTCTTTCATTTTTCAGTCACTTTGAACAAATCTCTTAGCCTCTCCAAACCATAATTGCTTAAACTGAAAATGTTGTTTAGTGGATAAGTCATGTCTTTTGTGATCCCATGGACTGTAGCCCACCAGGCTCCTTTGTCCATGGAACTTTCCTGGCAAGAATACTGGAGTGAGTTGCCATTTCCTTCTCCAGAGCATCTTCCTGACCCAGGGATTGAACCTGAGTCCCCTGCGATGGCAGATAGATTCTTTACCACTGAGCCACCAGGGAAGCCCAAGCTGAAAACAGAGAAGAGTAATTTCTACATAAAGGAAGAAGGGGAGTAAAATGAAATAAATATGTGAAAATGCTTTGAAAACCATATCATATTATAAAAATGTGAATTACTACATTTATATAAATACGGGCTAACACCCATGCCCTCTCTATGACAAGGGCTATATTTTGGCCCTTCCTCCAAATTAGTGAGCCTTTTCCTTCTCTGTGCTCATCAGTAACTCAAAGCATATCTACTTAAAGCATTTTCACAATGAATTTTAATTAGCTGTTTACTAATCTATCCCATTGGACTATAAGTTCCTCAAGGGTAGAATAATTAAACCTTTTATTTTCCTCTGATGTCTACCAGTACATAGTAGGTTCATAGTCATTGTCAGTTGCCTGAAAAAAAATTAAAATTTGCTGGGGCCTCCATGAGTATACCAGGAAGCTTATAGCTCAGATGTAACTCTCGCTTTCTTCCTTTGCAGCACTTTTTGAATCTGTAGCAAAATACCCCAATGGACAAAGGGAGCAACTGGATGGAATACGCTCCCGGCGAAGCTCCTACAGGTACAAATGATGGACACAGAGGAGGAAATGCGTCTTAATTGGTAGCGTGAAAAACATTTCCCAGGTGCTCGACTGGGTTGTAAGTGCCATCTGTCCTGCCACAGAGGATTAGAGGGAAGAACACCTTGCTCTGGGTTCTGGGGATGGTGTAGGCATCGAGGGGAGTGTTGATATTAACTTGTCTGTGCTCTGCCTGGATAATTGCAGGCGAGGGAATCTGTCCGGGGTTTCTTATCTTGAAATCAAACGGATGATGCAGTGGCAGGTTTCCCGTTCCCAGGTGTTCAGCTGCACTTGTTACAGGGCATTCGGGGAAGAATTAGAATCCAACGACTTCTGGCCTATTCTGAAAGGTTCTGGGTCAGTATGTGTGCTCAGTCGCTCAGTTGTGTCCAAATTTGTGTGACCCCCATGGCCCACCAGGCTCCTCTGTCCATGGGATGTCCCAGGCAAGAATACTGGAGTGGGTTGCCACTTCCTTCTCCAGGGGATCTTCCTGACCCAGAGACAGAACACGAGTCTCTCTCCTCTCCTGCACTGGCAGGGGATTTCCCAGCACTGCGCCACCTGGGAAGCCCTCTGGGTCAATCTACTCCATGTTATTTGATGCCTAATCTTTCAAGGGAATGAGAAATAAAATTTACTTCTTCATTCTGGCCCTGTCTTCTCTTAGACATCTTCTTTTACTTATTTATCAACTCCATAATTACTGAGTTCCCATGAAGGGGCCAAGCTCTGTGTTGGGTCCTGGGGACTCTAAGGAAGAGATGACAAGTTTTTCTGAACTCAGGAAGCTCACTTTCTTGGAAGGGATGTGGGGAGGGCGTCAGACATGTAAACAAAATACAACACAATGTAATAAGTGGATATAATAGATTTACAAAGAATCCTGGGGAGAAAAAGAGAGGGATATATACATACATTCATATATGATATCTGATGGCATTATTAGCTAAAAGATTCCTGGAACTTTCAGCTACTTTGGCCAATAAATCTTTTTGTGTAAGCTAGTTTGCTCTCAGTTTTAGGCATTTCCAATAATACAGGAATCATAGGAGGGCTGGGTGCACCAGAGAGGATGTTGCATGCCATGAAAGAACAAGGCTTGTCTTTGGGATGTTGAGGTAACTGATACAACTGCACTTTCATCATATGGTCCATATGATTCTAAACATGGACAAGAACCCCTGCTTTAAAGAGTACCCATCTATTGGTATCTGGCAAATCCCAATTTAGATCCTTCATTAAAGCAGATTTTTTCAAAAACTTTATACTCATCACACTCACCCTATGGAAATAAGCTTAAGAAGTTTTAATCCTATATCCTTGGCTTTCAACACCGATATGTTTCTTGAAAGGAGGCCTAAACAATTTATCTAAGTATTCTTTCTAAAATAAGGGAATTCCTTTCTTTAAACAAATGATGGCACCTGGGTTGGGATAATGTTTCTCCTTGGTACCCACAAATGAATTAATGGGTAAGGAATACATATACATCAATATTATTGCTCGGAGTATTTTGGGGAGGGCAGCATTATACACATTGATGAATATTAAGATGTTAATGCCCTTTTGTCTAATTCATGTGTAAACCTGATGTCTGGTACTGCATAAAGTAATACTTGGGACTTCCCTGGTAGTCCAGTGGTTAAGACTCTGCACTCAAAATGCAGGGGGCATGGGTTTGATCCCCGGCTGGGGAACTAAGATCCCACATGCCGAATAGTGCAGCCTAAAAATAAAAGGTTTTTTTTTTTTTTTTGAAAAAAGTAAAACTCAACGAGGTACAGCAGCCGCATGTTCAGTAAAACAGTAATAAAAGAACGACATTTACTTACTGCATAACGTCTCTGTGTCCAGCTCTACTCCGTGTGCTTATATGCTTGACTCAATTCTGTTGTTGAAAGAACCCTGTGGTAATTATGGTCATCCCATTTTAGAGATGAAAAAACTGAGGCCCCAGGGCATTTAAATCATTTGCCTGCAGCTAGCGGAAGTCAGGATGGGAATCCAGGTGTTACCTTTCAACACACTCACCTCTCTGCCTCTCCAATTCCCTTATTAGTTCCAAATTCACCCTCAGTGTTTGCTTCTGGGCAAGTGAGTTTCTGGCTCTTTCAGGGTCTACAGTGGAAGGTGATCTTTTGGCAAAGAAGTCTGAGGGAAGGGAGGGGATAGCCGTTTGGAAGGTTGCCCGGTGAGCCACATGGGACAAGGCTGAAGCTACTGGAAGCATTTACTCCTGAGGGGAGAAAGGGCATGATGACTCTTCCCCAAACATCCTAAGTCCTTCACTTGAGTACTTAGGACAGTGGTCCCCAACCTCTTTGGCACCAGGGACGTTTTGTGGATGAAAATTTTTCCAAAGACCAGGGGGTGGAGGGGGGTGGCTTCAGGATGATTCAAGTGCATTACATTTATTGTGCCGTTTGTTTCTATTATTGTTACATCAGTTTCAACCTCAGATCACCAGGCATTAGATCCTGGAGGTCGAGGACCCCTGTTTTAGGAGGCAAACCTAGGACAGTGGTGGAGAGTTCAATAAGAACCTTCTAAGACCAGCGATCAAGAGAATGGGCTGAACAACAAGGAGGTGACCTAAGGAGTTCAGATCCAGATGTCAGTTCGTGGGAAAGAGGAAGTACTCTGGTCTCAGAAAGACTGGGGTTGGTCCAACTCTGCCACATCTGAGCTCTGCAACCTAGAACAGATGATTTACACTTCCTGTCTCCTTCCTCATTATATATTAATATCTTAATAATACCTATTCTGCAGGCTTGTGAGAATTAGAGGTAATACATATTCAGAGCTGCCACAGAGCAATGGAAATAATACTACGATAATGGTTGCCATAGATTGGACATCTCTCTTAGCTGTTTTAGATTCAAGAATCCAACAGCAAGAGTGGAGCCCTGAAATATATTACCTGTAGAGATCCCTCCAGGGTAAAGAGAGCTTTTGTAATCATCACTTCCCAAAATGTGGAAAGAGAGCAGCACTGATGGGAGGACAGGGGAAGTATTCCACAGGAAGTTTTTTTCTTGCTGCATGCTGTGTTGTGGGAGGGGTCGGAGAGATTCCCCTATTATGTATATTTCATCTCCAATAAGAGATAGGTTTGCTCTGACGTAACCGCAGGGAGCCCGTTATTTACCCTCAATCCCTGTAAAATTCTCACTACTGAGTTTACAGTTGATTGATTGTTCATTCCACATACTATAATTGCTTCATTAGAGGCTTCAGATGGTTCATTGTGTTGGCAACTTCCTGTAAAACTGTCTGCACAATCAGGGCCAGACACATGCCACTTGAGTCATCAGGAACTGAAGCATTTGTTTGTTTGTTTGTGTGTATGTGTGTGTGTGTTTGCAAAAGGCAGCATATTACAGGGGGTTTAATCCTGAGGCTGGGTACTACCCTGCCAGCTGTGGGGGCAGCACAGGGGCAAACAGATCTACATGATCTCAATCACTGCAGGGCCAAAATTACCATCCTTTTATTTATTTTGACGGTACCACATGGTATCTGGAAACTTACTTCCCTGGCCAGGGATGGAACCCGTGTCCCCTGCATTGGAAGTGTGGAGTCTTATCCACTAGACCACCAGGGAAGTACCAGCATCCATTTATTAATGACTCCCTGATTTATAGCTCCAGCCCCATGTGTCTCAGGAACTTCGGAACGAGATAGCCAAACACCTCAAGATAGCCGCCACCCTTGCTTGGATTGCTCCATGGGCATCTCCAACCAACGTCCCTGATACTGAATTTCCAATCCCCACTGCATCCACACCCCCAACCCTCTCCTCTCCTATCTCCATCTCAGTAGATACCACCATCCATGCAGCCACAGAGTCTCTGGTCATCGTCCACCTGGCCTCCAATTCCCTCATGCTTACACCTAATCACCAAACTAGATCAGTTCCTCTTTCTGCTCCATTTTTTTTGTCAGTGGGCGCTCCCTCATTTCCATGGTCACTTCGTGGTCTAAACTTCCATTATTTCTTCCAGGGATACAGCAACAGCCTCTTCTATTTGAGCTCCCTCCAGCCCACAGGAGTAGAAAGTGAAAGTGAAGTCGCTCAATCGTGTCCGACTCTTTGCGACCCCATGGACTGTAGCCTACCAGGCTCCTCAGTCCATGGAATTTCCCAGGAAAGAGTACTGGAGTGGGTTGCCATTTTCTTCTCCAGGGGATCTTCCCAACCCAGGGATCGAACCCGGGTCTCCTGCATTGCAGGCAGACGCTTTACCGCCTGAGCCCCCAGGGAAGTCCACAGGAGCAGAGCCATCTATTAAAAACTCAAGCCTGATAACATCACCACCATATTGAAAACCCTTCAGAAACTTTCCAGGAGGCTTCCCTGGTGGCTCAGTGGCAAAGAATCTGCCTGCCAATGCAGGAGACACAGGTACAATCGCTGGTCCCAGAAGATCCCACATGCCCAGGAGCAGCCTGTGTGCCACAACTATTTGGACCTGTGCTCTAGAGCCTGGGAGCCACAGCTGCTGAAGCCCTCATACCCTCGAGCCTGTGCTCTGCAACGAGAGACGCCACTGCAGTAAGAAGCCATCACCCTGCAACCAGAGAGTAGCCTCTGCCCGCCACAGCCAGAGAAAAAGCCCAAGCAGCAACGAAGAACAGTCCAAAATGAATAAATAAAACTTTCCAGTGTCCTCAGGGAAAAATTCTTAACTGACCATGTTACACCTGGTTATACCTTTTTCTTAGCACCTTGTATTCCTTCCTCTTCTTCTTCTTCAAAAAAAATTCCTTATTCTTCAGAATCTTCCTCATTCCCTGATGTCAGGAGCTGTGTCTTTCTTGTTCACCACTGATTAACCCCATGATTAGCGGGCTGCCGGCAACAGAGAGACAGACATGACTAGTGACTGAGCAACAACCACAACCACAGAGAAGGAGCTGAGGAACTATCCACTGACCTGAGACACGAAAGAACGAGAAGGTGTTTCTGTGAGCTGGCTTTTCACCCCTTTCCCCTTTCACCCCTTGAAGGGTGGAGAGAGGAACACTTCAAAAACCAAATGGAAAAACTTAACAAATCCAATCACCCTGCTGCTGCTGCTGCTAAGTCGCCTCAGTCATGTCCGACTCTGCAACCCCATAGACGGCAGCCCACCAGGCTCCCCCCTCCCTGGGATTCTCCAGGCAAGAACACTGGAGTGGGTTGCCATTTCCTTCTCCAATGCATGAAAGTGAAAAGTGAAAGTGAAGTTGCTCAGTCGTGTCCGACTCTTTGCGACCCCATGGACTGCAGCCCACCAGGCTCCTCCGTCCATGGGATTTTCCAGGCAAGAGTACTGGAGTGGGGTGCCATTGCCTTCTCCCCAATCACCCTGAGGATGGGATATAAGGCCCCTCACAATTGTGCTTCTCCAGCCTCAGCTCCCCCAGATTCTACACTCTTCTCCCACATCCACCACAGGTCTGTGCTCAGTGCCAGGAATTTTCTTTGCTCCCCAAACACCACATCTCATTCAAGACCACCACTGCTTTTCATATTATATTCCTCTGCCAAGAAGGTCTTTTCCCTCCTTCCTTTCCTGGGGAAATCTGATTCACTCTTGAGAAGTCATATGGTCAATGACCATATCTCCGGCCCCCCAGGTAAAGACAGCTGCTCCTCTCTTAGTCTGCTTGGGCTGCCATAAAATAATGCAATAGACTGGGAGGCCTGAGCAGCAGATAGTTAATTCTTACAGTTTGGGAGTCTGGGAAGTCAAAGATCAAGGTGCCTGCATGGTCAGACTCTGGTGAGAACCCTCTCCCTGGCTTGCCTTTTTGCTTTATCCAAACACGGTGAGGAGAGAACAAGCTCCCTGGGGTCTCTTATAAGGGAGCTAATCCCATCATGAGGGCCCCACCCCTACCCTACCTGCACAATTTACTATGTGATCATTATAATGGCTATGAATATCTAGCACTTGCTATAGACTTCATATTCTTTATTTCATTTAATTCTCACACTATACCAAGAGGGTGGTACTTTTGTCCCCATTTTAGGAATGAAAAAAAAAACAGTTTCCAAGTGCCCAAAACTAGACAACCACCAAGTAGTGACCTCAAGCCTGGAATTGGGGCTGCTGACCCTGCAGCTAGGATTTAACCACTCTCCCATACGGCCTAGACCACCACTTGGTGAATGTTCTGTATAGGGACAGATAGACAATATTTTGAACTACCTGGGCCATACATTCTCTGTAATAACTATTTAGTCCTGCCACTGTATGCAAAAGCAAGCAGCCACAGACAGTACATACATGAATAGATATGGCTGTGTTTCAATACAACTTGATTCATGGACTCCAGAATCTGAATTTCATATAGTTTTCAACGTGTCACAAAAATGTTCTCCTCTTGATTTTTCTTTCCAACCACTTAAAAATGTAAAAACCATTCCCAGCTCACAGGCTACACAAAGACACCTCGTTTGTTGATCCCTAGCCTAAACAACTCCAAGTTCAATAGTAAATATTTGTTTGCGATATCTTGCTTCTCCAATACCTCCTGTCCCATAATTGTCATTCCGTATCTCCAATAGCCTTCTTAACATTTCCCATCGCAGTGTCTTTTAACCCGTTATTCCCTCGGCCTGGAACGTGTGTCCCCCATAGAGCAACAGGGCTTCTTCCTCAGGTCCCTTCCCAAATGAGGCTTTGTCAGCGAGGTCATCTCTGGCTGCCCTGTGTAAAGCTGTCACAGCCCTCATCACTCCTTCCCTCCTTCATCCTGCTTTATCTTTCTCCTTAGCACTCATCACCCTCTATCCAACCGCATACCTTCCCCACTTATCCTGTTTATTATCTTACCTCCACTAGAATGTGAGCTACAAGCAGGCAGGGCCTTCTGTTTTGTTCACAAATGGAAACCCAGAACCTAGAAGGATATGTAACCTAGTAAGAGCTAAATAAATATTTTATCAATCTATTCATGCACCTACAGTCATCCATGAACATCTAGCACAGAGGAGATTCTCAAAAATAAAAGCCTAGGGACTTCTTTGGTGGCCCAGTGGTTAAGACCCTGTGCCTCCAATGCAGGGGGCACAGTTTGATCCCTAGTCAGGGAATTAAGGCCCCACATGACCCGTAGCAGAGCCAAAAAAAAAAAAAAAAAGCTTGGACAAATAGAGAAGGTATGTATCTAGTTTCTCCTGAGATCTTCCATTTTAGGGTTTGTGGAAAAATCTCATTTCCCATGGAGTTTGCACAGGATGAAAACAGGCCCTTTCTCTTCCCTCTGGCCTCCCTGTGAAGCACTGATCTGTGCTGAGATTTCTTTGAGGCATGAACTCCTGACCCTGTTCCTTCTGGAATGCCAAGCCGGAGACGCTTGGGGAGGAGGCAGGACGTGACTGGGGCCTGGGCATCAGCCCCAGACGGGAGCAGCAGATGGAGCCCGGGACAGCTCAATGAGGAAGGCACAGAATCCTGGCAGAGGAGGGGCAAGGTGAGTGCCAGGGCTCCTGGGCGGGCTGGCAGAGGAGGACGGGCTTCTTGTTAAGTTAATTGAGGTAATTTTTGCTGCCACCTCTTGGATAGTGACAAAATTCTCCTTCCAGTCACTGATCGCATCTCTGACTCCTGCCTCGTTCCATTGTACAGAGATAGTGGTCTAAATTTAGCTTCATTTATTTAGCTATTCCTTAAAACGTTGTCACTTAAAAAATAATTATAGGATTTCTCTGACAGACTCTGTAATACATGGAGTGCACCAAATTACAGGTATAATTTGGAGATCCAAGTGGGATCGCCAAATAAAATTGATAGCAGTGGCCTAATTCCAGAGTCATCCACGTGGCCACTGGAAAGACTGTGTTCCTTAGACTCCTCTGTTTAAACTGCGTAGTAAGCTGAGAGGGTGAAGGAATGCAAAGAAATGAAAAGAAGTGGTCTCCAGCCCCAGGCATGGATCCTGGGGAAAGTCCAGTCTTCCTTCTGCTTGGCAGAGCTGGGAAGACCACCCAGGCTCCCAGAAAGTCAGACACGCTCCCCACAAGTGCAGAAGAAGCCAGGTTGAGCCCCTGCTCTGTCTCTCCACCCAGAGAAGAGCCTGACATAGGTGACCTCTGGGAGACGGCTTTTATTCTTCTCTTAAAAAAAACGAAAAATAAAAAAATTCTTCTGGATTTTCTGTGATTGTGAACTGCAGAATCCAAAGTCAGTCTCTCAAGGGAAAAATGATGCCCTGAAGGAAAAGAATGGGTCCCTCTGGGGAGTGAAGACCCCACTCAGTGAAGTCCTGGTGGACATAAAAGCCAGGGGAGATGAGTAATTCTGTTTTCGATTCATTTCACAAATGGTACTTCGTTCCCACTTTGGTACCATCTCTGGGGACCTGCGGCAAAACAGTGCAATAAGGGTGATCTATTCAGCCTAAAACCTTACAGAAAAGCCCAGGAAGGGCAAAAAGGGCCCAGGGAGTAACGTTGGAGTAGTGGTTGGGCCTAGAGGATGGCACTGCCTGGCTGGTGAGCAGTGATGTCTGCGGATTTTAATCACACTTTTCACAGGCTGTTCATCTTGGCTTTCCAGGGTGGCGTAGGGGTCTCTCTGATCATATATCTTTCCCTAGGTTGCTGGATGGAGGCTAGGGTCCCAGGCTGTAACTAACCCTTCCAAGGTTCACCCTGGCACACTTGAGGGCTCAGAACGCCTCCAGCCCTCAGACCCAGCTGGTCCACTTGGAAGGGATTATCTTGGCTCTTCACTCCAAGCTCTGTATTTGTCAGAGTCACTGACTCAAGCCCGAGCAGGTAAGTGACTTGTCTCAGACCACAGAGCAAAGCTGAGGCCATGTTGTGAAAAGGAACCAGGTCTCCATGTCTCAGTCCAGGGCTACCATGCGTCAAGCAACTCGTGGGCCAGTGGGAAGAACACTGGCTTTGGAGCCAGATGTTCTTAAACCGGAATCCAGACCCTGCCACAGAGGCACGGGTAGGTCTCTCAATGCCGCTGTTTGCCCATCTGTAAAGTGGGGATGCTCATCTCCGCTGGGCCTCCTGCCCCGTGCGGTTATCAGAATCAAATGCTCCAACCCCAGAGAAAGTGTACTGTAAAGAGTAAAGTGCCAGGTGAGTACTGCTCACTGCCATAGTTTCTCATCCGTGATTCTCATGCCAAAGGGGCCCATCCCGCCGGCTTCAGCGCCCAGCAGAACAGTGTGTATGGACGGGAATGGTGACCAGGGAGGGTGGAGGCCCAAATGCCTCTTTAAAAAAAAAAATTTTTTTTTATTTATTAAAAAAAATTTTTGACGTGTACACACTGCGGTATTTATTTATTTATGGCTGTGCTGGCTCTTTGTTGTTGCGCACGGGCTTTCTCTAGTTGCAGTGCGCAGGGCTTCTCATTGCGGTGGCTTTTCTTGTTGCGGAGCACGGGCTCTAGGCTTGTGGTCTTCAGTAGTTACAGCACAGGGGTTTAGTAGTTGGGGCACACAGGCTTAGTTGCTCCGAGGTGTGGATTTTCCCAGACCAGGGATCAAACCTATGTCCCCTGTGCTGGCAGGTGGATTCTTATCCACGGCGCCACCAGTGCGTGCGTGCTAAGTTGCTTCAGTCCTGTCTGACTCTTTGCAACCCCGTGGACTGTAGCCTGCCAGGCTCTTCTGTCCATGGGATTCTCCAGGCAAGAATACTGAAGTGGGTTGCCATGCCCTCCTCCAGGGGATCTTCCCAGCCCAGGGATCGAACCCATGTCTCTTATGTCTCCTGCGTTGGCAGGCAAGTTCTTCACCATTAGCGCCAGGGAAGTCCCCAAATGCCTTTTGATCGTGTCCACATGACTGTGCCACCTCAAATATTGCAGCAGGTCCATAACAGGACACAGCATTGTCATCTCTGGGAAGGATCATTCATGGGTCACTGAAGGCATGAACCTGCTGGTATGTAGGGCGGGGCTACATTCCCCAACTCCTCCTGGGTCCTGTTATTTCCAGGCTATAGAGATTCTAGCTTCTAAATCTCCAAGAAGCACTCTGCTCTCCCTCTGCTTGGCCACGTCCCAGTTCTCCCTCCCTGCAGGGCTCTGTTATGTTACTGCGCTGTCGTCCTGACCAGGTTCTCATCCACCCAACCCACCCTCCACCCAGAGCCATTCAATCAGGCCGTGCCAATTCCCTACTAAAAACCCATTAAGCATTTCCCTCTGACCTTCAGCACAAAATCCCAGCCTTTTATCTCCCTCCCAGAGCACTTTCTGAGGGGCCAGACTTCACTTTCCAGCCCCCTCTCCTGCAGCTGCCCACCCAGCAGCCCTATCTATGCTCCAGGCACTTTGGTCTGCGCTCAGTTCTGAGAAACCTTCTGGGTGTTTTCATGTCTTTGCACTGCTCTTCCCTCTGGCAGGGAGACTATCTCCTCTACATTTATCCTTTAAGTCTCCCTTGGGAGGCACTCCCCCCAGAAGCCCTGGCCGCCCAACTGACTTCAGGTAGGTGCCCCCCTCCCCTGCCATGGCAGCTCATGCCCACCTCTTTCCCAGCACTGACCACCAATCCTGAACCATTACCGCCTGGTTTTCTCTCCTACCAGAATACAAGCGGCGTCTCGTCTCCTTCAACTTCCACTTTCCAGGGCCCAGAACAGTGCCCGTGGTCCTTAATCAGTGTCTGTGGACTGATATGGTAAAAGTAATAACACACACCAAACATTTACTGAGGACTTAGACAGCCAGGCACCATGCTAGGTATGCACATTATATCATTTAACCCATACAACAACCCTAGTTGGTAACTAATTCATATTCCCATTTTACAGATAAGGAAACTGAGGCATGGGACTGTGAAGGGTCAAATGTTTCATCAATGGAGAATAGAGCCCACAGCTAATTCATGAATGAAGCAATGAATGAGGAAACTGTGAATCCAGGGGGCAGAGTGACTCAAGTTCCTGCCCAGAATTATGAAGGGACTACATTCCAGCGGCAACAGGGACCATGTGATCCTGAGTAAAAGTCACAGGAAAGGAAGTCTGAATTCACCACGGGAACTGGAAGACTACCAGGGCTCATTACAAGTAAAGAATCTGCCTGTAATGCAGGAGATCCAGGTTTAATTGCTGGGTCGGGAAGATCCCCTGGAGGAGGAAATGGTAACCCACTCCAGTATTTCTACCTGGAGAATTCCATGGACAGAGGAGCCTGGTGGGCTACGGTCCATGGGGTTGCAAAGAGTCAGACACAACTGACACTTTCATTTCACAACTCTGAAACTAACCAGCCATCCCACAACTCTGAAGGCCTGAAGTTACCATATTCCTAACGAAAATGAGGGGAGAGAGGTTTCCCTCATTCGTTTTCCTTTCTGCCAGCCCCGTTCCATCCTCCTCACCCTCCCTCACCCCCACCCCTAGTCCACCGAGCGATTCCCAGCAGCACGAGCCTCCCTGGCAGCCGGAAGAACCACAAACCCCACCCCTCCCTTCACTTACCACCCCCCCATCCCAGGCTATGCCCAGCACACATGAGGGCAGAAAATGTTTTGAAATCTGTATGCGGCAGAGGTTGGGAAGGTTGGAGAGAGCAATTTTTGTTTCACATCATTCCTTTGTATAATGTTGTATCCCTCTGACAAGTCCGCATAATACAGCTGAACTTCACCAATTGCTGCCTTAAGAGAAAACAGTGAAGACCTATCTTTAATGTCAAATGAACAATGGGCAACCTTCCAGAGGAGGAAAATGACTTGCTTTGAAAGAGTTGGAGAAGAAAAGTGCAAAATGTTCCCAGCTTAACGGGAGGGGGGAAGAAAGTCAGCAGCTGTGTGTTGGCACATTGGCTCCCCGGCTGCAAGCCCAGGGCGGCCTCCGCCAGCCTCCCCTGGCAGGCGGGCCCACAGGCTGAGCAGGGAGCCTCTGAGCTGGGGTGGGGACAGACAGTGGCTGTTTGTTCCTGGGGAACACTGGGCCAGCTGCCTTCAGCCCAGGTGTGTCTGCGGGTACTTACACACTTGGATGTAGGGCTCTCCCTTCGAAGACAAGGGACCCCTGAAAGTGTGTGTGGAACCCCCTGGAACCTCAGCCACTGGTTCTCCATCTTCTGCTGGAGCTTTCTGTTCGCACCTCATGGCTTCCCAGGTGGTGCTAGTGGTAAAGAACCCACCTGCCAATGCGGGCGACCTAAGAAACGCGGCTTCTATCCCTGGGTGGGGAAGATCCCCTGGAGGAGGAAATGGCAACCCACTCCAGTGTTCCTACCTGGAGAATCCCATGGGCGAAAGAGCCTGGCAGACTACAGTCCATGGGGTCGCAGAGAGTCGGGCATGACCAAAGCATCTTAGCACGTTCCCTGTGAGTAGCCACTTTCACTAGGCACTGAGATTTTGACCAACATTGCTACCAAGGCTTGGCACGGGGAAGGTTCATAGCAATACAGGCGTACCTCAAGAAACAAGAAAAAAATCAAATAAATCAACTAACTCTACACCTAAAGCAACTAGAGAAGGAAGAAATGAAAAACCCCAGGGTCAGTAGAAGGAAAGAAATCTTAAAAATTAGGGCAGAACGCTCTTTCTTTCTTTCCGCTATTATGTTTCTGATTTATTTTTAAAATTTGTTTAAATTTATTTTTAATTGGAGGATAATTGCTTTATAATGTTGTGTTGGTTTCTGCTGTACCACAAAGTGAATCATTTCCCTGTAGGACATTATCCTGTAGGAAATGTGTCAATTTACATGATTTTTCCTCTATTAGGTGATGATTGTCTCAGGGGCAGGGACTTTGTCTTGTTCATGTAAACATGCACATAAACATGTACACATACACATATGAATTCACATGAACATGGACCAAGTTCAGGGACTGGCATATACTATGTGTTCAATAAATGCTTGTAGATTAGAGGGTCTAAAACTCAACTTCTCCGTCCTGAGAAATTCTAGCAAACTAGAATTACCCAAGGAATTAAAAACAAAATAAGACAAAACAATGACAGCATCCACATCACCTTGGAACTCCAGACCAACTGAATCAGAAACTCTGGGAGGTGGGGTTTAGCTACTGGGGCTTTTATGAGCCCTCTAGGTCAGGGGTCTCCAACCTCCTGGTGGAGGCCCTTCATCACTAAGCATCACTATCTGAACAATCCCCCACATCACTCGAATTACTGCCTGAACCATTCTCTACTCCTCCACCCCCACCCACCCTCCTGGAAAAACTGTCTTCCGTGAAACTGGTCTCTGGTTCTAGAAAAGGTTGGGGACTGCTTCCCTGTGCTATGCTGTGCTTAGTTGCTCAGTCATGTCCAACTCTTGTGCGACCCCATGGACTGTAGCCCACCAGGCTCCTCTGTCCATGGGGATTCTCCAGGCAAGGATACTGGAGTGGGTTGTCATGCCCTCCTCCAGGGGATATTCCCAACCTAGGGATCAAACCCAGATCTCCCACATTGCGGGAAGATTCTTTACTGTCTGAGCCACCAGGGAAACCCATGAAAACTGGAATGGGTAGCCTATCCCTTCTCCAGGGGGTCTTCCTGATGCAGGAATCAAACCGGGGTCTCCTGCATTGCAGGTGGATTATTTACCAGCTGAGCCACCAGGGAAGCCCACTGCTGCCCTCGGTGATACCATTATAAGTTGTTTCCTTTGTCTAGAAACTCAAGGCTAAATGACACATTAAATCCTCCCCACCAACACATCATACATGGTGGTGAAGAAAGAGCAAGAGAGCTGCAATGAAGAGCTCCCTCTTAGAAAAACAGAGTGGGGAGCAGAATCTTCTGATCACGAGGTGGAGCATTTACACTAACACATGTATGGATGGGGATAACAGGACAGTGGACAAAGATAACCGGGACACTTCCACCCTGTGATGGAGGCCAACCTGGCCTCCCCTGGTCCTCCCCAGACAGACTTGTCTGTTGACCCTGCAGCCATTGCTAAGAGGGCCACTGGATGGTTTTCCCTTCTCGGGGCTGTTCATTTCTTCCTAGTTCATGGGGCTGGAGATGCCCTTGATCACTTTGTTGCAGATAATCGTTTGTCAGGCTTTGTGTTTTTCAGGCATTACAATTTTCTAAAACCTTAATAAGATCTTGGTTGATTTGCAGCCAGTCAAATTCAAAGTCAGAATTATGCGTTCTTGAATCTAGACCACTGTCTGAAGGCTCCAGGCCCTTAGTAGCAGGCCTTCCAATTCTATCCATCTTCCTAATGATACACTGGGGTGGGTGTGGGGAGGGGCAAGGCTAAAATTCCTTTTGCTTCCTGGCTGCATCCCAGAGGATAGCTTTCTAGGCTGTGGAAGAAAGAATATGTTGTAAAATGTGTGAATATCATTCTACCTCTAGGTTCCAATCTTTTTTCTCTCTGTCTTGAGTTTCCCTCACCTCACTACAGCTAAGTTTAGCTTGGAATAGAGAGTTCAGCTTTGCCAAACCACCACACTCCTCTCTGTCCGCCTGGACAGCTGACCGAGACAGGGTGGGCTCTGTCTCCTTCCCACTTAGCTTGCTTCATCCTTACAGGATGTTACTGAAGGCCTTACGAAGCAGCCAAACCTCTCCAGTATAATTCCTTTTTCTATCTCTAAAACGTAGTTCGAGTCTCAAGATAGTACATGGAACAGTTCAACCCAGCTGCTATGTGAGACATTACTGGGATTTCCAACTTCCCAGCCAAGAATAGAGGAATTCTTGGTGCTCTGCATGCCACTATGATTCAGCCAGTTCTAGTTTTTAGGATGTCACTTGTAAAGCCCCACTTCCAAAAGCCGATGTTACTATCATTTAAGACCTACTCCATGGCAAGTGAAAGAAACCCACCTTAAGAGGGGTTAAGCAAACAGGGGGAATACACTGGCTCACCCAAATGGGTAGTTCATGGTTTCTCCTCTCTTTAGATGCGCTTGTATCTAAGGTGTGAAATTATACCATCAGCCTACTCTCTCTTGCTCTCTCAAAATCTCAGCTCTGTCTTCCTTTGTATTGATCTCACTATCAGGAGCCCCAGCAAAAAGAAAGTACCACTTTTCTAATAGTTCCAGAGTCCCACTGCTGACTCTCATTAGCCCAAAGTGGGTCACAGTCCCATCCCTAAACCAATCACAGTGGCTAGAGAGGATGTGATGCAATGATTGAACACGTGCCCACACTTAGAGACAAGTGAAAATTAAACCTAAAACACACAATCTGAGCTTCAGAAGGATGTTTTTTCCCAAGAGAAAAGACTGGTTCTGTTAGCAGAAGAGATGGTAGCTGGGCAAACCATAGAAGTTCACTCTAACAATCATGACTGTTTGTGCTGAATGGTGTGGCCCCAGAGCTAAATCCAATGCCTGCCACATAGGGCACACTCTATCAACGTGTTGAATGAGTGAGTAAATAAGTGAATGAACTGAGACTATCTATTCCAATCACTCTATGGGGAAGCCCAATGGAAAGATGAACTCTTCAAAGTCTTCCCTAAGGGACCTCCCTGGTGGCCCAGTGGTTAAGAATCCACCTTTCAGCATAGGGGATGTAGGTTTGATCCCAGGTTGGGGAAGCCCATGTGCTTTGGAGCCTGTGCACCACAACTAGAGAGTTCATGCTCCACAATAAAAGGTCCTGTATGATGCAACAAATATCCTAAGTGCTGCAACCAAGAACTAATGCAGCCCAAAAAAAAAAACACAAGCCTTTCCTGAGTTTTCATTTTACAGCCTAATTTTAATGACCCCTGCATTTGCCTAATTGGAGAGATAGTCCTCTTCTCCTCACAAGGATCCTTCTTCCCAACATTGTCACCAGAAGGGAAATCTGGCAATATTTTTCCAAATGAAAACACAACAAATTTCTCTGAAGCAGCAAAGCTATATATTCATTCTTTCTTTAAGTCATTCATTCTACAAGCATTTCTCAAGCACCTCTTCCATATCAGATACTATGCTATGTACTAGGAAATAGGTATAACAGATCATAATCTCTTAAGATGCTCAAGCCTATGGAGAGACCAACAAGTGATTAAAAAAAAATGGAGGCAGCTTGTGGAGTAACAGATCATGGGCTTTGGAGTCTGATCCGGCGCCAGCACTGAATTCTGGTTCCACCTCTTAATTACCGTACAAACATCAAGAATGTTATTAATCTTCTCAGGCCTCTTTTTTCCTTATCAGTAAAATTAGTTATAATAATATCACCAACCTCATAGAGAGGTTGTGTGAATTAAATGATAATATATATGAACAGCACATAGCTAGAGCCTGGCACAAATGGTACCAATTCTGTTTGAGATTGTCAAAGATCAGAGGAAAAAACCAATTCCTCCTTTAGAAGTCAGAAAAGTTCTGATGGAAGAGATGAGAATGGAGCTGGTTCTTGGGGATGAGCAGGAGGTCACAATGTAGACGGTGTGCATTCTGACAGAGGGAACAGTTTATTCAAAGCTTCGAAAACCCAGGGAAAACTGGTATACTTACAGAGCAGCACATATGTCTAGATGCCTGGCATGTGGGTGGAATAGTGATGGGAGAATAAAGGTGTGAAACGCCAACATTCGGGGAAAGAACAAGGATCCTAGAACTTCTCTGTCCAGTGGGAGTACAGGGCAACTGGGAACCCCTGCCCAGTAACCATAAATCACCGGCGCCCCAGGTAAGTGTGTGTCAGAAGAGCCATTATCTCTCCCACACACACATTAAGATGGTGTCTTTCAGATGGACCTGAGAGGTTGAGGGTCCGTGTACAGTTCCTTTCAAATGACTCTCAATAAATCACAGCATTTATTATTCACAATCTGGTTCGAATGGAGCAGAGATACTGAGTCAGGGATGGGGGTGAAGGGAGTATCTGGATTCCAAGGAGAAAGGTTGGGGGACTTAATGAGATAATATCCATAAAGCACTTTGATCTCCCAGAGGTGATATGCTGCAGCTCCTGCTCGGGGACTGGGAGATCTGGGGAGATAATGTTTCTAAGTAGAGATGCTAGACTGAGGAATGCTAGACACGATGGGGGGGGGAAGACTTGCTCCTTCAATAATTTCCTCATCAGCATCACAGGCAGAGCCATCCATTACAGCAGGAACAAAGAAATGCCGGCTAGGGGAGTGAGGTCCAGACACTCAGGCTTCCATGGCACCAGGGAAGAACTCACTGTTCCCACCGTGACCCACAACACACGAGCCACCCGGCTTCTGGATCCTGTGCACAGCCTTGGTCCTGAACCTTTCTCTCTCACTCAGCTACTGCCCAGTTTTCCAACCTAACTCAGACTGCCAGTTGTGACAGAGGCTAAGAGGATCAGGATCCAGAGTTCCAAATTCCTGAGTAGCTGCTTATAGGCCCCTCATGGGCGCACACCACAGAAAGAATATCCATCCTTCGTTAGCAACAGGATGGGCTTCCCCAGTAGCTCAGCTGGTAAAGAATCTGCCTGCAATGCAGCGAGATACTGGTTTGATTCCTGGGTCAGGAAGATCCCCTGGGAAGGGATAGGCTACCCATTCCAGTATTATTGGGTTTCCCTGGTGGCACAGATGGTAAAGAATCTTCCCACAGTGCAGGAGACCTGGGTTCAATACCTAGGTTGGGAAGATCCCCTGGAGGAGGGCATGGCAACTTACTCCAGTATTCTTCCCTGGAGAATCCCCATGGAGCCTGGTGGGCTACAGTCCATGGGGTCGCAAAGAGTCAGACATGACTGAGCGACTAAGCATAGCACCAACAGGATGGTGGGGGGGGGGGACTGGGCTACATATGTGAGGAGTGAGTGCATCATTCTGCAAACCAGGAAGAAGGCCTTCACCAGGAACTGAACTGGCCAGCACCTTCATCTTGGATTTCCCAGAACCATGAGTAGTGAATTTCTGTTGCGTAAGTCACCCGGTCTACGGTATCTGTGTTACAGCTGCCCCAGCTAAGATAAAGCAGCTTGTGTTCCCTCCAGGAATTCAAGGCAACAGGCGCTGCCATCTTCATCAGGCGGCTTTCAGTCTCAGCCTGGGGTTCAGCATCCAGTCTGCAAAGCGGGGAAGAACATGAGGGATCATGTGTGAGAGACTGTTGTGGGCCAGGCCCTGAAGGAAATGCCTCATATTCCCTGATGAGAATCTGGTCCCATGGTCCCAGGTAAAAGTGAGGAAGGTAGGAATGTAGTGCTTCAGCAGCAGGCATAGGAGTCACGAGGTTTGCTAAGCAGCTCGCCAGTTGCCATGATATGGGTCTTTGAGGTCCAGATCATGGAAGGTTCTGTGAGAGGCAGAGGGGAGGTGTTGGAGCAGGGCAGCAGCACCTGCAGATCCCAGTGAAACCAGTGGAAAACCACCTGGTGAGGGAGACTGATGCTCTGGCTCTGGCAACCCTGCTGGAAGGACCTGTATGAGCTGGACACAGAGCTGAGGCCACAGAGGCCCAGGGCAACGGTGACAGCTCTGGGCAGAAATGGCCATCGGGAAGACCAACCACACAGACTGTAGGACAAGCCTCGAGGTAAAGACAGGAATTTATTTAGCTCCTTTTTGCCTATTTCTAAGCCTTTGAGGAAGACAACAGACATGTGGGAGGAGAAGAGGTCTGTGAATGAGATACAAAAATCCTCTGTGAGTGGGAGGAAGTGGCATGGAGGCTGATAAGTACCATCACTGGGGGTAGGAAAAGAGCAGCAGGATTGCCTTGAGGAAGGAGGAGATGCAGAAGGAAAGAGATAAAGATGATTTTCGGGACAGGTGAGTGGGAGGCAGGAGGGGCCGACCCCCACGGCTGGGCCTGAGGTGGAGGCTGTGAGAGGGCTCTGATGGACACAGAGGGTTGGTGCAACCCCATCCCAGCTCAGGGGAAGTGGCAGAGGGTGCGCAGGAGGAAAGCCTGGAGGATGGAAAGGAGTCTTATAGATAGATGTCCAGGGCAGGGGGGCCAGGGCTGACCTGGGTGGGGCTTTGAGAAAATGGGAGAGGGCAGCTGATCAGAGGGACCATGGCCTTGGGGAGGGGGGAAGAGACACCCCCTATTATGATCAGTGCATTTCACAGTATGTAAATCATACCCAAATTTATTAAAAAAAATGGAATAAACCCTGTAAGGGCAATGGGGTTTAAAATGATGTAAATTACACAGAAAAATATCAACCATCTCAGGCAAAGGAAGAGACTTGTGTCACATATACATTTTTAAGGCATGGAGTATGAAGAAGATAAAACTACTTTTTAAAATGGACATATGGGGGCTTCCCTGGTGGTCCAGTGGTTAAGACTTGGCGCTCCCAATGCAGGAGGCCTGGGTTGGATCCCTGGTCAGGGAAGTAGATCCCACACATCATAACTAAGACCTGGCCCAGCCAAATAAATAAATACATTTTTAAAATGTTTAAAAAATTGGACATAAATGGCTAATACGTGAGCAATAATGACTATTTAAGAAAGACCCACAGAGAAGGCAATGGCACCCAAAGCCAGTACTCTTGCCTGGAAAATCCCATGGATGGAGGAGCCAGGTGGGTTACAGCCCATGGGGTTGCTAACAGTTGGACACGACTGAGTGACTTCACTTTCACTTTTCCCTTTCATGCACTGGAGAAGGAAATGGCAACCCACTCCAGTATTCTTGCCTGGAGAATCCCAGGGATGGCGGAGCCTGATGGGCTGCCGTCTATGGGGTCGCACAGAGTCGGACACGATTGAAGTGACTTAGCAAGAAAGACCCAAACTCAAAGGAACAAATGATCCCGCTGTTGTTTCACTCACATTAGGCTTATCTGAGCTGGCGAGTGTCTGTTTCAGCTCAGTTTGGAGACGCCTGACAGAGAAGTAGAAAGTTCATTTCATTGGAAAAGGAAAAGGATGGATTCGACTTTAAAGGTTAAATTTTGATCTGGGAGTTGTAACAGCACTGTCAAATAATGATTATTGTTATTTTTACAAATCTATTTCACTTTAAAACAAGTTGGGAAATTTCTGACTTCATTTAAATGAGACCTCCATTCTCCCAGGCCTGATCGGCCACCTGAGGCAGAGTCTCCTGCTGAAAAAGTGCTGTGCTGAGTCATTCAAATGGCAGCTCCCACTGAGAGAAATAACGGAGCCAGATTCTCACAGCAGAGCTGCTCAACAGTAGCGGGAGGGAGGCGAGGAGGAAAGCTAATTTTTCCAGGCAGATCTGAATGCTTCTTTTTCACAGGCACTCTTAGTCAATATTTATCTAGCTATTCAAAGAGTTATAACTAATCATTTATCTCTTTTTCCTTTTTGTTGTATTTCTCTGCCTCTTTGGGGTACACTGAATGCGGACAGCAGAAGGAAGTCCCAGCCCCTTCATTGCAGATTTCAAGATGTCAGAAATAAAACTCCTGGCTGAAGGATGACCAAATTGGGAACCTCAGACAGTTAGTGCAAGACCTGTGAAAAATGAGGCTTACGCCCCCTTCTTTTGGGTGTTGATTTATAGATCAATGAGCGTTGGACCACGCAGAAGGCTGAGTGCTGAAGAATTGATGTTTTCAAACTGCGGTGCTGGAGAAGACTCTTGAGAGTCCCTTGACTGCAAGGAGATCCAACCAGTCCATCCTAAAGGAAATCAACCCTGAATATACATTGGAAGGACTGATGCTGAAGCTGAAGCTCTAATACTTTGGCCACCTGATGCGAAGAGCTGACTCACTGAAAAAGACCCTGATTCTGGGAAAGATTGAGGTCATGAGGAGAAGGGGACGACAGAGGATGGGATGGTTGGATGGCATCACTGACTCAATGGACATGAGTTTGAGCAAACTCTGAGAAGGACAGGGAAGCCTGGCATGCTGCAGTCCTGGGGTCGCAAAGAGTTGGACACAACTGAGCAGCTGAACAATAACAACAATGAAATTTTATGAGCTACGATTTAGTCTTCTAAAAGTCTTTTTTATTTTTTCCCATGGTACCATTTTCAGTGGTTACTAACCTAGTCCTTCTCTGACCTACAACTTTCTCTGACTTTGGGCATTAGAATAGCTTCCCTGGGGAAAAATAATCTTGTCTGCTGTTTTGAAGTGCAGCGGGACACACAGTGGATGCTGCCTTTAGAGGAATCAGTCCCACTCTGCATGTCTGTAATTATTGAGTAAGAGCCATGGAGGAGCCAAGCCCTTGCACTGAGCCCTCAATGGAGTTGTCATGCCATGCCTGACTGAAGTCCCTGGAGAACAAGAAGCCAGGGGATAAGAAGTCAAAAGTCAAGTTCTCCAGGCAACATTCAGATAAGGCAGCTTGTGTGCACTGTTTTCTTGGGAAGGAAGTGAAGGAAGCAGGATTGGGTAGAAGACCACAGGGAATATGACCTGGGATGCAGTTCCTGTGGTCCCAGGGGAGCTCTGAAGCTGAGGTGACTCTTTGGAGAGGTCCAAGACTGAGCTGACAGGGCTGGGCCTTTGCATCCCACACTGAACAGTGATTGGATGGAGGCTGTCCTTGGGGAGACGGAGACAGCACCCCTCTCTCCTCCCGCTACCCCACCTCAGTGGAAGCATGGCATTTTAACCACTGGACTGCCAGGGAAGTCCCTCAACCCCATTTTATAAATGGAGGAACTGAGGCCAAGAGAGGAGGAATAATCTACTTCAGGCAGTAAAGTACAGTCATGGCAGAGCTAGAACGGGAACCGTGGTCTTCTCACTTCCAACACCCATCTTTTTCCACTGTCTATACCTGCTGCCCCTGCCTCCATGTTATTCTCACAGTGGCCCTAAAGCACAGGCAGGAACGGTATCAGATGTGATAATAGATAATGTGACAGCAAAACTCACAAAGCCAGAAAGTAGAAGTATTCCAATCCAAGTCGGCTTGAGGACAAAAAGGGTGCTGTGTCAACCACACCACCCTGGGGCCCTCTCCCAAGGGTTCAGCTCAGTGATCATATACTGAGCATCTGGACATCGTACTAGGCCCTGGTGATACAAAGATTGGACACTATATCAACTTTCAGTGAGCTCACCCTACTTAAATAGAAAAAAACAAAAAAATAGAAAAAAAAACCAGAAAAGTATAGATCAGTTCAGTGTCACTCTGTAAACGTTCTGATAGAACGAAACAATGCCATTAGGGTACGAGCGAGAACCCCAACTCAGCCTGAGGGCTTCCTGGAGGAGGCAAATGTGTTCATGTTTGAACAAGAGCCTCTCATTCTCCCTGCATAGCCTCACCTGATCTTCCCTAGCTGGGGGTAGGGGAGTGGCTCCATCATCCACTTAGTGCCTGGAGGTGGGCACATAGAAGAGGGGGCCAAGGCCAGACTTTCCTCCTTCACCCCACCTCCAACAATCCACCTGTCCCTGGGGAGTCACTAGGCTTCCACACCTCTCCCCCAGTCCCGTCTCTGCCTTGGTTTTTATATCTCGATTTTTTAAGTGAATATGTAAAACCACCTCCTACCTGGTTCTCTGCCCCCATCTGTTCCCTGCCCTTTCTGCCTGTGCCATCTTTATATCGGGCAAATATGCCTCTGCTTTTCCCTGTTAAAAATCCTCCTGTGACTTCACACAGCTTTTTCCTGGTATGAAGGTCTTGATATTCCTATGGCTTTAGAAGTATCTTGATACTTCTATGGCTTTTCATGTGCCTGGAAAAGCAGGCATTAGTCGAATCCTCTTCTTTACCTTGCAAACGTCTACTCTTTCTTTAAAACTCAGCTCAGACACCCATCTCCTCCAGGAAGCCTTCCCTGATGTCCCGCTCTGATGGACATAACCCCACTGCCCGCTGTGAGCCCTTACCACACAGTTCTGTACTCAGTGCTACAGCTGCATGTCTTTCTCACTAAGCTGTGAGTGCCTAGAAGGTAGGAGTCTATTTGCTCTGAATTCCAAGCACCTGGCACATGGAAGCCATCTAGTAATTGAGAGAGGCAATTTCAGGTAGCAGAAATAGGTTGAGTGACGGCATAATGGAGTGCAACAATGGTGGACTGGGGAGCTCTGAATGGCAGAAAGTATCGTGACAATGTAAAGAGGGGACATCATACTTTCCCTGAAAAGGATCAGATAGTAAATATTTTAGGCTTTGCAGGCCAAGAGGCAGAACTGAAGATACTGTGCTGGAACGTTTATTCTTTAATCTTTTAATAAACACCTGTTTAGAAATACAAAAACCATTCTTAGCTTGTGGTCTCATCTGTGAGTGGCAGATCTAGCTCATGGATTGTAGCTGTCAGCCACTGCCACAAAAACTGAGCAGCTGAGGACCACTGTGAGTGAACGGCTGGTGAGGCAGGCAGATGCCTGATCATGGAGCGCTGAAATGTCAGGTGGGCGATTTAGGACTTGATTCTGTAATCAAAGGTGAGCCATCAACAGGTTTTAGGCAAGGGAGTGAGACGATCTAATCTGTGTTTTATAAAGGTTAATTGGCTGCAGTGGAGGGGACTCTGTTCAACCTGGCAAACCCACCTAGCCAGTCACCACCTTCTGACTCTGACATGCAAGCATCTCAGATGAATCTTGAACACCATCTCTTTCCCCAAGTGAGGAATTTCTGGAAAGAGATGTTTTCCCTCTCCCCATCCCCAAGACTACTATCTCTTATATCTTCCTGCATGAATTAGGGGTCTTGAGTTAGGTGGAACATTCCCAGCGACAACTTTTCTCCTCCTTTCCAAGACAAATGAATCAGCTCATTTAGAACCAACAGGACAGAGCCCCAAGAACATTCCCTGTGGATCTGCAGACCCATTTCTGCCTGGGTTTCTTCATGACAATGGTTATTTATCTGACCTTGACTTCCACATTGGTCCAACTCCCAAAACTTAGTTCCAAAACAGGTCTTAAATCACTCAAGAGACAAGCCAAGCCAGGCTGAAAGAGGAAGTAACCTTGGCAGGGTCTGTGTTCCAGCACACTCTACAGACATCAAAACAAAGAGAATCACTCTCCAACAATGAAAGCAAGATGTTGGCATCATCTTCAGGGACTGGCCCAAATTAAGATTGTAATGTCCGTGGATAAGACAGGCAACTGAGTCAGAGGCATTCAATGGGGAGATCTTAGTAGCTAAATCAGATGATTACAATTACTGGGCATTACAAATTTATACACAAATTAAATGGGTTTTGCTTTTGAATGTCTATTTGACTCAGGAGGCCACCTTCAGAGTAATTAACTATCTTAACATAGGCCTCTAGAGCAACCACACCCACTGTTAGTGCCTACATTAACTTTCCTCTACACATTTCCCTCCCAGAAAGCAATCTTGAACCTGATTCTACTGACCAGCTGAGGTCGTGGTAAGTATACTTCCCCATTGTCTTTCTGGTTCTACATTCTTACTCAATTTCCTTGGAGAGGAAATGTGTTTTAGTGCTGGTGTGAGATCCAAATTGTTAGCTCCAGGCTACAATGAAACCAAATTAGTCATTTAAATGCTGAGTCTTCCAGTGCGGCAACTCTGCCCCTCCCATCTCTCTACATTTTATTCAGGTAAAGTGGCTTCCTTAGGTTCTGCAAAAATCCTCCGCAGGTGATGTTACTAAGGGAGGCCATAGGTCAGCTTTCCCCAAGGTCACCTATTTACAGCTTTTGATTTTATGAGTTATATTTAGAATTAAGCTGATATGGATCAAATAACTTGAGACTGGACAACTCCAAAAATTTTTAAATTATCTTAGGAAAGCCATCATGAGAAGTACTTCTAATTCCCTCAGAATAACCTGTTCGGTATTCTGATGGCCTAATATTTCAGTTGAAAAATCACAAGTTGCCAGGTCCCTAAGGATCCTACAGTCCAGGCCCTCATATTTTAACATCCTAATAGCAAACTTTAAAATGGCTATCCTGGGGTGGAGAATGTGACTGAGACTTTGACTAAAATGGAATCTGTGTAAGACGCTGTGACTATAGCTAACTATCTTACCAAACCCTTGGCTACTTTGTGACCTGTAGAGAATTCATTTATTTTCTGCTGTAGCAAGAATCCTTCTGTTCATCTTTAAGGAGGGGATCTTGGTTGACAGGACATGTTTATTTGGGTAGTCCTCAGCATCACAAGGCTCCAGGAGTTAGAGGTATTATAGGGACATTTGTAAAGGATTATTTCTGAATTGCTAAACCACTTATTGACCTACTTTGAGGTTATCCGGTTAAGACCAGGGCACTACCTGATAGAAAAAAGCTCCAGGAGTAACGGTAACCCAGACATCCCCACCAGTACCACCACCAGCCTCTCAAACCTTCTGACAACTGGTGAAGGCCTAGCATTTGAATTCTGCCTCAGTTCAGTTCAGTTCAGTCACTCAGTTGTGTCCGACTCTTTGCGACCCCATGAACCGCAGCACGCCAGGCCTCCCTGTCCATCACCAACTCCTGGAGTCCACCCAAACCCATGTCCACTGAGTCAGTGATGCCATCCAGCCATCTCATCCTCTGTTGTCCCCTTCTCCTCCTGCCCTCAATCTTTCCCAGCATCAGGGTCTTTTCAAATGAGTCAGCTGTTCGCATCAGGTGGCCAAAGTATTGGAATTTCAGCTTCAACATCAGTCCTTCCAATGAACAGCCAAGACTGATCTCCTTTAGGATGGACTGGTTGGATCTCCTTGCAGTCCAAGGGACTCTCAAGAGTCTTCTCCAACACCATAGTTCAAAAGCATCAATTCTTCGGCACTCAGCTTTCTTTATAGTCCAACTCTCACATCCATACATGACCACTGGAAAAACCATAGCCTTGACTAGATGGACCTTTGCTGGCCAAGTAATGTCTCTGCTTTTTAATATGCTGTCTAGGTTGGTCATAACTTTCCTTCCAATTCTTCCTATTAGACCATATATTACAACCCGCCTTCACAAAATACTAGGGCTTCCCTGATAGCTCAGTTGGTGAAGAATCTGCCTGCAATTCAGGAGACCCCGGTCTGATTACTGGGTCAGGAAGATCCACTGGAGAAGGGATAGGTTACCAACTCCAGTATCCTTCACAAAATTCTACCAAGTCCTTATTTTATACAGAGAGGTCAGCTTTGAGGGCCTGGAGCTGTGTTAGGGCAAAAATGAAGAGGAGAGGGAGGGGCAGGAAGGAGAAGGTGGAATGAAAGGAGAGAGTAGCATGGAAGCATACACACTACCATGTGTAAAATAGATACCCAATGGGAATTTGCTGTATGACTCAGGGAACTCAAACTAGGGCTCTGTAACAACCTAGAGGGATGAGATGAAATGGGAGGTGGGAGGGAGGTTCAAGAGGAAGGGACCTTTGTATACCTATGGCTGATTCTTGTTGATGTGTGGCAGAAACCAACACAATATTGTAAAGCAATCATCCTCTAATTAAAAACAAATAAATTTTTTAAAAAATAAAGAGGGAAGTCTACAACTCTCACTATCAAAGGACTTCATATATGAGAGACAGGGTACCCAATTCACAAATCAGAACTCTCAGCCTTCAAATAACCAATCATACACAAGTTTGTGGAATATGTGTAGAGTGTCACTTGTATGACAGTTCGAAGTGAGGACTGGGTTGGTCAACCTGTTGCAAGATGAACCAAGAAACTCCAGCTTGCACATTCACTGGCCATGGCAGCAAGGAGCCAACACACAGGAAATACATCAGTGTTGACAATCTCTTTGCCCACTGTGCCAAGCTTAGTTTACTGTGCAAAGTCACCCAGATTATAGGAGAGAGATCATTATTTGTGGCTTATCCACCAGAAGTTGCCAAATGAAGGGGGAATTCTGAAACTAACTTTCTGTGAGAAGGCCTGAACCTAGCAGAAATCCAATTAAACTTCAAAGTGGAGATTGTGCATGGGCCCTTCCTGTGCCTTAAATAAGCCAAGTGGCAGATATCTCAAGTTCCTCTTGCTGAGTTTCTGGCTTCTGCGTGGCAGACTCAGTTGTGTTGGGCTATCTGGGGGCAGGCAGCCCTCCTAACCAGATCTCTGGATAACCTATTTCACAAACTTGCCACTCATTTCATGTACTTTGAACACATGCAAGGGTTAGGGAGTGGTCCGCCAGGGGTCAGCTCTTTTGTGCTTTCTGTGTAACCCTTAGCTCTGCAGGGCACTAGTTCCCCTTCTGGTGGCTCTTGGTGCCTTAGCTTGGGATCATAACCTGAATGAGGGTCACAAGCAAGAGCCCTGCTAGACTAAGACACTGATCACAGCCCACCAACTGGCCAGGGCAGAAGAGCCCATTGTGTGAGTGGGGTCATCACTTAGCTTTGTAACTTTGCCTTCCTATTGAATGAGGGCCAGCAACATCCAATCTATGATCCTAGAGCCTGTGCCACAAAAATCCACTCACTCCTTGAGGGTATCTTCCAGCTATACCACCACACACTCATAAACTCCCAGAGCTTCTTGGTGTGGGAAAGAAGTTAAGTTTTGCAGCTGAACAGGTTCACTCAAGTGCCCTTGAGCTCAAGGCAGAGGGTGTGGACTCATCTTGGATACATTATTAACAAAAGAGTGTAGGCAAAGAGCAGGAAGTTCTGCTGACTTAAAATAAAGGCAAACATTGGTCAAGGATTGACCACATGGCAGATACTGTCTAAGCACTTTGCAAGGGGAATGAAGTCATTTAAGCCTCCCAGCAATGAGACAAGCCAGTACTGTTTTTGTTTTTAATTTATATATAATAAAAGTGAATCACAAAGAACTGAAGGAATTTGCACATAGTAAGTGGCCCACTTGGAGAGTCGACCCAAGGCTACTGACTCTTACGCCCCTTCTTCTGGATACAGCCCCTGCCAGGACTATATTCACATTCTCTCATCTAATGTTCCTGAATACCCTAGAGCTTTTCTAGTCCTGTTTTATAAGTAAGTAGGTGAGTTTCAGAGAGGTTAAGTAATTTCCAAAATTCACATGGTAGCCAAATAGGCATTTCAGTCATTGCCTCTAAGGCTTCCACTTCCCTCCATACAATACACTCAACTGGTTCACTTTTCCAGAAGTTTTGAAACCTATGAGGAAGAGAAAGAAAGGGAGGAGGTGGGAGAAAAGCTCGGAGAGAGAAAAGAAAACATATATTTAGGGAATAATGGAATTAACGGAATATTTATTTTCCACATGTATTATGGATCTGAAGTTATACCATGTCAGATTCAGAACATAAAAATATAGTATGTGTTACTTGGTTTGCAAACAAAATGTCCATGCCTCATTCATTTAATGACATGAAAGCTAAGAAAGGACTAAAACAAACTAGGACAATTAAAAAATAAACAAAAATAGGGCCCTTAGGGGATTAAAAAAAAAAAGTAAGAGCATGTTTTCTGCCAATTAAAAAAAAAGTTGTCATGGTTTCTCATCTTTGGTTTTACAGGGCTCCACAGCAGTCGCACACAATTAGCAGCTGACCATTCAGGAGAAAGTATTTTGGCGCAAGTGGGCAGCCTCTCTGCCTCACCCACAAAGGGGGGCGCACTCCAGAGAGCAGCTGCCATTCATCCACGAGGCTTTTAGACTCGGCTTTTAGAGCCACCCCACGGGGAAGGTCAATTGTTCCTCATGGTCCCAAGGGAAGACGTCAGTTTGGCTGTGACAGTCCTAGAATCACACGCACAATTGTTCCAGGGGAAGTATTATAGGACCAACAAAAAGAAATCTGTGCTGTATTATTTTGTAGGTTCCAACTGGTTGCATATAAAACAAAACAAAAAAGAAATTACATACTCGATGTGAAATTAGAGCATTTAACATTTCTATTTCTTTTAGACATTTTAATCTATTCCTCCATGAGGATAGCTAATGACTGTCTAAAAAGCTTTTGCCACTTTTCTACTGCATTTTAAGATGCCTATTTTCTTGCGCTGGTCCTTCCAACAAAACCATATTCATTTTGTTCTTAGGATTAATTTCCAAGGATACAGTTCTTAGAGTAATTTAGGAATTATCCAAAGAATTATTAAAGGATTTAAGAGTCTTAATATAGCAGTATTAGTTTATTCTAAGGGGTCCTTCAAGAAAAAATTTTGAATGTTTGGTGGTGAGAAAAATCTTAGAAAAAATATCAAAGCGAAGGGCTTCAAAATGATTCATAATAAAAGAGGTGGAGAGAGATAATGAAATTGTTATAAAATAAGTTTTCTCATATATAAATGTATACAGAGGCATGTTACATTTACATCAGGCAAATCCTCTTAATGGTGGTGTGCTAATATTTTTCCTCAAATACATTATATTTTCCCATCATCATGAAGAGGTCCATGATGTGTAAGCTAATCTGTCAGGAAGGATAACGTGTTTGTTTGTGAGCACCTTTTCTATTTACAGTTCTAGTCCTAAAGATAATGAAGTTCTCCTTTGATCTCAGGCTTAATAAGAAGAACTATTTGGGTTTCAAAAGTTATATTTAATATCAGAAAACCAGTCCTTGAAGCGTTTCCTTGTGTTAGCTACTGCTGAATGAGCCAGATGGTCTTAATCAGACAGTCAACCTTGAGCAGAGAAGAGTACACCAAAGCATAATCAGTGACTTTGGGGGTGCTTCTTCCCCTCCATTACACAACACTGTGTTTTCATCCGGAACATGTGAAGTGCATCCTCTTCTTTAGTCACGTATCACCCCAATGATGAGTAGAAAACAGAAATTCTCCTCCACAGAGCATTTCCATACTTCGTGGGAATGTGTGGTGAAAGCTACGTATGCAAGAGTAAGAGAACAGGAGTCATGCTCAAGTGTAAAAGGGGGTTCCTGACTTGCTTTGTAAGCTGGTGGGTCTGTGAACTGGCCAGCCTGTTCTTTCACTGAGCTCCAGGGTGTAATCTGGAAATAGCATCTTATGCAGAGCTGAACTATGGGGAAAGGATGGTGACCAGTCCATTGGTACAATAGGATAGAAAAGTAGGACTCCTTGTGGTTGGGCAATAGACAAGGGACTGAGGAAGAGGGAGATATGTGAACTTGGGATTCCAAGCCCAAGGTTGTTTAATGTGGGGTGCAGTCCCTCTTTGTTCCTTATACAATCTCCAGCCCACATTACTCACAAATGCTATTGTACAAGTTAATCCCACAGGGGGACACATGGAAGAGAACAAGGACGACCTGGTGCCCTGGTTATATTCTCAAAACAAGTAGTGACACCAACCAAGTCCACGGGCTTATAAATGAGTGAAAGATTGTGAATGATGTGCTGCTTTCTACAGTTGAATGGCAGGGAACTGACCGCAAATTCTTCCCTATGTAACTCAAGAGAAAGATCTATTTTATAGTGAAAGTGTTAGAAGTAAAAAGTAAATAAATACAATTATAAATTTGTGTTTGACCATAAAGAAGGCTGAGCGCCAAAGAATTGATGCTTCCAAATTGTGGGGCTGAAGAAGACTGTTGAGAGTCCCTTGGACAGCAAGGAGATTAAACCAGTCAATCCTAAAGGAAATCAAGCCTGAATATTCATTGGAAGGACTGGTGCTGAAGCTGAAGCTCCAATACTTTGGCCACCTGATGTGAAGAGCCAACTCATTGGAAAGGACCCTAATGCTGGGAAAGATTGAAGGCAGGAGAAGAGGGCAACAAAGGATGAGATGGTTGGATGGCATCATTGACTCAATGGACATGAGTTTGAGCAAACTCTGGTAGATAACGAAGGACAGGTAACCCTGGCATGTTGCAGGCCATGGGGTCACAAAGAGTTTGACATGACTTGGTGACTGAACAACAACAAACTATGTTAAAAAGGTGTAACAGCACCAGTTGAATGCCTCCCATTTCAAGAAGACAGACACATTATCATCAAGTGGTTTGGCTGTTCCTTCAAAGGAAAGAAGCAGTTTGGAGTTGTGGAAAGAATATAGTTTTGGAGTTGGATGAATGAGACTTAGTTTTAGGAAGTTTATAGCTCAAAAGGGCAATAAGACACAAATTTGCCGTTCAGTCATAAATCTATTAAAAGGAAGAATGATCCAACATCAATCTGAGACATAGAAAATACCCCTGTGTGTGATTATGGGTCCAGAAAAGAGGGGCACTGCAGTGAATTTCTGGGGCATGGGGTGCGTGCAGAGTGGTCCATTCAGTCCAGCGGTGAGGGGGAGGAAAAATCTAGGACCTGTTGAAGTCTGTGGAGGCCATTTATTCTGTGCCGACGGGAGTCATTAAAGGCTGTGCTGAAACTTCAGGTTGGATTTTCCAGGTACTGAGGAGATGTCATAGGTTTCTGAGCAGGAGTGCAATACTATCAGAGCTCAGCTTTGGGTAGAATATCGTGGTAGTTGTGTTTATTATGAGTTGGAAGAGGAAAAGTGTGGAAGCAGGGAGAGCAATTGGAAATGTGTTGTTAAATCAATTATATTTTCTAAAGTGGCAACTAGAAAATTGTCATTCAATTCTTTGGAGATTTAATTACACATGAAGTTCAGAATCCATTAAGTTCACAGACCAAGAGAGAGTCTTCAAAAATGGAATTAAAACAAAGAAGCATGTCCTTGCCAACTGCCTCCATTATCCCTCTTCTTATCACCCTAAATAATAATCAGTGAATGTCAGAGAAGCTGGTGATTCATTTTACCTTTAAAAAAAAAAATACCAATTTTTACATTGCTTCAAAGTTAACAAAATGTAGTAAGCACAAATATTTGGGAGATTAAGTTATGAATGAGGCCCTGATTTCTAGCTATAGAAAGAATTACTATAGACAGATTGAGATTAACTGTGTACATACCACTTACAAGTTGACTTTGATAAACCTTAGTCATTTCTCTCTAAAAGAGAGATCATCTACCCAGTATCAGCAACCCTTTTATTTTTGCATCTGGGCCACTTGAGGGGAAAAAAAGTACACGTAAATTTTCTGTAAGTCAAAATGGAAAAAAAAAAAGCTTTATCAACTCATACGGAGAAATGTATATTCTAATATTTATCTACTTATTAAATAGAAAAATGTTAATGAAAAATTTGGCACTGCTTTTCAGTTACTAAAATGTTAATTTTTTGCATATTGGAGAAATTGCAGCAAGGAAACAGCTTCCTAGTCTTTAACTTCATGCTTAAATTAGATTAAAGTTGATATTATTTATCATAAATTAACACATAAATTAGATGCTGTGTGTAATGAGGTAAGCCACATGCATTCTTCAGGCTGAGGGTTGTTCATTGCTGACTTAGAAAGAGCGCTATCTTGAACTTCCCTGGTGGCTCAGTGGTAAAGAATCCTCCTGCCACTGCACGAGACGTGGGTTTGATCCCTGGATCAGGAAGATCCCCTGGAGAAGGAAATGGCAACCACTCCAGTATTCTTGCCTGGAAAATCCCATGGACAGAGAAGTTTGGCAGGCTATAGTCCATGTGGTCGCAAAGAGTTGGACACGACTTAGTGACTTAACAACAAACAAACAAACAAACAAAAACAATTATCTTGGACACCTAGAAAATGAGTACCAGAGATGTGAAGTGATTTGGCTGTGGTCATATGCCTAACCACATTACTGAATTCTACCAAAGATCATTCATCTGGGATCCTGCATATTTATTGCCTTCATATTGTTTGGTCAACAAATATTTATGAAGCATGAACTAAACACCAGACACTTTCAAAGTGCTGGAAATACAATGGTAAAGAAGACAAAGTCTCTTCCCTAAATCCTAATAAGCGGGGGAGATAAATAAACCAGATAATGGTAACGATAAGGATAAAAATAGCCATTCATTCAGTGACAAAAGGTATGAAAGAAAATCTAGCAGGGTAAAGATACAGGGTGCTCTTGCAGAAAGAGACTTTATTTTTGAGAGCAGTTTTAGTTTCATAGCAAAACTGAACAGAAGGCACAGAGATTTCTCCTTCACCTCCTGTCCCCAACATGCATGGCTTCCCCCACTACCAACATCCCCCACCAGAATGGCAGATCTGATGACTCTACACTGATGAATCATTATTACCCAGAATGCATAGTTTACATTAGGGTTCGCTCTTGGTGTTGTACGTTCTATGGGTTTGTTGTTGTTCAGTCATTAAGTCGTGTCTGACTCTTTGCAATCCCACGGACTGCAGCACACCAGGCCTCCCTGTCTCTCACTATCTCCCAGATAGTTTGCCCAAGTTCATGTCCGTTGAATCGGTGATGCCGTCCAACCATCTAGCCCTTAATTCTGTCTCCTGTCACCTATTAAAGAAGGACTTTGAGTCAGAGTGGTAAGACCCCTCCCTCTTTTCCCCACCCCTTAATGAGACCAGTGCTTCCCAGGAACACTCAGTAAAGACTGGCTTCATCAGCCCATCCTCCTTAGCAAATTCATTTGATAGCCAGGAAGGGTGAAAGGGAATCTCCTTCTTGGCACCTGTATTAGTTTCCTGTGGCTCTTGTCACAGGCTAACACAAACTAGGTGGCTTTAAAAAATAGTAATGTATTCTTTTATAGTTCAGAAGGCCAAAAGCGCAAAATCAAGCTATTTACATGTTCTGTGTGAAGGCCGTAGGGGATCCTTCCTTGCCTCGCCTAGTTTTTGGTGGCTGCCAGCCATCCTTAGCATTCCTCGTCTTTTAGATCATGGCTCCACGCCTCCCTTTTCACGGGGCATGCTCCCTACATTTGGAGAAGGAAATGGCAGCCCACTCCAGTATTCTTGCCTGGAGAATCCCAGGGACAGGGGAGCCTGGTGGGCTGCCGTCTATGGGTCGGGCACGACTGAAGCGACTTAGCAGCAGTAGCAGCAGTTCCCTACATACCTCCTGTCTCAGTGTCTCTTCTTTTTTATAAGGACACCGGTCATATTGGATTAAAACTAATCATCTTAACTTGATTACATCTGCAGTGACCCCATTTCCAAATAAGTTCACGCTCACAGGTACTAGGGGTTAGGACTTGAATATCTCTTTTGGGGCACGGGGAGGACACTCTAACCCACAACAGCATCCAAAACCCTCCCCGTACAGCTTACTAGAGAATTACATAACATCATCATCTACACACTGCAGAGAAGATTAAACTTCTTTCCCTCTTCTCTCCAGCAGAGACTACTGTGACCCCAAAACCCCTGAAGAAGAAACAATGATTCCTTTTTTAAAAAAAATAGTTGAGCTACAATTTTAAATGATTATTTTTAATTGTGGTAAAACATATATAACATAAAATTTACTATCTCAACCATCTGTTTAGTGTACGGTTCAGTGACATTAGTACATTCACACTGCTGTGTGACCATCACCATCCACCTTCAGAACTCTTGTTCTGCAAAACTAAAACTTTGTACCCATTAAACACTAACCCTGCTTTCCCTTCCCCCCAATGGCTCTTTCAAATATGGAATTTATCATGAATGGATAATAATTGAGTTGTTCTAAACCAAAGTTTTTATTTTATTTTATATTATATAGATACATATATATGTGTCTGTGTATGCATATGTATACACACATATGTTGATCAGAACTGAAAGCAATGATTCTGGTGAGAAAGTCTCTATTGTGGAAAGGTATAAGTAGTCTGGTGCAACTGAGAACAGTTTTACACTGCTTGTCCCAGAATGTGACCCAATTCCCTCATTTGACTGATGAAATTATTGCCTAAGCAAAAGTGACTTGGGCCCCTTGAGGATATTTGTCGTAAACCCTCACGAGAAGGTGATACTGGCCCCATTTAAAAGTGCATTCAAATCAACGCTACAAACATTTGTTCATAGCTCTTATCTGTGTTAGACACTACTCAAAGCACTGGGGCACAGAAATAAATAATACATCCCAGCTCTCAAAAGCTCAAGTCCATAGTTTAATAGCAGGAAATATCTGGTATTTAAAAAAAAATACAGCCTGCCTTTCTACCCTTAAAATATTTTTTAAAAAGATGCTGCAATCTTCCATTGGTCAGCTCCTTCCTCTTCTTTACTCCTCCACTTAGTCTGTCTCTGATCCCTGGTATTCTACCTTTTAAATATTTTTTCGAGAGTCAGCTTCGCAAGGAAGGATGAAGTGCTTGTGGGTGTCAAAGAGACACTAGAAAAAAGTCCAGGAGAGTTCTGTGTTGGAAAGACAGTTTGCGAGCAATTAGCTGGAAGCGGGCACAGAACATCTGGTGACTATTATTCCCCAGGAGTGCCACATCTGGTGCTTCTGCAGCTCATCCTGGTTGAGGAGTAATTGTGTTCCTTCATCAAAGTATATTGCCCAGAAGAACGTAGGGCACTCTTTTCTAGGAAGCTCCTGGACATTCTGAATTTACTCTTTTTCTGCCTATTCTTAAATGTTGGTATTCTGTCCTGGGTCTTTTCTATGATCACTTTATACCATCTCCCTGGACCATATCATATAATCCTATGACTTTAGTTATCATATATAATAACCTGATGACTCAAAAATTTAAGTTACCAACACAGGCTTCATTCCTCAACTTCAGAAGCACAGATCCAATTGCCTTACAGACATTTTCACATAGATATTCTGCTGGCATATTCCTTGAGCATGTCTAAAAGTTACCTATCTCCCACTGCCAAATCTCTTCATACCATAAGGCATGTGTGTGTGTGTGCGTGTGTGTGTGTGTGTATTGTTTTATCTTGGTGAATTGTGCTAACATCCATCCATTTTTTTCTCTATCACTGAGACATGGCAGGCAGAGCAACATACATCAGAGCCACAACATTCTCAATGTTTTTGGAATAAGATTATCTGAAATTAAGGGATAGGTAAGAATACATCACCAGGAGTTGGTGATGGAGGGGGAAGCCTGGCGTGCTACAGTCCATGGGGTTGCAAAGAGTCAGATATGACTGAGTGACTGAACTGAAGAACACATAAATATTAATGGTGCAATCCCCAATTCCTATGCCCTTTATATTGTGTTCCTATGTTTATGTTGTGTTTAGTAGTGCATCAAAAGTCGGGCAAGACGGAGATGTGTATAGACTACCAAGAATAGGCACATTAGGAAAAAATAAACCAGATCAATATTCCATACTCCAAACCCAGGATTATCAGGGCTGTTTTCTAGTGAGCCAGTGATTTTTAGTCCTTAGTTTAACTAATGGTTTTTGCAACTCTCTATATCCTTAGTGGCTCAGACAGTCAAGACTCTGCCTGCAATGCAAGAGACCCAGGTTCCATTCCTGGGTCTGGAAGATCCCCTGGCGAAGCGAATGGAAACCCCCTCCAGTATTCTTGCCTGGAAAATTCCATGGACAGAGGAGCCTGGACGGCTACATTAGTTCCATGGGGTCGCAGAAGAGTCGAACATGACTGAGCGACTAACATAGCTAATGAGAGAGAGAAAAAAAACCTGTCTTTATGGCCTGTGGGATTTTATCAAAGATTATTTGCTGCATAACAGATTGAATGTAAGGAGAGAAGGAGGGAGCAAGGGAGGAAAGAATGATGAAACAAAGGAAGGAAGACTGTTAAGTCATATCTAGGTTCAATTGGAGCAGAATTCTCTGGTGAATTAGCAATGTCTGCCATGAAGGTTGAACAGTAACAAAGGTGTCACAAAGGCAGTGGTATGCTGGTCTGATAACTAGTTCTGGGAATTGGAGTTAGGGGTGGTATCCAGATTTGTAGCATTTACCAATTTACATGATGTAAACATTTCCCACCATGGCTGATTTCAAGCAATCAGTAAGTTGTGAACTGAAATAAATGACCTGTATTTGCTGTCCATGAGATAGTCCTATACTTGCCTTTTATGGGGAGAGAACCTGAAATCCAGAGAAGAAGAAAAAAAAACAGGATCAACAGAGACCAGTTCCTTGGCTAAACGCTATCTTTCTTTGTGAAGACCTTCAGATGCTGGCAAGAGGGTAGCACCACAAGTCTGTCTTGAGAAGGTTTGTTAAGAGCTGAGAGGCTATGTAGCAAAGACTTCTGGCAAGGGCCCAAGAGGTGACACACTCCTTGCTTGCCAGAAGTTTGGCCAGGCAGGGAGATTTTTCAAACGCTTGCATTTTGCTTGGGGAACAACACTCCGCTGTAAACCGTCAGCTTCTTTTTCTTGAACTCAAGTTGCTTCTTCAGGCTACATGGATCTGAATAAAAGGGCCAAGGAACCGATCAGCTATCAAGTCAAATTTTATATCTCAAGGAGTTAAGCTTAGGGACATTCTTAAATTTTGGTGTGTGTTACTCAAAATAGGATTTAATTCAAAATTTAAAGGAACACCTAGAGGGACTTCCCTGGTGGTGCAGTGGTGAAGAATCTGCCTTGCAATGCAGGGGATGCAGGTTCGATCCATGGTCAGGAAATTAGATCCCACATGCCTGCAACTAAAGATCCCACATGCCTGCAACTAAAGATCCCACATGCTGCAACTGGGACCTGGTGCAGGCAAATAAAATAAATAAATACAAAAAAAGAACACATACAGAGAAACAAAAAGCAAAATTCACCCCTTGCAACTGCACTCTTTATCAAGCTACACCTTCTTCTATGATAACACTGAACATGCTGTGTTTATTTCCTAGGGATATTCCTGCAGTGGACTGATTGCTCTTTGAGAGCAGGAAACTTTCCTTACTCATCTTTATTTCTCTCCCCAAGTTGAATTTTCAAAACATTCCAGACATCTCTCATAGAGCTTAGCTGACTAATTTGCTGAACTGAGAAACATAGACCCCTATGACCAAGTAGAAGCAAGCAGGAGATGGAAGATCTAGGGGTTCATCCTAGCTCTCTCACCAATTGCTAGGTCATTAGACAAACCATTTCCTCTCTTAGAACCTCAGTGTTCTCATCTAGAAGATGGGGCAGTTGGACTACAGAATCACCAAGGTCTCTCTTGTCCCTAGAAATCTCTGAGTATTGAACAGTTTTCAGACTGCTTTGTTATAGGGATGCATGCTCTAATTCTGTAAAAACTAATGTCTGATAGATATAGTTGTTACATTTTTAGTCAATATTATTTCTGTTTTGTTTCTGAAACTTGAAGTCATTGACTAAATTTTTGTCTTAACTTTTTCCTAAAAGCAAAATGAGTGAACTATTTCAGAATACAGCCCTGTTTACATCTGTAAAACTAAGTTAATAACCACTGTGTAATTGAAAGCATATGGTCTCTGAAGCCAGGTAGAATTGTACTTTTAATCCCGCCCCTCTCCATACTAGCTGTGTAACACTGAGCAGATTATTTCATGTCTCTGAGCTCTGCATCCCTCATTTGAAAGAGAGACCATGAACCTCTTTATGGGATTGTTGTGAGGTATCAAGGGGGAAAGATGGGTGAAGTGCCCAGCACCAAGCAGGCAGTCCACAAATCATTATGTCTTTGCTGCTCTCCTCTTTTTATCTACATCCAATTTAAGAATATACAAAAGCAAAAGAGACAATATTTCTGAACTATTTTTGAGTAAATTACACTTAACATGTGAGTTGTATTTGCTTAAAATAAAAATTACAGAAACTCCCCCCATTATGGCATGGAAGCTTGCTATAGTGACAAACCATTTTGAGATTGATGTATCTCTTAGCAACTTTATTAGTGCTCTTTGCACCCAATGATCTTTGTCTGTAAGGTGAAAATGTTCATAGATTTAGAAGAAAGAGGAGGAGGAAGATTGGGAGGAGGAGATAATGGAGAACGAGGAGGAAAATCAGAAGAAGGAGAAGGAGAAGACAGAGACTTGGCTGTGCATGGCTGCACCTGCCCTTTGAATTAGGATGATGTGCGGGAAAACATGCAAAGTAGGAGGGATCTAAGTCAACATCATTAACTTGAGTGGACTCTGGCCACTTGTGCAATTTACTTCAAGATCAGCTGTTAAAGACTTCATCTAGAACCAGAGTGTTTTTTTCTTTTTAAGGTTCTGTTGCATACACTTTTTAAATTGTTATACAATTCACCATTATGAACTACAGAAAAAAAGAAAAGAGAGAGAAGAAAAACACAAACAAAACATCATATTCTCTTATAATGTTGTTTGCTTAACAAATCTTATTTGCTTGTAATTTTTGTTACGTGTTTATGTAGAATTACATTTACATCAATGGGATTAAACTAGACATCATGTTTAAAAACTTGCTTATTCCCACATAATTATGAACAATAGTTTCCCTTATCAGTTGACATCAATACCATTATCATTTTTTTGGCTGCATGTTGTTATGTTGTATGGGTGTACAGTTAACTAATCCCATTATTCGTCACTTTGGTGTTTTCAGTACTGTGCAAACCCACAGAATCACTTTGAAATCAGCCTGATCCTAAAAAGATAGACCTTAAACAAGTGAAAAGAACAGATTACAGCTGAAGTAAGCTTTGGAACTCCATTCCTCCAAGCTTATGGCACTCTTTCTAATTGCAGTGTAAGCACAAAAAGGGCTAAGGGAATTTCTGCAGCTGCCAAACATTTTGCAAGACTTTTCTTCTTTTCAAGGCCATAGACCAGGGGTCAGCCAAATCCAGCTCCCCACCTGTTTCTGTAAGGTCTAAGAGCTAAGAATGGCTTTACATTTTTAAATAATTGAAAAAAATCAGAAAATTCCACGACACGTGTAAATCATATGAAATTCAAATTTCAGTGCCTATAAATAAAGTTTTTTTCCACCTCACATAGTTACCAAAGTTTTATTGGAGCACAGCCATGCTCATTCATTTATGTATTGCCTATGGCTGTTTTTGTGCTACCATGGTAGGGCTGAGTAGTTGCAACAAATATCTTACAGCGCATAGTGCCTAAAATGGCTAAATAGATACGGCTGTGAACATAAGAAATTCTAACTTTGAGCCCTTGGAGGGCATTGGCAAATTATGTAGAGGGCCATATTTTAGGCATATTTCCTCCCTTAACCTTTCAACCACTCCAATCTATTGGAAGAGACTTTTCTGAAAGTACAGTCATAAGATGGAGCTGAGATACAATCACAGCTCAAATGGACAATTTCATTTGATGAAGAGGAGCTATCACACACCTCTTTTTCATGAAAGTTTCAGATCTTTATGACTTTCTGATTTCATAACCACTAACTGAACTCCTGCTATTATGCACAAATGTGGCTTGAGGTATGTTGTGTCTGGGGGGAAATCCTAGTGTAAATTCAAAGACTAAAGTTGCTAAAACTTCTTCAGCTCTTGTACCCAAATGGGGCTTCTTTGTTGATACCAGGTTGACCTTCTCTCAGCCCACCGGGCTGACCTTTTCTAGACTTCTCAGGCATGGTAAACCAAGATCCTTTGAGACTATGAATGTATCTTTAAAATATTTATTTATTTGTTGGTTGCACTGAGTCTTCACTGATGCGCATGGGCTTTCTCTAATTGCAACAAGCGGGGGCTTCTCCCTAGTTGCAGTGCATGGGCTTATAGTTGCAGTGGCTTCTCTTGTTGCAGAGCACAAGCTCTAGGTGTTCAGGCTTCAGTAGTTGTGGCACATGGGATCAGTAGTTGTGGCTCTTGGGCTCTAGATCACGTGGACTCCAATAGTTGTGGCATGTGGGCTTTACTTGCTCCATGGCATGTGGAGTCTTCCCAGAACAGGGATTGAACCCATGTCTCCAGCACTGGCAAGCAGATTCTTATCCCTGTACCACCAGGGAACTCACTAAAATTAATGTGATAATAATACTATAATAGCAAACATCTATGAACATTATTGAACATCTATGTTCTAAGCTCTGTGACAAATATGTTATAGGCATTTCATATTTAATCTTCATAATAACCCCCAAATTAAATGTTACTAGTTCATTTTCCAACAAAGAAACCAAGACTCAAGGAACCTAAATAGCTTGCTTAAAGTCACAAAATCGGCTTGAGATACACAAGACCCAGAAGCCAGATCTGTCTGAGTCTGACGTCCTTGTTCATAATACAACACTGTATTATAGTTTTACTACTCATTTTCCTTTAAATGCATACCCTCCCAATCTCTTTGAATTATGTCTGCTTTCCACAATTTGATTCCATTTAATTCAACTAATATTCAAGTTTCTATTCTAGGTTACAATACACAGCCCCTCTCTCATTACTTTGAACAATTTTCTGCTAATCCTTTTTATGTTCATGTCTTGACTAAAAATAGCTAGTTTGCAACAGCCACACGAAAGATCTCATCTTAATTCTGATCTAGTGTTCACATCCATGATTCCTCCCTCAGAGGCTCTCTTAACTTATCTGTATCTGCAAAGCTTAGCACAAGTGTACTCAACAAGGAAACCACGGGGACAGTCACATCCTTGAGCCCCTCCTGATGGCTCCTGGACCTTCCACAGCCCCTGCTGGGGTTCAGCCTTAAGCAATCATGTTTTATGATATGATCCTCTCACTTTTATTTATTAACTTATTTTGACTTAATAGAAATTCACTCCTCACAGTTCTGGGCTTCCCTGGTGACTCAGCTGGTAAAAAAATCCACCTGAAATGTATAAGACCTGGGTTTGATCCCATGGGTTGGGAAGATCCCCTGGAGAAGGGAGCAACTACTCACTCCTGGTAGTATTCTGGCCTGGAGAATTCCATGGACTATTCCATGGGGTCGCAAAGAGTTGGACATGACTGAATGACTTTCACTCACTTTTCACAGTTCTGGAGGCAGGGAAAGTTCAGTATCACGAGACTAACCAATTTAGTTCCTGGTGAGAATCCTCTTCCTGGTTTTCAGATAGCAGTCTTCTTACTATATCCTCACATGGCAAACAGAAAGATTATCTTCCTTATGTCTCTATGATCCTCTTTTTCTTCGAACCTGACACATGAAAAGCTAATCCATGCCAACAATTTATGAGTTCATCTAGTTGCCAAAACAGGGACAAACATTGCTAATCAGAGCCTGAAAAAATTCAAAGCAGGAAATGCAGAGAGATTCACCCAATTGGCAAAAGAAGCTAAAGCTAAAAAGTTCCAAAGAACTAAAGTAATAGGTGCCATGAATGGGACAAAGGTATAAAAAGAACAAATAAATGAGGTAGAAGGAGACATGCAGAGCAAGGGGTTACAGAGTTTGTAGGTAGAAGCACTTGCCCTTGATGTACCTGGGCCAGGCAGATAATGGCAGCAATGATCCTTGCAGCCTAGAATTCTCAATGAGCTTCCAGACAGTTTCCATGTTGGAAACAGTTCTTGATTTCCTGTGAGTCTTTTTTGTCATATGTATGTTTTCATTAAATTTACATTTCTGGATGTAGCTTAAGTCAGTTACGATACTTTGGAACCCCAGGACACTAAGAAACACAGGAAACATAAAAAACTATTGGTTGACAGGCTGTCTGAAAGACTGAATGATGGGCCTTCAGTAGTTATCTGTAGTTCCTTATATTGGTCTTTGGATTGGACATGGATTTTTTTTCTAGCTGAATGTGTAATTGGCACAACAACCCTTGGGCATCAGACAACCTAAAAAGCTTGTGTGTTAGGGGCCTTCCAGCATGAACCATCTGCAGTTCTGCAATAAGATCACCAAGGGCCTTACATGCCAGGCTAAGGAGCTCAGATTCCATCCTGTCACCATAGCAGATGCTGGAAAAATGGAGTCATGATGCCAGCAACTTCTTTATTAACAATTATTGTGCTGAGGCCTCTTCCCAGGCTTGCTATGTCAAATTGTGGCCCTTATTACTGTCATTTCCTGGTACGACAGAAAGGCAAGACTGATACCATTTCAGCAAAACATCAATCTCAAAATAAGGATGAACCTCTGTCAGTTGCAGTTGCCCTCAGGGGGTTGATGTCCTTGCAGCTGGACAAGGTTTCATTTCCCTGGTTGTTCTTACTAAAAGCAAGCAAATAATTGCTCCAAGGTTTTACAGTATCATCCACCCCTCACTGCTTGTGCTGGAAACTTGTGAAAGAGGAGGTGAATCACCTTTGTGAGTGCTGATAGAAATCTGTAAAATGAGGGTTTGTCACCAGAGAACCCTAAGAACAGCTCTACTCTAAGAATAGGCTACTTCATGTGATCCTTTCAGAGTCTCCAGCAGGGATGGCTAATGGAGTTTATCTGTTATGTTGACTCTACTGGTAACAATTTACCCTCCCTCCATGAAATCATGTGTAGAAAACTGTTAACTTTTGACCATGCTCAGTGGAGAGAGGGTTATTTTCAATTAATAATGTCTGACAAGTACATAGGAGGGGAAAGAGGCAACATATGTGCCATAAACTAGAGTCAAGCATAGGTTCCTACAATGAATAATCAGTTTCTGCCCCTGTGGTCATATAAAAGTGAGTCATCTAAAGATAAAATGTTTGAGTCTTTCAAGGACAGTTTAGGGATGGGAAGAAGAAGTGAGAGAAAAGGATTATTGTTCCTATATTTAGTTAAGGTACAGTAATGCTTTGACCTTGTAAGAAATAATTGAGTTTCTTACTATCTACAATGTCAACATTTTCCATTTTCTGGCTCTGTAACCTTCATAAAATCATAAGATGTTGAACTTGGACTATACTTTAGATCAGATGTCTAATAGCCATATATAAAACATTCATTCAACAGCAGCAGAATAAACATTCTTCTTAAGTGCACACAGAACATTCTCCAGGATAGATCATATGATAGGTCACACAACAAGTCTTAGCAAATTTAAGACTGAAATCATACCAAGTATCTTTTCTGACCACAATAGTATGAAACTAGAAATCAAAAACACAAATAAAGCTGGAAAATTCACAAATATGGAAACTAAATAATATATTCCTGAACAAGCAATGTGTCAAAAAAGCAAATAAAAAAAGAAATAAAAATATCTTGAAATAAATGAAAATGGAAATGCATAAATCAAAACCTATGGGATGCTTCAAAAGCAGTCCTGAGAAGGAGATTTACAGCAATAAATGCCTACATTTAAAAAAAATCAAATAAACAACCTCACTTTATACTCAACTGAAAAATAAGAACATACTAAGCTTAAAATTAGCAGGAGAAAGGAAATAGCAAGGATTAGAGTATTTTAAGAAGACTCAAATAAGTGAAAAGATAGCCAGAGTTCATAGATCAGAAGACTCGTTATTGTTATAACCTCCATACTACTCAAAGCCATCTATAAATTCTATGCATTCCTATCAAAACTCAAAGGGCAATTTTTTACAGAAATAGGAAAAAATCCTGATATGTGCATGGAACCACAAAAGATGCCAAATAGCCAAAGCAATACTGATAATAAAGAACAAAGCCAGAGATGTCACACTTCCTGATTTCAAACTGTACTACAAAGCTATAGTAATCAACTGTATGGTACTGGCATAAAAATAAACACATCACCAACAGAACAGATTCAAGAGCCCAGAAATAAACCTTCATGTATACAACCAACTAATATTTGACAAGGAAGTTCAGAATATTATATTCAATGGGTAAAGAATAATCTCTTCAATAAATGGTGCTAGGAAAAGAGGATTATCGCATGCATAAGAATAAAATTGGGGAACAAAATAGAAAGCCCAGAGATAAACCCACGCACCTATGGACACCTTATCTTCGACAAAGGAGGCAAGAATATTCAATGGAGAAAAGACAATCTCTTTAACAAGTGGTGCTGGGAAAACTGGTCAACCACTTGTAAAAGAATGAAACTAGAACATTTCCTAACACCGTACACAAAAATAAACTCAAAATGGATTAAAGATCTAAATGTAAGACCAGAAACAATAAAACTCCTAGAGGAAAACATAGGCAAAACACTCTCCGACATAAATCACAGCAGGATCCTCCATGACCCACCTCCCAGAATATTGGAAATAAAAGCAAAAATAAACAAATGGGACCTAATTAAAATTAAAAGCTTTTGCACAACAAAGGAAACTATAAACAAGGTGAAAAGACAGCCTTCAGAATGGGAGAAAATAATAGCAAATGAAGCAACAGACAAACAATTAATCTCAAAAATATACAAGCAACTTCTGCAGCTGAATTCCAGAAAAATAAACGACCCAATCAAAAAATGGGCCAAAGAACTAAACAGACATTTCTCCAAAGAAGACATACAGATGGCTAACAAACACATGAAAAGATGCTCAACATCACTCATTATTAGAGAAATGCAAATCAAAACCACAATGAGGTATCATTTCACACCAGTCAGAATGGCTGCTATCCAAAAGTCTACAAGCAATAAATGCTGGAGAGGGTGTGGAGAAAAGGGAACCCTCTTACACTGTTGGTGGGAATGCAAACTAGTACAGCCACTATGGAGAACAGTGTGGAGATTCCTTAAAAAACTGGGAATAGAACTGCCATATGACCCAGCAATCCCACTGCTGGGCATATACACCGAGGAAACCAGAATTGAAAGAGACGCGTGTACCCCAATGTTCATCGCAGCACTGTTTACAATAGCCAGGACATGGAAGCAACCTAGATGTCCATCAGCAGACGAATGGATAAGGAAGCTGTGGTACATATACACAATGGAATATTACTCATCCATTAAAAAAAATACATTTGAATCGGTTCTACTGAGATGGATGAAACTGGAGCCCATTATACAGAGTGAAGTAAGCCAGAAAGAAAAACAACAATACAGTATACTAATGCATATATATGGAATTTGAAAGATGGTAACGATAACCCTATATGCGAGACAGAATAAGAGACACAGATGCATGGAACAATTTTATGGACTCTGAGGGAGAAGGTGAGGGTGGGACGTTCTGGGAGAATAGCATTGAAACATGTATATTATCATATGTGAAACAGAACACCATTCCATGTTCGATGCATGAGACAAGGGCTCAGGGCCGGGGCAATGGGATGATCCAGAAGGATGGGATGGGGAGGGAGGTGGGTGGGGGGTCCAGGAGGGGGAGCACATGTAAACCCATGGCTGATTCATGTCAATGTATGGCAAAAACTCTTGCAATGTTGTGAAGTGATTGGTCCCCAACTAAAATAAATAAATTTATAAAAAAAATAAAATAAAATAAAATTGGACCCTATCTTACACCACTTAAAAAACCAACCTGAAATGGGTTAGTGACTTAAATGTAAGACTTAATACTGTAAAACTGTATATATCAAAAAAGCTCCTTGACATTAGTCTTGGCAAGTATTTTTTTTTTGATATGACACCAAAAACAAAAATAAATAAAGATATAAAACTTTTAGGAAACAAAATGGGAAAATCTTCATAATGTAGAGCTAGACAAAGTTCTTAGATATGACACCAAAAGCACAATCCAAAGAAAGAAAAGTGATTAAGTTGAACTTTATCAAAATTAAAAACTTACTCTGTAAAAGATTCAATTAGGATGAAAGCATAAGAATAAACTTGCAAATCACATATCTGACAAAGGATTAGTATCCAGAAGAATACTTAAAACAATATTAAAAGAACAAATAATCAATTAGAAAATTGGCAAGATACATGAAGAGACATTTTACAGGATAGGATAGACAGAAAATAAGCACATGAAAAGATGTTCAACATTTTTAGTCACTGGGGAAGTACAAATAAAAGCTACAGTGTGGTATCACTGCATACCTATCAGAATAGCTAATATAAAAAATTAGCAACAACACTAAAAATATGAAGAATTGCTGGTATGAATGTAGAGTGGTATAGCCACTGTGGGTAAGTTTCTTAAAACAGTTAAGTTTCTCAAAACAACAAAACCTGCAACTGCCATATGACCCAATAATTATCCTCATGAGCATTTGTCCCAGAGAAATGAAGACTTACATCAACACAAAAGCCACACGTGAATGTTTAGAGCAGCTTTATTCATAATGGCCCAAAGCCAGAAATGACCTAGATGTCCTTCAATGGGTGACTGATTAAGTAAATTGTAGTATATTCATACCATGGAATATTGTTCAGAAATAACTTTTAAAAAAACTGTCAATACATGCTACAGTCTGGATAAATCTCCAGACAATTATGCTAAATTATGGAAAAGCCAACTTAAAAGGTTATATATTGTATGATTTTACTTACATAATATTCCTGAAATGACAAAATTATAGAAACAGAAAACAGATTAGTGCTTTCTAGGAGTCAGGGCTGATGGAGAAAGATGTGTGCATCTCTATAACAGGGCAACATGAGAGATTCATGTGGTGATGGAAATATTCCACATCTTGACTAAACTAATGTGAATATCTTGGTTGTAATATTCTACTGTAGTTCAATAGGTTTTATTATTGGAGGAAATTAGATAAAAAGTACACAGAATCTTTCTGTATTATTTCTTGCAAACGTACGTGACCGCAATTATGTCAAAATTGAAAGCTTAACTTGAAAAAAAAAAAAAGCTGAAGAGCTCCTTCAGTCCAACTCAATAATTTCACAGTTCAAGAAACCAAGGCTCTGAAGGGGTCATGACTGAATTCTGTTCTTTGGCCGCCCACTGGCCAATTTTTACTCAGGAATGGGAAACACTTCCTCAAGATTCAGTATGGCCATCAGATTGCTAGGATGGAAAGACCTGTGCCTACCAAGTGCCAGATCATCAGACCCTCCTTTGCAGCAAGGCTCCCAAAGAAGGGGGTGGGTGCAGAGAACCACAAGGGACTGTGGGGTATGTCCTGAACAGATTCTCCATAGAACAGAACAATAAGGCGGTCAGGACAGAAGACGGTTTGAGAAGGAACATGGCTCCAAACAGGCCAGCCTAAATGCAAAGGAAAAAATAGAGGAAACCACAGGAACTCATTGGAGGCAATTTCTGTAGCTGAAAGGTTTAGAAAGCAGTATTTGAATGATGGGAGGAAGGGAATTCAAGTCCCATCCCAATTTCTTTGGTGCAAGAAAGAAGACCTGGTGGACCAAGGAAACCACAGACTTCTTAGACATTGAAGTCTCCGGAGCAAAAGACAAGTTTCAACCTCATTCTTTATTAAGGCAAGAAGAGTCCACAGGATGACACTCAAATCAGTGACCACAAAGCTTTGAGAGAGCCCCAGGAAGACTTCCCTGGACACATAACTGGACAAGGCCTGGCTACCATCAGCTCCTTCCTCACCTTCCCAAGGACTATCAACTCCTGTTCATAGTGCCTTCACCACTCTACTGTAAGTTCTACAAGACAGATACTGTTTGGTCTTCTTCACCCTGTATCACTGGTACTCAGCATAAATCCTGGTGCATCATAGAAGTCCAGTAAATATCTGTGAAGTGGATGAACGAACATTTGGCCATCTACTATACAGATACAGAAGCTGAGGACCAGAGAGGCACTGACCCAGAGTTCAACTGAGCATCAGTCACAGAGCCAAGACCAGGAATAATGAAGATGATGAAAAGGCACTGACACTTTACTAAGCTCCTGGCACTGTGCTAAGTGCTAGTCATCCGTTATCTAGGTCAATCCTCATCAGATGACTATGAGGCAGCTCCGAAAACCGGGTGCCATCCTGGATTCCCTCTTTCCCGCTCTCTCTCAGCTAATCCTTAAATTCTACCAGCACTACCCACAAAATAATCTGAATCTGACATCTTCTCTTTATCTCCACCATAATCTAAATCAGTGTAACTGATTACCCAGACTCCTGCAATAGCACAAGCTGATCTCCCCACTTCTACTCTTGCCCCTGCCTCACCAATTTATTCTCCACCAGCTGCCACAGCGTTATTGCTACTGCCGGAGAGGCCATGCCATTCATCTGCTTAAAACCCTCTATTTTTCCGTCATGCAGTAATGAGATATATGTTCCTTACTGCAGCCTGTGAGATCCCCTGAAGATCTGGCCCCAGCTTACTTTCTGACCTCCTCTACCACTTTCCCCATTTCTTGCTTCTCTCAGCCACACTGGGTAGCTTTCAGACCTCTAGCTCCCTGAGTTGATCAAATATGTACCTACTTCTGAGCCTTTGCCCAGACTGTCCCATCCACCTGAAGTTCTCCTACCCTCTCACTGCCCAACTTCAGATGCTGGCATAGCCATTCATTCTTGTCATTCAGATCTCATTCAGATGTCACCTTTTCAGACAAGTCATCCCTAACTCACCCCAATCTAAAGTAGCCCCCTTAGTCACCATATTATACTGTTTTTTTCCTTTATGGTACTCAAAACTACATATAATTTTCTTGTATAATTCTTTTTACAAAAATGTTACTGGAGTATAGTTGTTTTACAGTGTTGTGTTATTTTCTGCTATACAGCAAAGTGAATCAGCTATACGTATACATATACCCTCTATTTTTCGGATTTCCTTCCAGTTTAAGTCAGCACAGAGCACTGAGTAGATTTTCCCGAGCTATACAGTAGGTTGTCATTAGTTACCTATTTTATACATAGTAGTGTATATATGTCAATTCGAACCTCCCAGTTCATCCCACCCCCATCTTTCCCCACCTGGTGTCCATACACTTGTTCTCTACATCTATGTCTATTTATGCTTTGCAAATAGGTTCATCTGTACCATTTTTCTAGATTCCACATGTATGTGTTAATGTACGATATTAGTTTTTCTTTTTCTGACTTCACTCTGTATGACAGGCTCTTGGTCCATCCACATCTCTGCAAATGACACAGTTTCATTCCTTTTTATGGCTGAGAATTCTCTGCTGTATGCATGTGCCACATCTTCTTTACTAGCCATCTGTTTCCTTCACTGTCGCATTGGCCCCCAGAGTTATCATCAGCCCCTAAGACCTCATCTATCTCATTTACCACCGTACACCTCATATCTAGAACAGTACTTGCTCACTGCTTAGTACAAACTTTTTGAATTCATGAATCATTACCCACTTTTCAGATGAGAAAACTGAGGCTCAGGGAAATCAAGTGAGTTGCCCAAGGTCACACATTTATGAAATGGCAGAACTGGCATGCCACCACATGTAGCCTGCCTTCAAAAACTTCACTTCAATCCAAATTTTCTAGACCTGAGTACAGTGCCCCACTTCCTCTACCATTCTGGATTCTTAGGAGGGAAGGACTGTGTGGTTTTTCCCTCTAGGGTGGCTGAGATCCCCAGATAACTTAGGCTTAAAGAAACCATCCTTCTCACCAGAACCTTGGGGAAACATGGCACCAGGGCTCTATCGGCCCCTCCCTGCTGCCCATTCCACATGTGGAGACATTTTGGCAGTGCCCACTCTGCCATTTAGGGAGACAGTCCTCATACAACCCCACTCCTGGGCCTCAGATGGTAAAAACCAATTCTTTCAAAAAGTGATACATCCTGCCTGCCTTCTGGAGTTTAGCAGAAGCTGTTAGCACGATCTAGTTAGTGCAGGCCGCTCATCATGGAGCAGTGTAGTACAACTGTGGTCTTGGGAAGACATGACTGTGAGACATCAGAAACCACAGGGTCACACTCAGAGGACCCCAGATCCCTGGTGGGCCATCACCCATGGGTCAGCCTTGTCCATTTTTGGAGAAGTCTCGGAAGTCGAAGGACCACGGTCCAGAAAGCATCCGAAGAAGGCCAGCTTTGTCACAAAGCCAAAGGAGCCAGTGCCTGGGCTGTTAGAGAGTGAGGTTGACCAAGGGAGCCGATTCTGCTCATGCGCAGGTGGAAGGGCCGGGATCACGTCTTGTCTGCGCATCCCCCGCCTGCCCCTTCGAGCCGCTCAGCGAGTGCTCTGTGCACGTCCGGAGGCCCCACACTCAGTTGCCCCTGACCTTCTCATGCTGGCAACCACATCTTGTGCTGTTTAACAGCCGTGAGAGGAGCCATGGCTTACTCTGGGGAGTGTCTGTGGAGAGAAAGCAGGCACAGAACTGATTTGCAAGATTAACTGTCATCCCCAGCTGGGAAGCAGCCCTCACAGGAACCGAGCAATCTTCCTGGGTTTTCCTCTGGTTCAGAAATCACTTTCTCTGCCAGGTGCCTGGCAAGGCTGTTATGGTGGGTCCTAGGAGAGGTGCTCCTGGCCACTGAAGGATGACGCCTTCCAGGGAGCAAGCATGAGGAGGCATCAGGAGAACTTCCGGTAAGAAGCGCTCACCCTGTACATGTTGAGTTTCATCTTCTTTGCTGTGTGGTCCTAGGCAAATTGCTTAACCTCTCTGATACTTTCACTCCTCATCCAAAATAAAACATCGACTGTTAACATCTATTTTATCATATGCTTGTGAAAATTGGAGGTAATGTGTATAAAGTGAAAGTGAAAGTCTCTCAGTCCTGTCGGACTCTTTGTGACGCCATGGGTTGTATTGTATAGTCCATGGAACTCTCCAGGCCAGAATACTGGAGTGGGTAGCCTTTCCCTTCTCCAATGGATCTTCCTGACCCAGGAGCTGAACCGGGGTGTCCTGCATTGCAGGTGGATTCTTCACCAGCTGAGCTATTAGGGAAGCCCCAATGTGTATAAAGGCACTGGATAAAAGGAATAGTGGTGGTCACTCAATTCCCACCTCTCCAGTAACTGACATCACCTAGGGCTATTCTCCCAAACTAGGTTGACGTTTTCAACAGGAACTATACAAAATAATAAGGGAGGTCAAAAAGGAAGTGAACTGTTAAGTTTCCACACCTTGGTGGTTGAGATCACCTTCTTTCCCACCAGGCTCACCCGCCCATTTGACCTCTAGGTAGCCCACAGACCATTCTGGTCTTCAGAATAGAACTAGAGATTTAGCTTATCCTGAGATCAGTGCCAAAGCTTTTATTATTTTTGACCCATTCCCTTTGGAATCTTCCACACCAAAGGAATGCTTCTTTTGGCATAAGATACCTGGTTCCCACCTTACTTGTAAGACTATTGAGTCCATCTACTGTGATCCAGTCAATGGCCTGAGTCATTCGTCATGCCTGCTTCAATGTCATGGTGTGCCCTCTCCTTTGAGAATCCAGTTCCCTGCCACAGTTTCTAACCAGGCATTCAGTGTTTCTCATCTAAATCATGATCAGATTGGATGCTTGTTAAAGATGCAGGGTCCTGGGCCACACCTATGCCTACCAAGCAGACTCTCTCAGGGTGAGGTTAGGAATCTGCCCATGTAGAAACCTTAACTCATTATTATTCCCATGGAAGTTTAAGAACCACTCAAGTATAGTAACAGGAAGGATTCTTAAAATGTCATAATCCCTTCTGCTTTTATCTGTTGGAAAGAAGATGTAAATATCTGAGTGAGGCAATCCACCACGTGGAAGCATTTACCATATATGAGTGACCTCATGTTCAAAGAATCGTGGTGAGGAATCTTAGGACAAAAGACTAGCTCCATATTCAGTTGATGAAAGTGAAAGAGGAGAATGAAAAAGTTGGCTTAAAACTCAACATTCAGAAAACTAAGATCATGGCATCTGGTCCCATCACTTCACGGTAAATAGACGGGGAAACAATGGAAACAGTGTCAGACTATTTTCTTGGGCTCCAAAATCACTGCAGATGGTGACTGCAGCCATGAAATTAAAAGACACTTGCTCCTTGGAAGAAAAGCTATGACCAACCTAGACAGCATATTAAAAAGCAGAGACATCACTTTGTCAACAAAGGTCCATCTAGTCAAAGCTATGGTTTTTCCAGTAGTTATGTATGGATGTGATAGGTGGACTATAAAGAAAGCTAAGTGCTGGAGAATTGATGCTTTTGAACTGTGGTGTTGGAGAAGACTCTTGAGAGTCCCTTGGACTGCAAGGAGATCCAACCAGTCCATCCTAAAGGAAATCAGTCCTGAATATTCATTGGAAAGACTGAAGCTGAAGCTGAAACTCCAATACTTTGGCCACCTGGTGCAAAGAACTGACTCATTGGAAAAGACCCTGATGCTGGGAAAGATTGAAGGTGGGAGGAGAAGGGGATGACAGAGGATGAGATGATTGGATGGCATCACCAATGCAATGGACATCAGTTTGAGTAGGCTCCAGCAGTTGGTGATGGACAGGGAGGCCTGGTGTGCTGCAGTCCATGGGGTCACAAAGAGTCAGACATGACTGAGCCACTGAACTGAACTGAACTGATATTCAGTTGATCTAAACATCGTTTCATGCAGCACAGAGCTGGCTAGCAGAACATGTGAATTGAATACTGAGTTCATGTCAGCCTCCATGTGATGGGCAAAGGGGATAGAAGCATTTAATTTATTTATTTTACTGAATTTTATCTATGACTATGCTGGGTCTTCATTGCTGTGCATGGGCTTTCTCTAGTTGCAGAGAGCAGGGGCTACTCCCTAGTTGTGGTGACTTCTCTTGTTGCAGAGCAGGGGCTCTAAAGCTTGGGCTCAGTAGTTGTGGCACACGAGGATTAGAGGCCCCAAAGCATGTGGAATCTTCCCAGAACAGGGAATCAAACTGCGTACCCTGCATTGGCAGGCAGATTCTTAACCACTGGACCACCAGGGAAGTCCAGAAGCATTTTATTTTTATTTGAATGTTGCCAATATGAATTTAGTTTTATAAAATTATTGATTGCATGTGTGTGCTAAGTCGCTTCAGTCTTGTCTGACTCTCTGACCCTATGGACTGTAGCCCATCAGCCTCCTCTGTCCATGGAATTCTGAATACTGGAGTGAGTTGCATTTCCTCCTCCAGGGGATCTTTCCAACCCAGAGATCGAACCTGCATCTTTTATGCCTCCTGCATTGGCAGCTGGGTGCTATCACTAGCACTACCTGGGAAGTGCAGTATTATAGATTACTTGATATCAAAGGAAAAAGAATTTGTGTACTCACACATACATACACATCTGGCTAGCAAAATAAGGACATATTCTCTCTAATTTATGGTGAAAAGAAGTAATATTGAGGGCCTACTATGTGTCCAGCATTTTAATATAATTATATAGTGCTCTTAATTGCCTTGGGTAGGTATTATTAGGTCCAACTTCAGATAAACAATGTGGCACAGAGTTTAACAATTTTCCTTATTTCCCTTACTTATTAAGTGGCACAGCTCATCTTCAAACTAGAGTCTGGCTGATTTAAAACCTGAACCTTTAATCTTTATCCTTTGTTTCTTTCTTAATTTAGATTTGTGTGGCTCTTCATATGAAGCAAAGCTTGTCTAAGGAGACCAGGGCCTACTAGGGAATATAAAGGAAATAGCCGAAAATCTATATTAGGACACTGACCTGGATTTGAAAAGAGATATAACATTACTGGGGTTCCGGGAGGTTGCATTTGCATCTCACTGTAAGGATTTGGAATTGGCCTGGAAGGATGGAAAAGATTGCTCTAGGAGGGAGAGAGAGGGTATATCATCTGGGAGGAACACGATGAGCAATTGTGCAGAGGTGGAAATGGCAAGGGGCTTGCTTGGTGGCTCAAATGGTAAAGAATCTGCCTGTAATGCAGGAAACCCTGGTTCAATCCCTGGGCACTTAGACTGACTGGAAGCTAAGGCCCCAGGAAGAAAGCAAGCATAGACTTAGAATATGGCTGCTGGACATTATTGTATATCTTTCCAGCAATACTTTGCAGCCTTGGAGACTGGGAGCAAAAAAACAACACCAGGGCTTGTTTAGGTAGAAACAGCCACACGTCAATTCATAAGGGTGGGCAGGAAGGGTCCTACTCTTGGAAAAGCTGGCTCAGGGGCCCAGCTGGGCTATAGTGCAAGGACAATGGTAGGAGGAAATGGAAATGGACCATGGGGACATGAAGAACTGATCATTAAGAGGAGGGGCCCATGATGAGACGTTTAGCAATTTGGGTGCCCTCAGCTGAGAGGAACAGAACACCCTAAATCAAATTAGCTTAAATGGTGAGGAAATATGTGAGTTAACCCATGTAACCAGAAGTCCAGGAGTCGGGCATCACCAGAGGAGGGCTGAGAGGGCTCTCTTACAGCCCAGGGGCTCTGCCCTTCATGATGTATATTGGCATCATCCTCCGACTGGCAGCAAAATGGCTGCAGGGATTACAGAGGTCACCTTCAAAGAGCACCTTTTCCAGAGGAAAACAGGAACTGTCTCCTTCTTAAGTCTCTCATTCGGAGAAAGGAAACCTTTCTCACAACCCTTCCCAACAGACTTCCCCTCATGCATCAGCCAGAATTAGGTCACTTACCCATGCTTAAACCAGACACAGCAGAAGGTAAGAATTCTCACGACTGACGCCATCTAGGGTGGAATAATTTCAAGGACTCAACTAAGTGGCCACCACAAGCAGAAAAGGAAGGAACTCGCCTGTTCTTTCTAAGACCCCGGACGTTTCTCAGCCATCCTCTCTTTCATTCTCTCATCCACGCTCATCCAGGTGTGTGCTGTTACCCTCTCCGTACTGAGAAGAAAACAGAGGCTCTGCCCAGGGCCCCACATACGTGCTGTGCTCCAAAGCCCCTGCTCTTTTTATTACTGGACACTGTGGACTTGGGAGTGCAGTGGAAAGACAGAAGCTGTGCCCAGAGAGAGGATTTGCAGTGTTAAGTATCTTGTGGCAACATTTCTTTTGAAGTGTTACACGCTTGGTTGGCTTCAATGAAGACCTCTAGGACTGAGGACCGTGAGAGCAACAGTTGAAAGCATCGAAAAAACAAAAAAAAAAAAAGAGAGAGAGAGAGTCCTCAAACAGGTAGGGTCCCCTAGGGGATAATTTTGGAAATAGCCAGTTTGATTGGGGAGGGTGAGTCAGGTACCAGACACTAAGGGGCCCCAGGACAAAACCACACAGAGTAAACAGCCGGTCAGAGCGGCTGGGTGAGGAGCCAGCCTGCCTGGGTAAGTTGGCTCAGACATCATTAGTTTCTTTTCTTCCTCCTTACATCACACCAAATATGGAAACAGATACCTGCCTACCATCTGTCCCCAAAGAGCGACAGCTCCACAAGTCATTCTCTGGAAGGTGGGAGCCAGATGGGGTGATGTTTTCCTTTTTTTTTCCTGGGCATTCATAGAATGGGAAATCTATGAGCTGGAAGCAATATGAGTGATCATCTAGTCATTCTGAAGTGAAGAAAAATCCAGGGCAGCCAAGTTACTTGCCCTGGGATGGGAAGACAGCTAGACTTGAACTAAGCTTCTCGTCTCCCAGACCAGTGCTCCCCTTTTTTTCAGGCTGTACAAGGGGGCATGGGGGATCTTATTTCCCCGACCAGGAACTGAACCCGTGCCCCCTGCATTGGGCATAGAGTCTTAACCACTGGACTGCCAGGGAAGTCCCAGAGACCAACGCCCTTTCCACTGAACTATGCTGCTTCCCATCATCCAGTTGACAGTAAAACTGAATGCAGACTCCCTCCCCAAGAGAACCCCAGCCCCCATGGATCTGTTGTCTTAGCATAGGTGAGCATCCTCTTGTGTCCCCACTGAACTGACTCTTCTCAGGCAAATAATGGCAGAACAGTCTCTGTCTCTCCACATCAGCCTTAGAGTATAGAGTCTGTGTGGACTGTATTTCACATTCTACTCCACAGCAACTCCTGTTTTGTGCCAACAGTGTCCCCTCCCCTCTAGGAACTTAATGCAGTTTTGCTCTTTGGCCATTTAATCCACACTCCGAATAACTGATGCTTTCAAATTGTGGTGCTGGAGAAGACTCTTGAGAGTCCCTTGAACAGCAAGGAGATCAAACCAGTCAATCCTAAAAGAAATCTAACCTGAATATTCACTGGAAGGACTGATGCTCAAGCTTCAATATTTTGGTCACCTGATGCAAAGAGCTGACTCATTGGGGAAAAAAAAAAAACAAAAAACCTGATGGTGGGGAAGATTGAAGGCAAGAGGAGAAGGGGACGACAGAGGATAAGATGGTTGGATGATATCGTCAACTCAATGGACATGAGTTTGAGCAAATTCCAGGAGATGGTGAAGGATAGGGAAGCCAGGTGTGCTGCAGTTCATGGGGTTGCAAAGAGTCGGACACAACCTAGCAACTGAACGACAACCATAATAATAATATAAGGCCAAACCATTAGGAATTACTGGAGTTGAAGACGGGGAGGCAGAGGTGACCTGGAGTGACAGCTTCTCTTTATTTAGGATAAACTTGATTATAATTCCTAAAGAGCAGATGACACCACCTTTATGGCAGAAAGTGAAGAAGAACTAAAGGGCCTCTTGATGAAAGTGAAAGAGGAGAGTGAAAAAGTTGGCTTAAAGCTCAACATTCAGAAAACTAAGATCGTGGCATCTGGTCCCATCACTTCATGGGAAATAGATGGGGAAACAGTGGAAACAATTGCTGGCTTTATATTTTTGGGCTCCAAAATCATTGCAGATGGTGACTGCAGCCATGAAATTAAAAGACACTTACTCCTTGGAAGGAAAGTTATGACCAACCTAGACAGCATATTAAAAAGCAGAGACATCACTTCGTCAACAAAGTTCCGTCTAGTCAAGGCTATGGTTTTTCCAGTAGTCGTGTATGGATGTGAGAGTTGGACTATAAAGAAAGCTGAGCACTGAAGAATTGATACTTTTGAACTGTGGTGTCGGAGAAGACTCTTGAGAGTCCCTTGCACTGCAAGGAGATCCAACCAGTCCATCCTAAAGGGGATCAGTCCTGGGTGTTCATTGGAAGGACTGATGTTGAAGCTGAAACTCCAATACTTTGGCCACCTGATGTGAAGAGCTGACTCAGTTGAAAAGACCCTGATGCTGGGAAAGATTGAGGGCAGGAGGAGAAGGGGACGAAGAGAGGATGAGATGGCTGGATGGCATCACTGATTCAATGGACATGAGTTTGGGTGAAGTCCGGGAGTTGGTGATGGACAGGGAGGCCTGGCGTGCTGTGGTTCATGGGGTCGCAAAGAGTCGGGCATGACTAAGCAACTGAACTGTGTGTGAACTGTGAAAGAGCAATGGACTAGATTTTGAACTCACAGAGACCGAGTCAAAAGGATGGGGAGATCTGAAGGATTCCCCGTCTTGGATTCTAAAACTTAGAAAAATATAGGAGCTGCTCCGCCATCCTACTCTCACCCCACTCAGTCGAACAGTTATCTAGCTTGACTTTGAATCCTGGATCTTGGTGATACAAGATGAACCTATATCTAATACTCATTTATTTGGCTGCACTGGGTCTCAGCTGCATCATGTGGGATCTTCAATCTTTGTTGCAGCGTGCAGGATCATTAGTCACAGCATGTGAACTCTTAATTGTGGCATGTGGGATCTAGTTCCCTGACCAGGGATTAAATCTAGGTCCCCTGCATTGGGAGCGTGGAGTCTCAGCCACTGGACCACCAGGGAAATCTCCAAGATGAATCTATATTGTAGGAATTTCTAGAACCACCCTCTAGGCCTAGTGTACCAGAGGTTGGTACCCAGACAATGGGAAAAAGTCAGTGGAAGTAGTCAACACCCACCACTTACTTGCTATGCTAAGTCGCTTCAGTCGTGTCCGACTCTGTGCGACCCCATAGACGGCAGCTCACCAGGCTCCGCCGTCCCTAGGATTCTCCAGGCAAGAATACTGGAGTGGGTTGCCATTTCTTTCTCCAGTGCATGAAAGGGAAAAGTGAAAGTGAAGTCGCTCAGTCGTGTCCGACTCTGTGCGACCCCATGGATGTACTTGAGGAGACGTGTAAAATTCTGTTAGGAATGTAAACTGGTGACTGTGATTGAGACGGTAGCAGAAGGACATGGATGTAATCAGGACTCGTCTCCCACAGGAACACTGATGACGTTTAATACGTTGCAGTGTAGGAGTATGTAGTGTAGGCGCTCATGCAGTGCCCTGTGTGAGTGGTTCGCTGGAACTTTGTCCAGTCCTCCCCATAGTTCTTCACACTTTAAGGGTACAGATCCAAGTTGTGTTCATCCTTCAGTCCCTGGTAGCTTCCTCCAAGGTCCGGACTAGGGTGAGAGAGCCAGGCACCTCGGGCACAGAATTTAAGGAAGCACTTACTCTGAGTTAAATTCTAGGCACCCGATGTGCCTCACGGAGAAGGCAATGGCACCCCACTCCAGTACTCTTGCTTGGAAAATCCCATGGACGGAGGAGCCTGGTAGGCTACGGTCCATGGGGTCGCTAAGAGTCGGACACGACTGAGCGACTTCACTTTCACTTTTCCCTTTCATGCACTGGAGAAGGAAATGGCAACCCACTCCAGTATTCTTGCCTGGAGAATCCCAGGGACGGCAGAGCCTGGTGGGCTGCCGTCTATGGGGTCGCACAGAGTTGGACACGACTGAAGCGACTTAGCAGCAGCAGCAGCAGATGTGCCTCACCCTATGTCATACACCATTGCCCTCCTTAATACCTGACATGCAGGAGGTGAGTGATGAGTATTTCTTTGCATAATGTTTAATCCACTACTCAAATTCCTCAAATGTCTTCCTGTTACCTGTGAGCCCAAACTCTTGACTGTAGCCACATGGCCCTCTGTGAACTGGCTCCTGTCCTCATCCTGAGTATCAGAGACCCCTGCTCTTTGCCTTAGTTTGCGTGTATACATGCTCAGTCACTTCAGGCGTGTCCGACTCTTTGCAACCCTATGGATTGTGGCCCACCAGGCTCCTCTGTCCATGGGGATTCTCCAGGCAAGAATACTGGAGTGGGTTGCCGTGCCCGCCTCCGGGGGATCTTCTCGACCCAGGGATCGAACCTGAGTCTCCTGCATTGCAAGCAGATTCTTTACCACTGAGCCACCTGAGAAGCCTTGTTTACACTCTAGCAATCCTCACCTCCTTGAAGTCATGACTTCCCATGGCCTCTAGAACAGATTTGGTGCTCAGTGAAAGATGGCCAAGTGAATAAATGTGAGACCTGAAACACTATGAATACACTGCTGGCAAGTGATGGGGGGCTAGAAGGTCTAAGGAAGAGGTGTGGTGGTGACCAAGAGCACAAGCTCTGGGTGTGATCCTGTCTCCATCAGGAGCTGTGTCCATGGATAACTGATTTTCCCTCAGCCTCAGTTACCGCCTTGAAAAAGAAAAATGAAAAAAACACCTATTTCATCTGTTGCTGTGCAGATTTTTTAAAAATGCTTCACATAAATCTTTAGCACAGTGGCTGACCCCTATAAGTGCTCAATAAGTGGTCATTAATGTTATTACAAATTAGAAACAAAATCTCATCTCAGAGAAGTATTTATAAATCAACCGACTGCTACTGAATTTCAAGAGGTGACAGCGACATAAAGCTAGCATCTAGATGCAGCCAGTCATCCTGAGAAGTCCAAGTTCTCTCTTTGACAGGTGCCTGCCAAGACCGGGACTGAGATACATCTTCCCAGGCTTGTGCTGGGGAAGTGCCACAGAAGAATAAAGGAACAGAGTCTGGGTTTTTCCATGTATCAGTAGCAAGACCCTGCACCAGAATTTGTTACTTCATTACTTAGTGTCTGAGCCTTGAAGAAAACATGTAAATTATGCAGAAAGGCACCATATTGTTGGAGGCAAATGAGACCTTCATTATCCCTGTGTGAGCAGGGCTTAGCCAACAGGGCAGAGAGAAACAGTAAACCCGTCGAGGTCTGGCAGCACAGATGGGCGCTCCAAAAGGTTCCAGGGACCCTCAGAGCAGGGCCAAACGCTGTTGTTACTCAAGCAGTTAACACATGGCTAGGCACGTGGTGTCCCTAATGATCTGCTTCCCTGCAGCCCTCTTCAGGGGAGGCTGTTCATCTGTCCACAATTGTTACCACCATGCCCTTAAAACACACAGCTCACACAACCCGGGTGGTTAGTATTCTCCTCATCCCCCACTGACATTTATAGAATTTCCATTCCCATGTGGTTCAAAGACATGTGTCTCCCCACAAGTCACAATGATACCATTGCATAGACTATGCCCTATGCTACATGTCTCCTATCCCCACCTCTCTCACACACTGACTATATTCAAATTTATCACCTGTGCTTACTGGGCATGATGGTGTCCAGTGCCTGGCATGAAGCAGACCCTCACTATGCAGATTTGGTGTCTTTTGGCATTGGTTCACAGCCTCACTCTCCACCCCCACCCCTGCCACCATTTCAGATGCCCTCAAGATGTGTAAAGCACCTCATCTTCCAAAGTCTTGTTTTACCTATTTCCATACCCTTCTCTTCCATTCCAGGAGCTTACATTTATGACTTGCCAACATCTACCTCTGGGTTTCCCTGGTGGCTCAGCAGTAAAGAACCTGCCTGCCAATGCAGGAGACATGGGTTGGATCCCTGGGTCAGGAAGATCCCCTGGAGAAGGAAATGGCAACCCACTCCATTATTCTTGCCTGGGAAATCCCATGGACAGAGGAACCTGGCAGGCTACAGTCCATGGGATTGCAAAAGAGTCAGACATGACTTAGCGACTAAACAGCAAAGAATAACATCTACCTCTAAAATCCTGACCTTGAAAAATCACCCATCTGACCTCAATGTTTATCTCTTCCCCTCTTCCATTCTTCACAAACTTCATCCAAACCACCAACCCCTCAAGTCCTATCCTACAGCCATTCTCACACTATCCCAAGCATCTCTTACTTCCCAAAGTAAAGGCCACCGCATATAAATTCCCCCAGATCCCTTCCATTCACTTCCAAAATTAACTGTATTTTCTTCTATTATAATTTCCTCTCTTGTTGTCACTTAGGAAGGGAAGCTTCTTTTCACAGCTAATCCCTCTATGCTTGCATCCTATCATTATCTTCTTGAAATAGTGCACATTTCGAAACCTCTTTCTTCTGTCACTCCACCTCTAAAGTTACTCCCTCTTTGTCAAACCCAATGAACTTTTAGTTCTTAACCTTAGTTGATTTACCTGAAGCGTTTGACAAGGTTGACCACATTCTTCTTAGAATCCTCTTCTTTGTCTTCTGAACCAGCATTCATCTTGGGTTTTTCTCTCATTGGTTACATTCATCCATGCTGGTAGGTTTCTCTGGATGCTTTCCCTTTGCCCACTGTTTCAGTTCTCATGTTTCTGGGGGATTTGTCATGGATTTCCTTCTCTTCTCACTATGGACCCTCTTCTTGGGTTATAGACCCACTCACATGGCTTCTGTTATATCTGTACCCATGTCATGACTTGCAAATCAGTATCTCCCTTGAGCTTCAGACCCAAATATCCAACTGTACATGGAAATCTTCCCCTGGATGTCTCTCAGGACCTCAACAGACTCATGACTCTGTGCTGGCTCTTCCCCCATCATACTCATCGAACCCACTCTGCTCCTGAATTCCTCATCTCACTTAGTGGCCCCATCACCCATCTGGTCAAGGCTCAGACATGTGAGGATCTAGCCCATGACCTGGTCTAGTGTTTTTCTTTCTCTCACTGAGACTGGATAAGAAAAGGCTGGCCCACCATGGACTGACTGCAACAGTTAGCTTTGACCTGAACAAGGAAGCACTTTTTTTCTCCTAGGATAGAAAAGAGGTTGTTACACCCAAGTGTCCATCGATAGATGGATGGATAAAGAAGATGTGGTACACATATACAAGAGAATACTACTCAGCCATAAAAAATAATGAAATAATGCCATTTGCGGCAACATGAATGGACCTAAAAATTATCATACTAAATGAAGCAAGCTAGACAGAGAAAGACAAATATCATATTATTTATGTGTGGAATCTAAGAAAAAGGATACAAAGAAATTTATGTACAAAACAGAAATCGACTTACAGGCATAGAAAACAAATTTATGGTTACTGAAGGCGAGGGGGGAGAGGGATAAATTAGGAGTTTGGGATTAACATATACACACAACTATATATAAAGTAGATAACTAACAAGGACCTACTATATAGCACAGGGAACTAAACCCAATATCTTATAATAACCTATAATGGAAGAGAATGTAAAAAAAGAATTTATGTACATAATAGGAAGATACCATGGAGAAAGGAATGGCAACCCACTCCAGTATTCTCACCTGGAGAATCCTATGGACGGGGAGCCTGACAGGCTATAGTCCACGAGATCACAAAGAGTCGGACAGGACTGACTGACTAATATGTATATACGTGTAACTATACTAACTATATTATTATATATATTCAGTTATACATACATACGTATGTATAACTGAATCATCTTACTGTATACCTGAAACTAACACAACACTGTAAATCTGCTATACTTTAATAAAAATTAAAAAAAGAAAGGGCTTTCCTGGTGGCTCAGTGGTAAAGAATCTGTCCACCCGTGTGGGAGACACAGGTTCAATCCCTGACCTGGGAAGATCCCACATCCCTCAGAGCAACTAAGCCCATGAGCCATATCTACTGAGCCTGTGATTTACAGTCCAGGAGCCACAAGTGCTGAAGCTCTCGCACTCCAGAGTCTGTGCTCTGCAACGAGAGAAGTCACCGCAATGAGGAGCCCGCACACCACCACTAGAGAGTAGCCCCTGCTTGCTGAAACTAGAGAAAAGCCTGCTCAGCAACAAAGACCCACAACAGCTAAATAAATAGATAAGCACAATGATTTTTAAAAAAGAAAAGAGGTTGTTACTAAGAAATTGACTAGGAGGGAGGTAGGGATTTCTGTGATCTTGAAGAGAGAAAGAAAGATACACTGTGAAATGAGCTCTGGCATTTAACCAAGAGGAGGCTCTTGGAGTGGACCAACACCACTGAAGAGCTTCAATCAGCATGCTCTGTTTCCCTGACACTTTAACCATCTCTCCTGGTAAGGAATCTGCCTGCTGTGCAGGAGGCCTGGATTTGATCTCTGGGCTGGGAAGATTCCCTGGAGAAGGAAATGGCTACCCACTCCAGTATTCTTGGAGAATTCCATGAACAAAGGAGCCTGGCATTCTAACAGTCCATGGGGTTGCAAAGAGTTGGACATGACTGAGTGACTAACACTAACGCTATAGTGACCCTTACCTCATCCTTCCTTGTACTATGGGATTTATACACAAGTCTCAGATCCTCCAGTACAATATTGGCTCTGGAATGGTATGGCCATATCTGATTCATTGCTGCACTTTAAAAACAAGGCCTGACACCCAAGAAGATGTACAAGAAATGTTTGTGGAATAGAAGGATAAACATATAGATGGGTAAATGAATGGATGGATGAGGAAAGGAAGGAATGAGTGAATGAACTTATGGACTGAATGGAAAATGAGAACCCATTGTTGATAGGAGGAACCCCAAATAGCCATTACAGACAGTGATGAGATACTATTCACTACAAAGCATGATGAAGAGAAGAAGGACACTGAGACTAACATGATGCTGAAATGCAAATACAGCCCCAGGTCTGGGAACTGAAAAAAACACTCTTCAGGTCTCAGTAGCCCCATATTATAATACCAACAATTTTGGATTCTCTGCATGTGGATGTGGGTACTAGTTTTCTGGAAATGTTCACTTTAATGAGGCCCTGACTCTTCTCCCTGATCATTAATATACAGTCACAACAATGCAGTGATGGAGAATAATTCTGTTGCACTCACAGTGTGCCATGCATTCTTCAAGTATCTCATTTAATTCTCACAACAATAATATGAGACAAGTATTGACCCCATTTTACAGATGAGGAAAATAAAACTTAGAAAAGTTAAACAATTCACTTAAGGTCACTCATCTTCCAAATGGCAGAGTCAGAATTCAAACCCATGTCATCTGACTTCAGAGCCATCCCTCCTAAGCACTCCCATCAAGTTTTCCAGCAATACGTTCCCATGACTGACTGTGAGAACAAGTTGCCATTCATTAAGCACTTGCTGTGTGATGCACCAAACACTCCTGGACGTTGAATCCACAATAAGCTTGTGCCCAAGGTGTCATCTTGAGCCTCATTTTATAAACAAGATGCTAAAGCTCACGTGACCAAGTGACACTACTAGAAAGTCACAAAGCTGGAACGTGAAACTGAGTTGGTTTATTCCAAAACTCATGCTCTTTACCACAATATACTATAACCTAGCAGCAGTGGCTCAGAATTTCTCTCTTGTTCAACAGATGGTCGTGGGGTCAGACAAAGAGCCCTGCATCGGAAATAGGGTTATTGGTGTTCTAGTCTTGTTTATTCCACATAGGTCTACACCTTGAGCAAGTCATTTCACATTTCTGGGCCTCAGTTTCCTCTTCCATAAAATGGAGCCAATCATACCCTTTGTAGAATGACTGTGAGGGTTAAATGAGAAGTCAGTGTTGACAAAAATGCTGTGCAAGCCTTTATTTTTGTAAAGAAGAAAGAGATCAATAGATGTGATTACGCTTGTCCTAGGAGTGGATGAAATGAGTCTCATAGAGATCGAGTGTCTGGTCTAACAATCTCACAGAGAATCCATTCATTAGACCAGGAATAAAGCCCAGATGTCCCTAGGCAGAAGTCCATGTGTCTTCTGTGAGGTGGCCAGGAATGGTTATGTAGCCAGGGCAAGGTTCTGCCAGCCCCATGGTGCTTCTTCAGTTTCAATGTGCATCATCTCTTCCCCGTTCCACACCAACCAGCTCTTTGGGGGCTCCTTGACATTCAGGGTAAAAGCCATTTTCCCTCTTTCCTTGGCTTAACTGTTGGATTAAGTGGCCTTGTGCTGTGAGAGTTCCTCTAAGAATGAGCAGTTGGAGAGGAGGTGGCATGAGCCTGGCCAGGCATATTTGTCAAGAGCTTGAGACTCTGCTAATGAACATTGCTCTGGAGTTGCTTGGGATTAAGCCATTATCTGTGTGTGCTTCACCTGACCCTTAGGGGCAAGATTCATTCATTGTATTTCCATGCTTAACTAGGAAGGCTTTACAACTCCCTTCTCCCCTGGTATCATATCTCTTTAATCTCCAGGACCCATTATGCAGCAATTTTGCTTACTCCAATTTCATTTTCACTTTCAAAGTGAATGTCATTTGTCAGGCAAACCACATATTCTTTGGATACCTATCTGTTAAATTATTTCTGAACTTGACTTTTTGGGGCCCCATTCTGGCTGACCTAAATTCTTCTCTGTCTTCTACCATTTCCCTCTTCTCTCTGAAGGCAGCCATTTGTGGCTTCACTGCCTAAAGAAGCTGTTTCTGGAAGCACTTATCTGTTACCCCAGTTGGAAAGCTATCATTCCTATCTAAATTAGCTACTGTGATCTTTTATCTGAACTCCAGGCTGATCTGATCCTTTGTATGAGAACTCTCCATCAGGCTTCAGACCCATCCACAGCATCATTCTCAGATGATTCTCTTTGGAACTAAGATCCAAATGTTTCCAATGCAGAGATCATGTCTTTTAACCACTATTTCTAGAGAATATGGAAACAGTGACAGACTTTATTTTTTTGGGCTCCAAAATTACTGCAGATGGTGACTGCAGCCATGAAATTAAAAGAGGCTTGCTCCTTGGAAGAAAAGTTATGACCAACCTAGACAGCATATTAAAAAGCAGAGACATTACTTTGTCAGCAAGGATCCATCTAGTCAAAGCTATGGTTTTTCCAGTAGTCATATATGGATATGAGAGTTGGACTATAAACAAAGCTGAGTGCCGAAGAATTGATGCTTTTGAACTGTGGTGTTGGAGAAGACTCTTGAGAGCCCCTTGGACTGCAAGGAGATCCAACCAGTCCATCCTAAAAGAAATCAGTCCAGAATATTCATTGGAAGGACTGATGCTGAAGCTGAAACTCCAATACTTTGGGCACCTGATGCGAAGAACTGACTCATTTGAAAAGACCCTGATGCTGGGAAAGATTGAAGGCAGGAGGAGAAGGGCATGACAGAGGATGCGATGGTTGGATGGCATCACCGACTCAATGGACATGAGTTTGAGTAAGCTCTGGGAGTTGGTGGATGGACAGGGAGGCCTGGCATGCTGCAGTCCATAGGGTTGCAAAGAATCGGACATGACTGAGTGACTGAACTATGTCATGCTTGCCGAGAAGATTCCTGGAATCCCAACCAAGCCATCTCTTACCCCCAAGACCATCGCAGAGGAAATGTCCTGCAAGGACACCTAGTCTTTTCTGCCCTACTGTTGCCAACTGCAGAGAGAATGCAGGATGAGGGGTTGGGGTGGGGGACAGCCTCAGGGTAGCAAGGAATGGTTTCATACAATTCACCTTCAGGAGTTAGCAGCAAAGAGATTTTGCAATGAAACTATGTGAGTTAACAGATCTCAAAACTGATCTCACAGTGAGGCTGGCAGTCCTGCTCCACCCCAGGTTGGACAGACAATGGGTGGAATGTTGAGATGGGTTTGAAGTAACCCAATTCCAGAGGACTCAACACATGCATACTCCACAGAGAACAACCAGGCTTGTGAAGAAACCAAACTGTGTGAAAGACGGTTAAAAGAACTGGCATGTTTAGCCTGGAAAGGAAACCTTTTGCGGGGATAAGCAGGGTGGAAAATTCTATCTCAGACTCCTGTTTTAAAAATTAGAAACCTGAGACTTGGAGAGTACAGACCCATGGAATAAGCAGAGCGAACTTTTTAAAGAACAAATGAGATCACTTTGCTTTACTGCTTAAAACCTACCAGTGACTCTCTCACTGCTGTTAGAATAAAGGGCCAACCCCAAACCATAGCCTCCAAGACCCCACATAATGGTGCTGGCCCCCTGGCACTAGATAGCAGAACATCTAAGAAGCTACAATCTAGAGAACCTCTAATACAATGGCTTAGACAAGGTAGAAGTTCATTTCTTTAACCTATTATAAATAACACTACAAGTTGCAGACCAGACCAGGCTTCAGTAGGAGCCAGTTAGCAAAAACTATCAGCTGAATCTCTAGGAACATATCCATGAATGAAAAAGAAAAAAAAAAAAGATGCTTGCCTGCTTTGTCCACCTGGAGAAGAGCAACGAGAGGAGACTGAACCAGGAATTGGAGGGTTGCAAACAGCTGGGGTGAGGATGCAGCACATCTGAAAGGGAGCAAGAATAATGCTAATTAATTAATGCATGAAGTGATGTCTGATACATTTAAGAACCTGGAGACTGTTAAAATTTTGAGACTTCCCTGGTGGTTCAGAGGTTAAGACTCTGCACTCCCAATGCAGGGGGCCCAGGTTCGAGCCCTGGTCAGAGAACTAAATCCTGCATGCCACAACTAAGAGCCTACATGCTGAAACTAAGGCCCAGTGTGGCCAAATAAACAGTTGTTTTTTTTTTTTTTTAAGATTCTTAAATTTTATTGTAAATGAAAAGTTTAAAGGATGAAAAAAAGTCGGAGATGAGCAGCCAAGGGCAGGCTGGGAGGCTCTGTCATCCTTGAAGTGGAGCTTCTGTATCTGGGAGCAGGGGGCTGCCCCTAGGAGCCTTCACCTTTCAGTGTCTGCTTTAATGTCAGCATCTTGGGGAGGCATTCCCTGCCCACCCTATCTAAAGGCACTTGCCCATCACATCTCAGCCCAACCCCCTGCTTGCTTCTTTCACAGACCTTACTACGAATTACACTTATTCACTTGATTTGATTCCTTTGTCTATTCTTCTTCTTCATCGCCACTTCACTAGATTCTAACTCCATGATGGTAGGGGTAAGGATCTCTATGTCCTGCTTGCTAAATTATTAGCTCTCTGCTACTGCTTAGCGAAGTGCCCCCAAACAGAGTAGTTTAAAATAATCAACAATGATTATCCAGTTTCTGTGGGTCAGGAACTCAGAAGCAGCTTTGATAGATGGTTCTGGACAAAAGTCCTTCTCTACATGATTTTTTTTTAACATTTGTATTTATTTATCTGGCCATCATATGTAGCTTGCGGGAGATCCCTGACCAGGGATTGAATCCCAGTTGCAGCAGTGAAAGCCCAGAATCTTAACCATTTGGATTGCCAGGGAATTCCCCAGAATTTTTTCTTGATATTGCAAGAAATATGTCAGGTGGGCTGCAGTTATCTGAAGGCTTGATTGGGGCTGATAGATCTATTCCACTGTGGCTGACTCACATGGTGCTAGTTATTGGGAGGAGGCCTCAGTTCCTTTCCACATGGGCCTCTCCAAACCTTGCTGAGCATCCTCACGACTTGATGGCTGGCTTCCCCACTGTGGGAATTCCAAGAGAAAGCAAAGCAGAAATCACTGTGCCTTTTGTGACCCAGTCATGGGAATCATGGACTGTCATTTCTACATTATCCTGTTGGTTACACAGATCAGCTGTTCATTGTGGGAGAGTGATATTCACAAGAATGTGAATATCAGAAGACAGGGGTTGTTGTGGGCCATCTTGAAGGCTGGCTACAACCACCCTATCCCTCAGCAGCCAATACAGTATTGGCCTGTAGTAGGCACTTAATGTATGTTTGTTCAAAGAATGAACAAAGGGTGAGAGCTCAAGTAAACTTAGAATTATCAGGATTAGTAACCTAACTCAATCTTGAAATCAAGTCTTTAGTCTCCTGCTAAGGGCTCTTTCCTTACATTACAAGACCTTCTTTATGACCCTGCCTACCACGTTCTGTCTTTTCCAGTACACACAACCATCTCTCCCAGCCCAGACCAGCTTGTAACCAATCCTCATGAAGGCCTTTCCAGAAAAGAAATGCACTGCTGGGATATGTCTTTACTTTAATACCTGGCAAACTTTGCCGACAAAGGTTGGTATAGTCAAGGCTATGGTTTTTCCAGTAGCATAGATGTGAAAACTGGACAATAAAGAAAGCAGGGCACTGAAGAATTGATGCTTTCAAACTGTGATGCTAGAGGTAACTCTTGAGAGTCCCTTAGACAGCAAGGAGATCAAACCAGTCAATCCTAAAGGAAATCAACCTGAATACTCTGGAAGGACTGATGCTGAAGCTGAAGCTCCAATACTTTGGCCACCTGATGCAAACAGCTAACTCATTGGAAAAGACCCTGATGCTGGGAAAGATTGAAGGCAGAACAAGAAGAGGGAAACAGAGGATGAGATGGCTGGATGGCCTCACCAATTCAATGGACATGAACTCCACAGGGGAGTGAAGAGTGGGACACGATTTGGTGACTGAACAACAGCAAGGAGAGAACAGAAACCCTGGGGGTGCTGAGGGGATATGAAGGCCCAGTCGATCCATAAGCAGCATTTGACAGTCCAAGACCAAGGTCTGGAAACTTCAAGAGCAAGGTCTGGAAACTTTAGTGTGCAGAAGAATCAGCCAGGGAGTGGCACCTAGGGTTGGTTCTTCAGTCAGGTGGGCTGGAGAGAAGTTGTAGTTGTTGATGGTTATAGGACAAGCCCTCCCATTGCTGAATCCTTGGCACCACTAAGCACATCCTTCCCAAGGGAATCCATAGAGAGGTGGGTGGGCTTGGGAGGAGGAAGCCCAGCCACAAAACTACCAAAGTAAGAGAATTTATACAAACTCACCAGGAATTAAGGCTGGGGAGGGAGAGCAAGAAGGCAAAAAGTTCCTTGGTAGTTTCTCTGTATGGAACACGTGTGTTGGGTGGTTGTGTTTTATAGAGTTCTTTGCAGGGGCTCTGTGTGTGTGTGAGTGTGTGTGTAAGTCAGCTTCCTCTGGTATCCAACTGGGAGTCTGATTCATTTAACTTGTTCAGAGTCAGTTGCAATAAACCAGGTGGTTTTGCATTGCTCATGCAAATCACTTTCTCCTTGCACATGGCTATAGTCCCAGCTGCCAAAATGTTGTCATGTTCTTGTCTCCAGAGCCTTAATAGGAAGAAAAAATACAGTTTGTAGCCTATATGTTTTTAACACGCTCCCTGGTTATCAGTGAGCCTGTGTGGTCACTGCTACCCCTGTCAACAGGCCAGTTCAAGCCAGGAGAAGAGGTGGATGGATGCCAGTGGGGCTGAAGGGCCAGGACTCTGGCTCCTTGGGTCACCAATTTGGCTCACCTACTCAGAGTGTCCCTTTTTAGAGCCAAAAGGACCTTAGGATATGGAGGGTAAAATCCCAGGTTCCACCTGTTCAATGATCTCTGGTGACCTAAAGGGAAATAAATCTAAAAAAGAGGGGATGTATATATATACACACTCCAGTGAAAATTAATAAAAAATATCTCAAATTCCAGTCTCATCTTTGTGTTGCCAACTAGATTTGGGCTCCAGCTAACAGCATCCTAGTGCCCTGGTTCTTGTGAGAATTAGTAAGACAATCAAGGTCAAGATTCTCAGTTGTTTTTACTTCATGGTGTAGAAAAGGATATTTGAACAGGACCCCGGGGGTAAACAGGAAAGGTTAGTTGTGCCCAAAGATGATCTCTAGAGGGTTTTGATCAACCCAGCCTCTGTCCATACACCCTCTGGCTAAGGGATCAATGTCTCATGGTAAATTGACCGGCTATTCCCCCAAATTAGTAGCCCTCCTAGCAAAAGGATTATGTTACTTATTCACCTTGGGGACTCATACATGGCCATGCATCTTGCTTTGACCAATGAAATGTGAGCAGAAATGACATGTCACTTCCAAGCTATGTCTTTAAGAGCCAGTGAATACTCTGCTTTGTGCTTTTCTTCTATTACAATGACCAGCAATGTTCAGATCATCCTGGATACCAAAAAGACTGTATGTATAAAGCCATTGAACCAGAGCCATAGCCAACTTACAACAACCATGTAGCATGAACAAGGAATGAACCCCTTTTGTTTTAGGAGATTTGGGAGTTATTTGTTACTGCAGCAAAACTTCTGATATCCTGACTATGCCATGACATACCCAATGGGACCCTTCGATCTCAAGGAAACCTCTAATTAATTGGAGAGTGCATTGTTAACCACTCACAACACACAAGCACCAGAGGAGTATAAATAATTTTTTATTTTTTTAGTTTCTATCAACTCTGTCCTCTGTGGGGTTCAGCTTTATTACAAGCTTGTAAAGAGATGATTGAAAATTCCAGTCATCATATCCATACAAAAAGAGATCATCTCTTTGTCTCTTTCATACAGAATTTAAAATCCCCAGAAGCTCTGTTGAAGTTTCTGTAGCATATAATTATAGTAGTAATGGAAGTCATGGGCTATGGAGTCACCCCACGTGAGTCAAGATCCTGACTGGGTGATCTTGGGCAAGGGGTTTAATCTCATTTTCTACATCTGATAAATGGGAATAACAATAGGACCAAACTCAGTGGATTTATTTACCAGGAATAAAAAAGTTAGTACCTGTAAGGGTTCAGGACCAGTACCGGAACATAGTATATACTTTGCACATGTTAGTAGTGGACATCTGACATATTCTTGGCCTCCCATCTTATACTTTTCCATTGGAAATCTTCCAATATTATGAGTCCCACCTTCATCTCCCTTATAGCAGAATTATCTGTGGATGACTTGAACCCAGAATTATACAGGGAAGGGCATCATTCCAGCGTAAGCTAAATTGACACAAAGCACAGCTCTCGGAGTCTGGAAAGGTGGAACACGGCAGACTGTGCTGTCAGGCTAAGGATTTGGGGGGACGGAGTAAAATCTTAGAAAATTTTTAATTTCTTTTTAAGTAGATTTGGCTTGATCAGTTCTGCATTTTAAAAGATCTCCTCAGTGCCAAGGGGGAGAATGACTGGTGGGGGGTGGGGACAGGAAATAGGAAGAACCAATTGCTACAGCTTTCTGTAATTTCTAAGGTACTGCTTCAAATCCTATAGAACAAGGAGAGATAAGAATGCACAAGCAAACAATCACTAGGGTAAATTAGTTCTAGTTATTTGTGATATGATGCAAAAATAAAATATATGTACACACATCAAATTAAGAGATTTTTTTTTAGGGACTTTCCTGGTGTTCCACTGGTTAAGACTCCATGCTTCCACTGTATGGGGACCCAGTTCAATCCCTGGTGGGGGAATTAAGATCCCATAAGCCACATGGATGGCTTATAGGATCCTGAAAAAAGAAGAAAGACTTCTTTTTTTAAGAGGCATTCAGTCCATTCAATTAGTTTCCCAAAATGTATTAATGGTATTAATTTAATTTGGAATTTTTGCCATTGACAGTGAAAGATTGTCAATATCGGAATAATTCACTTATACTTTTCTCCTCATGTACAACGTAAAAGAAGAGCTATGAGAGATGCTGAATCTACATACCTAGAACCAGAGAGGCTTTCTGACTAATAGCTCTAGATGTGTGTGTGAATTTCAGCTCTGAGAAATATATTGGGAAGTGGGAGAGAAGGAAGCAGTCATGTCTTGGAACAACCCTCTGCCCTGAATATCCATCCATGTGTTCCCTTCTCTCTCCCAGTTGTCTTTGTGATTGCTTAGGCTTGGGTGCCAAGTTCTGGCCAGCAGACTATGAGCAGATGTGATCTGTCCCATGTCTGGACCAAGGCAGCTTGGAGCTGGGGCACCTCCTTCAGTTTTCTGTTCCCTACTTGGGTGACTTGAGTTGAAAGACAGCTGTACTACAAGATGAGGGGACTTGTCTGACCTGGATGGGACTTCATGTTTATAGAGAAATGAGTTTTAATTATGAAGAATAACTGGGGATTTGTTACCTCGGCACAGCCTAGCATTGCCTGACTAATACACCTGCCAAAGCCTGTGTCAGTCACTTTCATGCCTGCTTTCCTCACCGAGCCATCCCAAGGAGCCTACCATAAAAACAGGGCTTGGAAAGGTTGTGTAGCTGAACTGAGCGCACATAGCTTGGGGGTGGCATTGATGGAACTTGAACCAAATCAATATGCATCTAAAACCCATGATTTTTCTATCCTGCCTCAACATTGCACATCTTAGCACCTTCCCATGAAGGAATCTAAAGAATCTGGCATGGATGGACAAGAGGCACTGAGAGAGGCACAAAGTTCTGGATGGTCCCAGGTCCTCACCAAAGTCTCCAGGTCTTTAGGTTTGCCCCTCTGATCTCTTCTTCCATTTCTTTTTCTTTTTAATTCTGGAGGCAAAGTAGCACTGTGGTTAAGAGAATAGAGTTTTGGAGCCCTGCCACTCACAAGCTGTGTGACCTTGACCAACATACTTCACCTCAGCAAGCTTCAATCTCCTCATTAGCAGAAATGAGGATAAAAGTACCTACCTCATAGGGTGGTCATAAGGCTTAAATGAAATGGTGTCTGCAAAGTACTCAGTGTGGGGTCTGGCAGATTGGAAATGCTTGGTGAATAGTAGCTAATAAATGTGAGAACCCAAAGCAGCCATTCATTTTAAGGTGCAATAGGTTATTCTTTCCAACAAATGCTTTCTCCCGGGGTTAACTGTATAAATGGCCTCGGGCACAGTGGGACCAGAGTCCCAACCCCAGAGGCAAGGGGGACATTTTGTCAGCTCACTTCCCTCTCTCTTGCTTACATTCATGCTTACGTTTTATTCACATGACTAGCTGCTAGCCTTCTCAAGAGCTCTGGCCTTGGCATCAAGCAGGTTGTTCAGCTGAAAGAGTAGAACCTCTTCTGGAATAGAAGTTCCATCAGGAATCTCAGGACCCTCAGAATCAGCTCCTTATCTGCAAAATGGGAGTACGGTTTCCACTCTACTGGGTTTATAGGAGGATTACAGAAAATCCCACAGGGGAGAACCTGTGGCACAGTTCCTAGCATGTAATAGGCATTTTGAAACCAAGTGATACAAGTCTGGTAGTCTCAGAAGGGAGGCTGGGTGAGTTCCCTGTAGACAGTGGCAGAGGGCTTAGCTGGGGAAAGTGTCCTATGGGACATGCACAGCTTTTATTCTTTATTCTTTTCTAACTATGGTAAGAACACTTAACGTGAGATCGACCCTCAGCAAAAATTTAGATACACTGCTACAGTAACGTGAGCTAGCAGCAGGAGGTCGAACAGCAGATCTCTAGAATGCAGTCATCCTCCATAACTGAAACTTGATGCTCGTTGAATAGCAGCTCCCCATTCCCCCCACCCAACTGCCAGCTCCTGGCACCCACCATCTTACATTTGACTATTTTATATACTGCATATAAGTGGCGTCGTATAGTATTCATCTTTCTGTGATGGACTTACTTGCCTTAGCGTGATGGCTTAAGGGTCATCTGCATTTCCAATGCAGCAGGATTTCCTTCTTTTTTTATAAATTTTTTTTTTTTTTTTAGGATTTCCTTCTTTTTTGATGCGGAATAACATATAGCTTTTTGATAGTAATGAGAGAGAAATGGGCACTTTCTCATATATTTAATAATTTTTGACTTAAAATTGTACAGATAATTTATGTTAACTAAGAAACTGCAGCCTACCAGGCTCCTCCATCCATGGGATTTTCCAGGCAAGAGTACTGGAGTGGGGTGCCATTGCCTTCTCCGAACTAAGAAACTTAGACAATCAAATAATTCCAAAGAAGGGAAGAAGGGAAATCACTCATAATTTGGACAGCAGAGATACTTAGACATCTTTCCAGAACTTTTTCTAGGTGTGCATAATTTTTTATTTAAGTATCATAATGCATATTGCTTTACAACCTGCGTTTGGCCCTTAACCATGTCTTGGATCTATTTTTCCACATCAGTAAGTATCTATAAACAGTTACAACAACTGCATGGTATTCCATTGCATGGAATAAACTATAGGTGGTTTCCAATATTTTGCTATTACAAGCAGCCTTGTGATCCTCAATGCTGAAATAATCACAAGGCAAAGCATTATTTGGTCTGCTGTCTAATTTCTGTCCCCACTCCTGAATCCCTTGCTTGTCCCTACTGTAAATAATTAAAACGCTTTCCAGTTAAACCTGCCTAATTACCTACTAATGGTCCCTACGTCAAAAGATCATTGCTGAGTTTAATTACAGCAAAGCCACTTGATCACAAAAACTCAATCCTTATTTCATATCAGAAACAACCCAATAACCTACAGACTGAACTTCACAAACTAGAATGATCTTCCATAACAAATAGATGTCAAACATGGTCTTCTTTGGAAAGGCAGAAATTATAGTACACTTAATAATTCAGACGGGGAAAAATGAGTTCCAAAATAAAGGAACCTGTTTGTGAAAACAGTTTTTAAAATAGTGAATAATGTTGCAAAGTGGAGAAAGCATGAGACCGAGTCTCACAAAATGAGGTTAACATTAGCACTCACCCTTATTTGCTGTGTGCTCTTGAGCAATTTAGGAGAAGGCAATGGCACCCCACTCCAGTACTCTTGCCTGGAAAATTCCATGGACGGAGGAGCCTGGTAGGCTGCAGTCCATGGGGTCGCTAAGAGTCGGACACGACTGAGCGACTTCACTTTCACTTTTCCCTTTCATGCACTGGAGAAGGAAATGGCAACCCACTCCAGTATTCTTGCCTGGAGAATCCCAGGGATGGCAGAGCCTGGTGGGCTGCTGTCTATGGGGTCGCACAGAGTTGGACACAACTGAAGCGACTTAGCAGCTTGAGCAATTTACTTAACTTCTCTGAGCCCTAACTTCTTTCTCTGTAAAATAGTTATTAATATTACTACGGGGTTGTACGGATTAAAATGATGATAGATAGCACCAATGTTTTCTTTGGCTACAAATTAATAGAGAGAGAGCAAATCCCTTCTTCCCATTCAGAAAGCAATAGAAAGGCAGCAGGAATAAAATTTCCTCTTCTTAATGGTTAAGACTAGGCTTCCCTGGTGGCTCAGATGGTAAAGAATCTGCCTCGAATGCAGGAGACCTGGGTTAGATCCCTAGGTCGGGGAGATCTCCTGGAGAAGGGAATGGCTACCCACTTTGGTATTCTTGCCTGGAGAATTCCGCAGCTGGAGGAGCCTGGTGGGCTATAGTCCATGGAGTCGCAGAGTCAGACGCTACTGAGCAACTCATTTACTTTCACTAGCCGTTAAGACATGGACAATAGCTAGAATGAAGGACCTCTCCTACTTAGAAGACACTGTCTCTTAGTTCAACTCCATCTTTGACATCTCAGGTCAATACTGCTCTCCATTAATAGGGTGGCCAAAGAACTTTCCTGCACACTGGGACACTTTTGAGACCTAACTGGGACACTGTAAGTAGTTAGTGGGGACAGCAGGTACAAACTTGAACTTTCCCAGGTGGACGGGTAACCCTAGTATTAACCAGATAATGACCAGTCTACATGGAGCAGGTGGAAAAAATCAGGTTATTTTATTTCATTTCAAAATTGTCTTGGCTGTTACCTATGTGATCAAGAAAATAATTCAGTCACAGACCAAAGTATGCCCAAAGTTTATCTGGCCTGTCCAGAAGTCTCCATCTCTTTGAATTGTCAATTCTGTTATCAGTCTTCTCAGAGCTAAACAAACATCTTTCTCTCCCCCATAAATCCTGCTGTGCAATTTTGTAAGATTTGCATTTTTCATTTATTTGATTTTTTTTACACACTCAAGCCCTAGACTAAACATGTGGGAACTAGAGAGATGGTTGAGCCATAGTCTCTGCTTGAAACTCACAGTTAAGTCAGAGAGTTGAAGACAGAAGCCATTCACAAAAAAAGCACAATGTGAAAAAAATTTCGATACAGGGGTGTGTGCAAAGGATCATAAGTCACAGAGAAGAGCATTTCTGATTCTTTTCTAGAAAGTTTGGCAGAAGTGGTACCATGTGAGGCATCTCAAATGATGTTTTCTAAGTGCAGAAGTATGGGGAGTACATCTAGGTATAAGTCTAAGGAAGGTTGAGAGTGTGGAGTGTGTGAGGAGCTGTGCACGGTGGAGTGTGGCTGGAGCCTGTTGTGAAGGAGGGAGAACGGTTGGCCTCTGAACTCCTTCTGGGTTCGTGCAACCCTCTCCAGCAGCGGAAATCCACACTGAGACGTCTTCTAGCCCCTGTCTCCTTGTTAACAGAACTCCCCAGGCCCCCCAAACTTCTTGTAAAGTTCCAACACATTTTCTTTGAACTTCTTTAACAACGCTATAGTTTTCATTTCTTAAAGTATGTGTGTCTATGTGTGTGTATGAATGTGATATCACATGCCCACTGTAGCAGATTTATTTAAAAAGATCATTGGTTTCATTCTTTTTTTTTTTTTTTTGATGTGGACCATTTTAAAATAATTTTTATTGAATTTGTTACAATATTGCCTCTGTTTTGTGTTTTGGTTTTTTTTTGCCATGAGGCATGTGGGACTCTGGCTCCCTGACCAGGGATCAAACCCATACCCCCTGAAAGGCGAAGTCTTAACCACTGGACCGCCAGGGAAGTCCCCTCTACCAGACTTTTGCCACGATTTTCTACCAGTGAAGGCTTTTTGAATGGAGACCACACTCTGACTTTTTAAAAACTTTTAATTTTATATTGGAGTATAGCCAATTAATAATGTTGTGATAGTTTCAAGTGGATAGCAAAACATACATATACGTATATCCACTCTCCCCTAAACTCCCTTCCCATCCGGGGTGCCACATAACATTGAGCAGAGTTCCCTGCCCTATACAGTAGGTCCCTGTTGGTAATCCATTTTGAATATCATACTCTGACTTTTAAAACACCTATAAGTGATTGTGAGACTGAGATGCACCCGATACTAAGCTTACATCCTTTTAAAAAAGTTTTTCTGCTATCATTTCTGTAGGGTATAAAAAAAATCAATGTGATTACAAATAGTTCTGACCTCTTTAGAAGGCAATACATGTTACATTTGATTCATACCAATTCCTGTTATAAAGAAAAAAAAGCAAGTGGGAAAGTGAGTAACGAAGCCATATGGAGATGGGATGACTGAAAGGCAGAGAGCCACTCACTGGCCAGCAGAGGGAGTCCCCTCAAGGAGCACTGAGGAGGTGTGTCCCTGCCATCAGACTGGAGGACGGGGTGGGGAAGGGCAACAGGGGCTCACAGAGTTTTGCAAATGGGCCTCTGTTAGGCCTCTTGCTTATAAGCGACAGAAACTCAATTCAAACTGGTTCAAGAAAAGCAATTTTAAAAGATATATTAGATATTTTAGTCAAAAAAAGTCAGGGGTAGGACTTGATCAGGACTGACATGCCAGAATGTAGATCCTCAAAGGATATCACTGAAAGGTATCTCTATTTCTCAGCCTTGCTTTCTTATTCGCCGGCTTCATTCTCAAGCCCGCTATCCCATCATGCTGACACAATGGTTGCCCTGGTTCTTGTCTTCACATCTCAGCAACCCCAATGGCAGAAGAGGTCCTCTTTGTCAAAAGTCCCAGTAAAACCCTAGGACTGAGTTTCACTGAACCTCAACCTGGGTCATGGGTCACTACCTGAACCAATAATCATGTGCAGGAGTGAAGTAAGGTGACTTCACTTATTACTATTATCCAAGCTGAACCATCCTGGATCTAAGCAAAGGAGGATGGAGGGTAGGAAGCAGGAAATTCCACTGGGCCTGGTGGGCTGACAGATAGGGAACAATGGCTCACCACTGCTCTGGCAGTCTCTATCTCACTTTCCCTAATCTGTTTTCTCTCCTGGATACACATTCTAATGAATGATTTCAGCCTCCTTAACAGTTGGCTGTATCCACAGACTGTGTTCTAACTAATGGAAAGTGAGACGTAATATGTATTGCTTCTAAGCCCATCAAAACCTCCCAACCACCTTTGGAAGCCATAAAGAGATGGTAGATACACAAAATAGAAGGAGCCTGGTCCCTAAATGTTTACCCCTTGGAGGAAAGCTGTCCACCAAACAGGAATACTCATGGTGGATATTTTGTCATGCTTGAAACATTATGCATTTGGGGACTTGTTTGTTTCAGCAGCTCACATTACCTTAACTAACAGAAATGCAAATATCAAAAAGAGGGGATTTGCAAACTGAGTGGACAAAGCAGCTTATGTCTACTAAACAGTTTCTTTGTGTCTGATGTTGGAAATTTCAGACCTCCTGATGGGTATAATCAGTCAGTACCCATGGAAGTGCTGGTCAAAGAGTCAAAAGACTCCAAGGAGTTCAAGGCGTGACTCCGCCACTGATAGCTGTTGGACCCTGGACATGTCCCGTCTCTCTGATCCTCAGTTTTTTCATCTGCAAAATGGCAACCACAATATCTGCTTAACTGCCTGTGATAATCAAATACAATTATTTGAATTAAAGTGTGCTGTAAACTATGAAGTTAGCCTATAAACAAACTGAAAACATGCTGATTCACCCAGTGGGTTAGAGTGAAGCATTAATGAATTCATTTGGCCTCCAGAAGAATTTTTTTTTTTTCCCATTCAGAACTATAAAAATGAGTACTGGGAAGAAAAAATGAGTACTGGGAAGAAAAAATGAGCAGGATATGCATCCTGCCCCAGGGAGAGAGACCAACACAGCAGGGGCTATGGCTGCTAGAAGACCAGCTGAAGCCTCTTTCCTTTCTCCCTCACCTCCTTTCCACTTCCTCTGAAATCCAACCTACTCCTCAGAAGACTGTGTCTGTTTATGTTTTCCAAAGCTGGCCACTCCCAGCTCTCTTCCACCTCTCTCGTGGACTAGTAAAATCCAGGCCGGTCCACCAGCCACAGGGACAGTCAGTGATTCTTCTTCCAAAACGCAATTGGTCATTTCCTTGGGACCAGAAACCTCTGTTTTTAATCCTGAATCCAAGATGCACACAGCCTTTCCGGAGTGGCTTTTGGGACCCCTCATGATCTGGTCTCAGCATCTCCCTTCTGAATTTTAGCATCTCCAGTCCATGTGGAGGGACCATCTCTCCATTCCCTGGATGCTCCAGCTGCATTCATGATTGTTATCTCTGCCTGGGAGGACAGAGATCCAGGCAGCAATGATTTCAGGAGCTCAGGAGGTCTCAGCTGGAGATACAGGTTGGGAACATCTCTATAGAAGTAAGAACTGAAAATCTGGAGCTGGAAGACCCAGGTTTGGGTTGGGACTATGAGCTGAAGGAGGAAGCTGCAAGGCCAAAGAGAAATAAGACGTTGGTGTCAGGGAGACACAGAGGAGGGAGATAGCACAGAGTGGAAGGAAGGGGAATGGGACAAGAAGGAGGGCAGGAGAGAGCAGAGAGGACACGGGTTCAGCCAGGAGAGAGGCAGAGTATCTTTTCAGTGGAACAGCTGGGATGGGAAGCAGTCTGAGTGGGTTCAGCGATGAGGAGGAGAGAAAAGGAGGTAGTGGGAGGAGCTGAGCCTTTGGGGAGAATAGCGTAGAGAATGCGAGCCAGTTACCTAAAGAGTAACCCATTGTGCCTGGCTCCTGGTTGTGGGGAGTCAGTCTCAGCCTGACCCCGTGGAGGTTTCAGCGGCCACCGGCTGCTTACTGCAGCCAGGCTGCAGTAGCTTCAGCCATCTTCCAGCAGCATTTGAAAAGGACCAAACAACAGGTGCTGAAGCCCCGTCTCCTTTAAAACTTCCTCCTCTGCGGCCCTGGCTCACAAATACCTTGCTTCGTGAGTGCCTGGCAATCGTGCCCCACAACCTGCCAGCAAAAAAGTCACACCCAGGGAGGACCATCCACTGGATGCAAACTGAGCACAAGATTTAAGGGGATCAGGACATGGTTCCTCTAAGTAGGAGCTTTGTGACCTTCGGCAAGGCACGACTCAGCCTCTGTCGCTTCATCCGTCAAATGACAACAGTTCTCTAGAGGGTGGATGTGAGGGTCAAATCAGTAACAGTTAGACTAACAGAGAACTGGACAGTTTTCCATGAGTGCTCATTACTACACACTGTGGAAATGCTTGTCGAGCATTTCATCCTCTTTCCTTCACAACCCACATGCAAAGCATCAAAAATCCTATGAGCTCTACCTTCTAAATATTGTATAGGGACTTCCCTGGTGCTTCAGTGGTTAAGAATTCACCTGCCAATGCAGAGGACACACGTTTGATCCCTGGTCCAGGAAGATTCCACATGCTGAGGAGCAACTGAGCCCGCGCACCACAGCTACTGAGCCCTGGAGCTGCAACTACTGAGTCAACGCAGCACAATTACTGAAGCCCTCATGCCCCAGAGCCTGGGCTCCACAACAAGAAAAGCCACCACAATTAGAAGCCCGTGTGCCACAGCTAGAGAAAGCCTGCATGCAGCAACAAAGGCCCAGCACAGCCAAAAATATAAATAAAGAAAGAAAGTAAATATTTCAGGAATCTGAGCATTTCTTTCCACCTCCACCACTATCACTATCACACAAACTGGCATCCTTGCTCTCTTGGAAAATCACAAGAGCTGTGCATTTAGCAATAGACCTCGGATGCCTGCCTTCCTATTCTCTCCCTTTTTTCAAAGCTGCCAGAATGGCCTTTTACAAAATGTGGCCAGACCACATCATCCTTCCCTCGAAAGCCTCCAATGGCTTCTCTGTGTGCAAAAAATATCCAAAGGTCCTGCCATGCCCTAGGAGGCTTTCGTGACCCACCACCACCTCCTAGCAGCTTCTTGCTGCTTTCAGACCACACCACGCTCGTTCTCTGTTCAAGGTTTCCATTCTGATGTGTGACTTACTCCCTTATTTGATTCAGGTCTTTGCTCAAACGGCACCTCCACAGAGAGGTCTCCCTGAAGATTCTGTTCCAGCCTTGCTTCCACCTCAACTCTCACTCCTTACCCCTTTGTTCTGGAGCATCTGTCTTTGCAGAACACTGAATTCATGTTAAACAAGGCTTGTTTATTATCTATACCGCCCTACCCTGGCCTCTGCCCAGTCAATTGCAAGTTTTGTTAGGACAGGGGCTTTTCTTTATCTTATCCTTAGCACCTAAAAGGTGCAGACCCTCCCTTCATAAATCTTTGTTGAATAAAAGAATGAATAAATGAATGTTCTTCCTACAGTCTAGATCAGCAATGTCCTAAATTCCATCTAGCCCACTTCATCCAGCCCAGCTCCATTTCCAAATAAATGGCTTCCACTAAGTCCCTGATCCTAGCAGTCCTGACTCCTTGAAAAGGAAAGGAAAGGGCAAGTTGCTTAATTTGATCCATGGGACTGTTCTGCCAGTATCAACCTAAGCTTTTGAGTGGCAGTGAAGAGTGCGATCTTTCGCTTATATTTTTTTGTTTTAGGACTTTATATTTTTTAGAGCATTTTTAGATTCACAGCAAAATTGAGAGGAAGGTTCAGAGATTTGCCATATCTCCCCTGCCCCCAGGTATACAAAGCCAACCCTATTATCAGCATCCCCCACCAGAGTGATACATTGTTTACAAATCGATGAACTTGCTTGACACCCCACAATCACTTGAAGTCCATAGTTTCCATTAGGGTTCACTCTTGCTAGTGACATTCTATGGTTTGGATAAATGTAGAATGATATGGACCCACCATTATGGGAACATAAAGAGCATTTTCATTGCCTTAAAGCCCTGCAATCCCCTTATTCAGTTTTCCCTCCCACGAAACCCTGGCAACCACAGATCTTTTTATTGTCTCCACAGTTTTTCGTTCTCCACTCTTGTAAGAAGTAGATATATTCTCTTTGTAAAACATCCCAACACAACCCAATAGATAGAAAGTAATAAGAGCTCCTTTCTTTTATCCACCTCTCCCAGTTCCCCACTAGAAACTACTGTCCATGGTTTGATGTGTTTCCTCCAAGATCCTTTCTGTGCATTGGTACACATACATCTTTAAAAAAAAAAATGTATCACATTGTTCATTATGCTGTAGTTTACTATTCTTCTTCCCAATATGTCTTTCCATGTCAGCTCATCTAGATTGTCTGCATCGTTTATAGTGCTGCCTGGTGTTCCCTAGTATAGATATAATCATAGTTTATTTAATGCTCTATGGAACATATAGGCCAGGTCCTATTTTTCACTCTTACAAACACCACTACAACAAAGGTTCCTGCACACACAATGGAATATACATACATATTTCATAGAAGAGATACCTAAAAAACCAAAGGACATTCTCACTCAATGACATGCATGAACATTTAAAAATGGAAATAATTATACATAGAATGCTTTTATTAAGAGACCAATAGCACAATTTCCCAAAGACTGACTATTAACTATAATAATGGGGAGAGAGAATTAACATTTAATAAGGGCCTCTGGAAACTTCCATGGCCATCTCCCATTAAATCTTAGGGCCACTTTACAGAATGAGTATTCCTCCTGCCTGACCTCATGAAATCTGAGGAAATGGATGCTCAGAGAGTTACCATGGCACGCTCAAAGTCCCCCAGCTACTGAGTGGCAGAGTTGTGACCCACACTCAGGCCTGTCTACAAAGTCCATCATCTTTCCAACACACTATGGGTTGTTGTTTTTTTTTTTTTAACCTTCCTTTTTCTGCTCAATAGAAAGGAAAACATTTGCTTGTGAAACTTGTGATCTGCAGTCGCACATCCCGACTGCACATCCCAAGTCTGATAAGTTGTCTCACCTGAAAACCAGTCTCTGTTTTGTTGCTCATCATGAAACTGAGGGCTTTGTGTTCAGTCACTCAGTCATGTCTGACTCTTTGCAACCCTATATATAGACTGTAGCCTGCCAGGCTCCTCTGTCCATGGAATTTTCTAGGTAAGAATACTGCGTGGGTTGCCATTACATACTCCAGGGGATTTTTGCAACCCAGGGATCGAACCCGTGTCTCCTGCGTTGACAGGTGGATTCTTTATCACTTTTTCATGATGAAACTTCATCATGAAACCAAGAGGACCATTCAAAGGGCAGGTGCTCTCACAGATAATCCCCGTGTATGGTTTCCCAGCAGAGAGGAGAAAGGGATCTATTTGTGAGGCTATCTCCTACCCATCAGAACCAGTCACAACTGTCCCAAGTTTGGTGCTGGGGCTCCTCTGAGCTCAGCCTGTCCTGGGGAGGGTGCAGTGAAGAGTAAAAGGACCCCTCAGGACCTGGACATGTACTTCAAGGAAGCAAATGCTTCCTCAGTAACAAAGGAGGAGACTCCGAGATGTCTCTATAGCTTCGTTCTCAAAATAGCTAAAAGAAAAACAGAAAAGACAAGGAGGCTACCCATGCGTTTATGAAGACAGCTACAGTTGGGAGCCTGGAGGACAAGGGGTTGCTTAAAGGGAAATGCTGGGAAGTGGTCTAGTGTGCAGAAGCAGAGGTCACGGAGTCAGGAGGTCCCAGCATGACAGGTCCGGAAGGGGCCTCAAAGTTCACCGGCTGAACTTCACAGCCAAAGCCTCACATCTTCAAGAGCTTGCCTGCTGAGAGTGAGGCCCCTGCTCTCGCCACTGCCATGGAGAGCACCCTGCCCCAATGGCCAAGGTCCACCTTCGCACACCTCCACCCAGTAGAGAGCTCTCCCTTCTAGGATTCTGAAACCTGCCCCCTCCTTTACTTCCACCCACTGGTCCTTGGGCCCCTCCCTCGAGACCTCACAGAACAAGTCCAGTCCTGCCTCCTGGAGACAGCCTTGCAGCCCTGAGAAATGCCCCAATTCCCCAGCACCCGTGAAACCTTCCCAGCAGGTCTGAAGGGGGCTGTAGGTTACAAGCTTTCTCTTCTTCACAAACAGGTCTAGCCTTTCTGGTTAGGAGAGCTGTCTGGACAAAGAAAACCAATCCCGCTTGTCTTTTGACTCTGCAGCCGGACGGGCAGGGAACAATAGCCCCAGGAGAAGTGCGGGGAGGGCCTGACTCTTCACATCTTAATGAAGGTGTGAACTTTGAAGCTTTATGACGAACACTTGAAAGCCTAGCCCTGGTTAAGCTCCTTTCCGAAGCTCTCAGTCCCCTTGGATAATGAGGCTGCAGCTGTGTGGGAAGCGCTGGGGCAGGAGAAAGGGAGGACCGGGGTTATCGAGAGACAGGAGCCTCGCTGGGCCTGGCAGAAAAGCCACCCTGGGCTGCAGGCTCCGCCCTGTGACCAGGCTCTCCTGGCTGTTGGGGACAAGGAACTCTCTGTTCGTGATGAAGCAGAGCAGTAACTCCATTAAGGAGAGGAGAAAGGCCTGGAGACTCCTTTTATTTTTTTAACTTGCTAGGTAATAAAAATAATGACACACACCTGGGTGGAACCTGACATCATCACAACTTATTGATTCACACAAAAGTCTCTGTGGCACAGAAAGGACAGTGGCTCAGAAGTTACTGCCCCTGACTGAGGTCACTTGGCCAGTAAACGGCAGGTCAGCTAGTTCCAAGCCAGGTCTCTGTCCTCCCCACAATCACCTCTTCTCTTGAAGCCTTGGAGGCAAGTCTCCAGGTATCCACGGAAATGTCCAATCACGATCAGGACCAAACAACAACAACAAAGTGACAGTGCGATGTTGATCGGGCGCCTCCTATGTCCCTGGCACCAGACGTTCCCTATCTACAGGCATGATCTCATTTCACCTTCCTAACAACCAAGTGAGGTATTAATATTGATGGGGAAGCTTAAGCATGGAGAGGAGAAGCAACTTACCCAAGGTCACATGACTGCAAGTTACCTGGCCCCTTGTCTGCTTATTATTTATTGTATTGGGTTGGCCAAGAAAGTTGTTCCGTCGCGTTTCTCTGTCCAACCTTTCAGAAAAACCAGAATGACCTTTTTGGCCAGCCCAGTAGAAACTGGGAAAATCCAAAAAAGAAAAAAGAAAACAGCAGTCCTACCACCCAAAGACAAGTGCTGTATTCACGTCCTGGCTGTTTTCTCTAGGCACTCACATTTCACCCCTATTCGTTCAGAATGCACTTCCTGATGAGCACTTCCTGTGTGCCAGGCACCATTCTTGGAATTGTGGATCCAGATAATCCAAAGCTGAGCAAGAGCAGAGTGTGCCTGTCCTCACAGATTTGACATTCTAGAAGCACCTTTCTGTGCTTTTCAGTATTTACACTTTCAAGAACTACTACTCTGGAATAAGGAACAACTGACTCATCTCACACGCTAGTAACGTAATGCTCAAAATTCTCCAAGCCAGGCTTCAGCAATACGTGAACCATGAACTTCCAAATGTTCAAGCTGGTTTTAGAAAAGGCAGAGGAACCAGAGATCAAATTACCAACATCCAATGGATCATCAAAAAAGCAAGAGAGTTCCAGAAAAACATCTATTTCTGCTTTATTGACTATGCTAAAGCCTTTGACTGTGTGGATCACAATAAACTGTGGAAAATTCTGAAAGAGATGGGAATACCAGACCACCTGACCTGCCTCTTGAGAAACCTGTATGCAGGTCAGGAAGCAACAGTTAGAACTGGACATGGAACAACAGACTGGTTCCAAATAGGAAAAGGAGTACGTCAAGGCTGTATATTATCACCTTGCTTATTTAACTTATATGCAGAGTACATCATGAGAAACGCTGGGCTGGAAGAAGCATAAGCTGGAATCAAGATTGCCGGGAGAAATATCAATAACCTCAGATATGCAGATGACACCACCCTTATGGCAGAAAGGGAAGAAGAGCTAAAGAGCCTCTTGATGAAAGTGAGAGAGGAGAGTGAAAAAGTTGGCTTAAAGCTCAACATCCAGAAAACTAAGATCATGGCATCCAGTCGCATCACTTCATGGGAAATAGATGGGGAAACAGTGGAAACAGTTTCAGAATTTATCTTTTTGGGTTCCAAAATCACTGCAGATGGTGATTGCAGCCATGAAATTAAAAGACGCTTACTCCTTGGAAGGAAGGTTATGACCAACCTAGACAGCATATTAAAAAGCAGAGACATTACTTTGCCAACAAAGGTCCGTCTAGTCAAGGCTATGGTTTTTCCAGTAGTCATGTATGGATGTGAGAGTTGGACTGTAAAGAAAGCTGAGCACTGAAGAATTGATGCTTTTCAACTGTGGTGTTGGAGAAGACTCTTGAGAGTCCCTTGGACTGCAAGGAGATCCAACCCGTCCATCCTAAAGGAAATCAGCCCTGGGTGTTCATTGGAAGGACTGATGTTGAAGCTGAAACTCCAATACTTTGGCCACTTCATGTGAAGAGTTGACTCATTGGAAAGACCCTGATGCTGGGAAGGATTGGGGGCAGGAGGAGAAGGGGATGACAAAGGATGAGATGGCTGGATGGCATCACCAACTCTATGGACATGAGTTTGGGTAAACTCCGGGAGTTGGTGATGGACAGGGAGGCCTGGCGTGCTGTGATTCATGGGGTCGCAAAGAGTCAGATACGACTGAGCGACTGAACTGAACTGATGACCACTGTGAAATCCAGGAGTGGGTGGCTGAACTCCAACCTTCTGCAGGCAGGAAATACATGGGAAGCTGAAACTGAGACAGAAGGCCAGTCCCAAGGCTGGGAAAAAAATAGATTGAGTGTTTGCACCAGCGCTCAAAGGTCATCCTGCAGTAAGTAGTGAAAGGTATTTGAGAAACTGCAGCGGTGCCCAGTGGGCAGGACCCAGGCACTAGCTTCTGGGCCACAGAGTGCACTGAAGCCCCAGTGACAATACTGATCCACCACCTCCCTCCTCAGCAACACAGTGCTGGAGAGTGGAAGGGAATGCCAGCTGGAAGGAGGTGGGAGCAGAAGCCAGGGAGGAAGTTCGCGGTACATGCTGACGACTGGAATACATGGGAAAGAACCTTTCTGCAATGCAGGAGACACAAGAGATGCAGGTTCAATCACTAGGTTGGGAAGATCCCCTGTAGGAGGGCATGGCAACTCACTCCAGTATTCTTGCCTGGGGAATCCCTTGGACAGAAGAGCCTGGTGGGCTGTAGTCCAGGGGTTCACAGACAGTCAGACACGACTGAGTGACTGAACACAGCACATATGGAAAAGAACATCTTCCCATTCTGATTCTTCCCATCTCTTTGGGGTTGGGGTCAAAATAAGAAGGGTTGAGAAAAAAAAAAAATAGGATGGAGTAATAAGGGGTCACAAGAAGGAAACCTCCCTAGGAAGTATCTCAAGTCTTCATCCTCCGGTCATACTCCCAGGTCAGGCTCTCATCACCAATCTTCCTTAACTGGCCTCTGCTTTCAGGACTGGCCCCTCCAATCTAGCCTCAATCCTTCAGTCAGAGCTCTCTTTCTATAGCATAGATTTGGGCACGTCTTACCCATGCTTAAAGTCGTTTAAGCATTCCCTCCCATTGCCCCCAGGGTCAAGTCCAAATTCCTTAGGGAGGCACAGAAGTTAGGCACCAGTTGGTCCCTCCTGTCCTTCCCACTCACCTCATCCTGTCCCACCACTGAACCCTCCGTGCAGCCACCAGCACTTCCTACCACTCCCACCAAACACCCTAGCCTCCTCCTCACCTTTGGACTCTGCACACATTCTTCCTAGGGCATGGTGGACCTTGTCTTTCAATATCCAGCTCAGTTATGACTTCGTTTCCAATGGAATCTGGCATCTTCTCTACTTGTGTACATCATGGTTCATGTATTTTTCAAGATGTGACAGCCACTAGTGCTGTTCTTTAGATGTTCCTGTCCTCCTCAAAGTCCCTTCTCGGTCCATGTAGAATGGTACTACCTGGTAGAATGTACTACCTGGTTCTCTTGTGCTTAGAAGAGGCATGGTAACTAATTCCAGTTCTGGACAATGAGTTCTATAATGAAGCAAGAAGTGGACAGAGAATTTAATCACCAGTGAAAGACCATCCAGGGCTCTCTCTCTCTGATACTTTAGTGGGTATTATCTGAGATGAGCCTGCTCCATCAGCCTGGTCTCCTAGTTCTGATGAGCAAAGCACCTCCCCTTGCCAACACTTCCTCAATCTCCTTGCCAAGTCATGATGTATCTACAGTGCATCTTCTGAGATTGGGGGATTATTTCTTAATGTAGCATGAAGTGAAAGTGAAAGTGTTAGTCGTTCACTTGTGCCTGACTTTTTGCAACCCTGTGGACTGTAGCCCACCAGGTTCCTCTGTCCGTGGGATTTCCCAGGCAAAAATACTGGTTGTTATTGTTCAATTGCTAAGTCATGTCCAATTCTTTGTGACCCCATGGACTGCAGCATGCCAGGCTTCCCTGTCCTTTACTATCTACTGGAGTTTGCTCAAACTTATGTCCATTGAGTTGGTGGACATGATACCACCCAACTATTTCATCCTCTTTTGCCCTCTTCTCCTCTTGCCCTCATTCTTCCCCAGCATCAGGGTTTTTTCCAATGAACTGGCTCTTCACATCAGGTGGCCCAAGTATTGAAGCTTCAGGTTCAGCATCAGTCCTTCCAATCAATATTCAAGGTTGATATCCCTTAGGATTGACTGGTTTGATCTCCTTGCTGTCCAAGGGACTCTCAAGAGTCTTCTCCAGCACCATAGTTTGAAGGCATCGATTTTTTGGCACTCAGCCTTCTTTATGATCCAACTCTCACATCCATACATGACTTTAAGAAAACCATAGCTTTGACCATAGATACCTTTATTGGCAAAGTGATGTCATTGCTTTTTAATACACTGTCTAGGTTTGTCATAGCTTTTCTTCTAAAGAGCAAGCACTTTTAATTTCTTCCCATCTCGTACATTGCAGGCAGATTCTTTACCATCTGAGCCACCGGGGAAGCCCCTTAATGTAGCATATCCTGGCCTTATTGACTGAGGTGGTGATCAGAAATGCCTAACCATAAGTCTACCCTGACTCTGCGTCTTAAACAGGTCTGATTCAATCAGTACCCAACTGAAGGTGCGTGTTGACCCCTCTGTCTCTTCAGTTATCTTGGACACTTTCTGTCTGGACTTGGTTTTGTCCTTGTTCTTTGCTCTGCTTCTGTGTGAATTTCATGTTGGCCACACCCTTTAACCACTAGGGGTGGCTCAAGAGCCCCCTTCACATCATCAAGAAACAAATCTTGCTCTTGTTCTAAGATTAAGAAAACAACCAGACATCATGCCAGGTGTAGAACTCTTCAGGGGAAGGAATGGAAGAGGTTAACACTTCCATGTCAAGAGCTGATTCTCAGATCTCTTGTCGTGGGTGGCGTTTCTCTCTTCCCTTCCATATGGCTTGGTGTAGTCAGAGGAACCAAGGGCTCTGGTGTGCTGCAGCCAAGCCTAAACTTGCTGACTTTTCAGGAATTCTGCAAGCTGGTTGTCCAACAACCATTATTAAATATTAAATTCTATAAACTTACAAGTAAATAAACTATATTAATAACAAAGGTAATACTCAAAAACCATCCTCTTCTAATCATTTTACAACGTTTTACTATAAGCTATGTTCTTGAGTTATTCATGTCTATTGCATCCTTACAGCAGAAATACCATGTAATGACATGCTACTGCACATCTATTCCCAACCCAAAATTCAGTGATGTCATGTTGGTAGCATGAAATCCTCCATAGTGGGGACATTTGTACCACATAAATTGGCAAAAAGTGCATACCAGGGCTTGATTTATTGTTTCATTGATTGTCTAGAGCAGAGGGCAGCAAGCTCCAGTCCAGGGGCCAAATGCAGCCCGCTGCCTGTTTTGTACAGCCTCCTGAGAGCTCCCAGGTCTGCTCCGTGAGCTGCAGAGACCAAGCTGCACATCCCCCTCTGCCCTCGGTCACCCTCTTCTCCCAGCACCTGCCTCCCTGGCTGGTGGCCATCCCTTGCCATTGCACAGGATCCATGCTGGTCGCCACCTACACACCAGAAACTCTGCTGTTGGCAAGTGTGTGCACCCAGCTGTAGAATCCCAGTCCAGGAGTCGGTGACTTGGCAAGTCCCTCTGCCTCTGGTTAGCTGCCCAAGTTAAGAGGGCTGGGCTCTCTAGAAGAGAAGGATGTCCCGGGATCTGGGTTCAGCGGGACAGAGAGGAAAACTGACCTTGGCGGTCAACATGAGCTGCTGCTACCCTGCTTGTGGGCAAAGTCCTTGCGAAAAAGTGCGCTTCCTGTATTGGAGGACGGCTTCTGGCTGGTAGAAACGTGGGACTGGCAGCAATGCCAGTTGGTTTCTCAAGCTCTGAGAGCAGCTCAGTCTAGCAGGCAAATAAATAATTATAATCCAGTTAGTGGGTGTCATAGGTTTGAGGCATGGAAGTAGCTGGCCAGGTCTAAGAGTAGGGCATGAAGGCTGGGCTGGCAAAGGGAAAAAGCTGTAAGGGAGCGTGAACAGGCAGTCCTCCATGGAGTTCTGCCCTCCATTAGCTGGACCGGGGCCAAGTGTTCAAAGAGGAGCGCCATCTCAGAAGGAATGTTCTTTCTCCTCTTTGGGGGATTGCACATTACACTGGAATCTGGCCAAACTCTGGCTTGCCTCATCTCCCAGGATTAATTTTAATGGCCATTTCCATTCTACAGTTCTCGACAGGAATGTGTGCGGGTTCCCAGCAGAGAAGCAGAAGCAGAGGCCCTTCTTCCATCTGGCAGTTTATTGGCCAGGAAGATGAAAGGGGTGGGGCCTCATTCCTTATGAATCTGAAAAATCCAGGGTGAATCCTAGAACAGGGGTCCCCAACCTCTGGGATCTAATGCCTGATGATCTGAGGGGGAGCTGATGGAATAATAATAGAAATAAAGTTCGCAATAAATGTAATGCTCTTGAATCATCCTGAAACCATCCCACTCCCCCCACCCCATCCCTACTGTCTGTGGAAAAATTGTCTTCCACAATACCAGTCCCTAGTGCCAAAAAGATTAGGTACTGCTGCCCTAGAACTCTGCAAACGGTGAGAATCTATCCTGTCATATCTCAGATAAGGGAGTCATTTACTTCCCTGTAATATGTTTCAGATTATGCCACACTTGCCTATGTATTGTCATGCCTACCCAAACTGGAATAGAGGAATGAACATAGACTTTAAAATTATGGGTTCAAACCCTACTTCTGTCACTTAACCTGAGACCCTGTACAAACTACTAGGTATCGCAGAACCTCAATTTCTTCATCAGTAAGCTGGGGTTCATTATAACTACCTGAGGAGCAAGCTGTGAAGATGAAATGAAATACATATTAGGCCTGTTGCACACAGGCCCTCACTGAATGGTACCTGTTAGAACCAGACTCACAAAGGCCAGTTCCTTAATAATCAGAAATCTTGCCAGTTGGTGGTTAAACCATTTGTAGCCTGAAATCATCCATAGTGTTATTGTTTACACCACAGAAATTACAATTGCCACATATCAGGGATTTTTATTTTTTCTGGAGATTCAGGTCACCAGCACACCATTGTTTCAGTAAGTGCCCCATATACAAACCTTCCATTTGTGAACTTTGAAAGATGCGAATGTGCAATCACATGTCCAATCACATAAGTTAGTTCATGTGTCTGGCGTATGTTGTCACCTGCATGCATCCTCCACACGTGGTTGTTTTTATGTCCTGTACTATACAGTACTGTTATAGAGTATAGTATCTTTATTTCAAGCCCAGGATGTCATCTATGATGAGAAGAAAAGAGCTATACTCAGACATCACCGGATCTTTTATTAAAGAGAATAGATAGAATTGAATCCAGCAAGGAACCAGAACCTGTGTCATCGGCGTTAGGTATGAGTGAAGTTGCAGCTTGCCCTGCATCTCCTATCGCTGATGATTCTTCAGCTCTACGATCTCCCACCTCCTCTCCCTCCTCCAGTCAGTAACTCTTCTCTTGCCTGTTAACTCGATGCTAGCCCCTGTATGCCAGCTGTTATACTATACTACTGTACTTTTCAAAGTACTTTACTGTAAGACCCTGATGCTGGGAAAGATTGAGGGCAGGAGGGGAAGGGGGCACCAGAGAATGAGATGGTTGGATGGCATCACTGACTCAATGGACATGAGTTTGAGCAAACTCCAGGAGATGGTGAAGGATGGGGAAGTCTGGAGTGCTGCAGTCCATGGGGTAGTGAAGAGTCGGACACGACAGTGACTGAACAACAAATACTGGAAGATTAAAAACACTTTCTTTATTTTTGTGTGTTTGTTTGTTTTTTATGTATTATTTGTGTGAAAAGTATTATAAGCTTATTATAGTACAATACTGTATAGCCAACTGTGTTAGTTGGGTAGCTAGGCTAACTTTGTTGGACTTACAAACAAACTGGACTTAGGCACTCTGGGAATGGAACTTGTTCGTATGTGGGGGACTTACTGTAGTTCCCTTCCTCTTCCTTATATCCTGGAAAAGCCCCTGTGAGGTAGTATTACCCCCATTTTACAGATTGAAATGTAAGATTTAGATTAAATGACTTGCCCAAAGTCAACAAATCATACAAATGCATTTTTAAAAATCTTCAAATATAGTGCCATCTCCATTCTACCACAGCAGCATAAGTCCAATTTAGAGTACACAGATCCTACCTTCGCTTCTGACAACCCCCTTTTCCAGCCACTTCAGAGAAGTGACGGTTCAGGGCCACCGTGTCCCCTGTGGAGAACTTGGTTTTATTGTCATGTCACAAAGCCGACGCTCTGTGCCTCCTGCAGGAAAAGTCCCACCTCTTCTTCCAGGTTTCCCATTTGTTAATTTCACGGTGTATCCATCAGTGCATTTCTACAGACACTTCAGTCTCTATACAGCATCCTTAGGCTAAGTGGCTTCAAGGGCTCCAGAAACATTATCTCATTGTCCCCTTACATTCCAGTGGAGAGGGTTGGAGATCAGAGCCCTTACTTTACAACTAAGAAAAGTGACTTGGCCAAGGTCAACCCAAGGAGTTGGAGGAACTGGCAGCCAGCTCTCCTCTCTCTCCTTTCTCTCCTGCCCCACCCACTAGCAAAGAGCAGAGGCGCAGCTGTAGCCTCTCTCCTGAAGCAAGGGAAAATGTCAAGGGCCATCAAGACTCTAGCTGCAGGGCACAAACTCATTACCAGCTAGGTTAAGGATAGAAGAAAAAAGAAAATCCCCTGCATGATGTACTACCAGCCAATTATGCGCTTCACCCAGGCTTGAAGCGGTTGACATTGTCTACAATCAAGATTCTAAACCCAGTCTGGATGAGGACATAGTTTGCATTCTTTGGCTATGGGACGATACTGAAGTAGATCTGGGAAAAATAAATAACATGGAGAGAGGTTCACACCGCTAGATTATTTGAGCTGACATTATTACTAACACGCCCAATGATTAAGAAGAAAATACAGGCAGAGTCCCACTTGTCTAATTTGATTATCAGAGAGGTTCTGTGTTGATTACTAACGTCTGTTTGCAACTGGGGACAGAAAAGAGGTATCCAACCAGCTGAGAGCCGGGAAATCACACACAGGGGCCAGGGATCCGTGTAAATGAAATTTAATAATAAATGGGATGTGCTCCCAGATAAAGAAGTAAATAAAAGACAGAGAAAGAGGCGGTTCAGATTATATAGGCCGGAAGAGGATTGCAGCCAACCTGGCCTATTTGGAGAAATGGCCTGTGTTGAGAGAGGCAGATGGGCTCAGGGCAAGAGTAAAATGAAGACTACAGAGAAATGAGAAAGGAGGCAGTGAATTAGATGTGAGATTATGGTGTTGGTCTCAGGAGAGGTGATTATAAGTACTGTTGGGGGGCAGTGTACAAGAAAGCTTCTGTGTGGAGAGAGAAAAACATGGCCAAGTAAGAAGGATCCCAGAGCCAAGCAGAGAAAAACTGAAAGGTGGGGGGCAGCATTTGCATGAAAAGCACTGGCGAGCTGCATAGGAAAGCCAGGGATGGGCACAGTGTTTGCTCTGCCCAGCATGTTAGGAAAGAACCAAGGGACTTCCCTGCTGGTCCAGCAGCTAAGACTGTGCTCCCAACGTAAGTGGCCTGGGTTCGATCCCTGGCCAGGGACCTAGATCCCACATGCCGCAACTAAGACCTGGAATAGCCAGATAAATAAATATTCAATTTTTAAAAAGGCAGCAGTAATACTGACTGCCTGAGTCCTGTGGTGACCATACCATTGCCTAAAGACATTTGATGCCATGTGCAACATACAAGCAAATGGAACTGTTGAATTGGTACAGATATTAAGAGACATATGTCAGGCTTCAAGTCAGGAGGCTGGGCTCTGTTCCTCCTGATCTCTAAAATGGGGATTATAATGCTGTTTGTACTTGGGGTTAGAGGGATGGGGAAAGAAGACAAATTAAAATAAGGGGCATGAGGTAGCCCTTTAAAGACAGAACTAAAATCAGCATGTTACAGGTCAAAGCAGAGATAGGCAGAATCACATGAAAGTAACAGAAAAGACACCAAGGCTGAGCAAGAGTTTGACTAAAAGTGGTACCATCTCCATAGAAGGAAACTATACAACCAATGGGGGCTTGGTGGGAAACGGAAGCATAACAAGGAGGACGACCAGGGGCAGTGTCTCTCCCAGTGAGTTCATACGATATCTAACCACAGACCTGGAGAATTATGGTCATGTGAGCAAGAGCACATCTACTCTGACCATCTCAGGATGAAGCTATGAAATTTTCTAACCATCTAACTCTACGACTCGGTTCTGTGCTCCAAAGAACCAAGCTGAGCAAACCCCCAGCTCAGCTTATTCTCCTGGGCATCCACGCTGCTAACTTAGTGTTTCCCCTGAGTCAGCCCCAAAGGATGTGTTGGCCTTCCTTGGACACTGAGCTTTTCCCAGGTGAGCAGATAAGGAGGAACCATGTTCCCCGACAGAGCAGTGAGGTTCTGTCCTACCAGGAATCTGCCAGGCTCCAAGGTACAGAGCTGCACCAGACATTGTCCTTGCCTTTGAAGGGGCAGTTGATGGGAAAGCTAGGCAGACCAATAGTAGAATGCAGGAGATGCTCAGTAGAGATCTGCAGTTAAGTGACCTTGTGCCTCTGCATTCCTCAGCTGTAAAATGGGGTTGTGGCATAAATGAGTTCATACATGGAAAGCACTTCCAAACAGTGACAGGCACACAGCAAGCTCTCAACACATGTTGTTGTTGTTTAGTCGCTAAGTCATATCCAACTCTTTTGTGACCCCATGGACTCTAACCCACCAGGTTTCTCTGTCCATGGCATTTCCCAGGCAAGAATACTGGAGTGGGTAGCCATTTCATTCTCCAGGGGATCTTCCTGACCTAGGGATCAAACCCGCACTTTCTGCATTAGCAGGCAGATTTTTACCACTGAGCCACCAGGGAAGCCCAGTGTTGCCATGAACAATTAATTACTGGGCACAGTAGCATATGTCTCCACGTCACTGTGTCTACTGTCCTCTTGACTCTGAAAACGTTTATTGCATAATGCCATTTTTACAGCTGCTATGTGCTTTCTCATTATTAATATTATCTGATTATCAGAATATAAACACTATGCAACATGCAAAAAAGAAAAATAAAACAACTTTGTTCAAGACTGAAATAATCATTTATAAAGTAGGGAACAGAAAGATCTTCTAGTACATTCACAGGTTATTTTAATACTTTCCAAATAAATGCCAAGGAAGGGAGTGTTTATATATAGCACTCAAAACAGCCCCTCCACTTTCTCAGTGAATGTGCACCAGCTTGTCAATGTCCCCATTGTGCAGGGCCCAGAGCTGGATATAATTAAATCCTATTACCCAGGAAAACTTGCAGCATAGTTGGTCTGACACATTTAATGATTTGTTAACTCAATCTGCAAATGTAATTAGAATAACACTGTGCCTGGGAGATGGGAGATGAACATGATGGTATGGTGCCATGTCTGCCCTTAAAGAGCTTAAAATCCAATGGGTGGACTTGATATGGAAATGGCTAAATATGGTCTCAGAAATATAGGAACACTAAGTATAGACATTCAGCAGCTAGAAGCATCAATCTCTGAACTCTCTGGGGGCAAGGTTTTCTCTGTGTCTCTTCATCTGTCATGAAAAGATGTCCTAACACAGTGATTAGAAATTTGAACTCTGAATATAAATTCCAGCCCAGGCCCTTGCCAACTGCATGACTGTGGTGAGCTTCTCTAAACCTCAGTTTCCTCATCTTTAAAAGCAGGATAATAACAGTAACTATATCATAGGCCTATCTCATTGGGGTAATGTCTCTTATCTCATAATAATAGCAACTCATTGCCAATGAGTTACTGAACAACAACATTGAATTAAGATTGGGATAATGGATATATAACAATACCAGCCACATAATAAATTAGTACTAAACTTTCTCTGCTAACACCAAGCACAGAGCAGGTCCATAGTAGGCACTACTAGTAAACTGTAAAGAATGAAAAGTGCAAGATTGACATAAAGAGTAGATTCATTATGTAATTAATGAGAGAATTTATTGTGTGGGAATAAAAGTGGAAAAGTAATTATTCTTGCTTAGGGAAGCAAGGTGGTTTCTTTGAAGATGTGGCATTTGAGAGAGCCTGAAAGGCTAGACCAACAAGAGGCCTAAGCCTGCACGGCATGTTTGGAGGAGGACAGATATACAGGAAATGAGGTTGGAGCCCAGGCATAGTCCAAGACTTGTGGAGCTTCTCCTTAGGGAGATAAGGGTCAGTGGAGATTTTAGTAGAGGAGTTTGGTGTAGTTTCTGTTTTCTAAAGTGTCATTCTGGCCACACACAAAGAATGAAGTCATGAGGGGAGAGAGCAGAAGTTTGGAAGAACAATGAAGAGGTCAACACGATAGTTCAGGCAAAAGGTGGTGGGAATCTGAGTAGGGCAATGGCAGTGGGAATAGAAATGAGGAGAAGGCATTGGAGAATGGATGGAATGTGGGGGTGAGGGTGGGGGAGTAAGCTTTGAGGTTTCTCCTCTGGGTGAATGACAACTCCTTTATTATAGGAGAGATCATTATTAAATCATGGGCTTCCCCAGTGGCTCAGTGGTAAAGAATCTGCCTCTGATGCAGGAGACAGAGGTTCAGTCCCTGGGTCGGGAAATCCCCTAGAGGAGGGCATGGCAACCCACTCCAGTATTTTTACCAAGAAAATCCCATGGACAGAAGGGCCTGGTGGGCTATGGTCCACAGGATTGTAAAGAGTCGGACATGACTGAAGCGACTGAGCATGGATGCACACATTATTAAATCAGAAAGATAAAATGGCACATCATGTTCATTTATTTCTCCCAAATCATATAATCCTAGATTATCATGGTGGTTGAGACCAGGCCCCCAAACATTCACCATCTGCTGCATCAGTCTCACTCATCTGTGTCCTAATTCCAAAGCAGCTTCAGGACATCTCTTACTCTTTGAAAGGTCAGACTTAAACTGAATTAAAATCTGCTTTCCCATAATTTTTTGAACTGTGGTGTTGGGGAAGACTGTTGAGAGTCCCTTGGACTGCAAGGAGATCCAACCCGTCCATCCTAAAGGAGATCAGTCCTGGGTGTTCTTTGGAAGGACTGATGTTGAAGCTGAAACTCCAATACTTTGGCCACCTGATGCGAAGAACTGACTCATTGGAAAAGACCCTGATGCTGGGAAAGATTGAAGATGGGATACAGAGGATGAGATGGTTGGATGTCATCACCAACTCAAAGGACATGAGTTTGAGTAAACTCCGGGAGTTGGTGATGGACAGGGAGGCCTGGCATGCTGCAGTCCATGGGGTCACAAAGAGTTGGACACGACTGAGCAACTGAACTGAACTTCCCATAATTTCCAACCCTTGGTTCTAGTTTGGCTTCTGGAATCACAGATCAAATGGACCTTCTTTTATAAGACCATCTTTTGCATTTAGCTGGCTAAATAAGAATTTTTCATTTTTCAAATTTTTCATTTTTCGAATTTTTCCATAAAACTAACATGCAATATTTCATCAAATACTTTGCTGAAATCAAAATACATTGTCTGCTTCTCTCTACACTATTATTCTATTAAACCGGTCCCCCCAACCCCTTCAAAATGTGGAGAGGATCTAGTTATATAAGTGGTCACAAACCAGACACTAATGACTATCAATTTTTGTGTAGGTATCAAGAACTATTTATTTAAAAATCTATCCTAGAATTTTCTCCAAGATCACCAGGTTGGCTGCCCAAGTTTAATTGTAGTGGAAAAATACCTCTGCACACTCACAGAGCTTTTTAATCTAAGGAAAAGAATATGCTTTTATATCATTGACCAGTGGTCCCCAATCTTTTTGGTACCAGGAACCGGTCTCATGGAAGAAAATTTTTCCACATACTGAGGTAGAGGGGGATGATTTCAGGATGATTCAAGTACGTTACATTTATTATGCACTTTATTTCTACTATTATTACATCAGTTCCACTGCAGATCATCAGACATTAGATCCTGGAGATTGTGGACCCCTGTTGACCAGACCCAAGCCAGATCTACCCAGGATTCCTTTGTGCTTGCTGATCCTTCTCATGACATGCTTTACATATGGCTGGTTCTTTCTCATCACTTGAATTTCAGCTCAAATATCCCCTCCCCACAGGTAGATGCTCCCTGACCATCTGATCTGGATGCACTCCATGCCCAGCACTTCCCATTACCTGTTTTATTGTTTGCGTAGCACTTTTAAAGTATCCGAAATGATTTTGTTCATTTGTTTACTTGCTGTAAAACATAAGCCTCCCGAAAGGAGCAACATTGCTTTGCTACACGTTGGAGTCCCAGCACCAAGAATGCTGCCAGCACAGTCTGTGTTCTATAAGCTGAATAAGTATATGAATGGTCACTGGCTTGGAATTCTAACTGCCAAGCCTCCATTCTTTTCAGCTTTCACAAACCCCAGGATGACGTTGTTGCCTTTTCCCAAGGTTTCTGTCACATTCACTTTGCCAAGCAATTTTTCCTAGTTGCTCAGAATTCAGTCCAGAATAGACGTTCCCTAAGCCTCTTCCGCTTCTCGCTGAAAGATGAAATTATCAGCCAAGTAGACCAAGGCAAAATGGATCGGATGCCCTGTGTGAGGCTGAAGGGAGCTCCCAGCAGTTCCTGCCCTCACACTGTTCTTCAGGTGGGGAGGTCTCGTCCCCCAGCTGTCTCCTACCATCATGCGTGCTCCCCAGTCTCAAGAAGAAGCTGGATCGGCTCTGGCATTGTCAAAGCCACTTCACTACGACTCACTGACCTCCTTCTCTTCCCTGACTCTGGCCCTTGATTCCCAGCTTTAATGATTGACTTGGGATCAGACCTCAATAGCAGATCGAACCATGGAGTTACAGTCAGTGTATATCATTGATTACATGAATCAGAAACCACTCCAGCTACATAAATTAAGACGAGTAATTGGAAGTCAGCAGGGAGTCTCATGGAACCCAAGGGTAATAGACAAGCCACTGTCCCTCCCGCTCTCTCCAGGGCCATGTGCTCTCACCTCCCTCCTTCCTGCAGGGCTGAGTCATGCTCTCCTTGGCCTAACAGCTGGCTTCTTCTTCTTCTCAATCACAGTTTATGTGCTCTCCCAAAACTCTGACTTACAAGTGGTGTAGCTTCCCCTTTGTCATGTTGCAAGCTTCATCTCAAGTCTATGTGACCTTTCAGCTCAGACACTCACCATTGAATGACTACAGCCTCTGGCCTGTTGGTTCAATTACTCAATAAAAGAAAATCTGAAAGGCCATTAGTCAGCCAATAAATTATCTCGTTACTTGAGGCTCCTAATCATTGTTGCAGTCAGGTGGGTGCTGAGAAGCCATCATCACATGGTTCATAGGGCTGCTCCCCATGAGGGTGGCAAGTGCGGTTTCCCAAGGAGGGGTGTATGGATGGGAAAGGGAAATATTCAAAACACTCTAATATTCAAAACACTCTATACATATTTACTCTAATATGTATAGATACTATAATAGCCTTGCTACAGTGACCGTTCCTTGCTTGGCCCTGCTTTGCCTCTCTGGATGGGGGCCCAGTTCAAACTTTTGCACCATCCTAGACACGTACCCCTCTCCCCCTACCCAAAAAAGAGGGCCCCGTCTATGCAACAGCTGTCAGCTCTTATTCTGCTCTTAATGCTGGACTTCCAAGGCTTCTGGCATCAGCCAAACACACTGACACACCTGGGTGCTGACACCCACTGCATTGGATGCAGTTGGTCTCAAGCACAGGTAGTACCACCACTGCAAAGGGTGTCAGGGGAGATGTAAGAGTAACTTGGGGCTGACACAATGGCTGGGGACAGCTGCTGCCCTGTAGTGGGCAGAGGCCAGGGACCCATAACTTCCTGTACCATGCCGGACAGTCCCTCCCAACAAGGACTTGTCCTATCAAAATGCCAACAGTGCCACTATGGAGAAACACAAGTAGACTAAAATATCTACCCCATCAGTCATCCACACATATGTTCAGTATCTTTATTGCCAGCTACTATGCTAGTCTGGGAATACAAAGATAAATATATATGATAAATATAATCCTTGTTCTGGAGGCTCTCAAGCCTAAAGGAGAAGAGAGTCATACAAAAATAATACCAGGGACGTCCTTGATGGTCCAGTGGTTAAAAATTCACATTGCATTATAGGGGATGCTAGTTCAATCCCTGGTCGGGAAACTAAGATCCCACATGCCATGGGGCCACTAAGCCTGCACTTCAGAAAAAAATTCCACGTGATGCAACGAAGATCCTATGTGCTGCAACTAAGACCTAAGGCAGCCAAACAAATAATTTTAAAAATAATAAAACATTTTTTAAGTTAAACAAATTTTAAAAATAAATAAAAACAATACCAAATAGGAAAATTAAGAAAAATATTGTAAGTTCAAGTGTTAGTCGCTCAGTCGTGTCCAACTCTTTGCAACCCCATGGACTGTAGCCCACAAAGCTCCTCTGTCTATGTGATTTTCTAGGCAAGAATACTGGAGTGGGTTGCCATTTCCTTCTCCTTGGGATCTTCCCGACCCAGGGATTAAACCTGGGTCTCCTGCATTGCAGGCAGATTCTTTACCGTCTGAGCCACCAGGAAAGCAAAATGTTAACTCCAGATTAAAAAACAAACCCAGCTGTATAAGAAATGGAACATAATCATAGTATATTACTTGACTCGGCAAAAAGTGATATATAATCAGAATAATGTAAACTCTAATTACCAATTTAACAAAAAATGTGATGTAGCCGTTTTGGGAGGATAAAGGGAAAAAGAAGTGGGCTGGTGTTTGTCTGCTGCTGCTAAGTCGCTTCAGTCGTGTCCGACTCTGTGTGACCCCTTAGATGGCAGCCCACCAGGCTCCCCTGTCCCTGGGATTCTCCAGGCAAGAACACTGGAGTGGGTGTTTGTCTAAGAAAACCTAAATCTTATCCATTATCAAAGGAAGTCAACAGATAATTCCAGTGAACTGTAGCATAGCTGTACAAGCACATATTCCTAAGCAGAATATGGAAGTAAATTCCAGAAGACATAAGTAAGAGAATTGGGGAACAAGGTGGTAAGACAAAGATCAGCTGTTTTTTTATAATAGACCTTTTAATACTATTTAAATTTTTGACTGATACATACATATTATCCTTTAATATAAAATTTAATTTTAAAATTACTACAGTACAGCCTTATGCAATTATTACGAAGGCTGTCTTGAAGGGTTATACACAATGCTATGCATTTATTCTTAATGTTATAATATCTGTAATCAGTAAAGCCATGAAGAGGTTTTACTAGACTAAGTGTGCAGGTCTGTGGAATCACACCAGCAATCCCCAGCATATGACTAAAGCATGTTCCAAACACTCATATATATTTTCTTAGCACCTCTGCTGGAAACTTCCCTGATCAGCCCACCTAGGGTAGAAAGCAAAACCTCAGGATCCCAGTATTGGCTGCCACTCAGGGTGTGGAGGAAAGAGAAGGCTATAATACATACTAGAGGGAGAGGAATAAGGAACCTGGGAGAAATTCAAGAGAGAGGGATTGAGGAGAGAGAGCGACTGGGAAAGGAGACTCAAGAGGCAGCAGGCAAGGATATGAGTGTCTGTGGCCCCCAGCTGACTCCAGGGTTTTCCAGTTTTACTACTGTAATTGGTAATGTATCTGCCACTCCTCCTCCACCAGTAAGCTCCTGACAGGCAGGGACCATGCCTCAATCACACTTGAATCCCCTGCATCTAACAGGGGTTCCCGCCTGTTCTCCCTAAATAGCAGAGAGTTATGGGCTTCCCTCGTGGCTCAGATGGTAAAAAAAAAAAATCTGCCTGCAATGCGGGAGACTCAGATTTGATCCCTGGTTCAGGAAGATCCCCTGGAGGAAGCCATGGCAACCCACTCCAGTATTCTTGCCTGGATAATCCCATGGACAGAGAAACCTGACGGGCTACAGTTTATGGAGTTACAAAGAGTAGGACCCAATTGGTGACTAACATTTTCACTTTCTTGAGCATTTATTTCTGATATGTGCTGTTCCAATATATGAGAATGGATGAACATGTAATTGAGATACTGTTTTCCGTATATGAAAACATTTGGTCCTAGCAGATACTCATCGAGGTAGGAATCATTGAAACTATTTTACAGAGGAAGAAACCAAAGCACTTTGAGATTCAGGAATTCTGATGGAATCACACTGAGCTCATCTGAAATCCTAGCTCTTAATCAGACATGGTCCCCTATTGAGAAATTCTTTCTCTGACTTGCTGCCCCCCACACTAATCTAGCTCCTTTTTTTTTTTACTTCTAAAAATCCAGTGGAGGGGACTACTCTGGTGGTCCAGTAGTTAAGAATCTGCTTGCCAGTGCAAGGGAGGAGGGTTTGATCCCTGGTAAGGGCACTAGGATCCCACATGCCGCAGAGCAACTAAGCCCACGAGCTGCAGCTACTGAGCCCACAAGCTGCAACTAGAGAGCCCGTGAGCTGCAACAAAAGATCCCACATGCTTCATCCAAGACCCAACACAGCCAAATAAATAAATAAATAAATTTTAAAAAATCCAATGGAGGGGAAGAGAAGAAAAGTGAATTAATGTTTACTAAACTACTTTTTAATGCGCTAAGCAATTTATGTTGTTGTTGCTGTTTTAGTCACTAAGTTGTGTCCCACTCTTTGCAGTCCCATGGACTGTAGCCCACCAGACTTCTCTGTCCATGGGAGTTCTCAAGCAAGAATAGTGGAGTGGGTTGCCATTTCCTTCTCCAGGGGATCTTCCCAACGCAGGGATCCAATCCAGGTCTCCTGCATTGAAGGTGGTTCTTTACTGCTGAGCCACCAGAGAAGCCCATGATATGTGCTATCTAATTGAAATTTCATGATAACCATTTTAAGCAGACACTATTTTTTCCCATTTCACTGGTGAAAAAACTGAGGGTCAAAAAAGTGAATGGATTTTCCCAGCATCCTACAGGTGGTTAGTTGCAGAAGCAAAATTTAAGCCCAGATCTCTATGATGACCATACCTTCCAAGGTAGCCAGCCTCCTCGGCACCCTAGTGGCAAAGTTGGTCCAACCTTGCCAAGCCAATGTTGGGTGATCTCAATGCTGGTGATATTGGTTTTAGGAGATCTCATCTGTGATTCAAAGAGTCTCTGGATGTTAGTGGAGGGATCACCTCAACATCTAAGATGTTTCCTCTGAAAGCTGTACAGTTCTCTGGACAGCCAAGGCAACCCCTGAACCTATGGAACCCTGGTGTTCTGCAGACAGGACCAGGTGTCAGCTGCAAAACCAGCACAGTGGGTCTTTGCCAATTCATGGAAATACATTAAGCTCATGTTGGAAATATTTCAAGATAATTTTTTTTATCCTATGGCACCTTTTAGTGCTTGTCCATGCTAGAATCTAGTATTGAATGATGTCTTATATACTTAGCTATCCTAGATTTCATATGTCAATATTTTATGGTGTTTCACAAATAGTCCAATTCAAGACACATATAATGTTAACCCACTGCCTCTCCTGTCCATCTTTGCCTGCTCACAGCTCAGAATAATAGTAGGTATGAATTAAGAAAATGACTCATAGACTTTCTTTTTTAAAGAAGGGGGAAAAGTAACTGTTATGTCCATCTTCCTTTCTAAGCCTAATGATTCCATTCGTACAATGGGTCCCATCCCTTCCCATCTCCTCGAGGACTTCAGTTCTCTCTGTCTCATGCCTGTTTTTCAGGTCCTCTTTACAGAAAAACCCTTCAAAGGATCTGTCAAGGCTCACTTTCACCTCTTCCCTTTCTCTCCTGAAGTCACTCGAATCAGGTTTTAGGTCCCACCATTCAGTGGGAAGAGCTCTTGCGAGGTCACCAGTGACTCCACATTGCAAGCCTCGACAGTCAGTCCTCAGTTCTCTTCGCAACTCTCTGCTCATTTCACTTTCTCTCTCGAAGCACTTTCTTCACTTTGTTTCTAGGCCATCGCTCTCTGTGGTTCTCTTCCTGCCTCTCCTAGCATTCATTCTCTGTGTCCTTTGCTCGCTTGCCCACAGTGAAAACCCCTTTGTCCCAGAGCTCAGTTCTTGGGATGTTTCTCTTTTGTATCTAATTTCACTCCCTGGATGATGACCTCATTCTGCTCTGTGCTTTATAATGCCAGCTGTACTCTCAACAATTCTCAGATTTATAGCTCTGGACCTCTCCCCGAAATCCACACTTTTATCTACAATTGCCTTCTTGATATCTCCTCTTGGATGTCTAAATAACATCTTAGACCTAACAAGTCCAAAACCAAACTCCTGGTTTCCCCATGTAAAACTTCTCTCCCACGTGTTTGCCAGTTTTGGAAATGGGGACCCTATTCTTCCAGGCAGCCACACTTGGAATTGTCCTTGGCTCCCCCTTCTCTCCAACCCATCAGTCCATCCTGTGAGGTCTGCCTTCAAGACGTTTCCCATATCTCACCCCTGCATCCACCCTGGTTAGAGACACACTCATCTCCACGTGGATTCCAGCAATGGACTCCTGCCGGTCTCTCTGCTTCCCCGTGCTCCTTCCCATTCTGGTCTCCTCGCAAGCAGCCAGAGTCATCCGGGTAAAATATAGTCACAGCATACCCTTCTTTTGCGCAACATCCTCTGTGTGGTTTTCTCCATCAGCCTCTCAGAACTCTGTTCAAATGTCATGTAATCAGAGAGCCTTTCCCTAACCAACCTATTAAAATACTAATCTCCACCTACCCGCTGCATTCCCTCTCTCCCTTACTTAGCTTTATTTTTCTTCATATATACACACATATAAGTGTTATGTATATATACACACACATATGTGTGTGTCTGTGTGTGTGTTAAGTTGCTTCAATCATGTCCGACTCTTTGTGACCCCATGGACCATAGCCTGTCAGGCTCCTCTGTTCATTGGATTCTCCAGGCAAAAATACTGGAGTGGGTTGCCATGCCCTCCTCCAGGAGATCTTCCCGATCCAGGGATTGAACCCAAGTCTCTTATGTCTCCTGCATTGCCAGGCGGATTCTTTACCATTGGTGCCACTTGGGAAGTCATATACATATATAAGTGGCATATATATATATATGCCACTTGGGAAGTTATATATATATATATATATATATATAAAACTCATGATATATATTACATGCCCAACTCTTTGTTGACACCATGGACTGCAGTCTGCCAGGCTCCTCTGCCCATGGAATTCTCCAGGTAAGAATACTGGAGTGGGTAGCCATTCTTCAGTATGTGTGTGTGTTCCTCTGTGTGTGTGTGTGTTTATTTTGTTGTATATTTATTTGTTGTCTTCCCATGAGTACCAACACTTTGCCTTTTATACTCACTATCTTATCCCTAACACCTAGAACAGTGCCAGACTCAAAGTAGGTCAGTAAATACTTGTTGAATGAATGAATGACTTCAGTACCAGAAGTGCCAAAATAGAAGTGTGAATGCAGAGCAGGACAGGATCATCTGTCTGGAGAGGAAGAGGCAGTCAGTGCATCCTCCTTGGATGAGACCCTATGACACTGTCTGGCACAAGTTTGAGAAAGACTGTCCAATAAGGAAGAAGGAATTAGGCCCATGGAGGCTTGAACCTAATTCCAGTTCAGATATCACCGTTCACAGGCATTCTTTTCTTTGGTAAAAGAGTCAAACGTGCCTCCCATCCAGACTCCTTTCACAGGAGAGATCCTGCCTTTGGGTTTCTTCCCCGTGTCCAATAGAAATGAAGGCTTATGGCTGTCAGCACAGGGCAACTTCCTTGTCCGTGGTTCAGCTACAGAGAGGATGGACAATAAAGAAAACTGGCTCAGAGATTTCCAAGAACATGTTTAGCCAGACCAGACTCACAGGAGGTTTGACATTGCTGGAGATGTTTTGTTCTTCTGTTGGACTGGCTGCAACCAGTAATGGGCTCTGAGAGAAAGGAATGATGCTCATTTACAGAGGGGTCACTGCCAGGCTCCAGAGACAGCAGGTTAATTTCAGCAGCTGCCACTAGAGGTCTATTTACAGCTAGAAATGAGAAGAGGCATTATTCCTGCCCAGGAATAAATAAATATTGCTACCTTCAGTAGTGGCATTGCAGTTACCATAAGCAGGTCACTTTCCTGCTTCATGCAATAAATATTTCCCCATAGATCTACTTAGGAATAGAGTCATTTTTCATGCAGTAGAGATGAATGCTCAGTCTGAAGGAATCCTTCAAGAATCCTTCAAGGAATCCTACGAGCAGTGATTTGATAACTCTAAACAATTATATCTGTTCGGTAGATTCAGGCCCCAGTATTGCTTTCTGTGGTTCTCAAGTTCATCTGCAGGTGAGTTAGAAGTATCAGTCCTATAGGTTTTATTTTATTTTTTTATTTTTTTTCACCTTTATTTATTTATTTAATGAATTTATTTATTTTAGTTGGGGGCTAATTACTTTACAAAGTCCTATAGGTTTTAGATTTCAGTTATCCTTTACCTGCAGACCCATTCTATTTTTTCTTTTATCTAAGTAAAATCCATTGAAATATAACATCAAATTCACTCTTGTAATGATTTTAAAGTGTACAATTCAGTGCCTTTCAACACACTCATGACACTGAACAATCATCACCACTACATAATTTCAGAACATTTTTTATCACCCAGCAAAGAAATCTGTACCCAGTAAGCAATCCCTACTACCTACTTCCTTCAGCCTCTAGCAATCACTAACATGCTTTCTGTCTCTATCATTTTATATAAGTGCATTTATATAAATGGACATTTTATATAAATGGCACCATACATTAAGTGGCTTTTTCTGTCTGTTTTCTTTCACTTTGCATAAAGTTTTGAAAGTTCAACCATGTTGTGACAGATATCAGTACTTCACTCCTTTTACCGCTAAATAATATTCCATTGTATGGATATACCATATTTTGTTTATCTGTTCTTTAGTTAATGGACACTTGTATTGTTTCCTTTTATCTATTTTCTACCTTTTCTCTGTTATGAATAATGCTCCTATGGACACTGTCATACAACTCTTTGAACACCTCTTTTCAGTTCTCTCGGGTATATACCTGGGAATACAATAATTGTTCATTTTCACATTGAGCACCCACTCTACCAGGCATCAAAGTGCGAAAAGGAACAAGATATTGTCCCTTCCTCCCCCAAGTAATCTCTCACCACACTTTCTGTGTGCTGTTCATTTGTTCAACAAAGGTGTACCTGGCCCTGGAAATATATCCACGAAGAAAACACACAGAGTCCCCGCTCTCATGGAGCTCACAGTTGGGTGAGCAGGTAAGAATGAAAAAAAAAAACCAAACCCACAACAGATGAGCAAATAAGATAATTTCAGATGAGGGTGAGGGCTATTTTAAGTAAACACAAAAATATTCAGTTGTCTCCTGGAAAGTTCTTAATTGCCACAAAACCATTTAATAATTAGCAGGTCCAAGACTGGGCTCAGCATCTTTATTCCATTCTCTCCCCACCTAACCTGTTTACCTTCCAACTTTCCCTAACTCTGTTCAAGTCCTATATATCCAGTGAGTCAAGCCACTATCCTAGAGTCAGTCCTCCTCAACTCTCTCTCCTCCCAAATCCCCAAATCTAAGTGGTCCCCAAGTCTTCTGGGTTCTCCCTCCATGTGTTGAATTGGTCTTCTCTTTCCCCATTACCCTCACCTCTGTCTGGTTCAGACTAATATCATCTTTGGATTTCCTAAGGGCTTCCCATCTCTCACTTTTAATCAAGTCTTCACCTCAATGCCAGAATTACCTTCCTTCTGTGCAAATCCAATCCTGCCACCCTCCAATTTGAAATCTTCACTAGCTCTGCATTCCATTCAAGATCAAGTCCAAACTCAACATGACATAAAGAAATCTCCACCATCCAGACCCTGCCTACTCTTCCAGCCCCCTCTCCTGCTGATCCTCATATCACCTTCTCTCCAACAGAAATAAAATCTTTTGCTATCTCCTAAGTTGGAATCAAGATTGCTGGGAGAAATATCAATAACCTCAGATATGCAGATGATACCACCCTTATGGCAGAAAGTGAAGAAGAACTAAAGAGCCTCTTGATGAAAGTGAAAGAGGAGAGTGAACAAGTTGGCTTAAAGCTCAACATTCAGAAAAGTAAGATTGTGGCATCTGGTCCTATCATTTCATGGCAAATAGATGGGGAAACAGTGGAAACAGTGGCTGACTTTATTTTTTGGGGCTCCCAAATCACTGCAGATGGTGACTGCAGCCATGAAATTAAAAGACGCTTACTCCTTAGAAGGAAGGTTATGACCAACCTAGATAGCATATTAAAAAGCAGAGACATTACTTTGCCAACAAAGGTCCGTCTAGTCAAGGCTATGGTTTTTCCAGTAGTCATGTATGGATGTGAGAGTTGGACTATAAAGAAAGCTGAGCACTGAAGAATTGATGCTTTTGAACTGCGGTGTTGGAGAAGACTCTTGAGAGTCCCTTGGTCTGCAAGGAGATCCAACCAGTCCATCCTAAAGGAGATCAATCCTGGGTGTTCATTGGAAGGACTGATTTTGAAGCTGAAACTCCAATACTTTGGCCACCTGATGCGAAGAACTGACTCATTTGAAAAGACCCCGATGCTGGGAAAGATTGAGGGCAGGAGGAGAAGGGGACAACAGAGGATGAGATGGTTGGATGGCATCACCGACTCGATGGACATGGGTTTGGGTGAACTCCAGGAGTTGGTGATGGACAGGGAGGCCTGTGTGCTGCAGACCATGGGGTCGCAAAGAGTCAGACACGACTGAGCGACTGAATTGAACTGAACTGATTGACACCACAATTGCATGTTGTTCTCTCTTTCTGGCCTATCCTTCTCCCTTGGACTTGCTTGACCTTCCATTCTCACCCACCTCATCCTCTTAGAAGCCATTTCCTTCTCTCCCCACCCCCAGGAGACTGAATTAAATGCCCTCCTCTGTCTTCTCCAAGCTGAAGTTGATTAGCAATTACATTTGTCTGCAAAGGCTGATTTTCTTACAGAATTGGCAACTGTCTGTTACTTCTATACCCCTAGGGCTGAGCACTTTCTACAAGGGGTATGCTCAAAGATGTTAGCCCCTCTCAGCCTCAAGTTCCCTTTTGTAAAGGGAGTTAATAATACCCACCTCAAATGACTCCTGTGAGGATTAAATGAGCAATGCTTTATAAAATGAATAAACAAGAAACCAATTAAAAACTTGCCCAGAGCCTGGGCAAGCAGTGACTTTTCTTTGTCGTGTTGCAATAAGAATGCCCTCCAGAACTTCCCTGGTTGTCCAGTGGCTAAGACTCCATGCTCCCAATGCAGGGGGCTCAGGTTCGATCCCTGATCAGGGGATTAGATCTCACATGCCACAACTAAGAGTTCACATGCTGCGACTAAAGATCTACACATGACAACTAAGAGCTGACATGGTCAAATAAATAAATAACTTTAAAAAAAAGAATTCTCTCCATCATCCAACTGCTGCCCAAACAGCTTCTCCCCAAGGCTTCTAGGTTTCCAACAAGGACAACACTATCCAAATCACTCAGGCTCTCAACTCTTCTTTACCTCATTTCTTCCTATATTCATTCATTCATAGAGATTCATAAAGATCTGTTGGATTTTCCTTTCTCAATGTTTCCAGCAACACCACTTTCTGGTCCATTTCCAAAAGCTCCCCACCCTAGTTTAAGAACTGATTACCTCAAGTTTGGATTATTTCTTACAATCCCCAATGGTCTCCCCACTCCCTCTCCCTGCCTCTTGCCCCTGTCTCTAAACCTCCATTAGTTACCATCACCTTCTGAAAATGCACAATTGCCAAAAGCCCCCATTCTACCCATGCATGTACAGGGTAAAATGTGGACTGGTTAATCATATTGAAACAACCCAACAGCCATATCAAAAGAGTGTTGTTGATGACTTCCTGAAACTGGAGGAACTCTATTCTTTCAAGTCTCTTGTTCAACTTTTGATCAGTCTTGTGAGTGCATTACAGAGAAGAAATGTTAAACAAACTGCAAATGACCAAAAAGTCTGAGGGATAGCCAGCATGATGGGTATTTTTTCTAACCGTGTAGAATGCTGAGTGAAAATGAGTAGGATGTTGTAAGGAAAAATGAGTTTTCTATTCAGATTGCAAAAACCAACTGCATATGTGCCAGGCCAGGGTGCTCTTACTTAAAAACAACTTATGTGAACAGATGGGGTAACGTGACTGCTGAAAAAAAACTGAGTCAATGTGAGTTTGGTGTTACAAACTCAGGAAGTAACAGACCCATTGTTCTTAGTGCCAAGCAGATATTTGGAATGTGTGGGACCACACCTGAAGAGGAACAATGGCCAAGTGCAGAGTCTTCTTGAATGAGCAATCAAAATAAAGAGCAGTGAAAATACCAATAATGGAAATCAGACATCACCATTTATTCCCAAACAGTAGATGGAACCTCAGGTGAGTCTATGTCACATGGTTACACCAAAGGCCAATTTTGCTCAAAGTCAGTAAAATGCAGGCACCTGAACACAGGTAACGTGGAGGGGCATTCTGGTTGGTATAACAATGGCATCTCAGTCTTTCCTGTAACCCACGGCCATTGCTTCTGCATTTGGGGAAAGTTAAATGTTCATTCAGTTTTGTTTTTTTTTCATTTAACTGAAAAAGTGGAAGTCAACCCTACTGCCAGTTAGACTGTGATGAATAGTGTTTCTAACTAAACAGAGGCAAGGCCACACTGGAACTGAAAAAATGACTTCTGAGAGATTGTTGCTTTCTTACCAGTGACATCTCCAGCCCTGTTTTGCTCTTTCTAATTCCTGAGCAAGGATTTCTGAATCATCAATTTGCTGAATTCCTCCTCTTTACAATAGCACCCAATACAAAGCTAGTTCCTATTTCTCTAGTCATTCCTTAGAATCACCCACATTTTTCAACAAACCCCTCCAATTCTCTCTTCTCAAGGCACCAAGAGCTCTCCCTCATGGCAGCAAACTGAATAAACCTATATTTTTTTAATTATGCATTTGTTCCTGGGGGTCTCTGACTGGTGTACTTCAATACAACAAATATTTATTGAGCACCAATTATGTGTTAAGTGCTAGGTACTCAGTGATGGAGGAAAGCAGAGCTGATTGCAGACGGGAGAATAGAGAAATCTGCATCACTTCCAGAGCTACTGATGATAAGAAAGAAAAAAGAGAAATTAGGAACTAAGCCAGAGTAGTAGAAGTTGGGCACCTAGCCTGCCCCTCCCTCCTACTGCAGTTCCGTTACACAGACAGAGCCAGACTCTGTACCAAGTGGCACAGAATAAGAGTGAATACCAGTCCCCCAATGGGACCTGTCCTATAGTCCAGGAACTCATGACTTATGTGGCCTTGCTCAAAGAAGATACATTAGGCCAATTACATTCCCTAGTCATGTATGGATGTGAGAGTTGGATCATAAAGATGGCTGAGTGCCGAAAAACTGATGCTTTCAAATTGTAGTGCTGGAGAAGACTCTTGAGAGTCCCTTGGATAGCAAGGAGGTCAAACCAGTAAGTCATAAAGAAAATCAACCCTGAATATTCATTAGAAGGTCTGATGCTGAAGCTGAAGCTCCAGTACTTTGGCCACCTGGTGCAAAAAGCCAACTCACTGGAAAAGACTCTGATGTTGGGAAAGATTGAAGGCAGGAGGAGAAGAGGGTGACAGAGGATGAGATGGTTGGATGGTATCACGAACTCAATGGACATGAGTTTGAGCAAACTCTGGGAGATGGTGAAGAACAGGGAAGCCTGGCATGCTGCAGTCCATGGGATCGCAAAGAGTTGGACATGACTTAGCAACTGAAAAACAACAATTCCTATTTCAGGATGTTGAGCTATTAATAAAATTCACATAGACCAACCTCAGTTGACAAGAAGTCAGAAGGATTATCGAGAGTTATGTCATAGTAGAAGTAATTGGGTGACCATTATGAACCATCTGCTTGTGACAGCAGGAACAAACTGATGAGCAGAGTTGAAACCAGAGGTCACGCACAGAGGACACCCGAGCTCTCTTAGGTGAGGTCGTGAAGCCACCAGGAGATAGAGAGCCTTTTTGTGCAACAATATTCCCACTCCAATGCCTGGAGGAACCTGGGTTCCTGTCCTGGATTCTCCTGAGCCTCTCTTTTCCACTGATGCCCCTTTTGGTAAGTTGGCTCATATTGCTACTATCAGAGCACTAACTGGGACAAGAAAGAAGGATCAGGGCTTCCTTAAATAACATCCCAAGATGAATAACCGCAAAAGCAAACAGACAAAAGAAGCAATCAGAGTTCACACAGTGCCTTCTGAGTTCAGCACGGGGCCAGGTGAGGGGAGGAGCAGGTGAGCAAGGCAAGAAGCAGGTTGCAGACAGGGCCAGAGACATGCCAAGTGGCACCAAGTCTGCTGCTGCCATTGCCTTGCCCATCACACCATGGCTTGGGAATCAGCTCCTTTGAGCAACTCAAATCCTTCCTCCCCGCTCCTCCCAGACTCTAGCAACAACTCCTGGGGAACACATGTAAACCCATGGCTGACTCATGTCAATGTATGGCAAAAACCACTACAATATTGTAAAGTAATTAGCCTCCAACTAAAATAAATAAATTAATTTAAAAAATAAATAAATAAAATTTAAAAAAAATCAAACAACTCCTACCTCTCAGTGCCCTTGCTCGAGCTGTGTTTACACTTGCATGAGCACTTGACTGTTTCCCTCCCTCAGTAGATTGAAAGCAAACTGAGGGCAGGAAACAGGCTTGACTTGTTCACCTCCCTATTCCTGAGGCCTAGTATAGGATCTGGCATGAAATAACTGCTCAGTACACACGTGTGCACAACCAAATGATGAAAGGCCAGCTATGGGGTGTGTTCATTACAGTTCTCCAGAGAAACAGAACCAATAGGAAAGATAGATAGATGCACATATATACATATATGAGTATAACACATACCCATACTATACTATACATTTATGAATATATGTAAGTGAAAGTGTTAGTTGCTCAGGCGTGTCCGACTCTTTGCAACCCCATGGACTGTAGCCTGCCAGCTCCCTCTGTCCATAGAATTCTCTAGGCAAGAATGCTGGAGTGGGTTGCCATTCCTTTCTCCGGGGGATCTTCCTGACCCAGGGATCGAACCTGCATCTCTTGCATCTCCTGCATTGCAGGTGGATTCTTTACCATCTGAGCTACCAGGAAAGCCCTGAATATGTATATATTACAAGTAATCGGTTCACATGATAATGCAGGCTGACTAGTCCCATGATATGCAGGGCCTGGAGACCTCAGAGAGTGATGGTTTAGTTCCAGTATGAACCCTGGCAGGCTCAAAATCTAGGAAGAGCCATTGTTTCAGTTCAAGCCCAAAGGCAGGAAGAAAACCAATGGCACTGTTTGAAAGCAGTTAACTAAGAATTCTCTCATATGCAAGGAAGGGTCAGTCTTTGTTCTAGTCAAGGCTTCAACTGATTGATTGGATGAGGAGGAGAATGATCTGCTATACTCAAGTCTATGGATTTAAATGTAAATCTCTTCCAAAAACATCCTTGCAGGTACACCCAAAATAATGTTTGATCAAATATCTAAGGTGCTCCGTGTCCCAGTCAGGTTGACACATAAAATTAACCATGGGAAAAGTGGAGGTGGGGAGGCTGGAGAGGAAATGGAATTTCTCATGCTGGCTTTGTATTTAGGTAAAATTTTATTGTAATTAGGCAAAAAAAATTTTTTTAAGGACTTTGGGAGCTGTCCCAACTTTGCCTGCGCTCAGGCCTTATCTTTCCTGGAAGGAGACAGGAAAGATCAGTAACAGGATAAACTCCATCAATTCTGGTTCAGCACATGACTCCTCATGAGACACTGAATACTGCGGTTGCTGCTGAGCTGCTGGGCTGCCATTGGCTCACTCAGATGAAAGGAGGGGTGAGAGACCACTAGGAGCCAAAGTCCTCAAAACTCTGAACCAGAGAAATCTGAGTCCCTGGGCATTCCTAGATATGGCAATCGCTAACCCTGATACTACTATTGCCCTGCATAAGACTCAATGTTTTCATAAAGAGATTGCTTTGCTGTTTCAAGAACTCAGAGACCCTGGCCTCCTAGTTTAAAGTCACTATCTTAATTCCGCCTCTGGTAAGATGCTCACACGCTTAGTGCTTGGGACAAGACTGCGGCACGCTCCTGCCACCTGGTGGCAACAGTTGTGCAAGCGGAAAGTTGTGCAAAGGTTTTAACCTGGAAGTTCTGAGTTGGTCAAAACACACAACAGAAGACTCTGGAGAAATCCCTTGTACAGCAAGGAGATCAAACCAGTCAATCCCAAAGGAAATCAACAATGAATTTTCATTGAAAGGACTGATGCTGAAAGTGAAGCTCCAATACTTTGGCCACCTGATGCAAAGAGCCAACTCACTGGAAAAGACCGTGATGCTGGGAAAGATTGAGGGCAGGAGAAGTGGGCGACAGAGAATGAGATAGCTGGATGGCCTCACCGACTCAATGGACATGAATTTGAGCAAACTCCGGGAGATGGTGAAGGGCAGGGAAGCCTGGTGTCCATGGGGTCGAAAAGAGTTGGACACGACTTAGTGACTGAACAGCATCAACAACAGGACAGAAAGGGCAGGCTTTCGGACTTACATTAGTAAAACAGAATTATGGGTTAATAGAACAATAAATATGGGAGGAAAATTAGTGATTGCTGAGTTCAACCATCACAATATCCAGATGCGAAAACTAAAACTTAGAAATACTTTGTGACTCACTCAAAGATATATAAGCAATAAGTAACCAGAGCCACTTCATCATCAAGTGCCATTTCCTCTCCAACTCAACGCTAAAAAATAATTATTTCTTTATTTCAGGCAACTAAAGATTTGCTTAACTGACAGAACTGGGAACAATTTTATTTTGTTTCTGACTTCGGCTCATGGCATGTGGGATCTTAATTCCCTGGCCAGGGATTGAACCAGAACTCCCTGCACTGGAAAAGCAGAGTCTTAACCACCTGATCACCAGGGAAGTCCCAGAACAGTGAACAATTAAGGATAGAGTTGACTCTTGAACAACACAGGTTCAAACTGCACACTTCCACTTACATGCAGATTTTTTTTCAGTAAGTACATTAGAAAACATTTTGGAGGTCTGCAACAATTTGAAAAAACTCACAGACAAACCATGTGGGTTAGAAACATTGAAAAAATTAAGAAAAAGTTAGGTATGTTATATATAAAATATATGTAGATATGAATCTATCCTTACATAGGCATAAAGTGAGTGATGTTTACTACAAAATTAGTAACATGTTTAACATGTTAGTTTTCTGTCTTGTAACTTTGCTTTCAAATAATTACATTACTATACAGTATGGCTCTCTTGTAATTGGACAAACTGCATATCGGCCTATTATTACAGGTAAGTGATTTTTAAAAAATGTAACTGTTTCCAATACTGCATTATGAATATGAGTATAGTACTATATGCCATAAAACTTTATAATGATTCATTTATTAGTGTGTAGGCTAGACTAAAGCAATCATACTGTTGTTTCTTCGTTTTCAGTGCCTGAATCATTCTATCTGTAAATAAACATCAATTTCTTTTTCACATTATCTTTTCACCTTTGATGTCAAGTGTTAGTCATACAGGTAAGATCTACAGCATTTTGTATCATGTAAGATAATATTGACATACATTCTGACAGTTGATTTGTCTTGTAAAGAGATGACATAAACTTATGGTATTGCTAAATATGCTACAGTGCTATAAATGTGTTTTCTCTACCTTATGATGTGCTTATTAACATTTTCTTGTCTCTAGCTTATTTTACTGCAAGAATGCAGTATATAGCACATATAACATACAAAATAGGTAACTTAACTGTATACGTAATCAGTCAATAGTAGGTTAACAGTAGTTAAGTTTTGAGTGAGTCAAAAACGATATGTGGATTTTCAACTGTGCGGAGAGTCAGTGCTCCTGACCCCATGTTGTTCCAGGGTCACTGTAATTATAAAGCAAACAAAGGAGACAAATGTCTATTATGATACCTCTTTTGTAATGAGTACAGTCTTGTGAAAAAGACTGTCTTTTCAGAGGTGGCAAAATTCTGCTAGGGTTGAATTCTGAACTTGTTCTTTCAGTTTAAAGGGACAGAGATGGATGCCCATCAGCAAAATTAAGCTATCACTTCCCTCTACGCTGCAGTGGTCCTCAACATTTTTGGCACCAGGGACCGGTTTCACGGAAGACAATTTTTCCTCGGACTGGGGGGGTGGGGTGGGGGGACCTATCGTGTGCTTCATTTCTATTATTGTTACATCAGCTCCACCTCAGATCATCAGGCATTAATTAGATCCCAGAGGTTGGGGACCCCTGCAATGGGATAGTATTTTTACATTTATGCTTTTGTTCATCAAATACTTATTAAATATTGTTGTGTTGTGCTAGGTGCTGTGCTGGCTGGAGCTGGGGATGCAAGGAAAAGAAAAACAAATGAGATTTCTGCTCTCCTGGAGCTCACAGTCTGGTGGAGAAAGACAAGTTCATATGCAAGTGCCGTGGAAGGTGGTAACCAGGCTGCTGCACATGTGGTCAGGGAGGAGGAGCCAGGTCTGGAGGAGGCAGCTATCAGTGGAAACAGACTTGATGAGAGCCACGGGTCCTGGAGAGACAGCAGCGTCTGAGGGAACCAAGCTCCAAGCGTGGTCAGCGCCAGAGTAGCCACTGCACACGTGCGTGCTAAGTCACTTCAATCATGCCCAACTATTTGTGACCCCATGGACTGTAGCCCACCAGGCTCCTCTGTCCATGGGATTCTCCAGGCAAGAATACTAAAGTGGCTTGCCATTTCCTCCTCCAGGGGATCTTCCCGACCTAGGGATCGAACCCATGTCTCTTACATCTCCTGGATTGGCAGGTGGGTTCTTGACCATTAGCACCACTGGGGAAGCCCAGAGTAACCACTAGGAACTGCAAAATGGTGGCACTGCCAAAGCTGAAGAGTTACGTGAGAGTGGGCATCGAACACCAGATCTACATGGTCCATTGCACCTGCCCGGCTATGGGGAGCTCACCTCTGGAATGCCAAGTGCTGGATGTGGTTGTCACCGGAAAGAGAAGAAAGGGAGAGGGAGACAGTAACAGAGGCTGGACCACTGAGTCCCAGGTCAGGGAAGCCCTGCAGACAGGGCCAAGGGAGGGGGATTATGAATACGCATCTTGCCTGCATCAGGATTGGCCCAGGCATCAGCATGAGGCTGAGCCAGCAGGGAGGTAGGCAGGCAGCACAGGCAGCTTCTGTGGTGAGAATGCCAGCTGGGGCCAGATGGAAACTCTGACCGTAATGTGAGTTCATTCCTCTGTGGGTTTCTGTTCAGACAAATGTTGGTCTCTTGTGGGTTTAGTTTAAAACTATTGGCTGTGTGGGGCCAAAGCTCTGCATCCTTGATTTGTTTAAATTTCTCAGTCCCTGATCCAGTGAGTTTAAAGGAAGAGATGATCAAGGTGTCGGCTGCTGGGAAGACATCATAGTGCTCTAGAGAGCAGTGGGGAAGAACGCTACTAGCTTCCCCAGAGCAGAGATACCTCCCAGCCTGGGAAATTCATTCTGTGCTACTCAAAATACAACAGCCATCTGTGAGGTTTTAGGGCAGGTAGTGAGCCTGTAGGGCTTCCCTGGTGGCTCAGATGGTAAAGAATCTGCCTACAATGCGAGAGATGCTGGTTCCATCCTTGGGTCATGAAGACCCCCTGGAGAAGGGAATGGCAACCCACTCCAGTATTCTTGCCTGGAGAATTCCATGGAGAGAGGAGCCTGGTGGGCTATAGTCCATGGGGTCACAAAGAGTCACACAAGACTGAGTCAAACACACACATGTACACATAGTGAGCTGTGCCCTTTAAGATGTCTAATCTAACCTTTCCTTGGGAAGACTATTGACTCATCCAGGTGGGAAGTGGGTTTGGAGCATAGAAAGATGGAAGAAAGAGCTTGGTAGGTTCATGGCGCCATGATGCCTTGTTCCTTTGTTGGGTTGGGATGCCCTGAGGAACTCTCCACACCACAAGTCTGCCCGGGGACATTTACCTGGACCCTCTGAAGTGAACTTCGACTTCGGCCCAACCGGCTAGAGATTTGCTTCCACCAGGGCTGTGAGATAGTTCTCACTCCCTGACTCAATTTCCCTGGCTACTATAGCAATAATATCCAAAGCTGAGAAGAAAAACAAGTGTCATGGCCAAAGATGAAAATGTCACGTGAGACATTAAATGTCATCCGAGAGACTGTACGCTTAACGGCCCCGAAGTGCTTTTAGGCCTCTGAGAGGATTTCACTTCCTGGCCCTGGAGAAGCTAAGTGCTGCCTTCTATTCCTACTCGGCATTCGAAAAGTCATAAATGGTTAACTGTGTGAGTCGTTTTTTTTTAAACCTCCCCAGAGAGCCTAAAAATAGCCTCTAGGGGCTTGATGCCTATTTCCTCAGGTCTTCCTCTTAATCTTTCAATATTGGTGGTGACAATTTACTGTTACTGTCATCCACAGACTCGCAGAGACAAAAGCAGTGATGCAGGAATGCAGAGAGGCGGAGTGTCGGGAGGCTCCCTTGAGAAGAAGAACCAAGCATTGATCCACTGCATACATCCGAGGATGAGAGATATCACCTCTTCTTGCCTTGGTTTCCCTGCTAGCAAAAGGAGAGGGAAGTCTCCATCTCGCCAGGGTGCAGCAAGAATCTACCCTTGAATGGGAAGCTTCCACAGATTCTTCAGCAAAGCGGGGCCTGCCAGCCGCCAAGTGCTATTATGACAAGTCAAGTCCACACTCATTATGTGCCTTTGCACCGCATGTCACCCCTGCCATTTCCTATCTTTGGGTCAGAGTGGGGCTTTCCTGCCAGTTTTCCGGCCCCGGGCCCGTGGCACGGCCCGAGGCTGAGTGTCCATCACAAGCTCGATGGACTAGGGGCAAGATCGGCCCAGCCCAGCTCAGTCGCCTGCCTGTTCTTTGCAGCCCTGTCTCTGCTTTCTTTACGCTTAAGTCCAACAGTCAACACTTCCTCTCTGTGACTCAGTCCACTCCTGCAGGGAGGCTCCCCTGGCAAGCAGACCACCAGTTTGGAGCACTCCTGTCGACTCAGAAGGAAGAGCAGCCCACACCAGGTGGCCTCTGTGGCTTCCAAACACTCCCAACAATGCACGGTGATTAGCTGTGCCTTGGGCCCCCCGACACCCCTTAACCTGGAAAATTAGGCAGATTTTTCACGACAGCAATCAACTCCCAGACACATGGAACCGTCGTAATGTGATTATGCCATTTACCAAAATGCAAAGAGAGGTACTTCAGGCGTTTCTGATTAAGGCTGACATTATCCCCCTAACGGGCCACCGCATTAATCAAATCTGTTGCTATGACTATGGTGAGGGTGAGGAAATAACCCTAGCTTGATTCAGGGCCTACAGTCGCCACCAAGGAAGAGGGCAGCCTTCTGTGAGGGACACACAGAACTGCTTCTCCCTGGTCGAGAAGGGCTTTCTATTGAAACCTCAACCGCAGCCAGAAAGAGAGGCCTCAGTTTTCTTTCACCGCGTTGGGGTTTTCTGGTTCCATTGCTCAAGATGACTTGATAGCATTGTCCTGCGAGGAACTGGGGGAGGAGGTGATGGGCAGGGAGGACCTGAAGCCTGATTTGTGGGGCTGTCAGAGCCTTCAGGTTTCCAGAACTGTGTGTTAATTGCTGATGGCCCCTGGGAACCATGTGGAGCATGAGAGCCTGGGGGTGGTGGGAGAGCTGATCTGACAAAAAAAACCAGCTTTTCTGAGAACACTCAGCTCCCACGCTCTCTCCAGCCCAGGGCCTCAGAAGCCTTTGGCAGAGACAAGCCCACCCCACACACCCTGGGATGAGGCGGGTGGGAAAACAGAGGTGGGAATGAAATGGATCTGACAGGCTCAGTGAAAACCCCTGGGCCTCTGCTCTGTGCTGCAGGGAATCTGGGGCCTCTGGGGGACAACAGGGCTCTCAGGACCCTGCCTCCGGCTTGTTGTTGTTGTTTAGTTGCTAAGTTGTGTCCGACTCTTTGCGACCCCATGGACTAGAGTAGCCCCCCAGGCTCCTCTAGTCCATGGGATTTTCTAGGCAAGAATACTGGAGTGGGTTGCCATTTCCTTCTCCAGGGGATCTTCCAGACCCGAGGATTGAACCCGTGTTTCCTGCATTGGCAGGTGGATTCTTTACCCACTGAGCCACCCAGGAAGCCCCTCTGGCTCATTAGCAGGAAACTATTTCACAGACCCAAGTCAGCCTTCTCTTCTCAGGCCCAGATTTGCCCTGAAAGGGAGTAAATGAGGTCTGCGACATGGCTAAACCTCTCCCTCACCACCAGGACACGATACAGGAGCAGATTCAGGGTATCTGGTTTACAGTCCAAGTCCTTCTAGGACTTTCTGAGCCTTGGTTTTCCCACTTTCCTAGTGGGGACAGTGAAATCTGCTCTGCTGTCCTCACAGAGCAGGGAAGTAAAAGTTCAAAGCACTTCATTTGAGGGAAAGTGATCTGTGAACTCAACAGCACAGATTTTCAACCATCGCTGCATTTGAGAGCCACCCAAGGAGTTTTATAGGGCTTCCCCAGAGGCTCAACAGCAAAGAATTTGCCTGCCATGCAGGAGACTCCGGAGATGTGGGTTTGATCTCTGGGTCAGCAAGAACCCCCTGAAGAAGGAAATGGCAACTCACTCTAGTATTCTTGCTGGGAAAAGTCCCTTGGACAGAGGAGCCTGGAGGGCTGCAGTTCACAGAGTCTCAAAGAGTCGGACACGACTGAGCATGCACTCAAGGAGTTTTATAAAGTCCTGATTCCTGGTCTCCAGTATCAGACATCCTGGTTTCACGGGTCTGCGCGGCAGCCAGGGCACAGGGAGTTTTCAAAGCTCTCCCAAGCAGCCAAGGTTGAGGACTGTTGCTCTTGAGTGCTGTGGGGTGCTGCACTACTTCTTTGAGCCTCATTTCCAAAACTAACCTATATTTTTAATGAGGATAAGAATTTTTTAAAGAAAAGGCTTTTGTGGGGATAAAAGTGGAACATGTATATGAGAGTGCATAAGGTGGTCCATCCCAGATCCCTAATTAATGCTCCAGGCCCTCATTAGAGGCCGCTGTCTCTATTTCAGGGGAAAGAGATTGTCCCCAGGGCTGAGACCCCAGACGGCACCTCACCCTTTAGCTGTGCAACTGCACACACGTTGCTGGATCACGGGGAACATTCGTGACACCCGAAGCCTTTCACACACTTGATCTCACTTAATTATAGCGATAACCCGGTGAGGCGGCTCGGGCTGTTGTTACCACCCTCTGAAGCCACATCATAGGTGATTTGGGCAATCGGAGTGGAGCTGGTATTTTAGTCCAAATTTGTCTTGTTCTGAAACTGGAGTTCGTTCTACGACCTTCTTGGTTAGAACTGACCTGAATGATTTTGTCATTCATCACGTACATGCACAAGGTCTCAGGGCCACAGGTTTCTGTGTGTTATAATGAAAGCAGTGTTGGGTAGAATTCTGCCACTCAGACCCTCATTTATTAGCAAGCAGGTGCAAAAACCCACATGTGGCTTACTCTGTGAACTCGATGATATCCTGAACCATGGTCGTTTCAGGTGTTCCAGCAGAGCCTTGCATGAAAGCCTTGCTCAGGGCAGAGGTGACATTTTCTAGCACCAGGATCCAGCTAACTTTGCAGTTGGATAATGAGAAAAAAATAATCTCTGATAGTCAGCCTAACAAACACAGGATCCATCTGGAGTCCTAAGCTCATAGCACTGTTCCATTTAGCTAATGCACTGATCAGAAAGCGACCAGAACCTTTCAACCCAGAGATCTTTCCCAATAGCTGTGAGGAAGGAGGAAGGTTAGATTATTCACCAAACCAACCAAATATTGCTGGGTGCTGCATTTGTTTCCCAGGGCTGCTAAAACAAAGTACCACAAAGTAGGTGGTTAAAAACAACAGAGCTTTATTCCCTCACAGTTCGGGAGGCCAGAAGTCCAAAACCAAGATATCAGCAGGGGCCACGGTCCCTGTGAAAGTTCGAGGGAAGGGTCCTTCCTTGCCTCTCTCCTAGCAGCTGGTGGATGCCAGCAGTCCTTGGTGTTCCTTGACTCAGCTGCATGACTCTAACCTCTACCTCTGCTGTCACATGGCCATCTTCTCTGTGTGTCTGTTTTTCCGTGTGTCCTTTCTTATTCTTATAAGGACACCAGTTGTAAGAATTAGGAACCCACTCTAACGCAGTATGACCTCAACTAATTTATATCTGCAAAGACTTTATTTTCAAATAAAGTCACATTCTGAGGTCCCAGGTGGACATGAATTTGAGGGGACACTATTGAACCCAGTACAAGAACTTATACTGTGCCAAGTGCTTAGAGAAAGATATAGGTGAATAAATGTGCCCTGCACTTGGGTTGCTCAACCTCCAGCCATGGAGACCAGCAGGTGTGTGAACACCCTGAGAATGGTAAACACATGCTTCTGGTGCAGCACGAAGGATGCATCTCATCCAGCTTAAGGGTCATGGTGCCAACCTATGGGCTGACTTGGGAAGGTCTTGCAGGAGGCACCTGCTAGAGGAGGATGGGAGGGCAGCAGACAGAGGGAAGGGCATGTTCATCTGAGGGTCTGATCATCAAGGGAGCAGGACTTGTTTGAGATAGGAATGTGGGATCCGAGATGGGCAAGAGAGACAGATGAAGTCAAACTGTTGGACGAAAACAGGTCAGGAATATTCCATGTGCTAGTCTAAGAGAGCTGGGAATTAATCCTGTGGGACTCTGGGAACCCCTAGCATCTTTTAATCAAAGGAAGAATGTAGCCATATTTGCATGTTAGAACAATCACTCGGGAGCAGTGGAAAGGATCCACTGGAAAAGTTAAGATTGGAAATGGGAAGTCCAAACAAAAGACAAGGAATGCTAAGTTTCTGGCATATGGCAGCAACCATAGGCATGGAGAGAAAAGAAGTGATTTAATGTTTATTCAGAAGAGGGAATTGGTGCAAGTTGTTGATAGATGGAATGCTGGATGTGGAAAAAGGAGGCGGTAATGACATCCAAGGTGCTCTGTTTGGTTTTTTGGTTTTATTTTAATTTTAGTTCTTGGGGTCATCCATAAACTCTCTGGGAATAAACCAAGGACAGAATCCTGGAAGCATTAACATTTAAGAAGCAGAAGGAGGAAAAAATAGCTAGGGGAGAATTCAGAGAACAAAATAGTCAACTGACAGGAGAACTGGAACAACACATGGGGAACATTAGCAGAGGGTCCCTGGGACCTGGTTAAAGAGTGTGCCTGAGTTGGGGTACTAGCCTGAGGAAGGGGAGCCCCAGGAAGGAAGGCCCCTGAGGGGGCGGCTTGGAGACCCAGAAAGGAGGTGGGGTGGGGACTAAGCACCAAGCAACCTTACATGGGTCAACTTGCCCAAGTCTTGATGTCCCCAGAACAATGGGTTCAGGTCAGTTCATTTACTTCTTCAATTAACAGTCACCCATTCTGGTCTGCCCAGAATCGTTCTGGTTTGAACACTGAAAGCATAATGCCCCAAGAAACCCTTCTGTTCTGGGAAAACTGGTTAGTCACCCTAGTTAACGCCACATACTGTGTCGGATGGCATGGAGCTTAATAATACTCAGAGCAGGCTTTTGAGCATCCTACAGCCTGGAGGGAAAATAATGGGTTCAGTTCAGTTCAGTTCAGTCGCTCAGTCGTGTCCGACTCTTTGCGACCCCATGAATTGCAGCACGCCAGGCCTCTCTGTCCATCACCAACTCCCGGAGTCCACCCAAAACCATGTTCATCGAGTCGGTGATGCCATCCAACCATCTCATCCTCTGTCGTCCCCTTCTCCTCCCGCCCCCAATCCTACCCAGCATTAGGGTCTTCTCCAATGAGTCAACCCTTCGCATGAGGTGCCCAAAGTATTGGAGTTTCAGCTTCAACATCAGACCTTCCAATGAACAGCCAGGATTGATCTTTTTTAGGATGGGTTGATTGGGTCTCCTTGCAGTCCAAGGGACTCTCAAGAGTCTTCTCCAACACCACAGTTCAAAAGCATCAATTCTTCGGCACTCAGCTTTCTTCACTGTCCAACTCTCACATCCATACATGACCACCGGAAAAACCATAGCCTTGACTAGACGTACTTTTGTTGGCAAAGTAATGTCTCTGCTTTTCAATATGCTATCTAGGTTGGCCATAACCTTCCCTCCAAGGAGTAAGCGTCTTTTAATTTCATGGCTGCAGTCACCATCTGCAGTGATTTTGGAGCCCAAAAAAATAAAGTCTGACACTGTTTCCACTGTTTCCCCATCTATTTCCCATGAAGTGATGGGACCAGATGCCATGATCCTAGTTTTCTGAACGTTGAGCTTTAAGCCGACTTTTTCATTCTCCTCTTTCACCTTCATCAAGAGGCTCTTTAGTTCTTCTTCCCTTTCTGCCATAAGGGTGGTGTCATCTGCATATCTGAGGTTATTGATATTTCTCCCGGCAATCTTGATTCCAGCTTGTGTTTCTTCCAGCCCAGCGTTTCTCATGATGTACTCTGCATATAAGTTAAATAAGCAGGGTGACAATATACAGCCTTGACAGACTCCTTTTCCTATTTGGAACCAGTCTGTTGTTCCATGTCCAGTTCTAACTGTTGCTTCCTGACCTGCATACAGGTTTCTCAAGAGACAGGTCAGATGGTCTGGTATTCCCATCTCTTTCAGAGTTTTCCACAGTTTATTGTGATCCACACAGTCAAAGGCTTTGGCATAGTCAATAAAGCAAAAATAGATGTTTTTCTGGAACTCTCTTGCTCTTTTGATGATCCAGCAGATATTGGCAATTTGATCTCTGGTTCCTCTGCCTTTTCTAAAACCAGCTTGAACATCTGGAAGTTCACGGTTCACGTATTGCTGAAGCCTGGCTTGGAGAATTTTGAGCATTACTTTACTAGCATGTGAGATGAGTGCAATTGTACGGTAGTTTGATCATTCTTTGGCATTGCCTTTCTTTGGGATTGGAACAAAGACTGACCTCTTCCAGTCCTGTGGCCACTGCTGAGTTTTCCAAATTTGCTGGCATATTGAGTGCAGCACTTTCACAGCATCACCTTTGAGGATTTGAAATAGCTCAACTGGAATTCCATCACCTCCACTAGCTTTGTTTGTAGTGATGCTTTCTAAGGCCCACTTGACTTCACATTCCAGGATGTCTGGCCCTAGGTGAGTGATCACACCATCGTGATTATCTGGGTCGTGAAGATCTCTTTTGTACAGTTCTTCTGTGTATTCTTGCCACCTCTTCTTAATATCTTCTGCTTCTGTTAGGACCATACCATTTCTGTCCTTTATCGAGCCCATCTTTGCATGAAATGTTCCTTTGGTATCTCTAATTTTCTTGAAGAGATCTCTAGTCTTTCCCAATCTGTTGTTTTCCTCTATTTCTTTGCACTGATCGCTGAGGAAGGCTTTCTTATCTCTCCTTGCTATTCTTTGGAACTCTGCATTCAGATGGGAATATCTTTCCTTTTCTCCTTTGCTTTTCACTTCTCTTCTCTTCCAAGCTATCTGTAAGGCCCCCTCAGACAGCCATTTTGCTTTTTTGCATTTCTTTTCCATGGGGATTTTCTTGATCCCTGTCTCCTGTACAATGTCACGAACCTCTGTCCATAGTTCTTCAGGCACTCTGTCTATCAGGTCTAGACCCTTAAATCTATTTGTCACTTCCACGGTATACTCATAAGGGATTTGATCTAGGTCATAAGAAGGGCATGGCAAACCACTTCAGTATTCTTGCCTTGAGAACCCCAATAATGGGTTACAAGGACTTAAAAACTGGCAGAGACTGGATTGAGATTCCTCTCTCCCCTTGCCAAGGAGAAGTTAAAGAAAGGTGGTTTGGATATAACTTAGGCCAGGGATAGAAAAGACCCTGATTTTGAGAAAGATTGAGGGCAGGAGGAGAAAGGGGCGATGGAGGATGAGATGGTTGGATGGCATCATCGACTCAATGGACATGAGTTTGAGCAAACTCCGGGAGATGGTGATGGACAGGGAAGCCTGGTGTGCTGCAGTCCATGGGGTCGCAAAGAGTCAGACACGACTGAGCAACTGAACAACAGCAACAACAGGGATAGAAAACATAATTTTTTTTTTTTTTTTTTTTAGCAAAATAAGGTTGAGTCCATAAGAAAGAATGTTACCAGGAGAAATATTTCTCGTATAAAATTAAGATGGGCTGGAGTTAAGTTTATCCTGTTGTTTAACGCAATAAAAGCAGTATGAGTTTTTAAGAGAGCTACATTACAATGAGAAATAATTTCTCTTATAAAGCTGTGGACAGTCAAGGTCAGAAGAAAGGGAAAGAGTCCACACAAGGTACAACATACTTGGTTTTATAAAGGCAGGAGAGAACCAGTCACAGCTTGGAAAGGAAAACCCCTGTCGAGTCTCCCCTTCAATCCCTTCTCTTACCCCTGTATCAGTTTCCTAGTGAAAGTGAAAGTCGCTCAGTCATGTCCAACTCTTTGCAACCCCATGGACTGTATAAGTTCCTGGAATTCTCCAGGCCAGAACACTGGAGTGTGTAGCCTTTCCCTTCTCCAGGGGAATCTTCCCGATCCAGGAATCGAACCAGGGTCTCCTGCATTGCAGGCAGATTCTTTACCAGCTGAGCTACCAGGGAAGCCCCATCAGTTTCCTGGAGCTGCCAACAAATGACTAGAATCTAGCTGGCCTCGAACAACAGAAATCCACTCTCTCATAGTTCTAGAGCCCCCAAATTCAAAATCACTGCACTGGTAGAGCTGTACTCCTTCTGGAGTTTCCGGTGGTGGGGGTGGGGATGGGGGTCAGGGTCTGTTCCTTGTCTCCTCCAGCTCCTGGTGGCTACGGGTGTCACTTGGTGTCCCCTGACTTGCAGCTGCATAACTCCAGTCTCTGTCTCCATCCTCACTTGGCATTCTTCCCATGTTTCTCTTCTTCTTCTGTTTAATCTCCCTCTGCCTTACTCTTACAAGGCTGTCATTGGATTAAGCCTCTGCCTCCCCCAGGCAACCCAGGATGATCTCATCTCAAGATCTTTAAGTTATAATTACATCTGAAAGATTATTTTCCCCCTCAAATAAGGCCACATTCATAGGTTCCAGGAATCAGGATTTGGAAAAATGTTTTTGAGGGTCATGATTCAACCCGCTACATCTCTATTAATATAATCCAAGAACATTTCCCCCTCTCGTGTGTTGTGAGGGGCAAGGAGAGCTGCCCACCTCTGACATAGAGCCCACCCTCTCTCAGCCCCAGCTATATAACAGCAGAAAAGCCACTGATAAGGCCTCCAAGTACAGTTGTCCAATTTGTGCACTGCACAAAAGCCCCTGGCTAGGAAGGTACTGAAGTACAGCCTACTCTCTGCAGGCCATACCATATGACTTGTCAGTACTGCACCCACTGGGGGAAAGAGGCACCATTTTCCTTCTAGGGAAAGGGACTGACTACACCCCCCAAAATGTGCCTGCTCAAAGTGGATTCCTTTTTCTGATTTGAACAAAAGTGCTATCTGGGCTAGTGGAGGACCTGGGCCAGAGGAGAATCTGGGTAATTGACATTTGTTAACTCAACTGCGTTTGCCAGTGGCCAAGTAGACAAGAGAAGACTCTAAACATGGACATCACCAGATGGTTAACACCAAAATCAGATTGATTATATTCTTTGCAGCCAAAGATGGAGAAACTCTATACAGTCAGCAAAACTAGACCGGGAGCTGACTGTGGCTCAGATCATGAACTCCTTATTGCCAAATTCAGACTTAAATTGAAGAAAGTAGGGAAAACCACTAGACCATTTAGGTATGACATAAATCAAATCCCTTATGATTATACAGTGGGAGTGAGAAATAGATTTCTCACTAAGGGAAATAGATTTAAAGGACGCTGATAGAGTGCTGGATGAACTATGGACAGAGGTTCATGACATTGTACAGGAGACAGGGATCAAGACCATTCTCAAGAAAAAGAAATGCAAAAAAACAAAATGGCTGTCTGAGGAGGCTTCACAAATAGCTGAGAAAAGAAGACAAGTGAAAAGCAAGGGAGAAAAGGAAAGATATACCCATTTGAATGCAGAGTTTCAAAGAATAGAATGGAGAGATAAGAAAGCCTTCCTTAGTGACCAGTGCAAAGAAATAGAGGAAAACAATAGAATGGGAAAGACTAGAGATCTCATCAAGAAAATTAGAGATACCAAGGGACCATTTCATGCAAAGATGGGCTCAATAAAGGACAAAAATGGTATGGACCTAACAGAAGCAGATATTAAGAAGAGGGGGCAAGAATACACAGAAGAACTACACAAAAAAGATCTTCACGATCCAGATAATCATGATGGTGTGATCACTCACCTAGAGCCAGACATCCTGGAATGTGAAGTCAAGTGGGCCTTAGGAAGCATCACTACAAACAAAGCTAGTGGAGGTGATGGAATTCCAGTTGAGCTATTTCAAATTCTAAAAGATGATGCTGTGAAAGTGCTGCACTCAACATACCAGCAAATTTGGAAAACTCAGCAGTGGCCACAGGACTGGAAAAGGTCAGTTTTCATTCCAATCCCAAAGAAAGGCAATGCCAAAGAATGCTCAAACCACCGCACAATTGCACTCTCTCACATGCTAGTAAAGTAACGCTCAAAATTCGCCAAGCCAGGCTTCAACAACATGTGAACTGTGAACTTCCAGATGTTCAAGCTGGTTTTAGAAAAGGCAGAGGAACCAGAGATCAAATTGCCAACATCCGCTGGATCATCGAAAAAGCAAGAGAGTTCCAGAAAAACATCTATTTTTGCTTTATTGACTATGCCAAAGCCTTTGACTGTGTGGATCACAATAAACTGTGGAAAATTCTGAAAGAGATGGGCATACCAGACCACCTGACCTGCCTCTTGAGAAATCTGTATGCAGATCAGGAAGCAACAATTAGAACTGGACATGGAAAAATAGACTGGTTCCAAATAGGGAAAGGAGTACTCAAGGCTGTATATTGTCACCCTGCTTATTTAACTTATATGCAGAGTACATCATGAGAAATGCTGGGCTGGAAGAAGCACAAGCTGGAATCAAGATTGCCGGGAGAAATATCAATAATCTCAGATATGCAGATGACAACACCCTTATGGTGGAAAGTGAAGAAGAACTAAAGAGCCTCTTGATGAAAGTGAAAGAGGAGAGTGAAAAAGTTGGCTTAAAGCTCAACATTCAGAAAACTAAGATCATGGCATCCAGTCCCATCACTTGAAGGCAAATAGAGGGGGAAACAGTGTAAACAGTGGCAAACTTTATTTTGGGGGGCTCCAAAATCACTGCAGATGGTGACTGCAGCCATGAAATTAAAAGATGGTTGCTCCTTGAGAGAAAAGTTATGAACAACCTAGACAGCATATTAAAAAGACATTACTTTGCCAACAAAGGTCTGTCTAGTCAAGGCTATGGTTTTTCCAGTAGTCATGTATGGATGTGAGAGTTGGACTATAAAGAAAGCTGAGAGCCAAAGAATTGATGCTTTTGAACTGTGGTGCTGGAGAAGACTCTTGAGAGTCCCTTGGACTGCAAGGAGAGCCAACTAGTCCATCCTAAAGGAAATTAGTCCTGGATATTCATTGGAAGGACTGATGCTGAAGCTGAAACTCCAATATTTTGGCCACCTGATGCGAAGAGCTGACTCATTGGAAAAGACCCTGATGCTGGGAAAGATCGAGGGCAGGAGGAGAAACGGATGACAGAGGATCAGATAGTTGGATGGTATCACCAACTCAATGGACAAGAGTTTGTGGAAACTTCAGCAGTTGGTGATGGACAGGGAGGCCTGGTGTGCTGCAGTCTGTGGGGTCACAAAGAGTTGGACACTGAGCGACTGAACTGAACTGAACTGAAAGTAGAGGTCATGGTACAATGTCGGAAGTTTTTCAGGACCATGCCAAATGTGCCAAACATCAGGACAGACGGAGTAAAGACTGATTATTTCTGTAGGAGGCAGTGGGTGGCTCAGAGGGTAAAGAATTTGCCTGCAATGCAGAAGACCTGGGTTCAGTCCCTGGGTTGGGAAGATCCCCTGGAGGAGGGCATGGCAACCCACTCCAGTATTCTTGCCTGGAGAATCCCCATGGACAGAGGAGCCTGGTGGGCTACAGTCCATGAAATTGCAAAGAGTTGGACATGACTGAGCGACTGAGCACAAAGGGCAGACACAGCTGAGCACAGCTGTTAAGAGGGAGGCAAGGAGGGTCAGTGCAGCAGAGGGAAGGTTCACAGCCTGGACCACATCCATGTGAGCACACCCTCATCCTCAGCCCACCCTCGCATGATAGGAGGGGGGCAACATAGCCAGGCTGAGACCTGCTCCCTAAACCCACCTACCCCTGCACCACGCTCAGTAGGACTCTGAAGTAATCACCAGAGCCCTCTACAGTAAAGATCTGCTTGAATGTTCAGTGAGAGCTAAACATGCCTTTGCTTTGAAGAAAGCTGAGTGCTGTGGCATCTGAGCCAGATGGAGAAAAGCAGTGACATGCTCATTGTGGCCAACTGTGTGTCTGGCAGCAGATACCCACAGGTAATGACACCCCAACTCAGAGTGCGCTGAGACTAGTAGGTCACCCAGCCTGCAGAAGGGGACAGAGGAAAAAAAATGCCTCTCCTTCTGGTGATGCTGCAATCTCTTAGGTGGGTTCAACTCAAAAGAATTTCTATATCCACTATTTTATTAGATGCTCACAATGATGTCCCATGACAAGCCCATATTACAGATCTGGAAACTGAGTTTCAGAGATGTGGTAGTCTTGCTCAGAGGCAGGGCTCCCTACTCCCTATTCCTGGTCTGGTTTTGCATTCACAGTAGTGATGTTCTGCTTCCAGTCTTTCTGTAGGAGACATGCTGAGACTCTGAAGGCTGGGCTCTGATCTAGATCCCCACCCCCACCTTGTAGAGGTCTCAAGGCATGTCACTTAACCCAGCAGCAACATTTACTCTGTAAATAAAAAGGGAATAACAATAATTTCCCCCCATGATGTCACTGTGGACTAGCCAATAAAAATGATTAAAAAGCAATTGCAAAAAAAAAGCAATTGCCAGCAATTAAAATCAAATACATAATAAGACAGTAAATAGCTATGTTTGACTAACTTCCATGGGAATTTAGATATAATTAAAAAAAAAAAAAGACCAATCCCTGGATATCCATGTGAGTCAGAGGGAGTCATTAGTGAGACAAAAAGAAAAGTGGATTTTCTTGATAGTTTTATTAATAAGAAAAAGGGTAAATGTGTATTGTTTGTCAGAAAAATGAGATTTTCAGGAGCATATGGCAAATTAATCATTAAGACTCTCTTATGGCTCAGACCCACTTAATATGTTCTCTGTGGTGTGTGTACAACAAACCTGCAAAATTACATTACAGTGACTATTAAATGATTCATCAGGGTCACTTCCCTAATAGATTCAGAATCTGGTGCTTATTCATGCTTCTTCCTCACTAAGCTTTATTATCTCAATCGTATTTGCCAGTGGCTAATTAGAGGTGATGGTACAAGCTAATTGCTAAAATTTTTTTAGAACCACGCAAAGTATGTATTTGGGGAAGAAGGGGGAATTATAGCTCTATCTTTGGCAGCAGAAGGGTGGCATTATGATTTTAACAAATGGTGCAGCTGCAGGTCCTGAAGAATTCAGGATCAGTTTAATATGCAGAGGGTTGGCTGCCAGTGTGGACCTAGGAGCTAGATGCTATTGTTGCTCTTGATACCTGGGAACTCACAGGCTATAACAGGCTCATGCTTTGTCTGGCTTTCAAGTCCAATGGCTTGGATTTGGTCCATGAGGACTTTTTCTCTCTTGTAACACTTAACCACAGCAAGATGGGGAAAACATTGGGGTGGCAAATTGAACCAGGCTCACCTGGGATGTCAAAGACTGGAGAGATCGGCACAGATGGGCTCCAGGTGATAAGAAAGCAAAATGTATAAGAGTAGACTTCAAAGAGTAGAAGATAGTTATTTGACAGCAGAACTCAAAGACAAGGGGTTCAGGAGAGGCAATACTTAAAAATTCAGGAAGACAACCCCAAGAAGTCTGATGACCAGTAATCAAGGCTTGTACCCTAGAACAGAGGTCAGGATCGAGACTGGCCCCTAGGGAGGAAAAAGGTAGAAGGAGGAGGAAGAGAAAAAATAAGGCCGGTCTCAAATACAAAGAGTACCATGGAGGCAAGAGAGATGATGCTGAGTCCTTGAGAACACAAGTTGGATAACTGCTCTTGATCCAGACAACTACCTTTAGAGCAGCCTACACTTCATGATATTGTGTTGGGCTGAGCAGCATCCGATGCCCTCAGCATCCATTCCCACTCCTGGTGCACATTCCCATTCAGAAGAGGCTGGAAATAGACATTACAGCTCCATGTAATGTCTGGCATGGCTCGCTTGCAGCTAGAGTTTGCCGTACAATTTAGATTCTGCCAATTAAATGTGCTCATGCCAGATGTGAGTGGGAGAAGTCAAGTGGAGACCATTTGCCTCTGTCTTAACTGTTTCTTCAGGCAAGAAAGGTCATGGGGACACGGGACTGTGGCAAGACTAAGAATGCACCTCCCACTTCTCCACTGCGGGACTGGGATCCACTGAGCACCTTAGTACTGTGCTCTGAAATCCACTCTCACATTCACCCTCAGAAGCCATGTCTCCTGTGGGCTGAGAGTTATCTCATTTTACTAAATTCTCACAAAGAAGCAGATCTTATTACTAGCCCCATTTTGCACTTAAAGACGTTGAACTCAAAGAGATTATGTAATTTCCCCAAAGTCACAGGCTAGTCCAGGGCCAGCTCTCCTGCCTGATTTATTGTGCACGTACCATGGTTGGATGGCATCATCAACTCAATGGGCATGAGTCTGAGCAAACTCCAGGAGACAGCAAAGGACAGGGAAGCCTGGCGTGCTGCAGTCCATGGGGTCACAAAGAGTCAAACACCACGGAGCGACTGAACAACAACCATGTGCCATAGGCCAAATTAGAGCCAATGAAGAGGTCATTTCACAAGTTCCTCACTGTAAAGGCATTGCCAGCTAGCACCAGGAATTCAGCAGGGATGGGCTTGGTTGAAATGGGACTGATTAAGAAAGTGTCATTGTTATGTGTCTTTTCAATGTTGTTGTTATATCTGTAATAATTAGGACTGCCAGATAAAATACAAGCCACCCAGTTAAATCTGAATTTCAGATAAACAATGAACAATTTTTTAGCATAAGTATGCCTTAAGCAATATCTGAACATACTTAGACTCAAAAAATTATTTGTTGTTTATCTGAAATTCAGATTTACCCGGGTGTCCTGAATTTTTGTTTGTCTAACAAACCTAACATTATTTAACAAATTCCTCCCAAAGAAACGGGGGGAATTGTTGTCCAAAGCCATAATACAAAATTAATTTCTAAGCATTGCCTAAGATGCAAAGCCAGGCATTCTTAGAGGCAAGATAACAATACCAACAATAGCTGATTTACTAGGCACCTTTCTACTTGGCAGGCACTTTCCTAAGGCTTTTCATGTAATAACTCACTCTAATCTCACAACAAGCCAACGAGGCAGGCATTACCATGATTTCTGTCTCACATGCAACCAAAACAGAGAGAAATCTGCCCAAGGACAGCAAGCCCAAGGGCTGGGATTCCAGCCATGATGATCTGTTCCTGATCCTGGGTGTTTAACCACTACCTCTTCTCATAGTCAGCAAGGTTCAATTTGCCAAACTAGACAAGGAATATTCAACTCAGGTAGACACCAGCGTTATAGATTCCCTCTTCATTTGTTCTTTTCCAGTTGCCCCAGTCTAGGCTCCATCTTTTCTCCCTGATTGGTGTCATACTCAGTCTCCTCTGGTTTGGCAGCAACCTAACCAGAGACTGTTTTTTTTGTTTTTTTTTCTTCAGAGATTGTATTTTTAAACTACCATTTTCTTTGTAAAAAGAATTGCATGTTTATCTTTTGAAATTTTGGAATATAAAACAAAAGCCAAAAAAAAGCTAGAAAACTATAGAAAAGTGTAAAAAAAAAACTTTAAAGCAACTTAATTTCCTTTTTAAACATGCTATAAAGCCTTCCAGTCTTCCTATAGAAACATATGTTCTTCTGATTTGTTTTTTAGACAATATCTGAATCACACCATACACAGTTTCGTGGCTTCAATAAACACTGAATATGGTAAACATCTCCTCACAGTCGATCTGTGAGAATGCTATGGACTAAATTTTGTCCTTCCAACATTCATATATTGATGCCCTAACCCTCAATGAGACTATATTTGGAGTAAGGAAGACGTTAAGGTTAAATGAGTTTGTAAACTGTGACCCAAATCCAAAGGGGTCAGTGCCTTTATAAAAAGAGGCACAAGAGATTTCCCTGGCGGTCCAGTGGCTCTGACTTCACCTTCCAATGCAGGGAATGCGGGTTCAATCCCTGGTTGGGGAGCTAGGATCCCACATGCCTCAGGACAAAAACCAAAACATAAAACAGAAACAATATTGTAACAAATTTGATAAAGACTTTAAAATGGTCCACATTTTTAAAAAAAATCTTAAAAAAAAATACATCAGAGAGCTGGCTCTCTCTCTCCCCATCTGCCTTGTGAAGACATGGCAATAAGGCAGCCATTAGCAACCCAGGGAGACAGCCCTCACCAGAAATCCACCCTGCTAGACCTTGGTCTGGGACTTCCGGCCCCCAGGACTGTGAGAAAATAAACTTCTGTTGTTTAAGCCACATGCATGTGTGCATGCTAAGTCACTTCAGTCGTGTCCGACTCTTCGAGACACTATGGACTGTAGCCTGTCAGGCTCCTCTGTCCATGGGATTCTCCGGGTAAGAATACTGGAGTAGGTTGCCATGCCCTCCTCCAGGGGTTCTTCTAGACCCAGGGATTGAACCCAAGTCTCTTATGTCTCCTAGGTTGGCAGTCGGGTCCTTTACCACTAGAACCACCTGGGAAGCCCCTTAAGCCACACAGTCCTTGGTATTTTGCTATGGCAGCCTGAGCTGACTGAGCTGAGTTAGTTCTCTGACTAACACAGAGAAAATGGGTTTTTCAGAACTGTGTTACTCTTATCTGATGGATTTACAAAAGTGTATTCAACAAATTTCCTTATGCTATTCCTGTAAATCGCTTCCAAATTTGCCCTTCTCACAAGTGACACATATTATATAAGTGATCTTTCCAGTCTCTTTCCCTTAGAATAAATTTCTCCAGGCAGAGGTGGTGGTAGGGTGACAGACTGTCTCAGTTTGCCCTGGACTATCCTGTTTTTGCACCGAGAGCCTCACATCCAGGGAAACCCTGGAGTTCTGGCCAATCCGGACAATTGGTCACTATGTCCCTGGGTTAACAGCAATGTGTTTTCCAAGGCCTTCTGACGTGTACTGCTGGATCACCCGCCAGACATGTGCTAATTTCCCCATCAACCACATAAGAGGTTTCCCTTCTGAGGTATAGAACCTTATCTGTAATTTACATTAGCATGCTTCAGCACAGATAGGAGAAATATGAGGTATAAATTAAAAGTAGTCTACACCCTAGAAATGGTTAATTAATATGTGAAGTACCCTAATCAGGAATCCATATTCCAGAGGTGGCTGGTTAGCATTTGAAAGGCCCTAATCAGGAGGCCGTGCTCCAGCTCCAGTGCCTGCTACAAGCACTGTGACAAGTGCTTGCTTTAAATACCACTATCTGAAGCTGCTCGTAGAGCCCGTTAATTAGTATAAGGAATATTAGAAATAATGTTTCATCAGTGAAACGCAAGCTATTCAAGAATCATTCTGCCTTGCATTAATAGATACTTTGAAAAATCAGGTATCAAAAACCAGTAACCTTGGGAGTAACACTTTACACCTTCAGAGTAATATGCTAGGTCACTAGATCTATTTGATCCCATCATTCCTTCATGTATCAGAGGAGCATTTATCAGAGGTTAGGAAATGGGGTGCATTTGGGGGCTATCAGAGTGATTAAGGGATGGAGGAGGATGGCAAGTAAAATTCAGTACCTGGGTCCAGGTTTGCTAAATATCCTACAGTGCCAGGGAAGTCCAACACCCAAAATGCTAGGGATGCTGGAGAAGCTTAGCCAATGAGTAGAACCTTGCGGCATTTTTGCCTCAAAGTGAACCACCTAGGTTGGAGAACCTCAAGGATGGAGGGTCCACACTAAAACAGATTGGACCAGTCTGTCTGCTCTCCATTATTGTGTTGGGAATTTTGTTCATTTCTTTGCTGTTTTTTGTTGTTACATGTGGTTGAATTTGGTCCAAGACTTGCCTGCATTGTAACGCATCACCCAGACGTGAGGTTTAGAGGAGGAGACCTATTGCCTTCACTGACCTCTAATCACTGGAAACCATGAAACTTCAGCAGAAAAGAAGCTGGTGGGCAGGCAAATGAGCCAAGGTCAGGTCACAACAATGGGTGAATTTAAAGTTTGCTGTATCATGTTAGTATCCCTTTTAGTGGGCTTCCCAGGTGGCGCAGTGGTAAAGAATCTGCCTGCCAATGCAGGAGATTTAAGAGACTCGAGTTCGATCCCTGGATGGGGAAGATCCCCTGAAGAATGAAATGACAACCCACTTCAGTATTCTTACCTGGAAAGTTCCATGGACAGATGAGCCTGGTGGGGTACAGTCCATGCGGTCGCAAAGAGTCGGATACAACTGAGCGTGCATACACGTTCATCCCTTTTAGTGTTCTTAAATACCAAGGAAAATGACATGCAATGAAAAGAAAGCTGGTGAGTTCCTCTATTTTATTTAAAACAATGCATAAGGCAAAATTGTCTGATGCTACTATTCACTGAAAGACATGCCAGATGAACGTGAAACTGAGCGTATGTGCATTCTCCTTGGTAAATGCAGTTATACAGGCGCCCCTTTTGTTCAACCGATGTACTGTGTGCTCAGTCGTGTCCGACTCTTTGCAACCCCACGGACCGAAGCCCACCAGGCTCCAGGCAAGAATACTGGAGTGGACTGCCATTTCCTTCTCCATGTTCAACTGATGGACCACCTTTAAATTCCATCTTCGAACAAGCAGGCTGGAACTCAGAAGCAAAGCCACTCCTGGTAGGTAAGATCCCCACGAAGAGAGGTCTTCCCCCTCACCACCAAAGCCAGCCAGCAGAGACTTACGTGAATGAGGGCATATCCCCTACCACAGCAAATCTCAAACCCAATAGGGTATCCAAATCCACAGGCGGGCTCCTTAAAACACAGATCGCTGGGCCCCACACCCCAAGATATGACTCAGGAGGGCCGAGCATCTGCATTTCTAACGAGCTCCCAGCGCTGCTGATGCTCCTGCTGCTGGGACTACACTTCGAGAACCACTACTCTGGTCCTCAGCCTTGGCGGCGCATCGGACCCACCACCTGGGAGCTTTTAAACTAATCAAGACCTGGCCCCCTCCCCTGGATGATTGTGTCAGAATCTCAGGGGTGGGGCCCAGGCCCCAAGCTTTTAGCATTCCTTAGGAAATTCCAGAGTAAAGCCAAGGTTGAAAATTATGCTTCTAGAGTCGAGCTATATCCAGCTTGGAAGTTCCAAGCTGTATAATAATAGCAATAATAATGATGATAAAATAGATGCTATTCATTATGTCTGAGTCTGTCCTAGGCCTCCTTTAGGCATCCTCTAGTTAATCTGTACAATAACCCTACGAAATTGGTATCTCTGACCTTTTTTTAAACATGAAATTTGGGCTCAGGGAGCTGGCCAAGGAAGTAAGTGGTGAATTCAAACCCAGAAGGATGTAATTTCCAAAATCCATCTTTCTTAATGACCACATTATGTTTCCTCCTGTCATCCATTCAAAAGGGTAGGTGGAAGCCAGAGCCAATAGGAGGGATTAAAGAGTGGGGTGGAACAAAAACCAAACCTGAGAGGAATTGACTAAAGGAGAAATGAGCAAACCAGAGGAGGCCGGGACAGTTCTGGAGGTGGCATCAATGTCCAGGAGGCCACCTTTGGCCATCCTCTGTAGATGGCACAGATAGATGGGGCCCATCTGAAGGGCCTCGGTGCCCAACATGTAAAAGGACAACAATTGGGGACAGCGAGCTTTATACCCGCCCCCTATGTTCCAGGTCAAGTGGAGACATGGACAGAGTTGATGCCACAGTCAGCACAGGTAAATCCAGGTGACCTCATTCCCTGCCCAGGAGGACATCGAGGACTTCAGGCAGCCTGGGTCGGGGTGAGGAGGGGCAGACATGGGCCCGTGACTTTAAAGGAGGTCTGGGACGAGAGGATGGGAACTGGGATTGGGAGGCTTAGGGAGAAAAGCAGAGTTGGCATTGGGAGATTGCTGGTTTCTCCTGGTGCCCAGAGTCCGGGAGCTTCGGGGCCCCTGGGAACCACGGGCAGTGCCCCTCGCATCAAGTGGAGGGGCCTCGGGAGCTGCTTCCTCGTGAGGATCCTACAGGTTCCTGCCGTCTGCACTTGTCACTCATCGTCCATCACAGCCGACCTGCACCCAGCTGCATATTAGAGTCACTTGGAAATATTTAAGATAGCAGTGCTCAGGGCCCTCCCCCAGGATTCTTATTTAATTGGTCTGGGGTTAGGTCCAAGCATCTTTTTTGTTTTTGTAATGTTCCCCAGGGAATTCTAATGGGCAACCATATTCTAAAGATATCCATAACTTACTTTAAGATGCCTCAGCACAGACAGCATGGTGTTAATTACACTTTTGGAGTAAGCCAGTAGTTCTTGACCGGGGTTGCATGCGGAAGTCACCTGGGAGCTTTAGAAAACACCAAAGCCTGAATGCCGCCTCCAGACGGCCTGATATACTTGGTCTGAAGGTGCAGCATCAGCATCATTGGTTTTAAAAGTTCCCCCAGGGTCCGCCAATAGACGGGCAAGGACGAGAACCACTGGATTAAGTTCCAGCCCAGAAATGGATACTATATTGAAATGTGCAAAGTTCTCGGGTGGTCATTCTAACCCAGATACTCATTTTTCAAGAGTATCCTATCTCAATCAAAAACGAGTGATTTGTAAATTAGCATAATGGACATCAAAAATGAGTTTTATGAAACCGCATGGTGAGTATTACAAATGGGCTGTCACTGGTGAAATTACAGTTATAGGATGTATATGTATCAGCTAATAATATTTTAGAGACATTTTCTACCTTTGCATGAATAGGGTAGGAGAATCCGTTGAGGCCTATATCCTTTAATCTAAGAGATATTATATTAGGGATATTATATTAGGCATATATTATGCATATGTATTGGGCTTCCCAGATGGTTCAGTGGTAAAGAACCTGCCTGTCAATGCAGGAGATCTGGGATCAATCCCCGGGTCGAGAAGATCCCCTGGAGAGGGAATGGCAACCCAGTCCAGAATTCTTACCTGGGAAATTCCATGGACAGAGGAGATTGGTGGGTTACAGTCCATGGGGTCTCAAAGAGTCGGACAAGACTGAGCATACACTTAGATAGAGTTGGGGTAGAGGGAATGACATAGGGCTTATCTACCAGGGGGCAGAAATCTTAGCATCTACCTACACCAAGAAAGTAACTTTGACTACAAGTGTGTTCCTGGTGACCTTTGGTTAAAAGGCACCAACACTTTTCAGTTCTCATTTTGCACCAAAATAAGCCTAAAGACTTGTGCATGATTAGAGTACATCAAGTCAGTTCTTAACACTAGGGTGGGAGACCATGGGTCAGACTTGCCAGGAAACTTTACTGAGCCACATCCAAACAGTCGAGGTGGATCATTCCCCTTTCTCAATGGTACTGACATTGCAGCCTCTTTCACCAAAGGCAGGTAGAGTTTGATCCCCAGGGGAGTAAAAAGAAGCTTCTCTGTTCAGTGATCTATTCACCAAATTTAAACTGCTTATTAAATGATATATTCCCAAACTATACTGACTTATCCCATTTATTTAAGTTAACCCTAAAGAATATTCTTCCTGAGTGTATTCAATAAATATTAATGTTTCCTGTTAGATATAAGAATGACTAGTCCTTCTCTCCTTCTACTAGAAGGAAAGAATAACTGCTCAGTGAGAAAAATAAAAAACATTTTCATTATCTAAAATTTTGAGCACCTCCTGCCCCATGAGTCCAATTTAAATTATCCCTTTGGCAGAAAATATCAAATGGTTGGGGATCTGGAATTCACACCCAATTGAAGTATCTCTATGAACCACCACAGGTTGATTTGCCCCCGAGGTGTCCCTTTGACCCCAATTATCCTTTAATTTGTGTGAATCCTCCAATTATCTTCTTTCTGGCTTTTACTCAAACTATCAGGATTATTCATTTATTCATTTTTTGAATAAATGTATTTTGAGCACCAACTATATGCTCAGTATGTACATCCAGGTTCACAGTATGAAGATCCAGCAGTGGGCCATAGAAATCTCCACCTTTGTTGAGTTTTCAATACAGCAGAGACCCAGATGTTGAACAAAATATTCAGAAATTAATATGTAATCACACTGGACAGAGGAGCCTGGCGGGCTACAGTCCATAGCGTCTCTAAGAGTCAGACACAACTGAAGCAAATTATCAGGCACACAGAAGCTTCCAGTTAAAAGATAAGTTCTGTGAATGTGATGCATAGCATGGGAACTATAGTTAACAATACTGAATTATATATCCAAAAGTTGCTAAGAGGAGATCTTAAATGTTCTCACCACACATACACAAATACATCTAATTATGTGAGCTTATAGCTGTGTTAGGTAACCTAAGTGTAGTAACCATTTTGCAATATATAAGTGTGTAATCAGGTCATCACATTGTATACCTTACACTTACATGGTGTTGAGTGAGTGAGTGAGTGAAGTCGCTCAGTCGTGTCTGACTCTTTGCGACCCCATGGACTGTAGCCTACCAGGCTCCTCTGTCCATGGGATTTTCCAGGCAAGAACACTGGAGTGGGTTGCCATTTCCTTCTCCAGGAGATCTTCCCCACCCAGGGATCGAATCCGGGTCTCCTGCATTGCAGACAGACGCTTTACTGTCTGAGCCACCAGGGAAGTGTCAGTTATACCTCAATAAAGCTGGAAAAAAAGGAAGGGACATCCATCTTCCTGGGAAATGCAAACAAACTTAATCAAGCTTTATTTCATAGATAAAAAACAGGTCAGCTGTGTGACTGTGACTTTCCACTCACCTCACTGCAACTGAAAAATCCATCAACTCAAAGGTCTCCACTTCTGATGTTACTTGCTATCAGTCTTTGCTGTAAAGTAAGCTAAACTTTTCCCCCTTAGTGACAAAAAGAGTAAAGAAATCTACTCTGCTTTATTTAGTGCCTGTTAAAATTGTGTATGAGAATCAGGACTACCTCCTGTTTAAATATTTACCAAACACAGATTAATCTTCAGTCTTAAATTGAACAGTATAATTTAGTTTTGTTTCATTCATTCTAAAATAAGAATTCTCCACTGTAATTATCCAGGTAAAGTCAGTTACTCTCTGAAACCTTCCTTGATTCCCCCAGGCACAGTTATTAATAGTTACGTCCTTCTCTGGGCTCCCACAAGACTTCAATTACAGCTTATTTTTGCATTGTACCATAAATATCTTGAGGTCTTTGAAATTATTTTCCTGGCTCTCTCACTCAGCTGAGGCCCTTGAGGAAAACAACTTGGTCTTATTCATTTGTGTATCCTTGTACCCAGTAGAGTGCCAAGGTCATAGTAATAAAACTCAATAAAAGTTTGAGTGAATAAACAAAAGATATTGCACAAAGCTAATTTTATTTTAACAAATGGAGAAGGGTGACAATTGACTCTTGACTTGAACCCTGCAGCAGGAGACAACCATGCAAAGATCTAGGCAGGAATAGCATTCAAGAGAGAGTTCCAGTGCCAAGGTTACGAGGGAAGGAAACAAGATACGGAAGAAAGCTGCTGGGGAGAGTGAAAGCAGAGAAGATGAGGTTATAGCAGAGGGGCAAAGGTCAAACAGTGAGGCCCCTTGCAGGTCAGGATAAGAAATCTGCATAGTATGCTATGTACAAGGGAATCTGCTTTCAGCAGAATTGCATGATGTAATTTATATTCTTAAAAGGTCCCTCTGCCTATTGCTTGGAGAAGGGACTCTAGGAGTGCATAGCTGGGAGCAGGAAAGCCTAGAGGTCGACTGCAGAAGTTCAGGCAAGAGAAGATGGTGCTCAGTTCTAGAGTAGTAGCTGCTGAGGTGGGCAGAGGTGTCTGGACTTAAGACATGATTTGGATGTAGAGGCAACAGGACTTGATAAGTTGGATTCAGGCAGGGCACTATGTCCCTGCCTGCTGCTAAGTCCCGAGAGAGCCCTCCCAGCGACCATACTGAAATATTTCTATATTAGTTAGTGAACAGTCACTGCCAAAAGCCCTAATGTGGTGACCCACCCCAATACCCTAATACCACCAGACTTCCCCTAGAATCAAAAACTAAAGTTTAATATTGCCTGGCATGATAGAGACACCCCTTAGACTGTTCTACTGCCTGATTCTGTTCTGATTGGTGGTTCCCACGCCACACTGTTTGCTAAAGATCACAACTGGATTTAAAATACAGGCTAAAGAGAGGAATGAAGCACTCCTAGGCTTCTGGCTTGAGCTGTTGGATGGATGCATGGCTGCTGGCTGACATGTGGAGAAATAGGCAATGAATAAGTCTGGCGGGAGGAAAACAATGATTCTGTTAAATTTTATTACTTATTAAACATCCAAATGGAAAGGACTAAAGGTCAAGTGAAGGCTTCCAGTCACCACACACACCACGAACTTCAATGCAACAAAACTCTAGAATGATCAAACTCTGAAATCATCTTGAGGATTATTTTATCGTGAATAAATCTATAATGCTCTGGATTCAATTAAGACCATGAAGGACCTCCAAGCCTTTTATAAACCCAGGCTTTTATGATTCATTTGGCAGCCTGGTAGTAGGCTCAACAGTGGCTACCCAAAGACATGAGCTCCTGGGACTTCTCAGGTGGTCCAGTGGTTAAGACTCCTTGCTTCCACTGCAGGTTCAATCCCTGGTAAAGGAACTAAGACCCTGCATGCCTCACAGTGCAGCCACGAAATAAAAAAAAGAAGAACAAATATATGAGGTCCTAATCCTGGCACCTGTAAATATTACCTTATTAGGAAAAAGGGTTTCTACAGGTGTGATTAGGTTAAGTATCTTTAGATGCATAGATGATCTTGGATTATCCAGGTGAATCCTAAATGCAGTTTCATGCACTATGGACTAAAAGGTATACCCCCGCAAATCCATATGTTGATGCCATAACCTCCAACGTGACTAGATTTGGAGACAGGACTTTTAAGAGGTAATTAAGGTTAAATGAGGTCATGAAGGTGGGGTCCTAATCTGAGAGGACTGGTGGCCTTATAAAAGATGAAGAGCTTTCTCACTCTCTCCTCCCACCCCCACACAATGTGATGACACAGAGAGAAGGTGGCTGGCTGTCTGCAAGCCAGGAAGAGAACTCTAACCAGGCACAAAATTGGCCAGCACCTTAATTTTGCGTTTTCCAGCATCCATGAGACATACATTTCTGTTGTTTAAGCCACCTGTCTATGATATTTTGTATGGCAACCCGAGCAGACTAACACAGTATGTATTCATATAAATGGAAAGCAGAGAAAGGTTAGAAACAGACTGAAGAAGAGAAGGCCATGTGAAGACGGAGGCAGAGTCTGGAATGATGTGGCCACAAGCCCAGGAATGCCAGCAGGCAGCAGATGGTGGAAGAGGCAGGAAACAGATTCTCCCCTGGCACCTTCAGAAGGAGATCAGCCCTTCTGGCTTTGATTTTGACCCAGTGACACAGATTTCAGGCTTCAGACCTACAGACCTGTGAAAGAGTGTGTGTATGTACTTACTCAGCCGTGTTCAACTCTTTGCGACCCCATGGACTGTAGTCTACCAGGCTCCTCTGTTCATGGGATTCTCCAGGAGAGAATACTGGAGTGGGTAGCCATTCCCTCCTCTAGAGGGTCTTCTTGACCCAGGGATGGAACCCACCTCTCCCATATTGGAGGCAGATTCTTTACCATTCGAGCCACCAGGGAAGCCCACAAACCTGTGAGAGAGTACGTTTGTGTTATTCTTAGCTGATCACGTTTGCGGTAATTTGTTACAGCAGTTACAGGAAACTAATATATCCACTAAGACAGTTGGGATTAAAAGTGACGTCATGTCTCTCTCATAAATGAAAACCCAGAGATAAGAATATTTATAACGTTTGCCAAACTCTCATGACCTCTAGGGCAGCAACCCTGTCCACTCCTACTCTCCCCAGTGGGAGCAGGGCAGAGAGCTTTCCCCAGGCCTCCGTGACCAAACCTTATCCGGGTTCCAAAGAGGCCTGTTCTCAACCAGACCTCAGTCCCAGCCCCCATCCTGTCTTCAGTCTGCCTAGCCAGTCTTAGCAAGAATCTTGCTAAGTCAGTTTACCAAGAATCCCCCCATGCTTGATATTTGATCACTCTTGGTATCTGATTAAGTTCCCCATTCCCCACCTTGGATGTCTAAGTGCTTGACCTTCCCTTCAGCAAGAATCCTATTAGGTCAATTTAGCAAGAATTTCCCTACCCATGATCTCTCTTTTTAATAATTTTTTATCCATTCACCACTTAATTCTGCTCCTTGGCTACAAATCCCCATTTGTCTTTGTTGTAGTCAAAGCTGAGGTTGATCTTTCTCTGCTACTGCAACAGAGTTCTCCCTTATTGTACTAGCCTTGAATAAAGTCTTGTTATCATTTTAACAAATGTCAGAATAATTTTTTTTCTTTAACAGAGGTGGCATTGCTGGTATATCAACTACTGGCTTCCAAAAGTTGAGGAACTTTAAACAGTTCTGTTTCCGAATATAAAGGTTGCTGCTGTGACTAAAAATGTTGCATGGGGTTAGGATGACAAGGAAATAACCTTCTTCTCATTGGAGAGACTTGTCTTTGAGTCAAAACCATCATAACTTTGCATTACAAAGAAGACATAAGTAAGATGACCTTTCCTTGTCTTTTCCCTTCCCACCTCCCTCCTTTCCAATCTTCCTTTCACTCACTTATTCATTCATTCAGCAAGCATTTACTTAGCTGTGACTATGCACAAGGCTTCATGCTGTGTGCTTCAGGGTTATAAACATGTAGACATTGTAGTCACTGCCTTCAAAGAAGAAAGGAAACCACAGTAGGACTCCAAGCTGCTGCCATATATCTGCCACCATCTTTACGTGTATTGGCATGTTTAAGCCATCCTTAGGACCAGAGAGATAATTGCTATTTTTCTTTTTTTTTCTCCCTTTTTCTAACAGATTATAAAACTGTTGTTGTTATTCATTTGCTAAGTCATGTCTGACTCTGTGACCCCCACGGACTACAGCACGCCAGGCTTCCCTGTCCTTCACCATCTCCTGAAGTTTGCTCAAACTCACGTCCATTGAGTCAGTGAGTCATAAAGAAATTGAGCAAGACCACACAATTACTGAGTTTTGGAGACAGCTCCCAAAACCAAATGTCAGACATCAAAATTGGTCCCTTTTTTTTTTTCCTCACTGTGATACATAACAACTAAGATATGCACCGACGTAACTATGATACAAGGTAAAGAAGAATAACTTTGCTGCCCTAGGAGAAATAAATACTCTTGGAGTTCAAAGAAGTAAAACATGTAGAAAGGAAAAAAAAAAAAATTGTGTTTTTAGTGTTTGCTAGGCATCTCACTTTACATATCCATGTGGATAAACTTTTCATTTTATTGTGGTAACAACTCAAAATGAGATCTACCCTCTTAACAAACTTTTAGATGTACAATACAGTATTGTTTTGGTTTTTATTATTATATTTATTTATTTGGCTGCACTAGGTCTTAGTTGCAGCATGTGGGATCTTTTAGTTGCAGCATGTGAAAGCTTAGTTGTGGCATGTGGGATCTAGTTCGCTGACCAGGCATCAAACCTGGGCCCCCTGCATTGGGAGTGCGGAGTATTAGTCACTGGACCACCAAGGAAGCCCCACAATACGGTACTGCTATGGGCACAATGGTGTACAGCAGATGTCTACAACTTACTCATTCCGTGTAACTGAAACTTTTTACCCATTGAACAATGACTTCCCTCAGCCCCGGGCAACCACCATTCTACCTCTACACATAATCTTGTTCAGTCTTTTCAACAACCCGGTGAAGAGAGACATCCACTCGTTCAGCAGGAGAGACAAGGGAAATCTTCCAGGAAAAGGTAAGGTCGGTTCTGGGCTTTGGAGGATGAGACGTGCAGAGCAGGTAGAACTAGAAAGACAACACATTCAAAGGGAGGACATGGGGTGCTCAGAAAAGGACGGGCACATCCACAAAGCAGCTGCTGGTGACATTGGTGGAGCAGAAAGAACACGACAGGAAGGAACAGAAGGCAGAAGGCCTTCAAGGCCATGCTCAAGTATCTGGTCCTTGTTCAGTGAGCCATGGGTGCTCTTGACCTGGAGGCCAGGGCCAAACTTGGGAAATAGGTGTTGTGAGGCCTGAATTGAAAGGATGGAGGGAAAACCCAGGGTCAAGAGAACAGGTGGGAGGCTATTAAATAACCTAATGTGTGGTTTATCTCCTAAGGCAGAGGCTGGGCCAGAGGAACAGGAGAAGCACACAGTGAGATAAAAGTACAAATCGTTTCTCAAAAACGGTATTGAAGAGAGGAAGAAATGTGACTCAAAATAAATAATTCTCTTTTGAAACAGAGGCAGCCATGGGGCTACAATGCTTTCGTGTAAACCTGTATTTGTTAGATGGCAAGGGCAGTCACTGACCAGCAGTTAATTGCCCCTCATCTCTAGACCCAGGCCATTTCACTCCTCTGCCCAGAATATGAATAATAAATATTCCATTTTTCCAAAGAAAACAATGTCATTGAATGAGGCAGAAATATCAGAAACAGGGTGGTTTGCTTTTTTTTATGGACAGAGTTTCAAATGATCTATCAGAACTCATCTGTTTCTTTCCAAGTTGACCCAGGGCCCAACGACCTGACCTTAGGAAATAATTTTCTTCCTCTTTTCAGTATAATTTAAAAAAATCAAAGTGTTTTTAGAATTGGACAGACAAACCTGGGAGTCAAGCTTGAAGCAAAGAAAGCATAATCGATCCGTTCGAAGGGCCAGAGTTCTCCTGGTAAGACTGAATGGGAACACCTAGAAGAAAGGCCAGGGGCAGTTACAGATTAGGTGGTGATGGGGAAGGGAACTAATCTAGTGGTACCCATTTCTCTTCAAATACTGATCTTAGTGTGTGGATTTAACAGTGAGTAAGATGAATCCTGCCCTCAGGATGTATGTAGAAAAGTCCCTGTTCAGTGTGAGGGAGCAGAGGTTTGGGGACCCAGGAAATTTCTGGGACCTGAGTAAACAGGCATTATCCAAGAATGAATACATCAGGCCTTAGTAATCAATGTCCCCTAAATGTCCACATCACACTTCCTGATTTCAAACTATATCACAAAGGTATAGTAATCAAAACAGAATGGTACGGGCATAAAAATAGACACATAGACAAATGGGACAGATCTGAGACCAGAAATAAACCTTTGCATCTATGATCAACTAATATTTGATAAGGGAGCCAAGAATACTCAATGGGGAAAGGATAATCTTGTCAACAAACAGTGGTGGGAAAACTAAATAATCACATGAAGAAAAATAAGATTGGACCCTATCTTACACCACTCACAAAAACAAACCCGAAATGGATTACAGACATAAAACATAAGACCTGAAACCATAAAACTCCTAAAAGAAAGCATAGGGAGAAGCCCCTTGACACTGATCTTGGCAATGAATTTTTGGATTTGACTCCAAAAGCAAAGGCAACAAAAGCAAAAATAAACAAATGGGACTATATTGAACTATTGATATAAAATTTCTGTGCAGCAAAAGAAACAACAGAATGAGACATGCTGTTCCCAAATGGGAAGGACTGTCTTAAGAGGAGGCGTGTCCTCATTTCTGCAGACACTCAAACATAGGTATTGTGAGCACTGGGCAGAGATCTGGCAGAGGGTCTCAAAATTGCAGGATGTCATTTGAATAGATGACTTCAAGCTTCCTTTCAAATCTGATATTCTGTGATTCTACAATGAAGGGTCACATGAGATTTGCTCCAATGTGCTCCCAATACCTACAGAGCTTCCTTGCCCAGGATCATGCAATAAGGATTGGTAAGTGGCACACTGAACAATTAGCACACATGGAATATAATCCAATGGCAACTTTATTTCTGTTTCCCTTCTAATTGTATTCAATGGGACGAAAACTCAGGCAATCTGGTGATTTTTAAATTTTTGGCCATACTCTGCAACATGTGAAATCTTAGTTCCTTGCCCAGGGACTGAACCCACACCCCCTACACTGGAAGGCAAAGTCTTAGCCACTGGAACACTAGGGAAGTTCCAGTCTCATGATTTTTGGATCCATTTCTGATCAGAAGTCTGATGGCCACTTTAAGCTACAAACACAATGTAAAGCTAGCGATTACCGAGGCCAGCTTCTTGTAATACTAGTCAAAGTTGCCTCCTCATTTGAAGGTAAGACTTTCCCCTACTTCCTAAGGAGGGCAGGGGCCGGAGGAAGGGCAAGTTTCTAATTCCTCAAAGCTGGGTTAGGGAAAGATCAGGTGGGGATAGGTTTTCCTGATGGCTCAACAGGTAAAGAATCTGCTTTCAACGCAGGAGACACAGGAGACCCGGTTTGACTGTTAGGTTGCGAAGATCCGCTGGAGAAGGAAATGGCAACCACTCCGGTATTTTTGCCTGAAAAACCCCACGGACAGAGGAACCTGGCGGGCTACAGTCCATGGAGTCCCAAAGAGTCAGACATGACTGAGCGATTAAGCACAGCTCAGGTGGGGATCAGGGAAGGAAAGAGTGGCAGGAATGGTTTTGTCTGACTGTCACGAACAGGTTGAGCCCTGCAGATGGGATGATATGAACGTTGTTTTCTGGGGGAGTTCACTGATGTGCTCTCACAGGCCATGCCCTTGACCCAGGCAAAGGCCTGCTAGTCTAGCACTGCTCCCTCTCTCCTCTGCCCCTAGAAATCTAGAAGCACAACTTTGGCTCAGCCTCTATTAAGGGTACTTTTCCCACCTGGATGACTCCACTGGACAGGATACAAGATGACCTTATCCACAGTTGCCAGAAAAACTACCTCGTCTCTGCACTCACTCTAGGAATGAAGACCAATCCCCAAGAAGGAGCAGTTCTCCTCTGCTACATCAGCTAATAGCCCAGGCTTCACCCGCTGGCATCTTGGGTGAGAACAATGGTGTGGGATCTGACAACAGGCCTGTGTGTTTCCCTAAATGCTCTCTGGTCCCATTGAAACTCCTCTAGCTTGACATGATGAGGAAGGAAGCTCCTTTAACCTGCCTCCTTGGATGGGGAAGGAGAACTCACAGCACAGCCACAACTCTCTCCAAAGAAACCTTCATCCATTTTCCCTAACTTTCCATTCTCTTCTTCTCATTATATCCTTGATATGGCTGGGGGTTTGGTGAGCTGTGGTTTTCAACTTAACTTCTCTGCAATTTCTGCACATGGCCTAGACATACCTTTAGAATGTATGGTATTGCATCAGTTGAAATCTCTAATCCTGCTTAATTTTTAGTGACCAAATGGGTAAGAAATTACAGAATTTATTAATAGCTACATAAGTGCTTGATGCTCCAAAGGAAGCCTTTGTAAGAGAATAAAGAATGCAGATGAGCATGAAGCACCTTGCTTCCTACTCTGCCTCCTCTTCTGTTCCTCAAACCCAAGAATGGGATGTTATTGTTGTCATGCAAAGACAGAGCACAGAGAACCACAACTACCAGAGGCAGTGGAGCCAGTCAAAGCACTACAAGGACCCCATTTGATCCAATCCTAGTGCTGAGTATTCCAGGCATCTTCCTGTAGGATGAGAAGAATAGACAAAGTCAGGTTGTCCCTGGGGAGAAATGAAACCCAGCTGGAGATGGCCAAGTCTCCTCCTACACAGTGGAGAAAGACCCCAATCATTCAACCAATCCTTGAAGTGGGAAGTAAAAGAGAAAGGGGCAAGACAGCCTACCATGCACAGATTCAAGAAGTAGAAGAGAAAGAAGATGGCTTGGTTCCTGCGCATGAGTAATCTGGAGATTCCCGACGGGCCCAGTTGCGTGCCATGAGTAGGTTCCACAACAGAAACTTCAACCTCAAGCCTTTGGGGCTGCCAAAAACCCCAGATTGGTAACCTCTGGCCATGAGCAGCCTTATTTGGGGCTCTACAGAGGGTGGTCCCAGATAAGCCAGACCTGTCTGTACCTTCCACAGTCCCACAAGCAGAAGTGTACTCAGCACCACTGAGCGCAAATGGTTCAGTCTCAACATTATGAGCAAGACTAACCAGGAGCCCTTCCATGTCGACAGCCATGCCAGCAGCTAAGCATGCAGCCCAGGTTGCCCCTCATGGACAAGTGGCCCATGGAGCTTCTGAGGGTGTTTGTGTTCCTGGTGCTCAAGGAGCACAGGGCAGAGCCCAGGGTCTCACATGTCTGTGATGAGAGAAGGGGAAGCAGGAAGGTTGAGCTTCTGGTGGTGGCCTCCCCATATATTTGAGATTTCTGCCCACTGGTAACTGATGTGTCCTGTCAGTGATGACTACTCTCATGATGTGCAAAAGTTTTGCAAATTAGAGCTACATTAATATTGTGAAGTACTAGACATGAAAAAGTTCAATTATATTCAAAACTCATTTGCATTATCACAAGAAATTTCAACATTAGGTTTTTCAATAAAAGGATGAGCTGATATAGTCCCTAAGTATAATTTCAATTACTACAAATTTTGAAATAGCTGTAAAACAATGATTTAAAAAACTTTTTATGACCTCCTCATGAAAACAAAATTTCTCATTGATGGTGAATATCCAAAATTTGAAAAGATCGTTATTAAAAATTTTGATCAGGAATTGAATATAGACAAGCATCAAATCTGATGTTAAAAAGTTCACATTTCCAGAGGCAAACTCAATTTATTTTCTCATTTTGAAAACTGACAATACTCTATTTGGATGTTTCATGCAAACTGTATGTCAAAAATCTTTCTCAATTTTTAATTTTTCTTGTAATTACATGATGTAAAAAAATTATTTTTCCACCCTATCCCACACAGGTGACCCCAGAACCCCTTCAGTCTACCCACAATGTGCTGTAAGGATATTTCCATTTTCTGTATAAGCCATGACACAGTGGTAATCCTTGTGTTTGAGCACTTGGAATAATAATCAGCTTACATAAGAGTTCCTTCTAACACTCTTGAGTTTGGTGAGGAAACTTAGAGGGGAATTCTCTAATGAGGAAATTGCTTTGATGTACATATTTTTTGTTTTTTAATTTTTACAATATTGTGTTGCTTTCTGCCATACAACAACAAATCAGCCATAATTATACATATATCCCCCCTCTTGAGCCTACCTTCCCTCTCTGACTCCACCCCTCTAGGTCATCACAGAGTGCCAGGCTGGGCTCCCCGTGTTATACAGCAACTTCCCACCCACTATCCATTTTACACATGATAGTGTATGTATGTTGATGCTGCTTTCTCCATCCATCCCTCTCACTCCTTCTCCCACTGTGTCCACAGGTCCGATTTCTACATCTACATCTCCATTCCTTCCTTGCAAATAGGTTCATCAATACCATTTTTCTAGATTTCCTATATATATATATATAAATATAGTATATTTGTTTTTCTCTTTCTGACTTGCTTTACTCTGTATCACAAGGCTCTAGGTTAATCCACTTCACCAGAACTAACTCAAATTCATTGTTTTTCATGACTAAGTAATATTTCATTTCATATATGTACCACATCTTCTTTATCCATTCACAGCACATACCCTAAGAAAACCATAATTCTAAAAGATACATGTACTTCAGTGCTCACTGCAGCACTATTTACAATAACCAGGACATGGAAGCACCTAGGTGTCCATAGCCAGATGATGTACATATTTTTTAAGCTTACATGCTCTATCAAGAACAAACCCATTGTGCACAGTGAGTCAAAGGTGTTTCCTAAAATACTGCTCCTCAACTGTGGATTGCAGATCTCCAGAGTGCAGCATGAACCCCACCTTGGGAGGAATGCTCATCACTACCTTGTTCCTCAGGTTCCTCCCTCCCATGGGAAGGCAGAGGACAATCTGGGCCCTGCACCCTCCCAAGTGTTTCATATTACCAACTAGTGTTTTCCTATTTGGTCATTTGGCCACCTTAAAAAAACAAAATCAATTTAATCTAACTTTGGCATATTCTTTGGCTAATTTCACTATTTTCATTATTTTATCCTTAAAAATATTTTCTCTACTCATTTAACTTACTTGTAATATTTTATCTCTTCTCTCTTAGTCCTTCCCCATTGTGGAATGGAAGACTGGAGGGAAGAAGGCGTGAGCCACATAAGTGACTCTGGGAGAGAGGACCACGTGGCACCACACGGAGTCAGGCCCAGGTCTCAGGAAGCCTCTCTGAGTTTCTCCTACGCCCTCATTCACTGTCCACCTGCTATGTGCTAGGCACATGCATATGCTATTGCTAGTCAGTACAAGCCCCCCCCCACCAACCCCGTGCAGGTATTAGTAGGTACAACTTTCTGATAAGGACACAGAGGCTCAAAATGACTCAGCAATTGCCCAAAGATATACCTCTAGTGAGCAGGTGAGCATGTCAAGAGTTACAGTAAGATCTGTTCGACTTTGAACCTGTACTCTTTTTACCCTGACAGTGCTTCTTAAACTTCAATATGCTCAGAAATCACCTGGGCATCTTAAAATGCAGATTCTGATTGGACAGGTCTGGTGGGGGCCCGAGAGTCTGCATCTCTAACACGCTCCTGGGTGGGGCAGAGGCTGCTCCTTGACCTCACTTGAGTTAAACTCTGCACGTGGTCTTAGCCAGGCCCCTCTGGGTGCACCAGCCTCAGGGAGACAGTCCCGATAGAGCTGTCGGGGTTATCATTTACAGCTGATTTCTCCCTCTTTCACTGACTGGCTTTTGATCAGGGTTCCAATGGATGGCTAGCAAGAGCTAATTACAATCCCAACTAATTCACTGTGTCAGTTGTTATTCATTAACAAATTATGTCCCTGACAAACTGCTCTAGTGTGGTACCCTAAGTACTGTAATTAAAATCTTAGAAAGTTGCATGTGGGCCTAATTGATTTCCTTAATGTATTACTCAGACTAAACATTCCATTATTTCGTGTCTTAATGTTTATGAAGGGGCAGAACTGCCACTGCCACCCAGGCAGCAGATAGATGGGCTCTGGGTTAACAGGGAGCCTGCCTGCTCTTGGGGCCTGCCCACTTCCGCAGCAAATGACAGTGGGGACTGCTCTCCACCAGAAATATTCACGGAGAAAGGGATGAAGGGTGATTTGACTTGTGTCTATAATTAATTAGTGTCCTGGGATTTCCAGACTTTGGGGATATTATGACTCCCTAGTGTACCGATGGAAGAATGAAGAGGTGCTCCCTGAGGCTCTCAGGGCCCCAAGTTGTATAAGCTTTCCCTTTTAGTTGGTGAGCACCACAGGGCAGAATGGGAGAGGAAGTAGGAGACAATGTCTATATCCCATCTAAAGGTGTGTGAGATGCAGACAAATGCAAGTGCATTTGGCAAATTTGGAAAGCTACAGACAGCCAATATTGATATGGCAAGCCATTGAATTAGACTACAGGTATTCATTCATGCATGTGCTCAATAGCCTCTTTTTAAAAATTATATTTATTTGACTAATATTTATTTATTTATGTGTCAGGTCTTAGCTGCAGCAGCTTGGCTCTTCATTGCAGGGTTCAGGCTTCTATTAATAGTTGCAGTGCATGGGCTTAGTTGCTCCCAAGTATGTGGGATCTTAGTTTCTCAACGAGGGGATCTAACCCAAGAAGGCTGATTCTTAACCACTGGACCATGAGCGAAGTCCCTCCACAGCCTCTTAATGAATACCTACGATGGGCGAAGTGGTTTACCAGATGGCTCAGTGGTAAAGAATCCACTTGGCAATGCAGGGGACACAGGAGATGCAAGTTCGATCCTGGGTTGGGAAGATCCCCTAGAGGAGGGCATGGCCATCCACTTCAGTATTTCTGCCTGGAGAATTCCATGGACAGAGGAGCCTGGTGGGCTATAGTCCATGGGGTCACAAAGAGTGCGACATGACTGAAGCAACTTACCACGCATGCACACACTGTTATTCTCGTTTCACAAACTGAAGACACTGAGGCATAGAAAGGTTGCTTAACTGCTCCCAAGACCTCATGGCTGGTGAGGGGCAGAGTCAGAATTTATACCCAGGCCCAGAGTCTATATTCTTCATCTCTGTGCATCTTAGATAAAATTAGCAGAGATCTGAGAAATCATATGGGGGTTGGGGGCCTGCACAGGCCAGCCAATTTAAATAATTAAACTCCAGGTGGCCTGCCCTAGATTTCCAGTGGATGAAAGTGCAGAGCTGGGATGTGAAGGCAGATGGCTCAGTGCCTAGGGCTGCCCCTGCCCTCTATCATCATGCCTCTTGCAAACCCACAGTTCTCTGACACTATTTCCATGCCCTCTGCCCTACTCACTCAGCAGCCAACACAACAGCAGGAGACCACATTGGTCTGAGGATAAACTCAACAGGCTGGTAATACATTGCATTATTTGCTGCACACTGTATGGTAAAGAAACTAAAATGTACTTAATTTTGGAACTTCACTTTCATTTCTTATGAAAGTGTGAAAGTGCTAGTTGTTCAGTCGTATCTGACTCTTTGTGACCCTATGGACTGTAGCCCACCAGGCTCCTCTGTCCATGGGATTCTCCAGGCAAGAATACTGGAGTGGGTAGCCATTTCCTCCTCCAGGGGGTCTTCTCAACCCAGGAATCAAACCGAGGTCTCCCTTATTGCAGGCAGATTCTTTACCGTCTGAGCCACCAGGGCACATATCAAAAAATTCAAACTATATAAGACAATCATTTCTCACATTTTTCTGACTTTGCAGTGGGGGAAAGATGTCAGTTGTGAGGACTTCAGAACTGGACTATTTTGTTTGCTGGAACACAAAACTGGGCTTTTGAAAAACAGGCTATTTCTCACGCTGCAGTGATGCACTCACCGAGGACTCCAGTTATCTGCCAGCTGCTCTAAGCATGAAGTGCTTTTTAGGGCTCTCAAGCCCTCTCCTCGGTTCTGGAACCACAACTTGGCATGACTCATCCCTGCCACGCTCTGAGTCCCTTCCTGTATCACTGGTTCACAGGGCTCCTTCATCATAAATTGCATTATTTCTCCTTTGCGTACACCCAAACCCAGAGTCAAATGGTCTATAGCCCATAGATCATTTGACTCCCAGACTTCTGCCTCAGGCATCACAGATTCCTTCCCCTCTAGTTTCTCTATTTGTCCTCCTTGGGGAGCTCCTTCTCTCCACACTTTCCACTCATTATTAGGCATGTTTTCCTCCCCGTAAACTGTATATCCTTCCATTGGACTGTAGAACAAACTGGCTTTTCATTCATCCCTTTTAACACATCATATTCTCCAACTATCTTTAATACACATGCATACATATATTTATATTTTAATATTAGAAGCCAGTACTTCATGGCAAGTAGAAGGGGAAAAAGTGGAAGCAATGAGAGATTTTATTTTCTTGGGCTTCAAAATCAGTGCAGATGGTGACTGCAGCCATGAAATTAAAATATGCTTGCTCTTGGAAGGAAAGCATGACAAACCTAGACATCATATTAAAAAGCAGAGACATCACTTTGCTGACAAAGGTCCATATAGTCAAAGCTATAGTTTTTCCAATAGTCTCATGTGGATGTGAGAGTTGGACCATAAAGAAGACTGAGAGCCAAAAAAATAGATGCTTTTAAATTGTGGTGATGGAGAAGACTCTTGAGAGTCCCTTGTACTGCAGAGAGATCAAGCCAGTCAATCCCAAAGGAAATCAACCCTGAATATTCATTGGAAGGACTGATGCTGAAGCTGAAGCTCCAATACTTTGGCCAGCTGATGTGAAGAGCCAACTCATTGGAAAAGACCCTGATGTTGGGAAAGATTGAGGGCAGGAGGAGAAGGAAGAACAGAGGATGAGATGGTTGGATGGCATCACCTACTCAACGGACATGTGTTTAAGCAAACTCCAGGAGATAGTGATGGTCAGGGAAGCTGGACCTGCTGCAGTCCATGCGGTTGCAGAGTCAAACACTATTTAGCGACTGAACAACCACATTAGCAGTCAATACTGTAAATTTTTGTCATATTACTAAGTTCACAGAAACTTGCATTCAAAGAATCATGCGGACATACTCATCCCTGCTAACTCCATTTTTCAATTCTTCTGCAGGATCTTGGAGCATCGATGACTTAGCTAATAGAAATGCTATCAAAAGTTAAAAATCTCTCCTTGGGGTAGGGCTGCCTTTCCACCAGAGGGTTCTTAAAAACACTTGACAGAACTCAGTTGCTGATGACAGATTTCCCCCTCAACACTGGTCACTGTTTGCAAGCAGAGAAGGAGGCAATGCAATCATCAGAAAAGCTTCAGTCATTCTTTTCAGTTTATTTGATATAAAGGAAAACATTTAGTTAAGTGTATGTGTTCAGAATAGACTCATGATGCTGGTACCTAGTAAAGACAGAATCTCTTTTTTCTTTGCTGGAACTGCCACCGAAAGGTTGCTGACAGCTTTTAGTTTGGGGTGGGGGGTGGGGCTGAGAAAGCTCTCAGAATTTCTGGAACTGATTCCTTTTTGTTTTTGGAAAATTGCCAGGGCTGGCTCTATTGTTACATAAATATAAAGCACGTACCCACTCATTGTCCTTGGCCACGGCAGTGAAGTCACCATAAATCTGAATGCTGATGCTGCAGATCAAGGTGCCAAGTATTCTGTCCAGTGATGTAAGTGGGTATCTGCGGCCAGAACCATGCCCTTGAAGAGGTGAGAGAAATGTTTTGCCTAAATGTGTAGCTCGAGCAGATCACTGGAATTCAATGAGTAAATAACACAAACCTTGGGAAATGTAATTTCACCTTTTTTGATTAAAAAGACATTTAAAAAGATATTTTAAATTTTACATAGTATTCCAGTGAACACATGCCACAAATATCTAACAAGTTTCAGAGAGCAACACCTATTCTTATTATGCTGATGTTTCTATATATTGTCATTGTTTTTATTTTTTTTTGGAGTATAATTGCTTTACAATGTGTTAGTTTCTGCTGTACAATCAGCTATATCTTTGTCATTTGTTATTTTTTTAAGATTTTTTTGATGTGGACCATTTTTTAAGTCTTTATTGAATATGTTACAATGTTGCTTCTGTTTTACGTTTTGATTTTTTGGCCACAAAGCATGTGGGATTTTAGCTCCCCAACCAGGGATCAAGCCCATACCCCCTGCATTGGAAGGCGAAGTCTTAACCACTGGACCACCAGGTAAGGTCTTTGTCATTTTTAATGTTGGTCATATCCCACTGAATTCATATTATGACCTGTTAACGGGTCTCAATTTACAGTTTGAAAAACATGCAACTGTTGGGTCCGGTGGTCAATCTGTGGAATCCAAGAGATTGGGAGCCTTAGACCTTGAGGTTTGGGGATCTATAATGAAGACAGTATTTTACTTTAAAACACTTCCACATAGACAGTGAGGTCTTATATATGTGCCAGTTAGTTTCAACTTTAACTTTGCGAGCAGCTGGGGTGGTTACCTAGCATTCTCATATAAAGTCCATCTACCAGTGCCTCTGCTGTCTGTATCTCAATCCACAGTCATACACAGCTTTGCTAATTTGCACACGGAATGTAAAAAATTGTTGTTTTTTTTTTTACTGTGGAAAATGATGTCCTATTGATCGGCATAACAAATTTCAGAAATGGGCTCCTTTTAGTGATATTAAAAGGACTCTTTGTCAAATATAGTTCAATTTAAACACGTAAAAGAAGAGAAAATTTATAGTAAAGTTGTTTCTAAGAATGCTAAAAGAAACAAGTGTCCTTAATATGTGGACTAGCTAAAATAAACTTGACCCTCTCTTCACAATCCAGAGAGCCAAGCAGCCCACCACCCTCAGCAGACTGGACTGCTAAAGGTTCCACATGCACCGCCAGTGGGCTTCCATTGATGTGGGATGTCCGTGTCGGATGTTGACTGAAAGGCTGACAGAACCTTGCCTTTGCAGTCTTGGCTTTTGTCTCCAGTAAACAGAAGTTTATGCAATGTGTTCGTCGGACCATCCAAAAGGCCAGACAGAGGCTGTGGCTTCATCAAGCTTCCAGAACAGACAGTGTGAGTTGCTTTATGCCTGCTTGTTAGTGACCGTCTGCTGTGTGGCAGAACTTGGTCTGAGACTTGCTTGCATTGTAATATGGCAGTGAGGTACATGGTGGTAGCAAACTGTCCTCACCTCAAGCTTTTTTGAGTGACCACCTATTCTCTTATATACACTAAAAACAATGACAAAGAGCTGTGTGACCAAATTGATTAAATCCAGTTAATAGGCCCCTTTGGCTCTTGCGATTCTACGTGGAGAACAAGGCGTCCTGGAGAAGGTCACCTCAGAGGTGAACGGCTGACAAACCCAAGCAGAGAACAAATATGTAGAGCATGCGAGTGACCCCTTGACTCCCAGAATCGGGTCGGTGAGGAAAGCTCTGCAGAGGAAGGGTCTTCAAAGGGTGAGGACTTAGGATCATTTTACTTTTTATTTCCACAAAGGTTTTTATTTGTTTATTTATTATGGATTATACAGGGTTTTCATCGCTGTGCAGGCTTTTCTCTAGTTGTGAGGAGTAGGAGCCGCTCCTTTTTCTGGAGCCACTGTGGTGGCTTCGCTTGTGGAGCGTGGGCTCTAGGGCATCAAGGCTTCTGTGTTTGCAGCACTTGGGCTCAGTACTTGTGGAGCACGGGCTGAATTCCTCCACAGCAGGTAGAATCTTCCCAGACTAGGGATCAAACCCACATCCCCTGCAGTGGCGGGCGGATTCTTATCCACTGTACCACCAGGTAAGTCCAGGGTCATTTTCCTTTAAATTATAAAAGGAAATATGACCTTAGTTGGTCATCACAGGCTAGTAGGGCTTGGAAATCCTTAGTCGCACTTGGAATCACAGTCTATAACTAGAAGGATTTTGTTCATGTTTTACTCTATTTTAATGTTGGTGTTTTCCCTGTGAAGTTCATTTTCTGAGGATAATATTGTGGCAGGAAAGAGGAAGGACTCCATTTGCGCCTCAGATATTTCCACTGCTGAGTTTTAGACCATCCTGATGAATCAAAGAAGGGGCCAGGCCATAACCGCAGAACCACTGAGGAAGGGGCTTTCTGAATTATACGGTTATTTGGAACTAGCGAGTAAAGAAGGTTGGAAAAGTGTCTGAGAGTGATGCAGATGAAATGAAGGATTTGGGATCTGCCTTGTGCATGGCTCCCTGACCCAGTCCCTGAACTATGGGTCTGGTTTGGTGTGTCTGGGCTGCAGGCAGGAACAAAAGGAGATGTGAGAATATTGCTTTCAGGGTATTGGACCTGGGAATTAAGTGTAACCCAGACAGCAAGTAGGATCTTCTCTTCATTGCTGTTTGGATCCAACAGAGAGAAGAGCCAAGGGCATGCAGAGCCACTTGGGAGCTGGAGAGTTGGGGTCTGCACCTTGGGTATCACTTGGAGAGCAGGCAGTTGTTGTCACCCAAACGCTGGCATCAGTGACAGTACTGGAATGTGACCACTGAGGGGCTTTTCCATCGGTGGACATTGATTGTGTAAGCTGGAGAAAAAGAATTTAAGATCAATGTTTGTAGACTCTTGTAGTTTGGGACAAGAGCCAAAAATTTTTGGTCATTACCCATGTTGTGCTCCACTGTACCTATATATGCAGGTAACACTGGAGGAACCTTCGATTAAATTTGGGACTCTCATTCAAACTGTGGTGATTCTGGATTCTCCTTCAAAAACAGAACCTGAGACTAGGGCTGGTACGCAAGCAGTTTATTTGGGAAGTGATTTGGAAAAGTAAGGCCAAGAGGGAATGGCAATTCCAGGGTACATTACCAAGTTGGTCAGTGCTGTGTTAGTAGGGCTTGACCCACTAAGCCCCTCCGGGGAGCCACGTGGAATATGCCTCATTTATCCACCAGCTCTCATCCCCCATTAGAAAAGAGATGCCCATTGACTTTAACTTCCTTGCCCTTTCAGGTTCCATGTGCCTGACTGGATTTCCATGGCCATCTCTCAGCGCAGCATTAGAGAAGTCCCAGGGCAGGAAGACATGATGCAGATGAAGTGAGACACTGTCAGAGTATGTTTGCACAAAGCTAGTTGCTACAAAACTGGCTGGAGTAAAATGTAGGCTGAGAAAACACAAGGATGGGAAGTGGCACACACACAGTGTCGGACCCAGAACATCTCTTGCACAGATCAGATCCACCCTTGCCCAACATTAAGTCCCATTCATCACGTAGCCTTCAGTGTGACGGCTTTCTACAGTCTCTACAGACTTAATACAGGAGGCTTCCTGGAAAAAGTTATAAACCTGACTGATACAACTAGTGTTGCCGAAAGGGGTCCCCTAGAGTCAATGTGCTACCAGCTGCCTGATTGATACCTTCCCCATACCTTCACGAGAAATATAAATGATCAATTATGTGAGTTGCAATTCACTTCAAGTAATAGATAACTGACCCAAAGTGGTTTAAATTAAAAAAGGAATTTCTTGGCTTATCTAACTGAGCAGTCCAGGAGTATATCTGAATTAAGATAGGGCTAGATGCAAGATGTGTGTGGTATTTTTTCTATAAAACAGAAGAAACTGATGCAAGGCAGGGGGAAAAAAAACAGATGCATATTACATCAATATTTTAAAATTTTGTCAACACAATAAATGAAAAGAATAGCATTTATATTTGCATTTCCCTAACTACTGCTAGAGAGACACAGAGTAGCAGGCTTTTATAAAAAACATGCCTGAAATAAATTTATTAAAAAAAACAACAACAACATGCCTGTTACAGGCTCCCCTGGTGGTAAAGAATCCATCTGCCAGTTCAATCCCTGGTCCAGGAAGATCCCCTGGAGAAGGAAATGGCAACCCAGTCCAATATTCTTGCCTGGAGAACCCCATGGACAGAGAAGCCTGACAGGCTACAGTGCACGGGGTCACAAAGGGTCAGATATGACTTAGCGACTGAACAACAACAATGACCACTGCTGGTCTAGTGGTTGAAGTGGGATTTGAATACAAGTCAGTTGACACAGAAATTCATATTTTTTTCACCAGTATCCTACACTGTATCTTTCACATCAGTTCCACTTGGAATTCTGAACTAGAAAAAGACAGGAAAGAAATAAAACACTGTCTATCGGATCTAGGAAGATAGCAAAAGATTTAGAAATTCTGCCTGGAAAAAATTTAATGGAAATGGAGATTGTTTTTCTCATTGCTAAATTGGTGAAGGCTATGAAATAATGTAACTTCTCAAGAACATTTAAGGGTTTAACTGTTACGTTTTATTGGAAGATAAACATGAAAAAATTCTGACCAGCTGGCAGAAGAGGAAAGGAATTAGCCAGAAGGAATCAGTTTAGTCATAACAATTACATTTCTCAACAGAAAAGGTACATTACAAGGATGGGTACAATAGATGCACATTGTTTGCTCCCTGCATCCTCCCCCGGTCATGTGGTCCTGATACAACTGTGAAAGGTGATGCCACTCTGCTCTCAACTCAAGAGTGGTCACGTGGCCCAGGCTGACCAATGAATATGCTCATCCCTCTGGTCATGGCAAATGGTTCAAAGATGGGCATGTGATGTATGCAGTGCCATGATTAGTGAGATAGAAATAGAAAGCACGTAACATGTTTGAGGATATTTAGGGATCTACGTGCTGTGCTGTGCTTGGTCGCTCAGTCATGTCCGACTCTTTGTGACCCCATGAGCTGTAGCCCACCAGGCTCCTCTGTCCACAGGATTCTCCAGGCAAGGATAAGGAGTGGGCTGCCATACCCTCCTCCAGGGGATCTTCCCAACCCAGGGATCAAACCCAGGTCTCCAGCATTGTAGGTGGACTCCCCACCTTCTGAGCCACCAGGGAAGCCCTGAAGAATCTATACCCAGACCACAAAAAAGGAGGGAAAGGAAGACAAAAGCAGACAATAAAATAGAAGTAACACCCGTTTCCACATGATTTTTACAATATATAACAGAATATGACATGCAATAGTGCAATTTTCTTCGCTAGTCCAGCAAGGCAAATCTAAGTACACCTCTCGAAGACTTCTCTGCCCGAGTAATCAGAATACCTCTTTTTCACTAGGGTTGATAACCTGGCATCTAAAATCAGCATTATTCCTGAGTTTCCAAATCATTTGAGCCAATAAATTTCCTATGTTGCCTGAGTTGACTTGTTCAGATTTCTGCTTTCCAAGAAGAAGCGTTCAACATCAATATACGAGCTCACTCTCATATGTGTTATAGCTCCTTCTTCTGAGTCTGTTTATGTGCAGAAGGAGGATGGCCAGTCAACATCTACAGAGACGGGTCCCTTCCCCAGGTTCCATGGTGAAGACGGTAGAAAGAGAAAAGAATGCAGGGCAAGTGTGAGTCTCACTTCAGATTCTGGAAAGGGCACTCACTGCCCTCCACATTCCTTAAAAATGACTCCAGAATCCATAGGTGAAGGACATTTAAGTGGTTTACAACAATGTAAGCTGTAATCCGTTTTCCTTGGCTGCATGGGAAATGAAAACTCTATTCCCATCTACAATCATTCGCACAAACCAGATTCTGGGCCAAGGGCCACCTGTTATGTGATCAGCCAACAAAGTACTTTTTATTTTATTATTGTACTTTTTAAAGTACTTATTTTGGCTGTGCTGGGTCTTAGTTGCAGCACATGGGATCTTCATTGTGGTGGACAGGCTCAGTAGTTGTAGCACGGAGTCTTAGTAGTCCCTTGTCATGTGGGATTTTAGCTTCCTCAACTAGGGATCCAACCTGCATCCCCTGCATTGGAAGGCAGATTCTTAACCAAACCACTGGAAAAGTCCCTATACGTATCCTTAACAGAGATGTTTACACAGTTGTGATGGAATCAGCTTTATTAATTTTGCAGTACGCACAGATTTCCCCTCTCACCCAGTCTGCCAAAGAGATCCTGTAATTAACTACCTGCCCCGTTTTCCTCCTTAGGAGACATGAGAAAATGGAAAAAAAAAAATCCTCTAATTATTTTGTGCTTATTTGTGCCTCTATAAATTCAACCCTTCTCCAAAACTGAACCGCCTGGGACACAGCTTCTACAGAGCTTCATGACAACACCTGTGAAAAGTCAAGCAGTACACCAGGTATGGAATCACACGTGCCTGGTGGCAGGGCAAGGTGGGATGATTCCTGGCACCACACCATCCCTTCTGTGTTCTTCTCAGGGGGATTACATGAAACAATATGCATGAACATCCTTTCTTAACTACAAAGCACTGTGCAAATGTGAGCTGTTATAACCAGGTGGTGAGTGCAATGGAGATTACCTTTTGCCAGGGGGTAAGCATTTCAGTTTATATAACACATTTCGCTCCAGGAGCCCCAAACCCTTGTGAATGTTACCCTAAGAAATATCACTTGAAAGAAAATGCACATAAATAAGCAGAGTCTAGCAAATGGAGGCACCAATTAGGATGACAATGATGAAGGTCTTAAATGAGACTGTCAATATTTTGACAAGTCAACGCTCAAGGATGTTGCCACTGTCATCGCAACACCTTCTGAGGGGAAAAAAAAAATCATTTCTCAGCATTAAAGTTTCCCATCCGTGTTGACTGTTTAGGTGAGGGGAGAGGAAGAGGGGACAGAAGTGAGAAAATATTTTAAAATGTGAATTTTATTTCCCGTAACAGTGTACATCAGAAAACTCAAATATAACTCCACAACTCTCTCAAGAGTTGCTTTTTGTTTTCCGATGGTACGGGGGAGAAAATAAGCTGTCATTAACAGAACAATCAAATTCAGAGAGAAAAGAGGCAAGGTGAATCAAGCACCAGTTATAGTGCTGCCAATCTCTGTGTGGTGGGCTCTTTCCAAACAATGGTGCAAATGGATCTGAGGACATGGGGAGGGTGGTAGGGGGAGAGAAGACAGAGCCACCAAAATACAAGACAGGGAGGCTTACAGAAATTGCCCCCTGGCGCTCTGGCAGCAGTTGAATCAGGCAGAGCCCTGGACATTCCCATGCACCGATTCCATTGTGTGTGTTCACTTGCAGATCTGGCTTCTGGCTCATTCCCTTTGTTTGGGTAGCTAGGCATGAAAAGGAATCATCTGCGACCAGGGCTCCACTTAATTCCCTATTCCTCTCTGGAAACTATCTGTTGGCATCGTGAAATGTTCTGTGTAAAAGGCCAGGCTTTGGCTGGTCAGGAGAGAAATTTCAGAATCCTTGCGGATAAAGGAAATTCAATTCTGGGAAACTGACAGAAGAATCTGCACCTCTGGAATAATTTGTGTTGCCCCGGCATCTCACTGTTCTTTGCCAGGAACAAACAGGAACCCCTGACAAATTTTCCTCTCTTTCCTGGCAAATGAATGATGGCACAGCTGTTTTCTCACTATAAAAGGACAGTCTCTTCTCTCTCACTCCAGCCTATAGCAAAAGTTCAACTTACACTAGTGATTGAACCACCACGTGTCATATGAAGAAACACAAAAGCTACACCAGGAGATGCTCTACGTTTTCTAATCCTTTTATCTACGTCCCAGCACCTAAATCCGAGCATGATGTTCATGAGTTTTTGAATGAATGGAAAACAAGAAATTTGGATAAATATTGCATACCTGCTGTTTTCAGAAATCTTCATACAGGGTAATTTTCATCCCTGCCTTTTGTCCCCTGGAAGCCACTTTGTCATATTATAACTGCTTTGACTTGTATCAAGTACCTATTGGGTTCAAGATACATTCAGTGGTGCTCTGAGAGACATAAAGAAAAACTAGAAGAAAGAATAAGTGAATAGACTAAGTGAATAAGTGAATAGACTAAGTGACTAGTAGAATAAGTGAACAGAACAGTGAATAAACATGAAAGACTATACATACAAATTCGCCTTTTCCTTCCCAAACCCCTGTAGTTCAGTCGCTCAGTCATGTCCAACTCTTTGTGACCCCACGAAATGCAGCACGCCAGGCTTTCCTGTCCATCACTAACTCCCTGGGCTTGCTCAAACTCATGTCCATTGAGTTGGTGATGCCATCTAACCATCTCATCCTCTGTCATCCCCTTCTCCTCCTGCCTTCAAACTTTCCCAGCATCAGGGTCTTTTCCAATGAGTCAGTTAAACCCACCTAAGATGACAGTAAAAATTAAAAGAAAAAGAAAATAAGAACCCACAAAAACAAAGAAAAGAGAAAAGGACAGCAGATGACAGACAACCAATTATTTGGAAATGGAAACCCAAGGAGAGAAAGGAAAGGAGGTATGGAAGGAGGATTCAACTGGAAACAAACCAGTGCATGCCTCAGAATCACCAGCAAGTCTCAGGAACTGAGGATGTTAGGTGCCTCTCAAGGAAGAAGTACTGAGTGGGTCTGAAAACAGGACAACTGACGGCAAGTTTTGTAAGGAGTGAGTGATCCACCAGGTCCCCTCACTAGCCCTTTGTGTCCAGGTGGCCACAGTCATTGCCCTGTCCCTCCAGACACGGTGTGAAGTGGTGTCTGGACTTGGGATGCCAGACACAGCTGAGATCAGAGCAGGCGCCAGAGTTAAACGAGGAGACTGGGTGATCAATCCCATGAGACCCAGATAGTCCAATGCACTCCCTTCTTCAAGGTAGTGCTCAGAAATATTGCCATCCAAGTTTAAAACTGCAGGCCGGAGGGGAGTTCCCTGGTGGTCTAGGGGTTGGGATTTCAGGCTTTCACTGATGTGCCCCAGGTTCACTCCCTGGTCAGGGAACTAAGACACTGCAAGTCACGTGGCAGGGCATAAACCAGAACAGAATAAAGTAAAGTAAAATAAAATAGAACTAGCAGTAACCAAACAATGACCTACTATACAGCACAGGGGACTATACTCAATATCTTTTTATTTCATTTATTTATTTGACTCTGCTGGGACTTTGTTGCTGCTCATAGGCTTTCTCTAGTTGCAGCGAGTGGGGGCTGCTCTCTCGTTGCGGTGCTCAGGGTTTTCACTGCAGTGGCTTCTCTTGTTGTGGAGCATGGGGCCTAGGCGCAAGGGCTTCAGTAGTTGCAGCACGCAGGCCAAGTAGTTGTGGCTCGCAGGCTCTAGAGCACAAGCTCACTAGTTGTGGGCATGGACTTAGGTGCCCCATGGTATGTGGAATCTTCCGAACCAGGGATCGAACCTGTGACCCCTGCATTGGCAAGTGAATTCTTACCCATGGACCACCAGGGAAGCCCTATACTCAATATCTTAGAAAAAAAAAATTGCAGACAGGGGAGAGAAAAGTAGTCACAAGGAAGTAAGAATAAGCATGGGGCTTCCCCCATGGCTCAGCAGTAAAGCATCCGCCTGCAATGCTGGAGATGCAGGCGACACGGGTTCAATCCCTGGGTGGGGAAGGTCCCCTGGAGGAAGTCATGGCAACCCACTCCAGTATTCTTGCCTGGAGGATCCCATGGACACAAGAGCATGGTGGGCTACAGTCCATGGAGTCCCAGAGAGTCGGACACGACTGAAGTGACTGAGCCCACATGCAAGGACAAGCGTGGTATCGTCTTCTTAACAGCAACACCAGCAGCTGATCCCAGTTAACTCACCTTCAGTTCCACCCCACCTCACTCCACGTGCTTGTTTCTGCAACTATGACTTCATACAGAGGCTCCCACAAAATATTAGTGTTTGCCTTTGTAAGTGCTCAGTGTGGCATATCCAACCTGCCCCCTCTTGGAAAGAAATGGCCTCAGCAAAGGGAAGAACCAGCGTGGAGTGTTCCCCTGGACTCTATTCTTTGCATAGTACTTGACTGTCAGCTCCCTATTTTCCTCGGGTGATTATAACCTAAAGTGGGACAATAGCAGCCAATCCCAAATATATTCCTGATTCCTGCAACATTGCCAAAGACTGATTTCATCACTCTTTCCTTTTTTGCTGGTGATTGGAGGAACAATTGGATCATGGGCTTGGTTTGATGAATAAATGGCCTGGTGACATCTGGAATGGCAGTCTTCCAAATCTGCAATTGCCTTAAAACTGCAGACACACATAATGAAACTGGGGTGGAGACATCGGGTTTAGGGACCATAGATTTGATATTACCTCACCATCCGATCATCAGCCTTGATTTCCCTTTCTTGGCTGTGTTCAGGGGCTAAATGCCAGCTGCTCATCAACTATGCAATGGAGACAAGAAAGTGATGCTCAGAAAGTCCACCATAGTTTATGAAGCCTGCAGCAGCCAATATGCTTGATGCTGACTATAATCCTGTTACAAGGATTCTTTTAATTAAAACCAAAAAGAAAGGAAAAAGAAAGAGAAAAAAATAATCTCATTGTTTTTAGGGGCTGATGGAGAAGATGATTACTTCTGCTTTCAGTAAAACCAGTGGAGGAGAAAGTCAACCCACATGGTCTGAAAAGAGAAATGAGAACCCCTTTCTTTTCTCCTAGGAAGAATTTAACAAAGATGATTTCGAGGAACCTGAATGGATACAACTCCATTGTGCCTCTGCTTCCCAAATTTTGTGTTTGAACTTGGTCTCTCTGACTTTTGAACCTTCCACGGGTAAGACCAGTCCCACTTCACTCATGGAGAGGAAATTTGCACATTTCTAAGGTTCAGATGCTGAGTGAATCAAGGAAGATAATGCACAATAGAGGAGAAGCAGCCATTGAAGGAAAGAAGATGACAGATTTGCTTGGGGGGTGCTGAGTTTGAGATATCTGGGGCACATTCAGATTGCAGTTCCTGTGAACTCTGAGAGTGTAACAAGGTAACCAGAAAACCAGGACCTGAGCTCAGGTGATCAATTATGTTCAGTTCGGTGGATTTGGAATTCATTTAACTAGAGGATAAAGATAAAGCCATAATCTTGGATAAGCTCATCAGGGGATGAGATAAGTTTTAAAAAAAAGAACGCTGTTTCAGTCAGGGTAGAGCCAGATTATGCTGCTGAACAAGCAATCCCAAGATCTCAGTGACTTAATACTGCAAAGGTTTATTTCTCATTCATCCTTTTTATGTTTTTCAAAAATATTTATTTATTTGGCTGCACCAGGGCTTCCCTGATAGCTCAGTTGGTAAAGAATCCGCCTGCAATGCAGGAGACCCTGGTTCAATTCCTGGGTCGGGAAGATCTGCTGGAGAAGGGATAGGCTACTCACTTCAGTATTCTTGGGCTTCACTTGTGGCTCAGTTGGTAAAGAATTTGCCTGCAATGCGGGAGAGCTGGGTTCGCTCCCTGGGTTGGGAACATTCCCTGGAGAAGGGAAAGGCTACCCACTCCAGTATTCTGGCCTGGAGAGTTCCATGGACTGTATAGTCCATGGGGTCACAAAGAGTCGGACACGACTGAGTGACTTTCACTTTTCACCAGGTCTTAGTTGTGGCATGTTCTTAGTTGTGGCATCTTTGTTCTTCATTGGCACACAGAATCCTTAGCTGTATGGCACATGAACTCATAGTAGTGGTAAGCGGGGTCTAGTTTCCTGACCAGGGATCAAACCCTGGCCCCCTGCACTGGGAGCATGGAGTCTTAGCCACTAGACCACCAGGAAGTCCCTCTCATCCATTCTTTATGTCAAGAGTTGACTAGGAATTCTGTTCAGTGTCATCTCACTCCGGGATTTAGACTGATGAACAACTACCCACTTGAAACATTGCTGGTCTCTGTAGTAGGAAGAAAGAAGGATCCTCATACTGGCACTTAAATGCTCTCGCCCAGAAGTGACAGACATTGCTCCTGCTCATAATTCAAAGACCAGAGCTCATCACACAGCCCCACCCAACCACAGGAAGGCAGGACTTGTCATCCAACTATGTGTCTGGGAAGAGAGGAGTGCTGACATCAGGAGCCACATTAATGACTACTCAAAGCCCAGCACAGGCTTTGTATAAACAATGTCACTACAGAGATGCAAGTCCTAAGAATCAGCACGGAAAAAAGACAGAGAAAGAACAATTAGACTTCAGAGGAGGACCAAGAAAGCCAGAGTCACGGATGAGCAGGAGGAAAGAGGGGCAGTGAAGAAAGGAGAAAGTCATCAAAGCAGAAATTTCCAATAGAAGGGTCCACCACGTACAGTAAGGCAGAGGGGCTTATGGCTGTCTCACAAGAGACACTTCAAAATGGCACTCACTTCCTTGATGAATTTCTCAGTCACAATTTCTGTTCTTCAGCCTCACCCTAACCCCACATTGAGCCTTAATTATAATAATGCATACATAATGCTGCCTTAGCCTGTGGCCACCAAACATTCTAAATATCTAATCCCCAACTCCTTGCTCTGATTTCATTCTTATTAAGCAAACTTCTGCTTATGATTTGGCTTTCCTGGAAGGTCTATCACCAGTAAGAGTGTGTGTTAGTTACTTTAGAGCATTTGAGACCACGTGACAGTTCCACTGCTCATTTGAGTACATTTAAAAACTGACATTCTGGTTCATTAGCATAATGAAAATGGTATTTTCCATTCTCTCCCTAGCTGGTTCCACCCTTGATATGCAGGTAAATGTATGATATGTAGTCAAACGTAAGGCCTACAAGCTTTATGTGTAATATCTGATTTTTTCTACAATGAGCATTTAGAATGAAAAATCCAACAAAAACAAACCACATGGAAGAGAGACATAGGAAAGAGTATAAAGAATTTAATAGAGGGAAAAACTGGGTAATAAGGAATTAGGAAGTAAAGGGCATGGAGGAAAGTGAGACCCTGAGAGGAGAGTGCAATTTCAGAAACCTAAGGAGTCTGGTGGCCTTTTAAGTTTTGCTGAATTTAAAATAGGATGACAATTGAATACAGACTATGAAGTCTGCAGTTTGGCAAAAAATTTAAGTTAATGTTATTGATGTTGGGATGAAGTATCAACACTGAACACATGCCAGAAGTCAAGTATATATTTTTCTATTTCTAGAAATAAGCAGGCTGGGAATTATTAAATGTTATAATAGGACCAGACTATATACTATAAATATAAAATTGTACATAATAAACATTGTAATATAATAAATTAAAACAGATTATAATATGATGGAATACAATTTGCTCACCAACATTAGACTGTTGCATAGTCTAAATAGCACAGAAACAAAGATGTCCTCAATAGAACAATCACTGTGAAAACCGCAGGGTTTTTAAATGCACGTGCATTATTATAGCCAGTTTGAGAAATAGAAAAGGCTGAAAGATCTCAAGAACGGGTGGGGAAATAATAGTGTGATTATGGACGATTTTTATTTTCTTCTTTATATTTTATTGTGATTTTCAAATTTTCTATAATGAACTTAAAATTCCTTTAGATAATGTAAATGACTTGTATAGAGAAGCATGCTTCCATTAGCAACTCAGTTTTTCAATTATTTTGTTAGTTATATTGGAATTAGAAACTCCTTAGATACATTAAATGTAACATATTTAAACACTCAGGGTATATACGCTCCTGACTGGTTTTAAAATGAAATTGTAATTAGATGGAATAAGAGAACTGAGACTAGAAAATCTCTCTGAGGGTAATGGCAAAATCATGAAATGCCCTGTTTCAAATATTGTAACATATCATACAATCGGTAATGTTGTGGACATATTTTGTAGAATGCAATCTATATAAATTAAAACTTGACTTTAGATTCTCATAAATTGTAGTATGAACAGAAAAAGTTTCCAAATTTCAAATTAAGTTAAAAGTTTATTTTTGCAACATATGAAAATGAGATGATAAGCAAACCAATACTGAAAGTAAAATTATGGAGAAAAGAGTCTACCTGCCTGAGAGAATATATGATTGTCAAGTATTGGAACCATCCTTTACATACTTATGATATATGTGTTAATTAACAATACTCTAAGTATGGTTCTCAGCTTCATTTGGGGATGCAGAAGAAAAGAGTTTCCTCCCTTCTTATGAATCCTGCTCTTTCTGCAAAGACTGAGGCAAGATCATCTGAACAGAAGGGGGCAGTGTGCAGCTCAGGGATCAAGGAAGGTCGAGAGGCTGAAGGTCGAGAGGCTTAGGAGGGCGGCATGGCAACCCACTCCAGTATTCTCTCCTGGAGATCCCCATGGACAAAGGAGCCTGGCAGACTGAAGTCCATGGGGTTGCAAAGAGTCCAGCATGACTGAGCAACTAAGCCTAGAGAGGCTTAAGGTAACTGCAGAGAATAGGAGAGGGTTCCCAACAGAAAAAAGAAAAAAATTGTTACATTGCCATGGTTCGAAAGTCTCAACCTAGCTGTGGATTGAGATATTTCAGTGATATAACTGAATGATCTCATTGAACAAGACTGACTCCTCAGGCACGAAGAGAAAATAATTTTTTCTTCGCCCGCCTGCCACCTGCCCATTTTCCTCTCTTTTGGGCCAGCTCTTTCTCACTCTTCAGATGAAATATCAGGAAGGTCTTCTAACTCTCTGATCATCTTAGATGATAAAATGTCATCTGGTCATTTCATCTCCAAATCACAGCCTCAGTTTATAAATTAATATGCCCAGAACTGGGACTTCCCTGGTGGCTCAGTGATAAGGAATCTGCCTGTCAATGCAGGAGATGAGGGTTTGATCCCTGGGTTGGGAAGATCCCCTGGAGAAGGACATGGAAACCCACTCTAGTATTCTTGCCTGGGAAATCCCATGGACAGAGGAGCCTGGCAGGCTACACACCACAGGTCACAGAAGAGTTGGACATGACTTAGTAACTAAACAGCAACAACATGCCCAGAACTATTGTAACAAAAGTCCAAACTTCATGCTTTATAACAAAGAGCCTGCAGTGGAGAATGAGATTCCACCTCTACTTCCCAACTAGTACTACTACCCCTGACCCCTCATCTCCCACCACTTGGCTACCCATGGGTCTCCTAGGATGGGAGCAGCGACAGCAGGAAGGTAAGGGGAAGGAAGGCTTTATTTGACTGACACAAACACAAGTTGGTGTAGTTCCCTCTGGTTCTAGAAGATGTTGTTTTTAGTTTGTTTGTTTTTAATTTTTTTTTTTTTTAGTTTTTTGAAACCAATCTGTACTATGATCTTTTTTTCTTCTCTTTTTTTTTAAAAAATGTATTTATTTTGTAATTAAAGGATAATTGCTTTATAGAATTTTGTTGTTTCTGTCAAACATGAATCAGCCAAAGGTGTTTTCGGCTGCATCGGGTCTTAGTTTCAGCAGGTGGGATCACTCGCGGTGGCGCGTGGGTTTTCAGTTGTGGACAGGGGCTCCAGAGCACATGGGCTCTCTAGTTCTGGCACAGGGGCTTAGTTGCCTCACGGCATGTGGGATCTTAGCTCCCCAACCAGGGACTGACCTCACGTCCTCTGCATTGGAAGGTGGATTCTTAACCTTCCCGTGGACCACCAGGAAGTCCCCTGGCTGATGTTTTAAGCTGCCATTTATTCTCTCATTTGAGCATCTGTGGCCTCCTCAGACCCCCTCCTGCTGTACCCTTCCACTTGGAATTTCTTCGTCTCAGGCAGTGCCTCTTTTCTAACCAGCCACCGACAATCCCTCTCTGCTTCTCTACCCAGTAGAATCTCCAACCACTTTTTGCCGAGGACACCTCATTGACGACAGGAAGTCCTTTAGGTCAGAATTCCTTTTTAAACAACCCTGACTCACATTCCTTCTGTGGGTTTCACATTTGGTCCCTGGAAAAATGTCGCTTTGGCCTGGAATCCACCAGAATGTGGTTAATTTCGTAAAAGCAGCCCTCAGCTATATTGACACAGTTCACTTCAGCCAGCCCCTCATTAAAGACTTTTTTCCTTAGGCATGAATCTAACGCCTGTCTGTGTTCCTCCAGCTTCAAAAGATACCTATCAAAGATGCCTGTGAAGCTCCCACATGGCTAGGGTGTGGGGAGAGGGGGGAGTGTCAGGAAGAATTCAGAGCTCAAGGTAAGTCAAAGATAAAACTCATAAAATCTGTTTTCACCCACCTTCTTCACAAGTCATGGGTAGGCGGACCAAATAATTTGCTTTGGAATGTGATAGTATTTGGCAACCTTGGGGCCTCAGTGCAAACCAGAACAGAGGGTTCTATTTTACTTTCATCTTCCCTCTGTACAGTTTTTTCAGCACTGCTCGGCCTCCCAGTTGAAGAGAAACAAGATGGTTGGGTTCACATTATGTCAAATAGAAATGATGAAAAATAGAGTGGCAAGGGGTTGTGGGCTCTGGTAAGAGTGATTGACCTGGTGGCTCAGATGGTAAAGAATCTGGCTGCAATGCAGGAGACCCGGGTTTGATCCCTGGATGGGGAAAATCCCCTGGAGAAGGGAATGGCTACCCACTCCAGTATTTTTGCCTAGAGAATCCCATGGACAGAGGAGCCTGGAGGGCTCCATGGGGTCACAGAGTCGGACAGGACTGAGTGACTAACACTTTCCCTTTTTCTTTTCACTTTTCAAGAGTGACTGAATTGATGCAGCATGAAATCAAAGCTGGACAAGGGAGGAAGGAAGGGAGGCCGGTGGACTAGAGGGTTCAGGAAATTGAAGCATGGAGAAGAAATGGCTGAGTCAACATTCTGGAAAGATACTTTTAGCAGCTGATTGACTAAAGGGAATGGAGGTGAGAGAGGATTGAATGGTCTCTGGAGTGTGGAGCCCTGTGGACTTGTCAATGGTTACAGAATTGTTGGTAAGGCTAGAGTATCGGAGTGGAGAGCTGGTTTTCAGGCCATAATGATGAACTCTACCTTGGTTAAACAAGCTGAACTTAAGAGGTTAGTGAGTCATCCAGGTATGGTCACTAGAGGGCTGGAGCTCAGAAGAACAGCTGAGTTCAAAACGGGCCTTTCAGAATCAGGACCAGAGATGTTACTGGGAGTCATAGGATTCAATGATGTCTCCAAAGGAGAAAGTAGAAAGACTGAATGCATAGATCAATGACCACTTGGGAAATGCATCTTGTTAGAAGAAAGGGGCATAAAAAGAGTTTGTTAACAGAGAAGAAATAAAGCTGTCATCCTGGAGAAAGGGCTGCATCTAGGAGTCAGGCTCATCTGTTTTGAAGAGTGCTTCCTCCAAGAATACCTTTTTATCCGCTTCCTTCCAAATCACCTTTATTACCTGATTATGCAGCTAAATCTCCTACTTCTACTGCTTAGTTTCCACACCCATAAAATGAAGTTAGTAACAGTTTCTGCCTCCAGGGCTTTGATGCAGATATAGTAAAGCAATGGCTGACATGCCCGGCACAGAGTACAAACCCAGCAAATGTGAGCTGTGCTTATTATTGTCATTGTTTTTTTATATGAGTCTCTGCTTAATCAATAATCACTCCTTTACAGGATGAGTATATCAAACTTATTTCCAGAGGCTTCCTCCCTCCTTTTTTATTTTGCCTGTCACTTAGCTCCTCCCTCTGATGTAAGTGGCACTGGGAAAAATATAGTAACTCAAATGCCCCACACTGCTGATGTCCTGGCATAACTAAGATAAATATGTTGCTATCATGATACTGGCTTGATTTTCAAATCTAATGTTCACAAGCTACTATTTCCTCTTAGGGACTCTGCCTAAAGTTTAAACATATTGTCCCCAACTGAATGATGATTGCTGAATTGTGACATCTATTCATGGTATTAATTTTCTATTGCTGTGTAACAAATTACAAGAAACATAGTGACTTAAAACACCACCCCTGTCTTAGCTCACAGGTCTACAGGGTTGAAATCAGAGCACTGCATGGGTGGGTTCTCTGCTGAGGGCTCTCTGCTGAGTGTCTCACAAAGCAAAAATTGAAGTATCAACTGCAGTGCTCATCCAGGGCTCAGAGTTCTCTGACAAGCTCACTAGTGTTTGGTAGAATTCAGTTCTTTGTGGTTGTAGGCCTGAGGTCTCTGTTTTCTTGCTGGCTGGGGAATCTGTCTCAGCTTCCAGGGGCAGTTCACTACATCACTGTATGCTTTCTTCCAGGCCAGCAGGGATGTTCTCTGATGTCTTCCTTTGCTATCAGTCGGAGAAAACCCTCCATTCTTAAAAGACTCACCTGAATAGAGCAAGCCCACTCAAGATCATTTCCCTTTTGTCATATAACATAATCAATAGATTGATGTCTGCCTCACCATCACCCTTAAAGAGGAATGAATTATACAAAGACAAGGATCCCTGGAGGAGATCTTAGAATTCTGCCTGCCACATTCATTTATGGACCAGCATTTATGTTTCAGGCACTGCAGAAAGCAGTGTGGGTATAAAGACAGATTGCTACCTTCCAGTTGTTCATCCTCTACCCTACACTATCCAACACATGAGCCCCTGCCGCATGTGGCTATGGAGTACTAAAACATGGATAATCCAAATTGTGGTATGCTATAAGTGTAGCATGCACACTAGATTTCAAAGAATTGTACCCCCCCAAAAAAAAACTGTAAAATATCTATAAATATTTCCCCAGTGGCTCAAGGGTAAGGTATCTACCTATAATACAGGAGACTCAGGTTCGATCCTTCAATCAGGAAGATCCCCTGGAGGAGGAAATGGCAACCCACTCTAGTATTCTTGCCTGGGAAATCCCATGGCAGACTACAATCCATGGGATCACAAAAGAGTTGGACACAGCTGAGCAATTTAACAACAAAGTAATAATATTCAATATACATCGGTTTCAGTAAAATATATTATTAAAACTAATTCTACCTGTTCCTTTTTACTTTTTTTAAAAGTGTTAACAGTTGAGCCTTGAACAACACAGGTTTGAACTGGGTGGATATTTTTCAATAGTAAGTGTTACAGTACTATATGATCTGTAGTTGGTTGGATCTGCAGATGCCAAGGCAACTTGGAAAGGGAGGGCCGACTGTAAGTTATACACAGATTAACCCCATTAGTCAAGGGTCTACTGTAATAACAAGTGTAGCTGCAAATGCCCAAATACAAGTGACCACTTTCCTGACAAACTGTTAACTGTCCTCCATTCACCTGGACATTCCTCTTCTTGGACCCCAGCAGACAGAGCCTTTGTAAGCTCAAAACTTCAAGGCTGTCATCACTGAGAGAGGCCTGTCTTCAAATGTCCTCACAGGCAGTGATTCTCCAGCTTTTGATCGCTGCAATGGAGGGTGGCTATTACCAGCTTAATTAGAGAGCAGTTAATTGCCTTCTTGGCCCTCCCAATTAGTTCAAAGAGTTCTCTTTGGCTTCCTTGCCTTATGACAAATCAGAAAAAGAAATGTTGAAATGTGATCTATAAATTTTTTTCTATAATGGCCTTTATTCCCATTGGGAGATTCCCTGTCAATTATCTTTTTAGATTAGATCCCACTTCCTATGAAGATCCCTGTAAATAATGTATACTCATTGGACAAATGCTTTTATATGCAAATAATTAATATTCTTTAAGCATATATTATGTATCAGATGTTGTGCACTTACATTATCTCATTTAATCTTTCCAACTCAATTTTAGGATTCTGGACATGATCAATGCCTTAGCAGATCATAATGAGCCTTTGTGTTTACCTGGAAATAGGCTGAAACTATAAATATTAAAGCCTTGAGGATTAAGCATATATATTATAACAAGTGCTACAATGGCAAACTGGCTTTCCAAATTTAAAAAATAACAAGTACTGGTTGAAGTGTTTGCCTATTTCTGTTGTGTAAATACTCCTGCCACGTCTGATTTCAAGTCACTCATGTGATGTTACAGAAGAAATGTGTTGACAGAGCTGATACAAGTTGGCTTCTGTTCACTACTGTATTATAACTCAGTTCTAGACACATTCTAAATGGAAATGATACTGCACTTTGGTATTAGGGCTTCCCAGGTAGCCCAGTGGTAAAGAATCCACCTGTCAATGCAGGAGATGCAAGAGACACGGGTTCAATCCATGGGTCAAGAAGATCCCCTGCAGAAGGAAATAGCAACCTGCTCCAGTATTCTTGCCTGGGAAATTCCATGGACAGAGAAGCCTGGTGGGCTACAGTTCATGGGATCACGGAGTCAAACATGACTGAGCAACTGAGCACACACCCACATACACACTAACTTTGGTATTAGTGAGAAACAAGCAGCTGTTGATAGCAGATAGAATAGAATGCATTTTTTTCTCACAGAATATAAGATGTTCTCTTGTTTTATGAAGCAAGTCACCAGGATGAATTTTAGGTAATCAAATCAGAACCGACCATGATTTCAATCTAACCATGAGTTTATAAGCCTTGTTCATACTTTGTTTCCCTATGCATAAAATAAGGAATCCCTTGAAGGGACAAAATCTTTATTCTTTTATGAAATGAGGTCTTTTATAACCAAGATCTAAGTTATGCCCATTAAGAGTTATAGCTTTCTAGTTTCATTATCAGGGTGTGTGTATGCACGCTCAGTTGTGTCCGACTCTTTGTGACCCCGTGGACTGTAGCCTTCCAGGCTCCCCTGTCCATGCGATTTCCCAGGCAAGAATACTGGAGTGGGTTGCCATTTTCTCCTCTAGGGGATCTTCCTGACTCCGGGACTGAACCCATGACTCCTGTGTGTCCTGAATTGGCAGGCAGATTCTTTACCACTAGCGCCAACTTTACTGTAATTATCAGGGTATGGGGACACTAAAAATCAACCACTTGCTGCTTACTAGCGGTTTCCAGCCCATAAATTAAAACTTCTCTCTCCTCTGTATGTCAGTACCACCACTGAGGCTGCTTAAGTGATTTGATTTTGTGTTTCAATACTTAGTCTTACTATGAGGGGGCATCAGATAGGTAAAATATCTGAATAACTAATGTAAGCATTCTAATGTCTGAAATTTATTCCACCAGGACTTGGGATTAATTGTACAATTAAAATTTTAGACACTTTATTTTCTACAGCTGCTCTTCATGACTGTTTACTGTGTAGGAGGTCCTCTGGAATCCCTGACTTCCTAAAGAAGTTTAAGAGAAAAGAAATCAGTATTATCTCATGAATCTCAATTTGGCACACCACAGGTATTTTCAGCGGCTTCCCTGGTGACTCAGCAGTAAAGAATTCACCTGCTGTGTGGGAGACACGGGTTGGATCCCTGAGTCAGGAAGATCCCCTGGAGGAGGAAATGGCAACTCAATCCAGTATTCTTGTCCATGGCATCACAAAAGAGTCAGCCACGACTTAGCAACTCAGCAACAAGTATTTTCAGCACCTTTTATAAACCAGATTATACAAATTAATCAGAATTTCCTGATTGTGAAGTTTTGTTTTGCTTTTTTTGAGTGGTTTGCTTAACAAAGAGTATGATAGAATCTTCCAGCATCATTAGCAAGGGGCCACAGTAATTTTCCTTTGTAAAATACTCCTATATTATTCACTTATTCCATGAAATAAAAGTGAAAAGTGGCACATACTCATGTAGAATATTGTTTGAAATTTCTCCAACAATTGTTATTACTTTAAAAACACTCCATCATAATAATTTATCATGAAATCTCATTCACTCATGCTTGCTTCAAGGGCTGTACTTGGACCCCCAAAGAGCCACGTAGGTGCACATGGCCATGGGCTGGCCATATTGCTCTGAGAGAATTTCTGAAATTTTATTATAGACAAGAACTTTCACACACATCCCAAATGAGGGAGAATAGTAGAATGAATCACCAGGTACCCATCACTAGCTACAATAATTACCGATTCATGGCTGATCTTTTTTACCTTTGCCTCTACCCCCTTTTCATTCAACCAACTCCACACTGAATTCCTGAGAGCTTTCAAAGGAAGTCATGGAATCTTAGCCTGTGGTGATAACAACTGCTCACATTCCTTCCTGAAGACTAGACTTTCCTGTAACCTTACAGTTTGAGCATAGCCATCAAAGAAGGAATGAACGCATTTTCCAAGGTATTCTGTTTGCATGCTGAGGGCTTTTCGTCAATCATATAAGAGAGTGATATTTTCTGTTTAAACTAAAGTGACTCATCCAGCCAGAGGGGTGGGCTATTGAGGACATATGACACCTTCCAGTTCAACAGGCTCTTTGACTGAACACCTGTGTAATCATTGTGTCATAAATCTCTCCCTAATCCTTTTGTAATGAGACCCTGTTTACCGAATCCTGAGTCTTACCACACAGTAAGAAATTATTTCAAAATTTATTGCAGGAAACCTCAGTTTTTGGAAAGTATAAATTTATATAAAATTCAAAAGCAGGTCTTTAAAAGTAAAGCAAGCCATGTGGAAAAGGACTGGGACAGAGAGAGTTTGACTCTTTCAATCAGTAATTTTTCTTAAATAAGCAATCAAGCAGTTCTCCAAAAAGATATGTGTTAGGGTGTTTAGTGCAGGAAATTGAATATTAGAAAAATATTCAAAACAATTAATTATCCAACAATTAGAGGATTTTGGAAATAAACTATGGAACATCCACACAGTAGAATATTATGAAGCCTTGTAATATGATGGGGAAATGTTTGTGATATATTATGTAAAAGAACATGTTATCTTTAAGAAATGAAGTGGGGGAAAAAAAGAGATGGAACAACTTAGAGATTAAAAGAAACAAGAGAAATATTAATTAATTGCAATGAATTGTATTGCCTTTATAAGTCCAAGCATACATACCTGTGGGTGTAAGATTGAAGAAATCTGCATAATGATCAGTTTTGAAAGACACTATGGATTTTTTAAATTAATTAATTTAACTGGAGGCTAATTACTTTACAATATTTTGGTGGTTTTTGCCATACATTGACATGAATCAGCCACGGGTGCACATGTGTCCCCCATCCTGAACCCCCCTTCCCGCCTCCCTCCCCATCCCATCCCTCTGAGTTGTCCCAGTGCACCGGCTTTGAGTGCCCTGTTTTGTGGGACTGGTCATCTATTTCACATATGGTAATATACATGTTTCAATGCTATTCTCTCAAATCGTCCCACCCTCACCTTCTCCGACAGAGTCCAAAAGTCTGTTCTTTATATCTGTGTCTCTTTTGATGTCTTACACATAGGGTTGTCGTTACCATCTTTCTAAATTCCATAAATATGCCTTAATATACTGTATTGATGTTTTTCTTTCTGACTTACTTCACTCTGTATAATAGGCTTGTTTCATCCACCTCATTAGAACTGACTCAACTGCATTCTTTTTAATAGCTGACTAATATTCCGTTGTGTATATGCACCACAACTTTCTTATCCATTCATCTGCTGATGGACATTTAGGTCCTAGCTATTGTAAACAGTGCTGCGATGAACATTGGTGTACATGTCACTGTGGATTTTTTATCACTATTTTTTAAATGTAACAGTGGTATGTTATTTTTTAAGTTCTATATTTAGAGATGAACTGCTATGCTGATGGGATATAAGACTATAGCTGAAACAAGTTAACGAAGTTTGAGGGTTCATTACATTCTCTAAGTCTGCGCAGGTTTAAAATTATGCATTGCAGAAGGAGTTCCCTGTTGACCGAGTGGTTAGGACTCCGTGCTTTCACTGCTATGGCTCAGGTTCAATCCCTGGTTGGGGAACAGATCCCAAAAGCCTCAATTCATGGACAAAAAATAATAATAAATAAGACAAAGCACTGTAAAAACATGTTTAAGTTTGAAAACAGTATATATGATCCTATTTATTACTTTTAGCTATTGCTTTTCTTATTCTTCAATATGAAACATAATAATCTTTGAACACTTTTTGTCATAAATGATTTAACAATTTGAATGCATGAGACAAGAAGGAAGGCGGCAGGCACAACCATGAAAAAAGCTGTTGAGAAAAACAGGATTCAGCAAAGACTGGGAAGAACCCCCTAGGTCCAAGATAGTGGAAGATTTGACTTTCAGGAGAACTTTAGCCTCAACACCTGATCATTGTAACAAGACAGCTAAATGGCATACCTAAAGGTGCCATGGCGGTTCTGAGGCCTACCATAAAAGTGGGTGGTGGTCCAATTACTAGAAATCCCCACTCCTTCCCCAAATAGTTAGAATATTCCTCCCACTCCTTAGAGTATAAAATTACCCAGCCCATAAAAACTAACAACTCCATACCCCAGGGCCAGCCTCACTTTCAGAGACAGACTGCATTCTGCCTATGGAATGTGTTATCTCTCTAGTAAACCTGCTTTCACTTTACTTTGACTTGCTCTTGAAGTCTTTCCTATGCGAAGCCAAGGACTCTCAGTTAGTGGCCCATCCCAGGAGCTTACCAGACACTTGAAATATTCTCTTGCCCCTGCCCCTTCTCTTGCAACACTAATTTAGAACATATATTAACCATCAAAAATTTGGTTTTTTCTCATTTCTAGTAAATCATTGTGTTCATAAACTGTTAAAAATAGCTATGTAAGATGAAGTCAGGTAGTTATTGTCTCAAACTAAATTTGTTGATCTATTGACCTATGGCGCATACACTAGTTATGAAGTGACTTTTATCTTGTGGCCTGGGAGCATTTTATGCATGAAGCAAGCAAAGAGAAGAGCACAATGCTTTTGACATCCAGGGCTTTCAAGTTTCAATACAAAGCCAGATCTTCACAAACAAAACAAGTCAGCAATCTGAATCTCCTAAATGATGAATGTAGACAAAGAAACAATATATAAAAATATATACATATATAGTTTGCAAATATATAATGTGTATTATATATATGCAAACAAAAACTTACATATTTACATATGTATATAAATGATTTAGATAGTCTATAACATTTTAGAGACAATTCTGCCAAAATTGGTAAGAAAACACAATTTTCCCAGGTACCAGTTTTGCTTTTGCTCTGTTAAGGTGGCTGGATTTATCTTAGTTAGGAAAAAGTAAGTCACCAAGACATTACACTTCCCAGCTCCTGAAAGAGGCCTTTAAGACTGAAATGGGCTTTCCAGAAAGTGACTGTGAAGAATACAAACTGGAATGAGGAAAAATCACATCTAACGTACTTCCCGTACCAGAGCCCCTGTGGATAGATGTGTGGTGCTGTGTAACTTGATTCTGCTTAAAAGCTCAACCACAGACCTTGTATGGAGCAAAGGGAACAGTCTGGAAATTGGATTTTTGTGATCCTGCTTGAGTTCTCCAAGGTTCCAAATTGTTTAACTGACTAGAAAATTCTGCTTTGCTTCTAGTACTGGCCTCTCCTCCCTGACCCTCTCAATTACAGGCCCTTGAGCCCCATTTGGGGTAATTAAGTTCTGTCCCGCTCTGGTTCCTGAGCCTAAGTTCATCCTCTGTCCTGAGTGAGTCCCACCCTCCCCCACCCCAGCCGCCAAACCCTGCCCCAGGGTAGGGTCTGGAGTGAGCCTTGCTGCCCTGTCGCCAGATGGATGCAAGGGGTAGAAGGCTTCTCCCCTCACTCTGACACAGCGCAGGGCTTGGTGGGCTCTCGGGCACAAGGCTTTTCTATGTTCCTCATTTATTGGATCGTAGGAAACAGCATTCCCTGAGTTCCCACAGGCAGATTCAAGCAGTTGTTAATTAGGGAAAGGAGGGGATGCAAGATCAGGGTGAAACAGTCAAGAGCAGCCTTGGGGCAAGGTCCTATTTCCCCATCAACAGACACACAAGACGATACCTTTGAGCTTTTCTGCATATACTAAAACTCCTCCAGGTGGGAAGAGTTAATGGTATGCTGCCCACAAGCCTGTAGACCCCTGACCAGTTCGTCCTGAAGGTTGATGCTGATTCCCACTTACCTCACCACTAACCCATCACAAGAATGTCTAAGAGCTGATCACACCCTCTTTGAACAATTACTATAAAACTATCTTCCCCAAGTTGGGACATGTAGTTTTGAGGGCATTAGCTTGCTGTGTCCCCCTTCACCTGCCAAAGCAATAAAGCTATTCTTTTCTACTTTACCCAAAACTGGTCTCTGGGATTTGGCACGGAAGTACAGAGAAGCTGAGCTTTCAGCATCAACTCCCTTCTCCCATCACCTTAGGACTTCTGTTTTGGTTTCCTGATTGCTACCCTGGTCAACAAGAAGGGGACGACAGAGGATGAGATGGTTGGATGGCATCACCAACTCAATGGACATGATGAGTTTGAGCAAGCTCCAGGAGTTAGTGATGAACAGGGAAGCCTGGTGTGCTGCAGTCCAGGGGGCTGCAAAGAGTCAGACATGACTGAGCGACTGAACTGAACTGAACCCTGGTCAGCACCCAGAGGGCAGCCCTGAGTCTCCCCAATATGTGACATCCTTCTTCCTCTAGTAACGGCAGGAAGGGCTCTGGCTCTCTATATAAGGGACCACTTGGAACCACACTGCCCCCTGGTGGGTGCCATTCTTCCTGCCTGAACATTCCTGCAGCCAGCCCGCCCCTCCCTGAGTGTAGTAACCAAGTATCTCCTTAAGTGGGGATTAAACTGTAATTTGCCACACCTGTAAAAAACATAATTGGGACTGTGGGATATTCCTGGATGGTGTGCCAATTGATAAATTTGTAGGCTTTTTACAAGTTGGACTATTAAACACTGTCATTATTAATAAACACTGTCATTATTAAAATTTAATATGTGTAAACAAAATTAACTTACATTAAAAACAAAGGCCATAAATACTCAAAACTCATCACTTTTTAATAATCTTACTAAATTTTAATATTTTCTACACTAATGAGTTACTTATATCTATTGTTATCTGGATGGTGGAAATTACTCCACTTATCAAATCATGGTAGAACTGCAACCATAGGTTGGTTATGGATACAAGAGTTCAGCAAAAATGAGTGAAAGCATTCAGTGAGAATCAGCTGGCTATATGGAAGTTAAAATAGAGCAGTGTATATTTTATTGTTGTTTGTAAGTCGTATGCTACACACCCTTTATATCAGTAAAATTTATAAACTGATATAATTTTTTATTCGGAGGGTTGCTCAATATTTTGAAGCACACTACAGTGTCCCTTCCTCCTACTCCGAGGCTAGTTCTAGAGGCCCATTAATTCTCCTAGTTCTGCAAACGTACCACTGCTGACTTTGAGAACCGGCTAGACGGTGGGACGCTCGTGCCCCAGCTCCTCCTCACTGACCTTGTCCAGGTGGATGGATGTCAGCATAACACACCTGGCCTCTTCAGTTTCCTGACCCATCCCTCCCCGGGGGGAGGTGAACTGACTTCTCTGGGGGGAGAGTGTAGGAGGAGAAAGAAATCATGCGTGGCCTAGCTCCTGCTTCTGTTCCTCTTCTTAAAAGCCACCCACAGCGGGCATCTCCCTCCACCTGAGGAAGCCTGCCATATTCTAGCATTGCCTGAGGCTGATGAATAAGTTGATGAAATTGAAATAAATTGATGAAATTCTGGGGTTTGGTATTAAGAACCTTTTTGCTCAAAGATAGAAGCCATGCTCACAGAATGCGTTGGGGCTGTGGCCATCTGTATTGGTTGACATTAGCCTTTTTTAAGATAAGAAAACTGGACTGGCAAATTTATTTGATTCTAATTCCTTTTATTACCTATATGTGCATGTGGAATGATATTGCTTACACAGTTGAGCACCTTGTATATGCCAGGTATTGTACATATCCAACATAGACCATGGAAAACAAGTATTAATGACCTGGAGTGTTTAAGTAACTTTCCCAAGGTCACAGAGTAACAAGCTAGTTGTCTGATTGCAAAGCCCTTCCTCTTTCCAGCACGTTTTCCCTCATTCCCCTTTCCTTTCTCTTTCCTCCCACCGCCCAGCCCTCTGGGCTTCCCTCCTCTCCTTTCCTCTCTCTCCTTCTCTCTCTCACCCATCCTTCCACCACTACCTTCCCCCACTGCCACATTTTCTAGCCCTTGGACACTATTCAGAAAATCTGAAATCTCAGAGGTTTTTATACATACATATAATTTTAGAATTTATATATAATATATATGAGCTGTATATTATATATAAATTCCAAATAATAATAAATACATCAAAATTCTACATCTTATCCCAACAGCTGGGCCCTCAAGAAACTTGGCAGCAGGCAGTAGGAAAACTGTGGCTGTCTTGTGAGTGTCCTCCTTGGGTTTCTCATGAGGAATGTCTAGCGTCCCGTTCAAGATCCTGGAGGAGGAGATCACGAAGAAGTGAGTGTGAGTCAAGAGAGCCCACAGGACTGCGTCAAACCTCAAATAGAGTGTTTCCTGTTACCTCCACATCAAGGTTTCTTTCTCTGGGGTCAATGGTTGTGTAACAGGTTCAGAGATTGAGCAGTTTAGAAATTATTCAGGGAATGATTATGGGAAGGGGGAGGAAAGAATATATACAAATTAGATATACTAATCAAATGCATTCTCAGTTAGCATAATATCCTCAAGAGGGTCAAAATTGGTTCTCAAGGGAGAGGATGAAAAAAAAAAAATCTCTTTTTACTTATAGAGCATAGATAATACTTACATACGTATGAAGCCTAAACAAATACACTGTATGTCTTTGGTATTAAAATTTCATGAAGGGGATATTTTAGAAAAACACTAAATGGCTCCTTAGGGGAGCGATAGTTTTTTTTAAATGGTTGAAAAACAGTGATGTCTATACAGACCCTTGCAGACTATGTGACACATGGTAGGTTTTCAGAACATGAGAACTGGAGGTGCTGTGATCACGGTTGGTTTTTCTTATGATGGTCCTACACACTCTGGCCCGTTCCCAGATGAAGTTAGCTGAGGATGGGGCTTGTATGAGCCAGAGGTCCAAACTGCCCAGGGCTCTGGAAAAAGAGTAGATTCTTCTCTGTGATGACCTCTAGGATGCTCAGGAACACGTGTGCAGGATGGTATTAGAATCCAAAGAATAAGGGACAGCACAGATGTTTGCGAGCAGTACAAAGCTCACCGCAGTGCCCACAGCAGTCCTCTGGGGAAAGGGCGCATGCCCAAATTCAGTTTCTTCCTGGCTGAGAACTCCACCGCGGAGTTGGGTGCACCTGCCTTTGTTTCTCCTTAGAGAACCTTGCTTCTAGGAGGCACTCAATATTTGAGTTAATACAAGGTTGGAGTAAATATTGAGCAACCTCTCACGCCTGCTGCATGTGCTCTGCAGGTTCTAGGAAAATGAAATTACCCAATGATTATTCTTAAAGCCTGTATTTGTGTTACTCTCAACATACAAAGTGTTTTCATAAATAGTATCTTATTAAATCATCCTAATAACCTAGAAAGGCCAGTATTCTATTACCACTTAAAGGATAAAGAAGCTGAGGCTTGGAAAGTTCACTACTTGTTTTAGTTATTGCACTCTTTTTAATTTTTTAGGCCATACTGCATGGCATGTGGGATCCTAGTTCCCTGACCAGAGATCGAACCCATGCTCCCTGAAGTGGCGGCATGGAGTCCTAACCACTGGACATCCAGGGAAGCCCAGTTATTTGTCCTCTTTGTATGTTAAGTTGCTTCAGTAGTGTCCGACTCTTTGCAACCCTATAGGCTGTAGCCTGCCAGGCTCCTCTGTCCATGGGATTCTCCAAGCAATACTGGAGTGGACTGCTGTGCCCTCCTGCAGGGGAACTTCCCAACCTAGGGATTGAACCCACACCTCTTACATCTTCTGCATTGGCAGGCGGGTTCTTTACCACTGGCGCCACCTGGAAAGCCCAGTGTCCTCTTTAGCTGCCCAGTAACAAGTGGCAGAGCAAGCCTCCTTTTACTACTCTGCACCGCCTCTGATATTCCTTTCCCACAGAGGATGGTAAAGCTATGGAGGAAAAGTCATACACTGGAATTCTGGGACTCCCAGCGAGGGATATGGTAATGTCTGAATTGACACAATCAAGTCATGCCGGAAGGGGAGTTATCTTCATGGAATATGAATCTAGCATATGGCAGAGCCTGCTGAGGCTGGTCAAACTATCAACTGCCAAGTTACAGGGAAATGAAAAGCCATCAAAATAGCGTATGGAAGCATCTCAAGATGCTGTGAAATTTGGAACATAAAAGACTTAGGGCACAATGCAGAGAATAAAAATATGATACCAAAAAAAAAAAAATGAATGACTGGGTACACAGTTGGTGCAAATTTTCATTTCAGGGCCACAGCTTCAAATGTAGGAATGATGGATATTTGACTAAGAATGGAGAACATTTTTCAAAGACTGAAAAGAATGTGTTTAGTCAGAGACCAACTCATCTGGCCAAAAGGGCTGTAAATGGAAAACAGATGGGAAGGGAGAAAAAGAAAAAAAAAACCACCTAGATAAAATGAAATGGGTTTCCATGGATGATATGAAGGAAGGCCTGGGAAGAATTTCAACAGTGAGGGAAACAGTGAGGGAGGTGCTGAGTGATTCAATGAGGAAACAATTGGGAAGGACATCAGAAGCAAAACGTAGGCAGCAGATGTACAGACATCATACCCAGAACATAGTAAGTAACCTTGAGATTACAGCACAGGGTGACAAACAAGACCTCATAGATACCGGGAGAGTTGGCGGGGTGGAACCAGTCCATGGGAACATAGTGGTAGAAGGGTGTGCTGTGCACAAAAGACCCGTTGAGAGGAGACGGAGCAGCAAGCACTGTAGGCTGTAATAACAATAGAGGCAGAGGAATCCCTGAACACTTGGATGAAGATGAAAGGAGAGAGGAACAGAAGTGAGGTTTTTATGGAAACTGAGCTGAGACACATGGGGGAAAGCCACAGAATTGGCAGCACACACGCTGGGGATAACATTCTGGATATTTCATTCAGATAAAAGCCGAGTTTGTCACTTGCCTTCCCAACAATTTCACATCCTAAATGGTAGAGGAAGGAATAAAAATAACTCTGCTTTGACTGATTCCAACCAGTAGGAAGAAGCCATTTGTCAGAGCGGAAGGGATGAGACCCTGGGAGACCATGTCATCTTCAAGGGAAGACAAGGATGAGCTAGGTAAAATGTGTGTAGCAGACTTTAGGAGGCTGGACTTTAAAATATTTTTTAAAAACCAGGCATAATTCCACAAGTTTCCAAAAGAAGACAGTACCAGGAAGTGCTCTGAAGCATGACTTGGGGCAATTCCAATGAAGAGAAAAGAGGCGGGGAGATTCTCAAACAAATCAGAGTGATGGCACAGGCCCTTTAAATTAGAATATAGAAGGAACATTCAAAAACATGAAGGCAAGGGATAACTCCACGAGAGTGACATAGCACCATACAAATAGCAGCAGCATGTTAAAGTCTTGGAGCAATCAAAACATGCCAAACTGGTAAGGAGCACAGAACGTGTTATGGGACCAAAGGAACTGTGATAATGGATGGTAGAAAGGATGTACTGTTCCTCAAAGTGCTCTTTGGGGCCATGAAAAACACTGCAATTGTGGGGCAGAAAAGACAGAAATGGGTAAGAATATGTTGAAATCCAAGTTTGGGGAAGATGTTACCGATCCCTTTTGGAATCTGATCTGGGATCAAACTTGGTTGCCTATGGTCTGTGGATCAAGTGGCATTCTTTTGCCTATCTGAACACTTTCTTTCTTCTTCCTAAGTTAGCAAGTTGATCTTCAAATTCTTCTAGGAGATTGGGGATACTATTGTTTTGGATCAGAAGAACTGATTCCATTTGGGTCATCTGCATACTCTCACTATCAGAGTGTTTTTAATTATTCAGTTCAGTTGCTCAGTCGTGTCTGACTCTTTGTGACCCCATGAATTGCAGCACGCCAGGCCTCCCTGTCCATCACCAAATCCCAGAGTTTACCCAAACCCATGTCCATCGAGTCAGTGATGCCATCCAACCATCTCATCCTCTGTCGTCCCCTTCTCCTCCTGCCCCCAATCCTTCCCAGCATTAGGGTTTTTTCCAATGAGTCAACTGTTCACATGAGGTGGCCAAAGTATTGGAGTTTCAGCTTCAACATCAGTCCTTCCAATGAACATCCAGGACTGATCTCCTTTAGGATGGACAGGTTGGATATCCTTGCAGTCCAAGGGACTCTCAAGAGTCTTCTCCAACACCACAGTTCAAAAGCATCAATTCTGCGGTGCTCAGCTTTCTTCACCATCCAACTCTCACATCCATACATGACCACTGGAAAAACCATAGCCTTGACTAGACGGACTTTTGTTGGCAAAGTCATGTCTCTGCTTTTAAATATGCTATCTAGATTGGCCATAACCTTCCTTCCAAGGAGTAAGCGTCTTTTAATTTCATGGCTGTAATCACCATCAGCAGTGATTTTGGAGCCCAAAAAAATAAAGTCTGACACTGTTTCCACTATTTCCCCATCTATTTCCCATGAAGTGATGGGACCAGATGCCATGATCTTAGTTTTCTGAACGTTGAGCTTTAAGCCAACTTTTTCACTCTCCTCTTTCACTTTCATCAAGAGGCTCTTTAGTTCTTCTTCCTTTTCTGGCATAAGGGTGGTGTCATCCGCATATCTGAGGTTATTGATATTTCTCCCAGCAATCTTGATTCCAGCTTGTGCTTCTTCCAGCCCAGCATTTCTCATGATGTACTCTGCATATAAGTTAAATAAGCAGGGTGACAATATACAGCCTTGATGTACTCCTTTTCCTATTTGGAACCAGTTTGTTGTTCCATGTCCAGTTCTAACTGTTGCTTCCTGACCTGCATACAGGTTTCTCAAGAGACAGGTCAGATGGTCTGGTAGTCCCATCTCTTTCAGAATTTTCCATAGTTTATTGTGATCCGCACAGTCAAAGGCTTTGGCATAGTCAATAAAGCAGAAATAGATGTTTTCTGGAACTCGCTTGCTTTTTTGATAATCCAGCGGATGTTGGCAATTTGATCTCTGGTTCCTCTGCCTTTTCTAAAACCAGCTTGAACATCTGGAAGTTCACGGTTCACTTAATGCTGAAGCCTGGCTTGGAGAATTTTGAGCATTACTTAACTAGCATGTGAGATGAGTGCAATTGTGTTGTAGTTTGAGCATTCTTTGGCATTGCCTTTCTTTGGGATTGGAATGAAAACGGACCTTTTCCAGTCCTGTGGCCACTGCTGAGTTTTCCAGATTTGCTGGCATATCGAGTGCAGCACTTTCACAGCATCACCTTTGAGGATTTGAAATAGCTCAACTGGAATTCCATCACCTCCACTAGCTTTGTTCGTAGTGATGCTTTCTAAGGCCCACTTGACTTCACATTTCAGGATGTCTGGCTCTAGGTGAGTGATCACACCATAGTGATTATCTGGGTCATGAAGATCTTTTTTGTACAGTTCTTCTGTGTATTCTTGCCAGCTCTTCTTAATATCTTCTGCTTCTGTTAGGTCCATACCATTTCTGTCCTTTATCGAGCCCATCTTTGCATGAAATGTTCCCTTCGTATCTCTAATTTTCTTGAAGAGATCTTTAGTCTCTCCCATTCTGTCGTTTTCCTCTATTTCTTTGCAGTGATCTCTGAGGAAGGCTTTCTTATCTCTCCTTGCTATTCTTTGGAACTCTGCATTCAGATGGGAATATCTTTCCTTTTCTCCTTTGTTTTTTGCTTCTCTTCTTTTCACAGCTAGTTGTAAGCCCTCCTCAGACAGCCATTTTGCTTTTTTGCATTTCTTTTCCATGGGAATGGTCTTGATCCCTGTCTCCTGTACAATGTCACGAACCTCTGTCCATTGTTCATCAGGCACTCTGTCTATCAGATCTAGTCCCTTAAATCTATTTGTCACTTCCACTGTATAATCATAAGGGATTTGATTCAGGTCATACCTCAAAGGTCTAGTGGTTTTCCCTACTTTCTGCAATTTAAGTCTGAATTTGGCAATAAGGAGTTCATGATCTGAGCCACAGTCTGCTTCTGTTATTAAAATATGTCTAATTCAAGACTTTAAAACTAGCTAACTAATTACAGAAGGACAGTTTCTAACATCCTTAGCAGGATACTGTTTATACTTTGAGGCAAAGAGATCTTACTTAAGGTATTCCACCTTTACCAACACAAATTGAAATGTTTTGGAGTTTTGTAAGAGTCGAGAGCAGTTTCTCTTGAAAGAACTTAGAAAAATGAGTGTCACTGTCTTCTGTAACAATTATGGAGTTCCCTCATAGTCAATACATCATTTATTGGAATTATAAAACAGGCAAACCTGATCTGCGGGGAAAGAAATCATAATAGTGGTTGCCAGGATAGACAGGAGCAGGGAGAGAAGGGAAGAGACCACAGTCAACCTCGTAGGGTGAAGGCACACTCATCTGCAGTACTGGTTATATAGATATCTACATTTGTCAAAACTCATGAAATTGTCACTAGTATGCAATTATGCTTCTATAAATATATATATAAATACATGATAAATCTGGGCAGTGATATACAGTGAAAGAAGAATGACATTTTCCCATGACTTGACAGCAATCAAATGGAGTTAAGAACATCAAGGAATCATAGAAAAGCACTGTCAGAGTTGTGTATTAGCAGTGCTCTATCAGTAGACTTAGTGAAGTCAGTCTTATCAACACTTTTGACTTGTTAATTTTCTATTGGCAAAGACTTCCATAGCCGCCGCTACCCTTTTTCCTTGCTACACTGGAACCAAGCACCCCTGGTTCCCAAACTTCCATGTACATAAATATCATCTTGGATGCTTGTTTATAAAGTGCAGACTCTGACTTCATACCTAGAGATTTTGAGAGAGTAAATCTAGGTTAGTGTTTCAAAACCTCCATCTTAGTGAACATCCTTGGTGAGACTGATGTAGGTAGTCAATGGATTTATACTTTGAGAAATATTTTAACCTTCTGATAATATAGCCTTTTTCCATGACTTCACAAAGAAAATAAGTTGCTTATGTCAATACATGTATTCCAGCCCATGTGACAGAAATGTCATTCTAAATAATAAATAGGCATTGGTCTTATACCTCAACCTGATGCACTTAAGAAATAATGGTTTGCCCCTTATAAATGGATATGCTAACCGTGTGAAAAACCATACTTTTGGCATTGAGGGATAGAAACATGCCAAATTTATACCAAATTTAAATAAAGGGTATTTACAAAATTCCCTCCTTAAAGGAATTCTATGCCTGACATCATTATGGTTGCTATGTTCTTGTTTTTAAATAATGAACTTAGTGTTTTTAGAGTAGTTGTCGGTTCACAGCAAAATTGAATGGAAAGTACAGAGTTCCCATATATCCCCTGTCCTCTGCCACATACAACTTTCCCATTATGGACATTCTGTACTACAGTGGTACACTTGTTATGACCAATAAAACTATATGGACACATCATTATCACCCAAAGTACATAGTATAAATTAGGGTGCACTCTGTGTTGTACATTCTATGAGTTTTAAACAAGTACTATGTTCTAAGTAATTAAGCTCAACAACAAACATGTAAGTATAATATTTTCATTTTAAACTTAACTCACAAATATTCAAATAATTTGTGTTGTGGTTTATTTTTCTAATTCTAAATAAAGGTTCTTTATTTAAATTTTGGAAAAATGAAAACACATTTATAAATTGCAAGTTATTACCCTGGGCTAACCACTGTGAACATTCTGGTTCTTTTCTTTTCTTCAAGTCATTGTTCTGTTTTTATGTGCATGTATTTATTGCAGTGGTGGTAATGGTGGTTGTTTATTTCCTTACAAAACCAGGATTGTAATACATAAATTATATATATATATTTTTTTTTTCCTAACACTGTATCATTGCATCATATTTTAATGGTATCACTTGTGTTTTTGTTTATTGCTGCCCATATCATTTGGCAAACTTTCTATTAGACTATTTAACTTTTTCTTATCAGTTTGTAAGTGTGCTCCATTAACTAGAGATATTAACATAATATATGGTTTCCTTTTGTCTTCATTTGAATTCTGCTCTATCTTTTCAAGAATGAAGTATAGCTGTAGCACTGGTCCCTTTCTATAACTACAGTACAAATTTACTATTATTGACACATCCATTCTTCTCCTATTGATCTGAAATGGTCACTTTTACCACATTCTGTTTATATATACTAGTGGTTAATAGTGAGAACCCTGGGATCGGATGGCTGCTGTTCTCGCCATCATTTTCCATGAGGTTGTGAGTGAATGGGGGCAATGGCCTTCAGTTTGTAGTAAACGGTGCATAAGTGACAGCTGTTATTATTACACTGGCTAAATGCTCTCTCCTCTTGTGTTTTTTGTTTGTTTTCACATCGGGCTTCATTTGGTGAGATCAATCTCAGGAAGCTTTGACCTTTGCTCTTTGAATATTTTCAACTACGTACCTCCCTAGAAACAGTTTGGAAACTCTCTCAAGATAAATGGAGCTCTCCAAATTATTTGCTCCACCAAAGAACGGGGTGCTCCACCCTCCCCACCACCCTTACAAAATTGCCAAACATTCCACCCTCTTTCCTGGGATATTAGGGATACTGCAGAAGGTTACGGGTGGAAGTGACATGCTGGACTTTTCATGACATGCTCAGTTCACATGGTAACCTGAAGGGGCACTGCAGCCACGAAACTCTATACTGCCCAACCCAGGAGCTGGAGGTGGCAAATCCCTGCCTCAGCCTCACCTTTGCCAAGTCAAGGCTCCAACATCCTGAGGTCCTTCAGTTCATGACCCCACCCAATTCTTTGCATCTCAAGGCTAACTCTTTCTTTTTTTTTCCCTCAAGGTTAACTCTTGATAGCAGTGCCTCTGCTCTGAGCTTGGAACTCATAGAAAAATCTACCTGTGTTTGTTTCTGTCAGTCCATTTCCAGATACTATAGATACAAAATCTATGTATCACAGGCTTAGATACAAAATGGTCCAGCACCACTCTTGGGATTCTGTTGGCTGAAGTCCAACTTCAGTATGGGAGGGGAACCACACAAGGACCTAAGTACCAATAAGCTGGTTCACTGGGAACATTTTTGTATAACTATCACATCACCTTCTTGGTTTTCCACAGCTCTTATGTTTGCCTTTTTAAAAAAAAATGGATTATTTAAAAAAGATTTCAAGGAGAAAAAAAATGATGAATTCTTAGTTATAGTTCATCTTTAAAATAGAAGTTAAGTATTTGTTTTGAAGGTGGCTATGGAAATTATTTTTGCTATTTATGTAATTCTCTTTTAACATACATGTATTATGCAATACATTTATAATAATTTACTCATTCTCCAATTCTCTCAATATCACTTAATTGGAAGAATAACCTTGTTAACCACGAGATCCTTCAGAATAAGAATATATTTAGTTCCTTAATTTAATAAACATTTTTTAAATGCCAATTATGTGCTAGGTCCTACAATAAGGTGCAGATAGAATAATACTTCTGATTCAATAGTCAGGAACCACCAAGCATTCTTTTAAAGTGCATTAGTTCAGTTCAGTCGCTCCATCGTGTCTGACTCTTTGCAACCCCATGAACTGTAGCATGCCAGGCCTCCCTGTCCATCACCAACTCCTGGAGTTTACCCAAACTCATGTCCATTGAGTCGGTGATGCCATCTAACCATCTCATCCTCTGTCATTCTCTTCTCCTCCTGCCCTCAATCTTTCCCAACATCAGGGTCTTTTCAAATGAGTCAGCTCTTCGCATCAGGTGGCCAAAATATTGGAATTTCAGCTTCAACATCAGTCCTTCCAATGAACACCCAGGACTGATTTCCCCCAGGATGGACTGGTTGGATCTCCTTGCAGTCCAAGGGACTCCCAAGAGTCTTCTCCAACACCACAGTTCAAAAGCATCAATTCTTTGGCACTCAGTTTTCTTTATAGTCCAACTCTCACATCCATACATGACCACTGGAAAAAGCACAGTCTTGACTAGATGGACCTTTATTGACAAAGTAATGTCCCTGCTTTTCAATATGCTATCTAGGTTGGTCATAACTTTCCTTCCAAGGAGTAAGCGTCTTTTAATTTCATGGCTGCAATCACCATCTGCAGTGATTTTGGAGCCCCCAAAAATAAAGTCAGCCACCGTTTCCACTATTTCCCCATCTATTTGCCTTGAAGTGATGGGACCAGATGCCATGATCTTAGTTTTCTGAATGTGGAGCTTTAAGCCAACTTTTTCAACCTCCTCTTTCACTTTCATCAAGAGGCTCTTTAGTTCTTCTTCACTTTCTGCCATAAGGGTGGTGTCACCTGCGTATCTGAGGTTATTGATATTTCTCCCAGCAATCTTGATTCCAGCTTGTGCTTCCTCCAGCCCAGCATTTCTCATGATGTACTCTGCATATAAGTTAAATAAGCAGGGTGACAATATACAGCCTTGACGTACTCCTTTTCCTATTTGGAACCAGTCTGTGGTTCCATGTCCAGTTGTAACTGTTGCTTCCTGACCTGCATACAGGTTTCTCAAGAAGCAAGTCAGGTGGTCTGGTATTCCCATCTCTTTCAGAATTTTCCATAGTTTATTGTGATCCACACAGTCAAAGGCTTTGGCATAGTCAATAAAGCAGAAATAGATGTTTTTCTGGAACTCTCTTGCTTTTTTGATGATCCAGCGAACGTTGGCAATTTGATCTCTGGTTCCTCTGCCTTTTCTAAAACCAGGTTGAACATGTGGGAGTACACAGTTCACGTATTGCTGAAGCCTGGCTTGGAGAATTTTGAGCATTACTTTACTAGCATGTGAGATGAGTGCAATTGTGCGGTAGTTTGAGCATTCTTTGGCATTGCCTTTCTTTGGGACTGGAATGAAAACGGACCTTTTCCAGTCCTGTGGCCACTGCTGAGTTGTCCAGATTTGCTGAGAAAGTGCATTAAGCTCTTGTTAAATGCCTGGTACTATATAAGGGATATAAAGGGTTATGAGACACAGTGCTGTCCTCAAAGGGTCTTAGGAAAATCATCAAATGTAATAAAAATGAACATCTAACATCCTCATGCAAAAGAATGAAACTGGACTCTTACCTAACATCATATACAATTAATTCAAAATGGATCAAAGACCCAAATGTAAGACCTAAAACTATAAAGCATTTAGAATAGGGGAAAGCTTTATGACATTGGATTTCATGATTTCTTGGATATGACAGCAAAAGCATGGTCTACAAAAGAAGAAATAGACAAACTGGATGTCATTAAAATTTTAAAAATTTGGTATAGCAAAGGATACTGCTATGGTCTGAATGTCTGTGTCCCTTCAAGATTCGTATGTTGATCCAAACCTGTAAGGTGATGATATTATTAGGAGGTGGGCCTTTGGGAGGTGATGGGGTCATGAGATCAGTACCCTTACAGAGATCCCTTCCCTCTCTATGTGAGGACACAGCAAGAAGATGCCATCTATGAGTCAGGAAGTGGGCCTTCCCCAGACACTGATGCTGCTTGACACTTAAGTCCTTGATCTTAGACTTCTCAGCCTCCAGAGTGGTGAAATACAAATTTCTATTGTTTGTAAAATACTCAGTTTTCGGTAATTTTGTTACAGTAATTCAAATGGACTAAGACAGACACTATTACTAGAATAAAAAAGACAACTCACAGGAGAAAATACTTGCTCTCATTTATCTGACAAGGGATTAACATCCAGAGTATATTGACAACACTCAGAATGCAACGACAAAAAGACAAACAACCCAACTCAAAAATGGGTGAAGACATTTTGGACAGACATTTTTCCAAAGAAGACATACAGATGGCCAGAAAGCACATGATTAAGATGTTCAGCATCATTAATCATTAAGGAAATACAACTCAAAACCACAATGTGATACCACTTTAAACCCATTGCTGCTAAGTTGCCTCAGTAGTGTCTGACTCTGTGCGACCCCATAGACAGCAGCCCACCAGGCTCCCCCGTCCCTGGGATTCTCCAGGCAAGAACACCGGAGTGGGTTGCCATTTCCTTCTCCAATGCGTGAAAGTGAAAAGTGAAAGTGAAGTCGCTCAGTCGTGTCCGACTCTTAGCGACCCCATGGACTGCAACCTACCAGGCTCCTCTGTCCATGGGGTTTTCCAGGCAAGAGTACTGGAGTGGGTTGCCATTGCCTTCTCCGTTTAAACCCATTACGATGTCTATTATTAAAAAATAGTTTTTGTGGGGATGTGGAGAAGTTGGAACCCTAGTGCATTGCTGATAAAAATGTAAAATGGTGCAGCCACTATGAAAAACAGTATTCAGTTCAGTTCAGTCACTCATTCGTATCTGACTCTTTGCAAACCCACGAACCGCAGCACGCCAGGCCTCCCTGTCCATCACCAACTCCGAGTCCACCCAAACCCATGTCCATTGAGTCGGTGATGCCATCCAACCATCTCACCCTCTGTCATCTCTTTCTCCTCCTGCCTTCAATCTTTTCCAGCATCAGGGTCTTTTCCAATGAAATATTGCTCAAACTTAAAAGGGAAGGAAATTCTGATACACAATGCAACATGGATGAACGTTGAAGAAATTATCCTAAGTGAAATAAAGCAAACACAGAAGGACAAATACTGTATGGTTCCATTTAAATGAGGTACCTAGAGTAGTCAAATTCAGAGACAGAAAGATGGGAGGGAGAGCAGAATGGAGAGTTACAGTTTAAGGGGATACAGACTTTCAGTTTGGGATGATGAAAAAGTTCTGGGGGTGAATAGTGGTGACGGCTGCACAACTATGTGAATGTATGTGTACTTACTGTCACTGAACTATATATTTTAAAATGATTAAAATGATAAATTGTATGTTATATATTTTACCACAATAAAGTAAATAAATATAGACTGCTGCTGCTACTGCTGCTAAGTCGCTGCAGTCGTGTCCGACTCTGTGCGACCCCCATAGACGGCAGCCCAACAGGCTCCCTCATCCCTGGGATTCTCCAGGCAAGAACACCGGAGTGGGCTGCCATTTCCTTCTCCAGTGCATGAAAGGGAAAAGTGAAAGTGAAGTCACTCAGTCGTGTCCTACTCTGAGCGACTAGAAAGTGGTAAATGCTGTAAGAAAGGCACAAGCAACCTTTTTTGAGGATTTCCTCAGTCACTGTACCTAAAATTTCAATTCTATTTCCACCCTGATACTTTTTTATCCCCCACATAAGCTTTATTTGTTCTTATCACTATTTAAGATTCTATAAGTTTAAATTTATTTTTATTGTCTGCCTTCCTCCTTAGAATGTAAGGTCCATAAAGGCAGAAATTTTTGCCTGATTTATCTGTTGCTATATCTGCACTGACTAGAACATATAATAAATGCTCAATAAATATTTGTTGAATGAATAGATAAAATGATGAGGGAATTGAAAGGAAGGAAAAGGTTTTACTGGGCAGTTGACAGGACTCTTCAAAGAAAACGTGGGTATTAAATCTGGCTTTCAGGATGAAAAGGACTTGAATTCTTGAGAGGCAAGAGTGATATGCCCATCAAATTGGCAAAAAAGAAAAGTACAGAACTTATTTAGTGTTGGCTGGGGGGGCAGGGGAAACTGGTACTCTCCAACTGTTGATAGGAAGTTGATAAGAACATACATGGCAATTTGGATAGAATTTTGGTAGGATTTGTTATATTGAAAATCCACATTTTCTTTTGACCCAGCAATCTCACTTCTTTGCATCTTTCATGGAGTAATTCTCAGACATGTTCACGAAGGATGGGAACTGAGGCACAGAAAGGTTAAATAACTTGACCAGAATCATCTCATAATGGATATAAGGATTAAAAGTTAATATATCAGGCATTTAGCAAAGGACCTAAACACATAATAAGCACTCTTCAAATGATGGCCCACATCATTATTTATTGGCTAAATGTAATTTTCCTGTGAATTTTCTGTATAAACCTAATTGGATTGTAAGGCTTGTGTTTTCAATTTGTATGACTCATTTATATATTAAGGATATTCAATTTGTCACACGTTGGGAACATCTTTCAGTTTGCTGCATGCTTTTTATTCTGTTTACACTGTTACTACATGATGAGACAATTAAATTTTTATGTAGTCAATTCCATTATGGGTATTTTTTTAAGCTCAAATATTTGCTGCCAATTGGAAATCTGACAAACACTTGCTTCTTATTTATTCCATTTCTGTAGTCTGATTTTTTACATTTACTAATCAATCCAATCAATTGTGGTGCTGGAGAAGACTCTTGAGAGTCCCTTGGACTGCAAGAAGATCAAACCAGACAAGGCTAAAGGAAATGAACTCACACTCATATCCATTGAGTTGGTGATGCCATCCAACGATCTCATCCGCTGTCACCCCCTTCTCCTCCTGCCCTCAATCTTTCCCACCATCAAGGTCTTTTCCAGTGAGTCAGTTCTTTGCATCAAGTGGCCAAAGTACTGGAGCTTCAGCTTCAGCCTCAGTCCTTCCAATGAATATTCAGGACTGATTTCTTTAGGATTGACTGGACTGATCTCCTTGCAGTCCAACGGACTCTCAAGAGTCTTCTCCAGCACCACAGTTCAAAAGCATCAATTCTTTGGTGTTCAGCCTTCTTTATGGTCCAACTCTCACATCCATACATGACTATTGGAAAAACCATAGCTTTGACTATTTGGACCTTTGTCAGCAAAGTGATATCTCTACTTTTTAATATGCTGTCCAGGTTTGTCATGGCTTTCTTTCCAAGGAGCAAGAGTCTTTTAATTTTGTGCCACAGTCACTGTCCACAGTGATTTTGGAGACCAAGAAAATAAAATCTGCCACTGCTTTCATTTTTTCCCCATCTACTTGCCATAAAGTGGTAGGACTGGATGCTGTGATCTTAGTTTTTTGAATGTTGAGTTTTAAGCCAGCTTTTTCACACTCTTCTTTTACCTACAGCATGAGGCTCTTTAGTTCCTCTTCACTTTTGCCATTAGGTTGGTATCATCTGCATATCTGAGGTTGTTGATATTTCTCCTGGCAATTTTGATTCCAGTTTGTGATTTATCCAGCCTGGCATTTCACATGATGTACTCTGCACAGAAGTTAAATAAGCAGGGTGATAATATATAGCCTTGATGTACTCCTTTCCCAATTTGAAACCAGTCCATTGTTCCATGCCCAGTTCTGGTGATATATCTTACTTTAAAATTTATTTATTTGGAGCTTATGCTCCACAACAAGAGAAGCCACTGCAATGAGAAGCCCATGCACTGCAACTAAAGAGTAGCTCAGGAAACTAGAGAAAAACCCACATGCAGCAATGAGACCCAGTGCAGCCAAAAAATAAAAGTTAAATAAAAATTATATATATATATATAGTGTAACAGCAGAGAAGGCAATGGCACCCCACTCCAGTACTCTTGCCTGGAAAATCCCATGGATGGAGGAGCCTGGTAGGCTACAGTCCATGGGGTCGCTAAGAGTCGGACATGACTGAGCGACTTCACTTTCACTTTTCACTTTCATGCACTGGGGAAGGACATGGCAACCCACTCCAGTGTTCTTGCCTGGAGAATCCCAGGGACGGGGGAGCCTGGTGGGCTGCCGTCTATGGGGTCGCACAGAGTCGGGCACGACTGAAGCGACTTAGCAGCAGCAGCAGCAGCAGCAGTGTAACAGCTCTGCAAAACACATATATTGCATGTACTGCAAAACCACAAATAATAAACATGGGTCTGGGAAAAGGAACACATACTTTCCATTTAAAGTAGAAAAAACCTTTTAAGTGCTCTAAAGTTTCTTTAGAGAAGCCCATAGGATTACATTAATTTATTCCATTTCGTTTATGACAAGATACTATTACAACTCTAATATAATTTTCAGAACAGGCGACCAATACAGAGATTAGATGACCACCTGTGAGAGAGAGATAGGGAACTAAAAAGATGTTGGATGCCTGTGTCCATCTCCCCTCATTAAAAGCCAATCAGGCTTTTTTGCCTTCCTGGAATCTGCCTCAGTTCCAGCGCATGGCAGAGATCTTTGACTTGTTTATTTCTCTTAGTAACTTCCTGAGGGCAGAGATTTAGAGAGCCATCAGACATAGGTAGGGCCTGGTATATAACTGTTTCCCAATAAATACAGGAGAATAAATGACAATAAACTAATTAACACCTAAACATGATTTCAAGAAAAAGTCATCTACGCTTTTTAGCTCAAAAGACAAGTCAGGTATACTTGCAATGGATTAAAATCAGCTTTAGCTAGTAATGAAAAAACCTGTTAAATGAGAAAAGGAATGTTGAATTGCGGAAAAAACGAAAGAACCAAAACTATTTAAACACTGAACTTTAGCCAAAGGTCTATTTCATAACTTGTTGCTAACAACAATTTTTCTACTCTCTTGCAAAATTAATGAGAAAATCAGGTGAAATGAAAAAAAAGAGAGAAAGTTTGGTTGCATAAACGATGCTGTTTAAACATAAAACATGTGAACCTTGAGCCCTTGACCCAGTGACCAGCTGACTGCACCACTGCATCAACTTTTCTCATCACAGTTGGATAGCCAAGCCGAGAAAAGTAGTTTCAGAGGTATTCATGTAATGTGTGTAAGAGTTAATGGGCTTCCTAGGTGACTCAGTGGTAAGGAATCCACCTGCCAATGCAGGAGACATTGGTTCAATTCCAGGGTCAAGAAAAAAATGGCAACCCACTCCAATATTCTCGAGTAGGAAATCCCATGAACAGAGGAGACTGGTGGGCTACAGTCCATGGCGTCGCAAAGTCGTACATGACTTAGTGACTGAGCACGCATGAGCGCACATACAAGAGTTGAAATTCCAAGAGTTAAGAACCCCCTATAAGGCTAAATGGGTGACCATGGTGGCTCAGACGGTAAAGCGTCTGCCTATAATGCAGGGACCTGGGTTTGATACCTGGGTTGGGAAGATCCCCTAGAGAAGGAAATGGCAACCCACTCCAGCGTTCATGCCCGGAAAATCCCAAGGACTGAGGAGCCTGGTGGGCTCCAGTCCATGGGATCATAAAGAGTCGGACACGACTGAGCGACTTCACTTTCACTTTCATAAGGCTAAATAGCTTTCCAAAAGACTGAAACAAGCTGTAAAGTCACCAGCAAACTACGAAAACATTTTTTGTCATACAGTTTTTAATATTATTGGAGGTTAGTCTTAATTGTTAATTTTAACACATAACAATATCACCTTGTTTTAATAGGCTTTTTTTTTTTTTTTTGATGGGTGGCTGAATTTTCCTTTCACTGTTGAGTTCTTTCTCTGTTCCTGACGCTCCTCCTGGTGCTTACAGAATCTGAACAAGTAAAACCGACAAAGATCCCTGTCTTCTAGCATGGGTGATAGACACTAAAGAAACACAATAAATAAATAAACAATATAGTGTGTTAAAAGAGGAGGAGAGAAGGGTAAGGAGTATAGGCAGTGTTGACTGGGAAATGGATGTTGTCATAGCAAATAGGGTGGTCAAGGGGTCAGAGCAGGGTTCATTGAGAAGCTGAAAATTAGAGCAATGATTGGAGGATGTGAGGGAGAGAGCCAATGCAAGAGTGCCTCAGAAAGAAGAGATCAAAAGACCAGGTCACAGTGGACCTGGTGAACTCAAGGGACAGCGAGGCTGCAGCAGATTGCACCTAGGGAAATATATAGCTGATGACATCAGAAAAGTAACAAAGAGGATGGAGGGAGGGGAGCGACGTAAAGATTTGAGATTTTACTGATTGAAGTGGGAAGCTAGTACAGGGTTTTGAGCAGTAATGAACTGATCTGTATTTTAAAAAGAATATGGCTAGTATATCTAGAATAGACTATAATGAAGCAAGAGTAGAAACATGATAGGCACTTGAGTGGAGAGACCGTGGTGGCAGAGGTGGATACAACGCATGGTCTCTTGGCATGACCATCCTTGGTAAGGATGGTCTAGCCATGATCACCTCTGAATGTCCAACCTGCCAGAAAGAAAGACCAGAGATGAATTCCCAATCTGGTACTCTTCTCGGAGGGACCTACGGGTCACATGGTAACAAGTTGACCTCACAGGGTCCTTTGCATCCTGGAAGGCCAAGCAATTTGTTCGTGCAAGAAAAGATAATTATCCTGAGTACAGGTTTGTATTACGAAGTACAAGAGATTCAGCCTCTGCTGCTGCTGCTAAGTCGCTTCAGTCGTGTCTGACTCTGTGAGACCCCATAGACGGCAGCCCACCAGGCTCCCCCGTCCCTGGGATTCTCCAGGCAAGAACATTGGAGTGGATTGCCATTTCCTTCTCCAGTGCATGAAAGGGAAAAGTGAAAGTGAAGTCGCTCAGTCGTGTCCGACTCTTAGCAACCCCATGCACTGCAGCCCACCAGGCTCCTCTGTCCATGGGATTTTCCAGGCAAGAGTACTGGAGTGGGGTTCCATTGCCTTCTCTGCTTCAGCCTCTACCATTCTGCAGTTTACAGAGTGCCTGACCCGTAGACCAGAACCCTACCCTTAACAGCATCCAACCAGGGGACCCACTTCACAGTGAAGGCGGTTTGGGAGTGATCCCATGATCACGGGACCTACTGGTCTTACTACACACCACCTTCCCCAGAAGTGCCAACCTGAGAGAGTGATGGGAGAAGCTGCTGGTGGTGCAGATGAAGTACCATCTCAGGGGCAAGCCTTGGTGGTTCAGCTGGTAAAGAATCTGCCTGCAATGCGGGAGACCTAGGTTCAATCCCTGGGTTGGGAAGATCCCTTGGAGAAGGGAAAGGTCACCCACTTCAGTATTCTGTCCTGGAGAATTCCAAGGACTGTATAGTCCATAGGGTCTCAAAGAGTAGACACGACTGAGCAACTTTCATTTTCACTTTCAGAGGCAATATTGTGTAAGAACAGAGTCTCATTCTCCAGGGTAGAACCTACAGACTGAATAAAAGTGTCCTACAGGCTACTGTGTCCCCAGCAGGAAGACCAGATGGTCCAGAAATCAAGGCAGAAAAGCAGGAATGGGCCCATTTACCACTCTCAGTGACCCACGGACGACGTTTCTGGTCCCATATCTCTGAAACCTGTGTGGTTAGAAGTCTTGGTCTTAAAGGGGAAGCACTTTGTGAGGGGACACAGCCATGGTCCCAATGAACTACAAGCTGTAGCTGCTACATGCATGCCTGCATGCTCAGTTGCTCAGTCATGTCTGACTCTTTGTGACCCCATGGACTGTAGTCCGCCCGGCTCCTCTGTCCACAGGATTTCCCAGGTAAGAATCCTGGAGTGAGCTGCCATTCCCTTCTCCAGGGGATCTTCCCAACCCAGGTCTCCTGCATTGCAGGCGGATTCTTCACCATCTGAGCTACCAGGGAAGCCATGTGGGATCAGAGGCTAACTCCAGGTAGTGCTAGGACTGAATCACACTGTAGGATACGCAGCTGGTGTCTGCAGAGAACTGGAGAATTACTTGGTGTGCAGAAAAAAAACCCCACCTATTTGGTGATCAGAAGTAAATATTAAAAGTAGTAATAGAGTGGTGAGTAGAGGAGACACAATAAGAGTTTTTCCTATTCTGTTCCTGTCCTTATAAGAAGAGACAGAGGGACAGACATACAAGAGGAGAACATCAGATGATGATGGAGGCAGAGATCGAGGTGGTGCAGGAAGCCACGGAATGCCAATGATTGCCAGCAAGCCACCAGAAGCTAGGAAGAGGACAATGAAGAATCTGTGTCAGGTATCAGAGAGAGCATTGCCTTACCAACATCTTAATTTTGGACTTCTAGCCCCCAAAACTGTGAAACAATAACTTTTCGGTTTTTTTAAGCCACTTAGTTCATGGTACTTTGTTTTAGCAGTCCTATGAAACTAACAAGGTGTAATCCAGGGAGAGTCAATAAAGGGACTCTTCACAATGATGTAGGGCAGCGTACAGGCGCACTACAAGGCCAGGGCAGCACCCTGCAGTGAGAAGTAGGGCCCTCTAGGGAGCACTTACCAGAACCAGGAAGGACAGTGTCACATGGAAGGCCATACAGAAGCAATTATCCTGTATCAAGAGCACTGCCAACTACACACCTAATTTCACTCTCCCTCCTCGGTCCTCTGCTGCTAGGATTCCCCGAGAAGCCAACTGTGGAAGCCCATACAGGGCAGTCCTCTTGGGACCAACTGCTGGGTGAAGAAGGCGTAAGAAAGAAGATGGGGAGGGGGACTTCCCTGGCAGTCCAGTGGTTAAGAATCTGTCTTGCAATGCAGGAGGGCTTCCCAAGTGGTTCAGATGGTAAAGAATCTGCCTGCAATGTGGGAGACCTGGGTTCAATCCCTGGGTCAGGAAGATCCCCTGGAGAAAGAAATGGCATCCCACTCCAGTATTCTTGCCTGGAGAATTCCATGGACAGAAGAGCCTAGGGGACTATATAGTCCATGGGGTCGCAAGGAGTCAGACACAACTGAACAACTAACACTGACACTGACTTGCAATGCAGGGGACGTGGGTCTGATCCCTGGTTGGGGAACTAAGATCCCACATGCCACAACTAAGCCCACGTACTGCAACTACTGAGTCCATGAGCTACAACTAGAGAGTCCTCGCGTCACAGTTAAAGATCCTGCATGATGAAATGAAGATCCTGCGTGCTGCAGTTAAGACCTGATGCAGCTGAAAAAATATTTTTTAAAAAGAAGGTGAGGGAGGGGAATGAAAAATAGCTGTCACATTCTCTGTAGCAATTATATCTTTTCTTAGCACACTATTGATCATCTTCATGTTCTTTAAAAAAAATTAGTACTTATAAGTACCACCATATGTTATAATTTTGATTTTTAGTTTATTATCTATTATTCCACTAGAATACAAACTCTATGAGGGCCAGAACTTTGGTCCCTATTGTATCCTCAGTACCTAGAACAGTTCTTGGCATGGAGAAAGTCTCAAGAATTACTTGAAGAATGAATGAATGGCTTGGACTCTGGCATTTTTTACCCCAGTATTTTCTAAGTCAGTAGCTGTTGCATCTCTGCTTGCTCATCTTCTTCCCTGAAATCATTTGACCAATTTCCAAAAATGCAAGTAAAATTCCCTGGCTTGTTATCAAGTATTTGGAAGTAATAACACCCTTCTATCTTTATATTTTGGCCCAATAGCTCCTGAAGAAGCTCAAGGTCTATCCTACAAGGCTTTGCTCATAAGCACCCTCACCTTGGTGGCCTTTGCATTGGTGAATTGGAGGGCGGTCTCATCATCTGTTAGGTGAACTGTGGGACTCTGGGAAACACACCTACATCAGACAAGGAGGCATACAGCCTGCCCAACTTGTACTATTTATCCAAGAAAAAAAAAATAATTTCAGGTAGAGCCATGAAAAAATTTAAAGGGTCCTACTGTAGATGGACTTTGACTATGTGGATCACAACAAAGTGGAAAATTCTGAAAGAGATGGGAATACCAGACCACCTTGCCTGCCTCCTGAGAAATCTGTATGCAGGTCAAGAAGCAACAGTTAGAACTGGACATGGAACAATGGACAGGTTCCAAATTGGGAAAGGAGTACGTCAAGGCTGTATATTGTCACCCTGCTTATTTAACTTATGTGCAGGGTACATCAAGCGAAATGCCAGGCTGGATGAAGCGCAAGCTGGAATCAAGACAGCTGGGAGAAATATCAATAACCTTAAATACGGAGATGACACCACTCTTATGGCAGGAAGTGAAGAAGAACTAAAGAGCCTCTTGATGAAAGTGAAAGAGGAGAGTGAAAAAGCTGGCTTAAAACTCAATATTCAGAAAACTAAGATCAGGGCATCTGGTCCCATCACTTCAGGGCAAGTAGATAGGGAAACAATGGAAACAGTGACTTTATTTTCTTGAGCTCCAAAATCACTGCAGATGGTGACTGCAGCCATGAAATTAAAAGATGCTTGCTCCTTGGAAGAAAAGCTATAACAAACCTAGATGGCATTAACAAGCAGAGACATCACTTTGCCGACAAAGGTCCATCTAGTCAAGGCTATGGTGTTTCCAGTAGGCATGTATGGATGTGAGAGTTGGACTATAAAGAAAGCTGAGCGCCAAAGAACTGATGCTTTTGAACTGTGGGGTTGAAGAAGACTCTTGAGAGTCCCTCAGACTGCAAGGAGATCAGTCCAGTCAATCCTAAAGGAAATCAGTCCTGAATAGTCATTAGAGGGACCAATGCTGAAGCTGAAGCTCCAACACTTTGGTCACCTGAGACAAAGAACTGACTCACTGGAAAAGACCCTGATGCTGGGAAAGATTGATGGCAGGAGGAGAAGGGGACAATAGAGGAAGAGATGGTTGGATGGCATCACTGACTCAATGGACATGAGTTTGAGCAAGCTCCAGGAGTTGGTGATGGACAAGGAAGCCTGGCGTGCTGCAGTCCCTGGGATCGCAAACAGTCGGACACAACTGAGTGATTGAACTGAACTGAATTGTAGATGGGCTTTCCAAGTAGCGCTACTGATAAAGAAATCGCCTGCCATACAGAAGACATAAGAGACGCAGGTTCGATCTCTGGGTTGGGAAGATCCCCCGGATGAGGGCATGGCAACCCATTCCAGTATTCTTGCCTGAAGAATCCCATGGACAGAGAAGTCTGGTAGGCTACAGTCCATAGGGTAGCACAGAGTCAGACATGGCTGAAGTGACTTCACACTCACACACTCCCGTTGCAGATATCACATAGTGTGGTGGGGCTCAGATATGAGGTTCGATGGAAAGAGCCTTGGATGGTGCCTTGCCTAAAGGGTTAATGTATGTTTATTATATATTATTAAAGTTGCTGGAGAACTCTGAGGAAGTAAATTACTACTTGGACCTTGAATGATGAAAAGTTAGTCATTCAAAGATCTGGGAAGAGAATTTCAAGCTGAAATAAACTGAAATGCAAAGGCCAAGAGATTAGAGCTAGCCTGGCCTGTTGGGGGTATGAAAGAAAGGTGGTGCAGAGGGATGATGGTGAATGAGAGGGAGAGGGAGGGGAAGAGATGAGGCCAAAGAGTTTGGCAGATCATGTGAGCTCCCCAAGGTCAGTTCAGTCGCTGAGCTGTGTCTGACCCTTTGTGATCCCATGGACTGCAGCATGCCAGGCCTCCCCATGCATCACCAACTCCTGAAGCTTGCTCAGACTCATGTCCATTGAGTCAGTGATGCCATCCAACCGTCTCATCCTCCGTCGTTCCCTTCTCCTCCTGCCTTCAATCTTTCCCAACATCAGGGTCTTTTCAAATGAGTCAGCTCTTCGCATCAGGTGGCCCAAGTATTGGAGTTTCAGCTTCAGAATCAGTCCTTCCAATGAATATTCAGGACTGATTTCCTTTAGGATGGACTTTTTGGATCTCCTTGCCGTCCAAGGGACTCTTAAAAGAGTCTTCTCCAACACCACAGTTCAAAAGCATCAATTCTTCGGTGCTCAGCTTTCTTTATGGTCCAACTCTCACATCCATACATGACTACTGGAAAAACCAAAGCCTTGACTAGACGGACCTTTGTTGGCAAAGTAATGTCTCTGCGTTTTAATATGCTATCTAGGTTGGTCATAACTTTTCTCCCAAGGAGTACGTGTCTTTTAATTTCATGGCTGCAATCACCATCTGCAGTGATTTTGGAGCCCAAAAAAATAAAGTCTGCCACTGTTTCCACTGTTTCTCCATCTATTTGCCATGAAGTGATGGGACCAGATGCCATGATCTTAGTTTTCTGAATGTGGAGCTTTAAGTCAACTTTTTCAACCTCGTCTTTCACTTTCATCAAGAGGCTCTTTAGTTCTTCACTTTCTGCCATAAGGGTGGTGTCATCTGCATATCTGAGGTTATTGATATTTCTCCCGGCAATCTTGATTCCAGCCTGTGCTTCTTCCAGCCCAGCATTCCTCATGATGTACTCTGCATATAAGTTAAATAAGCAGGGTGACAATATACAGCCTTGACGTACTCCTTTCGCTGTTTGGAACCAGTCTGTTTTTCCATGTCCAGTTCTAACTGTTGCTTCCTGACCTGCATACAGATTTCTCAAGAGGCAGGTCAGGTGGTCTGGTATTCCTATCTCTTTCAGAATTTTCCACAGTTTATTGTGATTCACACAAAGGCTTTGGCATAGTCAATAAAGCAGAAATAGATGTCCTTCTGGAACTCTCTTGCTTTTTCGATGATCCAGCGGATGTTGGCAATTTGATCTCTGGTTCCTCTACCTTTTCTAAATCCAGCTTGAACATCTGGAAGTTCACAGTTCATGTATTGTTGAAGCCTGCCTTGGAGAATTTTAAGCATTACTTTACTAGCGTGTGAGATGAGTGCAATTGTGCAGTAGTTTGAGCATTCTTTGGCATCTCCTTTCTTAGGATTGGAATGTAAACTGACCTTTTCCAGTCCTGTGGCCACTGCTGAGTTTTCCATGTTTGCTGGCATATCGAGTGCAGCACTTTCACAGCATTATCCTTTAGGATTTGAAATAGCTCAACTGGAATTCCATCACTTCCACTAGCTTTGTTCATAGTGATGCTTCCTAAGGCCCACTTGACTTCACATTCCAGGATGTCTGGCTCTAGGTGAGTGATTAAACCACAATTATCTGGGTCGTGAAGATCTTTTTTTGTACAGTTCTTCTGTGTATTCTTGCCACCTCTTCTTAATGTCTTCTGCTTCTGTTACGTCTGTACCATTTCTGTCCTTTATTGAGCCCATCTTTGCATGAAATGTTCAAGGTCAGGTAAATTTGCAAGGTCAGGTAAGGAATTCGAATTTTACTCTCAAGTATAATCAGGTATTAAGAATAGATTTGACATGATTTGTATCTGAAAAAGACCACTCTGACTGCTGAGGAGGTTGAAAAAGAGTAGAAGTGGAGAGACCAGTTTGGAGGCAGTTGAAAGATTTTGAAAAGACTCTGATGCTGGGAAAGGTTGAGAGCAGGAGAAGAGGATGATAGAGGATGAGATGGTTGGATGGCATGAGTTTGAGCAAGTTCCACGAGTTGGTGATCGACAAGGAAGCCTGGCATGCTGCAGTCTGTGGGGTCACAAAAAGTAGGACACGACTCTGAAAGATGAACTGAAATGAAAGATGTTGATGAACTAGCCTAGGGTTTTAGAAGTTGAAATGGTGAGAAATGGCTGATTTGGGGATATAATTTGGAGAATAAAGTTGATAAGGACTTGATAACGGATTAGATGTGGTGGCTGGTGTGGGGAGGAGGAGAGGGAAGAGAGTTATCGGCATGATGACTAGATTTTTGGTCTGAGCATGTGGGTAGATGGTGGTGCCATGAACTAAGATGGGGGAAACTGGGAGAACAGGTTTCAGGGGGAAAGGAGGTCCAGAGGGGGTCAATGGTTCTGTTTGGCTATGTTGAGTCTCAGCAACTAATTATATTTCAAGTCAAGATATTGTGTTGAGACTTCCCTGGTGGTCCAGTGGTTAAGAATCTGCCTTCCAAACAAAGGGGCGTGAGTTCAGTCTCTGATATGGGAAACTTAGATCCCATATGCTGCAGGGCAACTAAGCCTGTGCATTGCATTTACTGCCTGAGCTATCAGGGAAGCCCCTAAATGTACAGCAGGGTACGTAATTAAGAGAGAGGATGCCAGGCACCTAGGAGCATAGACTTTGGAGTCATTCTGCTTGGATTCAGATTCTGGACCTGCCATTTAGCAGGTGGGTCACTCCAGGTACGTTACTCATCATCTCTATACTTCCGTTTTCTTATCTGTAATGGGCATACTACAAACAGCTATCTACTTACTAGCTGCTTACTCTGTGTGTTCCTGGTACAAAGATTTTACATACATTATTCAACACTCCCCTCCAATAATCAATGAAGTTGAGTGCTATTATTATCCCCATTTTACTGATGAGAAACCGAAAGCACATTCATGGATTCCAAAAATATTTACTGTGCCTGCATTACACGCCTGGCATATTTCTTCGTGCTAGGGGTGCATCACACAACACAACAAAATGTTTGCCTTTGTGCAGCTTGCCTGTGATTTACTTAAGGGAGAAAGATGATAAACCCAATAAACATGTATTAATATAAGGGGACGACAGAGGATGAGATGGTTGGATGGCATTACCGACTTGACAGACATGAGTTTGAGAAAGCTCCGGGAGTTGGTGATAGACAAGGAAGCCTGGCGTGCTGCAGTCCATGGAGTCGCAGAGAGTCGGACACGACTGAGCGACTGAACTGAACTGAACTGAAGTGCTATAGAAAACACAGCAGGGTAATGGAACTAGGGAAGTTGCTGTTTTAAGTCGGGTATCCAGAGTCGATCTCCCTGAGAAGGCGACATCTGAGCAAAGATTTGAAGGAAGTGAGATGGCGAGCCACCCAGGTGTCGAGGAAAAGAGGACTCGGAGTGGAAACAGCAAGGGTGAAGGTAGACTCTCAGGTGAGAGCATTTGCTGAACATCCACCAACAACGTCGAGGGCAAGCCGAGAGAATAAGATGTGAGAGGTAGGGGCTGTGTATCCAGCTCTAGGAACTTTGACTTTTACTCATGAGATGAGGTGCCATTGGACAGATCTGCCTGGGGGAGTGTCATAACTTGACCTTATATTTAGGCGCAAGGTCCATTAACGTCGTCTGGCGCTGGAGTCAGTGCTCTCAGGGTAAATAAATCCCAGCATAAGGATTCAGCCACACGGCGAGCGCCCTGCAAACGCCGGCCCATTACTCTGGTTGCCCACGACCCTTTCACTTAAACGTCGCCCCGACCTACCGCTCTCTAGTTCCCCAGTTCCAGGGCTCGCCATCCACTGTGTCCTGTCTCCACGTAGCGCTTCCCCGGCTACGGATTGCGCAACTCAGGCAACCGGGCGGAGTCTACACGTAGGCGGAGCGACAGCGGGACTGAGAAGGCCCCAGAAACAGCCGCGATGAGGAAGCCCTGAGCGCCCCCCCGCGACGCCCACCGACTGCGCCTGCGCACGCGCCATTCAGGCCGCCGACATTCCAGAGCGGCAATCCGCCCCGCCCCAATTCCGGGGCGGAGTTCTTGGCTGCGCCTGCGCACAGCCTCGCCGCACCCTACGCCTGCGCGCTCCGCCAACCCGGCCCCATCCCCCCCAGGTTTTTAGGGTGGTGGGGGGAGGGCGCGTCTCGGCGAGTCACGATGATGGCGGCCACCAGCCTGTGGTGAGCTAGCGGATTCTCTGCTGCTCTCGCAGAGCCCCTCGCGCTTCCTACAGACCCAGTGGCTGGTAACCGGGCGCGTGAGGAAGCACGGTGGCCCGAGCTCGCGAGGAAGGCCGCAGTCGCGGAGGCAGCGGCGCGGCCGGGGGCCAGGGCTGGGGGAGAGGCCGCTCTGCGGGGCGAATGTGACAAGCCCCCACCCCCACCGCCTTCCTCCCGAGTGCGCGAGGAGCGCGGGCGACCCCGGGGCCCCGCCAGGCCACAGACCCCGCCCAGCGGCCAGCACCCGGAGCAGGCCCGGCAGCGGAGCTGCGCGACGGCACCATGCTGGTCACCCTGAAGACCCTCCAGCAGCAGACCTTCAAGATCGACATCGACCCCGACGAGACGGTGAGTGCGGCGGGGCGCGCTGGGCCCGGCACGGAGCGGGGGCGGTCCGCGCGAGGGGCCGGGAGGGCCCGGCGGGGTGGTGGCTCGGCGGCACCGCGTGCGGGGCCTGGACCTCAGCCTCGAGCGGAGCCGGAGCCGGTAGAGCCGCGGTGCACCCGAGAGGGCATGGCGAGCGGGGGGTCTAGGGACCCGGGCGCTTATGAGGCCTGCGGGCTCCGGGCGCGGGTAGGGCCAGGGACCCGGCGGCGTGCGGCCCACTGCCTTCACGATTGGCTGTGGGCTTTGTGGCAGGAGTGAGGGGAAGCAGTGGTCGGACCCCGAAGCCCGGGTGCATATGGCGTGAAGCACACGCTAGCGGGGCACCGGAGTCCTCGGCCTGGCGCTCTCGCCGGAGGGACCAGAGGGGGAGGGGAGGTCAGGGTGGCCTGGGCGGTCGAGCTCCCGGGTGTGGGCGCACAGGTTAGGGAGGGAGAGGTAGGCGTCGCCACTATCCCTGCTTGGGATAGTGCGGTCTTGGAGGTGGTAACTGGAGATAATGAGCTTTAAATAAAATGGTATCAGGTTCCGTCAGCCGCGGAGTGTGAGTGTAAGGGGTGGTGAAAATGCATTTTTTGCCCTCTTCGCCGCAGGATTGGTGACCCTTTTATTTGCATAAATCTTGAATCGTTTCGCTGCAGTTCTCCCGCCACCCAGCCCACACCCATACGTAGATTGCACTTCGAGGCCTCTTTGGTGGTGAAGATTGTTGTATTAAAGCCCTTCCGATAAATCCAGGCGCGAACTTAACTCCAGATTAGCGAGTTCCCTGTGTTAGAAGCCTTGAAATTGTAGGAGTCGGAAGTCTGCACCCAATCCGCAAATAGTAGACTTTCGGAGGAGAAATAAAATAAAAACTCTGAATCGCTTCTGTAAACTGTTGAACGACTCGAACTTCACGTGTTAAATTCTCATGTCATCCTCTGTATTGGTGACCGCAAAAAGCCACTGTGTTGAAATCAGTACAACTTTATGCCAAGATCTAAAAATTGCCATTCAGTGTAAACTTACTTCTTGTGTTCTGGAAGTGTGATTCTCTACACCTTTGAGCTTGTCACAGTGCTGTATTTACAGCAGCAACTTTCTACCCGTCTGTATTTTTCAAAATAATGGATTCAATTTTGGTGGAGGTCAGGGACCTTCAGTTCAGTTCAGGTGCTCAGTCGTGTCTGACTCTTTGCGACCCTATGGACCGCAGCACGCTAGGCCTCCCTGTCCATCACCAACTCCGGATCTTACTCATTTAAACTCACGTCCATTGAGTCGGTGATGCCATCCAACCATCTCATCCTCTGTCGTCCCCTTCTCTTCCCGCCTTCAATCTTTCCCAGCATCAGGGTCTTTTCCAGTGAGTCATTTCTTTGCATCAGATGGCCAAGTATTGGAGTTTCAGCTTCAGCAGCAGTCCATCCACTGATTTCCTTTAGGATGGACTGGTTGGATCTCCTTGCAGTCCAAGGGACTCTAAAGAATCTTCTCCAACACCCCAGTTCAAAAGCATCAATTCTTCGCTGCTCAGCTTTCTTCATAGTCCAACTCTCACATCCATAGTGACTACTTGGTGTTGGCAAATTAAATAAACCTTAGCTCCCATTTGTGGCTCTAACTTAATTTGCTATGTACCTGTTTTACAAAGATGTGAAGATTAAATAGTATTTAATTGGTTGTCAGTAAATGGAATCGATTATTAATCAATGGGTACCTTTGAGTGAGGAAGTTTTCTACATCTTGAATTTAAAAATGTAGTTCCCAACCTTTTTGAAATTGTGGCACAAAATGATTTTAGTTCAAGGTACTTAATTACATGTGTAAATACGCCACGTGATAAATTCTTAAAAGGTGCAGGAGATACGAAGTTTCAATAAGAAACTCAAAATTGACAACACCTGTGTATTGCTATTACTAACAAATCAAATTCTTCCTGAATATTCCTTTACTGCTTAGTGTGCACTTATAAGTTAAAGGATGGAAGTGAAAATGCAGCTGTTTAATGTTTTCAGCCAAAATTTTCCATAAAATATCTATTAAATGTTTTTTTGTAATGTTGGTGCCACAGGAACTTTACCAACTGGTATTCACAATTAGTTCCAGAATTATTGAAACCTAAAGGTTTGGGGTTTGTGTGTGTGTGTGTGTGTTTGGTTTTGTTTCATATTTCTGCGTTTATTGAAGATATGCAGTGACTTTGTACAGCTCCACTGAAATATTTATGTTATACTAGATTTGTATTGCTCTTTAGGCATTTTATGCATTCATTATCTTAGAGCCAGTATTGTGTTTGTATAGATAATTAGCTATGTTACTATTTGTGTTTGTATAATTAGCTATGTTGCTATTTTCCAGTTTATGTATGTGAATTATGAACATATACTTCTGGAGGTAGATTTTCAGAAAGCTTAGTTACAGAGTTGCTGCTTCAGTTTTTTGTTGCTATTTGTCCAAATATAATTGTGTTGCTGTTTATATAAATGTAAAACCTAACATTGTTAGTCTGAGACAAGAAATGAAAACATTTAATCAGGATATTCTGGAACATTTACTTTAAAATGACTTGTGGGTTTTTACTTTAATGGACTTAAATTTCAGAAATGGGGAAAACATTAGAGCTGTTTTAATTGCATCTTTATAGTGATTTTTAAATTAACATTTATTTTTAATACCATATTTGAGAGCATTCCAGTAAGAAAAGAAGAAATGAAAATTACATAAGTATCCGTACTGTAAGTATCCTGTTTGTGAAAACTAGATAGCCAAGGGTATTAGGAAAATAAATCTAAAATAAAGGGGGGGGGAGGATTTTAGTGAGACTTCTAGGGAGATTCACATAAAATGAACAGATTTTGGTCTCTGAAACCTCTATGTTGGCCACTCAGAGGTTTGATTTTTTTTACCTGGAAGTAACTAAGGAACCTTAAATTACTTAAGTAATTTGACATGGCTGGTGTAGAAACTCTTGTGAGCTTGAGAAGAGTAGGAGCAAAAATGAGTGAGAGAGGACTGCGAGAGAAGAGGAATCATGGGGGTGATTCATTTGCTGAATAAGTGGATGTTCACTGAGCTTTGCCTGGCAGAACCAGAGGAGTGCAAGGACACGGGAGACGTGTCTGGGTCTTGGGGGGACATACTTACGTAGTCTTAGCTCTAGGAGACGGACACAGTAGGAAAAGCAAGAGGATTTGTTTTTAAGGTGTTTGTATTTGCTTTAGTTTTTGAATGTTGAAAGTCCTCCCCTGCCTTTTTTTTAAAACCAGTGAAACTTTCTTAACATTGCCATTTTGTACCATTTGCTTGACCATTACCTTGCACTGCCTTTAGTGTTAACCATTACAGAAGTCTTTTTATTATTACAATAATAATTATCTCCTCTTATAAAGTAACTAGGGAAAAACAACAGTAAGTTTGAGGTGAGACGTTAAATGTACAAGCTGAAATACTACATAAGTCACAACAAAGCTATGTGTATACATTGGAAGTTTTTGATAAAACAGTTGCTAAAGTACAGTCATTTAATTAGCATAGACAGTATATTTGATGTCCTGTACAGTAATCTGCAAAGAATTATCACACTTTGTGATACATTTGTGGTACAAAATACTGCTTGAGAACTAGTTTTGTATATAGGATTTATTAGCCATCATTTTTTAGCACATTGTTCTCATCGTGACTAATTGTATTATAATAGTTATACTGGAGTTAGTGCCTTATTAAGGAAGTTTCCTAGATTATTAAAAACTTTAAGTAGTTAATGTATTAAAATACTATATCACAGAGGTAAAACTAAGGTTTCTTGGCATTTTGGTAAAACAAAATATTGGAAGTACCTGGGAAACCTGGTATGGCTTGTATCAGACCTTTGCTGTTTCTGTACTTAGCACACAGGAAGCATTTAAGGGGGCTTTCCAGGTGGCTCAGTGGTAAAGAGAATCCATCTGCCAATGCAGGTGATGCGGGTTCAATCCCTGGGTCGGGAAGATCCCCCGGAGAAGGAAATGGCAACCCCCTCCAGTATCCTTGCCTGGGACATCCCATGGACAGAGGAGCCTACAGTCCATTGGGTTGCAAAGAGTCGGATATGACTTAGAGACTAAACAACAGCAACAAGAATTTGATAAAGATCTTTTGAATGAACTAAATACCTTTTTTGGTGGATTGCCAAGTCAGTGATCCCTCAATCTTTGCATGTTAATTTATTTAATATTGGTTGAACACTTACTAAAAATGTCAGGTCCTACTGTCATGGTGCATACGTTATAGTGGGATAAATCAGTTGAAAAATAAGTTTTCAAAACCAGATAATGGTAAGAGTTATGTAGAGAATTGAAATAGGGTGAGGTAATGTGATAGTGCATGACTAGGTGGCTACTTTTAAATTGACGGGTCACAGAAGACCTTTCTAAATAAGGTGACATTTAAACTGAGATCTGAATAATAAGCACTCAGAGATGGGGAGAGTGTTTTCTTTAGGGACTGACTTTCAAGAGTGTGCTTTGGGAATCAAAAAAGGCCTGTTTTGTTGTTCTAGTAGGTGAAGGGAAAGAGAGGTGAGGGATTAGAGTTAGGCAAGAGGCCAGGGCCTGTAGGGCTTTGTAATAAGCTGGAGATTTTCATTGTAAAATAGGAAGCCTTTGGGGGCTTTTAAGCAGAGCAGAAAAAATATTTCTTTTATGATTTGGAAAGGTTACTTTGCTGTCTGGAGAACAGATAGTACGAAGAGCAGTTAGGCTTGCACAACAGTTTCAGGAGTTGAAGCTTTGACCAGGGAAGTAAGAGTAGAGATACAAAGAGAGTTGGAAGGATTTGAGATATGGTTGGAAGGGTAGAGCTGATGATGGGTTGGGGTGGAGGAAGTTGAGAAATCAGAGATTAAGTATAGGTTTTAGTTGTATAACTTGTGTGAATACTATGTTCTTTCCTGGGACATGGAGGGATGGGAGAGGAGCAGGTTTAGGGATTGGGGTGGGAACTCAAAGATTTACATTCAAGACGCCTGCTAAACATTCAGGTAGAAATGACAAGGAGATTTGCTATGAATTTCAATTCTAGAGGGAAATTTGGGCTGGGGTTAGAGACATGACAAGCCACATGTGTGTTTGACCTCAGTCCGTGGGAATGGACGAGATCATCTTGCCTCAGCCTTTTTCAGTGCCCATTCTTGACGAAATTGAGCTCAGGTGCCTAAATTATCCCTTATGTGCTACTAGCATTGAGGAACCTTGGTGAGAATGGAATGGAATGGGGCTGAGGGCTGAAACCTGGGGTGCTGTACCATATGAAGACGGAGTAAGCAAGAGGTCAGGCAGTCAAGGAGCAACCTTTGAAGTAGGAAGAATCCAAGAGAAGAAAAAAGTTTCAAAGACAAGGAGAGGGTCAAATGTATCTGCTACTTGCAAAAAAGTAAGATGAAAACAAGGAACATGGCTTTTGGTTTTGACAATTTGGAGGACATAAGTGACCCGGGTGAGTAGTCTCCTTGAAGCAGTGGGACCAGAAGTTAGATTTGAGTGAACTGAGGAATGCATGGGAGACACGTGAAAACAATTGCAATAATTCTGAGTGTCACAGCCTGTGGTAGGCATTGTTTTTTTAAAAAAATAAACCGGAATTTTGAAAAATATGTGATAATGTGTGTTTTAAAAAGAATTGGAGACCAGCATGATTAGTAACTTGTCTGGGGTCACAGTCAATGGCCTTGCTGGTTTCACTGTCTTCCAATGATGGTCTTGCCCACAGTCTGATCTCAATTCATTAATTGTCCATCTGGTGATCTTTCCTTCTACTTACCTCATTTATTCAGACCCAGGAGTGGTAACTAGCTCTTACAACAGCAAGTAACTGTAGCTCTTCTCTTGTCCACAGTAATCTGTTTTTGGTACCTCACTTTAACTTTCCTGTTTCCAGTTCTTATGAGACTTACAGTCCATTTGATCCATACTTCTTTTCTCTGGCCGTCCCCTCGTGTTATTGCTTCCACTTTTGCCCAGATAAAATAGAGCCAGTGGTTATAGTCACTCCCTTGCAAGGGTCAAGTGTAGCATGTCTCTTGAGCCAGGCTGCTTAAGTTTCAATCCTGGCCATAGCACTTGCCATGTGTTGTGACCTTTGGCAAGTTACCCAGTTTTGTGCCTGTTTCCTCATCAGTAAAGTCGAGAATACAGCCACAGAAATACTAACCTCTCAGGATTGTTTTGAAGGTTATGTGAGTTTGAGATAATACACAGTATGCTTAGTGACAGTGCTTAACAACATGGTCCCACTCTCACTCCGTTGTTCTTGTTTGAAAAACCCCGAATATGATTAAGTCTGTGCTTGTGCTTTCACCTGTGCTACTAGAAACGGAACACATAGGCTCCTTGTCTCAAATTCCTGAACAATAAATATCATCAAGCCCTTCGTACTGGCGGTCATACATTTTACTAGTCAATTCATTTTTCCGGTGTCACAGGCAAATTTCATATCATCTCCACTCTTTATTTTCAGTTGATGACCCTAGATCTGAGATTTTATTGAGAATATGGAAACTGTCAGGACAGAACTTACTCAAGATCCTAGAAGAGCTCCCTGCCCGACAGCCTCTCTTTATTGTGGAGATAGCTATGTATTGTGGATAGTGCTATCTAAGGCCAGTTCCTCCACTTTTCCACAACATCCTAAACTCTCATTTATAAAGGACATCACTCCATCAGTTCTCCTTTTCTTCATCATTGATTTTTCCATTTCTAGAATTATCTAAACATTGTCCTTGTGTTAATAAAACCCTTCCTTGTCTCCACATTTGTCTACTGCCCCATTTCCCCCTCTTCCTTATAGCAGAACTTAAGAGTAGCTCTTGAAGCTGTTTTTTTTTTTCTTTTAACATCTTGCTCTTTCAAGTACATCAAACTGTTTCTAAGCTGCTACTGCTAAGTCTCATCAGTCGTGTCCGACTCTGTGCGACCCCATAGACGGCAGCCCACCAGGCTCCCCCGTCCCTGGGATTCTCCAGGCAAGAGTACTGGAGTGGGTTGCCATTTCCTTCTCCAGGGCATGAAAGTGAAAAGTGAAAGTGGAGACGCTCAGTCGTGTCCGACTCAGTGACCCCATGGACTGCAGCCCGTCAGGCTCCTCCGTTCTTGGGATTTTCCAGGCAAGAGTACTGGAGTGGGGTGCCATTGCCTTCTCCTGTTTCTAAGCTAGAGGAGAGCTTTTCCCCACTTTGTAGTTGCCTTGTATCTTTGAGTGTGGTATAGTGCTTAAATCTGTTTTCTCATGGGTAAAATGGGAGTAATAGTAATTTACCTGCCTCGCTCATAGAGTTGGTGTGAAAATCAGATGAGACCATGGATCTGAATATTTGGGTAAATTGTGAAATCAGAAATCTATGCAATTTTTTAAAAAATCCTGTTTTTATCAGTTTTCCATTCATTGTGATCAGTGTTTTCACTGTCCTTTTTGAACGTGGTTTTTGTGAGATAACCTTATTTTCTCAGCTTGATGTAGTCAGCAACTTCAGTGTTCTGCCATTTTAGGCTTGGAAATTGAGATTATTTGATAGATAATGTATAAAATTTCTGTTGCTTTTGGAAAGAAATGTTATAAATTTAAACTTGGTATAGAACAGTGAATCCTGCTGAAGGACACCACAATGTCTGTTCCCTATATGTTTGGATAAATACATTCCTTGTATTTGGCTCTCTGACCGCTAATTTTATAGTGGAATGAACTTTTTAAACCCTTTAACATTATATATACCTATTCCAGCAGAGGAAGTAGACCAGCTACAAATGATTAATACATATGAGTAGATCCTCGATGCTTCAACAGGTGGATAACAGTTGTTGTCTCTCCCTCTGTCCTGTCCTTTACATGTCTGGTTGTATTACGTGGATGGCTTTTTTGGTCATGTATTAGATCTGTTCTGTGCCTGTGTAGAAACTTTAAAATTTACAAGTAACTTGGGAGTTTCAGCTTTACTGTCTTCAAAATCTGTGTCTGTTTTGATCTTGATGAGACCATACTGTTAGGAATGTATTTATAATATCGTAGAATAGATGAAACTGGCATGAATAGATAGGCTTTTTTTATTAAAAAAAAAAAAAAGAAAAGAAATTAGTAGCTGCTGTTGGTTACCAGGGGCTTCCCTGATGGCTCAGACAGTAAAGAGTCTGCCTGCAATGCTGGACCCCAGATTGCATCCCCAGGTTGGGAAGATTCCCCTGGAGAAGGGAATGGCTACCCACTCCAGTATTCTTGCCTGGAGAATTCCACGGACAGAGGAGCCTGGTGGGCTACAATTCAGCAGCTCTCAGTTGCAGAGTTGAGCACAACTGAGCGACTAACACTTTCAGTACTTTGGCTTTAGGAGCCTAATTATCATAGTTTCTGTTGTGGGAGAATGGATTATGAATTTCAAATTATACTTAAAATAGTAACTTTTAGATCATAACCCTAATTTGAGAATTAGGGTTACTGCCTTTGTTTACTGTTATCCACACATTGTTATACTGTAATCTGAATTATTTTTTCAGTTAAAAAAAAATAAAACGATTGTGCCACATTTTTTCATTCCTTTGGTCCAGTGGGAAGATTTTTCCTGTTGCATTAATGTCAGCTGACATCTTCATAATCCGTTCTATTTTTAGAATTACCTGAAAACTGCTTTGTGGGAAAGATTCAGGAAATACTCTTTGGTGCCTGCGCCAGTTTCTCAAATGGAAGGATACCACCCAAGGAACCGGAAAGGAAAAAGTTTTGCCCATAGTGTAAATGTATGAAATCCTTTTGTAAACATATTTTGCTTTAGGTCTCTGTTTCCTTTTGCTAATGGGGGCTTCCCTGGTGGCTCAGATGGTAACGAATCTGTCTGCAATGTGGGAGACCCAGGTTCGATCCCTGGATTGGGAAGATGCCCTGGAGAAGGGAATGGCAACCCATTCCAGTACTCTTTCCTGAAGAATTCCATGGACAGAGGAGCCTGGCAGTCTACAGTTCATAGGGTTGCAAAGAGTCAGACTTGACTAAGCGACTAACACATACATAATGGCTAATGGCTAAAACTTATTTGCTGTTACTAAGTTTTTAATTTGCTAGGCTGTGTAGTGTTAGAACTATTATCCAGAATTTTCTGCTTTAGTGAGATCTCATAAATGGCGGTGTATTCTTGTGTAATATTAGTAATGGTTGGAAGAGGGTACAATGAGATGTTTTTTCTTTTAAACTACTTAAATTTTCCCTCATTACTAAAAGCAATTGAGGCTTGTTACAGTAAGTAAAGTGTATAAAGAGCAAAAGGCTTTAGGCCCCTGGTCTAAGTAACCACGGTTGAATTCTGTATATGCTGCTTGTCTTTTTTTTTTTTTTCCAGAAAAATGTGTGCATATAATACATAAAAACAATACCACTATGTATTTAAAAATCCATTGCTTTTGTCCCTTAAAGATAATTGTAAATATCTTATCCAGTCAGTTTAATGTACATGCATTCTGTGAATTTCTTTATATAGTCACTGTTCTTATTGTAGTGCATAACTATACAGCTGTATGCATGAGCAATAATGTATTTTACCATTTCACCGTTGATGAATATTTAGGGTTATTTGCAGTATTACAATAAGGAGTGTACTACACATAATTTGTCATGTATCTTTGAAGTATTTCTGTGAACATCCCTTTAGTATTGATTATCTTAGAGGTGGAATTATTGGGTCAAAGGATGGCAGATTGCCTCAAAAATGCCTGCATCAGTGTTCGTAAATCTCAACAGTATTTGTTGTTCTCAAATACTAAGTCTGTCTGAATAACCAGCCAGGATTCAAATAGAGATCTAACACAGAGTAAATGAGTTAAATATTGTAAGGCTCTTTATACACTGCGTGACACATGGTAAGTATGTAGCACCCAAGAACTAAGTGATTCGTAAGAAGACTGACTTGCAAAACATCATCCTACTGTGGAGATAAGATTGAAAAGGCATTACTTTTATATCTGAAACATACAACTTAAATTCGTGGGAATAACTACCTTTAATGGTGGTTGGCCTGAACTAAGATAGTGTCATGGGATACAATATAGTGTTCCCATTGGAAAGTAGTTAGATGATAAGTTGGAACCACTGGATTTAATGTAAGGAATATTGGAGAAGTGAGAGACAACTACCTCTGAACAGAATGGGATGAAAAGGATAACTGATGTGCTTTTTGTGTTGGCCTTTTTCAATAAACTATTATGATTGTCTCCCTTTTGGGTAAAAAAAGCTATGTTAGCTATGTTTAGTAGAAGATGTTGAGTATGTTTTTCTTTTAAAATGCATGATTTCACAAAAGAGAAGTATGTGGCTAGAAAAAAATAGATTTCTTGAGTCTTAACCATGTTCTATCTCTAATCAGTGATAAACTACCATCCTTTATCTAGGGGGAAATAAGCAGCAAAATGAAAGTATAGTTCCATATCCCTGCTTCATCCAGGAGAAACTTGTTGTTTACTCTGATTGTAGTGCTTAGTATTAGGCCCAGCCTTTTGAGATGACTTATTGGAAGCATTGACACAGGGCTCAGCACAGTTGAGTTCAGTTCAGTTGCTCAGTCATGTCCTACTCTTTGTGACCCCACGGACTGCAGCACGCCAGGCTTTCCTGTCCTTCACTAACTCCCAGAGCTTGCTCAAACTCATGTCCATTGAGTCGGTGATGCCATCCAACCATCTCATCCTCTGTCATCCCCTTCTCTTCCTGCCTTCAGTCTTTCCTAGAATCAGGGTCTTGCCCAATGAGTCAGTTCTTAAGTGGCCAAAGTATTGGAGCTTCAATTTCAGCATCAGTCCTTCCAATGAATATTCAGGACTGATTTCCTTTAGGATGGACTGGTTTGATCTCTTTGCAGTCCAAGGGACTCTCACAAGTCTTCTCCAACACCACAGTTCAAAAGCATCAATTCTTCGGCACTCAGCTTTCTTTATGGTCCAACTTTCACATTCATACATGACTATTGGAAAAACCATAGCTTTGACTAGATGGGCCTTTGTTGGCAAAGTAATGTCTCTGCTTTTTAATATTCTGTCTAGGTTGATCATAGCTTTTTTTCCAAGGAGCAAGTGTTTATTAATTTCATGTCTGCAGTCACCATCTGCAGTGATTTTGGAGCCCAAGAAAATACAATCTGTCACTGTTTCCATTGTTTCCCCATCTATTTGCCATGAAGTGATGGGACCAGATGCCATGATCTTAGTTTTTTTAATATTGACTTTTAAGCCAGCTTTTTCACTCTTCCTCTTTAACTTTCATCAAGAGGCTCTTTATTTCCTCTTCACTTTCTGCCATAAGAGTGGTGTTGCCTCCATATCTGAGGTTATTGATATTTCTCCTGGCAATCTTGATTCCAGCTTGTGCTTCATCCAACCCGACATTTTGCACAATGTACTCTGCATATCAGTTAAATAAGCAAAGTGACAGTATACAGCCTTACCGTACTTTTTTTCCTATTTGGAACCAGTGTATTGTTCCATGGAGAAGGCAGTGGCACCCCACTCCAGTACTCTTGCCTGGAAAATCCCATAGATGGCGGAGCCTGGTAGGCTGCAGTCCTTGGGTTCGCTAAGAGTCGGACATGACTGAAGTGACTTAGCAGCAGCAGCAGCAGCACTGTTCCATGTCCAATTCTAACTGTTGCTTCTTGACCTGCATACAGATTTCTCAGAAGGCAGGTCAGATGGTCTGGTATTCCCATCTCTTGAAGAATTTTCCAGTTTGTTGTGATCCACACAGTCAAAGGCTTTAGTGCAGTCAGTGAAGCAGAAGTAGATGTTTTTCTGGAATTCTCTTGCTTTTTTGATGATCTAGTGGATGTTGGCAATTTGATTTCTGGTTCCTCTGCCTTTTCTAAATAAAGCTTGAACATCTGGAAGTTCACAGTTCACGTACTGTGGAAGCCTGGCTTGGAGAATTTTGAGTATAACTTCACTAGCATATGAGATGAGTACAATTGTGCGGTAGTTTGAGCATTCTTTGGCATTGCCTTTCTTTGGGATTGGAATGAAAACTGACCTTTTCCAGTCCTGTGGCCACTGCTGAGTTTTCCAAATTTGCTGGCATATTGAGTGCAGCACTTTCACAGCATCATCTTTTAGGATTTGAAATAGCTCAGCTGGAATTCTATCACCTCCACTGGCTTTGTTCATAGTGATGCTTCCTAAGGCCCACTTGACTTTACACTCCAGGATGTCTGGCTCTAGATGAGTGATCACACCATCGTGATTATCTGGGTTGTGAAGATCTTTTTTGTATAGTTCTTCTGTGTTCTTGCCACCTCTTCTTAATATCTTATGCTTCTGTTAGGTCCCTACCATTTCTGTCCTTTATTGAGCCCATCTTTGCATGAAATGTTCCCTTGGTATCTCGAATTTTCTTGAAGAGATCTCAAGTCTCTCCCATTCTGTTGTTCGCCTCTATTTATTTTCATTGATCACTGTGGAAGGCTTTCTTATCTCTCCTTGCTATTCTTTAGAACTCTGCATTCAGATGGATACATCTTTCCTTTTCTCCTTTGCCTTTCGCTTCTCCTTTTCTCAGCTATTTGTAAGGCCTCCTCAGACATTTTACCTTTTTGAGTTTCTTTTTCTTGGGGGTGGTTTTAATCACAGCCTCCTGTACAGTGTTGCAAACCTCCATCCACAGTTCTTCAGGCATTCTTGTCTATCCGATCTAACCCCTTGAATCTGTCACTTCCACTGTATAATCGTAAGGGAATTGATTTAGGTCAGACCTGAAGGTTCTAGTGGTTTTCCCTACTTTCTTCAATCTAAGTCTGAATTTTGCAATAAAGAGTTCATGATCTGAGCCACAGTCAGCTCCTGGTCTTGTTTTTTGCTGACTGTATAGAGCTTCTCCATCTTCAGTTGCAAGGAATATAATCCATCTGGTTTCGACATTGACCATCTGGTGATGTCCATGTGTAGAGTCGTCTCTTGTGTTGTTAGAAGTGGGTGTTTGCTATGACCACTGCATTCTCTGGGCAAAACTCTGTTAGCCTTTGCCCTGCTTCATTTTGTACTCCAAGGCCAAACTTGCCTGTTACTCTGGGTATCTCTTGACTTCCTACTTTGCATTCCAGTCCTCTATGATGAAAAGGACACCTTTTTTTGGTGTTAGTTCTAGAAGGTCTTGTAGGTCTATAGAACCGTTCCGCTTCTTCAGCATTAGTGGTTGGGTCATAGACTTGGATTACTGTGATACTGAATAGTTTGCTTTGGAAATGAACAGAGATCATTCTGTCGTTTTTGAGGTTGCACTCAAGTACTGCATTTTGGACTCTTGCTGACTATGTCAGAGGAGTTGTAACTACATTGGCTGCTGGACATAACCTTTCCTGGAGAAGCCATGTGCAAGAGTTGCTACCTTTTCCTTCTTCACAACATCTGTAAAGAAGACTTTTCTGTATAAGCTGTTTCAAAATGGTGCTCAGCTTGATTGGGTTAGAGAAGACTTAAAGTAGTATAGAAACTATCCTTCAGCAAATACATTCTGGTTGAAATGCCTATGGGATATCCGGTGAAGGTTTCTAGTAGAGTTGGATATGTAAAACTGAAGGTCAAGGGAGAACTGGGCTAGAGATACAGGTGACATCCGAATAGTTCTTAAAACTAGAAGTAGATGAGATGGATTATCCTGGAAGAGTGTGTAAAAGAAAATGCAGTCAAAAGCATAGCCTTGAGTAACACTTAAATGTCTGGGCAAGGAAGGGGATTTCAAAATGGAGGGAGCAGAGGTAGGAGGAAAACTGGAAGAGTTTAGTGATACGGAATCCAAAGTAAGACAGTGTGAAAGGGAGAAATGGGTCAGTACTGTCAGCTGTGACAGAGAGGTCAAGTAATACTATAGAGAAGGGTTAAGAAGTGTCGGGTGCTGATGCTGCTAAATTCAGGGGTACTGCGGAGGCCCACCTTACTGTAATTGTAGGAGTAGTACTGCTGCAGAAAAGAAGCAAAATGAGAACAAAGTCCATGCTTCAGTTTATCCGCATTGTATTGCACTCTTGAGTAATAAGTATGCAGTTGTGAGTAAGTAAAAGGCAGTGTGTAGTTAACTTTTTTGAAAATTGCTTGAGACTAAGGGGAGGAGAGTGTAACTAGCAGGAGACAGAGTGGGGGAGGGGGCTGTTTTTAAGATGATAGAGAATTAGGTCTGTTTAAGTGTGAATGGAAATGAACTGGCCTTGAGGGAGAGGTAGAAAATAAAAGTGAGTGGGGGGTAGGAAACAATGAATCTAGCAAGGTACTGGAGAATACTGGAGGGACAACAGAATTAGATTTGAAGAGAGAGATAACCTTTCATTTAGTAGAGAAGAAAACAGAGATTAGGTGAATCTGGATACAAAAGAAAACCATGTGGCAGTTTGGAAGCAGCAAGTTGAGAGTGTGAGTTCTTGGGGTGTTGTCTGTCTTGAATGAAGTAGAAAGTAGTCATCTGCGGGGAGGAGGCAAGTGTTGGGAATCAGATTGCTGCAATTCATGGGGTCGCAAAGAGTCAGACACGACTGAGCGACTAAACTAAACTAAACTAAACCAGATTTGAAACAACAACGTCTTGGAGGATGGAGGAGAGGGCTAACCAGGGGAACAGAAGGATTGGGGATGTCTTTCCTTTTCTTCAGTAACATTTAGAAGACTGTGAATATAGATAGGTAGCTGGTTAGGCATTAAAGGTGAGATTTGTTAGCCAAGTGAGGTAGAAGAGTATGACACCACAGAGTGGGTGAAGTAAATTTTGAGTACTGACAAATTCAGTTGTGTTGGTCCATATGTGGAAATTTGCCTGGTAGGAGCAGTAGGAAGACAAGACAACTGTGTGATGTTAGGAAGTGATAGAAGCAGTGGCATTATTGTCTAAGCTGAATAGAGCTGGAATGAAAGTAGAGGCTCAAGGGACCAAAGTTGTAATGAAATGCAAGACCAGGTGTGTTGAACAGTTACTGAGAGAGTTGATGGGAAGAGATTAGCACTTTTATTATAATTTGGAAGAGCATTTTGGGGATGATGAGATTCAACCTGTGTTCTGAATGGCTGTGAGTAGATGACTTAAATGGATTGGAAGTGAAGATCATTGGGTTGAGGTAAAGGAATAATGCCAGAAGCTTGGACAGGTCAGTGAACCTAGTTCCAAAGTCTAGTTCTCTTATTTTCTTTGATGCATGACCCAAAGTGATATTGCCAGGTTGAATCTACACACACACTCCCACACACCCTCTGCCAAAATACTGAGACATTTTGGCATATTGTCCACAAAACATTATATCATTTGATACTCATTCTGAAAGTATATCCCTCTCTTCACACTTAACACCAAAAATTATTCTAGACAGTCTTTTACAGTGTGACTGTTACTGGATTAATGATAATCTGGCATTAAAATTTGTGCTTCTGGTTATTAATGAGGTTGAGCTTTTCTTTTTATTGGGTGTATAATTGTGAATTGCCTGCCGTGTCATTTGTCCATTTTCCTATTGCTACAGGAACCATTTTCTACTATTTCTCTTAATTTGTTTTATGTGCATTTTCCTTTTGGTATGTGTCTTGTTATTTCTGTTTGAATTACATGCTTAGTTTGGTAATTTTCCTCCAGTAATAAATGTTTAATGTTAGTCTGTGATTACTTTTTTAATCACATCATATAGGTATTAATGTATATAGAGTTCTCATTGTTATTTCTTAATATTCTTTAATCACAGTTTTGATTTCTTTGAAGCAGTGTTATTTAGTAATAAAATGATTGGCAGGGTGTTTTGTTGTTGTTTGTCCCACTTTCCCTCTCGTAATCATATATATTTAGTGGTTGAGATTCTTGTGACGGGTTTCCACTTTGGGAAATAACAGAATAGCAGTGATGGTACTGACCCACTTCAGGAAGATGATAAGTATAGCAAGGGTGATTTATGTGACATTTGCGAAATACTCTGCTGTAAAGCTTGGAGTCAGAAGATGTGGGTTTGAATTTCAGCTACTACTTACATTAATAGTAACAGTGTGATTTGGGGAGGAGCCCTCCCTTTTGTATCCATGACAATTTTCCACCGAATTATCAACTTGTACAATTTTCAGAAGTATTCTGGGAATTGAAAGAAATGAGATTTTCCCCCTTGATTCTTGGGCATTAAGTGGAATTTAGTTTTATGATGTGTCTCTTTTTTTAACTTCTATGCCACCCTACTTTGGAAATAGTTTACAATTGCTTTCTGAGTACTTCATGATGAACCTGTTGTCATGTAATTTTAGAGATCGAAAACCATAAAGATCATCCATTCCAGTCCCTCTTTATAGATGAGACTGATGCTGAGAAAAATGGAGCAACTTGTTCAAGATCATTTAAGTAATACAGTGGCTCTCAACCTTGGCCAGACTTTGAAATCAGCTGTAAAGCTTTTATAAAATATTGATGTCCAGACCCACACTCAGAAATTATGTTTTAATTGGTCTTTATAAAGCTCCCTCAAGTGATTATAATGAAACATTAGCCACTTTTAAAGTAAATAATTTGCTTTTTGACATTCACATTTAACTTAACTTTTTATCATTGTAGACAAGACCACCTTATTTCTTAAACCTTTTAGATTAGAGAGTTTTTCTTTACTCTGTGGGATATAAACCCATAAACTTTATAATGAGAATCATAGTTTCTGCTTTTGAAACATTTATTTTGAATGGATTTGTAAAGTCAACTAAGAAAGTCTTATAAGGAAAAAAAAAACCTGTGTGACAGATGGTAAAACAGTTTATACTTAACCATATCTAATAGTATGGGTTATCAATAGAATTTTTTTTACATAATATTATGAAGACATGATCTTTTAAGTTTTTGGAATCAATAATATGTATAAAATTTTTATATTGCATCATTTGTTCAGATTCTGGATTTTCCTTTGTTTAGATTTTTTTCAAATATTTTAAAATTTTTCTCATAGGTGAGAGCACTGAAAGAGAAGATTGAATCCGAAAAGGGTAAAGATGCCTTTCCTGTAGCAGGTCAAAAGTTAATTTATGCAGGTATGAATTAAGTACTGAAATTAACATGCCATTTTCATGTGTCCTCTGATATTTTAGTTTTAGAAATTGCCATCTTAAGAATTGTAGCATCTACAAATTAATTCTGTCAGAAACATTGTAGAGATAAAAGCAGAGAATGAACAGTCATTTGAATGTTATTTTATTAATATTCAGTCCTCTATTTTTCACATTTGCTTTATGTATTTCTCCATCCAGTGATACTAGTTTTGCTTGTTAGCTTTTTCTTTTGTAAGCATTGTGTAACTGGCTGTATTTGTTGTGCTTTGTTTTTTGAATTAAAAAATTTTATTGAATTACTTTGTGTGACATTGTTTAAGTGTAAAGTGTACAAAGTGTTAACTCTGATACATATTGTAATATGATTGCTGTTGTAGTGGTGTTTACCACATTACAGAATTAGCAATATTATTGTGTGTATTCATTATACTGTGCATTGGATCTCTATGGCTTATAATACTCATTACAAGTTTGTACTCTTAAACACTATTACTCTTATCTCCCCCATGCCCCAAACCCTTGGTAACCACCAAGGTAAAATAACCTTTTTTTTTTTTAAAGTTCAGAGTTTTAAATTCCACATACATTTCCACATATAAGTGATATCATACTGTGCTTGACTTATCTTGCTTAGCTTAATGTTCACAAGGTCCATTCATGTTGTTGCAGATAGGAAGTTACTGTCTTTCTCGTGGTTGAGTAATATTGTATATACCCAAAGAAGTGAAAACAGGATTTTGACAAGACATATACACTCCCATGTCTATAGCAGCACTATTCACAATAGCTAAGATACGGAAACAATCCAAAATGGTCATCAAGGGATGAATGAATAAAAAAGACATAACTCATGCACACCATGGGTCATATGGTGGATCTGTTTCTCCATATTCTCCATAGTGGTTGGACCAATTTACATTCCCACCAACAGTGTATAAAGATTCTTTTTTCACCATGACTTCACCAGCCCCTCTTGTCTCTTTGATGAAGCTATTCTAACATGTAAGGTAGTATCTTGTTTTGATTTACATTTCCCTGATGTTTAGTGATGTTGAGCATCTTTTCATCTGTCTGTTGACCATTTCCTCGTTCTCTTTGGAGAAATGTTGATTTATATTTAATCTGCCAGTTTTTAAACAGATTGTTTGGGTTTTTTGTTATTGAGTTCTTTGTGTGTTTTGGATATTAGCCACATAACTGACACATGGTTTTCGAAATTTTTCTCCCATTCTATAGAATTCTTTTCATTTTGTTAATTGTTTATTTTGCTATGCAGAAGTTTTTGAGTTTGATGTAGTCCATTTGTCAAATTGTGTGTGTGTGTGCTTTCTTCGTAATACTCAAAAAATTGTTGGCAAAGCCACAATTGCTGGCTTTCTTCCCTACGTTTTCTTTCAGGAGTTTTATGATAACAGTCCTTATGTTTAAGTCTTTGATCCATTCCAAGTTAATCATTGTGAGTGGTACAAGATAAGGGTCCAATTTTATTGTTCTGCATGTGTTTTCTTTAGTTTTCCCATCAAACTGAGCATCTTTTATAATCTGTTGAAATGTTATTTTATGTTTTGGCTATGGTAGGTCTTAGTTGTGGTGCGTGGGCTTTCTCTGGTTGTCGGGAGCAGGGGCTGTTGTTCCTCGTGGTGTGTGGGCTTCTCACTGCAGTGGCTTCCCTTGTTGTGGAGAACAGACTTTAGGCACACGGGCTTCAGTAGTTGCAGCACTTGGGCTCGGTAGTTGCGGCTTGCAGGCTTGGTTGTTCCGTGGCATGTCGGATCATCTGGGAACAGGGATCGAACCAGTGTCTCGTGCATTGAAAGGTGGATTCTTAACCACTGGACCACCAGGGAATCCACAAGTTTATCTGTTTTTAAATAAAATACCAAAATTGACTGAAGAATATAGAAAATCTTAACGTCAAAAGACACTACAATAAGTGACGGGAAAAAAAGATTAATATTCAGATTATATAAAGAGCTCTTGACAAATCAATAGGGAAAAGGATGACCCAATTAAAAAGCAACAAAGGATATGAATAGGAAGTTGCAAATTAACTAGCCTCACTAGTAACCAGGAAAATGTATGTTAAAAATAGACTTAATAGGTGAATTTTGTGGAGAAAATTCTGTGTTCTTTAGAAGAAATACTGAGCACTTTGATTGTGGATGTCAGTAAGGTAGATCTTGACCTACCCCTGAATTCTTGTCTGTTTTTAGATAGAGATTTTGTAGTACTTTCTTAACTGAGGTAGTTTAGAGGAAACACCAGCCCTGTGATGAGGACTCAGAAGCCTGAAGAGGCATAAGTAGTTGGTGGCAGATATAAAACTAGAATTTCTGGTTCCTACTCTTGGCCTGTTTTTTTTCATTCCTGTGCAGAGACACTATTCTCTTTTGTCTTAATGGTTGCAGCTTTTGATTCAATAACTTTAAAAATGGAAAACTAATTTCAAGGAAAAGGAAGCCTGAAGGAGTCCTGACCTTACATCTGTCATTTTGCATGACCAAAGTCTTATATAGTCCATGTGGTTTACTCAGTTCTGTATCTTGCCATTTCTGTGTACCAAGTCATTATAAGTATCTTACTTTTTATGGCATTGAAACATTTCTGTGTTTCAGGTATCCAGTATTTGTGGGAGTAAGAAGTTCTTTTCTCCTTCCATCAAGAGGGTTTATAGGTTATTCCCAGGCCGGGTTGGGGGTGGATCTTTGAGCATCTCAAAATTGAATTTTATTTATTTTCATGATCTCCCGTTTCTCAGGACCAAGTTAATATCTCCTTACCCAGCAAGTCTTTTTTATTATAAATAATTTTTAAGACGTGCCTGGGATTCAGTTATCTACAGACAACGTATGTGTTTGCTGTCTTTTAGTCAAATGCTCATGCCTTCTTAACTAATCTTGTATCCATTTATGTTTATCTTGGCTGATTGGTTAATGTTTTTCTTTGGGGAAAGTTTTAATTGATAAAATTAATGTTTGATTGTTTTCACCTCAGTGTAAGACAGTTTATGGTGCCTTTAATAATATGTTTTTTTCTTAATGTACTAGGCAAAATCCTCAATGATGATACTGCTCTAAAAGAATATAAAATTGATGAGAAAAACTTCGTGGTAGTTATGGTGACAAAAGTAAGTTTCAGCCTCCTTGTATATATCTATCCATGTGAGTTTAAAAAAAAAAAGATCCCAAGTCTTTCTTCACACTTAATTTTTAAGTGAAAACAGTATCTATACATCCATAGTGGCATGCACTTAATAGTTATTAAACATGTTAACAGTTTGCTTTGAGTCAACCATAAAGTTAATAGTTTTATGTATTTGTAGTTTGAGCATAATTTTAAATATGTTGAAACAGTTGATATATGAAATGTCATGTTAAACATTATTAGGTATTGTTGGATTAGTAAAAAGCACAGATTACGTAGAGAATGTGATTCTTGTTTCTTATTTTACAGTTTTTATTAAGAATGCCTTAAAAGTACTTGGCTAAATGAGGTACTAGACCTAACAAATTTCTCAAGGCCAAAAAGGCTTATAGACTAATAAAAGTTTCAGTGATATTTTTTAGTCAATAAGATAGATTTTTAGAAACTAGAAAAAGGGAAAGACAGAAAGACAGATAAATATGCAGTAGAGCATTAAGACAAATAGAGGAGTGGTGGTACTTGTGACGCCCATTTTTAAGATTGAATTATGGTCTAAATTCCGAACTCCTAATAATCTAACAAGAATAATGTTACTTGTAGCACCCAAACTAAATTTAAATAGGTAATTGGAAACCAGTTTGTCAAAGACTTTTTAAGTCTCAAAGTAATATATGCAGTAGAAAATGAGTTGAACAAACGAATTTTAATTACTGCATACTTTCGTAGTGAGAAACAAAAAACAGGTAAACATTTCATATGTATTGGGATTAATTTTTAAGTGTATGGCTCCTTGGCATTAAATACATTCACATTGTATTTATCGTCACCACCATCCATTTCTAAAACTTTTTTCATTTTCCCAAACGGAAACTCTCTACCTATTAAAGAGTAAATACCCATGCTGTGCCCCAGCCCAGCACGACTGTTAACCTTTTCTGTCTGTGTATTTGACTACGCTTTATACCTCATATAAGTGAAATCATACAGTATTTTTCCTTTTATGACTTGTTTATTAATATTTTCCTTCATTAAATGTCTTCAGGGTTTGTACATACTGTAGCATGTGCCAGAATTTGTCCTTTTTAGGGCTGAATAATATTCCCTCATTCAATTTTATCATACATAGTATGTCTGGTAGCCACAGACATTTGGGTATGTATTTGTTATGACCTTATTTCCTTAGTATTATGGTAACCTTGACTGTTAAGAACATAACCAAGAGTTAAGCAGGCTGGGTCTCAGAATAGGTGCATGTGTTTGAAAAACAGCTACTGGGAGCCAAGCAGATGCTTATTTTACATAGGCCAGCTTTTAGAATGGGAGGAAGACCACTACAGGTGAACATTTTGGAAGCAGTGAGAAAGTCCGTTATTACAAAGAAGAGAGAAAAAACTACTAATATCAAAAGTTAAGCGGAGGACCTTTGAAAAGCAGATAGGTTTGGTACTGTTTAGAGTGAGGTTTAAAAGCTCTTTATGGCAACAGAGACCTTGAGGACATGGTATATTATAGTATTATATTGATCACTATATATAATATATAATTATTATATATATTACATATATAACTATAATATATAAAATATATAGTTATATAATATATGTATGACCTTGAGGACATGATATATTATAGTATTATATTGATCACTATATATATATAATATATAACTATATGTAACTAATATATATATAATCACAGTATTATATTGATCTTAAGGGAAATAGTAAATGGGCATAATGCATTTAAATTACGTTCTTATCTAGTTAGAGTTCTAGAACATTAATAATTTGCAGGGAATTATGTTGGCAGTAAAAATTACAGAGCCAAATTCAAGACTCTTAATACAGGCAAAGGAGGGAGCAAATGCTACATCCCACCCCCTACCTTGCACAAGACATTTTTTCCCAATATGCTCTATACTAGCTCAATTAGAATCAGACACAAATCCACTCATTTACAGTTTGTTGATTTATACTTGGGGCAGTTATGTTGAATTTTAATCTCATCTTCCAGCAAATCAGTTACCTTTTTACCTTAAGAAAGTTATGAACTAAGTAGGTCATGAGCATTGGTAGGCCTTCGGAGAAAAATAAAACTCATATAGTATGATTTTTACTCATATGTAACTGCTTTTTGCTTGGTGGGGATACTTATGGCTCTGATTTTAGTTCAGAAAGTGCTGAGCATGCAGTTACAACTTTGTTTGGCCTCTGTTTAACTAATGTTAGTCTCTTTGTACTTAAACCCATTGGCTTCTGGGCAACATTGGGATTTTCTTCCCTCTTCTAAAATACAGCAGATTATCTGGCATGTTCATTAACCATACTTCTGTTTATGCTTTAATTTCAAGGAAGTTTTCATAATGCTTTCAAATGACAATAAATACTTTGAAGTTGTAACCAAGAAACTTCAGTTATGAAGTTTGGGCGGTGAATTGTGTGTTTCTTGTATTTATTTATTTAGGATACACACATTCTTTATGTTTTAAAATATTTGCTTTTTCGGTTCTTTTTCATAATGATCCTAAGACTGGAACCATTGGCTAGAACTAATGGAGATTGATAGTTGACATACATGCTCTTATCAGCTTTGAAAGTGTAACATAAATAAGGATTCAGATTGCTGCTGTTGATCACTCATTAGGTCACCTTACGAAGTTGTTTTCAATCTACAAATTTGTATTAGTATTGTTATGTTTGTTTATAGCATCCAGAGGTCAGGTGATAATGTAGTATTTTATCATAATGCATGGTTTTGCTTTGTAATGTGTTTAGCCCAAAGCAGTGACAACACCAGCACCAGCTACGACTCAGCAATCAAATTCTGCCACCACTACCACAGTTAGTTCCTCCACAGCACCAGCTGTGACTCAGGCCCCAACCCCTGCCCCCACTGTGGCTCCCACTCCCACACCTGCATCTGTGACTCCAGCATCAACGATAGCATCTTCTGAACCTGCACCTGCCAGTGCGACGAAACAAGAGAAGCCTGCAGAGAGGCCAGTAGAAACAGCAGTGGCCACTACCCCAACCTCAACTGACAGGTAAGAACTGGACTCCAGGAAATTGCGTAGGAGTATGTTCATAACAGTTACTTCATGCATGTATTTATTTTGATTATTGTGTGGATCAAACAGACTTTCTATCTAAACTTTGAACTCTGACTAAAATAGTATGCTTTTTATGTCTGTTTAAATTTCCATAATCTGGATTTTTTTTTTCTCCCAGGGAGAAAGGAAAAAAGCTTTTGTATAGAAAAGTTAGGAAATTCAAATGATGCAACAGAATAAGAATTATAAAATAACCTGACAGTATATTATAGCTTGACGTATAAACAACTTGACATTGTTCCCCAATCATTATTTGTTGTATATTATTTTACCATTGTCACATCTGTCATCAACATCTTTCCATATCAGTAAGTTTTTCCAGTTGCTACATAGTATTGTGTTCAGGTCTGACATGTGTTTGGCCCTAACCTTAGAAAAGAAATTAACATCTTTGGATTTTTCCTCATCTGTAAAATGTGGATGGCAGTGAAAACTACATATTGCAGTGCAAATTCCACTCCTTGATATCTACTGTAGAGAAACCAAACTTGTGCACAGGGACTGTATTGCTTGTAATTGAGGACAAAGGGAACTAACTTAAATTCCATTAGGAAGAGCATGGCGTTCAGAAAACTAAGATCATGGCATCTGGTCCCATTACTTCATGGGAAATAGATGGGGAAACAGTGGAAACAGTGTAAGACTTTATTTTTGGGGGCTCCAGAATCACTGCTGATGGTGTTTGCAGCCATGAAATTAAAAGACACTTACTCCTTGGAAGGATGGTTATGACCAACCTAGATAGCATATTTAAAAGCAGAGACATTACTTTGCCAACAAAGGTCCATCTAGTAGGGCTATGGTTTTTCCAGTGGTCATGTATGGATGTGAGAGTTGGACGGTGAAGAAAGCTGAGCGCCGCAGAATTGATGCTTTTGAACTGTGGTGTTGGAGAAGACTCTTGAGAGTCCCTTGGACTGCAAGGAGATCCAACCGGTCCATCCTAAAGGAAATCAGTCCTGGGTGTTCATTGGAAGGACTGATGTTGAAGCTGAAACTCCAATACTTTGGCCACCTCATGTGAAGAGTTGACTCATTGGAAAAGACCCTAATGCTGGGAAGGATTGGGGGCAGGAGGAGAAGGGGACGACAGATGATGAGATGGTTGGATGGCATCACTGACTCGATGGACATGGGTTTGGGTGGGGAGTTGGTGATGGACAGGGAGGCCTGGCGTGCTGCGATTCATGGGGTCGCAAAGAGTCAGACACAACTGAGTGACTGAACTGAACTGAAGAGCATGACTCGACTTTTTATTTGTTCATATTAGAGAACTGTGCTTAATTCATATTGAGTGATAGTTGCTCAGTCATGTCCAACTCTTTGCGACCCCATGAATTATAGCCTGCCAGGCTCCTCTGTCCATGGAATTCTCCATAGTCTGGTTGTAAATAGGCAGCATCAACATTACTGGTAGTTACTTTGAAATTGATTCTTAGGCTTCACCCCAGACCTCTATACATTAGGAATTCTTTACTCGTGGGTCCTAGAAGTCTGTTTTTTAACAAGCTCTACTAGTGAATTCTAGTAGAGTCCCCTAGGGAGATAGTGAAAGACAGGGAAGCCTGGCATGCCGCAGTCCATGGGGTCTCAAAGAGTCAGATACGACTTGAACAACTAAACAGTAACACTGGTGAATTCTTATGCTTCTTAAAGTTTAAGAAACTCTAATATCAGTACTGTAGGCCAGGTAAAGTATGTAGTATATATGTATATTAAATAAATGTGGTTTAAAGGCTTTGTTATCAAGTGAAAAGAAGCAGATTGCAATAGAGTCAGTAACCATAAACCAAACAAAAACCACATGACAGCATTGACATTTTCTGCAGGCAAGCATGTTAACGTGTAAAGAAACAGCAGCAGAGGGACTAACTGATAGAATGGTTTCCTCTGGGGAAGGGGAGGAGTGTTGAGGCAGAATCAAGATTTGAATGGTGGTTAAACGGTATCTCAGTGTTATCTGTAAGGTTTAAAAAGAGAAAAGTGCAAAAATAGCACAAATTGTTCTATAAAAGAACAGTAATGAATGGTCTAATTAATTCTGCCAGATAATAAAATGTATTATGCATGGTAGTGATTGCAAATTTAGAATGGCTCTTATTAGAACGGCTGCTTAGTGAAATGGTGGTCTAGAAACAGACCAATATACATACAGGGACTTAATATATAATTTCAGACCACTCTGGGAAATGCTGTTGGCGTAAATGTCTAGCCACCTAGAGGTCATCTTATAAAAATAAGTTTTAGGGACTTCCCTTGTGGTTTAGTTGTAACGGCTCGGCAAGCAGCATGGGTTCAATTAACTGGTGGGGGAACTAAGATCTCATGTGCTGCACAGTGTGGCCCAAAGAAAAAAGAGTAAATAAATTTTAAATAGAGAAAGATTTAATGTAGAAGTGAAATCATAAACTAGAGGAGAACATGGGAAAAACAATCTTAACGCAAAAAAGTCATGAAAGAAATGATTAATTAATTTGAGTACAAAAAGAATTTAAAGATTGGAAACCAAACAGATTCTTATTAGTTTGATTTGATCAATTAAATGGAAAGTCATGCCTCTCTGGGAAAAATTGAGGCAATTGTAGTTTTTCTGACATGCAATTATTCCAAAACACAACAGTAAGACACAAGTCACTATATAGAAACTAGTAGTAGTGGTCGTTTCTGGGTAGGGGTCCAGGGCGGGAGAGTTTTTTTTCATATATATACATATATGTGTGTGTGTGTGTGTGTGTGTGTGTGTGTATATATATGTAGTGTTGAACTATAGTTCAAAAACTTCATTTTGAAGTTTTGCCTTCTACACATTAGTTAATGAAGGTACGTTAAAAATTATACCAAATGATTGTTTTACACTTACCAATCATGTTGAGTGTTAAGATGCCAGGCACTTGGCAGCAGTAACCCTGGCCACAGCACCCGGGGATACAAGGATACTATTGCTAGACCTCATTGTGTTGGGGAAGAACTGACTGAAGCTTACAAAGTAATTTATGAATTCAAAGTTAGGTATGTCCGTTGTCTTGCTATGCTGTAGGGTTTTCTCAGAACTGAAATCTACTGAGCTTCGTTTGTAAAATTGGGACACAGGTATATGTGTGTATTGTGTTTGTGTATGTTGTAATTTAAATTGCTAACTGTTGTCTTTACCAGTTTTGTAAACCTCATTTTTCTTTGGCCTTCTCTTTCTGGTCTTTGTGTCTACTTTGTTTTCTAGACTCATCTTCTTCAATTGCCTAACAAAAACTTAGTCCTTTTGTTTTTTTAATATATTTGAGAGATCAGGATATGCCTTCTCTGCTTTTTTTTTTTGTAATATTATTTGGCTGCACGAAGTCTTAGTTGTGGCATGTAGGATCTAGTTCCCTGACAGGGATCAAACCCAGGCCCCTTGCATTGGGAGCATGGAGTCTTAGCCACTGGGCCACCAAGGAAGTCCCACGAAAACTTAGTCCTTTTAAACTGGTTTAGAACTTGGTTATAGCTCGGGTCTATCCCTCCTCTGCATTTTTTTTTGTACTATGTTCCTTGTTTGAATACTATCTTGCAGTTTCTGTGTTCAGAACTTAACTATAAGATCTAAGTGAAATTCTACTATATAAAGACTTCCCAGGCCTTTCCAGCTAAATACAGTTTCTACATGTGCTGTTCATCATGTACAGCTTTTGGTGTTTCTTTGACTGTGATTTGACTTAAACAGATTATTTAACTTTTGTAAGTTCTTTAAATGATGGATTTGCAGAACAGAAGAGTATTAAAATTCTTCCCAAGCTGTAAATGTTATGGATAAAGCTTTGGGTTTTAATCTGGAAGCCCTTTTAAACACTGTAGCCAGACTTATACATTTAATTAAAATCAAAGAGTCTGTACAAATTGGACAGCTACTAAGCTTTAAGGTAAATTTTACATACTTTCTGATACATGATTTTCTGAAAACATTTTGCAGTACATCAGGTGATTCTTCTCGGTCAAACCTTTTTGAAGATGCAACAAGTGCACTTGGTAAGTATCTACACGGTAAATTAGTTTATAAGAGGAAAGAGGTTTCGTTTCTCTAGATCATCAAAGTATTCATTTTCTTTTTTTTTTGAAAATGTTCATTTTCATGGTTGCTTATAGTCATGTAGTTAAATGATTTAGATAATTGGTGTTACTGAAGACTTTGTAAATTAATATTCTATCTATTGAGTCATTTAAATTGTGCTGTAAGAGTTAAGCATACTTCTTTCCTTAAAGCAGATATATTTTCCATTTTCCAGATATGGGTTTTAAAATGAAATTTAATCTGTGTATAGGTTTATTATGAAGTGTCTTTGAAATGAGTATAAGATGTTACTAAATCTGCCTCACATTTCATCTTTATTCACCTCCAGCCTTTATTCCAAGTTGTAGCCCTGTAGGTCCCCATCTGCATCTTGTTGCTTGTATTGTACTTACAGTGAAAATGCCTTTTTATCCTGACTTTTTACGTGTTGAGTAATGTCTTTCCATCTTCCCTTCACGCTTATATCTGTCGAAATCAGTTTGGGGTTTTTTGCCCATTTTCCCATTGTAGCTGTCCCTGGTACCGTGCCTGCTGTAAGTGCTCATTATTGGTCTGTTAGCTGGCAACCCCATTCCTGCCCTTTGGTACTCTTCTATACTATAGGAAATGGTAGGGAGGTGGAAGACTGGGAGCAGGTGGGAATGGCAGCTTCAATAGAGGATGGGCTTCTGGATTCCCTGTGTAGCTGCTGCAGCAGCAAGGTTCCAACAGCAGTAGTATCACATAAGATATGGGGTTGGCCCTCTGACCTAATTGAGCTTGAACTCTGTGATGCCCTGATTGCTATGAAAAAGCTGGCTAGTTGCCCATAGCACGTAGGTGCAAAATAGTTGTTTAATCAACCTATGAGGACTTTTTTCTGGGATTATTCTGCTCCCATATATGAGTTTAGTGTCCAGCAAGCAGGAAAACAGAAATCACTCTTAATTTCAAACAGTAAAAGCTTAATCTTAGGAAATTGTTACAAAGGTTCTGGAACAGCTCAAGATTACCCAGGGATGTGTAAAATGCTCTGAGGCCTCAGAGCTGGAACCAGCCTGCACATCCCCCTGATGCTGTTGGAGGCTCTGGCTGTCGCTGTTACGCTTCAGTTTGGATGCATTGATGCTGCCTGGCAGGAGCTCAGGAATGCACAGCTCTAGTTGCTTCTGCTGTGGTCTCTGGTGGTGATGTCTTACCTTTTACATCTGCATCTCTTAGAACTGCCGTTATGGTCTCCGGATCCCTTTACCCTTTAATCTTTAATTTATCCCGTCTTTATGTTGATACCCTGCTTCTTTAAATGTTTCTTTGGCTTCTGTGACACCTCTCTCTTCTTGAACTGTATCTCTGATTGTTCCTTCCTCAGGCTTCCTGGTTAATTCTTTCTATCTTACCTGGCCCTTAAATGTATTGGTTTTTTTCTAGGGTTCTGCTCTCGGTCATAGTTCAAAGTTCAGACCATGGGAATAGTAAATACCACCCATACACAGTTGACCCGTGAATAACACAGGGGTTAGGGCCATCAACTCTGTGTAGTCAAAAATCCATCTATAACTTTACAGTCAGTCCTCTATCCATGGTTTTGCATCTGCAGATTCAACCAGTCATGGATCATATAGAAGTATACTAGGAATGCAGTTATCCAATTATTTGTGGACCTACACAGTTCAAACCTACATTGTTCAAGGGTCAACTGTACTTTTAAGGATTCTCAGTTAAAACTCCAGGACGTATATCCTTCTGACTTCCAAGACTCATTCTTTAAGCTGCCAGCTGGAAAACCTATAACCTCCATAAACTCCTTAGATTCAAAATTGACAAATTTTTTATTCTTCCATCTGATTCTTCTCTTTTGTTCCTTTCTTGCTTCCATCATTGTCCACGCTCTACCAAAGTATTAGCATCAACCTTGACCTCTTCTTCTCTTGACCAGTGAGACTAGGAGTCCTATTGATCTCTGTCCTAAAGTCTCTGGAATCTTTGTTTCTACTACCACTGAATTGCCTCAGCTCACATCCCTACCTTCCTGATGCTCTGGTATTACTCTCTTAACTGGTCTATTCCTTACCACAGCGGAGTTTCAAAAAGGCAGGTTCTAATGAGGTCATTGTTCCTTTTGCAACACCTCCTATCCTAGATGATAAGTTCAGAATTCATTCTTTTTTTTTTTTTTTAATAAATTTATTTATTTTAGTTGGGGGCTAATTACTTTACAATATTGTAATAGTTTTTGCCATACATTGACATGAATCAGCCATGGGTTTACATGTGTTCCCCTTCCTGGACCCCCCACCCACCTCCCTCCCCATCCCATCCTTCTGGATCATCCCATTGCCCCGGCCCTGAGCCCTTGTCACATGCATCGAACATGGAATGGTGTTCTGTTTCACATATGATAATATACATGTTTCAATGCTATTCTCCCAGAACGTCCCACCCTCACCTTCTCCCTCAGAGTCCATAAAATTGTTCCATGCATCTGTGTCTCTTATTCTGTCTCGCATATAGGGTTATCGTTACCATCTTTCAAATTCCATATATATGCATTAGTATACTGTATTGTTGTTTTTCTTTCTGGCTTACTTCACTCTGTATAATGGGCTCCAGTTTCATCCATCTCAGTTCATTCTTAAGCACATTTTCTTCATCACTATTTCTTCTTCTTCTGTCTCATTAGCTCTGTCTGATGTTGTCCATTGTCACTAATTTTCCTAGGAGTCATTTCCCTTGTACATTTAGGATCTAAAATGTACCCAGCCTGCATGTAGACACTTCTATTTGAGTTTATATAACTTGACTAATTAGGAGGCTTGGCATTAACCATTAGATGTGGGAGCTCTAGGGTCTAGACAGCTTGTGTTTGTGTCTCTGTACCATGGCTTAATAGCCATTGGTCAAATTGTTAATCTTTCTGATAAGCCTCAGCCTTATTATAGAGTTCTTGTGAGAATTGAGTGAGAAAAACACTATGTTAAAATAGTATAGTTCTGATACTCCACAGCACTTAATTTTATTATTGATACTGTTTTCTGTATCTGAGAACTAGATTACTGAAAGTATATTGACACTTCAGTGCTTTATGCTAGAATTGTATTAGTGGGTAATTTAAAAGTTGAAATAGCTTAAGTATTTAGGGAAAAGTCATTAAACAAGATACCAAATGTTTAATTTGCTCAGTGATACTTAGTTTTTTAAGCCATACTTTCATAGCTGTTAGAACTTGATTGAAAATTTTGCCATCAACAAAGTAAAAAGACAGCTTATGGAATGGCAAGAAAATACTTGCAGCCATGTATATGTATATGATAGGTCAACATCCTTGGTACATAAAGAACTCATACAACTCATATATATGTATATGATAGGTCAACATCCTTGGTACATAAAGAACTCATACAACTCAATAGTAAAAAAAAAAAAATGGGCAAAGGACTTGAATAGATATTTCTCCAAAGAAGATATACAAAAGTCCAACATAAATATTAAAAGATGCTCATCATCACTAGATGTTAGGAAAACTTGCTTTAAATCAGAGTGTTGTCTGACATTTCCGTAAAGAGTGAGTCGAGGTTGGAGAGATCTCTGGGTAATTACTTACAGAGATAATTGTACCATTTTATATGGTATGAGACATTCTGACTTTCTCGCTTCCAACCTCTTTTTCCCCTCTGCTTTGATAATAAAAGGTGTCAAAGGAAAACAACTTATTACAGCACAATTGATTACTTGAAATGTCCCGGTTTCTTGCTTTCAAATATCAGTTCATTTATCTCCTCTTCCAGGTTGCCAGCCTCATCTTCCTAATTCTGTTACGTTTGTGTTACCTTTGTGCTTGATATTTTTATTATGTGTTTAACATACTGTATTAGTTTTCCATTGCTGCTCTGTATCACAGCTTAGTGGTATAACACAACACATTTATTATCTTACTGTAGTACTGTAGGCTAGAAGTCTGACGTGGAGCTCACTGGACTAAAATAAAGGGACTAAATCATTGGGCTAAAATCAAAGCTGCATTCCTTTTTGGAGACTCTAGGGGAGAATTTGTTCTGTGTTCTTTCCAACTTCTAAGAGACTGACCACATACCTTGGCCATAGCTCCTTCCTCTGTGATCAAAGAAGCACATAGCATCTCTGCCCCTGCTGTTTTCTCTAACTTGCCCCCACTTATTTCTCTGACCCTCTTCATCTGCTTCCCTCCTGCTTTTATGGACCCTTATCATTACATTGGACCCACCCAGGTAATCCAGGATAATTTCCCTAGCTTAAAGTCAGCTGATTAGCAACCTCAGTTCCCTTTTGCCTTGTAACCTAACTTATTTATAGTTTCTAGGATGGGAAGAGGTGGGTTATTCTACCTCCCACATGTATGTTGTAGCAGTTGTATGTGTGTTTTACTTACTCATCGTTGCATTCCTAACATTGTAGTGTCTGACAGTGTATACATACATACACATTGAAATTATGTGGAGAATGTTTGTTTATTAAATTTTCTTTCTCTTTTCCTCTTTCCCTTCTTCCGTCCACACACACATCTTTTTTTAGTGACAGGTCAGTCTTACGAGAATATGGTAACTGAGATCATGTCAATGGGCTATGAACGAGAGCAAGTAATTGCAGCCCTGAGAGCCAGTTTCAACAACCCTGACAGAGCAGTGGAGTATCTCTTAATGGTGAGAAACATTTTGCTTTCTTTGCTCTAGTTGTTTAAGAATGAAATCTCAAAGAAACAGAAATTTTAAACAATAGCAGTTCATAAGATAATGATGATGTATGCTAATTTGCATAGTGCTTTTATTGGGTTGGTTTAATTAATACTTTCATTGACTTTTATTGGGTTTTCAAAAAGTTCTTTTGGGGTTTTCCTTTACGTCTTAGGGAAAAATCACAGCAAACTTTTTGGTCAACCCAGTATTTTTCTTAGTGCATTAACATTTTCTGTTAATAAAGAATAACCTCTTCTAAAAGATTGTGATAAGACTTTGAATCCGAAAATGTGATTAAGTGGATTTTAAAATTGGCTATCCGCTTGGAGTAGTAGTGTCTAACCCAGTTAACCATCCTCTGAGGATGAGAGCTGTGTGTTAGAGGGCTAGGGGTGGGGCAGGTTTTAAAACTAATTGAATCCAACATTTTAGTAGCTTTTTTGCCTGCCAAACATGATCCTGGATGTACTATGTAGAGTGAAAGTTTCAAGTTGGAAGTCCAAGTCAAATTTTGTACTATGTAAATTTTTGTAATTAGTTGCTAGCGTTTAAAAATTGGAAGATTTTGCTGAAAAGTTCAGATAATCTGATTTATCTGGACAGTTCAGCTCCCAGATTTTCACAAGGGTTTAGGGAAAATTTTAGGTTGTAGACCTCCTCTACTAATAAAAGTTTTTAAGAAATAGATTGTTATGGGCATGGACTGAAACCCTTGATATTTATGACAGTGAATATCTGTTTTACAGATGTGACATAAACCAAAAGCAAAGCGTAAAAGTTTGCAATAATATTGGATTAATTTTTTAGTCTTAAGGTTTTATCCTATAATTGTCTTTGGTGTGTTAGAATATTATCAAAAGTCTGAATTACCCTAAACATCATCTCAGATCCTAACTCCTTGGAGAAAACCGTCCACAGTTCAGTCCATTCCCTTGTTTCTAGTTGTGCTTCTGGTAAAAACTCCTTTTCAGAGAGTAGTTTCAGAAGAGTCCCCGTCGTGAGCAGATAACTGCTTCTCCTCCGGTCATTTCCTGCTTACTGGCATGAGGTTCAGAAAATCTTAATATATCATATCTTTTGAATTCTTTTTCCCATTGTCCTCTTGAAAGTTTGTAAAATACTGACAGTTCATTTAATTATCAGTTTGAAATTGAGGAATCATACTGGATTGATAGTTATTGTGGATCTGTTTATGGTGGCAATAAACCTCATTCCTCCCCCAAAAAACGTGTATTACATAAAAACATGGCCTTTCCTTTTATAGAACGGCTTTAATTTATACCTGATTTTGGAATTCTGCATAATTTTAATGGTGTCATCAAATATTTTGACTCAATAGATTTGAAATTTTGAGGTTTAAAAAAATGAATTACTATTTTCACAGTTGCTACTCTTTAGCATCAAATGCAAGTGAATAGATGAGAGGTTCATGAAACTGTTATCCTTTACTTTCAATTGAAGCAAGGATCTGTTTTGATGCTTTTAACTGTTGCTAGTTTTTGATGAATCTATATGAGTGAAAGTGTATAGAAAGAAGAAGAAATGATCTAACAAAAAGCTAAATACTGTGTGTGAGAATTTGAGGTAGATCTGTAGCAGTGGTGATTAACTTTTTACTTTAACTAACTTGTTTGAGAATTTGATGGAGGCTTTTGGACCCTCGATCTGTATATAGTTTGTCCACACTTGATAGCTCCTCATTTAAGGGTTTGAATTGGTGGGTGGTTCACAGTGCCTAGAGGGAGCATCTAATATAGCAGTTATTATCCTACTATTTATTGTCCTTCATTCTTTATATGGTTATGATTTTGGCTTCTGATTTACTGGGAAATGGAAGTGATTACGATTACCATCTCATATTCATATACAATATTCTCTCCTCTATGCTCCTTCTAAAACCTATAAAGATTACATAAAGATTTGATAAGCTATATATGAGAAGTCTTATAAATCATTTTTATCAAAATAGGGTATTCTAAAAATCTTAGTGCAGTTTTAAGTTATAATAACTTCAGAAGATAAACGCCACAAACTTAGAAAAATTATCACCCAAAACGTAAAGGTTCTTTTATACCTATTTGCTTTTTTCTTTCTTCCTTTGGGCTATAGCACACGGCTTGTGGGATTTTAGTTTCCTGACCAGGGATTGAACCCATGCCCTTCGCAGTGAAAGTGCAGAGTCTTAACCACTGAACTAAAAAGTCAGATATGTCTTAATAAGATTTTTGTTGATATTTTGAAAATTTAAATAATTAGCTTTTTAATGTTAGTATTATATGCAAGTTTAAGTGTCTTTGTACCATTAGCCACATTTCAAGGTCTCAGTAGCTGCTTGTGGCTAATGGATATTTTTATTGGACAACATAAATATAGAGGTGTTCCATAATGAAAAGTTCTGTTGGGCAGTGCTGCTGTATTTAATAGCAATATGGATTCATCCATACCACATTGAGGCCATTTCTAATCTTGAATATGTGCAGATTTTGTCTTTATCCTTTACTTTGAATTGAAGCAGACATCTGTTTGATGCTTTTAGAAATTAGACAAGGATATTGAATAGACTTATAAAGTCTCTTACTCTGTGTAATATTTAACTCACTTTGAATGATGAACTATTCTAAAGCTTGGAAATTGCGTTACAGGGAATTCCTGGAGATAGAGAAAGTCAGGCTGTGGTTGACCCCCCTCCAGCAGCTAGTACTGGGGCTCCTCAGTCTTCAGTGGCTGCAGCTGCAGCAACTACAACAGCAACAACTACAACAACAAGTTCTGGAGGTAAAGTGGAATCTTTTGATGGGGAAGAAATGGCTATGAATCTTCAGTGTAAAATAATTTAACCTGAAATACTTTTGAGGTGAGGTTCATTCTCAGAGCATCATAATTCTTAAAATCTCTTTTAGTGTTAGAGAAGGGCCCAGAAGAAACTATACTACGTGGATATAAAAGATACTCTTATATTAAACTTCATCGCTGCAGTTTTGGTAAAGGACATACTCTGTTTAGCTCATTCTGGGGAAGAGATGCTTCCCAGCTTGCGTTTAGTGTTATATTCCGGAGCCATTCAGAATGATTTGCGCACCTTGTCTCTTTCTCTCCCTATAAATATCATAAAATATAATTCCAAAGCCAGTAAGATCTTAATGGTTATTATAGAACCAAGAAAATAAAACCTAGTATATTTAATATCTTGTATCTAGAAGTGAAAGCAAAGCTTGAATTCAGGTATCTTTACTGACCAGCACCCACACTTGCGTTGGCAAAGGTTTGACTAGAAAGCAAAGCCTAGAGCCTGTGATAGGCCTGGGAATGTTCTCTTTCATTCTTCTGTAAAGTTGATAAAGTAATTCAAACTGTTAATTTTGAAGAGATCATTCCTTTATGTATTTCCTAACTCTAATTATGGCAGTCAGCTCTGGTTGATAAAAATCCCTAAGCACTTTGTGTACAGTCTCCCAGAGGATAAGCTTTCATTTCCTGAGATTCAGCCTGGAAATGGAGGAAGCAGAGCTTTGGTTCAGGTTTGGGGTGCTGTCCTGTTCAGTGGCACTTGCTGGATAACTTAGTTTCTGAGTCTTGTTTTCTTCTGTAAAACTAATGTTACACAAAGAAGAGTAAATAACCATGCTCTGTGGCCATTTTAATTTGAATGATTGTCTTGAATAATTCAGGAGATGACAACGTACATCTAGAAAATTCCCACTAATCTTCATAACCTCAAAAGCATAATTCTTTTGTATGCAATTAAAGAGGGTAGGTTTTTTTGTGTTTCTTAGTTTTGGTATATGTATTTCTCAGTAACTTTTGAGCATCAGAAACAACTTTTAATACTTTTTATTTTTACAGAGTATATGCAGGGCACAGGCTCTCAGTATTATTTGATAACTGAGTGCCCAAGGCAGTTGTAGGAAAACTTCGTTCTTTTAGTGTTCTGTTCTCTCTACATTGTGTGCTGTGCTGAGTTGCTTCAGTCATGTCTGACTCTTTGCAACCCCATGGACCGTAGCATGCCAGGCTCCTCTGTCCATGGGATTCTCCAGGCAGAAATACTAGAGTGAGTTGCCATGCCTTCCTCCAGCGGATCTTCCCAACCCAGGGTAGAACCTGCATCTCTTATGTCTCTTGCATTGGCAGGCAGGTTCTTTACCACTAGTACCACCTGACAAACCCACTCTCTACCTGAGCTAGTAGGAGTAATTTCTGCAGTATAAGACTTGGAAGTTGGTACAATTTGAAGATTGTCATTACTTCATTTTATATACATCTTAGAACTCAAATCATTTTTTTTCTTCACAGTGTTTGCTGTCTAAATTATGTTTGTTATTTTTGTTTAAAAATGTTCATGTTTATTTTAGGACACCCTCTTGAATTTTTACGGAATCAGCCTCAGTTTCAACAGATGAGACAAATTATTCAACAGAATCCTTCCCTGCTTCCAGCATTGCTACAACAGATAGGTCGAGAAAACCCTCAGTTACTTCAGGTGACTGTTTAATCAGTTTCAAAAATGGTTAGGATGTATTACATTTTGTAGAAGTCAATGAGCACTCCTTCCCCTCTACCAGGTGTATAAACTGTTCTTCCACGCTACCCTCAGGAGAATGTTATAGAGGTATTGATAAAAAGAGAATTGGGGGTGGGGTGGGGTTAATTTAGTCAAATACTAAGTTTGGGAAACACTTTATTAAAGAATATGAGAAACTCTCACAAAAAGAAATGTTTAATTTTCTAAATGTCTCTTTCTCAAGCTTATTACTAGAGATGCACTGCCTCTTAGAAAACATACCTGTGGGCTTGTTTTACTGTTCAGGTCATGAAGTATTTGAGTTTTGTGTAGCCTTCTACTGCCTGCTAGTTGTGGAAGATAAAAATATCTAGACATATATAATTTCTGTTTTTTCTTTTAGCCATCAAGTAGTTTTTTTAATAGTAATGGTGGGTAGAGTGTTTATGAAAGAGAATTTGAATTCTTTTAGTTCTTCACTGCTTACCTCCCTCAGAAATACTGAGTTTCTTTAATATGCAAGAAATCACATCCTTCCAAAGACTGACTAATCCAGAATCATTCTAAAATAATGCAGTTGCAGAGTTGTAGCTTTCCCTCTTTCTTGTATTGGAGTTCTTATTTTCCTGGAGGTACTTTATATCAATGTGTTGTTCTTGTGTTCTTTAAATCACTGCAGCAAATTAGCCAACATCAGGAGCATTTTATTCAGATGTTAAATGAACCAGTTCAAGAAGCTGGTGGTCAAGGCGGAGGGGGAGGAGGTGGCAGTGGAGGAGTCGCAGAAGCTGGAAGTGGTCACATGAACTACATTCAAGTAACGCCTCAGGAAAAAGAAGCTATAGAAAGGGTGAGTTTAAGTAAGACTTAAACATTCAGTTCCTAGTCACACTAGCCATGTTGCAAATGCTCAGTAGTCACTGGGGCTAGTGGCTCCTGCATTGGGTAGCCTAGGTATAGAGTATTTCCATCATGGAAGATCGTGTCTATTGAGCAGAGCCAAATAGAGTATTATTCATGTAGGGATTGCAGTGGAGACAGTCTCTTCTCAGCCCTACTCTCCATCATGTTCTTTGTGAAGCCCAAGGACCAGCATTAAATACCAGTCTAGCATGAAATTGTTATAAATATATCAAGCTAAAGATTTCATTGATGTTTTAAAATTCAAGAAGAAAAAAGTATACTAGTTCAATTCAAGATTATCCTTTTTTAAATTTATATTTCAAATTTTATTTCACTGTTGTCTCTAAATGTGAATATATGTGTGTGAATTATATAAAATATGTATAGTGAATATCAGAACCTGATATTCTGATTCTCTTTCCACCCTTATCAGATCAACCCATACAGGTTGTACCATTGCAATAACCCTAGTTTTTATGATACTGTGACTAGTCAGTCATCTTCTCTGGGCCCCATGTAAATAGAAAATCATAGAAGTTTCCCCGTCTTATCTTACAAAGTGTTTTGAGGTAGAAATCGAGAAATTTCATATTAAATAACTTAATACTTAGAAAACCATCTAAGCCTTAATTTGTCTTTATGACAGAAGCATATAAATGCTCAAGGTTTATAACGAGTATTTCTTAAAGATACTTTATATATTGTGCTGTTTTACCCCCTCAAATAATAGAAGTGACAGTAGACAATTGCCTCACTTGTTCTATAGCAACTTTTTTTTTTTTTTTGAGACTGTCAGTTCTTGATTTCTTTGTTGGAGAAATTTTCTTTTTGTTGCTTTCGCTTTTGGGGTCGTACAAGAGAACATTGCCTTACCCGAGGTTAGAAGACTTGAGCCTGTGTTTTCCCCAAAGAGTTTTATAGCTCTTATTACAGTTACGTAATGAAAAATGTCTATGCTCCATTTTGAGTTAACTTTTTGTTTATAGTGTGAGGTGTGGGAGTCTAGATTGATATGTTTCGCCTGTATAATACCCAGTTGCCGAGCACCGTTTATTGAAAATACTGCTCTTTAAATTATCTTGGCATCCTTGTTGAATATATGTTGACCATAAGTATGATTGTTTATTTCTGGGCTTTCAGTTCTGTTCCATTGATCATATGTTTATCCTTATGCCAATCCTTCATTGTCTTGATTACTCTTTTATAAGTTTTCAAATTGGGAAATGTGAGCACTCCATATTTTTTTTTCTTTCCCAATATTTTGGCTATTCTGGATCCCTTGCATTTTCATGTCAATTTTAATATTAGCTTTTCCAATTTCTCCATAAAGAAAACCAGATGGTATTTTGATAGATAATTGTGTTTGTGTTTTTGGTTTGGCTTTTTTTTTTTTTTTCTGTGGATGAATTTGGGGATGTTGCCATGTTGGCAATATTAAGTCTTTACCAAGCCATGAACATGGAATGGGATGGGATGTCTTTCCGTATTGAATTTCCTTCAGAAATTTTTTAATCTTCAGTTTGCACTTCTTTTGCTAAATTTATTTCTAAGTATTTTTATGCTTTGACACTGTTATAAATAGAATTGTGTTCTTTTTATTTATTTATTTTTGGCCACACCAACACATGTGGGATCTCAGTTCTCTGACCAAGAGTCAAACCTGTGACCCCTGCATTGGAAGCACAGAGTCTTAACCACTGGACCATCGGGGAGGTCCCTAGAATTGTTTTCTTAATTTCAGTTTTTGGATTGTTCATTGTTCTATGGAGATACAATTTTGTGTATCTTGCAGTTTTGTATACCAAAACACAATTTTGTGTACCTTCCTGAACTCATTTGTTAATTCTTAATTTGTGTGTGTTCTTAGCATTTCTATATGTAAGATCATTTGAAGGTAGACATAGTTTTACTTCTTTTTCAATTTGAATGTCCTTTGTTTATTATTATTTACATATTATTTATATTTATTTATTTGCTTAATTGCCCTGCTAGAACCTCCTCTATTGTTGAATAGCAGTGATAAGAGCCAACATCCTTATCTTGTTCCAGATATTAGAGGAAAATGAAATATTAAGTCTTTCACCATTAAGTTTGATGTTAGCTGTGGGTTTCATTAGATTCCTTTTATCAAGTTGAGGAAATTCTCTTCTGTTTCTATTACATTGGATGTTTTTATCACAAAGGATGTGAGATTTTGCTAAATTGTGTGTTGATTGAGATGATCGTGTGATTGTGTCCCTTTTTCTGTCAGTATACTTTGTTGTGATCATTGATTTTTCTATGTTGGCTCAGCCTTGCATTCCTGAGATGGATCCTCTGTGGTCGTGGTGTTTAATGCTCTTTACGCGTTGCTGGAATTGGTCTGCTAGTGATTGGTTGAGGGTTTCTGCATCTTCATTCATAAGGAGTATTGGTCTGTAGTTTTCTTGTGGTGTCTTGGTCTGGTTTTGGTGACAGGCTAGTTCTGGTCTTATGGAGTGAGTTCCCTTCTCTTCTCTCGTTTGAAAGAGTTAATGAAGAATTGGTGTTAATTTTTCTTTAAATTGCTGGTACAGCTCACCAATGAAGTTATCTGGGCCTGGCTTTTGGGGAAGTTTTGTGGTTACTAATTAAGTCTCTTGTCATAGGACTTATTCAGGTTTTCTGTTTTTTTTCTTGAGTCATGGTAGTTTTTGTTTTTCTAGAAATTTGTCTGTTTCATATATGTTGTCTAATTTGTTGGCAAACAGCTGTTCTTATTATTGCTTTCATTTCTATAAAAAATAATAATGTTTTCTGATTTTAGTCATTTGAATTCTCAGATTTTTTTTTCTTGTCAATTCAGTAAAGGTTTGTTAATGTTGATTTAAAGGGAAAAAAGCAAGAATTCTTGGTTTTGTTGATTCTGTATTTTTCTAGTCTCTATTTCCTTCTGTTTGCTTTAGATTTAGTTTCCTCTTTTTTTTTTCTAGTTTCTTAAGGTGAACTTAGATTATTGATTTACTATCTCTTATTACATAGGCATGCCTTGTTTTATTGTGCCTCACTTCATTACATTATGCAGTTAATTCCTTTTTTACCAATTGAAGGTTTTTGACTGTCAAGATGATGGTTAGCATCTTTTGGCAATAAAGTATTTTTAAATTAAGGTATATACATTGGTTTTTAGACATGCTGCTGCACACCTGACAGACTACAGTATAGTGTAAACATAACATATATGCATTGGAAAATCAAAAATTCTTGTGACCTGCTTTATTGCTGTATTCACTTTATAGCAGTATTCTGTAACCGAACCTGCAGTATCTCTGAGGTATACCTCTAGATATTTACAACTAGAAACTTCTGCAAGAACTGCTACAGCAACATGCCATAAATTTTAGTGTACTGATGTTTTATTTTCATTCATCTCAGAGTATTTTCTAATTTTGTCATTTTTTGATCTGTAGGTTATTTAGGGTTTTATCAATTTCCACATTTATGAATTTTCCAAATATCCTTTTATTGATTTCTAAGTTCATTCCATTGTGGTCAGAGAACATAATTTGTGTAATTTTAATCCTTATAAATTCATTGGGGCTTGTTTTTCAGCCTGACATGGTCTTTGTGGACAGTGTTCTGTGTATACTTGAGATGGGTGTGTAACTTGCCGTTGTTCAGTGCTCTGTAAGTGTCTGTTGGGTCTGGTTGGTTTATAGTGTTTTTTCAGGTTTTCTATTTGCCTGTGTTCTGCCTTCTCTTATCCATTATAGAACTTGGGGATATTGACGTCTCCAGCTACTGCTGCATTTTTCCCTTCGAGTCTGTCAGTTTTTGCTTTATGTATTTGGGGGCTTTGTTGTTCTGTTTGTTTATAATGAAGTCTTTTTGATTGTTTTATCATCATAAAATGTCTTTGTGTTAGTTAACAATTTTAATCTTAAAGTCTGTTTTGTCTGATATTAATATATAGCCACTTCATCTCTCTTTTTGTGTAGTTATTTGCATGGTATATATCTTTTTCCATTCTTTTACTTTAAGCATACTTGTGTCTTTGAATTTAAATTGTGTGTCTTACTGTAAAGCATATAGTTGGATTGTGCCCTATCTACCTTTTACTTCAGCTGCTGCTGCTAAGTCGCTTCAGTCGTGTCTGACTCTGTGCGACCCCATAGACGGCAGCCCACCAGGCTCCCCCGTCCCTGGGATTCTCCAGGCAAGAATACTGGAGTGGGTTGCCATTTCCTTCTCCAGTGCATGAAAGGGGAAAGTGAAAATGAAGTCTCTCAGTCGTGTCCGACTCTTAGCGACACCATGGACTGCAGCCTACCAGGCTCCTCCGTCCATGGGATTTTCCAGGCAAGAGTACTGGAGTGGGGTGCCATTGCCTTCTCCGCTAGCCCAGCTTTAATCTGGACAAGACCTAAGTAACAAAATCATTTTTGAGTTTCTTCTTTCATGGATGAATATAATCATGCTTGAATTAGGACTTTTGCCCAGTTTTTAAAGGTCCTTTCTTGATATAGTCTTTTGCAAGGGACAAATGTATGGTACCTGGGGAATTAGATTAATTCACCTGAGTGTTTAAAGGCTTTTAAAAGCAGTGATTACTGAGTCACAAGTGATTTTCAGTAGACTAGGAAAATAAAATTAAATGGATCATATCACCATTTAAAATGCTATATAAATTAAGCAGATAAAAACAGAATATTGTATATCTTGATTTCAAAAGTATATCATGTAATATTACTAATAATTGACTACCCATTTTTGTAGTATGAAGTGTTTCATAAAGCAAAGAGGTTAAGAGTGAGATTTGACCCTAATTAAGGATATGGCTTTTTTTTTTTTAACAAATAATTGGATTAAGTAGTTAAACTCACCTCCATCTCCGATTGCTCTCATCCATAGCTTCACCACTTATGTACTAAAAGCCATCTGATTTACAGATTTCTGTAGGGTCATTTATTTTTAAACTGCCACAGCAGCTAACTTTTAGTGTTAATGCCAGTGAGTGCTATCAAAGTATCTATTTAGCCTTAAAACTTTAACTAGGAGCAAAGAATTTTGTAAGTGGTTGCAGAAGAGGGCCCAAGTTCTATCTAGCCCTTTGAATTGGACAGCACCTCCATAATCAGAAAGGAATGAAATCATGTAAAATTCTCAAGCTTTTTTGCATCCCTTATAGTATGTTTTCAAACAATGATGACTCCGTAATATGTTTTCTTTCTTTTCTTTCAGTTAAAGGCATTAGGATTTCCTGAAGGACTTGTGATACAAGCATATTTTGCTTGTGAGAAGAATGAGAACTTGGCTGCCAATTTTCTTCTACAGCAAAACTTTGATGAAGATTGAAAGGGACTTTTTTTTTATCTCACACTTCACACCAGTGCATTACACTAACTTTGTTCACTGGATTGTCTGGGATGACTTGGGCTCATATCCACAATACTTGGTATAAGGTAGTAGATTGTTGGGGGTGGGGAGGGAGGGATCTAGGATATAGGGCAGGGATAAATACAGTGCATGTCTGCTTCAATTAGCAGATGCCGCAGATCCACACAGTGTGTAAAATATTATACAACCAAAAATCAGCTTTTGCAGGTCTTTATTTCTTCTATAAAACAGTAGGTAACTTTTCCTAGGTTTCACTCTTTTTAGTGTACTAGATCCAGAAATTTAGTGTAATGCCCTGCTTTATATTTCTTTGACTTAACATTGGTTTCAGAAAGAATCTTTGCTACCTAGAATCTACAGTCCCTATTTTATGGCAACACTGGATAATGGCTTTGTGAAATTGGAAAAAAAAAAAATGGGAGTGACTGTAAACAGAAATGCCAAATTATTGATGGTTATTGTTGCTGCTTCAAATAAGTATAAAATTAATGTGTAAGAAAGCCCATTCTTTCATGATAAATACTTGGGGCTGAAGGGGGGAGATGGGGAACATTTTCCTAAGATGAAAATAATTAACTGCTATTTTAAATTTCTCGATCATTGAATGTGAGACCCTTCTAACATGATTTGCGAAGCTGTACAAGTATAGGCAGAGTTATTTTTCTGTTTACATTTTTTTTTTTTGATTTATTTTGGGGGGTAAATTGGTAGCTGCCTAATTACTGTTTACTTCATTGTTATATTGCAGTAAAAAGTTATAAAAACCACGGTTGCATGTTTGCTTTTGATGTATCCCTTTGTGGAGTTAGCACTTTGGGGCCAATGAAGAAATGCAGCATTCACTCTCCCTGTCTTCCCCTTCCCTCAGCACAAATGTGTTTGTCAGCAAGTCGTGAATTCCAACTGCTGCCTTTTTTAAAACCCACAAAATGCTGATTCAGTTCAAGATTAATGCAAATGTCTCAAAACTGGGTTTCTGATATTTGTAAATGTTTTTTCCTTATTAGATAAGAATGTATGACCATTAAAGTCGTTAGGATTATTTTGCTTTTGAAAAGAGAAGGTGGACAGAACTACAATCCAGCATCTTTTATTGCATTGGAAAGACTGGCAAAATCTTTTGGAAGGGTTGGGAGATGCGGCTGGAATAGTACTTTGGAAAATATACAATCAAGATATCTCATGGCATATTAAAAGAAAAATCTTAATAGCAGTGTTGGCTTTTATTCGGATTTTTTTTCATCTCAGCTTTTTTCTTTGAAATCTTTGTTGGCATTGTTATTTGATCATGAAGAGGGGGCAGGTGTCTGCTTGTTTTATTTTTTTTCAGGTCTCTTTTCCTGAATATTAAAAAGACTAAAGAAATAATTTTTTTCTACCATCTTATACTGAGTTAAGAAGATGAATTTGCACAGATTTCATCCTGCATAATCTCTTAATAATCCTTAGCACAGTTTGGTGATGACTTTTAAGCTTTTACATCATGCACTCATAACCTATCTCTTATGAAAATAAAATTATGATTTTTTCCCAATGTTAATCATGTAGTTTAATCTTCATGTGTTTATTCCATAAACACAACAAGACCTTTGGACTTTGTATTACCTGTATGTTTTATAATGGATTGTGCAAAAATGTCTGAGAATAAAATGAGGATTTGTAAATATGTTCATCTTTCAAGATAAGAGCAATGAGTTGGGAAGAGGGATGGCATTTCCGGTGAGATAATGGAGTATTCATTTATTTTCACGATATTTTATCTGCTACTTAATTGCTTAGAGCATAGTGAAAACTGGAAAAGGAGAGAAAAACAACCAGCAGCCACCTCCTCTTTCCTCTGGAAAGGGACAGCGGGAGGTGATCGATCACATGGAGCTTTTGTCCTTGGACAGCAAAACTACAAATAGTGGGATTAATGATTACCAGCAGACAGTTCAGGCCCAGTTTTGACCATTCTTTGCAGTGCTCTGTGTATCTGTGGAAAGAATCAGCCATGACACCATGAAAGAAATAGGCTTTGTGTGACCTTTTGCTGTTATCTTTTAATTTACAAACATTTTGGTAAATCTCTTAATCTAATTGGCTCTATGACTTTGGAATTTTGCGTTTGAGGTATTCTGTCATCTGTTTCCTGAAGTCTGTTGATTGTTTAGTTGCTCTGTGGAAAACCTGAAGACGCTTAAGTTTATACTTGTTAAATTCTTATTGCCATCTAGTCAAATATATTTTTACATTGTTAAAAAATACTGAAGTGTTCCACCATATGATTTTTTTTCTGCTGTACTCGATGGCTAGGATTCTAGAGAATTAATTATAAAATATTTTCAACATATCCAACATGGCATTTCTCATTTTTTAAAATGATTTTACTATATAGAATCTTAGATTGGAAATTGACAGTGCCCCATCACTGATGCTTCTCTTTTCTTCAGTTGTTGGTGAGTTAGGGTGTGGGATGCCCAGCACTAGGTCGATTTTATTGGGTCTCCTGTTTGTGTTCACAATGAAAACATCAACGCAGAGATGAGACACTTCCTACGATGTATATACCAAAGTTTATGGGGGCTTTAGAGATTTCAGGGAGTTCTCCCTTTTCCAAATCTCTCTCTTTTTTTTTTTAACATCAGCCAGCCTGAGATAGCTACAAAGTATTCAAAAGCAAGCAGTTTCCAGGAGTCCTTCCTGACCACATCTGTGTTCTGCTGAGCTGCCTAGCTGTGTGGCTCAGGTACAATGTGTTCTTCCAGTTGACTTCCCACTGTCCATTTTGTTCCACTTTGTTCCAAGCCAGGGACCAGCAAACTGCGGTCTCATGAGCCAAATCTGGCTCACTGCCTGTTGTATGAGCCATGAGCTAAGAATGGCCTTTACAGTTTTTACTGTTTTGTTTACAAAAAGGTGAAAATTAAGATTCAAATTCCACTGTCCATAAATAGTTTTGTTGGGCCACAGCCATGCTCCTTTATTTACATATTATCTATAAGCAGCTACTTTCGTGCTAAAGAGGTTTGCTGTTGAATAGTTGCAACGAAGACTGGCCAGCAAAACCTAAATACCGTCTGGCCCTTTACAGAAAGTTTTCCATCCTTGTCTTAGATTGAAACTAGGCCCATCATATGTTAAATTGTAATGCTTTTCCCCCTTTAATTTGTCATTCTTGGCCTCTTGAGATCTTAACCTCAGTTTGCTTTGCTTGTGACCATCATGAGGTCTTTCAGAGGTGTGGTATCACCCCCGCATATTTATTACCAAAGGGAGGGGCGCCTGGTGTGCTAGTCTAGCATGTATGTGATGTCTAAAATTATTCTTGGCTATTGCTATACTATTTCTTGTGCTTTAGTAAGATAACTAAATAAAGCACCAAGTGAATAAGTGAAAGTGCTATTCTCCGTGTCCAACCCTTTGCTACCCCATGGCCTATAGCCCACCAGTTTCCTGTGACCATAGAATTCTCCAGGCAGGCATACTGGAGTGGGTAGCCATTCCCTTCTCCAAGGGAATGTTCCCGACCCAGGGGGACAACCCTGAGTCTCCTGCATTGCAGGCAGATTCTTTACCATCTGAGTCACCAGAGAAGTCCAAAATTCAGCACTTAAGCAGTGTCAGAAGCACTTTGCATAGTGATGACTCAGTCAGAACAGAAAAGTCCAATGAATGCATCTAGGAAGCCTTGGGCCCTGGGAACAGGCTTGGGTCGGTAAGAGGGAGGATCTTAACCACAGCTGGAAGAGTGGATGGAACCCTGGAGGGAGAGAGAGCAGTTGAACCTGTTGGGTAACACTAGTTTCCAGAACTGTGGGTAGATTGGAGGTGGGAGCAACAGTGACAGGGAGGCAGGGAGCAAAGCTTGGACTTGCTAGGGAAGAGATACAGCTCTGCACTAACGTTTGGGGAGCCACACCAAATAGTGACGAATTGGTTGTAAAAGGCCTTCCCTATCATATAGTTAATATGACAAACGAGGTCCTTCAAGAAGGGTTTGCACTGAAGAGGCTAGGAGGACCAGAGAAACCTCACTGATGACGAATTTCTTTCACATGTGATGCTGTGAATTCCACAGTGAATGGAAACGTGATGATCTTTGTCATTGAGCTCGGTTTTACTGTAACAGACGGAATACTAATGGATCTTTCAACAGGTATAGCATAGCTGGAGCACAGACTTCTGCCTCATGTCTCACGCAAACTTATTTTCTATTCTTGTTGCGCTAGTAGGCTTTCATCATCTCTCCTCACCTGGCTCAGAATGAGTTACAGATGTTTGTAGATAGTGTTCCTCTCCAGCCCATGAGGTGGTCTTCAGGTACCTGACAAGGTTGACCTCCCAAGGAGCCATTTTTCTCCAGTGTTTTAACTATTAGGTTTTCTGTGATGAAAGCTGAGCACTTCTACTCTTACACCAGCTGTAGATGGGCTTCCTGTCAATGGCCTTTCACACTTCAAGCCTGTGTCTGCCAGGACTGCTTGTTGGACTGCAACCTTGAGTCTCAAAGGATATTTGATGTGGATCCTGAGTTTTGTTATTGACATCTTCCATCTCTATGACAAAATTCTTAAGAGTGTCTGGCAGTAAATCACAGAAGTCAGCTGGGTTTTATTTGCCAACAATAGCAGATTAGAAGAACACGATAAGTTACCTCAAAATTGGTTAAAAATTGGATGAGAATGAAAGGGGCTAGTGGGGCTATGCCTTAGAATAGCTTAAGGTTAGAATTTGTGTATGGCAGCGGATGCTTTTATGAACCCTGAAGTGATTTTTTTGTTTTTGCAGCTTTTTTGCATTTTAGTCCTATTTGTTGATGGTGGCATTTTGTGGTTTTTCTTTGTTTTTGTTTTCAAATTTCTTTTAGGTCAATAAGGTTGCTGCTGCTTGTTTGATATCATTTAAGGTAATATCTCCACTTTAAAATAATTTTGTATCTTAAACTTTGGGGTTATAAGTTTTATGCTGTGTTTGCATTTTTGCAAAGAACCTTAATTTTTTCATCCTTACACAATTTTAGACTTTTAAAAAAATTGTGGGAACAGCACAAAAAGCTCCCAATTAAACCCACCCACTACTTCCCAAACCCACTTAAGTTTTGAAGTTGTCCTAGTAATGTCTGCCATAGCAGAAGGCTTCAACTGAGAGTAATACACTGAATTTAGTTGGTTTCCAGTCTATACTCTTTCACAGTCCTTCCTTGATGTTTAGGAGCGTAACTTTTTTTTTTTTTTAAGATTACAGGGTGCTTGTCTTATGCAGTGTCCCTCAAATTTATGTTTGGTGTTTCCTCATGACTAGATTCAAATTATGCGTTTTTGGAAAAAGTGCTGCTGTGCCCTTTCCAAATGACATAATTTCTTCATCTTTTATTAATTAGCATTCACCTGTATTCTGGCATTCTCTTTCCCACATTTGTAATCTGCATTCCTGTATGGACTCTATTCCTGTTTTATTCACTAGTATATAATCCGTAACTGTCATATTGATGCTCAAATTATCCTATTTTTTTCTAAGATTTATTTTTTTGGACGTGGACCATTTTTAAAGTCTTTAATTTGTTATAATATTGTTTCTGTTTTATGTTTTGGTGTTTTTGGCCATGAGGCATGTGGGAGCTTAGCTCCCTGACCAGGACTTGAACCCCCACCGCCTGCACTGAAAAGTGAATCTCAGCCACTGGACTGCAAGAGAAGTCACTGTCCCATTGTTTTTGTTCTTAAAGCTAGTTTCTATGTTTGGCATGTCCTTATCACTCTTTTGAGTACTTCCTTACTTTCTGACACAATAATATATTTCAGGCTCTTGTATTGGGTTGGCCAAATAGTTTGGAAAAACCTGAGTGCAGTTTTTTGACCAACCTGGTATTCTCTGTGCACCAGCCCTGGAATTTGCCATTTTCTCCGAGAAGCTCTGGTTCCTTTTCATGCAGGTTATATTAGAAACCAAAACTTTGTTCTAGGTGTACTTAATTGTTACTGGAGTCTCACTGCTCCCAGGCATTTCAGTAGACACGTAGAAAATAAATACACATACGCCAACATCACATCTGTATTCGATGCCTGCATACAGATATTGAACATGAGTTCACACTGGTATCCCCCCTTTTTGTAACAAGTTATCGTCTCCCTTTATTGAAGTACAGTTGATTTACAGTGTTGTGTTATGTTCTGGTGTACAGCAAAGTGATTTGGGTATATATGTATGCACATATATGTAATATATTTCATATATACATTTTCATATTTTCCAAAATGTAGTAGTTGTATCTGTTAGTCCCACACTTTTATTTATCACCACCCCCCGCTGCCCCTTCCCTTTTGGTAACCAAAAATTTGTTTTCTATGTCTGTGAGTCTGTTTCTTTTTTGTGAATAAGTTCATTTGTATCATGTTTTAGGTTCCACATATAAATAATAGGTCTTTTTCTTTCAGCCTGACTTCACTTAGTATGATAATCTCTTAGTCCATCCATGTTGCTGCAAATGGCATTATCTTTTCTTGGACACTGAGAGACTTAACTGCCATTATGCTCTGTATGTTTGCTAATTTATCACCTCTGGGTATAATGGCATTTCATTCTTTTTTTTTTTATGGCTGAGTAATATTTCTTTGTGTGTGTGTGTGTGTGTGTATATACCATATCTTCTTCATCCATTCCTCTGTTGATAAACATTTAAGTTGCTTCCACATCTTGGCTATTGTAAATAATGCTGCTATGAATATTGAGGTGTGTGTATCTTTTTGAATTAGAGTTTTCTCTGGTATACGCCCAGGAGTCGGATTGCTGGATCATACAGCAACTCTAGTTTTAGTTTTCTAAGGAACCTACCTACTGTGTTCCATAGTGGCTGCACCAACTGATATTCCCACCAACAGTGTCAGAGGGTTCCCTTCACTCTACTCCGCCTCCGGCATTTGTGTGTAGGCTCTATGACGGACGTTGTGCCTGGTCACAGCGGCACCTTTAATACTGCTCCAGCACCACAAGGTCCATTCTAGCTTCTCCCTTTCATCATCCCCAACTCCTTTCTTGGACACTGAGAGACTTAACTGCCGTTATGCTCAGTATGTTTGCTTACTTGTCACCTCCTCTGTATATAAACAATCTGCTTAGCCACTCGGCTGCCTAAGTGTGTTTCGGGTGCTAGTGGTGGTCGGGGAGGCGGCAGGAGGGGCAGGCGGGGAGGGGAGCCGCAGGCTGGACTGTTCGTGGCTCCCCCCACAATTGTGCTCTGTTGTGTCTTTGTCTTGGCACATGCTACCCCCCTGATTCATGCATTCAGCAACTAATGAGCAGTTGCCTAAGGCCAGGCAAGCCTTTGGTTTGGCATTGTTCCCACCTCTTTTACTGATTCCTCAGTGTTCAAAACCATACAAGACCCCATTTGCCCATGACCCCCTTTTCCCTCCAGTTTGAGCCAGAGACCTCTTCTCTCTATTCCCTCAGCCACTTGTATCTACTCTGAAGGTGGAAATCCTGAATTGAAATTGTCTGTTTGTGTCACCCATTAAACAAGACAGTGAATGAGCAAGCATCTGACGAGCTCTTTCAAGTAAATCCCTGTGTCTTTCATCTCTGTATCCTCAGAATGAGTGAAGGGTGGAGGTGCCGGTCAGCACTGGATGGATAAACAGGTAATGCACAAATAATTGGGACAACATTTGTCATTTTTACTAGGCCTCCAGGTTCTCCTTACCTGGGATTGTCATCCCTTCACTTCTAAAAGCCGACTAAGAAGTTTAGGGACAAAGATCAGAGTCCCAGAGTCTGCTGTTTTTCTCTCCTCAGCCCAGGGACCTTGGCACCAGATTCTGAAGACCCGACACATAATACAGTAAGCTGGCTGGTTGTAGGGGCAGCAGGATTCTGTTGACAAATTCCAGATGGGTCTGCATCTGAGACATAAACGGAGCAGACCAACAGCTGCTCAGGCTGGGGCAGGTCAGAGGGACCTGAAGATCTGCGCTTGGAGTTAGGCCTGGATTTCTGTCTTCACACCCCATGCCAGCTCTGTGACTTCAGCCATGTGTCCAGGTTTCCTGCTCTGTAAAGCAGAGCCCACCTCAGAGCTTGCTAGTAGGGGTCAAGGGAGAGAGTAGATTGGAAAACATCATTCCCAAGGCCAGGATTGTTTTCTGATGTGGTTGCAGACTGCCTGTCCTGGAGGCTCGGAGTTTTTTGCCTTTCTGCAACGTGAGGAGTGGCGCCTGGAGGACAGAGTGGCTGAATGATTATCAATGGTGCTGGGTGCGCCTCCTTGATCCCTGGGTGCCTTGGTCCTCTCTCCTTCACTGTTAGCAGCTCAGCATTCCCAGGGGGGCAGGTGGGCTTGCCATTCAGGTGGTCAGCGTGGCACAAACATTGGCAACGCACGCACATAAGGTTTTCATGTCTACACACTGTTTCTCAGCAATGCTGACGTTTCTCCTGTCAGTTTCTAGGCCAAGGAATTGGCAACTATGTCTCATCTCTGAATCAGGTTTGGCAGAGAACCCAGCAAAATTGCCTGACAGAATGCCCACTGCCTGTTTCACACATCCCTAGGGACACTCAATGTGTCCTTTAGATTTCCTCTGACAGTCTCCAGTGTGCCAGAGGCACGGGAACTCAGATTGGAATGGGCCTGTGGGTGCCACCCAGTGACCAAGCACTGGACCTCTTTCATGCCTCATCTCCAGCCTCTACTTGAACACTTATAGCTATGTGGCCCTCACTACCGCCAGCTCAGACTTCCTACATTTCAGACACTCCAGGATTGTCAAGCTCCCCTCTCCCCTCTACCTGTCCAGGTACTAGGCCATTGTCAGGGCCTGGTTCACTTCTAAGGGGCACCCTGAGTCAGTGTGCCAACCTCTCAGGTGTTTGAGAAGAGTGACTGTGTCGCCCAGACCACCTCCCACCCTTGCCCTTTGGCCAAATCTCCTCCATGCTGAAAAAATATCCCTCACTTGGAATCAGTTCATTTCAGTTCAGTTCAGTCGCTCAATCGTGTCCCGACTCTTTGCGACCCCATGAACTGCAGCACGCCAGGCCTCCCTGTCCATCACCAACTCCTGGAGTTCACCCAAACTCATGTCCATTGAGTCAGTGATGCCATCCAACCATCTCATCCTCTGTTATCCCCTTCTCCTCCTGCCCTCAATCTTTCCCAGCATCAGGGACTTTTCCAATGAGTCAGCTCTTCGCATCAGGTGGCCAAGATATTGGAGTTTCAGCTTCAACATTAGTCCTTCCGATAAACACCCAGGACTGATCTCCTTTAGGATGGACTGGTTGGATCTCCTTGCAGTCCAAGGGACTCTCAAGAGTCTTCTCCAACACCACAGTTCAAAAGCATCAATTCTTCGGCGCACAGCTTTCTTTACAGTCCAACTCACATCCATACATGACTACTAGAAAAACCATAGCCTTGACCAGACAAACCTTTGTTGACAAAGTAATGTCTCTGGTTTTTAATATGCTGTCTAGGTTGGTCATAACTTTTCTCCCAAGGGGTAAGTGTCTTGTAATTTCATGGCTGCAGTCACCATCTGCAGTGATTTTGGAGCCCACAAAAATAAAGTCAGCCACTGTTTCCACTGTTTGCCCATCTATCTGCCATGAAGTGATGGGACCAGATGCCATGATCTTAGTTTTCTGAATGTGGAGCTTTAAGCCAACTTTTTCACTCTCCTCTTTCACTTTCATCAAGAGGCTCTTTAGTTCTTCTTCCTTTTCTGGCATAAGGGTGGTGTCATCCGCATATCTGAGGTTATTGATATTTCTCCCAGCAATCTTGATTCCAGCTTGTGCTTCTTCCAGCCCAGCGTTTCTCATGATGTACTCTGCATATGAGTTAAATAAGCAGGGTGACAATATACAGCCTTGACGTACTCCTTTTCCTATTTGGAACCAGTCTGTTGTTCCATGTCCAGTTCTAACTGTTGCTTCCTGACTTGCGTACAGATTTCTCAAGAGGCAGGTCAGGTGGTCTGGTATTCCCATCTTTTTCAGAATTTTCCACAGTTTATTGTGATCCACACAGTCAAAGGCTTTGGCATAGTCAATAAAGCAGAAATAGATGTTTTTCTGGAACTTTCTTGCTTTTTCGATGATTCAGCAGATGTTGGCAATTTGATCTTTGGTTCCTCTGCCTTTTCTAAAACCAGCTTGAACATCTGGAAGTTCACGGTTCACTTAATGCTGAAGCCTGGCTTGGAAAATTTTGAGCATTAATTGACTAGCATGTGAGATGAGTGCAATTGTGTGGTAGTTTGATCATTCTTTGGCATTGCTTTTCTTAGGGATTGGAATGAAAACTGACCTTTTCCAGTCCTGTGGCCACTGCTGAGTTTTCCAAATTTGCTGACATATTGAGGGCAGCGCTTTCACAGCATCATCTTTTAGGATTTGAAACAGCTCAACTGGAATTCCATCAACTCCACTAGCTAGCTTTGTTCATAGTGATGCTTCCTAAGGCCCACTTTACTTTGCATTCCAGGATGTCTGGCTCTAGGTGAGTGATCACACCATCATGATTATCTGGATCGTGAAGATCTTTTTTGTATAGTTCTTCTGTGTATTCTTGCCACCTCTTCTTAATATCTTCTGCTTCTGTTAGGTTCCTACCATTTCTGTCCTTTATTGAGCCCATCTTTGCATGAAATGTTCCCTTGGTATCTCTAATTTTCTTGAAGAGATCTCTAGTCTTTCCCATTCTATTGTTTTCCTCTATTTCTTTGCAATGATTGCTGAGGAAATCTTTCTTATCTCTCCTTGCTATTCCTTGGAACTCTGCATTCAAATGGGTATATCTTTCCTTTTCTCCTTTGCTTTTCACTTCTCTCCTTTTCACAGCTATTTGTAAGGCCTCCTCAGACAGCCATTTTGCTTTTTTGCATTTCTTTTTCTTGGGGATGGTCTTGATCCCTGTCTCCTGTACAATGTCATGAACCTCCATCCATAGTTCATAAGGCACTCTGTCTATCAGATCTAGTCCCTTAAATCTATTTCTCACTTCCGCTGTATAATCATAAGGGATTTGATTTAGGTCATACCTGAATGTTCTAGTGGTTTTCCCCACTCTTTTCAATTCAAGTCTGAATTTGGCAATAAGGAGTTCATGATCTGATACACAGCTCCCGGTCTTGTTTTTGCTGACTGTATAGAGCTTCTCCATCTTTGGCTGCAAAGAATATAATCAATCTGATTTCGGTGTTGACCATCTGGTGATGTCCATGTGTAGAGTTTTCTCTTGTGTTGTTGGAAGAGGGTGTTTGCTATGAACTGTGCGTTCTGTTGGCAGAACTCTATTAGCCTTTGCCCTGCTTCATTCTGTACTCCAAGGCCAAATTTGCCTGTTACTCCAGGTGTTCCTTGACTTCCTACTTTTGCATTCCAGTCCCCTATAATGAAAAGGACATCTTGTTTGGGTGTTAGTTCTAGAAGTTCTTGTAGGTCTTCATAGAACCGTTCAACTTCATCTTCTTCAGCGTTACTGGTCGGGGCATAGACTTGGATTACCATGATACTGAATGGTTTGCCTTGGAAACAAACAGAGATCATTCTGTCGTTTTTGAGATTGCCTCCAAGTACTGCATTTCAGACTCCTTTGTTGACCATGATGGCTACTCAATTTCTTCTAAGGGATTCCTGCCCACAGTAGTAGATATAATGGTCATCTGAGTTAAATTCACCCATTCCAGTCCATTTTAGTTCGCTGATTCCTAGAATGTCAACGTTCACTCTTGCCATCTTCTGTTTGACCACTTCCAATTTGCCTTGATTCATGGACCTAACATTCCAGGTTCCTATGCAATATTGCTCTTTACAGCATCGGACCTTGCTTCTACCACCAGTCACATCCACAACTCGGTGTTGTTTTTGCTTTGGCTCCATCCCTTCATTCTTTCTGGAGTTATTTCACTTGGATTGAGTTATGCCAATGTTAAAGCCTCCGCCTGCAATTTGGGAGACCTGTGTTCAAACCCTGGGTTGAGAAGATCCCCCTGGAGAAGGGAATCGCAACCCATTCCAGTATTCTCACCTGGAGAATCCCCATGGACAGAGGAGCCTGGCAGGCTACAGTCTATTGGGCCGCAAAGAATCAGACATGACTCAGCAACTAAGCACCACACATATGACGATGTTATGCTGATGAACACAATACTTGAGGGAGGGTGTAAGCGGTGCAAACTGCTAGAGGAGATCTTACCTACCTTGTTCTGTGCATGATATCTCCATTAATGTTGCCTGAGTTTGAGCTTGCTGGTTTGACAGCCACAGTATACTGTGGCCTTTGATTGAGCAGCTGTGCTAATAATACCAAAGTTTTCAAGATACCCATGTGCTTGGAGTCCACATCTGACCCATGTTACAGAAGCATAAACAGCCTACCTGAGGCATATATATATATATATATATATACACACACACACATATACATATATATACATATATACATATACATATACACATATATATACATATATACTTATATATACATATATATACACATATATATGTATATATGTATATATATATATCTCCTAGCTACTGAACAAAAGCTGTTTTCACAGAGTCCTCTTTGGGCCCAAGAGAAGGTGGCTAACCTTTACAAGTCCAAGTGTCTCACCCTGTGCTGTGTGGTTTACCTATACTAGTGTTATCGCCAATTTACAGATGGATTAACTGAGGTTTCAATCAGACCAAAGCTACATAGTTACTAAGTGGCAGAGCCAGGAGGCAAACACGAGTCGCCCTCGGTGATGTTGCTTTGTTTTCATCTTGACCTCTTCCTAGCTCCTGAATTAAGTCTCTTTCCTTCCTGTGACTTTTAAAAAATTCCTCCTTGCTGTTTTGACAGCTATTTGCTCCTCTGATGATTTGCTTAGCAGTTCTTAAAATGTGGCTTGAAGACTGCTTTTGAGGCGTCTATGACATCAGAACTATTTTCATAACAACATTGACTCTCCTTGCTATTTTCAGCCCCCCCCCCCGGCCCGCCACACACACAGGTACATCGTAGAGTTTCCCAGAGGTTGCAGGGAATGTGACATAACAGCAGATGGAATGAGGGAGCAGCTGTGGGAAGCCAGCTGTCTTCCACTAAGCCAGGTAGCAGAGCCGTTTGCAAAAACCAAACACAACACCATTCCTGTCATTGATTTGTTAAAAAGTTATTTTTCACAAAGATTAAAAATAACATGTAGCAGGTTTATTTTAAATGAATTAACTTTAGGGGACTTCCCTGGCAGCCCAGTGGTTAAGACTTTGCCTTCCAATGCAAGAGGTATGGATTTGATCCGTGGTCAGGGAGTTAGGATCCCACATGCCTTGTGGCCAAAAAACCAAAACATAAACAACAGAAGCAATATTGTAACAAATTCAACAAAGACTTTAAAAATGGTCCACATCAAAATAAATCTTTTTTAAAAATGAATCAACTTTTACAACTTTTCAATTTTAATTTCTAATTAAGTATTGATAGATCTAATCAACATAGATCTAACCAACACAAAGAAAAACTCATGGGTTTCTCAGTTTTTAAGAGGGAGAAGAGGTCCCAAGACTAGAAAGTTTGAGAACTGCTGTGTTAGATGATGGTTTTTCCACTTTAGCCTTGTTAAATGACCCCAACTACACTCCATGGGATAGTCACTGGCATGCTGGTGAAAGATTTCCTCCTGTCTGCTGCAGACATCGGAGAAGGCAATGGCAACCCACTCCAGTACTCTTGCCTGGAAAATCCCATGGACAGAGGAGCCTGGTAGGCTGGAGGCCATGGGGTCGCGAAGAGTCCGACAAGACTGAGCGACTTCACTTTCACTTTTCACTTTCATGCATTGGAGAAGGAAATGGCAACCCACTCCAATGTTCTTGCCTAGAGAATCCCAGGGACGGGGGAGCCTGGTGGGCTGCCGTCTATGGGGTCGCACAGAGTCGGACACGACTGAAGCGACTTAGCAGCAGCAGCTGCAGACATGGTGGGGATGCTGATACCTGGAACCTGTGTGCTGTCTCTCTGCCAAATGCCTTCCACTCCTGCTCTCAGGGTAATGAAGGCTGAACCCCTCTGACTGGCTTTCCATGCCCCTTACAGGCTTGCTTCAGCAAATGCCTTCAGCCCGGCTCCCTCCCTCTCCACCACGTGCAGCACGACTCCATTACCCAGGCCTTTCCACACCTGTACACACACTTACAGTGCTGGTCACTCTGCCTAGAAAGTCTCCATATTCCTCTCCTCTCATCTGAACTCCTTACCCACCTTTAAAACCCCCTTCAGTATCACAAGCTCTGAGAAGGCGTTCTTGCCCAGGAGTCAGCAGAGGGCTGCACACTCGTTCTACTCTCTGAACGTGCAGTGCACTAACTGCATATCTGACCATAACTTCATTTGCACGTCTGTCTTATGGACATCACGCCAAAGCCAAAACAAAACTTGCCATGTCAATCATCAGCAGTAGGAGCCCAGCACCCACGACTTACAAAGGAACTGGAAGGAATTGTGCTTTGGAGCCCTGCTACAGGTTTGGGTGGAAGGGAGGCTGCTATGGCGTTGAAGAGGGAACGTAACATGGAAGCCCAAGTTGAGTGATGGGGAAATGCCAGGACGGGCTCTCCACCATGCCCCCGACACGCCCCCTTGTGGTGAGGGAGCGCTATGCAGTGTTTCAGGTGGGAGGATGGGGAGGAACCCCGCAGGTTACGGGGAACCAGCATCTCTGTGTCCTGGAGGAGATGAAGGCTCTGTGGGGAATCCAGCTCAGGGGAGGAGGGGGGAGATGCTGGTCTAGAAAAGCCATCCCCTAGTGGCCCTCTGTTGCCCCGAGGAACGCTGTGTAGGGGAAAGGACGGAAGGGAACTAAACCTACAGGACCATGGGCAGTAGGCTTTTATCTACGTTGACTTATTTAATCCTGCCATGTAGATGAGAAGCTGAGGCTCAGAGAAGGTGACATAACTAGAACATAGCCCATGGAGGATGGGGACCTGTCTCCAGGCCACCCTTATGTCCCCCTTTATGCTGATTTTCTGTCTATGTGAGCCCTGGGGTCGAGGAGACAGAGTGACTGCCTTCATCGAGATGCTCTCATACCTTGCCCTCCTATGGCATGCCTGGAGAGAGGAACCCAGGGAAAGCGCTTAGGATTTGGACTCAGATGGGTTTTTTTTGTTTGTTTGTTTCTCTTTCAGATTTATGTTACAGTACATGGAGTGGGGTGAGGGTGGAGAAAACCCTCCCTTTAGAATAATCAGCCTGTTCACCTTTAAACCCCAGCCAAACACAGACAGGGTCTTCCAGCCTTCTCCTAGGGGCTGTGATGGAGACATCCCAGGCTGGCCTGTGACACCACCTGAAGCCCTCTGCTCCCTGCTGTCTGGCCCTGACCCAGTCCATGTGTCACTTTCCAGCTGAACTGATGGCCCTCTCTTAACCATGGGGATTCTTCAGCCAGATGCCCCTGCAGCCATAAGTATTTACTGAGCACCTACTGTGTGCCAGATACAAAGAGAAGGCTGAACAGACCAGTTGCCTCTAAAGCTACACTTTGATGTTTTACATCTGAGGCTTCTGTATGATTCTATTATGGAAAAAGATAGAGTTATTAGCTAAAAAGAAACACAAAAAGAAAAAACAAGTCTGCGCCCTATTGCTTCATTGGAGAAACACTGTAGGTTTTGTTTTTCTCTTAATGGGGGTGGTGGTGGGGAGGGTCATTTATTTATTTGTTTTTAGCAGAGGAGACAGCTGTGGTCAGATCTATTTTCCAAGAAATAAAGATAATTATATGGCTTTTCAGCCCTTCCTTACAGCCACACTACAGGAAGCCAGAAGCCCACTGCCCACTAAAGTGGAAGCTTTCTCTGGGTCTCGAGCTTGGAACTGGTCCTCTTTGACCTGCTGGGTGCTCGCAAGGGAAGACAATGGCAGGTAATGTGGCTTCTCTCTGGTTCCAGGAGCCAAAGGAAATGTCAGTTGCTTCTGGGAAGGAAGATGACCTTCTTTGATGTAGGGAGCATGAAATCAGTGTAACTGTACCATCCCAACCAACCCCTTCTGCTCTCTGGGAACTCTGAGGACAGACTTGTAGAGTAGAAAGATCCCAGTCTTTGAAATAATGCAAGTGAATAAAAGTCGCTCAGTCATGTCTGACTCTCTTTGCAACCCCATGGACTATACAGACCATGGAATTCTCCAGGCCAGAATACTGAAGTGGGTGACCCTTCCCTTCTCCAGGAGATCTTCCCAACTGAGGGATTAAAACTAGATCTCCCACACTGCAGGCAGATTCTTTACCAGCTGAGCCACCAGGGAAGCAAATGTGGGTTCGAATCCTGATTTGGCCAGTAGTTAGTCCTGTGATCTTGGCCAACTCACTCAAATATTACGAGCCCAAGTGCCCTCATCTGTAATGATAATAATTATTATTTACACGTACCTCACCTAACAGTGATTAAGATGTATTACAAAGCCATAGCCTAAGAAGTAACTCAGGAGAAAGTAGATAAACGGAACAAAGCCATCAATCCTGCAGCAGATCTAGGAACATAGGAGAGCTTGACATGTGAGGGAAGACACCAGAATCAGTGGTCAGAGGATGGAATCTTTAGTGAATGCTGCTGGGGAGACTGGCTTCTATCTGGACAAAAATAAAGTCATCTTACGTGTTTGCCGCCTGTCTTCAGCTGCATGGGTGCTCAGTTGCTTCAGTCCTGTCCACTCTTCAACCCCATGGACTGTAGCCAGCCAGGCTCCTCTGTCCATGGGATTCTCCGGGCAAGAATACTGGAGTGGGTTTCCATGACCTCCTCCAGGGGATCTTCTCAACCTAGGGATCAAACCCAGGTCTCTTATGTCTCCTGCATTGGCAATCAGGTTCTTTACCACTAGTGCCACCTGGGAAGCCATCTTCAGCTGACTAAGACCTAAATGTAAAAGAAAAGCTGAAAACTAATTAAAGGATGTTTTAGGGACCTGTCTGAGCAAGAGACGCCATCATGGGAGCGGACATCTGCCCAAGAAGAACCAAAAAGCTTGTCCAGCGGCACAGTTTCTGCCCCAGAGGAACCAACTCTACCTTCAACCAGCTTGTGCTAGAGGTTGTTCACAAGTGGCACCAACTCGCCGCCACTGTCCCAGTTGCAGATAATCCAGAACATGAGGTTCTCCGGCCAGGAGGACAAACCACTGTAACAGATGCCGTGCATATGCGGAGGCTCCCACCCTGAAGGTTGGCGGCCTCACTGGGGGCAGCTGTGTCCCCAGGAAGAGGCTGGTGCGGGGTGCCATCCTCACTATCACCCGAGGTGATGCCACGTGCCCCTGGATTGCAGCCCCCTCCCACTCCCTGGTCCTCCCAAGGGCCCTGGGAACCCAACAAATGCTCCAAGGGCCAGAAGTTCAAGAGCCACTCAGTCTTGTGGATAGAAGATGCACCTCGGCTTGGGTGCAACTGCAGAAGCCCTTCCATTCCTGCCTTTCCACTGGCTGCCAGGAGGCCTGAGCTGTTCATTATCTTTCAGTGGGGGAATCCATAATATTGGGTGGGCCCAAAAGTTCATTCAGGTTTTCCAAAAGACGTTACGGAAAAACCCAAGCCAATCTTTGGGCCAACCTATACTTAGTGATAGCCGCTTAATACTGTCATCTTTTTTTTTTCCCCTTAAGTTTTTTATGTGTTATTTATTTATTTTTGGCTGCGCTGGGTCTTCCTTGCTGTAGACAGGCTTTCTCTTGTTGTGGTGAGCAGGCTTCTCATTGCAGTGGCTACTCTTACTGCAGAGCACGGGCTCTAGGACACCCGGGCTTCAGTAGTTGCAGCACATGGGACTCAGTAATTGCGGCTCCCTGGCTCTAGAACACAGGCTTAATAGTCTCAGCACACTGTCTTAGTTGCCCCGTGGCATGTAAGATCTTCCCAGATTAGGGAACGAACCCGTGTCTCCTGCATCGGCAGGCAGATTCTTAACTCCTGGACCACCAGGGAAGCCCTAATTACCGTCATCTTTACCCCACTCCCAGTCTCACATGCCTGCTATATTCATGGCCTGCCGCACACTCCACCCACAGGTACAGGACCCATTCATCAGTCGATAGTCACTTTATGTTGGTGCCTGCCCATGCTTCTTCCACCAGAGATGGGCTCTTCCTTGCCAGCGGAGTGGGGACTCAGGCAGTCCTGAGCCCCATTTATCTACCTGGTTTCTTGGACCACTCCTGGGACCAGCTGCCGCAGGTAAGGTTCCCAGGAAGCAAGTGCTGAAATGGAGTCCAGGGGGCAAGAGATTTGTTGGGGATCAGCAGAGGAGGGCTGGAGAAGGCAATGGCACCCCACTCCAGTACTCTTGGCTGGAAAATCCCATGGACAGAGGAGCCTAATGGGCTGCAGTCCATGGGGTCGCTAAGTGTCGGACGCGACTGAGCGACTTCACTTTCACTTTTCACTTTCACACACTGGAGAAGGAAATGGCAACCCACTCCAGTGTTCTTGCCTGGAGAATCCCAGGGGCGGGGGAGCCTGGTGGGCTGCCGTCTATGGGGTCGCACAGAGTCGGACACGACTGAAGCGACTTAGCAGCAGCAGCAGAGGAGCGAGGCAACTGCGAAGCAGCCTGATGAAGCCTCCACCAGTCCGCAGGGAGACCTGGAGCCAGCCTTGCTGGGCAGAGCTGCCCCACGTCTAACAAGAGGCTGGGCCTCTGAGCCACAGTCCCCTGCCGTATCACTCGGTCAGCAGGTGTGGCTGCCCCCAGGAAGGGCTGCTCTCTGCAGCTCGGCAGCAAGTCCTTCCATGAAGGGGAATCGGGGGGCAGTCCTGGAAATGTCGTTTGTGTGTGAAGGCAGACTGTGTGCATAATTATAACAGCCCACGTTTGTTCAGTGTTCACGGGGCCGGATGAGGCTAAGTGCTCTTTATACTCTGGGGCAGGGACCATCATTATCCCCACGTTTTTGCGCCCACATGAAGAAACCGAGGCACGAAAAGCAGAAATGACTTAGGCTGCAGAGCATGCGATGGGGTTGAGAGTCCCTCTGGAGAATTTTTTTTTTTTTAATTTGACAAAACTTCTTTGGAATAATTGTAAATTTTCAGAAAATGATAACTCTGAGAGCTCCTGTCTATCCTTCTCTCAGTGTTCCCTGATGTTAACATCGTACACAACCACGGTGCATTGTTCACAACTGAGGCATTAGCCCATTACGGAGGATTAAATCACTGGCTTTATGCGGATTTCCACCGATATCCTTTTACGGCTCCAAGGTCAGATCTAAGATGCCACCTTGCATTCAGCATCCCTGAGATTTGGACTCTCCGGTGTAAACTTCTGACCTGCTGGCGCTCCTGCCTGCTGTTCCCACAGAGGGTCTGTGGCCATAAACCCTTCAGGTGCCGCTCGCCGGCCCAGCTGTGTGTGGGCAGGCCCAGAGTGCAGCACGCTGACTAGGTCACTGTTTTCTTGGTGAGTGTCTCCTCTCTGCCGGTGAATGGAAAGAACACCCACCAGGCCCAGCTCAGTGAGATGCTTGTTGGGATTTGCCTCTTGGATGTTTCCTGGTGCTCTCCAGTGTGTGTGGGGGTGGGTGCCTTATCGGGGCACCCAGAGCTGCTTCAGGCTTGGATCCAGGTGTGCCCGGCAAGCACACCCCTCTCTCTGACCCGCCCGGCACCCGGCCTCCCTGGCCCTGAGGTCTGGTGTGAAGCAAAAAGGAGTTAAGTAGGGGATCCCTGTTCTCCTGCCCACACCACTCAGCCAGCTCACGGACCTGCCAGGTGCCTGCTGGCTGTCTGTTCTGGGTCCGGAGCCCCACAGCGGCTGCCCGCTGAGAACTGGGGTGCTCTGAGCACCCACCTTTGTACTATGGAAGGAAAGAGACTGAGCTTTACTGACTGGGAAGTGGGAAAAGTGCAGATTACTTGCACTCGCTTCCAAGCTTGGCTACTTACTGCATGTGAGGCCACTGCATTATTTCAGGTCCAGTTTTCTCATGGAACTCACTAAAACGGCATCTTGCTCAGTGGTTAAATATGGTAGGCCGAAGCCAGATGATTTGAGTCTCTGCTGTTTATCAGCTGTGTGACCATCATCATGTTACTTAGCCTCTCTGTGCCTCACTTTCCTCATCTGTGATGTGGGAACAATAACATCCACTTTAGGGGGCTCTTGTGAAGATGAAGGGAATGAACAAATGCACAGCATCTAGAACCATGCCTGGCATGGGCAAACTCTCAACAAATATTAGGTGTTATCGTCTAATTCACATGGAGGTTTTGTTTGTCGTTGTTCAATCGCTAACTTGTGTCCAGACTCTTTGTGAACCCATGGACTAAGCAAGCCAGGCTTCCTTGTCCTTCACTATCACCCAGAGTTTGCTCAAATTCATGTCCATTGAGTCGATTGTGCTATCTAACCATCTCATTCTCTGCCACCCTCTTTTCCTTCTGCCCTCAGTCTTTCCCACCATCAGGGTCTTTTCCAATGAGTTGGCTCTTCGCATAAGATGGCCAAAGTATTGGAGTTTCAGCTTCAACATCAGTCCCTCCAAGGACTATTCAGGGTTGCTTTCCTTTAGTGTTGACTGGTTTGATCTTCTTGCAGTCCAAGGGACTCTCAGGAGTCCTTCTCCAGCACCACAATTTGAAAGCATCAGTTCTTCGGTGCTCAGCCTTCTTTGTGGTCCAACTCTCACATCTATACATGACTACTGGAAAAACCGTAGCTTTGACTATACAGACCTTTGTTGGCAAAGTGATGTCTTTGCTTTTTAATATGCTGTCTAGGTTTTTCATAGCTCTCCTTCCAAGGATCAAACGTCTTTTAATTTCATGGATGCAGTTACTGTCCACATTGACTTTGGAGCCCAAGAAAATAAAGTCCATCACTGCTTCCACTTTCCCCCCTTCTATTTGCCATGAAGTGATGGGACCAGATGCCATGACCTAAGTTTTTTGAATATTGAAATTTAAACCAGCTTTTTAACTCTCCTCTTTCACCTTCATCAGGATCTGAACATGACCATTTCGAGAGAATCAAATGAGATCACTATTGTAAAGATGCATTGTAAATGGCAAAGCATGCTAAAAATGACTTGTGCTATTATTTTTCCTTCAGTTTTATTGACATAAGTGACATATAGCACTTACAAGTTTAAGGTGTATAGCATAATGATGATTTGGCTTATATACATCATGAAATGATTATCACAATATGTTTAGTGAACACCATCTCATGTAGATATAAAGTTAAAATTTTTTTAATTTTTAAATTAAAAAAGAAAAAAAATTTTTCTCTTTGTGGTGAGAACTATTACAATTTACTATCTTAACAACTTTCACATATAACATACAACAGTGTTAATTATATTTATCATGCTGTTCATTATATCACAGTACTTATATATCTTATAGCTGAAAGTCTGTACATTTTGACTGCCTCCATTCAATTCCCCCACCCCCACCTCTGGTAACAATGAATCTGATCACTTTTTCTATGAGTTTGTTTGTTGTTTTTGAAGTGTCATTGACCTACAAAAGTATGTTAGTCCCTGGTACACAACGCAGTGATCTGATATTTCAGTACATTTCAAAATGGTCACTAAAAGTTTTGTTACCGTCTGTCACCATACAAAAATATTAGTACATAATTATTGACTATATTCCCACATTTCATCTCCGTGACTCACTTACTTAGTAACTGAAAGTATGTGCCTCTTAATCTCCTTCACCTGCTTCTCTCTTCCCCCCAACCCTAGTGCTATTATTTTTTAAAACTATTGTATCAGGAGACACAAGTAGCCTATAGAAAATCATTGTCCATCTGAGTCAGATTACCATGGCCAAGTACAACTGGAAAATGGATGAGTCTATGAAGTCTACACTCTTATGGAGCCCCTATGTGTTGTCTGTATTTTTAGGCATGTTTGCTTATATTTTCTCATTTAATCATGGCAGTCCAACTTGAATGGCTATTTTTTATCCACACAATGGCTGTCTATAAACTAAGCCTCAAATACATTCCAGTCCTTCAAGAAACAGTAATCAGCCTCAATCAGTTGATATTTACTGACAGCCTCTCATGTCTAGAGATACTTCTAGGTGATGGTGAGTAAATATGATGGGTCCCTGCCCTAAAGCAAGCTGCATTCCAGGGCAGGTTCAGTGAGTTGTGGACCAATATGCCGGTCCTTTGCCTGTCTGCCCTGGATCCTTCCCTGTCCTCCTCCTTGCTCCACTCTGGACCACAGAGGGCTTCCCTTGAAAAGTAAATTTCCCTGCCTGTCCAATCCGAGTGAATCTCAGGGACTTGGGCAGCTGCGCTCAGACTTCCAGCCCACTAGACTGGGTAAGAGTATGTCTGGAGTTGCCGCAGTGGGGAGCCTCCTTGAGTGACGTCAGCAGTTCCTTGGAAAAAAAGAGTCTTGATGATGCCTTCTTCATCTTGAACCCAGCTGTGCCTGAAGCCAGGGCTCCCCCTGGGCTCACAAAGTCTTATGTTGTCTGAACGATGGCCTGAAACAGTCCTCACTGATACATTGCCTCTCAGGGCAGCAGTGAGGATTAAGTGAGAAATTCCATGGAGGGACTCTAGCCCAGTGCCTGCACCTAAGCGCCAGCCGCGGTCAGCTCTTAGGATTAGCTTCATAAAAAGTAACAGTTGTTGTCGCCGTGGCCGACGTCGCTGTGGTTGTCGGCTGTGTCTGGGTGGAGCGGGCTTGCAGATGCGGCCCAGGCAGAGCTCCAGCTGCAGAGATGTGGGGTAGCCGCGGCGGGGGCTCCCCGGGGCCGCGTTTGTTTGGAAGCCGCGTCTCGGTGTGCGCTCGCGGCGGCTTCCCTGTGAGCCTGTAATGCCTTAATTGCAGCCTTCCCAGCTGTCTGCTGTGGAGACAGCCCAGAAAATGAGGTTGGCTCGGTAAATATTGAACCAAATTATGCAAATGAGCTCCACGAGAGACTCAGCTGGCGAGACAGGGTCTGCTTGGTGGGTCCTGGCCCAGCTTGCAGGAAACCCCTTCCTCTCCCCCCTCTCCCACGCTGCTTTGTCAGCTGAAGGCGGCCACCTGGGGTCCTCCGGAGAGGCCAGGGCTGGGCCAGCAGGGGTCATCTGCCATCAAGGGGTGAGGGCAAGCTCTGTTAGTGATGGGGAGAGGGGTGTCTGCAATAGTGTTTACTTCCTGCCACATCCTCATCTCACTCCCAAAGAGGCTGCCTTGGCAGATGAGTCTGTGAGGGCACACACCTGGCCTCTTTGCTGGGTGTCCCAGCTGCTGCAGGTGGGAAGAGGGACCATTGGGTCCCCTCACCCCTGTGAGTAAAGCTTCTCAGTGGCTCTACACTGCTGGCAGGTCCTGAAAACCACTGTGGTGGCCCAGTTCACCGTGGAGGACCTCGGGATTGTAGAAGCAGGAGTTAGGGTGCAGGTAGGGAAATAAAACTGGAACTCTTCTGTGGTCATGGAAGGGGGTCTCTGTGGCCTTAGCAGGAATGAATATACACCTGGGTACTTCTGGCTGGGGTGGGCTTGTGTGCAGAAAGTCTGTGTGTAGGGGGACGGGATTCGGCTGAAGGCACCGGGCAGGTGGAAGCGACAGCCTTGGGAGGGCCATGACAGGAGAGATGGCTGAGGTGGGATGCTCTCGATCCCGGTCCTTCCCTGGAGACCACCCCCTGAGAGCCTGGGGCTGCCAGCGAACGGTATCGCACAGGGACATGGGCTACACTCCGTGAGACCAGATGCCCGGGTGAAAGATGGACTGTTGGGAGAGGATTCTCTCAGCTCCTTCATGGTCGGCAGGGGGTTTGAAGGGCTGAGGACAGCAGGGACAGAGTGTCGCTTTGGAAGTGTAAACACCTGATGCTGTGTGTGTCTTGCAAGGATCCCCGGGGATGGGCCTGGGTGCTCTCAGGGGACACCTGCAGCAGTGGATAGCATGGCTCAAAGGTAACAGAAACATCACATGTCACCGAAGGAGCTGGAGTGGAAGAATGTAGGGGCCGTGTTTACAAGTTCTCATGAGTCAGCCGGGGATGCCTGTCCAGAATAAACAGTGAGACTTGGGGTGGGTGGAGAGGGCTCAGCTCCTGGGTCAGCAAGCAAAGGTATTAGTTTCCCATTTCAGCTGCAACAGATCCCCACACGATTAGCAGCTTAAAACAACACAGATTTATTATCTTACAGTTCTGGAGGTCAGAGGGTCTCACGGGGCTCAAATCAAGGTGTTGGCAGGGCTGTGTCTCTCTCTGGAGGTGCCAAGGGAGAATGTTTCCCTTGCCTTTTCCATCTTCTATAGGCTGCCCACATTCCTTGGCTTGGAGCCACATCACTCAGGGCTCTGCTTCTATTGTCACATCTACTCCTTCAACTGACTCTCATGTTTCCCTCTTATCTGAACCTTCTAATTACACTGGGCCTGCCTGGATTAGCTCCTTATCCTAAAGTCAACTGATTAGCATCCTTAATTCCCCTTTGCCATATGACTAACATTCACAGTATCTGGTGATTAGGATGTGAACATCTGGGTTAGGAGGAAGGGGTGCATTATTTTGCTTATTACTGGCATAAACTGAAAAAATTGAGTTATTACTATTCAGTGTAACCCCAAGACTACCCACTGTTTGGCGAGGCCTGGAGAAACTAGGTTATGCTTAGAACTATGTTCATGTCCATAAAAATAAAATGAAGATGGCCTATCAAACAAAGTAAGTGCTAGTGCATGTCATAAACATACAATTAGAAATTACAGGTACCATGCTATTCTTTTCTGTGTACCATCCCTTGTTGTTGTTTTGGCCACATCACACAGCTGCTGCTGCTAAGTCATCTCAGTCGTGTCCGACTCTGTGCGACCCCATAGACAGCAGCCCACCAGGCTCCGCCATCCCTGGGATTCTCCAGGCAAGAACACTGGAGTGGGTTGCCATTTCCTTCTCCAATGCATGAAAGTGAAAAGTGAAAGTGAAGTCACTCAGTCATGTCCGACTGTTAGCGACCCCATGGACTGCAGCCTACCAGGCTCCTCCATCCATAGGATTTTCCAGGCAAGAGTACTGGAGTGGGGTGCCATTGCCTTCTCCCATCACGCAGCATGTGGATCTTAATTCCCTGAGAAACTGAAAGTGTTAGTCACTCAGTTGTGTCTGATTCTTTGTGACCCCATGAATTGTAGCCTGCCAGGTTCCCCTGTCCGTGGAATTCTCCAGGCAAGAATACCAGAGTGGGTAGCTGTTCCCTTCTCCAAGGGATCTTCCTGACCCAGAAATCAAACCTGGCTCTCTTGCCTTGCAGGCAGATTCTTTACCATCTGAGCCATGAGGGAAGCCCTACCAGGGATCAAAACCATGCCCCGTGCATTGGAAGCATGGAATCTTAACCACTGGACCACCATGGAAGTCCCTGTACCACTTCTTGTTCATTATAAACTTTAGAGAATTTTTCTCCCCCTGGTTTCAGTAAGAAACTTATTGATCTGTTTTGCTGTGTTGCAGACAGGCCAAGCTAAGAGGCAGCTTTCTGTTTTGTTTTTTCTTATTCTAATCTAATCCTTCTTTCATACCAATAGTCAAAACCTTTCTGACTTTACAACTGCATGTTCCTAAGTGTTCCTACTCCCAAATTCATAAAAGATCATCTTCATCTGAAATCATCCTAGCAATGGGAAGGGTAGATGGGTAAATCTAGGGAAAACAGAATTATCCATAAGGAACTTACAATCGGGAAGAGAAACAGATGAGTTCACCCAACAACAAAAATATTGTTCTTGCTGCCAATCAGTTGTGGGGTAGCTGGAAGTACCCAGAAAGTTCTGGGTTTTTTTTCCATCCTGCTTAAAATAGCCTCAGACTTAGAGGTCTGGTTTGACCCCCATCATGGACCTTCCAAGTCATAAGCGAGTTTCATTATCCATTCCTCGCTGCATTGGTCCCTCTTTACCTCTTTAGGCTTATCTCTCCTTGCATCCCCTCAAGCCCCCTGCAAGGTCCAGACACGTGGGAAGAGCCATCATTTTTGGAAAACCCAGCACTCTCACACCTACTGGTCTTGGCAACCTCTCCCTTGCTTGTCTGACTAGTCATCCTGCAAGGCCCAGCTCACAGTTTCAACCATTCTGTGCAGAACAGCACCCCACACTCAAAGACTGGGGAGTCTAGACCTGTTGGCTGAGAGCAAGGGAGGAGAACTGGATCTAATGAGGAAGGGTTTTTTTGTTTGGTTGATATTTTTATTTCTGGCCATGATGTGTGGCTTGTGGGATCTTGGTGGGCATTGAACCTGTGCCACCCTGCAGTGGAAGGGTAGAGTCCTAGCCACTAGAATGTCACAGAACTCCCCAATAAGAGAGTTTTAAAATCATCAACAGCCTTTACTCCTCATGTCCAGCAGAGTCCTCAGACGAGTGTGCAGTGTTCATGGCCTCGTGTTCTTGCTTCGTGCTGTGACCGCTCATGGCCTTAGGAGTGAAATCTTAGCATCTCCACTTTTCAGCTACGCAGACTTTAAAGCAATTAGGAACATGCCCTAAATGGTAGAGTTGGCAAGTGCAAAGCCAGGCCTCAAGGCCTGTCTGCTGATTCCCATGCCTAAGACCTCTGTATAATCCTGCTTGTGCCCTGGAGGCCGAAGCCAAGGGCATGGGCCATCCAGGAGGTGGCCTGGTACGGCAGACCAGGCATGAGCACTGGCTGGAGAAAGCCTTAGTTGAAGTCCCAGTGGGGCCACGTGCATGCTGTGGGATCTCGGGCAAGTCATTTGGCGTTTCTGTGCCACATTCTACTTCCTTTGGCCTGTCTCACAAGCTTGTTGTGAGGACCGGGTGGATGATGCCCAGAAGCACCCAGGTGCTCTTTCTCAACCGAGTATCAGGGGATTTTTATCAAGGGGCAGCGGGAGGGACTTGCCGGCTGAGATAGCAAAGTAGAAGCAGGAACAGGCAGCCTCTGTCCTGAAGCCCTGGGGGTAGGTTCCCGGGCAGAGAGAGTGAAGGCGCAGAGGCCCAGCTGCACAAGCAGCGGCCTTCCCAGGAGCTCCAGCTGCAAGGACGTAGGCGGACAGTCCTTGGCTCGGCCACATTCCGCTGCTTATGGAATCAACTCTCTTGTGTTAAGGGGGAAAAAGCCTCCGGGTAGAAAAATCCAGGCTTGCTACAGTGATAAATCTCATTCTAAAAAAGGGTTTCTGATCAGCTGCCTTTCACTGAGCCATAGGGAGAGCTCATTCAGCCTGCAGACAGCCGGCCGTGTAGACCTGGGGTCTGACCCACAGGGGTCCTGGGCCGGGTAGTGTTCTGTCTCTGAATCTTGGCCTTGTCTTCCTCATCTGTAACACAGGATGGGGTTTGTCCTACTGCTTTGCGTGGTGGAGGAGTAGATGGAATAAAGAAAATCAAAATTATTTCTAATTTGTAAAGTTCCTATAGAAGAAGCCAGCAACCGTGGTCTTCAATGGGGTCCAGAACTAGATGGCTAAGAGACAGGAGCTGGAAGGGGATTTTTCACCGTGTGCCCTGTATATGTTTTGAAACAGGAAAGACATTCGTTACGGAAAAAATAAGCTTAGAAAAAAACCAATAAAATCAGTAAGAAAGTCAAAATCAATAAATGCAAATGATGGCCATTGTTAGCAGCAGCAACATCGACACTATGATTATCTAAAAGGCTCTTTCCCCATAATCTTCCTAGTCTGGCCTCACCTGGAACTAAGAAAACTAGTCCTCAGTTCTCCGCAATTCCTGGGGCTCCCCCTGTACCACACTGTCTTCCCAGCGCATCTTCCAAATTCCTCTGCCTCTGCAAGGATCCACGTCCTTGGAGAAAGTGGGTGGAGAAATTCCAGCTTAACACAATTTGCCCTAGAAGAGTAAGCAGCCACTTACGAGGAGCTGGAGCCCTTCCTGGTGACCTGCAGGGATTTCCAAGAGTACTGCTGACGGAGAGAAGATGCAAGGAAACGGGTGATCTCATTTTCTAAAACAAAGACCAGTAGAGCACGGCCACAGATAACAAACTGTACAGGATTGTGTGGGTGTGGGGCAGAGGAAGGACATCTACCAGAAGGGGAACAAGGATCACCAGTGGGGCGTGGATGGGCCGGGGGATGGCAGTGAAACCGGTTGATAATTTAAAAAATTAATGATACCTTCTCATTTATGAAACTTTACAGGCACCTGTGTGTATATGAATGTGTAAAGAGGTACAAGAAAGCTAATCACCAGCATTAATGGTGGTTAGCTTAGAGTATGAGGTTTTAGGTGACTTCTTTTGGTCCAGATGTTTATATGAATAGTTCTAATGATTAAAAATCATGTTATTTACGTACTCAGAAAAAAAAATCCAATTTCAATGTGAAAGATAAACCAGAACAAATAACTAATAGCTGGATTTACAAATACAGTCAGAATTACTTTAAAAATTCAAATTGAATGATTCCAAGGCTGCTTATGAAGAAGTCCCCCACTTCCTGGTTTCCCTTATTCTGATCAACTCAAAATCCCAGAGGTGGGGTTTGGACCCCACTGGGAGCCCTGGGGCACCCTTGCTGCCCGCTGTGGGGAGCAGGTGCCTGCCTCTGTGTGTGTGCTCTGGGGAGGGCTGGCTGCTCGCGGTGGCCCCCACTGGGCTCTCGGTCCAGCACCATGTCGAAATTCCCAGTAAGAGTTGAGGCATGCATCGTTAACTGCTGCTGCTAATAGATTCCCAGGGCGTTTCTCAGAATGGGAGGCTGTCTCCTTTCAGTGTCACCCCTGGGGGAGGGACACACTACAGAAGCCAGCTTCCAGAGGACAGTGCTTTAAAGACGGGCTCTTTAATTCACACACACACACACACACACAACCCCCACAGTACTCAGTGCTGCTAGACCAGCCCAACCTACCACCTGGGGATGCTCACAGTTGAATGTATTATTGTTTAAAATATTTGAACGCCTCCCTTATAGAGCCCCTCCTTATGGAAGGTGGCATTTTTGACCCCACTGATGTTGGACTTGTCCACGTGACCTGCTTTAGCCAATGTAACGCAGGGAGAAATGGCACATGCAATATCCAAGCCAAAGTCTCTTGATCCCATCGTCTTCCTTTATTGTTTTGCTGCACAAACGGCAACGTCTCTGATGGGGGCTATTCCTTCAGCCTGGATCCCAGGGCTATGGCCAAGAATGACCAGCCTTGGCCTGAGTACAAAACAAACCTCTGTTGTCAGCCACTGCAGTTTGGGTTATTTTGTTACTAGAGCATAACTTAAGTCAACTAATAGAACCTCACAGCTAGGAAGAGTTAGGCTGAGATTTAAACCTGCACCAGTCAGGGACTTGGAGAAGGCAATGGCACCCCACTCCAGTACCCTTGCCTGGAAAATCCCATGGACGGAGGAGCCTGGTGGGCTGCAGTCCATGGGGTCGCAAAGAGTCGGACACGACTGAGCGACTTCACTTTCACTTTTCACTTTCATGCATTGGAGAAGGAAATGGCAACCCACTCCAGTGTTCTTGCCTGGAGAATCCCAGGGACGGGGGAGCCTGGTGGGCTTCCGTCTATGGGGTCGCACAGAGTCGGGGACGACTGCAGCAACGGAGCAGCAGCAGTCAGGGCCTGGATGGGAGACAGAAGCCAGCTGGACTGCTATAACAGAATGCCACAGGCTGGGTGGCTTGAACAACGAATACTTATTTCTCACAGTTCTGGAGGCTGGGAAGGCCAAAGTTAAGGTGCTGGCAGATCCCATGTCTCCTGAGAGCTTGTTTCCTGGCAGAAGGGGGTTAAGGAGCCCTGTGGGTCTCCTTTATAAGGGCACTAATCCCGTAGATGAGGACTCAACTCTCATGACCTTAATCATCTTCCACAGAGCCCACCACCTGATTCCATCACGTTGGAAATTAGGATTTCAGTATGTGAATTTGAGGAGGTCGAGGGACGCATTCCATCCATAACGATACCTCAGACGTGTGAAGACTGCATGTAACACAAAGAATTGATAACTAGGTAATTAAAAAAGAAAAACTCTAAGAAATTACAGAGGTAGCAATTCCAGGAAGCAATTACAAGAGTGGACCTCTAGAGTGGAGGGAACAAAAGGAAGATGCTGTAATTATTAAAACCTAAAAACTCAGAGGAGGTGGGACTTCCCTAGTGGTTCAGTGGCTAAAACTCCGTGCTCCTAATGAAGGGGGCCCAGGTTTGATCCCTGGTCAGGGAAGTAAGGCCCAGATGCTGCAATGAAGAGTTCACATGCTGCAACTAAGACCTAGTGCAGCTCAATAATAAATAAAAGTTTAAAGGAACCTCAGAAGAGGGACCCCATGGAGCTGCAACACAGATCTCTGAGCAGGGAGTGCTGGCCAGTGCTGGTGCTGAGTTGTCTGAGGTAGACACGATTACCTGTGAGTGTTAGAAAACTGCAGCCCAAATTTTCTGGTGGCTCAGTGGTAAAGAATCCACCTGCAATGCAGGAGACAGATGCAGGTTCAATCCTTGGATGGGGAAGTTCCCCTCGAGAAGGAAATGGCAACCCACTCCAGTACTCTTGCCTGGGAAATCCCATGGACAGAGGAGCCTGGCAGGCTTCATTCCATGGGGTTGAAAAAAAGCCAGACATGTCTTAGGGACTGAACAGCAACAGCAACTGGAGGAACAGTCACACCTGCGTTGCAGAAGCAAGGCTGGGTGACTGACCCCAGCAGGAGGCAGGCTGGAAGGAGCACACCCCCCACCTCTAGCGCCCCCTGTGGACAGAACTTGTCATCAAGAGAACCAACTGGCAGAGCAGAAGGGAAGTTTGCAGGCTCCCAGCCTCAGCATCACGAAGAGAAATGGAGAAGGGTAGGTTTGGAGGTGAGAGACAGCACAATAATATGAAGCCAAAGCACCAGCACTCTTTAAAAATTGTTTAAATTTCATACGATTTAAAAAGTTGCTCTCCATTTACAGTTACCACAAAATATTGATATATATACCAGTATTGTCCTGCACCTGTCCTGCTATATGTTGTGAAATACATCCTTGAGCCCATCTCACACTCAGTAGTTTGTACTTCCCACTTCCCCACCCCTGGATTGCCCCCCACCACTGGTAACCAGAGTTTGTTTGAAGCACCAGCACACTTCATGATCCTCAAAGAGAAGGGATTTTTCCAAAGGCTCAGAGCTGTCGTGAGATACTACTATGTCCAACCTTAGGCAGTTTATCCAGAGCAGAGGGAAGGGAATGACCTTTCTGCCAGTTGTACAGACTGGGAAGGAGATATAGCCATGGACCAGTATTGTTCTGTATCTGATGATTGTTCCATCATCACTCTCAGACCCTAGAGAGGGTGCCCTGCCCTGAACCTCATGCTTTAGAGGGCATTTCACAGATACACTTACTGAAGAACACATGGGTGCCTCTGTCACTTGGGACCTGGTGCTCAATGCCATCCATATCTGACTCCAATCAGACCTCAGGGAACTATGTCTTCAAATTTCCTGGTGTATGTCCTCAAATCAAAAGGCAACCGAGCCCACATATTGTGAAGGTTTATGGATGTGCTGCTGCTGCTCTTGGACATGGATTCTGCTCTGGAATGTGGGGAGGATTTGAGTGTGAAACTATCTGGATGGAAGATGAATGAATTCACTTTTAAGACGCTTATTCTCAGGACTTCCCTGGTGGTCCAGCAGTTGAGTCTGCCTGTCAATATGGGGGACACAGGTTTGATCCCTGGCCTGGGAGGATTCCACATGCCGTGGGGCAGCTGAGCGCATCTGCCACAACTACTCAGCCCCTACTCTAGAGCCTGCAAGCTTTAACAACTGAAGCCCAGGCACTCTAGAGCCCATGCTCTGCAATGAGAAGCCATCATACCACAACTAGAGAGGAGCCCCCACTGGCTGCAACTAGAGAAAGCCCACACAAAGCAATGAAGACCCAGTACAGCCAAAAAGACTTTTTTTTAAAAAAGCTTATTCTCTTGCTCAGAACAAGCTTTTTAGCCTACCTGTTGATTTTTGCTTTTGCTGTTTGTGCTTTCGGTGGCATATTCAGAAAATCATTGCCAAGACCAATGTCAAGGAGATTTCCCCCCTGTTTTCTTCTTGGAATTTTATAGTTCAGATGTTATGTTGAAGTCTTTAATCCATTTCAAGATAATTTTTGTGAGTGGTGTTGGCTGGTGGCCTCGTTTCCTTTTTTGTTTGTGGTTATCCAGTTTTCTCAACACCGTTTATTGATGATGCTATCCTTCCCCTATTGAGGATACTTGGATCCTTGTCATATATTAGTTGAACTTATATGTAGAGGTTTATTTCTTGGTTCTCTATTTTGTTCCACTGGTCTATGTGTCTATTTTTATGCCAATACTGTACTGTTTTAATTGGGTTTCCCTGGTGGCTCAGATGGTAAAGAATCCACCTGCAATGCAGAAGACATGGGTTCAGTCCCTGAGTTGGGAAGATCCCCTAGAGAAGGGAATGGCTACCCACTTCAGTATTCTCACCTGGAGAATCCCAAAGACAGAGGAGCCTGGCGGGCTGCAGTCCATGGGATTGCAAAGAATCAGACGTGACTGAGTAACTAAGCATGCACACTAGTTTAATTACTAAATTTGTAGTATAGTTTGAAATCAGGAAGTATAATGCCTCTGGCTTTGCTGTTCTTTCTCAGGTTTGCTTTGGCTATCAACAAGCAGAACTACATCAAACTAAAAAGCTTCTGCACAGCAAAATAAACAAAATGAAAAAACAACATACAGAATGGGAGAAAACATTTGAAGAGCATATATCAGATGAGGGGTTAATATCCAAAACATAAAAATAACTCATACAACTTAATAACAAAAGACAAACAGAACACAAAAAACAATCCAATGAAAAAATGGGCAGAAAAACTGAACAGACATTTTCCCAAGATATACAACTGGCCAACAGGTACACGAAAAGGTGTTCAACATCACTAATCATCATGAAGATGCAAATCAAAACGACAATGAGCTATCACCTCACACCTGTTAGAAGGTCTATTATAAAAAATACAACAGAGAACAGGTGCTGGCAAGACTGTAGAGAAAGAAGAAAGCTTGTTCGCTGTTGGTGGGAAAGTAAATTGGTAGAGGCACAGTGGAAAACAGTATAGAGCTATCATATGACTCAGAAGTCCCAATTCTGGCTATATATTCAAAGGAAATGAAAACAGGGTATCAGAGAGTATAGCTGCACTCTCTTGTTTATTGTAGCTTATTCACAACAGCCAAGATAGAAACAAGCCACTGGTAGAAACAATAGCCACTGGTAGAAACAACCCAAGTGTTCATCAGTGAATAAATGGATAAAGATGATGTGGTACATACATACAATAGAATATTATTCACCCACGAGAAAGAAGGACATTCTGCCATTTTTGACACCATGAATGTATCCAAAGGCATTATGCTAAGTCAAAGATAAATCAGATAAAGACAAATACTGTATGATTTAACTTATATGTGAAGTCTAAAAGAGCTGAACTCAAAGAAACAGGAGAGTAGAATGTTGATTATCAGAAGCTTGGGGGTGGGGTGGGGTGAATGAATTACAGATACATTATATCACTCTGATTGTGTTTTGAGACTAGACTGGGCAGAAGAGCACAAAGATAGGGAACAGGGAGTAACAGGCAGTAACAGGCAAATTTGGTCTTGGAGTACAGAATGAAGCAGGGCAAAGGCTAATAGAGTTTTGCGAAGAGAATGCACTGGTCATAGCAAACACCCTCTTCCAACAGCACAAGAGAAGACTCTACCCATGGACATCATCAGATGGTCAGTACCGAAAACAGATTGATTATATTCTTTGCAGCCAAAGATGGAGAAGCTCTATACAGTCAGCAAAAACAAGACTGGGAGCTGACTGTGGCTCAGATCATGAACTCCTTATTGCCAAATTCAGACTGAAATTGAAGAAAGTAGGGAAAACCACTAGACCATTCAGGTATGACCTAAATCAAATCCCTTATGATTATACAGTGGAAGTGACAAATAGTTTTAAGGGACTAGATCTGATAGACAGAGTGCCTGAGGAACTATGGACAGAGGTTCGTGACATTGTACAGGAGACAGGGATCAAGACCATCCCCATGGAAAAGAAATGCAAAAAAGCAAAATGGCTGTCTGAGGAGGCCTTACAAATAGCTGTGAAAAAAAGAGAAGTGAAAGGCAAAGGAGAAAAGGAAAGATACATCCATTTGAATGCAGAGTTCCAAAGAAAAGCATGGAGAGATAAGAAAATCTTCCTCAGTGATCAATGCAAAGAAATCAAAGAAATAGAGGAAAACAATAGAATGGGAAAGACTAGAGATCTCTTCAAGAAAATTAGAGATACCAAGGGAACATTTCATGCAAAGATGGGCTCAATAAAGGACAGAAATGGTATGTTTCTGTCCTTTATTGTATGGACCTAACAGAAGCAGAAGATATTAAGAAGAGGTGGTAACAATACACAGAAGAACTATACAAAGAAAATCTTCATGACCCAGATAACCACAATGGTGTGATCACTCACCTAGAGCCAAATATCCTGGAATGCGAAGTCAAGTGGGCCTTAGGAAGCATCATTATGAACAAAGCTAGTGGAGGTGATGGAATTCCAGTTGAGCTATTTCAAATCCTAAAAGATGATGCTGTGAAAGTGCTGCACTCCATATGTCAGCAAATTTGGAAAACTCAGCAGTGGCCACAGGACTGGAAAAGGTCAGTTTTCATTCCAATCCCAAAAAAAGGCAATGCCAAAGAATGCTCAAACTACTGCACAATTGCATTCATCTCACACGCTAGTAAAGTAATGCTCAAAATTCTCCAAGGCAGGCTTCAACAGTACATGAACCATGAGCTTCCAGATGTTCAAGCTGGACTTAGAAAAGGCAGAGGAACCAGAGATAAAATTGCCAACATCCATTGGATCATCAAAAAAGCAAGACAGTTCCAAAAAAACATCTACTTCTGCTTTACTGACTATGCCAAAGCCTTTAACTGTGTGGATCACAACAAACTGTGGAAAATTCTTCAAGAGATGGGAATACTGGACCACCTGACCTGCCTCCCGAGAAATCTGTATGCAGGTCAAGAAGCAACAGTTAGAACTGGACATGGAACAACGGACTGGTTCTAAATTGGGAAAGGAGTACTCAAGGCTGTATATTTAACTTGTATGCAGAGTACATCATGAGAAATGCTGGGCTAGATGAAGCACAAGCTGGAATCAAGATTGCTGGGAGAAATATCAATAACCTTAGATATGCAGATGATGCCACCCTTATAGCAGAAAGTGAAGAAGAATTAAAGAGCCTCTTGATGAAAGTGAAAGAGGAGAGTGAAAAAGTTGGCTTAAAATTCAACATTCAGAAAACTAAGATCGTGGCGTCTGGTCCCATCACTTCATGGCAAATAGATGGGGAAACAATGGAAACAATGAGACTTTATTTTTTTGGGCTCCAAAATCACTGCAGATGGTGACTGTAGCCATGAAATTAAAAGATGCTTGCTCCTTTTAAGAAAAGTTATGACCAACCTATACAGCATACTAAAAAGCAGAGATACTACTTTGCAAACAAGGATCCATCTAGTCAAAGCTATGGTTTTTCCAGTAGTCATGTATGGATGTGAATGTTGGACTAAAAGAAAGCTGAACGCCGAAGAATTGATGCTTTTGAACTGTGGTGTTGGAGAAGATTCTTGAGAGTATCTAGGACAGCAAGGAGATCCAACCAGTCCATCCTAAAGGAAAGCAGTTCTGAATATTCATTGAAAGGACTTATGCTGAAGCTGAAGGTCCAATTCTTTGGCCACCTGATGTAAAGAACTGACTCCTTGGAAAAGACCTCGATGCTAGGAAAGACCGAAGGCAGGAGGAGAAGGGGACGACAGAGGATGAGATGGTTGGATGGCATCATCGACACAATGGACTTGAGTTTGAGTAAACTCTGGGAGTTGGTGATGGATGGGGAAGCATGGTGTTCTGCAGTCCATGGAGTCACAAAGAGTCAGACACGACTGAGTGACTGAACTGAACTGAACTGAATTATCAGAGAGACGAGATGCTGCTGCTGCTGCTGCTGCTAAGTCGCTTCAGTTGTGTCCGACTCTGTGTGACCCCATAGACGGCAGCCCACCAGGCTCTTCTGTCCCTGGGATTCTCCTGGCAAGAACACTGGAGTGGGTTACCATTTCCTTCTCCAATGCATGAAAGTGAAAAGTGAAAGTGAAGTCGCTCAGTCATGTCTGACTCTCAGCGACCCCATGGACTGCAGCCCACCAGGCTCCTCCATCCATGGGATTTTCCAGGCAAGAGTATTGGAGTGGGGTGCCATTGCCTTCTCCCAAGATGAGATGAGAGGTTGTTTAATAATTCAAGTGAGAGATGATGGAGACCTGGACCAAGGTGTTAGCACTAGAAGGGGAGCATGGTTGAATTCTTGATATCATGTGCAGGTGGAGCCAGCAGCAGTTCCTGACGGATAAACGCGAAGAGGAAGGGAGGCATCAAGGTTGACTCCAAGGTTTTTAGCTTGAGGAATTGAAGGATGAGATTCCTGTCAACTGAACTGGGAAAACCTATGGGTGGAGCAGGTTGGAAGAAGAGCAGTTCATGTGGTCATGTAGAATTTAAGAAGTCTATTAGCTGTCCAAGGGAAGATGTCAAAAGCTTTGCAGAGGAATCTGGGCTAAAGATAAACATGTGGGAGTCATTAGCTTAGAAATGATATTGAAAATAAGATCACCAAGGAGTGAGTGTAGCTAGAGGAAAAGAGAAGAGAAAGTACTAGGCCTGAGGCCATTCCAAGGGAGAGAGAGCGAGAACCAGAAAAAACTAAGAAGGAGCTACTGATGAGGTAGGAGGTGGAAAACAAGAGTAAGATGACCCAAAAGACAAGTGAAAAAAAAAAAAGATCAAGGAGGAGGGAATAAATAACTGTGTCCAATGCTGCTGATAGGTTAAGTAACAGAAGAAATGAGAATTGACCACTGAATTTTGCAACATGGAAGACATTAGTGATAAGAATGTTTTTGCTGGGGTCAGCTGGAGAGGAAGTCTAATTAGGGTTGGTTTAAGAGAGAGTGGGACAGAGAGGGGCTTCCCTAGTGGTCCAGTGCTCAAGAAGCCACCTGCCAATGCAGAGGACATAGGTTTGATCACTGGTCCAGGAAGATCCCACATGCCTTGGGGCAACTAAGCCCGTGAGCCACAACTGCTGAGACTGAGCTCTAGAGCCTGCAAGCTGCAGCTACTGAAGACCACATGCCTAGAGCCTGCACTCCGCAACTAGAGAGTGGCCCCCGCTTGCTGCAACTAGTGAAAGACCACACGCAGTAATAGAGACCCAGCACAGCCAAAAATAAAAATTAGAAAGAGAGCAAGAAAATGGGAAAAGAGAAATGAGAGATGGCAAGTATGGCCGACTTTTGTAAGGAAATTTACCTGAAAAAGGGAGCAAAGAAGGGGGACAGGGCAATTTTTTTTTCAAAGACGAGAGAAGGGTAGCATGTTTTTATGCTGATGGAAGAGTCAAAAACTGATCATGTAGAATACAGGGGACAACAGTTGCTAGAGTAATATTCTTGCAGTCCACACAGCAAGACACTGAACCTCAATCATTCATCGCCTTTGATCCTCAGAGTTGTAAGTTTGGATTATTTAAATTTATTCAGTGCCGTAGAGCCAGATGGCATTTGAGTGCCGGGGCCATGTGTCTGTTTTGGATATCTCCACCCTGATAGGAAGGAATCTGGGAACCTGGAAGACAGTTTGGAGATGGAAAAGACAGGGATAATTTTCCATAGTACTTGCTTAAGCACCTGGACACATCATCCTTAGCTCCTGAGACACCTGGGTACTGGCTTTGCCAAGATCTTGGTTTACAATTCATGGGATTCTTTCTCACTCCCAGTAAGCAACATCGCTGGGACTGCATGTATCATGTACTACCTCTAATTACTGGTGTTCGAGAGGATGATTTAACCATGAAAAAGAGTAAGATGCCAAGAAGGTAGGAGGAGAACTTTGAGAGAAAGGTGTGGAGACCCGGGGAAGTGAGTTTCCTGAAGAATGGGGTGATTAACAGGAGACTCTCAGAGCGAGATCAAGGGAGATAAGGACTGGTAGACACCCACTGGATTTGGGAGGAGGAGGCTATTGACCTTTGTCAGAGCAGTTTCAGTGGAGAGGTTGGGAGGAAACCTGGAGGCTGTGGGTTGCAGATGTGGAGGAAGTGAGGATGTAGACACAGAGCGTGAGGGGTATATGTTCCATTTATTTGGCTGTGAAGTGAAGGTAAGAGATGTGATGATGACTTAAGGGCAAGGCAGGAGCAAGGGAAAGTCGTTTCAGGATGGGAGATGTTTGAACCCAGAGAAGGGACCCAGGGAAGAAATAATGAAAGACCTAAGACATAAAAAGAGGGAAGTCAATGGAACAAAGTGTTAGAGAAGATGGAAGGGATTCAGAGCACAGGTGAAGGGAAAGAAAGAAGATAAGCAAAAATCCAGAGATATTTTGAGATGGAGAGAAGTCGGGCATCCCCTGGGTAGAGAAGGAGACAGAGTTCTGTAGGAAGAGGGGAAAGTCTGGGGTGTGAGAAGAGATAAAACTTTTTTGAAAGGCTCAAGCAGCAAAGATGCAAGGGCTGGATAAAAGAATTTTGGAGCAATATCATGGGCCCACTGACTCGGTCAGTGTAAGTTTAGAGCCAGATGGAGGTCCTTGTTCCTCCAGAAAGAGGCATGTAGGTATGCCGAAGGACAGGGGGTGATAACAAAGGATCCCTGGAGTAGGATTCATCTAAACCACAAAGAAGGAATCTGTCTAGTATTGTGGATGCATTTTTAATCGCTCATGGATAGTCCTTATAATTATCTCTGTCATCTGTTGAGCTGAGGTGGGATGACAGAAACTCAGCTTCCTCTTTCCATCAAAGAAAACAACTGGGAAGTCAGAGATTAACTATTTAGAATAGTTCCAGACACCCCAGTCAGAAACAAATCTGGCTAATGTGAGGCCATTTTATATAAAAATTGGCTAAGGAAGTTTCTTTGAGCACAGTAATGCTGGGGCTACGGAGTTACAAGGAAAAGGGTTACTATTTTCTTAATAGAAGAAATATATATTCATCTTATGAGATGAGACTGTTCCCTTTGGAAGAAGGTTAATAGTTTCAGTGGAGGGGTGCTGCCCTCAGGTAATTCAGAAGGAACTGGTGAAAGCTTTCTCCTTTGGGGACTTCAAAGTGTGATTGGAGCATTCCAAGCCTCCCCAACCCGCTCGTCATCCCAGTCCACAGGACGGATTCAGAAAACAGCTAGGGGAGCATTTCTGGCAACAACTGGTGAAACCGTGGTTCTAGAGTTTACTAGATGCAAGGACTAAGAATCAGGACTCTAACTACATGCTGCTGCTACTGCTAAGTCACTTCAGTCGTGTCCGACTCTGTGCGACCCCATAGACGGCAGCCCACCAGGCTCCGCCGTCCCTGGGATTCTCCAGGCAAGAACACTAGAGTGGGTTGCCATTTCCTTCTCCAGTGCATGAAAGTGAAAAGTGAAAGTGAAGTCGCTCAGTCGTGTCTGACTCTTCGAGACCCCATGGACTGCAGCCCACCAGGCTCCTCCGTCCATGGGATGAGGAAGATGGAATTCCCTAAGTCAGGGAGGTGGGAACACTGGATTGAAGGCGTGGCTTAAGGAGAGTGTGTGGGAAGATTTAGACAGTGAGAGACTGAGTCAGAGAAAGATGGGACTGAGTGTGTTTACGTGAATGATGGGATAGCTTCCTGGGCCTAAGACCAGGTCACTCTCATAAGGCCTCTTGCTCAGAAGGCCCCTGTCCTTGCTTTAATGTCTGATGTCACCTTCTTGAAATGCTTAATATTTTTATGAACAAGGGGCCTTACATTTTTACTTTGCACTGGGACCTGCAACTGATGTAGCCAATCTTGTGGGAAGGTTTTTGAGAATCCAAACAAGTTGGTTAAGTCATCACTATAGCTTTACATGGAGGTTTAATGCTTTAGTAACAAAGCCGATTGGGCACCACCAGGCAGAAAGCACCAAAAAGCAGCCAACATCACTCTAGGACAAGAGACCCTCATCTTGATTGTCTTGATACCCTCCCTCAGGATAAGAGGGGACGATGGTTTCCCCCCCGTGACATCCTCATCATGACAGAATAGAACAGCCCAGCTATATCCTGGTAACCAAGGTAACACCCTCATCCTTAACCCCCAGAGGATGGCGTTGTGTGGTTGCCATGGCCGGAGATCTTGTACCTCTTGGTTCCTTTGAAATAATTCCTTCAGTTTCTCTCATTGCTCTGGCCTTCATTCAACAACCATTTTTTGTTAGTTACTATGTAAAGGGCTTCTCAGGTGGTGCTAATGGTGAAGAACCCGCCCGCCGATGCAGTAGACATAAGAGAGGAGGATTCCATGGCTGATTCATGTCAATGTATGGCAAAAACGACTACAATATTGTAAAGTAATTAGCCCCCGACTAAAATAAATAAATTTATTTAAAAAAAAAATAAAAAGAGAGGAGGGTTCGATCCCTGGGTCGGGAAGATCCCCTGGAGGAGGGCATGGCACCCCACTCCAGTATTCTTGCCTGGAGAATCCCATGGACAGAGGAGCCTGGTGGGCTACGGTCCACGGGGCCACAAAGAGGTGGACACGGCTGAGTGACTGAGCACACTGTGTAACAGTGTCCCACCTTCAACCCCCCCACCAAGAGTTTCCCAGGCCTCAGCTACCCTCTGAAATAAAGGAGGCCAACAGACAAAGACCTGGAAAGACGAGAAGGAGAGGCTGTGCAATCTTTCATGCTCCATTTCCCCACCCACTTTTCAATTCAAATTCAGAATCCCCTCTTCTCATGTGTCAAGTTTCCTGTTTAAAAAGCAGCAATTTACCCTGCAGTGTGAATTTAAAACCTTATCACGGATTTCCACATTGGAATCTACAGTGGACTGTGCCTTACCCCAGACACTGGTAGAGGGTTGAGGTACAAAATAATGCAGTGAAGTTGATCACTCGACATAGCCCAGGACAGAAGGAAGCCTTGTGTGAATATCCATTCCCAATACATTCTCAATGCAAAAAAAAACAATAGAATGACACAAAACAGAAAGAAAAAAAGAGAAAATTCCCTCCCTTCCTTTCTCCTCAACCTCCATCAACAGTTTTGTGTACATTCTCCTTATCCTCTTTCTTTACACGTAAAGTTATTTGTATGTATATGTATTTTGCATATACATTTTTATGTATAAGTTTTTAAAATTTTAACCATCTTATGGTACCCAGAATACAGTTCACTGGCAGTAAGTACATTTATATTGTTGTGCATCCACTGCCACCATCCATCTTCAGAACCCTTGTCATCTTGCAGAACTGGAACATACATGTATTAAACAAGAACTTCCCATTCCTCCCTCACCTAGCTCATGGTAACCACAGTTCTATTTTCTTCCTCTGTCATTGTGACCCATTGTGTCATTCTCAGTACCCATTTGGGCTACTATAACAAAATACCATAGATTGAGAAGGTTATAAAAGCAGAAATTGTTCATAGTTCTTGAGACTGTAAGTCCAAGATCAAGAGGCCAGCAGACTAGCCATCTGATGAGAGCTTGCTCCCTGGTTCATAGATGGCTGTCTTTTTGCTGTGCCCTCAGTGGTGGAAGGGGTAAGGGAAAAGGGGTAAGGGGCAAGGGAACTTTATGGGGCCTCTTTTTTAAGAGTACTAAGCCCAGTCATGAGGGCTCCACCATCATCTCCCAAAGGCTGTATCTCCAAACACCATCACACTGGGGGTTAGGTTTCAACGTGAAAATTTACCAGAGACACAAACATTCAGTCCATATAAGTGGAAGCATTGTGTTTGTCTTTTGTGATGGCCTTATTTCACTTAGCATAATGTCCATAGACTTTATTTTCTTAGGCTCCAAAATCAATGCAGATAGTGACTGCAGCCATGAAATTAAAAGACACTTGCTTCTTGGAAGAAAAGCTATGACCAATCTAGATAGCATATTGAAAAGCCGAGACATTACTTTGTTGACGAATGTTCATCTAGTCAAGCTATGTTTTTTCCAGTCATGTATGGATGTGAGAGTTGAACCATAAAGAGGGCTGAGCGCCAAAGAATTGATACTTTTGAACTGTGGTGTTGGGGAAGACTCTTGAGAGTCCCTAGGACAGTAAGGAGATCCAACCGGTCCATCCTAAAGGAAATCAGTCCTGAATATACATTGGAAGGACTGATGCTGAAGATGAAACTCCAATACACTGGCCACCTGATGCGAAGAACTGACTCCTTAGAAAAGACCCTGATGCTGGGAAAGATTGAAGGCAGGAGGAGAAGGGGATGACAGAGGATGAGATGGCATCACAGACTTGATGGACATGAGTTTCAGCAAGCTTTGGGAGTGGTGATGGACAGGGAAGCCTGGTTTGCTGCAGTCAGTGGAGTCGCAAAGAGTTGGACACAACTGAGCGACTAAACTGAACTTAACTGAACTGACTGATAATGTCCTCAAGGTTTATCCATGTAGCATATGTTAGAATTCCTTTTAAAGACTGAAAAACATTCCATCGTATGCATCAACTACCTTTTGCCTATCTGTTCACATATAACTTTTTAAATGAAAAAAAGTTAATGGGATCATAATACACATAATGTTCTGCATCTTGCTTTTTTACTTAATGACACCTGTTTTCCTATAACTTATGTAGACCTATACACTTCTTTTTAAATGGTAGTCTGTTACATTGTCCAGTTGTGTGTTATGGTTTAATTATTCTATTTTTGTTAGATATTTAGGTGGTATACAGTGAATATTGGGCTTTCCAGGTGGGGCTATTGGTAAAGAATCTGCTTGTCATGCAGGACATATGAGAGACACAGGTTTGATCCCTGGGTTGGGAAGATTCCCTGGAGGAGGGCATGGCACCCCACTCCAGTATTCTTGCCTGGAGAATCCCATGGACAGACTACAGTCCATGGGGTCACAAAGAGTTGGACGTGACTGAGCATCTGAGCACGTACAGTGAATATAATCAATGGACCTAAAAGAAGCAGAAGATATTAAGAAGAGGTGCCAAGAATATACAGAAGAATTATACAAAAAAAATCTTCATGACCCAGATAACTGCAATGGTGTGATCACTCACCTAGAGCCACACATCCTGGAATGTGAAGTCAAGTGGGCCTTAGGAAGCATCACTATGAACAAAGCTAGTGGAGGTGATGGAATTCCAGTTGAGCTATTTCAAATCCTAAAAGATGATGCTGTGAAAGTGCTGCACTCCATATGTCAGCAAATTTGGAAAACTCAGCAGTGGCCACAGGACTGGAAAAGGTCAGTTTTCATTCCAATCCGAAAGAAAGGCAATGCCAAAGAATGTTCAGACTACTGCACAATTGCACTCATCTCCCACGCTAGTAAAATAATGCTCAAAATTCTCCAAGGCAGGCTTCAAGAGTACGTAAGCCATGAACTTCCAGATGTTCAAGCTGGATTTAGAAAAGACAGAGGAACCAGAGCTCAAATTGCCAACATCTGTTGGATCATCAAAAAAGCAAGAGAGTTCCAGAAAAACATCTACTTATGCTTCATTGACTATGCCAAAGCCTTTGTGGATCACAACAAACTGTGAAAAATTCTTCAAGAGATGGGAATACTGGACCACCTGACCTGCCTCCTGAGAAATCTGTATGCAGGTCAAGAAGCAACAGTTAGAACCAGACATGGAACAACAGACTGGTTCCAAATAGGAAAAGGATCACTCAAGGCTGTATATTGTCACCCTGTTTATTTAACTTATATGCAGAGTACATCATGAGAAATGCCGGGCTGGATGAAGCACAAGCTAGAACCAAGATTGCTGGGAGAAATATCAATAACCTCAGATATGCAGACGATACCACCCTCATGGCAGAAAGCAAAGAACTAAAGAGCCTCTTGATGAAAGTGAAAGAAGAGAGTGAGAAAGTCAACATTCAGAAAACTAAGATCATGGCACCAGGTCCCGTCACTTCATGGCAAATAAATGGGGAAACAGTAGAAACAGTGGCTGACTTTATCGTTTGGGCTCCACAATCACTGCAGATGGTGATTGCAGCTATGAAATTACTCCTTGGAAGGAAAGTCATGACCAACCTAGACAGCATATTAAAAAGCAGAGACATTACCTTGTCAACAAGGGTCTGTCTAGTCAAGGCTATAGTTTTTCCAGTGGTCATGTATGGATGTGAGAGTTGGACTATAAAGAAAGCTGAGCACCAAAGAATTGATGCTTTTGAACTGTGGTGCTGGAGAAGACTCTTGAGAGTCCCTTGGACTGCAAGGAGATCCAACCGGTCCATCGTAAAAGAGATCAGTCCTAGGTGTTCATTGGAAGGACTGATGTTGAAGCTGAGACTCCGATACTTCGAGCAGCTGATGCAAAGAGCTGACTCATGTGAAAAGACCCTGATGCTGGGAAAGATTGAGGGCAGGAAGAAAAGGGGATGACAGAGGATGAGATGATTGGATGGCATCACTAACTCAATGGACATGAGTTTGAGTAAGCTCTGGGAGCTGGTAATGGACAGGAAAGCCTGGCTTACTGCAGTCAGTGGGGTCTCAAAGAGTCGGACATGTCTGAGGGATTGAACTGAACTGATGAGTGTTCATATATATTATGCCCATGGGCAGATGTTTTGTTAGGAAAGATGCTTCATGGGAATTCCCTGGTGGTCCAGTGGTCAGGACTCTATTCTTTTACTGCTGAGGACCCAGGTTTGATCCCTGGTTGGTGAACTGATATCCCACAAGCTGCATGGCATGGCCAAAAATAAAAAGGGAAAGATATTTCAAAGAGGAATTTTCAGATCCTAGGTTATACTTTTTCTTGCAATTGCCAAGTTGTAATTCAAAAAATCTTTACCAATTTCTTCTCCCACCAACAACGTGTGAATGTGCTCCCTTCCCCAAATCTTCCAATATTTAATATTGCTCTTTCATTGTTCTTTTAATATTTATTTTGCTAGTTTCTAGTCAAGTGGAACATCTTTTCATTCTTTTGTCAGCTGCTTGAATTCTGTGAATTGTCTGTTTATATACTTAACACATTTTTCTTACTTTATCCTAAAACCTGCAACCTTATGAGGGAGGTACTATTATTACCCCTATTTTACAGATAAAGAACTGAATATCCTATAGCCAGAGAATGATAAAGTAGCTTCCACTTGACAGTAAAACATAGTGGGAACAGCTTGTCCTCTGCAATAAGAATGCCACTTCTTAGCTGTGTTACCTCAGACAAATTACTTAACTTCTGTGTTACAATAGTGTCTATCTTATAAGGTTATTGTGGGGATAAAATGAAACAATCCTTGATAATGCTTGAAACATGTAATGTAATAGTACAGACTTAATATATGTCAGGTATTATTAAAATTATAGAAAAATATGAAGATCTGGAATAACTATGAAAACATTTATGACACAGTGGAAAATGAAAAAAAAAAAAAAACCCACCACAAAATACTATGTATTCTATGATTGCAAATGTGTGAAAACTTTTTGCTCATGGAAAAAGAACTGAAGGAAATATCCACATGTAAAAAGAATTTCTTTGTTAGGGCAACGGGATTGCGGTAGCTTTAAAAATATTGTTTTATTACAGTTAACAAAAAAGAAGAAGAAGAAAGGAAAGGGAATAAACTCTGACTATGGATTCTGTGCCTGAAGATATTAAGGGGGTTCACTGTACCCCAGATCTGTGCCTCACCTCAAAAGAACATGGCTCTGTTATGCCTCAGTCATGCTAGGCTACTTGGCCACGCCGTCATCTCTCCAAGGCTGCCTGATGGCTTTGTGTCCCTGAATGATAAACAACGGCGCTTTGTCTCCTTGGTCGTTCATTCATTTAATATGTATTTATGGAGAGCTTCCCATGTGTTAGACACCATTCTGAGCACTGGAGATACAACGGTGAACAAGACAGGGAACGTCTTGGATCCTGACTTATAATGAGGAATTGAAGACAATAAAGCAACAAATATATAAGCAAGAAACAACCAGACAGTAATAAGTGCTCTGCAGAGGGTTAAAATTCAGGATTGTGACAGTGGCTGAGTGTGTGGTTCCTTTAGACTGGTGACCAGGGAGGCGGCACTTCAGCTGATGGCAAGTATATACCAACCTGGGAACTTTCCTGGTGGTCCAGTGGTTGGGAATCCACCTTCTAACGAAGGGGACGAGTATTCAACTCCTGGTCAGGGAACTAGGATCCGATATGCCTTGGGGTCACTCAGCCCGTGTTCCTCAACTAGAGAGCCTGTGCACCTCAACTAGAGAGCCTGTGCACCTCAACCAAGATCCAACGCAGCCAAAAATAAATAAATATTTTCTTAAAAGGAATTAATTCATACGTGGTAATTTCTCAAAAAAAAAAAAAAAAAAGAAGAAGAAGAAGGTGCCAACCCGGGAAGACTAGGAGAAGAATACTCTGGAGAGTGGACAGCATGTTCAATGGCTTTCAGGCAGAAAACTGTTTGGTGGGTGTGAGACGTTAAGGATGGCTAATATGACTGGAGTGTGGCAGGTGAGGGGGAAAACAGCATGAGATGAGGGCAGATCAGGCAGGACTCCGTGAGGGAGGACAAGAGTTTTGGAATTTATTCAAAACCAGGTGAAAAATCGCTGAAAGGTTTTTAAGTAAGAGAGTGACTTAATCTGACTTACGATTTTAGAGGGATCCTCTAGCTGCTGTGTAGCAAATGGATTTCAGGGAGATGGGAAGCAGAAACATCAGTTCCAAGGCTTTTGCAGTGGTCCAGGCAAGAGATGCTCAGAGGTTAGGGTGTTGGCAGTGGGGAACGAGAGAAGTAGATATTGGGGTATCCTTTGTAGGATGAGGCAGACTTGCTGAAGGATTGGGCATGGGCTGTAGGAGAACAGAAAAATAAAAAATAATTCCTAGATTTCTTTGGCTTGGGTCACTTTGTGCTATTCACTTTGTTGAGGAAAATTGGAGGAGAAGCAAATTTTTCAGGGGAGAAATTACTAATCTAAGTCGAAATGTCAAACATAGAATCAATTGTGTGAGTCTGGACTTTTGGAGAGAAGTCAGGACAAGAATTGCAGGTTTGGACACCTCCATACATGGATGGTATTTCAACCAGGAGATGGGTGGCATTACCCAGGCAGAGTGTAGATGGAGAAGAGAAGAACTTGGGATTGAATCCTGGGCCCTTTCAAGTGGGGAGCTTAAGCACAGAATCTGAAAAGGAGACTGAAGAGGAACAGCCAGTGAGGCAGGAGGAACATCCGCAAGCGAGGGTTCACAGGAGCCAAGAGAAGACAGAGTTTTAAGGAGGACACAGGTCAGCTGAAACATCAAGGGCAATGAGGACCAAAGTCACCACTGGGTTTGGCAAAAAGGAGATCATTGAACCTCCCTGCAGACATTGTGAACTTGGGAGGCATGCCAGTTTTGGAGCCAAATAGGATTTGGTTTGAGTTGTAGGTCCACCACTTACAAGCTGGGTGACCTTGGACAGGTCATGTACTGTCTATAAATTTAGACAATGACATTTACCATATAGGATTGTTGTAAAGTGTGAGATAAAGTATATGAAATTGCATAGCACTTAATAGGCGCTTGATAAATATTGATTTTCACTCTCTAGGTGGTTGTGGAAAGGCAGGGGACTGGGGATGGCCCCAGGGAAGAGGGCTTGATGTCCTCAGGTTCTGCTTTTGAAACCTCTGCAGTGCTTGTTTTCAAAGAAAAGAAAGGGATTATTGACCCAGAGGCCTGACAGTGGAGGCAGCTGACTCTGCCCAAGAGGAAAATGAGAGCAGGTTTTTGGGCCCCATTCTTGGCCTCAGGCATCCTTGCTAATAAACTCCTAGGTCATCAGGTTTCCTACCAGCCAGTCGCTATCCTCATTCCTGTTAGGTTCTGGGCTGAGCAGGACAGACTGAGGCCAAAGGGGACTGTGTCTAAACCCTTGAACAGTGTGTTCTGTGCAGACTTTGTTCTCAGGGTCATGCTCCGATGACTTGGATGAGTTTCCAGGACTTGTGAGACGTCCCAAACCCTGTGGTAAGAAGACCATGGTTCCCCCAGCCTTTGCATGGAGAAAAATGGATCAAACAGAGCAGGGGAGCCCATTTCAGAGCCACGTTTGTGCTCTCTTCCTGTAGAAATGCAGCTGGGACCGCTGGGTGGAAGCAGGTCAAAGTGAGGAGTCACTTTGTGACACTTTGTGTCACCGCGGGTGAGCAGGTGGTGGATTGAGTCCTTGTCTCAAATGGTCAGGTCTGGCGACATTCAATTCTCAGTCCCCCAGGAGTTACTGGAAATGCCAGGGACTGAGTGGGGAAACTGCTGACAGATATAAATGGGATTGAGCACCAGGAAAGCAGAGAGCATCTGGGACAAGGAGGCCAGATACCGGGCACATGTGGCCGCTGAGCCCCCCTCAGTCCAGGGTGGACACAGCTAATCTATTATAGCTCTTTCCTCCTCAACCTAAACTCAGCCTCTGAGCCTAACCCAAACCAGCCTCAACACAGAGCTCCAGGCGGCCACTACCAATAATTTAACCTTGGCTTTCAAGACAGACTTAGTTTTAGTTGCTCAGTCATGTCTGACTCTTTGCAACCCCATGGACTGTAGCCAGCCAGGCTCCTTTGTCCATGAAATTCTCCAGGCAAGAATACCATAGTGGGTTACCATTCCCTTCTCCAGGGGATCTTCCCAGCCCAGGGACTGAACCCAGGTCTCCTGCAGCCACCAGGGGAGCCCAAAGACAGATTTAGTAAATATTTTTTTGTTAGACCAGTTTTACCAATCTCTCTAACTAGTACTCAAATAACTTTACAGCCTGAGTAGAGGGGTTCTTGACAATGTTTTAATAATATCTTGTAGCAATTCACCATTACATGAAACCTATTTTAGGAATGATGGGGTTTTGGAATTGAACTTTCATGGACCTCTCGAGTAGTTCTTTTCTGATTTTATCATCTTGGTAAAGGCAGAGTCTGATTTGTCAGTAGCTAGTCTAGGGTGGGACCTGTGATCGTACATTACTGACAAGCTCCCAGGGGCTACTGAGGCACCTGAGATGCAGTCCACACTTTGAGCAGCAAGGCAATAGACCATGTTAGGTGTTGACTCACAAGAGAGGAGAGGAAAATTTCAGACAAACAGGAACCTAATAGGGCTCACAGTGTTCTAGAGACAAGTTGGCAAGATCCTCAGCCACCTGGACAAGCAATCCAGGATGATGTAACTGCCATGCAGGCTCATGTTGTGAAATAGATGAATAGCTTGAAGAGAATTCACGCTCCCTACTCCCATTGCCTGGTGCGCAAGTTGCTGTTGGTGAGCAGACAGGGCAATGGCTGCTGGGCCCCTTGCCTTGTCACTTGGGGAGAGGCAGTGAATGGGCTGCCAGAAGGCTTCTTGGAGTCAGCCGGGATGAGGGCAGGAGAAGGGGGAACTCGCGATGTCCCAGCAGCAGAGATAGAGCCAGGGGGCTGCACTCTTTACAATGGCAGCTCCAGCTTTCTCGGGCCCAGTGGTAATCCTGGAACCGCAATCGATCAACCAAGGGTAACCTGTGTAACTCACTTCTTTGCCTTCTCACTCTGGTTCTGCAGAATCCACCTGTTCAAGCAGCCTCTGCCAGTGGAGAGACGTTGAGTGAAAAATGATTTGTTTATGGGCTCTTTCCATATACATTTCATATTGCACTTGACTCTGGCTGGATTCAAAGCATATTTAGATAAGTGCCTGAAGGCCAAAGTTGTACTTGATTACTAAATGGGGCAGACAAGAACATTGTGGGGGAGGGGGGACTTCCTTGGGGGTTCAGAAGTTAAGACACCGTGCTTATACTGAAGGGAATGTGGGTTCAGTCCCTGGTTGCAGAATTAACATCCTGCATGCCTTGCTGCGAGGCAAAAACATTAAAAAAAAAAAATTTTTTTTAAGGGAAAATGTAAAAAAGCAAACAAAAAACAAAACAAAACAAAAAACACATTGGGGAATAGATACCACCACACAAACCTCTTTGATAATCCACATCTCATGAGAGCCATGTGGAGGCTGCATGGTATGATGTAAAGGAGTTTAGATTCACATCTGAGCTCTGCACCTAACACTTCTGTGACCTTAGACACGTTACTTGATTTGTTTGAATGTTGTTTTCCTCATGAGCTAAATAGTATCTCCTCGAAGGCTTAATGGCAAAATTAAATGAGGCAATGAATGTGAAAGAGCTGAAAGCAAGGCCTGCCTTGTTCCCAGCTCTCGCCTTCAGAGGCCTCCTTCCCAGTTCCACTGGGCACTTACCCTCTAACGACACAGTCCCTTCTGCCCATGAAGAGCTGGGCAAGGGAGCCACTGACCCCACCCAACTTCTGCTGGACCACCTGCCTCTTTCATCCCACTGGCAGCACCCCACCAAACAGAGTCAGCTAATGGGAAACACATGCTTCTCCTCAACTGGAAAATGGAAATGGTGTCTAGAACCATCTCTGTTTGTATCTGATGCCCAAATACCCAATCTCAAGGGTCTCCCTTTGTTTCCTTTGTAATTTTTTGAAAATATTTATTTATTTGGCTACAACACGTGGGATCTCTGATCTTTGTTGCCATGCAGGATCTTTAGTTGAACCATGCCAACTCTTAGCTGCAGCACGTGGGATCTAATTCCCTGAGTACGGATCGAACCCAGGCCCCCTGTTTTGGCAGCATGGAGTCTTAGCCACTGGGGCACCAGGGAACTCCCTTAAGGGTCCCACTTTGAGTGATCACGTGTAACCACATAAACTCTAAGGGCCTGCGCCAATACCAGGCAGTGTATGTCGCACCTGTTGTTGGAAGCTCTTGTTGCTGACTGTAAATGAAGGCTGGAAATAAAAGAGTCGCAATGGGTTTTCTCTTTGCCCTCCATATTTGACCAGGCTCCTTTTTCCTACCCTTGTCTTTGTGGGGACAAGAGGAAATCCAGGGAGTTCTAGTGATTGAAGTGAGAGAGCCTCTGGAGCAGGAGGAAAAAACCTCCCTGACTGGAAGAGTACTCTCCCAGGACCACGTCCATCAGTGCCCATCATCAGCTACCCAGCTCCATGCCAACCCTACCAATGCCCAGGCCACTGACTCACTCCCATCCAGGCCTAGACCTGTGCTCACACAGTGCATGGAGAACCCCCTCCCCTTCGCCAGTGAGGACAGCAAAGACTTCCTTGAGAACATGGAGCCCACGTGGGCCTCTCCGAGACCAGGACCTGGCGGGGCCTCAGGGATTGCTCAAGCAACTCTCTTCCTCCTCCTCCTCCTCCTCCTCCTCCTCTTTTTTTGCCTCTTATGGAAGCTGTACTGAGATTAAGCAATGCTCAGGAATAACTGGGTCAAGTCAGCTGTGTGTAGGGAGGAGGAGACAATGGGACTGCGTAGGTGACTGCGTTTCAGGCAGCAGCCAACACACAATTAACCAAACAGGAAAATCGGGAACGTCTGCTCGCTGATGACTCAACTACCCATCACTTACTGGATCAAGCTCAGCTCCACTCAGAAAACCAGGTAGCCTTCCCCACCACGTCCCTCCACACCCCACCAGGCACCCCGATCTTCAGCCACATGGAGCTTCTCAGTGCCCCTGGACATGGAAAATCTTCATGCCTGTGTGCCTTTACCCATGCCGTTCCTTCTCCTCGCAGCAAAAGGAACACTCCCTCTCCATTGCTCTGAAAACTCCCTACCTCTGCTTCTCTGCGAAGGTGTCTCCAGGCAGAGTCAGTTCCTTTCTCTTCTGTGTGCCCAAAGCACAGAACTTGTGTTACCATCAGTGCTTCACAGATCTTCTAGCTCATGAGGCTATGAGCACCTCAAGGGAGGAACCGTGTCATACTCCTCTTTGTATCTGCAGAGCCCATCACACTCTTGGGTTCATGTGAGCTGCTAAATAAGCATGTCAAACAGATGAATGAATGAATGAATGCGTAATGGTAAGAGGGTTGGCTCTGGGGTCAAGATGCCTTGATTGGCGCCAGCGACCACTGTGTGATCTTTCTTTTTTTTTAATTTTTACATTTTGAAAAATTATTTATTTATTTAGCCACATTGCATTGCATGTGGGATCTTAGTTCCTTGATCAGGGTTTGAACCCATGCCCCTTGCATTGGAAGCATGAAGTCAACCACTGAACCACCAGAGAAGTCTCCCATTGTGATCTTGACCAAGTCACTTAACCTCTCCTAACCTCACATGCCTCACCAATGGGATGGTAATAATGATACCCACACTGCCCACCTTGTAGGGCTGCACTGAGGACCCAATGACATTATTTCTGGTAAAGCACCTTACGAGCTAAAAAGGGAGATATGTGCACCCCAATACCACGAAGTCTCCTAGACTGATCAGGTCTCCAAACTTTCACTCCTGAGCGAGGTGAGTACTGGAAAAAGGGGCCTCCCGCTCTCTGAACTCTCCAAGAATCTGTCAGCAGAAGTAGCTTTCAGTGCACACACGGAGACAGATGTATGTGCTTATATGGAAATGTGTTTTTAACAAATATAACATGAGAATGGAATTCTTTTTTCCCCACATCAAGCCTTGATAGCTAATTAATTCCACCTGGAGAAAGGAGCCAGGCTTTGGGCAGAGAGGAGTCCTCCTTCCATGTTTGGAAAAGAATCTACGGTAGCTACCGCGTGGGCCATCTGGAGAAAGGCAGCGGATAAACCAAGTCATTGGTTTTGAAGGATCTCAGGGATTATTTAGTCTGACCTCATCCTTCATGGGCAACCCAGAAAGGGAGCATGGTTAGTGCAAGAAACTGAGACATGGCAGAACTGGGCATGACCTCCTCTTTCCGCTGCTCTTTCTCCTTCAGAGCCAATTTTCCTGATCCCAGACTCTGACGACATTTCTTAGCTAGCATCCATGGATGGTTGTTGGAGCAGCCTGTAGACAAACTTAATTATCCAAGGAAATACTATGTATAGCAGGCTTTATTCTCCTCTCAGCAAATGTGCCCATATGAATGCTTTCAAGTTGATGACCCTGGGCACCCTCTTGCCTTCCTAATAATTGCCTTATAAGTTAATTCCTTATACACTGCCTTTGATACACTGAGTGCCTGGGTAGATGCCGAGCACTATGCTGAACTTTGCAACGATGAAACGCAGTGTCTAAGACTGTAATGAAGGGCGCTGTGGACTGGTTCCCAGGACATCTGGATTCTGACTCCTGATCCTGCTACCAGCCAGCTGTGGCACCTTGACAGAGCACTTCCATCCTCTGAACTGCAGTTTTCAAATTTGTGAGATAAGGCTGAACTCCTTCATAGTTTCAGGCCTATGAGATGAACTAGGATTCTGGATGCTTACGTGACAAGAATGGGAGGATGTTGCATCCAGATCTATTCTCTTAGCTCAGATGTTACTCCTAACTCAGGCTTGGTCACTGGGTGGGGTAGGGTCAGGGGCTGTGTTTCTTACAGTATTTGACCAGTGTGTTAGGCACGGTAACAACTTCAGCTGGGAGCCAGTTCAGGGAAGCCACTGTACCCTCCTCTTTCCTCTGTCACAAACCCATGGATGCTGAGGGATCAGAACGCGTGGCCTTAGCCTCCGTCACAATTTTGGTTTGTTTGTTTAATGTATTTCTATTACTTTCCCTTTTGCCTTATGTGCTTGACTTGGTTGCCACCTTCTCCCCTGGCCAACTCATGAACACCTATGGTTGCACCTTCCACTGAGATGCTGCGGCTTCTCAAGCTATTCTCCTGGCCCAGGGCAGAACCTTGTACTCTTGGTTTGCCTGCCCATTGCTCCTCTCCCAGTCTTCCCCGTCTTGGTAATGAGGCCACATTCAACCACTTGACCAAGTAGAACACTAGAAATCACCCTTGGTGCCTCTCCTGTCCTGCCTATACCAGTCATCTCCTTCCTTAGCCTAGATCGTGTCCTTCCATTCCCGTTTCTACCATTTTGCTCTAGTTCCTGCCATATCAACCCTCCCCATGACCACTTCTCTCCCCATATTGTTGTTCAGTCACTTAGTTGTGTCCGACTCTTTCCAACCCGATGGACTGCAGCATGCCAGGCTTCCCTGTCCTTCGTTGTCTCCTGGAGTTTGCTCAACTCACGTCCATTGAGTCGGTGACGCCATCCAACCATCTCATCTTCTGTCATCCCCTTCTCCTCCTGCCTCTTAACCTACCCTCTTGACCACCGTACCAGCCTCTTAACCTACCTTCTTGCTTCTTCCTTAGCATCTCTTCTTTCAGTCTATCCTGGAGCTCAGAGCAATGGTTCTCATCCTTGATGCAACTGAGATCATCTGGGGGCTTTTCACCCACTGGTGCTGGGATTGCACACCCACTGCAGGGACTCTAATGTGATTGGTCTGGGGTGTGGCCCAGTATGGAGAGTTTTTAATGTTGACAGCTGATTCTAATGTAAAGTCAAGTTTGAGGGCTACTGTGCTAAATTAATCCTTCTGAAACTACTTGCAGGGTAAAGTCTAAACTGTGTAACTGGCATTACCTAACCATTCCCAACTAGGACACAGTCTCCCAATATCTATTACCTTGATTTCAGATGATTACAGTCTATGGGCATGGATGAGACCTCCTCTCTCAGTTGCAGCATAGAAGATGGAGAGAGGCAGGGAGGCTGATGCAGTGGTCCAGGTGTGAGATGATGGGCCAAAAAGAAGGGCGGATACAATAGAAGGGCGAGTTCCACTGACCATTTTGTTCTCTCTCAAGCCCAGAGGCATCCTTAGTAAAAATGTTCTTGGATACAAAATTGGATATCCTTTCTCCTAATTCCACTTCATCGTATATCCTTCCAGTAAGAGTGAGCTTGATTAAGCAAGCATAACACCTTAACTGTTCTCTTAGTGAAAGGGAGGGCAGGAAGGACAGTCTAATACCAGAGGGGCCCCTGGAAAACTATTGTGCATGCACACTAAGTCCCATAGATGGTACAAAACAGTTCTTAGTTTCCCTTTCAAGTAGCCTCCTGGCCTTCTAAACCTACCTAAGATAGACATCAAGGTTGTCTTCATCTCTCTACTTGCTCCTCTTTCCATCAAATCATCCTCTTGGGTTTTTAGGTTTATTTAACAGCTTAGCTCTCCTATTCCAAGGGTTCTGCTCATTTTTCTCTTGGCTCTGATTCATGCTTAACCATTTGTGTACATCTGGTTTCCCTTGACTGAGCTGATGGGAGGTGAGGTTTAGGGACTCTTGAAACCCAGGTCTGCATGACTCCACAGTCCATGTTCTTCCTGCTGTACCAAGCACCCTTTACTAACTTTAGTTTTCTGACAAATCAAGGCTTTTCCAAGAGCAGTCTAATCTGAACAGCATGAGGTCATAAAGCAGATGTGACCTCAGGAGTGAACATTTCCAAAGCTTTGTATTTCCCAGATCAATGTCTTGTGGTGAGGTGTCACAGTTCTCATGGGATTTCTTAGAGGAGAATTTTTTTAGAGTCAGCATGAGGGAGCAGAAAGTTCAGGGTTAGGAGCCAGTGAAACAGCAAGAGTCCTGAATAACAGGCCAGGTCAGCTTGAGAAAGTCACCCTCTTTAAGCCTCATTTTTCTTGTCAATAACCAAGGATAATATATTGGGTTTTGTTCAGTTTACTGTGAAGATCCTATGAAAGAATGTCTGGGGAGGTGCTTTTTAAACTGTGCAGAACTCTGAATGCATAAGGCATTGCTGTTATATCTGCAGATGTGAACAGTTGATGCCTGAAATGAATCTGAATCGTGAGATGGAGGCGTTAATTTCAAATACCAAAACTGACCAGGCATGGGCTTCATCAAGTAGTTCGTATGGTTTTCTAACAAGGGATCATAATTTGTCTTGGGACATCCAAGAACTCTTGTAAAACAGTGCTGTACAGGATGTAACATATTGAAGATTAAGATATATGGGCATGATACCCAGATTTACAACATACTGGCTGTTTTGCAATTTGAAAATCTAAAACTAGATTTTGGAAAGCAATGTTCCTCTTCCAGCCAAGCAGCACAGCCAAAGACAGAATTCAAGGAAGAAGGTCCAATGGGTGCTTCTAGAGTCCACTCTGGGTTGGCAAACCCAAATGTCCACAGGGTGAGGCAGGAGGGGTGAGGCAGTGGTGGGCTTCTGAAGGATCATTACGGGAGGTAACAGCTACTCAATAGTCACCCATTTTGGCCATGTAGGAATTGGGCTCCATGTATCAGACTTTCGGATTTTGCAGGAGAAGCTGGAAATATAGGCTTTTGTTTGTGCATGTATGTGAAATTTCCATTTTTAAATGCTGGCAGTGGAACAAATCTGAAACATGGGTGGCCCAAAGCAAACAGATGTGCTGACTGGATTTGGCCCTTGGGCCACCCACCTCTAACTTCTAATCTGAGCCAACTGGCCACCCTTTAGAGCTACATGGGGGAAGGTTTCGGAAATCTCAAAGCTCAGGCCTTATCCTGAACCAATTAAATCAGCATTGCTGAGAGTGAAACTCAGCATGTATATAAATGAAAACTGGCCAGGTGATTCCAGTGTTCAGCCAAGTTTAAGAAACAGTGCTTACAAGCCTTTCTACTTAAAATCTAACCCTCGCCTTAAAAGCTATAGGACTGATAAAAGAAACTGAAGAAGATATAAATAAATGGAAAAATATCTCCTGTTCATGGATGAAAATAATTAATGTTGTTAAAATGTCCATACTACCCAAATCTATAGATTAGACTCAGTCCCTGTCAAAATTCCAATGACACTTATTTTCACAGAAGTAGAATAAACAACCCCCAAATTAGTGTGGAAGTACAAAAGACCCTGAATAGACAAAGCGTTCTGGAGAAAGGAGAATAAAGCTGGAAGCATCATACTTTCTGATTTCAAACTATACCATAAAGCTATAGGCATCAAAATACTGGGACTTCTCTGGTCCCAGTGGTTAAGAGTCCATCTGCCAAAGCAGGGGACACAGGTTTGATCCCTGATCCGAGAACCCAGATCCCACATGCCACAGGGAAACTAAATGCATGCACCACAGCTACTGAGCCTGAGCCCAAGAGCCAATGAGCTGCAACCACTGAAGCCTGCATGCCCTAGAGCCTGTGCTCCACAACAAGAGAAGCCGTTGCAGTGAGAAGCTCATGTACTGCAACTACAGAGTATCCCTTGCTCGCTGCAACTAGAGAAAATCTGCACACAGCAAGGAAGAGCCCGTGCACTGCATCAGAGACCCAGTACAGCCATAAATAAATAAATAAATACTGTGGTTTATAAAATACTATGGAACTGGCTTAAAAATACACACATAGACCAGTGGAACAGAATCAAAAGACCAGAAATAAACCCACACATATACAGTCAACTAATGCTCAACAAGGCAGCCAAGAATACTCAATGAGGATAGTCTCTTCAATAGATAATATGAAAATGCTGTATATCCACACGGAGAATGAAACTAGACCCCTATCTTACATCATTTACAAGTCTTAACTCAAAATGGGTTAAAGACTTAAATATAAGAACTGAAACCATAAAACTCCCAAAAGAAAACATATGGCAAAAGTTCCTTGACATGGGTCTTGGCAATAATTTTCTGGGTGTGACAAGAAAAGCAGAAGCAACAAAAGCACAAATAAACAACTGAGACTACATCAAACAGCAAAACACTGTCAACAAAATGAAAAGGTAATCTAAGGAATGAGAGAATGTATTTACAAATAGAACATCTTATAAAGGGTTAATATCCAAAATTTATACAGAACTCATTTAATTGAATAGCAGAAAAATCAAATAATCTGATTTTTAAAATGGGAAAAGGACCTGAATAGATATGTTTTTTTCCAGAGAAGATATACAAATGGCTAACAGGTACATTCTCAACATCACTAATCATCAGGGAAATGCAAACCAAAACCACAGGGAGATATCGCCTCACACCTGTTACAGTGGCTCTGATCAAAAAGACAAGAGATAACAGATGTGGGGGAAAGAAAACCTTTGTGCACTGTTGGTGGGAATGTAAATTGATATAGCCACAATGGAACAGTATGGAAGTTCTTCAAAAAATTAAAATAGAACTACCACATGATTCAGAGATCCCACTTCTGGGTATTGATCCAAAATAAATGAAATCACAATCTCAAAGAGAGATATCTGCACCTCCATGCTTGTGACATCATTATTTATAAAAGCCGAGAATTGGAAATAACCTAAATATGCATTAATGGATGGATGGATGGATATAGAAACTATGAAAATGCACACACACATATGTATATAAACAAAAGAGAACATTACTCAGCCATAAAAAAGGGAAATCTTACATTTTACAACAATGTGCATTTCAAGGGCATTATGCTAAGTGAAATAAGTCAGACAGGGAAAGAAAAATATTGTATGATCCCATTTATATATGGAATCTTAATAAAACACCCAAACTCATAGAGACAAAGAACAGATTGGTGGTTTCCAGAGACAGCGGGTGGTGGGGGAAATTGGTAAAGGTGATCAAAAGGTACAAACTTCCAGTTATAAGATGAATAAATTATGAGGGTCTAATGTACAGCAGTGGTTATAGTTAACAATACTGTATTGTATACTTGAAAATTTCTTTTTTTGACATTTTAATTTATTCATTTTTAATTGAAGGATAATTGCTTTACAGTATTGTGTTGTCACCCTACTTATTTAACTTATATGTAGAGTACATCATGAGAAACGCTGGGCTGGAAGAAACACAAGCTGGAATCAAGATTGCCAGGAGAAATATCAATAACGTCAGATATGCAGATGACACCACCCTTATGGCAGAAAGGGAAGAAGAACTAAAGAGCCTCTTGATGAAAGTGAAAGAGGAGAGTGGAAAAGTTGGCTTAAAGCGCCACATTCAGAAAACTAAGATCATGGCATCTGGTCCCATCACTTCATGGCAGATAGATGGGCAAACAGTGGAAACAGTGGCTGACTTTATTTTTGTGGGCTCCAAAATCACTGCAGATGGTGATTGCAGCCATGAAATTAAAAGATACTTATTCCTTGGAAGGAAAGTTATGACCAACCTAGATAGCATATTAAAAAGCGGAGACATTACTTTGCCAACAAAGGTCCGTCTAGTCAAGGCTATGGTTTTTCCAGTGGTCATGTATGGATGTGAGAATTGGACTATAAAGAAAGCTGAGTGCAGAAGAATTGATGCTTTTGAGCTGTGGTGTTGGAGAAGACTCTTGAGAGTCCCTTGCACTGCAAGGAGATCGAACCAGTCCATCCTAAAGGAGATCGGTCCTGGGTGTTCATTGGAAGGACTGATGTTGAAGCTGAAACTCCAATACTTTGACCACCTGATATGAAGAGCTGACTCACTGGAAAAGACCCTGATGCTAGGAAAGATTGAGAGCAGGAGAAGAAGGGGACGGCAGAGGATGAGATGGTTGGATGACATCACCAACTCAATGGACACGGGTTTGGGTGGACCCTGGGAGTTGGTGATGGACAGGGAGGCCTGGCGTGCTGCGGTTCATGGGGTTGCAAAGAGTCGGACACGACTGAGTGACTGAATTGAACTGAACTGCTCATCAACATGAATCAACCATAGGTATATATATGTCCCCTCCCTCTTGAACCTTCCTCTCACCTCCTACCTCATCCCAGAAAATTTCTAATAGACAGTAGACCTTAAAAGTTCATACCCCGTCAAAAAAAAAAGGTAACTATGTGAGGTGATGGATGTGTTAACTAATCTTACTATGGTAATCATTTCACAATATATACATATATCAAATGATCACATCAAGAGGGAGAGGGCTAAGATGGCATTATGCTAAGTGAAATAAGTCAGGCAGAGAAAGACAAATATCATATGATTTCACTTCTATGTGGATCTAAAGAACAAAATAAATGAACAAACACAACAAAACAGAAACAGACTCATAGATACAGAGAATAAATAGGTGGTCACCAAAGGGGAAGGGAGTGGGTATGAGTGAAATAGGTGAGGGAGATGAAGAGGTACAAACTTCTAGCCATGGAATAAATGAGTCATGGAAATGAAATGTATAGCATGGGGAATATGGTCAATAATACTGTAATAACTTTGTGTGATGATAGATGGTAACTAGATTTATCATTGTGATCATTTTATAATGTATAGAAATATCAAATCATTAGGTTGTGCACCTGGAACTAACATTCGATTATATATCAATAAAAAACTTTGAATAAATAAAAATTTAAAATAATCACATCAAAATTTCAAATGAGCTTGACCAAACTAATTCTTGTGGTGTACATGTGGCTGGTAACACTACAAAAAACTACATCATATCTTCCACTGGGAAGCTATTGACTGACTCCAACCTGCCTGCATTGCTTGGTAGCTCCTGGTAACTTTCTCAGCCACCTGGAAGGCTGTTCCTTTACCCTAGCTTATGACAAGTTTCTTTGCCACCAGTAGGCTGCCTAATCCTGTGGCAGCCATGTGCTCTCCAAAAATGTTTGAATCTCTGCCTTGAAGGGGGAGTGAGGTGTGTCGGGGAGGAGGGGCCTTCCCAGGTGGCCCTAGTGGTAAAGAACCTGCCTGCCAAAGCCGGAGATGTAAGAGACTCGGGTTCGATCCCTGGGTCAGGAAGATTCCCTGGAGAAGGAAACGGCAACCCACTCCAGTATTCCTGCCTGGGAAATCCCATGGACAGAGGAGCTTGGTAGGTCATTGTCCATAGAGTTGAAAAGAGTCAGACATGACTGAGGTGACTTAGTGTGCAGGCGTGCACTTGAAGAAGGAAGGGCTGGTGGGAAGAAGAGTCCTTCTGAGTTCTGGAGTCTTTCCTTGTCCACTCTCTCTTGGAGCTTTAAAGGTGGCAACTTCTCTCTGTGTTTGCTGCTACTGTAGTCTTCAGAGTTGTATTTTATCCTTCTTAAGAATTACATTTTGCTAGTTAAGACCCTTTAGAATTACACAGATATCTAGAGCAGTCAAATCCATAGAGACAGAAAGTAGAATAGTGATAGCCAGGGGCTGGAAGGGGAGAAGAAAGGGGAGTGATTGATTAATGGGAGGTTTCTATTTGGGAAGATGAAAACATTCTGGAGTTGGATGCTGGTGATGATGACCCAGAGGTGTGAATGTACTTGGTCCCACTGGACTGGACACTTAAAGTCCACGTCAAATTACATAATTTACCACAATTTTGAAAAAAATTCTTTATGTTAAATTTGAAAATTATAGATGTAGTTTGTCTCCTGGTTGGAACTTGGCTGATACACCAGGCCACCGCAGAAGCCTCTTCAATGGCCTCTCCTCCTTCTGGCCTCTCACATGAGTACATCTTTCACTCTGCAGCACAGTTCATGTCCCGGGCTTCCCTAGTGGTCCAGTGGTTAAGAATCCGCCTTGCAATGCAGGGGACACCAGTTCAATCCCTGGTCTGAGAAATTCCCACCTGCCACAGAGCAACTAAGCCCGTGTGCCACAAATACTGAGCCTGTGCTCTAAAGGGCTCTGTGCGCTAGAGCCTGTGGTCTGCAACAAGAGAAGCCACTGCAATGAGAAGCCCTTCCACCACAACCAGAGAATAGCTCATGTGCAGCAGCAAAGACCCGGTGAAGCTATAAATAAGTAAATAAGAGTCCATGTCCTTTTGTGGATCTCTGGCCTACCAGTCTCCCACTCCAAACCCTCCACTTTCCTTCCCTCTGCTGAGTGAGTGAGGCTCTAATCACGGAGCCAGGCATTCAAGGCCTCAGCAATCTAAAGCCATCTTGCCTTGCACACCTCAGTTCTTGTTACTCCCTATCACTTCCTCTTATTTATGCAGCCAGATAATACCACCTGCTCTCCTCTCTGTTCATCCTGGCCTTTGCTTTGACTTCTCTGCACTTGCTGAGAGGAAACAGCTTTATCAGCTACGGCCAAGGTCACAAAAAGAGACCCTGGATATGCCGTGCCTCCTATAATCTTGACCTACACTGCTGATAGTCTTGCTAAAAGAATTAAACCCAATCCCTTGTCTGGATCAGGAAATACAAAGGATTTCATGAAAAACATGAAGTACTACATCAAGAGTATGCAATCAGCAAAACTCTGTGGAAATTCTATGGATCAGAAAGCTTGGGTTCATCAGCTGGTGTGTGTGTGTTAGTCGTTCAGTCGTGTCTGACTCTTTTCGACCCCATGGACTGTAGCCTGCCAGGCTTCTCTGTCCATGGAGTTTTCCAGGCAAGAATACTGGAGTGGGGTGCCATTTCCTTTCTAAGTTGTAATAAAATGAAGGCGATGGAGGAGAAACATAGAGATGAAAACACATTTAAGAGACACATCTCATTTATTAAATGGTTCAGCTAAACTAAATTTTGAGATGCACATGTGGGTGTTAAAACACTTCTAAAAAAATCCCTGGGAGTGATATAAACAATGCACATATTTTTTATGGGGAGAGGAAGGGGTTTGCAACCAAGTTCTTTTTTCTTGACCCAGACAGGGCTTCTTTTTTTAATAATTAATTAGACAGTAATTTGATATTTGTGGTTCCCTGAGTCTGTGTTTTATGTTGTAATGTGTACTCAGTCGTTTGGTCATGGCTGACTCTTTGCAACCCCGTGAACTGTAGCCCACCGGTTCCTCTGTCCATGGGATTCTCCAGGCAAGAATACTGGAGTGGGTTGCCATTTCCTCCTCCAGGGGATCTTTCCAACCTACAGATCAAACCCATGTTTCCTGAGTCTCCTGCATTGGCAGGCAGATTCTTTACCACTGAACCACCTGGGAAGCCCATGCATTGTAAGAAAATATATATATATTTTAAAAATCTAGAAAGCAGAGAGGGAACTTGTTTCAGAGAGAGGACCTGCTGTGGGTGAGAGAACACTGGACTGGACTGGGAGTCATGATTTGGAATGCCATTCACCACTGCCACCAGAAAAACTCTCAGCTGCTCTGAGCCTCTGCTCCACAACCCATGATAATGGACCAGAAGGATAGGTCCAGAAGTCCTAAGCCCTCCATATTCTGTGGATTCTGTAGCTTTGGACAGATTGAGCCCATGGATTGTCTCAGTTTTCAAACGGATATTTCCCTGGATTATTGCTGAATTTCAAAAAATATTTTATAAACAGATGCCTATAATCTGGGGAAAGAAACACACTCAACATGGCAGATGCTGCTAGGCGCCTCCTAATATCCATCTAGTCTCCCAGTCTCCTGACTAACGAAACCCTAACTATTAGGGGCAGCAACGTGCCCAGCAAAAACACACTGGATTTCTCAGATACTTATGCACAAAGGATGGCCAGTGAGGCCAGTGAGTGCGACTTCCAGGGAATCGATTGTTTATTTTCCTGATAAAAATAACAGGCTCAACTGGCTTATGCTTTTTGCCTTTTGATACTCCTCTGCTGCTGGCCTGAAACTAGGATAAAGGCCTGGAAGTGCTACAGTATCTTTGAGCCTGAGAAGGAGGGCTGGGTGCTAGGTATGGCACAGCAGGCTGAATTCCTGATGGCATCACAGGCTCACTGCTCCATCTCAGGCTGCTGTTTCTAGATTTCCTAAGATGCTAAGAACGTGAGACCTCCTGGTTGTTAAATCTCTGTGATTATATCTCTGTTTTGCTAAGTTGCTTCAATCAGGTCTGACTCTTTGCAACCCTATGGACTATAGCCTTCCAGGCTCCTCTGTCCATGGGATTCTCCAGGCAAGAATACTGGAGTGGGTTGCTATGCCCTCTTCCAGGAGATCTTTCCAATCTAGCAATTGAACCCGAGTCTCTTAAGTCTTCTACATTAACAGGTGGATTCTTTACCACTAGTGTCATCCATATCTGTTACCTGTAGCTAAATACCCTTTCAGAGAATTGAATACTTCTGCCTGCAGAAATAAAATGCTTTCAAAATGAAGGCAGAGGTTTCCCTGAAAGCTAGAAATTAACATCGTGACTGTAACCTTTATACTTCAAGGGGAAATAAATAAGTAAAATTGTATCCATGTATGATGATGTATTTATCTAGACTAGTTGTGTCGATCGTGTCCATGTCACAATGTAAGCAAATATCAAATCATTATGTTGCACACCTGAAATTTATACTATACTATATTATACTGAAATTTTATGGAAATTCATTAAAAACCTAAAAATAGAATTACCAAATGACCCAACAATCCCAATACTGGGCATTGAAAAAAAACATAATTCGAAAAGATACATGTGTCCCAATGTTCATTGCAGCACTATTTACAATAGCCAGGACATGGAAGTAACCTAAATGTCCATTGACAAATGAATGGATAAAGAAGATGTGGTACATATATATATATAATGGAATATTGTTGTTGTTGTTTAGTCACTAAGTTGTGTCCGACTCTTTTGCAATCCCATGGACTGTAGCCCGCCAGTTTCCTCTGTCCGTGGGATTTCCCAGACAAGAATACTGGAGTATTACTTAGCCATAAAAAGGAATGAAATTGAATCATTTGTAGTGATGTGGTTGATCCTAGAGTCTGTCATACAGAATGAAGTAAGTGAGAAAGAGAAAACAAATGGAGCATATTAACATGGAATATAGAAACATGGTACTGATGAACCTATTCGCGGGGTGGAAATAGAGATGCAGACACAGAGGACAGATCGCTGGACACCAGAGGAAGGAGAGGGTGGGACAAATTGACAGAGTAACACTGACATATATACACCACCATGTATAAAATAGGCAGCGAGTGGGAAGCTGCTGTATAGCACCAGGAGTTCAGCCTGATGCTCTGTGATGACCTGGGAGGTGGGGGTGGGGTGGGGGGATATATGTATACATATATATCTGATTCACCTTGTTGTATAGCAGAAATTAACACAACATTGTAAAATAATTATATTCAAATTAAAATTTTTTAGAAAAGAAAAAAAATGCTTTAAAAAGGAAAAAGAAAAAATTGGGATCTATGCTGCAAGGGCATTTGAGAATCAATTTTGAGACCATCTTTGCTCTGGCCCAGAAGTATAAATGGCACCAGTGTAGGGTTAGGGTTAGACTCTCCTGGTTTTTCTGACTGATAGTATGGAGCAAAAGTTTCAGGAGAACAGAGATGCAGGTGGGTGAGTCTGAGGATTTCGAACACACAACAATGAATATAGAAGGGCTTTGAAAGCAATAGAGCACTGTGCCCTTGGATGGCTGGTTATCGTGGTTTTAAACTCTTTCCTACATGTTCAAAGTCAAATAGAGAGCCATGTGGGAAGAGCCCTTAGTCCTGAGCCAGAAGGACCAGTGTGGGAGCCCTGGCCCCAGTTTGCTGGCCAGGTGACCTTGGACAAGTCGCTTAGATTCTAAGTCTCATTGTTTTTCATCAGCAAAAAAGAGGAGGTTAATTTCAGACTGGGCTTCCCAGGTGGCTCAGTGGGAAAGGAACCCACCTGCAATCTAGGAGAGTCGGGAGACACAGGTTCGATCCCTGGGTTGGGAAGATCCCCTGGAGGAAGGCATGGCAACCCACTCCAGTATTCTTGCCTGGAGAATCCCATGCACGAAAGAACCTGGAAGGCTATAGTCCACGCAATCATAAAGAGTTGGACACAACTGAAAGAACTGAGCACATATGTACCAGTGTTGGCCTCGAAGGATTGTTGGGAGGCCTGGAATCAGTGGTGTCTATGAAGTGCCAGCATAGCCTTGTGGCACTGACTGGACGCTCGACAAATGTAGACCCTCGTCTCTTCCTCTCGTGCCCAGTAAGGTCTCAGTAAGCAACTCTCTAAATGATGATCTCAAGACCAAAGAGAACTTTAATTGTCCTCTCGTCCAGTCCACATCTCAGCCAGAATCGCCTGCAATATCCCTTCGGATAGACTGCCAGCCTCTCTTTGCCCTCTCTCCGGAGAGGACATTCTTTATGTCCCAAAGCACCTCTTGAGGCTCTAGACAGCTCTTTCTGTTGCTGCAGTAGTTTTCTGGGCTGAGTTGAAATCTGCTCCTGATAACTTCCATCCCAGTCTGTAGTGTTTTCTGAACTACTTGAGCGCTGTTCCCCTGACCTCTGAGCCCTCTGCAGAGCTCTATTCCTCCCTGGCTCCCTGAAGGGGAGTCCTCTCTGCCAAGGCTAAGGCACCCAGTGATCCATCCCCATTGGTCAAAACTGGGTTCAGACAAGCCATCCCCCATGGGACCCTAGGGGTCAGATGCAGGCAGTGAACCCACAGACCACTGAATCTGGTCTGCAGACATGGGTTGTTGGTTTTATGTTCTATTTTTGCCTTCACAGTGCTTTTTGTTTGTTTGTTTGTTTTTAATGGAATTGGTGAGAACATTTTAAACCTGAAGATTTTTATATTGTAAAAATCCAGGTTCAGGAATTCCCTGGCAGTCCAGTGGTTAGAACTCGACACTCTCATTGCTGAGGACCTGGGTTCAATTCCTGGTTGAGGAACTGAAATCTCACAAGCCGGCTTGTGGGCTCGAGAGCATGGGTTCAGTAGTCGTGGCACATGGACTTAGTCACCCGGTGGCATGTGGGATCCTCTTGGACCAGGGACTGAACCCGCGTCCCCTGCCTTGGTAGGCGGATTCTTAACCACTGGACCACTAGGGATGTCCCCTCCTGACTGTCTTACACTCAGCTCGCTTACCCCGTTTATATTTAATGCCTGTTTCCTGTAGGTTTACTCCTAATTTCGTTCAGCAGGGCCCCCATTGTATGTAAACGTTTCATTTGCAGCCAAGATCGCGGTAACCACACTCCCAAAAGGCAACTTGAAAATTGTCTAGAAAATTCCTTCATCATTTTTGATTAACGCCTTTAAACATTCATCTTAAAGAAACACTTTCACATGTGTTCTACATGAAGAAGGAAAAAACATGGGTTTCCTGCATTGCAGGTGGATTCTTTACCATCCGAGCTACCAGGGAAGCCCATGTTCTGCTGCTGCTAAGTTGCTTCAGTCGTGCCCGACTCTGTGCGACCCCATAGACAGCAGCCGACCAAGCTCCCCGTCCCTGGGATTCTCCAGGCAAGAACACTGGAGTGGGTTGCCATTTCCTTCTCCAATGCACGAAAGTGAAAAGTGAAAGTGAAGTCACTCAGTCGGGTCTGACTCTTCGTGACCCCATGGACTGCAGCCTACCAGGCTCCTCCATCCATGGGTTCTCCAGGCAAGAGTACTGGAGTGGGTTGCCATTGCCTTCTCCAGGGGATCTTCCTGATCCAGGAATCGAACCTGTCTCTGCATTGCAGGCAGATTCTCTAAGATTCTCTACTACTGAGCCATCAGGGAGGGTAATAAAAATATGATGCCATTTATGTTTTTAAAAAATAGCATATTTACAAATATATATTTACATAATAGGAAGACTCTAGAAGGCAACACATCAAGCTTATGTTGAAATGGGACTAGAATTGGGGACAAGAGTCAAGAAAGAGTTTGGCTTTATTAGTAGTTTAATTTTTTGTGCGTATGAGAGAGTTGCTTTATGTATTCTTTGGGTTGTTGAAATACAATTAAAAAGGCAATTCGTGCTCTGTACAGAAGCTCATCCCTAAGCTCAAGTCTGTGACTATGGGGAAATCAATCACCGTGAATCACATTCTGTCTGTGAACTTAGTGTGTTATATATTCCTAGGGAAGTCATACCTCTGAGGAGTTTTGGTCAAGTTCCAATTTCAAATATGCTGTGTCCTTATAAATACACTCCTTCTTGCCAGGCTTCAGTTTGGAAAATACAGTCACTGTATACCTTCTACAAATTGCTGTTTCTAAGCAACTACATATCAAGGATACATCAAATTTACCAAAAATATACCCTGGAAGTCTCTGTGTCCCCAAACAGGACTCTGTATATATGTATCACTTCTGACCAATATAAATTCTTGTGGGCTCAGAGCATGAGGGAAATTCATCCAAGTTTTCCATCTCAGCTCCAAATGGCATAATGACAGCCCAGTTGGAAACAGAACTCAGAGGGCAGTGCCCTGTGGAGCTGTGCTGCCTGCTGGTCCTCACGTTCCTTCAGAAGCTGAGCCCTGAAAGCTTGGCTGCTGCCCGCCCTCCTCCACCTCTAGACTGATGCCTGGATCCATGTGAGACAAGTCCAGGGAAAGGCTGGTCAGGTATTCCCACATCTGGCAGGAGGCTCCGATCCAAGCTGTCCGAGAGAAGATTAGGATTTGGTGTCTGGCGTTGACGTGCAGAGGACAGATGTGCTGCTCATAAAATCATGGATTCCTTGGGCTAGACGTGGCCTTTGGGGTAACCTGACACCTAAAGAAGGCCTGGATCCCTAGCAGGTCAAGACAAGCCCCGTGGGCAGGCTGCCCTCAGAGAAGAGGCTCAGGCAAGGGAGTGGGATCAGATTTTGATTGGGTGAAGAGGGGTGGCACAAATGACAATCAAAACCACAAGATGATACCATTTCACATCCACTAGAATGGTGATTACAAACAATAGTGAGAACAAAAACAAACAAAACACCCAGAAAGTAGCAATCGTTGGTAACGATGTGGAGAAATTGGAACCCTTGTGCATTGTTGGTGGGAATGTAGAATAGTGCAGCTGCGGTGAAAAACAGTATGAATGTTCCTCAAAATTTAAACATAAAATTACCATCAGTTCAGTTCAGTTCAGTTCAGTTGCTCATTTGTGTCCGACTCTTTGCGACCCCATGGACTGCAGCACACCAGGCCTCCCTGTCCATCACCAAATCCCGGACTTTACCCAAACTCATGTCCATTGAGTTGGTGATGCCATCCAACCATGTCATCCTCTGTCGTCCCTTTCTTTTCTCGCCTTCAATTTTTCCCAGCATCAGAGTCTTTTCAAATGAGTCAGCTCTTCGCATCAGGTGGCCAAAGTATTGGAGTTTCAGCTTCAGCATCAGTCCTTCCAATGAACACTCAGGAGTGATCTCCTTTAGGATGGACTGGTTGGATCTCTTTGCAGTCCAAGGGACTCTCAAGAGTCTTCTCCAGCACCACAGTTCAAAAGCATAAATTCTTTGACACTCAGCTTTCTTTATAGTCTAACTCTCACATCCATACATGACTACTGGAAAAACCATAGCCTTGACTAGACAGACCTTTGTTGACAAAGTAATGTCTCTTCTTTTTAATATGCTGTCTAGGTTTTAAATATGCTCTGTCTAGGTCATAACTTTCCTGCCAAGGAGTGAGCATCTTTTAATTTCATGGCTGCAGTCACCATCTGCAGTGATTTTGGAGCCCAGAAAAATAAAGTCTGCCACTGTTTCCACTGTTTCCGCAACTATTTGCCATGAAGTGATGGGACTGGATGCTATGATCTTAGTTTTCTGAATATTGAGCTTTAAGCCAACTTTTTCACTCTCCCCTTTCCTTTCATCAAGAGGCTCTTTAGTTCTTCTTCAACTTCTGCCATAAGAGTGGTGTCATCTGCATATCTGAGGTTATTGATATTTCTTCTGGCAATCTTGATTCCAGCCTGTGCTTTATCCAGACCAGTGTTTCTCGTGATGTAATCTGCATATAAGTTAAATAAGCAGGGTGACAATATACAGCCTTGACGTACTCCTTTTCCTATTTGGAACCAGTCTGTTTTTCCACGTCCAATTCTAACTGTTGCTTCCTGACCTGCATATAGATTTCTCATGAGGCAGATCAGGTGGTCTGGTATTCTCATCTCTTTCAGACTCAGCAGTTCCACTTCTGGGTATATAACTAAAAGAATTGAAAGCATATATATTTAAAATGAATAACTAATAAAGTCCTACTGTATAGCACAGGGAACTCTACTCAGTGTTATGTGATAGCCTGGATGGGAGAGGAGTTTTGGGGAGAATGGATACATGTGTATGTATGACTGAGTCCCTTTGCTGTCCACCTGAAACTGTCACAACATTGTTACTTGACTATACTCCAATACAAAATAAAAAGTTAAAAAAAAGAATTGAAAACAGAGACTTAAACAGATACATATATACCAATGTTCATAGCAATAGTGAAAAGGTGAAAGCAACAAAAATGTTCATGGTCAGATGAATGGATCAACAAAATATAGTATATCCATCAGTATCAGTATCAGTTCAGCTGCTCAGTCGTGTCTGACTCTTTGCAACCCCATGTACTGCAGCACGCCAAGCCTCCCTGTCCATCACTAACTCCCTAAGTCCACTCAAACCCATGTCCATCAAGCCAGTGATGCCATCCAGCCATCTCATCCTCTGTCTCATCATCTCATTCTCCTCCTGCCCTCAATCTTTCCCAGCATCAGGGTCTTTTCCAATGAGTCAGCTCTTTACATCAAGTAGCCAAAGTATTGGAGTTTCAGCTTCAACATCAGTTGTTCCAATGAACAACCAGGGCTGATTTCCTTTAGGATGCACTGGTTGGATCTCCTTGCAGTCCAAGGGACTCTCAAGAATCTTCTCCAACACCACAGTTCAAAAGCATCAATTCTTCGGTGCTCAGCTTTCTTTATAGTCTAACTCTCACATCCATACATGACTACTGGAAAAACCATAGCCTTGACTAGACGGACCTTTGTTGACAAAGTAATGTCTCCGCTTTTTAATATGATGTCTAGGTTGGTCATAACTTTCCTTCCAAGGAGTAAGCGTCCTTTAATTTCATGGATGCAGTCACCATCTGCAGTGATTTTGGAGTCCAGAAAAATAAAGTCAGCCACTGTTTCCACTGTTTGCCCATCTATCTGCCATAAAGTGATGGGACCAGATGACATGATCTTAGTTTTCTGAATGTGGAGCTTTAAGCCAACTTTTCCACTCTCCTCTTTCACTTTCATCAAGAGGCTCTTTAGTTCTTCTTCACTTTCTGCCATAAGGGTGGTGTCATCTGCATATCTGAGATTATTGATATTTCTTCTGGCAATCTTGATTCCAGCTTGTGCTTCCTCCAGCCCAGCGTTTCTCATGATGTACTCTGCATATAAGTTAAATAAGCAAGGTGATAATATACAGCCTTGACGTACTCCTTTTCCTATTTGGAACCAGTCTGTTGTTCCATGTCCAGTTCTAACTGTTGCTTCCTGACCTGCATACAAGTTTCTCAAGAGACAGGTGAGATGGTCTGGTATTCCCATCTCTTTCAGGATTTTCCACAGTTTATTGTGATCCACACAGTCAAAGGCTTTGGCATAGTCAATGAAGCAGAAATAGATGTCTTTCTGGAACTCTCTTGCTTTTTCGATGATCCAGCAGATGTTGGCAATTTGATCTCTGGTTTCTCTGCCTTTTCTAAAACCAGCTTGAACATCTGGAAGCTCACGGTTCACGTATTGCTGCAGCCTGGCTTGGAGAATTTCGAGCATTACTTTACTAGCGTGTGAGATGAGTGTGATTGTGTGGTAGTTTGAGCATTCTTTGGCATTGCCTTTCTTTGGGATTGGAATGAAAACTGACCTTTTCCAGTCCTGTGGCCACTGCTGAGTTTTCCAAATTTGCTGACATATTGAGGGCAGCGCTTTCACAGCATCATCTTTTAGGATTTGAAACAGCTCAACTGGAATTCCATCAACTCCACTAGCTAGCTTTGTTCATAGTGATGCTTCCTAAGGCCCACTTTACTTTGCATTCCAGGATATCTGGCTCTAGGTGAGTGATCACACCATCGTGATTGTCTGAGTCATGAAGAACTTTTTTGTACAGTTCTTCTGTGTATTCTTGCCCCCTCTTCTTAATATCTTCTGCTTCTGTTAGGTCCCTACCATTTCTGTCCTTTATTGAGCCCATCTTTGCATGAAATATTCCTTTGGTATCTCTAATTTTCTTGAAAAGTTCTCTAGTCTTTCCCATTCTATTGTTTTCCTCTATTTCTTTGCATTGATCCCTGAGGAAGACTTTCTTATCGCTCCTTGCTATTCTTTGGAACTCTGCATTCAAATGGGTATATCTTTCCTTTTCTCCTTTGCTTTTCGCTTCCCGTCTTTTCCCAGCTATTTGTACAGCCTCCTCAGGCAGCCATTTTGCTTTTTTGCATTTCTTTTTCTTGGGGATGGTCTTGATTCCTGTCTCCTGTACAATGTCACGAACCTCCATCCATAGTTCATCAAGTATGCTGTCTATCAGATCTAGTCCTTTAAATCTATTTCTCACTTCTACTGTATAGTCATAAGGGATTTGATTTAGGTCTACCTGAATGGTCTAGTGGTTTTCTCCACTTTCTTCAATTTCAGTCTGAATTTGGCAATAAGGAGTTCATGATCTGATTCACAGTCAGCTCCCGGTCTTATTTTTGCTGACTGTATAGAGCTTCTCCATCTTTGGCTGCAAAGAATATAATCAATCTGATTTCGATGTTGACCATCTGGTGATGTCCATGTGTAGAGTCTTCTCTTGTGTTGTTGGAATAGGGTGTTTGCTATGACCAGTGCATTCTCTCGGCAAAACTCTATCAGCCTTTGCCCTGCTTCATTCTGTACTCCAAGGCCAAATTTACCTGTTATTCCAGGTGTTTCTTGACTTCCTACTTTTGCATTCCAGTTCCCTATAATGAAAAGGACATCTTGTTTGGGTGTTAGTTCTAGAAGGTCTTGTAGGTCTTCATAGAACTGTTCAACTTCGGCTACAATACAATATTATTAAACCTTAAAAAGTGATGAAATTCTGATGCATGCTACAACATGGCAGAACCTTGAAGACATTTTGCTAAATAAAATATGCAAGACATATTATACAATTTCACTTATATGAGATACTTCAGATAGTCAAATTTATAGAGCTAGAAAGTACAATAGTAAGTACCAGGGAATGTAGGGAGGAAGTCAGGAGGAGTTATTGCTTAATAAGTTCTGAGTGTGGGAAATTGAGAAGATGAAAAATTTTGGTGATAAATAGATGTGATAGTTGCACAACAATGTGGGTGTATTTAATGTCACTGAACTGTACACTTAAAAGTGGTAAAATGTTAAATTTCACATTAAGTATATTTTATTACACACACACACACACACAGAAAAAACAAAAAGACATGAAAAAAGGAAGAGAGGTAATACCCAGGGCAGAGAAGTCCGCTGTGTGGTCAAGTGATGAGGCAGAGGAAACCAGAGTCATCCCAGAAGGCCCTGGGCTTTCATCTGCTGCTGTTCAATCTTCAGCCTTCTTTTAATGGATGGGGTCATGTGAACAAAGTTTTACAGCAGGCATTAAAGCTGGTTCCATGCCACTCTGGACCAAATGTCATCATAAATTCAGAGGGAGTAAAAGCATCATAAGCTTTAGTTAAGTTGAGTGCAGCTCTTTGTTCTTGCTTTGGCAGCTGCCAGGAGGGTAGGAATTCACATTCAATTTGACAGGTATATGCTGTGCTCATTTTCTTAAAAGGTCGTGCTTTTCTCCTTTGCTTTTTCCCCACCTCTCCTTAGGGGTTGGAGAAGGCAATGGCACCCCACTCCAGTACTCTTGCCTGGAAAATCCCATGGACGGAGGAGCCTGGTGGGCTACAGTCCATGGGGTCGCTAAGAGTCGGACACGACTGAACGACTTCACTTTCACTTTTCCCTTTCATGCACTGGAGAAGGAAATGGCAACCCACTCCAGTATTCTTGCCTGGAGAATCCCAGGGACGGCGGAGCCTAGTGGGCTGCCGTCTATGGGGTCGCACAGAGTCAGACACGACTGAAGCGACTTAGCAGCAGCAGCCTTAGGGGTTAGCCATATGTTAAACCCACATACGTGTGTTAATGCAAAGGTAGAACTGCATATGGTGGCATGACCACTGCACGGGGTGAGCAAGGTCTGCTGAGTGGGAGGGACATGAGAGCCAAGGCCCTTGGATAGCTTTGAGGGATGGGGTGAGTTGCAGAGGCCTGTTGTATGGCTCTGTGCGATGGGGGCATGTGAGCTGAGACAGCCATGTATCTAAGAGTGATAGGATGTAACTGCTGAAGTGGTGGGGAGGTGGTAGTGCATGTTTATAAGAGCTCCAATCCAGAAATTCTCACACCAACCCTGGGAGGTAGGTGTGATAATAACTAACCCCCATAAGTCAGATAAGAAAGTGAGGCTTAGAGCGGAGGGAACTCATGCAAGTTGCTGCAGTGGAGCTGGGATCAGAACCATGCTTTGTTGGCCCAGGTATAAGGTGCTTAGTACCTGTTCTCAGATACAATAACAATTGAGGGTCCCAAGTAGCTTATTGGTCCTCTCTGATACATTACATTGTTATTGCCAGTATAATCCCACTCCTTCAGTTGGGTAGGACCTGTGATCTGTTTCCAACCAATCGAATATGGTAAAGGTGATGAGATAGCACTCCTGTAATTTCATTACATTATATGGCAAAGGTGTGAGATTTTGAAGATGTAATTAAGGTCGCTAATCAGTTGACTTTGAGTGAAGCAAAACGAATACCTTGGGTGGGCCTGACCCAGACACTCCAAGCAGTAAAGCCTTTCCCAATATCAATCTCTCACTCTCTGTCTTTCTTTCTCTCTCTCTCCCTCTCTTTTTCTATTGCTGGCTTTGAAGAAGCAGGTTGCTATGAATTCTGTAGTCACAAGGAAGTGGATTCCATTAACCACCCAAGGGATCTTAGAAACAGATCCTCCCTTAGTCTAGCCATTAGATAAGAGTGCAAGTAAGACAACACCTTGATTTTAGCTGTGAGACCTTGAAAAAATAAGACTTGAAAAGAAGTTCCATGCCTGGACTCCTGACCTAGAAAAACCATGAAATAATATGGGTGTTATTTTAAGCTGCTACTTATGTGATAATTTGTTATGGGGCAATAGAAAAGTGGTGTCAGAACCCAGGTATTTCTTATCCAGTTCAGCTCCCCTTAAATTTATATAAAGCTGTGAAGTCCACAGAGGACTTTGGCGCATATGATTTCTTCCAGTCTTCATGAAAGTCCTGCAATGTATATATTTAAAATATACTCATGTCACAAGTGAGGAAACTAAGACTTGGGCTCAGAGAGTAGTTCTTTTAAACACATTGATTAATCATGTTCTCCCTACCAGGTACTATCCTAGATACTAATGATTTATCAATGAAAAGAACAAACAAAAGGAGCTTAGTATATGTAGTGGTGCTTAGAGCAGAGATTAAATGATATATCTAGAAATTAAGAGACCCGTTTGTGGTATCTGGATGAGCAAGTGGAAGAGTGAAAATTAGAACCCAGTCTGTCTAGCTTCAAAGTCTATGTTTTTTACACTATAAAAATATTTCATTTTGATTCACTGCTCTGGTATAAAAACTTTCTTTACTGTGTCTACACACATGTATTTTCCCTGATTCAATACCATGTTGGAATGAAGTCACTATACACAGCCCGCACTTAAGGAATAGGAGTTATGTTCCCCCTCCTGTAGTGTGGAGCATCCACAAAATTTGTTAGGAATTCTTCACACAGGATATTTGTTTCTTCTCTCCCATTTGTTTATTCAATTATTTATTTATATCAATATGGGTTCAGACATTTATTTTAGACTTTATGGAGCTACTGTCTAGTTGCAGTGCTCAGACTTCTCATTGTGGTGGTTTCTCTTATGTGTGGAGCACAGGCTTTAGGGAGCACGAACTTCAGTAGTTGTGGCACATGGACTCAATTGCTCCTCAGCATGTCTGGGATCTTCCCAGACCAGATCTTCTAGAGCAAGTATTGCACCCATGTCCCTGCATTGGCAGGTGAATTCTTAACCAATGGACCAGCAGGGAAGTCCCCACTGCTACTTATTTCTTGCTCAGATTGTTCCAGCTTTGCCTGTGGGAGCTCTTTCAGTTGTCTCTTCCTATGTCCCTTTGACACTCCCTCCAAGGTAGTAGTGGTGGTGGTGATTGTTGTTATTTGAGCACTTCCTTACTTTCTGGCACTACATGATATCCAGGCTCATCTGGTATAGCTTTGCCCCAATTCTACAACCAACCATTTCTCCAAGGAGTTCTGAATCCTATTCTTGGAGCATGGCGTTCAAAACCAAGATCTGGGTCCTAGGTGTACTACTTGCTTCCTGGACACTTTTACTTTGTATTTTCAAATTGAAAATATTTGGTCCAGTTTCAATGATCATGATTAAGCCTGCCATATTTTGTGTATAGGTTGATTCTAAAAGTTTAAAAAGTCAAACAGCAAAAGAATGAATTTGGACCCCTGCCTCACACCATATATAAAAATGAACCCAGAATGAACCAAAGACCTAATTATAAGAGCTAAAATTATAAAATACTTAGAAGAGAGCATAGGTGCAAATCTTTGTGACCTTGGATTAAGTGATAATTTCTTAGATATGACGTGAAGAGCAGAAACAACCAGAGGAAAAAATAAGTTGGATTTCATCAAAATTTAAAGCTTTTGTATTTCAAAGGATACTATCAAGAAAGTGAAAAGACAACACACAGAATGGGACAAAATATGTGTAGATTATATATCTGGTAAGAGACTATTATCCAGAATATGTAAATAACTCTTACAACTCAATAGTAAAAGACAATTTTTAAATGGGCAGAGTCAGATAGACATTACTCCAAACACGGCAGGCATTTTAAATTTTAATAGATGCTGTCAAAGGAGGCTGGAGCAGTTTGCACTCCCTTCAGCAATCTGTATAAGTATGTTTGCCCAACTAGGGGTGTTACCAAACAATTTAGTCCACAGCAATCTCAAAGTATCTCACTGTGGTTTTAATTCATATTTTGCTCATGTGTAAGGGTGAGCATTTTTTCATATATTTCTAAGCACATTTTCTTTTTCTGTAAATTTTCTGTCCAAGTTTTTTGCATAGTTTTCTATTGGATTGTTGGTCTATTTCTTATTAAATTTTAGGAATGCTTACATTATGTATATTACTAAAGTTAGCCCTTTATGGATTCATGTGTCCAAATAATTTTTCCAATAAAACAATTCCAATTGTTTTAAATTTGTTATGGTACTTTTTGCCATGCAGAGGAAAAAGATTAGTTTTCATATGGTTGAATCTATGAAGCCCAATTAAAAAAAAAAAGATTTTTGGTTTTGTGAACTTGTACCTTCCCAACTCTAAGATTTAGCCCCCCAAAATTGTCTCATATTTTATTCTATAACATTTGCAATTTTTTTTCTGCTTAACTTTTAAATTAATCATTTCTTACACTCTTTGCAAGAAACATAACATCACATTTTTCCAACCTCTATGTAAGGAGGCCTGGAGGAGGACATGGCAACCCACTCCAGTTTTCTTGCCTGGAGAGTCCCATAGACTGAGGAGCCTGGCGGGCTGCAGTCCATGGGTCACAGAGAGTCAGACACGACTGAGCTACTAAACAACAACAACAATATAATGAGGTGTTCTTTCAAGTGTTTTTTAAACTCCTCTCTTGAGACTTCTTACTCTCTTGCTCCAATCTGGTCTTGCCTCTCCAGGCCTCTTGTTACCTGGGAATATCCTTCCCTGCTTCCCTAGGTTGATGGCACTGTTCATGGATCCCAGGTCTCATTTGTTTTCTCCCTTGTTTTACTGTCTTTTTGTCACCATACTTCCCTGGAGAACTTGGACACTTTTGATCTTTATGATTTGGGGCGAGTATGTGGCCTCCCTGACTCTCAGCTTTCTTGCCTGGGAGGAAAATGCCTTCTCTGCAGGATGAATTGAGATGAGGAAATGGAGAAAGCTTAGGACAGTGGCTGGCATGATGCAGGGGGTCAAAATGGCAGCCAGTCCAGAGCTAAACACTGAGGTAGATAACAGAGTGGTTGGCACCCAACCTTCCTTTCTTCTCCTCTCCCACCATGCCCAGGGCTTTTTTTTTTTAATAACTTTATTTAGTTATTTATTTTTGGCTATGTTGGATCTTCATTGCTGTATGAGCTATTCTCTAGTTGCAGTGAGTAGGCTTCTCAATCTAGTGGCTTCTCTTGTGGAGCATAGGCCGTAGGGCGAGAAGGTTTCAGAAGTTGCAGCTCCCAGGCTTAGTTGCTCTGAGGCATGTGGGATCTTCCTGGCCCAGGGATCGAACCCATGTCTCCAGCATTGGCAGGCGAATTCTTTATCACTGAGCTACCAGGGAAGCCCATGCCCAGGACTTTGACTCTTTCCATCTCTCACCCTCAAAGAAGGGTTATATAGGCACTTACACCAAAGCATTCAAGGTATCTCCAGGAATGAGAATAGTTCAAGAAGCTTAAAAAAAATTTATTATGGAAAATCTCAAACACATACAAAACTAGAAACTCAATATAATAAGCCTCCATGGACCCAGCTACTGCATGTATCAATTCATAGGCAAATTTATCTCATCTATACTTCATTTATTTCCCATCCCCACTCTCCCTACATGCAGATCTTTTGAACCAAATTTCAAATGATTTCATGTATAAATGTTTCAGTGGATGTCTCCAAAAGATAAGAAACACATACATACATACAAACTACCATAACTGCACCTAAAAAATTAAAAATAATTTCTTCGTATTTCAGTGTTTTCAGTATCTCAGTGTTTCAGTATCTCATTGTTTCCATTTCTTAATCACATCGTTATCTTTTAAAAAATAGTTGGTTTGTTCCAATCAAGATTGAAACGAAATCCATGTATAGCATTTGGTTGCTATGTCTTTTCTGGATTTTTCCATCTAAAATTTCCTTCTCTGCCTTTTTTATCTTCCTCTTGCAATTTGCTTGTTGTTGTTTTCCCTGCAAGTATTGTCCTATTATCTAGAGTTGGCCACATTCTGAGATCACGGACTGCAACCCCAGGATGTCATTAAACTTGGACGCTGGTTGTTCTGGTACCTTTGGTCCAGGGTAGAGATCCAGTGCTCGGGCAGGACAGGGCAATTGGCTCAAGGAAATGTCTGTGTTGTTGCTTTTTCTGTCCCTTGCTACATCAGCTCCTTGACCAGGCTTGCCACTAAAGTGCCCTGGCCCTTCTTAGCATGCAAGACTCCAGAGTGGTCAGTGAGCTGGTGGAATATGAGAAAGAAAGTTTTAGATCAACTTGAGGAAGGAGCTTCTTGTAGCTGCTGAATGGAATTTGAACCAAAGCAATGTCGGGTGACAAAATTGACCCTCCAATTTATGTAAGTCATCTTATTTAACCCCACGTGATCCTATTGGTCTAGGTGTTATGAGACTATTTTACAGATGAAAAGGCAAGGTTAGAGAGGGAAATCGACATGGCCAAAATCACAGACTAAATCAGTAGGCATCTGACTAAGACTCAGATGTTTACTGCCCTCTGAAGACATCCAGCAGAGTGTAAACTGTCAGTTGGCAGGGGCACCCAGGCAGAAATTCAGACACCAGATGATGGATCTCCTTTCCTGTTCTACAGTGCTGGAACTTTCCCTATATCCACCTACCCACCCATCCCATCCACTCATTTATCCATCCATCCATCCACCCATCCATCCACCTACCCACTCATCCATTGACCCATCTATTCACCCATCTACCCATCTGTCCATCCACCTATCCATTATCCATTCATTCATCACTCTTTTCCCTGGCCATCCACAAGCCATTCAATGAGAGGAATCACTCAGGCACTGAACCAAGTGCTAGGGACACAGGAGTGAATCAGACCCAGTTTGGGTCCTCAGGGTGGTCAGGGTCAACGTAAACACAAGTGGGGTGGCAAAAGATATTGGTACTGGGCCTTCCTACCATGTTCTTTTCCTCACAGACAAACAAAAGGAAGTTTGTAGCAGGGGTTTCTGACTGGGTATCAGAAAGCTTCTCAGAGGAAATGGCTCCTGAGATGTCTATTGGGGGAGTCATGGGAATCAGCCAGTCAAGGTGGAGAGGGTCAGGGTGGGGAGGAAAAAGAGAGGGTATTCCAAACAGAAGAACTACAGGGGCAAAGGCCTGGAATCCAGGGAAAGTGAGCTCATGGGAGGAACAGCAAATGTTCCAGAATGGCTACAACAGAGGGTGTGAAGGACAGGGATGCGTTAGGCCTTGGAGGCCCCAGGCAGGGTTCTTTTCCAAGGCCCCACCCTCACACTATATCATGCATATTAAAATTCACCCACATTGCCTATTAAATATGAGTTATATATAGCTATAAGGCCAGCTGCAAAGACAGTTGATATAAGGTTGCATTTTGTAGACATTTAATTACAAGTGTATTAAACTTGGCAGCCTTCTTGTTTTATCATTTTTGGAGGATGTATCTATATATAGAAAAAAGAGGCTCTGGAAGTGAATCTTTCTGTAGCTGCATCTACAATACCTAATTGATAAATCAGTCCTGGAGAGTGGATCGCTGCCGAAATAAGTCTGTGGGTGCAGAGAGCTGCCATCCCCATAGGTCATGGGTGTCCTGGGGGGGCTTCGCACCAGAAGCCCTGGGTGGCCTAGGACATCAGTAGGGAAGTCTGGAGGCAGGAAGACCAGAGAGGAGGCCCACACAGGGCCTGAGATGCAGGAATAGAAAGAACAGGCCACCTCTCCCGGAGCTGGCATGTGTTTGTCAGCTCCACGCCTTTCTCTTGTTTCTGCAGCCCGAACCTGGGTCCAATCCCTGGGCAGCCCCCTCCACCCCAAGGCTGAATGCTTGACAGCAAAGGAAAGGGAGCCCTGCTTCCTCCAGAGGGCATCACAGGACTGCTTTTCGGGGGTGGGGGCCGCCGTGGAGCGGCTGTGCAAACACAAGGTCGGGTTGACAACAGCAGTTAGGTTGGGCTGGACGCCAGCACCTGGGGAGGTCCCTGGAAGGAGCTGGCTGTCCAGAAGAGGAGGGGCTTGGCTTTCCAGAACAGGGATTAAGACTTAAGTTTGACTGAAATAAAGACCCCTAGGCGTCCAGAGCTGGGCTGCTTCCAGCACCTGCGTAAAAGACACAGATTAATCAGATGCCTTATCTCACCTAAGAGGAAACTGAGGCCAGGGAGTGGTGGGGCTTGTCCAGGACCCCAGAGGGTTTCAGAGGCAGGTCAGGATTGTGGGGGCAGCTCTGTCCTGGCACTGGTCCTCCCTGGCACTTGGCTCAGTGCACTGCAGTGTTCAGAGACCCTGCCAACCGTAATACTAAATATTGAGCACTCGCTATATACCAGACACTTTGCTAAACCCTTTATATGTATCTTCTTTCATCCTTACAATGCCCCCGGAAGCTGGGTAATATCACCCCTATTTTCCCCACAAGAAAACAAATGCCCTGGAGATGAAGGCCATCCCTTGCCTGAAGTTACACAGCTGTGCTTAACTGACCTGGGGTCCCCAAAGGTGTCTCTGACTTACTCCCAGTACTTAGTTTTAAATTTGAGAGGGAAACAGCAACGCCTCCTTAATACTTTCTAAGAATGTGTCCTTGTATTTGATGAAGTAATTTTCTAGAGCTGGAAAATGAATTTGCATACTATTCACATTTTCAACAAGGATGCTTTTGTTAGTTGACCCCTAGCCAGGAAGTCAAATTAACCAGGACACCTTCAGTTGGTTAATGGAGACTGCAGTACCAGCAAAGTGGCTTTGGAGTGCAGGAGACAGGGAAGTGCCCTTAGCAGAGCCCTAAATCCAAAAGCCGAAATCCTCACGTTTGGGCAGGAAGGACCCTTAGAGATCAGCATGTAGGGGTCCCTGGGGCTCTGAGAGAGACAGTGACCCAGCCAGGATCACAGAGCTGAGGAGCAGAACCCAAACTAGTACAAAAGCCTGAACTCTTAACCCTGAAGCTCAATCGTAAACCAACAAAGGAAAGCACTGTGACAGTAATGCAAATTCAAATTTGCTTTTCCATTTCCCAGGACAAGTAAGCAGAAAAGGTGAAACAAAGGAGCCATGAGAATGTTCGTTTAAGGCACACAGACTAGAATTTTGGCTTTGGCCATCTTGAAGGCAAACAAAGGCACTTGAAGGATATCCCCCTCAGAGGAGCCTCTCAACATTCACTCAACAAATATTTACCGTGGGCGCCGAGGAGACCACAGTGACCAGGATGTTCAAGGTCTCAGATCTCAAGGAGCTTATGTTCGAAAGATGAAGAGAGACTGGGTTGGTTTTTCGGGGTTGTTTTTTTTTTCAGAGGGATGTTGGGAGGGGGGACAGTAAACGCTGTATGAAAAGAGTGTGAAGTGCTATGAAGATAATACAACTGAATAATATGATGAAAGGAAGATGGAGGGGGATGGTTTAGCAGTCAAGCAAGACAACTTTGAACTGAGATCTGAATACAGAGAAAGAGGAATGTCCTGCTGGAAGCAAAGCATTCCAGTCAGAGAGAAGAGCAAGAACAAGCTTGGAAATGTTGGCATGTTGGGTCTAACAACAGAAATACAACATGAGCCATGAGCGTAATTTTCAATTTTCCAGTAGCCTCATTTTTTAATGAAAAAAAAGTTAAATTAATTTTAATATGTTTAGCTCAGTATATGAACTTATTTTTTTTGGCGCGGGTGGGTGGGGGGGTGGGGTTGGAGGGAGCTTCCCTGGTGGCCCAGACTGTAAAGAATCCACCTACAATGCGGAGACCTGGGTTCGGTTCGATGCCTGGGTTGGGAAGATTCTCTGGAGAAGGGCACGGCTACCCACTCCAGTATTCTGGCCTGGAGGATTCCATGAACAGAGGAGCCTGGCAGGCTACAGTCCATGGAGTCACAAAGAGTCCAACACGACTGAGCGATTTTCACTTTCAGAAATGTTTTTAGTAGTAAAATAATTACTTTTTTTCATACTGATTCTCTGAAAACTGATGAATTATAAGTACATTTCAAGTACCTGACAGCCACAGCCTCCTTGTGGCCAGCACTGGGTAGGTCAGTAGTCAGTGATGGGTTCTAATGATTCTAAATATCTCACACAAATATTCAGAATCCCGGCAGAAGCCCCACTTAGGCTCTTTGGAGCTGCTGCCTCCCAGGGCAGGAGGCTGCACACAGAGGGGAAAGCTTCTGGCTCTCCTCTCTCTCCGGGAGACGTCTTCCCTCCCTGGAGTCTCGTTCTAGAGAAGCCAAAGTCTGAACACGTGGGAAAGCAGCGTGGCTGGCCCTGGGTCTGAAGCCACCTCCCGGGCCCCTCTGCCAGACCTCGTTCCAGACATCCGTGTCCGCCCAAGTGAGATGGGGCCTCTCCGCCAGCAACCCGGTCACGCCCCTTGGACTCGGTTTTGGTTTTCGGGTGCAGACAGGTCTACATTCCTCCGAAGAGGCCAACTCCGGCATCATCAAAGCTGGTGAAATCAACAATAACAGTCAGCCTGGACCTCGGCCTGCAGTTCCTTAGGCCGCCACGAGGGGCGCAAGCAGCAGCTGAGGCAGGCGCTGGCTGCCACCCAGCCCCTTGGCAGCCTCTTCTTCCCCGCTTCTATTATCCCAGGCTAGCTAGCTCGACTCACGCCCCACCTCCCACCAACACGCTGTTGCCTCCACCAGCCTCACCCAGCAGGTCTATGTCCCCAGCGGTTGCTAGGTTCCTTCATTTTCTAGGCCTTGGGCCTCTGCCAAAATGGCGGCAAAGGTGCCAGCTGTGAACCAGCCAGAAACACAGGAAGAAGAGTGGATGTGCCTCAGGAGGCCCTTCTGCTTGGTGTGGTGTTAGGTGGAGACGAACAACGGTGCGTCCGAAGTCTGCACGGTATGATCTGGAGCCAGGAACAAAAAAGATTCCACTGTTGGGATGTTTTCACCCCGGAGGCTGAAATAACAGCAGAGGCCTGACTACCCACGTGGTGTCTGTGGCCAGAATAGGACCCACATAATAATGGCTTAGGTCAGGGAAGAGCCTTTTCCATTCCATGGGGGCAGTATCGTCATCCAGGCAACAACATCACTCTACAAACTGACGTAGGTCCACAAGGGAGGCCTTGCGTCTGCCCTCGCCACATTTCCATGTACTCCGCAAGCATCCCCTGCCCCTGATGTGGTCATACCCTGACTATTGGTAAGTGCTGGACTCTGGAGGGCCCTAGAGTTGGCCTATCCCTAGAAGACCAAGAGATTAGCCCAGCTGGCTCATCAGCTCTTGGTTCACCCTCCCACAACCATTTTTAAAAAGATGTACTGGTTTATTTTTGGCTGTACTGGGTGGTCGTTGCTGCGCCTAGATGAGCAGTTGTGGAGAAGAGGGGCTACTCTTAGGCTGGGGGGGCGGGGGTGGGGGTGTGGGCTTCTCATTGCGGTGGCTTCTCTTGTTGCCCAGCAGGGGCTCTTGAGTGGGTGGGCTTCACAGACTTAATTACTCAACATCACGTGGGTTTCTCCTGAACCAGGGATGGAACCCATGTCCTCTGTGTCAGCAGATGAATTCTTAACCACTGACCACCAGGGAAGTCCTTCCCTCAACCATTTATCAGCAAAAGAGGGCTGTTTGGGGTTTCTGGTGGGAGAGTGGTCGTGTTCATCTTTCTAGAAAAATGTGGGTTCCACGTGACCATGCTTTTGCAAGAAAACACCCAACTTTAGGAATAGCTTACCTCCAACAGCCCTAAATGATGGCACAGGCCAGCTGACTGGAGGACGTGCAAGCTGACATTTTTAAGCTGAAGGGTGAGATCAAAGGAGTGATTTTCTGGAGAGATTTTAGTTAGGCGCCTATGAAGAAAGCAAGTCTTGGTCTGGGAGGAGCATCTTGAGGAAGTGGGTCATGAACAGGAAAGTCAAAGAAGACAGTTTGGAAGGAGCTGAAGGAAAATGTAGGATTTGGAAAAGGGAAGAAGAAGTGAAGAGCTGCGTTTTGTTAAGTACCTTCAGCTCCTCCCGTGGTATCTGTTCCCCTTCTCAAAAGATCTGCATGTTCTTTGAGTGTATGTAGTCCTTGAGGTCACCTTCTGAGACAGGTACTAATCCATAATCTCCATTCCAGATCCCAGAATGCTTAAAAAATGAAAAACACTTTTGTAACTTCTTTACTGGTCAAATTCTAACTTGAAATAATATGAATCCTTATCCCACTCAGTGTGACTATTTAGACTTTTGCTGAAAAAACAGTAACATGTTTGATTTGGGAATGCTGTTGCCGACTCTCGACTCTCGTGGGATGTTACGTAATCCTTGTTACCTTTCTAAAATCTGAAACATACTGAGCTCTGAGGCACAGCTGGCCTGGAGGATTTTAGGTAAGAGATGGTGATGCTAGATTATTCCCAGTTTACAAGGGAAAGAGCTGAGGTTTAGCAGGAGAAGCGAAGTGTGTTAGGCCACAGAGGTGCCAAGTGACAGATGGAGAATTTCAGCTCTGGTCCAGTTTCAGGTAAGGGATCATGCTTCCACGAGGCTAACCAAAGGCTCAGTCTGAATGGCAGGGAAATGGCCTGACTGGAGAGAAGACTGCGTAGATCATTCATGGTCCGCAGATGCAAAGACCGACTAGCTGACAATGAAGCAAGGGGCACAGATGTACTCTGGAGGGACTTTGGCAGGGACTAGGATTTGGGCAGTGCCAGATGCTTTAGCACAGCAAGTCTGAATCCAGAGAGCCACAGCTTATTAGCAAAATCACTCTTTTTCTCTCTGTATTAATTTCTTCTGTAATGTGGAGATGATAATAATATTTGCCTCCTAGATTTGGTGTAACTATTAAATAAGAGATGCTTGAAAACAATTAGCATGTTGCTAAATTACTAAACATTCAATAAATGTTATCTATGACGAATATTGTCAAAATGGAGTGTGCACACCTCTCAGAGAGTTCCAAATCTCATTGTGGATGTGAGAATATCCTTAGATTACCAATTTTGTTTGTTTGTTTGTTTCCTAATAGTTTAAATCATTACTTTTCTCCCATTTAAACTATGTCAGAGTGAATATACTCAACAGTATATTCAACTGAACTGCACACTTTGAAACGGTTAAGATGGTAAGTTTTATGTGTATTTTACCACAATTAAACATTAAGATTAAAAGAAAACTAACCTGCCACAAATATATGAGGAAATAGAAGGCACAAGTACATGAATAAAATATAGGAGTGACTTTCTGGCTATGTGCAGGGTGAAGAGGGGAGATAGGGACTGAATGTTGGGGAGGGAGAGAGGCAAAGTTCATGAATCATAGATTGATGAGTATTAGAAACCCTTGTTGTCCCATGCTCCTGAACTTGGGCCAGGTTATAGAGTTTGATGTGCTTTGTAAATGTAGGCAAATCTGAGTTCTACAGTGAAGGTCCTCAGGATATGAAGGTTCATAGCCACATTCATCACATGTTTCAGGCCCTATGCTGAGCACTGGGGCAGACACAGGCTTCAGTGTGACCAGGTCCCCAGCCTCAAGGCTCTCGTGGCTAATGCAGGACATGCATGTGAAGAGAGAACACTTGCAGCCACCAGATGTGATCAGCAGTGCTGGGAGGTGTGTTCAGAGTTCAAGCAACACTTTGAAGAGCTTTGGAGAAGGAAGCATTCTCTTTGAAAAGGGCGGCAGGGAGTCGGGAAGAACATCCTTAAAAAGCAATAACTACATTTCCCTGGTGGTCCACTGGTTGAGAATCCAGCTGCCAATGTAGGGGACACAGGTTCAATTCCTGGTCCTGGAAGATTCTGCATGCTGTGGAGCAGCTAAGCCTGTCTGCTACAACTACTGAAGCCCGTGCGCCTATGTTCAGCAACAAAAGAAGCCACTGCAATGAGAAGCCTGCACACCACAATGAAGAGTGGCCTCCATTCTCTGAAACTAGAGAAAGCCTGTGCACAGCAACAAAGACCCAGTTCAGCCAAACAGCAACAACACATGAGCTTGGAAAAGTATGTTTCCACTAGTCATGTGTGCATGCTAAGTCACTTCAGTCATGTCTGAGTCTTTGCAACCATATGGACTGTAGCCCGCCAGGCTCCTCTGTCCATAGGATTCTCTAAGCAAGAAAACTGGAGTGGGTTGCCATGCCCTCCTCCATAGGATCTTTCTGACCCAGGGATTGAACCTGTGTCTCTCATGTCTCCTGCATTGGCAGGTGGGTTCTTTACCACTTGTGCCACCTGGGAAGCTCAGGTAAAGTATGTTTTCACTAGTTAGCGGTTCTCAAACTGAAGCGTGCATCAGAATCCCCAGGAAGACTTGTTGAAACCCACATTGATGGTCCCCATGCTCTGATTCAGTAGGTCTGGGGTGGGGCCCAAGGACTTGCATCTCTGACAAGTTCCCTGATGATGCAGTTGTCCTTGTGGTCCAAGGACCACACTTTGAGAACCACGAGGCTAGATCAAAAGGAGTGGACCAGCAGGCAGGGGAAGTTTGTGCAGACATGGCAGGGTGAAAAAGCAACAATTGTTTAGAGAGCGATGAGCAAATTTGTGAGACTTGAGCATGGTGGGTTGCCAGTGCAGCTGATGGTGGACTTGTGTCCAAGGTTCAGAATTTGGACTTGATCCTGGAAATGAAGAGCAGCTGAAGGAGTTTCTTGTGCAAGGAGGAACATGAACAGATTGGCCCTTCAAGTGAGATTCTTGGGAGGGCAGGTGGAGTGGAGGGTGGGAGAAGGAATAGAGGCAGAGGGACTAGTCAAGAGGCTGGCACAGTGAGCCTGTCAGATCCCATTAGCCTTGGTCTTCTTGGCCCCCAAAGTCCAAAGTGGAAATAATCATAAACCTAGACAAACAGCACTTCATATAAAAACAGCAGCATGGATGACCACTCATCAGTAGTAAGCCCTGGACCCAGTGTTTTAGGTGCATCCTCTCATCAGACCCTCCTAGCACCCCGTGTTCAGATGCTGAAATGGAAGCTCAGAGAAGTTCAGGAACCCACCCAAGGTTAGGACAGAGCCGGATTCAAACGCAGGAGTGAAGCGCATTCTCTCTCCCACTCCACATTTCCGTACATCTGGACTCCTCAGGGGCTTGGGGCGTTCCTCTGGGGACTTTGTGTCTGTGTGTGCTGTAAGGGCTCAGGGTGTTGGGTGGTGTGTGCTAGATGCCGTGATGTGCTTGCCCCCCTCCCCTCCCACTTGTCACGAGGTAAAGGGTTTCCGTGGACATCTTCATGGGACTGGAGAGAGCCAGGGAGAAAAGATTTTGCTGGACATTCTATTCCCCCCAACCCTGGTTCAGTAAATCAGGCACTGGTGGAGAAGCATGTCACCCTGCCTGTCAACTCCACAGACATAACTTGGAATAATTCTCAGACACTCCCAGGTCAGTGGGAGAGAGGATAAAGCCCACCCTGCCAAGATCCCAGGGATGGTGAGAACAGTGAAGAGGGTACATTGGCAGGTAGAAAGTACTTTTTTTTTCCCTCGTGCACTCAAACAACTCAGTGAGGAAGCAGGCAAAGAGAGAGATGTAGAGGAATGAAAGAAAGGATGGAGGAGAGGAAAGGACTTGTAGACTTGGAATGAGGAAAGCTGAACTCAGAAATCTTAGCTGGCTGTTGACCCTGGGCAAGTCCCTTCCCCTCTTTGGGCTTCCATTTCTTCAACCAGGACAATTGGGTAGATAGATGAAATTATCCCTAAGCTCCCTTCCCGCTTTGACATTCTATGCTTTTCCTTTACAAATCACCTGAGTGTGACTTTTCCAGGAAAATGTCAAACATTTCAAAGGGAAAGCTGCTCTGTTTGCCAGACGTCTTTTGTCACTCTTCAGCTGGTCTTGTCTACATTCATGTCCAGGGGATTTTCTATGATGTATAGATTTTCTTATTTCTCCATCAATATTTCCTTGTTTGCATTGGTTGACTGTTGCAGAAACAGGGCACTGTTTTTCTAAGCAAATATGCAGTTCCATGCCAACAGGAATATCCTGTTTACAAGAGCCTCCTTTTACAAGGTACCAGCTGTTTGAAAACATTTGTGTATTGCCACATCAGAATAATCTGATAAGAAACTATTTTTTTTCCAAGTAACATAATTTTCTTGAATGTGATCATTACAGTGCTATAGATCCTCCTTAAACAATAAATATCCTATGTAATGATCATGATAACCTGTTGCTTCCTCTCCTTCTATATTACTTTGCCTGAGTTGCCATGTAAAATGGGTTTCCCAGGTGGTAAAGAACCCACCTGCCAATGCAGGAGACACGGGTTTAATCCCTGGTCTGGGAAGATCCCACATGCCGTGAAACAACTAAGCCCATGTGCCACAACTATTGAGCTTGTGCTCTGGAGCCCATGAGCCACAACTACTGAAGCTGTAGCACCCTAGAGCCCAGTTCCCTGATAAGAGCAGCCCCCACACTTCAAAACTAGAGAAAAATCCACACAGCAACAAAGACCCAGCACAGCCATAAATAAATGAATAAAATGATACATTTTATGTGTATTTTATCACGATTTAAAATAACATACATACAATAAAATCCTTGCCTCTTAGGGCAGAGTTGAAAGAACACCGAATCCTGTTAACAAGTGCTTGGAGTACCTGTGTAAATGGCTCAAAGAAACACAGGGCAGGGCATTTGTTCTTCAAAAACTCTGAATGGTCTGAAGGTTTCTGGTAACTAGTTTACCACTTTAAAACCTAAAGATTAATTTTCATTGACAGGATGGTCCTCATTCCTACCTCATTTCAGGGAGCTTTATGACTCACCAGACAGATGGTGGTGAAATTGAAAAACATGTTTACAGTTTAGGTTTATTACTTCATAAAACTGAGGATTTTTAGGTGAGAGAAAGACAGAGAGAGGCAATAGTTCCTAGCAAGGAGATTTCCCCTGAATGAGCCATTTCGATCATTTTTAAACGCCTCCTTTTGCCCCAGCTATACCAGGAAAGTACCAGATGCAAAAATGGCCAGGCTTTTGCATCTGAAAGTTTTTATCATCAGAGAGAGAAAAACAGAGATTCAGACACAAGTCAAAGTGATTTGGCCAAATATCCAACAGGTGGAAAAGGCCAAAATGCTTTCTGATATTAAGACTTTGTTTTTGGGCTCGCATCTCCAAACTGCAATTAGGGGCTTGGGCTTGTTGTTAGAATTCAAATCTTAACTGACCGTATACCTTGGACAAGCTGTATAATCGCTCTGTGTCTCGGTGTCCTTATCTGTGAATTGGGAATAGGGACTTTGCTGACGATCCAGCGGTTAATATTCTGCGCTCCCACTGAAAGGGCCATAGGGTCAATCCCTGGTCGGGGAACTAAGATCCCGCACACCGTATGGTGTGACCAATAAATAAATAAATAAAAATAGTGACTCCTTCATAGGGGTGTGAGTGTTAACAATGGTTAGAAATTACTTCACATTTTTGATGTGCCAGGCATTGTGCTAAGTCTTTTATATACATTGACTCATTTAATCCTCAAGCCCACAGTGATCTCATTCCAAAGCGTATGATCCTAACCACAGCCATTGTATTAACTGCGGCATGACTGTACATCATGTAAGCCTGGCACCAGTAAACATGCAGGAGAGGTAGCATTTCCCTTCTGCTTTAGGGATGCGGACCTGAGGGCCACATAGATGAAAAAATATTTTAAAATCACAAGACCAGGAGACGGCAGAGCTGGAGCTTAGCACTGACTATTTCCTCCCCAAGTCCAAAATATGCAGAGGAGACAGGTCGTCAGCCTGAGAGGTGGAGCTCTGCGCTGGACTTCAAAGAGAAGAGAGGAGATGGAGGAGGGGAGGATAGGCATTCCAGGTTTGATCTAAGTCCTAAAGACAGGAAGTAATGGCAAGTCATCGTTCTGGAAACGGAGCACAGAGGGATGGACTTCATAGGGGTTATAGGGGCAAGACTAGAGAGTATTCTGGGCCAAGTCAGAACCTTACAACTGAGCAATCCACTTCTTGGTATATATACCCTAGATGAAGCGTGCTTGCGTACACCAGAAAATTTCCACACATTGTCCATTACAGCATTGGAAATAAGGGTCAACAACTGGAAACAAGCATAATGTCCACTCAAAGGTGAATGAATAACAATGATCATATATTAACACAAGGGGCATGAATGAGTTGTTGTTCTGTTGCTCAGTCATGTCCAACTATTTGTGACCCTATGGACTGTAGCACGCCAGGCTTCCCTGTCCTTTACCAAATCCCAGAGCTTGCGCAAACTCATGTCCATTGAGTCTGCCATCCAACCATCCAACTATCTCATCCTCTGCTGCCCCTTTCTCCTCCTGCCTTCAATCTTTCCCAGCATCAGGGTCTTTTCTAATGAGTCAGCTCTTCTCATCAGGTGGCCAAAGTATTGGAGCTTCAGCATCAGTCCTTCCAATAAATATTCAGGATTGATTTCCTTTAGGATTGACAGGTTTGATCTCCTTGCAGCCCAAGGGACTCTCAAGAGTCTTCAACAACACCACAGTTCAAAGGCATCGATTCTTCGGGTCTCAGCCTTCTTTATGGTCCAACTTTCACATCGATATATGACAACTGGAGTAAAGAAAGCACACTGTGTAAAATTTGATGGAGTAGGACACCTTCTCATGAAGAGCAAACCAAAGAAAACAAAATAAACTAAGTAATAGACTATTTCTTATTCATTTGAAATGAAGACATTAAAAGACAAAGGGAATAAGAAATATAAAGTTCAGTAGAAAGGCCATGGGAGGTCTGATGGTCTGCAAGAGGGCTCTAGGAAAGGCTCACCCAGGCAGACACAGCAGCAGTAGAAATGCTCTGTTCTTGACTTGGGTATTCATTTTCAAACTGTATTTCATAATTTACATATATGGTGGATACATCTTTTGTATGCATTATATATTGCCTCCAAATACTAATCATAACTTTAATAACATTCAGAGGTGCTTAACAGAAATGCTCAAATAAATGAGATCTAAATTAGAGCCACACATAACTCTTGAGATGCAGGGTTTAAGGTATGTGGTCTTCTATGGATATGGAATAGTCTTCTAATCTTTCACTCAACAACAATATTCTGAGTCCTTACATTGTGCCAGGCATCTGGAGATACAGAGTAACTGGTCCTTGGTCTAGAGTTGCTCAAAGACATGGGAGAGTGTGAACTGTAGGGAGCCACAGTCCTGGAATCAGGCCCTGGCTCTCCTGAGTCTCTGTTGATGACCCCAAGGATGTGCTTCAGAGGAGGTCACAGCTGGCGGGGACGGAGCTGGTCCCATCATGGGCCTAGATGGCCTCCTCGGTCCAGGTCTCCCTTGTGGCTCCCAGCCCAGGCAGAGGCCATCCCAACGTCAGGTATCATCACGGTCTGCCTTTCTGACTCTTGGCTGCATACAGGCCCTCATCCTCCTCCAACCCCTGGGCCCAGCCTAGCACCTGGCAGGCAGTGTTTGCTGGCTGTTGGACTGTGCTCATGTTGACCCTGCATTTGCTGGTAGCTAAGATCATTGTGCAGAACACTTTGCTCCACCCGGGATGATGCTGGAAAGCACCAGACGCAGCTCCAGCCATAAGGTGGGCGCATGATTTAGCTGTGCCTTTCACTGCCAAGACTTCCCAGGTGGCGCACTAATAAAGAATCCAGTTGCAAATGCAGGAGATGCAAGAGACACAGGTTTGATATCCGGGTTGGGAAGATCCCCTGGAGTAGGAAACGGCTACCCACTTCAGTATTTCTGTCTGGAAAATTCCATGGACAGAGAAGCCTCTCACGCTACCATCCACAGGGTCGCAAACAGCTGGACATGACTGAGCAACTGAGCACAGTACAATTGTTCACTGCTAATGTGTTGCTCTCTCTAAACACTTAGGCAGTTTAAAATGCCTCTGGAAAATAAAAGACATTCTGTATTTTTTGTGACTCTTGTAAAAGATGATTAGTAAGGTAGTATTTCATTTCTTTCATCTTAAAACCATCTCTTTCTCATCTGCCTTGTAGGGAGCTCGGCACCCCAGGACTTGTGGACTACATCTCGGAATTTCGGTGGTTCCCCAGGTGCTGTGAATCCACTGCCATCGCTGGGCATGGAATGGCTTATTCACAGCAGGTCCTCCCTGCTGGAAGAGATGCTCACTGAGGGCAGAGACCCATCCTGTGTCTCCCTGTTGCTAGGGCCTGGCTCCCAAGAGCTTCTCAAGCAAGTGCCGTTGGTGTCTGTAGGGAAGAGTCTCTTCCTGAGTCTTGATCATGCCTCTCCTCTCAGGCTTTGCCCTCCCAACCTGTAGGATCCTAGTCATCCTCTGTGAGCTACTGGCCATATGCTGGATCTCAGCGAGACCTCAAAGCCGCCTTTGGTAATCAGGGTGTGTGCGTGTGTGCACGCATGTAGGTACAGATGCAGGAACGTGCAATCCGGTTCTTCTAGTTACACAGCATCATACTGAAAACCCCAGAGCACTGGCTGTCCTCATTTATGAGTTTAAAAATAACAACCCTTTCCATTCATTCAAAAGCCTTTTATGGATTCCAAAGTACTTCTGCAGCTGTTCACTCAGGGCGAAACTCCCAGTCACCTTGGGAGGTGGGTTTTACTCCCCTCTCCCACTTTACAGATGGGGACACAGAAGCTCAGAGAGGAAAACTGATTTGGCCAAACGCAATAGATCCGGGCCTCCCAGCACCGAGTTCGGAGACTTCCGGGCACGTAGTGACGGCCTGGAGAGACCAGGTTGGGATCCAGTGCCACACGGTGCTGATGCCTGTGCAGGGTGGATGTGGAGGTGAAGCTGAATTGCTCTCAAGTCCTGGCTTGTTACTAAAGTTTTGTTTTGGTCTGGAGCTCATTTCTCAGGACAGGCTAAACCCCAGACAGGAGCCTCACGGTAAAAACAAGTGCTTTGTGCCCGCGGTTCAACAGCTAGACTCCTTAGAGCCTCCGCTCCAGCCTGTGCTGCGCCAGGCAGTTTTACCCCAGAGTTCACTGAGCTGGGTGTCCCACCTCCTGGAATTCACAGAGGAAATGCTTGACCCAGCTTAGACTCGAGGAGTGGGTAGGGGTGAGAGAAGCTTCTGCAGGAATGAAAGCCTGAGCTGCGTTTTCAAGGAGGGGTCAGCTTCAGCTGGGCAAGTGATGCCAAGGAAGAGGAGACGGGGAGGCCAGCTGGGGAGGTGGGAGGGCCAGGCAGGGAAAAGTCATGAAGACAGAGAAAGGGCAAAAACATATTTCAGGTCAGTGTACATCACTTTCATGAATCGTATTTCCTCTGACTGTCACCTATACAATATTTAGATAATATTTCAATTGACTATTTCTTTGAATGCATTTGTTTTAAAGGGGTACACCACATTGACAGATGAATGAATAAAGAAGATGTGGCATACACACACACACACACACACAATGGAATATTACTCAGTCAAAAAAAAGAATGAGTCTTCTTAATCTGTCCTAATAAAGAACTGTCCTGTATTCTTCCAGAATATTAAAAAAAGAATGAGTCTTGCCATTTGTAGCAACATGGATGGACCTGGAGGGTATCACGCCAAGTGAAATAAGTCAAACAGAGAAAGACAAATACTGTATGTTTTCACTTACATGTGGAACCTAAAAAACAAAACACAAATAAAACAGACTCACAGATACAGAAAACCAACTACTGGCTGCTGGGGACAGGAGGTGGGGCAGGGTGGGGTGAATGGTGGGGGATGGATGGAGTAGAAGAAGGGGATTGGGAGGTACAAATTACCAGATATAAAATAAATAAGCCACAGGGATGTCATATACAGCACAGGGTACATAGTCAATAATATTATAATAACTTTACGTGGTGTATTGAGTCACCATGTTGCACACTTGAAACTAATATAATATTGTAAGTCAACTATGTATGTGTGCTAAGTTGCTTCAGTTGTGTCCGACTCTTTGCAACCCCATGGACTGTAGCCTGCCAGGCTCTTCCATCCATGGGACTCTCTGGGCAAGAACACTGGAGTGGGTTGCCATGCCCTCCTTCAGGGGATCTTCCCCACCAAGGGATAGAACTCATGTCTCTTACGGTGGTTCTTTACCAGGCAGGTTCTTTACCACTAGCGCCACCTGGAAAGCCCAAGGCACCATACCTCAATTAAAAAATGTAAACAGTTAAAAAAAAAAAAAGGATACACTATATTGTGGGGTTGTTTTTTAGGTTCTTTTTTTCTAATACATATTAAAATGAAAATCTAATGTTTAAGTGAAAAATGGTCATTCTTTTATCCCCCTGAAATCATCTGGCAGAATGAGTACCTACCACATTTGGCAAACGTGAACAAAGGCATGGCCGTAACAATGTGGGGTGTGGAGGAAACTCTGAAAGAGTGAGCTCAAGGCGGGAGGATTGTGATGTGAGATTGGAGGGCTGAATGGGGCCTGGATGTGAGAGGGCTTGTGTGCTTGGCTAAGGAGCAGGACTGATTCTCAGAGTCAGGAATGGGCAACCACTGAAAGTCTGTGCTATGAGCAACTCACAAGACAGGGGGAAACCATCGCCTCCTTTTTGTGGCTCACCTGTCCTTTGAAAGTCTTATTTTAAAGGGTTCCCACAAACCCCAATTATCAGGAAGTTCTGAGATAGGTCTTTAAACACAGAATGAACCTTAGTGTCTGAAAACCATTTGGGGCAAGTCCTATAACTTCTCATTGGGTCTTCCCTGGTTGGTGGCTCAGATGGTAAAGAATCTGCCTGCAATGCAAGAGACACGGGTTCCATCCCTGGGTCAGAAAGATCCCCTGGAGAAGGAAATGGCAACCCACTCCAGTATTCTTGCCTGGAGAATTCCATGGACAAAGGAGCCTGGCAAGCAACAGTCAATGGTGCCGCAAAGAGTCAGACATGACGGAGCAACTAACACTTTCACTTTCACTATAACCTCTCATAGCCTCAAGCATTCTGTCTATACAATGGCCACATGCCAGGGTGCCCAGGCAGGCCCTACAGGTTGCAGATCACAGTCCCCTTGCCCATCTCCCTCTAGATCAGGTTTCTCAACCTTGGCCCTATTGACACTTTGGACCCAATAATTCTTTGCTATGAGGAGCTGTGAAATGTTCAGCCTCCCTAATCTCTTCCCACTAGCTGCTGGTAGCCTCTTCTCAATTATGACAACAGCAACAGAAATCTCCAGACACTTCCAAATATCCCCTGGAGTAGGAGGATGTCACCCAGACTTGTCTCCAGGAGGGTGGTGTCCTGGTGGACAGGTCCTGGTGGCCTCAGCAGTGTTGGCTGAAGATGGAGCCTGGCGAGCAGGGGGCTTTCCTGTTGATGAGCCCACACCTCCTAGGTGGGGAAAGTCAAGTTTTTGCCATTGACCTTGTCACTGACAGAGTGACTCATGGATTTCCTACATCATATCTCCAGGAAAGGACACCTCAAGGGTCAGATGCTCCCATGTGTGACCCCGGGTTTCCCTGTGTGGGTCTATCCTCCTGGATCAGGCAGAGTGCAGGAGGAGAATAGACCACTGGGCTTAGAGCAAGTGTGACAGCAATTAGAATGACGGCCCAGCATGGCAGCGGACCGACACACACTTCCCAGGTCCTAGAACCTCGACAACCTCTTCTTTGACTAGTAGGAATAATTTTAGTAATAGCATCACTTGAGCATCTACTGTACACTACTGCACACACATCTAATCCTCATAATACTTTATCCCCATTTGATACACGAGGAAATTGAAGCTCCTTGGGATTGGGGAATTTACACAACAGTGGGGCTATAAAGTAGAAGACAAAGAGTAAAAAGTTCAGACGGCAGGCTTTAGCCTAGGTCCATCTCATTTCAAATCTCTTGTTATTCCTCCTTTGTTGGTCTACAAGGTCTCCTTCCTGGTGATGCTGTGAGAAAAGATGGCACCTGTGAAATGGTGAAGGTTTTGAAGGATCACAGTCGTTGACTCCTTGACTGTTGCTTTGGGTACCAAAGCTTGAAGCCACCTGCACATAAACTGCAGAGTGCTGCCTCTGATATTTTTAACTGTAAAATAAAGATCAGCAACAGTGAATCACACAAACTTATAACTTAGTGAATTATCATAAAGCCGCACATCTTTTAAAACTTCACCTGGGTCAAAAAGAAGAACTTGCCCAGGAAACCCCAGTTGCCTTTCACGTGCTTCATCCCATTCATCACCCCAGGCCTCCCTCCAAACTAACCACAATTCTTGATTTTTAGAGTAGTTACTTCCAGGAATTCCCTGGCAGTCCAGTGGTTAAGACTCTGTGCTTTTGCTGCTGAGGGTCCTGGTCAGGCAACAAAAATCTCACAGGCTGGCCAAAAAATAAGAAAAAGATGTTATGATCCATACATGAGTTACTTCCTTGAATTTGTCATCCACTTAGGCATATCTAAACATTATAGAAGTTCTTTCTTTAAAAAAAAAAAAATTTGCTGTATCTCTGAAGTCTATTTAATCTATGGGTTTCCCCTTCATCCCTTCCTTTCCATTCACTTTGTACATTGAAGATCGTGACAGGTTGACATGTAAAGTTTCTCTATCTGGATTTGGTTGGTTGCATGCTCTGGATGCAGCTTGGCATTTCTCTCTGTCCCCTGAATTACTGCAAAGTGACAGTTGGACCCAAAGGCTTAATCAGCCACCAAGGTGATCCCTCTGGCAAGCCTATGGGTGTCACTGCATTCTTTCATCAGAGGACACACAATGTCTCATTTCCATTCCTTTTTAAAATTTAATTTTTACTTATTATATATTGGAGTATAGTTGATTTGCAATGTTGTGTTAGTATGAGGTGTATAGCAAAAATGATTGTGTTATATATATATATATCCTTTGTTTTTCAAGATTCTTTTCCCATATAGGTTGTTACAAGATATTGAGCAGAGTTCTCTGTTCTTATTTTGATGTTAGCAGACATTGATGCTAATGCCTAGATGTATTAATTCACTGGGGGTGGCAAAATGCTGATATTCTAATTCCAGCCTTTTGTTTTTATATGTTATTTGGCAGATCATAGAAAGAGACAATTTCCCTCATCTGTTATCTGGCTGCACAGTGGTAGATTCATCTATCACATCTGATTATGAAGGGGAAGTAAGTGCGTTTTTATGCAAAAGACGGATTTGTCTCAGTCTGTCTACAGATCTTCCTTGACTCATGATAGGGTTATGCCCCAACAAACCCACTGTAAGTTGAAAATATCATAAGTTGAAAATGTATTTAATACTTTTAAACATCACAGCTTTGCCTAGCCTACCTTAAACGTGCTAAGAACACTTCCATTAGCCTACAGTTGGGCAAAATCACCTAATACAAAGCCTATTTTATAACAAAGTATTGAATATATGATGTAATTTATTAAATGCTATTGTTGTTTAGTCGCTAGGTCATGTCCAACTCTTTTGCAACCCCATGGACTGTAGCCCACCAGGCTCCTCTGTCCATGGGATTTCCCAAGCAAGAATACTGGAGTGCCCTCCTCCGGGGGATCTTCCCATCCCAGGGATCAAACCAGGGTCTCTTATGTCTCCTGCATTGGCGGGTGGATTCTTTACCACTAGTGCCACCTGGGAAGATAAGATAGAAAATAGTAAATGTGGAAATAAACACTAGCCTATCCCTTTCCTCATATTTATATAGTTTTGAAACACAGCACTAATCTAACATCTAGGGGTTTCCTTTCCATTGCAGATCATCTGTGGAGTTCCTGCTGAAAGTTCACAAAGCCTGTTTTGTAGCTGAACTGGATTCCATGTGAATCCTTCTGTAGTGATGTCCTTATTGTTATAGCTGTTTCTACAACCTCATACACGATCTTTTAAAAAATATTTATTTATATATTTACTTGGGTGCACCCGGTCTAAGTTGTGGCCTGTGGGATCTAGTTCCCTGACTAGGGATCAAACATGGGCCCCCATCCATACAGAGCATGGAGTCTTAGCCACGAGACCATCAAGGGAGCCTCCTTACACACAATTTAAATGCAAAATCTTCTCACGTTGGTATGTACTGTGCCCTGGAAACAGTAAATTCCCATAGGGCTGGCCCATGCTGGCTCATGGTGGGAGAGGGGGAGAGGGAAGAGAAATGGATCTTGAGACATGTCTCCAGACTCAAAGCCAGGGTCACTGGCTGGGTGATCTTGAACAAGCCATTTATTGTGTGAGCCCCTAGAGGTTCATTAAACCATACCTGAACTACTTGTGACAGAAATAGAAGATATTACATAAACGCCCATCTGGTGATTGGCTTGAATAGTATTTGCATACTCCTCGAACCTCAGTATTTTATAATGAAGTGGTACTTGCTGGGAAATCTTTACTCCAGAACCTCACCTATTTGCTTCAGAGCACTTGTGTTAGTTGGGAAAGGATTAACAAAATCTTCTGGTGTTCCTTGTCCCCTTAGTAGATTTTGTTTGTTTTTGTTTTTCTTCCAGTTTTATTGAGATATAATTGACATACAGCACTGTCTGTTTAAGGTGTACAGTAGGATTTGACTTACATACATCATGAAATGATTATCACGAGTTTAGTGAACAATCATCCTTTTGCTGCTGCTGCTGCTAAGTTGCTTCAGTCGTGTCCGACTCTGCGACCCCATAGACGGCAGCCCACCAGGCTCCTCTGCCCCTGGGATTCTCCAGGCAAGAATACTGGAGTGGGCTGCCATTTCCTTCTACAATGCATGCATGCATGCTAAGTCGCTTCAGTTGTGTCCGACTCTGTGCGACCCCATGGACAGCAGCTCACCAGGCCCCTCTGTCCACAGGATTCTCTAGGCAAGAATACTGGAGTGGGTTGCCATCTCCTTTTCCAAATCATCCTCTTACACAGATACAAAAATAATTTTTTTCATATAGATACAAAACTGAAGAAATAAAAAATTTTTTTCTTGTGATGAGAACTCAAGATTTACTCTAACAACTTTCATAAATAACACACATGTGTACCATGTTGTACATTATATCCCCTTTATTAGGTTTTTATTTTTTAATTTTTATCTGGAAATAATTTCCAACTTACAAATGTTGTACACAAAAATAGTACAAGCCAACTTCATATACCCTTTACCCAGATTCATCTATTGTTAAGATTTTATTGTTTCAGATTAAGTTCTAAGCATGATGGCCTTTTACCCCTAAGTACTTCAGTGCATATTTCCTAAGACTGGGGACATCCAGGTCCATTCAGCTTCAGTATCAATTTCATATATTTACATACAGGACTGTGGCTGCTATACTGTACATATTTCAAGTTTTGTCAGTCAATTTATATTATATTTTGACTGCACTACTCTTGTCTCAAGGTGCCAGATTTGGTCTTTGGAAGTTGCAACTTATAGTCATGGTAAGGTTAATTTGGATTTTTTTCTGCTTCCCGCACATAGAATTGGAATAGGATAGGAGAGAAATGAAGAATTTTTTGATGAGGTCCTTCAAACTGTAGCAGAGAACACGCTCAGCATGGTTAGAGACCTAGGCCGATTCCTTTAATGATGTGTTTTGGGGTGGTTGGTGGGGCACTAGGGCTAAAGATGAGGAGGGGCTTGCCTTAGACCCTGAGGTCACGGGACCAGATAGTAAATGAGCTAGAGCCAGAAGGCATCAAACATCAGAGGCCTGAAGCATTTCACTCCAGCAATCTCTTCTTAGAGAAATGGCTTTACCAGCATTATTTAGTAATGGAATCTCAGCTTGCATTCATTCTCCCAACACCTAGGAAATTTGACCCATATTAATAATGATGATTAAAATAGCCAGCACTCATGGGATGCATGCTATGAGACAGACACTGCATTATCCCATTTAATTCTTATTAACAGTCTTACTTTAACAAACCCTATTGTCTTCCCCTTTTTACAGACGATGAAACTAAGGCTCAGCCAGGTTAAGTAACTCAACCAAGGCCCCATCCTTAGCAAGTAAATAAGTCAGCACTTGAGTCTATGCTTTCAGTGTTGAATTTCTTTAACCATGAGGAAGAGAGTGAGCACAGTGGGCTTTTGAAGGCCGGTGTTTTGGAGGAGTTGGAGAGGGTCAAGTAGGGCTTCTCAAATATGCTCCAAAGTACATGTCAAAACAGCCAGGTGTGCACCAATACGTCCCACTGGTTGTCTCCTTTTTTCCCTCCTCCTGCCCATATAGAAAAGTATGAACATAAGATTCAGAGTGCTTTGGTGACCACAAGGTTCTATGGCTATTCTGACTAAGAGGAGATCTGACCCAGGCCTGCCTTTTTTCCCCCCCAACTTCAAACTTTTTACTTTGTTTTGGGGTAGAGTGGATTAACAACATTGTGGTAGTTTCAGGTGGACAGCGAAGGGACTCAGCCATACATGTATCTGTTTTCTCCCAAACGCCCCTCCCATCCAGGCTGGCTCACGACCGTGAGCAGAGTCCTGTGTGCTTGTTCTGCCACTTTTCTTTTTTATTCTGCTACCCAAGCAGGCGGACGATACGTGATCAGGCATAAAGGGACACATTTACGATAATCAGCTTGCTTGGCATTTTGTAAAGAAAGCCCAACAACTGTGTTGCCTGGACAAACCTGAAAGCCAGTTGCTGGTTTCAACACTATTTCTTAAATGGCAGAACAGGACAATGGTTACTGCTGCAAATCCTAAAGGTTTTCATATTATCTCACATGTATCAGATCCCCTTTATATTCAGTAGCTGCCACCATCAGCAATAGTCAGCAGTGGGGGGCTAATTTTAGGAAGGAACACCCTTCTAGGTGTGGCCTGGGGTGTGGCAAAGTAGCAGGAGGACTTGATTTGATCAGCGTAACAACGCGCTGAATCACCTTTCTCCTACACTGACGTCCTTAGTCATTCACCCATTCTTTCCAAATATGTATTAAGCATCCATTACATGCCAGGCACTGTTCTAGATGCTGATACAGCAATGAATCCAGGTAAGTCAAGTTCCTCTGTGATTGGGTTTGTGAAATGCCAGATTCACACAGTTTCAAAAGACAAATAGAGGTAAGAATGGCAGTGTCCCTAATTCTCCCATCTTCTCCATTCTAACATTAATAACTGAAGGATAGTGGAGTAGAATCTGAGCCACGGTAACTGGAATGACTGGTGGAGGTTTGCCTAACAGAACAGGAGAGCAGGTCCCACCTCCAGGAAGGTTCATGCTCTGGGGCACCAGGAAGCCCAGGGGTCCATATTTGCTTAAAATTCCCGTGATTATGATTTAAAGCAGAGGCTAGAATCTCAGGCGTGTTAGGCTGCCTAAGCCTCAGTTTCCTGAGTTTCAGAACTGGAATAATACCTCCTTTCCAGGGACTTGTGAGAGTTAAATGATAGAAGATCTTCAATTTATATTAGTTTCTTTATTAATATTTTCCCCTGATAATGCTTTTTTAAACATTTTATTTATTATTTATTTTGGGCCATCCTGGATATTTGTTGATGTGCCTGGGCTTTCTCTTGTTGCAGTGAGTGCAGGCTACTCTCTAGCTGAGGTGCATGGGGCTTCTCACTGCAGTGACTTCCCTTGTTGTGGTGCACAGGTTCTGTAGCCCAAAGTTGGCAGAAGGAAGGAGATTGTAAAAATTAGAGCAGGAATAAATGAAACAGGACGTAGAAAAACAATAGAAGAGATCAACAAAACTAAGAGCTGATGTTTTGAAAAGATAAACAAAATTGACAAATCTTTAGCTAGACTGAGAAAAAAAGAGATAAGATTCAAATTTTTAAAAAATAGAAATGAAAAATAGAAATAAAATAGATGATATTACAACTGATGACACAGAAATACAAAGGATCATGAGTAACTACTTGAACATGCCAACAAATTGGATAACCTAGAATAAATACACAAATTCCTTGAAACATACAGCCTACCAAGACTGACTCATGAAGAAATAGAAAATGTGATCAAATCAATAATGACTAAGAAGACTGAAACAGTAATCGAAAACCTCCCATAAAAGAAAAGCCCAGGACCAAATGGCTTCACTGGTGAATTCAACAAAATAGTAAAGGAGTTAATGCCAATGTTTCTCAAACACTTTCAAAAAACTGAAAAAGAGGAGACACTCCCAAATTCATTGTTCAAGGCCAGGATTACTTTGATATCAAAGTCAGATAAGGACACAACAAGAAAAGAAAATTACAGGCCAATATCCCTGACAAACATAGATGCAAAAATCCACAATGAAATAGTAGCAAACCAATTCAACAGCTTATTAAAAAGATCATACACTGTGATCAAGTGGAATTTATCCTTGGGATGTAAGAATGTTTCAATATATGCAAATCAATAAATGTGATAAACCATATTAACAGAATGAGAGATTAAAGTATACAATAATTTCAATAGATGTAAAAGCATTTGAAAAAATCAATACTTTTTCATGATAAAAATACTCAATAAACTATGTATAGAAGGAATGTACCTTGACATAACGAGAGGCATATAAAACAAATCACTGCAAATGGTGATTGCAGCCATGAAATTAAAAGATGCTTACTCCTTGGAAGGAAAGTTATGACCAACCTAGATAGCGCATTAAAAAGCAGAGACATTACTTTGTCAACAAAAGTCTGTCTAGTAAAGGCTATGATTTTTCCAGTGGTCATGTATGAATGTGAGAGGTGGATGGTGAAGAAAGCTGAGTGCTGAAGAATTGATGCTTTTGAACTGTGGTGTTGGAGAAGACTCTTGAGAGTCCCTTGGACTGCAAGGAGATCCAACCAGTCCATCCTAAAGGAGTCCTGGGTGTTCATTCGAAGGACTGATGTTGAGGCTGAAACTCCAATACTTTGGCCACCTCATGCGAAGAGTTGACTCATTGGAAAAGACCCTGATGCTGGGAAGGACTGGGGGCAGGAGGAGAAGGGGACGACAAAGGGTGAGATTGCTGGATGGCATCACTGACTCGATGGACATGGGTTTGGGTAAACTCCGGGAGTTGCTGATGGACAGGGAGGCCTGGCGTGATGCGATTCATGGCGTTGCAAAGAATCAGACACGACTGAGCGACTGAACTCAACTGAACAGCTAACATCATACTTAACAGTGGAAAACTGAAAGCTTTTCCTCCAAGATCAAGAATAAGACAAGGATGCCCACTCTTTGTCATTCCTATTTAACATAGTACTTGGTTTCTTAATTAGAGCAATTAGGCAAAAAAAGAAGAAACAAAAAAGGAATAAAAGTCATCCAAATATAAAAGGAAGAGGTAAAATGTCTCTCTGCAGGACAGATTTCTATTCTATAAATAGAAATCCCTAAAGACTCCACTACAAAAACTGTTAGAACTAATTAAGTTGCAGAGTAGAAAATCAACATACAAAAAAAAAAGAAAATCAACATACAAAAATCAACTGTGTTTTGTTCAGTAACAACAAACTATCTGAAAGAAAAATTAAGAAAACAATTTCCCTTACAATAGCATCAGAAAGAGAAAAAAAACTAAAAAAATTAAAATTTTAAAAAATACTTAAGAAATAACTTATGAAGAAGGTAAAAGACTTGTACACTGAAAACTATAAAACACTAATGAAAGAAGACAAAAAAGGAAAAAATGGAAAGAAATCCCATGTTTATGGATTGAAAGACTTCAGTTCAGTCACTCAGTTGTGTCCAACTCTTTGCGACCTCATGAACCACAGCACGCCAGGCCTCCCTGACCATCACCAACTCCCGGAGTTTACCCAAACTCATGTCCATTGAATTGGTGATGCCATCCAACCATCTTATCCTCTGTCGTCCCCTTCTCCTCCTGCCCTCAATCTTTTCCAGGATCAGGGTCTTTTCAAATGAGTCAGCTCTTTGCATCAGATGGCCAAAATATTGGAGTTTCAGCCTCAACATCAGTCCTTCAAATGAACACCCAGGACTGATCTCCTTTAGGATGGACTGGTTCGATCTCCTTGCAGTCCAAGGGACTCTCAAGAGTCTTCTCCAACACCACAGTTCAAAAGCATCAATTCTTCGGCACTCAGCTTTCTTCACCGTCCAACTTTCACATCTATACATGACCACTGGAAAAACCATAGCCTTTACTAGACGGACCTTTGTTGACAAAGTAATGTCTCTGCTTTTTGATATGCTATCTAGATTGGTCATAACTTTCCTTCCAAAGAGTAAGCATCTTTTAATTTCATGGCTGCAATCACCATCAGCAGTGATTGTGGAGCCCCCCAAAATAAAGTCTGACACTGTTTCCACTGTTTCCCCATCTATTTCCCATGAAGTGATGGGACCAGATGCCATGATCTTAGTTTTCTGAATGTTGAGCTTTAAGCCAACTTTTTCACTCTCCTCTTTCACTTTCATCAAGAGGCTCTTTAGTTCTTCTTCACTTTCTGCCATAAGAGTGGTGTCATCTGCATATCTGAGGTTGTTGATATTTCTCCCGGCAATCTTGATTCCAGCTTGTGTTTCTTCCAGCCCAGTGTTTCTTATGATGTACTATGCATATAAGTTAAATAAGCTGGGTGACAATATACAGTCTCGACGTACTCCTTTTCCTATTTGGAACCAGTCTGTTGTTCCATGTCCAGTTCTAACTGTTGCTTCCTGACCTGCATACAGGTTTCTCAAGAGGCAGGTCAGGTGGTCTGGTATTCCCATCTTTTTTAGAATTTTCTACAGTTTATTGTGATCCACACAGTCAAAGGCTTTGGCATAGTCAATAAAGCAGAAATAGATGTTTTCTGGAACTCTCTTGCTTTTTCCATGATCCAGCGGATGTTGGCAATTTGATCTCTGGTTCCTCTGCCTTTTCTAAAACCAGCTTGAACATCTGGAAGTTTATGGTTCACGTATTGCTGAAGTCTGGCTTGGAGAATTTTGAGCATTACTTTACTAGTGTGTGAGATGAGTGCAATTGTGCAGTAGTCTGAACATTCTTTGGCATTGCCTTTCTTTGGGATTAGAATGAAAACCGACCTTTTCCAGTCCTTTGGCCACTGCTGAGTTTTCCAGATTTGCTGGCATATTGAGTGCAGTACTTTCACTGCATCATCTTTCAGGATTTGAAATAGCTCAACTGGAATCCCATCACCTCCACTAGCTTTGTTCATAATGATGCTTCCTAAGGCCTGCTTGACTTCACATTCCAGGATGTCTGGCTCACTCCCAGGTGAGTGATCACACCATCGTGTGATTATCTGGGTCATGAAGATCTTTTTTGTACAGTGCTTCTATGTATTCTTGTCACCTCTTCTTAATATCTTCTGCTTCTGTTAGGTCCATACCATTTCTGTCCTTTATTGAGCCCATCTTTGCATGAAATGTTCCCTTGGTTATCTCTAATTTTCTTGAAGAGATCTCTAGTCCTTCCCATCTATTGTTCTCCTCTATTTCTTGGCACTGATCACTGAGGAAGGCTTTCTTTTTTTTTTTTTAATAAATTTATTTATTTTAGTTGGGGGCTAATTACTTTACAATATTGTAGTAGTTTTTGCCATACATTGACATGAATCAGCCATGGGTTTACATGTGTTCCCCATCCTGAACCCCCTTCCCACCTCCCTCCCCATCCCATCCCCCTGGGTCATCCCATTGCCCCAGCCCTGAGCATTTGTCTCATGCATCGAACATGGTATGGCGTTCTGTTTCACATATGATAATATACATGTTTCAATGCTATTGTCCCAGAACGTCCCACCCTCACCTTCTCCCTCAGAGTCCATAGGACTGTTCTATGCATCTGTGTCTCTTATTCTGTCTCGCATATAGGGTTATTGTTACCATCTTTCAAATTCCATATATATGCATTAATATACTGTATTGGTGTTTTTCTTTCTGGCTTACTTCAGTCTGTATAATGGGCTCCAGTTTCATCCATCTCAATAGAACCAATTCAAATGTATTTTTTTTAATGGCTGAGTAATATTCCATTGTGTATATGTACCGCAGCTTCCTTATCCATTCATCTGCTGATGGACATCTAGGTTGCTTCCATGTCCTGGCTATTGTAAACAGTGCTGCGATGAACATTGGGGTACACGCGTCTCTTTCAATTCTGGTTGAGGAAGGCTTTCTTATCTCTCCTTACTATTCTTTGGAACTCTGCATTTAGATGCTTATAGCTTTCCTTTTCTCCTTTGCTTTTCACTTCTCTTCTTTTCACAGCTATTTGTAAGGCCTCCTCAGACAGCCATTTTGCTTTTATGCATTTCTTTTTCTTGGGGATGGTCTTGATCCCTGTCTCCTGTACAATGTCATGAACCTCCTTCCATAGTTCATCAGGCACTCTGTCTATCAGATCTAGTCCCTTAAATCTATTTCTCACTTCCAGTGTATAATCATAAGGGATTTGATTTAGGTCATACCTGAATGGTCTAGTGGTTTTCCCCACTTTCTTCAATTTAAGTCTGAATTTGGCAATAAGGAATTCATGATCTGAGCCACAGGATTGATTAAATGTCCGTACTATTCAAGGTGATCTGCAGATTCAATGCTGTCCCCATCAAAATCCCAGTGGTGTTTTTAACAGAAAATTTTTAAAAATTCTAAAGTTCAGTGGAACCACTAAAGACCCAGAATGGTAATCTTGAGAAAAACAGAGCTGGAGACATTATACTTTGTAATTTCAAAGTATAGTACAAAGGTATAATAACTAAAACTGTATAGTACTGGCATTAAGGCAGACATATAGACCAATAGAATAAAACAGAGCCCAGAAATATATTTGTGCATATACAATTAGCTGATATTTTATAAGGTTGCCAAGAATACACAATGGGGAAAGGAGAGGTTTTTCAACAAATGATGTTGGGAAAACTAATTTTGTATTTTTGTCATTGTTGTTGTTCAGTCACTAAGTTGTGTCTGAGTCTTTGTGACTCTGTGGACTGCAGCATGTCAGGCTTCCCTCTCCTTCACTATCTCCCAGAGTTTGCTCAAACTCATGTCTATTGAGTCAATAATGCCACCTGACCACCTCATCCTCTGTTGCCCCTTCTCCTCCTGCCCTCATCCTTTCCCAGCATCAGGGTCTTTTCCAGTGAGTCGGCTCTTCACATCAGGTGGCCAATGTATTGGAGCTTCTGCTTCAGCATCACTCTTCTGGATATCAATATGCAAAATGAAACAGAGCCCCTATATTACACCATACACAAAAAAAATCAACTCAAAATGGATTAAAGACTTCAATGTAAGACCTGAAATCATAAACTCCCAGAAGAAAACATAGGGGAAAAGCTTCCTGACATTGGCTTTGGCAGTGATTTCTCAGGTATGACCTTAAAAGCTCAGGCAACAAGAGATGCACGGTACTACATGATGATTACATCATTAAAAACTGCACAGTAAAGGAAGTGGTCAACAGGGTGAAACAGGAGAAAATATTTGCAAACCATTTATCTGATAAGGAGTAAACATCCAAAATATACAAAGAACTCATAAAACCCAATAGCAAGAAAACTATTTAGGTTTTAGGCTATTTAGGCCCAATTTTTTAAATGAGCAGAGGACTTGAATAGACACCTTCAAAGAAGACATACATATGGCCACTAGGTATGTGAAAAGGTGCTCAACATCACTACTCAAATTTGATAAATACAAATGGGAATCACAATGAGGTATTACCTGACACCTGTTAGGATTGACTATTATTTTTAAAAAAGATAATAAATGTTGGTAAGGATGTGAAGAAATCAGAACCCTTGTATACTATTGATAAGAATGTAAAATGGTACAATCAATAGGAAAACAGTTCAGAGTTTCCTCAAAAAATTAAAAATAAAACTACCATATTAAAAAAAAATCAAACTACCGTATGATCCAAGCATCCCAGTTCTTGGTATATATCTCAAAGAACTGAAATCAGGATTTTGAAGAGGTATCTTCGCTGTCATGTTCACTGTAGCATTATTCACAGTGGTCAAGATATGGAAATAACCCCATGTCCATTAACAGGTGAATGGATAAAGAAAACATCAATGGAATATTATTCAACCTTAAAAATAAAAAGAAGGAAATCTTATCATTTGTGACAATATGGATGAACCTGGAGGACATTATGCTAAGTGAAGTAAGCCAGTCACAGGAGGACAAGTACTACTTGATTCCACTTATATGAGGTGTCCAAATAGTCAAACTCATAGAAGCAGAAAATAGGTTGGTGGTTGCCAAGGGCTAGGGGGAGGAGGAAGGAGGGAATCATTGCTCAGTGGGTATAAAATTTCAGTTATGCAAGATGAGTAAGTTCTAGAGATCTGTTATACAACATAGTGCCTATAATTAATAATACGGTGTCTCATACTTAAACATTTGTTAAGAGGGTAGATCTCATGTTTAGTGTTCTTATTATAACAACAAGCACACACACATGCATGCACACACACACGGACACAAAGGGATACAAGGAAATCTTAGGAGGCGGTGGATATGTTTCTTATTTTCACTGTGGAGGTGTATCATGGGTGTATGCTTATGTCCAAACTCATCAAATTGTACACATTAAACAAATGCAGTTTTTCTGGTATACAATTATACCTCAATGAAGCTGAACAAGAAACAAACGCATAAAAAACTTGTTTTATCCTCAAAGCACTTGAGATCCCTGATATACTTATGTGCTAAATAAAATTCATCTTTTTGGAAGGGAGTGAAGGAAGTCATTGCATGTTAACTTTGAGGATAAATACAAATAGAGACAGGAAGGCAAAATTCTCCGTGGAAAACTGAAATAGAGTGGAAGATGGGGGAATGCATTTGACATGATCGAGAAATCTCATAAGCCAAAGAGCTAGTGAACACCTGGACAATCTTTAAGTTCCACTGTATACACAGACTGGTTAAAGAGAAGGCTCTTCCAAGGTTCTTTGAGGAACTCCCCTGGGCTAGAAGGCAAATAACAAAGTTGCTTTGAATTAAATCTTTGAATTTGAATCCTGGGTATGCTGTGAACCAGCAAACCCCTTCTCTTTTCAGAGCCTCGATTTCTTTGTCTAAAAATTTGACTAATGCAACCTCTATGTTTGGAAGAGCTTGCCTTGGTTTGGGGGGGAGGGGGCGGGTCTCAGCAAGTGCGTCTCACCTGTGCTTCTGACCTGGCCTGACCTCATAAACCCAGGAAGCAGCTATTGTGATTACGATAAGGTGACTATTGGATGCATTTCATATATGCATCCCTGCTACCCACCTGTGAAATACTGGATGCCAGAGACCACAGAATATCCTTTGAGTATGGCCAAGCACAGAAATTGGCACGCTAGAATTAGTCAGCAAATATTTCAATAGATTTTTTTAAAAAACCAAATATGACACAAAGAAAATCTTCAATTTTGAACCGCCTAACACTTACCAGTTTGAAAAGTGAAGCCAACTGCCCTACTCCCAAGGATGACAAACCTTCTAATTTTTAGCTTGGTTTCTAAGTATGACCATCACCTGATAGTAACTTATTTTTGCTTCCTGTGAGTCAGAGAGCAAAAGGCACTGTCCCCAAGCCACCGGGGTAACCTTTAAACAAATGGCCCCATAATGAATAGTTTTGGTAAAGTAACAGCTGTTGCATTCCTTGTCATAATATGGGAAACTCTCTAATTTGTTTAGTGCTCTGTATTAATAAAACTCACACCCTAGCATTTCTAAAGAGTCTTTAACAACGTTTGTTCAGATGGCCAGTGCAAAAAGCCCGGTGTGTAATAGTCTGAGAGAGCAGTGTGGAGAGGCAGGACTCGGAGGTCAGTCTGCGACATGGAAAGGAGTACTGAGTCAGCCATCTGCCTCACTGAGGCTCATCTGGAAAATGGGCTGTGCTGAGATTACATGGGTGTAATGGACACACAAATGCCCTGAGACTGCGAAGGCCCATTTAAGATTGGATGCTGTTTGTTTTCCCATTCAGGATTTGTCCTAATCAAGAGCTAGAGAAGGGACAGGACCCCGAAGTTGCTGACATCCTATCACACACTCACAAAATCAACCACATGTGAATTGCTGGCAGAAAATATGGTTACACAAATGCTCATTTAGGACTTTCAAATAATGCTCTACCAATCTCCCCCTATTGGGCTTCCCTGGTGACTCAGTGGTAAAGAAACTGCCTGCTAATGCTGGAGACACAGGACATATGGTTCAGTCTTTGGGGTGGGAAGATCCCCTGCAGAAGGAAATGGCAACCTGCTCCAGTATTCTTGCCTGGAAAATCCCAGGGACAGTGGAGTCCGGCAAGCTACAGTCCAGAGGGTCGCAAAAGAGTCAGTTACGACTTAGTGACTAGACAGCAACAAACCCTCTGCCCTCAAATAAAAGACACACTGGTCATGAAAAACAAAACAACAATATGAGGTCTCCATGTTGAATTTTATCTCAGTAAACTTTTGAAGTAAGTATCACAGAACAGGTTTGAAAGAGGTAACATTGGAAGGTCTGATGTTGAAGCTGAAACTCCAATACTTTGGCCACCGGATGTGAAGAACTGACTCATTTGAAAAGACCCTGATGCTGAGAAAGATTGAGGGCAGGAGGAGAAGGGGACGACAGAGATGACAGAGGATGAGATGGTTGGATGGCATCACCGGCTCAATGGACATGAGTTTGGGTGGGCTCCAGGAGTTGGTGTTGGGCAGGGAGGCCTGGCGTGCTGCGGTTCATGGGGTTGCAAAGAGTCAGACACGACTGAGCAACTGAACTGAACTGAACTTAATATTAGGTTTTGAACTCTGGAGAGATCCATTACTCTTCCTATATGCAAAGTACCAACCTCTAGAAAAAGGTCACCAGCAGCAAGTCATAGGACATGACATTTGACAAGGGCCAAGGACAGGGAGAAAGTTTGAACGGAAGCTTTCCCAGGGATAGAACTTAGCCAAGGGGAGAGCTCAGTTCAGTCCAACTAGTATTCACTGGGCACCTGCCTTATGCTTGAAACAAATAAAAATTAGTATTTACTGAATACTTACTGTGTGCTTGATGCTTTTATACACACGTACCCATTGACCCTCACACTCATCACCCCAGAAGGTATTAACTGAGGTTCAGAGAGGTTGTGAGAGAAAGACAGGAACTGGTAGAGCTGCTCTTGACAGCCAGGTCCTCTGACTATACATTCCATTACTCCAACATCAGGAGTGTGTGTTCATACTATTTCCAACACTACCAATTTCCAGAAGGGATCTGAGGCGTCTGGGAGAGGGGAGATGCCAGGGGAGGTGAAGTAGAAGAACCTCAGAGTTAAAGCCTCCTGCAGCCCAAACTGTCCCAGTCAGATGGGGATAGAAGAGGTCCAGAGTAAGGACTCAACAAATGGCACACTGACTGACAGCTAGGTGGGCGGGGCTTGCGTTGAGCACCTCCCTTTTGTTAGGAGAGCGACCCCTGGGCCCGCTGACTGCCAGTGCAAAGGGCAAAGGGGCTTGCACTGTGCCTGCTGTGTGCTACCTATACAGGTGTTCTGGGACCTGCTGGCTGGGGGCCACAGGGGTGGGTGGGGACTCTCCTGAGCATCAACTATGTATCAGGAGCTCTTCATTTCTTGTCTTGCAACAACTCTGAGTTGGGGATGAGTATTTCTATTTTGCAATAAGAATATTAGTTCAAAGAGGGGATGGCTGAGTCCGCAGTTAGAGGTGGAGCCTAAGGCACAGGAAGGCTGGACCCCAGCTGGGTGCTAGGTTCCTTTCCCACTTCAGAAGGGAGGCAGAAACCATCTCTCCCTGTCCTCCCCTCAGACCCACCACTGAAGAGCAGAGACTTCGGTGAGACCCCCTTCCAAAGTCTAGCCAGCTAATGATGATAATGACGGTGGTGGTGGTGAGGGTCAGCATGTAATGAGTACTTAGTATATACCCATATACCCATATCCTATATATATATATTTGTCTTCCCTGGTAGCTCAGCTGATAAAGAATTTGCCTGCAATGCAGAAGATCCGGGTTAGACTCCTGGGTCGGGAAGATCCGCTGGAGAAGGGATAGGCCACCCACTCCAGTATTCTTGGGCTTCCCTGGTGGCTCAGACGGTCAAGAATCGGCTTGCAATGGAGGAGACCTGGGTTCGATCCCTGGGTTGGTAAGACCGCCTGGAGAAGGGAAAGGCTACCCACTTCAGTATTTTGGCTTGGAGAACTCCTTGGACAGAGGAGCCTGGCAGGCTACAGTCCATGGGGTCGTAGAGTAGGACACGACTGAGCGACTTTCACTTCACTTACTATATACCAGGCACTTGGTGGCGCGTTCTCAACTATTTCATCAACTTTGTCTGGGGTATTATCGACATTAGCCAAAGGGAGGCAAACGTCCAGAGCTCCCGGGGGCAGGAAGCCAGTAAGTGACAGAACCAGACTGAAAATCCACCTCGAACTGATGGCAAATTTCGTAACACTGGGTCAGCCTCCGTAGGGACGCAGAGGTGCGGCTCGGCACTCGGCCCTGCGGCCGCGAGCGGTCCTCAGCCGGGCCGGCCGGCTGGGGGCACTGCAGACCGCGCGCGGCGCTGCGCCCGCCTGCAGCTCCCGGCGCCCGGGGGCCGCTGCGCCCGGGTGCGCCACTCTCGCCCCCGCCTCGGCCCCCGTTACCCCCGGGCCCCCCAAGCACAGACTAACCTTCCCGCCGGGATGCAGAGAACGCTGATCCTGGCCCCAGAGACACCCCCTCGCGCCCTGCGCGCTCTCACTTACACCTTCACTTGCGCACAAAAAAGTTTCAGAGACCGCTTCTTCCGGGGTGGACGCGGCAGGCTCGGCACGGGCCCCGCTTGGGTCCAGGGGATTTGGACTCCACTGGCTCCGATCAGACGGAGAAGGGGAAACCCAGACCAAGAGCTGGGACTCCGGGAGGATCCCCGGAGCATTTGAATGTCGGGCCGATGCTTCCCCACCCCGCCCAATCTGTCACCTTTCTCTCCCTCTGCCCTGCAGATTTCACTCCCCACCCAGCCCGCTCACCGAATTCTGACTTTGAACCGAAACGTGTTCAGGAGTGTTTGAGGCCAGGCCACAGCCAGTAGGCGCTCTGGCCCTCGCCAAAGCAGCTGCAAATGGGCATCGCTGTCCCTCGCGAGGGAACCCCACCGAGGCGGGGTCATGCTTTCCAAAGTTATATCCAGGCGAAGTAAGAGGCATCCACTGACCTTGACCCTTCTCCGCGGTCACCTGGGATACAGGCATTTAAGGTGGGCAGTTTAACGAGGTGATAACTAAGTGAAAATGATCTGGTAGCCTCTTGAATTTGAAGCACCAATTGAGGCTTTCTTTAGAAGAGGAATGTTATGAATAGGTTACTCTCAAGGAATTCTGTTACCAGTAATCACCCCTAAATTTAATTGGTCATTCTGCCGTTAAAGGTCTTGCAGACCCCTCCAAGTTCTAAGACGACAAGGAAAAGAATGTTTCTGAGATTTACAACTGGGAGGGAAGTATCATGTTACTTTGCATTAGGTTATACATTAGCATACTTCTTGAATTGAATTTTCCACTTTCACTTTTTAATATCTTTCCAATTCCCAACTAGTCTCTGGAAATTTTAAAAAGGGCGGTGGGAGGGTTGGTGATGTGTATGCCACAGATGGAGATGGAAAGGCTGCCCAGAACATGTTGACATTTAAAAAAAAAGTTAACATCCCCCTACACTTTAAAAGTATGATATTAGGAACAGAGTTATGATGGCAAAAGTTACTCGTAGAACATCTGTTCCTTCCAATGGGAGGATTTCTTTCCTGCCAAGAATTTATGAATTTTATATAGGAGCTGGATTCTGTTTGGGGAAGGAGGAAGGAAGTGAGCCAAAGCAGCCCCCTCCTCTGCCGGGAATTCAGGGATACTGTGCTCCTGACTTGTAGATGGATCTTGAAGCTGCTGATGGAGTAAAAGTCCTCCTTCAGAAGGACATGGCTGAGAATGGAAAAAAAAAAATCACAAACAAATACCACCGGTGGTTTTAAAGTAAATTGAACAGTACAAAGGAAGGTCAAGGCCATGGGACTTGAAGACAAGACACTCCCGTTCACAGGAGGCCTAATCCTTTTGAGAGAAGAAAGGAGAGTTTATTATTGGTATAAAACCTGCCCAACTCATATCAGCTCATTTTAGATGTTCCTTTCATTTTCATATGGTCCTGATAGGCAGTCTTCCATTCATCCCAAACACTTCAATCAGCCCCTTCCTCTGCAGTCTATTGTCTTTCCCTGTTGCTCAATTGATCCTAGTGATTGGAAGGGTTATCTTCCTAAAACCACCAGAGGGATGCTGCTAGAAGTCATCAGGGTGAACAGGACACTAAATGGATTAGCAGTTGAAACAGTAATGAGCCTTTTTTGACTCAAGGCAAGTTTACCTAAGTGGATTTCCAATGGTTTTCTCTTTAGGAACTTTCTGCTCTTAAGCTGTATGTCCTGCATGGAGGAGATCCTTTTGCATCTTCAAGTAAACCGATCTAGGTTCTTGTCCTTATGTGGAACCTGCTTCTTTGTCTTTTTTTTTTTAATATTTTTTAATTGAAGGATAATTGCTTTACGATATTGTGTTGTTTTCTAACAAACATTAACATGAATCAGTCACAGGTATGCATATGTTCTTTTTCTTTTTTCCTCATAGAATTTTGGAGGAAACATGAAAAAAAAAAAGAAAATCATCTAAGATCAAGAATCTAAATTGTAAAAAAAAAAAAGAAGAAGAAGACTCTAAATTGTTTCTGTTTGACAGCAAGAGAGGGGAAAAAAATCAGCATTAAGGGTTTAGTACATTTGCTGCAGTCAACAAATATTTATTAAGCATTTACTGCATGCCAAGCAGTTTGTTAGGTGTTGTTACCCCTCCTACAGGGGAGCTAGACAATACATGTATCTAGTATATGTTACATCTCCGCTAATGCTTAGTGGCCTGTGGAAAAATCCAGCACATTAAAAGATAATATCAGGGACAGAGTGGGAGGGTTCTTCTAGTACAGCCAGGGAAGGTTGCTCCAAGGAGTTGACATTTGAGTGGTCCTTCTAGAACTTTCCCAATGCAAATATACCCCAAAAGACATAAATGTAGATATATTTTTATCAAGTTGGATTGTACTGTATAGGTGTCTCCCCCTCCAGTTAACTTCTCCTGAACATTCTTCTGCATCTAAAGAGCATATGGCTTGAGAACTTGAGACTGGGTGGAATCAAGTTTAATTCCAGCTTCACTCCTCACTGGTTTTGTGATTCCAGGCAAGTTCCCTAAGCTGGCTTGACCTCAGAGCCCTCATCCTTAAAATAAGATGAATAATTATGTCTGCCTCATGAGGGTTATTGAGGAGACCAAATGAGAAAAATACATGTCAAATACCGAGTATGGGGACAGCATGCAGTAAACGTTAATAAATGTTTTGGTGTTGTTTAGTCACTAAGTTGTGTCTGACTCTTTTGCGACCTCAGGGACTGTAGCCTGCCAGGCTCCTCTGTCCATGAAATTTCCCAAGCAAGAATACTGGAGTGAGTTGGCATTTCCTCCTCCAGAGGCTCTTCCCTACTAGTGTCTCCTGCATTGGCAGCATTCTTTACCCCTGCACCACCTGGGAAGCCTAAGTCGCCCTAGGACTTACTTAACCTACACTGTGCTGCTGGAAAGAAATATTTGGATGCAAACCTAGCTCAGATAATATGAATGAGCTAAAGGAGAAAAATAAAACAAAACCAAACTCAAATGTAGGAAATGTGCCAAATTAGCACGTTTTAAGTGTTTAAGAATTTAAAAAAATTTTTGAAATATCTATTCATTTATTTATTCAGACTGTGCTGCACGGCATGTGAAATCTTAGTTCCCCAATCAAGGGTGGAAACCGTGCCTCCTGCAGTGGAAGCACCGTATTAACCGTTCGACCTCCAGATAAGTCCCATCAACACATTTTTTTTAGGAGAGACTCTTTTTTCCTTCTGCCACCCCTGATGCTGAATCATACTCTCACATTAAAAATCTGTCCATTTACCACCTACACTTAAGGTTCAGGGACCTCTGGATTTTGCAGAGCAGATCAGTCTATGGCCTGATGTAGACTAAGGATGAGGGTCTAAACAGTCCTAGATGGGAATGAGATTCTACAGCAGCGTAACTGTGGAACCTGGGGGGCCTCGGCTTCTTCAGGTGGTGCCTTCCCTTCTTCAGGTGACACGTTTCTTGGAACTCCCTCTGGCTCTGACGGTCATGTGTTGCTTGAGTATTAACCAGCTCCCAGACTGTGCTCCCATGCTCTGCAGAGCCTCCCCTGCTTCCGAGATCAGAAATGGCTCTATGAGTCATTTGTCCATGCCCCGAGGCACAGACCCAGATCTATTTTAAGTTGAGATCCTGGTTAGGGGAAAAGGGATTATCTTCAGATATTGGGAGCATTAGGAGAATGTTAGCAGAGCATTTTGGAAGATGGCGGTGAGGGAGTGTTTCCCGTGGGACGTGGCTGAGAAATGTGGGCTCAAAGTACAGCCATCCAGCATGCCACTCCTTTTGGCTGACTTCCTCTTGGGCATTCTCCATTCGGGGGGGGGCCTTGGAGTGTATGATCTTCTGCACAAGATACTCTCTTAGGCTAGTCTCCAACTGGCCTAACTATCAAATGCTAGTCTTTATTCTAACAGATTGAATACATGTGTCAAGTACTTTGGAATCAGTGAATGAAATACCCAGAAAGAAAAGCATGGCTTACTTACTTTTGATGATTTTATAGAAGCTGTGGGGGTGCCGTGATGCAGAAACAGACTGCCTTTTCTTGAGTCATTATCCAAACTGGAGCACAGAAGAATGTGGTGTATTTTTAATGGGATGACAGATAAGATTACTTGTGTCTATTAGAAAGAAGGGTAGATTAGGTTAGTCTTGTCCTTATAGCTTCCTGTACACCAAATTAACCCCTGTTTAGTTTTAAAAACTAACACATTCCATGGAGGTGAGGAACAGAAAAACCTCCAAATGAAGTTAGCTTGAGTTTACCTGGGAGGTGGTGTGATGTGGCAGAAAAAGCCTGAGCTTAGGAATCAGGTAGATCTAACTTCCCATCACAGCTGTGTGACCTTGGGTGAGTCACTTGCCTCCTCTGGGCCTTGGTCTTCTCTACTACAAAATGGGCATAATCATAAATCAGTAAACATCTAGCTAAGTCCTTGGCATACTATAGGTGCTCCGTGAACGTGAATGTTTTCCATCTACCTCCAGCTCGCTCAACCAGCAACTCCAGGTTCCCAGGACCTTCCTCCAAACATGCAAGAAATGTTTTCTTGTGGTCAATGGCAAAGACCAAGGATGGAGAAACCAAAGAGTTAAAAAGAATACAAACAAACAAATAAACCATGTGTCCTAAACCTAGCATCTAAGAAATTGTTCCTTCTCACGCAGTTTCTGTTCCAAGTTCTGTGTGGCCAATCTGGGAACATTGTCAAAGCAAATGTTAGTTAAAAATTGTTTACCAAAGGACAGGTAGTTAAATATCACGTACAGCTGCGAATTTTGTTATCGCAAATCTAAAATAATTTTTCTCAAATCTTTCTTTATAAAGGAAGACATTGGACAGAAGCGTTCAAATAGGTCCTGAGGTGGAGAGAGGATTTTTTTTTTTTTTCCTTTCTGTTATTTTTGTAGATTTACTGTCTGATCAGCCCTCTGTAGTGCTTAAAAAAAAAAAAAAGCCCAAAGTGCCACACATTCTAATTAAGGAAATAATAAATGAAAACATGTGTGTACCTATTCCTGTGAGTTATTTGTCAGTTGCTAAATAGATCACTGGCTCAGTATTGCTGGAGCTTGAGTAGACTCCACCATTCATTGAGAAAACTGATCTGACTTAATCAGTGCAAACATTTGACTGTGCCATATTATCAGTTTTTTCACAGGCAGTATTGATTGTATATCAGAACAAGAAAACGAAAATAAAAAACTCTAAACCTAGAAGAGGTCACGTGCTTCCAAATGCAAATTGAGATCCAAACATTAAACAATAGGGATCTTCTAATCCTTTTACAAAGACACAAATTGCAAATCAGACTCCCATGCCAGGCTGGCTTTGCCTAACAAAGTCTTTAATGCAAAGAATCCCTTAGGCAAAGCCTCCCCTGTTTCTACAAGCTTTGGCACCAGTCACCAAAAGAGCCTATGAAGTCAGTTATGCTGCAAAATCATAAAGTTAATTGTGCTTAGAGCAAAATCATGTTATTCCCCTGGTCTAGATATACAGTCTCCAAACTTGAGAAACCGAAGGTACCTGGATTTGCAGGTGAAGCTCCATTTTGCTGGAATCATTCATTTCAACAGAAGTTTATATTTTGTTGAATAATGCCAAATCCTTCATGCTGAACCTGAATAACGCGTTTCAACATGCTTTAACATGCGCCTGATAAACAAGTTGGAGGTATCTAAAATAATAAGGAATCAAGAAAATTGTAGGGAAAAAATGGCTCATGTGGTTGTAGTCAAGTAGTTAAGTCTCTCAAAGAACTAACTATCCAATCACTTGTCCAAGGAAGGTAAACAATTTTTACTGGGTTACATTGTGGATAGAGCAACTGCATTAGGAAAAAATATCTGTAGACATGCACATTTATATGTACTGATTCATTTTTGGTTCCATTGCTTTTTGCATAGTTGCTGGTAAGGTAGGTGTTGAACAGATTATATATGCTTGAATGAAGTTGCATGGAAAGAGAAAGCAGAACAAGTCAGAATTATATTTTTATACTTTTAGGAAATGGTTCCTATGTTCTCCCATGAGGAGCATGGTGATAAGTGAATAGTCCCCATCTTAGCTGGTAACACAATACTATTGCAGCACAACAGAGAATAATGAAACAATTTTGGGGCATCAGAGCACAATATCACATTGAATTTAGAACTTTCCTTCTAGAAAAAGGGTGTATGTATTGTAAAAAAAAAAAACAACTGCATCCCCCTCTAATGTCCCCTTGGGTTCTCAGACTGGAGCCATCAGCTGTTGGCTTTTTAAGTGAGACCTAGGTCCTCAACAGTGTTCAGATCCCCGCTTGATGTGACCTTGGGCACGTTCCAGTCTTTTATCCTGGCCTCAGTTCTCTCCTTGAGTTGAAGGGTCTTGAAGACCCTTTCCTGCTCAGACCGCCTGTGTAATTTTATAACTTTCAGTGCTTACAGTCTGTTCTTCATTCCTCTGGGAGGTAGTAACAATGCCTCAAAGGCAGGGAGGAACATTTGTCAATTCTAGGCACTGTTTTCTAGAGTCAGTTTTCTAGAACAGTTTAGACATGTTCAGAAGTAAGAAAATTACTGTCATCCAAGCAGCAAGGAGAGTCTCAAGCGTGAAGAGCAACAAACTGGAAGAATAGGTGGCCCTTCCTTATTTGGGCAGACTGGCCCATCCAGGATCCTAGAATGGAAAGTAGCTTCTTAAAGCTTTTAAAGTGTTTGTCGTATGTTCACAGTAAACTTACTTATATTTTCACCCTTGAGAGGCGGCACAATGGGTATCCAAAGGGAAGAAAAAAATACTTCCTTTTTCCAAATTCTGGCTTCCTGAAGGCCATGCCCAGTAGTCTCCTAACTACTTCCAGTGGGTCACCTGACACCCATCTGCCTCCCCTAATACACATCAACACCACCCCTCTCCCACCCAGCCATGAACAAAATGCTTTACAGAATCAATACTGAAAAACACTCAGCAAGGAGGAGTCCTTTAGAAAGAAATGCCAGGATTTGGGGCTAAATAATCAATAAATAATTAGTTGTATTCAATGAAATCCAGTAACTACAGGTATTCAAGGGCACATAAGGAAAGCTTCCAGTGCCCTTCAGGAGCTCATGTCTGCTAGGGGAGCCACGCCCATAAAATCTTTTTCTTAAAGTTTTTATTCAAATATAGATGATTTACAATGTTGTGTTAGTTTCAGATGTACAGCAAATGACTCATGACTCAAATATATATATATATATATATATATATACGTATAGTATTTTTTTCTTTTTATAGATTCTTTTCCGTTACAGGTTTTTATAAGATAGAAATAAAGAGTGATATAGAGAGGGTCTTGTTGGTTATCTATTTTATATTTAGTGGTATGTATAAAATTTTGTGATCTATAAGGATATGATTTTAAGGAAAGACCTAGACTGAAGGGGTGGGAGGGCTTTTTAAGAATTACCTATGAAGGATATATGACTGCTTGTCAGGGGAATATGGGTCTTTTGAGAACCAGCAGAGACCAGCGTCTGCCAGCAAAGGCTAAACATCATGCACTGAGGGGTCCAGAATAGTTTTGCCTGGCTGGTACACTTACAGTGTGATTGGATACTTAAGGAGATGAAGCTTGACAAGTAGTGAGGGGCCACAGTTTAAATCTTTACCCACTAGGTCCTAGGGACATTGGGAAGGTAATGAGCAGAGGAGGGGCTTGACCAGATCTGTTTGACTGGGAAAGCTGTGTGCTGAGACAGACACAGGTGCTGTTCTTCCACCTCACACTAAAAGTATAAATCATATTCGTGGCAGAGTGATCAGCTCCAGAAACTTCTGCAGGAAACTTCCCCATCTTGTCTACCTTGACAAAGGCAGTCTCATGTTAACTGGGCGACAGAAAGTCTGGGGCTTTTGACTCCTAAACAGGTTTACTGGAAGAAACTGGATGTTAGTAAATCCTTCTGAACTGGAGTGTATCCATTTTGCCTGTAGCCCTACCAGCCCAGCAGACTGAGGACAAAAGCATTAGAAGAGAAATGCTTTGAGTATGCCAGCAAAAATGAGAAACAAAAACAAAACACTAAACTGGAAAGGAAACCTTGGTTTCCTCGTCCATAAAATGGGGATGAGAGAGGGAAATCCCACCCCTAACTTTTGTTTTGAGGATTAATTGAGGTGATGGAGCGTGTAAATGCTTCAGAGAACTCAGACAGTTGTGCAGAAATAAGAGGTGACTATATATCAGCAAACGTGACCAGGATCAGAAAAGGGGTATGCTTGTTTTTACTGAAAAATTCCTTCCATGTGTCATGACAAAGAGACTCTGCTTATGGTTTTCACAAATTCACGCTCCTCGTTGGCTTTCATCAAGTGTATCTAGAGTTCCTTCAATTTCCCTGTAAAGTTGCTTATCCATTTTAGCTGTTGTAAGAGGTCATGAAGGTAGAGTAGGGCTTCCCTGGTGGCTCAGTGGTAAAGAATCTACCTGCCAGTGCAGGAGATGCAAGTTCAATCCTCCTGGAGAGGGAAATGGCAACCCACTCCAGTATTCTTGCCTGGGAAATCCCATGGACAGAGGAACCCAGCGGGTAACAGTCCATGGGGTTGCGAAGAGTTGGACATGATTAAGTGACTAAACAACAACAACAATGCAGGTAGAGAGTGTGAGTGCATTTGCTTCGCGCCTTGATAATCTGGTCACCATTCAGTAATATGTTGATCGAGTACCAGGTAGTACAGATTCAAATATTATAGCTGAGATAGGTGTTGTAACCCCACTCAACCTCTCAGCCTCGGATACCTTGGACTGGACAGCCTTGACTGTTTTCCCTAGTTGATTTTAGATAATTGTCAAATCTCTACCTGCAGCTTCATCCACCCATCTATTTATCTGTCTCTCCATAAAGAGCTGTTTCTCTTTTTCTGTTTAGATGATAACATTTAACATACAGGTGGAAAGAAACAAAAAAGGATGGCAAATGGCCCTCATACTCTGGAACATAATTATAATTATTGTGTTGTATCAGCGAAAACTGTTCTAGTAGGCATACCCAAATGTCAGAGGGATTCTGGAAGTGTGAATTTATTTCCTGTCGTTGTTACTAAATTAGAATTCTATTTATTTCCTCCTTTTCCTAAGAACAAGTGGCGAATGACATTTGGGAGGACGGGTTGCAACATGCTGACTCATTTAGGGTGTTGAGAAGACTGAAACAATTTGAAAAAGTGGTATTATAGCACAGGCACGGGGAAAACAATTAGAAAGATGGGCTCGGGATGTTTGTGTTTCCAGAGAAGCAACTTGACTGATATTCCAACCCCATGCCCTACCTCCCCCACAACTAAGTCAGCTGCCTATGGTGGCCTAGAGGGCAGCCTGAAAGATTTTCTGTGTTTATGCTAGCATTTTGGCAGATGGTTTCCTTTGCGTTTCGACTGTGACCAGGGTGTTGAACCCCTAGGTACTTTAGAAGGATATAAGAATTTATTATTTTTTAGGAGATGATGAGAAATTTACCCCAAATTTATTTATTTTTTTTAAGTTAAAGCTTTCCAAAGGGTATCTGTTCTCAACTTGCATTTTAGTTTCACTTAATGTGTGTGGGGGGAGATATTATACAATCAAATGCAATCAAAAGCATTCTGATTGCAACAGTACTATCTTTGCATTTTCACAGAATATAGAACATTCCGTGATATATTCCACAGCATTCGTTATGTAGAGAATTCTTGGTAGTTTGGTATGAAATATTACTGAGTGCTCTGCTCTGCATGTGAACAGTGAATGAGTTTCCTAAACAACTTTTAGGAAGCAGAAATAGTTTCAGTTTAGTGCTGTAAAAACATGTCACTATACAATAGTGTATAAAATGTGCTTAGGAAAGACGAGGAAATAAAACACATAAAAGGTTAATACATAATGATAAATACCAAGGACAAAATTATAAATACACAAAAAAGGTTTGGGTAGGTCCGGATGGTGTCTGTGTGTTTTACAAGTCAGGGAGAAGGGCGAAGGTGGGGAGAAAGAGAATAAGGACTATAAATTCACTTCTGAGTGTGTGGTATTATGCTGAATGGAGCTTCAGAAGCTAGAACATATAATGGAACAGGTGGCTACATAGGCTGCTAAATTTAGGTATTCCCATAGATCAAAGTACAATGGGTCCGACCACTTGTTTTAATATTTTCCCTGCAGACTTGCTTCCATGGCTTAAAGACTGTCTCACTTCGACTTCTTATACATAAAAAAATTGTATGTAAAAATTGTGACTCTCCAAATCTGAAACAACTTTGCTTATTTCTAAAAACCGGGGACAGTTTTTAAAAGAAAGGATTAATCCCCGATTGTCCTGCTTGAGACGGTGAAGTTTCCTGTTTTAACAAACCCAAACAAGATTGTAGGAGTCAAACAGGTTCTCAGATTCAAAGAATTATTTTGCTGGAAGAGCCATTTTGTTGGAAGGGAAGAGACCGAAAGTCTGTTGATGTGTAGGAAACACTATTGTTAATCCTGTATGTGTGCGCGCGCACACACACACAAGTTAAAATCTAGGACATATAAAATTAAATGTCATGAGGAAAATGTAATAAGCAGGCATCTCAATTATTGGGTACTCTTTATTATACAGTGTAAACGGCTCTGTAATGCAGTAATGACAGTACACCTAGGAGCTCAGAACTGATAGGTATTAAAGTAAATAGTTTACTTTAGTAAATAGTCTCGAATAGTTTTGTCCTGTTACATTTTTTGAAAATCTCACTTTAGATACCGAAGCTTTCTTCTTCAGGTTAGAAAAAGTTAATGCAATATTTCCTCCCTATGACATAAGAAGATGTAAACACATTTAACATGTCTTGGTATTTTATGGTGTTTCTTCTACCTGAGATGATAGACAGTTAGTAAATAGGAAAATGGCAAAACAAGCTTTCAATAAACACTTTTCATACACAAACTACATGCCAGAAACCTCTGTATAAGAGAAAGGTGGATTCAAGAGCAGTCACCATGATTTAATACAAAGAAAAGGGTAACAGAATGTAGACTTTCTGTTTAAATAACTTTAATTGCTCTTTTAAAAACAAAGGCTAAATATTTGCACCTATACCCTTTTTTAAAAAGTTTCTCCATTTAAAATAGGTACTTATTTTGGAATAGTTGGAAACTAAAAAATTTAATCCAAGAAAACCTGTATTAGTATCTTGATGTTTCTTTCCGGTCTTTACTCTTAATTTTGTTTTTTTTCTCTCCTTCAATGCACACATTTGAGCTTATACAATTGGAATCATTCTGTTTATAGTCTTATATCCTGCTTTTTCCACCTAACATACCGTGAGCATTTTTCCATGTCATTAAATATGCTTTGAATATGTTCTTGGCCACATAAAATTCCATCCTATTGATGCACCTGTCTTCTTTTAAGCTAAGACACATGCCACGTTTTCCAGTCATGCTGGACTCTCAAAAGCCAAGGAAAATACTTTGTGTTGATCCACCAGGAGCCTCTTACGAATTTCAGTTTTTCATTCCATTTATAAAATGTACCCACAGTGCCAACACACCTCTGAACACCAGCTATAATGGACAGGTAATAAGCAGTCTAAAGAAAATGCCAGTCAGCTTCTGTCCGCTTGACAATGTTAATTAGTCACCCACATCACCATTACAAATACATAATGTCAACAAGTGTCACAAATGCTTTTTTCCATTCTGTGATAGCCACAAATGAACTTCAGATTCTTGGGTATCCACCGTAAAAAAAGTTTTAATAATTCAAGAAATATGCTACCAACTGACAAAAACAGTTTAAAACATACTCAAATTTACATTACCCTTGGTTTTGTGACTGAGTCATTTTTGCCTCTTTTGTTTCAATCGACTGAAACAATGGGGCTGGCTTATCTGAGGACTGATGAAGTTTTAAAAATTTGTTTGAAATTTTGGTTCTACTCTCTTTTGGAGCTCTAAAAGTAATGTATCTGTTACACACAAAACGTAAGTGAATCCTTTAATCCTCAGGAGGGCACTGTGGAACTGCATTCTTGATATTGTCCGCGGTGGGGAGGTTCTTTTGTTATACAAATTGCTCTGAGTGCAAGGCAAGGCCTGGGAAAGAGAGACTTTTTTACATTTTCATTTGATTTTAAAAACCAAACCATACAGATCTTTTAACATGTGAAACTGGAACATGTATGTTTATGACTACTCTCATAGTAAACTGAGGAAACTTAAGAATGGCTGAGCTGTTTCTACCTGGAAGTTCATAGTCAGGCAGGGAAACTACTTTCCTGTATCTTTTAATGAATATTTGAAAGAGAAAACTGAACTAGTTAAGTTTAATTCTATGATCATAAATCCTCAGAGCCTTCAGCCCACAACATTATACAGTACTCATTGTAAAGCTAAGTAGTCATTTAAAAGTCTTCTTTTAATCTGTTGAGATAAAGTCGGCTTTTGGGGGGTGCTTTTCCCGTGCTTTACCCACTAGGTTTAAACTGCAGTTTCTGTTATGTGCTTTTCCCGGGGAAAAACAATGCAAAACAAAAACAATGCTCAGATAAAATATTATAGGTTTATTTAAAACTTAATTCTCACCTTGAGTATGCAAAATACAAACTCCACAAAATGTTCATTTTTTTACTTTGTAGTTTACAAATATACAAAATAGAAGTTTGCTTAAATTTATATTACATATTTATTAAGGCAAGGAACTATATAGAAAAAAACATTTGTTCTGCTTAAGGCATACTTGGGAATAAACCATTGTACAAATTATTGCACATCTGAAACCACAGTGCATAACAGACTGTCTGCATAAAAAGATTAAAGTAAACCAGGTGTATTTACCTGACTTAGGTCATAAATGTAGATCGGAAGACAAAAATAGATTTTCCTTGTCAAAGTATGCAGCAGTTTGAGAACTTTGGCCTCATTTGGTACCTTTAGAACCAAGACTTACCAAGCACCATCGTTTAGGCTATTAAACACCATTTTCTGTACCTGAATTTCTTCCTCTTCTTCTAAGATCGTCATAATGGCTTTTAGAAGGCAAACAGAATACAAGGTGATCTTTATGCTTATATTGCATCAAAACAATTCTCAAGGGGTTCTGGTCTTCCCTCCCCCCAACTCTCAGATCTAATTTATACCCTGATATCCACAACTTCCAGTCACCCCCTTGGCGTTTTGTAAGTCCAGGAATATATATATTCAAGTTGGATTTAGAATTGGAATGATAGAAGATCCAGTCACAGACCCCATCTGTTTTTTTCCTTGAGTTTGTCTTTTGGTTTCCTTGTGTCTCCTGATTATCCATTCACAAATTGACTTGTTGGGAACTTGACCATGATTGTAGTGCTTTCCAGCTGGGTTCCTCCCCTCACCGGGAAGACAGTGTGAAAGGTAAAAAATACTGAATTCTCTTCTGGCAGTGTGGGTCACATCCACCGTTTGGGGATTTAAAAGTGCCTCTTCATGTGTAAGGCGAGGTGGTCCGACCTCGAGAATGCCCGGTCGCACTTCTGGCACTGGAAGGGGCGGTGCCCGGTGTGTTTGCGATAGTGCCTCGTCAGTTCATCTGAGCGGGCAAACTTCCACCCACAACCATCCCAGTCACAGTGGTAAGGTTTCTCACCTAGAAAAGGAAAATAAACTCGTTGGAAGCTATTCCTGAAGGATGCAATTTTAAGAACTTGGAGAATAGACAAACTAACTCAAGTACCCCATTCCGAAAGGATCCAGGAAACGTCTTTATACGTTCTCAAGGCTGTATTAAATTTCAGATCATAAACAGGAATTTTATGGGTTTTATTTTTTTTGCTTTTTTTTTTAAGGGAAATTAGATAATTGCAGAAAACACAAAAACCACATAAAACTATACTTCTGTTGGACTAACGTTTTCATTCTTTTGAGCAAAGATAGGGGCAGGAAATGAATTTAGAAATTATGACTGTTAGTGTGTCTCTCCTAGCCCAAACCAAGCAATAATATCCTATCCCACTACAACTGGTTCTAAAAAGTGACAGGAGACTACTACTTTTCCTGTGTCAATGTTATTATTAATGAAAGCTATACCTAGTGACCTTCTGTACCTACTTACATCCACAGATTCTCTGTGGTGACAATCTTAAGTCAGAATCTCAGCAAGCCTAACCACTAAGTCCTTGAGATTTAAATAAAACCTAATTGTTAGGACTAGAGACGGGGAGGTGGTGAACCCTGGGAAGGGAACAACTAATAAAAATAGTGGAGAATACAAAACTGCTTAAAAAACTTATCACGACTTTGCATAGCAAGGCATAATTTCTTGATTACAAGGGCAATGCTTTGCTCAAGCTAGAAGAGGCCCACCTGCAGCCTGGAATCTCCCCGCCTTTCAAAGGCATAACAAAACTGCACTTTCAAGCACTGATACCATCCACCTAGCAAAAGGCTCCTGGGCAAAATAGTAGGCGCCAGTTTGCTATTCTCTCCTGTGATCCAGGAGATGGAGGAGATAGACTGCACCCCACATCCCAAGGGAGGCCCTGAGGAGTGTCGAGGCTGGACACCAGCCCCCCCCCCCCACGGCTTCCCGTCCTCCTACCTGTGTGGGTGCGCAGGTGTGCCTTGAGATGAGAACTCTTCGTGTAGGTTTTGCCGCAGCCTGCGTAATCACAAGTGTGAGTGGCCGTCCTTTTCCGGGGCCACGACCGTCTCCCCCTCTTTGGCTTGGGCTCCTCCGGCATGCAGGAACCGGGTGGCATGAGCTCTAGGGGTGAAGAAGGTGGGGTCAGCGTCATCCCCTGTGCCTGGGACGGCCGGCACACGCAGGGCTCCCCAGCCCCAGCTATGAATCCCCGGGACTGACCTTGGTAATGGAGCGGTGGGACCTGCGGCTGCATCTGGTCGGGCAGGAAGGGAGGGTAGTTGGGCCCAGGATGGGGATGGAAGCCCGGGGGGAGCGGCAGGGCAGGATGACAGTCCCGGCTGCTCAGCAGTTCCTCGGCACCCAGGGTCGGGGTAGTCCTGCTGGGGAGCTGCCGCCCCAGGGGAAAATCGTGCGCAGGCGGCCGGTGGCCATTGCTGAGAGGAGGTCCAGTGCCCAAGTGGGCCTCTAGGGGCCGACCGACGGTGCACGAAGAGACAGCCTCCTGCTTGATCTTGGGGCACATGCGTGGCGGCCCGCCGCTGTAGGGCGCCACCACCACCGCGTGACTGCCGTCCGGGCTGCCTTTGCTAACACTGATGACCGACGGGCTGCCATACTCGCTGCCAGGGGCACTCAGCGACGCCTTCAACACGAACTTGCCCATTAGCCCGCCACCTGGCGGCTGCGGCTGCTGCGGCGGAATGTACACTGGGTCCAACTCGGGCCGCAGGAGCTCGGCCACGAAGCCGCCGGAGGGGCTCACATCGTTGATGTCCGCCAGGTTGAAGGGAGCCGTCGGAGGCGGTGCAGACTCCCGACCGTAGAGCAGGCCGCCGCCCGCGCCACCCGGCGCCGCCACGCCGGGGTCGCCCCCACCCCGGATTGGATAGCTGAAGCTGCAGGTGGAGGGCGCACTGGCTGGACCGCTGCTTGACGGGGAGGACGAGGATGAGGCTGATGCCGACGAGGACACCGTGGCGGCCACGGACTCCTGATGGGACAGCGAGTTGGAGAGGATAAAGTCCAGGTCCAGGAGATCATTGAACTCCTCCGTCTCCCTCCGGGGCAGGAGAGCCGGGTTGCTGCTGCCGCAAGCCGCGCCGACTCCTCCACTCTCCAGGTCGGTGGCCACAGTCGCCGCCGCCAGGTCGTAGGGGCGGCCGGGAAGCACCGGGGGAAGTCGCTTCATGTGGGAGAGCTCCTCCCGCCAGCGCTGTGGGGACAGGACGCAAGAGAGACAGTCAGTGCTGTCCCTAACTGCCACCCAATGTTAGTGGTGGGCCCGCCGCGCCTACACCGCCTAGACACGGGGACCGGACGGGCAGGAAGGGCCCCGAGGTCTGTGGGTGCCAGTGCTGCAATCATGGCCCACACCCGCGTCTGAGGAGAGGCGGTGCGTGGATATATGGAGGATGTTAGGTTGTGTCTGCCCGATTGCGTGTGAGCGAGCGCCGAGGCTCGCCAGCCTGGGTCCCTCCCCCGCCGGATCCCGGGGACGCTCCCGCCGCCCCAGGAATTGGGACACCGAGGTTCTCTTGGTGCGCCCTCGCCACGGGGACGCCTACGCGCCAAGCTCACTCTGGCCCAGCCTGTGTCTGGGGACACAGACACCTCCCGCCCGGTGGCCCGAGTGCCCGCCCTGCCGCTCGCGCACTCTGGGAAGTGTGCGGACCCGGTGTGCCCCCCGGCGGCTCCACCGCGTCGGGACCACACGCATGTACAGCTGAGCCAAGGGCGCGGAAGCCATCCCGGTTAGCCTGCGGAGGAGCCCGTGCGGGGCCACTCCTGCCCGTCGTCTAGTGGTGCTCGGTGGCCCCAGGGCTCCGCCCGTCCCCATCCCATCCACAGAAGCCCACCGGAGGGCCCCAAAGGCCCGGGCCGACACTCACGTTATTCGGGGCACCTGCTGGACGCAGTGTCTTCTCCCTTCCCGCCGGGCCGGACGCGAACGTGGAGAAGGACGGGAGCAGCGCGTCGCTGACAGCCATGTCAGACTCGCCAGGTGGCTGCCTTCGGACCGGGTGGGGAGCAGAGGCAGAAGTCAGGGGCCACTCTCGACCGCCGCTCTGGCGCGTCCCATCCGCCCTCACCCCTCCCTGCCCCCCGCGCCGCACCTACCTCATTAATGTGGGGGCCCAAAAGGTCCTCGGGAGTCCGAAGCAGCAGGGGTACCCGAACCCCAAAGCCAACGAAGAGGAAAAAAACTTAGAAACGAAGCCAAAACCCCAAACCCCAAATTGCCCGAGATCCTTCTTCTTTGGATTAAATATAAAAGGGAGATGCCTTTAAAAAAAACAGTTCCTTTGTATACAAAAGTTCTTAGAAAAGTTGTAAACTCGTAAAAATAGACAATCAGCAAGGCGAGTTAAGTAGGTCTGGTGGCCAGGCTGCGCTCTCTTCGACTCAGCAGCGTCCCCCACCGCTGTCGCGGTCGCCGCGGCTATCGCCGTAAGCGCTGGGGCTGTGGCCGGGGTGGCGGGCGGGCGGCGCCGCCAGGTGAGACTGGATGCGGTGGCGCGGATCTGCGGACTGGGCGGCGGCGCGAGGCGCGGAGTCCCGGGGGCTGCGCGGAGCGCGCGCGGCCATGGGCGCTGGCCACGGGCGGGTGGGTGGCTGGGTGGGGGGCCGGAGGGGCGGGGAGGGGCACTTGGCGGCTCCCGGTGCCGCCGCCGCCCGCCACCGCCTCTGCTCCCCGCGCGCCCGCAACCGCGCTCGCTCTCTCAGGCCGGGGAACTGCCGGCGGCCGCCGCGCGCTCCTTACTTATAACTTCTCCGCTCCCGCCCTCCCCCGCCTCCTACCCGCTGCGCGCTGGGGCCCGCCGCCAGGCCCCGCCCCTCCCTTTCTTCTCCCCTCCCTCCAGGGCCCCCCCCGCGCGTTGCCATGGCAGCTAAATAAACAAACTCGGCGCACGTGGGGGCGGGGAGGAGGGAGGGGCGCAGGCGGGGCCCGGCGGGCCGTGACGCTAGCCCGGCAGCTGGCGGGCAGGAGCCGCGCTGACGCCGGCGGCGGTGGCGGCAGCGGGCCCCGCGCTGGGATCTGGGTACGGGGCGCAGGGGACAGTCGGCGTCGCCACGGGCCGCTCCTTGAGTTCGAAGCTCGCGGCCAAGAGGGTCGGTAGGGGAGAGGGGGACGGTAGCGCGACCCCACCCCCGCTCCGGTGCGCGCTTGCCGCGCAGTCTGCGCCCTGGAGACGAGCGCGATTATCCGCGTGACTCATCCAGCTCGGGTCCGTCATACGCACACAGGAGCCCTGCTCTAGTCCCCGAGCGCCGGTGCGGGCATTTGGCCTGGCCTCGCATAGTCCTTCTTGGGCTCGTCTGCCTGGGTGGGGGTTGGGAGTAGAAGGGAGGTGGGTGCCCTCAAATGCGTGGCGAGGACCCGGAGACTGAGAAAGCGGGAGGGGTGTTCCTCGTCTGAAAAGGGCGGAAAGAGGCCGGAATGGGAAATGGAGCTACGGTTTTGATAGCTGAAGGAGCGAGGAAGGGACTGAAAGATTTCGCTGTGTGAGGTGGGGGGAGAGGGGAGGGGCGTGAGGCGCGGGGACACCTTTTAACCGGGAATCTCAAAGCGCTTTGCAAAGCACGCAACTCTCCACTTTATGGATGAGAAAACTGAGTCATAAAGAGGTGAAGTGGCGAGGTAAAGGTCAAACGGCAACTCGTTTCCTTGGCTCAGGCTCTAGAGCGGTCAAACCCACCGAAAGGGGCTCAGCTGGAAAGTGGCCCCGTGCCAGAACGTGGAAAGATGCGGTGGGACCCGGGTACTGGAAAAGGGCCCACGGAGCTCGCGGCAGCCGTCCCTGCCCACCAGGAAGAGAAGAGGAAACGGCAATCGTTATTTCAGTCTTATAACTCGGCCTCCCCACCCCCACTCCCCCTTAGTTTGTGATCAGTAATTTTCCAGCCGGGAAATGTTTTCGCCGTCATCTTCTCTGCAAACAGTGCCTTTTTTTTTTTTTTTTTTAAACGTGAGTGTGGTGTTCGGTATCGCTTTCTAAACGTAGGCTTGCGAGGTGTTTTGTTTGGATTCAGGCGCGCCTTGGGCTCCGCCCGCCCTCTGCACCAAGCCCCCATGTCTGTAAAGGCTGCCGGGTGTCAGCCCAGGAGAGAAAAGGGAGGAGATGGGGAAAGGTCGAAGCCCCAGCCCTGGGCAGTGTGCACTCACCCTCACTGAGATCCAGTTACCTCGTACTTTTAAGTCACCTGTTTATTTGAGTCCTACGCTCCTGGTACCTATTAGGTTTCCTTAGAATATTTGTTATCCTTGATTTTCCTACTCCTTGCCAACCACAGAAGCATTCTTGGAATGCATCGCGCCCCGAATGAATCCACTCAGCCCTTTATGCCAAGGCCAGGAATCCCGCTCGGTTCGGAGAGTTGGAAGCCCTTGCGGATCCTCCAGCCGGGCTTTGGCCAATGGCTGCCAGGGCCTGTAGCTGGAGGGGAGAGCAGATTTTCGCGGGAAAACCCCCGACCCTCCTCCCGCGGCCTGGAGGGTTTCAACCCCACCCCATAGGAGCCGGCCAGTTTACTTTAACTCTGAAAATATTGCCCTTTTCAAAACGAGGAACCAAGAAAGAAAGATATCTGCAGCCTCCTCCCCCTGTTCCTTTCATTGTGATGGCAAACATTTCTTGGGATACTGGGGCTTGAAGTATACATGGAAAAGTTAATCCACTTTACCATCAAAGCCAAGGTTCTTAAACTGCATTGAACTTGGATAAGTCCTTGATTGGCAACCCTCACCCTCCTGATCTGTAAGTCAGGACTTGGCATTTTCTAGTTAGGGAACCGGTGCATGAGGAGCTTTCTGCTTTTCTCTTATTTATCTAAGGCAGTAGGCCTTCCCCTTCAACAAAAGTAACCACCACAGCGAAAAAACAATATTACACAGATGAATAGGAAAGCCACTGTTATTATGTCATATAATCAAGACAAGATTCTGAAACTCAATTAAAAAAGGCAAACTTTCCTAACAGCCTTCTGGAGGAGGAAAGCCAGTGCCTCTTTGTGTCAGGCAGCTTTCTGGTTATTCCTCTGATTGCATCATAAAGGGAACTCTCTAGATTTGCTCCAGCATTTCTGAAAGAGGTAAGGAACTTCAAGTTCACAAGTCATCGCCTTTCAAGGCAGGTGCCTGGTGTGACATCAGGGTTATGACCCTCCCTCTTTTCAGAACAGGTAGGTCCAGAAGAGTTAAATCCCTGGCCTATATAATTTATAAACATGAGGCTGAGTAAACGTTTGATGACTAAATTGCACTCTGAAATAATAATGGAAGACACCCTTGAAAGAAGAATTAAATACTTACTGGTGACTTTATTTCAGCAAACTGATATTACAAGTTTTGTGGTATGGAAGTTAATTATTAATGTCCTTGGAGTTATAAAATAGATTTTTTTTTTTCCTCCAGCACAAACTGCATTAGTTGGCAGAAGATGTGATGAAAACCACTAGTGCTAAGGGATTAATGTGGAGCCACGGAGGAGTGTGAGAGATTGAAGAGGCTACATCAGTGTTTCGAGGGAAGGACCTGGCACCCAGTGTTTTGAGGGAAGGACCTGGCACCCAGAGCTGGGCACCCAGGCTGGGTGTCTGACAGCACCCTAGCCTGTGCGTCAATGCCACGGGATTCAGGAAAAGCTGCTTTTTTCAGAAGGTGAAAGCAAGAGATGCTTTGAAGTGTCCACTGCTTTGAAATGAAATCCCTACAGATGAATGACTGGGAGAGGGTCTTGCAACTTTCTCAGGGTGGCAAATCTTTTCCCAGCCTCTGAGTGACTCCCATGTCCTGGTAAACTCCCAGCCTCTTTTTCATCTCAGTCTTGTGCAGAGGTTAAGAAAGTGAGCTGTAACACTAGATTTCCTGGATTTCTGTTCTGGTTCTGCTGCTTTCTAGCTGGGCAAGTTCGTTGACCTCACTTTCCCTGTTTTTTTTCTTCTACAAAATGGGTATATTAATAGTATCTACTGCTGAAAGTAATAAGGATTATAAACGGGATCATCCAAGTAAGGTGTTTAGTGTAGGGCTTAACACTCAATACAGGTATGATTTCTACCACCAGGATTCTCCAAGGCACCTTCAACTTCATGAGGACAGGAGCTGTTGTTTTTTCATTACCATATTCCTAAGTTCTCGTACAGTGATACTGTAGTACTCTTTAAGTGTTTGTTGAGTAAATAAATAATGGACTTTTGTTTTGTCAGCAGTCCATCAACAGAGAGCTTGTCTTCCCTTTAAGCTCTCAACTGTATGTTCATTAATCCCCTTCATGGTCAAGAACCTGAATCCACTCAGACTCTTACCATTTTTCCCACCTTATTTCATCACTCTTCCCCAGCTTCCCAAGCTCTTATTTCCCTCAACTCATGCCTCATTTTCTTTAACCTGTGCATTCAGGCATCTGCACAGAGTTCAGCCCTTTCTATTCCTAAATATCTCAGTCATTTTTTTCCTACTGTCAGGCTGGGCTGCCTTGGTTCAAACCCTCCTCATCTATCACTTTTTTTTTTTTTTTTTTTTTAGAAAAAGGGGTTTTTAATCTACTCTGTTGCAGTATAGTTAATTTGCAATGTATTTTGCTGCACAGCAAAGTGATTCATTTATACATATGTATACATTTTTCTTTTTTTATTTGGCTGCATGGCGTCTTAGTTGCCCATGGGCTCATCTCTTACTTTTAATTGTTGCTGTAAGCCTCCAAACTGCTGTCCTCTTCTTCCACCTCCTCCATAGTCTCCCTGGAGGGACTTGCCAGTCAGTCCAGCAGTTAAAACTTCACGCTTCCATTTCAGGGGGGCACAGGTTCAATCCCTAGTCAGGGAACTTAGATCCCACATGCCTTGCTGCCAAAAAAAAAAAAATAGCCTCCCTGGAATTAGATCTAATCCATTTTGTTGAAATCACCACAGTTCCACTTCCTCCTCAACTACCCTCCTTGGCCTAAAGGAGCAAGACCAAACTCCTTAGCCTGAAGTAGCAAACTCGTCCTGGCCCTAGACAAGCTAACAGGATCATCTCCAGAGACTCCACCCTCCCTCAACTTTAACTGGATGTTCTGTCAAGTCTGTGAATACACAGTGTGTATTTTCCTCATCTGTTTTTCTTGTCTGAAATGCCTTTTGTGCCCTCAGGCTTTCATCGGGCTCCCCAGTCCCTCTTAATTGTCCCTTGGTCTGTTAGTCCCTGTCTAGATCCATCTTCTTTCCTCTGAGCTCTAATGAAGCCATGTGGCCGCTCTGCCATGACATTTCCCAGTGGTCTGCGAGGATCTGATAACTGTTTGTGGCTCCTGTTCTGATGGGGCATCTTTGGGACAAATGCTCAGTGAGTGTTTGCTGTAGCATGAAGAGGGCCAGCAGAACTGCCCTGGTGAAAGACTTCATCTGGGAGCCTGCCCTGAGCCCTGCCCTTATCTTGTCAATAGCTTGTCCCTGGTGGTGAGTTCACTGGCTCAGCCCTCTGCTTTCCAGTCCCTTCTTGTCTTCCACCCGCTTCTCTTCTCTGAAAAATTCTATGAAGGACAGAGAAAATAAAGTCCTTGATAGTTCTGTCCTCTCAAAGCAGTTAGACGAGTTAGGGAGGGAACAGCTCGGCCCAAGGCATTGTAATAAAACAAACCAGAAAACACAAACACAAACCACCAAAAGCCAAACCAAAACCAAACAGAGAAAGCGGCCGCTCTTCTGGAGCCAAATCCATTGCCTTTCAAGACCCAAACATTGGGTTTTGAAGTTTTTAGAGCAGAAAATGAATCACAGACATTTAAAAATCAATTCTCAGAAATTTAATTAAAATCTTTTTCATGAACCTTTAGGTTTGATCACTTAAGCTACATTCTTAGCCCAAAAATGTGAGGCCGGGTTTAAGCTATTTAAAAAGAAATCTGCACTCAATGGGATTATCTTAAAAGACTTGAGCTATTTTGACAGCAATATGTTAAATGCAGCCTTTCAGTGTCCTCAGCTTGTTCTGAGATATTAAGAGAATGCAAACAAAAAAACAAAATCTCTTTTTAGGTTATTTTTAAATGCCTAAGTACAGCAAGTAATATCTTTTAAGAGTAAGGTGCATAGTAGTAATATTTCTCTTAACAAATAATTAGGGTCTAACATTTATCATCTTTTATCAACTGTGATTGTTTTTAAGGCCACAAGAAGAATCCTCTGCTACTATGGGCTTTTGAAAATAAATCTAGCAGTTAAAAGTAAATGAATCAGGGACTTCCAGCGGTCCAGTGGTTAAGACTCTGTTATCCCAATGCGGAGGGCACGGATTCAATCTCTGGTCCAATCTCTGGTCGGGGAATTAAGATCCCATATGCCGCATGCTGTAGCCAAGAAAAAAAAAGGGGGTAAATGAACCCACACAGAGGGCAAATCAGCAGAGAAAAACCATTGCTGGAATTTTCTCCTTGACTTGGTTCACCAAATTTTCCTGGCCTGATAAACAATTTCCTCACGTAGAATTGGTGTTGAAAAGAGAAGCAGAACATTATACTCTGCATGCTAAGTAGCTTCAGTTGTGTTTGCTTATTTGCAACCCCATGGACTATAGCCTGCCAGGCTCCTCTGTCCCTGGGATTCTCCAGGCAAGAATACTGGAGTGGGTTGCCATGCCCTCCTCCAGGGGATCTTCCTGACGCAGGGATCAAACCCAAGTCTCATGTCTCCTGCATGGCCAGTTGGGTTCTTTACCACTAGCGCCACCTGAGAAGCCTATTATACTCTAGAAGATTTTATCTCCTTAATTGAGAAGCCTCCGTGGGCTGTATGGCAATTGTATCTCAATACAACTGTGAGGCAAAAAGTCTCTATACTTAAGATTCTCAGACTAATACAATATCGCCCTTCTGAGGAAAACAAGATTCCCTGGTTTAAATCAGAATGGAGGGCAATTTTTTGGGGGCGGGGGGAGGGCAATTTTTTACACTATGGAAAGTGTAGAGCTTTTGAGCGTTTGAAAATGAATGCTTCACACCCTGAGAAATGCAAACAAGAAACAATTCTGTGCTGAATTTTCTTCTCAGTTTGTGAGCTGGACAAGAGGATAAGTTATTTTTGCCAATTTGACATTATGTACTCCTGGCCAAAGAAATTATTAAAAAAATAATAATAACAATACATTTGATTATACTGCAGCTGACTCTTTCTCACAGATATTGTGTTTGTTAATCAATTTTAATGTCCTGGCTGGTGCGAAGAGTGCTGGGAGGATGGCCAGTGTCCGTGTTGTTTTTTTTTTAAACAAAGGTCAAAATAAATTGGAGAAGGCAATGGCACCCCACTCCAGTACTCTTGCCTGGAAAATCCCATGGATGGAGGAGCCTTATAGGCTGCAGTCCATGGGGTCGCTAAGAGTTGGACACGACTGAGCGACTTCACTTTCATGCATTGGAGAAGGAAATGGCAACCCACTCCAGTATTATTGCCTGAAGAATCCCAGGGACGGGGGAGCCTGGTGGGCTGCTGTCTGTGGGGTCGCACGGAGTCGGACACGACTGAAGCGACTTAGCAGCAGCAGCAGCAGCAGCAAAATAAATTTCTGGCAGCGCTGGCGTATCTCTTCGTGTGCTTGATGTGTTTTTCAGTCACTAGCTCAAATCTAGACACAGGCTCTTCTTAGATCCAGGGATGATCAGAAGCTTCTTGAAAGAGAAAGCCCTAGAATAGTTACCTAAACTTATAGGAATTCCCAGCATTATAATAGAGATTCAACAAGTTAAGCTGTGCAGAGACTCACTGAGTCTATACTGTCATTACTGACGAATTTTTCAGATTGTTGTTGTTGTGCTCAGTCATGTCTTCACTCTTGACGAGCCCCATGGACTGTAGCCTGCCAGGCTCCTCTGTCCATGGGATTTCCCAGGCAAGGATACTAGAGTGGGTTGCCATTTCCTACTCCAGAGGATATTCCCAACCCAGGGATCGAACCTGTGTATCCTGCATTGGCAGGTGGGTTCTTGACCGCTGCACCACCTGGGAAGCCCTCGGGTTGCTACACTTACCCAACAGAGTTCTCCGAGTCACATGTTTATGGGAAGCTCTGAACTGATGAATTTCAGTGTTCTGTGTTTCATTCAGCAAACTCAGTTTTCTATTGAAATAGAAACTCATTTGAGTTTCTTTAAAGACATGACAGACTCTTTGGTCTATGTGAATGTGGATTAGAGCGTCATTATCTAAGTTTGATTCTTTGCCCCCTCTTGCTTCAACTCAGTGAAGGAGGGGTCTTGGACAGAATTCCTTGTCTTATGGGAGATGAAAGAATGACTTGTGATGAAAGTGCAAACATGCTGGGGAAGATGGCTGGGACTTCCACCCAAGAATTTGGGTTCCTAGACCTTGTGATGCCTCTTATTAGTTGGATGACTTTGGGTATGTTATCTAGCTGCCCTCTATTTTCCATGCCTGTGAAATGGGGCTATGAGTGCACCTACCTCACAAAGCTGTTATGAACACCAAGACATCCGGTGTGCAAGGCACCGCTGGTGTTAGCTTCTCCCCTCTAGCAATGGAAACTAACATAGTTATCCCCATTTGATAAGCTTGAAATTGGTTCTGTATCCAGCATTGGGAGATGATGCAGTGTCTTGGTTTGAAGATCAAAAAGCTTTTTCCCAGAATTCTGCCCCTTCTCCTGCACTGGATATCTCAGCATCATTGCAGATGCAACAACTAAGGACCAAGCCCACCTAAAACCTCACAAAGACACCATTTTAAGTCTCATCAAACAGTCTTGATGACAGGACCTCACTGTGCTCCCAAAGTACTTTGTGCAGTAGGAGGAAAATCTGGACTGTTTGCCTGTTTGGATAGGTAAATAGAAAGCTTTTAAAGGATGGATGTGACGTGGCTTCGATCCCTGGGTCGGGAAGATCCCCTGGAGGAGGAAATGGCAACCCACTCCAGTATTCTTGCCTAGAAAATCCCATGGACAGAGGAGCCTGGTGAGCTATGATCCATAGCATTGCAAAGAGTCAGACACGACTGAAGCGACTTAGCACAAAACAAGTGTAAATTAAGTTGGTGATCACACTTCTTAGATTCATGCCATGACTTGCAAAGGCCTTTTTTGGCTGTGTCAGATGTAGAAAGACAGTGACCTTGATCCTACATAAGCCAGTCAAAATGTTGGAGAGAAGGGAATTTCAAAGTCAAATTTGCCATGAAGAGTTATATAATGGTTAACAATCTAGGCAAAGCTCTAACCTTGTCTTTTCTGGGAGTACTGGAAAGATCTGCTGTGTTCTCTCTCCAAGAAGCAGAGGGAGCTGCGACATTCAAATTAATAATTAACATCACAACTATCAGACACAGTACCGGGTACTGTGCCCAGCACTTTCTGAGGTTGGCACTGCCATTGAGGCACTAGAATGCAGGCTTCAAGAGATAAGGACCCTGACGGACTATTATTCCAGAATGTAATGTAGTTTGCTGGCCCGTAATAGGTGCTCAACACACATTTGTTTAATAAGTGAGCTCCATTTTACAGTTTAAGAAACTACAAAGTCAAGTTGGCGAGGTGACTAGCCCAGGCTTGTACAGCTAAGTGAGTGAGGAAGCCAGTGTTCTTGGAGTCCACATGGGGAAAGAGGCCTGAGGTATCCCTTCTCCTTATGTAGCCTGCCCTTTTGTCATCCTGTCCTCAGCTGTGCCAGGCTTCCCTTTGTCCAGAGTTTTTTTAGATCAATTTCTCCAGCAAATTAAGTTCTAACCTTCAGTTCAAGTTGGGGGAAAAGTAGTCACACTGTTGTATGGGATAGGGGAGGAATCTTAGGGCTTGATTGGATGGATGGATGGATAGGTGAATGGATTTTCCAGTAACTACTTATATTGGCTTTCAATCAATAATCCTGTTTCTATTCCCAGATGCACCCTACTTCTGAGTAACACCTTGGTGTCTCCACTTCCTGAGCCCTTCAAGGGTCCTGCACCTTGAAATCAATCTGCCTGGTCTTTCGCTTCCTCTGATCTAAGTTTGTGGCTATATGTCCGTGGCTTCCCAGCTCCCACTGTCTTTGCCCTGGTAGGTTTTGTCTTTTAATTCTTTACTGTCACCTGAATGGGGTGTCAGAAGGAGCATCAGAAAACACTTTTTGTTGAATACACCATGTTTGATTCTTAAAAAACCCTTTGCTCCTTTTGTTTCATTTTTTAAAGGTTTTTTTTTTTTCCTGATTTTGAAAATTAATGCCTGCTTACTCACAAAATCAATCAATAAGTGTGGATTCAAGAAAAATGAATCCACATGGTACCTATCCACATATGACTGTGGTTAACAGTTAGGAGTACAAATTTTATGCATATATACAAATAGTAAAATTTATTTTTAAAATACCAATTACCATTTGCACACAGCTTTGCAGATTTGCTTTTATTTTCACTTAGCAATGTAGCACAGCTGTACATGTTAAGACATAGATACACCTCTTATTTTTAAACACATCATAGTAGTTCCTAATATTGGTATTTAATCAGTTGCCCTTTGATAGTCATGTAGATTGTTTCCAATTTTTCACTATTCCAGAACTTCCTTTTGCAACCTTAGACAAATTTGCTTATTTCATTAGGCTTAATTTATAGCAATTACTTTACTAGGTTAACATTACTCATTATCAAATAGCTCCTTAAAAAGTTATGTTTCCATCAATTTACATTCCCATCAGCATTTCCATTCCCATTAGCAAGGTATATTACATCCATCCACCCACTAACCCATCCATCCATCCAATCAGTCAAGCCCTAAGATTCCTCCTCTACCCCATACAACAGTGTGACTGCTTTCCCCCCAACTTGAACCAAAGGTGAGAACTTTATTTGCTGGAGAAATTGATCAAAAAAAAACTCTGGACAAAGGGGAGCCTGGCACAGCTGAAGACAGGAGGAAACAAGGATGACAAAAGGGCAAGCTACATGGCAGTATTACATGCTGCCCAGCACTGAGTATTAGCATTTTACTCTCTTGCTACTCTTTGATTTATTTATTATGCTTTCTTGTTTGTTTTTGTTTTTATAATTTAATTTTGCGTTTGTCTCAGGTGTACGGCAAAATAATTCAGTCACACATATACATACGTCCATTCTTTTTCAGATTCTTTCCCATATACTGCTGCTACTGCTGCTAAGTCGCTTCACTCGTGTCCGACTCTGTGCGACCCCATAGGCGGCAGCCCACCAGGCTCCGCCGTCCCTGGGATTCTCCAGGCAAGAATACTGGAGTGGGTTGCCATTTCCTTCTCCAGTGCATGAAAGGGAAAAGTGAAAGTGAAGTCGCTCAGTCATGTCCAACTCCTAGCGACCCCATGGGTCTGCAGGCTACCAGGCTCCTCCACCCATGGTATTTTCCAGGCAAGAATACTGGAGTGGGGTGCCATTGCCTTCTCTGTCTTTCCCATATAGGTTATTACAAAATGTTGAGTAGAGTTTCCTGTGCTATACAGTAGGTACTTGTTGATTATCTATTTTACCTGTAGTACTGTGTATACATGTTATTCCCAGATTCCTAATTTATCCCTACCCTCATCTCACACTTCCCCTTTGGTAATCATAAATTTGTTTTCCAAGACGACGAGTCTGTTTCTGTTTGTAAAATAAGTTCATTTGCTTTTATTTATTTATTGGACATGACTGAGCGACTGAACTGAACTGATTTATTTTTAATTGAAGTATTGTTGATTTATAATGTTATGTGTTTCAGGTATACAACAAAGTGATTCAGTTATATGCATATATATTCTTTTTCAGATTCTTTTTCATTATAGGTTATTACAAAATATTGAGTACAGTTCTCTGCTACTCCTTTGAAATCCAGGCATCTACATATGTCAGCTTTGACGCTAGTCAACCTTGTAGGGCAGTTGGTTTGGATAGCTTCCAGACTTTGAGGGTGTGGAAATCAGACAATGTTAAAATGCAATCAGAGGCTTCCACTTTGCACATACAGAATCAGAGGCCTAGGGGACAGAGGTGGCTGTGCATGCCACACACTGGCAGAGGTGGGACCACAAGTCATGTGTCCTGACTCCCAGCCAAGTCCCAGCTCCTTGCTTGCCTCAAACTGCACTGACTGACAGGAACCCCTAAAACTCACCCTACCCTGAGCCCCTTTCCCTCCTGCAGCCAGAAGTGTGGACCTCAGTGGGGGATGAGAACCAACATTTTCAGTGTGCTTTCTTTTTAAATTAAAAAAATTTTTTAATTAAGTTTTGGCTGTGCTGGGTCTTTGTTGCGGTGCTCAGGCTTCTCGTTGCAGATGGCTTCTCCTTTTCAGAGCACAGGCTCTGGGTGCGTGGGCTTCAGCAGTTGTGGCACACGGGCTCAGTAGTTTCAGCTGCAGGCCCTAGAGCATGCGTTCCGTAGTTGTGGTGCATGGGCTTAGTTCCTCCATGGCTTGTGAAATCTTCCTGGACCGGGGATCGAACTCTTGTCCCCTGTGTTGGCAGGTGGATTCTTAACCACCAGACTACCAGAGAAGTGCCTTGGTGCACTTTCTAAGCACTCCCACCTACCCCAGGTACTCTGCCTATGTTGGGCCCTCCGTAACCCTGTTAGGTAGGTATTCTTCATTGCACTCTACAGAGGAGGAGATGAACAAACAGGAGATGAAGTTAATCAAATGAGTAACCTGTGCCCAGTCCTAAGGAGATTTAGCACGGGGAACTAGATTACATCTGTCTTAGAGTGAATGAGGAGGCAAAGTGTGCGCTGGGTGTAAAGCAAGGAAGGGTGGTATCAGCAAGACCCATCTGCCCTAAATGGATCAAGGAGATGTTTCCTGGGAAGACTGAAGACATTCTGACACCTCACCCCAGGGTGTGTGTGTGTGTGTGTGTGTGTGTGTGTGTGTGTGTGTGTGTGTGTGTGTGTGTGTGTGTGTGTGTGTGTGTGTGTGTGTGTGTGTGTGTGTGTGTGTGTGTGTGTGTGTGTGTGTGTGTGTGTGTGTGTGTGTGTGTGTGTGTGTGTGTGTGTGTGTGTGTGTGTGTGTGTGTGTGTGTGTGTGTGTGTGTGTGTGTGTGTGTGTGTGTGTGTGTGACTGCATGGACTGTAGCCTGCCAGGCTTCTGGGTCCGTGTGTGTGTGTGTGTGTGTGTGTGTGTGACTGCATGGACTGTAGCCTGCCAGGCTTCTGGGTCCGTGTGTGTGTGTGTGTGTGTGTGTGACTGCATGGACTGTAGCCTGCCAGGCTTCTGGGTCCGTGTGTGTGTGTGTGTGTGTGTGTGTGACTGCATGGACTGTAGCCTACCAGGCTTCTGGGTCCGTGTGTGTGTGTGTGTGTGTGTGTGACTGCATGGACTGTAGCCTGCCAGGCTTCTGGGTCCGTGTGTGTGTGTGTGTGTGTGTGTGTGTGTGTGTGACTGCATGGACTGTAGCCTGCCAGGCTTCTGGGTCCGTGTGTGTGTGTGTGTGTGTGTGTGTGTGTGTGTGTGTGTGTGTGTGACTGCATGGACTGTAGCCTGCCAGGCTTCTGGGTCCATGGGATTTTCTAGGCGAGAAGGAGGGAGTGAGTCGCATTTCCTCCGCCAGAGGATCTACCTGACCCAGGGGTCGAAACCACATCTTCTGCATCCCCATGTAAGAGTAAAACCCAGCAGCACAAGCACCTCTCAAGACATTATCTAGATGGTTCAGGGGTTGTGTTGCTAGGGGTTGAGCACAAGTGGAACCCAATGCTTGCTGGCCGGGTCCTCTTCTGGAATGACTGAGCTGTCCAGCATGGCCCATGTGTAAATGTCAAGTAAACATCAAACTGAAGTGCAATCTAACAATTGTGCTGGGACTGTTTGCTTTAGATATACTAGTCGGCAGGAAGGGAGAAGGAGAGGGAGAGGGAAAAATATGTGTCACTTTGCAAGGCAAGTTGTGAACATTCTGAGTCCTCCCTTGGCCGGCTGGAATGTCACAGAGACCAACGTCAAATAAATACAGAGCTTGCACTCCATGCTGCAAAAATAAGCATGTCCATTTGCTTGAAAAAAAAAAAAAGTCTTTCAGATGAGGGAACATTTTCCAGTCAATCACACAGCAGCAAAGTCATCCTGTTGAATTTGTGACTCACAGGCTCTCTGTGTCAATAGACAGAGAGTGAGCCCAGCGTTATGACTTCAGTGGGAGATGAAGCAGAAGCTGGGATGAGGCAGGGCTGGCTTTAGAGCAGGGCCCCTGAGCTCTGACAATAAATAGCGGAGGAAAGTCTGACCACTCACAGGTTGAGTAACTCATTTGTTGGTTCCTTTGCTTTATTACTTGCTTGTCTCCTAGAAAAGAACCAATTACAATTTGCGTTACTTCATCCTTTCCTTGCACCTACAACGATGAAGGACGTCATTGTAAGGGCTACTGACGGAGCATCCCGTGGCTTGATGCTCTGCACACTTACACTCATCATCTTCTGTCCTTGTAGCAATTCTGTCAGGTAGTTGGCATTTTACGTGTTAGTTTATGAATGAGAAAATTGAAGTCCACAGAGGTTAGGCATATTTGTAAGCTTCTGGCCAAGGATTCTAATGTGGTTCTCTCTGGCTTCAATTTCAGATTCTGTGTGATTTGGGGGCATCTTCCCATTTTGCCATCTTTCCGTGAGCCAGACGCTAGCCTGGGCACTGGGGCTGCACCAATAAGTAAAAAACGGTTCCTGCCCTCAAGGAGCTCCAGAGCCAGTCAACATATATCGTCTTGTATTCTAGACTACTGGGATCTGATTAGGTTGCCTGAAACTGGCAGTTATTTAAGAAAAGATACTACAAAGAGGCTCACTGCTTGTTTACATGGTGGCACTGAGTGGGGATGTCCTGGGATAGAAAAAGCACTGCAACAAAGACCACAGATGGACTAACACCTGGCCCTCAGCTGGCCGATCTTCAAGCAGATTTTCGCAGCCAGTCACGAGGGTTGGGGCAGGTGGTGGCTTGGTGTTTGGTCTGGGGTAGTCACAGAGCAGGATGGGGAGGGACATGAGCCTGACCACAAAACTGATGGGCTGGCCCCTAGTCCACAGGCTTCCCTGGTGGCTCAGAGGGTAAAGAATCTGCCTGCAATGCAGGAGACCTGCGTTTGATCCCTGGGTTGAGAAGATCCCCTGGAGAAGGGAATGGCAACCCACTGCAGTATTCTTGCCTAGAAAATCCCGTAGACAGAAGAGCCTGGCGGTCTACAGTCCATGGGGTCGCAGGGTCAGACACAGCTGTCACTCGCTCACTCCCCAGTCCATGCCCTGCTATGCACGCACGTGGGCTGAGGTCAGTCACGGGCTCTGTCTGCACGTTGGGCTCTTCAGCTGCACGTGGGAGAGCGAGCAGAGCCAGGCCCCCGCGGCTCCGAAGCATCAGGATTCATTGGGATGGTGGGGTCCATTCTTGACTTTTTCTGGATGGTCTCAGCCGAGATATTCTCAAGTGAGAAGGAAAAAAAAAGCAGTAAATCTGGTGGCTCTCAAAGCTGAGACATTTCTTCTTCACCCTCCATACAACTCTGCTGAAAACTGTGCTGGTCAAGTAACTTTGATCCTTTTAGAAAATCTGTTGTCAGCTTGGGCAAAAGCAATTCTTAGAGTGGCTTTGCCTTCATTTTAATAGGACATCGATTCTTTCTTCTGCTTTTTCCCTGTGGCCTCAGTGTCCTCCCATTTCTGAGAAGTCGTCAGCATAGAGACTACATTCCCTAGTTGCCTGAGTCCTCTTCAAAGTCCAGTCCTTACAGTTTTTCTTCTTGCTGGCTGGGAAAATTCTTGAAAAGACACAGTCAATACTCTTTTGCCTGGAGTATACTTTCGACACATTTATTTTGGCTCATGTTGCTTGTCAAGCCCTCATAGAGTGCTGTGAACGAGAACGCTCCGTTTACCATTTGAATTTCTCCCTGTCTAGTTGGCAAACATTGTGTTTCCTCTGTAATCTGTCTGAAAAACAAACACTAGAGTTTACACTGGTCTTTGTATCACCCATCTGCCTACTCAGTGATCTATACAACTATGTAGGTGCTAGAAGCCTCTGTTGTGTGTGTGTGTAGGGAGAAACGCTCATTCATTCATTCATTCATTCATTCATACAGTTGATGTTTAGGGAGCACCAGCTGTGTGTCTGACTCAGTGCTAGGCATTGATTGAAAGCCCAGTGGAGGACTTCCCTGGTGGTCCAGTGGTTCAGAATCCTCCTTGCAATGCTGGGGATATGGGTTTGATCTGTGGTGAAGGAACTAAGATCTCACATGCCACTGGGCAACTGAGCCTATGGGCCACAAGTGCTGAGCCCACTCTTAGTTCCTGTGCTGCTATGAAAGATCCCACGCTATGCAACAAAGGTCCCACATGCAGCAACTAAGACCCAACACAGCCAAATAAATAAATAAAAAAAAGAAGAAAAAAGGCCAATGGTGAACAAAGGTAGATGTGATCCTGCCCATAGGAAGGTTATAGTCTATTGTTGGGAAAAAATGTTAGTCAAATAACAGCAACAAGAAAAAAATAATAGCAAAGTGCAAACACTGCTATGAAAGAGGAGGCATGGGACAGGAAAGCTTATAAAAGGAAACTGGCCTAGTGGGGGTATACAAGGAGTACAGCGGGGAGAGGAAAGTCATGTCCTCCTTGTGGACTATGATCCCTGACAGTTACCACAAGTATTTATGCCTTTGAATTTCTGAACCTAGCATAGCCTCAATGGTATTTCTAAGTTATTAACTTTTTGAGTTATTTAATGTTCTAGGCCAGGCTCTCAGGGCATAGAGACAAACGGTATAGCCTATGTGGAATCTAAAACACAAAGCAAAACAAATTGACAAGACTCATAGATACACAAAGCCGGAGGGGCATGTTGGAGAAGATAGGTGAAGGATATTAAGACGGACAAACCTCCAGTTATATCAATAAATAAGCCACAGGGATGTAATATACAGCATAAGGAATATGGTCAATAATACTGTAATAACTTTGTATGGGGACAGATGGTTACCAGACTTATTGTGATCATTTCATAGTGTATGCAAATGTCAAATCACCTGAAACTGGCATAATATGTCACATCAACCATGTTGCAATAAAGGAAAAAATAATTTAAAAAACCCAAGACACCGCCTAGGACCACCCCTGAAAGAAATTGTAAAACAAAGTGCTGAGTGTTGCAACAGCAAGCGTTGTGCACAAGATTGCAAGAGAGCCCAGAGGAGACAGAGACTGACTCTGCTTGAGGCTGGCCTGGCAGGGAGGGAAGAGAAGGGGCACTGAGGCAAAGCAAGACACGGAGGTGGGAGAGTGCAGGCTGTGTAGATGGACTGGTGTGAAGTCCAGTGGGGTCAAAGTGGAGAGGGGAGATGAGACTGGTAATATTTGGAAAGTCATTTTGGGGGCAAAAATTGAGGGGCCCAAATAGCTGCTCAAGAAGACCCACAGGTTAAAGTTGTATTTTCCACACTTCCAGTAATTCTAGAACTATGTTAAAATTGTTTAGCATAGATATGTTCTTCCAGCCATGATACGTTCAGTATTTTTATTTAGAAAATATTGTAAAACTTTAAAATACACTCCATAATAATTTGTATAATATCACAGTTTGGCTGTACTAGCTCAATGTTCTATAACACAATATACAATAAATACATGATTAAAAGAATAAATGCTTCTCTCGTGCCATATAAAATCATCTTGAATCCCAGCAGTGGTACTTGTATTCCATTTTGATGAAAACCATTGTACGACAACTCTACAGCAATTTCTTTCTCTCTTTCTTTTTTTTCTTGGTATTTTAAAAATAATTATTTTATTGAAGTTTAGTTGATTTATAATGTTGTGTTAGTTTCTGCTATACAACAAAGTGATTCAGTTATACAAATACATACATTCTCTTCCATATTCTTTTCCATTATGGTTTGTCACAGGATATTGAGTATAGTTTCCTGTATAACAGTAGGACCTTGATGTTTATAAGAGCAATTTAGATGTTAAAATCCAAAAGATTATTTATTTCTTCTGTCACTCATGTCTCTCATTTAATGGTTGAGCAGAATCTCTTCTGTCTAAATTGTTGATTTCTATGACTAGCAAGTAAGGGCCACTGCCTCCTTTGGAAGAAGCCCGTGGGCTTGGCTTCTCTTTTGATCTCATTTTTTCCCATTTCTGTGGTTCTGAAGTGGTGTTGGAGAAGACTCTTTCTTGAGAGTCCCTTGGACTGCAAGGAGATCCAACCAGTCCATCCTAAAGGAGATCAGTCCTGAGTGTTCATTGGAAGGACTGATGTTGAAGCTGAAACTCCAATACTTTGGCCACCTGATGTGAAGAATTGACTCATTTGAAAAGACCCTGATGCTGGGAAAGATTGAAGGCAGGAGGAGAAGGGGACGACAGAGAATGAGATGGTTGGATGGCATCACTGGCTCAATGGACATGAGTTTGAGTAAACTCCGGGAGTTGGTGATGGACAGGGAGGCCTGGCTTACTGCAGACCATGGAGTCTCAAAGAGTCGGACACGACTGAGACACTGAACTGAACTGAAGAGCATGCATTATCCAGCTAATGACAGCTGCCCACATAATCTACTCTTGTGTTCTCCAGCAATGCAACTTCCTGTGGTCAGTTTCCTGTTTAAAACATACAATGTTGTTTTTCTGCCCAGGAGCACCTGTACATAAAAGGAAGGCAATTAGCAATATTAAGCAGCTCATCTCTCAATCAATCCTCAAAACAACCCTGAAACAGAAGTAGTTAAAGCCTCATTTTACAAATGAGAAAACAGGTTCAGATGGATCCAAGTAACTGCCTGTCTCAAGGCTTAGTGGTCAGCCAGAGCTGGGCTTCGAAACCAGGAGAGGCTAGGGATACGGAGTCCAGGGCTTTCTCTTTGGCTTCAGAAACTGACTTGGGAGAACTTTGTTCCTCGTCCACTTAACAGATACGTGGTGAATGCCAGTTGTATACAGAGTGCTCTGATATGGAGGAGGATTCAGAGGAGATGAATGACATGGGCTGTGTTCTGGGGGAGTCAGAATTATAAATGATTATGTTTTTAACAATTAATTTTAAGTTAAAAATTGACTTTTTTGTGAACTACTACTGCACCTGGTAAAAAGGGTCCAAGGTTTTTCTGTTTTTTTTTAAATGAAAAACCTAAGACTAAAAGCAAAACCTTTTTCTAAGTACTAGAGCTATTTTCTAGATGAAACCATCACAAATACCTCTTTACTATTTTCACTTGGCTACTCGACAGAGACTTGGAAGTGACTCATGGTGGACGATAGATTTTCTTTTCCTTTATACGTTAATAACGTAGAAATCGAAAACCAAGTCCACAAAGAAAAAAAAAAAAAGGAAGTTGGCATGAGATACAGTTGCTATGAACAAACATCAGAGCTGCTGCTTAGCTTCCTGGCAGCCAGGAGAAAAAGAGAACATAGCTCTCATTATCATAGAGGAAGAAGCCCATTGTTATTTCTGGTCCTTAAGCCTCAAGTTCAGTTCTCACCTGGAAGCCCACCTAGGGACATTGAGAGACACAATAATTAATGTTTTTGGCAACAGCTTTCCCACAAATGCCAGTTCTTGTCTGCCATTTCTCGTGAAGGCCTTTAATTAAGGTTGAGAGCTTGAAGTCCAGGTCAACATCAGTGAGGGCTTGATTCACGTGGTTCAACAAGCTCTGTAACATGAAGCAGCACAGAATAGAGGGTCATTAGGGTTCCAGGTGAAGTCCTGCAGGAGTTCAGGGGACCGAGGGAGTGTCTACAAGTTGGATGGTGGAGAAAACCTTCACTGTAACAGAAAGCAGCACAGAATAGAGGGTCGTTAGGGTTCCAGGTGAAGTTCTGCAGGAGTTCAGGGGACCGTAGGAGGATCTACAAATTGGATGGTGGAGAAAACCTTCACTGTAACAGGAAGCAGCACAGAATAGAGGGGTTTTTAGGGCTCCAGGTGAAGTCCTGCAGGAGTTCAGGGGACCAAGGGAGTGTCTACAAGTTGGACGGTGGAGAAAACCTTCATGAGGCAGATCGTCTTTGCATGGGACTTGGAGAGCAAGAGTCGATGAGCAGAGGAGAGGGTGAAAGGGAAGAACATTCCAGGCTCAGGGAGCAAGGGCAGCTGGCACAAAGAAGTGAAAACGCTTGGCCTGTTTGGAGAATGTCAAGCTGTCGGGTGGACCAACAGAGAGTCTAAGAAGGCTTCCGTGAAAGAGGTTGTATTTGCCACTTGGACATTTTCTAGTTCTTCTGAGACAATTTTTGTTGTTGAGTTAGGCAAAAACGAATGAGAATCAGATGGCCACATTTTTCTCGAATCCACACGGGCTTAAAAAGCGAGGGGAAAAAGAACTTGACAGAATGTGTCTTGGCTTCTGCCAAACCTAAAGTATTTGAAACATCACACAAGACAGATCTCGAACCCAAACACATGCCTGGATTCGCCCACTTCTAATGGCAGCTGCGGCCGTTTCATAAAATGAATTGTCTTCGAGAGAATGGGGTCTGATGGAGGAGCGTCATTAAAGAGAATGACTGATGCGGGGGTGGTTGGCCAGTTGGCCCTTGAGAATGTACACATTTGCTGCGTTTGTGAAGAGAGAGGGGCCAGCGTGGTGTTGCCAACCAAGCTGTTAATCTGGCTCCCTTGTAGGACGACTAAAACGTGTATTATTTGACTTTATTGTGTTGCATGTAGAAAGAATTCAGCATTTCTTGTTTCTCTCCCTCTCTGTTCCAGTTTTATATTTCAGAGGGTAAAAATGAAAAGAAATATGTTTTGCATCAGTGTCTGTTCACACGAGTGGAGACCGAATGAGAGATGGTGGAAGCAGAGAAGTGAGATCACTAAACATACTGTTTATTATAATTTTAAATTTCTGGCTTGAGGATCATGGACAATTGCAGAGTGGAAGGAATCAGGAAGAGGGGTGAACTGACTTGTGCATCATCCACAGTTGGTCAGTTGTAAAGTTCAGACTCGAGCCTGGGCCTCTGATTCCTGGTCTTACATAGCCAACACGTTTTTGCCAGGCTTGGAACTGAGAATAAAAGTGAATTCTCTTGTATATTCTTTCCTTCCTCATTCCTTTGTTTCCTTTCTTTCTTTCTTCTTCCTTCCCTTCCTCTCTCTCCCTTCCCTCCATCCTTCTTTTCTTTCCTTTCTTGCTTTCTTCAAAAGAGACATTTAAAAAAATTATTTTATTCATCTATTGTTGACTTACAATGTTATGTTAATTTCTGCTATACAGCAAAGTGATTCAGTTATACATATGTGTACATTCTTTTTTCGTATTTTTTCCATCATGGTTTATCACAGGATACTAAATATAGTTCCCTGTGATATACATTAGGACCTTTTTTATCCATCCTATACATAATACACTTTGCATCTGCTAATCCCCAACTCCCAATCCTTCTCTCCCCACTCCTCTTTCCTTGGCAACCACAAGTCAAAACAGACTTTTTAAAAAAAGTTTTTATTTTATGTTGGACTATAGCTGATTAACATTGTTAGTCTCAGGTGTACAGCAAAGTGGTTCAGTTACACATATACATGTATCTATTCTTTTTCAAATTCTTTTCCCATTTAGGTTATTATAGAATATTGAACAGAGTTCCCTATGCTCTACAGTAGGTCCTTGTTGGTTATCTATTTTAAATCTAGCAGTGTGTACATGTCAGTCCCAAACTCCCAATCTATTCTTCTCCCCCACCGTCCCCCCTGGTAACCATAAATTCATTCTCTAAGTCTGTGAGTCTGTTTCAAAACATACTTTTCCTTTTTTCTTTTGAGAGCTCAGTGATGGTAACAGCATCCAAAGAGAGTTAAGGTGTATCCAACCTCATTCTGGAGAGACAGCCTTGGAATTGTGCTGATAGAATTTAGAAATAAAAAAAAAATAGTGATGGAACTGCGATAGGGATGGAAATAGGAGACTAGTGGAGGAGGCCTTCAGAAAAGAGCAAGCATTGCAAGGGCCTGAAAGCCCAAGAGAGAATTTGCTGGATGGACCTGGAGTAAGTGGGAAAAGGCAAGAGAAGCACAGTGGGTGTGGATGGATGAGTGAGCAGCTGGGATCCAGGACTCTGAGGCTTAGCAAGGCCAGAGCTGAATTTGGGGAGGGGATGGTGGTGTTGTTGGCAACAAGTGAGGGAGGAGAAGTGGGCAGGAGTCAGATGCCGGAGGGTCTTGCATTCCATATGAAGTAGGGTGTTTGGGCTTAATGATGTTTTCATGCCCATTGACTGCTCAGAGTCCTTCCCTCTGGAACAAAAATTCTTAGAGAGGAGACTGGCTTCTGTTTTCATATGTGTCTCTGTGTGTGTGCACTTGTGAATATTTTTAAGGTCTTTAATACAACCCAAATGACATGCTTGTTGCTGCTGCTGCTGCTAAGTCACTTCAGTCGTGCCCGACTCTGTGCGACCCCATAGACAGCAGCCCACCAGGCTCCCCCGTCCCTGGGATTCTCCAGGCAAGAACACTGGAGTGGGTTGCCATTTCCTTCTCCAATGCAGAAAAGTGAAAGTGAAGTCGCTCAATTGTGTCCGACTCTTCGCGACCCCATGGACTGCAGCCTATCAGGGTCCTCCGTCCATGGGATTTTCCAGGCAAGAGCACTGGAGTGAGGTGCCATTGCCTTCTCCAATACTTGTTGAGATGTATACTTTGTTTTTTAGCTTTAAAAAAATTATTTGTTTTTAATTGTAGGACAGTTGCTTTACAGTATTGTGTTGGTTTCTGCCATGTGTCTGCATGAATCAGCCATTGGTATACATTTGTCCCCTCTCTCTTGAACTTCCCTCCCACCCCATCTCACTGTCTAGGTGTACACTTCTGATTCGTGCACTGTTCTGTATGTAAGCTACACCTCAATAATCAAGGGGGAAAAAAGACATGCTGGGCAGAATCCTTAGCCAAGTTTTTAAACTACAAAATGTCAGCTCGAGGATGATGGTAAAGTGATTGGAATCCATAGCCTTCTCTTTCTCGTCCTGGGGCTCAGAGAGTGTGAGTCAAAGCAAACCTTGTGAAAATCTGTGGGTAAGCCTTAGGAAAACCTGCTCGCCGAAGCCCTCCTCTTGGGCATTCTAGATTCCTCCAGCTTAACCCTCTCTCGTATCTTCCCCTCAGATCCCCTTGTTCCTCGGTTTTGGTCTTGGGGACCCTATCACCTTTGGGTCTTCAGTGCAGGAACCTGGGAATTACCTTGGCTATTCCTTCTCTGTGAACCCTGTCTTACTTTATGTACCCTCTAAGTGTTTCTTTTCTTTCTTCTTCTTTTTTAAAATTGAAGTATAGTTGACTTATAATATTGTGTTACAATGTTTATTATATTACATACAACATTATAATAGTATATTAGCTGTGGGTGGTGGTGAAGGTTTAGACCTAAGTCGTGACCTACTCTTTTGCAACTGTAGCCCACCAGGCTCCTCTGTCCATGGGATTTCCCAGGCAAGAATACTGGAGTGGGTTGCCATTTCCTCCTCCAGGGGATATTACCCACCCAGGGATGGAACCCACATCTCCTGCACTGCTGGTAGATTCTTTACAGCTGAGCCACCAGGAATAACCCATATTAGGTGTGCAACATAATAATTGGATATTTTAATAGATCACACTCCATACCAAGTTATCATAAAGGATTGACTATACTAACCCACTCCAATGTTCTTGCCTGGAGAATCCCAGGGACGGCAGAGCCTCGTGGGCTGCCGTCTATGGGGTCGCACAGAGTCGGACACGACTGAAGCAACTTGGCAAAATATTTTGGTCATATGTCACTTTCTCTTCAACCCTAGGTTTGTTGATCAAGTTTTGGCCCTATTTCTCTCTCTCACTCTTCAACTTAGAAGAAAAAAATAAACCAAACTTAATATTTTCAGTTTATCCTCCGAATTTTTATTTTGCCACTTCATTTACCGGGATTATTGCAGTGGCTCCCTAAGTGGCCTCCCCGCCTCCAGCCTCAGCCCTTGGAGGCCAGGCCCCACACTGCTGTGCAGTGATTATTTCAGTGTGAAAATGACCTGCTGCTGCTCATCCATCACGTTCCCACACAGCAGTGTTCACCCCTCGCGAGACTGGCCATTATTTATGCTTCCAAGAGCCCTATCTCTTGCTGCTTCTGGCCTCAAATTTTATACTGATCACAATGACAGATCGTTGCTTCCAGAACCAAGATAAGGTGCTTTTTATTTGCTTGCTTACTTGATTGGCTCTCTTTTGTGTTTGCCTCTGTGTCTTTGCTCATACTGTTCCCTCCACAAGAGATGCCCTTCCCACCCATCACTTATTGCCTCAAGAAGGACTTTCCAAAGAAGGGTTCCTTTGGAATCAGCTCTTCATCCTCAGCATCTGACATGAAAACTGCACACTGTGGACATTCAATAAATATTTACTGGATGAGAGCGTCCTTGACTCACAAGCACAGTGCATGGTGCCCAATCACTCATTCATTCATTCACTCACTCATTCATTCATCTGCTGATTTTATTTTATCTTTGCAGAAAGTTCACCGACAGGGTGCTCTTCATATGACACACACAGATACAGTCCAATTACTTGTTGCAATATTATATCAATATTGTAAATAAATAGCAACTGTCCTTAGTATCCCCCACCCACTGTCCCCTGGTCCTTCCTGTGATCCAGCAACTAAAGGATTAACTCCAGGTGCCATGGGGGCCCCCTGGAACCCACTGCAGTCCTCTGGCCACAGGGGTTGTTAAATGCCTGGTGAACTCTGCCCAGAGGGGAGGCTTCACAGGCCCCATTTTACACCAAAACCCAGCCCCGCAGCAGGCATGGGATGGCTCTGCCTGGGCCTCTGGGTCTCTTCCCCAGGACACAGTCAAGCCTCCTCCTCCTGCCTCTCCTATTCTCTGTGATGTCAAGCACGTGGACTGACTGAACCCACTTGAGTTTTGACAATCTCCTCTGTGCACAGAGTGAGACTCGGGGTAGCCAAATGTCAGAGGCTTGAGAACAGCCTTCCAAGTTTGTCTAAGCTTAAAATATGATGCCAAACAATGGGGGTCTTTCTGTTCTTCTCTCGTGTAATTTCTGTGTGTGCCTGTGCATTGCACATTCAAAATCAGCCAGATAAAATTCAGTTCAGCTTGTTCAAACACAATGACATTCACATGGAGACACAGTGGGGCATTTCTGGCCAGAACATGTTATTACTTTCCTTAGGTTATAACTTTCTGTTGCCCTGTCTCTCACTATCCGAAAATAGAAAATCTTTTCCAGCTTGTATATCACTGAGAGTGGGGCAGCAGGAGATAGAAAGAGCCCAAGATTTATTGTTGTTTCTGGACATGGGATCCAAACTTTATACATAAATAAAAATATATTTCTAACAGCTAAGGTTTTGTGCTCCAAAGTTCATAGTCTCAGCCTGACCCTGTTGAACTTCTTGGGGTTTGAAGGACTTCACATCCACCTCCTCTCTGCCCAGCAACACTCCATTCCTGGTCCAATTGTCCACTGGGAAACCAGGAACTATTCAGAGGTTCCCCTGCCTCCAGCTCCTCCTCAAATGACCTCTGGTACGCCTTGGTGCCAGCTTGTCCTTCCAGAAGCCTTGGACACTTGAGAGGTCCAGGGCTATATAGAAATGACCACTGTCACTGTAGATTGGCCTGAGTCATGTCACAAAGCTATAGCAAGCCTACAAATATTGATTGAACATCTGCTGGGTGCCAGACACTAGTCTAGGAGAAAGGGATAATCTATATTTCCTCAAGGTTTTTGTTGTCGTTCAGTCCTTAAGTCATGTCCGACTCTTTGCGACCCCATGGACAGCAGCACACCAGGCCTCCCTGTCCTTTACTATCTGCCGGAGTTTGCTCAGACTCATGTCCACTGTGTCAGTGATGCCAGCCAACCATCTTATCCTGTGTCGCCCCCTTCTCCTGCCCTCAGTCTTTCCCAGTATCAGGGTCTTTTCCAATGAGTTGGCTCTTTGCTTCTCATGGGCAAAGTCTTGGAGCATCAGCTTCCGCATCAGTCCTCCAATGAATATTCAGGGTTGATTTCCTTTAGGATTGACTAGTTTGATATCCTTGCTTCCAAGGGACTCTCAAGAGTCTTCTACAGCACCACAGTTTGAAGGCATCAATTCTTCGGTACTCAGCCTTCTTTATGGCCAACTCTCACATCCGCAGCACTTTTTTTTTCCTTTTATTTTTTGACATCTTTAAAACTGGGGTAAGTGTTACAAGCAATGGCTCTTACAGTTGCTGTTGGACAGGTACTAGTCACAATGCAAGTGGTGATACCTTAACCAATTGATTTCATGTACAAATACATGTGATATGCACAGAAGTGATAAATGTTATCTACACTATTTCTAAGTAAGTTCAGAAGAATTCTTTCATGATGCATAAAATCCAAACCCAAGAAGCCAAGGTGTCAAGACGTAAGTGGTGCATTTTTTTCTTTCTTAATGGTACACAAAATAATGGTGAATTTAAAAATTTGTTGGCAGGCAAAACTTGATGAAACATGGTATAAGAGAAGATGATCTTTCTTTGTCAGCAGGGAGCTCGAGCTTTAGTTTAGATTAAAAAAATAGTACCAACAACCCAGGTGGTTTTAAACCAATGCAGCAGTAAGTGCTGTGATAGAGGAAAGCATAGGGTGCTGCAAGCAGACAGGAGAGAGAACCGACCAGACAGGAAGAGCAAAAAGAGCCTGGGTGCCAGCGTGCTAAGTCTTTTCAATCGTGTCTGACTCTGTGACCCTATGGACTGTAGCCCACCAGGCTTCTCTGTCCATGGGATTTTCCCAAGCAAGAATACTGGAATTGGTTGCCACTATCTACTCCAGGGGATCCTCCCAACCCAGAGATTGAACCCACACCTCTTACATCTCCTGCATTGACGGATGGGTTCGTTACCACTAGCGTCACCTGAAAAGCCCCAGAAAGAGCCTGGGAAGGCTTTAAAGGAAAGGTGGCATCGCAGCTAGAACTTGAAGGACCTCTGGCTGCTCATCAGGCAGAGAAGAGGAAGGGCATTCTAACCAGAGGGAGATGTGCAGAGGCACATCCCACTGGGTAAAGGATGAGTACTGTGTTTCTAGGTCAGGGGTAGAGAGTGAGGGCGCCTAGATGCAGCTAAAAGAGTTTGGAGCATCCTAGTTGTCTACAATGTGCCGATAGGCATGAGGATGAAAGCTGGGAGGCTGCAGAGACCCTGCTGAGAGTGCTCCCACAAAAGAGGGGTGAGTGTCAGGGAAGGGAGGGTGAGAGCGGAAGCCAGGAGCCTTGCTGGCTCTCAGAGGTTTTTGTCTCATTCAGTTCCTACAGCCACCCTTGGAGGTTGAAAGTATCATGCCCATTCTACAACTGAGTAAACTGAGGCTCAGTGGTTTGGTTCAAAAGTTGAGTGGTGAGATCAGGACAGTGCCAAGAGAAGGGCAGCTGACTGGCTGTCGAGCGGCCTCACCAAGTGGCACAGTCGTGGAGAGGACACTGTGACCCTGGGACCTAGTTCAGGAGCCTGGTTGTCTTAGAGACTGGATTAGTCCACCCACCAGGGCTGCTTCAACTCTGGGGGCTGGAGTCACGTTATATAAGCTCTGAGATACGGTTGTGTATTAGATCGTAAAACCCACTCCAGTGTTCTTGCCTGGGAAACCCCATGGACAGAGGAGTCTGGTGGGCTATAGCCCATGCGGTTGCAAAGAATTGGACATGACTGAGCAACAAAACAGCAGCAGCTGCAGCGTTGTATTATATTGGTTTATATCATGCCATACCGTACTGTACCATACTGTATCATACCATCCATACCACACCGTATTATATATCGATTTACAATGAAAAGTAGAAGTGTCACAGTGAGGACAACACCCTGGATGTCAGCAGTCTCTTGCCCTAGAAGACCTGTCTGTGGGAAGCCAGGGTATGACCAGAAAGTTACCTTGTGGGCAAGGAATTCAAGCAGCTTCATGACAGCCCCATGCATCCATCCTGCCATTGCGAGAGGAAGGGTAAAGACGCATTGGTGAGGCCCCCCTCCCCACTGAACTGCGCTGGGATCAACCTTTATATCTCACTAAGTCTTTGCCATCCTCTACCAGGCCTGAGACCACCCAGCTCCCCGGTTCCTTCTTGACCTCGTTTCCTGCTCTCCACTTGCAAAAAACTCCCTTCCAACCCTGGCCTCCTAGGAGCTCCTCCAGCACTCCTGGCATCCTCCCTGCTTGGATCTTCTGCATCTGCACTATCCTGTCTCCAGAATGCTCTTCCAGGCACCCAAATAGCAGTTTCTCAATTTAAGTTATTACTCAAGTACCTACTTCTCAGCGTAACTGGCCTTTAAAATACTGCGATCTTCCCTTCCCGCACCTGGAAATCTATTCCCCTTGCCGACCTCGTTCATCTGACATATCTTTTCTTTGTCTTGGTTATCTTTCTTATGGTCTCCCTAGAATGTCACAGCTGTCAGCTACACAAGAGCAGGACTCCAGTCTGCCTCCTTCACTCTGTGTCTGTGTTCTCACCTCTATACCTATACCTCTCAGCATTTGGCACCTGGTAAGGGCTTAGAAGCTATTTGTTGAATGAATGAATGAATGAATGACTCTACTTTTCCTGCACCTGCAGGCTGACACTTCCTTGGTGGCTCAGATGGTAAAGAATCTGCCTGCAATGCAGGAGACCAGGGTTTGACCCCTGAGTTGGGAAGATCCCCTGGAGAAGGGAATGGCAGCCCACTCCAGAATTCTTGCCTGTGAAATCCCATGGACAGAAGAGCCAGATGGGCTAGAGACCTTGGGGTCCCAAAGAGTCAGAGATGACTGGGCAACTAACACTTTGACTTTGAGGCTGACATGCCTTCCTTTCCTGCCTCCAGCCTCTTCTGAGGGGCAGGTCCCTTCCTTTATCCTAAATCCAGTTCAGCTTTGCTCTGGAAGAGTCATCCTGTCTCTGTCCAGATTTGCATATCTTTGTCCCAGTGCTTTAGGGCATCTCACTGTCAGCTCTAACTACAGTCCTGGGACTGGGCTGCATGAGTGGATAGCTGCCCTCTGGCACTCATACAGCCCTTCCCACCTAGGGCTCTGGAAGTGGGTATTGAGAGGTCAAGATGACTATGAGTTCTTCAAAGAAGGTGGGGGAGATGGGGAAGAAAGAGGAGAGCTGAATAATATGGAGCTGGGCTGGGTGAGAAATTCAGGAGCAGCAGAGGAGGGTCATTTGGGGAGTGCCAAGTCCATGATATCCATTTCTGTGAAGGCCAAGCCCACTTAGAAGAATGAATTCCCATAGAGCACTGAAGCTGGTGTGGTTTGTGAGGGCAGGACTGGTTGGGCCCCATGGCCCCTCTAGGAAGGGTTAGGGGACCCACTGAGATGGCTACACCCAGGCTGCAGGCTTCCCCATATAGAAGGGACTCACTGCCTCCAGAGAACCTTCTATACTCTGAGCAGCAGAAGGGCCAGTCTGAGACATCTGAGGCTCCCTGCATCATCGAGATCTCTTAACACGTGGCTTATCTTTCTGTGTCTCAACCAGACAAGATCTCTGGGGACAGGAAACTGCCATTTGCATTCTGCCCTCTATTTTTGTAAAGACTTTTTTTTCAGAGTAATTTTATTGTTGTTTTCTAGTCACTAAGTTATGTCCAACTCTGCAACCCCATGGACTGTAGCCCACAGTTCCTCTGTCCATGGAATATCCCAGGAGAGAATACTGGAGTGGGTTGCCATTTCCTCTTCCAGGGGATCTTCAAGACCCAGGGATCGAACCTACATTTCCCACATTGGCAGGCAGATTCTTTACTGCTGAGCCACCAGGGAAGCCACAGAAAAATTGAGGGTAAGGTACAGAGATTTCCCGTATACTTCTTATATGCATAGCCTGCTTCATTATCAACACCCAGGGGTACATTTGTTACAATGGATGAACCAATATTCACCCATCATAATCACACAAAGTCCATAGTTGACTTTAGAGTTCACCCTTGGAATTGCACATTCTGTGAGTTTGAATATATGTGGAATGACATACATAATGACGTGTATCCATCATTATGATATCATACAGAGTGTTTTCATTGCCCTGAAAATCCTCTGTGCTCCAACTGTTCATCCCTCCACCCCTCCCCAACCCCTGGTAACTGCTGATTCCTTTTCTGTATCTCCACGGTTTTGCCTTTTCCAGAATGTCATACAGTTGGAGTCATACAGTATGTAGATTTCAGATTGGCTTCTTTTGCATAGTAATATGTATTTAGGTTTTCTCCATGCTTTCTCATGGCTTGATAGCTTATTAATTTTCAGCACTGAATAATAATTTTAATAATGGTAATAATAATTTTCAGCACTCCATTGTTTGGATGTACCACAGTTTTTTAATCCATTGTTAATCTGCTCACATATTTTTTAAATTGTAGTAAAATATGTATATAATGGACTTCCCTGGTGGCTCAGATAGTAACCCTGGTGGCTCAGAGGTAAAGCCTTTGCCTGCAACGCAGGAGAGCTGGGTTTGATCCCTGGATCAGGAAGATCCCATGGAGAAGGAAATGGCAACCCACTCCAGTACTCTTACCTGGAAAATTCTGTGGGCTACAATCCATGCGGTCACAAAGAGTCGGACACGACCGAGTGACTTCACTTTCACTTTTCCTTGGTGGCTCAGATGGTAAAGGATCTGCCTACAATGCAGGAGACCTGGGTTTGATCCCTGGTTGGGAAGATCCCCTGGAGGAAGCCATGGCAACCCACTCCAGTATTCTGCCTGGACAGAGAAGCCTGGTGGGTTTCAGTCCATAGGATTTCAGAGTCGGACATGCCTGAGAACTAAGCATAGCACAGCATATATATAACACAAAGCTTCCATTTTAACCACTCTTTAAAGGATGTTGTGGGTGTTTATTTACTGATGTCAAACTATGTTAACCATTTCTAAGTGAGCAGTTCAAGAGCATTAAGTCCACCCACCTTGTTGTGAAACCATCACCTTCCATCTCCATGTCTTTCTCATCTTCTTAGACTGAAACTTTGTACCCATTAAACACTAACTCCCCATCCTCCCCTTTCCTCTGCTGCTGCTGCTGCTGCTAAGTTGCTTCATTCCCCTCTTCTCTGCTGCTGCTGCTGCTGCTAAGTCGCTTCAGTCGTGTCTGACTCTGTGTGACCCCACAGACGGCAGCCCACCAGGCTCCACCGTCCCTGGGATTCTCCAGGCAAGAATACTGGAGTAGGTTGCCATTTCCTTCTCCAATGCATGAAAGTGAAAAGTGAAAGTGAAGTCACTCAGTTGTGTCTGACTCTTAGCGACCCCATGTACTGCAGCCTACCAGGCTCCTCTGTCTTCTCAGCCCTTGGTAACTTCTTTCTACGTCTATGAATTTGACTACTCTAGGTGCCCCACGTAAGTGAAATCATATAATATTTGTCTTCTTGCATTAGGATTATTCCATGGAGCCTGCTGTCTTCATAAAGATTCATCTTTATTACAGCATGTGTCAGAATTTCATTCTTTTTTGTAAATCTATCAGTCCATTGTATGTATATAGCATATTTCATTTATCTGTCATCTATCTATGGACACTGCTGTTGCTTTCCCATTTGCCTGTGAGTTAGTTCATGTCAAGAATATTGGATAGGTGTTCATGAGCAGTTAATGAATGAAACTCGAATGGTAACTTGAGAAGGTCTGGGATGGGAGAGAGTTGAAGAAAGTCACTCCTGCCTTGAAGAAGTGGGTGCTGTCCAGGAAGGCTGCTGTTGCTTTGGAGCAGGGGGATGCTGATGGGGGAATGTACACAGGTGCTGAGACCTTCATTACCTCCCATGTCAGTGGCTGTTGTCTCTTGTTTCTAGTGATTAGCAGTCACATTGCCAACATTCCAAAGACCTGTAGATCTGTTTTAAGGGACAACAAGAAAGTGAGGAATGGGATGAGTCTATCCAATTTTTATCCTGCTCCAAGAAGATGAGGAGCTTCAAGGGCAAGGGCAAGAAGTTAGCATTGACTGAGCACTTTTGGGAGCCAGGCATTGTGCACGCCCTCATCAGTTTGTTTTCATAGATTCCTCCCAAGAAACCTATGAAATCAGGCTGATCTCCCCTTCCGGATGCTCCTGGAAATCCAGCCAGGGTCAGAGCTGGCCCAAGGTCACACAGCTCTCAGTGCTGGACTTGGGCTGTTGCTGTATTCTGTGCTCTTATCTCCAAACCTCGTTGTCTCCAGGTGGTCTGAGCCGCAGCTATGGTTGGCATTGGGAAAACCCATGGAGCTGGTGTGAGATCGGTCAGGATGGGTTCTTGGACATTGTGGCCCCAGAGTGAGCCAGATGGCTTCTGTGGCCCTTCGACCAGAGTCTCTGAGCTCAGTCTTGGTAGCTTCTGGAAGATCCAGAGAGGCCAGTGGGTCTGGGTTCCTAATTATCATTAACTGAGTACTCCTTGCCTATCTCAGGAGGTCCCTAGATGGTAGGAAAAGCCAAGGGTCAATTAGAAGTTGACTTGTCCTAGAAGAACCTATATCCTACTCCTTCATCCTGTATCCTCTTCCCAGTGCTCCTCCCTGGGTCCTCCCCTCAGGCATCAAGAAATGAGGAGTCATTCTGGTTGGTATTCTCATCCTGGAACCTGCCAATTCCTAGCCATATGTCCATGGAGAAGCTATTTATCCTTTATGTGTTTTAATTTCCCCTTCTCTAAAATGGGGATAATTATGGTACCCACCTTATAGTGTCCTGTGGTATTTAAAGGAATTAATAAGTATAAAGTGTTTATCATGGTGTCTGCATGCTCTGGCTCAATAAATGTTAGCTTTCATTACTAGTAGTCCCTTCTCCATCTGGAGTGCCCTTCCTGTCATTTCTACTGCAGACCCAGCTCTTATGCAAACTCCTCCAAGAAGTCTTTCCTGATTCTGGTCAGAGGGATAAAGTGCTCCAAAGACCCCAACGTGCTTTTCACCTTTTTACTTGATGTTGTTGTTGTTGTTCTTGTTCATTTGCTAAGCTTTGTCCAACTGTTTACGACCCCAAGGACTGCAGCACGCCAGGCTTCCCTGTCCTTTACCATCTCCCGGAGCTTGCTTAAACTCATGTCCACTGAGCTAGTGATGCCATCCAACCATCTCGTCCTCTGTCGTCCCCTTTTCCTTCTGCCTTCAATCTTCCCCAGCATCAGAGTCTGTTCCAATGAGTCATTTCTTCGCATCCGGTGGCCAAATATTGGAGCTTCAGCTTCAGCATCAGTCCATCCAATGAATATTCACAACTGATTTCCTTTAGGATTGTTGCGTTTGATCTCCTTGCAGTTCAAGGGACTCTCAAGAGTCTTCTGCAACACCACAGTTCAAAAGCATCAATTCTTCAGCACTCAGACTTCTTTATGGTCCAACTCTAACAATGATACATGACTACTGGAAAAAACACAACCTTGACTATACAGACCTTTGTCAGCAAAGTGATGTCTCTGCTTTTTAATATGCTGTCTAGGTTGGTCATAGCTTTTCTTCCAAGGAGCAAGCATCTTTTAATTTCATGGCTGCAGTCACCATCTGCAGTGACTTTGAAGCCCAAGAAAATAATATCTTTCACCATTTCCACTTTTCCCCCTTCTATTTGCCATGACGTGATGGGACTAGATGCCATGATCTTCGTTTTTTGACTGTTATTTATTGCATGAATTTTCTCCCTTGATGATTTGCAAGCTTCTTTGGGCTGGGATGACATGCAGTCTGTGTAGCACCAAGCATGTTTCCCCTTCTATCTGAGGCCACGTGGAGGTTACATGGAGGTTACTGTACAGAGTGAGGAGACCAAGACTCAGCAGAGATCTCCATGTGCAATTGGCTCAGACACATCCTGTTGTGGGCTCCAGGTTTTCCATCTGTACGATGAAGACTCTAGATAGATTCCTTCCGAAGTCCTTCCAGGCATGACCATTTTGTAAATAAATAGAAGGCACTAAATCTTTCAGAAAGTAATTTCTCCCATCTGTCAAGCTGGACTTCCCAGCTTCCAAAATTCCAGCTCAATATCCATGTGTTCTTCATTGAGTTTAGAGCTTGAGTCCTGGGGTTAGAGAGACTTGGGTTGAATCTTGGTTCTTAGTTATGGCAACTGCATGCAAGTTACCTCCTCACTTCAAGGAAACTCCCTTTCCTCTTCTTGACCTTGGGGATGATAATGACAACCTTAGATATATTACAGAGTATTATATGAAATAATTGTTAAAGGTCTGCCTATGATGGAGTCAATCAACTATAGCTATTATCTCATTCTCTGAAAAATATGAGAAGGAAAGACAAACTCCACTTCTGACCAAAACTTTACCTAAACTAATTAGCAGTTATGTTTAAAAGTGGGGTGAGGGTGGCGGAATACAGTGTTGGTGTTAGTCCCTCAGCTATGTCCAACTCTTTGTGACCCCATGGACTGTAGCCCACCAAGCTCCTCTGTCCATGGAATTCTCCAGGCAAGAATATTGGAATGGGTTGCCATTTCCTTCTCCAGGGGATCTTCTCAACCTAGGGATCAAACCCAGACCTCTTGCATTGCAGGTGGATTCTTTACCATCAGAGCCACCAGGGAAGCCCCAATACATGGCAACATTAATTAATATGCTAGTCCTTTGTTTGTAAGCTTTGTTGCATAGGTATGCCTTAAAGAATAGAGGCTCCATAAAGAAAACATCTTCTAGACCAGTGCCTTCAACCATTTGACCTGAAAACCTTCCATCGGCTTGCCAGTTCCACCTACTCCTCTAACTGCTCTGCTCAGGCTCAGACCCAGCCCAAGGGAGGACTAATGTGTTGTTCCACTAGATGGTCACGACTTTCCTTAAAAATTAACTGATAACAATGTTGATTCCACGAGTTTATTCTGTGCCAGTCACCAACCTAAGAGCTGCACATAACTTAGTTCCTTAAAACCCTCCTCCATGTGCTCTGCAATAGGTGTTGCTATGATCCCCACTTCTCAGGGGTTAACTGAAGACCAGGAATATGAAGACACTTGCTTGAGATCACAAGGCTGGTGTAAGTGGTGAAGTCAGGATTTAAACACAGTAACCTGATTCCAGATTCTTCAAGATTAGCTACCAGGATTAATTATTCCCTCCCTTGACGGTTGCTGAAGCTTACAGATGTGGAAAGACAGCTAGATGAAGTGAATATAGGGGACCAGAGGGAGGCAACGAGGGCAGTCAGTCCTCACTCCTCACCTTCCCCCCTGCGCTTGTTGTAATTCCAGCACTTGCCTGTTCTACACTGTTTGCTGCAACTGAGCCTCCTACTAGTCCACATCTCCACTCTGGTGGCTTGGGGTCAATCTGCCACCTGGAAGGCCAGGGAGATTCTTCTGATAGTGATTCTTACTATTCAACAGCATTACCCAAAAAACAGACAAATGAATAGGTCAAGTATGCATCCTTCAATAAATGGTGCTGGAACTACTGGCTGCCATTCTGGAAAAAAAGAATGTATACACAAACACACACACAACTGGAGCCTTAACTTACGCAAAATGAACTCCAAGTGATTCAAATATTTAAAGATAACAAATGTAACCATATTGGAAAAATGTATAACCATTTTTATAATTTTCAAATGGAAAGAGAATTCCTAAATACTTTGCAAAAATACAAAGATTATAACAGATAGATTTTTTCTTAAAGTATATAAGCATTTAAAATTCATTTGTACAAGAACAAACCCTATAAATAAAAGGAGGAAACACCAAATATTGGGGAAAATATCCACAGTATATGTACAATATGTAACAAGTGAAAAGTTCATATCCTTGCTACATAGAGCCCTCTTTCAGAATTATAAGAAAAATTTAATGACAGCATGGACAAAATATGTGAACTTCTAATTACAAAAGAAGAAATAAAAATGACCAATAAACAGATTTTGAAAGTTCAGCTTTTTTAGTGATCAAAGAGCTAAATGAAACAAAATACTGTTTTTCACCTAGCACATTGATAAATGGGGCATGTGTCTGCCTCTTGTGGGAGTGAAAGTGGATCCAACCTTTCAGGAGGGTGATTTTGCAACTTGAACCTGTAGAGAATTAAAAATGAGCATAACTTTGAATTCTAGGAATTCATTTTGAGGACGTATTGAAGAGGCATCAGAAAGCTTTGGGTCTTTGGATGAGATAAGAATTACACGTTGTTTGTAGTATGTGCCTGTTTGTTTCAGGAGCTCATGAGGGAGGCCACCCTGGTCTGAAATGGATCTTACTTCTAACGTCTGCACGGGCTCTAGCAAAGGATCTATTGGAAAATACGGTTCAGGGAGTGTGTGAAGCCTGGGTCAATGCACAGAATGAAGAAAAGGCATAAATAGAGGTTTGTACGTGCTTTCCAACCACCACCCGCTCACTCCAGTCCACTCTCCTGGGGCCTGGGGAGAGGGAAAAATTGGGGCCCGATCCTGATAAAAATTCAGTGGACAGACCAGTATTTGCTCCTTAACCTCAGTGGTGTAGGAGAGCTTGGTTACTACTCCACATTCTCGCCAACACCAGGTATCACGTGGCTTTCAATTTTAGCAGTTTTCCTGAGTCCAGAGATGTCTCTTGAGGGTTTTAATTTGCATTTACCTTATGCACCTTTTCATATGTTTATTAGCCATTTGGCCATAGTGTGTGTATGTGTTTAAGCGGCCATTCAAGTTTTTCCTTTTCCTCCTTCTCCTTCTGCACACTTTTTTATTGGTTCTCTTTTACGATTGACATATAGGAGTTCAGTATACATTCTGTTTACAAGTCCTTTGTTGGGTCTATGTTTGCAAACATCTTTTCTTAATCAGTGCTGTGTTTTCAATTCCTAATGGTATCTTTTGAGGAACCATTCTTATTTTTGAAGTAGTCCAGTGTATCAAATTTTTCCTGTATGATGAGAACTTTTTATGTCCTATTTATAAGAAATTTTTACCTACTTCAGGTCTTCCAGTCATATTCATATTCTAGTGAATTTTATACATAATTTTTTTTTTTTTTACAAAACCTTACTGTTTTCCTTTTAATGTTTAGATCTACAATCCATCTGGAATTGATTTTTACGTGTGGTTAAGCTTTTTTTTTTTATGTGTTTATCCAATTGATCTGGCACCATTTATTGAAAACATCACTATGTCTTTTCTACATGGCTATGTTACCTGTATCATAAATCAAGTAACATTTATGCTTGCATCTGTATCTGAATTCTCTCTTCCAAGCCACTGGCCTATTTGTGCCCAAACCACCCTGTCTTAATTCCTGTAGTTTTATAATATGTCATAGTATAAGACCTCTAGCTTTGTCCGAGATTGTCTTGAATATTTTTGGCCTTTTGTATTTCCATATAAATTTCAGAAGCAGCTTTTCAGTTTCCACAACCACCTCAAAAACTTAAAAACTGTTTGGCAGCAACCACCAAAGCTGAACAATAGGACTCCTAGGTAAATGGTTAACAGAAAGAAATATCCAAGAATGTTCATAGTAACTCTATTCATAAGAGCTCCAAATTAGAAAAAAGCTAAGTGTCCATCCGCAGTAGAATGGATAAATATATAACTGCACAGCCACAGTGGAATGCTGGCCAGCAAATGGGGATAAATTAACCAGCACGCTACAAAACAGTGAGGTTAAATCTCGCAAGCATGATGTTTAATATAATAAGCCCAAACCAAGAGGGCTCACACTGTGATTCTATTTATACAAAGTTCAAAACAACAACGACAACAACAAACAAGCAAAGTTACTGTAGGGCCTTAGAAGTCCGGAAAGTCTTGTCTTTGCTGGAGGAAGGGCCTTCATGCAGGCCTTCTGGGGCTGGTGGGGGAGGGAGGGGTGGAGGTGGAGGGGGTGGGGAGCGCTGGATGTATTTTCTTTCTCTTTGCAAACATTGAAACACTTATGGTCCTGGGCCTTTTCATATGCATCTTATATTTCAATAAAAAGTTTCTTTAGAAATTGATTCAATTCAAGAACAATGTATACTAAAGTCGTGCTGTGTGCGGGAAACCTGATCCTGCCAGCATTGGGGGTAAATATCAGGACAAATATAAATACAATGTGGTTACTGCCCTGAGGGGAGTTCAGGGCTTGGGGGTGGTGGTGGTGATTAAGAGTTGGAGGTACAAGCCTCTATTTTACAGAACATTATGGAAGCAAAAGGACCACTCTTTTAGCTTTGCCTGGAGGGGTGGAGGAAGTTATGTTGGTTATTGAGTGCTAAGTAGGATTTCAACTACTGTAGTCAAGGGGCCAGTAGTGTTTTTGAGGCCAGGAAATACAAACATATGAAACTAATGTGGCAAATTGTATTTTTAATTTGAATCAAGGTTAAAGTTTAATTTTAAGGCCTGACTAATTTCCTTGGAACTCTGGAGTAGTAGGTATGTTGTAATCGGGATGGCTAATACTAAAAACAAAAAACAAAAAATGACTCTTAAAATCTCTAATATGAGGGAATTGATACATGGATGCTTTTATCCTCTATTCTTGAGTAGACTGAACAAGTTACCAACCAATCTCATTGGTTAGATGTGGCTTCACCAATGAAGTAGTGAAATGTAATTGTATCTGTTAAGGAAACAAAAGCACTCCAACCCCCCCTCCCTCCCCGCCCCCCCCCCAAAAAAAAACAGTCAAATTTCTCTGGTTAGTAAGCAGCTGCCAAAGTAGGCAATAACTTGTAGGTTAAGGTAGGGGAACTGCTGGATACTATGAAGCAACCAAGGAGAAGGAGATGGAATTTTCTGTCTAATCGTTGGCAATTTGAGGAAGTCCCAAAGGACCAAATGTTCTGAAAGAAATTTTGTGTGGTAAGAAATATCCCCATATTAAACCTCTCAGCTAATTCAGGCCTTCTGGAACCCCCTGGCTTCGGGAAGGGTAGTTTGCTTGCCTCCTCAGCAGTATAAACCAACTCGATTCCACCAAATGTGGGTGAGAGCCAGGTAGGAGAGGACTCGGTTCCTTGTACAACAGGACTGGTTCCAAGCAGTCTCCAAGATACTTTGTTGCGAAGTACCCCAGCCCTGGGGAAAAAGTATATAATGGAAAGGAGTCTAGGGGTGGACAGATAAGGGTTGCAGCCCTGCTCCGCCATTTGCAGGCTCCATGACCTTGAGGATATCGCATTGCAACTTCCCGTTGCCTCAGTTTCTCTTTCTGAAACATGAGGGTCATAGCAGACACCTGAAATCCCATAGACCTTGTGAGAATGAACTTGAATGTTTTTAAGTCCCTTAGCACAGAGTCTGGCACCCAACAGGCCTTCACTCAGTCACCATAATATTATTATTTTCGCAATGCTTTCTGGCTGATGTCATGCTGGATAATAAACGCAGCATTGAGCATCTCCTTTCTAGGTCACCGTGTCCACAGTTAGGGTTCATACTGTGATTCCATTTATATGAAGTTCAAAAAACAAACCCAGCTAATGTGCACTGTGAGAAGTCAGGAAAGTCCTGTCATTTGGGGAGGACGGGTCATGGTGCAGGCCTTCTGAGCACACCCTCATTCACTTTGGAGATTAGGTATATCTATTCATGAGCCAAATCACAGGTTCACTTGGAGCTGGGCTTGGTCTGCAGGCAAACAATGGGAAATCGGCCATTAGGCCAGGAGTAGAATTGGACCTACTGGTCCTAGCCTTGAAAACTCAAATAGTATGTTTTGAACTTTAAAAAAACAAAACAAAACAGTAACCCACAGTGTGAAACACATTTTGTTTTGATCTCAGTGTAAGCATGTCGATAGATGAAATCAAAGTTCTACAAGACAATACTTACCTATTAATTGCAGTGCATTCAGTTATTTTATATTCTAAACTCTTCTATTTCCCTTTCAAAAAAAAATGTTGGTTGTAACCCACTCTGTTGATTTTATTGCTTATCATTGGATTAAAACTTGTAGTTGGAAAAACACCGCTGGTCGCTCTGATTACAAATGAGGAAACTGAGGTACAGAGAGGGGAAGGGTAGTTGCTTAAGAAAAGTGGTGGGTGAAACAGAACTGAAGTCAGGTGTGTAGACTCCCGAGTTCTTTCCAAAAACCATTGCACCAGGTGTGTACTCGCAAGACGAGAGAGACTGGGAGAGACTTTTTTTCTTTCTTTCTTTTTTTGTTTAATGATTAAAAAGATCCACAAAGACCCTTAGGTACAGCCTTTTCAGGAGCAGGCCTGTTGCTAAAGGAGGTGCCGGGATATTTTTCTCCTGGAGCACAGCGCCCCGCCTTCACCTGTTATGTCTAAGCAGCAGCCCCTAGAACTGCCCAGGCTGTGGTCAGAAGAACTGGCCGTTCTCTCCGAGGAACTGAGTGGTTCGAGATCTTGTCCTGCTTTGTGCCAATAGCAGGAAGCAGTTTGTCAGTCTGCCCCCCAGGCCTGCCACTGTTGGCAGAGCTGGAGAAGGATGTCAGAACTTGTAGGACAATCTGCAATGACTGCAAGGACGACCGAGGTTCTCAAGGGCTGTTTTTCTTGTGGATTTGCCTACTGATGGCACTTGTACCTCTACGAGAATGAAGAGCCTGGACTGAGCTTTAGATGGAGCTTCTGAATCTTTCCTTGGTGTTCCAGGATGAGTAAGGGCTGTTTTAGTACTCTCTCCTCATTCTGCTTTGTTAGTTATTCCCATTCTAGTCCTATCACCCTATGAGATGTACACTCTGAATCTTGTTCTTCCTGCTACAGAACTTGGCCCAGTAAATGTGGGTTGAATCAAAGTAAGCTTGTGCTATTTCCCAAGAATTTGTTTCCCTTGAGCCATATTTTGTCTTTTGTTGTTTTTTTTTTTTTTTAATTCAAGGAAGGACACGGACTTTTGGCCTGGTATCCACGGCTGCACCAAAGCCCAGACATCAGATCTATGTGGCTGTGTCTAACCAGCAGATTTCTGTCCAAAGTTACACAAAGCTGATGTTGCTGAAACTTACAGGTTATGACCAGAACCTCTGTGCCAATTGCTACCTATACCTTGGCCTTGGCTGCCATCTGCTCTTTGGCTAAAATGCCTGAATTTCTGCCCAGGTATGTGTGCATGTCAGTCAGCTGGGAGGTGGGGCATTGCTTATCTATCCCTTACTCATCCCCTCATCATTAGCAATTGACACGTGTTCATTTGTTCATTTATTCTTAAATACTGAGTGAGTGCCTTGCCAGTGTTCCATTGCTGGAGATACAGTGGCCAAGTGAGACCGATAAGGTCCTTGATCTGATGGTGTTTATATTCTAGAGAAAGAAAGGCACGTAATAAACATGTAAACAAATGAGATAATTCTAGATAGTGTACAAGTGTTACGAAGAAAAGAAAAAGGAATAATGAGATAGAATGATCCGGGCTGGGCTCTGGAGGGAGATAATGTTGATCAGAGACCTGAACAGCAAACAGAGGATCTGGCCTGGATGAAAGGAGCCTGGGAGAGACTCAGCTGCTGATCAGCTTGTGATGCTGGTGGAGGTGCACATGGGGGAGAAAGGAGAGAGCCCAGTCCTCGAGTACCTTCTGTGTTCAAGAAGGTGCTCTGAGGCCCCGATGGATGCTTTCCCAAATGCACTGGGACTCAAATATTTTAACACTTTCTAACTTTTCTCCCTGCAAAGTGTAGATTTCTGTCTCCATCTACTTAAGACTTATGATCTTGAAGGCATCTTCAGAGTCAACTGCCACATCATTTCAGGGTAAGGTTTGTTTTTTCTTTTTAAATTAAAAAAAAAAGAATATATATAGGGTCTTCCCTGGTGGCTCAGTGGTAAAGAATCCACCTGCTGATGCAGGAGGCAAGGGTTTCGAGCCTTGATCCAGGAAGATCTCACATGCTAAGGAACAACTAAGCCCGCACTCTGCAATTATTGAGCCTGTGCTCTTGAGCCCAGGAGCCACAGCTCCTGAAGCCCGTATGCCCTAGCGCCTGTGCTCTGCAACAAGAGAAACCACCACGATGAGAAGCCTGTGTGCCACCACTCAAGAGTAGCCCCCATTCACTGCAACCAGGGAAAAGCCCATGCAGCAACGAAGACCCAGCACAGCCAAAAATAAATAAATACAATTATTTTAAAATATATATATATGTATGTTTACTGGCTTCCCAGGTAGCGCAGTAGTAAAGAATCCACCTGCCAATTCAGGAGACACAGGAGACGTGAGTTCGATCCCTAGGTCAAGAAGATCCCCTGGGGGAGGAAATGGCAACCCACTCCAGTATTCTTGCCTGAAAAGTTCCATGGACAGAGAAGCCTGGTGGGCTACAGCCCATTGAGTCAGAAAGAGTAAGACATAACCGAGCAACTGAGCATACCACATTATATATATTAATACATATATATATACACATATCTGTGTATATATGTCAAAACTGTATTCTTTTGTAAACAACATTATGACAAGAACAAGAAAAAAGGAAAAAAAAAATCACTCCACATTTCTCCATCATTACAAGCAAGACTATTTGTTTACGGGGTAAGGGTTAGTTGCTCAGTCGTGTCTGACTCTTTGTGACCCCATGAACTGTAGCCCGCCAGGCTCCTCGATCCATGGGATTCTCCAGGCAAGAATACTAGAGTGGTTTGCCATTTCCTCCTCCGGTGGGGCGGGGCGGGGGTGGGGTGCGGATCTTCCTGACCCAGGGATGGAACCTGGGTCTCCCACATTGCAGGCAGATTCCTTACCATCTGCGCCATCAGGGAAGACCAATATGATGGTTCAATTCTTGCCAATATGTATACTGTTTATATATTTCATTAGGTGAGAGTGAGCCACAGTATGGGACAAGATATAAATAATTTACCAGTTAATAGTCTGTCTTCCTTTCTCCAACCCAACTACCAACTGAAACTAACTATTGCAGGGAACCAGACATTGTGTGAATTGTTTAAAGTGCATAATCTTGAATAATCATCATGACAATCCTGTGAGGTAAGTGCTATTATTATTCTCACTTTACAGAGGAGAAACCCAAAGCTCAGAAAGATTAAATAAATTGCCTAAGATTATGCAAATTGTCACCACTAGTGACAGACAGGATTCAAGCCTAAAATCTCAAAGCTACTGTTTTCTTGACCCATATCCATGCTCCTTCCCTGCAGCTCCATCCATTATAGGGAGACTTACTCCAAATCAGGTTCTTTGAAAAGAACTTCTGCTTCTGCCTAGTGGGGTTTCCTTCATATTCATCCCACACACTTACTGTAAATATGCTGATCGTTAACATGCAGAAGACTCTGTAGATAGTTAAATGTTTACCAGCATTTTTTCAAATATATGATCTCACTTAATGCTCTGACATGTGGCAAGGGCTCTCTCAGTATATCCAGTTGACAGATGAGATGAGGCAGAGTGCTGAAGTAACCACCCCAAGGTCATCCATACTTCAGGAGACTTGCGCTGCCCGGCCAGGAGGTCGAGGGTGGGCGGGGATGGTCCTTGGCTCAAAGTAGATAGTGAAGTTCTTTCTTGCTTGTTTGTGAATCTTCCTGGGGAGGGGAGGTAGGAATATGTGTTCTCGATTTGCTTCTGTATAAAGAAAAAAGAAGACAGCGCTAAGTCGTGTCCGACTCTTGCGACCCCATGGACTATATATAGCCTGCCAGGCTCCTCTGTCTATGGGATTTTCCAGGCAAGAATACTGGAGTAGGTTGCCATTTCCTTCTCCAGGGGATCTTCCCAACCCAGGAATTGAACCCAGCTCTCCAGCATTGCAGGCAGGTTTTTTACCAACTGAGCTACACAGGAAGCCCTTTCTGTATAAAGGGTTACTGCTATTGAGTGCCCCAAGACTTGCCCCAGATTCCTGCCTTTTCAAAGTTATTTGTCATTTCCTATATCACTGTACCCCAAGGAATTCTGTGACATAAGGCAGGCATCTTGTGTCTAAAGTGACCCAGTTGGGTCAAGGCAAAGGAGTTTGATTCACAGTCTGAGTTTATAGCTCATGGGAGCCTTTTGCATCTATTAGCCCAACATTCCCCAGTGAGACAGGTAGTCTTGTTGTTATTTGTGCCCATTGTAGAGATGAGGAAACTGAGCCCCAGAGACTGCACAGTGCCAGGCAGTGGTACTGTCATGACTAGAGTCCAGTTTGTCCAAGATGAATCCAAGTTTAATTCACCCTTTATCCAGCATACTTTTCTTTTCTTATTTTCTAAAAAAAAATATGAAACATTAAACAGCCCTCAAATTGTTGATTAACTGCACCCCTCTGTCCTGTCAAATGCATCTTATAGATCTGTTTCCCAGGCAGCATCTGAGCATCTGGCAAATGGCAAGAGCTCTCCCCATAGCAGCTGGAAACCAGTGAGTGAAACATTTACTAGGTTATTGACATAATGGCTCTGGATGTTTGTGTAGGTATCAGTCAGTCATAGATTGCTTTTTAATACTCTGTTTTAAAATGAAAATAAATGTGACAATAAGCCCTAAATGGCCCTAATAGAATGTCAAGAGTAATCAATACTCAAGTGTGATAAAGTTTATAGTTATGGGAGGGAACCCAGAGAGGGACCCATTTTTTCTGCCTGAACTGAGGCTGGGGCCTTGTATTAATAGGATGGGAAAAGAGCTGAGGAAGCTTTTGAGAAGAACTGGAGGAGGGAGCTGGAGCAGGGATCAGGGAACAGTTTGAGAATCAGTAGGTGAAAACATCAGTAACTCCAGGTGGATGACCTCATACCAGTCACAGATCCCTTGCTGGTGATACCCAGAACACCAGGATGCCAGTGTCATAGGCACCTGTAAATGAGGTCACATTCTAAGAGAACATAAACTAACAAAGTAGGAATGGGACCAGAGATATGCAAATCAGAAAAGAGATAAAGCTGCTGACCAGGGCAAGGCTTTCTGGAATTTTAACATATCTAAAGGAGGATTGTGTCATTCCTGGAATCTTGGAAAGTGGGAACTGCAGAGACTCACAGGATCTCAACATCAGAATTGGCAGCTTTCTCTATTAGGGGTATGTGAAGAGGGATGCTCTAAGACATGGTGGCTCAACTCTGCTAAACGTTCAGCTCACACGACTGTGTCTGGGAGCCTCCAAGATTCTACTGTGCTTTCCCAGGGGCAGGTGTGTCTATAGACAGAACATCTGCTGGTCTTGCTCAAGGATCTGCTGAGGCCACACATCTGTGGGAGCAATTAAGAATTTGAGGATGAAGTGTTAGGGAATATGATGGAAGGAGTAGTGGCTGTGAGTGGGGAGGAGGTTGGTACTTAGACTGACCGCTAGCTTTGGCCAACAGAAGATCATGGTGACCTTGGTAAGAACTGCTTTGGTAGCAGAATGGGTCTGACACCAGCTTGTGGGTTGTGGGAGAGTTGAACCAACTGCAGCAGGAGCTGAGGAACTAGCTGGAGGGGAATTGGGATGAAGGGATATTTACTTTTGTCATGTGAGAGATGTGAGCTTGGTTAACTGTTGATGGGAAGAGCTGGTGGAAAGGAGTCCATTCCAGACACTTCAAGGAGAGGATAAAACTCACCGAGAGGATGGTTGGGGAGGCGGCAAGCTCAGGTGGAAGAAGAGAGACAGGACTGGAAGGGTAGCTGAGGAACTCTGAGAATCCAGGACCGGATGTCTTCTTTGTTGAGGATCAGGGAGCCTTTTGGGATGGATGCAGCTGTGAGTTTGAGGAAGGGGTAGCAATTTAGAACCAGCTGCTGAGAGAAATAGGGGTGGGAGCTTCCTCAACCAGGGATGGGGAAGAGGCTGACCTGAATGATGTTTCAGAGCCGTCACCACCCTCCCCCGTCTAACACATGTGCGAGGGCCACTCAGTGTCGGGAACACAATCACTGCCCTCAGTGACACAACCATGAGTAAGAGCCACCGGATTCTGTCCCTGATGTAAAAATGAAATTGATCTTAGAGACAGAGCCATGATGAAATGTAGACACATCTTTCTTCCCCTATGCATCATCCGCTACAGGCTTTGCCAGCCGAGTGTTTTTATTTTTCCCAAAGGGGTACCACGCCAAGGCCCCTCCTCAACTCCCAGGCCAGGACCTCAGATCTGCACAGACATTTGGGGAGGGAAAGGAAGCAGGCTGAGGAAATGAAGCTCTGATTCCAGGCAGTGGGGACCTGAGAAAGATCACATGTCTTAGTACCCCGAGCGTGGAAGTGGGAGCTGGTGGATCCTTTCTGAAGCAAACCCATTAGGTGTAAATGAATTACTCTGGGCCAGCGATTCTCCTTAGAGCAGGAATCTTCCCTTAGTTTAATCAATGCCAGCAGGCCTCCTCTAAATACCAAGCTTCCTCGTGCATTTGAGTTAGGATTTTAATGTCTGCATGTCAGTTCCAGGGATACTTCTTGGACATGACAAGCAAGCATGGACCCCTCTGACAGTTCACCTCCCTCGGGTGGCAGATTAGAGTGAGGTTCTTAGGCCCAGATGCGTGCAGGAAGGTAACCCTTTATACAGAAAGGGCTTCCTGTGTAGCTCAGTTGGTAAAAGGTTTTCTTTCCTTTTCGGCCATGCCACACACAAAAAACCCGGGATTGTGGGACCAGGGATTGAATCCATACCCTCGTCAGTGAATCCTCAGAGTCCTAACCACTGGACTGCCAGGGAATTCCTGGGAGGACTTTTTTCTGAACTGGAATCTCCTTTCTCTAGCAGGAGATCTATACCCTTCACTCCCCAGGACTTGCTTCGGGCTTGGGTGGAAGGAGAGAGCAGTTGTCCAGACAGTCCTGCTTTATGAAAAGAGATGAGCTCAGTCCAGGAACGGAGTCTATTGGTGACATCAAGTTAGAAATAGCAGACGGAGGGCGAGGCTGTTCTAGTAAGAGTGAGCTGTATATGTTACCTAGACTGGACTAATGATGTCCATGGCAACATGCGAGAAACAATACATAGCACAGACTTGCGAACGTCCCTTGAGGGCCAGTGGTGTGTGTGGGGGAGGGGTGGAGGCCAGAAAAAGCCAGGAGGCCGGGATCCCAGTCCTACCTATCCTCACCGTGTGACCTGGGGCCATCGTCACTCTCTGAGCCTCAGTTTCCTCACCTGAAAACATTCTTGGTGATACCCAGATCGTAAGGCCGCGCTGAGCATCGGGGCAGGTGGTGTCATATGAAGTCATGTGCAAATTAGGATACCCATTGCCAACATGAATTCTCATGAGTGGGGACTACTGTTAAGTATAGACACACATTCAAGAACTGAGGTGTGGACCGCAGGTGTTTAATCTGCCCACTGTGTGCAAGGCCCCAGGCTAGGGAGGCAAAAACAGTGAGGTGTAAACCTCAGAACCTGAAACATACCCTGCTAGTGGGAGAGGTGAGAAGCAGTGATTTCACTCGAACGTGGTAAGCGCTGTGAGCGCAAGAGGGGGAAGATGGGCTCTGGTTTGGTGACTGAGCTGACTTCTGAGAGAGTGAATTACAGGCTGAGGAGGGAAGAAAGGCTTTCAAGGCAGAGAGAACGGCATCGGGGCATGGAACAGCAGGTTCCCTGGAGAACTTGCCAGAAAATCTAGAGGAATGGCCTAATTTGCCAGCTGGCCCCCCTGAAGTGTGAGGGAAGCTGAGCCCTGGTCTGCCCCTTTTCACTCTTTTCAAGGCCTCCCTGGGGTAGTGATTAAGAGGAGAAGGGGAGATGAGGAATTTAAGGTGTTGAAAGAGAGACTCAGAAGCCTGGGAAGGATGGGAGGGTTTTACATGTGTGCAGCAGATCTTAAACTCAACTGCTTAAGGCCGGAAACCTGAAGGTGGGGTGGGCAGGCTTTGCTGTGTAAGCTGCAAGTAAAAGCTTGGTGGTATTTTTTTTAAATTAATTAATTAATTTGGCTGTGCCAGGTCTTGGTTGCAGCATGTGGGAGCTGATTCCCCAACCAGGGATCGAACCCGGGCCCCTTGCGGTGGAAATGTGGAGTCCTAATAGGTGGATCACCAAGGAAGTCCCAAAGTTTGGTGGTTTCAGTTGACAGAAATTTAGCTAACAGATTAATATTGTACAAATAAAAAATTGTCCTTCTGCTTGAATCCAAACACAGTTGCTTTTTCAGTGTAGGCCCTTCCTTCCTTACATCTGCATATCCTCAGCTCAGCCCAGGTCAGTGTAAGAGGCCCAACTCCTTTTGGCTCATCTCTGTTCCAGAATATTCCTGACCTCTGCATACCTAAAGCCTCCACTTCTGCCAAAAATGTGTCTATGATTGTACATTTGCACAATTGGGATGCACATACATCTCTCATGGTTTACATGCCATCTGGGCTTCCCTGGTAGCTCAGGTGGTAAAGAATCTGCCTGCAATGCAGGAGACCTGGGTTTGATTCCTGGGTTGAGAAGATCCCCTGAAGGAGGACAGGGCAACTCACTCCAGTATTCTTGCCTGGAGAATCCCCATGGACAGAGGAGCCTGGTGGGCTACAGTCCATGTTTCGCAAAGAGTCGAACATGACTGAGCAACTAAGCACAGCACACATGCCATCTTGTGAGTCCTTATGGGACTAGGCTGAGAGCATGAGGAAGCTGTGAGAAAGGATTAGCGCCTGCGCTTTGGAACCAGGTTGGCTTGGGACTGTCCAGGCACCATCATGATCATTTCATCTCCATGAACTGGGTTCCTCGCCTGGAAGGCAGAAATGATGGAACCAATCCTGTAGGTTTTCAGAGTTAAATGACATTTTGTTGTTCAGTTGCTAAGCTGTGTCCAACTCTTTGTGACCTCATTGACTGCACCATGCCAGGCTCCCCTATCCTTCACTATCTCCCAGAGTTTGCTCAAATTCATGTCCATTGAATCAATGATGCTATCTAACCATCTCATCCTCTGGCACCCCCTTCTTTTGCCTTCAATCTTTCCCAGCATCAGGAAAGACTCAAGTGAGTCGGCCCTTTGCATTAGGTGGCCAAGGTACTGGAGTTTCAGCTTCAGCATCAGCCCTTTCAATGAATATTCAGGGTTGATTGACTGGTTTGATCTCCTTGCTGTCCAAGGGATTATCAAGAGTGTTTTCTAGCACCACAATGCGAAAACATCAATTCTTCAGTGCTCAGACTTCTTTATGGTCCAGCTCTCACATCCGTACATGACCACTAGAAAAAACATAGCTGCATAGCTTTGACTATATGGACCCTTGTCAGCAATGGGATGTCTCTGCTTTTTCATACGCTGTCTAGGTGTGTCACAGCTTTTCTTCCAAGGAGCAATCATCTTTTAATTTCATGACTGCAGTCAAGGTCCGCAGTGATTTTGGAGACCAAAAAAATAAAATATGTCCCTTTTTCCACTTTCCCCCGATTTATTTGCCATGAAATGATGAGACCAGATGCCATGATGTTAGTTTTTTGATCACTGGGTTTTAAGCCAGCTTTTTCACTCTCCTCTTTCACCCTCATCAAGAGGCTCTTTAGTTCCTTTTCACTTTCTGTCATTAGAGTGGTATCATCTGCATATTTGAGGTGGTTGATATTTCTCCCAGCAATCTTGATTCCAGCTTGTGATTCATCAGGCCCGGCATCTTGCATGTACTCTGCATGGAAGTCAAATAAGCAGGTTGATGATATATAGCCTTAATGTACTCTTTTTCCAATTTTGAACCAGTCCATTGTTCCATGTCCCATTCTAACTGTTGCTTCTTGACTTGCATACAGGTTTTGCAGGAGGCAGGTAAGGTGGTCTGGTATTCCCATCTCTTTAAGGATTTTCCACAGTTTGTTGTGATCCACACAGCCAAAGCTTTTAGCATAGTCAATGAAGCAGAAGTAGATGTATTTTGGAATTCCTGTGCTTTTTCTATGATGCAAAGTATGTTGGCAATTTGACCTCTTGTTCCTCTGCCTTTTCTAAATTGGCTTGTGCATCTGGAAGTTCTTGGTTTGCATACTGTTGAAGTCTAGCTTGAAGGATTTTGAGCATTACCTTGCTAGCATGTGAGATAAGCACAACTGTACGGTAATTTAAACATTCTTTGGTATTGCATTTCTTTGAGATTGGAATTAAAACTGATTTTTAAAAACTTAATTAATTTATTTTAATTGGAGGCTAATTACTTTACAATATTGTGGTGGTTTTTTCCATGCATTGACATGAATCAGCCACGGGTGTACATGTGTCCCCCATCCCGAGCCCCCCTCCCGCCTCCCTCCCCATCCCATCCCTCTGGGTTGTCCCAGTGCACCAGCTTTGAGTGCCCTAATGAAAACTGATCTTTTCCAGTCCTGTGGCCATTGCTGAGTTTTCCAAATTTGCTGGCATATTAAGTGCAGCACTTTGACAACATCATCTTTTAAAATCTGAAATAACTCAGTTAGAATTCCATCACCTCCACTAGATTTGTTCGTAGTGATGCTTCCTAAGGCCCACTTGACTTCACACTCCAGGATGTCTGACTCAAGGTGAGTGAGCACATCATCGTGGCTATCTGGGTCATTAAGACTATTTTTTTGTATAGTTCTTTTGTGTATTATTGACATCTCTTTTCATCTCTTCTGCTTCTGTTAAATTCTTGCCATTTCTATCCTTTATTTTGCCCATCTTTGCATGAAATATTCCCTTGGTATCTCCAATTTTTTGAAGAGATCTATAGTTGTTCCCATTCTATAGTTTTTCTCTATTTCTTTGCATCATTCACTTAAAAAATTTTCTTATCTCTCCTTGCTATTCTCTGGAACTCTGCATTCAGATGGATGTATCTTTCCTTTTCTTCATTGCCTTTCGCTTCTCTTCTTTTCTCAGCTATTTGTAAGGCCTCCTCAGACAACCATTTTGCCTCCTTGCATTTCTTTTTCTTGGGGATGGTTTCGGTTATCACCTCCTGTACAATATTACAAACATCCATCCGTAGTTCTTCAGGCACTCTGTCTACCAAATCTAATGCCTTGAATCTATTTTTCACCTCTACTGTATAATTGTAAGAGATTTGATTTAGGTCATACCTGAATGGTCAAGTGGTTTTCCTTACTTTCTTCAATTTAAGCCTGAATTTTGCAGTAAGAAGTTCATGATCTGAGCCACAATCAGCTCCAGGTCTTGTCTTTCTGACTGTATAGAACTTGTCCATATTCAGCTGCAAAGAATACAATCAATCTGATTTTGGTATTGACCATCTGGTGACATCCATGTGTAGAGTATTCTCTTGTGCTGTAGGGTGTTTGCTATGACCAGTGTGTTCTCTTGGCAAAACTCTGTTAGTCTCTGCCCTGCTTCATTTTGTACTCCAAGGCCAAACTTGCCTGTTATTCCAGGTATCTCTTGACTTCCTACTTTTACATTCCAGTCCCTTTGATGAAAAGGACATCTTTTTTTGGTTTTAGTTCTAGAATGTCTTGTAGGTCATCATAGAACTGTTCAACTGCACCTTCTTTGGCATTAGTGGTTGGAGCATAGCCTTGGATTACTGTGATGTTGAATGACTTACCTTGGAAATGAACCAAGATCATTCTTTTGTGTTTGAGATTGTACCCAAGTACTGCATTTTGGACTCTTTTGCTGACTGTGAGGGCCACTGCATTTCTTCTAAGGGATTCTTGCCCTCAGTAACAGATATAATGGTCCATTTTAGTTCACTGAGTTAAATTCGCCCATTCCTAACATGTTGGTATTCACTCTTGCCATCTCCGGCTTGACCATGTCCAATTTACCTTGATTCGTGGACCTAACATTCCAGATTCCTATGCAATATTGTTCTTCACAGCATTGGACTTTACTTTTGTCACCAGACACACCCACAGCTGAGCATCATTTCTGCTTTGGTGCAGCCCCTTTATTCTTTTTGGACCTATTTCTCCACTCTTTCCCAGTAGCATATTGGACACCTACTGAGCTGGGGCAGGGGGAGCTCATCTTCTGGTGTATCTTTTTGCCTTTTCATACTGTTCATGAAGTTCTTGAAGCAAGAATACTGAGGTGATTTGCTATTCCCTTCTTCAAATAATGGATGTGAAAAATCACTTGGTACACTTGAAGGGAGGAGGAACTTATGACTGAATAAAGATTTCCATGCTTTATGCAACATACATATTCATATACATAATGATATCATATACATATATATCCTCCCCTCTATTACTCCCTCTCCTGTTTTGTGGATGCAGATGGAAGAAACTGTCTAAAAAAAAATCAGCAAGATGAAAAAAAGCCATATTTAAGTTTTGTTTACAATTTTGTGTCCTGACGCATGACCAAGTTACAGAGGTGGTAAAAAATATTCAACAATATTTGAAGTACAGCATGGTGATAAAGAATGTGGACTGTGACATCAGACAGACCAGAATCCAAACACCAACATTTCCTAGCTGTGCTTAGCTACTCTCAGCCTTGGCTTCTGAATCGTGTATTTAATGATACAGGCTTTGTGGAGTACTAATATGCAGGCTTTTTTTTAAAGAAGTCTTTATTGGATTTATTACAATATTGCTTCTGTTTTACATTTTTTTTTTTTTTTTTGCCATGAGGCATGTGGGATCTCAGCTTCTTGACCAGGGATCAAACTTGCGCCCCCTGCCCTGGAAGGCGAAGTCTGAACCACTGGACCGCCAGGAAGTCCCAATATGCTGGATTTTTGTTAACTTTTTTTTTTGGCTGCCCTTCATAGCATGTGGGAAGGTCCCTGATCAGGATCGAACCTGTGCCCCCTGCAGTGGAAGCATGAGTCTTAACCACTGGACCGCTAGGGAAGCCCTAATATGTTGCTTTGCTCATCGCTTTGTATAGAACTGGTGCTGGGAAGCCTACAATATACACCAACAACTAATGATCATAATCATCATCTTTTTGAAAGATTTTTACTGTTTCAAATTTTCTATCAACTGAGCTCTCTTGGATGACCTTGAAGGCTGTTTGTCCCTGCCTTCATTTATTCAACAAACATTTACTGAGTTCTGACAGTATGTCAGGTACTGTGCTAAAGTCTGTAAATTTTTGAATGAGAAAGTATTTGTTGAAGATAATTATCTCCAGCATCAGTTAAGCCATTAATCTGCTTTCAATAGCCTTTTGTTAAGTTTCAGGCACTCAAAATTAGCAATTAGTTTTGAATCCTCTGTTTAATTCAGAAAGCAGATTCGGTTACATTTAAGTCTGGGTACTGGTATCCTCCTTTATCCATTACTCAATTATTATGCTCTGCTTTATTACTCTTTTTTCTAAAAGAGATTTGAGGTGGCAAAAACTAGAGCTGTCAAAATAAGGAAGAAGATCAAAAGCAATGAAATGTAGTGGGGAAGTAGGTTGGTCCAGATCCATAGTGTAAAAGTATCTATTGTATTAATACATACAAGTTAGAACAAAGATCCCTAGCAATCAAGTGGAAAATGCAAAAGGATGAATTATAGGTCACATTGGACAATAAATAAGAGTGAACCAGATCATCAGTCGTCATTTTCTTCAATGGTAAACTCTGAGAAGTTATAAGATAAAACGTTAAGGAGCATTGAAATAAAAAGTACCCCCCTGGAAAAAACTGTTACCAAAGAAGTAGGAGTGTTCTCTTTTGGCTTTCTCTAATATCCGCTGGATCATCGAAAAAGCAAGAGAGTTCCAGAAAAACATCTATTTCTGCTTTATTGACTATGCCAAAGCCTTTGTCTGTGTGGATCACAATAAACTGTGGAAAATTCTGAAAGAGATGGGAATACCAGACCATCTGACCTGTCTCTTGAGAAACCTGTATGCAGATCAGGAAGCAACAGTTAGAACTGGACATGGAACAACAGACTGGTTCCAAATAGGAAAAGGAGTACGTCAAGGCTGTATATTGTCACCTTGCTTATTTAACTTATATGCAGAGTACATCATGAGAAACGCTGGGCTGGAAGAAACACAAGCTGGAATCAAGATTGACGGGAGAAATATCAATAACCTCAGATATGCGGATGACACCACCCTGATGGCAGAAAGTGAAGAAGAACTAAAGAGCCTCTTGATGAAAGTGAAAGAGGAGAGTGAAAAAGTTGGCTTAAAGCTCAACGTTCAGAAAACTAAGATCATGGCATCTGGTCCCATCACTTCATGGGAAATAGATGGGGAAACAGTGGAAACAGTGGAAATAGTGTCAGACTTTATTTTGGGGGGCTCCAAAATCACTGCTGATGGTGATTGGAGATCCCCTTCTCCAGGGGGTCTTCCCGACCCAGGGATCGAACCCGGGTCTCCTGCATTCCGGGCAGACGCTTTACCATCTGAGCTACCAGGTATGCCTGGGTCCAGGCCCCAGCTAATTCCAATTGGGCCTCTGTGGTGGCTCAAATGGTAAAGAAACTGCCTGCAATGCAGGAGACCCAGGTTCAATCCCTGAGTCAGGAAGATCACTTGGAGAAGGGAATGGCAACCGACTCCAGTATTCTTGCCTGGAGAATTCCATGGACTGAGGAGCGTGGTAGGCTACAGTCCACGGGGTCACAAAGAGTCGGACACGACTGAGCAACTTCACTTTCACTTGGACCTATTCCATCCCCCAGAAAGAAAGAAAGTGAAGTCGCCCAGTTGTATCTGACTCTGCGAATTGTAGCCTACCAGGCTCCTCCACAGACACTTTACCCTCTGAGCCACCAGTGTAATTGTTCTTGGATCTGACCAGGGCATCAGGGTTTTAAAAAACACTCCAGGTTAAAACAACAACAACTCTCCAGGTAATCCTATCATACAATCAAAGGGGAGAGCCTACTCAGAAGGCTCCTGTAGATATTAAAACAAAAACTATGGGAAAGGGCTTGATCAAGGCGGAAGTACCTTGGAAAGAAACCTCACTGGCTTTCCATGCTAAGTCTGAGTTCTCACTTAAAAAAAAAAAAAAGATTCCTCTTTCAACACACAGGCCATCATAGAAAGCAGACTCTTGCTGATGCTTCATCTTTGGCTCCAAAGGAAATCCAGCCCCACCCTAGTAATCCTGGGCCAAGTGCATTGGATGGGTCTCCAGGGAGCTCTCTCCAGCCCTCGGCAAGGTCTAGAGGCACGAATTTGACAAGCTACTGATTACCCTTTACCGGGGGAAGGAAAAGGAGAGGACTTAAAGGTTGGAGGAGGGGAGTGAATTGCGGGTTTCCAAGGAGCTTCGGAATGTGGGACTCAGCTGTCAGAAGCCTCTGGGATTCAAGCAAACTCATGGTAGAGGAAGCCTGTTGAGGGATTGAGAAGGAGGCAGGCTGGCTTAGGACCTGATGTTGTGGGCAAAAATTTCATCTGAAACTCTGACACTAGGAGAGGAATTGCCACCGTGGGGTTTTTGTGTTTTTTTTTAATTTTTATGCAATTTTTTTTCCAATGTGTTTTTACAATTTTTTTTTTTTTTTTTTTACAATGTTGTGTTAGTTTCAGGTGTATAGTAAAGTGCTGATCCACCTTGGTTTAACATCCCCTCATACATGTTCCCTGTACTTCCATCTCTTTGTTCATTGTTGTCTTGTCATAGGAGTCATAGAAATGTCTTTGTCAGCGCCCAGAAGTCTCAAAGTCAGATTTCTATTCCTTGACCTAACCTTGCTGGGTTTCCATTAAGTTAAGTCCTGTCAGTCAGTCATTCTTTGAAGACGGGCATCATCCTTAGGGATTCACCTGGAACAGCAGATTTGAATTTCCTAAGGCCTTTGCACAAATGGTTTCTTGTCCACAAGCACACTTTACATTGACTAGCAAGGTTCCAAATGTTGTTTTAATACCAAGCTCTACAGTCCCAGTCTTACCAGTTCAACTTCTGCCTTTTCTCATTGGCTTAAGATGACTGAACTTGATCAAGTTCAAGCAAGTTATTTCATTCATCCAGCTATCCATCCATGAAGCCACTCATTTAATTCACCATCCATCTGCCTCACCCATCCTCAGTTTATCTATCCATCCATCTACTCACACATCCATCCGAACATGCAGCCACTTACTTTTCAACCACTTTCAAGATTCTAGTTCCACAAAGTTTGTATGATATTTCTATTATTATGCCATGGAGACAGAATATACTTACAATATGCTAGCTATTTTATTTTTATCAATCAAATCATTAACTCCTCCTTTCAAAAAAAAATTGGAGACTTTCTCGGTACCTGGTGTGTACTGATTACTCCTGAGGATACGGTGACTGCCTGAATTGGGTCATGAAGTCTGAGTGAGCATTTTCCAGGTGAGGAAAGTGGAATGATGATAGGGGAAAGCCTGTTAGGCAGAGGGAACATCTAGTGCAAAGTCTTGTGGGTAAGAGAGGAAGTGCAATTATGGGGACCTGTGTGTGGCTCCCAATGTCAAGGTAGCAAGAATCCCAGAGCCTCCACCAGCCAAGACTGGAGAGATAAGCGAGAACCAGGTGGCACAGTGGTGAAGAAGCTGCTTACCAGTGCAAGAGATGCAAGTTCGATCTCTGAGTCGGGAAAATCCCCTGGAGAAGGGAATGGCAACCCACTCCAGTATCCTTGCCTGGAAAATTCCATGGACAGAGGAGCCTGGCAGTCTACAGTCCATGGGGTCGTAAAGAGCTGGACATGACTGAGCAGCTGAGCACAACAGCACAGGCCATGGGTATCACACTAAGACATTTGGAGCCGCTGAAGGGATTTCAACCTTGCAGTTGCCATTTGAAAGTGATTTGACCATTTCGTCTAAAACCAGGAGCCGTTTTTGCCCTCTGCAGACTCCCTGAGAGTTCAGCAATGGACAATGTCAGGGCCACAACTCATAGACTTGCCTGGAGGCCAGGTCTTCTGACCCCAGGGCCCCTGCCCTCTGCCCAGCACTCCACAAGGCCACCCCTTCTCCTCTGACTCATCCTCCTTCTCCCTGTATCTAATCTTTTTTATCCGTTAGTTTCTAATACAAGTCTGGAAACTCAGTCAATAAATGTTTGTTGCATGAATCACTAATTCTTGGTGAATGTGTGTGTGTGTGTGTGTGTGTGTGTGTGTGTGTGTGTATAAGGTCTCCTGAATTTCTTCCTCCATCCCAGGCCTGCTTTTAAATTGTCTTGGTAGAAAGGGACTGGATTAGCAATTTAAAAATCAAGCTGAGGCCCTGGCTCTCTCCTGACTGGCCGTGCCTTTTGGTCAAGGCCCACATACTCTTGGGCCTCGTTGCTGCCTCTGGGAGGTGGAGTTGGCAGCTCAGACTTGCATGATGCTTACCGGGTTGTTGTGAACCATGAGGAAATCCATGACTGGAAAAGGACTTTGCTAACTCTAGAGTACTGGGCATTCATACAGTAACAACCTTGCTTCTCCCCTGTTTTAAGCTCTCATCATAAGGCCTCTAGATAATGGACCTCCTCCAGACCTACTATATCAGGCATGGTCCTCACAGGACATAATAAATTTGGGGAGTATTAATTTTTTATACACACATACATATTTTTAATATTTATTTATTTGCAACTGTGCTGGGTCTTCATTGCTACAAGTAGGTTTTCTCTAGTTCCAACAAGCAGAGGTTACTCTTCAGTGCAGTGCGTGGGCTCTAGGCATGCGGGATTTAGTAGTTGTAGTATGTAGGCTAAGTAGTTGTGACTCAAGGGCTTAGTTGCTCCTGAGCAGGTTGGATCTTTCCTGACCAGGGATCGAACCCGTATCCCCTGCATTGGAAGACAGATTCTTAATCATCTGACCAGCAGGGAAGTCCAGGGAGGGTATTTTTAAAAAATGACTTTTACAAAGAGTTGGGTGTGGTTTGGGGAAACCCAGCAGCTACAGGGCAATACTTTACGTCTAATAGCAGGGGGTGTCTTGGCTACTCCCCCAGACCTGAAGGGTCAAGAGGAGGAAGGCAGTTTACTAGGCTCTCTCCCCATCCTCTCCAGCCCCCTGCCAGTGTCTTCTATAGGCTGAACCCAAGCAGAAGTCAGAGTCGATGTTATCATTGATGTAGTCTGTAAAGGTCAGCCTCCTGGGGCGCACAGTAAGGTGAAGAAGTATGCAGAGTGGGTCTGGGGGCCAGACGGCAAGTGTCTGGCACTACAGCCCTATGCAGCTTGGTTGTCTCTCTCCTCCAAAGAGACTCTCATTGCTCTCAATGCCCCGCCCCTTCACCCTTTGTTGTCTGTCGCTCAGCCGTGTCCAACTGTTTACGACCCCATGGACTGCAGCACGCCAGGCTTCCCTGTCCTTCACCGTCGCCCGGAGCTTGCTCAAACTCATGTCCGTTGAATCAGCGATGCCTATTTATCATCTAGTCTTTTCTTCAGACCTCACCTTTCCCAATAAGCCTTCCTGGAGCTCCTTTCGGTCCTGATACTGGTGGTACTGTGGGATTGTTTGCGCTCTGGTGATGGGGGCTCTGTCTTCTTCCTCTCTCTATCACTATCTCTCTATCACTCCCCAACTGTCCATGCCCAGCTCCCTCCCCCCAGCCCTGACCAGTGCCCCACGAAGGACCTGTGTAGAGCAAACCCAGAAGGTGCTGACTGCCCTGAGCTGAGTTTTGTGAGCTTGAAACACAGTGCTCAATGGATTTCTTCTCTCCCACAAAACCTTCAGTGACTCCCCATTTTCTGTGAATCAGAGAAATTGCCAACCTCTTTCTCTGCTATCTGAGATGCTCCACTATCTGAGCTCACACTCAGCTAACCTGTCTGATCCCTGGCACCCGTGCCAGCCAGCCTGCTACTCCGGGGATTCCTGTCTTCTCTTGCTATGTCTTGGATTGTTATGTGATTCACTCCCATTCAGTTTGCTTTTGGAAGTTAGTTTTTCTTGGTGAGGCCCATGAAATAGATTGCTTGGGTAAGTGTCGGCCTCTGCACAGTTCTGGGAGAATCAGAATGCATAACCCTGGGAAACTTACATATACTTTCTCATCTCCCCTCTCAAACGTGATGCTGTGTAACTGGCTCTGGGCTGACAAGTTGCAGGGATGCGGGAAAGGGCAGCAGAGGTCTGCAAATTCATTGGTTCCTTCTTTCACTAGCCGTGACCTTGAATGAGATCCTTCATTTCCCACCTTTTCAAGAAGAGGGTCACGCTCCCCTCTTTCTGGGCAATCCTGGAGACCTTGTGACAATTTGTATGTGAGCACTTTAAATGAAGAAACATTAAGGTGATATCAGAGGGAGAATTTTGGGCTGGAACTCAAGGCAGCCCCTGTTGTATTCCTATTAGCCTTCTGGAAGGTAGTTAATTTCGTTCCGTTTGGCCTCTGCTGATGTGTGGTAGTTGTGTACAAGTGTGTATATGTGCTATATCTGGATATAACAGGTATTTTTCATTTCAAATGATAATTATTGCAGATTTCTCCAAATCATTTATGCTATCACTAAAGAAATTAGATTCACATTAGAGCTTATATTTAATGCAATAATAAAGAAGCCTGTATTATTACATCACAAATTTGCTCTTTAATATCCGGGAGCTGGTGATGGACAGGGAGGCCTAGCATGCTGCGGTTCATGGGGTCGCAAAGAGTCGGACACAACTGAGCTACTGAACTGAACTGATTTTGATAATTGAGGTTTTGCACAATTGCTTTCCTTTGTAATCAAAGGTAATTTACTGCATGTGTTTTAAGTCGCTTCAGTCGTGTCTGACTCTCTGCAACCCCATGAACTTAAGTCCCCTAGGTTCTTCTGTCCATGGGATTTTCTAGACAAAACTACTGGAGTGAGTTGCCATTTTCTTCTCCAGGGGATCTTCCTGACTCAGGGATCGAACGCACGCCACATCTCTTATGTCTCCTTCAGTGGCAGGACATTATTTTGAGAAGATATCCAGAGATCACAGTGCACCCATTTACACACCTGCACACACACATACACATACCCACCACAACTTCTAAAGAATCTAGTCGTGCCACACAGTTTGCAAGATCTTAGTTTGCTGACCAGGGATTGAACCAGGGCCCTTGCAGTGAAAGCAAAGCACCAAGTCCTAATCCGGGGACCGCCAGGGAATTCCCAAGAATCCAGCCTTAGACTCCAGGAAATTCCCTTCAGGGAAACTGCCAAAAGTCAAGGCCACTGATGGCTGTTATCTACAGGTCCAGGAAAACAGAGAAAGGAGCTTGGAAATACAAAGTAGGGGCATAAAATGTGAAAAAGTAAATTCAGAGAGGCCGGGGGAGGAGCAGGGAGAGCTCCTGGGCTTAAATCTCACCTCTGCCATGGACTTGCTCTGTGATCTTGGACAACTTCCCTCACCTCTCTGAGCCTCAGTGTCCCCATCTGTGAAATAGTTTCTACCTGGTGGGTTCATGTTGTTCAGTTGTTGAGTCATGTCTGACTCTGCGATATCATGGACTGCAGCATGCCAGGCTTCCGTGTCCTTCACTATTTCCTAGAGTTTGCTCAAATTCATGTCCTTTGTGCTCTAACCATCTCATCCTGTGCTGCCCTCTTCTCCTTTTGCCTTCAATCTTTTTTAGCATCAGAGTCTTTCCCAGTGAGTTGGCTCTTTGCAACAGGTGGCCAAAGTATTGGAGCTTCAGCTTCAGCATCATAGCGGGTTCATAGTGATGATATAAAAGAAATACACGTGTGATGTGTCTTCCACGGAGCTTGACACAGAGTCCTCACACAGCCCATGAGAAACAAAGAGGGAGATCAGGCAGCAAGCTTTATGTGCTCTGGGAAGGAGAAGGGAAGGTGAGCAGCCTGGAAAGTGAGCCTTCACCTGCCCTCGTGTACAGCCATCCTGGGGACATCCCCAGTTGATGGTGTGCCACCCACAGAAATCCTCAAGGCTGGCCTTCAGATCTGAAGAACTGAGGATTCTTGCTTGAGGTGCCAAGCCCCAGCTTCTTCAAAGGACCCTGGTGCCCCGAGGTGGTCAGACTTCATGGGGCATAAGGCTGGAATCAGCTTGCCTCTTCCTCACTTCAGGGAAAACAGACTGTGAACGGGGCTGCAGTGGTCGGGCCTGGAATTCCAAAGCTGTGAGAACACCTTGTCCTCGGCTTACCTGGGTCTGCCTGTGGCCAGTGGCCGAGTTCCCCATGCGGCCGGGCTCTCCGGAGGGCTGGGTACAGGCGAGGGTACACCTTGGACCTGGGCCTGCTTTTCTGGGTGGTCAGGGCAGGACCAGCACTTGGGTGCAGCCAGAGAGGCACCTGGGAGCATAGTTTTAAGGTTCAAAGGCTCTCTCTCTCTTAGGCTCAGACTCTGCACTTCCCTGACCTTGAATGTGAGGGCCTCCTTGAACTATACACTCTTCACCCTATTCCTGACCTAGGTCAAGGGGTGTGAGCTGACCTTCACAAGCCTCACAGGCCTGCTGTTTCCAGATGGGGCTTTCTACTGAAACCACCAGAAAAGTTTGTTAAAATACAGTGTGCAAGCGCCCAGTTGTTTTCGACTCTCTGGACTTCGTGGACTGTAGCCCGCCAGGCTCCTCTGTCCATGGGGATTCTCCAGGCAAGAATCCTGGAGCGGATTGCCACTTCCTACTCCAGGAGATCTTCCCGACCCAGGGATCGAACCTGTGTCTCTTGTGTCTCCTGCGTTAGCAGGCAGATTCTTTACCAACAGACATACCTGGGAAGCCTGTTAAAATGCAAAATTCCTCCCAAATCAGAATCTTTGCGGGTGGGGCCTTGGAATCTGTTTGTATTAATATCCCTTTGGGTCGCGCTGATGAGGCTATAACCCCAGGCAGAGCCCTTGGGAACTGCTGGGTTTAGAACAAAGCTTATTTGATTTTCACAATGTCCCTGTGAGATAGGGCACTTTCCAAAGGGAAAAGTCACATCAGTGCTTCTGTGGTGGAGCCAGAGGTGGCACCATTCATTCATTCATTCACTCATTCATCCATTCACTCATTCATCCGTTTTCATTTTGGGAACATGGATTAGACATCTACTGAGATGTTGTTGTTCAGTCGCTAAGTCATGTCCGGCTCTTTGAGACTCCATAGACTGCAGTACGCCAGGCTTCCCTGTCCATCACTATCTCCTGGAGTTTGCTCAAACGTCTGTCCATCAAGTCGATGATGCCATCCAACCATCTCATCCTCTGTCGCCCCCTTCTCTTGCCTTCAAGCTTTCCCAGCATCAGGGTCTTTACTGAGGTACCCACAGGAAATTGCCACACCCATGTATGCACAGAGATGACTGAGCTTATGAGGGCTTTGGGCTTCCTTGGTGTCTAAGATGGTAACAAATCTGCCTGCAATGTGGGAGACCTGGGTTCAATCCCTGGGTTGGGAAGATTCCCTGGAGAGGGGCATGGCAACCCACTCCAGTATTCTTGTCTGGAGTATCCCATGGACAGAGGAGCCTGGCGGGTTGCAGTCCATGGGTTTGCAAAGAGTCGGATACGACTGAGCGACTAAGCACACACATGAGGGCCTCAGAGATTAGAGGAAGGATGAGTAGGGAGTGTCTTGGGAGCAGGGGTCCCAGAAGGCTTCCTGGAAGAGGTTTTGAGTTGGGTTTTGAAGATTGAGTGTGATTTCACCATTTATGAAAAGGGCATTCTTGCAGCGAAAACTACACATACAGAGTTATGCTGTGTTGGGCTTGAGAAAGCCTTATGTACTCAGAGAGTGTTGAATATGGGGGATTAATTAATTGAGAAGAGGCTGAGTAGGTAGCCTGGGATGAAATTGTTGAGCTTGGATGGTTTCCTTCAGGCCACAGGGAGCCACTAAGAGTGTCTGGGCAGAAGAAATGACATCAGTCCTGTGGTTTAGCCCAGTGGTTCTCAAATGTACTGTGTCTGTGAATCACCTAGGTTTCTTGTTAAAATGCAGATTCCCACTCCATATATCTGAGGCGGGGCCTGTCATCTGCATTTCTACAAGTTCCAAGGATACGCTGATGTTACTGGTCCCTGGAACACCCTTAAAGTAGAAAGATGTTAAGTAGCTGTTCTGCAAATCACTGTAGGCTGATGCAGAGAGAGAATGAAAGTGAAAGTGAAAGTCACTCAGTCGTGTCCGACTCTTTGCGACCTCATGGACTATACAGTCCTTGGAATTCTCCAGGCCAGAATATTGGAGTGGGTAGCCATTCCCTTCTCCAGGGGATCTTCCGAGCCTAGGGATCGAACCCAGGTCTCCCGCATTGCAGGCGGATTCTTTACCAGCTGAGCCACAAGGGAAGCCCAAGAATACTGGAGTGGGTAGCCTATCCCTTCTCCAGGGGATCTTCCTGACCCAGGAATCAACTGAGCTATCAGGGAAGCCCCGAGAGAGACTGGAGGCAGGCAAATGGTCAAGCAGACACTGGGAAATCGGGATGTTGCTTCTCCAGTCAACTTTGGGAGTCAGACCCTATCAGCTCTGGGTTAAGTCACCTTCTGTGCTTCTCCCACTCAGAACAGGGCGGAGAAAAGGTCAGAGCTCAGCTTTGCCCGAGTCTTTCAGATGGTGAGTCCTGGCAACTGACATCACAGTGCTCTTGAATGATCGTCATCACATATTGATATTCGCACCAGCACAAGATTTGGAACAATTTTGCTAGCAGAAAATATGACTCTCTTCCCTGCTAGGGCAAAATGGTCCAACCACAAGTGCAGGATCCATAGAATGTGACCAACTGTTTTGGTGGTTTTCTGTTACTATTTGTGAAGTCTTCCTTCTTGTCTTCTGCCAGCAGAAGAGTGGTGGCAGTTGTCAGAGGTTGGAGGAAAAAATCATGGGAGAATTTACATTCGAGAAAATTCCATTCATTGACTTCATTATTTCTGGGAATTCAGAAAAGACCACCATGATCCTTTAGCCACAAATGCTGGGGCTGGCCTTGGAAACTGCTAGGATTCGTCGGCAGGCGCAGCTTACTTTTGAGAAGTCCTGCCCTGTGCCATCTTGTAGCTGAATATTTTGCCTGTGTGCTAAGTTTTTGAAATATTAAGTAGTGCTATAGCAACATAGGGTGAAATTAACACAGAAAATGAGAATAATTAAAACTGGAGGAGCAGTCATAAATCCTGTAGTCATCACCCTGCCACATGGATCCTTATATGTAAATGTTTCCTGTTTTGTTTTATCCTTCCAGTTCTCATCATTATGCAGAGCTATTATTTTTTTTATTTTTAATGCAGTGGCAATTACATAAATTCTGTTTTCGGCTTTTCCTGCTTGACGCTGCAACATAACTATTTTTCCATGTTGTTATGCAGGCCTCATAATGAAGTTCATGGGCTGTATAATTCACTGGTGAGATGTATGATCATTTATTTAAACCTTGCAATTGGCCATTTCAGTCACATGATGCTGTTATAAACGGAATGAGCAACAATGTCAGTGGGAGTGTGAAGTGGTACAGTCCTTTTGGGAAAGCAATTTGGCAATGTGTATCACAGGCCTGAAAAATGTTCATTGCCTTAGAGCTAGTCATTTCTCCCCTGGGAATCTCTCATAAGGAAATAATCTAAAGTGCAGACCCAGATTTATGCATCAAGATGGAAACTTTATGTATCATAGAGGAAAGCTTGAAACAACTAATATTCAAACATAGGGGAAGCATTATGTAAATGATTACATAGCAGCTCCACGGAATATTATGCAGTCATTAAAACAGTTTATGAAGAGCTCATAAATGGAAAAAGCTGATGTTATGATTGAAATAAGCGGGACATAAGATTATATTGATACTATGATCCCAGCTGTGTAAAATTAGTTTCCCAAGTAGGCATGGAAAAAGATTAGAGAGAAATACACCAAAATATTAACAATGGGTGGGAAGATGAAGGATTTTATTTTTCTTGCAACTTCTCATGTCTTAAAAATTTTTTACTTTGTTCTGATACAAATTTAACACACATTTATTGAATGAAATTGAAAGCATTAAAGAAATAGGTGATGGAGAAAGTCCTGTGAAAGTGTTAGTCACTCAGTCATGTCTGGCTCTTTGTGACCCTATGGACTATACCTCACCAGGCTCCTCTGTCCATGGAATTCTCCAGGAAGAATACTGGAGTGGGTTGCCATTCCCTTCTCCAGGAGATCTTCCTGACCCAGAGATTGAACCCAGGTCTTCCGCACTGCAGGTAGGTTCTTTACCATCTGAGCCACCAGGGAAGCCCACACGTATTTTAAGACAACTCGATTTCTACATAATGCAATTTTGGGGTAGTCTGCATTAAAGTATCTGGATTTTTTTTTTTTTAATTAAAAAGGGGAATGGGGACTTCCCTGGTGGTCCAGAGATTAAGAATCCACTTTCCAGTGCAGGGGACTGAGTTCAATCCCTGGTCAGGGAACTAAGATCGCACATGGCATGGAGCAACTAAGCCCCCGTGTGCTCTGGAGTCTGTGTGCCCCAGTGAAGACCTGACACTGTCAAATAAATAAATACCTAAAAAAAAGAAAAGAAAGGAGGATGAAGTCAGCTACTAGGAAAACTTAGCACTGCTGTGCACATTATCAGATAGGCATTACTATCAAGGTCTGAATTTCTTGGATGCTTTAGATGTGAAGTAAAATCAGTTTATTGATTAGGTCCTTGTTATTCTAGATAATTTATATTGATCGAAAATTATTTTTTATAAGAAAGTTAATATAGAAAACCTCTACATTTCTATATTTTCCAAGTAGTCTATCTGAGCAAATATTCATTTTATAATAATTAGAACACTCTTTAAAACACACAGGCAAGACTTTCCTGGCTGTCCAGTGGTTAAGACTCTGAGCTCCCTAATGCAGAGGACACAAATTTGATCCCTGATTGGGGAACTAAGATCTCACATGCTGCATGGTGTGACCAAAAAAAAAAAAAAAAGCCACAGGCACATAATGAATTCTTCAAGAAAGGATGAGTTAAATAGATGATGGTATATACATTCGATGGGATGCTGCATAGTTGTTAAAGACAAGAGTTCTGTGTTTACTGACACTGAAAACATATTCAACATGTTAATCAATTGATAAAAATTAATCTCTAAAATAGGCACACACTAGGATCTTAATTTGTAAATATCGTCTGTATCTCTCTCTCTTTCTCTCCCTCTCACACAAATAGACACAGAATATTCTAGAAAGGGGTTTATCGCTAACAGTGGTTATCTCCATGGAGGAGGAACGTGGATGATCATAATTTTATTTTTGTTTGTTTGAATTTTCTAAATTTGCTAATTGAACATTCAATATTTATAAAATTTAGAAAATAAATTTTAAAAATTTCTCCACTTCAATAAAGGAAAGAGGGAAGAAGTAAGACTGGCTTTGGCATGGCAGATAAGGAATTGAATTGAGCTGAATTTCTTGCAATAGAAAGAAATTTAACCCAATGTATTTTCACTGTGTGGTTTTCCACTCATGGCTCTGATACACATCTCTATGAAAATCAAGCAACTCACTTTTTCTCCCATCTGCCCTCTTTCTCATCTCAGCTGTACTTCTCTTATTAAAGGCTTATATGGAGCATTCCTTCCTCCAGGAAGTCTTCTCAGATTTCCCTACCCCCACCACTATGCAAATAATATCTTCTGTGGAATGTTTACAGCCCTAGACCTGATTCCTTGACTATCTTATCACGCTGTTTGTGTCGTCAGGGTTATATAAGATATTAAGATATTATTATTTAAGATATGAAGGTATTATCGTGGACACTAGAGAGAGTTCCTTCAGAAACAAATTGCATGAACTTTGCATTTTTGCTTCTCCTGTATCATACAGGGCTTGGTAAACAGTAGGTACACAGTAGAACTTTGCTAAAGGACTGAAGGTTTGACACAGAGTCCTTCCTTCCAGGGGAGAAAGGGTTGCTAAGAGATGATATTCACAAATAAACGTGCACTCACAAAATGACCCTTACTTACTGAATAAACCAGTATGTGCTAGGGATTGCAATACATATTTTACTTTCCTCGATCCATTCGATAACCCATGGAATAGGTATTACAGTAAAGTGAAAGTGTTAGTTGCTCAATCCTGTCTGACTCTTTGTGATCCCCTGGACTGTAGCCCTCAAGGCTCCTCTGGCCCTGGAATTCTCCAGGCAAGAACACTGGTGTGGGTTGCCATTCCTTTCTCCTGGGGATCTTAAGTCCTCTGCATATGAACAGATTCGAATGTGCCTTCCACCAGCGTCAGGCATGAGTGGAACTGCAGCTTGCCCTCTGTCTCTGATTGCTGATGATCCTTTAGTTCTACCATCTTACATCCCCTCTCCCTCCTCCAGTCAGTAACTCTTCTTGTCTGTTAACATGGTACCAGCCATTGTATGCCAGCCATTGTGCCATACTATTATAGTTTTCAGGGTACTATACTGTAAGATTAAAAATGTTTTATTTTCTGTGTTTGTTTTTAATGTATTATTTGTGTGAAAAGTATTATAAACCTGTTATAGTACAGTACTATAGAGCCAATTGTATTAGTTGGGTACCTGGGCTAACTTTGTTGGACTTATGAATAAATTGGACTGAACAAATGAGCTCTCAGAATGGAATTTGTTCCTGTGTGGGGGACTTACTGTATTAGCTACAATTTACAGATGAGGAGATATGGTGTTGGAGAAGACTCTTGAGAGTCCCTTGAACTGCAAGGAGATCCAACCAGTCCATCCTGAAGGAAATCAGTCCTGAGTGTTCATTGGAAGGACTGGTGTAGAAGCTGAAACTCCAAAACTTTGGCCACCAGATGCGAACAGCTGATTCATTTGAAAAGACCCTGATGCTGGGAAAGATTGAAGGCAGGAGGAGAAGGGGATGACAGAGGATGAGATGGTTGGATGGCATCACCAACTCAATGGACATGAGTTTGGGTAAACTCTGGGAGTTGGTGATGGACAGGGAGGCCTGGTGTGCTGCAGTCCATGAGGTCACAAAGAGTCGGACACGACTGAGCGACTGAACTGAACTGAACTGAACTGAACAGGTGAAGATACTGAGGCTAAAGTTTGCACAGCCAGGGAGTGGGGCAGACAGGATTCTAACCTGTGTCTGTCTGACTTCATAACCCCTGACCTCTCCATTGGGCAGGAGAGATGCCAGATGAGTGACTCAGGAAGTAGGGTCAAAGGTTTCCCTCTTTCAAGGCAAATGTCCTTTCATGCCAAGTAGCTAGTAAATGAGCTAGGCCATCTCATTTATTATTGTTTGGATATCTTGTTTTGGATTCCATGTGCCAGTACAGTGGTAAAGATGCAGCATTTTATTTCTTTTTAATAACCGAACATTTAGAGCCAGTTTGCCCAGTTAAGGGTTTAATTTCCATTCTTCGGTCCACATGACTGATGCCTATATCTGACCAACATAACCCCTCCTCGAACAATATGAAACAAATCAGGGTGATTTCCTACTCACAACAATGAGCAATGATCAGTTATTCCTTCTCTGTCTGAGCACCTCTGCTGAACTTCACTGAGTTATTTGCTGGTGATCGTCAGTTCAAAAGAGATGAGACCAGAGAGGTCGATACACAGAAAAAACAATGCATCAAAAGAGCAGAATTCAGAAATCACTTACTTAAAGACATGTATAGCTGATTAAAACATTTTTTTAAATTATTGAGCATAATTGACATATATAGCCTTGTATTAGTTTTAGGTGTATAACATAATGATTTGATATATGTATATATTGTGAAATGATTACCACAATAAATTTAGCTAACATTCATCACCACACAGTTACAATTTTTTTTTCTTATAATAAGAACTTTTAAGATCTACTCTTGGGAATTTCCTGGTGGTCTAGTGGTTATTATTCTGTGCTCTCACTGCCAAGGGCCTGGATTCGATCCCTGGTTGGGAAACTAAGATCTCACAAGCCATGAAGCACAGCCAAAATAAATAAATAGATAAAAAATGTTAAAAAAGATTTACTTTGCTCGCAATTTTCAAACATGCAATATAGTATTGTTAACTGTAATCGTCTTGTTGTACATTATATCATATAACTGGAAGTTTGTACCTTTGACCACCTTCATTTGTTTTTCCCATTCCCTTCCCCTGCCTCTGATAACCACCAATCTGGTCTCTGTTTCAATGAATTTGGTTTTTATATAAGTGAGCATATAAGTGAGATCATATGGTATTTATTTATCTTTCTCTGTCTGACTTATTTCACTTAGCACGATACCCTCAAAGTCCATTCATATTGTAGCACATGGAAGGATTTCCTTCTTTTATATGGCTGAATAATATTCCATTATATATATATCTCACATCTTTTTAATCCGTTAATCTATTGATGGACATGTTGTTTTCATATCTTGGCTCTTGTAAATAATGCTGCAATGAACATAGGGATGGAAATATATTCTTGAGATAGTGATTTTATTTCCTTTGGATCAATACCCAGAAGTGGAATTGCTGGATCCAGTTGATTTTCATTATTTGCTCCATTAATGGTCTACAAAGTCACCATGAAAACTGAATTAGTGACTGTTGTGCTGTTGCTCCTATGGGAAATACAGGGTTAGGTTCTTTCAAGCCTCTGGTCACAACATTTTCATCAGTTGATCAATATACAGCCTTGTTGTAATGTGTTTCTGTTCAGAAACACCTTACTTAATATACAGTGCTGATTCATTAACATCGAACTGACAGCCAAAAGCACCAAAATCACGCCTGGATGAAGCTTATCTAACTTGTATTTTCTCCGTAAGGCACATCATCACAGCTTTCTGTGCTTTGGAATATCAGATAGCACTTCAGCACTGTTCTTAGGGCTCATTTTAAACAGTGAAATCATAAGCACAAAATCATAACACAAAGCACAAAAAAATGTGAAAAAATGTGGCTAAACAGACCATGAAAAGGACACTTGTTTACAGTCTGAGAGCTGACACACGACCCCAGCTGGGAATGTTTGTGTAATAGTTTGCTAGGGCCGCCATAACAACAACAAGCAAAAACTGGGTGGCTCAAACAACAGAGTTTCATTTTCTCACTGTCCTGGAGCTGGAAGTCTGAGATCAAGGTGTTGGCAGGTTTGGTTTCTCCTAAGGCCACTGTCCTTGGTTTGTAGATGGTCACCTTCTTGCTGCAACCTCACATGATCTCTGTGTCTGTCTGTGTGTCCTGAACCCGTTCATATGAGGACACCAGTCAGATTGAATTAGGATCCACCCGAACGACCTCATTTTAGCTTAACTACCTCTTTAAAGGCCTAATCTGCAAATAACAGTCACAAAATGAGTCACATTCTCAGATCAGGGCTTCAATTTATGAATCTGGGGGGACCCAGTACAGCCCACAACCATATATATCAGGGAACTCAAATTTTTTGCTGCTCTGCAATTATCTGTGAATGAGCATCTATAGCCCTGTGAGCCTTGATTTGGGGGTTCTGGATCAATTTTAGTAACTAGGTGAATTCATAAATCAGGAATAATAATTTGAGAATCATGAAGGTTGACGGTAATTGTACCAACCACAGCTATAGAATTAGACTGTTGAATTTTTAAAAATATTTATGTATTTTGCTGCACCGGGTCTTAGTTGTATCATGTGGGATCTTTCACTGTGGTCCACAGACTGTCTAGTTGTGGTGCACGGGTTCAGGAGTTGTCGCAGTAGCAGTTAGTTGCTCCTCGGCATGTGGCATCTTAGTTCCCTAACCGGGATTGAATCCACGACCCCTACATTCCAAGGCAGGTTCTTGACCATTGGACCACCAGAGAAGTTCCTAGACTGTTGCATTTTCTGATACTCGCGAGGCTAGTGTAAGGTAAGCCTGCTACTTGAAGAAGATAACTTTCCTTCCAGTTCCCTAGGCATAGATCAAAATACGCTGTCTGGGTAATCAGGTGGAAGGGAGCCAGAGACTTTTCACCTTGGTAGTCTCCTCCTCTTTCTTGAATTCTTCTCTTTGAGAGAAAGCAAATTTAGTTTTAAAACAAAGAAAAATAGTGCATGTAAAGCTTCTGGCCTCACCCAAAACATTGTAAACCGAGCCATAAATCCTGGGAACACAATGTCTGCACACTCTGTAGCTTTCTAGAAAATCTAAGCCAGACAACAACTGGAGGCATGGAGGGGAATGTCTCACATGCTTCCAATGCTGATAGGCTCCTATTCGTTTTCTCATTCAGCTCCCATAAAGCTCATGGAATGGGCAAGGCAGCAATTATTGGAGTTCAGAAAGAGATTGAGTCGCTCATGAGATCATCTGGCTGCTTAGGGGTCAGCCCAGAACTGGGGCCTTTAAACTCCACAAGCTTGTCCTCCTTCTTTGACTTTGAGTTGGAACAAGTTGAATTGGTCCCAGATGTTGATATCCACGCATCGATGTTTAAGAAGATCAACACTTGTTTCTAAGCCTTGAGGTGTTTCGAATTCTTTCACTTTTCTACACTCGTTTCTTAAGGATCAGAGGGGATCATGCCACAGAGGGGATGGGTGTCGAGATCCAAAGATGAGTGAACCCTGGCCTTTACCACAGTGGAATTCTAAGTGTCTAGAGAGTACAGCCCAATAGAGCTAGAAAAGCGAGCCAGGACTTCCTTGGTGGTCCAGTGGTTAAGAATCTGCCTGCCAATGCAGGGGACGTGAGTTGTATCCCTGCTCCAGGAAGATCCCACATGCTGCAGGGCAAGTAAGACCATGTGCCTCAACTACTGAGACCGCACATCCTAGAGTCTACATTCTGCAACAAGAGAAGCCACTGCAATGAGAAGTGTGGAGCCACTCTCTATGCTCTGCAATTAGAGAGTAGCTGCCACTTAGCAGCAGCAGCAGCCACTCTCTGCAACTAGAGAAAAGCCCGCAGGCAGCAATGTAGATCCAAGACCCGGAGCAGCCAAAAAAAAAAAAAAAAAATTGAGCCATATAGGATAACTTCATCTGAAAACTGAAACAGGTGAAATTAATTTGAGAATGCATTTATTTAACCCAGTATATCCAAAAATTATCATTTCAACATGTAGTCACTATAAAAATTGTTGATGAGATAATTTACACTCTGTTATTCCTACTACAATTTTCTTTTTTCAAATCAGGTGTGGATTTTACACCCATAGCACATCTTGATTTGTGCTAATCCCATTGGCAGTGCTCAATACCCACATGTGGCTTCCATGCTGGATGGTGCATTCTACAGGGACATGCTTCTACATTAATTCATGTGCCACCATGGGATGCTGGCCATAATGAAGGGTCTACTCTGTAACCCAGGAACACATCAAGGGATCGTTTTCAGGAATTGCTTTCAAAGTCTTTCCAGAGGAGACTTTTAAAAATATATATATTTTAATTTTTTGACTGTGCTGGCTCTTCATTCCTGTGCTTGGGCTTTCTCTAGTTGTGGTGAGCAGGGTCTACTCTTCGCTGTGGTGCATGGATTTCTCATTGCAGTGGCTTCTTTTGTTTTTAGGGTGCTTGGACTCAGTAGTTGTGGCACATGGGCTTAGCTTCCCTGAAGCATATGGAATCTTCCTGGAACAGGGATTGAACCCGGATCCCCTGCATTGGCAGGCAGATTCTTAACCACTAGATCATTGGGAAACCCAGAAGGAGACTTCCCTGGTGGCTCAGACGGTAAAGCATCTGCTTACAATCCCTGGATCAGGAAGATCCCCTGGAGAAGGAAATGGTGACCCATTCCAGTACTCTTGCCTGGAAAATCCCATGGATGGAGGAGCCTGGTAGGCTACAGTCCATGGGGCTGCAAAGAGTTGGGCATGACTGAGTGACTTCACTTTCTTTTTTTCTTTTGATTGCACCCAGAAGGGGAGGCCATCCTTGGCAAAGGTAGGAGCATCTTTCTGGGGGCTGGTGAAAGGAGGAGGCCCTGTTCCCTGAGCAGGTATGGTTTTGACATTCTTCAGGTTGGCTTGAGTTTTGCTTGGAATTTGAGTTCTGGGAAGGACAACCGATTTTTAGAGCTCATGAGCTTGCTCAGCACTGTGTGCTTGGAATTCAATAAGCCAGCCTCTGCCCCCTAGGAGCTCATCTCTAGATCAGTGTTTTCCCAAAGTCAAGTGGGCATCAGAGTCACGGCGGGGGTGTGGGGATGGGGAGAGGGCTTGTGAAAAATATAAATTCCTTGGCCCCCACTCTAGAGTTCCTGATTTAGTAGGCTTAGAATGGGGCCTGAGAATTTGTGTTTCTAGCAAGATCCAGGCCACCACTGCTTGGAGAATCAGGCTTTGAGAACCATTGGTCTAGCAAATGAGTAAAGACATCAGATATTCATTCAACAAACACTCCCAATTTAGCACTTTTTTCAGTGCTGCAGATAGAGTAGTGAGCCAAACAAGTGAAGTCCCTTTCTTCAGTGGAGGTTTGGGCAGGGATAACAGATGGTGGTGACGTCAGGGATCTGGAGTTGACTGGATAATGACACCCTATCATTTAGTAGGGCTTCCTTGGTGGCTCAGATGGTAAAGGATCTGCCTGCAATGCAGGAGACCCGGGTTCCATCCCTGGGTCAGGAAAATCCCCTGGAGAAGAGAATGGCAACCCACTCCAGTATTCTTGCCTGGAGAATTCCACAGACAGGGGAGCCTAGTGGGCTACATCCCATGGGGTTGCAAGACACAACCGAGCAACTAACACACACACATCATTTAGTATCTGAGATTCAAAAAGGTTGGTAGAATAACTTGGCCCTATTCCCACAGCTAGTTTACATTTTGTCTCTGGTCTGTCTATTGTTTCATCCTCTTAGTAACACTTCCTCCTCCAATTGTTCTAGTTAACTTTTCTTGCTCAACCTTCAGATCCCCAGTCAACCACCAGTTCTTCAGAACAGTCTTTCTCGACTTCCCTGTGAGTTTCACTGGAGTATTTATTCAGGATTTAAATCACAGGGGTGGTCACATTATGTCTGCTTAATAAAATTTGCTGGTTGAATGAAAGAGTTAATGCACTTAATGGAATCCATGATGGATTCTTGACTTATTGGGCTGAAAAGAAGTCATTCCAGGAAACTGGAGAAAGGAGAGAAGCTACCTGGCAATTACAACCAGAGACAGCCTTGAACTTTGAAGGGTGGAGGCCCGAGGTGGGGACCAGGCATCCTGCACAGACCTGGGATTTGGGTAGATAGGTAGGGGTCATCCTGGGGAGAGACCATAAGAGGTAGATATGGAATCCTGATAAATAAGTTCAGGAAACAGGGAGCCCCTGAATATTTGGGAGCAGCCAAGCCACATGTGGGCTTCCTGGGTGGCTCAGTGGTAAGGATTCCCCCTGCCAATGCAGGAGACCCCAGAGACATAGGTTTGATCCCTGTGTTGGGAAGATCCCCTGGAGGAGGAAGTGGAAACTCACTCCAGTATTCTTTCGGGAAATCCCATGCAGAGGAGCCTGGTGGGCTACAGTCCATGGTGTCGCAGAGAGTCAGACACAACTGGGCACACATACACCTTTTTATTTTTTTTTCTGTTTTGGAGGAAAAACCTCAACTCCTCAGGCACCTGTGATGGGTACTTGGGGAGGGATCAGTAGAAGGAATCATAGCTCAGATTTAAGCCCAAACACGTAATGTGAGGGTCAAGTCCTACTTCCTGCTCTTAATAGCACATGACTATGGGCAAGATGGATGGCATCATTGACACATCGGACATGAATTTGAGCAAGCTCCGGGAGACAGGGAAGGACACGGGAGCCTCGTGTGCTGCAGTCCGCGGGGTCACAAAAAGCTGGACACGACTGAGTGACTGAACAACATGGGCAAGACGCATAAAACATGGTGAAGTTCAGTTTTGTTCTCTGAAAAACAGGCAAAACCAACCAAACAAAACTGATTACCGAATCCATTGTGTTGCTTTGAGGATTAAATGATATACTGTAGAGTGAAGAAGTGTCTGGGATAAAGTCTGGCACGCAGAAGGCACTGGCTGTTATGATGGAGATAAGTCTCTTCTTGTCTCCTTTCTCCTTTCCTGCTCCAGCTCTTTCTCCTCTCTCCATACATTGCCCACGAGAAGATTTTTAAGGCCTCTTGGCAGCTGGGTAGGTGGGATGTCACCAAGGGGCTAAAAGACAGCATCTGAGCGTGTCAGGGCAAGGCTCGAGGACAAGCTGGTCACAGCCTATGGCATTTGGTTCCATACCTGGTTCCCTGGGGGTGATAAAAGGCAGGTCACTCACCTCTTGGTGTCTGAGTTTTGACGTCTACATCAGGGGAACCACAATCCCAGCTGAGCTTCTCCGCTGCTCTCACCCCCTCACTGCCCCAAGTTCGGAATCTCCTCCCAGGAAATAATGTAGCAATTGTGGAGGCCAGCGAGGGGCTGGGGCCAAATCAGATGAACGCCAGGGAACACGCTAATCTCCAGGGAAGTCCCTGCCTGCAGTGAGACTGCATGGCACTCACTTCCACAAGAAACAGAGCAACAAATGACGCTTCAAGAAGGAAAAACAAACTTTCTGAGTTCACTTGGCTGCAGAGCCTTTAGGAGACCGAATTACAGTAAAACTAAAAATAAGACTTGGGAGGACCAGTATGCTTTTTTTCCTTAAATGCTCAAAAGGTTTCTCTTTTCTACCTGACTGAGAACAATATAATTCAACAGGCACATTTTGCCTTATTTTGTTGCATGGGACTCAGAAAAGCTCAGGGGAGAAAGAGTTCCTGAGATTGTAGCTTGTTGCTGGAAGATCAAACCCAGGGAAAGTTATTTTTATACCTAGTGGGTTTTGTTTTGTTTTTTCTTTCTCCTTTCAGCTGCCTGGTATTTATCCTTACAATTAGGGGGTCTGTCTTGTTAAATAAAGTATTTATTCTTTCTTTCCTTGATTATAAAAGACATACATGTTCATTGTAGAAAATTAGAAACTACCAAAGACAAAAAGAGAGGAAGAGACATCTGCCATTTAAAGATAAGCATGGTTGTATAACTTTGATACAGAAAGTACCATATAATGGTACTGTATGTGCTCTACCTACTGTTCCTTGGCTAGTGTTGCAAATATTTTCTCCCAGTTTTTGCTTCTTCACTTTTCTATATTGTATTTTGAGGGACAGAAGTTGTTGAACGTAACGATTTGATAAAGGTTAATGCTTTTTCAGTGTCTCCAATTTAAGAATTCCCTCTCTACCCTAAAACCATCAATAATACAGTCTATATTTTTTTGGTAAAACATTTTAAAGTTTTGCTTTTCATTTTAGTCACTAAAATACCCGAAACTGATTTTTGGTAAGGGTGACTTAGAGATCAAGAATTTTGTTATATCTTCTGTATGCATAACTGATTGTGCCATAACCATTTATTGAATAGTCCATGTCTATCTGCTGACCTGCCATGAAATTCTTTCCTATTTTAGGTATCTATAAATGCATAGGTCTGTTTCTAGGCTCTGTTATCTCCCAATTGGCATGTAGGTCTCTCCACATATGGATAGTGTCCTATCTTAACTTTCATAATTTTATTTATTTATTTAAAATTTATTTATTTATTTAAATTGGAGGATAATTACTTTACAATATTATGATGGTTTTTGCCATACATCAATATGAATTGGCCATAGGTATAGATGTGTCCCCTCCATACTTTCACAATTTTATAATAAGCTCTGATATTTGGAAAGGCAAGTTTTGATATTTGTTATTCTTCAGAATTGTCTGAATTATTATTGGCCTTTTGCTTGTGGTCATACTTTCAAATGAGATGTTCAAGGTCCCTTGAGAACTCTGCTGGTATTTTGATTTCAATTGTATTGAATCTGTAGATAAGTTTGGGGATGTTTGACATCAGTCTATGGAAACTTTCTATCTGTGAACATAATCTCTTATCTATGAACTCTCTCTTTCCATTTAAATATTTTAAAATGTAATCTAATAAGTTTTATAGGTTTATTCATAAAGATTTGCACATTTTTTGTTAGAATCATTTTTGCTATCATGATAAATTGTATTTTTTAAATTGTATTTTCAACTGATGAGTGTTGGGTTATAAAAGTATAATTATTTTAAATGAAATTTTTTAGTTTGTTTGATAACAATTTTTCTGAGTTTCTTATTATTTCTAATAATTCATAGTTTCCATTGATTTTTTTGGTAGATAATCATATAGTTTGGGAATAAAGATAATTTTTATACTTTTAAAAAATTTGTATTGTCTAATTGCATGAAGTAGGACCTCTAAAAGAAATCAAATTTAAACCAAACAGCTGCTTCTTTGCTGACTGTAAAGGAAATTCTTCTAATAACTCACCATCAAGTATGATATTTACTTTGAATTTTTGTAAATATCCTTTTTTCAAGTTAAGGAAATTTCTTTCTATTTCTAGTTTGCTAATTTTTTTTCCCCAAACACCTACTAGTGTTGAATTTTTAGAGTTTTCTATGTCTCCTCATATGATATTGTGATTTCTCTCATTTAATGCCTTATGATGATGAGTAGCATGATAAATATCTACTTTAAGCCAACATGGCATTTCTTAGATAAACCACATTTAGTCACGTGTATGATCTTTCTTTATAATTTCTGAAGTTTATTTGCTAATATATTGTTTAGGGATCTTAGCTCCCCGACCAGGGATGAAATTCTTGCCCCTTGCAGCGGAAGCACAGAGTCCTAACCACTGGATCACCAGGGAATTTCCTGTAATTACCTGTTCGTGATGTTAAGTTAGAGCTTGTTTTTGCAACCAGTGGGCCTGTCAATTCTTTATAGGGTGGTTTTAAATTATAGATTTAATATCTTTAATGGTTAACGGAAAAGCCAGGTTTTCTAATTTTTCAGACAATTTTGGTTGATTACACTTTTTTTTTTTTTTGGCTACACCATGCAGCATGAGGGATCTTAGTTCTTCAACCAGGATAGAACCCATGCTGAATCCTAACCACTGGACTGCATTGGAATTCCCTGATTATGCTTTTCTAGCTTGTCTAAATTTTACATTTATTGGCAGAAAGTTGTTCAGAGTATTTCTCGTCTTTTTTAGTTCAGTTCAGTCACTCAGTCGTGTCCGACTCTTTGCAACCCCATGGACTGCAGCACGCTAGGATTCTCTGTCCATCACTCCCGGAGCTTGCTCAAACTCATGTTCATCGAGTTGGTGATGCCATCCAACTATCTCATCCTCTGTCGTCTCTGTGCCATCAATCTTTCCAGTGAGTTAATTTCCAGTGAGTTAGTTCTTTGCATCAGGTGGCCAAAGTATTGGAGTTTCCGCTTCAGCATCAGTCCTTCCAATGAATATTCAGGACTGATTTCCTTTAGGATGGACTGGTTGGATCTCCTTGCAGTCCAAGGGACTCTCAAGAGTCTTCTCCAACACTACAGTTCAAAAGCATCAAATCTTTGGCACTCAGCTTTCTTTATAGTCCAACTCTCACATCCATACGTGACTACTGAAAAAACCATAGCTTTGACTCATCTTTTTAATTTCTACCTAGCCATGATTTTCCCCTTTTATTATTCTTAATCTTATTTATTTAAGCCTTGTCATTTTTTTCTTGACCATTCTCACTGAAAGTTTATCAATTTTATTAGACTTCATAAAGAGCCAACTTCTGACTTTGTTGGGGCTATCTTATTTTTATCATTTATTTCATGAATTTCTGCTTTTATTTTTATTTCTTTCTTATGTCTGCTCTCCTTGGGTTTATCCTGTGGTTGTTTTTTTTAATCCTTTAAAAGTATTTAGCTCATGGCATTTCAACCTTTCTTCTTTGCTCAACTAATCATTTAAGGTTACATATCCTCACTGAATGTTGGTTTAGCTGTGTTCAATCCATTTTGATATGTAACATTTTCATTGACAACAGATCTATCTATGTTCTAATTTCTACTTTAATTCTTTCTTTGATCTTTGACTTCTGTAGAAGTATGCTCATAAATTTCCAAAACCATAAGATTCTTTGTTATCTTTTCATTATTTATTTTCAGCTGAATTGCTCTGTGGTCAGAGAATGCAGCATATATGCTGTGCTTCTGAATTTTGTTGGACTTGGTTTATGGTTTGGAAGACAAGTTTTCATGTATTAAGTGAAAAAAATATGGCTGGCCCTTTATATGCATAATCTTAAATCTTACCAATGCTGATTCCAAAAAAGAATATTTATTGAACAGACAAGAAAATTGAGGCTCAGGGAAGTAAGCGGAAAAGGCCAGAGTTAATTCAGGTTAGTTTAACTCAAAACTGTTTTTCTATTTGTGTAATAGCTTACTCTGTCGTTTGGGAAATAAGGTAAAATAACGATAATAATCAGATTATTATTGTTATTATATAACTACAGTAATATTCATATGAAGAAAACATGAATTTAAGGGCTCTCTAGGTATTTCCCCTTTTTATCCTAGTGTTCACTCTTCTTTAATTTCTTCATTCATTCACTATATTGAGGCTGGGGCCAGATATTTGGGCCAGGCTCTGGATCTAAACCTTCTCCCTGAGAAATCCACATCCTAGTTGGACAGTGAAGTGAACTTGTGTTACTTTCCCCTAACATGAATCATGGCATTGGTGGGATCATTTGTTCTTTTAGTGAAATAAATAAAACTCTCTTAGAAAACACTTGGAAGAAAGAAAATGTTGATTAAATAGAGCTGAAACTTCTGGGCTGGTGGTTGTGAGAACAATTCCAAAATCACTGTTGTGTCTTAGGTCCCTGCCCTTTCCAAGTCTTTTCTGCCTCCTGGTCCCAGGTGTATCTGCGGCATCCATCTTCAGCATTCTCCTAGGAAGTTGCACCCAATACCATCACTGTGCCTTCCTCGTGGATTCTCGCTCCCCCAGATCGGTGTCCCCAGCCCCAATCTTGCCTCCACTTCTGGTCTTAACTGCCCCGTGCCTCTCTGCTGAGGATGCCATTTGCCCTTGACCTTTGAGAGTGAATTGAAGGCTGTGAAGGTCCTTGAGCCCAGGGATGGAGGCAGAGGCTGCTTCTCCTGTTTTCCTCTGGTCACTTCCACATCCCTCCTTGCAGCTCCCCTTCTCCTCCCATCCCTCTGCTCTTGTTTCCAAGGCCAGGCCGGTGCTGAGCCCTTTCTCCTACAGCAAGTATCTCAAATCATCCCAAAGCATCTTGCAAAAGAGTCATTCTTATCTCTGCTTTATAGGTAAAGAAACTCGAAGCTGACAATTTGTCCACGGTCTTCCTGGGGATGCAAACTCGGGTCTACCTTCCTGTGGATATTCTTTCTCCCCATTCTGCTGTTTGAGATGCCTGAAGATTCTATTCCTGCAGCTGCTAAGCAGTGACCACAGGCAAAGCACTGGCTTTCTGTGGACCATAGTTCCTTCATTTTCAAGTGGAGGTGGTCATGTCTACCTTCTCTTTTCATAGAATTATTGGATATTTCAAAGCAACTGGAAAGCTCTCTTTAGAAGACAACAAACTTAGAAAGGCTGGTTTCAAGATCCAACTCAGCTTCACACATACTCTCTGCCCAAATCTGGGTAAGTCTCTGAGGATGGAGCCTCTTTGTGGGATGGAGACTTTTTTTTCTCTAGGTTTGTTATCTGTGCGTGTCTGGGTCCTGGGAGGCAGAGAAAGCAGGCAAGGCAGAGAGCTGAGGTGGAGAGAGAAAGGAGCATTTGGGAAATTGCAAAGACTTCTTGAGGGACAAGGAGGCCTGGCGTGCTGCAGTCCAGGGGGTCGCAAAGAGTCAGACACAACTTAGCGACGAACAACAACAAGAATTTCTGTGGCTGGACTAGAAAGGGTGGGGAAGGAGTGAGAATTGAGGCTGGGAGGCCAGCAGGTCCAGGTGCTGAGCTAAAGAGCTTGACTTTTAATCCAAAGACAATGGGAAAACAGTGAAGGCATTTTAAGCAGTGATGATGATGACAATAATAATTGTGCTGCTGCTGATAGCTAATATTTATTAAGTGCTCAGCATCCCTTCACTAAATTATAACACAAACAACAACTGTAAAGAAATAGATACTATTGTTATTTTCTTCTTAGATGAGGAAGCCAAGGTTGAGAGATGTCAAGTAACTTACCCAAGGCCTCACAGGAGGTCTGTTCAGGCCCAGGGATCTTTGTCTGTTTTTTGTCAGTACAGCTTGTGGGATCTTACTTCCTTGACTAGGGATTGAACCTGGGCCCCAGCAGTGAAAGCTCTGAGTCCTAACCACTGAGGATGGTTCATTCATGCTCAGTTGTGTCCAATTCTTTGTGACCGCATGGACTGTAGCTCACCAAACTCCTCTGTCCATGGAATTTTCCAGGCAAGAATACTGGAGTGGGTCACCATATCCTTCTCCAGGGGATCTTCCCTACCCAGAGATCAAACCCATGTCTCTTGTGTCTCCTGCATTGGTAGGTGGATTCTTTACCACTGGACCTCCTGCAAGACCCTAACCACCTAAGCACCAGATAATCACCCAGGGATCCCTGTCTTAACCATGACTTTCTCCTTGGTGGTCAGAACTGAAGTGTATTACCTTGCTTGATTTTTTGGGGGTTTGCTTTTTAAGGAGATAATTCTGTGTGGAGGCTAAGAGGACTGGTCCAGGCAAAGGAGGATGGTGGCCTTCATCAGAGGGGTAGCTGTGGAACTGGACACATCTGACATGCCTTAAGACACCAGAATGGACAGTACATTTGACCCATTCATTCAGCAGCTAAAATGTGCCAGATCCAGAAGTGGCCAGGCCTTGGTGGGGGGTGGTCTGGCAGGGCTGGGGGTCAGTGAATGAGAAGGAAGTGACTTCACCAGATAAGGAGTGTTCTTCCTGAAAATGAAAGTGCAGCCCACACCAGTGCCTGGAACCTTCCAGTTATCTCCTCTCCAGCCCTACTGCTGGTGGGAGGTATGGGCCAAGTGGAACAGGGGCCTCCAGCAGCTCCCACCCCGCTGTGACGGGCTCCCTTTTGGCAGGGGATGAGGTTTGTCTTGGCTTGGAGTCCTCATTAATTACCCTCCAAGGTTAATTCTCTAAGTGCCAGTAATGACCACGAGTTAATTTCTCTCTCTCTCTCTCCTGTCGGCCTTACTTCTTCCAACTTTTTGTTTCTTTAATGGGCCATCCAAGCTTGTTGGAATGTTTACCAAAGCAGGATAGTTAGAGATGTAAATAAATGAATTTACCTTGTCAAAAGGATCTGGAGATAGAATTAAGGCGAGAGGGGGTAATTTACAGATGAATAATTACTTGGAAACCTCAGCAGGGAGACTGCTGGGGTTCTCTAATTATTTATCTTCTCTCAATTTTCTCTTCTTTGAACTGCTACCACGGGGGTGTATGGGGGTGGCTTGGGGAGCAGGAGATGTTATTTGGGATTTCCCCTTTCAATTGTGAAATACCTTTGGGGGCTGGTGGGGTGCAGGTGTGTGTGTGTGTGGGGGAGCTCTGCCAGGATGCCAGTCAAGCCCGTTGCAATTTGCAGCACACACTCATGCCTTCATTCAGATCCTTTCGTTTACTCTCTGATGGGGATGGCATTACTAGCCCAATTTATGGATGGAGAAACTGAGGCTCCTACGGTGAACTCAAGCCCCACAAGCCCCACGAGGAAGAGGTGGTGTATTGTGGCTCAGATGAGCCTTCTGCTTCTCCTTGGCCCTCCAGCAGCCTCATACCCCACGAGGAAGGCAGTCTGAGGCTGCTCTCACCTGCCCAGCGCCACTTTCCCTGTCCCCCAGACACCCTTGGCTGGCTGGATCCCTCCCTGTTCAAAGCTCTATTGGGAACAACCTGCTCCGTCTTCCCTGTGAGCTGGTGGCCGCGCCCCTTCCTTACGCAGCTCGTTTTCCATTTTAAGATTTCCTGTTTGAACTAAAGGGCAAAGATCTCGGCAGTATCAGCCTGGAGCCGGGCTTCTGTGTGTATAAAGGGGAACCTCAGCCCCTGCCCTCTGTTTGTCCACTGGCCTTATCGACGGAGCCCAAGTCCCAAGTTCAGAGGTTCCAGTTCCTTCCCGATTTGCTGGGTAAAGTCCGGCCCTTCCGTGCGGGCAGCCAGGGCGGGTGGCCAGCCTGGAGCCAGCAGTCATTTACGGCCGGGCAGTGCTTCCGTCCTGCCTGGAGGTTACTGGCTGCAGCAGACAGATGGATGGATGGCCATGGGGACTCGCTGCCTGCTCTCTTTCCCTTCCTCCCCTTTGCCCTCTGCTGTGGGCTGACTCAGCAGGGCCCTGCTGGCCCAGGCGGCAGGTACTCCTCATAGCATCCCTGGGCCTTGTGTGCACATGTGCCACTCCTGCACCAGCACACACTCCTCTGCCAGTGCCAGGATCACCACTGCTGAGTCCTTTCCTAGAGAGAGGCACTTAACTGGTGCCATTTTTATGGGGGATAATAAGAACTATCGCTGGCAGAACAGCCTGCTGGTTCCAAGGTCCTTTCATCTCCTGTCTCATCTGATCTGTGGGACAGTCAGGAGACATCCAGATAGTGATTGCCTGTTTTTTTCCAGATGAGCGATCAGAGCTCAGAATCAATGGCTTCATTCAATCAGACTTGTATTCAACAAGAGGTTCCAGGGAACTCCTGTCTCCCAGGCACTGGGGCCCAGAGGAGACGGTGATGCAGGCTCTTTTCAGGTTGTTCACACAGTCAGCAAACAGAATCGGTGATGGCAAGGCTTGTCGGACAAAGAAGTCTGGGGTGCTCTGGGAGCAGGGGGTCAGGGTGTGGGGTGAGGGACCAGGAAATGCTTTCACAAGATTTGTCCAAGTCCGCTGCAATGCACAAGGAAGCCCGGAGAAGGGTGTGGATCTCAGTGGTATGGATGGGACGTTCCCGAACTACTAGCCTCTGGGGAGCAGTGATACATGAGGGTCCTTATACATAGACCCCCACAGACTGTAAGTCTCTTCCCTGGAATGTCAGCCCTCCAAGAGGAGGGGCTTCTTCTCTTTTGTGGACAGCTTTATCTCTAGGACCTGAAGTGGAGCCTGGCCCAAGGCCCTCGATAAATATTTACTGTCGAAGGAATAGACACACACGCACACTCGCGTGCATGCCGGTCACCCTCTATCTCAGAACTATAGAATCTACAAGCTGAAGGTTGCTTCCAGAAGACTGCTAGCTGGGAATAGAGCCAGAGTCATGGAGACCTGACCTGAGTCTCAGCAACTTCCCCTGAAGACCATGGGACTGGGCGTTGGTATTGGAGCACCCAGGTTCTGGTCTCATTTACACCTTCCCGACTTGGGTGACCTTCCTGTCCTCCCCACGCATGAGAAGGTCCCATTGGCTGACCTCAGGAAACCCCTTCCTGCTCCAATGTTTGGCGAGTCTGGGAATAGACCAGTGGCACTAGGCAGGAATTCCTCTGAGCTGAAGAGACGCCTTCTCTTTGCAGTCTGAGAAGGCAGTCTGGTTGTCCTTTGCCAAACCTTGTGGCCAGAAAGATGCCTGGCTTGCGGTCACAGCTGTCCGCCCTCTGGACTCCTGCTCGCCTCCCCACAGGCCTGCCTGCTGCTGGCTGGGATGGGAAGGGCTGCCGCCTGTCCACCCGCCCATGTGGCCACTCCCACCCCCATTCCCCTCTCCAGAATGAAATGTCTGGGACCCGAGGAGCCTGGGGCCATCCTTGGGGCCTGACCCGAGGCTGCCCAGGCTGGCCTGTCCTTTTGTCGTTGTTGCTATTGTTTAGTCACTCAGTTGTGTCTGACTCTTTGCGACCCCATGGACTGCAACACCCTGTCCTTCACCATCTCCCAGAGTTTGCTCAAATTCATGTCCATTGAATCAGATTCCATCTCGTTGTTTGTCATCCCCTTCTCTTCCTGCTTTCAATCTTTCCCAGCATCAGGGTCTTTCCCAATGAGTCGGCTCTTCGCATCAGGTGGCCAAAGTATTGGAGCTTCAGCTTCAGCATCAGTCCTTCCAATGAATATTCAGGATTGATTTCCTTTAGGATGGACTGGTTGGATCTCCTTGCTGTCCAAGGGCCTGAGGACAGGCCCTCATTCCTCCTGTTCTCCTTCCTCCCTTATGGATGCTGATCTGTGGTCAGCAGCAGGGTTTTTCCTGAGCCTCAGAGACTGCAGCCTTGCTGGGAAAGACCTGTAGCTCTTGAGAGACACTCAGCCTGCAGCCAGCATCCTCCATGGGAGGCAGTGCTCACGGTGGGAAAAGATGCTCCATCTGCCTGCCCGCCAGCCAGTTTCTCCCACCTTGAGCCTTCCTCAGTGGCATCAATTTCCCTTCATTATTTTTCTTTCCCTTTTCCCATGACATTGTACTTTACTCTTCCCTCCTCCTGGGAGGGGACCTGGTACCATGGAACTTGAAATGAGCAAGAACAGGGAGGCTTTCAATCCCAGCCTTGCTACAAATATGCAGTGTGACTCGAGCCTCAGGTTTTTCACCTAGAAAACAATTATTTCTTCCCAGGCTTGTCGTGAAGATTCTATGAGATAATAGTGTATGTGAGCCTCCAGGCAGGTAATAGCAGCGAACAATACCATAGCATTAGCTGAGTGCTAGCATTGTTTTGATCATTCCACGGCTCTAGAAGGCAGGTACTACTTACTCCCATTTTACAGGTAGGTGAAGTTGTGGCCCAAGGTCAGACGGGTTGTAGGCGGCAGAGTGAATCCAGTAGCCTGGCTCTCATCCAGCACCCACTGCCCCGGGGAGCTGTGTGCTTGCTGAGTGCTGACTGGGTTCAGTGGCTCCCAGCTGATTTGGGTGCCACCAGCCATTCGCCTTGATGAGATTTATCCTTTGGCCCTCTTGGGGACTTCCTCCATCCCCTTGCTCTCCCTTTTCTGCCCTCCCCCCACACCATCCCCCACAGCTTGGGCGGAGACTTGGCTCTGCACCCAAGGGTGGAGGCAAAGCTCCTTGGGCCAGAGTTTTGTTAAGAGGCATACACTGAGGTTGTATCTGTCTGTCTTTGGGGTCTGCCATTTAAAAGGAGGCCAGAGTGTGGTTTCCGAGTGATTCAGTTCAACACACATTAACAAGGGAGGCCAGAGGCTGCCCCCACAAAGCTTACAGCCCAGAGGCTTTACAGGAAGTCCCTGACCAGGTGGAGGCTGCCGGGGGCTCTGGGGTCACAGCCTGTAGGCCTTGGACGCCAGGCTGGAAAGGCAGTAGGAAGTCAGGTTCAGAGATAGGCAAGAGCTGTGCCCATTTCACAGACAAGGAAGGGTGAGGGTCAGGACCGAACCTGGCACTTCTGATTCGTGACTGGGTACTTTCTTTGAGTCTTTTCTTTGTTTTATATTTTAAGAGTTCAGGAGAGAGAAGGAGAACCTTGAGGGCCCATGATCACAGTCAATCCCACATTTGAGACTGAAGGCCCTTGAAGGAGGCCCCTTGTTAATTCAGAGAAAGAGCTCGGGGCAGGGTGAAGCTGGGGGCATTTGGGAGGAGATAAATGACTTGCCCAGGGGCATGAAGCCTGTTCTGCCTCAGGGAGGACAGCATCACCTCTCCTGGGCCAGCGGGAGGGTCCTTCCCCACAAGGATGTTGAGAGAACCAATCAGAAGCAGTAGAATGAGAAGCATCCATTCTGGGAACCCAGAACCTCAGGTTGATGACCAGCTTCTACTGTGGCATTGCTGAGGGGTCTGCACCATCTGGATTCACAAAGACCCTCTCTCCACTGACCACACTCCTCCAGCCTAGGATGGGTGGATCCAGGCTCAGTCAACCATTCCCATGTCTTTGCATTAGGGATCAGGGTATAGGGGGAGTCCTGGGCTGGGGGAGAGAAGACTTCTATTTATGCTTCCCCCAACCACTTAATTCTTCCACGAGTCCCCTAGCTACCTCTTATTCCTAACAAGGATGCCCACTTTTCCTTTTTTGACTTGAGAGAAGGAAAGGAAGATACGAGGGGAGCAGGGGAGGAGGGCCTTCACCTAGGACAGAGGCAAGAAGCAGGAACTTCAATTCTAAGGCAACATCTGTTCTCTGATCCAGTCTCCATTCAATACCAGCTTTTATGGGAGGGAAGAAAGACACAAATTCAACGAGCCTATCCCTGGACTTCAGAAATGACCAAATGTAAAAAAAAAAAAAGGTGTGTTTTAGGATCAAGGAAATATAATGTTTACTTAGAAATGAAAATTGATTGCCTTTAACTTATGATAAGATAATTATGCTCCTCTGAGTCATTGTCATGCATTTGTGTTCATAAACCTCCCTCATTAAGTAGTAAGGGTACACGTATTTTATCTTAATTCATTTTATATAGGGCTGTGAATTCCTGCATTTATCTACTTTTGTTTTCCTGTGTAGACACAAGGCTGCCTGGCCTCCCAGAGGTGAGATAACTTATTATTTAGCAACTATTTCCCTGGAACCCAACCTAAGGCTGAAGTGGGCTCTCATTTCCCTTCTTACTGCCTGACCATAACCTTGAATGATTCACTTTACCGCTCTGCCTCTGCTTCCTCATCTGCACAGTGAAGTTAATATATTACATCTCTCACAGAGCTGGTATCACCAACTCAATGGACATGAGTTTGAACAAACTCTGGGAGAGAGTGAGGGACAAGGGAAGCCTAGTGTGCTGCTGTCCATGGCGTCACAGAGTTGGACATGACTTAGCAACTGAACAACAACAACACAGAACTGTTGCAAGGATTTGATGAGATAATACTACATCACCGCTATAAAGGAGGAGCTGGTCTTGTCTAAAGTCAATCAATGGTCTCGGCCATTCCTCCACACTGTCCAGGTTACCATGAACGACCTCATTATTGTGAACTGGTGTTGGGTTGATTGTGTGATCTCTTGAGAAGAAGCAGGGAGAGTAGAACCAGTTCAGATGGAGGCTCGGAGATCTCATTGCCCAGTTTCAAATCCCAGCTTGACAGCTCCCTAGCTGTATGATCTTGAACATGCAATCTTGTAACTCTTTAAACCTCAGTTTCCTCGTCTGCGAAATGGGGCTAATAAAGAGATCTCCCTCATAAAGTGGTTGTGGGGATTCAATGAGAATATCAAATGCACCTGTAAAGTTTAGCACAGTTAATAAATAATCAAATGAATTTTATTATTATTATGTGCCTGCCCCGTACTGGATACTTGCTGTATGTATCTGGTACTCTGATCTCTGTAAGGTCAGTGTTATTTGCTTCATGTCGAAAATGGAGAAACGGAGTCTGGGAACAGTTAGAAGTTCCTTCCTGCTAAGTGCTAGAAATGATTTTAGAAGTGATTTCCTTCCATGTCTCTCTGCGGCTTTCCTGACTCCTACTCTCCAAAGGGGGAAATGCAGCTCTCCTTTGACTAAGTGCCATACCCTCTCATCCACGTCCAAGCTGGGGTTCTAGGCTCCTTTAAAAGTTTCTCATTGAAAGTTTCCTTTTGCGTCTAGGTTGACTTTGAGAACCATTGTTGCTGACAGGGCCAAGCGGACTGGACCCTCAGCTCACCTCCTGGGAGCCCTCCCCATTCCTCCCCTTAGCCACTGAAGCCCCCATCTAGCTCAGAGCTCTTGTCAGGTCCAGGTCCCTTGCAGTTGATGCCAGCAGTTTCCCTTGAAACCATGAGTCAACTCTCTTGGGTCTGTTCTGTAGGGGGAGTCCCAGGACCCCACGGGAACTTCAGGGAATACCAGACAGTTAGCGTTGTCCATCTCTCCCCAGACACACCTCACCTGGAAGTCTGAAAAAAAAAATCCCTTCCAACAGCAGAATGTGCTTTAAACGCCAGGGGTGTAAGGGTGGCAGGGTTGGTGCCGTTTGTTGGACACTGTATTTCAAGCACCAAGATGCTTTATGTACACTAGCTCTGTCAGTTCTCACAAAACACGCACTACACAGACATTATTGTCCAATTTCAGAGTTGTGAGATGTTGTAGTGTGTGGTGGTAAAGATCATAAGCTCCGGAAGCCAGCTTTATTGGGTTTATTTATTTATATTTTGGGGCTGCATTCTGTGTGACGTGGGATCTTAGTTCCCCAAGCAGGGAATGAACCTGTGTCCCCCGCAGTGGAAGCCAAGTCTTCCAGTGGTTCTGTCATCAACTAGCAGTATGGGCACTTGACTTTAATTGTCTGAGCCTCAGTTTACTCTTCTATAAAAGGGTAACAATGGAGTTTAGAGGTGAGAAGCCCCATCCCCAGGGCACTTAGCCAGGAAGAAGTAGAAGTAAGTCTGCCTGGAATCCAGATATGCTTGAGTCTAAAGTCTCTGCTCTTACTAACAGTATCATGTTTTCTTCCTTCACCAAGCTTCCGACTCAGATCAGTGGCAGACAGAGCTCAGAGCCAGCTGAGGGCCCTTAAAGAGAGGAGAAGGCCACAGCAGAGCCTCTAGGGAGTATCAGTCAACAGGGACCTGACAAGGGCCCTAATGTACCCATTAGGGTCTGCCCCCCAGTCTCCTGTCTCCTAGCCCCTGGCAACCCTAATCTCCGTTCTGTCTCTATAGATTTGCTGATTCTGGGCATTTCATATAAATGGAATCATAACATATGTGGGGTTTTTTGGGGGGGAAGGGGACTGACTTCTTGCACTTGGCGTCATATTTTCAAACTTCACCCTTGCAGTGCCATTCCTTCCATGTGGAATAACACTTCACCATGCGGATATGCTAGAGTTTGTTCATCCACGCAGCGGTCGATCGGCGTTTGGCTTGTTTCCACGTTTTGGCTCTTGTGAATAATACTGCTGTGAAAGTTTGTGTACAAGTTTCTGCCTGAAGATATGGTTCATTTCTCTTGGGTATAGATCTTCACCCTGCTTTCAATTTTTTTAAAAATTAATTTTTGTTTTTAAAAATTGTAAAATTTATTTTAATGTTTAACATTGTTAAAAAATGTTTTTATTCTTGTTTGTTAACTCTCTTCTGCCAGCCAGCCAAGGAGGACTCTCATTTGATTGGGTGGAGCCTGGCCTCTTGGGAGGAGGAACTAAACTGCCTTCGCTTCCTTTCCTCCCTACTCAGCTGTCCTTTCCAAGGACCCCAAGAATGCCGGGGACTGAGGGAGACAGAGCCTTGCCCTGCAGGTGCCCAGGCAGGCCTGCCATCTTCTTGGCTCAGCTTGGAGTCACCACCTTTGGTAGCACCTCACCTTTCATCTTAATAAAGGGAGAACAAAGATCGTCGTGCCTGTCTCCAGACAAAAACAGACAGAGCATTTTAATGATTAACATCGTAACACTGTTATTGGCCTGCGCCAGCCTCCTGCTGTCATTGGGCCGCACACCCTGCTGTCAGCTCCCCTGTGCCCTCAGCCCTTCGGTGAAGAACAATTTCATCCAGATTCAGTGCTTCCCTGTGAAAGTCCCCATGCAAGCTAGCTTCTGCCATTGAGAGACTGCCTGGATGTTCCCGGCAGGTCTAAAACCCTTCCCAGAACCCAGGGGCACCTTATACCTGACCCCAGGTGCTCTGCTGGGCACTTTTCACCTGTTACCTCATTTTTTATCCTCTCAGCCACCCATCAAAGCAGCTGCTATTAGCTCCATTTTATAGATGGGGAAACTGAATCCAAGCCTTAATCCTTTATTCTCAAATGCTATTTCAAGGAATCTAACAACCCTGAAATGAAGTGCCTAGAAATAAAAGATGTTGCAACACAGCCAGCAGCTTACCTACTTCTTAGTCTCTTCTTTTAGGGGCTAATTTTCTTTCTTTTTACCTGTCCTAGAATCCTCTGACCTCTTAATTCCTCCTCTTCTTCCTTCACCCCCTTATCTAGAGTAGATGCTGAGGGACTTAAATTTGTCAAGTTGAATAATAGCATGATTTGCTGTCTAGTCTTTCATTCAGTTGCTCACTCAGGTGTTCATTTATTCATTTACTCCTGGCTCATTTATTGAGCTCCTTCTTCACCCAGCACCAGACACCACACCACACATGGAGGAAACACAGGTTACGGTCCGAATCTGTAGAGTCCTCATTGTCTGGTGGAGAAGGCAGAGCCCCAGGAAAGCAGTTTCCAGTTAATAAGGAGAGTGTTCGTACAGAGGGATTCACACTGAATCTCTAGACCATAAAGAGTAGAAGCCAACCTGGAGGAATCACGGAAGACCTCCCAGAGAAGGTGTCACCAGAGCTGGGAACTCAAAGATGAATAGGAATGCATTTGTTTCTCATTTATTCCTACACAGACCATGTTAGCAGTGTTGGCTTGCCTTCTTAAAGTTTCCTTCACAGAAGCAGACATTCTCCATATCACACACCTGGCCTTTACTGTCAATGGCTGTTGAGATCAGAGATTGACCTTGGACCCTAGGACAGCTGATTCTCAGGTAGGCCGGTGACCATTGATTAGCAACCTAGCTTACAAAGATGTGCTCAGCCAACCGGAGTTCTTTTCTAGGAAGTTAGACTCGGAAGTAGAGATGTATCTGGTTGGCACTGGTACTGCATTTACAAAGTTACAAGGTAGAGTTGAGGCTGGGAGACGACTCTGATTGGCAGGGAAATAATAGATAAGCAGAGGATCATGGGAGGAAAAGGAGACTGGGGCAGACAGGTGGAGAGCAGCTGAGATAATAAGTGTAAGAGAGTTTCCCGGGACTCTGCCTTCTCTTGGTGGTTTCCACGAGAGAGGGAGCAAGAAGTACCTGGGTGGCAACGGTTTTCTAGTACCCAGTGTGAGTCTCTACTTTTGCTCCTGTCTTGGGGTATCTTTAGGAGACCTCTGAGCGGCCCCACTATATATCCCCTCTTTTAAAATGAACTTGAATAATGAAAAACAACCTGATATATATATATATATATATATATATATATATTTATCAGTTGTGAAGTGAAATTTGCTCAGTCATCTTTGACTCTTTGCTACCCTCTGTAGTCCATGGAATTCTCCAGGCCAGATTACTGGAGTGGGTAGCCTTTCCCTTCTCCAGGGGATCTTCCCAACCCAGGGATCGAACCCAGGTCTCCTGTATTGCAGGTGGATTATTTACCAGCTGAGCCACAAGGGAAGCCCAAGAATGCTGGAGTGGATAGCCTATCCCTTCTCCGGTGGATCTTCCCAACCCAGGGATCGAACTGGGGTCTCCTGCATTACAGGCAGATTCTTTACCAACTGAGCTATCAGGGAATACATACATACATACATACATACATATATATATATATACATATGTGTGTGTGTGTATCTGAATCACTTTGCTGTACACTTGAGACACTGTACATCAACTATACTTTAATAAAAAAATCCGTGGGAAAAAATACTAGAAATCTAAGAAAATTCGATAGATGCTGAAAAAGCCTTCAATAAAAACAACATCCACAGAAGATAAAAATACTAAAGAAAATAGGAATTGAGAGTTTTTAACAAAAGCAAATATATATAAAAATAGAGATTTCATTTTATTTATCTATAAATAAAAATATATAATGTATATATGCAAATATGTTTGATCCTTGAACAACACAAGTTTGAACTGTACAAGTTTACCTGATACGTGAATTTTTTTTCAATAAATATAGGATCTGTAAAAATTATTAGTTAAAAAACATAAAAAAGGAAAATCACCTTGAAGGCTTCTTAGTTCTTGAAACCCAGAGTGTTGCTCTAACAATAATCTATACTAAAAATGCTTTCAGGTAGAGCAGAGTTTTTCCAACTGGGAACCAAGAAGAGGTCATGGTAGAACATTCTAGGAAGGGCCAAGCTCTGGGGAGGTGGGTGGGTCAGTCTGGTTGGTCCTAGGGTCAGTGATGGGGCTGGTGAGTTCTAGAGCCAGACTGGGAGGATTTTCAAGAATCCTTCCTGATTTGTGGAAGTACAATTGCAGTAACAATTAGTAAGCCCATCTGTACATCAGGATGCCAAAGACTGGTCTTTGTCAGGAACCAAGCCATCCATTTCCCTTTTGTTCTATAGGCAGTTCTTCCCTGAGGCATCTTAGCTGGACTTTTGGCAAAAGAAGAAGTAGAGGAAATGTTTTTTTTTAAAATAAGCCTCCACCTTTTTACCTTTTAACAGCTCCTCTTGCCAGCACTCTTTCTGTTGTCAGGAGCTGAGAGATCTCATGGTTCTCATTTGTTGGTTGAACAAGAGAGTTTGTCTCTCCTGCCTCTTGGTGTTAACCGTGGGCGAGTGACTCAGTCTCTTTGAGTCTCATTATTTTCGCCTGTAAAATAGGAGTAATTATGTCTACCCAGAGAACACTATGGGGGTGCTTTTCCAATGCTCTGTGGTAAAGAAAGTGGGGTTTAAAAAAATTTATTAATTTACCTTCAGTAAACACTTTAAAAATTCATCACAGGCCAGTGCTAGAATGTAGCCTGTGGCAGATGCAACCTGCGTTCAATACTTGAACAGACCCTGTCCCGGGAGAGTCTGCTAATTATGGGCTTGAGCATCACAGCCATGTCAAAGCATTATAAAGGTTTCGACTCGCTTTCCTTTCTGTATTTATCTTGAGTTGGAAACAAATAGTTTGTGGCCCCTCATGGGTCCATGGACCATTCTTCGAGTGACACTGGTTTAGGGGGTCTTATGAAATCCACTCGTGATGACCAATGGATGGAGCTTTGGGAGTGGAGGGTGACTTGTTTGGACCTTGTGTGTGTATGATCTGTTTATGGGGTCATAATGTGATGCCAGTCTCTGGGTTCCTGAACATTGTTGACTCTTTCTTCAGCTTTTCTGGCAGTGTTCCTACACTGACTTCACAACTTCTGTGTGTGTCTCTTATCACTGGCAGCTTGGTACTCCGTCCCCCACTGGAGGGTAACACGTCTGCATTCAGACGCCGCAGGTTTTAGAGTCAGGTGGCTTGAGGCTTGGCTCTGCCACTTTCTAGCTGTGGGATGTTGGCAGTTGTTTAATCATGCCTCAGCTTCCTCATTTATGACAGAGTGCTGGTGACAACTTAGCTGGCAGTTATTGTGAGAATTAAATGATCTGGTGTGTAAAAAAATGCCGTATGTCCTGGAGGTACCCAATAAAGTGGCTCCCTTTGCTCTTGTACCCTGACTATATTTTTTCCTATCATATCCTGTGAGATGTGGAAGCCTGGGAAGTGTTGTAGACAGGTGAACAACTAGTAGTGGCCGCACTGCCAGAAATCATCACACCAGCGCTCCCCTCCACTCCTCCACCACAGACTTGCTGAGGCCCTTAGAGGAGCCAGAAGCAAACAGCATGGGTGACCCAAGTGCCTAAGCCCTTCCCTTCCATAGCCTCCCTGCCTGAAGAGATGCCTAGAACCCAGACAGCTTCAAATCGGAAAGGTCCCAGCTCATGGGGAACATTTTGTACAGGTCCTATTACTTGCCTGGACTTTGCCTACTCCCCCTTTCTAACAGAATCTCAGTTTGGTAGTGGAAGGTATCTACCTCAGGTGAATTGTCATTCATTTACTTAGTTACCGTAATCACCCTTTGCCTCTTCAGCAATGGATTTTGGGGCAGGTGTATCATCTACTATAGCCTAAGAGATAGAATAAAGGGGGAGCTGCTGGGAGGCTCCCTGGAAAGGTTTCTTCAACTCTTCAAAAGGAGAAACTAGAAGATTAAGTCTCTCTTCTGTCTCTGGATATTTTTCTGTTCCTGTGATGCCTGGAACTGTGGCATCCATTTTGTGACCATGAAGGGAGTCAGTCTGGGAACAAAGTTGCTGTATTCGACACGGAAAAATTCTGGATCGTTGATGAAGTTGTCAAATCAACCTCAAACTCCCCCTACCTCTTTCATCTTCATGTTATCTGAATTAGGAAAAGTGGATTTGTCATCACTGTGCTACCATTCTGTATCAAAATCCTCAAATAAACTATGAGAAAATGGGTTTTCTGGTGTCCCGTGATACTGAAGGCAGAGTGATGTTTGAGGACTCCTGAACACAGACTCTGCTTTCTTCTGCAGTGAGGAAATGGACTCACTCATGATTGTTTTGAATACTCCCTTGGAACAGAAGCCATAGATGTAAATTCCTCTAGTCGAGTGACACAAGGCATGAATAAGAAGTCAGTGACAGCCCTGTAAGTGTATCAGAAGTTTAGGGGAGCCTCACTAAGACACATGCTCTGATCTACACCTGCCTTGTGTGATTACTCTGAGTTCAGTAAGGTTCTCTACCTTTGGATAATGAAACTGAAAACTTACTTTAATGGGCACTCATGCTTAATAGTGGAGAAGGCAATGGCACCCCACTCCAGTATTCTTGCCTGGAGAATCCCAGGGACAGAGGAGCCTGGTGGGTTGCCGTCTATGGTGTCGCACAGAGTCGGACACGACTGAAGCAACTTAGCAGCAGCAGCAGCATCCTTAATAGTGTGTGGGTGTGGGAAGAGCCTCTTCTGTAACAACCTTTGAAACCCCAGTAGTTGCTGTATTTGAGATCATTTGTTGTTTAGTCAGTATGTCTTGTCCAACTCCATGCGACCCCATGGACTTTAACTCACCAGGCTCCTCTATCCATGAGATTTCCCAGGCAAGAGTACTGGAGCTGGTTGCCATTTCTTTCTCCAGGGCATCTTCCCAACCCAGGGAATGAACCTATGTTGCCTGCACTGTGGGCAGATTCTTTACCACTGAGCCACCAGGGAAGCCCATACTTGTCCTAATTCTTCAAGCCACTTTAAATTGGGTGGCTTATCCTTTGCTGTTGAAAACACCCTAATTAATATATGTTCTTTAAACTGTGAGTGCTTGACCAATGGGTGTAGGGGCAACCCTAGGATTAGGGACAGGAAAGGATATGTTTTTGAAATTCAACTTTACGCTTTCACAGTGAGTCCTAGAGATAAGCAGGCTCATGTTTGAAACAATCTACTCCACCTACTCATTCGCTCATTCATTCATTCATCTGAACCTGTCGCCTCCCTCCCATATGCCAGCCCATGGGAACACAATGGGTGGTGGGGAGGCTGCCTCTGAGGAGTCATGTTCTAACTGACAAACACTCTGGCGGCTAAACATGCACAAACTCCCTTATGGGTCACGTCAGTATTTTCAAGTCTTCTGAGATGTGTCAGGGAAGGAGAGATTTATTCCAACTGTCATTAGAAAATCTAGGTTTATATGGCATTGCTTTCGATAGATACGCCCACTGAGTTGGTCACAGTGGCAAATGTTAACGGCCACATCTTGTCCTTTACATAGTTAAAAAAACCAAACATTCACATTGAGGTATAAAATAGGCATACATGATCATTTATGCAGAGTGATTATTGGCATTCAGTTGGGCATCTGTTCAGCTTTATGACCCAGCCCAGGAACAGTGGTGATAATCTTCAGTTCTCCTGTACATGTTCTAGTGTACTTTAACTGGCTCCTACCTCATTATCTGCAAAGCATGGTATTTATAGAAGATAACAATAAATCTAATCTTCAGGAAAATATCTTTCTTTGCAGGTGGATAGGGATAATCATATCAAGCCCTGAAGGATTTGAGCTTGTGATCAATTTCTGGGGAGCAATGAAGATGTGAATTGGGGGAATAAATCTGTTTTTATGTCATGAGCTACTGAATAGCATTCTTGTGATAGTATAATTCTCAGGACACGAGTCTTCGATTCCAACTCTCTGGAACTTGTGTTTTTGCTTCTCAGAGGAGTGCCCCATTAATATCCGGTCCTTCTTTCTCTGATAGCTCAGTTGGTAAAGAATCCGCCTTCAATGCTGGAAACCCTGGTTCGATTCCTGGGTCGGGAAGATCCGCTGGAGAAGGGACAGGCTACCCACTCTGGTATTCTTGGGCTTCCCTAGTGGCTCAGCTGGTGAAGAATTTACCTGCAATGCGGGAGACCTGGGTTCAATCCCTGGGTTGGGAAGATCCCCTGGAGAAGGGAAAGGCTACCCACTTCAGTAATCTGGCCTGGAGAATTCCAAGGACTGTATAGTCCATTGGGTTGCAAAGAGTCAGACACAATTGAATGACTTTCACTTTCACTTTCTTTCTTTTTCATCCCCTGCCTCCATCCCTGAGACTCAGAAAGAGTGGTTGGGAAAAAGAAGAGTGGTTGAAGGACCTTTTGAGCATGGGGGATGGTGATTCTGACCTTTAGCCTGTGCAGACATGCTGTTCATTCTGCTTTCCTTCAAGCTCGGGGGAGGAAAATCAGCAGGGTAGAGTGGTGGCTTGAGGCCTGTGGGTGCTCCTTGCGGGTGGAAGGCAGACGACCTGATTCACCCTGTTGGGCAGAGCTGGGGCTGGTTGTAAGGAACCAGGCTCCTTGGTAAATGCAGAGCCTTTGCTCGAGTGAGTGAGTGAAAATTGATTGGTCGTGTCCGACCCTTTACTACCACATGAACTATACAGTCCATGGAATTCTCCAGGCCAGAATACTGGAGTGGGCAGCCTTTCCCTTCTCCGGGGGATCTTCCCAACCCAGGGATCAAACCCAGGTTTCCCACATTGCAGGCGGAGTCTTTACTAGCTGAACCACCAGGGAAGCCCAAGGACACTGGAGTGGGTAGCCTATCCCTTCTCCAGGGGATCTTCCCGACCCAGGAATCGAACCAGGGTCTCCCTGACAATTGTTCACTCTCTCCTTGTGTGTGTGCTCAGTGGCTCAGTCGTGTCTGACTCTTTGTGACCCCATGGACTGTAGCCCGCCAGGCTCCTCTGTCCATGGGATTTCCCAGGCAAGAATACTGGAGTGGGTTGCCATTTCCTCCTCTAGGGATCTTCCCAACCCAGAGATTGAACCTGCATCTCTGGCGTCTCCTGCACTGCAGGCGGATTCTTTACCTCTGAGCCACCAGGGAAGCCACCAGAATTATTTCTGCCGCACAATGCACGGTTTGTCATATATCCACTCAATCCAAGGCAGGTTGATCTCAGTGAGAGGTACATGGGAGAGGGAAATCAATCAGATGCGAGTTTGCAAGAGGGGACTCAAGGAACTAGTGGGGCAGACTGACAGCTAGGTGTCCCCTGAAAGCTCAGTGTCTAAGTGTCTCCTGAGTGCAATATACAGACTCTGAGGGAGCAAGAGATGGGACCCCCTTGCCCAGCCATGAGAGATCATGATGCTTTGGAAGAGCATCCAGGGGCTCAGTGTGGCTGGAGCAGCGTGTCCAAGTGCTGAGAGTAGCAAGAGGGGAGCCTGGGAGGGAGGCTAAGGTTGGACCCTGGAGCCCCTCACGTGGGGCGTGTCAAGAGGATGGACTTCATCCTGTAAATGAAGGGGGTTGACCGGCCGGGTTTATGCTGGGGAAGCTTGCGGTCACATTCCCCCATCCCTCGTCCTTCTCTCCCTTCCTTTCTTTTGTTCTCTCATTTTTTATAACTTCCTAACTGGCTTCTGATATCCTCTCTCAAGTCTTTGTACTATTGCTACTGCTGCTACTAATAACTGTCACTTTTCGAACACATACTATGTCCAGAACTTGTGCTAGGCATCATCCCCAAATCTTATTTAATCCTTGTAATAGCCTCAGCATCAAACGGCCTCGGGGAGTTGAAATAGCTTGTCCAGAGTCACACTAGGAAGAGGCGGAGCTAGAAGTTAAATAGAGATGCTACTGCTAAGTCACCTCAGTCGTGTCCAACTCTGTGCGACCCCATAGATGGCAGCCCAGTAGGCTCCGCCATCCCTGGGATTCTCCAGGCAAGAACACTGGAGTGGGTTGCCATTGCCTTCTCCGAATAGAGATGCAGTTTGACTAGAATTCTGTTCCTCCAACGAGGTCAGGGAGGTCCAGGGACTGCTCTAAGGTGCTTGGGGCGAGGACAGGGAATGCCAGAGACAGCTGGGAGCAACGCTGAGAGGTTGAATCATTGGCACACAGGATGGATTAGATCCCTGTCTGCTTCTCAGACCAGTGATGGACTGTGTGCAAAGCGGTCGTGCCCCTTCAGTGGTTCATGATGCATCTCTGTACCCGGAGAGACAGCTCCTCTTGGGCATGGACAGCATCTGCTTCTTCGCCCGATCTCGGAGCTCAGGAGCACAGCAGGCCTGCAAAAGAGAGGGCAGATGATTTAGGCTTCCCCTACTCGACTCCCAGCGAGCAGCGAATAAGTGATTGCAAAGCATTTTACGAGAGTCAAGTGCCCTTTTGATGTGACACAGGAATAATATAAAAAAATAATCCCCTCTCTTGAAGGGTCAGTGATTCATTTCTTTCTACATGTCTGTGTCCATTGAAGCCTTTTTCTCTGCACCCAGTTAACAACAGTAAAGGGATTGTGGGCCTTGGCCAGATCAAGGGACAGAATAATATAGGCCTGATTGAAGCTTTGTTCCTCACAACTCTTACTGCTCAGTGCTGACGGTGATGGTGATGATCTCTTCTGAGTGCTTGCCGGATCCAAGGAAGCTTCAAAAGAACTGGACAAGGTAGATACTGTCATCATCTCCTTTTACACATGGGGAAACTTAGGCTTCTAGATGTTAAATATTTTCCCCAAGGTCACACAGGTAGGAGTGGAGCCCATCCTCTTACCTTCAGACGATGATGCTTATCAACATTATGCTTTTATTGTAGTTCTTTTATTACTAAATTTTATGGCACAAACATTTATACCAGACCTGGACTGGGTACTTCTTAATCCAGGATCCCATGTAAACTTCACAAGAGTTCTATGGTCGACATTATTCCTACAGCCCCATGTCTTACAGTATTTTATTCTGAATCTGGTCATTTTGCACAATTCCATGTTGCCCATTTACTGTTAAATCCACTTGGAAGGAGATAAGAAGTACTGTTAAAAAAAAAAAAAAAAAGACCTGGATCCATATACCTTCCACATCACCTGTTTATTTTTGTACCTCCCCTCCCTTCCTGTACTTATTCACATGTGTTTAGATTTTGATTACAGGTATGTGTTTGTCTTTAAATACAAGCACAATCCAGATAATGTTTTAGTCCTTCCTTTATCACTTGATATTATTTGAGGACATTTTTCTAAATCTTTATAATTCTCTCAGACTGTAGTAACCACTTTGTGGCTATGGCATTACTCACCTAAGGACCTTGATTTTGAAACAGTTTTGTTTGGAAGGACTATCTGTGTTTCTATTAAATGGTTTCTTTTGAGTAGCCTTTTTGGAATAATTGTCAGGAGATTAGGCCTGGGGTCAAAAGGCGGGCAGACTGTATTTATTGAGCACCTGCTGTATTCTGACTATGTTTAGGAGCAAGAGACACAATAGCTAGGGGAGCTGAATAGAAGAGACATGTCCGTGTGCTCCTCAAGCTTGCCTTCATTCCCCTGGGAGAGACAGACCAAAGGGACAAACAAATAAGTAAGCAAGATAATTATGGACCATGGCGATATGCTGTGAACCCATGAGCCAAGTGATGGGATAGAAAAGAACCAGTGGCGGGACTTCCCGGTGGTCCAGCAGCTAAGACTCTGTGCTCCCAACGCAGGGGACCCAGGTTCGATCCCTGGTCAGGGAACTAGATCCCATATGCTGAAACTAAGAGTTTCCATGCTGCAACTAAGACCTGGTACAGCCAAAGTAAATAAATAAGTATTTATTTTTTAAAAAAAGAAGTGGTAAAGTCCACTCAGGTAGATTTCCTGGAAGCCAGTCTGAGAAAGGGTCATTTGAACTGAGACCTAGAATATGAGAGTGATCCAGGCGGATGGAGGGAACACACGAGAAGTGTGGGTGCCTCTCTCCATCAGGTGAACCTGACCTCTGAGCAGGATGCAGTATACAGATGGCCAGACTTTTCAGTGTAATCAATTACTCCAAAAATCTGGATGCTGTTGGGTGAAGTTTGGATCCTTCTCTCCTGATGCCTAGATGGCCTCCCGAAGGGTCTACTTTTGTCCCTTCTTGGTCATTTTGCCACCTGGCAGTCAGTATGGCTGTGTAAGGGTGGATCATGCATGAGCTGTAAGTTGGAGAAACTCTGTCTCAAACTTGGTTGAGGAAAAAAAAATGGATCTAATGACTCACATAGGTGAAAAGTTTAGGTACAGCTGGATCCTGGGCCTCAGACAATAGCTGCAGGACTCGTTCTCAGCTCTGCTCTGCTCTGCTCTGGGGTGGTTTATTCTAAGGCATGTCCTCCTCTTGCTGTGATGTGATGGTCCCCAGTCACAACTCATGCTTACATCTTTACCAGACGTTCTGGTGGAAGTCTTGTTTATTGGCCTCGTTGAGTAACATGGTGTCCAGGCTGGTAGGGTGGGTGGGTGGGTTAGCTGGTGGGATGATGCAGGGTAGATGGAGGCAGGGAATCATGATCCTAGCATGCTCTTCCTGCCCATTTCTGGTGCTGGGAGCAGAGTCAACCCTCCCAACTTCATGGCATGAGAATAGTGGAAGGGCAATTATTCAAAGGAAAATGATATTCTAAAGCCAGAATAAGGGAGTGGGAAGCTGGGCGGGCAAAACCAAATGGTCTCCATCAATATCCAGGTCTATACTGACATTTACATCCATGGAAATATTCTTTTCTCCGAGTCCTATTCCTGTCACCTTGGCCTCCTTCCTCATCTAGGACTCTACGGACTCTTTACTGCCTCCAGCCCTTGACACGTGCTCCCTCCCTCTGCCTGGAATGCTCTCAGCAAGGCTAGCTCATTCTCATCCTTTAGCTCTTGGTTCATATGAACATTTCTCAGAAGCTTCTAGAGCCACCCATCCAAATGGACTCCCACAATTACTTTTTTCTTTTCTTTTTAAAAAATAGAATATAACTTCTTTAGCTTTAAAACATTATGTATTTTGGCTCTGTTGGGTCTTAGTTGTGACATGTGGGATCTTACTGAGTGTGCGGGCTCAGTAGTTGTGGTACAGGAGCTAAGTCAGCCCATGGCATGTGCGACCTTAGTTCCCTGACTAGGGATTGAATCCGTGTCCCCTCATTGCAAGGCAGATTCTTAACCACTGGACCACCAGGGAAGTCCCACAATTACTTTCTATTCCATCGCCTTGCTTCTCTCTTTAATGGCCCTCCTCCCAGTCTCTAATTGTCTTGTTTATCTTTTTCACCCTTTGGTCTTTGGGGAGAACAGGGACCATCCTATTTATTGTTGTGACTCTAGCTCCTCAAACAACCTGGAATATATCAAGTGCCCATTACAAAAGTATTGAGTAAAGGAATGAATAGATGGATATTGTTAGTTTTTCCTGTCTTCCTAGACTGTGATGGAGTCACTGGCTTACACTGTGTAGATTTAATTCAGGGGTCCTAAGCCTGTAGACCAGGAACCACCAGAGCTTAGAATTCAGAAGTTTCAGTTCCTTGCTCTGTTCTTTTCCACCTCGGACAAACCAGCAGACCTTCCTGGACTTTAGCTTCCTCTTCTATAACATCAGCACGAAGACCCTTACCTCTTGCATGCAGATAGAATCAAGTGAATCAAGGCTGTGGAGGGGCTTTGTAGTCTTGAAAGTGTTATGCCATTTTGCTCTTGCCAATAGACTGCCAAGCACTCTGGGTGCAAGATTTCAACCTACATCTGCTTTGTATCCTCTCCTCTCCCTCTTCCTCATAGTCTGTTTTCTAGCTTTCATTTATACCCTTATTTATTAAATAATTTATTTGCCAAATAGTTATGTAGCCATACTAGCCCAGCCCCAGTGCTCAGTGCTGGGTTATGATGGTGGAGAAGCCTTGCTTGAGGAGTCACATGTGTGTGAGTGTGTGCATGTGTGTGTGTGTCTGTGTATGCTCATGTACATGAGTGGACATGTGATACGTGTACCGGGAGAGCAGAAATGAAGGACTCCCCCTCAACCCCACCAACCCCAAGCTTCAAGTCTTCTCAGACATTGTTCTACCTGTTTATTTACAGAAAGCTGGAGGCCTCTGGCTTTCGATGATAATTGTATGTGTGAAGAAATGGCAGGTCATCAACCGTGATTTTTTTTTCAATTAAAAAATGAAAATTCCCTTCAAAGTCACAGTATTAACAACACCAGGAATGGGGGCCACTAGTTTTCTGACTTGGTCTGGACACAATGGCCCACTTCCTCCTTCTTTCTCCCCAGAGACCCGGAGTATTGGGCAACTTCAAGCCAACCCTTTCGACTCTTCCTCATTTGGCCAGGATGCTTGTGGAGTGGGAAGCCGTGTTCCAGGACTCTTCATGTGGACAAACTGTACACAGTCCTCGATTGCATCACCGCCTTTAAGGGCTCGGAACCCTCCAAGTGTGCTTTTAGCTGGGCCGTCTTCAGTCTCTAGTATAATCTCTCTGTTCTCAAAGGGTCTGTGCCTGATGACATGGTGTGAAACGCTAGAGGTTTGGCCAAATGTCGCCTTAGCTTTCTGGTGAAGACTTAAACAATATTCGCCCAGCTGAGGTTTGTACTTGTCATCTTCCCGGGGAGTCTGGTGATTAGCTTTGGGGATGTGAGCTCCACATTGAGGCCGCTCTGAAATCTCCACACGGAGCCATTGATAGGGAAAAAGGAAACCTTCTCAGAGCAAGTTGAGGGGTCAAGAAGAAAAAGTATTTTTATTTGCCCTGAACCTGCTCTTTTCTGTCAGTTCAGTTCACCCATGCATCATTTCTGGTTCTCTGACTCATGAATACTTTCTAAAACATTTCTCAGTTGGCCTCTAATCTAGATCTGTTCACTGTCAGGCTGTAGTTCCCATCTGTGATGATTTTTTTTTTTTTTTTTGACTGCACCATGCATCTTGTGAGATCTTAGTTCCCCAACTAGGGATTGAACCTGTGCCCCCTGCAGTGGAAGGGCAGCATCCTAACCACTGGGCCACCAGGGAATTCCCCCATCTGTGATGGTTAATTTGATGTGTCAACTTGACTGGGCTAAGGGATGCCCAGATGCCGGGTAATACCTGATTTCCGGGTGTACCTGTGAGAGTGTCTTCAGGAGAGATGAGCATTTGAATGGGTAGCCTGAGTAAAGGTCATCCTCATCAACGCTGGTGAGCGTCACCCAATCCCCTGGGGCCTGAATAGAACAGAATGGTGGGGGCAGGGGAGGGATAAGTTCTTTCTCTACTGAAGCTAAAGCATCTGTCTTCTGCTCTTGGACCTCAGTGCTCCCGGGTCTCAGGCATTCAGCACCTCTGACAGAGATTATCTGGTTTGCTGGCGGCAGATTGTGGAACTTTTGGCCTCCATAATTTCATGACCCAATTCCTAAGATAAATCTCCTTTTATAAATATCTTTATATACATATATGGGCTTCTGAAGTGGCTCAGTGGTAGAGAATCCACCTGCAGGAGACGCAAGAAATGTGGGTTCAATCACTGGGTCAGGAAGATCCCCTGGGGTAGGAAATCCCATGGACAGAAGAGCCTGGTGGTATACACACACACACACACACACACACACACACACACACACACACACACACATCCTATTGGCTCTATTTCTCTGGAAATCCTGACTAATACACCACCTTTCCACCTTTAAGCTTTCTTGCTCCTGCCCCTCATAATTATCAATTTACTCAGGTTATCCCAGCTTGGCCCATGGCATTCCCTCAGGACCTGTCTAGGATTCCATCCTCTTGACCTCTGACGTGCCTGCGTGCTAAGTTGCTTCAGTTCTGTCAGACTCTTTGCAGCCCTATGGACCGCAGCCCACCAGGCTCCTCTGCCCATGGGATTCTCCAGGCAAGAATACTGGAGAGGGTTGCCATGCTCTCCTCCAGGGGATCTTTGCGACCCAGGGACTGAACCCACGCCTCTTTTGTGTTTCCTGAATTGGTAGGTGGGTTCTTTACCACTAGCGCTACCTGGGAAACCTCTGACAGGATATTCCAACTCTAGCAGTGCCCTCCAGGCCACACTCCTTAGCCTAGGTCTGTCTATTTATTTACTTGTTTATTTGGCCATGCCACGTGGCCTGCGGGATCTTAGTTTCCCAACCAAGGATTGAACCTGGGCCCCTGGCAGTGAACGTGCCATGTCCTAACCCATGGATCGCCAGGGAATTCCCGCTTAAGTCTGTTTAACTGGCTCGTGCTGGACTTGGATGCCTGCCCCTGGCCAGGCTCTGGCTGGGCACCGGTGGTTTGTTTTATCTGGTTGGTTCGCCTGGGGGCCCCTTGCTCCTCTGTGGGTTTTGTCTTCCGGGGATTCTGGAGGCCCGCGTCCCCCACCTCTCACCCCTAACAGGTGTCCAGCATGACCACAGCGGGTGCGAGAGCAGTAAAACAATTCCTCAGCACTGTAAACTCCAGGGCTCACCTGCTGAAGGTCAGTGTGTTCAGAGATGTTTTTACAGCCCGTAAACAGAGCAGCCATTTACAATGGAACTCATTGGGTTGTAAATTATTTCACCGATAGTGCCAGCCCCTTATTTACAGAGAAATGGGGGGAAATTTCACATCCACTCTGCATGGTGAGAAAGTGCAATTCTGGTTTTACCCATGGGCTTCCTATCATTCTACTGATAAATTGGTTTCTTCCTCCTAGCTTGGTATTTACCATTGGCATCTTAGCCTATAGGCCCAAACCACATTTGCTCAATCAGTCATTTTTCCCTGCTATAAATGCAGCCTTTGAGAGGTGCTCGTTTGGCCCAAGTTGGCTGTGTGAGGAGTATTTTGTAGGCCGGAGGCTACAAACTTGGACCACTTGTGAACTCTGGAGCTTTGGGGTATTCCAGGCACTGATGGGGATGGCTTCTGTGCCCCATTCTGCTGTGGGATGACTTCCGGGAGCCGTGGTCAGTGCTACTCCAGGCGAAGGCTGGGTGTTCCTGTCTCGTGACCGTGCAGAAGGAAAGCCCCAATTCACCCCCCAGCGTGTGTATTCTGCTGGGTGGCACCTTGTGCTTTCTTCCGCTTGCCCTCAGCTGGGCCTTGCAGACACCGGAAACTTGAGCAGAAAGACTGAAAAATTACAGAGCAGCGGGTGTCCGACAGGTCCTGGGGAGTGGAAAAGGCCACCGCACAGATTATTAGCCAGATATACATTTGAAACCTGAGTCTGCTGTGGTCCAGCTGAGTTCACTTGGGCACTTTATACCTTCATGGGCCTCAGTTTCTTCATCTGTAAAATGGGCCCAGTAGGGTCCACCATGGGGAAGAGGTGACTTGAGAGGCCTATGAAAGAGCCCAGCATGTAGTAGGCAGAGAACTGAGCAGCTCAGCCTCCCAGGGCTACTTAGCAGTTCTCCTCCTCTCCCTGTTGCGAGAACTGATGGGGCTGGAGATGATAGCAGACATTGCCCAGAGCCCCACGTGTGTGAGCCTGGGCTTGACGTGAGCCGCACTGGGATGAGGGAGGACTCAGGCAAAGTGGATGGGCAGTTGACCACTGTCCCACAGAATGGGGCTTCGGAAGTTTGCCCCTTCACAAGCCTCCCTGCTGCTCTTCTGCTGTGAGAGCTCTTCCTAAACACAAGCTTGCCCATGGTTTGGGTTCTTGAGTTGAGTGTTTGGGGAGGATCATTCTGAGCCAAGAATATCCCTTCCTGGGCTGATGCCTAACTGCCTCTGGACAGACAGCAGCTGGGCAGAGAGGGAGGCAGAACCCCAGGGCAGTCAAGAGGACATCTGCTAGCCCTTATGGCCGAATCAGCCTCCCAGCCCTGGTGGAAGGCGCCAGAGGCTTGTAAAATACCAGGATGTTTCTATAGGCTTTTGCAGTAAAGGGCTTCCATCCAAGACTGGTTTGAGTCTGGGGATTTCTCACTTCCCCTTCTTCCTGAGCAAATGAATCAGATCCACTGGAGCTTCTTCTAGCTGGATCCCCGTGTACACACACACACACAGAAGAGAGAAACTATGACCTGCCAGCACCCATCAGAGCAGCTGTGATATTTTGCTAACCACTGACAGCAACCCCCGCCCCTGAGGCTGAGTCGATGACCCTGGATATGAAGGGAACTGAGGTCCGGGGAGGTGAACTGACTAATGGGAGGTCATGCACGCAGATTTGAACCCAGGACTCCAGCCCTAAACAGCTGAGCAGCTTGGCCACCTCAGGGGCTGGGAGAGAAGCAGAATGAAGCAGGGGGCTGTGAAGAAAGCAGTGGGTTAGTGAGGAGGCCAGGAAAAGGGAGGAAAAGGGAAATAAATAAAAGCGTGAAGTTATTGCCTCATCGAGGCAAATGAAGTTTGCTCATGTGGTGGAAAATTGTGAAACTTGGCTTTGAAACCTTTATGTTCTATAGAGTGCTGAGCTGTGAGTCCTACATGGTGAGAATTCTCCTAGCACAGCCTGCTCCTTCCCACCTCTCATTAAAGATCTGCTTGTTGGATTATGCTTTCCCGCACAATTTGATCACATTTATTGAAATGGCAATTTTTCTTATCCAACCACATCCCACTGGCATCCCACTGGCAACTCCAAGACTGTGGATGTCATCCAGCAATGTGGCATAAGGGGCTTAAATAATGGAGATGTGTGTTTGGCCAGCACCACACTCTGCCCACGTCTTACTGCCTCCTTCAGAGCCCCAGGGAGGGAATCACTGCCATCCTCATTACTCAAAACAGGAAGCAAGCACAGAGAGTTTAAGACTGCTTGCCCAAGGTCAAATACCTGGCAATGGTAAAGCCAGACCTGGAGCCCAGCTCTGCTCAAGTTTGGGACCCTTCCCTTTCTATGTCCTAGTCTGAGAGCTGCTCTCTCCAAAAATGTGTTTACATATATTCTCTAATTCAGTTGTCATAGTAAACAGAAATCCAGTTGTGTGTCCTTAGTGACGCCATCCATCTTGTAGGGGTAAAGCCACATTTTGTCAGAACTCTCCACTCTGACCCGTCCATCTTGGGTAGTCCTGCACTGCATGGTTCATAGCAAGCTCCTTTGCCATGACAAGGCAGTGATCCATGAAGTGGGGTATTAAACCAAGAGTCAAGGTTACAGGCATTGACTGAGACCTCATGGCTATCTAGAGCAAAGGAGAGCCTGTCTTTGAGTTTTCTAGACTCTTCCTGTTCTTTTCATTTTGCTATAAAGACCAGCACCTCCATCTTTCCATCTCTCTATTTACCCATCCACCCAATCATCATCTTTTCAGCGCCTACTTTTACCAGGTCTAGATATATACTACTATATACTATATAAATGATGAGTGATGAAAACTCATCATTTGCCTCCAGGAGCCTGAGGTCTGAAAAAACCAGTAATCAATTACACGATAAAATGCGGAAATAAGGGTGGCAGTAGAAACGTGTAGGTGGAGGGAGATAATGCTGCCAGTTGGTTGGGGGAGGCTGAGATACTCTGCCCCTGCCTGTTGCATACCTTGTTTTGAAGAGTGTGCTGTGCATGTGTTTTTCAAAATCTCCTCTTAATTGAACAAGGCACCTGCCTCTGTGGCATCCTCATGGGCAGTGGTTGAGCAGGAAGTCATCCTCCATGTGAATTAGGTTAATTGGGTGAAAATGAAATGAAAAGCTCTGTAATCTGCGGTGATGGGAAAGCCTGGGCAGCACAAAGCTGTGCTTGCTGCAGAAGCTGCTAACTGAATGGTGACCTTGGGCCCTAGCTGGTTACATAAACCATCTTCAGGTGAGAACTAACCGGGCTGGTCCAGCTGACAGGAGCGAGGCTGCCTCTCCTCATTAGGATCCTGAGTGCACTTCTGTAACTGCCTGGACATGTAAACAGAGCTCCTATTTTTGCAGTTCACACGTCCTAGGAAGACTCTGGGTGGACTTCACTGAATTCCTGAAATTGGAAGTAGAATGCATATATGTAGTTGTTCAGTTCTCTGCAAGAAAGAGTACAGCTTTAATGAATTTCTCAAAAAGGTCCCTGAACAAAATAGTATAAAGAACTAAAGATGTGGCTTCTGGTTCCTACCGAAGCGGAATTTTGATTCAGTAGGTCTGGGGTGAGGTCTGGGACTCAGTTTTTTTGTTTGTATATTTGGTTGTAGATTTCCAGGTGATTCTAACCCTCAGTCTTGGGAACCATTGAGCCAGAACTCTACTTCTCAGTCTTCAGTGAGCATATGAAGCTCCTGGGGATCTTGATAACATACAGATTCTGATTCCCACGACTGGGATTGGGGTGGAAATTCTGCTTCTGTCACCAAGGTGATGCTGCTGCTGCTGGTGGGTGGAACACACTTTGAGTATAAGGTTCTAAAGGCACCCTTACTCGGGTCAGTTATGGGACATTGGTTAGATTCAAACCACATCCAATTCCTTTGCTTGAGAATTGAGGCAAATTCCTCAAGCCACTTCCCTTTGATGAACATTATTAGATGAAAGTGAAGATATTTCTTAGGAGTGTTGAGTAGAGCCCTAAAATTCCATTTCTAGTGGCAGTATGGAGAGTGGAAAGAATAAGTCAGTGGTTCGATGGGCTTACATCCTCGCCCTGATATTGATCATTCTTGTGTATCTTTAGGGATGATAGCTATAAATAATGGAATGTATGACTAATAGTGGCTTAAACCAATTGGGGTTTATTTTTCATACTTAACAAAAAGTGTACAGTAGTGTTGGGATTGTTGAGTCAGCTGCCAATATTCAAGGACCTGGGATATTTTTCCCTCTTGCTCAATGTCTCTAGCATGTCTTTAGCATGACATGAAAACAAATCTCCCAACATCCTGTTAGGATTTGGTAAAAGAAGGAGGGACACTGGTTGGAATCATGTCACCGAGCCAACTCCAGCTGCAAGGAATATTGGAAAAGGATAATGAACATTTTCAACCTCTATTCTTTTTTAAAATTAATTGATTAATTACTTTTTAGGCCATACCCTATAGCATGTGGGATCTTAGCTCCCCAACCAGGGATCAAACCCGTGTCCCCTGCATTGGGAGTGCAGAGTCTTAACCACTGAACCACCAGGGAAGTCCTCACACTGTTTCTTGAGAATAGCAAGAGGGGAAAGATGTGAGAAATGTTCTTGGGGCAGCTCACCGTAGTCTCTGCCACATCCTGTGATTCTGGGCACCTTACTGACTCTCCCTGAGCTTCCATTTCCTCATTTGTAAAATAGGTGAATTAAGTGTCGTGTGTGATTCCCACACCAGAAGCAACGGCATCACCTGGAAACTTGAGTCCCACCCCGGACCTACTGAATCAGAAACTCTGAGGTGGAAACCAGCAATCTGTGTTTCAACAGGCCCTCTGGGCATTTCTGATGCACTCGCAAGTCTGAGAACCACTGCCTAAGAGACTTCTGGGAAGACTAAGCAAGATGATTATTTAAGGCTTTCGACACACAGGGAGTGTTCGTAACTTGGACCCTGGCAGTTCACATCTGAGACCCAAACAGACTGTGGTCGAGTCCATTTCTTGGAATGCTGACTTGGAATCAGAAGTGTAAAAAACATCCAAGAAGGAATTTCCAAGGTTTGTTCTGACTGGTGATATCAGTCATCTGAATCCCTGGGATCCTTTGAGGATCTGTTGACTAAGGGCTCTAAGGAAAGGCTACTGAGCTGAAGAAAGTCGACATCAACTATTCCTATATTTTTCCAAATGATCACAGCTTTTTTGAGATAAAAGTCACATACCATAAGATTCGCCCTTTCTAAGTGCATAATTCAGAGGCTTTCGGTACATTCACTGAGTTGTGTAACCATTCCCTATCAGATTTCAGAACATTTTAATCACCCCCCAAAGAGAGTTTGTACGAATTAGCAATCCCTCCCCATCCTCTCCTCCTTGCAGCTCTCCGGCAACCACTAATCTACTTCTTGTTTCTGAGGATTTCCTCTATCTGTCTGTCTACCTACTTATCTATGATTTATTTATTATTATTATTATTATTTTTACTGATTTGTTTACTAGAAGGAATTGCAAGATTAATGTTGACATCATTGAAGAAGACATCACAATTCTGAGACTAAAGTCCAATATGAGTTCATCCTGTGATGTGGCTGCCAATGAAAATAACAACAATGATGATATTGTTTATTGTTGACAGGGGTGATTCCGTTGTTCTACTGGGATATCAGAACACTGGGGTATATTATTGCATGTCTATGGCCTTCGGTCTCATCTGTAAGGTAGGGGAGCTGGGCTTTCTGGGATCATCTTTAAGGACCTCTGGTTCTGAGAGTCAAATTGTTGTTTTGAGCTGGTTGGAGTCAACCACAAGTTCTGCCCTCAGCTCTGGGTTCTGCATTGTGAGTGGGACCAGTTGGTGGCAATCCGTCGAAGTGGAAGTAGATGACCAGGTTGGGGGGGGGCCCTGAAGCCTTGGCAGAGGAAACTGGGGTGTTGCTTTGGAGGAAGGATGGGGCTGGGGGTATAAGAGCCCTGCCTTGAAAGGTCTGTCCTGGGAAGAGGAGGCAGAGGATTCTATGGGGCTCAAGGGGCAGACGGATGACTAATGGAAAAAGCTGTAGATCAACATTAAAGGAAACTACGGTAGTCAGAGATATCAAATGTGGGATGGATTATTTTGATAGGTAGCAAGTATCCTATCACTGGAGGTATGCTCTTGGAATGGTATTTCAACCTTCAATGGGGGTCTTTCAGTTTTTTTGCCAAAATACAATGCTGTAAATCTCTGAAAGTCTGAGATCAAAGCGAAGTAAACGTGTGTACAAAACCCTTGCCTCTCTCCCGCTTCCACAGACAACAGCTTATGGCAAAAATTGGAGATTTTATTTGTGCCCCCTGCCCACCCTTCCTTTTCCTTCCTAAGAAAATGTTTACCTGCTGCTGCACAGAGTCGGACACGACTGAAGCAACGCAGCAGCAGCAGCAGCAGCAGCAGCTCCTCTCTAACTGGACTTGTGTTCCGCCTATAGGGGATTTCTCCAGGGGTGTGTGAAACAAACAGTCCTCCTGTTGGCATTCTTTCATCACTGAAACAGCGAGCATTTGGATTCAGAAACGGTCCCCATCTCAGTGTAATGGGAGAGAGGCATGGAAACAGATGTTGCTGTACAGGAGTCTGGGGGCTTCACAGTGGCACAAACTCAGCTGAACAGGGACCTCAGACAGGTGAGGGCTTCTCTGCTAGGATGGCTAAGGATGCCTTTGCAGCACAGAAGCTTAGGCTGAGCCCTGATAGAAACAAGGAGTCCCCATCAAAGGCAAAGCCTCAGGGGGTTGCTTTTGAGGTTGCAGCTCCCGTGAGAAAATTCCCTACCAGTTCCCTTGGTACCAGGGCGGCAATGCCGGATGGCTCAGCGCTGAGGCTGGCCAGGCTGTGTCTCATCATTGGATTTGTTTCATGTCACTGAATCGTCACATCAACCCAGTGAGATACGTTACTATTATTATTTTTTATTTCTGATTTACAAAGGTGGGAACTGAGCCATCAACTCGCCTGATAGTTTACACAGGAGCAGACAGTGCTGGGCAAAGGGAGCAACCAGAGACTTAGAAAGGCCTCCCGTGGAGATGACAGTCGGATTGGCCTCGAGGGATGAGCAGAGGTCGGTCAGGGGTGGAGTCGACTTTGGAAACAAACAGTGTGAAGCTGAGGAGAGCCTGAAGCGTCGGAGGTGTTTGGCCTTTCGGTGTGGCTGAGCACTGGCCCTGTACAGACGGCGAGGAGTGGGCAGAAGGCAGCCGCCTGGGAGAAGAGGCCAGTCCACAAAGGACTTGTGCATCTTGCTCCAGGCAGCCAGACTTTGACCTCTAAGGCAGGCACTGGGGACTTGCCCTGGTGGGTGTGAGAAGTCTCTCTCCAGGCAGCTCTTGGCTCTTGGCAAGTGGGCTTTCCCTCCACTGTCCTGTCCCCTGCTTCCCTCAGGGTCTGACTTCCCCACCTTGACCTTCTCTTAACAAGTACGTCTTTGTGACTCCAGCGGTCTTCAGGAGTCACTGAGGGGCCCGTCTCACCTGATCTGCCTCAAGAAATTTCCCAGGTAAGACTTTTGAAATCTGGTCCCCAATTGCTATGAGGTGCGTCTCCTTCCAGCAGGGCTGCCCCATCCTATGGATGCTGAATTTGACTTTGACTCAGCTTTCCTCACCATACGCGACACCAAGACTGGCCACGTTGGGGAGCGGTCTTCCTTTGGGGCCCGACACAAAGTGTAATGATTTAGGCTCCCGCAGGACTCTTCATGAAAAGCTGGGATAGGGAATCCACTCCCAGCATGCAGTGTGTCGCCCTTGTGTCCTGGCAAGTGGATGGTGGGAAACACAGAATTAAGACTTTGGTACCAAGGTACCAGAATTTGGATGCTGGCGTAGTCGGTCTCCGGCTGTGTGACTATGGATGATAAACTAGGATAAAAATACCTGTTTAAGGTTAAAGATCATAGAAAGTATAGCTAGCTGGGAGGTGTCTCGGCACCGAGTTTTTTATTTTTTGTATTTAATTCTCTGCAGAGCCCCCGACAGGGTGTCTTGAAGAAGCTCCTCCTTCCTGGGGCCCCAGAGTGTGAGTGGAGTTTATGATGGTCCCCAGGCAGTTGGGTCCTCGCAGTGTCTCCTGCAGACAAATGTTTAGACTGAACTTCACCCTCTGCACAATGAGGAACATGTTTTAAAGGCTTCACTTGTCAAAAAAGACTTATAAAATGGACTTAACGAGACTTCTGGATAGAGTGGGAGACTTCGGATCGGCTAGTCTGGCGAGCAGGGCTGGAATGCAGCCTCCAGCGTGCCTGCCACACCGCGCTCCACGCCTGTCACATCCCGGCTGGGTCACGTGCCCCCTGCCCACCCCTCCTTTTACTTCCTGCCGAAATGTTTACCTGACGTTGCTTTGAGATGACTGACTGTTAAACGCCCTGCAAATATAAAACTCTGCGGTGAAGTTACACTGGGGGAAAGTCCAGAGAACCCTACAGTTTAATGTTACAGGCGGCTTCTCCTGAACAGAGGCCAGGCAGCAGAATCCTGCTAGGCTAGCCCCTTCACTTTCTGAATGGGGAGACTGAGGCCCAGAGGGGAGGGAGCTTGCATATGACACTACTTAACAAGAGTAATTTTTAAAAAGATTTAAAACATGAATAGATAGCATGTAGGATACAGCTTTATGCTGGGTGGGAGCTCTTAGACTCTTCCCGCCACCCCCATCCCCTCCCTACTGCCCGCTCCTGATCCTTCATTTTTTTCCATAAACAGAGAGCAGTTTATCCTCTTAGTACCAAATGAGGTGGGTAGCATATTGTTCCCATTTTATAGAAACATTAACTTTTTTTTTTAATTTTTTATCATGCCTCACAGCTTGTGGGATCTTAGTTTCTAAACCAGGGATCAAACCTGTGAGTACTGCAGTGGAAGCTCAGAGGCCTAACCACTGGACTGCCAGGGAAGTCCTGAGAAACACTGAGCAAATCCACCAGGGTGACCCAGCTTAGCTGGCTGAGTGGTGGCTAAACCAAGATTCCATCTCAGATGTGCCCAATGACAGGGCTGTCTCTTTATTACCATCCCATTTTACAGATGAGCACACTGAGGCTGGTGAGGGAGGGTCTTACCGCCTGAGGCAGCAGCTGATCTGATGATGCAGATCAACTCTGGCCTTGTGGAAACTCACTGGCCCTTTCCCAGCACTTCTGACCCCTGCCTACCCATAGTCAGCTCCTGAAAAAGCAAGTCTGTTTGTTAAGCCCCATGGCCCTTTTTGTTGTTAGAAATATTTGAACTTCAAAAATGAGGGAGTGTGGGGGCACATGTGGCTTCAGTGGGACAGAGATGGTGAGGATGGATGTTTTCATGTTCAATGGGCAGCCCCAGGCTGGATTCCTGATTCCCTTCTGTATCCGTTTTCTCCTTGGCCCCTTTCCTGGTACATAGTAAGTGCTCAATAAACAATAAATGAGTGACTGAATGGGATGAATGAACTGTGTTGTGTGAACCTGTTAGGTCCTCATTTGGCCACTGGCTCCTGGTTCTTGGAGACGGGGCCTCCCCCTCCCTCCGCCTGCAGGCCCTGGCATGGTGCCTTGGCTAGAGAGGGCATTCCCTGGCACACAGGGAACAAGAGCGTTGTAGGCCGCTGGTGCTGAGTCACCCAGCTGGCCGTGGTCTGTGTAGGAATTTGGACCCCGCTTTTGGAAATAGTCTCACCTGGGTGCATTTATAAACCTGTGCCCGTATTTTTAATCTTGCAACCACTTGGCCTCTGCAGTAGAGCCATTGTTAGCTGGGAAGGGCATCCTGTGAGGCCTGTGATCTCACTGAAGGAGAACTGGGAGCAAGGGAGGGGCTCATGGAAGGCACTTGAGTGCCAGGGCCAATGGATCCGCAGCCAGGAGGAAATGGAGACCACCACCTACAGAGTAGTGCTTACCCTTTGAGAGCTCACTAGTCATGAGAACTCGGGTGCCTTGACCCCCTGAATGTGATTTGTTAGTAAGAATTGGATTCAGTTGGAAGGATTTGAAACATTGCCCTTCCTCCAAACCCCTCAGCATGTGACAGCATCAGGGGCTTAGGCTCCTTGTCTTGTTGCTGTTCTCAAGATCACCTCCTGATCCAAGATGCCAGCTGTAGCTCCAGCCATTATATCTGCATTCCAGAAAGCAGGAAGGAAGAAAGATAGAGATGAGGACAAGCACACTTGAAGCACACTTCCTGGAAGCTGCAGAAAACATTTCCAATTATATTCCACTGATCAGAGCTTAGTCAGTTGGCCAAATATAGCAGCAAGAGAGGCTGTGATTTATTCTGGGTATCCATGTCCTCAGCCAGTGTCAAGGGTTTCTGTTATTGAGAGAGGAGAGGGGAATCGATAGTGGAAGATAACTAGAGTCAGATCCACAAATATAAGCTTCCCTTCCTCCTGTTCCACCCTTCCCAGCCTCTGTCATTTAAAGTTGAGTTCCTTAAGGAACCAGAGGTTCAGAGAGTGAATGGCTTGCCCAGGTCACAGAGTTGGATGTTAGAGGAGCTGGCATTTGAATCTAGACCTGACTGGAGGATAAAAGCTGAGTTGTTCCCTTATCCTGCTTTTTGATTGACGTGATGTTTTCCCATGAGCAGGAAGGACCACTCTGTCTGTATTTGAGCCACATCAGCACCCAGAAAACGTAGGGAATGGCCCTGACTCATTGCTTTCAACTTGTGTGCCCACTGTGTGCCATTTATCCTTCTTCAGCTTGGAGGTCTAATAGCTTCTTGACACCTCTTCACTTCCTCTTCTCTGTATGCCTGGTCTTCCTACAGGGTCCGGCACATAGGACATGCCCTGCCAATTTTTGCTGAGTGAAATCGATAAGCCTTGCCTTGGGAAAATCACCTTCAAATCGCGACATCGCCCTTGCTAGGTAAGCATTGTAAATCAACTATTCTTTAATACAAATTTTTTTATTGTTACTATTGAGTGAATGAATGAATGAAGCTACATCACAGGACCATTTGTTACCCTGGACTTTCTCAGGACTCTCATCCATGTGTCCCAAAGAACCAACCCATTCTGCATTTATCAGACACACAGGGGCTTCAGAACCCCAGTCTCTCTCGTCTGTTCAAGATCCTCCACCCAGCTGTGCCCGGTGTGTTGCCAGATCCTGGGGTCTAAGAGGCGAAGGATAGTTGCTGACATTTTGGAGAGCTACGGTGAAGCCAGTGCTTTGCCAGGTGCTTCACACAATCACTCCAATCCCACCTAACCCTCAAAACAACCCTTTCAAGAAGGTGGTATTCCCACCTGACAGGTGAGGAGACTGAGGCTCTAATAATGGGATATGATTTTCCACAAGTCACACAGCTAAGAAGTGGCAAACTGGCTTTTAACTGGACATCATTCATGTTATTCATCAGTTTTTAATTACTCACAGATTTGTCAAGTCAGTCATTGAAATGGATACTTAGCAGTACCCTTGCCAGCAAAAACCCAGGAGCTAGGTAAATGACAGAAATCTCGGTTTGCTCTGGTCACATATTATCAGGCACCCCCATCTTTGGCCCCCTCCAATGGCCACCTCTCTTTTTCACAAACCTTCCCCTTTAGCTGAGGGCAGGGTGAAGGGGAGGTGGTCGGCCAAGGCTATACTGCGAGTCAGCCTAACTGGGGAAGGATGAGGCTGGGTCTCCGGGTCTGCAGCTCTCGGGGGTCAGGAGGGTGTCCCAGCATGCTTCAGCACACACGTCAGGGGCAGGGGCAGCTGTCAGGTCTCAGGGAAGCCCTGCGTGGTTGCCGAGGGCTTTTCCGTCATGTCTTTATTGCCTCTGGCCCACGTCAGTCCCAGAAGGGCGGCTCAGAGTGAGAACTCATTTTACAGCCCGGGGAGAGGAGGTCCTGCCAGTTTAAAGGGAGGATCTGGAAGCAAAAATCCAGCGCATGTCAGATGGGGCTTTCTGGGCTCCTCCAGGCCCTGCTTAGCTCATGTGTTCATGCATTTTTAGGACGTCCTTTGGGCCAGACCCTTTTCTACCCATGCGCCCTCCTCCTCACCCTCTGGGCTCCAGCGTGCTGGCCTTCCTGGTGTTCCTGGAGCCTCTGCCTGGCTCATACCCCTGCCTGCAAGGCTCTTTTCCCCTTTCTCTGTGTGACTAGCTCCCCATCACTCAGATCTCAGCCCCATGACCTTTATTCAAAGGCCTTCCCTGGGTACTTGATATAGGTGCTGCCGAGGCCTGCTCGACCACAGCACGTGCCTTTCTATTTATTTACTTATTTTTATCAAAGTCAAGTTGATTTACACTGTTGTGTTAATTTCTGCTGTACAGCAAATGATTCAGTTGTACATATATCTTCATTCTTTATTCTACTGTTTTTCATTAGGGTTTATCCCAGGATATTGAATATAGTTGCCTGTACTATATAGTAGGACCTTGTTGTTTAGCGTGTGCCTTTTAAATATATTTTAAAAAATTATCTGACACCCCCACCCCTATCCCCAGTATAATTTTATGAGAACAACAACCCTCTTACGAAGACAGGATGCTTAGAATAGTGGCTCAGAGCAGGGGCTGGCAAACTTGTTTTGTGAAGGGCTAGATGGCAATGGCACCCCACTCCAGTACTCTTGCTTGGAAAATCCCATGGATGGAGGAGCCTGGTAGGCTACGGTCCATGGGGTCGCTAAGAGTCGGACACGACTGAGCGACTTCACTTTCACTTTTCCCTTTCATGCACTGGAGAAGGAAATGGCAACCCACTCCACTATTCTTGCCTGGAGAATCCCAGGGACGGTGGAGCCTGGTGGGCTACTGTCTATGGGGTCGCACAGAGTCGGACACGACTGAAGCGACTTAGCAGCAGCAGCAGCAGCAGCAGCAGATAGTGAACTCTGGGAGATCGTGAAGGACAGGGAAGCCTGGGGTGCTGCAGTCCATGGAGTCGCAAAGAGTCCGACATGACTGAGTGACTGAACAAAGATAGTGAATATCTTAGACTCTGAGGAGCCATATCACCCCACTGCACCTGCTCGACTCTGCCATTATCCTGGGAAAGCAGCTACAGACAAGGTAATCCAAAGGGCTTGGTTGTGCTCCAGCAAAACTTTATAAAAGCAGGTGGGGACTTCTCTGGCGGTCCAGTGGATGAGAATCCTTCCACCAGTGCAGGGGACACGGGTTAGATCCCTGGTCCAGGAAGACTTCACACACCACAGGGCAACTAAGGCCGTGTGCCACAACTACTGAAGCTGTGCCTGCTAGAGCCAGTGCTCTGTAACAAGAGAAGCCACAGCAGTGAGAAGCCTGCACACTGCAAGGACGAGTTACCCCCAATCACCGCAACTAGAGGAAGCCCCGACACAGCAAAGACTTTCCAGCACAGCCAAAAAATAAAACAGAATCATAGCCACAACAACAAAACACAGGTGGAGTGCAAGATTTGGCTCAGAACATTGAATCAGCTGAACCGAGTTTGAATCCTCCCTCTGCCTCGTTTTTTCATGAAATCTTGTGTGAGTGTCTACATTTCTCGGTGCCTCAGTTTCCCTCTCTTATCTGTGTGGAGGAGATGATGACAGAGCTGGTCTTATGGATTCTTGTGAGATACGACTCGTATCTGGCTTGTGTGTTGCTCAAGGTCCAGCCATGCTTGAGGTGCTGGCACAGAGCAGGGACTCAACACATAGGTATTTGTTAAGCAAATGAATGGCTGAGCGATCTGCTGGCCTTGTGCTGGGCTCCAGGGGATATGGAGGAACTATGATCGGCGGGACACTCTGCCGTCCAGGGGCTAAGAGTTTCAGAGCTCTGGCAAACGGTTTTGACAGCAAGGGTAGCGAATGCCCCATCCCACTGGCCCATGAGATGGGTGCAGGCAAAAGGGATGGTGAGCACAGTGGGAAACTCAGGTATGCACGTCCTTCTAAATTGTGGCCATGGGCCATGCAGGCCCAAGTTGCAGGCATTCTGATTCGTTCAAGAGGTTGGAAATTTGTACTTTGAGGGACAGTCTCTCATTTTTTACAAGTAACCACAGATACAATAGAGCAAAAGGAACCAAAGAACACCAAAATAGCCAAATGGACTAATTGCAGGTTGGGTTCTGCCGTCGTCTCCTTCTCACAAGTGCATTCTATGGATAAAGAAACGGACAGTCAGGGAGGTGACGTGTTTGTCCCCAGGCACGTGGCTGGCATGTAGGATCTGAACCCATGTTTACTGACTCCCACACATGTGGATTCTATGGCAGACGACTCAGGTGGAATTGAGTGAGGAGGCAAGGGAGGTTTGGGAGGTGTGTTTTGGGCACTCAGAGCTCAAAAGCCCTCAGACTCTCACCTCTACAGCAACCGAGCCATGAGGGTTGGCCGCAGGACAGCCCCCCGCAGTGGACTGACCTCAAAAGCCAGTCAAAGGAATGCCCATCCCAAGAGGACTCACTACTGGACCCTCTAGGTGCCCCTTCATGTTTCCAGCCCGGGCTTCTGCTCATCTGTGTGTTTTCTAGTGTCTGTTATCCCTTCAGTACAGGAGTCTCCGTCTCCAGGTCCCTTTCGCCTGTCACCCCAGATGGCCCACGAGAGGGAGGGTGAAGGGAGGCCGGAAGACATGGCGTCTGGTGGCGAGGACAGGACACTTTTTGCAAACTGACAGACCTTTTTGGAATCCTGGCTCTGCAGCCAGTTTCCAGCTGAGTGAACTTGGAGCCCTCCCTGCTCCTCTCTGAGCCTCAGTTTCCCCACCTTTGAAGCAGGTGCAAGAGTCCATTCATTGCAGAATTGTTCTGAGGTGACGCGTGCACCCTGGTGGCTCCCGGGCGAGAACGCCAAGGTCACACACAATGAAGGTCCCCTTTCTTTCTCCCCTCCTCCTCCTCTGCCTGCCCTCTCCGGCACCCCACCCCATCTGGCCCCCGCTGCGGTCCTCTTGTCTAGATTCTGAGAGAAGTTTGTGGAACCTGGGTGGATCTTGGCCCCTGCAACCCCTCTCCCCAGTGCCAGGGCTGCAAGGGAAGGGCTCGGGCATAAATTACGCCCATCTGTTCCCTTCCTGCTGAGAGCGGGGAGGAGGGGGAACACATGGGCCCTGGTGGATGTTGTACTTTCCACGTGCAGCTGTCAGGAACAATGGAAGGGAGGAATGCAGACCCAGGGAGGGGTCCACTCCACCCAGCCTCCCCACCCCTAGCGGGGACCTCGGGAACTGGATTCTCTCAAGGCTGCGCTTCTTGGAGAACAGAGACCCCTCCCCGTGCCAGCCCAGACTGTCCTCAGAGTCACCCATGTGCGCCCTGAAGTTCATCATTATTCATTCATAACAGCGCTTGTTCGTTTATTCATTCCACAAACGTTTCCTGAGCGCATCCTCTAGGCAGCCAATGCTGTGGGCTAAGAATTGAGGTAAGCGTCTTGTCTTTGGAGAACCAGCGACATGGAAACCACCCGGCTTTGAGTGCAGTGGTGGAGGTGTGCACACTGGGCTGTGTAAACACAGAGCGGGGAAGGCCTCTCGGGGTCACCCTTGGATGTGGACAAAAGGAAAGTACCCCACAGACTGACAGCAGGGAGTCCTTGGGGGGCCAGGTGCAGCAGGAGGTGAGGCGTGGTGACAGCCCTTCTCTTGCCTCTGTTTTTAGTTCTTCCTCTCTGCTGCATCCTCTCCATCAGTGTTTAACCACAATCAGATCGCTCACCGTAGAGCAAACTCTCCATCCACCTTATGTCTCTCTCTAGCTCCTGCCCCATCAATTTCCTTCCCAGCCAATTCCCCACATCAGTTTCCTATGCTATCTCTACTGCCTCCATTCCCTTCCTTCCACTCACGCCTGATCTATTGATACTTCTAACCTCATTGCAACACTTCTGAGAAGGTCATCATTTCCTCTATGTTCCTGAGTCAGTAGGCAATTCCCTGCCATTTGGTTTGATTTTTCCTGCAGCACTGGACACGATGGACCACTCAGTCCTTCTGGACTCCTGCACTTCTCAGGCTTTGAGACATCATAGGCTCTTGGTTTTCCTCCTGCCACGGTGGCTGCTCTTCCTCAGTCTCCTCTGGTGGGTTTCACTCATGCCTATCAGATTTTTGAACACTGGAACTCCTCAAGGCTGGAATGTAAGTCCTCCTGTGAGCTGTCTTTAATTTTATCCTTGGGCACCTTATCCACTCCCATAATTCAATGGCTATTTCTATGCTGATAGCTCCCAAACCTTCATCTTTCTGTGAAGACCTCTAGCTTCAGACCATAGAACCAGGAGCCTAGCTACCAGCATCTCCACTTGAATACTGCCCTAACTTACCAAGTTCAACAACTGAATTTGTTACCCTCCTTCCTATCCCAGTCCTTCCAAGTTGTGGCTCCATCACACATGGGCAGTGCAGGTCAGAGACCTGGGAAACTATCCTCAGTCACTCCTCTCCATCATCCCCCACGCCTTAGCCCTGCAAATCCTGCGTCCTGGGAAACCCCTCGGTCCTGGGTATACCAGGACTGGGGTGGTTGGTCACTCTTCTGAAATCCAAAGGCTAAACACAGAGCATATTCCATGACTTAAAAGGCTCTGTGGAGATGGACTGGAGAACATACGCCTATTTAGGGAGACTGCTTAGGAGGCCTTTGGGCTTTGCAGGTGGCATGAACTCGGGCATCAGCCAGGGAATTGGACTGTGGAGGCTGTAACCTTACAAGGTCAACTCTTCATGGCTTGGAGACCAACTGCAGGTGGCAGTGACAGAGCTAAGTGAGTTGAAGTTGTCTCCTAGGGTTTGGGCTTGGGACTTGGGTGTCCGGGTGAAGGCCTCTTGGTGGATAAATTCTGTGTGACCGTGGCAGACACTGGAAGTCAGTCAGTGTGGCTGTTGGGATTCCTTGAATGTCCGGTTCTCATATTTTTGTCAAAATTACATTTCCTTACATCCTTCTTGGATATACTTTATCCCTCCCCTCCCTGTGCCGTCCCCCCACCCCACCCCCCAACTTTCCAGCTCCAGGCAGAAAAGAGCAGGATTCATGGTGAGTCAAGGGGAGAGACACATTTTTCAGATTCACATGGAATGCTGTAGCCCAGGCAAATGGACAGACAGCTGGGCTGGCAGTAGGAAGTCTGGGCTCCTTTCTCAGGCTGGTGCCTCCCCAGCTCTGGGACCTTGGGCCAGTCCCTCTCTCTCTCTGGGCTCCCCCACTCCTACCTCTACAGTAGGGTCAGAGTAATTCAGGGACTCTGAACCCTCACTGCATATGAGAATTCTCTAGAGGGTTTTACAAAATACAAATGACCACCCACCCCCAGAGATTCAGATTTAACTGGACTAGGGTGGCATCCACACATTGTCTTTTTTCAGAAACATGTTCCCCAGGTAATTCTCAAGTGTGGCCAGTTTGAGAATGACTGGATCAGATGATCCTGGAGCCGGCTCACCTCTTTGGACCCTCGGGGTCTCCCTGTTTGACCTGCCTAAGTCACCTGCACCTCACAATCTGGCCTTGAACTGGAGCTCTGGGCTGGCTAGCGGCAGAGGTGGTTTTCAGCTGAGGCCGGGGAAGCAGAAAGGCAAAGACAGGAGAGAGGGGGGTGGGGCGGGAGTTCTGGGAGGAGGAACAGATTGAAGCTATTAACATTTGATCAGTTTGGTATTGTTCTTCTGGAGACCACAGCTTATGAGGCTGCTTAATAAACGTCTGGTCAGGGTCCAATCCCAGCCGCCAAATGGGTGTTGCTATGGTTTCCGAGGAGGTTGTTTCCCACACAAGTCACTGCTTCCCACCCTGAACTGCGAAAGACCAGCGCCTTCCCCGTGCTCCTTAACTCTGTCCCTTCCCAGCTGAGCTGCAGAGGGAGAACACTGCACGCTGGTCCCAGCGGGACCGGCCTCGGCGGCATCAGCTGAGTCAGCCCCTGAAAGCAGCCTCGTGCATCCTCAGTCTGCCCTCTGCCCCGTGGTCTCATCGCTCAGCTGGTGTCATTTCTGTGCCCCAGGTTTCAGGGTCCCTCTGTGGACCCTGTTGCCCCTGACTCAGGGAGTGGAGTAGCGGTGAGGCTGGGGCTGGTGGGCACTGTATGTGTGTGGGTGTGTCTACTTGAATGTATGGGTTCTTATGACTGAACATGTGTAGGTGAACATGTGAATGTTTATGTGTAGTGTGTGTTGGTGCTTGAATGTACTTGTCAGTGGATGAGTGTGTACCGAGTTTGACTCTGTGTGTGTGTTTAAGGATGTGTGTGTGTGTGTGTGTGTGTGTGTGTGTGTGAATGGCCAGAACTGGGAGTAAGCACCAGGCGATGCTGCTTAATCTTCAAAAAACATATTGTGACACATTTGAGACAAATGAACATTTATAGAATCCAACAAGAAACACTCATAAATACCACCCTGCTTAAGAGGTAAAACTGGGCCAAACAACAGCTGAAGCTTTCTATGCACTCTTTTCTGATTGCATTCCCCTCCACCCTCAAAGTTAATTCTGTAGTGGATTTGAGGTTATCCTTTGCATAATGGTACTCATCTCCTCTGTTTGTTTCAAGGCTTCTTCGACTCTTTCTATGAAACACAATCAAATGTGCACGTGTGTGCGAGCACATGTGTAGGGTTGGGTGTTACAAGGAAAGGACGTGAAGTGGTGGATAATACTGGAGAAACTTTGTAAAGCAGAAAGGCTTTTATAATGCACCGGGGCATCTTGATGTCTGACTGGAGGCAAGGTTCCTAAACTCTCTGAGCTTGCTTCCCACCTATAAAACGAGATGAGGATGAAATACAATATGTGCCGAAAGAAATGGCACAGGGTTGGAACGCAATTATCTTTAATTTAAAAAAAAATTAACTATTAAAGAGGAGGCAAGAAGACCACCCAATCTTGCAGGAGAAAATTAAAACAAACAAATGATCAGATAGACATTATTTGGGGGTGGTGGCGGGTCCTCCCCCCTTCCGGCCCTCTTTCCCTCCTTCTTCCTTTTAAATTTGTGTATTTATTTATGTCTGTGCTGGGCCTTCGTTGTGTCACATGGACTCTGGGTGGCTTCTCTTGTTGCGGAGCACAGGCTCTAGGGTCCGTGGGCTCAGTAGCTGTGGCACATGGGCCTAGTTGCCCCAGGGCATGTGGGGTGGAATCTTAGTTCTCAGACCAGGGATCACACCTATGGACCCTGCATTGGCAGGTGGACTCTTAACCCCTGGACCACCAGGGAAGTCCCCCTCCTTTTTTCTTTTGAGATCCTACAGTGCTTTCCTCTTTTGAAGTGGTTTTATGTCTGGGGAGTAGGGAAATTCAAACAGGGGCAGTTTTAGCCCCAACAAAGGACTTCAGTGGGAGGTTCCCTGCCTGCTCACTGCTAAATCAAACTGCAAGGAGAGAGGATCATTTGAAATGCGGCTGATTTGGAATACACGACCAAGGTCAGCGAGCAGGCCAAACAAATCTGGGCTGTCTGGCAATGCCTGAGCTAAAATAAAACGACTTGAAAATTGAGGCCAAGATTCAGGATACAGATCCTGTAAAGGAACAAGAGACCTTGACTGGTGTGTTCATCCACTCAGTCACTTACCCAGCTATATCCTGGGTTTCCAAAGGTGGAAGAGACCCTTCTGGTAAGAGAGAAAGACAAGGAAACAGGTAAAAAGAGAACCTTTGCTTGTGTCATTGGAAATAACACAGCATTGATGGAAATGGCCGGCACTCCGCTGATTTTTTCCTGTGTGTCTGTGCTGAAGAATTGATGCTTTTGAACTGTGGTGTTGGAGAAGGCTCTTGAGAGTCCCTTGGACAGCAAGGAGATCAAACCAGTCAACCTTAGAGGAAATCAGTCCTGACTATTCATTGGAAGAACTGATGCTGAAGCTCCAATACTTTGACCACCTGATACTAAGAGCTGTCTCATTAGAATATACCCTGATGCTGGGAAAGATTGAAGGCAGGGGGCAAATGGGATGACAGAGGATGAGATGGTTGGATGGTATCATCGATTCGATGGATATGAGTTTGAGCAAGTCACGGGAGATGGTGAAAGACAGGGAAGCCTGGCGTGCTGCAGTCTATGGGGTTGCAAACAGTAGGACAAGACTGAATGACTGAACAACAACAATGTCTCTGCTAAACAACAACCATGTGCCTCAGGTTGTACTAGACACCAGGATGAACTGAGAACCAGAGACATGAGATACCAACTAGGTGGTATAATGACAGAATAAATGTGAATTAACAGCTGATGGGGGAGGGGCAGAAAGAATGCCGTTTATTGAGCACATATTTTGTACTACGCTCTGTTGGATGTACCGGACCTAAATTAATCCTTATGGTAACTACTGAGTAAATATTATCCCCGTTCAACAAGCGAGCAAATTGAGTTTTCAAGAGGTTAAGGTATTTGCTTGGTAAATAACAGAGCAGAGAGTCAAACACAGATCTTCCTGATTTTCCAGCCTATGGCTGTTCTTTGAAAATAATTCTGTGGTAAGAACTAACATATGGCTAGTCTAAGGTAGTTTCCAGTGAATAAGAAAGCAAGAATCTGATACTGATGTGAGTAGTGAGAAAGTCCAGTGTAAGATAGAATATTTTGGTTAGCATTTGTCTAAGAAAGCTTTGGAAAGCAAGTTGTAGATTTGGCTTCGAAGGAGTGGTCCTTTCATTCCAGGAACCTCAGTTTTTTTTTGTTTTCTGAGGCTATGGTTTAAATCCTATATTCCTGGTATGACACTATGAGAATATTCTTGAGACAAAAGAGAAAAGGGGCCTAATATCATCTATCATGGCAGAGGAACTGAAATCCAAGTTTCATAATCCCTTCTGAACAGCTCTGAGCTTTTATAATTTGCTAGAATCACAGAAAGACTTATGTAGCCCAAGTGGGGAAAAATGTCGTGATTGCTAAGGCTGTAAAGAGATTTTTCAATTACTTCTTAGTTTTTTTTTTTTTATTAAAAAAGATTTTTTGAACCCCAAATCACCCCACAGTTTCCTTAGATGGGCTTAGACATGAGTTTCAAGTTTTCAAAGTTCAACTGGTTTGGAGTTTCCTGTGTCCTAAAAATGTCTCCAATTAAAAGCAAGAAAAAAATGTCTTTTTTTTTTTTTTTTACACTCATCAAACTAAAAAATGGCTGAAGGGATTTTATTCAAACTTTCCCCCAAAATTCACCTTTTGCCAAGACCCAGCATGGAAAATTTCAGCCCAAAAGGATCACTCTTTGGCAAGTTACCCGAGCTAATGAAAACAGAGGGGCATAAAAGGAGTCTGTGTGTAGTTCCAACTATAGTGGTCACTGGAGCCCACATTGTGTGAGAAGAAGGACCTCATTCAATAAACCCCCCTTTTAAGTCTTATCATCAATATGGATGAGACTTGGATTTGAAGTGGTCACCAAACAAAAAACACTTACTTTATGAATACAATCTGGGCAGTGACATTATTTCAAGTGGCTTTGCTCAGTTATGATTGACGCTGGAATAAACTTATTATACATGGAAAGGTAAGACTTGCTCTAAAGAGTGTAGATTCATTCATTTATTCACAAGTGTTTACTGAGTGCCCGCAATGTGTGTGGCATCTTAATAGATGTAAGGAGTACTATGGTGGGAAAACAGAAGTGGCTCCTGAACATATGGATTACTGGGGGGGAGGGGAAGGAAACAGATTCAATTACAAACTATGACAAATTCCAGGGTGCAACAGAGAGGGGTGCTGAGGTAGAGAAAATTGGGAGTGGTGTTGATGGCAGCCTGTATTGTTAGGAGACTAGTGGAGGCGTAATGCATACTCATTCACTAGTTAGCCAACATTTAGTGAGTGGCCACCACGCCCTGGACTTGTATTGGGATACAAGTCTGAATACAGAGCTGAACCAGACCTTAATTCTGTTCTCCGGGTGCTCTCCAACCAGTGGGAAAGCTGGCCAGTGAGCAAGGAGCTGTGACAGGTGACAGGTAATTTAATGCAGTCATCAGCAGTGCCCAGTGGGAGGATGGGAAAGGAAGCTGACTAGCTGCGTTGGCAGTGGCCCAAGAAGGCTTCTCTCAGGAGGGACAGTTGAACAGGCATTTGTGAGAGTTGAGGTTGGAAATGTAGAGACAATGAGAAGCAGGACTGTCTACATGGAACCCATGGTCCTGCCTTGCTTCCGGACTCACCTGTCTGAGGGCCTGGAACATGTGGTATGAGCCCCATAAACCCAGCAGCAAGCATGGAACTTGAGCCAGAGGGGTGTTTAATAACTGGTGGGCCCCTTTCTCTGACATCTCATGGCACCTCTTTGGCTTTAGCCTAGTGGTTAAGGGCTTGGCTTCTGCAGTCAGACTCCTTGGGTTCGGATTCCAGCACTAGTACTTTCTAACAGTGTTACTTGGGGTAATTTCTCTCTGGGCTACAGTTTCTCTATAGCCAAGCAAGGATAAATAACCTTGTCTTCCTCCTAGGTTTACTGCAAGGACTAAATGTGGTCACGCTTCTACAGTCGCCACAAGTAAGACCAACATATAGCACCCCGACATGTCTCTCGGAGCTTCCCCTCACTTCTGCACAACCCCACTTTTCACTTGGTCCAAAGATTCTGCTTGAATACTTTGTCAGGCAGTGTGCTGGGCATTTGGTCTGGCAATGACCATGCAGACGGTGGGGTTTCTATCCTCATGGGTGGCCAAATTCCTCAAGTTCCCTAAATGAAACTTGTTTGCCTCTTCCAGAAAATAGCTATTTGTTATCTCTGTAATGCCAAAAAAAAAAAAAAAAAAATAGGGATGAGTATCATTTCATTTATCATCAGAATCTTTGGTTAGGTGAAAAGCTGCCAGAAATTTTGAAATATCTTGCTTCTTTAGACATCAGAAGGCTGGGAGATTTCCCATTATTAATTAGAAATAAAAACTTCTTTGTGGCCCAGCACAAGGGCAAAATTGTGATTTCACAGGTCAGTGGAAAGCTCACCAACACTGTTTTGCTTGGTATTAATTTTCTTTAGGGAGTAGGAGGAACAGATGGAAGGTGGTTTCCAGAATGATACATCGATGTGGCCATGTACATGCAGTTGAGGGAGGTGACTGAGGTGGTGGGGAGTGATTCCCACAAGTGGACATGGACAATCATTTCACCTCAGAGCCTCAGTTTCCTTTCATGTAAAATAGGGATAATAGAACCTTCCTTATGGGGTCGTTTGTGGTAGGTGCCATACAGGGTAGAGTCCTGTTCCCCGTGGCTTGTCCTGGGGAGACCCAGGATGTGGACGGATCTGGAGGCAGCGACACTTCCTCTTTTTCAAATTTCTGGGTCCCTGGACAGGTCAGAACAAGGACAGTGGTGAGGAGTTCAGGGGAAACCTGTAGGGGCCTTAGGTGGGTGGGTGACTAAGTAGCACTCTCCTGGGAAGTCTGTATTCTCCTCTGAAATTGCTGAACTCTGCAAGGATCCGCCCCATTTTCTTTGCTGAGCTGGTTCTTGTTTGTTTCCAGTCCTGCTTTGCAACAGGCAGTTCCAGCGTTTAAGAGACTGCAGAGGGGGACTTGAGGGTGTGTGGACCATGGTGTGTGTGACTGGCAGGCTGTTTTAGTGGCAGCTCAGTCTGTGCCTTCCGGCTCAGTGTCAGGCTCCGCGTCACCCTCCCTCTGCCACAGCATCTTCCCATCTCCAGGAAGGCAGGACACAGGACACAGAAGCCAGGCCAGCGGCCCAAGCCAGGCTGCCGGCGACCAGCCAGCCTTTCTGGCCTCTCTCGGGGGCCCTGCGAGGCTCCGCGGACCCCGGGTGATAGGCCCGGGTCCCCAGGTCACCGGCGATGGCACTCGCGGTGGCTCCCTGCGCGAGGAGCGCGCGCGGACCTCCCCGCAGGCCCTGCGCCCGGGCGGCCTCGGGAACTGACCAGGCCGCGTGTGAGCGCCGGGATTCCTGCTCCTGCCTTAAATATGCCGGTTATTTTTATCTCCCTACGTCAGGCGGCGAAGGCCATCCCACCAGTGGCCGCGGCGGCTGCTACACAATGTTTCCCTTTAGTCGGGAGGGGAAATGGAGGGAGGCCAGACTTCCTGATCACATGGTGCTGAAGTCAATGAAAAAAAATTAAGGGGGACCCCTCCCTTTTTCTGCAGTGCCCGATCCAGGTCCCCTCCCCACCGCGTCCCCCCCCCCCCCCCAGCCCCCTTGGGCTCCCCGCGTCGGAGAGCAGCAGAGGCTCCAGGCGGAGGGCCAGCGAGGCAGGAGAGAGAGCAAACATAAACACGAGATTGTTGCAGTAATTGGTGCTCTGAAAACACTGAGGAAATGAGAGGCTTGTACGAAACATCAGCCGACAAGAAACGGGGTGATGTCAGACAGCCTTCCAGGATTAGAAACCCTTAAAAGCTCCGAGCCCGCGGCCGCGGCGGAAAGCGCTCGGCGATCTTGGGTAGGGAGCCCTGCATCGCGCGCGGCGCTCGCTCGCCATCGCCTCTCTGCCTGCCTTTCCCTCTCTCCGTTTTTTCTCTTGCTTTCTCTCTTTTTCTTTCTTTTTTCTTCCTTCTCGCTTTCTGTTTCTCCTTTTCTCTTTATTTGCATTCTCTCTTTTATTTCCTTTCCCTTCTTCATTAAAAAGAAAAGGACAGATGACATCAAATGTTTTCCATTTCTAAGACACCTGGTACTTTTAGATCTTTTTCTGACTTTAAAACAACAGACCGTACTCAACCCCCACACAGATCCCGCGGAGGCAAATTCTGCCCTTGGGTGTCTGTTGTTGGGGTTTGCACTTGACTCTTCCTCTCACTCCCTTTCCCTGTCTGCCCCTCCCCCGTTTTGCGGGGTTAGAACTACACGTTGCCATAAAGCCCACATGTGTGGAAGGGCTGGAAATAAACAAGAGGCATTTATCAAGGACAAGCTCCCCAAGAAAATGGGATTATATATGTATATGTTTTTTTTTTGTAAAAATCCGGTATTTTCAAAAGAGAATATGGACTTCCCAGTAACATGTCACCCAGCCTTCAGCTGCTGTGGCCTCACTTACTTTTCCTGGACTAAGATAATTAAGAAGGCTAAAAACACACAGAGAGTACACACACACACACACATTCACTCCTTGACAACCCCTCCCTCCCCCAACCCCACAGGGCAGGGTCGCTAACATCAGTGAGCAAGGTCTTGTGTCTTGTGCCAGGTCCACCTGGAACCTGGCCGGGTCTTTAAGTTCATTTACACAAAAGGTGCCGCCTGTCGGACTTTCTTTTGCCAGGATTAATGAGGCGCTGTTTGGAAAGGGCCTGAGCCCCTCCGACCAAAGGCACCCACGACACCTTTTCAAAGAATGATTTATGTCCAGCTTTACCCAAATAGGAACCAAAAGAGGGTTTTCTGTTTTCTCATCTTTAGAACAGATGAATTTAGCACCTGGATCCTCGCATTTCAGAAGCTTTAGAATCTGCCTTATTAATTGCTCTGTCACCCTCTCCTGGCAGCGCAGGCTTTTCACCCTCTCTTTTCGAGACCCAGTGCAAAGTCATATCAAGGTCCGTATATCCTTGGGGAACTGGATGAGTCTCAAAGACTTTGGGGGTTCCCTCACTGCTGCTCATGGTGGGAACAATGTCCCTAACCCTTCCCTATACACTCATAAATCGTGGGGTAACTTAGCCCCTCTAAATTTTGACACTCCTAAACTGTAGTAATTTGAGATGAGTATTCTTTTCGGTCTGATCCAATATACCTATGGTGATATCACCCACCAAGAGGTAGATAACAACCCTGTTTTCCAGTTTTCATGGGAACATTTTGCATCTTTGATGTTCCCTTTATTCTCTGCACAACCAGTGGGAAGCCTCATCTCTTCCCTGATGTCCCTATATCTCCACTCCCTCAATTTCTCAGCCTAGGGAGCTGAAGGTCTTCCTTGTCTATTCTTGCTCTCTCCCCATATCTATCAAGGTCAATGGATCCTGTTGTTTAGCCTCGGAAGATCTGTTTCTCTGATGCTCCTTCTCACCTCCTAGCATCAGAAACTCCTAAGGTGGACCACCTTTCTCTGAGTGGTGCCTGGGAGTCTCACAGTTGGAGTTAAAATCCTCGATTTGCTACTTGGTGGCTTCACGACCTCAAGCAAGTTACTTCTGTGAGCCTCAGTTTTATCACCTATAAAATGGGGATAATGATAGACCCACCTCATAGGCTTGTTGCGAGGATTAAATCAGATAAGTGCGTAAAGGACTTAGCCTAGAGTCTACCACGAAGTAGGGGCTCTGTAAACAGAGGCAGATCATTATTATGTTCAATACTAGTGTTCTCTGGCTACACTTTGCCTCAGGATCACCTAGAGGCCTTGGTAAAATCCAGACTCCTTGGTACTACCCCCATAGCTCCTGATTCAGTCCGTGCAGGGTGGGTCCTAGGGATCTGTAATTCTTTTTCCTTTTTAAAATATTAAATTACTTTTTTTCTTCCTGATTTTATCGATATAATTGACACACAGCACTGTGTAAATTTCGGGTATATGACATGAGGATTCGAAGAACGTGCATTTCTAACTAGCTCCTGGTTTTGCCGATCTGTAGGCCTGCAGACGGCACTATGGACAAAGTCGTATCTTCAATGTCTCTGGTTTCCTTTGTCCAGATTCCTTAGCAAGGGCCATGTGGCCCCTTTTGCTCCTGACCCAACTCACCTCACTTGCTCACTAATACTCCCCATCGCTCAGTTGACACCCCAGAGCCCTCCAGCCCCCCACGCTGTTAGAGCTGCCTCTCTGCTGGGAATATCCTCTCCCTCCCTCCACTGCTGTGTGAGCTCCCCCAACTTGGAGGCCCAGATGCAAGGCTGCTTCTTTTCCAAAGGCTTTCCTACTCCCCCTCAACCACCAGAGCCAGCCTCTCCCTCCTCCATGCTTTGCCCTCCATTCAGATTCCATTGCGGTCGTCACTGGACGCCAAACCATGATCTCTGGATGGGCCCGTCTCTCCACTGGCCAGTGGCCTCCTCCAGGGAGGGTCAGGTATTGTTCGTCTCTGAATCACAATAGTATGTAGAGCCTCCAACTCAAGGAGGGATTCGTAACTGTTGAATGAATAAGAAAATGAATGAACCAGCAGCCTACCTTCTAGGGAAATCAGCCTAGCTGATAGGATTGTGGGGTGCTCTGGGGCCTGAGACATGCCCCTCACCCCACTGCCACAGCCCCAATCCGCAAGACTCTCGGTCTGCCCTGATTTAAGGAGAGAATGCAGTTATTCATAGAACTCTAAGCTCCCTTTCCCTTTATATCACTGAATCATCCTAACATTTCCCTCCCTGCTTATGAGAGGGTGGTTGAGGCTGTAGGAGAGGAAGTGACTAACAGAGGTTATGTAGCCCAGAAGAGGAAGCTCCAGGCTCGGGTCAACTTGGATACACAGCTCTCCACAAATTCCACACAACACACACACATGCACACACTATACACAGAGGCACCCATGGACACACACACAAGTGATCTAGTGATTACCTCATTATGGAGGTTAACACCTGAAGCCACTTCTGGAAGGAGCTTGCTGGCATGTCCCCCTATGGCAGTTGGTTTGTGCAGGGACCTCCCTCTCCACCTCCTTCTCTGGGCTTGGAGCTGCTTGAGAATCTTCCCGGCTTCAGCTGCAACCTGAGAGGCCCAGGAAGGTAGCAGGAGGGATGCTCCCAGGCCAGCTTTAGATACTGAGGAAGGGGATCAAATCAACTATCACAGTCTGCAGAAAGATTTGGTGGCTGAACTACATTTGAGTTGCAATCTATGTGGCCCGGGTGATATGATAGTGTTTGGGTTTTTCCCATGTACCTGATGCTGTGTCAATGACTCTGCACATATAATACTCACAGTAACCCAATAACGTGTGCATGCTCAGTTGTTCAGTTGTGTCTGACTCTCTGTGACCCCATGGACAGTAACCCTCCTGCTAGACTCCTCTGTCCATGGGATTATCCTGGAAAGAATATTGGAATGGGTTGCCATTTTCTCCGGGATTGAACTTGCATCTCCTGAATCTTCTGCATTGGCAGGTAGATTCTTTACCATTGATCCACCGAGGAAGCTGAACCCAATAACATAGATATTGCTATTTTTCCCGTGTGTAGATGAGGAAACTGAGGCTTGAAGAGGTTAGATAACTTGATCAAGATCACACAGCTAAGCAGGGAAAGCCAAGTAGGAAATATACATCCTTACTTCCATCTTATCAATGTGGGAAGCAACAAACTGTTATTGTTTAGTCGCTTAGTCAAGTCAGACACTTTGCAACCCCATGGACTGTAGCCTGCCAGGCTCCTCTGTCCATGGGATTTCCCAGGCAAGAATACCAGAGTTGGTTGCCATTTCTTTCCCCAGGGGAATCTTCCTGACCCAGGGATAGAACCCATGTCTCCTGCTTGGCATGCAGATTCTTTACTTCTGAGTCACCTGGGAAGCCCAAAGCAACACAACTCAGCTTAGAAAGCAGAAGAAACCAAGAGATTTGGGACTCCATGACTCAGCTTTTATTTTGTGTCCATTTATCTTCTCAGACAAGCTGGATGGTACAGAGGAATTAGAATCTGGGATTCCTAGAATGGATGAGATTGAAAGCCTGAGCAATCATCTTATTCAAACCCTACTCTGCCCACATGTTGCCAGGTTGAGGCATAGAGAGGGCTTGGTACATGCCTAATAAACCACACAGCATCTGAACTGGACTGGGCCTACCACCCAGGCAGACCTTCCTTCTTCCTTTCCTCCTGCAAAAATTTATCAGGACACCTATACTAGGCTAGGCACTCGTGGTTTTGAGATTATTTCCCACCTGACTCCTTAGACCATGACAAGACTCTGAAACAAGAACTTCAACTATGAAGTTATTCAGATTTGAATGGAAGGTTCAGGTGGCCCGGTGCCTTAATGCAGCCTGGGCGGATGGCTGCATTGTCTACACTTAAGTTCTGGCCAGTAGCAAAGGCAGAAGCTGATATTGACCTTTGGCAGGGATGGCATCTCTTAGGCAGTCATCTCCCTGCATTCTTGGCACCTCCAGACGACTCATAGCTGGGCATCGTCCTCAGTATCACCCTTTGCTCACACACTAGAGTTCAGGGAAATTTGAGAGCTTCACTTGGTATCAGTTACCAGCTGAGTGGCTCAGACGGTAATCTGCCTGCAGTGCAGGAGACCTGGGTTCGATCACTGGGTTGGGAAGATCCCCTGGAGGAGGAAATGGCTACACACTCCAGTATTCTTGCCTGGGAAATCCCATGGACAGAGGAGCCTGGGCTATATAGTCCATGAGGTCACAAAGAGGGGGGACACAACTAAGCAACTAACACACTAACACCAGCTGAGTGGGCCTAGCAAGTGATATAACCTCTCCCAGCCTCCATGGACCCATCTGTAATATGGGGATAAACGAAGTACCTGCCGTGAAATACCAACCAGACTGTTGATGTGAGTTGAATGGGTCTGTCTATGTTAAGAGGGCTTCCTGGTGCATGACTGCATACAGTTTGTTAATATGATTGTTACCAGCCTTGGGCCAGCTGCAAGCAGTCAGCTCAGGAGACCAGCTTCCCAGGACAGGGAGTGGGTAGGTGAGGATAGAGGCAGAGGAGAAGGGAAGGAGAAGACAGTATGAAGATGGAGACAGAGGTTGGGGTGATGTCGCTATAAACCAGGAAATACCTGGATCACCAGAAGCTGGAAGAGGCAAACAAGGGTCCTCCTCCGGGGCACTTCAGAGGGAGTACAGGCCTGCTAACGCCTTGCTTTTGGACTCTTGGACTCTTGGCCTCTAGAATTGTGAGAGAGTACATTTCTGTTGTTTTCAGCCACCCAGTTTGTGCTCATTTATTACCACAGCCCTAGGACACAATTGGGCTTGGCTTGTAGCTCAGCTGGTAAAGTATCTGCCTGCAATGTGAGAGACCTGGGTTCGATCCCTGGGTTGGGAAGATCCCCTGGAGAAGGGAAAGGCTACCTACTCCAGTATGCTGGCCTAGAGAGTTCCATGGACTAGTCCATGGGGTCGCAAAGAGTCTGACACGACTGAGCGACTTTCACTTCACTTCACTTTAGGACACTATTACAACATTATCTTTACCCCCATTTTACAAATGAGAAAACTGGATCAGAGAGGTTGCATGCCTTCTTCAAAGCTGCCCAGGTAACAAGGAACTGCTGTTCAAGCTCAGGCTTATCAGACCCCAAAGCCAAGACTCCCTTCAAATGAAATATGGGGATGTTTGAAAGAAAGCAATAGGTCCCTAAGATGAGAAAACTGGGCTTCCTAAGTGGAGGAAAGATGAGAATTGGTCCTTTCAGTTCCAAGGCTGATCTTTCAAGCCAGAGAATTCCACAAGAGACACGACTGCTGCAAAGCCCACTCAGGTGGTGAAGGGAGGGATTTTTACAGAGAGTTTTGGTAGTTGGATTTGCATAGATGGTTCCAAGGCCTGTTGTTTTGGGAAACACTGGTTGAGCAGCTCATCCATAGGGTGACCCAGGCAGCAACTCTGCCAGCCAGTTCTGAGCTTGAAAAACATAGATTTCTTTTTTTTTTCCCCCTCTTTCTTCCTTTTTTTTTTTTGAACACAAGTCAGGCTGGGAGGGGCCTCAATAAGGAAGGAAATCAATAGGAAATGCCTTTAGAAAATGAGATTTTTCAGAAAGCATGCATGTCATGTCATCATTCTTGATGCAAAGGCTTGGGCCCTGTGATTTGAAACAGGAAATCGGAGAAATCAAAGGCAGCCAGTGAGAGGACAGTGTGGAAGCTTCCTCGGTCCTGGAGCCAGCTGTGCGATCCGACTGGCAGCTGTGATTACACAGCCAAGTCACGTGGAGGCCAGTGGAGGGAACGGCGGATGTTGGCCTGGGGAAGAGCAGTTCTGGGTGGGACCTGAGAGTTTTCTCCACACACCTGAAGGGCTGTTTTGAAGCAGGGTGACAGGTGTGTTCTGAGGGGGCCTAGGGTGACCCTCTGAAACTACCGGGCTTAGGTATATTATAGGAGGCACTAGAGCAAAAGGTTCAAGGCCACAGGGCTGGGGGTTCAAATGTCAATTTCGCCTCTTAACTAACTTGAGCCAATTATTTAAGCTTTCTGGGCCTCTGTTTCTTCATCTGTAAAATGGGAGTCATAATAATATCTTCCTAGTAGATTTGTTGAGACGCTTAACTCTTTTTTTTTTTTTGGCTGTGCTGGGTCTTCATTGCTGCTCACAGGTGCTCTCTAGTTGCGGCGAGCAGGGGCTTGCTCACTGCAGTGGCTTCTCTTGTCACGGAGCACAGGCTCTAGGCTTGGGCTCCAGTAGTTGCCTCTCTCAGGTTTAATTGCCCCATGGCATGTAGAACCTTCCCGGACTAGGGGTTGAACCTGTGTCCCCTGCACTGGCAGGAGGATTCTTAACCACTGGGCAACCAGGGAAGTCCGAGAAACTTAACTTTGTTTGAAAGTCAAGTTCTAAAAAATAAAAAGAAATGAAAGTCAAGTTCTTGGACTAGTACCCAGCATATAGTAAGCACTCTGTAAATGTTAGGTGCCGTCCTCTCTGCTTGGAAAGGTCAAGGAAGGCTTTCTAGAGCACAGAACTGGGATGTAAAAAAATGAGTGTTGTTATGTGGAGGCAGGTGGGTGAGAGCATGGTAGGTGGAAGGAACAGCAAGCCCAGGGATACGGAGAGACCCACCTCTGTGTGTTTGTTCCGTGCGATGTTGAGTTCTGTCTGGACAGTAGAAAGAGATGAGGGCTGGGGATGCTGGCAGGGCCAGGGCATGGAGGGCTGGGGAGTCTGAGTTAGGAGCTTGGACATCATCATGCAGGTCAGTGCTTCTCAAACCTGAGGGTTCATCAGAATCGCCTGGAGGACTCCTCCAAACACTTAATGACTGGGCCCCACCCCCAGAGGGGCTGATCTAGTTGTTCTGAGGTGGGGGCTGAGAATTTGCAAATTCTGACAAGTTTCCAGGGACCACGCTTTGAGAAGCCCCGCTGCAGATGGTGGGGGCAGTTGAAGGATTGGGGGCAGTTCAAGATGAGGTTCAAGGTCAGTCTTGTTACCTTGAGGCCACACTGGTAGCCACCTGAGAGCACAGTGGGAGGCTGCTGGAAGCACAGTAGCAAGAGCTGACATCCTCTGTTCTCCAGTGACAGCTGGGCCTGGAGGTTGACAGGCTCCAGGGAAGGAGAGCTGAGCACGCTACCTCGAGGGTGTGTGGCCAGCTGGGTGCCACTCTGGGCAGCTTCACACTTTTTCTTCCTTTATTAAGTGTAGCCCAGGGAAGGGTGACCTACGGACTTCCTGGGAATCCCTGGGGATGCAGAGGGCGAAGTCCAGCAAGCAAAGAAAAACTTCCCAATGGCCGCTCCCTCCAAACCCACGGCTGCCGCCCACCTGGGGCCCGTCAGTCAGTGCCGGGGCGGCACGTGGTTTCCTGGAGTCGCTGGAGGAAGGGAGGACAATTATCAAGGCCGCATCCCACCCCCTCTCTGTCAGTGCTGGGGGAAAAACAATATTTAGTTAGTTAAACACCCGGCTACGGTTTCGTTTGAAAAGCTGGCTTTCATTAGGAGATTGCAGGGATTGATTTATGAGGACAGATGAAAAAAAGAGCAAGCATAAATATGTAGAACTCACCCAAATGATGACTAAGGGGACACGAAATGTACAGAGCCCTCGCAAGTGGAGACGGAAACGACTTATTACGGTTCTCGGTCCCATCTTGAGTTCATGCAGCCACAGCTCCTGATGGTGGTATTCTTTCGACTTCTTTGTCTAGAATGATTTTAAATCAGGGAATGTGCGTGGGGGTGGGGTGGGGTGGGTAGGTTGAGGTGCATACTTTTCTCACTCAGCACTGAAATAAGTTTTACCCTTATATATCTGTCTATATGAAATAAAGAATACTATACGTGAAATGCAATTTTCTTTGCTTCCTGGTGACAAGCTTGTGAAAGGATGTTCATTAGCACATTGTTCAATAATGGAAATTAGGAACAGTCTAATATGTGTATTACGGGAGGGTTGGAGCAGATAATTTGTCACTCCCCCAGACTGTGGGGATAGATGCGGTGGTTTACAAGGAATGTGATGGCTCTGCTGTGTGTGTGTGTGTGTGCACACGCGCGTGTGCACAGTGATCTCGGTGCAAATAGTGAGATTCAGGATACTGTGTAAGGTTGATTTCATGGATACAAAACTGCACACACAGCCGCATATTTCCCCATGAACATATATGGGTATAAACTCACAGACGGGGGATTTCTGGTGGCTCAGTGGTAAAGAATTGACCAGCCAATGCAAAAGACTCGAGTTCAATCCTTGATCTGGGAAGATTCTCACATGCTGCGGAGCAACTAAGCCTGTGAGCCACAACTATTGAGCCTGTGCTCTCCAGTCCTTAAGCTGCAACAAGAGAAGCCATGTCAGTGAGATGCCTCACACTGCAACGAAGAGTAGCCCCCTCTCGCTGCAACTAGAGAAAAAGCCCACGCAGCAATGAAGACCCAGTAAATAAAAAAATTACAAACTCATAGACAAAGGCTGGGAAGGATGCACATCAAAATGAGCCTCGTGGAATAGATAACTAATAAGGACCTACATGTGTAGGTGGGGAACCTACATATGTAGCACAGGGAACTCTACTCAACACTCTGCAATGACCTATGTGGGAAAATAATCTAAAAAAGAATAGATACATGTTTATGTATAACTGATTCGCTTTGCTGTACACCTGAAACTAACACAACACTGCATATCAACTATGCCTGCATACTCGGTCACTTCAGTCATGTCCAACTCTTTGAAACCCATGGACGGTAGCCCATCAGACTCCTCTGTTCATGGGATTCTCCAGGCAGGAATACTGGAATGGGTGGCCATGCCTTCCTCCGAGGCATCTTCCTGACCTAGGGATCTAACCCACATTGCAGACGGGTTCTTTATCGCCGCGCCATCCAGGAAGCCCTGTAAACCAACTGTACTCCAAAAAAATTAATTTAGAAAAGTGATCTTCTGGGGAGCATGATGGGATGGGTTGAATATCCAGGGGGTTTCTGCTTTACATGTCATGTTCGGATTGTTTGCATTGAGAATGTATTGACATAGAGCTTGTGTAATTAAAACATCTTTATAAAGACAACCAGATCCTTACTCTGACCTCTTTGGCAAGCGTGAGATGACAGCAGCAGCCTTTCCTGCGGGGTCTCGGCCATACCCTCCTGCTTTTTAGGCTCTTGGTATCCACCTCCTGTCTGGGCCCTTGCTGATGACCATGGGCTTACGAGGTCAACCCCTATTGGCTGCTTCCCAAGATTTAACGTGGGCTTGACCTGACCTCACCCAACAGCTCTCTCTGGGGCTGGTGATGCTCATCTCACTGAGGTCTCAGAGAGAGCTTCTAGGTTCCAGCTCTCCCGGTAGACCAGCTCTTACTGCCTGGCAAGGCTCTTTGCCTTCCCTCCTTCCCCTCTTCTATGGGGTGGGGGTTGAGGTGAGGCAATACGACCCACCCTGCCCCACCAGGTCTCTGCACAGCACGGGCGCGCCTCGCTCTCTCTTCCCTCGAGGGGCAGCCCTCCTCTCCTTGGCCTCCTGCCTGGGAAGTTGGGGGCAGCTGTTGCTTCTGTACTGATTCCAGAATCTCATTCCTGGGAGGTCTGGCCTGGGGGCACCCACACATCCATGGTGGGCACAAGGAGAAATCTGGGACACTCACGAGATCATGTTCTCCCATTGCCCTCAACAATCTAGCCAAGCAACATGCTAGCCCACGGCACTTTGGTTTTCCCATCTGTAAGTTGAGATGATCGGTTTCGATGGTTTCTGACCCAGCTCCCAGCTCTGCTGGCCAGCATTTCATTGCTTGCCTTTGTTGGCTCTCACCTCTCCTTGGTGGCCCTTCAATCATCTTATTCCACTCCCAAGACTCTGTGGAGCAGAGAGGGCAGCTTGTGTTTCCCCCACTTTACAGCCTAGAAAACAAGGCTCTGAATTGACAAGGATACCCAAGTTTGTCCAGCTGGTATTGGGTCCCGGGCAGGTGTTTGCATTCACAGTCTGTAAAGAGATTCACCAAGAGTGAAAGCGTCTCTGGGAGATAAGGGGAAAGGGGCCTTCCTGGCAGAGGGCAGAGAAGCATACAGAGGGAGGGTGGGGCCTGATTTGGTTCAATGAAGCTCGAGGAAAGGGTGTGGAAAGGAAGGAGGAAGGAGGAACTGGGGCAACTTTTCATCTCCTTATAAATTATCTGTATTAAATATTCCTCCTCGAGGAAGCCCTCCAGGCAGAGGTGTGCTGGTAAACATTTAACAGCAATCCTTCAAACAAACAAAAACAAATCCAACCTTTCTTTATAGTGATGACCACGCACTCCCACCATGGCCATTTTCAAGTTAGCAGTGTAGTCACTGAATTTTTGGTTAAGGTGCCCGTAAGAGCTGCCTCCAGCCCACTCCTGGGTCACTAACTTTTCCGTCTGCTTTTAAACATCTGCTTGCTCCTCTGACTTAGCAACCGTGTCCCTGGTCACATCGTTGAAATCATTTGTACATAAGACTCCTACACGAGGTACAGGCACACCTGTCAAGCAGTAACGCAGGTGTCCTCAGGGAGGACAGAAACCTGCTGTGGAGCAGAAGGGCAAAAGCTTGCTTGATCTCGATTTTCAGTGCGAATACAGACCATGAAAGCGGGGCCTCCGATCCTTCTGACCTTTGGGGTTTTAAGCAGAAGGTGTCAGTAAAGTTACCACAGGGATGACTGTCTTGTGGCTGCCAAGCGGTCATAGCGACGTCGCTTTTTGATCCTTTGATGTCGGCTCTTCCTATCATTGTGAAGCAGAATTCACCTACATGAGACCCTGTCAGTGTTTCAAGGGCCGTACTCATGTCTGATTACATGAGATAATGATGGCTAAGTGAATTACATCTACTATTAAAATGTGTAAATGCACAGAATGTGCTTGTGGCTCTTGGAAATGGCGTGTACCTAAAGGCTGTGTCTACCAGCTGACATGTCACTTCCGGTCCCGCAGGGAGTGCTGATGGCGCTCAAGGACATGTCTCCTGATGGATGATGAACTCCTAGCCCGCATGGGCACACAGCATCCGCTTTTCTTATTCTGCTTGTTTGTACAAACCATTCCTTAACCCACACTCATTTAAAATTCTAGGCAACCTTTTGGTTTCATGTGGGAATACCCTCCCACTCAATCCTTCTGGATAAGGAGGGGCTTTCAAATCTGTTCTCTTAGTGATTGGCGTGACAGAGTCCATGGAGGCCACAATGAGGAGATGAATTCAGATTCCAGTGGGGGCTCCACCAGCTTTCAAGCTGGGTTTCTGAATGAGTTGCTGCACCTCCCTGAGTCAAATTCCCTCATCTGAAAAAGGAAGATAATGACCCTGACTTTTGGGGGTTTAATGAGATGAATAAATGAGTTTGGGAGTCTGGCTCCCTGTCCTCGGATCTGTGCTTCACCAGCCTCTGCCCTGCTTCATTGGTACCTGGGAGGTGGACCCGAATGGCATTCCTTGATTTCCACCTTCCCCTTGGAGTTTAGCCAAGGGGGGGCAGTGACAGAAGACTGAGGGGCACTTGGGGAGAGGGAGGGCCTCCTAATCACACCCCCTGCTTTTGCTTGGTTCTTGGCCAATGGCCACATCCCTCTGCACACTCCAACTCCGGCTGTTGTGGTTGGTGGCTGATGTCCTTGGGCTCTGGCTTTCAGCTGAGGCTGAGGGACAGAGGATAAGTCATGAATGTCATTAGTTCCCGGGTGTCTCAAGATCTATTACTTTTCCCCTTACTCCCACCCAGACCTCAACAAATAGTCCCTGGGATAAAATGTATTGTAAGTGTCCCAAGTGAGTCTGTCATCTGTTTCCTGCTAGTTCCTGCACAATGACAAACCTGGTGCCTGGGCACGTAAGAGACTCTTAATAGTACCATTAGCAGCCACCCTTGATTATGGGCTTAACTTGAGCTAAGCACTATGCCAAGTGTTTTCTTTTCTTTTTTTTTTCACATGCATTGTATCATTTAATCCTCAAAATGACTTTATGTGGAAGGTACTAATTATTCTACCCATTTTGCAATTGAAAAAGTAGAGCTTAAAGTTAGTGATTTGTCAAGGCCCCAGCTAGTGAGCGGGGGAGTCAAGTTTCAAGTTAGTTAATGTTAATTGCGCTATTATTTGTTGTTGTTGTTATTTAGTTGCTAAGTCGTGTCTAACTCTTTTTCGACCCTGTGGACTCTAGCCCACCAGGCTGCTCTGTCAGTAGGATTTTCCAGGCAAGAATACTGGAGTGGGTTGCCATTTCCACCTCCAGGAGATCTTCCTGACCCAGGGATCGAACCTGAATCTCCTTCATTGGCAGGAGGGTTCTTTACCACTGAGCCACCTGGGAAGCCCCATTATTTGGTGACCGGGACCAAGTCTCAGACTCAGACCCTCGCTGCGGAGGCTCGTACTGGGAGCCACTTGGTCAGCACTTGCCAGGGGACGAGGCCGGCACTTCCTAGGTTTCTGTGTCATTTTTCCTGGCACTTCTCTCTCTGGCATTAGGGCCCCTCTCGCCTCCATAGCCCCTTGCCTCTTGTTCAGGGAGTGTCCCCAGGCCTCTCTCTGTTCCCAAATAAGCCCCAGTGGATGGAGTTTCCTTCATTACCTCTTGCCCATATTTCTACCCGCTCTGAGCTGCTGGAGCAGCCCCTGCCTGCTTCTCCACCCTCCTAGTCACCCACACCCATTGGTGTTTACAGCATGTCTCCAGCATCTGCGAACTTCATTAGAGCCAGAGCTACACCCTCTTCCTGCTCATTGTGGCAGACCGTACAGGAGGCCAGCCCCAACACAGCTCCCCAGGGTGCCTGCCAGACATAGCCACCAGCCAAGGCCAGATCACCTTCCCTGGGGACCCCCCACCAAGCGCTAACCCAAAAGTCACTGCAGAAGAAACATTTCGAGGGGGGTATCAAGGCCACACTCTGTAATAGTTTGTGGCTGTGGTTAGCATGATTTGGACTGGCTTAGGAGGAGTATTAGTTTTGGAGTCAGCGTCATCTGCCACTTAATAGCTCTGTGATCTTGGCCCAGTTGCCTAACTTCTCTGAGCCTCAGGTTCCTGATCTGTAAAAACAAGGACAGATAGAGCTGCTGATTGAAAGCGCCTGGCACATCTTAGGTGCAAAATTTTTCTCTCTCCCACCTCTCCCTTCCTGCTCTCCTAAAGACCACTTTGGGGGTACCAGCAAATAATGTAGAGTCTATTAGTCACTTGTTTATTTTCGAAGTGCTCTCTATTCGATGTGGAAATGTTATCAGAGATTATAAGGGTAATTATCCTCATTTTATAGATGAATAGTCGAGGTTTCAGAGAGTTTAAAGTACTTTTCTCACGGTCATCCAAAGAACAGATTGGATTTGCAAATAGCTCTAATTTAAACTGACTCATTATTTTCGATTTTCTCTTGCCATTTTTTTTAAGAATGAAAATAAACAACCCAGTGACATAAACCAAAATGAAATAGCCTTTGTTTCTTGTAAAAAGATAGCTGCCTTTGGTCTTCCTTCTTATTCTTCTCTATCTGGAGATTCTCCTGCATAATAATCAGTTGTCATTTGTGGCTCCATCACTTCATTATCTAGTGCCCTGGATGAACTGAGCTTTCCAAAGTTTTTCTGAGATTTCATCTCTCAAGGATGGGCTGCTGGAAGCTGCACCAGGGGTGGGCTGACACCAGAGGGGGTACTTCCATAGGAAACAGTTCAGGACTTGGGACTGAAGATGGGATGCCCAGGGGGATGAAATGAGCCTGAAGGTCATTATCATTATTGTGCATTTTTTCCTTATTAAGCTCAGAAGGTGACAAACGTTTAAAAGTGTTTTCTTCCTCAACATCCTTTTATTGAGAATTAAAAAAATAGAAACTTTGAGCTGTGAGCTATCACTTACCACCTGATCGTGAGCTCCCTGCTGGTCTTACTGACCCCTGGACCCTTTGTTGGCCATTTCCCATAGTGCTTTGCACACAACAGTGAGCAAACATAATGATCAAACATTTATTGAGAACTCTTCTCTGTATTATACTAGATGCTTTCACGAGAAAAATGAAAACTCCTTGTCCCAGATTACACCAACAGTGGTGGAGGCTGGCTCTGAACCCAGTTGGACTTCTGACTCCATATTTGGTACTCCTTCCTCTACATCTCAGCTGTCACTCAAACTCTCCCTCAATGATGGTTGTTGAGCAAGATTTAAAAGGTTTTTCTTTTAAAGGTTGCCAGCAGCGTTGTATATGCTTTTGGGGGAAGGAGAGTGAATGAAGAAGGCGTGATCCTTCTTCACAGAAAGGATTATAATGAACTTCAGCTGTCTGGGTGGTTCACTCTCCATGTGAGAGTAAAGAGGATCAAAGAGGCCAATGTGTCACCATGGGAACTGTCCCAGTTTTATAATCATTTTTCAAAGGCCTAAACATATGAACACATGGAAAGCAGGGAAGATTCAGTGAATGGGAAGTGATACAGGCTAATGATTCAAGCACAGATTTGGAAGAGGGAAAACAGAGTGTGGAGAAATATTTTGAGCAAAATTATAAATAGCTGCTCAACTTACTTTTCTAGGATGAGTAGCAATTGACTACAGGTGAGAAGAATTATGGTCCTGTGTCTGGAAAAGATGCATTGAGATGGTGCTTCTTGGCTGAGAGATACAGTGATGGCTCTGCCCAAGGAGAAGTGAAAGAGCTTCTGGAAGGAGAGAGGATGGGAGGTGAGATTTTTGAGGATGTTTGTCAGATGGTGAAAAATGATCACAAATTATCCCCCACCCTAAATACATATCCCTTTGCATGTGGCTGCAATTTCTCTCATCAGGAGGTGGGATCTCTAACCCTGGAATCTGGACTTGACCATGTGCTTGTTTGGTCAATGAGATACTAGCAAATGTGGTGCAGACTGAGGCTGGAAAAATTCTTCAGATGGGGAGAGCCTTTCTTACTGTTCTTTGTTACACTGTGACTACCATGATATGAACAAGCCTAGGCCACCTGCTAGATGATTAGAGACACATGGTCCAGTTACTCCCATCACCCCTCCTGACCGACAGCCAGCCAGACATGTGTGAAGCTGTTGATGGCTAGTGGACCTCAGGAAAATGAGTGCGCCTAGCTGATCCCAGATGGAGCTGAGACGAGTCGTCCCAGTTGGTCTTGGCTCAAACTTTTGACCCTTAGATTCATAAGCAAATGGATGGTTGCTGGTTTGAGCTGCTAAGTTTTGGAATGATTTGTTATGCAGCAAAAACTAACTCCTACATGGTATATGCAACAGATTGCAAACACCAAGTGGGAAAATAAAAATGCACTCTTGATGCTGGTGTAGAACAAGCTATTGCCCATGAACCAGATTCAGCCCCCTCCCACCTGTTTTTGTAAATTAAGTTTTAATAGAACACAGTCAAATTCATTTGTTTACATAATGTCTATAGCTGCTTTTGTTCGATAATAGCAGAGTTAAGTAGCTGTAACAGAGACTGTCTGGCCAGTAAAGCCTAAGATATTTACTGTCTGGCCCTTTATAGAAAAATTTAATATAGGAGGTAATATTAAATTGGACTTCAAGTATAAAACTTTATTCAAATAGAAGCAGATAAGTACATATTTTAAGAATTTCCAAATGAATATTATTGATTTTCAAGCTGTTAAAAAACAACACATACTCACTATAAAAAAAATAAGGCACAATAGAAAAGATGGAAAGTCACATGTACATTTATTATTCAGAGATAACCTTCTTGCAACTTTGGAACACATCCTTCCAAATGCTTCTCTCTTCCTATATATTTTTTCTTTCTTAAAAAGAAACTGAATTAATCATACTTTTCCCACTTAATATGTTTTTAATATTATACAGCATATTAATAACATACATGTTAATATCATAATTATATGATAATACTTACTGCACTACATCTTTATTGTTAATGTCTACACTGCAGTCAGTTGCATAGCCTATCATATATTTATGGGCTTCCCCAGTGGCTCGGCAGTAGAGAATTCGCCTGCAATGCAGAAGACTTAGGAGACCTGGGTTCAATCCCTGGGTCAGGAAGATCCCCTGGAGGAGAGCTGGCAATGCACTCCAGTATTCTTGCCTGGAAAGTCCCATGGACAGAGGAGGCTGTTGGGCTACAGTCCATGGGGTGGAAAGAGTTGGACATGATTGAAGTGACTGAGCACATCACATATTGATACCTGATTCCTCATGGCTTCAAGATTTATTTCGCCTCCAATTTTTCAGCATTTTAAATCCTGTTGTGATTAAAGATAAATATATATATACACACACACACACACATTTAACACACTTCTAGGAAGTCATCCCTGAGGCAGTATATAAAGAAACTTTTATAGAAGTGTAATTTTGGTGTCAAAGTTTATCCACATTTAATTTTACATCAACATCCTTCAGCTGCCTTCCAGAGACTTTGAATCAACTTACATCCTTGCCAATAATGGACTAAAGAAAATACATGCTTTTCACTTGCAAGGTAGACCATTTCATCTCCCAGAGCTTGGAGGAAGGAGCTAGAGGAATCTACCTATATTTGTCCTACGAGGAGGAACTGGGATAATCTTGGGAGAAAATGACCATGTCTTTAAAAGTTGTTAATTGTGCAGGGGGATAGCAAAGATACTCTTTGGATGACTTGGGTTCAATAAAGCTTTTTACAGGCTAAAATAATGAGCTTAGTCTAGACTGATGAAATGTCGATAGAGACAGATCTCAAATCCCGTATGTGTGCATACTCACTCACTTAGTTGTGTCCGACTCTTTGCCATCCCATGGACTGTAGCCCACCAGGCTCCTCTGTTCATGGACTTCTCCAGGCAAGAACACTGGAGTGGGTTGCATGCCCTTCTCCAGTGGATCTTCCTGACTCAGGGACTGAACCTGAGTCTCCTGCATTGGTAGGAGGATTCTTTACCTCTGAGCCATCTTGGAAGCCCTGTCAAATCCCTCATCTGGGCTCAAGTAAACAATAGTATTAATAGGTAGTGGGGACTCAGTGACTTCACAAAATGTGTGAAAGAGACCAGATAGGACTTCAGCTGTTAAATATTTTTGCTGTTATTAGCACAGCAATTGTACGTTGGCAGTGAGGTGTGGTACAGTCAAAGCTTATCTCACGTTTGCTGCATGGTATTTGGAGGGAGGTGGGTGTGATTCTACTCTGGGCAGGAGAGACCATATGCATAGCACTGTATTGCATTCTGGCTCCTGGACCTTCTGGGGATCTAGGTCACCTCTGGTTAGGGACTTCTGAAGATGGAAGCCAAGATGGCAAGGGATTTTAGTTCATTTCATATGAAGAAATTTTGAAAGAGTTGGGAAAGCTTAGCATAGAAAAGAAGAGAATTAGGAAGGCCTAACTTTATTATTTAGAAAATCATATAATCATATATTCTCAATGCAAAAAAAAAAAAAAAAAAGAACACAACCAACAAGGGTAAAGAAGAAAGGGAAATCACCCTGAATTGTACTATCCAAGAGAATGCCATTAACATCTTGAACTTGCTTCTAGACAGCAGTTTGCAAATCCGTACACATACAGTATATATACAGTTTTATATGAAAGATATCAAACTATTTTTTTTCTCCCTCAACACTGCATAATACACATGTATCATGTCAGCTAGGTCATCATATTTAATTGCTGTTTAGAATTTCATTGTATGTATCTACCATAAAAATTTATATAACCAATTTCCTATTGATAGGATTTTAGTTATTGATAGGATTTTAGTTGTTAAATATTTTTACTGTTACAAGCACACATTTTGATCAATATTCTTGACTTATTATCCACTTGGCTAGTTATCTTCTTAGAATAAATTCCTAGAGGTAAAACTTTTGGGTCAGAATATTTGCACACTTAACATTTTGATACCATTAAACTGCCTTCCAGAAAGATTGAACCAATTTATACTCTGTGATGATCTTGCTTTTTAAAAATTTAATTAATTAATTAACTTTTGGCTGCACTAGATCTTTATTGGTGCATGTGGGTTTTCTCCAGTTGTGGTGTGTGATTTTTTCATTGCAGTGGCTTCTCCTGTTGCAGAGTACAGGGTCTAGAATGCGCAGGCTCAGTAGTTGTGGCTGGCCGGCTTAGTTGCCCTGAGGCATGTGAGATCCTCCCAGACCATGGATCAAACCCATGTCCCCTGCATTGGCAGTCAGATTCTTAACCACTGGACCATCAGGGAAGTCTGATCTTGTTTTTATTTACATTTCTTAGGTTACTTTGGCAAATTTGAATACTCTTTCATAGGTTTAGTACCCTTACATTTCTTACTTTATGGATTGCCAATTAATATCTTTTGCTTATTTGGGGGAATAAATTTGTATGAGTTCTTGGTAGATATAATAATACTTTGTCTTTCATACATGTTACACACACGTTTTTCCCCTGAAAGTGCCAATTAAACTACTTTATGGTGGCCTGTTTGTTTTGGTTGATTGTTTTTGCTTACTGAAGTTTTCAATTTTTATGTAGCCAATTCTATTTATTTCTTCCATCCTTGAATATGTTTAATGGCTGTTAAATGGAAGAGGATTAGACATTTACTCCATGTATGCAGAAGACAGAACCAGTCTAATGGGAGAAAAGCTTCAGCATGGCAGACTTCAGCTAAACATAGTAAACAAGTTTCTTCCAATGAGAACTGTCAAATGTGGAATGTGCTCCTCAAAGGTAGTGAGATCTCCCATAATTAGGGGCTTTTAGGCAAGAATTCCAGGACCATCTGACAGTGATGCTGTACAGGATGAGGCCAGATGGCTCCTAGTGTCCTTAATTATGTACAAGGCAGATTTTAAAAAATGGGTTAACAATATTTTAATTCTACTCACTTTTCCCAGAGAATTTTTTTTTTTTTCCAAAGCTATAGCACCATCTAAAATTTGGGCTTTCCAAGAGCAACTGGACACCAGTTGATAATGGCAGAGCTGGCAACACTCAGAATAGTTCTGAACCCCTGATTATTATGAGAAAGCATACCAGGAGAATGTTAGGGGTCATGTGGTTGTCATTCATGAGTTTTACTTTCATCACCATGCATCACCTTGTAGCCACAGAAATGTTCATGAAACCATATGAAACCCATAGGAGCTGATTTCCTACAGCTGGGAATGCAGATGGGTTTAGGCAGAGCTGACTTCCCAGAACAGGTCAAGTCCAGGCCTTGCTAAGTCCTATGTTAACACCAGGCCAATGTGGTACTGCTGCTGCTGCTAAGTTGCTTCAGTCGTGTCCGACTCTGTGCGACCCCATAGACGGCAGCTCACCAGGCTCCCCCGTCCTTGGGATTCTCCAGGCCAGAACACTGGAGTGGGTGGCCATTTCCTTCTCCAATGCATGAAAGTGAAAAGTGAAAGTGAAGTCACGCAGTCATGTCTGACTCTTCGCAACCCCATGGACTGCAGCCCACCAGGCTCCTCCATCCATGGGATTTTCCAGGCAAGAGTACTGGAGTGGGATGCCATTGCCCGCTCCGCAACGTGGTGCTGGACAGGATTAAGGAAGCAATCTGGGGACTTCCCTGGTGGTCCAGTTGTTAAGAATCCACCTGCCACGCAGGGGACACGGGTTTGATCTGATCCCTAGTTCGGGAAGATTCCTAATGCCGTGGGGCGACTGAGCCCGTGCACCGCAACTACTGAAGCCCGTGTGCGTAGAGCCTGTGCTCCACAACAAGAGAAGCCATCACAATGAGAATCACATGGCCCGCGCGCAGCAATGAAGAGCAATTCCTGCCTGCTGCAATTAGAGAAAGCCCTCACAGCAACAAAGACCCAGTGCAACCAAAGATAAATAAATAAAAACAATATATAACGAACCCCTACCATGTGCAAGGCACTGGGAATTCAAGGATAAACAGGAAAGATAGCAGCTCACAGCCTAGAGAAGACAACTGTAAACCATTATGACAACAGTGTGTACTTAGTTGCTCAGTCATGTCCAACTCTTTGCAACCCCATGGACTGTAGCCCACCAGGCTCCTCTGTCCATGGGGATTCTCCAGGCAAGAATATTGGAGTGTGCTGCCATGCCCTTCTCCAGGAGATCTTCACAACCCAGGGATTGAACCCAGGTCTCCCGCATCGCAGGCGGATTCTTTACCACCTGAGCCACCACGGAAACCCGATGACAACATAGAGTAGTAAAATTACTGATGTACAGCGTGGTTTGGTCATGGCATCAACATTTGGTCTAGGGGATCAGGAAAGGCCTTCTTGAAAGACTAAAATTAAGTAGAGACTTAAAGAAGGAGGAGTTGGCTAGAGAAGGAAGGATCAGAGGAGAGAAAAAAGATAGTGCCCACCTAAGTCCAATACTTTGGCCATCTGGTGTGAAGAGCTGACTCATTGGAAAAGACGCTGATGCTGGGAAAGATTGAGGGCTGGAGGAGAAGGGGACGACAGAGGATGAGATGGCTGGATGGCATCATCGACTCAATGGACATGGGTTTGGGTGGACTCCGGGAGTTGGTGATGGACAGGGAGGCCTGGTGTGCTGTGGTTCATGGGGTCGCAAAGAGTCAGACACAACTGAGTGACTGAACTGAACTGAACTGAACTGAACTGAAATTTCAGGGAAAAGAGAAGCTTGTACAAGGGACCAAAACCAGAGAGAAGTGTAAATTTACACATCTCCTAAGTTGTATAGGGATGCTTCCGATGAACGTGATGTAGTGGAAAGAGCTAAAGTTTAAAATAAGGGGCCAGGTGTTTGGCTCTTAGCCCTGCTAGTTCTTGGCTATGTGACTTTAGCGACTAATCTATCTTAACCTCAACTTTCTCATCTGTGAAATGGGTATAATGATACCTATTAATATGTCACAGGATTATTCTGGGAATAATTCTGAGGATGAATTAATATAAAGTTGGCCAGCATCGGGCTGGGTTTTATTTTATTTTAGTATTTTTAAAATTAATCTATTTATTTATTTATTTTTGGCTGTGCTGGGTCGTTGTTGCTGTGCACATGCCTTCTTCAGTTGCAGGGTCACTCCTCATTTCGGTGCACGAGCTTCTCATTTGGGTGGCTTCTCTTGTTGTGGAGCAGGGGCTCTTGCCACCTGGGCTTCAGTAGTTACAGCACTTGAGCTCAGTAGTTATAGTACCTGGGCTTAGTTGCTTCATGGTGTGTGGGATCTTCCCAGACCAGGAATTGAAGCCATATCCCCTGCATTGGCAGGTGGATTTTTAACCACTGGACCACCAGGGAACTCCAGGGCTAGATTTTAAATATCCTAAAGCCCATTCTTAAAGCTGTTGACAACCAAAATCTGTTTCTTTTACCTAGCCCAAATCTTTCTTGCTGTCCGTGGATACATATCAACTAGGTGAATTCAGCAGGTTTTTATTTTCCTAGTTCCTACCCTGGGTCATTGTGAATTTAGGCACTATGAAGATGAAACAAGTATGAGGCAGAGATCTGATCCTGGAATTTTGTTAGGAACAGAAGGCTAGTCTAAAGTGGTGTCTGTCTTTTGCAATGTCTGTCTGTCTCCACCTCCATCTGATCCATGAGCTCCTACAGGGCATTTAAAATAGGGTCCATAAAATAGGTCTTCTCCTCATTGCTGGTGATAAGATTGCCAAATGCCTCATTGAGGAGGTGTTCACTGAATATTAGTTAAAAGAACCAAAGGAAGTTTGAGAACTCAGGGCAGAATTTGAAGAGTAGTAAACACTTGGTACAGATCGGAAGGCTTATCTAGGAAAATTTGTGTAGATCATGTTGGATTTATAGAGGTAAGTTTGGAATGTTCCACTTTTGTAGATACTGCCAAAGAACTTTCAAAGTGGTTGTTCCACTTTATACTCCTACCAGTGACGTGTGAGAAATCCAGTTACCCTTCATCCTTGCTTGATACTGCCAGTCTTTCAGCATCGCTGGTGGGGGAGCAGTGCTATTTCATCATAGCCTAATTTTGCACTTTTCTAATGACTAATGATTTTGAGCTTCTTTTCATATGATCATTAACCATTTAAATATCCTTTCTGTGTAGTGTCTGTATAAGTCTTTTGCTCATTTAAAAAAGTGTTGGCTGTCTTCTTATCAATTTGGGGGAGTTCTTTATATATGAAGGATACAAGTCCTTTGTGGGCTATTCGACTGCAAATCTCTTCTCTCAGTCTGTGGTTTGCCCTTTTTCTCTTCATGACTGCTTTTAATAAAAGAAGTTCTCATTTTAATAAAAAGAAGTATGTCATTTTTTCTTTTAGGGTTAGTGTTTTGTGTGTGCACTATTTAAGAAATCTTTACTCCAAGATGATGAAGACATTCTCCCACTTGTTCTTTTCTAGAAGTTTTTAGTAAGTTTTTATTTTGAAAAACTTTCAAACCAACAGAAAAGTTGTAAGAATAGTAAAATAATTCATACATGCCCTTCAGTTAGATTAACCAACTAAGGATTTTTTAAATGAACTAGTTTTTCCTAAAAAAAAAAAAAAAAAGCCTGCATATAGTTGAAAATATCCAGAGAGTCCTGAAGCATAATGAAACAACAAGTAAATCTTTATTTATCCTGGTCAAGTCCTCCTCCTCAAAGGCAATCACTATTAACAGTTTTTAATACAGGCTTATAGATATTTTCTGTAGATATACATCAATATATTGAGTGTCCTTTTAGTAATTTACCAAAAGGGACATATTAAGAAGGCTGTCCTGGACGTTGATATTTTACTTAACGATGTATCTCAATGACCTTTTCCATCAGCCTCTGTGGAAATGACCTTACTCCTTTTAAGGGCTGTAGATGATTATTTTGTATTGAAAGCAATTTATCATTTAAAATTTAAAGCTACTGATCTCTCCTGAAGGGATCAGTTAAGTTGTGTTTAGTCTTTCCTTATCACAAACAATGCTGTAATAAACATCCTCATGCACAGGACTTTGTGGGAGTGAGCAGCAAATGGCTTGTTCTAAGGGTATGAGTGTTTACAATTCTCTAAGTTCTGGCCTGTTTACCAGAAGACTTTTCTTTGGTTCAAAACTTCCAGCAGCATGTGATGGGAACTGTCCTCTCTCTGCAGAGGTAAGATTTAAGGAAGGAGAGAAGAGGAAAGGGAACGCTTACAATGGAAGGAACAGCATAAATAAAGGTTCAGGGCTGTTTCTTAACCTCGGCATGACTGACATTTTTGGCTGGCTATTTCTTTGTCGTGGGGGCTGTCCTGTGCATTGCAGGGTGTTTAGCAGCATCCCTGGTCTCTACTCATTAGATGCCAGTGACAAGTTGTCCTCCCCCAACCTGCTGCTGCTGCTGCTGCTAAGTCGCTTCAGTCGTGTCCGACCCTGTGCGACCCCATAGACAGAAGCCCACCAGGCTCCCCCGTCCCTGGGATTCTCCAGGCAAGAACACTGGAGTGGGTTGCCATTTCCTTCTCCAGTGCATGAAAGTGAAAAGTGAAAGTGAAGTCGCTCAGTCGTGTCCAACTCTCAGCGACCCCATGGACTGCAGCCCACCAGGCTCCTCCGTCCATGGGATTTTCCAGGCAAGAGTACTGGAGTGGGGTGCCATTGCCTTCTCCGCCCCCAATCTGAAGGGGTGACAAACTAATGTCTCCAGACTTTGCCAATGTTCCAAGTGGGGCAAAATTTCCCAAGGTTGAGAGCCAAGACTTGGAAGAAGAAATGTTTTAAAGGTCAGGAGCCCCAGGCCTTGCACCTAAGTTATCAACCTAAGGACCCATGACCAGGCCCTAGTTCCAAGAGGTTCTTTCCTACTGGCCAGAGAATAGATGGTTCGATGGTATCATTGACTCAATGGACATGAGTTTGAGCAAACTTCGGGAGATGGTGATGGACAGGGAAGCCTGGTGTGCTGCAGTCCATGGGGTCACAGAGAGTCAGACATGACTGAGCGGCTGAACAGCAAACCACATACTCTAGGGGTAACCCTCTCTAGAAGGTCATCACTCATTTATTCAAGCAGTCATTCAATGAGGTTCATGCCTTCAGGTGACCCTCCATGAAGAATGTATGTGTGTGTGAGTGTGTGAGTGTGTGTGTGTGTGTGTGTGTGTGTGTGTGTGTGTGTAGTGAGCACAGCATGGAGTTATACACTTGAGGGCTTTCCAGGGTTTATCAGGGGAGTGATCTGTTTCTTTCCTTGCATATCTCATTGTGGAATAAGAGCCACATGATGGAAACTCCCACCGTTTTGTGTGTTTTTGTTTGGTGAGGTGAGAAAGCCACAGAACCACCTCTCTGCCTCTTAATTAACAGTGAACACCTCAGGGGTAGAGCTTCCAGTGCACACGGGAAGCTCATGACCTCGGGTCTCATTTGAGTCTTGCAACAGCACGTGAGAGTCCTGACCCCCATCTGCAAATGAGGAGACCGAGGCTCAGGGAGAGAGGTGGACGCTGGGGACCCCTCAGGGTTTCAGGGCACCTCACTTGCCATCACTGTGCTCCAAGGGGCTGGTCAAGCTGGCTTAGCAGCCGAATTCCTGAAAGCACAGTAGGGAGCCATTTGAATGTGTTTTCATCATTATTTCCATCATCTGTTGAACCTCAGATTAGGCTCTCCATCATTGTCCTCTCTCTCCTCACATTTTGGTTTATTTTTGGAAGTGATACCATTCACTTTCTTTCAGGAACTTCTCTGCTGCATTTGTAACCACACCCAGGTATAGAGGTCATGGTGGGACCTTCAGGGAACATATGAGTGCCTCTTCCGGCCCAGTTTCCTGTTGGGCGAGATGATATCACTGTTCTCACATTCTGCAGGTCTTGGTGTGTTATTGTTAAGTTCTCTCCTTGGGAGAGATTGCTTACTAACTCATAGTAATAAATACCAGTGAATATGCAACTTCAGCTTCTAACGAAGTACCTAGTGGATAGCATGTGCTCAGTAAACGTTTGTTTAGTGACAAAATGTCTAAGCACATGGGTACCTTGGAGCAGTACCACCTGGGCCAGTAGGGAATCTGCCTGGGTCCTTGGTCTCAGAGGCTCCTGAACTTTGGAATGCCGTCGCCAACACTGTCTAAGAGCCCTAGGGATCAGGATTGGCCAGAGTTAGCAATACTATCCAGAGTGCTCTGGACCCACCTTGAACCCACTTTACCAAGGTCCCCATCTCTCCCCTTTGACGTGCATTCCAACCTTCTACCTGGTGCATGCACTGATAGATGTCCCAGAGGAGCCCCAGGCCTTGCACCTAAGTAACCATCCCAAGGACCCATGACCAGGCCCCAGTTCCAGGAGCATCTTGCCTGGTAGCCAGAGAGCATTTCTTTTGTAGGATCATACAAAATTGGGCTCTCAGAATGATGCTGAGTCAGTGATTTGGGGTGACTCAAATTGTTTGTATATACAGACTACCCATAAAAATATTTGCATGGGCCTCCACATACCCTAGGTAACCCTTTCTGGAAAGTCATTGTTCATTCATTCAAACAGTCATTCAACAGAGTTCATGCCTTCAAGTGACCCTCCAATTAAGTAGCATAATCTTTATGAAAAGTGCTATGCTATTTAATAATGATAATTATCAGCAGTATGAGCATGTGTATGGGACCCCAGACAAAAAAGTGGTTAATTCAGCCAGCTCATGGTGTAAAGGCTCAACATAAGGGAGATTTCCTTTCTGGAGGTGAAAGCATTAGGTTTGAAAGAATGGCTAGTGTTTTTCCAGGAGGCTGTGCCATGTTCACAGAAGAGAAAATAATCCCGTGAGACTAAAGGACATGGTAGTGGCTGGTGAAAGATGGTAGATGAGCTAGAAAGGAAGGTGGGGCCATAACATGAAGGATCCTGTCACAGGCTGAGCTTTCAGAACCTCTTTTCTGCAGAAAATGCAGAGTCACGCAAATGCTTTTCAGCCAGGGGAGAGATGGCCAGATATATAGTCTGGAAAGTTCCTCCCAGTATCTGGGAGGGGGTGAGAAGGGAAGAAAGGAGACCCTTCTAGAAGCTCCAGGTAGGAGGCAACCAACACCCAACTAAAGGTGGGAAAAGGAGAGGCTGTAAAGACACAGCTGGTTGGTCCCCAAACCCTGAGAAACGAGAGAGTCAGAGCCAGTCTCTCTTCTCGGGGCAGCTTGGCTATTTGAGGAAAAGAACTGTCTCCTTTCTCCCTTTCCTACTCTTCTCTTGTCTCTCCCCCGTCTGATTAAACAGGACAGGGTGTGGAAACAAGAATCTCTCCTGGGTGTGAAGGAAGCTGAGATCAGCGGCATTTTAGACAGTCCACCCTCCAGAAGACTTTTCCAGAAAATCCTACAGTGCAGAGAAAGTGATCATTTCCAGCCTGCATGGAAGGCCTCCCAAAGCCTTCGGGGTTTATCTAGAGGGGCTTCGGGTGGGCTTGTCAGATACCTTCACAGTGGCACCAGCCAGGGGGACCAGCTCCTCCAAGAGCATAGGGAGGGGCTCTGCAGTCTCTGCTTCATGGCCTGGTTCTCCCACCCCCGCCCCATCCCCCAACGCTCCCAGTCGCATTGCTTAGTCCTCTTCCCCCTTGCCTGCCTATGGATCCCCATCAGGACCTGTTGCATCTCTGGAAATGACCTCAGTCAGTAGAATATTTTTTCTTTTTGGCTTTTCAAACAATGTCCTCGTTTTGCCAGAGGAAAAGGGAAAGGGACTCTCTAAACGAGCTGGCCACCCTTTGTTCTGGGCCCATAAATCTGGCGCGAGCACATGTCCGGCCTTCCCGCCCCTCCTGCATCTTTGTCCCCGCTGCTGATTAATAGGTCAGAGCTAACTTTAAACTGGCATTTCCTGACCAGCCCATCTCCTTGCCCCCACCCTGCCCACCCTGTCCCTCCAAACCCTCCGTAGTTGAGAACCTGATTTCACAGCACCCCGCAGCCTTCTTCTCCCTCAGGAATCCCAGGAAGCAGCTCTAACTGGCCAAAAACATCTGGGAGGTTCAGGATGAGGCTGGAGGGAGGGCGGAGGCTGAGGGGTGGGTGTGCAGCCGGGTGGGTGTTTTCTCAGGGTATTTGTGCCCCTGGGCCCATCCAGGCTTGGACGATTCCACCTGAACAACTTCAAAGGGGCCATGTGGAGAGAAGGTGTATTGATAATATATGGCAGTTCTGTGTCATAGAAGAGAGGGTATTGATGTGGAAAGGTGATCTTCATGTTGATCTAATAAAGCAGGGTAGAAAAGCTGAGCTATCTAGTCACATAGTTTATATATAACTATGTTTTACTTACAGCTTCCCTGGTGGCTCAGTCAGTAAAGAATCTACCTGCAATGCAGGTAGACCCGGGTTAGATCTCTGGATCATGAAGATCAGCTGGAGAAGGAAATGGCAACCCATTCCAGTATTTTTGTCTGGGAAATCCCATGGACAGAGGAATCTGGTGGGCTACCGTCCACGGGGTCACAAAAGAGTTGGATACAACTTAGCGACAAAACCATCATCAACCATGCATTACTTGCTTAACAAGGAAGTGGAATATATATATTACATATAAATTCCAGAATATGAGTGCAGTGTGCTTAGTTGTGTCCGACTTTTTGCAACCCACGGGCTATAGCCTGCCAGGCTCCTCTGTCCATAGGATTCTCTAGGCAAGAATACATTTCCTCTCCCAGGGAATCTTCCCCACCCAGGGATTGAACCCACATCTCCTGAGTCTCCTGCATTGGAGGCAGATGCTTTACCACTGAGCCACCTGTATCTATCTATATCCATATTGCTGCATGTGTGATAAGTCGCTCAGTCATGTCCAACTCTGCAACCCCATGGACCCCACTAGGCTCCTCTGTCCATGGAATTCCCCAGGCAAGAATACTAGAGTGAGTTTCCATGCCCTCCTTCAGGGGATCTTCCCGACCCGAGGATGGAACCCATGCCTCCTGAGTCTCCTGCATCGGCAGGCGAATTCTTTACCACTGAGCCACTTATATCTGTATCTATATATCTATATCTTTGTGTGTGTGCTAAGTTGCTTCAGTCACGTCCAACTCTTTATGACCCCATGGACTGTAGCCCACCAGGCTCCTCTGTCCCTGGAATTCTCCAGGCAAGAATACTGGAGTGGGTTGCCATGCCCTCCTTCAGGGGATCTTCCCGACCCGGGGATGGAACCCATGTCTCTTACATTTCCTGCATTGGCAGGCAGGTTCTTTACCACTAGCGCCGCCTGGGAAGCCCACCTATATTTGTATCTGTATCTACATCTCAAAACTGGTTTCAGTTTTGTGAGTTGTCCTTGAATGCTGGGATAATCTCCAGCATCTCTGCAGTGACTATAACCTCCAGCTTGTCAAGAACCCAGTTAAGGGACTTCCCTGGTGGTCCAGAGGTTAAGATTCTGAGCTTCCACTGCAGAGGGCAGAGGTTCCATCCTGGTTGGGGAAGTTCCACATGCTGTGCAGTACAGCCAAAAAATAAATAAATTAGAAAAGAGCCCAGTTAATAAGAATTCAAAGGCATTTCCAACTTAGCCAATCTGGCTGAAAAGCAGCTCATCTAACAACAGCTTACGCGTGTTGAAAACCTCCTGACATCAGACTGCAGCTGGAGGAGGTTGAAGCCACTCACATCAGTTCATTCAGTCAGCGGTCTCAATTTTCCCCATTCTACAGGGAGGACAGTGAAGTCAGAAGAGGATAAGAAGCGAGGCTATAGTCATACAGCTAGGAAGGGAGAGTGGAATGCCAGTCCTTGTGTTTCTGATACCAGGGGCTGTGTTCTTTCTTATATTCTGCTTCCCTTGTTGCCAGTTTGGGGTTCTGGAAACACAGTTACCATGTAAAAATCTCAGGAATCTTAGCAAGAGCCCTCCTGCAAGTCCTCCTCTGGTACTAATAGCAGGGAGGTCAACTCTGCAGGCTCATGGGGGCTCTTAAATTCAATAACTTTCTTTGCTTTCACTTAGGGTCTGAGACCGGTCTGTACCACTGGGCCCCAGAGTCTTGCAAAGTAGCAGCATCAAGGGTAATAAAAATGTACAGAGTGAGTGAGTGAAAGTCGCTCAGTCGTGTCCGACTCTATGCGACCCCATAGACGGTACTCTTTGAGACCCCATAGACTGTAGCCTGCCAAGTTTCTCTTTCCATGGAATTCGCCAGGCAAGAATACTGGAGTGAGTAGCCTACCCCTTCTCTCGGGGATCTTCCTGACCCAGGAATTGAACCAGGGTCTCCTGCATTGCAGGCAGATTCTTTACTGACTGAGCTACCAGGGAAGCCCTAAGATGTACAGGGCTTATGGCCAATTTCTCTGCTTTCTCCACATTCTCAGCTGATCTGGAAAACAGATTCACTATAAATAAACAGGCCCTTGGAGCATCCAACAGAAATAAACAACGCCTGACATCAAGCAAATCCAATCTGGATCACCCTAAATCCTGGCTTTGTGAGGCCCCGATGCCTTCCACATTTCAACAATTATTCTTTTGGAATAAATACCGTTCAATCCAGATTGGTTCTGGGCCTCCCCATGCCAGAGGCTAGCTGCATGGTCTTGTAAACCCTCCCATTCTGATCCATTTCATTATTTGTAAAATAGAAGTAATAAAACTCATCACATGGAATATGTGAAATTCAATGAAGGTAAAGGACCTGATAAGATCTCTGGCCTGTGGTAGGTATTAGTATTAAAAATATTTGTTCCTTTTCTCTCTTTCCTTTGCAGTTGATTTACTTATATAACAATGTAACTGTTTTGCTTTCTTGGTCTCTGAAGTCCATCATCCGGCCTCTCAACGTCCATCCATCCCGGACTTGATTGTCCTGTGTCCTAGGCTAATGGTGGTTCCTGGTATGCATGCTCAGTGGCTCAGTCGTGTCCGACTCTTTGTGACCCCATGGGCTGTAGCCCACCAGGCTCCTCTGTCCATGGAATTTTTCAGACAAGAATACTGGAGCGCGTTGCCATTTCCTACCCCAGGGGATCTTCCCAACCCATGGATTGAACATGCGTCTCTTGCATCTCCTGCATTGTCAGGTGGATTGTTTACCACCAAGCCACCAGGGAAGCCCCCATGCTATACTTAATCTGAGCCGAAAGACCAATTCCATAATAATACTTCCAGCGTTTAACACAGGTTTGCTCTTCTTGACAACAAACCCACAGGATAGAATATTCTTCCACTTTGAAACACAGCAAACTGAAGCTGGAGAGGTGGAGTGGCTAGACTGAAATCAGAAAACTACTACAGACAGCTCGAAACCCAGGCCTGTCCATCTACCCTGCCTTCCCTTGTAGGAAGCACTTAGAATGGATGGAAGTCTCTTGCAGAGCGGCCTTCAATGTCAAGGCCACTGGCTCTCTCTTTCTCTTATTATTGTCTCTTTCATAATAGGAAAAGGAGTACGTCAAGGCTGTATATTGTCACCCTGCTTATTTAACTTATATGCAGAGTACATCATGAGAAACGCTGGGCTGGAAGAAACACAAGCTGGAATCAAGATTGCCGGGAGAAATATCAATAACCTCAGATACGCGGATGACACCACCCTTATGGCAGAGAGTGAAGAAGAACTAAAGAGCCTCTTGATGAAGGTGAAAGAGGAGAGTGAAAAAGTTGGCTTAAAGCTCAACGTTCAGAAAACTAAGATCATGGCATCTGGTCCCATCACTTCATGGGAAATAGATGGGGAAACAGTGGAAACAGTGTCAGACTTTATTTTTTTGGGCTCCAAAATCACTGCTGATGGTGATTGCAGCCATGAAATTAAAAGACGCTTACTCCTTGGAAGGAAGGTTATGGCCAACCTAGATAGCATATTTAAAAGCAGAGACATTACTTTGCCAACAAAAGTCCGTCTAGTCAAGGCTATGGTTTTTCCAGTGGTCATGTATGGATGTGAGAGTTGGACGGTGAAGAAAGCTGAGCACCGCAGAATTGATGCTTTTGAACTGTGGTGTTGGAGAAGACTCTTGAGAGTCCCTTGGACTGCAAGGAGATCCAATCAATCCATCCTAAAGGAGATCAGTCCTGGGTGTTCACTGGAAGATCTGATGTTGAAGCTGAAACTCCAATACTTTGGGCACCTCATGCGAAGGGTTGACTCATTGGAAAAGACCCTGATGCTGGGTGGGATTGGGGGCAGGAGGAGAAGGGGACGGCAGAGGATGAGATGGTTGGATGGCATCACCGACTCGATGGACACGGGTTTGGGTAGACTCTGGGAGTTGGTGATGGACAGAGAGGCCTGGTGTGCTGCAATTCATGGGGTCGCAAAGAGTCAGACACGACTGAGCGACTGAACTGAACTGAACTGAACATATATGATGGTTCTGGGGGCCATGTTCAAATGTCCAGTAAACCCAGAGGGCCCAGGGACCCCTGTGATTAGAGTCAGTGTCTGGATGGGGATCTGGCAGGGTGGCGCTTTTCACAATGATTACATCCAAAAGAAAATGAAGTCTACCCATAGGAGTACCTGATCCCGCCCGTTGGTCATGCCCGCCTCCACCACTGACAAAATCGTGGAGGATGTTTGGGATAGGTGTTGTTTCTTGACTCTGGAAATGAAACTTTGCCGTGTTTAGCTGTGGACACATCTGCTGCAGCAGCTGCGCATGTTACACAATTGTGATTCCCACCCGCTAGCTCTGGCCTGACTGTGGGTAGAGGACACCATCACTTTTCTTGCTCAAGGATAAGCTGCGGTGATGAAAATAGGCTTTCCCCCCAGCCCACCCGAACCCAAGAAAGAGAAGAGAAGTGGTTCCACTCAGTCTGTGGGACGATCCTCTGGGATGTGCGTGGCAGAGTGAATCCTGCCTTCATAGTCAGAGAGACCCAAGTTTCAATTCCAGCTCTCAGTCTGAACTTGCTAAGCTTCTGCTTTCTCCCTGGCGAAGCAGAGACAAGACCATGACTTGTCTATGGAGAGGAATAGGAGGCAAGGTTTATATCAAAGCCTAGTACTGCAGACTTTGTTTATCAACTCATTTCATCCTTACCACAAACCCTATGAACAGACACTATCATTATCTCCATTTTGCAGAAGAGGAAACTGAAGCAGAGGGAGATTATGTAACTTGCCCAAGGTCATGTAGTAAGCGAACTGGGATTCCATCTGGGGTGTCTGTGTTCTTATCTAGGATTCCACACTGCCTCTCACTACAGGACACGGTAAGCCCTCAAGGCCCCTTATACGTGTTCTCTTGTCAGAACAGGATCTGTCCTGTGAGAGCTGAGACATGAAATTCAAATATGATAAGCCAGAGTGGAAATCCATGAAGTCACTTTAAAAAGAGTCTCCCAGAACAGTGGGACTTGTCAATATCAGGATCGTGGTAATTATGTTTTAGAAGAAACTCTATGAAGGCAGTTTCACCATCCATGCTTTATGGGAAGTCACAGCGGTGCCTGGGCAGAGCCCATCTTGGCATCATCTAAGTCAGTCTCAGGTGATAGACCTCAAGAGTTACAACTCCATGGACACAACTATCCTCGATGAGTCCATTTGCCAAGGGGAAAAGAATGTCTGATGAGAATGACTTGAATTTCTAGTCGACCTGATGACTCTCTGCTTATAAATGAATGCACTGACAGTCTGGTTTGCACATCCATTTCTTTGTGTTTGGTTGATATGAATCTTCCATGAGACACTATTTCTTTTGTAATTAAATCAGGTTTCTGATTGCAGCAATACTGATGGACCTAGAGATTATCATATTAAGTGAAGTAAGTTAGAGAAAGACAAATATCGTGTGATTTTGCTTACATGTGGAATAAAAGAAAATAATACAAATTAACTTATTTACAAAACAGAAACAGACTCACAGACTTAGTAAACAAACTTGTGGGCAGCAGGGAAGGATAAATTAGGAATTTGGGATTAACATATGCACACTACTATATACAAAATAGATAACAACAAGGACCTCCTGTATAGCATGGGAAACTCAACACTCTATAACAACTTATATGGGAAAAGGATCTGAAAAAAATAGACATATGTATATGTATAAATGAATCACTTTGCTGTACATCTGAAACTAACACAATACTGTAAATCAACTATGTGTGTGTGCTCAGTCACTCAGTTGTATAATGTAAATACAACAGTCCTTTTCATTCTCCTATTTTCTTCTGCCACATAACTGTAGGGATGGTCAGGCCTCCATGGTCTGACCAAGCTCTAATGAGGCCCATGGGTCCCAATCTCCGGGTCTTGAGTCTCTCAGTGTGGTTTATAATTGTGTCAATAAGGCTGCTCACATACAGTTGTCATGGTGGGGGGTGGTGTAGTGGGAGGCCTGGAGGGAGAGTTGTTCAGTCACTCGGTTGTGTCTGACTCTTCGCGACCCCATGAACTACAGCAAACCAGGCTTTTTTGTCTTTCACCATCTCCTGAAGTTTGCTCAGACTCATGTCCATTGAGTCGGTGATGCCAGCCAAACATCTCATCCTCTGTCTCCCCCTTCTCCTGCTGCCTTCAATCTTTCCCAGCATCAGGGTCTTTTCCAAAGAGTCAGTTCTTCACTGTAGTGAGGAGGTGACAGGTGGCCAACGTATTGGAGCTTCAGTTTCAGCACCAGTCCTTCCAGCGAATATTCAGGGTTGAGTATTCAGGAGGGAGGACAGCTATGTGGAATTTTGACTATGTCTGTCAACACTGTAGTCCCAGCAACGCTACCTAGGGATCTAATGGCTGGGGATGGTGTTACAGTGCACAGACCTGTGGAAGTCATCACCACAGTGGCAAAAAGAGCAGCGGTCTTAAGTCAAGTAGCTGTGTGCATGCTGGGGACACGCAGAGGTGTATTGTTTCAAAGGCTGGGAAGAGTGGGGTGGGTCTCTGTTCACTGGCTTGGAAGGTGGTCCAAGGTCTACTTTAAAGTGAAAACAAAATTCAGGCTTAAGAGCATCCTGTAGAGTGGAATTCCATTTTTGGTGTAAAAGATTATACATGTTATAAAGTCATAGAGAAACACCTAGAAGAAGATGTACACTTAACTGTTTTTTTTGTTTTTATTTTAATTTAACAATTCAGTGTTAACTTTGCTCAGGACAGAGGGAGGGTGGGAGATGAATTTTTTTAAAAAAATTTATGGAGTATATGTTTTTCATTTTTTCTTTCTAGATAGTTTCTGTAGATTCCTTCTTTTTTTTTTTCTTGATGTATTTCTATATTGCGTCAACTACAAATTGGCACTTACCAAGAACCTTGCCATGGAGAAGGAAATGGAAACCCACTCCAGTACCCTTGCCTAGAAAATCCCATGGACAGAGGAGCCTAGTAGCCTACAGTCCATAGGGTCCCAAAGAGTCGGACACAACTGAGCGACTTCACTCAGTCATTCACTCACTCAGTCAAGAACCTTGCCAACAACTGAGCAACAGAAGGCCTTTGCCATCTGCCTCTACTGAGATTGATTGAACCCCATCCTGCTATAGCTGTTGACCTTCAACAAACCCTGAGGGTGTTCATGGTGGAGTGAGGCACTCTGTGCTCCAGGGACTCTGGTGGGACAGGTCGTTAGATAGTTGGATGTTTTTAGTAACAGATTTTATGATCTCAATCCTTGCATCTTCTCATACCTGTGAGTGAAAGTGAAAGTCGCTCAGTTGTGTCTGACTCTTTGCAACCCCATGGACTCTACAGTCCGTGGAATCCTCCAGGTCAGAATACTGGAGTGGGTAGCCTTTCCCTTCTGCAGGGGATCTTCCCAACCCAGGGATTGAGCCCAGGTCTCCTGCATTGCAGGCGGATTCTCTGCTGTCTGAGCCACCAGGGAAGCCTGATATCTAGAGAAGCCTCATATCTAGAGAGGCACTAAATCCCTTCATGGTGACATCAGATCCTCATGACTAACAAAAAACTTTTTGTAAAATGAGTGCTTCATGGTATTGAACTCCCCCTTCACCAAAACCTTTTTATTGACCTTCCCCCACTGCCACTTTGGAGCAGTCTTTCAGAGCTATCCTGGTCTGCAGTCCTCATTTTGCCCTAATTAAAACTTAACTCACAGCTCTCAAGTTGTACATCTTTTTTTAATTGACAATTGTTTGAATGAAAGTGTATTGTTTTTGTAAATAAAACCAGTGCTTTCTAAAAAGGATCGATGGTGGTCTTTATTTTTTTTCTGTTAATAATAGGTTTTAAAATTACAAAGCTAATACATCCTTGTAAAAATTTAAGAAGCATAAAATGTTACACAGTGAATAGTAGGTCTTCTCACCAACGCCCTCTCCAAAATTTCTATGCAGATGCAACTGTGTATGTGACAAAATGTCCTTTTAAGATCACTCACGGAGGTCACCGTGTTCTGCACTGTATTTTTTTTTTAGCTTAATAATATATTGTGTAGAATTTTTCCTATAATGACATATGCAGATTATCATATGATTGTTCCATGATTTACTTACTAGACATTTGGGATTCCCTGGTGGCTCAGACGGTAAAGCGTCTGCCTGCAATGCAGGAGACATGGGTTCGATCCTTGGGTTGGGAAAATCCCCTGGAGAAGGGAATGGCAACCCACTCCAGTGCTCTTGCCTAGAAAATTCCATGAATGAAGGAGCCTGGTGGGCTATAGTCAATGGGGTCACAAAGAGTCGGACACGACTGAGTGACTTCACTTTCACTTTCTTTCACTTTTCTATTTTAAACAGTGCTGTAAATGATGTATGTGGTCTGTACATACAACAGGATAGTAAATGGAGGCTCTTTTAGGCTCTGTTTCTCAGCCTTAGACTGAGCCTCTTAGGCTTAGCCGCAGTTGAGGCTCCAAATCCCTGGGAACAACACAGTCAGTACTAAATATCTCCCTCCCCAATCCTAGATGAGGCACTAACCCACCTAAGCAGGTCCTGCTGAGATGTACAGCCAGCATGGACCATCCCCTGATGTGGGTCTTCAGAGGGCAGACAGGGGTGAGGCTGGGGAGGAGACTCCCTTCGAGAGTATGGTCAAGCTGACTTCAGCCCATTCCCCATCTCCTTCCAAAAGGTAGGTTGAATTAAGTCCAGTGAGAAAGGTTCAGCAGAGACTCTTGAAGAGCATGGCATCAGATTCTAGGGCCTGAGCTCGGGACCCTAAAATCAGTGAGGAGTGGCCGGGCTGGGCTGAGGTGGCAGAAAGAGAGAGCACCTTGCTGGGAACACGGACGCTTTCTCCAACAAAAGCTAGAAGAACCTGGGTTCTGCGCATCTAAAAAGGGTCAGCAGGTGAATTTCCTGGCGGTCCAGTGGTTTTGATGCTGCGCTTCCACTGCAGGGCCCAGGTTCGATCCCTGGACAGGGACTTAAGATCCCACATACCGTGAGATGCAGCCAAACAAATATAAAGAAAATAAAATAATAATAGAAAGGAAGAAATAAGACCAGCAGGAGAGAGAGGGGGAGAGAGAGAGACAAGGGCTATTTGGAAGGGACTTTTCCCAGCGGGGTTTTAGAAAGAACAAACAAGGGGACTGTCCAGGGCCCAAGGCAGAAATTAAAGAGAACACACAGGAGGGAGATGAACTGATGCTGAAGCTTCAATACTTTGGCCCCCGGATGTGAAGAGCCAACTCACTGGAAAAGACCCTGATGCTGGGAAAGACTGAGGGCAAGAGGAGAAGGGCACAATAGAGGATGAGATGGTTGGCTGGCATAACTGACTCAATGGACAGGAGTTTGAGCAAACTCAAGGAGACAGTGAAGGACAGGGAAGACTTAGCAACTGAATAACACCAACACAGGAGGAGGCCTCATTAGTATCTAGGAAATCGTTAGCAAAGTTCCCAAGTGTGGGATTTCTGGGAAACTCAAATAAACCATCCAGCCTAGAGGGCACAGCACTGCTGGCCAGGTGAAATCCCACCCCTTTCTCTAGTTCCTCTTTATGTGGTCCATGATGAAGATTATTCAGAGTTCTGGTAAATACACTGGTGTGTGGTTTGAAATGATGGAGACTTTCTATGCATGAAAGGATAAGGTAAAGGACAGGGTGAGAAAAACAAAGTTGCATTCTAGCTGCCACTTATCAAATCCAGTTCATTCTGCATTCTTTGTGAACAAGTGTGATTTTATATGCAGCATAAATTTCTACAAGTGGAATTCTGTGCAAGCAAGAATATATTTTAAATTTTGATAGATGTAGTCAAATTGTCCTCCACATAATTTGTTCCATTTACATTTTCCCAGTGATGAATGAAATTGGCATTTTCCCACTTTCCACACATCCTTTCCACTGCATAAGTTTCAAACGTTTTAGTCTTTGCAACTCTAACAGGTTAAGAAGAATGATATTTCATATATAAAAATATTTTTATTATGAGAAAAATTAAGGTAATTGTAATGTTTTTTTCTATGAACACCATTGCAAATGTCCCTTGCTATCTATTTTTTTAATCCTATTGGTTTGTTGGTCTTTTTCTTATTAATTTGTAAGAACTCTACATATTAAGGCATTTTTTTTGTTGTTGTTCAGTCACTCAATCTTGTTCGACACTTTATGACCACATGGACTGTAGCATGCCAGGCTTCCCTGTCCTTCACCATTTCCTGGAGCTTGCTCAAACTCATGTTCATTGAATCAGTGATGCCATCCAACCATCTCATTCTCTATTGCCCCCTTCTCCTCCTGCCTTCAATCGTTCCCAGCATCAGGGTCTTTTCCAATGAGTTGGTTCTTCACATCAGGTGGCCAAAGTATTGAAGCTTCAACCTCAGCATCAGTCCCTCCAATGAATAACCCTTGGCTTATCAAATATTACAGATATTTGTCTATATGTATTATTTGCCTTTTGTTTACTAATGAACTTTCAAGTGTGTGGATGCTATTGTATAGAATGAATACAAATTTACTCTAGTTCAGTCGCTTAGTTGTGTCCGACTCTTTGCGACCCCATGAATTGCAGCACACCAGGCCTCTCTGTCCATCACCAACTCCCGGAGTCTACCCAAACCCATGTCCATCGAGTCGGTGATCCCATCCAACCATCTCATCCTCTGTCGTCCCCTTCTCCTCCCGCCCCCAATCCTACCCAGCATTAGGGTCTTTTCCAATGAGTCAACCCTTCGCATGAGGTGGCCAAAGTATTGGAGTTTCAGCTTCAACATCAGACCTTCCAATGAACACCCAGGATTGATCTCTTTTAGGATGGATTGATTGGATCTCCTTGCAGTCCAAGGGACTCTCAAGAGTCTTCTCCAACACCACAGTTCAAAAGCATCAATTCTTCGGCGCTCAGCTTTCTTCACCGTCCAACTCTCACATCCATACATGACCACTGGAAAAACCATAGCCTTGATTAGATGGACTTTTGTTGGCAAAGTAATGTCTCTGCTTTTAAATATGCTATCTAGGTTGGCCATAACCTTCCTTCCAAGGAGTAAGCGTCTTTTAATTTCATGGCTGCAATCACCATCAGCAGTGATTTTGGAGCCCAAAAAAATAAAGTCTGACACTGTTTCCACTGTTTCCCCATCTATTTCCCATGAAGTGATGGGACCAGATGCCATGATCTTAGTTTTCTGAACGTTGAGCTTTAAGCCAACTTTTTCACTCTCCTCTTTCACCTTCATCAAGAGGCTCTTTAGTTCTTCTTCACTCTCTGCCATAAGGGTGGTGTCATCCGCGTATCTGAGGTTATTGATATTTCTCCCGGCAATCTTGATTCCAGCTTGTGTTTCTTCCAGCCCAGCGTTTCTCATGATGTACTCTGCATATAAGTTAAATAAGCAGGGTGACAATATACAGCCTTGACGTACTCCTTTTCCTATTTGGAACCAGTCTGTTGTTCCATGTCCAGTTCTAACTGTTGCTTCCTGACCTGCGTACAGGTTTCTCAAGAGACAGGTCAGATGGTCTGGTATTCCCATCTCTTTCAGAATTTTCCACAGTTTATTGTGATCCACACAGTCAAAGGCTTTGGCATAGTCAATAAAGCAGAAATAGATGTTTTTCTGGAACTCTCTTGCTTTTTCGATGATCCAGCGGATATTGGCAATTGGATCTCTGGTTCCTCTGCCTTTTATAAAACCAGCTTGAACATCTGGAAGTTCACGGTTCACGTATTGCTGAAGCCTGGCTTGGAGAATTTTGAGCATTACTTTACTAGCATGTGAGATGAGTGCAATTGTGCGGTAGTTTGAGCATTCTTTGGCATTGCCTTTCTTTGGGATTGGAACGAAGACTGACCTCTTCCAGTCCTGTGGCCACTGCTGAGTTTTCCAGATTTGCTGGCATATCAAGTGCAGCACTTTCACAGCATCACCTTTGAGGATTTGAAGGATTTGTATAGAATGAATACAAATTTACTCTAGAGTGCTCCTGAATTAACGGATTATTTTTCCCTTTCATATTTTCTCCATCAATAGATGCTACAAGCCTATATAAAACCATGGCAGATGAGGGATGACCTTTGAAGTCAAGAGTTTGGGAACCTCTAAACTCTACTTGTTCTACCTAAACTATGACCCAAGAACTGAGCCCAGCTCTCCTGGGTTGAAGTTCAGCACTCCTTCTCTTGTGAAGCCAGAAATCATTAAATTTCTAGTTCTTTACAAGACACAAGCAACAGCATGTCAAGGTGGGGCCAACAAAAAGGAACTGGAATGTCTCTCTTCCTCTCTTCCTTTCTCCCTTCTCCCTTCGCAACCCCTCCCTTCCTCCTTTTCTTTTCTCTCTTCTCAAGTCTCCTAAAGGGGAGACATAAAACAGAAAGAACCAGTGAGAGGGGAAGGTAACACAGAGGGGAAGGCTCTTGATTGTTGAGATGAAGCCTACACTCCTTTCCTTGGCCTCCCAGGCCCTTCGCATCCGGCCCCACCTCTCCTCCTGTCTGTTCCCTGCATCCTGCCTCTCAGCCACCCCCTGTGTATTAGTCCTGATCTGCCTGGGCTGCCCTCTGGCCTTGCCACCAGCTGGTTTCTCTACCCAGAGCTTGCTTCCCCTTCCCCGCCTGATGTGCTTATACTTTTCAAATGTCACTTCCCCTGGGAACTTCTCCTGGCCCCATCTGAGTTAGCCTTCCATCCACTGGCTCTCACCATTTTTGTTGTTGTTGTTGTTACAGCATTTACGATGCTATTTCACTGGGCTCTGGGCTCTTCTACCAGCCTGGGAGACCTTTGCAGGTAGAAACTTGACTGTTTGCCCTCTGAGACTGACTCAGTTCTCCAGACATGGGCACATGGTAGCGGCTTCGTCAGCGTTCATTGGATGAAACTTTGTTTAAAGGGCAAAAGCGTGTGTTCAGAAAGGCGTCATGAGCATGTAGCTTAAATAATATCCCTCCCAGTGGTGATGGGGCCCTAGAGAGCTTCCCCACCACCAGTTCCCCCTCCTCAAGTCCTAACTAGAGACTGGGAGCTCTGACTAATTCTTGTGGTTTGTACATAGGCAGTACCCTGTATCAGGCAGAGGTCAACCACTGACCTCTACCAGAAGCCTCATGCCCTTTATGAGACCAGGGAAGAACCAGAGAAAATTCAGTCATGGTTACTGAGTATCACCCCTGAGAAAAGTCTGCTTAGAATATCCTCAAACTTTGGCCAGAGTCAGAACCACCTGGGGAACTCTGGTAAAATACCAAGGACTAGACCCGATCCTCCTTCGAGGAGCTTGGTCCTCTGTGTTTTTCCATTGCTCTCCAGGTGATTCTGGTACACACCAGTTTGAGAACCCTTGGCTTAGAGGAAGTGGATTAAGGCCCCCTATACTTCCCCAATATCATTCTTCCTTCACTGGCAACAGCTATTATGCCAGTCTCTTCCAATACTGTCTTCTGCTTGTGTTTCTTCCTACAGGCTCAATCCGAAATGCTCTTTCTGCTTCTTTTCCTCACACTCTCCCCTACCAGGTTTCAAGCAGAATTTAGTTTGCATATAAGTTATTCATTATCTACAGCAGCATTATTTGGTGCCCACTACCTATATGTGGGGGCTTCCCAGTTGGCTCAGTGGGTAAAGAATCTACCTGCAATGCAGGAGATGCAGGAGATGTGAATTTGATCCCTGGGTTGGGAAGATCCCCTAAAAGAGGGCATGGAAACCCACTCCACAATATTCTTGCCTGGAGAATCCTATGGACAGAGGAGCCAGGTGAGCTACAGTCGCAAAGAGTTGGGCACAACAGAAGCAACTTAGCATGCACACACATACCTATGCGTGGAGTGAATACATATAGAAGCAAATAAGATAGCTGAATCAGGAAGCACTCACTCAGAGCAGTAGATTAGGCATAAAGGGAAATAGAAGCCATGGTTCTGCACTTGGGGAGCTTGCTGTTGGGTTGTGTATGTGGAGAAGGTGAACTGGGAGCCAAGTGTCACAGTCCTGCTAGTGACTGCCGGTCTCTCTGAGCTTCAGTTCCTTCAGCTCTTACATGGAAATAATAACAATCACAACAATCTTGTCTTAATGGCTTAGTGAGGGCTAGAGAGCAAAAGTGTTTTCTAAACAAACCTGTGCACGTAAGATATGTCACAGAGAAAAACAACAACTTGGTGAATAATTTTAAAAAGTCTTGGGACTTCCCTGGTGGTCCAGGGGTTAAGACTTAGAGCTGCCAAAGCAGGGAACACAGGTTATTTAAAAACAAAGTCTGTCTCCGGCCCTCCCTAGTCTATGTTTTTGGCAGTCTTCCCAATAAGTATCCATTTTTAATCAGAGGGCACATTTTATGACTTTGAGCTATTCTTTCCCATCTTAGTTTCCAAGTTCTTGCAGAGATGTGGAAAGCCATTGGTGGCTACCTTTGGGGCCTTTTGAGAGGGGACATGCTCTAGAATCTTCTTTCCTGGCCTCGTGGTCTGCTCCATTTGCCTTCTGCTGACTCAGAGCCGAGGTTCATACTATTGGTGCTCCTTTGTCTCTGAGTGGCATTGGGAAGATCACACTCAACATTTTTGATATGTTTTCTGTTAGCAAAGCATCAGTTCCTTTTAACATATATATATATATATATATATATATTTATTTATATAACATATTTATAACATAACATAATATATAATATATTTATAACATAACATATATATATATACTTATTTGGCTTCACTGGGTCTTAGCTGTGGCACTTGGGATCTTTGATCTTCATTGGGGCATGCAAACTCTTAATTGAAGCCTATGGGATCTAGCTCCCTGACCAGGGATCAAACCCTGACCTCTTGCATTGGGAGTGTGGCGCCTTAGCCACTGGACCCCCAGGGAAGTCTCATTATCACTTCTTTTTTAAGAGAAAAAATTATTCTCTATGAGGGTAAAAAAAATGCCAACTCTTTGTATAGTTTGCACAAATCTTACAGAAACGGGCCACAGAAATATGGAGAAATATTATAAATGCCAGGTACAGTTTTTGACTTGTAAAATACTATTGCTAACCCTGAACATTTATTCATGCTTCTTAATTCATTGGCAAGAAACTCATCAATTTCTCATAATCACCTTTCAAAGGAGCTGGTATATTATTGCTCTTTTACAGATAATGGAAGTGAGCCCCAGCAGAGACATTAGGATATCCCTTCCAAATGGTTGAAGGAAACTCTCAGGGTGCTTGAAGAACCCAGCATGCTCATACACCAACAGCCAGGATGTTTCAAGAATGAGTCTCACCTGTTTTTGTAAGTGAGCGCTGTGCTGCAGTTGTCACTCCCCAAGGGTTGCTGAGAACACCCGTCACATCTGTCAGCGTAGCTCCCATTACAGTTGTAACGAAGGGCCTATTATGGGGTTGTTAGTCATGCACGTGTTGCCCTTGGTGATCAGTTCCAATTCAAACCTCATCCAAGAACCCAGCTTTCCTCACCAGTCTTGCAAGCCCTGTAAAATGTGAAGTGTGGGTTCCCTGTTCACAGGAACACTTCTTTGACTTCTGAGTTTGCACCATTTGCTTCGGGAAGGCCGCTGCCTTAGTGTTTCAAATCACTTGATGATCTGATTCTGCCTCCCTTAGTTCACCGTCTCATCAGTTCCTTTCTCTGTGTCTGGGCTTCTTTTTTTTTCCTGCAAAATTAGAGTTCCTGCTGAGTCATTTCCTAAAATTCTATTAAACCATCCTTCCTCTCCACCTTCACATCTGTGGTCTTTGTCCTCATCTTCTCCATCCATCCTCTAGACAGGGATGGAGGCAACAACTTCTGAAGGGTCTCCTGGCTTCCAATCTCTCACCCTCTGATTAGTCCGCACCTAACCTCCTAGAATGCAGGCCTGAATGTAACTCTCCTGCAGTGACTCTCCGTTGACCCCATGATAAAATCTATACTCCTCAGAGGGGACATCAAGAGCATCATTATTTGACCCCACCCCCACCTTCCTATCCAGTGCCATACTGGCTCTCTGCTTTTTAGCTCCAGCCAGATCAATGTAGTCATCATTCCCCAAATTTGTCACATTCTTTCATTTCTCCCTACTTTTGCCCATCGTCCTTCCTCCCTAGGAGTGTCCTCCCCTCTCTTGTAGGAACACTTCTAATAATTTCTCGAGGCTCAGTTTTTATGCCATCTTCTCTACATAGCCTTTTCTCATATCCCTAGTAAGGATGAATCTTTTCTTCTTTGTGTCTGCGTGTTTTTAATATCTTATATCCATGATTCATTCATTCATTTTTATGTTTCTTGAGCAGAAAATACATATCAAGCAGTGATAATTCCAGGGAAGGGGTAAGGATGTTAGGGAAGTGAGTGACCTATACAAAGGTGTCTAAGACCCTATCTTTACCCTTAAGCGACTGCTGGTTGGGACGTGAGACACACAGATCAATAATTTTAGTACAGTGTCTAGACTTTTTGATGAAATTGTGAACAAAGGGTTATGGGATTATGGAGAAGGTGGCAGACTAATTATGGTTGAGAAAATAAGGGAGGACATCATGGAAACATAGTCAGCTGAGTTGGGCCTTCAAATTATTGAACTTCCCTGGTGGCTCAGTTGGTAAAGAACCTGGCTGCACTGCAGGAGACTTGGGTTTGATTCCTGGGTCAGAAAGATCCCCTGGAGAAGGGATACACTTGAGTTTTTTATTTCCATCTTTGGTCTTTTCACATTATCGCATACCTTTACCACAGAGTGCAGTATCAGCATGCACTCCCCATACAATAATGCATGTGACATGAGACTGGATCACCATGGAGACCATGAACTTCATTGTCCATTGAGTTGTGAGCACACCTGATAGGGTAGGAAAATTCATTTGCTTGCAGAATGAGTTACTCTGTGATGGATGCACTCAGAAAGGGCCAGAGAAGTGAGCCAACATCAGAAGACTTACTCAGCCAGTTAGGGGACTCCAAGAAATCTCTTTAGAGTATTGAGGCAGCAGGGACGCTTGAAACTTCATGTATTGCATTCATCAGCTTGCCCAGAAGAATGAGGGTAAGAGGAAAGAGAAAGATCACATAGTTTCTCCTGAAGGATCCACACAGAATCCCATTTCTGCTATTCTTCTGTTGAAGGCTTTCATGGATATGGACAAAACCTAGTGATATTTGTTTCATGCTATTTAATAGGTAGACACTGGACAAAGATCTTTCTTCCTGCCTTTCAAAGTGAGGTAGAGAGAGCGGAGGTTTTGAATTCAGGCTTTATATTTTGCAGGTTTCAATTCCAGCATAGAGCCTTCTTTGCTATGTGACCTCAAGTTTGTAGCATGGTTTTCCTGTGCCTCAGTTTCCTCTTATGTACAGTGAAAAATGAGGGTTCCTTTAGTCATCAAAAAACTGAAATTAATGATACATAGGTTCTATCATCAAAGACCTCTCAATTTGTCAGTGAAATACTGACAAGTATTTCCACAAGAAATACTATTTTTCCGAGGTTGTGGAATGGAAGACTTCAAATAAGCGATGAAACTTAATTTGACTTTGGGGAAAGCATGCCAGTGTGCTAAATAAATGAGAAGGAGCATTTGGGGGCAGAAGGATCAGTATGTGTACAAGCACAGAGATGAACAAATTCACAATGTACTCTAGGATCTGTAGTAGCTGGGAAAAGTTGAAGAACAGGGGACATGTGATAAATGGACAGAAGAAGGAGGAGAAGGAGGATGAGGAGAAAAGGATAGAGGAGAAGAAGAGAGGGACAGATCACAAAGAAACTTGTAACCATATTAAGGGTTTTAGACTTTATTTTCACAGCATTGGGAGATCAGTGAAAGGTTTTCAACAGATGAATGAATGGGGCCCTAAGCTTTGTTAGACCCACTTTGGCTATAATGTAGTACAAGCTTGGGCGAATTGTGGCTCATGAGCCCAATCCATCCAGCTCCTGTTTTTCTCAATCAAATTTGGCTGTAACATAGCCATGTCCATTGATTTACGCGTTGTCAGTCACTGCTTTTGTATGCCATGGCGGAATCCCCTAGTTTTAATGGAGATCCTACGGCCACAAAACCTAAAATATTTGCTATCTGATCCTTTACAGAAAAAGTTCGTCAACTTCTGATGTAAGAGGATGGATTAAAGGACAGCAAAATCTGGTGAAAAAGAGCTTTGTTAGGAAGTCCTGCATAAACTGTTAAAGTCATGGCCTATAGTCTGAACTAGGCCGAGACAGTGGAGCTAAGAGAAGGGGAAGGTGTCAGAAGAGGTGAAATCAACAAGACTCGGTGACTAATTAGATGTGGAGGTGGAATGGTAAGAGGATTCTAGAACAACTCCCAGTTTCTAGCTTGGGCAATTGAATGGGTGTTGGTGCCAGTTGCTAAGATTGGGATGCCAAGAGGAAGAGCAGGCCTAGGGATGAAAAGGATGGTTCCAATTTGGACACATAGCTTTGGGACATCCCAGTAGAGATGGTAGATGGAAATGTGGGTCAGGACCACAAAAGAGTGATCCACTCCAGACATATAGATTTGGGAGTTGTCAGTATACTGATGCACAGATTACACAGGTATGTAGAATGGGGAGAGATGAGATGACTAATAGTGGAACCCATGGAAACATCAGTGTTTAAGAATGGGCATAGGGGACTTACCCAGTGGTACAGTGGATAAGAATCTGCCTGCCAATGCAGGGAACACAAGTTTGATCCCTAGTCTGGGAAGATTCTACTTGCTGCAGAGCAGCTAAGCTTGTGCACCAAGCTACTGAAGCCCATGTGCCCTAGAGCCTGTGCCCCACCGTAGGAGAAGCCACTGCAGTGGGAAGCTGGTGCATGGCAACAAAGAGTAAGTGGGAAGCTGGTGCATGGCAACAAAGACTAGTCCCTGCTCGCCACAACTAGAGAGAAAGCCCAGCAGCAGCAATGAAGATCCAGCACAACCAAAAATAAATAAATAAATGAAATTTATATATATATATAAGAATGGACATAGGAATAGGTACTTGGAAAGAAAATGGAAAAGAGTTACTTAAAAGTGGTCCCAGAAGGGATAAGGAAAAGCTGAACAAAGTAAGACAGACAAAGCAAAACTAATCTCCAATGTTCCTTAGGGAGAATGGAGGTGGGTCATAGCCAGGGGCAGGAGGGAGAAAGCGTGAAAGCAAGAAGGTTGCAAGGAAGCAGAAGATGAGAGAAGCTGGGCAGAAATAGCCTCCACTTCCTGCACATTTGTTAAGCACAGCACAGCACAGAGAGCATCCGAAATGCCTGAGTTCATTTCATCTGCCGTAACTGCATCTTAATGGTGATTCTCATTTTACACATGAGAAAACTGAGACGTAGATACCTAGAAACTCACTGGCAGTTGCACCGCTGGTGAATGGTATAGTGGGGATTCTAACGCCCAGATCAATGCCCTTGAACCCTCTGTCAGGTGACACACCTCCATTCTACTGCACTAACTCCTTGCAAATACCAATTGTCATCAAAGACCAGCTCCAGTGCTCTGTCTTCTGGAATGACTTCCCACTCACCTGTTCCCTTTCTGTGCTGGGTCAGCACAGTGGGCTCCTTAGGCAGAATTGTATTAATGTTAGGTCAAGAGCATTGACTTGGAAGCCTTACTGCCTGGGTCAAATCCTTATAATCTCTGCGACCTCCTCCACCCAGGCTCCTTGTGCTTCCTTGTATAATGATAAAATAGGGTCAACAAGAGTCCCTACCATAGAGTTGTTGGTTCATGTAAAACTTAGAACAGGACCTAGTTCATAGTGAACAGTTACTAATGACAGCTCTCCAATCATGACAACTCAGGATGTGACTGGTGCTACTCTAAATACTTTACATAGATTAACATTTAATCCTACAATACACTTTCAGTGAAAGCATGACTTTTATTTCCATTCTACACACAAGGAGCTGAGGCAAAAAGAGTTTAAGTAACTGCATGAAGGTCACATGGCTCAAACAAGGCTTTGGTAGTGTGGGTAGTCTTCTTATCCCAGTCCTGGTCCCATAGAGTCAGTGTTTCTCCTACTCATCCTCTGCTCCAGCCCTCACCCGGCACTGCGGTTCATTGTGCACCTGTTGATCCATACACAGGTCTGAGCGGGGAGCTGCCGTTTTCCCCTTTGTAACCCCAGCAACAAGGAATGATGCTTGACGCTTGGTAGATACTCAGGAAATTTTTCCTGAGTAGTCATGTGTGGATGTGAGAGTTGGACCACAAAGAATGTTGACTGCTGAAGAATTGATGCTTTTGAACTGTGCTGTTGGAGAAGACTCTTGAGAGTCCCTTAGACAGCAAGGAGATCCAACCAGTCCATCCTAAAGGAAATCAGTCCTGAGTGTTCATTGGAAGGACTGATGCTGAACCTGAAACTCCAGTTCTTTGGCCACCTGATGCGAAGAACTGGCTCATTGGAAAAGACCCTGATGCTGGGAAAGATTGAAGGGAGGAGGAGAAGGGGGCACAGAGGATGAGATGGTTGGATGGCATCACTGGCTCAATGGACATGAGTTTGAACAAGCTCCAGGAGCTGGTGATGGACAGGGAAGCCTGGTGTGCTGCAGTCCTTGGGGTCGCAAAGAGTTGGACACGACTGAGTGACTGAACTGAACTGAAGCAAACTCCTCTTGAAGATCTTAAGCTGAATCCATTTGGTTTCAGCATGGTGGGTGCGTCTAGTCTCACACCAGGATACCCCACTCAACTCTTGGAACGTGCCCCCAGCCAGCACCTGGCATTCATATGTTCTTTTTGCCCTAAAATGATCACCACTGTTTAACCCAGGACAGTAAAATCCGTTGGAGGGTCTTGGATTGGCAGCCAGTCCTCATGCCCTCTGGAAGGCTGACCTCACCAATGCTAACTTCTCAGAAGCTTCCAGAATGCACTTACAAGCAGCATCAGAAGCCAGACCTGCAGCTCTTGGGCACAGGTGCTCTGGGACCAAGCAACCTGTCTCTAGGGGCTTCCCTGGTGGCTCAGCTGGTAAAGAATCCATCTGCAATGTGGGAGACTCGGCTTCGATCCCTGGGTTAGGAAGATCCCCTGGAGAAGGAAATGGCAACCCATTCCAGTGTTCTTGCTAGGAAATCCCATGGACAGAACAGCCTGGTGGGCTACAGCCCATGGGGTCGCAGAGAGTCAGACTTAGTGACTAAACAGCAACTGTCATGTCCCTAGCTCCCTACCCTGTTCATCTTCACTCCCAGTGGCTTTCTGCTCCCTGGAAGGCCATCCTCCTTCCTCTCTGCAGGGGGTGACTTGCTCCCACTGTGGTTCTCAGACAGTCAAAGGCCCTTAGCCTCTCATCAGAGGAAGGAAATGTGCTCTAGTGGTGGCTTTTCCTTTGTGACCCTCCCAGGGGAGCACTTAGCCTCCCCACTGGGTTGTTTTGCATGGGGTTCTGCACTGATGGTTAAGGCCAACTTATGGGACCCTGAAGGCAGGTGGCTGGTACTCAGCCTATTCACCTCCTGGAGGTAAGGGGTTTCTAAATCTACTTCACACTGTTGGAAACACTTGATTTTTGTTGGAAGGGATCTGCAATTAATAGGAGACTCCCAGTGAGGGGGCGTGGGCAGAGTAGGAGAGGGACAGCCCCTTGCAGATGGTCCCTTGGGTTCTAAAGCTGAAAGGTACCTTGAGGATCTCTTAGTCTGGTCCTTCTGTGAAAAGCATTGCCCTGGTAGGCAGGCTGTGCCTGGCTATATGACCTTATGCAAGTCCTTAAACCTCTCTGAGATTTTCCCATTTATGAAATGGCTTTTTTAGCAGGGATGGTCCAATCACAGAAATATATGTAAATGTGTATGATTAGGATTTTTTTTTTTAACTTCAGGTCTTGAGTTGTATACATGCTAGTTACTGGGAATATTACCATAGGAAGTTTGTTCTCTCTAGGTGTGTGTGTGATGAATTTGATGAATGAATGATCATTCTTGTGCCTTAGTTTCTTCTTTTGTGAAACGAGACAAGGCTAAGTACCTACCTCATAGCGTTTCTGTGAGCTTTAAATGTCTTTCTGCATGCACAGCTTTTAGAAAAATGCCTGGTATAGAGTAAGCACTCAATAATTGTTATTGATGGCAGGGAATTTTCTTGCATTTATTTATCAAGCATGGTGATGCTCGATAAAAACATGTGTAATGAAAGAAAGAGAATTTAAAAACCAAATAACAACCACAAAATACCTTAGTATACTTAGGCAATGTCTTCCTTTTTGTTAGCAGAGCTCGAACTTGGATTCCAGTGCCAACAAATATGTGTGTGACGTGTGAGTTCTCAGGGAACGTCTGGGAAGATTCCTTGTGGTCCTGGGTGCCCTGTGCCCCCAAACATCTCTGCCTCCCATCACTTAAGGAAGCTAATGGTCTGGAGCCAGAGAATGCAGACTTACACTGAGGGGTACTAACTTCCAGCTGCAATGGAGATGCACAGAATCTGGCAAGTGCTGTTTCACTGTAGCAGTGGCTGCTGTCCAGATAAGTGCTCCTTATCAACTGGACTCTTTCTGATCCCCAGATGGCCTGTGCAACCCTCCAGATTTGAGGAGCTTTCAGAGAAGTGATGAATTCACTTCACAGTTCCGGTCTGTAGCTCCAAGTCCCCTGTCTCAGCTGTGTGTGCTCTGGGCTTTGGTGGCCCATTCCTCTCTGTTCATTCTGCCACTTCAAGGGGGCAAACTCCATGATCCTGGCTTCTCTGGATGATGAATCCTCTCCATTACAAACAGTCATTTGGGGTCAGTGGTTCTGCTTCAGTGCAGATTCCTTACGCTAATAATCATGTCCGGCAGCTCCTGGAGGCCAGTTGTTTCTCAGCCAGAGAGCAGAAGTATCTATACCCCATGTTTTTACTGAACGGTGTGAAGAAAAGGGCTTCTCATATGGCCCTAGTGGTAAAGAGCCTGCCTGCCAATGCAGGAGACACAGGAGGTGCGGGTCCCATCCCTGGGTCAGGAAGATCCCTTGGAGGAGGGCATGGCAACCCACTCCAGTATTCTTTCCTGGAGAATCCTCATGGACAGGCTATAGCCCATAGGGTTGCGAAGAGTCGGACATGACTGAAGCGACTTAGCACATGAAGAAAAGAACATGGTTTTTGGAATTATACCCACTTGGGTTTGTGCCTTTATGCAAATCTTTTACTTCTTAAAATCTTGATTCTCTCCATCTGCAAGATGGTGGTTCCAGGTAACTCTGAAAATAATGCATCCAGCGATTCTTAGCACGGAGCCTGGCATGTAAGTGAGGCATAACAAAAGGCAGCCACTATGATTGATGCAAGCAAGTAAACAAATTTGCTGCTGCTGCTGCTAAGTCGCTTCAGTCGTGTCCGACTCTGTGCAACCCCATAGACGGCAGCCCACTAGGCTCCCCCATCCCTGGGATTCTCCAGGCAAGAACACTGGAGTGGGTTGCCATTTCCTTCTCCAGTGCATGAAAGGGAAAAGTGAAAGTGAAGTTGCTCAGTCGTGTCCGACTCTTAGCGACCCCATGGACTGCAGCCTACCAGGCTCCTCCATCCATGGGATTTGCCAGGCGAGAGTACTGGAGTGGGTTGCCATTGCCTTCTCCAAAACAAATTTAGCCTAGAGCAAATGCAGCAAACTTTGTCTGTAAAGGGCCAGATGATAAATATTTTAGGTTTTGTGGGACTAGTCACTGTTGTAACTAATGAATTCTGCTGTATGAAAGTGGCCATAGACCATTCTTAAATCAATGAACAGAGCTGTGTTCCAATAAAACTTTTTTTGTAAAGAGAGTCTGCTGGCAGAATTTAGCTCTTGGTTTGTAGCTTTCCCACACAAAGAGACTGAGTCCTGCAATAGCTACATGTTCTAGCCACTAAGAATATTGTATCTGTTTTACTTTTATAGTAGATATTTAATTCTTCCTTGTGCAATAGAGAGCCTCAGCTTGGAAGCCTAAATCGTCTTTGTCTCTGGATTCAGCTATCCCAGGGCACATACTTGGAGTCCATTTTACCCATGGAATCAAGGTTCTGTATCAAGGGAATGTAAAAGTGTACCAGCTTGGCTCAAGGATGTTTATTAATGTTAATAAGAAAAAGTGGTTTTGAGTATATTTGTTTCTGGAAGGCCAGGGATGTGTCTGGCTTATCTATAGAGCTGGCACAGGGTAGTCAGTCTTTGGTGAGTGAATTCAATAAACAGATCTTAAATAATTACCTTCAGTCAGATTTTGAGACTCTTGCTAATTAGATGGAAAGCTTCCATTTGAGATTCATAGCAACTGTTCATGACCAAGTTATAAGGCCATGTAGGGTTATTTGTCTAATGTGCTCCCAATACTTCATGGCATTAAGGTTAGCGCCCACACAATAGCAGAGGGTGGTGTTCCTTGAGATCATAGCAGATACTTTCCAAATGCAGCCACACCAATGTATATGCCTTCCCACAGTCCTGGGTGTTCATTGGAAGGACTGATGCTGAAGCTGAAACTCCAATACTTTGGCCACCTGATGTAAAGAGCTGACTCATTGGTAAAGACCCTGATGCTGGCAAAGATTGAGGGCAGAAGGAAAAGGGGAAGACAGAGGATGAGATGGTTGGATGGCATCACTGACTCAATGGACATGGGTTTGGGTGGACTCCGGGAGTTGGTGATAGACAGGGAAGCCTGGCATGCTGCGGTTCATGGGGTCGCAAAGAGTCGGACACGACCGAGCGACTGAACTGAACTGACACGTTCTTATAACAATGTGATATTAACACTTTTCCACTAATACATGGACTTTATGTTCCCTCCCTTTGGACCTGACTGGAGAGAGCTTTGTAACTGCCTTGATCAATAGCATGTGGCAGAAGTGAGGTTGTACGACCCCCAAGGGGAGTTTATAAAAGTCAATATGGTTTCCATCTGGTTTTCTTCTCACTCTTAGGACCCTTGTCCTTGAAACCCATACACTCTGTTGTAAGGAAGCTCAGGACACATGGAGAAGCCACATGGAAGTGCTTTGGCTGACAGTTTAGCTAAACCCCAGCTGACCATCAATGTCAACGTGTGGGTAAAATGAACTTTCAGATAGTTCTGGGCCCCGGCCATTGAGTCTTCCAGTCAAGGTCTCAGACATCATGAGGGAGGGATTAGTGCCCTGTTCAAATCCCTGTCCAGAGAGAGATCACAAGTGATGACTGACCTTTTTTTTTAAGCTGCTGAGTTTGGGGTAACTTGTTATGCAGCATTAGTGAACTAATGTAAAGATAAAGCAATTCTTCACTGCTCTGATGGTCCTATTACATCACTGAGGACTTGAGAGGACAATAACTTTGGGAAAAGGCAGTGGGCACCATCATTCATTCATTCATTCATTCAGTACCTCCTCTCTTCCAGGCTCCATGTAAGATTCTAGGGAAACATAGATGTAGATGTCACTTCAGCTTCTACACCTGAATAAGTCATCATATACAGGAGAAGACAGACTCTAATCCAATAACTAAATTTGCAAACTAATAAGGCCTTTAAGGAGACTGTAGAAAGTGCAGCAGGAAACAATGAAGGGAACCATTATTTTTACCTGGAGAATTGTGGAAATGTTAGGGGAAGCATACGGACTGAAACTGCCTGCTCTGGCCACGCACTACAGTAACTATCTGTGTGTTATTTTATGACAGGAGGTCCTGGTAAGCCACCACCAACCGGAAGAGTTCAGGAGAGGTCACAAGGAGATGCCACGCATCCTTCCACTTCCCAGAATCCTTCTTGCTGGCATCTATCTTGGCTGAACAATGCATGTGCCACCAGGAAAGACCCTGAGTCAGAACGATTGGCCAAAGACAACCCAGAAATTAATCCCATCACCATAAAACCCGAGACTCCGAACCAGGTGGAAAAGCAATTCTCCTGGGTTTCTTTACCCTGCTGCTCTCTGCCCGGGTGCCCCTTCCCAATGAAGTCTCTTGCTTTGTCAGCATGTGTGTCTCCTTGGACCATTCTTCTCTGAGTGTTAGACAAGAGCCCACTCTCAGGCCCTGGAAGAAGTCCCCTTACTGCAACAGAAAGGCTCTACACAGAACGTGACTCTCAGTTGGGTTCTGCAGGAAGAATAGGAGTTTTCTATGTAGTCAGGCAGGGAGCTGAAATTCTAGGCAGAAGGAACCCTGTGCATCAAAGTCTGCAGGTAGGAAGGAGTCTGTAGGGTTGGGGGAATCAGGCAGCTCAAGTGGAATTGAAAGGAATGTTGGAAAGAAAAGAAACAGGAAATGTAAAATGGAGTCCTACTGTGGTGAGCTCTCTGCGGCTATTCTGAGAACATTAAAATTTATTCTATAAGCAACAAGGAGGCACTAGAGTATTTTAGATGGGCTATTTCCCAAGAGCTTGGAGGGAGGAGAGTTCAAAGCCAAGGATTGCAGTTTGGAGGCTGTTATCTCTGAAGGGACCCTGGAGGGAGGGCTGAGCAGAGGCAGGCCTGCAGTGCAGGAGAGGAAAAGATGGGTGTATGAGATAGTTTAGAGCTGACTCTAACATGAGAAGAGCCAGGGCGAGGAGGCATCCCCAGGGCCTGGTCTGGGTCATGGGGCAGAGACGGTGAGCTCACCTTCAGATCTGTTAGGTTTGAGCCTCATAACTGGAAACATCCAGTAAGGAGTCCCCGTGGGATCCTAAGCAGAGATCTGGGCTAGAGATAGAGCGCTGGGAGTTGTCGGCTTCGAGGTATAATCAAAGCTGTGGGAGTGGATGAGGTTACTGAGAACAGCGTTTCTCAACTTCACACTGAGGGCATGTACTGTTTTGGTAAACATAAGCCCCCTACCCTCCAACATCCCTTGAAACACAAACTGATAGAACTGCGTGAGTACAGCTGAGTCACTGCGTCTTTCATCACCAAGGGGATTTTGCTGAGTGTAAGTTTCAGAGGTTTGTATTAAAAAACAGACATCTCAAAACAAACGGGTGGATATAGAGAATAGAGTAGTGGCTACCTGGGGGGAAAGGGTGGGGGTGGGGGTGAAACCGGTTAAGGGCGTCAGCTGTGTGGTGAGGGGTGGAAACTACACGTTTTGGTAGTGAGCATGCTTTCAGGTGGGCTTCCCCATCTGCTCCGTGGGAAGGAATCCACCTGCCAATGCAAGAGATGCAAATTCGATCCCTGGGTGGGGAAGATCCCCTGCAGAAGGAAATGGCAACCCACTCCAGTTTTCTTGCCTGGAAAATCCCATGGACAGAAGAGCCTGGCAGGATATAGTCCATAGGGTCTCAAAGAGTCGGACACAATTTAGTGACTAAACAGCAACAACCCTGTTGGGTACACAGAACTTGAAACAATACTGTACACGTGAACCTTAAACAGTGTTATATAAACCTATACATTAAAAATAAAAAAACTCAGACATCTCTTTCCTTTATTAAATATTAACTTACTATTAAATATGCTTTTTCAAAATGTATTTATCCTATCTTAGCAATTCTGATATATACAGCTGTCATTTTGCTCTCCCTGCTCCTCCGGAGGCCTAGGTTATGCCAATTTTTAAAGGGAGGACTGGGAAAGATGATTGAAAGAAAAACAGGAAGAAGGGGCAGGGGGGTGGGGACTAGAGGGGAGGAAGTAGGGAGGAGGGGGTTTCTAGGGTTTGGTCACCTGCGCCAGGTACTGCAGAGGACCGGGGTGAGGGCTGCCCTGTGCGTGGCTGGCTCTGGGCGCACATGGCACTTAGGCTAATGGCAAGGCCGATGCTCAGGAGGATGGCGGTCAGGTCACCTCCTCTTTGCAAGGGGACCTTGACTGTACTCTCTGATGCTGTCACACAGCAGCTATTTCACAATTTAGGAAGCTGATTTCATGCACTTCTGAAAGTTCTGCCACATTTCTGGCAGTTAAAATTGTTCCATCTTTGGGCAGTCGGGGAGGTGGGTGTCCCCAGAATGGTGCCACTTGGTCAGAGAAATTTTAGAAATTGGGATTGCAGGAAGAGGGATGCCTGCGGGGCTAAGGGGAAATGCCAGAGTTGGGGGGGGCGGTGGGCTCCCCTGGCTGGCTGAGGACACAGCTACCGCTCCCCTGGTTCTGACACAGAAAAGAGGCCCTTTGTAGACTGTGCTTGTGATGTCCGCTCTGAACGGCTGAGAACTGTCCACTCACAGAATAGGCTGCCGAGCTGGATTTTTTTTTAATTTATTTATTTTAATTGGAGGCTAATTACTTTACAATATTGTAGTGGTTTTGCCATACATTGACATGGATGAGCTGGATTTTATTTGCATGTCACCCCTAGGCGAATTTCTTGAGGAAGAAAACTGAAAAACAAACAAAAAACCCTGTGTGCCTGTGGGTTCGTTGGTAATATTTTCAGCAAGGATGTTAAATCGAGGCCAAAAGAGTCATTAAAATCAAACATACAATTACCTTCTGTACCCTCTCAATATCCGGGAACAATTAAGCCTAAGCAAACGAAATTGCCAATGGCCTAAAAATGGAAAAGAAATCTGTCTACCTCGCCTAAGTGGGATTTACTGAGAGATCCCTGGGACTCTGGATGTCGGAATCAACCAACTGGTTACTGCTCTGGAGAGCTTACGTTTGTGCGTTTGGTTTTTCAATTTTTTTTTTTTTTTTAAACTCTATGCAGGATGAATTGCAACTGTTGCCAAGATTGTCTTGGGTAGTCAATAAGTAAGTACATTTGTTTTCTGAGAGGGATGTATTTTGATGAAGAGCAGAAAGTACAATGGGGAAAATGTCAGGAGGAATTAAATGAAGGAGTGACATAATTCCCAGGGGGAAGCAGACGTCAGCTGCATTCCCTGTGTCTTGCTCTACCTTGGAAATCTTTCAGAACTCATTGGAAAATGAATATGTATGTGATGGAGATGTGGGTGGATTCAACAGCAACAATAAGAGAGAGGGAACGAAATGCAAACACACCCTTAGTTGGATTGTTAAACTGATTTAAATTCATAATTCACAGCTGGATGTAAAGCATTGTTTTCCATTGCATCCTCTTCTTTTGTAGGAAAAAGAAAAAGAAAAGGATAACTTGCAGTTTATTGTTTCTGACTTGTACCACAGAACTATGTATAGTAGATTCTCAGTAAGTATTTGTCAGACATTAAGTGCATAAATGAGTGAGAATGAGTGAATAAGTGGCAAATATGTCCAGCTATAAGCAGGAGAAATTATGTCAGGGTCAAAGGAACTTGTTAGGTTATATAAGGTTAAATTGTTGTACAATTAAAAACAAAACCCTTGTGCTCCATAATGCCAATCATTATGCAGGCAGGTTCACACCCATTATTGTATTGAACTCTTCCAACAATACTGTGAAGTAATTATGGAGTAATTATTATCTCCATTTTATAGTTAAGGAAACCTAGGCTTAGGGAAGGTAAGCAATTGCCCAAAGTAGCATATTTAGGAAGTGGGGAAAATGACATTCAGACCCTGGGTCTCCTTATTGCTCACCAAGTTTTCTTTCCGTACATTATGATTGACACTGGAAGGCTGGAGGTGGCTATATATCCAGCAAAGCCTCCATGAAGACTGCCTATTCCAGAAACCTCATACAATTTCATTTTATGTTTCCCAGATCTAATAAGAAAAGAAGAAGGACTCTCGTTTGTTTGGAAAGGTGAAATGGAGTTCTTTTGAAGCTGTAAGTCAGGTGAGGTTTTTGGTTTTTGATTTCATAAAAATGCCTTCTCCTGGAGCATGGGTACTTCTCATTTTTTACAAATTAATTTTATTTGGAAATATGCACAAGCTTATAGAAGAGTGGTAAGTACTATGTGAAGAATTTTATCTCCTTCTGAATTATTTGAAGGGTTACCAATCTGATGTTCTGTAACATTCAGATAGTGAAGTGGATATTTCCTTCAAACAAGGAGATTCTCCGCTATAACCACAGTTTTGTTGCTGTTGTTTTAGTTGCTCAGTCACGTCCAACTCTTTTGCAACCCTATGGACTGTAGCCAGCCAGGGTCCTCTGTCCATGGGATTTCCCAGACAAGAATACTGGAGTGGGTTGCCATTTCCTTATCTAGGGGATCTTCCTGACCCAGGTATTGAACCTGCATCTCCTACCCTACTTGGCAGATGGATTCTTTACCACTGAGCCACCTGGGAAGCCATATAATCATAATGCAATCATCAAATTCAAGCAATTAACATCTAGCCAATACTATTTTCTAATCCTCTGACCCCATGCACATTTCACACACTAACAAGTTCCTGTTAGTTCTTCTGGAAGACCCAACTTTCAAATCATTGTCCTCAATTGTTAATGCCCTTTTGTCTCCTTCAGCTTGGGACAGTTTCTCAGTCTTTCATTATTGTCGTGACCTTGACACTTTTGAAGATTACAAGCCAGTTATTTCATAGAACATCAGTTCAATTGCATTTTTCTGATAATGTCTTCTCAGAGAAGGCGATGGCAGCCCACTCCAGTACTCTTGCCTGGAAAATCCCATGGATGGAGGAGCCTGGTAGGCTGCAGGCCATGGGGTAGTGAAGAGTTGGACACGACTGAGCGACTTCACTTTCACTTTTCACTTTCATGCATTGGAGAAGGAAATGGCAACCCACTCCAGTGTTCTTGCCTGGAGAATCCTAGGGACAGGGGAGCCTGGTGGGCTGCCGTCTATGGGGTCACACAGAGTCGGACACGAGTGAAGCAACTTAGCAGCAGCAGCAGCAGATAATGTCTTCACAACATTATTTTAGATGTGCCGCTTCGGCAGGACAATTCCACAAGCGATGCTGTTCTTCTCATTGCATCCCGGCACGCTATGTGAAATTCTCGCGGTCACATGACACTCTTTTTCCCCTCTGCAATTTTATGGGCATGTACTTTGAAACTAAATATTTTTTTAATATCCTGTTTTTGATCAGATGTGCACCGTACAAAGTTGTTTATCAGTTGCTTCCTATTTTATTCAATGACTTATCATCCTTTGCTGTCATTATTTATTTTGATGTTCAAAGGGTCCCAGATTTAGCCAGTGGGGGTCCTTTCATCTGGCTTCAGGTGCTTTTGATTTTAGTTAAAAAATAAGACTGCTAGAAAAAATGTTCATTTCTGAGAAAACTTTTTCCAGGCTAGAAAAAGGGTTTTGCTTGTTTGTTTTTTAAAGAGCCCATACTTCATGTATTCAGCAGGCAATTATTAGAATTATTCTTGACTGTGCTGGATATCTTTGATTAGAAACAGGCAACTATTCCCTTCTGCTTCTTAGGGATCTTTCTTTTTCACAGGGGGCTAGAAACTATATTTTCCTGACTCCCTTGCTGTGGGGGTTCTGGCAGCAAATTAGGTTCCACCAATGAAATGAAATTCCAGGAGACCTGGGGGTTTAAAGTGAGTTGGAAGCCCCAGTCTTGTTGTCATTGCTACTGGCCAGTGAGGTCATTGACACACACGTGTGTCTGTGGACTGACTCAGGGTTAAGGCATGTAATGCAGTCACTGGCTTTCTGAGTATGAGAGGTGTTGGCAGTTGAAATCAGAAGCAGCCGTAATAGCACTGACCTCTGAATCTCAGCTTTGGAGCTGTGAACTTGAGCCACTTGCCTCAGAGTGGCTCCTTTAGCCCTCCAAGAGGTTCAAAATGGAGCGGACATATGTATACCTATGACTGATTCATGTTGATGTTCGGCAGAAACCAACACAATTCTGTAAAGCAACGATCCTTCAATTAAAAAATAATTTAAAAATTTATAGTAAATAATTACAGAAGCACCTCATTCCTGTATTAAATGCCCTCTGTTTAAAATACCTGGAGAGACTTCTTTTCTCTGTATTAACTCCTAACTGACACGCTGGCCTTGTATACGAAGAAGGATTAGATAGTAGGCAACAGCTATTAACTTCTGGAAGGGTGTTATTGATTTTTATTTACCTGTAAACTTGTTTTGAACTTCTTAGGGGCAGTATGCTAAACTAGACTCGCAGATGTGAAGGTAACAAGCATGCGATCTTGGTCTCAAGGAGTTCCAGACTGGAAGAAGGAAGTAGAGGGAAAAAACCCAAGTTCAAAATAAGACAGATGGAGATAAGCGTTATGGAAGAGAGGCAAGCGCAGCATTCCTCAGGGGTCATGGACCATGGCTTAAAGATTTCCCAGCCTGGCCCACCTTTTCAGCATCATTTGCTGCTACTCAGCAATGGCCTCCACTTGATCCTCAGTCACAACAAACTCATTGCCATACCTTAAATGTTACTTTCCCTTTCAGACCTGGAATGTTCTTGCTCCGCCTTTCCTGCTGAAAGAACCCATGCCCATTTTTCAGGACTAAACTGCGGTGTCACTCACTTACTCTGCACAGGAATCATATTGAGTTTGTCTCTCCCTCTTGAACTTCTTTTAAAAAAAAATCTTAACATTTATTTTCTTATTTTCGACTGCCCTGGGTCTCTGTTGTGGCTCCAGCTTTCTCTAGTTGCAGCAGACAGACTTCTCTGGTGGAGAACAGGGTCTAGAGTGCACAGGCTCAGTAGCTGAGGTGTATGGAGAGGGGAACCAGGAAGTCCCTCCCTCTTGAACTTCTGATTGACTGGGAAAACCAAGTGCCCCTCCTTTCTTGAAAGTCTCTCCGGGATGGTCATTCTAGAGAATGTGGCCACTAAAAGGAGAAATTACACGATTAAAAGCCACTCCCCTTTTTCCCAAGGAAAAAAAATGCTTGAATGTTGCAGCATACCTAAAACTTTCAATGACTAATCCTTTAAAAGATTTTCTCTATACATACACTCTGCCAAATACACACATTTGCATATGTGCATTTCTAATTCCTGACAGACTCTGTCTACACTTGGGAATTTTTTCTTGGAGCTCAGTGTCTCTAGGATCTGCCAGAACAGTTGTCAAGCTGATCTCTGGGCAAGCTTAGGAAAGATTGTGTAGTTTCGTTTGTGAAGATGGATCCTTTGTTGACTTCTGAGTCAATTCCTATGCTGCACTCTCCCATCACTTGTTTAGGATCTGGGGGGTGTTCAGCATTTCCAGTGTTACTACAGAGCATTCACGGAATGCTGCTTGTTTGGAAAATAGTTTGCAACAGTTTGTTAACCAGCAAAAGCTGAGAACATTTCAGGAATGGTTGATTTGCTTTGTAAAGCACTGGCAACAACATACAATATTTATGAGACTGGAAAATCTCATTAAATGAATGAAGCTACATTGTCCTTAACTTGAATTTGACTAACATTTATGAAGTGTCGACTGAGTGCTATGCACTGTGCTGGGATTCCATGGATTGAAAGAACATTCATTAAGCAACTACTATGCCTGTCATTGGGCAAGTATTCCATTGAGTGAATAAGCACTTATTAAATGCCTTTTGCGCTTCCCAGGTGGCTCAGTGGTAAGGAATCTGCCTGCCAATGCAGGAGACACAGGAGACTCGGGTTCCATCTCAATCGGGAAGATCCCCTGGAGGAGGAAATGGCAACCCACTTCAGTATTCTTGCGTAGAGAACCCATGGACAAGGGAACCTGGCAGATTACAGTCCATGGGGTCACAGAGTCAGACAAGTTTGAGCGACTGAGCACACACGCACACAAGTGCCTTTTAGGGACTCTGGTCTAAATGTTAAGGTTGAACTGATTGGATAGCCTCTTATATGAGTATATAATATGCCACATACCTCACATGCATTGCATCGGATGGATAAATATTTATGAAGCTTTTTCTATGTGCTAGGGGTCTTCCCAGCTGGCTCTAGTGGTAAAGGACCCCCTTATCAATGCACTAGACTTGAGAGATGCGGGTTCAGTCCCTGAGTTGGGAAGATTCCCTGAAGAAGGGCATAGCAATCCATTCCAGTATGCTTGCCTGGAGAATCCTACGGAGAGAGGAGCCCTCAGACTATAATTCCATAGGATCCCAAAGAGTTGCACATGACTGAAGCGACTTAGAATGCAAAGCACACACATGTGCTAAGCACCAAAACAGACTCTTTAACATACATGATCCCCACCTAGTCTTCACTATTATAGTGGAGAGAGGCAAGTATTATCTTCCCGTCTTATAGATGAGGAAACAGAGGAAAGGAGGCTAAGATACTTGTCTAGAGCTCATAGGGACCAAGATTTGAACCCATGGCTCCTAATGTTTAATCCAGTGCTCTTTCTGTTATACCACCGTGACTCTGTAGAACTCAACTTAGTTCTAGGCCATTAAAGCGAATGGGAACTGATGGTCCATTGAATATCAGTAAATTGAATTTTGTGATAGTCTCATTGCAAAAGAACTTGATCTTATTTGTTTAAGACCAATCAGAAACATTAGACTGGAGCAGTTAAAACTGCCATGTTTTTGAACGCCAGCTTCTCTTGCTTAGAAGATTGTCAACAAGTTTAAATTAGTTCTTGGAGCTATGGTGACAACACCTCCTGGAGACACCAGAACTCGTTAAGACCGTTGATCCCAATAAGATGCAATAAGAATGGCCCTTCCTGAGGGAGACCAGAGCACTGTGCTCCTGCGTTTTTAGACCACATCTTGTCATTCCTTCAGTTGATTGGTCTGCATGTGCTTACCGAGTGCCTAGTGCAATACCAGGCAGTGTCCAATTGCAGGTTGTATGATATCCAAGTGCAGGTCAATTATTAGCAGTGTGCCACCAAGGAAGTTATCTCATATCTCTTCAGTCTCAGGTCCTTCATTGAGAAAGAGGATAAATGTTTATGAGAATATCATTACTCTTCCTCTTCCTAAAATCTCAACACTCAATTTCTCAAGTTACAAAATATATTTCATATTATATGTTGCTACCTAGCCATCGTCTATCACTGATCTATCTAATCTATATCAGCACTTTACAAATGCTTTTCCTGGCCCATTATTTCCCTTAATCTCACAAGCTTACAAGGTAGACATACTTAACCCCATTTTACAGATGAGGAAATCAAGGCCCTGGGAGATTAAGCAAACTGCTTAAGGTCACAGAGCTGACCAATGGCAGAAGCAGGATTTCATCTCAGGTCTGTCGGACGTCAGAGCCTTGCTTTCTTCTTTATACTGCATTGGGTCTGTGAAGACACTGATCAATTAACACACATGAGGAAGGCAATTCTTGCAATAATGTCGTAGAGTGGGTCCAGGGCAGAACTGGCCTATCCAGTTAGTTTACTCTCAGTTTGCTCTAGAAGTGGCCTTTAGAGGCTGATTTGAACTAGGGGAAAAAAAAAAAAATCGTCGTCCTCCAGGAAATGTCCCAAAGGAAAGTTGTGCAGTTGGCAACCTGGATGACGTCCGTGTTAATGTTCCTCGTGGCTCGAAGTGGAGGAGGGACACAGACCTCACGGAGCACGGGAGAAACAGGCCTGGCTTCTAGCGGCACCAACTGCTCTTTCTGCCTCCACCCAGGTACCTTTTGGGACTTCTTATTTTTTCTATAAAGTAAGACAGAGGGTGATTTGTTAAGTGATTGCCATGGAAGTCAGGTGGGAAATGTAGGCAAGTGCATTTGCTTGAGACCTGTTTTAGTGAAGTTTAATGAAACAGACTTTTATTGAACGAGTCTATGTATCAGGCACCCTCTGAGCCACGGGATTCAGTGACAAGTAATATGCAATTTCAGGCTTCCCTGGTGGCTCTGTGGTAAAGAATCCTCCTGCAGGGCTTCCCGGGTAGCCCAATGGTTGAGAATCCACCTTGCAATGCAAGGGACGGCAGTTCGATCCCTGCTCTGGGAAGATCCCACATGCCACGGGGGCAAGTAAGCCCAGTGTCCACAACTACTGAGCTGGCGCTCTAGAGCCCGTCCTCTGCAACAAGAGAAAAGCCACGGCAAGGAGAAGCCCACACACCGCATGGAGGAGTAGGCCTGGATGGCCAGAACTAGAGAAAGCCTGCGTGCAGCAACAAAGACCCACCACAGCCAAAAAAATTAAATAAATAAGTAAATCTTTAAAAAAAAAAAAAAAAAAGAATCCTCCTGCAAAGCAAGAGATGCTGGAGACACAGGTTCAATCCCTGGGTAGGAAGAGCCCCTGGAGGAGGGCATGCAACCCACTCTAATATTCTTGCCTGGAGAATCCCATGGACAGAGGAGCCTGGTGGGCTACAGTCCTTATGGTCACAAAGATTTGGACAAGACTGAAGCAACTGAGCATGCAGCACAGTGAGCAACTTGTGCCATTTTGATGGTCCTTCTAAGAAATGAGTAATGGTGTGTGTGATAATGGTGTGGAGAGAGTGCAGAGCGGGGAGTGACTGACTGTCTAAGGGCTGGCTGGAAAGCTACGGGGAGGCTTCCAAGTGCTGTATTATGAGGGGAGGCAGGAGAGGGGGAAGGCGATTCTTCTGCCCAGGCAGGGAGGAGATGTTACTGCCTCACTCTAACCCTAATGCTACAGCTTTCAGAGACCCTTGCCTCTGACCTTGTTCTTGGCAGGAAGCGCTGCGGTAAGTGGTACTGTGGAAAATATCTCTGTGGCTGATGAATCATCTAATTAAAAAAAATACTTAAAACAATGAGAAAACATTAAGCTGGCTTGTTCCCATCGAGAGTGGGTACCAAAGATGACTTCATCATAGCTTTCAACTCAGTGACCCAGGTCTTCCCCTCATGACTGGAATCATGGTCTTTGTATTTCTCAAGATGCTTCTGGGACTTGGTGGTCCTTCCAGATGTGCTATTTGCATAGTACTTGGGCCACGTGTAGATCCTCCCATGGCCACACACGGGTTCTCCAGGGGATGAGTGCCATGGTAGACACTTGTTAGAATTCTAGGGCCATCTCATGCTAGCTGTGGGGTTTGGGGTGTGCTTTCTTACATGTAGACATATACAAATACAGGAATATATGGAGTCTCAGTCTCATGTAAAAATGTACCTACCTTGGTTCTATGAGTTCTATGAGGAATCAATGAGATAATATGCAGATGTCTGACACAGAGTAGACTCTAAGGAGGGCTTCCCTGGTAGCTCAGCTAGTAAAGAATCTACCTGCAACACAGGAGACCCCCGTTCGATTCCTGGGTTGGGCAGGTCCCCTGGAGAAGGGATAGGCTACCCACTCCAGTACTCTTGGGCTTCCCTGGTGGCCCAGACAGTAAAGAATCCTCCTGCAATACGGGAGACCTGGGTTTGATCCCTGGGTTGGGGAGACCCCCTGGAGGAGGGCATGGCAACCCACTCCAATATTCTTGCCTGGAGAATCCCTACGAACAGAGGAGCCTGACGGGCTAAATCCAGGGGGTTGCAAAGGGCTGGATACTACTGAGTGACTACGCACAGCACAGCACAGACTCTAAGGAGGTGTTACTTTCCTCCTTATACACCAGGGGTGGACAAACTATGTTTTGCATGCTAAACCTGACCCACCATCAGTTTTTGTAAATAAAATTTTATTGGAACACAGCCACACTCATTCATTTCTGTATTGTCTATGGCTGTTTATGCATCCAATGGCAGAGTGTAGCTGTGATAGAAATCAGACGTGCCACAGGTCTGCAAAGCAGAAAATATTTACTATGTGGCCCATTACAGAAAATGTTTGCTGATTCCAGTGACATATAATGGCCTTTGAGAAAACTGATCTTCTCTCCCTGTCCTTTTCCTTCCCAAAGTGCTTTTTATCAGACCAAATGCTGTTGGTAGTTTGAACTACTATTTCTATGTCTTAGAGTTTGGTTCCTTTGGCTCTCTTCCAAGTGCAATCCTGTTCATTACAAGCCCTTTAATATGACTCCTAGTAGAGCACACATCCCTCTTCCCCCTACCTCTGGGTTTGGGATATCCAGCTTTGTGAAGAGGAAGAGGCTTGTCCCCCTTATTCTGGACAATAGCTTTCCGTCTAGGGTAGCACCAGCTACCTCAGTGAAAGACATTGCATCCCCAGGTCTTTAGCACCACATGTACTGCTCATAAGCTCTTCATCTTCATCCTTTGCACCTGCAGTTAGACTTGTAAATTTCAAGGTCTGACTTTTCATCCATCTTTATTAAATTCCTTCCTGAGAAATTCTGTTTCTTTTTTATTTCTGGTTCCCTAGCGTTGTTTGGGATTTGAACTCTGCTATCCAGAGTATTTACAAGCCTCAGGGTTTCACGTCTTTTGAGAACTGGCTCGGCTGGTTTTCTAGGTTCTCATCCAAGTCTCTGCAAAAAAACCCGTTGGGTCAGCCAGGGCTTAGGACTGAGTCTTGCTGGATGCTGTTGGAATACACTCTCCAGCTTGGCTTTGACCATTTGGAGACTGGCTGAACTCTCTAGGAGGTCAACCTAAACCAGTTGCTTTATTGTCCAGATTACATCTCTTTATCTCAGTTAAAACATATCATGAGGGTTTGGGTCAAGGGCTTTTCAGGCATAATATGGTCATACACAGAGCCTTCCTAACCTATTTGTCTCTTGATTCTATCACAACAATCAAATAGGATTATTTGCTATAACTTATTCCTGGAAATCTCAACGGCTCCTAGAGCTCATTTGTCCCTCTCGAAGGCTCTGCAAGCGTGTTCACTTGCTCTGTTGTGTATGACTCTTTGCGATCCCATGGACTGTAGCCCACTAGGCTCCTCTATCCATGGGATTTCCCAGGCAAGAATACTAGACTGGGTTGCCATTTCCTCCTCTAGGGGATCTTCCCAACCCAGGGATTGAACCTGTGTCTCTTGCTTCTCCTGCATCAGCAGGCAGGCTCTTTACCACTGCACCACTTGGAAAGCCCCTCCAAGGGTCTACATACTGCCTAGTTGGGAATGATTCTAGTTTTGAGTCAGTTAGAATGTACCACACAGTTTGTCAAATATTATCAGAGTTTACTGAAGGGCTTCTTAATCTACGGTTTGTGAACTTGCATGGGAACAAATTACATCCTTGTTTTTACTAATCTCTAACTGAAATTTAACATGTTTTCCATTCGCAACATAAGCAACAAAGCACAGTAATATTAGCATGACCTTGACTTTGTCACTGATACAAATCATGGATTTTTCACATCAAGCTGGAGTCATTGTAGACATCTCAACATACTTTTAAAATTCAAAGCTGCTTCAAAAGTATGGTACTTCTAACACCTTGTTATTTAATGCATTACTAAAAAGTCAGGTTTTAAGCACATTTTAATAGCTTTCTTTTAATATAATTGGCTTTCCTTGCAATGTGACATATTTCATTCAATGCATTTAAAAACATTGCTCTGAGAAGTGGTCTGTAGGTGCCACCAGTCTGCCAGAGGGGCTCCTGTACAAAAATCCATGCTTGTCATGACGGTAGCGGCTCCTCCTCAGAAACCTCTGGGGCCAGATCTCTGCCTGGAACTTCCCTTTGCCCAGACAAATCTCGTGAGGGATAAAAGAACCCTCACCTCAACTTTGAGTTTTTGTCATCTCTTCACTCAGACTAAGCCAACAGTAGCAAAACTTTCCTTTCTACTGACAATTTGAATAGCAAATGCTGCCTCCTAATTTTTTTTTTTTCTCCCTGATCAAGCAGACCTGGGTTTGAATGACAGCTCCCCCATGTACTTCTCTTGACTCTCACCCTCTTAATTTGTAAAATAGGGATATCACCACCTACTTTGCGAGCTGGTAGCCATGTTAAACAAGGTACCAGGTTTTTCAATTGAGTTTTCTGGGAAGCAGCCCATGAGGTGGAATTAGGAGTAAAGCAGTTTATTAATTCTCGGTGAGGCTCGATGCTTGTGACAGATAAGGGAGGGAAGAAGCAGAATTGGGCAGAAAAAAGTCTTTAAGACCATGATGCAAAGCTGACATGAGTGAAAAGTAAAATAGAGCAGTGAGATAAGGAGCGCCTCAGACTATAATTCAGATAGTACAACGCTTCTGCCAACTCAGTTGGTTGCTCTGGAGCAAAGATTACCTGTCAAAGGAATCCTGTGTTAGGCAGAAATGGCCCATCACATGTGAGCATTGGCTAGAGGGTTGCCAGGAAGACCATGGCCTTGGCTTGAAAGCCAAGGTCCAGCCTGTAATGTCATGGCTGGAAGCTATCAGCTACCTTCTTTCCTTGCAGCTGACTGGTGAGTTCTTTCCTTAAGGGAGATCTGAGCAGCAGGTCTCCACATTTGTTCCAGCTTGAGAAGGCTGAACACAGTCTTGGTGTAACATGTGTCATATCTGGCAAGAAATAGGCATGGCTACTGCCAGTGTCTCTAAAGAATTGCTTATCTTGTCTTACCCACCCTGAGCAACAGAATATTGATTTTAATAGTCAGGTCAAATCTTTCTAAGCTGGAAACCTTTTCATACTAGTACCTAGAAAATTTTTGCATACTTTTTTTTGGCCACACTGTGTGGCATACAGGATCTTAGTTCCCCAGTCAGTGATCAAACCCCTTGTAGTGGAAACGCTGAGTCTTTAACCACTGGACAGCCAGGGAAGTCCCTAGGGTAGTTTTTATTTCTATTGATTTATTAAATTAATTTTGATTGGAATGTAGTTGCTTTACAATGTTGCGCTAGTTTCTACTGTACAACATAGTGAATGAGCTATATGTTTACAAATATCCTCCTTTCTTTGGGATTTCCTTCCCATTTAGGCCACCATAGAGTACTGAGTTGAATTCCCTGTGCTATACAGGAAGTTCTCATTAGTTATCCCTTTTATACATAGTATCAATAGTGGATATGTGTCAGTCCCAATCTCCCAGTTTATCCGCCCCCCACTCTGACCCCAGGGTTTCCAAGGTGGTGTTAATGGTAAAGAACCCACCTGACAATCCGGGAGATTTAAGAGACACGAGTTCCACCCCTGGGTTGGAAGATCCTCTGGAGGAGGGCATGGCACCCCCCCCCCCCCAATATTTTTGCCTGGAGAATCCCATGGATTGGGGATCCTGGTGGGTTACAGCCTATAGGGTCGCAAAGAGTGGGGCACAACTGAAGCGATTTAGCACACACACAGGCACCCCGCATGCAGGCACCCCACCCCCAGGGTAGTGTTTAGACTTAGGCCTTTATGAAGGTGACAGAGGATTTGTTAATGATACCTTGGTGATTGAACCCATACTCTGTAGTGATAATGAGAACAGCAATAATGATAATTATGAAGGTAATGTAGAGTCTCTCTATAGAGAGTCTACTAGCCATACAAGTTCTGCATTCGGCACTGATATTAGGTTCCCTCTTGGTACTTCAGGAAATGGCGTTTACCAAGGGTGGGTGAGGACTCAACTCTCATCCCACGTTGACTCTTTTTCTCCCAGGGAACATCTGGGGTGTTCTATGCCATCTTATCTCGGGCAGTGAGTACTGAGACACCAGCTTCTCCCTTCAGAGGTCCTTAGTCTCCACCTGAGTTCAGTTCAGTTCAGTCACTCAGTCGTGTCTGACTCTCTGTGACCCCATAGACTGCAGCACACCAGGCCTCCCTGTCCGTCACCAGCTCCCGGAGCTTAGTCAAACTCAAGTCCATCAGAACAAGACCCAGTTTCCCCCTCAGTCAGTCTCTCCCATCAGGAAGCTTCCATAAGCCTCTTACCCTTATCCATCAAAGGGTAGACAAACTGAAAACCACAATCACAGAAAACTGACCAAACTCCACCTGAGGACTTACTCAAAAGAGACTCTGAAATCACTTCCCCTTTACTGCTGGATTTCTTTTTAGAAAAAAATCAGTTCAGTTCAGTTCAGCCACTCAGTCGTGTCTGATTCTTTGCAACCCCATGGACTGCAGCACACCAAGCTTCCCTGTCCATCACCAGCTCCTGGAGCTTGCTCAAACTCAAGTCCATCGAGTCAGTGATGCCATTCAACCATCTCATTCTCTGTCTCCTCTTCTCCTCCCTCCTTCAATTTTTCTCAGCATCAGGGTCTTTTCCAATGAGTCAGTTCTTCGCATCAAGTGGCCCAAGTATTGGAATCTCAGCTTCAGCATCAGTCCTTCCAATGAATATTCAGGGCTGATTTCCTTGAGGATGGATTGGTTGGATCTTCTTGCAGTCCAAGGGACTCTCAAAAGCCTTCTCCAACACCACAGTTCAAAAGCATCAATTTTTTGGCACTCAGCTTTCTTTATAGTCCAACTCTCACATACATACATGACTCCTGGAAAAATCATAGCTTTGACTAGACAGACCTTTGTCTGCACAGTAATGTCTCTGCTTTTTAATATGCTGTCTAGGTTGGTCATAGCTTTTCTTCCAAGGAGCAAGCATCTTTTAATTTCATGGCTGCAGTCACCATCTGCAGTGATTTTGGAGCCCAAGAAAATAAAGTCTGTCACTGTTTCCCCATCTATTTGCCATGAAGTGATGGGACCAGATGCCATGATCTTAGTTTTCTGAATGTTGACTTTTAAGCCAACTTTTTCACTCCCCTCTCTCACTTTCCTCAAGAGGCTCTTTGGTTCTTCTTCGCTTTCTGCCATAAGGGTGGTATCATCCGCATATCTGAGGTTATTGATATTTCTACCCGTAATCTTGATTCCAGCTTGTGCTTCATCCAGCCTGACATTTCACATGATGTACTCTGCATATAAGTTAAATAAGCAGTGTGACAATATACAGCCTTGACATACCCCTGTCCCAATTTGGAGCCAGTCTGTTGCTCTATGTCCAGTTCTAACTGTTGTTTCTTGACTTGCATACAGATTTCTCAGGAGGCAGTTCAGGTGGCCTGGTATTCCTGTATACAGATTTCTCAGGAGGCAGTTCAGTTGGCCTGGTATTCCCATCTCTTGAAGAATTTTCCACAGTTTATTGTTATCCACACAGTCAAAGGCTTTGGCATAGTCAATAAAACAGAAGTAGATGTTTTTCTGGAACTCTCTCGCTTTTGCTATGATCCAACAGATGATGGCAATTTGATCTCTGGTTCCTCTGCCTTTTCTAAATCCAGCTTGAACATCTGGAATTTCGCAGTTCACGTGCTATTGAAGCCTAGCTTGGGGAATTTTGAGCATTACTTTACTAGCGTGTGAGATGAGTGCAATTGTGTGGTAGTTTGAGCATTCTTTGGCATTGTCTTTCTTTGGGATTAGAATGAAAACTGACCTTTTCCAGTCCTGTGGCCACTGCTGAGTTTTCCAAATTTGCTGGCATATAGAGTGCAGCACTTTCACAGCATCATCTTTTAGGATTTGAAACAGCACAACTGGAATTCCATCACCTCCACTAGCTTTGTTCGTAGTGATGCTTCCTAAGGCCCACTTGACTTCGCATTCCAGGATGTCTGGCTCTAGGTGAGTGATCACATCGTAGTGGTTATCTGGGTCATGAAGATCTTTTTTGTAGAGTTCTTCTGTGTATTGTTGCCACCTCTTCTTAATATTTTCTGCTTCTGTTAGGTGTATACCATTTCTGTCCTTTATTGTGCCCATCTTTGCATGAAATTTTCCCTTGGTATCTCTAATTTTCTTGATGAGATCTCTAGTCTTTTGCATTCTATTATTTTCCTTTATTTCTTTGCATTGATCACTGAGGAAGGCTTTCTTATCTCTCCTTGCTATTCTTTGGAACTCTGCATTCAAATTGGTATATCTTTCCATTTCTCCTTTGCCTTTAGCTTCTCTTCTTTTATCAACCATTTGTAAGGCCTCCTCAGACAACCATTTTGCCTTTTTGCATTTCTTTTTTCCTTTATTTATAAAAAATAGTTTTATTTATTTGTTTTTGGCTGTGCTGGGTCTTCGTTGCTTCACAGGCTTTTGTCTCGTTGCAGCGAGCGGGGGCTACTCTGTAGCTGCAGAGCTCGGGCTTCTCATTGTGGTGGCATCTCTTGTTGTGGAGCATGGGCTTTAGGACACTTGGGCTTTAGCGGCTGAGACACATGGGCTCAGTAGGTGCAGCTCCTTGGCTCTAGAACATAGGCTCAATAGTTGTGGTGCATGGGCTTAGTTGTTCTGCAGCATGTGGGATCTTCCTAGATCAGGGATTGAACCTGTTTCTCTGGCATCGGCAGGATTCTTTACCACTGAGCCACCAGGGAAGTCCTATGGCAGGTGAGTTTCCCCTCTAACGTCTTTACAATGCTGCCTATATCTTCTCCTTGCTGACAAGGAATGTGAAGGAGGAGCTGCCTTTTTTGAATTTGAACACACTGGTCTGTATTTTTTCTGAAAGAATATGTCTTGCTTCAGGGTGACTGTTCTCTGCTGTGACCTTAAGAAGAGCATTTGAGTCCCAGTTGGCAGGAAGACTCACTCTCCACGCAGTCCTACTACCCTTCCTGTGTAATGCACTTGACATTCCCTGACACCAGGGTCTGAAATTAATTTAGGGTTAATTCTGTTTAGTCAACCCTGGCCCAAGGTTACATGGGCAATACTACCATATAGCAGTCACTTCATTCTCAGCTTCTTCCTGCTGGGTTGAGCCCATTGACCATGGACTTGGGAGATATTTGCTTCTGTCTCTCATTGAAGTGTCAGGGTTGGAACTTCAGAATTCTAAAGGGATTTGGGCAAATATTTTCTTGCCAGAATTGACCTTCAGTCCTCCAACCTTGGGTCCCTTGGCGGGCTCCTTGGCAGTGATAGAAGCATCATCCAGGGGATGGGCAGTCATTCCCATTGCCGAATGGTGCGGCAAACAGCCAGAGGAAGACAGAGGCTCATGCCAGGAGGACCGGTCATTTGCCAGCTCCTCCTTGGCTGAGTCTCTGTGTGCCCTGGAATGAGGTATAGCCACGTGGCTGGGAGAAGGCTTGACTCTCTGAGATCCTCAGTGCCTTGCTCTCCAGATCTAGCTAAAAACAGGACTTGACCGCCAACGATAATAACACCTATCTCTGTCTTTGAGAATCTCTTCTTTTTCAAGTGCTTTCCTGGTTTTCTATTAGTTAGCAATACTCTGAAGCAAGGATGGACATTTTTGTGTTACAGATGGGGAGATTGAGCCTCGGAGTCCCTTGCCCCTGATAGAAGAGTTGGCCCATGGTAGACTTGGGATGTGAACACAGGCATGCCTGACCCTGATGCCTACACTGGATCTTCATCTCTGCACACAGTGAACCAGGAAGCCAGTTGTATCCAGTCTGAGGGAAGAGCATCTGCTGAGCAGATGCCTGGGTCCGCTGGCCACGAGTACATGGGCTTTTTCTTGGTGATGATGGATCTTGAGAAAGAGCTCCATGGCCAAAGTACTTTCACCATGAGTCACTTTGTTGTTCTCTTTGTGAAAGTTCAGCTAAGGAACCAGAGAGTCACCTGTGGCTCCTACTTTTTATGCCCCAGCAATCCAGGAGAGCAATTCTGTTAGCCAGATTCCTCCCAAGGACATATGGAACCTGTGGTAAGTCACATGGCCAGGGTTAATCAGTATCCAGGTAAAATTCAACTGTTTATGGGGTAGACTAACTTACTAACATCTCCAGATAACTTGTGTCCAAGTTTTTATTTGTTTTTTTTTTTTTTTGACTGAAGAGTTATATTACTCATTCTTCTTCCTCACAGGTTTGCATGTTAGAAACCTAGGCTCCTGATAAAGGCACCCCAGGCTGTCTATGATTTGACCTGTCTTTCTCTCAAGCTCATCTCCAGACACTTAGCCTTTACAGTTCATGCTCCAGGTTTACTGACATCCTGGTGTTTCTAGATGCAGCCGTGCCGACTCAGGCTTTTGCTTTTGTCAATCCCTTTCCTTAAAAAACACTTCCTCACTGTGTCTTCTTACCTGGTCCTTAGACATATTTCAGGTCTCAGCTCAAAGATTTCCTTCACTAATGTCTTTTTTTTTTTAAATTAAAAAACAAAACAAAACAAACCTTTTTTTTTGATGGTGCCATGTGGGATATGGGATCTTAGCTCCTCCACCAGGGATCGAACCCTCACCTCCTGCATTGGAAGTGTGGAGTCTTAGCCACTGGACCACCAAGGAAGTCCTTCCCTGACATCTTTTGGATTTTGGTTCTCCTTCCTTTTTTTAGCCTTCCATGGCATCTTAGAACATCTCCATATCCAGAGTTTGGAATCACCTCTCTCTCCTCCCACTTCTGCCTGAGCCCATAGAAGCCTCAAGGGAGGGAAGTGTGTTTTATTGTTCTCTGAACACCCGGAACTTATCAGATAACCTGACACAGGATTTGGGAAAGGGCTTCCCTTGTGGCTCAGATGGTAAAGAATCTGCCTGCAGTGCAGGAGACCTGGGTTCAATCCTTGGGTTGGGAAGATCCCCTGGAGAAGGGAAAGGCTACCCACTCCAGTATTCTGGCTTGGAGAATTCCATGGATTGTACAGCCATGGGGTCACAAAAAGTCGGACATAACAGAGTGACTTTCATTTTCATTTTGGGACTTTAACCTCAGGGCAGGTTGGACTCAAAGTAAACATGTGGCTGGCAGGTTGGCAGCAAAGTAACACTCAAAATTCTCCAAGCCAGGCTTCAACAGTACTTGAACTGTGAACTTTGGATGTTCAAGCTGGATTTAGAAAAGGCAGAGGAACCAGAGGTCAAATTGCCAACGTCCTCTGGATCATTAAAAAACAAGAGAATTCCAGAAAAACAGCTACTTCTGCTTTACTGATTATGCCAAAGTCTTCAACCGTGTAGATCACAACAAACTGGAAAATTCTGAAAGAGATGGGAATACCAGACCACCTTACCTGCCTCCTGAGAAATCTGTATGCAGGTCAGGAAGCAACAGTTAGAACTGGACATGGAACAACAGACTGGTTCCAAATCACGAAAGGAGTATGTCAAGGCTGTATATTGTCACCCTGCTTATTTAACTTATATGCAGAGTACAGCATGTGAAACGCCAGGCTGGATGAAGCACAGCTGGAATCAAGATTGCCAGGAGAAATATCAATAACCTCATATATGCAGATGACACCACCCTTATGGCAGAAAGCAAAGAACTAAAGAGCCTCTTGATGCAAGTGGAAGAGGAGAGTGAAAAAGTTGGCTAAAAAGTCAACATTCAGAAAACTAAGATCATGGCATCTGGTCCCATCACTTCATGGCAAATAGATGGGGAAACAATGGAAACAGTGACAGACTTTATTTTCTTGGGCTCCAAAATAACTACAGATGGGGACTGCAGCCATGAAGTTAAAAGAGTCTTGCTCCTTGGAAGAAAATCTATGACCAACCTAGACAGCATATTAAAAAGCACAGACATTACTTTGCGGACAAAGGTCTGTCTAGTCAAAGCTATGACTTTTCCAGGAGTCATGTATGTATGTGAGAGTTGGACTATAAAGAAAGCTGAGTGCCAAAAAATTGATGCTTTTGAACTGTGGTGTTGGAGAAGACTCTTAAGAGTCCCCTGGACTGCAAGGAGATCCAACCAATCCATCCTAAAGGAGATCAGTCCTGAATATTCATTGGAAGGACTGATGCTGAAGCTGAGACTCCAATACTTTGGCCACTTGATGCGAAGAACTGACTTATTTGAAAAGACCCTGATGCTGGGAAAGATTGAAGGGAGGAGGAGAAGGGGATGACTGAGGATGAGATGGTTGGATGGCATCACTGACTCGATGGACTTGAGTTTGAGCAAGCTCCAGGAGTTGGTGATGGACAGGGAGGCTTGGTGTGCTGCAGTCCATGGGGTTGCAAGGAGTTGGACACGACTGAGTGATTCAACTGTAGGTTGGACTCAAGCAAGGCAGTAGGGAAGGAAAAAGGAAGGAAACAGGTAGAACTAGCAGGAGAGGGACTCATCAGCCTTTTAGATGGGCCCTCGCTGTGGGATACCATGCTCCCCAGACTCAGCATCAAACTGAGTAAAGAGCAGCTGAGATGGACACTGGTAAACAAATCGGATCCAAGCTTCCCAAGAGGATGCACTGCCCAGATTCAATGGTCTCAGGTTTGGGTGGAGAGGGGAGGATTCAGGTCAAGACTCTGGGTGTGGGGGACTTCCCTGGTGGTCCAGTGGTTAAGACTTCACCTCCCAACATAGAGGGTACAAATTCAATCCCTGATCAGAGAGTTAAGATCCCGCATGCCTCCTGGCCAAAAAACCAAAACATAAAACAGAAGCAATATTGTTGCAAATTAAATAAGACTTTAAAAAAGAAAGAAAGAAAGAAAGTGAAGTCGCTCAGTCGTGTCTGAGTCTTTGTGACCCCATGGACTGTAGCCTGCCAGGCTCCTCCATCCATGGGATTGTCCAGGCAAGAATACTGGAGTGGGTTGCCATTTCTTTCTCCAGGGAAAGACTTTAAAAAAAGTCTACATTAAAAAAACAAAACAACAAAAAGACTGTACTGGGGGGAAGGAGACTTTTGTTCCTGGAGAAGGAATATGTCAGGGCTTTGCAGGACAGCAGGGCTGGGCTAACCACGATGGATTCTGTACCAAGATTTCCACTGCAAAGCAGAAAATCTGGGATAGAAGTCTCTTGAAATGGCAGTGGTTAGGAAAAGGCACAGGGGCAACCAGGGGTCACTAATTGTTCAGCTGTTACTAATTCCTTCTTCTCCAGCTAGCTCAAAACACCCCTCAAACCCTCTCTCTCATACAGACACACACACACACCCAATACCAGTCTTACTATTGAAATGCACATCTTTGTGAGAAATGTTTCACCAGGGCTGGGTGGAATCCAAAGTTTTTATTCCCTCAGTCAGGGCTGTGAATTGGGCCATCCAGCTCAAACAGCTAGATATAAATCACTTAGTGATAGAACATGGGAAAAGCTGATAGGAGGTAAAATAAGTATTTAGGAGCAGGGACTAACCTTTAGTGAATTTAAATTCTCCAAGCCAGGGTTCAACAGTATGTGAACCGTGAACTTCCAGATGTTCAATCTGGATTTAGAAAAGGCAGAGGAACCAGAGATCAAATTGCCAACATCCATTGGATCATAGAAAAATAAGAGAATTCCAGAAAAATAGCTACTTCTGCTTCACTGATTATGCCAAAGTCTTTGACTATGAAGATCACAACAAACTGTGGAAAATTCTGAAAGAGATGGGAATACCAGACCACCTGACCTGCCTCCTGAGAAATCTGTATGCAGGTCAAGAAGCAACAGTTAGAACTGGACATGGAACAACAGACTGGCTCCAAATCATGAAAGGAGTATGTCAAGGCTGTATATTGTCACCCTGCTTATTTAACTTGTATACAGTGTATATCATGTGAAATGCCAGGCTGTATGAAGCACAAGCTGGAATCAAGATTGCTGGGAGAAATATCAGTAACCTCAGATATGCAAATGACAGCAGCTTTATGGTAGAAAGTGAAGAGGAACTGAAGAGTCTTTTGATGCAAGTGAAAGAGGAGAGTGAAAAAGTTGGCTAAAAAGTCAACATTCAGAAAACTAAGATCATGGTATCTGGTCCCATCACTTCATGGCAAATAGATGGGGAAACAATGGAAACAGTGACAGACTTTATTTTCTTGGTCTCCAAAATCACTGCAGATGGTGACTGCAGGCATGAAATTAAAAGAGTCTTGCTCCTTGGAAGAAAAGCTATGACCAACGTAGACATCATATTAAAAAGCAGAGACATTACTTTGCAGACAAAGATCTGTCTAGTCAAAGTTATGGTTTTTCCAGGAGTCATGTATGGATATGAGAGTTGGACTATAAAGAAAGCTGAGCGCCAAAGAATTGATTCTTGTGAACTGTGGTGTTGGAGAAGACTCTTGAGAGTCCTTTGGACTGCAAGGAGATCCAACCAGTCAATCCTAAAGGAAATCATTCCTGAATATTCATTGGAAGGACTGACGCTGAAGCTGAAACTCCAATACTCTGACCACCCAATGCGAAGAAATGACTCACTGGAGAGGATCCTGATGCTGGGAAGGATTGGGGGCAGGAGGAGAAGGGGACGACAGAGGATGAGGTGTTTGGATGGCATCACCGACTCAATGAACATGAGTTTGGGCAAGCTCTAGGAGTTGGTGACGGACAGGAAGGCCTGGCGTGCTGCGCTCCATGGGGTCACAAAGAGTCGGACACGACTGAGCGACTGAACTGATGCACCAGGTAGTGAACTGAGTGCTTCAACGCACAGAATGTCCCCCCTTCATTTAATTAATTTAATATTTAATTGAAATTTTTGAGATACTTGGGGTTTACATGTAGTTGTAAAATAATAAAATACAGAAAGATCCCATGAATTCAGTTTCCCCCAATGGCATTGTCTTATAAATATGTAGTGTGATATCACAACTAGGATATTGTCTTTAAAAAAAAAATTATTGAAATAAGTTGATTTACAATGTTGTGTTAGTATCAGATGCAGAGCAAAAGTGATTCGGTAATACATAAACATATACAGGAGAACATTGTCACTGATACCATCTATGATTGTATTCATATTTCTCCAGTTTTCCCTGGACTCATTTGTGTGTATGTGTGTGTATATGGTTCTGTGCAATTTTATCACAAGTGTAGTTTGCCATCATTTTCATAATACATGACAGAGCCAGCACTGTAAGCATCACTCCCGTTGACCCTTTATAACGACACCCTCCCCCTCCTAATACCCTTTCTCAGTCCTCAAAATATCGGTGCCAGGCAACCGAGTCTCAGAGAGGTATGTCATCTGTGACGTGTCACCAACCAGTAAGGAGTGACGTGTTGATTCAGAAGTTTGTCCGAAAACATTCATCACATTCATTTTCTAAATTTCTCAATTGTTCATTCATTCAGCAAATATTTATTAAGTGCCTACCAGGTTCTAAGCACTGGCATTTCAGCTGTGAAAACAAGACCACGTCCTCCCTTCTCATGAAGCTGTCATTCAAGTGTGAGTCAGACCATGGATGTGAAAATGTGACGTGTAATATACCTTCAGCTGAGGACAAGAGCTTTGAAGAATAATCAAGGAAGGGGCGAGGGGCAAGAAGTGGGGTCTACTGTTCGGGGTAGGGTGACCAAGAAAGCCGCTTTAAGGAAGGGAAATTCAAGAGTAGTCCTGACCAACGAGGAGTAGGGGGCATTGGACTTTTAGGCGAAGAGAGGAGGAAGATCAGAGATTACCTCATCATGTGAGACGTGTTTTGGATGTCAAGACAGCCAGTGTGTCTGGGCCAGAGCAGGGCAGGGAGAGAAGGGGGAATATAAGGTCAGAGATGGGGTTGAAGCTGGATTATGAGGGCCTTGCCGGCCGTGGGAAAAACTTTGGATCTTATTCTAAGTGGGAGTAGAAGCCACGGGGAGGTTTTGAGCTGGAGCAAAACATGATCTGATTTTCAGTTTGTAAAAACCACCCTCTGGTTGCTGGGTGGAGGATGGGCTGTAGGAGAGCAAAGCCAGGAGCAGGGGGAACAATTTGGTGGCCACTGCAGCAAACCACAAGAAAGACAGGGTGGCCCGGACCAGCGTGGCAGTGCCGGGAACAGTGAGGAGTATCTGGGCTCAAGATATATTGTGTCTGCGGACCCCACAGGACTCGATGAAAGACTGGATATGGGGTAGGCGTGAGAGCAGACCAGAGAAGGGGATATTTCAGACAGTGCGAACACTGAGTCACTTCTGCTCTTTAGCCAGGACATCACAGTGTAGTGCCAGACAGCAGGAATCTTCTTCCAATGAAAGGACCACTGTGCCCAAGGCACTTTGCTTGCTTCTTTCCCTCCACCTCTTCTCAACACGTCCTGCGGGTTCAGCAGAGAGGAACATACCCTTGGTCTCAGTCTACCCAGGAGAAAAAGACTGTTGGCCCAAACATTAGGGAAACTGGAATTTGATTGGACCCAGTGCCTACCCCTGAGTGCTCACTGTCTGGTGGGGAGATAGGCCAATGGAGAAACAATGATGGTGTGAAATACTGGTGTGGAGAGACCACTGGGAGGCGGAGGAGCATCCAGGGAGAGGGGTGTGGATTTCACTGAGTTGTAAGATGGTGGTTGGGTGGTGCCTCAAGGATGGTGTCAGGGGGTGAGGGGATGTTCAGACATCAGTCTTAAGGCTCGTGGACATGTTCTCCAGTTACAGAAGAAGGCTATAAATTCCTGAGACAGGGAAGAGCAACAGCAAAAAGCCTAAGTCAGTGTGCAGCTTGGAGGGCTTGGGGGGTAGCTACACCATATGACCAGGTGGAAACACAGTGCTCATGTGGAGGGGTGGAGGGAGGGAGGCTGGAGAGGCCAGCGGAAGAGTTCCTGATGTCTGGCTAAGCTACTGGGTCAACATCCTGGTGGTAACTGAGGTTGGAACCTTAAGGATCTTAAGGAAGGTGGTTGCTTGGTTATATTTGACTTTTGAAAGTTCCCTTTTGCCAAAGAAGGGGCTTCACGTATGAAAGTCTACATCTTTCCTTGGGTGAACAAAAAGGAGCCACTCCTGGCCTCAGCTCAGCAGCCTTCCTGGGAAACTTCCATCTTACCTGACTCATCTCCACAGAAGATCATCTCAACTGTCCAGGAAGGGCCACTGAAGCCATGTCCACACCTACCTATCAGTGCGGTAAGTAAAAGTGCTTAGCTGCCTCTCTCTCAGGCAGTGGAGTCTGCAGAAGGGGCCTAAGTGGGGCGCAGGGGGGAATAGGAGCTTCTGAGGTGTAGCCCCTCGGTCTAGAATTTTAGACCCTTCTTTGGAAGAAGCTTCCCTGGTGGCTCAGATGGTAAAGAGTCTGCCTGCAACGCAGGAGACCTGAGTTCGATCCCTGGATTGGGAAGATCCCCTGGAGAAGGGAGAGGCTATCCACTCCAGTATTCCCCTGGAGAATTCCTTGGACAGAGGAGCCTGGTGGGTTACAGTCTATGGGGTCGCATAGAGTCAGACAGGACTAAGCGACTAACACTTTGGAAGCTATTGGGCTTTACTTCCTGTGTGTTCTATTCACCCTGTCAGTTTCTCTATCTGGGAAAATGAAAGAACAGTATGTAACTTCTTGGGGGTTTGGAGGATTTGGAAAAGCAGGTGAAGGTTGTCTCCTGTGGACTTCTGTCTGCACACAGGACTCCAGCACAGTAGCACAGGAGGGAAAGAGTGCAAACACGTGTGTGTCGTAGATAAACACAGTCCTTCTTCTTCTTCCTCTTTCCTCAGGGCTATAGATGTGCTCGTGGTCCAGGCTGACAGAGGTCTTAACCAAGAAAACAATGTCTATCACCTGGCTGAGATGTTTTCTCTTCTGTAAAACAGAGTGGTTCAGGCCACCTCTCCCAGGGTGATTTGAGAATAGTGCTCAATCCATGTTTGATACTCAAAATGAAAAAAAGAGGCAGTAAGTATTGGAGGCTTTTCAGATACATTGTTGTTGTTCTGTAGTTGCTAAGTTGTCTTCCACACTTTGTGACCCCGTGGACTGTAGCCCACCAGGTTCCTCTGTCCATGGATTTTCCTAGGCAAGAATACTGGAATGGATTGCCCTTTCCTTCTCCAGGGGATCTTCCTGACCTTGGGATTGAACCTACGTCTCCTGCATTGGCAGGCAGATTCTTTATCAACGAGCCACCAGGGAAACCCTTTCAGGTACATAGCACTCATCAAATTCCCCAGAGGCTGCAACAGCCTAGAACATAGGATTCAGAGCTACACTGTGTGGTTTCAAATTGTGTGTCCACTAGTTACTAGTGATGAGACCCGAGGTAAATCCCTATGGAGCTGTGATTTTCTCACCTGGTATGTGGGGATGGGACCCCACCTTATCAGGTTGCCCTCCCACTTGTGAAGGTAAAATAAGATCATGTATATAAAGTGACAGGCATGCAGTGAGGGCTCAGGTGTCCAGTAGGTGAGTCTCCTTTCTTTTACTTCCATTGCTTCTATTCCCTTACCGGCCACAAGTCCATCCTGGTGAAGAGATGACCTCCCCAGCCAAGCCAGGGACCCAAGGCTCCAAGTCCATGTGACACAGGTTCAAGGTCTTGACTTTTCAGTTTGCAAGGAGAGTCAAAGGTTTGCAGCTGCTGTTGGGCCATAGACCTGTGACGGTGGCACCACAGTGGGGGCAACTGCCTTTGGGCATTATGAGGTCATACTTTGGGGTACCCTCCTTTAATGTCTAAAGATCATTTCTGACTTAAAAAATATCCTCCAGTATAATCACAAAGAAATTAGATATCATGTTCTCAGATACATACAATCCTTTTTGATCCCCATCTCTTTTATATATTATTTTTTCATAGACACAAATAATGGAAATTCACCTTCCCCAGAAATGATAAGAGTCCTGTGGAGACAATAGTCTTTAGGGTCAAGTGTAGACAAGACCCCAGAAAGTCAAGTTCTGTGTTTTGGCTGCAGGAACACTCAGGAGTCCTTGTGGAGCCAGAAATGTGGCTGAGTTCAGGGAGAAACCGAGGCGTAAGACATTCATGCACCCAATCTTTCATTCATGCATTCAGGTAACTAATATTCACTGAGTACTTGCTGTGTGTTGAGCCCCCAGGGCAAAGCGTGTATCTGGAGGGAGATTATGATGTAGGAACCACTCTGGAAGGAGTATGATAGATGCAGTAACCAAGGCATTCTCTGGGCCAGCAGGCCTAGAGGATGATCCTAGTGATTCCGTGAAGAACCATCCCTGGAGATCTGATGGGGGCCAAGAACTCAGAAGTGGCTCAGCAGGATGGGCTGCGGATCCTCAGGAAGTCTTTGGACTGTCAGCTAAGGAAGGTGTTCCCTGCTGAGAGAACAGTGGGCACAAAGTCTTGCCAAGACACAGTGCCTTTGGGAAGCCTTTGAAAGATCTCAGGCAAAGGAGTTCAAGGGGGTTATGAGATGAATTGGGAGATTGGGATTGACACATATACACTATTGATGTTTTCGTTGTTCAGTTGTTCGGTCTTGTCTGAATATTTGTGACCCCATGGACTGCAGCAGGCCAGGCTTCCCTCTCCGTCACCAACTCCTAGAGTTTGCTCAAATTCATGACCATTGAGTTGGTGATGCCAGCCAACCATCTCATCCTCTGTTGTCCCCTTCTCCTCCTGCCTTCAATCTTTCCCAGCATTGAGGTCTTTTCCAATCAGTTGGCTCTTCATATCAGGTGGCCAAAGTATTGGAGCTTCAGCTTCAGCATCAGTCTTTCCAATGAATATGCAGGACTGATTTCCTTTAGAATTGACTGGTTTGATCTCCTCCAGCACCACAGTTCGAAAGCATCAATTCTTCTACGCTCTGCCATCTTAATGGTTGAACTCTCACATGCGTACATGACTACTGGAAAAATCAACACTATCGATACTACATATAAAATAGAGGGATTTCCCAGGTGGCGCTAGTGGTAAAGAACTCACCTGCCAATGCAGGTGATGTGAGAGATGAGGGTTCAATCTCTGGGTTGGGAAGATCCCTTGGAGAAGGGCATGGCAACTTGCTCCAGTACTCTTGCCTGGAGAATCCCATGGATAGAGGAGCTTGGTGGGCTCCGGTCCATAGGGTCGCAAAGAGTCGGACATGACTGAAGCAACTTAACATGCAGGATGCATAAAATAAATAACTAATGAGTACCTACTGTATAGCCCAGAGAACTCTACTCAGTACTCTGGGAAGACCTAAATGGTAAGGAACTTCCCTGGTGGCTCAGACGGTCAAGTGTCTGTCTACAATGAGGGAGACCTGGGTTCAACCCCTGAGTGGGGAAGATCTCCTGGAGAAGGAAATGGCAACCCACTCTAGTATTCTTGCCTGGAAAATCCGATGGATGGAGGAGCCTGGTAGGCTACAGTCCATGGGGTTGCGAACAGTCAGACATGACTGAGCGACTTCACCTCACTTCACTTCAAATGGTAAGGAAATCCCCAAAAGAGGGGATATATGTATATGTATAGCTGATTCACTCTGCTGTATAGCAGAAACTAACACAGCATTGTGAAGTGACTATATTCCAGTAAAAATTTAAAAAAATAAACAGGAGTCCTAGTCCTAGGACCAGTGAGAGAAGGCAGCCAGTCTATAGCCCAGAGAAACGACTGGAAGGAGAGAAAACTGGAGTCAGGGAAGCCTGCGATTGAGGTCAGGGAATCAGAAGTTGAGCCCTCACAAGGGTAATTGTTTCTAGAAAACTGGGTTTGCCTCTGGGCAGAAAGTGAAAGTGAAAGAAACTGAAAGTGAAAGTCGTGTTTGACTCTTTGCAGTCATGGAATTCTCCAGGCCAGAATACTGGAGTGGGTAGCCTTTCTCTTCTCCAGGGGATCTTCCCAACCCAGGGATTGAACCTAGGTCTCCCGCATTGTGGGCAGATTCTTTACCAGCTGAGCCACAAGGGAAGCCCAAGAATACTGGAGTGGGTACCCTATCCCTTCTCCAGCAGATCTTCCTGACCCAGGAACTGAACCAGGATCTCCTGCATTGTAGGCGGATTCTGTATCAATTGAGCTATCAGGGAAGCCTCTGGGCAGGTTTGGAGTTAAAAGACACAACCAACTACGTCAAGAGCAGAAGACTGAAGTATTTATCACTTTCAGCAAGTCAGGAGAACTCCAGGGATCTTTCCCAAAGCTATGTCTCCCTGAGAAATTGAGGAAGTTTTAATCTAAGGGTACATGCATATTCATGAAGGAGTTTGGGTGATGAGTAAAGGGCTTCTCTGGTGGCTCAGGAGGTAAAGAGTCTGACTGCAGTGCAGGAGAACCAGATTTGATCCCTGGGTCAGGAAGATCCCCTGGGGAAGGGAATGGCAACCCACTCCAGTATTCTTGCCTAGAGAATCCCATGGACAGAGGAGCCTGGCATTGCAACAGTCCATGGGGTTGCAAAGAGTCAGATAACACAGACTAACACACTTAAAGTCTACAGGGTTAGAAAATTTCAATGTCATCATGCTTTAGGTTCAGTGGATCTGAGTGTTGAGCACCTGGAGGATTTAAATTTTGTAAATTAGCTCAACAAAGTGCTTCAAGCTATTCTTTACCATTGAAAAGGAACTGGGAGTTTTTACAACTGATTTGCTATCTTTGTTATTGTTACCTCTTTTGCCTGATAACAGTTCATTGTTTTGTTCCCTTAAGATCATTATGACTAAAACCTGTTCAAGGACAAGTCTTGTGGCCAGGCCTAGATCACAAGATGACTTAGGCCAAAAATGGCTTCTCTTAGGTCAAGAAAGCCAGGCCTGGTTCTTCTCCAGGGATCTCCTACCTTATCTGCTTACATAATAACTGTAATCGTTTTTGTATAATTTGCTCTTTGCAGCCAAGAGTTTAATTTTGAATAACTGATTGAATTTTCACACCAACTTTATAATACAAGGATTACTTACTCAAGGTCACACAGCTAGTATATGGCAGATCTGAGTCTCAGATACCAGTGAACTTGATACCTAAAACCTTGTTTGAAAGTCTGGGGGTTTGAAAGTCCTGGTGGCTCAAACAATAAAGAATCTGCCTGCAATGCAGGAGATGTGGGTTTGATCCTTGGGTTGGGAAGATCCCCTAGAGGAGGGCATGACAACTCATTCCAGTATGCTTGCCTGGAGAATCCCATGGACAGAGGAGCCTGGGGGGCTACAGTCCATGGGGTCACAAAGATTTGGACACAACTGAGCAACTAACACTTAAATAGAGTCTAAACCCTCAGAGAATCTGCATAGACAGGAGGATTAGAGACAGGCAGAGAGGGTCATCCATGACCCCTGGCCCTGGAGTTGCCCCCTCCCCTGCCCACCAAGGTCAACCCAGGCCAGTAATTGAGTTCCTGCAGCCCTGTGTCTCCCAGGCTTCCTGCAAAGAGTCATACTGCTCCATAGCAGTTTATCTGCTTCCAGAAGGCTCTGCTCCCTGATCATGCTCTCCAGTTCCATACCAATGCCTGCTGTCTTCTCCTGCTGCAAGCTCACCCTCTCATCCCTGATGCCCGCATGGATGCCCCGCCTTGCCTAAGCCCTGTGTTCCTTTGCTCCTTCCCTCCCCTCCCCCCGCCCACCAGTCTCTCCTACGGCTCCTCAAGCTGCTAAATTTCACACACTTCGAAAACTGTCTGTGTTTCTCCTTTGCTTAAGCTTATCGTGCTCCGTAAAATCTGAAAAGGAGTCACTGGAACTGAATGCTGTGTTGGCTGTTAATAACAAAGATCAGCCCCTGTGGTGGGTCTGCCTTTGCAAGCTCTACACTTCCGAGAGTGGGGAAGGATACAGGTGAGCTGCGGCCACGTTCAAGGAGCCTGTAGGCGGAAGCGGTCCAGAGGAGGGCCTCTGAACCCGGAGCGTGCCGGGCCCAGGACCCGAGGGAGGCCTCCGGAACTGCGCTGAATTCCCGAAGTGTGGCCTCGCCTGCTGCCGTGACTCGGGGACACCACCAGTATTCACTAGGGCAACTCTTAGACTGTGCATATACTGGGTACCATCTTTCGTGCATCGCAGATCTCAGCTCCTTCCAAACACTCAGCAACTCTGTGAGGATGGTACTATCACTAGCCCCATTTCACAGACGGGGAAACTGAGGCACATACCAGTGAAATAACTTGTCCTACTTCACACAGGTAAAAAGAAGTAGAACAGGAGTTGAAACCCAAAACCTCAAGCTGGAATCTATGCCCCAGACCTCCACTCCAGGCTGCTGCGCAGTGTTTCTCCTCCTCCAGGGAGCCCTTTCCAGGCCAGTGGCTTCATGACTGGTGCCCAAACTTCCCTCCCCTTGCTCGTATAGCCGGGATCCCCAAGCCCGTTGGTGTCATTGGTTCTTTCACTTGATGGAAATGATGGTGAGTTCCGATTGGACTATGCATTTATCCTTAGTCCAATTGGAACTCAACAGTATTGAGTTGGGTGGCATCATGGACTCAATGGACATGAGTTTGACCAAACTCTGGGAGATAGTGAAGGACAGGGAAGCTTGGTGTGCTGCTGTCCACGGGGTCACAAAGAGTCGGATAGGACTTACCAACTGAACAACAACAACTGTCTGTCCCAATGAGCTTTGGGACCTTGAACAAGTTAACTTTGTCTCCAGAAGCCTTGTTTTTTCCACCTGTACCACAGGAATATCTCTATTGGTCTTGCAGGGGTGTTGTGGGAATTAAGTAAAGTTCGAATGTTTTGACTTTTAATGTAATGAGGACTTGTATGGATGCCTGACGAATGCCAGGTCCTATCTTAGCCCTTTATAGACACCAAGACCACCCACCCCCCACCTTCTCACAGCACTTAGTGGCGCCCCAGGCACTAAGTCAGCCCTTTCATCATATTGGGTGGTGGGGGTATGTCTTTCTAGCTCCTTCAATGGCCTTTGCCAGATTTGAAAAGCCCAGAGATTTGTTTTTTGGCCCCTAGCATGATTCTAGTTAATACTTTCAAGGCAGGATCATTTAAAGTGTTAATTTATTTTTATAACCTTGGATTTTCCTCCTTTCCTTTCTCTTTCACTTTCCCCCATTCAAGTCAGTAGAAAGTCGTGCTTCTTTATCTCAGAGCTTTATAGCTGGAGGTGCATGGCTAACCTCGGTGTTGAAACCAGATTCTTTCAGGGTTTAGGTAGATGGGGCAAAACATAGAGGAAATAGGCTGCATGGAAATATGATTAGTGGTGGAGGAGTCATACAGAGTGAAGAGGGCTTAGTCATTCAGAAGGAATCAGCTACCACTCTGGCCCAAGAGATGCCAGATCTTTTCACTTTTCTAAAGAATTGAGATGATTCTCAATTGATTCAGTTTAGTTTTTAAGACAGGTGCCAGCGTACACTCTGCTGGATAAAACCCATCCTGACAGTTGAAAGCAGACCTCTGATGTAGCAATGGGGTCCAGGCTTTGGGGAGAGGATTCTCCCAGATGAAAGAGACATTCACCCAGGCTGTAGCTGAGAGGGATGTGTCTGTGGAGTCCTTGAGGAGAATCCCTGAAGTACCAAAAGAGCAGAGCAAGAACTCAGAGGGAATAATTTTGTGGTTCACCCAGGAGGCTAGTGGAGCTTCCCTTATAGCTCAATTGGTAAAGAATCTGCCTGTAATGCAGGAGACCTGGGTTCGATTCCTGGGTTGGGAAGATCCTCTGGAGAAGGAAATGGCAGCCCACTCCAGTATTCTTGCCTGGAGAATCCCATGGATAAAGTAGCCTGGCGGGCTACAGTCCATGGGGGTCACACGACTTAGTGACTAAACCACCACAGGTGGCTGGTAGTACATGTGAGGCTCCCCCAGTCAGACAGCCTGATGTCACATGGCAAGGGGTTAGACCTGTGGGATCATGGCGGCTGGACGATGAAGGTTGGTTTCAGGAGGGAATACTCTGGACAAGCCATTTATAACCACACAAGGACCTCCATAATGCTTGGGTACCAAGTGATGCCCCAGAGTCACTGATGCAGGTTCAAGAAATGGAGTGATGGGGTTGAATTTCTTTCATCCTGATAGGAGAGAGCTCAGGATCAAAACTAACCTGATTTGTGTATAGTATTGTGCTCTTTCTCTCCCATCTGAGTTTGTGACCTGAGATTCATATACTTCTGTTTAGGGGAGAGTTAGAGCATCGTTCTTACTTCCTCTGGAGGTGGTGGGGGACTTCTGCATAATCTCTAACAGAGCCATCTCCCCCCATGACCTTCTAGTGGGAGGATTTATCTGTTCCCATTGAGTGCTGGAGATCTCCGGAGACTCCCGGGGTCCTTGAGCCATTCACTCAAGATTGCCCTCTGTGCCCTCCAGCCAGTGGCCCCTCCCTGCCTCCTTCTTGGTTCTTCTCCCTAGTTCTCTTTCAAGATGCTTTTTCAGAGTCTTCTGTCAAACGAAGTTATTCTTGAGGTTATTCTGAAAATGTCTCAGAATGGAGGATCCATGATAGTGGACTCCACTTTATGCAGAATTGGTAAGTCATATCTCTTGTTCTCTTTGCTCAATTCAGCTAATATTTGCAGAATGTCAAGCAGGGCCCAGCACAATGCTGAGGGCTGAGGATGCTGGCATGGGTAGGCATGGTGTCTGCCCTTACAGGGTTCACAGCCTAGTGAGGAGATAGAAGCATAGACAGATAGCTGTACTACATCACGGTGATGGGAGGTGGGGGTGTGAGTGACGGTGGGAAGGGCAGGAGAGGAGAGTGTGTGATCACTTCAGGTAACCCAGCTTGTACTCTGTGAGGCCAGGGTGTGAACCCAGGTTCCCAATCCCAAATCCAGTGTCCTGTCTACTCCTGGGGAGGCACAGTGTTCGCGAAATGTGGAGTTCCCATTTTCTGGTTCTTGCAAGTGATGTCGAGGCTGGTGTTTTAAGCATTCTCCCCTTCTACAAACCTGCCTATTCCCCCTTCTGTCACACGAGTAGTATCTTTTCGGCCATGCTTTTGGTCTCCAGAAGAGCACTGCACCCCCTTTGTCTTCCATGCTATGGTTGAGCACACTCTGGATCCCAAAGCCCACCAGCATTTTCCCACTGGAAAGCTAGCATTCCATCAGTGCTGGGGATGTACCATGGTAGTGCCCTGATGGGGCTTCGATTGATTCTTCAGGTTGGACAGCTCTGGAAGCCCCTGTAAAGCTGAGTGTCATGGACAGATGGCAACTTCTGACTCACAGCATCTGTTGGCATCAGTGTCAGGGAGACCACAGCCAATCGATTCTCAGAGCCTCTCAGTTGGACAATGCCTGGCCACTGCTGGAAACCAGACCAGAGTTGTTGGCAGTGCCAGGCATTTTTCAAGGAAACACAAGCAATTTCAGCTAATCTGTAGGCAGGATCTTCATCCTGAGCTCCCGGATTTCCCTGAAGAACTGTGTGCGGTTGCCAAATGATAATGAAAAAAAAAACAACACACCAAGTTTAAGGTTTCCTTTGAGAACTGGATATATGGTGGGAATTGGAGTGCTCCCATGAGAGCATGAAAGAAAAGAGGGACAATGTGATTCAAAAGCAAGGATACAGGATTTGGAGTCAGCAAACCTGGATTTATTTACCATCTTTGACTCTTACTAGCTGTGTGGCTTTGGACAAGTTGCTTGCCCTCTCTGAGCCTCAAGAGGCTGTGTTGCAAAATGGAGATACAACTGCCTATCTTCTAAGACTATGTGTGAAGGATTTAGCACAGTTCTTGGAATATCATGGGATTCTTTTTTATTTTTTTATCACAGGATTCTAGTCTGTATTCCTTTCTCTTCCTCTTCTGCTTTGGAGCCCTGCTTGCTGAAAGATTGAGATCTAAAAACAAGACTAAAAGGCTCCTTTCTATGGGATTTTTCAATGCAAGTTTCCCCATGGCCCATTTTCATGGGTAATTGACACTATGTTACCACATCCATATTCTTCTCACTCTGTCATGGTACAAGTTGACCTCTGTCTCCTTGGATCTCTGGCAAAAGAGGTGCTAGTTCACCCTGGGGAGCCTCAAATCTCAGCACTGACTCATATCTTTATGATGGACACAAACTGATTAAATGCTTAGACAGTTGCTTCTCTGCTGGGGTCTTTCTGATATTTACATAGTATTTTCAAGGAAATTATCTAGGCCAGTCCTGTCTTCTCCCAGCAATTCTCTTGCTGGTAATTCAGAATTATCATCTTCAGTTCACCTTTCCCTGTTGATGGATGGATTGATTCATTCATTCCTTCGCTTTCTCACCCATTCCCATATTCGTGCTCTAGATGACAGTCATATGCTAGCACTGGAAGTACGGTGATGTTCAACCCTGCCTTCTAGGAGCCAGATCTAGAAGAGAAGGCAGGGTGGCCGATGAGCCCACCTGAGCGTTGTGAGTGCCAAAGCAGAGAAGGGGCATCACAGGCTGAGGGTGAGGGGAGGGGTCCTGTGACAGGTGATGTCTGAGCTGAGCCAAAGTTGGCAAGTAGGAATCAAGTTGACCTGCATTTATTTCCTTTTTTGTCCTCAGGGAGGACTGTTACCCCCTGAGCAGGATGTTCGACTCTTCTGTTACCTGGCTTCTGTTGCATAGAGTGCTTTTCTGTATGACTAACCATATCCTGCTCACCTCCAAGCCTGAACTCAGTCTACCCACCATGAAACCTTCTCAGATTCCTCGAGTCAGAACACAGTGCTCTTCCCTCTGCTTTATGTGGACCATCCTATTGAGCATGGGGGTGGCTGTGCCTTGGATCATCATTCTGGCTATGCTTATCTTTTTAACTAGACTGTGAATCTTATTGGGGGCTTCTCAGGTGGTGCTAGTGGTAAAGAACCCGCCTGCCAACGCAGGTTAGACGTAAGACATGCTGGTTCGATCCCTAGGTCGGGAAGATCCCCTGGAGAAGGGAATGGCAATCCACTCCAGTACTCTTGCCTGGAGAAATCCATGGACAGAGGAGCCTGGTGAGCTATAGTCAATAGGTCGAAAAGATTCAGACAGAATTGAGCGACTAACACACACCCACATGCACAATTAAATTATTTGTCATGTTTATCACATTTAATCCTCATACTATCTTTAGATGTAGTTACAGTTATTATCATGCCCATTTTACATGTGGGGCAGCTGAGGCCGAGAGGTTAGTTAAGTCACTTGTTCAAAGCCCCATGTTATTGTTGTTCAGTCTCAGTCGTGTCTGACTCTTTGCAACCCCGTGGACTGCAGTATGTCGGTCTCCCTTGACCTTCACCATCTCTCGGAGTTTGCTCAAACTCGTGTCCATCGAGTCAATGATGACATCCAACCATCTTGTCCTCTGTCACTCCTTCTCCTCCTGCCTTCAATCTTTCCCAGCATCTGGGCCTTTTCCAATGAGTTGGCACTCTGTATCAGGTGGCCAAAGTATTGGAGCTTCAGCTTCAGCATCAGTCCTTCAAAGTCCCATAACAAGTAAATTTTAGAGCTGAGGTTTGAATGGATGCAATCTGGCTCCTGAGTCAGCGCTCTTAATGGCAGCAGTGGACTGTCAAGGGTTAACTCCTGCCTTGTGCCAGAAGAACTAGCAGAGTTTCTACGCATCCCATCACAGCCTTGGCAAAGGTTCCCATACCCTTTTGTTGACGGAGCTCTCCTAAAAGACAGTCATTTTCAACAGAGATGTGCATGAAAAGGTTCAGTTTATTTGGGTAGAGTCAAGGAATTTCCAACCCTTATTGACAACTGAATTGTGGCTTGCAAGAGCCCCACCTTCACTCAGGAGAAAGCTTGTGAACGAATGGTCTTCCTCTTCTTCGCCAGCATTTTGCAATGTCGGTAGGGCCAGGCGTTAGCATAGAGATTCCATTTGTTGTGCATATTTCTGGATACGCACAATTCTGACATCTGTAACCTTGCAGCCAAGGTTTGTACCAGCGTGGTAATCTGTTTCAGTGCTGCCAAATAGTTCTTTTGAAAAACATATTGGCTGCTAACCCATTTTTTGCTGTTGTGTTCTGGACAAGTGTTTCCCAAAACTATTTCCTAACAGCACTGAGGGGTTAGGAGAGGAGAGGAAGTAAATTAGAACAGGACTGTAGAATTTATTGCGGAGGAAAAACACAAAATAAACCCACTGCCACCTCTAAAAAGGCTGAACTGTGGCTCTGGGTTCTTCATAATTTGAAACCAGAGTTTCTGAGCTGGTGCTCTTTCTCTGGCAAAGGTGATTTTTGTTTTTCTTTAGATAAGGGGAATTCTCTTCACCTCGTTGGAAGTTTTGGCCAACAGTTGTGACTTCAAGGAGATGAAGAACACATAGTAGATGGTTTAGAAATACCGATCATAGAAGAAGCCAGATGCGAAGGTGGAGAGGACTGCTGGGTCCTGGGGAGGAGCTGCATGGTGACTGGCTCTCTGCCTACATGTCTAGCTCAGCTCTGATGATGAAATTCACTTCTCATATGATCTTGAGTTAAATTAACTGCTCAGAGGCCACCAGAAGCTGAGCTCCTAAAATCCCAGTTACTGTCCCTGACACATTCCAGCACCTAGGGATTGAGTTTGGGAGCTGGGTCAGTGTTCTCAAGCTTCTACTGCTCTCCCACAAGATTGTGTTCCTGCTGTGTTTTGCTTTAGAATATACACTACAAGTATTAAAAAGAAATTTAGAATATGAAAGTGAAAGTTGCTCAGTCATGTCTGACTCTTTGCAACCCCGTGGACTGTCACCTACCATACCAGCTCCTCTCTCCATGGAATTCTCCAGGAAATAATACTGGTGGGTTACCATTTCCTTCTCCAGGGGATCGTCCCGACCCAGGGATCAAACCTGGGTCTTCTGCATTGGAGGCAGATTCTTTACTGTTTGAGCCACCAGGGAAGCCCATTTAGAATATACATATTTAAAATCTATATTTTTAGACTATGTCTATTTAGGGCATATATGATACATTAAAGTTTTACCTTACTTATATAATGTGTACATATATATGTATTTATACATGTATATGTACACATATATGTGTATATATATATACACATGCATACACACACATATCTATGTATATGAACCATCTTCTCTTTATATATCTATAAGTATGTATATAACACACACACACTTAACTGTTTGGGAAGGAAGCATTCTATATGTGAAATTCTATATAAGCTAAGCTAAGTCGCTTCAGTCGTGTCCAACTCTGCGCGACCCTATAGACGACAGCCCACCAGGCTCCGCCATCCCTAGGATTCTCCAGGCAAGAATACTGGAGTGGGTTGCCATTTCCTTCTCCAGTGCATGAAAGGGAAAAGTTAAAGTGAAGTCGCTCGGTCATGTCCGACTCTTAGCGATCCCATGGACTATGGCCTATGCACATAAATTAACTTTTAATTTTATGAATAAAGTGCCTCTTTAAATCATTATGTATAAAACGGTTCTTTAAATCATTTTAATTATATATATATTTATATATATATATGCATGCATGCCCATTCAAATTCAATGCAAAAGAGTAATTCATATATGTATATGTATATATGTGTTGTATATGTCCCTTCTTTTCAAGCAGTTACTTGTATACACACACACACACACACACACACATCTAGCCCACCTTACATAACTGGTTCCTTCTTTCCCCAGCTCCTCAGCAGTCAGTGGGCTCCCCCACCCTGGCTGTGAGTTTCAGGAGGCTGGTGTCACCCAGGAGAGGCAGAAGAATTTCACAGCCCTTTGCAAAATCTCTCACTTGCTTTGCACTTGGGTGACATGAGAAGTGTTTTCTCTCTACCAGCTCCTTGCTTTCCAGACTCTTTGACCCCCACATAATCACCACCTTGTTTTCCTTTACAATTTTTCATCAGAGTTTTTTAAACTTATTATTATTAAATGAAAATTTTAATGTGTAGTTCAAGGGAAATGCAGCCCGTATGTTTCAGATTCATTTACAGTTAAATCATCAGAAGTTGTTTTGCAATCACAGTCTGGCAGCCAGGGGACCTTGGAGGCTTCTTTCGGCCCTTTGACTTGGAGTCAACATGTGCTGTGCTGTCTGGTGCAGAGCGCTCTGGACCGCCCAGCAGGCAAGCAACAGTCTGCACAGCAGTCAGTGGCAGTTGGTAGGTGTGGATAGGGAACTGGGTCCAGGGACCAGCCTCACTTCTTTGCTCTAGTACCTGCTTTCCTAAGATGGACTCTGTCTTGTCATCCTGTGCTCAGATTCTCCATCTGTAAACCAGAGTGTCACCCACACTTACTCATTTCTTTGTGCTTCATCCCTCTTATCCTTAAAATGGAGATAGTAACATTGAATAGTACCAACTTCCCAGTGACTGAGAAGAATGTGTGAGCCCCTAGGGAGAGTGCTCAGCATTTGGTCTGGTAAGAGTTATCATTTGCATTATTGCCACTGGGTAGAAAGTTGCCAACATGGAGGACATCTTCTAGGTGCTGGATGCCATACCAACTGCCCTCATAGGGCTAACTTAGCCCTCATGATGCTCTCCCTGCCATGTGCCAGCTCTCTCTCTCTTACCTGGCTGAGTCTCTCTCATTCTGTACAATCTTTTTTCTCTAGACTTCCCCTCACAGGCTGCAAGTCACAGAGGGCTGCTCCAACCTCCTCTTTTCTTACTCCACTCCTTCTGGGCAGAAGCATCTTTCTCTATGGATTTAGCAACTTCTAAGCTGGATTTCCATTCTTGACTTCTGTCCTGAGGTTTATGCTGCTATATCTATATTCATGAAGAGGGCATGGCAACCCACTCCAATAGTCTTGCCTGGAGAATCCCGTGAACAGAGGAGCCTGGCGGGCTGCAGTCCATAGGGTCGCACAGAGCCAGACATAACTGAAGTGACTTAGCAGGCACGCACATCCGTATTCACTTGGATGTTGCCCAGAGACTTCTAACGCAGTGAATCCACACTGAAGTCCATTACCTCCCTCGTCCTCTCCACCTTCCCAGGCTCTCATGCTCAGTCCCTCCGGCTCTGGTCCTTGTCTTAGTTAAGGGCTCCACCGGTCACCTAAGTCAGGACACTCATCTTGATGATGCCCCTTTCCAACCACCCAATCCAGTAAATGGCCAAGTCCTGTTGATTTGGTTCATTCTATACGTTTCAGATTTGCCTCTTCCTCCCTGACCTCCTGCACTGGTCTAGATCCTCAGCAATTCTTTCTGTGGCAGCTGTAGCCGCTCTCTTGTTTCCTGGCTCCTGGCACTGCCCCTTGGGGTTCCTGAGACCAGGTTAGACACATGTCACTCCTCTGGCTGCAAAGTGTCTGAAGAATTACGGCCAAAATCCTACATTTGTCATTCAATACCTACCCCTTCTATTCCTATGCTGTATCCCCTCCTCATCCTTCATCTCATCCTCTACCATCAAATACGGTTTTCTGGATTTTCTACTCCATAACAGCCTGGGATCTTCTGAGTGGGGCTTGGGACCACTTTCTGAATGACGTTGCTGGGGTAACATTCCAAACAGATCTGCTGTTTAGTAAATTCTGGGCTTGGAGTAGACATAGATAAAAGGAGTAAGGGGCCCCACTGGGCTCTTCCCAGCATTCCAGGCACATCTCTGCTGAGCAGAGCACTGCAGATCCGCAAACCCAGCCTCCATGGGGAAGCTCTTATGTGGTTATCACTGGCCACTCTAGTTCAGGGAGGCATGGGACACTTTCAGGGTGGGGACATTTCAGGACGTCACTGAGGGACAGGCAGCTAGCTCTGAGCACCTGAGGCAGACCTTTTGACCTGTTCTTCCCTCTCCCGGAAGGATCAGAGCAGAAGAGAAGTGTCGCTGAACCTCAGCCAGGTTGCAGGTGGCCTGAGGGGAAACACGAGGATTTATGGCTGGAGGCCAACCAGCCGAGGTGAGCGCCAGCTTTCTGCTCTCGATGTCACCCTGGACCACACCAAGAGCAAAGGCACTGACTGGGGCCGGGTGCCTTCAGGGGCTTCCCAGGTGGTGCTAGTGGTAAAGAACCCACCCGCCAATGCAGGAGACGTAAGAGATACAGGTTCGATCCCTGGATTGGGAGGATCCCCTGGAGGAGGGCACGGCAACCCATTCTAGTGTCCTTGCCTGGAGAATCCCCATGGACAGAGGAGCCTGGTGGGCTACAGCCCATGGGGTCGCAAAGAGTCGGACACAATTGAAGTGACAGCACACGCACGTACACAGGTGCCTTCAAAGAGCCTAGCTCCACAGCAGTGACACCAACCCTAACCAGAACCCAGATTGTTGTCCTAGGAGGTGGTGGTCCATGTCATCTGCTTCAGAATCTAGAACAAAATAGGTAAGGGGCTTTGAGTGCTAGAAAGCTCCTCTGCAAGTTTTTAATCTAGAAGACACACCCACAAAAGTCATATGTGTTAGTGGACCAAGGAAAACCATGCTTGGTAGAAAGGAAGGTCCTGGGGGAAAGCAATCTGAATGTCTTTCCCATCTCTGTTGACAATCCCTGGTTGCTCTGGCCACTGATTCAGCATTTCCTCTAGAATCCTGCTACACAAATATTTCTGAGTGTAAACCAAGTTAAACTGATATTGGCATAAGCTGCTGAGGGATTCCAGAGAGGGAGGGATGAACTTGGTCAGGGTTGGAGGCAGGAGATTGGAGAAGGAAAGGATATTTACATGGGGTTTCAAAGCATGAATAGGAGTTTTCTGAAGAAGAGAAGAGAGAAAAGTATTCACTGTAAAGACAATAACGGGCAAAATCACGTTTAAAAGCTAGTAAGTAGGTCCAGCCTGACTGGGAATTAGGGAGAAAGGGGGGGCGGGGATGAGTCCCCAGAGGTTGAAGAGCTGAAAGTTTTGGAGACTGTGAGCCTGGTTACTCTCCTTACAGTGAAGAGGGGTGTGAGTCGGGTGGAGTAACTTTTTCTGCAGCAGGTTAAAGGTGGCTTGAACCTTGCTCTTTTCCCTCTTGACCCTGTTTCTTTCATTTTCTATCTTCCAATCTCTCTGACAGTGACTTCAAGCTGGACTCGGCTAAGTGAACATTCAGAAACCATTCTGAGAAAACAAAAACCAAAAACAAATGAAACAGAAACCCAAGGATTTCACTACTCGAAGCATGGAGGGAAGGGACAGGCCCAGGCAAGAACCCAGCTCTCGCAGGGCTGGGTGGGACCTGCGGCTGACCGGAGCTGTCTGGGCTCCCCTGCGCTTTGCTTTTCATTTTGGGGGGAGGCGGGTGTGTGGGAGGAGGGAAGGAATCTCCGAGAAAATATTTGTCACGAAAAGGAAATCTTGGCTGGCCCCAGAAATCACAGATAATTAAGAGATATGATTTATCATTGGTGATGCTTCCCAGGCTCGGCCAGCGAGTGAGTAAGTGTTTTTCTGGCTGCTTGGGACGGCTCTGCCCCACGTCAGAGCCCTGGCACTGCTCTGCGGCCACAGGGACACCAGCAGTGCCTGGGCAGAGGCTCTGGGTCTGCCAGTGACTGCTCCCCGGGTGGCCAGCCTAGCTGGGGCAGATGGACAGAACACCAGCTTCCGATCAGGACAGACCTGGGGTGATTCCAGCCTTGGACAGAGCACCTGAAACACACTCAGCTTCTCTGGGCCTTGGCTTCCCCATTTGTAGAATGAACACAGAGGTTCTTGCCCCCTGGGGACATTCAACAATGTCCACAGACATTTTTTGGTTGGCACAAAGGAGGGAGGCAGGGCACTCCAGGCAACTGATGGGGAGAGGCCAAGGGCGGGGCATGGTGCTGACCCCTCTTTAATGCCCACGACAGCGCCCCCACAACCAAGAACGATGTGGCCCGAAGGTCGTGAGTGCTGATGCTGAGAAAGCTGAGTCAAAGTCATTGCCCAGAGCTCAGAGTTGGCAAAAAGATGGTCACATGTCCGTGCTGCCTAATCCAGAGCGGGCCAGAACTCTGGTTAAACAGCAGTTTAAGAAGTGGTAAGTCAGAAAGAGAAAGACGAATATCATATGATAGTGCCTATATGTGGAACCTTAGAAAACGATACACATGAACTTATTTACAAAATAGAATCGGACTCACAGAGATCAAACTTATGGTCACCAGGGGGCCAGGGTGAGGGGAGGGATACGTGGGGAGTTTGAGAGTGACAAGGATACACTGTGACGTTTAGAGTAGATGACCAAGAAGGACCAACTGTAGAGGGAACTCTGTGTGATGTTCTGGAATGACCTAGCTGGGGAAAGAATTTGAAAAAGAAAAGATACATGTATATGTAGAAGTGAATCACTTTGCTGTGTGCCGGAAACTAACACAATATTGTTGATCAACTATGATCCAATATAAAAAAAAGCAGTGGTAACTCAAGTCATGTCACTTGGAGGGAAGGCCATGGGCCAGCAGCCTGGGGTAGTTCTGGAGGAGAGACTTGCCAACCGGGAAGAAAAGAAGGCCGACCAGGGCCTTCCCTCTCCAAAACCCCTCCCTCCCTCCCTTTCTCCCTTCTTCCCTCTCTCCCTTCCTGCCTCAGTTGCGGAACACACGGGAGGAGCCAGGACCGTAAGCTGCAGATCGCGACAGAACAAGAAGCTCCCTGTCCACACAGGGCTTTCATTCTAGTAATTTTCCCACAGGTGAAGACACCATGCTGCATCAAATGGTTAACAAGGTCTATAAAGAAGAAGAACCCCTTGATTGGAAATTTTGGCTCTGTGTTCTGCTGCTCTGTGTCCTGAAAATGACTTGGAGAGGCTCCTGATCTATCTCTCTACTGCTCAGATTCCTTGGATCCCCTCATCCTTTCAGAGAAAGCAGATCATGGTGGCAGAAAGTGTTGAAAGTGTTAGTCGCTCAGTCCTGTCCGACTCTGCGACTCCATGGACTGTAGCCCGCCAGGCTCCTCCGTCCATGGGGATTCTCCAGGCAAGAATACTGGAGTGGGTTGCCATGCCCTCCTGCAGGGGATCTTCCCATCCCAGGGATCGAACCTGGGTCTCCTGCATTGCAGGCAGATGTTTGTTTTTTTTTTTTTTTTTTACTATCTGAGCCACCAGGGAAGCCCCACTGTGGCAGAGTTCCTTGTATTTTGCAGCTGCTCTTTTCGTAAGAAGCACTTTTCCCAAATACAACAGTAAAACAGACAAACCAACCAACAAAATCTCTGTTAAATGGTAACCAGTTCCTATAAAGAAGAAGAAAGCATGGTCAAGGGCCTCAATGGGGTGGGGGGCTGTGTGTGAACCCTGACCCTAATGGCAGGAGGTGAGGGCTGGCCTCTTTGATAAGGTGGCTTTAAGCAGAGAACTGGAGGGAACGCGAGGGCGGCAGGCGTCCAGCAGAGTCCGAGTCCTCCTCTGATCTGAACGCCTCTCCGGGTCCCAGGGCGGCTGACAGCCCTTCTCAGATGACCCAGCTGAAGTTGGCTGGGGTGAGGGTCCCCGGCCGGCTCCTTAGGTCGGAGCCTCGCCGGGAGGTCAAGGAGATCAGCTCTGCCCATGGGCCCGCCCTGAGGCTGGCCACGAGGGTGTTTGCAGAAGGAAGGGTGGGGGATTTTAGCTGATTAGGGCCCATGTGCTCAGGCGCTGGCTTGAAGGGAACCTGGCTGGGTGCCCAGGGGGGTGAGCTGTTGGCTCTCAGTCTCCTTGGAGCGGGGATGGGGCTATTTGTACTCCACCCCCAGGCCCTGGCAGCCGACCCAGGGCCGCCTGCCACAGCAGAGGCAGGGCCAGCTTCCAGCTCCAGGAGGAGTGTGTCTGGAAGTGGGCCTTTGCCATGGTGGATGGAGGAGAACATTAGGGGAAAAAAAAAGATGCCACCTTTTGACTACTTTTTATACAGGTTCCCAAGCCTTTGAAAAATCTTTTTTAACAACTGTACCTCTTCTAATGCCTATGAGAGATTTTTAGGAAGAATTGCCCTGGTTGTATGTTTGCAGGTGGAGGAGGTACAGAGGCTTGGAGGGAGAGAGATGGGGTGGTTAAGTTTATCTCTATCTCATCCACATTTGCTTGCCTTTAGCAAGTCTTTGCTGCATATCTCCTGCACCACTGGGACTGATGAGATGACGGAACTGTGAATGCAGAAGGGACCACAGCTGTCTGGTCCACAGTGATGGCCTGAATGCCCAGCAGAGAGCTCCCAACACAGCAGGAGTGCCATGAACACTCAGGGTTTATGGGCCATCTGGGGAGAAAAGGCAAATGACAGGTGACCATCCTTTGTGATCATCTAGGTTGGGAGTTACCATTATAAGTATGGTGAGAGTTTGGAGAAGAGGCCTCAAGAAGGGGAGACGCAGGCTTGGGCAGGTGGGAGGCATGGAGGCAAGTCTAGGAAGCACAGAAGGTGGTATTTCCTAGTGCCACTGCACACTCCTCCTGAGGCTGGATGAATACATCATGCTGTACCAAATAGTAAACAATTTCTATAAAGAAATAGAATTTCTTGATCAGAAATTTTAGCTCTGCATTTTATTGCTCCGTGTCCTGAATATGACTTGGTGAGGCTCCTGATTTGTCCCTCTCCTGCTTTGATTTCTTGGATCCTGCTCATCCTTTCTGAAAAACCAAGTCATTGTGGCAGAGGTCTCTGAGTTTTGCAGTTGCCCTGTTGTAAGAAGGACTTTCCCCACATAAAACTGTAAAATAAGCAAAAAAATGTTACATTGAATGGATATAAATTCAACTCTAAAACCTTGAGGGCAGAACTTTTCTGGTGGTCTAGTGGTTAAGAATCTGCCCGCCAAAGCAGGGGACACAAGTTTGATTCCTTTCCAGGAAGATTTCACATGCCAAGGGGCAACTTAGGCCATGTACCACAACTACTGAGCCCTCACCCTATAGCCCGTGTTCTGCAACAAGAGAAGCCACCACAAGGAGAAGTCTGCACAGTGCAACTAGAGGAAGCCCGCATGTAGCAACAAAGACACAGTACAGCCAAAACTAAATGAAGTTATTTAAAAAAAAAAACAACCTTCAGGGCAAAGCTATCCCCAAATGCCAAGGAGAGGGGACAATGGGGAGCCATGGAAGGTTTTGAAGCTGGAGTGAGCGAAGATGGGAGGACTACTCCTGGCTCCATCTGTCCATACCTTTGCTCAGAACTTTCTTTTTGCTTAGGGACCCACCCATTTCCACTCAGCCAATTCATGGATCAGGCAGTGCGTGTCAGGGGTGGAATCTTAAAGGCCCACCCTCAGCAACTTCCTCTCCATTTGCTTCTTCACCACCCTTGAGGTCAGTTCCATCACATCTGCTTGAGTACCTCCAGTGACGGGGGGCTCTCTACCACCCACACTGTGGTTCAGAGAATGCAAAATGGTGACCTGTGGGCCATATTTTTCTTTAAGACAGGCTTTGTTTAGATTGCCAAGGGTTTAGACTTTTCTAAAATTAATCCCCAACATTTAAATATTGGATTTACACCCAGGAGTAGAGATTACATCTGGCTTATCTTGAAGTGAGAAGATCTGATCACGGTAGTCACATTCTCAAATGCTAGAGCGTGAACTCTCCAGCTCTCTCCAGACTCCACCACTTCTGATGACACCCACCACACTTCTCATTTTTGTAATCCGAGCCTCAGTTTTTCCAATCTGTAAAATGGGATCATAGTTCATACCCTTGGAGTTGTTATGAGGACTAAATACAATTACATCTATGCCAAGCCTAGCAGAGTATCTGGACATTGTTGTTGTTTAGTAGCTAAGTTGTGCCTGACTCTGCAACCCTATGGACCCTATGGCCCACCAGGCTCCTCCATCCATGGGAATTTTAATCTAGACAGTGTAGGCAGCTGGCATTTTTAGTGTTACTGCTTTACTCCTTGGATCTGGATTTCAGAAGCTCCTCCTGCATGGAGTCTTCCTGACCGAGGCTAATATGAGAGGAATTAGTGCCTGGCATTCGTGTGATCCCGGGCATTCGAATCCCATATGTGCTGACTCACTGATCACACTCACAGTGGGCCCTCTGTCTCTCTCCAGCTCACCATTGATAAAAACTTCTTTTTATTCTCATTCTGGATTTTCTCCCTGAGCTGTCTTCTTGGTCAGAATGCAAAGCCTTGGATGTTAGTGGTCAGGTCTCAGTCTCCCCCCTCCACACCTGGAGCACTGCAGGTAGCTCTGCAAGCAGAGTCTGGAAACTGAAGGCTTGTTGACTTGGAAAGGCAGGACTGCAGCAGGAAAAGAGCCCTGGCGTCAGACAGGCTTGATTCTGGTCCCTGCACCATCATTCCTATCCCTGGAGTAAGTAAGTAAGTGTTAGTAGCTCAGTCGTGTCCGATACTTTCCCACCCCATGAACTGTAGTCCTCCAGATTTATCTGTCTATGGGATTCTCCAAACAAGAATACTGGAGTGGATTGCCGTTCCCTTCTCCAGAGGATCTTCTTGACCCAGGGATTGAACCCAGGTTTCCTGCATTGCAGGTAGCTTCGTTACCATTTGAGCTACAGCGAAGACCTGGAACCACAGTCAATTTATTTAGCCTTTGGGCTTCCCAGGTGGTGCTAGTGGTAAAGAATCCACCTGCCAGTGCAGGAGACATAAGAGACATGGGTTCAACCCCTGAATCAGGAAGACCCCCTGGAAGAGGAAATGTCAGCCATGCATGCATGGGAATCAATTCTACAAAGCGTGTACAATGGCTTTGTTGGGTTAGGATGAGCATAAAATGAAGTAATATAACATCTAATCGCTCAGAAACCTGATAAGTTGCTTAATTATCTACTATTTGGGGAGCCCCTACCGTGTGCTCGGGGCTGCAGTGTCAGCTTCCGGCATGCAGCGGTGACCCTGAGCGGCTCTACCCTCAGGCTTCCAGAGCTGGGTCCAGTCCCCACTCCCATCTGCCTCCTGAGGATCTGGGGCCCTTCACCAGGGCACAGGAGGGACTTTGGATGAAGTCTTGGCTCTGCCCAAATGGGAGAGCAGAGCAGGGAAGAAATGGTGGAGGAGGAGCCCAGTAAGGAATGATGCTCTGGGTGCCCAGGAGCAGCAGCAGGTGGCCAGGCGTGCCAGGAGCACTTCACCGTTCTGGAGATGAAAGAGCCTCTTCCTCAGAACCCTGGACGCAGCCCAAAGCCTGCTCCACCTTCTCCGCAGGCCAGCACGGCCGGGAAGATGGGCACGGCTTGACCCTGGGTGTGGCTGTGCCTGGCGGGGCCTTCCCCTGCGCCTTCCCTGGAGCCTGGCTAGGGGTACCCATGGCATCTTCTGGGAACCATCCTGGTGGCTGGCATGGCCCAGAGCACTGCCGGAAGGCCCACAGATGTTTAGGAAGTCCCTGGACAAAAACCAGTGTGTTCTGGCGAGTGTTTTGCAATTTTTTTATGTTTCTCTTTGATAGTGAAACTGTGCAGTTAGATTTGCTTTGGCAGTTCTCTTCTTCTCAAATGGATATTGGAACCCTAGGAGGGGGCACTGTGGGAGCTTGGACTTGGAGTTTGGCCTGAGACCTTTGAGAGTGTTCAGCAAAAACAAGGACTGAGCTTGCATTTTGGGTAGAGACCCTAGTGTTAGGCAATGGATAATATCCATAGGGTATTAACAAAGGGGCAGTGACATTCACTTTGCTGTACAGCAGAAGCTAATACCCCATGGTAAAGCAACTATATTCCAATAAAAATTTTAAGAAAAGAGGCATAATAATAATAATATCATGCATTGTGTGCTTACTATGTGCTGGCACTGTGCCATCTTTCTCCATACGCTATCCTTTTCCATGCACACAATCACAGGGGAAATGCGATCATGCCCATTTTAGAGGTGGGAAAGCTGAGGATCCAAGTGGTTAAGATCTCAAAATAATAGGAAGCATATCAACTAAGTCTGACCCCTGCACCTGCCTGCTTAACCCCTGAAACTGTAGCTATTCAAAACATGGCCCTGCTATTTGGCGAGGAGGCTCATGATTGCTGCTGTTTTCCTTTCGGAGGTTCAAAGAAATGAAGCAATTTGCAGAAGTCATACAAAGGAGTGTTTAGTGTGAACTGAGAGGCCATTTACTTTGTCTCTAGCCCCCTGGGGGAATGCAGTGGGAAAGGCAGATCGAACTACATTGAGATTGCAGCAGGAAGGAGGGGGGTTCTTAAGTCAATTCTTGGCCTTAAGGCTTTCAATGGCTCTGGTTCGCCAGGGGCAAAGAATAACTCTTTGGAGGAACCATCCAGGTCTCCAGGACTCAAAGCCCTCTCTCCACTCACCTCTGGCTGACTTCATGCCAACACTTCACCACTTCATGCCAACACTCCAGCCTCCAACCTTGAGCAAAAACAGGTCTGTCTTTGGAGTCTCCGTGGTATGTTTAGAAGCCACATGGTGGTGACCTGCTTTCAGGCCAAGCCTGTACACACGTGTACGCCTTCAGCAGAGAAGCATGTAAAGAACTCAGCTCCTCAACTGCAAAGATCAATGGAGTCACACTTAGCTCCTCACCCTGAGCCCAGCACAGAGCCTGGCACAGAATATACACTGTGTACACATTTAGGGGACGAACACATGAATGAGTGAATCAATGAGTCAGTGTGTGCGAAGGAAGGAATGAGTGAATGAATGAATGAATGAGTTGAACCAATCCTCCTCTTACAATGCCGTTTCTAACACCAAACCTGGCCAGAGTCTTTGCCATCGTCAGGCTCGGGCTCTGGGAGGTGTGTGAGCGGAATAGGAGTGATCTCTGAGTTCTTTACCTCAGTTCCCTCTAGAAGGGAAATAAGGGCCGTCTGCATCTTGATTGACAGTTCACAAACCACACAGCAGGGCCAGCCCATCTCCCTTCACTAAGGAGAGAGGCCTTAGTGATGTGAAATCTGTAGACACCAGCTACAAAGTGGGTGCTGGGCAAAGAGGAGGTGCTTTTCTTTCCAGCTCAGGATATCCACCTGGTATGGGAGAGAGGGTCTGATGATCCAAGAGGCAGCAGGGGCCTGGACCCCACTTCGCTGTCAGGAGTCCTGCCCCACCTCGCCTTCCCACAGTGACCAGGAGAACCAGCTGTATGGCTGGAAAGGAGGGAAAAGATAACCAGGGTCTATCGGGTGCAGCCTCTAGGTTAAGATTCAGTTCAGTTCAGTTCAATTCAGTTGCTCAGTCGTGTCTGACTCTTTGCAACCCCATGGACTGCAGCATGCCAGGCCTCCCTGTCCATCACCAACTCCTGGAGTTTACTCAAACTCATGTCCATCGAGTCGGTGATGCCATTGAGTCGGTTAAGGTTAGGGTTACAATATCTCATGAGGTATTAGGTGCAATACCTCATGAATTCTCAAACTGTCCTGTTAAGAGCAGATTATGGTCCCTCCCTCCCTTACGCCAGTGACTGGAAATTTAAGGGCTATGGGGCTTGCCCAAGGTCACTCCACTTGAAAATGTAATCTGTCGGACTCCAAACTGCTTGTTCTTTCTTTTGCAAGGCTCCCTCAAACTCCCTCTGTGATGCATTAATTAATGAGCTTGACCAATTCTTCATGATTCTTCCATGTGGGGACATAAAAATAAAGAAGACACGCTGGTGGGTCACACTGTGGGCTGGAAAGGGGAGCAGGAAGGATAGATGGTAAATTATCCCTAAAAGTGCCTTCAGCACAAACGGATACTGGTGGGGGTGCTGGGTGGGGAGAGGAGGCAACTTTGCTTGGGATGCTGGGGAGGGCTTCATGGAGGAGGTGACTTTGATTTGGATCTTTGCAAGAAACAGTAGTGAGCCAAGTACCTACACTGGGCAAAGCGCTCTTCAAGGCCAGTGAGAAAAACAAAGGTGAGGAGGCAAAGTGGGGAGGAAGACAATTGAGAATAATAAGTCAGGCGGTAGGTGGATGTTAGGTGGATTTTAGTTTCGGCTTTGAGGAGAGCCGAGGAGAGAGCCCTTCATTAAGGGCAGCCAACACTGATGCCCGCTTACTGTGGCCAAGTGCCATGGGACACATGTCAAGGGCAGGCTGGGTGTACTGGAGCGGGCACTTTTCCTCAGTGGAGAGGTTTTCCGTCGGGAAGTTCCCAGCAGTGATGCTCAGGGCTGTTGCTATTCTGCATTCCCAGTGCCTGTTAGTCCCCTTAATGAGATAATCTCCTTAATGTCCCAGTGATGTCAAGTGCTATTACGTCCATTTCCCAGATAATGGATGTCCACTGGAGGCGGTAGTGATTGGCAGAGGAGGTCTCCAAAGAGGCCAGGACAGAACCCAGAAGGTCTGAACTCTGCCCTCAAGGTCATGGCCCTTTTCCAGTATAAACTCCAATACAGGCTCCTCAGGTTTCCTCAACTCCAGAGCTAACCTGATGCTGAAGCTGAAACTCCAATACTTCAGCCACCTGATGCGAAGAACTGACTCATTGGAAAAGACCCTGATGCTGGGAAAGATTGAAGGCTGGAGAAGAAGGGGTGACAGGGGATGAGATGGTTGGATGGCATCACCGACTCAATGGACCTGAGTTTGAGTAAACTCCGAGAGTTGGTGATGGACAGGGAGGCCTGGCGTGCTGCAGTCCATGGGGTCGCAGAGTCGGACACGACTGAGCGACTGAACTGAACTGAACCACCTTCTCTGAATCCTTTCTAACAGCCAACTTGGTGTAAAGAGCCGAAAAGCAAATGAAAAAGCTGTTCCATAAAAGGGATTTGGATGAGATCAAAAGGGTTTGTAACTGGGACAGACCTGCAAGCTTTGAATGTTGTGTTTTTCTGGCAGGTGCTGTAATTAATACATACGTTGGACATCATACATAATGTGTATATTAGTGACCCAATGCTCAATTCATATGCTAATTCTATTAATTGCATATTATCTAGGCTGCTTAATGAACATTACATAGGTTTTTAATGAGCGCACTTATCGTAATTGAATTCAATTATATTTCTGCTATACATATGAAGTCAATAGAATAGCTGGACCCCCACAGGGATGGGGCAAAAGGAAACAGGTGTTTGTAGTCAGGGCATCTTGTAAGCTGGAGCAAAGGGGAAGGGAGAGCCAAGGGGCAGAGCTGACTTGCTTGCCCGGGCCCTTTGTGGGGCCCAGATGGTGGTGCACAAAACGGGGTAAATAGCAGGCAGTGTGTGCACAAGACAGGGTCTCCTGCTGCCCCTTTGCTGTGGCTTTGGGACAAGATGCAGGCCTGGAGCCTTGAAGCCAGCCACGCCCAGGCTGTAACAGGACACTTTCCTCCTGGCTGACCCAAAGCCGGAGGGTGGTTGCATCACTTCCTCTGGCACCACTGAGACCACGTCACTCAGGCACCCCTGTGTGCCAGGGATGCTGGCACGGGAGGCCCCGGATCCAGTGACTCCTTTTCTCCAGAATCTGTCTGGAGCAGAGAGGCAGAGCTGATGGAGCCGCTGCCGCTGTGACTGCTGCTCACGTAGGCCCAGGGCTCACAGCCTCCAGAAGAGGCAGCCCTGTGTGTGCAGAGAATCAGGGAGTGAAGAGGCATTGACATTGGTGCTTCCCCTCCCAGGGAGGGGAAGAGAAAGGTGCCCAGATATAATGGGCAGCTACTGTGGGCCAGGATCTGCTGACGTCACCTCCTTTAACCTTCACAGGGAAAGAGCCTGGGTGCTTCCATTTGGGTGAAGTGATACTAAGCCTCAAGAGAGGTGAGAGATTTGCTCAAGGTTTCTCTCTCTCTCTTGCGCACACACACACACACACACACACACACACACACACACACATCCCACAGCTGGTTGGAGGTGGGACCAGAGTTTGAACCCAGGTCTATTTTACTCTAAAGGTTACAGCATCCAGTCCCAGACTGTCTCAATGCAACTTGTGGTCCTGTTTTTTTCCTTTCTTTCTTTCATTCTCTTCTTTTTTTAAAAAAAAATAATTAATTTATTTGGCTGTTTGGATCTTAGCTGTGGCACATGGAGTCTTTGTTGAATCATTTCAATGTGGCATGAACTCATTGGGTGGGCTCTAAAGCTCATGTGCTTCCCTAGTTGTGGCACTCGGGCTCTCTAATTGTGGCACATGGGGCTCTAGCGTGCACGGGCTTAGTAGTTACAGCCCACAGCATGTGTGACCAAGGACTGAACTCACAACTGCTGCATCGCAAGGCAGATTCTTAACGACTGGGCCACAAGGAAGTCCCTTCTTCTTCTCCTTCTTCTTTACTTTGGACAATCTTTACTATCCAATCATTTTAAAAAACTGAAGTGTGGTATAATTGGCATATAACATTATATTAGTTTCAGATGTACAACATAATGATGTGATATTTGTATATATTATGAAACGATCACCACAGAAAGTCTAGTTAACATCTGTCGTTATACATAGCAATAAATTTTTTCTCTGGTAGTAAGAACTTCTAAGATTTACTTCTTAGCAAATTTCAAATACAATACAGTTTTATTAACTGTAGTTACCACTTTGTGCATTACATTCCGAGAACTCGCCTACCTCTGACAACTACCAATCTGTACTCTATGTTGATCAGCTATTTTTAGATTTCACATATAAGTGAGATCATACAGTATTTGTCTTTCTCTGACTTATTTCACTTAGCATACTGCCTTCAAGTTCCATCTATGTTGTTGCAGATGGCAAGATGTTGTTCTTTTTTATGGTTTCATAGAGTCCCTTGGACAGCATGGAGATCAAACCAGTCAATTCTAAAGAAATCAACCATGAATATTCATTGGAAGGATTGATGCTGAAGCTCCAATACTTGGGCCACCTGATGCAAAGAGTTGGTTCACTGGAAAAGACCCTGATGCTGAGAAAGACGGAAAGCAAGAGGAGAAGGGGGCGACAGAGGATGAGATGGTTGGATGGCATCGCTGACTCAATAGACATGACTTCGAGCAAACTCAGGGAGATAGTGAAGGACAGGGAAGCCTGGCTGGCATGCTGCTGTCCTTGGGGTTGCAAAGAGTCAGACACGACTTAGTGATTGAACAATACAACATCCATTGTATGTGTGTGTGTGTGTGTGTATACACCACATTTTCTTTATCCATTCATCTATTGATGTTGTAGTCCTATTTTCAAAGCCCTCTTTCGAACTTGGTGCTAAGATAATCATGGGAGGAAAAGCTTGGCACAGACAGCAGGTAGAGAGAAAAGGAGTAATTAAAAAAAAAATCACAGAGAGAGAACTTCATTTTTCCAGTAAAATTTCTTGCAAAGTATAGATTTGCAGGTCTCCTCTTCTGCCACTCTTTCCACTCTCATTGACCGCCAATTTGCTAATCTTAGGCTGGCCAGGAATATACTTTCTATTTAGAAAGTCAGTGCAGCCAGATTTGGGCCCAGGCCTGGGGACTGACTCACTTTTGCTAGGATGACACATCCACTGTGCGTGTTTCACAATTTTCAGAAACACCAGATTTATTTCTGTCAGTACTCAGAGCCTCACATCACTGTCCACCTAAGGCCACACACTGAGGCATTGCTATTTTTTTTTTTTTTGCCTGGGGCCTCAATGGATGGGAAGACTTCCCGTGACTGAAACATCACCCTCGTTTGTAAGGAGAGAAAGTCTGGCCAAATATCGCAGTGTTTTTCAACCAGAACTTGGCTGGTGTTCAGTAGCCACCATGCCAAGGTTGTACCAGCCAGAGAGAAGGCTGTGAGCGCAGAGGGGGTTTGAGACTTGAAAACAAGGTGAAAAAAAGAGGGGAGGGAAGCAGACAGCGGAGATGGGAGGAGAGACTTGAGGGTTGGTTAAGTTTGGAGTGAAGGGAAGGGAGAAGAAGGGAGGGAATTTAAAAAGAAAAAGGTGGAAAGGGAAATAAAAAAGGGAGGATCACGCAAGAGGGAGGGAGGGAGGAACTCATTTTAACTAGTCAACTACTATGTGAGTGCCAAGCATTGTTTGCAAAGCTTCTACACATAAGCCCATTTAACTCATAACCCGTGTGTGGGTGGGCATGACTAATCCTCATTAGTATTAATGAAGAATCAGGGGCTCATAAAGCTGGAATGACCCCGCCCCCAGGTATACTGATGGCACACGGCAGGAGCAAGAATACGAAGCCTGGCTCTCTGACTCCGTAAAGGCCGGAGGACTCCACTGGTGATCAGAGAGTCTGATGGGACCGTCCCCTCTGAGGGGTTGTTTCCACACTTAGACACTAAGTGCTTTGGACGCGAAGAGCCTGCCACATACACAAGGCTCGGGATTCAGAGCTTTCTGGAAACTTTCTCCAGGGTAAACAAAAACAACCACTTCAACTATTTTGCCAACAAATCTCTCTCCAAAAAGGAAAGGAAAGGAAAAGGGAAAGTGATGCTATTTTTTTCCCCTCCAAAGTAAAGGTTAAAACAACATTTTCTTTGAGCTGATGTGCGAGCAGCCAGCAGACATTTCTTTGGTAACCATCTCCATGTGTCCGTGTGGAAAGTACCTTGCAATGACTAAGCGTGAGTCGAGGTGATTCACTTGTCACTCCGCTTCGGGACTCTGGGCTCGTTTGGCTGTGTGTTTCCATCAGCTTCAGATCCAGGCATCCTGGACCCTCCCCCCGACCCAACACCCCCGTAGGTCACAGGTGCCAGAGAATGGGTGCCTGTCTCTGCTCACAAGGTGAGGACCGTAGGGAGGGAGTGGACCCCTGGTCTTCTAGGAAGTCTTAGCTGCTAATTCCCTCAGGAACTGAAGAGTCGGGGGGTCAGAGGCAGTGTTTGCAATGAAATGAGGTTAACTGACTGAGAACCAGGGTGTATGGGAGTTTCTCTCTTAGGTTGTCTTAATCTCCCTCACTGGGACTCAAGGAGGCACCGGCTGCTTTTCTTCCTCATTGAAACTGAGGACCTAGCAGAAAAGGCCCAAGAACTCAGGGCTGGTAAAGGGCCAGGCGGCACCTTGAAGCAAGAATGTCTGTCATGGCACAGAAAAGCTCCCATGGGGCCAGCCTGGTCCCAGGGCCATTGATTCTGCTTGATAATTCTTTTTTATGTAAACTTTGTATGAGAATTATATTATCTTAGTCCTTTGTGGCTGCTATAATATAAAATGATACACTAAGAGGTTTAAGCAGCAGAAATTTATTTCTTAGAGTCCTGGAGGTGGTGAAGCCCAAGATCAACATGCCGGCAGATTCGGTGAGCACCTGCTTCCTGGTCAATGGATGGTCAACTTCTTGCTGTGTCCTCATGTAGATGAAGGAAGTAAAGGGGCTCTCGGGCGTTGCTTTTATAAGGGCGCTAATCCAACCACCTCTCAAAGGCTTCAGTGGCAAGTAGCATCACATTGGGGATTAGGTTTCAACATGTGAATTTTGGGGGAACACAAACTGAAGGCTTATGCAGTCTATACATATACATATAGAGAAGGTACACACCATGAGTATATAGCTTGGAAAATTTTCCCAAACTGAATGTAGCCTGAAACCAACATCTGAATCGAGAAATAGAACATTACCCGGGACAGCTTGTTTCCAAGATGATGGCCATCAGTTCCTTCCTTCCATGCACAAGAAGGAGGGAAGACGGGAGAGGGGGTCTAGGGATAAATTAGGAATTTGGGATATGCGTATACACACTTACTATACCTAAAACAGATAAGGCTTTACTGCATAGTATAGGGAACTTTATTCAATATCTTATAATAACCTGTAATGGAAAGTAATCAGGAAAAATATGTATAACTGAATCACTTTTCTGTACACCTGAAATATTGTAAATCAGCTGTACTTCAATTTTAAAAATGCAGTCATTTTTAACTTAAAAAAAAAAAAGGAAAACACACATGGCGTAAAGAATCACCCAGCTGAGACCTACCTGACCCTGAATTCCTGACCCAGAAAGTTGATGAGATATAAAGAAATGGTTGTTGTTTTAAGCCCATAATTTTGGGGTAATTTACTGAACAGCAGTAGGTAATAAACATTATCAACCACTGCAGAAGACTCCTGTGACCCCTACCAGTCACAGTATTTCCTCCAATGGTAACCACGCTCCTGACTTCCTATGCTACAGATTATTTCTGTCTGTTTTTATACTTTTTATCAATCATGCTATTTTTGGTCTCTTTGGCTCCATGTTATGTTTATGACATTCCTCTCTGATGTTGCTTGTAGCTACAGATCATCACTCTCATTGCTGTGTTCCATTGTGTGAATATGTTTATTTATCATTCTACTGTTGATAGACATTTGTGTTGTTTCCAGCTTTGGGTCATTATGAATAGCGTTGCTGTGAGCATTCCAGTGTGTGTATTTCTGCTGGATGTACACTTGGGAGGGGAACTGCTGGGGAAGGAGGTGTTTTTAGTTTTTGCAGCTGTTGTCACACAGGTTTTCAAAGTGGTCGTACCAGTTTACATGCTCAGCAGCAGTGTTCGATGGTTGTTTCCTCCACATTCTCCTTAGAACTTGCTATTTACTGTCTTTTTCATTCTGTGTCTGAAAATTGTATGCAATTTTCTAGCACACAAGAAGCAGCAGGGCTATCCACCTGCCAACGTGGCATCTGAGATTTGCAGGCTAAAAGCAAAAAAGAAAAAACAAAACAACCAAAAAACTGAGCTCCCTTGACCCAGATGGGTTCAGCTTCCACTTTCCTCACTCATCTGGAGAGCTTCTGCTTTGCAATCAGGCTCCCTGAAGATGCAATGAGGAAGTGATTGGGATTCTGAGTATTTTCTTCATTCTTGGGCTCTGAGTCATCTCCAGGTCATGGGGTATTTGGAAGGAGGTGAAACAGAGCATGGCAATTGAGTTTATATTAGGGCAATCAGATGGCCGGATTATAAAAACCTATTCAAGGGATTTGAAAACTCATCCTGCCAGACCCTCCATGACTCATGAGTTTATGCTTCCTAATTGATGTGACAAGACATCTGGGCATACTGCACTCAAAATTACCAGGAAAAAACAAGATTGTGACTGATTTGGGCAGATAGATTGAACTTATGGCAACTGGAAAAATTGTGGATTTCCTGTAGCTAACTTGCCCTAAGTCCGGTGGAATCACAGATTTTGAGAAATGGCAGAAGCTCAGTGTGCTGGTTTGTTTTTGGTGTCAATTGGCTAGGCTATAGTATCCAGTTATTTTAACTGAACACTAACCTAGGTGTTACCATGGGGGTATTATGGAAGTGTGGTTAACCTTTACAGTCAGTTCGCTTTGAGTAAAGGAGATTGCCCTTGATAACATGGTGGGCCTTGTCCAATCAGTTGAAAGCCTTACAAGCAAGAACTAAAGTTTCTTGGAGAAGACAAACTCCTGACTTAAGACTATAGCATCAATTTCTGTCTGAGTTTCTAGCCTGCCCTATGGACTTCAGACTATATATTTATGTGTGTCTATATACACATATAGAGAGATGGATGGCTAGACAGCAGGGTAGATGGATGGATGGAGAGATGATAGATAGATAGTTTTGTTTTTTCTGGAGAACCCTCATTGATACATAGGGTTTAAGTGAAATGAAATAATCCAGAAGAAATTTACAGATTTTGATCAGAGGCCAGCTTACCCTGTTTCTACGATGTCCTTGGAGTGGGCTCATGAGAGTAGGTCTGCTGATCGAGTGCCAGTCCTGCTCAGCCTGACTCAGCTGAAGGGGAGTGAAGCTGAAAACCACACTATGCCAAGTTTTCAGTGACAGTTTGTCACTTGAATCTTGGAGCCAAGCAGGTGGTCAGACCTCACCTGCTTTCTGTGAAAGGTGATCTTCTTTCATGATTAGAGGAAAACTATAGCTGAGGGCAGCTCTTTTTGATATAAATTCGAGTCAAAATCAAGGGGTCCTCTGTGATCATCTGCTCCCTCCTGACCCATTCAATCTGAAAACACCAACATCCTTACTCACTTAGACTGAGCCATGACTGGCACTAGATTTGCCCTGATGGTCTTATGTTTTGCTCTTTTATAAATAAAGTCAATAAAATAATTCTTTAGAACAGTTTTCATAGAAATGATTTCAAAAATACTATAATTACTAAATAAACAACTGAGTTTTTTTTTTTGCCATAAAATAATTAATGTGACCCTATATATGTATTTCTGAGATGTGACTTGTGATGGTAAAACAACCAACCTCAGCTGTTTTGTGCCAGACAGCTCTGTCTTAGGCTTCTGATAGCCTTGGAGGGCAAGCTTGCATGGTAATTTAGCCCTTCTACCCTTGAGTTTTATAGATGCCAGAGCAGAGGGGAACTTATGAGGTCATCTTATTTTGACACCATCATGATGTATTTGACACCTCATGGCATAGCTCCTCACAGAAATAGAAAGCATCAAACTGCACTCAGAAGCCCATATGCCACGTATATTAAGTTAATCTTAAAAAAGCATTCCAATGTGCATTAGGTGCAGAAAAATACTGTTTGATTCCACTTATACGAGATACCTAGAATAGTCAAATTCATAGAGTCATAAAGTACATTTGTAGATGCCAGCTGCTGGGTGGTAGTGGGAGTGAAATGGGAATTAATGTTTAATGCAGACTGTTTCAGTTTAGGAAGGGAAACAATTCGGTGAAAGTTGCACAACAATGTGAATGTACTTAGTGCCACTGAATTGTGCAGTTAAATTTGCTTTAAAATGTATGTATTATATTATGTGACTTTTACCACAATAAGAAAAAAGAAGTCCATATGCCAGACCCTGTGCACATGGGTATTGGGTCATGCACTCCAATGCTTCTAGCTCTCTGTAGAAAAATGACAACTGTCAGCTGTAATTTTAATGCTGCAGTTTTAATTTTAAAACTTGGTGAGTTCAGTTTTACTATTGTCTGCTTTCCTTGGAGAGGTTTTATATGTAAAACATACATAGATCAATATTGAAATGCCCTATGAACTCCAACAATTTGGCCACCGGATGTGAAGAACTGAGTCACTGGAAATGACCCTGATACTAGGAAAGACTGAAGGCAGGGGGAGAAGGGGATGACAGAGGATTAGATGGTTGGATGGCATCACCGACGTGAGTCTGGGTAAACTCCGGGAATAGGTGATGGACAGGGAGGCCTGGCATGCTGCACTCCATGGGGTCGCAAAGAGTCGGACACAACTGAGCAAATGAACTGAACTGAACTGATGCATACGTATCCACAGGTCCACACACAGATAAGATATACCTGAATTGGAGAAGAAAATGGCAGCCCCCTCCAGGAGTCTTGCCTGGGAAATCCCATGGAGAGAGGAGCCTAGTGGGCTACAGAAAAAAAAAAATGCCTATTGACATCAAAGGGCATCCTTGCTGTGGATGCAGGAGCAAGAGCGCCTGCCTTTCAGAGAGACTGGACAGGCTCAGTCCATTGAGATACATTCTACTCAGCCCCATCGCTCTAGATATTCCCCTGACAACACAGTCTTCCTCTACTGACAGGACACTTACAGATACTTGGAGACTGTATCACTTCTCTCTTGAAGAACCTCCAAGGACTCTCACTTCCAATGGGATAAAAGTCAGACTCCTAAGCTTGACATCCACGGTCCCCTCACCATCCGCCTGGTTAACACAACCCTCCAGCAACACGCAGAATGAGGCTCTCCCTTCTCTGAACACACTGGGCTTGTTCTAACATCCATGTGCTCATCTGTGCTATTTCCACAATCTCTTTCTTCTCATCCCTTCTACATAGCAATATCCAGCTTTTAGGAGCCAGTTCTTGTATCCCTCCCCTATTAAGTCCTTTCTGGATCTCCTAGGAAAACTGTTTTCCCCTTAACTTGCTCCGACAGCAGATTTCATGGGTTTCAATTATGGTTCTTATTATGCTGCACCGAAGGAGTTTTTCCTCGTATATCAGCTTCTCTCTTTAGCCTGAGAACTCACTGGATAGTAGACGATGAGTCTTATTTCCAGGTATGTCCCCATCATCCAGCCCAGAGCCTGGCCTGGGTTAGTGTACCAGCTGAGAAAGAAATGAATGATAAATATATTCATTCTCTTGTTCATTTATGCAACAAATATTGTTTATTCTGGAGCAGGCATGCAGCAGGGGGGAAAAAGACATATGGCTCTTTATCTGAAGGAGCTTACAATCTAAGAGGTAAACACACATGCCCATGTTCAGGAGGGGCATGTCATTGCTGAGTGAGACCCTGTGCTTGCTCTTTCTTGACTCTGGGGTTGTAGAAGCACATGCCAATGTGGGCTTGCTGTTCTGAACCATCACATGGAGAGCACCTGCCATGGGAAGTCTTCAGAATCCATAAAACCAGAGCAAAAAGCAAGAAATCATTGTGACTGTAAGCCACTGAGATCTGGGGGGCTGTTTGCTACTGAAGCAATATCCAGTCTATCCTAACTCATCCTTAACCCACGGGGTAAATCTTCCTAACAACAGGAAAAGTGTCCCGGCTTGAAATGCAGGCTTGTGCCCTGGGGAAGAGAAGTCTTATTTTGAGGGTCCTTGCTGCCCTTCTGTTTCTCAAAGTGCCAGCCAGAAACTGAACCTAGGAACCAGGGCATCTGTTCTTTTCGGCCCAAGAGAGGATCCGCTGGAAACACCCCTCTCAGTGTCATTGCAGGCTCCAAACAGGGACCAAAGGTCTGCCTGAGGTCTGTGTGAAGGGTTCTGACCCTTGGCCAGGGGTCAAGGCTTGCTCTGTTCTTGGGAGAGAAACCTGGTCCCCCGGCCCAGCTGACTATTCCCAGGATTTAGCACCTGTGTGTATAAGAGGCTGAGGCCAAGGTCAACACCTATGAGAGGCCACCGTGTGGCCTAGAGTATCAGTGTTAAGTGGTGCCTTCTATTTCTTTCTAACTGTGGAAACCTGGCCTCTGAAGTGTGAGTGAGTGACTGTGTGTGCGTCTCTCTCTCTCTCTTAGTTTCCTCAAAATAATTCTCTAGGGCTTGCCTCATGGTCCTATTTTACCAACTGGAACCTGAGGGGTAGAGGCTCAGGAACTCAAGTCAGTGTCATGGGTTATTTAGGCGAACAGCTGGAGTTCAAAAAGAGGCCTTTTCATTTGAAAGGTTTGGTTCTTTCCACGGCCACATGATTGCAGACATGCAAGCTTTTGAACTGTGGTGTTGGAGAAGACTCTTGAGAGTCCCTTGGACTGCAAGAAGATCCAACCAGTCCATCCTAAAGGAGATCAATCCTGGGTGTTCATTGGAAGGACTGATGTTGAAGCTGAAACTCCAATACTTTGGCCACCTCATGCGAAGAGTTGCCTCATTGGAAAAGACCCTGATGCTGGGAAGGATTGAGGGCAGGAGGAGAAGGGGATGACAGAGGATGAGATGGTTGGATGGCATCACTGACTCGATGGACATGGGTTTGGGTAAACTCCGGAAGTTGGTGATGGACAGGGAGGCCTGGCGTGCTGCAATTCATGGGGTCGCAAAGAGTCGGACACGACTGAGCGACTGAACTGAACTGAACTGATTTCAATGAACACTGGTTGAGAACCTCTTGGCAGCAGGTGTTGAATGAGCAATAGGCGTGAATATAAGCAGAGCTTGGCCCCTGTCCTGGGTGAGCTCTCAGAGTGTTGGGGACCCAGGCACAGAGACAGTTGAGAGTAGCAAACGCCACACGTAGAAAGCACGAGGGAGGTAGGACTTCTCTGGTGGCCAGTGGCTAAGACTCCTCCCTTCCACTGCAGGGGGCATGGGTTCCATCCCCAGTTGGGAGAACTATGATCTCACAGGCCACATGGTGTGGTCAACAGTGAGGGACTGGCAGAGATGGCTTCCCGGAAGAGGGGTCACAGGGCTGAGATCTGAAGAATGATGGGGAATTTTCTGGGTGGCTACAGAGGTGGGGGAAGAGAATCCTAAGCAGAGACTCAAGCGCATGCAGAGGCACTGAGGTGTGAGACGACAGGATCTGACGGGGCACTGAAAGTCTGGCTGGTGTGACGGGGAGCAGTAGGCAGGGAATTTTAAATTTGCAAGTGACCTGCAGCTCTTTGAGTTTTGTGGGGGCCTCGAATAATTTAGATAATTGCAAGACGTCTTCCTTTGGCTTCACATCAAAGTCACCCCTTCTCGGCAGCTCCTGAAGTTGCTGAGTACGCTGGCTCAGGGCCACTTACCACCACCCCGGTGGGACCAGAGGCCGGCCTGCCTGCCGTAGCCTCTGCGGGCAGCGCCCTGAAGGTACTGACTGTGTTCCAGCCAGGGCGGCTGAGAGCCAGACAACCTCCTGGGCCTCCACCAAGGGGAGCAACAGCAATTTTAAAGGAGAAGGTCATTGGCTTTGTTTGGCGAGACTTCTCCGTCTTATATGCTGTGCTAGTCACTTTAAATATAATATTATCTCATTTGATTCTCTCACTCATCCCAAGGGGAAGATTTTATGCTTCTTGTTGTTAGGAGAAACTCAGCCTTATAAGGTTTCACCTGGCTTGCCCTGGGCCACAAACCTGCCCCTTTGTTCTCACTCAGTCTTGCTTTTCGATTTCAGATTGAAAATTGAGAGCCATCATCTATTAAAATGAGCTTTATTTCATATCCCTTCAGTTTCATGAGAAACTGAAGCCCACCCTCCAGGTCTTGGTGGGCTTTGGTTTTTCCTGATGTCCCCTTCCCGGGAGCCGGCTGGTACGGCCACTTCTAATGGCCCCTTCGCTTGGCCAACTTGTGCTATGGAGACAGACATGGTAGCGCCTTCTGTTTCTTCATCCTGGCCTTTAACCCACAGAAGTCACTGCTGGCTTTTGGACCAGCTTTCCCCAGAAGAAAGGGAGGAAGGACATAAAGTATTCAAATGGGGAAGTGGTTCCACAGGAAGGGAGCAGAGGAGAGTAGGGCTTCTGGGCGGGAGCGGAGGTCCCAGGAGCCTGGTCGGAGGAGGTGGGAAGCTGGAGGTTCAGAGCAGAGGCAGGCGTGGTGCACGGCCAGTGCATAGAAAGTGGCCCTGCTCCCAGGGCCAGGAAGCAGGGGGCCCACGGGGAGGCGGGAAGCCAGGATTGGAGCCCCAGGAGCAGGAAGTCAGTGAGGAGCGGTGGCTGGTGGAGTGTTTTGGTTCTGCTTTCAGAAACACACCAGTGGTTTGGCTGCAACATTCAAAGACCTGAAAATATGGAAGCAGGCTCTGGGGAAGAGGAGCGCTGAGAATAACAGTCGTGAATACAGGAAGTGCTGAGCCCAGGGCTCTTCAGAGGAGCTGTGGCTTCTTTCTGAAACCTATCAGTCTACAAGAAGAAGACACCCTGTCCTGAACTGCCCTGGCCCTGCTCGGGTCACCCAGCTGGCTGTCCCTGTCTTTTGTCCAATGTCTTTATTCCAGATTTGTCTATATCAGCTTAATATAGTTTGCACATCTTAACGGGCTGTCAGAAAAAGTTGCTAATCATATTGATGGTGTATTCAGTCAGCATGATTTATCAAGAACTGATGTGTGCCCAGCCCTGGAATTTGGAGATGAACTGGAACCCACTGTTTGATGACATTATACGATGCATCATGGCCACAGTATAAAGAGGCATGTACACAGAGCTCTGGAGTCCAGAGAAGAGAGAGGCTGACAGTCCTGGAAGGATCAAGGTCATCTTCCCAATGGGTTTGCAAGACGTGCACATGTTGCTGACTGAGAGGAAAGCAAAGGGCAGGCCGGGCAGGGGGCTGCATGGGCTGAAAGGACACAAAGAGTTGGATACAACTGAGGAAGAGCCAGGAGTGGACAGAGATAAAGCCAGGAGGACAACAGGGGTCATGAATGGCAGGCTTGGGAACTTGGATTTTACTCCAGAGGCACCGGGTATAACGGAAGGTTTTTATGTGAAAGGTAAATGATATTTTAGTACTCTTTTAGAATATTGAATTTATGACACTGATAAATAATAATAATAATTACAGATGATGATGGAAATACAAATAACAGGTCTCTCCATCACATGTCAGTGGTGATGGGGTGTCACTCCCATGATTGTGTGTTGCACATATATGACTCCATCTTAGTGGACTAGAGGGAGAAATTCTTCTGCGGTCTTGAGGAAGCAGACTGCTTTATTGTGAACTTCCTGTGGAGAAGGCCATGTGCCAGGGAGCTGTGGGCAGCTTCTGGGATCTGTGTTGGCCTCCAACCCATGAAAGCTGGGGTCCTCAGTCATACACTCTCAAGGAAATGGATTCTGCCAACAATTTGAATGAGCTTGGAAACAAAGCAGCATCTTCTCCTGTCAAACTTCCAGATGAGAATGTGGCCCAGATGGCCTCCTCGCTGAAGCCTTGTAAGACCCTGGGCAGGGACCCATGGAAACTATCAGATAATTGTATGTGTTTGTTTTAAGCTGCTAGTTCTGTGGCAATTTGTTACAGAGCAGTAGAGAACTAATAATTCCTCTAACAAGCAAGCAGCATGAGAACCTGCTTCTAGGAAAAGATAGTTCATGGTAAGGATTATAGAGCTGCAAGCACCATGCCGCTCTGTCCCTAATAGCTCTCCGTTGCACATCAGCCATCAAAGAGTAAAACTTTTAGAGTCTTAGAGGTGGGGCAGGTACAGGCCAGAGCGAGAGCTCAGAGTCAGGAGGGCCTGGTACCAAATCATGAAAACTGAGCCATTGCTCCCTGAAGAAATATGGGGTGAGATTCCTGTAAGCCTCTGGTTACAACATTTTCATCAGCCAATCAACATACAACCTTGTTGTACCTGTGTTTCTATTTAGAGACAGCTCACTTAATATATAGTGTTGATTCATTAACATCAACATCAAGTCCAACAGCCCCGTAACTTGTGTTTGAGCAAAGCTTGTCTAAATTATGTATTTTCTTCATCCAGCACACCATAGCTTCCTGTGCTTGGGAATACCAGCTAGCACTTCGGCACTGTGCTTGCAGGCCACTTCAAAAAGCAAAACTACCAAGGAAAAGCTACCCAAGTGTGAAAAGCATTGCAGTACACGGACTACGAAAAGGATACTTGTAGCAGTACAAGAGTTAAAACCAGAAGGTGGAATTTATCTTGTTCGACCTCAGTGCACGTCCCTTGTGCAACTCAAATTTTTTGCTGTTCTCCGCTGGTCTGTGAGTGATGTCGAAAGTGCAAAAAAGTCAGCAAGTATTGATTTGGAGGGGTTACAAGTAAATTTTAGCAGAGTAGGTAAATCTGAAGACATGGACTCTAAGAATAAGGACTGACTGTCCTTCACAGCAGGCCTGGAACACAGCAAGTGCTCAGTGAAAAAATGGCAGCTTATTATATTAACATTAGGATCAGCATAGAGTCTAGCAAAGACCTTTAAAAAATTTTTTTGTTTTAAAGAATTTAGACTTTTTAAAAATATTATTTATTTACTTGTTTTTGATTGTGCTGGATCTTCATCGCTGTGACTGGGCCTTCTTTAGTTGCGGCGAGCAGGGGTTACTCTCCAGTTGCAGTGCATGGGATTCTCGTTGTGGTGGCTTTTCTTGCTGTGCATGGACTCTAGTAGTTGTGGTGAGTGGGACCAGTTGCTCCATGGCATGTGGAATCTTCCTGGACCAGGGATCGAACCTGTGTCCTTTGCACTGGCAGGCAGATTCTCAACGATTAGGGAAATTCAGAGTCTGGCGAAGAACTTTGAGGGGACACCAGGAATCCAAACACAAGCTCAAGCCCAGAGTAAGAAAGAGGGAACATGGTAGGTAGGAAGCTTCTCACATCAATGCTCCAGGGAGCCCCGAGCCTCCTTTCCTGTTTCTTGGCCAGGTCTCCCAGGACTCCCACATTCCTGGGGCCACACCAGGGACTCTCTCACTTGATACTGAGGCTGCAGGCCCTCTGTGTGCAAAGGCCTGCATGCCCGAGCTGGTGAGCACAGGCCTGCATCCTGCCATTGTCCTGGGAAGGGCCACCCCCAGCTGTACCGACCGGAGTCCACTTCCAAATTGCTGGATCCCACAGGGGAAAGAAGCTGACCTGCTTTACACCACACCACCCTTTTCCTGCTCTCCATCCCAGCTGTCCCTCCCCTTCCGGTCAGGTGACCAGAGGAGCCCCAAGGGGTCCTTAACCTGGCTTTCTGAATTTCCCTGGGGTGGGGGAGCAGGAAAAGAAAGAAAGGGAACTCCCATTTCTGGAGCCTTCCTCTGTGCCAGGCCTGGGGCTGGCCACATCCCACCCACTCACTGCCTTGTGAAAGCCTTCCAACAACCCTGCAGTATCTGCAGCGTGCTTGGGTTACAGATGAGGAAACTGAGGCTCAGAGTGGTCCTCTGCGTGGTAACAACTTCCACCAACCTTTTTGTTTGGCAGCATTCACTCAATGTGGACAGCAATGCAGGATTCTGTCGGAGAGACTTTTTGAACAGCATGAAAAGAGTTGCATTAAGGGACCCTGCTGACTCAGTAAAGAATTCACCTGCAATGCAGGAGATCCCAGTTCGATTCCTGGGTCAGGAAGACCCGCTGGAGAAGGGATAGGCTACCCACTCCAGTATTCTTGGGCTTCCCTTGTGGTTCAGCTGGTAAAGAATCCGCCTGCAATGCAAGAGACCTGTAAAGTTCTTGGAATATTGAATAGCACATCATAGTAAGTGCTCAATAAATGCTATTATTTATATATTTTACTTTACAGAGGTATGAACTGAAAATGGAAAGAGGTTAAAGAGATGTAGGGAAGGAAGAAGATTTAACTTCATCAATTAGCATCCTATGAATACTTCATTAGGCAGCTATTTTTTTTTTTAAATTATAACCTTGGATTGGAGGTATTGGTTCATGACAATAATTATCCTTATAAATTGTACCAAGCATATAAGTTTGAAGGTTTTGGATTCCTTAAGAAACAACAGTCTCTTTTAATGAATTTTGTAAAATTGAGAGAACTGGGAAAGGATTTAAAAATAGGGGCTGAGAGGATCCCTATCAGTAAGGCCACTGACTCCTTCCTTCTGAAGACTGATGTTGACTTAAAGTTTCACAGTGATGTAACATTCATTCATTCATTTGTTCATTCATTGACTCAACCACATTTAATGAGCAAGTGTCTGCTTCACGTCAGGCACTATCCATACCTACAAATATAAAGACAAGAGGACTAGTGTCTGCTCCCACAGTCTGCTGGGGAGATGGACATGCAAATAGTCCATGACTGTTCATTATGACTGATGACTTAACGGAGACACAAATAAGATACTGTGGGATCAAACCCCGAGTCTTCTTAGGAGAGCCAGGGGAGGCTTCCCAGGGGAGTGAAGTTCAGGTCTTCCCACTCAGCATCCTCCCATGGCCTGTGCCTCTTTCATACTGAGCACAAGGCCCTACATCATGAGAGATAATTGAGTTACGATGTTTATTTTGAATCAGGCACTGTGGTAAGCACTTCATAGCCATTATTTTGTAGCCATCATGTTAGCCTTAAAAGGGGAGTATTAGGATCTCCAATTTACAGATGAGGAAACTGAGAATCAAAAAAGTTAAAATAAGTTGAGTAATATCACACAACTGGTATAAGGCAGTGCGGGGCTGGGGCTTCCAGGCTGGTCTCCTTTGCTCTGGTCCTTGTGCAGGTTTGGCTGGCCAGCCAACCCTGTTACATGTTAATTGTGTCTGCAGCGCCATGAGAAGGAAAAGCTTTATGTCAAAGACACCCTGTCTGATATGGAGGAAGGAGCTTGGGATCTGGAATCAGAAACTATGGGTTTGTGTTGTTCTACTGGTTCTCCAAATGGGATACTGAGTGAGCCTCAAGCCTCAGCTTAACCATATGGAAAAATGGGTCTAGTGACATGCATAGTCTATCCTAGGGGTTTAGTGAGGCTCCAAAGAAAGAAGAAAGAAAAATTCTGAAACCGCGCTTTATAAAACTAAAATCCACCTTAAGCATCAGTTGCTGGAGAGGAAGTATATTGGTCAGGTTTCTGGTGTAGGCAGTGGAAAACATTCTAGCTGGTTTAAGCAGAAAAAGAGTTTAGTGCAGGGAAATACAAGGTTAACAAAATCTCAGAGGTTCTAGAAGACAAGCTCTATGTTGCTAGGGGGTTTGGGAGAAATATTTTTTAACTTTTAATTCTCTGTAATCAGAAACGTACTAAAGGAGACTGAAGGCAGACGCGGGCCAAAACAACGATTTGGTTCAAAAGCATACGTGTGATGATTTAGTGAAATGCCCACGCGCAGCTCCATCATATTTCTCTTGCTCCAAAGATGGAACCAGGCATGTGTTGACATCTACTCATCTTCACTCTACTGAGAGCTTGGGTGGGGTTGGCGGGTGGGGATTAGGAGGACTAGAACATCTGCTGCTACCAGAACTTTACCAAGCTAGAAACTATTCAGTGGACAGTAAGGAAGGGCACTACCAGCTGTGAGGACCAGCAGAGGAGAGCCATGAATGGAGCCAGAAATTCAGAAGGGAAGAGAGCAGGCAGAGGTCACATAGAGGGTGGGGCTCCTCCATGAACTCTCACATCAGCTCTGCCTACAGCTCACTTTCACTGACCATCAGGAGTGTGATGTGTGGGTAAGTTAGTCCAGCTGAAAGGATGGGAAATGGGATGTAAAGGGAGGTCAAGATTAAAATGTGCAAGTCCTCTTTTCACTGGAAGACATGTGAAATAAAATATATTTGTGAGCCACCCTAGTGTATTAAGACATTCACTTCCAATACTTTCCTTGATGCAATGCCATTCTATCTTTACACAGTCATTTTCATGCAATGATCAGCTTGGAGGAATTTCAACTTCTTCATTTTCAGCTAAGTGAAATTTATCTTAACCAGATACCCACCCAAGATGAAAAATGAACATTTTTTTTCTAATTTAAAATAATCATCACTAAAGGAAATCTAATCACTCAGTTCAGTCGCTCAGTCATGTCTGACTCTTTGCGACCCCATGGACTGCAGCACGCCAGGCCTCCCTGTCCATCGTCAACTCCCAAAATTTACTCAAACTCATGTCCATTGAGTCGGTGATGCCATCCAACCATTTTATCCTGTCATCCCCTTCTCCTCCTGCCTTCAATCTTTCCCAGAATCATGGTCATTTCAAATGAGTCAGTTCTTCGCATCAGGTGGCCAAAGTATTGGAGTCTCAGCTTCAACATCAATCCTTCCAATGAATATTCAGGGCTGATCTCCTTTAGGATGGACTGGTTGGATCTTCTTGCAGTCCAAGGGACTCTCAAGAGTCCTCTCCAACACCACAGTTCAAAAGCATCAATTCTTTGGCACTCAGCTTTCTTTATAGTCCAACTCTCACATCCATACATGACTCCTGGAAAAACCATAGCTTTGACTAGACAGACCTTTGTCCACAAAGTAATGTCACTGCTTTTTAATATGCTGTCTAGGTTGGGAAATCTATAATAAGAAATTAATCTTTCCAGTGATTTTTTGGGTAAAGACAGGTATGAGGTGTCTCTTAAAACTTTGCTGTTCTCTTCTTATAAGCTGGGATACATTCTTTTATAAACATGTCAGGAACATCACCTCTGGTTGCCATGGAGATGGTTGTCTTCTGCACGTCTGCTTTCCCAAGGATAGGATCAATGGTGGAGTTGGCAGGGATGTAAGGAGAGGAAGGAGTTACTAAAAATGAAGGTAATGGACTTCCAGGTGGTCCAGTGGTTAAGAATCTGCCTGCTGATGGAAACAGTGACAGACTTTATTTCCTTGGGCTCCAAAATCACTGCAAATCGTGACTGCAGCCATGAAATTAAAAGAGGCTTGCTCCTTGGAAGAAAAGCTATAATAAACCTAGGTAGCATATTAAAAAGCAGAGACATTACTTTGCCAACAAAGGTCTATATAGTCAAAGCTGTGGTTTTTCCAGTAGTCATGTATGGATGTGAGAGTTGGACATGAAGAAGGCTGAGTGCTGAAGAATTGATGCTTTCAAACTGTGGTGTTGGAGAAGACTCTTAAGAGTCCCTTGGACAGCAAGGAGATCAAACCAGTCAATCCTAAAGGAAATCAATCCTGAATATTCATTAGAGGGATTGATGCTGACATTGAAGCTCCAATACTTTGACCACCTGATGCAAAGAGCTGACTCGTTAGAAAAGACCCTGATGCTGGGAAAGATTGACAGCAGGAGGAGATGGGGATGACAGGATGAGATAGTTGGATGGTGCCATCGACTCAATGGACATGAATCTGCGCAAGCTCTGGGAGATGGTGAAGGACAGAGAAGACTGGCGTGCTGCAGTCTATGTAGTCACAAAGAGTTAGACACGACTGAATGATCAACAATAAATCTTATAAACATATTATAGATGTACACAAGGGTTTAGCCACAAGATTTTTTCTTTATTGGATTCAAGATAGTTTCCAAAGTAGGGGACTATTTAGCACATGCATAGAATGAGATATTCATAGCCATAAAAATATCTGGGTTCATCTTTCTGATTTATTTCCAAACCTTTAGTCTCATTTATAATTGAAAGAGGATGAACTTTGGTGACACGAGAGGCAGATTTATGGTCCTCACTCCAACTACTTTCTAGCTGTGTGACTTCTTAAGTCATTTCAACTTCTGAGCCTGTCTCCCTATCCTGCAAAATGAAGTCAGAAATAATATCTAAATTGTGGTGAAAATCCTGAGCTGAGATGCAAGGAAGCACCTTGTAAGCTCGTAAATCATGGAGAGTTCAAGATTATGATAATTTCTTCTGAATATGGCTAAAATCATGGCCAGAGCCCTCTTGCGTTGTAAGTAGGATTATTCTTGGAGCATCTACCTGCTGTTCTTCTCCCTGCAGCATAACAAAATATCTGAGCCACATGGATCTCTCTTTCCCTCACCCAGTCTGTTTAGGACAAGATCAGCACACAGGGAGCCTGGATAATAGAGGAATGGCAGACGGGGAGGACCTCCCATGACCGACCCACTCACAGCCACCGAGTGGGAGCTGTGACTTAGCTTAGTAAGGGAAGTGACCTCAGACATGAGCACATAGGGTTCCCTAACTTGAGCGACATGGCCAGCATCGCTGCTGTCGCTATACACTTCCTGTAACATCTCCCATACTTTTTATTTTTTAAACTAACTCGCTTTTTAAGACTAAGATGAATTTATTTACAAAGGAAACTTTACAACATGACGATTTATGAAAACCAACAGAGTTACTTGCTAAAGTAGAAGTTAACCAAGGCATATGCAGAATGATAACAAATAATGAAATTAAATTCTAGCTAAACATTCTTGTCTGCTGAAGCCTGGTCCTGAAACATGTTCTCAGTTAAAGAGGAAAGTGCCAAATGTCAAGAGTTGGGGACCTGCAAGCCCCAAGATGAGAATTTCTCTTTGCCCTGTAATCTGAAGGATAAAAAGAGAATTGAAATGTGATTCATCTTGTCACTAAGTTACTTTCTCTTAAGAGTACAATTCCTGAAATCACCGCCCCCCCCCCATAGAGAAGAAGTACTGATACAGTCAAAACAATAATTGAGAAATACTGATACAAAGTCTCCTGCAGCCTCCCCACACATTTCATAGATGTGAAAACTGTGGCCAAAACAAGAGAAGAAACTTATTCAAAAACCTGCCGTGATCACTGATCCAGAGCTGAGATGAGATACAGTGCCTGGCTCCAAATGCCCTAGCAGATCTTATGAGAAAGTTCAGTTTTAAAAGATAAACAAGCTGAGCAACGACAAGCTTTGAATCACCGAGACTTCTGTCTTGAAGGAATTACAGCTGCTTTTTTTGCATTTGTGGCTCTGCATTTAGGAAAAAGGACAAAAACCACTATGCGTCCTTCAAAGAATCTATATTTTGAATTATAGACTTTCTGTGAAGCGCTGTATATTTAAGCGTTGAGTTCGACACGTAACAGAGACAAAGCTGCTTCGTCCGCTGTGTCTGACAGATTCTAATTTAAAGATTGTCATTATTTCTGTACTCACATGCTTGTGAATTTCTGTACATACTGTGTACTCATAAGGTGTTTTTGCACACGTTGACTTACTGGGTTATCACTCTAACCACGTGATGGAGGTTTCATTCTTTGTGGGTCCAGCTGGGGATGCTAAGAATCCAGAACAGGGGCTTAACTGGGGGCATGTGAACAGGAAAGGCAGAGCCTGGGACGGGACTGGAGCCCAAAGCCAGAGGTCTTTTCTCTCGCTGGGTTGCCTCCTGTCTCCCTGGCCACCAATTTCTGCCACTATACATGAGCCGTGGAGCTGTTGTGTTGGCCCTTAATGCTGGGAAGGAGTTTCTGAGCTGAAATAGAGAGCTTCTCATGGGTGAATGTCTTTGGGCTGAAAATGTTTAACAGAAGGAGTGGGAAGAGCAGATGCTATGATGGAGAAGGAACCTTATTAGAAGGAGACCACCAGTGGGGTCATCCTACAAAGCAGTTTCAGTTTTTAAGGTCTCAGCAAGACTGGCTGCTTCCTCAGAAAACTCTTCCTTGACCCTTCAAACAACATAGTGTCTCTGGCTTATAGCCCAGTTGTGTCTGGTTGTTTCCTAGTAATTTTGATTACTACGTACCTTGGACTGCAAGGAGATCCAACCAGTCCATCCTAAAGGAAACCAACCCTGAATATTCAGTGGAAGGACTGATGCTGAAGGTGAAGCTCCAATAGTTTGGTCACCTGATGCAAAGAGCCGACTCATTAGAAAAGACCCTGATGCTGGGAAAGATTGAAGGCAGGAGGCAAAGGGGACGACAAAGGATGAGATGGTTAGATGGCATCACTGACTCAATGGATATGAGCCTGAGCAAACTCTGGAAGATGATGAAGGACGGGGAAGCCTAGCATGCTGTAGGCCATGGAGTAGCAAAGAGTTGGACACAATTGAGCAACTGAACAATGATTTTGATAGCTTAAAATTACTTATTAGAAGGATTTTTTGCTGGACGTCTGCATCCTTCAGTGAACGGGGAGCTTTACAGAGTGGGGATGTGCCTGTTAATTCCTGATGCCTCCCAGGGCCTAGCACTGAGGGTCATACAGCGGTCAGTGCTCTGTTGATATTTGCTGATGAATCAACACTCCACTGGGGGGAAGGAGGGGAGGCATCCTCAGGTGCATGTTCTAGAAGGTTAAGGAGGCAGTGTAGCATGTCAGTTCTCAGGTGTGGTCTGGGGACCCTTAGGAGTCCCTGAGAGCCTTTCAGAGGGTCCACCAGGTCAAAACTATTTTTGTAATAATACTAAGATGTCATTTACTTTTCTCACCTCCGTTCTGTCATGGGTGTAGAGTAGAGTTTTTTGGAGGTCACTTGATGCGTGATAACCAATGGCTCTGATGACTAATGGAACATGTGTTGCTTTAAATTTTTTTCCGGTTTTAATTTCTAATATGATGATTCATCTAACCCACAGAATCAAAAGCTCTTTGGGATCCTTGGTGATTTTGAAAGCTGTCAAGGAGTCCTGAGATCACAGCATTGGAGGAAAGTAAGTGCTTGGTTACTGGTAAGAGTGAGCCCTTCAAGAAACTGGGAGTCTGGGTTCAAATCCTGACTGGGTCTGGTCTTAGGTGAACTGTGTAACCTCTTGATGGCTTAGTTTTCTCACCTATGAAGTAGGGGGACAATACAGTCAATCACACATGACGTGAGGTTGTTGGGCAGTTTAAATATGAGCTGGTTCCTGTAAAAATAAACTAGGACACTACCTAGGACAGTAAGTGTTGTAGAAATATTAGTGATTATGGAGGTACCAAGGATGTTAAGAGACTTGTCCCATGTCACCCTGGGAGTGAGTGGTAGAGATTCCCCTGAGCCCTTGGTGGGATTGAGGGTGTATCTAGCTCTTTCCATGCCTGGAGATGCAGAAGCTGGCAGAGAGGGTCCTTCTCCCCCTGCTGGGCTGGGTACCAGGGAAGCCAGAGAGAAGGATGTTTGACTGGTGATTGTGTCAGTGGTCAATCCCTGCCTTCCAGGCCTTGAGGAGGTGCTGGCGGGGAGAGAGGGGAGTCCAAGGACAGCGGCTTGGCCAGCTTGCCTGGGAGGGCCTTGCAGGCCCCAGGATCTGGCACCTGCCTCTGAGAAGGCAGCAGGCCTGGGCCGGGAGAAGCATCGGTTTCTGGAAATGCACATCAGCACATTCGTTACTGTCTTATCAGCAAATTGCAGAGGAGGCCAGGAAGCAAGGGACGGATCCTCTTACTCGTGATGAAATGCCCTTCTGGTCTAGTATTAAAAATGTTTGAGGAATGAGTTCCCAGCCATGGTGTGAAAACAGATGTTGGATTCTTCTTCTTCTTCTTTTTTTTTTTTTTAATTTTCCTCTCTGACACAGTTCAAGAAGAAAAGAGCAAGAATCAGACAGACAGGGCAGTTGGAAGCCCAGCTGCTCATGTGTGTAAAAGGCCCTGGAATGACATCAAGAGTGAGATTTCCACTGTCAAGGCCACAGGAACTGCGGGAGCCTCCGTCCACTATCCGGTTCTACATAAAGGGAAACCAAGGCCCAGTTGAGAGGGAAGAGGATGTCCAAGATCACATGGCTTGGCCAAGGTTCCCTGAGCCTTTTGCCAAAGACTGAAACAAGATAGGCAGCATTCACAAAATTAGGGCTTACCAGGAGGCACAATGGTAAAAAACCTGTCTGGCAATGCAAGAGACACAAGCTTGATTCCTGAGTCGGGAAAATCTCCTGGAGAAGGAAATGGCACTCACTCCAGTATTCTTGCCTGGAAAATACCATGGGCAGAAGAGCCCGGCAGGGCTACAGTCCATGGGGTCTCAAAAGAGTTGCCCACAACTTAGCAACTAAAATAATAAAAATCCTGAGTCCGTAAACAATGAAATTACAACAATGTTTTTTATGACAAAAGCAAAAGTCTTACCTAATTTTGCTGTTTAAAATAATCAAGTAAAATATTCAACATATCCTTTCTCTCAAAAATACTCTGTGTTTATGAGAGATTGGAAGCAACTACTGAGGCATTCAGCTGAGGTTTACTAGTGGAAAGGGATCAGACTTTGATGTCAAGGGCAAGAGTTAAAAATCCTGGATATGGGACTTCCCTGGTGGTCCTGTGGTATAAAATCCACCTTCCAAAAAAAAAAAATCCACCTTCCAAGGCAGGCGATGTGAGTTCGATCCTTGGTCTGGGAACTAAGATCCCACATGCTGTGAAGCAACTAAGACCATGTGCTGCTGCTCGAGAAACCCACGTGTCACAAAAAGAGAAGCCTGTGCATCGAAATTAGAGACATTTCATATGTGGAAATGAAGAGCCAGCATAGCCAAAAAAAAGAAAATTCCTGGATCTACCGTTCAACTGATGTGTGATCTTGGACAAGTCTCTGAGCCTCAGTTTTTCCTTTATAAAATGGGGATAAAGATGCTTTCTTGAAAGGGCTGTTGTGAAGAAAGCAGAATTTCTTCTCTGAGCAATCCTTCTGTGCCAAGTGCTAGGTTATGTATTCTCACGGATGAGATGCATTCGGTCATTCTAATAACTCAGTGGCCTAACTATGTTAGGAGGCCCATCCTACAGATAAGAAAATGGGGACCCAGAGTCTAAGAACCAGCTCACTTAAGGTCACTGAGCCAGTAAGGATCAGAGGTGGAATTTGAACTCATGCTATCCGACTTCACAGCCCTCAGGAACACATGTAAGGTGTAAGGATAGTGGTGGTAGCACACAAGAGATGCTGCATAAATGGCAGCCAGTATTGGCATGTTTCCCTGGTGACTCAGAGGGTAAAGAATCTGCCTGCAATGCAGGAGACCCAGGTTCCATTCCTGGGTTAGGAAGATCCCCTGGAGAAGGGAGTGGCAACCCACTCCAGTATTCTTGCCTGGAGAGTTCCATGGACAGAGGAGTCTGGTGGGCTACAGTCCATGAGGTGGCAAAGAGTTGGACATGACTGAGTAATAATTAAAATAATCATCTTTCATTTCACTTGGCTTATGTAGCACCACAAAGACTGAGTGATAATTAAAATAATCTTCTTTCATTTCACTTGGCTTATGTAGCACCACAAAGACCATATCATTTTCAGCTGATTATTGAAAAGAAGTCAGGAAGTAGTACCAAGAAATATCTTTGGGTAGACAAAACCCAAAGTCTCTTTGGTCTGTAGCCTGGGGAACTAATATGGTGGTGTCAACTTAGGAGTGCCATCTTGAGAGATGTGAGAAAAAGAAATAAGGGCTCTGAGTGAATGTCTACAACACAAAATTAATCTCAGAAATGCTACATTGAGCCCCTGCAATGGATATTCCTGGGTGAATTAAACTATCATATTAATCTGCTTTGAGCTGGAATTACCCATCCCACTGGAGAGATCAATTCTTTGGAGCTCAGTCTTCTTTATAGCCCAACTTTCACATCCTTACGTGACTACTGGAAAAATCATAGCTTTGACTGAAGACCTAAGAATTGATGCTTTTGAATTGTGGTGCTGGAGAAGACTCTTGAGAGTTCCTGGGACAGCAAGGAGTTCAAACCAGTCAATCCTAACGGAAAACAACCCTGAATATTCATTGGAAGGACTGATGCTGAAGCTGAAGCTCCAATACTGAGGCAAAGAGCCAACTCATTGAAAAAGGCCCTGAAGCTGGCAAATATCGAGGGCAGGAAGAGAAGGGGAGACAAAGGAAGAGATGGTTGGGTGGCATCACTGTCTCAGTGGACATGAGTTTGAGCAAACTCTGGGAGATAATGAAAGATGGGGAAGCCTGGCGTGCTGCGGTTCACAGGGTCGCGAAGAGTCAGACACGACTTAGCGACTGAACAACAACAGCAACATTGCGGGTACCTTGGTTCTCTGATGCTGGTCACAAGGTCAGGTTGACAGGTCTATATACATGTCTTGACTGAGTAAACATCTTTAAAAAAATTTCATCCTCTATCATTATGTGGGGCTCATGGGAGGAATATTAGTGACAGGCCTCCTTGATGAGAAGGTCGGGAACCCCTCAGCCTAGAGTTGCAGCCTTTTTAGGAGCAGAGGCTGTCCGGGGTTGGCATAGGAGTTCAGAAAAAGCTGGAGGATCCATTGATCTCTGATGCCTATAAAACTGTCAGACATAATGTGTAGCAGCCAGACTTGCATGGAGACTGACCACACATATATAATACTGCATTTTGTTGTAAGATTTTCGCATTTTGTATAAATGCCATTACCCTGATTAAATTGAGCTTTTTGGTGTATGGTAAAAAAACTTTCTGTGTCATTTGTCTCTCCTTGGTGGTTTTCAAACATCTTGGGTGAGTTTTACAGAAGAGTTTTCTGAGTTCTTTGGACATGAAAACTCTATTATTCAATAACTTGGGAAGATCTCCCAGTGAAGGAGACTTAAAACATAATGTGACAAAAAGCACACATACGTGTACAGTTGAATGAATTCTCATGAACCCATGTGACCAGCACCCAGCTCATGAAACATCACTAAGAACCTAGAGTCCTCTTTCTTGTGCTACCCTGCAGTAACTACCGCCTCACTAAGGGGTAACTACTATCCTGAATTCTTATACCACAGATTGATTTTGCCTGTTTTTGAACTTTTTATCAGTGGAATCTTATTGATAAAAGATACTACTCTTTTCGGTCTGGTTTCTTTAACTCAATATCATATTTGTACATTGTTTCATATTTTTGCCCATAATTATAGACCATGCATTCTCATTACTGTATAGTATTCTATTCTATGGATATATCATAATTTAATGAGCCAGTCTCTGTTGATGGAACTTTGCGTGCATGTGCACCTCAGTTTCTTCAGTCGTGTCTGACTCTTTGCGACGGCCAGCCAGGCTCATCGGTCCATGGGATTTTTCCAGCAACCCCACTGGAGTGGGTTGCCATGCCCTCCTCCAGGGAATCTTCCCGATGCAGGGATCGAACCCGAGTCTCCTGTGTCTCCTGCATTGCATGTGGATTCTTTACTGCTGAGCCGCTGGGGAAGCCCAGTGAACCTTGGCCCTGCATTGCATGTGGATTGTTTACTGCTGAGCCGCTGGGGAAGCCCAGTGAACCTTGGCCTGATGTATAATGTTGTTGTGAGCATTCTAATGTGTCTTTTGGGGTATGTATGTTTATATTTCTATTGGGTACACACAGAAGTGGAATTGATTAGAGAGGATGTGACAACTTCCCCAAAAGGATGAAGGGGAGCTCTCCTAGCTGAGGAAGGGTCCATGCACTGGCATGTAGGTGTAAAAGAGCCAGAGGCATTTCGGGAACACTGGGTAACCCACAGATTGAGTATGCAGTGCTTGTGAAGTCCAAGTGATAAAATCTCCCTCTCTTGGGACACCCCACCTCTCCCTCCTCACCTCTATCTAAGTCCTTGTTCTTCAGTGCTTTCTCTCTCTCTCCTTTTTTTTTTTTGTGTAGGTTGTGGGGAGGAGGGAGAGGCCTTTGCCTCTGACTGCCTTTGCCTGAGTAGTTAGCCCCTCTGAGCTCCTATAGCCCACCATGATACTCATTAACAAAGTTCTGCCCCTAATTCACTGGCATTGTTTGCTGGTCTCATCTTTCTTTCTTTTTTTTTTTCATTATTTTTTTAACTGTACCGAGTCTTGAAATTAAAAGATGCTTGCCCCTTGGAAGAAAAGCTATGACCAACCTAGACAGCATATTAAAAAGCAGAGACGTTACTTTGCCAACAAAGGTTTGTCTAGTCAAAGCTATGGGTTTTCCCATAGTCATATGTGGATGTGAGAGTTGGACTATAAAGAAAGCTGAGCGCCAAAGAATTGATGCTTTTGAACTGTGGTGTTGGAGAAGACTCTTGAGAGTCCCTTGGACTGCAAGGTGATCCAACCAGTCCCTCCTAAAGGAAATCAGTCCTGAATATTCATTGGAAGGACTGATGCTGAAGCTGAAACGCCAATACTTTGGCCACCTGATGTGAAGAACCGACTCATCGGAAAAGACCCTGATGCTGGGCAAGATTGAAGGCAGGAGGAGAAGGGGACGACAGAGGATGAGATGGTTGGATGGCATCACTGACTCAATGGACATGAGTTTGAGCAAGCTCTGGGAGTTGGTGATGGACAGGGAGGCCTGGCGTGCTGCAGTCTATTGCGTCGCAGAGTCAGACATGACAGAGCGACTGAACCGGAACTGAACCGAGTCTTAGTCGTGGCACATGGATCCCACATGTGAGATCTTACTGTGGCATCTGGGATCCAGTTTGCCAATCAGGAATTGAACCTCAGACCCCTTGCATTGGGAGCTCAGAGTCCCAACCACTGGACCACCAGGGAAGTCTTGGGTCTTGTCTTTCTTCTCACTAGACTGAGTTTCCAGAAGGACAGAATGGGCTGGCTCAGTATCATCTCTTTGCACCTCTGATCCACTCTGCCCTTTTTCTGCCCTGTTCTCCATCTAGGGAAGCTGACCTTTGTGGACAGCATCAGGAAGCCTCCTTGCCCTTTGCTTCTGGCTCTAGCCAAGGCGTGAGTCCCCAGAGAAGACTGGAGGTAAGGAGGAGAGAGAGCGCAGGTGATCTTTCCCTGAACTCTTGCTCGGCAGGGCTATCTTGGGCTGGCTGTAGCTGTAGGTTGTAGCTGCTCTCCAGTAAGCAACTCCTTCCTCCAGGCCTGGAGGTCCTATCAGTCCCAGAACTTCTGAGCTCAGTGTGCTACACTCTTCTTGCCATTCTTCTGCCCTTCAACCAGTGCTGCTTGAGCTTTCCTAGTTTATGGGTGTACCTCCTGGGACCTTGACTGATAAATGCATTTTGTTCAACTCCATACACATCTAGCACACAGCCTGGTACACAGCCTCTTTCAGTGAAGTCTTCCTGACTAAATAAATGGGTAAAGAACTGGGTGAGGCTGAAGATGGAGGAGCTGGCCAGAAGCCAAGCCAGTAGTGAAGGGTCTTCAATGCCCTTCTGAGAAGTTCAGACAATAATTCTCAAGACCAGGTACTGCAACCTCAAGTGTCCCTAAAGGCCAGGCATGCATGGGTGGGGATCGTGGCAGGAAGTGAATGCTGTCTAAGGGTACTACTCCACAACTCAGCCTCAACCCATTAAAGCTCTGTGGGAATTTGGACCCCACATGGCCAGATCTTCTGATTTTTTTTTCTTGTGAAATTTCTGATTATTAATGTGAAATGCCAACATTTCAAATTTTAAAATACTCCGCACTAGCAAAATGAAGTGTGGCTGCTAGCTTGTAAGCTCTCTGTAGCTAGTGGGGAGTTGCTGGGCGTTGTGAAGGCAGGAAGTGAGGGGCTCAGACATTGCACAATGCTTCAAACAAGACCTCCCCAGTAAATGAGCTGCAGGGACACCGGGCCCTTTGATCTTGGTCCCTCAAGCAGTTCAAATGTGCTGAGAGAAACTTACTCGGAGAACACTAATTTGTCTCCCTGATGGGTATTTTTTTTAAAAATCAGGTTTTAGTTCTAAAAATAGTGTTTGATGGATTTCTCCACTTGAGTCAGGTTCCCAGCCACTTTCTCTATTTCTGCTTCAGGCTGGGAGCTCTGAGTTCTTTTGGGTTTTATCAAATTATACACTGTGCAAAGGCATCCATTTCACCAACAGATGGACTTAATGTGCATGAAAATACATGCCTTTTAAAGAAACTAAATTAGTAGTTCCACTTCTTTCCCCTTTTATTAAAGACAGAGTTCTAGGAGAGCTCTCTGCTATAAAGTCAGACTTCACAGACATCAGCAAAACGAGATTTACTTGAATGGAAATCGGACAGAACATCAGACAAGTCCTTCTCAACACTGAACCTGCCGGTTTCAAGCAGAGATTTGAGGACTCTGCCCTCAGTCCCAGCAGTGCTTTAAAAACAAAAAGGGAGAAGAAAAATCCTGAAGCCTTATTGTTCTTTAAGAGTTGGAGGTTCTCTTGAAAGGATGGGTTGATAGCTTCCCTTCATCATGGGCAAGGTGGTGTGAAGACTTTGGAAGATGAGTGAAGCAAAGGATGCAATCCATGGAGCATTGGAAGTGGAGTCTGAAAGTGAAAGTGCTAGTTGCTCAGTTGTGTCTGACTTTTTGAGACCCCATGGACTGTAGCCCACCAGATTCCTCTGTCCATGGAATTCTCTAGGCAAGAATACTGGAGTAGGTTGCCATTCCCTTCTCCAGGGCATCTTCCCAACCCAGGAATGGAGCCTGGGTCTGCTGCATTGCAGGCAGATTCTTTACTACCTGAGCTACCAGGGAAGCCCAGTGACTTAGATCCTAGTCCTGGCTTTGTCACTAACCTATCTTGTTGCTCAGATTCCTCTCCCCTCAGATGCCCTGCTTTCTTGTTTAGAATATTGAGACAATCACCCTATCCTGTCAGCCTGGAGACATCATTCTTAGAAGAAGGAAAAGGAAGCATTGTGAAGGAAAGCACCTTCTTTCCCATGCTTTTATGTATATATTTCTTTATTGTAATTATACAAACGATTACTTGAATGTAGTCTGTGAAGTCTCAATCAATACATTTTCAGAACAAAAGAGCATTTTTGCTCCCATTTTCCCTCATGTATATGTGTCCTTGATGTTTTTAATGAAATTATATACTTATAGACATATAATGTAGACATTATGGTCTTTTTTTTTAAATCTCATAAATAGAATTTGGCTATACATACCCCACAGTTTACTTTTTTTTTTTTTTCACTGAATAAACCAACCTCTGTCAGAATATATAAATCAACCACATTCTTTTGGTTGGTTTCACAGATGCCAAAGGCTTGATGCACCCCAGGTCTTTTAGCCATTTCCTACCATCAGGTAACATGGTGTTACCAACGTTTCATTGTTCCCTGAAAAGGCAGTGTACAACTCTTTGTATCCGTGTGAAGGTATTTCCCTGAGGTAGGTATCAAGAACTCAAATTGCTTGATTAAAGAGAATGCATGTTTAAAATTTTTATGGATTCTGCCAAATTGCCCTCAAAAGAGTCCACTGATGTGCATTCCTGCAAGTAGTTTTTAAGAGCATGCCATTCCCCCTCCCTCACTGACACTAGATATTAGCCTTTTAATTTTTACTGATTTTCATCTGATGAGTGAAAGATGAAGTCTGGCCTGTCATTTTAATTAGTAGTCCCAGATAACTAGCAAGAGAGAGCAACTTAACTTTTCCTATCTTTACTGGCTATTTCTAAAGGTGAAGTCCTTGCTGTATGTTAGAATAGCTAACATACAAACCATGGTTGTAGAGGCCAGAATGGCACCTGCAGGAGAAACGTTGTATCGAGTTCTGACTTTTGTACTTTATATGCTTGGTGACTTGGCAAGTTACCTTACTTTTCCCAGCCTCTGTGTTCTCATTTGTGAAATGGGGGGACACATTGTTATCAATTGAATGCATGTGTCCTCCAAAATTCATACATGGACGTCTGATCATCAATGTGATGGTTTTTAGAGATGGGGCTTCTGGGAAGTGTTAGGGTCAGACAGAATCATGAAGGTGGGGCACTCATGATGCGATTAGTGCCCTATGAGAAGGACACCAGAGAGCCACCGGCAGCTCTTTCCCCCTAGTGAGGACATAGCAAGAAGGCGGGAAGCCATGAAGAGAGCTCCAACAGTGAACTAAATCAGCCTGCAGGTCAGTCTTGAATATCCTATTGTACAGAACTGTGAAGAATAACCTTCTGTTAACAAGATCACCTTGTCTGTGGCATTTTATTTTGGTAGCTCAAGCAGATGAAAACCACTAGTGCTCTGCCTTTCCCTCTGCTGAAGATTGTCGTGAGAATGAAACATGAATGTGCATGCAAAGTCCTTCATGATACTGTAGTGGTCTGGGTTCCCCAGGGAAACAGATCCAATAGAATATACACACACACACACACACATGCATACATATATGTTTGTGTACATATATATGTACATGTGTGTACATATACATGTCTGTGTACGTGTGTGTGTGTGTGTGTGTGTGTGTGTGTGTGTGAAGAATTGGCTGATGCAGTTATGTGTGAAGGTTAAGTCCCAGGAGCTGCAGTGGGTAAGTTGGAGACCCAGAGCTGAAGGTATAAGTTCCCGTCTGAATCTGAAGCCTTGGGAACCGGGAGAGCCCATGGTGCAAATTCCAGCTTGACCCTGAGTCCAAAGGCAGGAGGAGACTGATTTCCCAGCTTGAAGACAGGCAGAGAGTGAATTCCCCCTTACTTAGGTTTCTGTTCTATTCAGGCTTTCAAAGGATTTAGAGGAGGCCCATTCACTTCAGGGAGGGCAATCTGCTTTACTCAGTCTACTGATTGAAGTGCTAATCTCACCCAGAAACACCCTCATACACTCCAAATAATGTTTAACCAAATATGTGGGCACCCCATGGCCCAGGCAAGTTAACACACAAAATGAACCATCCTTGTCAATTTGGACACAGACAGGGACTTTTTGGTTAATCTAATTTGCTGGGGAAAGTCATTGCTAATCCTGATTCCTCGTCATTCTCTCCCTGTTTGGTCTGTGGTGACCCTCAATGACTGAGTAGCTATTCCAAAGGTGGATTTCTATTAAAAAATGGAAGGAACATCTTCTGTCTTGTTATTAGTGAAGGTGATTAATTTGTGTGGGGAGGAAGGTTTGAGGTTGATTAGGATAAAGCCTCTAGTTCTGAGTGCCCACAGGAGGTGGTCAGACCTGTTGAATCAGTTGTAGCAAAGATCTCCTGGGAAGAGACTTTTCTAGGGAGGTTTTTGGCACCTTGCCCCTCAAGCTGGAGGGAAACAAACAGCCTCACAGGTCAGCACTTGGATCTGTTCTTCCAGAAGCCTTTCTCGGGGCTTGGGGGGCTGGGTGGGGCGGGGAGCAGGGCTGGACACGCCACACGCTGGGCAGCCTTGCCTCTCCTCCCTTCTGGTTAATGGAGTCTCCCCGAGCACCCCAAGGTGCTGGCGGGTCTGAGCAATTGGCAGCCCTTCTCCGGGCCTGATGTCCCAATCCATAAAACAGGAGGTTGGATTCCATCACCTGCAAAGACTGGGATAGCACAACCTCTTCAGCCCTCCTCCTGCTCTGACCCTCTGAGCTGAGGCCTGCAGGAGACTTTGTTTAGTCCTCTTTCCACCTGGGCAGTAGGTGTGCACACTGGCGATCTGTGAGGGGTGAAATGAAGGGCAAAGTGCTGACACCAAATACGGCACTGTCTTTGGAGCAGTGTTGTTACAGGCTTCCCGTGTGTCTCCCCAGTTAGCTCTGCCTACAGCCCTAGGAAGCAGACACTACTATTCCTTCTTTTGGATGGTAAAGTTTGGGAATGGCTACCCACTCCAGCATTCTTGCCTGGAGGATTCCATGAACAGAGAAGCCTAGCTGGCTACAGTTCATGAGGTCACAAAAAGTTGGACACGACTGAGCAATTTTCACTCACATGGGCAGTAAAGGCCCTGCAAGGCTAAGGAATTTGCCCAAGTAACCAGTAAGGGGTAGGATTCAAATTTAGTGCCTCTCTTCTATCACCCACCCTTTTAGCTGGGGCTTTGGATTCACTCTCAAAGCTGAGCAGACATCTCAAAAGTGTCTACTTCAACAGCCTGGCACATGGCAGGTAGTCAATAAGTAGCATGTACTGTGACTACTACAGGTGGCCTCTGGGAACGCAGAGGGGACTGACTGGGGAAGCATTAGGGAGCAGATGTTCGTGTCTGTGTCCATCCTGTCCAAAGAGTCAGATTAGGTGGCAATGGTAGCTTCTGAGGTTCTCTGGGCTGTCTGGGTAGGAGAGGCTCCATGTGAGATACCCTAAAATAAGGCTTCTTTCCTAAACACATCAGTGCACCATCTCCTAATCTGACTTTCCATTTTATCCCCACTTTCTCTGGCATAGTTCAGGACCCCATTAGCACCTCCCCCCATTTCTGAACTCTTCTTCCTAAACCATCTCCAGGTTTAGTCTCCAAACAAAGCATTGCCTATGCCTACTCCCAGATTTGTTTTCCAACGAACAGCTCAGATGATGGAACTGCTCAGTTCAAGAACTTTCCAGGGTTGCACAATCTGGCTCAGACATAGCTTTCCAACCTTTTTGGTTTCAGTCCTTCAAGCATCTTATGCTGCAAATAGGGCTGTCTGTTTATTCTTCAAACATTTGTTGATGACCAGCATTGTGTTACTGTGGGCCAGCACTGTGTTGGTCCTCTGGGACATAAAGTCAAAAAGATAGCATCCTTGCTATAGAGCTCACTGCTTTGTAGGTTTTTTTGTTTTTCTGCTTGATACACAATTGGCACATGTGTTAATGCTAAGTCACTTCAGTCATGTCCAGCTCTTTGTGACCACATGGACTATAGCTCACCAGGCTCCTCTGTCCGTGGGATTCTCCCAGCAAGAATACTGGAGTGGGTTGCCATTTCCTTGGGCCTAGGATTAGGCCAGTCAGGCAGCAGGAGCAAGGTAATTATTTGCTGAATCCTCCACCAGTGTGGAGGCTGGTGGTCTGACTGAGCCAGCTGGATGGATTTCCTCCTCAAAATTGAAGAAATGAGATTTTAGAGCGGTAGCCTTAAGCACCTCCCAAACTGGGGCTGCATAGAGAATCATCTGGAAAGCCTTTAAAGCTCCCAAAGCCTACGGGATTTCCCTGAAGTCCAGTGGTTAAGACTCCATGCTTCCACTGCTGGGGGGCATGGTTTCTGTACCTGGTTGGTGAACTAAAATCACAGGCTGCAGTTCATGGCCAAAAAATAGAACCAAAACAAAACTCTCAGGGCGCCCCAGATCCACTGAATCAGAATCGTGGAGGTGAGACCCAGGCTCTCCCATCCTGTGAGGTTCTTCCGCTCCTCCTAACGAGCAGTGACATTTGAGAACAAAGGCCCCAGAGGTAGGAGTGTTCTTCTCCAGGCTACGGGTTATCAGCCGAGGGGATTTTGCACACGGGCTATAAAACATAAAATGAGTTTGCTGTAATAATGTCCTTAGAAGGAAAACTTGGTAATTTTACAAATAAGAGTCAATTCATAACAGCAAGAGTGAATTTACAGCTATCCAAAGTTCAAGTGCTGTATTTCAGAAATGAAGTCTTAACCTAAAGGAGAGCAATATTCAGCAGAATGAGGCTGTAAAAACTTACCAGCAGGTAGGTAAATATAGAACCTAAGCCTTAGAGAGAACATGATAATAAAGAAACAGTAGCCCATTTGCCTTTTACCAAACACTAGTCCCCAAACCAACAGTGCTATTAACCAATCACCATCTGGAGAAGTAATGGCCGGTCACTCGGTCCTGGATTAGTTTGTGGGAAAAACCATCAGCTGACCGTTGAGCCAGAAGGTAGGTAGAGCAGGATAGGGAGGAGGAAGAGGAAGGTGGGTCTTAGCACAATCCTTCTCTGATTCCCTCAAAGTGACTGAGTTCATTTAAAAAGCGGAGGCAGACTCATATGTGGAATCACCAAAATTACATTCTGTATTTGTGCTACATTTGAAATTCATATTTTGTAGTTTGTATCAATGCATGCATGCAGATGCTTTTCATTGTTACCAGAACAGTGTAAAGTCTGCACCAAACTAACTCAGCTGTTTCTAACCTGCTTCTTGTTAAGTGCACATTCTAACAACATTCTTGACCTTTGGCCCGCTGGTGAGTAAAGATGGACTGCAAGGAAATGGAACCAAGTTTCTGGCTAAAACCTGTGACATCACCTTTCCAGATAGCGCCGTGGTAAAGAATCTGCCTGCCAACACAGGAGATGTAAGAGATGCAGTTTGGATCCCAGGATGGGAAAGATCCCCTGGAATAGGAAATCGCAATCCCCTCCAGTATTCTTGCCTGGCAGGCTGCAATCCATAGGATCACAAAAGTGTTGGACATGACTGAGCTCACGCGGACACAAAAACCTGTGACAGGCCTGGGTGCTCATGTGAAGCAAGTTCTGACTGTAACAAAAAGCATGGCCTCTTAGCAAGGTCAGTGCCTTGGTCCCTCCAGCTTCTTCAGTCATAGAAGAAACACGTGTTTCCTCTCATCCCTCTGAACTCCCACACACTGCAGATCCCCCAGAATTTTCTGCTCATGAGGCATGGCTGACATGACATGTGAATGGTGGACACACATTACCCATATCTCTTCTGCTCACCTGACTCTTCCCATGGTTCTTCAGACTTTACTCACAAATCCATATGCAAAGATAAAATTTTTCCTGATTTCAGAATGGTGTCAACTGAGCGAGCATTTAAGCCAATGGAGAGCCCTTCTGAGTGTTGGGCTCCAAGGAAGGTCGCCCTGGTCCAGCTAAAGGAACTTCACTGGTGATGAGATGCAGAATAGCATAAACTTTCAGAAAGAGCTCAGCAACTGGTGTAATGTTCAAACCTGATAGACTTATAATTCCATTTCTGGGGATGCGTCCTAATGTCAAAAACATAAGGCTTTCTAAAAGGCTTTGATTACAAAGCTGTTTATTATAGAATTGCATAGAGTAATGAACAACTAAATATAACCTAAGTATGTAACAAAGAACTGACTCATTGGAAAAGATCCTGACGCTGGGAAAGATTGAAGGCAGAAGGAGAAGGGGATGACAGAGGATGAGATGGTTGGATGGCAACACCGACTCAATGGACATGAGTTTGAGCAGGCTCCGGGAGTTGGTGAAGGACAGGGAAGACTGGCGTGCTGCAGTCCATGGGTTTGCAAAGATTCAGACATGACTGAGTGACTGAACTGAACTGAATTAGTGGATATTTCCTCAGCAGAGTATTACGCACCCGAAAACCCATGAAGACTACTTCAATGCATGGCAGGATGTGTCTGCGTAAGTGTGAATTGGAAAGTGGGTAGGGGCAAGATAGGGGTAGCGGATCAAGAGGTATAAGTCACTATGTATAAAATAAGTAAGATACAAGGATATATAGTACACACAGAGAATATAGTCAATATTTCATCATAATTCTAAATGGAATATAACCTTTAAAAATTGTGAATCGATATGTGGTACAGCTGAAACTTATGTCATACATCAACTGCACCTCAAAAAATGTTAAATGGAAAAATAAAAAGACATAGTGTTATATGCTACATGCTATGATTCCATATATTTCTCCAAGGGCTTATCAACTACTTTACAGTCTTTAGGTTATGGGTCCCGTATCTTATTTTCAATTCATTCCAAACTTCATTTGATGAGTATTTATTTTTAAATTGTATTATGTCTTTTCATTGCAGCCTGATTTTTCTGAGGGTCCACACGACTTGAGAGCTTCAAAGTAATGGTGCAACAGCTGTCAGACAATTTTGCATGTTTTATACAGCTCATAACATGTGGCACGGGAGACTGAGAAAGGGGTCAAGGGGGTTCTTTGAGAAGGAAAGTGTTTTTTTTTTTTTTGCCTGGATTTTCACTGATTTGTATTAAAGACTGAGGGCAGCAGGAGAAGAGAGGGACAGAAGATGAGATGGTTAGATGGCACCACTGACTCAATGGACGTAAGTTTGAGCAAACTCCAGGAGATAATGAAGGACAGGGAAGCCTGGTGTGCTACAGTTCATGGGGTTGCAAAGAGTTAGATACAACTTAGCAACTGAACAAGAGTTCATTAGAAGTGCTTTTAGCCTGAGAGTTACATGAAGTCCACAGACTGAGATTCAGAAGTACCTAGGTTTGGATCCAGCTCCACCTCTTATTTAGGGGGTTCCCAGGTGACTCAGTGGTAAAAGAATCCTTCTGCCAATGCAGAAGATGAAGGAGAAGCACATTCGATCCCTGGGTCGGGGAGGGCCCCTGGAGGCGGAAATGGCAACCCGCTCCAGTATTCTTGCCTGGAAAATTCCATAGACAGAGGAGCCTGGCTGGCTACAGTCCAGTGGGTGGCAAAGAGTCAGACACAGCTGAGTGTACACACCACACACACACATCACCTTTTATTAGCCATGTGATTTCTGACTCTCGGTTACTATAGCTGTGAAATGGGAATGGTACCCTCTTTATCAGAGGGCGATTGAGAGAATGCCTTTAGAACATTGGACTGGATGCTCTATGCACAAGACCTGTCCTGGGAAAATCATTCTGTGAAGTGTTGGTTGTTGGTTGCACCACAAAGCCTCATGCCCCATATTTCTCGAGGGGATTATCAGGCCAAGGTTTGGCAATTGAGATGGCTAATTAGTTTCCAAATATATTGTTTCCAGTAAAATTATCTTTTCAAAACAGTTTATGGTGTTTCATGTCTCACAAACCACAGAGTTCATTGTGCATCATTTTTATAGCTTCATGAGAAGTGTTCCTTTTTATGTTTTTAAAGTATTCCAGGAAAAGCAAAAGAAGTTTTTATCATGGTCAAAAAAAAAAACAACGATCTTTTCCTTTGAATTCTAGAGATGGTCAAACCTAATGACTAGAAAAAGACAAAAGCATCTAGGAAAGTTTCATTAAACACTGTAATAAGAGTAAGTCAAGATTCTATTTGTTCTCCATTCACTCATTTGTTTGTTGGTTCACACATTCTGTATAAGTATCTGCTGAGTGCCTGGGATTGGGTCCTGGGGACAGAAACATGAAGAAAAAGTGATTCCCTTGCCTACCCTCCCCTGAGCCTCTCTTTCTGGGTGACAGGCTTGTAAGTAACAATAACACTACTCTGGACACAGAGGACGCAGGAGCCATGGTTGGAGGGACCAACTCTAGCTAAAGCAGTGGAAGATGGCTTCTCAGAAGGTGGATCTTCACCCTCCCAAAGCCCTTCAGAATGCTGGAACCTACCAGTCCCCACGGTGTAGTGCAGTTACAGGTTGGTCCCACTCCTGGGTCATGAAGAGTGGATTAGAAAAGAGAGACACTCTGAAGATGCCCCTCTTACCACTGTCAGCACCAGGGCCTGAGGCTTGGCCAAGGATGAAAACCACTAGTAAAATAAAAGCCGAGTTTTCTTGATTCCAGTTCCCTACGTGTCCATCCAACTGAGAGCAGCCTTTGGAAAATATACTAACAGGTTCACCAGGCTGCAGAAAGAAGGCCCCTGCTTGTCAGTGGGTATCTTTAGGAGACCAGTGCATCTCTTTGACTACCTGGCTCAGAGTCATCTGCAGGCGCTTGTTAGAAGCCAAATCCTGCTTGTCCACAATGAAGGAACTAAGATTCTCTGGGAGTGAGGCTGGTAGCATGTTTTTGAATGGAACCCTGGTTATTCTTGCACACATCCTAATATTTAAGACGATACGGTATATAGGGGGTTTCCCTGGTGGCTCAGTTGCTAAAGAATCCGCGGGTTTGATCCCTGGGTCAGGAAAATCCCCTGGAGAAGGGTATGGCAACCCATTCCAGTATTCTTGCCTGGAGAATCCCATGGACTGAGGAGCCTGGCGGGTTACAGTCCATGGGGTCACAGAGTTTACAGAACTGAAGCCACTGAGCAGACACATATGCACTCGATATAGGTACAAGGAATATTACTCATCCATAAGAAGAATGATATTTTGCTATTTGTGGTAACATGGATAAACCTGAAAGTTTATACTAAGTGAAATGTCAGACAGGAAAAAACAAACATCACACGATTTCACTTACATATGGAATCTAAAAAACAAACCAACTAAACAAAACAGAAACAGACTCATAGATGCAGAGAAAAAACTAGTGGTTGCTAGAGGGGAGGGGGTGGGGAGATAAAAAAAGTGAAGGGAATTAAGAGGTACAAGCTTCCAGGTATAAAATCATGGGCATACGGTGTACACATAGGGAATGTAGTCAATAATATTGGAACAAGTTTGTATGGTGATGGATGATAACTGGTATTATTGCTGTGATCAGGTCATGATGTATAACAATACTGAGTCATTGTGTTGTTCACCTGAAACTAATATAATATTATATGTTAATTTAACTCAAGTTTTTAAAAAGTCACTGATACAAGTGAAAGAACATATGGCTTGAAGTCAATATTCCTAGTTCTATGGCACTGGGTAAGTCATTCTGCCTGTTTGAGCTTTAGCATCCACGTCTATGTAGTGGGACAGGAAAATAATATTGACTATTTCCCCTGCAGTGAGGCGGTGAGATTGAAATAAAATGACGTGGGTGATCTCCTGCTGTAAGGATAAAATGCTTAACTGTGCTTACTCTTTGTTACTGTTACTACTTTTCAAGACCACATTGTCTTCTCAAAGAGCCCTTAACTGAATGAAAGTTCTATCATAAATTTGTGGGAGGGTGTGGGGAGTGGTTTTTATATCTTCTGGTTTGAGTTCTAACTTTGGAGGTACTGTCTACATAATCAGTTTTCATTGAATAAAATGTGCTTTGAAAATATAACAACAAAGAATACCTGGGATTTCTTTGTAAGTCTAGTCTAGGAAGAGATGTGTAAATAAACGATTTCAATGCAATTAGAAAATAATGATAATGGTCATAATAAAATACTTAGGTTAATAATAATAGTTGTAATTAACATATTTTGAGCGTTACTATGTGCTATGAATTCTGCTAAGTATTTGCATTTTCTTTTAAGTCTCATTATTATCCTATAAGACAGGCATTACTGCTTGAATTCTATAGATGATGAAACTGCACCCCAAAGAGATGACATGATTTGCCCAAGGGTGTAAAGTCAGAAGTAGAAGAGTTCAGATTCAAATCCATGTCTCTCTGGTTCTAAGGTTTTCCTTTGTCTATGGGTCTACAGAGTATCCAGGAAACTAGTGGGTTTGCATTCAAAAATTGTCAGAACTAACTCAGTCTGAAGTGCCTGGTCTGAAAGGTACCTTAAAGCAGTAATTTTCAACTTCCTGACAGCAACAAATTGACAGTGGCAAACTGAGCTCGTGTCATGACCTAGTGCGCGTGCACACACACACACACCTATATATGCCTGTGTGTGTGTGCACGAGTGTATGTATTTGTCAAGAAGCAATATCCATCTTTGCTCTGATTTTTTTTTCTTCTTCTTGTTTTTAATGCTTGTGGTGACTCCTTTGATTTCATTACTTAATAATGGATTTGATTATTTGGTAACTCCACTGCATGGGGTACTGAAGTAGGCTTCTCTTCTACAGATGTGAAGACTATGGCCAGGAGAGGGAAAGTGGCCTGAGATAGATCTCACTAGTCATCATCAAGAAGGCACTGAACTGCTAGATTTTTTTTCTGTTTATACGGTCACCATTCTTAGATGGTCCTACAATCAGTAATAGCAGTCATCTTGTGAGCCAACAGCTGTAGATTCAAATCTGAAATCCACCTCAACCAGCTATGTGACTTGAGGTGTGATTTCCCTTCTCTGAGTAAATTTCCCCCTCTGGGAATGGGGGGGAGTAACAATACCCACTTACTAGGAGGATCATGAAGGTGAACTGATACTAAGGTCCAGGGCCTTGCACACATTATGTTCTCAGCACAGGTGAGATCCCAGGTAACTGGGGGCAACTTGAAGTGGAGGATGATGGAGACTAAGGGTCGCTGTGAAGTCAGCATTAATGTAACCATAAGTATTCTTAGAATCTAGTGCAAACTCAGGGTCTTAGATGCAGAGAGAACATTTGTGTGTGTTACTGTGGACCATAGGGAGAACACTGATTTTGGAGCCAAATAGACATGACTGTGAACCCCAGGGCTAGAATTTTATAATCTCAATGAGTCTAGTTTTCTTATGGTAAACTGGGTTATTAATACCTCCTTCAAGAGGCATTATGGGGATTCATTGAAGTAATTTTCCCCATATTTTCTCTCTACTTCCTAACTTAGAACTTTACTTATCTTTAGATTTTATCTTTTTATGATACAGGACTAACATTTCAGTTTAGGATGCTCCTTAGAATCAGAGAAGTAGAAAATACCATGGAAAGAAGATAATTCTTTGCCTACCTCCTCTTTTGCAGATAGTCATCAAGGAAAGGTTAATTTAGGTATTTACTAAGGTTATTTACCTAAGTCCACTGTCAATTACCTAATTGTTAAACTAACAAGATAGACAACCAAGGTGGTTTCATTTGGCCTAAGTCACCTGGAAACAAGTGTCCGACATTGAATTGGCCATGTAAGTATAAAGTTCAAGAGCAAGGCGGATTCAAGAGGAAGACTTGGGAGTCACCAACTCAGCTGTTGAAGCCATGAGAGGGACGGTTTGTCTGAAGAGGTGGTCTAGCCTCGAATGAAAGCACAAGGAAGAGAAATGAAAGCAAAAGGAAGAGAAAAAGACATATGGCCTTTTAACAATGCAAGCGTTTCCCCATAATTGATGGCATACATATGTACATTACTCATTCATGCTAGAAGCTCACTCATGAATTATGTAACACCATATTGATTCCTAATGTTAAATCACACAAGTGAGGGACTTCCCTGGTGGTCCAGTGGTTAAGAATTTGCCTTCCAATGCAGTGGGTAAGGGTTCGATCCCTGGTCAGAAAGCTGGGATCCCACATGCCTCATGGCCAAAAAACCAAAATATAAATGACAGAAGCAATATAGTAACAAATTGAATAAAGACTTTTTAAAAAAAAAATCACGAGTGAATATGAAATGTTAATTTGTACTCAGCACTAGAAATGTTTTTCATGATATGTATTTTTCAAGGATTTCTTTTCTCCTAATGAATTTCTAGATAATTTATTTCCCTGTGGTTCGAAAATAAACATATATTATATTTGGACAAGAGATGTTCTGCTATAAAAGTTATATGCTCAGTGTTGATGGAGAAATTTTGATTGTTTCAGGGTTGATTTTCTTCCATGTCTAGCACATGGAAGCTAATCTTATTATGAAATAATTTTCTCTTTTCTTTTTAAAATTTTAATGAAATGTTTTAAAACTTAAGATCAGAGCTGGCTTACGATCATTTCCCAAGTAAAACACCATCAAGAGCAAATATTACAAAGGGCCGCTGAGTTTTCTTAAGTGGTCTACATATTTACATGAAAAGGATTTTTAAACATTTCCTCCACTTCTCATGCTCCACTCAGTGCTGCTTAATTAACCAATCATAAAGAAAAGATGAAAGTATGTGGACCTCAAATCCTTGTGTTCTTGAAAAAAAAATAGAGTCACAGGGTAATTAAAATAAATGTCAACTAATAAGAACAATGAGAACCAATGACCAATGGAAACCGTGAGAACAGTTGCATCTAATAGGTCAAAACTTCACAGAAAATGAACAATGGCTTATTTCAGCTTGCAGCTGTGGCTGCTTACTGCCTTTTTCCCTGGTTGAATGCCCACTGGTGGGAGCACAGGGGAGCTCTTTTCTTCAGGGTACACTAACTGCTTAAATGCTCTTTCAATGTCATTAGCTGAGAGGTTTTTCTAGTGTGACTTTTCACCTGGCTTCCATCTCTCTACAGATATGTTGGCAGTCTCTGCCCTTCCGCTAGGTTCTGCCATCTTGAAACAGCCTGTTCCTTATTCAGCCAGACATAGAAGCTCCATCCGTCCCCGGCTATTGCAGAGCAGCTGACTAACATGCAGAGTTACTATATGGCTTAACTGACCTGGAGGTGGGAATGGACCCTTTCTTTCTTACATGATGCTATTCCACACAGCATATAGCAAAATCCACTTCCTCTTTCTAGGCATCAGGGTAGGGAAATTCTTTGAGCCTTCCTTGCAGTTGGTTTGGGTCTTGAGATTGAGTTCCTGCCAGTGGAATGTGGGCAGAAATGATGTTCACTAGTGCTTTTCACACTTTAACGGGCATATCCATCACCTAGGAATCTTATAAAAATGCAGATTGATTCAGTAGGTCTGGGGAAGGGCCCACAATTCAGTGTTTCAACATGCTCTCAAAAGATGCCAGTACTGTTGGTTTCATACACTACAGTTCAAGCCCTGAGAGGGTACACCAATTACAGCCTACCTATAAAATATCCTGGGCAATTTCCCTGATCTCGCAACCATATTTGCACAGTTAGAAGTGAAGGGCTCGGGATGGGAGGAAACTGGATCCTACCTCACTGACTGGAGGAGCTCTGCTCTGGGGAGCTGCCTGATCCCTGAGGGTCTGTGAGTAGAGTCAGAGGTGACCTTGTGCTGTGTTAAACAGCGTCAGTGTTCACTTGTTACCTCATCGTGGTTTACTCGAAGACTCCTTCTTATCATCTGCCTTTTCTGAGTCTTTCCTTGACTTATAATTTTGAATTAACTTAGTAAACTTTCCAAATACCACCTTTGTACCAGGCATGTGCTATGCTTAGTAGCTCAGTCGTGTCTGACTCTCTGTGACCCCATGGACTGTATAGCCTGCCAGGCTTCTCTGTCCATGGGGAGTCTCCAGGCGAGAATACTGGAGTGGGCTGCCATACCCTCCTCCAGGGGATCTTCCCAACCCAGGGATCGAACCCAAGTCTCCTGCACTGCAGGTAGATTCTTTACCATCTGAGCCACCAGGGAAGCCCAAGAATACTGGAGTAGGTAGCCTATTCCTTCTCCAGGGGATCTTTCCAACTCAGGAATTGAACCAGGGTCTCCTGCAATGCAGGCTGAGCTACCAGGGAAGGCAGGTACCAGGCATTCAATACTCGAAATGGAGAAGGCATAGTTGAAACAGGTGGAGTTCTTTTTCTAAGGAACTGGGAGGGGAGATAAGACATGGGATTGAGTAATGAATCAACAGGTTTCAAAGCTATCACAACCTAAGAAGTCTTGCTGCCTGAGCTCAGGAGAGGGAGACAGAAGTCTCAGTTTAAATTTCAGGAAAGGATTTCTAGAAGTGGCTGTCTTGACATTAGTACAAGGTAGGTAAGGTTTGGACTTGTAATCGAACAGGGAAGGTTCTATCAGGGGAGTTAAAAAAAGCAGTAAATGGCAGGGAGGTGCACAAGGAAGTGTGAAATTTGTCACTGAGATTAAGTGTCCACAGTAGATGCTGCTATCTCAACCCTGGGGGTTGCTAATGAGAGTAATGTTAGTTGCTTTAACAGTAAATCTGAACTTTTCAGTGGCTTCAAAATAATAAAGCTTTATTTCTCAATCACCATTCCATCTCCATGGGTGTTCCTAGTCTCAGAAACCTCCCACATGGTGAGTCAGGAACCCAAGCTCCTTCTTCCTGTGGCTTCTTTCTGTCTGCGATGAAGGTAAAGAAGGTATGTGATGTTCCAGGAGGGAGACACACCACCCGCTCATTGGTGAGAAGTGGTCACATGACCCCCACCAGAAGCAAGGTGTGCTGGGAAATGGGATCACTGCCAGGGCAGCCACGTCCCAGTGGCAATTCCACTTTATGGAGAGGAGGGTGGTGCAGGAATCTTTGGGAACACATAGCCATCTCTGCTGTAGAAGGGGGAATTCTGAGGCGGGACTGGGCTAGGGACCAGGATGTCGGGTTTGGAGTGGTGAAAACAATGTGTCAGATTCGCATTCCCCCGCTGCAAGGGGAGCCTCGCCGTCTCTTCTAGGGCTCCATCCGGCAGGGCCTGCCTCATTTGGAACCTGGCTGTGAGCAAGAAAACATCTGTGGTTGGAAAGTGGGGGTGGTGATTCAGGACTGTTTGGGACTTGGAGAGGATGCTCTTGACCTCTTTACTCAACAAACAGCTCCCTCCGGCAAGGAGGCAAGAGGTCATCTGTCTGTCTGCTTTGGTACTTTCACCCAGTGACCTTCAGGGCTTCAGACACCTTCCCTAAGCTGGAGTGAGCTCAGCACAAACCGTCCGTGGGTATGACGGTAACTGACTCACTAAAGGTCTGAGAGAGAGGAGAAGGAAAAGAAGACAAACAGGCACTGAGATTCTGCCATCCCAGACCTGTGTCCTGTAAACAGGCTGTCGACTTCACAGCCAGGGAAAGAGCCTGGATGTGAGTCGGAGCTGGAGCCTTGACAGCTAATATTCAGAGCCTCTGACTGTGGAGTACTGTGTTCGGAAGGGGTAGGTTGCCCACAACCAGGGTACAGGAGAGACAAGGTGGTGGGGAAAGAATGTAGCTTTGGAATCAGATGCAACTGGTCCATGCCTTTTATTCAGCTTTGGGATCTTGGATAAAAGTCCCTTATTCTTCCCTGGGCTCAGTTTCCCCTTCTGTGAAATTGGCATAACACTATGGACCTTAAAAACTTTAGTTTAGAGCTAGCACATAAATGTTCAAGTCATATTTCTTTTCCTGTTCCTTCTATACAGAGGAGAGAAATATGTTATATTTTCAAGTTAATTACTCTGAATAATGGTCAATAGCCATCATTTCTTGACCTCCTTCTTATGAGCCATGTAGTCCATCAACTGTAAGACAGACAATATTATTCCCACACAATTATTTGGCCAGCAATTATTTGCGGGGATTATAGGGTCATGGAATAAGGCAAACAGGAAAAGCTGTCACTCACTTCCTGCTTCATTTGGAAGAAGTTGGCTATTTAATAGGCAGCAACTCAAAATGAGGCAGAGGAGTCAGTGTCCGGTACACATGAAGTTTGTTCCCGTGAATACTTGGGAGAAACCCAATATTTACCATTACAGTGACTTCACCACCTGCCAGGCACCAGGGGGAGTGATGGCAATCACCTTGTTAAATTCTTGTGATAATTTTGGGTAGGTAGCATCATACTCATTTTTCAGAAGAGGAAACTGAGGCTCGGAGAGACCGTGCAGCCTGCCCAGAGTCACAGAGGCAATGAATGGTGGTGCTGGGCAATGTTTTGTTGTTGTTGTTGTTGTGTAGTAGCTCAGTTGTGTTCAACTCTTTGTGACCTCATGGACTGTAGCCTACCAGGCTCCTCTGCCCATGGGATTTCCCAGGCAAGCATACTGGAGTGAGTTACCATTTCCTCCTCCAGGGGATCTTCCTGACCCAGGGATTGAACCTGCATCTTCTGCATTGGCAGGCAGAGTCTTTACCACCGAGCCACCTGGGAAGTCCAGGCTATGTTTATGCATTTTCAAAACTCAGAATGAGCATTTAAATAGGGGAAATCATGCATTTTTCAAAACTGGAAATGGGATTTGACATTCAAACAAAGGAAAACTTCATTAATGAGCCTTTGGAATGTGTTCCTTAGGCTGATTCCCCTGCTGCTTCCAAGGGGAAGTAGGAGAGGGAGGATGGACAGAGTTAGTCTCATATGGGGTCAGGGATGAACCTGGTTATGCTCACTTCATTTTTTTTTTGACGTATCAGAACTGTCTCAACTCCTCTGCTTCTCCACTTTAGGAAAGGCTGAATGAGCTCACTGTGGACCAAGAAAGTGGCTCGTCCTGGATGAAACTCACCATCTTGGTGTTTGTTTCCCCTCCAGCTCTCAGCCAGCAAGTGCTAATTGCAGAGTAAGCCTCTTCTGGTGGCCTGGGGGGTGGCACGGGCAGCCCACCTGACCAGTGCAGTGGACATCGGGTTTTCAGACTGGGCTCTGCCTCCCTCAAGAGTTTGGTTGGGAAACTCAGAGCCTTGCATAGGACAAAAGGAGCTGCACTGATGGCTTAGCTTCACAGGGAAGTCCTGGCATTCTGCTAACTAAATAAGCATGAAAGAGTTGCTAATTAATCCCCAATAACTAGATGGCCTTATCCATGCTCCCTTAATGTTAGCTGGTTTTAGATGAGGATACCCACTCCTCCACTGATTAGCTCAGTGATTTTTGTCAACAACAAGCAACCTCTCCAAGTCTCAGTTCTAACATGTGCTAAGTGGGACATTCAAACGAGGTATACATTTCCTGTCTTGGTATAGGTCTTGGCTCTGATGGGTGTTCAACCAATAACTAAAGAGATGATTCCATTTTGCTTCACGAAAGTAGCTTGAATATAACCATTTTGTATTCACTTATGTTCATTACGATATTTTCCGTTATAAGTTACAGAAACCCAATTTAAAATTAACCTAAGCATAAATGAACAAACAAAATGAAATTTCACGAGCTGGTCAAGCCCCAAGATGACCTACCTTCAGGTACAGCTGGATTCAGGGGTTCCAACAGTGACGCCAAGGACCAGCCTCTCATTACCCCCTTAGCTCAGTGTCCTTCTGGTTATTGGCTCCAGCCCAAGGACTGACTCTGGTCACCAGATTCACATGTTTTCCAGGTTGTTAACTTCCAATACCCATTTAGCAATCCAGGTAAGACTTTGAGTGGCCTCGCTTTGAAGAGACAACTACACGTGGATCAACCACTGTTGCTAGGGGCCCAGAGCATTGAGATTGGCTACTCTGGAGTCAGATGACCTACCCTGTGGTCAGGAAGGGGATGCTGTGGTCAGGAAGGGGATGCTGGTGGATGTGGAGATTGGTAGCTCTGCTGGGGATGACACAGAATAAAGAAGAGATTTGTCCAAAGTCAGGAGGGGTGCTGGACTGACAGACACAAAGGATATCCACCCCACCTTGACAGCCCTAGAGAACGAAAGTACTTGCTTCTGGTTCTCGCTTAGGTCTCTCTCTGAGTCAGTGCTAGTCCTAGGACAGTTGTTCTAAGGTCATCAAGGTGAATTCTGTCGGTTCAGAGATAAATATAGCTTCCAAGCCAAGTAACATGACTTGCAGAAGAAGGAAGAGTTGCTGCTGAGTTGTGTGAATCTGAACTGTGAGGAGAAGCCCCAGGCTATATCTGTCGCTTTGGCTTAGAACAGATGGGACCCAGGGCAAAATTTCACTCAACCAGCTGGGTTGTGTGGACATCTCATGCTCTGCTTGCTTTTAGGTCAGTGCCATGCACACCAGAATACGTGGAACGTGGTAAGTTTCCTCTGTGTATTTTCAGTTGCCTCCTTTAATTTTTCTTGCCCAAATTTTCCAAAACAATAACAATAGCCAAGCTAATGTCACATGGATGGTTCTTTGGCACTAGATGCTTTGAACTCGCTTGCTCTTTCTTGGCAGATGCTTGTGTACTGTGTTAACTTGAAGTTAAGGAAGTTAGGATTTGCCTTTGCAAACTGGTAAGGTAAGGCAAAGGCCACTTCATTTCTCTCTCTACCCTTGTCAGTCCTCTGTGGTGGTAAGACCCATGGGTCTTCCTTCTCAACTTTCCCCAGTAGTTATTTCATTTGTTTCACAAATACTTGTTGAACACCTGTTTCGTGTAACAATGAGGTGCATACATGCCAGATGTGAGCTGTCCTTCCTCCTCCTCCTCTGCTTCTTCACGTGTCTCCCTGTTCCTACCTTTGCTAACGTGGAAAAGGTCCCCAGCTCCTCTTTACTCAAGGTTTATAATGGGAGATGGAGGAGGGAGATTGCTTTGCATGTCTTGTAGCAAATAATTGACAAATTAGGGCTTCCCTGATGTCTTAGATGGTCAAGAGTCTGCCTGCAATGCAGGAGAGTTGAGTTCAATCCCTGGGTTGGGAAGATCCCCGAGAGAAGGGAATGGCAACCAACTCCAATATTCTTGCCCGGAGAATTCCATGGAAAGAAGAGCCTGGCTACAGTCCATGGGGATCACAAAGATTGAGCAACTTTCACTCACTCATTCTCCTGAAATATTTTTATCCCTCAGCGTTGGTTTTGGGATGTGGTCACGTGCCCCAGTCGTGGGTTGCCTGCTTTCTCTTCCTCAGCCTTGTCCACCCATTTCCTCCCCCATCCCCCTCTCCCAACCCTACTTCCCTTCCCCACCCCTACGTGTTCAGCCTTCTCTCTTCCATGAATAGAACAATTCGCCTCTGCCTCAGCTTTTACCTCCTCTCTTGTATGTGAAGACAGCATTGTGATGCTTAGAAGACCAAAGGAACCTTCAGTTTCCAGGATTTACATGTCTTATAAAGCAATGTTAAAGCTGTTAGTTATCAGGCCCCATTTACAGCCCAAGGGCCATGACAGTATTTCTCAAATGTGAAGTGGGAACAAACCCCAAGATGCTGGTTAAGAATTAAAATTCCTACAGAAAAAAAAAAAAAGAAAAGAAAATTCCAGAGCCTCCTCCAGATAATGGAATCAGAATCTCTTTGGAGAAAAGCAGTGGTTGGTTCTCAGCTCTGTCTGCCTATGCAAGTCACTTAGAGAGCATTATTCAGGTTTCCCTGGTGGCTCAGACAGTAAAGAATCTGCTTGCAATGTAGCAGACCCAGGTTCTATCCCTGGGTCAGGAAGATCCCCTGGAGATGGGAATGGCAGCCCACTCCAGTATTCTTGCCTGGAGAATTCCGTGGACAGAGGAGCGTGGCAGGCTACAGTCCATAGGGTCGCAAAGAGTCAGACACGACTGAGAGACTTTCACTTTCACTCTCAAGGGATTCAAATTTGTAGGCAGGATTTCCAGTTGTTGGAGTAGAGAGGTACCTCCCTTGTTTGTAAACAACTCTAGTGACTCATATGCAGCTGAAGTTTGTATTGCGGGAATTCAGAGGAGAAAAGATAATTTTCCCTGATGAAAAAAACTTCCTAGAGGAGATATGTGCTGTTTGAGGTGGACCTGGGAGAATGGGTGGGCTTTTACTGATTGTGGAAAAAGAGGAGTACAGACAGTTTACGTCACCCCTGCTTAATTTCCAGTTTACTTAAGACAGAACTAATGGCAGCCCAGCTCTAACTATAGATCCAACTCTAAAGTGGTACAGTGATTTGCACAAAAACCTTTATATTGCCACCCTTCCCTTCTCCTCCCTCCCAAGGAGATGAGTAAGCTGTTCACAGATACTAAGGGTCATGGTTTTTCTAAACTTTCTGCCCCACTCATGCTATCAGTAATGAAACTATCCCAGAAATGATAACATTTAAACATTCAAATTCCATCCCCAGATTACCTCTAACATTTGAAAGTAGCACAATGTCTGTTGACAGCCACCTGATTCAATAGAGGTTTAAACAATAAAACCTCTATTTCCTAGGTGGCGAATACCATTGGCTCTCATCAGAAGGTGCTGGGGCGGGAATGTGCTGGAGTGTCAGCTGAGGGCAATAGGATAACAATCAGTCAATATGGAGATGAGTGCTTTCCTCACCTTACTGCCTGTTTAGTTAACCAACACCAGTGAGAGTCTTTATTAAGGGCTGTTAACACTCCAAAATGCTGTTTGTGGAGCCTGCCCGAGTGATAAGTGCCACTGGTATTTACTCTCTTGTTCTCAAGGCTGTTGTAGAAGCCTAAAACACAGTTCTGAAGTGGTTCGCTTTCCATGAACAAACTATTCAGTTCTACAAATAAGCCAATGGCTTGGGAACAGAATCAATAATACACACACACACACACACACACACACACACACACAAAGTCCACAAGTGTTTGTTGGCTGGTAATGGATTTACTTACTTGTAACCACAAACACACACAATCACACAAAATCCCCACCCCCACGCACATTGTCTGTATGTCAGAATACACTCTTACGGTCAGTGTTCGCTTAGTCCCAGCTCCGAGTTTATAATTCAAGTGCTTTATTTCCCAACAGTGTGAGTGAATAGCGTATGTCTGTGTTCAACAAGGAAAGGAAATACCAGGATTGCAGGAGACATGAAACGAATAAGAGTTTGCTGACTCCAAACACATGTCCTCTTAGTACGAGCAAAGGCTGGCTTTCCTGGAAAACTGGCTTCCTTCAGAACTCTTGTCCACTCTGACTCCAAATGTGGACACCTGTGGAATTTGCCAGTTATTGGGTTGAGGGGACCCCTCCCCTGGTGAAGTAGAAAAGCAACAAACAAAAGTTTCCTCTGTGTCTGTGAGCTGCCCGCCTACCTCTGCCATGACACCAACCACATCCTCATGCCTTAACATTAACAAGTTGTCCGTAGTCCCTTGTGGGATTCTAAGACTCAACCAATAGACTCATGCATGTTTTGAGAGCCCCAAAATCAAAACTGGAGAGGTGACTTTAGGAGATGGTAATTAACAGTCATATGATTTACTGTCCAAACCAGAACCTTTTGAATGAAAGGGTGTGCTATTAGTCATGATTCCAGGACTACAGGTGTTGCGTGGAACATCTGGTCTTCTCAATATTTTTTGAGCCCCTGTTAGTAATTTAACTCATCCTTTAATACAGTCTTCCCTTGAATCCTCATAATAACTGTATTGACTAGACAGTGTTCCCATTTTACAGATGATGAGGTTTCAAGCAGTAACTCATGTACAATGACTCCTCTATAGTTGTGCCCTGGTAAGAGCAGGCATGAGTAGGAATTTGGACAGAAGTCTTATTCCAAAATGGATGCACCTCGCACTATACTGTGTGGTTTCTTATCCTATAATTCAGTGACTATTTTTTTCTTTTTTCTAAAAAAACCTAGGTTCTCAGGAGACTAAGTTGCTAGTTAGCTACCAATATACTCCTGAAGGCAAGGGGAAGACCATCAAAAGAGCAACTCTATCTTCATGTTTAAGATATTGGCCAACTGGATGAAACTTCATTTAATGGGAGGAAGGGGATTTCTACTACTTGAAATTAAAAAAAAAATAGGAAGAAAGATCAAAGAAGAAAAAGGAGAAGAAGGGAAAGGAGAAGAGGAAGATGGGAAGAGAGGAAGAGAAGGAAGGAAGAAAGGAAAATAGGAAGGAAACGAGAGAGGCAGGGAGAGAAGATCACTGTTACACTTTAAGCCCCTGAGTTTGAAACTGCAAAGTGGAGTCCCAGAGAGAGTCCCATATCCAATGTCACACAGCAAATCAAACAGAGAGGAAACAATGATCTGAAAAGACGAGTCTTTTGATTTTCAATCCACGTTCTTTTTTGCCACACTTTCCTGGGTAGCAAACATTATGTTGAGAGGAAGTATTGCCAGTTGGAACTATTTTCTTATTTCACCTCATTTTGACACTGCAGTGAATTGCTGGTCCTTAGGGAAGCTTTTCTTTAGAAAGAGGGATTAAGCTACTTTTAAATATTGAGCAGGAAAAGCTGTCACAGATTTCAGATATACGATGGAAGAGATTTTAAATAGAGACAAGTGTGTGCATGTTGAATTTTGTTGTCTTTCTTAGCAGAAAGACACGTTGTGTTCTTGAAATGCCTTCCTTTTTTCATCACCATAGTCCTGGACTGTTTGAAGAAAACTAAATGGTAGTTTCAGGTTGGAAAGTGGAGAAAGTTACACTGAGCTCTCAGTCAAGTTGGATCAGGAGACTGGAGTGGGAAAGGGGGCCATAGTCAGCTGTAGAGTATGGGGTGAGGGAATTGACAAAAGTGAGAACGCAACAGGGGCTTAAGGAGTCATTCCCTCCTTCCTCAGCCTCCTACAAAGGACTGCCTAGTGGCAGATTAACCCAAGGGAGAGAGTCTTCTAAGAGTAGAGTCATTCTGGGGGGACAAGGAGGAATCTCTCAATAGAAAAATCTTTGGGCTCCACCCCAACTTCCTTGGAAACCCTCCACCTTACTCTGCTTCCACATTTATGAAGGACCTACTATGTCCTGGGGACTCTTCCAAGCACTTTACACAGGTTAATTCACTTAATCTTCACTGTGAGGTTGACACTGTTTTCATTCTAAAGGTCAAATAGCTAATAAGTGCTGGAGCTGGAATTCAGACTGAAGAGATTCAGTTTCAAGCCTATGTCCTCAACCACATGTCACACTAGCTCTGAAATTTCCAGGCATCATCTGGAGTAATGCTGGGGGCTCAGGCCACCCACAACCCTGCAGTGTGATGCTCCTTAGTAGTGAGATGAGGCCGGAGGGTTGGGCAGCAGGCATTTCCTTTTCTTCTTTGACATGGTTTTCCTTAATCTTTGCTCCTGAGGCTTGACCACAGTGTGTTTGGGAAGTGGAAAGACAAGGAGTTTTCACAGGGGCTGCCAGTAAGCCCGTCCTCCAGAAGATCCCTCCAGACTCTTCCATGTACTCTGCAGTTTGAGTTAGAGGGTCAGAATACCTGGTGCCTGAGTTCTTCTGTCCATGAGCTTTGAGCCCTGTGGGTGATGCTCTTCTCTGGGCTGAATCTCAGTAGGGTGTTCTAAACACTGACTTCCTGAGTAAGCTTGGTTAAACTTTCTAAACCAGAAACATGATAACTTAAAAATCCTCTGGTTTTAGTCTTCTACAACCATGTATTCTAGGAAATTTGGGAGCCAGTGTTTCAAGAAAGATAGCTCAAAAGAGGAACAGATGTGAGTAGAAGGAAGATCATGAACAAAGAAGTATAGAGTCGGAAGGGGAGAAAAGACAATTAGGTGTTTCTCCCCAAAAGACTATCCCTGTTAAAACTATGTATTGAGTGACTTGATGAACACATGATTTCATACAGCTCTTTGGAACCCATCTGTTGCCTAAACTCATGAAGAAAGAGAAAATGTGTGTGCATATTATACTGTTTCGCCCCAGTGAAGCTTGACTGGCTCTTTGGGTGCTCCTTAAGTAAGCTTGCCCTTCATACATGGTTCTACCTGTGACTGGGAGTCCCAGATCCTTTTCCTCCCCAGGGATTGCTCCCTCAGTCTTGCTGTGATTGACTTACAGGGATAGTAAACAGAGCCCACACTTTCAGATGGAGACTGAGCATTCTACAGTAAGTTCAAGTCATTAAAAACTGCTTTAAATATCCAGAATTACTGCAAGAGGGTTATACAGAGAAAAGAAATGAGTTCTGTTCTCTGTTGCTTTATGGCCAAATGGTTTCTCATTATTGCCCATAAAATAAAAGCAATTATGTATTTATACACACACACACACACATATATATATATACACACACATAATATATGCAGGGCTTCCCAGGTGGCTCAGCAGGTAAAGAATCTGCCTACAATGCAGGAGACGTGGGTTCGATCCCTGGGTCGGGAAGATCCCTAGAGGAGGGCACGATAACCCACTCCAGTATTCTTGCCTGGAGAATCCCATGGACAGAGGAGCCTTGCAGGCTACAGTTCATAGTGTCTCAAAGAATTGGACATGTCTGAAGTAACTGAGCATGCATGCACACGTTACATGTATATATTTAATTTCCACGACGGCTCCAGGAAAATGTTGCAAGACCATGTGGACTACATGGAAAACACTAGATTTGAAATCTGAGGACCTGGATTTGATTTTACTCCTTATAAATTACTAGGTCTTGGTTTCTTCCTCTATAAAAAGGATTATACCTACCTCACAGGATTGTTATAAAAATTAAGTGAGATAATGCACGTGGTAATATGCTATAAAATAATCTGTTATTAGACGTGAAAGAATTTGGTGTTTTTTAACAGAGAAATTGAGCCATGTGACAAATATTATATTCCAGACAGTGTAAGCACACATCCTGAAAACAGACCTAAGCATCCACATTTATAGGCACACAATGCTACACAGCAGTGGAGCCTTGTGACAGCCTGCAAAGGCATCTTTCAAGGTCAAAAAGTCAAAGCTGACGACAAGGATCAGGGATGGGCTGTTTCTTTCTCAAGCACAGTACAGGCAGCATCTCTTGAAAGGAGGGCTGTGTTCCTTCCACCAAATTGTGATTAAGGACAAGCAATAAGAGTGCCCTGATATTTGGACAGGATTTTTTTACAAGGTGAGTCAGGGAGTCGAGTTCTGCTCATCCTGTAGCCATTCAGTCACTAAGTCATGTCCAACTCTTTGTGAGTCCATGAATTGCAGTACTCCAGGCTTCCCTGTCCCTCACTATCCCCTGAAGTTTGCTCAAATTCATGTCCATTGAGTCGGTGATGCCGTTCAACCATCTCATCCTCTGTTGCCCTCTTCTCCTCCTGCCCTCAATCTTTCCCAGCATCAGGGTCTTTTCCAATGAGTTGGCTCTTTGCATCAGGTGTCTGAAGTATTGGAAGCTTCAGCTTCACAATCAGTCCCTCCAATGAATATTTAGGATTGATTTCCTTTAGGATTGACTGGTTTAATCTCCTTGCTGTCCAAGGGACTCTCAAGAGTCTTCTCCAACACCACAGTTTGAAAGCATCAATTCTTCAGCGCTCAGCCTTCTTTATTGTCCAACTCTTACATCCATATATGACTACTGGAAAAACCATAGCTTTGACTATACAGACATTTGTCAGCGAAGTGATGTCTCTGCTTTTTAATATGCTGCCCATTCTCCTCCAAGCTTTACTTATTTATTTTTAGTGATTTCACATTACTTGTTTTCTGTTTGTTTGCTGTTGTTATTTTTTGTCAGACCACTGGTTGTGGGATGGTAGTTCCCTGGCCAGGGATTGAACCTGTGTCCTTGGCAGTGAAATCACAGAGTTCTAACCACTGGACTGCCATGGAATTCTCCTACTCCAAATTTTAAATCACTGATTAATACCTTTGTTTCCAATGAAGCTATTGGTCCATGGAAGATGCACTAGCTCCCTTCTTGAAATGAAAATCTCAGTGTTGCAGAGAAAGTTCACTGAAATGGTACATCCATGTACCATCCACATATCATCCCAATAATAGCAGGATACTATTTTCAAGTGTGGATGATTTATCTGATGTTCCTCTGATACTGGGGCTATGGCAATCCAACATCTTGTGCCATTGGTCTTTGGGGCCAGGGGTCAGATTTTATCTTTTCAAGGAAACCAGAACTCTTAGAAGCTAGAGAGAGGGTTTTCCTTAGTTCATTTGTGTGATCAAGGGGAGAGACTAAAGGCTCCTCCTTTTAGGAATTTCGATCCCTAGAGCTCTGGGACCCGCAGAGGGAAGGAGAGGAAGGACTAGAGGGCTGCTTGCTGCTGTTCTGTAGCCCAAGGTTTTTTGTTTTTTTTTTTTAGCATTTATTTATTTATTTTATTTTTGGCTGTACTGGGTCTTTGTTGTTGCATGGGCTTTCCTCTAGGTGTGGCCGGTGGGAGCTACCCTTCTTTGTGGTGCACAGTCTTCTCATTGCATGAGCTCCAGAGCAGTCAGGCTTCAGTAGCTCTGGCACGTGCACTCAATGGTTGCGGCTCCTAGGCTCTGGAGCAAAGGCTCAGTAGTTGTGGTGCACAAACTTAGTTGTTTCACAGCATGTGAGATCTTCCCGGACTATGGATTAAACCCGTGTCTCCTGCATTGGCAGGTGGATTCTTTACCACTGAGGCACCAGGGGAGCCCCGGAGCCCAAGTCTCACTGCTCCTACTTGCAATGTGTCCCAAAGGCAGAGGAGAGGGTTGTTTCACCCGGGGTTTTGCAGACTCTGTGCTCTGCAAGGGGAGTATTACACCATCAAGTCTGTCTTATAAATCCATGCTTCCTCCAAGCTCAGTAGAGGAGGTACCCATTAAATATTGAATGATTGAAGGAATGAATGGAAGAAAGCCTTTCTGAATAGTCCTTAAAGCCAACATCTGGTGAGCAGGGGTAAGGAATACAAGGCACTTTGATTATTAGGAATGTGAGCTGTGTTTGCACGTGTGTTACTTCATTCCACCTTGAGTCAACAAGAGAGGGGATGGAGAGAGGAGGAGAATTGCATGTGATTCCTGTGGAATGGAAATTGAGAATCAGTGATCAAGCTTCTTGCTCAATGTTATAAAGAAGCAGTTCTCAGGTTCAAACCTAGGTCAGCCAGCACTTCCTCCACTCTGCTGCGCTGATCAATGCCCATGGCATAGAAGTCAAGAGGTCTGCATTCATGACGACAGGAGGTGAGGTGGCATGAAACTAGACACCCAGCAGAAGGGCAGTCATGGCATTTTCTTGTTGCTTTAAAATCTAGATTCGTTTGTCTTGAGATATGGGATTTTCTTTTATTTTCTTTTTTTGTGTGAAACTTTTGCACCCTCGGATTAAATCTGAATAAGTAAAATACTAACATACTTGTGGCAAATCAATGTTTTTTTCAAAATTCCTTCTCATAAGTTCATTCATTCAGCAAATATTTATTGAATGACAATTCTGCTTGATGCTTTTTTCAGCCCCAAGAATAAAACTGGGAAGAGTCCTGCTTGCCTCTGAGAGACGGAGGAAGAGACACTAGCCCACCAGATAAAGGGATATTTGAACAAAATCCTGCATGAGTGAGCAAATGAGATGTGGATTTCTGGGTGAAGGACAGTTCAGAGAGAGGAACTGGTGCCAGACCCTGAGGTGGGAGCACACCTAGATGTTCAAGGAAGAACAAAGAAATCAGTGATTGAAGGCAGGACCAGATTGAAGGAGGACCAGAGAGGAGAAGGCCTCACCGGAGGTTGTGAGATTGTGCGTTAAAGCATCTAATGCAAGGCCTGGTACACAGCAGGTGCTCAATAAATGAGAGCCATGATTATTATGCTTGTTATTCCTGTTCTTATCTTGGAGACACCAGGCACCTAGCTTCCGGAGCCCGGGAGCGCTGGTTCACTTTTGCATCCTAGAGACCAGACTAGAACTCTGCATCTCCTGCAGTCAATAAATACTCATTGAGTGAAAGAATGACGTTCAGTCTTCTTTCATCTTCACTTGCTCCAAGGACAAGCAGGGGTAAATGCCTGGATGGACTGATAAACCATAAAGACAAATTAATACTGAACAATACTTGTTAAGTATCCCTACAGAAGGGACATTATTTCCTCTAACAGCTTCGAAGTTTCTATTTCCGTTAAGAGGTGGGAGGTGGAATAGAGAGATTTTTTTTTTTTTCTCTCTTCCAGGCCCCTTGTTGAAGGCAGTTCTGTGATAGGGTTTCTTTATAATTGGGCAAGGGGGTGTCTGGGTCAAAGTGACAGCCAACGTGTGCTGCTATTACAACATATTACATAAATAACTCTATATAATTGCTACCATCCATCAATTTAGGGAGATCAGTGGTGAGAGACGCTGCCAGTTTCTTGGAATGAAACCTAAAGCTCCAAATAGCTCATTCCGTCACACGCACTAATCAATGCCAGTTTTTTTTAACGGAGGGTAAAATTGGTCTGTTCACCAATTCAGCCTTGAGAAGGATTCCCCTGTGTATGTTTCGTATGAATTTGCAAGACTGCCCAACGCTCACTTAAAATGCTTTTTTCTTTTTTCTTTTTCTCAGCTCTCACCAAACTCTTCTGTATCATAATATTACTTTGTACTCTGCCTTCCCCTATGCTGTAACTTGAAGCCTCTGCTGAGTTGGCTGAGGAGAGTCAGCTTTCGGATGGATTCAGGTTAATCTGACCACTATAGGCTGCAGGACAGAACATCCTGGCTACTATGCAGATCTGAGGAGTTCTAAATGTCCAGCGTCTCTGTACACATGGGTCAGGTTAACCCAATTCGTTCTCAATTCCTTGTTTCCTTCTGGGTTGGCAGAAGAGTGACCATGATTTCTAAAAACAAACAAATGGAAAAAACTTGCATTAGACCTGTGTCATTCAAAAAGTGTGAATTTGAAAATAGAAAGGGTTTTCAGTGGTCCCATCCTATAGTCTTAAAAAAATTTTAACCATGTTTTAGATTAAAGTATAGTTAATTCAGAATGTTGTTAGTTTCAGATCTACTTAGTGTTCATCTGAACACCAGTTCAGGAGCATAGTTCCCTGTGTTATATAGTAGGTCCTTGTTGTTTGTCCATTTTATGTATAGTAGTGTGTATATGTTAATTCCAAACCCCCAATTTATCCCTTCCCCACCTTTCCCCTTTGGCAACCATAAGTTTGTTTTCTATGTCTGTGAATCTATTTCTGTTTTGTTAATAAGTTCATTTATATCATTTTTTTAGATTTCACATATAATTGATATCATATATTTGCATTTCTCTGACTTACTTCACTTAGTATGATAATCTTTAGGTCCATCCATGTTTCCACAAATTGCATTATTTCATATTTTTTTATGGCTGAGTATTTTTCTTTGCAAATATATCATTATTTCATCGTATATATATCACATCTTCTTTATCCATTCATTTGTTGGGCCCCTTCTTACTCTTGAACCCAGTCAATATCATACACTAGGCTGTAAGTATACCCTGGGGCAAGGGCTGTTTATTACATCCTGTTTCCCCAGAGCCTAGGACAGTGTGTCTGGGACAAAGTGACAGAATAATTTTATTAAACTGATACTGAAGTAATGAAGTCACATTCTCATATACACATAATGAAATCTAATTGGAAGTTTCAACAAAGGCTCTTCTGAGCAGAGATAGTCAACAGCTGAGGCTTCCCAGGTAGCGCAAGTGACAAAGAACCTGCCAAAATAAGAGATGCAGGTTCGATCTCTGGGTTGGAAAGATCCCCTGGCCTGGCAACCCACTCCAATATTCATGCCTGGCGAGTCTCATGGACAGAGGAACCTGGCAGGACTACAGTCCATGGGGTCACAAAGAGTTGGACACAACTGAAGCATCTTAGCACGTATGCACAGTCAACAACTTGCTTTTCAGTAACGCTGAGAAAGTCTGCAAGCTCCTGGAACGTGAGCACCTTGTTTAATTTCCATGTGCATGGACCACAGGCTCTTATGGGGGGTTGTGATGGTGGGGTAGGGGATGTACTCAACAAGTGTGTGGTACAGACACAGCCAAGAACTTTCCACCCTCAGCACCTACCTAATCTGGCTTTATTTCTCCATGAGAAGTTTGCCCCTTTTGAAAAAAAACCCTTTGTCAGAAGGCCATTTAGGTGGGGATCCTATATGAGGACAGGACGGGGCGCCTCTGAAGTCCCTTTGGCTTCACACTCCCTGCTCTGTCTAGGTCACCCAGACACATTTGTCTGAATGAATGCTTGATGTTCTTCAGGATGTTGTAGCCTATTATATTAGTCACAAGTACTTTTGTGGATAATTAGTAGGAAATGAAAGGATTCAAGGATGATTTGGTGCTTCCAGAAATCCTTAGAAGTTCTTTAAGAGGGAAAAATAAGCAAGTCTTGCTAAAAACCCTCAAGCCAAGTGGCATTGTTCTTCTTCATGGAAAATTACTACTTAGAAACAATGCTATGAAATGCGTCATCCTTTTGGGGTCAATGACATTTAAATTTTCTTGGGCTAAACAAGATCTGGCCAGTGATAATTTTACCTTTTCTAGGTGTTGGTGTAAAGGGATGGTGACATCAGGACCTTTTTCTTCCTGGCAGATGGCATACCAAAATGGTAATAGGAATGAGATTGCCTCCTATTTGAATAGCACTCCTCATTTTCATGGCTTCCCAGGTGGCACTAGTGGTAAAGAATCTGTGTGTCAATGCAGGGGACTTAAGAGATGCCGGTTCAATCCCTGTGTGGGGAAGATCCTCTGGAGGAAGGCATGGCAACCCACTCCAGTATTCTTCCCTGGAGAATCCCATGGACAGGGAAGCCTAGCAGCCTAAAGTCCATGAGGTCACAAAGAGTTGGACACGACCGAAGTAACATAGTATGGCACTACATTTTCATAAACTTCATTCATTTACAGTATTATTTGATCTTCAAAACCAGCTTGTGAGGATGGTAAGGCAGGAATTAGCTGATGAAAGTGGGGAAGGTGGATAATGATGTACTTGGGGTCTCCCAGTTAGAGGGCAACACAGGAGCTCAGGTCTCCCAGTTCCTTGGAAGCCCCATTTCCACTAGGAGAAGGTCCATGAAGAGGGGAAGAGCCCCTCTCCCCAATTTTAATTTCTGTTGCAGTGGTTGATTAAGCCTTCAGAGAGATTCCCTTTGTTTCTACTCCTAGGAGTCTGCGGTGCTGTTTGCCTAACACAGACATGAACAAAACAAAGCAAAAACCAAACACATACAAAAGCAAACAACATTCTGACCAACCTTGTCAGGTGTGTTGGCTTTGGAGCCGGTGGCACAGTGCACTGGACTTCCTTGTTCTTGCCAATTTCCCCCAAAGCACTGTTCACCTCCTGTTTGCCCTTAGCTGGTCATCTGCTGCCACTTTCCAATGGGGGTACTTCTGCCCTTTGGGTTGCCATCCGCAGATCTGGCTTTGGAGCCCCTTTATTTTCTGATCTGCTGACGTTGTCCTTGAAGACATCCCTCTTTCTCTGCCGAGTCTGTCACTCTCTGCCTGTCCCCCACTGTCCCTGCTCCATACATAGGCCTGCAGCATCTCATCTGATGACTCGTTCTCTTCCCTCCTCCTCCACAGTCCATCTTCTCAATGCCCCAACATCCTCTTAAACCTGGGTCTATTTACTGATCCCCATCAGGGAAAGTCAAACTCAATGCAGTTTGGCATGGGGGCCCTTGGTGACCCAGTCCCAACCAGCCACCTTCACCCCTGTGAATCATTCACGATGGCCTTGAATGAGCCTTAGGCTCCAGCCACATTCTCCTGGGCACTGCCTTGTTATCTTAACAACTATTTGACCGGACATGAATTAATAATCCATATTAATTAACATGCCTTTCTTTACCTGAACATTACTGATATTTATTTACATAACAAATTGCAGGCCACAGGCATTAGTTTCTGCAAAAATCCACCAATCAATAAAGTGTTTATTGTACTCTTCCACCTTCAAGACTTGGCTCATAAATTTCCAAGCATAGAAATCTAATTTGTCAATTTTCAAGGGTTAATGCAAGTGCTGTTACCTCCAAGAAAGCTTCCAATCTCAGTTCCTCTAGAAAGTGGGCCTCACCAACCAGCAACAGTTGGTGCCAAGGCCTTGCTTGTTTGCATTATTGCTCATCTATCTACCTCACTAGGCTGTGATTTCCCTGTAACTCAGACTAGACCTTCAGTTCAGTTCAGTCACTCAGTCGTGTCCGACTCTTTGAGACCCCATGAATCGCAGCATGCCGGGCCTCCCTGTCCATCACCAACTCCCGGAGTTTACCCAAGCCCATGTCCATCGAGTCAGTGATGCCATCCAACCATCTCATCCTCTGTCGTCCCCTTCTTCTCCTGCCCCCAATCCTTCCCAGCATCAGGGTCTTTTCCAAGGAGTCAACTCTTCACATGAGGTGGCCAAAGTATTGGAGTTTCAGCTTCAACATCAGTCCTTCCAATGAACACCCAGGACTGATCTCCTTTAAGATGGACTGGTTGGATCGCCTTGCAGTCATCCTCATGTTCTCTGCATCTAGTGTAAAATAGGCACTCACAAGTTTTCACTGAGGACTTCCCTGGTGGTGAAGGGGATAAGAATCTGCCTGCCAGAAATGCGTTCGATCCCTGGTCCAAGAAGATCCCACAGGCCTTGGAGCAGCTAAGGCCATGAGCCACAACTACCGAAGCCCATGCACCTAGAGCCTGTGCTCTGCAACAAGAGAGGCCACCACAACAAAGAGTAGCCCCCGCTCGCCCCAACTAGAGAAAGCTGGAGCACAGCAACCAAGATCCAGCACATTCAAAATAAATAAATAAACAAAATTTTTAAAAATTTTCTTAAAAAAAAGTTTTCATTGAATTGACTCCAGCACCATGTGAATTATATCTAAATGCCTCAAATATCTCTCTCCTCTTCTCCAGGGCATGGTTATCAAATACTGGAATATCCAGAGCAGTCCAGTTGATACTTATCTACCAGGGTAGCAAGAAGACAAAGCAAAAATAAAAAGGGTACTGAACTTGCAGTTCCTGCCCTTTGTGGACCCTCGAATTCTGGGCTCACATAAGGGCCCTGGAACACTGGTGGGAGGAAAAATGGGCTAACTTGAAGGCGCTTCCTAAATACACATACTGTTGGCAGCATATCTTTGTCAGAAAGGAAAGAGGTAGGGCTCTGAGACTAGAAGTCTCTCTTCTTGTCCTATTTTGTCCCTTGGGCAACACTCTGGGCAAGTACACTGGCTCCTCTGAGTTTTGGGGTTAATTGTGGCTTTTTCATAGACTTATTGTGAAGGTGGTCCTTAAAAGCCCTGGGCCTTGAAGACATGGAGACACTGAAAATGTGTAAGAGGGAAAATGATAAGTTGGTCCCAGGAAGATCAGACACTTTGAAAGAATATTTACCCAAAAGTAAGAATCTATGTTTTACAGAAGACTTGTAAATGAATGCTTTCAACAGCTTTGTTTATAGCAGCTCAGAGCTGGCAAGAACCCAAAAGTCCATCAACAGAAGAATGGATGAACAATGTATGGTATCTTCATTCAATGGAATACTGCTCAGTGATAAAAAAAAGAGTAAATGACTGACATATAAAATAAGGATTAATCTCAAAAACATGATGAATGAAAGAAGCTAGAAAAAAAGAAAGCAATACTGTGTGATTCCATTTATATGAAATTGAAGATCACAAGTTGAATCTTTGGTGAGAGATATTGGCAATGGTGCCTACGAAGGCAGAGATTCCTTCATAGAGATGCCTATGAAGGGGAAGAGGCATGAGGAAATGTTCCAGGCTATTGGTAATGTTCTGAATCTTGATTGATGTCTTTATTTCATGAGCGTCTGCATTGTTAAAAACTCATCAGATGGCTCAGTGGTAAAGAACCCGCCTACCAATGCAGGAGACACAGGAGAAGGGAATTTGATCCCTGGGTCAGGAAGATCCCCTGGAGAAGGAAATGGCAACCCACTCCAGTATCCTTGCTGGGAAATTCCATGGACAGAGGAGCCCCGGGGGCTACAGTCCATGGAGTCACAAAGAGTCGGACAGAAATGAGCACACATTCTCTTTCTTTTCTCCATTTAATGATACACTTAAGATCTGTGCAGTTCAGTTATGTAAATGTTTGTCAATTTAAAAAATATTGAGAAAAGTTGTGCAGAATCATTTAAGACTAGGCTTGGAAATAAGCTTGCAGTATGGCGAATCCATGATCTTGACAGTCAGTGGGGCCCCAGAGGCGACTTCTAGTAATGTCAAGGGAGATTTCCAAGAGGAGGAGGTATTTGGGGATGAGTTATGAAAAAATAGGTAGGAATCCACCAGATGGGCCAGGAAGTAGAGTTTATTTCAGGAAGAGGGAAAGGAGAACAAAGGATACAAGTTGGAAAGAGGAGGGAGGATGTGCAGGGGGTACTGAGGAAGTGTGGGTGACCAAGGGGATGGCAGTTTCAAGTACCCAACAAGGCAGAGGGATATGTAGGGCCAGGTGTCTGGAGACAGAAATTGGAGAGAGTGGTCAGCATAAAAGGAGTAGGTAAACTTTTGGAAATGGATGAGCTGACTCAGAAAGTTAGAACAACATATCCTATGTGGTGCGAAGATGAGCTAGGCTCTTGCTCATACCAACAAGGTGACTTGACAGCTTGGCTGGCTTGTCCAGTGGCTTTATTTGTGTGAGCCTCAGAGGATGTCGCTTCTATAAAGCTGAAGGTGGACATGAAGTTGGTTTCACATGCAGACTGATGGAATCAGTGATCTTTCTTTCTTTCAGGAAGTGTCCAGGGAAAGCAAACATAGTGACATTTCTCTTGGAGCTGCGTGATGTTGTCACCTGCAGTGATGGAACTTCAAATACTGGGTTCTATAGGCTGAGTAGAACAAGACTATCTCTCAGTTTATGAGTAAAGAAGACCCAGGGAAGGAAGAACATCCTAAGATGACCAGACTCATGTGGCTTTGCGCCTCTCAATGACTGCTACCTAACCTCTCTATGCCTCAATGCTTTATTTGTAGACAGAGAATTGTACTATTTATAACTATACCACAGGGTTGTTATGAAGATTCAATCAGTTATATTTACAAAGGACCCAGAGTGGCTCTTGGCACATGATGATATAAATGTTTTTCAAATAAATCTATGTAAATTGTGAAATAAAAGGAAGGGTTGTCAATGAAAAGAGCTATAAAAAGAACTTGCAAAGTGTTCTGGTGGTTTACTGGTAGAAGAAAATTTCCAAAGGAAGATCAAATTAACTTTTAAAATAAAGTTGTCTTTTAGACTTACATGAAAATTGTGAAAGTAGTACAGAGAGTTCCTTGTCAAAATAACTTTAAGAAACACATGCCCAGGGACTTTCCTTGTAGTCCAGTGGCTAAGAATCTGTGCTCCCAATGCAGGGGGCCTGAGTTCAATCTCTGGTCAGGGAACTAGATCCCACAAGCCAAAACTAAGAGTTTGCATGCTGCAACAAAGATCAAAGATCCTGCATGCCACAACTAAGACCCAGTGAGCTAAATAAATAAACAAAATAAATACGAAAAAAAAAATTTTTTAAATATGTACCCAGCACTAGCCATGTACAAAGTGCTAAATTTGGCTCATGGGTGGGGATGGGGTGGGGGTGAGGTGGGGAAGGGACAGGAACCAGAGCAATGGCTCACCTTATACCTGTCAGTCAGAGAGAAAAGATGCACTTATGTTTATGTTGTTGTTTAGTCACTAAGTCGTGTCCAACTCTTTGTGGCCCCATGGACTGTAACCCACCAGGCTCCTCTGCCATGGGATTTCCCAGGCAAGAATACTGGAGTGGGTTGCCATTTCCTTCTTCAAGAGACCTTCCCAACCCAGGGATTGAACCCACATCTCCTGCATTGTTAGGTAGATTCTTTACCACTGAGCCACTAGGGATGAATTTATGTTCATACATTTAGCCAGTGACTATTGAGAGCCTACTAAGTGGTCAGCACCATGATAGGTACTGAGGATCTGGTGGCAAATTCCTGCATCCAGCAAAGACTACTGGGCACCTGCTGTGTTCCTGGAACTTAGCAGTCACTAGGGCCACAACAGTGAAACTTACTGTTCATGTAGGCTGCTATTATAAGAAACAGAAAGAGATACGCAGGTCAAGTGCTATGTGAGCCTCAAGCAAGGAGAAGGATGGGGCAGCCTTTGACAGGTTGATAGACGGATAATTAGGGAATCTAGCCTCCCTCCAACAAAGGCTTTTGGGAAAGATATGCAGCCTTAAAAAGGCTTGAGACCTTGTACCTGAACCGGATCCCATGGTGACATCATGTTATTGACCAGGGAGTAAAGACATCAAATCAATTTATTTCTCAGCACCTGCATTTCAGAGAGAAAGGGTTGAGACTGAGAGGAGAATGGGCGTGTGTAGGAGGAAGAGAATATGAGAGGGAGATTGGGGGTGGTTGGTGGAGGGAGAGAGAGGAAGGAGAGAGAAGGGAAAAGGAAAATTACGTTTTCTCTTCTTTTTAGACAGAAGCAATGTCTGGAGGATTTCTAGAAGCCTGGTCCAGGCCTTAAACATTTCATGACTCAGATCCTCTATGGCTGTTGATTTCCAAGTTCTTCCTACAAGAACACAGGGTATTGTTCCTTAAAATGACCCAAAGAAGGTTGCAAAACACTCGCATCAGAAACCACTTTATTTTTAGTTACTTTCTCCCCTTCCTCCTGTGAGTGACTTCTTATCAGATGAAGGCAGCACAGAAACCGTGTGATCAGCTGGCCTTGGGTCCCCGGAGGGAGTGGCTGCAGGCCACCAGGAGTGGGAGGGGCCTCCTTCCTGTGACTCTCAAGTCCCCTCCCTATCTTCCATCTCATCTGTTGGTATTCACTTCTCAGATACAATGAACTTTTCAGAAGATGAAGAACATGTCTGAGTAACTTCATCCCAGCACACGCCCAACACACAAGAGGTATTTAGATCCTCACAAATGATTGGCTACAAGGATGAGAGAGGCCTCTCGTTATGCCAGAATTGTTGTGTGAGCCTCAGAGGATGTCGCTTCTATAAACACTTTCAAGGGTGCATGTTATTGCGAGGCTGGCCCATCATGGAAAACAAAGACCCCCAGGGCTCCGTGCATTTTATCTCGTTCATTGAGATTGTCAGCTCCTACCTGGTGCTCACTATTTCAAGGAATAAATTCACCATCTTCAACCCTCTTCCCTAAAACTGCTTTTAATTAATTTTCTAAAATGGTACACCTTATCGCAGACACTCAAATTAGAAAACTAACAGAGATTCTTGACTTTTCTTCTCTTTTACTCCTCACATTATTCGTTACCAACTTGGTAAATTCTGCCACTTCGATATTTCGCTAAAATACCTGAGCCCTCCTCATCCAGCTCTGAACAATTCCTGTGCCTCCTGTTGCACTCTTTGATTCCAGTCTTTGGAGCACTTACACTAGACCGTGTCTTTCTGTGGCTCAGACCCTCTGCAGGTTATGTGTGCCTTTCGTTCGAGTCTAGAATGGAGAACGTACGCTCTCCTTAACACGGCTCACTGATTTCCTCAGACCACTTTGCCCCATCTTCCCCAGCCCCCAGACTACTCGTCTGTCATAACAAACTTCTTGTTTCCTGAAAACACCCACCAGCTTCTTTCTTGTTTTATGCTGGTTGAATCGTCTCAAAGTGCGGGGGAGGAGTGACCTCAGTGGGATTTGGCAAATCACCTCATCCTGCTGGTCCTACCATTGTTGCTACAACTGACCAGAAAGAAGCTCAGACTAGGTAAACCCACTACCACTGAAATACCACAAAGGTCGTCACAGCATGAACTATGTGAGCTTAATACTGTCAGAAACTTTGCATCTCTACCAAAAAAAAAAAAAAAAACCACAAAAAGAAAAAATCTATACGTTAACTTCAGCCCTTACAGATTTAAAATAGCTTCATCAATAGAAAGCCGATAAAGGTCAAAGCCCTGAACTGCACTCAAAAACCACCAGTAAACTCTCTTGCCAATTTCACATTTCAGATAATTTTTATGACACTGTGATACCATGGACCTTAAAAATATGAATGCTCTCTTCCTCCAAACACCAACTGCCTACATACTGCTTTTCTGCAAACTTCTACCACATCCCTCACATAAGATATAGGAAAGAGGAATCCAAAAAACAATTGCAGATAAGACCATTTGGCATCTAACATTATCCTTGCAGGATCATCTCAAGCTTGATTGGAGGGGCCCACAATTCCATGACTGACAGGTCTTCAGTAGGACATTTAGCCCAGTTCACTGATAGGGTTTAGCGAGGTCAGGACCCCCTCTGTCAACAATCAAAAAGTTACTGCTTATTAGCCAATTTTATATCCAATCTGGAATGTTTTCTGATTAAATTGCCCACAAATACCTAGTTCCTTGAATTCTCACTTGAACTGGTTTTAATATCTTATTAATGAAAGAATTGAAAAACATTTTGGACACTGTTGTTTTTTTTTTAATTTTTAAATTTTATATTGGAGTATAGCTAATTTTCAATGTGTGTTAGTTTCAGGTATACAACAGAGTAATTCAGTTATACATAAACACATCTACTCTTTCTCAGACTATTTTCCCATATAGGTTATTACAAAATCTTGAGGAGAGTTCTATGTGCTATACAGTAGGCCATTGTTGATTATTCTATTTATTATTTTTAATTTTAAAAATAAATTTATTTTTAATTGGAGGATGATTGCTGTACAACATCTTGTTGGTTTCTGCCATACATCAGATTGAATTAGCGGTCAGTATACATACATCAATGCAAAGAAATAGAGGAAAACTATAGAATGGGAAAGATTAGAGATCTCTTCAAGAAAATTAGAGATACCAAGGGAACATTTCATGCAAAGATGGACTCAATAAAGGACAGAAATGGTATGGACCTAACAGAAGCAGAAGCTATTAAGAAAAGGTGGCAAGAATACGCAGAAGAACTGTATAAAAAAGATCTTCACGACCCAGATAATCATGATGGTGTGATCACTCACACTCACCTAGAGCCAGACGTCTTGGAATGTGAACTCAAGTGGGCCTTAGGAAGCATCACTACAAACAAAGCTAGAGGAGGTGATGGAGTTCCAGTAGAGCTATTTCAAATCCTAAAAGATGATGCTGTGAAAGTGCTGCACTCAATATGTCAGCAAATTTGGAAAACTCAGCAGTGGCCACAAGACTGGAAAAGGTCAGCTTTCATTCCAATCCCAAAGAAGGGCAATGTCAAAGAATGCTCAAACTACTGCACAATTGCACTCATCTCACATGCTAGTAAAGTAATGCTCAAAATTCTCCAAGCCAGGCTTCAGCAATGCGTGAACCGTGAACTTCTAGATGTTCAAGCTAGATTTAGAAAAGGCAGAGGAATCAGAGATCAAATTGCCAACATCCGCTGGATCATCGAAAAAAGCAAGAGAGTTCCAGAAAAACATCTATTTCTGCTTTATTGACTATGCCAAAGCCTTTGACTGTGTGGATCACAATAAACTGTGGAAAATTCTGAAGGAGATGTGAATACCAGACCACCTAACCTGCCTCTCGAGAAACCTGTATGCAGGTAAGGAAGTAACAGTTAGAACTGGACATGGAACAACAGACTGGTTCCAAATAGGAAAAGGAGTCTGTCAAGGCTGTATATTGTCACCCTGCTTATTTAACTTATATGCAGAGTACATCATGAGAAACGCTGGGCTGGAGGAAACAGAAGCTGGAATCAAGATTGCTGGGAGAAATATCAATAACCTCAGATATGCAGATCACACCACCCTTATGGCAGAAAGTGAAGAAGAACTAAAGAGCTTCTTGATGAAAGTGAAAGAGGAGAGTGAAAAAGTTGGCTTAAAGCTCAACATTCAGAAAACTAAGATCATGGCATCCGGTCCCATCACTTCATGGGAAATAGATGGGGAAACAGTGGAAACAGTGGCTGACTTTATTTTTTGGGGCTCCAAAATCACTGCAGATGGTGACTGCAGCCATGAAGTTAAAAGACGCTTACTCCTTGGAAGGAAAGTTATGACCAACCTAGACAGCATATTAAAAAGCAGAGACATTACTTTGTCAACAAAGGTCCATCTAGTCAAGGCTATGGTTTTTCCAGCGGTCACGTATGGATGTGAGAGTTGAACTATAAAGAAAGCTGAGCACCAAAGAATTGATGCTTTTGAACTGTGGTGTTGGAGAAGACTCTTGAGAGTCCCTTTGACTGCAAGGAGATCCAACCAGTCCATCCTAAAGCAGATCAGTCCTGGGTGTTCATTGGAAGGACTGATGTTGAAACTGAAACTCCAATACTTTGGCCACTTCATGCAAAGAGCTGACTCATTTAAGAAGACCCTGATTCTGGGGAAGATTGAGGGCAGGAGGAGAAGGGGACAACAGAGGATGAGATGGTTGGATGGCATCACCGACTCAATGGACATGGGTTTGGGTAGACTCTGGCAGTTGGTGATGGACAGGGAGGCCTGGCATGCTGCGGTTCACGGGGTTGCAAAGAGTCAGACACAACTGAGCAACTGAACTGAACTGAACTGATACATACATCCCTTCCCTCTTGAACCTCCCTTCTACCTCCCACACCATCCCATCCCTCTAGGTTGGACACCGTTTTATATTTGTAGGAAAGTCATGTTTTTAGCTTTGTGAAGATTATACTTTAATAACACTCTTGATGCACATACTCTTGGAAGTGAGAGTGAGTTGTCATTCTGGATTTCTCCAGCCCAGCCTTGTCTTGTTTGCCTCCTTTGGTGGAGGCTTCTTGACCTCCTCAAAACACCTTCTGTTTCACAAGTTCTCCCTGCCTCCTTCATCCTCCCCATCTCCTTCCTTTTAATAGAACTTTGAATATAACTTATATTGTAGCACGAATTAAATTGCACTATTGAGACTTCCCTGGTGGTACAGTGGTTAAGACGCTGTGCTCTCAATGGATGGGGCCCAGGTTCTACCCCTGGTCAGAGAACTAGATCCTATACACTGCAGCCAAAAGATCGTGCATACTGCAACTAAGACCCAGCACAGTCAAATAATTTTTTTTAAATTGCTGTATGAGTATTTACATGTGGGCCCTCTCCCATTTATAGCCGCAAGACTGAGAACAGGAGCTGAGTCTATTTTTTCATCGTATATCCCCTTGAGGGCCTATGGATCCAAGCAGGCATTCAGTGAAGATTTTAGAATGAATGATGGATGAATGAATGGATAGATTAATTGCATAAGACAGTTTGAATACCAAGATGAATAAAATCAGTTGACTAGTGAAGAGACAAGCTTGTATATGGATAACCAATCCAAAGCTCAGTTAAATATATGCCTGTCTTAGCTTTAATTTCAGATTCACACATGTTCCCATTCCTTTTGTCTTGTGTCAGGAAAACTTTAGGGCCCCATTGTTGTTTTCCTTTCCATGGGGATGACTGTTTGATGATTGACTGTTGTTTGAATAAATCTGACTAATCAGTTTTGTCCTGGGGATTTGGAAATATTAAACTATGTTCCTTGGAAAAGGATATAGTATTATTTCCAGTATAGTTATTATTTCAAGCCAAGTGCTGGCCAAATATCATTACTAACCTATCTCATGAGAAATCAGATGTTGCCAAGGTTTACTTCACTTAATTCAAATAATATTCAGCATAACATTATATTTTGTCCAATCTAGGGGGATGGAATTTTAGTATTTGTCGTAATGGGATTAGTTCATTGCATTAATTTTTACCTTGATTCTTAGGCAACTTTCTCTGTGTTTCCAGTAGAGACTCAGGTCCTCACTTTGATTACAGTTTCCATGTCCTTATGCCTTCTCCTTCTATCCTGACTTGGAGTCAGTAGGTGGTGGGGACCGTGTTTGACTCATCCGTGATCCCAAGGACCCAACACCTGAGTAGGTTTTCAGTGAATGAATGAGACAGGCTTGGGGTCAGAGTTCACTGTTACTAAAGGATAGTTTCAGACAAGGATAGCATCCTGACTTTCATCCAAGTTGAAAGTAGATATGGGCCAAAGATTTCATTGATCAGTGAGGGCACCAAGCAGATTTTACAACCAGTTCAAAGGAGAATCCAGAGAACTGACACAGGTACAGATGAGGAACATGCAATGAATGTGGAAGCAGAGGCAAAACTAGCTTCGCTCATAGTCCAGAGAGAAGTCAATTGCACCACCCTTGTGGACAGGACAGAATTTACATGTCTATAAACAAGAATAAGTTTGCATTGCAATCACTTATCTACGGTTTCCGGAGTTGTAAAACAGCTCCCATGCAATCAATCAGATAACCTGGAAGACGTCCTTTAAACAATACAAAGTTTCCCATTAAAGCACACATTTTCCCCTTCAGTTGGAATCTCACCTGTGCTGACAGGTCTGGAGGGAAGGGTGTTCGGGCAGAGATAACAGCTCTGGTCAAGATCTGGAGTCCTGAAGCCTGGTGTTTCTGCAGAGGGAGGGAAGCGCTAAGAAAGAAGAGGGCAGAGGGAGGCAGCAGCCAGATCAGCATAGCTCTGCAAGGCCAAGATACCGGGTATAGATCTAGTCCAAATCTTTAAAACTGTACAACCAGAGACACAGAAAACAAACTTATGGTTACCAAAGGGGAAAGGGAGGGGAGAGATTAATTAGGAATTTAGGATTAACACACTCCCATTGGGGCTTCCCAGGTGGCACAGTGGTAAAGAATCCACCTGCCAATGCAGGAGATACAAGAGAAATGTGTTCAATCCCTGGATTGGGAAGATCCCCTGAAATAGGAAATGGCAACTCACTCCAGTATTCTTGCCTGGAAAATTCCATGGACAGTAGCCTGGCCTGGGAGGAGGGATGGGGGCGGTGGCAGAGTCGGACACGACTGAGCGACTGACTGACTACTACTAAACTGAAGTCAGCTCTAACTAACTATGCACACATTACTATTTATAACATAGATAACCAACAAGGACCTACTGTATAGCACAGAGAACTCTAGTTAATATTCTGTGATAAGGTATAAGGGAAAGGAATCTAAAAAAGAATATACTCTTCACATGGAATCACTGTGCTGTATACCTGAAACTAACGCAACATTGTAAGTCAACTATACTTCGATTTAAAAGCATTAAATTAAATCAAATAAAAAATATACAACCATATTTTTAGTATTCTATCCCAATTAATATATATTTATTGGAATAATTTTGAGAGTACAAGTTCAGCCCCTTGTTGGCTGTGTGACCTTAAGTAAGTTACTTAACAGAGCTGTGCCTCAATTTCCCCATCTTTAAAGTGGAGATGATAACCCAGGGTTGCTGTGATGACTGTCTGAGTTCATAGGATAAATTCAAGGGGATTCTGCACATAGTAAGTACTCAATAAATGTTAGCTCAAAATGTAAAGTATACTCATGAATAGGAAGGAAAGCAAATGAGATATAGAGTAAGTTCCTATGTTTGTCCTTCTGCGCTCAGTGGATCAGCCTGACCACCCATGGGATATGTGAACCCCAATCCAGAGATTATAGACAGGAAGGTTGATAAGATCTGTGGGTTGTTGAGATGGAGGGTGTGGGGTGGGAGAAGGGGCAGGGCACAGAGACCAGAGAAGGGGCAGTATTTCAGCTGAGGAGAGAGATAGGTGGGCTTGAGCTAGGGTACCGCTGTGGGGCATGAGACGGGCTCATTGAGAACAATGGTAGGGGCCCCTGTCTGATAACCTTCAGACAAGAACTTGGCAGGGAGGGTAGAAAGAAGACAGGGAGACGACTTCTGGTATGGGAGGCAGATGGTGCCTCGAACAAGCTTTGAAGTTGAGAAGACAAGCAAAGAATGGGAGGAAATGGTCAGAGCAGGAAGCTTTCTGGGCAGGGTGCTCACATACCATCACCTCCACTGCTTTGGAAGAGACCCAGCAGCTCGAGCTGTCGTGTGCTTGCATTAGCGTTTCTGATAGCGCCTGTGATCAGCCACAGTGTTAACCATTCTTTTTAGGCTCACTCTTCTTCAAAGATAGAGTGCTTGTTACTTTACAGAGAGTAGTTACTTTATTTAGTCTTCCCAGTAAACCTGTAGGAGTTATTATCCTCTCCATTTTACAGATGAAGAAACTGAGGCTTGCAGGGGTTAATTGGCTTGAACTGTGAAATGACAAGCTCAGTGTAAGCATCTTGCTACATAATCCCAAGGAGCATGTGCTCCTTTTCTTTGGTGTCCATTGTCTCCTGCTAAAGCTGAGACAGCTGTGCACCCTCTTTATATTCTGGCTACCCCAGTTCTCAATGTCCTTTCCAAAAAGAGCCTTTCCCCAAATTCTGGGCGTACCTGTCTGAAGAGCAGGTCATCCTAGCATCTACTTGTGAAATAGGAGGGAAGGGGGCAGGGATATGACCTTTAAAAGAATGACAGTCATTGAGGATATGACAAAAACTGATGAGAAGCGATTAGGTACAAGATGGCAGAAGAGTCGACTTCCCGTGGGCCTTGAGTCTCAGCATCTGCTCACTGTAACACATCAGCTAAATGACACACCTACAGGCACCATGACATTCCCTCAGTTCAGTTCAGTCACTCAGTCGTGTCCGACTGTTTGTGACCCCATGGACTGCAGCCTGCCAGGCTTCCCTGTCCATCACCAACCCCCGGAGCTGGTTCAAATTCATGTCCGTCGAATTGGTGATGCCATCCAACCATCTCATCCTCTGTCATCCCCTTCTGCTCGGGCCTTCAATCCTAGGTTGACCATAAAAGGCTAAAAGGGCAGTGGTCCAATTCCTGGAAATCTCCGCCCCTTCCCCCAAATAGTCAGACTAATCCTCCCTCTTATTATCCTATGACATTACCCAGCCCATACAAAGTTATTGTTTAGTCGCCAAGTCACATACAACTCTTGTGACCCCATGGGCTGTAGCCTGCCAAGCTCCCTGTGCCCATGGGATATTCCAGGCAAGAATACGGGAATAGGTTGCCATGTCCTCCTCCAGGGGATCTTCCTGACCCAAGGATCAAACCCATGTCTCCTGCATTGGCAGGCGGATTCTTTACCACTGAGTTGCCAAGGAAGCCCATATTTCACATTTTGATACAGACTGCATTCTGTCTATGGAATGTCTATGGAACTTCCTAAGTAAATCCACTTCTTACCTATTACTTTGCCTCTTGCTCAATTCCCTCTGCACTGAGACATAAAGAATTTGAGCTTTGTTCAGTCCTGGGGCCAGGTGTGCGATTTTAATTAAAAGACAGTGGGTTTGATTCTCACTCCCCTCTGCTGCAGCAGGGGCTGCAATAAAGCCTTGCCTGAAAAAAAAAAAGAGAGAGAGAGAAGGTTCAATTCCCAATCTGAGTTTCTATCCCTTCGTTCGAATCCCATCTGAGGTGTATGGTTTCACTTGCTGGAAAATTCTTCCCAGTGTATCTCTTCCCCACTCAGGAATCAGACAGGGTGGGGAGAAGCCTCATGGGGCTCCAGAGAGCTAGCAAACACCCCCTAAAACGTCATGATCTGTGCAGGCAAAGGTAGAACAAGTCAGGGTGGGACTGGGAGGACCCAATCCTCTAAGAAGATTCAAGCTTCAGAAGGATCAGCCCCCAGAAAGTCACCCTTGCCCCGTCCCGTCCCCTCCTCCCCCAACCCCCCACATCCCCCTCCCCGCCCCGCCACTTTGCAAAGACTCAGGTCTTTGCAAAAGAGGCAAATCATTTGTTTCTAGGTACCTGCACTGGGCTTCCCAGGCAGTGTGGTGGTAAAGAATCTGCCTGCCAATGCAGGAGACGCAGGAGACGTGGGTTCGATCCCTGGGTTGGGATGATCCCCTGGAGGAGGAAGTGGCAACCCACTCCAGTATTCTTGTAGGGAAAATCTCATGGACAGGAGCCTGGTGGGCTACATTTCATGGGGTCACAGTCAGACATGACTGAACACACACACACACACACACATCTGTACTGGGAAAGCCCTTTGTTCGTCCTGCCCTCCACTATGTCTCCATTCACTGTAAAATCTTAATGCTAGAGAAAGAGCTAGACAAAGCCTATGCTGAAAATAGATAAGTCACAGATACATATGGTACGTAACTTTAAAATATGCTTGACAATTTAAAACTCCTTATGCACACCTAAATTAGGTGATCCAAAGGTGAATGAGAGGCATCTCTGGGAGCTGCTTTAAAGAGAAGGTCAAAATGATTTATAAAGTGAGTGCCTCACCTTTCTATAACCTTAACAGTTTGCAGAGCAATTTCCCACCCAGTCTTGGTAAATGAATATTTAACATGTGAAAAGCCTGTGTAAATGGTGCCTCTAAAAATGCCTAAGTTCTTCCTTATGGGAAGGCTTCTGTTTGAGCTTCTTTGTAAAAGAAGGTTTGTTGAATGAATGAATGAATGACCAAGTGAGATGATCCCCCAGCCCCTGCCCCCCCTGCCTTCAGTATCAAAGGTAGTTTAAACCAAGCCCTTGACTGAGTCAACGCGAACTCCTGGAATCGCTCATAAAAAGGAACATTTGCCAGGATCAGATAAGAATTAGTTCTGTTGAAACTGCTTCATTGAAACATGGGATGTGCTGTGAGGGCTGTGCCTACTCGTCAAGTTATATTCTGGATCCTGACAATGGCTCTAAGGAGCACTCCCCTTCATGAGGTTGTGCAGAACTCAACTGTGTGGAATGTAAAGCTCTTTTACATCCTTGTCTCACACGGGACAGATCAGTCTCTCGGCAGCTGTTTTGGTCAAGATGGCGTTAGGCTCAGAGATGACACCGAGGTTCTCAAAGGCTCACCAGCCTTTGTCCACAGACAAGCAGATGGGCAGTCCCTACACCTTGGCTGGAGCAGCTTCTCTTTAAAAGGGGATATTGTTCTTTCTGTTCTCTAAAGAGGCAGCTCAGGCTCCTTGAGGTTACAAAGAAATCAGCTTCCCAATTTAGGGGCAACTGGAGCAGAGAAGATCTCACCAAGTTTCTAATTTGGATTTTTTCATAGAGTTCTCCACCCCTTCCCCTCTCCAACACCCGCCCCCGGGCACGTGGCATTCTAGCAAGTTCAAAATGTCTTAAATTCAGACTAATCATTCATTTGAAACAGAACAACAACAAAAAGTAATAAAGCAACTAAATCCGAGTGTTGCAAACTCTTTTAGCAAATAATTGTGAAATAGCGTTGACTTGGCCAGTTCCTGTTTTCATTTTCCATAAATCTATTCTGGTATCATTTTATTCCCTTGAAGTAGATGTAGCAAGTTCTCAGTGATACCAAATAAAACAACAAAAGGATAATCAAAGCTCCCCACTATATATTAAACAACAGCAATGGCCACAAATCTCTGTTTCTACATTCAACTTAGAAATATGTCCTTTTCAGGGAAAATCAAACATGCTTTAGAGAAATTTCCAGAATGACTTGAAAATGTCCCCACACCAATATTAACACATCTGTAGTGAGTGATCAAGCACAGAGACTATACACTGGAGGAACTTGTGTGAAATGCCAAGGTTCTAGTGACTTGGAGTTTCTGAAGCACTTAGGGGGTGGGGTGAGCCCTTACGGCTTCAAGCAGGACCCTTCCTTGGTCTACCACCCATCAGTTGTGTGCCCTTGGGTCAGTGACTTTGCTTCTCTGAATCTGCAGAGACTCATCTATGGGGGTAAGGGGGACAATCCAAAGGGTTGTTCAGAATTCCCAAGTGTGGGGAGGGTCCTCTGCACAGTAGGAGCTCAGAAAACGGTGGCTGTCATCGTTGCCAAGGTGGGAGAGAGAAAGGATGCAGAAAAAGAACTCAAAGCTGTGCTTAGGTGAGGCTTGAGGCTGGAGAGTTTTAAAAACATGAGGGAAATCCTATCAGAAGAGGATTGCTATGTAAGCAAAATGCCCCGTTATCCAAGTGAGGCTTTCGGGATAAAAATCTGACACCCAAATTCTTTCCGTGTGCTACTAATAGCACCATAGAGCAGAACAAATGGAAGACATTTACCTTTTACCAGCTCCCCCCTTGCACTGGCTTTTGATGGGGCAGTCAGTTCAGGCACCAGAGCCAACTGCAGGCACCCAGGCTGGCTGGCAGGAGCCAATTTGTAGCCTCTTGGTGGCCTGTTGCTTCTCTACTGCTGGCCCACCTCCCTAGCCCCTCGCAGCCCTCCTTGGGCCCCTTTCTTAAATGGAAGGCACCCGGTAATGGCCGTTTGGAGGGGAGAAACGGGTTTCTGATCTGGCACTGGTTTTGCAGTACTGAAATGAGAAGGGGTTCAAAATATCACTCTGGGGTCATCTACCCTATCTGCCCTGAAGGTCTCCACTGGCCTGGCAAAGAGCAGGCCAGGTGAGCATCTGGTGTCAAGGAGAGACAGCGTGGGGGCTGGAACCCTGCCTGCATCCTAGGGGACTCCCTTGCAGTGTTCTGAGCAGTCCCAGAAGACAAAGGCTCAGAGCTGACCAGGATCACAAAATGAGAATCATGCACTTTGGGATCTTCCTCTCAAAGCCAGATCCTGGGGTTCTGCCCCCTCATGGCGCCCCGAGGATCAAGCTCATCTCCCTCACACCCTTGCAGTGCCTTCTTCTGTGCTGTGGTCAGCAGGCTCCCACTCACCTTCCCCGGAAAGTCTGTCCCATTCATTGTGACAGTCCCTGGCTGACACCACATCTGGCAAAGGGTGGTGCTCAGCGTGCTTTCCTAGAATGGATGACTTGAAATGAATTCTGTATTCTGGTTTACAGCTTTTTTTAGTCCCAGGACTTTGGGTCTTCAATAACCTTTGAAAGTCCTCATTGTGCTCTGTCTAGAGGACCATGAAAGTTTGCATCATAAAAGGTTCAGATTTTGAGTTAGTCCACCTATGAAGACATCATCTCCATAGCAGGCTGGGAGTTCTGAGAAATCTAGTCTAGCCCCTTTGAGTTACTGGTAAAGGTGTGAACACCTGGAAAGGGACAAGAACTTACTTACATACACTCAAGGAGGTGGCAGAATTGTCATTGATCCTAAAAAGCCTGTTTAATTTGACCAAGGCTCCCCACGCCCCAGGAGGCAGTGTGGTGTATTGATTAGGAATATAGGCTCTAGGAACCAAGCTGCTGGGCTCAAATCTTGGCTTTGTCACTTATTAGCTGAGTGACCTTGGGTAAGGTCACTTGCCCAAGTCATTAAACCTTCCTGTGCCTCAGTTTCCTTCTCTGTAAAATGGGGATAAAACTAGTCCCTACCTCTCTAATTTTTTTGAGGGTTAAATAAGATAATATTTCTACACACTTAGAGTGGTGCCTGCCACATAGGAAGCACTGCCTAAACACTTATTAAAATTATTATCAATAGATTCCATAAGATCTGAATAACCTAAAAATCCCAGTTCAATAAGCATTTTCAGGTTTTGCTCTGCCAGGAGCAGCATGTGGATGGGAGATTCCAAACAAACAAGTCATGGAGTTGGACCCCAAGCTGCTTGCAAAATCCTTTTAATGGGAACATCATGAAGAAATGGCCCTGCCTTGGGCTTAGAGAGGAGCAGACCCCTATAAAGGCCAAGGGCAGACATCCAAGCTATAAGCTGTCCACAGTATACAGATGGAAGGTAATGGCCTCTCATGAGAAATAGTGATTGCTACCTGCAATTGATTGTGTTTTTTAACACTGGTGGCAACTATACCTTCCATTCCATGTGCTCTTCTAGAGCCTTGCCACTTCCCCATCAAGAGATAGAGTCTAGGGACTTCTCTGGCAGCTCAGTGGCTAAGACTCGGTGTTCCCAGTGCAGGGGGGCAGGGTTCAATTCCTAGTCAGGGAACTAGATCCCACATGCTGCAGTGAAGTGTTCTCATGCTGCAACTAAAGGTCCAGCATGCTGCAATGAAGACTGAAGATCCTGTGTGCCACAACTAAGACCAGATGCAGCCAAGATAAATTAAAAAAAAAAAAAAGATGTGGCGTCTAATCACCCTCCTCTTGAATCTGGGCAGGGCTCCCAACTTGCTCAGAAGGAATGGAATGCTGCAGAAGTGATCTGAGTAATTGCTGAAGGCCAGGTCATCAAAGGTTGGGGCTGGGAAGAGAGGTAGGCTCCCACCTTTGCAGTGGGACAATTTGCTTTTGGAGTCCTGAGCTGACATTTAAGAAACCCAAGGCTTCCATGCTGTGGGGAAGCGCAGGTCACAGGAGAAGATGCGTGCAGGTTCTCTGACCGGCACCTGCTGAGATCCTTGCCGACAGTCAGACATGTCAGTGAAGACGCTTGCAGATGATTCTAGTCTCTAGCTTCTAAGTCACCCCCAGCCTTTGAGTTTTCCCAACCGAGTCTTCAAATATTGGGAAACAGGTTCAAGTCTGTTCCCTTTCCAAATCCCCAACCCACAGAATCTGTGCATAAACAAAAATGGTCATTTTAAGGCACTAAGTATTGGCATACTTTGTTACACAGCAGCAGTAAACAGAACACTGCCCTCAGACCTTCTGCCAGGGCTCATTCTTTTAAGACTCTCAGCAACAGGTGCTTCTTTCTCCAGAGATCTTAAGGGAAGAAAGTGTGTGCATGGCACAGTTAATAAGATTTGTTTCTTCATGAGCCTAGATTCCCAGGGATCAAAGATGTTACAGCTAGAAAAGTTTCTGGAGCTGTCATGTGTAGGTAAGAAAAACTGTTCTCTTCCTCCTTCTAGGTTTTTTTTTTTTTTTTTGCTTATCTAAGAATTAAACCAACATAGAACAGGAGAAAAAAAATAATTTCATATGTACGGGAGTCTGGAAAAATATGAGACTCAAAGAAGTGACCAAAGCAGGCAGCTTTTAGACAGAGAAACAATACAGTTGTGAAGAGTTGACAAGACCAAGAGGTTTGGGCTTGGAACATTACATTAGTGATGTAACAAGGGTTGTTTATACAGCTTTCTCCACCCTAAGTTCCCTGTCTCTGATGAGAATACTGTCTCTTTTCTTCCCTGGATAGGGAAAGTACCTTTTACATGGAAGGTTTATTCCCTGCTTTAAGGAGGACAAAGAAGGGTCAGAGTGTCCTTGCACCAGCTGTCTCTTAAGTAGATTTAATTCAAAATAATCGATATGCCAGCGTGACACACTCCGCTTTCCCTCACGTGCTTGCCAACCTAAGGGAGTCATCGCCAGCACCACCAGCCAAGAGGGCAGAACAAGGCAGCGGAGGCTCTCTCACCTGCCCTCACAGCTCTTCTGCCGAGCAGGCATGGATCCCAGTGGCTCCTGCAGATGAAAATGCCAAGTGAATACTGGAGCAACATTAAATTCACCCAGGGGGATGGGGTTTCCCATAAAGAAAGAGAGGAACTCTTCATTCAGTTGGCAAGAGGTTTCCATATTTTCTAGCCCCTGTCATTCATTCACTGTCTGCTACTCGTCCAGAATCCTTATATTTAATGTCTATTAATTTGTTCAGTCCTCATGATCAGGGTGGGAAGTCATTCGGCAACCTCGTTTTAGAGATGAAAAACTGAGGCTCAAAGACTAACCCAAGAGCATGTGTATCTAATCGATGGTGATGCTCAGACTTAAACCTTCCAGTTCCAAATTCAGATCTCCTGTTACTGTACTCTGGAAAGAATCCCTGTTCTGGAGCAAAAAATAAAACAACTTAAAAATTGTATTTGATGGTTGTCAGGTAAGTGCTTGTTAAAAGTGTGATGTTTCTCACTTTTTTCAGGCCATTCCAAGGTACTAGAATTCTGCAGGTCACTTGTATAAAGAAGTTAGTTTTCTGCTCTGAGTGTTGGTTTTGTGTGTATATGAGGAGAAATCAGTGGTAGTTAGAAGTATTTGTGGCTATCCATGGTCTGTGTAGTCAAACCTATTGTTTTCCCAGTAGTCATGTATGGATGTGAGATTTGGACCATAAAGAAGGCTGAGAGCTGAACTATTTATGCATTCTAACTGTGGTGCTGCAGAAGACTCTTAAGAATCCCTTAGACAGCAAGGTGATCAAACCAGTTAATCCTAAAGAAAACCAGCCCTGAATATTCATTGGAAGTTCTGATGCTGAAGCTGAAGTTCCAATACTCTGGCCACCTGATGCAAAGAGCCGACTAACTGGAAAAGACCCTGATACTGGGAAAGATTGAGGGCAAGAGGAGAAGGGGGCGACAGAGAATGAGATAGTTGGACGGCATCACCGACTAAATGGCCATGAATTTGAGCAAACTCTGGGAGATAGGGAAGGACAGGGAAGCCTGGCGTGCTGCAGTCCCTGGAGTTGCAGAGTCAGACATGACTGAGCAAATGATCAGCAGCAACATGGTGCAAATACTCCCGCCAGGATTGATTGCAAGCCACCAAGCTGACATCATTAACCATGGAGTTGACAACTGATGTGCACCTTCTGCTCTTGTGAGCCAGGACTAGCCAGCTCCAGCCATGGATGGAACCAATGTAATGATGGGCTTTTTCTAACTTTTCCCAAAGCAATCAAACACCTTCCACTCAAAAATTTCAAGTTATCAAAGACAGAGAGCAATACAATGTTGCTCTTCTTCAAGTCAGCAGGACGGGTCTATTTCTGAAGAACTTTTCTATAAACGGGGGCCATCCTGGAGTGGTGAGCAACCCTCAGCTCCAGATAACTCCTTGTATTTTTCACTGGTGGCCCAACCCCAATGACGCAGGCATTGAGTGTTGGTGCCTTAGCATGGCATGACCATCTTGTTCACAGTAGGGTCAGCCACACAGGACTGGTGTTCATGGGGTTCCTTGGCTTCCACTTTCCTGAGACTGTGGATAAAAAAAAATGTTGACAGGAAGAAGGGGTGCCCAGTGTCCACTGTGACTCTCTCAAAGGAGTGGGAATGCCCACCCCTTCTCTCTCTTCACCCCAGATGTCTGGTAGCATGTTCTTCTATTCCTATGGGATTTCGGATGGTGTGAGATGAGTGGGGGCCACCAGAGAGAGATCTAGGTAGAGATAGAGATCTGAGAGGTCTCCTGATGGACAGGAGGCAGCTGACAGCAGGTAAGCTCCTCAGGGTAAGGATTGATGTCAGGGGGGTTTGTCCACATTCTCCAGGAGTCAGCGGCTGGCACAGAGCAGGCAGAGGCAGTTAGCCTGAATGTAGAAGTCTTTAATCTGGCTCCTGCCCTCTCTCTCCCAATCTCCACTCACTTCTAATACAAACTGAATTCTCTGCAACCCTTTCAAACACCCAGACTTCTCGCACTTTGTATTTATTCTCTTTAGACAAACCTACCACCCCTCTCTGTTTTACCCAGGTAACCTCTGCTGGCCATGGGAGACCCATCTAGGCTTCACCTCCCAAAGAATCCTTTTCTAGTGCTGGCTTCTCACCTCAACACACACACATATACACACATGCACACACGCACGGAGCTGCCATGGTCAGTGAAGGCCTTTCAGCCTCTCAACCCCTGTTTCCTCATCTGTAGAAAGAGGGAGTGGATAAGCACTTAGGCGATTCTAGTGTTCTGGAGAAATCCATGCTCCGAGCCTGTACCCACATTAGGGCCAGGCGACCACACAGCCTCCCCATTCTGTTCCAAGGAGAAGTGCCTCAGCTCAGAACAATTTATTTGCAGGCACTTACAACGCAGGCTTGCCTACAGTGGCTGCAATTCCATGCTGACATTTTCAATAGAGCTGGATTAATGGAGAAAAATGACTCTATTCCCTAAACAAGACAGACTTTGGTAGGAGTTGGGGTGGGTGGTGAGGGAACTCCGATTTATATGTCACGTTTCTCTAATTCTGAGGAATTTAAGCATCCTTTCAGTCTTGCTTTCCATTTCCTACCCATCCCATTTATAAATATTATTGAAAGGACTAGAATCTTTTGAGAAAAATAAATGAAAATGACAATTTTGCAGTCCTTTCGCCTAGAAACATGGTATGACCAATGTGAGCATCTCATAAAATTCCATCCAGTTAAAACCGTGGTTATTAGGCAATTAATACTTAGTTTTAGTTCTGCTTACTCTCTGGAAATGCTATTTTCCAAAAGCATAAATGTGACAGGAAATTTCTTCACTCCGTTTATCCCTAAGTAGTTTAAATATTATTTCATAATTGCAAATGGGCTTTTTCCTTCTTGTGCAGGCAGGCTATGGCTGGTCTTCTTATCTGAAGTGTGGGTGTGATCATATGTTTATTTCCAGGGTGACAGAGAAGAGAAAGCAAGTTCATGGATGGGAAGAACTCTTTCTAAACTTCCAGACATGCGTGCGGGGAGGCACCACGGCCAAGGCCATCCTGGACAGGCTTTTAGCTCTAGGAGGTCAAGTGCCCTCTGACATTGGATGGGAGAATGAAAGGACACTCAAGACAGGAGTGTGGGATGGAATGAGGTCCCTTCTTAGGACAGCTGAAGAATCTGAAATGGAAATGCTTACACAAGACCAAGGTTTCTCCATGTTCTCTGTTTCTCCTTTGCTTTCACAATGTTTTCTCACGAGTGCCCCTTTACCGTCTGCTAAAGGAGTGATATTTCTGTGAATCTGGTTCCTCTACCTCAAAATTCGAAGAATTTGCAAACAGTCATCTCACGTGGCCCTGCCTCCAAGTTTCCTTGTGAACTCTCCCTTCTACAAGTATGTCTAGAAGAGCAGATCTGGGTGGTACACTGGAAAATACCAATGCCATTGGAGTCGTATTTTTTCTTACCTTTGAATGTAAATATGCCCTGAGAAAAACACTCAGGGACTCTTCATATGTAAGGGATAGCTTTGTAAGAGATGTAAGCTGCGAGGAGCCGGGCAGAGGACTTTCAGTAGAGGCTTCTAGGTAAATCTCTTTTTATTCTCAGTCTGATCAAGTCCTGGCTGATTGACCTACTGAGGAGAAACAATTTCACCCACATCGATACCTCTTCCCAGTCCCACTGGGTAGCCCGGACTACCCCAGCCCCACTGCTCCTGCTGCCAAGTGAAATACAATCCGGTATGTTTTTCTCATTTGTACTAGAAATTCACACCAGAGAAGGCACTCTGACCATGAAACTTTCCCTGTGGAAGAAACGTGCCCACTGGGGTCCTGCAGAAAAGGGCAGATTTAATTACTCAGAGCATCAAAGAGAAAGACGATTTACAATATCCATCTTTTTAAATGCATTTCAACAAATATTTTAATCTGACTAGCATCAAAAATTCACTGCTATGAGATCATGTATTTATAGATCAGTTACTTTCTACAGGCATTAGGAAGGGAGAATATAGAGTAGATTAAAGCCTCAACTCCCTGGTAGAAACATAAACCTGATATCTGAATTGTGTTTTACAAATTGTTCTGCACACACCCATCATTTTCATGTTCTCCCAACCTTTTGTGCTTTTGCGGAAACCAAAGCGCAAAAAGAAGACGTGACCAGCCTGAGGATACACAAATTATTTACCACCCTAGGCCAAGGCAACATTCCTGGGTTCTCACTTCTCAGGATTCCCTAAGGTTGTGTTCCTAGGAAGCTAAGGCCTAGAATCTAGAATGCTTAGGGATGACAGATGGTGACTGGAAATGAAGAAGGATAAAGGATAAAGTCCAAGAGGTCTCAGCCTGGGATGGGATGGAAAGCACATGGCCAGAGAGCAGTCTGGGGAGGGAAGGTACAAGTATAGCATCACTAGACATGGCTCTGGGCAAAGCCCCCCTTGGCAGACCAGTCAGAGGGTGGCCTTCTTCGGGGCCCCAGTCTTGTGTTATGTATGTACCAGATGTTCTTAGTACATCCAAATGTCTTCCCAGAAAGCAAGAAATTTGGACAAACTCGAGACACCAGAGGGTCAAGGGGTTGTAGCAGCTGAGTGTCCAGTCAGGGAATGTGATCCTGGCTGCCCGGAAAGACCAAAGATCCATCGTAAATTTAGCTTTTGTTTCCCTGGCCAGCCTTCATGGACACTGCGGTCGTAATTTGTTCAACGCTTTAGAATCCATTATTAAGAGCCACCGTAGACCTGCCAGAATCTATCCCTAAGTTCTCAGGAGTAATAGTAAAAAATGGTAAATGAATGGAGTGATAAATTGATAAAAATAGGACTAATGAAAAGTCCACCCAATTTTCTACTAATTCTCCTTTCATTGACATAAAAGCAAACACCTGGATGAACTCTTCCTGGTACACTGCCTTCCAGTATCCAATGCACTTATTTAAATGTTACAGTATCTGATGTGCGTGCATGCTAAGTTGCTTCAGTAGTGGCCGACTCTTTGAGACCCCATGAACTGAAGCCCACCAGGCTCCTCTGTCCATGGGATTCTCCATGCAAGAACACTGGAGTCGGTTGCCACTTCCTTCTCCAGAGGATCTTCCCCACACAAGGATCGAAACTGCGTCTCTTATGTCTCCTGCATCAGAGGCGGATTCTTTACCACTAGTGCCACCTCGGAAGCCTCCACAGCATCTGATGCCCTTACATAAATGTTAGTGCAGGCTATGCCATCTTGGTATTAGTAACTGTTATTTTGTCTACTTGAGTGATGAGGACACTGAGACTCAGTGAAGTTAGTGTTTGACCCAAACACAGTGGTGGTGATTTTGAATCCGAAGCCACACTAGTGGTCATTTCATGGTGCTTGATGAGACCCAAGAGAATCCACAAGTGTCATTTTGGGATGTTTTGGCAGAGAAGGGGAAGTGCATAAAGGCCATCACCCTAACCCTGATTCAAGCATAGCAGTTTTAAATTTTTAATTTATGTATTTTGGCCACTTTTCACAGCACGTGGGATCTTAGTCCCTGACCAGGGATCGAACCCATACCCCCTGCACTGGAAGCACTGAGTCTTAACCACTGGACCAACCGGAAAGTCCCAAGCATAGCAGTTTTGGTGTCACTTTATTTTCTATACTGGATTTCATGTACAATTTCATTTGAATCAAAGGTTCTGGGCATATGAACGTGCTGAAATTCATAATTCTCCAGGTTTTAGTGTAACATTTCCAAGTGAATAAGCCTGAGAGCCTTAGATAAATCATTCTTATGTTCACTTGATCCTGGAGTGGTTGAAACTTTGGGTGATCTTTGTAGACATCCCTGTGGTAACTCGCGCCTCTGCCATTTGTGACAGATCAACCTGGGTCACTGAGCTTGGGTTTGTGCTGCGGTTGTAACACTGAATCTCTGTGTGACCTTGAGCGAGTCACTTCCTCTCTCCGACCTCAGTTTTCTTATCTGTAAAATGAGGACGTTGGACTTGATCAGCTTCTAGGCCTGATGTTGCGGGAAAAGATATTGTAGGTGGCACAGAGAATGCTGCAGTCTTCCAAAATAAAGTACCCGTGCTTAGTGGCTGGTGGCTTGGCAGTAAGAGTCCAGATTTAGCAAGTAAAAATACAGGCTACTCAGTTTGATTTGAATTTCACATATATAACAAATATTGTTATTTTTTTTTGTATAAGTATATTCCATGTGATATTTTGGGTATCATTACATCAAAAAAGTATTTGTTGTATATTTGCTTTTTGTTGTATATTGGTTGTATTTGCTTTTTGGTCAGTGATTGCATGTGGCTGGAAAAGTATTTATCTGAATGCCTGGTATTTTATTTGGCAACCCTCCCTCAGAGGTACATTGTCTTCTCTATTCCTTTAGCAAAAAACTGAACCAAATGAACAACAACAGAAAAAACCGGTTAACATTTTGGTTTTGTTATCTTGATGAAATCTTCCTTTTTTGATGTTTCAACCTGTGACATCATAGCACCCAAAATATTCAATGCAAAAGGTAAAAACAATACAAGTTCCAGCTTTCCTGTTAATTTAACATTTATTTGTGTTTAAAGAACATAATTCTGTCCTTGTATATCACATTCTGTGTTTGCCTTAGGGAGATTTTTTTTCTCCCAGATTTTTTCCTCAAATCTGGTGATCGAACAAATAGCTCTTGTCTGAAATAAGCCTCTCTTCTTCCTGCCTTAAACACAGCCAAAACCCACAGTGCCATCACAAGGAATTCTGTTGGCTGTCTGACTTTCCTTCAAACCTTATTATTTGTGTTTTAATACATATACACACTCAATCCAAACTTGCACTTTTTGCTTTTTGGTCAGTGATTGCATGTGGCTGGCGGTTTGGAGATTGTGAAATAGTCTTGAAATATCAGTGAGGAAAGTGTTCCTCCTGCATTTGTGGCCCAACTCCTTGAGGGAACTTCAGGTTTCTCTCTGCCTCCTGGGGTAGGAAGAAGCACCAACTTGGGGTGGCCCTGGGCCAGGGAAGTAAAGAGGCCGCCAAGACCGAGCTCTCTGCATCCATTCATGCATGTGCTCCTGACGTTTCTTCGATGTCCTTTGCAAACATTGTTCGGCCCTGTTGGGAAACTGCTTGCATCCTGGGTAGAGCCGGTGACACACCCGGGCACTGCCAAGCACACAGATGGGGAGGGAGGGAGGGACTAGCTGAGTACCCAGCGGGAAGATGGCCCTCCACCCTGACCCTCTGTATTTTGGACATCTTTGAACAGATTTGAGAAAGGAGGTGATGTGTGGAAGGAGACACTGTGCCTGTGAATCCAGACTTGCATTTTCCTCCTGTGTCCGCCAGGGACGCACTGCCAGAGCTTGAGTCTCAGGGTCCATCCGGTCATAGAGGTGAAGTGAATGTGTTAGTTGCTCAGTCGTGTCCGACTCTTTGCAACCCCAAGGACTATAGCCCATCAGGCCCCTCTGTATGGAATTCTCCAGGCAAAAATACTGGAGTAGGTTGCTATGCCCCTTCTCTGGGGGATCTTCCTGGCCCAGGGAATGAACTCAGGTCTCCTGCATTGCAGGCAGATTCCTTACTATCTGAACCACCTGGAAAGCCCTCTGGTCATGGAGGGTTTGTTGAGTTGACCTCTGAAAGATGTTCCAGTCTTGTCTTTCTCATTCATTCAGTGTGCAACAGTTTGTTCCTTTAAACACAGGTCTGGAAATAGAAAAGTCTGCAGCTTGGGGAGAACAGCAAGAGACGTTAGAATATAATTTTTTTCCATTTTTATTTATCCAGAGAGACTCTGGGCTTCCCTGGTGGCTCAGATGGTAAAGAATCTGCCAGCAATGCTGGAGACTGAGGTTCTATCCCTGGGTCGGGAAGATCCCCTGGAGAAGGGCATGGCTACCCACTCCAGTATTCGTGCCTGGAGAATTCCATGGACAGAGGAGCCTGATGGGCTACAGTCCATGGGGTCGCAAAGAGTCAGACACAACTGAGCAACTAACAGTAACTAACTAGAGAGACTCTAAGAAATCAAGGTAAGCATCAGAACACAGAGGCATAATCAACTTCTTTTCATTCTATCCATGCGGTGAGTACCTAGATGTGCCGTACGCACCGGGCTCTCCTCGGTGGGCAGAGAAGAAGCAGGCAGGGTCCCTGTCCTGGGAAGCTCACAGTCCAAGGGGCCCAAGAGACAAGGAACCTGGCAGTCCCCACAAGCTGTGGCTTTTGCAGTGGTGAAGGGAAGGGAGAGCCCTGCGGGAGAACCGAGGAAGAAGTGGTTCACTTACCTCTGCTTATTTCTCTTGTGGAAGTGATATGTAGGGGGTGGCTTGGACCATTGGGGCAGCAAATAGAGGAAGTACATGCAATCAAAAATAGAGGAGCAAGGAGGAAATAAAAGTTCTAATCTAACAGAAGCACAGAGCGGCCCGACAAGGACCAGGGATGATGAGTAACTTTCCCTGGTGCTTTTGAAGTTGGAATATTTCTCCCATTAGAACTGGGCTCAGGGGACCAGAACCTGGCTCCTAGCTCAAGAAGTGATGCTTGCTAGCCGTCAAAGGCAAAGCACTTGGGGTGCCTGTATCCCTGGGAAGGGACTCGGGGCTTCCCATGGGAGGATGGGGAGGCTGCTCTCAGAGGTTTTGTGTTCCTCTTCGGGCCACCTGGTGTGGTCACTGCTGCAGATGGGGACAGGCTGGGCCCATGAAGACCTTCTGTTCTCGGACTCTCAACTGAGGTGTGAGAATTCCCATCCCAAGGGTACCTCTTGTGTGCAAGCTGCAGCAGTCCACGCAGAGAGGACAAGCTGCTTTGGGAATAAAGAGCCATACCGCTGTCCTAATGGAGCTTCCAAATGCCCACTATCATGGAACAAGCATGGGGTCTGTCAGTACAGTTCAGTTCAGTCACTCAGTCATGTCTGACTCTTTGTGACCCCATGGACTGCAGCATGCCAGGCCTCCCTGTCCATCACCAACTCCTGGAGTTTACTCAAACTCATGTCCATTGAGTCAGTGATGCCATCCAGCCATCTCATCCTCTGTCATCCCTTTCTCCTCCTGCCCTCAATCTTTCCCAGCATCAGGGTCTTTTCCAATGAGTCAGTTCTTCGCATCAGGTGGCCAAACTATTAGAGTTTCAGCTTCAGCATCAGTCCTTCCAATGAATATTCAGGGTTGATTTCCTTTAGGATGGACTGGTTGGATCTCCTTGCAGTGCAAGGGTCTCATAAGAGTCTTCTCCAACACCACAGTTCAAAAGCATCAATTCTTTGGTGCTCTGCTTTCTTTATAGTCCAATTCTCACATCCATACATGACTACTGGAAAAAACATAGATTTGACTAGACAGACCTTTGTTGACAAAGTAATGTCTCTGCTTTTTAATATGCTGTCTAGGTTGGTCATAACCTTCCTTCCAAGGAGCAAGTATCTTTTAATTTCATGGCTGCAGTCACCATCTGCAGAGATTTTGGAGCCCAGAAAAATAAAGTCTGTCCTGTTTCCACGGTTTCCCCATCTATTTGCCATGAAGTGATGGGACCAGATGCCATGATCTTAGTTTTCTGAATGTTGAGTTTTAAGCCAACTTTTTCACTCTCCTCTTTCACTTTCATCAAGAAGCTCTTTAGTTCTTCTTCACTTTCTGCCATAAGGGTGGTATCATCTGCATATCTGAGGTTATTGATGTTTCTCCTGGCAATCTTGATTCCAGCTTGTGCTTCTTTCTGTCCAGCATTTCTCATGATGTACTCTGCATATAAGTTAAATAAGCAGGGTGACAATATACAGCCTTGACTCTATGGGGTCTTTAACTATCCCTTATTTCAACCCCACAGAGCTCTCCAGTCAAACCTCCAACTCTTTATCCACAGGCTGAAATCCGTGATCCAGCCACCATCCACTGGTTGCTCACCTGCAACACGTGGTCCCTGGCACATTGTCAGCTGTCAACAGATATTCAAGGGTATGTCAATTTTTCAGTTGAGGTCAACTGAAAAAAAAAAAAAAACAGAATGAAGATGAAGTCATGCTCAATTAGGGTAGACTCCTAACCCAAGGACTGGTATCTTTGTAAGAGAAAGGAGAGGGAGATTGATAGCTAAGACAGAGAAACAGAGACACACAGAAATGGCAGAAAGGAACACCCTGTAATGGCAGAGGCTGAAGCGACACAGCTGCAGGCTACAGAACATCAAGGACTGCCTGCAACCTCCAGGAGCTAGGAAGGGGTGGGAAGAATTCTACAGAGTCATCCTGGGAAGAATAAATGAATGAATGAACAAAAACATATTCAATGGCTGACTAAATTTTGAAAGGGCTTGATGGCTGAGTGGAGAAAATGCAGAAAATGATCACAGGCCAGTGTAGCAGAGGGCTCTTTGAGCTGGAACCTTAGAATCTTAGAGTGTCAGCTGCTCCCTTCTCCAGGTGAGTACTTGTGCAAAGCGATCAGTGTACTAAAGAAGAAGGTCAGTGTAGGAAACGTCAAGCAAGCACTGAGGTTTACGTGAAATATGAGGCGAGAGAGGTTGGTTGAGGACAAACCATGAGGGCATGCAACAGTGTTTGGACTTGATCTTATCAGTAAAGGGAAACTACACAGATTATAGCGTAGGAACTTTATTTCCATCAGAGCTCAAGAATCTCCTTCTGGAAGCCTTTTAAAGTTTATCTTGAACATTGTGAATTGCCCCTAGTTGTTATTTAAGTCATCCCTAAACGATTCTATGTTTTCGCTGAACAGTCTTTGGCTTTCTGAATCTGGGTGTGTCCCCTAGATTTGCTTTGCTTCTGCCTCTGCACATGCCAGGCCACGTTGTGATGACTCTTTGCTGCCTTTTGTTCCACACCAAGGCCTCTAAAGTCCCCCAAGCTAAGGGTGACAGAAGCCAGTCACAATAGCCATATACCTTGGGTGAATTCCATGCACACTTTAAGTCTTGCTAAGCCCAGTGACAAGACTAATAGAGCACCATGGAAAACAACATGGAACTCAACAGTCCTCAGGCCCCAAGTCAGAGAGCTCATCTGAAAATCCTCCTTGAGGTCAGTACTTGTTTAACCCATACCTCCCATTCAAGGCAATTCTGTCAAGAAGTGTCTGTGGTTGGGTATAAAATGCTGACCCATTCCTCCAAACGGCTACTGTGAAATTTAATTTTTTTAAAATTTTTTGGCTGCTCTGTGAGGCAGGCAGAATCTTTCTTCCTCCACCAGGGATCGAACCTGTGCCCCCTGCATTGGAAGCACAGGGTCAGTGAATTCCCGAATTTAGTGTTTATCATCCTACTTCATGCCTATATCAGATTGATGGGAAAATTGAGAGAAGTGCAGAAAGAAGGCTCAAAAGCATCTGGGGGTTTTGGAGATGAGGCAGGTCAGATTTGAAAGCTCATGGGCTTAGACACTGTTGGATTGTGTTCCCAAAAATGATATATGGAAAGTTCTCACTCCCAGTACCTTATGGAATGTGATGTTATTTGGGCATTAGACATTGTGGGTGCAATTAGTCAAGTCAAGGCAAAGTCATACTGCATTAGGGTGGGCCCTTAACCCAATATGACTGGTGTCCTCGTAAGGTAATATGAAGACAAACAGCCAATGCCACGTGATGACAGAGGCAGAGATTGGAGTGATGCAGCTGCAAGCCAAGGATCACCAAGGATTGTGGGCCCCATCAGGTGCAAGAAGAGACAAGGAAGAATCTTCCCAGAGAGTCCAGAGGATCCTGGCTCTGCCAACACCTCGGCCTTAGACTTCCAGCCTCCAGAACTGCCAGAGAACAAGCTTCTATTGTCAAAGCCTCCCAGTCTGTGGTCCTCTGTTATAGCAGCCCCAGGTAACTAACACAGACACTACTGCTGAAAGGGACTGGGAGTCTTTCTAGCCTATCTTCCTGTCCCAGGAGCTATGATCTTACCTGTAGTAAATAGAGGTGGACTACATTTCCTGGTGGGGCTTCTCTGGTGGCTCAGATGGAAAGAATCTGCCTGTAATACAGGGTTCAATCCCTGGGTCAGGAAGATCCCCTGGAAAAGGAAATGGTAATCCATTCCAGTATTCTTGCTTGGGAAATCCCATGGACAGAGGAGCCTGGCAGACAGATTGCAAAAGAGTCGGACACAACTTAGCGACTAAGCAACAATAATATCTCCTGGCAGCAAGGTCCAGAATCATTCTTCTGAAATATCTGTAGCACGTTGCTAGGTGTCCCTTGGGTCCTCAATAAGGCCTGGTTTTAAAACCAGATTTTAAATTACGGTTAAAGCTTCATAGAACAACATTGAGGGGAATTCAAAATATGGAAAATATTCATCACATCCCTCCTTCATAAAACTTCCCTTTTTCCATGGCCCCTGCCAGCACTCTTGCATTCACATACACGTGTATGTATTTGCAGCATCTGTCCACACTCACACTTGTGACTGCCCTTCCCCCACCAACATTGTTGTTACATCATCTTATATTGTCCGCCTAATATTCCATCCGGTCGTTATACCACAGCCATTTCACCATTTCACTTTTTTAGGTCATTAATCGCAAGTATGTTTTTTTCTTTTTTACTCATCCAGATAATGTTCCAAAGAACATCTTTGTGTTTATAATTTAGTTTCCAGTTTCATTGAAAAATAACTGACACATATCATGATATAAGTTTGAGGCGTACAGCATAGTGTTTTGATATACGTACATTGTGAAATGATGACCACAATAGGTTCAGCTAACATCCAGCTTCTACCTAGATACAATTAAAAGAAATATGTTACAAATTTTGATTTTGGGGGGATTATTTCCTTTGGATAAATTTCTATGTTAGATTTATTGACTCAAGGAGTACAAATAGTGTTAGAGGTTTTGTCACATATTATTGTATTGTTTTCTAAAAGGAAACCAAAATACAGTGCCAGCAGAAAATATGTATCAAATTGTGCTTTCCTACATTTTTGTTTTCTGAGGTTGGAAATAAATTTATTTTCTCCTTATTTCCCTTGTGTTAATTGATATTTATCCTTTATTCTATTGGGTCCTGATTGTATCAGCTATTTATATGCATCAGAGGTATTAAATTAAGCCATCTGTGCTATATTTTCAGAATAAATAGCTTTCCTTTTATTCTAATGACATTTGTTTTTATTGAAGAGACATTTTTTTGAGGAGAAGCTGTGGTTGTAGAGTTGAATTTTTTCTTCCTTTGGAAGTTGTACTTTTATTTTCTATTTATGAAATAAACACTCCTCCAAACTTATGATTAAATATTCTATTTTAGGTGTTTCTCTGGTGGTCCAGTGATTAAAATTCACCTGCTAATGCAGAGGACATGGGTTTTATCCCTGGTCTGGGAAGATTTCCACATGCTGTGAGGCAACAGTCCATGTACAACAGCTAGTAAAGCCCATATGCCCTGGAGCCTAAACTCTGCAACAAGAGAAGCCATCCAAATGAGAAGCCCAAGCACTGCAACCAGAGAGTAGCCCCTGCTTGTCATAACTAGAGAAAGTCTGTGCCCAGCAATGAAGACTCAGCACAGCCAAAAATAAATACATACTTTTTTAAATTATAAAAAATTCTATTTTACTTCCATTATTTCTATGGCTTAATTCAATAGTTCACTTTTTAATCCATTTGGAGTTTATTTTTTTATATCATATATAGTGTAACCTAAATTATCTCCGAACTGTAATCCAGTGACATCAAATAACTGATTAAATAAGAATTAGTTATCCCCATTGATGCTTACTTGATTATATACTAAATAATCCTATGTACTTTTCTGTTATAAAAATGCACATTCTTTACTTTTTGAATATTGTACATTTTAAGTTGTTATGTACTTTTTTTTTTTTTTTGGTCCTGACTAGGACCATCCCATGCCCTTTGCAGTGGAATCACAGAGTCTTAACCACTGGACTATCAGAGAATTCCCTGTAGATTTTTATTATTGCTGCTTTGTGACTTATTTTAATTCCTAGTATATCTCCTTCTTCTATGACTATTTTTCCAGTATTTTCTTTTGTATATGTGTTCTCATGCATTTATATTTCCTATGATCTTTAATTTGGCGAGTTCTAAAAGGAGGCCAATTGATATTTGGGGTAGTGTCCACTTAAGATATACAACCATTATTGGGTGATCACTGAACCTGAACTTGAGTCATCCCTTCTAACTGCTGTAGCTGGACATAAAGAACTGGGCTTTACAACGAGACTGAGCCTGGGTATGAACTCGGTCCTGCCTCCTGCTAGCTTGTCCAGGTTATTGAACCACCCTGATCCTTACTCCCCCTTACCCACACGGAGATGATAAAACTACTCAGAGGGATGTCATTACTATTAACAAGGGAAGGGATGTGAAACGCGCAGCACAATGCCCGCCACAATTTGGGCACTTAATTTTCATTTCCTTTTTGTTTTCTCCCAGCCACAATTTGCAGCTTCATTGGACCATCTTCAGCTTGCCCCCGATTTTTATGTCTTATAAATGGATTTCTTTGCCCCTTTACACTTCCAGAAGTGTTTCCGGCTGACACGCAAAAATGATGTTATAGATTATTGCCCTTTTATCTCGCACTCCACCCTATTGTGAAGCTCTTATATCACTGTGTGGATGGTTCTATTCAAGTTCTTAGGGATTTTTCGGGTAGACACAGGCTTACAGTTTCTGAAAGCCATAGTTGTGTTCCTTAAAGAGATGCTAGAGTCTTTCAGTTCCCTGAGCCACGTGAAGGTTTGCCTCTACCAATAGTCGAGAGGTACTCTTGGTTTTCTCCCTCAAGGATCTCATTCTCAGGTCTCCATCCTCTGAACATCTCACCAAAAGAGCTGAGTTCTTCCACAAGAAGATTCCAGGTTGGACTTCCACCTCTGTACTTCTCACCTCATCCTCAGCTAGAACCTAAGCATCCAGTGATAGTTTCAGACTGGGAGTCTTTTTTGACCTCTGGTGGATGTTTCACCTTTGCAAATGCACATTTCTAGGCAAACAGCCCCTTCAGGAGCAGAGAACATGTGAGATGGAAGTCACTCAAAAGTTGTCTTGAAATTCAATAGTCAAAAAGCTAAGACCATGGCAACCGGTCTTATCATTTCTTGCAAATAGATGGCGGAAAAATGGAAACAGTGACAGACTTTATTTTCTTAGCCTCCAAAATCACTGCAGATGGTGACTGCAGCCATGAAATTCAAAGATGCTTGCCTCCTTAGAAGAAAAGCTGTGACAAACCTAAAGAGCGTATTAAAAAGCAGAGACAGCACTTTGCTGACAAGAGTCTGTATAGTCAAAGCTATGGTTTTTCCAGTAATCATGTACAAACGTGAGAGCTGGACCATAAAGAAGGCTGAGCAACAAAGAAATGATGTTTTCAAACTGGTGCTGGAGAAGACTCTTGAGAGTCCCTTGGACAGCAAGAGCAGGCCAGTGAATCCTAAAGGAAACCAATCCTGAATATTCATTGGAAGTACTGATGCTAAAGCTGAAGGTCCAATACTTTAGCCACCTGATGCAAAGAGCTGACTCATTGGAAAAGACCCTGAGGCTGGGAAAGATTGAAGGCAGGAGGAGAAGGGGGTGACAGAGGATGAGATGGACATGAGTTTGAGCAAACTCTGGGAGATAGTGAAGGACAGGGAAGCCTGGCGTGCTGCAGTTCATAGGGTTGCAAAGAGTTGGACACAACTTAGCGACTGAACGACAGGGACTTGGGACTTGAGGTTTCTTTTTTTAAACTTTTTGTTTTGTGTTGGAGTATAGCTGATTAACAGTCTTGTGGTCATTTCAGGTGGACAGCAAAAGGCCTCATTCATACATATACATGTATCCATTCTCCCCCAAACTCCTCTCTCATCTAGTGGGACCTGCATTCTCATCTTGCCCGAATCAATGCCCAGCTGTTGCTGTTCCATTTATTTACACTTCTCTCTTTTCCAAGGTTTGAAGGTTACTTTATACCATAGGAGAAATGCAGAAATGAGTTGTCAGAGGGAGGAGGGAGAAAGAAAACAGGAAAATAGGGCTTGAGAAAAAGGGAGTTGGGAATGACAAAACCACAAGCACAAACATCTGTGCACTTGTATTTGACCACGGTTAACCTTGAACTTCCTAGCAGTCAGAAGACAGAGAGAAATACTCTGAGCAAGTTACTTTATCTCTATATCTCAGTTTCATTGTTGATAAAATGGTAATAGAAACACCTACATCATAGGATTGTTCTGAGGGTGAAATAAAATGAAGGGTGTGAAACCCTCAAGTATGTTGCGTAATACATATTCAGTTCAGTTCAGTCGCTCAGTCGTGTTCAATTCTTTGCGACCCCATGAACCACAGCACGCCAGGCCTCCCTGTCCATCACCAACTGCCGGAGTCTACCCAAACCCATGTCCATTGAGTCGGTGATGCCATCCAACCATCTCATCCTCTGTCATCCCCTTCTCCTCCTGCCCTCAATCTTTCCCAGCATCAGGGTCTTTTCAAGTGAGTCAGCTCTTCACAGCAGGTGGCCAAAGTATTGGAGTTTCAGCTTCAACATCAGTCCTTCCAATGAACACCCAGGACTGATCTGCTTTAGGATGGGCTGGTTGGATCTCCTTGCAGTCCAAGGGACTCTCAAGAGTCTTCTCCAACACCACAGTGCAAAAGCATCAATTCTTTGGCACTCAGCTTTCTTTATAGTCCAACTCTCACATCCATACATGACTACTGGAAAAACCATAGCCTTGACTAGACGGACCTTTGTGGACAAAGTAATGTCTCTGCTTTTTAATATGCTGTCTAGGTGGGTCATAACTTTCCTTCCAAGGAGTAAGCGTCTTTTAAAGTAGAGACTCTACAAAAGCTAACTTTTATTGTTACTATGATTTCTTCTAGGGTTTCTGCTTTGAAGTCAGAGTTCGACTACCTTCAGCACTGTGGCTGGTGCTTCAATTGCCTCAGTTCCAGAGTTCTATCCCTTTTCCAGTGTGGTAGAGGCTGAGAAATGATCATCTCTAGTAACTACCAGGGCTTCCCTGGTGGCTCAGATGATAAAGCATCTGCCTGCAATTCGAGAGACCTCAGTTCAATCCCTGGGTTGGGAAGATCCCCTGGAGGAGGGCATAGCAACCCATTCCAGTATTCTTGCCTGGAGAATCCCCATGGACAGAGGAGCCTGGCAGGCTACAGTCCATGGGGTCACAAAGAGCCGGACACGACTAAGCACGGCTCACAGTAAACTATGATTACTCATTTATTGGAGGAACTGGGAGACCAAATTTGCTAGCAACAGGTACGATGGCAGGAAAAAATAACCATTTTCCTTTGTGTAAGATCCTTATTCCAACCTACTTCCCAAGATGGCCTCCTCCGTAGAATAGAATGCTGGAGCTTAAAGGAGCCCCGACGCCTCATCCAACATCCTCTCTTTTCAGAGTGAGGGGGAGCGCTGAATTTTCCAGCATTACCCAGCTAGAATTTGATGCTCTAATTCCAGTTCTTTCTCTTAAAAGACCCATTCATGAGGACTAACGTGGAATTGAAGTCAAGGGGAGAAAAAGGCGCTGGTTTATTTATAGTTTAGGGAAGTGAAAGTCAGCTTGAGTTCGGACTGTTCATTGTTTCACTGTTCTTATTTCAGCCTAGGGCAGAATTGTCCATTCACCTTCTCCCCTCTGCTGGCCTGGGGACGTCAGACCTCGGCTGATGGGGAGGCATGCTGTGGGACCTCACGTCCTCTGGAGACGGTGGCATGGTGCAATTTCTCTCTGGTGTGGAGGAATGCAGATATTTATAGAGCTGTGCTTTCCTCAGTGTTTTTACGCTTTAACGAGAGCTTCGCTCAAGCACGTCTTTGGCCTATATAAAGCTCACTGAGAGAGAGAGTGCTTTCCTTCCGAGTGTGTGCACGTGTGCCCTGGAATCTCAGCGGAACACTGGGTGAATCTGAGCGGCCCTGTGTGACACTCTGAATCACAGGCCCAGGTCATCCCTCAGGAGAGGAGAGGAGTTGGGCCCCCTCCTGCCTGTTGCTCGTAAGTGAAAGCCCACATCCTAGGGCGTAAGAAGCACTGATGGTTATGATGAAATGGCGCAGAAAGAGAATCCAGCTCCCAGTCAGCGGCCCGTCCCTTTCATCCAGGCCGAGATGTGCCCAATGGGCGGCTGGCACTTCCACACACGCCTTCATCTTACCCTCCTGTCAGCCCCGGGGAGCTGGGTGGTGTGACCTGCCTCCCTCGATTCAAAAGGTCACTCGGAGACGTGACCCAGGTCATGGTCACCAGCCAACCCAGGGTCCAGACTCCAAGCCCAGTGTGCTTTCCTCAGTGCCACCTCCTGATGAAAAGATAAGCAAAGAAAACAAACAAACTCAACCCCAAAAAGACATCAGTGATTTCCGAGCAAGCCTCACTTCCTCCACTACCCAGCGTGGCCGCTCGAGAATGACTCTGGTGTTACCTCTTATGTTAGGAGAGCAGATGCCAGGGAGATGAGGACTGATAACCTTCGGGGTGTGGTGGCGATGCAACACAAAGAGTTTAAATCATTTATTTTTGAGGTTGCAAGCTGCGGCGTTTGTTGATCTGGTGAGTTGTACTTCCTCTCTTCCCTGTCCTATTTCCCTTTCTGAATCGGTCACTCGGGATGCCCATCTCCCTGTGCATCTGGGTGCACTTCAGATCTGAAACCCAAGCCGGTGCCACCACCAGCTGCAGAAGCACGCCACTCGCAGTCATTTTTGGAAACCAAAAATGACGGGGCCCATAACTGTGATTCGATAAAGCTTGTAATTTGTGTTTGCTGTAGTCAGCGACGTGGTATTTTGGGACAAACAGCCGCTCTATGCTACATATAGCTTGGAATTTGCGGCTTTTGTGTAACCTTCCATTGCATGATCAAGGAGCTAAAGGAGAGGGAGGGAGAGAGAAGGGACGAAGGGTGAGAGGGCAGGAAGCCCCGCTCAGCAGACAGGCGGAGACCCAGGGAAGCCAGAGAGCTCAAAGGACCTGCAGGAAACACGCAGTTGACTTACCCTCAAGAGAGACTCGGCCAGTCATTGTCAGGCTCCTGAATGGCCCAAGCCACCTTTCCTAACAGCGGAGCCCCGTGACTCCCAGTAAGAGACTCAACCATGTCCCTTTAAGGGCTTTAAGAAGGGACCCTAAACGAAACCCGGGCGTGATTTACAAAGCCCTGGTCTAATTCTCTGGGAACTCACTTTTTCAGTCTGGCTGATAGCTATTCCCTGATCCGACACTTCAGTTCTAAAAGATAAGCTTCCTTCCCTGTCTCCAATCCTTAGAACATGTTCTTGCCTTTCTTCTGAACCTCAGATGGATAAAGACCTTCATTCATTCACTCAACATTGACCCAAGGCCTTCACATGCCAGGCCAGGAAGGGCATTGGGGATATGGAAATAAGTCAGCTTGAATCCTAGGCCTCCGCACAAAGGCACAGTTTGTTATGCTGTGTCCTTCTTCTCTGTCAAATTTGTACAGTGAAGGTGTATCTCAAGAACAAAGAAAGAGTTACCCCCCAATACTCACTCATCCCTAACTCTGCATAGGAAAGAGAAATGTTGATGTCATTGGGCACCGAGTTTAACTCTGTCTTAACAGCTATCCTCTCACAACAGGTTTAAAGATATTGCTGCTTTACGGAGGGGAAAACTGAGGCCCAGAGGGATGAGCGGACTTATCTAAAGACATAGAGCTAGATGGTGGCAGATCAGTGTGGAACTCAGGTCAGCCTGACTCCTAATCCAGAGCCCATTCCTCTATTCCCTTGATTTAGGACATCCAGATTATGACTATAAGACATACATGGAAGGGCTTTCCAGGTAGCTCAGCTGGTAAAGAATCTGCCTGCCAATGCAGGGGACACAAGAGATGTGGGTTTGATCCCTGGGTGCGACCCCATGGACTGTAGTTGGCCAAGCTCCTCCATCAATGGGATTTCCCAGACAAGAGTACTGGAGTGGGTTGCCATTTCCTTCTCCACCTGGAATAGGAAATGGCAACCCATTTTCCTGGAGAATCCCATGGACAGAGAAGCCTGGCAGGGGCTACCGTCCATGGAGTCACAGGGAGTTGGACATGGCTGAGCATGTACTAGCTGCCATACATGGAAACTGCTCCATTCAATTAATATTTTAATCAATTTTGGAGGCCTCAATATACAGCAGATATAGATCATGCCTTTAAAGTGCTTACATTTGTGGGAGGTAGTAATCTATGCATAGAAAGCCATGCTATAAATGTAGAAAATGCCAAGTAAATCCCCCCAAAGAGAGCAGACAGTGGTGGGAGAACTTGCTATCTAGGGAATGTGAGATCACTTTCTGCAGGGAACAGGTTTCTGAGCTGACTCTTAGGAGGATTTGGAGGGAGATGAGACTGAGAGAAGAGAACATAAGATCATCTTCATCTGTAGGGAGGGAAAGGCTGGGCTGGTTAGGAATTGGGAAAAGGCCCTGCAGAGAAATGTGCTTCACAAGTGGCTCAGTGGGTAAAGAATCCACCTGCAATGCAGGAGACATAGGAGACATGGGTTCGATTCCTGGGTTGGGAAGATCCCCTGGGGGAGGGCACAGCAACCCACTACAGTATTCTTGTCTGGAAAATCCCATGGGCAGAGGAACTGGCAGGCTCCAATCCATAGGGTTGAAAAGAGTCAGACAAGACTGAAGCTACTGAGCAAGCCCGCACATTGTAGAGAAAGGAACAAGTGTAAGCTCAGGCTTAGAGATCTCAAGCACTTGGCATGTTTGAAGAAGGCTGCTGCTATCCAGCATGGCCGAGAAGGATCAGAACAGTGAGCTGGGAGGCTCCTCCACGTAACTGTGTGGATCAGTGGAAGCACACTGACCAGGGACTCTCTGGAATGGTTGGATTTTGACGACTTTGCACATCTCAGGTATCTCTTCTGGATTTATCTCTGGGCCACATCTCACAGGTCTTTTCTAGAGGAGAGTGAGTAAGTCAAATTTCCTGCCCTTGGCTCTACCTTTACTGAATTTTCAACTCAATTCAAGCTGTGTCTCCACGGTACTAAACTGCTTAATAAAATGTGACACAGAGTTGTTTGGGTTATATCAGGGAGAACATCTGGATGTTTGGAAACATCTGCACAGCTTGCCAAAACACAAAACAAAAAAACCTTAGTATCCAAGTGTTTGGTATTCTGGGACATAAAGTCTGAATCACCAGCATAACTTTTAGAGCTTGTCGCTTGTTCACTTTCATTTTCCTTGTTTGTTGCAGGTATGACAAGCAATTCCACTTGAAATGTTAGAGAACTGGATGGTTCATCTCTTACTGTTGTATCTTGGGAGAGGAAAAAGTAGGCCATCTTCTTTAAAAAAAAAAAAAAATCCAGTTCATTTATTAAATCTGAAAAATATTTTTTTAAGACCCTTCTGAGTTTGAGGTCCTATGCATGGGTTGAGAACACAGCAAAGACCAGGATGCAGGCCTTGCCTTGCAGGAGGTCACATCTTATATCCAAGTAATCTCAACACAGTGATTGGAGCTCATCAGTGTAAGCACAGGGGACCAGTGCGCACAAAAGAAAATGTTATTGACAGGGAGAAGGGCAAAGGCAGGGGAAAGATCTGGTGATGGAGTAATTTTTGCCTCGAGTCTTTGGGGGTAAATAGGAGTTCTCTACAAGGAAAAGAGGCAGAACACATTACACAGAGAGGAGATGGACAGAGAACAGGCCTGGAGACAGTAGATAACAAAGAATTTTGAGGGAAATATACAATGTTAAATGGCCTCTGGACAGGCAGGAGGGCCATGGTGAGAGAAAAGTTCAGAAAAGAAGACTCGGGCAATAGAATGGAAGGTCCCACTGCTTATAAAGCCCTCATCCTGTGGGTCACAGGAAGCCCCACCACCTCAAATCATCCTGTTCTTATTTCCTGCAGCTAAACACACACCAACCTAAGACCCACTCACCCCAATCCCAGAATTACCACCAAGAGAAAAAAGTGCATAAGACCACCAAAGACGTTCTACAGTGTTCAACAGCACTATTATTCATAAGAGCCCCAAACCAGAAGCAATCAAATGTCTACCAATAGAAGAATGGCTACATAGATGGCAATGTTTTCATAGAATAGAATACTTGCCAGCAATGAATAAGTGAACAAAATACTGACACTCGCCAGGCATGGATGACTCCCACAGACATTACGGGGAACAAAAGAAGCCATTTATATGTAATTTCATTTATATGAAGTCCAAGAATAGGAGACTTAATTGGTAGTGCCTGCGGTCTCAATAGCGGTCATGGGGGGTGGGTATTGACGGGAGAGGGTCTAAGAGCCTTCTGGGGTGCTTGGGAGTGTTCTATATCTTCATCTGGGGGCACTTACGTGAGTGCATATGTATGCAAAAATTCAACAGGCTCTATATGACAATAGTATACTTTATTGAATATTTTAACTCAGTAAAAAAAGTAAAAGACAAAACTAACAAAAATTTTAAAAAACCAAACAGCATTTTAGAAACCTCGTTGTTATATTTGCCATTATAACCCAATCGTCTACCAAGAAGCCCCTTTCCCTGTGGTCAGCCCTCCTGTTACCTGGTAATGTGCACCTTCTAGGGAGTTTGTTAGAGACAAAGTACTCCTCGGAGCATGAGAACAAAAAAGGCAGCAGCTGAATACAAAGGTAGCAAGTGAAGCAAACATTTGGTAAACTTCACCCAGATTTAATCTCACCCTCATCATCTCTTGAATGACAAAACACCATTTGTTACCAGCATCCTCTTTACTATATATTCATCTCTTAGCTTGTATCAGTTTTCCTGCAACCTGTAAAGATGAATTCAAGTCTCTTTTATCTTAAAAAGCAGGTATAAAAACCAAATAAACCAAATTCCCCTTGGGCTTTGCCTTCTTTCTAGCTTTCTCATCTCCCTCTTCCTTTCCTAAGCCAAACTTTCAAAAGAACTTTTCCCTAATTAAAAAAATAAATAAAAATAATAGATAAATAAATAAAAATAATAAAAATTTAAAATTAAAATAAATATTTTAAAAATCCAAAGTCTCATCTTATCTGGCCTCTCAGCTGCACTGGACATTGGTGACAGCTTCTGTGAGAGGCAACTTTCTCTCCCTTAATTTTTGTTGAGAGCCATCCCTCTGGTGAGCAGACTTGGTTATTGTATCCACCTCTGTGAATGCTTGTGATGGAAAGAACAACTTGGAAACCAAAGCAGATTGAAGGAAAGGCCAGCTGGACCATCTCCCAGGGCACCGATCCTTTGCAGGCTAAATTTCCTGGGAATGAATTGGAAACGCGGAGCCAGTTTATTTAGAAACTCTGTATAACACTTTACATAATTGGCAAAATGTAAATTGGGCCCTCTCTCACCCAAGTACAAAATGCCTTTGAGTGGGAGTTTAAAAAAAAAAAAGCCTTCCAGCAATTGCCTGGTTCAGCCACATATTTCTGGGTCAGCTCGGCAAGAGCTGTCGCTGAGACTGAAAACGAAGAGTGTGTCGATGTGGTGTCCGTTATGTTAGTGATTCATTTCACTCTCTAAATATAAACACTTCATGAGTCCTCCGAAGAAGTCTTTGAGTCAGAAAATCACAAAAGACAACTGAAGGGAGGGCCAGAACCACAGAAAAATGAGAATTTCTTTCTTTTGCTTTTGTTTTTTTTTTTAAAGAACATTCACCATCTTTTGACCATGGGAGCAAATGATCAGAAGAAGCTGTTTCTGAATATAACTTGTATTAAGAAAAAGTAATTTTCTCATCATCCTCATTAAATAAATGCTAGACAAACTTTTAAAGAATATTGTTTGAAGGTGTCACAAGTGAAGATCCTGCCAGTCCCATGTAGATGGATTAAATGTGAGGAAACCTTGCAGTGAGGGAAAAATCGTGCTGAGAACTTGGGAGGAGGAAGGGAACTCACTTGATTCAGTTTAGAAGGACAGCTGGGATTGGCAGAAGGGCTGAAGAAATTCAAGTTCGCAGAAAGTAGGCTTGAGAGCAGTATTCTTAACCTTGATCTCACTTCAGAATGCCCCGAGCAGACTTGAAAATATGGGTCCCACTGTACAGATCCCATTTACAGATCCAAATGTAATTGATCCAGGGTGTGGACTGAACTGTGGGATCTTTTACAAGCTCCTCAGCTGATGATAACCCGTGGCCAGATGGAAGGGTGCTGTTTTAGAAAACAGTCCAGCTGCTGAGTGAGTCACTCAGTCTTGTCGACCCTTTGTGACCCCATGGACTCCTCTGGGGAGTCCCCATGGACTCACCAGGCTCCTCTGTCCATGGAATTCTCCAGGCAGGAATACTGGAGTGGGTAGCCATTCCCTTCTCCAGGGGATCTTCCAGACCCAGTGAGGAGGACTTTTCCCAGAGAAAGTCAAGAGCTCTGGTTCTCAAAGTGTGTTCTCTGGACAAGCAGCAGTAGCACCTGGGGACTTATTAGAAATGCAGGGTCTTGGGTTCCACCTGGACCTACTGATCAGAAACTCTGGGGTTGGGGAGACCGCGATCTGTACTGATCAGGTGCTCCAGGTGATTCTGATGCACTAAGTCTGGAAACCACCGACGTAAGGAAAGGTGGCCTTGAGGAGAGGCTGGGAAAAGAGCGTAATGGTGAACCAAGAGATGAAGGCAGGTTCCCTTCAGAGCTGAGGGGAGAGGCAAAACCCCAACCTGGAAGGACTTTCTCTAAGGAGGGACTTCACATTCGAGGGGAGCATCTGAGGGAAATGAAAGAAAGGTCCAGGAAGTCCGGGCTTGGGCCCAGAGTGATGCCCGTCACGTCCTCTTCCCAGCCCAGGACCTGTTGTTGCCTCTCAGTCCCACGTTCCTGACACAGCGAGGTTTTCTCCACTGAGTGGCTGATGGAGGAAGCCACACATTAGCCTCTCCGTTTGTGCAGGGGCTTGGGGCTCCTGCAGTGGCCTGAGGAACACAACTGGAGTCTCCCCTTGTAGTGGAAAGAGTGGGATCCCATTCCTAGTCAGCAGGGCGTGCCTTCTGCCCTGTTCCCCACCAAGCTCAGGCTAGGGAGGGCTTGTGCTTCTGGTCAGCTCTCACTTCTGCTTTCCTCTCTGACTCATGCCCGGCACAGGGGCTCCGGAGACACTCGTCCTGTCCCTGGAAGAGTCAATGCTGGGGAATGACTGCCTTTATGGGGAGCTCAGGGAAGGCTGGCTCTGCAGCAGAGCAGATAAGTCACCTGGCTTGCTCAGTTTAATTCCAGTCAACAAATTATTCTCAGCGTGTCTGCTCCGAGGCAGGCTCTGGGCCACCACTGGGGAAACAGAGAGCAGACACAGAGCTGGCCCTTGGGAAGCTTTCGTTCAGGTGCAAAGGATTTAGTGGTGGGGGAGGAAGTTCCATGGATCAATGTCTTCCGCCTGAGAGCTGCTGTAAATAGGGTGATGGTTAAGGTTTACATCCACAAAGGGACATGTTTGATAGTAAAATTGTGAGCTACTAACAGTCACGCCAGGACAGCAAGTGTGAACTAGGACCCTCCTGGGCATCCAGGAGGCATGTCCACACTGTGCTGGGGTAGCAGTGTTGGTTGGTAGCAGTCAGATCTCAGCAACCTGGGGCTAGACCCCGCTTGGCATGCTGTCCTGTTGTGGCTCCCTGGTATGTACCATGCTCCCCCCATACCAGCTCCCAGAATTAGCATCAACCCCACACGGAGCACCACGTTACTCAGTGAGGACCCAGGCATGACTCTGATGCTCAGATGTCATAGCCAGGCTTCTGCTTGGCCACTGTTCCTGGCTCTGCTTGATGTTCTGTACAAGGTGGCACAGGATACAAAGCATTTCAGACCCTCACCTGTCTTCTCCATAAAATGGTACTCTGATCGTACAGAGGTGTGGTGGGTCTGAAGGGGCCATTTAGATTTGTCTTAGATGTACATGTTTTCTCCTTCTAAGGTCCAAATTTAATGCCTGCATTTCACTTTTTAAAAATTGTACTTCCTGATATTATGGTCAGGTTCCACACAATAAGCTTGCAGGTACATTCTTTTCAAATATCTATTACTTTTATAAGTTTTACAAACTCACCTTACGATTAAATTTTTTCTTTCTAAATTAAAAGAAATTTTTATTGGAGCATAGTTGCTTTACAATGTTGTGATAGTTTCTGCTATACGGTGAAGTGAATCAGCCACACATATACATATATCCCCTCTTTTTTGGATTTCCTTCCCATTTAGCACAGAGCATTGAGTAGAGTTCTCTGTGCTCTACACTAGGTTCTCATTAGTTATCTATTTTGTACATGGTAATGTATATACATCAATCCCAGTCTCCCAATTCATCCCATTGCCTTCCCCTTTTCCCCCTTGGTATCCATATGATTGTTCTCTAGGTCTGTTTCTATTCTGTTTTGTAAATAAGATTATCTATACTAATGTTTTCAGATTCCATACTTATGTGTTAAGATATAATATTTGTTTTTCCATTTCTGGAAAAACATTTTCTACTTCATTTCAATACACAAATACTTACAGAGTATTTCAGTTACACTGTACCATATATGAAGATGTTCTACTGAATTTAGACATCAACTTCCCCACTTAGTGTCCACACATAATAATGAAAACTGATGTAAAATGATTCCTCTAGCTCCAGTAAGCATTTCTTGATTGCTGACTATGCTCCAAGCACTGAACTAGGGGCTATAACACATGCAGGCCTTTTTATCTTAAGCCTCACAATAACCTTGCTATGCAGATGGTGCTAGACCCATTTTACAGATAAAGTGAAACAAATCCCTCAGGTTTCATATCTCAAAAATAGCCAGACTATCTCTACCCCCAGAGGAGGAGCAGCTTAAGGCAAAGACTTAGGCCAAAGTCCCAGAGAGTAAGGCTGGACTCAGGAGGAAGCCTGGGGACCTGGCATCAGGATCAAGGTTAGGTGAGCAAGGTCATGACACAAGGGCGGGTCAGATCTTGTCTCTATTTAAAATTTTGATATTTTGTTCATCATGAATTTGTTTTTTGCATTAAATTAACCTTGATTTTTGAAGGGACTTGGTTAAAGCATTATTTTTATCTTTATTACTGAATTTTAGCACCTCCCCCAACCCTATTAAATTCTGTGCCTGAGGTCAGTGTTCACTCACCTTACCCTTGGTCCCAGCCCTATGGGGACACCTCTACAAGGCAGCATTTGACTTGCTATGTCACATAGTCACTCACCACCTGCATCCCACCAACCCCCTTCCACCCTCCCTCCACCCAGGCCAGGGTGGATTTGCATTAATAAACCACGTGGTCAGATCTCAGGCTTCCCCTCCTGTGCTAGCCCTCATCAGGACCCAGCTCTCTCTCCTTGCCCAGAGCCTGGTCTGTGCTACTAGGCACTCAAGGTATGTTGAATAATGAACCCAAAGAAAGGGCTTAGACTTTTTTTTAGTGTCTACAGCCTTTTGGAGAATAAAGGCACACATGCCTGTGGTCTTTGTAATATGCTGATAAAAGCTCGTAGACCTTATTTTTCCTCGGTAAAACCCTTCTTGACGTATTGCTTTCTCTTTCCTTTTAAAATAATTATATTCATTTATTTTTAATTGATTGATGATTGCTTTACAATATTGATTTGATTTCTGTCATACATCAGCATGAATCAGCCATAGGTGTACCAAAGTCCCCTCCCCCTTGAATCTCCCTCCCACCTCCCACCCTTTTCCACCCCTCTAGGTTGTTACATAGCCCCGGTTTAAGTTCCCTGAGTCTTACAGCAATTTGCTTTCTCTTTCTACACCTCAATGCAGCTGAGACCCTGTGCGTTAATGGGTGTGACAACTAAGACGTGTTGAACATTTATTATGTACCAGGCACCATCTAAGATCTTTATACATACGTTCATTCAGTCAGCCCTCATAACAAACCTATCAGGTGGAGATTACTATTGACTCCACTTCATAAATGAGGAAATCTGGGCACAAAGACAATAAGTAATTCCTGCAAGGTCATGCCAGTGGTGAGCGGCAGAGCTGTGACTTGAACCCGGCCAGGCTGGCTGCAGAGCTCACCCACCACCCGTTCCTGGCTCTGTCTGCTGCTGGGGAGAGGTGAGTTCTTCTTGGACCACGGGGGAGAGTCCAGGAAAGTGCCTGATTTCAGTCTGGATTGGGATGGGCTCACAGGACACTAAGCATGTGGGGTGGGGGTGGGGGGAATCTACAGGTCCCTCTGTGACGGGCTGAATTGTGTGTTCTCAAAGTTTGTTGAGGTCCTAACCGCCAGTATCTCAGAATCTGACTGTACTCGGAGACATGGTCCTTAAAGAGGTGGTTAAGTTAACATGAGGCTGTTAGGTTGAGTCCTCATCCAGCATCACTGGTGTCCTTATAAAGGAGGAATTTTGGACACAGGAAAGTACAGAGGGAAGACAACGTGAAGACACAGGGAAGACGGCCGTCCACAAGCCAAGGAGAGAGGCCTCAGAAGAAACCAGTTCTGCTATTGCCTTGATCTTGGAATTGTAGCCTCCAGAACTGTGCGAAAACACATTTCTGTTGTTTAAGCTATCTAGACTGTGGCAGCTCAAGAAAACTACTACATCCTTTAAAGCCTATATCTAAGGTGAGACACGAAGACGCCACCCACTAGCACTTGGGAAACACAACCAGGGCTGAACCTTGCTGGCACAGGGCTTGCCCTGCAGCCTCTCTCATTTGAGCTGCTGTTCCTGCTCCTCCAAGGGGCACAGGGAGGAAAGAGTCATATGTGGTCATATTTCTACCGTCTGGTCTTTCTGGAAGGATAGTCTCTGCCCCTTTCTACTCTTCGCTGTTCAAAGACTCCCCTTCTCTTAGCCTGAATCACTGTGTCATTGGTCAGCCTGCCCCTCTTCCTAATCTACTTCATCCACAGCTTTCAGTTAAACCTCTGAAAACCCAGGGCTTCCCAGGTGGCGCTAGTGGTAAGAACCTGCCTGCCAATGCAGAAGACGCAGGTTCGATCCCTGGGATAGGAAGATACTCTGGAGTGGGAAGTGGCAACCCACTCCAGTATTCTTGTCTGGAAAATTCCATGGACAGAGGAGCCTGGCAGGCTATAGTCCAAGGAGTCCCAAAGAGTTGGACAGGACTGAGCGACTGAGCATACACAGATCACGTAGGTCATGTTCCTGCTCTAAAGCCTTCTGTGGCTCCTCATTTCTTGAAGGGAAAAGGCTGTTCACCACACATCAGCAGTTAATGGGATCTTCTGCCGTATCCTTTTCCATACCTGTCACTGGAATTCAAGGGGAACTACCTCTATTTCCTGCTTGTTCTTCCTGCTGCCCTGTGTCTTTGCTCACTCTGTCCCTTCTACCCATAAAGCCCTTCTTTCCCTTTGCATGTTCAAGTCCTACTGATTTCCTAGGCACAGCTCAAATTCTACCTCCTCCACAAAGCCTTTGCCTCTTACCAATCAGCCTCTTTCTCTTATCTTAAATCCCACCACACTGTGTCTCATGGCTCCTCAGCCCTTTGTGCCTTACGTTATGATTATTTATCCATGTGCTCCTCCTAACCCCTTCTCACGTCTGCAGACATCCATGGAACTTTCTGGAAAGGAAGCAGCATGGTGGCTTCAGGAGGGAAAGGCATGTGGAGCTGGTGAACCTGCGTATTTACGCCTTTCTCAGCCACTTAGTAACTTCAGTGGGGTAGGGACCCTTTGTGCAGCCTGAATGGCCAGCACATAGGAGCTCAGGAGATAATCGAGGAGCAAGGGGGCAAGTCATCTCATCTCTCTGAGCCTTAGTTTCCTCACCAATTAAATAGGGAGGAAAATGATGATAATAATACAAGCTTAAAGGATAATACTTGTGAAGAGTCATGGGTAAAGAGAAATTTCTTTTTTTTTTTAAGACTTTTTTTTGATGTGGACCATTTTTAAAGTCTAAATTGAATTTGTTACAATATTGCTTCTGTTTTTTGTTTGGTTTTTTGGCCACGAGTCATGTGGAATCTTAGCTCCCAGACCAGGGATCGAACCTGCATCCCATGCATTGAAAGGTGAAGTCTTAACCACTGGACCTCCAGGGAGGTCCCAAGAAGAAGTTTCTTTATAAGTATTATTTGAGTATTCTACTATTAATAGAAAACGGACATGTCTCTTGTCAAGAAAATCATTCCTTTCCTGTAAAGTCCTAATGTTCCGCTAGGTTTTCTATTTGGCCAATAATAAGTGCATGATGTGCTCTGTTACTGTGCTAAGTGCTGTCACATGTTCCCCCATTTAATCCTCCCAACAGCCTTTGGAGGGAGGAGGAGCAGATGTTGTCCCCATGTCACAGAAAACCAGGGCTCCTGACTTGCCTGCACTGGATCCGAGCCTTGGCCGGAACTGGACTGGAAACAGGAGGAGTGGGAAGCTGAGGCGTGATGGGTTAACTGGACGGTTCCTCCAGCTGGGGAGTGAGATGGATTTCCAGGATTTGTTGAGACCGCGATTCCCCAGCTGGGCTGGACAATCTCGGATCTTGGGCTTCGTGGGCCTGCCTGGTGACTGTGACGATCTGGAATTTCGGGGCCTGAGCTGGCAGGGGTCTCCTCGAGCCAGGAGTGGGGTAGCTCTGATGAGTAGATAATTAGGACGCTTCTTTCAGCTGAAGATAAAGTCCAGAGCCTCCCTCCAGCCATTATCCTGCCAACCCTAATAGAGCCAGATTGATGGATGTAGCGCGGAGGGAATTTGGAACATTCTTGTGCACACTATATCACACTCAATAACCGCCCGTGCACAATGTGGGACTTTTATAAGCCATTACAAAATCCATTTTGAAACATCTCTGGGTGCGACAGCCAGCTGCAAAGCATCTGAAGTATCCCTGACATTTGGGCTTTGGTGGAACTTGTGAGGAGCGAGAACTCCAGAGAAATCGGGCACACACTCAAGCCAAGAGAACACGATCGTAAGGAAAACACATGCTGGCGTTACAGCCCACTGTACATCTTATACTGTATTTCGGCGAGCGCACTAATCCTTCTTGTTAGACAAGAACAGAAACCCCCCAAATGCTTTCCATATGGCCCATTGTCTTCCTGGCCCTTTAATTCTATTGCAAAAGCCCCCAACTTAGCAACCTTCATATTAATGCTAAACACATTACATCAGTTCTAACATTGATATGTTTAATACGAATACAATTAAAGTTGCTTCAACATAATCCTGGTAAGATAAACAGTGTTGCTATTATTATAAACATCCCTGCAAGGTCCCTTGTAAAATATTATCAATACTAATAGAAGCAACCCCCCGCCCCCATCCCAACCCTGATACTCGGACTAAACAATGCCACTGCCTCCCTACTAATAACAAATATGTCCAGTGATTTAAACATTGGTGCATCCAATGTAAACACCATTATAGCTAATGTAAAACAGTTACCCAGCCAAGCAAATCCACCAGCAAGTTACTGAAGAAAAAGAACAGTTTCCTCAGCAAGAATGCATTACAGCCTGCCGGTGACATTTGCAATAGATTACTTAAGCCCATAAAGAAATGAAAATTGCAGGCCCATGTTGAGCCAGAAATGATGAAATTGGAGAGCATGAGCTAAGTGCAGTATGGCACAGAGCGGCTTCTGCCTAGGTTCTGCAGGCCCGGTGTGGCTTGGAATGCAATCTCCTTGAGTCTCTGCTCAGATGCAGCCTCAGGTACATCGTGTCCTTTCTGTCTTGCTTCCAGTCCGTGGTTTCCACACGTGGAGGCATGAAGCAGAGGACTGGCCTTTGCAGCGCGTAAGTGCTCACGAGGGCTGCAGCTGGCTGAACGTGAGCACGTGGGTGCCTCTCTCCCCACCAGTGTTGGCACAGGAGGGTCAGCAAGATGGTTTCTGCCTCACTCTGTGGAAATTTTCTTTCTTTCAGGTTACGCAGAAGGCAAGGATTTTAGGGAGGAGACCTAGAGACTTTTTCAGAGTCAAAGTGGGATTATAAATGCATTCATTTGATTTTTATCTCACCTGGAGCCTCTAAAATAAACAGATGGACCCCCAGACGACAAGACGTGGCCGTGTTCACAACGAGCTCTTGTTCATTTTTGCCTGCTTCCTTCTTTATATCCAATTCTATGACTTATCGACTCCTGACATCTTTGCATTTCCTACTTTTGGAAACTTCTTGGGTGTAGTTCCAGTGATTCCAGACTTGTGCTCTCTCACTCTCTCTTTTTTTAATCTGTCAAGCCCACTCCTGCTAAATACCCCAACTCAGCAAGCTCTGTCTACCAGGACTTCTGAGTGGTGATTCCAAAAAGAAGCAGCTCAAAACTCCAACTCTCACCCGAACACAGAGGCCTCTATGATACGCTGTGAGCCAGTGCTCCTGACTTCCCACTCTGCTCAGGGGCTCCCTAGGAAAGTTTCAAATGTCCCTAAAACTGTAAAGATCCATTGTGATTCAGAGAAAGGAAAAGGAAATTGCCCAATTATTTCTTCCCCAAATATTTCAATTAAAATTAGCTACCTCTCCCTAGTGGCTCAGACGGTAAAGAATCCACCTGCAACGCAGGAGACCTGGGTTCGATCCCTGGGTTGGGAAGATCCCCTGGAGAAAGGAATGGCAACCCACTCCAGTATTCTTGCCTTGAGAATTCTATGGATAGAGAAGCCTGGCGGGCTACAGTCCATGGAGTTGCAAAGAATCAGACACGACTGAATGACAATTTCCCTTAAATAATTTTCATGAAAAAATGTAGCTAACCTTTTCTACTGATGATAGAACTTATCAGTTATCAAGGAATTCTCATCTTCCTGGTGTGACTGTGGGAACAAGCATCTGTATCTGTCCTTCAAAAACACCACTAGCTTGAGTGTTCACCTGGCACTTAGAGTCAGCTCAGGATTTCTAATCTCAGGACTGTTGAGATTCGAGGTTGGACCATTCTTTTGCTGTGGGGGTGGTTCTGTGCTTTGTGGGGTGTTTAGCTGCATCCTTAACCTCTACGTATTAGATGCCAGGGGCTTCCCAGGTGGTGCTGGTGGTAAAGAATCCACCTGCCAAAGCAGGAGACGCAGGAGATGAGGTTTCAAACCCTAGGTCAGGGAGATCCCCTGGAGGAGGAAATGGCAACCCACTCCAGTATTCTTGCCTAGAAAATCCTATGGACAGAGGAGCCCGAGGGGGTTACAGTTCGTGGAGTCTTAAAGAGTTGGACACACCTGAGCGACAGAGTGCACACACACACACACACACACACACGTTAGGTGCCAGTAGCACCTTCCCTCCACCGTGATTGTAACAACAAAAAATGTCTCCAGACACGGCCAAATGTCCCTGAGGAAGCAAAATCTCTTTCTTGCTCTCTTTGTCTCTCTCTCTCTCTCACACACACACACAGTCATTGAAGACCATCAAGTCAGCTGGGTGAATCAAAGCATCTGACGAATGAAGGCCAACTCAGATGCAAATTCTTGTTCCCTTACTGACTGTGTGGTCCTCCTAGGCAAGGGACTTACTTCATCCAAGCCTCAGTGTCCCCATTTTTGCATCGTGGGAGCAATGATATCCCAGAACCAGGGGTGTGGGAAACCACCTAGGCCTTATCTATGTAAATCCGTGACATCAAATCCTTAGCGACTGTGTTCTCATTTATGTCCTAAACATCTCATTTGTGTCTCCTCCTTGAATGAGTCCCCAGAGGCCCAGAGTATGGACAGGGTGTTCTCACTGCCCCAGAGTCTGGAGAGCTGGAGAGCTGGAATTCCATTCTAGCCAAACATCATATTATTAATTCCGGGCAACTCTTTCCTAGTAAAACCCCGAGTCATGTAAATACTAGTATAGTTTTCAATTTGTAGTCAGATTAGATGCCAGGAGTGTTTGGTTCTATTCTATTTTATTTTTTAAGTGAAACCTTTACAGTGGATTTGAAAGCAAGCTATTTTCTGCCTCTCTGGAGAAGTGTAAGTTTTGGAAAGCAAGTTTCCCTGGAATGCTTTAGCTGCAATCAGAGTGGATAGAAAAAAAGCAAAAAAGCAGGTTAAGTCACATGATAGAATTTCTGGACCCAGATTCATCAACTCATTTAGGAAGTGCTCTATGGAACAAAATATGCACGGAAAGAAGGCTTTGTGTCATTCTAAAAGCTATTTTATGTCCTTGGAAAAGCAGGTGGGTGTTTGTATTAGTACTCTTTTGAGTGTTCTGTTTTAAGCATCAAACACTTGCAAATGTTGTATCTCCAGAGTCACCCCAGGAAAAGAAATCTTCTGTTGGGGAGGGGAGCATAATTCTCAACTTCCTGCATCTTCATGTCTGTGCTGTATGGAATCCATGCCATTACTGTGATTCTTGGCACCTCTAGCAAAGACCCCACAGCCACTGAGCACCTCCCAGTGGACTCTGGGCATCCAAGGAAGAGCGGGAAAATTTCTCACCCCAAGGGGCCCACAGCCCAGCAGGGACAGACCCAGTGGGAGGACAGAGCCTGCTCTTCCTCTTTCCTGTGACAAGGAATTAGGTCTCAGGGGGCTACTTGGAATGGAGAAGTAGTTCTCATTCCTGAACCTCCGGGATAGCTGAGCTCTGAGCTCTACTGAGAGCTCGGTCACCAAGGCACGTAGGTTCCTGTCACAGGGGAACTTGAGACCAGACTCCCTGTGTGCTTGATAGCATGTTTGTAAATGGTAGTTGTTGTTCAGTTGCTCAGACATATCCAACTCTTTGCGACCCCATGGACTGTAGCACGCCAGGCTTCCCTGTCCTCGACAATCTTCCTGAGTTTGCTCAAACTCATGTCCATTGAGTCAGTGATGCCATCCAACCATCTCATCCTCTGTCACCCTCTTCTCCTCCTGCCCTCAATCTTTCCCAGCATCAGGGTCTTTTCCCGTGAGTTGTTTCTTTGCATCAGGTGGCCAAAGTACTGGAGCTTCAGCTTCAACATCAGTCCTTCCAATGAATATTCAGGGTTGGTTTCCTTTAGGATGGACTGGTTTGATCTCCTTGCTGTCCAGGGGACTTTCAAGAGTCTTCTCCAACACCACAGTTCAAAAGCATCAGTGCTTCAGTGCTCAGCCTTCTCTGCGGCCCAACTCTCACATCCATACACGACTGCTGGAAAAACCATAGCTTTGACTATACAGGCCTTTGTCAGCAAAGTGGTGTCTGGTGAACCTGAAAAAGGGGCAAGAGGAGGGTGCTGAGCTGACCTGAGGGGTGACCAGCCCAGAGCTGTTGTCTTGGCCCAGGGAAGGGGGCTGGCAGAAGGAACAGAGGGGGATCAGGCCTCTTCTTGCCCCAAGGCTGTTTCCTGGAAAGCAATGCAAGGCCCAGCAGGGCTCCTCTGTGACCTCACCGCCCATCCACTCACACACTTGTAATCAGACCACAGCTATCTCCTGAACAGTATTCTGTGTTTGGACTAAAGGCTTCACTCAGGCTGCCTTCTCTGCTTATTCTAACTGGGCCATGTCTGCCTTCAGTTCCTTTAATTCCAGTGACCATCAGTATGCAGAGGACTCCTTCATCTTTATCTTCAGCCGAAATCTCCTGGTGGAGCAGCAGGCTGATTCAGCCACTAGCCTCCTGGAAATCTCTGCCTGGAGGCCCAGCAGGCATGCTGGCCCCCATCGGGAAGCCTCCTCTGACCCCTAATACGGATGGAGGCTCTTCCACTTCCCATCACCCTGGGCTTCTGCTTCCTGCATCCGCCAGCTTGTCCTGTGGTTCATCTGTTTGCGCATGTCTCCTGGGTGGCAAGCTGGGTGGGGGATGTGGGTGGTGCTGTGTCTGATTTATTTCTGCCTCTCTGAGGCTTGACCGAGGAGGTGTTCCGTGAACTCTTCTGAGGTAAAGCATCGTCACTTATTAGGACCCCGAAAAGAACCGCCTCTGCACTTTCCTTGGAACCTAATACAGAAAAAGTAGACCAAGGGGGTCAGCACGCACTGGGGCCTTGGGGAGGGCTGTCATGCTTGCCAGTGAGTACATGCCCGTGTATGAGCTTAAGGCAGTTTGTGAAATTAAAGTTGTCACATGTGAATACCGACAACTTCCAGCTGCCTGTTTGTGACAAGGAGGCACACAAAATATGGCTGGCATTTTTTCCCCCATCCCACTTCTTTCCAAATGCCTCTGGGGTATACAGGCCCACAGGAGATGACTTGCCAAGGAGGCTGACGGCCCAGGGCAGGACAGGGCCTCTCTGATTTCACATTCATTACTGCTTAACCACCTCCGCATTTTTCTTAGGACTGGATACAGGACAAGTAGACGAAGGGGTCAGCAGGCCTTGGTGCTAATTAGGAAGACCATCACCTGGCCTTGACCGGTGACTGAGAAAGGATATTATACCAACAGGGAGGGGGATCATCAAGTGAAAACACACAGCTTTGAGCCAAGAAGAACGACCTGCCCTTGCCCCATGGCAGGAAAGAGAGTGTTGGTGGATTTGCTAAGATTCCCAAGAGAACTGGTTGGAATTTGACAGTAAATGAGAGGAATGAGCCTGCAGTTCCTGCCAGCTATGCTGGACCCATAGTCAGAACCCACTGGGTGAGAGAAGAGGTCTTTCAAACCAGGCCTTGGCAGAACACCCAGAGAAATTATTTGGAGAGACTCAGTGATTCCACTGAAGGACATAACACCAACCGGGGAGTCAGGAGTTAGTCTTTGCAAAGCAAAATTCTGTAGGGAGATGGCTCTCCAGGGTTTGCTTGCCCTAAGCACCATGCCCCTGTCAGCAATTGCCAGGAGAGTGCCACCTATTTGTCACAATTCTTAGATGCAGGTATGGAGAGAGAGGGACTTCTCAGATGGTGTCAGTGGTAAAGAACCCTCCTGACAATGCAGGAGATGTAAGATACTCTGGTTCCATCCCTGGGTCAGAAAGATCCCCTGGAGGAGGGCATGGCAACCCTCTCCAGTATTCTTGCCTGGAGAATCCCCAGGACAGAGGAGCCTGAGGGGCTACAGTCCATAGGGTCACAAAGTGCTGGACATGACTGAGCCACTCCACAACAATAATGAGCTTGTAAGGGACAGAGGCAGGATGTGAGCCAGGAAATCTGCCCTAGCATCCATGCAGGTAGGCACTGCACCATGCTTCCTCATCTCCACAATAGATGTGTGTGCTCAGGCATCATACATTTTAAAAATGGGGGTACTTCCCTGCTGGTTCAGTGGTTAAGAATCTGCCTGCCAATGCAGGGGATGCAGATTCAATCCTTGGTCCAGGAAGATTCCACATGCCAAGGAGCAACCAAGCCTGTGTGCCACAACTGCTGAGCCTGCAAGCCTAGAGCTTGTGCTCCACAACAAGACAAGACACCACAATGACAAGCCCATGCACCACAACTAGAGAGTAGCCCCTGCTTGCCGCAACTAGAAAAAGCTGTCGTGCAGCAGCAAAGACCCAGCACAGCCAAAAATAAAATAAAAAATGGGGTATAGATATTTTCTTCTATATTCCTCCTCAGTTAGGGATGGATTAAAAAGTCTTATCCAGGTAGGCTCAGGTGTTTAGAGTTGACAGAGGTTGTGTGCGAGTTTTCCTTCTTTGTTGTGCGGAGTTGGTTGACCCTTCTCTGTGGACGCCATCATTGTTACACCTGGAGTCTACACTCCTTCTGTGTTAGGGTCATTATTATCAAATTTTGAAACTTGGAAGTTTGCTAATTTGCTTACAAATCACTCTAAATATTAGATCAGTTATCAATAGTATTCCTAAGATTTGTTTTCTCCAATTAGTTTGAAAAATATCCAGTATAAAAAATATCCACTACAGCACTCATCTTTCTCTGTCTGACTTGTTTCACTGAGCATAATATTCTCTAGGTCTATCCATGGTGCTGCGAATGGCATAATTTCATTCTTTTTCATGACTGAGTAGTATTCCATTATATATATATATACATCTTTTTTATCCATTCATCCGTTGATAGGCACTTAGGTTGCTTCCATATCATGAATATTATAATATTGCTGCTATGACCATTGGGATGCAAGTATCTTTCCAAATCAGTGTTTTTGTTTTTTTCCAGATATATACCCAGGAGTAGAATTGCTGTATCCTATTTTCAGTTGTTTCAGGAAACTGCTGCACAAATTTATGTTCCTACCAACTGTGGAGGAACATGCTCACCAACATTTGTTATTTGTAGGCTTTTTGACAGGTGTGAGGGGACATCTCTTTGTTTTGATTTGCATATCTCTAATATTTAGCGATGCTGAGCATCTTTTCATGTGCCTGTTAGCCATCTGAATGGCTTCTGTAAAAATACTGAATCATCATGTTGTACACCTGAAATACTATATTACAAATCAGCTATACTTCAATAAATGAGCAATATGCAAAAAAATCTACTACACGCTAATAAACAGTTCCTCTGTGTTTTCAAAACCTTTGGAATATCACATTTTTCCTCAGGCATGGCACCTCCTGCCTGTCGCCCATGTGCTGTGGGTATGGTGTGATATGGCTGTGACCTCAGTACAACCACCATGTCTGTGACTGCAGCCCAGGATCTGTGGTGAGCCTGCGGAGGAGCAGGTGGACACGGATCCAGCGGGCTTAGGAGGAGGGGGCCCACAGGACTCCTCTGTGCCTGTCTGTCTGCACCCATCTGCTCACAATTCACTTCTGAAAGTGACAGCTGCTACTTCACCTTGGTCTCTCACATCCCACGCAAGTTCTTCCTTTGTGCTGTTTCTCTTGGAACTGTACGCTGAAGGAGATTCTAGGAAACCTAGTTCCACATGACCCGAGTTGACACAGCAAAGTGAAGCACATCATTGCCCCCTTCTCAGATTTTTCCGACAGCCATATTGGAGACTGCTGTTTTGGAATCCGTTGGAATCCCTTGGAATCCGTTGACTAGAATGCCCCTATCTCTGCAATGCGCTAGAATGAACATCACCAATGCCTAGTGAAAGCAGGATTTTTTGAGTCTCTGTGTTGGGTCCTTGGGTGAGCACCAAGTACCTCCAGATCTTAAATCCAGGTGCTATCCATGAGGGACGTGTGATGAGGGTTCAAGGGAATGGAGGGTTCAATGCATACCTCTAGAATGCGAGGCTGGTACTTGATTTTCTCTGGTGTAGAAAGGCTATGACAAGACCCCTTTGCCTGCTGTTAGAACAGCATGAGAAACCAACCATGACCGCTCCCATCGTAAGTGTCCACTCCGGAAGCAGGTCTCCTTGTTTTTCCTCTCCTGTTCCTCTCCGCCCCCATCACTGTCTCATCCATCTCTCCTCCTGCTGCTTTTCACCCTCTCTTTCCACCCAGTGCCTCTCTCGTCTCTCCCCATCTTGCTTTCATGTGACTCTGCGCATCCACACAGAAGTTCTTTCCACACCAACACTTTGCCTCCATTCTCTTTGGCCATTTGGCTGTGTGTCCAGCGTGCTACCAAGCCAGCTGCCAGTGGAGAGGCAGGAATGAAGATGAGAAGGAGAGCCAGGTCTGCCAGCCCGCTGGAGAGAGAGAGAAACTGTCTCAGGAATTGCCTGTATCCCTCTGTCATTTTAGCCAGAGCAAGACTTGCCTATTAGAGAAGATAACTTTTATCTTAGAAGCTGAATAAATTAGTTACACACACACAGTACTAATCCTACAAACCAAAACAAAAACAGAGCTTCAACATCTTTATCCCCTGGCTAGGAAAAACTGTCTACACATTTGGACTTATCTCCCTCCCTTCTCTTTTTCTGCCTACTGGGTTTAGCTGACATTCTCCTGAAAGTGAGAATGGCCCTTTGTTGAACACAGCCAGGAAGCAGGTCATTCTGGAGAGCTAGCAGCCAGGGCGATGGCTTTAGTCCCCAGTCCTCTTTGTCTCGCACTTGCCATAGAATCGAGCATTGCAAATTTTGATTGGGATGCACTTGAATCTATAGTAGACATGGGGCTAGTGAGGTCGGCCTTGCTACCTGGCTAACAGGTGAGAATCGGTGGTTGGGGATGAAACGTGGTGACATAAAAGGAAGGCCTGGCATATTATTTGGCACAGAGGAGGGCTTCAGAAATGCTAGTTTCTTTTCCCTTACATTGTAGACATAATGAGGAATCACAACCCACCAGCTCATAGAATCTTTGAGGTGGGAGGCGCCGCCCAACGAAGGCAGCCTAGTGGTGTGACCCTGGGAGCTGCAGGAGCAGGCATGGCTTGACCCTCCACTGATGGGGACTCAGTCCCTCGGTCCCATTGCATATGGGACTAACTGTCATTGCTGGAAGGTATTTTTCTGTCTTCCCCAGCCCCACCACCAAATCTTACTAGTTTTCTAGACCCACATGGAAGAATTTGGTTTTGTTTGTCCTCAGGGCAGCCCTGCTGAAATCTGAAGCTTCTTCATGTGTTTTTTTTTGTTGTTCCTGCTCCAGAGGTGACAGCTCCAGTGTTCTGGGTCATCTTAAAGGACTCAACTTCTTGACCCCTCACTTTCTTGGTGTCTTAAAGGAAGTATCAGGAAGAGACAGAGCTGTATGTCTGACTCTGACTAAGTCACATCTCTGCCTTTGTTCCTCAGTTTTTCCATCTGTCTAATGGTCATATTAATGAGATAAGCCAAGGGCTGAGCCAAATGCTGGGTCCATAAGATGTTAGTAATCATTGCTTTCCTGGTTATGCTCTTCCAGACATGGATGATGTGCCCACATCACTCTAAAAGTCTGACTTGGAAGTGAAACTGGCTGCTTCCAGGAAGCTGACATTAGATCTAGCAGTGGACACCATTTGCCTTTGTCATTTTCAAGATATTACTCCAGTGACAAGCACTCGAGGCAGCATTGGTTTGTGGCATCATACGACACTCTCTTCCAGCCACCAGCTGGGTGGGGAGCACATGTGATCTTTGAATTAGTTTGTGTAAATTAAAATTTCTTTTTCGGTTAGATTGAATTCTGTTCACCTCAGAACATAATATGCTAACACTGTTTGTATCTACTATTCCCCCCTTCCTTCCTGAAGCAGCTGGGGTGGAGTGGGGAGATCACTGGTGTTTGTATGGCAACCAGGATTGCAGATAAGCTGCTGGGTCATGCTCTTCTCCTGGGAAGGTGAAGGGTGGTTGATTCTATCAATTCAAGGTAGCGTTATTCACTCAGATGTGTCTGACTCTTTGCCACCCCATGGACTGTGGCCCTCCAGGCTCCTCTGTCCATGGAATTTTGCAGGCAAGAATACTGGAGTGAATTGTGATGCCCTTCTCCAGGGGATCTTCTGACCCAGGGGTCGAACCCAGGTCTCCTGCATTACAGGGAGATTCTTTACCATCTGAACCACCAGGGAAGCCCCTATCAATTCAAACAGACAAGTTCCAGACTTGAAAATATAGTCAGCAGGCAATAGAAAAAATCACCACCACAAATGAAAAAATAACTGCTAAAGGCAACTTGATTATCCTTTTCCAAGCTCTCTTTTCATATTCATTTGTGTGTTTATGCTTTTTATTTTTATTTTTTTTAGCACCTGTGACTGTTTGCCAGGTGGTAGCAGGTACCAAGGGTTTAAGCAAGAAAAGATCACAGAAAAACTTAGCATTGAGGAGGCTCTATCAATGACTTCATTGTTTCTGTAGCTGGAGAAAAGATGTCAGAGATTCAGCTGCAGCTCCTGAGTACCGTGGTCCCTTGAAGAATGCCAGTTTGCTGGAAAAAGTGAGGACCTTCTCATCTGGGAGATACATGCAAGTTCTTCTAAGAAGTGATGCTTAGACCCCTTAAAGAAAGAAGTATCTCTAAGGCCTAAGTATTTCTGTCTTTGCATATTCTCTTTTTGTCCTGGTCTCCACTTGCATATATATATATTTTTTTCACACACACATTTTTAATGTGAGAGGTTATGAGGAATTCATGGAACAATCTTTATTTTGCATCTTCATTGTTTCACAAAGTGCTCTCTGGGTTACAAGATCTTTACAATGATCATTGTAAAATATGAATATAATTACCTCACATAGATGAAGAGTATTGGATTAGGTTTCTTTTGCTGCCGCAAAAAATTCCTACAAATTTAGAAGCTTAAAATAACAGAAATCAGTCGGTTCAGTCGCTCAGTAGTGTCCGACTCTTTGTGACCCCATGAATCGCAGCACGCCAGGCCTCCCTGTCCATCACTAACTCCTGGAGTTTACCCAAACCCATGTCCATCGAGTCAGTGATGCCATCCAGCCATCTCATCCTCTGTCGTCCCCTTCTCCTCCTGCCCCCAATCCTTCCCAGCATTAGGGTCTTTTCCAATGAGTCAACTCTTCGCATGAGATGGCCAAAGTATTGGAGTTTATACATATATATATATATATACTATCTCACAGATTTGAGGTTAGAATTCTGGGCCACACAGGCTGCAATCAAATGTAAAGTGGCCTGAATCTCTAGTCAGGAAAGCTGGAGTGGGTTGCCATTGCCTTCTCCAGGGGATCTTCCCAACCCAGGGACTGAACCTGGGTCTTCCACGTTGTAGGCAGATTCTTAATTGTCTGAGTCACCAGGGAAGCCAGGGACATCATTGGGTGGTCATTATTCTGTTTACTGCAAACATAAGTTTTAACACTTAACCTTTATCTTTTGTTGGATATTGAGAGAGTGGGTAGGTGTTTTATCTACTTCTTTGTTTACTTTTGTAGATAACACTGCAGTGAATACTCCTAACACTCGGTTTCTGCACCAATAGGGACAGTTGCTTAGGTAAACTCCTACGGTGGGATTACTGGTTGAAATTATGAACACCTTCACCATTCCAATCTCAAAGAAAGGCAATGCCAAAGAATGTTCAAACTACCGCAGAATTGCACTCATCTCACATGCTAGTGAAGTAAAGTAATGCTCAAAATTCTCCAAGCCAGGCTTCAAGAGTACATGAACAGTGAAATTCCAGATGTTCAAGCTGGATTTAGAAAGGGCAGAGGAACCAGCAATCAAATTGGCAACATCCATTGGATCATTGAAAGAGCAAGAGAGAAAAACATCTATGTTTTCCAGAAAAACATCTACTTCTGCTTTATTGATTATGCCAAAGCCTTTGACTGTGTGGATCATAACAAACTCTGGAAAATTCTTCAAGAGATGGGAACAGACTGCCTGACCTGCCTCCTGAGAAATCTGTATGCAAGTAAGAAGCAACAGTTAGAAACAGACATGGAACAACAGACTGGTTCTAAATAGGTAAAGGAGTACATCAAGGCTGCATATTGTCACCCTGCTTATTTAACTTATATGCAGAGTACATCACATGACATGCTGGCTGGAGGAGAGCCAGCAGGAGAGTGAAAAAGTTGGTGTAAAACTCAGCATTCAGAAATCTAAGATCATGGCATTCAGTCCCATCACTTCATGGCTAATAGTTGGGGAAACAATGGAAACAGTGACAGATTTTATTTTTTGGGGCTCCAAAATCACTGCAGATGGTGACTTCAGCCATGAAATTAAAAGATGCTTGCTCCTTGGAAGAAAGCTATGACCAACCTAGACCATATTAAAAACCATATTAAAAACCATATTAAAAAGCAGAGACATTGCTTTGTCAACAAAGGTCCGTTTAGTCAAAGCTATGTTTTTTCCAGTAGTCTCGTATGGATGTGAGAGTTGGACCATAAAGAAAGCTGAGTGCCAAGGAATTGATGCTTTTGAACTGTGGTGTTGGAGAAGACTCTTGAGAGTTGCTTGGACTGCAAGGAGATCCAACCAGTCCATCCTAAAGGAAATCTGTTCTGAATATTCATTGGAAGGACTGATGTTGAAGCTGAAACTCCAATACTTTGCCATAAGATGTGAAGAGCCAACTCTTTGGAAAAGACCCTGATGCTGGGAAAGATTGAAGGTGGGAGGAGAAGGGGACGACAGAGGATGAGATGGTTGGATGGCATCACTGACTCAAGTTAGAGTCGGACATGAGTTAGAGCAAGCTCTGGGAGTTGGTGATGGCCAGGGAAGCCTGGCGTGCTGCAGTCCATGGGGTTGCAAACAGTAGAACACAACTGAGTGACTCAACTGAACTGAACTTATAACCTGATATTTATTACTCTATTGCTTCCTCAAAGTATTGTACTCAATTATGGATTATATCACTACTGGCTTTAGATTTGATCTGTTCACCTCTCCCTTTTCCCTAGCTGACTTTTAGCACAAATTATAAAAAAAGGTTACCAAGTGTTCTATTAACTAGGCATGTTTGTCTTCCAAATAAACTGTCATCAATGAACAAACAAATTTGAAAACAGGGAATGTCATCATCTCTTACTCCATAGCGCTTTGTGGAAGGCTGAGGTCCTGGCTGAAGGTGGCGGTGTGCAGATCTATCTGGTGCTAGCTTGTGACAGCTGGTTGTGTGCCTCTCTTTCTAACTTTGCACTCGGTGATATAATAGCATATAGTTGGTAGCTCAAGTCAGCCATGCTAGAAATATTTACACCGTGAAAACTGGCAAACATTATACAATGATTTATTTTTTTTTCTTGAGAGCTACTGATTGACAGTAACCAATGTTATCTTTTTGGTTTTGTAATTGTCCTTAGGGTTCTAGGAATTCATTTTTGGTGTCAGATAGATTGTGAAGGGCACAACTTGAAAAGGAATAAGAAAATTGTGAGGGGGGAAAACAATGCTTTGTGAGCGCAGGCTGGTGCAGAGGAACGAGTACAGACTTGGGATGAGACAGGTCTTGTTTCAAATATTGGTTCCATAAAACTGCTAGTTTTGACCTCGAGGCAAGTTGCCAAACTTCTCTAAATCTCAGTTTCTTTACCTGAAAATGGGGAAATTCATAACTACCTCAGAGGCTGTTTGGAGAAATTAAATAATATATTGATGTAAGTAATACAAAAAGTATACCAATGACAAATCTAAGCTGTTTCTTCTATATGTGCTTTTTAACCCTCAAAGTGACAATGTCTTCCACCAGGGATCCCTGCTATCTTATACCACCCAGTTCAAGAGTCAGCCTTCTCAAATGCTCACCTGGCAAAGTCACACTTCTGTACCAAAATCTTTCCACTGCTCCAAAGATGAAGTGCAAGCCACTTAGCCTCCATGACTGAGCACATGTCTCCCCTTCTTGTCTCATCTCTTAGAACATTTCTACTCCACAACTTATATTTGGATGCAGACAGGAAAGCTCATATACATTCATACCTATGAGCCTTTGTGGTGTATTTTGAACTAAATTATAATTCCAAAAACCCAGCGTTTGTGGGATTCAGTTCAAGCAATACTTCAAAAAAATTAATAGCTTTAAATGTTTATATTAAAAAGAAGACCAACCATAAGTGCTATGAGTGGTCTGAGATTTTTCCTACTTGCACGCTAACAAATTAGCTTTCATGGTCTCATGAGTGCTTGCTGGTACAAGACACAACACTCCTGAGTCAGAGACAGAGAACTCTATAAACAGCAATAGCAGCAGCCAGAATATCAGTATTTGTGATGATTCCCTGAGCCCCAGTTCCCACAGGGTGATAAAAAAAACAAAAAAAAGGGCCAGTTAACTCCTGAACACGGAGTGAGTTACATTATAGGAGAAGAAACCCAAGCTTAGGAAACTCGGATCTTTTATAACGGATAGTAGCCTATGTCCCAGAGAGACAGATATTCTATTTATCATATTGAACAGTAAATACACCTGTCTTTTGCTTTGGCAGGAGGTACTATATTCTCCACAACTGTTTACCATACAAACATCCTCAAAAGGATGGTCCAGACCAGGACAGTTAGTGCTTCTGCTTGTAAAATATGCAGAAATATGAGATATCCATGGAGAATTGTCTTTTAACAAGGTCTAAACTAATTATGTAAACTTCCATTTTTAAGAAATGAAAAAAGAACATATTTAATCCAAAATATGTTGAAGAAAGGAAATAATAAAAGTCAGAATAGAAGTAACTAAAATAGTATCAAACTAAAAATAGCAAAAACTAAATTAAAATCTTGTTCTTTGAAAAGATTAGTAGAATTAATAAACTTCAGACTCAAATGAAGACAGAAATGATCAAATCAGCAATAAAAGAGAGCCTGTCTGTACAGATTCTATGACTATTCAAGCGCTGAAAAGATTATGTTATAAACAATTTTATGAAAATAAATTTGATACCTCAGATAAGGTGGACAAATTAATAATACACGCTATCACTTTTTTGCCTTTCCATGCTGCACGTAGGGTTCTCAAGGCAAGAATACTGGAACGCTTTGCCATTCCCTCCTCCAGTGAATCACATTTTGTCAGAACTCTCCACTGTGACCCGTCGTCTTGGGTGGACCTGCACAGCATGGCTCTTTGCTTCATTGAGTTAGACAAGACCCTTCCCCATGACCAGGCTGTGACCCATGGGGAGGATGTGACAGAGGATGATATGGTCGGATGGCATCACCAACTCCATGGACATGAGTTTGGGCAAACTCCAGGAGATAGTGAAAGACAGGGAAGCTGGGCAAGCTGCAGTCCATAGGGTTGCAAAGAATCGGACACGACTGGGTAACTGAACAACAATAACATCACTTTTTTATTGTTGCTGTGACAAATTGCTAAAATGTAATGGCTTAAAATACACAGATTTATTATCTCAGAGTTTTGGAGGTAAGAAGACTGAAATTAGTCCCACTAGGCTAAGTTCAACGTATCAGCAGGATTGTGTTCCTTCTAGAGGCTCTAGAGGACCATCCATATATTTGTCTTTTCCAGCTTTTATAGGTGGCCTACATTTCTTGGCTCATGGCTCAACTCTTCCATCTTCAAAGCCAGCAACATCCAATCATGTCCTTTCCATGCTGCCATCTCTCTGGTTCTCTCTTTTCTGCCTCTCTCTCCCATTTATAAGGACCCTTGTGATTGGATTGGGCCCACCCGGCTAATTGAGGGTGGTCATCTTGCCATTTCAAGGTCAGTGTATTAGCAACCTCAGTTTCATCTGCAACTTTATTGCCTTTTGCTGTGTAGCATAACATATTCATAGTTCCTGGGATTATGATGTTAACAGTTGTCAGATGGGGGGCATCATTCTGTCTACTATTCACATGTGGAATAGAACAAGAAGAAATATAAAATACAATAGCCTTACATTTCAAAAAAAAAAAAAGATTTGGTGAATAAAAACCTGTCCACAAGGAAGTCTGTGCATAAATGGCTTTTCTTGGGAATTCCATCAAACAGTTAAGGAAGAAATATCATCTCTACAAAATATCTCATAAAAGAGGGGTGGAGAGAAGACTTTTTAACTTGTTTTATATCTCCAGTATTGCCTTGATATTAAGACAAAGATATTAACCAGACAAGATATTAAGAGAAAAGAGACTAATACCTAGAAAGAAATATCTGGGTTAACTAAACATCTAACTTGCCTGGGGCTGTTCCAGGTTTTGTTTTTTTTTAATCTTTTAAAACTTAAACTCTTTTTAAAAATTTTTAATTGGAGGATAATTACTTTACAATATTGTGATAGTTTTTACCATACATCAGCATGAATCAGCCATAGGTATACACGTGCACAACTGTTTCAGTTTTAGCACTAAAAATCACATGTCCCAGGAAACCCCTCAACAGACACAATATTCCTTAGGAGAGTATTTGGGTATGAAATTCAGTAATATGTGCCAGTGGGGTTTAACATTTCTGAAATAAACCCCACTGGGACATAACAACACCCAGTTCTGGATGTGACTGGTGATAGAAGCAAGGTCTGATGCTGTAAAAGCAATATTACATAGGAACCTGGAATGTTAGGCTCATGAATAAAGGCAAATTGGAAGTGGTCAAACAGGAAATGGTAAGAGTGAGCATCTACATTCTAGGAATCAGCGAACTAAAATGGACTAGAATGGGTGAATTTAACTCAGATGACCAGTATATCTACTACTGCAGGCAAGAATCCCTTAGAAGAAATGGAGTAGCCATCATAGTCAACAAAAGCCCTGAAATGCAGTACTTGGATGCAATCTCGAAAATGACAGAATGATCTCTATTCATTTTCAAGGCAAACCATTCAATATCACAGTAATCCAAGTCTATGCCCCGATGAGTAATGCTGAAGAAGCTGAAGTTGAACGGTTCTATGAAGACATACAAGACCTTTTAGAACTAACACCCAAAAAAGATGTCCTTTTCATTACACAAGGGACTGGAATGCAAAAGTAGGAAGTCAAGAAACACTTGGAGAAACAGGCAAATTTGGCCTTGGAATCCAGAATGAGCAGGGCAAAGGCTAACAGAGTTTTGCCAAGAGAATGCACTGGTCATAGCAAACACCCTCTTCCAACAACACAAGAGAAGACTCTACACATGGATATCACCAGATGGCCAACACCAAAATCAGATTGATTATATTCTTTGCAGCCAACGATGGAAAAGCTCTATACAGTCAGCAAAAACAAGACAGGGAGATGACTGTGGCTCAGATCATGAACTCCTTACCAAATTCAGACTCAAATTGAAGAAAGTGGGGAAAACCACTAGACCATTCAGGTATGACCTAAATCAAATCCCTTATGATTATACAGCGGAAGTGAGAGATAGATTTAAGGGACTAGATCTGATAGACAGAGTGCCTGATGAATTATGGACAGAGGTTCGTGACATTATACAGGAGACAGGGATCAAGACCATCCCCAAGAAAAAGAAATGCAAAAAAAGCAAAATGGCTGTCTGAGAAGGCCTTACAAATAGCTGTGAAAAGAAGAGAAGTGAAAAGCAAAGGAGAAAAGGAAAGATATACCCATTTGAATGCAGAGTTCCAAGGAATAGCAAGAAGAGATAAGAAAGCCTTCTTCAGTGATCAGTGCAAAGAAATAGAGGAAAACAATAGAATGGGAAAGACTAGAGATCTCTTCAAGAAAATTAGAGATACCAAGGGAACATTTCATGCAAAAATGGGCTCAATAAAGGACAGAAATGGTATGGACCTAACAGAAGCAGAAGATATGAAGAAGAGGTGTTAAGAACACACAGAAGCACTATACAAAAAAGATCTTCACGACCCAGATAATCACGATGGTGTGATCACTCACCTAGAACCAGACATCCTGGAATGTGAAGTCAAGTGGGCCTTAGGACGCATCACTACAAACAAAGCTAGTGGAGGTGATGGAATTCCAGTTGAGCTATTTCAAATCCTAAAAGATGATGGTGTGAAAGTGCTGCCCTCAATATGCCAGCAAATTTGGAAAACTCAGCAGTGGCCACAGGACTGGAAAAGATCAGTTTTCATTCTAATCCCAAAGAAAGGCAATGCCAAAGAATGCTCAAACTACCGCACAGCTGTATTCATCTCACATGCTAGCAAAGTAATGTTCAATATTCTCCAAGCCATGCTTCAGCAATACATGAAACGTGAACTTCCAGATGTTCAAGCTGGATTTAGAAAAGGCAGAGGAACCAGAGATCAAATTGCCAACATCCACTGGATCACTGAAAAAGCAAGAGAGTTTCAGAAAAACATCTGTTTCTGCTTTATTGACTATGCCAAAGCCTTTGACTGTGTGGATCACAACAAACTCTGGAAAATTCTGAAAGAGATGGGAATACCAGACCACCTGACCTGCCTCTTGCAAAACCTGTAGGCAGGTCAGGAAGCAACAATTAGAACTGGACATGGAACAACAGACTGGTTCCAAATAGGAAAAGGAGTATGTCAAGGCTGTATATTGTCACCTTGCTTATTTAACTTATATGCAGAGTACATCATGAGAAACGCTGGGCTGGAGGAAGCACAAGCTGGAATCAAGATTGCCGGGAGAAATATCAATAACTTCAGATATGAAGGTGACACCACCCTTAAGAGGCTCTTGATGAAAGTGAAAGAAGAGAGTAAAAAAGTTGTCTTAAAGCTTAATGTTCAGAAAACTAAGATCATGGCTTCTGGTCCCATCACTTCATGGGAAATTGATGGGGAAACAGTGGAAACACCGTCAGATTTTATTTTGGGGGGCTCCAAAATCACTGCAGATGGTGACTGCAGCCATGAAATTAAAAGACGCTTACTCCTTGGAAGGAAGTTTATGACCAACCTAGACAGCATATTAAAAAGCAGAGACATTACTTTGCCAACAAAGTTCCGTCTAGTCAAGGCTATGGTTTTTCCAGTGGTCATGTATGGATGTGAGAGTTGGACTATAAAGAAAGTTGAGCGCCAAAGAATTGATGCTTTTGCACTGTGGTGTTGGAAAAGACTCTTGAGAGTACCTTGGACTGCAAGGAGATCCAACGAGTCCATCCTAAGGAAGATCAGTCCTGGGTGTTCATTGGAAGGACTGATGTTGAAGCTGAAACTCCAATACTTTGCCACCTGATGCAAAGAGCTGACTCATTTGAAAAGACCCTGATGCTGGGAAGGATTCGGGGCCGGAGGAGAAGGGGATGATAGAGGATGAGATGGTTGGATGACATCACCGACTCAATGCACATGAGTTTGGGTAAACTCCGGGAGTTGGTGATGGAGAGGGAGGCCTGGCATGCTGCAGTCCATGGGGTCACAAAGAGTCGGACATGAGTGAGCTACTGAACTGAACTGAAGATTGGTTTAATAATCAAAAACCAACAAATGGCATTTAACATAAAAATAATATCTATATTCTCAATAGATGCTGAAAAAATTTGACAACAAATTCAATAGTCATTTATGATTGAAAAACCTCCCAGCTAATTAGGACTAGAAGATAAGTTTTTCAATCTGACAATGACCATGTATAGAACCCTAACACATCATAATGAATTGTGAAAGATTAGATGCTTTCCCTCTTAAGGCTGAGAACAATGTAAGGATGTCATCACTATTTTCAAACTTATACTGACAATCTTTTATAAATATATAACACAAGTATAACAATAAATACAGCAAATGTAAATGCAACAAAATATGTGGATGACTTCTACATTGAAATCTACCAAGAACTGCTGATAGAAATGAAAGAAGACCAAAAACAAAGAAAAAAAATCAAAAGATATACCATGCTCCTTGGTTGGAAGACTCAATATAGTATTTCAGTTCTCTCAAAACTGATCTATTGATTCAACATAATCAATAAAAATGTCACATTTTCATTTCATTCAACTCTAAGATTTATTTAAAATGCAAAAATCTAGACCAGTCAGGACAATTTTGAAAAAGAACATATTGATATATGGTTGAGTGACTTTCAACCAGGAAATTCAGTGGGGAGAGGATAATATTCTCAATAAATGGCATTGGAATAATTGGATAGCCACATTAAAAAAATAAACTTTGATTCTTACCTCACACAACAATTAAAAATTAACCTGAGATGGATCATACACCTAAACATGAGATAAAATGTGAACTCTTCTAGGAAAAACACATTAGAGAAAACATTTTTAATCTTGGTATAGGTAAAACTTCCTTAGGGTGGATAGAAAAAAAGCATTAAACATTAAAGAAAACATGGAAACTTGCATTTCATAAAAATCTTTTTGTTATAAGTCACCATTAATAAAATGAAAAATTAAACCACACATTGGAGAAAAATTTTTTTGTACAAAATACATCTGACAAGGGACTTATAGCTAGGATATCTATCTATCTATCTCTCTACCTACCTATAGATCTATCTACTGGCTTCCCTGGTGACTCAGACGGTAAAGAATCTGCCTGTAATGCAGGAGACCCAGGTTAGATCTCTGAGTTGAGAAGATCCCCTAGAGAAGGGAATGGCTACCCACTCCAGTATTCTTGCCTGGAGAATTCCATAGACAGAGGAGCCTGGTGGGCTACAGTTCACAGGGTAGCAAAGGGTTGGAATGACTTAGTGACTTACACATACATCAGTTCAGCTCAGTTCAGTCGCTCAGTCGTGTCCGACTCTTTGCGACCCCATGAACCGCAGCACGCCAGGCCTCTCTGTCCATCACCAACTCCCGGAGTCCACCCAAACCCATGTCCATCGAGTCGGTGATGCCATCCAACCATCTCATCCTCAGTCGTCCCCTTCTCCTCCTGCCCCCAATCCTACCCAGCATTAGGGTCTTTCCAATGAGTCAACTCTTCGCATGAGGTGACCAAAGTATTGGAGTTTCAGCTTCAACATCAGTCCTTCCAATGAACACCCAGGATTGATCTCTTTTAAGATGGATTGATTAGATCTCCTTGCAGTCCAAGGGACTCTCAAGAGTCTTCTCCAACACCACAGTTCAAAAGCATCAATTCTGCGGCGCTCAGCTTTCTTCACCGTCCAACTCTCACATCCATACATGACCACTGGAAAAACACATACATACATACCATCTATCTATTATCTATCTGTCTATTTCTCTCTCTCAAAACTCAGTAATAAGAAAATAGCCCAAATTTTAAAAGTGCAAAAACTTTTAACAGATTTCACAAAATTAGATAAGAGGATGACCAATAAGCATAAAACATTAACATCAACCATCAGAAATATGCAAATCAAAGCTTCAATAAGAGACCTCTACAAATCTATTAAAATTAAAAAGACCAACAGTAGTAAGCATTGGTGAGTTTTGGAGCAAATCGAAATTCTTTCATGGTGCTGGTAGAAATGTAAAATGATTAAATGACATTGGAAAACTCTGTGGTAGCTTTTTACAAAGTTAAACATACATTTGCTATACAACTCAGCAATTCCACTCTCAAAAGAAATGAAAGCATTATTTTTACTTCAGACTTATAAAGGAATGTTCATAGCAACTTTAGTCATAAGACCTCAAAATTGGAAACTATACAGATGTTAATTGGTGAATGAATAAACAAACCATCATATATTCATATAATGGAATTCTACTTTGTAATAAAAAGAAACAAACCACTGATGGAAGCAAAATCATGCATGAACCTCAAAAACATTACGTCGGGTAAGAGAAGCCTTACACAACAGAATATAAATTATATGATTCCATTCACCTTAAACTCTAGGGCTGGTAAAAATAATGTATATCAATGGGAAGCAGATCAGTAGCTGCCTGGGGCCAGAAACTGAGGGCAATGGGGCACAAGGGGACTTTATGGGTTGATGGAAATGCATCTTTATCTTAGAGTTATGACTACATGAGCATGTGTATTTTGTCAAAACTCATTAAACTGCACAGTTAAAAAGGATGCATCAGGAAAGAGAGAATAGGTCCCGAAGATTGGTACAAGTTGAGTAGTCTGAGGCTGGAGAGAAGGGGGTTCTGAACACACCTTAGCTGCTGCCACTGAGACCGCCTCTGGGGTAGCCTAGGGAGATGGGACTGAAGTACAATTGGGTGAAAATGTACAAGGCTGGTCTTTGTGATTCCTGTGGAAAGATGAGCCACAGGGCATTGGTATTTATGACTTTCTCTGCTTGGGGAGATGGGAGGAGCACATTAGGGATGGTCCAGAGTAAGGTAGACATGGCAGCTTAAGAGAAGGACAGCATGGTAATCTCTAGAGAGGAGGGAAGAGTAACCATCATGCTGTCACATGTATGATAATGGGAGAAGCTCTGCAGATGTCTGAACCCAGACCTCAGAGAAGGCAAGGAAGTGAGCAGCAGACCACCGGGCACTGGACAGACTCAACAGATGACCTCCCAGATGGTCAGTGGGAATTTGAAGGGGGACTGAGAGGTTAGGAGCAGAGCCAGAGAAATACTGATAGTACTGTTTACGCTTTACAATCTATTTATTGTACAGAATCATAACTCCTCGATGGGTGTGCTTTCACCAACTCAGGATGGGGCACTAAAAGATTCCCTAAGAAAATCCCATAGACAGAGGAGCTGGGTGGGCTACAGTCCATGGGGCCGCAAAGTCAGACATGACTGAGCACATAAACTCATTACTCATTACAAACAGGAAAACAATACTGAAAGGGGGATTGTTGGCCTTTGTCTGAAAACCACAAACTTGAAGGAGTTTAAAAACACTACATGATCATTTGAATAATTGGTGTGCTAACTGATTTTTAGATCAACACAACAGTTACTTAAGATTTATTGGGTCTCCCAAAGTGTGGGTCATATACTCTTACGGTCCAGTCCTTAGTGAGTTAAGTTCAGACATTGAGAGTATGTATTAGAAACAGTGGTATCAATTGTCGGTAGACTTGTACTTTAGAGCCCTTTTGTTTTCTTTTCCCTTTTTCCAGTAGCTAATTTTGATATAAAATTACAAAAAGAATCTAACTGAGAAAACTTGGCAATTAAAAGAAAAATTGGTCCTGTATCACATACGTATCCATAGTTTGAGAACCATTGTCACAGAACAGAGGTTGAGAAAATACAGGCCAAACAAGTCAAATCCAGTCCATGTTCTCTACAGCCTACGAGCTAAGAATGGTTTTTACGTTTTAAAATGGTTTTAAAAAAATAAAAAAAAGAATATTGCATGACATGGGAAAATTATATGCAAATTATATTTCAGTGTCCATAAATAAAATTTTACTGGGACACAGCCATGCTCACTTATTTACTTATGGTGGATTCCTGCTTTCACACTATAGTAGCAGGGTGAGTAGTTGCAACAAAGACCAATGGGTGCGCAAAGCCTAAAATATTTGCTATTGGCCCTTTACAGAGAATGTTTGCCCACCCCTATCTAGAAATAGTTGCAGCTCACGAGCCTCCATCCTGGTAATCTAGCTCTTTAGAAATCATTGAAACAAAAATCTTTTTCTACTAAAATTCTCCTTGTAGGCTCTGGGCTAATTCTGATAGATCTGCCCTCAGGAGGGCCCTCTTATTGGGGTCTGCCACTGTCCTGCTCATTGTCTTCCCAGAACTGAACTGCCAGCATGTGGCTTGGCACACCCTCATCTCCCGAGGGAAACCGCCTGCTGCCTTTGTTGTTCTGGGCATTCCCATTCGCGTTTTCACCAGGCTTGACCCTGCCCAGCTTGTAAAATCTGATGGGATCCCTGCCCAAGGAGAGATGGCTGAGGGCGGGTGGAAGTGCCACTCAAAAGAGGTGGTAACATCTGAGTGAAGGGCAGGCGCGCTGAGATGGGTGGTACCTCCTGCCTGCACGGTGATCGCTAAGCTCCTGGGTTTCCTGAATATTGAGCTCACACACAGCTTAAAACAACTCATTAGTGAGCCCCGGAGGGGTTGAGCAGTTCAGGCTTCTCCAGAGTCCAGTGTTTCTCCAGGAAGGAATCTGCAGAGGAAGGGATGGGACTGGGGATTAGCGACTCCTCTACGTGAGCAGGAACATTGCACTGGGTACCTTGGCAGGAGCTGAGCTGGATAAACAGTATTATTATGCCTAAGCCACATGAGGAGGAGTAAGTAGATGTCAGAGCTGGGCTTTGGATTTTGGGCATTCGCCCAACCCCTGGATTGGCAGGGAGGTGGCTGAGATGCAGTGGAAAAAACACCATGCTTGATGCCAGGAGGATGCTGCACTTACTAGCTGCGTCATTTGGGGTAATTCGCGTTGCCTCTCGGATCCTTGTGAAGTATGTCATTCATGGGCCAATTGAGAAGATCACAATAAATAGAGCAACTGAAGAGTTTCATCAGCTGCAAACCCCAATGCAAACGTGAACGGTTATTACAAGGCAACTTGTGAGAATCACACCTTTTAGTGCCCTGTATTGACCAGGGAACAACGTTATGTTTATGTGTCTGTGTTTGTGCTCAGTCACTAAGTTGTGTCCGACTCTTTTTGACCCCATGGACTGCAGCCTGCCAGGTTCCTCTGTCTGTGGGATTTTTCAGGCAAGAGTACTGGAGTGGGTTGCCATTTCCTCATCCAGGGCATCTTCTACATGCAGAGATTGAACCCACATCTCCTGTGTCTCCTGCATTGGCAGATGGATTCTTTACCACTGAGCTACCTGGGAACCCAACATTATGGTCAGAATTGGGCCAAAAACTTTTGGACTTTTATGAAAATCATCTTAGGTCTTTCGTCAAGTTAGATAGTCAGATTGAAAGGGATCTTAAAGTCCTTTGGATATCGCATTCTACCCCTTCCCCAGCTTCCTTTGATAGTCGGCTTCTTCTCCGCAACTTTCTTGTTAGATGGTTTGCCTGACTCTGCTACATCCACTGGAGAGCTCTCCTTGGAACAGCAGTATTCCTTGTAAGAGTTCCTCAGATCCACTCTCTTCTCTCATATTTGGCAGTTCTCGTCTGCCTTGCTTTTAGAGTAAGCTCGCTGCACAATCCATGGGGCAGGTAGTTGGCATCCTTAGCTTCTCCCAATATTTATGTTCCTCCTTGGAATAACTTACTATTTATTGTCATCTGAAGTAAGTCTCAGGGAATCTTCCCCCTCTTCTGAGCTACTTTCTCTTGCAGCATCTCCCCTCCCACGTTTACAAATGTGTCTCCTTTCAGTGTAAAGCTGACATCCCTTCCCGGATTCTCATGAGGGCTAACTTGGTGGTACCAAAGGATGCTACTTAACATCACTGACCGGCTGCCCTGTTATCCAGAAGGAGGTGTGGTGACAGTCAGTTCCCCGTGAGCTTCTGCTCTTTAACCAGGCAAGAAATTAGAGTTTCTGCCTTTGCCAAAACAAACATCTAGAAAGCCAAAAGCTTTCTCAGCCCTGAAATCTTTTTTCTTCTGATATGGATTCTGCCCTTTTAGCTGTTGCTTTGGTAAGTTGCATAATGGTTTTTAGATATTTCAAATCATATTGTGATCTGCTCTTTTACCAAAATGTCTCTGAGAAAATTACCAAGGAAAGACAAAAAAGAAAACTAAAGGGCTTCTCTTGTGGTCCAGCAGTTAAGAATCTGCTTTGCAATGCAAGGGACATGGGTTTGATCTCTAATTCGGGAAGATCCCACATGCTGCAGAGCAACTAAGCCTGTGAGCCCCAACTACTGAAGCTTAGTACTCTAGAGTCCGTGCTCCACAGCAAGAGAAACCACTGCAATGAGGAACCTGTGCACCCAGCTAGAGAGTAGCCCCCACTTGCTGCAAATAGAGAAAGCCTGAGCACAGTAACAAAGACCCAGCATAGCCTAAATAAATAAATAAATAAAAATTAAAGAAAAAGAAAACTAGAATTTAAAAGAGCATCTATTTTACTTCAGGATCTGTTCTTAGCACTCAGCTTGCATCATCTGATTTAATTTTCATAGCAACTGTTATATAGATGGTAAAACAAGGACTACACACACACACACACACACACACACACACAGCGTTTTTAGAAATACACATTGTTTTTCTTCAGCCTCTCAGTCATGCCTGACTCTTTGTGACCCCATGGACTGTAGAATGCCAGGTTTCCCCATCCTTCACTATTTCCCTGAGTTTGCTCAAATTCATGTCCATAAGTTGGTGATGCTATCTAACCATCTCATCCTCTGCCACCCCCTTCTCCTTTTGCTTTCAGTGTTTCCCAGCATTCAGGGTCTTTTCCAATGAGTTGGTTCTTTGCATCAGATGGGCTAAGTATTAGAGTTTCAGCTTCAGCATCAGTCCTTCCAGTGAATATTCAGGGTTGATTTCCTTTAGGATTGACTGGTTGGATCTCCCTGTAGTCCAAGGGACTCTCAAGAGTTTTCTTCAGCACCACAATTTAAAAGCATCAGTTCTTCGGTTCTCAGTCTTCTTTATGGTCCAACTCTCGCATCTGTACATGACTACTGGGAAAACGATAGCTTTGTTGGCAAAGTGATGTCTCTGTTTTTTAATATGCTGTCTAGTCTTGTCATAGCTTTCCTTCTAAGGAGCAAGTGTCTTTTAGTTTCATGGCTGCAGTCACTGTCCATAGTGATTTTGGGGACCAAGAAAGTAAAATCTGTCTCTGCCCCCACTTTTTCCTCTTCTATTTGCCATAAAGTGATGGGACCAGATGCCATGATCTTAGTTTTTTGAATGTTGAGTTTTAAGCCAGCTTTTTCACTTTTCTCTTTCACCCTCATCAAGAGCCTCTTTACTTCCTCTTCACTTACTGCCATTAGAATGGTATCACCTGTATATCTGAGGTTGTTGATATTTCTCTTGGCAATCTTGATTCCAGCTTGTGCCTCATCCAGCCCAGCATTTCACATGAGGTACTCTGCATATAAGTTAAATAAGCAGGGTGACACTATTCAGGCTTGATGTACCCGCTTCCCAATTTTGAAACAGTCTGTTGTTCCATGTAAGGTACTAATGGTTGTTTCTTGACCTGCATAAAGGTTTCTCAGGAAAATAGGTAAGGTGGTCTAATATTTCCATCTCTTGAAAAATTTTCCACAATTTGTTGTGATCCACACAGTCATAGGCTTTCATGTAGTCAAGCATAGTCAATGAAGGAGCAGAAGTATGTGCTTTTCTGGAATTCCCTTGAGTCCTCTGTGATCCAGTAAATGTTACCAATTTGACTCTGGTTCCTCTGCCTTTTCTAAACCCAATTTGTACATATGGAATTTATTGGTTCACATACTGTTGAAGCCTAGCTTGAAGGATTTTGAGTATAACCATACTAGCATGTGATATGAGTACAATTCTCCAGTAGTTTGCACATTCTTTGGCACTGCCCTTCTTTGGGATTGGAATGGAAACTAACCTTTTCCAGTCCTGTGGCCTCTGCTGAGTTTTTCAAATTTTCTGACATATTGAGTACAGTAGCTCAGGTGGTAAAGAATCTGCCTGCAATGCAGGAGACCCAGGTTCAATTCCTGGGTTGGGAAGATCCCCTGGAGAAGGAAATGACAATCCATTCCCGTATTCTTGCCTGGGGAATCCCATGGACAGAGGAGCCTGGTGGGCTACAGTCCATGAGGTCGCAAGAGTCGGACACAACTTAGTGACTAAACCACCATTGAGTGAAGCACTTTAACAGCATCATCTTTTAGGATTTTAAATAGCCCAGCTGGAATTACATTGCCTCCACTATCTTTGTTTGTAGTAATGCTTCCTAAGACCCACTTGACTTCACACTCCAGGATGTCTGGCTCTAGGTGAGTGACTATACCATCATGGTTACCCCAGTCATTGAGACTTTTTTGTATGGTTCTTCAGTGTATTCTTGCCACCTCTTCCTAATCTCTTCTGTCTCTGTTAGGTCCTTACTATTTCTGTCCTTTATTATGTCCATCTTTGCATGAAATGTTCCTTTGATATCTCTAATTTTTTTGAAGAGATCTCTAGTCTTTCCCATTCTATTGTTTTCCTCTACTTATTTGCTTATTGAAGAAGGCTTTCTTATCTCTCCTTTCTATTCATGGATACAATAAAGCAGTATTTTAAGGAAAGCAAAGGAATGAAGAATACAGGATTTAGGGTGATGGTTATTATATATGAGGGAAGGAAGGGAAAGGAGTTGATCATACGTAGCTAGATGAATGTTATTGTCAAGGTCCTAGTTCAAGTTCTGAGAAGTGGTTTCATGAATACGTGCATTATTTAAAATAGCTAATTATATAGTGAAGGAAATAAAAATGGGCTGTGCAAAGATCAGTGATCAAAATGTGTCACGAACCATTAGGATTAATTCAGTTTCTACTTACCTGTGGATCCCTAAGAACAAAACAAGTCTCCAGAAGGCAGTTTCCCTGGCTTTGCATCTTTGGGCTTATGTCTCCTGTGCATAAAATCCCATGAAGGTTTAGAAGTTCTCCTCCATCCTGTAGTCACACCAACTGGACTATGTGACTTCCCAGGTAAGTAGGGGCAGAGAAGGATAAAAGAAGCACATTGGCTTTTAACTATCTCAGCCTGCAAATAACACATGTCACATTTGCTCATGGTTCATTGGTCAAAATCAGTCACATGACCCAAGAGTAACTGCTGGAGAGACTGTGAATGTAGAGGAAGAAATGAATATTTAAAGAGTATGATCTGTCTCTGCCACATTTCAATTTTTTTCTCCTTGTTAGAATAAAGATGAACAATTCTGGATAAGATTATATTTTTATCTATCCTTCCTGTGAGCTTTCATAGACAAGATAGCCTCCCTGAAATGGTTTAAAGTCAGATATGTCTGTGTTTGGGTCTTAGCTCTCCTCTAATTGAATTCAGTGAACTTGGGCAAGTTATGTTCCTTCTTTGAGCCTGTTTTCTTATCAGTAAATTGGGGGTAAAATCTAAATGTTGTAGGATTAGTGTAAGGGTGAAATTGGCCAAGGCTGTAAGGAGTCCATTAACATATTGGAATCTGAGTAATTTACTAAATGGTAGTCATTATTACTATGAGAAGCTGCTATGAGGTCATTGTTTAAGTTATTCAATTCTCAGTGTAGTTTTAGGGGTTGTCAACAAAATTTTCCCTAATTGTTGCATCAAAATAAGGCCACAAAGCCCTCTCTGTGTTGCTATCTTGAACAAATTCTGTCTGGAATGAGGATGGTATCTATGAGTGCCAGATGCCTGGTACAAATGAAATAGCTCTCTCTTTATCTGACCTTAAGAATGCTTAGGATTGGGAGCAGGGAGGTGGGAGGGGGGTTCTGGAAGGGGAAAACATGTACACCCATGGTGGATTCATGTCAATGTATGGCAAAACAAATACAATATTGTAAAGTTAAAAAAATAGATAAATAAACTAATTTAAAATAAAAAAAAAAAAGAACAGCAAGTAAATGTATTAGGTCAAGATGGGTCTTCAGAACTCATGGTATGTTTTCTGAAATGCTTTGTATTAGTCAGGATAAACTAGGTTATGCTGCCATAACAAACATTTCCCAAATCTCAATAGCTTAACACCAGAGATGATTCTTATTTGTGAAAAGTACACATAAGATCCAGGAAACTTTCAGAGCCACTTCCATTCCACATAGCAATTCACTAATCTATATGTAAGCAGCCTCCACGGTGTGGTAGCTATACTACTTGGAAAATAAAACCTTTTCTGTTGACATGGCAGGGACAGAGGTGCTGGATATTACTGAATTGGCAATTTCTCTGGCCAGGAACTGACACTTACCATTTCTATACCCAATGCATTGGCCAGAACTAATCAGATAGCCCTTCCTAATTACAGGGGTGGTGGGAAAGTAGAATCCTCCCATGTATCTGGGAAAAAAAGAAAGCTTGTTCTCTACCCAAAATCCACTATAAGATGACTGTCTTTCATGCACAAGGGCACAAAAATGTTATGTGTATAAAGGGTGTACCGCGTAGTCCCCATACATCAAACTCCTTACTCTTTTTTTTTTTTAACTTTTTATTTTGTGTTGAGGTATAACCAGTGAGCAGTGTTCTGACAGTTTCAGGTGAACAGTGAAGGGACTCAGGTATACATTCAAACTCCTTACTCTTTAAAATCCTTTGAGTATTTTGCTTCCATGGGTTTGTGCATATTTTTCCATCAGCCCCAGAATACACTTCTCTTCCATTTCTACATTTTCAAATTCTACCTTTCTTTCAAGCTTCTTAATTGCCACCTCTTTATTCCTCACCTCAAAAATTTCACTTTTTCAGCTGTTCTCCAACAGCATATTATGCTTCTCTTGAGATTCTCTGATCCATTTGCTGTCACTGTAATTTTTTGTTCAAACATTCAGATGAGCCAAAAACAGAGTACTGAAAAGAAACATGTGGAACTTGGAATTACAATCGAAACCTTAAGTCTGGGGACCAGGAAGTAGAATTGTGTTCTTTATATGGGTAAAATTCTGCCTGCCTTTTAGAGTCACAATTTGACTGGAAATCGAAAAGAGAAATGAGCAGAGAAGCAAGTACAGCTCCAAGAAGAACTCTTCTCTGGACTTAACGATTGTATCACTTAGGTCAGTCAACTCATCTGGCTGATGTCTGCTCCATACCTAGGGCAGAGGACAGTTGGCAGCCAGCTGCTACTAGCCAGATGAGCCAAATAGTGAGACCCAACTCAGCACCAAGATAGCAGTTTCTGGCAATCATGAAATTTCCTTTGGAAAGTGCTACTGCTTTGCCATCCAAATGAAACTTGGTTATTAATCATAGCAAGAGCAGGTATCCGAATAGTTTGCTAAAACTGGCAGTGAGTGTTCTTGGATTTCTTACACTTTTGGGGTCAGGTTCAGAATACCTACTGGTGATTTCTGAACACTTTCCCTAGGGACAGACACTATTCCCCCGCAGCTGTTCTGATGAAGTTTTCCCCATAGATTTACACATGGGAAGCAGAGCCCTTCTTGTTCTGTGCCCCCGTGGGATTCTCCCATGTGAAAAGCAGTGGCACAATGTATGCAAACCAAACCAAGTTTTCAAGACTCACACATGAAGGAATAAACACCCCTTGAACTTTCCTGATGTTCTGGGCATTGTGCCAGTGTGTTCATACATTTTCTCTTACTTAATCCTTACAACAGCCCTGTAAGGTAAGGAGGCAACTGTCAGTTCTATTTTAGAAAAGAGACAGAGGTTCGTAGAGCTGGTGCCCTCTAGGTTCACATAGCTAGAAGGCACAGCAGCCAGACAGAGACATGAACTCGCTCTCACAGTTCTTGTGATCACAGTGGACCATCACAGTCCTGACCTCAAGTTGTTCTGTATAAGTGGATATGGTCAGGCTGGACTTCAGTAACTAGGTCACACTCTGGGCAGCCTCTTCAGTTCTTCACTGAATATCAGCAGGATGCCTGCCTCTTTCAGAAGATGACTTAGTTTCTGAGAAAGGGCTTACAATGTTCTCTATGACTTTAGTAACAACCTTCCCAGGGGTTAGATGCCCTGCACTGTAGGAGAATACAGGTGTACTGTCTCAGTTAATCTGCACAAACACAGAGGTAGAAGTCAAACAGGAGGAAACTGTGGCTCAGAGCAGGTTAAGGTGAAGGTCCAAGGGCACACCCCTGTTTGGGGTGGCGCTGGAATTAGGACCATCCTCCTACCATCTAGGGGTCCTTCTTTGAGTGGCCACAGTCACAATGATAACAGCCAGAGCAGATGCTATAGACCAACAGCGTGATGCTTGGATGAGCCTGTGCAGAGAGGGTCACTTTCTCCCTTACCTCCTGGCTGTGAAATGGGAATAATAATCCTAACATGTCAGGCTGATTGTGAATAGGAATCAGAGATAATGTCAGTGAGAAAGGCCCTGGCCCAGCTCCTGGCACAGAGGAGATACCTGAATTAACATGTGCTGAATATTAGCTGATCTTCCCCTATGATTTCTAGAAGGCTGGAAAGAGACTGCTCTGGGCTTTTCTCTGTAAAATCTAACTCATCATCATATGGGATTCTGGGTTAGGGTAGGGGAGGAAAAAGTGAGGGGAGGAAGGATAGACAGTAGGTAAACCACTCAGAGACGCCCCTTGCTTCTCACTTACTCCTTCTAGCTCTATTGGTTTGCAGGGCAGCCGGGGAGGGAGAAGAGAATTCATTAATGACATTATAAGAATTTTGCCCTCTCCTAAGAGAGGCAGGCTCTGCCAGAGCCCTGGGAAGCAGAGCTGCGGGCTCTCTGGGTAATGGCTGTATTTAAGCATTATCTGGCTTTTCACAGCCAGCTGACTGATAAAAAGGATCTTGACAGCGAACCCACCCCAGCAGTGGGTAGTTAATGGCACTTTCGGCTGAGCTCATTTCTGGCTGGAGATGCAGAGGATCATAAACCAGAACTCTAACCTCAAGATGGATTCGATTTTCCAGATAGGGATGATGGTTTCTAAGCCTTGAGCAATGTCGAAGCATCCTGTTTCCAAGAGAAGTTCTGTCCTGGTTGGCGCTTCCCTGTTTGCCGGGCAGCCTACATCACATAAGCACTTTGATCCTCCTGGCAGCTCGGCAAGATAGATAAACTCCCCAAAGGTTATCGCTCTCTTTCCTCCAAAAGGAAACTGAGGCTCCGAGAGGGTAAAGGGCGTGCCTGACCTTGCACCGCTGGTCCTGACCCTTGACTTTAAGACCCCCTGACTAGAATTCCTTCCCCTTATGATTTTGTTTTCAGAGTAGGATTCCAGGAGGTTTTCTCACCTTTAATCAGTACGTTGAGGAAATTGAGGCTTTAGAAGAGATTAGGTTCCCTGCCCCAAATCACACAGCTAGTAAATGGCAAAGCCAGGATTAAAATCTGACTTCTGACTTCTGAATTGCCTTGCCAGTGTTTCTCAAAAAAAAAGGACTGATTTGTGGTTCATTCTTAGAGAGCCCATAGTTACATAGTTTTACACATATTCATTTTTGTTTTAATGATGTTCTTCAAAATAATTTTACCCATTATACATTAATAACTACTTTAAACAATACTAATGATTCATTTGAAATGCAAGGATTTTTTTTTTTTTTTTTAGTACATAAAATGAGACATTCATTGCTTCAGTTTGAGAATCTTAGAGACCATATCCCATTCCTGAGGTTATTTTCTTAGGGTTCTATGAGGAGGTTTTCTCCCCACCATCTGAAGGAGTTTATACATATTACACAAGTTTCAGGAGCTCTGAACTGAGTCCCAGCATCCTTGTCGAGTTGTAGAAACATTTCCGCATTCTTTCCTTGAAGTATGTGAGTGATTATCACAATCATTTTGAGGATGAGAAATCAGAAGAGAGGTTTATATTGGTACCCAAGGTCACACACCCAGGAACTAGCAAATTCTAGCTCCGATCTCTGACACCAGATCCATCCACAATACCTCTTCATGAAAAATTCAGTTTTCTAGCCAGAGAATGACTAAAAGTCTCCAATTTCTCCCTAAAAGGCACAGATTCAAAGAGGAAGGGACTGCAAATGAGGAAAGTTAAAATCTTCCTGTTGTCAAGTAGTCTTTATAGTAGGAGAATGAAGGGCTGTTGATCCCACTAGCTTTGGCCATTCACTTGTCCCAAAGCAGAATCATCTCTGCCTCCAGGCTTCGACACGGTGATGATTCCCAAATTCCACTGTAGTGTTTACAATTCTGCAGCCAAGCACTCATCTTGCTTCAGATTTGAGCAAAGAATTGCAAATGTTTGCATCCACTTTCTTATCTGGACCGGTTCTCCCACATCTCCTCCATGTGGTTTGCATATGGCTTTTATGAATGCCCGAAGTCTGTTCCAGCTTGTTCTAATGTTGCAGTGTTTTAACTGCCATAACACAGTGGTATCAACAGATAAATCAACTAGATATGCTGAAAAAATTGTGGGCAACAATCTTGTTCTCTTCACCCGGCCTAATTCATCCACGAGAAGAATCTGCCTGGGGAGTTGCAGGAAGAAGAGATATGTGGAGTACAGACCAGAGAAATAAGCCAGTCCAATGATTCTGTTATTCCTAAACTTCTGGACTGTTTTCACTTAAATCAATAGCAATTTTCTCCAGAGTTGCCCGTTCTCTGAACCTCATGATTCCTCCATGCTGCTTCTCATATTCAGCTGTCTCTTCTTTCTCGCTCAGTGGTTTCATTTGCTTAATGGGACTTTCTGCTGTGAATCATAGTAGTTCAGGTTGCTGACTCACAATATTTTTGTATCACTAAGGATGTCCTTGTGTAGACCTCAGATTCAGTCCTCTCACTTCCTGAAAGGAGAAGATTTCTGAGCAATTGTTAAGAGCACACAGCGCAAGGGGCTTCTTTCCCTGCCCTCCACAGTCCAGCATCCAGGGCTTTCCTCTTGGCCTCACTGGCAGCATCTTAGGTAGAGTGGGATGTGGAGATTTGGGAAACATTAGCTGTTGGGAAGTAGGCTGCGTAATCCTTGGTCCCTGAAGTGATTTTTCAATAGGAAATCTGAATTCCTGCTCTATGTAAAATGGGTCTCAGATGCTGAGAAATGAGTATTTGAGAATAATTTATGACTTGCTTTCCATAAATCAGCGCTATTTTGCCTACAAATCATTTTGAGAACTGGATATGGCTTTATAAAAATATGAGTCTGGGCAGGGAAGGCTGATTGGGAATTGAGGGCTGTATGTTGATCCTTGGTCCTGTCACTGATTAGTTATGGGACTTTGGCAAGTTGCCCCAAGTTTCTGACTTTCACAGAGGGTTGTAAAATTATTAAATTACATCCTTCAGCAATTAATTCATTAGTTCAACAAACATTTATTGCCTGCCAACTCTCTGCCAGTAACCATGCTGGCCCTTTCCAACTCTTGCATGTTATGAGAACCTGATCCTGTGATTGGTTACATTCTTATAGGATGGGCTTGAGAGAGAGGAACTGCCATTATTTACCATTTACTAGCAATCAGAAAGATAATTTTATTTACCCTTTGCACTAACTCTGCAAAGTGCTGGCTCCATTTTACAGATGAAGGACTGAGGTCCAGAGAAGTTGAATGGTATTTGCAAGATTACATATCTTCTGAGTGTTGCACTTGGCTTAGAACTCATTTCCACTGGTCCTATCTCTAAGACTTGTACGTGTGTGTTCAGTCGCGTCTGACTCTTTTCGACCCTATGGACTGTAACTCACCAGGCTCCTCTGTCCATGGGATTTCCTAGGCAAGAATACTGGACCGGCTTGTCATTTCCTCCTCCAGGGGATCTTCCCCACCCAGGGATGGAACCCAAGTCTCCTGTGTCTCCTACATTGCAGGCAGATTCTATACCACTTAAGCCATCGAACTCATTGACTCCCTAAGACGGCTAAACTTTTATGTCCATTCTTAGTATTTTCAAGTGTTCTAAGAAACTTGGGACACAACTTTGTCTTCAGTGAAAATGGAGATTGAGTTGCTCAAGATGATTGATTTTGCTGCTTTCCTATACAGGGCAGATTCCTTTCCATACCTGAAAATGCAGCTAGCTGCACACAGTCCACTGTATGGGGAAAGGGAGAAGTTGGCCCCCTAGGGCATGGGCTCAGGCTCTCCAGGATGTTTTTACATCCAAGGAAGAGGAGGTCTGGGATGGTGCCTGAAGTTTGGAGTCCATCATAATGCCCTCTCTGCCTGGTGAAAATCATTTCACAAGTCATAAAGGAAGGTCCCAAGGAAATAAGTTAGTTTGGGGTCTGGGCTATTAACTGAAGTTCTGCACGTCCTAGAATTCTTTCTGTTTATGTTTACGTAGGAGTTAATGGCTTTGAGCTCCAAAGAGAAGTCCTTAAAATGGTGGATTTCAGTTGACAAAATAGATAGCAATTGGTTTAGAATCAGAAATCACTGCAGGTATTTTAAGCAGAATAGGATTTAATATCAACAGTTGTGTTCTTAGGGGCTTCCCAGGTGGCTCAGTGGTAAAGAATTCTCCTGCCAATGCAGAAGATGCAGGAGACAGGGGTTCAGTCCCTGGGTTGGGAAGATCCCCTGGAGGAGGAAGTGTCAACCCACTCCAGTCTTCTTGCCTGGAGAATCCCATGGACAGAGGAGCCTGGTGGGCTCCAGTCTATGGAGTCACAAAGAGTCAGACGCGACTGAGCACATGGCAGATTGTGTGCTTACCAAATACTTTTAAAGGCTGAAGGAGCAGGCTCTAAGCTAGGTAATACGAAAGTGATCACCAGAGGAGCTGTTGCTTCTGAGGATGCTACTGGTGCTGGGGACACCTTGGGTGGGAGCCACCACCATAGCAGGGAACAGGAGAACAGCTGCCCAAAGCTGCAAGCTGGCACCAGAAGTCAGATCCAGAAGCTTGTACCACCACCACTATCTGTCAATACCCAGAACCCTGGAGAACAGACACTGTAACCCACCGCAAGAAAATCAAACTTTCCTAACAGTAGAGACAGCCAGGAGCCAAAGAAATGACCCCTACTTCACTTCTTTCTTTCAAAGCCTATGAGTGATTCTAATTGGCTTTCCAAGCTTTTTAAATAAGGGTAACATGAAGGTTGGAAGTATCTACCATGATGGGGGAAGGTAATTCTTTAACTAGATTCTTTTCAGCCCTATGTAAAACTCCAAGTATAAGAAACTTCCTCCAAAAAAAAAAAAAGCAAAACAAAACCACTTAGACATTGAACATTTACTCCTTTGAGAGTAGAAGTTATCCCAATAATGTAGTCTCCTGTTCAGTATTTATGTTCTCTCTGTTCTATTCAGGAAAGGCCAAGCCATTCGTGCTCAACCTAAGACTCAATGTTTTTCTCTGCTTCAGTTCAGTTCAGTTGCTCAGTCGTGTCCAACTCTTTGCGACCCGATGGACGGCAGCATGCCAGGCCTCCCTGTCCATCACCAACTCCCAGAGCTTGCTCAGACTCATGTCCATTGAGTCGGTGATGCCATCCAACCATCTCATCCTCTGTCGTCCACTTCTCCTCCTGCCCTCAATCTTTGCCAGCATCAGGGTCTTTTCCAATGTGTCAGTTCTTCGTATCAGGTGGCCAAAGTATTGGAGTTTCAGCTTCAACATCAGTCCTTCCAATGAACACCCAGGACTGATCTCCTTTAGGATGGACTGGTTGGATCTCCTTGCAGTCCAAGGGACTCTCAAGAGCCTTCTCCAATACTACAGTTCAAAAGCATCAATTCTTCGGCACTCAGCTTTCTTTATAGTTCAACTCTCACATCCACACGTGACTACTGGAAAAACCATAGCTTTGACTAGATGGACCTTTGTCAGCAAAGTAATGTCTCTGCTTTTTAATATGCTGTCTAGGTTGGTCATAACTTTTCTTCCAAGGAGCAACCATGTTTTAATTTCATGGCTGAGGCCACCATCTGCAGTGATTTTGGAGCCCCCCAAAATAAAGTCTGTCACTTTTTCCATTGTTTGCCCATCTATTTACCATGAAGTGAAGGGACCAGTTGCCATGATCTTAGTTTTCTGAATGTTGAGTTTTAAGCCAACTTTTTCACTCTCGTGTTTCACTTTCATCAAGAGGCTCTTTAGTTCTTCTTCACTTTCTGCCATAAGGGTGGTGTCATCTGCATATCTGAGGTTATTGGTATTTCTCCTTGATTCCAGCTTGTGCTTCATCCAGCTAGGAATTTTGCATAATGTACTCTGCATATAAGTTAAATAAGCACGGTGACAACATGTAGCCTTGACATATTCCTTTCCCGATTTGGAGCCAGTCTGTTGTTCCATGTCCAGTTCCAACTGTTGCTTCTTGACTTGCATACAGATTTCTCAGGAGGCAGGTCAGGTGGTCTGGTATTTCCATCTCTTTAAGAATTTTCCACAGTTTGTTGTGATCTACACAGTCAAAAGCTTTGGCACAGTCAATAAAGCAGAAGTAGATATAGATTTTAAGCCCCCTCTATTTGGCATCTAATATCACTTCAACCCAGTAGGAAATTTTCTTATCAAAGAAAGCCTAGTCCAATGGGAAAAGTGCTAGCACAACAAATGGCAAGTGTAGGTTCAGTTTCACTTATAACAGTCTTGGAGCACCAGCTCTGTCCCAGGCCCGAGACACTGTCAAGTAGGCGAGATAGAGTGTAACATTAATGCTATGAATGCTACAATAGCTGTAAGTCAGAGAGAGTGACGGCACAGCGCTAACATGGAAGGAGCCAGAACTCATAGCTCATCTTTGTGCAGTCTGCTGCCCACAGTCCACACCTTGAGACAGGAGTAAATTTTTCCTAGTGGCAATGATTCTGAAACTCAAGGTGCCCTGATAACTCCTTGTGGCTGGCAGCTTCTGCAGTGGCTCACCATAACCCTCACCTCCAGATATTCATGCCTGTATAAAACTGTCCCCTAAACTTAGGGACTTGCTTCTAACAAATGGAACTTGATAAACCTGATGGGGGCTTCCCAGGGGGCTCAGTGGTAAAGAAGATGCCTGCAATGTTTGATCCCTGGGTAGGGAAGATCCCCTGAAGAAGGAAATGTCAACCCACTCCAGTATTCTTGCCTGGGGAATCCCATGGACAGTGGACCCTGGTGGGCTACAGTCCATGGGGTCACAAAGAGTTGTACACAACGTACTCACTAAACAACAACAAACCTGATGGGATGCCATTGCTGAGATTAGATTACAGTCCAAAATTCGAAACATGCTGACATTGAGAAACCCTGGGCTAGAATGTGATCTTTCTTCCCTGACTCTGATCTTGGTTTTCCTGGTTGACTAGATTCCAGATTCTCCCTCTGACTTGTCTACCTCTAGCCACTTCTAGGAAAGCATCCGTCCCTGCCAGCACATGATATCCCAATGCCAACTCCAAACATGTACGTATATGACCCCCACTCAACGTGGGTCCAGGTGAACATCCTGTCCTACCAGCGTTCTCTAACAGCACCCATTACTGATTGAAGAGCATCCAGTCTCTTCTCTCTGCTTCTCCCAAACATCACCTCTCTGGGGACCTGAGGAACCCAAGGTGGTGGCAGCTAAGTCCTGACCCCAAGAGTCAGTCCTCTCCAAGTCAGTCTCTGTAGCTGTTTTCAGTTAGATTCCCCACCCCTACACACAGCATCCTCAATTCAGATCTATTGAGCCCTGTGGTGATAGTTTCGGGCAAGGACAGATATATTTTCCAGGAGAACACAAGGTAGCCAGGTTTTCTGGGAAAACCAGAAAGACAAACATTAAAATTCACACACACAAAAAGGAAACATACCAAAACATTCAAAACAATCTTTTCTGTTTCTTAAAAGCAGAACGTTCATTGTTAGCTTTGTCATTCCCTTTTATTTCTTCTGAAAGCATCAACTCAGAGGAGAATGACTTCTGCCGACACCCTTACCAGCTGGTGGACTGAGACAATGGGTCTGCAGTGAGTAACCTGAGGGCAGGAAGGGAGTTAATGCAACCAAACGGAAGTTGCTGAAAGAAGGCTCTCCTTATTGTCACTGGGATCACTGCTTTATTATGAGATGTCTTCCCAATGCTTTTTAATAAGCTGCAGTCTTGTTTTTCTTTTCCCTTCTTGAGAGGGAGGAAAGCACCATATATGGGGGAAAGGTCTAATCTAATCTACACTTGGTGGTCATCTCGTATTTTTCTTCCACATCTGAGGTCTGTTCCTTACCACTGGCTACTTATCTGTTAAGTTCAGGATGCAAGAAGTGGACCACAGAGAATGTTCCACTCAATGGCATGCTTTTGTAGAAATTCAGTCCTACTCATTTCCCCACCCTGGGAAGGCAGAGAAGAGACTGGAAGGCTCTCGTCACCTTTGTTTGGTTCATTCATTCTTTCATGTATAAACATGAAAAGTCTAACATGTTTCAGACTCCACTGCTAGATGGTAGAGGCTCAGAGTTGGCTCAAACACGTTTCCTAACCTCAGAAATTTTCTGGTCTTTGGGATGCAGTGGGGGTATGGACAAGAAAGAGTGGACCAGGAACAGTGACAACAAAGGGGATGGAGGAGGGAGATCAAGGATGGCCTCCTGGAGAAGGTGACACGTGAATGGAGTCCCTAGCTTTATTTCCCTTCTTTGCCTGTTCTTCTTGAGCACTTGAGAAAGTTACAGCATGCTTGTATTCTGACAATTTCTATTTAAAATACATATACATACTAAAATCTGCTCTTTTCTTAATGACGATTTTTAAAAAAGCAGTTTTAGATTTACAACAAAATTGAGAAGTTACAGAGATTCTCAAATATACTCTTAAACCAAGTTATCTCCATTCTGGGAATTTATAGCATAGAGAAAACACTAAAACATAATGGCAAGAATATGCAGATTTTTTTTTTTTTTTTTTTGCTGCAATGCTTATACTGGCAAATAACTGGAACATAAAAGAATTACTGAGCAATTAATCATATTTAATCTCATGGGATATTTTGCAGCTATTTAAAAGAAGAATAAAGAGTGAATGAAGTTCCAGAAGATGAATTGGAGGGTTGGTCTATGAGCTATTATTGAATGAAAAAAAGCAAAATAAGCAAAAGTGGGGTAATATGCTGCCTTTTTGGGTAAAAAAAAAGGGGGGGTAAAAATCTCATGTATGATATATATGAATATATAGGTATTTAGAGAATTAAATGTGGGCTTCCCTGGTGGCTCAGTGGTAAAGATTCTGCCTGCCAATGCAGGAGACACAAGAGATGAGGGTTTGATCCCTGGGTCAGGAAGATACCTTGGGGAAGGGAATGGCAACCCACTGCAGTATTCTTGCCTGGGAAATCCCATGAACAGAGCTGTCTGGTGGGCTATAGTCCATGGGGTTGCCAAGAATCAAACATGACTTAGAGACTAAAACAACAACAATGAGAATTAAATGTCTGCAGAGAAATCTTTGGAAGAATGTGTATTAAGTTATGCTGGGTTTTTCTGTTTGTCTCCCACATCCATTCCCTACCTTCCTCAACCAGCTCTGTGCCCTCGACCCTGACCTTGATGGACTGTGGCTATAGACCAGTATACCCTTCAGCTTCCAATTGGTTTGATAGGGGAAGTACCAGCACAAGACAAGAAAGATGGAGGAATGTGAGGTCAAGGGATGTTCCCCTGGCTTCGTTCCAGCCAGTGGTGGTGGCTGCAGGTAGGTGCCACTCCTTTGAAGATCCCAGTGCCTGGTGGGGGACCTCTTGATGATTCTTTTCTTTGTTTTATAATCTGTATTTTTGGCCCTTCAAGCTTAGAAGCCGATCTGCTCTTGCTTCATCACCTTTTGCTAGTTTTTCCTGACCCAACTCACACTTTTAAAACTGTCTCTTTAATAAAATCTCCTTGAATAGTCTGTATGAATGTGCCATCTGTTCCCTGTAAGGGCCCTGACTCATCTTGTTAAGAGGGGGGTCCCTGGGGGAAGGGATTGCAGAGGCAAGAGATAGTGCTGGCAGGGAGAGGAGAGAGAGATGAGGAAGCCAAGCCAGAAAGAAAAAGAGGAAAAAACCCACACATATGGAGTCGAATCAGTTTATGTAAATTGCGGGTATATGTAGAATGAAGCTAAGTAAAATAACAAAAAAGGATTTAAAAACCACTCCTGCTGTCCTACCTCTACTCTCCAGTGGTGGCGCTATAAGCAGCCTTGCTCCTTTTTGTCCACTACCCCCCAGCTTGGTGGGGCAGTGGTAAAGAATCCACCTGCCAGTGCAAGAGACACAGGTTCAATCCCTGGTTCAGGAAGATCTCCTGGAGGAGGAAATGGCAACCCATTCCAGTAGTCTTGCCTGGAGAACCATGGACAGAGGAGCCTGGCAGGCTACAGTCCAGGGGTCTGCAAAGAGTCTGACAGAACTGAGCAGAGCACACAGCAGCTCTCCACAAGCCCAGTATAGAAAGCCCAGTGGCTCCACTTCAGTGCACCAGCTGAATGTCACAAAAGGGGGAGGCCATGGTGACCCAGGACTGGGAAGGAAGACATGGCCCTTGGCATGGGGACGCTTCTAGGGTGCTCCGGCTACAGTGGGACTGTCTTCCTTATTTCACACACTCAGTGCTTTTCTTCCCATTGGCTTTATTCCTGCTGGTCCTTCTGCCTGGTCCTTCAATGTCCAGTTCATTATCTTTCCTCCCCACCAAAGCTTCCCCAGACCTCCCTGTCCCTATTTTTCCGATGTTAATCACTCCCTCCACCACCCCCTCCCATCGACTTCCTGCAATCTCTTTCCTTTTCCCTGTATCTTCTGGTCGTTTTTTCAATTGTAGGTTAGTTTTTGGTCTGTTTCAGGCACTAAAATGGGAGTGCTTTGAAGGCAGGCACTGGGAGCAGCCTCATGCATGACTCTAGCCCCGAGCCCAGGGCCAGGCACTCAAGTAGTGTTCACTGATTGTGCATTGAATTGAACTGATTTGTAAAGATTTCTCAATGGACTAGATCTCCAAGCTGGACCAGTCCCCTTTACTATGTTATGTATGATGACTCTGAACACAGAGAGGAACAGTAACACACTTGCGGACGCAGAGCCAGCAGTGATAAAGCTGGTCTGGAGCCCTAGTTTGTTGCCTGTTTTTGAGGACACAGATGGCCTCTCAGGGTCTGAACCCTCTCACTGTCAGGGGTTCTGGCTGCAGAGGTGTGCATCTTGAAGTGGCCCTTTCTCTTGCCACACTGAGTACTACATGGCTTCTCATTTAGCTCAGACTCGCTCCTCTGCTCCTGACAATCTCCATTCCAGGAGGGCTTCTGTCACCAATCACCCAGGGAGAGGCAGCCGGGGGTGACTAACTCCTGAGTCCTGACATATTATCCTTTCCAGAAATCTAGAGTGAAGCATGGGAAGTTGAGAGTCCTGTTTTATTTCAAGAGGGAAAGGGGCTACTCACTCTGCATGAATAACCAGAAAAGCAATGCTTTTTCATCTTTTTCAGGCTTCCAGAAAATTTATATTCTTCCCAACCCAAGGCTGGTTACAAATATCTCCCTAAAGAAATGATGGGCCTGGTGATTTATGGCCCAAAGCTGACTGCCATCCAAAAGGATTATTAGACACTCTAGGCCGAAAAATGTAAGTTTGTGTCACATACACAGATACACATTCTTTCTCTCTCTCTCCCTCTCCCTCTCTCTTTCTGTCTTTTTCCCAGTAAAACCTAGACACCAACTCCATTACTAGGCTGAAGACTTGCCAGGGTCCACAATACCACTGTGGCATTAAATTTATCTCACTGTCACTTAGAAAGACTGATGTTACAGGTGTCTGGTCCCTTGAACAAGACCTCCTGGGCTGTATTTTGAAAACCATAAAGAAATGTACAAATATGAGCTATTAAAGTTAAGATGATTGTCTAAGTAATTCAGAAGGGAAATTCTCTTTTCACAATCAAATAATTTAGGGAAAAACATTTTGACTTGAATCCCCCAGATGATTGCTTCAGGTCTCCAACACCCATGGTCTGTATTGACACAGCTTTTGAAATTTGGAAGGGGATTCTGCCATGAACATAAAGTTGGAAATTGCTTTCTCCTGGATGTGTTTGCAGTATCTTTGAATAATCCTTCAGACTGTTCAGACTGGCTTTCTTATGACTAGAGTTCTCAGGTTGGCCAGAGGCAAACTCACTTCTTGTTAAAAAACCCTGCACCTCTTTACCTGAAGGAGAAGTGAGAGTAGGCATGCAATACCTTTAAACACATAGAGTAGTGCCCACCTTTATTTACTGGCTAGAAAAGAGAGTTATCTGCAGGGCAGCGTGACAAAATTGCTTTGTGATTTCTGGTTCTCCAAAGAGGAAGAGGGAACACAATTCCTCCCCAAGAACTCTTTGGTTTGGCAGTTGACACTGTTTGAGTTGTGATAAAGGCTAATATTTATCCAACCTGCTTCCCAAATCTGACCTGCTACTTGGAATCTGCTCAGTAATGACCAATTGGTTATCTCAGAGCCCTGTTTGTTATCACAGCCAAGAACCCAGGCTGGTATCAAATACCAGTATATCATCCATCTGGGACTGGCTTGTTGAGTCATGTGGCAAGGCATAAAGGGAGGTTTCTTTCCAGTTTAATTCATTCCGAGTTTGTAGAAAGATAACGCACAAAATAATGAAATTTAGGAGTTGACTGTGGGTTTAAAAACAAACTGATGGTCCCAAAAATATAATAGATGGAGAATAAGACACCCAGAAAGGATTAATAACTTATATGGGTCACGCAACTGGCTAGTTGCAAAGTCATAGCTAGAGTTGTCTTGGCTAGTGTTACTGTTTATTAACAACTATGTGGCAGGCCCTGGGCACTTTGCATCATAAGTAACAGAAGATCTTTGATAATTGAAGATTAATAGAAGATCCACCTTCAAGTGGTTTAGTGTATAAAGGAAACACATCACTTACAAAATTGCATACAGTCCCAGTAAGACTGGCTTCAAGGTTTGATTCAGCGGCTCAGATGAGTAATTAGAGAGGACCTGGCTTCTCTTTTTTTCTCAGTCCTTCTTCCTTAGCATTGGCTCTCTTCCAAGAAGACTTTTTGCAAGATCACTGACAGCAACTTGTGGGGCTACCGACTCCAAGGTTCAAATTCAATAGATAATAGAAAGCGTGCTTTGCATATAGCTCCCTGGTAAGTCTCCATTGGTCCCCACTGACCTGATTTGGTTTTTGAGCCCGTTGCTGAACCAGTCACTGTGATCAGGGGGATGGAACTTATTGATTTATTTAAGTCAATCAGGGTACTCTTCTGTGAATGGATCCAGAGCCAAATCCATCCACATCCACAGGCTTACTATCCATGTTAATTTGATTTTATTATTTGACTGTCTTCACTAATATGACTAATGTGGGTATTCACAATGTAGTTTCACCTTAATAGGGAACTTTTGCCCAGAAAGAGAAAAGTTTCAGGTGACTTTATTGTTCATTTCAGGAAATTCTTACCTAGTCTTTATAAACAAACAAGCAAAGAAATACAATTTAAATGGACATCGAACTTTGAATTTTCAATATAGCATCAAATGACTGTCTGTTCTCCAAGACTCTTTGAAACTCTGCCTCAAAATACTTGATTGTCTACCAGTCTCAAGCTCTTATACCATGATTCCTGTCTAATCCTAATTAAGCCTCCCCACTTAAAGCTTATCTTAAACTAGACTCCAGAATCGTATAAACATCCCAACTTTGCCCCTGTGATGTTAGTACAACTCTCTCATGGTAGATTCTCCCTTACCTTGATAAAAATATACTCAGTTTTGTCTTATCCACTTTATTTTGATGGTATTTCCAGGGAGTCAGCATTCAGGATTAATTCTACTCAAAACACTTTATTGGGGAATTCAGGGCAGAGTTAAGAAGAGGTGACAAAGGGATGGATGATAGGGACAACTGACAAATGTTTACACAAGCTCCATGAGTGGGGCTTCAGCTTCTGCATCTTACCTAGGTAAATGACTAAGGAAGTGGAACAGAGAGATCAAGCATTTGGTATTGCTCATTTGGCATGTATTGTAGAGAAGGAAATGAATGAGAAGCCAGATGAGCAACAGGGTGAGAGATGACAACATAGACTCAGCTGGGAAGATATGAATGCATGGTCTTCCCCTCATTGCCATTCAAGAAGTTAAGGGCTTTAAGATAAAGTCTGAAGCATTAGGGAGAGTCTGGGTTTATTTCTAGGCAGCAGGAAGTACACCGAGCTTGAAGTCAGAGACCCTGGGTTCCAGCTCTAGTCTCCCTTACTAGCTGTGTGATCCTGGGCAATCACTGCACACTCCCGCTCTGACTCTACGTGTCCCTATTTGCAGAGTGAGAATGGTAAAACACATCCTGTTTTATTTTGGAGATGCAAAGTAGATAATAAACAAGAAAGGGAAATTGAAAATGCAGAAACGTCATACAGATGTTCTCATTCATTATTAATTTTGTTAGCCATCAACAAATTCTTACTTGGTTGCGATTGTAACCAATTTGGCTAAACTCTCCTGGGATTTAGAGTTTAGGCCACTTGGACAGAGAAAAGTTGATTGCCCCGAAGCAAGCCCACAACCTTGTTGCTTCAGTTTTCCCACTTGCAGGGGACAGAATTTCTCTCCTGCTTTGATTCCCGGGTTGGTCAGTGGAAAGAACGCAGTACTTAAGAGTCAGAGAAACAGGGTCTAAAATTTGATATGATATTTACTGGATGTCTAGTTTGGGACAAGTTACTTAGCCTGTTGAAGCCTTAAGTTGCTTATATGTAAAATGTCTATAGAGCAGCCAATTCATCTGCTGTTGCAAGAATTGTATGAGTAGACTCTCAATATAGGTAGTCCAATTTGAATCTGACATTCAGGTCACTTTGTGTGATGTTTGTGTGGCAAAATCACACTTTTGTGTTTGGATGTCTTAGTGTATCGGTGACTCCAGAGAAAGGAAGCGTATGAGGGGGTGCTTCTGTGTCACTGTGAAGCTAATTGATTACAGAGAACTTTTGTAATCCTGGGGATGAGACATCCACTGAGTATTGCAGAGATAATTACTGTGCCTTATAGTTGCTGGTATTCCTGGACAGGACATTTCCCGGTACCCTGGAATTCTCACAGAGTGGCAGAGGTTGGGATAGGTGCTTAGCATGAAATATTCTTACATAGCAAAGCATTCCTCGATGATATATGTTTCTCCCTCCCACACAAAGAACCCTGGTGTAAATGTTCCTTCCCTTCATGGTTGTAGACCTTATTTTCCCTCAACAGACTGCTCAAGGATGCACACAAATTTGTCTGAAATGTTGGCAGCAGCATGGCTCTGTCTGTACAGTTAGCAGAGAGTGTGGTTCCGTCTGTATGGCGAATGGTATGTGTGGGTTATTTAACTAATATGATAGCTTAGGTTTTTGTGGTAGAATAGAATGGAAATTGTATTCAGTATAAAAATTTAAGAATCAGGGATTTCCCTGGTGGTCCAGTGGTTAAGACTTCACTTTCCAATGTAGGGTGTATGAGTTCGATCCCTGGTCAGGCAGCTAAGACCCCATGTGTCTCATGGCCAAAAAAAAATCCAAAACATAAAACATAAGTAATATAATAACATTCAATAAAAACTTTAAAAATTGTCCACATTAAAAAAAAAAAAGTATTGCACTAACATATGTAAAATAGATAGCGAGTGGGGATTTGCTATATGTCTCAGGGAACGCAAACCTGGGCTCCGTGACAAACTGGAGGAGTGGGATGGGGTGGGAGATGGGAGGGATGCTCAAGAGGGAGGGGACATATATATGCCTAAGACTGATCCATGCTGATGTATGGCAGAAACCAACACAATACTGTAATTATCTTTCAATAAAAAATGAATACATTCAAAAAAAGAAATGGCTCCCACCTATTAAAAAAACCAGTTAAGAATCATAGAGAAGAAATTCAGTTTACTGATGGCTCTGTGTTCTTCCCTTTAAGTGGCAGGAAGGAGGACCAGGAACATGGAGCCTTGGGATTCTCTAGTTAACCTGCATCAGCTTAGCATATCTTGTGTATGGTGACAGGAATTTTGATGGTCACTGCTGGTCAAATTTCAGGATGGGAGAGCCCAATGGTCAGTGTAATGATGAAGGGGTAAACACAGCATGGCATTGAAATACGCAGGTTAGGAATGAAGGAAAAAGACTGAGAGATGGAGAAAAGGATAACATATCTCAAGAAAGTTTGCTTTTTGGTTGTTGTATTCTTTCAAATATTTGCCTTGATTCCTTTGAGAAAACCTGTAGTGCAGATCGGCATTAATTCTTAAGGCTTTTAGAGTTTAAAGCTGTAATTGAAGACAATTCCATGTAGGAATTAGCCCGTGTAAGGATATAACACATGGGAGGGTTGTGACTATGAATTCTTAAGAGAGTTTTTACCACTTTACTTTCTACCAGAATGCGCAATGTGCAGTTATCTTTGTGGTCCTCTTTAAGGCAGTAGAAACCAAGTTGATATCTAGCTCACCATTACAATGAGGGTGTAGACATCCGGAAATCCAACTTCATGGGTTCTTATTAGACTCCTTAGAACCCTAGACTTATTTCCTTCATTCACTCACCACAAGGAAGCCAAATAATGTTCACATTCATCAGCCTTTGAAGTGAAACTTGGTTCCAGGGCTCTACCAGTCTTTCTGAGTTTCCAACTTTATTCAATCCCTCGTATGAATATTCCTTTATTTATTGATAGCTCATGTATTGGATGTCCCAACCAGAGAAATTAGACCAAAAAAAAAAGGGGGGGGGATAAAAAGCATCTACATTGAAAAGAAAAAAGCAAAATCGTCTCTATTCTAAACAACAGAAGAAAAATAGACTGGAAAAAAAATTGAACAGAATCTCTGGGAGATGACAAAAGACTTAACATTCATGTTGTTAGCATCCTGGAAGGAGAAGTGTCAACACAGAATCCTACACTTTGCAAAAATATCATCAATCAACGTGATGCAATTGACACTTGAGGTGTGCATTATGGCCTAAGATATATTCTGCGTATGTTCTATGAACCCTTGAAATGAATGTGTTTTATAGAACAATATACACTCCTTTCAAGGGCTCACAGAACATATGTAAAATATATCCTAGGCCATAATACAAACCTCAAAAAACTTGAAACAACAGAAATCCTGTAGAATGTATGCTCTTATCACAATGGACTCAAAGTAGAAGTCAATGACAGAAAGATTAGAGGAAAATCTCCAAATACTTTGAAACTAAGCTACACACTTCTAAATAATCCGTGGGTCAAAGAAGAACTCTCAAGAGAAACTTTGAAAAATACGTTGAACTGAATGCAAATGGAAATGCAACATATCAAAATTTGTGGGACACAGCTAAAACAGTACTGAAATGAAAACTTATATCACTGATGTATAAATTAGAAAAGGGGGAAAGGCTCAGATCAATAATCTAAAGAAAAATAAGCAAAATAAGTCCAAAGCAAGTAGAAGGAAGTAGATAACAAAGACAATCGCAGAAACCAAAGAAATTGAAAGCGGAAAAAAATGATAGAGAAAATCAATGAAATGAAGAGCTAGTTCTTTGGAAGGATGAATAAAATTGAGAAAAATTTTAGCAAAACTGGCAGCAGGTGGGGGAAGGAGAAGATTCAAATAATCAGTATCAGGAATGAAACAGTGTAACATTACAAACCATGAAAATAACAACGTGAAAAGACAAAGCACCACAACTCACTCAGTATGAAACAGACAATTTTAGTAGCCTTACAGCTATTAAGGAAATTGAATTTGAAAGTTAGCAACTAAAAAAGAAAAAAAAATCTCCAGGATCAAATAGTTTCACTGGAGAATTTTACCAAACATTTAAAGAATTAAATCCCAGTTATACACAACCTCCTCCAGAAAATAGAAGAGGAGGAAATGCTTCTCAAATCATTTTATAAAACATTTATAGTGCTGGAGTTCTAGCCAGCATAAGAAAGCAAAATAAAGGGGGAGGGGAATAAAAGGGATATACAAAGAGGGAAATAAAAGGGATACACATATGTGAAGATATTAGTCACTCGTATTTTGCTGGTGAGAATGTAAAACAGTACAGACACACTGACAAACAGTTCGGCAATTTTTTAAAAATCGAATATGCCAAGACTATATATTTCAGCACTCCTGGTACTTTTCTCAAGGAAATGAAGACCTATGTTTACCCAAAAACCTGTAGACAAATGTTCATAGCAGCTTTATTCATAATAGTGCCAAACTGGAAACAACCCAATTATCCTTCAACAGGTGAGTGGTTAAACAAGCTGTTGTACAACCACACCATGGACCATTACCCAAAAGAACAAACTCCTTACATATGCAACAATGTGGATGAATCCTCTGGAGTATCATAGTGAGTGAAAAAGCCAATTCGAAAGGTCATATACAGTGTTTGATTCCATTTATCTAACATTCTTGAAATGACAAAATTGTAGAACTGGAGAACAGATCAATGCTTGGCTGGGATTCTAAAAGGGGTGGTGGCAAGAAGAAAGTGAGTACGCTATCAAAGGGCCACGTGAGGCATCCTTGTAGTGGTGGAAACGTTCTGTATCTTGATCCTATCAAAGTCAATATCCTAGTGATGATACTGCAACCATAGCTTTTCAAGATGTTACCATTGAGGGAAATAGGGTAAAAGGTGCATTAGAAATCTCCCTGTATTATTTCTTACAATTGCCTATGAATCTGCTGCTGCTGCTGCTGCTGCTAAATCACTTCAGTTGTGTCCGACTCTGTGTGACCCCATAGATGGCAGCCCACCAGGCTCCCCCGTCCCTGGGATGGAGTGGGTTGCCATTTCCTTCTCCAGTGCGTGAAAGTGAACAGTGAAAGTGAAGTCGTTCAGTTGTGTCCGACTCTTAGCGACCCCAAGGACTGCAGCCTACCAGGCTCCTCCACCCATGGGGTTGTCCAGGCAAGAGTACTGGAGCGGGTTGCCATTGCCTGCCTATGAATCTACATCCATTTAAAAAGAAAGAAGTTTTGTTTTTTTTTAATTAGATCAATCAGAATCAACCCTAATTGATCAATTGCCTTCATGTGATAAAAGGACTTGCCAGCTGCTGCTTGACAACAAGTACACAGACTGACCTGACAGCGCCAGGTCATTTGTCATTTGTGCAGCCTGTTTGGTAATCATACCTCATGGTTTCCATCATAATTACAGTGGGGCTCACACTATATTTCCTATGCAGGAAATCACCATATTCCCTTAGTAGTTACTCAGGGTCAGACACCTTTGGCTGTGAAGAGTTTGCAGTGGATGGCTGACAATCTGTCAAGAAATCAAGAACTCAGCTTTGGAGGCAGGATGGGGCAGTGGTCCACACTCCTAATATGCCTGCTGTGACTTGGGAAAGTGTGAAGAGCATTCTAATCATAAGTGTGTAGTTTGTTTTCAAGAATGATAGGTCCCAAATAGTGCTTAATTTCTCTCTTTACAGCAAAAAAAAAAAAGAAAGAAAGAAAAAAAAAACATAGCTCAAGGAGGAAACGATGACAACTCATGTACATGTGGTCATTGTCCATCTTCACTTGTCTCCCAAAGCGGAACTTTGGCCAAGAACCCTCAGCACAGAGTTCTCCAGAAGAGAGGTGATGCTTGGTTGACTGCCTGCTAGGTTCGGGGTATGTCGTGGACTTCCTTCCACTGAAGCCTCACATACTACCATGGCATCCTTTTTCCAGAAGGAAAACCTAAGTCTCTAGGAAAGTAAAGCAATTTCCCTGAGGTTACAAGTAGAGTTAATGAGAGTTGAAACTGGATCCTAAGTCACCCTCACGACAAAATTCTATTTGTCACTGTTTTCCCCCATGGTAGCAGATGCTGCTCCAACTTCCCCAAGACACTGGTCTCACAGCTGAGAATAAGAGCAATGTCAGCATTAAACAGAAGCCAGAAGTGCCTTGTATTCTGGAAAGAGTACTAGATTTTGAAACCTAAATCCCAGATTCTCGTACTGCCTTCAGCTCCAAGGCTTTTACGTAAAGCCTTTCACTTCTGTGAACCTGGGTTTCCTTGTTTGTGAAATAGTTATTGCAACAATTAAATTAGATAACAAATGAAAAGTATAGTATAGGGCTTGGCCCCTAGTTCAATTCATGATGGATACTGCAGTTGCTGTTAGGAATTCCTTGAGCTTAGGACAGGGCAGGGCAGACACTCTGGGCCTAGCTAATCATTAACCCCTAGTTTGCAACAAGTACCTCTAGGCCACCTGCTTCTCAGGGATTTGTTCCAGGAACACGCAGTGTAGGAGTCGCCCTGTTTCCTCTTTGAAAGTTTCAGGCTCAGAGCCTAATTTAGCACTCTTAAATCCTGCCAATCCATGTGCTCCAAGGGGAACCTCATTGACTTAAGTGTTATCTTCTCTAGAAGCCTTCCAGAACTGAGATCCATCAGCTGTTTGCTTCTCTCTCTCTCAAACCACACTTGTATGGCATTCATTATGTGTCTGTCCCCCTATAAGAATGCCAACCCCCGGGAAGCAGTTGTTGGCTTCAATAATGTGGCCTCAGGACCAAGCACAGGGCCTAGGAAAGGGAAGGCAGGTGATGCATGTTTAAAAAGAAGCAGACAAATGACAAGCCCAGGTATGATCTCCTGTAAATTGGCGCCGGCTTTTTGCCTTATAGTGATCAATGGCAGTCCTCACTGCCCTGGGGTGTTTAATGTCAGGGGGAGAATGGGGATGTGTTGGCCTTAACTGCAGCACTTTGTGTTGGGCAAACAGGAACTTCTCCAGCAGAGCCGATGTTATCACACCTGTCAATTTTCATATTGACCAGTAAGTATATATAAAGAGGGCGTCCCAGGTGGTACAGTGGTAAAGAATCTGCCTGTCAATGCAGGAGACCTAGGAAATGTGAGTTTGATCCCTGGGTCAGAAGATCCCCTGGAGGAGGAAATGGCAACCCATTCCTGTATTCTTGCCTGGGAAATTCCACAGACAGAGGAGCCTGGTGGACTACAGTCCATGGGGTCGCAAAGAGTCGGACATGACTGAGCTACTGAGCACACACACATGTAAAAAGAACCTTCATGTGAGAGATTCAAAGCACTCTGACCCCTGGGCTCACCTCTGTAACAGTCTCATGTGTTCTTAGCATACAAAGCATCTCCTGCTTTGACAAGCGGATTCTTTACTGCTAGCACCACAACTTTCTAGCCAAATTTTTAAAAAATGGTTTTAAAATTTAATTAAAAAATCAGATCAGTTAGCATACCAAGATCACACAATAAAAGGGCAAGAGGCAAGATAGTAAAGGGAGAGAAGTGAGACATGAAGTCAAGGAGGGGGGTAGAATGTGTAAGACCTACAAGCCATTTGAGCATTTTGGTCAGAAGAGAGAACTGATCAGATTTGGGTTTTAAGAAGACTCTTCTGATGACTGTACTGAAGTTGGCTATAGGCTGACAAGTGAAGAAGCAAGGAGGACCCGTTGTCAGTGAGGGTTGGAAATGATCTGTGTAAGGAATATAGAACCGTATCGAGAATGGAGCCTGGCAGGTAATGGAGTATCAGTAAACGTTAGTGTTATTATTCTAGTGTTAACAAGGGACCACTAGCTGGTACACGTGGCCCAGGTGATGGGGACACTTAACCACTGTTTCACCTTGGCCTTGGAAACCTGATGAGCTCTTTAGAAGAACAGTCTCCTTTGCCAGTGGGGCAAAATAGTAAAAGAAATCCATGATGTCTGCAGTTAAGGCATGTCTATACTAGAATCCTGGCACTAAAGCTTTCTCTATGACCTTGGGAACATTCCTTCACATCTTCTTGAGCTACAGTCTCCTCTCTGGAAAACTTAATAATAACAGTCCCCTCCATATAGGGTTATTGTGAGCACTTATTATAATGACACATGTAAAGTGTCTGGCAATAGTGTGCACTCAAAATGCTAGTTCTAGTCACCGTTCATCACGCTCATTCATGCTGGAGTTATTTATAGTCTATATTTCTCTAAGTGGTGCTTATTTCTTTTAAGTATTTTCTGATTCAGAGTCCTTCTGAAATCAAAAGCCTTTAATGTTTCCTAAACTTTCATGTTTAATAAAATAGTCTCTTTAATTTTAAAAGGATGAAGGGTGTAGGCATGTACTAATCACTCCTGGCCAAATGCCCGTGGGAAGCTTGTGTGTTCAGATTTTAAGGCTGAGCCAGCACCCAACTGAGTGCTGGGCACATATTAGGTGCTCAGTAAATGTTTGCTGAATGAATGTGTCAGGCTATAATCAAGGACCCACTACTCACGTAACTGATGGCATCGTCCCCTAATGATAGGCAAAAGGGGAGCTAAGGGCTAATTAAAATAATGATGCTTCGTGCCTATAGAAGCTGTCAATATATTCATTAGGTTGGTTCTTACAGTTTTTAAAAAATTGGTCTTTTAAAATGTGTTTCTATGTTACACAATTTTAGACCCTCAACATGAGAGCACTGAATTTGGAGTCCAAAACTCTGAACTGCTATTTAGTCTTCTCTCTTAACTCCCCTGGTGGCTCAGATGGTAAAGAATCTTCCTGCAATGCGGGATACCTGGCTTTGATCTCTGGATCAGGAAGATCCCCTGGAAAAGGGAATGGCAACCCACTCCAGAATTCTTGCCTGGAGAATTCCATGGACCTAGGAGCCTGGTGGGCTACAGTCCATGGGGTTGCAAAGAGTTGGACACAGTTGAGCAATTAACACTTCACTTTCATTTGGTGCCTTCTGCCTGGCCTTAACATGTGACCTATAGTGTCTGGAAAAATCGTAATTAAAATATAAATGATCTTACATAATAGTGAAGCTGAGAATATCCCAGAAACAAATGGTCTGTGAAAGTCCTTTATGGATCCAAGCCCAGGTGTAGTGCATGGGAGAGGGGGACCGTTGAAGCATAAACTACTCTTTCCTTTTTCACAATATAACACTCAGGTGAAGCTATGTGGGCCATATGTAACTGTGGGTAATATTTATTTATTATAAATAATTTTCTTCATTTGACCGTTTCATATTATGAAAGCAACACATGCTTATCGCAGGACCAATGCCCCAAAGCTCTCTTTGCCCACACTAATCTCTCTCTTCCTTTCAAGATAGCCAAGGTCAACAAACCAATGTCAGTGCTTCCATCATTTTCTCTTTTCTCATTCAGACACAATCAACTATAAAGACGCATGCATAGGGCTCTATTTTTTTTCTCTGAAATGGAACCATACTATGCTGGTTAGTGTATATATATATGAATATATATGCACATATACAGATAAGAAGTTTATTTCATCAGTAAACAAATGTGGGATCACACTATACACACTTACCTGTATCTGGCTTTTCTCACTCAACGTGGCCGCTAGAAAAATCCCTTCCTAACTCAACTGCTATAGTTTGAATTTATTCTTTTCAATGACTGTTAGTTCACTTAACAGGCTAAGAGAAATCATGATTTACTCAACCATTTCGCTTTGATGAGCATTCTTTCAGTTTCTAGTCTCAAGGCAAGTTACTTCATTTCTTCATGTCTTTTTTTTGTTGTTGTTACCTAATCAAGCTTAAAATGTTTTGAACAGCAAAAGAAACCATCAATGAAATGAAAAGACAGCCTATGGAATGGTGGAAAAAATATCTGCAAATGATGCAACCAGTAGCGGGTTAATATCCAAAATATACACACAACTCATACAACTCAATGCCAAAAAAGCAAGCAACCTAATCAAAAAATGGGTAGAAGACCAACAGGCACATGAAAAGATGCTCTACGTTGCTAATTATTAGAGATAAGCGAATCAAAAACACAATGAGGTATTACTTCACACTGTCAGACTGGCTATCATCAAAAAGCCTACAAATAATAAATATTATCTGTAGGATGTAGAGAAAAGAGAACCTTCATATGCTGTTGGTGGGAATGTAAATTGGTGCAGCCACTATGGAGAACAGTATTGAAGTTCCTTAAAAAAAGTAAAAATGGGTGGGAGGGGGGTTCAGGATTGGGAACACATGTAAACCCAAGGCTCATTCATGTCAATGTATGGCAAAAACCACTACAATATTGTAAAGTAATTAGCCCCCAACTAAAATAAATAAATTTATTTAAAAAAAAAGTAAACATTTGAAATACCCTGTGTGTGTGTCTGTGTTAGTCACTCAGCCATGTCCGACTCTTTGCAACCCCATGGACTACAGACCACCAGGCTCCTCTGTCCATGTGAATTCTCTAGGCAAGAATACTGAAGTGGGTAGCCATTCCTTTTTCCAGGGAGTCTTCCTGATCTAGGGATCAAACTTGGGTCTCCTGCACTGTAGCCAGATTCTTTTCCATCTGAGCCACCAGGGAAGCCCATGATTTACCAGTTCCAGTCCTGTGTAAATCTGCAGAAAACAAAACTCTAATTCAAAAGGATGCATGTATTGTAATGTTCATAGCAGCAGTATTTATTATAATAGACAAGACATGGAAGCAACCCAAGTGCTTTTTTTTTGTTTTTACATTCAAAGACCTTGATATTTTGGCTCTTTTAGAGTTCTCATACCCAATTACAGGCTTCCCTTTTCTTAGGTTTTCCCTATCCTTTTAATGGAATACCACCAAAGTCTTTCTCTGTGGTTATTTTAATCGCCCCTTTTTCCTGTTATCTTGGCTTCTCCCTGGGGCATGGCATATCTTCAGCTCATGCATTTCTATTTGTCCTTATTGAGTAAAGTTTGTCGGGGGAAGAAAAGGCTGCCTGGGCAAGGCCGCGGCCAGAAGGGCAGCCCACCTTCCCAGTTGGAAGGAACATCTAAGGGCGGAGTCTCCAGTCCAGAGGGACATGCTAGTCCAGGAGGGAAGTTCGAGTCAGCATGAGGGGAAAGAGGGCCAGGCAGGCCAGGTGTGATGCTCCATTCAGCAGAGGGTCACAAGCCCTTGGAATAGGCAATTACAGTAACAGCTGAAAGGTTCTTAATCACCAACATGTGGCAAACAGGACCACTTCACCACTGGGGCTCCCTGGAACAAGTCTTTACCACTGGCATGAGCCAGGTAAAGTAGAAAAACCCAGACACATAGATTTCATGGCAACAGTGAAATAGCATGCTTGTCAGAGAGACTGAGATAGACACCCAGTCGTGTAGGCCAGACTAATGCACAAGGGAGAGGGTACAGGGCTGGTAGGCAGTGGACCGGTATGTGACCTTCCCTAGGATTCCCTGGGGCTGGAACCAAGGCCCTTGGTGTTCTGGGCTGGCCTCAGAGACAGAGGGCAGAGGTCACTGTAGTTGGGTGGGTCTGGAGAAAGAGGAAATAGTGCCATTGTCTTAACCAAACAATCCACACGGCTGTCTGTCGCCAGGCGGCACCTTCCAGACAGGTAAACAAATAATGATATCCAGTGTGACTCTTGCTGTAATAGATGTAAGTATAGGGATTGTGGGAGCACAGTGCAGAGTTTACTATTCGAGGCCCTCCGCAAATGTTTGTGAACTGACTATTGAATGAAGCCTCTGTGCTTTCGAAAGAAACAGGAGAGAGCCTCTGCTTTTCCCTAAAGAAGGCAGGAAGTTTTCTGGAAGAGCTAGGGTTAAGTAGGTCTTAGGGTAAAGAAGAAGGAAAGAGAATTTTGTGCAGAGGGAGCTGTGCACCTGAGTGAGGAGACAAGACTGAGATAAGACTGAGTACATGTGTTAGGAAAAAGCCAGAAGTTTGATGTGGCTGAATCACAGCATGGATGTGACTGAGAGGAAGTAGGAGATAGTTAAAGAACCAGGTAGGGCCCTGCTGTAAAAGGCCTTAACTGACAAACCAAGGAATGTAAATTTAAGAGCAAAGGAAATCACTGTCACCAAGAAGACAGTGAGAAAGTCAATGATGTGGTCAAACACATCAAGAATGTGTTTCTGAGAGGCTAAGTATGAGTCAGATGGAGACACATCAAATTATTTTTGTGCTCTGTTGTGGTACAATGTTTTTTATCTTTATGGCTATTTGAATGACTCCTAACACTTTAGCATTTCCTGTCATGTCATCCTCAAATACTGCCAAAATAGTAAGGTGGTCACGACTTGGTGTAAGAAGGCCTACCAATGAGGCCATTAGAAACTAAGAAAGTTCTGAGCATCAGAAAGATTCAGAACACAAAATCAGGAGAGAAGGAATACCACTACTGGGAGCCCCTGAAATATTTAGCATTTCTATCGGTTATTCATAACCTATGGCAAATGAGTTTTGTGAGGGTCAGATTTGACAGGGTGCCTGGAGAATGCTAAGGATACTAGCTAAGGGAGTCAATAAGCTTGACTTATCCTACTCCCCTGGTAGCTCAGATGGTAAAGAATCTGCCTGCAATGTGGAAGAGCTGGGTTGGATACCTGGGTCAGGAAGATCCCCTGGAGAAGGGAATGGCTACCCACTCCAGTATTCTTGCCTGGAGAATTCCATGGACAGAGGAGCCTGGTGGGCTACAGTCCATGGAGTCACAAAGAGTTGACACAACTGAGTGACTAACACTTTCACGTTCATCCTGCTTTAAATAACCCCAGAGCCACATGGTACTTGGGCCTCATGCACTGAGAGACAAATCCTGCAAAGTGAATTGAATCTGGAAGTTTCTGGAAAATATGTGAAGTTCCCCCCTTATCTTTCTGTCACAAGAGTTGGGACCTGGAATGCCATAACAGGATGAGTAGGTCATGAGGAGTCCAGTGCCACACCTGGAGCTGGTGGTCCATGAGATGATATTTTGGCTACTAATTAGAGCTCACTTCTGCAGGCTTCCCTGGTGGTTCAGCTGGTAAAGAATCTGCCTGCAATGCGTGAGACCTGGGTTTGATCCTTGGGTTGGGAAGATCCCTTGGAGAAGGGAAAGGCTACCCACTCCAGAATTCTGGCCTGGAGATTCCATGGACTATGTCCACAGGGTTGCAAAGAGTCGGACATGACTGAGCGACTTTCACTTTCACTTTTCTGCATATCAGGTAATATGGCTACTTAATGGAGAAAGAATTCCTCGGTCTTTACATGCTGGCTCATAGCGCTTTCATCCCCTCTTTCTGTTTTGTTTAATTGTTTACTTGTATCTGCTTTTGAAAGTAGTACATTCTCACTATTTAAAAAGAGCACAACAAAATAGAAAACAATAAAAGTAGAAAGAACAAGAACTTTTTTTTTTACCTTCAAACCAGAGATGACCATTGTTGACATTCTGTAGCATTTTCTTCTTGCACTTTTCTTACACAATTTTCCTGTAGTTGAGCTTATAAAACTCCCACATGCAATAAAAGGACCCTTAGGAAAAGCTTGATGTAAGCATAAAAAAATATGGGCTTCCCTTGTGGCTCAGTTGGTAAAGAATCCGCCTGCAATGTGGGAGACCTGGGTTCAATTCCTGGGTTGGGAAGATTCCCTGGAGAAGGGAAAGACTACCCATACCACTATTCTGGCCTAGAGAATTCCATGGACTGTATAGTCCATGGGGTAGCAAAGACTCGGAAATGACTGAGCGACTTTCACTTTCAAGCATAAAATATAATAATAGTTTAGCCTTTAAAAATTATGAAAACATAAGAATCAGGATAACAGTTGAGTCTAATCTAATAAAAATTGACAGAAATAATTACATTTGTTTTCCCTTTTGTGGGGGGCGGGGGGTGCGGCTTCCCTGGTAGCTCAGTTGGTAAAGAATCTGCCTGCAATGTGGGAGACTTGGGTTTGATTCTTGGGTTGGGAAGATCCCCTGGAGAAGGGAAAGGCTGCTCACTCCAGTATTCTGGCCTGGAGAATGCCATGGACTGTATAGTCTACGGGGTCAGAAAGAGTCGGACACTACTGAGTGACTTTCACTTCACTTCTTCACTGGCAGAAGTGAAGATTTATTTAGCATTCATTGCCTTAGTCCTGGAAATAAAACCCTGGGAAGTAGGCATTGCTGTTGTCACTTTGCAGGTGAGGCTCAGTGAAATTAAGTGACTTACAGAGATCAGACAGCTAATAAGGGGCTGGCCTGAATTCAACCCCAGACGCTAAAGCCTGTGCATTTCCCCTTACCACTCCTGCCATTCTTTGTACGTAATGTGGCTGCTTTTCACTTCTAGAGTTAAAAAAAAATACTCTTAGGGGAGCCCTTAAAATTATCAAGTTCCATTAAGTGTTATTCTGAAACTCTAATATATTTTAATGTTAATGTTATTCCCTCAGTTGTGTCTGACCCCATAGGTGGCCAGGCTCCTCTGTCCATGGGATTTCCCAGGCCAGAATACTGGAGTGGGTTGCCATTCCCTTCTCCAGGGGATCTTCCCAACCCAGAGATCAAATCCAGGTCTCCTGTATTGCAGGCAGATTCTTTACTGTCTGAGCCACCAGGCAAGCCCAATATATTTTAATAGTGGATGTGAACTTATATGCAGAGTACATCATGAGAAACACTGGGCTGGAAGAAACACAAGCTGGAATCAAGATTGCCGGGAGAAATATCAATCACCTCAGATATGCAGATGACACCACCCTTATGGCAGAAAGTGAAGAAGGACTAAAGAGCCTCTTGATGAAAGTGAAAGAGGAGAGTGAAAAAGTTGGCTTAAAGCTCAACGTTCAGAAAACTAAGATCATGGCATCTGGTCCCATCACTTCATGGGAAATAGATGGGGAAACAGTGGAAACAGTGTCAGACTTTATTTTTCTAGGCTCCATAATCACTGCTGATGGTGATTGCAGCCATGAAATTAAAAGACGCTTACTCCTTGGAAGGAAGGTTATGGCCAACCTAGATAGCATATTTAAAAGCAGAGACATTACTTTGCCAACAAAAGTCCGTCTAGTCAAGGCTATGGTTTTTCCAGTGGTCAGGTATGGATGTGAGAGTTGGACTATAAAGAAAGCTGAGCACCGCAGAATTGATGCTTTTGAACTGTGGTGTTGGAGAAGACTCTTGAGAGTCCCTTGGACTGCAAGGAGATCCAATCAATCCATCCTGAAGGAGATCAATCCTGGGTGTTCATTGGAAGGACTGATGTTGAAGCTGAAACTCCAATACTTTGGCCACCTCATGCAAAGAGTTGACTCATTGGAAAAGACCCTAATGCTGGGAAGGATTGGGGGCAGGAGGAGAAGGGGATGACAGAGGATGAGATGGTTGGATGGATCACTGACTCGATGGAAAATGGGTTTGGGTAGACTCTGGGAGTTGGTAATGGACAGAGAGGCCTGGCGTGCTGCAATTCATGAGGTCGCAAAGAGTTGGACACGACTGAGCAACTGAACTGAACTGAATTATATTTGTGGCTGTCCCTCAGCTTTTTAAAATAGGCTTTATTTTTTTAGAGCAGTTTTAGATTCACAATAAAACTGAGCAAAAGGTACAGAGATTTCCCATGACCTTCCCACGACCTCCTGCCCTCAACATGCATAACCTCCCCCATTATCAACATCCCCATCAGAGTGGCACACTTGTTACAGATGGTGGACCTGCACTGACATAGTTATCATACAAAGTTCAGAATATACATTAATGTTCAGTCTCAGTGTTGTAACGTTTTATGGTTTTCGACAAATGTATAAAGATATGTAGTCATCATTATACAGAGTAGTTTCACTCCCCTAGAAATATCCTGTGCTCCGCCTAGTCATCCCTCCCTCCACATCATCTTTCAACTAGCCTTTCTCTGGGACATTCTCCTGATTCCCAATGTAGTTATCAAAAATCCAATTTTCAGAGAACCTGGCAGTTAGATCACAGTGTATTCTTGGCCTCATCAGTTGGATACATCCAAACAGGACTTCAAATTGGAAGTGAGCATTCCGAAGCAATAGAATCTTCCTAGGCATCTCATGTACTCATTTGAAAGGTGACAGAGGTCCAAAATTTTTAGGGGAGCCAGTTCTTGCTTCATTGAGTCCCTGAGGCGGGGCTGGCACCAGGAATGCTGAGAGTGGATGCTGTGCTAAAGCTAAGTTCTTGGCATCTTGTATTTGGCATTGGTTGTGGTGACAGTAATAATCCTCTTCTCATCAGCCTTTCTATGGAGTGCATGTGTGTGTGTGACAATTTTTTGAGATATATTCACATATCATACAATTCACTCATTTAAAGTTTTAGAGCACTTTTATTAGCCCTCCAAGGAACTTCATATCTCTTAGCTGTCACTTTCCAACTTCCCACCCTCCCCATCCCCCCACCCCCCCAGCCCGAAACAACTATGAATCAACTTTCTATTTGTGTATTCTGGACATTTCATATAAATGGAATCATACAATATGTGGTCCTTTGTGACTGGCTTCTCTCACTTGGCATGAAGTTTCCAAGGTTCGTTGATGTCGTAGCCAGGATCTGTACTTCATTTCTTTTTGCTGCCAAACAATAATCCATTGTATTGTGGTTTTGAACACTGTTCCTGGAAGCACAGCCACAAATTTGTTTCTTGAGATTTTCTAAGAATTTTGATATCCTTTTAAATGTCTTTTAAGAAATCTGTTTTCTGCTTAAATTAGCCAGAGTGGATTCTGTTGTTTGCAACTAAGAATCCTCACTGACACATTTGGGGTCAATTAAGATTGTGATTTTAAAAATTTACTTAGACCAAGTCAACCGTAAGCTGGGTAGTCTCGAAGGGCCATTCACTCTCTGGAGTTCTATGAGTCTATAAACTTGAGACCACGTGAAATGACCGCTGGCCTCTGACAGTAGGCTTTCTTATGACTGAATTTGATTAGGGACGAGAACATCTCCTTCTTTTGGACCAACTCCTTGCTGCCCACCCGCTTCTCTAGGGGATCCCAGTCTCCACTCATCTCCATACTGAGCTCCTCCATCTTTAGCTGGGGCTCTCTTACAAGCCCCAGCCTCACATCTCCAGTCCCTCAGTTTCTCTTGCCTTACTTTAAATCCCATTAGTGAAGGCAGAACTGTTCACCTTTCCCTCCTTCAGGTCTCCTTTCTGACCTTCTTCATTTTCTTTGGTAGTGCCAGCATTCTCTCGGCCAAGAATTGAAATCTCACCACCAACTTTGCCTCTTCCTTCTTCTCTAGTAATTTGCTCTTTATGTCTCCAGATGACCAAGTCCTGCCTTTTTTTCCATATGATAGGTTCCTGATACTCTTTCCTTTTGGTTTCCACTTAAGCCACTATTATATCCAGGCTCCTACTAGCTCACCCTGAATGTCATAAAGAACTTTCAAATGGAACTCTGCATTTGGTTCTCCCCTTCTAATGCAGTGAGTAGGCTCCAAACTTCAGGTCACATGCCCCTATCAGTAAAAATTTTGCTTTTTATGTTAATTTTTACACATAAATATAATATTTTTAAAATATATTTGCCTTTAAAACCTATACACAAAAGTCATGTCTAAAAGTAAATTTTTCAAAGGATGAGAATTAGAAAATAGCAAGGAGATGTTATAAAAATTTTCTTCCCATGCCACAGTGGATTATCTTGCCCATCAGTTGCCGATACCATTGCTGTCCTTGGTTCTCTGTGCTGGTATCAGAGTTAATCTTCACAAGGCAGATCTGTCTAGGTTGATTCCCTGCTCAAACCTTTCGAGCCTCCTAGGTGAAATGAACTTCTGATCATCTATCATCCTTCTTTCCCATGTATCCCCTTCTTTGGTTTTATCTCTAGACAACTCTACTCAGGCTGGTTGGCTGGTTTTCGTGCACAAGCCCAAGACAGTGCAGTCTCCAGGATCTCCTTCTTGCTCCTGCTAACCCACCTCAGAAAACATTCATCAGAACACACAGCCCCTATAGCGTTGAGCCAAATGTATAGTGAGCTTTAATAAAAATATCTTAGATCTGTTGACCGAAACTTCAGTAATCAAATGACTTTAACACGTATTTTATATTTACCAGCTTCCCTGGTGGCTCAGTTGTAAAGAAGCCACCTGCCAAGGTAGGAGCCGCAGGAGATATGGGTTTGATCCCTGGGTCAGGAAGATCCCCTGGATAAGGAAGTGGCAACCCACTCCAGTATTCTTCCCTGGGAAATCCCATGGACAGAGGAGCCTGGTGGGCTATAGTCCATAGATCCACAAAAGGGCCAGACACAACTTACAACAACAACTACACAACAACAGTGCATTTATAATTCTTATCATCAGCCCCCGTTTCCCAAGGGAAAACTCAGTTTCACAAAAGTTGAGGGACTTGTCCAAATTCACAAAGCTGCAGAAGCCTAGTTTGAGCTGGTACCCAGATTTGGCTTGTGCTTCTCTCACCATCCACTGTTTCTGGTAGAATGAGAAACAAACATGAGTATTAAATTTAGTTCAACCCCTGGGGCCTCTCTTCAACCAGGCACTAGTCACCAGCCAGAACCCCTTTTCCCCTCAAATTCAAGAATCCAAAGTGGGGATAAGACATTCACACTATCCACTTCACAAGGCTGCTGGCAGTATTAATGAGCTAATGTTTGCAAAATACTTTGAGCTTCAAGAAAAGCCAGGCGCCAAAGAACTACAAAGGACTATTAAGACGGTAGACTTTAAATCCCCTTAACAAGCTCCCTCCCCTCAGAGCTAATCTGGTGTGGATCCTCCTTTGCTTCCTAAAGCCCTGGATCATTGCTCACCTCTGTACCTTGAGGGTGAGAGTGATGTCTTTTCTGCTTCCTCCATTTCCAGGACTTTCATCGCTTATAAATTGTTGAGCCACATTAATGCCATTTTAATATGGCATGTGGAATCCTTCCAATGTGTAGAATCTTATCATGATGAGGGTCCTTCAAGAGGATGTAGCCCATGCTTAGACTGGAACAAAAGACTCAAGGAGAAATAGGTGCATGACCAAAGATCATGGCAAGATCAGAGGCACACAGGCCATGAGCTTCGAGTTTATACACCACTGACGCACTAAGGAGCAAGACTGGAGAGCCTTACACCAGTTATCTCTCACTCCTCCCCCAAGACCAAGTCCATCAGGGGCAGCTGGGATTGAGTTTAGGCTGGCAGGGTCCCCGACACGTTCAGCCAGCCCCAGCCCAAGTCTAGATCCCCAGATGAGGAAGAGCAGCGTGGTAGAGGGAAAGAATACAGACTGGATCTCACACACCCCTGAATTTCTTCTCCAGCTCCCTCTTCACTGTGGGATCTTGGACTGGAATTGGTCAGCGGGCCCTAGTTTTCTGACCTCTGACCTGGAGCACAAGTCTGAACATGTCACTCTCAAGCTCACTGCCTTTAAACTGTCCTGTGGGGATCAGAGCTTTGGCGATATAGATGCTCTCTGCCTCATCTCTTGCCTCTGGCATTTCTGCCAGTCCCTGGTGATTCCTTGAACACCCATATTTGCATGTTTTCCTCATCCCTGCGTTTTGTCATTCACAGTTCATTCTTTTCTCCAGAGCAAACTTCCTCATCTTATTGACTTGGAGAACTCCTTTGTTCAACCCAAAGTTTGGAAAGTTCCCTTCTTCTTTAATCTTTCTTGAGACTCCTTCACCTACAAGTTAATTCTACTACTTGTGTTTCATGCCTACCAGCGCCAAGGATCCAGGCAGAATCCAGGGAAGCAGGGATGGGTGGGATCCGTGGTCCTCCCAAAGCAGATGGGTAACTAACTAGGTGACTGGAACAGTGTTGTGACAGAGGAGAGGACAGAATGCCGGGAACAAAGAGGGGCTGGGCATAAGGTGGATGAGTGTCAAGGAAAGAGGTGGAAGCTAAGCTGGCATCTGAAAGGCACACATGATTTAGCCAGCAGGAGGATGGAGGATGAGAAGTAGAGAGATTCACACAAAGCCAGCAGCACATGCGTAGATGAAGGATTCTCTAGAGGGATTTAAGTCTGCATGGCTCGCCCAGTGGGACAGCAATTCATCCTTATTCACTATTGAAGAGCCAGCACAACTTAGGCCAGGGATCAACAAACTATAGCCCAAGACCTGATTTGCATGGTTTATGAGGTAGAGATGGTTTTACATTTTTTAAATGGTTGAAAAGAAATCAACGAGATATTTCATAACTCATAAACATTCTATAAAATTCAAATTTCAGTGTCGACAAAGACAGTGTTATTGGAACACAGCCATGGACTGTCTATGGCTGCTTTTTGCTATGACAGCAGAGCTGAGAAGTTGCGACAGAGACCAGATGGCCCATGAAGGGAAAATATTTACTATGTAGCCCTTCACAGAAAAAGTGTGTGGACTCCTGGCTTAGGCTGTGAAATCAGACTGCCAAGGATCTAGGCCGGATCCCTCTTCCTACTGCTTATGTGACACTGGGAAAAATTCCTGACCTCTTTGTGCCTCTGTTTCCTCATCTGAGGATTAAAACTATGGCTGTGTTTTAAAAAAACTGAGTTAACATGTTAGTAAGCAAAGTATTTAGAACAGTGCCTGGCATGTAGTAAGCACTTGATAAATGTTAATTATCATCACCACTGTGGCTCAAGAACCCAGCAGTGGACTTGGCACACACTATTATCCCTCAAAGGATATCTGTTGAAAGGGAGAATGAGTGAGGAAGTGGATGGAGGTGTATTGTGCCTCACCTGACCCCATGCAGCCTTTCAGAAAGGCACGGAAGGAAACCCTGGCCTCCAAATGCCTTATTCCACTTGCCTTTTCTCTTGCCAGCACCCCCGAGCATCTGCTAGCAATCTGGGTCTTGTGGCATTTTCCTCCTTGTGCTGTTAATTTTTAAATGGATTTTCGGGCTGTGGATGATGGAGGGAAAATCAGAGGGCGTGGGGAGGGAACCCCTACAGTATGGACAGTGGGAAGCCATAATTGTGGGGTGTGTGCCTAAGAGATCGTGTTTCCAGAGAGTAGGGGGGCCCCTAACATAAACAATCTCTACAAGAAAAAGAAAAGACACAACTATTTCTCGGAGTCCCCTTGTGAGTCCCATGGAGAATTGTTCCTCCTCAGCATTTGGAAACCAGCCCCAGGACCATAGAACAGAAGGGCAAAGTCGCTCAATTGGAAGCCGAATGTTTTTGTTGCCGCAAGGCTCTCTTGTGGTTTGGAATAAGGCTCCTGTCCTCAGTGAGGCATCTGTCCTTTAAAAACTAGCTCAGAATGCTCTGAACACCTCCAGTGGAGCTCTGAACTCATCCCTCAGGGAACATTTGATCTTTCAATTGACTGGAGCGCCAGTGAATCTGAGCCCAGCCTTCTGGGTTATGACAGACCCTGCTTTTACTATTTTCCACATTCACCCTAAGAGTACTTTGGGAACCCAGCAAAGGATGGAGTGTGTGGATTCTTGTCTGCCTTTTCTATCTATTCACAAAATTTACTAGCATGGACCAGAAGAGCTAATGCCACCAAGTGTGTGTTAAAGAATCCATTTCAATGTAGTGAATTCCACACAGGCTGAGCCCTGTCGAAGGAGAAACACCACAGCCTATGGGCCAATGGCTGATCACACTGTGTTTACTTCCACTTCGCTTGTTTTCGGCCACACAGCCTATCCTGAGATGGGAAAGGATGCAGCGTGTGACTCTTACTCACTCACCTCCTGGTTCATGGAGAACTGGAATCTCGCTTCAATAGTAATTACTATGATTACAGGTCCCTGTGGAACTCGTAGGGTGAGCTCCAAACACAATTCCTCAAGCTTGTCAAATCACTGCGTCGATTTGCTTATGAAAGGTAGTTCTAATCAAAAGGAGTAATTACAATATTAAGTGCCAAGCCTTGGTGTGCAAACTCTTGAGTCATAAGATATTAAGCTTAATTTAACTCCACTGAAGGAGACATGTAACATCATGTACTCAGCCTTCTGAATGGAGATGAGCCCAAAACTTCACTCCAGGAAAGTGGACACATTACTTGATCTATTAGCCACTCAACTATCGCATACTATACAAGCCAGAGCACCTGTCTTAGGGAGCTATTTACTCTCAGAAGTCCTAATGATTTATGGGTTACTGAGTAAGACCCTTCACGCACTGACTTACAAAGCTTTTAGTATTTTGGGGCTGTAACTACACTTTAACTTGGCCCAGTACCCCAAACCATCTATCTACTCATTCATTCATTCATTCAATATATGTTGAGATACTAGGTCCTATGCTGGGCACGGTGGATGCTGAGATGAATAAAACATGCTCTGAGTCTTCAAGAAACTGACTGTTCGTTTGGGAAGATAGGCTCATAAACAGGTGATTAACCCATAGTGCGAAAATGCTATAATTAAAAAAAAAAAAAAGTGTTCAGGAAGAATAGGAAAAGGGATGCCTCCACCTAACTTGACGAAGTCAGATAAGGCTCCGAGAGGAGGTTCCACCCCAGCTGATTCTGTAAGGGTGTGAGTGGGTGTGAGAGACTGTCCAGAGTCCCAAGAAGAGGGACCGGCACAGCTGAGGAATGACAGTGAAATAATGCTACGTATCTCAGGAAGCTATACATAGTTCACCGTGATTTTTAAGCATAGTGTGTACACATACACGTGCATGTCCACAAATGCTTGGACAGAGGCTGTGAAGAGGCCCAGGAGAGGGAAGCAGGAGCTAGTAATTGGATGCCTGTCCCATGAGGACCATCCAAGTTCTTCTCCCCAGAAAGAGGGTCAGGATCTAAGTGCTGTTACTATTTTGAGGAGTCTACTCACAAATATGGTGGCAGTCAAAAAAGACTCCACAAACCAAACCCTGACGCACGTCACACAGATGGACACTATCACCTTGCCCCACGGAACACACAGGTGCTCCTGCTGTGTGGGGACAGCGCCCTCTTACACACGTAGACAATGACCCGGGTACCCTCAAGAGCATGCCCTCATCTCACAACCAAGTCTTATCTGGGGTTCTTTAGCAGCAGGGAAGTCTTCCCATAAAATAAGTGGAGTGATCAGTCAGACTGATCATTCTGAGAGACTGCCTGGTGGATGAATGGGCCATGCTGCTTATAATCACCTGTTTTCATTAATGATGGAATCATCCTTCAGTTTGGCTAAGGCACTAGAAACAAGGACAGCACGCATTTGAACCCATTTAGTTCAGGACTTCTGTTTGTTTGTTTTTTTTAAAGGATATGAAACCAAAGACTTCAGGAGAAGGAGAAAAAAAGAGACATTACATGCTCTGGATGTTCCATGTTTTTAATATTTTTTAAGCTAATTTTAAGAGTATCACTTAGGGTGGAGAAACCCTTTACCATTCCATTAAAAAAATGAAGACACAAAGGCTCAGAGAGAGTAAAGTATTAGCCATGGCCACCCAGAGAGTGGATCAAGGACTGGAACTCAAGTCTGATCATTAAACCTGGACTCTTGCAATAACATGCTGCTCTCTCTTCTGATGAGAATGAAGGAAGATAATTATATTACTTATGCATTTTTTTTCCTTCAGATATTTATGTGAAATAAACGAGTCTCTTAAAAATTGGAAATAGTGGCTAGCATATTAACTGCTTACTAAATATTTTGGCTGCTCAAGTGAGAAAGTACACAACGTTGGAAATGACACATCTTGCTTTTTCTTGTCTGAAATTATTGTTTTTCTTATTATCTTTTATCATTCACACATTTCCCTAATAAACACTGAAAGTTTTCTCTGTTTCCTGGCCTGTGCTGTTTATGGTCATTCAGTCATGTCCCACTTTTTGTGACACTATGGACCGTAGTCTGCCAGGCTCCTCTGTCCGTGGAATTTTCCAGGTAAGAATACTGGTGCAGGTTGCCACTTCCAACTCCAGGGGATCTTCCCAACCCAGGGATCGAACCCACTTCCCTTGCATCTCCTGCATTGGCAGGCGGATTCTTTACCACTGCACCACCTGGGAAGCCCTCTCTGTTCCCTGCTAGGTGGCAGTTCTCTTTTCCTGAAGGTCTCTCTTTCATGAAGTCATGGCAGTCAAAGCACATTATATAAGAATCTCAGCAGTGTGTAAACAAAGACTTGCAAGTTCTAGCACTTCAGGCAACAGTATAGAATCATAGAATTCTCAAGGTGAGAGATACCTAACAGGTCATTTGTAGTGACACAGTAGAATTTGAATACAGATAAAACCAGAACATCTGGTCAGAGTTGCTTAAGACCATTAAAAATATAATTACGTTTAAAAAATCAAATAAATCATTTAAGTAAATCATTCAGCATCTCATCAAATTAATGTTATGTATTTTTTACCAAATCAATCAGCCACAGTCTAACGTTGAGACATGGCCCATAAGAGTGGCCGAACAGTAGGTATGTGTCACTGCCTTTCTTCCACTAGAGCCCAAATGAGACACGTTTGAACCAGCCAACACGTTTACCACTGGTCCTGTGCCACCCTACTAGACATCTTAACTGCTCCACAGCAACATTTAGAAATGATACCTGCTGTGGTTCCTCGGCTCAGGATGTTCTGGGAATAAGAAGGCCAAATTCACGAGCCTGATCTCTTTATCCGGTAGCCTCATCATATTGTTCCTTCGCTAGACTGCAAGAGAGAGGCTGGAGAGAAAGTGTACTTGGACACAAAGCCATCCATCTACAGGAATGATCATTCTGCCTGGGGTCAATGACCAGGATGTTAGGCCCCAGCAGAGACCTAATAATTTGAGACAGAAATATGGACTATCTGTTTTCAAGGCTTGAGACTTCCAAAGTTAAACTTGCTAATCTTTTCTTTCATGTTAGGAACAATCAGAGACGTTTTTGGTTGGATCGGATTGGAAGGATAAGAATTCATTTCTTTAAGCTCTTTGAATGAATAATAACTGCTCAGAAATCCTTCTGTTTTTCCACTTGAGACTTTCCTTTTGTTACCAAATGAACAAAGGCAATAATTACTGGTGCTTCCATTACTTCCTAATGTCATAAGCAATGCTAACATCTGTCCTTATTTAGAACCACTTCTATTCCTAGGCAATGTTTAAAAAAAACTATGAACTTTCATTGGACTTTTCTCCATTTTGATTCAAAGTTAGTTGGAAAACAAGGGGAATACATTCTTGCTCCTTCTGACTCCAGTTTAAAAGCCTGACTTATATAATTCCATCCTAGGACTGTTCCAGTACTGTTGAGTTCTCTCTTGGGAAGTTATCAGAGAGGCTTAGAGATCTGGTAACAAGGTTATACCGGGTCATGTTGTTCAAGACTTTCTGATAGCAGATTTCATGAGGGGTTGAGATCTTGGATTGACCTGTCCTTTCAATATATAGTATGGAAACAGAAATAGGAGGTTAGTCAAGTGATAGAGTTTCTAGATTCAGGCCTCCTCCACTCACTAGTGACCCTGGATAATTCATGTCCATTCTCTGGACTTCAGGCTCCTTCTCTGTGAAGTAAGGAAGCTGTGCCTGATTGCTTGAGAGAAAACTATTATGTTTGTGAAATCATAAATTTAACAAGATGGCAAATATTTAATTGAGCATCTGCGATGTTTGGGACACTGGACTAAGTGCCACAAATAAAAAGATGAGTCATAAATGGTCTTGTCTCTGAGTTTTTTGGATCTAGAGGAAGAGGCACATACAGTTAGTGTTGACCTAATACGGATTAGAAACATATACAATTCATTATTCTATGAAATGTTCTGGTTTACATGGTCAAAATGCCTTTTGAATCAGTGGAGTAAGAGGAGATTACATTGCAGAGGTGTTCAGGAGGAGAGCTGGAGTGAACGATTATGGAAAGATTGATTTATTGGGGGGAACTCATTGCTTTCTCAATGTTGTTGTTTTGAATCTTCATGCAACAGTGTCTCCTGCGTAAAGGCAATGCAAGCTCTGGGGATGGAAGCTCCATAAACAAGCCTGCTATTAATCATTATCTTAATGATCTGAGCCAACCTGCTGAGCCTTTTGATGTTTGCTCAACTCCAAGGATTAAGATGCAAATCTGGGTGTGATCTCTATCACTGCTGCATGAGGATCTGTGGTCCATTAATCTCAGGCTACAAATGAGCAGAGGTAACCTCAAACCGACACAATGCATTTCACCTTCCACCCAGGGGAGGGGGCTCTATGCACCACTCCCGCCCCCTTACCTTAGCCCTCACAAAACCTGGGGAGGGCTTTTTTGGGTGGAATCCAGCCTGAATGGGGTCCTTTCCCTCTATTCCAGTCATAAAAAATATTTTCCTAGCACTTCCCTTCAAGTTGAATCCCCAGTGGCCATAGGAACCTGCCAAACCAGATACTTTCCGAGAGGAATATCTTCATAACCAAATCTGTAAAAAGATGAAAGAAAAGGAGGAAGGTACTCAAACATCAAAACACCAGGCATAAACCCAAGATCTAAACATATGGCAAATGGGTGTCAGGTGACAGCTTTAGGAAATGAGACCTGGTTCAAATCTCAGCCTTGCTACAGATGGTGGGCGGTTAGGACCATAGCATTGAGAAACAGGTCAATATCCAGGCTCTGTTACTTGCTCTGTGGCCTGGCTCACGTACCTTGACTTCTCTGGGCCACTTCTATCAAACAAGAATATTAATATATATACCCTCCTATTATATAGGGTGGTTGTGAGATAATAGTATTTCTAGAACCATTGAATGTAAATTGTAAGGAAGGTATCTCACAGATGGGAGCTGTCTGTGAACTCAGAGCAAAGATAATCCCACTTAGAAGCCTGTCGCCTCTTGCCCACTCATCAGGCTTCCAGGCAAGTACAGTAGAGTTTCTTCTTCCCCAGATTCTATCACCCAGCTCCACTTACTCCTGGGAAGTGACCGTGCTGATGAGTCAGCCTGGGGGATATGGTCTCGCATAAGTTTTGTGTTCCTTGGGGTGGATGACGTAAGGCGATCAGGCAGTTAGCACTCCCAAGGGCTTTCCCAGTGTAGATTCCCTGACATTTGCTGCCTACATCAAAGTATTTGTTTACCTCTATCACTTCCCCATTAAAAGCTTCTGACTGTACTGGTTTCCTGTAGAATAAACATCAGCCAGTGGTCAGTGGGTATCAGTGACTCTGCAAAGTCATTGGACTCCTTTGGAACAGTCACCCTTGTACCTGCCCCATAGTGATGTTTTCTCGTGTCTGGCCTTTGTTTTGGGGGCAAGCTGAGAAACAAACCACCACAACAAAACCACTGTAAAATGGCTAATAAGGTAGCAGCCAACACAGTTTAATGAGAAAATGACAGGAAAACAGAAAGGCCATACAAACCAAAAGATAAAGGAATGTTCTATCTCAGAATGTATAAGAGTTTTGTAAACTTGAGTGTCTGTCTGTGCAGATAGATGTCAGTTGTGGTTGTTTTACCACAGTGATGTAGGTACTTTTGGTCTCATATTTTGGTAATCCAAATGAATGCGCTGCTTGGGAAAATCCTGAAATTCTAACAAACAGCCTGATTGTAAGCTGTCTTGGAACTAACTGAAGAAAGATGATTCAATTCAGATACACAAAATGGATGTCCCCAAGAAATTCTCTTTTCACATCCACCCCATCATTTGCCCAGGCTCAGTAGAGTACCTGACATCAAGTGGGCACCCCATGAATTAAGAATTTAGTTCATTCTGTCAGTTTATCTAGGATACTTTGTAAAGATCCTTCACATTGTTTGTTATTCCTCATCTCCCATGAACCAACTTAAACATCAGTTTTGAGATTATTTCCAATGGAGTAACACCATAGCTCACTATTGAGAGAACATGGACTGTGCAAACTATGTGATGCTTGGTGGTTCCTTTAAGACAACCAAGAATTTATTCTAGCAGGCTTGTTCCTTTGAAGGATGTCTCCCTTTAAAACTCCCAGAATACACAGAGTGCGTGTGTGAACACAGGCTCAGGTCCCCACATTTTATGGAAATGACACTGAATCATTTTGCAACAAAGGAAGGGCTTTGGATGCTTTTTGGAGGTGTGGCAGGGTGGCAGGATCCGGGCAAACCAGTCAAATGGGTGCGCCCCTAAGCAGCCAATGGCCTACTCTGGAAGGAACTGGGTTCAGAAACCAGAAGGAACTGTGATTACGGAAGATTCTAAGCATTCCCATCTATAATCCAGGGATGTTTGTATTCTTCATGACCATGTAAGGAAGTTCCTAACCAGTGGATAGCCTGCTGCTCACCAGAATGAGAGCTACTTACACCTTCCCACTTAGAGTCTCTTGGCCAAAGAGTCCTTTACAGAACTCCAGCCTAGTAGTTGTGGGTCTTCTTTCCAAGAAGCCAGAGCTGCCTTTGTGTCAACTACAAGGGCAGAGGTGGGACTGCATAAGTCCTTAAAGCCCCTGCTTCACCTACAACTGTTCTGATTTTGTTCTGTTACATATCTTGGGATTCTTTTAATGCTTTAGGAAAAGAGCTCAGTTCAGTTCAGTTCAGTCACTCAGTCGTGTCCAACTCTTTGCGACCCCATGAACCGCAGCATGCCAGGCCTCCCTGTCCATCACCAACTCCCTGAGTCCACCCAAACCCATGTCCATCGAGTCGATGATGCCATCCAGCCATCTCATCCTCTGTCATCCCCTTCTCCTCCTGCCCTCAATCTTTCCCAGCATCAGGGTCTTTTCCAGTGAGTCAGCTCTTCGCATGAGGTGGCCAAAGTATTGGAGTTTCAGCTTTAACATCAGTCCTTCCAATGAACACCCAGGACTGATCTCCTTTAGGATGGAATGGTTGGATCTCCTTGCAGTCAAAGGGACTCTCAAGAGTCTTCTCTAACACCACAGTTCAAAAGCATCAATTCTTTTGTGCTCAGCTTTCTTTATAGTCCAACTCTCACATCCATACCTGACCACTGGAAAAACCATAGCCTTGACTAGATGGATCTTTGTTGGCAAAGTAATGTCTCTGCTTTTTAATATGCTGTCTAGGTTGGTCATAACTTTCCTTCCAAGAAGGAAGTGTCTTTTAATTTCATGGCTGCAGTCACCATCTGCAGTGATTTTGGAGCCCAGAAAAATAAAGTCAGCCACTGTTTCCACTGTTTCCCCATCTATCTGCCATGAAGTGATGGGACCAGATGCCATGATCTTAGTTTTCTGAATGTTGAGCTTTAAGCCAACGTTTTCACTCTCCTCTTTCACTTTCATCAAGAGGCTCTTTAGCTCTTCTTTACTTTCTGCCATAAGGGTGGTGTCATCTGCATATCTGAGGTTATTGATAATTCTCCCGGCAATCCAGCTTGTGCTTCCTCCAGCCCAGCATTTCTCATGATGTACTCTGCATATAAGTCAAATAAGCAGGGTGACAATATACAGCCTTGATGGAATCCTTTTCCTATTTGGAACCAGTCTGTTGTTCCATGTCTAGTTCTAACTGTTGCTTCCTGACCTGCATAAGAAAAGAGTACTTATGCTTTAAAAATGTTTGAAAATAATTTCATTTTTTTTTTGAAACATAGACAAACTGGGTCCAAGAGATGAACAGTGAAACTGATCCCTTCAAGGTCACCATGTTGCCAAATCCAATCCTCTTCCTAGTTGACCTCTTGGCGGCATTGGACTCAGTTTACCACTGCTTCCCCTCCTTCACCCCACCCCCCCACTTTGAAACACTTTCTTCTCTGGGTTTCCATGACAATGTAGTCTTCTAGAATTTGTCCTTTGATACTGGCTGCTATCTCTTGGTCTGTTTTGTGGGCCCTGAATACCCCACTCCCAAATGCTGTTCTTTCCAGAGCTCTACCTTGGGACTATGACTATATCTCTTCTTCAACCACATGCACTCCCTGGGTGATCATACCTGCTTCTGTGGCCTTAAATGTCACCTGAATGCCACTACTTGCATATCTGCGGTCCTCACCTCTCCCACTGAACTCAAGCACTGAATACCCAACTTTCTGTCTTTTGCTCTTGGATATCTATTGGGCATCTCAAACTTAACAATTGGAAGACAAGTCTTGAATCTCTCACCTTCAGTCTATACCGTGTCTGCCTGTCATAGCCAGTAACTGTAGCCTTTCCTGTCACCTTGGATATGGACTAGAGTTGTGGTACTGGCTGTGGAACATGTTGTCACAGGACTGCCTCAAATACTCTGGGCAAAAACTTAGGACCCATCTTTGATTCTCCTCTTTCTCTTGTCCCTACATTCAACTGATCAGTATCAGGACTCTGGTTCATCAACTCCTTCTCCACACATGCCATCTGAACTGATGCTGTTTATTTTTCACCTGTGTTAGTGCAATAGCCTCTTAACTAGTCTCATTGCCTCTTCTTCTGCCTTCATTTCCCTCATAATCCGCTCTCTCTACAACAATATAATTTCCTGAAAATGTGAATCAAACCATATTCCTCTCTTGTTCAATACCTGCCAATAACAACCTGTTGCACTTAGTATAAAATCTGCATTCTTTCCTCTGCCTATGGGGCTCCTCCCTTCCTCAGTGACCGCAGGTGGTACAACTCTTACCCTCACTCCCCAGGTTCTAGGCACACAGGTTTTCTTCTGATTCCTGGAGCACTCCAAGTTCAAGTTTCACACTGAATTCTTATAGTAGCTGCCCCTTATTTCCTGGAATGTTCCTCCCCTAAGTCTCAAGTTCAAGTCTAAATGTTATTGTTGACCTTCCTTGACTTACTTTTCAATTGTAGCCTTCCTAGACACTTTTCAACATGTTTTCTTGTTTCATTTAAATCATAGAACATACAACTCTCCAGCTTTTCGTTCTTCTTTCTCTTATTCATTGCTGAATGCACTTTCTTTCTCTGAACAAGGTCCATGAGAATAGAAATCGTGCCAGTCACAAACCTTGTGCAATGTTTTCTCCCCAGCCCCTAAAACAGTTCCTAACACATCATCAATATTCAACAAGGATATATTGAGTAAATGAATGAAGGTGATTTGTCTAAATACACACAGTCCTGGTAGAACAAAGACTCTGATCAGGCTTCCAGACTCCTACTTCACAGAGAGACTCATAAGATTAACTTCAAATGTCTCTGTTTAGGGTAGCATTTTACAGATTCATGTAATGTTTTCCTTTCCTTAGAGTGAAAGAAATAAATAAAGTTCCTTGAGTTATAATCTCTGAAGTCATGAGGATATTTTACTGCCTAGAAAATAATCAAATTATTCCATAAACATTTATTGAGAGGCTATTACCTAGAACTGTTAGGCATGAAGAATAAAAGCATGAATAAGAAATAGTCCCCACCCTCTTCTCTAGACAGGGAGAGAGAGGCACCTAAACAGATGATGACAGTATTAAACTTTTAGTGGATATGAAAATAATTGCTAACACTTACTGAGCACTTATTGTGAATGGGATGCTCTTCTGAGCATTTTAACTGCTTAACACATTTACTCCTCATAGAAACCCTATGTTGTATTTACTGCTATTCCCCTTGTTTTGCAGTTGAAGAGACTGAGGCATAGATTAGGTAATTTGACCAAGGTCAGACAATAAGCATGTGTAGACCCAGTTAACCTACTATGGAGTGCATCCTGTTAGTCACTGTGCTGTACTGCCTCCCTTATAGAGCTGTGCAGAAAGTGATAGGAAGATAGGGAATTAGTCCCTCCATCTTTGGTGGACAGGGGGATCAGTGAGGTCTTTACTGTGGAAATAATGTTTGAGCTTGAATCTTGAAGGATAAGGTGGAGGGGGTGCGGATTCCCCCAAGGGAGAAGTTGTGGAAGCATGAAAGGTAAAGAAAACAACTCATGCAAAGCCACTGAGTTGTGAAAGAGCCTCTGTCTCAGAAATCAGCTGGCACATTGTGAGTAGCAGAGAAGAGGTGCGTATGCCTATTCAGTCGTGTCCAATTCTTTGAGATCCTATGGACCTTAGCCCGCCAGGCTCCTCTGTTCATGAGATTCTCCAGGCAAGAATACTGGAGTGGATTGCCATTCCCTCCTCCAGGAGATCTTTCTGACACAGGGATCGAACCTATGTCTCCTGCGTCTTCTGTGTTGGCAGGGGAACTCTTTACCACTGAGCCACCTGGGAAGCAGAGAAGGGATGGGAGGTAAAACTGGAGAAAATGCAGGGGCCAGGATGCAAGATTTCTTCTCCTGAAGGTGAAGGAGAATGAATTTTCCACTCAATGAGAACAAGTGGAGACTTTCAAGCCAGTGATTTACACATTCTAAGCTTGCTTTACAAATTCGACAGTCTTCATGCAAAGGGTGGCTTGGAGAAGGGGGGAAAGTAGTAGAGAGACTAGGAAGTCTTTGCAGTGGTCCAGATGGGAGAGGCAGAGAGACCGCAGGGGATCGTGGCCCCTGTCTCCTGCAGGTGAACAAAGTGCGCCTGATGCTACATGTGGAAGGAGAGGAAGAGCAGCTGCTTGGGGTGAGCTAAGCGTGCTCGCCTAAGGCGTGTCTGGGACCATTTCTCCAGCAGCCAAGGAGGTCAGCAAAGGCTCAGCTGCCCCACCCTCTGACTCGAGCCAGCTGTTGCAAGGGCTCCAGGGACAGAGCCTCTTCGACACTGCTGTGTCTTCAAGGCTCGTTAGGAAAAGGCGGCTGTCCTCTTGGTAATGCCTGTGCCTCAGCCCAGCACAGAAGTGATGTCAATGCATTTTTCTCCTGCCTGTCTGTCACTGTTCTTTCACAGCAGGTTTTAAAAACATGCTGAGGTCATATGAGAATGTGTTAATGTGTTTGGTGGATTATTATCATTCTGTCATTTCTGCAACTGGTTAGAGGGATGAGTTCTTTTGGTGTTTAGACAAGAAAGCATGGAATTACTATTATCTCTCTCTACAGTTGATGCATGGAGATGATCCAAGAAGAAAACAACTGTATCAACTGATGTATCCTTTCATCAACTTCCCTTACCTCTCCTCACCTGAGCATTTCACAGACCCTTACCTACATCCCTGTTGCCCTCATGGTAAAACATCTCAGGACACATCCAAGTGTTTAAAGGAGAAATGGCTGAAGGTGAATTGCTCCCAGTATTCTCTGCCGGTTTGCAAGAAATTATATATATACATATATATATATATATATATATTTTTTTTTTTTTCTACTGAGTACTTGGAAGCCTGGATATTAGCTTTATTTCAACTCCTGATCCCAATGCCTAAAAATGTAGTAGTTGCTGTTGATATGGTGATCATAACAAAACTTCTCTGTCATTGACTTGGTTGTTTTTGTGCTTCAGTATATTGTGATTTTATCTACCTAACAGATACTTGTAGACAGTTACAAATGTTTTGAGACTTAGAGATCTTTTATCAGCCTGGGGACTCCCCTGATTTTGCCACATTAGGAAAGGATGTGTGCTATGATGTTCGAAGATTCCAGTACACTGAAGGACGTCTGCATAGATTAACTATGTTAAAAGGATTATGGTTAGAATTGTTTGGGCAGAAATTTTTAAAAGTGTGTTTGAAAAACAAGTTATAGGAGTCATTTTAAGGAGAAAAAAATTCCATTGTGTACTAACTTTAGGATATGGTAGGTATTTTTCTGTCTTGGAGATTCATAATATAACAAAGAAACTGTGTTTTGTACAGTTTTGTGTAAACACAGCATTTGCTTGTGTTTATGATGACCACAGAGTGTGTGTGTGTGTGTGTGTGTGTGTGTGTGTGTGTGTGTGTATAAAAGAGTGCAAGACATTTGTAATGCATGATTTTCTAATGTTTCTAAAAATGCAAGACACGTAACTACAACCAATATTCTGTTTTCTGTATGGATTTTCCATTCAGATTCTATTGACATTATTCATTTTCTTAGAGATCTTTTCAAGCTTTGGGTAGTTGGTTGAAAGTTCATTTTCATGATTTTTTCCAGTCTCAGATTTCCCACACCATGCATCATATGAGTGGGAAGAATATTCTAGGTTTCTCCTACCTCTTGTTCACTTTCCACTTGCTAGATAATTGGACTACGTCATTAGCAGGTCCCCTTCACACCACTCTCTCAGGCCATAATTATGCACGCATGTGGGTTGATTCACTTTGCTGTACAGCAAAAACTAACATGACATTGTAAAGCAACTATACACCAATAAAAAAGTATACACACTACTATATATAAAATAGATAACCAACTAGGATCTAACTGTATAGTACTGGGAACCATACTCTATATCTTATAATTACCTATAATGGAAAAGAATGTAAAAAAGAATATATATATATATATATATATATATATAACAGAATCACTTTGCTGTATATCTGAAACTAACACAGCACTGTAAATTAACCACACTCTAATAAACATTTTTAAACAATTAAAAAAAACCCTCAAATACCAATTGCAAAGATTTTTCTCACATGCTTCTACCCTTTTTGAACCTGTGAATAATTGCTTCAAAATAATTTCACTCTGGGAACTCCAACTTGAGCTTTCAGAATACTAAACTATAGTTATATCCCTGCTATCCCAGCCTTCTCTGACACTACATGTCCCCCTTTCTTTCTTCCTCATTCAAATAATAAATGAGCTGCTACCTGTTAAATATCTACAATGCATTTTATACAGCTTATCTCCTTTAACTTTTATAATGGAGATTGGGAGTAGTCACCGCATTTTACTGTTGAGAAAGCAAAACTCAGAGAGTTCAAGATACCTACTTGAGGTCACACAGCTGGAAAGTGGCAGGCTAAGAAATTGCATTTGGATTTGTCAAACTCCCAATTTTGTATCATTTTCTGTAATCCTGTATCACAAGCTTGGATATGGGTATCCTGGATGACAGCATAGGTAAAACTATTAGCAGGCCTAGGGAATCTACTAGACTAGCCACACTATCTAAACATTATGGGGAGAAAGTAAATATTTTAAAATATTTTCAAGGTAGAATGAAGTAGTTCATAATATGGGCTGAAATACATATTTTCAAGAGGATTTTTAAGATGCAACTGAAACTCCTATTAAATGTTGTGCTTTTAGAGATAACTTTGAGCCAAGTTCCTAAGCTCTCAAGGATATTGGTTTGCTGTTATATACCAGTTGAAGCTGAAGCTCCACTACTTTGGCCACCTGATGTGAAGAGCTGACTCATGGGAAAAGACCCTGATCCTGCAAAAGATTGAGGGCAAGAGGAGAAGGGAGTGAGTGACAGAGAATGAGATGGTTGGATGGCATCACCAAATCAATGGACACGAATTTGAGCAAACTCAGGGAGATGCTGAAGGACAGGGAAGCCTGGCCTGCTGCAGCCCATGGGATCACAAAGAGTTAGACACAACTCAGAGACTGAACAATGAACGACAACTATATACCATTAGGGTTATACCATGGAAAAGAAACTTTGTTTGTACTTGTTACTCCCCATTGCAAAAAAGCATTATGTAAAGTTCTAAACTCAGTTCTTGTCTAATATTTTTCTAAACTGTATTATAGTGGTTTCATCCACTCACATGGTCTTATTCCTAGCTTCCAGTCTCTCTTTTGATACATGCCATTGATATGATTATTCATTAGTTCATGAGAACCTGACTATGCACCTATTAATAACCCACAGGACATCTTTATATGTGTGTATCATTTGATACACACACATCTCCATGTGTGTCTAGAAACATCTAACAAAACATTTAAAAATGAAATTCCTTATGCATCCCTTCTAGCATGTTTTTATCAATGAACTTTACTGCTATTTTCCCAATCATTCATGTTTGAAATGTGAATTTAGCCCCCAACTAAAATAAATAAATTTATAAAAAAAAATAAAAAAAAAGAAATGTGAAGATTCCCTTGGACTCCACGTTAGCCTTTATCCTGACATCGGTGAGCTGGAAACATCAGCTGCTCCATTGTCATCCTCCTTTTCTTTTGTGGCTGCCCTGGATCAGTCCCTTATTGGTCCTTGCTTAGATCAGTGGTTCTCAGATGGGCAATTTTGTCCCCCTCACCCCATCAAGGGAACAGCTGGCAATGTCCAGAAATATATTTGGTTGTCACAACTGGCATCTAGTGAGTAGAGGCCAAGGATGCTGCTAAACATCCTATAATGTGTGGGACAGCCCCTCACAATGCTGAGCCCCCAAAGTCAAAAGTGTTGTGGTTGAGAAACCCTGGCCTGGTCCATGGGAAAATCTTGTTCACTGGTTCTTCCTCTCTGTTTCTGCTTCACCTTCCACCCAGCTGGCCACATCAAGGTTTCTAAAGCATATATCTTCTGATGTCATCCCACTGGCGACACCTTCCATGGTGCCTAGTGAATCTCTCATCCTGTTATTAAGATTCTCCAAAATAGTTCTAGTCCTGGTTCCCACTCCCTCCTTTCATGCCACACCATCATACCAGACTTCTTACACCAGCTCTTCCCCCAGGCCTCTACCCTGGATGCCTTCAATTTTTTCTTCCTCACCCTCATCCCTCCTATCAAAATCCTGCCCTTCCTTCCAGCCCAACCACAAAGGCTACCTTAGTTTCTCAAGCCTTTCCTTATTCTCCCAAATGGCATCAACCGTCCCCTACTCTTCTCTATGGGCTGCCATCATCAAGTTGTATTCCCTTGAGGACAGCCACTGCACTTGGCTACTTACACTCAGATCCACACAACATTGAGCTGCATCTGGCACGTTTCAGGGTTGCAATTTAAAAGGAAGAGGTAGGAGAAATGTGAAAGGAAGTGAGCATTCACATCAAGAGGGGCAGAGGGGACCATGAAGGAGCACAGGTGGTCTGATCACAGGGCTAAGAACTGGTGGCTCAGCTTCATCTGCTTCTTGAGCTTTCATCTTTCATCATGGGATCACTTGCTACCTCAATCCACTCTTCCTCTCTCCCTCCTTCTCTTCCTCCTTTCTTCCTTCTTTCCTTTTCTTACTTCATCCCTTCCTTTCTTTTAGAACATTCATTCTTAAAGAAAGGAGCAGTGATATTATTACCAAGGAGATGGAAATTAATCTTAGAATATGAAAAAAAATTAGCTATTACAATGGTGTGTGACTTTCCAAAGCTCAACTCTGCCCAAAGAAATCCTATTAATTTCCCTCATTAGGGGTAAGCAGCATTTTAATTAATGTTTTCTCTTAATAGGGGATGGGGTCTGACTCCTCTGTGACTCCTCTGTAACCCCATGGGCTGTAAACTACCAGGCTCCTCTGACCATGGGATTTCCTAAGCAAGAATACTGGAGTGGGTTGCCATTTCCTTCTCCATAGGATCTTCCCAACCCAGGGATTGAACCCATGTATATTGCATTGGCAGGCGAGTTCTTTGCCACTGAGCTACCTGGGAAGCCCTGGGGGATGTGGTGGTGCCAATCATTTTTTTTTTTTAAGGTTGAGAAACACTAAATTAGAAGAAGGAAAAGGGTATATGCATACACACATTTACATATTTTTAAAACTCATGGACAAAGTTTTATTTTTTTTTATTTTAAAGAAATATTTATTTTATTTGTTTGGTTGTGCTGGGTCTAAGTTGCGGCATGCAGGATCTTCAATCTCTTGTTGTGACATGTGAAGTGTATTTAGTTGCAGCTTGTGGGGTCTAGCTCCCCAACCAGGCATCAAACCCAGGCCCCCTGCATTGGGAGCACAGAGTCTTAGCTGCTAGACCACCAGGGAAGTCCCAAAACCCACGGACAAATTTTTGAAGGCTCGATTCTTTGATTTGTAATTAGAGAAAATATAAAGCATTGCAGTTTTGGTTGTGATTCACTCACATACTACTTTCTCCCTTTTATCAATAAGAAAAATGAGGCTCAAAGAAATGAGTGTATTCATTCATAAAGATCTCATCACGACCTATAAATTCATAGAGCAAGGTTCAGGAGAACTCATTGGAGTATTTAGGAGCAAGACTGGCACATGCTGGGCATCAGTAATATAGCCACCTGCATTAGCACCATTATTGTTGCTTTCATTACCTCCCAAGCTCTGCACCGAGGGGCTGGGAATAAGACAGTGGTGGAGACAACAGATACAGTCTCCACCCTGATGTAGCTCACACTCTAGTGAGTGAGACAGAAATCACCACAGAATATGTAATTGCAAACTGTGTTGAGTGCAGGAAGCCATGAGAGTGTGTAACAGGAGGAACAGATTTAATGGCGAGGGGGAGGGGAGAGGAATGAGGAAGGCTCCGAGGGCAAGGATAATGAACTGAGATCTGAAGAATGAGTTAAGTGGGTGAATTAGGATGTGAAAACTGCTCCCCTGGGAAGGACCAAAGGATATGGGGGCTTCTGAGCAGAAGGGAGCACCGAGGGTTTGAAAGACAGCAGCACCAGCGTGCCTGGAGCCTAGAAACCCAGGTGGAAAGCAAGTCAGGATGAGTCTGCAGAGGGAGACCGGGCATGGGAGACCACGATAGGAGACTTAGTTTTATCCTGGGATAAATGGAAGCTGTTTGCCAGTTTTAAGTCAAGGATTGATGTGCTAGGACTTAAGCTGTTGGGGAAAAAGTGAACTGGGAGAGGATGAACGGGGAACATGGGAGAGGAGTGACAGTTAAGACTCCTTACAATAATAGTTAGGGCTAAAGTAACAGCAGGGCTTCCCCGGTGGCTCAGATGCAGAATCTGCCTGCAATGTGGGAGACCCGGGTTTGATCCCTGGATCGGGAAGATCCCCTGGAGAAGGGAATGACTACCCACTCCAGTATTCTTACCTGGAGAATTTCATGGGCAGAGGAGCCTGGCAGGCTACATACAGATCATGGGGTTGCAAAGAGTCAGATATGACTGAGCGACTAACAAAGTTACGGCAGTGAAGAAGGAAATAGGTAGACAAGTTTGAAGATATTTAGGAGGCAGAATCAGTAAGAATGGATTGCCTGTGGAGGGTGAGTGTCAAGGACAACACCTGGGAGTCTGGCTTAGGCAAATTCATGGACAACAGTAACAAGTTGTAGGCCACTTAGTTAGTAAACAGCAGAGCCAAGCCTATAATCCAAGGCTTAGATCAACCTGTAATGTCATAACTGGTTCCCAGTGTCTGGGGTTGATTTATTTCTGCTCAAGTTCTCTTGAAACATTGTACTCTTGAATATGAACCTCATGGAAAAGTTCTTCCAAAGTTGGAAGCAGCTAACCACCTCTTGGATTTAGGGAAAAAGAATTAAAATTCCTATTGCATGGACAGGTCACTCAATACTGCTGAGCTGGCATCCTCATTCTGTTAAACAGATAGTCAAAATACCCACATCATTGATTTTTTTTTTTTGGTCACCACTTGGGATGTGGGATCTTAGTTCCCCAACCAGGAATTGAACCTGTGCTCCCTGCAGTGGAAGCCCAGAGTCTTAACCACTGGATTGATGGGAAGGTCAAAAAAAACATCCACTTTAGAAGGAGGTTCTGGAGTAGAGGTTAGAAAAGGTGGAGTCAGTCTACCATAGGTACATCTGAGTTTGGAATCTGGGCACCTCATTCCATCCGGTTGCTCTAGTCACAGTCGTGTCTTTCTCTATAGGTTGTTCCTGTGACACGGGGGCCAAGAGGAACTCTGGGTTTGGGTGTCTTTTTGTCCTGGTGTCCCAGGTGAAGTCAGTTGCATTTTTTTTGCATGTTAGAGGCTCAGGAAATATGTGGTGGCCAAAAAGCAGAGACATTACTTTGTCAACAAAGGTCCACCTAGTCAAGGCTATGGTTTTTCCGGTAGTCGTGTATGGATGTGAGAGTTGGACTATAAAGAAAGCTGAGCACAGAAGAATTGATGCTTTTGAACTGTGGTGTTGGAGAAGACTCTTGAGAGTCCCTTGGACTGCAAGGAGATCCAACCAGTCCATCCTAAAGGAGATCAGTCCTGGGTGTTCATTGGAAGGACTGATGTTGAAGCTGAAACTCCAATACTTTGGCTACCTGATGCGAACTCCACATGACTGAACTGAACTGATACTCTTGAAAGATATATGATTTCAAAATATGATGAACAAGAGCATGTAGTCATAGGAAACTCATGATGATGAGCAAAAAGGCCTTTGTAAATACAAGGAAAACAACTCTAAGATTTTGGCACTAGGAACTGGTTTCATGGAAGACAATTTTTCCATGGACTGGGGGTGGAGGATGGTTTCCAGATGATTCAGTCACATTACATTTATTGTACACGTTATTAGATCCCAGAGGTTGGGGACCCCTGCTGTAAGTGACTAGTCTTTTGCCTTCATCCCAACCAAGCTACCCACTAATGTTGATTCTCTTCACCTATTCTTTATTACCACAATTGCTGTTCCACTTCTTTCTTCCAGACTGGCTCATGCTTTCTGAAGGAAACTGATTTTTTGCCTGTGACTTTTGACTGATCATGTGTCACTGATGGTAAAGAATCTGCTTGCCATGTGCGAGACCCAGGTTTGATCCCTGGGTTGGGAAGATCCCCTGGAGAAGGGCATGGCTACCCACTCCAGTATTCTTGCCTGGAGAATTTCATGGACAGAGAAGCCTGGCAGACTACAGTCCGTGGGATTGCAAAGAGTCGAACATGGCTGAGTGACTAACACTTTCACTTTTGATGTCATAGGGTCAATGTTAGATTATGGAAGCCCATCATATTGATAGAAAGAAATTGGTAGTAGCTAGAACCAAGTTTGACTCCTGGATTCCTTTCATGAGTGACTATGGATGAAATCTTCCACTCTAATAAATACCTGTGTTACGTTCCATGCCTTTCAGATGGGGAATGAACATTAGGGCAAGAAGAAGTATTTAGCACTGAGTTTGTGACTCAGAGGGCATTGGAGGCCTGTCTGTTTATTAGAGGAGACACTATGAGCAGGATGTAGGCTTGTTTGCTAAGGTTTATTTTAGCATCAGAATTTCTGCTCTCCATTTTAAAGTTTGTGTGTTTGTTATTTATTTATTTGGCTGCACTGGGTCTCAGTTGTGGCATTAGGAATCTTTTAGATGCAGCATGTGAACTCTCAGTTGGGGCAAATAGGATCTAGTTCCATGACCAGGGATCAAACCCTGGTCCCCCTTTATTGGGAGTGCAGAGTCTTAGCCACTGGACCACCAAGGAAGTCCCTAAAAATTTTGTGTTTAAATGTATTTGTTTCTTTTTTTTTTTTTTCTCAGTAGTATTCTGTAACTTTATACCATACCCCATTGCACATCTGAAAACTCTCTCTAGAGACATTTGTTGGGTGGGCAGCTCACAAACCCAAAGATATGTGGAAAGCCATTGGATGCAATTTACAGAACAATTTAGTGAGTCCTAGCCTAAGCCGAAGGTGCACCAATGGTAGCAATCTTTCCTAACACAATGTTTCCCCTTGCATCTGAGAGAGACTTGGTTCCCCAAACTGAAAGTCACTGAGCAGAAATCTCCTGTTTTTCGAAACTGTGGTCAGTCTCTGGATGAATATAAAGCGGTTCTGTGATGCCATGGTGATGGTGGTTTAGTCACTCAGTCGTGTCTGACTCTTTTGTGACCCCGTGGACTGTGGCCCATCAGGCTCCCCTGTCCACGGGATTTCCCAGGCAAGAATACTGGAGTGGCTTGCCGTTTCTTTCTCCAGGGGAGCGCCCCGACCCAGGGATCAAACCCACATCTCTTGCATTGCAGGCGGATCCTTTACCACTAAACCACCAGGGCAGCCCCCTCGAAGATGCCATAGAGAGAAATAAGAACAAGTTCATTGGCACTGGCAACTTTTCTTGGAAGTACAGTCCACTCCTTGCCCCAACCCCCACCTCCCACAACTTCTCTGTCTGAATCCACCCCCTGCTCTATCCGGGACAGAACACGCCCTCCACTCTGTAATGTCCTTTAGAACACGAGTGCTTTAGCAAAGGAATGACCAATCTCCCAAAGGTCCAGAGGTTCTATTTGCCAGAGAGGTTGGACCAAAGAACATTCTGGGCTCCACCCAACCCCACATGAGTAAGAAATGCGTTCTCATACAGGACAAAGGGAAGGCATCTTATCAGACAGGATTTTACTGACTAGGAGTGAAACCAACAATTTAACCCAAAGAGTGTGAACTGAGGAAAGAAACTCCTACTCTATCAACCTGTAAACCCCATTTCTAACATTCCAGCACCAGTTATCCTGTCCAAACAGTCATCCGAATTCCTAAGAGCACTCAAGTTTGGCCTAGAACGTGAGTCATTTATTGAGAACCGCTATTGGGTTATGTTACGTTAGGCACAAAGGAAAATGAGAAAATGTATAGTAACACCTTAGAATGGTATCAAGGTCTGGGACATAGTAGCTCTTTAAAGGTGTTATTTTTATTGTTGTTTATTGTTGTTGTTGTTAGTTGCCATTGTTCCTGGTCAAGTTTTCTGTCTTATACCAGTAGTATTTGACATAATTGATAAGGTATTGTCTTTTTCGAATGTGCTTATATTAGATTTGCCTCCTAATTCCTGATCCATGACTTCCTTCATCTGTGTTTTTGTTGTTGTCGTCATTGTCATTGTTTGTTTTTTATTTTATTTTTGGCCGTCCCACATGGCTTGCAGGATGTTAGTTCCCCACCTAGAGACTGAACCTGCACCCTTGGCAGTGAAATCACAGAGTCTTAACCACTGGACCACCAGGGAATCCCCTTTCATTTGTCTATATAATAGATATCTTTATCTAGCTATTATCTATCTATCTGGCATCTCTCACATTTTATTTCACTCTTTTCTCTCCAGTTTCACTGTGATTTAGTCTGGATTAGCAGAAGCTTCTTTTAGTCTCTCTCACTTGAGTCTGTGAGAGACCATGATGAGTTATGAGCCCACTGAAGGCAGGGGCCAAGGATTGTATCTTTTGTATGACCAGAGTTTTAATAGGAATTCCATAAATATTTGTTGAGTGTACATATGATCAATGAATTGATAAATGAATGAATGAACTTGCTCACTAGTCTTTCCACCACTAGTCTTTCTGTTTCTGGCTAGTCATGCCCACTGCAAGCATACTGTCTCCTGGAAATTTCATCTCTATTTTGTTACTCCCTTGGTCAAAAATATAAGTGGCTCTCCATTACCCTTTAAGCCAGCCTTCAGGCCATCCCCACTCTCTTCTCTTGCTCTAGCTCATGTCTCTCTCCAAAGCCCTCTTCGACTCTTCTGTGTATAAATTAGGGCCATGCAGTTTGGACTTCTCTCAGACGCTGAATTTCTGTATACTCACTCTTTCCAGATCCTTGCTTATGCCTTTGCCTCCTTCCTCTTTGTATATCCAAATTTGACCCATCATTCAATGCCCGCATCCCAGACTTTAGCAATAACACAGTCCATATAGGCATAGTCCCTTCTCAGAACTTCCCACACCGACATGGCTCCTGCTTGGCTCCTTGCCAAATGCTACCCTGTTTGATTATCTGACAGTCAGATTTTAAGATCTTGAGAGTAGGAGCCGTGCCTTATGTTTCTTTCAATCTGAACTATTGTTAGTGTGTCTTGTCCAAATGGATTATTTTAATATTTTAATTTAATCATCAAATTCCTATGAAGTAAGTTCTACTGTTCTACTTTACAAATAAGGAAACAAATCAAAGCTTCCAACATCATCAAGCCCTGACTTGGTTTCATACCCAGTGTTAGATTCTGGCGATACAGGTATGAATCAGATACAGTCTCTACTCTCAAAGAGTTCAGAAATTATGAGAGAGAGGAAAATGAATAATTATGATTCAGTTTGATAAAGAAGTGCAATATATGAGCTAGTATTATCCTTTCCTCTATCAAATGAAGGCAGTGACCGACACTCTCCAATGTCTAAACAACGCTTTAATTTCTTAACAACAGTATTTAACTTCTGTAGTCTTCCTCCTCGGAGAAGGCAATGGCACCCGACTCCAGCACTCTTGCCTGGGAAACTCCATGGACGGAGGAGCCTGGTAGGCTGCAGCCCATGGGGTCGCGAAGAGTCGGACATGACTGAGCGACTTCACTTTCACTTTTCACTTTCGTGCACTGGAGGAGGACATGGCAACCCACTCCAGTGTTCTTGCCTGGAGAATCCCAGGGACAAGGGAGCATGGTGGGACCCCTATGGGGTCGCACAGAGTCGGACACAACTGACGCGACTTAGCAGTAGCAGCAGCAGCAGTCTTCCTCCTAATAACCTCCACTCCCAGTTTAGTAATGAGAAAACATCAATAAATTCCAAAAGAAAGATATTCTAGAATATACCTGAGCAGCACTCCTCTAAATTATCAAGGTCATCAATAACAAGGAAAGCTTGTGAGACAGTCACAACCAAGAGGAACGAAGGAGACACAATGGTTAAATATTTGTGGTATCTTAGATGTGGTCCTGGGACAGAAAAGGGATATTATATAAAACCTAAGGAAATGTGAGTAAAACGTGGACTTTAGTTAATAATTATGTGGCAATATTAGTTACTTAGTCATAACAAATACACCATACTAATAAAAGATGTTAATAATGGAAACTGACTATGGTGATGCTAGTGGTAAAGAACCCACCTGCCAATGCAGGAGACCTAAGAGACGCAGGTTCTATCCCTGGGTCGGGAAGATCCCCTGAAGGAGGAAATGGCAACTCACTCCAGTATTCTTGCCTGGAGAATCCCATGGACAGAGAAGCCTGATGGGCTACACTCCATGGGGTCGCAAAAGAGTCAGACACAACAGAATCAACTTAGCACACATGGGATAAATAGGAACTGTCTGTACTACTGTCTCAATTTTTCTGTAATTCTAAAATGATTTTCAAATATAAAGTCTACTAAAAAATGATCATGTTAACTCTTAAAATTAGGGTTGTGAGTGATTGTCAGGATAAGGAAGGCAAGAAATCTGAGCAAAGGAATCCATTTATGGTGGGAGATAGAGAGGGGAAGAGGGTGAGTTTGGTTTTGGAGATACTGCCTTGGAGAGGCTAGTGGGAAGTCCAGGTGTCCAAAAGGCAGCTGAAGAGCTTGACTTGGAGTCTGGGGGAGTGGAAGAGGAAGACTCTGGTTGAAGACACACACTTGGGAGTCCTCATGCACATAGATGATAGTTGAAGCATTTGATATTTTAAACACCATTCCAGAGATCAGCAGCCAGCAACTCTGTTATTACTGAGTAATGGATGAGCTGCAGGAGGGTGGGGGGTAGTCAGTTTGATTATAACTACCGAGCAGCTGGAGCTTTCATCCTCAGGGGGAGCCACATCAGCCATGTGGGCACAGATGCTGTGTTTTCCTTATTCTGGAAGGCAATTCTCCGAGATGAACTCTGGATACAGTAATTATGTTGGTGAGTAAGTTGATGTAGCCTCAGCTGCATAAATCCCACAACAACATGCTTCCACGTTATTCAATACATTGGCTTTTCTTTTTTTTTTTTTTAAAGAAAATTTTAATTCTTTCTTCCATTGTAGGTTTAGGGTAACTATGCCAGTTGAAACTATTTTGATAAACATCTTTCTTGAGGACACAGCACCTCAGTAGTCTGAAAACCTAAGTTAATTAGATATCTGATGTTAACAAAAGCTTCCATTTAAAAAAAAAATCCTCAAGAGCTATACCCCCCAGACTCCTGCTACAGCAGAAGAGTCAATGCTAAGTACAGTTTTTATCATCAAACTGGCACTTTTGTATAGTTAATCATAGATGTCTGCTGCCTCTGGGACAGAGATGGTACACCCCCAACTTTTCCCCCAAGGATGAAAGGCTCATCACCATGGTAAAATCTGTGTTTTTCACATGACAGTACTAGTGAGCTGAGTCTCATATACACTAAGATTTTAACTTTGCTTATTGTCTAGTAGGAAAAAGCCATTTCTTGGAAATTTAAGGGAGAGAGTCCCAGTTAACTCTAAGTATCCCAGTGAGCATGAAAAGATGAGTAGAATTATCTAGAACTGAGCAATAGGACCAGGCTCCTAGAAATGTTCCGAGCAATAAATTCCCAGAAGTGTAAGATCTTCCAACTATAAGCAAATGAAGTTTAAAAAAGATTGCTGTAACAAAACAAAACAAGACTGCTATATCCTTTATAAGCCTCCACACCCCAAACACAAGCGTGAGTAAGAGGACACACACACACATGCACACACATTTGACTTACAAGCTGCGCAGTGCAAGGGTGAGGTCATCAGCTTGCTTTAGTTCAGAGAAAGAAAAGGTTGGTAGCTAGAAAGGCTGCATTTTTGACTCTTGGCAAAAGGCAAAGAGTGGGATCTCTGACCACAGGCAGCCTGCGTCTGAGCTCCTGTGCCATCTCTCAAAGGCTCTGTGATACCAAGGATTGGTTGCCCAGCTCCCCTGAGTCTCAGGCTTCTTCTTTAAGAAAATGGGGATAGAGATGCTCATTCCTAGTCAGCTAATACACACTGAATGTCTTCCAAGCAGCAGGCACAGTAACAAATGAACAAGAAAACACAATATCCCCACTCAGAGACAAGCGCATCTCTGGGAGGTTGCTTTGAGTATTCAGGGGTTCAGGATACTTGGCCTGTTTGTGGCTGGACGCCTGGTCACTGTGTATACAATGCTACTGAACTTTTCTCCCACCCTGAGATGAGCAGTTGAACTTGAATAAAAGGACAGTCGAACTAAGGAACATTTAGCAGCACTAGGCCTAGGACTGAAGGGTATTAGTTTGTGGTGCCTCACAACACTTTAATAGCAACCACATTGAAAAACCCCATGAGCTCTGGAGTCATAAAGAGCTGGCCCTGAAATCTCTGCCTTGTCAGTCACTACCTATATGATATTGGGCAGTTTCTATAATCTCTTTGAGGCTGAATTTCCTCATTTGTAAACTGGAGCTCTTATTAGTCACACCTACCTAAGGTTGATGTTATAGGTGATAAGGGAAGTATTGTATGTGAAAAGGGATGGTTCACACATTAATTATTATTGATTATGTTCATTGTTATTGATGATGAAACTCCAGCTGTAATGACAGCCCTCATGTGGTGCCTTTGGGGCTGAGGTATTGCAGTAGCAATGTTAACATACTTCAAAGGCTCCAGGATGACCTCCAGTCCCTGGAAAAGATTTGTAAATAAGTCCCCAACCTCATCAGGAGCAGATCCAAGGATTGTGACTTTCTTTCAAGTAATAGCCGCAGAGAAAATGGCACAGAGCAAAGGCCTGGGAACAGCCTGCCCCAAGCTCTCAAGAGCAACTTGCGGCTCCTAATTAGTCTCTTCCTCAGTTGACTTGACCCCTGTCCACATCAGGGATCGGATGGAGAGAATTTAAGCACCACAACTGTACATCAATCTCAGAAACACCCCTCACTGCTAGTTCACCAGAATTCTAACCTGAGGCCAATTTCTTCTGGTTTTTAGAACCCAAGATGAGTTCTAGACTCACTTGAAGAACTATCACTGAAGCACTTGAGGAACCTCCATGATCTCCACAAAATAGAATTTTAATCCTGAGAGTGCTGGAGGTCTGAGTCAGTTGGAAGGGTTTCACCATGTTTTCTAAGAGGCCATGTGCTGTTCATGCAAAAAGACTCTTGGAGAGCATCTCGGATGGTAGGCTTGTAAGGATTCCCCTGTGTTAAAACAATGTAATGGGATCACTAAGGCTTACTTGGGCTTCCCTGGTGGCTCAGATGGTAAAGAATCTGCCTACAATGCAGGAGACCTAGATTCAATTCCTGGGTCAGGAAGATCCCATAGAGAAGGGAATGGCTACCCACTCCATTATTCTTGACTGGAGAATCCCCTAGACAGCCGAGCCTGGCGGGCTACAATCCATGGAGTCACAAAGAGTTGGAGATGACTACGCGACTAACACACACAGGGCTTAGTTATGCCAACTACCATAGTTTCATGAATTCATCATACAACTTCATACCCTGGTACCTTTGCACAGGTTTTCACTCTGCTTGAGGGAAGCAATTCCTCCTCTGCTTGCCCGTACTCTCCCTATCCATCCTTTAAAACCAAGCTCAAGCATCTGTCTGTGAAGATATTCCTGATTCCCACTCTTTCTCCATTTTGCCAACAGACCTGGCTACAAGTCGAAGGACCTGGCCCATTTAGTGTGTTCTCAGGAAGCGATTATTGTTCTCTCAAGTTCTTGAAGTTGACCTGGTTTCTTCTCCAGTCTCTGACAACTAGACTGAGTGCCATGTGAGAGGCTGGAAATCAATTATGCAGTTGTGAAACCTTTGATTGGAAGCAAGATTCTAGGTTGCTCAAATGTGAGTTACGTAAGCTACACGTTGTGCAATGGGGCAGGAGGACTTCACGGAGGGCACAGATTTGGAGGCAATTTCTGGTATACGAGCACCTCTGCCTCTTTCCCATTGGGGCACCATACCTCTCAGCCCCAGCACAGCTCCTGGTCCAGAGCAGGCACTTAACACAGATTTGCTGTTTCTGGGGGACAAAGAAAGAAGCTCAAAGGGGAGAGGACCTGGCAAGTCTTTCCCTCATCTTCTCTCCAAGATTTAGTGACCTATTTGCAGAAACCCATGTTGGCTGCCCTGGCAGCCTTTTCCCCATTCTAGGATAGTAATTGGCTGCCCCAGCAGCTGTTTCCCCATTCTAGGATAGTAATTAGGACAGAAGAGGCAATCTATTGATGATGAGACTCACTCTATGGAGCAGTGTGTGTTTGGATGATCAATGCCATCACAGCTCAAAGTAGTCATCACTCTCTTATCACAATTACTAATAAAAAAGTTGTTGTTGCTTTTGTTGTTTTGCTTTTTTATGGTATGAAAGCCACTATTTTAATATTCTTTGAAAAAAATTCCCATTCCATATTCATCCTTCAATTTTTTCTATTTGGATAGCCTTCTGCTGAAGATTTCTACCAGAAGAAAGAGCTGGACCATGAAAAATTAAATCTGGGGTGGCGCCATGGCACTTAGGCTGACAGGGAGTGGGGTGACGTTCACCCTGAGATGTGGAGTCTTTGGTGGACTAAATTTTCAATGCATCTCAACCCTACTCAATACTTCCTTCCCCTGGAGGCCTCTCCTGGCTCCTCAACTGGAGGTGGCCTTTCTTCCTCCACACCTTGTTTTTCTAAAGACACCATAGCTGTTTGTGTGTCTTAACACTCTTAGCAAATTAAGAACCCCTTAATTTTGAAGGCTGTGACCACATGGTTTGGCGGAAAGAAGATACACTCTGGAGACCAACACACTTGGGTTCATTTTTTTGTTGTTGTTGATCAGCTGTGTGACGCTAGGTAAGTCACTCAACATTTCTGAATTGGTTTTATCATCTCTGAAACAGGGATAACATAACCCATTTTGCAAGTTCATTGTGTTGATAGAGTAGGATCATATAAATGAAGGCTCTGGCAGTACAAATTAGTGCTGTGGGATTAGACAGCTGCCCCTACTAAGCAGCCCGTCAGTTTTGTCAAGTTATCTGACCCTCTAAGCCTCAGTTTTCTCTTCTGTAATAAAGGGCCAACAGGACTCTCCTCATAAGGTTTTGAGAGGATTAAACGAGCTAATACATACAAAAAAACTTTTCACCTAACTTGACACCAAGAATGCTCAGTAAATATTGGCTATTAGCAGTGCTTCACCCACTGTCATTTCTCTCCATTCTACCCTGATCTTCTGAAGCATTCTACACGGTGCTGGGCAGAGTCAGGAGATAACTGCTGGACTGAAATGATAACTGAAATGATGTTAGGATGCACATCACATGAGCTTGGATGTTCATGTCTCTTGTTTCAATGTTTTACAGTCTCAAGGATTTTCCCCAGTTTTTTCTAGAAATTAATTTCCATATTTAAAAGGAAGACCTCAGCTAAAATGTCCACAGTCAGTTAGTTTAGAGGAGAAGAGGAAATAAGTGCTATGAGAAAATGAGGCACAGAGAAAGAGAGAGAGAGATTGGAGGAGAGGAGTGAATAAAAGGGGAAGAGACAGAGAATATTCCGGAACAGAACTTCTCGGTTAACCTAGCAGAGGACTGCTAGTTCAGGTCACTATGTTCCTCCTACACTCATGCGTCTTTGGAGATACGGCCATTGTCCCCATGGTGGCAGTGGTGGTTGGAGGATGGTTGGAGGTTGGCATGTTTCTTACCTAAACCAGGAAGGTTTAGCATCCAGGAATCTGTGACCAGGATGGATCCAGCCCCATAAACACTTCTCATAAGAAGTGCAATGAGGTCCCTGTTAGGACCACAAGATGGTGGCCCCAGTGGTCCAGAGAGTGCGTCTCCAAAAACCAGGTGTGTCATTCTTAGTCAGAATTGTTCCCTCTCAGAGTCTTCAGGGATCACAGTCAGGACCCTCTGCACTTGGTTGAGCAGCAGAGCCCAATCAAGGCAGGTGTTGGGCTGTGGGCCATGCTGACCTTGGCCGGCCCCCTCTGCTTCCAGGGAGTCAAGCCCAGCAGGCAGCCTCTGGAGTGGACAGAGCCCTGGATCTCTGCTGCAATTTAGCATGTGAGTATAAAATCCAAGATGATCCTATCTGTAACAATTCTGTTTTCACCAAATCCCAAACAACTCTTAGAAACCACCCAGAAATCCATACTTGCAGCAACATTTCCTTTGTCTCAGAACAATCTCAGGGACCGGAGGGGAGGCAAGGGCCAGGAAGAGAGTATTGTCTTCCTTTTGCTCTTTTATTCCTGGATGTAAATAGAAAGGTGCGTTACCCTGGAAGGGCTCAGAGGTCAAGGTCACAAGGTGTTCACACAGGAGGTTTCACCATATCCAAACTTTCTATTAAGAAGTTAGGCAGCAGCTTTGCTCCACCCACTAGACCAGGTTCCTTAAGGTTCCTGCAGGAGATCGGATCTCCTCATCCCCACATATGTGTGCTCTGGATTTTGGAAATCATGCTTTAGGGTAAAAAGTGGTTTGCTGCTGCTGCTGCTAAGTCGCTTCAGTCGTGTCCGACTCTGTGCGACCCCATAGACGGCAGCCCACCAGGCTCCCCTGTCCCTGGGATTCTCCAGGCAAGAGTACTGGAGTGGGTTGCCATTGCCTTCTCCAATGCATGAAAGTGAAAAGTGAAAAGTGAAAGTGAAGTTGCTCAGTGATGTCCAGCTCTTTGCAACCCCATGGACTGCAGCCCACCAGGCTCCTCCATCCATGGGATTTTCCAGGCAAGAGTACTGGAGTGGGTTGCCATTGCCTTCTTCTAAAAAGTGGTTTAACTTTTCTAAAACTAGCTAATACACTAGGTCATGGTTCACTTCACTTTTTGACTTGTAAATCTCCCAAGAAAATATGGGGGTTTGGCATCTACCTCCTCCCCAGGATGTTCAGGAAATAGTATATTTGTGGTTTCCTTATGTTAAGGAAAATTTCCTAATTTCCTTTCTTCCCTACATCCCATCCTGGAGCTGGGCTTTGCTTTGCAAATTTTTGCTGAACAGAAGAAGGTCTTCATCTCATGGTCTTGCCTCCCATGTTCCTTGACTATTTGATTCTTTGCAACAAAATCCCACAAGGTGTATTCTTTTCATGCTCATGCTTGCCGACAGCATGCCCCTGCAGGAAACAAGCACTTCCCAGTGGTTCTCCTCTCCCTCTTCTTCAAATATAACATGTTAAAGAAATACCAAGATGTAATATACCTGCAACAAAAATTCACCAGTCTCAGATATACAGTCCAGTGGTTTTTTTTTATTTGCCTAATATATACACCTGTGTAACAGCCACTTTGCCACTTTGATCAACACATAGACTATTTCCAGCTTCTGGGAGCCTCTTATGTGTTACTTGCTTGCCAATACTTCCCCCCAAAAGACATCACTATTCTGACTTTAATTTTACCTATTCTTGAACTTAATTGTACAGCACGTACACTATTGTATCTATTTTCTGATGCTTTTCTACTGGGAATTCATCTTCTTTCTTGCCACGGGAGGGGCACTGAACAAATATTCACTGAACGTACAAAAGATCCCATGTGTGAATCTGATTTTTAAAAGAACATGGATTTTAAGGGAAAGAGTTTCAGGGCAGATAAGATCTTCTCTAATAAGAAAAGTAAAGGCATTAGCAAAATCATCGCTCCTAGGTAATATTACAAAAGAAGAATATGAAAGATATTCTTCACCTACTTCATGCTCCTTAGCACCCACAATGACAAATTCTGTCTGCTGATCAGTTCACACTGGTCTCTCTTTTTTGGATTATTATTTTTGGAGGGGAGCCTGACCCCAGGCAAGGGCACAGCTCTAGAGTCAGAGACTGGGTTGGCACCACTATGAGGATGGCACAGTGGAGACAGTCGGGACACTTGCTTCAGACACTTACTGATTGTGGGTGCTTGGAGAGTCACTCAGCATTTCAGCTTTAGTTTGCTACCATAAAATAACCTATTGAGTGGATTAAAGAAAATGATGGTTATAAATGTACACGGAGAACTTCAGTTCAGTTCAGTTCAGTTGCTCAGTCGTGTCCAACTCTTTGCGACACCATGAACCACAGCACGCCAGGCCTCCCTGTCCATCACTAACTCCCTAAGTCCACCCAAATCCATGTCCATAGAGTTGGTGATGCCATCCAGCCATCTCATCATCTGTTGTCCCCTTCTCCTCCTGCCCTCAATCTTTCCCAGCATCAGGGTCCTTTCCAATGAGTCAGCTCTTCGCATCAGGGGGCCAAAATATTGGAGTTTCAGCTTCAACATCAGTCCTTCCAATGAACACCCAGGACCGATCTCCTTTAGGATGGACTGGTTGGATCTCCTTGTAGTCCAAGGGACTCTCAAGAGTCTTCTCCAACACCACAGTTCAAAAGCATCAATTCTTTGGTGCTCAGCTTTCTTTATAATCCAACTCTGACATCCATACATGACCACTGGAAAAATCATAGCCCTGACTAGATGGAACTTTGTTGGCAAAGTAATGTCTCTGCTTTTTAATATGCTGTCTAGGCTGGTCACAACTTTCCTTCCAAGGAGTAACCATCTTTTAATTTCATGGCTGCAGTCACCATCTGCAGTGATTTTGGAGCCCAGAAAAATAAAGTCAGCCACTGTTTCCACTGTTTCTCCATCTATTTCCCATGAAGTGATAGGACCGGATGCCATGATCTTAGTTTTCTGAATGTTGAGCTTTAAGCCAACTTTTTCACTCTCCACTTTCACTTTCATCAAGAGGATCTTTAGTTCTTCTTCACTTTCTGCCATAAGGGTGGTGTCATCTGAGGTTATTGATATTTCTCCCAGCTTCTGCTTCCTCCAGCCCAGCGTTTCTCATGATGTACTCTGCATATAAGTTAAACAAGCAGAGTGACAATATACAGCCTTGACGTACTCCTTTTCCTATTTGGAACCAGTCTGTTGTTCCATGTCCAGTTCTAACTGTTGCTTCCTGACCTGCATACAGGTTTCTCAAGAGGCAGGTCAGATGGTCTGGTATTCCCATCTCTTTCAGAATTTTCCACAGTTTATTGTGATCCACACAGTCAAAGGCTTTGGAATAGTCACTGAAGCAGAAATAGATGTTTTTCTGGTACTCTCTTGATATTTTGATGATCCAGTGGATGTTGGCAATTTGATCTATGGTACCTTTGCCTTTTCTAAAACCAGCTTGAATATCTGGAAGTTCATGGTTCACATATTGCTGAAGCCTGGCTTGGAGAATTTGAGCCTTACTTTACTAGTGTGTGAGATGAGTGCAGTTGTGCGGTAGTTTGAGCATTCTTTGGCATTGCCTTTCTTTGGGATTGGAATGAAAACTGACCTTTTCCAGTCCTGTGGCCACTGCTGAGTTTTCCAGATTTGCTGGCACATTGAGTGAAGCACTTTCACAGCGTCATTTTTTAGGATTTGAAATAGCTTAACTGGAATTCCATCACCTCTACTAGCTTTGTTTGTAGTGATGCTTCCTAAGGCCCACTTGACTTCACATTCCAAGATGTCTGGCTCTATGTGAGTGATCACATCATCGTGACTGTCTGGGTCTTGAAGAACTTTTCTGTACAATTCTTCTTTGTATTCTTGCCACCTCTTCTTAATATCTTCTTCTTCTGTTAGGTCCCTACCATTTCTGTCCTTTATCGAGCCCATCTTTGCATGAAATATTCCCTTGGTATCTCTGATTTTCTTGAAAAGATCTCTAGTCTTTCCCATTCTATTGTTTTCCTCTATTTCTTTGCATTGATCTCTGAGGAAGACTTTCTTATCTCTCCTTGCTATTCTTTGGAACTCTGCATTCAAATGGGTATATCTTTCCTTTTCTCCTTTGCTTTTCACTTCTCTTCTTTTCACAGCTATCTGTACAGCCTCCTCAGACAGCCATTTTGCTTTTTTGCATTTCAAAGCACTAAACAGATTCATTCCATAAATTAGTTGTGATGGCTCATTTTATGTGTTAATCTGGGTAGGTCATAGTGTCCTGATATTGGTCAAATATTATTCTGGATATTTCTGTAAAGGTGTCTTTTTTTTAGATGATATTAACATTTAAATTGGTGGACTTGAGTAAAGCAGATTGCTTTCCATAATACAGGTGGGCCTCATCCAGTCAGTCGAAGGTCTTAGTGGAACAAAGATTGAAGCCACCCTGAGCAAGAATGAATCCTGCCAGCAGATGACCTTTGAACCTGAACTGCAGCTCTTCTCTAGTTCTCCAGCCTAGTGGCCTACCCTGCAGAGCTTTGACTTAATAAGCCTCCATCGTCACATAAGCCAGTTCCTTAAAATAAATCTCTCTCTCTCTCCCTCTCTCTCTGTGTATGTATAAGCATGCATCCTCAGCTGCTTAGTCCTGTCCCACTCTTTGCAACCCCAAGGACTGTATAGCCCACCAGGCTCCTCTGTCCATTGGGATTTTCTAGGCAAGAATTCTGGAGTGGGTAGCCATTTCCTCCTCTGGGTGATCTTCCTGACCCAGGGATCAAACCTGGGTCTCCTACAGTGGCATGCGGATTTTTTTTACCACTGAGCCACCTGGGAAGCCATGTATATATATGCGTGTGTATATCTTCCTGACCCAGGGATCAAACCTGGGTCTCCCACGCTGTGGGCAGATTCTTTACCATCTTAGTCACCAGGAAAGCTGTGTGTGTGTGTGTGTGTGTGTGTGTGTACTTCTTCTTGCTAGCTTCTTCTTTCATTCCAAATGCTATATAGTTTACTGTTTCTTTTCTAAATCACTGAAGAATATATTTAAATCACTTTTTTTTTGCTTGTTGTTAAATCTATTTAAAGTAATAATTTTTCTTATCCATGAGAGAGAAAGGTGGAAATAACATTTTTGCAGACACACTATGCATTTCACCCTTAGCCAGGTTGTTAGTGACATCTGGAGACATTACTTCTTACCATCACATTAATTTCAGTATGCTATGCTTATTGGTCATGTATCTAGACCTACTGGCTCACTGCTAGGCATACTCCACCCTCTATGACACCAAGCTCATGCTTAAATTTCCCTAGAAGATTCAGTGTAAACCCAGGTACTTGAATTAAGTACACTTAGCTTGTCTGACACCTAGAATCCTTCTTTCTTCCCACCATAGTGAATTGATAAAATCAAAATGTGAAACTTTTTGACATCTCTTTGGTCCTTCCCTAATACAAATTTCAATCCAGAATTGTTTCTTCTAGATCCTTCTTTATCTTTTCTTGAGGGCCTCCCAGGCAAAGAATACACCCAGTCTTGCCTCACTGTTCTATATGACCTTTGGAAAGGGAACGAATGGGGTTTGGGGTAGAAATTTTTATCTTCTTCTTCCTTCCTAGTGAAAACCCCACCCCAACCATGGCCAGTTGTATGTCTTTGATGACCACAAAGCAGGTCAGGGTACTGTCAGACAAAAGGATGTGGGGCCATTGTAGTCTGTAGCTTTTGTCATTAAAAATCTTGCTCTTTTTCTTGGATTGCTTCACTGATACATTCATAATTTCAGGCTTTGAAAACTCCCATAAGATCAGATATCTTTAGCTTTATTACTGTCCTCTGACTTTTTTGAATCATTACTTAAGAATACAGTGAGTGGGATTTCCGTTTATATTACTGAGTTCATCTCAGATCTCTACGAGCTCTCCTCTTCTTTCTCTTTTTCCTGCTTCTGATCCCTTTCTCCTAAAAAAAAGTTACGGTGGGGGACTATTTCTTAGATTCTAAATATAGTTTTTCCTGATATCCATCAGACCTATGCAAACATTTTCTCTTTTATTTGTAGAAAATGTTCTTCAAGTCTTTGATACTACATTGGCCTGATATCAGTAGATTTTTAGACATGCTAATTAAGCCATTCAATCATGTACCAACAGCCAAAAATAATATAATTTGTCGTTCGGTCTTAGATGGTAATTTATTCTCTCCATGTCTAACCTTCTTCATATGTAAAGAAGGGACAATAATAGTTGTCTTTCAATGGGTTTGTGGTGAGGGTTACAAATAATGATTAGTTTTAATGGTTCCTTACATTATTATCAGCTTTGAAACTTGCAGATGCAATATGTATATGCCTCTGTGTATATCAAATATTTTATTTAAGAGAAAATAAAAAATGTTTATGTGGTGCTTAACATGGTGCTGGGTGTAACAGATACTCAATAAACGGTGGCTGCTACTGTAGATATTACAAGTTCAAGTCATGGGTCTATATATGAGAAGAAATGTCTGAAACAAGTATTTAAAGTTTTCAGTTCAAACAATCCAATCAAAACATGGACAGAAGACCTAAATACACATTTCTCCACAGGAAACGTAAAGATGAACAAGAGGCGCATGAAAAAGATGCTCAGAATCACTAATTATCAGAGAAATGCAAATCAAAATTACAATGAGATATCACTTCACATCAGGCGGAATGGACAGCATCATGAAGTCTACAAACAATAAATGCTGGAAAGGGTGTGGAGAAAGGGAACTCTCCTACACTACTGGTGGGAATGTAAGTTGGTGCAGCCACTATGCAGAACAGTAGGGAGGTTCCTTAAGAAACTAAAAATAGGGCTACCATATGATTCAGCAATCTCACTCCTGGGTATATATGTGGAGAAAAACATGATTTGAAAGGATACATGCACGCCAGCATTCACTGCATGCTGTTTATGGTAGCCAAGACGTGGAAGCAACTTAAATGTCCATCAACAGATGAATGAATAAAAAAAATAATACACATATACAGTGGACTATTAGTCAGCCATTAAAAATCAAATAATGCCATTTGCAGTAACATGGATGGACATGGAGATTATCACACTAAATGAAGTAACTCAGCAAAGGCAAGTATCATATAATATCACTTATATGTGGAATTTAAAAAATATGATACAAATGAACTTATTTATAAAACAGAAACAGACTCACAGATATAGAAAACATATGTATAAATTATGATGAAACAAAGTCTTAAAGAATATACTAAATATTAAATGTATATAAAGCTCCCAAATAAATATTTTTAAAATTTCTAATAAGTAATTCAGATTGTGTTCATTAGTATAACTTTAGAAACTTTTAGTCTTTATACTTGAAATGACTGCACAATCCCTGACCATGATATTTTAATAATTATCTCTTCAAATTCTTGACCAGAAACTTTTCACATGGATGTGGTTCAAATTATGACATTTTTATAGCAATTTAAAATTTTCCACAGTTGAAATTGTGTTTAAAGAACCTAACAGCTCTTCCTTTTTTATTGGCAACAATGGATTGTTTACAATAATGCAAATGGACTTCAAATCCAATTAAACTTCTTTATGTCAAGAGTTTCAAAATAATGATGAAGCTCTAATTTGTATGACATGCAGGCATTCTTAGAGCAGACACCCTCCAGCCAGCTGGTAAATCACTGTCAATGGAAACATCTCGCTTTATTGTTTTATTCTGATTCATAATATCTCAACTTTGGCACTAAAGACATTTGAAGGCAAATAATTCCTTGTATGGGGGGGCTATCCTGTGCACTGTAGGATGTGTAACAGTTTCCTAGCCTCTACATACTAGAAGCAATAATCCTCCACATCTCTAGACATTACAAAGTGTCCCTTAGGGAGCAAAATCATCTTTTGTCAAGAATCACTGCTCTTCATATTAAATAAGGAACTTGTGAGACACCGACTTGGCACGTAGTATTATGGTTATCACCTGGGTTCAGACTTATCTCTTCCACTTGTAGACTAGGTGACCTCAGAAAAGGCACTCAAATCCTCTGAGCACCATTTCTTCATTTTAAAATGGGAGCATCATCTCTACTGGGTCTGCCTCACTGGATAATTATGAAAATCAAATGAGATCTCAGATACAGTAATGCATGTAAGCCATCAAAGCTGTCAACACCTGCCTAGACACACTAGAACTGTGTGGTGAAAAGTGTGGCAATGAGGCTGCATGGCTCAACTAAAATCCCTTCAAAGTGAGTTGAGATATCAGACTGCTCAATACATTTTGGCTTCTATTGTTATCATCTGCATTCTTCAGGAAAGAAGCTGAGACTCTAAGAGGTAAAGGAGCTTGACCAATAGTGCATGGAGACAGGGCTGAATTCAGAAAATACGAACTCCAACACTGGTGCTATGTCCATGACATTCATGTGTTTCCCAGTGACAAGTGCCATGAGTACAAATTAAAGTAGCCCCTTCTGTGAGCAAAGGAGGGGTTGCCACTTATAAAATAGATTTCTGTCTTCTGGTGGGAGTTGGAGGAAGTACCACAGGACAACAGGATAAGATAATTTTGATACTTTTCTCCTGCTTTCAACTCACAAAGGCCGTATCTCCTTAAGAACTGCTTGAAGGAAGCTAAAAATGAACAGGCAGGGCCAACCCCGCCTCCCTGCTATGAATCACTCACTCAGAGGGCTAAGTTCTGCCTTCCGCATCTGGGCTTTTTTATTTTTAACTTTGCAAGCCTCGGTTGTTCTGGCTTCCTAGGGAAAACCCCTCTGCTGCCAGCAGCCTTGCTCGATGCCCCGGCTGTCCTGTGAGCATCTTGCTGGCGGAAGGGGAGCACAGAGCAGGGCTGTCCTCTTGGCTGCCTTCCCTGAGGGAAAGCTTCTGATCTCTGGAGTTCTAAAGTCTGAGCCCAACAGCTACCTACCCTCTGCGCTCAAACACAGTTGGCTCAGCTGCCTTGTGGAGGGAATTTTCCCCTCTGGGTCTTGCCTGATCGTGGACATTACACTGAGCCAGGGGCGTCTTCTCAAGCTCCCAATTTGTGGTCTGTGGTTACAGAATCATCAGAAAGGCAGCCTCGGCAGGGTGCAGGCTCCAACCGTGCACCAACCATGCACCTCTTCCAACCACGCCCCTCTTCTCTCCTGAGCCCCTGCTTCGACACCAGATTCCTGGATTCCAGGTTGAGGGTGGGGATTAGCACATGGAGATCAGCTGTAGGTCTCCCCAATAGAGTCCCACATGAAAAAAGAGGAGGTTTCGGTTAGCTTGGGCACGGTGTCCTCCAGGAAGATGCCTGGCAAAGTCCTAAATATGTGTCAAGAAGTGGGACGTGGGGAGAGGAGCATCAGCTTTGGAGTCAGGAAACCTGGGTCTGGAATCCCAGGTCTGTCATCCATGAGCCATCTGAACTTCTACTAATCATTAACAAGAGTTAACTTCTTCTCTTTTTTTTCTTTCCCAGATGATTGAACATAATAATAATTTTTTAAAAAGCTAGCCTCTTCAACTCTGTACAATCAGGTAAACTCAATTGAGGTGAGATTGTACAAACAGCACAGCACCCAGCATAGATGGGCGCTCAGGAAGTGTTGCTTCATGTCCTTCCTTCAACGACCCTTTGTTCAGCACCTGCTGTGTGTCATTGTCCTGGGTCTAGTCCCAGATGGTCTTTGTGTTGTCTTTATTGTTCAGCCGCTCAGTCACGATGGACTATTTGAGATCCCATGGATTGTAGCATGTCAGGCTCCTCTGTCCTCCATTATCTCCCAGAGTTTGCTTTTTGCCTTTTCATACTGTCCTTTGGGTTTTCCAGACAAGAATACTGGAGTGGGTTGCCACTTCCTACTCCAGTGGACCACGTTTTGTCAGAACTCTTCTCTATGATGACGGTCATTACCCTGCACTTTATAATGCTGCAAGCATGGACTTGGCAGTCAGAGCCTGACCTTAATTCTAGTTCCTCTTCTTACCACCTGCACCACTAGGCAAATCATGTCCTTTTGCTGAGTCCACATCTCCTCACTTGTAACATGGGGAGAACACTTACAGGATTGTGGTGGTGAATCCCTTAGATCACACACCTAAGGCAGTGCCTGGCGCAGTGAATGAGTCCATATATCTATTTTTGGGGGGCTTCTTCCTTTGTATTCATCTGCTAAGTACTTGAAATTGCTCAGAGATGGGGAACTTCTAAAATGCTTCTGACTGTTGCCTAAACCACTACAAATATTGCCCCTCACACTAGTTGACTGAATAGTAGTAAGACTGAGTGATCCTCACGCCAGCTGACACAGGCCACCATTTCTGTCTCTATCTTAGCAATACTAAACTCTGGCTATTAAATCATCTAGGGAACTTAAAAAAATATCAGTGTCAAGGCTCTCCTGCAGAAGTTTCTAATGGACAGCCAGTTATGAAAACCACCAGTTCTTTTCCAGTGGTTCATTTTGCATTTGAAAAGTTCAAAGCTCAGAGAGGTTAAGTGAGTTGCTGGAGGGCAGTCAGCTAATATGGAGCCTGAATAGGAGTCCAAGCAAGCTCAACAATATTTTCCTCTCTTGTTATCTCAACCACCTTCAAACATTTGCTTGGCTTATCTGATTCAAACTAAAACTGAGGCCTGAGAAGGGTTCTCCAGAGGTGGTCTCCACAGAGCAGAGAAAGTAGGCCTCTCTACTCAGCTTGCTATTTCCTGGAGTATCTTCATGCCACAGATCATTCCTGAGACATCTGCCATGACCCACAAGCTGGGCTGAGTCTGATGATGCGTGTGAATGAGATGTAGCACCTGCTACTGAGGAGCTCATGGCTGGTTCTTATGGACTGAATTGTATCCCCCTCAAATTCAGATGTGGAAGTCTTAATCCCCAGTGCTTCAGAATGTAATTGTGTTTGGAGACAGAGCCTTTAAAGAAATAACTAAGTTAAAGCGAGGTCATTAGGGTAGACCCTAATCCAATACGACTGGTGTCTTTTCAGAAGAGGAGATTAGGTCACAGATACACACAGAAGGAAGAACATGTGAAGAAGATGGCCATCAATAAGCCAAAGAGGAGGCTTCAGAAGATCTTAGGCTTCCAGTCTCCAGAACTGTGGGAAAATACATTTCTGTTGCTTAACCCATGCAGTTTATGGTACTCTGTTATGGCACCCTGAGAAAACTCATATATACACTGGTTCTAGAAGGTAGCCAGACAGGCAAGGCATTAGTCTGCTAAAATACCCCATAATAATCAACAGGATGACCATGAGCTGGGGCTGCTCTAGAGCCCAGGGGAGTTCCCCAACCCCGAAGGGTGGACTGGGAGGCTGACACAGATGCCGCCACCAGGAAAGAAACACTAGCTGTGTTTTTGAGAACAAGGAAGAGGCTGCTGGGGAAGTGGGAGAGTGAAATGCAGGAAATCAGAATAGGGAATGGGAAGGTAGTATGTCCTGCAGCACCCGTGGGGTGAGTCAGGGGATGGAGCCTGAAGGGTGGTGAGAGGTGAGGCTGTGACATTCATAGGGGCAAGTTATCCAGAGCCCTGTGCACATCCAGATAACAGGCCAAGGTTGGGTAACAGGAGCCAATGAAGGGCCTTCCACGGGGGAGCACCAGGTTAAGTTTTGTAAAGTGACACTGATGCTCACTTGGATGCTAGGTTGGAAGGGTAAGATTGAAGGCAGGGAGACTATCAAAGAGTTGCTACATCTGTCCTGGTGAGAAATGCTGGAGGTCGGAACTAGTGCACAGTCCAAAGAATGGAGAGAATTGAGTGAGTCCTCTGGTGAAACAATGGTACAGAATAAAACAAGCGAAGAATTGTTCCTAAGACATTGTTTGTCTTAGGACAAACAATTGGTTAGGGGAGAAAGACAGAAGGAGTAGGAAAAGTCAAGGATAAATTCCAGGTTTCTGGCTGAGACAAATGGGTAGGTGATGGTGCCAACTGCTAGAGCAGAGTTCTTTTTCCCTGCTGTCTTAGTCAGCTGAGGTTGCCATATCAAAATATCCTGGACTGCATAGCTTAAGCAAGTGAAATACCAGAGAGTTTTCTCTCTCTCCTATAAGCACTTACTGAGGAAAGGCCACATAATGAGAAGGTGACCAACTACCAGAAAGGAAGAGAGGTCTCATCAGAAACCAACCATATTTTTACCTGGACCTTGGACTTCCAGTTTCCAAAACTGTAATGTGTTTACAGGGAGAGAAAGAGAATAAGCTCTCTGGTATAATTTTTTATAAGGCACTAATCCCATCAGACCCGGGCCCCACCCTCATGATCTCTGCTGCTAAGTCGCTTCAGTTGTGTCCGACTCTGTGCGACACCATAGATGGCAGCCCACCAGGCTCCCCCGTCCCTGGGATTCTCCAGGCAAGAACACTGGAGTGGGTTGCCATTTCCTTCTCCAATGCATGAAAGTGAAAAGTAAAAGTGAAGTCGCTCAGTCATGTCCGACTCCTAGTGATCCCATGGACTGCAGCCTACCAGGCTCCTCCGTCCATGGGAGTTTCCAGGCAAGAGTACTGGAGTGGGGTGCCATTGCCTTCTCCGAATCTTCTCATGATCTCATCTGACCCTAATTACCTTCCAAAGGGTACATTTCCAGATGCCATCACCTTAGGGTTAGGGCTTCAATATATGATTTGGGAGGATACAGTCAGTCTACAACACTACTGAAAAGAGGTGAATAATGATGCCGTGTATCCCAGCCATCTCCTTGTCCCAATTGATTTGAGCCTCTTTGATGATTTCAGGAGGAGGCTTGCAAGCACATTTGTTTACACTCATTCATCTATCCTTCTATCCATGGGCGTAGGTGGTGGAAATGAAACGTCAGTAGGGAAATTTGGGCTAAGCTGTGAGTTAATAGTGAAGACCTTCTGACACAAGCATGGAAAACTAATCTCTTGAGGACCCAATCTATGTGAGGCCTTGAACTGGAAATGGAATGTCAGCTGAATTTGATGCATACCTGTCCTCAAGAATCTCACTTTGTAGATCCAGGGGAGACTCTCTCTGGTCAGGCTACAGTCATGGACCACTTGCTTCTGGATTAGAAGATTGTTAGGGATGACCTTGTCACTCTCCTCTCTGGGACAGAACTGCATCTAATTCCCCAGGCAAGGGACAGCCTGCTTGTTTGACTCCTAAGTGGTTTGTTAGGATGAATCATGTCCCAGTTCTCTAAGAGGGTTTACTTGTTGGAAAGAGTGTTCTCTTTGATCTCATGGCTTAGAGTGTGTAGGTTTTATCCAGTTAATCACATAGCTGGCATCAAGCTTTGTCAGCTTTTATTTATTTATTTTTTTTGAGGCTATATGGCATTCAAAGGATTTGGGCACTGGCCCTGTAGCCAGCATGGCTTCATTTCAACAACAGCTGGAGCCTGAATCTTTTTTCAGCCCCTTGATAATAACTTATTATTCAGTCTGGTCTATTCTAAACCGTCTCTTGGATGTAAGAGGTGACTGAAAGAGTAGACCTTTAAAAGAGCATACTCTCTTCTCCTGAGAGATTCCCACATGGTTGAAAGAGCCATCCTTATAGACTATGTTGTCTAATGCTTTCCAGTTACAAAGCACATTCATTCTACCATGACCTTAACTTCTCCAATCAGCTCTGAGAAGTAGAAAGGGTAAGGTAGATGGGTTTAGTTTTACAAAAGAGAAATTCTAACACTGATTAAAGGGTTTACCCAATGTCTTATGGGGTAGGAGCTGTGAAACAAACTCACATTTAATGATGTGCCAGATTCTTTCATACTAACTTCGTTAATCCATAAACAAACCCAGTGGAATAGGTATCACTGTGCCCATTTGAAAGATGAAGACATTGAATCACAAGAGATTTAAATCACAGCTTCAAAGTTCTCCAGACCATAGGGAGCTAAGACAACACTGACTCCCTAGTCTTCTATTAACTAATCCAGTGCTCTTATTGGTTATGCTGCATTTAAACTCTCCAAGCCTGACTATAATGAGGGAAATAGTATTTCCGCTTAGTTGGATTTTGGGTAAAAAGAGCCACAAGTGGAAAAGTTGGTTGTTCTCCCTATTTATAGATAGACTTGGATTTTTTTTTCCTTCATATACAAAATGAACAAGACTCACAGACATGAACCCACTGTCCCATGCACTCTTTCAGAAGTCTAGCATTCCAACAATCAGGCATTGTAAACCAAGCGAGACTCTCCAAGCTTGATTGCATTGTTCAAGACCACAGGCCAGGGTAGAAGCCCCTTCATGGAGAAGGCCATGTCTTCTCTGATTGTTGTTTATTTTCCTCTTCTCATGTACTCTGTGGTCTGGCAAGGAGCTGGGTACCTCAAAGGGAAGCCACCACAGTGGCAAACCTCAGTTCTCGGTCCGAGGAAGCCCAGCTCAGTTTCTCTGGCTGCAAGAAATTATAATCTACATGAACTGAAATCATTTAACCTATCTGACAGAGCATTTGCTAAGTCCAAAGGCATACAGACCCAAGATAACAGATCAGGTAGACGTTCTTCTGAAAACTATAAGAATGGGGCAAAAGCTGTCATCTCAGCAGCCTCTGGCCTCCCTTCCTGACACCCCTTCTTGGGACCTCTGAGTGTTTGCTCACAGTTATTCATGGGGTCCCTGGATCTCAGTTCTGAATGAAAGTGAAAGGGAAGGAGGCTAGGGCTGCTGTAGGTTAGGAGCCCATGTGCTCCATCTCATTTAATATCTATTAAACTCCTTCTTTGTGAAGTAGCTGTTAAGCCCATCTTATAGCTGAAAAAACTGAGGCTATAAGAGGTCTGTGGTGGCTCAATGGTAAAGAATCTGCCTGCTAATGCAGGAGATGCAGGTTCGATCCCTGGGTTGGGAAGATCCCCTGGAGAAGGAAATAGCATCCCATTCCAGTATTCTTGTCTGGAGAATCCCATTGACAGAGGAGTCTGGCGGGCTCCAGTCCTTGAGGTCACAAAAGAGTTGGACATGACATAGTGACTAAACAATAATAACAATAGCAGGAGGTATGGTACTTTGTCTAAGGTAACTGGCTAAGCTTGCATTTGAGCCTGAATCTGACTGCCTGCTAAAACCTGTGCACTCTCCGTCATTTTATATTACCAGTTGGCACACACATAGCACTTTCTATGCTATTCTATTTCATTTCATTCCATTCCATTTTTCTCTTATTCCACTGTAATTAATGGCTATTTAGAGCCAAACCTTTTCTCTCCAGTAGAAATGAGCAGTTGAAAAGCAATGATCCTCTTGCTCAACCCTTCATCTCTCACCAGACCCAAAAGGGGACCTTGTGCATAGTTGATAACCCAATAATTGCTTGCTTTTATTGATTTAAACACTTAGATGTGCATTTATCCCATGACTGTTTCTGCCCCAAAGTCAAAACCCACTGGCCATGGGTGGCATTTCCCTGTACCCAGAGCTGATGACTCTTTCTGTTCTAATAAGATTTCTTGACCATCCTCTTGGGTAGCAGCAACAGCATTCAGGAAGTGAACCCTCTAACCCAACCCAGCTCTAATCAGAGATGCGAAGGAAAGCTAGATTATCTGGAGCAGGTTATAGAGGATAGTGGTGCTTTGGACTCTACAAATTCCCAAATCCACGTTTCAAGGTCTGTTTTCAATCTTCAGGCATTGTAGGCATCTCCTGGGGCTATGAGAAGAATGCTCTCATTTCAGGACAGAGTATAGCCAACAGCCAACTTGGCAAGGACTAGGGGGATGTAAATTCAGAGTGACAACCTAAGGAACATGGTTTTAATAGAAATACACTTCTATTTCTTCTCCAATCACATGTTGACTGTCTGTTTGCATGGAGAAACCTGAACTAAAATGAGGATAGTCAGAACTGGTAATTGAGGGGCTCTGCTTTTCCCCTAAAGCTCTCCTGTCCTCCAGATGACAACTATGAGAGATCACTTGGGTGGCTGGGGACTTAGTGAACTCAGCATTACAAAGCAGCCAGGGGAAATGTAGGTATGATTTGCTTTATACTGTGGGGTACAGTTCTGACAAAATTCATTCAACATCATGTTAACAAATACCCGGACTGTATTGAGCACATGTTAGGTGGCAATGTTTCAAAGGTGAATAAGATACCTCCTCGAGGAGCTTGTAATCCAGTGGAGGAGACAGACATATAAAGAATTACCCATATTAGATGTATTGCCTGTGTCACAATATACATCTTTGGAAATGGGATGGGAAGTAGAGAGAAGGCAACCTCACAGAGAATGCCTAGGAGTTTTCAGAATGAAGAAGGGGGAAAAAACATTCCAGAAAGATGGAGACACTAAAAAAAAAAATAGGGTGTCCCAGAAGCTAACATAATAGTTTTAGGGCCAAGGTTGTGGTTTTAGATATGGTGGAAAAGTAGAAGTCGCCGAGGAGTTATATGGAGTGAGATTATAAATGGTCTCATACACCACACCAAGAAGCTCAGGCTGCCCCCTATGGAACAGCATGAGAGAGACGTGGTCAGAAGTGCTCCATGGAACAATTGGCATGGCTACAGCATGGTAGGTGAATGAGATGGGGATGCAGGAGACGACAAAAAAAACCCCAGAGAAAACAGAAATGGGGTTGATGTGGTGGTATAAAGAGATGATGAGGGTCTGAACCAGGCAGGACAATGGGACTGAAGAGACTGGAAGGACTGGGGAGATGGATAAGAGGCCTCCTTCATAGATTGCTGTGATGTTATCCCTCAGAGAAATCACTTATTCCAACAAAAGACCTTGCCTGGGTCCCAGAACCTCAGCATGGTTACTCTCCTTACCCTGAGATGCTATGGTAAAGAGAAATGTAGAGTTTCAGAAAAGCATATCCTCACATATACACAGGGTTTACTGTTTCTAGGATTTTTTTCATGTGTATTATCTGTCATCACAGGAGTCCTAGAAAACATAAACTATTCATATTTAAGATTATGTTTTTGTTTTTCTGATTATAAAAAATTATAGAAATAACAATTGTAGAATGCCTGAAATACTTTAAAAAAGTAGGAAATTAAAATTAGCCTAGTACTCAGATAGATAATTAGTTAACATGTTGGTAAACCAGTTGCTTATAATGCAGTGCTAACTGAGAAAAAATACAAAAATATATTTCAATTCCAATTTTATAGCAGATTTTTTTTAGATTTTATTGTGATTAAAAAATTGGAATTGAAATATAAATAAACTTTTTTCTTTTCTTAGTGTTAGATTACAAGCATTTTTTATGTTGATAAATCAAATTCACAAGCCTAATTTTTCATTGCTGCATAATATTTTAATATACAGGTGTGCTGAAATTTACTAATACTATTATCAGCTGCTAGGTGTTGTTGATGGACATGTAGGTTATTTCCATGGATGGGAATTTTTACTCTCATGAGTAAAAATTATTTTGTTGAATTTGTTTTGCTCATATGTTTTGCTGAATACCTCTAGCATACATTTTCCCTGTTTATTTTTAATTATTTCCTTTGAATAAATTCTTAAAAGTGGAATCTCTGTGTCAAAGGATATGTGCATTTCAAAAATGGTATTAGTTGTCAAATTGCTAGGGCTTCCCTTGTGGCTCAGCTGGTAAAGAATCTGCCTGCAATGTGGGAGACCTGGGTTTGATCCCTGGGTTGGAAAGATCCCCTGGAGAAGGGAAAGGCTACCCACTCCAGTATTCTGGCCTGGAGAATTCCATGGACTGTATAGTCCATGGGGTCGCAAAGAGTCAGACACGAGTGAGCGACTTTCACTTTCACTTTCTTTCATTGTTTATTCCAATTTGCTAGACTTACCCACAGTGAATTAGCCAGCCCGTATTATCCACTTTCATCAGCACTAATCATTCTTTTAAAAAATCTTTGTCAATCTGAAACACATAAATGATATCCCATTGTGAGGTTACTGTGAGTATCCTTATCACATATGTGGTGAGTTCCCTTTTGCTCACTTTATGGATAAGGGTTAGTCACCTGCTTGGACCATAGATTCAGTAAGTGTCTGAGGATGGACTCCTCCGGCAGTGCTCTTCCCACTGTGTGTTGATACTGTCTCTGGTGTGAGAAGAGTTGCCCCAACTTCGCCATGTTGACAGGACTTCCTTTCATTGGGGTCACACCCTCAGGAGCTTCTGCCTGCATGTCATGGCAAGAACACGCCCTGTCTCCTGAGGGCCAGCGGCTCCCTCAACCTGTTGGAGGTCCCAGCATCAGGGACAGTTCATGTCGTGCTCTGGGTGGAGGCCCCAGGTATGGTATGTGCTTAGGTGGGTGGTGGTTCCCATCGAAGCTGAGATGGAAAATGACACAAGGAACTGAACCCCGTGTTCTTTCGGGAAGGAAAACTTGGGTTGTTAGCCCTCTGCCGAAAACCTGTCCTTGTTCCCTCACTGCTTTTAGTGTCTGCTCTGGCCTTTGCAGTCTGACACGCAAAGCCCTGAGAACCTGGCCTGGCCTGCCTCCACCACAGGGTCCACACCAGGGTCTCTCACACCAACACTGCATCATCTGTATACATTTCATGTTGTCCTAGAATCTGCTTAGTTCTTGCCCTTCAGGATTCAGTTTCAATGTCAACTTATTTAAGAAGCTTTTCTTGTTACCACAGACCTCTGAGCTTACCCCTTCTATAGTCCTCCTCCGGGAGTCAGACTAGCTGTTTACATCTGCCTTCTTTCTGGGGAGAAGGGAACATGTCTTACTCATTCCTGAGCCAGGCACCTGCACAACCTTGGCCAAAGGTTGCACATCTACAGGTACATGGACTGAACGGACAGTCCCACAGAGAGCCTACAAGATTCCATTGGAGATCGGTCACAGACTCCTTCATTCACTTGGAAAGTGTTCACTGAAGGGTTTCAACAACTGAGGTGCTGCTGATCTCAGCGATGTTAACAGACACGCCTGCTCCAGCACTGAGGCTCTCATTCACCAGCCCCTCCAAGTGTTGGCAGCTCTCAACTTTGTCTCTTTCCGGAAATGTCCTCAGCTGAAGAGAACCACCCAGCCACAAGTTACACCCCCTTCGTCAAGGCAGCCTTCATCCAAGACAGGTCAATGGGAGGGTGTCCACTGAGGCCCCATCTGCTTGTCTCAATTTGGAACAACTTTGAAGGTTTATCCCCGGCTCCAGAGTTCTCTCTCATGGCTGAGTTCTTTTGGCCATGACATTGCAGTTCAAGTTCTGTCTGCCCAATCCTGTTTCCCCTGCTCTCCCATCCCAATGACCCTCCCAGTAAACTTCTTGGATGCAAACTTCCCTCTAAGAGTCTGCTTGCTGGGGAACCCACTCTGCAACAGCGATAAGCAAAACAGATATGATATGTGCTCTCACAGAGCTCTGGGGCTGGATTTGTCCATTAGTTCCACCTCTGTTTCTCCCCAAGGATAAGCCAGAGGGCTTCCCCAATGGCTCAGCAGGTAAAGAATCTACCCGCAATGCAGGAGACACAGGTGACACAGGTTCAATTCCTGGGTCTGGAAGATCCCCTGGAGAAGGAAATGGAAACCCACTCCAGTACTCTTGCCTGAGAATCCCATGGACAGAGGGGCCTGGCAGGCTACAGTCCACGGGATCACAAAAGAGTTAGACACTACTGAACAGTTGACTAAGCATAAGGATAAACCAAGGACATTCAGCCCCAGAATAGCTGTGCTTGATGTGACACCTGCCAGGGCCCAAGTAAAGACCTGTGCAGCCACACCATTCCCCGGGCCCCTCACTAAGGCAAGAATGGGACTGCATTGGCAGCTTGCAATCATCTATGCTTGTTCCATAAACCTGTTATGGAGTGTCCTCCTGTCTCCAGGCGCCAGGGCCAGATATCTATGAAGTAGCTCTTGACTTCTAAGACCATTGTCTTGTGGGAAAATGGACAAAAAAACCCAGTCAACTGGGGACATAAGTGTCCCAGTGAAGACCTGCAGAGTGCTGTGGGAGCCCAGAGAAGGAGGGGATGGCTTACTAAGGGGGCAGGAAGGATTCCCAGGGAAGCAGGAGAAGGGGAGCAGGGTAAGGGTAGTGTTGATAGAAAAGAGAGAGGAAAGGAATTTCAGTTTGAAGACATGTCTTGTAAAAGCATGACTAGGAGTGAGTGGAAAGCAAACTTGGCATTACTTTATGGAGCTGCACAACTGAATGAGGTTGTCTGCAAGGATAACCTATCTCTATATTATGGATAGAGAAACTGAGACCCTTGGAGGAGAAACAGCTTAGACATAGCCATTAGAAGTGGGTCAAATGTGACTTGAACCTGATTCTTCTGACATCAAATCAGTGGCTCTGTTTAATGCCCTGTCGCAAATACTGAGTTTTTCTTTAACAGTCAGCAGTGTGTCCAACAAGGATTAAAAGGACTATAAAGTCAAGGTTTGGCTCTTGAAGCACTTATATATAGCAGTAAAAAATCAATAATAGCGTGGGACAAATGCAGGAGTCCAGGTCCAAGCAAATGCCCTGGGTTCAGTGCCGAGGTATGCCCCAGAGAACTGTCCTCAGACCTGTTCAGTATTCGGTACCAGTGATTTGGACAAAGACGTATAAAGTCCACTTATTGTAGCTATAGCTGACACACAGCTAGGAGGGAGAGAAGAAATGATTGATGACAAAATCAAACTTCTAAATGATCTCAGTTGGTGGGATGATGAGCCGAACTCATCTGGCATCCACTGAGATGGAGTGCATCAGGGGTCCATGCGAGGGCCAGAGTTTCCCTTCAAGCAGTCAGTTATGCTGGAAGAGGAAAGGGTAGCCCTGCCTGACCCCCAGCCATCAGGGAGAGACCTAGGGACTTCCTCAGGCCTCAGTCTAACTTTGTTGTTGTTGCTGTTCAGTCGCTAAGTTGTGTCCCACTGGAGTGGGTTGTCATTTCCTCCTCGCAGGGATCTTCCCAACACAGGGATCGAACCTGCATCTCCTGTGTCTCCTGCATTGGCAGGTGGATTTTTTCTTTTCTTTTTTTTTTTTTTTTACTGCTGAACCAAAAAGTGTAATAATAACTAGGACATCTTTGCTGTGTGAAGATTATAGTCATAGTTGTAGCTCACCTTTAATAGGATATTTTATGAACTACCTTGGAGATGACTTAGTGGGACATTGTATGAATCCCTCCAATGGTGGCCTGGTAGTCAGGGCCAACACTGTCAGATGGAAGAGGAAGCTACTTATGCACAGCTTCATCTGGGCAACATTCCCGAGAGTTTACCCTGTGACAGGTCCTGGACAGCAGAGAATATTAGCCAAGGACATGCTGGGACCTGACAGAAGGACTCACTCATATTCTGCCACTAACCAGGTATGTGACTGGGCAAGTCATGAAGGCTTGACTTCTACCAAAAAAAAAAAATACTGTCTACAGCATAAATGGGCTTTCCTGGTGGCTCAGACGGTAAAGAATCTGCCTGTAATGGAGACTTGGGTTTGATCCCTGGGTCAGGAAGATCTCCTGGAGAGGGGAATGACTACTCATTCCAGTATTCTTGCCTGGAGAATCCCATGGACAGAGGAGCCTGGTGGGCTATAGTCCATAGGGTCACAAATAGTTGGATATGACTGAGCAACTAAACACATGTACGCATAAAGTACAATTTTACATTCTATGTTTATTTTAAAATTTACAGAAATGTCCTTAAATGACAGTGTTAGATTGTCAACTTTTTTTTTGAAAAGATGGTTTTTCTTTCTGAGATTCTATCTTTCTTTTTTGAGGGGGGTGGCTGTTAAAATTCTCATCCTTTTATGAAATGTTTATGACAATTGATGAAAACTGTTTTTTAAATGGGCTTCCCTGGTAGCTCAGCTGGTAAAGAATCTGTCTGTGATGCAGGAACCCTGGTTTGAATCCTGGGTCGAGAAGATCTGCTGGAAAAGGGATAAGCTACTCACTCCAGTTTTCTTGGGCTTCCCTGGTTATTATTTTTAATTGAATTACTTGAAAGGATAAAAAGTTAACAACCTTATGACTGTTCCCCTCTTTCAAAAATTCTCTGGGCTATGAAATACAAAAAATACCTGAAAACAAATTTAGTAAGAATTTATGATTTTCATCCCTAAGATAAGGAGGTAACTCTCCAATGTGGCTTGAGAGGAAGTCTTGGTCCTCCAGAAGCTAATGTCAAATTCTATGTCTAGCAATTGGCTGGGCACAAAATGGAAAATATAAAAGGATAATCCCTGATTCCAGAGCTCTTGGCATCACATTTGGAAGGTTAAACAAGGGTTGGAACAATTTGGTGTTTAGATGTGGCCGTGACACTGGCTGCCTATTAACTACAGATGGATATACATTCAATTTAGCTCTGCATTCAAGGCTCTTTGTGGTTGTATTTCAACTAGTCTTTAGAACCTTATTCCCCTTCCTCTCCCTTGTAACCTTGAACTTTGTGCTGGGAAATTCTTTGGAAGTCTAGAGAAATATATATCTCCACCCCGCAAAAAAATCTGTAAGACCGTGTATCACGTTACCACCACTTCTTAGAATCAGGTTCTGCCTGGTTGTGCACCTATCTGTACATTTCTTCCTTTCTCCTTAGACAGATAGATGGCTGCGCTGGAGCAGGAGCTAGAGCCTCTCTCTCTTCCTTCTGGTCCTAGCACAGCTAGTAAATGTGGGATGAGTTGAATGGAATTGAACACATCTCCCTAGTTCATCTGACTCAAATAATCCACACTAAATTACTGAGTCTTAAATTTGAGCAGGAAGCCTCAAAACATCAGATGTCACCTCCTACTTGCTGTCTTCCTACTTTAGACTCCCAACAAGCCTAAAATGGCCCTGTCTGAGTTGGTTTTCTTTGTCTGAAGCCATAACAAGACCTGAGATGTGAGTGCGAAGAAAAAAATACAGTCAAGTGGTCAAATCTGAAAAGTGTTGGCAAGGTTCTTCTGATGTTTGTGCGGAAGACATGTCCACCCCGACTTTATTGACTTAGGAAACTATGTCTTTTTTAAGACAATCCAGCATGGAGCTGCAGAACCTAGGGGCTAGACAAGGCAGTGGCCCTGGCTCCTGCTAAGCATAGATGGATATACACACAACCTGGCTTGGCATTCAAGGCTCTCTGTGATCTTAACTCCAAGCTATTCTTCCAACCTTCTTCCTTCTCCTCTTCAGCTCATCAACTTCAGCTCAGCACAGCCCAGCCAACATATGCAGTTCCCTGCACAGTGACAGGAAACAGAAGAGGCACTGGGGATAAAGCATGGAAATGATCCAGGCCATTCCTTTGAGAGGAACAACATTAAGTGCTTCTCAGAAAGGTGTGAAGTTAGCGAAACAGGAAAGGGAGAAGGCAGATGCAGGTAAGACTCTTGACCACACTGAAGAAATTGGTGATGCCACAGCAAAACTGGACTTTGTTGTAGGTTCTGTGGATGTCAAATGAGGCACTTTTTCATATAAATTTACATTCATTTTCTAGTGATAATAATCACATTTGGTAAAATTACAGCATTTGTTTTACGGTAACCTTTGTCAAATCACTTGGGCTTCCCTGGTGGTTCATGGTAAAGAATCTGCCTGCAATACAGGAGACACGGATTTGATCCCTGGGTCAGAAAGGTCCCCTGGAGGAGGTCATGGCAACCCACTCCAGAATTCCTGCCTGGAGAATCCCCTGGACAGAGGAGCCTGAAGGGCTATAGTCCATAGGGTCGCAAAGAGTCGGACATGACTGAAGCAACTTAGCATGCACATAAGCACGTCAAATTATTTAATCTCTCCAAGTCATGTTTATTCATCTTTAAAATGGATGTCAACATGCACAATAACTGCCTCAAACAGTGGCATCAACAGTGGATTAAAAAGTGCTTCACAAGCAACCTAGATATCCACCAACAGATGAATGGATAGAGAAGTTGTGGTAAATAAATGGAATATTACTTAGCCATAAAAAGAAATGAATTTGAGTGAGTTCTAGTGAGGTGGAGGAACCTAGAACCTGTTACAGAGAGTGAAGCTAGTCAGAAAGAGAAAAACAAATATCATATATTAATGCATATATATATGCAATCTAGAAAAGTGGTAGTGATAAATCTATTTGCAGGGCAGGAATAGAGAAACAGACATAGAGAACAGACTTGTGGACACAGCTGGGGAAGGGGAGGGTAGGATGAATTGAGAGAGTAGCATTGACACATATACATTACCAAATAGATAGCTAATGGGAAGTTGCTGTATGACGCAGGAAGCTCAACCTAGTGCTCTGTGAAAATCTAGATGGTTAGGATGTGGTGGGCAGTGGGAGAGAGTTTCAAGAGGGAGGGGACATATGTATACTTATGGCTGATTCACATTTTTGTATGGCAGAAACCAACACAACATTGTAAAGAAATTATCCTCCAAATTAAGAAAAAGTGCTTCACAAATTACTAGATATTATTTTATTTTCGCCAGTTTCTGCATGCATGGTATAACGTGGTATTAGACTTTAGGGGAAAGGGATGGTGCCAAATAACTAGGACCTCTTCCAAGTCACATTCACGAATAGCTGGGTGACCCCACAAACAACAATTTATTCTTCTATCCCTCCCTCGTGCCTGATTTAGAAGGCAGGGGAGATTGTATCTGCCTTATATCTATGTCCTCCACAGATAGAGAAGATGATTTAGAGTCCAGGAGACAATGAGTACCTATGGCGAAAACAGAAGGCAAGATTTTTTGTCATTTTCTCTCTTCCTCTTGTTCCTTTTATTTTTTTTCTCAGGCTTTGCCAAAAACAGTTTCTCATAATTTTCTTATTTGCTAAGGCTGGCAAGACCTCCTGCTTGGAAAACAAGAGTACTTAGCTGTTAGAATGAACCTGTTTTTGATTGAAAACTTGGAGAAGCATGAGGAATATATTGAGGATGAAGATGCATGTCTACCTTAGAAGTAAGCCCAGCACTGGGCCAATGGCTGGAATGGAAAGAGCATTAGAATTGGGGTCAGGACACCTGGGTTTGAATTCCTGTTCTGTTTTTCATTAGCTGTTTGACATTGAGCACATCACTTTACTTCTCTGGGTTCTTATAGTCTTATATATAAAATAGTAATAGCACCATCTATCACAGAAGGTTTCATGTCCACATACATACACAATGTGTTTGCCTTTGTTGTAGCTCATGCATTTGGAAGATGATGTTGTGTAGAAAACTACTTAATCTCTGTGAATCCTTGATGCCCAATGCTTATCACTGCCTTTTCATCTCTGTCTTCATTTGCTACCATGATAATCTAGTGTTTCATAGTCTTTAGTATCATCTATGCATTTATGACTCTCATCTACCTGGATGCTCTGTTTCAACTTGAATGTCTAATAAGCATCTCAAAATTAACATGTACAGCACTGAACACCTTGTCTGTCCTCCTTAGCTTGCTTCACCTACAGTCATCTCCATCTCTGCTAACAACAGCTTCTTCCAACTACATAGGCTCAAAGCTGTGGAGCCTTTCTTTTCTTTTAGCAACATTATTTTTTTTTAACTTTTTATTTTGTATTGAAGTATATCCATTTAACAATATTGTGATAGTTTCAGGTGAACAGAACAGATGCTCAGCCATACATATATATGTATCCTTTCTTGGAGCCTTTATTGACCACTCTCTCTCAAACTCACATTCAAACTAGCAGCAAATTCGGGAGGAACTCACCACTCCTCACTGCCTCCAATGTCATCATCTCAATCAAGGAAATCTTTGTCTCTCACCTGAATGCCTACAACAGCCTTCTGACTAGTCTCTCTGCTTCAGCACCTGCCCAGGGAGGAACTCTTCTCAAAACAGCAGCTAGTGTCATCCTACTTAAAAAACTTAAAAGACAAATCTAATCCTGTTACTTCTCTGAAAACGTTTCCAAGACATTCCACTTCAACAGAATCAAGCCAAGTTCCTTCTCACCATCACCCGCCCTGGCAGCATGGCCCCCCTCATACCTTTCTGACTTCTGGCTCCTTTCACTCCAGCTCCGCTAGTCTCTGGAGCACCCCAGACTTCCACTCCAATGGCTTCTTCCACTTTCAGTACGAGCCTCCCAAACAGGTCTGTGTCTCACTCTCTCACCTTCTTCAATTTTTGTCCATATGTCACCTTCCCAGCAAGGCCTTCCTTGACCATCCCGCTTAAAACTGCGTTTCAATCCCTGTTCTCTCAACCCCTTTCCCTAGTTTGCTTGTGTCCGTGGCATGTTCTGCCTCCCAACAGTCTATGCTTTACTTACAACTAGAATGTAAATTCTGTGACAGCAGGTGTTTTGTTTTTTCTTTTTGTTTGTTTTGTTCACTGATTTATTCCTCTGTATCCACGCCTGGCCCCATAGCAGGTACTTAATAAATATTTGTTGAATGAATGCATGAACAGGGCAAGCCAGTAAAAAATAAGGAGAAATCAGCGCATATAGTCTTGAAAACAGTCATTGGTTACATTATCTCCACTTTACAGACTAATAAATGGAAGCTCAGAGAGATGAACTAATTTGCTTATGTTTATACAGTGGGTGTGTTTATGGTCAGAATAAATCAGGCTCACAATTTTCAAATCCATATTCTTTCTATTACACTATAAAACAGGATACCTGTGAAAAAGATCCTGAAGTTTCAGCTTCAATTTTTTCTTTCGATTGCTGGCCTTGCCTCCTTGTCTAGTTCCTTCAGGCTTCATCCTCCATCAGGATGGTTGGGTAAGAGGATGCGTACCCCGGTGCACATCCCACAGAAATTTGTCCTGCATGCTCAGCCTTGGCTCTATGCCCAGAAAGAACCTTCTGTGCCCCCTCTCAACTGGGGCACGAGAGTGTGGACAACCAGGCCAGGGAGGGCTGGTGTTTCATGCAAACGTCTCTGCCTTTGAAGAGTCCTTCGCCTTCACGTCTCAGTCCCTCCTCCCCCACCAGGCAGGCTCCCGTCTCTAGTCTTCTGAAACAACTTTTTTCCTTTCTTCACACAGCTCTTGTCTTCCTGCACTTAGTTTGACGTTGCGTCTGGCCACATGGGCCATGCCGGCTATTTTTACTGACAGCAGCCACCAGCCCATATGTTTCCCATTACCACAAACTGTTACCTTCTTTGAAACCATTTTGTAAATGAGCGGGACTGCAGACAACCAGGAGGTCAAGTCCACGTGGCCACTCATAGGGCTCCCAGGATTGGCCTGGACAGGTATGTTGGTCTTGATGAATGTCTTTGAAACCAAATTGGGTTGGACAAAATGCTGATTAATTACTTCATGTTGGTTTTTTTTTTTTCCTTTTTTTAAATCCCCTTCTCCTTCTCCTCTGTGTTCAGTTCAGTAGGTTTTCAACAAGGTCAAGTTTCAAAGGCAGGCTGCTTTTTATAGGGACATGAATTTGAGTTTTGTTTCTTTCCATTTGGGGAGCTTGCTCCAGGATGAAATCTCAATGGGAGATGAGGCACGTTAACCCCATCAGGGAGGGATGGACAGTGACATGCAGCTGTCAGTGCAAAGTAGAGAGATGTATGATGTGATGAGCGGAGTCCTGAGCATTCCCTGCCTCTCGGAAGATGATGAGCGACTCCAGGGCTTTGATACTAACACCTCCTTCATCATGTAGAACACTGGAATTCACAAAACATCTCAAACACATCATTTTGTTTGAGCCTCACCATCTTGCTGTGATATTGGGCTTTTTGTTTTCATTTTACAGATGAGGAAACTGAGCGTTGAGTGGCTAACTGGCTTGCCCAAAGCTGTGTGGCCAGTAAGAATCTGAAAAGAGATTTAACCTTAGCTCCTAGACTGCAGGCCAGAGCTCAGGCCCCAACAGAACAGCTGCTTGAGTGACTTGAAACAAAACCAGGTAGGGCTTATTCAGAGAAGCAGCTAGCAGCTCACAGTGGGGCCTGATGGGGCTTGTTGCAGCAAAACTGGAAGCTGGCACTGAGACCCAGGCTCACGGGGTGCTATAAGGCTGCCGCCACTCTGGCTGGATGACATTGAAATAGATGCAGACAAAGGGCTTCTTCCTGCAGGGCAGAATGTCACCGGATCAGGGCCCAGGAGCTGTTGTCATGCACTGAGAGTAAGCCTTCCAGAGCAGGAGGTAGGTGAAAGGAGAGTTCGGGGTTGAGAATGAGATTGGATTGGACGCTGGCCCAAGTCATTCTGAGATCCCTTCCAGCCTGACCATCTGTGACTCAGGATGGACCCACCTACCAGGCCGTGCAAGGTATTCTTGGCTCCTCTCTCCCTTTCCTACAGTTTTCCAGTCCTTTTAGCTTCTCAGATGTACACAGCTCTTCTCTGCTTCAAGGTTTGTGGGTGTGGCATTCTCATTACCTAGAACCCTCTTTCCTATTCTTTGCAAACCAGACTTTCCACAAGAATGTCGCCATCTCAGAAAGTCCTTCCTCGGCCACTTAAATGGGTCGGATAGTGAGTGCAGCCCCCTGCCCCCAAACAAGATATGTTTATGTCCCAACATTATGCCCTAATATGTTTCCCAACTGGAAACTGTGCAGGTGACCTTGGAAAACAGGTCTTTGCAGGTATAATTAAATTCATCCTGAAAGGAGATAACCCTAGATTTAGGGTGAATGTTAAATCTAATGACAGGTGGTCTTATAAAAAGCGGGGAAAACACAGAGACACACAGAAAGAAGAAGGTATGAAGGTGATATGCAGATGGAGGTAGAAATTGCAGTGAGAAGCCAAGCCAAGCAAGGCTGACAGCCACCAGAAGCAGGAAAAAGCAAGGAAGCAGGCTCCTCCCCTGGAACCTTCAGAGGGAGCACAGGCCTTCTGACCCCTGGATTTCAGGCGTCTGGTCTCTATAACTGTGAGAAATAAATGTCTCTTGTTTAGTAGCCACAAACTGTGTGGTGATTTGTTATAGCAGCCCTGGGATCTAATTTAAGCAGCACCCCTACCCTCCATGTACACAGGGACACATACTCACTAGTCATTCCCTTTTGATCCTCTCATGTCAATGATCAATTTCCAAATAAACCACCATCTGGGATGACTTGTGCACTGTCCTTATTCCCACTTCTTTAGGGCAGAGACCATGCTCATGTCCTCCTTTTCACCTTCAGGCAGCTGCCAACACATTCCTAGGTACAGAGTTTGTTATTTAATCACTGAGTCGTGTCTGACTCTTTGCAACCCCATGGGCGGTAGCCCACCAGGCTCCTCTGTCCACAAGAGTCTCCAGGCAAGAATAGTGGGGTGGGTTGCCATGCCCTTCTCCTGGGGATCCTCCCAACCCAGGGATTGAACCTGGGCCTCCTGCACTGGCAGATGGATTCCTTACCATGGAGCCACCTAGAAAGTCCAGGTACTAAGTAGGTGCTCAAAAATACTTAAGAAATAAATGAGGTCTTAGTTTTCTAGCTTCATATCTCTGCCTCCACTCTACTCCAACACACTCCTCACTGCCCTCCCACTTCTCTGCTCTTTCACACACATAGCTCACCCAGCCCAGAAGGCTGCCAGGTCCTGCTTTACCTGCTGTACTCCAGCTAGTCCTCCAAGGTGAAGTACAGAGCCTTCCAGTGTAAAAGAGAGAGCGGGAGGCTTGATTTCTTGGCTGACTTCCCACAGGCTCCGTGCTCTTTGGGAGGCCAGGACCAGGCCTTGTTCAGTCTGTAATCCAGCACCCAGCACAAGGCTTAGCACAGAACATACACTTCATACAAGTGTGTTAACTCAATGAGTCCACAGAAAGGGGCTGTTATAATCCATTTTGAAAAATATATTTTATTTTTCAGATTTACAGAAAAATTAAGAAGACAGTACAGAGTTTCCATATACCTTGCACCCAGTTTTCTTTTATTAGCATCTTATGTTAGTATGGCACTTTTGCTATAATTAATGAACCAATACTGATCTATTATTATTAATTAGAGTTCAGATTTCCTTATTTTATGCTTAATTTTTTTCTGTTGTTGTTATTCCAAGATCCTATCTAGGACACCGCATTATATTTAGTCATCATTTTTCCTTGGGCTCCTCTTTTTTTCTTTTAAATGATTTAGTCTCAACTTGACATTAAAAAAAAAAGCTTTTTTTCAGTTTTACTGAGGAGTAATTGACATATATATAATATACATATATCACTGTATAAATTTAAATTGTACAGAATTAAGTTCTGATTTACATATATTGTAAAATGATTATCACAATGGGTTTAGATAACATCTCTCATCTCATATAGATATGATAAAGAGAAAAAGGCAACTTAAAAATGTATAAATGTTACAAGAGACAAAGGTTTAATACCTCCATTCCTCCTTTTCATCCTCTCCCCAAAACTCTGTCATACTTTAAATTATATCAACAACTAGTGTTTGCATCATTATAAGACTATAAATATTATTCACTGTAGAACCCATTAGAATACTGTGATTACATGTTCCTATTTTCTAACTGAATTGTAACTGACCTTAAACACTGTGTTAGTTCCTGGTGTACAACATAGTGATTCTCTACTTCAATACACTGCAAGATGCTCACCACAGTATGTCTAGTTACTATTAAGTATGTCACTACATAAAGTTATTATAATATGATTGTCTATAATCTCCACTCTGTACATTTTATCCCCGTGACTCATTTATTTTGTAACTGGAAGGTTTCACCTCTTAATCTGCCCCCTCCTTTCATTCATCCCCTCCTTAGGTTCATCTTGACTGTGACAGTTCCAAGCTTTCTTTGTTTTAGATGACCTTGACGTTTTGAGGAGTACTGGTCAGGTATTTTGCAGAATGCCTCCATATTGGACTTTAATATTTTTCTCATGATTAGACTGGGCTTATGAGTTTGTAAGAGGATGATCTCACAGATATAAAGTGCCACATCATATCATTACATCATACCAAGCATTCATACTATCAACATGATTTATCATTGTTGATGTTTACCTTGATCACCTTTACTGAGGTAGTGTACATCAGCTTTCTCCATTGTAAAGTTGTTCTTTTCCCCTCTTTCTATACTGTAGCCTGGAAGGAAATTGCTATCGGAAGCTATATTTCATTTTTAAGCTATAATGATGCTTTAATAAGTAGTACCCTAAGTCACATCCACCATTAATTAATTGTCATGACACTCTAAATGGGAAACTGAGAGTCAGGGAGTTTAAACTATATTCCCAAGTTCATATAGTCAATAAGAATGGAGATAGATTCAGTTTTACTTGATTCTACAGTCTGACCTCCATGCCCTTTTTATACCATTATCCTACAGTACTAATGCACTAAATTTTTAACGTGGTCTTTTAAGTGTCCTGAGTCTTGCTCTGGTGAGAGTGAAATGGAAACCCAGACTGGCAGAGCAATAATTTACCATCTACACCGTCCTTGAAAGCAGATTAACATGCAGATCTGGTCTATGTGCCAACATAAACCTCTTTATGTCCCCCAACCCCAACACCATGAGCAAGAGTCCCAAACTCACATCAGCTCTGCTTGGGAAATCAGACTGCAGCTTTGGTAACCTGGCTCAGCTACATAACACATTCAAAGCTGAGAGGAGTGGGAGGGTAGAAAGTGCTTTAGGATTATTTTCAAGGGTATAGGGAAGGAATGCAGTGTAACATCCCAAACTTCAAGTGACTTGAAGGCCCAGAGACAGAAAGTGACTCACCAAAGGCTACACAGGGAGATACTGACAGAGCTGGAATTAGAAATAATGTCTGCAATTTGGCACAGGTCTATTTTTATTTAGGACAAGTGCTTCTAAGAAGATGCTAAGTCATGGCTGATCATTGTATGCACTTCGCAGACTGCACTGTTAAGAGTAGGGTCTGAGACATGAGCTTCCTATCACTGGTGCGCCATTGTCTTCATACCAATCTGGTGCCATTTGGGGGGCAGTATTGGGACATATAACTGATCTCCTATGAGCCTCATCTGTTCTCCATGAGAAAAATCCTTAGCCTCCTGGGTTAGCCAGGACTGACAGGGGGAGGAACCACACAACAGGGTATGTAAGAAGTTTGGAAGCACCAAATAAAAAGGAGGAGATTCAATGATCCAAAATTTGCTATCTGCCCTTTTAACAAGGAAAACATCCTGTTTCTCACTGAGGCTGTTTCTAGAGCTTGGATGAGGACCAGTGAGACACAAACAGCCCAGTGGTCCATATGACCACAAACAGAAATCAGGTAACAGGCACTGGACATGTTTCCTTTTACAGGGTTCTATGAGATTACAATATCAAGGACTCCCATGATAAATTAAAGATATCAAAAACTCTTCAGAGTTGATAGTAGATTCTTTTTAAAGTATGTGCATAATAACAATCTCCATAGTGACAAACATTTGTGGAGAAATTTCTCTTCTATACCATCTCATGGGTATCTTCCGGTGAACTTGACATGACTGTCTCTATTTTACAGAGGAATAAATTAAAGCTTAGAGAAGTTAAATCTCTTGCCCAAGGCCATGAAGTTGAAGCTGGATTCAAGATTTCAACTATGATCTTTTGACAATTTGATGGTGATTATCTTTGTTTCCTGGAGAAGGCACTGGCAACCCACTCCAGTGTTCTTGCCTGGAGAATCCCAGGGACAGGGGAGCCTGGTGGCTGCCGTCTATGGGGTCGCACAGAGTTGGACACGACTGAAGCAACTTAGCAGCAGCAGCAGCAGCATCTTTGTTTCCTATTTCTGTTTGTAACACACACCTGTTGATTCTATGTAGCCTAGGTATTTTAATTAGGTAACAACTGAAGAAATAGTTTTAGCAGATGGATGAGATATTCTAATTCCACAAATTGAAAACTAAAGAAGAGAATGAGGAGCTGAAGGAGTATAGGTGAATTCTTAGGGGAGCTTGTTGCTTTGCGTGTATGTTTAGTCATGTCCAACTCTTTGCAACCCTATGGACTGCAGCCCCCCAGGCTCCTCTGCCCATAGGATTTTCCTGGCAAGAATACTGGAGTGTGTTGCCATTTACTCCTCCAGGGGATCTTCCTGACCCAGGGATCGAACCCACGGCTCCAGAGACTCCTGCATTAGCAGGCAAGTCTTTATCACTGAGCCACCTGGCAGGCCCAAAGTGTTAATATCACATTGTTGCTTTAGAGAAGGCCCCAAATGCCAGATCCACCAGGGAAGTGGCTGAAAGGGAGAGAAGAATAAGGTATAAATGAAGCTACCACAAGGGATGAAGGGAGTTTCAAGACGGCAGATAGAGCAGGGAGAGGTCTTAGCTTTACACCCCTGCAGCTCTTTGAAGTTTTCTCTGCCTCGTTCAGGCAGATCTCATCTGTCCTCCCTCTCTGCTCTCTTCCCTACTTACTCTTGATAGCTCTTTGCACCACATCTCTTCCTTTTTTTTTTTTTGGTCAGATAGAGATTTTAGTTTATTTTTCTTTTTTTAATTAGATGATAATTGCTCTACAAAAATATGAAATGCTTCATGAATTTACATGTCATTCTAGTGCAGGGGCCAAGTTAATCTTCTTTGCATCATTGTAATTTTAGTTTAAGTGCTGCCAAAGTGAGCACACCATAGTTGCTTTCACAGGGGTTTTCTCTCTCATTCTATGAGCTTCCCGAGGGCAGGAGTTGGTCTGATCCATTTCCACCAACCTAGCACTGCCTTGCATGGCACAATGGAGATATCTGACTAGTGCTGGTTAGATGAACAAATGAATAATGAACGGATGACAATTGATGAGATGGATTGAAGTCTATCTTCTTGGGACTTTTCTTTATGGGGTAAATCTCAAACTTCTTTTCAAGTATAAATATAAATACTATGCAGAATCTCCATAAATAACAATGATGTAGGAACACAACGGATCACTAGCTCAGTGGGTCTGAGAAGGTTGTTGTTCAGTCACTAAGTCATGTCTGACTCGTTGAGACCCCATGGACTGCAGCACACCAGGCTTCCCTGTCTTTCACCATCTCCCAAAGTTTGCTCAAACTCAAGTCCATTGAGTCAGTGATGCCATCCCACCATCCCATCCTCTGCCGCCCCCTTCTCCTCTTGCCCTCAATCTTTCCCAGTATCAGCGTCTTTTCCAATGAGTTGGCTCTTTGCATCAGGTGGCCAAGGTACTGGAGCTTCAGCATCAGTCCTTCTTTTAAATATTCAGGGTTGAGTGGGTAGAGAACTCCTTTTGATAATGGATCAAATGGATACAATGGGAAGACAACACCACCGTGACGATCAATTTTTGAGGGACAATGATTGAAAGAGTTGTGTATTGAAGCAAAAAATCCTAAGATCATAGCAACAGTTGGAGATAATACAAAAAATGCAAATGATATTTTAAAAGCCTAAATTCTAAGCAATAATCAACTTCAAAGTGAGAAACCAAAGGACAGGGAGGATTAAACAAGGAAGTCAGTGGGAAGAGGCATTTTTGTTCCTCTCCAGGGAGTGGTGGCTCAGGGGCGGCTACTCCTGGAAAGTGCCCCCTGCTCACTAAAGGGCAGATTCTGACTGTGAGACAAATGAGGGTGTTTCCAGATGACAAGCAAGTTCCATCAGCCAGTCAAGGAAGGCCACTCATACTCCCATTTTCAGGACTCCTTTTTGCTTAAAAACAAACTAAATGAGCTCTCCGAATAAATGGTTTCTGGTAACAGACATGACCACAGGCTCAGCTCACCTTCCCCATTTCCATTCTCTCCAGACCTAAGAGTCAGGGATGAGAAATGGGTGGAGAGTGCAGGAAGGAGTGGCAGGAGTTGAGATTTCTCAGAGAACATTGCTGGGGGAAGAGGAAATAATACTGGCAAGAAAAGCCACCCTACTGTGCTTTGGGCATGGCATGAAATGTTTTTACCTTGCTGTTTTTAGTCGCTCAGTCATGTCTGACTCTTTGCGACTTCATGGACTGTAGCCTGCCAGGCTCCTCTGTCCATGGAACTTTCTAAGCAAGAATATGAAATGGGTTGTGATTTCCACCTCCAGGGCATCTTCCTGACACAGGGATCAAACCCACATCTCTTGCATTGGCAGCTGGATCCTTTAACACTGAGCCATCTGGGAAGACCCTTCTCAGGTTACAAACCTTCAATGCTTCTCATTGTCTGGAACAGCACTCTGACAATGGAAATGGTCTGTGTCTGCAGTGCCCAATACAGTAGCCACTAGACGTATTTGGCTATTGAGCACTTGCAATATTGCTTTTACCACTGAATTTTTAATTTTATTTGAATTAATTTGAATCGCCTCATGTGGCTAGTAATTACCACGTTAGATGGTGCATGTGTAAAGGCCCACATCTTTAGACTGACAATGAAACCCTTGCAGACCTAATGCACAGTGACAGTCCTTCCCCCTCAATTTCAGACGTGTTATACTTTGGGGTTGAGCCAGGACATGTGATGTCAGCAAGCAGAAGGGAAGGGAAGAGATGATATTCTTATGACTTTGAGTCTCAACTCTCTTCTAGGTCCAGCTACACTTCTCTTGTGCAGGTACCCCCACCCCCTGACCCCTCCACCCCCTCCACACCACCTTCTCTTCCCTCCCTGTCACAACACGGCCTTGTTGTGTTAGCCTCAGCCAGACTTTGGACTCTGTCCCATCTCCGCTTACCTCCTGTAGAATTGGATGTTGTTGGTCTTGGCGACAACCTTGAGGCTACACTTGCTCCTCTACCCGCACTAATTAGTTACTGAACAAACAGCAAGAGAGCCTCAGGGTAGGCCCACATGCAGGACTTTCAGACCCGGTGGAAAATGTCAAGATGTAATGGAACTTCTGCTCTGAATCACGTCTGGAGAAGGAAACATTAGAGAGATCCAGATCCTGAAACACATGAGAGAAACAGGAGAATGGAACACACTTCTCCTTGGAGTCTCCTCATCTTTGCAACGTCATTGGGAGGTGAGAAAAATTCATGTGGATGGGCAGGGCCAGGAGACTGCTTAGCTAAACCTCCCTTTGCTCTGGGTTTTGTTCTGTGGGTCGATGGAACCCGTGGTGTTGATGAAAGTCTTATGTCTGTGGATGGTTCAGGAGAGGTAAAAGTGATGAAGATTCCTCTAAAATGTGGAACACCTAATATGGGACAGGAAATTACAGCCACGTGGGCTGCCTGGCGTCAGGGCTCCCCTCAAACACACTCCTAATCAGAGGAGCTGCAGCCCAGAGTGGGGAGGCCCCTTGCCAAGTATGTGGAACATGTTAGTGGCCAAGGATTCTGGGCCTTTGAACCCAGGGTTCCTTGACTCCCAGGTAACTGCTCTTCTTGTTGTAGCTGAACAGAGGGAATGAACAAAAAATACAAGCTGGGGTTTCCCTGGGGATCCAGTGGTTGAGAATCTGCCTGCCAATGCAGAGGATATGGGTTCAATCCCTGGTCTGGGAAGATCCTACATGCTGCAGGGCAACTAAGCCCATAAGCCACAACTACTGACCCTGCACTCTAGAGTCCATGCTCTGCAACAAGAGAAGCCATTGCAATGAGAAGCCTGTTCATCACAACTAGAGAGTAGCCCTCAGTTGTCGCAATTAAAGAAAGCCCATGTGCAGCAATGAAGACCCAACACAGCCAAAAAAATAACTTAAAAAAGAAAACACAAACTTATTTCCTTTCTTAATGGTCTCCCCTTCCATCCTTACAAATGTCCCTGGCAGAGAGAAGGGAAATTGAGCAGTTTGCCATCAGCTCTGAGGTTGTCACACCTTCTCGATGGGGTGGACTGGGACAAGCTCAGAAGTGAGGGGCAAATAACCTGGAGAGAAGCCCAGATTCTTTCCACATTTTTTCTCCTGATTCTCAGCTTATTACTTAACTTTATGGGCTTCAGCCTTCATATGTGAAGTGGGGCTGGTAAACCTGATCTCGCAGGCAATTTACAGGGATTAAATGAGATGATGGATATATGGTACCTAATTCAACAGCTCCGTTTATCAACCTGAGCAGCTACCCTGTGCCTGCTTTGGGGATTCAGAGGTGCCACCTAGATGCCTGGGAGGTGGCAGATGTTCATTATGGTCAGTTGGAAGGAGAAGGTGGGGGTGGGGATGCCAGTGAAGGCATCCCTGACCCAAGCAGTTGTCCTCACCCCACGCACCCTTACTTCAGGTTTGGGCTGAGCTCCTGCTGCCTCTGCCCCTCCCCTTCCCACCAGTGAGATGATGCTTTTATTTGCTCTGTTTACCTGGACTCCTGGGAGAAGCCAGATCCCAAAGCAGGTCCTAGACGTGAAGGTCAGCCCTGAGGCTGACACAGGACCCAGGCCCAGCTGGGGAAAACATCAGGCCGCCCTGCCCTCACGCTGTTCTAGAGCTTCTCCTCCATTCCCGACCCTGGGCAGGAGGCTGCTGAAGCAAAGGAGACAAGCACCCTGCCCTGGAGACCCTCAGGGGCTCTCAGAAAATGCTCAAAGGCCATTACACAGTGCCGGATGTTCGAGCTTTGACAACAAAACCTCATACGCTTATTTGAGGATTAAAGTCCTTATAGCAAGACCACAAGAAAAACTCATTATGTTACAGAAAGGGAAAGACAGAAGCTATAGAAGCAGTGAGAAGGCTTGGAATCCAGCGTTTTGGGGGGATGTGCTGGAATCCACACTGGGCTCAGGTTTGAGGGGATCACAGAGATGTGTAAGACTCCATCTCTGGCCCCCTAAAGCTCTTAGGTACATTGAGGAAGAGAACATGTGAATAATCACACCATTGTGTGAGTCCTGCAGGAATACCTTCCAGCATCGGGAGCTCCTGAACTTCCCAGGGCCTGTTTCCTCCACCCTGACCTATGTCCTCAGTATCATGAAGACCCTTGTCTTACACAGCCTTTGTAAGGAGCACATAGAAGGTGCTTCAAAACTGTCTGGCAAATGGGGCCACTGATCCACCTGCTTCCCTCTCCTCTTGGTTAAGGACTGCTCTGTGAGATGTTAATTTCCTTGCAGGTTCAGGTGTGCCCAAGCATGGGTGCTGAGCAGGTACCCGAGGATCATAATGTGAGAGAAACCCCAGCCTGAGTGAGGAGGCCCTCATGTGATGCTGAGAACAGTGCCTCTTACCCCTCCAGCAGTGGCTGGAGTGAAAGGTGGGCTGCACGTGTGTGGGATGGGGCACGCAGAGCGATTGATTGTGAGCTCTCTGTGATGGTACGAGTCTGTGGAAAGGTGAGAAGGGAGAGGGAGTCCACTTGGGGAACTGTTGTGACAAGCCAGGTAAAAATAGTGAGGGAGGAAACCTCATCACTTGGGGTGAGGAGAGAGGGGAGGTACCGTTTAGGAGAACGAACGGCCAGGGAGGCGGAATCCAGAGGACTTGGTGACTGGATGTGGGAGACAAGGGAGAGGGAGACTGGAATGGTTGCCAGGACACCAGCTGGGGGTGGGGGTGGCCACCTGGTGATGCTGTTCATTCAAACAGGGAATTGAAAAGGTAAGAGGTTCATATTTTATTTGAAACGGAACAGGGGTTTTCCCTTTCCCAAGTGGAGAGAAAATGAGACCTCAGCTTTCCTGGAAGCCTTTACTAAGAAACTCCCTGTCTTCAGGAAACAGAAAGAAATTCCAAAATCATGCAAATGGGGCTGGTCCAGGAGCTAGGAATGTGTGCATGCATAAGACTTCTTTTTTTTTTTCCTCCTCCACTTACTCTTACCCTCTACAGAACTACTACCTTCTCCCCTGTCTAACAGACTCATAGTCACTTCTGAACAGGCTCTTTTCATAGCTGGAGAATCTGACCACAATAAAGAGATCCACCCATATACCTCTGTGTGTGTGTGTGAATGAAATCTCTCAGTCGTGTCTGACTCTTTGCAACCCTATAGACCATAACCCACCAGGTTCCTCTGTCCATGGGATTCTCTTGGCAAGAATGCTGTAGTGGGTCATGCTCTCCTCCAGGGGCTCTTCCCAACCCAGGGATCAAACCCACATCTCTTATGTCTCCTGCACTGGCAGGCAGGTTCTTTACCACTAGTGCCACCTGGGAAACCCATATATCTCTGTGTGTGTGTGTGTGTGTGTGTGTGTGTGTGTGTGTGTGTGATATGAGATATATATCTCATATCTCCCATATATCTCATATATGGGAAGTGAGATATAGCCTATTCACAACATGAGCTGGGATCAGAATCTCACCTGTAACTCATACCCATTTCTTATTCCTCTTCCCTACCCCTCCGTGCCTCATTTCTGTACACTGTCAGCTTTCTTATCTTAGAATGGGCCAAGGGATGCTCTGAGGTTTGGGGTCAGCATTCCCTAACCAAGCAAACAAGCAAGCAAACAAAAAGCCTTGCTTGTGTACAGTCCTTAGAATATCTGATGCCACGTTTCAGGTACTACCTCTCTTAAGTCCCAATTCTCTCCTTGTTTCACTGAGGATAAAACTGGAGAGCAATAAAGCAATTTGCCTAAGGTCTCATGGCCAGAGGTGAGACTCAGGCCTGAAACCAAGTTTCCCGGATCTCTCCTTATTTCTAGTGAAAGTGTTAGTTGCTCAGTTGTGTCCAACTTTTTTCAACCCCACAGACTACAGCCCACCAGGCTTCTCTGTCCGTGGGATTCTCCAGGCAAGAATACTGGAGTGGGTATCCATTCCCTTCTCCAGGGGATCTTCCTGACCCAGGGGTCGAACCCAGATCTCCCGCATTGCAGGCAGACTCTTTACCGTCTGAGCAACCAGGGATAAGCAACCCCTTATTTCTAACATGGAATTAAAACCATGTCCATAGATGAAGCACACCAGCTCATAGCAGCCTCCCTAAATGTTGTTTTCCTCTCCTTCTCCTCTGACTCTTCTGACAAACCATGCTGTTGCTCCCATAGATCCTCCAGCCTGTGCATTCTGGAGGATTTTCTGGATGACTTTGCCCCTTTATGAAAGGACAAGAATGCAGTAGTGACTCCCTCCAGCTCAGACAACTTCTCTCACTGCTCTGAGCCTATGTCTATAACCCTCAGGATAAAGCCCAGACCCCTTACCCTAACATCCAGGCATCCCATGTGTACTCTGATTCTCCTTGCCAAAACCATCCTGTGCCCATGTGCTCCCTGCTCTCTCAGTCACTGCTCTTTAGTGAGGGCACTCATTACTCTAGAAGGTCCTGCCTGTTTGGGGAAGTGTATCGATCAGTAGAAGAGCTCCCAGGTGGCTCAGTGCTAAGGATTCCCTCTGCCAAGACAGGAGACACAGGAGATACAGGTTTAATCCCTGGGTCAGGAAAATCCCCTGGAGGAGAAAATGATATTCTTGCTTGGGAAATCCATGGACAGTGGAGCCTGGTGGGCTATAGTCAATGGGGTTGAAAGAGTCGGACATGACTGAGCAACTGAGCACGCACACACCCACCGGTAGACTGTGCTTCTTGAAGTTCAGTTCAGTTCAGTTCAGTCGCTCAGTCGTGTCCGACTCTTTGAGACCCCATGAACCGCAGCACACCAGGCCTCCCTGTCAATCACCAACTCCCTGAGTCCACCCAAACCCATGTCCATCGAGTCGGTGATGCCATCCAACCATCTCATCCTCTGTCGTCCCCTTCTCCTCCTGCCCCCAATCCTTCCCAGCATCAGGGTCTTTTCCAATGAGTCAACTCTTCACATGAGGTGGCCAAAGTATTGGAGTTTCAGCTTCAACATCAGTCCTTCCAATAAATACCCAGGACTGATCTCCTTTAGGATGGACTGGTTGGATCTCCTTGCAGTCCAAGGGACTCTCAAGAGTCTTCTCCAACACCACAGTTCAAAAGCATCGATTCTTCTGCACTCAGCTTTCTTTATAGTCCAACTTTCACATCCATACATGACCACTGGAAAAACCATAGCCTTGACTAGATGGACCTTTGTTGGCAAAGTAATGTCTCTGCTTTTTAATATGCTGTCTATGTTGGTTATAACTTTCCTTCCAAGGAGTAAGCGTCTTTTAATTTCATGGCTGTAATCACCATCTGCAGTGATTTTGGAGCCCAGAAAAATAAAGTCTGCCACTGTTTCCCCATCTATCTGCCATGAAGTGATGGGACCGGATGCCATGATCTTAGTTTGCTGAATGTTGAGCTTTAAGCCAACTTTTTCACTCTCCTCTCACTTAGGTAAGTTTTATTCACATTGTGTGCTTCTATTGATTAGCATGGAGCCTTGCAAAGGGTAGTTAATAAATATTCATTGAATTAATGCAGCAATAGATATGTCCATAAATTCAGGGAAGCATGAATGGGGATAATGATATCTGTCCGTAAGGAGCACACACAGTTATTGCAGTAAAGATACAAGATATGTAAGGACAATCTAACCATAAGAGCAGGACAATCTATGAGGTGCCAGACAAATATGGAGCATTATTTCCATGGGTTTATAAAAAGAACAGTGAAGAGTTAGCATGTTCACTCACATGGCCTGTGTTGGCACTGTATGTGCTGCTGCTTGGGTGGCAGGGGACAGGGAGAACATTGTGACCTCATTTATTGTTATGGAAGAAACCGTGTTGTCGTTTCTGAATAGAAGTTGGTATAGAAAAAGCACTCAGATCATATTCAGATCAATAAGCAGATTCAAGCTATAGGGCAGTCTACTATCTCCACTTGGTGGGTCACTTGGAAATTCCAAAAGCTCAAGTTGATCTAATTAATTTCATTCAACTTCTCTAAGACTCAATTTTCTCTCCATGAAATGGAGACATAAGAGCAACTGCTTCCCAGAGTCACTGTGTTAGGATTACGCAGATTAGACAATGCATGGTTGGAAGGTGCCTGTCCTGGTGTCTGCCTCGTAGTAAATGCTAAGTATGTGGCGGTGCTGCCCGCAATGATAATGCTTTTGATGAGGTTGGCAATCGACTGCTCCCAGATCCCAGGGCAGCACCGGGCTTGTTGGTTGAGCTACGTAATGTTTGCTGAAGAACAAATAGATCCTCCAGGAGAGCTGAATCAGGCAAGAGGGATACACATGTGGAGTGAGTTACTTGGGAAAACAATTGAAGCCAAGACTAAATGAGTTCATGAGAAATCAGGTTTGTTTCTTTGTAAGAGATGGACAGAAAACTTGGTGAAAAAAACAGGAAATTGGGATCCTGATGAACCAGAAAGAAGGGCAGTAATTGACAAAAGCCAGATGGCTTCTTCTGTTTCTTAGCATTGGGTCTCTCCCACAACAAAGAGGGGACTACTTCATGTGAATGATCTTGTGGTCATTTTACTGGGCCAGACTGCAAGGCATGCTGGGATCTCAGGGGTTCTTTGGGAAAGGTGAGATAAGGCTAATCTTTGATGAGATGTGAATGATGGGGATGAATGTGGGGGACTGATGTTAAGTGCCTATGGTGCTACGGTGCCTTGGGTATAACTGGTTATGTTCTGTGCCCTGTAACCTCCCTACCGCACTGATAACTAACTAGACCAAAGAGTCACTCTCTGGCTAGAATCTAGACATCAGGTAATGAGCAGGAGCCCTGGGAATCTGGCTTGCACATCTGCCCTACAGGAATATTTCATATTATATGCTGACAAAGGGACACAATCAGGATCTCTCTAGAGAAGTTGTGAATATGATACTTAGGGAAAATTCAGAGAAAAAGAGTGGAAATAATGCAAAAAGCTGTGAAGAAAGGGAGAAACAGCTGAAGCTAGAAGAGAAACAGAAGGGAAGTACTGGAAGAGGGGGCACCAGCACAGGCAACCCAAAGACAGGACAAAAATTCAAACTGCTGTTGTTTCTTGACCCACGAGGCATCACGGACACGGTCCTCTCTGAGGCCTGCAGAGTGGCTGCCAGTTCCTGGACCCTCCTCACTTCCCTGAGGATCTTTTCACAAGTCCTCTGTGGCGGAGGCAGCCCGACTTTGTGTCATTCATTACCTTAAAGGGACATCTGTCTGTGAGCCCTGTTTTGGGCTTGAGCTGCGCTTAACGCTGAGAGCTACATGTAGGCAGGGTCTGCAGAGGTGAGCCCTGAGCCAGGTGTCCACATTCCTTCAATCTGCATGGTTGACTCCAGGTCTGCCTGGTTTAGGAAGCATCTCCATTTATCAACAAGAGGTCTAGGGTGGTGGGAAGAGCCCAGGCTTCAGAAAGAAGGCAATTGGAAAGAGACATGTCCTTGAGACCCCAGGCAAGAGGTCTAAGGTCTCAGACTAGGCATTTGTCCAAACGAGAAATGGAACTCAGGAGTGGGGGCGATGCCTGGGGTATCAATGGGCAACGGTTGTCCTAGATGGGGGTGTCCTGTAAGCATCCCAGGGGCACAGAGCTGCCTAAAGGCCACAGACAGGATCACTAGACACCAGTCCTTGTTGGCAGTGACCAGTGGCAGGAATCCTCTCAGAGCTAACTTGCTATTGTACCATCTCCTCAATTATAATCAGAATTGCCAAGTAGGCAGGGTAGGGCCAAACTTGTAAGCTGAAAGCTTCGTGGGTGGCTGAAGAGCCAGCCTGGGGAAGCAGGAGCTGACAGTCGCACTCGTGTTTACCCATATTGTACTGACACTGGTTAGATACATCCTCTGCTCTTCTCCAAGCTGTGTCGAGGCCACGTCCCCTTCTCTGTATTTCCAGCACTTAACATGATCCCAGGCACATGGGAAGTGTTTAGTACATCACTGCAGGATTTATGAATACACATTGAGAACTGGGGAAATACTGTCCTAAAAAAAGCACAAACCTCAGATATCAAATATCATCCTCTTCAACTTGAGATCTTCTTAGGTAACTATAGGGGTGTGTGTGTGTGCTTAGTTGTGTCTGACCCTTTGCAACCCCATGGACTATAGCCTATTAGGCTCCTCTGTCCATGGGATTCTCCAGACAAGAATACTAGAGTGGGTTGCCATTTCCTACTCCAAAGGATCCATTAGTACCCTGCTTGCTTGAAGCAGATGTTGCTATGACATGGAAGAAACAATTTACCTGGAGACACTAGTTCAAATTCTACCTCAAGCAGTTATTAGCTGGGGACCTCACAGAGGGTTACCTAACATCTCTGGGTTTTTCCTCATCTGTGAAACTAGGTGAAGGCGAAAGTGATAGTCACTCAGTCATGTCCGACTCTCTGAGACCCCATGGTCTGTAGCCCACCAGGCTCCTCTGTCCATGGTATTCTCCAGGCAAGAATACTGGAGTGGGTTGCCATGCCCTCCTCCAGGGGGTCTTCCCAACCCAGGGATCGTATCTGCATCTCTTATGTCTTTTGCACTGGCAGGTGGGTTTTTTACCACTAGCACCACCTGGGAAGCCCAGCAACTAGAAGATAATGGCTATTCATGGGGTAACAGAGGATTTGGTGAGATGACATGTGAGAAAACAGCAGCCCACAGAATAGCTTGATAAATGTTTGTTGAATGGCAGATGCCATTCTGGTAACTCAAGTCCACCATGGCTCTGTTCTGCTTTTTGCCCTGACTCATTGCTACATTTTCTGTCAAGGACCATTCTGTGTTCAGCCTGGTTCTTTTCATACCAAGAGGGACATGCATGAGTTGGGCTGACAAACGGTAGGAAGCCACCATTGGTCACCTACTGTCCATCCTTGGAAGACAAGCAGTGATAGACAGACAGGCTCCAGTAGGGGAATCCTGGGCACTGTTTATCTGAATGTACCACTAGAACCACTATTCTGGGAGAGCCTGGGCAACTTCAGTGGAGGGACTAGGCAGTGCCAGCTGACTGGCATCCCTGGCAGCAGGGGAGGTTCGTATTTTAGCAAGCCTCTGAGCTTATGCAAGTATCATCTGGGTTAGAGAAGCCACAGGTTTAGGTCTGCTAACTATATAATTAAATAAGGTAAAATGTTAAGAGAGAGGCAGAGATGAAGCCTGTAGACTTAAAAAGCTGTATATTGAGAAAAGGCCACAATAACATCTTTGTATCTTCCCTGAGAAAAATGGACACAAAGCAACAGATTTCAATTGCAGAGAGCATGAGGACACACGTGGAGGACTGCTGGAGGGCTGCAGGCTGGGTGTATCACTGCATTCGTGGCCTCGACAGTCTGAGCCAGGCTCTCCATGTATTATCACTCACTCACACTGTAGTAGTGTGTGTGTGTGTGTGTGTATTTATGTGTGTCCCCTCAGTCATGTCCCACTCTTTGTGTTCCCATGGACTATAATCCTAAATAGTAAAGGTTATTATGCCTGCTTTAGTGAAATGGAAACTGATGCTCGGGTTTATTTAAGCAATTCACCTTAACTCATGACATTATTGAGAGTCAGAGCTAGGACTTGTTTGTTCTAAGGGTATTGTTTTACTAAATCACACTGACAAGGGAAAGTTCTGGCTTATCATTTACCTTTTAATGTAAATGGTATATTTGTAATCTAGCAAAACTGAGAGGAGAAGGACTGCAGGGTGAATTTTTTATTTAAGGAGGGTTTGGGGAAATCTTCTAACCAACTTCCTGTTGTACTTCATCAATCTATGTATCTGGCATGTCACCATAATTGCCCAGTGGCTTTACTGAGAGGCTCTCTTCTCTTTGATCTCTGTGAAGCATAACTTTCTGTGGACCCATTTTTCCTCTTGGTTGGTTGCACCAGCCATTGTCTTATATGATAACTCCTTAATTGTTCTACTTGCTCAAGGCCCTCTCCACTTTAATCTGTCCTTCAACATGGAAGTCAAAATGATCTTCACCAAGTCTGACTCTGATTCACGTCCCAATTTTGCACTCAAATATAGAAAGGCTGTCTCCTGCAGGTCACATTTAGTCCAGTTCTGTGGTCTGACACACAAGGACTGCTGCAATTCTTTCAATCTCCAACCTCTCACCTTCAGCCAATCGGAACTACCTATTTACTGATCTGTAAACTCAGTTGCTCTTTCTCACCTCTACGCCTTTTCTCATGTCATCCCTAGAATTTCTCCTAGGGATAAATATCAAAATCATACCAACAATTCAAGCCTGAGGACAAATACTGCCTCTTTCCTTTATTTCACATCTCTTCCCCTTTGCACTGAACACAGTACCTAGAAAAGGACCTGTGATCAAGAAATTCTTGCAAGTTCATGCATATTTTATTAACGGAGCCCCTACTACAGAAAACTGTGCTAAGTGTTTGCAGATGACATAATAATATACCTAGAAAAGCCTAAAGATGCCACCAGAAAACTATTAAAGAACTAATAATTAATCTGGTAAAGTTGCAGGATGCAGCTTTAATACACAGAAATTTCTTGCATTCCTATACCCTAACAATGAAAGATTAGAAAGAGAAATGTATGCTATTTCTAGAAATATCATTTTTAGACATATATTGAGCTAAGCATTATTTGTTGACATTTCCTTGATACGGTAATTGAGTAATTAGTTCTCACACATCACCATCTAGGTGGATGTGGAAGTGATATTTCATTGTGGTTTTGATTTGCATATCCCTAATTGCTAATTATGTTGAGCATTTTTCCATGTGCTTATTGATTATTTGTATAGTTTCTTCAGAGAAATGTCTATTCAGATCATCTGTCCGTTTTTAAACTGGGCTTTCATTTTATTATTGAGTTGAAAGAGTTCTTCATACATTCTAGTTACAAATCCCTTGTCAGATTATCAGTTATAACCATGTTCTTCATATTCGTGGGTTATGTTCAGTTTGTTGATAATGTTCTTTGAAGTACAAAAGTTTTAAACTTTGATCAAGTCCAATTAATCTATATTTTCTACTACTATTTGTGTTTTTGGTTACTATATGAAAAGATTTTTCCTAACACACTGTAGTTTAAATATATTCCTATATTTTTCCTAAGGGTTATAAAATTATAGCTCTTACATTTAGGTGTCTACAAATATTGACCTATTTTTTGTTTATAGTATATTAAATCTATTTTTAGATGGTTTACACCATTTAGTTTACAAAATTAATTTACCCTTTTTCCTATTAGTATTTCAATTATCTACTATAGCGACACAGCAGCAGCAGCAGTTATATAAAGAAGTTATTGATGTTAATATATTTACTTGTATATATTTATTTGGTGGCTCAGCAGGGAAAGAATCTGCTTGCAATGCAGCAGACTCAGGAGACACGGGTGCAATCCCTGTGTTGGGAAGATCTCCTGGAGAAGGGAATGGCAGTCCACTCCAGTATTGCCTGGAGAGCCCCATGGACAGAGGAGCCTGGTGGGCGACAGTTCCTAGAGTCACAGAGAGTTGGACACGACTGAAGCAACTGAGCACAAGTAATTTTTCTAAACTCTAATAAGTGCTTAGTTTTTTTTTTTTTTTTCCTTTTGGGGTTAAGAAACAGAATTTAATAATTGATTTTTGAATCTCCTTTTTAACAAATTTGCCTCTTTGTACTTTATTTCACTGACATACTTCTAGAACAATGTTAAATCATAAGAGATAATAGTGGACATCTGTGTTTTGTTCCTAAGTTTGATGTAATGCACCTGATGTTCAGTTTGACTTCTTGTATTCTTTACCATGTAAGAATTATCCTTCTACTCCTTCTGTATTATTTCAACTTTAATAAGGACAGTATGGTAAATTTCATCAAGATGATCATGGTTTTTTTCTCTTATACCATCTCATGAATGATGTAATGCAGTTATCAACATTTTCAGTATTGAACCATCCTTGCATTTTTGAAGTGAATCCTGCTTAGTCAGAGTACATTATTCCTTTAAAGTACTGCTGGTTTGGATTTGCTCACATTTTATTTATGATACTTACATAGATGATATTGCCCAACATCAGTGTATGCCAAATCCCCTTTCTTGAGCCAAGCCAAACTACATTAGGAAAGTAAGGGGAGGTTAGCAAGAAAAGGCTCAGATGAGATTTCATGATCTCATTTCTGTTCATTTGGGAGAATCTGGTCATTGTCCATCTGACAAAGTGCTTTTTCCATATCAGTTTTTCACCCTGAAGCCCCTATTTTAGCAAAGCACAGAGAGAAAGTGCCAAAGTATTACAAGGCTGTCCCAGTAACATAAAACTGCAACACCACAGTAGTTATACCACCATTTACTAAGTGTTTATGATACGCTGTACTGTACTTGACACTACATATACTATTTCTCCTTCTCTTTCCTTCTCCCTTTTTCCTCCTCCTCTTCATTATTTTTATTTTAATAGGCTGGGAAACATACTGGGATATTAATTTGTGTTTCCATTTGATAGGAGGTTGGAAAAAGGCATCTGGAGAAAAGTTCCCTCCTCTTGACAGAGTTCTTAAAGGCCTTTGTGTCGTAGACCTGCCCTCCTGCTTACTTCCACCTCCAAGCATTTGTTTGAGGAACTTACTGAGGGAAGTTAGTATCTAGGATGGAGAAGGAGACACAACTGGGCCTACAAAGTGAACAAAGGTTATCATCCCAGAGCCTGGGGAAGTGGGGCATGCTGTGGCAAGTCTCACAAATGCCAAGAACTTACGCAGCATCCTTAGAAGTGCCAGAATCTCTGATGGGGTGAGACATAGATGTCACAGAAATGACCACTGAGAGTGGGAGACTCTGCGAGTCTGAGACCACTGGGATCTTTACAAAATAGTACAATGTTCATGCTTAGCATGATAGCAAAGGGCTTCCTGTTTGTGAATGTAAATATTTTCATTGCAACATCTCAGACAACAGTTATAAACTTAAGAATTGAGTACATTCTTCCATCTTTCAGGCACCACGTACATAGCCAAAAAAGGAGACAAAGTTCCCTTCAACACCGCCTTACCAAAAGAATGGTTAGGGAGAAAATTCCTATCTTTTATCTATACAACTCTCATTCAAATCTTAGAAAGTTTTTTGTTTCAATTATTTTCCCATTTTCAGATAAAGAAACTAGTACATACCTGGAGAGGTTAAATAACCTGGCCAGGGTCATATCATTCTAAGTTCACCTGACTTCATAAATCACAGGCCAACAATTCTCCTATGCTGCCTTAGTTTAAACAAAAAAAGGTATTTCTTACTGAGGGACTATTTTGTGCCAAGCAAAAGTCTAAATGCCTTATATATGTATGTATTATATATGTGTGCCTGCATGCTAAGTCTCTTCAGTCATGTCCAACTCTTTGTGACCCTATGGACTGTAGCCCACCAGGCTCCTCTGTCCATGGGATTCTCCAGGCAAGAATACTGGTGTGGGTTGCCGTACCCTCCTCCAAGGGATCTTCCCAACCTAGGGATCAAACTCTCATCTGTTCCATCTCCTGCATTTCCAGTTGGGTTCTTTACCACTAGCGTCACCTCGGAAGTATTTATTAATTTATTTATATTGGCTTCCCCGGTAGCTCAGCTGGTAAAGAATCTGCCTGCAATACAAGAGACCTGGGTTCAATCCCTGGATTGGGAAGATCCCCTGGAGAAGGGATAGGCTACCCACTCCAGTATTCTTGGGCTTCCCTGGTGGCTCAGATGGTAAAGAATCTACTTGCAGTGCAGGAGACCTGGGTTCAATCCCTGAGTTGGGAAGATCTTGTCTCTTTCATCTCTTGCATTGGCAGGTGGATTCTTTACCACTACCACCACCTCAGAAATATTATGTATGCACTTATTATTTATATAGTATGCATGTGCAACCCATATCAGAAATTTTCAAGGGAGTTCTTACTATCATGTTAATCATCTCATTTTATCATAAAGCAAAAGATGGAGAATCATTCCATTAGTTGCTGGACCTCGTGTCTAGCTCCAGTTGTGCTGCTAATTTTACACTTCAGTTTTTTCATTTGTGACATGAGAACAGCAAAACTGGCCTTTCCATATTATTATGGGTATGGAGTGAGGTATTGGAAATAGCAGGATCTTGTTAACTGTGAAAAGAGGTACACTTGTGGACCTTGCCTTCTATTGAGATCACAGTCGGTAATGGTCATCACAACTGAGAGCCTTTCCCAGCAGTTACCAGGATACTGAGACATACATTACAATGCAGAGGGGGACCAAGACACCAGGAGCTGGATGCTGGCCTTGGAAACTGATTGTTTACATTTGTTTGTAGTCTCCTTGAAGCAGAGGTTAGGTCATAGTTCTTCTGGGCCTGGCAAAGTCAGCTGGAAACTGCTAATGGCCAAACCATCTCATCTGATTGCTTCTTTTCAGTCCTTGCCTGCATTCAGGAAAGACAAACCAGATGCCCTCTCATCACCACTCTGAGGACTCTCCCTTTGGTGGCTCTTCCAGGCAGCAGAAATGCCAAAGATTCCTATAGGCAGCCCATCCACAGGGCTCAGAAAACCATCTGGTCTAATGCAGGGCATCCCAAGGAGGGTCCAAAGAGACTTGCTGTGCAGGTGTCTGTACTCAGGATGATATCATGGCGCATGTCTGTGCTCTGAGATTGCTGCTTGGCATTGACCACAGCCAGAGTCACTCAGGACGAGCTTCTAATCCACGCTAGTAAAGGAGGGGTCTAATGTGTTTGCACAATAGTCAGGATTGCCTAGAGGAGGACATGGCAACCCACTCCAGTATTCTAGCCTGGAGAAGCCCATGGACAGAGGAGCCTGGCAGTCTACCGTCCATAGGGTCGCATAGCGTTGGACATGACTGAAGCAATTTAGCATGCATAAGCTTGCATGCACTACAGTCATCTTCACTGTGATTACAGCTCTATAGCATTCCCTCCAAAGCAGCAGCTGCTGCTGCTGCTGCTAAGTCACTTCAGTCATGCAGCTAGACTATGTCAAAGGCAATGGGGGTTTCAGGGGGAAAGTCATTACGAAATCACTGAGATTTAGAGATAGATGACTTTTTCCATCAATATTGGGAAAATGTGTCTGGAAATGAAGGTATTTTGGAGACCTGATAAGCACCATGAGATAGAGACCTATCTTTTACTCTGTGCTTGTCCTGTACTCCAAGGTACTTGACAATGCCTGACATTCTAGATGCTCTATAAATATTGGTTGGTGATTGAGTAAATGAGTGTTTTGGTAGTAAGTGGGGTGGTCCCACTTGCTGTAAGTCTTTGTACAATTCAGCAATTTCTTCCTATGAAGGAACTGCACTAACCCAGTTTTTTCTCATCAAGAGATACAACGCCAGGTGTGAAGAAACAGACCTTGGCACAAAATCAAAGTTCTGCATCTGAATCTGGACGCCTCCCCTGACCAATTGTGTGGCCGTGGAGAAGTCAAAGACTTTTGAACTTGAATCCCTTTATCTGATAATTTAGAGTAATAATTCCTCCCTTGTGAGACTTTTTTTTTTCTTCCATAATTCAGATCCCACATATGTGTGGGATCCGCCAGTATAGTTTCTGGGAGGTGGCAGTTAAGACCTAGAGCACACGTTCTGGCTTTAGAGCATCAGAATGTATTTACATCCTGGTCCTGCCACTTATGAACTATATGTCCATAACTTCTCTAAGTCTCCCCTTCTTCATCTCTAAGAAAATGAATAGTAATATCTGTGCCATTGGGTTGAGGGGATAATGAATGTAACAGACTTACCATGTTGCCTGGAGTATGATAAGAAATTATGATTGTTATTTTTGTTAGAAAGAGGAAGTGATTTCTTATTTGCATATCAGACTTCGATAAGATAAAAATGCTTACTGCTTCTTAAAGACTTTTCTTTCTTTTTTTAAAAACATAAACTTTTAAGAATGTAGCCACTCCATGTTCTCATGTTTCACTACAGAATTTTAAGGCAGCATATCATTTTTTGCATTTTTCCCTTCTTACTTCTTTTGGAACAGAACCACTAGAACATGAAAAAAAAAAACTTTATAAACTGGATAACAGCTTTTGCCCTTCCCCAGATCTTCAGGATATAATCCAAGTTCATGATGCAATTAAGAAAGAAGTACAAACCAAGGGACACCCATTCCACTGAGGCAACACACAGCTCTTTCTCCAGTGTGATCTTGCAGAGAATTCTAGCTCAGACAGGGCTTCTGCGCCTCAGATTTCTCATCTCTCAAAAGAAGATTCCTGATTCATAGTGCTGGGGTGAGGCTCAAAATACACAGTATATATGGAAAAGCTTTTGAACTGGAAGAAGACTGAGGATGCAAGTGCTACAATGTGGTTAGCAGAGCAAATCCTTCATGCTCCCTTCTTCTGGATGATTGTAACAACCTTCCGAGGATCCTCCTCTTTCCTGCTTAATGAATCATCCATAGCTCTCAGAAGACTTATGATTTCTCCTTCACCATGATCTCTGCCCCACATGAAACTTCAGCATTTCCATGGTATTCCTCTTGCACAGCTGACATCCTCCTCCTTACTATAAAGCAAAGAGGCTGCTTACAGAAATTCTGAAGGTCAGAATTCTCAATCACATACTCCTGCTGCTTTGCGATCTTAATGACTGACAGATGGCATTCCCGTAGGAAAGATTGTTCTCGCAAGATCTGGCTCAACACCACCACCTCCATTCCCTGTCTTATTCTCATCTTCCACTTGCTTCCTGCGAAGCCCTGGGGATTGTCTGAATGAATCCTGTGGTTAGGAGATTGGGGAGAGAAACAAGGGTCTGGAGGGCCCAGAACTAGTGCAGGTTCCTACCTAGGCCACGCAGGGCTCAAGATTCAGAGGATTAATCAAGCCTGGTTACCTGGGGGCAGGACTGGGCCCAAATACCTGGTTGTCTGTGTTGTATCCTATAGTTCTGTTGTCGTGTTGTTCAGTCACTCAATCGTGTCTGGCTCTTTGTGACCCCACGCACTGCAGCATGCCAGGCTCCTGGAAATTGCTCAGATTCATGTCCATTAAGTCAGTGATGCTATCTAACCATCTCATCCTCTGCCACCCCTTTCTCCTTTTGCCTTCAGTCTTTCCCAACATCAGGGTATTTTTCAATTAGTTGGCTCATTATCAGATGTTATTCTCTCTCTAATGTTACTCTCACTACGTTGTGAGATAGAAATCATTTCCCTGCTTTCCATATTAAAGAATCAAGGCTCAGAGGAGTTAAGTAACCTATCTGAAATCACACAGCTGGTGAGTGGCAGAGTTGGAATTTACATGTCAATCCACCTGACACTCAACTTCAGGTTCTTTTCCCCCATAACAACTTACCTCCAGACAGTGGGTCAAGATGAGCTTGTGGGCAAAATCCTGGAAATATTTGCCTTGGTAGTAAAGATATTTTCCAAATCAAAATAGGCTATTAATGAACAATTTCCCAAGGGGACCTAAATGCTGGAATGCTGGTGATAGTGCTCAGGAAAATCAGCAATTATCTCTCCTGGGCAGTTTTATTCCCGAAGCTTCTCATCTCAAAGACCCAAAGGTTATTTCTGATTACATCAGCAGCCACACGGTCCCAGTTTAGGAATCTCGAAACCACATGTGTGACTCACATGTCGTAGGAAACACATTAACTCGGCTTTAAAGAGCGTTCAGTGAAAAGCCAGGCTTCCAGAAACCAGTTTCTCGGTTTGTGAAGCACACAATCTAAGCCTTCCTCCTGATGACAGTGTCGTAGTGTGAGGCTGTACATTATGTGACCTGACAGCTCAACGAGGCTGTTTGCTTTCACAGACTCCGTGTTCCAGCACATTCCATTGAACTTATGGCAGGTGACTAACAAGTATTTCACCACCGTGACATTTTGAATTGCAAGCCATAGGGATTGTTGTTTGATTGAACCATATATTAAAAGTGTTTTTAAAAACGTGTGTTACAAAATCATTCTGCGGAAGTCGTAAACAAGGGTTCTTTCAGTCTCACTCCAGGCTGACAATAATGCTGGTGAGTTACAGGCATTTCGGAATGAAGGAAGATATCACTTCTCTTTTCCCAAGTGTATGCTGTTGATTTTTTTTAATAGACTTTCATGTGCTTAAAATCAGAGTTTTTCATAACTGGATTATGAATGTGGAGTCTCAGAAATACTTAACATTCCTCAGTGTTCACATGGGGGTTGAGGACCCAGAGCCTATTCAGGGGAACAGAAACTGCGTAGGACTGGAATGACTGGACTTAGATACAGCTTCAGGTTCTGTACCGTCCCTCACTGTATGATCTTAGAACAGTCATCGAACTCCTTCGTACCTCAGTTTTCTTGTATCTAAAATGGGGAAAACAATTTTACTTCATAGGGGAGTCTGTGAGGATTAAAATAAGATGATACGTGGTAGATGCTACCTGGTACATAGTAAATGTTCAGAAACGTGGTTTCACTCACTTCTCTTCTCGGTGGGGGCAGTGGACAAGCAGAGGAGCAGTGAAACAAGTTCTCAAGGCAAGACTCGGGCTGGGAGAGAGCAAAGGGGGAGGACTTTGGTAGGGCCAGAGATACAGAAAAGGAAGGAGAGAGAGACTGGGAGCCACACTTATTTAATGCCTACCACCATGTGCCAGGGATTAGTGTGGGTGTCAGAGGAAGCAGGATGAATTCTGTTGAGAGACATGAGAATCTAACTCGCAAGGACTGGTTTGACTTAAGAGCTTTGCTCTTCGGGGTTTTCTCTCTCCTGCTTTTTAAGGTGATATAAGGAGAAGGGGGAAAGGAACATATGCTTTTATTTACTCAAGGGAGAAAAAAAAGGAGAGTAAAAAAAACAAACAAAACAGAACCTAACATTGGGTTATTAAAACTCTGGTGAAAACTGAAATGGCAGTGATTTGAGATTCCTTTGTCCCATTGTAGGTTCTTGGGCATAAAATGATACAGCACCAGGGTTATAGTAATTATTATTGGAAAACTAGATATAAACACACCCACCAAGATAAAGACTTAATGTGAGAGCTGTCTAGCTTTTGGTTTGTTTACTGTAAGGAAAGTAAAAGCAGCTTGATTTGAGTTTGTATTTATCTTTGCAGAGGAGTTTTATGTGGCTGATTTTGCATAGATACAAGCATGTTTTCCAAGAGATGTCAGCAAATGTGGAACTGGGAGACATGCTCTGGATTTGCCTGTAAAAGTCTTTATCATCTTGGGAGGTGATTTGACCGGTCTTGATGGGCAATTGAATAAAAGGCTCTAGTAAAGGAGGGGACATGACCAAACTCATATGCACACAGAGGCTCAGCAAACAAGACTTCACAGCAGCCTCCAGAAAATGATTTCCAAAGATTTATTTGAACAGTGTCCATCAAAACGTGAATGTACACTAGAAAGTCAGTATGGACCTAGACTGCATTGTACGCACTCAGTGGGGTGTGTGATGAGGCAGAATCTTCCCAGTCCCACCCTACCCTGAGAACTCCATTCAGTGTTTGTTGACCATTTTTTTATAGTCCAGATTCTGAGTTATGTTAGCAGCATATGAAGTCTAGAGCCAAGCAAACTCACTGGGGGTGATGTGGGTGAATGAGTAGACATGTTGATTCTCTGTCCAGAACCTGTCAGACCCCTTTTACATTTCCATGCACCCTTTCCCTGGCTTCCGGTGTCTTTGTTTCTAACAGATGCTGACTTTGGCTGCTGAAGCCACTGTACCCAACAGGTATGAGAGCTGGAAACGTTGCAGGAAGGGAGACCCTACTTCCAAGGCCCGAGACTGGACTCCGGTCTCACATTCGGCAGTGAAGTGTCTGAGGAGACACACATGCTGACAAAGGAAGAGACGTTATTGGGAAGAGGCGCCCAGGCGGAGAGCAGTAGGGGAAGGGGACCCAGGAGAGCTGCTTTGCCTTGTGGCTCACAACCTCAGGTTTTATGGTGATGGGATTCTTTTCTGGATTGCCTTTGACCAATCGTTCTCAATCAGAGTCCTTCCTGGTGGTGCACCCATTGCTCAGCCAAGATGGATGCTAGTGAGGAGGATTCTGGGAGGTGATCAGACACATGGTGTCTCCTTTTGACCTTTCCTAAACTCTTCCTGTTGGTAGTGGCTTGTTATTTCTGTGTTCCTTACCAGGACCTACTGTCGTAAAATAACTCACGAAAACGGTTACTCTGGTGCCTAGCCAGGGCGGGTGGATTCAGTCAGTGAGCGTCCCCTAACAGAAATACCTGGGAGTTTGCGACCTGCTGGGGTGGCGCTTTGCCAATGACTGATTGGGGTGAACAGTCTGAACACTCGGCTCCCTGGCCTTGAGTGTGGATGAGCTCAGGTGTAATTTCTACTCCAGAGCCTCCTGTGGGATCAGGCTGAGGCTGGACTTTGCCTGAAATTGCACCCTCGCTCTCCTTTTTCCCCTTCCTTATCTTGCTTCCCTCACTCCTTTTCCAAGTTCTCCTGGGAACACTTCCTTAATAAATCACTTGCGTTTGAATTATGATCTCAGGGTCTGCTTCTAGGAAAACTGACCTAAGACAAAGGATTAATCCAAAAGCTTCATATTGAAATAGGGTGTGTGTGTGTGTGTGTGTGTGTGTGTGTGCGCACATGCGTGAATGCTCATGCAAGCAATTTTAACTATTAGAAGCCTTCTCTCATGGCATTAGCGGGGACTGATTTGGTCAGGGGATCTTGTAGCTCTCTTTGGAGGGATAACATTTATTCTTTCTATCCCCATGTTGGGAGTGAGGTTGGGATTGCAGACAGTGGATGTTGAGGGAAATCTCTCCTGAGAGCTATGAGAAAGTAGATGTTTTGATTCACAGAGACTTAGGAGAGAAAGACTGTGAGAACAGCCAGCAACCTGGAGTAGCTGAGGGTCTGGAGGATGCACAGTGTCCTATAACTCTTACAGCAGCTACTGTTCTGAGCCTAGGCAGCTGGATGAAGTCATATGTGTTTGGGGGATGCAAATTTTCCTTGAGAATTCCTATAAAATAATGGGGACCATGAGATCCTGATATTTTTCAAGAGACAGCTATCAATTCAGTAAGCATTCAGACCACATCATCACACATTTCTAATAATCAGAAAAGTCCACAGAAATAGCATTGTGCTCAGAAACTTGGCTGCCTATGGATATTGGAAGCTCACCATCAACAAAAACGTCCAAACGGGGGGGACTCTGATCAGGCACATTGTATCTGGGTGAGATCAACCGGTGATCCTTTCAGGAGATCAGTGATTTGATAATTAAACCAGTCCATTCTAAAGGAAATCAACCCTGAATATTCATTGGAAGGACTAATGCTGAAGCTGAAGCTTCAATACTTTGGCCGCCTGATGCAAAGAGTGGGCTCATTGGAAAACACCCTGATGCTGGGAAAGATTGAAGGCAAGAGGAGAAGGGGACAACAGAGGATGAGATGGTTGGATGGCATCACTGACTCAATGGACATGTGTTTGAGCAAACTCAGGGAAATAGTGATGGACCAAGAAGCCTGTTGTGCTGCAGTTCATGGGGTCACAAAGAGTCAGACAAGACAGCAACTGAACAACGCTCGGCAGAGACATTGTGACATTTGCTGCTTTCCCCCCAACAAGAAACCATTCATTAACAATTGGTGTGATCCTCATGACTCCCCCTACTAAAGAATGACAAGGACTGAAGCTGGACAAACTAAAGGTTCAGAATTCTATTAACTCACAAAATAGGCAGGATCACTTTCCCTCTTTCACTGACAGCTGGAGCTTCATCAGTTTTGTTGTCTATCCAGCTTTTGTTACAGGAAATTGATTACTGGAGGTGTGGGACACATCACAGGTAGGCTTGGCCCTGCCATACTTTCACTCACACCAAATTATGAGACTCTCTGAGTCCCGTCACCATTTGCCTCACCTGGCCCTATCTGCAGGCTGCTTCATATACTAGCATTCCCACCAGGTACACAGATTTCATCATAGTGCTGCTGGTCCAATGGAAGGCTAACTTTGAGCTCCCAGGACACAGTAGAAAGGATAACAAGCAGAGGCCAAGAAAGTGGAAAAAAAAGTGTTAAGAAATTGACATTGGAGTTGGGTGAATCCAATAACCTCAACTTTTTTAACTTCCTCAAGTTTGAACAAGTCTGTGAAAGAATAAAGCCTATTTTGGCTCTGATCTTCTGAGAATTAAGCTTCAAACAAATCATCTGCTTTCTCTTCAATATGGATGCTCACTCTGGGCTCTGAGCTGGGTTGTCCAGGGACTCCTCATGGAAGAGTGGCTGGAGCCCACGCCTTCTCTTGGAAAGTAACAAAAGAGCTGAAAACCCTGTGAGAGGTGGGAGGTGGGGAAGAAGTCTCCTTACTTTGGGGGAAATTAACAAGGGCACTAGCATAAGCATTGGGGTTTGCCTCCCCTGTGAGGCTACCTCGGCATCCAGGATTATCAAGGCCAAGAGGAGGATAAGTACTGATGGAAGTTAACAAGTGGTCCAGAAGAGAACAAGGAAATAGCTTCATGAAGAAAAGTCAGCTGTAAACTGTAACATTTCACCAATCAAAATGATCGTGAGAAAGAGAGGGAGCAGAGGTCTATGCCCTCAGCCTTCCCCATAGACGATGCAGTCTGGAGAAGAGAGGGTTACACTGTGTGTGGAGGACTTGCTTACTCTCCCTCTCCATTCACCCGAAATCCCACTGGGATATTCTAATCTCCTTGGAACACGCTGCATTATCTGTACTTTTAGCACAGCTCACGTTTCAGATGGCAGGCTGCGGAGCAATCTGACTGTTTTATGGGCTCAGCCAAGAGAGGAGCTCCGATTCCTTTCTCTTGGCCAGGTGCCCTCTTTGAGGGAGAAGACCTGTGGTGTATAGAGACCAGCCAAGTGCTTAAAGATTTCAGAAACTTCAAAGGCAGGGGAGGAGCCAGAAACAATAAAAAGGAAAATGATAAACATTCAGCTTAAAGATGGGCTGAGTTAAAAATCCCTGAGAAATTACTCTGAGCAGAGTTAGGGGCCGATTCTCAGAGGCCAGTGGCAACATTCCATGGCATTACACAACGTTCCAAGAAGCAATTATTAGCTTTGTTTTAGTTGTGATTAGCACAGTTAATGACTCGTAGAGGCGGAAAGATAACGAAAGTGGGGGAAGATGAGCCCACAGAAAGGGCTTTCTGCTCCAGTCCAGGATTCTCCAAATGGGGGGAGGGCATCCTACCTTCCAGAGGGCCTAGGACACCTCCACACATTTTGAATATTCAGTTTTGGAACTATTATATAAAAAGAAACATGATTTTTTTTTTCAAAAGGCAAAACCATTGCTATAAAAGAGCTTGATTATTAAGGACTCGTCACGTCCTGTGGGCAAAGTTACACCATGGGACTCTGCATCTTTAGGGTCATGCCTACACATGGGACATGGGCTATACCAGTGAACCACTGCAAAGAGTGCTTCTTTCGGAACTGACTTACTAGAGAAGGAGACCGATGTAAATAAAAACAAGCAGTATGTTCAAAGTTGATAACTCCTATGGAAGAGCAGGAATGTCGGGCCTGGGAAGGGTGCTGGGAATGCTGGGAAATAGGCTGCAGAATTAAAGAAGGGGTCAAGTGCAGTGTCATTAAGATGGTGAGATCAGAGCAAAGACATGAAGAAGGTGAGGAAGTTAGCCTAGAGGTTTCTGGGAGAGGAGAATTCCAGAAAGAGAGAAGAGTTCCCTCAAAGAAGCAAACCAAGAGAGTGTCCTGTGGACCAGACAGTAAGGAAGCCAATAAGACTACAGCAAAATGAGGAGTGTGGAGAGTGTGGAGACTCAGACAGATCAGGGGTTAGGGGAGGTCCTGTAAGGCCCATGAGGTCATTGTGAAGATGCTGTTAGGGTACAATATTGCAAACCTGAAGTCTGAATGCCTAGGGGATTTCAATAGTTCAGACTGAAGAAAAAGTACAGAAAAAAAAATCACACACTCACTGCCTTCAAGAAGCTTACTGTGTAGTGGGAAAGGTAGGTAAGTAAGCACATAAGAATCGTACGTGTAATAAGTGGGCTCTCCGGTGGCTCGGTGGGGTAAAGAATCTGCCACTCCAGTATCCTTGCCTGGAGAATCCCATGGACAGAGGAGCCTGGTGGGCTGCAGTCCAGAGTTGCAAAGAGTCAGATGTGACTGAAGCAACTAAGCACACACACATGTGGTAAGTAGACAATACAGTAGACAATCGCTGTGATGTAGGGATAGAGAGGAAGATCAGTGATCCTGCTTGAAGAAACAGGGGAAGTCTTCTTAGAGGAAAAGCTATCTGAGTCAACTGGTTAAAGTCAAGGAAAGAAGGTTGGGCACTTTACATTACACGTGTGCCCCTGGGGACATTGAGGCTCCCAGGAGGGTAGGTGGTCCCAAGTGGCTCAGCACTCAGTCTCCAGCCCAGGCTACTTCCTACCAGAGCCATTCCCTCATCCATGTACAGACCCAGTGGGAGTTCTGTTTGAAGTGACTCTCTTCCAGCTTCCCGAGGCCATGGGATGAAGAGTTGTTGCTGAGCCTAAGCTCTAAGCTCTGATGTTACTGGCTGCACTCTGAGGGTCGTTGTTGTTGTTCAGTCACTAAGTCGTGTCCAACTCTTTTGACCTCATGAACTACAGCAAGCCAGACTCCCCTGCCCTCCACTATCTCCTGGAGTTTGATCAAATTCATGTCCATTGAGTCCATGATGCTATCTAGCCATCTCGTCCTCTGCCGCCCACTTCTCCTTTTGCCTTCAGTCTTTCCCAGCATTAAGGTCTTTTCCAATGAAAATGCAACGAATGAATTTTCCAATGAAAATGAGAGGGAGTATCTCTCAATTTGATATGCCCCTTTAATAAAAGCTAGACTGAGGACGTTGTACAGATGACCCTGTGCAAATGAATTTCCCAGAACAAGACAAATCCTAGAGAACAAGGAAGACCAACAGTCAAAGAGAAAAAGATGTGGGTAATCTAATAAAGGAGTTACTGGAAATTTAAGGTCTTCAAGATCAGTAAATCAGAGCATGGAAATGTATTCTTGGTAGAGAAGGAAGTTTGCAAAAGTTGCTATTAGGCAGACCTAGGCTCATATCCAGGTTCAGTCCTTTGCAAACTATGTGACGATGGGTGTCCTTTCCTTCTCTTTTACCAGGGATTATAGTACTTGTCTTTCCCATCTCCCAGGACTGTTCTGAGGATCACAGACATGAAAACATGTGGGAAACTCTTGTACCCATGTTGTATGTCTCTGTTCTAGAGGTGACATTTTCAAAGACTTCATTGGCTTATTTGGTCAATATGACATGCTTTTGCAATCTTCTGAGTCACAGTCTCTTTGTATTAGAAATTTAAAACCTCACAGAGATTCTTGTCTGAAGGCTTCATGTTACAGATGAGCAAACAAGGGCACATTGAAGATGGCAGAGCAAAGCAGAGGCCAAGCTGGGCCTGGATCCCTTGATTCATCTTTCAGGGCTCTGTACTCAGATGGACTGTGGAACATAATTAGGGAAGCATGTGAATGAAGATTCTTCCTGCTTCTGGCTGAGTCAGGGAGAGGGGAAGTATCATTTTCTCCTGGGGCTCTTCCACGGGCAGCACCTTACCCTTTCTTCCACAGCAAGTGCTTTCACTGGCTTTAAACACATTACTTTATTTTCATAAAAGATTTATCAAGCACCTATTGGGTACTAGACTGACATTAAGTGCTGCATGAAAACTGCTCTCTTTAATCTCCCCAGGAACCCGGTGAGTTGTTAGTAAAACCATTTTGCAGGCAAGAAACAGGCTCCAAGAGCTGGTGTGCCCCTCCCAAGATCACATAGTCAAAGGCATCAAAGCTGAGTTGGAACCCACCTTTGAAGGCACCATGCCCCACTGTCTTTCCACCTTACCCAAATTGTATACACTGCTTTCTCTTTTAGCCTCTGGCAGAAAATAGAAATCTGGATTAGAAAAAAACAAAGACAAAAATCCTCATTAAAGAAAGCGACTGTGAAAGTGGAATCTGTCTTCATGAATAGACTTGAGGAATAGAACTGATATCACAAATTAGACTTAGACTTTGGGGATGACTCGATTTTTTTTTTTTCCAAATTGCAAAATATGGAGCTGACAATATTCTCCACATACACAGTCACTTTTATCCAAAGCAATTTCACAAATATGATGCAGATGAATCATAGGTAGGATTTATGAGTAAGTCTAATGTGTAGCAATGTGGGAGGGCCCATTTGAGACAGAGTCTGTAAGAACAGAGGCTCTGTTCAGAACTGCTTAAAGCAGAGACACTTGACAGATGTGATGGATTCTTTACTATTGTAAATATATCGAAGTAGAAAGAAAAGAGTGAACATCACCCAAGCTTATCTATCTAGAAGCAATCACTCCCGACACTGTAGTACCCTTTTTTCTCTTTGTCCCCAGACTTTGCTTTTGGAACACATTAGCTAGAATTAGACTCTATGTACATTTGTATATTTTTTTCTTTTTCACTTAGTATTATTAGTATTATTTACTATGATGTAAAACACACTTCAAAAATGATATCTTGCAGAGAAATCATATTCCATTACTAGAATGAAAGAAGAGCCTATCAAAGAAATACCTTGAAGGGGGTGGAAAATGAGGACAAAAATCAAATGTCGGTGGGGGGGGAAGGTGAGTTGGTTTCCATATTTTTTAAACAAAAGATAAGGTCTTCTTGAGAGAACCCAGAATGGGCTCTCTTATTTCAAAGATCTCTGGCCTCTCCAATTCAAGTTAGCATACTTGTGGCAGTGGTTTGGTTGACTCAAACTGGCTGAGTGCCACAGTTCAGGGGTTGGTAAGTTTTTTCTGTACAGGGCTAGATAGTGAATAGCTTAGGTTCTGAGAGTCGTATGTTCTCTGCTGCAACCACTCAATGCTGCCATTGTAGCAGCAAAGCCACCATAGACAATATGTATACAAACGAGCCTGGCTGTGTACCAATAAAACATTATTTAGAAAAACAGGCAGTGGGTGGGATTTGGACCACCACAGGGGACTTTTTTTTTATTAGTCTTGGTCTGGGATGGACTCTTTGTAGACTCTGTATAGATACAGAGAAGGGCAAAATTTTGTTTCTGCCATCAAGGAATGGGAAGAGATAAGAAAAGAGATAATTACAACGCAGCATGTCAAAAGCGATAAACAAGAGATCAAAGAGAAGGAAGCAGAGTGGTCTCCTCTGAGCAATGAGGAACACCTCACAAATGGAGGGATCTCTAGTCTGAGCTCCAAAAATCGAGTGGGAGTTCTCGTACATAAGCCTATTCCATTGGTTGTATGCTGAATTGCTTTTCCTATAAGGTTTGGTGGTGTCTCCATGGAAACACCCAAAGCCTGGGCCTGGCCCAGGTCAGCAAAATTTCCCAGGAAACTGGTGGGCATTTTTTGGAGCAAACACCACTAAACTTGCCTTGGCTACTTTTCATCCTTATTTGATCAGCCTATGAAAACAGCCGGTGTCTCTTTGAAGTCTTTCTGTGTTGTGTTTATTTGATGTGTATACATGTTATACAAGGCACTAAAGATTAAATCACAGGGAGTTGTTTCAAGATACAAATTCCACCCCCAGCTATGGGGTAACTGTGGCTTCCATTCAATGCCATAATGAGTGCCTACTATGTGCAAAAAGGAGGCTTTCCTGGGCTCCTGCCCAAGGCAATAATCATCCCTCATTTTCCAGTACCACCTACACCAGGAGCTGTAGGATAATTGTCAAAGAAACCAAGGGTCCTGGGATGTTTGTCTCAAAAGGAGCCAAAGGAATGCGGAAGTGGAAGGAAAAGGTGTTTGTATTGGGGAGGAGGGACTGGTGGTGTTTAACTGTTCCTTTGGTGCAGGAGTCCCGCTGAAGTGAGTGTTCAGTTCAGTTCAGTTCAGTTGCTCAGTCGTGTCCGACTCTTTGATTCTATTTCTAGTCTTGTTAGGAGTAATCAAGCTCTCCAGAGATTCTTGAAACAACAGCACTCTCTAAATACCCAGTGTTTTTTCCTATACTTGCACATTAATCCTTCCATCTCTGCCTAAACCAGCTGCTAAGAAAAACTTACAATTATTCCAATAGATTTCTGTGGGGACAGTGATGAGGGAAAGATATGAAGTTAGTTGTGTCAAGAGTTCTAGGAATCTTTCTTCTTAGGGGTCCAGAAGGTTTTTAAATTGACATCTAATTAAAATGTGGTTAAAACATGAAAAGAAATTTAATTTAATGTTCAAGTCTTCTACTTTGACAACTATGAACAGGGAGCATTATTTTTCCACAAGTGAATACTAGATATGCAATGAGAAGTTAAGAGAAAATAGTTGAGAGGTAGAGAAAGAGGCAATATGGGAAAGACAGAGGAAAAAAGCAGGGGATGGAATTCATCATAAAAAAGCTCAATTTTCTATAGATGGTGAGAGAAAGAGAGTAAAGGTGGAGAAGAAAGACCAACCTCTTAGTAAAGAGGGACTAGAAGTCAGAAGAGAGAGAAAACAAGGGGGAAAGAGGGGCCACATGCATGTTAAACTTGAGAAGAAATTACATCTGGAGTCTTCATGGGTAGAGTGGAGACCCACTGCTTTCAGCTCCTCACATTCTCCTTTTTAAAACTCCAGAGGCTCTGATCTGAATGAATTGCCATAGCAACCCAACCAGGGGGAGGGCTTGTTCTGGGTCTCTATGGCATTGTGTGGGTGTGCTCAGTTCCTCAGCCCTGTCTGACTCTTTGCGACCCCATGGCCTGTAGCCCACCAGGCTCCTCTGTCCATGGGATTCTCCAGGCAAGAATATAGGAGTGGGTTGCCATTTTCTTCTCCAGGGGTTTTTCCCGACCCAGGGATTTGGGTCTCTTGAGTCTCCTGCACTGGCAGGTGGATTCTTTACCATTAGGACCACTCGGGGAGCCCGGCGATGGCATTACTCAGAAAAATATTATTTCATATATTGTCAGGGAGGCAGCTCTCCTGTGTTGACTGATGATGGACTCTGGGATATTGGTGATCAGCTCAATTTTCTTCCTGTGCCTTATATAAAAAAGGGGCAAGACCCTACAGCTTGAGATTTAATTTGAGTATTTTAAAACATTTTTCAGCAAAGATAAAAGTCTCCCTTGATATCAGGAAAAACTGCACTGAGGCAATGCAGATAACTGCATCTGAGTCAGCACATATTTTTTGAAGAACTGTGGTCTGCCAAGCACTGCATTTGTCTCTTCACACATATGTCAACTCATCTAATCTTCACAACAATCCAATCAAGTTGCTATTAAGATCTTTATTCTCTTGGCAAGGAGACTGAGGCTTGGTGAGCTTATATGGGATTTTTCCAAGGACCTACAGCTACTAAGTAGTGGGATTGGGTTAGTGCCCAACACCGAAGCTCAAGTGCTTTCCAGCAGCACTTTACTAGCCTCTTGGAACTGCTACCAATCCACCCAGAGAGAGAACTTGGCTCAAGGGCCCACAAACCAGGGGATCCTCAGGGGACAGATATCTGGCAATGTCTGGTGACATTTTTGGTGTCACAACTGGTCGGGGGATGCTACTGGCATCTAGAGGCCACGTATGCGGCCACAGCACCCACAACAAAGAGCTATCTTATCCAAAATGTCCATAGTGCCAAGAAGAGAAAGCCTGCACAAGATAGAAGGCCCTGGTCAGAGCTGCTCTCCTAAAAGAACATCTCTTACAGGGATACTCAGAGTCAGACAGGACAATTTTTAATACTTTAAGAATCTTGGAGGACTCTCAGGGCAAAAAAAGTGGGAAAGTTGCCTTTCCTACTCTGGTTGTTGGATAAACACAAGATTTAGCTTTGCAAACCCCAATCAGTTCCTTTTAATACAACATACTAGGAGGAAAATAGAAAATGCTGACAAAAAACATTGCTGGAACTTTTTGTTTTGGACTACAATTTACTTAGGCCTCTTCATCTTCTGTCTACAACTCTGCAACAGTGACTTGATTGTTCTTTCTGTCTCTATTCTGGCTTCCCTCGAATCTCCTCCCTACACATCATCTTTCTAAAACTCAGGTAAGGCCATGCCACTGCTAAACCCTTCTGAGGCTCCTTCTTGCCCCTAAATGGTTCATCATACCCAGCCTGGCCCTTGAGGCTACTGTGGTTCTCTCGCATCTGACTTCTCCAACTTTATTCCCAACATCTTCATTTCCAAATATTCTTTATATTCCAACCAAGCTATAACACTTGCTCCTATGAGTTGGTGGTGGTCAGAATCATAACCTCTATATACTCACCTCTGTCATTTTGCTAAAGCAATTCCTTTTTCTTGAAATTCACTTTGGTTTGTCAATCATGGCCAACTCCTACCTCAAGGTACAGTTCAAATGCCACCTATTCATCAAGCTCTTACTTAATTTCTGATACTACAAGCAAATTCTTTCACCAGTGAAGTCCCATAGTCTTTTCTCAGGACCTCCAAATGGGTGTGTGTGTGCATATATGCAGATTACATGTGAAATAAATATATATATGCATATATATTATACTATGCATATTATGTCATACTGTACTAGGCTGGTACAAAAGTAAGTGCAGTTTTGGATTGTGAATTTTAAATCATTATATCTAGGTTCAAATACATCTTTATTAATCAAAATAGGAACCATTATAATCAACACACTTTTGCCAATGAGAAATAAGTTTGTTTATGCCTATATGCTTTATTGATTATGCCAAGGCCTTTGACTGTGTAGATCACAATAAACTGTGGAAAATTCTGAAAGAGATGGAAATACCAGACCACCTGACCTGTCTCTTGAGAAACCTGTATGCAGGTCAGGAAGCAACAGTTAGAACTGGACATGGAACAACAGACTGGTTCCAAATAGGAAAAGGAGTCTGTCAAGGCTGTATATTGTCACCCTGCTTATTTAACTTATATGCAGAGAACATCATGAGAAACGCTGGGCTGGAGGAAGCACAAGCTGGAATCAAGATTGCTGGGAGAAATATCAATAACCTCAGACATGCAGGGGACACCACCCTTATGGCAGAAAGTGAAGAGGAAATAAAAAACCTCTTGATGAAAGTGAGAGAGGAGAGTGAAAACGTTGGCTTAAACTCAACATTCAGAAAAAAAAGATCATGGCATCTGGTCCCATCACTTCATGTGAAATAGATGGGGAAACAGTGGAAACAGTGTCAGACTTTATTTTTCTAGGCTCCAAAATCACTGCAGATGGTGACTGCAGCCATGAAATTAAAAGACACTTACTCCTTGGAAGGAAAGTTATGACCAACCTATACAGCGTATTAAAAAGCAGAGACATTACTTTGCCAACAAAGGTCTGTCTAGTCAAGGCTATGGTTTTTCCAGCAGTCATGTATGGATGTGAGAGTTGGACGGTGAAGAAAGCTGAGCACCGAAGAATTGATGCTTTTGAACTGTGGTATTGGAGAAGACTCTTGAGAGTCCCTTGGACTGCAAGGAGATCCAACCAGTGCATCCTAAAGGAGATCAGCCCTGGGTATTCACTGGTAGAACTGATGTTGAAGCTGAAACTCCAATACTTTGGCCACCTCATGTGAAGAGCTGACTCCTTGGAAAAGATCCTGATGCTGGGAAGGATTGGGGGCAGGAGGAGAAGGGGACGATAGAGGATGAGATGGCTGGATGGCATCATCGACTCGATGGACATGAGTTTGGGTAAACTCTGGGAGTTGGTGATGGACAGGGAGGCCTGGAGTGCTGCGATTCATGGGGTCGCAGAGTCCGACATGACTGAGTGACTGAACTGAACTGAACTGAACTGATAGCATAAAAATCTGTGCTTCGGGATTCAGTGAATTCTTGCATAGCATTTTCTGCTTCCTATTGGTTGTGGAAGTGTTTTCCCTGCAAAAAGTTGCCGAAGTGCTTGAAGAAGTGGTAATCAGTTGGTGTGAGGTCAGGAGAACACAGCAGATAAGGCAAAACTTCATAGCTCAACTCATTTAATTTCTGAAGCATTGGTTGTGTGATGTGCAGTTGGGCGCTGTCATGGTGAAGAATTGGGCCCATTCTGTTGACCAATACCAGCTGCAGGCATTGAGGCTTTTAGTGCATCTCATTGATTTGCTGAGCATACTTCTCAAATGGAATGATTTTGCTGGCATTTAGAAAACTGTAGTGGATCAGATTGGCAGCAGACCACCAGACAGTGACTATAACCATTTTTTGGTGCAAGTTTGGCTTTGGAAAGTGCTTTGGAACTTCTTTTTGGTCCTACCACTGAGCTGGTTGTCACCGGTTGTTATATAAAATATACTTTTCATTACATGTCACAATCTGATTGAGAAATGGTTCATTGTTGTTGCACAGAATAGAGATGACACTTCAAAACAATGGTGTTTTTTATTTTTGGTCAGCTTATGAGGCACCCACTTATGGAGATTTTTCACCTTTCAATTTGCTTCAAATGCTGAATGACCATAGTATGATTGACGTTGAGTTCTTTGGCAACTTCTTGTGTAGCTGCAAGAGGATTAGTTTCAACGATTGCTCTCAGTTGGTGTCAAATTCCAATGGCCGGCCACTAGGCTTTTCATCTTTCATCTTTGTCTTCTTTGCAAAACTTCTTCAACCACTACTTCCCTATATGTTTGTTAGCAGTTCCTGGGCCAAGTGTGTTGTTTGTGTTGCAAGTTGTCTCTGCTGCTTTACGACCATGTTGAACTCGAATAAAAAAATCACTTGAATTTGCTTTTTATCTAACATTATTTTTATAAAAAGTGAAAAAATAAGTGGTCACTCAGTCGTGTCCGACTCTTTGCGACCCCATGGACTGTAGCCCACCAGGCTCCTCAGTCCATGGGATTTTTCCAGGCATGAATACTGGAGTAGGTTGCCATTTCCTTCTTCAGGGGATCTTCCCAACCCAGGGATCAAACTCGGGTCTCCCGTATTATAGGCAGACACTTTACCATCTGAGCTACCATAATCTAAAATAAATATAAAATAAACAGAAAGTAATATCATTAACAAAAAAACACAAAACAAGAAATGTTCATTAAAATGATATATAACATAATGACATTTATTTTAAAATGTATTCCAATATCAAACAGTAAAGTTCAACAATGAAAAATCCCAATTACTTTTGTACCAACCTAATATATATGCAATAGATATAGAATATTCAAACAGTATATCATGTATACTCTTATAGTAATTAAAATACTTTTGGGTACTGATGCAATAATATCTAGAAGAGAACAGAGAACCTAGGAATGAACTCAAGTGCCTAATTTAGTATGAGTTCAGTATATAATAAAGGAGCATTTTAAATCAGAAACTGACTATCAATTAAATAGATATACATAGCACTTTATACCATATACTATTTCAAAAAAACATTCAGATGGGCTAAAAACCCAGATCTTAAAACAATACTATAATACTATTATAATATGTTCTTGGGGTAGGTAAACCTTAAACAATACACAAGACAAAAGAAAAAAAAATAACTTAAATTTTAAAATTTATGACTGGAAAAAGTCAGTCTGAGCAAGTTTAAAAGATAGAAGATATCAGTTCAGTTCATTTCAGTCGCTCAGTTGTGTCTGATTTTTTGTGACCCCATGGACTGCAGCATGCCAGGCTTCCCTGTCCATCACCAACTCCTGGAGCTTGCTCAAACTCGTTTCCATTGAGTCGGTGATGCCATCCAACCATCTCATCCTCTGTCATCCCCTTCTCCTCATGCCTTCAATCTTTCCCAGCATCAGGGTCTTTTCCAATAGAAGATACACTGGGAGAAAATATTTGCTATATAGGAGACAAAGACTTACCACAAATAACATATAAAGAACTTTAATACTTCAGTGAATTAAAAATGGCCTAGTCAAAATAATAAATAAATGGCCTTGGCAAGCAGTTCGCAGACTAGAAAATGCAAATGGCCATCAAACACAAGAAAAGATGGTGAATCTCAAGGGAAATCAGTAAAACATAAAGCTGTTTTCCACATCCCATTTTCAGTCCATATAGTTTGCAAAACATGAAAAATTTAATAATATCAAGTTATGGTGAGGATATGGATAAGGAGTACCTCTCATATACTGTGGGTCTAAATATAATTGATAAGTTTATTTTCAAAAGTAATTTATTAACTGAAATGTAAAATGTGTAAATTTTTTGGCATAGCAATTCCATTCTAGGAGTGGATCTTTCTGAAATATGCATACATGTACAAAAGAGTAGAAACTCAAATGGGGCCTAAGGGGAGATGGTTAAATAAATGATGGCATATACATACTATGGAGTACTACACAGCCATCAAAAGGAACAAGGCAGAGATATAAATATGGGCAAAAAAGTTGTCTCAGTCATACTCTGCACTGAAATAGCAAAGAATGTTTGTGGATAAGGAGATAGATATTTTCAACTTTCTAGAAGAGTGTATACTAACGGTTAATTTGGGGGTGGGACTTGGGATTAGCGAGAGAAGAAAGATTCTTCACTTTTTATTTTGACCTTTCATCTTTATTTTTATTGCTTTATGGCTTGACAACAGAGGATGAGATGGTTGGATGGCATCACAGACTCAGAGGACATGACCCTGAGCAAGCTCCCAGAGTTGGTGATAGACAGGGAAGCCTGGCATGCTGCAGTCCACGGGGTCACAAAGAGTCGGACATGACTGAGCTACTGAACTGAACTGATGACTTCATTTTTTAAAAAAAGAGATAGAGCATCATTGGTGATTTTGTAAATTATAAAACCAATATTTAACAGGATAACTGTAATTTGTTAAGAATCTAGTTTCAAAGCATTGTGAAAATTGTCTTAAGTGTGTCATCCCATACAACTCATGAGCAACCCACTAAAGGTGTGCATTAAATCACAGATCAAGAAACTAAGTCTCAGAAAGTTCAGACATTTACTCTCTGAAAATATGAAGAGCAGACTGTGGAAGAAGATTAGAACAAGAACTGCCTAATGGCAAGGCCAGCATTCTTGACTGCAAGAGAGGATGAGAATATCAGGGAATTGAAGGTGCATTGGTAGCAGGCTCTGCAAGAGATGGGCTCGAGAAGACAAACTGGTCACGGCTGGGCAAAGCCAGGGAGAGCTACAGGTACCAATCTTAGAAAGCTCCAAAAGGACATGTGGACAGGTCCAATGGGAGCCCTGTCCAGTGAGACACATTATATTATAGTGACCATATTATGGGAAAGGCAGAGGTCGGGCACTTGTAAAGGCCCAGGGTCAGAGCTCAGAGCACTGTCATCTGATGGAAGAAGGAGTTAATTTGTCCTGGAAAATCCTGTGGGAGAAGGGAAAGGATAGAAATGGACAAATTTGCTATATGACTCAGGGAACTCAGTCTGGGACTCTGTAAAAACCTAGAGGGGTGGGAAGAGGTGGGAGTTGGGAGTGAGATTCAAGAAGGAGGAGACATATGTATACCCATGGCTAATTCATGTTGATGTATGGCAGAAACCAAAGCAATACTGTAGAGCAATTATCCTTCAATTCAAACAAAGGAATACATGTAAATATATGTTTTTTAATATCCAGAAGATTCTGAAGGAAAAATTAAAATGCTGGGCTGACCAGGTAAGGAAGGCAATCCCTGTTAGTAGAGAAGTCCTGTCTCAGTCAGGGATACCATAGGATAACCTAAAGCATGATCTTGCAGGTGACCAGCCCCCCACCCCCGTGTTCAAAGTCTATATCAGTAGAACTGTGGGATATACTTTTCATGAAGATGAACTGGTATGGAATTTTTTTTTTTTCTGCCCAGCACCCCCTCCAACTCCTTCCCTTTTTATTTGAAAAACTGCTTTTCCTCTCTGGATGCAGTCCTGGTAAATCCATCAAGATGCCCCCACCACTCTTAAAGTCCACGAAGCAAATTCTTCATTCCCCTTGGAATTTGAATCTCAAGAAGAGTCAGACAAGAACTGAATAAAATGGTTAGTTTTTTTTCACCCTCCCCTCCCCCCAAAAAATGACTTGAAAAGGCTATCAGTTATCTAGCCTATTCCCTGGAGTCTCTCAAGAGCCTGTTCTATTGCAAGTCTACACAGCTACGCTTTCTCCAGTAAATCCCATGTCTGACTTAGGTTGGCTACAGTTGGTTTCTACAGAATCTTACCAAAGAATCTAAACTGAAACAAGAGGATTTACAGGTGACCAATGCCCAAAATGAGGCATTCATTCTTTTGGTCATTCATTCAGAGGCTTAGATTTGTTATGCTTTTTCATTGACACTGGGGATACAGAGCCCAAAGATCTCAGGTATAAAAGGAAAACAATCCCAAGAAGCTGAAGGAATCAACCAGTGAGGTCCGTAATCCATCCTGCAGGACAGGTGGTTGGGGTGTAAAGAACAATTCATTAGGGGAGATGCCTCCAATTAAGTTAAGGAATTAACCTGCTCCGTCCCTGCTTCCTTCTCCATGCTGCCTCATTTCCACATAGCAAGCCCATTTCCATTAGCTTCTGGATGCCACTGAACTTGGGCTTCCCAGGTAGCTCAGTGGCAAAGAACCCACCTTCCAATGCAGGAGACATGGGTTTGACTTCCGGGTGGGGAAGATCCCCTACAGGAGGAAATAGCCACCCACTCCAGTATTCTTGCTTGGGAAATCCCATGGACAGGGGAGCCTGGTGGGCTCTAGTCCATGGGGTCACAAAGATTTGGACCTGACTTAGCAACTGAGCACGTACGCCACTTAACTTGTGTCCCAAAAGCACCAGTGGTAATAAAGCAGTTAAATAGATTTTCACAGGAAAGGTTGGGAAGCTACAGATTTAGATAGTTTCTTTGGGAGAATCATATGAGTTTTTAAAAAGCAACAAAAAATGAACCCCTGGAGTCCAGCCCAATTCTGATTTAGTGAGGCAGGAGTCACTGTGTAATTGCATACTCTTTTTATTACAAAGATAATGGAATAATAAAATATAAAGCACACTGGGAAAAATCACAGATATGACCTAAATGTGGTCACATGGAGTATTCTGTCTCAATGAGTAGAGAGGAGACTTATCTCCTTGACTTCAAGTTTGTTCATCTTGCATATTTAAGACTTTGCATGTCCATGTCTCATTAATTATGGCTTTTCAGCTTCTGAAATTCCATGACACTTGGAAGATGTATGTGCCTACTTGTATTTATACACAATCATTAAAAGCAAGCAGGGTTTGGGGCAGACCTTTGGAATGATGTTAAACTGTAATATAATTCATTTGAGCAAACATTTATTAAGCACCCTCCTTATGTCATGCCATATTACTGGAATCAGGATACAAAAATGAAAAGGACATCCTGCCTTTGAGAAACTCCCTGTCTGGTGGGGAAGACAAATTCAAAAAGAGCTACAAAGATGTGATTGAAATGAACTTAGCACTATGAAAACACGGGAAAAAACAATTAATTTCACCAAAGCTACCGGGAAGACTTTACAGAGGAAGTGGTATTTGAGAAGGTCTGGAAGGATATGGAGAAGGATGACCTAGGCAGCGCAAGAAGAAAGTGAATGAGCTCGGGGTGGGGGTCACTCAGTACAGTGTGTAAAGGGGAAGAGGGCAGAGGGCTTTATCAGCACATGCAGTGGCATCTCCCACTCCACTCTTTGTTACTGTCATTGTTATGGTCAGCGCAGCCTGAGAAACTGAATTGCTCCAACTCTTCTTTCCTTTCCTACATAAAAGCACAGTTTCATTCGCCAATGTTTATAAATTTGATGGGTTACAAATGTTGAGTCTTTTAATGTATATCTCCCATATACATTGCAGTAAGATTTTTCAGAATACTGTTTTCCAGGTCTAGTTATTGTTTTATATTGAGCACACTCAGGTGATCTCCGAGCTTCTACCCATTCAGAAAAGCTAGCTATGGACCATTGGATCGACAAGGTTTGTAAAACTTCATTCATTTGAGGGCTTTGGGATTTCATATTATCAATAGTGATGGAAGATTTTATTTTGCCTTATCTAGGAGAAAAATGATCAATTAAAAAATGAATGATGGCAAGTATAATTATTGAGTTGATATTTTACATGTTTGAGGGAAAAAAAAACTTTGAATAGCCACAGAAAGGAACTATTTCCAAACACAGGTATGTAAATTAACTCATTTAAAACTAATTCTTATTCATCCGTTAAAGTTGTTATGAGTCCTTTTTAGACTTTTTACAACATGTGTCCTAGTATCCGCAGCTAGACTCTCATCCTCATTTAAGCCCCACAGCACCACATCACGCCTCTTAATGGCATGTTATACCATCTTATATTATAGACACTGAAGTGTGTTTTAACATTTCTACTTTCCTGTGATTTCCAGTAGAATAGAATTTATGTCTGGTTCATCTTTGCTTCCTCCAACCTACCAAAGTACCTAGAACTTTAAATTATTATATGACTTAATTATATAATATTGTATAATAAATATTTTCATACAAAGAGTACCCTGATACAGACTCCTTGTTTTTGTAATTACTGTAAGCACATACTCTTTCCATTAATTTTTTTACTACCTCTCCATTCAGTTGCTCCAAATTAAAGGCTTTTTAACCACAAAAGTTTCTTATTTGAAACTTTCTCCCAGATTTACTGTCTCATCATCATACTACTGCTCTTCTGGCTGAAATAGAATTGATGTGTCTTATAATTTAGATATGAAGATCCTGCACCTTGCCACTAAAGATTTCTATGAATGACTTTGGATGAGGCATTTCAGATCTCTGACTTTCAGTTTTCTTCACTGGTGAATGATGGCTTGTTTGCATTCACTGTAGGATTGTGACAAAGGTATGAGTATGTGAAGGACAGTAGAGAAAATTATTAGTCATTGCCATTAAATATTAAACCAGACCTTGTGCCTCAAGTTTTGGGTAGTATTTATTTCCATTAGCAGAGAAGTACTAGGTCATATGAAGCTTCCTCTTTTCTTGTGGCATATGGGAACTTAGTTCTCCCAAACAGGGATTGAACTCACAACTCCTGCAGTGGAAGTGTGAGACTTAACAACTGGAACGCTAATAAAGTCCCTTCATTTGTTTAAAAGCAGCACTGAGGCTCACTATCAAGCACTGGGAATTTAAAAAATGAATGAAACCAGCCTTGACTCCCACGGGTCTGTGGGGTCAGCAATTACATAAGCCAATTACTGCAAAATATTGTGGTAAAACCTTCAAAAACAGCATATTTTTCAAAGTACAGAGTGCACAAACCCCTTACTCTACCTGAGGAAACAGAAAATGTTCAGAAGAAATAATGTTTGAGCTGAATATTGAAAGATAACAGAAATGTAGTGGTATGGTAGGCAGAATAATATTCTTCTCCCTAAAAGACATCCATGTATTGATCCCTGGAACCTGGGATAGAAGGGACTTTGCAGATGTGATTAAGATGAAGGATCTCAGGTGAAGTGATTGGCCTGGATTGTCCAGGTGGGTGCCATCCAGTCAACCACACAGGTCCTTCAAAATGGAGAAACTTTCTATTTGGGCTACAGACAAAGAGAGATGTGAACATGTGAAAATGGTCAGAGGGTTGTGATGTAAAGACAAACCACTGTAGCTGCCTTTGAAGATGGAGGAAGGGGCTGTGAGCCAATGAATGCCGGTGGCCTGTCTGGCAAAGGCAAGGAAAGGAATTGTGCCTGGAGCCTCTGGTGACACCTTGTCTTTGTTCAGAGAGACCTGTGCTGGACTTCTGACCTCCAGAACTATGAGATAATAAGTGTGTGTGTGTGTGTGTGTGTGTGTGTGTGTGTGTGTGTGTTCCTAGCCACTGAGCTGGTGGTAATTTGTTACAATAGAAAACTAAGAAAATGGGGAAGGTTTACCAATATGGAAGCTTAAGCAAATGCCCAGAGGCATATGAGAAAATGATAACTTCCAGTAACAGCAAGTATTTCTGTGTGGCTGGAATGTAAATTGTATGGAGGAGAAAAGACAGGAGAGGGGCTGGAGAGACTCAAACCCTTGGTGATAACAGCAGCAATAACAATAGCATAATTATGTTAACGTTTATTGGGCATTTAATGTGCGCCAGATGCACGTCTAAGCATTTTCCATGTATTGACTCTCAAACTCAAAAATGTCCTATGAGATAGTAACTATTATTATCTCTCTGAAACCGAGTTACAGAGAAGGCAAAGTAGCTTGCTTGAGCTTAACACAGTCCAGCCCAGCCAAGCTAGGATTCAGACCTTGAAGTCTGGCTCCAGTTTCCTCCTTCTAATCACTGCGCTCTGATGGGCAATGTTGGAGGCCAAGGAGAAGGTTAAACAGCAGAGAGGCCATCAGGGTTGAGGCTGGGGAGTGGAGTGGGGAGATACAGAACTTCATTTCTTTATCATTGGTGAGCTCTCTCTGTCTCTGTGCTGGTCTGTTTATCATGGAGTGATGGCAACGCAAGAGCAGACAGGCAACTGGAAAGATCGACAGGAAAAATGATCTATAGGAATTGAGGAAAATGAAACAGAGAGAGGGCCAACGAGGTATTTCTCAAGGATGAATCCATCTGCTGCAAATATTTCCAGTGCAACTGGCTGTTGTTATTTCACAACTCCCAGCGCCTCTTTCCTTCCTGCCTTTTGACAAAAATCAGGAACCACTTCCTTGGTCCACACTTCCTGTCACTAGCGATCATTTGGGGTGTGCATGTGGGTGTGTGTATGCCTGTGTATGTGTGCTCTTAATTTTTACAGACCAAAATGTCTTCAGGTACAAGTTGCAATGTTGTTACATCATTTAAAACTAAGCAGTATCAGTCTGTCTTCTTAGTGGATCCCACTAGTGATTTCATTTAGAGACTGGTCATTCCTGGTGTACAGACAAATTCCCACAGATCATGGGTATTCTTTTTGCTCATCACCCTTGTCTGCTTAAGGATCTCCTCAATGAATAAATGAGTGAATGAGTAAATGCATGAATGAATGTCCCTGGAAGCAGACTTGATGTTAGCTCCAGATGAATGAGGAGCTCTACTGAATGCTGTAAGTAACAAAACAAAACAAACAGGTTGCATCTTAGAATCATCTGAAGATTTTAAAGTATACCAGTGCCCAGAACCCATTCCAGATCATGGAGACAGAACTGTTAGGAGTGGGGCTTGTTTGGGCTTGTTTTCAGAATGGTCTGCTCCTCATCTCAGGGGATTTCAACGTTCTCTCTCTCTCTCTCTAAGCTTGTGAGAGCTCTTTTAACCTTCAAGGAGAAGGAAAACCATGACGTTGGAGTCGAAACACAGGTTGGATTCTTATCTCTCTCCTCAGTAATCTGAGGAAGTTGTTCAGTTTTTCTGAACCCCAGGCCTTCATCTTTAAACTGTGATTTAACAGTTTTCTCACAGGGTTTTTGGAAGAATTAAATGACATCAAATATGGGAAGCCACTGGCACAGCTTAATAACAGTAGGTGCTTCATGCGTTGGAATTTTTGCCTCCTTTTCCCACATTTCTTCCCTCAGAAATCCAGGTAGGACGTCTGTGGGGAGACAAGCAGCGTTTTTCCCTGAGAATCTCAGTGCCTCTCTCCAGCCAGAAGACTTGTGGACAAACTCTATTTTTCACCAGGTCTTCAAGGGCTGTTCCCCTCACTGGTTCACATCTTTCCTGGACAGCTGATGCTAGAACTTGAACACACTGTTCCCGACTTACAGGACTGCCCCTCTCTTGGCCTGCACCAAAGAGGGTCAGCAGGGTGGTCCCTCTTCTAGCGTGTAATGTCATGGTGTGTTCAGCTGGGCCTGGCCCTGACCACCTCTGCACTGGGCACCTGTGTAGCCCTCTGACCTTTCTGCCTCTGAGTTCCAGTTTTCCAGAACCTCTTACTCGACACCTTCTTTCCCAGAGCTTGTTAGGGACCACTGTTTGAATGCCTCTGCTACAAGGATGCATTCTGAGGAGTAATTGTCAATTCTCCTCTCACTATCTGCAAGCATCAAGCCTTTGGCATTCTTCCAAATGATCTATATGTTCAAACTGCTTGAGGTGCTATACTTTTGCTCCCAATACTGCTGCGGGTTTCTTTCCCACACCAAGCAATTATCTGATATCAGCTGGGTGTCTTACAGTTCAACTCAGTTCTGACATGGTCTACCTGGAGATGGCATTGGAACCTCACAGGTGAAGGCTCAGTCCTAGTCCTACAAGACTGCCCCCTCCCATCACTTCAGACACCAACTGCAAGTCCATCTTGTTGCCCGTGCTCCTGACTGACTGGCGATAGATCGGATGTTCCAATGACCTGCTCCTTGGGTTCGATTAATTTGCCAGAGCAGCTCACAGAACTCAAGAGAAACATTTTACCTACTAGATCGCCAGTTTATTATAAAAGGAGATAAGTGAGGAGCAGACAGATGAAAGAGATGCACAGGGCAAGGTGTGTGAGAAGGGACGCAGAGTCTCCATGCCTTCTAAGAGCAGGTCGCTCTCCCCAAATCTCCATGTGTTCACCAACCTGGAAGTTCTCTAAGCCCTGCCCTTTGTGTTTTTGTGGAGACTTTATTACATAGGCATGGTTACTTAAATCATTGGCTGCTGGTGAGTGAATTTAATCTCCAGTCTCTCTTCACTTCTGGAGGTACAGCAGGTATGGGATGCAAAGTTCCCTCCCTCTCATCATATGATTGGTTCCTCTAGTGATGAGCTCTTAGCTTTAAGTGATCTAGAACCATTCCAAAGTCACCTCATTAACATAATAAAATATACCTTTGCCACTCTCATTTAGGAAATTCCAAGTATTTTAGGAGCTCTGGGCTTCCCAGGTAGTGCCAGTGGTAAAGAAGGTGCATGCCAGTGCAGGAGATGCAAAAGATTCAGGTTCCATCCCTGGGTCAGGAAGATCCCTTGGAGGAGGGCATGACAACCCACTCCAGTATTCTTGCCTGGAGAACCCCATGGATGGAGGAGCCTGGTGGGCTATAGCCCATAGGGTTGCAAAGTCAGGCATGACTGAAGTGACTTACATACACACACCTGCCAGAAAAGGGGAAAAAGACCAAATAAATATTTCTTGCTATAAATCACGACACTGCAAATGCGCTTACGAGTCTGTCCTTTACAGCATCACTGTCATCTGAACAGTACTCATATCCCACCCAGGAAGGAAAAGCAAAAGCATTACCCTTCCCTGCTCCTCAGGAATGCCACATGGTGCTGGGCATCTGTCTATTCTGTACAAAACATTTTACAAATGCTTTCGCAGTCCTAACTGCCTATGGTTCCTCTCCAGATGCCACTGGTATAACAGGAAAGACACCATTAGTACATCACCCCCATCTCACCAAAGAAAAGTCAGAGTCAGACTTCAGAATTAAGCTCCCTCTCACCGAATCACAGGCAAAATCACAGAAATGTACTTTACATGTTTCAGGAGATGAGTCCTGGGTTTCATTTACAGACAGGCATGCTGACTGGCTGTTCACTCGGAAGTGACTTGAGACAGGAACTGTAGCTCAGTGAACACATGTCACTGTTGCTCTTGAAAAATGAAAGGCGCCTTGACCTGGGGTGATGAACCAGCAGGTAAACCAAAGGGGTCTCTTTCTCCTCTCCCCAAATCCACGCCCATGTTCCAAGCTGTGCTAGATGTATTTGTTGACAGAATTTCCAGAAAATTGCGGGAAGTCGTTACTCTTTATTTGCATGGCAGAAGGAATTCCTCCTCTGCGGTAAATCCTTCCCTGGGCTGGGATTTGGGAGGTAAAATTGTCTCCCATTTGGAGATGCCCCATGGCTTTCCTGGGACGCATCTCTGTTTGACGTGGAATGGATCAAGGCTCATTTCTCTAAGCCCCAAGCTCTTCATGCCTGAAACCACAGACTCCTTTTCAATAAGACCAATAAGCTGAAATTTCTGGGGCCCTGGAAAACACCACTTTCCCAACTCCAACTACTGGAGGATTTGGGCTGGATCTCTGAATACTTGCATAAACCAGAAGAAAAAAAAAAAGGAGAGAGAAAATCCATCCCTTCACTGAACTCTGAACAGCTGTCTCTGTAGTTGTTTACTGATAGTCAACAGATCCTTTGGAGGCACCATTCGGATCTGAGAGACTCTCCGCTTCCCTGGGTCCTGATGTCACAGCTCGCCTAGGAAGTCAGGTCAGAGGGAAGCCGGAATCCAGAACATGGCAGATGCATCTGAGATGGGCCTCAAGGAGAGAGATCTGCCAAGTGGTTACTGATAAAGAAGAGAGATGACTGACCTTGTGACTCTGTAGTCACCGAGAAGCCCAAGGGGTGCAGAAGAACCAGGTGCAAGAGAAAGAATAACTGCAGGGTGTGATCTGCCTCTCACTGCTGGCACCGCTCAGCCACCCACCCATGCAGCCACGTCATTACTGTCGTTAATGTCACAGCTCGCTCTGAAGAAGGGCATGGTATCCCCTATTCTCAGATACTTGGAGAGAGGTCAAAACAAAGCTCCAAAAGCCACTGGAGGATGGAGACTTGAAATGATTCCCGTTTGTACTCCATCAGCAAACAGTGTGTCAGTAGATTCGGAAAATCTTTTATTGTTTCTAGACACCGAAAAAACTCCCAATTTGGAGCTCCTTCTAGAACGTGCTGGTATTCCACAGTTAGAGCCATCCCCCAGAGACCTTTCAGCTGCCAAATGCCAATTAGAAATGGACCTGGAGCATTTCTTGCAATTTTAGAGAGACACAGTAATTGATCTCAATCTAAATTTTTAGCTATCTGTTGGTAAAGCATCTATAATACAACTAGTTCTTGTCATTTCTTCCCAGATTCCAGGTTGTCGTTTTCCTGCCTTCTGGTCCATAGGGAAGAGTACAGTTGGAAGAAAGTGTGAGAGCCTTCACTTTCTCTGCTTCCTGGCTGCTATGTGCATCTGACCAGGTGTCAGGTGATGCTCACACTGTCCACTGCACTCTACAGATGCTGTTTATTAGCAGTCGGGGTGCTTTTATCATGCAAAAGCTGGGGTGTCTTCCCTGATCTTCCCAGTGTAGATGAACCTATTCTAGAATGCTCTGTGTTTCTAGCTATCACAGCACTGTTTTCATTGCACGAGTGTGTGTATGTGTGTGTGTGTGAGAGAGAGACAGAGAGAGACAGAGGTAGCCAGCCAGACAGAGACAGATAGAGACAGAGAGATTGAGATTCCCAGGAGTTTTCTACCCATTTGATGTCATATTGATATCTTGGTGTTGGCCATGGTTGGCAATGTTCATGCCATGAAAACTGGTGAATGCTGTAACTGAGGCTTTACTTTTTTCCCCTCCAGAGATCTAGTTGTTAAGTAACTACCAACACACCCCTGACTTAAAGTTGCATTCAACTGTGGGGACCCACAATTTTGCTCACATCTTCTGCTTATATCCTCTTTTCCCTGCCTCCCCTGTTGCTATTGAATTCTACCCCTAAAGCTTTCTGTGCCCTTCTGGAGAAATTCTAGTATTATGTTCACAGAGGTCAAAGCAATTAATTGACTATTTATTTATACAGAGCCTTTACATTGTTTGAAGTAATTTCACACACATTTCTTCATTTTGAGCTGTACCACAACCCTGAGGAAGGCAGAGTTTACATTCTTATTTCCATTTTGCAGATGGGAAGTCTGCCTTTCAGAGTGGCTCCATGGGAATTACAGGGCCAGGTAAGGACCAGGGGATTCTCTCCACCACTCTGCTGCCTCTGAAAGTCCCTAGACAAAGCAGTCACTATTCCCAGGACAGACTGTGGCCGGCTGGGGAGAGCCAAACTGCAGCGAGAGCAGAAACAGCTTTTATGTGGTTTGGGGCTGCGTTCTGTGATTCTTTATGTAGAAACAAATTGTCCTTTTAATTATTGTGTGGGCTGTACTGAAATAGACGTGCATTCCTTGAGCCACTGGCAGCAGCCAGAATGGCCCAGGTGTTCAACCTGAAGGTCCGCCAAGTTTCAAACTTGATGCTCATAATTGGGAGTGGTATCTGTATTTCTATACGAAAAGTTTTGTGTTTTTTTTTTTTTAAACTAAGCCTTTGGGATATTGTGAATAAGAAGTACAATGGAATCAAGGCATTCACAACATATTCATTATGAGAAAAGGCTGGGGACAAGGCTGTGGTGAGCAGTGAGTATTCACTGGAATGTCGGAGGACTGGGGCCTGCTCACCCTGATCTGTCTCAGGCATGGGAATCTTACAACTATTGCCAAAGGGTAAGCTCATTTGGTTGAATGGCTTTTCCAAAGGGACCATGACCTTTGGAAAATATCACCCTATATTTTCATATAAGTTTGATAAAGGGGAATATGTTAGTGTTCACTGTATGTAGCCTACATATAGAATTAGGGTTCCCAGACAATGAACACCAAGAAAGAGCCGTACCCCTATCATGTATTTCAGTATTGCCCTTCTGCTTCGAGGCCAGAGTGATCCTTCCCCACTCACTGCCCAGCTCAGGTGACCATGCACACCTCTCCCTTTGCTCTTTCCCAAACAACTTGACAAGGAAGCACAGAGCTCACCCTAAATATGAATGACCTGCACAACAAGGCTCTGGTTCACCCCTTGAAAGTTCACAGGACTCCCCAAGTGGGTAGGTGGGTATCAATACTTGTCCGATGTCCCCTCCCACCTCTTTTCATAATGCCACCCAGACCGTTCATTAGGGCACTTCTGCTCCTCCGGGTCATGCTGTCTTTGTGGAAATGAGCGTCAGCCTTTGTGGGATTCTTAACCAGAACGTCTTTCCTCTCTTGTCCCAGGAGAACCCCTGCCCCAGATTAAGTCACTCAGACACTCTCCCAGGAGCTCTGAGCAGTCCCACAGGGGAACTACACCTAGCACCAGCTCCTCCCCAGAGAGGAGGTGAAAGAAGGTTGTCCACATTCCTGCCACCTGGATCCTCAGGGCTGCCCCGGATCCTGGCTTACCCCTGGCCTGATGATCTCTCCTGTGATAAATTTTCTGATTAATTTTGGTTTGGGTTTGATTTCCTCAAGTTAGCCAATAGATCTATTGCTGACGATCAAAACAACATTAATTGGTAGAGCCCCAAATAAATAAGATTTTTGCCTGCTGAGGCTGGGGGCCTCTAATCGCAGCCCATTGGCATCTCTGGGCAGGTTTGAATGTAGATTAGTAACGGCACACCCCCATGGAGATAACCGTAAACCAAAGTGCGGGTGGGGAGTTGGGAATAAACCTGAAAACAATGCAAAACTTTGGGTTAGAAATGACTAAGACCTTTCCTGGCCCTGAATGAGCACAAATGGGGAACTTACATATCATCCTCAATTGGTTCCTGAGTTCACTCATCTGTAATGTGATGAAGCTGGGCCAGATGACCAGATCCTGGGAGTCTATGATTTTAACACACAGGTGTTTTCCTCCATTCAGTAACCACAAACCAAGCATCTTCTCTGTGCTAAGCACTGGCCCAAAGAGGTGGGTAAGGTGAAGCCTCTGCCCTTGGGTGACATGGTTTGATTTGTGTTGAAGAAAAACTCCCAGGCTGGAGGCATGGTGTGATATCCTGGTGTAGGATGGTTGGGGCTATAGCCACTTTGTAGAGGCAGGGGGGCTCAGTGATCCAGTTAGTAACATGGAGAAGTTCACAGGAGTCAGTTTACTGACTTAGGTGATGGTTGTTGTTGTTTAGCCACTAGGCCATGTCTGACTCTTTTGTGACCCCCATGGACTGTACCCTGCCAAGGCTTCTCTGTCCATGGGATTCTCCAGGCAAGAATACCAGAGTGGGTTGCCAATTCCTTCTCCAGCAGATCTTCACAACCCAGGGATCTAACCTGAGTCTCCTGCATTGGCAGGCAGATTCTTTACCACTGAGCCACCTGGGAAGCCCTAGGCGACAGTATGTCCCTGATATTAACTGGTCCCCATTTTTTCCTGCGGCGGGTACTTGGGAGGGAATTGAGCCATAAGCCTCTGAAGTCGGTCCCTTTATAGTTTGTTTCTCAGGATGGTTGCACTTTTCCTGGCCGCCCAAGAAGAGCAGCCCCTCTGCTGCAGAGAACACGGAGACCACACAGCAGACCTCCCGGACACCTGCTTTCCCCATAGCCCTTGTACTTTCCAAGACCGCGAGAAACGCACACAGCAGGAAACTGCTTAGCAACTGCACGTAGCAAATTAGGATTCCAAAATATTACTGTGGGTTTTTTCCTCCCCGCTTTGTTCTCCTGTTTTGTTTTCAGTTGTTCATGATTCAGCCATTGTTCCATCACACAACAACATGCCAACCGGTTCTGCAGGCCCTGGGGTGGGAACCCTGCTGGGCCACAGCTCGGCTTCCTGAGGGGCTGCAGGCAGAGATCCGAGGCGATCGCCCTCCGAGACGGCTGGCCGGCCACGAGGCAGCCGCAGGAGCTCGGAGTGGGCGGCTCCCAGTGTGAGGCTGTTCTTAGGGCCCCTGGGTTTCTCTGGGGCCGAGGCTGCAGGAGTTTCTTCTCATCTCTTTCGCAACTTGTCAGGCCCCTCGCTATCATTCTCTCTCCTTATCTCTGCACTCTGGCCAACTCCCAGCGTTTCCACTTCCTCTCCCGGCAAGATGAGTCTCTTGCCCATTCCACCTCTGTCTCTCTGACTATACATCTCTGTCTCCGTGTTTCTCTAAGTTATGGGTCTCTGTATTCTCTGTCTCTTTATCTCTGTCTTTCTTTCTGTTCTCTCAGTTTCTCTCTGCATGTCTGTACTTCTGACTCTCTGTCTCTTTCTGCCTCTGTAAGTTTCTGTCTGTCTCTCACCGTGTCTCTACCTCTTGGTTTTTCCTTTCTCTCTATTCTTTTCTCTCTTGCTGTATTTCTCTCTCTCTTCCTCTCTTCTCTTTCTCTTGCCCTTTCCTTTCCATCCCCCATCCCTCTCTCTTTCGGAATCCTTTTGAAGCTCAGTGGCTTGGCTCTGTTCCCAAACAAAATGGGCTCATTTTCCAGGAGAGGTAATACTGCACAGGGAGGGTTAATTTTTCTCCCGCATCATCAGCTTTCCTTTCATTTCAGAATCCCCGGGTCTGGCCGAAAGAGCTTCCTGGAAGAGGTTCCACGTGCCGTGGCAGAAGCCACCCAGCCACGTTGCACCCCTAGAGAGCTCTGGAGAAGGCAGGATTGACAACTGCAGCGTGAGCCATGCCAGGATTTCTCTGGCCATGCGCCAGCTAGTCAGAGGCAATTAATATGAAATCAATAGGCCAAATCGACGTTTTCAGAAGTTAGCTCAGAAAAATCCCTGAAGATTAACCAGCCTGTGGCCTTTGCTATGAAATTGTTACCACACCACTTTCTTTTCTTTTGAAAGTCCAGATGGGCAGATAAATCCAAAGTGGATCAACCACATCTGTCATTCCTCCACACAAATTACACCCCCTCCCACCACTTCCCTCTTTCCTCTCCAACATGCAACAGCTCTCAGAGCCCGGGCTGAATTCATATTTTATGCCGCACAGTATGGTTTGAATTCCCTATTGTATTAAGAGGAACCGCATCATGACCCCTCTGAGGCAAAGAGCTGGCAAATTCTGAAATCTGCTTTTTCCAAAGGGGAGCACTGCAGGAGTGGAGGAGACTGCTTTCTCCTAGGCTCCAAATGGGCCAACAGTAGAACCCAACTCATCCGCTACCTTCTCCACTGTTCTGAACCAGTATTCAAACCAAAAAGGTCGCGTGGCTGTGTTCCATTTCCAAAGCCCTCTTGTCTACATCTGCCAAGGAACACAGTATCATGCCCCATTTAGAGATGAGTTTAGAACTCAAGTTCTTTCCTGAGAGACACCAGGGAAAGGAGAGACACTGGAGGACTCCCTGGGTGAATGTCTCTTATGCTCTGTGTTGGGAAGATCCCCTGGAGGAGGAAGGACACAGCAACCCACGCCAGTACTCTTGCCTGGAGAATCCCACGGACAGAGGAGCCTGGTGGGCTACAGTACACAGGGTCGCAAAGAGTTGGACACAACTGAAGTGACTTAGCACGCATGCATTCAGGGCTTCTGAGCCAAGTCTGAAAAGTTTAGACTGGTACTCCAGGCTGTCTGTCTATAGGGTCCTTGAAACAAGGAGAACTCAAAGTAAATGTCAAAAATGGAAAAACCCTGGGAAGACCCAAATCCAGAGTATTGGGAACACAGTAATAGGAAATACTAAAGAGATTAAATCTGTGCTGCTTTTCAGTGCTTCGTGGGTAGATACACAAGGGTGTTAAAAGGCTAAGGGCAGGGATTTCCCTGGTGATCCGGTGGCTAAGACTCCATGCTCCCAATGCTGGGGGCCCTGGCTTCGATCCCTGGTTAGGGAACTAAAGCCCACATGCTGCAACCAAGACCCTGTGCAGCCAAATAAATAAATATTAAAAGGCTAAGGGCGGATAGACAGAATCTCAGCAAAGTCAGGAGACTTTTCAAGCCTAAGGCCCCTAATGCCAAAGCATATGCTCCTTAGGTAAAACAGTGTTTCCCGAAGTTTCTTCATGACAAAGCAGCCAAGCCAATGTACATTCTTTCGGGTCAGGGACACCTATTACTTTCCCTTTAGAATTATTAAGAAAAGTATGGAGAATTTTCTGCTTTGTGTGAGCGGAGACTCTTGGCACCAAAATTAGGTTGCACATGAAAAACTACAATTGTGGAATTCCAGAGCTGGGGGACATTTAGAGGTTGGCGGATTCATCCTCTTCACTTGACAGATGAGGGACCAGAAGCTGCAAAATAGAATACCATACATAAGGTCACACAGTAAGTGTGCTGAGAGGTAAGCATGCTCCTCAACTCCACTCCGACACTGCAAGTTCATTGTGTGGTTGCACGGTTGCTTCGTGCCGTGCTTGAGGGGAATGGGGAAGGAAAACGCCGTTGCCTGAATAGAATGACACTCCTGGGATTTGAGGCTATAAAACATGACTGTTTGGAAAGTTGAGAGAGGCTAGACTTAGAGAGGAGAAAACGCATTTTGCATGGCGGTGTCAACACAAGTGCAGAAGCCCTGGTCTGTCCTGAGTGTCTGACACTGGTGATCTGCTTTGATCAGAGTGCCTCTTTGCTCCTGATCACAGAACTGCCTGAGTAGATTCCCCCTTCCTTGTTCCCCTTGCTGGACCCCACCTGGGACCCTGAGAAGCCCTAGCTGTGTCAGCAGCTTTGTCTGTGTCTAACCCTCTGGACCTGAGCAGGTTTGTCCCTTCTTTGCCTGGCCTGACTTCAAAGCTGGCTGTCTGGTCCTTGACCTGATGTTGGCTTGAACTGGAGAGCCTCTCTCATTATCCCTGCTACATGTTCAAGCTGGCACTGGGAATCAATAGCTTCTGCCACATGCTCGACGTGACCTTGAAGTGCAGAGTTAGACCATCGTCTGGTCCAACCACAGTTTCTCCCCACCCCTCCTGCCAACACCTACAAGCCCGCACATGCACCTGTCTGCACACTTTACAGATCAGTAAGTTGAATCTCACAAAAGAGAAGCAACTTGCTCCAAAGCACACTGTCCTTTGTGACAGAGTTTCGGCTGAGATAGAGACGTCACTATACCAAGCCACCTCCCCATTTGTAGTTCTAATGAGGAAAATCCCTTTGGGTTATTGTTCCCACCTGCATTTTACAGAAGCACATTCTCAGTTCCAGCCTAAATGTTAGGTGATGTCAGCAGAAGAACAGCAAAGCCAGGTCTGGATCATTTCCTATGACTGCAAAGTCACTGCAATATCAAAATGTATTTTTGAAAAATGCTAAAAAAAGAACAATATTTATTAAATGCTCCCTAGTTGTGGGCCCTGCTTTAATAACTTTATGTGCACTAACTCATTTAATCCTCACAATATCCCCATGAGGTCCATACTAGCACTTCTCAGCTTTACAGATGAGGAAACTAAGGAATGCGGAGATTAGGTTAGCTTGCCCAAGACCACACTGTACTAAATAGTAGAGCTGGGATGCAACCCAGGCGGTCTGGCTCCAGAGCCACACTTTTAAAGGCTATTCTGGGTTGTCAAAAATACTGTGGCAGCCGAATAAATAGTCCAAATCAAATACAATTAAGTTTATTGAAGAATAACTGCTAATCTCTGGAGGATTTGCATCTTCCCTTGCAGTGCATGGTCTCTCACTGGCTGCCCAGACTCCAGGCAGGATGTGGAGTTTCATAAAGGAAAGTGACTTTAATGGTTAGTAACAGAGTCAGTCCAAATGAAGAAACATTACTTCATCCTCCCCTTTACAGAAGGGGAAACTGATGCCTGGAGACCTTAGGTGAGGTATATATACTGTTTGTCTGCAGTGAGTCTGGCACAGCAGTTTGCATGGGGCCAGTGCTGAACATATATGAAGTTCTAAGTCAGTTCCAGCCTCTGGACTGAATAATTGGAGGCCACTGGACTCCTTAGACCCCTTGGGGAACCTGGGGTCTCCACTGCCCCCATGCTGTAGAGACGAGATTTGCCTGTGACATAAGCAAACACTACAGGAGAACAAGAAGGGGATTAGGATGAGGAGTGAGGTACAGGGTGAGCAGGGCTGGGTCTCCCTGAGAAATCGAGGTACAGCTTCCTGTGTTTAGGGGATGGACCCTTGATCTGGACATCATCAGAGAGGAAGGAAAGAGCAACGATCTGGTCCTGCAGGATGTAGGGTTTGCCCTCAGTCACACAGCTCCAATCTCTAGACCAGCCACCCTGGAGCCTTACTTGCTTCATGTGTCAAGTAGGGCTGAAATTCTACTGATCATGGTAAACTGTTTAGTGATTGAGATAAAAGAGTGTTTTCTTACTAATGGGACACAGTGGGCCAGGCAAACATTTTCCTTCCCCATCTTCTCTGTCAAACTCTGTTCTTGTCAGTAATGATATTGTTGATGTTGCTGTTGTTGTTAATTGCTAAGTCATGTGCAACTCTTGAGACCCCATGGATTGTAGCCTGCTAGGCTCCTCTGTCCATGGAATTTTCCAGGCAAGAATACTGGAGAGGGTTGCCACTTTGTACTCCAGGGGATCTTCCCAACCTAGGGATTGAACCCACGTCTCTCGTGTCTCCTGCACTGGCAGGCAGATTCTTTACCACTAGCGCCACCTGGGAAGCCCTGCACTCAGAGGAACATGCCCATATTATATAACTGCATTGATAAACAGCCATGTGACCCGAAACCCATTCATTCCATGTGACTTGTCGGCAGGTTCTCTGTAGGGACTCTATCTGCTGAAATGCATGTGTTCCAGATGTTTATCTCCTAATTACGAGTCTCTGATGTGCCACTTACAGTAATGTACTTGTCCATGCTAATATTGTGTCTTCCCCTGGAGGCTCTGCCAGGGTGGATTTGAGGCAAGGAGAGACAGAGTGTCTCTAGCCTGTTTTAATTAGGAGTTGTGCCCCTGTCACAGCCAGCACCAGGTGCCAGGCCTCCGGTAAGGCTGTTCAGATCAGCCACTATACACTGAGGTCTGGTCTGACCAGGCAATCCTTACTTTTGAGGGGTCTCAGCCTTCAGGGAGGGGACACAACAGGCACAGATTGCTAATTAGCATGCAAGGCAACCAGTGTTTCAAACCCATTCTGGGCAGCAGGCTGTGGGCTGAGGAACTCCACTGGAGTTCAGTAAGGAGGGGACAGTTTAGCTGAGCTTTTCTATGGGACAAGTGGAAGAGGCCACTCATGGATCAGTGATCAGGCCAAAGTGGAACAGGACAGCATTCCCAGGAGGGACACAGCCCGAGTAAAGGTGCAGAGGTGTAAAAGGGCAGAGACGTTTGGCATGTTGCAGACACTGGATTAAGGGGAGAGAGTGGGGAGGGATGAGACGGGAGAAGGGGGCTGGAGACGTATCCATCAGTGCCTTGAAAGTCAGGACAAGGCGTTGTTCCTGCAGACATGAAAGGGGTCTGGCCATGTTCAACCGGGAAGAAACATGATCAGGACGGTGCTGTAGATAAGCCAGTTGCTGCAGGCCAGAAGCCTGATGAGAGGAGGCCAAGGGAAAGAAGAAGGGAGAGAAGCTCCATGTTCACGTTGATGGTGGTCTGAATGGGACAGTGCCTGGGGAATGGGCAAGTGGAACTGATAGAATGAGAGAACTGTCCATAGGAGGGTGAGGCAGGTAGGAGTGAAGAAAGATACTGATGCTTCTGTCCAGACTGACTTAGATGGATGAAGTCTCTTAGAAGAGGACTGCGGGAGGAGGCACAGTCTAGAGGAAGTGTTGGAAGAGGTACAGTAGAGATGATGAGGGTCGATTTTGGAGCCACCAGCTCATCAGTGTGTGAGCCCTCCTTCATGTTGAGTGGGCCATGCCATTTTAGGTGCCTAAGGAGAATATCAGTTTGCCTGTTCCCCAAAGTCGGGTCTGACCATGCAGGGCAAGGACTGCAGCCAAGATTCTAAAACTCCTAGTCTTCTCTTTCACTTCCTCCCCCCACCTTTCTCATTCCTTCCATCGCATTTCGTTTCTTTTTTTTTTTTCATCTTTCCGAGGAAGACCTTGTGATCAGTTGAGGCTACAAGCTGAGGCTTGTGGAGAGGTAGTGTGTACGCTTGGTAGGCCTGAGTAATTCACAGACATTGAAAAACTGGTCCCACTGTAACAGACAGTGAATCTGTTGCCCCAGGAGACTCCACTTCTGCAGGTCTTTCATCTCTGCCATCACACCATTTCTTTTCTTTCCCCTCTCTCTTCCATCCTCTTCCTTCCTTCTTTCAGTTAAGTGTGAACAGAATACTTCCTCTGGGCAAGATGGTATTAGACTCCGGGGACACAGAGGCAGGTATGGCGTGGAGGGTGTCCACCAGGAGCATGGGGTCTAGTGGCAGAAAAGAAAGCCAACACTCACATTTCCCCATATGGGGGCCCATGACAGAGGAAAGCCCAGAGGAAAGGAAGAAGCAGTTTTAGAAGAGAGATTCCTCCATGGAAATGACACTGGAGCTGGGCCTCCGAATGAGATTCCCGAGGGAGAGGAGGAGAAGGGCGTTCTAGGCAGAAGCACAGAGGACCACGGGCCACGCCCCCTCCTTTTCTCTTCCTTTCCTACGTCTCCTCCTTCCTTTCTCCATCTCCCTGCTCCTCCTCTCTTCCATATATTTATGCCAACAAACTATTAATGAAATATGTTGAGCATATATATGCCAAAGCGAAAGCAAAAGTGTTAGTCACTCAGTTGTGTCCAACTTTTTGCGACCCCATGGACTGTGGCCCACCAGGCTCCTCTGTCCAGGGGATTTCCCAGGCAAGAATACTGGAGTGGGCTGCCATGCTCTCTCCAGGGGATCTTCCCGACCCAGGTATCGAACCTGGGTCTCCCACATTGCAGGCAGATTCTTTATCATCTGAGTCACCAGCCAAGTCCTGTATCAAACACTTTACATATATTATTTTTTATCTAATGTTGCCTACGATGTAAAGGCAACCTGCACTCTATTATTCCCATTCTAGAGGTGAGGACAGTGGGCTCAGAGATCTTAGGTGACATCCTACTAGATGGCTAGTGGGTAGTGACAGGCACTTTCTCCCTAACTCTCTACCACCGACCTCCTTTTAGACTTTTGAAAAAGTGATAAATTTGTTTCTAAATGTCTCTTGCCTGTAGATGAGAAAATACAGCGAATGGAGTAGAAAACGCACGCAATAGGAAGTCAGGAGACATGGTGCTACGATCTTTCCACAGGCGCCCTGCAGAAGAGGATGAGGAAGGTCCTTCCCAACCACCCCCAAGCGGCATCCTCTGCCCTAGGCAGCGGAGGGTTCCTTGAACAGAACAAAGGGGACCAACCACATGGGCCAGAGGCATGGTGCTGCTCTTCCACAGTTGCCTGGGGCCTGTGCTTGTTTCATGCTCTGCTGTTGCCATCTTAAAATTCTTCATAATTTTAATAAGAGGCTCCACATTTTCCTTTTGCATCAAACCCGCAAATGTTGCAGCCGGTCGTTCTGGGGAACTGGCTCTCCTGCCCATCCACTGTCACTCTCCGGCCACCGCCCCTCCAGAGACGCTCCCCTGCGGCCCGACCGCTCCTTTGATCTGAGACACAGCCTGGTTCCTGGGTCCACACAGAACAGCAGGATGATGGTGTCCAGCACCAGATGTGATTACTCAAATCACTTCCTCCTGTGACCAGGACCCAGCTTAATACTTCCCAGGTACCAGGTGTTCCCTGAATCTCGGCATGTGGAAGGGTTTGGGTGGCTCCATTCTTTTCTCTTTCGATAAAACAATTAGGTTATTTAAAATACGAAAAGCTTTGAAATCATGAAAGTACTTTATTTGAAGTTTGGGGAAGAAAGGACTTTGATGGTGAAAGAAAAGACAGCTATTTCCATTTTAAACAAGGGAAGAGAGGGAGAGATTTCTGTGAGAAGGTTGTAGCTTGGACTTCATTGTCCAGGGTACTAGATAGGGACCCTGTAGAAACCGTCTTTTAATAACCTGGGACCAAGTCCAAAGGGTGGAAGTTGAAGAAATAAATCTTTGGACTTGGAGTAATGAGGAGGTTCCAGCATCAAGAAATTTCTAGATGGGGATTTGACCGATTCACAAGGGATTGAAGTGCTTAATCTCCAGAGGCATGGAGCCTGCTGCATGCCCATGCCCATTCCATAGCAGGCTAGAGGAGCTTCAGGCATCAAATGGGCACTCAGACCAGATGGCGTTTAAGGTTCTTAATAATCCGGGCAACATTTGCTTACTAGTTAATTACAATAACTCTGGATACTGAGTTTTTCTGACCCGGTGAGTCTGCCTGTTTATACATAAAAGCTAAGGTCACCAACTTTCTTCTTATATTTCTGCAGGAGACAAGTGAGAAGTCCACATTCTTGTATCTACCATCAAATATATAAGCAGGAGAATACCGACTGGCTCAAATTCTGTCATGATTCCCTGAAGTTGGGGACCTTCTCTGAAATGAATGAACGAACAAAGACAGTGAGAAACACTCAATGTAGAAACAAGCAATGCAGATCCTTTTAAGATGGACAAGATCAGAAAGGGTGGACCCCAGGTGGCAGTTCTCTCAGGTTATGGGTTCCCACGACCCTACCCAGTTCCCACGACCCTAACTAGTCCTCCCTACTCGCTGTGGCAGAGCCAGCCAGCCTCTGGGGTGTCCCTCCCTCTCAGAGTAGAGCTAACAGCATTAGCGAACACCTGGCTAAGGGCCTGGGGAGAGGATGTTCATGAAATGCTAATAGAAACTTCTGTGACCTTTTAATGTCACCGTGTTCCCAGCATTTCCTCAGGCATAAACCACATCCTGGAAATAAGCCATGCACAGGTACATGAAGACACAGCTGGAAAATGCCTGTGTTTATTCAGTTAAAAGCATGGAGAGCATGGATCTGAGAGTCAGGAGACCTTGCTGCTTCTCCTGGCTCTGCCTTTGCAGACCTAGATGGCTTTGGCCGAGTCCCTTCTCCTCTTGGGGCCTCATTTTTCCCATTTAAAAAAGGCAGCTTGAGAATCGAATGAGTTAACGTTAGTAAAATGCTTAGAAAAGTACCTGTAACACCGTAGATACTATATAAATAACGAAAACCAAAGTATCACTAGCCTTTACAGAAATCTTTGAAGTTAAGCATTCATGTTACCATTTTGCCTGAGGAATCTGAGACTCAGGTATCCAGTGATGTACCCAAGGTCCCATACATGGACCCATTCTTCCATGTCCACCAGAACTAGGTCAGCTGCGAGATAACTGGCAAGTCTGATATTCAGTGCTTCTGTCTTTACAAACTGACAACCCTGCCTGGATTTCATCTGGCCCTTGGTTTTTATGGGTCCAAGCTAGATGCAGAAAAAGTTCACGTTCAAACATCTCCAATGCCATTGATGATGTGGAAAGCCATTTGTGGCATCAGCATTTTGCTCAGTGTTAGATAGAGTCTCAGAGACTCTGATAAGCCCTGTCTCTGAAACCCAGAACTTCTGGGTCCACTTTACATCAGTGATATGAAGCCTGGTTCACTCAGCTCAGCAGCAATTTTGAATACATTCTGAGGAGCCAAAATAAATGTCCAATCCTGTTAATCCTCTATGTAGGTCAACGGCATCAATAGCTACAGCCTTCCGAGTTACTAGCATGTCAGAGATGTTCTCCTCCTCCCTCACCTTCATAGGTAATTGGCCACCAGTCCTGTCTGCAGGCTTGCCTCGTGGCTCTTATGGTAAAGAATCTGTCTGCAATGTGGGAGACCCAGGTTCTATCCCTCAGGAAGATCCCCTGGAGAAGGGAATGGCAACCCATTCCAGTATCTTTGCCTGGAGAATTCCATGAACAGAGGAGCCTGGTGAACTACAGTCCATGGGGTCTCAAAGAGTCAGACACAATTGAGCGACTAACACATACACATACACACGCGCACACACACACACACACACACACACACACACAATCCTGTCTGTACGGTAAGTCCCATCATGCTGCTTGGAATCCTTAAGTGAATAACCATTATCTACAACAGACAGTCTCAACTTATCACTCCAGGCCCTTCCAGTGGGTGGCCCTCCCTAACCTCCTCTCCTAGTCTCCCATCCTCCTCCTATAGCTTCCTCTCATTGGCCTCCAAGGCAGGCAACCCTCCAGTCATGGAGAATCTCTTGCATAACCTGAATCTACCAAGCCCTCCTCAGCCTTCCTGTTCTACACTTCCAGGAGAAATGACTCATCCTTTCCTCTTGTTAAGATGCTTTTGGATGCCACTCCCCACCCCACCGCCTCCATTGCCTTCTCAAAGACCTCATCTTGTCTCTGGTTTCATCCTTTTTCAGTTTATTTGTTCCTTTCTATGAGGCTAATGTCAACACCAAAGAATGCTCAAATTACCACACAATAGCTCTTATCTCACACGCTAGAAAAGTAATGCTTAAAATTCTCCAAGCCAGGCTTCAGCAATACGTGAACTGTGAACTTCCAGATGTTTAAGCTGGTTTTAGAAAAGGCAGAGAAAACAGAGATCAAATTCCCAATATCCGCTGGATCATCGAAAAAGCAAGAGAGTTCCAGAAAAACATCTACCTCTGCTTTATTGACTATGCAAAGCCTTTGACTGTGTGGATCACAATAAACTGTGGAAAATTCTGAAAGAGATGGGAATACCAGACCACCTGACCTGCCTCTTGAGAAACCTGTATGCAGGTCAGGAAGCAACAGTTAGAACTGGACATGGAACAACAGACTGGTTCCAAATAGAAAAGGAGTACATCAAGGCTGTATATGGTCACCCTGCTTATTTAACTTATATGCAGAGTACATCACGAGAAACGCTGGGCTGCAAGAAACGCAAGCTGGAATCAAGATTGCCAGAAGAAATATCAGTAACCTCAGATATGCAGATGACACCACCCTTATGGCAGAAAGTGAAGAAGAACTAAAGAGCCTCTTGATGAAAGTGAAAGAGGAGAGTGAAAAAGTTGGCTTAAAGCTCAACTTTCAGAAAACTAAGACCATGGCATCTGGTCCCATCACTTCATGGGAAATAGATGGGGAAACAGTGGAAACAGTGGCTGACTTTATTTTTTTGGGCTCCAAAATCACTGCAGATGGTGATTGCAGCCATGAAATTAAAAGTCGCTTACTCCTTGGAAGGAAAGTGATGACCAACTTAGACAGCATATTAAAAGGCAGAGACATTACTTTGCCAACAAAAGTCCATCTAGTCAAGGCTATGGTTTTTCCAGTAGTCATGTATGGATGTGAGAATTGGACTATAAAGAAAGCTGAGTGCCGAAGAATTGATGTTTTTGAACTGTGGTGTTGGAGAAGACTCTTGAGAGTCCCTTGGACTGCAAGGAGATCCAACCAGTGCATCCTAAAGGAGATCAGTCCTGGGTGTTCACTGGAAGGACTGATATTGAAGCTGAAACTTCAATACTTTGGCCACCTGATGGAAAGAGCTGACTCATTTAAAAAGACCCTGATGCTGGGAAAGATTGAGGGCAGGAGGAGAAGGGGACAACAGAGGATGAGATGGTTGGATGGCATCATCATCTCAATGGACATGGGTTTGGGTGGACTCTGGGAGTTGGTGATGGACAGGGAGGCCTGGCATGCTGTGGTTCATGGGGTTGCAAAGAGTAGGACACTACTGAGCGACTGAACTGAACTGAACTGAATGAGGCTAAAGATGCTGACTCTCTCTCATGTAACAAAACCTTCTTACTCATGTTTCCCTCCAGCTATCACCCTTCACAGCCAATACTTCCTGCCTCTAATTCTCTACCTCCTACTCACTCCCCTGGAGAAGGAAATGGCAACCCACTCCAGTACTCGTGCCTGGAGAATCAATCCCATGAACAGAGGAGCCTGGTGGGCTACTGTTCATGGAGTCTCAAAAAGTTGGACATGACTGAGTGACTAAGCACCTATTTACTCCTCAATCCATATAATCTGACTTCCGTTCTCTCCATTCTATTGAAATGACTCCTTCCCATTTTTCTCCAAGCCATCGTTCTAATCACGCCCAAGGAACTTTTTATCTGATGTTTCAAAGGTACTGAATTACTCCCCTTCCCTGGTGGCTCAGGTGGCAAAAAATCTGCCTGCAATGCAGGAGACCCAGGTTCGATTCCTGGTTTGGGAAGATCCCGTGGAGAAGGGAATGGCTACACACATCAGTATTCTTGCCTGGAGAATTCCATGGACAGAGGAGCCTGGAGGGCTATAATCCATGGGGTCTCAAAGAGTTAGACACAGCTGAGCAACTAACACTTTTTACTTCTTGAAAGACTCTCTTCCTTACCCTGAAGTTTGTTGATTTTTATTCTATCTCTGTTTTATTCTAAACTCCCCACCTGTCAGTTTCCACTCAGATCTCTCTGCTTTCTCTTTAAATTCCTTTTCCCTATGATAACTCTACCAGTTATGATGGGCTAGGTTGGGCTGCCCTAAAAAACAACCATTAAAATCTTCAGTTCGGTTCAGTCGCTCAGTCGTGTCCGACTCTTTGCGACCCCATGAATTGCAGCACGCCAGGCCTCTCTGTCCAACTCCCGGAGTCTACCCAAACCCATGTCCATCGAGTCGGTGATGCCATCCAACCGTCTCATCCTCTGTCGTCCCCTTCTCCTCCCGCCCCCAATCCTACCCAGCATTAGGGTCTTTTCCAATGAGTCAACCCTTCGCATGAGGTGGCCAAAGTATTGGAGTTTCAGCTTCAACATCAGACCTTCCAATGAACACCCAGGATTGATCTCTTTTAGGATGGATTGATTGGATCTCCTTGCAGTCCAAGGGACTCTCAAGAGTCTTCTCCAACACCACAGTTCAAAAGCATCAATTCTTCGGTGCTCAGCTTTCTTCACCGTCCAACTCTCACAAATCTTAGTGACACTCAATTATTTTTTGTTTGGGCTACACGTCCAATGCAAGGCAGCACTAGGGAAGATCCAAGAACCCTGGGGAGTCAAGAACTATTCCTCAGCATGAGCAAGAGTAAATACTAAACAAGGGAATTCCAACATTTTCCTGGCTAGATTTCAGAATCATTCTGGTGATGTTTTAAGAAAAACAATGTCTACAGCAGTTATTCTATGCCTGTCCTACCATTTGTGGGTGGCAGATAAATTTTCTCTTGAGTTCACAGAAGTTCAGATCAAGGGGGTGATATTCTGGACTTTAATTTGATACCATGATAGAATGAGACTGGGGAGAGCCTCGGGGAGAAGTGTGTCTTGAATGTGGAAGGGATATGAACCCTTGTGGGCTGAGGTCAGAGTGTCACAGCCAGACTCCAGATAGTCCTCAATGGTCTCAGCCTTTTGGCGTTTTCATTCTTGTAGAGTACAGCCTCCTCCCACATTGTGTAGAGCTGGTCTTGGTGACCAACAGCCTATTTCAGAAATGATAAGAGTATGGCTTTTGAGACTAGGTCATAATATACAGCACCTCACTCACCCTGGAGGAAATCAGATGCCATGTTATAAGGGCATCATGTAGCCCTATGGAAAGGTCCACATGGCAAGGAACTGAGACCTGTTGTCAACATCCATGCACGTGAGTCATGTTGTAGATTCTCCGGCCCCAATCAGGTCTTCAGATAACTGCAATCCTTGTCAACTTTCTGTCTACAGTCTCATGAGAAACCCTGAGCCAGAACCTCCAGACGAGATATCCCCAAATTCCTGACCCACAAAAACTATGTGAGATATGGATGTTCACTATGAAACCTGTATTCTATTTTTGGACCATAAAGAAAGCTGAGTGCCAAAGAATTGATGCTTTCGAATTGTGGTGCTGGAAAAGACTCTTGAGAATCCCTTGGACAGCAAGGAGATCAAACTTAAAGGAAATTGACCCTGAATATTCATTGGAAGGACTGATGTTGAAGCTGAAGCTCCAATACTTATGCCACCTGATGTGAAGAACTGACTCACTGGTTGGGAAAGATTGCAGGCAAAAGGAGAAGAGGGCAGCAGAGGATGAGATAGATAGCATCACTGGACATGAGTTTGAGCAAATTCTGGGACATAGTGAAGGAGAGTGAACCCTGGCATGCTTTAATCCATGTAGTTGCAAAGAGTCAGACATGACTTAGCAACTGAACAACAACAACATTATGTTTCTGTCTAGTCCATGTTAACTCTTACCTAAAGTACTGCAGCTGCTTCTCTAATCTTTCTCTTTGCTTTCCCTCAAATCACTTTCCTTTTCCCCAAATTACTTTCCTCAAATAAACTTAAATGAAATGTCAAAACATGAATCTGCTAAAAATCTTTTTAAGAATTTCCATTTTTTCTCAGAATAAAGTCCAAACTCGTTAATATGGCCTATAAGGTCTATGTGATCTGACTTACATATATTTAGTATGGCTTTTCAGACTCTACTCTCAAGGCTCTTTCCTTTCTACTCAAAATTCAGACAACCAGATTTCTTTCAATTGCTCAAATTCTTTTCTCTTGACCCTTGGTTGCAGTTCTCACACAAGCTTCTCTCTCCCTGGAACAACTTCTATACTCTCCTTTCTCCCCCTAACCTCTATTCTTCTTCTATTGACCCCACATCTCTGAGAAGCCTGTCCTAACTTTCTTGTCCAGGTATAGAAGGTGACCTTCATGTGTGTGCAAGCTATGTCACAGCCCTATCACATTCTCTAATATTAACATATTAACAGTAATACTGGGCTTCCCAGGTGGCACTAGTGGTAAAGAACCTGGCTACCAATGCAGGAGACATAAGAGACACAAATTCAATCCCTGGGTCGGGAAGATCCCCTGGAGGAGGGCATGGTAACCCACTCCAGTATTCTTGTCTGGAGAATTCCATGGACAGAGGAATCTAGTGGGCTACAGTCCATTGGGTTGTAGAGAGTCAGACACAACTGAAGTGACTTGGCACAATAGTAATATTAAAAATATCAACAACTACTAGAAACTTCCCAGGTGGCACTAGTGGTAAAGAACCTGCCTGCCAATGCAGGAGATGCAAGAGATGCAGGTTTGTTCCCTGAGTTGGGAAGATCCCCTGGAGGAGGCATGGGCAACCCACTCCAATATTCTTGCCTGGAGAATCCCATGTACAGAGGAGCCTGGCAGGCTACAGTCCATGGGGTCACAAGAGTCAATCACAATTGAAGCGACGTAGCATGCATGCGTGCATGCACTAGAAACCGAGGCTTCTTGGGCCTATTTCTGAGTCTTCTGCAGATGTTTCTCCAATTGAAGAGATTCTGTGCCTCTGCCTGAAGATGCTTGTCCTCGCAGAACATGTTTGACTCACACCCAGGGCAGCTGGAAACTCTGCAAGATTATCCTCAAGCAATGAGGCCTACCAGTCAGTAAACAAACAACCCATTTCTGTAATTTTGTTGGGACAATCCTGAGGTGTGTTCTACGTTGTGTCTCAGGGAGTCTCCTGGTGGGATTGAACCCCAACTGCCCAGAGAAGCAACCCACTCATTAATACACTCCTTATTCTCTGCCTCCTTTCCCTATGTCATTTCATTTAGTTATTCTCTCACAGCTTCTTGAATTCTTTTCCAAATAATCCGCTGGCACACATAATCTCGTCTCAGGGACTGATTCTGGAATATCCCAAACTTAGTTACTTAGTCAGCATTTACCATGAGCTGGACATTAAGTCAAGCTCTTTATTCGGATTATAAGTTTTAATTCTCTTAGCAACCCAGTGAGATAGGTACTAATCCACAAAATTAGGGTAATAATACTTACTCAAAGGATTTTCATGAGGATTAAATGGGATAATTCATGTAAAGAGCTTAGCACTTGTTATGTATGATCACGCATGTAAAGAGCTTTGCACTGAAAGAGAAGAAGGTGAATCTGAAGAGTTGAGCAAGGCCCCTTGCATAGTAAGCAATTAGCTACTTGTCCAAGATCACACAAATGTAAAGTGATAGGGGTTTTGTTTTTTTTTTTTTTTTTTTACCAAACTCTTCCAGATTCTAGATCTCTCCACTACTATTCTAAGCTGTCTAACTGTAATCTTCTATTGAACTACTTTTCCACAGCAGACTGTAAGCTTCATGAGAATAGGAGCCATTCTATTCAGTTTTATCCCCAGAACTGGGTATTCAGTGGGTAGCAAGACAATTGTGTAAAAATGAGCTGATTCTCCCCCTTGAATATAAAACAATCAAGTCTGTTTTATAATTTTCTGGGACTTCAGTTAAAGCAATTATAAAATTATATACAAAAAGAGAGTGTCTTTCATGAAAGGCTAATTTTTCTGTTTATTTTTTTCCCTCTTCAGGATAATAGTGGATTTTCATCATGGGAAGGCAGCATATTCAGTGGCAGATCATGCTGGTTTTGAAGTAAAAAAGACTTGGTTCAAATCTAGTATTTTCAACAGTATGACCTTAAAAAAATACTTAGCATCTGTGACTTGTAATTTTATCACCTACAAAACAGGAATGACCATACCTCCTATATAGTTATCAATTGTTGCATAACAAATTAATCCAAAACTTAGTAGCTAAAGACAACAAATATCTTTTATCTTACACAGTTTCAGAGAGTCAGGAATACAGGAGTAGCTTAGCTAGGTGGTGCACCAGATATGCAGATGATACCATTCTAATGGCAGAAAGTGAAGAAGAACTAAAGAACCTCTTGATGAGAGTGAAGGAGGAGAGCGAAAAAGCTGATTTAAAATTCAACATTCAAAAAACTAGATCACGGCATCGGTTCCATCACTTCATGGTAAATAGATGGGGAAATAATGGAAACAGTGACAGACTTTATTTTCTTAGGCTCGAAAATCACTGCAAACGGTGACTGTAGCCTGCTCCTCGGAAGAAGATCTATGACAAATCTAGACAGCATATTAAAAAGCAGAGTCATTACTTTGCTGACAAAGGTCCACATAATCAAAGCTATGGTTTTCCCGGTGGTCATGTATGGATGTGAGAGTTGGACTATATAGAAAGCTGAGCACCAAAGAACTGATGCTTTCAAACTGTGGTATTGAAGAAGACTTTTGAGAGTCCCTTGGATAGCAAAGAGATCAAACCAATCAATCCTAAAGGAAATCAAGCCTGAATATTCATTGGAAGGACTGATGCAGAAGCTGAAGCTCCAATACTTGGGCTACCTGATGCAAAGAGCTAACTCATTATAAAAGACTCTGATGCTGGGAAAGATTGAGGGCAGGAGGAGAAGGGGACAACAGAGGATAAGATGGTTGGATGGCATCAGTGAGTCGATGGACATGAGTTTGAGCAAGCTCTGGGAGGTGGTGAAGGACGGGGAAGCCTGGCGTGCTGCAGTCCACGGGGTCACAAAGAGTTGGACACGACTTAGCGACTGAACAACAAAAACATCTAGGTGGTTCAAGCTCGAAGCTTTTCGTGAGGTTGCTATCAAGCTGTCTACTGGGACTGTGATTATCCAAAGGCTTGGCTGGGGCTAGAAGATCCACTTCTAAGTCCAGTCACATGGTGGTTGGAAGGAGACTCAATTTTTTACCTTGGGAGCCTCTCATAGCATGGCATCTGATTTCCCTAAGGCACAAGATCTGAGAGGGAGAAAGAGAGAGGACTCAAGATGGAAGCCACATTGTGTTGTATAATCTAATTTAAAAGTGACGTACCATAATCTCTGCCATATTCTATTGGTCACACAGACCTATGCTGGCACAAGGTGGGAAGGGGTTACACAAGGATATGAATAGCAAAAGACAGGATCTTTGGGGGCCATCTTGAAGGCTAAGTACAACACTACCCATATGCAGTTGTAGTGGAAGCTTTCATGTACTTAGTATAGAATTATCTCTCAAAAAATGTTCTTTCTGTGTTATACATCCCAGGGAAGATACGTAAGTTCTGGGATCTGGAGGATACAATGAGAAACCCAGAGTTTAATAGTCACTCCAACACAATTACCATCTAACAAATCTAGTTACTACAGCTCACATCCAGATGAGGACAAAACCAATGATACTGATGACAGCCAACACCTATCTACAAAAGTCTTCAGCATCTCCAACATTTATTTATACTTATCATCCTGTTTTAATTTTATATCATCATATATTTCATGTATCTCTACAACTCCATGGTATATTAATTATTATTGTCACACTTTCCAAGTAAGGACAATGAGTTTTAGGAAGATTACACGATTTGTCAAAGGCACCCAGCAATCAAGCCAGGGTTCAGATCAAGGACATCTGATTCCAGCATCTATTCTTTTTAAATCAATTATCTCATTCTGTATCAGCAGCAAGCCCTTCCCCCCACCCCCACTGACAACCCCCTCTCTAAATATACGCATGTATGTATGGAGAAATGGAGAATGTTGTTGTTTTTGTTCTTTGCAGTGACCTCTACATAAGCACCCAGTACTTTCCTCAGGGTTCTCTTGCATGTGACTGTTAAGTGGCCTGGCATCGCCCAGAGCATGTCCACATTAGCACAGAGTGCTAGCCCTGCAGTGCTGGTAGGATTGTCTTAGGGGGTTGCTTTCATCCTCTGGGTCCATAGATAGTGACTGGTGCATTTTGCTTGACCCTCCTCCCCCTCACTACCCTCCACACATGTACACACACGCAGGGAGAGGAAGGTGATTGGAAAAGATTTCTCAGCCCACAGATTCCTAGAAATTAATAACAGTCAAGTGCCTTCTCTCAGAGCCTCCTAAGCCACGAGGTGGTGGATGAAAGAGGGCTGTGTGTATAAATGCACATGTGTGTATAAGCAGCATGGGCCTCCAGCCAGCAAAGCATCTAGACAGAGCTGCAACTACCAGACCTTAGAGTCCTGAGTGCAGGTAAGGACAAGGCACAGACCCACAGACATATCCCGGGGACTTGGACCTGCTACATTCATGGGTCATGATGACAGCTCTGGTGCAGCCACAGGGGTAGAATTACCATTCAACCTGCTAAGTGTAAAATAAAAGAAGCAAGGGCAAGAAGGTCTGGGAGCATAGCTAGGCCAAGGGACTAGGAGTGCTGCCTGAACTGTACTGGCCACTTTATAAGCCACCCCTCACTCAGCCTCACCTGCAAACCCACCTGTGGTGGCATGGGAGGGGCTATTCTTCTATTTTAATGTGAAAAAAAATTTTTAACTTTTTATTTTATATTGGGGTATAGCTGATTAACAAACAGTGTTGTGATAGTTTCAGGTGAGCAGCAAAGGGACTCAGCCATTCATATATATGTATCCATTCTCCCCACTAACCCCTCTGCCATCCAGGCTGCCACATAACATGGAGCAGAATTCCCTGTGCTCTACAGCAGGACCTTATCGGTTACCCATTTTAAATACAGCAGTGTGTACGTGTGGGAGGGGCTATTCTTATCTCCATCTGACAGACGAGGAGACTGTGACTCAGAGAGATAAATGACTTGGCAAAGTCTGACAACTAACAGTAACCACAGAGTAATGATTTCTCAGCTATTGATTAACCATCTTCTTTACGCATAAGAAACTGGCCTTTCAGTTGGGACTTATTAATGAGTCTCTTAAGGTCACCTATCAAAGATGACTATGCACAGCCCTTCCTCTGCACTCGAGGTAGATTTGACCTTGCTGTTATCGGACGGGGCAGGATGTAGCGCTCTTCTAGCTTGTCCTTACCAACTCTTACCTCAGCGGTAGGGTTTTTAGTGACCCCAGCCTCCCAAACACTACCACTAGTTTCCTCTCTGACCTCAAAATGATACCACTGAGTGAAACAATACACTGCACCAACACACACACTCACAGAATTTTCTCTTCCACACGGCCCATAACTGGTCCATAGGAAATACAACTCCTTTGCTCCAACAACCTAGGAAAGCAGACCGATGCCAAAGCAAACATGCTCTCCTGATTCTGACCTTGAAGCTCTTAGTCTCTTACTCCCTAGATTTTCCAGACAGGAGGGACACCAATTTCTACACCAAGCAAACACAGGGAAAACACTTCCAGGTTCTTCAAGCGGTCCTATTAAAGTCTCATCACTTGTCTTGAGTTGAAAAGAACTTAGCACTGGAACGGTTCTCTTCAAAAAATTCTCTTAACAAAATCCACCCACTCTTATTAACAAGTGGTTGAGGGTATTGACTTGAGATAAAATAGCTTGGGCTCTTAATGTCACCCCATCAGTTACAAATGCTTGTGCCATATGATCTTGGGTGAGTTATGTATTCTATGCCTCACTTTCATTACCTGTAAAATGTGGGTAAGAGCAGGACTTACTTACAGATTTCCCATGGTGATTAAATGAGATAATGCATGGAGTTCAGTTCAGTTCAGTCGCTTAGTCGTGTCCGACTCTTTGTAACCCATGGACTGTAGCACGCCAGGCCTCCCTGTCCATCACCAACTCCCAGAGTTTACCCAAACTCATGTCCATCGAGTCGGTGATGCCATCCAACCATCTCATCCTCTGTCAGCCCCTTCTCCTCCTGCCTTCAATCTTTCCCAGCATCAGGGTCTTTTTAAATGAGTCAGCTCTTCGCATCAGGTGGCCAAAATAATGGAGTTTCAGCTTCAACATCAGTCCTTCCAATGAACACTCAGGACTGATCTCCTTTACAATGGACTGGTTAGATCTCATTGCAGTCCAAGGGACTCTCAAGAGTCTTCCCAACACCACAGTTCAAAAGCATCAATTCTTTGGCGCTCAGCTTTCTTTATAGTCCAACTCTCACATCCATACATGACCACTGGAAAAACCATATCCTTGACTAGACGGACTTTTGTTGGCAAAGTAATGTCTCTGCTTTTAAATATGCTGTCTAGGCTGGTCATAACTTTCCTGCCAAGGAGTAAGTGTCTTTTAATTTCATGGCTGCAGTCACCATCTGCAGTGATTTTGGAGCCCAAAAAAATAAAGTCTGCCACTGTTTCCACTGTTTCCCCATCTATTTCCCATGAAGTGATGGGACCAGATGCCATGATCTTAGTTTTCTGAATGTTGAGCTTTAAGCCAACTTTTTCACTCTCCTCTTTCACTTTCATCAAGAGGCTCTTTAGTTCTTCTTTACTTTCTGCCATAAGGGTGGTGTCATCTGCATATCTGAGGTTACTGATATTTTTCCTGGCAATCTTGATTCCAGCTTGTGCTTCCTCCAGCCCAGCATTTCTCATGATGTACTCTGCATATAAGTTAGATAAGCATGGAGAACACCTATCAAATACACTGAAAGTGCCAGGTGTTATTTTTTGTTGTTGTTTAGTTGCTAAGTTGTAACTGATTCTTTGCAACCCTATGGACTGTGGCCCACTAGGCTCCTCTCTCCATGGGATTTCCCAGGCAAGAATACCAGAGTGGGTTGCCATTTCCTTCTCCAGGGGATCTTCCCAACTCAAGAACTGAACCTGCACCTCCTGCATTGGCAGGCGGATTCTTTACTCCTAAGCCACAAGGAAAGCCCATTATTCTTTATAACTAATAGCACATATCTGTGTAAACAGTTGATACTATCACTTAACAGAATGACTCAATAGGTTCCTCACTGATTTTGGAATCAGAGTTTATAAACTTCCACGAATCTGTGAGAGGATGTATTCATGAGTGTGAATCTACCAGAAGAAAAGCCCTTTTTTATCACTATTTCCATGTAATTTGCTAATGAACAATAGATTATCAAAACTGCAGTGATAACATTTCTACAGAAAATGAATAGGGCTGCTGCTCCCTCTTTCTCTGGTATGATTGCTCATTTACCTGCCTGGTTGCTAGGAACATTGATAGTAAGGGTCTAGGATACTCTTTCTTCCTTTTGTGATTGGCAAGTACAAATTCATCAAAATTCAGCTCAAGGTCACCTCCTCCGTGAAAGCTGACCTTGACCAATCTCTGAAAATAGAGTTACTTACCTCCCTCCTTTAGATCCTTACAGTACTTTGTATAGCTCCCTCTTCTAACTACAAGGCATCTTGCTTCTGCTTGTCAATGTGACCCTCTTGAATTGAACCCTTTGCAATTACTCTTAAATATGACTTTGAGTCTTGTCTTCATACTGGTGTTTCACCCACACTGGGTGGCTAGTGTGACCACACACTCTGGTTTGTCTCCCTTCCTCATCCTGATAATGTAATTTTCACCTTCAGACTCCTACTTGTATCTGACGTTCCAGGGTCTCTTTGTCCCTAACAGAAATTTTGAAACTAAATAGAGGTGGAATCAGAAGCTCAAATAGCATAGAAAAAGGAATTCCTATATTTGGGAGTGATGAGGATGGAGAAGAGAGGAAGATGACAAAGGGTCTGAGACCTGTGTCTTGTGGGCAGAAGTGTTTTCTGGGTAGAGAGGTACAAGGATAAGTTTATGTAAGGCAGACGGAATGCACTGGCAAAACACAGAGAGGAATGGAAAAGGTTGCCGTGTCAGGAACCATGAAAACAACTGATGTATGGGAGTGTAGATGGGAGGGCCAAGGAAAATGACAGAAGGCGACACTGGGAAGAAGGGATGAAAGTCAATAAAGGCTAGTTTAAAGAGTTTGCGTTTTATTATTTATGCATTGTAGGGAGATCTAAAATTGTTAAAAGGAGATATGCAGGGTGCTACTTTCAGAAAGTTCACCCTGAATGCCACGAGGTTGGTTTGGAGGGAACACTCAATAGCATCAGCCTAGAAGAGTCAGTTCTTTGATTTGTTTCAACACAGTGGATGTCTCCCATCTCATCAATACACATCTGCTATGGCTGAGGAATGTCTCCGGAAATCAGATATAATGAGGATTCTTCACATGGTGTGTGCAGGTGGGGAGTCGGGGAGCAATGACGGTGCAGGGAAGAAAGAACAGGACGTCTGATCCTGGTGAATGTTGAAGGATACGTATGGCTGGGTCTGTGGTCTTTACTCTAGAAGAAGACAAGGTATCCAGGAAGACACTGCTTTGAAGCAAAAGATATACGGGGCCAGGGAGAGCAGATGAGCAGGAGAGAAGGAAGCCAGAAAGATACACAGATGATACTGAACAGTTGTGGCACAAGTAGGAACTCTGCTCCATCAGTCTGTTGATTCGTTCTGAGCTTGCAACTTCCCTGGGTCCTGTTCCTGCTGCTTTGCAGACGGGAGGACAGTCATTGAGTAATGTGCCCCTCCTTCTGGCCGGAATCCTCTGTTCTTGGCTGAAGGTCACTGACAAGTCCAGCCTCTTCTGCCTCTTGCAGGATGGGATGGTCAGTGGAAAGTTTGCTCAGTGGCCTGAATAGAGATCTGGATCCTGGTTTCCTAATTTTTTTTTTTTTTTTAATTTCTTCTGGCCTAGGATGTTGAAGGGACTGGTACACCGAGGTGGACCTTGGGTATTAGTTTTTGGCTGATACTGCATCTTGTTTCTAAGTTTGGAAATAGGTACAACCAAGACCTGATCTTAATAAATGTAAATTCACTCTCTGGCCTCCAGAGAAAAGGAGTTACCAGAAAGCATTTCATCAGTATGGAATCCTAACTGTGGCCCTAGGTCACTGGGTTTTAATAAATCAGTGTGACTGAATGATGACTTAGGAGACTCTATTTCCAGGAGAAGTGACAGGATTATGAGAAAAGCTAATGACTGATATCTCATGCTGGAATCTTAATTACCACAGAATTCATAGGAAGCACCTGATGGTTCAACAAATGATTTGATTAGGAACCACATTTTAAAATCTCTCCTGGATGAGTCAGTGATAGCATCCTTTGGGAGCCAAGTGTGCATGTAAGCTCTCATGCACACAGTAAATCTCAACACTGCAGAAGAAAAACAAAATTCCCTCAAAACCTCCATTTTTAATTTCTAGCCTTAAAAAATTGTTACTGACTTTTTCTTGACCAGAACTTTTCAGGCTAAGATAGACTGGAGTTAAAGATAGGTTGGAGTTAAAGTATTATTCTCAATATTTCTTGTCATTATCAATCAGTATAGGTAGAGATCATGTAAATCCCATGGCATGATATATGAAGTCCCACAACATAGGAAGCCAGTCTATTCATTCATGTACACATTTAGCCACTGAGCCCTTGAAGAGCTACATGCCGAATGCAGGAGCAGCAACAAAGTGAGCAAAAACAAGCATGGTATCCTGCTCTCTTACGCTTACAAGTTATTGAAGCAGACACACCTAATCAAAAAGCTATCCCATGAAATGTAAATGGGAAGCTAGGTACAATGAAACCAATAATACAGGAAACTGACCTATATTAATCAGAGAAACACGGCTTTCTGAGATAAATATGCCTTTCAAAATCCCTTCAAGGGCCAATACATTGGAAACTAAATTCTTCAAGAGTTCACACTCTCCCCTCTCACGTTTCCGGTCACATGTTCTCTCTTATCATTACAGTCAAGGTAGGTCACCTGCCATGTCACTTTCCGGGTGTGGGTTTCTCCACCTAGGTTGTTTCACCCCAGCCATCACCAATCTCCAACTACCCAAATCCTTCTAAGTATCATCTGAAATGTTACTTTTAGGGAACTTCCAGATCTCCTCGGGGAAGGATGCCTCCTCCTCCGAGTTCACAGTGTCTTTGCACTCCGTTCTGCTCTGGGTACACGGAACACTGCTGGAATCCCAGTTCCCAAAGTAGGGTAAACAGATGTTCAGCACATATTTTCAAATGAATGGGCAACTACTTCAACAGTTGTGTTTATCTTTTCTTCCTACTTGCAGTAAGATCTCAGTAGGTGTCTTACTCACCTCTATTCTCACAGCTTGTGAGAGTTAAAGGTGCAAAATAGAATTTTTCAGTGCTTTGTTTTTGCAAGATTTACATGAATGAATCATTTATTGAGACTCAATTAAAACCAACTTTGAGAAAAAGACTCAGACTTAGAGAACAAACTTATGATTGCTGAGTGGGATAAGGAAGGAGGTAAGGGATAGTTAGGGAGCTTGGGATAAACATGTACACACTGCTATATGTAAAATGGATAACCAACAAGGCCCTACTGAATAGCACTTGGAACTCTGATCAATGTTATGTGGCAGCCTGGATGGGAGGGGAGTTTTGGGGAGAACGGATGCATGTATATGTGCGGCTGAGTCCCTTCACTATTCACCTGAAACTATCACAACATTGTTAATCGGTTATACCCCAGAACAAAATAAAACGTTTAAAAAACAAAGCAAACCAAGTTTGGTAGCATCATCCAATGGCTCTAAATTGCGACTGGAACTGTTCCTCTGGGGATGGGTGTTCAGCGAAGGGTAGGGCATTTCTGGTCGTCTTGATGGCTGGTGAGGACTCTACTCACATTTAGTGGCAGAGATCAAGAAGGATAAATATCCTGAAAATCAAAGGAGAGCCCAGCACAACATAAAAGTGTTCTGCCGCAAATTCCACCTGCACCACTGAAGAACTGCTCACTTTAAATGATGTCGAGAGACTTGAAAATATTTTGAAGAAAGTTGTAGACTCTTCGCCTCTGGGGAAATTAAAACAAGAAAATGTTGTCCTGATGGCCTCTCAACCCCACCCAGCCCTGTGATACTAAAATCCTGGGGAATGTAAAATCGAGGCCAAATGGTCCAGACAAGGAGACCCACCCTTTGCATCATGCTGGGACAGTCTCAGAGATTCCTGCTTCCATGAGAAAGGGCTTAAAGCTGGACAGCGCCCTCTCTGTCCAGGAGAGAGGTTGCTTCTCTCCATGTGTTAATATTTTAACTTCTGGAGAAAAAACTCCCAGGAAATTGTTGTTTTTCAGTTGCTCAGTCATGTCTGACTCTTTGCAACCCCATGAAATGCAGCACGCCAGGCTTCCCTGTCCTTCACCATCTCCCTGAGAGTGCTCAAACTCATGTCCATTGAATCAGTGCAGTCACCATCCCCAATTTTGAAGCCTATGTATATATAGTTTAATATAATACAGTTATATTCTCAATCATCAATAATTTATTTTGATAATATGTGGTATTTCATGTAATAATATAATGTATCATTAATGATAAGGAGAGAGAGAAGTGTTAGTTGCTCAGTCATGTCTGACTCTTTGCAACCCCATGGACTGTAGCCCACCAGGCTCCTCCATCCATGGGATTCCTCAGGCAAGAATACTGGAGTGGGTTGCCGTGCCCTTCTCCAGGGCATCTTCCTGATGCAGCTATCAAACCCACATCTCCTGCATTGCAGATGGATTCTTTACCATCTGAGCCACCAGAGAATCCCATCATTAATGATATGATTATATGAATAATTCTATTATAATAAATAATGATTTTATGCTCTCCTCTAGTCCTGGAGTTCCCTGAGAACAGTGGCAATATTTTACTTTTCCTTGTGTTTCCAGTACCTAAAAAACACTTGACAACTTCCTTATACTTAATATACATTTCTGTTTCATTCCAAAGCTTGTATGATTCAAAAAATTTATATTCATGCCACAATCTATGGCACAAAATCTTGAGAGTGGTTAGTATACTGTACTTACTTCTATATTCCAAAAATGCAGCTGAGTTCGACATACTCGGAAGGTGTTCAGCAAATTCTAGTTGAATCAAGTCAAACTGAATCAGTGCAAATAAACTGAACTTTGAAAGTTCTAGTCTGAAAGATATGAATGATGCATGATGGTACTATTGGAGAAAAATATACTGAAGAATATATTCCCTGGAGGCTCACATGGTAAAGAAGCCACCTGTGATGTGGGATACCCGGGTTCAATCCCTCGGTTGGGAGGATCCCCTGGAGGAGAGCACGGCAAGCCACTCCAGTATTCTTGCCTGGAGAATCCCCATGGACAAAGGAGCCTGGCAGGCTATAGTCCATGGGGTTGCAAAGAGTCGGACACGACTGGGCACATATTGAAGAAAAGAGATCAACTAGGCTGAAGGAATAAAGGCCCTCTAACAAATAATTTCAGGAAAAACATTAAGCTACCCCAGAAAGGAATGAGTTTCTTGACAAAGGAAGTACTGAAGAGAAAGTGGACACCTTGGCAGAAGAAATTCAAAGACTCAGCCATCAACTTATAACAGCTGGACTCATTGTCTTGAGACATGGACTGGAAACATCCCAGAAGCTGATGGAAGCATCAAGGTTTTTATCTGGCTGTTCTACAAATATAGATTCATTCAAAATTAACGCATGAGTATGAAGTCTAGAAAGATGATACTGATGATACTATTTGCAGGACAGCAATGGAGTTGCAGACATAGTGAACAGATTTGTGGACACAGTGGGAGAAGGAGGTCAGTTCAGTTCAGTCGCTCAGTCGTGTCCGACTCTTTGCGACCCCATGAACTGAAGCACGCCAGGCCTCCCTGTCAATCACCAACTCCCTGAGTCCACCCAAACCTATGTCCGTTGAGTCAGTGATGCCATCCAACCATCTCATCCTCTGTCATCCCCTTCGTCTTCTGCTCTCAATCTTTCCCAGCATCAGGGTCTTTTCTAATGAGTCAACTCTTCACATCAGGTGGCCAAAGTATTGGAGTTTCAGCTTCAACATCAGTCCTTCCAATGAACACCCAGGACCGATCTCCTTTAGGATGGACTGGTTGGATCTCCTTGCAGTCCAAGGGACTCTCAAGAGTCTTCTCCAACACCACAGTTCAAAAGCATCAATTCTTTGGTGCTCAGCTTTCTTTATAGTCCAACTCTCACATCCATACATGACCACTGGAAAAACCATAGCCTTGACTAGATGGACCTTTGTTGGCAAAGTAATGTCTCTGCTTTTTAATATGCTGTCTAGGTGGGTCATAACTTTCCTTCCAAGGAGTAAGCGTCTTTTAATTTCATGGCTGCAGTCACCATCTGCAGTGATTTTGGAGCCCAGAAAAATAAAGTCTGCCACTGTTTCCCCATCTATTTCCCATGAAGTGATGGGACCAGATGCCATGATCTTAGTTTTTTGAACGTTGAGCTTTAAGCCAACTTTTTCACTCTTCTCTTTCACTTTCATCAAGAGGCTCTTTAGCTCTTCTTCACTTTCTGCCATAAGGGTGGTGTCATCTGCATATCTGAGGTTACTGATATTTCTCCTGGCAATCTTGATTCCAGCTTGTGCTTCCTCCAGCCCAGCGTTTCTCATGATGTACTCCGCGTATAAGTTAAATTAGTAGGGTGACAATATACAGCCTTGACATACTCCTTTTCCTATTTGGAACCAGTCTGTTGTTCCATGTCCAGTTCTAATTGTTGCTTCCTGACTTACATACAGATTTCTCAAGAGGCAGGTCAGGTGGTCTGGTATTCCCATCTCTTTCAGAATTTTCCAGAGTTTATTGTGATCCACACAGTCAAAGGCTTTGGCATAGTCAATTAAGCAAAAATTGATGTTTTTCTGGAACTCTCTTCCTTTTTCGATGATCCAGCGGATGTTGGGTTTTGATCTCTGGTTCCTCTTTCTTTTCTAAAACCAGCTTGAACATCTGGAATTTCACGTGTTGCTGAAGCCTGGCATGGAGAATTTTGAGCATTACTTTACTAGGAGAGGGTGGGACAAGGCAATGGCAATCCACTTCAGTACTCTTGCCTGGAAAATCCCATGGACGGAGGAGCATGGTAGGCTGCAGTCCATGGGGTCGCTAAGAGTCGGACACGACTGAGCGACTTCACTTTCACTTTTCACTTTCATGCATTGGAGAAGGAAATGGCAACCCACACCAGTGTTCTTCCCTGGAGAATCCCAGGGATGGTGGAGCTTGGTGGGTTGCCGTCTATGAGGTCACACAGAGTTGGACACGACTGAAACGACTTAGCAGCAGCAGCAGCAGCAGCAGCATGGAAACACAGATATTACCATATGTAAAGTAGATAGCAAGTGGGAATTCGCTGTGTGACACAGGGAACTCAACCCAGTGCTCTGTGACAACCTAAAGGGGTGGGGTGGGAGGGGAATGGGAAGGGGGTTCAGGAGGGAGGGGACATATGTATACCTATGGCTGATTCATGTTGATGTACAGCAGAAACCAACACAATGTTGTAAAGCAATTATCCTCCAAAAAGAAAGAGTCTCAAGAATATCCTGCCATAGTAACCCAGCAGAGAAGAAATGATGGATAAATTGAGAAATAAATTTTATTACACACCTTCAAGTCATTCCTAAACCATTTCTCCCTCCTAATTATATAACCAAGGTGTGTTCACTGAAACTCTTTTGAGTTAGATTTCTGTAACTTAAAATCAGGAGAATTTGAGCTAGTAAAAGCACCTACCATTGCTTTCCCCAACAAATCTTTTTTTTTTTTTAAGCTTTTGATTGCTTGAATGAAATATAAAGATACTCCATTATTTTGAGGCAACGGACCCATTAAACATAGTTTTTTTCCTTTCTCCTTATCTTAAAGCAACTGCTTGGAGGGATAGCAATTTCTAAGTGTGTTTGAGAAAAGCTGACTGCTCTAGATCAGTGGTTTAGAAATGAGACCTTTTTAAACAAACAGATTATTGAATGTCCAAGATATTTGTTCTCAATCAATAAGGAGCAATAAAAGCTTCTAAGAAAAAGGCCAGTGAGGAATCTCCCCTCTCTCCTGCCACCAATGGCCTTGTCTTGCCTCTTTGAGACAGTTATCAAAACTTGACATGGTCTCTCTTGGTCTTTATTTTGAGCAAAGGAAAGAGTCAGAGAGCATATTAAGTAGCCAATCTTTTATTCACTCCACAGGGGAGAAGATAACAATATTGCCTGACTAGTTAGTATCTCACAGTTTTACTGTCTGCCTCTCTGAAGATATAGGTGGCAGCGACTCCTCTTCCCTGTTTTGACCAATACTCTAAACATCAATAACCATCTTCTGCAACCATGATAACACTAACTCCCTGTTGGTTTAATAATGACAATAGTAATCACAATCATGATCTGGATGTACATGTGCTTTCCATAGGGAGAATGTACTACCAGTCTTTTCAAAAAAATTTCTATGGCCCCTTCAGAACTTTTTATCAATAAGTATGTTTAAAAAGAAGGCTTGTGAAAAATTACTTACCAATCCCAGCCCCAAACAGTTACAGTTCTCTGACTATTCATGGTTTTCTATCTCACAGGAAAGTGAAATATAATCAGACTCATGTAGTTAATCTTCTAGCAGCCAAATCTAGAAGAACATGCATTAGAAAGTTCTCTGGTCAAAGGCTGACTCATCTAAAACATGATATCAGAGACATCTGAGCACTCTACTTTGGTCTCAAAGTCTTCAACACATTCAGTCTCATTCATCTCTAGCAAAGAGAAGTTGGAAATGATCCTGATCATTTAGGTTGACAGATGTGAAGGCCTGAAAAAAAAGACATCAATTGACCATTTACTCTGTTCTAGACATGTGTTAAGACTTTGATAAATGTCATCATATTTCCCCTGAGAAAAACCCTGTCCATTTTATAGATGAGGACACTGAGGAGCAAAAGGATAAACTGCCGAAGGCCACCTAGCTACTAATTATGGGGCCAGGATTTGAACTCCAGAGTCTGTGCTCCTCACTTAACAGAGCAAGTGCTTCTCCCTGATTTTCTTCACCTGTACTTGGTCTGTCCCTCCTGCAGAGCGGTTCCCACAATGGATTGTCATTATTTACTTAAAACTTTAATGATCCAATCAGTTTCTAAACTCAATTTTATTAAGCTCTCTTTGTGAACATTGCTTGGCCATCAGCAGGGGCTCAGTAAATGTTTGTAGAGTAGTGGAGTGAACACATGAATGAAAGAATAAAGGATATAAATGAAATAAACAAAAACACCTAACATAAATGGTTACTTTCTTCCCTAGCTTCCTCTTTGAAGTCTTTCTCAGATTTTTCCTGACTTGCTTTTTACCAGATATATTGGAGATTACATATCATAACCTCCTGTACGATTCAGTGAACCTTTACAGAATGGAATTTTGGCCACATCCTTTACGTGCAAACTTGATTTAAGCCAAATCTTGCTCAAATACTCATGATGTAGAGAAGTGAGCAGGAACATAATTATTCAACTACAGCTGGTGCACCAAAGAGATTTGCATTCAGAGCCCATTGGAGCAGAAATAGGTATGTGAAGGTTTCACAAAGCAGTTAGTGCTTGAGATGGGTCTTGAAGAATGAGTTTGAACAAACAGGATTTCAGAAAATCAGTGCTTACTATCAGAGAATTTTTGTTTTTTTCTCTAGGAGTAGTATGCTTCATATGTGCTCTTCAACAGCTCTCATCAGACAGGGAAAGGATTGAGAGACAGAATGACAGCAAGAACTGTCTATGATGTAAGAAGCTGAGCCAGGGGAACATGGCAAGGAAGAGCCCACAATGAGGCCCTGTCTCCTGGGGTGGGGTAAGCTGTCCATGGCACCATGACTGTCTTTGAGAGCATCACTGATTCATAGAAAATAGTTGACATTCCTTACCACAGTACACTTAGCAACTCTCCCTGCAGAGTACTGTTCTTCCTCCTGTCAGCTGTGAATGGAAGTAATTTGTTTATGGTTGACAGAGATCCTATCAGGCAGGGAGGAGACTAGGAACCACATCTTATCATCCAATCTGCCACTGTTATAACCATGGAACCCAGACACTTGGAGCAAAACAGACGCGTGGGTTGGCCACACAACGCTCTTGTTCCAAACTCCGGTCACCATGGGTAGAGAAGGGGCAAAGGAGATACTCATCTGATTAAGACACAATGGCATGCCAAAACAGAGGCAAGCAGGGCAGGGAGACTCCAGGGAGCTCATACATACTTGGAAGTCTGTCTATACCTCCAGAGCCAGGGAAGGAGCTTGAGGATTGGGGCTTGGAGCCAAAAGGTGCTCATGACAAGAGATGAGACGGGTATATCCCTCAACTCTGTCAGATCCCAACTGGCAAACTGCACCAGTTACCATGGTCTTCGGTTTCTTGGTATTTCATGAGTTGCAAGATAGTCTTAGTTCCCTTCTGCATATGATGGTTCATGCTCCAATTCAGTTCTCATTATTTCTTGTCTAGAGTGTTGTAATAGCTCCCTCACTGTTTTCTCTGCCTCTGCTTTTACCTCCCTGAAAGCCATTCTACATATTACAGACAAATCTATCCATGACAGTCCCCTTGAAATCCATCTCTCACTCTTTGTTGTTGTTCAGTCACAAGTCATGTCCGACTCTTTGCGACCTCACAGACTGCAACACTCCAGGCTTCCCTGTCCTTCACTGTCTCCTGGAATTTGCTCACATTCATGTCCATCAAGTCAGTGATGCTATCTAACCTTCTCATCCTCTGCTGCCCCTTCTCCTTTTGCTATCAATCTTTCCCACCATCAGGGTCTTTTCCAGTGAGTTGGGTCTTTGCATCAGGTAGCCAGCGTATTGGAGCTTCAGTTTCAAGCATCAGTCCTTCCAATGAATATGCAGGATTGATTTCAATTAGGGTTGACTAGTTTAATTTCCTTGAAGTCCAAGGGACTCTCAAGAGTCTTCTTTAGGACCACCATTCAAAAGCATCAATTCTTTGGCATTCAGCTGTCTTTTTTTTTTTTTTTTAATAAATTTATTTATTTTAGTTGGGGGCTAATTACTTTACAATATTGTAATAGTTTTTGCCATACATTGACATGAATCAGCCATGGGTTTACATGTGTTCCCCTTCCTGGATACCCCACCCACCTCCCTCCCCATCCCATCCCTCTGGGTCATCCCATTGCCCCGGCCCTGAGCCCTTGTCTCATGCATCGAACATGGAATGGTGTTCTGTTTCACATATGATAATATACATGTTTCAATGCTATTCTCCCAGAACGTCCCACCCTCACCTTCTCCCTCAGAGTCCATAAAATTGTTCTATGCATCTGTGTCTCTTATTCTGTCTCGCATATAGGGTTATCGTTACCATCTATCAAATTCCATATATATGCATTAGTATACTGTATTGTTGTTTTTCTTTCTGGTTTACTTCACTCTGTATAATGGGCTCCAGTTTCATCCATCTCAGTAGAACCGATTCAAATGTATTTTTTTTTAATGGCTGAGTAATATTCCATTGTGTATATGTACCACAGCTTCCTTATCCATTCGTCTGCTGATGGACATCTAGGTTGCTTCCATGTCCTGGCTATTGTAAACAGTGCTGCGATGAACATCGGGGTACACACGTCTCTTTCAATTCTGGTTTCCTCGGTGTATATGCCCAGCAGGGGGATTGCTGGGTCATATGGCAGTTCTATTCCCAGTTTTTTAAGGAATCTCCACACTGTTCTCCATAGTGGCTGTACTAGTTTGCATTCCCACCAACAGTGTAAGAGGGTTCCCTTTTCTCCACACCCTCTCCAGCATTTATTGCTTGTCGACTTTTGGATAGCAGCTACCAATGGTATTTTTCACAGAACTAGAACAAATCATCTCACAATTTGTATGGAAATATAAGAAACCTCGAATAGCCAAAGCAATCTTGAGGAAGAAGAATGGAACTGGAGGAATCAACCTGCCTGACTTCAGGCTCTACTACAAAGCCACAGTCATCAAGACAGTATGGTACTGGCACAAAGATAGAAATATAGATCAATGGAACAAAATAGAAAGCCCAGAGATAAACCCACGCACATATGGACACCTTATCTTCGACAAAGGAGGCAAGAATATACAATGGAGAAAAGACAATCTCTTTAACAAGTGGTGCTGGGAAAACTGGTCAACCACTTGTAAAAGAATGAAACTAGAACACTTCCTAACACCGTACACAAAAATAAACTCAAAATGGATTAAAGATCTAAACGTAAGACCAGAAACTATAAAACTCCTAGAGGAAAACATAGGAAAAACACTCTCCGACATAAATCACAGCAGGATCCTCCATGACCCACCTCCCAGAATATTGGAAATAAAAGCAAAAATAAACAAATGGGACCTAATTAAAATTAAAAGCTTTTGCACAACAAAGGAAACTATAAGCAAGGTGAAAAGACAGCCTTCAGAATGGGAGAAAATAATAGCAAACGAAGCAACAGACAAACAATTAATCTCAAAAATATACAAGCAACTTCTGCAGCTGAATTTCAGAAAAATAAACGACCCAATCAAAAAATGGGCCAAAGAACTAAACAGACATTTCTCCAAAGAAGACATACAGATGGCTAACAAACACATGAAAAGATGCTCAACATCACTCATTATTAGAGAAATGCAAATCAAAACCACAATGAGGTATCATTTCACACCAGTCAGAATGGCTGCTATCCAAAAGTCGACAAGCATTCAGCTGTCTTTATGGTCTAACTCTCACATCCATATGTGACTACTGGAAAAACCATTAACTTTGACTATACAAACCTTTGTCAGAAAAATGATATCTCTGCTTTTTAATGTGTTGTCTAGTTTGTCATAGCTTTCCTTCCAGGGAGCAAGCATCCTTTAATTTCATGGCTGCAGTCCCCATCTCTGGTGATTTTGGAGCCCAAGAAAATAAAATGGCATTGTTTCCCCTTCTATTTGCCATGAAGTGATGGGACTGGATGCCATGATCTTAGTTTTTTGAATGTTGAGTTTCAAGCCAGCCTTTTCACTATCCTCTTTCACCCTTATTAAGAGACTCTTTAGTTCCTAGCAGGATCCATAGAATTCTCTGCAATGATGAAAATGCTCTGTACCTGTGCCATTCAATATGGCAGCCAGGTGGCTCAGAGGGTAAATAATCTGCCCACAGTGCAGGAGACCTAGGTTCAGTCACTGGGTCAGGAAGATCCCCTGGAGAAGCGAATGAATATCCACTCCAGTATTCTTGCCTGGAGAATTCCATGGACAGAGGAGCCTGGTGGGCTACTGTCCATGGGGTCGCAAAGAGGCGGACACAATTGAGCAACTGAGCATAGCACCCAGCAACAGCCAAGCCCTTTAGCCTGGCATTGAAAACCCTTTATGCTCTAGTCTCAATTCACATTATCAGTCTCATTTCCTGCTACACTGCCTATCTGATTTCCCCACAAACAGGCCCAACTCTTTATTTTAAAACTCTATGCCTTTTTCCAACTGTTTGCTACACTCAAGCATCCTATTCTTCATCATCTACTTAACACATTTCTATTCAGATTTCAAGATCTAAATTAAATGACACAGCCTCTGGGAAGCCTATATCAACTTCTCTTGCCCCACATAATGAATCACTCCCTCCTCTGTGCTCCCAAAGCTCATTGCATCTGCTTCAATTATAGTGGTTATATCACATTGTATTATAATTATTTGTTTACTGGGGCCTCTCATCCACTAGTCTGGAAACCGCAAAGGGAGGGGACTAACTCTTATTTATCTTGGTAACTCTGTTACCCAAGGAAGTCCACATTGGCAAATGTGTGGTGAACATATGCAAACCTGCAGAATGAATTCATCATCCAGTCAATCAAGTGTTTATGTCAAAGAGCTCCCTGAACTGACAGAGTCATTAGTAAACTGTTGTAACATCAAAGTTTCTGAGGCTAACCCGTGATGTCAGAACAGATCTGTATCCACAAGATGGTGCCTCTAGTTAACATGTCACATGGAACTCTCCAATCTACTTTAAACCTGAAAACACATGGACCTGAATGGATGGTGCTCAGGGATGGGAGGTTAAGCTGAAGGATGCTGGAAACTGCAGATGCCTACATAACAAACCAGAATCCTGAGGCCTCTAGGGGCTCAGTATCTTTGAATAGTTACTCAGAGCTGCTTTAATAAGCCAGACACAGAAAGATAAATATTGCATGATCTCACTTACATGTGGAATCTAACAAACAAACAAAGAATCCCTTATTCTTAAGAGTGGGAAGAGGATCTGTGGTAAACATGGTAGTTAACAATATGGTATTGTGCACTTCAAAAATATGTTCAGAGGATATACCTCATGTTAAATGCTCTTACCATTTAAAAAGGACATTTTTGGAGACAATGGTAACTTGGCTGTGGTGATGATATCACGGATGTACGCCGATGTCTAAACTCATCGAGATGTAAATGTTATCTATGAATCTGTTTCTGTTCTATTTGTTGTTTCATTTTTTTTTTTTTTAGACTCTACATGTAAGTGAAAACATATAGTATTTGTCTTTCTTTGTCTGACTTATTTCACTTAACTTACCCTCCAGGGTCATGGTTGCCAGTGGGGAGAGGGTTAGAAGATATATGAAATAGGTAAAGGGGATTAAGAGGTACAAACTACCTGTTATGAAATAAATAAGACACAGGGCTGTCATGTACAGCACATGGAATATAGTCCATAATGTTATAACTGTGTTGTATACCTCAAACTAACATAATATTGTAAATCAACTATACTTTAACAAAAACGATGTACACACTTACTGTGTGCAATTTTTGGTACATCAATTATACCTGAATAAAGCTAAAACCATATAATATGTATAAAATAATTATTTCAAGTGAAAACAAGATCATACATTTTAAAAAGGGTGGGAGGAAGGGAAGTATCACATTTTCCTCCATAAAGAGAACTATTATTTATTGAGCTCCTGTTTTATACCGTTTTATATGCTTTATCTCATGTGACCTTTCTAAAAACCCTGTGACATTGTTATCTACCTCCTACAGATGAGGAAACTGGAGCTCAGAAAGAAGAGATGATCTTGCATGATCTCCCACATAGTAAATGGTGAACACAGGATTAAAATCCAAGCCTGCCTCTACAAAGCAATTTTACTAGATGCTTTATAAATATATATATGAAAACATCACACTTTAAGTTCTGAACCACCTATTGCTGAAAGACAAGTTATATTCTCCCAAAATGTCAAGGAAAATTTGAGCTGGAACAGCGTACATGATCATCTGTGCACCCACCCCCATTTCACTTTGGAAAACTGTGATCCAGAGAGAGGCAAAAGCACTAATTCGATGTCACACGGGCTGAATTGTAGAGCAGAGACCAGGTTTCTGGTCTCAGGCCAGAGGCCTTCTAACTTGTTTTCAGATTCACTAAAAAGATAAGTTTCTGTCAGTCTCCTCATGATATGTCACTCTATTAGCAGGCTTTGGAGAATCCAGTAAGCACATGCCCTACCAGCCTCAGGGGGCACTGGTACAATCTTCCAGAAAGTTCTTGAGTAGTCTGCATCAGAGGCTTTAAAACTGCTCACAAGAACTGACTGAGTAACTTCTCTCATTTCCTGGAAGTCATCCTGAAGAAGTTCTCTGCAATTTTAGGCAAAAATGGTCGTCTCAGCTTCACTTATAATGGTAAAAATAAAACAAAACCCCCAAAAGCAAAAACGAAGCAAATATAAATGCCCTAAAATCAGGAGTAAAATAGTTCCTACTACATTGCATTGCTAGAAGAAATAACTGATAAAAAATACACTTAACCCAGTGTTTGGCTCAAGGTTAGCACTTAAATTAGATATCACAATTCTTCATATTTGTTACTTCTCCTAGATAATAATGAACCCCAGGACAAAAGTAGTCATTTCACATGATAGAAAGGTTATGCTCAAAATTCTTCAAGCTAGGCTTCACCAGTAGATGAACTGAGAATTTCCAGGTGTACAAGCTAGTTTTAGAAAAGGCAGAAGAACCAGAGATCAAATGTCCTACATTCATTGGATCATAGAGAAAGTAAGGAAATTTCAGAAAACCATCTACTTCTGCTTCATTGACTATGTGAAAGCCTTTAACTATGTGGATCACAGCAAACTGGGAAATTCTTAAAGAGATGGGAATACCTTACCAGTCTCCTGAGGAACCTGCATGTGGATCAAGAAGCAATGGGGCATGGAACAATGGACTGGTTCAAAATTGGGAAAGGAGTATAATAAAGCTGTATATCGTCACCCTGCTTATTTAACTTTCATGCAGAGTACATCATGCAAAAAGCCAGGCTGGATGAATCCCAAGCTGGAATCAAGATTGCCAGGGGTGGGGGAAATATGGATGGGACAAATTTCAACAACCTCAGACATGCAGATGATACCACTTTAATGGCAGAAAGTGAAGAGGAACTAAATAAAAAGCCTCTTGAGGAAGGTAAAAGAGGAAAGTGAAAAAGCTGGCTTGAAAGTCAACATGAAAAAAAAACAAAACAAAACTCAGATCATGGCATCTAGTCCATCATTTCATGTCAAATAGAAGGGGAAAAAATGGAAGCAGTGACAGATTTTATTTTCTTGGCCTCCAAAATCAGTGTGGATGGTGACTGCAGCCATGAAATTAAAAGACCCTTGCTCCTTGGAAGTAAAGCTATGACAAACCTAAACAGTGTGTTAAAAAGCAGAGCTACCACTTTGCCAAAATAGGTCCACATAGTCAAAGCTATGGTTTTTCCAGTAGTCTTGTACAAGTGTGAGAGTTGAACCATAAAGAAGGCTGAGTGCCAAAGAATTGATGCTTTTGAACTATGGTGCTGGAGAAGACTCTTGAGAGTCCCTTGGACAGCAAGGAGATCAAACCAGTCAATCCTGAAAGAAATCAAGCCTGAATATTCATTGGAAGGACTGATGTTGAAGCTGAAACTCCAATACTTTGGCCACCTGATGCGAAGAACTGACTTATTTGAAAAGACCCTGATGCTGCAAAAGATTGAGGGCAGGAGGAGAAGGAGGTGATGGAGTATGAGATGCCTGCAGTACACGGGGTCACAAAGAGTCAGATATGAATGAGTGATTGAGTACACACACACCACGTGTGTGTGTGTGTATATAAATATATAAAACCAAATCACTTTGCTCTATATCTAAAACTCACAAATATTTTCAGTCAACTATAATTCAATTATATATATATATATATATATATATATATATATAAACAAAAATACCCAGAGATTAGAGATAAGGTCAAATGCAGAAAATAAAAATTAGCCAAATCAGCCAAATCAGAGAAGCCTGGACCAAGGCCTCACTGTTTTCTATGCTGGTTTCCATTTTGAAGCAGCAAGCACTCAAGGGTGTACCCCATTACCATAAAAAGAAATTTCTTGCTATGACCCTATTAAACCCCTGTTCTCTTCCATAATTTATTTCCTCCACTGTCTTCAGGTCTATTTGAGGTTTAGTGACAGTATGCCTCTTCATAGCCTAACTCTTCCTGGTACATTAAAATAGGCACTGGCTTTGAAGGGTTAAAAAAATTTCACTTCTTTCTCTAACAGCTGCATTTAATCTCCTTGAGCCTCCTTCTCTTATCTGCAAAACAGGGTTAATACTAACTACCAGGAGATTGTGCGAGAATCAAATAGTACATGTGTGAATGTATTTGCACAGAGCCTGGCACCCGACAGGGACATCACCAAAGGGAATTCCAACCATTTTGATCCTTGACAGCTTATGCCAAGAAAGGAAAGATATATGATTGTGGGGCTGGCACATATAATGGGAAAGCAGAGACTGAGCATGAGTGGCAGCCAAGACACCAAGTGCCCTGGGTGTCCGGGTAAATGTGGCCACAGAGTTGGACGAACTCTTAGTCCTGCAGGGTCCATCATTCGCAAACAAGGAGCCTCATTTATGACATGAAATAACAATCACGTGTCTCTTTGTATGGTAAATCCAATCAACAATAAGCCATCATTTTTTTCCCTACAAATAGGCCAGATGGCCCTTCTAATGAATTAATATTCTCCAATCAACAAACTCATAAGCTCAAAAAGCAATGTGAAAAGAGAAGGGGAAGGTCAGAGAGGATGGTGTGAATGAGCAAAGGGTGTTCCATTTCTCAAAGTTTCAAAAACTGGAATTCCTTTTTTTGGGGGGCCAAACAAAATTTGTGAGAATAAACCAAGCATGTTTAATTTTAAAAATGCAGGGTTTGGGGATGGATGACTAGGCGCAGCACAGAGGAGTTCAGGGCGGTGAAGATGCTCTGTATGATGCTATAATGGTGGACACATGTTGTGCATTTGTTCAAACCCATGGAATGTATAACAGCCAGAGCGAGTCCTAATGTAAACTATGGACTTTGGGTGATTATGATGTATCAGTGTAGGATCATCAGCTGTAACAGATGTACCACTCTGGTGGAATATGCTGATAATGGGGGAATCTGTATGTGTTGAGCGGGGAAAAAAAGGAGCATTTGGGAAATCTCGGTACCTTCGTCTCAATTTTGCTACAAATCTAAAACTGCTTTTAAAAAGTTAAGCCCTTAAAGATGTATTTATTTTAAAATGCATACTTACAAAAATGCATTTATGTCATTTTTAGGTTCTATTCAATAAGGATTAAAGTCCGTTTACAATAAGGGCCAGGCATATAGAAATTCACTAAAGAATAAGCAGTAAAGCAGAACCAAAAACATGAGAGAAAAGAAGACTGGGAATTTTAAGGGAAAATGTAATTCTCCTTGATGTGGTGGAGCACCACATTGGGCTCTAAGTTTCCCAGCAGTGGGAAAAACAAGAATATAAAATTCTGTAGCTCTTTTTATCTGAGGAGCAAAAACTATAAAAGCTGCTTAAAGAAGATAAACGTGTTTGTCTTCGGGGATTGCTCTAGTTTTGCTTTGTTGGGTTTTTCTTTTCCCTTTTCCCCTGCGGCTGCATTTTTAAACAAACATCTTACTTAGGAATTCATGTGAGTAATATTGAATAACAGAGCACAGTCTCTCACCCTTGGAGTGTGAGCTTTGGGGGAAGGGACCATGTTCTCCTCCATCTTTAGATTTCTGGAGTCCAGAGGGGTTGATGGGTCTGAATAAGACAGCAGATGACAGCTGGGTGAGTAATCCGTGTGTCACAGACTCCTGACTGGTCTTACAGCAAGTACAAAAGCAAACTGCACACAACCAGTGCTGATGGTAGCAATGTTTGATGTGATCTTAAAGATCAAATCATGAAAGGTAAAGGATGTGACCCTAGTTACCAACCTTCCATTCACCTAATTTTGAATGAATAGAATGTAGCATACAGCCAAGGCAGCACTGCTGTTCAGCCTGAACAAGCCAGTATGAGCTACCAACCTGCTTCCAGCCAGAATCCATCATGAGTGAGTGGTTAATGTTAAATATTTTGAAAATATCCTGCAGACGGGAAGGGGCATATCATTTTTCGCTTGAACTCTCCCTTCTTAATTCATTTAAAAATTTTAAATAAAAATTATTTTACTTTGAACAAAATTTTAAATAATAATATAAACCTTGTATATACACATATATACATATGTAAACATATCTAGGTTTATATATAATATTTATATTTATATATATATTAGAAACCTATGCCATTTTACTACTTTACAGTATGAAATATCAAGTGGGATGAATGCTTGCATTTGTTCTAGAGCTCAGTCTCTTTTCACAAATAGTTCTACCTGGGAGGCCAAAATATCAGAAAGTCACCTGATGATACTGAAATCAGAGCAGCCAGAATATGCTGACTTTTCCAAATTATTGGCAGTGCCCTTGGGTTTGACCTCTGATTTTTTCTCTCCAGTGCATTGGAGAGAAATTTTCCAGTCACAAAGATGTGGCTGGTGTGAGTGGGTCAAGATATCTTCTCCTTTGGAGCCTCACAACCTTGGTCAAGGTTTTCAGACAAAGTGCGTGAGGAGTACTTCATGTTATGAATAACCTGACTCTTACTCCATATGAATATGAGAACCCCTAACCACCCCCAATCTTTTGGAGGTGGTAATAGCAATGGAGGATATCCGTGGATATTCATGTTCCACTAAAGCTCTTAGCCACTCTTATCTGCTCCTCTGCATTTTTCAGTAATATCAAAGAGAACAGAAGGAGCAGAGCTCTGGCTGAAGAATTCATCAATAAACTGTTTCACAAGAAAGAAGAGAAACCACAAAATCTTTAAAAAGGCTTTTCTAGATAAACTGTTTCTAAGCATGACCACACTCCTGAAATAGTGTGTGATGGTCTTGGGATGCAGGGTGCTGTTGGCATTTATCCAAGACTTCAGATGCTCTGAGGACTGGCCATTATCCTTGCCAGACAGGCTTGTCCATCTTCTCATCAGTTGCAAGACATTTAATAAAAACAGGCTGCGTTAATTCACGCTTGTTTTATGGACTGCTCCACAGGGCTTCAACTGGGTAAGCCTGCAAGACCCAGCCGTGCATGGCAAATGGCTAAGCAGATGGTTTCAGTTTAGATAGTGGCTGTCAATGGTTTGGTGTGAACAGCTCTTGCAAGCCAGCATGAAGTGAACAGATTGCATAGTGGTTGGGAGAAACATATGTAATTGGAAACAGTAGCCACTTACAATGGGGGCACATTTTCAATCTTGATCACAGTGGCTCCAGTTTGGAAAAAAAGGGTTGATTAACTTATGTCTTTTTGGCTGTGATGAACCCAATACTAAGAAAGTTTGGGTAGTGTCTCTTGAGGGTGCTGGGCATGGCTGGTCTGCTGCTATGAATCAAGGCCGTCAGGGCCTCAGAACTAATCCCATTCTCTGGAGACTGGGAGGCAGTGGCAGAAACAGGAGCCCAAGTGGCCAGCTGAATACTGAAATACCTGGGGTTATTGTGGCAGAGGTCAGACGGTTTGGGCAAATGGCACAGGCATGAAATACCAGGTAACTTAGAAATCCAAGGTGTAGGTGGTTTCTTGGAGACCCCCCCCCCCCCATAGAAAGAGGACATATGAAAGTCTGCAGCACACAGTATAGCCAGGGCTTTTGTCCAGGGCTAGATCAAAGAATGTGGATCTTGAGGGTAAGTAGTTTGGGCGAGAGAGTAATATTTCTCAGAATGACAGTGAAACAAAAATAGCTGCTGAAGGCAGTTATAAGACAGAGGAACAAAGCATTGATCTTGCCTTGGGACTGGACCTAAGCCTCAGAGCCAACTTTGTAGACATGTGGCTTCAGTATTTATAAACATTTACTGTGTAACTTTCAGGTCTTGCAATATACTTGGGACACAAGGATCAATGAGACATGGGTGAACCTCCTTGATTCCTTGCCTATCACTCTAGCTCTTCCTCAGCTCCATCAACACTTCTCTGGGAAGGCTTCCTCTGCCCTCCCTGACTATATCAAATTCTCCTGCTATTGCCATTCCAAGCACCTTTACATTTCAGCTTTTCATGTACTGGACAATGATCTTTTTAACTCCCTTACTAGACTAGTGTATGTGTCATAACACTGGGGACAATTTATGAGGTTTTTTTCCTTTGAAGATTTTGTGTCTCTTGGGGAGGAAGCACATGTGAATATTTGCTTAACCTAAGGATGAGTGAAGGGCTTCCCAGGTGGCGCTCGTGGTAAAGAATCTGCCTGCCAATGCGAGAGAAGTAAAAGACAGAGGTTCGATCCCTGGGTTGGGAAGATCCCCTGGAGAAGGAAATGGCAACCCACTTTAGTATTCTTGCCTAGAGAATCCCACGGTCAGAGGAGCCTGGTGGGCTACAGTTCATAGGGTCACAAAGAGTCTCAGCATGCATGTATGGATGAGTGAAAGCAGAAAAAGTGATCTCTTTTCTCAAGGTTCTCAGAATCCTGGAAATAAGCAGAGTGACAATGCCAAGGTCAAAAGAAGTGCTGGATTCATTGCCCAACCTAAACTATGGGAAGTCAAGGAAGGTTTCTTGGAGGAGGTGACCCTTGGGCTAAGGTATGAAGCTTGAGGTGAAGTAGGACCAGCAAAAGCGGCAGGAAGAGCTGGGAAAACTTGGTGCAGCTCCTGAAGATGGGCCAAAGCTGCTTCAGTGCTTGCTGTCCAGTATCCCTTGTTTCAGGGAAATGGCGGGCAGAATGGAACCAGTGTTGGGTGTCCCCTGACTCAGCAAAGGAGGACAGAGGACAGAGAAGCCCTGCACAGGACAGAGAACCAAGCACTGTGGAAATCGCAGACTGTTTCTTAGGGGAAACATTGTCCTTCTCTGTTAGAGTGACTGAGCCTGAGGTCTGATTGCCTAGGTGCCCCAGTACCACAATGAGCACCCGAGCCTGTCTGAGCCCTCTGAATCCCCAGAGCCTGACTCTGCTCTGCACTTTCCCACAGTGGCCTGTCCTGGGCCTGGTGCCATGTTCGCTGAGTGGCAGGAAGCATGGCTGCCCAGCCCGACATCTTTGGCGAGGAGAGCTAGGCTTGTAGGGGCTGCCCACCAATAGCCAGGCTTTCTCTGATACCAAGGTGCTATCTCCCTGAGTCAATTTCCTCCAGTGATTAACACTCACCCCACACAAATGGCCCGTGTGAAGGAGCCATTCTTTCCTCTGCCCATTGCCATAGCCTGACTCAGCTCTTTTGGCAGTTTGAGTTGTTGGCATGACAAGGTTGTGAGCCACCCACACACACTGGACTGAATCAAAGGAGGCTTGATGCCATCTGGCCCAACACCCTCATTTGACAGATGAAAAGACTGAGGCCCAGAGAGAGAGAAAGAGAGACTAGCTCAAGATCCCACATAAAGTTACCAGCAGCAAGGAGAGAACCTGGGCCTTTCGAGGCTCTCCCTTCAGGTGCTGAGTCACCAAGGAAAACAGAGCATGGAAGAAACAAACCACCATCTGAAACACCAGTTTCAGAAAAAGAAATCGTCAGGTTGGGTCTTTGTACAATAATCAGGCTGTTGAAGCCTTACACCGGGAGACCCAGCTGAGTGACCCTGCTCAAATTGATCTACCTCTCTGAATCTGTAATGGAGGGATGAAAATGACCACACTCCTCACACTGCCCCTCTCCTTGAGAAGTTCACAGGTCACTGGAAAGACAGGTGCCCCAAACCAATCATTTCCCAAGATGAGTTCAATTTCCATAAATATGTACAAAGCACACAATTAGTCCAGGGTATAAGAGCTTCTGGGAGTGCCCAGGGCTTCCCAGAGGAGGTGACAGGCTAGAAGAGTTTTTTAACAGCTCATGTGGGCATGATGGATGGGCATTATAGGCAGAAGAAACAGTGTGTGTTCAGAAGCATGTTGTAAGAACTCCCTGGCATGTCTCACGACTCAGTATCAAGTGCAAAGAAGTGGACAGGGACTGGGGTTATTGGGTTGAAGCCAAGAGCTATAGCCCAGATAAGTGGGGGCAGGAGGAGGATGGTCAGATCTGAGATGAAATCAATCACTCTGGTTCATCAAGTCCAACATCAAAATAATCAAGTAGACAGCAAGTGAAATATTCCTCTCTGAAATTTGCTGTGAATCTTACACACTTGAATTAATTTTCAACACACCTTATATCTCACTGAAGTTTTCCATTTGAATTGTACTGCTCATATAAGGCAATGGCAATCCACTCCAGTACTCTTGCCTGGAAAATCCCATGGACAGAGGAGCTTGGTAGGCTGCAGTCCATGGGGTCGCAAAGAGTCAGACACGACTGAGCGACTTCACTTTCACTTTTCAGTTTTGTGCATTGGAGAAGGCAATGGCAACCCACTCCAGTGTTCTTGCCTGGAGAATCCCAGGGACGGGGGAGCCTGGTGGGCCACCGTCTATGGGGTCGCACAGAGTCAGACACGACTGAAGCGACTTAGCAGCAGCAGCAGCAGCAGCTCATATAATTTAAGTTTGGTAGTTTTAAAAGCGCCACAAGTACAGAGTTAATAACTACTTTTATGTTTGCATATATTTAAGGAATACTAAATCAAGTTTTGTAAAAGTTCATTTAGAGATTGGAATATTGGGAACCGGACTGACGTCAAAAAGACACTCAGAAAAATGGTGTAATTGTCCAGGTAAGAAATCATCCCTGAGATAGAATATAGGTTTTAAAATGTGGACTCCTGTGTCACAGTTTCTGTGGATGACTTCATTTTCTAACTCTTGTTTTTTTAACTTGGATAAGTAAAATCACTTCTCTAAACCATTTCCTCTTCTGTAAGATGGAGATAATAATGCAGTGTAAGTACCTCATTGGATGACTATAAAGGTTAATGATAATCCAGATGAAGTACTTAGCACAGAATGTGGCCAAGCATATGTGCAAAAAGAAAAGAAAAATTCACAGCAAATACCAACAAAAGACAAGGATCGGACCAAGAACAAGGTAACCTAGACCTTTTACATGTTGATACATAATTTTGATGTGACAGGAGAGAAAGGAAATTGGAGGAGGGAAATCTTTGGGAATCTAAGATTCTGAGAGCTCCAGAGTGCAGCCAACAGAGTCCTGGGGTCAATTTCTTTCCTTTCCTTTCATTGTTCTGATGCTCACCCTGCTCTGTAGGAATGAGAGGGAGGAACTGTAGCACTTACAGACCACAGCTAGTGAGAAAAGATGCCTTCACATCTGCAATGGGGCCTCACTTCAGAGCATCATGTACTGACTGCTTCAGAGTTTCAGGGCTTCCTTGGTGGCTCAGTGGTAAAGAATCCACCTGCCAATGCAGGAGACACAGGTTCGATCTCTGGGTTGGGAAGATGCCCTAGAGTAGGAAATGGCAACCCACTGTAGTATTCTTACCTGGAAACTCCTATAGACAGAGGAGACTGGCGGGCTACAGTCCATGGGGTCGAAGAAGAGTTGGACATGACTGAGCAACTAAACAACAAAGAGAGTTTCAGTTAGAATACTGAGAGCGAAGGCAAGCAGCAGGCACACTGAAATATAAGGTTTATCTAAAAGTGAGCACTGCTTATGGCACTGCATGGTCAAAGTAAGTGTGTGAAAGTTGCTTAGTCGTGTCCGACTCTTTGCAAACCCATGGACTATACAGTCCATGGGATTCTCCAGGCCAGAACACTGGAGTGGGTAGCCTTTCCCTTCTCCAGGCGATCTTCCCAACCCAGGGATAGAACATAGGCCTCCTACATTGCAGGCAGATTCTTTGCCAGCTGAGCCACCAGGAAAGCTGGTTAAAGTAAGAGATGTGTCTAAATAACTATCCCTACAAGTCTTCAGATGTCCTAGGCTGGGGCTGGATACCTGCCTTCCAGTTTCCATCCCCAATTCTCCCTCTGCTCTATGCAAGGAATTAAAGATGATTAAAAATGTGAATGATAAATATGGAAGTTCCTTTCTTAGTCATATTTTAACAGATATGGAAAAATACTCCAGGGTTCCCTTTACTCTTATGCGTTTAAAACCTCTATTTTTATCATAAATTCTATTTCCTATAACTGCATTAGATTTGAGGACAAGTTGTAGACTTCTAACTTAAATGAGGAAGAAATGTAAATTGTTTGAACTTTAATATTCCTCTGTATTAGAGCTGACACCTCTGGTCAGCTTAAACACAACTTTTCAGACAATGAAGAAGTGTAGCCCAGCGGAAATTGAAAATCTCTAATTGGAAAGTTAGATAGAGAAAGAGACCTGGATTGATTGATTGATTGAATATACTGAATAAATATTTATTGAGCTTTTTGTCATACCTGTGATCGGTGCTGGAGATAAAACAGTAAGCTAAAATCAGAGTTTATGACCTCAGGGAACTGTTCTCCCAGTGCCAGTCATGTCCAACTCTCTGCAACCCCATGGACTGCAGCCCGCCAGGCTCCTCTGTCCATGGAGATTCTCCAGGCAAGAATACCAGAGTGGGTTGCTATGCCCTCCTCTGGGGGATCTTCCCAACCCAGAGATTGAACCTAGGTCTTCTGCATTGCAGGCAGACTCTTTACCAGCTGAGCTACCTGGGAAGCCCTGGGAAGGCAGAAATGAATAAAATTCAGTTAATAACAACACGATTGTGTTTAACATTGCACGTGGGATAAGTAAAAGTACGTGCTTACCCATGGCTTCCCTGCTGGCTCAGCTGTAAAGAATCTGCCTGCCAACGCAGGAGACACGGGTTCGATTCCTGGGTCGGAAAGATCCCCTGGAGTAGAAAAATGGCAGCCCACTCCAGTGTTCTTATTGGGAAAAATTCCATTCACAGAGGAGCCTGGTGGGCTACAGTCTATGAGGTCTCAAAGAGCCAGATACAACTTAGCGGCTAAACAACATGTGCACAGATAAGAATGCTTACTAGAGACATTTTATCTACTCTGGGGGTTCTGCCCCCAGAGAATCACATTTCTGCCACTTTCTACTCATGTGACCTCGTTAAGGAACTTAAATTTCCTGTGCCTCAGTTTCCTCATTTGTAACCCGAGGTTCTGCATTTCAGGGCTGTGGTGAGGATCACAGAAGATAAAGTGTGACTGTGTCTGCTCTGAGTCTAGGGTTAGAGCACTAAATTTTTCTGTTTGTTTGAAAATTACAATGATAGTATTCTTTTGGAGAAGGAGAAATAGTTGATTGTCTTACAAGGTTTTATCAAGTATAGTATCTCCAATCAAGTTAGTGGGAACATGCAAGGTAATTTTGGAAAAGTAAATAGGATTTTAAAAACATACGTTGTTTTCATTATAGGCTGCTATACATTTGAAGGGTTTCCCAGGTGGCACCATGGTAAAAAAAAAAAAAAAAAAAAAAAAATCCACCTGTGAATGCAGGAGATGCAAGTTCAGTCCCTGGGTCAGGAAGATACCCTAAAGTGGGAAATGGTAGCCTGCTCCAGTATTCTTGCCTGGAAAATTCCATGGAGAGAGGAGCGTGGGGGGCTACAGTCCATGAGGTGGCATACACACACACGCATACCCTTGAAACTAACACAGCATTGTAAATCAACACTATATTTCATTTAAAAAAATTAACTTCAAAAAATATGTTTTTTTAAGAAAAGGATAAAATAGTAAATAACTTGCTAGTTAATCAAAATTGTAATAGGAAAGTCAGGTTGTACTATTGGTTTTATGTACTAATCTACTTATCTATTTAACTCAGGGAAAGTTCTGAGCACAGTATAGATTTAACTCAGACTTCTACACTTTCTCTATCTTTGCATCATACAGCATTTATTGAGCTTCTACCATGTGGTAGGCACTGTTCTCGATAGGAAGCATTCAAGTTATTGTTCAGTTGCCAAACTGTGTCCGACTCTTTGCCACCCCATAGAATGGAGCACACCAGGGTTCAAGCATTCAAGAAGTGATCCAAATATTGGCCCTGTATTAATATGCTTACGACATAGTGAGGAACTTATAACCCGATTATGTATTACAGGAAGTACCTGGTCAACTTTCAATCCTTCTTCAGAACAGCTCAGCTGCCACCATCTCCAGGAAGTTTTCCTTCATCTGAAGAGTGAGTAACTCATTTCTAATCGCATTTATTAGTGCACATGATATATTATCTTGAAATTATTGGTTACATATCCATCTCTCTAACAAAGCAACCGCTTTCATCAAGCAAGGACCATCTCTTTACATCTTAGTTTGCAACAAAGGGACTACAGATGTAAAAATGAAAGGACTTTTCTTAAATGTTGTAAGTATGCTAATTGTGTGTCATGTAAAAAAAAAGGAAGCAGGAAGTAGATCCATTAGGTATAGCGCATGATAGGGATGAAGCAGGAGCAAGGCATGACAGAGAGGCTGATGAATCCTAGAGGTAAAACATAAAGATATATGGACTACAAAAGCAAAGGGCCTTATCTTCACATTGCTGGCATTGGAAGACACAGGGAAAATTGTAAACATTTAGGTTAACCAAAAGGGAGATAGGAAAATCGAGATGAAACTGGAACATACATTTAAGTTCAGCAGAATGGCTGTTTCAAAATAACTTGATATTTTTACAATGAGTATCACCAAAATTTCTCAAGGGGAGTTGTGTTCTTGATTTTGTGTATCTACAACAGTCAGTATAGTGCCTGTTTCCTAGTAGCTACTTCATACATCATGTTTAATCGGACTTAAAGGTGATGATATAGTGGGAAAAAATGATTAAAATAAGGTAGGGGAAAAGTACAGCGACTACAACTGAGGAAAAATTATTTGAGAAGTAAATACAGACTTCGATTATAAAATATACACATCCCCTGGAGGAGGAAATGACAACTCATTCCAGTATTCTTGCCGGAAAAGTCCCACGGACAGAGGAGCCTGCCGGGCTACAGTCCACGGGGTTGCAAAGAGTTGGACACGACAGAGAGACTGAGGACACGTGCATTTTCCTCTCCTTCTGTCTCAAAACTCCATTTGGGCAAGTTTAGTAGGAGGAGTGCTAGTCGCTCAGTCGTGTTCGACTCTTTGTGACCCCATGGACTGTAGCCTGCCAGGGTTCTCTGTCCATGGGATTCTCCAGGCAAGAATACTGGAGTGGGTTGCCATTCCCTTCTCCAGAGGATCTTGCCGACCCAGGGATCAAACCCAGGTCTCTTGCACTGCAAGCAGATTCTTTACCATCTGAGCTACAGGGAAGTCCTTGTACAAGTTTAGGGATTGAGAAATAAAGACAGAAACCCACAGGGATAAATACAGGAGAACACAGAAATAGTTTTTTTGCAAGATGGGAAGCAGATGGGCCTGAATTAGCAGTCCCAGTTAAGCTGAATTATAAGCCAGCAGTAGAGAAAGCTTCAGAATGCCCAGGCTTGGTAGCATTAGGTACCTCTGTAAAGAGAGTTCAATACAGGAGGATTGCTTGAAAGTATATAAGAAAATCAGTGAGATCCCTTTCCTTTCACTGTGCAGAATATTCACCTGGCAGAAAATTGGAGCCTTTTTTCTTTGATGAGACTAAACAGCACATTTTAAGATCAGAGAACACTCTACAGAGTTGAAAAGTGGGCGCCATACTGAAAAGGGGTTACTGACTACAAATGTACACACCACATGTTGTGATTCAGACTTTTCCCTCATATAGCTTCTGGGGTGCAACAATTAGACTTATATTCTCCAGGAAGGAGACTGGAGGGAAATTTTCTGGGGGATCTGATCATTTTGAGAGGAAGAAACCTACAAATACTAACAGTAGGGAATAAGATGGCCCAACCAGAAAACCATATGCCGAAGTTCATGGAACAGCCTCCCATGTACACAGAGCTTTTTAGTGTCCCACACTTAAATATGAGTTACTTGGGGAAAGCAACTAACATGAAGTGCAAAGATCAAATTAATAAGCAAACAAGAAATGTAGCCTAAGCAGGGACATGAAAATTTCAGGAAACTATCATCAATTTTTTCTAAGAGATGAAAAGAATTTGCACCAATGGAATAAGAACAATATATAAGAAATGAGAACAAAAATCACATAGGAAAAATTCTTAAATGAGAGTATAAACCAAAAACAATTAAATGAGGGGATTAAAGGTAAATCTGAGGAATTGTCCAGAAAGAAAAATAAACAAAAGAGATGGCAAACAAAAGAGGATAATAGATGTCATTCCATAATAACATCTGAAAAAAAAGAAACTCAGAAAAAACAAGATATGAAATAGAAGGATAGACATCATTAAAGAAATAAATCAAGAAAAAATTTCAGAATTGAGGGATGAAGTTCTCAGGTTGAGTAGGTTCAGCATAATAGCTGAAAGTATATCTATATTAAATATATTACCACAAAATCTTAGATTGCTGAGAACAAAAAGAATCTTTAAAATATTTCAGCAAGGGAAAAAATGTTTACATAAGAAGAACCAACAATCAGCAAAGTAGCAGACTTTTCTAAGCACATCTGAAAGCAAGAATAAAAATGAGCAATATATTCAAAATTGATCTCTTGATGAGTATGCTATACCTGGCCAAGTGAAAGTGAAAGTGTTAATTGTTCAGTCCTGTCCGACTCTCTATGACCCCATGGACTATAGCTCACCAGGCTCCTTTGTCCACAGGATTCTCCAGGCAAAAATACTGGAGTAGGTAGCCATTCCTTCCTCCAGGGGATCTTCCCAACACAGGGATCGAACCTAGGTGTCCAGCATTGCAGGCAGATTCTTTCCAATCTGAGCCACCAGGGCAGCCCGTATACCTAGTCAAGCCATCAATTAACTGAGATAGTAAAATAAAGATCTTTTCAAACTTAAGTGAAAGTCACTCAGTCGTGTCTTACTCTTTGCAACCCCATGGACACAGTCCATGGAATTCTCCAGGCCAGAATTCTGGAGTTGGTAGCTTATCCCTTCTCCAGAGGATATTCCTGACCCAGGAATCCAATTGGGGTCTCCTGCATTGCAGGCGGATTCTTTACCAACCAAGCTATCAGGGAAGCCCTTTTCAAACTTAAAAGGTCTCCAAAAAATGACTGACTGTAACACCTTAGGAAGCCATTTGAGAATGTACACCACCAAGAGAGAGAAAATTCAGAAAGATCTAGACTCCAGGGAACAATAGATCCAACATGGAAGACAGGCTAAGGGGAGTCACCAAGATAAAGGTGAAAGTCCCACAGTGTCAATCACGCAGGAGGTCTAGAGAGCAACCTGTCTACATAAGAGAACTTCAGAGGACTCTGAAGTATTTCTTCAAGATGAAATCAGTATTAGCTAATGTATTTGAATGTATTAAGAGAGTAGTCATAATCTGAGACAAATTGAGGGATAAATTAGTGATATGTATGTAGAAATTTAAGCCAAAAGGAAACATTTTTGGAAGACCAAAAGATTGTGCAGGAATAGAAATATATAGCATGAATCAACTCTGATTAATATTTATATAACCATCGAGATGTAAATACTGAAAGTTGGTCAAACCACAGTTAGAGCATAGTTATCTTGGGCTAAAAAGGGAGTCAAAAGTTTGCCTGGATTAAGTGTAGCAGAGGGTTAAAGAGATCTAAATCCTCATTTTCCATAATTGGCAGTTAATTTACAATACCTAAATTAAAATAAAAATTAAGTAGTATTCTAAGCATGTTATTTAGATGATATGAAGCAAATATGAAAGAATAAACTAAAAGAATGAGTGTACATACTTGCAAGTAGAAGCATTTGATTCTTTAAGCTACGTGTGTGACTCTCATTGATAAAAATGGAAACTAATTTTTTAAAAATAAATGTATCAAGTTATAGAGAATGATTAGACATTAGCGTCTATCCTTGGTTCTCAGGAACTATTTTAATTTCTAAATACATATCCATATGAACTGACACTCTAGTTCTTTCTTTAAGGATTTAAGATACCCCTTGGGACAATTTAACAATGTTTTATTTGCATCTTAAATACTTATAAATCATTGCTTTTGTGATTAAAATTGCTCTGGAAGGCTAAGCCTGGTGGCCATATTGTCTGTTTGCTTTAGCGAATTAGGTTACAAATGCTAAGTGAAGACTTTGTCTCTCCATTCTGTATTTGTGTTTACTCAGGCAGGTACCATTTTGTGGCAAAGCAGATAAGCTCGGTTCCCAGGCCTGTAAAGGGTGACAACTATTATTATTTGAATGTGTGGGAAAATTATTTAAATTAAAAATGCACAAGATTATCAACACCCCTATCACTCAGTTTAAACAGGAACCAAATAAATGTCACTCTGCCATCATGCACTTTGCAGCTTATTCCTGAAGTGTCCATAGAGGACAAGGAGGAAAGATATTGATAAGAGCTGAGAATTCATCACAGTGGGTATGGGGAAAATAAAAACTGCAGCTACTATTTATTGGATGTTAACAAATTTTAAACCACTACTATCTTTTTTAATCTCTAGACCAAGCCTATCAGGTACTTACTGCTGGTTCAATCACTAAGTTGTGTCCGATTCTTGCAACTCCATGGACTGTAGCCCACCAGGCTCCTCTGTTCATGGGATTCTCCTGGCAAGAATACTGGAATGGGTTGCCATTTCCTTCTCCAGGGGATCTTCCCAACCCAGAAATCAAACCTGTGTCTCCTCCATTGCAGGTAGATTCTTCACCGACTTAGCTACGAGGGAAGCCCAGGTACTTACTATCCCTAATTTACATATAAGGAAACTGACAGAGTTTAAGCAACTTGCCTAAGTAAAAGAGCTGGGAATCAAATATATGGCTATTTCATTATTGCCCAATATCTCAACATCTGCTCTACTTAGGTTGGAGCTTATAAATTGGGTTAATACAATGGGGAGTTTGTATATTTGTGAGGATATGTGCATACTTATACACATACATTGTTGTTGTTGTTCAGTTGCTAAGTCGTGTTTGCCTCTTTATGACTCCATGAACTGAAGCAAGTCAGGCTTCCCTGTCTTTAACTATCTCCTGGAGTTTGCTCAAACTCAACGTCCACTGAGTCGATGATGCCATCTAACCATCTCGTCCTCTGTCACCCACTTTTTCTCCTGCCCTCCATCTTTCCCAGCATCAGGGTCTTTTTCAATGCATTGGCTCTTTGCATCAGGTGGCCAAAGTATTGGAGCTTCAGCTTCAGCATCAGTACTTCCAATGAATATTCAGGGTTGATTTCCTTTGGATAGACTGGTTTGATCTCCAATATACACACACACACAGATGTCTTTTGAGAGAGAGAGAAATATAAGACTATTAGAGAATTCTGGACATCCTATTTGACCTGTCACCCCTGCAGTTTCTAAAGTAAATAAATGTCCCAAGGATAGAGTCCAATCTACACACAGTCTTTGTAACTATGTAACTTAGGCCTAAATATCTACATAGTTCCTTGATGATCCAGGCTGAGTTGTATGGAAAATGCCTTAGCCGGTCTCCTGTTCTCCTTTGTCATTTTTCTAACCAGTGTTGTCCTGGAGAAGCTTGTACTGGCTTGTGTGAGCAGATAGCTAAATTTTCAAGATTCTGTGAGTCAACTGATGTCAAGTTGCTTGTTTGATATTGGTCATGATGAGGATATTCACACCACAGAATTTGGCAAATGCTATAAATCGGGACTTTGTTTTTTTTTCTTTTGTCTTTTATCCTTTTGTTGTTAAACTTTTACCAGCATGTCACTGCCTAAATTGATACCTTAGCTCCTCGAATCTGAGCACTCTTCTGCAGGGGAAAAGGCAGCTCAGGAAGAGAAAGCAGGTCAACGCAAGTGCAAAGGGCTTTCCCCAAAGCCTGGAGCTGACCAAATCTAGGTCTACCAACCCAGACCTTCTGAAGACAGGACAAGAGCTTCTAACCTTACTTAATTCTGCTAAAGAAGGTCTAAGAGGAGCAAGCAGTGAACAGGAGAATGAGAAAGTCAAGAGTGAGTCAAGACAGTGCTGAATCACTTCCCAGGCAGCAGCTTCTCCCTGCCTCTTCTTGCTTCACCTCCTCTTTCTGGCCTCAGGTTTTAACCCCTTTGTTCCTTCACAGAGAAATTTCCATTCTCAAGCTGAGTCACCATTTACTATCTTTGCACTTCACCCACCTTAAAGACCGTCTTTAAGTGAAAGAGTCAAAACTTGCCCAGAGCTTCAGAAACTTGCTAGCTATACAACTGAAAGCAAATCATATCACCCATTTGATCCACAGTTTTGTGTGCTGTAAAATAGGGTTTTTAATACCACCATTTGAGGAACGCTGTAAGGAACAAATGTCAAGTTTCCTTAATCACTGCCAAATAAGAGAGATGTATAAGATGGTTACTGTCAATATTATGATTGTGGATTTTGGCATTTCTGTCAGGGAAGATGTTGAGAGATCAGAAAGAATCTAACTGGAGTTATGTTATCCATCTCAGAGACTCGAAGCTGCAACTGCAATACTTTGGCCACCTGATGTGAAGAACTGACTCATTTGAAAAGACCCTGATGCTGGGAAAGATTGAGGGCAGAAGACAAAGGGGATGACAGAGGATGAGATGGTTGGATGGCATCACTGACTCAACGGACATAGGTTTGGGTGGACTCAGGGAGTTGGTGATGGACACGGAGGCCTGGCATGCCACAGTCCATGGGGTCTAAAAGAGTTGGACGCGACTGAGCAACTGAACTGAAATGAAATGAACAGCAGGCTCAGGAAGACACTGATGCTCCAGAGCTAACATTCCACAGATCAGATTAGCTCATTCCTCCATCCCTAACAATACAAAGAGGTTACATTAATACCATACATAAACCTGGGTTTTGTGGTATAGCTCAACCACACAAGATGTCTCTTAGAAGCACACGTGAGCATAATGATGTTATCTGCCAGCCCATCTATCCCTTTTGCCTAAACAATCTTTAATAGCTGGTTTTTAACCTGGGGCCCTTGAATCTTGAGCCACTTACTTCCATCGGATACAACATGGGCTTAGAGGGAAGCTGTCTTCACATATGGCATCAGGCAGAAGTGCCTTTCTTGATATTCTCTTCAGGTAGCTGAGAGACGGGAGCTGGGAGTCGAGTTATCCTAATTTGTTTCCCCATATACCAGTGGGCCCATAGGTCAGTAGGCGCTGCCTGTATGTCTCCAAACCCTCTTGATGACAGAAAGGCTGGGGTGAGAATAGTTAAGGATCAACCCCTAATCTCCATAACACCTCCTTTTCCAAATCAACACACATAAACGCACAGAAGACGTCAGAACAGCATGCTTGCCACAGAAAGGTAGTGCTATAAGTCCTCTGGCTCCTTAAGCAATCAGAATATCCCCCCTCAAATCTCTCTACACAGAAGTCTGGAGCTACCACTCACGGCAGTCATCTCCAAACAGTTGAAGGCCTGCAGTTAAGAGGAAGAAATGGAGTTGATGGGTGTGGCCCAGATTTAAAATTTCAACAGGTGGGTGGAATTTCTGAGGAAGCCACGATAGCTCTGGTAAAACAGATCCTCAGCATGAGGAGGAGGGGTGTGCACAGAACGTATGGGAGAATATGGCTGCGAGTGAACGTCACAGCTGGTCAGTCCCCTTAAAAGAAATATGGGAACTTCTCCCACTCGGAGCCAGTCTTCATGGAAGGGCAATGCATCTTTTTTAATCAGAATATTTCACCGTTTATAAAGCCTGGGAATGAACTACAAACGACCTTAACCTTCCTGTGAGCAGTCACTACCCTTGGAAGCTCAATGAATAATATAAAAAGGAACTTCATTGCTCCTCTCATTTGTATCACAGTTGGTTCAGTGGTTCTGTCGACAATAATGACTGTTATTTAAATGTCCTCTGTGTGTGTGTACATAAAACAGTAGGTGAATTTCTCTTTTAGTTTACTGCATGGGAAACTTTTGTCACAACCTATGTAGAGGCGCACTTCTTATTCTGGTAGTGACAGTAAGGTTACCTTCTGTTTTCTTTTCTTTCTTTTGTATTAACTGACAAAAGACTTGGCTCAATTTGGTCCTCACCTGTAGAAACTGCCTGTGAATAGAATTTTCTTAACATTTTAAAAAACTTCCCTCTTTTTCAAAGGCTTTTGGTGGCAAAACTTTTATTGGAAATTTGGCAGAAATTGAATGAATAAAAACAACAAATAAACAATAAAGGGGTAAACTCACACAAAAAATGTTCTACTGAGCTGGTCTCTTAGAACTCCAAGCTTAGTGCTGGTTGGCTTTACCAGATGGTTACCTATTATAGTTGCCTAAAGTAACAGAAATGCCACTGGAAGTGCTTCCCAGGTAGCTCAGTGGTAAAGAATTTACCTGTCAGTGCAGGAGACACAGGAGTCACAGGTTAAATCCCTGGGTCAGGAAGATCCCCTGGAGTAGTAAATGGCAACTCATTCAGCATTCCTGCCTGGAAAATCCCACGGACAAAAGAACCTGGCCGGCTACAGTCCATGGGGTCATAAAGAGTCGGACACAACTGAGCAACATAGCACACAAAGTGATAGAAAAAGTTGATATGTATCTCAAATTCATTACGTATTAGTTTACCAAACAGTAAAAACAGGACAATATCTGTACTTCTCTTGGCATATAAAATATTGTCAGATTCAATAAATATATGTTAGAACTCCCAGATGACACATCTACATAGCCCTTATTATATTAATACATTTTGTTTCTGTGGGATAAAAATAAACATCCCTGTTTCCTGAGAAAAGAAACACCTTTTTTTTTTTAATGATGAGAAGCATGTCAAATGTTCAATAAATGTATATACCTCAGTCTTGGCTGTCAATATAAAATTTTGCAAGGCCGGATACGAATTTTGCAGTAGCATTATGAAAGAAGATGGGTGTCACTTTTGTCAAACACACCAACCTATGTAATAAAACATTCTGTGTTTGATAAGTCTTTTGTCACCAATACATCTTAATTAAATTAGCGTCATGCAAAACATGAACTTGGCAGTGCCAGTGCCAATATTGATACTGACCTCACCTTGGCCACCTAACACAGAAGAAATTTTCCCTTTTATTTGACTTGCTACTTTTTTTTCATGAACATGGTCCTGTACATATTTACTCTCTCACCCTCCAGTGCCTCATACCCACAGATACTGGAAACAATCAGGCTATCACATTTCCTCCACATTCATCCAGCTCTGACTGCCTTTCTAATTTGTAAGATATGGTGTTGATGTCAACAAATCCACTACTGACAAAGAACGATCATGCAAAAAAGTTGCTTTCCAAAATCACTTCCTGTGGTATCCATGATGGCCTCTAAGAATTAAAGTTTAACTTGATGAGTAATTAGGCAATGCACACTCAAGTGCTGTACACTTGTAGATCGCTATCTTATTACGTTGATAAGGGCAGTAATAAGATGGGTAAAAAAAATTGTTATCAATATAAGTTATAAAAGGAGTACTCTTTTTGATCAGGTTGATTCAACTTCAAATAATATACATTAATATACATGGATACTATACTTATGATTTAAATCCAGAGAAATTACATATCAAGTTGAGTATCTATCCAAGAAGCGATTTAATTGTATTTTTCCCCAGATAATTTCAGGATTCTATTAGCCAGAGGATTAAATGCCAATTGTTATGCTTGATATCACATATAATATGTAAATGGTGGAGAGCCAGGGGTTATTTCATGGGCTGCCCTGAGATGGAATGGCAGGAACATGAAGAGTGTTCCCAGTATCACTGACACTGTCCTATCACTGAGGGGACAACTATGAGACACTCACTCAAGGTGAAATCACGGAATGAGTTGATCCTAAATGACCTTAAAGGCATAAAGGCTCAGACAGTCTCTGCAAGACTTAGGTACCTTGTGCATAAACTGGGTAAATTGTTCTGCTACATTATTGTGATCAACTCAAGCTTAAACTAGATAAAAGATGCCATTTCACACATGATCTTAGTATGAACGGTATTTGATGAGGAGTTTAAGAATATGGGCCCTGATCCAAGGCAATAACGAGAATTTGGTCAACTCACTCCCTTGCTTTGAATTTGTTTCCTGATGCATAAATGTGACCTTAGCAGTTCTGCTTATTAATCTGGTTTGAGCATTCTGTGCCCTCCCTGATTCCCACGACTTTTCCCTAGCAAAAGGGGTTATTAAAGTGGATATTCTCGTATCGTTCTGGCCCCAGTAGAGTTCCTTAACAGGACTTCTTACTAGAAAGAAGGATTAATATCCAAGAATCTTTATCTCCTCAGAATATTTTCAGGAGACCTGTGATAAAAATATGGAAGTCCTGTGAGTAGGAGCAGAAAATCTAAAGAAGATCATGTCCATTGTCTACTTGGAATTAATTGTCCATCATTTGTCTCTAGTCTTCCTCCTGGTACACTCCTTCTACACCTTGGCTGTTGGTCAATTCTTTTGAGGTTAAACTGCAACTTGCATCATAAGGAAAGGAGATGTTCCTTCTTAGTCTCATGCTGTGTTTAATATTTCTTCCTCATCCCCACACCCAGTGCCAGACCCTTTATAAGCTTTTACTGGAGAATATTAAGTAGCATTGGCCAAGTAGCTAGTCAAATAAGTATACTAACGTGATCATTTGGATAGCAGTATTGAGTAGTACATGAATAGCAACTGTCTGTCCAGTGTTCCATTACTGACTCAGGGTAAAATGATGACTAGCCAAAGTCCCTGCTCTCAAGAAGCTCCTGGGACAACAGGTATCCTTAGACAATGAAGGGGAAGGCAAAGGAGAAGAAAAGGAAATTCTGTAAATCACAATGCAAATTCCTGTTACCAGCAATGAAACTCATCTTTCAAAAAATTTCTTCCTAGGCAACAGGATACACTGCAATGGTTTACAGAATCTTAATTTAGCCTGGAATCCTTTGTTCAACCTAAAGATTGGGTGAATGCAGTAATGAACTAGTCCAGGAGAAACAGAAGCAGGTGTTTTAGAAGTAGGATAAGGAGATAGAATCTATCCTTTTGTGGTCCAATCCCAATTCTAGCTTTCAGACAGTCCATGATTGACTAAGCCTATCCTTGCGCCCAACTGACAAAGGCAGTTCAGCTGAGTAAGACCTGTTGAATTTCATTACCTGCGTTCTTTGATAAGACTTGACATTTTTATCCTTTCCATAGCAGCCCTTGAACTGACTGTCCATCTCTAAGCATGAATCACTCTCAATCACGTTTCAAAGGGTCCTTGTCTCTAAATTCTGAAATATGTTATGTTGCTCTCTATCTACTGATGTCATCCCTTGGTTAAATGTCCCTTCTGCCATAAAATCTCTGTTACTCCATAAATTTGTATAAGTATTTTCGTGTAAAGGTATATGTCTTGTTTACCCTTTACCTCCTGAATCTTCAACCACAATAACATCCTTTACATTTTTAATGTCATTTCCATTTTTTTAATCTTTGAGATAGCCATGTCTTGAATATGTATTTTTTTGATTCTTAGCATTTAGAAAGAACACCACCTAAAATTTTAAAAGCACTTAAGTGGTCCAACTTTTGTATTGAATGCTGATTGAGTGAATAATGAATAAATGAAGATGATAAAGAGAGTATTAAGGGCAAACTCCAGGAGATAGTGAAGGACAGGGAGGCCTGACATATTGCAGTCCATGGGGTCACAAAAAAGTCGAACCTGACAGCGACTGAACAACAAAATAAAGAGCAACCCAGACTGCATTAAAATTTCTGGACTAACTTTGGAATTCAGAAGAAAGAAGCTAAACACTCTACACATCTATCTTATTAATCCTTGACTAAAAGTTCTGGGAGTGGGTGGGTGGGGGGGTCAATCTTTTCATGGCCATTTTACAGGTGAGAAGACTGAGGTCAAGAGGACACCACGGTTCAATGAAAAAGCTGACATTTCAGCTTGCATCTCCTGGGCTTGAGCCTTTGTTCTTTCACTCATAACATCACACTGCCTCCCTATTGGCAAGGGAAGCAGTAACAATATCCCATCCCTTGCCCAGTTCTTTAGAGCTCAAGGCACTTTCACAGCCAGCACCTCCTTTGTGTTGGCAAGGCAGCTGTCACTTGGGGGACATGCCGAGCCCTCTGCTCTGTGACGGAGCCACTGGCAGAAGGCACAGCCAACAGCTTCCAATCAAAGGAAATCCTGAAAAAACAGCCTCAGCGATCTGCTGCAGGTCCTCCCCGTCACAGTCCTTGGCAACAAATAACACATGAAAAGAGATCAGCTCCTGCCAAGGTGGACTTCAAAGAGGGTGGGGTGGCAGTGTTGGAACCTTCCACTTGGCATCTATGCTGTCTATCCATTCCAGAAATTAATTCAGAGAGAGTGGGCTGAAGGGGATGCCTGTCTTCCCTTCAGCTGACTCGTGGGAACTCTGTGTCTGCTAGCTAACTCTCACTTGTCTTTAAAGAGAATGTTCCCAGCTCCAAGCCTTTGAATTAAGCCTTGAACCAGTGCTGTGACATGTGTTCTGAGCTAGTCCCAAACAAGCGCAAACACAACAGCCTCCACTGATCAATGCAGCAGGCCTGAAGGATGGAATCCAAAGCACGAGCCCTGAGAACAGAAAGTTCCAGCTCTTGCTGTGTGCGAGTTGCCATGAGCTCCAGCCATGCGTCCTGCAGCCAAGGATGGGTGGCCCCTGAGCAGGAAACTCTTTGGCAGCCTCTGCTGCGTGCTTTGCTTGCTGACAAGAGCACACCCTGGTCTCGGTTATTGCCCTTATAAAACAGCTCAAGTCGGACGTGAGCCAAATGTTTTAAATGTGCCTGGAAGAAAAATGTTAACTATGAATCCATGCGGTAGAACACTACAGTACAACTGCAACAACACGCAGTTCTGCTCCCAGAGGAGGGGCCAGCGAGGAAAATACAGCTGCTACCCAGGCTCCCAGTGGCTTCTCCTCTTCGTTCTGCAGAAATCCTACTGGGTCAAGGACTGCCTTGACAGCCACTTTGCCCCAGAATCTGAGAAATGGGTGCTATTGTGGCTCTGATTAGAGAGTAACAGAATTTTCAGAAGTTTCCCCACTAGGAGAGACCGTACTAACCATTTAGTTTATATGTAAGTAGAGGACAAGGGCTTCCCAGGTGGCGCTAGTGGTAAGGAACCCACTTGTCAATGCAGGAGACGTAAGAGATGCAGGTTCGATCCCTGGGTCAGGAAGATCCCCTGGAGGAGGGCATGGCAACCCATTCCAGTATTCTTGGATTTGGATTCTCCAAATCCCCATGGACAGAGGAGCCTGGTGGGCTACAGTCCATGGGGTTGCAAAGAGTCAGACTGAAGCGACTTAGCACGCAGGCACAGAGGACGAAGTTTAAATCCATAGAGGTCACCAGCAAGGTCTCGCCTTTCTTATTAAAATTCATTCTGCAGGTTTGCAATCCATGTTTTGCAGAACAAAACAGTGCACACAGGATATCTCCCACGCTCAGAGCCTACTGTCTACCAGGCGCTGCTCTAGGTATTTTTCCAATACCTTATCGAATCTTCAATACAGTCTTATCAAGGAATATTATCACCTACACTGAAAAAAGGAAGAAAGAAAAACTGAAAGTGTTTTGTGCAAATTGTCCACCCAGTAAGTGCTAGAAAAAACATTCAAACCCAAGTGCCCCTACTCTAAAGTACATGTTCTTTCCTTTGTCCTAAAATGCTGTTGCAAATGCATAAAAGTTGTCTGTTATATTTCTGGGCTACTGACATACTTTTCTAATAATTCTAATGAAGATATTCAGGGGATATAATTACAACAATATTTGAGTGCTTCCATGAAGAGAAAACCTACTTTGCCCTAGTTCATGGTGAAATGCCAGAAGCATTAAAATTAATGTATTAATTAAAAAAGAAAAGGGTACCATCAATTACATCAATGCTTATTATTTTTCTGGACTCCTTAGCCAATACTATAAAGCAAGAATCAGAAAAATAAAGCAAGAATCCTGGGGGAAAGGACATAAACTTATTGTTTTTAAATGACTGACTACATATTGTCAAGGTAAAGGAAAAAAGTCAGGGAAAAACTATTAGTACTAATAAGAGAGCTGAGTAAATTAGTCAGTAAATTGGTAATTAAGATTAAGAATAAAATCAATAACTTTTCTATTTAGCAATAATATCTATTTAAAAAATATAGTGGAAAAGGTTGATTATATTCATATTAAAATATACTCCTATATAGCTTAAATAAAATTGTGTGATCTATGAAAATGAAACTTTAGAATTTTATAGAAACTCAAAACAAAATTTTACAAAATCAAGAGATATTTTAAGTTCCCAGATGAGATGAACAATGATGCCAGATCTTCCTAAGTAAATATATGAGATTATCATAATCATAGAGAGATTATTATGATCATAGTTTTTACATTAGGGAAATGAGTGCAAAGTTACTCAGAAGAGAATGACTAGAGGAATAAAATAGTGCAGAACAAGTTTAAAACAAGAGAAACAAGATACAGTTCACCTACCAAAGCATATATAATATTATTACCATTAAAACTGGAACATATTGCTATAAGACTAGACAGCTATATCAGTCAGAAATAACAAAGTTATAGAACAATCATAAAATAGTATAGAACTTACTACACAGCAAAGGAAGAAATAAAATTCAATAATATTCACCAAAAGATATTAGGGAACATGGCTAAAAGGATGGGGAGAAAAATACTTTTATGATCCTCAGCTTACATAGCCAACAGCTCAAATTCCATATTTTACAGATCTAAGTGGAACAAGGAAAACAATTATTTAAAAATAAATAATAGCAAATATTTAAATTATCTTGAAATTAGGGCATTACTTCTAAATATGAAATAGTTAAAATTTTACAAAATTTTTCTAAAAAGGATTTTGGCAAGGTGAATCAAAAGTCCTCAAAATGTTCTTACCCAATAACTCCACTTCTAGGAACTTACATTGAGGAAACCATCAGAGAAATTCATAAAAATGTTTTCATTTATAAGGAATCTCACTACAGCACTTTTAATAATATTGAAAAAAAGAATTGAAAATAAAATTAGTTAAATTGTGAAACATCCAAAATGTGGGTGTAGTCCATGAAATAATGCCCTTGCTGCCCCTCTGAACATTCAGGTCCTAGTCTTCAGAACCTATGAATATTTCACCTTCCACAGCAAAGAGGAATTTGAAGATATAATTAGGTGGAGAATATTGAGATGGAGAGATTATCCTGGATTATCTGGATGGGTACAATGTCATCACAAAGGTATGGGCAAAAGACTCAGAGTGAGAGCAGGCGATCCGACAGTGGAAGCAGAGAGAGAGGAAGCAATATGACAGAAACAGAAATTGGAGTAATGTAGGGCCACAAGCCAAGGAATGTAGGCAGCTGGAAAAGGCCAAGAAACATACTGTCTTCTGAAACTTTCAGAAGAAGCCACAGCCTTGCCAATGCTTTGATTTGAGGCCACTGAGAGTGATTTAGGACTTCTGACCTCCAGAACGACAAGACAATAAATTTTTGTTGTTTTTACACCACAAAGTTTGTGGTAATTTGTAACAGGAACAATAGGAACTACTCATTTTAGTACTAAAACACCATTAAAAATCATATTTTTGGAAATAATGCTATAGGATCATAATGAAGATAAATGCTATTTGAAAACAAGGATAATAAAAGCTGGTGAAAATGTTAAATCATGAGAGTTGATTGTTACTAAGATTCGACAGATACAACATTTCAAAGTGAGATTCCAGGTCTAGATGCAAATTTCTAAAGGAAATGGTTATTAAAAAGGCTGTTACTCTTTAAATCCCTATTCACCTTTACAATATGAAAATATCCAGTTTTAAAAGTTAAGAAAGAGGAATTTTGAGGGAGAATGTCTTTGGAGAAAACTGCTGCTGTGGTGTGAGTACTCTCCATGTGTGTCAACAAAGTGTGTGTGTGTGTGTGTGTGTGTGTGTGTGTGTGTGTGTTGGAGAGAGTGCCCTGAAACTCTTCTCAAGCCTACTGAGACGAGTTTCAACAGAACCACCCAGAAACTTGACGTATGTTTCTTGACTTTGGGAGCCACACAGTGGAAAATCTCAATGGAAGGAGCCAGTGTGGCTACCTCTGCTGGTGGTAGGTTGTGTTGGAGGGCAAGAACTCCAGCAGGAGCAAAGAATGTGTGTTTCTCATTGAACAACTATCAAGGGAGAGTGAGAGAACCCATATGGGGTTGGAGTCCTACTCACCAAGACTCTTGGAAGGTAGACAGTCCCGCTAGAGAGAAGCTGAAGGCAGTGCTGGATTACTAGGGACTGAGAAAGGCATCAGCATGAGTTGGAGAAGGAGAGGACATCACCAGCAACAAGAAAACTGCAGACAGAAGACCTTGGGAAGCATCGTGTGGGGACAGGAGTGTCTTAAAGAACACATTAAAGGTCAATGAGAGCAATGATTTCAGCGTTTGCCTGACCCAGGGAGTGGGAAGTCCACCTTGGAGAGCGGCGGTCACTAAGAAACTTCTGTTTCTTCCCGTGACTTCCAACCCCGGAAAGGTCAGAAATGAACAAAAGTGAAGGGCCAAAACTGAGAGCGGAAGTCAACTGCACCCCCTTTGCCTTCTTCAGGTTTTCCAGAGGCAGGTAGTCTAGCTAGGGATGTGCAGAAGACAATTTTAAATCAAAGCTTTGATTACCATAAGGGACATGGAACTGTAATCTCCGAATTGCAATTGTGCATTTGTTGAAAAAGACCATCAGCTCTCTTATCGCTTAGGGATAATCATGAGATTCCTCAGTCTTTCAGTTTAGGGCAGAGGAAGAACTATTTCTTCTAATTAATTTTAAAAAGACGCATGGAAGAGGTGAAGCAATTTTGCTTTATGATTGTATCTAAAGAGTTGTTCTGTCCAAGACAGGAGCTACATTGTTTTTTACAGCATGTAGAAAGAAAAGAAGAAAAAGAGAAGAAAGGAAAGAAGGAAGGAAGAAAACAGGGTAGGGGAAGGGATGGAGTGGAAAGGAGAGGAGGTGAAGAAAGAAGGAGGGAAGGAGAGAGGAAATGGATGGAGGGAAGGGGGGAAGGGATGGAAGGAGGGAAAGGAAATACATGAAAATGTTAGTAGAGTTCTCTCGGGTTGATTAGGTGATGCATGTTTTGTTTTTTACTGCCTTCTTTTTTCAATGTTTACACCTTTACAGTAAAACAAATAAGTTTGACATGCATCTACCCTCCCATGCAGAAAATCTCATGTTTGGTGTCTTGACAGCATGTGACTTTATTAAAGAAGAGTTCAAAAAATGAAAAAGCCTTGGACGAGAAGAGACTGGAGAAGCTTCTCTCTCCTGGGTATTATAGTTTCAAATCTGTGTTTACAGAACTTTCTGAACCTGATGCTGTAGTATCCTTAATGCTAGACTGTTGCTTCATTATAGAAAGAACCCACACAGAGAGGGCAGGAAACAGTTGAACAATAAAATACTGGTGGCCAAAAAAAAACCAACAAAACCTGAGCTGGCAGTTTTTAGCTTCAGTTCATAAAACCAGGGTGGCATTTGTTAATGGGATACAGAAAACACCCAGAGAGACAAAAACTTCTGGATAACAGAGGGAGAGAGAGAAGGGGAGGGAGAGAGAGAGAAAGAGAGAAAGGGAGGAGAAAGAGAAAAACACACACACACACACACACACACACTTTTGTCTAACCCACAGTGTTAAGAGTAGTATTTTTTATTAACCCCACTGCAACTACAGCATCCAGCCTAGAGCACACATGTATAGAAATGCAAGAAGGCACTGAAAAATAACTTGGGAAATTCTTACTTCCAAAAGGATTCTTGGGACAGTGAAGTGCATAAGATATCTCACACTCAGCACTTATCTCATCATAGGCGCTTCATACATGTTAGTTCTCCTCTGTTTCCAACCAAGCCCCCTCCACCTCCCTCGCCCCCTTCATAAACATATGGGCACCTCGCAGGGGTGGTTTGGCACCAGATGTCGTCTCATCTCTGCTTTCTTTATTCCATTTCAGACTCTTGGGTGAATTGTCATGCCTGATATGGTTGATTTCAAAGCCAAGTTTAGACGATGTGAATAATTAAAATCATGAAACTTAAACTCTCAAGTGAAACATTTCTGAGTCCTGCACACAGAGAGGAAACTTGAACGTTGAATTGGAAAGGAGAAGCCAAACCACAGCCAAACGAAAAAGGCTACAAATCCAGCATTTTAGGTACCACAGAAAATTAAGCACAGCAGGCAGAAAGGCAGCAAAGTTTATTTTGAATCTGGGCCAAGAGTGAGCCAGGAGGAAAACAACAGCAAACAAAACTCTCAAGTGAAATGTATTATTCAACTAAGGTTCGGTAGATGCTAGTTCAGCCTTTGAGTTGATCACAGCTAGGCGTTAGTCTATCTTTTGAGACCACCGAGCAGATAACCATGTGCAACTATGCAAAGCCATGCATTGTCTCTAAATACAATAGTAAAATTAAAGGTCTTTGTGGAGACCCAGAATAGTTCACAGAGGGTTCTGTGGTTGTCCTGGTGCCTACACTCTTTAATTCTGCAAATGCATGTGCTGAAAAACGTAACAAAGATCCCTTCTGATAGGCATGTGGCTCTTGTGGGATCTAAGATTTCCTTCCATCAGAACAGCATATCCAAAAGGAAAATACACCCACATTTACCCGCCCACAGACTCAGAAATTTACTCCAGCCAGGCAGGGGTGCATACATACACGTACACATTCGGACATAGCAACATTCATACACACATGGGCACGTGCTTACATACACATGAAATCCAAAGAGGGAGGATGAAAATTCAAGGTTAAAAATAAAATTCAACAATTTTTAATGAGGTTAAAAAAATAACAAGATCGGAGGGAAAATCTGCTCTTAGTATTGAGGGTCTTTTTCTTTCCCCTTTTGTTCCACCCACTTTTCAATGCACTTTGCATTATCGCATATAATGGCTTCTGCTGGAATTGGGAAAATTCAAACACGTGTGCTCTGAAGCAACATTTCCAGAAATACAGCTCAGGAATGTGTACTAGAGTAAATTCAGAGCTATTAGCAGGATTTCCCACCTATTAAGGTAAATTCACCACCACCACCAACAAAAAATCAGTCGCATGCATGAAGCTCATTATCTCCAGTGGCTAAGGGGAAAAAAAGGGCCATCTTAGCACAGTTGCCAATAATTTTGCTTCTTTAAGACAATCAATGTCTGTGGTATGGATCACCACATTAGAAAGTCTGTATAACATTTGGAGTAAATTATTCTTTGAAAACCCACTTATTCAACAACCTGAGTCTCTACTACTTTTCCAGGCTATAAAGGCAGCAACATCTTCCCTCCAGAAGCTCACTATCCATCTGGTTGTACCCTCTCCACCTCCTTCAAAATATTCATTCTTTCAACATTGACCAAGGATGAGAAAGAGGGATTGCTATTTCTCCTACTTGGCGAAAGAGGAAATGGAAGTGAATCACTCCGGAAGTAAGAGGATTCAAAGGCATGTTGGAACCAGCCTACAAACTCTGTTGGAACAAACTGTCCTTGCACTAGGCTGAGCGCTTTGTACTGCACGCAGTACAGAAACACGCGCTTACCAGCTAGAAAACAGCATGGAGAGGACATGCGCTGCCTTGTTAGGCTTGACCCTGATGGCTACGGCAGAGCTGCACGTCTCCAGGGCTGGCATCGTTTTCGAACTATAACCAACATTTAGTTTTTCCTCCTCTCAATCAACCAGTATGAGATGTTCTGTGGTTGGGCTGGCAGAGCTGCACTGGAAAACTGAAAGGAGTGCTTCTGATTTCAGCCTGGGGCCGATTGTGAGGATGTGCAGCAGCCTTGCTCACTCTGAAGAAAATGGGTGCTGGCCGACACAGGACTCTGCCTGGGCCTCTGGCTGAGTGGGCCCCCACCCTGCTCTCTGGAAGAGGAAGCTAATGGGCCGTACCCACCCCTGGCCTTCTTTTCATGTGCTTGTACAGGATGGAATCAAACACTGCTGATTCACCGCCTAAGCTAGATCTCAGCACAATGTCTCACCAACAGTACGGTCTTCCCCAGTGGCTCAGGGGCTCAATGGTAAAGAAAAGTGAAAGTGAAAGTGAAGTCGCTCAGTCATGTCCCACTCTTTGCGACCCCATGGACTGTAGCCTATCAGGCTCCTCTGTCCATGGGATTTTCCAGGCAAGGGTACTGGAGTGGTGTGCCATTTCCTTCTCCAGGGGATCTTCCCAACCCAGGGATTGAACCCGGGTCTTCTGCATTGCAGGCAGATGCCTTACCATCTGAGCCACCCAGGCTCCCAATGGTAAAGAAGCCGCCTGCAATGCAAGAGCCACAGGAAACCCTGGTTCCATCCCTGAGTAGGGAATGGAGGAGGGCATGGCAACCCACTCCAGTATTCTTGCCTAAAGAATCCCGTGGACAGAGGAGCCTGGCCGGCTACAGTCCATAGAGTCACACAGACACGATGGAAGCGACGGACCACAACGGTATCTTCACATCAGATGCTTAATTACCATATTGTTTTGATGTGGTCGCCCAAGCCACAGCTTGACTCCAAACCAGTAAACCCATATGTTTAGCCGTAATTTCATGCCAGAGGTTCAGGCTTGCATCTACAAGTTCCTGATGAACATTCTCACTAAAATATTCTACAGGCACCACAAATTCAGCATATTAATTAAGATAAGTTATTTGCCCCAATAGCCACCCTTTGAATAATAATAGAAGAATCTGCCTGTAATGCAGGAGACCCCAGTTCAATTCCTGGGTCAGGAAGATGCCCTGGAGAAGGGAACAGCTACCCACTCCAGTATTCTGGCCTGAAGAATTCCGTGGATTGTAAAGTCCATGCGGTCGCAAAGAGTCAGACACAACTGAGCAACTTTCACTTTCATGAATAATAACAACAATGACAAAAAAATCTATATTCTGTAGAGCAAGATTCAACCTTTTTTTTTTTTTAAGTGTCAGGTAGTTGATTTTTTGTGGGTCATATAGTCTTTGTCACAACTCCCTGACTCTGCCATTATGGTGTAAAATAAGTCACAGAAAATATGTAAATGAATGCACGTGGCTCAAATCCAATAAAACTTTATTAATAAAACTAAGGAATAGACTATTATGAACAGTCCATGACCACTCATTCATCGTCACTCAAAGCAGACACTCCTAGACTTTTATTTTCCTCTAATTTTTCACATCTTCCAGTCATTCACTATATTTTACCAGTCTGTACCTCTTAAACGGATCTAAAATCTCTTTTTTCCCACCCTACCACCAATGCTTTTAGATCAATTATAGTAATTTGTGATATTTTGAGCATGAATAACTGAAGCAAATTTTATAGTCACTCCCCTAAGGTCTCCACTGCTTTTAACTTTTTAATTAAACAAATATTTATTTAGTTCCCATTATGTACCACACATCATATTAACCACTGAGGGGACAGTGATGAACAAGAAAGATGTGGTCCTTCCCTGAACAGAGTTTCTATAAGGTAAAAAGAATGTTATTCTAAAGATACAAACTGTACAACGGAATGGAGTATATGTTACAGTTGAAAAATATAACAAATCCTTGAGTACTTGACATCAAATAAAGGAAGTAAAACTTAAAAAAAATAAAGATAAAAACTATCTTAGATAATCTCTGAAAGTGGTTTGATTTTGTCTACTTCAAGAGCTTCCCTGATATTAAAAGCCAATTTTAAAAAAGAATTTGTCAAACACCTATTGAAGAAAAATAAACTATATGCATTCTCTGTGTGCATGCTAAGTCGCTTCAGTCATGCCTGACTCTCTGCGACACTATGGACTGCAGCCCACCAGGCTCCTCCGTCCACGGGATTCTCCAGGCAAGAATACTGGAGTGAGCTGCCATGCCCTCCTCCAAGGGATCTTCCCCACTCAGGGATCCAACTCGTATCTCTTATGTCTCCCACATTCGCAGGCAGGTTCTTTACCACTAGTGCTGCCTGGGAAGCCCTATATTCACATGTAAACCAGTTGTTTAAGTAAATAATAAGGATGAAAGCAAAACTATCTTATTTATCAAAAGAGGAAGGTATTCTTTATCCTGTAATAATTTCTGAAGCATGTGTTAAAGGCTTTGGGGATATTTTTACCTCATCTCTGAGCATTTCTGAGTATTCTAAATATCAGACTTGGCTTGTATAAATGGAAATTGCTAAACATTTTTAATTCATTGTAGAAAAAAATCACACTAATTAAATCTAAAGAATTCATTTTTATTTGTGGAGTTGTACTATCAACAGTATAAATAAAAGGGGAGGGATGAATAATATTATACAAACCCCATCAGTCGTGTCCAACTTTTTGCCACCCCATGGACTATACAGTCCATGGAATTCTCCAGGCCAGAATATGGGAGTGGGTAGCCTTTCCCTTCTCCAGGGGATCTTCCCAACCCAGGGATTAAACCCAGGTCTCCCACATTGCAGGTGGATACTTTACCAACTGAGCTATCAGGGAAGCCCTCTATTCAAGACAGAAAGTATCAAAGTACCTTGAAAAACGGCAACTGAGATGTTTTGAGATGTAAAGCTGGAGAACAGAAGAACTGGGGGGACCATAACATCTGCACTAAAGCAAAAAGCTGGGAGAAATAGTGATGATTTTGTGGTGCCTGCAGAACATTCCAGTGATGATGGTCAGTAAGAAGTTATAGATACAAACCTGGAAATCATACATAAAATTATAGCTGAACATTTAGATTTAGTAGTTTGTAGTTCTGGTTGTCATGTTGAAACAAACAGGGGCTAAGCATCTAAAATGAAGTTATGATATGCAATATGTAAAATATAATATAATACATGTAAATATCTAAACTATACAATGCATAAATATTTCATAATGAAATATAATATATAAAAGATATGCATACAAATACACGTATTTTATAGTATATATGTATATATACAAACTTACAATGCACATGGACTTAAGAGAAATTAAGCTTCACTGTTGTAAGTCAATGAGATCTGCAGGTGTTTATTATTGCAGCTTAATTTAGCTTATATTATTTAATATACTATTTAAAAACCAATTTCAACTTAACTCTGTAAATGAAGATGATGATAAAATATATTTCAGAAAACTGTTGAAGTACATAAGTTTGTTCATGACAATTACTTGGAACAGAGTCTGGCACAGGGTGAGCACTAAATAAATGCTACTTTCATTGTAACTGAAATATACAGAATTCCTGAGATTAATGCCCATTATTTCTCAGTACATGTTTTACAATTACTTCCTGATATACCAGAAACAGTCATTGGTAACAAGGAAGATTCCACTAATAGATTAATTTAGCAAGAGAGTCCTGAATCAGTTTTTGTAAGAAAACATCTCATCATCAAGAAATAATACATAGAGAAAATGGGCACTACTTTGACATTAGTGTGTGCTCAGTCATGTCAACTCTTTGAGACCCCCTGTACTATAGCCCATGGGGCTCCTCTGTGCATGGGATCTTCCTGACAAGAATACTGGAGTGTGTTGCTATTTCCTCCTGGAGAGGATCTGCCCACCCCAGGGATCGAAGCTGAGTCTCCTGCATCTACTATACTGGTAGGTGGATTCTTTTACCACTGAGTCACCTGGGAAGTTCCACCATGACTTTGGGAATGAAGAAACCTAAGCTTTAGAACCTTCCACTTGCTGAGCTTCAGTTTCCTCCTCTTTGATTGAGGGGTCTGAACCAGATGGTTTCCAATACCTTGGCAACTTTCAAGTCCAATGGTGTTCCAGTAGAATACATTTCAATATTACAAATGACACATTCAGAGAATGAAATAGTAGAAGGTGGCCCTAGGGTACATTTGTTTATTCCGGTTCAGCAGTGGTGGAAATTTGAATTCCAGGTGTCCAAGCAAAGTTCTGGAACCCAGAGAGTCTCTGCAGCATACCCAGGAGATGCCCTTTCTTTTGTGGGCTCCCCAGCCTTGCAGGGGATGGCAGGCAAAGAGCCAGGCCTTTGTATTCCAGCTCTGTCCAGGTTTTGTGGCCAAGTCTTATGGGAATTCTGACTGACATGTTTGACAAACATATTCTACTCATTTGTGTCCCCCAAAGCACTGGCATGGGGGTAATATTCCAACACCTGCCACAGAGGGACAGATCAAACTAAAAAGGCCTCTGACATCCTCAATTTTCATTGCTATGAGTTCATAGTCAACTCTGAGTTCACACAATAGCCGAGCAGTGAGTTTTTAGCCACATTTCAACTCAGAGAAATCTCCCCTAAATAACCTCAATTTAAAAGACATAAAACACCTTCCACTGCTAAGTTTGCAATAAAAAATGGCTTACAGTAACAATGCTGGTGGCAATGTAAATTGATAACTTTTTTGGAAAGCGATTTTATAATATCTACCAAGAATAGCAAATAGTTCATTTCATAAGACCGAGTGACTCAATTCCTGGAAATTTACTTTACGGAACTAGTTCTCTAAAAGGGCAGAAGTGGAGGAAATTAAATACAAAACTAGATTTATCATAGTGTCTTCCATAATAGTGAAAAATTAGAAACAATTTTAAAGTTCTCAAATTGGAAGCTGGCTAAATAAATTGTGACATAACCCCTCAACTGAATTTGATGCAACCAATAAAACTGTAATTCAAAATTTTACATATTCACGGGAAATGTCTATGACATAAAGTTAAAGAAACTCAGATATACCTTGACTCTGTATGAAAAAGAAACAATTTCTGTGCTTGAGTTACTAAAGTGGCAAAATAACTCAATAAAATAATTTTTCCCTTTATTAAATGATTTATGATACATTTACATTATTGAATATTCAAGACATAAATCTTAATAGGTAGAAAACATTTAAGAAGAGTCATCTTACTCAAGTCTTATAATCAGTTTATTCTTTTTTCTTTCCATCTTATTCAAAGATTTAACTTATGTACTTTCTCTAGGGAGGAAAAAAGATTTTTAATATTGTATGTAATATTATAGTAACATTATAGTACATAGGTCCATCCCAGGTGGTGCTAGCGGTAAAGCCACCTGCCTGTCAGTGCAGGAGATGTAAGAGACATACGTTCGATCCCTGGGTTGAAAACCCCTGGAGAAAGAAATGGCAACCCACTCAAGGAATCTTGCCTAGAGTAGCCCACGGAGAGAGGAGCTTGGCTGGTTACAGTCCATGGGGTCGCAAAGAGTCGGACATGACTGAAGTGACTTCAGGTCAGTTCAGTCGCTCAGTCTTGTCCAACCCCTTACGATCCCATGGACTGAAGTAAGCCAGGCTTCTCTGTCCATCACCAACTCCCGGAGTTTACTCAAATTCATGTCCATTGAGTCGGTCATGCGGTCCAACCATCTCATCCTCTGTCGTCCCCTTCTCCTCCCACCTTCAATCATTTCCAACATCAGAGTCTTTTCAAATGAGTCAGTTCTTCACATCAGGTGACCAAAGCATTGGAGTTTCAGCTTTAGCGTCAGTCCTTCCAATGAATATTCAGGACTGATTTCCTCTAGGATGGACTGATTGGATCTCCTTGCAGTCCAAGGGACTCTCAAAGAGTCTTCTCCAACACCACAGTTCAAAAGCATCAATTCTTCGGCACTCAGCTTTCTTTATAGTCCAACTCTCACATCCATACATGACCACTGGAAAAACCATAGCCTTGACTAGACAGACCTTTGTTGGCAAAGTAATGTCTCTGCTTTTTAATATGCTGTCTAAGTTGGTCATAACTTTCCTTCCAAGGAGTAAGCGTCTTTTAATTTCATGGCTGCAGTCACCATCTGCAGTGATTTTGGAGCCCCCAAAATAAAATCTGTCACTGTTTTCATTATTTCTTCATCTATTTGCCATGAAGTGATGGGACCAGATGCCATGATCTTAGTTTTCTGAATGTTGAGTTTTAAGCCAACTTTTTCACTCTCCTCTTCCACTTTCATCAAGAGGCTCTTTAGTTCTTCTTCACTTTCTGCCCTAAGGGTGGTGTCATCTGCATATCTGAGGTTACTGTTATTTCTCCCAGCAACCTTGATTCCAGCGTGTGCTTCCTCCAGCCCAGCAATTCTCATGATGTACTCTGCATATAAGTTAAATAAGCAGGGAGACAATATACAGCCTTGATGTACTCCTTTCCCGACTTGTTGTTTCCTGTTGTTCCATGTATAGTTGTAACTGTTGCTTCTTGACCTGAATACAGATTTCTCAGGAGGCAGGTTAGGTGGTCTGACCTGGAAGAATTTTCCACAGTTTGTTGTGGTCCACACAGTCAAAGGCTTTGGCATAGTCAATAAAGCAGTGGTAGATGTTTTTCTGGAACTCTCTTGCTTTTTCGATGATCCAACGGATGCTGGCAATTTGATCTCTGGTTCATCTGACTTTTCTAAACCCAGCTTGAACATCTGGAAGTTTACAGTTCACGTTGTCTTGAAGCCTGGCTTGGAGAATTTTGAGCATTACTTTGCTAGCATGTGAGATGAGTGCAATTGTGTGGTAGTTTGAACATTCTTTGGCATTGCCTTTCTTTGGGATTGGAATGAAAACTGATCTTTTCCAGTCCTGTGGCCACAAATTTGCTGGCATACTGAGTGCAGCACTTTCACAGCATCATCTTTTAGGATTTTAAATGGCTTAACTGGAATTCCATCACCTCCACTAGCTTTGTTTGTAGTGATGCTTCCTAAGGCCCACTTGATTTCACATTCCAGGATGTCTGGCTCTGGGTGAGTGATCACACCTTCGTGATTATCTGGGTTGTGAAGATCTTTTTTGTATAGTTCTTCTGTGTATTCTTGCCACCTCTTCTTAATATCTTCTGCTTCTGTTAGGTCCATACCTTTTCTGTCCTTTATTGAGCCCATCTTTGCATGAAATGTTCCCTTGGTATCTATCTCTAATTTTCTTGAAGAGATCTCTAGTCTTTCCCATTCTATTGTTTTCCTCTATTTCTTTGCATTGATCGCTGAGGAAGGCTTTCTTATCTCTTCTTGCTATTCTTTGGAACTCTGTATTCAGATGGGTATATCTTTCCTTTTCTCCTTTGCTTTTTGCTTCTCTTCTTTTCACAGCTATTTGTAAGGCCTCTTCAGACAACCATTTTGCCTTTTTGCATTTCTTTTATTGGGGATGGTCTTGATCACTGCCTCTTGTACAATGTCACAAACCTCCATCCACAGTTCTTCAGGCATTCTGTCTATCAGATCTAACCCCTTGAATCTGTCACTTCTACTGTAAATTGTAAGGGATTTGATTTACGTCATACCTGAATGGTCTAGTGGCTTTCCCCACTTTCTTCAATTTAAGTTTGAATTTGGCAATAAGGAGTTCATGATCTGAGCCACAGTCAGCTCTTGGTCTTGTTTTTGCTGACTTTATAGAGCTTCTCCATCTTTGGCTGCAAAGAATATAATCAATCTGATTTCGGTGTTGACCATCTGGTGATGTCCATGTGTAGAGTCTTCTCTTGTGTTGTTGGAAGAGGGTGTTTGCTATGACCAGTGCCTTCTCTTGACAAAACTCTATTAGCCTTTGCCCTGCTTCATTCTGTACTCCAAGGTCAAATTTGCCTGTTAATCCAAGTATTTCTTGACTTCCTACTTTTGCGTTCCAGTCCCCTATAATGAAAAGGACATCTTTTTTGGTTGTTAGTTCTAGAAGGTCTTGTAGGTCTTCACAGAACCATTCAACTTCAACTTCTTCAGCATCACTGGTCGGGGCATAGACTTGGATTACTGTGATATTGAATGGTTTGCCTTGGAAATGAACAGAGATCATTCTGTCATTTTTGAGATTGAACCCAAGTACTGAATTTGGGACTCTTTTGTTGACTATGATGGCTACTCCATTTCTTCTTAGAGATTCCTGCCCACAGTAGTAGATATAATGGTCATCTGAGTTAAATTCACCCATTCCATTGGGAAGTGACCTAGCACATAGTATATAGTATAGACCTATGGGTTTTTTTTAATGCATTTGGTATTTTTTATAAGAAATGCATGTTGATGTTTATGAATTTATTTGTACTTCCAGTTTAGCTGCAATTCAGCTTGGGCATTTTTTTTTTTTTTTAACAAATGATAAAATTACAGAAAAAGCATCCCAAATATAGAATTTTGTAACAAATATAACTCTAAATGTGAGGACAAAATGAAGAGACAAAACCTACAAGTATTTTGCCTTCCTGCAGAGGTGACCCTACCCAGAGCAAGAATGTGGCTCCATCTCCCAAAAAGGCATTGGGTTTGTTTTCTGAACTATGCCAGTTTAAAAATTTCAAAATGATGGCAAGAAGCGACACTAAGTAAACCACTAAGACAGATTCTTAACTTTCTATTGACTATTACTTGATAAAGTCTTCCCATCACACTTTGACAATTTAAAGCCTCTTCTCTGATTATTTTTACTTACAGAAGTTGGGTATTATTTTTTTAAATCCAACGTCAAGGCAAAATTGTCATGATTTATGAAATGTTTAACAACGTTTTTCTCTTTCAATTATAAAATCAATGCTTGTATTTAAAAAAAAAAAAAAGCCTAGAAGACATCCCAGAGGCAGAAAGAACTGTCAAATAAAGGCAAATTGTGCCGCATTATTCTGGGCAGACTATGAGTGTCCATCTGCTGTGTGGAAGACATCCTTGGCCCGAATTATTTTCACTGGCTAAGACATCCTACAAGAAAAAGCACTGCTTTTCCAGGCAGTCTTATTCAGCCAGTGTTTGCCTCTTGCAATTCAAGACCCTCTTTTTCCCTTTTCTGCCAATCCCCACTTCCTGAAACAAATCCGCAGTTTCAGTTTGCAGCTGAGATTCCCATTCTCTCTGCCAAGAAACCTGTGAGTGCGGCAATGCCTTTATCTTTTAAGGAATGTGCCTGTGCAGGAAGCCAACACCCATCAGAGTAACACTGACTCAGGTCCATTCAAATGTGATAAAACTTAGAGGCGGCATGGCCTGAAAGGACTTTCTGGGTTACACAGGTAAGGGGTTAAGACCTCAGTTCTGCCCTTTGCTCGGTTTAAAACCTTCACCAAAGTCATTTATGTTCTCTAAGCCTTAGTTTCTTCTTTTGTAAAATGGTAATCATAATTTCAACCCAGTTGCTATGATGATTGAACAATATATGCAAAGCATCTGACTCAGTAGCATGCAATAAATACTATCTATAATTATTATCTCAGGTATTTTATTTAGCGGGCATAACTAGTACAATCTATCTGTTAACATATGAGTCAACATATGTGTCCAAAAAAAAAAGTTAACTGAGTCATTGCTCCATTTTGATTTTTCTCTTTTTTTCCATAGTTACTTCTATTGGCCACTGCCTAACTCTCTATATAATGTATATATGTTGACAATTGCAAGGGCAAATAGGTAGAAAAGGCAAAGAAGACATAACAAGAGAGAAGGTGTGGGCTAGGCAAGGCAGTTTGTAATTCGTCAATATAAGATGACATATAATTCGATTTTTAGTTTTAAAAAGTGATCATAAAACTAACTAAATATTACTTTTTGTGACTAGAAAAACTGTTTTTTTGTTTGCTTGTTTGTTTTCTGGCACCTAATACTTTCCGATGTACATTTAATTTTGGCATTTGAATGTTGATCTACTCGAGAGACAATTAACATTCCATTAGTTTATATGTGAATGTGTTTAGGGCAGGAGAGTGGCCCATCATTCAGTTCTCCTTCCATTGGTGGGTAGGAGGTGGGGAACATTTCCCATGGCATGTTTTCTTAATTGCAAATGAAGGGAAATATCTACTCTCCCTTTGACAGAGGCACAGGCATATAACCCAGATTGAGCCAAAGACGCATTTTTACTAGGAAATTGAAATCAGAACAAGAGATGCTAAACAGAAGTGATGGTGGAACTAATTACGGTGTCACACCGATCCATGGCCTTTAAGCTCAGTGTCTGGTCCTGGCAGTGATGACCCAGAGTGCAGAACACTAACAGCAGTGGAGGCCACATGCCTCCGTTGCAGTCAAGTCCAGCAAGGGTGGTTTATGACCCTGGTCAGGCTGCTGTCTGGTTTCTAGACGCTCTTTGAATCTTGTCTGTTTGCCAAATCTACTTCTTCAAGCTTCCATGAATTACAAAAAATCTCTTTTATTCCAAGAGAGTTGGATGCTGCTTGCAACCAAGGATTCTGGCTGGCACACCATTTTTCTCCCTATGAACCATCACTGACACCTTTGTCTTCATTCTCTGTGGAACCTGTCCAACCCAGGCTCTTTTTACATTACCCTCAACCTGGTCTCAGACTATAGGCTCCACTGGCCTCTCCCCTTGAAAACTGCTGGCGTTAAAGGCTTCACTTAGCAGGGGTGCTGAACAGGATGATTAATTTTATATGTTGATCTTTAACCGTGTTACTGCTTTCCTAGACCTAATAGGCTGTTTGACCCTGCGTCTTTTCACTTGCGTAGCTGTATTTCGTCTCTGCCCATCTGTTTACAGTTCCTAATTTCTACTCATACATATCATGCTTGGTGTATACCAGGGTTTAACTGTATACACAAGGGCTAAAGCCAAATTCTTTTAGGGCATTTAATGTACAGCTTCGTTATACATTTGTAAACACGGTCCTCATATCTTTTGCATTAGTTTTGCTTCATTTTTGTAGAATTCATCCATTGTGCAGTAACCACCAAGCACAGTCGCCTTGCCAGAAATGAGCTTAGGGCTTGTCCCAGTCAATAAACATACAAGCCACATTTCAAGAGGTCTGACTGACATGAATATCCACATGGGGCCTTTCATGGGTTTAATGTAGTGGGACATGACTCTTAAGGATATCTTCTGAATTTTCTCCCCTGTTCTATAGACTGAGGTCTACTATCCTGTCATAAATACTAGGAAGTAGTTCCCCCACCCTTAACTCTCTACTTTCCACCCCCAACTGCAAGGAGTAGGAAAGACTTCTCTAAGAAGTCTCTCTTTTCTCTTTTTGGGGGTGTGTGTGTGTGTGTTGTACTTTGCATCGGCTTCCAAATGGAAGTGTATCTGGACTGGAGCCCAGAGGCAGCTCTGAAGACTCAAATCTTTCTGTTCTTGCTCTGAGGTCCAGGTGTGCTGTGCCCATGATTCCTTGAGGTTCAGTTCAGTTCAGTTCAGTCGCTCAGTCTTGTCCGACTCTTTGCGACCCCATGAACCGAAGCATGCCGGGCCTCCCTGTCCATCACCAACTCCCGGAGCCTACTCAGTCTTATGTCCATTCAGTCAGTGATGCCATCCAACCATCTCATCCTCTGTCGGCCCATTTTCCTCCTGCCCTCAATCTTTCCCAGCATCAGGGTCTTTTCCAATGAGTCAGCTCTTCGCATCAGGTGGCCAAAGTATTGGAGTTTCAGCTTCAACATCAGTCCTTCCAATGAACACCCAGGACTGATCTCCTTTAGGATGGACTGGTTGGATCTCCTTGCAGTCCAAGGGACTCTCAAGAGTCTTCTCCAACACCACAGTTCAAAAGCATCAATTCTTTGGCACTCAGTTTTCTTTGTAGTCCAACTCTCACATCCACACATGACTATGGGAAAAACCATAGCTTTGACTAGACAGACCTTTGTTGGCAAAGTAATGTCTCTGCTTTTTAATATGCTGTCTAGTTTGGTCATAACTTTCCTTCCAAGGAGTAAATGTCTTTTAATTTCATGGCTGCAGTCACCATCTGCAGTGATTTTGGAGCCTTGAGATTAAGCTGGCTGGTTAAATAAGCCCAATTACTGAGGTAAGGCAGCTCTTTCCAAAGTCAAGATTTAAGGACAAGGAGGAAGAAGCTTCCTCAAAACACATTCTCTGATCCAGCATCGTTAGCAAGTTATTTTGATCACCTTCTTTCTGACTTCTCTATCCCTCAACTGGTTTTAAATACAATGTGTGTGCATGTGTGTGTAGCCATGCCCTGTGAGGTTGGAAGAGGTATAGCGAAAGATGCAAGTAGCTTGTGTATATTAAATTCCAATGTGGGTAGAACTGTATAGATGTCATCCTGAACTAAAAAAGTAAAAAAACAAAAGTGAAGCTTAACTTTTTTCTATTTCTCTGTCATCCCCCAAATTTTATTCCATTTCCCTGAATAATCTGGGCTGTAAGATGACATCTCTCAAATGATATGTACTACATCACTGATTTTCATTTATTCAGCACCTACCTGCACCAGGCACTGAGCTGGACACCAGGGCTGTCCCTCAGAATACAAAGATGGATACAAGTAGCAAAGGATAGAGCTGTCAGGGAGGAATGGGCCACATGATAAAGGACCTTGAGGAAAATTCTAAGGAAGGTTGGCATGACCCAGAAGTTAGCTATTTGATATCTCAGCCACCTACTTATCACAGCAAGTCTGTGACACACAGGATGGCTCCAAGCTGACTGTCAGAGCCCTTGTACTCCACAGGCTTCACTTATAGCCAGTCAGTGTGAGAGACAGGCCAAGTAGAAGGGGTCTGGGTTCCACCAACTCCAATTAGGACATTTACACTTTCACCTGAATTGTATATTGACATAGTGCATAAGGGCTTCCCTGGTGGCTCAGACAGTAAAGAATCTGCTGGCAATGCAGGAAACCTGGGTTCAATCCCTGGGTCAGAAAGATCCCCTGGAGAAGGGAATGGCTACCGACTCCAGTATTCTTGCCTGGAGAATTCCATGGACAGAGGAACCTGGTGGGCTAAAGTCCATGGGGTTTCAAAGAAAATTTGACATTTCGGCTAAAACAAGATAAAAAAACCAAACTCTTATTTTTAAGGATAAAATTACCAACGTATAACATTCCTATTGAGGGTCCTTCTGCAAGTAGGTAACACTAAAGGCTCAACTTATTTTATAAATGAAAGTATGAATCTCAGTTTGCATCTCCAGGCATATAAGAAATAAAAAAAAAACTTCCATATTCTCTTTACATCAAATTAAACATGACTCTGAGTTGTCATTCTACCAGGGTGGCATGAATCCAATTTCAGTTACAAGGGGTAGACCCTTCTTTTCATAAAGCCACATCAAAATCTGGGAGGCCTCCAAAAGAGGAGGACTAATTCCCAGTCCATCATGGTCATCATGAATCTTCACTGAGCCTGAAGCAGCCCCTTGAAAGCCAGCTGTCTCCACTCCAGGTGGGACTCTGCCACCCCAGCGTCCAGAACTCTGCCTTCTACATCCACCAAGAAGCCAGCCACCCTCAGGTCTGCTCATTTTCCTAGAGAATAAAACAGGTGGAGCAGGAGCTGAACTCATCATTGGACATACAGCCCTTCTCCAGCTCTAAGATACTCTACTCTCTCTGCCTACATTTTCCATCACCTTTCTCTATAAAGGACACATGATGCTTTCGAGTCAAGGCTTCAGTGAAAGGCTATATACTATTTTGTACAATTTCATGAACTGTGAAATTAATTAAATGCTGCTACCTGATTAAAATAGAGATTGAAGAAGACACAAAGAGCCTCATTCATATGTCGACAGTTCAAGAATATAAAATGCAGGGTTTTGTTCTTAAGTCACTATGCAAAGTGTCTTTCTAATTACTGACTCTTCTTCCTGGAAAAAATTCTGATTACCTGAAGAAGAAATTCCATCACTCAGCATTGAGTCACTCTAGGCACTTGTGACCTTTTTCTTTTCTGTTTCAAACAGGGACAAAAGTCATCAGCCCAAGGTTGGTCTTCACAGAAGTTCCCAACAAAGGGCAAAGTGTAGCTTTGAGGCCCAACTTGACAGCTTGGGAAGAGGTTTCTGTCTCCTTCTGATCTGGGGCTCTGACAGGCACTCTGTGAGGCCAGGTGACTCTGACTTTCCACAGTCTTGGTGGGAACTCAGGCAGCTCATCCACTGATCTCTTTTTGATTTTCATGGGGAGGCTGGAGCTCTGAACTGTGAGAAAAAGCGAACTGGGAACAGCCCATCTATAAAAGTGTAATAACAAGAACCATTCAGAAGCCTCATTAAGAGCCAATCAAAACACCAATACAATACCAGCTCGGCAGACAGCAGGAAACCAGGAACAAGAAAGAGTCCAAGTGACAGCTCCAGGCAGGATGGGCACCTTCAGTATGCTCATCTGTCTCCTTTCTATGCAAGGGTGTGAACTGGCGGTGAATGCTGCAGTAACTGGATCCTGGCAGTAGTGGGGGGCTGAGGGGACGGCCCAACCCCCGAGACAGGTACAGCCTGGCTTTAGTCAGGGCTTGAGTGTCACGAGTTCTGTCCTCTTGGATGTGGTCCACTGTGAACACTGTTGGCCCCTTGCTCTATCCCTCACCCCACCTAATAAAGCTGGGATAAGTTACCTTATTGGCAGGCCACAGTCACTGATCTCAGATAATGCAGATAGTTCTCTCAAACATCTCAAAATTGTTGGATTAAGTCTCTTTCTTTTTCCATTCTACATGGACCAATGGGAAGGGGGTCCATAGCCAGACAAGTGTCCTCCTCTCCTTAAAGATGCTGGCCCCAAGAGAAACAGGACAGCAGAGCAGAAAATGAATCGCCAGTGGCTCCCAGCAAATCCCAGGGACTGATAGGAAGTACCAATATCATCAATAAATGGTAGCTATAATATTGTCACTTGACATATGACTCTGCTAGTCATTTTCAAAGGGAGGCTCCAAAGGCAACATGAGTATGAAGAACACGTGGGTTCCAAAGAAACATAGGAAATTCACACATATTACCATCTTCTGTGTGCTAGGATCTTTGTCTCCATTGCCTCATTTGAACCTTAAGACATCTCTGCAAAGTTAGCATTATCTGCATTTTTACAAAGGAGGAGGTGATTTACCCAGTGTCATCCTTTGGTAAATGTAGAGCTGAGAGCTGATGTCTGGTACTTCTAACTCCCAATAAGTACTATTTCTAGTACATCACTGTCCGGGAGACCATCTTGAGGGTGCTGAACCATCATTTGATATCTATATTCAGGCACTGGTGAGAAGAAATCAGTCCTATTGATTCAGTCACCCTTTATAGAAATGTTCTAATTACAGCCAAGAACCTGGAAACACACAGAAAAAGCTATTCATCATCAAACCAAAACAGGGGTTTAATATGTCTTTCCCAAAGAAGACAAGAATGTGATTATATGGCAGGCCTATTTATTCCTCAAATCCCATTTTGAGAGTTGCCTTTGAAATTGGTACAGAGTACTTTTAGAGGAAAAAAACAAAAAACAAAAGCAAACTTAATTGCTTCAGCCTTGGTCTTAATTTGAGAACAAGACACAGACAGGCAGCAAGGCCGGTTTGGGTGGTCAACCTCCCCCGTGGTGGGATATAGGCCGAGAAGCCCATCCATGACATGATAAGAGGATGGTAACTCATGATGTCATTGCTTTATTTTAACCTCCAGAACCACAGGAACACATGAGTTCAGAAAAGTAGAGACTGAATGATCATCAGAGAGAGTTCTTCTCTGGAGAACTGCATAGAACTCTCTGGCTTACAAAAAATTATAGGCAGCCAGAGAATTCCAGAGAAAAGTGTTAGCATTTTCTCTAGGAGCTCAGAGTACTCAAATTTTCATGGCACATCAAACCAGATTTCTGGCAGGAACTTGAAGAGCCTAGGGGAGGTGGTTCATTTCATTCATTCATATACTCACTCACTCATTTTTTTCTATACTTCTACAGCACTTGTTTATTGCAATGAAAAATAAAGATGAGCAATATATATTCCTCACCCCGAGTTCTGGTACATAATAGGTACAAAATAAATATTTACTGACTGAAAGAAGGCTCTTGAAAGACACATTTAAAAGAGAATATAAATATGCACATGCTATTTTACTGCTATCGAAGTGTGTTAGTCTTTCAGTGGTGTCAGACTGTGGAAGCCCATGGACTGGAGCCCACCAGGCTCCTCTGTCCATGGGATTCTCCAGGCAAGAATGCTGGAGCAGATTGTCATTCCCTTCTCTAGAGGATCTTTCCAATCCAGGGATCAAACCCAGGTCTCCTGCATTGCAGGCAAAGAGAATATAAATAAGTACATGTTATTTTATTGCTATCAAAAGATTATATTAAATGAAGGTGGCAGTATTTCAGAGAAAGCTATTGAAAGGAAAGACCATTTGATCTAGGTTTTGAAGGATGGATAGAAGCTTGACAAGCATATAAAGGGAGGAAAGAAATCCAGATGGGAGAAGATATGTACATAGACATGGAGTTGGAAAAGAGGATAGTGTGTCTGTGCACTCACCAGCATTCCTATGACACAGAATTGTGGCTGATGCAGATGGGTGAGGTATGCAGAAGATGAAGCTGGAGAAGTCACCAGGGACATACCCTGGTCAGCTAAATAGCAGGACTTATCCTTCAGGCAGTGGAGCAGAGAGGAATTCTGCCCAACTTATGTTTAAGAACATAAATGTTCTTAAAGGTTCTTATGTTATGCTTAAGAACACAGCTCCAGAGCAAACGGGGATGACTCAGCATACGCTAATAGCATTCCCAGGAACCGCGCTCAGCTTTCTCCTTATGTTGGTGGGTGGGCACGATGTCTCTGGGCAGGAAGACCACCCGCCTGGTGTCATTGCACACACATCTGACTTCCATGGGGATCTTCCTAAGTCTCATGGCATGAGGAAAGCTTATTCAGAAATCTGGAAGGCAAAATTCTCCCATGCTTTTACTTACATTTCTGTTCCCTCTCTTTTTTTTTTTCCATTTGGCCCACATTCTTTTATGATTATAGTCACAGAATTCCTTCTTGCTACTTCTTCTTTAGTTCTTCAACAGAGAAACTGTCACTTTGAACATCTCTTTCTCTCATTAGCAGATAATTCTAGCCACACTTCAAAGCCCAGTCAAATACCACCCTGCATGTTGTTCAGTGAAAATTTAGGAGGCAACTACCTGGTGCCTTCTGACCCAAGCCCCACAGCAGAGCTATGTCATTTTCATTTGATTCTCACACCGGACCTTCCTACCAGCCACTCTCTGCTGACCTACCTACCGACTCATACTTGCATTGATCTTCTCACCAAACCTCCTGGATATCACTGTCACCCCACATTCACCTTGACGTGCAGCACATTGATTCAAGCCTATTTTAAAAGTAGCAAAATCTTGAGCAGTGAGAAACAGAAAAAATAGAATAGAATAAGCTCAAGAGTAACAAATATTTATTCAGTGCTAACTCTGAGTCAGCCTCAGCTCTAAGCATTTTTATCTATTAACTCATAATGGGTTAGACAGCAATATAAAGAATCCAGCCAGAGAGGCTGAGTGGGAAGAGCAGGAAATAGGAAAGAAGAAGTTTTCTGCCAATAGAGGTGTCAGCTCTCACCACTTCCTATCACTGTCACCCAGCCTACTCAAGTCTCTGCCCAGCAACAAGCTCACACTCTCTTCCATCCACTGGGGATTTTTTTCCAGTGCTTCTATCCTCATTCGCATTCCTCTTCCCTAACAGAATCTGTAAGGAATGAGGATTCTCAACCTTCCCACTCAAGAAGGTTTACTCTAGTGGAGAGGCATCAAATACTCCTCCTAACCACTGTGTGAAACAAGCCTCACCTCCTCTTGAAGGCAAGAGGAAGCCATTGAAGGTGCCGGAAGAGGGAATAACATAATCCAGGTGGTGTTTTAGGATTTGTGGCAGAGGGTCTTGGTTTTCTCTGAGCTTCTGGCTTCACATACTGGCAGAACATCCTAAAGGAGAGTTCAAAGTGATAAGTAAGTGACTGCAGTGGGACAGGATGAGAGTACTGTTCAGAGTCACAGAGTTGGCATCAAATCTGTTCTTTAGTGAGAATTTGAAAGACTTTGATACTTTGAACCGAACCAGCCTGCTCAATCCCCTCCCCACCTGACAACATTTTATCAGTATTCAGTGAAGTTGGTCAGTTGTGTCTGCCTCTTTGCAACTCCATGGACCATAGCCCCACAGGCTCCTCCATCCATGGAATTTTCCAGGCAAGAGTACTGGAGTGGGTTGCCATTTCCTTCTCCAGGGGATCTTCCCCACTCAGGGATCGAACTCAGGTCTCCCGCGTTGCAGGCAGATGTTTTACCATCTGAGCTACCGTTTTAGCAGGATGATAGTTAATTAGACTATCAGAGGGAATCAGACACTTTCTAGCTCACTGAATACTTGACACAGGATTACAGCAACTTCCCTGTGCTGTCTCTGTCCCACCTTGAACTTTCTCCTCCTTATACTGTGCAGCCATGCTGGTGGCTTCCGGACACCCAGTTTTATGACCCAACCAAAGGCCTACTTCATCCCCAGGACCTATTGACCATCCCTTCCTTTGCTCCCACTGTGACTGCTCCTCCTCTCCTGGGCATTCCTTCCTCCTTTTTTCAGGCATTCATTCAACAAACAATTGTTTGTACCCACTACGTTTCTGAGCACTCTGCTTAAGAATCAAGATACAGGCGTGAAAGTGGTCTCCAGAGTGTCTGCCCTCTTGAAGCTCAAGAAGAAAAGAAAAGTGAACAGACAGACAGACATGTGGGAGGGGCTGTGATGGGGAAGAAATAGGTGGCATGGAGACAGGAAACCATTCTAGCATGTCATCAATTCCCAGGAAAAAAATGACCACTGAAATCACAAAGTCTGGATGAAAACTCAGCAGATTTCATAAGTGTGGGTGTGTATTTCATAGGCATTGACTCAAAGAAGGATGATGCTCTAATTATAATTTAATGAAATTTAATTAAAATCATGGCAAATTTAACAACTTCTTTACATAAACTTGGCCAATTCAAGATTAAAATTTGGTCAGCTCAAGGCTGTCTCCTCTCTTTTTTTTCCTCTTCCTCCATAATTTGAGTTGTAAAAAAAATGGAGAGGTGGTGGAGAATTTTCTAGCACTGCTGTGGAACTATATCTGGGCAACAATCATACCTCAATACCTCCCTTGCCTCTCCCATCACCCATCTGCCATCATATTGCTCGACCTACTCCTATCATACTTAAGTCCCTCCTCCTGAGTCTTCTCTTTACTCTGTCTCTTAAGAGTCCCAGACTCTGCATTTCTGGATTCTCTACCTTCATAGAAAACAATCAAAAACCTCTCTCCCTAACAGAGACTCCTTTTACTTTTTTTTTCATTTTTTTCAGTCATCTATTTTTTAATTTTTTTAATTAATTTATTTATTTTAGTTGGAGGCTAATTACTTTACAATATTGTAGTGGTTTTTGCCATATATTGACATGAATCAGCCATGGGTTTACATGTGTTCCCCATCCTGAACCCCCCTCCCACATCCCTCCCCATCCCATCTCTGGGTCATCCCAGTGCACCAGCCCTGAGCACTTGTCTCATGCATCGAACCTGGACTGGTGTTCTATTTTCACATATGATAATATACATGTTTCAACGCTATTCTCTCAGATCGTCCCACCCTCACCTTCTCTCACAGAGTCCATAAGACTGTTCTATATTATAAGCAGAATAATTTATCTTCCTTTTGTCTTAAGTCTCCCCTCCGTTTTAGGTCCAAGGTTTTATATTTGAATAACCAGTAGCTTTATCAAAATGCTTTTATAACAAAACAGCAATATTACTGCAAAGATGAACTGTTAAATAAATAGGTGTGTGCTGTGCTTAGCCACACAGCTGCGTCCAACTCTGCGACCCCACGGGCTGTAACCCGCAAGGCTCCTCTGTTCATGAGGATTCTCCAGGCAAGAATACTGGAGTGGGTTGTCATGCCCTGCTCCAGGGGATCTTCCCAATGCAGGGATTGAACCCCAGTCTCCCGCATTGCAGGTGGATTCTTTACTATCTGAGCTACCAGGAAGCCCCATAAATATAGATCTTTTAAATAAGGAATTTTTATTTTCTTTTGTCCTGTCTCAGGTAGAAAAGCTAAATCTAAAGTCTATTCTCTTCCCCTGAATCATGCAGCCCTCTAAGCACAAAGTCCACTTTTCTATAGAATCATTTTAGCTTGAACTGTTAGTTCACCCATGTTCCAAGGTGATTTAAAAAAAAAAAAACTGCATGATTATGGTAGTAAATTTGCCTACGGATCTTTAACAACAGTTATGAAAGTCCTTCATCCCACACAGACTATTTTGCATCTTTCCAGCGGTACATGTTCTACCAGCTGTACAATTATGATATCAAATTCAAAATAAAAATATCAAGGATGTGGGGGATGTATGTCCCTCTGGGTTGCCCATGCCTCTGTCCCTCCTTTAGCACAGAAAATGAAAAGTTATCTCTCTCCTGACTATTTTAACAGAACATGTTTTCAGGGGCCGTTTTCCTTTAAAAGTTAAAAGATCAGTCACAACACAAAGAGAGGAGAACTCAAAACATGTTTATGGTTAGTCCAATGGTTGATTTAAAAACAGAAGGGACTGTTCTTTTCCATCTATATCCTCTTACCACACTCAGGCTTCCTAATATATCCACTGACTGAATTTCAAGAGAAGTGGTTTACCTCTAATCCCACCAGCCCAATACATATTCAAGATGAACAAGTTATGCTGGGCATGGGGTAAAAGTGAGGTGGAAGGCTGCTTGTAAGACAGCTCTGTGGTGGAAAGGATTCTAAGGTCAAGGTCGAAGTAAGAGAGATGTTGCACAAGGCAGTCTAAGGCAGCTTGGCCAGGTTACCAAGGTTTTCACCTAGAAAGCAAAAGCTCTTTGCATTAAGACAGGAGGAAACAGTAGGGTATGGAGTGAATTCAAAGATGTGTGAAAGGTGTGAACTGCTAATGAGGATGGTGTCAGCATCAAGGCACCTTGCTGAGCTCAGAGCACTGGTCCAACGCTGGTACATCTATCATTTTGCTTGGGTGCCACCCTCCAGGAGCAGGCTGATGCCTGGCCTCTCCTGAAGGCATGTGGAAAGGCCAGTCCACTGAAGAAATAGGGAAAACACTGTCCTATATATTGTGAGCATGAAGTCAGTTGAAAGTTCTTGGGCCATGTGGTCCCCATGGCTCCTCATCCCTTTTTTCTAGGCCTGTGCTGAGCTATCAATTTTTTTAGAGAAATAATCCAGATAAACACAGGCTCCCTGTTATTGGTGTAAGTTCAGAGCTCCTTTAAAGAATGAAGAACCCATTATTTCTTTGTTCAGCCACACATTATTTCTTTGTTCAGCAGTTGTGCTCACATTTCAGAATAGCTAACTATGAGGTGTGCAGGCAGCCAAACTAGTCTTTGATGTATGCCCTCTACACAGTAAAAGTTTACACTCTACCAGCCCAGAGGTAACCCTGCTACTCTAGACCAGAAGCAGAACATCCTTGATACTGTTTCCGAAGCCATGGGCCCCAAAACACTCAGTTGTACCTAAATCCATTTGCCCTTTTCCACTTAGGGAGAGGAAATAGTGAGAGAGAAAATTTTCTTTTCCAAAGAAATGAACTTTTGCATTACAATGATAATTACAAACCCATTTTATATGTGATTCTTCCAAGGTCACACAACTGGCATTGTGGATTTAGAACTTCAACCCAGATCTAAACCAAATACTTACCGGGCATTATGTCCAAAAACGTCCTGCCAAAAGGAAAAAGGAGAGGATGGGGAACACCATTTACTCACCAGGGATCGGGGATATCAGGATTTCAGATTTTTCAAAGATGCTGTGAAAGCCTTCCGTAAAGTACTTGATTCTTGCAAAGTAAAGCCAGGATAATGGGAAACACTACATCTGCTTTGTAAGGACCCCTTATTGGGCTCTTTCAAAGTGCACCTTTTTCAAATCAAAAGGAATGTTACCAGTATTTGTACTTTGCTGAGTCTGAATGGCCCCGGTGTGGCAGCAGCCCAGAGCATGCTGGGAAGAGGCAGAGCTCCAGGGTGAGGGCAGTGACCCAGGCCTGCCTCTCCCCTGACCAGGACCTACTGCTGCTGTTGAGGCTAAAGATGAGTCAGTCTCCCTCCAAACCAAACAGTAATTAAGAGAGGATGCATTTTTAGACTGCTGTGGTCTTACTCTGCTGGCAGCTTCTGAAAGCTGTCAGAGCTCTGCCAAGGGAAAAGGGAAGGGACTACCATTTATTGGCTGAGCAGCTATGACAGCCTGGGCACTACGCTAAGTGAACTACATACTTGGTGCCATTCCATCTCAACAGCATCCCTATAAGACAGGATTTTTCTAGCCTCATTTTTTTTTTTTTTTAGGATGATGATAATAAGGTTCAGAAAGAACTGACTTGCTCTAGACCACCCAACTGGGAACACACAGTTTCTAGAATTTAACCCTAGATCAGCCTGACTCCAAAGTCTATTTCAATTTTTACCTCATCAATTCTTGGCAGCCAAACTTTAAGGTTCATGGAATTTGCCCTGTGCTCCAAGTTCTCGTCCCTCAAGAAAATATATGGAAACAGTGGAGATCTGTGCATTCCATATTAACAAGGCGCAACTCACACTTGTCCTTTAAATTCAATATATGTGTCTTCTCACTGAGGATTGTGCTCCGCCCTCTGCCTGTAGGCCGTGGACAGTGATCTCTGGGCTCTCTTACTGATCCACCACAAGGTAAGTACAGAAACTGAGAGTAAGTAAACATTTACCGTTATTTGACAGACCAAGTTTTTTTTTGCAGTGAATCAAATAACAAGATAGTATATATTATGTATGTCTTTTATTACATTTTTATTTTATGAATGTCTTTTCTTCTAGTATTTCATTTTTAATGTGGTGTATAAAAAACATCATATGTAATGGATTGAAAAATTAAAGAAGTAGGGCTTCTCAGGTGGCTCAGGTGGTAAAGAATCCGCCTGCCAATGCAGGAGACACAGGTTCGATCCCTGGTCCAGGAAGATCCCTCAGGTGGCGGAGCAACTAGGCCCATATGCTACAGCTATTGAGCCTGTGCTCTAGAGCCTGGGAGCCACAACTACTGAGCCCAAGGGCTGCAACCACTGAAGCCTACGTGCCCTGGAGCCTGTGCTCCACAACAAGAGAAGCTACCACAATGAGACCTACACACTGAGCTACAAAGTAGGCCCTGTTTGCACAACTACAGAAAAGTTTGCACAGCAGCAAAGACCCAGCACAGCCAAAAATAAATAAAATTATTCTTAAAAATTAAAGCAATAAAACTTCCTCACTTCAAGTCTGAAAATACTGTCTCAAAGTCTGAGAGATCTTTGAGAACAAAGACATCTTTCAGTGTCATTAAGCGAACGCTGTGATGTAGGTCTATATACCTAGGGAATCTCCCACTTAATGGGTGACTTCTTACTGAAAACCATTTCTGACCTATATACCACTAGCCACCTCAAGAATTTCTGATCTAAGAGGTGGCAAACTAGCAAGGCAATTAAAAACACAGAGTCAGAGGAAACTGGGTTTAAATCTTGTGTCTACAGATTAGCATCTGTAACTTACAAATTAGCTGTGTGAATTTGAATGTTACTTTTGCTGTAACTTAGTCTCCTCCTCCATAAAAAAAAAAGACATGCATTTAGGAAATGCAAATTAAAATTAAAACTAAAATAAGATACCAATTCACACTCATTAGATCAAAAATGAAAAAATAATAAATGTTCCTTAGGGTATGGAGGGGCTTTCCTGGTGGCTCAGACGGTAAAGCGTCTGCCTGCAATGCAGGAGACCCGGGTTTTACCCCTGGGTCGGGAAGATCCCCTGGAGAAGGAAATGGCAACCCACTCCAATATTCTTGCCTGGAGAATCCCATGGACAGAGGAGCCTGGCAGGCTACAGGCCATGGAGTTGCAAAGAGTCGGACACAACTGAGTGACTTCACTTTCTTTCTTTTCACTTTTAGGGTATGGAGAAATTGGAATTCTTGTCCATTGCTGAGGGAAATAGAAAACTATTTGGTAGTCCCATAAAGAAGTTAAAGACAGAAGCACCATATGATCCACTGATTCCACTCCTAGATGCACCAAAGAACTGAAGAAAGGGGCTCATGTAGCTACTTGCACACTCTTTTCACAGCAGCATTTTTCACGACACCCAAAAGGTAGAAAAAAAACCTTAATGCCCATTGATTCATGAATGGATAAGCTGTGATATAAACATAAAATGGAATATTACTCACCCTGGTTAAAAGATAAAACAAGGAATATTAAAATTTTTAAGAGTACATTTGAGCAAAAGTCGATCCATAATGAGGAACACCAAACCTGAGGTGTTAGGAGTCCTCCACCAGCAGTAGCAAGGGAAAGACTTATGAGACAGCGTGAAGCAAAGCAATGATTTGATTGGCTATAGCTTAAGCATTTTACCTCCTTTGGGAAAGCCTGTTTATGATCAGTTGTATTTAGGTTTCAATTTCTTAAACTTGAGACATTTACAAGCTTGGGTTTTGATTTGGTTACAAAGGCCACCAAGGTATTAGAGGCAATCCAGTCTAATGGCCACTTTGTTTAATCAATTAGCACTCTTAAAAAGGAAGGACATTCTGACACATGCAACATGGATGAAAAGTCTGACACAAAGGACAAACATTGTATGATTCCACTTAAATGAGGTACCTGGAATAGACAAATTCATAGAGATAAAAAGTATTGATAGAGGTTATCAGAAGCTGAGGGAGGGGCAGATGAATTGCTACTGTTTCAGCATGGGATGATGAAAAAGTTCTAGAAATAGATATTAGTGATGGGTGAACAACACTGGGAATGTACTTAATGCCACTAAATTGCACACTTAAAAATAGTTAAAATGGTACATTTTGTGTTATGTGTGTTTTGCTTCAATTAAAAAAGAGAAACAGATGTTACTTTCCCACCTATTCCTAACTGTTGTGAGCATAAGAGTTGTACTGATCAGAGACTAGAATGAGCACTTCATGCAATTTTCTGTGCTTTTCCAATGTTCATGACTGGGAAATAAAGAATATGTTAAAAAAATTACCTTTATTTGAAAAGTAGGGTTTAAAATCTAGAATTTTCTCCTATCCAAACTGAGAGTACTTCATCTTTATCAAAGGATCAGGCTTAAGAGTGATTATTTTTATTTAGAGGTGTCACCACAATCAACTAAACTCAGTGACATTTTGTGTGTGGTCATCTGACTATTTTTCAGATGTTTAGATGATTGGTGAGACCCCCATGGCACCTGTTTAGAAGATGTTTGTTGTTAATTTCTAAGGTAAATTTAAGGCACATGCATTACTATCTTTCTTCAGTCATCCGCCTTTGAAGTAGGCCTTTCATCAGCTTGCAACTGAACTGAACTTCAAGGTCTCCCCTGATGCCTCCGTGGTCTCCCTACATCACTTACTGCAGTTAGTGGCAACAATGCAGGCAGCAAGTAGATGTACTTGTTCAGCAAATTCTAACAAAACAGTTACTGGAACAAAGAATGTAGGAGCACTCAGTGTGGTATCTGCTGATGAAGAGCTCAGCGTCAACAGGGAGAGACAGAGGAGCAAACAAATAGATGGAAAGCATCAGGCTTAATCACAAAGCTAGTCAAGGTTAGTGGGAGCACGGTCTCCAACTGCACAACTCAGGAGCTCTCCCTGTGGCCAGTGGAACTGCTCGGGGGCTCTGTTTGATCTCTCTTCCACTCCCATCTATCCCTCTGCATCACATCACCTGTATAATTTCTTTTGTTGTTAAGAACTCACGCCATCTTGTCTATTTACTTGTGACTTACATGGTAATGAAAGCTCTGGGAGCAGGGACACCTTGTATCTCTCTGGGACACCACTGTACGTTCAGCATCTAGAACAGTGCTCAGCTCTGGTCAGTGACACCTGCAGAACTTCTACCCAGGAACTGACAGAGATAGCAACCCATGTGGAATAGGAATAGAATTAAAGCTCTATTTTCAAACAAGCCCTATGTTGCAAGTATGTCTGGCATGGCTTTGATGGGGAGGTGCTAGAGATTAGGAAAGCAGCTCAAGATACCTCCCTCCGCTGCCCCCTTGGGATGCCATGGTCCCATAGCATTTTAGAACTCCAGAGAGGCCCATATTCATTTATTTTATACTTCTAATAAAATTTAAGAGGGAGCAATGACAGAAAGAGATTACAAAATTTACTCTGCTTTTAAAATGTTTGCGTGTAATAAATGAACATTCTATAAACAGAATGCTGTTATTCTGTCAGTCACAGAATAACTCAAGTATTTTTTAAAAACTGAATTATAGTGTACCTTGGACAACATGTTCCAGTTATGGGACACAAATTTAAAATTGTATAAGTGACTTCTCTTAATCCTGTAAGTATTCTCATTTGAAGAAAATGCCTCATGCTTCAATTTACTGACATGAAGTCCATGCCAAATAGTTCTCAGGCTCCACCCCTATTTTATTATGCCCTGAGGCTTTCCTGGAGCATAGTAACTGCTTACCAAGTGGTTCTTAAATAAATGCTAAATGAATACACATATGAAGGAACCAGTGAATGAAGACAAGAAAGGAGGGTACCTGAGTTAAGTCTACAAAGATGAACAGCATCCCCAGAAACTTGCTGGTAGGAAGAGAAATGCCTTCCAGGCCGAGGGGACAGGTATGCAAAGGCATGGCACCGACAAACAGAACCATGTGTTCTGGGTACTGCAAACAAGATATATATAGTGCATGCATGCTCAGTCGTGTCTGACTCTTTGTGGCCTCAAGGACTACAGTCTGCCAGGTTCCTCTGTCCACGGGACTTTCCAGGCAAGAATACTGGAGTGGGTTGCTATTTCCTCCTTCCACACTCAGGGATCGCACTCCTGTGTTCTGTGTCTCCTGCATTGCAGGCGGATTCTTTACCACTTGAGCCATCGGGGAGTGGTTTAGCAAACAAGATATATCATGCTACAAATTCTGCAGGGGGCATAGTGCAGTCTCCAATGTGAGAGCTGGCAAGGGTCCATATCTACTGGGCTTTGGGAAGAGCTGGGAGCTGACAGGGAGACAGTGAAGGCCTTTAAGCAAGACAGAAAATACAGCTGAACTTGACTTTTAGAAAGATCATTTTGATCCCAGTAGAGTCAGGGCCAGCAAACTATGACTTGTGGGACAAATCTGGCCCTCCACCTGTCTTTGTAAGTAAGTGATGCTTGTTTGGAACACACCCACACTCATTCTTTTGTGTATTACCTGTATTGCTTTCACACAGCAATGACAGTGTTGAGTAGTTGTGCTGAAGACCTTTGGGCCCACAAAGCCAAAAGTGTCCACCATCTGGCCCTTTATATACCAAAAAAAAAAAAAAAAAAATGCTGATTCCTGGTCTATAGGAGGAGAGAGGAGAAAATGAGTTCAGAGGCAGGGAGACCAGTGAGGAGTCTGCCAAGATCCAGTAGAGTGAGGATGGAGAGGACAGGCAGATACAGGAGATGTTAAAGGAGTAGAACTGTCAGGACTCAGTGTTCCATGGGGGACAGAGGAAGGATGCTCAGAATGACGTCCTGTTTCTCTCTTGGGTGACCAAGTAGAGGCTGCATTATTCACAGAGAAAGGAAAATTGGTTTGAAGACAAGGATGCTGACTTTGATTTTCAACATGTTGAGTTTGAGGATCCTCTAGGGCATCTAGGGCTTCCCAGGTGGCACTAATGGTCAAGAACCTGCATATCAATGCAGGAGACATAAGAGACATGGATTCAATCCTTGGGTCAGGAAGATCCCCTGGAGGAGGGCATAGCCACCCACTCCAGTATTCTTGTCTGGAGAACTCCATGGACAGAGGAGCCTGGTGGGCTACAGTCCATAAGGTCACAAAGAATTGGACACAACTGAAGCAACTTACGGAGAAGGCAAAGGCACCCCATTCCAGTACTCTTGCCTGGAAAATCCCATGGACAGAGGAGCCTGGTAGGCTGCAATCCTTGGGGTCGCTAAGAGTCGGACACGACTGAGCGGCTTCCCTTTCACTTTTCACTTTCATGCATTCGAGAAGGAAGTGGCCACCCACTCCAGTGTTCTTGCCTGGAGAATCCCAGGGATGGCAGAGCCTAGTGGGCTGCCATCTGTGGGGTCACACAGAGTCGGACAGGACTGAAGCGACTTAGCAGCAGCAGCAGCAGAAGCGACTTAGCACTCGTGCATGCACTGGGACATCTAGGTGGAGATGTCACCCAAGCAATAGGATAGCCAAGCCTGGGACACAGACCTGGGAATCCTCAGCATGTGGTAGGAGGTAGTTAAGCAGTAGAGGAGAGCCTATGCAGAGAAGAGCTGCGGACTGAGGGAGCTCTGGGAAGCCCACAGAGGTCAGTTGGGAGCAGACAAGGCATGAGGAGCCAGGGGCCCGGGGGAAGGGTACCTCTTACCCAGAGGCCTGGCTCCCTGCTTCCTTCCCCTTCTCCCACCAAGAGAGAGTAGGGCTACAGGCTGGAGGGATTCCTCCTCTGCCTCCCAACTCTAGGGACACCATCATTTCACCTTAGAATGGCCCCATCCTGAGAGGCCTGTGGGAATCTAATCATTTTTTCTATAGACTAGCCCAGCATTGTTCTCATGCCACCTGAAAGTGGTAGCAAATGTCAGGGTGAAAAACAAACTGCTCCTTGAGATGCCCAGAAGCCTGCAGTGAGGGACCAGTTTACTGTGTTTGCCTTTAGGCAAAGGCTCATTGGTGGACATTTGTTCTATTAAGTTCAGTTAAGTAACTGTCTCTACAGTTTCTCCCAGAGGCATTTGACTCAGGTCCCTGTCCCCAAGATCATGACCTTGCTCTGGGTTTAGAGGAATATATATGACATACACAAACATACACACACACATGCATATGACAGAGCTTCTCTGGTGGTTCAGTTGGTAAAGAATCTGCCTGCAATGGAGAAGATCTGGGTTTGATCCCTGGGTTGGGAAGATCTCCTGGAGAAGGAAATGGCAAACTACGCCAGTATTCTTGCCTGGGAAATTCCAGAGGAGCCTGGCAGGCTCCAGTCCATGGGGTCACAAGAGTCGGACATGACTTAGTGACTAAATCACCATCACTGCCATACATATGATGTATGCCATACAAATGATAATAAATGATACACATACGCATGCACTTTTTTTTTGGTCCAACTGAAAAACTGAGGCCTCCAAAGAAAAGGAGTTTGCAAAACAGTCAACAAATTTATAGAAGAGCCAAAAATATCCCATGTTTTCTTTTTTTTTCAGTGTGTTTTAATATATTTATTTTTAATTGAAGGATAATTGCTTTGCAGTATTGTGTTGCTTTCTACCAAACATCAACATGAATCAGCTATAGGTATATCTACGTCCCCTCCCTCTTGAACCTCCATCTCACATCCCTCCCCATCCCACCCCTCTAGGTTATTACAGAGCCCAGGTCTGAGTTCCCTTCCCATGTCTTCTGATAGTAACCTGGTATTTCCTCTCACCTGGCTCCTCCTCAGTGTTCCACAGCTTTTACTGCCTCAGTGTGGATCTGAAGGCTGTTCCTCTTGCCTTCCCCCATCTTCCACTGGAGCCCTCCTTCCAGGATGGTGTCACGTAGACACACACAGGCATAGTATTAAAGTTTCAAGGGATGGAAAGCTCATTCTCCACACCTCTGAGCTTCCTTGAGCACTCGGCCTCTTGCCCTGCCCTGACTCCTCCCTCAAGAGGCACAGTCCTGGCTGGGCAGACAGCTCTTGCTCCATGGCTCCCTGTGGTTATTTTCATACAAAATCCTGATCCTAAGGATTTGCTAGACTTCTCCCCTCTATCCCAAACCAAAACAATGCCGCGATTATGGTTCAGAGGGTCTGCTCTGCAGACTCCAGCTTTATTATAGTTTAACTCTTCCAGAGCCAGGTGCCTTTGACTCTCATCTTAAACCATGCATCCAAACAAAGGTTTATCATATTGAAACACATCTTTTGATACCCATCATGGTGACTCTTGCATCTTCTCTTCAATCTGCTCCAAATATAGGCACAAATGAAGGAAGTTATCAACTTTTTAGAACAAAGAAGCAGGAAATTTTCTCAGCCAAAACCCCAGTGTGTCTCTGGAAAGGGTAGGGAAGGGAGAGGTTGACTCTGATGTTTTGTCTTTCTGGTAATTCATATGATATCCACATGGTTTACTCCCTTTGAGAAAGAGTTAGTCCAAAGCTGAGAAGATGGCATTTGGCTTGGGAATGAGTCCGGCTACAACCTGGCCTTGGGCTGCCTATCCAGCTTCATTCACCAAGGCTGGCCTCTGGGTAGCCAAGTTCTTTTTAACCTCTAACATGATCCAAAGCTTTCAGCCACTAAGCCTTTGCACATATGGGTCTTCCCACACCTCAACTTTCAGCCTTAGTTGGAGACCCTGTGTGACAGGTCTTGAGCCAGGTCTGAAGGAGACATGAAAAAGAACAAGCTACTTCAAGACATAAACCCTCTGATCCTATATTAGTTTTCCAGGGCTACTGGAACAAGGTACAACAAACTGGGTGACTTAAAACAGCAGAAATGTATTCTCTCACAGTTCTGGAGCCCAAAAGCTTGAAATCAAGGAGTCAAAGGGCTTTGCTTTCTCTAAGGAGCAGACTCCTTCCTTGCCTCTCACTATGGTCTGGTGGGGCCCACAATCCTTGATGTTCCCTGGCTTGCAGCTACATTACTGCAGTCTCTGCCTCAGTTTTCACATGGTCTTTCCTGTGTATCTGTGTGTCTCTGAGCCTTCACATGGCATTTTCCTCTTCTCATAAGGACTCCAAACATATTGGATTAAAGGCCCACCTTAATGACCTCATTTTAGCTTGGTTATAACTGTTAACGGGCTTTCCAGATGACACTACTAGTAAAGAACCCTCCTGCCAATGCAGGAGACATAAGACGCAGGTTCTATCCCTGGGTCGAGAAGATCCCCTGGAAGAGGGCATGGCAACACACTCCAGTATTCTTGCCTGGAGAATCCCATGGACAGAAGAGCCTGGTGGACTATAGTCCATAGGGTCTCAAAGAGTTGGACATGACTGAAGCAACTTAAATGCACAACTCTTAAGACTCTATTACCAAGAAAGGTCACATTCACAGTACCTGGGATTAAGACTTCAGCACAGTTTTCTGGTAGACCCAATTCAGTCTATCACAGGTCTTCTTCATTTTGCAAGTCTCAGTCTAATATCCTTGGGGAACATACCTGGGTGCCTCATCCAGATGGAGCCCTCCCACCCTCCTCCTTATCAGGATTTGGTCTCTCCATCTTTTGGTGTTTGTCTTATACTGCCTCATAAGATGTGATATTTTGGAGAAAATTACCAAGAGGAACGGGCTGTGCAGGGAGAAGTAAATATTCTTTTGGTCCCTAGGTACTACTTTATGCCTTGCTCAGCTTCTCACAGACTATAGAGTGTCCGCGTGCCTTCTTTGGCCAGACATGAAACTCTTCACAGTGATGGCCCAAGGAAACTCTTCAGAGAATCCAGGATTGAACAGAGGCACTGGCACAAACTCACCATAGCTGGCCGGGAAAGTCCTGGCTAACAGACGCCCCATGGGTCCCTCTGCGGTGTGTGCCTCAGCCTGCCTGCCAGCCAAGGAGTGTCCTTCCACTGAGCTTTCTGGATGCTGCTGAATCCAGAAAGCGGGCTCTTCAAGAGCAGCGTGTGGCTTGGCTGAGTCAGGGCCACTTCCTCTCCCCACCCTGGTGTTCACAGCTCCCTGAGGCAGCCCTCCTGCCTGGTGCAGGCGGTTCTCCACCTACATTCCTAAGCCCTTCCACTTGGCCACGATGACTACCTGCAGCCCTGCCTCCAGCACTAGGGGGAGACTGCCGCCCCTTAAGGCCAGCAGCTGGTGACCAGGACTGAATTCTAGATACCCACAAACCTCCAAGTTGCAGCCACCATTTAGCCCAGGCTACAGGGCAGGAGGATGTTGTAAAGCAGAAGTCATCAGAACGAGATCCCCCAGCACTCCGAATCCTAGCTCTGCCCTTTAGGCAAAGCTCTGATCTCAGACAAAGTCATGCGATTAAGCCTCTGTGACTGATCTCGTGTTGAAATGGGTTTAATGACAGTTTCCTTTCAGCATTTCCGGAAGCCGGTTTAGTGGTTATGAACATGGGTTCTGGAGTCAACAGCCTAAATTCAAAGGCAGACCAACAACTGGAGCAAATCACCTACTCCATCAAACTTCAGTCTCTTCAGCTGGAGGGGAACTAGTAAGGACAATTGTATAGTTCCCTAAGGCTGCCTAACAGATTATCACAAACAAGGAGGCTTCAAATTTATTTGCTTACAGTTCTAGAGGCCAGAAGTTTATCCCTCCAGAGGTTCTAGGGAAGAACTCATTCCCTGTCCCTTTTCAGCTCTGGAGCTACACTCCTCGAATGGTGGTCATTCTGTCCATCTTTGAAGCCAGCAGCATCTCCCTCTGCTTCAATCATCACATCACATCAGCCTTTTGTGTCGAATCTCCCTGTGTGCCTGCTCTTCCACAGACACTTCTGATTGCGCTTGGGGCCCATGGGGATAATCCAGGAAAATCTCCCCACCTCACAATCCTTAATCACATCGGCAAAGCCTCTTTTAACACATGTCAGGTAACACCACAGACTCCAGGGATTAGGACCTAGATATCCTTGGGAGCCATTATTCAGTATACTGCAACAATATAAAAATCCATATCAACCCATGCAGCATGGCATGGATCCCTCAGAACAGCCCCCTGAGGGGCAGAGGCATCCAGAAGGGTGGGGGCCACTCAGGGAGATCAGGTCAGGAGCTATCTGCTAACTGGATTGGAATTACTTCAGTGTTTTAGCACACATAAACCAGCTCAATATGAGGCCTGCTATTGGTAAATACCTCAGAGAGTGGTCATCATGATTACATTTCATAATCCATAATCCAGGCATGTCAAGTACTCAGCACAATGCCTGGCATATAGTTAAGTGTTTAGTGAATGTTAGCTATTGCTATTGTTATTAGTAGCAACATGGTACCTTCCAGGGGCTTCAGCTCTATCCTGAGTGGATTAATTCCACTGCCTTTCTGCTGTCCCTCAACTTCCTCTACTCTGCTCCTTGGACTTGCTGTGACTCTCAGGTCCCTCAGAATTAGATCTTTATCCTCTACAGTTGGTACTCTAATCAGAAAGTTGGGTGAATACACCCATTCATCAAGCCTTCAGTTGGCACAAAGAATAAACTATGCTTCCCATTTCCTCATCTACATATTATGTGCTACGGCCAAGAATGCACTGGATGTTTCCGACTGTCTGGGAGGTGGCCAGACATCCTAAGCCTCTAGTTATGCACTGGAGCCAGGTTCTGACAGTTGGGAGGACTTTCCTTTGTGAAGATCCATTACTCGGAGCTGATTGGCCAAGCCTGGAAGAGGGCCTCAGACCACACTCATCCCCGTGAGCTGAGTGCTCATAGGCTCTAAGGCAATTGACTTCTCATGAAGCCCAGTAGATGCAGGCCTATGGGAATCCTCTCTGCAAAGAAGAAGATTCCAGGCACCACTTGGTGCAAATGGCTAGTGAACCTTTAAGGTTAGGTCTCTAATTATCCCATCATTTTTTTTTTTTTTCATCTAATACTTAAGAGTACCAATTCTGGGTCAGAACCCTTGCCATGCTTGGAAATCCAAACCCAGTGATAATAGCTACTGCACATTAAGTGTTGCTATGTGGCAGAGAGGGTGCTAGGAGCTTACCTCTATCCACTTATTGTAAAAAGATATAGGAACTGAGGCTTACACAGGTTAAGTAACTTGTAAATACTGTTGCTGGGGTCCCCAGGTGGCACAGTGATAAAGAATCTGCCTGCCAATGCAGGAGACATGGGTTTAATCTCTGAGTTGGGAAGATTCATTGGAGAAAGAATGGCAACCCACTGCAGTATTCTTGCCTGGAAAATTCCAAGGACAGAGGAGCCTGACAGGCTACAGCCCATGGAGTTACAGAGTTGGACATGACTGAGCACAGCATAGCAGCAGATAGTGTTGCCAGGTCTTCAACTCAGGATGTCAATATCTCCTTTTCCCCTACAGTACCAAATTGCCTGTGAATGCAAACCAATCTTTGAACTTCCTTAGGAGTTTCTATCTAGTGGGACTATGTTCCATAATTAAATAACTGTCCCCATTACCATCTTAGTAAGGTGGTAGGAACATGGAAAATAGAGGACCTCTCTCTTATGCCACAGAACTAGAGCCCGGAGCATCCTCAGAGACTACCTGATTTAACTTCCCACTGTCCATAGAGGGAAACTGAGTCACTGTGAGGGATGAATATTCTACCAGGGCTTCACAGAGAGCATAGAGAAGAACTCGGAAAAGAGCAGCTTTCTGAGGCCCACCCACACAACCTCTCACCCCTGCTCCTTTTCACTGCCTGGGCCGCTGGAAAGGGAAGAGTTGGGATTATATGTAGTTGCCAGATTTGGCTAAAACCAAAACAGGGTGCCCAGATCCTAAACGATAAATTTTTGTATACGTACATCTCTAGCAAAATCTGGCAACTTGGGTTGGAATGGATCCAACTAGGCAGTCAGGGCTTTAGGAAGAGACAGGACGAAGGAGAGTGGCATCTACCCCTTGGTGATTTCCAGTTGATTACGTGAAATTCAGAGAACTGACCAAAGGAGCCAGAGTGGGAGACAAGGGAGAGGTCTGGGTGATGTACGATTGAATCCACAGCTTCCAGCCAGGCAGAAGGCCCGTACTCACACAAAAACCCTCCAGGAAGGGAGGGGAGAAGGGACTCGGGGTAACAACAGGAGCATTAAGGAGGCAGCACAGAGGAAGGAGGGGGGGGCTCAGCCTGGATGACGGAGCCACTGCTCAGAAAAAGCAGAGCTCTTCCAAGGTGTGGTGGTCACCAGAAAGACGGGGTAGCGGTGGTAGGAGCATCCTAGGCAGAAGGAACAATTAAAAAGTCCCCTCCTGAATTTGTTATTCCCCTTGCTAACTTTCTCAGTATTTGGTAGCTTGCTACAACAGGAAAAAAAAAAAAAAGCAGGATTTGGCTTAAAAATCTCCAGGCACATCGGCACCACCTCCCAGCTATGTGACCTGGACACATTTACAGAGTATTTCTGAGTTCCCCCCCCCAACCCCGGGTCAAATGGGATTCATGGAGCAGTTGTTCAAATCAGATAGGAAAACGAGGGTAGAACTTGATAAAGTGCTCGTATAAACGCCAGCTCTTCTTTAGTAAATGCTTAGTGTCTATTGAATGAATGTTGTTTTCATGCCTCCTCTCCCCATCAAAACCACATCTGGATCTTAAAGCAAATCACATTCGTGAATCAAGCCCTCTGGTGCTTTATCACTCCTTGTTCTTCCAGTGTATGAGGAGACTAAGGGGCCAGACAGATCCCCTGGGTCTCTGGTTTCCAATCGTCAGTTTGGGGAGTGGTTTTGGCTCTCAGCACCACACTGGGCACTATTAAATAGTTTCCTGTAGCAGTAAGTTGTAGGAAATGGTCCCTCAGTGAATAAAAGTTTTGAGGATGAGGTCAAGCAAGGATTATTGGTGTTAAAAAGTAATTAAGTGAAGAGACAGGGGTGGGAGTTGAGACGATGGGGAGCCAAAGAAGAGAAGGGAGGAGAAAAGACAGGGAAGGAGGAGGAAAGGCAGGAGAAGAGTTAGGCTGTGCTAGCGTCTGGTTACTCTCTGCCCGCAAGCTGGCACCTCTGGGGTCTAAGGCAAATGGTTTAAGCTCCCTGAATCATTTTCCTGATCTGTAAAAAGAATAGAACTGATTTACAGTTGGGTTAAGCTGGTAATTACTGGAAAACGCCAGCAATTATATTAATATTTATGTCATGCCGTATGGTACACATAGTACGTTCTGATCCGTCATCCTACTTGAATAGCAAATGATTCAAGTGGGCAAGATAGTGATTGCTCTCCATGCTTCAAACTGAGACTCAAGGAGATCAGTGATTTTCCCATATTAAAGTCTGGCAAATGGCAAAGCTAACTTCCGTTAGACCAGCCCCTGCTCTCTGTGACGCTGGTATCCACAGACCACCTTCCGTAGGCTAGACCTTGTGATATGTGGTGAATGAGGTCAGCCAAACCAGGTTTCAGTGCGGGGTTTCAGTCCTTTCCTTCTAAAGGAGCAGTCTGGATGATGTGATGGAGGCAGAAACCAGTGTGTAGTGTTCTAGAGAGTGACTCAGCAATACATTCATAGTGTTAAAAGATAAACTGAATCATATTAAAAATTTTTAGAGTTTATTTGAGCAAAAACTGATTTGAATCAGGTAGCCAGAACTGAAGCAGTTCAAAGCAAGGGGAAAGACTTCTACAGAAAAGATGTGGAAGCAAAGCAAGTAAATCCTTTGATTGGTTCTAGTACAGCTTAAGCGTTGCCTTATCAGGAAAAGCCTAGTTGCCCATTTGTGATTGGTTATATTTGGGCTTTGATTTCTCAAACTCAAGAAATTTTAGCTTAGGTTTTGGTTTGTTTATGTAAGCTGCGAAGACGTTAGAGTTACCTCAGTCTAATGACCTCCTTGTTTAATTAATTTAACTGCTGGGAGATACCTGCATGTGAAAACAGGGAGCTCCATGGAGCTACACTTACTGAGGCTGTGTTGATTTTTGCAAAAATAAAAGAGAACAACTTAAATATTCTTCTAGAGCAGAATGGAACATAAACCACACACAAAGCTACAGAGTGAAGTGAAGAAGTGAAGTGAAGTGAAAGTCACTCAGTCGTGTCTGAGTCTTTGCAACCCCATGGCCTAGAGAGTCCACGGCATTCTCCAGGCGAGAATACTGGAGTGGGTAGCCTTTCCCTTCTCCAGGGGATCTTCCCAACCCAGGGATCGAACCCAGGTCTCCTGCATTACAGGCAGCTTCTTGTCCTCCTGAGCCACAAGGGAAGCCCAAGAATACTGGAGTAGGTAGCCTATCCCTTCTTCAGCAGATCTTCCAGACCCAGGAATTGAACTGGGGTCTCATGCATCGCAGACGGATTCTTTACCAACTGAGCTATGAGGGAAGCCCACACAGTGAAGTGGTTAATGGCAAAGGCCCTGAGGCCAGACTGCCTGGTTCAAATCCTACATTTCCCACTTGCTTGCAGTGTGACCATGGGCAGTTACTGACCCTCTCTGTAAAAGGGCATTAAAAATAGACCATCTACCTCCTAGCTGTGTACTGAGAATTAAAGTAAGTTAAAATATATAAAATAAGTTCAAATAAACATCTTGAATTAATGAACATCATTATATAACTCAAAGGGTATCAAGATAATTTTTGTAACCCCCCTTGTACAGATAAGCAAATGACAGCCCAATGAGAGGAAAGCACTTTTGTTTACCTCAGTTGAGGCTATGAGCTCAATCCACAGATGCTTCTAATACCAAGCTCCTTCACTACACCCCTCTGCTCACAGACAACACAGTCAGATCTTAGGAGTCTAGTTCAAGGCCTTGATAAGGCGAAATGCTTAGGGGGCAACCCAAATTCCATTTTTTTTTTAAATAAAATATTTTCAAACATACAAAATAGCATCAAACACTGACAAATGTAAAGTGGCAGTCATGGGACATGTATCTCATCTATGAAATACAAGAGTTAAATTAGGAAAAAAGAAGACTGGAAGTATGATGTTGTTGTCCAACATGCTTGCTTGCTTTTTTTGTTGTTATTAAAATATAAAGTAATCTGAATTTAGCCTACATCTAAGCCAGCCTTGTCTCCTGTTTCGTACCCTCCTTTCACATTCCCATTGTTTACCCTACTTTCTGAGTCTCCCTCCCAACCCCAGAGCCTCAGTTTGCATGCCTGGATGTCAAGCAACCTCCTACGTTTTCTTCCTGACCTTCAATCCACCTGCCACACTGATAACAGATAAATCTTTGTAAAAGGCCAGTCGGCTCGTCTCTCTCGCTGGGGTCCCTTTCAGAGTTCCCTTAGGATCTTCAGAATGAGGCCCTTAGCAAGGCAGACAAGATCCTCTGTCAGTCGGTGGGCTTCTTCCTCACAAGATGCTATGGCCCTCCTCACCTCATCACAATTGCTCCACCAGCTTTCTCACTCCCAACCCTTGCCTGGATTTCTCTCTCTTTTTCCTCTCCCTTCATCTGCATGGAGAAGGAAATGGCAACCCGCTCCAATATTCTTGCCTGGAAAATCCCATGGACAGAAGAGTCTGGTGAGCCTCAGTCCGTGGGGTCGCAAAGTGCCGGACACGACTGAAAGACTAACACTTCATCTGCATAGCTCCTGCTCATCCTTCAAGATTCTAAGCATGCCTCCCACCCTAAAGGAGGTCATCCCTTTGACCCCTGACTCTATCCCTCACCCACTCCTCCATGAGCTGGCCGCTCTTCTGGGCTCCCACAGCAGCACCCTGAGTTTGCATCTACTTTTGCACTTAGCACACCCAACTATCAGTGACTTGTCCCCCAACCTCCCTCTCTCCCCCTTTCTCCTCACTAACCTAGAGGAACTCCTCTAGGGCAGATATCATTCCTCTTGATGTCGCCAGTTAGTCTGGAAAGTGCTGCATGCAGACACAATAGACTAGATGCACAATTGAATTTTATCCCAGCATTCTGTAAGTTGCTTTATAACTGGGAAAAAGCACAGAGGAAGTCGTGGCTTCCCACTTCTCTAGATTTCTACTTGTACATATTCAGGCACTGCACACATACTTGCTAGATGTGTTTGAGGTGCTAAGAAACTTGTTTTATCTGTAAATGCACTTAAAAACAAAGTCTGGGTTTATGCTTTCCAGTAAGATAGTTAGAAAGGTTTCACATTGCATAATTCCACAGATATAATAGTGCTCACTAGTTACAAAAACAATTGAGTATACCTCATAAAGATGACTTAATTTCACAAATTAAGAGTTGTACTCAAGTACAACTTGTACTCAAGTAAATATTTACTTCTAAATGCAATTTTGTCTCTTAGGACACTTTCAGTAAGCTCACATGATATATAGGCTGTGTCGTTATATCATCATTTAGCGAGATGATAATTTTAAATAAAAAGAAACACATGCTTTCAATGCATCAAACACTTTTTAGGACTACTTACACGCCAAGTCTTGAGGTGACCACAATACTCTTGATTTCTTTCTTTTTCACTAACACACATACATACATTCCACAGACAAGTCCAAAATAGAGCCATGACCTCATACAATCTCTTCATCTCACTGCTGTAACCCTGGTCGATCACCACTTACATGGATCCTTGCAGTAGGCCTTAACATCTCCTAATTCCACTCTTGTCATCCTTCAGTCCCTCTTCTGCACAGCAGCTGAGCGAATTCTGTAAAATCTAAACCACATTATAACACTCACTTGTTTACCATCTTCCAATGACTTCCTAAGTTACTTGGAATAAAATCCAAGCTCCTTACCATTGGCAAGAAACCCCACCTGACCCAGTCACTGCCGCCTGTCCCTGTCCCACTTCTGACACAGCTATCCTATCCCCTTAAGCTCTCTACGCACTGGAAGTTTTCTCTGCCTTGATCACCCAAGCCGGCTCAGTTCTCACACCAGGATTTCTGCAATCACTGTTTCTTCTCCCTAGAGCACTCTTTCCCTAGTCCTTTGCTTGGCTGACACCTTCTCATCACTAAAGCCTCAGTCAGAATCACTTCCTCTTTCAGAGCATCCCTTCCACTCACTCCATCACATAACTCTATTTTACTTTTCTGACAACACCTACCTCTCACTTTTGGGATTTAGCTTGCCGCTTTGCCTATACTTTGTTTGACCTCCTCCTATTGCCACATCCTTTGAATAAATACCTCTGTGAGAAGGGTCTGCCTTGGCTTGTATCTAAGCCCAGCAGCGTCCCCACGGCTTAGAATAGGTCCCAGTCTATGGCAGATGTTCAACAAAATGTCCTGAACGAGTAAATTAAGACATGATCCCTGCCTGAAAGATCACTTGTAAAATTAAATTGAACATGGGACAATCTAGGATAAGTGCTGTCATGGGTGAAGAAATGCTAGAGCTTTCTCTTCCTCCATGTTGACCTCACCCTTTGATTATAATGACAGCATTCTGAAGAGAACTGCCTCCTCTACTTTCATTTTCCACAATGCAGTGAGTGCTTTGTCCTATGCTCATGACCTTTAAAGATAAAGTATTAACTCATTAGCACCCATTTAAGGCTTCCCTGGTGGCTCAGCCTTAAAGAATCTGCCTGCCAAAGCAGCAGACACAGGAGACTCGGGTTCGATCCCTGGGTAGGGAACATCCCCTGAAGGAGGAAATGGCAACCCATTCCAGTGTTCTTGCCTGGGAAATCCCCTGGGCAGAGGAGCCTGATGGGCTATAGTCCATGGGGCCCAAAGAGCGACTAAGCAACAGCAAGATATTTCAAGTTCTGGTTCTAGCCAAGCTTAGTGGTTTCACTTCTTGCCCTCTTTCCTGCAAGCATCCTTCAGTCCTCTGAAACCAAACACGTGCAGATGCCAATCACCTTAGCTTTGCCTTTCTTCTGTGTTATTAACATCTTGTTCTCTCTGCCCCCAATGCCATTCTCTATTTCTTAGCCTGGCTGACTCCTATTCCTTGCTCAAGGTTCAGTCCAGATGACTTCATCTCTAGAAAACCTTTATTGTTTCTCCCCTTCACCTGCTACCACAGGCTGAGCTGGCGCCTCCTCTTTGTTCCCGTAGTTTCCTGTGCTCAGCTCCATCCGAGGACTCCTTCCACCTGTTTTTGCCATTTTAAGTCTCTGCCTTTTGTCATCAGGCCAGGACCTGCAAAGGGCAGTCTGATTTATCACAGAAGTCTCAGTGGCAAACATAATATACAATAAATATTTACAGAATAGGCAAATGAACTAATGAATACATAGCATTCATGTCCCTGAATAAAATTTCCAGGTACAAGGGAAAATGGTGCCCTGTGAGCAGAGCAGGTCAAATTGGGGAGATGTTCAGAAACAAGCAATACAGGTCTGTAGTCACTTATGAGTAATTCCAAACCCCAAAGCATGAGAAACCAACTCTTTTGTTAGTAGGTGGTAAAGCTTCATTTGATCTATTTAGTATCGTAATGTATTCCACTTAGTATGAGTATCCTTATACTTTGCTGTAAAATATTAGTGTAGCTGAATGAAGGTGCTGCTCTAGACCTCACTGCAGATATTTTGTAATATAAGAATATGAACTCTATTACCTTTCTTAAATCTAAAAAGGTTCTAAACTCCAAACACAACTGACTTCAAGGGTTTCAGATAAAGGATTATGGCCCAGTGTTTGAACTGTCCTAAAGGATAGATAGGGCTTCCCAGGTGGCTCAGTGGTAAAGAAACCTCCTGCCAATGCAGGAGACACGGGTTTGATCCCTGGGTTGGGAAGATCCCCTGGAGGAGGAAATGGCAACCCACTCCAGGATTCTTGCCTGGAGAATCCCATGGACAGAAGAGCCTGGTGAGCTACAGTCCATGGGGTCACAAAGAGTTGAACAATACTGAGCACACACATGCACACACAAAGATGGACAAGGTCCCAGTAGACAGAACTGTGTCAGAAGGAACAGAATGTGCAAAGGAAATGCAGCAAGTAGATCAGTAATGGTGATTTGTCTGGCATCACCTGAGAGAAGAATGCCTAAATTTACAGAAAGATAATGTGGAAGATGTGTGGGTCTGACGGGGTCCTTGAATTCTAGGCTAGGGAGACTGAACTTTATTCTACAAGTGATAGGAAGTCAGAAAAGGATTTTTAACAGATAAATAAGGTCAGGTAAAGCATCTCTGATATTCTGAAAACAATCTGTCTTCCTAGTTATGGGGCATTTAACCGTTCCAGGCATCAGTTGTTTTACCTGAAAATTGAGGATAGTCTAAACTGAAAATCAAAGGAAGAATGCATGTGAAAATGTTTTCTAGGCTGTAAAGTTCTTTTAAAATATAAAGTGTAATTATTATTAACTGACAATGAAAACTGAAGGATGGTTTGGCAGGATTAAGGGATTCAGTGTTACACATGCTAAGTTTGTGGGATATCTAAGAAGCAATATCTAATAACCAGCCACAGGAGTTGGGCCTAAAAGCAACTGTGGAATTTCTCATAAAGATGCCCTTCATAAATCTTAGGAGGGAGTGAAGTGTTCCCCATTTCACTCATCTGAACCGAGACACTGTATTTACAAATTTAAGTTGCTTTCAAGAAAAGGGTAAGGAAGTAAATATACAGTCTTTGAGAGGATGTGTCATTAAGAAGCTGGAATGGTGAAGTCGTCAATCTCTTCTTGCAGGGGGCCTTGTTGCTAAGTCATTTGCATTTTATTGAAAGAATATATTATGGGAGTCACTGAAATAGACATTGGGATTTGTGTCTGGATTTTTTTTTCCTGCTAAATGAGAGGACTGAGAGTTTGTTTTTCTTCTGAACTTTTGTCCCAAATTCGTTTTTCTTTCTTCCAAACTACATCTCTGAGAATATAGTGAAATTTAACAGGCTATAATAACTGGAAGAACCACTATTTTCAAACCTCAGTCATTTTGTAGATTGAGACTAAGGTCCAGATGTGGAAAGTTAGCTGCCCATCAATTCATCATTAGTCAGTATAAGGACATAGTTTTAAGGCGAGCTAAAACCTTCTTCATTTTCAACAGTGACAGAATTTCTACTGCAAGGCTGGAGACAATGGCATGAGCCTGGACAGAGAGAACAGATTATGTCAATCATCTTTCTCCCCCATACCAATGAGTGGGTGCTCAAATATAACAGATTACGCTGAGGTGGTCACCAAGCCATTTAGAATATATTTAGCCAGAATATTCTGGAGAAATACAGTGAAGGCTGGGTGAGGTGGTCAAAGGAAGACAGAAATGGTCTATTGAAGGACGGTTCAGAAACTGAAAGCCTGGCTTTGGTTTTCTCTTTGAAAGTTTTTCTCTTAATGCATCTGACCATTTTGGAAGAAAGTGAATAGAAGTATATTTATGTGTCTCTTTCCTCTCACCCCATCTCCTTTTAAAGCAATGAGGAAAGAAAGTCTACTACATATGGCTGGGCAGTTTGCATACACTCTCCAGGTTACACAAGAGACAGTGTGGAAACCAAGCTCTTATGAGCACCATGCTTTCAACAGATAGGGCACTTAGAACCAGCCTTTTCTGCAGGTTTATTTGTTTCCACATATCATATACGTGACACCTGCCTCCACACTTTATACATATGTGCATGCACCTATTCTTTCATGTTCATTCCATTGGTATGCATTTACTGAAGCATCCTCGGTACTGAGAATACAACAATAAGGAAGTCACAGAAGAATATTTACTATGCTGTATTTCCATTTTGAAAAATCTTGGAGGTTCTTCACTGTTGGATGCTTGTATTGTTTTGTTTTGTATTCCCTCACCTTGATGGGACAATAGAATTGAACTTCTAGCTACCTAATGCTCTTCGTTTCTCCAGTAGGAGTGTTCTTCAGGGCATTAAACAATTAGGTTCCTCATTTTGCCCAAGGATGGTTTAGTTTTACCCTCTTTTTCCAAATTGCTTTGTCAGTGCTATAATGAATTTCCCTTCCCTCAGGGAAATATCAGTGTCTTGGGGCATTTTACCTGTCCTTGTCCTTCTCAATATTAATCATTAATAATTTCTTTCTTGATGTCCTCATAAACACCATAGCATGGCATTCCTCTCACTTGATTGAGATGTATTTGTTTCCATGTCAATTGTGAAGTTTAATTTCCTTCTGAGCTCCAGGACAGAGTTTAGGGCCTGACACATAGTGGATGCACATAAATGTAGCCCTGAATAAATTCAATCAGGCAAAAATGCATTTGTCCTACTGAAGTCATTGTCTGATTCAAAAGAACATATCAGATGATCTGGAAGACAGACATACCATGCCAGCCCATTAATCTCTCCAAATGCCAAGATACGTCCCTGCCTTGGTAAAACCACCTCATGGAGATGCATGACCTTGCAGCTGTTGATGTTTTGAGCTCCACTCTCAGTCACCATGGGAAGGACCCAAAATGAGCCTTACATCTGAGTGACTAGGAGGATTCACTATTCATTCATATGAGTGACCTGGATGAAGTAAGCCTGGTTTGCTTCATATTTATCCTGATTCAGTTTTCATGCATGATTAGAAAAATAAGAATAAGTATTTAGGCAATGATGCAATTCAAATAAAGCAAAAATGTTTTGTGATGTATGTGAGGGTCAGTGACAGAGCATATAGAGTGCATGTGTACATGTGCATGCTCAGTTGTGTCCGACTCCTTGTGACCCCATGGCCTATATAGCCTGCCGGGATCCTCTGTCCATGGGATTTTCCCAGTAATACTGAAGCGGGGTGCCACTTCCTCCTCCAGGGGATTGTCCAATCTAGGGATCGAATCCGTGTCTCCTGTGGCTCCTGCATTGGCAGGCAGATTCTTTAACACTGAGCCACCTAGGAAACCCCTAAGGGTACATACCAAATGCCTATTTGGGGAAAAGCTAGATGTCTTGGAAGATTTGACAAGAAGACAGTTGAAAGCTGTGTGCAGCCCGTCGATGCATCATGATTCCATTTCTCATCTTATGTGTGTAATACAGTGGAAGTGAGCCCCTTGACTTCCCCTCAGAGGAGAGAAAGGTTGACAGGCCTCAGCATGGATCACTCTGGCACTGCTTACAACTGCTGCCACTACTTATTGCTTCTAGTAAATTCCACAGCCTGGCAGTTGGCATGCCGTCTCATAAAATGAGGTCTCATCTGTGGCCAGAACATGGCCGATCTAATATTTCATTATCTTTGACATGATAAATGTTAGGGACCTGAAATGCATTTGAGAAGCAAATATGTGTCTGAATTAGACAATATTTCTCCATCAACTCATTGCTTATTCACTCTAGTTCATTCTGATACAGGAGGAACAAACTAAAAGGCAACCAAACAAAGGGATCTTCATTCTTCTCCTCACCCATTCTGCTGTACTTTCACAGAAGCCATGAGTGAAGTGGATAAGGGGCTAGAAGTGTATTTTCTTGATTGCAAGGAATTACACTGAGATGTGTTTAATGGCGGATTTGAGCAGCAGGCATGTGACAATTTATTTTTTCTCCTAACTGCTATTATTTTCCTAAAACATTTTTAAACGGAAAATAGGGTGCATGCACATAAACAATGAGGTTTAAACCTGTAGGCAAAGAGTTTGTGAAATGTTGTTGGATACCTATTTACCACTCCCCACTCAAGAGACAGTCACCAACATCCTAGAAGTTGCCCTTTCTAATTTCAGGATGCTGGCCCCTCCCAACCATAAAGGTTCTACTCTCTAAACTTTTACGGTAATGAATTTGTTTATATTCATTGTTCAACCATTTTTCTCTACCTCCTGTAACAATACGCTCTTTGTTTTAAAACTTTGTATAAATTGACTCAAGCTAGATGTATTCTTTTGAGTCTGACATCTTTTGCACAACATTATGTTTTTAAGATTCACTGGTGGTTTTGCATGTATCTGTAATTGATTTGTTTTTACTACTCTATAATATCTTATTATATAAATTTTCTATGACATATTGATCCATTCTGCAGTTGATGAATGTTTACATTGTTTCCAATTTGGGGCTATTTGGACCAAGAATAATATAAATATCTGTGTTGTAACTTCCTGGTACATATGTGCACACATTTCTTTATGGTATACACTTAGAACAGATTTCTGGACAAATGGCTGTGCATATCTTTAACTTTGATAGTTATGGAAAATGTTTTACTATAACAAATGTAGTATCTTTAATAATAAAAAGCATTTTAGTTTAATGAGGAGAAATATACTAAAAAGTTTTAACAGATGACCCAAGCTTAATTTGGAGATGTATCACAAAAAGAAAAGAATTTATGAAGTCACTATGCCTATTTTACCATGAAGCCAGTGGATTTCCTTTATTGTGATGATTCCCTTTAGCCCCTTATTCCAGGGGTTTAAGAATGGAAATGGGGGGGCTATGAAATAGGAGATGTATCTATGTTTGTTACTTAACTGAGAACATGTATTTTCCAGACAGGATGGTTTCTGTAATTTGGTAGAAAATAGCATTAGCCTTCTAGTACTCAATCTACACTGAAGGTTCTGGAAGAAAAATAATAAAGGCATTGAAAAACATGACAGGTGGGAAATAGTTGGAAAAAATGGGATGAAGTTATGTGTTCTGGAGAAAAAATAACTTAGAAAAAAAAAAAAATCCTAGCACTCCAGTCTCAGAAAGGTCTCAGCAAGGAAAAGCAAACTGATGTACATAGCAAGATTTTGAAAGAAATAACATGCATTTATTTCACAAACATTATACACTGCTAAATATGTGCCAAGCATTCTTCTAAACCCCTGAGTGGGGTCACTTAGGCAGATGTCAAGTGACTTTTCCAGCAGGCTGGATGCTGCTGAGTTGCTGCTGAGTCACGTCAGTCGTGTCCGACTCTGTGCGACCCCATAGATGGCAGCCCACCAGGCTCCACTGTCCCTGGGATTCTCGAGGCAAGAATACTGGAGTGGGTTGCCATTTCCTTCTCCAATGCATGAAAGTGAAAAGTGAAAGTTAAGTCGCTCAGTCGTATCCGACTCTTAGCGACCCCATGGACTGCAGCCTACCAGGCTCCTTAAACTACGCAAACCTGCTACATGTGATTTAAAAGGGAAACAATGATAAATTATACATAATATGCTAGTATAATAATGGTACCCATGACTGAAAAGTTCTTCATATGGTGTCGGGTGACCATGTGTAGAAGTAAAGTCTTTTTCTCTATAGAGGTCAAAAATTAAAAGTCCTTGCTGTGAAATCAGAATCGGTCTGCTGCTCTGCTAGCCACAGCTCGAATATTGCCATAAACCTTTGATGGAGGATTTCCCAGAATGAGGTTGCAAATGGCGGTTCTTGCCATCTTGATGTTTTGAAAAGAACCAAGGATGTGAACTTTCACGTCAGCTAAAACTATCCGCGTCCGGGTCACGTTGATGGTGAATTTGGTTTTTCCTCCTTTGCCAGCAATTCTGCCTATTGCCCTGGACAGGTGGTCTCCCTTTAAAGGTTTAACATCTGTAATTTCAAAAGACTCTAGAAAGAGGTCATCCAGTCTAATAAGGGCAAGTGTGTCCTCCACCTGAAACCCAAGAATGAAGGTTTTCACAAAATCAGCTGCTTTTGTCAGAGCACTAACATCTTTGGTTTCTTTACAAGTTCTGATTTCAACATTCCTTGATTTCAAGTTAAAGCGTATCTGAAGTCCCAAATGCTCCACAATAGGAGTAAATATCTTCAGCCAGTTCTCTTTTAATGGCGTGTATCTGCAGGCTGGATAGACTGCCTTAAGATGAGAACCTTTGTCTCTGGAGGTACAAGGGCTCAGAGACTGCTTGTTGAGCTATGTAAAGTAATTCACACACCGGGCACAAGATCTGTTCTGCCCTTACTATCTTTGTGACAATGGGCAAATACTTAACAGCTCTGGGTCTCATTTTTGTTTTTTATAAAAAGGGAAAGGATGATTAATAATAGTACCTTCCTCTTAGGGTTCTTGTGAGAACTCTGCATGTGAGTGTGTGTGTGTAATACTTAGTACGATGCTTGACACAAAATACATACTCAATATATTAGCTGTTCTGGTTGTTTTTGTCATTCTACAAGATGACCTCAAAGATAACTTTTGATGTTTGTATTCTGCATTTCCACTGAAGTAGTGTGTATAGCACAGATTTCTTTGACAAAGACTGTGGTGTACACTGGGATGCTCCTCTTATTAGCTGCATGAGCTTAGGCAAGTTACAACCCTTTCTGAGCCTGTTCCCTCATCTGTAGAAGAAGGTTAGTTATAACCCTGTAAAATGGTGGCTGGAGTGACCAATGCGGTAAGCGATGTAAAAAGTATAGCATGAGGCCTAAAAGCCAACTAGTCTGTGTGCTCTCCCTGTTCTTAGGCAAGCTACTTAATTTCAATGAAATTCCATTTTATATAGGTAAAATAAGGATAACAATACCTGCCACAGTTTAACACAGTAAAGCCCTTGGCATGGGCATGATCTGCAGTAAGGCCTCAAAGCCTTTCTTGGCTTCTGTTGACTTTTCCGTGAAACGGAGCAAGCAATGTGTCTTCTCTGACTCATAAATAAGCTTGTTGTGAGGATCAAAAAAGATAATGGACATAAACTTACTTTTTAAACTATAAAATTTTAAATTAGCAAGAATCTAAATTAGTAGGCCAGGGACTTCCCTGGTGGCTCGGTGGTAAAGAACTCGCCTACCAATGCAGCAGACACGGGTGTGATTCCTGGTCTGGGAGGATTCCCATATGCCGTGGAGCAACTAAGCTCATGCATCCTGTGCTTTAGAACCCGGGAAGTACAACTACTGAGCTCGCGTGCCACAACTACTGAAGCCCATGCACCCTAGAACCTGTGCTTTGCAGCAAGAGAAGCCCTGCGTACCACAACTGGAGGTCAGCTCCAGCTCATCGCAACTAGAGAAAAGCCTGTGCAACAATGAAGACCCAGCACCACCAAAAATAAATGAATAAATAATTTAAAAAATTATTAGGTCAGGATTTATATGGCCTAGTTTTATTATATGAAAATGAGTATTTACAAGTGCTCTTTTACCATTCAAGCTCTTCCTAAACAGTGCATCCACTTACTCACCCAGCAGTTATTCAATGACTGTATTACATCAGAGCATTTTTCTAACTGAATTCTTTCTTAAAATTATTTTGACCTTGTCCGAAAGATGATTTTATGGCAATAACTAGAAAAAGATGGATACAAAAATAAATAGGGAAAGAAACTGGGATTGTGTAAGTATAAGAAGAAAAAAATGACATGACGCCAGAGGTAAGATTATTCTATCAGAACTAATATATAATTCTATACTCTGATTAATACAGGCTATCTGTGTCATTCACAGGAGACACTGCAATAGAAAAGCAATTTCTTATTGTTGTTCAAAGTGTCATCCATTGATCCTAAATTGAAATAATCAGGGATGCTTGTTTCCTTTTCCCATCTCCTGACCACCTGAATTTCCACACCTGCTAGGTGTGCCTCTGAACATTTTACAAAGGCCCTAATGCCTATGGAAAGCTGTCCTGCTATCTGAAATTAAGGATATGGGAAGTGGTATCCACAGACACTCTTGGCAAATCTCTTTCAGAAAATAATCTGGCAAAGTGGTAAAAAAAAAAATGGTTAACTATATTCAAAATTCTTAAATTTCTTCTTAAGAAAGTGATTCAATCAAAGCTAAAACAAAAGCCAAGGAATAAAGATGGTCATTGCAATTCTATCTACAGTTAAATGGAAAACAACCCACTTATGCAAAAAAAGGGGAAATAGCTAGTTACAGTATAGAATATCTTTTCTATTTGCTTACTCTGGAGACATAAAAAATGATAATCATGACCTTGCCAAATTGGCTCAATTTCCTCCTTGAAACTTGGAGGGTTGAACTCAAAATGATTGCATTGATGCAAAATATATAAACTGAAGATTAGAAAATAAAAATAAAAATATGTTTAATTATGTATAATTTAGGGATACTTTTGTTTCACGTTTTTAAAATTGTCCTTCATTTCCGCTTGGTTTGGCTCTGTGTGTGTGGTGTGAGTGTGTGTGCTCTTTTTCACCCCAAATGGGGCAAGTTTATTATCTCCATCATCATTTATTATTGGAAAACTAAGAATCAAGCTTTAATTATTTCCAATTCTCTCTTTCTGGACAAGGTTAAGGTGGGAATAAGCAGTGAGGGGAACAGATAAACCTTACAATATCACTGAGAGAATTGAGAAAGACCTCGACAATATAAATTCTCTTCAAGGAGAGTCACAACCCTCCACCTCTGTTGGATTTTTTAAAGCATGCTTTTCTTGGCAGCTGCATTTACCAGCATATGTGAAAATATTATCCAGGGTGCATTCTGTATTTTCAGAAATGTGACATGATAACATCCCATGCAGAAAGGGATTTGGTAGTGAGCATCCATCAATTTTTACTCATGGGACTCCCTGAGGCAAAACCTTCTATGTCATGTCAACATCTTCCCCTCTACCAGCAAAACTGGAAGATATAAGGAGGGATAGCATCTCAACCTCTTGTCATCATTGCCTTCCTAACCCTCATGCAGGCCAAAATGATAGGAGGGAAAAATGTTGCTGTTATTGCCTTTTTAAAGGAAATAATGTCAAAGATAAACACTGTTTACAGATTTAACCCAAATGTTAGTCATAAAATCATCTTTCAATGCTTGGATATGTAATGAGGCATCTAACGCCAAGTTAGTACTGTCAACAGAAACCCCATCCAACTTTCTAAACTGTCTGCATCTGAACAAGGGGCAGCTCTCAGGATCTTATGAAGGATAATCTCAAAAAGCAAGCCAAAGGGCATGTGTGCCTAGATCTTATGCTGCTAGATGCAAACCCATTTTCCTTCCAATACAAGAGAGCACCGAGTTCTTTGTCCCTTTCATATAAGAATTTCTTCATGTTCTAGCAGGTGAGAAAGAAACTGTTTCTAGCCCTGTGTGGGTCACGGATTGCTCCATCTACTCTGTTCTGGTGACTCTTTTCCCAGCATCAGATCATTTCTCACACACATGAAAAGACCAATACTTAACTGAGGATTCAAAGGGAACCCTCCATAGACATTCAGAGTTCTCTCTGCATGCAGTTTTTCCTCTTAGATTTTCTGTTCTGAAAATTCTAGTTCTCTCAGCCTCCCTAAATTCTGAAGTCTTCCTCTTACACTGAAGGAGTCCAGTGGGCTCTGATTAGGATCCTTCCCCCTATCCTATAACCTCAACCCCCTCCCAGAAATGTTCTGGAACTTACTGTCCTTCTCTCAGGAGTCACTGTTCTAGGCTGACTATTTTCAGTCACTGTTCAACGTCTTAAAACTATTCTTTCATATATTTTCTTTAATTTTCTAACTACTTAGGGCTGAAAAGTAACCAGAGTTCCTGTTTTTCTATCACAGGCAGAAGCATACATTTCCAATACATTTAATGTATATATATATTTTTTTTTAATAAATTTATTTATTTTAGTTGGGGGCTAATTACTTTACAATATTGTAATAGTTTTTGCCATACATTGACATGAATCAGCCATGGGTCTACATGTGTTCCCCTTCCTGGACCCCCCACCCACCTCCCTCCCCATCCCATCCCTCTGGGCCATCCCATTGCCCCGGCCCTGAGCCCTTGTCTCATGCATCGAACATGGAATGGTGTTCTGTTTCACATATGATAATATACATGTTTCAATGCTATTCTCCCAGAACGTCCCACCCTCACCTTCTCCCTCAGAGTCCATAAAATTGTTCTATGCATCTGTGTCTCTTATTCTGTCTCGCATATAGGGTTATTGTTACCATCTTTCAAATTCCATATATATGCATTAGTATACTGTATTGGTGTTTTTCTTTCTGGCTTACTTCACTCTGTATAATGGGCTCCAGTTTCTTTTGATTCTACTAATTCTTATAAAATGTGCACTGTCCTTTAATGTTACTTATTTTAAATGATGTAAATGTTTCTATTTTAAATTCAGAAACATGTTTTAAGATCAATTTACTCTGCTACTGAATATCTAAACAATAACTTCGGAGCACTGCATAATACTCCATGATGTGTGTTCATTGCTATTTGCCTATACTCTTCCCCAGTGATATAGACCCTGGTAGCCTTCAACTCGATGCCACTACACCTAATGAAGCAACCATCATCCTTTTATATGTGTCATTGTCTTTAGGAGATATACTAAGAGGAGAAACTCCTGGGTCATACATCATTTAAATGAGTAGTGCCAGATTGCACTCTAGTCTGGCTGCCAATACATTTCTTCATGAGATAGCCTGAAATCCAATGTCTCTGCTCCAGTTGGTATTATCCAGTTTTTAATTTTTGCCAGTATCACACTCAGCTCAGGCTACCTTAACAAAATATCACAGACTGTGTGGCTTAAACAACAGATATGTATTTTCAAGCTGTCCTGGAGACTAGACATCTAAGATCGAGGTGTTAGCATGATCCATTTCTGATAACAGCTTTCTTCCTGGCTTGTAGACAGCCACCTTCTTTCTGTGTCCTCACATGGTTGGGGAAAGAGAGAGAGAGCCAGCAAGCTCTCTGCTATCTCTTCCTGTAAGGGCACTAATTCCATCATGAGGGCCCTACCCTCATGACCTCATCCAAACCTAATCATCTCCTGAAGGCCTATCTCAGAATATTAACAAAATGGGAGTTAAGCATATGAATTTGGAGGGGTAGGGGATACCATTTAGCCCATAGCAGTCAGTTTCACAGCGGCTTCTGCAATGACTCAGTGAGATCTGCTTGCAATGCAGGAGGCACAGACGTGGGTTCAATCCCTGGGTCAGAAAGATCCCCTGGAGGAAGAGACAGCAATCCACTCCAGTATTCTTGCCTGGAGAATTCCATGGACAGAGGAGCCTGGTGGGTTACAGTCCATGGGGTCGTAAAGAGTCAGACACGACTGAGTGACTAAGCGTGAGCATAGTGTTTCATAGGATGAGATCTCAGTTGGTATTTTCCTGCAGTTTAACCTTATTGCGAAAGACCCAGCCAATGGAAGAAATAAGACAAACTAAAGATTTGGGACTTTTAAATTTTGAGAAGGAAAGCAAATTATTCTTATTGTCTACCTAAAACCCTTACTCCAAATCAACTGATAGATTCTAGCAAGAAAAAAAAAAGGACTAAGTTATTTATTTATTTATTTATTATTTTTATGGCTCTGCTGAGTCTCTGTTGCTGTGTGAGGGCTTTCTCCAGTTGCGGAGAACAGGGGCCACTCTCCACTGTGGCGCCCAGGCTTCTCACTAAGGTGGCTTCTCTTTTTGTAGAGTACAGGCTCTAGGGCATGGGCTCAGTAGTTGTGGCACATGAATTTAGTTGCTCCCCAGCAGGTGGGATTTTCCCTGACCAGGGATCAAACTCATGTCCCCTGCCTCGGCAGATGGATTCTCGGCCACTAGACTATCAGAGAAGCCCAGGACTGAGTTTTAATTAAACAAACTATAACTTTCTTGCCAACAAAGGTCCGCATAATCAAAATTATGTTTTTTTCAGTTGTCATGGATGGATGTGAGAGTTGGACCACAAAAAAAGCTGAGTGCCAAAGAATTGATGCTATTGAACTGTGGTGTTGGAGAAAACTCTTGAGAGTCCCTTGGACAGCAAAGAGATCCAACCAGTCAGTCATAAAGGAAATCAGTCCCGAATATTCATTGGAAGGACTGATGCTGAAGCTGAAGCTCCATTACTTTGGCCACCTGATGCAAAGAACTGACTCACTGGAAAAGACCCTGATGCAGGGAAAGATTGAAGGCAGGAGAAGGAGATGACAGAGGACTAGATGGTTGGATGGCATCAGTGACTAGATGGCCATGAGTTTGACCAAACTCCTGGAGATGGTGATGGACAGGGAAGCCTGGTGTGTTGCAGTCCATGGGGTTGCAAAGAGTCGGACATGACTGAGCAACTGAACTGATAGCTTTCTTGAATGCAACTATATTTACATACACATATATAGCTCATAAATACATACCTATTATGTCAATACTATGTATTCATACAGAATACATGTACATGCATATTATATATACATATATAATGCATAATAGGAAATAATTCAATTAATAGTGCAAAAAATAAAATACTTCGAAATAATAATAAATACGCAGTTGCTGTTCAGTCCCTCAGTCATGTCTGACTCTACGTGTCCCTATGGACTGCCAGTCTTCCCTGTCCTTCACCGTCTCCCAGAGTGTGCTCAAACTCACATCCACTGAGTCACTGACGCCATCCAACCATCCCATCTGTTGCCTACTGCTCCTCGTGCCTTCAATCTTTCCCAGCATCAGGATCGTTTCTAATAATGAGTCAGCTCTTCACATCAGGTGGCCAAAGAATTGGATCTTCAGCTTCAGCATCAGTCCTTGCAAAGAATGTTCAAGGTTGAGTTCCTTTAGGATTGACAGGTTTGATCTCCTTGCTGTCCAAGGGACTCTTAAGAGTCTTTTCCAGCAACACAATTCTAAAACATCAATTCTTTGGTGCTCAGCCTTCTTTACGATATAACCCTCACATCCATACGTAACTATTGGTAAAACCATAGCTTTGACTATACGGACCTTTTTTGGCAAAGTGGCATTTTTGCTTTTTAATATGCTGCCTAGGTTTGTCATACCTTCTTCCAAGGAGCAAGTGTCTTTTAATTTCATGGCTGCAGTCACCGTCCTCAGTGATTTTGGAGCCCAAGAAAATATGCAGTACTTAAATTAAAAGTAACACTTTAGTGAGAATAATAAAAGAATGCTGGGTTAAATGAAGAGAACTCTTGCTTTTGGATGGGAAGATGCAATACTGGAAATATGCAATCCTTCCCAAAATCATATAAAAATCTAATAACTTGCCAATTAAAATTGAAAGATTTTACTGTAACTTCACACATTTATTCTAAAATTTAGAAATCTTGCCAAAATACATTAAAAACTTACAAATAGCAAAGAGGAACTTTCACTGATGCCAAGTATGCCAGAAAAAAAAAGTGACAACAATTAAAACAATGTAGCATTAATACTAATTAGGTGATTTGGACAGAATAACAGGTAAGAAACTGATTAAAAACTCTAGTAAGGAAAAGATGCATTATTCGACAAATTGAGCTTTAGTAATCGATTCACAATTTAGGGGGAAATTAGTCTTATCTAATACCATGTGGCAAATAAATTCCAGATGGATTATATCTTTAAACATTTAAAAAATAGAAATAACAAAGTACCAGAAAAGAGATGCAGCAAATAATCATACAAATAGGGCTTTTAAAGCATAATACCAAAAGCACAAATTATTCTGGCAAAGACTAATATATTTAACTACATAAACTTGGCAAACACTTGAATACAAAGCTCTAAATGAATCTGATGCAGGATAAACTCTACTCTTCCTTCTCTGTCTTGAGAGCTCCTAGTCTTCAAGATAAAGTTCAAGCCACTCAAAATTACATTCAAGTCCTTTTACAATGTGACCTTAGCCAACACTCTCAGCCTCTTTTCCCGCTGGGTCATAGCATTCACCCTGGGTTATGGCATATCATTTACTCATTGAGTCTACTGATCCAACCTCTGCTCCCCATCTCTTATCTTTCCCTGGTAAACCCCTACTCCTACTTGAGCACTTAATTCAAAAATCTCTCTCTTTGTTAAGTCTCATCCAATCCTCACTCCCCTCCCCTTCCCCAGACTTGCCCTCTGGGTTCCCTCTTTTATTACAGCTGTCTGTCCTAAGGTGTTTACATTCCAGTTTCTTTACTAAGCTGAGATCATGCTTTGTCTCTAAACTCTCGTCCTGTTGCGCAGTAGACAGAGGCCAGCATGCCTTGCTTGGCGGTGTTGCTCTCGAGTGCTCATGCTATCTTCTAACTGTGGATTTAGGTAGACATTTTTAGACAGATGAAAAGCCTAGGCCCAGAGATGTGGTGTTAATATAACATGGAGGCCCAGGTGACCAGTTTTGCACGTATAACCCAGGACATTTTCTAAGAGCACAGTTTTGTTTTGTTTTTAAATATCGCATTTGTCCTAGAACAGAGCTGGATGTCGGCTAGCAAGAAGTGAAATGTAGCAGTGGAACTGGAAGGAAAACATCTTTGAGTGTAGCCTTGAATGGGTCACTGCAGGTTTTGTTGGTGATGTGGGGGCCTGAAGCCCCATTATGAATTATATGTTTCTGGGCAAGAGAATTTTGCCCTAAGGCATCCATTGTCCATAGTGACTGAACTTCTCCCTGGTCATCTAGGATGCACTAGATGCATCCTTGGGAGAATTCGGATAATGGCCATTCTAATCATTTTCTGTATTCCTTGGTTCAGATGGGAAATCCCAATCAAGAAAGACTGCCTAGAAGGATGAGTTGATAACAGGAAACAGAGATAATGCAGTCAAGAAAGCCAGAAACCCACAGCCAGAAAACCTTGGGCCAGAAAACCTTGGTTTGAGGCGCACTTTTTAGCATTCTATGACATAAACTTCTCTAAGTCTTAGTCTGCTCATCTGCTAAATAGGATAATTATACTACTGACCTCACAAGATGAGTTCCAAATGAGATAACATTTCTGAAAGTGGTTTGTGATCCATCCTATTTGGTATAGAAGTGAGAATTTTATATGATCTAAAAGGAATCTCAGTGATTAAACAAATAGCTGATTCCCAAGGAAGCATTTTAATAACTAGGAAAATTTCACACACATCTTTTTTGATTTCCCTCTGCCAATCTTTTGAGTCCTACACGTGCTCATATCTACACACTTAATTCTGCACAGAACCAGGTAGTGAGAGACAACCATGATTCTCTTTCTTTACTGTTCCAGAAGGAATAAAAAATGGGGGACGAAAGTTTATTTGTTTATCATGGTAGTCATAGAATATTGGTGAGCAGTTACTTTGTCAGCAGGGAAGGGGAGGGATTGGACTTTACAAATGGAAACCACAAAAAGCAAGACCACCTGATCAAACTGGAGAGGTTGTATCCTGTACAAGGGTACTCAGCCAAGGGAGTGAGAGGACAGTGAAATCCAGTCCATGTTCTTCTTACAAAGTGATATGCCTTGACTTAGGGTTATATACTTCCAGAGAAAGGGGGAAAGGGGTGCCTTTTACTTTGGACAAATGTGCCATCTGTTAACCAAGTCTTATCCTTGATGGGGTGTGGTCTACTCAGTGAGCGTTGGTCTACTCAGAGGGAATACAAGAAGAGAGAGCCATCTTTTTTCTTTTTTAATTTTGCAAAAATGGGTCATAGCCCCAACAAATGGCATAAGTCAGGATAAAAGAGAGTGAAAGCTGGACAGAGACAGGGAGACAGAAACTCCTAAGAATCGACTTCACACATCTCTTCCTAACTCCATGCTCGGTGACCAGGTTAGTAGCTAGATGTTGACATGGTAGAACTTTTTCACCACAGATATAGGCAAATGCTACACATCAGGGTTTGGCTCCTACCCCTTGAGAGCCCATTGTTAAGTATTACCTCTACTGGATTCACACAAGCTTTTAGAGGAAGAGGAGAGCTGAAACTTATCTATAACCTTTAGTGTGATCCTTGATACCCATCCAACCTTGTGAGAGATATAGTTATTGTTACCCAACTTTGAGGGTAAGCAGCTGAGTCTTAAAGATGTTAAATTATTTGTTTCAGCTAGAAAGAGGCAAAATTTGAACTCAAACCCAGCTCTGTCAGGATGACTCTAAAGCCCATGATCTTTCCACCATACCGCGTGCTTTTGATAAAATCCAGTCTGTGATTTTTAGATGCTTCACCAACAGCACTTGCTTATCACATTAATTCTCTTTAGCATTTGTATTTCCTTCAGTGGCTTTCAGGCATTTGAAAGGCCACTGCAACACTTCCAGTACAATCATCAGGCTTGCTCCCATGGCTCCAAAGAGAGCCTCCCCATTAAGATTCTTTTTCAAAGAAACCATCCCAGAATTGAACATGTTGGAATTCAGTAACCACTCAGCATTTCTGACATTGAGAAGATATATTACTCTACCCCAGTGACTGCAATGTTTAGAACAGCTTTGGAAGAGTATTGTATCCATTATATTATCCCTCTGGGAGCCCTATTAACATTAAAATGTCTTATGAGACTAGCTAAAGACTCAAGCAAAGAAAATCTCTCTTAGGTGTCCTCATATTTTATAGTCGTTAAAGGAAAAAAATCCACCTTGCCTCTCCCTTTGCACATGACACTAGGATAGATGGCTCTTCTTGACCTATTTTAAGCAAGTCATCTTAGAAAAGGAGGTCCTGTCTCAGAATAAATGACCTCAAACCAAAAGCCAACTTGTGTGGGAGGTGATGAGGAGACAGCATGGATTAGAATCACACATATCTCAGTTCAAATTCTGGCTTGACAACTTACAATATCAACAAAACAATAACAATCAGTATAATTTACTGAGCAACTATTCTGGGCAGGGACTTTATACAGTCTATTTCATTTAATTCTCATATCAACAGTGAATATTATTCTTACTCTAAACATGGGGAAACCAAGGCTAAACGGCTAAGTAAACTTTGCCAATTCAGACAGGTAGGGTGGTAGGCAACTTACGAAATGACTCTCAATGACCCATGCCTACTAGTACACACATCCTTATGTAATTCCACCCCTTATGTGTGGGTTAGCTCTAGTGATTTTCCACTAGTAAATAAAATACAGCATGGACTGTCACTTCCACAATTAAATTTTAAAAGACTTGCTTTCATCTTGCTCGTTCCCTCTCTTTCACTTCTTCATTTTGGTGGAGCCAGTTGCCATGCTGTAAGCTATAAGAGACTTACATGGTGAGGAACTGAGGGTTGCTTCTGGCCAACAGCCAGATCCACAGTCCCACATTCCATAAAGAACTAAATCCTGCCAGCAACCACTGAGTGAGGCTGGAATTGGATCTCACCCTAGTTGAACCTCAAGATGGCTACTGTCTGGCAATACCTTGGTTGTAACCTTGTGACACCCCCTGAGCCAGAAGACCCAGCTAAGCCCAGCCCAGATTCCTGACCCACAGAAACTGTGAGCTAATAAATATGTTATTTAAAGCTATCAAGTTTTGAGGTAACTTGTTACACAGCAATAGATAACCAACACAGGTGATAAGAAACAGAGATGAGGGTAGGAAATCACTTCAAAGAACACATTCCTTCTTCTTGGTTAACTGATTCCTTAAAAGCCACATGACCCTGGGCAAATTACCTAGACTCTCTGAAACTCTTTCAGTTCAGTTCAGTTCAGTTCAGTTGCTCAGTCACTCTTTGCGACCCCATGAATCGCAGCACGCCAGGCCTCCCTGTCCATCACCAACTCCCGGAGTCTACCCAAACCCATGTTCATCGAGTTGGTGATGCCATCCAACCATCTCATCCTCTGTCGTCCCCTTCTCCTCCTGCCCCCAACCCTTCCCAGCATTAGGGTCTTTTCCAATGAGTCAACTCTTTGCATGAGGTGGCCAAAGTATAGGAGTTTCAGCTTCAACATCAGTCCTTCCAATGAATACCCAGGACTGATCTCCTTTAGGATAGACTGGTTGGATCTCCTTGCAGTCCAAGGGACTCTCAAGAGTCTTCTCCAACACCCTCTTTCAGTATATGAATAAAATAGAGATGATGTCAACACCACATGTATAGAGATAATATATGCAATGTCTTTGGCTTATCTGTCAGTTAGAATATGAAAAAAGAGAAACGAGTGAAAGGTTACCACAGGAGAATGTCTTGCCAATGCCAGGCAGTATGTGATGGTGGGGAACTTGAATAATAAAGTACTTACAATATAGATTTTACATGTTGGCATCAAGGGAATTAGACTCTTGAGAGTCTGTTGGACTGCATGGATTTCAAACTAATCAATCCTAAAGGAAGTCAACTCTGAATATACATTGGAAGGAGTGATGCTGAAGCTGAAACTCCAATACTTTGGCCACCTGATGCGAAAAGCTGACTCACTGGAAAAGAGCCCAGTGCTGGGAAAGATTGAGGGCAGGAGAAAGGGGAGACAGAGGATGAAATGGTTGGATGGCATGACCAACTCAATGGATATGAGTTTGAGCAAACTCTGGGAGATAGTGAAGGACAGGGAAGCCTGGCTTGCTGCAGTCTGTGGGGTCACAAAGAGTCAGACACGACTGAGTAACTGGACAACAATCAAGGGAAGCACAAATGTGGGAAGCACAATAGTTACATAACCTGGGTGCAGTCATTTCACATCTATGATATGCTGTTCATGGGTGCAATGATAATAATGTACACCTCCCCCCAGAAATGTTCTGAGGATGAAATGAGATCATGTGTATGAAATAACTGGCATAAGATCTAGCAAATAATAGACACTCAATAGATTCTAGCCATTTTTATATTATTTTTCTAGTTAGTATTAAATATTTTTACTAAACAATGATAGCATTTTAGCGACTTGGCACAGGTGAAAAGGAAGTTTCTAGACTGAGGCCTTTTTAGCAACTCTCATCATATTTTTGGGGAAGGCAGTGGGTTGCCATTGCCACTCCAGTGTTCTTGCCTGGAGAATCCCAGGGACAGCGGAGCCTGGTGGGCTGCTGTCTATCGGGTCGCACAGAGTTGGACACGACTGAAGCGATTTAGCAGCAGCAGCAGCAGCAGCAGCAGCAGCATATTCTGCAGTTCCTTTCTACTCCTTGAAAGTACCAGGTAAATTCAAATACACACTTTGATTCTCCACTTGACTCTCCATTTCAACCTCTTTTCCCTTCTCTATTTATCAGATCTCATAGCAGGGCTTCTCCACGAATAGTTACGCCCTGAAAGAGCAACAAAAACATAGAAAGCCTCCAACTAGATTAAGCGTTCAATTTCTTCCTCAGGGAGTCTTCTGAGAGATTAATCATCAGACATCTGGGCTATTGCAAATATCTATAGCCACTTCCGATGCCTCCATATATATGGAACATAGTAGGCTCTCACAGTGACCCACTTAATACCTTGGAGAGTAATAGCAGAAACCATATCCCATTCAGGCCCTCAGCATCTAGCAGAGGTTTCAGCTCAGGGTAGGTACTCAACGAACATTTGCTGAATTTATGAATGAACTGAACAAACAGAGTGGATTTTGACCCTTCCTGGACAATTGTCATTTGATTTTCTAAAATTCATTGCATTCATCAAAAATCTTCGTGTATAGAATTTGCTGATGTACTAGATACATGCAGCAATTTCACTTCCTCCCCCACCCCCCATGGCCTGCTCTTACATCCTGACAAATCTATTGGCTGAAAAACAGAAGAATTTCCCTCTCAAATACAGACGCAGTATCCACCGTTTCCTATGAAGTGAAATAAAAGAAAACAAAAAACTGAACTGTCGTAACAGCAAGTATGTATATTTTGTTGAGCCAAGTGTGGGAGTTTACTTAGAAACTGAAACCACTCAAGGCTGCTAGCACAGATTCTTTTCCTGCAGCCATAAAGGACTACTCACTGAAGGCATGCTTGTTTTTAAACCTTAAAGAAAATTTGGATATATTTAAATATGTAGTATGTCAGATAGTTAATCTGACATCAAACAGCCTTATGAGTTTATATGAATCACCTAATCCTCTTGTCTCAAAGAAGTTGATGGGAAAATCATTGATACTGAATTTTATACACTACCCACTGATTTCCTTTAGACCAGTAATCAAAATGATCAAATATGTAGACCAAAACAGTTTGGAGAGATGATACAGGAATGGTTATCTGATAAAGGTCACGATTCACTTATTCTCCCTGCTTTTATACATTTGTTCAGTGGGACTAGGGTGCTCAAGAGTTAAAGAAAGAGAGAAAAAATTTATTCAGTTAGAAAGATCAGCAAGATGTGAACCACATTTTAGAATTAGAAACAGCAGTTATATTAAAGGGGAAAAAGGAAAACTCTACACTTTAATTTAAAGTATCTTGGTGTGTTGTGTGTGTTTGTGTGTGTGTGTATACATGCACACATTCAAATCCCTGGCCTCCTCTAATTGGTTGAACAAACTTGAACAAATCACTTTACTTCTAAGAGCCTCAATTTCATCATCTGTAAAATGGACAAAATCATTCTGCCCTCACTCTGGCCCTGTTGTGAGGTTTAAAGGAAACATTGCACATCAAAGTGCCTAGCATAGCTCCAGGCAGACAGCAGGGACGCATTCAAAGTTTGTTAAATCTCAATAAGAATGGGAATGGCTGGCCGTAAATGAAATCTAATTAGAAAATAATTACATAAATCAAACTTTTGAATTATTAATAATGAAGATAATTTTTTTCCCTCCTACCCCATTTTCTGTTTAACATTGAGCATACTATCACAATTAAAGGCCAGAACTTTGTGAAAGTGACTGCCATAAAATCATAGAGCTGGATTTATTAAAAAATAATAATAAACAGGACATTCAAAATTGTTCATGTATTTAAACTCCAATTCCTGAAATTTGCTAATAAAAACATATTAAAAATGTACCCTTCTTCAAGAGCAATTTTAACTTTCAGAATATTTTTATGCCCTCCATTTAGGATCACCTAACCACAGCACACGCAGACAAATGACAGGTTTACAATGATTTTACAGGCCCTCTGAATACTATTTTTCATCCCCAAAGAGAAGTTGTTTCTTATTTTATAAAGACAAGGCAGCCATAGGCTACAGAGGTGAAGAAGTTCTCTCGGAACCTGTCTGATTCACACTGCAAGACTCTCCTGTGACTTCCTCTTGGTCTAGACTCCGTAAACATGGTTGTGCCATGTGGGTCTGTTTAAGGACTCTACTCTCTCTAACACACTTTCCTATATATATATATATATATATATATATATATATATATATATATTACTACATATCCATTTCCTTTTTATTTCACTAAAATATATGGTACATGGAAAATTATATCTAAGAAGAATGATACATGATCTACATTATAATTATCATCATTATATCAACATTATACATCACTTTACTATTCTGTACTTTAGTATGCCAGGTATCTTCTTTTTTTTAACTTACTTATTTTTTAATTGAAATATAATTGCTTTATAGAATTTTATTGCTTTCTGGCAAACCTCAACATGCATCAGCCATAGGTATACAATATTGCCTCCCTCTTGAACCTCCCTCCCATCTCTCTCCCATCTCCCTCCCCATCCCACCCCTCTAGGTTGATACAGAGCCCGTTTGAGTTTCCTGAGACATACAGCAAATTCCCACTGGCTATCTATTTTACATATGGTGATGTAAGTTTCCACATTACTCTCGCCATATATCTCATCCTCTACTCCCGTCTCTTCATGTCCATAAGTCTGTTCTCTATGTCTGTTTCTCCATTACTGCCCTGCAAATAAATTCTTCAGTACCATCTTTCTAGATTCTGTATATATGTGTTAGTATATGATATTTCTCTTTCTCTTTCTGACTTACTTCACTTTGCATAATAGGCTTTAGGTTCATCCACCTCTTTAGAACTGATTCAAATGTGTTTCTTTTTATGGTTGAGTAATATTCCATTGGAAAAGACCCTGATGCTGGGAAGGATTGGCGGCAGGAGGGGAAGGGGACGACAGAGGATGAGATGGCTAGATGGCATCACCGACTCGACGGACATGAGTTTGGGTAAACTCTAGAAGTTGGTGATAGACAGGGAGGCCTGGCATGCTGCGATTCATGGTGTCACAAAGAGTCGGACACGACTGAGTGACTGAATTGAACTGAATATTCCATTGTGTATATGTACCACAACTTCTCTATCCATTCATCTGTCAGTGGACATCTAGGTTGCTTCCATGTTCTAGCTATTGTAAATAATGCTGCAATGAACAGTGGGATACATGTGTCTTTTTCAATTTCGGTTTTCTCAGGGTATATACCTAGGATTGGGATTGCTGGGTCATATGGTGGTTTTATTCCTAGATTTTAAGGAATCTCCATACTGTCTTCCATTTTGTCTGATGTTCCTCTACATAAAACATCTTTTCCTCTTCAAGCCCTCCAAGATTCAACTCTTTCTTCAGGAATTCTTCAACGAACCCTCAGACTTTTGCAGCATCACACAAGCACCTCCATTACGGAACTGGTTAGTAAAAATTAACTTTCCTTCTATACTCATCTGAGAGCTTTTTTAGAGCAGAGAACTAAGCAGCATAATATGATCTTTAAGAAAATGATCTCTGAATTCAGAACAATGGAGATGGAATCCTGTCTCTGTAAATATTAAGTCTGTTGACAAACTACCTAAACTCTTGGAGCCCCAGTTTCTTTATCTTTCAAGAGGTGATAGTAACACTGAACTCGATGAATAATAATTAACAGAGTTAAGTGAACTGAGACCTAAAGGATGAGGAGTTGGCCATGCAAAGACAGAGAACGCACATTTCAGGGAGAGAGAATAGTAAGCACAAAGGCACAGCTGATGAAACATGGACACTGAGTAATTAACAGCCATCAGCTCCATCCCTCCTCTAACACTAACTCAGCCTAGGATTATAGTTTCTAGGGAAAAGCAGTGAAAGCCCCAGAATTAACACACGTTGCTCTTGCTCGCAGAATCTTATTAGTTTAAATCTGCTTCATTCTCCTGCCCCATTTGGATTCTTTCCAGACTCTACTATCACACTTGAACTTTGGGTGAAACTTAAAAGCCCTCAAAAGTAGAGAAAGGGCTACCCTGGCAAGGCCCCCAAAGGATGAACATAAATGTTGAGTGCAGCACTCTGGCAAGGCAACTTCAATGAGAGCAAAATCTGGATGAACACTGCAAAACACACACATTCAGGGAATGTGAGCTTCCAGTCAAACTTGACAGCAGGGTTATTTCAGTATGAGGTACATTTGCCAAATGAACAGAGACTCAAAGATTTCAATGGTTTAAAAATGATTTTTGCTTTATAGTAGAGAAATAAAATGATTCATGAGTTTGTCAGCAAACGGATATGCCTTTAAAAAAAATCCTCCCAATTCAAAGTTTCATGAATTGCAAATGAAACAGCAAGTGATGTATATGTACACATGTGTGTGTGCACACATGTGTATACACATATGTATCTTAGTGCTTAAGCTCTCACTTCTTTGCCTCTGTGATTTGGAAGCCAACTCCACTGTGTGCCTTTACTGAGGCAGAAAGCAAATTGTAATTATGATGCCCAACAGTCATTTCCAAGACAAACCAAATCTGTGTTCCATTAGAGTCATGCAATAGTTAAACATTATTTTTTTATCCCAACCATAATAAAAAACAGATTCCCCATTCAATTGAATGCTCCTGAAGTCAGAGGATTCCACATAGTCCTTTCCGTGATATTTGGAAATAAGATTTTGATGGTGTTCCAGGCATATCAGCAGGAGGTCAGTTTAACTTAGGGTTTATCATGTTCACTGTGATTTCGACAGTGGCTGTATGGAAGTCCTGAAATGGTAATCAATTTCCTCCCTGAGACGCTAAGCCTGCCTGCCAACTACTCAGCATGTTCCCTCAGTGCGTTGTTCTGAGATGTTAGATAGAATCACAGAAATGAGAGCGATACCTTCTATGGAACTAGAGATGAGGAAATGCTGCTCCTCAGGAGTTGTCCCAAGAGGAAAATCTAACACTGGAGTTCTTCTCGTCATCAGTTTGCGAGAACCATTCTGATAATACATTTTTGAAAAACTAACTTTGAAATGAAATCTTCCTCTAAAATTTACCAATTATTGCATCCCAATGCCCTAATACATGTACTCAAGTATTTTAATGGTAAAAGTAACTCTTCAAAGAATGTTGGATAAAAAAGAATGTTCTAACATCCACTGGTAACCATTTATCTCCTATAAAAATTCTAGCTTATATGCACTTTCTGCTTGCTTGTTCACATTTTTCAATCATGGCAAAAATTACCAACACATTTAAAACTTCAATGTAAAAGGATGCCTTCTTTCAGCCAGTGCTTGACCCAGCAAATCCCTGTCACACCTCTAGAGTTGGGGATCTTGCTCTGTTTGGTCTCCTAAAGATTTGCCTGATTTTCTAACCAGCTCTGCTATGTATTTAAACAGTAATTTAATAGATTGCAAATTCTGTGAGTGACTCACATAATGATACATATTTTACATTGTAACCCAGCATACATAAAAACTTACCATTCATGGAACAGAATGTACCCTTACTATCTATACTACACACTGATATTTTATTATATTTTTCCTTTTCTTCTCTATTCTACTCCATTCCACTCCACTCTACTCCATTCCATTCCTTTCCATTCCACTCCATTTCATTTCATTTTTCAAATGCAAGTCACAACTCATTAAATTGATTTTCCCACAGATTTGTAGGACAGGGCCTACAGTTTCAAAAATACTAATTCACCAACTTAAAGGAATGTTCCCCTGCTTCCTTCAATATTTTACCCCCAAGTTTCATGGATTTTGTAGCATAATGATATCCAACTTACCATGCTGACTCTTAACATAAGTTTACAAGTTTCTTTATACTCATCTCTAAAAGGAAGATGGAGATAAATAGTAAACGTAACACAGTATTGCTGTAGGAATTAAATGAAATCATGTACATAAAGCACTTAGCTCAGCCCCTAACACATAGGATGTCCCCAATAAACGGTAACTAATCCCTATGGCAGACTCCTGTATTCAATCTCATCCTTTTTACCCTTCAGAAAACATCTCTAGATATGATCAAAAGAGAGGAAAGTTAGCAGAATGAGTCTTCTGGCTCTCCAATTTGTAGTTTCTACCGATTAATATTCTCAATTGTTTTGTACTCCATATGGGGTATGTACCTGTCACCATCAGAAACCACTGACCTCCCTTCACCATCTTAAACCAAGAGAAGTTTGACCAGTTATATATATATGTGGCATGATATGGGGGAATCTAACACTGCCTTGAGAGTCAAGGAAAAAAGAGATAAGGTATGTGCTGAATGTTGAGGAATGAATAAGTGATCATCGGGGGCAGGGCAGGGGGTGCTGCCCTGAGTCTCGTTGCTCTGCGAGGGCTTTCTCTAATTGCAGTGAGTGGGAACTGCTCTCTGGTTGTGGACACAGGCTTCTCATTGCTGTGACTCTTCCTGATGCAGAGAACAGGCTCCAGGGCCATGCAGGCTCAGTAGCTGTGGTGCACAGGCTTAGTCACTCTATGGCATGTGGAATCTTCCTGAACCAGAGATCGAACTTATGTCCCCTGGATTAGCAGGTGGATTCTTAACCACTGAACCACCAGGGAAGTCCTGACCAGTTATTTATTGAATGATTCTAATAAATAGCCACAAGCTGTGCTTAAGTTAAATTACTGAGCAATGACTGAGTTACTTCAATTTACCTCCTATACCTCATAAGGAGCAAGTCCTTGCTGTGTGGGCCGAGACAGGGTGTTCCACAAGGGTTCTCTCTGTCTCTACCGCCCCTCTTTCCTCTGACTTCTTTCTTGCCCTTCCTAATCTTCTGCATATGCTGCTTCTTCCCACCCACTTCACTTAGAATGTGATGAAGTGACCTAACTCCTAGGATCCCTTCTTACGTCTTTCAAACTCTGCCCTTCTTCCTTCGGCCACTCAGTTGCTACTGGATCTACAGATGAATAGGGGATGGTGGGTGTAAAGGATGTTTTAATCCCAGCCCTCGGCTGCTTGTCTCCTAATTCTCTGATACAAAATACAATATGTAACTGTGAGGACTGAGTTCCTTCTACAAACCATTTGTCTAGTTGACACTTGCCTTGGATAGTCCTACTTATTCTTTAAGAAATTATGATCCTAGTCTTAGGATGCTACATGTCCATCTGCCCCTTTGTTTCCCTGAGCTGCACTGGAAGAGAAGCAACCTTAATGAACATGCCTCTGCCCCTGCCATCCAGACAAATGACATCAGACCAAAAGAACTTCCCTGTGGCTGCTTAGGGCCTCCCAGGAGGAAGGATTGAACGTTACTTATCATGACTTCCAAGACATTTTATAATTTGGCTCCTACTCAACTCTCCCTCCTTACCTTCTGCCACGATTGGTCTCCTCACCTACCATTTTTTCCATCTTCTGTCTCTCTGCCATACAGAATAACTTACCATTTTTCCAATGTGCTGGACTTTCTGGTCCCCACACCATTATCTAACCTGATCTCCCACACGGAGCTCTTTCCACCCCACTTCATCTGATTATCACTTATTCATTCCTCAACATTCAGCCCATAACATACCTCTTTTTTTCCCTTACTCTCCAGGCAGTGTTAGATCTCCCATATCATGCCACGAACTTCTCTTTATTATAGCTCTCACCATCTAGTACTCTAACTAGCTGTCTCTCCCAATACCATAAGCTCTTTTTCATTTCTACAACCTCAAAAATGAAGGCAGAATGGATATTTATTGAGTATTGCTTGGGGGTTCAATTAACTTATCAATTAATCTTAAGTCTAACCTCTTGTACTATGAGGCTGAATCACTTCAATTTTTAGAACCACAAGGGTGTGAAGGAATGTCTTTTTCTTCCTCTACCCCACGAAACTTGTTAGGTCTTCCTTTGCCTAAGGGTCAGCCTCCTGTCCCATCAATTAATTTAGTTCAGTTCAGACACTCAGTCATGCCCAACTCTTTGCAACCCCATAGACTGCAGCACGCCACCCTTCCCTGACCATCACCAACTCTCGGAGCTTACATAAACTCATGTCCATTGAGTTGGTGATGCCATCCAACCATCTTATTCTCTGTCATCCCCTTCTCCTCCCGCCCTCAATCTTTCCCAGCATCAGAGTCTTTTCAAATGAGTCAGTTCTTTGCATCAGGTGGCCAAAGGATTGGAGTTTCAGCTTCAGCATCAGTCCTTCCAATGAACATTCAGAACTGATTCCCTTTAGGATTGATTTCCTTGAGGATTGACTGGTTGGGTCTCCTTGCAGTCAAGGGATTCTCAAGTCTTCTCCAACACCGCAGTTCAAAAGCATTAATTCTTTGGCACTCAGCTTTCTTTATAGTCCAACTCTCACATCCATACATGACCACTGGAAAAACCATAGCTTTGACTAGACGGACCTTTGTCCTTCAGTGGCACTCTATGGGTTGCTTCACTGAGATTTGAATTTGGATGGATATGGTTCTATGTGTGTTGATGTGTGTTGACACTACAGCTTGAAACAGTATCTCATCTTCTATTTGCTTTGAGATTCCTCAACTTGAGTCCATGTCCAAAAAGTTAGCTTATTGCCTCCTGAATTATTTATTGAACTTTGAGGCAATGGAATGTGGTCCAGATGGGGATTTCTATCTAATGGGGAAAGTGTTTCCTCACAAACTTGACCAGAGTTCCAAAACTGGGGCCTGTGGAGGGTGCAGAAGTCTTCAGCTGTCAAAGAGATTGGCTCAGCATCAGTCAACAAGTGGGGTTAGACTCACAGATTACATATCCATTCAGCTGTCACTGAGTCCAACACTTTCTCTTTCTGCCATGTCCTATACCAGGCACCAGGCAGTAAGGATGGTCAGACACAGGTCTTGCCATCAAAGAACTCAAAGTCTGTTGAGGTGAAGACCAGTAAACAGATCATTAGGATGGAGTGTGACAGAGATACATGTAAAATTAGGGGCAACAGAACAGAGAGTCAATGACAAAGGTATAACAAAACCTAATGAAGAGATAATGGAATGCATCAGGTCAATAAAGAAGTAAGTATTTTTCCTAATGTGCCATATGAAAAATGACTTGGGAATGCTCCACAATGGTGAGAACCAGAATTTTGTCCCCATTGCTTTGACTGCCACTTAAAGCCAGACTGGTTGGTATACTCTGGGAAATCAGAGAGGACAGTTGAGCAGGTAGCAAAGGAGAGAGTCAGCATGAAGGCATGAGGGTCTAGGAAAGACAGTGTCTCTTGGGAAACTTCCTCTTCACTCTACAGGAAGCAGGTTGAAGCAGGATGCAGGAAGCAAGCAGAATTCAACCACAGAATTCTAGAAGCCATCCTCTATCACTCTACCTCCCCTTGTCTTCCTACTTTTGTGATGTAAAGGGTGGCAAAAAAGGGTGGTGAAGATATAAATAAGATGACCCCTAAAGTTGCTGCCATGTAGTCACTCATGTTGTACAGTGAGATCACTGGCTGACTTTAGGACCTATTTTGTGATGATTAAAGGGAATCTTCAAAAGCTGAAAAGTCAAGATGGAATAATTTTTGCTCTTGATGGTTCCAAATCTGTCCAATAGTTGTCCTAAAATTGCCATTATTCTTTAATTTTTTTAAAAATTTTTTGTTGTGTTAGTTTCAGATGTACAGCATCTGGGTGGAGCAGGTCTTGGCATCAAAATGGCAGCCTCTAGGACAGCTCACACCAACGCATTCTCCCCAGTACTTCTGCCACCTGTGTCTTTGTCTTTGCAGTGAGTCACAGCTGCGCCCCCACCTCTCCAGAAGACCCTCCAAGACCAGCAGGTAGGTCTGTCCCAAGCTCCTATGAAGTCGCTGCTTTCCCCCCTTGTGCCCAAGTGTGCACAAGACCTTGAATGCACCCTCTAAGAGTGGAGTTTCTGTGATCAAGTCCCACTGGCCTTCAAAGCCAAATGCTCTGGGGGTTCCTCCCCTAATGCAAGACAACCACACTGAGGAACCTGACGTGGGGCTCAGAACTCTCATTTTCTTAGGAGAACCTCTGTGATATAATTATTTTCCAGTTTGTGGGTAACTCACCCAGTAGATGTGGGATTTGATTGTATCACCAATGTGCCCTTCTTACCATCTCATTTTGGCTTCTTTGTCATTGTAAGTAAAATACCTTTTTTTGTTATTGTTGGTTCTAGTCTTTTTTGTTGATGGTTGTTCAGTGGTTAGTTGCCATTTTGGTGTTTTCTTGAGAGGAAGTAAGCTCAGGTCATTCTACTCCACTGTCTTGTCCTTGGACCCCCTCACTGATTCTCCTAATATAGTCCCTAAAACTGTTTTAGTACGGCTTCATCCTTAGGCTTTCTTTGATTCCTTTCTTCTTTGATAGGTGGCCTTCTCTTGTGATCATTTATATAATAACTGCTACACTGAGTTACAAAGTACCTATCTGGGTGCAGTTCCTCATTGTACACATGTGGGACCTTACATTCAGAGAGGGGAAGGGACTTCACTAAGCCCACACAGTTAGTGGCAGGCTTAGTCCTCCCAATTACATTCCTGTATCTTGATGCTATGCTTTCATTTTAGGAGATAGAGTCAGCCATCTTTAACATCCCTGTCTCAAAGATGCAGGACAGAGCCTTGAAGAGGGTTTCAATACCATACTTATGATGTCACATAGATAGTAAATAATGAAAGGGAGCATTTAAACCAGGAATGTTCAATTCTATTTTTTTTCCTCTGCTATATTGTATTGGAAAAACCTGCAAGAACGGATCAGTGCTAAGAATCACTCATATCTTTTGAGCAAAACTCACCTCTCAAGTACCTTGAAGTGTCCTTAGATACCTAAGAGGACATATCTTGACATGTCCTCTGAACATTACTTGTAGCAAACTTTCTTCTTGAGAAGATAGACACAGCTCCATGGAGATCTTTGTCTTGTCCATTCTTAACTTCTAGACAGAATGTGAATCCAATAGCAAATGACCTTACAGTTTAAGCCATTCATACTGTGACTTGAAGCTGTCCTTATTCTGAAGATACATAAAGAAAATTTCCAATAATGGCTGAGACTTTGAAAAATAATTTATTCATTAATGGGTTAGTATGCTCCTCAAATGCAGAGACTGCCAGGCCTTTCATTCTTGTATTTCCAAGGGTCAGGTCAGAGTCTGATATTGTATGGATGTCAGAAAATGTATAAAGCATATTTGAGGGACTTTGCTGGTGGCTCAGTGGTTAAGACATCACGCTTCCACTGCAGGGGGCGCAGGTTCAATTCCTGGTTGGCTAACAAAGATCCCACGTGCCATGGTGCAGCCAAATAAATAATAATTATAATAATTATTTTTAAAATTATCTTTTACCTGTCCACTTCTGTAGACAAATATCTTGCAGAGTAAAGTCTGGGGTGGATGTGACTAAGCTTGAAAATTAGTCTTTGTAGAGAACCTAACACCAGCAAGCCCTTGTCCTAATGAATTTCTCAAACTAGTGTGGTATCAAAGGCACAATGATGTGAGCAGTTACGTCATCACATGTTATGATGGGTACAGGCAGTGAGGGGTCTATTATCCAAAAGGATTATAAAGCAATACTGAAAATGGACCGAAAAGTTATTCTGCTCTTTGTTACCACCTTGAGCCAGAAATTCTACACAACACCTGTGATAAACTATTCCTCCCTGAGAAAAATTTTCTCTTAGTCTAAATTCTAAACAATTATTGTGGTTACCACTGAGTTTTGATAATATATATGTGAACTTTAAATTAATACTTTTTTGCTATTTAATCTTTAATAAACCTTATATTCTACCCAGAAGTTAGTTTAGAGAACTCCCAATTATTCAGGCTGTCCTCAACAGGGACAGCAGCTATGGGTACTGATGTTGAGATCATGTTTGTGACAATTTGGAACCATTCCAGCTTGTACTAAGTGTAGTTCACATCCCTAGCATTTGTGGTCTTACCTGTCGCTATATTTAAATGGGTGATTCTGAATGAACATCAACAACACAGCAATTGAAAAAGATGAAGAAACAGAACCAGAGATTTCATTTTTGACATTCTGAGTGACCTCTTGGAGAACTGGTTTGCATCTAAAACTTAAAACAGCAAAGGTACAAGATATTATGTTCCTGGCTGGCTATCCTTTTGGATAATAGACCCCTCACTGCCTGCACCCATCATAACATGTGATGATGTAACTGCTCACATCATTTTGCATTTGATACCACACTAGCTTGAAAAATTCACTAGGACAAGGGCTTGCTGGTGTCAGGTTCTCTACAAAGACTAAGTGCAAATTTTAGCTCACAAATAAACTTGAATTTTTATATGAAAGCACTACTTATAAAAACCCAGAATCAGCTTAATCAATGTACCTTGAAACACTATATTTTATGACACTCAGCATATAGAAATTGTGCAAAAGGTCATTAACTGTACACCAACATGATGTAAGAAAATGAGTATTTTGCCTAGGAAAAAAAGATTAAAATTTCAATGAAGAATGAAGAAGAAGCAACAAAAGATGCTTGCTTTACATTGCTAGAAAACAAAAGTGCAAAAGGATGCTGAACTCCCCCCATCATTTTTTCAAGAAACTGGACACTTGTTCTAAAGCAATTGATCAAATAATGTCAGTATTTTTGTCATATAGTCTTTTCCTTGATTTTTACAAAACATTTTACAAAATATGAAACATTTTGATAAATTTTCCGATAAAGTTATTTTAGTTAGTTTTTTAAATTTCAAAGACATTTGAAAGCAGTAGAATTAATCTCAAAGACCAATACATAGCCTATATAATAATTTCTGGCATTTATTGTGAAGTAGGGTTTTATGAATTTGCCAAACTTATTCTATGTATAATATTTTTTCTTAACTATGTGTGTATCAATCAATTCTTGCAAAATAAAAAGTTTTAATTAAAATTAATAAAACGAAAGAGTTTGTAATCAACTATGAGAGAAGATAGGTCAATTATACTTCAAAAGCAAACAAACAAACTCATAGAAACAAAGATAAGATTTGTGTTTACCAGGGGCAGGCAGGGACAGGAGGGGAAATCAGATGAAGGTAGTTAAAAGGTTCAAACTTCCACTTACATGATAAATAATACTAGGGATGTAATGTACAGCATGATGAATATAATGAAAACTACTGCACGTTGTATATGACGGTTGTTAAGAGTAAATCCTGAGAGTTTTAATCATGAGGAAAATTTTTTTTCTATTTCTTTTATTTTGTATTTATATGACATGATGGATATTCACTGCTGCTGCTGCTGCTGCTAACTCGCTTCAGTCGTGTCAGACTCTGTGCGACCCCATAGATGGCAGCCCACCAGGCTCCCCTGTCCCTGGGATTCTCCAGGCAAGAACACTGGAGTGGGTTGTCATTTCCTTCTCCAGTGCATGAAAGTAAAAATTGAAAGTGAAGTCGCTTAGTCATGTCCAACTCTTAGCGACCCCATGGACTGCAGCCCACCAGGCTCCTCCATCCATGGGATTTTCCAGGTAAGAGTACCGGAGTGGGGTGTCATTGCCTTCTCCAGGATATTCACTAACTTATTATAATAATCATTTCATGATGTATATAAGTCAAACCATTATGCTGTATACTTTAAACTTATATAGAGTTGTATGTCAATTATATCTATCAAGCTAGAATATTACTTAATTAATTAAAAGCAATAATCCTTATCAATTATAAGGAAAGACAGACTAACAAGTCTGGCTATAATATTTACTGAATATAAATAGGCAAAGAAGACCAAATTTGATAACATCATTGACCCAGCCGCACAAAGTACAGAATCAGAAACTATAATGCTATTATGTAAAAGTAGGTGTAAGCTCTTTTGCCTCTTAAAAAATACATTAATATAATTAAAAACATTAATCCTTCAATTTTTTCTTTTTATGATGTAATTTTCTATTGACATGATTATATATACATTCATAGAAAAATTTTACTGTCTGTATTTTTTCCTTGCCACTATTATTATTCATTCATTTTATTATTATTCTTACTGAAAATCATTTTGTCACTTAGAGGAGAGGGGGTGCTCAAAATGATATGCTTTCATCTGTCACATGTGCTAGGCTCACCACTTTTAGCAGCTGCGTTTTACAAAGGAGAAAAATCAGGACTAAGAGAAATTAGGTGTTCAAGGTAACAAATTTAAGAAATACCATGAAGTTAATCCCTTATGAGAATTCAGATGGCTGCAATCCTTAGAGCCCACAGAACTCACCAGTTGAGCCCATTCTTGAGCAAAGCACTGGGTAGAGAGAACACTGTGGTTGATTTCATGTGTATTCATAAATTTTACTTGAATGTAAGTCATCCCTATTCTACAGCCTTTCTCTTGCTTCACCCAAATAAATTTTTCCACTAAAAAATAAATATCAACTGTGAAACAGCCTATTTATGTAAGCAAAAACATTATCTAATCCCCATTTATTATGATTCATACATATACAATGCACTTGATTATACTTTTTGGTAATGTTACATTTCTAGTAAAGTTTATTAAAAACAGAACTCTTTGAGAGATGCAAAGGGAATCACTATGAAAATTCACAATAAAGCCCATATTGCCAGCCTCATTCCCCTAGTGAATGTCGTCCTTGAAGATATACACAGGAAGGGCGTATGGGGCCCCTTCTCAGTTGCGTTATACTATATTCTGTTTCCATGGGAATACATACTAAGGAGATGAAATCATGAAGTACTCTAGAAGGTGCTAATATCGCAATGGGGCATAATAACCTGCTGAAAATATCTCCATTCACATAAAATATGTCAAAGGAGAGTAATGAAAATTTTGAGGAGGTGAAGGAATGAGCACCATAGACATGGCAGACTAAGCTGCCATGCTAGCTCTGATGCTGTATTTAATAACTGTGAGTCACGTAGAATATTAAAATACCACTGACTGTAATTTAATTTTTTCAGGGTCGGTGTCTACCCTTTGAGTATTCAAGTTTCTCTCTTTCTTTCAATCCCTCTCCATTCCTCTTATAGATGTTCAACCCAATGGACTTTTTCATTATTTGTTCTATCATTGTCATTATTCTCCTTCTTATCAAATTTACCTGTCAGTTATTATGACATTAAGTGCCAAGCAAATTATAAACACCATCCCATTTATATTTCAGAATGAACTTATCATGTAGAAGTTCTTTTTTTCCCCCCATTCTGCTGCTGAGGAAATTGAGAGTCAGAGAGAATGTCATCTGAGAGGCAAGATTCAGGACTCAAGTCCAGGTCCCTCTGATGTGTTCCCCACCAAACACCACTTCCTCATTTATGACCATGATGCCTGAGGTTCTTAGCTCATTTAGTTTAGACTTAGCAGATTACAAACATCCCATGAAAAAAGACAGTTTCTTGCAGGTATAATGGGAATCCTTGCTTAGCCTCAAGCTATCTCAGCACAGATAATCAATTGGGAAGAACAAGCATTAAGAGTCTTCTCTATGAATCAAGCGCCATGATGGTTTCAGCTAAAAGAAAGTTCAATATGCACATCTAAGGAGAAGGCAGAAGAGGAAGGAAGAATACTACAGTGAAGGTATCTAAGAATGTTGCCTGCTGGGCCACACAAACTCTTAGGGGAGCCATGTGGAGAACGAGACTGGGGCACCATCTGAAGAAGCTGTACTCATAAAGGACTCCGATACATGGGTTCAAGCTGGGCTGACCAGGGCATGAAATGTAAGGCAGAGTGGGAGAAAGGACACTGCCTAGCACTGCATTACAAAATGACAGTTTGGGAATTAGTTAGAGTCAAGTATCTGCAATAACAAATAGACTAAAACAAGTATAATGGCTCAAGCACATAACTGTTCTTGTTGTTTGTTTGCTTTTGGCTTTGTTTGTGTTTTGTTTGTGTGTGTGTGTGTGTGTGTATGTGTGCAGTGCACACTCAGAAATAGTCCACAGCAATTCTAGGTTGCCAGAGCGACTCTGATCACAAGTCATTCAAAGAGTCATGTTCTGTCACCTTCAACATGGTTTTCAAGGTGATCTCAGGTATGAACACCGAGCCAGATGAAGGAAAGAATATAAAGGGCTGCTGAGGAAATTTAGTCCTGCCAGGTATTTTCAAAGGAAAAGAATCGGTCTGGTGAATAGTTAAGAGACTCCAGAGAATTCATCCCCATCATAGCAACAGCTTTGGAAACATCAGATAACAACTCAGATATCAGCATTCTCAGAGAGGATTCCAGCCTTTGTGATGAAAAAGCAATCCCTTCTTGTGGCTTCATAGTCATCAAGGAAGGCCAGAGGTAATGGGAATCTACTGATAAGAAGAAAGAAGATGGTTGTTGGCCTGAGAGAGCAGAGATGTCTGCTCAAGGCTCACACAAAAGGAGGTCGAGTGACAACGGTTACAGCAAGAGTCACAGAGAACTGAAAGTTTAAGTGTTTATTTTTAAATATCCAGATTCGGAGAAAGAAAATAACAAAGGTTATTAAGAATCATTCCACCCAGAGATTAAAATTATTAACATTCTGGTGAATTCTCCACCAAATGTATGTCCGCTCGTGTGTTTTCTATATTTATACGTGTGCAGTCATCCCTTAGTATCTGTGGGGAATTGGTTCCAGGATCCTCATGGATACCACAATCTGTGGTTGCTCAAATTCTTCATTTAAAATGGCATAGTACTTGCATATAACCTATGCATATCCTCCTGTATACTCTAAATCATCTCTAGTGTTGTTTATGTAATATCTTGTTATTCAGTTGCTAAGTCATGTTTGACCCTTTATGACCCATGGACTGCAGCATGCCAGGCATCCCTGTCCTTCACCAACTCCCAGAGTCTGCTTAAACTCATGTCCATTGAGTCACTGATGCCATCCAACCATCTCATCCTCTGTCATTCCCTCTCCTCTTGCCCTCAATCTTTCCGAGCATCAGGGTCTTTCCAGGGAATCGGCTCTTCACATCAGGTGGCCAAAGTACTGGAGCTTCAGTTTCAGCATCAGCCTTTCTGATGAATATTCACAGTTGATTTTCTTTAAGACTGACTGGTTTGATCTCCTTGCTATTCAAGGGACTCTCAAGAGTCTTTTCTGACACCACAGTTCGAAAGCATCTACTCTTCTGCACTCAGCCTTCTTTATGGCCCAACTCTCACATCCGTACACGACTACTGGAAAAACCATAGCTTTGACTATATGGACCTTTGTAGGCAAAGTGATGTCTCTGCTTTTTAACATGCTATCGAGGTCTGTCATGGCTTTCCTTCCAAGGAGCAAGTGTCTTTTAATTTCATGGCTGCAGTCACCATCTGCAGTGATTTTGAAGCCTTAGAAAATAAAGTCTACCACTGTTTCCAATTTTTTCCCATCTATTTGCCATGAAGTGATGAGCCCAGATGCCATGAGCTTAGTTTTTGGAATGTTGAGTTTTAAGCCAGCTTTTTCACTCTCTTCCTTTACCCTCATCAAGAGGCTCTTTAGTTCCTCTTTGCTTTCTGCCATTAGGGTGGTATCATATGCATATCTGAGGTTGTTGATATTTCTCCGAGCAGTTTTGATTCCAGCTTGTGATTGATCCAGCTGACATTTTGCATGATGTACTCTGCATAGAAGTTAAATAAGCAGTGTGGCAATATACAGCCTTGATGTACTCTTTTCCCAATTTTGAGCCAGTCCATTGCTCTATATCCAGTTCTAACTGTTGCTTCTTGACTTGCATACAGGTTTCTCAGGTGATGAGTAAGGTGGTCTGGTATTCCCATCTCTTTAAGAATTTTCCACAGTTCTGTGATCCACACAATCAAAGACTTTAGAGTAGACCATGAAGCAAAAGTAGATTTTTTTTGTTTATACTGTTACACATAATACAATGTAAATAGCTGCAGGCATATGGCAAATTCAAGTTTTACTTGTCGAAAATTTTTGAATTTTTAAAAAATACTTTTGATCTGCAGTTTGGTTGAATCCATGGATGGGGAACTCCTGGATAAGGAGAGGCAACTGTGTGTGTATATATATGTGTGTATATATACGTATGCATGTGTATATATGTGTTCATACATATTTTAACATGGTACATCATACTTCTGTGCTATAGATTGCTTTTTCAGCTAAATGTTAAAGATTCTTGCTCTTGCATTAAGTAAATGATCACATAAATGATCATATCAATTCTTCATAAATAAAGTCTTTATTTTTTCTTTTTATTTATCTGTATCCTTTTTGCTTATAAATAAAGCTGTAATCAATATCCTTGTTCATATATCTTGAGGCACTCACCTACTTATTTACATAGGAAAAATTCCCAGATGAAACAGTTGATTCATTACATCATTCATGCCTACATACTTTGGTGCACAGCCTTAAAGAGTGTGCATATTTAAAAATTTGAAATACATCGCCAAATCTCTCTCAGGAAAATTGTACCCACTTATATTAGCAGCATATGAAACCTGATGCCTATATTTACGAGCCCTAGATACCTTTATTATTTTTAACATCTGCCAAAACAGCAAAAATGAAACTCCATTTTTATTTTAATTTTTATTTATTTGATCATTAATATTCATGATAATGACTCTGATTGTGTGGTATAGTCTGCATCTATTCAAATGTTTATTGGCCATCCCGCACTTATGGTATCTGAATATTTGGCACCTCAGTGCCTTCTTCAGTTGCTCTTTCTCTTCAGAAATTTTTTTAATACACTAATTTTTATTTTTAGATAAACTTTAAAGTAACTTAATAAAAAATTATCAAGATTGTGTTAAAGACAAAGGGTTGTTCAGTGAATAACTGCATAACTAGAGTGAGTATTCATACAAGAACCAACTGTAGCTCTTTATTTATCCTTCTTTTTCTGTGACTTTTGATGGTTTTATTGTTTTCTTCAGAAAAGTGCTAAACTTTTATTTTTTGTTTATTCTTATATTTTTTATGTATTAAGCTGCATTTTGTATCAGAATGTTCACCATTGTATTTCTTACCCGATCCCTTCTTGTTAGATAAGAACTTTTTGAGTTCTATATAGTCAATCTTTAACCTGCTACCTGACTGGCTTCTCTTTTTATATCTATGAGTTTTTACTTGGTTTCTCGACTTTTTAGGAGGTTGGAAATTTGAATTTTTTTCTGTATTTATATCTCTTTATTTTCTTAACTGTTTGCATGGCTGATTTTTCCAAAACAGTGTTAAGTAATAATGGGGATAACAGACATGCTTGACTTCTGTCTGATTTTAAAGGAATGGCACTGTGTGTGAAATGTGTGCTTGTATGTGTGTATATAAATGAGTATGTAAATGTATGTTTATTATATGAAAAAATAGCATCTTAATTCTGTTCCTCCTAGACTTTTAACAAGGAACAATCAATAAAAGTTGTTCTATTTTAATATCCATTACGGTACTTATGCCTTTTTAATATCCATTACAGTACTTACAAAAAGTAATTCTTACAGCTAGGTTTTGCATTTTACAGGGAGTTTCTTAATAAAAATGAGGGAATCATGTTAGTTATATTGTATCCATTGCCTTTAACAGGGAAGGACAAATGTTTGATTCTGTAAAGACGCATCTCCAAAATCTCAAGTTCAACCATATGCTATAAAAACAACTTCACTGTATTTTTTTAAAATGAATGATGACTACAAACTGCTTAAGAATAGCAAAATAACTGCCATGAAATTGAAAAAAGATCAGGTAATTATGTGGAAAATCTGGAATCTCATCACCCAAATATGAAACTAAAGATGTCCATAGGCAGATAAGAGATAGATATACAGTTGCTTCCTTTGTCACTGTTGTTTAGTCACTAAATCACTAAGTCTTTTGTGGCCCCATGGACTGTAACCCTCCAGGTTCCTCTGTCCAGGGGATTTCCCTGGCAAGAATACTGGAGTGGGTTGCCATTTCCTTCTCCAGAGGATCTTCCAGACCCAGGGATTGAACCTGCGTCTTCTGCACTGGCAGGCGGATTCTCTACTACTGAGCTACCAGGGCAGCCCCACAGTTTCTTCACACCTTACGAAAAAAGAAAACAGTGGCTTTTTAAAATAGAGTTGTTTTTTTTTTTTTCAATAAGATCCTCCAGGGGAGTGAAGGAGTTGATCTTCAACGTCTCTTTCAGATCTGCTAGGACAATGCGAGACCTCTAGAAGAGACTGCTGACAGCAACTGGAAACATAAAAAAGAATGTCAGAGACTTCAGAGGAGGTGGGGGTAGTTCTGCTGTGCACCCATTGACCTGAAAGGACCCGTTTACCCAGCGGAGAGGGAGAACAGAGCTGTATTTTCTCCAGGAAGCCTTTCCCTATTTCCTCTTCCACCTCAGTTCCTCATCAAATCAGGCTCTTCCCTCCTGCTAATCCCCGAACCATTTAGAGTGCCTCTCCTGGCACTTCCTCTTCTCATTACACCTTATTTTCCAACTAGAAAATAAGACTACTGAAGGCAAATTTATGTGTTTGTATTATGCCCACCCACACTCTATAGCAGGGGTCCCCAAACCCCAGGCCATGGACCAATACCTGTGGGTCTGTGCTCTGTTAGAACCCGAGCCACCCAACAGGGGATGAGCGGCACCCAAGCAAGCCAAGATTCGTCTGTATTTACAGACACTGCCCATCACTCACATTACAGCCCAAACACCACCCGTCAGAGCAGCAGCAGCATTAGATGCTCACAGGAGTCCCAACCTTACTTTAAATTGTGCCTGTGAAGGATCTAGGTGGCCCAGTCCTTATGAGAGTCTAATACCTGATGATCTGATTCTGCATTATGGCGAGCTGTATAATTATATCATTATATATCACAACGCAAATAGTAGAAATAAAATGCACAATAAATGGAATGCACTTGAATCATCCCAAGACCATCCCTCTTTTCCCCTGCTCTGTGGGAAAAAACATCTCCTATGAAACTGTTCCCTTGTGCCAAAATGGTTGGGGACCACTGTCCCATAGCACCCAAAACAACAGACATTGTTTAGTCAGTCAGTTAAGTTGCTCAGTCGTGTCTGACTCTTTGTGACCCCATGGACTGCAGCACACCAGGCTTCCCTGTCCGTCACCAACTCCCGGAGCTTGCTCAACTCATGTCCATCGAGTCAGTGATGCCATCCAACCATCTCATCCTCTGTTGTCCCCTTCTCCTCCTGCCTTCAATCTTTCCCAACATTGGGTCTTTTCCAATGAGTCAGTTCTTCACTATTAAATGAATAAATAAGTGATAAACATAAGCTCAACTGAGATTCTTTACAGTATTACTACTCATAATAATAATGATAGCAACAGCTAATTTTTATTAAGTGCCTAGTATGTGTCAAGATTTTAATACGCATTGTTCCTTTAATCCTTATAATGGTCCTGGCAGGTAGATAGTATCCCTACTCAAGAGATGAAGAAATGAGTTTCAGAGACGCCCCCTGATTTGCCAAGGCTCATATGAAAAAGACTGGAAGGTCTTTCTAGACTTCAAAGACCATGTTCTTTCCAGTGTGCCAAGTTGTCAGGTGATGACAGGAATTTCAACCCTACTTACATGAACATTCTGGTGTTCCTATTCTGCAAAGATTACTTTGAAGAATTTTAGAAGGAAAAAATATGTTCAAACGTGGGTGGGATTTCCAATGAGTTTTGAAATTGGAGAAAATGTATTGCCAAGCACTAAACAAACATTGAATCTGTTTTATGAGTTAATGGATTAAGTTGGATTTCAGTGGCATTCCTGTATCATACACAGCATACACAGGCTCATGCCTTTCTCCAAAAAATTCAGAGCAGTTGGGGTTGATCACGGATACTGTCAACTAGCTGGATTGTTTCAGCAGAATGCTGCATCGAGTTTGTATCTGAGACTGTTGCTTATCCAGAAGAGTTTGTGAAAGCACTGTGACAGCCCAAACGATCCTCTTGGAAACAGGATAAATGGTTCCCTAAAAGATCTTTCCCTGTTTAAAATATACGGTTTTTGAAGGCAGGAACTCTGTCTTTTACTTTCTGTATAAAGAATAAGCTGCTTTGTAACACATGTTCAACAATCATTCGTTAAAGGAAATGAGCAAAATTTAGCTCTGTGGCATTTCAAGTCCACCTACACTGATTATACCAGTAGGTACTACCCAAATCTGCTTTTCCTTAGACAATTCTAATAGCCTGGGAAGGAAACTTCAAAATGAAAGGTGTCAGCAAAAATAGAGGAAAAGAATAAGCAAATCAAAAAACTAGCTTCAAATATTGACAAAAATTAAAGCAGGGATAGAAAACTTAACAAGTTGCATTTAATATTGATCAGTCATTAGTGACTTTCTAGAGTTTCTTGCTCAGAAAGGTGTGAGACTGGATGCAGGCTCAGAGAGTAAAGAGTATGATGATTCACTCTTAATGTCTGATGGTCATAGTCTGTGATCCTAGTGCTGGCACTCCGGCCATGCATGTATCTAATACCCTAGGCTTAAAAGAAACAAGAGGTGTTCCCTGGTTTCCCAGTGGTTAGGACGCTGGGCTTTTACTGCCAGAACCCCAGGTCAATCCCTGGACGGGGAACTGAGATTCCACAAGCCACGAGGTCTGGCAAAAAAAAAAAGAGTAAAGAAATAGAAAAAAATATTTTTAAAAAATGAAAGGAAAAAACTAAAAAAGTTATGCCTTTAAGAAATAGCTTGATCTGTCAGAGTCATTTATTCAACTGTAATACTTCATAAGGAGGCACAGTGGTAAAGAACCCACCTGCTAATGCAGAAGATAATAAGAAATACGAGTTTGATCCCTGGGTCAGGAAGACCCCCTGGAGAAGGAAATGGCAACCCACTCCAGTATCTTGCCTGGAAAATTCCAGGGACAGAGGAGCCTAGTGGGCTACAGTCCGTGGGGTCACAAAGAATTGGACAAGACTGAGCACATACATGCATGCAAGACTTAGTAAAGAGGCCATTAGTTTTTATGACAAAGTAAAATTACCAAGGAGCTTAATTCGTAAAGGTAACTTTTCCTTTATTAAAAAGTAACATTTTCTAGGCCTGTATACAGACTAGAAAAAAATCATAAATTCAAAACTCAGTCTGACTCTTCTATTAATTAAGTAATATGATATACAAGAAGACAACTTTTTGCCTTGCCCCCTCCCACCTCCTGGAGAGGGAAACGGCAACCCAGTCCAGTATTTCTGCTGGAGAATTTCATGGACAGAGGAGCCTGGTGGGCTACAGTCCATGGGGTCGCACAGAGTCAGACACGACTGAGCGACTAACACACACACTCCCACCTCCTGTCCAAAATGCATACACACGTTCGCGTGTGCACATATGTAGGCAGCAGTGGGACAAGCTGACTAACCAGAGCTGAATACTAGCATGAGGAAGCCAGACTGTGGAGAATGCTAAAGTAACACAGGCACAATTGTGAGGATGCTCAATGCCAAACCACAAATAGTTTATGAAGGAGAACACTGCTCCTCTGGTCCTCTGATTTTCACTCACTCAGAAACACTGGGAGTTGCAAGTGTCCCCAGAGGTAAAAGAAAATCCCAAATGCTTTCTTACAGCAGTTAAACTTAGTGAAAGAGTTTCGATTTGAACCTGTTCGCATGTCTTTAAATTTTGCTCCAGATTTTATCTTATATTTTGAAACAATGGTAGATGCTGAATGATTTATGTGTTTTCATTTAAAAAGAGTATTGGCTAAAGTCGGTGTTATCCCTGTTTCTCAAGTCATGAATAGTAACAAGGAATCTTTCTTTTAAAATCTCTTTTTGTAAGTCAGTTTTTGCCTAGTAGCAAAGACTGAGTGATGCAAAAAACAGTAAAATAGAGTAAATTATGTCATACTTATATCTATAGGTTGACTAACTATCTGATCATTTAAAGAAAGCAAATCCATTGTTTTAGGAAACAGAGTACTAAGAAAGTTCACTAATGAAAATAACTAATCAGAATTGCAATTTGCAAACTACACCTTTGTGCTTCTTCATTTTTGACTTCCAAGGTTTCATTTGTTTGCTTGTTGCCCAAGAGGTCAAAATATAAATAAATAAATAAATAAATAAAAGGGACCCTCTCCTAACCTTCCACTTCATTTAGATTGTTGCTGATTTTTTTTTCTTTTCAATAAGTAGGATAAAGCAAAAAATAAACCAAATAAATAAATAAATCTCAGAAAACCAAAAACAACAAAAAAAAGTCCACCCTAATCTTAGCCAATAACTGATTCATTTGTTCACATTATCTAATTCTGGATGATTGTTTTACTCTATTTGAGCTTTCTAGCCAATTCACTGATTTTTGCTTGGTTGTAATGAATGTTAATGGAACACAGTGGCTGCAAACATTCTATAAGCAGTCCTACTTGCTGTTCTTCAAGTAATCACTATGATTACCAATTCTGTCTTTTAGCTTATGTGTACCTTGAACTAGCATGGTCTTCCTCTTGTGTCCAAGTTCTTCAAGGACCAGCTTACTTTTCTGCCATGACTTCCACGCTCAGTCCTGTTGAAAATGACTTCTTTCATTTAAATTTCTATAAAATTATCCTATGCTCCTCTTCCTTTTCTGTATCATACAAAATAGCTTTTAGCTGAATATCTTTACTTTCCTAAAAGACTGCAAGTTCCTCCAAAGCAGGATCTTTGTCTGGTACTTTAGGTGCTAAGAACTTAATAAAAGCTCAGAAAATTATTTATTTGATCTATGAAAAAATAAAAACTATTTAAACACATACTATTATTAGATGTGTATATTGTCATATTATGTACTGCTACTAGGACTCAGAGTCAATTTTCAGAATTTTTAAAGCAATTAACTATGGTTCCCCATCTTTTTAGCATACAGTATCCACCCAAGGCTTGCTTTTCCAACAAATATTTCCCTAAAGTGGAAAATGACTTGAGGCTTGATACTTCTTTGAAAAAAAATATTTAAAATTCAGTCAGTCAGTTCAGTTGCTCAGTCATGTCTGACTCTTTGTGACCCTGTGGACTGCAGCACTCCAGGCTTCCCTGTCCATCACCAACTCCTGAAGCCTACTCAAACTCATCTCCATCATGTCGGTGATGCCATAACCATCTCATACTCTGTCGTCCCCCTCTCCTCCCACCCTCAATCTTTCCCAGCATCAGGGTCTTTTCCGAAGAGTCCATTCTTTGCATCAGGTGGCCAAAGTATTGGAGTTTCAGCTTCAGCATCAGTGCTTCCAATGAACACTCAGGACTGATTTCCTTTAGGACTGACTGGTTGGATCTCCTTTCAGTCTAAGGGACTGTCAAGAGTCTTCTCCAACACTTCAGTTCAAAAGCATCAATTCTTCATTGCTCAGCCTTCTTTATAGTCCAACTCTCACATCCATACATGACTACTGGAAAAACCATAGCTTTGACTAGATGGACCTTTGTTGATAAGGTAACATCTCTGCTTTTTAATATGCTCTCTAGGTTGGTCATAGCTTTTCTTCCAAGGAGAAGGTGTCTTTTAATTTCATGGCTGCAGTCACCATGTGCAGTGATTTTGGAGCCCCCCAAAATAAAATCTGTCACTGTTTCCATTGTTTCCCTATCTATTTGCCATGAAGTGATGTGACCAGATGCCATGATCTTCGTTTTCTGAATGTTGAGTTTTAAGCCAACTTTAATTAGGTTTCTATTAAAATATTTCTTTGGATAAATGTTATAAAAGTAGTTTTAAAGTTTACAAATCACAATCAAGAGCAACAATGCTTATTACAGGCTATATTAGTTTCCTAGGGCTGCCGTAGCAAAGGATGACAAACTGAGTGACTTAAAACAATTGACACTCATTCTCTCACCATTCTGGAGGCTGAATGTCTAAAATCAGGGTGTTGGTAGGGCATTGGGCTGTAGGATTCCAACATGTGAATTTTGGGGACACATAAAGGTTCTGACAATGGCATGTCAGTTCTTCCCTTTGGTTGTAGGATGGGATTTATTTCTTTGGCTCCGTTGGGTAGTAGTTGCCACATGTGGGATCCTCACTGCATCATGCAGGATTTTTCATTGTGGCACATGGACTCCAGTTGTGGTACACAGGCCCCAGAGTTCACCAGCTTCAGTAGATGCAACTCTGAGTCTTAGCTGCCCTATCAGGGATTGAACCCACATCCCCTACATTGCAAGGCAGATTCTTAATCACTGGGTCACCAGTGAAGTCCTGCAATATTTAGTAGTAACAGTTTCCCTAATATGAAACTATTATTATATTCCTTTCAAAAATTCAACCCGGACATAAAGTAGGGTTCCTTTAATATTCTGCTAAGACAGAGGAACCAGTGATCAAATTGCCAACATCTGTTGGACCACAGAAAAAGCCAGGAAATCCAGAAAAAAATCTACTTCTGCTTCATTCACTATGCTAACACCTTTGTGTGGATCACAACAAACTGGAACATCCTGAAAGAGATGGGAGTACCAGAACACCTTACCTGCCTCCTGAGAAGCCTGTTAGAAGGAGAAACAACAGTTAGAACTGGACATGGAACAATGGACTGGTGCCGAATTCATAAAGGAGTACGTCAAGGCTGTATATTGTCACCCTGTTTATTTAAGTTATATGCAGCGTATATCATGTGAAATGCCAGGCTGAATGAAGCACAAGCCGGAATCAAGATTGCCGGGAAAAATACCATAACCTCAGATATGCAGATGACACCACCCTAATGGCAGAAAACAAAAAGGAAATAAAGAGCCTCTTGATGAGGGTGAAAGAGGAGTGAAAAAGCTGGCTTAAAACTCAGCATTCAAAAAACGAAGATCACGGCATCTGGTCCCATCACTTCACGGCAAATAGATGGGGAAAATGTGGAAACAGTGAGAGACTTTATTTTCTTGGGCTCCAAAATCACTGCAGATGGTGACTGCAGCCATGAAATTAAAAGACACTTGCTCCTTGGAAGAAAATCTATGATCAACCCAGACAACATATTAAAAAACAGAGACATCACTTTGCCAACAAAGGTCCAAATAGTCAAAGCTATGGTTTTTCCAGTAGTCATGTACAGAGTAAGAGCTGGATCCTAAAAAAGGCTGGACACTGAAGAATTGAACTTTTGAACTGCGGTGCTGGAGAAGACTCCTGGGAGTCCCTTGGATTGCAAGGAGATCAAACCAGTCAATCTTAAAGGAAATCAACCCTGAATGTTCATCGTAAGAACTGATGCTGAAGCTGAAGCTCCAATACTTTGGCCACCTGATGTGAAGAGCCAGCTCACTGGAAAAGACCCTGATGCTGGAAAAGATTGAGGGCAGGAGGAGAAGGGGGTGGCAGAGGATGAGATGGTTGGATGGCATCACTGACTCAATGGATGTGAGTTTGAGAAAACTCTATGAAATGGTGAAGGAAAGGGAATCCTGGCATGCTGCAGTTCATGGAGTCACAAAGAGTTGGACGTGACTGAGTGACTGAACAACAAATAGAAATTTATTTTACTAATGTCATATAAAGTGTTTTTTAAAAGGTCACTATATATGAGATGGGTCTAAATTTTTGTCAGAGTTTCAATATTGTAATTATTCTAGCTTATAAAGTTAAGTTTTATCTTTTTCTAGGTTTCAGAACAGGTTTCATAGAATTTATTAAGAGTTTGGAATCACTTATATAAAATGTCTACAAGAGAAGTTTTTTACGTCTAATAACTTCACAATTTTTAAAAATTTCTTTCCTGATTATTGATCTATTTATCCACTTCTTGTGTTCATTTTTTTTCTAAATATTGGGCTTTCTGTTGCTGTTACAATTCATGCTTTCCTTTTAATTTGATTTTCCTGCTATTATCTTTACTCATATTTTAATCTTAATTGATCTGCATTATTTGATTTAGTTGTGTTTCTTTTAAATATCAAAAGCTTTAGTTGAGGGGGGGTCTAATCTGAAAATCTGTGTTACTTAAGAGAGAATTTTATCCCTTTTATGTTTATTCTTATAAAATATCTTAACTCTCATTTGGCCATTTTTTTAAAGAGTCTGTGATGTTAATGCTTATTTGATTTGTTACTAATCTGTTAATAATGAACTATGTTTTCTTTGGTTATCCTCCCCCTGGTGATTAGGAAGGTAGAGAAAAGACTATGTATTCTTAATCTTGATGTCTGAGTTATCAGATGCAGTCAGCTGTGGTGTGGGAACTCGGTACTTTGTTTCACAAATAATAATATCAAAACCCAGCAAGGTTAACTGATTAGTCTAAAGTTCTAATGACTAATTAGCAATAGAACTGGTCTTAGACCTAGTGCTCCTAGCTTCAGAATAGTGCTTTCTATTGCCTCAAACTTATGAGAAATTATGCTCTATTTCATGTAAATAGCCTTTCTCTCTCAACAATTTCCACCCCATATGTTCACACTTCCTTCTCGTGGAAGAAGCATGTTTTCCACCATCTCACTGTTTTCTGCAATATTAGCAAGGCAGAGAAGACTATACACCCGCAGAGAAATGCAAAACTAATGTATTAGTTGATGTTGGACCTCGGTGAATTATCAATAAGCTTATCATATTTTCAAAGTTCCTTTCATTTAAACTTAACACTGAAATTGGTACAAAGGGATTTAGGGAGGGTTTTTGGCATTTAGGAGCTCACTCTTTATTCAAGGAAAGATGCATGAATAAGTAACTATGGCAGACTCTAATGGGCATTACAATTTGGAAAACATCTTTGATATAATAAATATGGCATTTAATGAAGTTTACATGTAAGTCTCTCTCATAATTTCTCTTTGAAGAAGATGAGTGTTTCAAAATAGTTTTAATAAAGATTAATTCATTCATCAGTCTCATCATAGGGTTGGTATTTTCACTGAGAAAGAACCTATAACCTCCACACAAAAGCATGAACACAGTGCATGTACGTGCTAAGACACTTCAGTTGTGTCTAACTCTTTGCGACTCCATGGATTTTAGCCCACCAAGCTCATCTGTCTATGGAATTCTCCAGGCATATACTACAATGTTAAAAGGCCAAATTTGCATTTTATCCATAGCAGCACGGTTCAGTTGCTGAAGGAGGGAGGAAGGAAAGAAGAAAAGAGGGAAAGGAGGCATGGAGGAAAAAAAGGAGGGAGGGAGCGAGGGAGGAGAGGAGGAAGAAAGAGGGAAGGAGGAAAAGGGAAGGAACAGACAGGAAAGGAGAGAGGGAGAAAAAGTTTTAAGAAAAAATACGCAAGATGACTCATGAAGGAAAGAGCAGAACTTACCTAATCCATTTCGGTTTGTGTTATCTCTGAATGACACTCTTGTGAGTTTCAATGCCCTTATTTGTAAAATGATGATTACGCTACACTCATAGGGTTGTGTAGATTTCAATTAGACAAGGCAGCAACTGGAGGCTCTGGCACATGGCAAACTCTCAGTAACTAGTAAACAGACTGTTACATTAATCCAGCATCTACACTGAGGAAGTTGCCTGTCACCTCATTTAGTATCTCTGCAGCATTAGCAGTTTAATTTATTTAGACAAATCTGGCAGCAATCACTCCCTACTGTTGCAGACACATATAAAAAAGTGATTCAAATTTTTACTTTTCAACAAATCTTTTAGGTGACATTGACACATTTCCTTTCATTGCACCTCTAGACACACACATTTTCTGAAATTAACTCATATTGCTTTATGCACAAGTTAAACTACAGTAAAATTGAAAACTGCAATAAATCGACCCACCAAATCTCATACTTCAAGGATGATTCCATAAATCACCTAGAAAGTTAGAGACTTGTCTTGAAGAAACTTCCATGTATCAGAAAGATCATTTTATAAGTGAATAATTATAATAGTTAATTGGTTAAAATAGATTATGAGTCACCTTTTAAAAATGTATTCATCACCTAATTATCACAGTAATCTGGAGATGACTCAGGCTAATGCTTGGTAGCAATGTCTTTGAAAATGTGCTACTTCTGAAACCTACTTTATGATGCCGCATAAATGCAAAACATTATCCAAAGTTAAATGACAGCTTCATTTTGTGGATGTTTTATTGTCCTTGCTGCAGGAAGCAAATTTAATAATTCTTTTTTCCCCTCAAACAGATTTTTCCCACATGTCTTCTATTACTGCCATGCTAAGAATTTTTGAGAGAGCTAAATACATATTCCAGGTCATTATAACATTTTCTTAAATACTAAACTTTTATTTTTTAAAGAATAATATATAGTTACAATATTTGCTCTAAGTTAGCTTTGTGCTAATAACTTTATTTATTTGGATGTCAGGTGTGTTAAGAATTGTACATACATTTTCTTATTTAATCCTCGCAACATCTCTGTGTATGGTAGGTACTGTTCTTACCATCATAGTACAAGAAACACCATGGGCTAGAAAACAGAAATAACTAAGTTCTCACAATAATGGAACCAGTACTCATGCCCAAGCAGTCAGATTAGAGAATACCAAGCTCTTAACCCCACTGCTATATTGTCTTTTGGTTAGTAATGACATATTAAAATAAAAATGCAAATTTCAGAACAGCATGTATAGAAGGGGCTCTTAGTGTGAAATATATTTCCTTAGTGTGTGCATATGTACAGATACATGATATATATATATATACATATATACACTATATATCATTTATGTATATTTATGAATGTATTATATTTTTATATAACTTAGATATCAAAAATAATTAAAGTTACTATACAGCACTTTTTATGGGAAGGACTTCCTATATGCTAGATATTTCACATGCATTATCTTACTTCTCAAAATAACCCATTAACACGGGCACTGTTATCTCTCCACTTTACAGATGAGAAGAAAGCACGGTAAAGGAATTTAACCAAATGATAGAGCTAAAAAGTGGCTAAGAATCAACCAGATAATAATACAGATACACACACACACACACACACATACACACACACACACACACACATCTACGCACACATATCGACTCGATGGCATCACCGGCTCGATGGACATGAGGCTGAGCAAGCACCGAGAGTTGGTGATAGACAGGGAAGCCTGGTATGGTGCAGTCCACAGGGTTCCAAAGAGTCAGACACAACTGAGCAACTGAGCTGAACTGACACACACATACATATACATGGATATATATATACATACATACATATATGTGTGTATGTATGCACACATATAAAACGATATATACACACAGCGAGTGAGTGAAGTCGCTTAGTCGTGTCCAACTCTTTGCGACCCCATGAACTGTAGCCTACCATGCTCCTCTGTCCATGGAATTCTCCAGGCAAGAGTACTGGGCTGGGTTGCCATTTCCTTCTCCAGAGGATCTTCCCGACCCAGGGATATACACACAACATAGTTTTAATTTAAAAAGGGAGCATCAACTAACGTAGTTTGAAATAAGTTCACAAAACGAACTTTAAAAAATTGAGTCTTAATACATGATCTTTATTAACTAAGACCACCTTTTCCTGCACTTACGAATGGGCACTATCCCTGACTGCCCCATGCCTTTCCCTTGACTTTTCTTCTGTGGTTTCATTGGTTACCAGGATTCCTTTCAGATTGGCACATTCAGTTTCCAGAAGTGGTGATGTCTTCAATTAGATCATTATACGTTTTATGGCCTGAGAGACATTTTACCTTTTCCTGGTGACTGTACCTCTATTCTAGGGGTTGGCAAACTAAACTTTGGTTATTTGTTTTGTACAGACCATGAAGAATAGTACTTACTTTTTAAAAATGGCTTAAAAGTCAAAAGGAGAATAGTGTTTCATGACATATGAAAATTATATGAAATTCAAATTTGAATGTTCATACATAAAGTATTATTGGAACACAGCCATACTCATTAAGTTCTACATTGTCTGTGGCTTTTCTTGCACTACAATATCACAGCTGAGTAGCTGCAACAGAGACCATATGGCTTGCAAAGTTTAAAATATTTACTATCTGGCTCTTTACAGAAAATATTTGTCAACCTCTGCTGTATTCTAATATGTTGTATATTTATTTTAAAGTTCAACTTTCTAGGAGCCTCTCTTCTTTCCCACTTCATTCAGGGCACCTCACTACTGCCTTGTATCCTGCTGTGATCTCTTAAGGACATGCCATCTTCCACCTTTTTCCCAAACATGACCACAATTGATTGTTTTCTCATTACATAGGCACACTGCTATAGTTGCTAATGGTCTAAGAAAACCTAGATATAGAAAAGTGGGCCATAGACTGAGAATCCAGATTATTAAAAAATCTCCTCCTCCCTAGACCTCGGTCTTCTCATCTGTAAAGTAAGTGCAGTGTACTAGATAGCTAGGGCTTCTCTGATGGCTCAGCAGCAAAGAATCTGCCTGGAATGTAGGAGATGTAGGTTTGACCCCTGAGTCAGGGAGATCCCCTGGATAAGGAAATGGCAACCCACTGCAATATTCTTGCCTGGGAAATCCAATGGACAGCAGAGTCTGGCGGGCTACAGTCCAAGGAGTTGCAAAGGAGTTGGACACGACTTAGAGACTAAACAACCACAACGAGATAGCTAAGGTCATTGTTATTATGACATCCTATATTTACAGTAATTCAAAAATCAACATTAAGTGAACATCAACAACATACAGGTAAGAAAAATTAACGTGAACAGAGTCCCTGCCTTCAGTGAGCTGAGAACTCAGCACTTGCCTGAACTGTCCAAATATTAGCTGCTCAGGGGTACCAGGAGAATAATGCCCACTCCCCCAATTCCCCACCAATATGCTTATGCCCTAATTTTCAGAACCTGTGACTATGTTACCTTACATGCAACATTTTATTGAAGCCACCTTGTTGACAACTATTTCGCATCCTGTCTCATCTGTTACCCATATGTTTTAGTTGCTCAGTTGTGTCAGACTCTTTGCGACCCCATGGACTATACCCCGCCAGGCTCCTCTGTCCATGGAATTCTCCAGGTAAGAATACTGGAGTGGGTAACCATTCCCTTCTCCAGGTGATCTTCCCTACGCAGGGATCTACCCCTGGTCTCCCATATTGCAGGCAGATTCTTTACCTCCTGTGCTACCAGGGAAGCCATCTTGTCTCATCTGTTACCCATCTGACACTGTGCATATTTGGATGTGCCACTTCTGTATTATCCTGCAGTTTATTGAGGAGTATATTGAATTTCAGGTGCAGGAGACTTGTCTATAATCAAGTATGTAACAGTGGACAAGGATTCAGAAAAAATGTCACATTCATTCATTTAATGAACATGTACCAATCATCTACCATGTGCAAGACTCTGCTGCTTCCCAGGGCGTGATTCTTCCCCCTGGGTTAATAGTTCCTCATTCCCAAGAATTGGTTCCACTTGTCCCCACACCAATGTAATGCTTTGAATAATTTCATCTACCAAGAAAAATAGAACCTGTAAAAATGTTTCTTCCTCTTATTAACTGATGATGTACAGAAAACTCAGAACTCCTGAGTTGATAAACTCTCCTCCTAACCATGGGAAAGCACACAATATTGGACATTCATTCTGAAGGTCAGCCCTTAGGGACTCAGAAACCTCAGACCAAGAGCCATTGTTCTGGGTTTGGATCACCGAATCTTGATGCCGTACCAGCCTTTCAGAGCCAAAAAGCTAGCAAGGTCTTCTGCTCATTTGGGTTATCAAAGATGAATATATCTTCTTTCCCTCTTTTTTTCTTTCTTTTTTTTTAAATCTAGAGAGAATTGTCATAATCTTGAGCCCTTGTCCAAATATTTTGATGAGAATTAAACAAGTGCTAGTAAGTTCTTTGGATTAAGAAGGAAATAAGGGAGAACTGTTTGTGATGAGGGACAAATTGTCCTTTGAAAACTGAGTTACTGTTTCCAGGCTGCAAAATGGGGAAGAAAAGGCTCAGAACAGCAGCTGTGGGAAGAGAGGGGAAATATAAACAGGCTGAGGGTGCTGAGAACCTAGACTAGGTTGAGTTGCTCTGAGGACATTTATGAAGAACAGAGATGGGTGAACAGGATTGCTCAGTCCCATGTCACTCATGCCAGACTACATGGAACTTAGAAGGCAAGATTTTCTTCCAGAAGGCAAAAGTAGAATTTACCTGCCTTTGGATAAAATGGTCCAATTACATAATATTGAATGAATGGATAAATGACTGAAAGAGATACTGCTGATTACTATCATTTTGTCAGTCTCTATGTTGTAATACTTTTGTATGTTATTTGTTTTAATCATTCTGTATGCGATTTGTTTAATCATTTAAGCAACTCTATGAAATTGGCATTCATATCCTCATTGGTAGATGGGGATACTGATGGTCAGAAGGGTGAAAGGAGCCATATCATATGCTGGACACTCTACACTAAGGAATTTTCAAATATAATTATATTTAATCCTCATTAAAAAATCCAGAGCTCAATATTATCCTCATTTTTCATATGCAGTGAATGGAGATTCAAAGAGATGATATGTCAACAGTAAATAGCCACAGACTCCTGATTTCTTGCTACTACCTGGTTGTGTATTCCTGGGACATCTAAGTAGAGATGTCAAGCTAAGAACGAGAAATACACCCAAAAGAGTTATAGATAGACACAAGGTACAGAGGCAAAATGAACAGGTGAATATTGAATTAAAGCAGAATGTGAAATGTTGAATTGCTTTAATGCGGCCAGTTACATGAGGACAGAAATGGTGGTCATAAAAAAAAAAAGTGATGAAGCTGCAGCAGATGAAAGCAGCCAAACTTTCTTTCTTTCAAAGCATGAACTTTCTTCTTTTCTGAGATTACTGACAGATCCCATAAGTCCTTCATCTTTGTAAGGGTCACTTCCTGCTGCTCAGTTGCAACTCCATCCCTGCAAATTACAGCCTCTCCAAGTCTTGGACACCTCTGTCCACATGGATTCACAGCAGGTGCTCATGAACGAATGACCTACACTCATCATCTCTCCATACTGACCTCTCATTCACTCCTCAATCTGACTGACTTTTTATTGCCATCAGGCATCTGACACTGGCTCATCAGGGCCACCGACAACCTTCATGTGCAGTAACGGCCAAGCATGCACACCCTTCAGAACTGCCTTTGCTTGACACTGCTGACCACCAATCCCACCTAGAAACCACCTAGAAAGTATGGGTTTTGATGATACATTCTCCCTCGTTTCTCCTCTCCCCTCGCATTATTCCTTCTTAGCTTTTCCCAAACTTTTCCTCCTCTGTCCATTCCTTAGGGATAGTGTATACCAGAGCCCAAAGGAGAAGACTCTCTTCCCGTTCTTCTCTGTTGACATCTCGTTTCCTAGCTGTTACCTAACCACATACCCATAATCATGAAATCTATATCTGTATAAAAGTCTCTACTTTATATCCAATTTCCTATCAGACATATCAAACAGGACATTGTTTAGGCGTCTCAGACTCAACATAACCAAAGTTAACTCTGCATTCTTCCCCTGATTCCAGACCTACTTTATCAACTGTATTAACTTCCTATTGGTACTGTAACAAATGACCGTAAACTCAGGGGCTTAGAACAACACACATTAGTTATCTTAAAGTTGTGAAGGTCAGAAGTCCTTAAATTAAGATGCCATCAGGGTTCTAGAGGCTCTGGGAGAAAATGTTTCCTTGCTCTTCAGCTTCTAGAGGATACTGGAATTCCTTGACTATGGTCCCTTCTTCCATCTTCAAGGGCCAGCACTGACTCGTCTTCAATTTCTCGCTGAGCTCTACTCCTGTCATTACAGTTTCTTCTCTAACTCTGACCCTCCTGACTCCTTCTTCTAAAGACCTTTGTGATTAAGTTGGGCCCACCTATATAAGCCAGGATAGTCTCCCCATCTCAAGGTTTTTAATTTACCACATCTTTCAAGTCCCTTTTGCGATGTAAGGTAAGCTACACAGGTTTTGGGGATTAGAGTGTGGACATCTCTGGGGAAGACATTATTCTGTCTTCCATACCACCTGTGCTTGCTCTCTCAGTAATTACAGTATTCTTTTATCTAGTTGTTCAGGCTAGTAATCTGTGTAAACTTTGACTTTTCCTTCACCTCCACACATCAAGGCCATTACTAAATTCTACAGACTCCACTTCCTAAATCTCCCTTATCCTCTCCACATTCACTTCTTCTAGCGTCATCTGAAACTTTGCTGATCAGGTAGACTCTACATAATTTGATTCCAGTAGTAAGCCTTGAAATAGAAATATATAAGTTTTTGAATACGTTTGGGAAATTTTTTCTTTATATTTAAAAAAAAGAAAAACGTTGTCATGGAGATCTAGATAACTTTTCCATTAGAGAGGCTACTGTGGCAGAGTAGCAAGCTCTATGGGTGATGTAGCATAGGCTGATATTGAGTTACAGCTTGCCTTTTCCTAACCCTGTGACATCTGGCAAGTTAAGTTTTCTAATTCTTGGTTGAAAGTGAAAGTGAAGTCACTCAGTCATGTCCTACTCTTTGCAACCCCACGGACTATAGCCCACCAGGCTCCTCCATCAAGAGTACTGGAGTGGGTTGCCATTTCCTTCTCCAGGGGATCTTCCTGGAGATCGAACCCGGGATTGAACCCAGGTCTCCCTCACTGGAGACAGACTCACCATCTCAGCCACCAGGGAAGCTCATCTGTAATACCTAACTTGTAAGTTATTCAGAGACTCAAACTGTAGTGATATAGGTATTTATACTGTTCATAAGTAAGTAGTTAATAACACAATTTGATTCAAAGGACAAGCCATTATATAAGCATAATAAGCCAGAACCTGGAAACATTTCAATACTCAAAAACAGCATTGGCTATCTCAGGCCAATAAGCATCAACTTGCCTGTCTCTCAATGGAGCTCAAATATTTATAACTATTCTGGGAGCAACTTTCTGCCTATTCTTGTCCAGGGAAGATTTCATTTTTATTTTTATACAAGTGTGTGGTGAGGGAAAATAGAAATAATAAATAAGAAAAATAACAGTAAGTTACAAATCCAATGTACATTATAAAAAGGAGGGTTTATTTGGAATGAAAAAGGAAATAATAATATAAATATATTCCTTTGTAAATATTATAAAATTATATGACCACGTGAAAGAAGCTTGGGTAAGTGAGTACAATTGAAGCTTAAGCTTTAGCAGCTTCAGAGCAAATCTTTTCCTGCTTTGTCTATTCCTGTGTAAAAAAAGAAAAATCCACAGTTCTGATATTCTTAAACATCATGGTTATCTCCACCCCCAATGCATATAAAATAACTTCCCTATTTGCAAAACTGAGGTGCTAAATATACTACTAACAAATGTTACAAATAAATGTCACATGGACTCTGTGGCTTGTTAAGCATTAAACATTCCTGTTACAAATATGTTTCAGTCTTGTATTAACAAAAATCTGACTGGTATGGGGATTCATCCTAAATTCCAAACAGAGCTGCAAGGAACAACAGAAAACATTTGCTCCTTAAAGGGCTAGATTAACATACAAAGAGACAGTTGAACTTGTGGAATTGCCACACATCCTGGGAAGCATGATTGAAATGAACAAGTAATTGTTTTTTAAAAAATAGAATCTGTAGAGAGAGGTGCTGTAGGTATTATGGTATTCTGCCCAGATTAACTCTTCAGAGCTGAAGCATCATTCTGTGGATGATGGGACTCTCAGCAACACCACTCACAGTTGTACTCTTCACTGGCATCATTTTGTGGATGATGGGACTCTCAGCAACACCACTCGCAGTTGTACCCTTCACTGGGGATTGCTCTCAGTTTCAGGGAACTGTCTGACACAGGTCCAGCCTCTCCCACTGGTCTGCCACCAGTGCAGGGCTCCAAACACCCAGCCCTTTGCCTCAGTATGGAGTCATTCTGAAGGAGCCGCCCTAGCTCCAGAGTTTTCATAGGACTGGCTGAGGCATCCCTGGCAACCAGGCTAAGGGGCAACTCCCCTTTCCCCACCCTGCCTGCTTCACTCTGTGATCAGAGGGGTAACTACCGAGAGCCCCCCAATCAACTCGCTGAAAGTCTATTTTTAGGAAAGCACTCTAAGACAATTGATTCTGGAGGTGGTCCAAAAAGGCAGACTCCAAAATGAGTCTGGAAAGGAATAATGGAGGGAGATTTTTTTAAACATGGGTATAGACAGGCTTGTGTTTAGAAATTCTCACCTGCTGTCTGTCCAACTCCCTGCCCAGCTATGCTAGCCTGAGCCAAGGCCACAATGGTCAAGTCCACGGCTTTCTCCCTCTGTAGGGCAGCCTTTATTTTAGGTCACACGCTGAGGACATCTTGGTGAACCTCAATTTTGTGGCAAAGATTTCTGTGGTCACATCCTACTGCGACGTGTTTCTCTCCTATGCTCTGTCTTCTTAGCACATTAAAACTAAAACTTTAAGATCTGCAGAGTTCATGAGGGCAACCTACACTTATTTATGCCTCTGGAATCCTACTTGCTTATGTTTTTCTCCTCTAAGTGCTTTTCTTGCTTTACCACAAGCTCAGTTATGCTTTTACAAAACAACTTGATCTAACTCTCTGCTGCTGTTGCTGCTAAGTCACTTCAGTCGTGTCCGACTCTGTGCAACCCCATAGACAGCAGCCCAACAGGCTCCTCTGTCCACAGAATTTTCTAGGCAAGAAGAATGAAGTGCATTGCCATTGCCTTCTCCAGATCTAACCCTCTAAGTTCCCTCTACTGAGACTGTTTCTCTGCATATCTACTCTGCCTTACTGTTGCAAACTGATGTTTAAAATTCCCCATTTTTGCCTCATTTCTCAAATTTCTAACTAATCTCCTTTGATCTTCAGAAGACCTGATTGAGGACTTCAGCCTGGCTACTTTCTAGCTCAACAAATGGGACATTGCTTCACTTGTCCTTCTCTCAGCTCCATGTCCATAAATGGAAAAGATGGCCTTACTTCACAGGGCACTGTAAGGACTAAATGATCTATGTCTGTACTAATGCAAACTAGGGGCACAAGCTTATTGACTCTGGGTCTGGGCTACGGTGATAGACCAGAAGGTACTCTTTGTGTCTTTCCAAGTCTTATTGACAGCTTCCTTTTTCTAGTTATTATAGACCTGCTGGGCTACATGATGGCCTGTGACCCATTCTCTAGAACAACCAGAAGAGGGGTTATCATAGTAGATGAAGCTAGGCCTCCAGAGATCAACTCTGGCAGAGTTTCTTCAAATTTTCCTGAAGGTGAAAGGAAGTGAGGGCATCACAGGGCTCTTTTTAAATGTTAAACTTTGGGGTTTCTTTTTCTAAAAGTTTTTATGTGTTTCAACTATCTTTTTTTTTTCAATTGTTATTAGATAACTTAAGTTGCACACATTCTTTGTATGTTCTCAGAACTGCTGAAGTTTCCTTCTCATTTTGTAGCTTGTTGGTGCTGAAATGACCACACTGTTCTTTGCAAAGTAGGCCAACCTATTCCCATATCAAGAGCCTTCATGGAGTGATTAATGTTCACACTGCATCATCTTGATTTAGTTCAAATATAGATAAATGGTAAATGCATGCAACTTTTCATTCCCTAAGATTCAACTTTAAAAGTCAACTCTTCTTTGCAATTTTCCCTGACCTTCCCCTCCCACTGCCAGACAGGGTTAGTCACTTTCTCCTCTGTGCTCCCTTAGGACTTTGTGCAAATGTTATCTTGAAAGCTCTTGGCCTGATGTCCTGTCACTGTTTGTTTATATGCTGCTGCTTCTGCTGCTAAGTCGCTTCGGTCATGTCTGACTCTGTGCGACCCCACCAGGCTCCTCTGTCCCTGGGATTCTCCAGGCAAGAATACTGAGGTGGGTTGCCATTTCCTTCTCCAATGCATGAAAGTGAAAAGTGAAAGTGAAGTCGCTCAGTTGTGTCCGACTCTTCGAGACCCCATGGACTGTAGCCTACCAGGCTCCTCCATCCATGAGATTTTCCAGGCAAGAGTACTGGAGTGGGGTGCCATTGCCTTCTCTCTTGTTTATATGTCCCAGGAAATATTCAGTCTCTTAAGAGGAAGGGCAACTTACTATTCCTCTTTGTAATTCCAGTACCTAGCATACCACCTAGAACGTAGTAGGTGCCCAGTAAGTGTTTACTGAGTCAAAACAAAAAGGTTTTAAAATTAAGTTGCATTACATGCCTACAATTACATAAGATTAATATTTAGATTTAAAATGCCAAAGTATAATTATTAAATTCTAGTTAAGAAACAGTACTTTTTTAAAAGGTACTTGGAAAGCTTTGAGGTGTAAAGTTTCCTGAATTCTATTTGGTGTGATTTGGGTAGATTTTTTAGGTGTTTTCTTTTTTTTTTTTTATAAATTTATTTATTTTACTTGGGGGCTAATTACTTTACAATATTGTAATAGTTTTTGCCATACATTGACAAGAATCAGCCATGGGTTTACATGTGTTCCCCTTCCCGAACCCCCCACCCACCTCCCTCCCCCTCCCATCCCTCTGGATCATCCCACTGCCCCGGCCCCGAGCCCTTGTCACATGCATCGAACATGGAATGGTGCTCTGTTTCACATATGACAATACACATGTCTCAATGCCATTCTCCCAGAACGTCCCACCCTCACCTTCTCCCTCAGAGTCCATAAAATTGTTCCATGCATCTGTGTCTCTCATTCTGTCCCGCATATAGGGTTATCGTTACCATCTTTCAGATTCCATATATATGCATTAGTATACTGTATTGTTGTTTTTCTTTCTGGCTTACTTCACTCTGTATAATGGGCTCCAGTTTCATCCATCTCAGTAGAACCGGTTCAAATGTATTTTTTTTAATGGCTGAGTAATATTCCATTGTGTATATGTACCACAGCTTCCTTATCCATTCATCTGCTGATGGACATCTAGGTTGCTTCCATGTCCTGGCTATTGTAAACAGTGCTGCGATGAACATTGGGGTACACGCGTCTCTTTCAATTCTGGTTTCCTCGGTGTATATGCCTAGCAGTGGGATTGCTGGGTCATATGGCAGTTCTATTCCCAGTTTTTTAAGGAATCTCCACACTGTTCTCCATAGTGGCTGTACTAGTTTGCATTCCCACCAACAGTGTAAGAGGGTTCCCTTTTCTCCACACCCTCTCCAGCATTTATTGCTTGTAGACTTTTGGATAGCAGCCATTCTGACTGGTGTGAAATGATACCTCATTGTGGTTTTGATTTGCATTTCTCTAATAATGAGTGATGTTGAGGATCTTTTCATGTGTTTGTTAGCCATCTGTATGTCTTCTTTGGAGAAATGTCTGTTTAGTTCTTTGGCCCATTTTTTGATTGGGTCATTTATTTTTCGGGAATTCAGCTGCAGAAGTTGCTTGTATATTTTTGAGATTAATTGTTTGTCTGTTGCTTCATTTGCTATTATTTTCTCCCATTCTGAAGGCTGTCTTTTCACCTTGTTTATAGTTTCCTTTGTTGTGCAAAAGCTTTTAATTTTAATTAGGTCCCATTTGTTTATTTTTGCTTTTATTTCCAATATTCTGGGAGGTGGGTCATGGAGGATCCTGCTGTGATTTATGTCGGAGAGTGTTTTGCCTATGTTTTCCTCTAGGAGTTTTATTGTTTCTGGTCTTACGTTTAGATCTTTAATCCATTTTGAGTTTATTTTTGTGTACGGTGTTAGGAAGTGGTCTAAACCCTCCAGAAAGCAGGAATAGAAGGAACATATCTCAACATAATAAAAGCTATATATGACAAACCCACAGCAAACATTATCCTCAATGGTGAAAAATTGAAAGCATTTCCCCTAAAGTCAGGAACAAGGCAAGGATGCCCACTTTCACCACTACTATTCAACATAGTTTTGGAAGTTTTGGCCACAGCAATCAGAGCTGAAAAAGAAATAAAAGGAATACAGATAGGAAAAGAAGAAGTAAAACTCTCACTGTTTGCAGATGACATGATCCTCTACATAGAAAACCCTAAAGACTCTACTAGAAAATTACTAGAGTTGATCAATGAATATAGTAAAGTTGCAGGATATAAAATTAACACACAGAAATCCCTTGCATTCCTATACTCCAATAATGAGAAAACAGAAAGAGAAATTAAGGAAACAATACCATTCACCATTGCATCAAAAAGAATAAAATACTTAGGAATATATCTACCTAAAGAAACAAAAGACTTATATATAGAAAACTATAAAACACTGATGAAAGAAATCAAAGAGGACACAAACAGATGGAGAAATATACCGTGTTCATGGATTGGAAGAATTAATATAGTGAAAATGAGTATTCTACCCAAAGCAATCTACAGATTCAATGCAATCCCTATCAAGCTACCAATGGTATTTTTCACAGAACTAGAACAAATCATCTCACAATTTGTATGGAAATATAAGAAACCTCGAATAGCCAAAGCAATCTTGAGGAAGAAGAATGGAACTGGAGGAATCAACCTGCCTGACTTCAGACTCTACTACAAAGCCACAGTCATCAAGACAGTATGGTACTGGCACAAAGATAGAAATATAGATCAATGGAACAAAATAGAAAGCCCAGAGATAAACCCACGCACATATGGACACCTTATCTTCGACAAAGGAGGCAAGAATATACAATGGAGAAAAGACAACCTCTTTAACAAGTGGTGCTGGGAAAACTGGTCAACCACTTGTAAAAGAATGAAACTAGGTGTTTTCTTAAAGAAAGAATTAGCTTCATAGAATCTACAAATGCCAAAATGAAAAGGGGACTTTGAAATCACGCAACTCAACAATGTCTATTAGTTCCCTTGCTTTATTTTCTTCAGAGTATTTATTATTAATTCAAATCATATAATTTTCATGCTTTCAGGTTCCTTTTCTATCACGCCTGCTAGATTACAAGTTCTAGGAAAGTTGGACCTTTGCTATCATGTTCACGGCTATGTTCCCACCTCCTGAAGTAATCCCTAAGGCATAGTAATTTTTAAAAAAATATTTTTTGGAGGGATGGATGGATGGTGAATTAACCAATGAAAAAATGAATGATATATTTATGCAGATATGAAAAGGGACTTGTAGCAGTTAGGTCAAGTCTTCTGATTCCCAGTCTAGCATCTTTTATGCCCCAGAATACTGTCTCATTTTTATGTAAAATGGCACAAGTCCCCAGGACTGAAGCTCAAAATCTCTTTTATTTTCTTTTTGGAATTTCTATTGCCACTGACATAGTCCAGGGCCCATCATTTATACTTGTAATATGTTTTTTTTGTCTTAAACATCCTTATTAGATGTCAGTGCAGGATGGCATCAGTCAAGATCTTAGGAGCAAGAAATAGGAAAGCCCTTTCTGCAGATGGCTTCAACCTCGAAAAATTACAGGAGCATCCGTCTGTTCATTTATCCAACCAATATTCTTAGTGAATGTCTAATATGTGCCTAGCAATAGTTTTAAGTACTTGGCTACTTCAGTAAACAAAACAAAACCCTTTCCTTGTGGAGCTCAAATTCTTTTGGGGAAGAAGAGAAGAGGGGAGACAGACAAAAATAATAAGCATAAGTAAATTAAATAATTTGACTAGACAGTGATAAATGCTATGGAAAATAATAGAGCAAGGCAAAGGGGATTGAGAATGCTGGGAAATTCATTTTACTGTGGCCACTGTGTCAAGAATGATCTGTAGAGTAATGAAAGGACAAGCAGGAAGACCTGTATGGAAACCAGAGAAAGTTTCACTGAATATACCACACACACACACACACACACACACACACACACACACACATACATATTATATCTCACACACATTTACAAATAATCCAGCCATACAGGAAGCTGGCTTATATCAAGTCCAAAAGGAAGCCCTGGGGGAACAGAAATAATAGCTGTTCCCCAACCAACTGGTTACGCATCTCCTCCCATGCATAGATGCTTCATAGCACTCGTGTCACAGGAGTAACAGGCTGCGTCTCACACCTTTTCACAAACGGAGGGAGCTTGCCACTATCCAATGCAACCAGCTTGATTTTTAGATATCTGGATTGCTACTTTCTTGAGTTAATCTAACTGAAATCTACCTCATCATTTCTATCCTTTGCCCTAGTTCAACCACACTGGAGTAAGATGGAAGGAACATAAGCTTTGGAGCAGTCAAGACCTGGGATTGAGCTATATAGCCCCACTGTTTCCTGGCTAAGTAATTTCTGCACGGTACAATTTTTCCTGAGCCTCAGTTTCTCATCTACAAAATGGGGATAGCAGTTGCATAATAGGGGTTCCTTAAATGTTAGTTCCTTTATGTAGGCACTGGGCTTCCCAGGTAGCTCAGATGGTAAAGAACCTACCTACAATGCAGGAGATGCCAGTTTGATCCCTGGGTTGGGAAGATCCCCTGGAGAAGGAAATGGCAACCCACTCCAGTATTCTTGCCTGGAAATCGTATGGCCAGAAGAGCCTGGTGTCCTACAGTCCATGGGGTCACAAGAGTCAGACACAACTTCGAGACTAGGCAACAACATCTAGGCACTAGTTTGCATATCATATTTTCCAAAATACATAAGCATGTGCTCTGCCTTCAAGGTCAGACCTGCTCTTTTGAATATCACCTGTCACTTCAGCCAATGCTCCTAAGTAGTAGACTGAAATATTCTTGCCTCTGGATTTTCCCAGCTTTGTTTATACCTACTTGTCCCATGGCCTGGCCTTCCCTATTTAGATTAATCGGGTTTACCAAACAGCTTTTTGGAAAACTACCTCCAACCCCAGGTTGCATAGGAATAACTTATCCTGTAGGGGAATGGGACAATCTAGACTGAGCCCATGGGGTGGATCCTGGTCTAACTCTATACCTAAACCCTTATGCAACCTCGGTTAAGTTATTTTCCTTCTTGAATTCTTGCCTACTCTATTTGTATAATGAGGAAGTTCAGTGAAATGAGTATGTATACTTCCGGAGTTGTAACACAGACAACCTAAGATGCTATGTGGATGTGAAAGTAGAGCCAGAGATCTGTTCTTGCAGTGACATACCATTTCTCTGAATAAGTAATTACACCTTCAGAGAAGTGTTCTTGGAAACTTTATAAGCATTTTTACTTTATTAGTTTGAAGCTTTAGCAAGATTTCTCAGTGCTAACTCAAATGGCCTCTGATTAACACTTGGGAACATTCTCTGAGCTTACCGTTCACTGTCATCTATAAATGTAATTGTCTCTTCAAAGAAAATGTACTTCTAATTACAAGGTCAGGCACTGAAAAAATAAAACTAAATCTAGGATGTGGAATGAGTAAGAGATGTGTGAGCACCTTAGGGGTGTCTGTGTGTGTGTGTGTGTATTTGTCTGATTTTAAGAAAATTACTCAGAAACCACTTAAACCCTTACCAAGATTACATGACCAAAATTAAACTAAAGACTTTAATGAAAACCCCCAGAGTTAAGATAACCTAGCAAGATCATTTCCAAACACTGCCTTTGCAGTCGAAACATCTCAACACCTGTTTTTAGAGCTCCAAACACCCATTCCCTAAGGGATTCCCTGGTGGCTCAGATGGTAAAGAATCTGCCTGCAATGTGGGAGACGTGGGTTCTATCCCTGGGTTGGAAAGATCCCCTGGAGGAAGGCATGACAACCCACTCCAGTATTCTTACCTAAAGAATCCCATGGACAGAGTAGCCTGGCAGGCTACAGTCCATGCGGTCTCAAAAGAGATGGACATGCCTGAGCAACTAACACTTCCACTTTCAAATGTCCATTTCCACAGTGCTTGCTAAAGGGTTTCTTAACGGAAGAGTCTGAGGGAATGTGGGGTCCCCTAAGAAGAATAATTATGGGATGTGGGAAGCCATGTGCTCTGGGTCTCCTATCCGTGAGTGAATTAGAGGAAGCTATTGCACTGCAAGCCCCTGAAAGAGTTTAACGGGAAAACGGCTAGAGAAGAACGTGGGTTTGTAGCCTTCCTCTGTACAACAGCCCTTCCAAACAAGAAATCGGGGAAAGAGTAGCTCTGGAACTTCAAACAAGCCATTTTCTCTTTCTAGCCTCAACTTCCTTAGCAGTGCTGGTGGACTGAGATGTTGTGAGGGACATGGTAGGGCTTCACCTGAATATTAATGAAACACGGGAGAAACTCTCAGCACTGGGAAAGCTGAGGGTGACTGTGGACGTGTAAGTAGGCCTCCTGATGTCAGCAGGATTCTTATTCCTGGGCAAAGAATAGAGGTGTCCCCCACGGGAGGAAAATGCTGACACACCTAGGAGTCCTCAGGGAACTGGGGGGGTTCCTGGTGAGTGGGGAGGATATCTTGCGACCGTGGGGATGACCCCACTGTCCTCTGGACAGGGACCTCAGAAGAGGGAGCACTACTGCTGGAACCTCTCAGTGAGGGTCTAAACTCACTCCTCGTCCCAAGAGACCTACCTACCCTGAGCCCCATCTTCCTCCCTCCAGAGGCTCAGTAAGAACCAAAGGAAAGGAATCTGACCTATGGAAAGTTTCTCGAGCCCCAAAACTCATCACCTTCCAAATTCAGGAAGAAACATTCTCATGTACCTAGGTGGGAGTTTGGTGGTGGTTATCATCAAGTGTGAGTTTGAGGAAATAAGTGTTCCATGGGAGCTCTTTAGGGGAGTAAGTACAGTGGGAAGTCAGTAGGGATTTCCCTTCCATCACCTCCCTCTGGTTCCTATTTTGCTAAGGATTGCTTTAATAGATCTTGGAGGACTGATTCGGCCTCTCCCACTCCTCCCTTTGGCTTGTCTTCTCAGTAACAGCAGGGAATCAAGGATCTTCTTGATGTCCAGGGCTTAAGAATTGCCAGGGAGCAGAGCCAGACCTTGGGAAAAATGCTTAATTCTCATGGTGGACAGCAGGCTCAGATGCCCACCCGCTTTGTGGGAGCTGTAAATCAGGCCTCTCCAGATCCACAGGAGGCCCCACAGCCACCTCCATGGTTTATGTTCACACCAGGAAAGACCAGCTATAAACACTTCAGAACAAGACAAAGGGGGCTCAGCTAAAACTGAGACCTTTCAGGACTTGAAAGACAGACTCTAATGCCTTCAGTTTCTGGCATTTCCTTCAGACCTAGACTTCTACAACCAACCTCAAGGTCGGAATATCATTGAAAATGCTCAGTTTTTCTGAGTGAACCTGTAAAAGGAATCAAACTAAAATGATCAGATGAAGACAGTTTCTGGTTTTGATCCATGTCGTAAGTTTTCCACCTGGTTTCTATGAAGTTTTTGTTGCATGTTTCCTCAACTTCAAATTTTCTTTTAAAAGATAACTTTCCTATTTTTCAGATAATAGACATCTCACCTTTAAGTGGCTCTAAAGTCAATGTCAACCAGAGGTTAGGAATAACAACTTTGATTAAATTGAGCATGGGTGAGCCAGCACAATAAAATACATGCTTAAAATGCATTTTATTTTATATTAGATCTGTAGAAGGAATTGTATTCTAAATATTTGTTGAACAGCTTTGCAACCAGTGTTATGAATTGAATGTTTCTGTCCTTTCTTGTCAATTCTATATGTTGAAATTTATAAGACCAGGGCTTCCTTGGTGGTTCAGATAGTAAAGAATCTGCCTCCAATGCAGAAGACCTGGGTTCGATCCCTGGGTGGGGAAGATTCCCTGAAGAAGGGAATGGCAACCCATTCCAGTATTCTTGCCTGGAAAATTCCAGGGACAGAGGAGCTTGGCAGGCTACAGTCCATGAGCTCACAAAGAGTGGGGCACAACTGAGCAACTCACACACACACATACAAATGTGATGGCATTAGGAGGTAGGGCTTTGGGGAGATGATTAGATCATGAAGGTGGAACTCTGGGATTAGCGCCCTTTTAAAAGATACCCGAGAGTTGTCTTGCCCTCTCTGCCATGCTGAGCACATAGCAAGAAAATGGCTCTGCAACCCAGAAGACAGCTCTCACCAGAACCTGACCCTGTCAGCACCTCATGGCAGACTCCAGCCTCTGGAACTGTGAGAAACAAATTTGTTGTTTATAAGCCACCCAGTCTATGATATCCTGTTATTCTGAATAAGACATCTAGCTGTTGGTTTATATAAGAAACAGTAACTAAATAAATAGGTTCAGTTGCTACCCAAGCCTACAAAGCCCTACTTCTTGGTCTTCCCTGGCTACCTCCCTTCGTATCTCTTATCAGTCTTCCCTTCTCTTGTTCTCTCCAGCCACTCTGGCCTTCTTACTCTGTTTGCAATATCAGGTAGCATGCCCAGGCTTCAGAGCCTCGCTCTCTTTTCTCAGCCAAAGCCATTCTCCTCTCAGAAAGTCACACAGCTCCATCCTCTCTCCCCAAAGGACGAGACTACCTGAAATCCCAGCTGCTCCCCACTTCCAACTCCCTCGTCAGCTTTATTGTTCATCATGACAGTAATCACTACCCAGCCTTATGTTTCAGAGCTTTTCACTATTTTGTATCTGACTCTCCGACTCAAATGTAAGCTTCATGAGGCCGGCGACTTCAATTCTTGCTTAATCCTCAATGCCTGAAGTGGTACCTGGCATAAAGAGGCCTCAGTAAATATCTGTTGGATTAATTTTTTAAAACTAGCAAGTAAATTTTTTGTGTGCTATTTTCCAGATTCCATGGTAAATATTTTCATGTATGAAGGTGAAAGTGTTAGTCGCTCACTCGTGTCCAACTCTTTGCTACCCCCTGGACAGTAGCCTGCCAGACTCCTCTGTCTATGTGATTTCCTAGGCAAGAATACTGGAGTGGGTTGCCATTCCCTTCTCCAGGGCATCTTCCTGACCCAGGGATGAAACTGCAGTCTCTCACACTGCAGGCAGATTCTTTACTGCCTGAGCTCAAAAATGCCTTCTGAAGCATCCTCTCTTCACTACCCTCTCCATCTCCTACCCATCTTCCTGTCTGCTAATGGAGTTCACTGTCTAACTACCTATGATTTCAAAGAGTGTTGTCTAGTTTTCATGCACAGAACTTATCACATTATGCTTCTTTCTTCTTGCCCAAGCCTGCTTCTCCCTAGAGAGACAGATAGGCTTCTGGGAGGTAGCAGCATATTATTGTTCATCTATTTTCCCAGAGCTAAACCAATTCCCAGGCACACAGTAAGTGTTCTACAAATAGTTATTGAATTAATGGATGACATTTCAGGTAAAGAGAAAAGAATAAGCAGAAGCAGGGAGAAGATTCTTTTTGGCTTTCAGCATATTTGCGAATGGAATTCAGAATCAGATTTAGATTTAAACCAGTCTCGGCCACTTACAAATTCTTTAGTCTTAAGCAGCTTACATACAGTAAGCTTTGGTTTTGCATTTTGTAAGCCAGGATGAGATCCACATGCTCATAGAATTAAGTAATATAATGTATAGGTAAGTGCCGGGAATGTTTGTTCCTTTCCTTTTGTATGATGCAAAATGTCTCACATTCTCAGGGCATGATAACCAATCTGACTGGGCTTTCAGGCCAGGGGAGGGGGGAGAGAATGGGGACAGGGAAGCTGATTATCCAACTGTCCCTACAGTGGATTTCTCTACAAGTGATTTTCATCCCTCTCACATTGGTGGCAACAGATAAGATTCCCAGACCAGTGAGAGTTCCTCCATATTGTTTTAGCACTGAGGGTTCCTTTAATCTGGAACTCCATGGCTAATCCAAGACAATTCTGTGACCATAAGAGGAAAACTCACTCCTTATAGCCGTTCTGAAAGCAAGACACATATACACATTTTTCCATCAGACTTCTCTTTAGGCTAATAATCTGTCAAATAATAGAATCTTAAAGGACTTTGGGAGGGTCTAATCCTCATCTAAGAGTTTAAAAATCCTTTCAACATTTGTTTCTGTTTTCATCTCAAAAGAGGTTCTTTTTTTCCTACATGGTCTATTTCTACCTGTATCTCATAAATGTGAAAAGAGGCATTTCTTCAAAACTAAACTATAAATCGGCCTATAGAATATTGTTGGCGTGACATCAGCTCAGTTCAGCTGCTCAGTAGTGTCTGACTCTTTGTGACCCCATGGACTGCAGTGTGCCAGGCTTCCCTTCCATCATCAACTCCCGGAGCTTACTCAAATTCATGTCCATTGAGTCGGTGATATCATACAACCATCTCATCCTCTGTTGTCCCCTTCTCCTTCTGCCTTCAATCTTTCCAAGCAACAGGGTCTTTTCCAGTGAGTCAGTTCTTCACATCAGGTGGCCAAAGTATTGGAGTTTCAGCTTCAGCATCAGTCATTCCAATGAATATTCAGGATTTATTTCCTTTAGGATGGACTGGTTGGATCTCCTTGCAGTCCAAGGGACTCTCAAGAGTCCTCTCCAACACCACAGTTCAAAAGCATCAATTCTTTGGTGCTCAGCCTTCTTTATAGTCCAACTATCACATCCATACATGACTACTGGAAAAACCATAGCTTTGACTAGATAGACCTTTGTCGGCAAAGTAATAATGTCTCTGCTTTTTAATATGCTCTCTAGGTTGATCATAGCTTTTCTTCTAAGGAGTAGGCATCTTTAAATTTTATGGCTGTAATCACCATCTGCAGTGATTTTGGAGCCCAAAAACATAAAGTCTGTCACTGTTTCCATTGTTTCCCCATCTGTTTGTCATGAAGTAATGGGACAAGATGCCATGATCTTAGTTTTCTGAATGTTGAGTTTTAAGCCAACTTTTTCACTCTCCTCTTTCACTTTCATCAAGAGGCTCTTTAGTTCTTCTTCACTTTCTGCCATAAGAGTGGTGTCATCTGCATATCTGAGGTTATTGATATTTCTCCCGGCAATCTTGATTCCAGCTTGTACTTCTTCCAGGCCAGCATTTCTCATGATGTACTCTGCATATAAGTTAAATAAGCAGGGTGACAATATACAGCCTTGATGTACTCCTTTTCCTATTTGGAACCAGTCTGTTGTTCCATGTCTGGTTCTAACTATTGCTTCTTGACCTGTTTACAGATTTCTCAGGAGGTAGGCCAGGTGGTCTGGCATTCCCATTTCTTGAAGAATTTTCCACAGTTTGTTGTGATCCACACAGTCAAAGGCTTTGGTATAGTCAATAGAGCAGAAGTAGATGCTTTTCCGGAACTCTTGCTTTTTTGATGATCCAACGGATGTTGGCAATTTGATCTCTGGTTTCTCTGCCTATTCTAAATATAGCTTGAACATCTGGAAGTTCATGGTTCACATACTCTCAAAGCCTGGCTTGGAGAATTTTGAGCATTACTTTACTAGCATGTGAGATGAGTGCAATTGTGTGGTAGTTTGAGCATTCTTTGGCATTGCCTTTCTTTGGGATTGGAATGAAAACTGACCTTTTCCAGTCCTGTGGCTACTGCTGAGTTTTCCAAATTTGTTGGCATATTGAGTGAAGCACTTTCACAGCATTACCTTTCAGGATTTGAAAGAGCTCAACTGGAATTCCATCACCTCCACTAGCTTTGTTTGTAGTGATGCTTCCTAAGGCCCACTTGACTTTGCATTCTAGGCTCTAGGTGAGTGATCACACCTTCGTGATTATCTGGGTCATGAAGATCTTTTTTGTATAGTTCTTCTGTGTATTCTTGCCACCTCTTCTTAACATCTTCTGCTTCTGTTAGGTCCATACCTTTTCTGTCCTTTATTGAGCCCTTCTTTGCATGAAATGTTCCCTTTGTATCTCTAATTTTCTTGAAAAGATCTCTAGCTTTTTCCATTCTATTGGGGTAACTTAGAGGACCAATTAATCACACCTCTCCCATTTGAGTTCTGAATCTATTAAGAAAGAAACACTGAAGCCAAGAAAGAGTTTAAATATCAGTATTAACAATGAAGAAAAAAAAAACAGGATTAGAAAATGTGAGCTTCTATTCTTTTCCCTAAGTTTTAGATCTTGAGAACCACACCTGAGGCAAGTTGGGTCTGAAAGCTTCAACTACAAGGAGCATCATTCTTTTCTTTTTTGAGGGTAGATAGTCCAAGAGACTAAGGCCATTCATGAGTAGTAGTATTTATCCCATCCAAGAGAAATGCTCACTTAAGTAGGCTTCAGAGACATTACTTTGATGACCAAGGTCCGTCTAGTCAAAGCTATAGTTTTTCCAATAGTCATGTGTGGATGTGAGAGTGGGACTATAAAGAAAGCTGAGCGCCGAAGAATTGATGTTTTTGAACTGCGGTGTTGGAGAAGACTCTTGAGAGTCCCCTGGACTGCAAGGAGATCCAACCAGCCAATCCTAATGGAAATCAGTCCTGAATACTCATTGGAAGGACTGATGCTGAAGCTGAAGCCCCAATACTTTGGTCACCTGATGCAAAGAACTGACTCATTGGAAAAAACCCTGATGCTGGGAAAGATTGAAGGCGGGAGAAGAAGGGGACGACAGAGGATGAGATGGTTGGATGGCATCACCGACTCGATGGACTTGAGTTTGAGCAAGTTCCGGGAGTTGGTGATGGACAGGGAAGCCGAGGGTGCTACAGTCCATGGGGTCGCAAAGAGTCAGACGTGACTGAGCGACTGAACTGAACTGAAGTAGACTTCTGCTATCTCACCAATCAGTGACAGGAGCCAGGAGGCACAGCTGTAATCTTAAGTGGATAGAAATTCCCATGTTATGGGTTTAGGGGAAAATGTGGGAAGAAGGGACAATGTTCTGGTTGTTCTTCTGTTTTTATCCTGCTCTAGAAGACTCCTGACATCTCATGCATTCTTGTTTCAGAACATAATCAAGTGTATGGTCACCTTCTATGCCAAACCTAATTTACACTATACCAGTTCCTTGAATTCTTCCCCATGTGTTCCTTTTACGACCATTCATTACTTTTGTCACTTCATTCCTAGATACTAAATTTCATACTTTCTAAGTCAAAAGATCCCCCCAAATAACTCCCATGGCTAAGATCAACTTTCAGAAACTTAGAAAAGTTTTCCAGCAATGGAAAAACCTTCTCCACACTGTGTTTGATGCATAATTTGTGATCCACTGCAACTCTACGATATTCTTTCTTATTCAGTCATAGTTTATTCCTCCCTTTTGAGTGACTACTTTGGACTTCCCCTAATGGCCTTCACCAGTCCATTCGGCCAGCCCCAAGGGTCAAGGGGGTTTGACTGGTGACTCAGTGATAATGAATCCACCTGCAATGCAGGAGACACAGGAGATGTGAGTTTGATCCCCAGATTGGGAAGATACCCTGGAGGAGGACACAGCAACCCACTCCACTATTCCTGTCTGGAGAATCCCCATGGACAGAGGAACCTGGCAGGCTATAGTCCATAAGGTGGCAAAGAGTTGGACATGACTGAAGCAACTGAACACACACACAAGGGTCAAGAATATTCCTAATTGTAATTCAGTTTCCCCAGGGGATCAGAGGTGAATTTAATAGATTTAGCTACCATTCATGTACCTAAGGAATTAATTCAATTCCTAAATACCCCAACTTCCTCCAGTTCACTCAAGGGAGAAGAAAGCCTTTGAACAGCTGCCAAACACCTAACCAAGTTCAGACTCTTAATTTCCAAGAGCCGTGTGAGCATATGAACAGCTTGGAAAATGATCTCTGTGGTCTCAAGAACCAAGACATGGAGGAGAGCTTGACTAGCAGAAGAGAGAAGGTAATCTGCTGAGGGCAAAACAACCCAATCAGTAACAAGCAAGGCAACAATAATAACCCCTTACATAAGATTATACCATGAGTCCTTCCTTCTCATGGAGAACCTCGAACCTACTACAGTTATCTTGGTAATTAAAAGGCAGCTGATGTTAGGAAGACCAAGCACTGACCTTGCTATCAATTTTCCAGTGCTGCTACTCTTTAGGGCTGTGACCTTAGGCAAAATCTCACCTTACCTCCCTGAGCTTTAGTTTCCTCATCTGGAAGATGAGTTTGATAACGCTTATGTCACAAGGTTATTTTGTTGCTCAAATGAGATTCAAGATACAAAAGCACTTTGAAGTACTACACAAACTGAAGTTATTCTTACTAATGACAGCTATTGTTCCATAACCCCTGAAAGGTATATAAAGGGATGAATATTGTTACCCATTTTACAGGTGAGAAAATAGAGTTGCAGAGGCCCAAGGGATCGTGATCTTGGAAAGTATCCTAAGTTTCAGAACCAGGTGGACTTGAATCTCACTTACTAGGTGTTTGACCTGGGGGTTGTTATTTAACTTCTCTGAACTTCAGTTTTCTTCTATAATTTTTGTGTGGAAATGTCCTGAGATAACACAAGTAAAAGACGTGCCACGTTACCTAACACCTGTTTTTAAGAAACAAGTGTTTATGAGTCCATGGGCTCTTATTGATAGCAATATTTAAAGGCCAGGTTTTCCCCACAATTTAAAGATAAGTTGTTTTGGTTTGTTTTTTTAAAGAAAAATTGATGTACCATCAACCATGGCAGTTGAAAACCCAAAGGCTTGGAAAAGAGTGACAGGGAATCCCAATCCTTTCTCTAGTCTTGCCAAAACAATAAGAGTTTTGTTGAGCTGAGCTCAGCTGAGATGAGATGAGGGGGAATGTACCGCCACGGTTCTGGGCACTGTGGTTCCCAGCTCCCTGTGTCAGCTGCTGTTCCTCACACCTCTCCCATGCTGCTGTGATAGGGTGACACCCATCATGTCAGAAGACTCTGGACAGCCAGTAAAATAATTCCATTTAACACTTGTTCCCAGCTTCCTGGAGAAAAGAGTGCCTTGAGTATCAACATAGGAATGCTCCAAAGTAGGAAGCCCTGCTCTGCTCTGAGCAAAAGAATTCTGTGTATGAGATATGTGTTTCTATAAGCGTGTGCTGTATCTGTGTATACATGCATATACGTGTATGTGTTTGCACATACACACGCAGCTTACATTTCCCTGGAGCCCCGCCTGTTACCCTAAGAGAGGGGTGAAGAGAAAGGCTGAGGTGAGGACGGAAGCCCAGACCCACACAGTAGACCTGGCTCTGCCAGGCCTCGGTTCTGGTTGCCTCCCATAACTCCCTCTGCCTGAGACACTCTGCCTTTTTCTCTTTGCCCAGAGGACATCTTATCCCTCCCTTCTCCAGTTAACTGATCTTTTCCAGGGCAATCACTCTTAGCCTCTTAGACTTGGTTAAGCCCTCCCCACACTACAAACTCCAAAATCAGCTGTGCTCCACTCCCTTGAGTAAAACACCCTCCTTCATGGCATTTATCAGGCCTGTGATTTTACATTTCTGTGCATGATTGATCAGTTTGTCTCTCTCACTAGACTGAAAGTTTTGTGAGAGCAGAGGCAATGCCCGTCATTATTTACCAATGTCTAGATACATGGTAGATCCTACAAAAATATTTGTTGAATGAATGAATGAATGGAGAATGAATGAAACAATGCACTAATTATTTACTGAAACAACCTGTGATCTTCTCGTGGAGCTTTCCCTCACTTATAAAATGGTAACTGTAAAGTCTTTTCCATCTGCCTCATAGACAAGATACTGGATTACAAAAGCACAAAGTCAGCATGCAGCTACAGCTGCTGAGAACATTCTCTGTAGGAAATCTGGTGGCTGGAGGCCTGAATCATAGTTTGGTTCCCCAGAATTTCTGATGTAACTGGTCTGCAAAAAGGGCAGAGCGTAGGAATTTGTTGCAAGTTCCTCAAGTGATTCTAAGGTGTAGCTAGGGTTGAGATACATATGTTTGATACTTCAGGGAACCTCAGGTAGAGTCATTCCTGTTCTCTGCTGTCAGTCTCCTTCTCTAGTGGGCAGGAAAGTGAAAGTGTTAGTTGCTCAGTCATGTCCAACTGTATGTGATCCCATGGACAGTAGCCTGCCAGGCTCCTCTGTCCATAGAATTCTCCAGCCAAGAATACTGGAGTGGGTTGCCATTCCCTTCTCCAGAGCATTTTCCCGACCTAGGGATCAAACCTGGGTCTCCTGCATTTCAGCTGAACTCTTCACCATCTGAACCACGAGGGAAGTAATAGTGGGCGGGGAAGCCTGTCAAATTAGAATGTACTAAGGGCTGCAATGCAACTTTGCAGTGGCCACTGTAAGATTAAATAAAGAGAAGGAAAACCTTCTCTGATTAGGTAGGTTGCTCAGGAACAACCCTACAGAGGCCAGTGTCATGAGCTCCATATTGATGCTCAATTCAGAATTCACTAGGCAGAGCCAGAGAAGGCTGCTAGCCCAGAGGGCTACTACTCCCAGAACTTTTTTTTTTTTTTAATTTATTTGGCCATGTCAGGTCTCGATTGCAGGATGTGGGATCTTTAGCTGTGACATATAGGATCTAGTTCTACCAGGGATAAAAACAGGGTACCCTGCATTGGAGGATGGAGTCTTAAGCACTGGACCACCAGGGAATTCCCCTTCCCAGGACTCTTTAATGGAAGAAAGTATCAAAACAATTGACAACTGAAAGGACATGAAAGACAATTAAAAAAAAAAAAATCAGCCACCAGCAGCTCCATGGCCTCAAGCAGCTGGAGGGAATAGTTTAGACTAGTGGTTCTCCAAGCGTGATCCCCAACCAGCAGTGTCAGCATCGCCCGGGAACTGTTTAGACGTGCACAGGCTCAGATCCCACTTTAGAACTACGGAGGTACAGCTCAGCTGTCTGTTTTAACAGATCCTCCAGGTGATTCTGTCATTTTAGAAATTTTTGAAATTGCACCCAAGTACTGCATTTCGGACTCTTTTGCTGACTATGAGAGCTACATCATTTCTTCAAAGATCATCATTTCTCACCCACAGTAGTAGATATAGTGAACATCTGAATTAAATCAGCCCATTTCCATCCATTTTAGTTCACTGATTTCTAAAATCAGGTGATTCTGATGCATGCTACAGTTGGAGAACCACTGGTTTATGGGCAGTCCCCAGAGCGCTGTAGTTTTTTTTTTTTTCAGGATATAATTCACAGAGGTTGATATAAGCAAGGACTGTTAGACAGTGTACTTGATTTACTGGCAAATAAACATGTTTTGATAAATTCAGGGGGCCTTAATTCTTAAGGATCTTCCCCTTCGGGGAGATTGAGAGATTGAGTTCTGCCAGCATTAAAAAAAAAAAAACCCACACACCCTGCAAAACAACAACAACAAAAAACCCAGCACCCCCTCTAGCAGACAAGTGTCCTGCCTAACAGCAGAGGGGAGAAGGCCTTGCTCAGAGCACCAGGGCAGGCATGGTGCCTCCCCCAGCCTGCCAAGCCTGCCCATGGGTCTGGAAATCAGGGCAAGGCAAGATTCCCACGTACAAAATTAGATCTTGGAAACAGGTTAGTTATCTTGGACAGACTTAGCACAGAGGAATGTTATCACTGTACAGATCTACACACAGATCTATATGAAGCTGAATTGAAATCATACAGTCTTCCAAAGAGAAAGTCACCAGCCAGAGAGATTAAAGGAGTCACAGGATGCCTGCGCTATTCCTTGCACAGAAAAATCAGGAACCAGGTTTCTGTAGATTGTCTGAAGTCGACCTCTCCCCCACCATCACCACAGCCTAGTTTCTCCTCCATTCTGGGTACTTTTAGCTTTCAGGGAACACTTACAGATGTACAGACCCTTTAAAATTGCCCAAGTCATCCAGAGTCCAAGAGTGTTTTAGCAGTCAGTCACAGTGTTTTATTTTTTAGACACCAACTGTAATTATCTGTGAAGAAGTGAACCAGCCCAGCACTATGGTGGTGTGTGACGACTGTGAATGAAGCATTGGATGTTGTGTAAATATTCTTTTCCTTCACTTAGGTCATTAACATTTAGAACCTCACTGTTTTGCTGTCTCTTTCTGTGTTGATTTGGCCATTTCTATGGCCATAGGGGCAAATACAAGATGTTTAGAACCAGATGGATCTGAGTGGGTCCAACACTCATCGGCTGGGTGACCTTGAATAGATCATGTCACTTCTCTGAACCTCAGTTATCTACAAGATAGAGAAAATAAGAATCTGCCATTTTCATGAAGATCAAGGGAGGTAATGCTTATGAAAAGCCAGGACCCCAACTGGCCCACTCTCAAGAGATCAATAAACAGGGTGATTTTTCCTACTTCAAAGACTTTGTAAAGATTACTTGAGACCATGTGTGAAGGGATTTTGTATGCTGTGAATGGGCTGCACAAGTGTGGGTTATTACTATTCTTTTTATTTCCCCTCTTCCTTTTAATTACCTCCAAGCCTTTCTTTACCATCATGTTGGCTCTTACAGGAATTACACAATGTTAGTTTTAAAAGGACACCCACCAAGTCTCCTGCCCTCAGCTAGGTGTGTCACAAATACACTCTCACTTAATCCTCACAGTGATGGGTTAACTCTCCCCTTCTTTACAGTTAAGCAGATGCAGTTCCGTGGAGCTTCCTGTGGTTTGGCGAGCTTTGCGGTCGATTTGTGTCAGGACCAGATTTTGAGCCCTGCCAAGCCTAACACTCCACCTTGCCTCTTGGGAAAGGCTTTAGAGATCCTTATAGCCCGATTCAATGTTGCATCCTCAGGGGACTTGTCCAAGGTCACAGAGCAAGTTCAGCATCAGGATTAAAACTCACATCTCCTTATAACTCAAGGCCAGTATTCCAAGTCCTTTGCTCCTATGTGTGTTTGAGTCAAACTTTCCTGACCCAGGAGAGGAAAGATCTAAATCATTCTTGCCCAAACTCTCAACCAGGGCTCTCTAGTTTGACTTTGCTTTTTCTTTGTGGAGCTACTAATCCCAGAGTAGGGTGGAAAGAATGGTGGGGGGGCTGGGGGAAATCTTCAGGAGCTTAGTTCCTGTTTATTCATATGTCATTCTTTTAGTCCCTGAGGCTATAATATCCATTTAGAGAGATTAAATCAAATGCGATCAAGGGCAGAAAAAGGGGAGCTATGAGGGAGGCAAAGAAAGAGGGAAGAAAGTGGACATCTCTAAGCACTAGAATAAAGAACCTAAGACATTACTAATTCTCAAACAGGTCTCACTTCTTACAGATGAGCTGCTCCATGGGAAATGCAGGTGAAAGCAACTTGGGTGATTTTTTTCTTTTTTCTGTCCGTGAACCTGGCTTTTCTTTCCAGCATTCTCAGGTGCACTGGAGGCCCTGGGAAGAGGGAGGGCTGTTTCAAAAGACACTTCCACCTCCTAAGCCCTGTGCCTACAAACCAAATATTGATCTATTTAGTAAACCCGCCTGTGGGAGGAGAGATTGTAAAGCCCTGTTTACTCAGCAGTTGGGCCCCCCTGACAGCTGTTCAATGGGGGATTATGATGTCACAGTGGTAATTACACTATAAACAAGGGATAGGGAGAATAAAGCATGAAAGGAAACTGTGGGGCCCGTTACCAAGCAACACAAAATATGTAACCTGAAACCCGACAAGCATGTAAATTTCCTTGCAAGCCTCCCAGATGTCCTCACTTTATGGCCAGCACACAGTTTCAGTTTCAATTTGTTTATTTGCCCTTCTTCAGTCACAAATGTGGAGCTGAGAATGTTGAAAGAGAGAGAAGAAATCAAAGGAAAATGGGGGGGAAAGGAAAGCTTGTACTTTCTTCCTAGGATGTAAGAGGTCGAGAGAAAGCCCAGGGCTTAGTCTTCTCTCTTCAGAAAGATGTAGGGGTCATTGTCCAAGGAGGGGGCTAAGCCAGGTAAATAAGCCGAAGGCAACTGAGAAAGTGAGGCCGGGGAGAAGAAAAAGAGAAAAAAAGGAACAAAAAGCAAGAGGATGAAACCAATTAAATGGGAGGAGAAGGAGGAGGGATCAGCAGGATCAGCCCCCACGGACTTGGAAGGGCCCTGGAGTCCCCACTGCCACAGCCCCACCTAGCGGTTGCCCCCGTCTTGAGTCCTTTGGTTTGAAAGTGCTCCCTGCGGTGCCCGTAGTCCCGCCTTTCAATCGGCGTCCCACTTCTGGACACCTCCCCCCACGCCCAGGACAAGTCAGTCACTGCTCCACAGAGATTTGGAAACAAAGACCCAACCACCCTGTGTTTTTGTTCTTCTGGATTCTCACCCCAGCAATACCTTCCCTCCCAGTAGTGTTTTCCTAGATGAGACTGCTTCTAGCTCACCACCAAGCCCCCCGCCCCGCCCCCCCTCTGACGCCCCCTCCCCCCCCCCAAATTTTCAATTTGTCAGTGTCCCTCTTAGAATCTCAGACTTGAAACCAGACACACCCTCTCAGGTGAGGTCTGACCTCACGGAACTAAACAGGATCAACCACAACTCTCCCCGGCCCCGCCCCCAGCCCGCTTGCGCTGAGAGCTACAGAGGCTTGAGCAGGCTCATGAGAACTGATTGCTAAATTTTCAGGAATTCTGCAACGTTGTTCTTAAATTACTGATAGCTTGAAATCTGCCATGGCGACACAGATATTGGCAAACACAACAGATCGGGGCTTCCTTTCCCCATCCTCTGGAGAGCTGGTTTACCAGCATACCCTGGTCCTGACCCATCCCATTCAACCTCTTTGGAAATTTCGTGACTCACAGAGGAGTGGGGAAATCTGTAACCAAAGAAAGCAAACCACAGACCTCCAGACAAAAGCTACAAAAGGATTCACTCCTGTTAGATCTAAAGAACATGGGATAGGATTTTAGTTCCCCTTGACTCCCTTGCATCGACAGTGACCACCTTTGCTACTGAGAACATTTCTCTTGGGGTTTTCCAGGGGGTACTCACAGAGCCGGATGCTGACTGACCCTGTTGAAACAACAACAACAAAAATATGCACTGAACTGAACTGTTGAGACTGGTGCTGTGTTTGTTTGGACACAAACATAGCAGGTGGTACAATCAGTGGCTTTTCCACGAACGGGAATTCTGTCAAATCTCTCCTCCTAAATTCAAGTATTAACTGTCCAGAATGACAGTCTGGCAACAAGGCCAAATTCTAGTCCGGGATCAGCCACCCCGTGGATGTTTGTTTGAAAGCCCACCCCTTTTCCCTCTCTGGGTTTCAGTTTCCCCAACAGCAGTGAGGGTTGGGTCTCAGGACTGTTAACTCCAGACGGCTTTTCCAGCTGCCTCCAGCTTGGGCCACAGTCCTGCTATTCTCACAAGTGCTACGAGCAGAACGTGACAGTGGATGAGCAGCGTTTTTCCACAAGTTAATTCTCACTGTGTGGACATGTGTCCCACCTCCACTCCTCTGTTGTCCTGGGGATGGTTTGTTTGTTGTGACTCTCCTCGGATATTCTACAAATGCTGATGAAATTATCCTCCATATTGCAGCCCTGGGGCTTGTTGTCTCCTAGAGATCACACCCAAGTCCAGGCTAATTTTAGGTCACTTCCGGAAGCCAGGCAACCCAACCTGAGATGAAGCAGAAGTCTGGGGGAGCTTGGTAAAGCCTGCATCCCTCTGAAAAGATCCTCTCTTTGCCTCTTACCTGAGCCCTTCTCAGGAGAAAACGTACAAGGCTGTTTTCTTTTGCCAATGTTATGATTACTTAGGAAAGGTTCAGTGCTGGTCCAGAACATCTTTGAAACATGTTCCTTCCAAGAGCCCAGGTTTCGAAATAAGAGAGTTCAGCATCATTTTTTGGCCCACTCTAATATCCTCTCTCATCATGGCTCCAGTGACACTGGCCTCCCAGCTCAGCAACTTTACACTTCTTGCTCCCACTTCCTGGATTGCTCTTCCCCACATGTCTGTGTGGCTTGATTGCTTTGAGGGTTCAGATGTTACCTCTCAGGCTTCCCTTGACTATCCTGTGTGAATAGCCATCCCTCCGCCTATCTGTCCCTAATGCCCTCTTGAGTTTAATCAGTCTATCACCATAGTCACCCTCTGACCATGATGTATTTATCTGCACTTAGCCCTCCCCCAGGAAGTTATATCCATGGGCATGGGAGCTTTGTTTTGTTCACCTCTAAATCCCCAATGCCTGGAACAGGGTCAGGCATATGATGATATACTATATATATTTACCAAATGAATGAATGTAAAGCTGATTCTCATTATTCATAGATTCCATGTCTGTGCATTTACCTACTTCCTAAAATTTATTTGTAACCCCCAAACAATACACATGGCAGTTTCATGGTCATTCACAGACATGTGCAGAGCAGTGAATATTTTGAGTTGCTGCTACTGCTATTGCTAAGTCACTTCAGTTGTATTCGACTCTTCACGACCCCATGGACTGCAGCCCACCAGGCTCCTCCATCCATGGGGTTTTCCAGGCAAGAGTACTGGAGTGGAGTGCCATTGCCTTCTCCTTTGAGTTGCCTGATGCACCTATTCTATCTTTGTTGTTGTTCAGTCCTGCCGACTGTTTGCAACCCCGTGGACTGTGGCACCCCAGGCTTGCCATCTCCTGGAGCTTGCTCAAACTCATGTCTATCGAGTCGTTGATGCCATCCAACCATCTCATCTTCTGTTGTCCCCTTCTCCTGCCTTCAATCTTTCCCAACATCAGGGTATTTTCCAATATGTCTTTGAATCAGGTGGCCAACGTACTGGGGCTTCAGCTTCAGCATCAATCCTTCCAATGAATATTCATGGTTGATTTCCTTTAGGATTGACTGGTTTTTCTTTGCTGTCCAAGGAATTCTCAAGAGTCTTCTCCAGCACTACAATTCAAAAGCATCAGTTCTTCAGCGCTCAGTCAAAGCTATGGTTTTACCAGTAGCCATGTACAGATGTGACAGTTGGACCATAAAAAAGACTGAATGCCAAAGAATTGATACCTCCAATGGGATATGTAATTCCAGCTCAAAGCAGAATAATGTGATAGTGTGGGACAGTTCTCTGTCTTTCTAAATCCACCTTGAACATCTGGGAGTTTTTGGTTTATGTACTGTTGAAGCCTCGCTTGGAGAATGTTGACCATTACTTTGCTAGCATGTGAAATGAGTGCAATTGTACAGTAGTTTGAACATTTTTTGGCACTGCCCTTCTTCGGGATTGGAATGAAAACTGACCTTTTCCAGTCCTGTGGCCACTGTTGAGTTTTCCAAATTTGCTGGCATATAGAGTGCAACACTTTCACAGCATCATCTTTTAGGATCTGAAATAACTCAATCGGAATTCCATCATCTCCACTAGCTTTATTCATAGTGGCAGCTTCCTAAGGCCCACTTGATTTCACACTCCAGGATGTCTGGCTCTAGGTAAGTGATCACATCATCGTGGTTATCTGGGTCATGAAGATCTTTTCTGTATAGTTCTTCTGTGTATTCTTGCCACCTCTTCTTAATATCTTTTGCTTCTGTTAGATCCATACTGTTTCTGTTATTCCCAGCTAGGGTTGAGTAAAGTGATGGTCTGTCTTCTTATTTAAGCTCTCTTTGGCCTAGTGAGTGACTGTTATTTTCTGAAACTTAGGTTCCTAATGTGTCAATTTGTAATGATAGTACCTATCCTCACAGCTATTTAAAAGAATAAGTGAGACAATTAACACAACCAAACACCTAGTATAGCACCTGACCGACAGAGATATACCACAGACATTCACTTCTCTTACTTTTACTAGTTTATGGCATATTTGCAAACCACAGGACAAATACATTTCGCTCTCTTGTGTCATTAAAAGCATTTTCTATGTAATCCTTGGTACTTTGAAACAGCCTACCGACTTTTCCAATCCATTCTCCTACTGTTGGATATTGAGTTTAAATCAGAATTTGAATTATACAACAGACAACTTTTTTTGTTGTTGTTGTTATATAACTCTTCTCTCCTTCCTAAGAGGTTTATTTCTTTATGAGGAAATCCCAGAGGTGGAATTATTGATTCCATGGGCACAAACAATTATAAGTAGATTGTAATAGTTGTGATAACAGACTTTCTAGCAGACACTCCGATGCCTGTGTGCGCACAGGACTTAGCAGTTCACCAAGTGATTCGCTCATTCTCCTTCAGCTTTCCACTTCTCAGAGAATTCAGACCCAGAAGAAGCCTTAGTGATCATCTCATCATATAAAGGAAGGAAATTGAACCTATGGAAAAGAAGTGAGTTATCCAAGATGATATGATCAGTCAGTGCCAAATAAAAACTAGACCCCAGGTCCAATGACTGTCCAACCAATATTCTTCCCACCATCCCTTGGACAAATTGAAAAGTAAGATGCCCCTAACAGGTGTAGTACGGGCTCCCCTGTTGGCTCAGTGGTAAAGAATCTGCCTGCCAATACAGGAGACATGAGTTCAACCCCTGGGTCAGGAAGATATCCTAAAGAGGGAAATGGCAACCCGTTCCAGTGTTCTTGCCTGGGAAATCCCATGGACAGAGGAGTCTGGCGGGCTAGAGCCCCTGGGGTTGCACAGAATTAGTCATGACTGGGCCCAGCACACAGCACCAGGTGTAGTAATGCTGCTTTCTCAAGTTTTTCAGACCCATTGCTTTAAGGAAAAGAAATATGACACACTTGTTTTCTGATGAGAAATTCAAGCATGCCCTTCTCTTCTATTCTTCCCTTCTCTTTGTAACTTCTGTGTTGACACTGTAACAGACAGAATAAAGAAAGAGGATCTGTGCTGAAGTATGGGGTTCAATATCAGAAAGTCAAAGGGAGAATCTAAAACTGATCAGCACATTTGTGTCCCTGCACCCGACATTGAACGCTTCTCATTCAACTGCCTCCTGCTGGAGGCACAAAGACTGCAACTCCTCTCACGAGACTGTGAAGCAAAAACCGAGCCGTACTTTTCTGACATGAAGATAATAGATCTATACACATAAACCACTGTGACAGTAATTAATGGTCCCTGGAGACTGACAGGACTTTGAGGAACTGTCTGCTCTGTTAGTACAATTTTTAAACCACTCTAGAACCTGTCTGTCAGCTTTGTTTCAAAAGGTCCCTGATGATATCAGAGTAGAACAAAACAGAACCACTCGAGTTTCATTTGAAGCTTTATTTCAGAAAAATATACTCCTTGTTTGATTCCAACCAAGACAGATTGTTTGCCAGAAGTTCATGGAACTATCCCCATGTGGGACCAGTAAGACCAATGATCCTCAGACAGACATAGGGTAAGAAAAGAATTTCTCAGAAATGTGTACCGCAGTCCTAATCCTGGGTTGGGGATGCGATGGCCTAATCTGCCATCAGAAGGATTGTACTGACATGAAAACAGATTCTCCATTTTCTCTGTATAGAAGTTAGCAGCCCCCTATGTTTGCCCAAGATTGCCTATCTTTGTAGCAAGGAAAGAGGGTGGGAAGGAGGCAGAGAGGGAGGCAAGGAAGGGGAAATGGAGGGTGGGAGGGATGGAAGGAGGGAAAAAAGGGTGGGTGGGGTAGAACATCCTTTGAGTTCCACAGCAATCTCTCATATAAAAGAAAAATATACATTAACCATAAAAAGAAATGCATATCCCATTTCCTTAACATTTAGTAAAGAATGTTTTCTCTTAACCCAAACCAAAGCCTTCTTTTCTTTCCATTTGGATATGATTATCTGTCCTTTATTCCAATCAGCAGCTGTCATGTATGTCTTGGATAAAGGGTCAACTTCTTCTCCATGAAGCCAGCTCTTATTTTTCTATAAAGACACTTATATACTCTAACATTGGCACCAGGAACATTAGCCAAGACTTTAGCTCTGTTTAATAAGGATCTATCAGCAACTATGTATCTTGTATCCCCTGCACACTCAGCACTGCCCTACAGAAAGGGAGGCGTACAGAGACTCGAACAAAAATGTAATCAACTATCATTGAGCTCCTGCTCTATGATGGCAACCCACTCCAGTACTCTTGCCTGGAAAATCCCATGGCAGAGGAGCCTGGTAGGCTTCAGTCCATGGGGTCGCTAGGAGTCGGACATGACTGAGCGACTTCACTTTCACTTTTCACTTTCCTGCGTTGGAAAAGGAACTGGAAACCCACTCCAGTATTCTTGCCTGGAGAATCCCAGGGACAGGGGAGCCTGTCTATGGGGTCACACAGAGTCGGACACGACTGAAGCGACTTAGCAGCAGCATGATGACAGAAATATGTCCATCCTAGATCCTACTTTGGAGGACCCAAGAAGGGAGACAAGTAGACAAAAAATAAAAAAAACATATGGCAAAGTAGAAAGAAATGTAAGTTACAGAAATAATACAACAAAGAAAAGAATTAATTGCCAGGGAAGCAGGGATGATCACAGAAGACTCCACGGAGGAGGTGACTGCTGATCTCCAGATGAAGGGCAGGAAAAGGGAAAGAACAGTTGGAACCTTCAATGGAAAAGCCTTGAAATGTCATCCAACAAGGGAAAGTATAGAAACACCAGACTGCAAGTATAAGTAGAGGATGACAGAGGCCACTGAATGTCATGGTGAACATTTTGGACTCTTAGACGAAGCACCAAGAGGATTTTGAGAACTCTCTCAGGCAGCAATATGGAGGGTGGACTAAAAGACGTAGGTACTAGAGATAAAGAGATCTCATGGGTAAGAAGAGATCTTTGCTGTGGCCTCATGGAGTAAATGAGGCAAGGAGGGCAGGGGCAGCCTGTCAGGGCATTTGCCTGCAGAGAATTATCCAGGAAGTGGAAACCCTATATGGCAGGTCAGCATCTTTGAGGAGGAATCAGGAAATGCCTGAGCCTGGTGACAAACAGCAGATATCCTGGATACCCACCTCTGGCCCTTGAGCTTTCCTTCCTCAACTAACTGATTCATAATCCTACAAAGTGAAGGAAAGCAGAGGTCCCTCACTTGTTTTCTCTGGCCCCATGGATGCCTGGCTCTCTAGTTGGGAAGAGGTGTTAGTAGAAATTGGCCCAGGCTGAGCCTCAGGAAAGTTATGACCAACCTAGAAAGCATATTAAAAAGCAAAGACATTACTTTGCCAACAAAGGTCCATCTAGTCAAAGGTATGGTTTTTCTAGCCATGTATGGATGTGACAGTTGGACTATAAAGAAAGCTGAGCACTGAAGAATTGATGCCTTTGAACTGTGGTGTTGGAGAAGACTCTTGAGAGTCCCTTGGACTGCAAGGAGATCCAACCAGTTTATCCTAAAGGAGATCAGTCCTGGGTGTTCATTGGGTGGACTGATGTTGAAGCTGAAACTCCAATACTTTGGCCACCTGATGCGAAGAGCTGACTCATTTGAAAAAACCCTGATGCTAGGAAAGATTGAGGGCAGGAGGAGAAGGGGTCGACAGAGGATGAGATGGTTGGATGGCATCACTGACTCAATGGACATGAGTTTGAGTAAACTCTGGGAGTTGGTGATGGACAGGGAAGACTGATGTGCTGCGGCTCATGGGGTCGCAAAGAGTCGGACATGACTGAGTGACTGAACTGAACTAACTGAACTGAGTCTCACGGTAGAACAAGTGCCAAGGACACTAAAATGGCAGCTGTCAATTAGAAAGTGACTTTGCATGGGAATATTGAGGAGTCAGGGATATAGGCTTCTTCCCTCTATAGGCCCCTGGTCTATATAGATTTCCTGAGATGAAAGAGATAGTGAGACCATAATAATATTACAAGGCTGTGCTTTCACAGGAAAGTTTCTGCTTGATCTCTGCTGACCAATTTAGCAAATCATATGTGAAAATATACCCACTGGGAAAAGACAAAAAAGGAAAAGCACACAAACAAGGGATCAGACACCAAAAATGGGAGGAGGGATGTAGCTCCTATGACATAGATATGTCCCTTCCTCTTTGTTCCCATTGGTTCTATCCTAAAAAGGAACCAAGCAGACTATCTCATTCATAGCCCTGAATCAAAGTAATTGAGGCTCTGTAAGACAAGGGTAGCTTCACTGATTCTGTTACCTCTTGTCCTAAAAGTTCAGAAGGGCATATGGATAAAGTGGTTTTGATAAACAATAGGGCAAACAAATAAGGAGGGTTATAAACCATCATTACAAGTGATGCACCATGGAATATACTGGAACATTGTTAAATTTTTTTTATTAGACCAACCTTTGAAAGAGCATGCCTCGTTATTTTAATTTCAATTACTATAACTCACATCACTGGATTCTTGTTATACCAGCCCTACTACTCAGAAACATTTAAAACAATCAGCAATTCTTTCACTGGAGGCCCACAAATTACACTAAAAAGTATTGATAATTTCCTCTAATCACTTATTTTGAACAAGACATGAATGGAGATGAACGTGGAAATGAAATATCTTATGAACCTTCCAGTTTTGATCCAAAGGACTGATTCGTCACCACATGAAAGCACAGTGGGCAATTACCATATGGTTGAAATGACAATTAACTTCATCCTTAATAATTATAATTTGACAGACAATAAATCAAGATGGCAGCCATCTGTAAATAAACACCCACAGAGCCAGCTAAACAGTATTGCACAATAGCTTAACCTCATAAAACCAGCAAACTAGTTCTGACTAGTGAGCAAGTAAATCTCCCAAAGACCAGAGAGGAGCAAATTTTTGGGACACCATGTTCCTACATTTGTCAGCTGGACACAATTGAGGGTCCAATGTTGTTTTGTTTTTGATTTTTTTTCCCCTAGGACAATTATTGTTATTTTCCATGAAACATTAGCTCATTTTATAATACGGGATTATGACTTTTGGATTCAAGTGAAATTGTTCTCTCAAATAGCTCTACCCCACAGCCTTATATGGGCTTCCCTGGTGGCTAAGATGATAAAGAATCCACCTGCAATGAGGGAGACCCGGGTTCGATCCCTGGGTCAGGAAGATCCCCTGGAGAAAGAAATGGCTTCCCACTCCAGTATTCTTGCCCAGAAAATCCCATGGACAGAGGAGTCTGGCTGGCTACAGTCCATAGGGTTGCAGAGTCAGACATGACTAAGCAACTATGCCTGCATGCACACAAGACCTTATATAGTCCTTAGGATATCTAGCCTTAACCACTGAGCAGCGTCTACAGAGTTTATTGTCTTCTTTCTTGAAGACCTCTCCTTACTTATCTTCCATTATGCTCTCCTACTTCTATTTTCCAGAATTTTTTGCTGAATTTTGAAAATAATAATGGTGCTAGTATCAACAACCACTACCACTTGTATTCTGTATTTTTAGCTAACTGATCTCTATGCATTTTATTGGTCAATTCTCTTAGCCCTCTCAAGTGGAGATCTTTTTTCTTTCAATTATTCTTGAAAGCACGAAGGCCAAGAATCATCTAGTCATTTGCCCATAGTCATAAATTGGTGGAAAAAAGATTTTAACTCAAGTCTGCAATCTCAAAGCTGTTGTTCTCAACTCTGATATTTATCTGACAGTTTTTATTTCTTTTCCCAATTTTTATGTTAGTCTTTTAAGAAATCTCATTAAATGTCTTTTCCTTGTTCTGTCTTAGCTACTCCCACCTATCTGTCACTCATTGCGAAGAATTGCCAAATCTATGTTTAACCCTGATCTATGTCATGAGTACCAGATTCTCACAGTAACACACTGCTATAAACCCCACCTGGATTTATTCTTTCATTCAACAAAAATCTACGAAACAATTGTAGATGCAAGAGAGTGGGGGGCGGGGGCGGAGACAAATAAAAGATAAAATCTAAAGGTGAAATAAAGAGTATGATAGATGGTGATACATGCTAAAGAAAAAATACACAGAAGTAGGAGAGGGATTGGAAGATCAAATGTCAAAGGGAGGAGCCAGTTTAGAGGAGGCCTCGCTGAGCAGATGCCATTGGAGTGAAGAGCTGAAGGAAGTGCATTTGATGGAGCTCATTAGATGGACAATTGAGGAAACCATTCTAGGCAGGGGACCAGTCATTGGAAAGTCTCATAAACAGATGCATGCCAAGCATGTCTGAGGAACACTAAGAGATCCAGTGTGGCAGTGTGACATCAAAGAGGGCTGAAGTAGGAGAGGAAGTATAAGTAACAACAGGGCCAGGGGTTGGGAAGGCTCAGTCATGCAAACCACCACTGTAAATACTTGGAGGTTTTACTCTAAGTAAGATGGAGATGCCTGTGAGAAGCTAAGTACAGAGGAGTCATGATCTGACTTCTTTTTAAGAGGACCACCCTGCCTGTTGAGTTGGGAACAGGTTGAAGGTGGAAAGCAGGGAGGCAGTTTAGGAGACTCAATAATCTTATAAAAGATGATGATGGTTTTGATGAGAGTGGTAGCCTTGAAGATGGTGAGAAATGGTCATATGCTGTGTATATTTTGAAGAAAAAGCCAGCAGAATTTGCTGAAGGATCAAAAATAGGATTTAAGAGAAGGAATCATGGAAGACTAAAGAACAGAGTTGCCATTTGCTAAGATGGGGAAATCTGCTGGAAAACAGGTTTGGGGATTGTGATTGAGGACATGATCATGAGTTTAGAACTGGCTATTCTCAGGTGAGTTTTATACAAAATGGATACCTATTATTTCCAGTTCAAAACACACACACACACACACACACACACACACATCCCCCACATACCTTCTCTTGTATAATTCCTCATCTCTATTAACAACATCACCATTCTGTCCAGGTATTCATGCCAGACTTAAGGGCCTTTTTTGATGCTCCTTCTCCACTCAGCATTAGACAAGTTCTCATTCCATGAATATACTTTGTTTTTCTGTTCCAATGCACAAATCCTTCCCTCAATCTACATGATCCACCCAATCACATTCCACTCTACCTTGCTCGGCCAATATCAACTTATTTTTCAAGTTACAACTTAAATGTCTCTTCTCTGAAGCTTTCTATGAGCCCATGAGCAAAATCAGCTGCTCACTCCTCTCACTCAAATATTACTTACTCATCAAGCCAATATAACTGTTTGTACTTTGGGCATTTGTTGATACTTGTAGTATAGCATGCATGTGGGAATAATGAGAGATGAGGCCAAGAGAGGAAAAAAGAATGAGTTCAAGAAGTACCTTGAAAATTATGCTAAGGGCTTGTACTTAGTCATGAAGTTGATAGGGAATAATGATATTACTTGAAGAAGGTGAAGGGTCTGGTTCAATGTGAGTCTTCAAGGATTCACTCTAGACCCCATGTGAAGCGTGAAGAGGGCAGGTAAAGAAAGACAGGGAAGATTTGATGAGCTCTTGAAATAAGACAGAGATAATGGGGATACAGTGGAGCCTGACAGGTTATAGTCCATGGGGTTGCAAAAGAGTCAGACACAACTTAGTGACTAAGCAACAACAATGGGGATGAAGACATAAAAAAAATATGACTTTTCTGAACTAGACTTCAAAAGACTTGGGGACAATACACTTATTGAGCCTTATTAACTCATTTAGCTTGTTCAACCTTCTCATAAGGGAGACAGCATTCTTATTTCCATTTTACAAAGGGGTTAAGCTAAGACACAGATAGACTGAATCAGTTGCCCAAGTCACACAGCTATTAAGTAGCAGAGCCTGGATATGAATACAGGCAGTTGCTCTAGGACCCATATTTTTTTTCCCTATCTTATACCTCCTACAACATAGTGAATTAATATAAAACTATATTTAGCTGCACAAGAACATTTTTCCAACCAATATCAATCCAAATTTAATGTCCACTTCAATATTTTCGTAAAATCACCCTTCTAAAATGCACCATTCATGAACGGTACATGCTATCACTTGTGTTTATATGGATGCTTGGCTACTATGTTATGTTTTTCTTAGTCTTTCTTCTCCCTCAGTCAAATGAGGGGAAACATCCAGCATATGGAAGCATTTCCATGCTACAAGTTATGCTGAAGGGGAATATTATGCAATTTGCAAACATTGTCAAATGAAATATAAATATGCATTAGAAAAATACAACAGAGACAAAAATGTCTTTGTATGGATGGTTCATTTAGTCATTCATTTTTTCATTCAACAAACTTTCACCAGGTGCCCACTCTATGGCAGAGGTGAAGTAGTCAACAGCAAAAAGAGAGAGATGAATTAGACTTACCCCTTGTCATGAGGAAACTCACAGTCTCATGATTTTTATTTTTAAATGGCCACAGCGGAATGACAATTATTGTAGTTGACTCTCAGTAACCATCTCAGAGATAAACAGAGTTCTGTGCTTTGATTCATATAAAGCTACAATCTCTAGCCCAGCTTCACCTCTTATCAGCTGGACATGTCACCCCATCTATCTGAGCCTCTGTTTTATGAAATGAAAATAAGATACTACCTTGCAGGAAGATTATGGGAATTAGGCATTACGCAGGGCAGATAAATTCTAGTTTGAGCCAATGCAGTCAATGAATGACTCTTGTGATCCTCATTTTCAATCACCAGTTGAAATTGGTTTTTCAGTCACCAGTACTCTTTCCAAGGGTATAATCAAAATTCACAACTAACCAAACATTCCCACATATTCCAAAACTGTTAAACATTAACAACAACAAACAACAATAAACCAAAATCTCCCCTAGCAGCTTCAAGTAAGAAAGAAACAGTCCTAACTATCAGGAACCGAATTGGTCAAGTTCTTGGAAAAGCAGCCGATGCCTTATCAACAGCTAGTGCACACCGGGAGGAAGGACAAGTTTTTTGAGCATCAGCTTATGAATGGGGAATTAAACTTGATGAAAAAAAGGTGAAGTTATAATGAGGTGGATGAACCTAGAACCTATTATACAGAGTGAAGTGAGGCAGAAAGAGAAAGATAAATATCCTATTCTAGTGCATACATACGGAATCTAGAAAAGTGGTACTGAAGAATTTATTTACAGGACAACAATGGAGAAACAGACATAGGGAATAGACTTATGGACATTGGGAGAGGGGAGGAGAGGGTGAGATGTATGAAAAGAGTAGCATGGAAACTTACATTACCACATGTAAAATAGATGGCCAATGGAAATGTGCTGTATGGCTCAGGGACTCAAACAGGGGCTCTGTGTCAGCCTGGAGGGGTGGGATGGGGAGGGAGATGGGAGGGAGGTTCAAAAGGGAGGGGACATATGTATACCTGTGGCTGATTCATGTTGAGGTTTGACAGAAAACAACAAAATTCTGTAAAGCAATTATCCTTCAATAAAAAATAAATTAATTAAAAACAAACAAAAAAAAAGAATAGCATTGCAGTGAATAGTTCCCTAAGAACTAGTGTCCCTGTGGAGAGAGAAAACCAGAATTCTCTTGAAGATGTCCCAATAGGTTTTCTTCAGAGAAGTGACACCAACTAAATGGTTGATTCTCTCCAGACAGGGAGACCCCAATAAACACGTTTCCAGGAACATTCATTACTCCATTACTCCAGCTGTGACTCATCAGGGGATTTCCAGGAAGAACTCAATAAGAGAAAAGAAAGACAGTCAGACCGGTTCTTCAACATTCACAAGGTAGACATCTCACCATGTAAGGGCTAACTGGTGGAGGGCTAACTGAAGGAAATCAACAAATACTAAATACATTCCATGCGTCAAGCATTGCGTCAAGCTCTTTTACTTAGGCAACTTGTTTAATATTCACAGGACCTCAATTAGGTAGGTAAGCAGTTATTATAATCTCCGTTTTACTGGATGAAGAAACTGAAACTCAGAGAAGGGAAGCTGAACTGAAACTCTCGTGAGGCAGTTCAACAGGTTTTCTCCAGAAAAGATCCCAATATCTGATTATTAGTAGGTAGAATTTGAATCCAGATCTTTCTGACACCTAAACCTATGTTCACACTATTATGCCACTCTGTCGTAGTAAAATCTGAAATCAGTTAGTATAGGATACACCAAAACAACTTCTGCCCTTCTCTATCTGTCATGAACCCCCAGGAGACTGACCTCAATGATTCCCTGTCTCCCTTGCTCTCTGGCTTCTGGCCGGGCTTGGCCAATGGGTGGCATCAGCAAGTGTTTAGAGGATACAAGTGGAGAGGGTGGGGAATTTATTCTCCTGTTTCCATCTAGCCTTGCTGTGCTGAGCCATGCCGCATCCCTCAGCTACAGGTCCTGTTGGACCTTCCAGAGTACTTCCCAGGCACCCACCCTCCAAGCCCTACCCCCTTACTCCTTCTGCCTGAGGCAGCAAGAGCTTCCTGATGCTGACAGTTCCTGAGTGCCTCACCACTCCTTGTCGATTCCCTTAACCGTGCCTATGCCTCTTAAATACTCTCTTCACAAAATTATATTCCACTAAACCCTTTTGAGCGTGCCGTTTGTTTCCTACTAAGACTCTAATGACATATACTGAGTCAAAAACTATTGTATATTTAATTCCACCATAGTTTACACTCTTAAATTGATCTTGGGGTATCTTGTAAATAGCATCAACTTGCATCTTATGGAAATGAATCAGCTAAAATTACAGTGCACACATTTTGTTTGGATTTGATGAGCTCGCTAGAGGGACAATAAACTCCCCACATGTTATTGGCAACCGCTGTGGTGAATGAAACTTCCCAGTCACATTTGGAATGTGATGTTTTTCCATGAGGCTATGCTACAAAGATGAAATCCAAAGAATATGAAAACACACTTTAAAGACCCTGCCAAGAAGTTCTCTAGAATGTATGCAAAGCGGAGCTAAAAACGTTTGTAACTCTGTCATAGAAAGTGGGGCTTCAGTTGGGAAAATGTGACTGAGATTACTTGAGCTCCCCCAGTTACTGGCTTTTGGAAATGATGAGTGAGTAATGTGAAAATGAACTGAGAAACATTTCAGCCTGAATGGCCTTTTTGAAGCTTTCACAGGGCTCCTACACAATAGGAGTTTGTCCAGGAAAGAAATAAATCAAAGAAGCCAAATGGGAGGCTCCAAGTCATACCTCAGTGGGTGTGCTAGGTGAAGGCTGAGGCTCTGTTTACACACATTAGAATAAAGTTGAGATTTGAGCTCCTTATTCCCCAAAGTATGCACCTTCTCCAAAAGAAAATGCACCCCCCCCAAAAAAAAATGCCAGCTACTTCTCCATAGAATTATCATCACAATCATCTCAGTCTCGACCTTACTCTACCCAGAAAGACCTACCTGTGGTGAGTTCCAGGCAGAAGACACAGGAGGAGGGGTCTGGCTTGGGGAAAGTTTAAGGAGACAGTTGTTTTGTTGCTGGGGTTCCTCAGTCTTATGGATTTTGGCACTATTGCAAACATGGTACTTCAATTTTTATGCATTATCCCCTGAAGGATATTTTGTAAGAGAGTATGCTTTCTCTTCCAAACCCCCCTGTGAATCATTTAGCACCTATCTTCCCATGCTGCCCCAGCAAAGGTTTACTGCCTGCACTTTACACCCACAGTAGAGCACAGAGTAGGTATGCAAACATTTGCATGCATCTATTTTTATTTCCAGTCTGTGACAACTTTTTGGGAGGAGTAGGGAATACGGCTATAATCAGCATAGTCAAGTTTTAACTGCCCTAAACATTGGAGGTGCTCTTTTCCACTCCTCTCCTAGCTGTGTGGCTTTAAGCAAGTTACATAACATCCCTGGCTTTTCCCATCCATAGACCAGGGACATGAACTCTGGCTTCATGACATTGTTGTGATGACTAAATACTATAATCTTTGTGAAGGGCCTAGCATGATGATGGGGACATGAGAAAGGTTTCCTAAAATCTAGCTCATGACATTCCTTCCGAACTGATACCATGGACACATGATATACGAAGCACAAAAAAGGATGGAGGCTATTAAGAGATGTTCTCTGTTTGGAGGAAACCTGAATTAGTGGGCAATCTGATTTCACCAGTAAAGCTCCTTTATGAATGTAAGTTGCAGAACTATGTTGAGGCCAGTATCATGCCTTGTATGTGAGGACCAGGTTTCTAGCTAGACAAAGATCTTTCCACTTTTTAACAAATCCAAACATCAACACGTTATCTGAGTTTTACACACAGCATTTGGTTATTTTACAATAACCAAAAGTACTGCATTTGGTTATTATGTCTCTTTTCTTAATTCTTTTAAATTAAGAAAGGCCCCCTTCAGTGGGCCCAGGAAGAGGCCAGGCCAGTTGTTATGTAGAATGTCCACTATCTGGATTTGTTCCCTTATGCTGTCTATATCTTTTGTTTCCAGCAAGCTGGAAGATGGCCCTAAAGGTTTGGTTATATTCTAGTTAAAAGTCTGTGACAAGAAAACATCATAGGTGAGTAGATCTACTTCATATTATGTCACATTTGGAAGCAAAATACACTGTACTGCCCGTAAAGGAGATTAGTAATATTGACATCAAATAAATTGACCCTATTTAGAGAGGAAAATCCTGAATTTAGGGAGGTTAGTAACATGCTTAATATACAGTTAGTAAGAGATCGAGGCATAATTCAATGTGTTACCTGCCCATGAAAGTCAGGGAGAGAGGGCTGATGGACAGTCTCAAAATATTCTAAGTGGACCACTAGAAGTGTATGGTGGTGCATCAAAGCAAGGCATACTCATCGAAAGAGAATTGACTGTCTCCAGTGGCAGTGGGTGGGAATGGGGTTATGAGTTTTAATCAGTTCAACATATGACCTGATAAAAGCTTAGTGGGAAACCTTCCTTTAAAAGTTTGTATTACAATCAACTAGGCACCAGAAATAAAGTAAACTTTTTAATGCTCTCTTATAAACAGATCTGTATTGCAATGTTTGAGAGAAGGCAGTCAGAGGCTTGTGAAAAGCACCCTCAACTAGCTTATCTGTCGCATAAGAGCCAGTTGATTGAATTGAATGAACCTATTTGTGGCAAGTGTTGATATCTCATCCTGCTTGACTGCTAATCAACTCCCAGGGCCAATGGTTCTAGGTCCTCAATATCTCTTGATTGCATCTACTCTTCTGCATCACTTCTCCAGCTGCTTTAGGGGGAGCCACCTTCTCTCCTGAAAATACTGTGCTGCTGCTGCCGCTGCTGCTAAGTCGTGTCATTCGTGTCCGACTCAGTGCGACCCCATAGACAGCAGCCCACCAGGCTCCTCCGTCCCTGGGATTCTCCAGGCAAGAACACTGGAGTGGGTTGCCATTTCCTCCTCCAGTGCATGAAAGTGAAAAGTGAAAGTGAAGTCGCTCAATCGTGTCCGACTCTTTGCGACCCCATGGGCTGCAGCCTACCAGGCTCCTCCGTCCATGGGTTTTCCCAGGCAAGAGTACTGGAGTGGGGTGCCACTGCCTTCTCTGGAAAATACTGTAACAGCCTCTAAATTTGTCTACTCTTCCATTCTTACACCTTCCAATCATCTCTCTACAATGCTGCCAAAATAATTTTTAACAGTGCAAAGTGGATTTAAAATTGGCTTAAAATCCTTTCAGTGATTTCTAATTATACTTTGGTAAAATTCAAGTGACTTACCCTATCTTATGAGGCTCTGCATGATCTCATCCCATTGACTTCTGCAGGCTCATCTTTTCCCTTGGTATTCATAGCTCTATTCCATTGGTCTTTCCTTGCTCCCTTATCATGTCAATCTCGTTCCTGCTTTTGAGTCTTTGCAGGTGCTGTTCCTTTTCTCTGATATCCTTTCCCTCCTACCCTGAGCTCGAAGCAAGACTGCAAGGCATACTCACAGAAAGAGAATTGGCTGTGGTGTATATAAAGACAGACAACTACTGTTTTACCTTGAACAGCACTTTTTCAGGGGTGCATTCCTTGACTCACAGATTGGGTTAGATCTCCCTATTATAGCCTTCATTTAATGCCTTGCTATTAGTCTGTTGGTTTAATTAAATTTGTGGTTTAAAAATTGTTTGTATGTATGTACATATGTATGCCTTTCTAAGCTGTAAGTTTCAGGCTAGAAGGAACCACCTAGGTCAAAGTCATATTTGTAATCCCTAGTATTCTCTGTAGGTCTGGCACAAAGCAATTCTTAATTTAAAAAAATTGAAACTATTAATGAATGAATGAGTGAAATTTATGAAATTTATCATTTCATAGTTCTAATCAAACATCACATCTAAAACTGGTTAGTACTTTTGGTCCTCAGTCCTCCATACAATTTCAGCTTTGCAATCCCTATTTTGACAGTTGGGAGGTCTGCAACATTAGGGTCTTGGGTGCCCTGAGATTTCGACTCTAAACATAGCTCTGGAACAATTCTTTCCTTCATTTGTATCAATTATAACATGGTAGGCACAATAGTAGGGCTTTCCAGGTGGTCCACTGGTAAAGAATCTGCTTGCCAATGCAGGAGATGCAGGAGAGATGGTCAATCCCTGGGTCAAGAAGATTTCCTGGAGGAGGAAATGGCAACCCATTCCAGTATTCTTGCCTGGAGAATCCCATGGACAGAGGAGCCTGGCAGGCTACAGTCCATGGGGTTACGAACAGTCAGACATAATATCACAAGTGAGCACACACACAGGCATAATAGTAAAGGGATAGAGCAGGAGCCAGGAAAGTTCAAAGGAGATATCTCTCTATATTTGGTGTAGGGGAAGTGGAGGTGTCAGGGATGATATACAAAAGGAACAGACTCCTGACCTGCGTTTATTAATAGAATTGTTTAGTTTACCAAGGGAATAAGGATGGGTGGTATGGGCATTCCAGGTATATGGAACAGTGTGTGAAAGGAATGGAGGTAAGAGACAAGGTGGCATTTTCAGGGCACTGTAAGTGTGGCTAAAGAGTGAGCAATGAGACCAGAAGCCAGTGAAGCAAATGAGGTCTGGATCACAAAAGGTCCTCTAGCCATGTTAAAGGAGTTTAAACTTTACGCAAAGTGTGATAGGAAGTCAGTGAAGGCAGTATAGCAAGGAGTAAAATGAATAGATATGAATTTTTAAACAATTGCACAAACTACAGCTCAAATGAAGAAGAAAGACATACTCCAAATTCAATTCAGTAACAGTACTGAATTCAATTTGATAATTCTTGACTTTGTCAGGACATGTGTTTTTGTACTTCTTTTTCCACTTGCCAAATCAAACATGCCTATAGCACTGTGTAGAAGTAGTATGATCTGCTAGTTAACCCTTTCCTTCTCTATTGAAAGGAAGGTTGAATTATTGTATCGCTTGATTACTTACACGTGGGGCAGCCACCACCACCACCATCACCCGCCCCCCACCTCCCCACTTGAGCTCAAGTGGGGAGTTCTGCTGCTCGGTTCTGTAGTTTTTATTTATTTAACAAAAGCTAGGAACATGGAAAACAACAGTCTCTGAGCACGTGGATCGGTTTTCTTGCAGAAGTCTGAGCTGGCAGTTATTTTAATTAGCAGCACATTTTATAAGGACAGAATCAGAAATGGAAACATGTCAAGGCCTCTTTAGCTATTGAGTTTGGCAGATTCATATGAGTGTGCCTGGGCATGGTAATCAGCTCTTAACAACCCTCCGTCTCTCCCAAGGGAACCATGTGACCACACAAAATGTTCCCTATGCGTATAGCCCCCCTCTTGGGTATTGGAGGACTTACCAATATCACACATTAAATGCTGAAGGTTCAGGAGTCCTCTTAGAGCCGGTTCTGGGAACTAAAGCCTTTCCAAGCCTAAAGTCATTCCTCTTTTATCTGTCCCCATACCGGTTTCTCTGTTCTCACTCCCTTTTAAGAATCAATACTTCTAGATATGCATCTCAATATGCTAAGTTTCTCTCTCTAACATCTACTTTGCTTTTGAAATATGGTTTCCCCTTTTTATTGCCCCAATGACTTCCCAGAATCCTGGAGATATATGTCTCTGTATGTACTGTTATGACTTGATATATAGCTGAGATGAATCACAGTATACTCATACCATCTAAAAATGACAGACAACTATGCATACTGTTCTAACAGGGAGATCTTCTCAATGAATGAATTAAGTTTACAGGGCGCCATCTGTTTCCCTACCCTTTCCTTATCTTTTTCAATCAATCACTGAATTTCTTTCTGTGCCAGACATATGCAAAGTACAAAGGATAGGAAAAAACAGGTCTGTAACTTTGAGAAACTCTCAATTTAACAGGGGAAAGTGATCCATGGACTAGTTTAAAACAAAATGGTAAGAGTAGTGATGGATATATACACAAATTTCTTTGGTTTGCAAGTGACAAAAACCAACTTGAAGCAGCTTAATAAAGATAGAAAATTTGTCAAAAGGAGAAAACATTGCATTAAATTCAAAGTCACATTTTGGAAGCAACCAAACCCCTTGGGATGGGCTAGAAGACCTCAGACACAACTTCTCCCAGGGTCTCTCATGTTCTCACTCCTTCTTCTTTGTGTCTCCGCTATTCTTTGCCTCTCCTGAGAAGGGAATGGCTACCCACTCCAGTATTCTTGCCTGGAGAATTCCATGGACAGAGAAGACTGGCGGACTATTACCCATGGGGTCACAAAGAGTTGGACACAACTTAGTGACTAACAGTTTTCTCCTGAGCTCCTAAAATTTCATTATCTAAATTTAAACAAACACTCCAGACTATAATTAATATCTTGGTAACAATTCAGAAATTTCAGGGTTACAATTCAGAAATTTAAACAAATATTCCAGACTACAATTAATATCTTGGTAACAATTCAGAAATAAGATGATTGGATTAGATATCCATCTTTGATCCATCCAATCAGATGTAGCCAAGTGGCAAATTGTCTGTTACAGCTAAGTGGCAGTTATTTTATGCAAATCAACATTCTGAAACTCCACACACGCAAACTCTAATTTGCTCTCGAGAGAAACAAAGAATATTTTCCTATTCTGCACTGTTTTTTCTCCAATTAGTCAATGAAGTCAATGGATACCTTTAACATGATTGGCTGGTTTAGGCACATTTCTTTGAGGAACACATAGAATCAACAGGAGTCCATTTAAAACTTTTAAAAGAGAGAGGGATGAAGGAAGGGAAAAAGGTAAAGAAATTCTTATATCCCAAGAAATAAATACACTCAAATTTCTAATATATATTTTATGAAATACTACTTCATGTATATTCAATTTTTAGGCCAAAGATGCCAAGATTATGGCTCATCTGGTGAGCTTAGCACCAACTGGCAGAAGCCCATAAGAAGAATGGTATGGTTAGAATGTACTAGAATCTTACTCCTGTAATTTCTAGTTTCAAAGAAGCTCTGATTCTATCCTATACACATCTCCCCAAAGCTGTAAGACCTTTTTAAGGCCACTAACCTGAACACCAAGATTATTATTTTCAAAAAATCTCTTCCAACGACCATAATGCCTCAGGAACCAAAGCACTTGTTAATCCATTTTGGAGTTTATTTGGGTCAAACAAAAGAAACAACCTTGACTTTTAAGCACACGACCTCCAGTTTAATATTTATTTATTTTTTAAAAATATCACAACGTTGTTAATCATCTATGCTCCAATACAAAAACAAAATTTAATTAAAAAAACAAAAAATAATGTTCACTGTTTTGATATTTAAAAACACTTTTTAAAATAAAAGGCTGCTTTTGCTTTGAGAAGCACACACAGCGAAATGCCTGGCAGAATATCCAAGTCCTCCCAGGAGGTAGCTACAATGAAAAGGAGAGATGGTATTGGCTATAAACTTTACCATCATGTTAGGTGGAGCCACTCTTCATTCATTTTCAAGCATTCATTCAACCCACATGTGGTTCCTATTGAGCCCATCTTGCCTATGAGGTTCTGTGGGAATCCAAGGCAAACCACAGCCACTAAACACACATTGCTTCCAAGTAAGAAGGAGAAAGAGATAAGAACTAAACAGCAAAGCAGAGTGTACTAAGTAACATTCAAAGCACTAAAGAAGTTTGGAAGAGAATGTAGTAGTAAGGTGTCTGGCTTTGACACCTAAAAATTGAAAAACTGAGGTTTAAACACCAGGCTTGCCACTCCTAGCTATTTGACCCTGGTCAAGTTTTTACTATCATTTAACTATAGTGTTTTCATCTGCAAAATGAGGATAACAAAAATACTCACCTCACAGAATTGTGGTGTATATAAAGTTAGAGCAGAATGGAAAGGAACTTGTTGTATGGAAGAAATGCCGCATGTCCTAGGCCTTAAATGATGGCTTCTATATTTGAAAAATAAGGTAAATAATGTACTATAAATTTATTATACACAATAACTGTACAAACTTTCAAAAATATGAGTTAAAAAAGAAAAATAAATTCCAATTCCCATTTCCAGTGACAAACTCTAGTGAAATTTCGGTAAACTTCTGTCTGGCCTTTTTTCTTCTCATATATTAATATTATTATATGCAACAAATAAATAATATAGTTAAATTTCCTATATTTTAGAGTCAAATTAACTAGTTATTTACTTTATTAATTTTCTATTGCTTTTTATTTTAGAGGGCCTCATCTAAATTTACATATTGTATGTTAACATATACTGTATTATATCATCAGTTAGGGCTTCCTAAACTCTCTTTCACAATTCAAGGCTAAAAGGATGGGATTAAGAATAAACTATGAATTAAAGGAAAAGATGCAAAGAAGGAAAAGTCCTACTCTAAAATGCATAAAAAGGAGTTGCTCACTGATTAACTCACATTTTTACACACAGACTATATGCTGTTATACTAGGCTCTGAGGATTGTTGTTGTTTAGTCCTTAAATGTGTCCCACTCTTTGCAACTCCATGAACTGCAGCATGTCAGGCTTCCATGTCCTTCACTATCTCCCAGAGTTTGCTCAAACTCATATCCAGTCGGTGATGCCATCCAACCATCTCGTCCTTTGTCATCCCCTTCTCCTTTCCTGTTGTCAATCTTTCCCAGCATCAGGGTCTTTTCTAATGGATCATCTCTTCACATCAGGTTACCAAAGTACTGGAGCTTCAGCTTTAGCATCAGTCCTTTCAATGAATATTCAAGGTTGATTTCCTTTAGGATTGATCTCATGGCAGTCCAAGGGATTCTCAAGACTCTTCTCCAGCACCACAGTATTCAGCCTTCTGTATGGTCCAACTCTCATATCCATACATGACTACTGGAAAAACCATATCCCCTGGAGAAGGGAAAGGCTACCAACTCCGGTATTCGGGCCTGGAGAATTCCATGGACTGTATAGTCCACGGGGTTGCAAAGAGTCAGACATGATTGAATGACTTTCAATTTCACTGGAAAAACCATAGCTTTGACTATACGGACATTTGTTGGCAAAGTGATACCTCTGTTTTTTAATAGGCTGTATAGGTTTGTAATAGCTTTCCTTCCAGTGAGCAAGTGTCTTTAATTTCATGGCTGCAGTCACCATCCACAGTGATTTCAGAGCCCAAGAAAAGGAAATCTGTCACTGCTTCCACTTTCCCCCTTTCTATTAGCCATGAAGTGATGGGACCAGAGCCATGATCTTAAATTTTTTGAATGCTGAATTTCAAGCCAGCTTTTTTCACTCTCCTCTTTCACCCTCATCAAGATGCTCTTTAGTTCCTCCTCACTTTCTGCCATTAGAGAAATCTGCATATCTGAGGTTGCTGATATTTCATCCCGCAATCTTGATTCCAGCTTGTGATTCATCCAGCCCAACATTTTGCATGATGTACTCTGCATTGAAGTTAAAAAATCTTGTACTCCTTTCCCAATTTTGAACCAAGAAGCTAGAGTTCTTATTAAACTGTATGTCAATGGGAAAAGGAAACCAATGCACTACATATGAAGCTTCTGTCCTGCATGATATATAAAATACTATTTACCATAGTAGCCCTGAGAGGTAGGTGTGACAGTTCAATTCACATGTGAAGAGACTAAGGCAGAAAGGAGATGTGACTTGTTCTAGGTAATAGGTAGACAAACTAGAATTAGAACCAGCTGGCTTCACGAGTATGCAATCCAGGTAGTCATGTGGTGCCTGGTGCTGTCAATGTCCCAGTTGTCACCACTTTGAAATTTTTAACAACCTTATCTCTGAAGTTGAGCTTTATAAATGAAGTCTAATAGGCCAATGGCACATGTTCTTGGAGCTTGGAACCCACAGCTCATATGCACTCTCCTTTTCCACCACCTCCCTGACTCCCTGGATGGGTTCTTGGCCTCCTGCTTCCTGACCCCAGCTCCCTGCTGCCTGGCCTTGCCTGCTCCACCCACAAGCACTGGGTCCTCCACCCAGGCCAGCAAGGAGGTCTTGTTGGCAGGAAGAGGCCTTCATTTTACCTACAGTGGGCCTGTGGGCACAGGAAGAATTGATGTCAGGCAGTGCCTGTCCTTGCCATGGGCTAGCAGTGTCACACACATTCAGCCGGTGGGTCAGTGGGGACCTCTTATTCACTCCCATACAGGTACCAAGAGTGTCCCTGCAGAGAGGTTGCAATCCCTTAGGGGATGATCTTATGGGAAGTGGAGATTGAATCCCCTATATGGGGCCTCTCATTTTCACCTTCCATGTCCCGTGTCCTTTCTGTGGGCTTGCCAGTTATGTAGCAGGCCCTGACCCAAATCCAGACCAGAATGACTTCAAAGTCTTTGCTTCCTGCAATGTCCCACAAGGTTGGGGATCAGCACAGCACAGTGTGAGTCTGAGGTCAGAGGGCTTCAGTCAGCCTCGCACCAGAAGTTCCGGTAGGAACCTGGCAGAACAACTCTGCACCAGCTGCCTGGAGAACATCCACCATTTTTCCTGCCTAAGTAGCAACTTTGATCATACCTACATTGTCTCCCTCCTTCTCTCTGTCCCCATGAAACAGTTCTTCTGTTTTACTGTGCAGAAGCATCTCTCCATCTACACACCCTTCAAGAGAAATCATGCCAGTGGTCACAGGTGAGTAACGTTGGTGGAGACAAACCTGAGAGGTCTTGGGAAGTCTCAAATGCTCAACAGGAAGGAAGCGAACTGGAGAAGAGGCAAAGGAAACAGAGATTAAGGGGGAGGATGACCAAACATCCCTGTTTTCACAGAGCTGAGGAGTTTCTCAGGACATAAAACTGGACAGCCCAGGGATAACTAGGATCGTCAGTCACTCCAGAGGATCAAATCATAGAAACAGTGACCACTAATGATGCCAGTGTTTCACAAATGCTAAAGCTCTTTCCTTTCCATGATCAAATCTCATCCAGACAACAATCGTGTAAGGAAGGCTGAATGGATTATCATCCCATTTTACTTATGAAGATGCCAGGGCTCAGGGAATATAGTGATTTACCCCAAATCCAATCGTTCATTAAGTACTGGATACGCCTGAAACGAACACAACGTTGTGAATCAACCCCACTCCGATATAAAGTAAAATGTTTTGATGTGGACCATGTGTTTAAGTCTTTATGGAATTTGCTACAATATTGCTTCTGTTTTCTGTTTTGGTTTTTTGGCTGCAAGGCATGCGAGATCTTAGCTTCCCTGGTGGTTCAGGTGGTCAAGAATCTGCCCACAAAGCAGGAGATCTGGGTTTGATCCCTGGGTTGGGAAGATACCCTGGAGAAGGGAACAGCAACCCACTCCAGTGTTCTTGCCTGGGAAATCCCATGGACAGAGGAGCCTAGTGGGCTACAGTCCGTGGGGTCGAAAAGAGTCAGACATAACTGAGCAACTAACACTTTCACTTTCATGTGGGATCTCAGCTCCCCGAGCAGGGATTGAACCCATATCCCCTGCTTCGGAAGGCAAAAATCTTAACCACTGGACCACTAGGAAGTCCCTAAATTTTTTCTTAATTAAAAAAAAAAGCCATAGAACAATACTGCAAATCTACATAAGTTAACAAAGTAGAACTAATGAGACCTGATAACTGATTGAATGTGCTGAGGAAGAAAGAGAAGATGGGCTTTGGGTTGACTGAGAGCAGAACACTTTCTTAAGAAGAAATAGAGAAATTAAGAAGAAAGAATTATTTGGGTTGGAGTAGCTCATGCTCTGAATCTCTTCAGTGGGCCAAGTCTTGAAAATACTCAGCCAAAATCATGGTTGCCTAATCAGTCAATCTGTTTTAAGCTCAGAGACACACCTTGGCTTTCTGCTTCTACTCAGGAAATACTCTAATATTCTAGGCCCCCTTCCTGAGGAGATATGCATTAAGTACTGGCAGTAAATCACAGTGACTTTACAGTGGGCAGGAAGTAAACAATAGGTAACCAATTCTCTGTAAAGGTCTTGAGTCTGGGAACCACAAAAGTAACCCAGAAGGGAGGGAAGGGGAGAGGTTGGGATGCTGTCTTTAGGGTTTCTTTCTTTCATTTACACATTAATTAGTTCCTTTAAAAATCAATTTCCAGAAACCAGGCTGTGTTCAGAGAATGCGAAGTGACAGTCCTGTCATTGCAAATCACATTATCTATCATTGAAGAACACAGACTGTGAACTGTGCTATAATACATGTCTGTCAGTGTTTGGAGTGGGGGGCGGGGAAGTCTAGGAGAAATAATGTAAATGGGACCTTGAAGAAGGAGCTAAAAAAATTTCCAAGTAAACAAGGATAGAAAAAAGCAACTCATTCCCTTATTCATTTATTCAGCTGAGATTTATTTAGTATCTACACAGTGTGCCTGGACCTGCTTTAAGGGACTCGTCTCCAGACACTACTCAGAGACTGCGTTCAAGGCTGTCATGCTATGCTGGGCTTAGTCGCTCAGTTGTGTTGACTCTTTCTGTAGCCCCCCAGGCTCCTCTGTCCATGGGATTTTCCAGGCAAGAATACTGGAGTGGGTTGCCCTTTCATACTCCAGGGGATCTTCCTGACCCAGGAATCGAACACATGTCTCCTGGATTGGCAGGTGGATTCTTTAACAATGCACCACCCGGGAAGGCCAAGTTCAAGGCTATCTGGTACCAACTTATACCATACTGGGACTCCTCCACAGAGGACCAAAACCTTCTAGAAATGGAGAGGGGCTCTGGGTGGAGGAGAGGGCTTGTGTCCAAAGATGAATTCCCCTATAGTCCTCTGCTGCAAGCTTACCTGAAGGGCAGATGTAGATATACTACCTGTAGAGAATTTATGGGATGAGATAACAAATACAGAAGCTACCAATTCTTAAAGCACATATCATGTTCCCAGGACTGAGCTTTGTCACGTTTTAAGTTCATCCTAACTTTATTTCTGATGCCAAAATGAAAACTCAGAGAAGTCAAACACTTTCCTCAATGCCACACAGCCAAGAAGTAAGAGTCCAGTGCCTTTCTGACTCATATTCTATGCTCTCACCACTGTACTGGACTTTCCCCAAGGCAAGGAACTAGTGTGTGACTATTGATGGAATCCTCAATCCTTCATATCGTACATTCCACAACTGCTCTACTTTTATAATTATCATTACTCCTTCTACTACTATAAAAGTTAATAACTAGAAGGCAGGATGTTATATAACAATCATATTTCATGATAGAAATAACTACTCCTGGGCCCTTCCAGTAGGAAACAGCTAGATATTTATTTATTGGGTGAGCTTTAAGATCACTCCTACCCTTTGAGATGCTGATTTCCTGAAAACTCCAGGATAAGGCTCAACCAATCTTGTTGAGTTTCACTGGTAACCAACACATTTGTGAAATTTTCCCTCCCTCCCTCCCTGTTCTCCCAGCTTCCTTTTTTTTTTTTTTGGTTTTGTTTGTTTGTCTTACTGTGCATTTGTTTAATTCTTCCAAAATGCTGGTAGAAGTTACTAAAGTTGGGTAAGACCTCACATTATCAATCTAGGCTATTCAAAGCATATGCTAGCACGGACTGTTTTGTGGATATTATTCCTCTTGGTTACAATTATGACAACCAAACAGAGCTTTTACTACAAACAAAGTTGCAATTACAAATTAAGAAAAAAAAAAGTATCTGGGCAACAGAGAAAAGCTGTATCTCTGAAATTGACTCTTAGTTTTTAGAAGCAGAAGTGGGGCAGAGGAGGAGGAGGAAAGAGGATTATGCCGCCTACATTCAGCGATTCCATCCAGAAAGCAGCCCAGCCTCACTTCTGTGGCCGAGAACCTCGACTCCAGCTTCCATCTGGTTTCCATAAGGCAAGGGAACTTGGCGAATGACTGGCCACGTAAGTGCCGCACGTGCATATCCTGACCACGAGCAGCAGTATAAGAAGCCAGAGGGAATGAAGAAATTTCCCTTGGTCCCTCCGTGCAGTCCAGAGCAGGGAAAGTTGTTACTTTCGAGAAAAATGGAGCTCTCCTCCACCCTGCCAGGCAGGTTCATAAAGAACTAACCATTTAACTGCATCAAGAATGCCCAAACCCCCAATGATGTGATGTTACCAATTATTCTAGAAATGTCAGGTATATGGTCCAACTCCACTGCTGCTATCAATTCTATACCATGTACACACAGGCAGCAGGACCTAAGAGAAAGAGCCGAAACTTGGATCCAAATGGATATGAAATTCTGTTACTCACAACTGTGGACCCTTGAACAGAGTACTTAAACTGTTTGAAAAGTATGCAGACTGGCCCTAATTTATGAGATTGGTATTGATGATACATAGGAAACATCCTGTACACAATGGATGTTTACTAAATGGCTAATTCATTAAGGCTGAGGTGATGCTTTCGTCCAAGACTTGTAGTATTAAAACATGCTTATTGTATGTCTGGCCCTGGGCTACTGCACAAACATTGTCCTCCCATTAACCTCTTTAACACAACTTAGTTGCTTTTAATTTATACAACTTACAGTGCTTCAATTCAAAGGTCATGGAAAATTCAATGGTCCTGAGGATGCTGCTCCAGAATAAAAGGCCCACCCATGGATGCCCAGGATGCCGAGTAATGCAGGGGCAGATCTACAGCTAACCCAGTGTCCCGAGTCAGTTTTTCTGTCAACTATTCCACTTGCTCTCCTAAATCTTTCTGAATCTAATATAATAATTTCAGTCATCTCTCTAAAAGCCTCAACATAGAATTACAGAGCTGGGAGAGGTCTGAAAAAATCCCTACTTTGCTTTTTAGAACAATGAGGTAGTCTAGGTGACAGTTCCCAAAGATGCCTAGTCCCTGGAACCAGTGAATATAAGAAAGAAAGTTTAGTCTCTCAGTCAGGTCCGACTCTTTGCGACCCCATGGACTGTAGCCTACCAGGCTCCTCCGTCCACTGCATTTTCCAGGCAAGAGGACTGGAGGGGGTTGCCATTTCCTTCTCCAGAGGATCTTCCTGACCCAGGGATTGAACCTGGATATATAAACATATTTGAAAAAGAGACCTTGCACATAAATTAAGTGAAGGATCTTGAGATGGGGATGAGCTGACAAATGGAAGAGTACGGGTTTTACTCCACATGCCTAGAGAGTCACTGAAGGTTTTAAGCACAATGAGATGACCAGACTTATTCTTTAGCAAGTTCAACCTGTAAATGGCAAGAGATTCAACTAAGTGATGTTAAGGAAAGCCGAATGCAGGGCAACAGCAGTGCAGTAGCAAAGAGGATGAACTTAAGCAGAGCCAGTATGACTTGGTGGGAAGAGAGGGAAGCATTATGGGTGGCAGGGAGTGATGAGCCTGTGTGACTAAGTAGCCATTCCAGTAACCAGGATGAAACTATGGAGGTGAGCTTGATCTGGGCTGAGAGAGCAAGAAATGTACCTACTTGAAAATCTGAGATTGAAGCTCACGCTAGGTATTTTAAAAGACATTCTCACCCCAACGACACATTGATCTGTTGAATTGAAGGCAAGATGTAGAACATTTACAATGAAAACAAGCAATCACGTTGATTAAATTAATACATAATAGCTTTTAATTTTGTCATTTTATTAATGACAAATTCATAAGATATGATATAATTATTAATATTATTAATTTGTTTAATATTATTAATTTGTTTTTATTAGTATTGTAGTTAGAAAGAAAACTATTTTCATGACCTGTATTTTCCAAATTGGGAAAGGAATATGTCAAGGCTATATATTGTCACCTGCTTATCTAACTTCTATGCAGAGGACATCAAATGCCAGGCTGGATGAATCACAAGCTGGAATCAACATTGCCAAGAGAAATATCAATAACCTCAGATATGCAGATGATACCTTCTGCAAACATTAGATATGCAGAAAGTAAAGAGGAACTAGAGTCTTTGAATGAGGATGAAAGAGGAGAGTTAAAAAGCTGGCTTAAAACTCAACACTCAAAAAACTAAGATCACGGCATCTGGTCCCATCACATCATGACAAATAGAAGGAAGAAACGGGGAAACAGCAACAGATTTTCTTTACTTGGACTCTAAAATCACTGCAGATGGTGACTGCAATCAGGGAATTAAAAGATGCTTGCTCCTTGGAAAGAAAGCTATGACAAACCAAGACAGCGTATTAAAAAACAGAGACATCACTTTGCTGAAAAAGGCCTGTATAGTCAAAGCTATGGTTTTTTCAGTAGTCATGTACAGGTGTGAGAGTTGGACCATAAAAAGGGTTGAGCACTGAAGAATTGATGCTTTCAAACTGTGATGCTGCAGAAGACTCTTGAGTGTCCCATGAACTGCAAGGAGATCAAATCAGTCAGTCCTAAAGGAAATCATCCCTGAATGTTCATTGGAAGGACTATTGCTGAAGCTGAAGCTCCACCTGATGTGAAGAGCTGACTCATTAGAAAAGACCCTAATGCTGGGAAAGATTGAAGGCAGGAGGAGAAGAGGGCAGCAGAGGATGAGATGGTTAGATGGCATCACTGACTCAGTGGATATGAATTTGAGCAAACTCCAGGAGGTAGTGGAGGACAGAGGAGCCTGGCCTGCTGCAGTCCATAGGGTCGCAAAAAGTTGAACAAAATTTAGTGACTAAACAACAACAAATACTTTAAATATGGGAATGAAATTATCAGCTTTCAGTGATCATAAAGAAGAAGGAAACTCAGCCTGATCCTTTCCTTAAAGGTGACAGGTGTTTTGTCCTCTCTACCACAAAGAGTGCAGAAATAATTAACATAGGTGTCCATATGTATAGCCCTCTAATTTCTTTTTTTTTCTTTTTTGGCTGTGCTATGGTGACTTGCGAGACCTTAGTTCCCTGACCAGGCATTGAACCTGGACCTATGGCTGTAAAAGTGCTGAGTCCTAACCACAGGGCTGCCAGGGAATTCCTGTCTTCTAATTCCTTTATCTGTTTTTCAGACACAAAGAATGTCTACTACATAAACAATTTCTACATGTCATTATATGAGTAAGCACCTTGATTAGGAATTTAGTGCCAGTAATTTGACTTATTAAAAAGTAAGCATTTTTAAAAAGGCATGATTTATTTTCCTGTAAAGCCACTTGAACACATTCTTAAAGATATACTTTTAAAAACCTTATGTTTCATTTTCTTAAGAGATTTGAAAAAATCAGTGTTCTTTTTTAATGTATTTATTTTTAATAGGAGAATAATTGCTTTACAATATTGAGTTGGTTTCTGCCATATATCAACATGAATCAGCCATAGGTACACATATGTCCCCTCTCTCTTAAACCTCCCTCCCACCTCCCACCACACCCTACCCATCTAGCTTATCACAGAGCATCAGATTTGAGCTCCCTACATCATACGGCAAATTTCCACTGGCCATCTAATTTTACATATGGTAATGTATATGTTTCCATGTTACTCTCTCAATTTGTCCCACCCTCTCCTTCCCCTCCTATATCCACAAGTCGGTTCTTTATGTTTATGTCTCCATTGCTGCCCTGCAGACCAGTGTACTTTAAAAACATAAACTCTCATCTAATAAAGTGACTGTTCATGCGATTCTGAGATCCTGAGTAAATCCTGGGTAAAACCACTTGTTCTAAAATTTGCAGGTGCTTTAAGAGAATTTCTCCAGTGGTCATGTATGGATATAAGAGTTGGACTATAAAGAAAGCTGAGCACCAAAGAATTGATGCTTTTGAGCTGTGGTGTTGGAGAAGACTCTTGAGAGTCCCTTGGACTGCAAGGAAATCCAACCAGTCCATTGTAAAGGAGATCAGTCTTGGGTGTTCATCGGAAGGACTGATGTTGAAACTGGAACTCCAATACTTTGACCACCTGATGCGAAGAGCTGACTCATTTGAAAAGACCCTGATGCTGGGAAAGATTGAGGGCAGGAGGAGAAGGGGACGACAGAGGATGAGATGGTTGGATGGCATCATCGACTCAATGGCCATGAGTTTGGGTGGACTCCGGGAGTTGGTGTTGGACAAGGAGGCCTGGCGTGCTGTGGCTCATGGGGTTGCAAAGAGTCGGACACGACTGAGAGACTGAACTGAACTGAACTGAACTGAACTAAGAGAATTTCTGCCTGAACAATGTGCATTTTAGATCTAGAAGGTGCCACAGAGATCTTTTATTCTATTTTATAGAGGAGTAAACTGAGACCTTCAGGGAGTTAAATAAACTGCTCAAGGTACTGCAATTAGTCCTAGAGTCCAGCCATATTCCCTATCCAACATCCTTGTCATTACTATCACACAGGCCTCAGGCCTTCGAGCACTGCGGCAGCCTTTGGTACCACTCTGCATGAAACAGAGCTTGTTAGTTGAGCCAGGGCAAGGAGCCTCCCAGATCCATCAGGTTTCCTGTGTCTGATGATATGTAGGCCTCAGAGAAGAACAAAGTCACTCAAGCTTCACCTTTGAGTAATACATGCGTGTATGTTAAGTCACTTCAGTTGTGTCCAACTCTGTGACCCCATGGACTATAGCCCACCAGGCTCCTCTGTCCATGGGATTTCTCCAGGCAAGAATACTGGAATGGGGTGCCATGCCCTTCTCCAGGGGATCTTCCTGACCCAGGGATCAAACCCGCATCTTTTATGTCTCTTGCATTGTCAGGCGGGTTCTTTACCACTAGTACTACCTGGGAAGCCCTTGTAATACAGGGTTCTATTAACCTTATCCTCTGGTTGTACCACTGTAGCTTTCTGCACATGGCCCACCAGGCTCCAGTGGGTTTTCCTGCCACGCCATGTCTAACAGCAGCAGGCCTAGGACTAGACTCTGATCAGCCCTCCGGTGTAAGCATCATGAATCTATGGTTAAATGCACACACACCACAAAACTTTGACTTGTGACAAAGTCTTGCATATGCTTACAAACACAGTAGTATGGCTGTGAGTTATGAATTGTACCACCTCTGATAGACCCAGGACTGCCTCCCTTCAGAGAAGCTCTTTCTTTCAGGTTGTACATCCTCTAAAGTTCTAGAACTGTCACTAAACACAGAAACCAGCTGCTTTCTTTTTCTGAACAATTCTTTCAGTAGGGTCACTCTATTTCACCTCTGTGACATGTTAGGGTCTAAAGAGAGGCAAATGGTTCTTCTTCCCTGTGCTTCCTCTCACAGGAGAAGTGAATATTATTTCTCAGTGACCCAGGGGGTCTGGACCTAACATAAACCACCCAAAATTGGCCTGAACCTTCCCTAAGGAAGGCAGGAGAGAATGGAGGTGCTATCAGATCAATGCAGATGCTCAGGTCCCTAGAGTGTGTCATGGACTGAATTGTGTCCCTTCCCCAAATTTGTATGTTGAAATCCTAATCCCGAGTTATCTTGGAATGTGACTGTATTTGAGATAGAATCTTTAAAGAGGTAATTAAAGTCAGATGAGGCCATAATGGTGGGGCCTTAATCCAATATGACTGGTGTCCTTGTAAGAAGGAGAAGCACCAGGATGTCTGCACACAGAGAACAAGCCGTGTGAGGACACAGGGAGGAGATGGGCAAGATCTGCAAGCCAAGGAAAAAGTCCTCCACAGAAACCAACCCTGCTGAACTTTGACCTTGGACTTCTAGCCTCCAGAACCCTGAGAAAATAAATTTCTGACCCAATAAATGTCTGACCCACTCTGTGGTATTTTGTTATGGTAGCCCTGGCAAACTCATACATAGGGTCATCCAGAAAATAACATGCATCTAGACCTTGATTCTAGAACCCAGCATCCAAAGAGTGCACAAAGCTCTGTGCTGTATGTCACCTGACATGATCAAATCTGACCAGTTTTCCTTCAGAAGGAGCACAACCTAAGGTAATCAATCTCTCAAACAATGGAAGAGAAGAACGATGGCTGTGAAACAAAGTGGATTTCTTTTTGGCAGCCATGGAACAGGGTCATTTTCATGGAGCAACCCAATTCCAAAGATTATGCTGCCCAAGAAAATGTCTATTCTATCAAACATCCTTATACAGCATATGAAGTAAGAGTTCATTCGGAAGAACGAAATGGCAACCAATATTTTTGCCTGGAAAATCCCATGGACAGAGGAGCCTGACTGGCTACAATCCATGGGGTTGCAAAGAGTCAGACATGACTGAGCATGCACACACACACACACACAGTAAGAGTTCATTAACTCAAACCTTCCACTTATTTGAATTCTGTGATAGGAATTACACCAGATTTATCTTTATAGAAGGTGAAGGTATAAATGAGGTAATTAAGGAAGTCAATCAACTTCAAGGAAATGGTATATTTACTTAGCTCAGCTTCAAGTGCATTAGAAATACACATTTGCATGTAAATAATGACTGTCCCAAGTCTAAAGCACTCATCTCTCTTCATAGAGCAGTTCATTCCCTTTCTGTCTCATCCTAGAAGATTGGTTCTTAATCCTTGCTCACTTGAAAGTTGACTTGAAGAAATTAGACAGATAATGAAATCTAACAGAACCCATAGAAATGAGAGGGTAGGATGGATCAGTATGATTTCTTATGTTTAGACATCCTCAAAGATAGCAAAAACATCTAATACACAGTAAGCACTCTATAAATGTCATTTCTAGTCTCCTTTTCCTGTTATCTAAACAATAAGTTTTACTATAATGACAGATTTAGGTGCTAAAGAATCACAAGAAGTTTATGAATTATAAAGCTGAAATGGCATTAGAGACCATCAGCTCCAACTCCTTTATTCTGTGTTGTAGAAACTATGGCAAACAGAGGTTACCAACTTTTTAAAGTTCATTTACTCATCAATAAATACTTTTTGTGTGGCAAGCATTGGGCTGGTCACAGAGTTAGTTGTTGATAAAGTCAGGACCAGCACCCAGGACCTTTGACCTTGAGCTCCTTCTACTCCCACCCTCAGTGCTGCCCCTGAATTAGTTTTTTCAGAAATCATCAGGTGACCGCCGGCATATCTTGCGTACCTCTGTCTGCACGCATTGAAGATTGATTCCCCTTCCTCGAACGTGGGAAAAGAAGACGCCTAAAACAAATCCCGAATGCTGGCAGAATTACACTTATAGAAAGGAAGAAAAACTCTGCAAATGCTACCTTGGGTATTTGAAAGTGCCTGTGATATTTCAATGACACTGTATTTTGAGCAGAATTGAGGCACAAGTAATATTTGCTAATAATATGATTGAATGTAAAAAGTATCATGGGGATATCGAGAAATTGTGGACCAAGACAGGAGGAGGAATATTATGACAGGAGTTGTAATAAAGTTATGGAGGTAGAGGTGGGGAGGTTGGGAACAAATTAGATTATTGTTGAAGAATGACTAAATGTTCAGAAAGAGAAAGGAGTGGTACTCAAGGCAGACAGAAGAGAGTAAATATATGTACATAGAAACATACGTTTAATGTGGAAAGTGAAAATGTTTTAAAAAGTAGAAAGTAGGGCACAAAGATATGTCATTATCAATAACATGAAGTTCTTTTGTCTAAGAGCTTATGTGGGCTTCCCTGGTGGCTCAGGAGTAAAGAATCCACCTGCCAATGCAGGGGACATGGATTCAATCCCTGGGTTAGGATGATCCCTGGAGAATGAAATGGCAACCTACTCCTGTATTCTTGTGTGGGAAATCCCATGGACAGAAGGAGCCTGGTGGGCTACAGTCCATGGGGTCTCCTGAGAAACCTGTATGAGAGTCAAGAAGAAACAGTTAGAACCAGACATGGAACGCCTGACTGGTTCAAAATTGGGAAAGGAGTATGTCAAGGCTGTATATTGTCACCCTGCTTATTTAATTTCTATGCAGAGCACATAATTAGAAATGCTGACCTGGATGAATTGCAAGCTAGAATCAAGATTGCTGGGCGAAATATCAATAATCTCAGATATGCAAATGACACCACGCTTATGACAGAAAGTGAAGAGGAACTAAAGAGCCTCTTGATGAAGGTGAAAGAGGTGAGTGAAAAAGCTGGCTTAAAACTCAACATTCAAAAAATGAAGATTATGGCATGCGATCCCATCACTTCATGGCAAATAGATGGGGAAACAATGGAAACAGTAAGAGAGTTTATTTTCTTGGGCTCCAAAATCACTGCAGATGGTGACTACAGCCATGAAATTAAAAGACGCTTGCTCCTTGGAAGAAAATCTACGACAAACCTAGACAGCATATTAAAAAGCAGAGACATCATTTTGCCGACAAAGGTCCCCATAGTCAAAGTTATGGTTTTTCCAGGAGTCATGCTGCTGCTGCTGCTGCTGCTGCTGCTGCTGCTGCTAAGTCGCTTCAGTCGTGTCCGACTCTGTGCGACCCCATGGACAGCAGCCCACCAGGCTCCGCCGTCCCTGGGATTCTCCAGGCAAGAACACTGGAGTGGGTTGCCATTTCCTTCTCCAGTGCATGAAAGTGAAAAGTACAAGGGAAGCCACTCAGTCGTGTCCGACTCTTCGCGACCCCATGGACTGCAGCCTACCAGGCTCCTCCATCCATGGGACTTTCCAGGCAAGAGTACTGGAGTGGGGTGCCATTGCCTTCTCCGCCAGGATTCATGAATGGATGTGAAAGTTGGACCATAAAGAAGTCTGAGTGCTGAAGAACTGATCCTTTTGATTTGTGGTGCTGGAGAAGACTCTTGAGAGTCCCTTGGACTTCAAGGAGAACAAAACAATTTTAAAGGAAATCAACCCTGAATGTTCATTAGAAGGACTGATGCTGAAGCTGAAGCTCTAATACTCTGGCCACCTGATGTGAAGAGCCAGCTCATTGGAAAAGATCCTAATAATGGGAAAGATTGAAAGCAAAAAGAGAAGGAGGCAGAGGATGAGATGGTACCAACTCAATGGACATGAATTTGAGCAAACTCCGGGTGATAGTGGAGGACAGAGGAGGCTAGTATACTACAGTCAATGAGATTGCAAAGAGTCAAACAGGACTTAGCAATTGAACAATAAAGAACTTACATAAATGGGCTATTTTTCAGTCTTCTTCTTTTTTTAAAAAAAAAAAAATCTTCATCAAGTCTCCAAAAGTGCCTTAAATGCAAATATAACAATTTTGTTGAATAAGTCAATATTTACCCTGTTTTGTTTATTTTGTGTGTGTGTGTGTGTGTGTGTGTGTGTGTGTGTGTGTGTGTGTGTGTGCTTGCTTGGCATTTAGCTGATATTTCAGCAATGCCTCTAATCGGGCATTGGGAAGTTTGAGATGCTTCTCAGGCTTGTGAATGAACCAGAAATAATGTTATACCTGCTATGCTCACAAATTGGTCTTAGTTTACTGACACCCTTCCCGCCGCTCCCCCCTCCCCCCAAAAAAAGTGATACTGGTAAATTTCTCCAGGAGAGAATTTATGAAATTCAAGTAGTAGCATCAAGAGCACACACACGCACACACACACACATACAATCTGCCCATCTGTTTAATGCTTTGGAATCTAACAGAGATAAAAAAAAAATGTCTATTTTGTTGAGAGTCCTGGAAGCATTTTAGAAAGAAGAAAAATAGCAGTTCATGAGGAGATTCTTCAACTTTTCCATGTTTATTATTAAAAATAAAACCTTGCTTCTGGCTTACGATAGAATACCTGGTACCAAGCTAGTTTTCCTACTATAAACTTTAAAACTAAGAGCAAATAATGGGAAAATTAAATTTTAAAATAGCATTTGCAATAGCATGAAAAATATAACGTTCTTTAAAATAAATTAATGAAAGATGTACAAAACTTCCACATTGAACACTAGCAAATTTCCTGAAGTAGGTTTTTAAAAATCTAAATAGATATATAGGTATATGTTTATGGTAGAAAACTCAGTATTGTTAATATGTCCATTCTCTACAAATTGATTCATGGATCCAGTGCAACCTTAGCTAAAATTCTAGAAGACAAGATGATTCAAAAATGTATATGGAAATGTAAAGGGCCACAAATAGCAAAAGTAGTAGTAAAAAAGGACAAAGGTTAGATGAGTTACACAACATAAACTTTGTTAAGCAATTCCTCACCTATTGACTAAGGATACAGATTCATCAATAGATCAACAAGAAAGACTAGAAAGTCCAGATATAAACTCACACATATATGACCAGCTGATTTTTGTAAAATACACCAGTGTAATTTGATGTGAAATGAGAATATTTTGAACATGGGGTTCTGCAACCACTGTACATCCGTGTGCCAAACTCCTCCCCCAAATAAAACCCCATAATCTCCGTTCCTACTTCATGCCATACACAAAGTTAATTTAAAATGAATCACAGACATAAACATAAAGGGTAAAATTGTAAGAGCTCTGGAAGAAAACAAAGGAGAAAATCTTTATAAACTTTGGGTAGGCAAATGAAACGCAAATTCCTTAAACAAGACACAAAAAGCATACAACATAAAAGAAAAAAATGATAAATTTATCATCAAAATTGAAATGCTCTGTTCTTTAAAAGACACTACTAAGAAATAGAAAATGTCGACCACTGGAAGAAAATATTCATAATACAGATATATGACAAAGAACTAGAAAATAAAAAGAACTCCTCCAACTTGATAAGAAGAGAAAAAATAAAAACAAATACACCAAAGATTTAAAGAGATACCTAATTAAAGAAAATATTTGAATGACCATAAGTGGATAAAGATAGTAAACATCCTTAATCATCAGGCAAATATAAATTAGAACCACAATCAGACTCCATTATATACATACAAAAATTGCTATAATTAATAGATCAATGATTATACCAAGTGTTGACAAGGATAAGGGGGCAACTCATACATTGCTACTTGTATAGTAAAATGTTGCAACCACTACATGGTTTCTTCCAAAGTCAATCATAGACTTATCTTATAACTCAGCAATTTCAATCATAGGTAACTGCCTAAAAGAAATGAAAACATATATTCACAAAATGATTTTATGTGAATATTTAAGGAAGTTTTTTTCATAATAGCCCCAAACTGGAAATAACCCAAAAGTTTATCAGCTGGTGAGTATATAACCAAACTGAAGTATATTTAAACAATGGAATGCTACTCAGCAATAAAAAGAAATGAGCTACTAACAGACGCAACAACATGAATGAATCTCAAACACCTAGTGAAAGAGGCCAGACATGATAAAACACACCCAATATGATTCCATTTACGTGAAGTTCTTGATCTTGTAAAGCTAATTAATTGTAATATAAATCTGATAAGTGTTGGCCTTAGGCAAGGATGGGGGTGGGAAGGGAACCTACAAAGAGCCATGAGAGAAGTTTCTGGAGTGATGAAACTATTTTGTGTCATATTGAGGTGGCAGTTGCCCTTGTACATACATTTGTCAAAACTCATCAAAGTATAAACTTAAAATGTAAGCATTGCATTATGTCAGTTATAATGGAAAAAATTTGATTAAAAAATAAAAATCACAAACAGAAACACATGCTACTTTATAGTTTACAAAGGCATTTCAACGTTAAGTTGATCTTAATCCTTAACACTACCATGTGAAATAAGTATGTATACAAGCTTCACTTGTGAAAAAAATTACAGAATCACACAATCTGTTCATGAGCTACAGTGTATCATTTGCACAAAGGATTTATTCCAACCTATCTTGGAGGGAATGAGACAAGAACGCCACCCCCCCCCACCCCCCCACCCCCGCCATGCACACAAATTATAAAAGCTGCTTAGGATGAAGCATCACCTAGATTGTCAGGTAAGGGGTGCTCACAATAATAATGGGCATCATGAGCACTGTTTATTTGTAAGGTGGCACTGTGACAAGCTCTATCCAAGAAATTCCCAAAACAATCCTGGGAGGTAGGCCTTATGATCGCCATACACAGATGAGGAAAATGAACTTCAGCAAACTTAAGGGACTTGCCCATGTTCAAACAGCTATTTGGCAAAGCTGGGAACCAGACCTGATGGAGTCAAAGGGCAGCTCTCTGCATACATAGCACCACATTGGTTCCATATTTGAGATAACTGGAGCTATTTCTTCTTGGCAACTAAACTTACCCAAGCAAGCTGGCTGGGAGTGGTACTTCGGAAAAGATTAAGGTAAGTTCGAAAGAACTTCAAGAATAGGATGATGTGTTCTACAACCTGAGGATCATGTGGGTGTCAACACTCCTCCTGAGGGTAAACACTGAGCTCCAAAGGAAAGAGGGGAATCACTCTATGAGGGAACAGGGAGGCTCACCCAGGCACCTGTGCTGACCATCTGGGAAGGTGAACACAGAGGTAAAGGAGACTTGAACATGGCCAGGCAGGTAGTACACCCTGGGATGAGAAGATGTTTCTGGTAGAAGATCTGGAGCCACAGAGTCCTTGATGCAAAGCATTGTGGGATGGAGGTTTCATGCTGGTAAATAGTAATGCACACCCACTTTTATTTAAAGAACAAAATTTACAGAAACAGCAAAGCACAGGGGATTATTACAACATATTGGGGTTGAGTATTAACATTTGGTGAAAATGAGTTTGAAGCTAAAGAATGATGTGTGAAAATTCTGACTGTGATACTGGGTTAAAATCACATCTCTGTGTTTGCTTGGATAGGCATGCAAGCTTGGATAAGTTACTTTACCTACTTTGCCTCTTGAGCTTCCCTCACCTTAGCTGGAAAATGTAGATAACATAATATCCACTGTTGTGGGCAAGAACCCCATAGAAGAAATGGAGTAGCCATCATAGTCAACAAAAGAGTCCAAAATACAGTACTTGGGTGCAATCTCAAAAATGACAGAATGACATCTGTCCATTTCCAAGGCAAACCATTCAATATCACAGTAATCCAAGTCTGTGCTCCAACCAGTACAGCTGAAGAAGCTGAAGCAGAATGGTTCTATGAAGACCTACAAGACCTTCTAGAACTAACAGCCAAAAAAAATGTCCTTTTCATCATAGGGGACTGGAATGCAAAGTAGGAAGTCAAGAGTTACTTGGAATAACTGGCAAATTTGGCCTTGGAGTACAAAATGAAGCAGGTCAAAGGCTAACACAGTTTTGCCAAGAGAACACACTGCTCATAGCAAACACCCTCGTCCAACAACACATGTAGAGAAGACTCTACACATGGACATCACCAGGTGGTCAATACCGAAATCAGATTTATCATATTCCTTGCAGACAAAAATGGAAAAGCTCTATAAAGTCAGCAAAAACAAGACCAGGAGCTGACTATGGCTCAGATCATGAACTCCTTATTGCCAAATTCAGACTTAAATTGAAGAAAGTAGGGAAAACCACTGGACCATTCAGGTATGACCTAAATCAAATCCCTGATGATTATACAGTGGAAGTGACAAATAAATTCAAGGGATTACATCTGATAGACAGAGTGCCTAAAGAACTATGGGTGGAGGTCCGTGACATTGTACAGGAAGCAGTGATGAAGACCATCCCTAAGAAAAAGAAATGCAAAAAGGCAAAATGGCTGTCTGAGGAGGACTTACAAATAGCTGAGAAAAGAAGAGAAGCTAAAGGCAAAGGAGAAAAGGAAAGATATAAGTATCTGAATGCAGAGTTCCAAAGAATAGCAAGGAGAGACAAGAAAGCCTGCTTCAGGGATCAGTGCAAAGAAATAGAGGAAAACAATAGGATGGGAAAGATTAGAGATCTCTTCAATAAAATTAGAGATACCAAGGGAACATTCATGGAAAGATGGACACAATAAAGGACAGAAATGGTATGGACCTAACAGAAGCAGAAGATATTAAGAAGAGGTGGCAAGAATACACAGAAGAACTGTACAAAAAAGATCTTCATGACCCAGATAACTATGATGGTGTGATCACTCACCTAGAGCCAGACATCCTGGAAGGTGAAGTCAAGTGGGTCTTAGGAAGCATCACTATGAACAAAGCTAGTAGAGGTGATGGAATTCCAGTTGAGCTATTTCAAACCCTAAAAGATAATGCTGTGAAAGTGCCGCATTCAATATGCCAGCAAATTTGGAAAACTCAGCAGTAGCCATAGGACTGGAAAAGGTCATTTTTCATTCCAATTCCAAAGGAGGGCAATGACAAAGAATGTTCAAAGTACCACACAATTGCACTCATCTCACATGCTAGCAATGTAATGCTCAAAATTCTCCAAGCCAGGCTTTAACAGTACATGAACTGTGAACTTCCAGATGTTCAAGCTGGATTTAGAAAAGGCAGAGGAACCAGAGATCAAGTTGCCAACATCTGTTGGATCATAGAAAAAGCAAGAGAATTCCAGAAAAACATTTACTTCTGCTTTATTGTCAAGAAGCAACAGTTAGACTTGAACATGGAACAACAGACTGGTTCCAAAATGGGAAAGGAGTATGTCAAGGCTGTATATTGTCACCCTGTTTATTAAACTTATATGCAGAGCACATCATGTGAAATGCCAGGCTGGATGAAGCACAAGCTGGAATCAAGACTGCTGACAGAAATATCAATAACCTCAGATATGCAGATGATACCACCCTTATGGCAGAAAGTGAAGAAGAACTGAAGAGCCTCTTGATGAAAGTGAAGGAGGAGAGTGAAAAAGTTGGCTTAAAACTCAGCATTCAGAAAACGAAGATCATGGCATCTGGTCCCATCATTTCATGGCAAATAGATGGAGAAACAATGGAAACAGCGAGAGACTTTATTTTCTTGGGCTCCAAAATCACTGTGGACAGTGACTGCAGCAATGAAATTAAAAGACTCTTGCTCCTTGGAAGAAAAGCTATGACCAATCTAAACAGCATATTAAAAAGCAGAGACATTACTTTGCCAACGAAGGTCCATCTAATCAAAGCTATGGTTTTTCCAGTAGTCCTGTATGGATATGAGAGTTGGACTATAAAGAAAGCTGAGTGCCAAAGAACTGATGCTTTTGAACTGCAGTGTTGGAGAAGACTCTTGAAAGTCCCTTGGACAACAATGAGATCAAACTAGTCAATCCTAAAGGAAATCAGTCCTGAATATTCATTGGAAGGACTGATGCTGAAGCTGAAATTCCAATCCTTTGGCCATCTAATGCAAAGAACCGACTCATTAGAAAAGACCCTAATGCTGGGAAGATTGAAGGCAGGAGAAGAAGAGAAGGACAGAGGATGAGATCTTTGGATGGCACCACCAACTCAATGGACATGAGTTTGAGTAAGCTCCAGGAGTTGGCGATGAACAGGGAAGCCTTGCATGCTGCAGTCCGTGGGGTCGCAAAGTGTTGGACATGACTGAGCAACTGAACTGAACTTCCTGGTACTGATGTTAAGATAGGTGTTTACAAAGCGCCCATCTACAGCACATCAGGAAAGATAAACAACAACCTTGAAAGTAGGCTATTTTTCCACTATGGAAAAAATGCCCTATAAAGAAAGAAAAAGTGAGAATTTCTGCAGTAAGAGATTTCCCACAGGACACCAGCAAATAGGGCCAACTGCAATCCAAGGCCACTGGACCACCCTGGAAAAACAAAGCCCTCTTCTCAGATTTGTATGGGAAACCCCTCCACCCACACTGTGCTCTTAGCCCACTCAGTCTGGAAACAGAGTGTCACATTTTTTGGTCTGTGCTGTGTACTAGCCTGCTCCAACGTTGAAGGGAACAACATTCTCTAGGCACAAAGAATGCACCCAGACCCACTGATTAGAAATGTATTTTTAAACCAAAAAGTTTGGGAAGAGTTAAGCAGCCTGGAAGCTTTTAGAGATCTGTAGCAAATGGGATTCAGCACAAAGACCTCCCAGGATGTAGAACTTGTCCCAGACAGGAATCAAAGCTGCCTCAGATCTGGGAAAGATTTCTAGGGACTTAAGTAATTACCAAAGATCTATTTGTGGCAGATCCCCAAGGTGGACACTGAGACTCTGAGGGTCTGTTCTCATGTGAGACCTGCAAACGCAGGCCTCTTTGCTCCAACAGATGGGCAAATTTTGACAAACATAGGCTTAGTTGGATCTTTGAGATATTGTTGTGTGGAAAGACTTCAATTTCTGGTTTGGATGTTATACAGGGATGTGTCATTGATGATTATTTCCTACAAGCTCTATTTCTTCATCTCTAAAATACAGACCCACTGAAACTGTGTCCCCAGGGGACCACAAATCAGGACAGTGGATCTGACAAAGAATGGGTACAACATAGCAGCTGAGAGGGTGGTCTCTGGGGTCTGAATGCCTAGATTAAACTCTGGCTTCAACAATTGTGTATAATGTATTTTCTTAACTTGCCAGCCTCATTTTCCACATCTGTAAAATGGAAATAATGAGAAGTTGTATAAGAGTTGGGATTCAGTAGAATTTTATATTGAATAATTTTTTAAAAAATATTAAATCTTTGCATGTTCCTGGCTTAGAGGAGCTAAGGATCAATATGTATTAACTCCCGTTGGTGACATGGGACTATCCCTGACAATCTGGGGCACACAGCAGCCACAAGAATGATGGGACAGAATTCTTGCTCAAGTGGTTCACCTTATAACATTGCAAAAGAGTCCAGTAGCTTCTGTTATAAGATGGCCATTGATCTAGATTTGTTCTCTTTGTCAATCAACACATAATTACCAAGATTATGTGCCCAGATAGTTCCAAGGGAATACAAAGATGTAGGAGGAATGGTCCCAGACTTTTCTGAACTCACTGAAGGGTGGGAGAGTCAGGTCCAAAGAGATGTCATAGTAGACTAAAATCCATCTCATCACAGTGTGATAAGTCAAGTGAGAGAAGAAGGCAGAGAGCTGTGGACATGCAGAGAAGGGGCCCAGGGGAAGTGAAAGGCCTCCTAAAGGACGTAAGGCGATACACAAGAGAATGAGAAGGTGAGCTCATAGCTGAAGAAGCCAAGGGAAGCATGTTCAAAGCAGGAAGGGCAGCCAGGCCAAAGGCCTAGAGATGCCACACTGTTTGGGAACTGTTGAAATGACCAGGAGAGCTGACAGTAATTCATCTTGGCTAGAGACCAAGATGTGAAGACAGCAATGAAGCTGGAACTTGATGTGAGTAGAAGCTTATCAGGGAGATCCCATGGGCTGAACTCAGGTTTCCAACCTCGGCACTGCTGACATGTTGAGCAGAATGATTTGTGTTACAGTGGCTGTCCTGAGTGTTATAGGATATTTAACAGCATCCCTGGCCTTCATACACCAGGTGTCAGCAGCACATACACACCCCATTCCCCACTGTGACAGACAAAAATGCCTCCAGACATTGTCAATGGCCCTGAAAGGGCAAAATCTCCTGGCTGAGAATCACTGGACTAAACTGAGGACCTTGAATGTTATACTGGGCTACAGACTCCTAAGGTTAGGTGACATGGTCAGACATACGTTTAATTTAGGTTGTTTCGGATTAGGAAGTCAGCACAAAGACAGCCAATCTGGCTATTTCAACCATCTAGGAAAGAGATTACGAGTGACAGTGGAAATGCTAAAGAAAGGATGTTCTTGCAATAGCAATAGCAAGACATAGATACAGATAAACATATAGATATACAGCCCTCTACATAGATATATACATATCTATACTAATTGATAATTAGCATATATACTATACTGATATATAATAATGTGTGTATATAATACTAATTATACTGTAATATATATGTAATGTATAATACATACACACACACTAACTGGCTCTATAGGAAAATGGAGTGGGGTGGCTAAGGGGGAAGTGGGTATTGAGTCCACCTCCTCACCAAAGACAAACAGGAAAATTTTTTTAGACTATTATTCTCCAGAAACTTTATAAATGCCATTATTGCACTTGAAAATTGATAACACAACTTCATAAACATTAGCTCATCAAATTCTCACAACAGCCCCTCCAATTTGGTTTTACTTGATGTGAAGAACTGACTCACTGGAAAAGACCCTGATGCTGGGAAAGATTGAAGGCAGGAGGAAAAGCGGACGACAGAGGATGAAATGGTTGGATGGTATCACTGACTCAATGGACATGAGTTTGAGTAAGTTCCAAGAGTTGGTGATGGACAGGGAGGCCTGGCGTGCTGCAGTCCATGGGGTCGTAGTCAGACATGACTGAGCGACTGAACTGAAGTGATATTACAAATGAGGAAACTAAGGTTTAAAGGGTTAGTGATTCACCCAGAATCACACAGCTAGTAAATTGTGGAGCGTGGATTCACTTCTTGAGTTCAAATCCCATTCTCTTTTCCCCATATCATGAAAGATGTTTCATAGACACAAGGCTTATGGTATTCTGACGTTGCAATCAGTTTGTTCTAGTGCGTTTTTAAAGGAACTTCGTCTAGTGTTTCAAATAATACATTTCCAAGCAGATGATCTCACAAGAATACATAAAGAATAGAAACACAAAAAGTTCTGGAAAGTTTTGTATGCTCTTTTTTTTTGTAAGTGCTTTCTTTTTTCCCTCTTTGTTATGGTGCTAATTAAAAACGGGCTGTCCTTTTTTTATACTCACTCCAGGCTCTTATAACTAGGGCTCACCAGCCCTCACTGAAATACTTGTACCCGGAAATTCTCCCGGTTTCTGTGAATTTCATGCCTGGAGTCCTTGTGCCCTAAGCAGACAACTGAGGCGAGAGAATCAAGCCCTCTCCTTAGCTGGTTTGAATTCCTCCTGTTGCTAACAAATCTTTCAGCTTTATGCTTAAAAAAAAAAAATAGCGTTCTTTTTTTCCTTGCTTGGTGCAAAGTTTACAGCTGATAAATCTGTCTAAATATGGTTAACAGGTCAAGTGCACCTGGGAGCCAAACATGATTTCTCCAGACCCATGAAGAATGTGTGCATTTTCCCTGGCTATACCCACACATCATTTGTTATACTATTTGAAAGGCTTGGCCAGTGGCTGTACCCAGCCTCACTCCCACCCTGAGTTATAAAGCTTGCTCCACTTACAGAGTTTTCCAGCAATTAGAGAAAAAAATTTCTGGGAGGAACATCAGTATTGTTTTGCACACTGGGCAAGAAACAGAAAAGTTATGGAATGTATTCAAACTACACAGTTGCTCCATTTCTCTTTCTTTCTCTCCTTCTCTTTCTCTTCTCCCTCTCTTTCTTTCTCTCCCTTTCTCTACACAAATTTCCTGAAAATTGGATTACCGTCAGAAGACTAATTTGGCCACTGGAGGTGAGAAGAAACTAATATTTGTCTAGAGCTTGTCATGGGCTAGGTCTTATATTACTCCTTAGCCTGCTTATCTCATGAATTTCCTGCTTATCTCAGGAAACTTGGAGGCTCAGAGTATGAAAGACTTGCCGAAGACTGCTCAGCAAGTGAGGGTAGAACTGACAATAACTTATTTACTTATTCGACCAACTCTTGGTCTGCTTGCCAAATCCTGTTCTGGGCACTGAAGTGGCATTCATGAAGGAAACAAAGACCTCTGTCCTCATAGAACAGACATTCTAGACATGGAGACAGATAATAAACATGATAAATACACATAATATAAAGTATGTTAAAGACAAGAAATGCTGCAACAGTCACTGATGCTGTTCACTAAGTATTTCCTGCGCTCAGCTTTCCATGAGTCTGGCTCTTGCAAATGAGTGGTAAGCAGTGTCGCTTCTGGGGTACATAATTACTAGTTTGAAACTCTCCAGGACACTCTTGTCTCTGTTATGATGATTAATTATTAATTAATCTGGGTCCCAGGTAAGAACCCAAGAGTTCAGCTGAAGGAAAGACGGGCAAGGCTATGCACAAGAGAGAGGTTCCATTGCTACAGTGTAAGCAAAGAACACTTAATTAGCAGTAACACCATAACGGGAACTGGGAGGCCCTGTCCAGGAGCTCATAACCAACAGTACAAATAGCCTGCAGCCAGGGGAACAGGGTTGTAAGAGTCACGTCCCATTGTGGAAGGAGCATTGGATAGTTAGTGGAGGAATTGTGGAAGGTGTGTCAAGTAGACATGGGCTCAATCTCAGCTAGGCCATTAACTAGCTAAACAAACATCCTTGACCTTGAAATAGTATTGGGGCTCAGTTTATTTGCAAATGCAAGTAAGGAACTCTTGCTTTACAGAGTTACTGCGTTGAAATAGAGTGTGTGAAATGAAAACGGCTGGTTCTATGTTCACTAACTATCAGTGTTCCCACTGCTCCTCTGTCTCCCCGACCCCAGTGGTCTTCAGGTTCTCTCCCTCTCTCTCTCTTTCCCCCTTGGGAATCAGAAGTCAAGTTGTGCACTGTCTGCATCAGGGTTCAAGCATGACTTTTTCTCAGTCAAATGGCTGTAATTAGACTGTCTTTCCTTTTATAAGCCTGGTTTTTGTTTTCCTCACTTTGGTTTCTTTGTTTTATTTTGTTTGTATGCTTTTTTTCTCTTTGCCTCTTTTCATTTGTCTTCAGAAAATTATTTATGTATTCACTGTTAAACATTCCAAAGACTGAACATCCTCTTCAAGATTTGTTTTATATTGTGTAACAAATAATTTTCATTCTCACTTCCTATGACAGCTGTTCCATCTCCTTCTCCTCTCTTGGCTCCTCTCTTTCTCTCTCTCTCTTTCTCAAGAAAACTGAAGCACACAACCCCCTAGCTTCCCTTCAGTGGTCTCCATCCGCACAGCATCCTCTCCTCCCTTGGGACCCTGTCTGTTGATTGAAATATATAATTGGATTAAGCAGGTTTATGTCTCTGTGTCCTGTTTCCTGTGTAATTTATGTCCTTCATCACACATCAGTAAGAAGGATGAAAAAAGCTAGTGTCTTCCTTGCTCAAAAAGAAAAATCAATTATCCTCCTTCTAAAATGAAATCATATGTATTTATTTGGCAAGAAGTCTTCAAAGAAATCAAAGTATCCCTCTAAAATATTCAGGCCATTATTACAACCCCCCAGAGTCTGCTTAAATGTTTTGTTAACCATAAGCTTAGTGGCTACCTATTAGGCACTTGATATCAAATACAAACAAGATCTAGTCTCTCCCCTCAAGGAGCTTACAGTATAGCAGAGCAGGCAGACATGGCACATTACAGAATAGTAGGATTCATGCAGTGACAAGAGTGCAGCAGTCAGATATGGCCCAGGGGAAGGGACGATTAATGCAGTGGTGATTCTGGCAGGAGTTCAGGGTCTGAGGGCACAGTGACATGGGAGATACGTTGATTGGGAGAGATCACCCAGACTAGATCATAAAGAGGTCCAGTTTCTTTTTTTTTTAATTGGAGTATAACTTCTTAACAATGTTGCGTTGGTTTCTGCTGTACAGCAACATGAATCAGCTATAAGTACACATATATCCCCTCCCTCATGAGCTTCCCTCCCAACCCCTCGAGGTCATCACAGAGCATTGAGCTCAGAGCTCCATTTTTATGAGAGAAAAAGTGTAGACTTTTCTTGTCTTCCTCAAGAGAGGGGAGAATTAGAAGATTGTGGGTGTGGAGGTTGATTCCATAGCAACTTTAGATTGGTTGTAATTCAAAAATGGAAATAGCAGAGATGAAGCAAAAGAATGGAATCAATTAGACACTGTGCTGGGAAACTAAACACATTATCTTGTTTGATTCACAAGCTATTGTTACTGCACTCATTTTACACATGGGAAGGCTAAGGTTCCGAAACTTTAATGTGCGGAGAGGCATTGCTGCACTACTTCCCATGAGGGCTGACCACTGGGGACCAGTGGCGTGTATCCCTCCAGGCTAGGATGTCCTTACACAGGGTAGGAGATGGCCCAAGCGCCCTGTACCTGCCTGAAGGGCTGAGAGGCATGCCAAAGCTCTTCTGAGTGCTGGCTGGGAGACCCAAATGCCATGTCCTTACCATACAGGTTTTCTTTCACCAATTTTTCCACTCCAGGGGCTTTCATAATTATGGTTTTTAGAAGTTGACAGAAGCTAGATGGTAAGCTAGATGAACTAACGGTAGCTAGAAGATAGATGAATATTCAGCAGATTTTAAAATTATTAAGATGGCATATCCCTAGATAAAGATTTTACAGCCCCTGAAACACTTCTGTTCTCTTCCATTGTTTGGAACTTCAACTTTGATATATGCAAGGTGCTTAGACCCCAGGACATCACAATTGGATAAACAGTGATTGCACAAAAGGCACACATGAAGCTTTGCCTTGGGACGTAAAGAAGCACTTCATTGGGGAAACCACCATTTCATCACCCAGCCCAGCAGTGTCTCCCACATCTCGTCCCTCTGACAGAGACAGAAGGTGGTGCTGGGGGCTCCAAGTAATTCCCACTCACAGCAATTACTTCAGCAGGCTTTTTCCTTGAGGCAAACTACCTGGAAAAGGAGACTTCCTGGACTCTTGCTTCTGTGCAGGTCAATCAGGAGGAGTTTACCAATGACCTTGGTCTTTGTCTTAAGCCCTCATTCTCAAAAGGATGGCGATTTTTATTTTTCAGTGGTTTGGCAGATTGCAGGTTCACCAAGGCCTACTACCAGTATACAAGTGGTCAATAATGGCCAATCACAATGTGGATACTGGGCAAGACCAGGGCCACCTGAGCAAGAACCTGGTTCTCCAGAAACCAGTCAAAGCCATTTCCCCAGACTACCTGCGTGATAAGGAGCTGCTGGCCGGCACCAAGAAGAAACTTAGGTACGTTGGCCAAAGAATCACCGTTCAATCTGTTTGGAAGGCTAGGCTTCTAAGAAGAGTAGAATTAACCCCAGGAAAGGTGTGAAGGATCATGGCCTGGGGCCTGTCACCCCTCATTACCGGTCAGACTCAATTAAGCGTGATTTTAACAGATGGGTTGTCATTCCACTTTTCCTGTTTCCTTGAAAATTATTGGCCAAGTTTAGCAATTATTCTCTCCACCACATTTGTACAGAACTGATTCTTTGGCTCAAGTACTGAAAAGCAAGAGTTCATTGGGTTTTCTAGCACCCTTAGTCTCCTTTTATCCCCTAATGAGCCTTTCGGAGAGCTAAGGCAGGTAATATCAACAACTTCTCACCTGACATTTAAGAATTGTAATAAAGGGTGGCTTTTCCAGAATTAGAAGGGAGACTGTGTGACAAGCAAAGCAGTTTTCTCCATGAATATCCTGTAGGATTGAACAGTGAGGCCCTGGTTCCCACTGTTGCACATTTACACACTGCAGTTTTAAGCCAAATTTCTTTCTCCACTTTCAAAGTGCTGTAGGGAAGTAGTTTCATAATGCAGAGGAACTCCATCAAATTTGGATTTTATTTATAAGATGAAAGGTCCCCTTTGTATGTAGGCATAATAGGAACAGGATCCAAGTCAAGACCATCTTCCTGAACTCCTATATCCTTTTTTCTTTCTTTTTTGGGGGGGAGGATTCCTCTCAAGGCAATGCTGTGTTCTAAAAAGGGCAAAAGAGTCACTGTTATTATTGCTTTCTGTCATTGTTATCATTCTTATTAACTGATTGGTGGTGGTGGCAGTCATCATCACCTCGGGTTCTCTCAATTCCTAATTGAAACTTTAGTTTTTCTGGCTTATTTACCAAGATCTTACACTGACATGAAATTTTACCATCTCTCTGACACTGGTCTGCCTCCATTCTGCCCCTGATTTTTTCTTCCCCTTTCAGTGCACAGGTCAGAAAGTCACACTCTTGCAGCCTTTATCTCTTTCCTGCGGTTTGTAACACTTCAGAACAGTAAGACTCCTCTCTAACTATAAAATGCTCAGATTCAAAATTTTGTGTTTCTCTCTTAGTGTTGAGCAATGTTTCTACTCTCAGATAATTCAGGAAAAAATAATATCTATAACCCCCTTTTCTCTACAATTCAAAATGAGGACAGCTGTATTGGGTTCCGAGACATTCTGCTACTGGAGGGGCCAGAGGACTAGAGAAACTTTGTGGAGAAGTTCACCACGAAGGCCCTGGGAATTGAGGACTGCCCCAGGGCAGGCTCCTCAATCTCTACCCATCCCTCAAGAGCTGGAGACCTAAGAACACCTCACCAGCCTCAAGTATCAGCGAGTTCCAGTTACACTTGTGCAGTTGTGCTTAATCGGTTTAATATGATATTTTTGATAGCTTGCTTATAAAAATACATATATATTAATTTGTTAATAAATCTCCTTGAAAATCTCATTCAGGATATTTCTATGGTGAATACTGTCTATAATGGGTTCTTGGGACCCATTCAATAATACAATTTCTCCCATGGCTATTTCATAATACTTTTGATTTGCAAAGAAAGTTTTTGTATTTTTCTGTGTATATTTTCCCATGTTCTTTTTCAACAGTGAAACTAATATCATGCTAATCCAATCAGAAAATGGGTTTATAGTGCTACTTGCCTTTTGGGAAAGTAAATGAGAGAATATTGTGATTTCTTCATCAGTATAATTTGGGGAGAAAAGTAGATTAAATTATTTGCTCAAGAAATACAATCAGTGATAACAATGAAGTCTTGGGTCTAATTTTGTTCCATAGCCTGTGGCTGTCTTGCACAGTTGGATTAGGAAACCAGAACAGATACTGAGTTTGCTTCTGGGGCTTGGTTTCACCTTTTCATTTCACAAATGGGAGAATAAAGGACAGACTAGGGTAGGGACTTCCTTCAGGTCACATGTAAGTTTGATGACTGATTTGCAATAAGATGCCTGGCCGCTTGACTCCCCAGGCAGAGTTCTTTCCATGCTTGCAGGAGCTCCTTAGTGGTTCAGAGTCATTTCCCTCTTCCTCCTCCACACTGGGCACCACTTAACCCTCTCCTTTATTGCTTTAATAGCTGATTACTGAGACTTAAAGCAACACCAAAAACATAGTTCTACCTCCCTGTGTACACACGTTCTTGCTACCTTCTCATGGGAACTGAATCTTTGAAAGCATGGTATAAAAAAGCAAATCTGCTCAGTTGAAAGGCAACATGGTAGAGTAAAAAGAGTTTGGGCTTTGAAATCAGAACAATTCAAGTTTTAAACCTGGCTCTATTGCTAACCAGCTGCATGGCCTTGACCACATTACAGACCCTTTGTAAGTTTAATTTCATTATCTGGGCCAAGGAGATCTCAGTATCTGTTTCCCATCCACAGCTATATGCACCAGATGAGGTGGCAGACAGATTATGTTGAAAATTCACAACAGAAAAAAATGGCTATAAAATTCCTCAAATGTGAGGACAACATTTTATTTTAATTTTTTTTAATTTATTTATTTTAGTTGGAGGCTAATTACTTTACAATATTGTAGTGGTTTTTGCCATACATTGACATGAATCAGCCGTGGGTGTACATGTGTTCCCCATCCTGAACCCCCCTCCCACCTCCCTCCCCATCCCATCCTTCTGGGTCATCCCAGTGCACCAGCCCTGAGCACCCTGTCTCATGCATCGAACCTGGACTGGCAATCTATTTCACATATGATAATATACATGATTCAATGCTATTGTCTCAGATCATCCCACCCTCACCTTCTCCCACAGAGTCCCAAAGACTGTTCTATACATCTGTGTCTTTTTTTCTGTCTCACATATAGGGTTATCGTTACCACCTTTCTAAATTCCATATATATGTGTTAGTATACTGTATTGGTGTTTTTCTTTCTGGCTTACTTCACTCTGTATAATAGGCTTCAGTTTCATCCACCTCATTAGAACTGACTCAAATGTATTCTTTTTAATGGCTGAGTAATATTTCATTGTGTATATGTACCACAGCTTTCTTATCCATTCATCTGCTGATGGACATCTAGGTTGCTTCCATGTCTTGGCTATTATAAACAGTGCTGCGATGAAATTGGGGTACACATGTCTCTTCTGAGGACAACATTTTAAAGTGAAAGAAACTTTCCTGGACTGGTCCAATATTCCCTGTATATACCTGACACTGATTCAATCTACAGATAGTTCCTAGAACATGAATAGGTTTCTCAAATCTTGTCATAATTCTACAGGGAAAAGCCTCCCCTTCCACCAAAAAAAAAAAAAAAAAATCCCATCTCATCCTTGATTCTCAGGATTATGTCCATCTATCAAATACCTGACTATTCAATAACCACGAATCACATACTTACGTTTTCTGTAAAAACATACCAAATATAGGGTATGTGATATTAGAAAACATCATTTTCTATACACCAAACATCTATACTTTGTTTAATAGAAGAATAAGAGAGCACTCTCAATAAATGGGGAACTGCATTTTCTTAGAAAATATGAACTTAGAAAAAGATATCTTTCAGCTAACAAAGTGTAGTTAATAAAATAAGATTTTGACCAATTTATTACTTAAATGTATAGTTTGAAATGTAAAAACTATAATATTTTTGCATATTCCCCTTTCTAAAACTTTCAGATAACTTTCATTCATCTTTTCTAACATTCTCACTAGCAAGGACAAATATAGTTAGTTGTAACTGGATTTCTTCATATGAAGTACAAAATGTTATGTTCTTCTGGCCTGCCCAGAGAATCAACATTAGTTGAACAGTTCTAAAGCAGATATTCTAAAACATCTAGGCACCTCAGCATTTCCCTGCTCTTTGGTTTTTCCCCACCCACAATCATGAAGAAGAGCTGGTGATCATAGTGGTTTCATTCTTTCGTCCAGAATCTAACCCGAAACAAGGATCCTGTGAAAGTCCTCAATAAATAACTGGGTTCCTTTTTGCCATCCCTGTTTACACAAACCCTCCAAGCCTTTATAGATATTAGGATTTAACTTTAGGATTTCTAGTTACTCTTTCACTGTTTTTCTAGAGTCAACCCTACGAAGCTCCATCCAATTTCCTTGTCACTTCTAAGTTATACCAAGAGAGTCTTTACTCCTGACAATTAAATGGAAACAGACTGTACATATGATGATTAGATGTGAATAATACTGTGGGTCTCTCAGTACACTAATGTCTTTGGGATAGAAAAGGTGTATTGAATAAACGCACTTGCCCATGTGAATTTCCCTGTCAAGACCCATACTGCCTAATGCCAGTTCTCAGGGAGAATTCTCCACTGCCAATCTCAAACTGCATATTATTAATGCATGCCATTAAAATTAATCTTTGCTTTAGCTGTCCATTCTTATTTACAGACCTAATTTTCTTTGCTGCAGTTAACTCTAGTTATGAAATCTTCCCTGATTCTGAGGCCTCCATGTCACCTGAAAATGACTGGACCTAATTTGAGGATCGAATGTGTTTGGAGGAGTTTAAGACGTATCTGAATTCACAATTCAGCTAATACAGATGAAACTTCCTTATCTTGTGGATTCTTTGAAGGAAGCGTGGCACCAACATTTTCTTGCACACAAAAAATTACTATGTTCTTGGCAAAATATAGATGGCACAGGGAAGAAAACTCCTATTGACTGAACATCTGTCATATATGGACATTGTGCTCATAGCTTTACATACTTTAACTCATTAATAACAACCCTATTGGAGAAATTAATATTTTCTCCAAATTACAACTAAGAAACATAAATCTTAGATAAAGTAACTTACCCAAAGTCATAAAGCTATAAAGCATAGTGGATGAAATTAAAACAAAAACAAAACAGGGGTTTCTGTTCTTCTGCTACTAGCTTTTATCACTATAACACACAGAACAAGAAGTTAAAAGCTTTCAACTTTATTCTTCATTTTCACAACTAATTAAACCCCATAACAATCATGGTCTATGAGTTCACATAACTTGACACATAGTGCTAAATAGTTGTATCTGATATACAGATCATGTCTAATTCCAAAGGATAGAAAGAATTAGGCAACTGATTCATTAGACTTCATTTTCTGTAATTTCTCTCAGGGTTAATTATTGATTCATTTCAGGTAAAGGGGTCCTGTTTATCACCTTGTCAGTCATTCCCACCAAAAAAGTGACTGTTCCTGGGAATCTTCAATAGTATTCTTAAGGTTCTATTCCACTATGTCTCTTTCCTAGAGGGACCTGTAACTCTCTACTCTTATTGAAGACAGATATTCCTGACTTGGAGTCTGAAGGAAACACACAGTTATCCAGCTTAATTCTAATGCATAAACAGAACTCCTCACTGTCAGCAGCAGTTAGGTTAAGCTCAGCACTGTCTGCACAGGATTGGAATCAGGAGAAAGCAGAGATCTTCACCCTAATCTTGGAGATGTAAAATCAAAAGCACCAAATCAATGACTTTATAGACACCAGGTGTGATGTAGTATAATAATGCAATTAGTGCTAATGAAAAAGAGTCCAACAAAAAACAAAAAAACAAAAAGTGGGGGAGGGAGGAAAAGGGAAGGAAGAAAGATACAAACAGCAGCTTTACCAGATAAATTTTTCCTCAAAAAAATCAAATTCTACTTCTGCTTAAATATGCTAAGCTGAGCACACATATTTAACCTCTGCTTTCTCTTTCCCAAAAGTGTCATTTAATGCCATTAGGCGCTATAGTGTTTTGTTATTATTTGTCTGTCTGCCTATCTGTTTGTTTTAAGATATAAAGACACAAAGACAAAGAAATAGAAAGAAGCTAAGAGCAACAGAATTTTGGAAGGTTTGGAAAGTAACTGAATCAGTTGGAATAGACTTAGCAGAATCCTAAACTGGAAGCAATGATATTAAAACAAAGAGAACAAAGGAGATCCTACAAGTTTGCAGGGAAGAAATACAGCTTTCATATAAAAGTTCAAGAATTATGTTGGCATCATAGTTTCAAACAGAAATCCTGGAACCAAAAGAAAATTGAGCAATGCTTTCAAAATTCTGAAAGGAAATTATTTCCTACCCAGAAGATTATAACCAACCGAGCTATTGATTAAATGTGATGTGAATAAACCCATATTTGGACACGCATGGTTTAAAAAACTTGATCTTTCATGTATTTTCCTCAGGAAACTACTAGAGAATGTGCTGCATCAAAACAAGAGAGTAAATCAAAGAGAAAAAGGCAGTAGATCCAAGAAACAGAGAACCCAACATAGCAATACACCAGAGGGAATCTCCGGGGTGACACTGAGGGGTGTTGTAAGAAAACTCCTGTTCAGAAGCCTTAAGAGACTAACTAGTTCAGGTTGGGTTCTCCAGAAGCAGAGGCTGAGAAGGAGTTTGGAATGTAGAGAGTTTATTAGAAATCAGTACTTCTCAGGAATTGGGGAAAAGTGAGAGATGAGAAGCAAAACTGAGCAGAAGGGGAAGTTGAATGATGATGCAGATACAATAAAGTCTTGGCCAATCCCTTAGGGAGTTCTGGAGCATTAGAGTCCATTTGAGTTGCTCCTCAGTGGGCTGAAGTGACTTTTATAACCTCTCCATTATCAATCACTAGATATGGACCACCCAAAGGCATGTTCTTGGGTGGGACAGCTCTCTGCAGCTGACACAAAAGATGAAGACACTGACAGCTGGAGGCTGTCTGCTGACTCATTCCCAGCAGCTGGAACAAAAGGTTCCTCCTTGAAGGGGCTTCTAGGCAACACATCTCCATGTCCACCTTACTGGCCCAAGTTGGAGCAGGCTGAGAGAGTCCAGAAGAAAGTTCTTCGAAGAGATGAAATTGATAAGACTACCTTATATGTTTCAAATTTACACAACTGAGTGTTAAGTTTGGGGATGAATGAATGAATGATCAGTACATAGAAACCTAAGCAAAGGATAATAACGAGAGTAACTCCAAGGACAAGAAAATTTTGTGCAGGAAACTAATCATATAATACTTCATGTTTGTTGTTGTTTAGTCCCTAAGTCCTGTCCGACTCTTTGCGACCCCATGGACTGCAGCCTGCCAGGCTTCTCTGTCCATGGGATTTTCCATGCAAGAAAGCTGGAGTGGGTAGCCATTTTCTTCTCCAGGGGATCCTCCCGAATCAGGAATTGAATCCACATCTCCTGCATTAGCAGGCGGATTCTTTACTGCTGAGCCACCAGGGAAGCACTGTAAGACTGCATGCCCAGCTATAAATTATCATTATGCTCAGTCGTGTCTGACTCTTTACAACCCCATGGACTGTAGTCCTCCAATCATCATTATATGGTCATACAATTACATTGAGAGAAGGAAAAAAATGAGAAATGCAGATAGCAATGAATCTGCATCTACTATAGTGTAGTACTTAAAATAGTATTAGTATTTGAAGTAGTTTTTACAAAGAAATAGCAACATAAGTTTGGTTTAAATATATAGAACTAAAGACTAAAAGACTCTGTTAGAAGTGTTGCAAGTTGTTGCCTCGAAGAAGAGGAATATAGATATAGAGAAGCGCTATTTTTCACAGAATTATGTACATGTATAGCTTTGATAAAACAGAACATGAATTTCAAAAACAGAAAATATATCATATTACACTCCGCCTCCTGATGGCAAGTATGAGGGTCTGGTTCTCACCTGTTTTTTCCAACCTATCCAAAGAAGATAGTCAAGGTCATTCTCTTGCCCACAGTCAACTTCCCTTCCTGGCTCTTGTCTTCCAAAAGTGAGACCTTGAAACGATATTGCTGGGGAAACTGGAGCAGTGGGTGCCTTTGAGTAGAGAAAGAGGAACACAAAGGGATAGAAGACAGAGAATACCCAAGGCAAGGAAGATGCTGGAGTTGGGGGAGGTCCTATGAGTAACATCCAGTCACTGGGGCTCCCAAGATAAGCAAAAATTCTGGAGTCAAGTTTGTGATGGAGGTTCCAGAGCCACCCGAACTTAAGACACCCTGTAGACTTGGATGATGAGAACATTAATAATGTTCATGAGAGCCTGAGGAAAAAGACACCAAACCCAATTCCCCAGTTCTGCTTAGTTTTCTAATATTTCCATGGGTCTCTGAGGACTACTAGTACACTATACAGAAACAGTGGCGTTATTATTATCATCATCATTATTTAAAATAACAAACTGAATAGCTTCTATTTAGTGACTTGTAAACCTATTTTCGGAGAAGGCAATGGCACCCCACTCCAGTACTCTTGCCTGGAAAATCCCATGGACGGAGGAGCCTGGTGGGCTACAGTCCATGGGGTCGCTAAGAGTCGGACACGACTGAGCGACTTCACTTTCACTTTTCCCTTTCATGCACTGGAGAAGGAAATGGCAACCCACTCCAGTATTCTTGCCTGGAGAATCCTAGGACGGCGGAGCCTGGTGGGCTGCCGTCTATGGGGTCGCACAGAGTCAGACACGACTGAAGCGACTTAGCAGTAGCAGTTAGCAGCAAACCTATTTTAGTAGAAATTATGCCTGCCTATATATAATCTTCTGGACTATTTTATTCCAGAATATTTTAATATATGGATAACAAGTATCAAATTATCACAAGCCTAACTTCAATACTTATTTAACAACTGGGATGCTAGAAGAAAAGGTTATCATGGCCCTGAAAAAAACTTGGCTGTCCATCAGATGGTCCATGTTTCTAGAGTTAGGGCTTTGTCTATGCTTTTCTGGCTTCCTGGACCAGTCTCGTCCCTGCTCTGCAGAAGTTGCTTCTCATTGAAGCTTAAATGTCAGCCGCAGCCCTAGGCCTTCCAGGAGTAGGATCACTCTATCTCAATAAGTTCTCTGTTACTTCCCAGCTGAGTCCCCCAACACTGTGGACAAGCTCTACTTATTGTATTTATTTACAGATCTGCTTTTTTCTTAACTCTCTCCTCACTTGAAAGCCATTTCCATGCAACCAGGAGTCTTGCCTGTCCTTTTCATTCTGTATCCAAGAACTTGGTAATGGCTCAGTGAATAGTAATTGAACTTAAAAACCAATGGGTTTCACAGTTAACAACATTAATCAGCCATAGGTTTTTGGCTGTCTTTTAAAATAGTTAACATGTCGATTATGACAGCTGTTGGACATAGTCACTACAAATGTGTGACTGAGCACCCTGCTGTTTGTACAATAAGAAAGCAGTTGAATTTTCAAGGCTTCCGTACAGCTAAGAGCTCATGTGTTCCACATTATAGCTTCCTAAATTAAATTCCCAAGCTCAGAGACACAGTTGGTAATTCACCATTCATGTGCCAGTTGTTCCACCACCACAGGAACTGACAAAGGAGAAAGCAAAGATGTGAACGATTACTATCATTTATTGAGCATTTACTACAGACATGGTACTTGGGACATTATACTTTTCATCCTTATAACGATACGAAAGACAGTTGCGGGGGCAGGGTTTAAATCTCACTTTAAGATGGGAAAACAGAAGCCTGGAGAAGTGAAGTAATATGTCTAAGAATACACAGTAAGTAATTATCTGAGTACTGAATGAGAGCTCAGGTCTGTCATTTCTAAAGCTGGTGTTCTTTTCACTGTAAAATGCCATTTCTGAAATCTAAATTTGTACCTTTTCACATCCAGAAAATCAAACCACAGTAGCTAAAACTGTTCTATTAAAATAACAGAGTCCCTTTAAAGGGGGAAAGCTAGGAAACCAACTCCTTTTAGCTTGTTGTCAAGAAGTTTAAAGAAAATTTGTTGTTCATGGAGCACTTACGCAATTTTATATAATGACCCTGAGAATCATGGCTCAATCACTGAAGTCTCAGCATAAATCAAGAGGGAAAATGATAATAAATGTCTTTGAGATAATAATGGAAAAGTACCAAAGTCTTCAAGGGGTTACAGGTTAGCAAAAAAAGATATGAAATGCAAATGACACTTCATTTACTGTAAGAACAAGGTACAAATGTTCAGAGTAATTTCTTTCCAGCATGAATTCCTAATGAAATGTTGAGATCAATGTCAAACAGGTTATTACTGAAACAGGACATGGAATAGATGTCAAAGTTAAGTCAAACCAAATGAAGTAAGTTAGAGGAAACGGAGCCATAAGATCCTTTGTCTTTGGTTTCAACAACAAAAATTGCTTTTTTTCTTTCTTTTTTCAAAGCAATTACATTTAGAATTTATTAGTCATGTTGAAAATGCCTACTTTTTAAGGTAGAGTTGCAAGTTCAATAGACATTGGACAAAATAAAAAACAATTTCCTATTTAAAATAAAATTTATCAAATAATTTTTAAAACCAACCTTAATGTCAAGTTTTCTTAGTTATTATTTTGATAGATATAACAAGGTAATTTATGGAGAAAAATTTACAGAAAAATTCTTTATTCATCAGAAGATATCCTCAATAAGAATTATAATCACATTGTTTCTAATTATAAAATACATGTTCATTTGAAACTTGAAAAAATGAGAAAGAAACCTCTCCCATAATCTTACAAACCATGATAATTTTCCTATGAATAGAAATATGTTCATATATTACACATGTAATATATATTTTAAGCTCAATTTTAGAATGCTCATAATATTTTCTCTACTCTGTACTTGGGGATTAGGGTTTTCCAGGATGCTGATAACTTCATGAAATTATTTTTTAAATTAAGGTGGTTTTTATTAAACATATGGTTATACATGATTTGATTCATATGCCTTTGAAAATCTTTTCGTATAAATACATTTGAGAGTCTTTTGCTAGATGGTGTCTTTATATTGAGTTCAAAAACTATGTTGCCAACACCCCACAACTGTCTTCACTCCTGCTGTATTAGCACATATACTCTTGCTGGCCTTTCCCAAAAGGACACAAGTTAGTGAAGTCCCATTTTGCTGGAAACTCTCAGCATCATTTCCTTTTCTCTCTGCTTAATAACTGTCTACATAAAAATCTATTTCAGAAGCCCACATTATAATTATCTGTGAAAAAGGAGTAGGTTTCACTCTTGCCCACTCTTGTCCTAAAGCCAATCCATCAACTACTTCTCAGGTGTCACAACTCTCAACCTGGTTTGGTTTTGAGTGTGCGTGTGGGATGGATTGTTTGTTCATTTGCTTTATTTTTTTAGAGGATATATCATTGTCTAAAAGCCATGGAAAAGATGGCAAAGGGCACCCCTTACAAGATCTTGGGCTGAAGAAGTTGTAGAGGACTGCTGTGTGGACACTGTCGTCCTTCACATAGATGCCCAGATCTGACCCTCCATCTCACACCAGGCAGCTCCAGAAGCTGCTCTTCCTTTCCACAAAGCACACCCTACCCACCAGTGACATACAGAATGCTTTCAAGATTTCCTGTGTTGGCATACAGTTTACCCCCTGCTTCCCTCAAGCAATGCAGGATATCTGCGTTCAATCCCTGGGTTGGGAAGATCCCCTGGAGAAGGGAAAAGCTACCCACTCCAGTATTCTGGCCTAGAGAATTCCATGGACTGTATAGTCCACGAGGTTGCAAAGAGTCAGACACAACTGAGCGACTTTCACTTTCACTTTCCCTCAAGCTTGCCTTTTCCATTTTGGGTCTCAAAAACCTATGTTGAAGGTTGAAAAAGAAAAGCTTACCCCATCTGCTGTTTCTTACCCTTTCAATCCTGCTTCCCTCAGAGTTAGTGTGAAAACCACTGAGGAAGGGTCATATACAAGGAAGAAGAGAAAAAGAAAGTATGATGGTTTATCTTCCAAAACATCAAACTAATTCAATCGCTATCTGCCCATCAACAACTGTGAGCCTCTTGAGGGCAGAAGTGCCACTCCAGATACCAGTACCCCACTGCTCAACAGTACCTCTGACTCAGCTGTGCAGCCTCAGAACTACTCACTAAATGGATTCACATGTGAGCTATCAAAATTTTTGATAATCAGATATGGAGAAATTTGGCACAACAAATGGTATTCTCAACTTCCAATAGTACAAAGTTTCAATCGAACAGAAAAATGCTTTACTTCTAAGTAGAATACTGGAGTACTTAGTATAAACTGTTAAATTAAACAGATTTATGATAGTTCTGCAAAAGTAAAAGTTTACAAGGTGTTTTAAAGAAACTGATATCACAGGCCATATAATTTCCACAAGCATTTCAACAAGAGACTGTGTAATTCCTCTGCTTCTGATGATGATGTAAGTGCAAGCGTCAAACACTCAGCTTTCCACCCTCAGTCAAATGGGATGACCAATGGATATAAAATTAGGGAAAACCCAGCATCAGGACTGGAAAATAGGAAGGATGCCATGTACATGTCTGACACCTTAGAGGGTGTATATTTCACACAGACGGGTGGTAATGAATGGAAGGGGGCCTTTTAGGCTCTAGTCATGAATGTCCTTGTGATAGAGAAGGGAGAGTAAGGAGGTGGAGGGACCCAGACAATTCCGGTGAGATCAACTAATTTGCAAGAATGAAAAGGGACCTTAGGATAGGAAAGTTCAACAATCAAAATGCTAGTTCTGCTGCTAGGCTTTCTCTTTGAGCCAGAGGCCACATCAAGAAGAAAATGCTCACAGGAGAAGCAAGAAGCCCCTTCAAGTGGGAGGTCACGTTGCAAGTCCAAATAAGAAAATCACCTTGAAAAGATGAAATGCTTCTTTTCAAATATTTACTCTAAGAAATAAGAACACAGATATGCCAGTTTGTGTCAGAAAGATTCTAGAGGGTTTCTGAATGAGTGTCTGATAACAAACTCAGCAGTGGAAGTGAAAAAATATAGTTGTTGAATGTGACATAGATAGCTGACTGACCACCAGAAATTCATAGTCCCCCTTCTGTCTTTATTCTTGGGAGGTACCTGCCCCTTGACATTGGACTTGAGCCATATGAATAGTTTTTGGTAAAGGAATATAAGCAGAAATGAAACATCTCTCCTGGGTTTAGGCTTTTAAGAAGCCAGGACGCCTTCTCTACTGAATCTTTCTGCATTGTCTGGCTGGAGACAGAGGACTCAGGGGACGGAGGACGGAAGAAATGGGACCTAGAACCATCACATAGAGGATGGACAAATACTTTTCTACTGTTAAATAGAATGTCGGAGATTGTTAGTGTGATAGCTGGTTTAATGGCTGCACATTCCTCCCTTTCCAATTATCCACACTGTACCACAAGATGACCTTGCTGTGCCTTCAGAGAGGAAAAACTATTTCCTCTCTACATTCTCTTCACCAGCTAAAGGAAAACTCTGTTTTTCCATACTCTACTACGTTCACACCAGTACTTCACTTGGGACACCAGATGTGTGTACTGTTTCTCACACAGAGCGACTCTCTAGTTCTCTGTGGACACCAACTCTGCGTCATATAATTCAGTTAAATTCTGACACTCTACCTAGCGTTGGCATCAGATCCCACAAGTTACCAGCTCAGCCCCAGAAGACTGCCTCCACTTGAGGTGCCAATCACCAGTCCAGGTTGTCATTTGTGCTTGTGACTAACCAGCTATAAATCGAGGAGTCCCACGACCTCCTTCTTGGGTTCGATAATTTGTTAAAATGGCTTACAGAACTCAGGGAAACAGCTCTTGCTGCGGAGCACAGGCTCTAGGGCTTAGCTGTTTCCCAGTGGCTCTTCCCGGACCAGGGATCAAGTATCGTGTCCCCTGTATTGGCAGGGGGACCCTTAACCACTGGACCACCAGGGAAACCCAATAATAATTTTTAAAAGAAAAGCTATATGATGAAGATAACAATAATTGGGTTAAAGTAAAAAATTATTATCAATAAAAATAGGACATGAGGACATGTGGGAAAAGATATACAAAACCATGTTTAAATTTCTTATGCAATGGAAATGAATATAGCTTAATTCTCAACATCAATAATAAAAGAAAATAAATTCAAATATATTTTTAGTTATAGGGAAAAGTATAGGCCAAATAAAAAGATTACATCTTTTTTTTATCAGTGAAACTTTGAGCAGTATTTCCCCAGTTCAGTGATTCCTTAATAAATTATATAGAGGCACATGTTCCATCATATGTACTTATTTATGTGCATGCATTATAGAACAGATGCTAATAGAATCATCAAAAGGATGAGATATACCTGAAATTAATTCTAATTTAAAATAAATTTAATTGTCTTTATTAATAACAAAGCAACTTTTTTTCTTTCGCTAAAATAATAATTTTTAACAGGAGTGAATGATTAATATCCTCTCAATGTTTTTAAATAGCTTGGTTCTACCTCTTGCAATATGGCAATTCAAAGGTGTGATTCGGGGTCCATTTTTATTTCAAACTTGGTTTTAGTGACTGCAATAGCTGAATAATCCTTCACAGACAGACAAATTCAAAGTGAAGAAGTATGTCATTGGCTACACTTAATAATCATGACGCTTATGTCCTATTCCCTCCACCAATTATGTAATTGTTATTGTTGAAATGTGGTAGTAAATTTCCACCTTCCATTGATATCCATCAATTGCTCTTGCAAAGGGAATTAGTCCATGTTATATTTTTAAGTTTCAACAAATGGGTTTAAAATTCTCCAAAACCTTTAAACAGAATAAAAATTCTATTTCAAGTTTTTGAAGTGTGTTGATATGAGAGATTATATTTTATAGGTGTAACATCTACATCGTTTTCAGCAATGTATCAGATAGCAGTGGAAACACACTGGGAAACATTTCCAAACATCCGTTCTGAAAATGCTCTCTCTTACCTCATAATGTGGCTAATGGAGAATTCCTGCCAGGAAAAGGGAAAGTATGAGCTTGGCTGGTCTTCTGTGGAGGCGGGGAGACGACTGTTGTTATTGTTCTCTTGTGTTTGCTTTTACATAATGGACATTACTTTTAGCCTGCTTCCCCTCACCCCCCACCCCAGGAATCATTTTAAGAACCTTGCCAATTCTGTGACATAGTTTAGATAAAAGTAAACAAAACAACCCTAAATTCACTTAACTGAGTACACTAAAATTCCAATGAGTCCAGGAAAGTGCGCAAAATGTTCAAGTGTCACCGTTATTCATCCTGACTTCTAAAAGTCACTCTCTTCTAGCTCAATTATTAGGATTAAACTGACTAAGTCTGCCTTACATGTGGACCAGAACAAAGTACCAGTATTAACTCACATTAAATATTGTTACAGCTTAATAGCTTTCTTAATTTTTAAGTAAAAAATAAGATTTTCTTCAGAGCCTCCAATGAATGATTTGGTATACCAGCTGGAGAATATGCACCCTACTTTGGAGAATAAAATAAATCAGTATGGATTCAGTATGGAAGTGTAACAGAAAGACTATCATTGAAGTGAGACCAAATATATCAACTGTGACAGTAAATGTAAACAGTCAGAAATCAAAACCTGTCTCTAACAGCTCTAAAACCAAAGTATTAAATTATTTTATAAAATTAAAAACACAAAGACAGGGAAAGGCACACTTTGATTTTAGCAGGTCCAAACAGAAAGAAATGAGGAATCACAGTACTAATTTCAGACAAAAAAGAATATGCAGCAGGTAGCACTAAATAGGACAGAGAGTATCCTTCCATACTGACAAAAAGCACAGCCTGCAGAGATTTCAAAAACAAAAATGCATATCTATTAGAAATTCTATGCAAAATATACAGGAACACAACTATTAGAGACTGAAATACCACTCCAGCTTTAGCCATTCAAGTTTATAAAAACCAGAGAAGAATATAAAAGATATGAATAATAAAGTTAAACTTAATATATATACATATATATATTAACTTTCGGGGGAAGAGAAAATACCTTCATCCAAGATCTATGGAACATCTACACATATAGATCAGATATTTGGCTGCAAAAATAAAGCCAGATAAATTCCCAAATGTAGGAATTGCACAAGTCATGTTCTCAGAGCACAGTGAAATTTAAATGAAGAAATTAATAACTTACATGGCCTCATTGGCTTTTTACTATAAGATTTCCATCAAAACATCATAGAGATCACTCTTATCTAGGAATGCTTAAATTTATTGTGCTCTGAGAATATTCCTCTTCTATTAATTTCATGAAAAAAGGCTTTAGGAGAAGTAAATGGCAACCCACTCCAATATTCTTACCTGGAAAAGTCCATGGACAGAGGAGCCTGGTGGGCTACAGTCCACAGGGTTACATGACTGAGTACATGTGCATGAGGGTAGAGGGAGATGGGTTGGTAGCAGTAAACTGGTAGAACTGGAAAAAAAAAAAAGGCTTTAATTCAAGGCTTAAACACTTTATAATTGAAGAAATACATGTATATTGCAAGGAATTCTGACAATCAATAAGGGAATTAAAAAAAGGTAAAAATCATCCATAACCACACTACCCAGAGATATTTTTGATTTCCCCGTTTCAGGCTTTTTCATATATGTATGTATATATATATATATATATATATATATATATATATATATGTATTAATACACACAAGTATCTATCTGTGTTTTTCCCCCCACCCCACAAAATAGGATTATATTGTAAGTTTATGAAAATATGATAACACTATACTTTTCCAAGTGACTAGCCACTTGTGCCGATCCATTCACCAAATAACCTCTGCTCTCATTCCTAATGGAAACCCTATTTTTATCATTTACTAAAATCAAGGATACTATCTGTATATCTGGCCCTATCCCTTCACCAACACTTTAAGTTATTCTGATTTTTATAATGTGCTTTCATACATTTGGTGTAAGTATGCCTTCATCAGTCCTCTTTTCCAAAGTATTCTGGACTCACTCTATCCTTATATTCTAGATGAAGTTGAATTTCATTAAATTATTTTAATTATTAAAATATTTCATTAAATTATTTTATTAAATTCTAAAAATTCCACTAGATTAGGGATTGGGTTGAATTCATGGATTGATATAGGGATAATTAACCTCTTCACACCAAAATAATTTTAATAACAAACAGTTTACATTTTCTAAAAATAAACTAGGTTCAAAAGGCTTGGGAGCTCACTGAGGAAACATGCAGCAGAGTCGAGATTTATATTTGGACCTCTTCACTTGTCACCTAGGTGACTGCATAAATTATGAACATCAGTTCAAATTAAAATATACTCAAATATAATTTTATAGATTAAATATTTTTTTTACCAACATGTTCACATTTCTGCCCATTTTCCTAGCCAATCCTTTTATATTTCATGGTGTGCATTCCAAAAGCAACATGTAATCTCGATGTCAATAAATTCTACAAGCAGTGGCAATGTTCTCTTTTCATAGCATGACTATAAGCAGAGAAATCTCATTAAATGCTGACATTTACTTCTATTTACCAGTGCATCTAACCTAGAGACAATATGCAAATGTATATGAGTTTTTTCCCAGTTACATAAGATATGTTTAACAGAAGAATTTCCCATGTTGTAAGTCTTTTCAGTTTGTTGCAAAAGTCTTTGACAGTCTACTGTGTGCCAGCATGTATGTGGGTCCTGGGGTGAAGAGATGAATAAGACATGGTCTGTTGCCTCAAGAACCTACGGTTAAATGGTTAGATATATACAAATACTTCAAATACATTGGCTATGATTGCATCCCATTTCTTAGAAATATGGACAAGGTTGAGGGAAGACTCATAGGAGGGAGGAGCAGAGGACTCTCTGGGGCCCACAGGGGTCTTCACTGAGCATGTGATCTTACCTGGGTCTCGATGGATGAATAGGAGTTCATCACTGACCAATGGGAGGAAGGGCAATCTAGGAAGAGAGAAAAATAAGAAAAAGTTGTGAGGCCAGAAAAGCAGGTTGAGAAACTGTATGTGATTTCACATGCTGACCATTCAGTATAGTTTCCACCCCCCAAAAAATGTCTTAGAACTTCAGTATATGAAGACTTCATCAGACTCCTGTCACCCAATCAGCTGTTTCTTTCTCAAGGTCACTTTACACCATCAATTATTAAAGTTTTATCTCTCTTCTGACTTGATACTTTCCTAATTTTCTTCTTTTATGAATTTTGAGAATACCTTGAGAAGAAAAATTTATAAAGACCTTCCAGTTTCTCTGCTGAGATGAAAATCTGACTAAGTCTTAACCGTTTGTACTAGCCAATTGATATGTATAGTTTCTGTTGTGTGGCATCAACATGTCCTTAATAAGATTAACAGTCCCTTCTATGTTGTTTGGGGCCCTATCTAATCCCCAACTCCCAGTGTTTCATGAAGCTGAATGAAGGGCCTGGGTCTTTACATCATCTCTGCAGGAGACAGAAGGTTGAAGAAAGTATCTAGACTTTGGAGGGTGAACTTAGATTCCACTCTCAGTGCTGCCATCTCTCCTAGGAGTAATCTTGGGCAAGTCATTTATCTTTGTGAGCCTCAGTTTCTTCAGCTAGAAAAATAGATGCCCTTGGATTTACTTAATTGAGTTTCTGTGAGGAGCAACAATGAATAATGTACATGAAGAGTCAGGATAAGCTCTCAACTTTTCAAGGAAAATCAAATCCTATTATCTTTGTGCCTGGTCCTGTGCTACAGGCTTTACATGCTTTTCCTCCTTCAATCTCCATTTACAGTTGAGGAAACAGCTCAGAGAAGTTGAATAGGTTGCCCAAATTTATATATTTCATCTGTGTTACAGCAAAGCTAAATTCTGTATCTCCCATCTCTTTAAGTATTAGCTTTTTCAGGAGGTGGGATTGAGCTAGATAATAAAGTGGATCTCTGAGACCAAACCAAAGGTGGAAGCTCTAAAAAGGTCTTATAATTATATATCATTACCAGACACTTAAAACTCCTGGCCTAATATCAACTATTTCCAACCATCCTTGGCTAAAGATTCTATCCATAGTTGTAAAATTCAAAGAAACTATCCTGTCTGAAAATCAGAGCAAAGAAGGAATTCTACCAAGTGTTTTTCCTGTAATTATATGCAAAAATGAGAACTTTATACTACTTAACTAGCATAGCTTGCTCCTTTGAATGCCCTTTTATTTCATGTTGAGTGTCTTGTATGCAAATTGCAATGTAAATTCTTTCTTCCCCAGCTTCTACAGTTTTCCATTTTGCAACTTATTTATTATTCCTTGAAATGTCATAATAACAGGTTAAACCCAAGCTCTTGTGGGGTTTGTGCCAAGATGAGATTTTTTAAAAATCATGTCTAAATTACTTCATGAAATAATGTTCCTGTCTGCCTCCAAGCTGCTGTCAAGGCTGAGGCCAAAAACTTGCTAAGAACAGAGCAAACTGAGCTAGGGGTCTCCAGGGAAAGGGTAGAGTAGAAACCAGCTCTAGGGAGAGCCCTCAGTATATATTCTCTCATTTCATATTTTCCCCTAAATGGTGTAGGTGTTATCTCTACAAAGCACATTTCCTAATCAGATTTGATTCTACAGGGATTGGAAGCCCCCTAAATCATGTGCCCTTGGCTCTCATCTGAACTTATACTATGATGAAAATGAAATATGAGGGAAACATCTGAGAAATCTTAGACTAAGTAACCTGACCCTTAATATAAAATTTTGTCATTCATTTATTTAGCAAACATTCTCTGAATGCCTATATATAAACATACATTAAAAACATCTTCCCTGCCCTGCAGAAAATCAATCTCTGATAGGAGTGATAACCATGAATAGATTATTATAGTACAAAGTGATAGGAAGTACTATTGTCCAAAGGTAGACTGTGATACTTTGAGGGCCAGTGGTATACTGTCCATTTAATTTTCATTTGTTTTATTCTTCATTCACTCACCAAATCTTTACAAAGTAATCACAATTTGTGATGAGCTATTAATTGCTCAGGAGTACACAAAGATAAACTGGATAAAAGAGTCTGCAAAAAATCCTGTGTCAATTTTATTGACTTACTAGAGAGACAGCACACATGCTAGATATTTCCTCCCCCCCCCACCCCCGCCCAGACCTATTATCTATCTTTTCCTTCTGCTCTGTGACCCACAAAGTACATTCTTAGTTGACTTCAAGACTGATTAACTTTCCTCCAAAATGTGTTTTGTATAGGCAAACCACTCTATGCCATTTGAATTCCTTGATCAGTAATCTTTATAGCACAGTGAAACCACATGTATTTATGTATTTTAACATTTACTTAAGATACAGCCACATGGTCTTTTCCTTTGTTGTTGTTTAGTTGCTCAGTCATGTCCAACTCTTTGCGACCCCATGGACTGCAGCACATCAGGCCTCCCTGTCCTTCACCACCTCCCGGAGCTTACTCAAAATCATGTCCACTGAGTTGGTGATGCCATCCAACCATCTCATCCTCTATGGCTCCCTTCTCCTCCTGCCTTCAATCAGTCCCAAAATCAGGGTCTTTTCTAATGAGTCAGCTCTTCACTTCAGGTGACCAAAGCATTGGAGTTTCAGCGTCAGTTCTTCCAATGAATATTCAGGATTGAGTTCCTTTGGGATTGACTGGTTTGATCTCCTTGTAGTCCAAGGGACTCTCAAGAGTCTTCTTCAACACCACAGTTCAAAAGCATCAATTCTTTGGCACTCAGCCTGCTTTATGATACAACTCTCACATTCATACATGACTCCTGGAAAAACCATAGCTTTGACTAGGTTGACCTTTATCGACAAAGTAACGTCTCTGCTTTTTAATATGCTGTCTAGGTTGGTCATAGCTTTTCTTCTAAGGAGCAAGCGTCTTTCAATTCCATGGCTGCAGTCACCATCCACAGTGATTTTGGAGCACAAGAAAATAAAGTCTCTCACTGTTTCCATTGTTTACCCATCTATTTGCCATGAACTGATGGGACTGGATGCTATGATCTTTGTATTGTGAATGTTGAGTTTTAAGCTAGCTTTATCACTCTCCTCTTTCACTTTCATCAAGAGGCTCTTTAGTTCCTCTTTGCTTTCTGCCATAAGGGTGGTGTTATCTGCATATCTGATATTTCTCAGATTATTGATTCTCAGGTTACTAATATTTCTCCTGGCAATCTTGATTCCAGCTTGTGCTTCATCCTGCCTGGCATTTTGCATGATGTACTCTGCATGTAAGTTAAATAAGCAGGGTGACAATATACAGCCTTGATGTACTCCTTTCTCAATTTGGAACCAGTCTGTTTTTCCATGTCTGGTTTTAACTGTTGCTTCTTGACCTGCATACAGATTTCTCAGGAGGCAGGTAAGGTGGTCTGGTATTCCCATCTCTTGAAGAATTTTCCACAGTTTGTTGTGATCCACACAGTCTTTTTTTTATACATCACAATAAAGACATTTTTCAATTTATCAGGTTTTTCCCTGATATGAAATGCTCAAATGTAGTAAAATGTTCAAATTATATCTGCTGCACAGTGATTTGTTGCTGTTACTGTTATTTCTATTGAGTGCATTTTTTTTTAATCTGGATAAAGTTTTCAGATAATCTCTTTAAGGTAATAAAATCTTTTGTCAATTTTTAATCAGTGAAGTTTAACTCTCTATATATTTGTTGTTATCAATATTGCCTTATGTTTACTATCTCTACCTGCAATATTTAGTTGTGATTTCATTAAATGAAAGTCAATCAGTTGTGTCTGACTCTTTGTGACCCCATGGACTGTAGAGTCCATGGAATTCTCCAGGCCATAATACTGGAGTGGGTAGCCTTTCCCTTCTCCAGGTCATCTTCCCAACTCAGGGATCGAACCCTCGTCTCCCGCATTGCAGGCGGATTCTTTACCAGGTGAGCCACAAGGGAAACCCAAGAATACTGGAGTGGGTAGCCTATTTCTTCTCCAGAAGATCTTTCCAATCCAGGAATCAACCCAGGGTCTCCTACATTGTAGGTGGAAAAATAAAATCAGTGTTTTTAGAGGTTGTTAAATTTCAAAAGAACTTTTAATTTTACCTTAATAGCATTAAAACAGCAACGTCAAAATGATGAGGTCAAAATATTTTGCTATACATTGTGTAGCTTCTTGGATTTACACATCTTTAAGAGCACTTAGCACAGTATATTGAGATTCATATTTGCCTTCCTCAGGAAAATGTGAGCTCCTTGAAGTATGAAATTAAGTATTATTCACCTCCAGGAAGCCAATGCCTTGCTCAGCCTGCTCCAGATGGTGTTGAGTAAATGTAAGTTGACTGTAGAGTCATAAATGTTTTGTTTTCTTTATACACTCTTCTGTATGTATGGCTTTCCAGGTGTTTCATCTAGAGAACTAATCAGTACAGTGTTGCCAACATTCTCAGATGTAGGAAATCCTAAAGTCCCAGTGTCCCCTTACTTTGTTTAACTCTGTTCCTGCTCTTGTCCCAGTTGATGTTCATTTGTCCAAGCCCTAGCCAACAAATGGAAACACCGGGCTTCACATACCAGACCTGACCTCAGGTCTGTCACTCCTGGGGCTAGATTCTAGCCAAGCAGAATCTGCAACAGGAATTGAGAGCAAATGAGTTAAAGAGGAGGGAGAAGAGGGAGCCAGGGAGGGAGGAGGGGAAGAAACTCGGTGCTCGAGTATACTTATCAGTCTGTTTACTGAAAGCTCCATGGAGGCAGCATATTCATCTTTTATTCATGATTATGCATCCAGCTCCTAGATCACTGCCTGCTACACAGTAGGTGCTCAATAACATTTTAATGAATGGGAGACCTGACAAAGGACACTCTGATTTACTGAGAACCACTATTTGACAGGTTTAGTACTAATTACTTCACTCACGATCTCGTTTTAAATGTGATCCTCAAGCCATCTTGGTGAGGGAAGTGGTATCACTCCTGTGTAACGAGAAAGACACTGAGCCCTCACTACCACATACTGGCTGTTAGTAACTCTTCATAGATTAAGCCTCATGGAGCAAAAGATTTGTCAGAGCAAAACGTAACTTAGAGATGCTCTTACCCAACCTTCTCATTTTACTAATGCAGAAAATAACTCCTGGATAGTTGAAGTGACTTTACCAAGGTCTCACAGGGGTTAGGGTTGGCAACTGACCCTGAACTCAGAAATGTCCCACCTTAGTCAGGGATCTGTCTATTCTGCTTGGATGTCTCTTGCTTATTCCTATCATTGCCACATGTAGAGAGGACAAGAAACCATGAGCCATAAAGTTGTTCAACCCAAAAGAGCTAATTTCAGGTGTTCGTTAAATCACATTCCACAATCAGCCACCATACTACCTCCTGACCCCCATCAACTCCAAGACTTTGTCTACCCTGGGTGGCCTTGCGTGCAGCTCTTGGCCCTGTTAGCCCCTAGCCTTGTGTATAGCCCTAAAAACTGTGGAACTTTTGCACTTAGCAGAGGAAAAGTCAGCAAAGAACAGAACACGCTCTTTTTCTTGTTTTAACTTGACTCCATTCTTCACCAAATATATTCTTTATTTTCTATGAAGTATAACTGAACAGTTTATGACAGGATTGAACATTGAAATCGGTGATATAATGATCTCTCTTTGTCCCTGTACCCTGATGGTTTATCAAACAAGGTTCATGCAGATGGCAAAAAGCATGACTACATTATTAGATAATTCCTCAGGTGAGCTCTTTGCATCCATGCATGCTGCAGACAGCAGAATCAACAAGAGGAATGGGGATCTGAAGCAAAGGAAGGGGAAATGCAAATATAAACCTCTGTTTCTAAAGGGCACCGATTCTTGCTGTTCCAGAGGACTGGAGTCTGGATTCCTGAGGGGGGCATCAGACACTATCCACCTCATTTCCAGGGCACTCCCCTGTTTGCATCTAAAGTAAACACTTGTCTATTGCCCACACTTTGGACTCTTTTGTTGACTATGATGGCTACTCCATTTCTTCCAAGGGATTCTAGCCCACAGTAGTAGATATAATGGTAATCTGTGTTACATTCACCCATTCCAGTCCATTTTAGTTCGCTGATTCCTAAAATGTCAATGTTCACTCTTGCCATCTCCTGTTTGACCACTTCCAATTTGCCTTGATTCATGGACCTAACATTCCAGGTTCCTAGGCAGTATGGCTCTTTACAGCATCAGACTTTACTTCCATCACCCATCACATCCACAACTGGGTGTTATTTTTGCTTTGGTTCCATCTCTTCATTCTTTCTGGAGTTATTTCTCTACTCTTCTCCAGTAGCATATTGGGCACCTACTGACCTGGGGAGTTCATCTTTCAGTGTCCTATCTTTTTGCCTTTTCATACTGTTCATGGGGTTCTCAAGGCAAGAATACTGAAGTGGTTTGCCATTCCCTTCTCCAGAGGACCATGTTTTGTCAGAACTCTCCACCATGACCCATCTGTCTTGGGTGGCCCTACATGGCATGGCTCATAGTTTCATTGAGCTAGACAAGGCTGTGGTCCCTATGATCAGTTTGGTTAGTTTTCTGAGACTGTGGTTTTCATTCTGTCTGCCCTCTGATGGAGAAGGATAAGAGGCTTATGGAAGCTTCCTGATGGGAGAGACAGACTGAGGGGTCTTATTATGATGGGCAGGGCCATGCTCAGTAAATCTTAAATCCAATTTTCTGTTGATGGGTGGGGCTGTGTTCCCTCCCTGTAGCTTGACCTGAGGCCAAACTATGGTGGAAGTAATGAAGATAATTGCAACCTCCTTCAAAAGGTCTCATGAGCACACTGCTGCACTCAATGCCTCCGACCCTGAAGCAGGTCACCCTGGAACCATGCCTCCACTAGAGACTCCTGAACACTCATGGCCATGTCTGGGTCAGTTTCTCGTGGGGTCACTGCTCCTTTCTCCTGGGTCCTGGTGCACACAAGGTTTTGTTTGTGCCCTCCAAAAGTCTGTCTCCCCAGTCCTGTGTAAGTTCTGGTGGTTCTGTAGTGGGGTTAATGGTGACCTCCTTCAAGAGGGCTTATGCCATACTCAGGTCTCAAAAATGGCAGAATGATCTCTATTCGTTTCCAAGGCAAACCATTCAATATCACAGTAATCCAAATCTATGCCCCGACCAGTAATGCTGAAGAAGCTGAAGTTGAATGATTCTATGAAGACCTACAAGACCTTCTAGAACTAACACCCCAAAAAGATGTCCTCTTCATTACAGGGGAATGGAATGCAAAAGTAGGAAGTCAAGAGTTACCTGGAATAACTGGCAAATTTGGCCTTGGAGTACAAAATGAAGCAGGGCAAAGGCTAACACAGTTTTGCCAAGAGAACACACAGCTCAAAGCAAACACCCTCGTCCAACAACACGTGTAGAGAAGACTCTACACATGGACATAACCAGATGGTCAATACTGAAATCAGATTGATCATATTCTTTGCAAAAAAAGTTGGAGAAGCTCTATAAAGCCAGCAAAAAAAGACCTTGAGCTGACTGTGGCTCAGATCATGAACTCCTTATTGCCAAATTCAGACTAAAATTGAAGAAAGTAGGGAAAACCACTAGACCATTCAGGTATGACCTAAATCAAATCCCTTATGATTATACAGTAGAAGTCACAAATAGATTCAAGGGATTAGACCTGATAGACAGAGTGCCTGAAGAACTACGGACAGAGGTTCAAGACATTGTACAGGAGGCAGAGATCAAGACCATCCCCAAGAAAAAGAAATGCAAAAAGGTAAAATGGTTGTCTGACGAGGCCTTACAAATATCTGAGAAAAGAAGAGAAGCTAAAGGTAAAGGAGAAAAGCAAAGATATACCTATCTAAATGCAGAGTTTCAAAGAATAGCAAGGAGAGTTAAGAAAGCCTTCCTCAGTGATCACTGCAAAGAAATAGAATGGGAAACACTAGAGATCTCTTCAAGAAAATTAGAGATACCAAGGGAACGTTTCATGCAAAGATGGGCTCAATAAAGGACAGAAATAGCATAGAACTAACAGAAGCAGAAGATATTAAGACGAGGTGACAAGAATATACAGAAAAACTATACCAAAAAAATCTTCATGACCCAGATAACCACGATGGTATGATCACTCACCTAGAGCCAGACATCCTGGAAGGTGAAGTCAAGTGGGCCTTAGGAAGCATTACTACGAACAAAGCTAGTGGAGGTGATGGAATTCCAGTTGAGCTATTTCAAACCCTAAAAGATAATGCTGTGAAAGTGCTGCACTCAATATGCCAGCAAATATGGAAAACTCAGCAGTGGCCACAGGACTGGAAAAGATCAGTTTTCATTCCAATTCCAAAGAAAGCCAATGCCAAAGAATGCTCAAACTACTGCACAATTGCACTCATCTCACACGCTAGTAAAGTAATGCTCAAAATTCTCCAAGCCAGGCTTCAACAATACTTGGACCATGAACTTCCAGATGTTCAAGCTGGTTTTAGAAAAGGCAGAGGAACCAGAGATCAAATTGCCAACATCTGTTGAATCATTGAAAAAGCAAAAGCGTTCCAGAAAACCACATACTTCTGCTTTATTGACTACACCAAAGCCTTTGACTGTGTGGATCACAACAAACTGTGGAAAATTCTTAGAGAGATGGGAATTCTAGACCACCTGACCTGCCTCCTGAGAAATCTGTATGCAGGTCAAGAAGCAACAGTTAGAACTGGACGTGGAACAACAGACTGGTTCCAAATAGGGAAAGGAGTACAGCAAGCCTCTATATTGTCACCCTACTTATTTAACTTGTATGCAGAGTACATCTTGCGAAATGCCAGGCTGGATGAAGCACAAGGTGGAATCAATACTGCCGGGAGAAATATCAATAATCTCAGATATGCAGATGATACCACCCTTATGGCAGAAAGCGAAGAAGAATTAAAGAGCCTCTTGATGAAAGTGAAAGAGAGAGTGAAAACTTTAGCTTGAAATTCAACATTCAAAAAACTAAGATCACAGCATCCAGTCCCATCACTTCATGGCAGATAGATGGGGAAACAATGGAAACAGTAAGAGACTTTATTTGGGGGGCTCCAAAATCACTGCAGCCATGAAATTAAAAGACTCTTGCTCCTTGGCAGAAAAGCTATGACCAACCTAGACAGCATATTAAAAAGCAGAGACACGACTTTGCCAACAAAGGTCTGTCTAGTCAAAGCTATGGTTTTTCCAGTAGTCATGTATGGATGTGAGAGTTGGACTATAAAGAAAGCTGAGCACTGAAGAATTGATGCTTCTGAACTGTGGTGTTGGAGAAGACTCTTGAGAGTCCTTTGGACTGCAAGGAGATCCAACCTGTCAATCCTAAAGGAGATCATTCCTGAATATTCATTGGAAGGACTGATACTGAAGCTGAAACTCCAATACTTTGGCCACCTGATGCGAAGAACCAACTCATAGGAAAAGACCCTGATGCTGGGAAAGATTGAAGGTGGGAGGAGAAAGGGATGACAGAGGATGAGATGGTTGGAGGGCATCACCGATGTGATGGACATGAGTTTGAATAGGCTCCAGGAGTTGGTGATGGACAGGGAAGCCTGGCGTGCTGCAGTCCATGGGGTCACAAAGAGTCAGACACAACTGAGCGACTGAATTGAACTGATTGCCCGCATGTAATTGCTTCTGTATGGATCTAAGAAAGTGGGGGTATTTTTCATTCAGAACTGTATAGTTTGATTGTATTTATGATGCATGACATTAGCTAAGCGTTTTACCAAACAAATGAGACAGTAAGTAAGATGCAACAGACACTGGTTTATGGTAAATTCATACTCACTTCATGTATTGGGTGAACTGTTGCAAGCATCTTCAAACCAGTTTCCCTGCTTTCCTCTCACCTCCATAGCATCATGGAGAAGGCAATGGCACCCCACTGCAGTACTCTTGCCTGGAAAATCCCATGGACGGTGGAGCCTGGTAGGCTGTGGTCCATGGGGTCACTGAGAGTCGGACATGACTGAGCGACTTCACTCTCAGTGTTCACTTTCACGCATTGGAGAAGGAAATGGCAACCCACTCCAGCGTTCTTGCCTGGAGAATCCCAGGGATGGAGAAGCCTGGTGGGCTTCCGTCTATGGGGTTGCACAGAGTCGGCCACGACTGAAGCGACTTAGCAACAGCAGCAGCCATAGCATCATCTATGATATATATCTTATAGTATATAATACGTGATTATCTAGAATATAATATATTGAGAGTCCTTGGACAGCAAGGATGTAAACCAGTCTAGATCAAACCATCTAGAATATAAATCTCATCATGCCACTCCCTTGCTTATAACTGTTGAATGTTACTTTAAAACTTAGAATGAAGTACCAACTCATCAACATGGTAGACAGACAGGTGCTTAAAAATCTGGCTCCAAACCTACCAGCCTGATGTTTCTTACCTCACACCAGATCGTCTCTTTTCCAACAACATTTGATGATTTATTTCTCAGCAAGACAGCCTGTTACTTTACAAATAATACTCTTGTGCCTTTTCTCTGCCTCACAATCTCTTAGTTATACTTCAAGACCCAGTATACAGGCCTCATCTCCTGAAAATCATCAAGACCTTTCCAGATAGAGTGAAACATGCCTTTCTTTCATTAGAGCACTGATTACACTGAAATCTAGTTGTTGTTCAGTCACGAAGTCATGTCTGACTCTTTGCCACACCATGGCCTGCAGCATGCCAGGCTTCCCTGTTCTTCACTATCTCTCAGAGTCTGCTGAAACTCATGTCCGTTGAGTCTATGATGCCATCCAATCATCTCATCTTATGTCACTCCTTCTCCTCCTGCCTTCAGTCTTTCCCAGCAACAGGGTCTTTTCCAGTGAGTCAGCACTTCACATCAAGTGGCCAAAGCATTGGAGCTTCAGCTTCAGCATCAGTCCTTCCAATGAATATTCGGGGTTTATTTCTTTTAGGATTGGCTGGTTTGATTTGCTTGCTGTCCAACGACTCTCAAGAGTCTTCTCCAGCACCACAATGATCCCTTATCACATCTACCCTACTGGACTGTGAGCTCTTCAAATCAGAAGACTATGTCTTATTCTTACTTATCATCCCAGTAGTTGGCACAGTACCTGGAAAAATAATGAGTCTATAAAAATACTCATCAAACAAACATTTACTCTGTTCAAAGCACCAGGCTAAGTGCTATGAGGACTGCAAAGGTAGATTATTCAAAGTCTGTTGTTATTTCAGAGTCTGTTCTTTGGTGGCATGCGGCTGGAATGAATCACATCTATGGTTCTTGTGTTTTCTACTTGGTCACTCTTCAGCACTCCTTGAGAATTTTTACTAATTGTCCTCTGTTATACATTCATTAGGCAAAGCACTGCATGTGTTCCTTCCAACACAAAACCACACCTTGATGCTGACTGATTTTTCTCCATACGACTTTTCTGAAGCATATATATTCTCAGTTGAAACAAAACTAAATGTACACACTGACCAAAAGCTGACAAAACATCTGAGGTGGGTTTTTGTTTACGTATGAATGACAAGACATGTCCAGTGGGCAATGCTGACTTATCCAGGTGGTTATCATAGGATTATACTTTTTAACCTAGGAATGCATTCTATAGACTCTTATATTAAAGATGTTACTAGAAAGGTCTGAAGTATCAAGAACAAAGAAACAAGAAGATCGAGGAAGGCTGCACAGAGAAGAAAATGTCTGACCCTGATAGGAAAATGGAGCTTACTTTTAAATCCTATAAATAATTCATAAATTTTATTTGAGTCACTTTTTGGAATACCAATAAGGTAATTATCAAAGAGCATTTCACCTGGAGCAATCTGGTAATTAAATGCATGCAAAACAAATGGAGAGTCAACCCAGAGATACAATTAAATAGCATGTGAAAGACTCTTTTGAGCAGCTCAGGGTTGGTCACAAAGGGTTTTATCTTAGAGTTGGGTTCTGCATTTGGTAAGATAAAAATCACACAAGATTGACTCCAACTGAGGGCAATAAAGATGATCAATAAAAAATGTTTTCAGAGAAGAAAACATTTTCTCCCCCAAACCCATACCCCAGTCTAATCATAAGCAAAACATCAGAGTCACACTAAAGTGAGGGGCATTCTACCTAACCAGTACTCCTCAACCTGTCAACGTCATCAAAAACAAGGGAAGTCTGAGAAACTGTCACAGAGCAGAGGAGGCTAAGGAAACATGATCCCTAAATCTAACATGGGATCCTGGGACAGAAAAAGGATCTTAGGCAAAACCTAGTGAAATCCAAATAAAGTGAAGAGCTTGGTTAATAGTGACATAGCAATTAATGGCTAACAGTAATGTACCGACGTTGGTTTCTTAGTTGTGACAAGTGTACCAGTGATGTAAGATGTTAACAGTCAGGGAAACCAGATAAAGAGTTTATAGGAACTCTCTGTGTCATTTTTGCAACATCTCTGTAAATCTAAAACTATTGTAAAAAAATTTTTCAGTTTGTTAAAAAAAAAACAAACTGCCTCAAGCCTTATTGAAATTGGCTCAGTTAGATAATCAACTTCCAGGAGACAGCTTTGCAAGGGAGATAAGGCAGGCAGACATATGTTGCCAATTCTGTTTTATGTAGAAGAAAGTGGAGGCTCACAGAGTTTTAAGGTCAATCAACTATTAAAGTCCCAGGATGGGTTTGAACTTGTGATTTTTGGCTAGTCCATTAATATTTACCTCCCTTGCAAAACTGGGCAGGCAGCTTACATACCTATATCTTTTTGAATCCTCACAATGACAGCAGACACTATAAAACCCATTTTGTAGACTAAGGAGGCTCAAAGAAGCTAAACATCTTGCTTACGTCATATTATTAGGACTTGTTAAAGCTAAATTTTGTACACAGGTTGTCTATCTCCTGAGTTGTTTCCTGCTGCCTTCCTTCCTCCAGGCTGCCTCTCATGGAATATAAACATAAATACTCTGGAAACTGCCACACCACTCTACACCACTTCCAACACCAATGCCTGAGAGCCAACTAAACACAAATGTGGGAAAGGGTCTCTCTCCACTCGCTAGGACTGAAAAAGCAGCTCCCCAATTGGGAAAGGGGTACTTGAGCAGCCTTCCCAGGCACCAGGGATCTGTTCCTCCCGTGAGCTCTCATGTTCTTCTTTCTAGGTCTTTGGGGGCTACCCTGGGGAGTGCTCAGCCTGCCTTTTGGCAGCTCCACAGACTCCTCCTTTCTGCCTCAGAGTGCTTTCTATCAGGGGTGTCCAGGGCAGGAGCCAGAGAGGCGTATTGGTAATGTGATGTGATAATAGTGTATCAAATTCAAAACGCCATTTCTGCCAAAAGGAATTTAATTAAGCACAAAAGTGGGTTACTGCAATGAAATGCACATGTGTTCTTTAAAGTCAGGCATGCCTTTGGGTATTTGGAAAATACCCTAAATGCATGTTATTACAGGAATCTTGTTACCAGCCAGAAGGAAGGCTTTAGATTCTAGGTATATGGTTTGACATATGTGAGCATCTTGAAACCTTGGTGTTAATGTGTCAGTTTATCTGCATTGGATAAACTGTGTTTTGTGCCCAGGCCAAAGACATAACCTTTCATGTCACTAATCAAGATACAATGGCCTTTTCTAGTCTAAAGTTTCAGCTTTGCTATCAAACCCAGACCAAGCTTTCTTTCCGACAATCTAGACAGCTAAGAAAGTTACTACTATTATTTTCCCTTTTAATAAAAATATTAACTGGCTTTGAACGGAAGCATTTGTTATCATAGATTCATAAAAAAATCATGAATTGTTTCACCCATAGGGTTATTAAATGGCCATCTAACTCAGTCCCTTCTTTTAGTAAGTGAGAAAATTGAGACTACAAGGGTAACTAGCCCAGGATAGCACAGGAGGTCGCTGGCAGGGCTAAGCCCATATCTGAGGCTGGTGCAACATAGCTCACAAAAATATCCTATTTGGATCTAGGCGATCCATTAGATTACTATGCGTGCTCAGTCGCTCAGTCGCTCAGTCGTGTCTGACTCTTTGTGGCTCCATGGACTGTAGCCCACCAGGCTCCTCTGTCCATGGAATTTTCCAGGCAAGAACATTTGCAGTTCAGTTCAGTCACTCAGTTGTATCAGACTCTTTGCGACCCCATGAACTGCAGCACGCCAGGCCTCCCTGTCCATCACCAACTCCGACTCTACCCAAACCCATGTCTATCGAGTTGATGATGCCATCCAGCCATCTCATCCTCTGTTGTCCCCTTCTCCTCCTGCCCTCAATCTTTCCTAGCATCAGTGTCTTTTCCAATGAGTCAGCTCTTTGCATCAGGTGGCCAAAGTATTGGAGTTTCAGCTTCAACATCAGTCCTTCCAATGAACACCTAGGACTGATCTCCTTTAGGATGGGAATGGGTTACTATTTCCTTCTCCAGGGGATCTTCCTGACCCAGGGATCAACTTGTGTCTCCTTTGTCTCCTGCATTGGCAGATGCATTCTTTACCACTGTGCCACCTGGGAAGGCCCCTAGATTACTATATATGTGATCAAGTCTTTTTCAAAAGTCACACATCCAGTGGAGAACAAATAACATGAATCGAGCTGGAGGGGAAGGGCTTCCCTAGTGTCTCAGTGGTAAAGATTCCATCTGCCAATGCAGGAGACCCGGGTTCAATCTCTGGAAGACTGATAGGAAAGATCCCCTGGAGAAGGAAATGGCAGCCCACTCCAGTATTCTTGCCTGGAAAATTCAATGAATAGAGGAGCCTGGCAGGCTACAGTCCATGGGGTCACAGAACAGTCTGATATGACTTAGCAACTAAACAACAAGCTGAGGGGTGGAAGAGGGAACATGGAATGCACACCAAGTGAGGAACATTTTCATTTAAAAGGAAGGAAGAAATTATATTCTCCAAAAATATCAGTATCATAAGAGACAACAAAAGGCTGAGCAACTGTTTCAGATGAAAGGAGATAACTAAATGCACAACTAGAGAGAAACATCCTAGAGGAGGAAGCGCTAAAAAGGACATTATTGGGTTAATTGATAATTGAAATACAGACCATAAACTAGCTAAAAGTATGTGTCACAGTTAAACTTATTAAGGTTGATAATTATACTGTGCTCACAGAAGAGAACATCCTTATTCCTAGGAAATGGACAGTGAAGTATTTGAGGGTAAATAAAAATGACATGCAGCTTACTCTCAATTTGATCAGAAAAAAAATGTATATAGACAAACAGACAGATGAAACGATTAAGGCAAAATGTCAACAATAGATAAACTTGGAAATAGGCTATAGGAGTGTTCTTTGCTCTATTTTTACAAGTTTGAAATTGTTCCAAATAAAAAGTTAAAAAAAAAGCTAAGCCATGCAAATGATTACCACCAGCACCACAAAATTATAACCACTTTTCATTCAAGAGCAAAAGAGGGCATTTTAAGAACATCTCTAAAAATATAGAGTCATGACATCCCTCATGCATATTTACTACAAAACCAAAATCTCAATAAATGAAAGCAATGAGCAGGGTCACCTCAGAAGTCCTCCCAGCTTGGTGTTTATGTCTGGATTGGGGGCTGGCACTACCCCTTCTGGGACTGCTGCCATTTACCCATTTTGTTATGATCTTTCATAGTGAAAAAAATTATAATAACTTTCTATTATCTTAAAAATTACAACGAGAAAATTGATACCTACTGATTGCAGCAAAATAATTAACCCACATGTTTTCTCTTTAAAAAACAAAAAGTTAAAGGTTACATTTCTGGATGTGAACAGGAAAATGGTCACATCAGGCCACGCTGAGGGTCCTGGTTCTAAGGAGACAAGACAATAACCATTTCCTTGGAGGCTTGAACAATCAGCTTCATAGAGCTTCATCTATAGTCATTATTTTCACTTGCCCAGAATAGCAACAGCAATGCCTGCTCATCCCAATGGAAAGCAAAGCCTCCTCTCTGAATTTGTCATCTGATTCTGGGCAGTGCCTGTCAGTTGTCTGCTTCTTGAGTCTATGCCAGCACTGACTGTCCACACAAACCACGTGGCATTGATGTTCCTCAAAGATAAAAACAAATCCTGGCCACCACTCAGTATTCTTGGTACTTAGAGAATGTTTTCTGTTAACAGCAGGGGAGCTTTACTAAGTCATTCACAGATAAATTTATACCCAATATGTTTGGAGATATAGGTATGTGTTCCATTCTGGAAAAGAAACTAAGTCCAAAGGTTGGGTCCTGCCCTCAGGAAGCCTGTAATTGCACTGGGCTCACACAGAACACAAGAGGCAACTACAGCAGCCATCCTGGCCACAGGCCATAGAACCCAGATGTTCTATGCACAAAAAAAGAGTTGTAAATGCAGTGACCCTGGTGCAGAAGGCATCGCATAGCAATGTTTCTATCACATTGTTTAGTCACGATGACTAGCTTGCCTTATCAAGCCAAATGTGACATGCTCTCTTGCCTCCTGGTCTTTGTACACACTGCTCCTTCTGCCCAGAACATTCTCTCCTACCCCACCCTCACCACCCAATATCCTGCCTTCCCACCACCACACCACCTCTTTCTTTGGTTAATTCCTACAGCTTCTAGCTTGGGTCACCCTTGAAAAGCTTTCTTGACCCCTTCCTTCTTGGCCTGGGCCCTTCCTGGATTCTCCCATTATAGCCTTTATCACGTTGCAAGGGGTACTCTAGAGTGAGACTGGGTTCAAATTCTGGGTCCCTCACCTACTAGCTTTGAGACCTAAGTCAAGTTCAGTTCAGTCGCTCAGTCATGTCCGACTCTTTGCGACCCATGGACTGCAGCATGCCAGGCTTCCCTGTCCATCACCAGCTCCTGGAGCTTACTCAGATTCATGTCCATTGAGTCAGTGATGCCATCCAACCGTCTCATCCTCTGTTGGCTCCTTCTCCTCACATGCATAACCCCTCTGTATCTCCTATGGTTTATTATCTCATTTAAGCTCAAGTTCTCTAGTGTTGCCCTCTCTTCATAGGTGAGGGAACTGAGTCTCACAGAGGCTTCATAACTCACCCAATGTGACATACCTGGGGAATGGAGATCCAAAGCCAAGTCTAGAGGGTATTGAAGACATCAGTTTTAAGCATCATCCTGAACTTTCTTAATCAAGTGATACCAGAATTTCTGCTACTATCGGGAGGACTCTTGGCAAAAGGATTTGGAACTGCCTTTATGGAAGAGGTCAGGCAGAAGTGCCAAGAGGTTGTAGGCTGAGACCCCACCCCTGAGACTGTCTTCCAGGGAGGGGAGTTCCAGGCGACAACTATTAGAAACTGTTTGAGAGCCATTAGTTCTGTTTTAATATCACATTTAGTGACACAGTGCAATTTTTTTATGTTTATATTTTCATTAGGAGTAGGAGAGAGAGATAAATTATGCTGACCGAAGGCCCTGATCACTCCTTCCTACTGGAGCTTGGGATATGTTTCCCATTTCCTAGAGAACAGACATGATGAGTGTTACATAGAAAGGCATGGAAAAGACTGAAACAGGAGGCAGTGAAACAAAGAGCTTAAAATCATGGCTTTTGAAATCAGAGCTGATCCAGCCCCTTTATAACTGTGTGACCCTGGGAAAGAAAACTCAGGAACTCAAGTTTTCTGTAACTAGAGTTAAGCTAAGCATTCCAAGTCAAACAGGGGTGTCAGTTAGATATCAAAGAAGGGGCAAGAGAGTAGTGCAAGGCCAAGAGGGTAGTGTGAATAAAGACAGTCTGTCGTGTCTGGTAACACCTCTAAATGGTGCTAGAAGAACCCCCCTGCTGTTTGTCATGATGCATCCACTTCTACTTCACAGCTAACCCAAAATCCTTCGCTGGTAAACATGTTGCTGTAATTTCATCTCAGCTGTTTGTTTAGAGGTTTTGAGTGCTAAATTTTGATTTCGAGGTTAAATTATCCTTTAAAAATAGTTTCAAGATGCCTTAATTTGTGCTGCAACTAAACAGGAATAATTATTTTTGTGTTGTCAGTGTCTCTAGTTAAACACTAGTATCTTCTTTCAAAAGACTTCCTTCCATCAATAATACATCTCCAGAAATCTATATTTTAACCATACTTATTTTCTATAGTTCTAGAATTACTGTTAAAATTCATCACTAATAGAAGAGAATGCATACGGTTTAATATATAATCTCATTTTCTGAAAACTGGTTCATAGATTCTAAGGACCAGCACATGATCAGTACATGATCAGTAATGGTAATAAGAGAGGTTACAAGAGGGAGGGAATCTAAGGTGAGGCTTCTGGGAATGGAGTCACATGGTGGACTTGGACCAGTGGGTGTACACTGCTGGGAGGGAAGTCTGGGGATATACCAGACTGCCTTTGGCAGGCAGAATTCAGACTTTGAGTCCCTACGTGATTTCGATGGCATGGTCCAGGCTCCTGGCATGTTATGGGAACCTTTAATTAGTTGGCATTTTCCACTAAGACTGTGTTAGTGCCTTTAGTAAAAGTGTCACTTATTACTCCTGGACAGGTGGGTGAGATGGGGTAGTTTGAGAAGTACTGAGTCCATCTACTTTCCAATAGCATCAATTGAGTAAATTAAAGAAATTACATGAGTAACAAAATATTTCATTTCTTCATAATTACTCATATTTTAGTACCAATATGAGTATGGGATATACAATTATAAAGTATAAAAACATTTTTATTTTGATTTTAATTGTAATATAGGAAAAATTATAGAAACATTTTAATATGTAACATTTAATTATTAGGTATCTAGGCAATACCACTGATGTTGCTGGCACAACTCTTTTTCTGTCATTAAATACACACATCTGTGCTCAACTTTATCAACCATTTTCTACACTGAGTTGCCCTAAAGAGGAAAAGTCTCATCATAATCAGTGTCTATAGTTTGAGGTATCTGTCAGGTGATCACTGACTTCAGTTCACATTTAAAATTAGTTGCCTTCTTTGTCCACAGCTCAGCAGCCCTGGACTACGACTGCCTGGTTCTATGAGCTGTCACACTAAGAACCTCTCCAAGAGAAGGCCATGAATGCCACGTGGCCTACATGTTGAGTCAGATCCACTCAGATATAGTTTTGAATTTGACAATAATTTCCAATCATATCCATATGACAAATTAGGGGGAAGAAAGTTAATTTTATTCATATAAATATTATTAGATTAATAAAGTTTGTTTACAACATTTGTCCTCCCTCATCATGAACTGTTGGGACACAACACTTGCATTAAATGAAACAGCAGATTTAAATTCTCAAGACTATTTGCTTTTTTATTGTAAAATCAGTAACAACAGTGGAAGAAACCAAAGAAGAAAAATCGTCTCTAATGCCAACACTCAAGCAAAAAATTTTCATTCTAACCCCACTCCTAGCTTTAGTTTACATGATTGCAATCATAGAACACATAAATTTTGATAATCTGCTGTTTCACTTCACACTAAATTGCAAATATTCTCAATGTTGACATGTAATTTTTATTTTTTATTTCATTTTTTGATACGAAATTGAGGCTTTTTCTTTTTTTTTTGACTGCACAGTTCATCAAATACTGTAACTTTCTTAGTCGATTCTCTAGTAATTTGAACACTTGATTTGTTTCCAGTTCTGTTATTTAAAAAAAAAAAAAACTACAGTAAGTTAACGTGTAGTATAGTTTTTCCTTGAAATAAATGCCCAGAACTGATATTTTTAGATAAATGTGAGACTGTTTTTTGGCTTTTACTCAAACCATTTATTAGCAGCTTGGATGAGCCCCTGGTGGAAACCTTTGCCAGTTCTCCTCTCCTTGGTCTGACACATGACTTCTCTGAGCTCTTAAAGTCCTCTTGGCTCTCTAGCTCCCCTTCCACTCCCAGACCCAACAAATGAAGGATGCTAACCGGCATTTTAACATTTGGCTAAGCAAATCCCAGGCAACTTCACACTTCATTACTTTATCTCCACTCTCCTTTCTTTCTAAAGAAATGCCATTTCTTATAACGAATGAGGTGTGTATAATCCTCAGTTGTTTGGGTGCACTTTTAGAAATTCACAACTATGGCAACGTAGCAAGTTATCTGAACTATAGAATGTGACTGACACACCCATGGGCCTAATTCTACTGCAAACATAATGAATAGGGTTTGGTGAGGAACAAAGCAGACAAAATATGGGAAAGTACTTTCTAAATAGCAAAGGAACATGCAGAAAGTATAACTACTATTAATCACCCCTAAATTTACCTTTACATGTGTGGCATAAGGAGAAATATATGTGTGTGTGTGTGTGTGTGTGTGTGTGTAATCCCAGCTCCATTTCCTGGCACAGAGCTCCTAAAACACTAGGAACTTCCTGAGGATGGGACCGATAGGAGTGTCTTCTGTTATTCGTAACAAGCCACTTTAGACTCCACCTATGTTTATGCTAATGAGGTGACTCTCCAGAGGACCCTAGATATCTAGAGGACACCAGCTAGTTGGTGGAAAGACCAAGCCATGCTTAGAGGGCTGGAATATGTATCCCTTACCCTTACCCACCAGGAGGGAAAAGGGTCTAGAGATTAAGTTCATTCACCAGTGGTCAATGATTTGATTAGTTGGGCCTACATAACGAAACTTTCATAAAAACTTTTATAAAAACTTGTATATTATCATATGTGAAACAGAACACCATTCCATGTTCGATGCATGAGACAAGGGCTCAGGGCCGGGGCAATGGGAAGACCCAGAGGGATGGGATGGGGAGGGAGGTGGGTGGGGGGTCCAGGAAGGGGAACACATGTAAACCCATGGCTGATTCATGTCAATGTATGGCAAAAACTATTACAATATTGTAAAGTAATTAGCCCCCAACTAAAATAAATAAATTTATAAAAAAAAAACCAAACAAACAAAAAAATAAAATAAAATAAAATAAAAAATAAAAATAGGTTCAGAGAATTTCTGGGTTGGTAAATTACATGGAGATGCTGGGAGGTGGGTATACCTGGAGAGGGCATGGTATTTCTGTACCTCATCCCCCATACCTTACTCTATACACCTCTTCCACTTAGCTGCTCCTAAATTTTTGGGCTGCTTTCTATGGGGTCGCACAGAGTTGGACACGACTGAAGCGACTTAGCAGCAGCAGCAGCATGATGACCCAAGAATAGTTAAGTAAACAGCTTTCCTGAGTTCTGTGAGTCATTCTGGCAATTTATCAAATCTGAGGGAAGGTTGTGGAAAACCCCAAATTTGTAGTTGGCCAATCAGAAATGTGGGTAGCCTGGACAATTCATTTTCACCTGGTGTCTGAAGTAGGGGCAGTCTTGAGGGACTAAGCCCTTTAACTAATGGGATCTGATACTAACTCCAGGTAGATAGTTTCATAATTGAATTAAATTCTTGGACATTCAATTAGTATCTGGATAATTGCAGAACTGATACTGAAAGAGACACCACATATTTGGTGTTGAGGGAAAACACTTCTCAACATGATTCACCTGGTGATACTGTTAAGACGGAGATTCTGATTTGAGAGCAAATTATTCCTCACAGTGTGGTCCATGGATCAGCAGCATTGGCATCACTTGGGAGCTTATTAGAAATGCAAAATCTCAGACTCCATCCCAGACCTACTCAGCCAGATTCTGCATTTTAACAAGATCCCACAATAGGTCATATACATTTTGAGAAGAACTGGTATGAGTCTCAGTTTTCTTGTTCCTAAATGCTTTGCAGCCACATACAATACACACTCAGTGAGTGGAAGCTACTACAGGTTTTCCTCTGGATTCAGAGCTTGGATTTTAAAAAGCATTCCCTATAAGTGAGCACAAAGTAACTTGTCTGATCTTACTGTATATCCCATGGAAATTTACTTCATCTTTTTATAACAGTTTATCTTTTCTAATAAAACAAAGACAACATAACTATCTCATAAGATTATTGTAAGGTTTTATAAGAAAACATAATTATAGTATGTTTTACGTACTATAGCATAACACTTAGGGAGAACAATGAACCAGGCTCTGTACATAGCTCGTTATGTGGATTCATTCATTTGATGCATATTTATTGAATTCCTACCATGTTACTGGGCACTGTTTGCTGGGGTCTGGAATAATGTTATAATAGTTAACATTATTAAACATTTCCTATGTGCCAGGCACTTTTCAAAATGAGTTATTTCTTTTTTAAAATTTCATCTTTATTGAGGTATAATTAATATACAAAAAACTGCACCTCATTAATGTATACAACTTGGTGAATTTGGACTTATGTATCCATCCATGTTGGGCTTCCTGAAGAGGGCATGGCATTCTGCTCCAGTATTCTTGGCTGGAGAATCCCATGGACAGAGGAGCCTGGCAAGTTCCAGTCCATACGGTTGGAAAGAGTCAGACACTGAAGTGAGTTAGCATGCACACATGCATACATCCATGTTATCAACACCACCGTACAGGTAGTAAACATATCCAGCACCTGCAAAAGTTTCCCTGTGTCCATCTGTTAGATAAATATGTTATTTTTCAACAGTTCACATTTCTAAGCAGGTTAAATCTTCACAATAGTCCTCTAACTTTCTTCAATCTTCACAATAATCCAATGAAGATGATATAAATGGGGAAACTGACCAGCCCAAAGTTACAGTATTGTTGCATGGAGTAAATGGTAAATGGAGAATGGTAAATGGTAAATGCTAGTAAATGGAGAACTCCAAAGATCACACTCCAAACTAGTGGGGTATGCTGTGTGATGTATGAGGTTAAATTGTACGAAAGCACCAACATTCCACCATTATTGATTCTTGCAAACAGTAATTTTGTATGCAGTGTCCACAAGATTGTGAAGTCTTATCTTCCCTTTGCTTTTTTTTTTTTTTGAAATGACAATGCGTGTCCTTAATCTTTACCTTAGGACCCAGGATTCACTGAAGGCTATGAAACCAACAGAAAGACAGGAACTATAAACAAGGTTGTCTCCATTAGATAGTCTGTATTTCACTTCAAGCCCTCAGTAAAGGTTTTTACTCTAGTCATTGAAACATTAAAAATAACACAATTCTAGTGCTCGCTTCAGCAGCACATATACTAAAAATTGGAACGACACAGAGAAGATTAGCACAGCCCCTGCCCAAGGACGACATGCGAATTCCAGAAGTGTTCCATATTTTCAACCAACACAACACTGTAAAGCAATTATCCTCCAATTAAAGAAAACAACACAATCCTAAATAGCAAAATAGGATATGTTTATCACTTTGGCAGAGAGAAGAAGAAAGGAAAAATAAAAGTCTGGTGTCCACTGGGAACATATTTGATCTTTTTCCTCTCTGAATTCAGAAAGAGCTTCAGCATGTGCTGTGCACAAAGTGCCAAATGAGCTGATAGGGTAGATGTTTTAAGACATAATGAAGACAAACATGAGTTCAGAACCAAAGCCTTCACCTGAGAGTACAGCTAACATTATCAGTGTAAGTATTTTTTATTTGTAGTGTACACAGGGTGGGGGGACATAAGCTGCTTTAATAGCTTCTCTTTGAATAACAGGAATGACTTCTACTAAATGTAACTCTGAAAGATTAGAGAAGAGTTATAAAAAATAATTTTAACAGCCATGATCCTCTGTCCTCCCACTTAAATAAACTCTGTCTATTCTATTATTGTATTATACCATAAGCTACAGGGCTAGGAAACTCCCACTATTTCCAGACTCACTCATGCATAGAGCGTTTGTGATTGACAGACAAGTGAGGCTGAAATGTGCAAATGGAGAGGAAACATTTTAAGATTATACATCTCCCAGGTAGGGGGTTGGCACCCTTCCAGCCTCTTAAGCTTGGCCAAGCTCTGCAGGGATGAGTATTCAAGGAAAGATGCTTGTTCTCAACCAGAGCCTGGAATAACTCCTCCCCTTCCTGAACCTCTGAATATGCCCCCTCAAAACTTGCTCTTTCACGATCTGTACTCATTTAGTCAACAAATAGCAACAGAGCCTGGAAAATCCACTCTTATCCAGGCCCTGAGAAAACATACAGTTAGTTGAGAAGAGGTCCAAGATCAGAGAAACTTAGAGTCTAAGACAGTGATTCTCAACTCTGAATGCATGTTAAAATTACCTAAAGCTTTACAAAAATCTAATGGGTCCCACTGCTAACTAATTAAATTATAATCATTGGGGTAAAGACCAAAGAGGATCCAAAGTTCAGAATGACTAGGAAAGAGACAGACAAATATATCACTGTCATACACTGCTATTGTGGAAAGTTTAAGATCTATTAGACCCTAAAGGAAACATCCCACCACACTTTGAGGGAGTCACAGGTTGGCTGGAAGGCACCTGACATCTTGCATTATACTTGAAGAGAAAAGGAGATAACAGAGAAGGCAGGGTAAGGAATGAGGGTTGAGGGAGCAGTGTGAGCAAAATGAAAGGCAGTATGAAATTCTCCAGAACTGCAAGTTGTGTAGCGTAGTGTAGTGTAGCATAGTATAGTGTGGTGTGGTGTGGTCTGGTGTGGTGTGGTGTAGTATAATGTAGTACAGTGTGGTGTGGTGTGGTGTAGTGTGGTATAGTGTGGTGTAATATAGTATAGTGTGGCATGGTGTGATGTGGTGCAGTACAGTGTAGTATGGTGTAGTGTAGTATAGTGTGGTGTGGTATAGTGTAGTATAATGTAGTATGGTGTGATCTGGTATAGTATGGTATGGTGTGGTGTAGTACAGTGTAGTATGGTGTGGTGTATTGTAGTATAAGGCAGTATGGTGTGGTGTGGGGTAGCATAATGTGGTATGGAGTGTGTGGCGTAGCATAGTATAGTATGGTGTAGTATACTATAGTGTAGCATGATGTGATCTGGTGTAGTATAATGTAGTATGGTATGGTGTCCTGTGCTGTGGTGTAGCATATGTAGTGTAACGTGGTATGGTATAGCACAGTATACTGTGGTATGGTGTGGTGTAATATAATGTAGTATGGTGTGGTGTGGTGTAGTACAGTGTAGTGTGGCATGGCGTGATGTAGTATAGTGTGGTGTGGTGTAGTATAGTATAGTATGGTGTGGTGTGATTTAGTGTAGTGTAGTATGGTGTGGTGTGGTATGGTATAGTATAGTGTAGTATGGTGTGGTGTGGTGTGGCGTAGTATAGTGTAGTGTGATGTGGTGTAGTGTAGTACACTGTGGTGTGGTGTGGTATAGTATAGTGTAGTATGGTGTGGTGTGGTATGGTGTGGTGTAGTATAGTGTAGTGTGATATGGTGTGGTGTAGCATAGTGCAGCGTGGTGTAGTATAGTGTAGTATGGTGTGGTGTGGTGTAGTTTAATATAGCATGATGTGTGGTGTAGTATTGTGTAGTGTGATGCGGTGTGGTGTAGCAGAGTATAGTGTAGTGTGGTGTGGTATAATATAGTGTAGTATGGTGTGGTATGGTGTAGTATAGTGTAGTGTGGTGTGGTGTGGTGTAGTATAGTGTAGTGTGGCATGGTGTGATGTAGTATAGTGTGGTGTGGTGTAGTATAGTATAGTGTGGTGTGGTGTGGTATAGTATAGTGTAGTATGATGTGGTGTGGTATAGTATAGTATAGTGTGGTGTGGTGTGGTGTAGTATAGTGTAGTGTGATATGGTGTGGCATAATATAGTGCAGTATGGTGTGATGTGGTGTAGTATAGTGTAGTATGGTGTGGTGTGGCGTAGTATAGTGTAGTATGGTGTGGTGTGGCATAGTAGAGTGTAGTATGGTGTGGTGTGGTGTAATGTAGTATAATGTGGTGTGGTGTAATGTAGTATAATGTGGTGTGGTGTAGTATAATGTAGTATGGTATAGTGTGGTGTGGTATAGTATAGTGTGTTGTGGTATAGTGTAGTGTGGTATGGTGTGGTGTTCTGTAGTATAGTGGTATAGTGTAGCACAGTGTGGTGTGGTATGGTGTTATGAAGTGTAGGGTAGCTGGAACAAAGGGTTCTATAGGCGAGAGATAAGCAGTAAGACAGGAGACTGAAGAAATGGACAAGAATCACATAATATTCATACTTGACCCCTGAGCTTGTCAGGTATATCCAAATATACTTTGTAACTTATACTGAAGGCCATGGGGTTTAATGAAGGATTTTGGCTGGGGAATAAGTATTTCAAGCAGATTTCTATTTTAGAATCACCCAGTTCTAGCAAATGAAGGGAAGTGATAAATGGAGGGCAAGTGTCTGAGAAGGGGTGAGGAATAGAGGAGTAAGGGCAGTTAAAACACTGGGGATACAGAGAAGATAGATGATGTGGGACTGAACCATGGCAGGGAGGACAGAGAAAGAACAGATTTAAGAGACAATAAGAGCAGAATAAATGAAACTTACTGATTGATTAAACGTGAAAGTAAAACAATGAGAAGGCTGACTCCCAGCTTCCTGGCCTGGGTGGCCAGATGTCTGGAAGAGCAGCAAGAGTAGAGAAGGGATAACTTTAATCTTCCGGCATCCTGTCCTGCTGTGGCTCCTGCCATCCTTTCTCTTTGACCATTTCATGACCTGCCTATGCCTTCCACCAGCATTTGAGGAAAGAACATAGAGACATTATTTCTGTCAATGATATGACAATGGGAAACGTATGAATGGATGCTTCCCAAAGGCTTTTGGTCCTTTGAAAGAGTTTATTACAGCCCAGTCCTCATCAGCATCTCACTATTATCAGACAAGTCAGGTACTTTCTCTCTTCCAACTCTTGTTCCAGACTAGGTGAAAGGACGCTCCAGAGATCTCTACCAATGCAGGCCAAGAAGGCTGAGGGACAAAAAACTAGTTTCTCCTATCCATAATCAAGATGGAAGAACTGCAAGAGAATGAGTGGTTAATTCCTTTTTACCCTTGCTCCAATCAGGAACAGCAGATTTGGATAGCTCAGATGATACAGAGAATGAGAAGAGAAACATAAAATTACAACTGGTTCTATGGATTAAAAGATTGCCTAATAATTTATGATCTGTAATTTCACTCTGAGGTATATTCCTAAAAGAACAGCATATATTTCATCAGCAAAAGGCATGTACTAGAATGTTCATAAGCAGTATTATTAGTAAAGCCAAAAGCAGAAAACTACCCAGATGTCCATCAGTAATATAATGGATAAATAAATTATAGTAGCTTCTTCATCCATGGTTTTGCTTTCACAGTTTCACTAATCAGTGGTAAACCCCAGTCTGAAAATATTAAATGGGAAATTTAGGAAATAAGCAATTAATAAGTTTTAAATTGCATGCCATTCTGAGTTGCATGATGAAATCTCACACCATCCCATTCCGTCTTGCCTGGGATCCCCAATTACTGATGTCTACTCATGACACCCAACCGTTGACATCAAATGGCTCCATAATCCAGAATCACCCAAAGCAGATGATCCTCCTTCTTACATATTTTGTCAGAAGATAAATAGTAGCCTAACACTATGTCACAATTCCTATGTCATTCATATCACTTCATCTCATCACACAGGCATTTTATCATGACACATCATTACAGGAAGAAGGATGAATACAATACAATAAGGTGTTCTCAGAGAGAGAGACCACATTCATATAACCTTTATTACAGAATATTGTTATAATTGTTCTTCTTTTTTAACTTTTAAAATTTTTATCCTATATTGAACTATAGTTGATTTACAATGTTGTCTTCATTTCAGATGTACAGGAAGGCAACTCAGCTATACATATACATATATCTATTCTTTCCCAAATTCTTTTCCCATTTATGTTATTATAGAATATTGAACAGAATTCCCTGTGCTATATAGTAGGTCTTTGTTGGTTATCTGTTTTTGAATATAGTAGTGTGTATATGTCAATCCCAAACTCCCAATTTATCACTCCTCAACCTTTCCCCTTTGGAAACCATAAGTTTGTTTTCTATGTCTGTGGGTCTGATTCTGTTTTGTAAGTAAGTTCATTTGGATCATTTTATTATTAAATTTCGCATATAAGTGATATCATATGATATTTGTCTTTGTCTCTCTTATTGCATTTAGTATGAATATCTCTAAGTCCATCTATGTTACTGTAAATCCCATTATTTCATTTTTAATGGCTGAGTAATAGTCCATTGTATATATGTACCACATCTTCTTTACCCATTCATTTTTCAGTGGACATTTAGAATGCCTCCATGCCTTGGCTATCATAATCAGCACTGCAATGAACACTTGGATGCATGTATCCTTTTGATTATGGTTTTCTCTAGATAGATGACCAGGAGTGGGTTACTAGATCATATGGTAGCTCTGTTACTAGCTTTTTAAGGAGCCTATATATTGTTCTCCACAGCGGCTGTACCAATTTACATTACTATTAACAGTGAACAAGGGTTCCTTTACCCTATACTCTCTCCAGTATTTATTGTTTGTAGACTTTTTTGATGATGGCCATTCTGTTTGGTGTAAGGTGATGTCTTATTGTAGCTTTGATTTGAATTTCTCTAATAGCTAGTGATGTTGAACATCTTTTCCTGTGCCTATTGGCCATCTGTATGTAGCCTTTACAGAAATATCTAACTAGGTCTTCTGCCCATTTTTTTTAATTAATTAATTTATTTTAATTGGAGGCTAATTACTTTACAATATTGTAGTGGTTTTTGCCATGCATTGACATGAATCAGCCATGGGTGTACATGTGTTCCCCATCCTGAACCCCCCCTACAACCTCCCTCCCCATCCCATCCCTCAGGGTCATCCCAGTGCACTAGCCCCGAGCACCCTGTCTCATGCATCGAACTTGGACTGGCGATCTATTTCTTTTTTTTTTTTTTTCCGATCTATTTCACATATGATAATATACATGTTTCAATGCTATTCTCTCAAATCATCCCATCCTCGCCTTCTCCCACACAGTCCAAAAGTCTGTTCTTTACATCTGTGTCTCTTTCGCTGTCTCACATATAGGGTCATCATTACCATCTTTCTAAATTCCATATATATGCGTAATATACTGCATTGGTGTTTTTCTTTCTGACTTACTTCACTCTGTATAATAGGCTCCAGTTTCATCCACCTCATTAGAACTGATTCAAATGCATCCGTTTTAACAGCTGAGTAATATTCCATTGTGTATATGTACCACAGCTTTCTTACCCATTCGTATGCCGATGGATATCTAGGTTGCTTCCATGTCCTGGCTATTGTAAACAGTGCTGCAATGAACACTGGGGTACACATGTCTCTTTCAGTTCTGGTTTCCTCAGTGTGTATGCTCATCAGTGGGATTACTGGGTCATATGGCAGTTCTACTTCCAGTTTTTTAAGGAATCTCCACATTGTTCTCCATAGTGGCTGTACTAGTTTGCATTCCCACCAACAGTGTAAGAGGGTTCCCTTTTCTCTGCACACTCTCCAGCATTTATTGTTTGTAGACTTTTTGATAGCAGCCATTCTGACCAGCCTAAGATGGTACCTCACTGTGGTTTTAATTTGCATTTCTCTGATAATGAGTGATGTTGAGCATCTTTTTATGTGTTTGTTAGCCATCTGTATGTCTTCTTTGGAGAAATGCCTGTTAAGTTCTTTGGCCCAATTTTTTATTGGGTCATTTATTTTTCTGGAATTGAGCTGCAGGAGTTGCTTGTATATATTTGAGATTAATTCTTTGTCAGCTGCTTTGTTTGCTATTATTTTCTCCCATTCTGAAGGCTGTCTTTTCACCTTGCTTATAGTTTCCTTCGTTGTTAGCTGAATGAGTTGGTTGCTCAGAAGAATGATCTGTATAAGAATCATGGAAACAAAAAAGGAACTTGCTCTTCCCCTCTTTTAGAAAACATACTTAATAGAACCAGCACAGAAAGTTAACTAATTACCCCTTTAACATCGAACATCTTGAGCAAAACTTTTCTTTTTCTGTTCTCCATGAGTATTTCTGCAGCAGTGTTTTCCTGACAACAACTGCTCCTAGTTGGCAAAGGACTGGCTATTTTAAACTATTATGGAATATTCTCACAGCATATACAGCTATTCTAAATTCTTCATGCATTGAGATGGACACTGGATGCTAGCTGTTTACCACGTCCATCTCCTCTTTGCCCCGGGCACACGGTGAGATTACCATTGCCAGGCTTCCTTGTAGTTAGACATGAACATGAGCTTTGGTTCTAGACAGTACAGAATGACTTGATATGATGGGTGCCACCACTTCCAGACCTGACCATTACAATCTCTCACATATAATTCTCTTTGCTCTTCTCCCTTCTGCCAGCCTGAAGAAGACAAGTATGACGACCTTGGAAGTCATGCGATCAAAGTAAAGGAATCATAAATGGAAGGGCCCCAGGTCCTTGAATATCTTCTAGCAGAGAGCCACTCACTGTACAGAAATACCTATTTTTAAACTCTACGAGATGAAGAAATAAACATCAGATGTCACCTTCTTTAACTAGCCTGTGCAGATATTCCTACATGAAGAGACATATGTCTTCTACCTCAGATTTTGACAGCACTTTATTTGTACCTATGTTATTCTGTGCCTTCTATTTTGATCACGTGTACTCTTGTCTACTAGATTAAAAGTTCTGAGTGGCAAGAATTGAACATTTATTTTCCAACTGAGAAGTTACACTGTTTTTAAGAATTTTTACCAGGTACTCAATACTTGTAAAATTAATGAAATAAATGCATATTGGATAAATTCATTCACACATGGACACATGGATATGAGTGGCAAAATAAGGAGGAGATGGCTGAGATTTGAAGCCTGGCAAAAATGGAGAAAGCTAGTAAGTGTTAATGGCAATAAGAGAGTCCAAAAAGGGGAAATCAATCTTCGGGCATTCATTCATACTTTCATTCCTCCACTCATCTCATCCTCCCTCAATGAAAACAAACTGAGCAACTCTGGTAATATAATGAGATAGCACTGCCGTATGCGCTTTCCATGGAGTAATTCATTAAGTCTTCATAGCAAGCCTATTAGGTGGGCACTATTATTTCACTCATTTTATAGACGAGAGAAACTTAAATAAATAGCTTGTCAAAGCCACATAGGTAGCAGCGAGGCTGAAACTCAGACCTGCATAATCCCAGTCTACAGCCCCGGGGTTCAACCACAATGCTACAACAACTCCTACCTGCCAGCCATGATTTTGCTCATGGAGTTACAGAGAAGAATAAGTAAACAACCTTATTCTTTAAAACATCATCATAGTAATCTCAATATGATGCCTAGTGTGACATATACTATGAAAATTCTGAAAGAAGCAGGACAGAATTGTTGTGACCTTAGGTTAAGCAAAGATCTGACAGAAACTAACAATATAATCCACCAAAGAAAAGATTGATAAATTGAACTCCATCAAAATTTAAAACTCTGTTCTTCAGAAAAACACTATTAGGAAAATCAAAAGAGAACACCATAGAATGAGAGAAAATATTTGCAAAACACATACCTGAGAAAGGGTGGGAAGACACTTTTGATTTTACTCTAAAATTTAAATGAAATTGTGAGGTCCTAGCTTGGTGGTTTTGAGAATAAGCTTTGCAGTCAGGCAGACTGACATTCTCTCTGAAAACTGACTCAGTTTTCTCACTTGCAAAATAGAAAGAACAATAACATCTAGCTCATGAATTATGGAGAATTTTCTTCCATACTACATAGCTCATATGGCTATGCTAATACAAGTGGCACCTCCACACGGTTCCCCAGCCAACTGCATGGTTGGGGCTCCTTCAATTATTAAAAAGTACTTTTATCTAAGAAGGAATGGAAATTATAATGAAAAAAATAGGACACTGTTAAAAAGAACAGATGGATCCGTAATGGGACCAAATAGAACTTGGAGAAATGAAAAATGTAGTCACTGAAACTAAAAACTCGAGATTTAGGTTAAACAACAAATTAGAGGGTTGAGGAGAGCTAAATGACCTTGAGCTAGTTAATCAATTCTCTGTGCCTCCATGTTCTCAATAGCAAAACAGGGATAATAAAAATACCTTTCTTAAAAGTTGATTATAAAAATAAATATAAAACATATATATTTATTTTTATAATCAACTTTTAAGAAAGATATTCAGAATAGGACCAGTTTATCAAATAATAATTATTATTCAGTTCAGTTCAGTTGCTCAATCATGTTCAACTCTTTGTGACCCCATGGACTGCAGCACCCCAGGCCTCCCTGTCCATTACCAGCTCCTGGAGTTTACTCAAACTCATGTCCATTGAGTGGGTGATGCCCTCCAACCATCTCATCCTCTGTCATTCCCTTCTCCTCCTGCTTTCAAGCTTTCCTAGCATCAGGGTCTTTTCCAATAAGTCAGTTCTTCCCATCAGGTGGCCAAAATATTGGAGTTTCAGCTTCAGCATCAGTCCTTCCAATGAATATTCAGGACTGATCTCCTCCAGGATGGACTGTTTGGATCTCCCTGCAGTCCAAGGGACTCTCAAGAGTCTTCTCCAACACCACAGTTCAAAAGCATCAATTCTTCAGTGCTCAGCTTTCTTTATGGTCCCACTCTCACATCCATACATGACTACTGGAAAAACCATAGCTTTGACTAGACGGACCTTATTCAGTCATGACTTATTAAATAAGTATGTAGAAAATCTTCACATGGTGACAATCCCCAAATATATGTCTCAGAAATTTAGCTCTGTAACATGCTTTGGGAAAAAAAAGTACTCCATAATGAAATACTTTGGGAAGTCCTATATTACCCTAATAGCCTCTCAGAGATTCACAGTTGACGTTACCATCTTAAAAAACCCTCAAAAGTTCTGCTGTGAAGAAACCTGTTTTGCCTTGTCATTTAGGTGGTAACTAAAAAAATGACGGAATGGAGACTCGTGGAAGTTGTCACTTGGCAAAGTCCTTCAGCTGGTAAATGGCAGAGCTGATCTACAAATCACGGTTGCCTGCTCTAAAGTCCATGATTTTAATGACTGCACAATATTGTAAAGTTGAGAAGGAATTGATAATAATCTTCTTGTAAAAAGGCTTCTTTCTGAAAGTACAGAAACCCAAGGATGAACTCGCCCTACTGTCCCTTCATACAAACGTCTGCATGTCTGCCTCAATAGCCCCCAGCCAGTCTCCTGAATCCCAGGGGCAAGCAAGGTGTCCTTTGAGTATTTCCTCTCTTCCTGAGGCACAGGCAAGGGACAGTAGGAGAATGATTGGCTTCTAGGGCCTTGCTTCTAAGAAGTTCCATCAATCATATAATTGCACTATGAGTTTTCTTCCATACACATAGTTCATATGGCTATGCTAATACAGAGTGACACATCCACGTGTTTCTCTAGCCAATTGCATGTCTGGGGCTCCTTCAATAAATAGCAGTAGAAAATCAAAGATCAAGACATGAATTCACTAACACTGTTTATAATTTTCAGCTCAAAAAACAAAAAAGTTTTTTTTAATTAGGTCCGTGATTGTTGTGCTGTTACTATCAGAGTCAATGTCTTTTTCTTATGTAGACTTCTAAGTTTCCGACTTGAGAGAAATGAAGGTGGAATTTTCTGCACTGAATTTTATTCAAGGCAGGGATTTGAATTTCACAGGAACTGATAGGACCTGAACAACACTATTAACTGATTTCCATTAAAGGTTAATCGTACCCCAGATGTGAGTTAAGTTGGAATTTATGTGCTGGGTGTGTCACTTTTGTTTTCCTAAAGCTGTACTTTTAAATAAGACTATGTTAAAACCTTCTCAACTATACTCAGAAGTCCCAAGGTAATCATACTTATGATTACAGCTCATTGGTATTAAGTTGAAGTTAGAAAAGCTAACTAATGATCATCAAATATTCTGACAACACAGAAATTCTTCCTAAGTGAATCTTTAATATCCATAATATTTGGCTGCTTCTACATTTCATTCCTTTCAGTTCACCAACATTTTAATTAAACACTTATATTCATATCATATTTTCAACCCTCAACACAAATTGATCAAGCACTTTTCAAGGGCCAGTCTCTAAATTTGGCACTGGAGATTCTAACATTAATAAGACAAGGCTGGCCTTTGAGGAGTATACTGTGGATAAAAAAAAGACTCAAGCAGTTAAAAGTAACCAACCAATCCCTTACTGATTTTAAGCATGGCAACATAAATGTATCTTAAAATACATGTTACTGATTTACAAAGAAGGAGCTATATAATACCACGGTATTTCTGAAAATTTAAAAAAGCATCCATACAAAAACACAGTTGAATATTTTACAGCATACAAATAAAAAAATACACAAAAAATATGCTGAATGGTTGTCTGTGGGAGAGGAGGAAAAAGGAAGTGGGGAAAGGAAGGAAAGGAGAGAGGGAAAGAGGGAACAAAGGAGCAAAGGAAGGAAGAAGAGGTTGAACTTTCAAGTAGCTGGCAGAGCTGTCTGGTGGACAGGCAGTACTCTCTAGACAGGTTTTGTTACCTAATCCCTTCCCTCTTTTGTCCCGAGTCCCTAATTATGAGAAATCTTCTTAATCAGAAGACTTAAAATAAGAAATAAACCAATAATAAACTATGCAACCATGTAAGTGACTTGGCTTTCAATTTCAATAATACAAGGTGAGCATATAGGTGGGCAGATGGACTGGTATGCCTACCCACCTTCTGCAGACACCAAAAACCTTAAGACACAATCATCATAGCAGACCAAGGAGAGTCAGCTGCCCACTTCCCACCCTCCTTTTAACATGGGTGATTGCTCATGCTTAATCTGACTCAGATTGTAACCTGTACCTCTTTCAGGAAGATCATGCCTTAACCCAGTTCTGTTCCTCTAGTAATTAGAGTCTTCTTCCTCAAAGCTTTAAACTTGACAGAAACCTGAGGAGAGTCTTTCTAAACCAATCTTTTCTTTTCCTGGGACTCAACACAACCATCAGTCAACATTTACTAACTGCTCCCCTCCCTCCAACAAAGGCAAGTTCTTCTAGTGGATTCCCAAAGCAGCTTGCCAAATAAAATGGGGGACAGCCAGTTCAATTTGAATTTCAGAGATGCAACAAATAACTCTTTGGTATAAATATGACCCTGAAATACAAGAGGACCTACTTTTAGATCCTCTAAAAAATTATTCATTATGGATCTGAAATTCAAGTGAACTGGAAATTCTCTATTTTTATACATTAAATTTGACAGTTCTACCCTAAAATGAGGGAGTAGTAGCTAGAAAGCTTGGTCTATTGATGGTTGCTGAAGCAAATCCTAGAGGGATAGCAGGATGGGGCTAAATTCAAGAGCCCAGATAGTCTATCTTTCAAATTTTGTTTGTTTTTTATTGAATATACAATTGTAAATAGAATAAAACAGCTTCCAGTATTCTTGGGCTTCCATTGTGGCTCAGCTGGTAAAGAATCTGCCTGCAATCCAGGAGACCTGGGTTTGATCCCTAGGTTGGGAAGATCCCCTGGAGAAGGGAAAGGCTACTCATGCCAGTATTCTGGCCTGGAAAATTCCATGGACTCTATAGTTCATGGTGTCACAAAGAGTCGGACATGACTGAACAACTTTCACTTTCATGAATGAACCATAGTTTTTCCACATGAGACATATCTGATAAGAGAGGCAGTGTAGAATAAGGAGAAAAACAATGGCTAGAGGTCAGAAAAGTCAATCCCAGCTCTACCTCTAACTAAATCTGTGGAATTGGGCCACTTAATGTCTCCTCTGTGGTCTTCAGTCTCCTCATCTGGAGAATGGGAATGGAAGCCTAAATGATTGCTAGTGATTTCTTCTGCTTCAGCCCTTAATGGTATTCATTATATTTACCTAATTTAGTGGAGACAGTTTTGCTGTCCTTGATCCATGCAGGAACAATAATACTAACACAAATGAAGATTTCTTCCTCTTCCCATATATCAGTAAAAATTCCTCTGTGATGTATTATGGTTGTTACAAAAACTGAACCCTGAATTTCAGGCTCAGTAAGGAGGCCAAAGATTGCAAATGGCCCGTTACCAAAACTGAACCACAGCAGAAGCCTTGGTCTGAACAGTGTTGCCTTTAGGCATTATATATAAGATATATACAATCCAGAGTACATATCTTAATTAACAAGGTTTGAAGAGCAAGAGGTAGATCTGCCTATGTTTTAAAACAGTTAATAAACTATCCTAATATTACCAGCCTAAATGATTCTGTGTATCCCCTAAACTATGCAATATAATATAGTTGAGAAAAAAATTTCCATTCAGAACATTTAAAATCAGAAATGTGTATCACTTACAGGGATAAATTTCAGTGATTTGGAAAATTAATTTATCCATCATAGATCCTTCTATTACTTGATTTTTTATTTTTTTAACTTTCTATTTTGTATTGAGGTATAGCCAATTAACAATGCTGTGACAGTTTCTGATGAACAGTGAAAGGATTCAGCCATACACACACACATATATTCATTCTCCCCCAAATCCCCCTCCCATCCAGGGTGCCGTGTGCTATACAGTAGGGCCTTGTTGGTTATCCATTTTAAATATAGCAGTGCGCATATGTCCATTCCAAACTCCCTAACTATCTCTTGCCCCGATCCTTCCCTTCTGGCAACCATAAGTTTGTTTTCTAAGTTTGTGAGTCTCTTCCTCTTTTGTATGTAAGTCCATTTGTAAATGATTTCATATTTTTAATAATAAAGATAGATCATAATTTGGCCGATTATTGCTCTACGGCTAGAAGTACGAAAAGTGCGTAAATTTAACCAAATTTTGATCCTTACCACTCCTAGAGTTTTTTACTATAGCTTAAAGATTCTGAACACATAGATTTTTTTTGTGTCCCAGTTTTAATTTTCAATCCAGTTAAATCCAAAGGGAGGTAGAGAACTAAGATGTCCCAGAGGGCAGATAGTACATCTTATCTACCGGAGATCCACTCATCAGTCAACCACTAACTGTGTCTCTTATACCAGAACTTGGTACACAGAGAATACAAACTGGTGAGTTGTGCCCTTTCCAGCACAGATTTAAGTGAATATAAACAAAAACTTCCTTCTAAGGTTACATCACTTATGCTGAGCCCAATGTTTCATCATTTATGCTGAGCACATCGTTGATAAATGCTGTAATATACTCTAAGGAGGCCCTCAATTTCTTTGGATCTTATTTCTTTCACCTCAGATCACAGCAATGCATCAACTATACTGAGAAAGAAATCAGGAATGTGTTGTCCTCATGAGTTTGTTCCTACATTAAGTCACGTCTAGTGCTCAGGAAGCATGTCACATGCTCTGAAATGTCTATATTAGGTGCCAAAGCCTCTTGTCACGCAGAAGCCTCCTGTCTCAGCAGCTTCTGCCAGCATCATGAACTACAATGAGGATAATCCACCACTGGATTATATAGGACAGTCTTGCTTTTTCATTTTTTATGCCTTGTATCAGGCATAAAAACATGACTGAATAAACTTTGTCACACAGTTCTACTGATTCTGTCTCATTAATTTTTAATGAGAAAATTCCTCGTGTGGTCTATAAGCATCAGAATGTCATTTAAAACAAAACACAATGTAATGGCTTCTTCAAACTCAAGAAACTTGTGGAAAAAAAAATTAACCATTTGTTGCAGTAATGAGGAAAATGAAAGTGTGCCAACTTGGTTGGAATCCTGACTCTGCCATATTTGAGTTATTCTAGCTCTTTAAGCCTCCATTTCTCTATCTACAAAATAAATTTTAAAACATTTATTGCCAACTACTACATGTTCTAACCCCTTGGAAATGCATCAGCAAATAAAACAAAATCCCTGACCCTCCTGAGCTTACTGTACAGGGATAATGTATTAAAATAAGACAATGAAGCAAAAACTATGACATTATTCCAGCAGTTTACTTCTTATACAAATGACAATTTAGATATTTTTTACATTACAATAAAACAGAAAAGTTTTTTTATATCGATTATGAGATAAAATAAAACTTTAAAAAGAAAAAGAAAATTAGGAAATCATCACTTAGAAGCCACCATAGTAATAATTGTTCATGCAAAACTTACCAACATATGCTAAAAACTAGTAAGTGACAATCTGAAGAGAACAGAACATTTATATAGTCTCAAATATTTTCCCACAGGATACTTCCTAGTTAAAAAAATTACCTGGAAAGAGCTGAATCAACACCTATTTTTAGGAAACGGAATGCAACCTAAGTCTTAGCCTATCTGTATATTACCATTACTTGGGCCACAGGATTTTTACGTTGTATCTCTCTTAACCAAGAGATTAAAGGTAACATCTCTAGTGATGAGAAAAATTCGTAGGTACGGGATACATCCTGATACAAGGCATAAAAATATGTTCTGTGATAAGTTCAGTTCAGTTCAGTTCAGTCACTCGCTCAGTCGTGTCCAACTCTTTGCGACCCCATGAATTGCAGCACGCCAGGCCTCTCTGTCCATCACCAACTCCCGGAGTCTACCCAAACCCATGTCCATCGAGTCAGTGATGCCATCCAACCATCTCATCCTCTGTCATCTCCTTCTCCTTCCGCCCCCAATCCTACCCAGCATTAGGGTCTTTTCCAATGAGTCAACCCTTCGCATGAGGTGGCCAAAGTATTGGAGTTTCAGCTTCAACATCAGACCTTCCAATGAACACCCAGGATTGATCTCTTTTAGGATGGATTGATTGGATCTCCTTGCAGTCCAAGGGACTCTCAAGAGTCTTCTCCAACACCACAGCTCAAAACCATCAATTCTTCGGCGTTCAGCTTTCTTCACCGTCCAACTCTCACATCCATACATGACCACTGGAAAAACCATAGCCTTGACTAGACGGACTTTTGTTGGCAAAGTAATGTCTCTGCTTTTAAATATGCTATCTAGGTTGGACATAACCTTCCTTCCAAGGAGTAAGCGTCTTTTAATTTCATGGTTGCAATCACCATCAGCAGTGATTTTGGAGCCCCAAAAAATAAAGTCTGACACTGTTTTCAGTTTTCCCATCTATTTCCCATGAAGTGATGGGACCATATGCCATGATCTTAGTTTTCTGAACGTTGAGCTTTAAGCCAACTTTTTCACTCTCCTCTTTCACCTTCATCAAGAGGCTCTTTAGTTCTTCTTCACTCTCTGCCATAAGGGTGGTGTCATCTGCATATCTGAGGTTATTGATATTTCTCCCGGCAATCTTGATTCCAGCTTGTGTTTCTTCCAGCCCAGCGTTTCTCATGATGTACTCTGCATATAAGTTAAATAAGCAGGGTGACAATATACAGCCTTGACGTACTCCTTTTCCTATTTGGAACCAGTCTGTTGTTCCATGTCCAGTTCTAACTGTTGCTTCCTGACCTGCATACATGTTTCTCAAGAGACAGGTCAGATGGTCTGGTATTCCCGTCTCTTTCAGAATTTTCCACAGTTTATTGTGATCTACACAGTCAAAGGCTTTGGCATAGTCAATAAAGCAGAAATAGATGTTTTTCTGGAACTCTCTTGCTTTTTCGATGATCCAGCGGATATTGGCAATTTGATCTCTGGTTCCTCGGCCTTTTCTAAAACCAGCTTGAACATCTGGAAGTTCACGGTTCACGTATTGCCGAAGCCCGGCTTGGAGAATTTTGAGCATTACTTTACTAGCATGTGAGATGAGTGCAATTGTGCAGTAGTTTGAGCATTCTTTGGCATTGGCTTTCTTTGGGATTGGAACGAAGACTGACCTCTTCCAGTCCTGTGGCCACTGCTGAGTTTTGCAAATTTGCTGGCATATCGAGTGCAGCACTTTCACAGCATCACCTTTGAGGATTTGAAATAGCTCAACTGGAATTCCATCACCTCCACTAGCTTTGTTCATAGTGATGCTTTCTAAGGCCCACTTGACTTCACATTCCAGGATGTCTGGCTCTAGGTGAGTGATCACACCATCGTGATTATCTGGGTCGTGAAGATCTTTTTTGTACAGTTCTGTGTATTCTTGCCACCTCTTCTTAATATCTTCTGCTTCTTTTAGGTCCATACCATTTCTGTTCTTTATCGAGCCCATCTTTGCATGAAATGTTCCTTTGATATCTCTGATTTTCTTGAAGAGATCTCTAGTCTTTCCCAATCTGTTGTTTTCCTCTATTTCTTTGCACTGATCTCTGAGGAAGGCTTTCTTATCTCTCCTTGCTATTCTTTGGAACTCTGCATTCAGATGGGAATATCTTTCCTTTTCTCCTTTGCTTTTCGCATCTCTTGTCTTCCAAGCTATCTGTAAGGCCTCCTCAGACAGCCATTTTGCTTTTTTGCATTTCTTTTCCATGGGGATTTTCTTGATCCCTGTCTCCTGTACAATGTCACGAACCTCTGTCCATAGTTCATCAGGCACTCTGTCTATCAGGTCTAGAACCTTAAATCTATTTGTCACTTTCACGGTATACTCATAAGGGATTTGATCTAGGTCATACCTGAATGGTCTAGTGGTTTTCCCTACTTTCTTCAATTTAAGTCTGAATTTGGCAATAAGCAGTTCATGATTCGAGCCACAGTCTGCTCCCGGTCTTGTTTTTGCTGACTGTATAGATACTACTGTTAAAAAAGCACAGCCTGAATCTAAAGATGAGGAAACACTAGGGAAACCCAAATTGAAGGGTATTCTACAAAAAGTTGAATAGTACTCTTCACAAATGTCAAGGCCATGACAAAAATAGAAATACTGTAGAACTCTTTCAGATTTAAAAAGACTACAGAGACATGACAACTAAACCCAGTGTGTGATTCAAAATTGGATTCTGGGCCAAAAAAAACACATTATTTGGCTCTGATGATATGAGGAGGACAACTGGTGAAATTGTAAGATTTGGAGGGCAGACAATAATACTGTAGTAATGTTAACTTTCTAATTGTGACCATTATTGTATGGTTATATAGGAGAATGCCCTTGCACACTGTTATGTAGAAGAATGCCCTTGCATTTAGCAAATAAACACTAAAGTATGTAGGTCAAAAAACTAAGATCATGACATCTGGTCCCATCACTTCATGGCAAATAGATGGGGCAACAATGGAAACAGTGACAGACTTTATTTTGGGGGGCTCCAAAATCACTGCAGATGGTGTCTGCAGCCATGAAATTAAAAGACACTTACTCCTTGGAAGCAAAGTTATGACCAACCTAGATAGCATATTAAAAAGCAGAGACATTACTTTGCCAACAAAGGTCTGTTTTGTCAAAGCTATGGTTTTTCCAGTAGTCATGTATGGATGTGGGAATTGGACTATAAAGAAATCTGAGCGCTGAAGAATTGATGGTTTTGAACTGTGGTGTTGGAGAAGACTCTTGAGAGTCCCTTGGACTGCAAGGAGATCCAAACAGTCCATCCTGGAGGAAATCAGTCCTGAATGTTCATTGGAAGGACTGATATTGAATTAGTACAATTTACCTCAGCGATTCCCTCAGTGAGTAGCAAGGTACAGAATAGAACACAATTGTGGCCGCACCAAAAGTTAACTCCCTCCAAATCTGCGGGTGACTGTGAGATCTTCCAATCTGAGACTGTCTCCAGGTCTGAGGTAGACAGCTGAGGTGGATGCAAACTTTCTTTTCTAATTTCTTTCTGACATGTGGAGTTGTTCTATTTCTAGGCATGAATCCAGACCATTTCCTTCTGAAAGCCATCCATGTATCATGAAGATGGATACCCTTAACTGCCAATGCTACTGAGTATTTGTGTATTGCCCTGTATTTTCATAAGTATTCTTATGATAGTATGTGTATGACTTTATCAATGGGAGATGAGGAAAGAGCACAACTGCACACTCTGCTTTCTATGTGTGAATTAAGTAACAGATTTATGGGTGTCTAATTACCACAAGCTTTGAAAGAAGTGATGTGATAGGCTGCTGATCACAACATGTATCTATTATTTACACAGTGATTTGTGGACTGAAGAGCTAGCAGCAAGTCTGTACTTTATGCAATTGTTGTTGTTGTGTTGTTTAGTCACTAAGTCATGTCTGACTGTTTTGTGGCCCCATGCACCATAGCCTGCTAGGCCCCTCTGTCCATGGGATTCCCCAGGCAAGAATACTGGAGTGGGTTATTTCCTTCACCAGGGGATCTTCCCGATCCAGGGTTTGAACCTTCATCTCCTGCATTGGCGGTGGATTCTTTACTCCTGAGCCACGCTATGCAATTACTAACAACTAATTTATCTTGAGAACTGAAATTTGAACCATGTCATTGTTTTGCATTTCATAATCATGCCTATACTGTCACTTCAGCCTCTTTTTTGTGTTCCTTGAACACCCAAGAAAAAGTGTTACTGGGTGAATCAGTGTTACTGAATCTGTATTACTGGAAACCTGGAGAACCCAGGCAGGGAATAAAAACCAAACCATTCAGATGAGCACTTGTACTTGACTAATCCATGATTCTTTGTTTTTGGAAGCATAGCCATGAAGTTTTAAACCAAGAAATGACACCAGTGAACCAGAAAAAGGCCATGAACAAAGGCTCAAGTAATCTACCAACAGTAAATTAGGATTAGTACATCATTTTTCTGTGTACCTATGAAAACCTATCCTACTAGCCAATCCTAAAGGAATTCAACCCTGAATATTTATTGGAAGGACTGATGCTAAAGCTGAAGCTCCACTACTTTGGCCACCTGATGTGAAGAGCCAACTCATTGGAGAAGACCCTGATGCGTGAAAAGATTGAGAAGAGAAGAGAAGAGGGCAACAGAGGATGAGATGATTAGACAGCATCACTGACTGAATGGACATAAGTCTGAGCAAACCCTGGGAGACAACCAAGGACAGGAAAGCCTGGCATACTGCAGTTCATGAGGTCACAAAGAGTCAGACATGATTTAGCAACTGAACAACAATGAAAACCTACTTATATTTTTGGTAACTATTAAGAAAAAGAGATGAAATTTTAAAGTAAGAAAGTAGGCATTCATATTTCTGTAATAATTTGAATATTTCCACATAAAGTAGGGTTTCTCTTTATATAAAATATTTAGGAATATTTCTTCTAAGTTCAGTTTTACATAGTTTTCATGTTCATAGCTAAGGTTCAACTGATTGTAGCTTTCACAGAATCCCTTCAGTCAACAGAACACAAGCATCAAGTAATCACAGGAAAATCATTCCTGTTAATTTATAAATGCTGATAAAAACAGGTGACAGACAAGTGGTAATGACTGCATGCATATATGCATTGTGTATTTTATTTAATATTTAATTTTAAGAACTAATTTAAAAGCTTTTACCAGCAATTGTTAAATATTTGTTACCTATCTTGATCATAATACAGTGTATAATTGTATTTATTACCAACCCATAGCTTAATTAACCCCATGGATTAACATTTCTTATCTTCTCAAGAGCAACAGAATAACCTCGTGGGATTATTCATTGCATCTCAAGTGACCTACATTAACAAGGTGTCTATATTATTTCATTATTAAATGTGCAATTTCATATTTTAGTACAGGTAAAGGTTGTGGTTTAGGGCCTCACAAACTCATTTCACATCCCTGGGGCTAGGATCACCAACATTTCTCTGCTTCCTCCAAAGCAGAACAAGATAAAGCCAGGTTCTTTCTTACTATATCCCAGTGATTATGAAAACTCTTTGATGTGACCAATTCCATTATGCATCAAAGAGAAGTAAAGCTATCCAGTAACATTTCTGTCGAAATACACCAGTCTATGTGTTTCATAATTATTGAAAAGATCAATCAAGAAAACATCATTTGTTAAAAGATATCACCAAGTCCTTGTAAACGTGTAATGACATTTCTTGGCCAGTTCCTTCATTTTGGCTTTATTATAATGTTAGTTATAAAAGCAGTGGACCTGAAGATAAGAAATCCAGGATGTACTGTAGACCAAAACCTGTCCCTAATTAACTAAACAACCTTAACAAATGTTTCAGCTTCTATGAGCCTTAGCTTTTTCACTGTAAAATAGGATAGCACTTCTCCATCTGCCTCAGAGCTTTCTCATGAGAAGCAAATAGATGTCCATAAGATAAGAATAGTGGGACTCTATACTAATGTGACTGCAAAATAAGCCAACCTTACTATGTGAACCAATATGCAAAATTAATAAAAATATAGTCCTTGTTCTGAGTACTCATAATTAGAAAATTTTGAAATTGTTGATGTGTTCATTAATTAATCTTTGCACAAAATGATCAGCTTCCAGAAAAATAATACATTTCCCGATCTTTGAAAATGGTTTGCTTCATCTGAGACATGAGGCTGAGTCTGAATTCCAAAGAAAACATGGCATAAGCATTAACATGAAAAAAAAATGTTTAATCCCACACAAAAGGCACATTCTATGGCTAATATAACCAGCTTCCCAGGTCTGTTACCACTAGAAGCTGACTCTTCCAATGATTCAGAAGGTGTAGGGTGGTCATGAAGCCAAATTTCAACTGTCTTGCCCACTCAACGTTGGCTATTTTACTTGTTTCCCATTTGTGTGTTTCTCCCTTGTGGAAACCTTCTCCTACTACAAAGGTATCTCGGTGGTTGTACAATACACATCACAGGTGTTCAGGCAAACAGGAGAAAGCTGGATTTCATTTTCATATCTGAAAAAGATCCAGACAAGTTTCATGGATCATTCTTTTAAGAGTAGTTAAATACTGCCAACTGTTAGAGCCCTGGTGAAGATGAGAGAGTCTAATTATCCACTTCTACACATTTTCTGTGGGTGCAGCCCACGGTCAACTGGCAGAATGAGAAAATTTACTTGTTTGTCCAAAAGCCTAAGTTCATAACTCCTCGTTCCTGGTTGAACATTTATCATCATTTACTAAGCAGCATCTGTATGCCCTTCCTATACAGCAGAAGAGGGTAGAAAAGGGAATCACTGTAGGAACAGGGAGGAACTGATTTCCACACTACGGAACCAACACCTCTTCTCATCTGCCTTCCCCATATGCTGGGACAGCAGCCTGTGACTAATCTTGGCCTAGTCAATCAAAAAATAGAGATGTCCACCTCTGGAACTCTGGATGATCCCAGGGGAGTGATGCAAAGGTGCAGGGCAATTTGGGAAATTATGTACAAAGGAAGGAGGAATATTGATAATCCAGAGACAAAGAACAAAAATGTCCAGGACCAGTGATGCCAGTAGTGGAGGTCAAAGGAGACTGTTTCCAAGGTTGTTCCCAGTGCCAGTTCTCCAGAGTTCCCATCCATCCTCTGAGCTTGATTCTCTAGCCTTTCAATGAACGTGCATCCAATATTCATGATAACCCAAATATGTGCCAGACTCTTCATAAGAGAATTAGGTGGAAGTGTGCAAGGAGACACTGTAGATGTAAACATATATGACACATATTTTGCCTTGGAGAAGCACACTGTAGTGAGGCTGGTGGTGAACTTAAATTCAATTCTGATCCCACTTCCTCCTAGACCCCTATCTTTTCTCCTTCCCCCCAGCTCCCAGGTTCTACGATCAGTAGCCTTCTCTTGAAATAGTTTGCTTTCTAATCTGTTTTATAGGTATTTCTTGTGTACCCTCTAAGATTGTGAGCATCCTGGGCATATAACCCTCATATGTTTTATTTTTAAATCATCAGAGTATTCAGCCCAGTGTCTAGAATGTGGGAGGTTCTTCTCACAGAAACACGTACTGACAATTGTCCCCAAATATCCCTTGCATCGTAATAATGGAGCTTGGCTGTACTTGCCTCTTAGAGAGAATGTCAGATTCCAAACAATTATGTGAGCACCATAAATGTCTTTGTGTTAGGTTCTCGCTTTGGCACAGCTGATGAAGAGCCTCCATAATCTGATGATCCTTCACCTCATAAACACGTCATCCTGGCACCTACTGAGGGCAAGCTCTGAGCTAGGAAATGGAGACACAAAGATACATCATCTTCCTTTCACTCAGGGAGTTCACAATTACGTGGAAATAAAGACATTAAAAATATTCCCTGTTCCCAATCTGAGAGACAGGATTGTAATGGGGTTTATTCCAATTGTCAATACAGAGACAGAAGGGGATAGCTGAAGGTGGGAAAGAGAAGTCATAAGTACTGAGAAGACAGGAAGAAACGGAAAGCTTCTGAAAAGGACCTGAGCAGTTGCTGTGATTGAATGAAAGTCAGGTATCAAATTGGCGGTAAAAGGAATTCTCAGGATCAAGCAAAGACAAAAAGCCTGGGACAAATTCCTGATTAGAGCCGGAAGGATTGGCTAAGACTAGGGCAAGCACATAAGGATGGATACGCAAATAACAGATTCCCTGGGCAGCATATTGGGCTTGTGCAGCAGGATGGATAGGTCGCTGGTGGGTCAAGGTCATGGTTTTCTGAGTTCATCACCTGAGGTTAAGTGTGGTAGCCAAAGCAAGCATGAGACACTCTAGAAGAACAGTGGAAGAAACTGAACTTCAAAAGTGAGATTTCAATTAAGAATTTAGCTGGTAGATAAAAGATCAACAGCCATTGGCAGAAGAAAAGTACGAATAAAGCAGCTAGAATAAAGTACGAATAAAGAAGCTAGACGGAGTATTATTTGTCATGGGCAGGGGGAGACATGACCTGTGGCTGAAGTACAGGGGCAAAAATTTCTCAGGGAGGTTTCAGAAGTAATTCAGGGTTAGACTGGGAGGGGCCTTTGAAAACATGCTAAAAATGTTGAACTTCATCCTGGAATCAACAGAAAGTTCACATAGGAGTTGTTGTGTTGCAGATTGGGTTCCATGGGAAGCTGGTTCAGAGCACAGATTTGCATGCAGGGAGATTAGTGGACAATGTCAGAAGCTTAGCACCTATGGGGCAGTGAAGGAAGTCACGCGGGGCAGAGGGAGAAGCTGGACTGAGATGCTAAAACAACAGAGGCCTCAGCTGACCCCCAGATGCTACTACGAACAAGTGACAAGTCAGTTACTGCTGGAAGGCCCAAAGTTGGCGCTCATCGATGCTCTATTCATCGCTACAAACTAAACAACGCAGCACACCAGGGTGAGCTCGCTCCATGTGCCAGGGCCTCTGCTAAGACATGTTTCATACTGTACATTTTTCAATCCTCGCCAAACCTTATATACCATTTTCATTCAACATATCAGACTATTAAGGACCTGAGAAGTAGAATCAGGTAAAATCAATGAGCAAAAAGTATTCTTGCTGTAACCACATAACAAAAGAATAAAAAAAGATAACTCAACATAAATATTTCTTTGGCGTAATTTTTTTAAGAATTATTTGGAATCTTGGGTAGAAGAAAAAGGTTGGGAAATCATGTCTTTTCCTTGTCAGTTTTTTGTTTTGTTTTGTCTTAACTGTTTGTGAGAGTGAGACGAGGAAAACAAACAAAATTCTTATGCAGATAAACTGTTGCAACTGTCCATCAGGTTTTTGTGAAATAAAACAAAAGAAAAAAAAAAGATGAAGAATTTAAAAAGGAAGTAAACCAGTGTTTCAGAACAGTTATAGGTTAGGAGAATAGACTCATAGTCTAGGAGAGAAAATAAATAGATGCATGAAATTGCTGCACTTCATTTTACTAGGGCTTCCCAGGTGGCACTAGTGGTAGGGAACACGCCTGCCAATGCAGGAGACATAACAGACAAGGGTTCAATCTCTGGGTGGGGAAGATCCCCTCTTGGAGGGCATAGCAATCCACTCCAGTATCCTCGCCTGGAGAATCCCATGGTCAGAGGAGCCTGGCGGGTCCATGGGGTCTCAAAGAGTCGGACACAACTGAAGCAACTGGGCACGCACACACACATTTTACTTAGATTCTGTCCCTACAAATATATGTGCATATGGTGACCTACATTGGATTTTTCCACAGAAGGCAACGATTCTAACAATGACTAACGTTTGTTGCTTTTGAACTGTGGTGTTGGAGAAGACTCTTGAGAGTCCCTTGGACAGCAAGGAGATCCAACCAGTCCATCCTAAAGGAAATCAGTCCTGAATATTCATTGGAAGGACTGATGTTGAAGCTGAAACTCCAATACTTTGGCCACCTGAAACTTCAATACAATGGCTACCCGACTCATTGGAAAAGACCCTGATGCTTGGAAGGATTGAAGGGAGGAGGAGAAGGGGACGACAGAGTATGAGATGGCTGGATGGCATCACCAACTCAATGGACATAAGTTTGAGTAAGCTCTGGGAGTTGGTGATGGACGGGAAGCCTGGCATGCTGCAGTCCATAGAGTGGCAAAGAGTCAGACAATACTGAATGACTGAACTGAACGTAGGTTGAGTACTTATTTTGTGCAGAGATCTTTACATTCATTTTCTCATTTAATCCTGCTAAAAGATAAACAGAGTCACATTAAAATTGTTTTAAGAATGTAATCTATCAACTTGGGCAGCGCTAAACTGAAAGTGGTTAGGAGCACTCCTCTGACAGAAGCCAAGAGGGGGAGACATACAGAGAAAATGCAAAAGCAGGAAGGGAAATTATCTGGATATGCCTAAAGCCTAGTTGGCCGTTTGGAATTTCTTGTCCTTAGAGTCTGGGCTTTGTAACTCTGAGGCATTCACAGTCTTAGATTTTGATCTGCTGAGGTACCGTGGCGTTAGAGCCACATCTACCTAATGGATTTCCTGTTTAACCAATTTAACTCTTCTCAGAGCAACCCTGAGGAGTATGTAACTATTTTTAAAGCTATTTTATCACCATTATATATATTTTATTTGACATTTGTACAGATGAGGAGACCAAGTCTAACTGAGTTTAGAAATCTGGTCCAGAGCAAGTAAGTGGCTGAAGTGATACCTTTCCATCTGGAGAGCCCACTAACTCAATAACTCTGTCAACATTCTTACAGAATTTATATTTACAAAGCACCTACCCAGCCCTTATATACAGAGTACATCATGAGAAACGCTGGGCTGGAGGAAGCACAAGCTGGAATTAAGATTGCTGGGAGAAATATCAATAACCTCAGATATGCTGATGACACCACCCTTATGGCAGAAAGTGAAGAAGAACTAAAGAGCTTCTTGATGAAAGTGAAAGAGGAGAGTCAAAAAGTTGGCTTAAAACTCAACATTCAGAAAACGAAGATCATGGCATCTTGTCCCATCGCTTCATGGCAAATAGATGGGGAAACAATAGAAACAGTGACAGACTATTTTTTTGGGCTCCAAAATCACTGCAGATGGTGACTGCAGCCATGAAATTAAAAGACTCTTGCTCCTTGGAAGGAAAATTATGACCAACATAGACAGCATATTAAAAAGCAGAGACATTACTTTGCCAACAAAGGTCTGTCTAGTCAAAGCTATGGTTTTTCCCGTAGTCATGTGTGGATATGAGAGTTGGACTATAAAGAAACCTGAGCATCGAAGAATTGATGCTTTTGAACTATGGTGTTGGAGAAGACTCTGTCCCTTGGACAACAAGGAGATCCAACCAGTCCATCCTAAAAGAAATCAGTCCTGAGTATTCACTGGAATGACTGATACTGAAGCTGAAACTCCAATACTTTGGCCACCTGATGCGAAAAACTGACTCACTGGAAAAGACCTTGATGCTGGGGAAGATTGAGGGCAGGAGGAGAAGAGGACGACAGAGGATGAGTTGGTTGGATGGCATCACCGACTCAATGGACATGAGTTTGAGTAAACTCCAGGAGTTGGTGATGGATAGGGAGGCCTGGCATGCTGCAGTCCATGGGGTTGCAAAGAGTCGGACACAACTGAGCAACTAAACTGAACTGAACTACCCAGCCCTCAACTCAAGTGCCTGTCATAACTGTGTGTGCAGGCATGTCAGTAAACACTTTGCAAATGAAGCCCAGAGAACTTGAACAACTTGTCCTCATCACACAGCAGGTAAGTGGGAAAACCCAGGCTTGAACTCCTGATAACAAACACTAGGCTTTTGCTACATGAAGCACACTGATGTTATATTTAAGAAAAAAAAAAAATACAAGTTTGTCAGTTGGATGCTTTAAAGATACAAATATCAAACATGACTGACTGTGGGCATAGACAGATGATCATAAAAATGCTTGGCTGAAAGAATCATTTCTATGAGACATCAATAATATAGACCCAAGAGCTTGGGAAAAAGTTCCTGGCTGACGGAAGAGTAGATCAGTACCAAGTCTTTGGAATGCTATTCACCAATATATACAGAGAGTTTTAGGTGTACAGACTCTTTGGCCCAGTAATTTTATTTCTACTTTACAATAGCATCTGGCTAGCAGCCCTGGTGGGAGCTTTTGCCATTAAAATGTACATGAAGTCAGAGGAAAATCTCCATCAACACTGAAAATTAAGCCTGACAGAAACAACCAGAAAAACTTGGAAATCCCACTCTGTAGCATGGGCATTGCTTTTTAAGGTAACCAAAAATACTGTACCTATTGTACCTATTTAAGGACTAAAATTCTAAGTACTCACAAGTCAGGACATGCAAGAGGGTGGCATGGTGCACCTGGGAGGTGAAGCACCCACCTGAAGACAGTGGGACCTGTAGGCAGGAGGAAGAGTCAGAGAGTAATGCATGCTGGACTCTAGAATGTCATCATGGCTTCCATCAGTTCTAAGTGTCAAAGGGCCAAGTGGTAAGAGAGGAGAACACTCTCCCCTAACCTGACAGAGCTTCTCTTGTTGAAAGTCAAATCTGTGTGGAGCTTTCATTATGAGGAGAATTTCAAGGGAAAACTGCTGCAAAACTCTACAGAACAACCAGAAAAAGAATATTAACCGTGTAATTCAGAGAATGAGTTACTTCCTTAAAAAGATTTATGACAGGAACCAGAAGAAAATTTTAGAAAGCTATTTGGTATCTTCCGTAGCATAAAGAAAATAGACGTGGTAGTTTTGAAAGGAGGTAAGAGTTGGGTGTGGAGGGTAAAGGAGGGAGACGCCATGAAGAGAGAATAGGATGAAGTAAAATGAGAAAAGAGTAAAATGAAAGAAGAGGATAACAAAAGATAATAGTGCCATGGCAACAGTGTACTGAGAAGGCAAAAACTGAGAGACTAAGAATTTTACACCAAGTCAAAATGTCATTCATATATGAATGCAAGAGACAGATATTCTCAGATTTGTAAGTTCTCAGAAAATATATATTTAAAAAATATTTTTGGAGATATACACCAGTCTACAGAAAGATAAAAACCCAAGAATGAAGAAGTCAAGGTATAAAAGGTTCAGTGCTAACTACTGAAATGTAGTAAACATAGAGCTCAGTTAAAAGGTTGTAAATATGATGATAAAACAAAACAATTATTTTTTTAAGTATTAAAATTAACAAATATGAGGCAAAGCTATTGATTCTATGATTATGTTAATTCAGTTCAGTTCAGTTCAGTCGCTCAGTTGTGTCCAATTATGTCCATGTATTAAGAGGAACGGAGATTAGGGATTAAGTAAAGAGTGTTAAATTCTCAGTGTAAAATGTTTCATTCCCCAGCTGCCTCAGGTCAAGAGTCAAGAAAGTTCAACAGCTCTCAGGCTGTCATTTTACAGAAGACGATACCAGGGTCTCAAAAGGGGAAGGGCATAGCTCATTGTCATAAACCTACTTCAGGTATTGGGAAGATACAGTTCCTTAATTCTCCACCTTCAGGTTAATGCTGCATTCAATTTAGTTCCAGGATTTTTGGAGAAAAGAATAAGAGACTTGCTTTTATTATCTCTATGAAATCAGTGAAGACGACTTAATAGAATGAAAAATTCTGACGTCAGTGTTAACAAATGTAGCAAGAAGTGTTCGTAGTTTATTTTAACTTAGAAACAAACCAATTGAAACCAAGGCTTCAAATATAATCTCTTTTCTTTTTTTCTCCCTCTTTCGTCCCCCACCCCCAACTCCTCATACAACAGAAAAATGCTTTCATTTTTCTCACAAGATACTTCCTAATTTAGGAAATGCAGGAAACATTACCTATGACTTAGAATGTATTAGCATATGATCATTTCCTTATAAAAAATACATGCTCATTTGCTGAAACAGATTCCATCTATAATTGTGACTTGCATTACTCTGATTGTCAGGATTAACAAAGACACTTTCATTATCAAATAAGAATGTGCAAATCAGCCTTATTTAGGGACTTATCGAATACAAGAGTACTTCAAAATAGTTCATGTCACTAAGTTTCTCATTTTCTCTCGTCCTTCACTGGCTCTCCATTTTTAACCTCATGGGGACTTTAAAAGACATCAAATACTGCAGTATGTTTCTAATTTATTTACACTTAAATCATCAAAATGCTCTTTTGTAAGAGTATTTGATGTCCAAGTATGCTTATGGGGCCTTATTCATTAGCCATGTCCCTGCTTTGGAAAAAAACAGGAAGTCACAATTTGCCGCAATTAAAAAGACTGAGCCGGAAAACAAGGTTTGAATTCAGTTCCACATTAGTCACAGCACACTCTTGCCTCTCTCCAAGTTGCCTTCTTGTTTTTCAAAAACGATTTAGAATATAGCAGGTTCCTTTAAATTTAAACTTCACCGATGGATGTTCATAATAACTGCACTTGGATTGTAGTTTATCATTCCAGTGTGTGTGTGTGTGTGTGTGTGTGTGTGTGTGTGTGTGTGTGTGTGTGTGTGTGTGCACGTGCGCGTGCATTGGGAGAGGTGGTGGGGATTATGATCCCTTAAAAAAGAAGCGTAAATAGGAGAGATAATGAGTCCTAACTTCTCAAGTGAGATATGCTGATTTTCTGTGAGCTGAATCAAAGGGATTCACTGCTGAAATAAAATTCTAGCCAAAAACTATATACTCAAGACAAAAATATAGTAGAGAGAAGTTTCACAATTTTCTGCTCTTTTTCTGCCATGAATGTAAATTAGATCTTTGGCCTATTATTGATTTTTGGTAATAAGCTAAGATAATATTAATAGCAGCTGAGGAGAAAATGATGTCTTCTCTCAGTGTATACACAATGTCAGTCTGTCATAACGTTTTGCTTCAGATACCATAACCTCCAGGTGTTCTGCTTCCTGAGCGAGTCTGAGATTTCCCAAGTTGCCTGTCAGGATCCAATCAGGAGCCAGAAACCACACCAGTTATTTGAGCAGAGATAATTCAACAGAAAGGATTGCTAAATAGGCGTAAAGTGGTTAACTAGGTAACAGAACAACTAGGAAGAGGACTCAAAGGCATCAGTTCAGTTCAGTTCAGTCATTCTTTCGTGTCTGACTCTTTGCGACCCCATGGACTGCAGCACGCCATGTAACAATTTCAAGAAGCAGCTTTCACTCCTCAGGCTCAGGGAACAATGGAAGAGTCTGGAAATACTGAAATGCAGAAGCCCATGGAAACCACACTCAGATTCCTAATGTGGGGGGCAGCTATGGCAGAAAAGAGATTTGCAGGCTCCCTGTCCTGGCTCCACAACGTAGGGTATAGAAGGGGTGACTTTGGAGATGAGAGACAATATTTAAAAATCAGTCCTCTGAGATATAAAGTAATTTAGGAAGGCGCTTGAGCATCCTGTGAGTTATTATTCCCATTTTACTCATAGAAAAGCAGACTGGAAAAGTGAGTGCTGCAGTCAAATAGCCAGTAATAACAATAGCAGTATTTACCAAATGCTATGTGCCACATACATTTCTAAGTGACTTACAAATGTTAATCCTTCACAATAAACTTTGCGTCTTTCTGTGAGGTAGGTACTACAATTAGCACACTTCTCCTTGTGAGGAAACGGAAGTGCAGAATGGTTAAGGAACTTGGCCAAGGTTGCTTAGCAAACAGATGAATGAGATGCAAAGACCAAGTGGTCTGACTCTGAACCTACCACCTTAACCATGACCTAATGCCACCACTCCTGCATCTGTCTCCATGTATCATGCCGCCTCACTGAAATAATAATAGCTACTTATAGCTAACTAGCTATGGCAAGGCTCTGTTCTAAGAGCATGCATATATTTTCTAACAAAATTCTCACAGCAACTGTTTGAAGTAAGTACTATTATTTTCTTTGTTTTACAAATGAAGTACAGAGAAGATATTTTATAGCTCTAAGTCTCAGGCCTAGTAAGAGGCTGTGCTGATTGAATCCAGAGTGTTTGGCAAGAGAGCTCATGCTTTCAACCACGATACTAGAATGCATGATAAGTTAAGCCTCAGTGTGCAGAATTTATGGCATCTTTCCTTGAAAATCCTTTGGCTAGTTACAGTAAATGGGCCATTTACTCCCATCTTTTTTAGGCAATCAAACTCCCATCTTTCTAGACATATTCCATAATGTAGACTTTTACCAATCAAGACTGATCTTCCTTTCAGATTCTTGATGAGAATTAAAGCAGCTTTGCTTTATGTCATGGTCCATGAAAACAGAGTTTCACTGAAGGGTATGCATTTAAGAAAACTGAAAAGGTCTGAGTCAGTGTTTCTTTATGTGTATATATGGACACATATTATGTGTGCACAGATAGTTAATAATCCATTTGCTTGACAAAATATGTGATTTTTACATATTTCTGATATGATTATTTTTTATTTCCTTGAGCCATATTACTATTTATGTTATAATGAAAAATTGGCCTGTGACAATCTCCAGAAGGAAAATTTTGTGACATGATTTCCTTTTCCAAAAGAATTGATTTTTTATTGTTTTGTAAGAAGAGCATATTTCTCTAAATCCTTCTAAATATTATTTATTTGCCAAACCTTTACTTATCCAGAGCATTTCAGAAACCCATCCAATGTCTAAAGTGAGGATACACTTACTTAATCACACAAATTAAATAACTGTTTTTTGTCCTGATTTTTTTAATTAATTTATTTCTTATTGGAGGATAATTGCTTTTGGAATTTTGCTGTTTTCTATCAAACCTCAACGTGAATCAGCCATAGGTATACATATGTCCCCTCCCTTTTGAAACTCCCTCCAATAGCTGTTTTAAATGAAGGCAAAGCAAAACATCCTTTAAAACTAAAATGCAATAGGCACAAAATAAAAACTTTATTTAAATTAACAGCAATAATAAAAAACAAAAAGATGCAGAAAAGAATATAACATTGCTAAACACTGACAACAAGAACATGGCAAATCACCAGCTCTTTATATATATGGTATTCGTTATAGTGGAAGTGCTCTTTGCAGAAAAGTGAGAAAATCCACTATAGTACAAAGAACACAAAAAAAAAAAAAAAAAGGGAGGAGGAGAAAGAGAGGAAGAGAAAGAGGAAGGAGAAGGAGGAGGAGAAGAGGAAGAAAACTGTACATGGTCCAGAAGAAAAACACTGTAGAAAAATGTAAGTACGCTTCTAATCTTGTCTGTGCACATACATACATGCACATAAATAAATGCATAGTTTCTTTTTTCAAAATTTAGCTCACACTGAACATACTCTTTTGCAACCTGCCAGAACTTTTTAAGCTCTGAAATTCATAACTCAAGCCCTTGAGGCAAACTCTGGAAGAAAGAGAGGAATAGGCTTGAATAGCAATCTTACAAGAAAAAGAAAGGGAAGGAAAAGTAGAAGGCAAATGAGATCAAAGGAGACAGAGGATATGGAGCTAAAAGGATATCACAAAGGAAGCAAAAGATAAAGACGGACTTTTTCAATTTAAACTTCATTTTCTAATTTTCTTAATTGCATCAACATTGCACTATTGTGTGTTTTTTGGAAATTCTACTCCTCTCCCCACCCCCACCCTGTGGCTGGGGTAGTTCACAGCACAGGGTAGGGATGCCAACCGCTGGAGCCAAATTCAATTCCAAATCCAAACATAAGCAATGTTTGCAAATCGAGACTCCTTTGAGGTTCACCCAACTCCAATTTTACCAATTCCCTTCAGGGAAACATTTCCCTTTGAAGCTTCTGTGTATCCAAGTGCATTCTGGGATACAGGTTTGAGTTTCCAGTGCGGGGCAGTTTACGTATAGAATGAATATGTTCCGCACCTAGCCCTCTCATTACTTTATGTGAGCACAATCTGTGACAATGCATACAGAAAAGTCAGTACTTGAAGGCATGGCTGGAAACCATTTTTGGTCATGTGAATCTAAATTAAAATTCAAAAGGCAAATTGAGAATATTGAATTAGCCCAGATGTTGTAAAGTTAATATGCATTTTGATTTCTCCAGAAACACTCTTTAGCTTTAAAAAAAAAAAAAAAGGGGACAGGGGAGAACTTGAAATGAATCTGATATTAAAATGGTAGTTTCGAAACTGTTCATTGTGTCAGGTATTGTCTCCTAGATAAATGCTACAGGTCACAACTTGAAATGCTTACAGAAACAAAAAAAAAATTTTCCCCCTAAAGAGAAGAGCCTGCTAAGTATGTGGGTTGGAGTATGTTTCTAATCGACTTGGCAAGTGGGGAGAGTAGTTGATCAAGTTTAACGGAATCTACCTGCCCTGAAAGGTCTAAAAGCACAGCTGGAGAAATAAATAAGCTTGAGCTTAAAGTAAACCAGGAACTGGGGAACGGCTGAGAATTGTGCCTGTGCTGAGAATTACATCCTCACAAAGCCCACATGTGGAGTGGAGGTGGGTGGGCAGTGGCATTCACCAATGTTTATATTATCATTTTGTGGGTGAACAGAATCTAAGAAGTCTTTAAACTCAGCTAGGAACCTGAGCCCCCAGTTTTCCTAGCCTTCTGAGAGGCATCCCCCCTCTCCCTTTATACCAGATCAATATGGCTTGTGACCAAAATAAGACAAAGTGTTAACATTTTCAATCAGGGTCACAGCTGACTCCATTCTTAATCCCTCCTACTGTGCATACCTGTTGCCATGTCTCATCTCAGATTAAACTTCTAGGAAGCTAGGAGTTTGTCTCCTTGTTTAACTGTTAGCCACTACTCCCCAGGGCCTTATCATGATGTCACACACCCAATATGTACTCGGAAAATATTTGAGAAGAATGGCCTCCATTATCATCTCCTTAAATTACTGAGAACAGATTTGGGAGTGGGCCTGCAGAATTATGTCTCCTGAAACTCTGAGAGTCTTTATGCTGTACTCAATTATTTTGCATTATTCTATGCAGCTTCATTTGGCTGATTGATCAGAAATAAATGCTATCTGATTGACCTACTATTAATTTGAATTTGAATTTTTCCAAAACACATTAATACTTAGAAAATAAATTATTTTTTTCTATTCTTTACGTTAATCTGCTTTCCTCCCTTTCTAGACTGTTAATTTGGAATCTCCATCCTAACAAAAATCCCCTCATTTGTTTTTAAATTATTGTTCTTTCTGGACTTTCCCAAAGAAATATGCTTTTGATACAGCATGTATTTATAAAACAATTGTGTGTACACAGCATTGTATAAACAAATGTATTGACCAAACTGAAGTGTACTTTTATGATTAGAAAAATCCTCACCCTCTTAAAAAACTATACTAAGCTTGTTTTATTCACCAAGATGTGAAAGGTGAGGTGTGGCCCCTTTACCATGTACACCATGCTACCATGATCAAGTGGGATTTATCCAGGATATGCAAGGCTGGCTCAATATTTCAAAATCAAGTAACGTAATCTTACTGCACAGACTAAAAAAGAAAAGTCACATGATCATATCAATATATGTAGACAGAGGATCTGACAAAATCTAACACTCATTCATGATTTAAAAAAAAAAAAACTCAGCAAAACTAGTAATATAAGGAAACTTCCTCAACTTGATAAGAATACCAACAAAACCTACAGCTAAGATCACACTTAAATGGTGACTATAAAGTCATGAAATTAGAAATCAATCACAGAAAGAGAAATGAGAAAACGATTATATGGAGACTAAACAACATGCTACTAAAAAAAAAAAAAAAAAATCAATGGGTCAATGATGAAATCAAAGAGGAAACTTTAAAATATCTTGACAAACAACAATGAAAACACAACTATACAAAATCTATGGGATGCAGCAAAAGCAGTTCTTAGAAATTCATAGTGATACAAGGCCTTCCTCAAAACACAAGAAAAATCACAAATAAACAAACTAACCTACAACCTGAAAGAATTAGAAAAAGAAGAACAAATTAAAGCTAGTCAGCAGAAGGAAGTAAAGCTTAGAGGTTAGAAAGGAAATAAATTAAAATAGAGATTTTAAAAAATAGAAAGAAAGCAATAAAACCAAGAGCTGGTGTAAATAACACTGACAAACCTTTGGCCAAGATTATGAAGAATAAAAGAAAGAGGACCCAAACAAAAATAACAAAAATAAGCAAAATAAAAAATTAAGGAAGAGAAATAACAACAAATACCACCAAAATACAAAACAATAACAATAATAGAATACTATGAACAGTTAGTTACATACCAACAAACTGGGCAACCTAGAAGAAATGGACAACTTTCTAGCCCACCGAAACTGAGTCAAGCAGAAACAGATCATTTGAACAGGCCCATCACTAGAAATGAAATAGAATCTATAATTAATAAAATAAAAAATAAAGCAACTCCCTGAAAACAAAAACTCCAGGACCAAATGGCTTCACTGGGGAATTCTACCAAACATAAAAACAAGAAATCATACCAAATCTTCTCAAACTCTTCCAGAAGACTGAACACACCTAAAGGCATTCTATGAAGCCACCACCACACTGATGCCAAAACCAAAGACACCACCAGAAAAGAAAATTTCTGGTCCATATCTTTTTTTTTCCCCACCCAGTGTGCTGGATCCTAGCTCCCTGACCAGTGATCAAATTTGCACCCCCTACATTAGACATGCAGAGTCTTGACCACCAGACTGCCACAGAAGATCCTACAGGCCAATATTTTTGATGAATATAGTTGCAAAAATTCTCAACAAAATATTAGTAAACCGAACCCAACAACACATTAAAAAAAAATCATACACAACAATCAAGTTGGATTCATCCCAGGGTCACAAAGATGGTTCAACAAATACTAATCAATCAATGTGATACACCACATCAACAAAAGAAAAGGTGAAAACCACATGATCATCTCAATAGATGTAGAAAAAGCATCTGATAAAATTCAACATCCATTCATGAAAAAAACTCTTACCAAAGTTAGTACAGAGGGAACATATCTCAATATAATGAAAGCTATTTATGATAAACCCACAGCCAACATAATACTCGATGGTGAAAAACTGAAAGACTTTCTACTAAAATCTGGAACAAACAAGAATGCCCATTTTCATCACTTCTATTCAACACAGTATTTGAAGTTCTAGCCACAGCAATAAAACAATAAAAAGAAATAAAAGGTCTCTAAATCGGAATAGAAGAGATGAAACGGTCATTATATGCAGATGACATGATACTATATATAGAAAACCCTAAAGACTACACACAAAACCTACTAGAACTGATAAACAAATTCAGCAAGTAGTAGGATACAAGATTGACATACAGAAATCTGTTGCATTTCTTTCCACTAACAATGAAATATCAGAAAGGGAAAGTAACAAAAAGTCCATTTAAAATCATATCCAAAAAAATAAAATACTTAAGAATAAATCTGACCAAGGAGGTGAAAGATTTATATGCTGAAAACTAGAAAACATTGATAAAAGCAACTGAAGATAATTCAGAGAAATGGAAAGATAGCCCACGCTCTTGGATTGGAAGAATTAACATTGTTAAAATGGCCATACTACTCAAAGCAACTTACACATGTAATGTGATCCCTATGAAATGACCCATGACATTTTTCTCAAAACTAGGATGAATAATCCTAAAGTTTATATGGAACCATAAAAGACTCAGAATTGCCATAACAATCCCAAAGAAAAAGATCAAAGCTGAAGGCATAAGCCTCCCAGATTTCAGACAATACTACAAAAACTACAGTATCAAAACAGCATGGTACTGGCAAAAAAGGAAAAAAAGAAGAGAGAAACCAGAAGTAAACCCATACACCTATGGTCAATTAATTTTTGACAAAGGAGGCAAGAATTACAATGGAGAAAAGATGGTCTCTTCTCAAAGTGATGGGAAAGCTGGACAGCCACATGTAAATCAATGAAGTTAGAACATAGCCTTACACCACACACAAAAATAAACTTAAAATGACTTAAAGGCTTAAATATAAGACATGACACCCTAAAACTTCTAGAAGAGAACACAAGTAAAGCATTCTCTGACATAAATCACAGCAACATTTTCTTACAACAGTACCCTAAAAGAAATAAAAGCAAAAATAAAAAATGAGACCTAAGCAAACACAGCAAAGGAAGCCATAAATAAAACAAAAAGACAACCTTTAGAATGGGAGAAAATATTTGTAGACTACATGACTGACAAGGGGCTAATTTCCAAAATATACAAACAGCTCATACAACTCAATAACAACAACAACCCAATCAAAAACTGGGCATAAGACCTAAATGGACATTTCTCCATAGAAGACATAATGATGACCAATAGGCACAGGAAAATATGCTCAGCATCACTATTACAGAAATGCAAACCAAAACTACATTGAGGTACCACCTCACGTCAGTCAGAATGGCCACTATTAAAGTGTTTACAAACGCTGGAAAGGGTGTGTAGTAAAGGGAACCCTCCTACGTTCTTCATAGGAATGTAAATTGGTGTAGCCACTACAGAAAACTTACGGAGGTTCCTCAAAAAACTAAACAGAGAGTTGCCATATGATCCAGCAATCCCCTCCTGGACATATATCCAGAGAAAATTCTAATTCAAAAAGATACATGTACCCCAATGTTCAGTTCAGTTCAATCTCTCAGTCATGTCTGACTCTTTGTCACCCCATGGACTGCAGCACACCAGGCTTCCTTGTCCATCACCAACTCCCAGAGCTTACTCAAACTCATGTCCATAGAGTCGGTGATGCCATCCAACCATCTCCTCCTATGTTGTCCCCTTCTCCTCCTGCCTTCAATCCTTCCCAGCATCAGGGTCTTTTCAAATGAGTCAGTTCTTTGCCAAAGTATTGGTGTTTCCACTTCAGCATCAGTCCTTCCAATGAACACCCAGGACTGATCTCCTCTAGGATGGACTGGTTGGATCTCCCTGCAGTCCAAGGGACTCTCAAGAGTCTTCTCCAACACCACAGTTCAAAAACATCAATTCTTCGGCACTCAGCTTTCTTAATAGTCTAACTCTCATATCCATACATGACTACTGGAAAAACTGTAGCTTTGACTAGATGCACCTTTGTTGGCAATGTTCAAAGCAGCACTATTTACAATAACCAAGACATAAAAGCAACCTAAATATTCATTGACAGATGAATGGGTAAAGAAGATGTGGTATATATACATAATGGAGTAATGGAGTACTACTTGGCCATAAAAAAGAATGATATAATGCCATTTGTAGCAACATGGATGGACCTAGAGATTATCATACTAAGTGAAGTGTCAGAAAGAGAAGACAAATACCATATGATATCACTTATATGTAGAATCTAAAATATGATATAAATGAACTTATCTACAAAACAAAAACAGACTCACAAACACAGAAACAAACCTATGGTTACCAAAAGGGAAAGGGGCTAGGGGAGGGATAAATTAGGAATTTGGGATTAACAGATACAAACTACTATATATAAAATAGAAAAGCACAGATTCTACTGTATAGCATAAGAAACTATATTCAATATTCTGTAATAAACCATAATGGAAAAAATATTAAAAAGAATATATGTGTGTATATATATATGTGTGTGTGTGTGTGTGTATAACTGAAAACCTTTGCTGTACACTAGAAACTAAAACAACATTGTAAATTGACTGTATTTCAATAAGAAGAAAAAAAAAATAGAGGATCATAGGCCTAAATGTAAAATGCAAAACTATAAAACTCCTCAAAATAACAAAGAAAATCTATATGACCCTGATGATGGTGATGACTTTTTAGATATAATACCAAGGCACAATCCATGAAAGAAAGAATTGATAAGTTGGAATTCATTAAAATTGAAAACATCTGCTACACCAGAGACAATGCTAAGAGAATAAGAAGAAAAGCCACAGACTGGGAAAAAAGAGTTAATAAAAGACACAGCTGACTAAGGACTCTTACCCAAAGTACACACAACTTAACAATAAGAAAATAAATAGCCTGGCTTAACACTGGGCAAAATACCTGAACAGACACCTTACCAAAGAAGATATACAGATGGCAAGCAGGCATATGAAAGGATGTGCATATCATATGCTATTAGGAACTGCAAATTAAAACGACAATGAGATACCATTACACACCTATTAGAATGGCCAAAATCTGGAACCTTGACATCATCAATGCTGACAGGAATATGGAACAACAGGGACTATCTTTCATTCTTCGTGAGAATGCAAAATAATAATACAGCCACTTTTGAAGACACTTTGGTGGTTTCTTACAAAACTCAACATACTCTAACATATAACCTGGCAATTTAGTTATATAATCTGGCAAATCTAGTTATTTACTCAAAGTTGAAATTTACATCCATGCAACAACCTACACATGAATGTTCACAGCAGCCGATTTCATAACTGCCAAAACTTGGAAGCAACCAAGATGTCCTTTAGCAAATAAACAAACTGTGGTATATACAGACAATGGAATATTATTCAGAACTAAAAAGAAACAACCTGTCAAACTATGAAAAGACATGTAGGAAACTTAAATACATATTACTAAGCTAAAGACGCTGATCTGAGAAGCTACATATTATATGATTATAAGTTATGACATTATGGAAAAGGACAAACTATGGAGATAGGAAAAATATTAGTGGTTTCCAGGGGTTAAGGGAGGGGAAAGAATGAATAGACACAACATGGAGGATGTAGGGGGGAGGCCACAAAACTATTCTATATGATACTACAAGGGTGGATACATATCATTACACATTTGTCAAAACCAAATAATGTAAAAAACTGTTAGTGAACCCTAATGTAGACTATAGACTTTGGGTGATAATGAAGTGAATGATGTGTCAAGGTACTTCATCAGCTGCAACATATGTACCACTCTGGAGCAATCAAGGATGATGACAGTGAGGAAGATTGCACATGTGTAGGGACAGGGGTATATGCCAATTTTCTGTACTTTCTGTTCAGTTTTGCTATGAACCTTAAACTGCTCTAAAAAATAAATTTTACTAAAAAAAAAAGTCTTGGGTTTGAGTTCTGACTCTGCTGCTTACTAGTTAAATTTCCCTCGGCTAATCAACTTATTAGCCCTTGTAAATTGCTGGTACAAGTGGTATGTACTTCCCAGGCTTGCCAAGATTGCAGTGAAACACTAGGTGTGAGAACACTTCGTCAAGTGGTATAGACCCGTGCCTTCGGCTTCATACAGAAGCAACCAAACAATTTCTCATCATTTTCCACTGAGCAAGCGCTGGTAGTTGCAGATGTAGAAATACTTCATCCTTTTACAACCTTAAAGAAATTAGCACAAGCTCTAAGAAAATCCCAAACAAAAGAGGATGAAACTCCGCTGGATGCCAAGGAAGCAGCTGGCATCATAAACACTGTGGGAGCTTTTCTGGCATGCCTCCCTCTATTGTGATGCCAAATGGTCTTGATGGGGGGATCTGGTATTGCAGTGGGGAAACCAATGGGAGAGAAGAGGCCATCCTATAACCTGCCTCTGGCCTAGAACAAGGGGATACTTTTGGCCAACTACTGTTGCAGGACCCCACCAAGTTTAAGTACACATTCCATGATATACCCCTTGGGGGAATGTGGGGCATGGCCCAGATCCTTCAGGATAAAACACCCAGGCAACATAAGTACTGTTTTTCTTTTAAACATATCATCAATCTCTATTTCTTTAAGTCTCTGGATAGAAACAATCTTAAATTACCTTCTAAACGTGTATATATTTGTTTGGTTACTTCAGTCTGCTTATCTTTAGGGCACTTCCTAGACAATTTTTAAAGAGCCTTAAAAATGTTTCCATTATGAAGAGATGGACAACAGTTGTAAAGTGAGTGCTGCCAGAGGAAATAAGAGGACAATGACTATTTTCCTTTGCTAGGTAAACCTTGATCCATTTTCTTCATCTTCCTTTCTTATCCTGAGCAGGCTCTATATCACCCATTCTGGATAACTCAAAAATTATTCCTAGTTACAAAAAAGAATTGTTGCCTCCTATATAGGTGGCATGCCAGGAAAGAACAGGAAAGGGAGGCCCACAATGCCTTCGGTCACCAAGTTCACATTCCCTTGCCACTGAGAGATGTGCTGTCAGCTCAGACATGGGCAAGTAGGCAAGTGCTCTCCTGGGCACTCCACCTCCTGGCCTCTCATCCATGGCTTGGCACTGGCCAAGCCCAACCTGGGGTCTGCCTCAGGTCCCATCTCTCATGCTTGGGAGAGCTATGATTTAAAAGGGAAACATAGGTGAAAGAGGACCCTGGCTTTTCTCACAATCCTTCACAATTAAGTCTTTTAGGAAAGACGAGAAAAACTGAGTCTGTATACATGGGGCCAGGGCATATTCAAAGTAGAACTGATGTCGCCGGAGTCTGTCCACTAGAGCGACTTCTACTTATGGTAACAGTCACAGTAAGATGTTCCATCATCATTTCTAAGTTGCATTTGAAGTACAAACTTGAACGTTTATAAACTGATGCTCAGAAACATCTTCAGGGTCAAACTGACCCTCAGATTGAAAGGATTCCATTTCAAATTAGGAATGATGTATATTTTTAAAAATACTTATCTATGTATCAGCTTGGAAATTCATTTAAGAACATTGAAGCCATATATTAATACAATTGGTACATTTTTCTTTTTTTTAATTTATTTATTTTTTTAATTGCTACATTTTTCACTGGGCAACTGGGCTGATGCTTTTTTCTATTTCAAGAGCATTGAAAAAATGTTTCACTCACAGATCTCTTCAGACCAACAGCAGCCTGCATGATGATATCTCTGAACACAGGAGAGAATAGCTGAGAATGTAACTCCAATGATTTTTACACATTTATAGGTTGCCATAAAAATATTCCTTGCCCCAAACTTAAAGGTCTACTGACTAGCCTATAGCAAACCAAACACTGGGATATCAGTGAGATGTTAGACTTCCAATCCCAGAAATGAGTGAGTCAAAAAAAACAGAGAGATGAAAGAAAGGAGGGGAAGAAAGAAGGGGGCAGAAGAAGAGAAAAAAAAAAAAAGAGGGAGAGAGAGAGAGAGTCAGGGAGTGAGGCAGAGAAGGAAACAAGCAGGGTGGGAAGGAAAAAACGGCATCAATCAATATGTGTTTCAAAGTGCACCAGCTGAGGCTTTCTGACTGGCTCCAATTACTTTAAATTCAAAGAATACTTACTACGGAGTCCATACCATAGGCAAGGAATCCTAATGAAAAGTCAGTAATAAGATAGGGTCCTCAAACATTTTTAAAATAAGATTCAACTTAAAACCCAAATAAGCCACACAAATGCACAGGAATGTCTTCATACCACTTGTGCATAATATAGGTACAACAAGGTATTGTATGGGCTTCCCAGGTGGCTCAGTGGTAAAGAATCCACCTGCCAATGCAGGAGACATCGGTTCAATCCCTGGGTTGGTAAAATCCCCTGGAAAAGGAAATGGCAACCCACTCCAGTACTCTTGCCTGGGAAATCCCACGGACAGAGGAGCCTGGCGGGCTTCAGTCCATAGGGTCGCAAAAGAGTCAGATATGACTTAGCAACTAAACAATGGTATTATATAAGCCCCCAGAGAACTGCAGCTCGCAAAAATACAAATCTGGACATCTTACCATGCCATTTTAAAATCCTACTTGATAATAATGTAAAAGTTTAAGGCATGGGACATACCCACCTACTGATCTACTTACCTATCTAGTTTCCTTCCTTCCAACTGTCCATCTATTGATCCATCCTTCCTCTATGCCATATCCCCCTAAAGTCAGCCTGCCAGTCTGACTTCATAAACTATAATCTATTTACCTTTTTAGCAATAGGCTAGAGATCTCATCAGAAACTAGGTAGACAACTCCTGATTCTACCACCACCCCTTCCCACTTCAAGCCCCAATCAACTCTTAGCTGAACAACTGCAGTAGGCCTCTAACTGTTCTCACCTTCCTTCTTTATACTTATTCTCACGTAGTAGCTAGAGAGAAATTTTTGAAATGCATCAGATCTTGTTATTCACCTTTTGGAACCCATACAAACATGGTGCTGATAATAAAACCCAGGGTCCTCATCAGGAAATCAAAGTTTCTGTTTAATCAGCCCTACTATCTCTCCAATCTTGTCTGTACCTTTCTGTCTCCAGCTTTTCCCCTCCTTGAATATACCAAGCTTTTTCCATGTTAACACCCCTTGGCCAGGTTATTCCATCTTTCTCAGCTTCCTCCAATAAACCCCTTCTCTTTCTTCCCAGATTGTTACCTTCTCCAAACATGCTGCCTAAAGAGGGCCTTGCCCTCTTTATCCATTCATTCCTTCCCTATCACCTCTCCTTGCTCATTTTCTGCACATAACTTAGGACCTTCTCAAGCCGTTTTGTTTTTTCACTCTCCCCTGCTGGAATGTAAGTCCTTAGAAAGATCAACAAAATTGATGACATTTAGCTAGACTGACCAGGGAAAAAGAAAGATGATTCACATTACTAAAATCAGGAATGAAAAGGGGGGACATTACTACTGACCTTAGAGAAATAAAAAGATTATAATACTCTAAACAACTGTAGGCCCTAAAATGAGACAATTTAGATGAAATGGGCAAATTCCTAGAAAAACACAAGCTACCAAAACTGACTCAAAAATAAAGAGATGCTCTGAACCTATAACATATAAGGAGACTGAATCAATATGGCTTATCTGATCGGTCAAGTACTATTCAATGTTTCCATTTTAAAGAATTCTTTTACAGTCAGTTGTGAAGACTTGCAAGATATGAAGTAAAATGCTTCATCCCTTTAGGTAGGGAGAATGATATTTATGTCAACAACATAAAGATATGATTATCAAAATTAAGTGCTACACTATTCCTATTGGCCATAACATTTAGTTATATTTTTCCCAAAAAGGAAAAGCCAATAAACATGTGTAATTCTCCCCCAGGTTTCAGGACCTGAAATAATTCCAGATGACCTGATATTTAATCTTTATAAAATCAGTAAAATGATGGTTTTTGGAATCAAACCTGGGATAAAATCCCAGCCCTTCTGCTTATGTTACTTGTGGGACTTAAGGACAAGTCTCTGAGAATCCAAGAATCCCTTGTTCTTTGGAACAATATGGGTATAATGGTGGCTTTCTTCTAGAATTAAAAAGAATAATTGGGGTAGTATTTAAAAGTGTACAACCTAACAATTAATGTAGCAGCTATTATTGATCATCTCCTACATAGCTGGTACTCTACTGGGGGATACAATTGCAAGTAAAACATGGCTTCTCCTTGGAGGCAATAGAGTGGTTGTAAAGATATATTCAATGTTAATAGTTTTTTCTTCATTTCTCTGCTTAATGTAGAATTAATTTTTTAAATTAATGACACTTGATTAATAGGCCTACATATCATTGTGGCTAACAGTGAAAATGATTAATGACTATTTTACAGGTGGTAAAACGCAGGTGGTAAGGTTTTTAATCCTCTCTTTAGGGAGGTTCTCTATATGTCTCTTGAGAATGGAGAGTACAAAAAACACCATAGAAGTTGGGTTAAAATGCTAACTTCCTGTGTATTAATGAATGAAAACAAAATGAAATACGTAGAAGAGCTTATACATTTCTTCCAAAATGATAAGTACTGGATGAGGTTTTTAGAATTTCAAATCCTTATGAATCCTCTTGAACTATTTCAGTAACATATTCTGCAGCTCATAATCTGCAGAAGTGAAACTACAGGGACAGGGAATGTTGGCACCCAAAGGATAAAGATTGAGGAGTGGTCACAGAGCAGAGGACAGAGACATCTTCCAAATGAAGTGTGACTTGTGGCAGAGCTCAAAGATACAAAATATATGACAAGGAATTTATGACCGGAGAAAATTTAAAGCACCTTCCACCACTGGGGAAAATAATGCTTAAAAGTAAGTGACAAAGGACAGTGTTTCCTGGTGAAAAGCTTTCACCAGTCCCATAGACAAAGGCAAAGAAAATAATAAAGTAAATTGGAATATCCCAATTTCAGTTTGATGACAACTTTTGGTTATAAGAAGAAATGTGTTCCTCAGAGGACTCCCAGATTTCTGAGCTGATACTTGCCCTAAGTCTAAACTATATCTAGCACCATCTAGTGAAATAAGAGAATACTTAAGGTTTTTAAAAATGAAAACTTAAGAAATGGTTAAAAATACAATCAATGAAAGATGCAAGGTCTTAAAAGGACAGAATGGGAAAAAGTGTGTTTATTGTCTTACTTATTTTTGAAATACATTTTTGAACTCTTAGATAATATAAGAATGCTTTTAATTCAGTCAGTTTGATACAGTGAACGTTCTTAGGCATTAGTTTGGCATTACAGGAAAAGAAATGTTGGAGTAAGGAAGAAAGAAAAATATTGGCTGTGGAGGTGAGAACTGGGTCTAAGCTAAGGGTGTATGAATTCCTAAGTGAGAAGAGGAGAATGTACGTTGATGTGCTGGAACCAGCTAACGCTGCTGGAGAGAGCCAAGTGTGCATATCTGTTCTCATCTTTTTGCTCAGTGCTGTCTCCTTTGAACATGAGACTGCCACGGTGGAAATACTTACACAATGGAAATTGGCAAGTGCAACAAGTCGAGGCTGTGTGCTTGTGCTTGTGCTTAGTTGCTCAGTCGTGGCTGACTCTTTGCAACCCCTTGGACTGTGGCCCGCCAGGCTCCTCTGTTCATGGGATTTCCCAGGCAAGAATACTGGAGTGGGTGGCCGTTTCTTTCTCCAAGGGATCTTCCCTACCCAGGGATCAACCCATGTCTCTTGCATTGCAGGCAGTTTCCCATACTGCGGGCGGATACTTTACCTACTGAGCCACCTCTAATCCTCCCAACTGACCACAGTCCTTGTGGATGGAGACCAGAAAGAAAGTCTGGTGGTGGCCAGAGTCCCACTAGCCAAAGATATCTGAGCCTAAATAGTATATGGTTGACATACTAACTAATGTCTGCTAAGATCCTGTCAAAAGTATAAAAAATTGCCCAAACTTATAAAAAACAAAGCAGTTCCAGCTACTGTAACTTTCAGCAAATATCTGAAAATTCCTCTAGCATCTTTGAGAAGAGATTAATCATTTGCTAAAATAAGTAGCTAATGTGCACACTGTGCTGGAAAGGTCTTGGAGACAACACAGTCAGGGTCTGGACTGGCTTGACTTTTGTCAACAGAGTTGCTGCTGCTGCTGCTGCTAAGTCGCTTCAGTCGTGTCCGACTCTGTGCGACCCCATAGACGGCAGCCCACCAGGCTCCGCCGTCCCTGGGATTCTCCAGGCAAGAACACTGGAGTGGGTTGCCATTTCCTTCTCCAATGTCAACAGAGTAGCCTCGAGTAATTTAGATGTTGCCTTGATTATTCAACTAAAAGTCAAAATTAGACTAGTGGGGTTTTCTTTCTTTAATTAATAGAACCATCTCCTCAAATGACTTCTTATACAATATATACTAAGCTTTACAGTGTCATTTAAAAGGCCAAGGACTCTGAAAGATCTCAAGCTCCCTCTGAAGACTCAGAATACAGTGTTAAAGCCACTGAATCAGACTGTTTCCAAGGGTATATCTTCTCTTCCAGCACTGGTATTCTAAACAAGGAATTGGCTATCAGCTGCATTTCTCCCCACTACCCCTATCTAGAGGAGTGGGTCTCCTCCCCTTCTACCCAATCTAAGTGGGTGGAGGGAACAGTGTTCAAAACCAGCTTGTCTCCATAGATGGCCCAAGGGCTCTACTCCAACTGTGTTTTCAATCTGCAAACTGTTGATCCTAGATGGGTCTTCAAGTCAGAAGAACTTAATGTAGAAGCAAATCATATCTGGGCAAGACTTCTCTGTCCCATTCCAAAAACATTCTGGTGTTTAGAGCCTGCATGCATAGATGAGTTACTCATATTATTCTGAAGTGCTTTCGTCTTATATGAACATGGTTTAAAACTATAATTTTTATCAAGAGATAATGACCAAGGAGGGTTACCTTTTCTTTAGCTTTTAGAAAAATATTCCTAGTCAAGAACAGCAAAGATATTAGATAATTTCAGAGATAAAGTCTTATCTATGGCAGGGGCGGGGGGGGGGGGTTGTGGCTTTTTCATTTAAAGGTGATTATGCTTCTAAGTGGCCTAAGTTCATGCAGATAAAAGTGGTATCTCCAGGACCTCAGAGTGACTAGTGGCCTACAGGCTGGCACTGCATATCAGAAGATAAACACCTTGTCCATGGGACAACTCCAATCTCTACAGGGTTGGGGAGTAATGAGGATTAGCTGCCAACATGTAAAAATTGGAAAAATATCACATGAAAATTCAGATTTGTGGCTTTTCTTGGGGAAAACAAAAAGTATATAATAAAACTGGGCCTGCATTCTTATCTAGCAACCACCAGCTAAACTGAGAGCTGCCATTCCCTGTTCTGATGCTGAAGCTCCAGTACTTTGACCATCTGATGCAAAGAGCAGACTCACTGGAAAAGACCCTGATGCTAGGAAAGATTGAGGGCAAGAGGAGAAGGGGGCAACAGAGGACGAGATGGTTAGATAGCATCACTGACTAAATGGACATGAGTTTGAGCAAAGTCCAGGAGATAGTGAAAGACAGGGATTTGTTCCAGGGCTTGCTGCAGTTCATGGGGTCGCAAAGAATCAGATACAACTTAGTGAACAGCAACAAATTCCCTATTCTCCATGGTCTTCTTGATGCCCCTGCAACACCCATTTGGTACCTCCCTGCCTTCATTTGACTTTGCACTTGCTGACTTAAAGCCATGCCAGACTGAGCTGCAAGAGACATTGGGCCTTTCTGAGGAAAGTGAAGAAAATTCATAGAAAGTGAATACATTTAAAGTTGCTCAGGCCTGAGCCCCACCTGGGCCCTGGGCCCTGACTGAAGGGACAGGAATATGCTCCTTGCAGGCAAGAGTACACTCTACTTAATGCACAGACAGAAAACTTGAGCTGCCTTTGGAGCAAGATGGGGAGTTTGTGGTTGAGCACATTTATTTCTGAACTTAATGACATGGAGAACCACAAGCCTACCCAAAGTATCAATTTTTTCATAAAAAAAAAAGGAGAAAGTCTATTGAGTCAAATGTTCCAAGAGTGCCTGGGCCAGGGAAACCTCCAGTGTATTTATAGCTTGGATATACAAACAGGAATGACTTGTTCGGTGGAGAAAAGTAATAAGAACTAATCACTGAACACTTGTTTTGTGCTCTCTTTCCATGCTCACAATTACCCAGAAAGGTTTTATATTTACAGATCAGGAATTCAAAGCTCAGAGAGGTTAACTAACTTAGGCAAGTCACACAGCTTGTCATTTGATAAACCTAGTATGCACTGCATAGGCTGACAGCAGACCTGTGCTTTCTTTACTATGCTGTGCTGAAATTTTATATTTTAAAATGGCCCTTCGTACTTTCCAACACATTTTCTTAAATATTACTGCCCAGGAGCTCTGTTACAAGTGCTTAAGGTGGAGAAATTATTACCCACATTTTGCAGACGAATAGCTCAAGCACAAAGAATGAAACATCTTAATAATTAGTAACTAAGAACTGGTACCTAGGTTTGCTAAGTGTTCTTTTCATATCATCACACTAAAAGCTGACTCTGGGCTGAGTATTTGTGTCTTCCTCTTCAGATGCTTGAAGAGTTATACAATTTTATATTATATACATTTTTACATTACTTTGAATGAAGGATTTCTTCTAATTTGAAAAAGGGTCGGAAAATGAAGAAAATAAAACTTTCAGATTATTCTACTCATTAAAGTAACCATGCTTCTTTTAAGGTAGCCAGAAAAACGTCTCTGTGACTGAGCTCTATTTATAATAGAGACGAATTTAGTCTTTTGTGGCAAAGGCAGTTGACACGGAAAATAAGTCTGGGTAAAATACTTTTTTTGTTGTTCAAAATAGTACAACCCAGTTTAGAAGCAATAGAAATTACCAAAGTGATGCCACAAACTGAAAATTTTTTTTTTCCCCCAAATGGTGGTAATGAGGCAGAAAAGGGGGCTGAGAAAGACCAGTGGTTTAAACAGATTGATTTTTAGTGTCTGGAAATATATTGTCTTTATCTGCATATGGTTTTATGGGTAAGAAATTTCCACGAATAGGGATATTTTTTAAAAGGCAAACCTGGACACTACAGAAATGGAATAAGTTCTTATAATACTCTGGGAAACACCGTCTCTCTGGATTCAGACATGCCAGGAGAGCATCTTATAATTTTCGTTATAGTGTTTCCACTGAATCCATAGATCTCCAAGTTGGAAGGAGACATCTGTTCCACTCTCATCTAGACATGCCATTTTCTTCTGTCATGACAACCCTCGGACAGCAGACACTTGCAAGCCCAAATCCAATTTATTCTATGAAAGGAACCGACTTCTATTCCCCACGCTTGATATAAATGGAGGGCTTTGAAATCCCTTCCAGAGGGGAGGGCATATGCTGGTGCTGGTCTGCTACAACGCTTTGGAGGATGTGGGGATGTGAGGCATAAAGACTAGAAGATGGCAGTGTCAGGGCTTCCATCAGACTGGGAACAGCAGCCCTGTGCTAAGAAGATGGGTAAGAACAGGATGAAGCTCCATTTTGGGAGATTGCTGCAAGGACGGTCACTGAAACAAGAAATTGGTAGACTTTGGATATGGATTCATGGTTAATCCTGTAATACTGAACTATGATTTCTTAAAGTTAGTCTATCCTTTTTCTTGCCCCCAAGGTTGATGCTGCAGATGGAACTCAAGAAGTTCCCTGACTGCAGTGAAAGAGTGGTTGCAGGAATAGGAAACCAGAAAGGTCGTTATACTGCAACAAACTGATAAAGAAACAAAAGGCACTGTCTCCTTAAATTGGCCTGACAAGAGGAATTTCCCTGACAGTCTAGAGGTTAGGACTCAGTGCTTCCACTACAGGGGACACAGGTTCCATCCTTGATGATAGACCTAAGATTCTGCAAGTTGCGTGGTACAGCCAAATAAATAAATACATAAATAAATTGACCTGACAAGGACATTTGCTCTGCAGCCAGTAACAGAGAAAGAAACAGAGTTTGTAGGGAGCAGATTCACCAGAAGAGCACTGATATCCACAGTTCACAATAGCTAGCATTTATTGAACACATCCAAGGGGCCAGGTATGATCCCAAGCCCTTCACCTATAACAACTCATTTAATCTTCATCCTACAAGGAAAGGACTGCTATTATCCCCATTTTTCATTCAAGGAAACTCACAGAGAGAACAAGTAATGTGCTCATAGATAATTACAATGTCACATAGCTAGGAAGTGGCAGAAATAGTGTGGGAATTCATTGTGGTATAAAAATAATAACCCTCTAAAGATGCTCATGATCTTATCCCCAGAACCCATGAAGGTACTAACTTTCAGGACCAAAAGGACTTTACTGATGGAATTAAATGAAGAATCTTGAGATGGGAAGATTATCCTGGATTATACAAGAGGGCCCAAGGTAATCCCAAGGGTCCTTTTATGAGGGAACAACAAGGTCAAATTCACTAATAGGAGATGTGTTGTCAGAAGCAGGAGATAAAAGGAAAGGGCTATGAGCCAAGGAATATAGGTGACCTCTAGAGGCTGAAAAGGCAAGGAAATGAATTGAAACCTCCTGAAGGAAAGAAGCCCTGCTAATACCTCGATTTTAAACTTTTCACCTCCAGAATTGTAATAGAACAAATGTGAACTATGATAAGCCAGTAAATTTGTGATAACTTGTTACAGTAGCAATAGGAAACTAATACATCCAGGAAGCCTACTCCAGAGACTGTATACTTAAAATACAATTACATCACTTTCCCAGTATTAGTTGTCAATATTCCTAGAAAAGACTTTATAAAAGGACTTTCACATTGGCTTCAGTGTTTCCCTTGTTTATCCCCATAGCGCTTGATGTCTACAGCACTTTAATTACTATTTTAAATACATTGCATACACACAGACCTGATATTCAGCAGGTCAAGAAGCAACAGTTAGAACTGGACATGGAACAACAGACTGGTTCCAAGTTGGGAAAGGAGTATGTCAAGGCTGTATATTGTCACTCTGCTTATTTAACTTATATGCAGAGTACATCATGAGATATGCTGGACTGGATGAAGCACAAGCTGGAATGAAGATTGTTGGGAGAAGTATCAATAACCTCAGATATGCAGATGACACCACCCTTATGGCAGAAAGTGAAGAAGAACTAAAGAGCCTCTTAATGAGAGTAAAAATGTTGGCTTAAAACTCAACATTCAGAAAACTAAGATCATGGCATCTGGTCCCATCAGTTCAGCTCAGTTCAGTCACTCAGTCGTGTTCGACTCTTTGCGACCCCATGAATCGCAGCACGCCAGGCCTCTCTGTCCATCACCCACTCCCGGAGTTTACCCAAACCCATGTCCATCGAGTCAGTGATGCCATCCAACCATCTCACCCTCTGTCGTCCCCTTCTCCTCCCGCCCCCAATCCTTCATGGCAAATAGATGGGGAAACAGTGGAAACAGTGACAGACCATTTTTGGGGACTCCAAAATCACTGCAGATGGTGACTGCAGCCATGAAATTAAAAGAGGCTTGCTCCTTGGAAGAAGAGTGATGACCAAACTAGACAGCTTTTCAAAAAGCAAAGACATTACTTTGCTAACAAGGTTCTGTCTTGTCAAAGCTATGGTTTTTCCAGTAGTCATGTATGGATCTGAGAGTTGGACTATAAAGAAACCTGAGTGCCGAAAAATTGATGTTTTTGAACTGTGGTGTTGGAGAAGACTCTTGAGAATCCCTTGGACAGCAAGGAGATCAAACCAGTCCATCCTAAAGGAAATCAGTCCCGAATAGTCATTGGAAGGACCGATGCTGAAGCTGAAACTCTAATACTTTGGCCACCTGATGCAAAGAACTGACTCACTGGAAAAGACCCTGATGCTGGGAAAGATTGAAGGCAGGAGGAGAAGGGGACGACAAAGGATGAGATGGTTGGATGGCATCACCAACTTAATGGACATGAGTTTGAGTAAATTCTGGGAGTTGGTGATGGACAGGGAGGCCTGGTGTGCTGCAGTCCATGCATTCGCAAAGAGTTGGACATGACTGAGCGACTGAACTGAACTGAACAGATATTCAGCTCACACACACTGACATGGAATGTTGTTGTTCAGTCCAGAGTGTCCAACTCTTTGTGATCCCATGGACTGCAGCACACCAGGCTTCCCTGTCTCCTGGAGTTTGCTCAGACTCATGCAATAACCATTGTTAAGTTCAGTTCAGTTCAGTCGCTCAGCTGTGTCCGACTCTTTGCGACCCCATGAATTGCAGCATGCCAGGCCTCCCTGTCCATCACCAACTCCCGGAGTCTACCCAAACCCATGCCCATCGAGTCAGTGGTGCCATCCAACCATCTCATCCTCTGTCGTCCCCTTCTCCTCCCGCCCCCAATCCTACCCAGCATTAGGGTCTTTTCCAATGAGTCAACCCTTCGCATGAGGTGCCCAAAGTATTGGAATTTCAGCTTCAACATCAGACGCTCCTATGAACACCCAGGATTGATCTCTTTTAGGATGGATTGATTGGATCTCCTTGCAGTCCAAGGGACTCTCAAGAGTCTTCTCCAACACCACAGTTCAAAAGCATCAATTCTTCGGTGCTCAGCTTTCTTCACCGTCCAACTCTTACATCCATACATGACCACTAGAAAAACCATAGCCTTAACTAGACGGACTTTTGTTGGCAAAGTAATGTCTCTGCTTTTAAATATGCTATCTAGGTTGGCCATAACCTTCCTTCCAAGGAGTAAGCGTCTTTTAATTTCATGGCTGCAGTCACCATCAGCAGTGATTCTGGAGCCTCAAAAAATAAAGTCTGACACTGTTTCCCCATCTATTTCCCAAGAAGTGATGGGACCAGATGCCATGATCTTAGTTTTCTGAACGTTGAACTTTAAGCCAACTTTTTCACTCTCCTCTTTCACCTTCATCAAGAGGCTCTTTAGTTCTTTTTCACTTTCTGCCATAAGGGTGGTGTCATCCGCATATCTGAGGTTATTGATATTTCTCCCGGCAATCTTGATTCCAGCTTGTGTTTCTTCCAGCCCAGCGTTTCTCATGATGTACTCTGCATATAGGTTAAATAAGCAGGGTGACAATATACAGCCTTGACATACTCCTTTTCCTATTTGGAACCAGTCTCTTGTTCCATGTCCAGTTCTAACTGTGGCTTCCTGACCTACATACAGGTTTCTCAAGAGACAGGTCAGATGGTCTGGTATTCCCATCTCTTTCAGAATTTTCCACAGTTTATTGTGATCCACACAGTCAAAGGCTTTGGCATAGCCAATAAAGCAGAAATAGATGTTTTTCTGGAACTCTCTTGCTTTTTCGATGATCCAGCGGATATTGGCAATTTGATCTCTGGTTCCTTGGCCTTTTCTAAAACCAGCTTGAACATCTGGAAGTTCACGGTTCACGTATTGCCGAAGCCTGGCTTGGAGAATTTTGAGCATTACTTTACTAGCATGTGAGATGAGTGCAATTGTGCGGTAGTTTGAGCATTCTTCGGCATTGCCTTTCTTTGGGATTGGAACGAAAACTGACCTCTTCCAGTCCTGTGGCCACTGCTGAGTTTTCCAGATTTGCTGGCATATCGAGTGCAGCACTTTCACAGCATCACCTTTGAGGATTTGAAATAGCTCAACTGGAATTCCATCACCTCCACTAGCTTTGTTCGTAGTGATGCTTTCTAAGGCCCACTTGACTTCACATTCCAGGATGTCTGGCTCTAGGTGAGTGATCACACCATCGTGATTATCTGGGTCATGAAGATCCTTTTTGTACAGTTCTTCTGTGTATTCTTGCCACCTCTTCTTAATATCTTCTGCTTCTGTTAGGTCCATACCATTTCTGTTCTTTATCGAGCCCATCTTTGCATGAAATGTTCCTTTGGTATCTCTAATTTTCTTGAAGAGATCTCTAGTCTTTCCCAATCTGTTGTTTTCCTCTATTTCTTTGCACTGATCGCTGAGGAAGGCTTTCTTATCTCTCCTTGCTATTCTTTGGAACTCTGCATTCAGATGGGAATATCTTTCCTTTTCTCCTTTGCTTTTCGCTTCTCTTCTCTTCTCAGCTATCTGTAAGGCCTCCTCAGACAGCCATTTTGTTTTTTGCATTTCTTTTCCATGGGGATTTTCTTGATCCCTGTCTCCTGTACAATGCCACGAACCTCTGTCCATAGTTCATCAGGCACTCTGTCTATCAGGTCTAGTCCCTTAAATCTATTTGTCATTTCCACTGTATACTCATAAGGGATTTGATCTAGGTCATACCTGAATGGTCTAGTGGTTTTCCCTACTTTCTTCAATTTAAGTCTGAATTTGGCAATAAGCAGTTCATGATCTGAGCCACAGTCTGCTCCTGGTCTTGTTTTTGCTGACTGTATAGAGCTTCTCCATCTTTGGCTACAAAGAATATAATCAATCTGATTATGGTGTTGACCATCTGGTGATGTCCACGTGTAGAGTCTTCTTTTGTGTTGTTGGAATACGGTGTTTGCTATTACCAGTGCGTTCTCTTGGCAAAAGAGAACCTTTTTTTTTTTTTCGCCAAGAGAACCATTGTTAAAATGGTATACAATTTCTAACAGTTTGTAAATAACACCTGAGACCCTCCCTGCTGTTCTGGATAACTCAGTGTCTCCCTTGGGAATGCCTCCCTCCCCTCCACACCCCCCGACCCTAGGCCTTCCCAATCCCTGTAGGATTAGAGCCTGATAAGGAAGGCTCCTCCCCAAAACCAGCCCCAACTCGGCAGGCTAGGGCCACTCTAAAAGCTGGTGGCCATGCCAAAAGCAGATGTTTACTATTTCGAACATAACCCCAGTATATATACATGCTGATTAATAACTTGAGACACCCTAGAAACTTCCAAAGAATTTTTACTTATAACTCAAGTTTCAAAAATATTCTTATTATAAATGAAAGCAAATTATCACAGAATACTAAGCAGCATCTAGTGTTAACTCCTTTTAGCAAAATGACTTTCTATGGAGTGCAGCAGTGAAATTCTTAAGAAACCTAGATCTAGATCTCTAGCTCCATACTTGAACCACAATGGCCTCAGTTGAAAAGAAGCCACTCCCAACAAACAGTATCAGCAAACACCTCAAAGATTTGACTTTAGCATGCATTTCTTTTCCAAGCAAAATCATGCAGTCTCATGATAAATACACTGTGTATAAACCATTATGAAATGTCATTAATTATTTTTTCTCTGACATCTCTGGCTTCATTGGAAAGGAATTCCACCATCTGTGGATGCCTCATATTCTTAGTCTCCTCTGAATAATATAATTGGGCGAATCAGTGTTTTCCTCAGAACATGAAGGCTGGGTTGTAGTCTAAAACTCTTCTCTACTGAGAATCTTGTAGTAGCAGTGCTCAGTCCCTTAGTTGTGTCCAGCTCTTTGCAACCCCATGGACTGTAGCCTGCCAGACTCCTCTGTCATGACATTTTCCAGGCAAGAATATTGCAGTGGGTAGTCATTTCCTACTCCAGGGGATATTCCCGACCCAGGGATCGATCCCACGTCTCTTACTATTGATCTTACCTTGTGGAAAGAATCATTTAAGGAAAATTGTCAAGGAAATGCGTTGATATCCTTTATTCTCCTAAAGATGTATTATGGTGTTCTGAGCACACCAGGCATCCATGGGGTTAACAATGGATTACCAAACTTTGGAGTTATATCAACTACAGGTCACCCTTTGTTCCACCACTACCAACTGCGTGACCTTCACAAGTCAGTCAGCCTCTGAAATCTATCACTGGAAAGTGAGAGCAGCATTCTTTTCTTACACCTGGTTGGTTGTGAGGACTAAATGAGTTAGCATGGTAAAGTATCTATGATGATATCAGGGACCTATAGTCTGTGGATCCCAGGTAGTTCACTTCCCATCTTCTCTATGACAGACCCAGTGCCTAGTACTTGGCAGACTGCTAAACAATATTCTGAAATGATCAAGGATGACTCTCCTTTATAATTGTGCTTTGTTTCATCACACCAAGCAGGAAGCAAAAGAAGCAAAAGCCACACATGTGTCAGGACTTTTTAAAAGTTCTGGGTTTCATGAACCCAAATTTAAGCACTAGTATGTTCTGCCTTTAAGAAAATGAAAACTGTGCAAGTGAAAAATGCTAGGTAAGGGCAGTGTCCTTGGGTATATATAAAAAAAAACAACAACCATAAGTCCCTATAGACTATAGCCCACCAAACTCCTTTGTCCATGGGACTTTCCAGGCAAGAACACTGGGTAGGGTTGACATTCCCTTTTCCAGGGGATCTTCCCAACGTAGGGATCGAGCCCAGGTCTCCTGCATTGCAGGTAGATTCTTTACTGTCTGAGCCACCAGGGATGCCCCCTATAAGTCCCATCCAACAGCAACTCTTAAGGAGACCACCATCTTTTTATCACCCAATAAATCAACATTGTTGCTTTTCCATCAACATTTCTTGCATTTTCTATAAATTTGAGAAAATAGAGTAGGTGACCCAAGGTTGCTGCTTTTGCCACTTCTAAATCAGCTATTTAGAAGATTGATCACAGAGTCTTTCTTTCCTTCCTTTTTCCTTATTCCAGGCACACTGCAAGGCTAAGATGAAAGAGCAGCCGCTTTGCAGAAAGATAGGGAATTGGAATCCAGTTGTGACCCCCAAAATAGGCACGGAGATACAGAGAATGTATTTTTCTACCCAATAGCCCAAGGGAGAACCTCTTCAATTAAATACACTTTTGATATGAAGCCAGACTGCCCATGATGACCATCTAAAAATATACGAAAATCTAGGAAAAACAAGCTCTCCATCCTGGAGAGAATGTCAATGGAAAATAGTTGCTAGGCTTTTCCAGTTACCAGTAATAAAGAGAAAAATAGGCTCCCCATTATTAGCCCAGAGCTGGAGGGGTCGTCAGCTGGTTTTGAGCCAGCCTTTGGATTTTCTGAGTGCGTTACAAATCATAGGAACAAAATGTGGACTTTTCACTCTAACCATGTCCAGACAATTTATTATTAGGTTTACTTCCGAGTGGGCTAGAGTTGAAAAAGATGATCTATGTATGGATAATGTTTATAAGCTTCTAAAGCACATACACTCTCATATTGAAAAGCATATAGACTTTAAATGAAAGAATTAAGAAAAACAAAAACAAATAAGGCATTAATCCTTTCATTCATCAAACACTGATAATATGCCTAAATATGTATAACCTTGTCAAAAATTTCTGCCCTTTTTTGTCTGGTAAACTGTAAACTACTTTTGTTTTCAAGATGACTATGAATTGTTTTGAAGGCAAGATCATATTGTATTCATCTTTGAATCTTTGTGCTAATACTGTGCCTAACATACAGGAGATATTCAATACATGTTTGATGAAGAAATTTCTCTTTGGGGAGCTGTAGGCACAAGTTTTTCCATTATGTTTTTTCATAGACTCATACAAATATATACCCAATAAATTCCTCCCAAAGTTTAACACTAGGGGAAAAAAAATCGTCTGCCAGGATGTTCTTTCTCTTTATATAAGAGCAATGTAGCACATCATGTTTTCCTTGCTTACCTGGAACACAAGAAGCTCAGAGTCAAGCTTTAAGTTCAGTCGTCACTCTCCTTACCCTAAGACTTTTGATGCAACTCTTTCCCTCCTTACCTTCTCTTTTCAGTTCTGTTCAGTTGCTCAGTTGTGTCCGACCATTTGTGACCCCATGAACTGCAGAACGCCAAGCCTCCCTGTCCATCACCAACTCCCAGAGTTTACCCAAACTCATGTCCATTGAGTCGGTGATGCCATCCAACCATCCTCCTCCTGCCCTCAATCTTTCCCAGCATCAGGGTTTTTCAAATGAGTCAGCTCTTCACATCAGGTGGCCAAAGGATTGGAGTTTCAGCTTCAACATCAGTTCTTCCAATGAACACCCAGGACTGATGTCCTCTAGGATGGACTGGTTGGACCTCCTTGCAGTCCAAGGGACTCTCAAGGGTCTTCTCCAACACCACAGTTCAAAAGCATCAATTCTTCGGCGCTCAGCTTTCTTTATGCTCCAACTCTCACATCCATACATGACTACTGGGAAAACCATAGCCTTGACTAGATGGACCTTTGTTGACAAAGTAATGTCTCTGCTTTCTCTTTTACTTGGCTCTTTGTCTTTTACCTTTGTTTTACATAAACTTAATTTTAAGCTGCCTTGAATCCCTGTTGGAAGAAAATAGGTAGTGAACAGTGAATTAAAAATAATAAATCAATAAATAAGAAAAAAGTTAGCATATTTCTTCTCAATGGTTTCCTATATTTGCTGCAGAAATACCCTCAAGATGCTGTTATGTTATATCCATGATCACTTAATATATTTCAATATAAACAAAAAAGCAAACACAGCATGCTATCAAAGAAAGGCTACTGAACTGGGAGTGCCTCCCTAGCTATGTGACCTTGAACAAGACACAATTTCATGAGTATCAGTTTCCTCATCTCATAAATGAAGTGCATTTGTGTTTTCAACATTGAGTACTTACTATGTGACAGTGACAAGTAAATGAAAATAGAGCCATGTAATCAAGTTAGTGCACAGCCTGGCAAGGGAGACAGAAAGGCAAAAAAGATGATCAGAGTCAAATATGATCATGGCTATACTACATAGTTTACAGAAGAAGCAGAGAAGGGAGACGTCTAAATCAGACTGGGGGATTCCAGAGGATTTCAAAAGAGGCGACAGTTACATTGATTTTTCAAGTCAATTGGGAATTGGCTAGACAAAAAATGAGACAGAGGAGGGGTAAGAGGGCATGCCAGGACTCAGGAAGAACACGTGTGAAGTCACAGAAACACACAGCAGCGTGACAAGAGTGGGCAGCTGTAAAATGCTGGAAGATAATATGTGTCCCATCTATCTCCCAGGGTGGTTTCAGGGATCAGTTGAGTGGGTGTATACATAGAAGGTGCTCTATAAACTCTAAAGCACCATACACATGTTCAAATGTAGAAGATTATTATTAGACACTCATTTTTTTTCTTTCTCCAAATTGGAAACATTTGCTGAAGTAAACATTGCTGATGCATTAGCTGTCAGGATGGTGTATTATATTTGGAAAACATTTGCCAATGCCTGTTCAGTTTTTAAATTCCCAGTCACATGTGTTTTTTGTTTGAGAAAATACATCAAGCAATAATGGATTTATTGTTAATTGTGCAACACTGGAGCTTCAAGATTTAAGTAATTGCTCTCCCATGTTGATTTTATTCCATGATGCCTGTGAAGTTTGAAGTCATTTATTTAGTAATGAGAACTGATAAGTGAACACTATTACCACCTTGTAGTGATCAAATTTCGTTATCAGAGGAAATTCTGGATTCTATACATAGACAATTGTGTGGATAAAGACAAACTCCTTCAGAGAAAAAGAGGAAAAGAAGTGTGGTCACAGCTCCCCAAAGTCCAATGGAGCTCAGATTCAAATACTCATCTCCCTGTTCAACATTTCAAGAACCAAACACTTCCTTCTTAGGGACATTTTTTCATGATTAGAAAAATCAACAAAAAGCATTTTGGGTAGAAAAATTAGAATGGATAACTCATGTTTAAAATTCTTGACATTCATGTACTATCAGTCATTGGAGGGTTTGAATCACTGCATTTTAAAAAGCGCACGCCTTCTTTCCCTCATTCCTGTAAGAAATTCCTATAATAAAATCTGAAGAAGAAAAAGATAATAGCATTTTTTTTCATGTTGCCAATGAGTTGTCTTGGCTTTACTTTCTCATCTTTAAACTCTCAGGAAATAATCAGATCCTGGCCCCTCTCCTCCTTCCAAGAGAGAAATGTTTCAAGTCTTGGAATTTCTGTTAAACAGTGAAATCTTATATTGAATCATGATTAATTAGGCCACTCATTAGCAGTTTTGGTCACTGGGATCTAATACATCATGTAGATGAACTAAGTAACTTATTCATTTACTTCCTTTTGTGTAGAGGAAAATTGAATCATAGCTCATCAAAGAGACAGACAGGAGCTGAAAGGTTATCCTGTATGACATCTCATTTTATGAATGAAAAAACCTGAGGAAAGTCAATTGATTTGTTTAAAATCAGACCTTGAATACATGGCACAGTTGAGATTAGAAGTTGAGGCTGTTGTCTCCCAGGGCAATCTACCTGGACACAAGGCCAATACCCAGAGAAAAGCTTCTTGGGTGAATGGTTTCAGGCAAGTTTATCTGATGCCCTTCCAATTCCACCACTTGAGGGGGCTGTCAAGTCCCTTCTTCCCAGGATTAGCTTGAGAACACCAAAGCCTTCTTCACAGACAAGAGGGCTGGTGCACGATGCACTTAGAGCAAGCAGTTCCTGCTACATGATTTAAGTGGCATCAGAGCCGTGGCAGAGCTCCCAGTAGGAGCAATAAACCCATTGTGCCTTTACAAGAGTGGTGTTCAAAAACCTGGACAAATTGATTTGCTTTAGAGGCAAGCTGGGAAAAAATGATTTGTTGTAGAATTCCTGTCAGTCCGGTCAGCTCTCATTCTCTTGTGAAACCGGATTTGTAGGCACATGCGCTGGCCAATGAGTCAGCCCTTAAAAAGTCATTCATAATTTATGTATAAACAAGAATAGCTTTTGTTTCAGAGAATTTGGGAGGTTTTTGTAGCCTGCTTTCTTCCAGTACCATTTCTGAAGAACTGTTCCTGTCTCAAGGCAGTTCCTATAGGCCTACAAATACTTTGATGTTCAGACATCTGGAACTTATATTTGGTGTTGACTAATGAGTATTATTATTTTATTATGTATTTATATATGATCTGAAAGAAATTTGAGGTTATATGCCACATAACTCTGTATACACACTGAACAACGACAAATTCTTTTTATCCATTACACTTATGATTTATTACTTGGGCTGAAGAAGTTCTGAGTCATTCAATTGACATATAATTGTGTTTTGGAGGATAGTAATGGGATAGAGAGAATGTAAAATTGCCCTTAACATATATTGTTAAAATAATTTGTAAGTGGACAAAATGGACTCCAGAGATATTATTTCTTCCATTTTAAAAATATCAAAGGATAATTAATATGGCAACAAACTCCAGTGCTCTTTTTGAATGAGTAAAGATGAGGCTTGGTCTTAGAAATACATGTGGGTATGTTTGAAAGGGCAATAAACAATGCATAATGGATCTGACTTCAAAAGAATGCCTATTGGACAACCAGGCCTATTTCAAAGTCAAATGCTCAATACCCAGTTTGCTTTGGTACCAATAAGCCACAGGTAAACACCAAGATCAAAGGGAAAGGTGGGTGTGTGGAGGGGCATGTGATGACATTATTTCTCCACAAAGCATTTCCCCCAAGGGACAGCAGGCACGGCACCTTGTAACAGCCTCTGTTGTATATTCAGGAATTTATTTGAGAGGAGTGTCAGAGGTAGTTCAGTCCCTGAGAACTGCAGCTTAAAGGCCACCAAACAAGAGGTACACTGAAGAAGGCATGCACTTGGAGAAGAGGATACTGAGCTGGAAAGGGATAAATGGGGCCTTTTTAGGCCACGCTGATCCATGCTTGCTTGATTCTCCCTCCCACTAGCAGCAGCAGTGTAAACTGGTTTGGCCCACCAGCAGGCCGTGTGGCCCTTTGAAGAAGAATGAGCGCTCTGTGTATGCTGGCACAGCAGCTGCCAACAAAGGCCCATTGGAGTGTTTAAAAGTTCCAACTTGATGCTGAATCAAAGCCTTTCTAGAGGCTAAAGCTGTGAACAGGATATCCCGTCAACAGGGAGATGAACTCTTCTGCAGCTCCCCTACAGAATCCTTATAATTGACTTATCTGCTGTGCCAACCGTCCCCAGTTTCAATGCCCACAGTGGGCAGTATTCATTCAAAGTCATTAGTGAGGGTTCTGTTAAATCTTACTGAACTACATTTTTGGACTTGACCAGGAGCTAGCAGACTCTATAGCAGGGGTAAGGTGAAAAAGACCCAGTGGATCCCACAACAGAAAGAAAGAGTTCTGAAAACAAAACAAAATCCAAACTTGGTTTTAAGAATGTGATAAAATCAAATACTTTCAGTCTCCTCCCTCATACTCACACACCTTTCAGTGGCTTTACTGTCCATCATAATCAGGTTAGAAGATTGCTCAGAAACATAAACTTAGGAAGAAATATTAGCCTTACTTTGAATGGATGCAAAAACCTGAGATGAAGGGCTAAAACTTGTAGGCTATGTTTTGATTGCATGAAAATTATCTGCCCTATATATTTTTAAATGCATCACAGTATTTTCCTTTTGACTGCCTTCCAATGAATGTCTCTCTTGTCCAAGGGATTATGTGAGGGCTAGCTGATTAGAAGTAAACAAGAACTACATACACTGAAAGGATACAGAGCAACAGATGAGTTGCATGAACAAATCTCATTATAAATGACAGAAAATAGAGGATGTCAGCCTCTACCACTATTGCCCTGGTACTTGCCCAAAATGTACTCTTCCTTAGTAACTATTACTATCCCAGTGCCTAAGCTAGTACCTAAGTAGGTCAAAATACCAGTTTATCAGCTAATCTTTCCTATCACACCTCCCACTGAACCTGAAATTAGGCCATGCTTCCAACTTGGGTTAATAAATTTGGATTTCTAACATAACAACTAAGTTCTAATTCTCTCATTCTAGGGCACCTATGTAGCTCCATATTCTAACTCTCAGTACCCATCAATGTAGATTTGTGCCATCTCAAGTTCTGTTCTTTTGTTTCCTATCATCCATCTGTGATCATATTGTTGACCTGATGATGTTACAGTTGCCCAACACTAAGTCTCACCCCATTTAGCATATTTTGCTCATATAGGCCACATTCACAGGACTAAATCCCAGTCCCACTCCTCCGAACTTTGAAGAGCTGCTATTTTTCTGCTCACAAGCCTCACTCCTAAATGTGGTCACTGCCTGGATTCCCAGACCCTACTAGGCACCAAGAAGAGTTAGAAATACAAAGATCACTGAATTAACATGCTCGCTCACAATCCCTTAGCACTTCAATACCCTGGGGGGAATTTAGGTTTATGAAATGAACTATTTTAACAAACTCGTTCTGGTAAATTATACTTCTTAGTTATACATTGTACAAAAATACACAAAAGAATATAAAAATTACCAGAAATCCAACCAATAGAGATGTGAATCTTCTTCCAGACATTTCTCTTTATGCATGTATACAGACATTCCATGTATTTTCTGTAAATTGGAAAATGCAAATACTTAAATACTGCTTTTGTCCTCAAATACATGACATGGGTCTCTTCCTTAGCAATAAATAAGGAGATATATAATCATTTTAATTGCTGTAAAATATTTCATTATTTGTCTATATTATAGAACACTTAGCCAGCTTCCTATTAATGGGTACTGTATTCTATCTTTCATATTAACAAGAATATCTTAATGTTCCCTTTTTTGCCATTTGCACTAATATCGCCTTCAAATAAATTTCCATAAGTAGAATGTGGATGTCAATGTATATTTACATTTTATAATTTGAAACATATTGCCACATTACACTCTTAAGGGTTTGTGCCAATTCACACCTTCCAGAGACGGCATAGGAAATTACATCATCTACCTATACTCTCATTATATTTGAGGTTTTTTTTTTTCTGAACATGTTTAATCTTTGCCAATCTGATAGGTGAGTTTTATGTTCACTAACTTTTCTTTGATTATCAGTGAGGTTGAAAATCTTCATATATATTCATTGGCTATTAGCATTTCTCCATTTGTGACTTGTCCATGTTTATTATCCTTCTTTTTTATTTGTATAGACTTTATCATGCATTGGTTAATGGTCCTTTGTATATTAGAAATATCGCCCTTTGTTTTACCTACCAGTGCTGCAAATATTTTTCCAGTATGGTGTCTCAACCTTAGATTAATGGCTCTTAGTCACATAAATGATTTTTTAAAATTATTAAAAATTTCAAACATCCAGAAAAGAGAAAGAGAAATAAAAGAGACAAATATAAGTGAACCCCATGTGCCTACTGTCAGCTTCAATATTAATTAATTCACAATCTTGTTTCTGTTTTAAACTCCTCCTTCTGCCAATCCTGTACTCTTTCATAGCAAATTCAAAATATTATATTATTTAATTTACCAATAATTTAGTCTGCACTTCTAAAAGATAAAGGTCTTCAGAGGGCTTGTATTAACATAATCAAATTTCTCGTACCTTCATTTATGGTTTTCTTGTTTTTGTGATCTACTCAAGTCATTCTCATGGCCAAATTATTTTTTTAATGTATTTATGACTTCACAGATTTTCACCTGACTTCTTTCTACAGAGATGTGAACAAATACAGAATTCTAATCCAATATCATCAGGCAGCTCAGTTTTATCAATAGTGGAAACACTACTAAGTCCGTGTCTTTCAGTGGAAGTGATATATGTCCTATTTTGTCCCTTGAGCATGATTTGCAAATTTTCCATTTGGTGTGATTGAGATAACTACATATCATGGCATTCATTTATTTTTTTATGTGTAATCACTGAACTTGATAAGTCTTTCATTCTTATTTAATCTGTTTATACTTATGATATGTGCTACCAGGCAGATGGAAGTTCTTTGATGATTGACTGGTTACAACTGTCAGTCTGCTATTGTTGTTCAGTCGCTAAGTTGTGTCTGACTGTTTACAACCCCAGGGACTGCAGCACTCAAGGCTTCCTTGTTCTTTACTATCTTCTGGAGTTGGTTCAGACTCATGTTCACTAAGTCCATGATGCCATTCAGACAGTGTATCAGTTCAGTTGCTCAGTCATGTCCGACTCTTTGCGACCCCATGAACCGCAGCATGCCAGGCCTCTCTGTCCATCACCAACTGCCAGAGTCCACCCAAACCCAAGTCCATTGAGTCGGTGATGCCATCCAACCATCTCATCCTCTATCGGTCCCTTCTTCTGCCCTCAATCCTTCCCAGCATCAGGGTCTTTTCAAATGAGTCAGCTCTTTGCATCAGGTGGCCAAAGTATTGGAGTTTCAGCTTCAGCATCAGTCCTTCCAATGAATATTCAGGACTGATTTCCTTTAGGATGGACTGGTTGGATCTCCTTGCAGTCCAAGGGACTCTCAAGAGTCTTCTCCAACACCACAGTTCAAAAGCATTAATTCTTCAGTGCTCAGCTTTCTTTCTAGTCCAACACTCACATCCATACATGACTACTGGAAAAACCAAAGCCTTGACTAGATGGACCTCTGTTGACAAAGTAATGTCTCTGCTTTTCAATACGCTGTCTAGGTTGGACATAAGTTTCTTTCCGTGGAGTAAGCATCTTTTAATTTCATGGCTGCAAGCACCATCTGCAGTGATTTTGGAGCCCAGAAAAATAAAGACAGCCATTGTTTCCACTGTTTTCCCATTTATTTGCCATGAAGTGATGGGACCAGACGCCATGATCTGTATGGATATGGCTAATTGAGAATGTATAATAATTAATGGTCTCTTACAATAAAATATGTTAATATTTTAAATAAAACAAAAGAAAATTTTCATCCATTAGTCATATATGTTAAGAAGCAGAAGTCCTGTACATTCAAAATAGCAACTATTCAGTCCAGGGAATAAAGCAGAAATAAAAGAACAGGGAAAAATAAGTGTTTACTAAATATCATGAATTTAAAGTAATACTCATACACCTTACTAAAGCTATGTATCTCAGAATACATTCATCTTATTTTATACATAGTTGTTAAAACTGCACTAGCCTATCCCACATCACATCAGAAAAAACAAAAAAACTGATGGACCAAAATGGAAAGATAAATAAGAAGGTAATGACTTCAGAGAGGAGGTGATGAAGCCTGTCAATAAAAAGTACACACAAGAACTCAAAGAACTAAGGGATCTGAAGGCAAAGAGGCTCACACAGAATTGTGAAGGCAGGCTTCATTGTTCCATAACACTGCACAGTATTCATAGTGATAACCCTGCCTTTGCCTATATTAAACCAAAATTCCTTATTCAAAGTGGACAGTAGATAAGTCAATCCTAGACTAATGAGTTTTTGTCACTAGCAAGGAGGCATAGGCAACATGACATCTTACAAATATATATTTCTACTTTTTATTAAATGGATAAGATTATCAATTACTTTTAAACACTATCCTGGAAGGTCTGATTTCCAGATATTATTTGCTACTGGGAACATAAAACAAAGGCCCTGGGTATTCTCCTCTCATTTCGTGAAGTTATAATTTCCATAGGCTCATGTTTCCGTGGTCACATGTATGTAAGAACAATAATTGGCTAGGTCTCTGAATGGCTGCGTCAACTATTAGGCTAGTTTTCAATAAGGCTTGGCTTGAGTGACCACTGGGACCTTTCAGTGACCTGAGTCAACTTCCTGAATCCATCCATTCACTCAACAGATATTTTTGAGGGCCAACTACAAATCAGGCAATGCAGAATATCAATCAACCAAACAGGTGACAAACCAGAGCCACTCACAGTTTTGGCAGAACAGTCCACCACCCTCAAGGCCACTATGTGTGCAGAATCTCGTATACCAAAACACTCAGTTGTTGTTTTTGTTCAGCTGTTCAGTCTTTCAGTCGTGTCTGACTCATTGTGACCCCATGGACTGCAGCACGCCAGGCTTCCCTGATCTTCACCATCTCCTGGAGCTTGCTCAAACTCATGTCCAGTGAGTCGGTGATGCCATCCAACCATCTCGTCCTCTGTCGTTCCCTTCTCCTCCTGCCTTCAATCTTTCCCAGCATCAGGGTTTCATACTGAACCCAATGAACAGTTTGAAAGACACTCAGTGGTCTGATACAAATCTGCTAAGAGGAATGGAACTGTGTGGAAATATTGCACGGTGAAATACACACACGGTGTGACTGCCTTCAAGAATCTCAAATCCAACGATGCTCTATGAATTGATGCAGAAGCACTTATGCTTACAAGAAGCATAGAAGACAGGTATGAAATCTGATTTCTGTTCCCAGATTCAACTCCTGACTTCATTTGAGGTCTACTGTCTCTAACATTACTACAAGTTGTTCACCTGGAGGTAAAGAATAATCCTACTTTGAGCTGAAATATATTAAGGAACTATTGGGCTTTTGTTTTTCTAAGAAAAATATTTTTTAAAATAGCTGATATGGATTTTATACATACGCTGACTTTCATTAAGCTATCGCCTTTGCTTGAGATTATTATGCAGAATTTCTGAACTGGAAAAGATCATTCATGTAACCTATCACAGTGATATAAGAACTGTTAAAGATAGGTTCTAGATGGTGTACATGGGTGAGACCTGGAACCCAGAGCCACCCTGCTTTAATATTTTATCTGTTTGTAATCCCAGGAACATTTAAAGAAGGTGATATATGAGTATTCTTTAAAGAGCTTGAAATCATTGAATTAGTCTAACTTCTTTGTGTTATGAAGATATCAAAACTCAGAAAGAAAGCTGACTTGCCAAAAATCACATAGTGGGTAGGCGACAGTACCTGGACTCAAATCAGTATCTCTCCAATTCTTGTTCAAGAATTGTCCAGTAGGCCATTTTGCCAACTGGTCAGGTATTCAAATGGCCAAAGTACTAAGGTTATGACTGTATTCCAACAGACTGTGGCATGATAGTTCCTGTCCTTTTATGGACATCTGTCAAGTTTTGTGATCTCCCTTCTCATTTCCTCTGGAAGGGAGGACATCTGACAGCATAATAATGACTCAATTTTGCTCTAAGAAGGTATCACAATTACCAGGAAGATTTGTCTATAAAGGTTCTATACTAAACAATGTGAGCACACCACAGCTATGCTCCAGAATGGGGCCAGGAAGCATCAGGTTCTCTTCAGGATTGGGGGAAGACAGAGGTGATGAAAGGGAAAGATGGAGGAGCATCAAAATTAAAGCACTTCTAGATACCTGTCTGAAGCAGAATCTGTTCAGTGGAAAGGCAGACTGGAAGAGAGAGCTAAAGGGCCATTTTCTACCACCCTTTGGTCTCTAAGTGTGTTTGATACATAGTTCAAGGCTGTACTATACAACTTTCTAGATCAAAGACTTTCATGTGAATTTCATGATTTTATATGTGACAAATGTTGACACCTACCTACCTCTAGTCTTATAGGATGCAGAGAACAATTATGTAATAATAATTACTGTGTTCACAAACTAATGATTAATAACAAGTTTCTGTAGTTAATGTGTCTTACTGAAGAGATATATCACCTTCTCAAACAGAAAAAAAATGAAAAAAAACTGTTTTATATAAAAATGAAAATATTCAAGAGAGAACATTATAGCTAAGCCTATACAAAAAGGAAAGACCAGAGGATAATATAACAGACTCAAAATCAAGTCCTTGTTTACATTTATTAGTCTGCTGAGAATTACTGATGTAATTTGTCAAATTTTTTGATAGGCAATAATTGTATCTGGGAGTGGACTATCCTTTGCTAATTCCAACCTTAGAGCCTCAGTCTTCCCAATCACTCAGGTGATGTGTGTCTGTATCTGGATTCTTGAATCTAGGAAACATCCTGACTTGTGCCTTTCTCAGACTACTTTAACTAAGATTTTATTCTACCCTCTCTGTGAATTTTTTGACCAACTGATACATTGTTTTTGCTAAAAATCAAAATTTTGTCTTAACTGATTAATTAAAGCATAATACAACCAAAGTCAAGTTTGTAATACCCAGTTTTCCAAGGTAATTACATCTCACTTTGCACGTAGGGCCCTATACCTTTACTGCTTTGTGTCTCAAGAGCAATAGCAATAGTTAAGAGGGTAGCTCTGGAATCACATTGTTGAGTTCAGGTCCTAGCTCTGTCAATTACAAACTGTGTGATCTTGAATAAATCACTTAACATCCCTATGCTTCTGTTTTCTCATTCATAAACTGAGGATAAGAATAACAGTACTGACTTCTTCATAGGATTGTTGGAAACCTTGAATGAGATAATAGATATATGCTGCTAAGAACAATGATGGCACACAGAAACTACTTAATAAATGTTGGCTATGATCAATTTTATGCTATTATGTGGATCATGATGAAAGTGAAAGAAGAGAGTGAAAAAGTTGCCTTAAAACTCCAGTCCCATCACTTCATGGCAAATAGATGGGGAAACAATGGAAACAGTGAGAGACCTTATTTTGGGAGGCTCCAAAATCACTGTAGATGGTGACTGCAGCCATGAAATCAAAAGACGCTTTCTCCTTGGAAGAAAAGCCTTGACCAACCTAGACAGCATATTAAAAAGTAGACACATTACTTTGCTGACAAAGGTTCATTTAGTCAAAGCTATGGTTTTTCCAGTAGTCATGTATGGATGTGAGCGTTGGACTATAAAGAAAGCTGAGCGCCGAAGAATTGATGCTTTTCAACTGTGGTGTTGGAGAAGACTCTTGAGAGTCCCTTGGACTGCAAGGAGATCCAACCAGTCCATCCTAAAGGAGATCAGTCCTGAGTGTTCACTGGAAGGACTGATGTTGAAGCTGAAACTCCATTACTTTGGCTACCTGATGCAAAGAATTCACTCATTTGAAAAGACCCTGATGATGGGAAAGATTGAAGGCAGGAGAAGAAGGGGACGACAGAGGATGAGATGGTTGGATGGCATCACCGACTCAATGGACATGAGTTTGGGTAAACTCTGGGAGTTGGTGATGGACAGGGAGGCCTGGCGTGCTGCAGTCCATGGGGTCGCAAAGAGTCGGACATGACTGAGTGACTGAACTGAACTGATGTGAATCGTGGGAGTAAACATTTTTTCTGATTCAAATCTCAATAGGAAATGTGAGCCATTTTTTTCTCTAGTTGATAGTTTGTGTGATATCCACTGTCCCTCTTGAACATCCAGCACTGGGTCATGGCTTCTTTCCCATAATTGCTGACTACCTTTGTCCCCTTCCCTGACAGCTCAGTTGGTAAAGAATCCACCTGCGATGCAAAAGACCTCAGTTCAATTCCTGGGTCAGGAAGATCCACTGGAGAAGAGATAGGCTACCCACTCCAGTATTCTTGGGCTTCCCTTGGGGCTCAGCTGGTAAAGACTCTGCCTGCTATGGGAGACCTGGGTTCAATCCCAGGGTTGGGAAGATCCCCTAGAGAAGGGAAAGGCTACCCACTCCAGTATTTCGGCCTGGAGAATTCCATGGGCTCTATAGACTGTGGGGTTGCAAAGAGTCGGACATGACTGAGTGACTTTCACTTACTTTGTCCCCTTCTAATTCTGTCATTTTCTCTCTCTTCTTCCATCACTCTCATTGTCATTATCATCTTCATCATCATCAGTATTGAGTACAGTGCTAAAGACCAAAGTCAGAAAATTCAATTCACTGAAAATTCAAGAAGCTGCAACTTAAGAGGCAGTAGGTGAGACAGGCAAAGAGTGAGACGCACATACTTCCTGGAGAGATCCATGGTCTCCAGTGCAGGAGACACAGTAGAGTCTTGTTAACTCTGATGCAAGATTACTAAGCTCCACAGGGACCCACAATCATCAATTATTCTTCCAGTCATGCTGTCTGGAGCTCAGGAGTTCTGAGCCCAGGGGTGAGGATCAGAAGTCAGCGGCACAGAAGTGAGTCTAATTACAACCCTGACACTCAGTTGACCCCAGTCATGATCACCAAGATGGGGACAGTTTCAACAGAGACTCCATCAGGATCCCAGAAGAACAAGAGGCCTGAGATACTGTGATCCCAAGGACCAAGTGACTGGCCTTCAAATATCCAAAGGAAACAGACAGTGCAATAGTACCTTTTCTTTATGGTCCTCATTGCCTCTTGTTCAGCAGAGGCTGTGCTGGAGGCTTGGGACAGAATGAAAGGATTGGATGTGCTGCTGTGGGTCACAACCAAATTCTTTGGCTGAGACCCAACCCCTGCAAGTGGAATTCAAAGACTAGTGATTAACAAATGCTTTCTTGGCCTATTCAAAAAGGTGGTGGAAGCATGGTGCCAAAGTACCATCATCAACATCAGCATCTTTAACTACAATTTATTATCCGCTCACTCAAGTTGGACCCTATAATCAAACATAATGCTTCATACATAGAAACTCACAATGTGGATATTATTTCCTCAATTTTACAGAAAAAGAGACTGAATCTCTGATAATTTAGGTAAACTGTCTAAGATCACACAGCTACTAAGTAGCATCCCAGTTTCTCTAAAGAATGAAGACAGTTAACTGAATATATCAATATATACCCACAGCACCCACCAGCTGCCAAAATGTTAGTAGCTGAGGCAAAGTTATTTAACTGCTTTTATTATAATTCTTTGTCTATATTATACTGAGAACTATTCATCACCTTTGTTGTATAACTATAAAGGGTGTTGCATGATGAAGTATTAATAAGCTATTTATCTGCCCTTCAATATCTTCTGTTTGATCTGGTAGGCAAAATTGATTTTTTTTCACACACAAAAAAATGACTCAAAACTGGTTCCACTAGATAATTTTATGATCCCAAGACTAGAAGTAAAGAGCTTCTCTATAATTTGCAAAATTTATCATGGTGTTTCACTACAGAAATCAGATGTCAGCATTGGGTCTAGTCTGGCCTCTATTCTTTTCTCTTTAGAGAACTACACTTATTGATTGGTCTCAGTGAGATATGTCTTACATTTTGAATGTACTGTGCTGTGTTGCATTAATCATTACATAGCTACAGGGAATGAAAATAACCAACTTCCTTAATTAAATGGTTCTGGTAAGACAAGAAATGCTCTATTCATCACTTTTCATTTGTCTTGGCTAATAGTAATAGCAAAAAATAATACCTTGAATTTAGACAGTTACTTTCTTTCAAGAAGTTCAAAGCTCTAGTATGTCTAGTATATCATGAGAATAGACAGATGAGTACTAGTGAACTTGGCAAGGAGAAAGAGATGTTATTTATGCCAAATAAAAGCACTCAAATGAGACCATAATTTATTTGATGAATGTATTGTCTTTCTTAAGATGAATGCAGTGTGGTGTAAGAAAGAAAAAAACAGAAATTAGATGCAGGCTATTGTGTGTAAATCTTGGCTCTGTCATTAACTAACTGGGGATTCACACTTTAGCAAAACTTGAACCTTGCTAAACTCAAGGTTCTCACCTATAATAGAGAATTAGTGAATATTTATCTCTATGATTACTGTGAAGATAAAGTAAGAGTTAAGTATAGCCATATATATGAAAGTGAAAGTATTAGTCGCTCAGTCCTGTCTAACTCCTTGCGACCCCATGGACTATAGCCCACCAGGGTCCTCAGTCCATGGGATTTTTCAGGCAAGAATACTGGAGTAGATTGCCATTCCTTTCTTCAAGGGATCTTCCTGACCCAGGAATAAAACTTGGGTCTCAGTTTCTTTACTGTCTGAGCCACCAGGGAAGCTATCTATCTATCTATCTACCTATGTATGTGTGTATGTATATATATATATATATATATGTCATATGATTACTCTGAAAATACAATAAAGTAAAGCATGGCACCTTATAAAACATGAAGTCTTATAGCACAAATATTAAAATACTGTTTTCTCATGATGTTAGTTGGAGAAGGCAATGGCACCCCACTCCAGTACTCTTGCCTGTGAAACCCCATGGACAGAGGAGCCTGGTAGGCTGCAGTCCATGGGGTCACAAAGAGTTGGGCACGACTGAGCGACTTCACTTTCACTTTTCACTTTCATGCACTGGAGGAGGAAATGGCTACCCACTCCAGTATTCTTGCTTGGAGAATCCCATGGATGGAGGAGCCTGGTGGGCTGCCGTCTATTGGGTCGCACAGAGTCGGACACGACTGAAGCGACTTAGCAGCAGCAGCAGCAGCATGTTAGTAGAAAAAAATTTCAAGCAAGCTCCCTTGCACAGGTACACATCATCCTCTATAATCTATGTTTAACTTTTTATTCTCCAGTCCCTTTCCTGATATCTAGCATCCACTACAATGCTCATCAATGGTTTGCTGAATTTGGGATGGATTAAGTCAGACTGGGTTTACATTCTTGAAAAATTCATATAAACAACAGATATGGTAATCTGATGCCACATGTCTTTAAAGTCTGGGATTTCAGATTTGTAACCTATAAGAACAGAGAAAGTAGTCCTAAACTGATTCAAGAATAAGAACTTGGGAGTTAAGAATTATTTAGGAAATCAACAGAAACCATGCTTTTAAATGCAGTAAAGTGAGAATTTTTTCAAGTTCCTCATATATAATTTATTATTCAAGAAAGGATTAGGATATCTCTAAATAAATAGTAGTTGGTATTTATATTTCTCGACCCAAATGAGTCCATGGACTATTAAAAGTAACTATTGCACCTTTGGAAAACTAGTTTTGCAATAGGATTTCAACAAGGGATAATAATCACCTGCATGTTTATATCATTTTGCCTTTAGAAAGGGCTCTCATATTTCTTATCTAATTGAGGCTCATAGTAGTACCCCATTTTACAGATAAGGAAACAGAGGCATAGACTATGTGACTAGATCCTAAGTGACAAGGTTAGGATTAAAAATCAGTTCTTAATTGCTTGAAAAATTCAACCACTCTAAGAATAAGACATACCATGAAAGGATACTCAACTCTAAGAATTAGAGGGGAATAAATGAATGAGGAACTGACTTAGCTGATTTCATCAACAAAAAACTAGTGGCTTTACCACCACTGCCAACAAAAGCCGAACAGCACAGACAGCTCTTTGAAGCTGATCTGCTCAGTGCCTAAGAGGAAGTCTGTATGTGCAGGTTGATGGTTGCGGTTGGTGGTGAGGGTGGCTTGGGTTTTTTGTTAGGTTTTTTTGTTTGTTTTTTGTATTGTGGTTTTGAATTTTTTCCTATAACTGAATAAACAATAATTTGACTAACTGACCAAATGAACTAGGTATTTTGCCTTCAAAAGACATAACCTAAAAATACAAAAGGAGAGAATAGAATAAGGAATAATGGAGTTAAGAATAAAGTGTAATGAGGCAAACTGAAAAGTGGACAGCTCAAAGGAAACAATACAGGAAAATGAGTATACATATTAAACTGAATTATGTGCTCCTAGAAAGCTGAAGAAAAGACAATTTTTAAAATATTTAATCCTTTTTACATTTTTTACTTAATTGTTTTTATATCTTTTCCTACAAAACAACATGATAAAATGGAAGATAAATTTTAAATAATTACCCAAGATCCTAATTTAAAATTTATGTTTTATTTTATATTTAAAGCCTTCCCAAACTACTTTTGGACAGATTTCAAATACTCTTTCCAAGTCCTTTAAGAAGCGAGTCACTGCGTTCTGATGTATCTTTCTGTTAAGTTCAGGTTTCCATGCAGTGGGCTTGTTTAGAATGAAATTTGGGGTGGCAAATCTCTTCTGGGCTTCCTACTGGCTTCTTGTATATTCCTCTGAGTAAAGTCACAGAAACAGCTGGACTAGGAGAAGTGATTCTCTCTTCCAAAGAAGTACTTATAAAAGTATACATACCAGAGGGACTTATCAACAACCTTACCAATAACCTTAAGTTATTCAAGACTTATCAACAACTTTCTTACAAAAGATGTAAACTTACTTAAAGCAAAAGCTCACTGAGAGTTTCTGTTAGAGTACCAAGTGCAGTATATAATTTTAATTTTCATCTAATCTTACAACAACCCTGTAAGTAGGTATTAGTATTCCTGTTTGACAGTGGAGGAAATTGAAACTGAAGGAAATTAAGTAACTAACCCATGATCAGAGAGCACACAAGTGTTGGAATTAAGATGTAAGCCTAAATCTGCCTAGTTCCAAAGCCTTTTTGGATGTAGGGACTGCTGTGGAAGCCATGAGCACAAAGTCATGTTGCTCTTATCTGAAGGCAGGCCATCGGAGCTCAAGTCCAACAGTTGCTGGATGCACGTTTTCACTGAAATTGGACTTGATCCTAGGAGAGAGTTTAGTGAATGCTGAAGAATAGCAGACTGGCACATACTTCAGACTAGTCATCTACTTTGCTAATCACTTTTCCAGCATCTCTTCAAGCCACTTGGTTCTCTATTTATACCCTCAGTTTTTATATTGAGAAGCTAAACCTAAATATGCCGCATCATCTTGCAGCACGACAGTATGGAGCTACAAAAAGAGCATGAACCTGGGAGTAGCTTAGATACCCCTGTGCCCCAGTTTCCCAGCTCTGCCATGCACTAACTCTGTCAGTTCAGTTCAGTCACTCAGTTGTGTCTGACTCTTTGCGACCCCATGAATCGCAGCATGCCAGGCCTCCCTGTCCCTCACCAGCTCTTGGAGTTTACCCAAACCCATGTCCATCAAGTCAGTGATGCCATCAAACCATCTCATCCTCTGTCGTCCCCTTCTCCTCCTGCCCCCAATCCTTCCCAGCATTAGGGTCTTTTCCAATGAGTCAACTCTTCGCATGAGGTGGCCAAAGTATTGGAGTTTCAGCTTCAACATCAGTCCTTCCAATGAACACCCAGGACTGATCTCCTTTAGGTAGATGGCAATAAAAATAACAACAGTAACTAGGTGAAAGGCACTGCGCCAGGGCTTTACTTATGCTATTTCATTTAATCTTCAGCTATTCTATGATGTATTTATAGTCTTCTCAGCTAACAGACTAGGAAAGTGAGATCCAGGAGCTTCCAGGTTTGAATTCAGGCTCCACTACTCACTATCTACATGATCCTGGGCAAGCTACTTAACCTTTTAAAGCCTCAGTTTATCATCTAAACAAAACTCATAGAATGACTGTAAAAACACAGTATAAACTTGGCATACAAGGCTACTTGTCTTATTCAGTTTGATATCTCTTCCCAACATCTAACAGAGCACTTTGAAACAGCAGAAATTCAGTTATGGTTTAATCTAGTATTGATACATAGACTAGCTGACACACAGGTGAAATTTTGCTGAAAGGGTGATATGAAATAAGCATTTGTGGGTTAAATCCTTAGGAAGCGGCAGAGCTGGTCAGGCCTTTTGAAGGAGGACTCATGGGGACCATGGATCTCATCTTCTCTGTGTTCAGCCGTCTTATCTTGGACATGAATTTTAACTTAGGATGCTGGAGATAGGAGAAAGAAGTGGAAGATCCCTTCCCCTGACCACATCTCCACCATTAGCTAAAGTGTAAATTTCCTCCTTGGTATGGCTCCAGTATGTTTTCTCCACTTCCTTTAATACCTAATAAATCATCCTCCCCAGACCAATGAGTTCCTATGCCTCAAAATACTTTCTGCCTTTCAGACCTCTGTTGATTCTATCCTACTTAACTGAAACACACTTTCCACCATCTCTTCTGATCAATCATTTAGATTCTCAGAGAGCCCAAATGGCATTTCTTTTAAGGATCTTCCTGCATTTTAACAGAGTTAATTGGACTAACCCAGCTCACTCAGTCTGGCATTACAGTGAATACTCAACCCACAACCCCCCCCCCAATTATACAGATGCATGCTCTCACAGACACATACCCAGGGAAATAACTTTGCCTTATTCCTATCTGTACCCATAACAACTACTACTGAGTTTGGCTCAGGATAATATTTATATACGTGGATGAAATAACATGGGATGTAATCAGAACCCCTTGTCCGTAACCTCTGCAATGGACCATAAATCAGGATGTGTGTTCCCCTATGGACTGCCTTTATGTTCTCCATCCCCTTCAACCTCTGCTTTAAATATTAACACATTCAACATGGCTGAGAATTTCCCTCCAATATAATGGAAACTGGCTTGGGTTAGAATTGTTTCAATGGTGAAAATAGGAAGATTATTGATGAATCATCCCCCTTAGACACAATAAGGCCAAGCTTAGGACACACTGAGAGGGAACTCTATACTTATCCACACCTAAAAGAGAGAACGTCCACTGGGTCTCCATCCATCATCTCTTTCTATGATTCTTGGGTCTGGTTTCATGAGAAGTGTTGCAGGGATGTTTTATACTGACATTAATGTAGAATATGGTCAGGATGGGCCATAGTAACTAAAAGGCAAGCAGTGAGGTTGCAGCACTAGGTCCTGAAATCATAGCTGGAAACATAAACTGGTCTAACAGGCAAGGACTTCACTGGGGGAATGTGGTAGGGGGAAAGGTGAGATGGGAGTTGTTCACACCTCTATGGAGAAGCCCCTCCATAAACCCCCATATCCTTCTTCCCTCTGACCTTAGCCTCAGCTTGTCATCCAAGCAGCAAAGAAGGCTGGTTAGAGAGAAGCTTGCACTCAAGGCAGATGCTGCAAGTCATGAGTATTTACATGATACCAGAGGGGATTGTGGCCTTCACATGTATAAGGGAAGAGGAACTATGGGGAAAGAAAGACATGGAGGGGATATTGGCATTTGGAAAAAGAGATGTTAAAAGTCAGAGGGATTACAGGAAGGAGGAAGACAGAACAGCATCAGGAAGGACAAAGTGCCTCTACGGCACGCAAAGGGCGAGCCACTCCAGGGAATCTCCAGAGGAAGTATGGTTGGCCAGGGCAGGCATCGCCATACTTCTCTACAACACTGGGACTGATTTTCTACCTAAGGCTCTGAATGGTTTGGATTTATCACTGGAACTTTGCACAAAGCTGCATAAATCTATCTGGAGTATATGTGTGTCCTTCAGAGAGCAGAAGAAGCAAAGGCAGGCACTGGAATAAGAAGGAAACAGTCTAATCTCACTCACCCTGATCCTTCATTGGCTACATCCTTGCCTACAGTGGCCATGATGGCTACATTAGCTACCTTCCTGGTGGGCTCCTCTGGGGAGTAGAGTCATCCTCCCCACTGCAATGGATTATGAGACTTGAGGAGACAATTTTCTTCTATAAGAATTGAGTTTCCTCCAATATAAAATGATAAACCTGGACCAACTAAGTTCAAAAGACCTATATGAAGCTTCAGTTCTACCTGTAATTCTTTTTTTAAATTAATTATCTTATTTTCATTGGAGGATAATTACTTTACAATATTGTGATGGTTTTTGCCGTACATCAATATGAGCCGGCCATAGGTATACATGTGTCCCCTCCATCCTGAACCCCCACAACTTCCTCCCTTCCCCGCTCTATCCCTTTGGGTTGTCACAGAGCACTGGCTTTGGGTACCCTGCTTCATGCCTTGAATTCACACTGGTCATCTATTTTACATATGGTAATGTAATGTTTCAATGCTATTCTCTCAAATCATCCCGCCCTCTTCTTCTCCCACTGAGTCCAAAAGTCTGTTCTTTACATCCAAGTTGCCTTTGCTGCCCTGTATGTATGATCGTTGGTACCATCTTTATAGATTCCATATATATGAGTTTTATTGACAGAGATCACTGCTCCCTTTTTCTGTCTTTTCTGTTTTAGACTCATAGATTGCCAGAGACAGAAACTATTATTTTCTTTACAGTAGACATAAGGTGAGACAATATGCCAAGACTGGAGACGAGGAGGGAGAGAGAGAGAAACACTCCTAATCAAGATGAATCAGCTGCAAAATTTATTGGGCCCTGTGCAAAATGAAAATGTAGGATCCATTGTTCAATAATTAAGAATTTCAAGATGGCAATGACAGAGCATTAAGCCAAACCTAGGGCTTTTTGAGCACAGGGCCCCATGTAACTGCACAGGTCAGTGTCCAGGAAGCAGCCTAGATCCTAATGTCATGATCTCTCCTCTATGGCATGCTGACTGCTTTCTGCCTTCCCCATTCCCAGTCTCTATGAGATTATAAGTAATAGAAAAATAAATGTCATTTCAAGTTTGAAAGACTATGACTGCATTCTTGAGGGGAAGCTATTCAATCCCTGAAAAGAAAGCAAAAGAAGAAAAAGAGTTGAAGAATATCTCCTCTATTTTTCGCCCTCTCCAAAGCTCTCTTCACTTCTAAGACACTGACTGCCCTGTGAACAGAAAACAAGGTTAGAATCTGGAATTCAATGGGAGTGAGAAAAATCACAAATTGGGCTTTCTGAGTAAAAGCCAGTATGTTACAACAGGTGAATGGCGGGGACTATACCTCACCTTAAGGAACAGCTTTGAACAGTCCTTATTTCTCAATGCTTGACAGGGTTACTAAGAACGACCATCAACATACAACAAGACAAAGTTAAGTGAGGTTGGCACGTAGTCCTGCTCTTAGGGTCACTGCAGCACTGATAGACACATATGAGTTGCCGTATTGAAATGGCTGGGGTATGAGAGGTTGGTTGATATGATGTTTCATTGCTGCTGTTCTGTCACTAAGTCGTGTCTGACTCTTTGCAACCCCATGGACTGCAGCACGCCAGGCTTCCCTGTCCTTCACTATCTCCCAGAGTTCGCTCAAACTCACATCCATTGAGTCAGTGATGCCATCCAACCATCTCATCCTTTGTCACCTCCTTCTCCTCCTGCCCTCAATCTTTCCCACAATCAGGGTCTTTTCCAATGAGTCAGCTCTTCCCCTCAGGTGGCCAAAGTATTGGTGATTCAGCTTTAGCGTCAATGAATATTCAGAGTTGAACAATGAATATTGTCGAATGAATATTAAACATTCATTCAGGTTAAACAATGAATATTCTTTAGGATTGACTGGTTTGATCTCCTTGCTGTCCAAAATCTTTACAGAAAGACTTCTCTCCAGAATCTTCTCTAGCACCACAGTTTAAAAGCATCGATTCTTTGGCACTCAGCCTTCTTTATGATCCAACTCTCACATCCGAACATGACCACTGGGAAAACTATAGTTTTGACCATATGGACATTTGTAGGCTATGATGCTTGGTATGCACCAAAGGTTTGACAAAGATAAAGCTAAAGGCACCACAGGCTGACTATCTATCAACAGAAGTATAAAGGGCAGGGTGAGAAAGGTAAAAATATATCCTATGTTGTGCTGGGGGTGGAGTTCAGGAAAAAGGATGTTCTCTGTTTTAAGCCTTTCACTGCAACTAAGAAAGAGTAACAAAGAGGAGGAGGGTTGTAAGTCAGGATGGTGAAGGATCTCAGAACAGCACCACTGAAGGACTGGTTGAAGGAGAAAGGAGCTCTTCACCTCAAGAGGAAGAGAGCCAAGGTAGTCATTGTGTGGGAGCTTTATTCAGCATAGTCAGTGTGGCTCCAGAAATCAAAAGACTTGGGGTGGATGGAAGACAGGAAGGCAGGAGGAGCTCCTGTTACTGGAAGTGAAATGAAGGCAATGAGCACCTGAGAATGCTATGCAAATTGGAAGTTCCACTGGGTGGGACCTCCGGGTTCTCTTCCAAGTCTGTGAACTCCTGGGAATCAAACACATGAAAAGATAGTAGGTGTCCTGAGTCTTGAGGTGATCTATTTCACAACCAAAATCAACATATTTAAAATATTTCATAACTTCCAGGATGGTAAGGGGAAGGGGAACACCGGCATCTACAAAGAGTTAAGCGGAACATGGTTTGGACACTTTATAAATACCTTCCGAAGTGAAGAGATGCCTCAGACACTGCTGCAGGCACTTGATAGGTACTGGCTAGGACTAGGGCCAGGACAGAGCTTGGGCGTAATACTGAGTAAGTCATCCTAAGGTTACCTAAAGCTGGCCTGGAATGAGAGAGCAGTGGCTGTTCTCCAAAGACATTTTCTTTAACCAGTCTTGAGCACAGACTAACATCAGCAGCATCTTTTGGCTATGATAAGAAAGAAAGAAAGAAAAAGAAATCTTTTTTTTTTTTTTTTTAATGCAAAGCTTGGGTCCTGTTGCCTTTTATAATCATATAGTGTTTTTGTCAAGCCAGTCTGATTCCTCATTTGTTTTCTTTGGATTACTCCACCCTGCCATGGGAAAATTAACTCTTTGGCACATACACAGGTACACAATCCTATAGACATCCACCCCCAACCACATCCTCAGGAGCCCCACTGAGGCTACCAGGTTACAGGAAGGGCTTAAAGTCCAATTAGAGTCTAATGAGCTGTGCTAATTGAGATTATTCTTGCAAACTGGCTAAAATTCTAATGAGTTGGCCTTAAATGGAACCTTCAGTCAATGTTTATTCTGGCTTTGCCCCAGCATATTTGTAAGACAAATGCAATATCTCTGTCCTTGCCAGCCTCAGTGAAAGTGGGGGATAACATTACTGGACGCCAGAAAGTCATAAGCATTAATCATCATTTTAGGCTGCTAAAAATGCTGTCAGCTACTGATATAAAAACTGATACCAAACACAGTGGATGTTTTCTAGGAAAGAAGCACCTACCATGTGCTAGATACTGAGTTAGGGGTATCCAGAAGTCAGGGCAAATACAAATGGATACTTGCCTGATATGATCAAATTTCCAAAAATGACAGCTGTGTTTTGGGGAGGTGGGGGAGATAATAGGGTAGAGGGTGGTAGAGCTGTTCAACTAGTCCTTCTATCAGGTATCAAAATCTTTACAGCAAGAACTGGGATCCATTCACTCCAGATCATTAGCTACAGTAACACCTACAGGGAATTTTTTTTAATGGAGGGCTTCAAAAAGACAATTAAAAAAAAAGACAATGAAAAGATTATACAAAGCTGATGGGAGTGAGCAGTATATACAGATTACAAACTAGATGACTTAGTTATGAATATACGTATATACATTTTTGTCTGGTAGTAGCCCCCAATGAGGCAATGGAGAAAATATAAGCATCACTGAATCATGGCCCTTGGAGTCACAGACAGAGAATGAGTTAAGTATCTGTTTCTTTACCCCTCAACCTAGAGGAGACACACGATATCAAACTTCCTAAGAGGATTCCTTCAAAGGCTCTCTCACTGAGACTGAAATCCGTGGGATAAAGACAACTCTCTCCAAAGAAATCCATCACTCTCCTGGACATTCAGCTTCCACATTTTATATAGCTTAGAAAGGGACTTAGCTAACATAGACAGAACCAGATCTATAGTTGCTCAGATGGTACGGCAGAGATACCTGGTACCTTGCTTTAGGAAAGTACCTATTATGTTTTTCTTCTCCTTTGGGATTTTTGCTAAAATTACAAGGGAACTGGAAGAATCACATTCAACATCCTGTTGTAATAATTAAGTCCCCCTTATTAGTCAGAGTTCTTGGTTGCAACCATAAGACCCTCCATCAAATTTAAGCAGAAAAGAGATTTACTGAAATAGTACACAGAACCTCTTAAGAAAGCCTGGGATCCAGTTTGGAGTCTACCTGCCAGGAGCAACATATTCGTACTCCAGCCAAGGTATCTCAGCTGTGAATAGACACCACGGCTTGCACCACCAACCAGAGGACCCAGACACAAATAGTCAGCAACTGCTGATCCCGAAAACAGAGGCCACATCATCACTTGCACTAAAAAAGAAAAAAGATGGAGTTCTTACAGCAGCTGATTCTCAGATTGCTCCAAATAAAATGAATTCTCACGTGATTAGCTCTGGCTAACAGAGCTTGTGGTCACATGCGTATGTCCTGAAAACGCTGGCTTCTTCCTTGCGGAAGCAACATTTATAAAGATACTCCCCTCGTACGAGAATGGTATTCAAAGTGGCTGAGCACCACAAGCAGGGCAAACACCCTTTCATACATTTCAACAAATGAGACACTTAGGGCCAGCAATTTTAGCAGTGGGGTCAGATTTCACCTCAAACATTTTTCTTGAGGCAGACATTCTAGGATGGGTCCTACTCGATCATGGCTAAGATAGCTTTAACATCTCAGTCTGTCCTTGAAACAGACTTTATTTTCAGTTACCTATTTTCTTACAGTTATCTCATTAAAAAATAACCTAGTATTCAGAAATGATATTTGAACTTTTATTTAGCTTTGTATTCATCGAAAACAAAGATCATTTTGTCTATTTACCAATAATTACTATAATTATTAAATTGGAGTAAATGCAGCGAGAGATAACCACAGTTTAAAAGCTACAGGAGTTTAGATGTGGGAAATTATCTAACTGAAGAAAGAACAGAAGGCTTCAAATAGAAGTATTATCTGTGCTGACTATGAAAGACAAGTAGAATTTCAACAAGAGAAAAAGGTTAAGGGCATTCCAAGTGGAGGGAAAAGTGTGAACCAAAGAAGCAGCAGCTGATAGTGGGTAAAGATGCCCAATGGAAGGAAAGAGTGCAAACATGAATCAAGGACCTGAATAGCATGCTAGTAAGTTCAGCCACCATTCAATAACACCAGGAAGTCATGACTGAACTACCATGCTCAGTCAGCAGACTAAACTATCAGATCTGGGCTTCAAAAAGACAAATCACCATGTAATTGCCCTGTGGGCTAAATAAGAATAGAGAGGACTATAGATCAGATCTGAATAAATCTCACCAGTTTCACCAGAACCAATTTTCCTTTTTTTTAAAAAAAATATTTATTTATCTGTGCTAGGTCTTGGCTGTGGCATGCAGGATCTTCAGTCTTTGTTGTGGCATATGAAATCTTTAGTTATAGCAAGTGAACTCTTAGTTATGGCATGTAGGATCTATTTGCCAGACCAGGGATCAAACCCAGGGCTCCTGCATTGGAAGCCTTAGCCACTGGACTACCAGAGAAGCCCTCCAATTTTCTACAAAATACTCTCATCATATATAAACAATATCCAAGATAAGAATAGGATTTTTTTTTTTTTTTTTTTTTTTAGATAATAGAACTGCTTCAACTAACTTTGGAAAGTCTAAATCATTTAGATATATTTTGATGCAGGAACTAGGCCAGACATTTTAAGTTGCCATCACTGTAAATTCCTGGGCCATGAAATTATCAAATATTACTGCTATAAAGATGTTTTAGAAACTACTTTGTCTAATTCCTTCAGATGAAGGGTGGGAAAAACAAGATCCAGAAAGAAGCCACTTGGCCTTGTGCAATAGAATAAGACATACTGTGTCAATAATAGGACCGATGAGTGAATGAAGAATGAATTCTCCTGTTCTCATCATTCCAAAGATAGGGACAAATGTTCTTTTTCGTACAGGGCCAGATAATACAGTGTAGTCCAGTGTCAAATTCCAGATTCTCCACTTACTCCCCAGGTAAGCAAATTACCATTTATGCCTCTCTATTCTTTTCCCTAAAAGGAGCAAGGGGGGGATAATAAGAATACCTTCTTCACAGGGTTGTTGTGAGGACTGAACTAGCTAATTTACACAAAGTTCTTATAACAGTGTGTCTACTACAGAGAAAGTCCTCCATAAATGTTAGCCATGTTAATATTTAGTGTAGACCCATCACTACAATTCAGGTGATGGATCTTAAGATGTATGTTGACCAACTGCCATATATCTGGAGAAGCTAGGCCAAGATGTTGAAGAATTTGGAAAACATCTCAGGCAAGGAACAGTAGAGGAAATTGAGGTATGGAAAGAGAAATATGGAGGAGGGAACCTAACAACTGTCTTCAAAAGCTGAACTTGTATCATAGCAGAAGAGGGCATAGATTTTTTTCCTATTGTCACTTGAGGAGGAAGAATTAAGAACAATGGAAAAGAGTGAAGCAAATTTCTATTTATAGAAATAATTTCAGAAGTAGAGCTCTTCCAGAGTAGGAATAGTTACTTCAACCAATAGGAGGTCTTCTATCAATACACATGGCCAAGCCCTGAAAGCCTGGCAGAATGGTATCCAAATATCAAATGGTCTGATTTGGGATACCAGTCTCCCCTACACTATGTCTCAGTCTCAGAAATAAGTTTAAAATGTTGAGTGCTACCATTTTATGGAACAAACAAAATAGGGAGATAATTAAGTAATAGAACTGTAAATAGTTTACAAAGTAATTTCATCTTCAGTGTTCCATTGAAACCACATCCTGCAGAGAGTGTAAGTCTTTTTCCCATTTTGTTAGAGGAATCTGAGACCTGGAGAGGTGAAATGGTATACCAGAAGTCACACAGTGAGCATCTTCTAACTACAGTTGCAGAGGTCTTTCTCTTGCTGCACCATGTTTGGCTGTGCAAAGGTCACAAGTGAAGTTAGTCTTCTAAGTAGGGCACAGGCCAGACAACAGAATCAGGTAATATGGCTGTAAGCTCAGAAAAAAATTACCCATAAGAATTCTAGGGTCTTCTAGGTTGGAAGGCTTCTGTGGCACTTTGGAATCTTGGCAGAAAAAGAATCACCTTTATAAAACTGTATCTTAAAAAAAGTAGAGGTTTCCCTGGGGGCCCAGTGGTAAAAAATCCACCTGCCAATGCAAAAGACACGAGCTTGATTCCTGATTAGGGAAGATCCCACATGACACGAAGTAACTAAGCCTGTGCACCCCAACTATTGAGCCTGTGTACCCCAACTATTGAGCCTGTGTTCTAGAGCCTGGGAGCCATAACTATTGAGCCTACATACTGAAGCCCACATGACCTAGATCCCATACTCTGCAAGGAAAGAAGCCACCACAATGAGAAGCCCACACACTGCAACTGGAGAGTAGCCCCCCTCACCACAACCAAAGAAAAAAGCCTGTGCAGCAACAGAGACCCAGCACAACCAAAAACAAATAAAACATAATAAAATAAAACAAATGGAAATCTACTTTGGATGCAAAGCAATCATTCAGAAAAAACCTAGTGATGGAATTCTTAATATATCTTGAATATTCAATTATGAAGTTGTGAGCAAGCTAGGGCATTGCTGACTGTCTTTTCAGTAACAGATGGATTTCTATACATTACATAACAAACTAAATTGGCTCTCCGCTTCCCAGGACATAAAAAATTTCAATTTGCTTGCATTTCAAATATCACTCACACAAAGAAATTCCACTTACAGCTCATGAATAAAAAAATAACATTACAAAGTTCTTTCAGCTTATAGTATACTTTTCCATCAATCATAGCATTTAAATTTACAACAATACTGTGCAGTACATATTATTATCACGCATTACATGTATTCTTAACTTCATGGTCAAAGACCCAAAAAGTTGCCTTACCCAAGGTCACCCAGATAATGAGGCCAAAATCATGGCACTAAAACCTGCTGACTCCAAGTTTAATGTTTCTCTGACCACAACAGCGCTATGGCGACAGTGATATGAGCTATCTTGACCAACCTCAGTTGGATACCTGAAACTACTCAACCTCCAGTGGAAGTCAGGTCAGGGTCCCATGTCTCTCTCAGTCCTTTGGCCTGGTTCCTGTAGCATTCACCTCACTGGGTTCTGCTGCCCTACCCAGGGGGACAAGATTGATTTTCTTATCCAATATTGGTTTTCTCAATATTAGATGGAATGGCAGGGTACTACAAAAAAAAAAAAAAAATGAATTAACTGCCATATACAAAGAGAAATACAATTCATAGTATTGAGGAGATGAGGCTGAGAGGATGCCTGACAAGGCCCAAAGGGGACTGTTATCTTGGGCAATTCACAGGGTCCACAGTCTGGCCACTCCCCTCCTGGGTTCATAAATTCCTCCTGTCAAAGCCATGGACATGACTGGACCCAGAGCACTGACTCATTCTAACAATGCTCACAGAGACATTCATCAAATTTGCTGCCAAATCTGCTAATTTGCAATGAGGAAACTCACTGTCAAGTGGATGGATGCTCATGTCAGCCTGACCAGCTGTGGACAGGCTACATGGAGAGCCAAGAGACCAGCAGGCTCTTCAGTGGGCCTAACCCTGATAAGAGTCAGAGAAGTAACCTGATCTAAAAGCTTATTGTTATCAGCAGGATAATATTATGATGCTTCCAATTCACCACTGGGCAGACTTATCATGGAGAAAGAGAAACTGAGGCCAGCTGAGATGGGCACCAGCTATCTCTGTGATCTTTCAGACACGTTCAGCCTTTATCAATTATTTTTCAACAAATGCATCCTGGATTGCATTTCTGAATGTCAAGTCTGGTTATAGCCAGCATTAATTCTGGCCTGTGAGTCATTCGGATTCTTTAAAGAGATTTCACGTAATTCAATGCTAATACTTTTCGATGTTGATTTCTGAGCCTAATTCTCAGAGGGAAAGCTGAGTCCCTTCTTTCCAAGTTTGTGGTGAGAGCACACTCATCACTGACACGCCATGTCGGGGCACTCTGACTCATCCATTCTGCTTCTGCAAATATAAACCTCTGAATTGTCCACATTAAAAGGAAGAATTTTATGCTACGTGAATTGTATCTCAATAAAGCTCTTTAAAAATAGAAAAAAACTATTTAAAAATTCTTTTTAAAAAACCAATACAATTACCATAAAGGAAAACTAGAAAACACATACACACACAAAACATACATTTAAAAAAACCTTCTCTAATCTTACTGATATAGACATAACCACTCTCGACTTTTGGTGAACATTCTGCCAATTCTCTGTATGCATACATTTTAATAAAACAACATTTTGAAAGTTATTTTTCACTCCATATATTATGAGCATCTTTACTTGTTGGCAAATACGATTCCACAACATCATTTAAATGACTGCCTGGTATTTCATCCTATAAGATCAAGGTTGGCTATTTAGGCTATTTTCAAATTCTTGCTTTTATAAGCAGTACTATAATGAAAATCTTTATTTTTATAAAAAATTGAATTTAAAAAATAATATTTTAAAGACATTTTGTTTTAGGGTGATTTCAGGTTTACAGAAAAGTCACTAACACAGTACACAGAGCTTCCGTATATCCACACCCAGTTTTTCCTAATGTTGACATATCACCATGGTATATTTGTTACAACCAAGAAAAAAACTTTGACATATTAACTAAACTCCATACTTTATTCAGATTTTATTAGTTTTTCTACCAATGTCCTTTTTCTCTTCCAGGATCCAATCCAACATACCTCAGTGCATTTAGTATAGCTGAACTTTCATGTACACATTTATCACCTTCATTTATTCCTGGAAGCAGAATAAACTTCTAGAAGTGCTGGGTTCTAGGGCACCCACAATTTTTATTTTTATTTTTTATGTGTGTCATCGAATTGTCTACCAAAAGTGTTGTACAAATACACATTCCCTCAGCAACATGTTAAAGTGCCCATATACATGGTGATAGCAGCTTTGAACATCATTATGGTGATGTCGCATCAAAGTATAATAAAAACAACCCAATTAGAGTCAAGAGCCCCATCTCTTTGTTGATTTGAATTTGTCCAGAAAAGCCTGAGCATACATGCAAACTGGTGAGTTGCATGTCCTTCAAGGAATCCTGTAAGTCTCACTTGATACCTATCTAAGGTTTGAGTAGATATCAAGAAGTGGTGAGCCTGGCAAGTGCTCCATGGAGCTCTTAATGTTGCCAAAAAAGCAACTGTCTTTAGTACTTCTCCATAGATACTTAGCTGGGAGAATGTACTATATCAGCTTTCAAACATACTTTAAAATTTTTTTTTGTTGAAGTATAGTTGATTTACAATGATGTGCCAATCTCTGCTATAGAGCAATGTGACTCAGTTAAACACATTTCATATATACATTCCTTCTTCATATTCTTTTCCCTTATGGTTTATCACAGGATATTGAATATAGCTCTCTGTGCTATACATTAGGACCTTGTTGTTTATCCATTCTAAAGGTAATAGTTTGCATCTACCAACACCAAACTCCCAGTCCATCCCTCTTCCTTCCCGCCTTCCCCTTGGCAACCCAAAGTCTGTGCTCTACATCTATGAGTCTCTCAAATATACTTTTAAACCACAATCCTCATTCAAAAACACACCTTGCATTTCCTGAAAAAGTATTTACCTTACTATAAGCAATGCCTGCGGAAACATTCCATTCTATTGTTTTCCTCTATTTCTTTGCATTGATCAGTGAGGAAGGCTTTCTTATCTCTCCTTGCTATTCTTTGGAACTCTGCATTCAAATGGGTATATCTTTCCTTTTCTCCTTTGCTTTTTGCTTCTCTTCTTTTCACAGCTATTTGTAAGGCCTCCTCAGACAGCCATTTTGCTTTTCTGCATTTCTTTTTCTTGGGGATGGTCTGGATTCCTGTCTCCTGCACAATGTCATGAACCTCCATCCACAGTTCATCAGGCACTCTGTCTATCAGATCTAGTCCCTTAAATCTATTTCTTATTTCCACTGTATAGTCATAAGGGATTTGATCTAGGTCATACCTGAATGATCTAGTGGTTTTCCCCACTTTCTTCAATTTAAGTCTGAATTTGGCAATAAGGAGTTCATGATCTGAGCCACAGTCAGCTCCCAGTCTTGTTTTTGCTGACTGTATAGAGCTTCTCCATCTTTGGCTACAAAGAATATAATCAATCTGATTTCGGTGTTGACCATCTGGTGATGTCCATGTGTAGAGTCTTCTCTTGCGTTGTTGGAAGAGGGTGTTTGCTATGACCAGTGCATTCTCTTGGCAGAACTCTATTAGCCTTTGCCCTGCTTCATTCTATACTTCAAGGTCAAATTTGCCTGTTACTCCAGGTGTTTCTTGACTTCCTACTTTTGCATTCCAGTCCCCTATAATGAAAAGGACATCTTTTTTGGGTGTTAGTTCTAGAAGGCCTTCTAGGTCTTCACAGAACCGTTCAACTTCAGCTTCTTCAGCATTACTGGTTGGGGCATAGACTTGGGTTACCATGATATTGAATGGTTTGCCTTGGAAATGAACAGAGATCATTCTGTCGTTTTTGAGATTGCATCCAAGTACTGCATTTCGGACTCTTTTGTTGACTATGATGCTACTCCATTTCTTCTAAGGGATTTCTGCCCACAGTAGTAGATATAATGGTCATCTGAGTTAAATTCACCCATTCCAGTCCATCTTAGTTCGCTGATTCCTAGAATGTCGATGTTCACTCTTGCCATCTCCAGTTTGACCACTTCCAATTTGCCTTGATTCATGGACCTAACACGACTGAGCAACTGAACTGAACTGATAGTATTCCACTATATTTCAATGAATAAACTTGCAGGCACCAGACTTGGCTGTTTAGTGTGATAGTCAATAGCTGCATGTGGCTACTGAGAACGTGAAGTATAGCTAGTCTGAATGGGAGTGCCACTGTAAAATAAACACCAGGTTTTAAAAAATAAGTACAAAAAGTTAATGTACAATACTTCATTAATAATTTTATCAATTCAGTTCAGTTGCTCAGTCGTGTCTGACTCTTTGAGACCCCATGGACTGCAGTACGCCAGCCTTCCCTGTTCATCACCAACTCCTAGAGCTTACTCAAACTCATGTCCATTGAGTCAGTGATGTCATCCAACCATCTCATCCTCTGTCATCCCCTTCTCCACCTGCCCTCACTCTTTCCCAGCATCATGGTCTTTTCAAATGAGTCAGTTCTGTGCATCAGGTGGCCAAAGTATTGGAGTTTCAGCTTTAATATCAGTCCTTTCAATGAATATTCAGGACTTATTTCCTTTAGGATAGATTGGTTTTATCTCCTTGCTGTCCAAGGGACTCTCAAGAGTCTTCTCCAACACCACAGTTCAAAAGCATCAATTCTTCAGCACTCAGCTTTCTTTATAGTCCAACTCTCACATCCATACATGACTACTGGGTAAACCATAGCTTTGACTAGATGGACCTCTGTTGGCAAAGTAATGTCTTTATTTTTTAATATGCTGTATAGGTTGGTCATAGCCTTTCCTCCAAGGAGCAAGCGTCTTTTAATTTCATGGCTGCCGTCACCATCTGCAGTGATTTTGGAGCCCAGAAAAATAACGTCTTTCATTCTTTCCATTATTTCCCCATCTATTTGCCATGAAGTGATGGGACCGGATGCCATGATCTTCATTTTCTGAATGTTGAGTGTTAAGCCAACTTTTTCACTCTTCTCTTTCACTTTCATCAAGAGGCTCTTTAGTTCTTCGCTTTCTGCCATAAGGGTGGTGTCATCTGCATATCTGAGGTTGTTGATATTTCTCCCAGCAATCTTGATTCCAGCTTGTGCTTCATCCAGCCTGGCATTTCACATGATGTACTCTGCACATAAGTTAAGTAAACAGGGTGACAATATGCAGCCTTGATGTACTCCTTTCCAGATTTGGAATCAGTCTGTTGTTCCATGTCTGGTTCTAACTGTTGCTTCTTGACTTGCATACAGATTTTTCAGGAGGCAGATCAGATGGTCTGGTATTCCCATCTCTTGAGAATTTTCCAGTTTGTTGTGATCCACACAGTCAAAGGCTTTGGCATAGCCAATAAAGCAGAAGTATACGTTTTTCTGGAACTTTCTTGCTTTTTTGATGATCCAGCAGATGTTAGCAATTTGATCTCTGGTTCCTCTGCCTTTTCTAAATCCAGTTTGAACATCTGGAATTTCACGGTTCACGTACTGTTGAAACCTGGCTTGGAGAATTTTGAGCATTACTTTGCTAGCATGTGAGATGAGTACAATTGTGCGGTAGTTTGAGCATTCTTCGGCATTGCCTTTCTTTGGGATTGGAATGAAAACTGACCTTTTCCAGTCCTGTGGCCACCGCTGAGTTTTCCAGATTTGCTAGCATATTGAGTGCAGCACTTTCACAGCATCATCTTTGAGGATTTGAAATAGCTCAACTGGAATTCCATCACCTCCACTAGCTTTGTTCGTAGTGATGCTTTCTAAGGCCCACTTGACTTCACATTCCAGGATGTCTGGCTCTAGGTGAGTGATCACACCATCGTGGTCATCTGGGTCATGAAGATCTTTTTTGTATAGTTCTTCTGTGTATTCTTGCCACCTCTTCTTAATATTTTCTGATTCTGTTAGGTCCATACCATTTCTGTCTTGTATTGTGTTCATATTTGCATGAAACGTTCCCTTGGTATCTCTAATTTTCTTGACGAGATCTCTAGTCTTTCCCATTCTATTGTTTTCCTCAATTTCTTTGCATTGATTACTGAGGAAGCCTTTCTTATTTCTTATTTTTTCTCATTTCTTATTTTATATTACATGTCAAAATAATATTTTAATATAACAGATTAAATTATTAAAATTAACTTCAACTGCTTTCTTCATGTGGCTAGAAGAAATTTTTTTATTAGATTACTCATATTTCTATTGGGCAACAGTATAGTAAACTAATTTTATGACCTGTTAATGAATTGCAGGGCTTCCCAGGTGGCTCAGTGGTAAAGAATCCACCTGCCAATGCAGGAGACACAGGTTCAATCCCCGGCCCAGGAAGATCCCCTGGAGAAGAAAATGACAACCCACTCCAGTACTCTTGCCTGAGAAATTCCATGGACAGTGGAGCCTAGAGGGCTACAGTCCATGGGGTCACAAAAGAGTCGGGCTTGACTTAGCAACTAAACAGCAACAACAGTGGGTTGCAACCCACAGTTTAAAAACATTGCCCTAGTGGGCTCTGGGTTCCTGGCCAGGAAATATACCATCATCTGCACTCAGCCCACCTATCTGAGAGATACCTGTCTAGGGATTGAGCCAGGATTCTCCATGAAAAACTTCGCTTCTCCATGAAAAACAGCTTTTAGTCTTCACCAACATTCAGAAGAATGGATGGCCTGTGTTCAGATATCTATTCCATTGACCATGATGTAAAACAGTTTAGAATTCAACAAACATTTCTGAAAAAAAAAATCAGACTCATCATCAATATATTTTGAAGAGCTTTCAAAAAAACTGATACCTAAGAACATGTTTTAGCAATTGAGAGTTCTTCACACAGCCACTGTTAAGCTGTTTTGCTGTTACTTTTTACAACTTCACACCATTTTGCATTCTACACTGAGATTATCATACAGATAATTGGTAGAGGTAAAAACAGCTCACTAACTGGCTAATGGGGAAATGTATTATCTTTTGGATATGTTGACTTTAAGATCTAAAGCAGAATGTTGTTTATTCTGACTTTTAACTATATATCATTTAGTCTCTAGAAATTTGCATATTCTCATAAGTTCTATTTTACAATGCACTAACTATATGTTATAGTTGAAAATACAGCAGAAAATAAACTTTATTAATAATGATATACTGAACACTGGAAATCTGCTAAGAGAATTCATATCATGTGCTCTTACTACACACACAAAAATAGTAATTATATTTAATAATTAACTTAGCCATAGTAATAATTTCACTATGTATATGTATATCAGATCATGTTGTATACCTTAAATACATATAATTTTTATTTTTTTTGTATTTTACAAGTTTACCTTATATAAGCACTGCAACATCAGTAATATCATGTTTTGTCATTTTATTTTTATAACTCTTTTATGAACTAAAAAGGAACACATGTTATACAGAGACATTGAAATGAAGTGTACAGTATTTCTTCAGTTACTCTTACCTGAAGAGACAGACAGATTCTCCCTGGCTTAAAATCTACTTCTATGTCTCCGAAATGAAAAGAAACTAATGATTCAGAGTCTATTTAGATCTAATCACTAGATCCCTTCATGCTCTACAATAAGCACTGCCAATATTGTCAAGTGGTTAACTTGTTGAGCATAAACATATCAACTTTATTAACGTGCTCATTAACCTTATTAATAAGCTTGTTAACCACTCTCTCTTATGGAAAATGTATGCTATTGACTAAATGCTTCTTTTTTTATTATTAAAGCTTTGCTTAATTATGTAGGTAACACGGGCTCATATAACTACATAAACAGTCTAGAGCTATGTAGTGTAATGATCAGGTTTTACACATGGAGAGGGACATTGCAACAATACAGTAATGACACATTTCAGCAGATGCAATCAGATCTCTCCTGGGTTACAAGGTCTTGGAGAAACTAGGTACCATTTGTTTCTTAAATAAGAATAAAACTGAATTGTTTTCTTTATACATGTTATGTAAGTCTCTTGTTAAAATGTTTCCTAAATTTTATCATTTCTGTCATTTCTTCATGTAATATATTTTTTCTATTCCCATTTCTAATTCATTAATATTCATAAATAGAACTAGCCTTTTATAAGTTAAACTATTTTGCATAAGGCATATATGTATACATCCCCTGTGGCTCAGATTTCACCATAAGTTGAAGCCTTCTGTGGCCTCTGCATGTGAGGAAGGGACAGAGAAAAGGGAAGTAACGAGTTAACAGTCAGTGCGGGGGGTACAAATCTGGAGGAATAAGGCAAGAGAAGCGTCCTATAGACCCAGATCACAACAGAGGGTTACCTACGTGCTCAGGCCTGGGAATGGGGGAGTACTCATAAGTGGGAATGGGGGAGTACTCAGAGGAGAATAGTCAAGCTGAGAAAATGGAAATGGAAGTAAAGATTGTGCGGGGAGGATCTTACGGAAGAGAGAAGATGCCACATTGGCCTCATGAGGCTACAGGAAGCCACCAAAACTCCCACTTCTATGTACATGCATCAAATCAGACCATGCTTCCCAGCTCTTATAAACTGAAGAGGGAGCTGCGAGGCCTCAAGCCACTGCAGGAAGGAGTGAGCTTGGGGCTTGGGACCAGGTCTCTGTTATCTCTGTGGTATATGAAATCAGGTGGCCACAGGAGGTGACCCTGACCTCACTCATGAGTCAGCCAACCCTTTCAGGTCACAACACACTTGTGAACATGCCTTTCTGTCTGTCTGGGCTGTGGTTAGCCGTCACTTGATATAGATAGAGAGCAACTGAAGTGGAGGGCAAAAGCAGACTTGTATGCTTCAGAAACTCCTGCATCATCCACAACAAATAATTGCTCAAGTATACCAAAGAGGAAGTCAATCAGCAAATCCACAGCCCTTTCAAGAAACAGACCTGAGAGATTCCTGAAACTTTGAGTGTCCCAAGCCAGAACACAGATAGGAAAAGCCTATCTGTTCACAGGTAGGAGGGGGGAAGAAAAGAAAGTCAAGTAAAAGCTCATATGCTTTTGGCTTCCGTGTACTATCATTAATCATTTTCCTAGGAATGGAGGATAGTTTCCTCATTGTAAGAGGAAAAGAGAAACAGATTCCTTTGACAAATATGTTACCCAGATGTTCACCAGACCCCAATATCTTTTTCCCCCACTTGATTTAGAAAAGTGAAAGCTAGGATGACAATTGAGGGGAAGTAGTTCCTGAAGAAATTATCAGATTGTGGCTTCACTCCACTTCTGCAAGGGGAAAGGGATTACATGAGGTCCTGAGAGCTTTCAAGAGTAGTATCTAGCCATCTTCTGACAGAAGCCATGGAAGCATTTGGCGGACTAGCTCTTTCCTGGATCAGCCATGAGTTAAATCGCCTCATAAAATGGAGGGAGGCTTGTATGAAACCTGTCGCCTGCAGGAGTGGCCCCAACCTGGAATGCCTTGACACATCCCAGCCTTGCCTGGCTTCCCATTGCATCATGTATTCCTGAGAAGTTCACTGTCATAAGGAAGAACTAAGTCATGTACTTGATGGAAATGATTCCTAGAAGCTCCAAATTAGAAGGACAAACATAAGTCATAAAGATTGTGAGGTTCAACAAATTGCTGTCATTGTTGTTCAGTTGCTAAGTTGTGTCCATCTCTTTGTGACCCCATGGACTGCAGCGCACCAGGCTTCCCTGTCCTTCACTATCTCCCAAAGCTTGCTCAAACTCATGTCCATTGAGTCAGTGATACCATCCAACCATCTCACTCTCTGTTGTGGCTTCTCCCCCTGCCCTCAATCTTTCCCAGCATCAGGGTCTTTTTTAATGAGGCGGCCCTTCATATCAGAAATTACTGGAGCTTCAGCTTCAGCATCAGTCCTTCCAGTGAATACTTAGGATTGATTTCCTTTAGGATTGACTGGTTTGATCTCCTTGCAGGTCAAGGGACTCTCAAGAGTCTTTTCCAGCACCACAGTTCCAAAGCATCAATTCTTCAGCACTCAGCCTTCTTTACGGCCCAACTCTCATTGACTTAATGCTAAAGAGAGTGGGGACTGCATCTTTATTTTTCACTATGGACTTCCGAAAGCATGAGACTGTGGATCTCAACAAGTGTCATTATTTCCCTTTTAGTTAACTCACAATTTTACTTATATAAATGTTTATAAGTGGAAGCCTTATATTACCATGTTAAACAGTAAATGAATATTCCTTGCCACATGTAATCATGAAACATGAAAAATAAACACTGTGACAAAGAGGCATTACAAAATTCACTTCACAGAGAGGGTTGTGTACAGAAGATTTGAGTCTTGTGCATGTTTATGCTATTTTTAAAATAAACAAATGAATAAATAAAGATGATTAGTAAGTCACAGAGAGGTGAAACAGATATTTGGGATCCAAATTGCAGCTTTTCCTTGATTAATCAGAAAGCTGGAGAATTTTAAAAAGAGTATGCCTCTTACGAGTCAATGGTGTTTAGTATTGTATCTATGTACCTTATCAAAACAACCCCAGTGCTACAAGGGTATAATCTCTCGCTTTGGAAAACATCACATTAGATCATCTCGAAGGGCCTTTGAACACTGACATTGAGAAATCCAATCTGTTTTAGTGATATCTTTCAAATTATATTATCAGTAAAATTATCAGCATGAGGTGGATGTGAACATATAAAATGGATTTTAGAAGCAACAAATCTGATTTTCTTGCCTAACTTTGGGAAAACAGTCTTATGTCTTAATAGCTACCCTTCTCCTTATTCATGTCATCATACTATGGAGTGCTACCAAGTGGGGCAAAGTAACTACATGGATTTGGGTCTCCCCAAACTACAACTGTTGATAAAATGACTCTACAAACTCAGGTAGTTTTTCTATACACTCTATAGCAAGGTTTTCATGAAACCTGATGTATAAATAAACTGGGGCTGCCATATAGCTTTCTCTAAATCTTTGCCTCTCTAGAGGGAGTATAAAGTCTCTGGAGTTAAGTTCTTCACCGAGTTACTATCAATAAGGTGAAAAACACCCCATTAATAAAACCAAGATAAATCCAATAGGAGAAGAGAGAAAGGAAAGCCCCAAAGAGTGGGCTGAACTCAGAAGTGTTTTATCCAAGGTAACTCAAGAGTCTATTCATCACACCAGAGAAGCCATAGTTGGGAAAGCCATGGTCAAGAGATAAACTGAATTATTATCCAGGGAAAATCAGCTGTGAGTATTGTGGGAAAGTTTTATGGGAGACTGAGCTGCTAAAAGGATTTGAGGGAAAACTGAGAGGTAAGGAAGAAGGAGCCAAACTGGTGGTTCAAGAAGCTAAACTGAAAAAGACCCAAGTGCTAGAACATTCCATCTATGTTGCACCTGCTGCATACTGCTAAAGCAAGCATGTGGGCAAAGAAAGACCACTTCAAAACTTATAGACAGCACGTGCATTCAGTATGCCTGCATGCCTACAAGATGTATCCATTCATCCATGCCCACGGACCTTTTCCATTCCTCATTGTGTAAGGTTGTGATGAGTGAGTGCAGAGGTGAAGAGAGTAGAGATCAAGATGCTAAGAAGAAAGAACAAGAAAAGGGAAACTATAGCATTTAAGGGAGACAGTGTCAGCAAGCTGAGAGAGGTGCAGAAATTGCCATAGGAAGGAGGTCCAAGGAGAATAGGGTCACAGCTGGCTGGTGTGGGGTCGGGGCAGGGAATACTTAGAATGCTCCCAACATCTCCACCTCATCATGAATGCAATAAAAGGAGTGATTTTCCTGGAAGTGGGGCCTTAAAGCAGTGCCCTGAAGGATTGGGGGTGGAGGTGGGTGGGCAGGAATGATGTGACAATGGGAAAACGGGAGGCAGAGAAAATAGCTTGAGCAAAGTCAGAGAGGCCATCATTTACAGCTTCCTAGATGTTTTCTAACCACAGAAACCAAACCCTAAAGAATCTGTCACCACATTCGAGGCTTACTGACTGAATCCTGAAAATTTATAGGCAACTGACATGGGAGGGTTCAGCAATTCCATTGATTTTTATCATGGCATCTGTGATCTTACATGAAGAGCAAGAGGCAACTGTCTTCATGATTTATTTTAAAGGCTTTTCTTAGATTTCTCAATTTGAAAATTCTTTTCAATAAAGTACCTTGATGTGTTTATAAATACCATAGTACAGTAAAGTGATCCCTTTTGGACCAGGCACTGGCAGCGGGTAGGGAGGAGTTTGTACTTTCTTGAATGAAAAGTTGGGAAATTCCTGAAAATGTTTTGAAATAACATTTAAGGCACTTGAAAATCACAGCTGGTTTGAACACATTTGTGTTCCCAAATACTACAAGGTAACAGAGCTCACTTCTACTGATGGAGCATTCTTCTCCTTAACCATTGATTAGTGAAAGTCGCTCAGTCATGTCCGACTCTTTGCCACCCCATGGACTATACAGTCCATGGAATTCTCCAGGCCAGAATACTGGAGTGGGTAGCCTTTCCCTTTGCCAGGGGATCTTCCCAACCCAGAGATCGAACCCAGGTCTCCCGCATTGCAGGCAGATTCTTTATCAGCTGAGCCACAAGGGAAGCCCTAAGCACATTAGTGCATTTCAATTAATTCTCTTGATGTAGGTGGAATAAAAAGAGACAAGTGTTGATCTTTCCTAAGAGGAAAATAATATCTTAGGAGAGTGATAAAAATAAAGGATATCTTCTTGACTCTGAAATAAAAGTGCTACATTTTTTTTTTTAAACTTCTATTTTAACATGAAACAAATGAGATTCCAAGAAATTAAGTAAATGCCCCTACTTCATTCACAAGTAAGGGAAGGAAGACAAGACTGAGGCAGCAATAGATCCCACCATCAGGCTATTACTTGAGCAGCGTTCTTGGCCCTCTCCCCATACTTGAACCCTAGACCTGGAACCATCTCTGCTTACCTCTCTCCTCTTCCCTGGATCTGCCAACTAGAACTGAATTCTGCTTCAAGTGGAATTCCATCCCCCTTGCCACCTCTAGAAGATGAGGTGCTCTTCTCCCAGTCTTCCCCATGTCAGTAAATGGTATCATCCTCTAAAAAACTCAGGAGATATTTCTGACTTTCCTCTTCCCTTCTTTATTAGTTTTCTGTGGCTGCCATAACAAATTTACCACAAACTTGGCTTAAAACCACAGAAATTTATTCTCTCACACTTCTGGAGGCCAAAAATCCAAAACTAGATGTTGGCAGCTTTAATTCTTTCTGGTGGTTTTAAAGGATTCACACCTCTTCTACCTTCTATTGGCTGTGAGTAATCCTTGGCATTCCTTGACTTGTCAATGCATGACTTTAATCTCTGTCTCTGTCTTCACATGACCGTCTCCCTGGGTCTCTGTATCTGTCTCGTTTTCTATTTCTTATAAGGACATTCACATTGAACTTAAGACCTACTGTAATCTGGAATGATCTTATCTCAAGATCCTTATCTTAGTTACAGCTGCAAAGACCCTTATTCCAAATTAGGTCACATTCTGAGGATCCAAGTGGTCATATCTTTGAGGGACACAATTCAACCCTCCTTCCCACATCAAATCAGTCCCAAGTCCCACTGACTTGACTTCTACCAAATATTCTATTATCATTTCATTCTTGCCACCTTCAACACCACCATTCAGGTCAACAACACTACCATCATTCCTTGGACCACTACTGTAGCAGCCTAACTGGACTCCCTGTCTCCACATTTGGATCTTCCTATCCTTTCTCTCCACCACAGTCTGAATAATTTTCTTAAATTCCTATCGTATCTCTCCCCTACTCAAAATTCGCCAAAGATTTATCACTAACTTAGCATAAAATTCAAACTCCTCCCCACAGCCTCCTGATACCTCAGGCTAACCTACAGCTCTTGCCCTGCTGGGTTTTTGCTGATCCGCAGACTGTTGTTGTTGTTCAGTCCCTCAGTTGTGCCTGACTCTTTGCGACCCCATGGACTACAGCATACCTGGCTTCCCTGTCCTTCACTAACTCCCAGAATTTGCTCAAACTCATGTCCATTGAGTTAGTGATGCCATCCAACCATCTAGTCCTCTGTTGCCGGCTTCTCCTCCTGCCCTCTATCTTTCCCAGCATCAGGGTTTTTTCCATTGAGTCAACACTGATCCTCAGATACTTCAGGCTTATTTCCTTCTGTGAGTTTGTTCCTAGCTTTCCTTCTAACAGGTGTGCCATCTGTGTATGGCCAATTCGCCACCATTCAATTTCAGCTTAAATGTCACCTCCTTAAAATGCCTTCCTGACCATCAAGAAGTCATTACTACCTAGGAAATTTTCATCACAGCATCTAGCTTCATTTGTCCACTAAGCATCCCGCACTGTCTGACAGCTTTCTTGTTTATGCTTGTCCTGTAGTTCTTTGTTCATTCTTTTAGCAGTGTCCCATTCCCACTAGAATATATGCCCTGAAATCAGAGATTCTGTCAGTTTATTCACTCTTAAATCTTCAACACCAGAACTTTTTGGAACATTGTAGTTTCTCAAAAAACATTTGTCAACTTACCAAATATTGAATGAATTAATTAAAGCTACAGATGCTTAAAGACCCTGACTTTTGAATGGGTAAAAGGTCATAGCTGCTGAAACCCTCTGATAGGGAGAAATTTGTAGGATGAGGACCCAGGAATATCCATAGATATCTCCTCAAACTTGGGGCACAAAGAGCAATTAGAGGCAAGAGATCTACAACTGCTAGACAATTAGACCCAGAACCTTGCTTTCTTACCTGTAGTTTTCAGTTCAGTTCAGTCACTCAGTCATGTCTGACTCTTTGCGACCTCATGAACTGCAGCACCCCAGGCTTCCCTGTCCGTGACCAACTCCCGGAGTCCACCCAAACCCATGTCCATTGAGTCAGTGATGCCATCCAACCAGCTCATCCTCTGTTGTCCCCTTCTCCTCCTGCCCTCAATCTTTCTCAGCATCAGGGTCTTTTCAAATGAGTCAGCCCTTCACTTCAGGTGGCCAAAGTATTGGAGTTTCAGCTTCAACATCAGTCCTTACAATGAACACCCAGGACTGATCTCCTTTAGGATGGACTGGTTGGATCTTCTTGCAGTCCAAGGGACTCTCAAGAGTCTTCTCCAAAACCACAGTTCAAAAGCATCAATTCTTCGGCACTCAGCTTTCTTCACAGTCCAACTCTCACATCCATACATGACTAATGGAAAAACCATAGCCTTGACTAGATGGACCTTTGTTGACAAAGTAATGTCTTTGCTTTTTAATATGCTGTCTAGGTTGATCATAACTTTCCTTCCAAGGAGTAAGTGTCTTTTAATTTCATGGCTGCAATCACCATCTGCAGTGATTTTGGAGCCACAAAAAATAAAGTCAGCCACTGTTTCCACCGTTCCCCCATCTATTTGCCATGAAGTGATGGGACCAGATGCCATGATCTTAGTTTTCTGAATGTTGAGCTTTAAGCCAACTTTTTCACTCTTTGCTTTCACTTTCATCAAGAGGCTCTTTAGTTCTTCACTTTCTGCCATAAGGGTGGTGTCATCTGCATATCTGAGGTTACTGATATTTCTCCCAGCAATCTTGATTCCAGCTTGTGTTTCTTCCAGCCCAGTGTTTCTCATGATGTACTCTGCATATAAGTTAAATAAGCAGGGTGACAATATACAGCCTTGACATACTCCTTTTCCTATTTGGAACCAGTGTGTTGTTCCATGTCCAGTTCTAACTGTTTTTTCCTGACCTGCATACAAGTTTCTCAAGAGGCAGGTCAGGTGGTCAGGTATTCCCATCTCTTTCAGAATTTTCCACAGTGTATTGTGATCCACACAGTCAAAGGCTTTGGCCTAGTCAATAAAGCAGATATAGATGTTTTTCTGAAACTCTCTTGCTTTTTTGATGATCCAGCGGATGTTGGCAATTTCATCTCTGGTTCCTCCGCCTTTTCTAAAACCAGCTTGAACATCTGGAAGTTCAGGGTTCACGTATTGCTGAAGCCTGGCTTGGAGAATTTTGAGCATTACTTTACTAGCGTGTGAGATGAGTGCAATTGTGCGGTAGTTTGAGCATTCTTTGGCATTGCCTTTCTTTGGGATTGGAAAGGAAACTGACCTTTTTCAGTCCTGTGGCCACTGCTGAGTTTTCCAAATTTGCTGGCATATTGAGTGCAGCACTTTCACAGTGTCATCTTTTAGGATTTGAAATAACTCAACTGGAACTCCATCAACTCCACTAGCTTTGTTCGTAATGATGCTTCCTAAGGCCCACCTGACTTCACATTCCAGGATGTCTGGCTCTAGGTGAGTGTGGGTGATCACACCATCGTGATTATCTGGGTCATGAAGATCTTTTTTGTACAGGTCTTCTGTGTATTCTTGCCACCTCTTCTTAATATCTTCTGCTTCTGTTAGGTCCATACCATTTCTGTCCTTTATTGAGCCCATCTTTTCATGAAATGTTCCCTTGGTATCTCTAATTTTCTTGAAGAGATCTCTAGTCTTTCCCATTCTATTGTTTTCCTCTATTTCTTTGCATTGATCAGTGAGGAAGGCTTTCTTATCTCTCCTTGCTATTCTTTGCAACTCTGCATTCAAATGGGTATATTGTTCCTTTTCTCCTTTGCTGTTCACTTCTCTTCTTTTCACAGCTATTTTTTAGGCCTCCTCAGACAGCCATTTTGCTTTTTTGCATTTCTTTTTCTTGGGGATGGTCTTGATTCCTGTCTCCTGTACAATGTCACGAACCTCCGGCCATAGTTCATCAGGCACTCTGTCTATCAGATCTAGTCTTTTAAATCTATGTCTAGTCTATGTAATTCCACTCTGGAGGTGATTAGAAGGTCAATATAATTAAGAAGGGCAAGGACATCAGCATCAGTTATAGAACCTGGTGAACCTAGAATGAAAACTAAAACTTAGTTTGGCCACGGAAAAAAAATCATTGTTATGACAAATACAATATGGGTCTCCTATTTCCTGTGCATCATAATGATCAAATATCTCATTCAACATTTACCAAATTCATATAATTGTAAATGTTTTCAGTGATGACAATAAATCACAGGGGGAAATAAGATGTGTTATGTAAGTGATCTGAGACTCACTCACCAATACTGGGAATTGCCAATAAAAAAACAAAAACTGAGTCACAGAGTAGCCAGAGATACTTTGATACAAGAGGTAAAATGAGACACTGTTTTGACTGATGAGATGAGAAAAAGAAGAACGCGGTGGGGTAATCAACTTGTCCCTGTTTGCCTGGACCGTCTTGGTTTTGGCAGTAAATGTGATTCTGGAATCCCTTCAGTCCTGGGCAAATGGAGATGGCTGTGACTCTAAGTGGTGAGGACTCAAGGCTGAAACTTCTCATCTGTTGAATTACTAAGTCAGTGACCCTATTTCATTCCCAACTCAAATGTCTGCACAACATTCACTGTTGTTTCCTGTGCTCTGGTTTCTCTCTCTCTTACTAATTGTTAAGGACACTTTTTAAAATGTTCCTCCCAGCACTGTCAGCCCATCTCTCTGGCTCAAAGACCTCATGTGCTCCTTTTGCCTGGGAGCAAATGGCCTCTCCCCTAGCAACAAGTAAAGTCAACACACCTGGCTGCTCCCTCTCTGGACCCCTATCACCTACCCTCTCAGTGTCTCCTGCACTTATTCCAGTCCCAGAACCCACACATTCTTGGCGCTACTCTCACTTTCATGGTACAGTCCTCTCACACCTGTCCCAGACTGTTCTTTCATCTTTAGTCCAAATCCATCTGCTTTCTGTCTTTCAGAGATTTCTCATAGTACCTGATTCACCATGCCCCTTCTTTCCCTGGTCTTCCACGGTAGCTCGGTCGGTAAAGAATCTGCCTGCAGTGCAGGAGACCTGGGTTCGATCCCTGGGTCTGGAAGACCCCCTGGAGAAGGAAATAGCAACCCACTCCAGTATTCCCACCTGCAAAATCCTATGGACAGAGGAGCTTGGTGGGCTATAGTCCATGGGGTCATAAGAGTCACATACAACTTAGTGACTAAACCACCACTTCTATCCCTGTATCAAGTAGATACAGATTTATTTCAATACCTGTCTTCTCTATAATTTCCTAGATTTGGTGTCACAGAAGTGACTATAATATATACTCAAGCTACCTTTTAAAAAATATACAGCTTGCATAATTTAATTCCAATTTAGGAACACCTGACAACGCATGTAATGTACGATCCCCTTCTCCAGGGGATCTTCCCAACCCAGGGATCAAACCCAGGTCTCCCGCATTGCAGGCAGATTTGTTACCAGCTGAGCTACAAGGGAAGCCTGTAAGAAGAAAACGAAGAATGCAAAATACATAAAATAAGCCAACAAATGAATACCCACCACCTCCAAATGTGTGGACAGCATTATTAGCTGCAAACAGAGGGAGGAGAGTATCCTGTATCTGCTTTTCTACCATTAATGTGTTGCTCATTGATTTTATGCCAGGATATCTCTTTTACCTGGAATTTTTAGGCACAAAAGCTAAAATCATGAGATCTACTCATGAGCTCAGAAACTCTCTATACATGAGTTATCCAGCAAAAAGTAGCTTTTTGTTTGCTTTGTTTTATATTTTATTTTAAATTAGAAGATAATTATTTTACAATATTGCAATGGTTTTTGCCACGTATCAACATGGATCAGCCTTAGGTGTACATATGTTCCCTTTCTCTCGAACCTCCCTCCCATCTTCCTCCCCCACCCCACCCTTCTAGGTTGTCACAGAGCACTGGCTATGGGTTCCCTGCATCATACATCGAACTCCCACTGGCTATCTATTTCACATATGGTAATGTACATGGTTCAATGCTATCCTCTCATATCATCCTACCCTCTCCTTCCCCTACTGTGTCCAAAATGTCTGTGCCTCCTTTTTTAATGAGGCTCAGCTAAGTAGCTGCAGTTGAATGGGGGCAGATGAGTAAGTGTTAATTCAGTCCCATCTGTGGCCTGCTGCCTGGGACCAATGGGTGCTCTCTGGGATGCTGAGATGGATATAGCCTAGCCTCTGCCCACAAGGAGCCTGCTATCTGTGCAGGAAAATGAACATGCAGATAAGTCAAAAAACATAAAAAAGTTTGAAATAAGCACACCCAAGCCAGGACTGTGGAAATACAGAGGAAGAACTGACTATTTTAGATCAAGAGAATCAAGAAAAGCTTCACAACGAAGATTATTTTTAAGTTCAGCCTTTAAGAATGAATATGAGAAAGTAATGAGGGTGTTACTGGGAAGCATGAGTGATGACAAACGTGCCTGATCTTGAAGGGTCTTGAACACCATGTCCATGGATTTGAGCTTTATTTGGTACACTGTGGACATGTCAGGAAGTACTTTGAGAAGGAATCTGACATGAAAAGAGCTTTGCTTCTGAAAGCTCACACTGAAAGCTTTACCTACGCACAGGGTGAGTGGGACATAGATGGATCAGGGCTCTGTAGGGAGAGAGGGGTTGTAAGACAGAGACTTTAGGAAGGTGAAAACAACAGATTTAAGGGCTGACTGAAGACAGAGGAAGATGTAGAAGGTGTTCGTTCTAAACTCTGAGCTTTAGAACTAAAGGAATTTTTTACTTCTCATTGAAATTAGGAGCAAAAATGGGAGGGAGAAGATACTTTTGCTCTGGGTCATCCTGGCCTAGTTCTCATTCTTACTTGGAAAGATTACCAGGGCTGAACATCAGCTCTTGCCATGATTTCTGGGAATGGCAATCATCACTTTTTTTCAAACAGATAATACTTAGCACTCCTCTTGGGCTAAGACCCACTACTTCAGTGATCGGTTCTAATCAACTGTCAAGGGGGCTTTTGAACTCATCAGGATATTTCTGCCAACTTCCCCCATCCCAAGACACTAATGAACCCCCTTCTGTCACCCCCAAAAGGGTCAACGAAAGGCACAAAGAACACAAAGCAAAAAAGAACACAAGGTTTAGAATCAGAACAGGCCTCCAAAACTGAGGCCTTCTCTACTTCCCCACTGCATGACCTTTGGGCAAATTTCTTAACAATTCTGTAGGCGATGAGGCTCAAAATGCAACTGGGCTCTGCGTTCTTCATCATCAAAGGGCTGGGTAGTGATGGCTTTTGTGACCACCCGAGGCTGCCTTCAGGTTGGACGTTGGCTTCATCCATTATCTGCTTATAACAGCAGCATCCTTGCTATGAGCCACAGTGAGAAGAGACCAAACACCCTACTCAGGGCAGCACGGACAGATGAGTAATTATCAGCTAATTCTCAGCAGTGAGAGAAGCCAGGGCAGACAAAGCACGCTAAGCATCCAGAAGAAATGAACTGTTCCCTCCACAATCACACAGCCCTGGCTCAGTTTGTGTGCCTGGGGAGCATCTCATTTCTAACACTGTTATCATTATCATTAATATCTTACATCTGTACAGTGCTTTATAGTTTAAAAGCATTTTCACATTCATTATTTGATCCCCTCGGAATCTCTCAGAGCTACAGATTTGCATGCCCATTTTACAGTTGCTAATAATTATGATTATGCATTAGTAATACGGCTTCCCAGGTGGCTCAGTGGTAAAGAATCCACCTGCCAATGCAGGAGACACAGGAGACCCAAGTTCAATCCCTGGGTTAGGGAGATCGCCTAGAGGAAGGGATGGCAACCCACTCCAGTCTTCTTGCTGGGATAATCCCATGAACAGAGAAGCCTGGCGGGTGACAATCCCTGGGGTTGTAGAGTCGGACACGACTGAGCACATGCACACATAGGTAATATAACATGCGAATTACACTATATTATTAATTATTATACTGTGTTCCATGTATTGTGCTAAAAATTTAGTTTGTATTATCTAATTTAATTCTCACAACTCCAGTTGGTAGGCAATACTAGTTTCCCTACTTTACTAAGGAAGAAACTGAGACACTGAGAAGTTAAGTCAATTCCACAAAGCCCTACACCAGGTTGCCCTGGATCCAGAGCCCCACCTGTTAACCACCGACTAGGCTGCTTTTCTAGTCACAGCCAGAGGAGGTAGAGCATGGATACGCGCTGCATCAGAGGTTATAGAGTGAGTAAGTACAGAGTTGCAAATTAACCTATGATCCCTTACTCTTGAACTTATGTTGCCCCTACTACTCTTTGCCTCCACATGTGTTTAAAGAACACAGTGGTAAAAACCAATTCCCATTCTCTCATGATCATGAGATAAGTGTATAAGAAATGACCACTGAGCATCCATGAAACCCTCTTGGGTCTCACTCATCTCCCAGTCTGTCCTTTTCCCCTCACTGATGCTACAGCCGCTGAGTGCTGTCTGCGTTGGGACTTCTTGCATTTGACCCTCTAGCTAACTCCCTTCCTTGGTTTACTGGGCTTCCTGGTCAATGATGTCAGCTGAGAAACCCAATTTCTTGACCCACTACAGCCCACTGCAGAAGCCTGCCAAGTGTAAACCCAGATACTGGTCATTCTTCCAAATCTTCTTGAGAGCCATAAATATTCTTAACATGATGCAACTCAGCTAGTTTCTGTTTTGTCTTCATTACCCTAAGGAGTCCATGGCCTCTTAGGGGATATCAGAGTGGTGGTAGATTGGCTACTGCAATAGCCTCCTTCCTAACTGGGCTCTTTTCAGTCCTTCTTGCTCAAAACATATGCCCCATGCCACAAGGGCAATCTTTCCACAACAGAGATCTGATTTTGCCACATCCCTGCTCAAAAACCTTCACTGATTCCTACATAAGAATAGGTTGTAAATGCTACATCCCATATTGATTCAATACTCGATTCCTGGCTTTTTCCCATCTGTTCCTACCCACTATTACCATTTCAGTTATCCCCCATAAGGACCTTCACGTTCTCACCCTGTGCTTTGCTCAGGATGTTAACTCTGCCACAATGTCTTCTCCTTCATCCTTAAGTCTGATCATCATTTTCAAGGCCTAGTTCAAAAATCTCACCTGTCCATCAATTCTTTCCAAAACACTCCTCTCAGAACACCTTCCTCTCCACGGTGTTACATGTTCCCCAAACATGTTATTTGTGCTATGTTAGAATTACTTTAATGAATGAGAGTCATACATGCATCAATGTCCCCTACTTGATTGAGAGTACCTGGAGGGAAAGAATTAGGTATTATTCATTTCTGTCTTTCTTTTCAAACATAAAATAATGTTTTATACAGTATTGAGCCTGATAAGGTGGAAAGTACTAGACTTCAAGTTGGAAGATGGGAGGGTAAAATCTTAGCTGATGATTGATGACCATGAACTAGCAGATCCCAGAAGAGAAGCAGATTGTCCTCTCCAGGTTTCTTTCCATCCCCACACTAAGTCCCAGGTCTTTGCTCTCTTCAGAGATGTGCCAGAGCTGGTGGCCGAGGTCAGCATTGATCCCATGTCCCTCCTTCCTCATTGCTACACCAGCTTCTGCTGCTTCTCACTGACCTGTGGCCACTATATAATCAATGTTGGTACCTTTGACATTGGCACATATAGTCTAGGCACCTATACTGTCTGTATTCTTCTATGCCTTTTATTTTTCACTCAACAATATGATCCTGAGATTTGCTTGCACACATTTTAATTGAAGGTAGCTTTATTTCATCAACTCTGAATCATAAACACCATGGTGTCTGATGTTAATAAAAGCCTCAGGTAGTTGGAGAAAAGAGATATTTGCAAATCAGTGTCATAGTTTCCATAAGGTAATGGTCCTGCTGGAAAACACTGCTCTTTTCCATTCCTCCCACCCCTCCACTTCCTGCAGGGACACTGGGCCCTGCCACCCATGTCACCATGGAAAAGTGTGTCCAGTGAAACACCCATCTCAGGGAGCCAGGCAGTTCAACACCCTCCAGATGTGAAGTGGGGAGGGGAATGAGGCAGACACCTGACTGTGCCTTTCTCGGATAACATACATGAAGAATAGTCTGGGGGAAACTACTACCCACCAATGCTCTGGACTTATCATTTCATTTGGCATTTTGTTTCTGAGCCAGCTTTCCAAGTCTAAAAGCCAGCTCTCCGTGGGAGAAAGGTCATATCAAGAGCCATTTCCCCCTCTTTTCAGTCAGATAAAACGAGTCTTGTTCTGTCAGCCTTCCACATTTAGCATTTCCACTTCAGCCGCCCCTGGGAATTTCCTCTATCTGAAGAAGACCTAATTAGACCCACAACCAGGCTGGCTGGCCATGGAGCACTCTGGATCCCAAATGTCAAAGATTTCCATCCAAGAGACGCTGACCTATTTCTCACATTACTCTGTCTACGAAGGCCTCGTTAACAAACCAAAGACTTATCTTTTCTAGAGAATCTATTCCCTGGCCCCAAGAAGGAAATTTGGTTCTGTGTGAAGCATTCTTCCTTCATAGGGGATGCCCCTGGGGACTCAGCACCTAATTGCTAAAGCTTTCCTCAACCATCCCCACAACGTGGGGCAACTGACTTGGCCCCTGTCTATACCCCTCATTCACTCCATATGGATTTATATCTTAGCACCCACAGTGTATTACTAGTTTCATTTATTTAGACAGTTTTCTTCTCTACCAGGTCCTAGGTCTTGAGAGCATCTAATTCATCTCAATATCTCTAGCTTAACCGAAGGCCTGGCACACGGATCTACGATGGTTGTCCTGAATTTTCTTACTCCTGGGCTGCCCTGATAGGTGACCGAGAAGGCCAGCCAGGATGCCAGACAAGCAACGTGGAAACAGGGCATGAGTTCCGCGAGGTGGATAAGGGTATCTTTCTCTGGGAAAGAAGCTACAGAACATGAAGAAAACTCCAGGCCAAGGCCTTGAGACCAAGGTAAGAGTCTGAACTGGGAATACCAAGTATTCACATTGAGTCTAAAATGTTAGGGTGGGAGAATTACTAGAGACAGAGTGTCATCTGTATACTCGAGTAAATCACAGCAGACCAAGGACAGGCTAGAAAGGCTTAGAGCCATGAGCCAACGAGGTTTAAACATGGTTAAGGTATTATAAATAGGTTGGAACTCAAGCCTGAACAACCTTGAATGCCAGCCTGTGGAGTTTGAATAGTATTCTCTGGGGCAACAGCCAAATGGCCTCATGGTACCTGAGGCCAACTGGCTTCCACTAACTGCAACCTAGTGTGGAACCAAATTATTTGAGAAGAGTGGTGTCACTTCTCAGATTCAGTTCAGTTCAGTTGCTCAGTTGTGTCCGACTCTTTGTGACCCCATGAACCGCAGCACACCAGGCCTCCCTGTCCAACACCAACTCCCGGAGTTTACCCCAACCCATGTCCATTGAGTTGGTGATGCCATCCCACCATCTCATCCTCTGTCGTCCCCTTCTCCTCCTGCCCCCAATCTTTCCCATCATCAGGGTCTTTTCAAATGAGTCAGCTCTTCGCATCAGGTGGCCAAAATACTGGAGTTTCAGCTTCAACATCAGTTCTTTCAATGAACACTCACGACTGATTTCCTTTACGATGGACTGGTTGGATCTCCTTGCTGCCCAAGGGACCCTCAAGAGTCTTCTCCAACACCACACTTCAAAAGCATCAATTCTTTGGCACTCAGCTTTCTTCACAGTCCAACTCTCACATCCATACATGACCACTGGAAAAACCATGGCCTTGACTAGATGGACCTTTGTTGGCAAAGTAATGTCTCTGCTTTTTAATATGCTTCTCAGATTAATAGGATTTTAACTTGAATTCTGTCTCTGAGTCTAACGCAGGGGAAGGCACCTATGCAATTCAAAGGATCTTGGCACAATGATAGATTAACTTTATAAACTTAATCTAAAATGGCAGGTTTCAAATGGGGGAAGAGAGGTGGAGTCAGGCCATCACAGCTTTCTCATTTATTCTCTGGGCCTCAGCAACATCCGGGGTAAAATGAGGATTTGAAGTTTTTCTCAGAGTTCATAATCTGTGAAGCTGTAAATCATGTTCTTTTAAGAAACCACCAAATAAAAACTGCAATTATACCTGTTAACAGTTTGCTGGGAGTTCTGTGATACTTTGAGGGCCTCCATGTCCCCAGGCTGTCAGGTCCTGACACTGAGCTGTGCCGGAGACTGTAGCACCTGACACAATGTCTCCAGGATCTGGAGCTGAGAGGCCTTTGCCTGGACAATTCCTGAGAAATCCAGATACTGTATAGAGATTATCCCAAACTGAGGCCATCCTGCCTGACCTGCCTGGCTCCCATATCTTTCCATCCAATCAAAATAATCAAATTCTGCTAAGAAAAAAAAAAGTCCTAGACCAAATGTCCTGACCATTAACTTTAGTTTAGAAAGTCAATATTTATTTTTTTAAAAAGAAAGAAGTGTGCAAGTAGAGCATTTTAGACTAGGAAGAGCCCTTAAAGGTCATCGAGTCCAAAACTCCAACATTAGAGGTGAAGAAATTAAAGCCCCAAGTGGGGACTAGTCTTAGCCAATATCACAAATCTGGAGAGAGGAAGAACTGGGAAACAAAACCTTGTCTTCCAGGCTCAGACACATTGTCTTAAAAACTTAAGCATGGTTTTATTTTTTTCAAATGGCAGAATAATGCAAGTATAATAAAATGTGAATAAAACAGGAAGTAAATTCAATTAAAATATTAAGAGGGAAAGTACAACCAGGAAAATTAACTCTTCAAATAGCTGATACAACCTCCGAATACCAAGGCCCTAGTTAATTGCCTATATTTTGTGAAAATGTGAAATGGGGTTTGATCAAGCCTGGCAATGACCCAAGTTTTCATCTGGACAACTAATGTTCAGTGCATGGAAAGTTGATTAGGTTTGCTAAACTGAAAAGAGGTAAAGGAAGGACTGGATGTAATTCTGGATAGGCCCGAAATGTGGAGCTGCATATGGGAATGCAGTAAGTGGGATAAATGGATCCCCCCACCCCGCCCCAGTCCTGTGGCTGCACCTCTGAAACCTGAGTTGCAGAGAATCTGCACAAATGCTTAGACCACGTGAACTCCCTTCCTGAGCCTCAGTTTTCACAGCCCCAAAATGGGGATCCTAAGAACCATTTCTCAGAGCATAACAGGAACGATATGGAAATCCCCTGGTAAACTATTGCTAATGGAAGTGTAAGAGCATCATTACTAAACTATTGACAGGACCAGGGAGGTTTGCTTCTGATTCTATGATTTATTGAACCTGCTTTTTGTAACAAATGACAAAAACATTCCACAGAGGAAGAGCATAATACTTTCCCCACAAAGGAGTGAAGAGAGGTATTTAACAACCTAGCAAAACAACCTTGCTGCCTGCTAGCCAAACCATAAATCTAAATGGCAAAACCAGAAAAAAAAAAAAAAAAGATGTGCAGTATTTTAGAATAAAGGAATTCCAATGTGTCAAATACCTTCTGCACAATTATCTAAGCAGTTCCTTGTTTAGGAAGGTTTTCGGAGAAAGCTGGTCATCAGATGCGCCTGCTCGCCCGGACTGCTTTACTTCACATTGTTCTCAAAGACATCACTTTGAGAAGGACATCACCCTGGAAAACAGGAGAGCTGGGTTCTGCACTTACTTCACTGAGTGTCCTCGGGCACACCCCATCCTCTCTTTGGGTTTCAGATTTCTCATCTATGACATGAAGTTTCAGTCCAGAGATACTATCATTTTTAATGCTGAGTCTCTCATTTTAGCTGTTGCTTTTGACTTGTTAGCTTCTTAACACACCTGTGTAGGAAACTTTCATGAAATGAGAGAAGCTGGGCTGCCCAGGTACGACACCAAATGGTGGATGCCTCGGCTTCTTCCTTCTTTGGACTTTTCCAGAAGTAGATGAAATGAAAAGACAGGATGGGGTCCTAGTCCAGGACTTTCCCTTCCATCAACTTCCTTCCTTCTTTATCTCCCCTCCTAAACCACTTCCCAATCCCACACTCCCCACTTTAGACTGCCAGTGCCCTCTCAAAACTACTGTCACCTACTGCCCTTCTCAAAATCAGGAGGCAGAGAGCTCCACGTTTACCTATGACACTGAAATGTAATACTGACTGTAACTAAAACACAGCTATTATCTCAGTTTAAGAGAGGACCCAGGAATCATTTTCAACCTCTGACAGTTAATAATAAGACATATTCTAAGTTGTGCCAAGAGAAGAGAATGAGGCCAATTAGTGCAGGAGGATAGTTTTAACATAATATGCTCTAGTCCATATTACACTCTTTCTCAACTGTCCCTATCTAATAAAACTTCTTATGTCTAAAATATTTTCTAAAAATAAATGAATACATACATAATCATCTAACAGTGCCCTCTGTGTACATATTCTTTCACACACTCCAGGTTCTGTTGTATGCTTTCAGCCAACAAGAGCTACCAAGGAGGTTGTATCAAAAGGAACTCTACCCTCAACTTTGAATTCAGTGTGTTCTGCAACATGAGTGATTTATGTACCATGGTCACTCTGTGTGTGTGTGTGTGTGTGTGTGTGTGTGTGTGTGTGTGCTCACATGCACATACGAAGACAATTTTGAGCTACAGTGGAACACCAAAACTATCTAAGAACTGATCTGGATTTTCCAGATTTATTTTTCCTGTTGGCTGTTAAATTACAATTAAATTGCAAAAGTTTCCATAGCTTGAGACTCCTTCAAGAAAATGGACAAAGAAACCAAACAGTGAAGATTAGAAGATAATCAGGCTTGTCCCTACACTTGGCGTGCCTGGATTACATGCAGACTGCTGAAGTTCCTGCTCTCCTCTCCATGCCTTACCACCTGGATCAGTCAAGGTCACTCGCTTTGCTCCAGAGAAGCGATCTACTTGGACATACTCCTGTAGTTGGAAATAGGTCAGGGTGAGCTTAGACAGAAAATACAGAGCAGTCCACTGTCCTGTCAGATATTTCAGAATCTTACCTGCACTACAGCCCTGACAGATGGCCCAGCTAGAGAGACTCCTTACGTTTCCTAGCACTCACTCAAGAACCTGCCCCCTGACTTCCTAAGCAGAGCATCTTGTAAATGCTCAGAGAAACTCTCAAAGGCTCTCTGTTTGACCTGATATTCTCTGGAAGGCTTACAACTCACGGTTGTTCATTTTCTATAATAGCAAAAAAAAACCCAACAAACTAAAATCCAACAAAAAGGGATTAGTTACCAAAAGTATGGTAAACCTAGACAATGGGACACTATAAAAATTAGATATACCTACGTATTTATATACTTAGCAATATACTGCTACTAGGTATAGTACAATCTCATTAACAGAAAAGACTCTGGACAGTAATGCACCTAATTCTTAATTATACTTATTCACGAGTGGTGAAAGTACAGTTGCTGTTGTTGTTGTATTCACTTTGCTTATATGTATTTTCTAATTTTAAAGAGTAACTTATAGTTTATATAATATTTTGAGGCTAAAATAGTTAAATAATGGTTGATTAGTCCTGATGGCATTTAACATTCCTCCAACACTAAGACTATGAAACTGATCACCTGAAACCAAATAACTAATGCTGCACCCCCTCCCCCAACTAATCATACATACACACATAAGGTCACACACACTGCATATATGTCAACAGCAATGGCCAAAAAGTCCATCTCTGGGACACGAGATTACAATGATAAGTCTCACAGTAATGGCAGGAATTTCAATGGCCACATTCAAAATGACAACATGGCTGAAATAACACCAGCACTCGGCAAATAATAAACAGGATGGAGTGCTGCTTGGCTCAGGTGAACTTCAGTTTGTTTTCTTTTCATTGTATTCCCCCTTTCACAAAGCCAAGATTTGCCTTTGGATCTCACAGGCCTAGGATACTATTATTTTGACAGTTGTTCGGTGGCATTGCAGAGGATGAAAGAGCACTGGTTAGCTTTCCATCTAAACACACCACCCACTCCAAGCAGCATAAACACTGTTATTTTAGTTGATGGATGAGATTTATAGATGTGTGTGTAGAGGGCAAGTTGAAAATTAGTAAGGAGAAGTTGAGAATTAGAATGAAGAGAATACATGTGACACATTTGTCTATAAAATAGACCAAGAATTGAATTTGTATAAAGATAAGTACATTTTAATTAGAAGCTGATATCTCAAATATCAGATCAAGATTAAGCTCAATAGCAAATGCTAATCCTCCTACCTCTCAGGAGTGTTCAGGATTTAGTTCTAATACGATAATAGATCTGAAAGTCCTTTGTACCTTTTGTGAGAAGTTCTTATTGTTGTATGAGTAAAAGTAATAAACATTTAATTTTACTCTGATTTCTTAAGAACACTGCTGCTGCTGCTAAGTTGCTTCAGTTGTGTCCAACTCTGTGCGACCCCATAGACGGCAACCCACCAGGCTCCCCTGTCCCTGGGATTCTCCAGGCAAGAATACTGGAGTGGGGTGCCATTGCCTTCTCCGTCTTACGAACACTAACTTTCAACAGAGATCTGTTCTTGCTTACTGTGTTAAGATATACAAAACCATATTAGGAACATCATTATTTTTCTTTGTTGAAAAAAAAAAAAACTTAACCCAGCATCTAGAACCCCACAAACATGTAAAACATAAGAAAAAAAAATCTTCATTCAAATAGCCATATCAGTCCTTGCTTTAATATACTAAATATTGCATTGAAAGAAAGTTATAATTTAAAATGTTATTTGTGTCAAGTCACCTCTGAAACAAATACTAAGATATCAAGTCTCTAAAAAATCTTTTACACAAAGTAATACTTTCAGAGCCTATATATATGGGCACTCCATATGTTTTTCATTGTTGACCTAAGAAAGGGATATAAGAATCATGTTTTATTGTTGAAAACTCTGATACCAGGAGTGAAGAGGTGATCCACAGGCAGAAACTTTCACGACCAGGATTCGAATCCACATTTGATTCCAAGTCTCATGCCCTTTTACTTTAAATGAGTTTCCTCTTTTCCTTGCCCACTGGGTAGCACTGTAATGCACTGAATATAGGCTTACTACTTGAAAACCTCTAATTTCTACAGAGGAGTAGCTTATGGAAAATGGCTTGTGCTAAGCAGATCAGTCTATGCACCACATGTGATCTCCTGGTTGCCTAACTCATGACGGCAATGAAGTCACAGTTACCCTAATTACCCATCATCACATGAATGAGATATGCAGGAAAGGTGTTCCCTCCCAAACACTGAGCATTTGAATCATTGCTTATGATGGAAACAACCTTAGGGACTGACCCAAGAGAAAACAGTAGTCATGTAATTTAAAGATATATTCTATTAACAGGAAGATGTGCAGGTTACTGATGCATAGGAGTGGATTTATTACTGTCATTCTTATATAGGCTCCATTTGAGCTGAAAAAGAATGGAAATAATGATCTGAGATACTGTGTTGGAATTAAGAGAAAAGTGTTCCCCTAAAACCAATGGTTAGAAAACATGTGAGAAGTATTTTGGGACAACAGAGAAAGCCCAAATTTTATAATCTCATCACCCTGGTTTTTAAAACTTACTGAGTTCTAAGATCTTGGGCCAATTTTTCAATCTTTTTGATCCTTAATTCTTCACATGTTAATAAGTTTCCGCAGATCTCACAGTTAGGTAAGCCAGGACTCAAACTCAAATTCCATTCAGGAGAGGCCTGTTGCACATTTCAGAAGACAAGTGAGCCTGCCAGGGAACCTGACCCTCCCCTGAGGGATACCAGGGACCAGGTAATGGTGGGGGGTACATGAGAGAAGTTGTTTAGGAAAAGAAATGTTGATGGAAAGGTAGCTGCCTACATGAGGAATTTCAAGCCAAAACTACTGCAAGACTCAAAGACCAGAGGAATTTGATGAAGCTATTTGAGGTTCTGAGGGAATAGATTTCCAAAGAAAGCTGGTTCCCCAATTTGTGGAAAACCAAAATCTTGAAAATCCTGAAAGCTCCATAAGCACATTTTAATGACATGAGTTCTTTATCTGACATTGGTTAAGTATTTTTGATCTAGAATCAAGAGGGAGAAACATAGTGTCAAGTTATAAACTAGGTAGAGTGGAGAGGGAAAAAGTAAGAATAAGAAAGGAGAAAAGCTGCCAGCCTAAAGTCTCCAAGGTGAGTCTCATAAGGAATGTTTTATCTCAGGGATAATGCCCTTTTTGATCCCCTCTGCTGCTTGCACATCATTTCTCCTCCCCATTCCCTAATTCCTACTCCAAAACAGAAACAAATAAGCCTGCTTCATTAAAGGATATATCATTATACCCACCTCACTGTCGGTGTCTTCATTCCCTGAAGAGTTTAGAACTTGGTGGTGCTTTTTCTTTCACCACTTCTATCACCATCTTGATAAAAGTCTTGATGACTTCATCATCCATGTAGATTACTCATCTACTGCCTGGCCTCTCCACTGCTATCCTTGTTACTTCTTGGACCTTATCAATCAACCCTACACCTGTCTGGAATTTCTCTCCTTAACACCTCATTTTTGGATGCCCACCTCCTGTCTTATCAGCTCACATAATCTACCATGTCCACATCAATAATTCTTTGGCCCAATGAAGAGCTCCAATCCACTGGGTTTGCAAATTTGTTACTTTCCATCATCTCTATCATATCCTCACTTTCTTCTTCCCCAGGTGGGTTTCTGCAGTGTAGTTCATAATCACTTCCTTGCTCCTTCTACTTCTTGTCCTATCCATCAAGCTCCTCTGGGAAAATTCCAACCCTGATTGGCAGTGGCTATCAGCACAAACTCTCTGCACTTGTGACAAAATATGCCTCAGATGAATTGGAAGACTGGACAGGTTTGGCAAATCCCTCCAAACAAAGAATTAACTGACTCTTGTATATATGCTGCTAGATGCAGGTAAAAGAAATCAAAGCATTATTGACTTAGATTAAGAAAAGGAGGTTGAAGGGAAGTAAGAAGGAGTATAATTTCAATTTACATCTGAATAATAAGTCTCTGACTTTAAAGTAAGTAAAACTGCTAAAGTATTCCCAGGCAGAAGACAGACCTATTAAATAATAAAAAGCTTTCTTGTTTGCATTTAGTAAACTGCTTATAGTATGTAAAATGAAAGATAATAAATTTATTAACAGAATTAGTCTCTTAGTCAAACATTAATCATTAACATCTTTTTAACCATCAACACTTGTTAACAAATTTCTTCATAAAAATAGGAATAAAGACTTTAAAAGGTAAAATTTATGGCACTGCTATGATCATAAAATTAATAAATGTTTATCACAGAAAATTTGAAAAATACAGACAAGAAATGTCTGGAACAAAGTGAGCCCTCAATAACTTTTCTTACATCATTAAACATTATTTGTAGATACTGTTGACTACATCCTATTGATACTACCTAAGATTGGGTCATTACCATGTACCATAGTATTTATAGTGCTTCCTTAAAAAAAAAAAAATATATATATATATATATATATATATATATATATATATATATATATATATAAACTGCCAAGAACTTTGTAAAAACTGAGTGCATGAAGTTAGTTTTGTTAGATCATATTGGGAAAGTGAAATAAAAGAGTCAACAACAGATATAATCAACTTTAAGGCTTCTTATTGGCAAAGCTAACTTGCCTTCTAGAAAGTTCCTATGCTCTGGAAATGTGGTTACTGGTTTTTACTCCCCATAGTGGAAGACTTCCTAGGAAGGTAGACAAATATACAAAGTACCTTGAAAAAAGTGAGGAGGTTTGAATTCAGACCTGTCCAATATTGGACCCTTGGGATAATTATACAGCTCACTTCCCCTCACAAGAGTAATTTTGTTACCTACCAAGTCCAAGCTCACTCTTCTCGCCTGCATTGACAGGCCAAGAAATCTGAGAGACTGTTGAGGCAAAAGCCAGCTGACTGAGAAGACAGCAGGCTAACATCTCAAAACAACCATCTTCTCAGGGTCTGGATACCACATTCTTTTATAGAATGGCAGGGGTGAGGGGGTGGGTTGGAGCTGGAAACAAAGTAAAAAAGCCATTAATCTTGTAAATATCTCCTAAAATGGCAAGTTGCAGGCAGGGGATATGTTAATTTCTTCCTTCCTGCCATCCACAGGTGGACAGGGTCCTGAACAAAGACTTTAGTTTATCAGGCAGAGGGCCAGGATTATCTGAGGCATAGCCATTACGCATGATCATAATAACAAAAGCAATGAAAATCAAGTCAAAGAAACAGTTCTAACATGGAGTCAGAATTGGCTCTTCCCTGCAACAATTTTACGTAAGGATCAGATAGCTCTGAATGATGCACAGTGGTGCCTAACGTATGTCAACAAAAGAAGCCTTTGCCAAGAAAATCAGCAAGGTCCTAGACTGCTATTGACCTCAGATGCCCATCCATACAATTATCTCCCCACCAGTGGGTCTCAGACTCAAAGGCACATCCAAATCTTCTCGGGGCCTGTTAAAGTTCATAACACACACACACACACACACACACACACACACACACACACACACACACACACACACACACACACACACACACACACACACACACACACACACACACACACACACACACACACACACACACACACACACACACACCCGTAGATTCCTGGATCCACTGTCTAAAGACTGTAACTCAGTAAGTCTTAGATTGGAGCTAGGAATTTGTATTTTTAATATTGTCCCTAGGCAACTGTCATGTAGATGAGCCTCTTATAAAGAGCTACTTTCTGAAAACCTACTGAGCCTTGAATTTTCATGGAAGTTCTCATGACAGAGTTATCGCTGCTTTTTAAATTTGACTAGGAGAAGTTCTTAAAAAAAACGTTTTGAAGATAAAGTGTACTTAAGTTATCAAATTTTTAATGGTTTTTTTGTCCTCAAGCATATTCCAATATCAGTTTCTTTCAAAGAATTCTCAAAAGTATCATATTTTTCATAAGCTTGTGATTTTGTAATCAAAACTTTACTTGCTGTCTTTTCTTTTCTTCAAATGTATGTTAAAATATATTTGAATATACAGAAAACTTATTTAGACTTACTTATCAATGCTTGCATGGTACTTCCTTACTACCTCATCCTCTGATCCAAGATAGATAAATAGTTGGGTTAAAACTGACTACACCAGCCATGCACTCATGGCTTCCCGTTGAGATGGTCTCCCGATACTTGCCTTTCCATTAGCAGCAGTGACAGCAACAATAAGACATTCATTGAGCACATACCAGGTATAAAACAATGTATGGGAACTTTTCTAGAGATCACTTTGGCTCTCTGATAACAGTCAGTGCTACCTTGCAGCTCACCAGATGTCATTCGATTTATTGCTTCTACCAATATAAATAAATACAAAATATACTTCCTCTTAAAATACAAATAAAACATCATACATACTGTTAGGTACATTTTCAGACTCTAATAAACATAAAATGAAGGTATGAGGAAATTAATAAATGCTACAAGTATTTGAGAAGTTAGGTACACATAGGTAACATATAATAGATCTCTGCACTAGATACAAAACTGGCCGTTGACCCACATGGCCATAACCCTTGATCTTTGGGGCTATCTTTTCCACCAGATGGGAATTATTTGCCTTTCTACCAGACAAAAATCTACTAGTCACCACCATGGTATCCCTATAGAACTAGAGCAGCAGTCCCCAATCTTTTTGACACCAGGGATTAATTTTATGGAAGACAATTTTTCCACAGACTGGGGGTGGTGGGAGGAAGGTTTCAGGATGTTTCAGTCACGTTACATTTATTGTGTACTTTATTTTTAATCTAATGCTACTGCTGCTGATCTGACAGGAGGCATCAATCTGAGGCCTGGAAGTTGGGGGACCCCTGAGCTATAGAATAGCTCAGTCAGTAGAAAGTCTGGTGAGCCACACTGACACTGTAACATCAGAAGACACAGTAGCCTCATTTGCCAACTTTCCAGTTTGGGGTAGTTTTCATGACAATTCGAAGTTTGTGAAAATATTACAGCTGATAAACCAGTGCTGTCAATGAGTGGGTGAGAAATCTTTTCTTAGAAATGTGAGTGGGTGAGAAATAGTTTCTTAGAAATGTGGCACAGCTTTATGGGATAAGTACCAAAAATTTAAAAAACAGAAAGGAAGGGAGGGAGGGCGGGAGGGAGGAAGGAAAGGGAAAGAAAGGAAGAAGGGAAGATGGGGAGGGAAAGGGAGGAGGAGGGAGAGAAATAAAGAAGAAAACAGGATTTCAAGTTTACCCCTCATATTTCATGCCTAGAGTTTGGATTCACTCAAAGTATGCTATTTTCTTAGAGATTTTACCCAACACTGTTTATAATTCTGTCAACATCAAGGCAATCTGAATTGCATACTAACAATATCTCAATAAATACAGCATTATGCTTGAAAGACTAGAGGAATGCTAAATTTACTTATGGCTTATTCAGGTAACAGCTTTGATGTATTCTGATGGCAAATATTCTGTGGTTAAATCAGATATGCCACATGCTCACTGTTGAGATACTACTTTATGTTGGTTTTGATATATACATTTCTATTTGGACATGACTGAGCAACTGAACTGAAGATTTGGACTTTTTATTCCTTTAGGTGAAAGGGCATGACAACTTTTGTACACAGTTTTTAAAGGTTACTCTCCATTTATAGTTATTACAAAATACTGGCTATATTCCTAATGTTGCACAATACATCCTAGTAGACTACCTTACACCCCACAGTTTGTACACTCCTGCACCTCTGTATCACTCTTGTTCTACCCCTCCACTGGTAACCACTAGCTTGTTCTCTATACCTGCAAGTCTGCTTCTTTTTTGTTATATTCAGTAGTTTGTTGTATATTTTTTAGATTCCACATATAAGCGATATCATACAATATTTGTCTTTCTCTGACTTGTTTCACTTAGCACTGTTGTCGTTGCTCGGTTGCTCAGTCATGTCTGACTCTTTGAGACCCCACGGACTGCAGCACGCCAGGCTTCCCTGTCCTTCACCATCTCCTGGGAAGACCATAGCCTTAGCATAATGCCCTCCAAATCCATCCATGTTGCTGCAAATGGTGAAATTTTGTTCTTTCTTTTTTATGTTTGAGAAGCATTCCATTGAGTATATATATATCACACCACAGCTTTTCTTATCCATTCATCTGTTGATGAACACTTAGGTTGCTTCCATATGTTAGCAATTGTAAATAATGTTGCTATGATCACTGAGGTGCATATATCTTTTCAAATTAGTGTTTTTGGTTGTTTGGTTGTTTTTTTTTGTGATATATACCCAGGAGTGGAATTGCTAGGTCATATGGCAGTTCTATTTTTGTTTTCATTCTGATTAGCAGCAATTTTATTTGTCCATCAATTCTACTTTATCCTTTATAATTTTAATTTTTAAATTAAAGTATAGTTGATTTACAATGTTTCAGGTATATAGCAAACTAATTCAATATATATGTGTGTGTGTATATATATAATGTATATATACATATATGTGTGTGTATGTATGTATATATACATATATATACTTTTTCAGATTCTTTTTCATTATAGGTTCTTACAAGATATCGAATATATTCCCTGTGCTATATAGCAGGTCCTTGTTTATCTATTATACATAGAGTAGTGTGCATCTTTTAATCCCAAATTCCTAATTTATCGCCCCACACACACACTTTCCCTTTTGGTTACCATCAGTTTGTTTCCTATGTCTGTGAGTTTATTTTTGTTTTGTACATAAGTTTATTTGTATCATTTTTTCAGATTCCACATATAGGTGATATCACAATGCTTTTTGTTCTAAATATATTCAAGAAGTATAGGAAAGTCTGAGAAATTTCAAAAATCCTTCTGATCTGAAAGTGATCTCTTTATATTAAAGCTGAACAGAGAAAGAAATAGCCTTATTTTTTCCCTGCTATTTGAAACAAGAAAGAGTCCGACTTTGTAGATGATCCTAGAACTTGGGTTATTATTTTTTTCTTTCCTTTGTACTTTGAGCTTTTAATTCATATTGATGGAAGAAAATGCCAGAAGATGACCAAAGCCACAATAAACTGGAACATTTGGAAAGAGTCAGAGAGGTATTTGTATGACTATCCCTTATAAAAATCTACCTTCCAATCTCATAGGGGAAAAAGAGTCCTCAGGATAGCCCCTGCACTCTGTAGTTTGGCTAAGCAAAAGTACTTTCAAAAGACTTTAAGGCAGTACCATGAAATCTCTAATTTTGGTTTTTAGTGGAATCAGGAGCCACAAGGTCAATAACAAGTGGAAAAAAATATTTTTTTTTAGTTTCCCAATGTCAGTCAACATTTCAGTTATCCGACATTCAGTGTAAGGACACTTAACCATAACATGTCACTTTTGGCAGAGATAAAACATAGATTCATCCCACCCAGATTCACATACTAGGTACTGGGGTTGACCCAGATGGCCTCTCCTGTCCCCTTCATGAATGATGTATGTTGAGAGTTGTGGAGAAGAGAGGAGGAATTATTACATCAGTCTCTTCCACCCCCAAACACTAGAGAACAACTGCAAAAGGAACTGATCGTTAGTGAACACCACTACAACCAGACATATTACAAATGCCACTTTCAGCAAGGTTAATGTTATCCTCCTCTGAACAAACAAGGAGACCATGTCTAAGAGAATTTAAGCAACTTACCCAGGATCAAAGAGGACCATGTAGCAGGGACATCTGAATGGCAAAATTCAGTTTAGTTGAAAACCATGACCTCCTACAGGCATTCTCGGCCTATTAAATCCTGAGCCAAAGGCTGCTGGCCAGCAGGAAAGCAAAGATGACTCTTGTGTGATAAATCTTTGACAAACCAAGCAAGAAAAAGTGGGATGTGGACTCCAGTGTTTCGATTCCAAAACCAGGTTCATTCTCCTACTTCAGCAACCTAAGAATGGGCCAGAGGAACTCGAAGCATCACAGATGCTCTTAGTACCCCAGTCCGGGGTTCAAAAAAGAAGGCCTGTTTTTCTGATCACATTCATATTCTGGATGTGCCCACATAGGGATATATAGCTACATCGTGTCTGCAGTGTCCCACTAAAATCACACATAGTCCTGTAAAGTTGAAATGCCCACACAAGTTTTAGAGAGAGCCTGGAACATGTGCCCATTATTTTTCTGACAACTACTCCCGTCTGGATGATGCTAATGGGATGTAATGAGAAAACTCATTTAAAAAGTCACTGCTCCCCACTGACTGAAAGTTCATATTTTCAATCTTCGTAATTAATCAGTCAACAGGTATATTACCAAAGCGACTTACCAAATTATAAATGATGACCTGTCGAAGTCCAGAACTATGAGAGAAAAGAAAAAACAACAATATATCAAGCTATCCAAAAGCAACAAAAAAGATGCAACTAACTCTTGGGAAAACTGACAGGTTAAATTTCATTCAAATTCATTTAGATGGAATGGTCTTGAGATGTGGTTAGTTTTGATGATCTATTATTGCCAGGAGCAAGAAACTTTGTATGAATGTCTGAAAAACAATTGTACTTGCTAGGTTTTCATCAGGATTAAATGGTCAGTCTTAAACATCTTAGTCAATAGCTTAATATGGATCAACTAATCTAGAATACAGTTTATAGGTAAATCAAATTGACATGCCTCACAGGGTCCACTTTCTCAAAATTAAACACCACACCAGAACTGCAGTATACATGACTAGAGTGGACAGCCCATTATTCTCAACTTTCTCCCAAGCTAAACTCTCTCAATCATGCTTAAGTCATTCTTCATTCAGTTAGAACTTGTTTGGAGTCAAGCTTCATGAATGTCACTGAGAATGCAGAAATAATCAAGGCACAGTATTTTCCTCCAAGAGGCACAAAGTCTACTTTGTGCCACAAAGTTGATGGTCAAGTAAACCAAAAATGGCAAGATAATCCGATGGCATAAGTCCAGAGAACTTTGTGAATGTCAGGCTCAGAACCATTTCACCCAATTCAGGGAAGGTGTTCAAGAAAAAATTGTACAAGTGAAATTATTTACAAAACACAAACAGACTCACAAACTTAAAAAAACACACTATGGTTACCAAAGGAGAAATGGAGGGCAGGCAGATAAATCAGGACACTGGGATTAACATATACACAGTACTATATACAAAATAAATAATCAACAAGGACCTATTGTATAGCACAGGGAACTCTGCTCAATATTCTATAATAACCTACATGAAAAAAGAATCTGAAAAAGAATGGATATATGTATACACACACACACACACACACACACACACATATATATATAACTGAGTCAATTTGCTGTACACCGGAAACTACTACAACATTGTAAATTAATTCTACTCCAATATAAAATAAAAAATTAAATTAAAAAATAATTCATAAGTGTGAGCAATAGCATAAATGCCTACTTATTTAGCCAGTAGACAATCAAAGGCATTCTGGTTATCTAATACTAACGGGGCTAAAGAATTTAGGGATGTCTATGGTGCTACAGTGCAATCTTTTTGGCTATTTGACCAAGGATGGCAGATAGATTTCTGATCATCTTTTTGTTTACATACACTCCTGCGTTAGGAACCAAGATTCCCCAAGATTTTGCTACCTTTATCTCAGTATATTGCAAATATAGATTGCTTGACTCTGTAAATAAGAGGGAAGGAAGGTACTTCTGGATGTATAGACAATGGGGTAACATAATGTTCTAATAAACAAACCTTCTACTTGTCAGCTACTAAAAAATGAAAGGAAAAAAGAAGAAAGTGTGAAGCTTCATCTACATCTTGAAGAACAAGTAACAGTTTACCAGATAGAGAAGAAGGAAGAGGATTCCAGGTACATGGAACAACTTGTGGAAAGGCCCAGGGGTAGGAGAAAACATCGTATGTTGGAATGAGGCATGGCGCAGAGTCTCCTAGCACACACAACAAACAAACAGCATGAGCAAGAAAACAAACCTACATCGCACTCAGAGGTTCTGGAGTTCTTATTACAGCAGCATAACTTAGACATTCCTGGCTGACACAACAGCCGCATGTCCTTGGGCGTGGATTTCTGAGCCTGAATTTCCTCATCTGTGGAAAAAAAAAAAAATGGGAACAATGATATCACTCTCACTGGAACATTATAATAATAAAAATTAGCTAATAGATTTGAACTTACTTTGAAAACTCACAACTGTTTTCTTTTATTTAGTAAACTTAAGATATAATTATTGATTTCTTTTTAGAAACCAAATAACACAAAAAGAAAGAATTACTACCCAATGTTACTCTTATCTCACTTAAAAGAAAACTTTATCTTCCATGTCAACTAGTCTCCTACATAGACAGCAAGGTCTTTAGGGAAAACTCTGCAGGCCTCAAGTGACAATTCCAGTGAGATCCACTTTATCCCTCATTGACACGATACACACAGACCTCCAGCAGGCCTGAGCCTCCTTTGATGAGCCTTTTTGAAATGTGCACATCCATATCTCAGGAGACGTATCACTGTCAGCCTTACTTACAACGAAATTCCCACTGATATGTAATTCTCACTCCCATCAACTGCCTCATTCTACCACACTTTGAATTCATTTCTTTATTCAATTGGCAATCATAAAAATATACTGAGCACCTTCTATATGCACAGAACATTGCTCCAGTTAGGGCAACTATGTTTTCTGAAACACAAATTAGGTTGGATGTTCAAACAACCAAAAATGCATAGAAAGAACAGAGTGCTTACAATTGAGCCCACTATGGATAGAAGTCTAATGTACTATCTATTGTATAAGCACGCTGTGCATAATTTGCTTATATGATATTTAAAGGATATTCATTCATTGATACATTCAACAAATACTTACTGACTCTCTACTCAGTACTGGGAATGCTAATGACAAATAAAAAGAGACACCACTTCTGCCTATGAGTTACTTACCATTTGAAATGGGAGACAGAAATTAGTGAAGCAGTCATGGATACAAGTCAACCAGCATATGTGATATAATTGCTATGCTATCAAGGTATTTAATTTAGTCAGGGAAGCCAAGGAAGCTCTCAGGAAATAATGCTTCAGCTGAGATCTGAAGATAACTAAGTAGAAAAAAGACAATTCCATTCAGAAGGAATGCATGTGTAAAGGTACTGTGGCAGAGTAAGCAGAGGAGACTGAAAGGAAGCAGGAATGGAGAACGCTAAAAGGAAAACAATATGAAGTAGGCTGGACGCAAAGAAGGCTAAGGAAGGAATGTTCAGCACTTATGAGCTTATACCAAGAGCAATAAGAAGCCATTGAAAGGATACACAGAGGTGTCAGACATGACATCCAATTTGATCTTGAGTGGCATAATATTTGTCAGGAGGACTATGTGCGTCCAGCATTAGCAATAAATTAAGGGAAATACCATAAGGTAAATTCTCCAAAGTCAGAGATCTTTGTTCACTGAGGTACCCCAAATACCTAGAACAGTACCTGGTTCATGGGAGGAACTCAATAAATACTTGCTGAATGAATAATGAGACAAGCTTTTGAGAAGATGGAAGAAGAAGCATCAGTTCCAAAGATCAGACAGGATGTTAAGAGGCAGCATGTAAGCTATATTTTGAAGACCAGGTAGGATCAGGCTAGTAGAGAGGATGAGCTTGGGCATTCTAGGAATATATTTCAGGGAAAGAGGCCTGTCTGAACCAAGGCAAAGAGGCCACTAGGGCATGGACATTATGAGCCGTTCACCTTGGCTGGAGTATAGGGTGCATGAATGAATGTTGTGCAAGGTAAACGGCAAAGGTAGGCTAAGGTTAAATGCTACAGGGCCACCTTGAATGCCAAAGTTATTTCCCAAGCTGATCCATATATCTTCTCTTGGCACTAGGAGCTCCCACTTACAGGAACATTTTGTGCTATAGCAGGAGGAAACAGGCTCCAGGAAATCCAACTCTTGAAAAGTAAGAACTCTACACCAATGTGATGATAGATTTTTTTGTTTGTTTTTATTTGGGAATTCCAGCATAAGAGCCAGCCCTCCTCAGCACACCCTCCAGGGAGCCACTGGGCCCGTCTTCCCTCTATCTGACATGTGGATCTCACCACCCTAGCCTGCACTGGTCCTACCCTCGGGGAGGTGGAAAAGAGGATGTGGAACTCAACAAACGTAATCCGGAATTCCAAGCACTGTCCAGAAGAAGCATGCGCGGCAGCTCAGTCATGCAGAACTTCTGAAGAAGTGCTTTTCCCATGGAGACTCCAAACCCTGTTTACTTGCCACTATTAATCTATGTTGAATCACATGTGTAAAACTCAGAACTGTTGGAATGAATTACTGATCACAAGAGTTATGAGTGTTAGTTGGAGGGAGGAATGAAATTCAAGATATGCTATTTCACCCTGTGAGTGGGTGTATCTCATTCTTTTCTTATTTTCTAGATATTAGGTTAGGTTCACTAAAAAAGTAAGTCTGGAAGTCAGGAGCCTCAGATGGTAATCCTGAGTTGCCACAAATGAGATTAAGATTTAGTTACTTGACCTTTCTGGATTTTCTCATCTATTAAAAACAAAGTAGGAGGGTTGGGAGAGGGGGCAGAGGTGGAGAGTCAGGGGTTGAGGAAGTGAATAATAGGAGGCATGCTGTGGCTGGACCATGCCAAAGTCTTTCATTTTGAAAGACGCATTTAGGTGAGGGATGATCCAGGGCAGCAGAACGTGGGTGGTGTATGGAATCAGAACTGGTTCTGAATCCTAATCCCTTGCTTACCGGCCATGTGTCCTCCCAAGCAAGGCTCAACTGAGTGCTAACTCTTTGCCTATTCCAAACGCTTTACAGTGTTAACTCAATTAATCCATATAACTAACCCCATGAGGAGAATCATCCCATTTTTATAAGTGAGGAAACTGAGGCACGGAGATGACAACTTGCTCAAGAGCAATAGAATTGACAGTATTTACCACTCCACTCTTCTGCACTAAAAGTAAGATGGTAACTCACCGAACCTCTTTTAAGATGTTGTGTTTCCATAATGTGTAGGAATAATAGTAATACAAATCATACCCACCTTAAATACCCTTATGGCAGAAAGTGAAGAAGAACTAAAGAGCCTCTTGATGAAAGTGAAAGAGGAGAGTGAAAAGTTGGCTTAAAGCTCAACATTCATAAAACTAAGATCATGGCATCCAGTCCTATCACTTCACGGCAAATATATGGGGAAACAGTGGAAACAGTGGCTAACTTTATTTTTGGGGGCTCCAAAATCACTGCAGATGGTGACTGCAGCCATGAAATTAAAAGACGCTTACTCCTTGGAAGGAAAGTTATGATCAACCTAGACAGCATATGAAAAAGCAGAGACATTACTTTGTCAATAAAGGTCCACCTAGTCAAGGCTATGGTTTTTCCAGTAGTCATGTATGGATGTGAGGGTTGGACTATAAAGAAAGCTGAGTGCCGAAGAATTGATGCTTTTGAGCTGTGGTGTTAGAAAAGACTCTTGAGAGTCCCTTGGACTGCAAGGAGATCCAACCAGTCCATCCTAAAGGAGATCAGTCCTGGGTGTTCACTGGAAGGATTGCTGTTGAAGCTGAAACTCCAATACTTTGGCCACCTGATGCGAAGAGCTGACTCATTTGAAAAGACCTTGATGCTGGGAAAGATTGAGGGCAGGAGGAGAAGGGGATGACAGAGGAGGAGATGGTTGGATGGCATCACTGACTCAATGGACATGAGTTTGGGTAAACTCCGGGAGGTGGTGATGGACAGGGAGGCCTGGTGTGCTGCGGTTCATGGGGCCGCAAAGAGTCGGACACGACTGAGCGACTGAACTGACTGATATGTAAAGTTCCCAACACATAGCGGGTGTTCAAAAACGCTCATCTCCTCTTCCCTGTTGAGGAAGAAAAGCTCTTCTTTCATATCTGGTCCCCATCAGAAGATGAGAGAGTACCCAGAGAGATTGGAGAGGAAATACAACTTCCTCTGAGTCAACATCAATCACTTATTACTCACTCATTTATTCATTCATTAAAAATTTACTGAGCATATACCATGTGCTAAGCACTATACTGAATGCTTGAGAGGATCAGACATGGAGCCTTGCTATCACCTCCCCCACCACCCCACACACACTCTCCTGCTCCCTGCGAGAACACCCGAGACAAAGAAAAGGGTCAGAAAGAACCATCTCCCTCTCAGAGGCAGGTCGTCAAGGAGCAGAGCCAATAGCCCAGTGAGTCCACTGTGTGGTTGCAGTCAGGAAGGGCAATAGTGTCCAGGTGCTGAGAAATTGCTCTGTATGGAGAAAAGGGATGGAGCAAAAGCTACTCCTTTAACCACTACCTCCAGCCCCAGCCCTACATGCACATAGGAAGTACCTGTCAGGAAGACAGAGTAGATTCCAGGGCAAGGCACACTGGGGAATTGTGAATGGAAGCCCTTTGGGGGTCTAAAGCAAAGAAATTTATAACTCTGTCTGTGATTCTTACCTGGGGAGAGGTTCCCAGTAGAAACCGAAAGCATACTCAAAAAGCCCCTGGAGACTGATCGTTGAATTTTCTACTAAGTCAATTATATCCAATAAAATGTATCAAAGGAGTTGGGAATAATGGGGTGTCAGACTTATGGGAGAGGGTAGATATTTTTCTGATATTTCTTATATGTAACCCAAATTCAGTTCTATCCACAATTAATGTTGTGATCCACATTCTGAGATACGCTTGGCTAAGGCACCATCTTGCTGTAGGACTACATTATAAAGTCAAGTAACACCCCTTGTATATACTTATATGTGTTCCCTTCTAGATGCAAATTTCAGGAAGATACAAAGAAGAACATGAGCGGAGCACGGGACACAGGATGCTAAGTCTGCAGCAAAGAAGACTGGAACCTGTGGACACGATCCCTGTTCTCAAGTATGAACATAGCTGTAGAAGGGAGGAAGAAGGAGCAGGGCTCATTTGAGACACCTGGGGGTAGATATCTTGGGCGTTCACTGCCATGTCCCCAGTGCTTAACATGGTGCCTGGCTCAGAGTACACACTCAGTACACGTTCGCTGGATTTTGTTGAATTGAATGGAGAACGTTCAGAGAGTCAGGATGCTTCTGGGTGGGATGGGATGAGTGAGAAAGGAGGGGTGAAGCAGAACACTCCCTATCTGTAGAGGTGTGCTTGCCAGATGCCACGTGGTGGGCCATGGGAGGCTGGACTTGGGCAGCTATCAAGGCTTCTCCAAGCCCTGAGGTTCCTTGCCCTCGGCTCCATGAAATAAAGGATTCCCATTTCCCTGAGTGCTTTGGGTCTCCTTAATATTATTCTGCTACTTTCGCTGCAACCCAATCCAAAAATACACAGGGTTTGGGATCAAAACTGTTGGGAGGGTTCCCACAGCACATTGTTCTCAGCAGCTGATGCATCCCTTGGACTGCCAGAGAGGTCTGGAGAGGGACCGCCAGCTTCAGCTTCATGGTGGGGCTCACCATGTGGGCCTTCCCACAGGAGGCCACCTGAGGGAAGAGGGCTGCAGCTAACGGCCCAAGAGGACTTCTTTCTCCTCTCCGCGAGGGGAAGTCCAGGCTTGAGAGTAGAAATGACTTCAACTTGCATATTCCTTACAGCTCTCACTCAGCAGCTGCCAGTTCAGAGTCCTGAGGAATGGGAGAACTCTACACAGCTTCTATGGGTCACAGAAAGTGCTTATCCCTGGTTCCACCCAGAAAACAACACACAGAAAATAGCATCAGAGGCAATCTCTAAAGTTTCTCGTTAGGGAGCCTTGGATGAAGACAGGAGCTAATCCTTTAAGCTGAATAAAAGTGGAAAAAGTTTAGCTTCTGCTTCCAGATCTCTTACCCCGAAGCCAGTGCAGACACTGGTAGGGAGCTCTGAAAGAGGCTTCATCTCATCTCTTGAATCCTAGGTAAAAATTTCATGCTGGGTGGTCAGGTTGGTTTCAGCGTGTGATCAGGACATTCAGAGGCAATAACGTTGAGTAACAAGCATGAGCATGAAATGAGGAATCTGACAAATGTTAAAAAGAAAAAAAATTCCAGAATTATAATGTGTTAGAACTGTTCTTCTCTGCCGTGTTTACTCAAGGATTTGATCTTTCCCTCCTCCCAACCTTCTAAATTTTGAGAAGAAAATATTTTGAACTTTATTTTCATACCATATCCTCTCACTGAGATTCCAAAGCTGTAAGCAGGGTTACCTAACATGGGAGTGCTTAGGAAGAACATCCGAAGACATACAAACAGTGAGACATCAAACGTTGCTGAGGAAATGGAAGAAATCCTGACCATATCACCACATTATAACAACCACTTTATTTTTAGTTTAAAGAGTAGCATTAATTTTCTTTCTTGTGAATTTCTGTAAAGCAGCTTATTTGCCTATTAAAGAATTCAAACCATCAAGACAGAGAAACCTGGTAATTAGTCACCTTTATTATTAAAGGAGTTTATACAATAACCACTTGACTTGGGTGAGGCAGAAAATGGAGCAGAAGGTCTATTGAGTGGAGCCTTAGGAGAAGGGGGAACCAAGTTTCAGCTGTCCACACACCCACAGTGCTGACCAGGGCAGGTCACCAGTTTCCCTAAGCCTCAGGTTCCTTGCCTCCAAACAGAATGGCAGCTTCTTCTTGACCTAAGGGTATTATGAGAACCACTTTGGAACTCTGTGAGTAAAATGCTTTTGTCAACTGTATACCTTCTCCAATTCGGGGCATGACAGACATAAACAATAGGGTGGCCTCTGGTTTATCATAAGTAATGAAGGAACTAGTCTTTTTTTTAATTTGTATTTTATATTGTGGTACAGTTGATTTACAATGTTGTGTTAGTTTCAGGTATACAGCAAAGTGATTGTTATCCATGTACATATATTCATTATTTTTCAGCTTCTTTTTCCATATAGGTTATTAGAGAATACTGAGTAGAGTTCCCTATGCTATATGGTAGATCCTTGTTGATAATCTATTTTATGTATCAGTTCAGTTCAGTTGCTCAGTTGTGTCCGACTCTTTGTGACCCCATGAACCACAGCACGCCAGGTCTCCCTCTCCATCACCAACACCCTGAGTCCACCCAATCCCATGTCCATGAAGTCGATGATGCCATCCACCATCTCATCCTCTGTCGTCCCCTTCTCCTCCTGCCCTCAATCTTTCCCAGCATCAGGGTTTTTCAAATGAGTCAGCTCTTCTCATCAGGTGGCCAAAGGACTGGAGTTTCAGCTTTAACATCAGTCCTTCCAACGAACACCCAGGACTGATCTCCTTTACAATGGACTGGTTGGATCTCCATTGGAGATCCAAGGAGAGAAGACTCAAGAGTCTTCTCCAATACCACAGTTCAAAAGCATCAACTCTCTGGCGCTCAGCTTTCTTTATAGTCCAACTCTCACATCCATACATGACTACTGGAAAAACCATAGCCTTGACTAGGCAGACCTTTGTTGGCAAAGTAATGTCTCTGCTTTTTAATATGCTATCCAGGTTGGTCATAACTTTCCTTTCAAGGGGTAAGCGTCTTTTAATTTCATGGCTGCAGTCACCATCTGCAGTGATTTTGGAGCCCGGAAAAATAAAGTCAGCCAGCCACTGTTTCCCCATCTATCTGCCATGAAGTGATGGGACTAGATGCCATGATCTTAGTTTTCTGAATGTTGAGCTTTAAGCCAACTTTTTCACTCTCCTCTTTCACTTTCATCAAGAGGCTCTTTAGTTCTTCTTCACTTTCTGCCATAAGGGTGGTGTCATCTGCATATCTGAGGTTATTGATATTTCTCCCAGCAATCTTGATTCCAGCTTGTGTTTCTTCCAGCCCAGTGTTTCTCATGATGTACTCTGCATGTAAGTTAAGTAAGCAGGGTGACGATATACAGCCTTGATGTAATCCTTTTCCCATTTGTAACCAGTCTGTTGTTCCATGTCCAGTTCTAACTGTTGCTTCCTGACCTGCATACAGGTTTCTCAAGAGGCAGGTCAGGTGGTCTGGTATTCCCATCTCTTTCAGGATTTTCCACAGTTTATTGTGATCCACACAGTCAAAGGCTTTGGCATAGTCAACAAAGCAGAAATAGATGTTTTTCTGGTACTCTCTTGCTTTTTTGATGATCCAGCGGCTGTTGGCAATTTGATCTCTGGTTCCTCTGCCTTTTCTAACGCCAGATTGAACATCTGGAAGTTCATGGTTCACGTATTGCCAAAGCCTGGCTTGGAGAATTTTAAGCATTACTTTACTAGCGTGTGAGATGAGTGCAATTGTGCAGTAGTTTGAGCATTCTTTGGTATTGCCTTTCTTTGGGATTGGAATGAAAACTGACCTTTTTCAGTCCTGTGGCCACTGCTGAGTTTTCCATATTTGCTGGCATATTGAGTGCAGCACTTTCACAGCGTCATCTTTCAGGATTTGAAATAGCTCGACTGGAATTCCATCACCTCCACTAGCTTTGTTCGTAATGATGCTTCCTAAGGCCCACTTGACTTCACATTCCAGGATGTCTGGCTCTAGGTGAGTGATCACACTATCATGATTTTATATATAGTAGAATGTATATGTTAATTCTAAACTCCAAATTTATCCCTTCCCTCCACCTTTCCCCTTTGATAATCATATGTTTGTTTTCAAAGTCTGTGAGTCCACTTCTGTTTTGTAAATAATTTCATTTGTATCATTTTTTTTTAGATTCCACATATAAGTGATATATTTGTCTTTGTCTGACTTATTTCACTTAGTATGATAATCTCTAGGTCCATCCATGTTGCTGCAAAAAGCAGTATTTCATTTTTTATGGCTGAGTAATATTCCACTATATATATGTTCCACATCTTCTTTATGCATCCCTCTGTCAATGGACAATTAGGTTGCTTCCACTATTGTAAATAGTGCTGCAATGAATTTTTCAGTGCTTTTTCAATATGACAGCTAGTCATAGATTAAAAATTAAAATTGTCATTTTGAGTAATAAAGGAATGTGGAGAGTGGTGATGATGATGCTAAACTTAGAAAATCGGGCCTGAATGCTGCTGAGATATTTAAAATAAACGTATTCCTTCATCCACTGGGCACTTCTTTTATGAGGTACTGGGAAAACTAAGGCACAAACCCTCGATGTGAAGGGGTGGGGGGGCCCAAGTCCAGAATCTTGTGAAGGGATCAGCAGAAGAGGGCAGGTGTTTATAACAACACGGACTGAGGTATGTATTAGCCCAGAGGAAGACACCTGACCCAGACTGAGTGGAGGGGAGCAAATTCCCTCGTAAATAAGTCTGATGATCGAAGTCTAAGAGTGCACGTGCAGAAGCAGAGCGAACCTCCTTCAGTTTGCTCCAGAGTGCCCACGTTTGCCTTTCCTTTTTCACCCACATGTCAGTAGCCTTTGGGGTCTGTTTGGCATAATCTTGCCTTTGCACTTGTCTCTGAGGAGCACCTGTCATCCCCACCTGCTTGCCGCACTGGTAGTTTTCTACAAGGCTCTCCACCTTTAGGCACAGTGACCAAAGGCCATGGACGTGGTAGTTGCTGCTAACCTGAGGTCTCAGCTCACAGCGCCCTATTCCATGCGGAGATTACTCACCCCTACCTCCAACGGGCAGCACCTAAGAGTGTCTGAGAGGCAGAACGCTTCCACTATTGTTGCAGAGCTGCTCCTCCCGGCTGCTCCCTGTGCATTTGAGCAAGGAGGATTAGGGTGTCTCAAGTTGGCCTGGGGAAAGCCCTGTTTCCCCAAATACAGCACGCAATTATAACAGAAAGAGGTCACAGGGCACAATCCTGTGAGCAAATAATGCTGGGAGTGGAGAAGAGGAAGCTAATGATTTATGTCATTTCCCTCTACCCCAGACTTTCACAAAGCTCCATTACTCAGAGCCAGGACAAAGGTCTGAGTAAGCCGGGGCCCTTCTCACACGTGAACCATGACATGGTGAGTGGTTTGGGCCTTGTGCCTTCTGCACAGAGTTCCCTACCTCTGCTTCTGTGCTTCAGGGAAGCTCCTACCCACCCCACAAGGCCCCAAACATCACCTCCGATTTGTAGTCTGTGCCAGCAGAGAGGACGGAGTTACAGTACCAAGTTCTGAACTGCCGAAGACCAGTGCAACGGAGCTAGGCATATTTGATACTACAACAAGTCAGGATTCTTACAGAAGACAATGGAAGGGATATCAAGTAGACAGTAAACAGTGCCTGCTCCAGAAAAATTGCATTTTATACTTTCCACCCACCATCTTCCCCTTTTGGTGATCAAAAGATATTTTAACACATCAAAAGTTTGAGAATTTTATGTATTTTGTCCAATCTAAACTTTCCACACCCAAAGAGTCAAAAAATGGATGCTTCCTGCATTTTCTATCAAAAATCTGCAGACAATGAGAAACACTCACATGGTACATTTGAGCCTAATAACATTCCTATGAGGTAAGTATTATTGTTCACATTTTATAAATGATTGAGACATCAAATGATCAAGTGACTTACAAATGTTTACCCAGTCAGGAAGGGTAAACTTGATATTAGAATCCAAGGCTTCTGACTACAAATCTAGATCTTTCTCCACTAAAACCAGATACTACATAGAGAAACAAATAAACTAACAGAAAAAAAGACAGGTGGATTATGTTAAAAGTTTAAACAGAATTAACCACCGAAAGGAGAGAAAGACAAGGAAAGGGTCCTCTTCTTTTAAGGATAAGTCTAAAGTCCACAGATACAGAGCAAAGACAAGTGTGGCCCACTCCCACTAAGATCAAACAGGGTGCTAATTAAAGTAAGGGGTTTAGGGAAGGGCATAGGTCTTCCCATGATTTCTTCTTTCATTTGTTCAAACCCAATGCATTCATGCAACAAACTATGGTTGAGTATCCACTCTGGTCAGCCCTTGCTGGATAGGCAGAGAGAAGAGCCTCTGGCCTCCAGAAGCTTCTAGTCTCCACAAGCATCCTGACTTCCAGCCACATGGATCTGCTAACTATTGCCCTGAACACTCAGGTCATTCTTTAGACTTCCATGCTTTGCGCAGGCAACACCCTCCTCCTGAGGAATGTCTTTCCCATCATCTCTTCCTGAAAAAATTTTGCTCGGCTTTCCAAGTCCAGCCACATGGCTCATCCCAGGTGCAGCTCAGGCTGTGGTAACCTTCTGAGTTCCTTCTCATGCTGCCCAGGACTTCGCCTTGGCTCTGTGCACTGTGGCGTATGTAGAGGAGTTCTCATTCAGAGCCTGCAGTCCCTGCAAAAGTGAACTAAGGAAGTCCTCACAGCTGAAGAGGCCACCCTCTTCCAAGCCAATTTGATTTACCTTCCAATTCAAAGCAGGGGAAGTAGAACATAATCATGTAATGATGGAGAAAGATGTAAACTAATCCATGGTAAGAAATCCTTGTGGAAGAGAAGTTAATGAAGAAAAGGAAGAGGGTCTGTATGCTTTTGTAACTCAACAGCAACTCAGACAGTATTCTATACCCTTGATTCTGTCAATAAACTATAATTATTATAGCTCCATTTGTCAGAGTTAGAAGTTAATATTCTGACACTCTGATATCTGAACAAGTGCTCATATCTGGAGGACATGTGCTAGTCTAGAAAAGTAACCCTAAACAAATAACCTGTCAGAGCTTGTATAGCCCTGTCTGCATAGCCAACACTGACCCTAGGTGGTCAGCCCTCTGGTGACTGGAGAGGAGGTTTTATCATGGCACAGGGATCACTGTGGCTCCAAGCCATCCAGTTCCATCTGCTTTTCTTTCATGTTCACCAGGGTACTTCAAGGATTAATTTCCTTTCCTTGCTGGGCTTGCAGTACAACATAATGAAGAGAAGCATGGCCCATGGTAGCGAACTCTACAGTATTCAAAACCCAACACAACCATTTTCTTAGTTAGGCAACTAACATAATCTCTTTGAGGCTCAGTTCCCTTGTCTCTGAAATTATAACAAAGAGATAAACACCAACATGATGTTTGTGGGAAGAGATTATATATGCACAGATAGTGCACAAGGTTTGCACTTAGCCCTGTATACACTGGTAGTTATTATCAGTGATAAATTCTTATTGTTACTTCTTTGATACAGTATCTGGAAGGTATCTTCCTATCTTAAAAATTCAGGCATTGATATTTAGTTTCTACACCACTACTGTGAGAAGTAAGTAATTCACTGAGTACAAAAGTTAACTTGCTAATGTCTAGGGACACTGACACGATAATGTTCTTGGACCTCAAAGCCTTGGGTCAGTCCCGAAAGACATTACTGCCCTGGCAGCAACATTCACTCCACCCTGAAATCCTCACACCCACTCGAGTGCATCTGCAGGTTCTATATTGCTTTCCTGCTTCCATGAACTGCAAACACCCTGCTCTGTGAATACTTCCCCAACAAAAATATAAGCTCCTGGAGGCCAAGGCATATGTCCTTCCTCTCTCTGTAGCTCAGGATCTGGCATGGAACAAATCTTATCATGTATGTACTGGACAAATGATTTTAGCAAGGAGAAAGAGGACATTATTGATTGAGTCAATGAGTAACCACAATGCAAGAAGACCTTAGTTCTCTTTTTATCTATTTCCCCCCAATTCTAATCATTTTAGAACATTCATTATTCCCAGTGTCCTATTCTCTCTTCTTTCCACTCCTTTTTCCCACGTCCACTCCCTTCTCTGCTTCCTATCCTGAAAACCCAAAACTGAGTGAGTGCTATATGGCTTGTTGACAGCACTCATCAGTCCAGAACTCATGAAGTATCCCTTTCAAGAGTTCAACAAAAGTCAAGCCAAACCTGGACTGTCCATGAAGCACCTTAGGTTTACAAATAAAGAAGAAAGGAACATGGAATTTGGATTCCCAGGAAGATCAGTGGTAAAGAATCCGCCTAACAATGCTGGAGACACAGGTTTGATCCCTGGGTCAGGAAGACCCCCTGGAGAAGGAAATAGCCCACTTCAGTATTCTTGCCTGAGAAGTCCCTTGGACAGACGAGCCTGGCGGGCTACAGTCCATGGGGTCACAAAAGAGTTGGACATGACTTAATGACTACACAACAACACGGGATTAAGTCATAAAAGAGATACAAAATCCAATCAGAGAAAGGAGTGAGCCAGCTGGGTAGCTGCCTAGGACACTAACTGTATTAGTCAGAATGCCAAATAGATTCCCCAAATCTCAGGGGTAGGACACTTCTTGGTATTGACACATCTAAGCAGAGACATTACTTTGCCAACAAAGGTCCGTCTAGTCAAGGCTATGGTTTTTCCAGTAGTCATGTATGGATATGAGAGTTGGACTGTGAAGAAAGCTGAGTGCCAAAGAATTGATGCTTTTGAACTGTGGTATTGCAGAAGACTCTTGAGACTCCTTTGGACTGCAAGGAGATCCAACCAGTCCATCCTAAAGGAGATCAGTCCTGGGTGTTCATTGGAAGGATTATATTGAAGCTGAAACTCCAGTACTTTGGCCACTTCATGCGAAGGTTTGACTCATTATAAAAGACCCTGATGCTGGGAAGGATTAGGGGCAGGAGGAGAAGGGGATGACAGAGGATGAGATGGCTGGATGGAATCACCAACTCGATGGACATGAGTTTGGGTGAACTCCGGGAGTTGGTGATGGACAGAGAGGCCTGGCGTGCTGCGATTCATGGGGTCACAAAGAGTCAGACATGACTGAGCAACTGAACTGAATGTAGGTCAGCAGAGCATTCAGCTCCATCTAGTTATTCAGGGACTTAGTCTGGCAGTGGAGCAAGCAATCAGGTTGCGACACCACCAGTTTAAAAAATGGCTTCAGGCTTCAGCACTGCCGAGGATAGGAGAGAGCAAGGGACTCGCCCTTGCTTTTAAACTGGTTGGCCAGAAATGACATGTATCACTTCCACTCAGTGCTCATTGGCCAGAATTAGGCAATAACCCATCTTATTTCAGATAAGATATCTTATCAGAATGTGAAATCTTCCATAGGATACAAACAGAAGTATCCATCTCAAAATTTTAAACATCATGAAAGTGAAAGTGAAGTTGCTCAGTCGTGTCCAACTCTTTGTGACCCCATGGACTGTAGCCCACCAGGCTCCTCCATCCATGAAATTTTCCAGGCAAGAGTACTGGAGTGGGTTGCCATTTCCTTCTCCAGGGAATCTTCCTGACCCAGGGATCAAACCAGGGGTTCCCACATTGTAGGCAGATGCTTTTACCGTCGGAGCCACCAGGGAAGTCCTAACCATCACGGGACTATATCAAAAACCACCATCAGTTACCTCAGGCTTCCACTTACACAACTGGTAAAACTGAACTTAATTCTACGGTCACTGAAACAGAAAGCACCTTCGATTGGAAAGTTTATATTCACTGCTCACTGGGGTCACCCTACCTCAGCTGATTTGTTTTATGACAGAGGTTGCTCAATGCAATAAACGCCAGGCCACCAAGTCAGAGACCAGCCAATTGTTTGTTCCTGGAAGCCAGAGGAAAATCTGAAACCAAATCATACCTGGGGTCATACCATTTACTGGCAACAAATGATTTTGTGTAATATTTAAATGTTAATCCCTTTAATAGGCTTCCCAAGAAGCTGTCTGGTTCAGTAAATCATACAAAAAAGCTGAAGGGAGAATGAGAAATAGAAAAGTGGAAAATTTTTGCCAAAAGGCAAACCAAACCAAGAAGAGCAATTTTAAAACTCTTTTTGAATGAGACTGCAACTATATTCTTGGAAGCTACCCCAATCCTCTGGTGTGTGAGTGACTTATACTATCCAGTTATAAGTGATGGAAAAACTGTGAGCTGGACAGCTATGCCAGATACATGAAAATGTTATATTAGCATCAACGTATGTAGTGGATTCCCCATTTTAAATCTAAACATAAAAGGAAAGGAACTTAATTTAATAGAAAATCAATTTCTCTCTCACTAAAATAAATGGTGAGAATATATATTTTAAACATCGATACGAGCAAATACCATATTAGCTGCCTGAGGCACCCATGTCTCCAGGCCTCAGCAACAATATAGCTCTGTCAGAATCAGAGCCAACTTTATTTTTCTATTGGTAAAAGGAGGCATCCTTTTTTCTTTTTTTTGGAAATGACCCGCAGCATGTGGGATCTTAGCTCCGTGACCAGGTATCAAACTCACACCTCCTGCATTGAAAGTGCAGAGGCTTAACCACTGGACCGCCAGGGAAGTTCCAAAAAGAGGCATCTTGATATAGACAAAGACACTGAACTTGAGTACAATCGTATATAAGCAATGGCATGGCAAATTACTAGTCAATTTGGATTACCTATTTAAGCTACTATACAGCAATAATAATGCTTATCAAATAAGCTACCATATATATAAACAGTCGGACATGACTAAGCACAGCACAGCACAGGATGAGCCTACTTGGGACATAATGTCTTCAACGTCTTATCTAAGTTGATTAATGACTTTGTATCAGGCAGGACACTTGATCTTGACCCAAGCAAAATCAACATGAAGTGGATCAACTTAATAAAATGTGCATCAGCTTTCCTTTCTCCAAAACACCTGCTTCTGCCTTTACAACAAAGCTACTAGAGGTGACCAAGGTAAAATGGAAGAAAGACCTTGGAACTCTTAGAGAAGAGACACCAGAGAAATTCAAACTCTACTACCTGTCCTTGATGAGTAATACTAGGGGATTTTCCCTACCAGGAAACAGGTCTCCACTCCTAAGAATGCATATTGTCCATATCAAGCAAATATTACAATGCTGACCTAGTTAGTACTGTCAAATATAATCTTCGCAATGCTTTTTGTTAACTGAGTTCATTATGCTTAAGGACACAGCGTCAGATGAACAGGAAAATACCAAGAAGGCCCCCTTTTGCATTCTATCTGTGGGAGTAACTGGACAGGTTTGGGGTGCTGACTTGTCAGCAACAAAAGAAAATTAAACCAAACCTTCCTGTTTAGTTTTCATGCTATATTTGACATTTCTGGGATTTCCCATTTCTTCTATCTACCATCCAGTGGCAGAGCCCTCCTCTCCTAGGGAACACGGATCCACAGCCACTTTTCTTGGTAACTTATACTTGGCACTTGGCCGACAAGCATTCCAATAGCTGCCCTCCTAGAGCCAACAAATGGGATTTCAGTCAAATGAAAATAGCCTTTTACTTTCACAATGGGAGAGAAACGTCCATGAAAATTTGTGTTTGAGCTGACTTAGAGCCCACCTTTAGCAAAGGGGGAAAAATACATTTTCACAGCTGCTGCAAGTGATAGCAAACTCTCACCAAGCCCCACAGCCAGGAAGAGGTAGCTCATAAAGCCTGATGTGAAACCTTGTCAGTAAAACAAATTTTATTTCTCTGGGGCCAATCCCTCCTGAAAATACCATGCCAGTTCCTTGCTGGAATTCTGAACACCATCAGAAAAACATGAGTCCTTTTCTTCAAAGAAACTGAAGTCTCTGAGCATGCACTGTCTCATTAATCTTCATGACATATCTATAAGGAAGTCAAAAAAGTCATTATGTTTTTCCCATTCTGCAGATTTTATGGGCTCCAACAATTGCCTAGGGTAACAGGACACATTTGTGGCAGAGCCCAACCTCCAGGACTGGCCAGTCTCCTGGGAAATTACTATTTTCTGGTAGATTCTTGTGTCATCATATGGTCACTCTCTTATTCACACACTGGGCAAACATTCATTGAATGCTGACTCCCTGCCAGCCATTGAGCTGTATGCCAGGAGAGGAAACTAATTAAGGAAAGGACCTGCCCTAGAGAAATGTACAGTCTAGGAGAGGGGAGTCTGGAAGTAAACAGGTAATTATAAGGAGATCCAAGATCCATAGGCAACACAGCTGAGTGGTTAAGAACATGCCAGGAGTAAATGAGCTCTGGGTTCAAATTCCTGCCTAGTCTCACATTTGCATTTTTCCATGGCACTGATCTTCTAACATACTATATAATTTGCCGGCTTATTTTTTTACGCACACACACACACACACACCACTGGAATATAAATTCTGTGAGGATAGGGATCTTTTGGCTGTTTGTTCAGGAATGTGTCTTCCAGGGCCTGGCATGTAACTGAATAAATATATGCTGAATAAATAAATTCACTTCATGACCCTGGGAAATTTACCTTCTTTGAGCCTTAGTTTCCTCATGTATAACATGGGGGTTGTCAAGAGGACTAGGTTAGATAGTATACACATGGATTCAGCGTAGAGGTAGGCCATAATAAACAGGGTAAGTGGTCTTAAATGTTAAATTTTGATGATACAGTTGTCTCCAGTACTAAGGGAGCACTAATAAGCATTAACGATCTCTACTTGAGGAGGTCAGAGAAGTCGGTGACGTTGTGTCCTGAAATTGAGTAGTGGAAGAAAAAAGGGAAGGAAAAGGACTCAAATCAGCAAGAAAGACGAGATCAAGACTAAGAAGATGTCACTGGAAGCTACTCTGAGGCCTCCTTTTTTTTTTCACAGTCTTTCATCCCTGTGCTCCCAAGGACTTCTGTACTTCAGAGGCACCTTCTCCTGGATTGATTTCAGGGCCCAGCAGAGAGCGAAAGTCCCCTAATTCCTCCTACGCAAAGCTTTCTCCTTCGGGCCCAGCCATGGGCTGGATTCTGTGCGCTCAGTACAAATCTACCAAAATGAGACTGGCCGTGTAGTAACTACAGCAAGTAAAATAAGAGGCTTTCCGCTCGATGACACACCTGTGATTCAGTCTGCCCTGACAAAGCTGGAGATTAAGTTTCCTTGCCTAAAGCTGCAAGGAGAAACATGACACCCTTTACTGGCTATGAGTGGAATACACTTTATTAACCCGACCTTAATTATATTCCATTTTGAGAGTCAATAGTTTCGATTGCAACACCACATGAAACCAGAGGGAACTGCACCCCATGGGATGCCGGCCATAAACGAGATCGGAAAAGTGCCTCTAAGGCAGTGACCCGCTTCTGCCAACCAGTCAGCAGTGAGCAGCCTGGAGCCCTTGCCTGGCTGTGGGGGAGCCCCAGAGGTGGCCAAATCAGGGCAGGGCTGGGACGGCAGTCAGCTGGATAATGTGAATCTGGCCTCGATTTGTAAGAGAAATGATGTCTCACTGTGAAAAGTAAGATGCAAACGTGGCAAGAATTACATGCAGCCTAAACTTTCCAGGGATGCTGTGAATACAACTATCTCTACACAGATGAAATTCTTTTTCATCCAATCATCGCAATCCAGTTCTAGCTACAGGTAGAAAGTGACTTTTCTTTTCAGTAGACAGATTAGAATAACCTTATAAGAGGCAAGGGAGTTAATCCTGCACTACTTTTCTGGGGTAATTTTCCCCAAATACTTTGCCTTCCAACCTGTACTTTTCAAATAAAGTTACTAAAAACAGATTATTGGCCCAAGGGTTGAGTGTCTTCATTATTGTAATCAATAGCTACAAATTATTGGCACTTAGTAGGTAGCAATCATTATGTTAAAAATTTTACATGAATTATTTCATTAAATCTGCACAATAGTTTTACGATGTGGACATATGCATTTCATTTTTCTAGTTTCCACAATCAGAAAAAGGCAGAAGGACAGCTCACACTCAAGTCTACATGAAGCCCAAGCTCGCACCACTGCTGCTACACTCTGCCTCCACTGAAACACAGGATCTGAAACGATGAGCAGGATGCCTAATTCATCTGGGTTCCCCAGTGCCCAGCAGAAGCCCTGACGGATGGTAGGTCTTAGTGATGTTTGGCCAATTAATTAATTAACTGGGCAGTTTTAAAGAATCTCAGACTAGGGGCTAGTTGGAAGCCAGCTCTCACCGTAACAAGCCATGTGAATTTGAGACAGGCAATTCCCCTTGGGCCTTGGCCTTCCCACTTGAACAATGAAATAGTTGGACTAGATGACCTCTGATGGTATCTGATTCAGGGTCTTGCTCCAAGTTCACCTAGCCAGCCAGCACCTAAAGCCTGCATTGGAAGCTTGTCTGCCTCCCCATCTCCCACCCCAAACTTGAATGCACATTCACAGAAATGGGTGCTCAGTTTGACAGCACCTTGGCGGGAGCCCCAGTGAGTCATATTTCAGGCTAGGCAGGAATGTAGGCATGCACATGAGTTACTGTTAAAAACACAAGGCTGGTGTCTATCTACCAGAGGGAAAAACAGTTAACACAACCATGACCCAGGGTTCTCTTTAATCTGACATATGAGAGAATGAGTCTCTGTGAGCCCAAGAGGGACCCTCTCCTCAATCATGGAAACATGCAAATAAAAAAAAAATCATTAAACACCTCATCTTTCTGAGGATGTGAGGTGTCTAAAATTAAACTATTATCATTTAGTCATGGTCAGTAATACATTCAGGACACTTTGCCACATCCAGCAAATTGTTTTTATTGCTATCCTGTAGCAAGTATGAGATGAGGCAAAGATACTGTACAGAGGAGTAAATAAATTATTCTTACCTCAAGAGCCCCAATCTTGTGAGATTTAGCTATCATTCAAGTCGGACTTGTAAAAGTCAAGAAATAAAGGACTAATTCTGACAAGAGAATGGAACAGCAGGAAGGCTGACTGGAAATTGGGTTTCTGAGGACATGACATTCGATTTAAACTTCTATAAAAGAATGGGCTTTGACAGGTGTAAGTGAAGGAAGAATATTTTACCAAAGGCAAATGATTAGTGAGTTTTAGTTATTTTGTCATGACATGCACATATGTACACACACACACACACGTTATCCACAATCAGAATGTCCCTTTGCACACACCTGTACCCACTCAACTAGGTTTCTGTGGGCCCAGCCCCAAGATTTCTCACTAACCATTAGGAATAAAACTGGTCACACTTCTCATAATGGCAGGATTGAAACACATGTCTCTGTTAAGTACAATTTAAACCATATGCTTCTGCCTTATTTCTGCCTAGTTCATCAAAATTGTCTTTCACATTTGAGTCTGGATAGCCAAAAGCCTTCCAAGTTTTTTTTTTTTCTCTTGACATGTAGGAAGTTGTCTTTTTCCAAAGAGAAAAACACTCTGAAATCACAGAAGATTCCAGGCTGCTCTTGGAAGGAATTAGATGTGTTTAGATTCACACACAAAGTTTAAAAAGGTAAAGATTCTTCCAAGTTGAGTTTATTGGTTCTGCATAGTCCCACAGCCTCTGTGTTTTCCTCTCTTTTAATACTTACCATAAAACTTAATGTGGAGATATAATTTTATAATATAATACAGGGCCCTAGTGCAAGGGGCAGCAAACTCAAACCTGTGGTGCAAATATGACTGGCCACGTATTTATATATGACCTGCAAGTTAGGACTGGTTTTGTGTTTTTAACTTGTTTTTAACAAATTAAAGGAATAATACTATTTTGTGATATGCAAAAACTATATAAAACGCAAATTTCAGTGTTCCTAAGTGAAGCTTAGGAACTAGAGATCAAATTGCCAACATCCGTTGGATCATTGAAGAAGCAAGAAGTTTCCAAACAAATATCTACTTCTGCTTAATTGACTACGCCAAAGCCTTTGACTGTGTGGATCACAACAAACTGGAAAATTCTTCAAGAGATGGAAATACCAGACCACCTGACCTGCCTCCTGAGAAACCTCTATGCAGGTCAAGAAGCAACAGTTAGAACTGGACATGGCACAACAGACTGGTTCCAAATCGGGAAAGGAGTACGTCAAGGCTCTATATTGTCACCCTGCTTATTTAACTTATATGCAGAGTACATCATGCGAAATGTCGGGCTGGATGAAGCACAAGCTGGAATCAAGATTGCTGGGAGAAATATCAATAACCTCAGATATGCAGCTGACACCACACTTATGGCAGAAAGCGAAAAAGAACTAAAGAGCTTCTTGATGAAAGTGAAGAGGAGAGTGAAAAAGTTGGCTTAAAACTTAACATTCAGAAAACTAAGATCATGGCATCCTATCCCATCACTTCATGGCAAATAGACAGGGAAACAATGGAAACACTGACAGACTTTATTTTCTTGGGCTCCAAAATCACTGCCGATGGTGATTGCAGCCATAAAATTAAAAGATACTTGCTCCTTGGAAGAAATGTTATGACCAACCTAAACAGCATATTAAAAAGCAGAGACATTACTTTGCCAACAAAGGTCCGTTTAGTCAAAGGTATGGTTTTTCCAGTAGTCATATATGGATTTGAGAGTTGGACTATAAAGAAACTGAGTGCTGAAGAATTGATGCTTTTGAACTGTGGTGTTGGAGAAGACTCTTAAGAGTCCCTTGGACTGCAAGAAGATCCAACCAGTCCATCCTAAAGGAAATCACTCCTGAATATTCATTGGAAGGACTGATGCTGAAGCTGAAGCTCCAATCCTTTGGCCACCTGATGTGAAGAACTGACTCACTGGAAAAGACCCTCATGCTGGGAAAGATCGAAGGCCGGAGGAGAAGGGAACAACAGAGGATGAGATGGTTGGATGGCATCACCAAATCAATGGACCTGAATTTGAGCAAGCTCCAGGAGTTGGTGATGGACAGAGAAGCCTGGCATCCAGCAGTCCATGAGATTGCAAAGAGTCAGACATGACTGGGCGACTGAACTGACTGACCTAAGTGAAGCTTTAGTAGCACATAGCCACGATCATTTCATTTCTTTACGTCTCTCTATGGCCACCATCAGACTTAGTGTCAGTATTGAGTAGTTGTGACAGAGACTATATGACCTGCAAAATCTAAAATATTTGCTATCTGTCCCTTTACAGAAGATGTTTGCCAACACCTGCTCTAAGGTAACAGGTTGCTCTCACTTAACTGGACACTTAAGACTTTTTTAAATAGGTCTTAATGCTGAAAAAACAAAACTGTCTCAAAGTTCTCAGTAGTTATTATCCTCTAGGAACTAAAGAATTAAATTTACTTTTGGGTCATGCTATCCTTTGTCCTTTGTTCTTGAAAAATGAATCCAGTGTAGCCTTTAATTACCCAGATGTAAAGCAATATATATTTGAGGAAAAATGGAGTAACCATTAATCTTAATGTAAATGTTTATACAAAGAAGTAAAGAATTCTCTTTGATATATATGTCAGATGTTTCTTTTAGCATAGCTGCATCTCTGCAGACTTTGTAGCTTCTTTAGAGACAAAAATTTCTTTAGTTTTCATCTTCTCTATGATTGTATATCATTGCTTATTCTTGGGGAACTGTGTGTGTGCTTTATAGAATTTTTTCACATTAGATTGGAAGTACAGATCTGAAAAACTACAAGAAAAATGGGAAAGACTCTGTTTTTACTTTAAGCCAAGGTTGAGATTAGATTGGCTATGTTTATTTCATTTTGAACTATAATAAGATGTTATTTAAGATGAACAACAACCTAGGCTTTGTGAAATGATGATGAAATATTGCATTCTGATGTGATGGTATTTTGGAGATCATAGGCCCAGGGGCAGAATTTCATCTGAAAAGAAGGGATATCCTTGCTGTATATTATTCTCAAGAGAAGGACAACATATGAAGACTAAGGCTGCAAGATTGGTCAGTGACAGGGGGAAAGAGAATAAAACTCTTTTTTTTCTCTGGACCTTCATAAACTGAGGTCTAAACACCAGTGAAAAGGATATACTGTAGGTCACAGAGACTCCCATAAAGTAAAATGGTTTCTTTGAAATAGCTAGGATGGGGAATGACCATTCAGAGGCCTTGGGAGAATGAGTCTGGACCTATAGTCCTTGAAAACAGACACCGGAAACAGCAGTTCTAGAATATTTACTGTTTGTACTTACCTCCTATAAGCCTTAACATCCAACAGAGTTGTGTTCTAAATTTATCATCTAGGCTCAAGTGTATGGTGATAAATTAAGAACTTGCTCTATATTTAAATGAAATGATAAAGAGGAAATATAATCAGCTGAGGATGCCAATACCCAATGGAGCAGTGACTGGCAAACAGCTTCACAGCATGGCAAACAGGTCATAATGGATCTACATGTGTGAGTGTGTGCTAAGTCGCTTCAGTCGTGTCCAACTCTTTGTGACCCCATGGACTGTAGCCTACCAGGCTCCTCTGTCCATAGGATTCCCCTGGCAAGAATACTGAGTGGGTTGCCATGCCCTCCTCTGGGGGATCTTCCCAATCTTCCCTGCATTTCTCTCTTAAGTCTCCTGCATTGGCACACAGGCTCTTTATCACTAGTGCCACCTGGGAAGCCCCAATAGGTCTACACTAGGGATCTATTTATTTACACACATGAGCCACTATCCAAAGGAACTGTAAGAACCAACTGAGAATATATTAAGGAAGATGCAAGTTGGCCATCAAAGCTGACAAAGGCTCAAGCCAATAGCAACAGTTCTTAAAGGAATGTGACCTCATTTTACAGTTTTATAGGTGGTAGGAGTTACTTCTGCTGATAGCCTCCATTAAGCTGTAAGCTTCTTAAGAGCGGATAATCTCTCCATCCCCATCATCATAATTCTTGACTCCAAGTAGGATTTGAATACAACAAATTATCCAACAGAAAAGCACAGGGTTTATTCCCACACATTCTCATTATAAAGAGTCCCCACTCAATCAAGCTCAGGGGCATGCTTTAGAAGAGCCACTAGAAGTATCACCAAATCATCTAATACTTTTGCCTCCAAAACTGATCCTGAGAAATTTGCAAGAACAGAACTGAATAATTTCTAATGAACTACAATGGCATGTAGGCATATCTTAGAAGAACATCTTAATTACCCAGGAAATATTAAGGATTACAAATAACTATTACACAGATATGGCTATCTGCTTATGACTACTAAATTGAGATTCTTTTATTTGAGAGTTATAGCTACACCTCATCAACACCCAATACATGAATTATTAAAAACAATAATTACTTTCAGCTAACATGATAATGGCCTCACAATGTCTCTCAGCAGACTTCCTCTAAGCCAAGCATTCTCAACCAGACACTACAGTACCCAAATCCACATGAAGCCCAGCACCCAAAACTTGGTTCTAAGAAGATGAAAAAAAAAATTTTGATATTACAATGGTACTGTATATATGTATCCTTTCAAAAGGTTGCAGTACATAAACAGATATACGGTATATCTGGGACATTAAAATCACATGGGGTATGGTGACTAATAAAAAAGTGTCTGACAAGACTTCTTGTGAGGTTGAGAACCATCACTCTGGGCAATCACTAACACACCCCTGAAGATGGCACATTAAAGGAAAGCTATCTGTCCATCTGGATAGCCTAAGCATTCATTTTCCTGATAGGGAAAGTGAATTGTCCCAGCTGGCATATATAGGAGTTGGCCTAGTAAAGACTTAAATTCTGATTTTCAGTTAAGTGCCCACTTCACAGTGTGTCATGTTATCATCACCAGGAGAGAGTTTATTTTTCAATCTTTTTGGTTAAAAAAGATTGGTTATAGACAGAAAGGAATAATACAAACTATTAAAGAAAAACTAAATTGTTAATACACACTGTGAAGTGTATATGGAAAACAGTATAACCAATGCAGAATACCTATGGCTCCTTTACTGAGCTTCTACTGTGATTAAGGACCTGTGCCATGTCTCAAATTCCCAAGAAAGTGGACTCGATTATCTTGAGGATCTCCTTGTCCTGTCATGCTACATAGATTCCCATCTTGTGTACATCAGGGAGTTGAGGGAACTGCAATAGCATTAATAATAATATACATAATCAGTCCCTAATCACTCAAGTTATTACAAGTCAAAAGGAGGCTAAACTTCGAAGTAATTTCTTGGTTGTGAAATGAATATTGTTTTTTGCTAAGTTGCCCTTTAAACAGCCCACGTGGGCTGGTCCACTTTCATGAAGCAGTTCTACATGAGTAAAAATCCCAGGAACAATCCTGCCAAGGTCAAAGCAAAGACTTTCCATTCAGAGCATCATCCGTTCTGGCCAAAGCATGGCTGCCAAAGCTCTTTACATGAGCAAGGGGAGCTAATGAATAGAATTTGCATGGAATAACTTAAGCTGATATTGGCATTCCAAGAAGACATCTGTGCTGACATCTTACTCTCTCCTTTCTCATCTCTCCTCACTGTTACCAAAATGACCTCTGTAAAATGTACATCTGAGCATGTCATTCCCCTGCTTACACTATCTGGATGGCTCCTTACTGTCTACAGGACTAATCTAAACACCTAGACCAGGCACACAAAAGTCTTCTCAGACTGGGTTGTGTCTACCATTTCTGCCTCCTTTTCTGACAACTCCCTAGCCCATTATCCTTTTACCCTTTCAGCTCTATACTTTACTCAAACCAAGAAGCTACTTACTCCTCAAGATAACCTTGTCCTTTCCTATCACTGTTTCTTTGTAGAAGCTATAGTCCTTCTAGGGGATCTACAGCAGACAAAACCCTTATCCTTCAATACGCAGCTCAGATATCACCACACTGGGAAGCCTTCCTTGACTCACGGCTGATTGTCTTCCTCATAATGGACAACTTAAGATTCATACGATTGCTAATGAAAATAAGACCACAGACTTCCTTCAGGGATGAGATTGTGTCTTCATCTTTGCATGGCCAGCACACAGTAGGTGCTCGTTAGATGACACTGAATGGATGAACAGTAATACTGATTTATGGAATTCAGTTAGCACAATTGTCATTGATATCCACGTAGCCTACCAGAACTGCCTAAATATATAGTCCACATTTACTCCTTAACAATATAACGATGGTATTCTGCAGTGTTTCTCACAGGGTGGTTAACAACTTAAAATTTTTTTAATTATGTGTGAGAGAGATCCACATGGATACAATATTAAATAACACTGATTTGCATATTGGAAAAATTATTCCTTTTCCAATTCTGTTTCAGTCCTTCTGATGATATAAAGGAGAAAGATTCAGTTTGATGCCATGTGACTTCAGCATCTCTCTAAAAACATGTTAAAATTTTTCTTTTTAAGAAAGAAAGAACAGAATTTAGGATCAAAGACTTCAGTGACAGGAAAGACAGAACAGGACTTAGGATCAGAGACTTCAATGACAGTCAATACCTAGCTAAAGTATAAGGGCACTGCTTCATTCTCATTGTTTTTATTTTCACAGTTACTTTCCAGTTTTACAAAGTGATATTAATTTTTTATTTACTGTGGAACTATGAATTTTTCTTGTTAAATTTATTAAAGTTTTAAAATAAGTCAGTTTAAAGAAAAACAATAAGGAAATATCATTACATGTACTTGTTAGCATTACAAAAATAGAGAGGATGGTATTCAAAGGATGGTATACCTGTTATAGCTTGAGTGAATTAAGTCTTAGTAGACAAAAGATCCGGAGAAGGCAATGGCACCCCACTCCAGTACTCTTGCCTTGAAAATCCCATGGATGGAGGAGCCTGGTAGGCTATGGTCCATGGGGTCGCTAAGAGTCGGACACAACTGAGTGACTTCACTTTCACTTTTCCCTTTCATGCATTGGAGAAGGAAATGGCAACCCACTCCAGTATTCTTGCCTGGAGAATCCTAGGGATGGCAAAGCCTGGTGGGCTGCCGTCTATGGGGTCGCACAGAGTCAGACACGACTGAAGCGACTTAGCAGCAGCAGCAGCAGACAAAAGATCCAGGAGGGTCACAAGTCTTCTGCTTTTGGGTAAGTTACTAAACTTTTTTGAGCATGTTTTTATGAATTAGCAGAGTATAAGTAATCACTGCTACTTTTCCTATTCAAATCTGTTATAAAAATCAAATGAAATAATGCATATGGAAATGCTTTGGAAACTGTAGAAGCAACATTATGATCATCAAAACTACCAGCCTCATCACAGTATATCATTCCTTCCCATCCTGTCTCATCCAATGTGGTTGAAATTAAACTTTGTTGAGTTCTAATAGATTTAATCTTCTTCATCCCCAAATTTCTGTTAAAATGACCAAGCCTACTTTTAAAATAATATCTCAGGAATGGTATCATGAATTGATCAAAATAAATGAGAAATTTCTGCCAGATGTAGGGCACACAGGGCCATTTGAGAAAATCACTGACCACTCCACTACCCAAGACCTGTCCAGGAGAAGATAACAGGGCCTGTAATAGCACCCTCAAGTCAGCAATCAACAGTTGCTCACACTAGGGAATAGGTAAAGGGGGCCCCATTGTGTTGGTACGCAAGATGAAGGGAAGTGCTGTCTGCAAACCCACAAATGACTTCTGGGAATGGCAACAGTTCAAGCAATCAAGACTAGCGGGGCTGAGGCTGGGGTTAGAGTTGAGGTTAGGGGTGAGATGGTCTATTGAGGGGTCACCAGAGTTATTTCTGCCCTCCAATTACACACAAAAGGACAAAAATACTAATCAAAGAAATGATCTTTTCATTCCCAAGTAACTAGACTTCAAATTTAATCAAACAAAGCTAGAAGATTCTAATCTTTTCTTCCTTTTCCCCCTTTTACTTTTTCCAGAAAATTTCAACCAGGAATCTATAGAATCTGTGAATCTATAGAACCTATAGAATCTATAGATTTCTGGTTGAAATTTTCTGGAAAAACTATATTGGAGCAATTCAAGCATGTGCAAGCCAGGGGATGAACCTCGGTTTAACGATCTTCCTAATGGATACAAAGATTAGGATGAAGAGAGGGAAAAACAAGTATCTGAATTTTAAAGATCCCAAAGCTTTAAGGCTCATAGATGCCCAACATCAACTTTCAAATGCAAAGGACATTTTTCCAAACAGAGTCATTGAATGGCATTCTCCTTTGCTGAATCTAAGATGTTCCTCTCTATTCTCTCAAATGAAAAATAAGCAATTTATTGCGTCTCCTATCCCTTTGTCTTAGGACTTGGTTCCAGACACAGTTTGTCTCCTCCACGGTGACAGGTTACATTTCCATAGTCCATTATACCTCTGGCCTGAGAAAAATCTCAGGTTTGCCTGGTAGGCTGGGCTACAGCTGAGAACTCATAATCTCACCTTGGATTAAATATAGACTCCCAAAGGACAATCTCTCCTTTCCCAAGGGTATCTACCTCCACAATCTCATCTCCAATGGACTGAGCCAAACTTGAAGACTCCCCAGAGAAAGCTGAAGTCAGGAGTTGAAAACAACAGCTGAAATCTCAAAAGCAACTGCAGGAGAGTTGGGTCTTCTCCATCCTTGGACTAAGACTCAGGCAATTGCTGGATGAGCATGACTCAGAAGACAGTTCTGTGCCTGTGAACAAAGCCAAGGCCTTTGGGCTGCATGATCGTCACATCACATTCATACTAGTGAGCCAACAGGTGAGCTGCTCTGACTAGCACATCAGATTGCTTTCTGGACAGGATTTCTGCAGAGTCCGCTCCTCACAGGGCAGGCAAAAATCTGAGTAAGACAATAGGAGCAACCGCAATGAATCAATGATGGGATGAGTAAATATGAACGTGAGCACCTACTATACCCTTGGCCATGGGTGGGCTCAGGAAATTCACAGATGAAGGCAACATGGCTCCTGCCCTTGAGAAGCTAACAGTCCACTGGGAAAAGCAGATAGATAACCTTATAATAGTAACATACTGTGGTGGTGCCATCATGGGGATGGATCCACTGCAGGAGCACAGTTAGAGAAGAGTAAATCATTCATAGAGAGTGGTCATGGACATTATGTCATCTAAGCCAGAGCTCCCAGGCTGGTCATTCCATTGATGGAATACTAGTGAAAATTGATTGGTTTGAAGAAGATGAATATTCGGCTTTGGAGCAAATTGTATACATGCCTATAAAAATATCCAAGGGTAGTGATTAAGAAAGGAAAAAGACTTCTCTTGGTTGGTGAGTATTTTTTCTGTTTGCTGGGCAGACACTTCCACTTGCATATAGAATAACAACAATAGTGGAGTTAAAGGGCAATGGTTCAGAAAATGCTGGAAAAGTAGACAGGTCAGGCTGTTAAATAGGAACATGACTTCTTTGGCTCTCTATAGGAACACTGAATAAGTACATGAAAGAGAAATTTCCATCAAAATTCAGCTGCCTCACTTCTCTTTTGACCATGTTTTGGACGAAGATGTTTGACAAGATAAAGCAGCTCAAGCTTCAAGCCGACAGGCCTGCTGGCTTCTGTCCAGGATAAACACTGTCAGTAAAACAATCCCTTCCCAACCTCTCAGGAGAGTGCTGACTGGGGCTACCAGCATTCCCTAACTTCTCCTTACGAAACTTAGAACACAAATCACATCATGGGTCACCAAATGAGCTGTCATTGACTTGGTCAAAGGAAAAACAAAGTTGTTTCATCAAACACAGGTGGCACCATTCTCCTGTTTTATCACCAGTTTTACCTGAGGGGCAACTTAATGAACATACCTTTCTTCATATTCATTTTTGAAAATATTTGAGGCTAGTTATCACTCTTGGAAAATCAAAAGAAGTAGTTTTAGGGTAATAGAAGCTACTATAGATCAAGAATCAAAAATAAGTGGGCTGGGCTAATCCAGAGCCACTGGATTTTTGTGTCATCTCAGACAGGTCACTCTGCCTCACTGGGTCTACTTCCCAGAAGGTCTTCCCATTTATTCCAGTTTATTTTGAGAGACTGTGACTTTCAGCTTGATAATTGTTGAAACACTGAATTCAATCTAAAGATTCAGATGAAAATATTTCACTCACTCACTTCATAAATATTCTGAGATCCTACCATGTACCAGGAACTGTCCCAGACATTGCTTTAGATTTAGTAAGTTTCCCCATTCCTTGTTCCAAAGAGAATTTGTGGCAGCTTGCGATAATAATTCGGTACAATAACTATCAAGTTTGAGGAAAATAAAATGAAAGCAGGCATCATGTGATCACATATAATCATCTAATTGATCATAAAATCAAATGTGTAGCATGTCTTTCTTCATTATTTGCTAGAGGTGGGCCACTATCTTATCTCTGAGCTTTTCAGAAGTCAGTATGAAGAGAGGAACAATCTATTTCATAAAATTCTGTGTCTGTAAGACACAAACAGCATCAAAGCTATTTCTGATGCTGAGAAGTGAATATTTAGAATCAGCTTGACATTGTTAAATACACCCAACTACAGAAACCTTAATTCAACAAACACTCACTCACGCCTACTCTGTACCAGCTCCTGTGCCAGTTATTAAAATGAGTGAGATGAGTAAGATCTGGTCTGCGTTCTTCATGTCTTTCTTAAGCACAAACTGCAGTTCAGGATTTGCAGGCTATGGCTGTGGATTCCTCTATGCCCCGCCAATCCTCCACAAAAAGGGGAGATGATGAAGTAACCTTCTAGAAGTCATCCTGAGACAGGCTAGAACCTGGGGCCTAGGACCTCTGCTGCAGTGCTTGCATGTGAACAAACGTTCCCTTGAGTCACAAAACAGAAAGAAACTATAAGGGGCTAAAAATAATTGGGTACATGTACAATTGAGGCTAATTATGGACAAGAAGGTATAGAAAGACCTAAAACCTAATTGCCACTTCTAAAGAGCCAGGAGCAAAAACAGGGTACTTATTGTTCATGGCCCCTGCACATAACACCCCCAAAGGGGTGGGCAAACTACCTAAGCCACCCCTCTGGCCTGACCCCTGGACCTGCACCTACCCACACCCCATGTAAAGAACCAGCTTATCCCTTTTCAGGGAGCAAGCAAGGGAACCTGTTGTTCTCATTCCCTCCTGTTGCAGAAGGAGCCCCAATAAAGCCTTGCCCAAATTTCTTATCTGGCCTCTTACCAATTTCTATAAGGAGGCCAAGAACCCAGAACAGGAACCCTCCTTAGAGGAAATCCCAGCGGTATGCTGAAGCTATGTATACAGAGGTGAGAGTACAGGAGTAAGAACAGGGGGATACCCTCTGTGGTTTGGAGATGCCCTCCATTATCCCCCTGGTCCCACTGGTCTGGAACACATTTCTATAAAATAAGCACATGTAATTTGGGTATGTCTTAAAGGCTTCATCATCAACTAATTTTCCCTGCAATGAAATAAAACGCAAATGAGAACAGTCAGACCCTAAAGCAGCAGCAGCAGGGTCCCTCCGTCCTGCCTGAAGTGCTGAGCTAATGCCAGGCCAAGGAGTCCATCTCTCTTCAAAACAGCCAAATTGCTCCCAGGCATACACAGAACTTGACAGGGTAAAGATGTGGCCCTTTGGAACACAGCTACATAGATCCTTGGAGGCACATAGCTCACCATCCTCCTTCTCCTAATGAGGAACCCCATCAAAACCCACCAAATAAAGTAAACTATGGAGTGGTCAAGTGACACACTCAAAAGCATGCAGCTGATCAGGGACTGCACTGCAGATCTTATTTGAAATTTCAAATCTCAGCTCCTTTACAACTATGGCTTCCTGAGTACAGAGACCATGTCTTAATGTCTCATTTTATCCTGCAGCCACAGTGTTCCTCCCTGTGCCTGGAGCTTCATCAGGAGCTTTGATTGGGTTCTTGCAACCCAGGGGCAGGTGGCCTCCATCTAGCACAGATTACTGACACTGAGAACACAACTGAGCTCCTGAGGAGTTTTAACAAAATATACAGGTGCCTAGGACCCACCTCAAAACAAGTGAAATCAGAATCCTAGATGATTTTCATGTGCAAGTGGGGCTGAGAACCACCGATTCAGCTTCTCATAAAACCAAAATGTGGCCATCGTGTCTTGGGCTGGAGCCCGAAGTCACAGTGATCTCTGAATTCATTGTCTTAGGAAGGTTAGTTCCAACTGGATGTCCTTGCCAAGGCTTTCACCATGGTCAACTCAAGGTATTCAAAATGAAGAGTAGGTGCCTTTTTCCCCTTTAATGTTCATATACTGCCATCTAGTGGTTACTTTGGCTTTTCCAGAGGTGTGTCTATAAAGACACAATTGTGCCTCAGCTGTAGCTAAGAGATCCTGGGTGCCAGAACCCCAAGCCATCTTATTATCTGCATGCTTTTTCTTACAAAATATTCGATGATTTCTTCTCTCAGGGTGTCTTCAAGTTTTTAATTCTATCTGTATAGGGAGTCCAGGGTGGAATTGGACCCGGGGCCTAAACTGAGAAGCTGGAAAACAACTTTGCAGGTTCAAGAATTTCTACATATGAGCCCTACCTCAACAAAGTGCCAGTCGTGTGAACCTGGAAACATCATTTCACTTTCCAGTGCTTCAGTATGTTCATTTGAAAGACAGAAAGAATAGTTCTGCCAGAAATTTTTACAATTAATGAGGTCACGAATGTGTGAATTTCTTACATTCATAATCATGAAAATAATTAAATATACACATACACACAAACATAATGATTAGATTGATACATTGTTATGCAAGTTTAGATGCAAATAGTATCAATACATGAACAAATAGGTGGCTACAACTTTTTATATATAATAGGTAAAACTCAACATTCCATTGAATTTTCATATAGATATACTGACTTGACTGAAAGATCACCAAAGCAGAGAATGCCTGATATAACGTCAGCAGAGGCTGCCTAACCCCATTTTTTGATTTAGAGAGGATATTAGGGAAGATCTGAGAAAGGAAGGACCCGTGGGAGGGTTCTAATCAGGGAGTCTGTGCATGACAGTGCTAACCAGAAAAATCCAAGGTAAAGTCTCCCTTCCAGGGAGACCACCTAGGAAAGCAAATCAGAAAGTTGCAAAGAAAGAAGTGCTGCAGGAGCTTTCTAACCAGGGGAGTTCTGCGTGCAGCTTCTACCTGGGGACAGGGCTGTTTGATATCAAACACGTTAGAAGAGTCGGGCAACTTTAGGATCTACTTAGATGTAAACTTATTACTGCACAATTTGTTATTTTTAAAGTGAATTTTCTGTAGGAAAAAAAAATAGGCAAACTAGTGGTTGGCTTAATTTTTCATCTTTCACTGATGACACTGGTTTCAAAGAGCTAAGAGGGTAGATAAGGCAATCTAAAGGGAGGCCTTGGGAAAAAAAAAAAATTTTAATACTCTAACTGGAAGAGCAGCAGGTCTGTAAGAACCACCTGAAACCTAGTTTTAAATGGGCCCCAGAGCAGAGATTCTGACTCCAGAACTCTGGATGAAGCCCAGAAATTTCCATTTTTAATAGTCACTTCCAGGTGATTCTGTCCAGGTGCTCCACAGATGGCACCTTAAACAATCCCAGCCAAGGTGCCCCTTTTCTTCCATGCTTCAGATGTTAGAAGATGACTGATTCTGATCCAATGGGGGTGGAGCAAGAAGTACTGAGGCAGGCTAGAGCTCAGAATGGAAAGCAAATTGCCCTAAACATGTAGACTGGAAGGAAGTTCAGTTCAGTAAAACAGAGGAGCCAGTAGTTTTGGCATCAGACAGCTAGTAGAGGCCAGGATCAAAAGATGTCTCCCAGCAGGTCATAGGACACAATCAGGCAGTGGGTGTTTGACATGCCATTTCTCCAATTCTCACTATAGGTAAGGAGGTTGCTACTTCACAGTTTAGGGAGAATTTACCCCTCACTATTTCTGCCATATTATTACCCAGGGATGCTGCAGCAATTTCCAGGGTCACTTTAACAGGACAGCAGGACCTTTACATGTACTGTTTCCTAGACCTGATCATTCCATCTCCAGACCCTGCCTCCACTGCCTCCTCTGTCTAAAGGACTCAAACCTAAAGACTCAACTCTTTTCTTCTAAGACCCTAAATCAGAACTAATCATTGTGGAGATTTTTAAGCATTTATTTAATAACAACTAAAACCAACAAAAAAATCATTGGCTAGGCATGTTGCAAAGGTATTTCATATAATAGAATGATCACAAAAACTAGGAATCATCACCTAGAACAGACTCCTTGGCCATCTAGAATATGACCCCCAGACCAACCAGTCACCTGGTTTTGTGAACAAAGTTTTATTGAGACACAGCTACAGCCATTTGTTTACATATTGTCTTTAGCTGTGGCAGGACTGAGTAGTTGCAAATACTACTATGGCCTGAGAAGATAAATATTTATTATCTGACTCTTACCAGAAAAGGTTTGCCAGCCCTGGTTTAGAAAACCGAATAACACCTTAGATAGTACAACAGACTCTAAGAATCTTTCTTAAATAATTTGAAGTCAGACTCTGACTTCTGAACTAATGCACAATTATATTCCTACTCTTAGAATCTTGTTTATATCCCATTTAAAGTTTTTATCATCATTTCCTTCTATTCACATAGGTACACAGAGGCCATTCACTTATTCAACTAAATTTTACTGCACTTCTGCAAATAACAAAGCATTCGCGCTTCCTAGATCTAACTATTACATTAGAGCAATGACCCTCAAACTTTTCAGATTATTAACCCCATCAGTAAGACAACTTTTGAACACACAACCACAGTATAAATATATTTATTAATCATGAAGAATATCCTATGGACAGAGGAGCCTGGCAGACTACAGTCCAAAGGGTCTCACAGAGTCCGACACAACTGAAGCGACTTAGCATGTGCCCACACACACACACCCACACACACATGTGTATCATTGTATCAACATATTAGCTACATTACAAAGCATATAAAAAATAGAGCTGGGGAATTCCAACTTTGAAAGCCACTAGACTAGAAGACTTATAGGATGTTGTGGAAAATGCTAAGGAGAAAAATTAACATGGCTTAGAAAAAAAATGGGGGAACCAAATGCAGGAAAGGGATACCAGAAGGACATTAGATCTGAGTCTTGGGAATGAGAAGATCATCAAGCAAATAAAAAGGACAGGAGAGGGCATTCTATACAGGGGACAGAGCTTGTCCAAAGATACAGATAATGTGTGCTATGTTCAGATAATGTACTTTTATTGTCTATAAATTGGGACAGAGGTAGATGAGGCAGGTCATTGTGATTGAAACCACACCTGAAGGGCCTTGTGTTAGGTTAGATCTGAAGTTTATCCTGAAAGCAAAGAAGAGATATTTAAACCCAAGACTGACATTATTAGGTTTATGTTAGAAAGATCTCTCTGGAAGCTGGGCGAAAGAAGGATTAAAGGAGGAGACTGGAGGCGAAAAGGTTAGTTTACAACATTCATGGAACACTTGTTTGCTCCAATCATATAATCAGGTCTCTTTTTAAATTAAGAACTCCTTGAAAGCAATCAATCCATCCTAAAGGAGATCAATCCTGGGTGTTCACTGGAAGGACTGATGCTGAAGCTGAAACTCCAATACTTTGGCCACCTCATGCGAAGAGTTGACTCATTGGAAAAGACCCTAATGCTGGGTAGGATTGGGGGCAGGAGGAGAAGGGGACGACAGAGGATGAGATAGTTGGATGGCATCACTGACTCTATGGACATGGGTTTGGGTAGACTCCGGGAGTTGGTGATGGACAGAGAGGCCTGGCGTGCTGCAATTCATGGGGTCGAAAAGAGTCGGACACGACTGAGCGACTGAACTGAACTGAACTGAAAGCAATGGCAGTCATATTCATCTTTTCATTCTCCCCTCCTGCAGCCAAAATTGAGCTGATCAATGGAAGGTAATGACTATTATACTGAATTGACACTTTCTCTCATTGTAAAAAGGACACTTCCCAGGGTGAAATCTTTGCCACCTATGGAAAAGCATCATGGCCCCAGGGTCTGTGCATGAGATGGGGAGATAAACAGACTTGAGGAGTAATGACTCCATACTGGAAGATCACAGTCCTCACAAAAGACCAGCACTTGGGCTGACTCGGCACTTGGAGAAACTGCTGAGGAGGTACATGTCAGACCAGCCTGGCTGAGTCCACATCTCCAGGCCCTGGCTAGATGAATCAGTGGGTGTCAGTCACACCCCAGGCAGTGTTGGGAGGTTGGCTGTGGATGACTGCTTAGTGGTGAAGCAACTGATCAAGCACATATGTAAGGACTGATATTGAGTGCCTCCTGCCAAGGAAGTCAGTTTTATTCTTCTAGAGCGGTTTTCTGTCTTGTTACTGAGTATGGTCTTTTAACAGGTACATAATTAACAGGAAGGAGCCCAGTACCACTGGATTGTCAAAATAGAAATTCAAGAAGCAACTCTTCATTCTCCACCTCTTTTTAGCTGAGCATTGAAGAACAAAGTGGGAACTCAGACTTGATGGAAAAATTGCCCATGTCGCTTGAACTCAGGGCCGCATTTAGTTGCATCAGGAAACCTCAGAGTAGAAAGGGCGAAAATCAATTAACTGCAGATACATAACTCTGGATAATCTGCCTCCTGGGCCTCAAAGAAAGCTAGCTGGTAGTGTAATGAAAATGACACTGAAGTTTACAGAGGAAATCCTTCAAGTACTTGGCATAAGGAAGATGAGTTCAAATACACACAGTGTAATATAATTTGCCATAAAAGTAGGTCAAAGGGAAAAATCATATGTGATCCTTATAAACTCTGGAGAGGTGCTTGAAAAATTCAAAACCCACTTAATTTTTTTAATATTTAAAATAAGAACAGAGAGATGCTATTTCAACACTAGAAAATATGCATCTTAACCAAAATCTCATCATGATTATAAGGAAAACAGTAAAAGAAGCATTTCCATTAAAGTCAGAAATACAACAAGGAAGTTCTTTGCCACCACGAATATTTATACTTATTTTGAATCTACTCACCAACACAATAAAGAAGTACTAAATATAAAAGCTGGAAAAGAGGCAATAAAATTGTGAGTACTTGCAGATAATATCATTTGCTTAGAAAATCCAAGAAAAGCAATTGACAAATGTTTAAGGAAAAAAAGAGAGAATTTATTTAGGATGGATGGATACAAAATTAATATACTGAAACTAGTAACTTTCATATAATAACAGTCAATTAAAACATATAATAAAAGAAAAATAACTTACAATATAATCAAAAAATATAATAGACTTGGGAATAAAAAAATGGGAATAAAAAATCTAGATAAAGAAAGCAGATCTTTAAGATCTATATACATAAAACCCCAAAATGCTACTCAGAGGCAAAGAGAAAGTAAGCAAATGGATGAAGTTGTCTTAAATCAATCTATAAATTTAACACACTTTCAATAAAAATACTAATGGGATTTTTTTCAACCAGGCAAGTATAGACAAGCATATTCTATAGTTTACATAGGAAATAAACAAGTGAGAGCAATCTTCTATTGCTTCTACTATTTAGGAGGGAAAAGAGAGAAAAGTAATCAGTGGGGACCAGTCCTACCAAATATTTAATGTTTTAAAAGATACTAAAAATAGTTTGAGATAGGATCGAAAGCAGATGGATCAATAGTAAGAGTAGAAAGTTCAGAAATAGATGTAAATATATGTGAGAATATATGGAGGCCATTATTCAATAAATGATGTTGTGTCAGCTGGGTAGGTATCTGGAAAGAAAACTAAAGTTGGACGCATACCTCACATCTTACATGAAGCTAACTCTAGATGTATCAAAGATTTAAATGTGAAAGACTAAAACATAAAAATAGAAGATGTAAACACAGGATAAGAGCTCTTTATATTTCAAAGTGGGGGAGAGGGTGATTATAAGTTGGACAAAACACACACACACATCAAAAAAAAAAACTTGATAAATGAGACCACATAAAACTGATAATGTCTGACTTCTTGAGTCAAAAGAAAAACAATGTGGGGAAGATGCCTGCAACTCATTCCACAAATACATGACTAATTTTCTTTAATTTATAAAGAACTCCTACAAATCAGTAAGAAAGATGAACAGAAAGTTCTTGGAAATGAAATGTGAATGCCCCCCTAGAACAATTATTAAGATGTCTCAATATCATTCATAGTGTACAATGCATATTAAAAACACAGTGAGATATTATTTATCATCTATCACTCTGGCAAGATCAAAATGTTTGGTAACACTGTGTGTGCCAGCGTGTGGGGAAAGAAACATCCCATTTGTGGCTGGTAGGACTTGACTATGGATTGCCAAAACACCTATGGAGAACAGTATGGCAGTATCCATCAAAATTTTAAATACATCTTCTAGGAATTTATTCTAGTCATTTGAAATGAGACATGTTCACTGAAACATATGTACTAGTCAAGTTTTAGAAATGATACATATCAACAGAGGACTGTTTGATTTGATTATAATACCCGCATGCAGTTATTTTTATAGTTGCAGCAGCCTTGTCTGTACTAAAATAACTATAATACATTTTCAAGTGAAAAAAGTATGGCATAAAAAATACAGAAAAGTAAGAAAATATGCCTGTGTACTTGCATAAGTTACATCTAGTAAAATAAACAAAAAAAACTAGTACTTATTGCTTCTGTAGAAAGGATCAGGGTGGCCAGAGAACAAGGGTTGGGAAGGTAATTTATTTTTCTCCAAGTACCCTTATGTGTCTTTTAAATTTTGTAACATAAGTACCACCTATTAAAAAATTGCAATAATGCCAATGTAATTTTTAAATTATGTACTACCACCATCTCTCCCTGGTGCTAATTCAATTTGTGGAACTGTGAATGGTCTGTCCAAGCACAGATTGAAAAACTCTGGAGCCTGAAAGGGGTCTTATATCACTCAGCTCAGCCTCCACTATAACTATTGAATCACCCCTACAATCATGCCACTAAAAATACGGTCCACAGACCAGCAGCACCAGTATCACCTGAGAGCTTGTTAGAAATGCAGAAACCCAGACTCCATCTTAGACCTACTGGATGAAAAACTGCTTCAGCAAGAACCTCAGGCGATTCCAGTGCGCATTCAAGCCTGAGAAGAAACCCCCTACCACGTGCCCGTCACATCGCCTGGGAAGGGAAAGGGAGATGGCTTCCTTCTGAATTTGCCTATTCATCTTTAATAATTACCACATACTGAGCACTAGTATGTGCCAGAAGGTAGCAAAAGTAGTTAATCTTCCTTAATTCTATGAACCACATAGATTCCCAAGGCGAGCAACAGGTAGGAGAAGTGTGAGAGAGAATTCTACACAGAACACCTAATTGGCATACGACTTTCTTACAAAGGGAGACTACTGTTCTCCTTTCAAATCTCTTCAATGATTTTAATTATTCAAGAGCAAAGTCACACTTGGGTGCTTGTGTGTCTTTCACGGTGCTTTAAATTTGTTATAATCCCTCCATCTAACTATTTTCCCCTTTACAACTGGGACTCTCTCTCTCAATAACTCAGTTACTGAGTTACTATAAAGAGCCTTCTTGTAGCTTCCTCTTACTAGCTATAATTTTACCTCTTGGATCCACACACAGAAGAGAACTGAGAAGAGAACTTGCTCAGTGAGATGATGAAATATTCTCCAGTGGGAAGACAAATAAATAGATGGTGATGGTACAGAAATAAGGAGGTGGATCAACAGAAAGCAATAGGCAGTTCAAAACCAAATTCAAGTTTATTTTAGACCATGATCAGGAAGTAACCTTTCAAATCAGAAGAGGAAAAACTTTAATGAATAGTATTAACTGGAAAATAAATTGGAAAAATATACACAATGGATTAATGATTTAAATGTGAACAAAGCATATATCAATGTATGTATTTCTTAGAAAGAGGAGGATATTCCTAAACACAGCACTCAAAATCACAACCTAAAGGATGAAATTGATTTAAAACTTTTGTTAATAACTTTCTGTATACCCCAACCACCGTAAAGCTAAAAGACAATGTCTCGGGTGAAATATCTGCAATGAATAGTTATGGCAACATAACCATTCATAAAATATGAATCTTATAAATCAACAGAAAAACAACCCTCTGTGTTTTAAATGGGCAGAGAAGAGTAACCAGGTCCAAAATATGAAATACAAATATCAAGAAATATACAAAAATATTTCTCACTATTAATTAAATAAATGCAATGTTAAACACAATGATTATCAACCATAATTTAGAAAATATTAAAGAGCATTCAACTGGGAGATGTGAGGATATAGAGAAATGGGCATGATTAAATATTGGTGGCAGAAGTTTAAATTGATATGATGTTCTCAACCACAATGTGACTATTTGTAATTATATATATTTGGATGACTATATACATATTTATGTATATGAATATATATATTCATTTGGCAAATGTAGTTCCAGATATTTAAATTGTGGAAATAAAAGTTGGAAGAGAAGGAAGGAAAGGAGGGAAGGAAGATGGAAGGGAGAGACAGAGGGAGGGGAGCGGAGAGGACAGGAAAGGCAGGAAAGGGAGGGGAAGGGAGTAATAAATAAATAAATGAAAGGAGGGAGGGAAGAAACAGAAGGAAGGAGGAAGAGGAAGGTGTACATTTAAATATCCAGCAACAGGAAACTGGGTGAATAAATTATGGTTTATTTGTCTAATGGGATCCAATTCAATCGTTTTACAGATATTACAGAAGCAGATTTATTAACAAGAAAAAAATGGTCTTGGATTACTGAGTGAACAGAAAAAGATCTGAAAACATCATTTTCAAAGCAAGGCCCTGCATATGTGTGTGTATGTGTGTAATACATAAAAATATGTGTACAGGATCTTTATTACTGCATTGTGATGACAGCACAATCTAAACAAACTTGAAACAACATAGATTTCAAACAAAGCAGACTGGTTAAGTGACCTAATTACAGTACAGTCATATCACACATGTATTAAAAAGAAAGTGGTATATCTATAAATGCTGACATGGAAAAATCATGGTAAAATACAGCATGACAAATATCTCATTTGTGGAAATAAAGACATATAGCTACATATATTATTTCATTTAGTCACTCAGTTATGTACAACTCTTTGCGATCCCATGGACTGTATAGCCCGCCAGGCTCCTCTGCCCATGGCAATTCTCCAGACAAGAATACTGGAATGGGTTGCCATGCTCTCCTCCAGGAGATCTTCCCAACCGAGGGATCAAATCTACGTCTCCTGCATTGCAGGCATATTCTTCACCATCTGAGCCATCATGGAACTCCAAGAATACTGGAGTGGGTAGCCTACCCCTTCTCCAAGGGAACTTCCCAATCCAGGAATCAAACTGGGGTCTCCTGCCTTATAGGTGGATTCTTTACCAGCTGAGCTACCCGGGAAGCCTTTTATATACATACATATCTTTAAAAAAAACTATGAACAATGGTAATTATTAGACATATTTTAAGTATGATATTATACATACATATATATGTGTGTGTGTGTGTATATATATATATATATATATATAAAAACAGAGACAGGAGCCTAGTCAGGGGAATGGAAAGGGAAACTCATTATTTTATACTTTTCCATAATGCTTGAACTTTTCCCATATGCACTTATTATTATGTGTATATATAGGATCCATTGTTCACAGAAAATATATATATACATATATAGATAAAACCTAAAAAGCTAATAGTAATTATCACTGGCTATTTTTTTGTTTGCCTTTATTCCCCTATTTTTCTCTATAATTCCCTATTTTGAATTATATAGTTAATGTATTTTAATCATTTCAAAAATAACTGATGACATAGGAAAAATATGATATAGTATATTTAAAGGACAGAATAAAAAATGTTATATAAATCTTGATTTTGTTTTAATACATATTTACATACACATTTAAAATGATTGGAAGGATATGTATATAATAGAATTATCTATCATTGGGTTTAATGAGCAACCTTTATTTTATTCTTTATACTCTCCTTGTTTACCAGTTTTATATATTCAAAATTCATTATCATAGGAGACTGGAATGCAAAAGTAGGAAATCAAGAGATACCTGGAGTAACAGGCAAGTTTAGCCTTGGAGTACAAAATGAATCAGGGCAAAGGCTCATACAGTTTTGCCAAGAGAACACACTGGTCATAGCAAACACCCTCTTCCAACAACAGAGGAGACTTCTCTACACATGGACATCACCAGATGGTCAATACCGAAATCAGATTGATTATATTCTTTGCAGCTGAAGATGGAGACGCTCTATACAGTCAGCAAAAAACAAGACCAGGAGCTGACTGCAGCTCATCATGAACTCCTTGTTGCCAAATTCAGACTTAAATTGAATAAAGTGGGAAAACCCACTAGACCCCTCAGGTATGACCTACATCAAATCCCTTATGATTACACGGTGGAAGTGAGAAACACATTCAAGGGATTAGATCTGATAGAAAGAGTGCCTGAAGAACTACACATGGAGGTTAGTAACAGCACAGGAGGTAGTGAACAAAACCATCCCCAAGAAAAAAAATGCAAAAAGGCAAAATGGTTGCCTGAGGAAGCCTTACAAATGGCTGAGAAAAGAAGAGAAGTGAAGTGCAAAGGAGAAAAGGAAAGACACACCCATCTGAATGCAGAGTTCCAAAGAATAATGAGAGATAAGAAAGCATTCCTAAGTGAACAATGCAAAGAAATAGAGGCAAACAATAGAATAGGAAAGACTAGACATCTCTTCAAGAAAATTAGAGATACCAAGCAAACATTTTCAAGCAAAGATGGGCATAATAAAGGACAGAAATGGTATAGACCTAACAGAAGCAGAAGATATTAAGAAGAGGTGGCAAGAATACACAGAAGAACTATACAAAAAAAGATCTTAATGATCCAGATAACCATGATGGTGTTATCACTCACCTAGAGCCAGACATCCTGGAGTGCAGTCAAGTGGGCCTTAGGAAGCATCACTATGAACAAACCTAGTGGAGGTGATGGAATTCCACCTGAGCTATTTCAATTCCTAAAAGACAGTGCTCTGAACGCACTGCACTCAATATGCCAGCAAATTTGGAAATCTCAGCAGTGGTCACAGGACTGGAAAAGGTCAGTTTTCATTCTAATCCCAAAGAAGGGCAATGCCAAAGAATGTTCAAACTACCACACAATTGCACTCATTTCACATGCTAGCAAAGTCATGCTCAAAATCCTTCAAGCTAGGCCTCACCAGTATGTGAACCGAGAACTTTCAGATGTACAAGCTGGATTTAGAAAAGGCAGAGGAACCAGATTCAAATTGCCAACATCCACTGGATCAAAGCAAAAGCAAGAGAATTTGAGAAAAACACCTGCTTCACTGACTATGCTAAAGCCTTTGACTGTGTGGATCACAACAAACTGGAAAATTCTTAAAGACATGGAGAATACCTGACCACCTTACCTGCCTCCTAAGAAATCTGTACGCAGGTTAAGAAGTAACAGTTAGAACCAGACATGGGAACAAGAGACTGGTTCCAAATTGGGAAAGGAGCACGTCAAAGCTGTATATTGTTACCCTGCTTATTTAACTCATGTGCAGACTACATCATGTGAAATGCCAGGTTGGATGAAGTACAAGCTGGAATCAAGCTTGCAGGGAGAAATATCAATAACCTCAAATATGCAGATAACACCACCCTAATGGCAGAAGCAAAGAGAAACTAAAGAGCCTCTTGATGAAGGTGAAAGAGGAGAGTGAAAAAGCTGGCTTACAACTCAACATTCAATAACTAAGATCATGGCATCTGGTCCCATCATTTGATGGCAAATAGATGGAGAAAAATGGAAACAGTGATAGACTTTATTTTCTTGGGTTCCAAAATCATTGCAGATGGTGAGTGCAACCATGAACTTAAAAGACGATTGCTCCTTGGAAGGGAAGATATGACAAACCTAGCCAACATATTACAGCACAGAGACATTACTTTGCCTACAAAGGTCCGTATAGTCAAAGCTACAGTTTTTTCCAGTAGTCATGTATGGATGTGAGAGTTGGACCATAAAGAAGACTGAGCACCACAGAACTGATGCTTTCGAACTATGGTGCTAGAGAAGATGCTTGAGAGTCCCTTGGACTTCAAGGAGATCAAACCAGTCAATCCTAAAAGAAATCAACCCTGAATATTCATTGGAAGGACTGATGCTAAAGCTGAAGTTCCAATACTTTGGCCGCCTAATGTGAAGAGCCAAGTCATTAGGAAAGGCTCTGATGTTGGGAAAGATTGAAGGAAGGCAGAAAGAGAAGGGGATGACAGAGGATGAGATGACTGGATGCCATCACCAACTCAATGGACATAAGTCTGAGCAAACTCGGAAATAGTGAAGGGCAAGGAAGCCTGGCATGCTGCAGTCCATGGGATCACAGAGAGTCAGACACAACTGAGAGACTTAACAACAATAAATCATAAAAATAAATGGTTTGAAATAAAATGGGGGAAATAAGGAACTTAACCACCCACATGTTGCAATAAGTTGATTCAACAGCACAGAGGAACAACACAAGGAGAGGACTCTTGGTACTAATAGACAAAAGCAAATATCACAACCTCCATGGGCACAGCTGGCATTAGGTGGGAGAAGTGGTACTGAAGCTGAACGAGTTCCCTCAGAGAGCTCTAGAACCTTGAAACTGGAAGAGACTTTCTAGGTTACTTAATTAAACCCTCTTGTTGAATTCTGATCTTGCAGAGACTTCTGCTGCTATGCAGGGAATGACATCCTTCACTAGACAACATCCTTTGGGACAGGAAGGAAATGTAGGTATCAGCACTGTGCACTAAGGGGCCAGCCTGCTCTCTGGGATAGCCCAGTTCCCTGGGAATGTCTTCTAATTATCCATCTTCCTAATATATTCAAAGTGCCAGATATGGTGGATCAGCACCTACTTCATCTCCCAAACTCTGGCTCCTATGCCTCCCCGCTCTACAGTACTTGTCTGTGCTGGGACATGGGACAAAGTAGGAATTTTCTCTAGGAAAGCCTGCTCCCGTGACCTAAGCCCCAAGGGCAATGATTATCTAAGTGTAGTGTACAGAGAAGCACAGGGCTCATGGGAGCTTCGAACAGAGCAGTCATACCCATGATGCTCCGCCTGTGGGAACAACCACTCCACTTCCCTTAAGGTTCAGTTCAGTTCACACAGAACTGGAACATTCTTCTGTGACCAACCTGACGCATTACTCCCTCCTGCACAGGTACGTGGAAGGCAGTTTGTCATCAAACTGTCTCCATGAGCTTTGGCACGCAAGGACATCCCATTAAGCCCAAAGAGTAAAGCACTCCTTTGAAAAACAAGGCAACCAATTTGAAGATAATCTATCTGTGGAGAGGCATGAAACAGCTAAGTTGCCAAATCCCCAAAGAATATCAAGTAGGTGATTTTCACTCCCAGCTTCTGCTGCCCAGGGAGACATTTCCAAGTGGGAAAAGGAAGCAACCGTTAAGAACTTGTGGATCACGATGGAGGGTATCCATGTAGTCCTCAAACCAGAAGTTGGTTTTCCTACAATAAAATCAGGGATATTCAAAATACCTCTCTAATCTTCAAAGTGCAAGTAACAGGGAAAGAAAAATTTGCAGATAGGAGGGGGAGCACAGTGCTAGTACTCACCTCCTAAATATAACTAGTTCACACCCATCCTTGGGGTGGCAAATTGAAATAGTTCACTGTGGTTATCAGTCCTCAGCATGCATCAGAATTATCTGGGATGTATCTGAAAGTTACAGGCAATTAAGCCCCAAAGATTTTAATTTAATTGGTCTGGGACCAGGGCTGGCATTGGTGCTTTTTAAAAGCCTCCTCAAAAAATTTTCCCAATGAATAGCTGGGAGGCAAGTCACTGAGCTAGTACAACAAAAGTCTAATGGGTGAAATATGTGCTCATAAAAGAACAGTCTTTGAGCAATGAGGCTGAGGTCTGAAACTGGCCCCTCCAATCAATCTGCTTGCACTCAGTTGCCAGAGGAGTCTTTCTAAAAGGGAAATCTCATCACTCTAGTCTCCCATGTGTTTAGAAGCCTGGAGAGGTCCCCCTGGTCTATGGGATAAGAGCCTCCTCAGCCTAACTCGTAAGACCTCTCAGGATCCAGGCCCTGGCCTCCCCTTCTTATTCACAGCTCCCACAATGCTGGACTATTTTTCCTTTTCCCATACTTTGTTATGTCTCCACCTTTTCTGTCTGAAATTTCTTCCCTCATTCTTATACCAGACTCACATATCTATATTTTAAGGCTCATGTCAAAAAGTTCCTACTTCCTATCAGTCCAGTCAAATGGATGTCTCTCTTCTCTGTGCCTCATGGACAGACCTCTCTTACAGCATACTCTTACTGTGATTGGACATTTGCCTGTGTCCCCACTAAACGGAGCCCCTGGAAGCTTAGACTCTCTAAGGCTTAGTGAACCTAAACCAATGCACAGCCTGGAGATACCACACTCATAAGAAGATCATAAGATCTGGCCCTTAACGTTTGTAGAGTCCAGGTCAATCAGACAGAGGTCTGATTTGCAGATGTCTATACTACCATGGTGGCTCAGATGGTAAAGAATCTGCCTGTGGTGCAGGAGACTCGGGTTTGATCCCTAGGTCAGGAAGATCCCCTGGAGAAGGAAATGGCAATCCACTCTAGTAGTCTTGCCTGGAAAATCCCATGGACAGAGGAGCTTGGCAGGCTACAGTCCATAGGGTCTCAAAGAGTCAGAAATGACTGAGCAACTTCACTCAACTACTGAAAAGTTATAAGTCAAGCCAGCCTCCTGTTAAGTAAAATAGTCACTCTCTTCCCATCTTGAAAATATACCCTCAACAATGTGGAAGGCCAGGTTCAAGTGTAGGCTTCAAACACTCTGCAGGGAATCTATGTAAGATTGGAAGACCCAGAGAAAACAGAACCTTGTCCCAGCTTCTGGCCTGCACACTTCTCTTCCCCTGAAATGGATCTTACCTACAGGGTGAGAAGTCTCTTATGCACATAAGTGGTTGCCCCAACCCACATGTCCAAACTCCATCCCCACTCCCCTAAAACAAGTACTCTTGGACTACCCTTCAGGTCTAGGAGGTCACCTAAAGATGCAATAAGCTAAAGGGAGAATGGACCAGAGAAAGAGGCCCACACAGGATCTAGAAGCAGGCTCTGAGTTGTCTGAGCAAAAAATTCAGAGTTCAGCCATTCATGGGGAGCTAGAAGAAAGCCAGAGTGGAGCCCTCTAAAGCTTGGAACCCAGGGCAGTCGCCCTTCCTGCACAAATCCAAGGGAGTTCTGTTTAAGACTCATTTCAAGTGTCATGTCCTCATCTAAGAAACATTCCTAGACTCCCTAAGCTAGGAGCTGTCCCTCTCTACTCTCAAAGCACCTTGCAGATATATCAAATTCTGCCCCTAGACAGTGTATTACAACTATCTGTTCCTAGGTCATCTCACTACACTAAACACTTTCTGAGAACATGGACTGTGCCTTATTCATCACTGTGGACTCCCAGGAATCTAACACTGAGCATGGCTTAGGGCAGGACCTTATTCAGCAGCCAATGAATGAGTTCATGAAACAGAGAAGATGAAGGAAAGGACATTCAACAGACCAGACACTAATTCCCTTCACCTCTCCAGCCCTCAAATTTTACTAGAGACCTTTTGAAGACAATGTAGCAATTAACAGTGGCAACTATAATAAACTTCAGTTCCACTCATACATAATTTTTGATTTATGACAGACATACTATCTATCAAGAAACTGAATTGCTTTATGTCATACTGAATGTAATTCACAAGTAATCTTTTTGCTATCCTCATACAGTGATTCCCTCCCCGAAAAAACTGACCCTCTGAGGTCCTTTTGAGGAGAATGACTTAAACTGTGAGCACATGGAGAAGTCTTGAAGCAAACCAAGAGGACGACACCTCTCATCAACAGAACTTGAACTGAGCTACTTCCGAACAAGTGAGAAGGGCCCTTTGTCCTACTCATATCCCTTCTTCCAAACGACATTCCAAGACTTCGGAGATGGAACCACCTAAAAGAAGGCATTTCCCTTCAGTAGTAAATGCCTCCACTAAATCTCTTGATGGTGACAGAAGCAATCTGCAGATGAGATTAGAGTAACTCTCCTATGGTAGTATGCCTTTTGATTCATGTAGCAGTGGCTGAACCTTCAGTCAGTTGGAGTTTTTTACATCATCTGCCAGTTCACCCAGAGATATTCTAAAGTTGTGTAATGGGCAGATTGTAATCGCCTGCACCCAGGGAGTGGCAGAAGAGGGAGTGCAGTGAGTCACAGACCACAACAAAACCTTTCCTTGCATGTTGCGCTCACCTGGCAAACCCAGAGGATGTAAAGTTGACAGCTAGACAAGGACTATCTTTGTCAACAAACTTCAGTGACCATTGCAAGTTTTGGCAACTTGACATGGGGAAGCCTCGGGGGAAGAAATGAGGGAGCCAGTAAGTAAGATAATGAAAAACTCCATTCTCCTGATGACCAGCTGTCAGACAGGTATGTCAATAAGAATTTTTATCTGATCCTAAGGACCTATTTATCATGTTCAATACAACAGGAGGGTGTTCCTTTAAGTGGCAATGGGACCCTCAAATAGACATGAATGATCAACTGACTTTGAAATGAAGACTTAAATATCTGGCTCTATTAACTAACAACTGTATGACTTTGGGAAACTCAGGTGACATCTGAGAATCTGGTTCCACACGTCTATAAAATGGGAGTAATATCTGCCCTGCATGACCCACAGGATTGCTGTAAATATCAAACAAGATAATGAAAGTAAAACAGATTGTAGCCACAAAGTTCAGTACAAATAATATTTTCTAACCATTGCTTTTGGTAATAGACATTATCCAAAAGTCAAATTTGGAGAGACTAGACAGAAGCTGATTTGATTGCTTTACGTCCACAGAAGTAAGTGCATTTATAAACTAATGTGTAGTCAGCAGAATGTTTGCTGGTTACTATCTATTCCACTTACAACATGGAATTATAGAAAATTATAGAAATTATAGAAAAAATGCCACCCTTGGCCTCCCATTAGGGGCTTAGCACCAGCTCATCTGCACAGCTTTGCTTCTTAAGATTTAATTAAGCCTTCTTTCCTGGTGGCTCAGACAGTAAACACTCTGCCTGCAGTGCAGAAGACCCGGTTTTGATCCCTGGGTTGGGAAGATCCCCTGAAGAAGAGAATGGCAAGCCACTTCAGTATTCTTACCTGGAGAATCTCATAGACAGAGGAGCTTGATGGGCTACAGTCCATGGGGTCCCAAAGAGTCAGACAGGGCTGAGCAACTAACACTATTCACAGTCAACAGTTTCTGAGCACCCCCTGCAGGCCAAGCCCTTTGGTGGTTAATGGACAAACACAATGAAGACAGCCACGTTTCCTGCTCATGGTAGAATCATGGAGAAAGGCAAGTAAAACACTCAGAACATTACAGGTTATGGTAACTTGTACACAAGCTATGGAAAGTGGGGTCATTTCTACTTATGCAATTATGAAAGCTTCAAAGAAAAGGTGATTCTTGAACCAAACCTTAAAAGAGAAGCTGGAACTCACCAGGCAGATGGCAGCTGGGAGTAATTCCCAAGAAAGGAAACTGTGAGAGCAAGTGTTTTAGTGTTCCAGGGGAATTGAAAATGATCTGACTATGGGAGGACAAGGGACAGTATTAGAGAAAGGTAAAGGGACAGGCAAGAATCATCATAAAAGCCTGAGAATGAAAGCTGACATTTACCCTGCAGGTAGTGGGATTTAAGGAAGCAGTTTAAAGTTTGCTATGGCAAGACTGTATTTCCACTTCAGAAAAATCTCTTTTGTGCGCTTTGAATATGGCATAGGAGGAGAAAAGCCTAGAAGTAGGAAAGTCCATAAAAGAATGCTTTTCCTGCTTATTTTTTTATACCAGGATCCTTCTTTCAAGTCAAATCTTAAGTGGAAGCTTAATGAAATGAAACAAACCAAAGCAGATCTGCTTTGGTAGAAGCAGTAATTCAGGATCAGGAGTCATGCTATATGGCCTCTTTTCAGCCCCACAATAGCACCTGAGGCCCTTCTATAAAACCTTAAGCTCTTAGTGTTGGAAAGTAGTGTGTGCACTGGGTCAAGAAGACAAGAATAGCCCAGGTGAGAGAAGAAAAAGAGCATAAATGTAGACGGGCTCAAACCCACAGTTGCTGGTAATGGACTAGTTGTAGGGGGCGGGGAGAAGAAGAAACAAACCACAGGGTCTGAATGAGGCAAGTGAGCAGATGATGGGCAGCCAAGGAAGGTGAGCAGGCTGAACAACCGTTCAGGTATGGCATGTTGGGTTAGAGAAGCCTGTGACACATCAGGGAGGACATCAGGAAGGCAGCTCAAGGAGGACACTTGAGCTGGAGGGAAAAGATGTGGGAGTCAAGAGCAGTGCTGAGAGAAAAGATCGCATCACCAGGGAAAGGTGGAGAGAGGGGGAAGAGAGAGCAGGTGGCGGTGATCAGACCCTACAAAATCTCCTATAGTTGAAGAGCAGGAAGCGACAAGGCGGTTTCTCCCAACCCACCCTCCACCTCCATTTTGAAAAGCTAGGAAGAGAACTAACCCTTATTGATCACCTACCTACTAGGGACCAGGTGCTGGAAGACGTACACTTTCACGTGACTCACCTCACGTTAAGTCCCATGACAGTTCTGCAGAATGGTAACTTGTTCAAGTCACACAGGAAATAAATGATGCAACAGGCATTCCAAACCAGGTCTTTCTGAATCCCCAAATCAGCCTCACTGAAACCTAGAGCTGTACCGTCCAGCACAAAAGTCAGAAAGAAAACTGGGAGAAACTGGCACCCAGAAAGCAAGGTGGAAGCGAATGTCAAGACTGACTGTGCGATGAGAAGCCCCAAATGGGATGGGGCTTCCTCGGTGGCTCAGCAGTAAAGAGTCTGCCTGTAATGCAGGGGACCTGGGTTCGATCCCTGGGTCAGGAAGATGCCCTGGAGAAGAAAACGGCAACCCACTGCAGTATTCTTGCCTGGGAAATCCCATGGACAGAGGAGCCTGGTGGCTTACAGCCAGTGGGGTCACAAAGAGTTGGACACAACTGAGCGACTAACATTTATCAAAGTAGGACAGCATTCCAACTCCTCCAGGCCCTGTCACACAAAGAGACAACTGATGCCAGCGTGGAAGGGACTGAAAGAGAAACTCACCTTGATTCTTGGTAAGACACTCTTCCCATAGTCAGAACCAAAGAATGGATATTCAATTCCTAATGTGTCATGTCCTTGAAGAAGCGTCAAGTCCAATGTTGGGTAATTAGGCAGTAGTGCCCAGAAAGGAGGAGTGATTTAGAGACTCCAAGAACCGAAAGGGCCTCAGAGTTCATCTAGTCTAATGATACCTGTGTTAAGTGGTCACTGCATTTACTTAACATTCCCTTCTCCAAAGGATTCTTCCCAATCCAGGGATCAAACCCAGGTCTCCCACATTGCAGGCAGATTATTTACTGCCTGACCCACCAGGGAAGCCAATAATGATAATGATATATAGTAAATCACAGTGTTTTATATGTGCTGCCTCATTTGATTCTCCTCATATTAATAGTATCCCTCCAAGTAATTAAGTGATATCTTGTCTTCTATAAAATACTACCTCACAAGACAACTCATTCCATTTTCAAAGCATCTCTGTTAAAAAGTTCTTGTTGAGCTCGAATCTTCTTCTCTGTAGTTTTCACAATAGTTCTGACTCTTATGGCCAGACAAACCTGGTTTATTTAAAGATAAAACCATTTTCTACCCCAGTCTCATCTCTCTCTTATCTCTTCCCTTCCCCCGCCCTCATCTCCAATGAAAATACATCAATCACCTCCTTCAATCATTCCTTCTAGGGCATGACTTTGGATCATTTCTTCATTCCTTGACAGCTCTTCTTCAAAAGGGTTACATACCTTAATATTCTAGGCCAGCACAGAGAAGATAGATGCTTCAGCTTTCTGAGTAACTATGTAGTAACCATGTAGCACTAATCTGGAAATGCCAGTCAGGTCTCCATCTGTTCACTCAGTTCAGCACCTCCACCCTTCAGCCCTTTCATCCATGCTAGCTTTGCCTGGAATGAGAAGATTCATCTAGGTTTCCTTCTAATGCTTCTGCCTTTCTCCCAAGCCACCTTCCACCTCCATATTGAAAATCTGGAATGAGAACTAACCCTTATTGATCACCTACCTACTAGGGATCAGATGATGGGAGAGGTACTCTTTCATGTGACTTTTCTCATGTTAAGTCTTAATGACTGTTCTGCAGAACAGTAACTTGTTCAAGTCACACAGGAAATAAATGATGAAACAGGCATTCAAACCCAGGTCTTTCTGAATCTAAAAATCACCTTCATTGAAAGCTAGAGCTCTACTGTCCAGTACAACAGCCATTTGTCACATCAGTCTATTGCATATGTGAAATGTGGCTGTCTGAATTGAGATGTGATATAAGGCTTTTTACACACCAGATTTTGAAGACCTAGTTCAAAAAAATACAAACACCTCATTGAAATTTTTATGTTGATTACATGCTAAGATAAAATATACTTTTAGAATTAGCTTTACCTGTTTCTTTTTACTTTTTTAGTGTCATTACTAGAAAATTTTAAATTATATATGTGCTCTGGTTTGTGGCTTGCATCATATTTCTTTTGAGCATCATTGATCTAGAACACTAGAATGAACTCTTTGGAAACTATTAATACTATCCTAGTATAAGAGCATGTAACTCAGGGAATAGCCATTTAATTAGTTTAGTATCAGATGGGATTAGAAGTTCTTCTAACCAGTGATGGAATTGGAGCTTTCCCTTTATACATTTTTGTTGTTTTATATCTTGTTTCATTATTCAAACTTCCCAGAGGCTTTGCATGAGCGTAATTCTATAAATAAGTTAAATAAATCCATATCTTTTGTATCCAAAAGGACATGTATTTTTTCATCTAATGTGTTTACAATATGTCATAATATTCCACAAAACTTATACTCTTATACAACTGGATAACACCATGTATGTTCAAGATGGGTATTATTCTCAGAAGGAATTGTCTGAAACTTTTAGAGGAAATAATCCTACATATGATATTTTTGTGTTTTGCTGTAATGAGTTTTATATTTTTATTGCTCTGCACATTTGGCAACAAGAAAGCAAAGAATTATTTTAAACAAAATTTCCAAGTCAAACACTGAGACATAGCAACTGAAATGAAAATTAACTTAAGTGGTCACAGGTTTACTGTTATCTGACATTAATAAAAATGATAATAATATACAGAATATTACAATTTATTATCTGCAGTCCAATTTAATCCTCACAAAAGCCTATGAAGTGGGACACAGTAGTCTAAATGGGTCTATTTAGCAAGTGAAAATTTGAGGCCCCAGAAAGTTAATGAATGGAATCTAGAGCCTCTGAGTCCAAGTTTGGTCATCTTTCCACTTTGTCCCACATTGGATCATGAAAGACATTACAAGTCTGACAGTTACATTGTTTGGGGCTTAGAGAGAGTTTCTATGGGATAGAAGGTTTATTACCAGATTAATTTAGATGCCACAGGAAAGCATGTGCATGATTTGGTAATGGGTATATGGTGATTACTCAGTAAACATAGCTTTCCTTTCTTTTCTCATACCAAGAAAATTCTTTTGATGGATAATGCTACAAAATGATCACTTATCCCTAATTCTTGGTTTTTGGGTTACAGATACCTACCTGCCTTTGATTGAGCTATTTGGATGCTTTGTGACCTCATCAATGCTATCATTACATTGTTGTAATCCTCTGGTAAAGAGAACTTTGACTTAAAACCTCAAAATCCAGGTGAAGGAAAAATAAAGAATAAGAAACTACTTGCTGATGACTATCATAGATATTATTATCAAGGTTGCCATTTCCCTCTCCAGGGGATCTTCCTGACCCAGGGATCACACCTGGGTCTCCAGCATTGCAGGCAGACTCTTTACCACTGAGCCACCAGGGAAGCCCATTATTAACAAGAGTAAACCAATTCATGGTGACTTGACAAACCATCAGGTTCTCTATGAAATCCACAAGTCCCCAACACTTACCAAAACCTGCAAGGGTGAAATGTAAAAATGCCAGTCATAGACAGTTGCCTATAGCTTGGGGGTCAACCCAAGCTGCCAAACAAAACAAGGCTTTGATATGAAAGAAACACAGAATCATCCATTATGACATCAGTGTCAAACTGTCACAACAAAGACTTACGTTTATAATTACTTTAGAGTTTAAAAAAATGCTTTCACCTCCATAATCTCATTTAACTCCCAACTAACAGATTCGAAAGTTGAGTGTTACAAGTCTTGCAAAATTAGTCCAGAGCACAATCAAGCTGCCTTTCTCCAATTAAGTCAGTAGGGAATTTTTCAATTGCAAAGCTTTAACATTAAAAGTAAGTTTTGACTTCTGTAACAGAAAAGTCAAGAAATGGTTCTGGATTCAAGGAAGCTTGATCAGGTTAATGATATGACCAAGAACCTGACTTCTCTCATCCTTTTCTCTACCTTCACCCTAAAACCAGCCTCCATCCTGGTAGCAAGAAGGCTGTCTATAATTGCAAGAGCCTGATGATTCTTCATCCACATCCAGCAGGAAAGTTTTTGCCCTAATATTCCTGGCAAAATCTCAAGACTCACTCTGCTTGGAATAACTTAGGTTACAAATCCCCCTTCCTCAAAGCAATCATAGCAGCTAAGGGAAGGTATGCATTCCTTTTCCTGAAGCCTAGAGTGTTACAGGCAGTTTCTGTGGAAATACATGAAACCCTACAGAAAATCAGGAGCCCTTGAGAAGGAAGACGGGACAATGGATGCTAGAGAGGCAAATCAACAAATGTCCACTATACCATTCTAGGCTTTTCCCATTTAATACACAGCAGTAAGGAAGATAAAAAGTAAACATAGATGTTTACTATGGATGGTAAACATAGATGTTTACTATGGATGGTAAACATAGATGTCCTGATATATTTTTGTAGCATTGGAGAGTCTGTGTCTGTGTGGGGATTTTCTTATGAGATGTGCTAAGCTGAGAAGGCCAAAAGTTAGTTAAAAGATTTATTTCCTAAAGCATTTAGTTATCTTGAGTTCCAGAAGCAAAAGAAGACCAGGAGACACATTAACACCAAAACTTGTCCAACAATTGTACAAAAGACAATGCTTTCCCCTATTCCCTATGCATAATCAAAGCTAGGTAATGGCAGTGTCTTGACTAATAACTAATAGGCTGACTCTTGCCTGGTTCTGGCACCAAATGTTTTACATTCATTTAATGCTTACAAATACTATGAACTATGGACTAATTACCATCCCCATTTCAGAGATGAGGAAACTGAGGATCAAACATGTTAAATGATTTACCCAAGCTCACTCTGGATAGGAATGCAGCTCCATTTCAGAGTGTATGCTCTTAAACATTGTACCTTTCTGTCTTGGGTTACTATTGCTCAGTCGTTAAGTCATGTCCAACTCTTTGTGACCCCATGAACTGCAGCACGCCAGGCTTCTCTGTCCATCACTATCTCCCTGAGTTTGCTCAAACTCATGTCCACTGAATCAGTGATGACATCCAACCACCTCATCCTCTGTCACCCCCTCCCCCTTTCCCTCAATCCTTCCCAGCATCAGGGTCTTTTCCAGTGAGTCAGTTCTTTGCATCAAATGGCCAAAGTATTTTTAAGCTTTAGCTTCAGCATCAGTCCTTCCAATCAATACTCAGGATTGAGTTCCTTTAGGATTGAATGGTTTGATCTCCTTGCTGTTGAAGGGACTCTCAAGAGTCTTCTCCAGCACCACAGTGGTCTTGGGTGGTCAATGGCAAATTCTGCTACTGTGTGGCTCTCTTGGAGACTTGTGCCATCAGCTTGTCATAAATCAAAACCCTTCTTTTATCATAATGCTCACCTTATAGAAAAGAACAAAGTCCTGGAGCCCCTAGAATCCACCTTCAGACGCTTCCACTATTTTCATACTTTGAAGAAAGTAGCAGGGTTCTGAGACGCACATATTTGTGTTCAAATCCTGACTTTGCTACTTACCAGCTGTCTGACTTTTAACAAGTCAATTAATGAACCTTGTAAGCCTAATCTTCTGTATCTGTAAAATGTAGATATTACCTGCCCTCAAGATTATCTGAAACATAAATAGAGGCACAGGCTAGCACATAGAAAATGATCAGTAATTATTAGCAGTTTTTTCCTCCTCTCCTATTACGTCTTTCATCTTTCCACTTCCTTTGAATATGGTTGTACCTATTTAATGACAGGAAGCTCAGAATATGTTTGCAAGGTCTTCTTTCTTAATACGTATTCTTTCTCAGAACTCTGAGTGACTCTACACACCAAATAGGGCAATTTTATTTAAAAGCTGTAACTCTTGCTGAAGTTTTAAGAATTTTTGTCCTATTGCTGGAATGGTGGACTATAAAATAATGTAACTTTTTTTCATTGAACCCCTCGGGCTTGTTTTTTAAATGGATTTATATGCTCTTTTGCAGAAAGGGAGTAGTACAGCTCATTTAAAAGGGGATCCTTTTGAGCAAGAAGAAAGGTTGGTGGCTTATTCAGGACTTAGTGAGTTAGTTTTAGTATGTAAGCTAATTAGTATATCCAAATTTCCAGGGCAAGGAGCTAAGAGAGGTAGCCAGGTACTTAAAAAATGCCTCTGGAAAAAGCACATCATTGGGAAGTCATGCTGTTGATAGATGTTAATCACTTTCTCTTCTAGTTTCTGCCAAATTTTGGAGCACAGAAAATAATTTCATTTTGTTATATTTTGTTTTGCTATGTTTCTCCTGAGCTAGGAGATGGGAGGAAACTGGGCAACTGACTACTTAATCAGATCGACGAGTATTAGCGAGTAGGGATGCCCATGGATGGTTTCTCAAAGGGGAAAACACTTCAGGCAGAATAAAACCTGGTAGATATGGTCACCTCTAAAGTTAACCCCAGAGTCCTCTTGGCAGCAGCTTCACCAAATTGCAGGCATGGCACCTGAAAGGAAATTAACAGACTTTCCAAAGAGGATGAGCATCACAGCAGGGCCACAGGAAGTAGATCAGAAGAGCTGAGTTTATACATCTGCGTTCTAAACGCCAAGTGGTATGTGTGAATGAAACTGGGTCCTTGTGGTAGACTTTGATGTGCTGCCAACATGAAAATGAACAGAATCAAAGAGCAGTTTAGAAACTATTACCAGGAGAACTTTCTCCTGGAGAATTTATTAAGTGGGAAATGTGCAATTAGAAATCTTATTATGAGAGAATAGGCCAGTAAAAGTCTGCCTTGTTTAGAACACAGAATTCTAATTCAGTTACTAAGTTGAAACATATGATATTGCCATTTCATAAGTTAAAAATGGTTCAAAATCAGAAATTTTCCATGGCTCAATCTAATATCATTTAGGCATTTTATAAAGGGGAAGATGATGGACACTGAATGATACTTTTTGACCACTATTATATGTCAGGAACTCAAGTAAAAAACATATTATATATTAAATATATTTATAAAGTATTATTTAATGGTATTACAACTCTAAGATGAGTATTAGTATCTTCATTTTCAGAAGAGAAAGCTAAGGAGCAGAGGAGGTGAAATATAATAACTTGCTTGGGGTCATGCAGAGTTGGGTTGCAGACAAACTCTGGGGCCATGCTACCAAAAACTAATGGTGAATTCTCAGTAGTGCTGGACAGTGCACATCCCTCCATCTTCCTTGAACCAGCTTCTTAATTTGTTCTTTCTTGGCTACCTCCTATCTCACTGGCCACACACTCACTGGGATCTCTTCATCTTCCCAACCTACAAGCATGCAGTGAGTCCAGAGTTTCGGTCTCAGATCCACTCTTTATTTATACACTAACTTCCCAGATTATTGTATCCAGGCCTCTATTTTTTAAATACCAGCTATTTACTGATGACCCAAATTCAAATCTCCAGAGGCCCAACATCTCCTCTGAACTCCAGACTAGTACATCTAACCAACTACTTGCTTTCTTCACATAGAAATCCAATAAACAAATTGAACCTGATACACCAGAAACTGAACTCTAGATCTTCATACCCACTACCCACAAACACTAATTCTTTATCTGTTTTCCTGATCTTAGAAAATGGCAATTCTGTACTTCCTTCCACACAGGCCAAAACAACCAGAGAGGAGGTATTTCTGACTTCTCTATTTCTCTAATAGCTGACATCTAATCCATCAGCAGATTCCAAAATTTCTACCTTCAGATTAGGTAGAATGCTGAATTGAAACACATCTCACGATCCTGCTATACAATAATCCAAGCCACCATCATCTCTCATCAGACTTTTACAAAAGCCTCCTAATTCGTCTCCCCGTTTCCACCTTTATCACTCTCCAGTCTGACTGTAGTGCAGCCGCAGTGATCTTTGTAAAACATAAATTAAATCATGCCATTCTTTGCTCCAAACCCTACACTGGCCTTCTATCACACTCAAAAAACATCCTCCAAAGTCTTCCCCAGGGCTTACACTTCACTGATATGACCCCAACTACTTTTCTGCTCTCGGGTTGCAGATAAAAGCTAGCCACTTCCCACTGAGAGGTGAAATCTATCTTCCCTCCCCTTGAATCTGAATATGGTACAACCACAAGCACGACAGAAGTGACCCTTTGCCACTTCCAGGTCCAAGACTTTAAGAGGACTAGTAGCTTTTACTGGCAGCATCATATCTGGGAGTCCTGAGCCACCACCTAAGAAGTCCAATGCCTTCAGACCACCAGATTACATGGAAACAACATAGCCATCGGCATGCATTTCAGTCAGTAACCACAACTGAAATCCTGGGTGTCAATGGCAGCCATGTAAGTAAGCTAGCTTGTATTTCCAGCCCAGTCAAACCTTCTGATGTCTGCATGCCTGAATGCTACTTGAGTATAACCACATGGGAGACCCTAAGGAAAAACTACCCCCCCAAGCCCAGAATCTTAGATGATGGTAATTGCGTTCATCCACTGTTAGTTTGCTATGGTAACTATGTGTGCTGTGTGCTTAGTCGCTCAGTTGTGTCTGAAACTTTGGGACCCCACGGACTGCAAGCTGCCAGGCACCTCTGTCAATGGGGATTCTCCAGGCAAGAATACTGGAGTGGGTTGCCATGCCCTCCTCCAGAGAATCTTCCTAACCCAGGGATCAAATTCAAATCCCCACACTGCAGGCAGGTTCTTTTATCATCTGAGCCACCAGGAAAACTAACTATAGTTAAGTAATTAACTGGAATACCACTTCCTACCCTTCTCTCCCTTGCTCCCTCCATTCCAGCCACATTGGCCTACTTGCTATTCTTCTACCATACCAGACACGTTACTACCTCCAGTCTTTATACCTGCTTTCCCTGTATGCGGCATGCTCTTCTTTCAGATATTCACACGGATTCACTCAGAGCTCTGCTCAAACAAGAGAGCTTCTCCAGTGAATTAATCTAAAATACCACCCTATCACTCTGTCTCTTATCAAGCTTTATTTTTTCTTCCAAGTATTTCATATTAACATATTTTAGACTTATTACTTGCTTTCTATTAAGAAAACGAAAATTTTTCAATTACAATAATACTGACAGCTTTCATTTGTAGCTCCTTCTCTATTGCCTGGAGCATAGACAGGTAGACATTGGCTGAATGAATTCAATTCTACAGCGCAAAGCACTCTCCCCTGCTTTACACCAGTATGCAGAGGAAAAGACAGGGGAAAGGAAGAAAATGCAGGTGGTGCAGATACACAAAAAGGCAATTATACAAAGAAGGGCTATTTCTTCTTCTTTGAAACTCCTGACCTAAATTTCTTTCTTTTGAGCCTTTACTACTGGGGCTATTACAAATTTGTCTGATGTGTCTCCACTGATCTGAGGTGAAAATCTCACTTTTGTATAAATGTGAGCTGCTATGTGCATGTAACACACAGACCAAATTCAGGTACATATTCACTTCACATTCATAAAGAAAGTGTGGACTCTTTACCGAGTGTTGGTGGGGCACCTTATGGCGGAGAGAGAAAGTAAGAAGTTCAGCCTCAGGGTCTGTCACCCGTGAGACTTCCACAAATCATGATGTTTTAATACTTTCAAGAAAGTAGCAGGGTTCTGGGATCCTGCAAAGCTCTGTTCAAATACTGATTTTACTACTTACTGGCTGTTTGACCTTTGACAAATAACCGTTGTGAGCCTCACCTTCTTTACCTGCAAAATATATCAAAAATGGACTACAAGATAAATGTACAGGTATTACAAGTACACCGACCAGAGTTCCAGTTCTTATCCATCCTCTTCCTTAAACCTCTCAGTCCCTCAGTTTTCTCTTTGGTGAAATGACAATAATAATAATCCTTTTTAAAATGCTGGTGTGAAAATTATATGAGTCTAGGAAAGTGACATAACAATAGCTACCACTTAGTTAGCATGATGCGACATCCTGGATCTCACAAAATCCTCTAACCAACACCAACTATATTAGGTAGGTACTAACCCTATCCTTTGCTCCAAATCACAGAGTTAACTAGCACAAATGGGGTGGGATTTAAACCCAGGCCAGTCTAGAGTCCAAGCTCTTAAGCATTCTATTCTGTAACCTCTCCTGGAAGCTTAGACCAATATCTGGTACATAATTACACTCTAAAAACATAACTATTTCAACTACTGCTAATACTATATATCATCATGATCATATTGATCATCATTTTCATCCCCATGTTAGTGTCCACAGACACTTTTCTTACCCACAGAAAAAAATTTCAGCCTCTTGCATCTGGTAAGCCTGAAGCTAAAAGTTTGCCCCTACTTGCTCAGTTATAAACCCAGACACTGAACAAAACTCCTCAGTGACCCTGATTATAAGAAAATGGGTCAGGCAAAGGAGGGAAAAGCATAGCTGTGGCAGTGACAAGCTGGCACTGGGTCATGTTGGCTTCATACACCAATGGTGCCTGTCCCTTTCCAACTCTGTAATTACCTTAGTAACTGGAACTTGGCCATGATGGGAATGTTTACACTACAGAAATCAGCAAACCCAACAAATGAAAGCTCTGTTTCTCCCCAAAGAGAGCTGGTTGTTAAACACTTACCAGCACAGCATGGTTTTGAAGTCAGACAGACATGAGTTTGAATCCTCATGAAATCAAGTGGGATCTCAAGCAAATTAATTAACTTTTTTGAGTCTTATTTTCCTCACATCTATAACAGCAGTAATAGATACCTAATGGATTGTTGTAAAAATTAAATGATGTACCATGTGAAAAGCTCTTTAGAATATGTGACACTTAGTAGTCACTCTCTAAGCGAGTGTGACTACTTTGACACAATTTTGTCAGTTTTATTATTTGTGCGACAGCAATTCTGTTAGTTTTATTATTTGCATTACAATAAATAAAAGTGGATGGCAAAGAACATGGTATAAATAAGAATATACAAGTATCAACTCAACAATGTACAATTCACCAGGGTTGGTTTCACCCTTCTAGAAACTGTCCTAGTCATATCCCAGCTCAAAAGATTGGAACTTAAGTGCTTCCTACTCTCTGCTCAAGTAATGCATTCTCATTTGGATTCAATTCTTATGTTACAAGCCCCTGCCCGCACCATTCAGTCAGGGTCAGGGTGAACCTTACCTAATTAACAGTGGCATAATCAAAACAAATATTGTTTCATTTCCCCATGACATGATTAATTCTCATATGCATTCAAGGTTGGGCCTGCTCTTGATGAGTAACCAGAGAGCAAATCGCAAAATCACCAGCCATTTGAACTGGAAATTATTGTGTACTCCTTGTACTCGCTTTGCCGATGGGGAGATTGAGTACTTAGGTGACCTGTCCGTTAGAAATAGATGGCTCTAGATTATGAATTGTAAATTGCAAGAGATAAACGATGCAAAGAAGAGAGCCAAATATTTAGTGACCTCTCTCCCCACTGTCTCCAAAACCTCGTCCACCACCTGTCCCATTGCCATTGCCAGGTTTCAGTGTGCCAATTTATATACCATAGAAATTTAATGATTTAGCAGTGTGTACATGTCCATCCCAATCTCCCTAGCTATCTCTTCCCCTCAACCTTTCCCTACCCCACCCCAGAAACCATATATCTGTTCTCTGTGAGTCTCTTTCTGTTTTGTAAGTAAGCTTATTTGTATTATTTCTTTTTAGATTCTTTTTTTTTTTATATAAATTTATTTATTTTAGTTGGGGGCTAATTACTTTACAATATTGTAATAGTTTTTGCCATACATTGACATGAATCAGCCATGGGTTTACATGTGTTCCCCTTCCTGGACCCCCCACCCACCTCCCTCCCCATCCCATCCTTCTGGATCATCCCATTGCCCCGGCCCTGAGCCCTTGTCACATTCATCGAACATGGAATGGTGTTCTGTTTCACATATGATAATATACATGTTTCAATGCTATTCTCCCAGAACGTCCCACCCTCACCTTCTCCCTCAGAGTCCATAAAATTGTTCCATGGGAAGTCATATCATAGTTCTCCTGCTCTGTCTGACTTCACTCAGTATGACCATCTCTAGGTTCATCCATGTTGCTGCTATATTTAAAATGGATAATCAACAAGGACCTTCTGTAAAGCACATGGAACTTTGCTCAATATTATGTGGCACCCTGGATGAGAGGGGAGTTTGGAGGAGAGTGGATACATGTATATGTTTGGCTGAGTCCCTTCACCATTTACCTGAAACTATCATATTGTTAATCAGCTACACTTCAATACAAACTAAAAAGTTTTTTAAAAAAGAAATTTGAACAGTTTAATGATACTCTTTATTCTCCAGTGGAGCTACTGCATTTTATTAAATTCAACAGTTCCAGATCTAGAATGACCAAGTGTACTACTCAGCTCACTCTGTGAAAACTTTAATGGCTGTACAAATTGAGGGACACCTGACTACTCTGAACACTCATACCTGTCAAGATGTCCTAGCTTCATCCTGTAGCTCCTGTTAGAAAATCATAATATGTGTTAGCAAATTAGAGGCTCTCAGAAGCCTCACAGTACATACATCTTTTAAAACTTTTTATTAATCATATGCTTATTTTTAATTAGATCAATGTTTCCCAAGTTTGTTTTTTTTTTAAACTACAGAACTCCCTTTGTGCTGTATATCTATTAATCTCAGACAGAGTATTCAGTATAAGACCAATCTGATAAAAGCTGATCTAGTCCAACCCCATAAATTAAGAGAAGAAACTGAATTTCTGGGTAATGATCCAGCTCTTTCGCCTCCCATTCCTTGCCACAGCCACTCCTTAGTGACTCCTCAATATGCAAATAGCCTGCATGATTTCCCCAGGGACTTACTCGACCCCCCCCCCACTCTAATCCAGTGTGCTAACGAGCAGCTGAACAGCAAATCCAAAGAAGTGATTCGTTTAGGAGGCAAACTAGAGAGGAACTTAAATAGGAAGGAAGACAAACAAAGATGAAAAAAGAAAAAGTGCCTATCACACAATAGGTACTCAACAAATAATACCTGACTAATCTATACTGAGTTCATAAAGGAAGCAGATTCATTCACGTACTCAACAAGTATATACTTAATGCCAGCTACATGCTAGCACATGTTTGGGTCCTGGGGATAAAGCAGTGAATACACAAAATCCCTACCTTCATGAAACATCCAATTTAATCATATGACAAGATCCCAGCATGTTAGAGTCAGAAGTCGGTTTATCTCCTGCAGCCCAACCCTCTAATTAAGAGAAATTCAGATCCAAAGAGAAGAAATTCCCCCAAGGTCACCCAAGGAGTTAGCAGCAAAGCTGGAATTTAAACTCTGGTTTCCTGACCATAAATTCAGTGCTTATCCACCACACCAGCCTGCCTAAATTAAGAATGTTTGATATCATAATCTTTAAGGGAAGTCATGGTGCCATAAATCATCATTAAATGACAGAGACACAAATATTATAGCCTTGACCCCAGTTAAGCATCTAAACATACTTACAAATCTCAGGTCTTGGCCAATGTTTTTGGCTTACTAGAGTAAGTAATTATATTACTTTAAGAAACCAAACTCAATTAACCAAAGCTCAGGGATTATGAAGACTAGAGAAGACAGAAAGGGGACTATCACTTTGTGTTCTTTCCAAATATGTGATCAGGAAATGAGAAGTGGAAAGGGCATGGGTTTTGGAATCAAATTGAGTTTTGAATCCCAGTTTTGCCTTTGATTAGTTGTACAACCACAGGAAACTCACACTGAATTTCCCCACTTGCAAAATGAATTCTCACAGAGCTTTATGAGGATTCTATGATATATGTATGTGGTATATTAAGAGCTAAAAAAGCAGTCATTCCTTATGCCTCCCCACACCTGTTCTTTTGAAGGTAAATTTCCTTACTTGAAGACTTGCTAATGAACTACAAAATGTTCAAATAGTTTGGTGAAACATAATAATGTAACAATCTGATAAAGTCTGAGGAAAATGCCCCTAAACTCATGGTGTGCACAACAGGTCTGGAATTTGGATTCTTTTCATTTGGTGGAGTTTTCATATTTTCAGCCTTTGGTCAGACTTAAATTCCAGTTGGGACTACCTCACCTAATATTTTGGCACTTTCCCTAGTCACAGTTGGAAGCCAGAAGTAAAGATATGTGTGAAATGAAAAAATAATGAAAACCAAAAGTCAATTATCTTTCTACTTCTTTTTCCTTTAGTGGGATAAAAAAAAATTTTAAAGCAGACCTGTTTGACTTCCAATCAAAGCCTGGGATTTGATTATACAAACCTTTTCCCATGCCCTAATTTGATAGGGTTCCGTCTACCCTACACCAGCCACATTTTTTAAGCCCAAGAGATCCTTTTGCAGGTAATGTCTTATCAAGACCGGTGACCCTTGTGACTAACTCTCTGGTTATGTCTTCGGAAACATACATATACACAGGTCTTGCTAGAGCTGAGAAAAAAACAAAAGCTTTCATTTGTTGTCAATGTCATGTGCTTCCATACTGGTACCAACACAATCATATCAGAGACATAGTCATCTGAATCCATACTGTAATTAGCATCAAGATTTTGTAATGTCTCTCAGCCAAACTGTATATCTACAGCTTAGCTTCCTTTCAATTTAGCAGAGCAGTCACGATCCATTTTCCCTGCCATGCCTGAAAGAAATCATACTTTATTTTTGGCAGAAGCAAAGACAAGACAGAGAGGTTAATGAGGGACTGGACATACACAAAAATTCCAGCACTTGTGTGTTCCAGAAAGTGAACTGATAAAACACTTGTTCAGTCACTCAGTCATATCTGACTCTGTGACCCCATGGACTGCAGCACGCCAGGCTTCCTGTCCTTCACCATCTCCCGGAGCTTGCTCAAACTCATGGCCATTGAGTCAGCGATGCCATCCAACTATCTCATCCTCTGTCATCCCCTTCTCCTCCTACCTTCAATCTTTCCCAGTATCAGGGTGTTTTCAAACAAGTCAGCTCTTCACATCAGGTGGCCAAAGTATTAGAGCTTTAGCTTCAGCATCAGTCTTTCCAATGAATATTCAGGGTTGATTTCCTTTAGGATTGACTGGCTTGATGTCCTTGCAGTCCAATGGACTCTCAAGAGTCCTCTCCAACACCACAGTTCAAAAGCATCAACTCTTCAGCACTCAGCCTTCTCTATGGTCCAACTCTCACATCCATACACAACTACTTAAAAAATTGTAGCTTTGACTATATGGACCTTTGTTGGCAAAGTAATGTCTCTGCTTTTTAATATGCTGTCTAGGTTGGTCATAGCTTCTCTTCCAAGGACCAAGCATCTTTTAATTTCATGGCTGTAGTCACCATCTGCTGTGATTTTGGAGGCCAGGAAAATAAAGTCGGTCACTGCTTCCATTGTTTCCCCATCTATTTGCCATGAAGTGATAGGAACAGAGGCCATGATCCTCATTTTTTAAATGCTGAGATTTAAGCCAGCTTTTTAAAAAAAATACATTTATTTATTTTAATTGGAGGCTAATTACTTTACCATATTGTGGTGGTTTTTGCCGTATGTCGACATGAATCAGCCACAGGTGTACATTTGTTCCCCTCTTCTGAACCCCCGTCCCACCTCCCTCCCCACCCCATCCCCAAACCCATCGGGGTTGTCCCAGAGCATGGCTTTGAGTGCTCTGCTTCATGCACTGAACATCTATTTCACATATGGTAATATACAATATCAATACTATTCTCTCAAATCATCTCACCCTCGCCTTCTCCCAGAGTCCAAAAGTCTGTTCTTTACATCTGTGTCTCTTTTGCTGTCTTGCATATAGGGTCATCATTACCATCTTTCTAAATTCCATGTGTATGCGTTAATATACTGTATTGGTGTTTCTGACTCTGTATAATAGGCTCCAGTTTCATCCATCTCATTAGTACTGACTCAAATGTTTTCTTTTTGTAGATGAGTAATATTCCATTGTGTATATGTACCACAACTTCTTTATCCATTTGTCTGTTGATGGATATCTAGGTTGTTTCCATGTCCTAGCTATTGTAAACAGTGCTACAGTGAACACTGGAGTACATGTGTCTCTTTCAATTCTGGTTTCCTTGGTGTGTATGCCCAGCAGTGGGATTGCTGGGTCATATGTTAAGCCAGCTTTTTCACTCTCCTCTTTCACCTTCATCAAGAGGCTCTTTAGTTCCTCTTCGCTTTCAGCCATAAGGGTGGTGTCATCTGCATATCTGAGGTTATTGATATTTCTCCCAGCAATCTTGATTCCAGTTTGTGCTTCATCCAGCCTGGCTTCTGTATGATGTCCTCTGCACAGAAGTTAAATAAGCAAGGTGAAAATACACAGCCTTGATACACTCCTTTTCCCATTTGGAACTAGTCTATTGTTCCATCTCTGGTTCTTACTGTTGCTTCTCGACCTGCATACGAGTTTCTCAGAAGACAAGTAAGGTGGTCTGGTATTCCCATCTCTGAGAATTTTCCACAGTTTGTTGTGATCCACACACTCAAAGGCTTTAGTGTAGTCAATGAAGCAGAAGTAGACGTTTTTCTGGAATTCTCTTGCTTTTTCTATGATGGCAATTTGATCTCTGTTTCCTCTGTCTTTTCTGAATCCAACTTGAACATCTGGAAGTTCTCCATTCACGTACTGTTGAAGTCTAGCTTGGAGGATTTTGAGAATTACCTTGATAAAATCCTTACAGGGATGCTTACTCAATGTGGAGGTCATCAAGGGTTGACATTAACAAGGGAACAGTAATAAACCTAAATTCAGGAAAAGTAAAAGAATATTAACACCACGAGGTCGAGGGTTGAAGAGTAGGAAGTGTCCACTATTGGCTGTGCTTTAACTTCCATGTACATTTTCATGGGCCTCCTCCCAACTCACTGAACTGCCTCTGGAAAATGAGAAAGCATTGGGCTAGATGGGATCTTGGGACCCTCCCAGGCCTGATACTCTATGAATAGACAAAAACAACACAATGTTCATAGCAGGACTCTGAGAGTTGGGCTTCACTGACAAGCCAGATGACATCATCCATGTGGAGATGATCACTGTTAGTGGATAGACCTAGAAGTAACAGTATACCTATCTGATTTGCATAATAGCAAGAAAAGGGATCAGGCAGCACTGGATTCACTCAAAGTATTGCCACTTTGAAATGTTTCATTCCTTATGGAATGTGGTTTTTCCTCCTTGTTTGAAACAGTCATCAGGATGCCTAATCAGAGGATTTTTTGAAAGATTTTTCTAAGCCCAGTCATGGGCGTATTTAAAATCCCAGGGACTAACTTTGAAAAAACAAAAAAAGTTATTTTTAATTAGAAACCCAATGAAAAGGGCAGGTAAAGCAGCTTTGTAAGAAAGACTCACCATTGAGTATCTAGTATGTGCCAGACACTAACACTCAAAGATAGAAAACATGAGGGATCAACACAACCCCCAGCACCCCCACAGATAAGTACACAGCCCCTAAAATAAAGGTCAGAGACTATAAAGAATGAGACAGAGGTCATCTATCCTTCCCTGGGGATGTCAGAAGTGATATTATAGTGAGAGTGACATCGGATTGGCCCTAAAAATGTGATTTTATGGACTTTTGGCTATGACAATAGTGTTACAAGTGGAAAAATGAAGAATGCTGTAATTGCAAAGGATAAGATTTTGAAAACTCTATTGAACCTCAGTTCTCTCATCCCTAAGTTAGGAATAAGAATACTCCCTGCCTTGCAGGAACAGAACTTTTCAATTTAATGAACAGTTAGGAAGCAACTGAATCACAGAGCAAGCTATTTGATGTGTGACACCACGATAAAAGATTCAAGGAGGAAGGAAGAAAATGACATTGGGGCCCCACCTCTATGAGAACAATGATCAACTCTGAAATTATAGAGAGTTAATTAAGGTCATATAATTAAGCAGCTGATGTCTTTCTTCAGGGGACCATAAAATGCTCCCTGTGCAAAACTTTCTTAACACAATCCCCAAGGCATCTTTGGAGGTAGGAGAAAAATAGACAAGATATTGTAGTTCTTCATAAGTAGGTTGAGCCTGAAAGTGAAAGTCACTCAGTCGTGTCATACTCTTTGCTACCCCATGTACTATACAGTCCATGGAATTCTCCAGACCAGAACACTGGAGTGGGTAGCTGTTCCCTTCTCCAGGAGATGTTCCCAAGCCAGGGATCAAACCCAGGTTTCCCACATAACAGGTGGATTCTTTACCATCTGAGCCACCAGGAAAGCCCAAGAATACTGGACTGGGTAGCCTATCCCTTCTCCAGCAGATCTTCCCAACCCAGGAATCGAACTGGGGTCTCCTGCATTGCAGGTGGATTCTTTACCAGTTGAGCTACTAGGGAATCCCCAGGTTGAGCCTAGCCCAGCTTAAAGGTTACACAGATGCTTCCTCTCCATTCAGCCATCTCCAACTAGTTTCAGTTTGGGGCATCATGATGAAGCTGGAACCCCTGCAGGGACTCATCAGTCTCCAAGATCATCAAACTCAATGGCATTTACAAATTCATTGACCCTTAATGGAACTACATTTACTGATTTCCCACCGCATATCAGGCCCAGAGCTGATGTCAGATAGAGCATGGGATGCAGAACTTTGTTTCTCTGCTCGCCAACTTTAGGGAAGTTAGACATGCAATCAAGGAAACTTCCATATGGAATGTTCTAGAACAATTCCATCTGGCACAGTCAGAGAACAGTGCTACAGAGGAGGTGCCACTGGGCTACCAAGCAGAGAAAGGGATAAGGAATATCTTGAGTAAAGGCTCAGAGGGGTAAAGGAGCATGGGAACCTGCTCAGTGTCATGCTTGAGAAAAGAGTGAGTTGTCTGGAGGCAGAGAATGTGGCTATAGATGTGAGCAAGAGCCAGGTCATAAAGGGCTGCCCTGTGTGCCAAGGCAAGGAGCTTGGCAGTCATCCAATAGCCATGGGGAACCACTGAGAGCTTTCAGACGCAGGAGTGACGTAGTCTTTAAGAGCGCTCCCTCTGGGGCGCTGTGAAGCCAGACTATCAGGGGAAAGACCAAAGGCAAGGAGGCAAGTTAAGAAAAGTTTTATTGCTATTTTTGTGTGGAACATCTGTTCTGAAAGGAACAATAGAGAGTAAGTCATGTGGCCTAATAACTTTTCACGTAGGCTTCCATGGGGGCTGTTATAGCACCTAGTGTATAACACATCAGAGAATCAGGACTTAGTGCCAAGTGAGAGGCAGGCAGCACAGAACGGTAGCCTTAGAGGGAGAACGATTCAACAAAAACTCAGCCCAGCAACTTTCAGTTGTATGACACTGGGCAACTCAGTCAACCTCATGGACCCATAGTTTCCTCGTAAGATGGCAATGGTAATGCCCACCTGGCCAGCTTGCTGTGAATAAGAGATGCACACAAGGCCCCTGGCAGAACTTCAGGCACAGAACAGGTCCCCCATAAGTGCCATCCACCGTTATTACAGTGGAAAAGCCTTTCGCCAAGAATGTTCTCAGAAAAGATCCATCCACCACGACAAGATGCTTCCTCTGCTAAGCACCGGTAACCAAAGCAAACAGAGCAATGGGGACAAACCCAGAGTTATTACCTACAAGAGAGGTTCAGGTGTCCCTTTGATGGAAAGCAAAAGCCAGTCCGAGTCTAACAGGCCCATACACACTGATCAGAGCTGCCTATTCTCAGAAGCCTTGGGCACATTCCCACGTAACCTGGTTTGACAAGCTGTGCTGGCCCAGTGCCCAGCTTCCAATCAGAATCTACAAGGCCTAGAGATTATTTGACAATTTCTCTCTCTCTACAAGGGCAGTTATGGTGCAGAATGGAGGCAGCAATACACATTTTAAGCACATACACATCACTCTTTCATTTCCTATCTCCTCTAAAGGGTCAATTACTTATTCTAGATAGCAACAGTACCACTCTTGTGGCACAAACCTCAATATAACTCTACAGTGAGCACAGCTAATTCACTGTCTGGGAACCGTTCGGGTTCTAGAATCAAGAATCATGGTTGCAGATATTCTGATATTCTCAGCTCAGACTGTGCTGAGATCTGGCTCTAAATCACTTGCTTTGAAAGTGACAGCACTCATGGATGAAGACAGTGCTCAATGCTAATATCCTTCCTATCTTCTGACTCTTATCCTCTCATTTGCAAACATTCTGGAAACTTCTTGTAACCCCATTCAGACACCAACTGTCCCCTTCCCTCTACCACTGTATGTTGCTCAGAGTATCCCACACCTACTGCTGCTGCTCATCTGCTAGTCACCGTTTAGCCTTTGGAAATCCCCTTCTGCCTTCCCTAAGAGACTGAAATATTCTGGGCAAGTCACTAGGGATCTTTCCAAACACAACAGGGGCTCCACTTGGCTTCACTTCAGTATGGACCACTTTGACCATTCACCACTTCTGGAAAGCCACCCCTCTCTTGACTTCCTGACATTCCTCCCAATCTCCTGGCCACCCCCAGTTCACACTGGCAGATACTTCTTCTTCTGTCCATTACTGGGCATGGGCTTTCTGGAGTTTTGGCCCCAGAGTCCCTTCTCTTTCCATAATCCTCTTCCTAGGAGATGCCATAGCTATCTACTCTGGCTCCAGATGCCTCCCATACCCCCAAGAATACAGAATCTTCTTCGACTCTAGCTCAGTTCTCTCTTTGATGTGTCTCAACAGCTAAGCCAGGACCCTGGTGGAATCCCACACCTTCTTGTCCTACACTGGCCTCAAACAGCTGTCCAAATCCAACTCTGGACTTTTGTTTCAAAGCCTGCTCATCTGCTGATGCTTGCTGCCTTGGTTGGTGACACCACCATCCTCCCTGTCCAAGGTAAAAAGCTAAGGCATTCTTGGCTTCTCCTTCTATTCTACTCCACATTTGTTGAGTTGGATCTGTCCCTTCCCTCCTTCCTTAATGCCCCAGTTCCTGGCCAAACTCTTATCTGGGCTTTTGTCATTCCTTTATAACCAGTCTTTCTGTTCACTTCTCTCACCTTTGCAGAGTCTCCTCCTCACTGCTGTCTTTATAAAGCACAGAAAATAATACCTTCAGAGCAAAACCCCTCACTATACCCTCCTCCCCATACCGTCTACTTAGCATGACATCCAACACTCCTCTACAATGTAGTAAGAACATGAATTCGGGGTCTCTCATACTAGATCATAAATTCTTTAGTGCCTGTAATTGTTCCTCCAATAGCTGCATGCCAATCAACTTGACCCATAGTAGGTGCTCGATTCACACTTGAAGAAATGAATGATTCTTCAGGCTGTCAGCACTCCCAGCTTATCCAGCCCTGCTCTCTGAAATCAAAATGCCCTTCTTGTATTATCTCAGGATGAAGACCTCCTTCAGAGCAGTACCATAAAATCACCAAAGTATCACCCAAATTGTAAGAGTGATGAATGTGAATGCCCTACCTTAACTTTCCAAACACTGAGCAGCTTCTAACTGGTTATTTATCCACATCAAGCAAAAAATCACCTCAATATGAATTGTGGAGAATATAGCCAATATTTTATAATAACTACAAACAGAAAGCAATCTTTAAGAATTGTATAAAAATTTTTACAAATCAATAAAAATATGAATTATGGATGACAAAAACAGTTTTTTTTGTTGTTGTTGTTGTTTTTTATTTAATTTTAAATTAGTTTATTTTTTTACTTGGATTTAACTTGTTTGATCAGAGTCCAATGAGAAAAAGAAATCATTCATGAAATTCCATAAAAATAATTGATTATTTAATAACCCAGATGATAGAAAAATGGAGACATTTAAGCAAATGATGGTGTGGTGACCCAGGAAGCACATAGTTGCTAACATTTCCAGGCTGGAAGAAAAAGGGGACCAGGAGTTGGTCTACTCAGTGGAAGCTGGAACCTTGGTGGAGGTGGATTTACCATGAAGCTAATAAGGCTTATATTTGAGGGATCTTTGCCCTCCTGGGCCTCTTTTAAAGCCCCGTATCTAATATTGAACTCTTTTTCCTTTAAAGGTTCCCTCAAATTGTATAAGCTTTTTAGTCTTCACAAAAGCCATGAAGGAAATATCACCAGTGCTGGAGCTGTTGCCCAAGGCTGAGATGAGAAGAAATACCCTGGTTTTTCCTTTCTATCCACCTTCTGATTTCCTGCTAGTACTTCTCATTGGCCAAACTCAGCCACAAGCCAGTTGGCATGGAAGCCTGGATCAGATTTCAGGATCAGATTCCCTATAACATGCAGCCAAACAGGGGAGGGGCAAAGACGAGATCTGAGAGCAGACAAGCCACGGATTGGCATATCAGCCCATTCCGTGTCCCTTGGGTATCCTGTGTTGGGCCTGAATGGAGTTGTAAGTGTTACCAGGAAAAAGCTAACTGGCTTTCCCTCTCCCAAGATGTTGCACAAGGCAACACTGTCCCAGTGTATATAAGACACAACCTATATCTTCCTCCCAGCCTTGCAGACTCTGAAACCCAATCTTGTTATTGTCCCAAAGGCAGATTTGGGGAGGATAACTCACACTAACCAAGCATATAGAAGCCTGAAGCACAAGCCTGAAAACCAATATGCTAATTTGAAGAAGAAATATCCCTGTAACTTAATGCAGAGTGACATCTTTGTCTTAACAAAATCAGCTCACTTCATTTACTCACCATTGCACATGATATTGACTATTAACACAGTAGCAATTACTTCCATGCAATGCGGATATAAATGAGTAATACCTAGCTCCCATCCTGGAGGGGCCTAGTGATGAATTTACAGTAACACTGTAAACAGATGTATATCAAAAAGAAATTAAAATCTTTATTGAGCACAGACCCATATCAGACTAGTGAACATGATTTGAACCTTTATAACATCAGGCTCTGACAGATACATATGTTGGTGTCAACCATGCAGACAGATCTGACAGGAAGATTGTAAATAGTAGTTGTTTGCCTGTCAGAGCACAGAATCTCCTTGAGAGAGCTCAAGTTTACCTCCATGACTCAGTTTTTCTATGCCCCTTACTGACCACCACCTCTTCTGATGGGTACATACATGAAATGCCATTCATTGGGTTACAGCTAAGTTCAACAGTCCTGAAAATCATTCATTCACACGAGGCTAGGCTCCTAAACCATTCTTGATCTTTGAGAATCTCATAAGAGCTTTAGACTCTTTGAAAGCCACATATACACACATTTTATTTACACATTCAGGGGGTTCTTAGATTTCATTGCCTCCAGTTATTTCGCCAGAGCAGAATCTCTCAATCTCAGCAATACTGGCATTTTGGATTGAGTAATTCTTTGTTGTTGGGCTCTGTCTTGGTTGGCAAGAGAAGCAAGCATTCTAGAATGTTTAGCAGCATCCCTGGCCTCTAAACTTCAGATGCTAACAGGCTACCCTCAACCAGTTGTGAAAATGTTCCCAGACACTCTTCAATGTTCCCTGGGGGAAAAAATTGCCACAGCTGAGAACTACTTTCCTAGAGAGATATTGAAGTCTCTGCTCTTACTCCAGGAGCAGTACACGGGGCATCCAGCAATTAGAGTAGCCAGGTGCTGTGCACCTGTCCCGCCTAGACTTCAGGCTAATGATCAGTTCAGTAGATGAGTTTGCTTTAAAAATGAACACTGAAAAGTTTCTGCATTCTAATTCCACAAATGTGTAAAATAAATATCTCCGTGTGGATCAGGGTTGGGAGAGAACCTGAAAATGTGTGTTCAGGCTACTGATCAGGATGGAGAATTTTAAGATTGTTTGTTTCCATTATTGGGGAGAAGAAAACCATCGCCACTAGTGTGCGCGTGTTTACAGAATATTACATGACTATACCTGTTAGCTAACTAACCTGGAGTCCACCTAAAGCTGCTTGTGACCATTAGGGATCTGGAGGAGCTCCACATGGTTCTGGAATAGCTGGCTTTACTGTCAGTCTCTCCTTAAGTATAGAGACCTGAAGCCCATGCCAGTTCTCAAGGCCATCTGTAGGCCTTAAAAGAAAGCAAAGAAGGCATTGTTCCCTGACACCTCCCTGCAAGATACGTAATGAGGATTTGCTGTGGGCCAGGCACTATGCTTTATGCACATCAAATCACTTAAGCTTCACAACAAGCTAGAAAAGTTGGTATTATTGTCCCCACTTTAGAGGAAAGAACTGAGTCTCAAAGAAGTCTCATAAGTTTCTTAGAGTCACACAGCCAGTATGCAACAGAGCTGGAATTAAAACACAGTTCCTGTCACTGTCATGATTCTGAATCAGCTGCAAATTTTAGCTAAGGCTGTTTAGAACAGGAAGAAGTCGCCTCCGTGACACCTGTGAAAATCAAGGCAAACAACTCAACTCATTCACTTGGATGGGGAAACCGCCAAAACAGATTTTTTTATCAAACCAATGTAACTTCTGATGGGCATAATGTTTTTAAAGAGATATCTATGAATACATTGAGAGCAGTATTTGGCTGTCATCTTCAAATTCCCAAAGTCTTCTCCTAACACAGGCAGCTACATGCCACACTGAGGGTAAGGCAGAAGCCCAAGGATTCTGACTTGGAGGGTTTTTCTACCCATTTCCTCATGAGCAACTACAAGCTACTGGCTCTGAGCAGGAAAACATTCACTAGCCTTCAGCTACCAATTCAAACCAGGGACCTCCCCATCCTGCCCACACAACTCCAGAGGAAGTCTGGGACAGGGATGAAGAGACCAGATTGATGGGACTAGTCCAAAACACAAATAATGTATTTCCTCCCAAATATGAAAACAACACTTGAAGCCAGGGTATAATAATAGGTTTTCCCAGGATGGTTGCTTTCATAGAGTGTTACAAGTGTCCCTTGATTATACTTCTAAGAATATCGAGTCTGGATTTCTTCCTTCCTTTCCCTCTTCTCTTACTTTCCCTTCCTTCCTTCTTTCCCCTTCCAGCAGTCATATCCTGACCTCCTCCTCTGTACCAACCCCTATGCTGGGACCTGGGTAGACTGGGATGAACAGATCCCAGACCTTATCTTATCTTGAAGCTTAGTGAGAGAGACTGGCAAACAACATCAAGGGAATAAAACAGGTCCTGGAACAAATGGAGTTGTGCTACTGCATCCTCAGAAAGCTGAAAACATTCACCATAGTGCACGAAAATCATGTTTTCACTTGAAATACTGCAGGTCAATGTCAAAAGAGGCACCTCAGAAGATACAATATTTGTATATAACATTGTAAATCTGGGTCTCATAACTTGTTAGGAAAACATGACTTTGAATGGGATCCTTGGATTCTATGATGTGAAATCCTAATAAAAAGAGATGAGAACAAAGCCATTTTCCCCCTTAAACAGGAGGGTGGGTAGAAATAAGGAATATGGTTAATGAGTTCTGCTTTTCTTATTCTTTAAATTCATTAATATTTATTGTGCTTTAGTTTTCAAATTACTTCTGCTTAATTCTGAAGTAATTTGAAGAATTACTTCAAATTAATTCTGCAAAATTATGTTAATTTTGCCTTAAAATAGTCCTATGAGGCAAATTAGGGAAGGGCATGGCAACCTACTTCAGTATTCTTGCCTGGAGAATCCCATGGACAGAGGAGTATGGTGGTCTACAGTACATGGGGTCGTAGAGCTGGACATGTAAATGTTATTATCTCCATCGTACTGTTGAGAAAATGAGGCTCAGAGAGGTCAGTGGCTCTCTCAAGGACTCACAGCTAGCTGAGAGAAGAATGGGCCTCTCAAATTCACCTCCACCTGCCTGTACAGCCCAGGTCCTGAAAGGCCCCCATCCATGCCATGAGCCCTGGGAAACAAGTCATGTTATTCAACTGCAGTCTCGCCGGCACCACACATGGAATAGGAGGTGTGTTCAAGAAGCTCTGGGGTGTTGAGAAGAGAGTTAAGTGGGTTTTAATGGAAAAGATTGTTCTACTTATAGCGGCTCCAAAAAAAAAAAAGTGATTCACTCTTCAGGCCTGACATGTTTTGAGAGACAGACATGCCTGTAAATTTGGCCAGACTCGTGGGTGCCAGATGATAATTGACAAAGACCCTAGGGCTTGGCGATCAAGCCAGGACTTCCTCGTGTTCCTCACTGAGCTCTCCAGGGGCCAAGCATGGTGCATAATTAAGTCAGATGGTTGCAGAGGGGAAGAGATGGGTCATTTTCTCTATGGAGAGGTTTTCTTCTTGGCAAGATCCAGAATGACACACTTCAGGCAGCAGGAAGATGATTTCCATAAAAGTCGGTGGGGAGGGAGGGAAATCATGAAGTTACTGAAAGACAAACAAAGCCTAAATACCATAAACAGAGTATGGAGTTCCCAACCAGAGGCACAATTATCTCTTACCTCAAACTTGGACAGGACTCAAGCAGGCATTATAAGAGATTTTCTCATGCACATGAGTAATTCCCCTACTCATTAAAATGTTATAGATGAGCCTTACTTGGAAAACAGCAAAGTGTGAATTCCAACGCAGGACATAGAGGAGGCAAAAAGGGGCCTGAGGAAGTCCTAGCAGAACGTTTTAAGGCAGCCCAACAATCTTCTAAAAAGCAAAACAGTGGACAGAGTAAGAAGAAAAACACAAAGAAGAAGATGGACTGTCCATAAGAACACCACTGTTACACACGCACAGATGTCTTCCATTTTACTAACTTCCACTCAATGAAAGCACAAGTTCATAAGTAAACATAGGATCATTCATCCATTACAATGGGGGAAAATGGCTTTTCTAATCTCACGTAAGGAGAAGGCAATGGCACCCCACTCCAGTACTCTTGCCTGGAAAATCCCATGGATGGAGGAGCCTGGTAGGCTACAGTCCATGGGGTCGCTACGAGTCGGACACGACTGAGTAACTTCACTTTCACTTTTCCCTTTCATGCACTGGAGAAGGAAATGGCAACCCACTCCAGTATTCTTGCCTGGAGAATCCTAGGGACGGCGGAGCCTGGTGAGCTGCCGTCCATGGGGTCGCACAGAGTCGGACACGACTGAAGCGACTTAGCAGCAGCAGCAGCAGCAATCTCACGTACGGTTTAACCACTTGGGACTTCTCCTTCTTGGACCAAAGTCAGTACCTGTTAAAAACAAAGAACTGATGGGATTGATAACAATGTAACTTAATGAAGGTGTGATTCACATGGCATAACAGAGAACTACACTGAAATCCTTAACCCATCAGTTTTGGGGCACCATCTTCCTATCATGAATGTTTTCATGATATTGTGAGGCTGCAGAGCCAGCCAAAAAGAGCACAGATATCAATGTCAAGTCTTACAAGGTCTAGTCCAGTACCTCAATAGATCATATGTGAGCTGACCCTGGAACCTGGAGTCAGATTTAAATGTTTAACTCCATATACTATCCTGAAAGCACTGTGAATTGGCTGATACAACACAAAGACTTGAGTTGGGGAAAGAATTTTCCCTGGAAAATTTAAGGCATGTGACAGATTCAGACTGGCTTTATCCTTAAAGGGCTGAATAAGGTTATTTATTACAGTACAGTAACATGTCTCCATGAGTTTTGATGAGAGAAGGGACATCCATTCCTTCTCCTTATATAAAGCCTTCTTAAATAGCCATTTTATATAAAAGACTGACTGCCAAGACTTACCTGAATGCATAAAAGTATACTACAACAACCCTTCAAATATGATAGTACTCCCACAAGTGATGAATATCTTTCTAGATCACAGGTATTCTCTTATTTTGTTTTTCATAATTTTTTTTCCAAATATAAAGTAATATATTTCCATTGCAGTATGCTTGGAAAGTACAAAAACAAGAAAACAAAAATTACCTTCAACTGCAGCAGAGATAACCTTTTTAATAATTGGGTGTATTTTCTTCCTATATATATCCTCCAATATATATATTGGGAGTATATGACACCAATCTGCACATATCATTTTATACCATTTTTTTCTCCTTTATGTATTATTATCCTATGACATTAAATGTTTTAATAACATGATTTTTATTGGCTAAATATTATACCATTTGATATAAATAGATCATAACTAATTTAACCAATTCTCCACCAATAGAAACTTGGTTTGTTTCCATTGTTTTGTTAAGTATAAGTAACAACATTTTTAAAATATCACACTTAAACATGGTTACACTTCTGTATTGATCAGATTCAGACAAAAAGGCAGAAGCAAATGGAGGTTCATGAAAAGAGTATTTACAAAGGTATTGTTGGGTTTAAGGGAAACCAACAATGATAATGAGCCAAAGAGGCATGGACCCAGAAGAAGTGGAGAATCCACCACTAGCTAGGCCTGAAGGAGAAAAAGGAGCAAGTGGCCACTAGAACCAAATGAGGGCTACAGCAGAAGCAGGGGCCATGTAATAGGGGATGTGGCCTTGGGTGAGGAAGGCAACCACTTCCAATCCATGGCCCAGCAGGGAGAAAATACTATTCCATCCTCTCTTTCCACCTGTTCTCTGACTATCATGGCTCCTCAGTGAAGAACCCAGTGAACAGAGGGCAGGCAAAGAGGCTGGGTTGATGCGGTTCATTGAGTTCAGCCTCCCTGGGCACACAGCAGGGTGGAGAAGGTGTTTGACATATCTAGGGAGACAGAGAATAGCCAGCTCAATACCTCTGCTTAGGGCACTAAGTTAGAACCACAAACACTGTGAAGATTTAAAACACACACCATGTGGCCAGTTCCTCTGAAGCTGTATTATCTGAGTTCCAGATGGGTACAAAACAGCCCAGCTTGTCTTAAGTCCATTTGCGCCAAGTCTAGAACTGCGTCAACTCCTCCTCCAAGCCTTACTCTGCTGCAGCCACCAAGAAGACTCGTACTGAGACAGTGCTTACTGGAGAGGCCAGTATATTAGCACACTCAGGAAATTCTGGAATTAGGCTTGCTGCATAGGCCAATTATACAATGCATCTACAGGGTGATCCCTATCTCAATTATTACACAACTTTTAACCAATATGGCTTTCTTCCCTGGGTCCCAATTTTTCGTTCATAATAGATTTTATAGGACAGAGTTCTACTCTCAACATTAGCTAGTGGTCTGTGGCCTTGACACCTTAATTTAAGCCAGCATCCTCTTCCTGGAAGCTGGTCCCTGCTTCCTTTCCAAGCAGTTGGCTGATGCCCTGCCCCAATATCAGAAGACCTTCTATAACCACAACTGTGCCCATGAACTGAAAAACCACTACTTGCTAGAAATACTTATTGTCAGGCACTGCTACCAGGTTGAATACCTCTGGCTGTCAAGTCCAGCCTAGATGGAAGCAAATTTGAAGCATTTTTAGATATTGTGTTTGGAGTCAGTCCTTCAGTCCTCTGATTCTTGCCATAGCTCAGTAGAGCCTGAATCTTCTACCCACTGAGGTTCCAGTATGTCTTGTGTTTGATTGTGCAATAACTGGTTAAGCCCTAACTAGGATTTACTAACTGTGAGAAAACACAATAAAAATCTCGGTAATTTGGCTGCTGTCTTTTGATGATGACATCACCTTCTTTCCATGCCCTCTGACCCTCATGTCCAACACATGGGCTTTGAATGTTCTGCTTAGGACCTGGCAACTAATTTGGAAAACCATCTTCTCGCAGAGAAATACTTCATTTTTCCTGTCTGATCTGTAGCTATGAACTCTTTTGCTGGGTCCCTGGCCATGAAATATGCCTCCTATATTATTGTGGGAAGATCTGCCTCATTGGGGTCTGTGTCCTGATTGCCTTTGAAGTCAGCAACATCAGAAGTTAATTCCAAGCAGGTCCTCTAGATCCTGTGCATGGTTTTGTGCTTTAAAAATTGCATTAAAGATCAATTTAAGCTCTTGCAGCCCGATAGGCATTGTCTCGTGTGCCTCTATTTCTTTGTCTCTTTATTTCCAACAGCACAAGCGTAAGTCCTGTCTTTGTTTTGTCAGGTGGGTCCCATTAAAATCTTGTATTAAACTTTGCCTCTTTTGAAGTCCCAGACCTCATCCATCTGTTTTTTTTTTTTCTAATGACTTTGTTTAGAATTTTTTCAAAGTTAATGGAAATGTCTGAGGGATAGAGAGTCTGGTTAATTGATCCTTCAGTTATTGAAGGTTATTGCCAACCAATACTTTTAGATTTTTGCATTTCATTTCATCTCACTTCAAATATTCCTCCTGTTTGTTTCAGCTGCCCATCCTCCACCGAGCAAACTTTCCGCTTTCTTAAATCTCATTTTAGTCGCTTCTACTCCCCAAATTGAAATTGGATGTCCAGAAATTAGACTCCAGGGAGCCTGGCTGAAGAAGGTAAACTAAAGAAGAGATGCAGAGAGGGAAGAACCCTGGACAGAATATATGCCCAAATCTATGAAACAAACCTGGTAATCATGGACCACATATAAGCATCAAATCTAAAAGTATACGAGTAAGAGCATAATGAAAAACGAGAGTTTAATGCTAAAGAGCACTGGATCATAGAGAAGGCCAACTGGAAATAAGCAGAGAAGATTCCAGAATACTGCTCCCAACACCAATAGGTGTTTGACCATCCTTACCAAGAGGCTTCTCGAAAGTTAGCATACACCAAAAAAAAAAAAAAGGAACAACAAAAATTACGCTAGCTGAATGTACTAAGAAATGTCCCTTTTCTCACAAATTTTAAGCAAAAGCTCTTTACCACTCTGTATATACTTTATCCAGAAAATGTTAATTCCAAAATTGCTTTTTAAACAGAAATGTTAAATTGCCCATATAAGAAGCATTTCTGCCTTGTGTGTCAAATGCCTGTATTTATATACTAGAAGGCAATCTACTATCTAGCTCCTTTGTTTTCTCTTACTATCTTAAATAGCTATTTGGAGTCTTCAGGTCTCACATATTAAAAGCAATGACAGTTAATAACAAAAGGACTTGCTCCTTGGCTTCCTTCCCATGGCTGAACATCACATTTATGACCAGGATGAAGACGATAGGACACAAGATTCCTAAATAGATGAGGCAGTGAAGTGGAACTAGTTCCAGCATTTGGAAGTTGGGCGGCATGGATGGATACGCCCATTGCATGCAAATAATTTACTGAGCACAAAGGAATCTCTGAATCAATACTAAACATAAACAAAAGTATATCCCACCCTCAATTTGGGTGGATAATGATTGCAAGCTCATATAGTCTAAGAGATACTTAAAGTATTATGGAGGAACTGTCAAGGTATGGCAAAGTTGAGGAATGCATATTCAGTTCCAACCCTAGAGAAAGAGAACAATTTCAAACAAAGGGATTTCAAAACCTTCATGTGATCAGAACACAGAGTGAATCCAGTCATCAAAGAAAAAACTGAGGGCAGGAAGGCACAAGCAAACATCATGAGGACAGTTAAGGCTAACACAATAAAACAACTAAGAATCCAGAATCAAAACCAGAATGAGTGAAATTAACCAATTTGAAACATGGAAAAAAAATCCAGATGAAACCAGAATGATCTCCTAAGCGACTTCAGTACAGAAGAACCAAATGCATACTGGAATCTCTGGATTCTCTGAAATGTGTTGGTTACACTGCACGTTTATGAACTGTTATTATTTCAGACTGAAAGTTAAGTCACTGTCAACAATTTTTTTTTGTTACTCATAAAGAATACTCATTATAGAACAGTCTCTTAACAAGATTCTTATTTTTAAATCAGTCAAATATATTGTTTCAAGAGGGAAATTCAAGTAGGATAAATGTCCCTTCTTTCAGATGCTATGAGTAGTTTGAAGGTCATACTCTCCCCTCTATTCTTTCTAGATTGCTGGGAAATAAATGCAAGCAGATTATCTTGATCTTGACCATACTTTTACCTTGTGTGGTTGGTTACATGTTTGAGTCTCTAGTTAATTGCTTGAGTTTCATATACACTGATTAGTAGCAGTCTCATCATCTAGCACCACAGGGACCCACACCCATCATGCCTTTTCCTTCCCAGAGATCAACCCCAAGGGATTCGGAAGACATCTCACTGAAGCACTCAAAAACACAGATGATCATATCATATTCTTTTCTGAGACATTCTTGTGAGGAAGGCAACCACCTTCTAAGCACTGTTTCTCTAGTAATTCCAACATCAAACCTTCTAGAGGGACTACCCACAATGACTCACAAGGGAAAAAATATGATTCCTTGAGGGAGGGGAACCTCTTTACACAAAATTCTGATCATGTTACTCAGCTTAAAAAGCTTCAGCATCTCTCGACTGTCTACAGAATAACTTTTAAGATCTTTAGCTTGACCTACAATTTCTTTTACAATCTAGCACCTGCCCATCTTTCCAATGACATATGCCACTCAGCCAAAAGGAATCATCAGTTCAGCCATGCTGAACTTCTTGCAGATGCTCAAAGGAGAGGTTTTCTCAGGCCTCTGTGTTTTTCCACTTGGTGTTCTTCTTAATAAAATGCCCCATACCACCTTTACCACCACTATCACCTCTTGCCTCTTCTCCATGTGAAAAATATCTTCAAGGCTGAGATAAACATCAGTTTAAGAAGTTTTTCCTGGTCATCAGAGGCAGTCAGTGGCTACATGACATCCAACTTTCACAACTTTTCCACTTGTTGTAAATACCACAAGGTTTTTAATCTTGTGTGACTAGAGCCCAGCAGAATGTTCCATTAGTATTTGGGGAAGAGGAATAATTCTGTAAATTAGTAAGATGACTCAAGGAAGATACAGTAACTCCTAGTAATAAAAACAATAACCTCAGCTAGGTTATCATTTTGGTGTTTGGTATGTGTTAGGCATATTAATAGCTTTACAAACTTTACAAACATCTCACTTAATTTCCCACAAATCACCTATGAAAGAGGTGTGTTTATCATCCTCATCCCCATCTCGAAGAGGTAAAGGAAATGGGTCAAGATCACGGAGCTTGTCAGTGGCAAAGCCAGGGTTCAAAGCTGGTCTGCCTACTGCCAAAGTGGAATCCCTTCACACTGTAGCAAGCTAACCCACATCCTGGCTTTAGAATTGTTGGCCTTGTCCTCTACTTTGTAATTATCTACCTATGTGGTCTCAGTTAAGGAATTACCCCTTCATCTGGATCTCTAGACCAGTCCTTCCTTAAAACCTTTTCTTAACCTATATAATCAATACATCACAGATATTACTCCTTCCATTTCCTGAGTATGTCTCGAATATGACCACTCTTCTCCATTTCCATTACCAAAACCCTAACCCAAGCTACCTTTATCTCTCACCTGAGCTTGTGCAGTAAGTTCTTAATTCATCACTAGTGTCTTCACACCCACTCAGACAGGGACTGCAGTCCAGTATTTGTAGGACAGCCAGTTTGAGATGTAGAAACACCAGTGTATCAGGGCTCCCCATTTGTTCTTAGGATGAAGAAAAAATCCTTAACATGGCATACAAGGCCTCTGCCCCACACTCCAGTTTCATCCTACCTCACTCCCCACTTTTCCCTGAGCCTTTCAGTTTCTCAAAACTCGCCTTCCTCGAAGCTTTTGCAGATACTGTTCTGCAGCCTGAAAGGCTCCTCTCTCCCCTCAACTCCCAACTTTCCGACCATCTCAGGGACTGCTTCATTGAGGTGCCTTTCCTGACACCTAGATCAGTTAGGGCCCCATTAGATATCCTCACCACTGTCAACTACAAATTGGCACTTTCTAGTGGCACCTGCCATCTACCTCTACATGGATTAAATCAGGTGCTGTTGCAGCTGCTGGCTTTCAACACCCCCCTGAAAAGAGTTCAGGGTGGAGAGGAGAAATGAGGCACTCTGTGCTCTGGGGAAAATGGCAGAATGGGTCTTCAGATAGTGAGATATTTTCAGGAGATGATTTTATGAGCCAATTCTTATACCTCCTCTTAGCCAGAAAAGCACAAAAATCCCTCATGGTGACATCTGTTTCTCATGACTAGTAGTAACCCTCACAAGAAACCTTCTGCAAAAAAATATGTGCTTGATTGCAGGTACTCCCCCTTCACTAAAATCACATACTGATCTTACTCCCTACCTCTCTGGGGCAGTTTCTCAGAGCTATCTGAAATTCTGTCTCCTATGCAATAGTCCTCAGTTCAGTTCAGTTACTCAGTCATGTCCAACTCTTTGCGACCCCATGGACTGCAGCACACCAGGCCTCCCTGTCCATCACCAACTCCTGGAGTTTACTCAAACTCATGTCCATTAAGTTGGTGATGCCATCCAACCATCTCATCCTCTGTTGGCCCCTTCTCCTCTCACCTTCAATCTTTCCCAGCATCAGGGTCTTTTCAAATGAGTCAGCTCTTCGCATCAGGTGGACAAAGTATTTGAGTTTCAGCTTCAACCTCAGTCCTTCCAATGAATATTCAGGATTGAGTTCTTTTAGGATGGACTGGTTGGATCTCCTTGTTGTCCAAGGGACTCTCAAGAATCTTTTCCAACACCACAGTTCAAAAGCATCAGTTCTTCAGCACTCAGCTTTCTTTATGGTCCAACTCTCACAACCATACATGACTACTGGAAAACCATAGCTTTGACAAGATGGACGTTTGTCGGCAAAGTAATGTCTCTGCTTTTTAATACACCGGCTAGGTTTGTCATTGCTTTTCTTCCAAGGAGCAAGCATCTTTCAATTTCATAGCTTCATTCACCAACCACAGAGATTTTGGAGCTCAAGAAAATAAAGTCTGTCACTGTTTCCATTGTTCCCCCATCTACTTGCCATGAAGTGATGGGACTGGATGCCATGATCTTCGTTTTTTGAATGCTGAGTTTTAAGCCAGCCTTTTCACTCTCTTCTTTCACCTTCATCAAGAGGCTCTTTAGTTCCTCTTTGCTTTCTGCCATAAGGGTGGTATCATCTGCAGATCTGAGGTTATTGATATTTCTCCCAGCAATCTTGATTCCAGCTTGTGCTTCATCCAGCCATGAATTTCATATGATGTACTCTGCATATAAGTTAAATAAAAAGGGTGACAATACGTACACCTTTCCCAATTTGGAGCCAGTCTGTTGTTCCATGTACGGTTCTAACTGTTGCTTCTTGACCTGCATACAGCTTTCTCAGGAGACAGGTCAGATGGTCTGGCATTCCCATCTCTTTAAGAATTTTCCACAGTTTATTGTGATCCACACAGTCAAAATCTTTAGTGTAGTCAATGAAGCAGACGTTTTTCTGGAATTCTCTTCCTTTTTCTGTGATCCAGCAGATGTTGGCAATTTTATCTCTGGTTCCTCTGCCTTTTATAAATCCAGCTGTACATCTGGCAGTTCTCAGTTCACATACTGTTGAAGTCTAGCTTGGAGAATTTTGAACATTACTTTGCTAGCATGTGAAATGAGTGCAATTGAGTGCAATGAGTTCAAGCTCGGTAGCTTGAACATATTTTGACATTGCCCTTTTTTGGGATTGGAATGAGGACTGATGCTTCCCGTCCTGTGGCCACTGATGAGTTTTCCAAATTTGCTAGTATATTGAGTGCAGTACTTTCACAGCATCATCTTTTAGGATTTGAAATCGCTCGGCTGGAATTCCATCACCTACACTAGCCTTGTTCATAGTGATGCTTCCTAAGGCCCACTTGACTTCACATTCCAGGATGTCTGGCTCTAGTTGAGCGATCACACCATTATGGTTATCTGGGTCACTAAGATCTTTTTTGTATAGTTATTCTGTGTATTCTTGCCACCTCTTCTTAATACATTCTGCTTCTCTTAGAAGATATTTCTGTCCCCTGTTGTGCCCATCTTTGAATGAAGAGCGTAATACATATCTATTAATGAATGCTGAAAGAATGTATGTCAGTTTCCTCAGCTGAACAATGAAAAGATTCAAGCATGTGATCTCTAAGTTTCCTCTAGACAGAACCCTTAACTCCTTAGGACACTAAATTGTTCCCTGTTGCTCTGGAAGTCCTAACTGGACCAAGGAGGAGGCAGATTTAGCTCAGGAGAAGGAAGTGCTTTCTAATAAGAGGAAGAGCTTAGCAATAGAAGCAGTTTCCCCACAGAATAACTGAACTAATCAATTAACTGTTATTTGACCCTTTCCCAGGGGCACTATAATAATAATTCCTGCATCCCATGAGAATGAGAACAAATGACCTCAACATACCTTTAAACTGAGAGTCTATGAATTTGTATCTCTGTGAAATAACCAGACCCAGCTCTAAATCTTAAGCCGATGATTAAATAGTAAGATCTTTTATGCAAGATCCACAATATATTAAAATGAGAATTTAATCCCAAAGGGAACTGACACATTCTGTTTCAATACATATTGAACCACCTTGGCCACTTGGTAAAAATACAAATTCTCAGACTTCCAGTCTAGAGATTCTGATTCAGTAAGTCTAGCTATTTTTAATAGGAGTTCCCAAGTAACTCATACAGATTTAGAAAATTCTTGCATAATAAAAAGAGCCCTCAACTTGGAGTTACAAGATGTGAGTTCCAGCTGGAATTGATGGCTAATTAGCTCTAGGACCCTGGCGAATTTTGTGATCTTTCCTGACTTTGGCATTGTCTTGGAAAGAGGCACAGTACTTTTAAATGGTCTAACATAAGTTGACATAGAAGCTGATTCTTAATGCTAGCATATCCTACATGTATCCTAATCTCACTACCTCTGCAAAGGATTCTAAAACTCTTGTCTCAAAAGCTTACAATGAATCCATTCAATGTTTGGCCTCCTTTGGGGAATGGTGGCATATTTCACTTCCCTCAAAAATGATGAAACTTTTGGCAAAGATAAGCTCAGCTACCTCAGTGACCAATTGTCAAAACAAGATTTCGGGACTTCAGAAACTTCTCCCCATAAATGAGCCTCTTCTAACAGATGTGGTATTACAAATGAGATCCACCTAAGGTATTCTTCATTCTCCATTCTTTTCACCCTCATTTTGTTTAAGACTCCATCACCTTTGGAAAATGCATTTAAGAAGCACTATTAAAGCAGGAGTGCAAGAACCTATCCAAACCATTTTTCCTAAAATGGCTTCTATCCTAAAATTTGTGAATTTGATAAATTTGGGGATGTTGGAAGGGAACTGGAAGTTAGCATTGATATATTTCTTGAAAAACCTGGGCCTTGGGAATTCAAACATACTAGTCAGAGTCCTAGCTAAGTTTCATTCATTCTCTCAAGGCTTCATTAACCTTCAGGCATCTTGCTAATGTCTGCATATGGAGAAGTAAATTTAACATGGTTCCTACCCTTAATAAGGAGCTTATACTCCAACACAGTGTCATTCAGTGGAACGCTGTACAATAATAGAAATATTCTGTATCTGCACTATCCAGCACAGTAGCCAGTAGCCACATGTGGCTATTGAATATTTGAAATGTGACTGGGGAAAGGAATCTGTAATTTTAACTAATTTAAGTTAAATAGGCACATATGGCTCACAGCTACCACACAGCACAGCTCTTGAATAAAAGCAGATATTAAAAGAAGAAAAAGGAGGAGAGGAGAAAGAAAAAGAGAGAAGGAGGAGGAGGGGAAAGAAGAAAAAGAGGAGAAAAACTAAAGTATGGTGAGTACAACTGTAACTATATATTGTGAGTTACCAATTATTGATCATGTGATGAATAATTTTTCATTGAGATGTTTGAGGGTCAGGTAAGATGTTTAGGAAAAGAGATTTCATGTGAAGGGTGAGGGGTGTTCACCAGATGTAAAATGGAGGAAAAGAGCCTTTGGGATAGAAGTCATAACCTCATGAAAGCTTGAAAGTACAAGGTGCGTTTTTAGGATAATGATGTGGTTTGTTTGAAGCACCAGATACTTGGGAAGGAGGTAGAGTAAGGAGGCAGAGCTAGTAATGAGACATGAATGGGGTAGGGCCAAATCCTAAAGGGCCTGATGTATAGTTCTCAGGGGGTTGGGCTTCTGTCCACAAGCAAACATTTTTCTTGGGGACACTCTAAAGCTTTCCAGTGGTGGCTGATGTGTTGGTTGCCTGTTTGTTTTCCCAGAGATGGGAACAAGAGCCAGTGTTTTCATTGTCTTTAACTAACTTCCTGCTTTAGCTTCATGCTTATATTTTCTCATTGTGCAACATTCTCGGTTTCTATTTTAACAATGCCTCAGAGAAATATAAATAGCAAAGTTAAGTTTAATTCAGCTGCAGTCTTTACTCAGCCTGGACAATACTTTCAGGCTACAGGTGAACCTTGTTTTTAAGGTAGGTAGGCAATAATCATGCTTGCAGACCTGCCAGGGCCCACCAAGAAAGTTAGAGCTCAGTCTTCCAGCTCTTGACAGTGTGAGGAACTGAAGAAAATTTATGCAAGGTTCAATCAGAAATAGCTCAACTCCAGAATGAACTGGGAAAACGATGGAGTAGGACAGTGGTCTGCGACCCACTGAAGAAGAGAAGTTTCCTGGAAATTTGATAGTCACTGTTGGTGTAAAGTCCTTTCCTTTATGATCAGCATTGAAACACTTTATTAATTATCAAAAAAATCATTTATTGAGCATCTACTCTGTGCCAAGGCATTGTGCTGAGCACTTCACCTGCATTAACGCTTTTAGTCCTCACAAGACTCTGCCAGGCAAGTATTCATATCCACAATTCACATGTAGTAAAGTCAAACTCAGAAACACTGTATACATAGCATGTTACTTGCCCAGAATCACACAGCTAGTAACTGACAGTGCCATGTTCAAACCCAGGGTAAACTACATGAATTTATGCTACCAAGAGAGACATGGCTAATAGATACTGGTGTCACAATTAAAATAGAACGCATTCCCACTCCCTCTTCCTACTCTGGTAAACCTTGACTAAATCCTTTGATACTTCAGCCTCTTTTATTTCATCTACAACATGGGGATAATTAGACGTTCACTCCGGTTCTGAAAGGTATTTTAAAAGCTTTGAATATTTTCCTTTAAGCAGGAGGTGTTCAGAAGCCAGTCAATCATCAAACCAACACAAACCAAGCACCTATCATTTTTACAGAGATGTCAGCTAGGAGTTACAGATATAAAAAAGAATATTAAGACTTCAAGAAACTTTCCACTTAGCAGTTAAAAATCACAATATTTATAAGATGCCACTCACCCAGACAGGAATAATACTCACTCCCAAAGAATTCTGTAATGTGGTGGGGGGTACTCAGCTGCATTGCTCACTCAAGGCACTGGCATCTTTAAGGTTTCAAGTGGACAAACATACCAAGTATAGGGACCTATATATTTATCTTGAGTACCCTCCATCTAACCTCTTTGCTAAGTTAATCACACCCTCCAATCTTTCTGTAAAACAGATGGAGACACACAAATCATATGGACAACGAAAGCACACAGAACAGACATCAGGCTACCCCCCAGAACAGTCCACCAATCTGATACCAATTTACCAAGAGTCACCTGGGTTTGCATCCAAGTGTGTTTATGCCAACCAACTATGCTTACTAGTAAAATGACAATTTAAATATCTTTGGAATCAAATAAAATATGAAGGTAATAGAAGTTGCTTCTATGAAAAATAACTTAAATACTTTGAGGAATCATTAAGTAAACGCTTTGAAAATAGGTGTGAGTGAGATGACTGTCAATAATTGGAGGGGAAAATCATAAAAATCTAGAAATATTGCCCAGGTCACTTCACACATTTTTTTAAAGATTTTATTCCACTTTAAAGAATTGAGACTGTTGACTGTGCATCATGGCAGTGGTTTAGGAAGAATGATTACTGTTAGCCATTCTCAAAGAAAAGCTTTGACCTACCATCAAAATATTGGCAAAGATATATATACATATGTGCTATACATTGGAATTAAATGTCTATGGTTTGTATGTATCATTTTATCCCCATTTGAACCAACTTTTCAAAACAACCAACTACTGGCCCCAGTCATACCTGATAAGAGGACTCCTACTCTACCTCAAGAGTAGTTCTTTGTTTTTAGTTTTATGAAACTGTAAGATGTGTTTTGAGCATGGTCAAGCCCACGCTCTAAAATGACCTATGTTTGCTTACGCTCTCATGGGACAGGTAACAGGTTCTTATCTCAGTCCCCAGGCTGCACAGAGGCTGGAGAAAATGTCTTCCCAGACTGCAGTACATAGCTATGCCCCACAGGTCCAGATGCTCCTTAGTGTGTCTGACACAGATAGTGTCTCACACCATTTGACCTGGGATGGATGCGTGGTTTTGTAATTTCTAGGATTTTCTCTCAGTCTTATTTTTTGCTTATACTCTTGATCAAATAACTGACTGTTTACAATTATTTCTATGGAGGCAATTATTTCCCTCTAAATTGCTATAAAAAAAAAATGTTGCCAATATGTTTCATTCTAAAGTGGCCCCTTGTGAGAAATGAGCTATTTTTACTTGGCGAATATTAAATTTATTCCATAGATTTTCACATCCTCATTTATCTAAGGACTACTTGCTGGTTACCTACTGAGTTATGACTTACTAAAATTGGGTACTAAATTCAGCACATTGCTAAAATGTACTGAATTCTTTAATTCAGCGGTTACCAGAAGCGTCTGGTTATTTCTACAAAACATAAAACTCTTACTGTGTGCATACAATCTCAAATGGCTGGAATTCTAGCGATTTTTAGAAAGAATACATTGTTTCCAGAGCTTAGTCACTGGGGTCTAAGGTTGACTATAATCTTTAGTGGCCTCGGCTCCAGTTTTACCTAACAGTCTATGCAATTACTGTTAGCTTTCATTTCTGCTGTCTGTCTGGTTCTTGAGAAACCAACAGTATTGCTACCATTTCTACTATGATGAACTTTTTACTGTTGATACACACAGTTTTTAAGAACCACTTAGCCTGTTAATCAGAACGTTGGGTGAAGCTACAGCTCTGTCACTTTGACCAGAGAACTGAACGTTCATATTCCTTTCAGCAGGTGCCATCTCTCTGCCCTCATCGATGTTCTATACACTGTGGATGACATGTGGAGCTTAATCCCCTTTTGGCTCAAAAAGTCCCTTCCTTCAGAGTCTGAACTGTAAAAGATCCCCATTTACAGATCCATGATACTTCCTGGGTCGTACCGCTAAATATCTCCTTAACAGCCATTAGGGTTACTCATACCATGCCCTGTATTTCATGGTCCATGTGTTTATAAGTAAAAATTGCAATATCCTACAAAATATTAGAATTAGGATAAATTTTACTATTCTCTTTCTATTTTATTATTGAGATAACACACTCAACAATAGTCTCCATGCCTTTGATCTCTCTCCAGCGGGGTCCCTCTCAACTGAACTACCAGATTTGGTCATTTCACTATTCTGCTACAAATAAATATAAAGAGATAAATAAACTTAAATAATGTATCATATATGTATGTACCTACTGCAAACAGATTGAAATTTTAAAAATCTTAGTCTAGTGTGCTTATCATCCATGGTCTAACCCCAACCAAATATTCTCCCTTTATTTTTCCCCACTTCCTTCCTCTTCATTTTAATAAAATGGAACTGCTCCAGGCACCTGATTTTAAGATGTCCTGCCTTGCTTTTGGTGATCCATCTGGCTGACAGCTCTTTCTTCCCGCTTTGTGTGGATCCACACCTTACCAAACCTTTAAAGTTAGCCCTAAGGTCATCTCCTATAAAGAAACTTTTCCAACTTAATCTAAACAGGAAGTGGTCTCTCTCCCCAGATCTCAGTGATGCATTCCTTGACTACTCCCTCTTCACTCTACACCTGCAACAAACATCTTAGTTCGTTGCATCTGCCCTTCAGACTGTAAGCTTTTTTGTTAACTATTTATTTATTTGACTCTACCAGCTCTTAGTTGTGGCATGCAAACCCTTAACTGCAGCACATGGGATCTAGTTCTCTGACCAGGAATCCAACCTGGGCCCCCTGCACTGGAAGCATGGAGTCTTAGCCACTGACCACCAAGGAAGTCCCCTGTAAGCTTTTTGATGACAGGATTTGGATGTTAACTTCCTCCCACTCTCTTACATGCCACTGGGCCTTGCAAGTAGTAAGCAGTCAGTAAATGAGTGAATGAATGAATCCAACATATAACCAAATGGTTCTCTCCTATGACAGCTTCATTTCCTTGCCTTTATTCTTTGATGAACTGGCCTTGCTAAGAGAGCCCAGGAAGGGCTCAACAGATTAGCAGGGAGTCTCTCTCATGCTTTTGAGGTATAAGAGTGCAGCCTTGTTGCAGGGCAGAAATAGAACACAGGAAGTCATGCTGAACAAACTCCTCCCACCCACACCTTCAGAAGAACCCAGAAATTTACCCAGACTCAGGCCCTCACCCTCACACAGGGTGACCATATAATTTGTATCCCGAATTTTTGAGAGTGAAAGAAAAGTTTATTAACAATTATTCTGGGGCAATAAGTATGACTGGAGGACTCTCCCAAGGCAAAAGGGGGAAGGGGGTTACCCCACCCTTGGATACCTTTAATCATCTGTAAATTGGGAATAATAACACTAACCTCAGAGATTTCCCTCAGGATGAAAGTGAAGAACCTAGTGCAACATCCAGCACACAAATGGTTTACTGAAACTCTTTCTACTGCAACACCCAGGCCTTACAAGCTTCACAGATAGGATTTTATTTTTTTCATTTGTTTTTCACTGAAGGATAATTGCTTCACAATACTGTGTTGGTTTCTGCCATACAACAACACGAATCAGCCATAGGTATACACATGTCCCCTCTCCATAGACGGGACTTTAAATCAGACTGAATATTTCATGACAGGTAGCTGAAACCATGGGACAGCCTGGGGAGGGCTCAGGAAAGGACACTGGGAGTCTACACTCTTCTCCGTGCCAGGGGAGACAGAGATTCAGCCCTGAAACACCAGTTTCAGCAGGTTGTCCTTTCCAGGAGGAAATGATTTCCTGGCTCTGTCATAATCAGTTTCATGCTCCATCTCAGAAGTGGCTGCATTTCAGCAGAGGATGGGAAGAAAGCTGGAATTCACCACAGTGGTCTAGACTGATCAGGAGCCCAAGATTGATCAGGGAATGGCAATGATCTGGCAAGAAGCAGTTTTCTGGTAGGTTTAACAAGCACACAAAAATGTCAGTTATGTGTACACATCCACAAGTACCCTGGCTAAAGATCAACTGCCCGCTGCTGCTCCCAAATGAGACAAAATAATTAGAAAAGCCAGGAGTTATCCCTTCTGTTCATGCTTCATTTCCAAAAGACAAATGGGAATGTGTCTAACTCATACATTATTCCTTTCTCTTTTATGTCCTTATGTGACAGTGTTGTCTGATCTTGACTCCCCTGTGAGCAATGGTTGGACTTGTCCAACCCAATTTATCAATGAATATTTCCTACTTCCCAGAGAATATGAAAGACTTTCAACACCAGTACCAGAAGCCTCTTCTCCTCTAAATTTAAATGTAACAGCACTCATGTCTTATTTCCTTCCCTCACGTGTCCCTTCTCACCTCCAGAACTGGCGCACTGCCCTGTGGACAGGACTCCTTCCCCTACATCTTCCTGCAGGCCTGTGCTCTGTCAGCCATCCCTCTAATACTTGTCTTCAATTATCTCTACTCAGACTTCTTCCCCTCAGCCTAAAAGCAGACTTAAGTCTTAGAAATAAAAGACAAAAATAAAAATAAAAGACAAACTCTTCTTTTCCACTTGCAGTTCCCACCTTCCCTCTCAGTTTTCCCTTTACCAAATGTATTAGAAGTGTAATATTCCTAGTTGTTTCTACTATCTCAATTCCCTTTCACCCTCAACCCACTGCAACATAGCTGACCTAAAGATTCTATTGACATGTCACCCCTGGGTTCACTAAAACAGCTTACAATAAAAATCAATACCATACTAGTTGCATAAGTAAACTTGTCAAACACAACACCCTTGGTTACCTCTTTTCCTCCTTCCCCCAGGATTAGACCTGGAAGCATAGGGGGCATCCTCAGGGCATTCTCATCACCCACTACAGCCAATCAATCATGAATCTTGAGAGAAAAGAGTCCTAGATGGAAAATAAAGAGCCTGAGTCCCAAGCTAAGACCTACTGCCAATTTGTTTTATGACTTTATATTAGCCGTTGCCGTATCCAAGTCAGGATCCTCATCTGTATGATTGAGAATGAGTAATCTTGACCCTCCATTTGGGTAAAATCTACCTAAGTCATTACCTTTCAGCCTCCATTTGTCTATCAAGTGCCCAAGGATTGTTTAGAGTCTTAATCTCTGAACACTGTCCATCTTCCTCTTTCTACAATTCTTTTTAATCACTGATAGCAGAGCTGAATCCATACATCACGCTCCCCACAGGGGCTGTTTTGAACGTTCCCAACTGGCAAAGAACTGAGGTTTCCATTTGATCAAAGCCTGTTTTCACTAACAATTCAATTATCATTTCATTACTGAGCCCTTGTTCTGCTACAGACCAGTGAAATCACAACATTGAGCAGTTTCCCAGTGAAGAGCCAAAAAATGCAAAGGAAGTGATATCTGATGACATTCAGTGATGGAGAAGAAACTAAACGACTTTGATAGTTTCAAGTAGAGACCTGACACCAAGCTCCAGCTGAGTCAAGGGCCAGGTTTCTAGCTACTCAACTTCTTAACCTCACTGGAGGGCAGAGAGATGACCAACAAGGCTCCAGTTCTATTTAGATCAGTTCACGTTCATCATGCCAGACACTGGGCTTGGTGCCAGGCACTGTGATCAAGGAATATAAAAATGGAAAGGCACAATCATGTCAAAGCCCTCACAGCCAACGAACCAACAATCCATCTTTTCTTCTAGAAAATGGTAATAAAGTGTTAGTGTGTTAGAGCAAAAAGGACAAGGGATTTGGTCTTAAGCAGATCTTGTTTTGAATTCTTATAACTCCATTAATTAGTTATGGGACTTGAGGTAAATTATTTAACCTCTCCGGGCCTCAATTTTGCCACCTATAAAATGGGGATAATACCATATAGGCTTGCTAGGATGGTGAGAGACACTTGAAATGAATAAAAAAAAAAAAAAACAACTGCAGCACACTGCTGTTGGTACATGGTTAAGTGCTATAAAAATTATAACAATAATAGTATTACCAGGAAAGTTCATTAGGGTCTGTCACTGACTAGATGTTTGAATTTAAACAAATCATTTTGCTTCTTTGACCCTTAGCATCTTTAGCTTAAAAAGAACCTAACAGGATCCAGTTTGCAGGGTTCTGTGCAGACCAAATTATATAATGCATATGAAATTATTTGATAACCTATAAAATACTCATGCCCCATAAAATGTCATTATATTATTGCTATATTAGTGACCAAAAGGGGGGTTAGAAAAAGAAAGTTCTAATCTTACACACCCAGGGGTCATTTTTCTCTTCTAATAAAAGTTTATTTTCCTTTTTAAATAATCATTTACATGCCACCTAATATGTGCCAGTCACTATCCTAGCGATTCATAGCATATTCCCTCTGATCTTTACCACAGCCCTTTAAGGGTAAGCACTGTTGTCACCCCTGTTTTAAGACGAGGAAATAAGGGCTTTAAAAAGTAACTTCCTCAAGGTCACTTAGATGGTGGACACTCATGTACTGTACTTCACTGACCACTGAACAGTCTCTAAAACTAAACTCTGCCTACAGCAGCATGTTCCAATTTGGAGGTCCTAGGTAAACTCCGCCAAAGGACCAGCTAGCTATTTGACCCTGCTCTATACCTTGGCTTCCTTTCCTATAAAGTTAGGGAGAAATACTAGATGGTTCTACTTCTGATACAGTGGTCTTTAAAGATTAAATCATACAAACCAACATTTCCAGCAGAGTTACATTATTATAAAGTGCAGTTCTTACACATTTCCTTGTTAATAGTTAATAATTCTCTAACCTCACCAAGCAGTTTGTAAGAACATTCTAACTGATACAATGATGATCAACCAAAAATTAAAAAGCCCACAGACAAAGCCAGGGGGCCTAAGTTCCCTTAGTATCGATAAAGGACACAGTAATATGGCTATATGAAGGCAGCTACCATTTTGGACTATCGATATGAGGGGTACACCCTAAGAATGGCAATGCTGAAAGCCAAGAGTCCAAGCCCTTGAGGACTTTGTGGGGCTGCCATACCAGGGCTGGACAACCTATTCCCTCACTTCATTCATGTAAGAAAATAAACCCTTGCATGTGCAAGTTATTTTAGTAGGGTCTCTGCTAATCCTATGGGATTCTGCCCTTAAGACCTATTCTGGTTTTTCTGGTTGGAACAACCAAATCCCCCATGACTCACAGCGCTGCATCTCACACCTAAGTCTGGACAAACAACCTTCCCCTGAATAATTAGTAGCTTGATACTTTAATCACAAAGCTAATGCTTTCTGTAAGGCTGCCTTTTGACTTTTATGACTTTTTAAATATTTTTGTCTAATGAAACCTACCCATTAACCCTCTTCTGACCCCTGTTCGAGAGGTGCTGTTCCACTTTCAGAATGCAGCTCAGCGTGGCGTCTGCCATTCCACCGCATGCCATCTCTAGTCCAAATCCCCTCCCTTCTCTACCAGCCCATCTCAGTCACTGTTTCTAGCCCGGAAGTCTCACAAACACCAGTTCACACTTGCTTCTGATTCTGGGACCCCCAAAAATGCCCCAGTTCTTGGATGGAGAGTCATCATGACAGTGACTCAACCCAAACTTGAAAGCAAACACCTACTGCCACAGGACCAAACTTGATGGGAATGTGGGGTGTTGGCCTGACATACCAACTCCAGGAACGTGACTTTGTATTCACGCCTAAGCACTAACGTCATACATAAGATACCAAAATAATGTTATGATGTTTCCAGCTATTTATGGTGAGGTATAATAGTGACATCCCAGAAAATACTTGTCCTAAACCTTGACGCTTAACTTTGTTTTTAAGTTGAAGCCACAAAAACATTTTACATGCAGCAAAGCCCACATGCCTGAGGATACCCAGGAGACTTGTGGGTATGATCTTTCACTTTAGTATAAATCCATATAAGATCTTCTTTGCTTCCTACAAGTCAAAACTCCAGCTTATTCACGGAACCTCTAAAGAACAATTCTAGCTCCAGTTACCACATTCCATCAGTATGTGTGTGCCTGTCTTTCAGCCTCCCTCAACTCTGTCCCCACCTGGCATTCTGCCACCCTAACCCCACACTCCCAGACCATAAGAGCCCTCAGAGGAGGAGCTCACCTTTTTCCCACATAGGAAACCTATGTAGGAAAATAGTAGAAATTCAAAAACATTTATTATACATCACAATGGAATATTACTCAGCTATAAAAAGGAATGCATTTGAGTCAGTTCTGATGAGGTGGATGAACCTAGAGCCTATTATACAGAGTGAAGTGCATCAGAAAGAGAAAGACAAATACCGTACATTAACACATATATATGGAATCTAGAAAGATGGTACTGATGATCTTACATGCAGGGCAGCAAAGGAGACACAGACATAAAGAACAGACTTTTGGACTCAGTGGGAGAAGGAGAGAGTGTGATGATTTGAGAAAACAACATTGAAACATATACATTACCATATATAAAACAGATGATCAGTGTGAGTTTGATGTATGACGCAGGGCATACAAAGTCAGTGCTCTGTGACAATCTAGAGGGTTAGGATGGGGGGGAAGAGGGAGGAGGGTTCAGGATGGAGGGGACACATGTATACCTATGGCCAATTCATACTGATGTATGGAAAAAACCATCACAATATTGTAAAGTTATTATCCTCCAATTAAAACAAATTTTTAATTAATTTAAATAATTCACATTCCTTATAAGAAATAGCAATTAAAAGATTAACCTGATTATAGGACTATATATCATTTTGTCATTATATATATGAATATAAAATCAGTGTCAGGTACTAGCAAATCTCTGGTATAAAACCTTCCAGAAAAACTCCACCTCATTTTAGGAAATAATACACACACAGAAATCTGTCCATGAATTTCATTTTTGTTTTATTTTTTAAAACTTTTGCTTTCACATCACTCTTTTTTTATTTACTTACTTTTTAATTGAAGGATAATTGCTTTACAGAATTTTGTTGTTTTCTGTCAAACCTGAACATGAATCAGTCATATTCACCTCAGTTTTGCTTCCTTACTTCTTAACACTAGAAATGTGAAGGTTAGTCAACCTAGATAAGAATGAGTCCTCTTCAGGCTTCTTTCCTGAAAATGGCAACAAATACTCATGGAACCAGGATAAGGGACAACAAATCCTGACTGGGTCACACTCAGTTCAGGCCCCTTCCTTATAGGTTGATGAAGGACTTAAAAACAAAACAGGAACTCAACAAAAAGGAGCCCCATCCTTCAAAATGAATTGTGTACATTTCATTATGTCTTTAAGCAAAAATACCACAAAACAAGTTGCAAATAATTTTTGAACCAAGCCACACTGTGGTTCTGATATTAACAACCAATCCCTCCTTACCAGGAAACTGAGGAAGCCCAAGCTACCGCAGCATTGCTCCTCCCTCTTGTTGAGTCCTGTGCCCTGTTGTCTATTGACTCTTCTCTTTGTTCCATGCTGGTAAACTTCAGAGTCTGCCTCTTTACAGGAGAGCTGATGGGGTCTTGCAGAGGAATCTCCATCTCCTGTCTGCAGTTTATTTGTGGTTTAGATTATTTTTTCCTTAATAACTTAATAATTCTACCACAGTATTTTCTGGGCTCTCTATATCAACCCCTCCTAAACCATGACCAGGAAATTTCTCCAGACAGTAAACTGGGACATTCATAATGTTCACCTCATTCGTTTCTCATCACTTAAGGATCAAAGATATCTTACGGCCTGATGTCCAGTATCTTGAAATGATTGCCTCATATTTTTTGTTTAGTTTTAGGGGGTAGTTTGCTGCTGCTGCTAAGTCACTTCAGTCATGTCTGACTCTCTCGACCTCACAGATGGAAGCCCACCAGGCTCCCCCGTCCCTGGGATTCTCCAGGCAAGAACACTGGAGTGGGTTGCCATTTCCTTCTCCAATGCATGAAAGTGGAAAGTGAAAGTGAAGTCGCTCATTCGTGTCCAATTCTTAGCGACCCCATGGACTGCAGCCCACCAGGCTCCTCCGTCCATGGGATTTTCAAGGCAAGAGTACTGGAGTGGGGTGCGGCAGGAGGATCTATCCAGTCCCTTTTATTCCACCTTAGCTAGAAACAGAAGTCCTTGTCCATTTGAAAACCAAATCCCAAACAAGTTAAAACAAAACAAGTAAGACAACATGATAGATAGAGAGACAGCTAGAAAGAAATAACTGAGACTAGATAAATTTGTCAAGATATTTTTAGAACATATTTTGATACTACTAATTTGGTAAAAGCACTATTAGGTCACTTTTTCCTTTACATCAATTTCCTCCTTAAATACAATGAAGCATCAACTGTTTAACAAAATAAATCATCCATAAGTCTGTTCTCTTCCAGCTGATGGTCAATACTTGACCATCTCTTCCAACCTAAGAAAGTCATGAACACCCACACAGAATCCAAAATGCAATAGCATCCACTGCGTGTGACAGTCTAGCCTATTCCCATTCTTCCAGTTGCTTTTCATGCTTCTGCTGCATGTTCTTCTTCCTTGGCAGAGAATAACCACCTCAAACTATTAATATAAAACGGTGTTCTGTGCTTCTTTTTGTTTTTTGTAACAGTGGTATGTGTTCTTAACTGTATTAATATGAAATCTCTCACAGCAGCTAGTGAGGACATTACTCACTCTATTGATCTTATCATCTTAGCCCTCCTTTTCCCATGCTTCACTTCCTTTGGAGGTGTTATACTCTTCCTCTCTAGCAAATTGTTCTCGTCTACCTCTGGTTGATTTCTGAGCTCCTTGACTCGGGGTAGCTCAGGAAATCTTCACATCCCCAATGGGAAAATGGACTCAGAAGGAGTAGAGGGGCACAGGACACTATGACAAGACCAAGGGGCTGGGCCTTTGTTCCCCTACTTTGAGTCACCCAAAGTTCAACACTTAAATTAGTCTGTAGTCCAAATTACTTCTTTTTCCTGTTCACTGCTGTATTAACCCTTGCAAATGCAAGAGACAAAGCAACTATGTTTTACCTTTCAGGCCCAAAGACAGCTCTTCAAACTGCCTTTACTCTTCTAAGGAAGAGGACTGTATTACTCCCCAGCATTCAGAGGAAAAAGCTTTAAGTGGCCAACTGTCCTGGTTTGCCCAGGGCAGAACAAGGTTGCCCAGAGCTGGAGGGCATTCCTGGTTTGCCATATGACTTCTAGTTTTAAAATCACAGTCTTATGTAAAGAAAGATAAATGAGTCAAGTTAGTGCTTCTTGGTTGAATGCCATATCAATTCTGATTCACCATAACAATTACCACCACCACCACCACCACCCCCTCCATGGGATGATCAAAAACGATGATCAACACAAAAGATTAATTACAATTAGATTCAAAAGTATCCCCAATCACTGACTTCTCCGGGTATTGTTAACCTAAATGAACAACAGGGCAGTTTGGAAAACATTTTACATGTCTTAAACATATTTATCTGTTTTTCTAGGTATTTGTTTCAAAAATATTCTCCTTATTTATTTATTTCCCTTTCATTTTCAACTATCCCTTTCCTTCCATGATTTTAAGAAACATATTTTGGAATTACTTTAGTGGCCAAAGTCATGAAACATTTAAAAACTTATTGTCTGAGTTACATTTTGTTTTATTCTAAAAATTGTGTAAATCCTCTGTGTAGAAAAATACCAACATATACATGTATGTTGCTTAGAAAAGTACTAACATGAAATTAAAAGACGTTTGCTCCTTGGAAGAAAAGTTATGACCAACCTAGACAGCATATTAAAAAGCAGAGACATTACTTTGCCAACAAAGATCCATACAGTCAAAGCTATGGTTTTTCCAGTAGTCACGTATGGATGTGAGAGTTGGATCATAAAGAAAGCTGAGCACTGAAGAATGGATGCTTTTGAACTGTGGTGTTGGAGAAGACTCTTGAGAGTCCCTTGGACTACAAGGAGATCCAACCAGTCTATCCCAAGGGAAATCAGTCCTGAATATTCATTGGAAGGACTGATGCTGAAGCTGAAATTCCAATACTTTGGCCACCTGATGCTAAGAACTGACTCATTTCAAAAGACCCTGATGCTGGGAAAGACTGAAGGCAGGAGGAGAAGGGGACGACAGAGGATGAGACGGTTGAATGGCATCACTGACTCAAATGAGTTTGCGCAAGTTCCAGGTGTGGGTGATGGATAGGGAAACCTGTGCTGCAGTCCATGGGGTCGCAAAGAGGTGGACACGACTGAGCGACTCAACTGAACGTGTATGTTGCTTCGAAAAATACTAATATACTAGCATGTACATTATGTTGTGGACAAAAAATGTTTCCTGCCATATCAGTAAACAAAGGATGTGGCAGCTATCAAGACGTCAGCCACTGCAGCAAACCCCCAACCCACGATAGTGCATATGAGGGGATTCAGGGTGAGGAAAAAGAGGATGGTGGCCCTAAAGACTCAAGGCACGTATCAAAGGAATAATTTCAATAAGCCCAGACTCCTGCATCTTCCCATATGTAGAAAAGCACTACTGACTAACTTGAGATGTAAATCGAAACTGTAATCAGAAATCTTCCAGCAAACAAAAGCCCAGGACCAGATGGCTTCACAGCTGAATTCTACCAAAAATTCAGAGAAGAGCTAAAACCTATCTTACTCAAACTCTTCCAGAAAATTACAGAAGAAGGTAAACTTCCAAACTCATTCTATGAGGCCACCATCACCCTAATACCAAACCCAGACAAAGATGCCGCAAAAAAAGAAAACTACAGGCCAATATCACTGATGAACGTAGATGCAAAAATCCTTAACAAAATTCTAGCAAACAGAATCCAACAACATATTAAAAAGATCATACATCATGACCAAGTGGGCTTTATCCTAGGAATGCAAAGATTCTTTAATATCTGCAAATCAATCAATGTAATACATCACATTAACAAATTGAAAGATAAAAACCATATGATTATCTCAAGATGCAGCAAAAGTCTGACAAAATTCAACATCCATTTATGATAAAAACTCTCCAGAAAGCAGGAATAGAAGGAACATACCTCAACATAATGAAAGCTATATATGAGATGTCTGGTCTTCTTTAATTAGCAATAACCTTTTGATATTCAGACTACCTGGGTTTTTTTTTTCTTGCAAGGACTCCTATACATGCTGGCTCCTCCCTTATCTCTTCAGAACAGTCCCTCAGAGCTATCTGAAAGGCTGTCTCCCAGGCTTAAGTCCTCATAAGTTCTCCAAATAAAACATACTTCTCAATTTTTAAGTTGTGCATTTTTTTTCAGTCAACAATATCCATGTAGAAATACATAAATTATTATCTCTGCATTCAAAATCTAAAGGGAAATAAATCAAATGTTGGCAGTGTTTATTCCTGAGCAAGTGGGATGTGAGATTATGCTCTTTCTTATTTTTCTGATCCTTCTGTAATACGATTTAAAATAAACAGCAGGGAAATTCCCTGGTGGTCAAGTGGTTAGGACTCCACGCTTTCACTGCCAAAATCCAGGGTTTGATCCCTGGTCTATGAACTAAGATCCCACAAACCATGTGGTGTGGGCCAAGAAAAGAAAAATGTCTGGCTTGAAAAAAGTAAATATCAGTAAGAATTCAATTATTTTTAAATTAAATAACAGTAAAGAAGAAGAGGATCTGGAATTTGGAAATTTATGAGTTTGAAAATTCATTTTTCCCTCTTAAAATTTTTATAATCCTAATTCAATTATGCTTACCCTCTTACTTGGCTATGCTTTTATTTTTGTAAAGGATATTCAATTTCTTTCAATTAATCTATTTTTGCCATTTAAGTTCTTCCAGCTAATCCTCTATTACTGGTTACTTACTTTTCCAGTTAATCACTTATTAACAGACATATGGACTATTTCAGCCTTTCCTTGCAACAAACAGGGAGACACAGAAAGTAAAAAATCACCAACTAATATTAGACTTATGTGAAAAAAAAAGATTGTAAAACATACTTTTTTATCAGATGATCATTTCAGTCACATCATTGTACTGGCCAGCTCTTCTTCATCAAACTGCTTTGGTCAAAGTGTTTTTGATCATATCACCTAGACTGCTAAAGTATGAATTATACACTTATTCTGAGGCGGAATACAGAGAAGAAGAGAAAGTAATGAGATGTGGTGACACCACCATTTCTTTAAAGACATCCGAATTTACTGAGAGCATTCTAGACGGTGTGAGGGACCACGGCCATTACAGAGAAATCGCCGCAATTTCACTCTTCCTTTTCCTTTCCCCATACTTCCTCACTTGCAGACAGCATCACAGAGTAAACACCTGCCATTATCCCCCCAACATCCCACAGGCTTATAACATTTACTTCTCGTTTTTATGTTAAAGCTTATATATTACAAACATTCTCCTTCATGGGTTGTAGTGCTCATCCTATCAGTTATGAAGCTCTCAGGTGCCTGTTACCCTGATTCAAACTGGCTCAGGTGACAGGGAAAATGGTTATTTCATATTCACAAAGTCCAGAAGTCAAGAAAGCTTCTGGATTTCCTGGTTCAATGACAGTTCTGTGTCATCAAAAGCTTTCTTCTTCTCCCCATTCTGCAGCCTCAGGATTTCAACTCAGTATAGAGACTGCTTGTTTGTGTGGTTGAAAATGATTACCAGCAATAACAAGAAAGAGAAGGAGAAAGTTGTTCTTCCAGCCATGGCATACAGTCAACACTCCACATCCCCAGGTTCCATATTCTCCTACCATGGATTGAAAATATTTAGGGGAAAAAATTCCAGAAAGCTTCAAAAGCAAAAGTTGAATCTGTCTGCAACTACTTGCACAGTTACTTGCTGTGAAAGTGCTGCACTCGATATGCCAGCAAATCTGGAAATCTGCCAGCAGTGGCCACAGGACTGGAAAAGGTCAGTTTTCATTCCAATCCCAAAGAAAGGCAATGCCAAAGAATGCCCAAACTATCGCACAATTGCACTCATCTCACACACTAGTAAAGTAACGCTCAAAATTCTCCAAGCCAAGCTTCAGCAATATGTGAACCGTGAACTTCCAGATGTTCAAGCTGGATTTAGAAAAGGCAGAGGAACCAGAGATCAAGTTGCCAACATCCACTGGCTCATCTAAAAAGCAAGAGAGTTCCAGAAAAACATCTATTTCTGCTTTATTGACTATGCCAAAGCCTTTGACTGTGGATCACAATAAACTGTGGAAAATTCTGAAAGAGATGGGAGTACCAGACCACCTGACCTGCCTCTTGAGAAATCTGTATGCAGGTCAAGAAGCAACTGTTAGAACTGGACATGGAACAACAGACTGGTTCCAAATAGGAAAAGGAGTATGTCAAGGCTGTATATTGTCACCCTGCTTACTTAACTCATATGCAGAGTACATCATGAGAAACGCTGGGCTGGAGGAAGCACAAGCTGGAATCAAGATTGCTGGGAGAAATATCAATAACCTCAGATATGCGTATGACACCACCCTTATGGCAGAAAGTGAAGAAGAACTAAAGAGCCTCTTGATGAAAGTGAAAGAGGAGAGTGAAAAAGTTGGCTTAGAGCTCAACATTCAGAAAACTAAGATCATGGTATCCGGTCCCATCACTTCATGGCAAATAGATGGAGAAACAGTGGAAACAGTGACAAACTTTATTTTTTTGTGCTCCAAAATCACAGCAGATGGTGACTACAGCCATGAAATAAAAAGACACTTACTCCTTGGAAGGAAAGTTATGACCAACCTACACAGCGTATTAAAAAGCAGAGACATTACTTTGCCAACAAAGGTCCATCTAGTCAAGGCTATGGTTTTTCCAGTAGTCACGTATGGATGTGAGAGTTGGACTAAAAGGAAAGCTGAGTGCCAAAGAATTGATGCTTCAGAACTGTGGTGTTGGAGAAGACTTGAGAGTCACTTGGACTGCAAGGAGATCCAACCAGTCCATCCTAAAGGAGATCAGTCCTGAATATTCATTGGAAGGACTGATGTTGAAGCTGACACTCCAATACTTTGGCCACCTCATGCGAAAAGCTGACTCAAAAGACCCTGATGATGGAAAAGATTGAAGGCAGGAAAAGAAGGGGATGACAGAGGATGAGATTGTTGGAGGGCATCACCAACTCGATGGGCATGAGTTTGAGTAAACTCCAGGAGTTGGTGATAGACAGGGAGGCCTGGCATGCTGCAGTCCATGGCGTTGCAAAAAGTCGGACACGACTGAGCAAATGAACTGAACTGAACTTGCACAGCATTTACAATTGTATTTACAGAGCATTTACATTGTATTAGGTATTATAAGTAACTAAAGATGATTTAAAGTATATAGGTGGAAATGGGTAGATTATACAAAAATACAACACCATTTTATGTAAGAGATTTGAGCATCCCTGGATTTTGGTGTCTGTGGCAGTCCTAGAACCAATCCAACAAAGATACTGAGGGATGACTATATATGGCTTCCATTTAGTCTAATGTGACCAGTTTAGGACACACATTCTACCTAGAACCAATAACAGTTGCCCAAAAATGCCATGTAGTGATAGACCTAGACTCAAAGTAATTAAGTTTTACCCCCCAGAACTGGAAAGGTGGCATCTGAATAAAATTGGGATTCTCTTAAGAAAGAGCAAAAGGGAAGGTGTGCTGAGTAGAGAACCAACTGGACACAATATACCCTTGCTGCATTTTCCTTTTATGATTCCTTCATCCCATATTGATCAAATTACCCAGACAGCTGCTACCTCTCTACCTCACTGGATTCTGGAGGTAAATTGTAGTATGGTGGTAAAGAGCTCTGGAATTCCAAAGTCATGGTTCACTCCCAGTTCAACTACTTCCTTTGTGTAGAAGCCTTATGAGCATCAAGATATTATTTGATCTCTCTGTGTTTATCTTACACTGTAAAATGGGGGTGGTCATAATTGCTATTTCATTAGACTGTTATATGGATTCCATAAAAGAATCTATGAAGTCCCTATCATCAGGGATTTCCTATATTGAAGGTTTAGCAAATGTTAGTTTTTTTCTTATTAGTATTAGTAACAATTTTATGCAAAATGGTAATCTTACCAGTGATTCTCAAAGCATGGTCCCCAGATCAGCAGCATCAGATTGTCTGGGGACTTATAAGAAACATTCAAGCTTCATGAACAGATGACCTGAATCTGAAACTCTAGGGATGGGGTCCAACAATCCAGGTTTTAACAAGGCCTCCTAGTAATTCTGAAGCACATTCACGTTTGAGAATCATGGCTCCACATGAACTCTACCTCCAGCTAAATAGCACCAGTCACCATTCCTAGAAAGAGCTTCAAATCCTTAGTCAAAATATCTGCACCTTGGGGTATCCCTTGCCCTGTTGTGCTCCCTCCACTGTATCGCCAGCTTCAAAAGGCTCAGCCCAGACATTACCTTACACTGATGTTATATCTGCCTGGGATGTTCTTCCTCTAAATCTTTGCACAGGTGAGTCCTTCTCATTTCCAAGTTCTCAGATTAAATGATATCTCGTTAGATACACTTTCTCATGCCACTGAGTCCAAAGTATCTGGAGTCTCTCTCCACCACATAACACTGTTTTATTGTTTCCACAGCACTTATCACTATCTGGACTTGTTATCTATCTATTTATTTATAAACAGTCTGCTTCCACCCACTAAGATATAAGATTGGTAAAGGTAGAGACCTTGTCTAACCTCCACTATATAAATCCTTAGCACTCAAATAGTGCCTGGAAAATAGTAGGCACTCACTAAATATTTGCTGCATGAATAAATAGACAAAGTGACAGATTTTTGTAATACCAACATCAAGGCCAAATGAGCTGTGCCATGCATCTCACATGATTCAAGTCATCACATTATGAGATAACAGACACATTCAGAAGTCTCTGAAGATGAGCAACTTGTCCATTTCTACCTCATAGTAACCCCTTACATCTTAAAGCATGTAAATTATCATATGTGAAACGAATCGCCAGTCCAGGTTCAATGCATGATACAGGGTGCTTGGGGCTGGTGCACCGGGATGACCTGGAGGGATGGGATGGGGAGGGAGGTGGAAGGGGCGTTCTGGAAGGGGAAAACATGTACACTCATGGTGGGTTCATGTCAGTGTATGGCAAAACAAATAATAATAATTAAAAAAAAGCAGGTAATGAAGTCAACCCTTAGCTTTCCTTTTCAAAAGTGAGGGACTCCGATCCCTTTCAATGCTCCTCCAAGGGCTCATTTTTAAACATCTAATGCTTTCCTGAGGAGCCTCTCCAGCTTTTTCCATTATTTATAAAATGAGGACATTCAAACTGGGAGCAATGATAAAAAAAAAAAAAAAAAGATTCAGAATGTTTCTCTTTTTTTTTAACTTTTAATTTTATATCGGAGTATAGCCAATTAACAATGCTGTGATAGTTTCAGGTAGACAGCGAAGGTCCTCAGCCATACATATACATGTATCCATTCTCCCCCCATACTCCCCTCCCATTCAGGCTGCCACACTGAGTAGGGTTCTCTGTGCTATACAGTAGGGCCTTGTCGGTTCTTTTTTATCAAATTAAAGGTGCTGGCAAACTCTGTGCAGCAGTAACACAGGCTAGAAATATTACAACATATGAGTTCAAGTCTCCACTTAGCTACTTATGATTCCTGTGCTTTGGACATCTTGTTTAACCTTTCTGATCCTTACTTTGATCCCTCTAAAATGGAAGTTCTCATTCAAGATTTTTGTGCCAATCATGTACGAAAGCATAAAATGTGAAATGCTTTACCAACACAAGTAACTGTTGAGAGTACTTTTCATTTCTCTTTAAAAAGTCAGTGGATGCAGAGGTGATGAATAACAAATTCTATGTTATATCAAGAAAGGTACCAGCTCTAAGGGAGAACCTCTCCAATAGCTCTCTCATGGATCCACTTATGATGAAGCATAGCCCATGTTCACAAGCTCCTTTAGGGCTTATTATCAGAGCACTGCACACTGTTGACTTTCACCAGAAGAATTGCTCCATCGGACTTTCTGAGAAGAGTTCGCTTACACATCAAAGGGACTCCAAATAATTAATTTTCGTTACAAGCAGTATATCCTGTTAAGAAAATAGATTTTTCATCATGGTAAGTGTTGTGGCCATGAGAATGTATAACTACAGGAAGCAGAACTAACCAATGGCCCCACCTCCACTCTGGGGCCATTCACTTCTTTGTGATGAGGCCACACATCCCACAAGCTCTTCCCAGCCAATTACTGAGCTCAGAAGCAATAGCTTGGGTGCCTCATTCTGGAAAGAAAGAACTTGTAAGGACTCTATTGGTCGACTTTGGCTCAAGGTTGTCTCCCCTACCAAAGTTTCCTTGGATGGCACAGCCATCTAAGATGCTTCCACTCAACATCTCTAACTCTCCCCTTCTCTCAGGTCAGACCTCCATCATGTTCTGCCAGCTCTGCCAGCTTCTCCAGTGCCACCCTGTTTTCCCTCACAAGTATTTCCCCAAATAAAATCTTTGGCATCTTTTTCTTAGAAAAGATTCTGACCATTGTGTATATGTACCACAGTTTTATCCATTCGTCTGTTGATGGACATCTAGGCTGCTTCCATGTCCTGGCTATTATAAACAGTGCTGCGATGAACATTGGGGTACATGTGTCTCTTTCAATTCTGGTTTCCTCTGTGTGTATGCCCAGCAGTGGGATTGCTGGGTCATATGGCAGTTCTATTTCCAGTTTTTTAATGAATCCCCACACTGTTCTCCATAGTGTCTGTGCTAGTTTGCATTCCCACCAACAGTGTAAGAGGGTTCCCTTTTCTCCACACCCTCTCCAGCATTTATTGCCACTAAAAAGAATACATTTGAATCAGTTCTAATGAGGTGGATGAAACTAGAGCCCATTATACAGAGTGAAGAAAGCCAGAAAGAAAAACACCAATACAGTATACTAATGCATATATATGGAATTTAGAAAGATGGTAACGATAACCCTATATGCAAGACAGAAAAAGAGACACAGATGCATAGAACAGTCTTTTGACTCTGTGGGAGAAGGTGAGGGTGGGATGATCTGAGAGAATAGCATTGAAACATGTATATTATCATATGTGAAACATAACGCCATTCCAGGTTCGATGCATGAGACAAGTGCTCAGGGCTGGTGCAATGGGATGACCCAGAGGGATGGGGTGAGGAGGGAGGTGGGAGGGGGGTTCAGGAAGGGGAACGCATGTAAACCCATGGCTGATTCGTATCAGTGTATGGCAAAAACCACTAAAATATTGTAAAGTAATTGGCCTCCAACTAAAATAAATTAATAAAAAAAAAATTTTAAATTAAAAAAAAAAAGATCCTGATCAACATCGTAAACAGAACAAAAAAGAAAATTCTCAGTTTTCCAGGAACTTTGCATCTATAATCACATCTTTTCCTTTCAATTAGTCAATAAGTTACACAAATGGGAAATTGGAGTTCTCACTATTCAAATGAAGAAATAAGGAACTTGGCCAAGATCAACTACCTCATTTTTTTTCAGTAGCTTTTCCATCTCCTAGTCTTCCATGCTCAGTGTTCAGGAAAAAACAAACTTTAGGTTTACTTTTCCTTTTGATTATTATTTTCCTAGCATGAACAATAGCACCTACAATTTATTAAGCAGGCACTGCAGAAGCACTTTATACATATTCAATTTTTAATTCTCACAAAAACAAGAAGGTAACTACTGCCCCCCTTTATATATGTGAGTAAACAGCTTCAAAAAGTTAAGTAACCTGTTCAAGGTCACTCACCTGCTAAGTAGAGGACCCAGGACCAGCCTGTGACTCTAAATCTAATGCTATTAGCATTAATAACAATATCTCAAAACTGCAGAACATTTTACTAAGCATTTCTACATACATTAGGAAGTGGGCTCGGCATCCACCAGTTAACTGTCCCTGCAGAAGTCTGGAGAAGACAAGAGCTAGGGGAAGGAACGGGGGTGACAGGAGCTGACAAGGTACTAGCAAGGGTGAGAATGACTATCTCCCTAATGCTTTAGCTCAGGCTGCAGAAGAGTCACTCATGGCCATCAGTAGTCCAAGGACCTTGATTTCAAAGAAAGCATGGGAGGAAAAAGTAAGTTTTTGTTAAAGAGATTGCCACAAAATATTTTCTCAAGTAATGTTCCTAAAATTATTAGATGGAAATCAGCTTCCTACCACCTACCAGCCATGGAATGGGGAAGAAAGCATCAAGCACTCAAGGTTCTCCATGATCCAATGCTTAGCCTCCTCTCCATCTTCATCTCCTCTCCAGCTCTGTTTTACCTGATGCTTAAAAACAACAGCACCCACAGTGGGCTGTCACATACCTCTGCCTAATTCATCGTTTCCCTGCTAACTCTTCCTCATTCCTCAACAACTCAACTCAGCCACCATACGCTACAGGAACGTAGCGTAATACTTAGCCTGAGAAAGCTAGAGGACCCCTCCTCTGTGTTCCCTTAACTCCAGTGTTTACCTCACCTCAACATTTTCTTTATTATGTTGAGATTATCTCCCATTAGAAATACAAACAGAATTATTTCTCCTTAAAACATTATCCGTACCTCACCACTCTGGCCCATAAAGTGCTTCAAGGGGGATCCTGCGGAAGGTAAGAGAAGAAGATCCAGGTTCCATGCTCTGGCTTTCAAGACCCCAAATGACATGGTCCCTGACCTTGTCTCCAAAGTCCCCCTTTTTCCTTTGCCTACTACTCTCATACCACTGTCTGCATTTAGATCAATTACCATACCAACCCTATTTTGCCTTAAGATTTATTTCCTCTGTTCTTTGTAGAGTTGTTCCCTTTAAATTCTTCAGATCTTTGCATGAATGTTGCCTTCTTAGAGATGCCTTCCATTCCACTTCTATAACTACCATATTCTCTCCCACTGTTCCCTACTCCTTCTCCTCACTACAACCACAAAACTTTTTTAAAAGGGTATTTATTTACTCTTTTGCATGATGCATGCATGGTAAGTTACTTCAGTCATGTCTGACTCTGTGCAACCTCATGGACTGTAGCCCACCAGAGTTTCTCCCCATGGGATTCTCCAAGAAAGAATACTGGAGTGGATTGCCATGCCCCTCTCCAAAGGATCTTCCTCACCTCGGACTCCAACTCGCGTCTGTCTGCGTCTCCTGCATTGCAGGCAGATTCTTTATTCACTGAGCCACCTGGGAAGCCCATTTACTCCTTAATTTGTTATTTAAAACTTGAATTCAATGGAAAACACATCTTCAACTTCTCATGCTATTGAGAGCAAGGATCCAGACAGGCTTATTAAATTGTATTCTCCCAAGGTGTTTGGTGCAACAGTATATTCTCAAATTTGTTGAATAAGTGAATGAGCAGGCAAAGTTCGGGAAGAACATTAAAAGAGAGGGAATCACAGAACAGCAGAAATTCATAGAATTTAAATATTAGCTAGTTTCCACAATGACTTGTTCTGAGTGAACTCTAAGTACTTTGTAAACATTAATTACATTCTCTTCACAGGAAAAACTCATTATCTGTAACTTACAAGCAAAGAAAGTAAAGCCAAGTGAAGTGACTTTTCCAAAAGTAATATAACGAGTTAAATAGGAAGCTTTGGTCTTGACTCTGAATAGCTTTATTTTATACCATCTTGTTCCCAAAGGATTTGAGGTGGCTTTGAAAGACAGACAGTTACACAATTTAGAGTGTCCGCAAAAAACAAAACAAGCCTGTTGCTCAGGAGAAGCACGACTATTCCTGGTACAAGGTCTGAGAGAAACATTTCCCCTGGGTCCTCACAAAGAGTAGCAACCACATCCTCAGTCACATCCTCCAGGACATGCAGCAGTGGGGCTCACAGGGTTGTTTGCTAGCATTCCACAGTGTGGGCTGATGGCACAAGGCCAAGGCTCAGATCCATGCAGCAATTCTCCAAGGAGCCAAATCAAGACAGCCCAGGTGTACAATTCTCTGATGGTCTGTCTTAATCCAAAAAGGACATCTGGCAATTCTGGAGGACTCATTTAACAGCTTCATGTGCTGGGCGCTGTGAATTTTACTTCCCACATGAAAACTTCTAATAAGTATTAAATGATAATGGATTGAAAGTGACCAGCATCCAGAACAGTCAATATTGTGGAACTATGAGGGTTCTGAATGATTTATCTGTCAGATGATCTGGGGAAGGTATAAGTTAAGCTGCTGTAATAAGGAAACCCCAAAATACAGTAATTTGGATAAAACCAAAGTTTATTTCTCTCTTATGTAACAGTCCAAGTATAAGACATTTGTTCAAGACAGGTGGACATCTCTGCTCCACAAGGTCATCTAGGGACTCAGGCTGGCAGTGTACCTCTACCATCCTCAACAAGAAGCTTCTTCTCAATCCAAGGCAGCTGCCCTAGTTGCTGATATTTTAGAGTCAAAGGAAAGACAGAAAGAGAGTGAAAGGCAAACAACTTCCTTGTAAAAATGTAATCTAAAAGTGGCACAGGTCAATTGTTCGATCATTTAGTGACATGGACACATCTACTTGCAAGGAATAGTGGGGGAATGGAATCTATACCTAAAACTCAAGGAGATTATATTACTTCCAGGAAGAACAGGAGAGGGGATAAGGGAAACCATAAGAATATACTACTAGGAATTGGCATCTGCTTAAACAGAATTACCCTTGGATTAAAGACCAACCCACCACTAGCCTTTGGGAAATAAAGGCAGACACCTGTTACAGGTTCAAATTTTGTACATTCATGTGTTCTGTCCGGTGCACAGACAGTGAAGGGTCAAGACCCCAAAGTTCTACATCATATGCAATGCTACACTCATTTTAGCCAGAAAAAAATTTAAGGTGCTTCTAAATGCCTACTACAATAATAAAAGAATCAACAGAGCTTCTGTGTAGTATTAGACATTAAGAAATATCATATCCTTGTGAATCTTCCAAGATAAACTAATCGCAAAATGTAAGTGAAGGTAAACAAATAAGATGACAACCACACAGGATTCTTAACTCCAAGCTAGTCAAATGTCAGAGGATCTTTATTAAAACTCAGTAAATTGAAAAAAAAAAGTCAGTAAATTGGTTTTGGAATAGTTGATCTTAGATGACTACTTTCTGTCAGCCATTAGATGACAGCATCAATTTGAGGAGGTATTCTTAGTTTGAAACAATAAAAATCATGATGAGGTATGATATTTTGTTATTGTTATTGTTATTCTCTCTGTCTAGGGAGGTAGAAAGTATGTGTCTATCTCATCCAAATGGGATGTCATATTATTACCACACAGTTTTATAAAAACTGGGCAGCAGGATTTTTCACTTACTCCACTGAAAATCATCTCCTCCCTCAGAAGACTGCTTTTTGTCTCTGCTGCCAATCATACTGGTATTAAGGTTGGTTTAAATTCCATACGAGCTTTAGTCAGTTGTTGTTCAGTCACTAAACCGTGCCTGATTCTTTGTGACCCCACGGACTGCAGCACACCAGACTTCCGGTCTTTCATCTCTCATCTATATGGACATAGATTTTCTCCCATAAGCAATTCCTTTCCATGGAGTGAAAGTTTAAGAAAAAGTCTATAAAACATAAAACTGTTAGTATGTTCTTACTAATTTTCTCCACAAGATGGTAAAGAATATAACAAAAGCCAACAGTATTTGAAGTTGACCTACTCCTTATGGACTAAGAAGTCCACATGTATAGTTTGTCAGAAGCAAATAGGTACTTAGTCTAGATACCAGATGAGTAAATGTACAGGTCTACAATTTGGGAGAAATTGGTGGTTGCCCTATTAAACACAGAGGGGCCTAATGCTATCAGTAGGCATGCGTTCAAGTATGCCCTAATTACTAGAACAAATAGCCAACATACCTCTACCATCCTCAACACGTGTGTGATGATATGTGTGTGTAAAGATGATGTAAAGAGCTAGGTTCTCATCAGCACAGTTTGGTAAGAGGAGAAGGAAAGGAGAACTAACATCTGTTGAGTATCCTTATGTGTCAGGGATAATATAACACCGTGTCTTTTATCTTCATTTTTGCTTTATTTCTCACAACTACCCTGTGCGGCAGGCATTATCATCATCACTTTAGAGATGAGGAACCTGAATCACAGAGGTGTGAAATGACCTGCCCAAGCTCATACAGCTCATGCACAAGCTGGAATTCAACTCAGGTCATGCTCTTTCAAACAAATCACACTGTTAATCTGGAATTCTATTTACTCCCCCACTTACTTTAGGCACCACAAAGCTGACCATAACTGGGGCTTGAGTCTACAAAGTTCACGGAGTGGTCCCTACAGGGGTTTTTAATTCCACTAGAGTTCTGCTAGTAAGCTCCTTGTCTGTCTTACTTGCTGTTACATACCTCACCTAAGATAGTGCCTGCACCATTTTCTCCAAAAAAAAATTTTTTTTAAATCAATGGAAGATTGAGATTAGTCACTTACCTATAACGAAGATGGTAAATGATTTCTAGAAAATTCTCAATGTCTCTAATGGCTTGGATCTCAGCTTGAATTTCTTTAATATAAAAATTCTATCTACAACACATTTCATAAAGTTCAACAACTATTTCTAGTATTATTATAAAACGGTCATTTATTTACAGTTGTCATGGTATTATCCTAGATACTTACATGTATTATCACATTTAATGTCACAGTAACTCTACAAAGGAGGTACTGATTTCATTCATGAAAAAAGTGTAAAATGATTCAGTAACTCAAAGGACTTGACCAAAACTGCTCAACTCTAAACACAAATAAGCATTATTTTAAAATGATCGATTCAAAAGAAGAATAAATTTCAAATTTCAATTCTTAACATATTATTCAAAGTCAGCAGGCTATTTCACAAATACGTGAAAACTTGCATCTACTAAATAAAAAGATTACATCTCACAGTTCATATGAAGTCTGATCATATTAAATTTTAAGCACAAATAAAACCTCTAAATGGTCATACAAACTAAAAGAATGATATAACTTGAATTCCATTTGTCTTCACAGTCACTGTGCTATCATTATTTATTTCAAATCTCCAGTTTAAACACAGGAATATGTGGACTATAGGTGCTGGAGACAAAGCACATATTAGATGAGCAGTAAAGATTCCAAACCACTATGAATTTACTCTCAAAACCAATATATGTAGTTGAGTTCACGCATGCTGCTGCTGCTTAAAGAGTCATGTCCAACTCTTTGTGACCCTATGGACTGCAGCCCACCAAACTCCTCTGCCGGGATTTTCCTGGCAAGAATACTATAGTAGGTTGCCAAGGGATCTTCCCAACTCTGGAATCAAGCCCGGGTCTCCTTCATTGCAGGCAAGTTCTTTACCTCTGAGCCACCAGGGAAGCCCTGAGTTCATGCACACTCAGCATAAATTACATAACTCAGAGTTTTTTTAATCAGTGTAGAAGACAAAGAAAGGATAAGATACAAAAATGTGCTACTATGAAGCTTATACGTGTATTATTAACAGTTACCCTAGTCATTGTTTAAAGCTTAGAACAAAAGATTTTCTCAAAGTGTAAAGTATCAGTGACATTGTTGAAAATTGCAAATGCATGTGATAAAATGCCAAACAACTTTTAATTCTTTTTATTATTGTTTTGAAGTTCTCTATAGACAGTACACCTTATATCACCTGCCCCTGAAGCTGACCCTTCCCACTACCATGCCCCTTGGTAAGGCGCTGCCAAAGCCGGCACTCAATCTCCCAGTCTCATCTCTACTCACTATTAGTAACACCTGAGCTCAATTATGCACTTTCCTATTCATTCTTTAAATTCACGCAAATATCCACATGGTAGAAAGACAAGTTATTCTCCAACATGGAACCCTATTAATAACTCCCCACTGTTTAGAAGGAAAGAAGAGTTCCTGGCTTCAGTTACCTTGATGATCCCCCTGTTACTCAATAAACCTCTCTTTAAATTGCTTCCTGAGCATAACACAGAAAGGGCTGCCTCACTAACCACTGGAATTATAATCTATATTCTTCCTGTCTTTGTTAGTTTCATGGCCTCTTATTGTAAATTATGTGCATAAATCAGCACAGTCTGGAAAAGTAGAAAAATCACTACCACTTGGTGAAAAGCAAACCCATGTTTAATATTCTTTTCCAGTGACTGAACATATCCAAGAAGCCCTCTGAAAAAGTAGCGTAAAATAAAATACTAAATGGACTATAAATGAAAGGTGAGAGGGGAGAAAATAGGAGTAAGAAGAGATTTAGAATAATTCTGATTAAGGCTATGGTTTTTCCAGCGGTCATGTATGATGTGAGGGTTGGACTATAAAGAAAGCTGAGCACCAAAGAATTGATGCTTTTGAACTGTGGTGTTGGAGAAGACTCTTGAGAGTCCCTGGGACTGCAAGGAGATCCAATCAGTCCATCCTAGAAGAGATCAGTCCTGGGTGTTCATTGGAAGGACTGATGTTGAAGCTGAAACTCCAATAATTTGGCCACCTGATGTGAAGAGCTGACTCATTTGAAAAAACCCTGATGCTGGGAAAGATTGAGGGCAGGAGGAGAAGGGGGCGACAGAGGATGAGATGGTTGGCTGGCATCACCGACTCAATGGACATGGGCCTGGGTGAACTCCAGGAGTTGGTGATGGACAGGGAGGCCTGGCGTGCTGCAGTTCATGGGGTTCGAAAGAGTCAGACATGACTGAGTGACTGAACTGAACTGAACTGAACTGATTAAGTCCGGAAGTTTTGTGAGAAAAAATCAATTGTGCCTATATTATTTTTTGTGCATTATACAGTACTATTTTTGTGCATTATAGAGCATATGGATGTCATATATGTTATAGAAAATTCCTAGAGTCTTTATGATCTCAATAAATATATCATGAATGAATGACTTTGTAAAATAAATATTAGTTATACTGAGTCAGAATATTTTGTCATCTGTAGCTCTTTCTCCTAAAATGATTCACATAAATTGCAATCAGATTATATTTGTCCCTAGGGAAATTTAATCTCTTGTTAATTCTTCATTACTAACACTCATTAATCCCTACAGTAAATTCACACAGTTAATAGTCATAAACTTCTCTCTTTTGGAAATGGTGCTATTGAAACATGGTGTAAAGGAGTAATTCCTTTCAGTGCTTCAGGGTGAGTGACAAGAAAGGAGATGAGGGTGGGCTCCTAAGACTTGTTAGGAACAAAGTTCCAGGAAGAGTCACAGAATCTCAGGATGAAAGGCACCTCAAAAACCAAGTCCTACCTTCCTAGTGTTACATCCCCAACTAGAGTCTGCAGCCTCCAATGGCAATACCTCTGAGAACAGTGAGCTCACCACCTGAGTTGAACCGTCCTACTTTGGGACATCTCTGACTAATAAAAAATTCTTCCTTGTGTTGAACTAAACTCTGTCACTTGATATGTCTATTCTTTAATCTGAGGCTGAGTAGAACAAGTCTAGTCCCTCTTCTGTCTGACCTGCCTTCAAAAATATTAAGGCAGGAAGCATTTTGCAGTCTATTGACCCAGTTCTTTCAACCAGTCCTTGTGAGATGTAGTCTCAAGTCCTCTCACCACCCCCGTCACCCGCCCTGTAATAACTTGTCCGTGCAGGAGGGAAGTCTTTGTGATCAAAGGCATATCTCCTATAAAACTGGACTTTGCTAATTCATCCTTGCCTTGCTTTGCTTGTTTCTTGCTTAGAAGCAAAGAAAACACAAGACATCAGAGAATTTCTGCTCTAGATCTTCTCACCAATGCCAACTTTCAATTCATTTTCCAGCAACCAAAGTAATCTTGTGGTTAAGGTTCCCACTGATTTAGACAATGTCCCGCAGAGCATAAAATATAATATGGCTCTTCAGGCGATGAAAGGTGAAGCTTCAGTCAGAGGTCACCACCTTATTAAACAGAAGAGAAAGATTTCTTTCTTAAAAAAAAAAAGTGACTATCTTTACATCAATAACCCTAGAGTGATGGCAATGAAAATTAAAATGGAAAAAACATATACTCAGAATTTCATCAGTCACCAAAATGTCTTTTCCATTTTTCTGTTTGGTCTACCAATAAAAATTCTTGCCCACGTGCATAAACATTTCTATTTCCATCTTCATAATCATAATTTAAATGTAATTTTTGATTCTTAATGTTAAATCTGACATTATCTTGTAAGTTTTATTCAAATTACTTCACAATTTTAGTTATTATTGTAATGGATATATAGTATTCCTCAGAGTAGACAGATAATTTATTTAATTCATTCTCTATTATAAGACTTTTCAATGAATTTTGGAAATGTTCTTATTATAAACAGTACTGCCACAAATTTCTGAACACTTACTGTTTTTTATTTCTTTAGACAAAGTACCATTATCCCCATTTTACAGACTACTAGGTTCAAAAGGATAAGCATATCTGTGCCTCAAAAAAAAACCTGACCATGAAAATTATTTTTCAAATGAACTCATTGGCTCTACAAGATAAGAATATCTATTCCTTACTGGGAGTCTACTTCCCTTGTGGCTCAGCTGGTAAAGAATCCACCTGCAGTGCAGGAGACCTGAGTTCGATCCCTGGGTTGGGAAGATCCCCTGGAGAAGGGAAAGGCTACCCACTTCATTATTCTGGCCTGGAGAATTCCATGGACTGTACAGTCTATGGGGTTGCAAAGAGTCAGACACGACTGAGCAACTTTCACTCACTCACTCTACTGGGAGTCTAGTATGCACAGACTCTGCTCTGAAGAATTTAAGAATAGAGCTCAATTTAAACCTCAAAAGAACTCAAAAGGAAGGTGTTTTATCCCAGTGGTAGATGAGGAAAAATAGGTTTAATTAGAAATACTGAGGAAAAGATCATCAATTTTGAGAATGAGGATTTGAACCCAAGTTGTTCTGGCTTTAAAACTCATAGTCTCTGAATCTTAGTTTGCTCAAGTGTAAAACAAAGGATTGAACTATATATTCTCTTAAGGCTTTCCCAACTGAAATATTTAGCAGGTTTCTTTTTTCCCTCATTTTCAAAAAAATTTAATTGGAAGATAATTGCTTAACAATGTTGTATTGGTTTCTGCCATACAACAAGCTGTAAGATACATATATCCCCCCCTCCCTCTTTTTTCTCAATTTATTTATTTTTCATTGAAGGACAATTGCTTTACAGTATTGCACTGGTTTCTGCCATACATCAACATGAATTAGCCATAGGTACCCATATGTTACCTCCCTCCCGCCTTGCACTCCTTCCCACCCCTCGAGGTTGTTACAGAGTGCTGGTTTGAGTACCCTGATTCATACAGCAAATTTCCACTGGCTACCTGTTTTACATATTATATAGTGTATATGCTTCCATGCTACTCTTTCTGTTCGTCCCACTCTCTCCTTCCTCCCCACTCCCCACCACCCGTGTCCATAAGTCTGTTCTCTTTCTCTGCACTTCTTCTTGAATCAGTCGTAAGTATGCTTCCCAGGTGGCACTAGTGGTAAAGAACCTGCCTGCCAATGTAGGAGGGACATAAGAGATCTGAGTTCGATCCCTGGGTTGGAAAGATCCCTTGGAGGAGGGCATGGCAACCCACTCCAGTATTCTTGTCTGGAGAATCCCATGGACAGAGGAGCCTTGTAGGCTACAGGTGGGTCACAAAGAATCAGACATGACTGAAGCAACTAAGCACACATACATATATGTCCCTCCCATCCTTCGCTTTCACTTTTCACTATCATGCATTGGAGAAGGAAATGGCAACCCACTCCAGTGTTCTTGCCTGGAGAATCCCAGGGACAGGGGAGCCTGGTGGGCTGGCGTCTATGGGGTCGCACAGAGTCGGACACAACTGAAGCGACTTAGCAGCAGCATCCACCCCTTACCCCACCTACCCCTCTATGTCATCACTGAGCGCCAGGATGAACTCCCTGTATTATATAGCAACTTCTCATCAGTTACCTGTTTTACACATGGTAATTTATGTATTTTAATGCTACTGTTTCAATTTATCCCAACCTCTCCCTCCCCCACTGTGTCTACAAGTTCTTTCTCTACATCTGCGACTCTTTTCCTGCTCTGCAAACAGGTTCATCAGTACCGTTTTTCTAGATTCCATATATATGTGTTAATATACAATATTTGTTTTTCTCTTTCTGACTTACTTTGAGAAGGTTTCTGATAGCTTCAGATCACCATGGTGCTTCCCAGCACTAACATTATGTTAATAGACATCTCCCTTATGGGTAACAGGAGAGCTATTTTAGCACTTCTTTGCTTATAAAAGATGCTGATAGCAGGAATTTCTAACTGAAACTACCTCATTAACAGTGGTACCTACAGATTTTATCTCCATTTCAGTAACTCTTACAAACAACCTTTTGTATTATGTGAATTCCCTCCTTTGATTATTGCATGATAATTTTATAGTTTTCCTCAGTCACTATTAAGTCTCTTGACAAAGTGCTTTACTTCTTGAAACATATCTACACTATCTTCCTGATTCTACCAGGAACTTATTTTTGGCTTTGTTTCTAAATGCTCTCCTGTCACCAAATGAGTTTTATCTGAGCATCTGTGTATAATACCTAGCATTTACTCTTGAATTATTTGAGGAAACAATCCATAAGACATGTAATTTGTTTTGCTCAGTGTAATTTACAACCTTAGGTTATATTGTTTGAAGGAAGAGATTCCCTATCTCTGTAACTTTAGCTTTATCTGACCATTCATCTGACATCACATAGCCCATGGATTTTCCACACTCTGCGTTTTCTGTACAAGTCGATCCTAAAGGAAATCAACCCTGAATATTCATTGGAAGGACTGATGCTAAAGCTGAAGCGCCAATACTTTGACCACCTAATGCAAAGAGCTGACTCATTGGAAAAGACCCTAATGCTAGGAAAGACAGAAGGCAGGAGAAGAAGGGGATGACAGAGGACGAGATGATTGGATGGCATCACTGATTCAATGGACATAAGTTTGAGAAAGTTCCAGGAGATGGTGAAGGACAGGGAAGCCTGGCATGTTGCAGTCCATGGGGTCACAAAGAGTCAGACACGACTAAGCGACTGAAAAACAACTGTTCTCTAAAAAAAAAAAAAAAAAAACTTTAAAAATTCTTAAAAACCCTTAATTGCCATCCTGAACTCTCTTCCCAAGTGAGCTGCCACTCATCAGAAGTACCCAAGGATGATGAGAATGACCATCAGTCCAGCAAGCTACAGAGGGGAGAGCAGGACATATACTTCATATATCACTGGTTAAATTGAAAAGGGAGTTCTCTCTCTTTGGTCCCCTTTGGTTTCTTTCAACCTGAAGGTTCTCTAGACCTGGCTACTTACATTTTCAATCTATAATTAACAACACTGTCTCTTTGGTGGTTATACATGTAGTAGGTTAGTGTCTGGTGTTTTGTAACTGAGATGCAGGGACGACATACAAAAGCCAGGGTAGACACAAGAGACAGGGACAGCGGGAGCAGGCATTCCCATCCTACCTGCTTTGTTTTCCCACAGAGTCCACTGGCTGACAGAGAGGGTGTTCAGATTGTGAGATGGGAGCAGGGAGTGCAGAGGGGGGGAGAAGAAAATACAAAATACGAGTGATTGTGTATTTGCGTAAACAAAATATAAACAAACCAGGTACATAGTATCTTTGTAAAAACCTTGTTACTAATAAACACATAAGCAATCAGACTGCATCTGAAAATTTGCAAATAAAACAATATAGTCTGTGCCCTCAAGAGGCTCCTGGTCTGAATTCCACAAAAACAATGCGAAGGTGAGCTGGAGAGGCAAGCCTGGCCAGATAGGCAAGAGGAGGTATCCATGAACAGAGGAAAAGCTCACTCAGGAAGCTCCTGAAAGGACAGTTTGGGAATCTCTATACTTAAATCTGGATCCAACCTCTGACTCCCATCTGTGAAACAGGACTAACTGTAACCACTATTATGGAGTGAGAATTAGGTGAAATCAAGTATGGGAAAAGACCTCTTTAAACTGTGAATAAACGTGCAAATTTACCTTAAAATAAAATTTGAGACTTGGAAGCAGAACTTCCTTAAAAATGTCATTTTCAGTCCTTGGATGGATACTCGTCACACTTTCCTGTGCCCCTACTGTTAATTCTATATTAATATTCTACACACCACCCAAGTGTACAAAAATTAACTTTAATCTTCCCTAAAACCTGTGAGGTAAATACCATTATTCCCAATTTACAGATAAGGAAACATGGCTTTGATGAAAATGATAACAGAATTAGAGGTAATTTTGCTCACTTAATTATCTTTCCATTATTTTCTCAGTCTTTTTTTTTTTGTTTGTTTTTTTAGTATTTCTTTTAACATATTTCTACCAGAATACTGAGATTGTGTATCAAGATCTCAGTCCCATTCAGTTATTTACTTTACTGAATAGGGACTTTACTTGACTTATAGGGACTTATATTCATCAAGTTCCTATCAGGTCCCCGTTACTGCCCCAGGTGCTGTGGACCTGTGTCAAACAGAAAAGAGAAGGGCTCTGATCTCTCGGAGTTCACTTCTAGATATAAGAGACAGAGGATAAACAGACAAACAAAAACATCCACATGATGCTATCACATAGTGACAGGTGCTATAAAAAACATTGAAATGCATTTGAATGATGACTAAGTGAATGAAAAAGACTGTCATATACCCTATTTTTAAAAGTTTATACTTTCCTGAACAAAATGTAAAATGGAATCTGTATAATGCCATCTATCTTGTTGTTCTGCCAAAGACAAATGAGCTGAGGGCCAAGATAAATGCTTCCTCTTATCAAAATAGCATTGTCAATGTCAAGGAATTATGCACTTTGGAGATGCAATTTCACCCAACAGTTCTCTTTAAAACATCCTTGGCTGTTTACACTTCCTCTGAGGTTGCCCACCAGTCCAAGGCTATGAAAGAAAATAGAGACGGTTCTGAAAAACTTCCTGTTTGTAAATAGCTCCACCGTGATATAAACCCATTATTGTCAATCATGACGGGATCCAAAATCCACATGTTTCCTATAAGGAACACAGAGGTGTGAGCATGGCTAATATCAGAAATAAAATGGGGGGGACACTTTGAGCCAATATGGGAGGGAGACATATATCATTCAGACACATCTTGGGGCGGTGTCCTACAGAATCCATATGGGTTCTTGGCCAAAGCTTCCTGGTTTATTACCACTGAAAATTAACTTGGTTTGGTTCATAACACTGCAAATCATAATATATACTACAATCTTCTGTGGTTTTCTAAAGATCGGTGTAAGTTCCAGAACATCAAGCATAGCTCCAAGGCTATGACATATGTAAATTCTCCTGGTACATTGCCAACAGAGTGCCCAAGATAATGTGATTAGTGCCTTTAGAATATTTCAGCTTCCTTATTGAAAAAAGCACCCTCAGTAAATAACCCTCGTTGACAGTTTACTACTCCCTGGGTGGAGAAGTAAAACAGTGAGAGCATAGTATTTAGAGATTAGGACTTAATTTGAGACATAACTCTGCTATTTCCTGATGAGTCATCTTCTATAAGCTACTTATCTTTTCTGAAATTCTGTTTCCTCATCTGTAAAATGGGGATAGCAATACCTATCAATCAGCATTTCTGTGAGAATTAAGTAAAGGAATGTGCATTTACATACATCACAAAGGGCAAAACATCATGTACCTGGTTATGGTCATTCCTGGGGAGCCCTCGCTATAATCAGGATGTTGTAACGATGTCTTACAACCAGGATGTAAGACGTGTGTCAATGTGGGAGCCCCAGTAACTATCTGTATACTTTTTCCAGCCTGAAAAGGCAGGTCATTTAGGCCTTCTAAATTGAAAATATATAGTAGAAGTGCATTATCTGAACTCTGTTCATGTCACCATTACTCAGGATACCTCAACCCCAAGTTAGATGCAGTAAGAATCATCATAAGCACTGACAGATATTTCATTCATCTGCTCATTCATTTATTCATTTCCCACTCCATCATTTTATATTCTATTTGTGCATGCTCGGTCGCAGCTGACTATTTGCAACCTCATGGACTATAGCCTGCCAGGCTCCTCTGTCCCTGGGATTTCCCTGATAAGAATACCACAGTGGGTTGCCATTTCATTCTCCAGGGGATCTTTCTGACCCAGGGACTGAAACCACTACTCCTGTGGCTCCTGCACTGACAGGTGGATCCTTTACACTTAGCCACCTGGGAAGCTTTTAGATGCCATACACTCATTCTTTAAGTGTATTCTGAGCTCAGTACTGTGCTGGGGACTGTTCAACAGCAGGGTTCACAGTCCAGGAAGGAGGAAGGTAAGTCAGTGACTACAGTAGACTGTGATGAGGGCAAAACAACACAATAATAATAATGAAAGTTAACTCTGCTGATCAAGTGCCTGGTCGTAAGCATCGGATGCCAATTCTGGTTTACTTAAGTAGAAAACAAATGTATTGGAGGGAAAAGAATTTCTCACAGAATTTCTGAGAAGCTTGGAGGACAAGATGTCAAAAATGGGCAGGAACTAAGGCCACACAACAGGACCACAGCCAAAATCCCACCATGGGGAAGATCTGGTGTGGACAACATGGCTGGCCCTGTTTCCATGGCTACTTTGGAAAACAGGCTACTCTTGTTGCTACCAAGTTGAACAGGATAAACCCCTTGGGTAGTGCAGGAAGATATGACACTGAGTGTTAGGCTAGGGTATCTGCTAAGCCAAGCCTTGGGTCCCAGTGGAGAGGCGAAAGCAGCAGCTGGACTTTCAGCTTTGAAATTGGACACAGGTTGATGCAGTCCTTCCGGGTCTCATCCTGAGGGAATCTTCCAAATATAGGGATGGATTTCAGATGCCAGACTCAAATGTTTACTGAGTGCTTTCCATGCACCAGAGACTGTGCCAAGCAACTTATATACTGCATCTCGCTGGATCCTCACAGCAGTCCTATCATATAGGCACTTTACTACCAGACTTCACCAGGAAACTGAGATCCAGCCAGAGCAAGAAACTTGCCAGGTTATACAGCCAGTAAAGTGGGAAAGCCTTGACCCAAACTCAGTTTTCAATAACTGATCTACACCACAAAGAGAGAGAAGTACAAAGGTTCTCAGGATCACAGGCAAGAAGCATTTGAATCAGACCAGGGAGTGAGGGAAGGCACTCCGGAGGAAGAGAGGTTGCAGTGAGATTTAATGGACAAGAAGTTAGTTAGATGTTGCTGGAAGGTGTGTTGGAACTGAGGGTAGAGGCAGTGGGAGAGAAAGATATGTTATGTTTTTAATTTTATGAAAGAGTATATATCAGCAAATGTTACATGTCTCCAGAAATCCATTCTTTCCTTCTTCTATTTAGTATTAGGACAGAAAAATGCCCTCATACACACACCTCCATCCTGGCAGAACACATATCCACGCCACCAGAAACACATTCCTCAGACTCCCTTGCAGCTAGGTGTGCCCCCATGACCATGTTTCCCTAACGGTGTGAGGATAGGAAATGATATGTATGACTTCTGGTCACGTTCTTCATAGTAAAAGGATTGCCTGTCAATCATTTTTTTTCTCCTTTCCAAGGGTTAGACCATAGACATGCTGCTGGCAAGAAACTGACTATGCAGATGAGGAAAACATTCTGAGATGGTACAGTAACAATACAGGAGGAACATACGTCCCTGAGTGACCTCTTAGAGCTGCCCAGCCTTCCCAGGCCATCTACCTACAATAGGACTGTTATGTAACAGAGAAATAAGCTCCCATTTTTATTTAATCCACTGTGTACTGGGGTTACTGTGTTACAGCTTAACATTTCCCCTAACTACCCATAAAGAAGGCTGAGTGCGAAAGAATTGGTGCTTTCAAACCGTGATGCTGGAGAAGACTCTTGAGAGTCCCTTGGACAACAAGGAAATCAAACCAGTCAATCCTAAAGGAAATCAACCCTGAGTATTCACTGGAAGGACTGATACTGAAGATGAAGCTCCAATACTTTGGCCACCTGATGTTAAGAGCTGACTCATTGGAAAAGACCCCGATGCTGGGAAAAATTGAGGACAGGAGAAGAGGGTGACAGAGAATGAGATGGTTGGATGGCATCACCGAATCAATGGACATGAGTTTGAGCATACTTCAGGAGGTAGTGATGGACAACGAAGCCTGGCATGCTGCAATCCATGGGGTCACAAAGAGTTGGACATGACTTAAGAGACTGAACAAGATTCCCTGAGTTTCTGTTTCCTTATCTATAAAATTATGGGCTCTATTTTCATGGTAAAAATAATGTAATACAAATGTTGTTGACAGGAAGAAAAACAGAAATGCATTAAAGAAGACAATATAAAAAGTAATAGCCTGTCATTATTCTTTCTTGTCTTGCACTGACACTTTAGCAAAAGTATTAAGGTGCTTTTAATAGTTTTAAGCAATACAAATTATTATACATTAATTTCAACCCTAGAAGATTAACTTTTCTCCATTCATATTCTACATCTTGCTGGATAGCAGACTTGCTGTTTTAGAATTTGTGTAATCTCACTCTCAAGAATAAATCTACTGATTTAAAAAAAAAATGCAGAAAGCATGTGGTTTTTTTTTTTTTTTCTGAAGACATACAAACCTAAGTTCTATTTCTAGTTTTATCAATAACTAGTTATCTGCAGTCAGTTAACCACTCTAGGTCTCATTCATCTCACATGAAAAAGGGAGGTGGGGCAAATAACATTAATTTTTCAGGTTGTTAAAAGAATTATAAATAAAATACCTTATATGGTGCTGGGACATGAGTGCTGTAAACACTGCTATTTGCATTATTACTTCATTTCAGGTCACTGATAAGGCCTGCTGCAAACAGCACAGCACCCTGAGGTATCCAACTTGGAACTCTCCAAATAATTTGTTTAGAGGACTCCAAAATGCCATGTGCAGTCAAGTTTATCTGATAGTACATGATATGAATTCTATTAGCTGAGCTGGAACTTCATCCCACTTTTGAATGTCTACAGCCTTTCAATTTGGCACTTTGCACGTCAACTCTGTAATTATCAACAGAATGTGAGAGGAAGCCTCCACACCTGAGCAATGGAGGGTGGGTCTGCAGCCACTGAACTCCTGCAGGTGGGAGGGTGCCCGCAGTGTTAGAAGCTGTTCCTTTCCACAGTATGGTATGACTGATGCCATCTCACCTTCGGGACCAGTTTAGGTGACAAACTTGGTTCAGAAAAGGAGACTCACTCACGGAAGGACTTTGTCATTGGCTCTACTGCCCTCTTACATTTTATCTAAGTTTCCAACTTTGCAGCACAGAGGGTAGCAGTCATATCCTGCAATATTAGCAGCACACCCTGGCCAAGCTATCAACTCTCTTCATGAAATTCAAAGGCATGCATCATGTCAGTGCTGATGTCAAGTAACTTGCCAGTTCTTCAGAGTTCTTCAGATATCCTCATACTGTGTGAAGCACAAGGAGTGAAAAATCTTCTTATGCAAACTCCCTTACCCACCCACCCACCCGCAGAGAAGCAACAGACTGTTCCATCTGGAGTCCTATGTCAACTTGTTTTAACCATTTTTCTCAAGGTATGACTGACATACAGAAAGTCATAAATATTTAATACATACAACCTAATGAGTTTTGAGATATGCATACATACATGATGTCAGCTTTAAGAAGGAACAAATTCCCCTCAGATCATAAATCTCAGGTAACATTCTAACTGAAATCAATCTTTTCTTTAGGCCTCAGAGAAGCCAGTTGCTTCTGCTCCTGTGCTAGGATGGATATACTAGCTCACTGTTTGTCATTGGTTCTCCAGAGTCAATATACTCTGCCTACTGTTGGCCAGCGTTTTAAGTAAAACTTTCTTGAGCTCTCAGGTACAAAACGTCACACTAGGTATTAAGATCCAGGCAAGGCTGTGCCCAAGCTTTCAACAAAAATTCAATGGTCCTTCACTGTTGAAAACATTTTTGACTTAACTCTACATTGTTGAGGCATGAAGGAATATGAGTTTACAATAAACAAAACCCCAAATGCTAAACCACTGCACCCGCTGCATGCACAGCAGCACCCTTTCAATTTGTCATTACCTTCCTGTTTTTCTAGTTCTCTCTTATACATAAAAACAGACCTGAAGCCAACTTTCCCAAAGGTCATTCCATGACGCTGCACAAGACAGGACGGAGGCCCTCATGCTGACAATGAAAGAAGTCAGTTCCAAGCACTTACCCAAGGGCACCTGGTGGGTCAGTGGTAAAGCCATGGACCCAGAGCTTCCCTTCCAAAGTGCCCAGCATGTGGGGTGTTTTTGCTGCGCGAGCCAACAGGGTGTCTGTCATGTTCCCCTTGACTCATTCACTTTCAAGGACCAGAACATGCTAATGTCCACGTCAAAATCGCAGGGATAACAGCAAGTACACCACAATGCCTTCCATGCATAGGGTGACAAATGTCAGTTTCCCTGAAAGGAGAAGCTTCATGCACAAACCCAGCCCTCTCCAGAGTCAACCATGCCATGAGGTCAGAGGCCAGGAGGCACTGGGGGAAGGTGTGTTCGGTGTGGAATGTCTCAACTTGCCAGGTCTCGGGGAAGCTGGACTTTTCCCAAGGAAAGTTTTGCCCTAACTCTTGATAACTGTCAGCACATCTCACAAAGACAGGAACTCTCGAGCTAGAGATGCCAAGCAGCCGGGAACCATTAAGACTAAAATTTGAGCTGCTGGAGGAAACTAGAGACTGAGTGATTGTTCTTCTCCAGGCTGCAGCCTGTGAACTTTGAGAATGAAGTGCCATTTATTATGGACCTGCTCTGGGCCTGGCTCTTAGCACACTTGATTTCTAGGAGGCAGTACAGTGTAATGCAAGATTCCTCAACTGACATTTTGGATAGGACAATTTTTTATTGTGGGGGCTGTCCTATGCATCCAAAGGTGTTTAGCAAAATCCCTAGCCTCCACTAACTAGAGGCCAGCAGCGCTTCCTCTTGCCACCCATGACAATCCAAGTTGTCTCCAGCTTGACAACCCCTGGGAGGCAGAATCACCCCAAGTTGAGAACAACTACTCTAGTGGCTATTTTGTAGGCTCTGGGATTAGACAATGTTAGTCATTCAGTCGTGTCCGACACTTTGCAACCCCATGGGCTATAGCCTATCAGGCTCCTCTGTCCATGGAATTCTCCAGGCATGAATACTGGAGTGGGTTGCCATTTCCTTCTCCACAATCAGACAGCCAGACTCTAAATCCTGATCCATCCTTTGTCCCATTTATCAGATAACTTTAAAAAATTCTATAGCTCCTCTGTTCCTCAATGTCCTTTACTGAAAATAGTTAGTAATAATACCCACACATAGGGTAATTATGAGGATTACGTGAGACGTCAACCAAGAGGCATGCAGAATCAGGCCTGGCACAGAGAAAGCCAATGCTCCCGTACATAGTCTCACCCTTATTTTTCGGAAAAAGAAAGCAAGGCTCTAAGAAGTGACTAAGAGATCACACAATCAGCAAGCAGCTCAGCCAGTACGTGAACAAGATTCCTCGTAAGCCCGAGAGCCACCAAGTGAGCTGCTACCACATGGCAGACCCTGTTCCGGGCTCCTCAGCTAAGGAGGAATGAGACAATCCTTGTGCTCAAGGGACTCCAGACCCAACAAGGAGGAGATACGTGCCCTGGTGGTCCCCAACATGTGCTATGGTAGAAGTGCAGACAAGCGTTAGGCTTATAAGTGCTCCGCAGTGAGGCACTTGACCCAGCCCAGGTTGTGGGGGAGGCGATTCTCAAAAAGTTCCTCAAAGACTCCAAGACTGTCTACCTGTCACCACAGTGCTTATTTTATTTAACAGCTAACAGATACAGCTTTCAACAGTGACTGCGATATGTACACCTGAGGGGTGAAGTCTACAGTAAGTCTGGGCTGAGACACCAGTCTCCAAAGATCTGTGGGAAGGGAAGAAATCACAGAATCTCACTGAGACTGAGGCAGACCTCTCATTCAGAACTGCAGGAGGGATTGGGAAGGTTTGAAAGCTGCCCCTCGCTAGTCAGTGCATCCTTCAGCAGTTTGGAGAGTGGGGTTAGCAAACCCCATTTGACAGCCCTGGGGGTGGTCAAAGACAATTAAAACTGACTCTGCATGAATATACAGTGACGATGAATAAGCAAAAACCCAAACTGCCACAAGAGTTTCTTCTCTTCCAAGAAGAAGCTGATTACATAAGAAGGGATCACAGTCCTCAAGATAGACAAAAGGGTTTTACAAGCAGAGATGCTTCCATTGACCTGTATTTCACTTAACAAGCTGACTGCTAAAAATTCATATTCATATTTCCACTGGTTGGTTTAAACACCTGCATCATGGCTATGTTCTCATACACTTGTACAGAATCCCCAGTGCTTGGAATGATCCTGTATGAAAGCCTGGGGCCCCTACCAGGAAGGTGGGAAGGGCCAAACCTCCAAGGCAGTTCTTTGAGAACAGGATCCAGCAGCACTTCTTTTCACTGATGTAGGACAGGGATGAACACTCCATAGGCCCTCACTGCACAAAGCGTGGCCCTTATGCCAACAGCATCAGCATCACCTGAGAGCTTGTCATAAAGTAAATACTCAGGCTCCACCCCAGACCTACTGGATCAGAGTCTTTGGGACAGGAATCTATATTTAAACAAGTTCTTTACACAAATCTAGAAACACTGCTGTTGACCATCTTCCCTTCACCTTCCCTTTCATTAATTTATTCAACAAATAGCTTCTGAGTATCTACACTTTAAAAACCTTGCTACTAGATACTGGGTGTACAGTTGTGAATAAAACTAACACAGTTTCTGCTCTTGCAGAATTTAAATTCTTCTCTGGGTAGCAATGGGAATTGGTGGCCACTTTTGATGAGAACCCATGAAGGAATTAAAAACAAATGTTTATTCTTGACAGATATGCAAGTAGAGTCATTTCATGTCATAAACATGAGCAGGCTAACCCAGAACAAATATTTACCAGGCACTGGAGTTATGCCTGATGAAAAAAAATGACAAACACATTTTTTTTTTTTCTCCTACCTGAATCTGCCCTTTGAGAACGGGCCAGTGTCCCATTGACCCTGGTTTCCCCAGGGCTCAGCAAAGTACCTGGAACTCACTTAGTATTTGTTGAGTGAATAAGTGAAGGAATAAACCCCAATTAGCCTAAGGGGTTGCCCAGAGTCCTCTGTGTCCTAGGAACCCCTGAATCAGCCTGCAACTTGCTCCCCCACAAGCTAGGAAAGGGTGTCTCACTCAATAACCTGCATGTCCACAAAAAATTCTGCAAGCAGGACCCTAACTCTACAAGCCAGTCCCCACCTGGTGGTCTGGGGAGCAGAACTTCCTTCAGGAAAGTCAAATCTCTCTAGAAGCATCTCCCTCTGTGCTGGAGGACTCGGTACAGGAGAGGCTGAGAAAGAAAGGCAGGAGAGACAAGTCTCCGGGAGCTGCTCCAAGAGCAAAATTAGAAATTAAACTAGTGGGGTGACAGTCCAGAGGACACAATGAAGTGCTGCCCCCTACCCAGCCTTCCTGGAAAACAGGAACATAACCAGTTGACACTAACAATTAGCAGCTCAGATCTCAGAGATTTCGCTCAACTGGAAATCCTTAGGCAAGATGATAGTGGCAGATTTTTGCTTCATCTGGACTCTTGGGACTTAAGCCAGACTGTATATTTACTTAGGAAGAAGAAGAAGAAAACATTAAAAACATATTCTTCATGCTGAAATTACATTATCCAAAAGCAAGGTAAAAAAACAGATTTCATATCACTTTTCAGCTCTCAAGGAATAAAATCCCCTCTGAATATGTGGATATATGGTGTGGGTTTTGCTCACGCACTTTCACGTAAGAACACATATATGCAAGTGGGAGCTTTCATATATAATGAAAGTAAAGATGCTCAGGGCTGATAGGAGGCCCCTGATAAAAGAAGAAGAGGTGGGAAGAGCTGACAGAGCCTTCCCAGTGAGGCCACCCGTCAGTAGCAGCTGAATCAAGAGGGCTTTCTGCTTTCCATCCTGTGTATCAGCAGGAACCTCCTTTGCTTTAACAGAGTAAGTCAGAAATTGGTGTAAGTCTAACTCATGGCTGAAGTATGATGAGAGAGGGTGCTCCCAAGCAAGGCTTAGTCTTACTGACCCTCAGTGTACAGAAGCTTCTAAGATGAAGCATGAGTGAAAGGTTTATAGTCTCCCTCATCTTGTGCAGGAGGAAAGGAAGGGAAGGGAGGAACAGCCTGCCAGCCAATCACCCACTGCTGTCACCCAGTGCGGGAGACCTTAGGCTGAACCCACAGCTGGGCTCCTCAGGAGCTTGGGGGAAAAGAATCATTAGGCCAAGGTGGGGACGACACAAAGGCCCAGGCATCTCCTAAAGGCTCTGGGGACTTGGGTCTCCTAGGGGAGTCTGTAGGCTTCATGGGCCCAGAGAAGGTACTTGAGACCCTTCTAGTGAGTCAGGCAGTGGAAGACAGAAGACTGTGAACACCTATAACTGGGTCCCGGGGGCAGGGGGGGACTGGCATGGGGGGAGAGAAAAACTGAGATTGAGAAAAAGAGACTGAGACCCAGAGAGAGAGAGCACGCTTGTGAAAGTGAAAGAGAAGTTGGACAGCAAAAGAAAAGCAAGTCATTAACAAAAACAAAAAAGTCGCTGAGAAAACCAAGAGTCATTAAGGTTGACTGAACACAATTTTAAGAGTTTCACATATATTAATTCATTTAATTAACTCCTTATAACATCTTCTAGTGAGGTACTATTATAATCCCCCATTTTACAGATGAAGAAACTGAGTTTTAGAGTTAGTAATGATAAATGTCTGAAACAGAACTCAAGTTTAAACAGTTTGGTTCCAGAATATGGAAAGGAAAGAGAACAGTAGGGAAGGCAAGGCAAGGGAAGAGGAGAGAAAGTGTAAAGAGAAGGAAAATCTTAATGAGGAAGACATTTCATGAAGTAGATGCGTAGACAGATGGCAGGCAACAGACAGATGAACAGAGCAAGTCCTCATGATTAAATCTGACTATTATGACTCTGAAGGGCTTCCCCAGTGGCTCAGCAGTAAAAGAATCTGCCTGAAATGCAGGAGCTGCAGGAGAAGCAGGATCAATCCCCAGACAGGAAGATCCCCTGAAGGAGGGCATGCCAACTCACTCCAGTATTCTTGCCTGGAGAATCCCATGGACACAGGAAGCTGCAGGGCTATGGTACATAGGGTCACAAAGAGTCGAACACAACTGAAGTGACTTAGCATATGACTCTGAATATACCAGTCACTACACAGAGGTTGCTCTCAATCTGTCCAGCTTTTTTTCTATTCTATCCAGTAAAAGCATAACAGGGCTTATTATTTCACAAATTTGGTTTCCCATATCAAACATTTCATGAAAGTAAGATCTGGGAGAACACATGTAGCCTAAAAGATGGAAGCTAGTCCTGCCCTCCAAGGCCAGTCTAAAAATATGTCCCATAGATTATGAGACCCAGATAAAGCTAAATGACTCACTGTTTTTTAAATTCCAACAGATGGTTCCTGCATGTTCACACAGGGCCAGGCCCTCTACCAAACAGTACAGAATGACAAGGACGCTGGGTCTCCAATGGCTCAAAAGCATTCAGTCCCCAGACAATGCCATGAGTTCTATATGCACAGTGGGAATAAAACTCACACAAGCCCAGAGCAGGGGGCGGATTGAGGACAATTTCATGTTAAGTGGCATCCTAGCTGGACTGTGAAGGATGAGCTGGAATTTCTCTGGTGAGGAAGAGGACAACAGGCAGTACTAGCAGAGGAAACCACAGGAACACAGGCCTGAAGGTGTGAAAGGGCAAGGAAACTTCCAGAAAGCTGTTAGAAGTTTGGGACAACAGAACTGAACAGGAAGTTGAAGGAAGTACCCCAGTGAGAAAGGTGAAGCTCTGACAGTGATGAGTCTTGACTGCCTCTCTAAAGCACGTGTACTTTAGCCCTTGAAGTCAGGAACCCTTTGAGAATCTGGCCAAGATCTGAATACTCTGCCCAGAAAATACACTCACACATACACACACATACAAACATGTTGCATTCAGCATCACAGTGTTCTCAGATCTCTGGTAAAATGCCGTCACTGTAGGCAACAGGTAGCTACCGATTGTTTTTACCAACAGAGTGACAGGATCAGATCAATGTGTTAAGAGACGCCAAGAGAGGCGGCGGTGACAACTCCCACATTAGAGTCAAACAGCCCTGGATGTAAGATCCTGCTCTGCCCTTTACTAACTACAAGACCTCAGGAAAGTTGGTTCAGGTTTTAGCAACTTAGTGTCTCATAAAATAGTCATAGTAATAGTTCCTATCTCTCAAGGCAGTTGCAAACATTAAATCAGATAAAGCATTTAAGGTGCATAGCACAAACTCCAGAGGACATGAGAGCCCTGGCTCTATAGGAACTTTTTAAATGATAAACACAGTTTTGTTGGTCTCAATGAGGGAAGAGGAAAGGTCCAGGGAATAATCCCAGTGAGCCTGGCTCACCCACCACTCCAGGAGGCACCCAATCCTATGTCTCTGTCAGTGACTGCCTGGCTACATTATGTGCCTTTAAAATGAGGCTCAATTCTTAACAACATAGGCTCTTAGGAAGTAAGTGCTACCATTTATACTTCCTTTCCAAATAGATGGTGACTGCGCCTCCAGAAGCCAGAAACTGGGATTGGAGAATGGCCGAGCAATGCAGCTCACTCCAAATGTTTCCAAACTGATTTCATAACCAGATAATGCCTAAGATTTAAACTTGGCAACTACAGGTCTATTCTTCAGATTGTGAAACCAATATTCAAATAGCTGATGAAGTGGATTCCCCATCAAATGACACAGGTTGCATTGAAGATGCCGACCACAGATACGTCATGGACACTTCATGATGTCTCACCAGCAGGAAGGGTACAAACCACTGAGAGAACTCTGCTTATGGAGTGCAAATTCCAGTGCCTGGCACATAGTAGGCACTCAATAGCTATTTGTTAAATGAATGAAGGAATTTATAATATGTTCTCTTTCCAAATGCAGGAGATCCGGGTTCAATCCCTGGGTCGGGAAGGCCTCCTGGAGAAGGAAATGGCACCCCACTCCAGTACTTTTGCCTGGAAAATCCCATGGACGGAGAGGCCTGGTAGGCTACAGTCCATGGGGTTGAAAAGAGTCAGATACAACTGAGCGACTTCACTTGCTTTTCTTTCTTTATAAATGAAGCTTCAGAGTCTCCCATTCTGTATGTGTGGAAAGGGATGCTGAGAGAGTAAAAGTCATATTCCCAAGGACTCAGTACTTGTTCAAATTATGTCCCCATATGCACTTCAGTACCTCAGTGTAACATTACTCGGGTCTTTACAGAGGTAATCAATTAAAACAGGCCTTAACACAACTAGTGTCCTTATAAGAGGAGAAAACTTGGACACAGACACACACCCTGGGAGAATACTACATGAAGATGAAGGGAGAGACTAAGGCAATACTTCTATAGGCTGAAAGTTGCCAACAAACCACTAGAAGCCAGAAGAGAGGCACAGAACATTCTCTCTCACAGCGCTCAGAACCCACCTTGCCGACACCTGGATTACAGACACTTCTAGTCTCCAGAAGAGTGAGAGGATAAATTTCTGCTGTTTAAGCCACCCAGATTATGATATCTTGTTACCAACTTACACAGTGCTCTCTCTGCTACAGACCTAATAGCTCTGAAGAAAATGAGAGACTGTTTCAGCTGACTTTCAAAGGGCAAGTCTAAGATTATGCTTCTTTATGGGATGGTTAGCATGTCAACCTAGACAGCATATTAAAAAGCAGAGACATTACTTTGTCAACAAAGGTCCGTCTAGTCAAGGCTATGGTTTTTCCAGTGGTCATGTATGGATGTGAGAGTTGGACTATAAAGAAAGCTGAACGCCAAGAACTGATGCTTTTGAAGTGTGGTGTTGGAGAAGACTCTTGAGAGTCCCTTGGACTGCAAGGAGATCCAACCAGTCCATCCTAAAGGAGATCGGACCTGAGTGCTCACTGGAAGGACTGATGTTGAAGCTGAAACTCCAATCCTTTGGCCACCTGATGTGAAGAACTGACTCATTTGAAAAGACCCTGATGCTGGGAAAGATTTAAGGCGGGAGAAGAAGGGGAAAACAGAGGATGAGATGGTTGGATGGCATCACTGACTCAATGGACACGAGTTTGGGTGGACTCTGGGAGTTGGTGATGGACAGGGAGGCCTGGCATGCTGCAGTCCATGAGGTCGCAAAGAGTCAGACACAACTGAGCAACTGAACTGACAGCAGGTCAATGAATTACAGGCTAGGGAATCTAATTATCCATTCATTTGACTAATATTTTGTGGACACACATGAAAGTGAAAGTGAAAGTCACTCAGTCATGTCCATTTCTTTGCACACCAGGACTGTTGCCCACCAGGCTCTCTGTCCATGGGATTCTCTAGGCAAGAATACTGGAGTGGATTGCCATTTCCTTCTCCAGAGGATCTTCCTGACCCAGGGCACACACAACGTACCATCATAAGCACAGCTCTGTCCCTGTGGTTGATGGGCACACACGTGAGCCACAGAGGTGGACTCAACATAGGGCAACACAGTAGAGTCTGGCTCAAAGGACTCCAAGCGGCCAGGGAGGATACCCTGACTCTGCCTGGGTGAGTCAGAAAAGATTTCACAGAAAATGTGAACTTTGAGAAGGTCTGAAGGAGTTTCCCAAGAATAAAATATGGATAAGGGCATTCTGAGAAACCAAAACATTGTAAGAAAAAGTCTGGATTCCCCATGGCAGAGGTATCCTGAGGGTGCGGTGAGAAGCAGTTCCTGGATGGAGAGGAAGGAGGAGAGGTCATGTGGTATCAAACTATGAAGGACTGAGTTTGAGTTGTTATCCTGTATGCAGAGAACACAGAATCACTCAGGAGGGCGCTGGTGTGATTAGTTGATTTCTCAAGTTGACCACTCTTGAAGAGGGGGCATAGAGGCCAGGAAACCAAAGAGCAAGAGGCTGTTGTCACTGTCATATGAGGGGTGACAAGGGCATGAAACAGAGGAGTTACAGAAGGGACAAATGGATCCCAAGCCATTCCTGAGGCCAGGTTAACAGACTGGGATGACCTAGGCTCCATAAGACATAAGGCTGCCCAATAGGAGGTGACACTGGCCTGATAAAGATGGTGTTGATGGTTTCTTCTTATCTTCAGGAAAGAGAACAGATACCCTCCGGTTTTCAAATCTCACACCTTTTTTAATGATTCTACAGAGAAACCCATAAAGAAAAATGTCCAGAAGAGGACAATTTTTTGCTCACTGAGGGCAAAAAGGTGATGTGGGTGTCACTTCCCTTTAAATCTTGTATGTACCCAGAAAGTTCTGCCTCAACTATGGCAGGCAGTGGTCCACCCAGGGCTTTCTGCCATGCACTCCAGATCAACCTACCTTATTAGGCCTTGACCTCTCAAAAGGAAGTGGCCCCATGCCAGCAGAAACAGGGATGTCAGAACTCCAGGCCCATAAGGGAGTCACTGGGGATCAGGTAGAACTGGCGTCCTCCAAATCATATCTCACTCTTATCTTAAAAGCTCCAAATCCTGGAATTCACAGGGACTCTGCAACCCTCCAGTCTAGTGGCCTTCCATCCCCTGCTTGCCTAGCTCATACCTAAACTCCTCAAGGAACTGGAGAACCCAACTCTCCAGCCCAAGTGATCTTTAGATAGCCTCCACTAGGACTCCCTAATCATCCCCCAATGCCCCAGGAAAGAGGGTGAATGCTGCTTCTGCCTGCCTCTTGGAGCATCTGAAAGACTCTTAGAGCACTCTTGCCCTGCCCTGTCTTCTTCCGGTTAAAGCTATGCAGCAGCTCCAGCCTCTCCCCCTGGAGAGATTTTACATCCATTCTCACGTTGTTCATGCTCCTCTGAACTCCTGCCAGGGCTGGTCACTTCCAGTTTATCACTTGAGGTTTTTACAGTAGAAGGAACCTTATTTCAAAGATTTCTCCTCTTTGCTCTGGCACCCAAAATCACTATTGCCTTTTTAGCATGTCAGCATACCTCCGTGCATTCCAAAGACATCTCTAGTCTTTTAGGAAAAGATGCGTAAGGGACATAGACTGAAAGAGGGGTATGTGAGTTGAGAAGGCAAGATAAGGGTAGTAAATGGGGATGGTGGGACAGACATAACCCCTTTTCCTTCACTGATTCCTCTGAGTGCTTACCCATGCCTGTCACCATCATTATCTGGGAAGTTTGAGAACAGTTTATCAGGGCATGGTGCCACAGTGACCACAACTGGGGGGTCAATCCTTTCATCCAGAGATCTGCTCTGTTTAGCAGGAAGACACTGAGTGTTCTGAATTCCGGGGTGAACACCTGGGGTATGCAATATAATCCAATAAGGTGAGGGTAAGAATTTCTAAGTTTGATTGGTTTATCTCACACTTCCAAATTTCCCATTTTTTCATGTACTATATATGTCTGAGACCATTATACTCTTTTGTGTGTGTGTGTGTGTGTGTGCATGCTCAGTAATGTCTAACTCATTGCAACCCCAAGCCTGCCCAGCTCTTCTGTCTATCAGATTTTCCAGGCAAGAATACTGGAGTAGGTTGCCATTTCCTCCTCCAGGAGATCTTTCCAATCCAGGAATTGAACCCATGTCTCCTGCATCGCAGGCAGATTCTTCACTGCTTGAGCCATTGGCAAAGCACCCTTGAGCCACTGGGAAAGCCCCATTACACTCTTTATAAGTAAATAAACATGCACATATTAGAGATGCATGCTCAATATATTCTTCCAGAGACACTTGCATAATCAAAAAGGTTTAAAGAACGCTGCCCAGGATGGCAGTCAGTTAGCCCACACATGCCTTTGACTGGCTTCGGGGTGGGCAGGTGAGAGTGAGATATCTGCACTGCTGTAAGAATAGTCATTCTACAGAGGACCTACTGACCTTTGGTAGGTACATGATCAAGAGGGTGTTATTTAATCTGTATTTATAGTGGTAGCATATCTAGAATGAAAGAGGCCACAGTCACATTCAACCTCATTTGTCTAGACTACACCTAGAGAATTATGTCCCATTTTTAAGAGGTACATTTTTAAGAAACTACATTTTAAGAAACTACATTTTTAAGAGGTAACTCCAAACTGGAGTCTTTTCAAAGAACATTGACAAAATGTGTCAAGGGCACTTGCAATGGTGTAATCAGAGGAATGCTGGATGGAACTGGAGGCGTCCAGCCTGACCAAAGTGTGGGATACCTGAGAGCTGGCTTCAGATTTCTAAAAGGTAATCATGGGAAGTGGAAGCAGACATGGTTTGTGACCCAAGATTTTTTTTTTTTTCTTTTTTTTTTTTTTGCATAGCCAAACACCTTTTATTTTTCACAACTAGAACACCAAAGATACAACCCAACTAGCTCCAGAACACTTCCAGATTTTTTTTGCTTATTTAACCAAACTAAACAAAGGTTTTAAAAGGAACATCTGCAACAACAAAAGAATACTAATCTATCAATCAAAGCTGGCTTCACCATTTCTTGTCTTTTCCTTATCTTTATCCAAGTTCTTCACCTTTAATTCTTCCTCTTTTTGGGGGATTAATTCAGTATCTTTTTCTGAGTTTGGCATTGATTTTCCCTTTGGTAGCAAGAAACAGTCAGCATTCAAAACTTGCTCAGCAGTCACTGAACTTCTACAACAGATCTGTTGTGACCCAAGATTTAAAGCCAGTGGGTGGAATTACAGGTAAGAAAATTTGGGCACAATCTACAGAATAATTTTCCGGCACTGCTGTCTCAAGAGAAAAGCTGAGCTCCTGTCACTGCTGCTGCTGCTAAGTCACTTCAGTCGTGTCCGACTCTGTGTGACCCCAAAGACAGCAGCCCACCAGGCCCCGCCGTCCCTGGGATTCTCCATCCAGGCAAGAACACTGGAGTGGGTTGCCATTTCCTTCTCCAATGCATGAAAGTGAAAAGTGAAAGTGAAGTCACTCAGTCGTGTCCGACTCTTCGCGACCCCATGGACTGCAGCCTACCAGGCTCCTCCGTCCATGGGATTTTCCAGGCAAGAGTACTGGAGTGGGGTGCCATTGCCTTCTCTGGCTCCTGTCACTAGAGCTGTGCAAACAGATGTAGGGGGACTACTTGTTGAAGACGCTGCAGAGCAGACTCCATCTTCAGGTGGGTGATTCATCTGGAATACAAGTTTTCGTAAAGTTAGCACATGGACAACTGGTGACCCACAGAGTGATTTTAGATGATACATGAATATGTATTTTTTATTTTAGTAGTTATAAGGCAAACTCATAGATACCTTTGACTTAGATGAAGTTGAATTTACTTGTCAGTCAACTGACATACAGAAAACCATCAAGCAGAAGACAGCAGAGGGCACATGCAGACATGGTAAAACTCTTGAGTAACTGAAGATAAGGAAACAATGAAGATGACTAGGAGACCAAGAAAGCTCCTCCCTGCCTCAAGGCCGCAAGATTCTCTGATCTTCAATACTCACCCCTGACCAGAGATCACTTTCGATTTCTGTCTTTCTCCTTTCAGCCAAGCGCAGACCCCAAAGTTGGAGTCCCCAGAGCCCTTGTGTTCACCTGGCCTCCCAGAACATCCAGTCCTGGCACCTCTTCTTTCCCCTCTCCAGTCAAATGCACCTGTTCTGGATCCTGAACAACCTGCTTTCCTTTTAGAAGATGAATCTAAAAATGGACCCCCCCCCATTAAAAACTGGAGTATCTTTTCCTATCTCTGTCTCAGAGAATGTATCTTTATTTGATCGACAGTCTCCTGTAGGGTATATCTGAACCCCAAGAGGAAACTCCAGATTCAAGGAGTTGCCTTCATCAACCTAAGTCAACTGCCTTAATCATTAAGGCAGTTTTGAAGGCAATGATTTTTAGTCAGAAAGGACCTTAGGAGTCCCCACCCCCAATAATGCACTTACAGGAACATTAGAATCAAGTACTTAGCTCTTTATAATTTATAAAACACTTTCCACATCAATTTTCACCTGATCCTCATAAAAGCCCAGGGAATGGGTATTACAGTGATTATCCCCATTTGGGTACAAGAAAATTGAGACCCAGAGAGGTTGCTTAATTTGTTCAAGGCCACACAGCTTTCAAACCCAAACCCAAATTTCCTTACTCCAAATCCCAAACTCAAACCACTGTACCACACTGCCCCCCAGTGTCCCAGAAAAGTGACTCTAGCCTAACCACAAAGGCAGCAAGGGCAGCTGCCGTCCCTACATTCTCAACAAACAAGAGCTCTTTTTAGTTTTTATTGATTGTCTGGATTGTGATGTGGGTGGTTAGCCTCAGAATGATTCTTGCATAGCTCATATCTGCCCCTCAAGGAGCCAAGCAATTTCTTCATCTGCTTAATATATGCAGCTAATATTTACCTGTCTCCTAGGATGGTTCTAAATGGAATAACATAAGCAAAAGGGTCTGGAATACAGTAGGATTTTGATAGTTGCATGCTGGGATGGTGGGCACTCCTCACTTTTCTCTGAGATCCTGGTTAGGAAAGGAGGTTTGAAACAACGAGCTGAACCTATAAACTAAACTGGAACCGAAACCTCAGATTTCCAGATCATGCATTTCTATTTGAAACCTAAGTGCATGCCTCTTCTTGCTTGGCCTGCAGGAATTTTGTAAAATGAATCATTTTAGCAAAATGCATCTTCATATTAGGAAAGGCAGAAACCCAGGAATTTGGGGGGAACGGCAATAAAAAGAATACTGTTAAATTCCATTGACTCTTGGTACACAAGGCGTCTTAAGCACGTTTTCACCATGTGTCCCAGATTTTCCAAGATGGTCTTCATTTCAGATGCTCTGTGCCTCACTCAGACCAGGCAGTGTATACTGTGCCAGGCCACATGACTCGATCTGGGGCTAGGAAAAGATAGTCAGTATAAATGTGTGCCAGACCTCAGCCCTTGGGGTGCTCAGAGTCTAGAAGAGAAGGCAATGCAGAAAGAATGAACCAGTATGCAAAATGATGTGGTAGAGGAGGGAACCAAAGAGTGTTAATAATTCAGGGTACAACAGAAAAGCCAGAGAAGTTTTCATAAGGAAACGGCATTCAGTCTGGATCCTGAAAGTTGACTAGAAATTTGCAAATGAACAAAATATCTGTACCTATCTGTGTTCCCACTCTACCTACAATCCCTCACCCATGTGCCAAAGACCTTCCAGTTCTGATCTGACTCTGGTGGATCACCTTTCCCACCCACCCCCATAAGATGTCCCAATCTCCTTGTCTTCTCCACTGATTCTCATCCCACCCATGCCTTCTCCCTCCTCCACATCTTCCTTCCACATGAATCACAAAGCCCACTCAGACCTGCCTTCGCTCTGAAAGATGCAAAACGGCTTATTTATCTAAGACTCTCCCTCCACCCCCAGTCCTCTGTCCTTATGGGACAGCAAAGTGAAAAAACAACCAGATCCAAAAGAGGACAGAGCATGGAGGTGCTGCCGGCTCATGATTCATGATTCAACAGAGATGAGTGAGCCGCTGTGGTGGGTGTGGGAGCAGTGAAGGCACAAAGAGAAGGAGAAGGATTAATTGAACCAAGCCAAGCTCAACCTGAAAGATCCTGGTTTGGTTTGTTCCCGAAAGAGGGTTGAGCTTATGGCTGGTTCTTACTTGTTAGTAACCAGTTCACCCATCCCTTCTCTTAAGTCCCTGATCATTAATCTTCTTAAAGAAAGCAAGTTGACTCTGTCAGGTTTGCTGGCTGTGTGTCAAAAACCTGTTCTTCCACTAAGAGATTTCAGAGGTGAAATACATATATAGAAATCTTCACACTGAACTTTCATGTAGAACAGGAAAGTCATTCTCCTGACCCACTGTTGTAAGAGATAATAAGCACCAAGAAGCTACATTTACTTATCCATTCACTCACTCACTCATTTATTCATTTATTTTAAAAAATGCACTGACTGTAATCCAGACCTGAGCTAGACACTGTGAACCTGAGCAGCAGTGAACAAGTCAGGTGTGATCTCTGCTCTCACTCAGAATGAGGAGGAAGTTCAACACATGCACAAATAACTGCAACATATGGTAGTCAGTGGTATAATAAAGCCCCTAGGGGCATGCTTTGGGAATTACCAAGGGGATTAAGGGTATTTGCACAGAGAAAGTAATATTTGTGATCTCTTTGAGGTCAGGGACTATGTCCTACTTATCACTGTGTCCTCCCCCCACACACACACAGCACAGGGTTTTTGCTCACTGGAGGTGCCCATAAACGTGTGCCAAATAAACAATCGAGATCTCAAAGAAATGAGTAGGAGTCACTAGACAAAAAAGGGAAAAAAGCACATTACAGGAAGAGGGCACCATGACGTTTTTTTTAAAAAAGGCTCAATGTGTAGGCTTTTGAAGGAAGAATAGGTATTTCACTATCAGTAAGAGCAGATAAAGCTGGAGAAGGAAGGTGGGCTCAAACTAGGAAATGCATAATATGCCATGCAAAGAAGTTGGAACTTTAACCTGGGAACAAAGGGTAGATTTATTAGTATGGGTTTGCCATGAATAGATCCATGTAGACATATTTTCACAATTAAAAACACTGTCTCTTGGATTTCACTACGTTGGAGGCTTTCTTTTAAATAGCAAACGTACTCATCTTGGTAACTTGTGGCTTAGCCCAGGGAGTGAATGCATAAGGATTTCAATCAAAGTCTAGCCAGGTGTCTTCTCAGAGTCTTTCTTCAACTGATAGCCCAAATCCTTCACCTTATCCTTTGAGTGCATTAGAAACATCCCTGCTGACTGGTTGCTGCTCCTCAGAATCTTAAAGCGGACAGCAGACAACAGAGCAAGAAGGGAAGGCACTACTTATGATCCAGGATCCAACTCCCGGGGACATATTAACACTCAGACAAAACTGTAATTCGAAAAGATACATGTACCGCTATGTTCACAGCAGCATTATTTACAGTAGCCAAATCATAAAAACAGCCTAAAAGTCCATCAACAGAGGAATGGAAGAGGAGATGTGATATACAGACATTTATACCATGAAATATTACTTAGCCATTAGAAAGAATAAAATAGTGCCATGGATGGACCTATTGATTAATCATACTAAGCGAAGTACGTTAGAAAGATAAAGACAAGTACCATAGGCTAGCACTTACATGTGGAATCTAAAATATGATACAAATGAACACATCTACAAAACAGAAACAGACTCACAGACATAGAGAAAAGATATGTGATTGCCAAGGGTGAGTGGAAAGGATTGGGAGTTTGGGGTTGGTAGATATGCAAGCTATTATATATATGATGGATATACAGCAAAGATCTCACTGTACAGCACAGGGAACTATATTTAATACGCTCTGATAAACCAAAATGGAAAAGAATAAGAAAAATATATTAAAAAATATATATATATATGTATGTGAGTAACTGAGTCACTTTTTTGCTGTAAAACAAAATTAAACACTGTAAATCAACTATACTTCAATAAAAATTTTTTAAAAGAAAATCATTTTTTTAAAAAAGGGGAGGTACTAGAATCACAGGGACATGTGGACATTCCCAGACACCAAACAGAGCCCAGCACCCCGAGGCAATAATTACAGGCCAGCATTTTCTAACACTTCAGTCATAAAGCAAAAACACACAAGGTTGTTCAGTTTTATTTTTCTCTTTTTACTTTTTTCTTTTTAGACAACTCAACATCAAAATACACACACACACACACACACACATCTCCATCAGAAAACCTGGGTACAATCCTAGCTCTTCACCGGACTATGAGACACTGATCATAGTGTCTGAGGCTCTCAGTGACATCATCCACACATGATTAGAACACACGCACACAGCTGTTACGGGGACTGACAGGCAGGAGGTCTCCAAAGCCCTCGTCAAAGGCTTTAGCGTTTAGGAGGCACCCTACAACACACCATCAAAGGCCCTCTCGGCCTCCCCACCCATCAAAGCAGAGAATCACGTCACACCTGGTTTACAGGGCTCAGTTTTGCCTCCATAGTAACCTCAGCTTGCTGGTGCCCTAAAAGGAAAACCTCACTGCAGTGGACTTTACTGGATAGTGATGTGTCATTTCCTAGTGACTGAGTGAGCGCAGCTGCTCAGTTGTGTCCGACTCTCTGCGACCCCGTGGACTGTAGCCTACCACGCTCCTCTGTCCATGGAATTCTCCAGGCAAGAGTACTGGAGTGGGTTGCCATTTCCTTCTCCAGAGGATCTTCCCGACCCAGGGATCGAACCTGGGTCCTCCCACACTATAGGCAGATGCTTCCCTGAGCCACCAGGGAAGACTAGACACTGGTAAATCAATGACCAGGAAACAGATACAACATCAAGTCTCTGCTCTTCAGCCTGGAGCACAGGGTCCCTACTTTCCGCCTCTGCCCTTCTGAGCAGCACCGGCTCCCACCCTGCCCCGCTGCATGCACACACCTAGGGCTTGAAGGCACTGCATATGCCCAGGGGCACTGCTGCTCCACCGCACTGTGCTGTCCTCGGGAACACCCTTCCCACATCTCCCCAGCTGGATCGATCCACTCATCTTTCAAGTCTCGGCTCAGGCGTCACCTCCTTCAGGAAGCCACGTATGAACTCCCGCATTAGAAGACGTGCCCTTTCCCATGCTCCTTTCACACCTTTCACTCTGTATCTCATCATATACCATGTCATGGTGAAAATCTCTGGTTTTGAATCTGTATCCCCAAGTGGCCTCCTATATCCTCAGGAACAGGAACCATGACTTACGTCATTTTATCCAGTGCCTCTCACAGAAATGGGGACAAAGTGAGCATACAGCAGAGACTCATTAAAAGGAGTTGACAAAAAAGCATAAAAAGAACCCTGGAACGTTGTTTCCATGAGTAAACTATTAACACACTCCTAGTCTCCAAAGATGATTCCCACCAACCAACCCTGTAGCCTTGTATTTATGCTCTTGTACAGCCCTCTCTCCTTGAATCTGGACTGGCCCTGGGTCTCACTTTGGACCAGCAAACACAAGTGCTTCTGCCTAACTTCCAAGACTAGGTCATAAGAAGTTTTGCAACTTTCATCTAGATTTCTTGCAACACTCACTCTAAGGCGGTGGTTCTCAGCCCGAGATAATTTTGCTTCCCAGGTGACATTTGACAATGTCTAGGGATGTTTTGGGGGGTGGGGTACGGCATATGCTACCTGCATCTAATAGATGGAGGCCAAGGATGCTGCTCAGCATCCTACAGTGCCCAGGACAACCTCCTACATGAAATAGCCCAAAATGTCAATAGTGCCAAGGTCAAGAAACTCTGCTCTAAGGGAAGCCAGATGCAATGTAAGCAGTCCTACTTCTCTCAGACTGTCATGCTAGAAGGAAGCCCAAACTAGTCATGTGGAGAGAGAAAGACCTGGACAGCCTCTAACTATTCCAGCTCTACAGCTGATGAACCAAACATGTACGTGAAGAAGTCACTTCAGAGGCCAACCTATTCAGGTACTCAAAATGATTCCAGCCCTAGCTGCTCTCAGACAACAGCCACCTGAGACCCAAATGTGAAGCACCCAGTTGAGCCAAGGCAACCCACAGACTGTGAAGGACAATAACATACTGTTTTTTTAAGTCACTGTTTTAGAGCGGTTTGTTACATGGAAATAGACAGTCAAAGCACCTGGATTCTGACGTCTCTAGGTCTCATTCCTTTCCCACTCTCTCATTTATCTTTCTCCCATTCTCAAGTTCCAGGAAGGCAAGTTTTTTATGCAAACTGGTTTCTCAGACGTTATAGACATATGCAAATTCCCTGATAGCTGCTTTGGTCCTACCAGCTGGGAAAGAGGAACCCTACAGCATTTCGTAAACCAGGAGCTGGGGCCATTTTCATCTTATTGCTGGAAAAAAAGACAGTAAAAGTCAGACTGCTGCTGTAGTTTGCCCACATTAATAGGCCTCGGGACTGTACTGACCCCAGTGAGAAGTTTCTGCCAGAGAAACAGGAGTGAGCTCTAGCTGAGATTTAAAGTTAATGCAAAGGGAATTTATTTATAATATCAGGACACACTGCAGTATCCGTGGTTTCTAAACAATACAAATTTATCACCTAACTCAATGCAATTCAACAAGCATTTACTGAACATGTGCTGTGTGCAGAAATTAGGATTATCCCGTTTGGAAGACTCAAATATGAAATTATCTAGTTCCTGCATAAAAGGGTTAGTATGTCAGATGTTGGGCTTCCCAAGTGGCTTAGTGGTAAAGAATCCACCTGCCAATGCAGGAGACGTGGGTTCGATTCCTGGGTCAGGAAGATCCCCTGAAGGAGGAAATGACAACTCACTCTGGTATTTCTTGCCTGAACAATTCCACAGACAGAGGAACCTGGTGGGCTGAAGTCCATGGAATCACAAAGAGTCGGACATGACTGAGCGACTGAGCACACACACATGAAAGATATTATAGCAAGACCCTAATGGACTTTTTGGCCAACCCAGTGTTTTAGTCAGTTGGACTGACACATCAACAGCAAGCTATAAAACAAAATAACAATATAAAATCAATGCCCAGGTGAGATATAAACATGTGAAGAAGGGTCTGTAAATTTTCAGTATTAGGTTAATGAAAGTACACTCATTCACCATACCAAGTGCCCACTATATTTAGGCATGATAGGGTAAAGAATCTGCCTGCAATGCAGGAGACCCAGATTCAATCCCTGGGTTCAGAAGATCTCCTGGAGAAGGGAATGGCCACCCACTCTAGTACTCTTGCCTGGAGAATTCCGTGGACAGAGGAGCCTGGCAGGTTACAGTCCATGGGATCTCAAAGAGTTGGACATGACTGAGCAACTAACAATTTCACTTTTCATTTACACTGCAATCAAACTCCAATGATCAAAGGTTCATGGCTCAACATAAACTTATAATTCATACTTTCAGACACAGTACATAGTCCTGGGCATTTAGTAAATAAATAATTGTTAAAGAGTGATACATCCTCAAAATTAACAAATAATAAGCTGATTTTAATCTATAAGCTTACTAAGACTCTAAATCTTAGAAAGACTCACAAATCTCACATTATTATTATTTGCTATATTTTAAAGATTAAAAATAATAATTTTTCTAGAAAATGGCGAAGTGGGAATTCAGCATCTGAACTTTTTCATTTCTCACCTGTATTTCTCACCTTCCAAAATGTACTGTTTTAGATAAGACACCAGAGACCACACTTTCAAAATAGAGGACAGGCTCCCCTTCAGAAATTTGATGGGCACTAAAGGGGATGAGGAGGGTGTATCAGGGTGGGCTGCATTATACAGCGATGACAAATAGCCTTGAACTCTCAGTGGCTGTTAACACAGCATTTACTTCTTGTCCACAAGGCCTGTCCAACCCTGTCCAGTAGAAAAACCTGGCTCATCAGTCATTTGGGGACCCAGCTGATAGAGCCTCCCTTTTAGTCCAAGTTTCTCCCTCTCCATAGCAAAGCAGTGTGGTAAACTGGACACTGGCCAGAGCTAATATGCTTCCTTTGGCCAAGTTAGTCACATGGTCACACCTGACTTCAGGCAGACTAGGACATACAGTCCTACTATGAGCCTGGAAGGGGGAAGAACCAGAAATAATTGATGAACAGCACTAATGGCTTCACAAGGAGTCATAAACTCAGAGGCGTGTCTTCCTGAAACATCAGTTTTACTTAAAGATTGATAATTCAAAACACGGACCAAACATTAAAAAAAAACACGTAGATGTGAAAGGGGCTCAAGTTCAAAATATATGTATTCATTTTCAACTTAAAATACAAAATTTGAAAGAGAATTCTGACTTTTGAACTTTCAAGACTATAAACTCCAAATTCCCCTCAGTCACTATCGTTGGCTATTTTTAGTGGTTTCATCGAAAAACTAAGAAGTACTAGTCTAAGATAAATATCCATTTGAAGAAAATGGACAAAATAGATGCTTTGGGGCCCTCAAAGTAAGCAGTGGGTAATATTCTAGGTTTCCTGACAAAAATGCAAAGTGAAAACACTAACATCAGTCACTTTTTGTCAACAGAAAGCAAACATATCCATAGTCAAAGGTAGCTGTCTCTCTGCAAGTACAATGTATGGAGAATGAAGCTATCTCCAACTGTGATGTATAATGAATAGAAATATTATTCTTGCACCAACTCCTGTCAACTAAAAGGACAGGATCAAAGCTGGTCAGTGAAAGTTGGTTGTTTTCTGTTCAGTTCAGTTCAGTTCAGTCACTCAGTCATGTCTGACTCTTTGCGACCCCATGAATGGCAGCACGCCAGGCCTCTCTGTCCATCACCAACTCCTGGAGTCTACCCAAACCCATGTCCATCGAGTCGGTTATGCCATCCAACCATCTCATCCTCTGTCGTCCCCTTCTCCTCCTGCCCCCAATCCTACCCAGCATTAGGGTCTTTTCCAGTGAGTCAACCCTTCCCATGAGGTGGCCAAAGTATTGGAGTTTCAGCTTCAACATCAGACCTTCCAATGAACACCCAGGATTGATCTCTTTTAGGATGGATTGATTGGATCTCCTTGCAGTCCAAGGGACTCTCAAGAGTCTTCTCCAACACCACAGTTCAAAAGCATGTTTTCTGTAGACCAGGCCTAATAATGGGGTAGGCTGGGGGTATCTTGAAAGATTGATAGCTACACACATTGGGTGCTTATTATTAATAATGCCAGGCACTGTCTCTGAATAACAGTTAATTAAATCCTCAAGAACTGGAACAGCCTATATGGGAAAAGAATCTAAAAAAGAGTAGACATATGTATAACTGATGCACTTTGCTGTACACCTGCAATTAACATAACATTGTAAATCAGTTATACGCCAATAAAAATAATAATAATAATTAAAACAAAAAAACCCCGTATAAGGTAGGTTCTATTACTGTACCCACTTTATAGGTAAGGAAACTGAGGCACAGAGGCATTAATGTGCTCAAGTCTTACAACTTATAACTGGTAGAACCAGGATTCTAACCTAGGCAGTCTGTCTTCAAATCTTCGCTCTTATGCATCAGGCAATTCCATCTCAACTTGACCAATTATGGCCCACAGGGCATCTTATATAGTCAGTGAGCTCTGGACAAGTGCTAGAACTCATTCATCTCCTTATTAAGTCACCTAAGTGAAAAAAGGGCAGACAAGTTGTGCTATCAGTTACAGCACAGCCAATGGGCCTTCCTTCTCTATGACTTCAGGGAGGCCCTGCTTCCTCTGAAGACACTTTTGGACCAGATTCTATACCTGCCCCCACCCAAGGCAGCTCAAGTCCAACTTAGCATGGGCACCCAAGACCAATTTGAATTTTTGAATAAAGATCTGTATTTTCTCCAGCTCATTTCCCAGTGATTGATGGAGACCCCAAAGCTCCACACACTACATTAAATGGAACAGATGACCTCAGCACGGAAACATTTTTATGTAATACCAGCGGCCCACCCTTTCCGCAAGAGAAATGAGGAAAGTAAACTGAATATAGCCTAGGAATGCTCCTTTACTTTAAAAAGAAAAGAAAAACTTCTTAAAATCAGAGCTATTGGAAAAGGCAGGCTGGGCTTCAGAATATTTTTTTGTTTGTTTGGGAAACACTGACCAAGCATTTAGTATGTGCCAAGTCTGTGCTACACAATGTCCCCCCCTACCATCACCACCACCACCATCATTCCTGACTCAAAAGAGTCCAGGAACTATACAAGCATCTGTTCCAGTCTCAAGCAGTCTGGTCTACTCAATCCAAAGCTAGTAGTCAGTCCATGGTGATAAAGAAACTACAGTAAGGATCATGGTAACCATCAGCACGGAGTCAGAAAAGATCCAGAGAGATCAGTAGTGCAGATATAGGCCCTGTCAAAAGCAGATAAGATACCCCTAAGCCCACTGGAAAGTGCACATCATGTGGAAACAGTAAATCTGAGCTGGGATTTCATACTCAGCTGCCCACCAGTTAGACCTTGTGTGTGGAGGCATCATATGAACTGGGAAGCACGTGCCCTGTCTAAAGGCATTCCCATCCCATATTTTCTTTCTCCACAAACAATAAGCAGACCAAACCAAACATATGCTGTGACAGAACTGAGCTGTGAGCTGCCCACTGGTGACCTCTGATGGAATGTTTCATTTGAGTACCAGTTCATATGGTTACAGGGCTGGGGGCTGACCATGGAGCTTATCCAAAGCTTGACTTCCTCATTACTCAAGGAACAGTCTCTGCCTTAAAGGGTTATCAAGAGAATTCAATAGTAACAGTAAAGTTCTCCTAATCCACTCAACTTTGAGTTCCTCGAGGGTAGTTATTTTTCCACCACTAGCTTTTGACATTAGGCCTGGCATACTATAAGTCAAATGAATGAAATGCAGGCCTACTGTGTGCCACATGTGGCCCTAAGTGCCCTACAAATGTTACATTAAAGAAAAAAAGGCTCAAATGTAATCCTGATGGTTATAGACCCAAGTCTTCCTGGTTCATTCCTTACCCGCTTTGTCCACAACACATGCAAGCCAACTCTTTAAAATGGCAGTGGGTTTTTAGGCAGGAATTGACTAAGGGAAAAGCGGGGTTGAGATCATGGCTTATTTTAAGCAGCTTCTTCTAAAGGGCCTTTTCTCTCCTATTACCAATTTAATCACTAGCTTCACTCACATTCATTTATTTACCTCGAGCTCCCCGAGTCCCGGGGAGCTCTGTGCTGGGCCCTGTGCTGGGCCAGGGGACAATGAGTCAGTGCCCTCAGTCCTGCCCTTGAGGAGGTCACCTTTTAGAGTTTTGCATTTGCTGGGCTCTAGACAAGAACACTGCAGCCTATGCCAAGCCTCCAAATTACAGCAATGTTCTAAGGAGCAGCTGGGGTTTTATTTTTCATTTCCTCAGCACACCCGTCTCTCCACATTTTGTTGATACGCTCTAAAGAATAGGCCCTGACACCTGGGGGTATGTTCTTGAAAAATGTGTGGACCATATGCATACCTAACATGCAACAGGGCCATGAAGAAATCAGTACAATGCGGCTTGGCACCAGCCAGCTTTTCTTTTTTTCTAATTCCTTAACATCTTGCCTACAAATTGCATCTTCAAGCACTTCAGAGAGTTGAATAACCCCAAATGCTTATAGCTTATTTCATTATGCTTCATTTGGGGCTTTAAAGGAGGAGGACCAGAGAATGTCAGGAACAGTTTAGCAGCATCAGGGCTGATTAGGTTGAAGAGCATTCAAAGAAATGTATTTCTGTATTTCTTTTGTTACCAAGATCATGTGTTTCACTGAAAGCAAGCTTATGATTGCCTCACAAATATTTCCTAGCTTCTTGCAAGCCCATTAGCCATTGCTTGACTGCCTTTTATTAATTTTTTAAAAAGAAAAGGGGGCAGAGCAGAGGGTAGGGGTCTTGGCTAGCAAGCACTCTTAAGGCAGCAACCAGCATAGAACAGACTCTGTTCTAGGAATGGGGAAATCCAGCTTCCAGGCCCCTCTTGTGCTTATAAGCTGCATGCATGCTGCTGCTGCTGCTAAGTCTCTTCAGTCGTGTCCGACTCCATGTGACCCCATAGATGGCAGTCCACCAGGCTCCGCCGTCCCTGGGATTCTCCAGGCAAGAACACTGGAGTGGGTTGCCATTTCCTTCTCCAGTGCATGAAAGGGAAAAGTGAAAGTGAAGTCGCTCAGTCGTGTCCGACTCTTAGCGATCCCATGGACTGTAGCCTACCAGGTTCCTCCATCCATGGGATTTTCCAAGCAAGAGTACTGGAGTGGGGTGCCACTGCCTTCTCCGTATAAGCTGCATAGGCTTAAGCAAACCACTGCACTTCTCTGGGCTTCAACTGCCTTCTCTGTTTAAATGCAGTAGGAAGGATGATGCCTATTTCCGTGGGACTGCACCACTTACAAAGCATCCTGCACACACACATACATTTTCTCAGGGGCATCAAGCCAGGCCTGATACGGAATCCCAGCTTCAACCTATGAGCTGTGTGGTCTTGTACAAGTTAACTAACCTCTCTGAACTTCAGTTTCCTTGTAAAATACGAAAAGAAACAGAAAAAGAAGACAGTTACCAGACTCAAATGAAACAGCAGACCCAAAATTCCTCTTTAAAACATTATAGCAATATTTAGACTCAACTGTCCCTTGGCCCTGCCTCCTCCCATTATCTTCACTGGCACTTCCTTCAGCTGCCACAAATGAACAGATGTATGATATAAGTAAAAACAGTGTCTGTGCCATGAAAGGCAGCTTCCAGACAAATCTCTTAGCACCCACATGCAACCAGACTGCTTTCCTCAATTTCTCCTACATAGTATATGCCACTTGCTGCTGCTGCTGCTAAGTCACTGCAGTCGTGTCTGACTCCGTGCAACCCCATAGACAGCAGCCCACCAGGCTCCGCCATCCCTGGGATTCTCCAGGCAAGAATACTGGAGTGGGTTGCCATTTCCTTCTCCAGTGCATGAAAGGGAAAAGTGAAAGTGAAGTCGTTCAGTCGTATCCGACTCTCAGCGACCCTATGGGCCGCAGCCTACCAGGCTCCTCCGTCCATGGGATTTTCCAGGCAAGAGTACTGGAGTGGGTTGCCATTGCCTTCTCTGATATGCCACTTAGAGTTATGCAAATGTCATCCTCCTCCTCCTCATCATCCACTGTATGAGGCACTCACCCAGTTATTCTAAATTCTCTGTCCATGGGATTCTCCAGGCAAGAATACTGCAAGGGGTTGCCATTTCCTCCTCCAAGAGATCTTCCCGACCCAGGGATCAAACCCACGTCTCCTGCATTGCAGGCAGATTCTTTACCGCCTGAGCCACTAGGGAAGCCCAAACTTGTCATAGCTGATTTAAAGACCATCTTTCAATGATAACCACAGGGGAGGCTCTAACTCAGGGGGACTGTAATAGGACACAGTATTCCACTGAACAGCTAACCTCTACACAGGAATTTACAGGAATTCACATGTATTCATCATCCCATTTGAGCCTCATAACAATCCATGTTATGATTTACTTTGTTACGTCCATTTTACAGATAATGAAACTGGAGATCAGAGAAATGAAGCAACTTGCTCCAAGTCACACAATCAGTAAGTGGTAGCTTGCAGTTGAGAGACCAGGTTTTCAGATTCCAGATCTGGTAACTTTGCACTTCCCCACCCCTCCTCTGGCATCACACGGAGGGTAACCTGTAAAGATACTTGCCCTGGCTCTGCTTCCAAAGGTCACCCTCATTTAAGGTGGGGGATCCTGCACCACTAGCTCTTTGTTTCCCTTCCTGGGCAAAGTGAGAGACTGCAGGAGGCAGAGTGGTACTAGTTAGACGGTCTCTTCTGGCTACCCTTCCCCCTTGTTTTTTTTCCTGTGACCATTAAAAAGAGCTTTTTGGCCTACACTTGCAGAATGGCCGTCACATACATTTGAAAGCTTTTTGCTTCCTGCTTGTTAAGAGTAGTGTGTTTCTCTTTAAGCCAACTTCTGAAGCTAGGCCCAAGACCATTTACTCTTCACTGTCAGACCCACAATTCATCTGCATCTCTCACTTTCCAAAGCTCGAAGCCACAACATGAGCAAACATTCAAGCATTTTTTTTTTAAATATTGCTATTAGGAACCAAAATTGCTATTAGCATGACTGAAAAAGCCATTTTAAACAATGTTCTATATAAGGAAAGGAGAGAGCCAACTTATTGAGTCCATTCCATGTGCCAGCCCTGGGAAGAGGTTATCAGTTCTCATAGCATTAAGAGAAAGAAACCATTACTTCATTCTGCAGATGAGGGAAAATGGACTCAGAGAGGCTGAATGGCTTGCCCAGGGTCACACAGGAAGATGAACAAAAGATTGGAAGTCACATAGTTTGAGTCCAAAACACAAGCTTTCAGCTGCAATACATATATGTACACTAGTTCTGTAATCTGGGTCATGGCTTCCCTCAAAGACTCCTCTGCTTTTTCTGGTTGTGCCTAAATGTGGAAGGAAGGACTCTGCTTCTTGGTAAAGATGGTTTAGGTGAGCTGAGAATTGGGAAGGAGAAAGAGTGAGGAGTTCAAGGAAACCAAAGAAACCTCACTATATCCAGCCATAAATCCTACCTTGGAAGGTATAGTTAGTCGGTCAGTTTATTCGCTCAATCATGACCAACTCTTTGCAACCTGATGGACTGCAGCACGCCAGGCCTCCCTGTCCATCACCAACTCCCGTAGCTTACTCAGACTCATATCCATTGAGTCGGTGATGCCATCCAACCATCTCATCCTATGTCATCCCCTTCTCCTGCCTTCAATCTTTCCCAGCATCAGGGTCTTTTCAAATGAGTCAGTTCTTCACATCAGGTGGCCAAAGGATTGGAGTTTCAGCTTCAGCATCATTCCTTCCAATGAATATTCAGGACTTATCTCCTTTAGGATTGACTGGTTTGATCTTCTTGCAGTCCAAGGCGCTCTCAAGAGTCTTCTCCAACACCACAGTTCAAAAGCATCCATTCTTCAGTGCTCAAATTTCTTTATTGTTTAACTCTCATATCCATACGTGACTACTGGAAAAACCATAGCTTTGACTAGACAGACCTTTGTTGGCAAAGTAATGACTCTGCTTTTTAATATGCTGTCTAGGTTGGTCATAGCTTTTCTTCCAAGGAGAAAGTGCCTTTTAATTTCATGGCTGCAGTCACCGTCTGCAGTGATTTTGGAGCCCAAGAAAATAAAATGTCACCTGGAAGGTACAGTAGAGGTTAAACTGGAGAAGGGAATGAGGAAAAGGCCCCAGGTGGCAGAAAGCAACCTGTGGGAAGTAAGAGTTTGATCTGAATGCAGTGATGAACTTCAGAGCAACTGGGGGCCTTAGTCAATCATACTCTCTATAGTCATGCAGTCTCATGGCTGCCATGGTAATTTTGCACAGAATCAAGTAAAAACATTTAGAATTCTTCTGAAACACTTGTTTTATTTACAACTCCAGTTGGATATTTTGCAACTTTTTTCAAATACAAAAATGGCCAATATAATAAAATAAAGCCTTTTATAAGAGATAAGGACTCATCCTGTGATGAAACTGTAATGAAAGTCAGTTCTCACAAGAATAGAATACAGACAATAACAGACTTCTATGATGAGTAGGTATCTCCTTTCCCATCCTAATAAGCTCAAATGGAGTACTCATGTTTCTGGTCCAGCTGAATGGCTAGTTCATTGGAAAAATTGCAAAGGGTCATTATCTCAGACAGACGCTAAAGTGATCCCCAACTCCTGGCACTCACACTCTTGTATTATCCTCTCCCTGAGTGTGAGCAGGATCTGTGACTTGCTTCTCACCAATAGAACATGGCAGAGGTGATAAGAGGTAACTCTCGGGATTACACTGTGCTACATAAAACTCTGCCTCTCTAGAGTCACTCTTTCCCTCCTGTGAGCTGCAAAGAAGTAAGCTGCTACGTTGCGAACTTCCTACAGAGAGGACCATATATTGGGAGCTGGAAATAGTCTGTAGAACTGAGGCACTCAGCTCCTACAGGCCACAAAGAAATGAATTCTACCAATGACTCGATAACTGTGGAAGCAAATTCTTCCCCAGGAGAGCCTCAGATGAAAATGAAGCCCATCCAACACCCTGCCTGTGCCTTTATGAAACTCTGGGCAAAAGAACCAGCTAAGCCAGGGCCAGAAAGGTAAACCACATAAACTGTGAGACAATAAATGTGTTAAGTTTGTAGCAATTTGTTACACAGTAATACCTCATTAATATAGTCACAAATATGCTTTGGATTGGGCACTGGTCTAGACACAGTGGCCATATTTATTTGGTTAGGCCATGGATCCAGACCTACATGCAAACAGAGGGAGATGAACTAGTTAAGTGGACAAGACGGTTATACTTAACCTACAATATAATTCACAAGATGTTATAAGACTTATAAACAAATTTCTGGGTGCACACATCCACAGAAGCAATTATTTCTGCCCTAGAGAGCTTGAGAAAGCATTACGGACAAAATATTTCAACTGGGAAGGAAGTTCTAACATGGTGAAATTATTTTATAACCACAGAAAGTTCTGCACTTTGGGTTAAAATGTTAGCATCCTTAACATAATGGATTTTTTTTTAATGCCCATTTAAACTCTGACCATCATGGAAGAAAGCCATGATTAGAATTATCTTCACACTGGACTTTCCCCTCTGCTTTCTGAGCCTAGCAAAAGACACACCTGTGCTTCCCTCCCACATAAGGTGTGAAAGAATTGCTTGCATGCAAGACCCAGTGGAATAAGACAGCTGTTGGCCACGTCACTGAGGAGGGTTTCCCGCACCCAACTGCTGGTCTCCATGGCAACTGCCAGTCACAGCCAACAAACAGTTACCTCCACTGCATTACACATCTCTGCAGAACTCCCACAGAGGGAATCCTTGTTGATTTCTTGGTCGCCATGGTTTCAGTTCCCGCCATAATCTTAGATGTTCTCTAAGCATGTGTGTGCATGCAGGTATGCAATGTGTGTGCTGAAGCTTAGAGCATTGTTGCCCTTTGCTCTTGGTGGAAGTCAAAACATGCTTGAGGAATGACTAGTGTAATCTTTGTGATGAAAATGACATAGTTATCCTCACCCCAGTGAAAGGTCTGTGGTTCCTCAGGATGAGCTGAAAAAATTCCTTCACATTGACTGACAGGAACGCAGCATGATCAACTCTCCCCAGAGAAAAGTACATCTGCAGGCACTAAAACTACTTTTTCACTTTGGACTTTTTAGAAAATAACTCAGTGGATGGGTCAGTTTTACTCAGGTCCCAAGGACAGTCAACTTTCGATTGGAAATTACTGTACATATTCATGGTATTTGCTCTAAATAACATTTACAGTCTCAATGGTAAAGTTATCTCATCCACAATATCAGAACAATGATCAAGAGAACCATTATCAGAATTATTTATAAATGCTACATCTGCATTTCTATGCTGATGCTGAGGAATCTGTACAATTATGATGTAGAAGCCAACTTTAATGTAAATCTTCCAGGAATTCTTGTGAAAATGCAGACTCTTTCAGTGGTAAGGCTGGCAGTTCAGTACTCCTGACATGTTCCTGGGTAATGACGGTATGCTAGCCATGGACCACTGTTGCAAAGCACTAAGGAGTCCTCACTGTGACTAGAGCCTGTGAGGATTACAGTTAGGATTCTCAGTAATGACATCATTATGTAAAATACTACACACAGCACCTCGTAGGGAATAGGAACTCACTGAATGTTGTTTCTCTTCTCTGCAAAGTGTTTCCATTCTCATTTGCTCATCGGACTGTCACAACAAACTTGCAAGAAGGTATTTAGGGCAGAAACTGGACTTAATTCCGATTTTAAAGACAAAGACACTGAAGTTGAGGAAGATGAAATAATTTGCCAAAATTTATAGAGTTAATGGGGCAAAGGCAGGACCTGAACCTTTGTCTTCTAATCCTCAGTCCTGTGTTGTTTCCATCACACCATCCTTAGAGCCTACATGTCCCTACTAGGAATACTACATAACTGATTCAAGATGAAGACCATTCCATTATATTTTTGAAAGCTAGAAAAATCCTGAAATCAAAATCTGACACAGATAATTCTCTCAAAAAAAAAAAAAAAAAACCCTCTATAGGCCAATTTCAAAAATATAGATGCAAAACTCCTAAATAAAATATTATCAAATCAAATCCAGCCATGTACTTGAAGACTAACACAAAATGACTAACCAGAGCTTATTCCAGGAATGCAGGATAGTTTAATATGAGGAAATCTATTAACATAATTCATAATATCAATAGGTCAAAGGAGAAAAACCATATGATCATTGTAAAAATGCCAAAAAGGCATTTGATAAAATTCAATAGTCACTCAAGATGTTTTTAAGAACTGGGAACTGAAATTTACTTCTTTAACATGAAAAGGATAACTATATGAAAGCACCAGCCAGTCATCTACTTAACTGGGAAACAGCCAGGATAAGATAAAACTACCAACACTAGAAGAGAAAGCTAGACCAAAGAAACAGAATAGAAAACTCAGAAGTGGTCCCAAGTATAACTATATGAAAAGGATAGTATTTACAGTCCCTGGGAAATTTTGTTGAACTAATGGATTAACTATTTGAAAGGAAATTAAGTCACACTTTTACTTCCATCATAGTGCAAAATAGACTACAGTTGGATTCAAGTGAATGTTTTTAAATAAATCATGAAAGAAATAGAAAAAATACATATATATTCCTCCTAAACATAACAATAGTCTGATAACTTGAAGGGAAATACTGATACACTAAACCATCTGAAAATAAAGAACTTTCATATTGTAAGAAAAAAAGGAAATGATAAACTAGAAAACATAAATAAAACATATGATAGGTAAGGAATATCTTTAATTCATTAGAGAGATTTTATAAAGCAATGAGAAAAAGATTAGCCCTATATTATAAAAATGAGGAAACTATATGGAGTCAGTTTTCAAAAGAAGAAATACATTTGGTTATTATATGACCAAATATTCAACTTTACTATTAATCAAAACCATTCGAATTTAAAGTTCAAGATGGGATATGTTTCCCCATAAAGCTAGCAAAGACTACAATTCATTGAGAGTGTCTGGATACTGACACTCTCCTCAGCTCAGAACATAAACTGGCACACACTTTTTGGAAGGCAATTAGCAATATGTCTCAGAAATCATAAATGTGTATATTCTTCAGCCAAGCAATTTTATCTGTAACAAATTCATTACCCCTTCCCCAAAAAAGTATAAAATAAAAGATTACACAAGATATATGCATATGAATATATTTTAAAGTGTTGTTGATAATAAAAAATAATCAATGGTTTTTCATAAGGAATTAAATAAGTCAATTATGGTAAATCTATTCATTGAACTGCAATGATAGCCACATATTCACTATATTAGTCTACCTAATGACCCGAAAAAATGAATATATTACTAAGATAGTAAAGCTAGGTATGAAACAGTATGTTTCATACTCTTTGATAGCATTTTTATAAGTTATGTAAGAATAGAAAAAAATGGAAATGCTTTTAGTCATTATCTTAAAGTGACTTGATAATATGTGATCTGTTTATTTTTCTACTCATTGTTCTGTATTTTGCAACATCAAACATGAGTTGCTATTGTAATAGCCACAAAACCTGTGTAAACATTTTCTTTTATTTTTTAATTTATTTATTTTAATTGGAGGCTGATCTTATTTTAAAGAGGCACTAGGGAGCTAGTGTTTGATCTGAGGACTGAAGTGACACAAGTTAAGTAAGGCTTCAGGAAATTTGTTTTCACTACTGGGGAGTAAGTTGGGTCAAAGGAGTGAGAACTTGAAAAGCAGGAGACGCACATCTGAGTTCAGCTGTTGCAACGGCAGCATAAGCCTTTAGGGCACTGCCTAGAGATGGTTACCAGGTTCCAACAGGTGAAATCCAGGAAGCTTGTTGAAGGTGAATCATCAGGAAAAAGTAATAGAAAAATCAAGATGTGGCTGGCCATGGGGAGAGAGGGTGGGGTGGGCCCTCGGGACAATGAGCTGATCGTGAAAATGCAGCCACAACAAAGTCGATGAGCACAGGTGTGGGGGCAGGTCATCTTAATGAGGAAATGGCCACGTAAGGTAGATCCTGATAACGAGGAAGCTCAGAGAAGAGCTTTGCTGGAATGGAGGTTCAGAGTTCCTCAAAAACACTTCCTTTACAGTTTACAAAAGTTGCTCTCTCACCTGTTTCTCACAGGTGACCTGATACAATAGGCATGACTGTCATCATTACTCCCACTGTACAGATGAGAGAACTGAGACAGTTTCAGCAGTTAAAAAAGGTCTCTGTGAAGTGGTAGTCAGGACTGGATTTAGGCCTATCTATCATCAAACCTAATATTCTTTCACATACATCATACTATTTGGTTATAAATATAGGTAGCAACTGAAATCACATAAGCAGATGAATTTGCTTTAAAAAAAAGAAAAAAATGAGAGGCGGACAAAATAGGGCCCTAGAACTTAGTAGGCCAAATGGAATATAATCATACAAATGAATGGGGCTTCCCAGGTAGTGCTAGTGGTAAAGAACCTGCCTGCCAATGCTGAAGATGTAAAGACATGCAGGTTCTATCCCTGTGTCGAGAAGATCCCTGATGGAGGGCATGTCAACCCACTCCAGTATTTTTGCCTAGAGAATCCCTTGGACAGAGGGGCCTGGCAGGCTAAGACCATAGCGTCACAAAGAGTCAGACCCAACTGAAGCTACTTAGCACACACACAAATGAATAAGAACTAAAAAGATTCTACTAGAATTTACTATGTAGTAAGAGAAAGGGATAGCAGAGGATGAGATGGTTAGCATCACTGACTCAATGGACATGATTTAAGCAACTTTCAGGAGATAGTGAAGGACAGAGGAGCTTGGCGTGCTGCAGTCCATGGGGTCACAAACAGTCAGACATGACTTAGCGACTGAACAACAGAAAGGTTTATTAGGACTCACAGTAGTGCGAACAGGAACTAGGAATAAATTTATCCATTCAGTAAACAATTTCTGTATCTTTAAAGATAGTCTAGATCATTTTGATAACAAAAAACCCCAGGATCTCAAGGTCTTAAGACCAGCAATGTTTCTTTCTGGTTCACAGTACGAGTTGATCAGAGGACATCAGAAAAGCTCTCTAACTCATCAAAATCACTCTGGGACTCACACTGAGAAGAAGCCAGCCAGCGTCTTCCAGAACATTGGAAGTCATTGCTCTAGAATAAAAGAGAAAGCTCTAGAGACCCTAGCACCAACAATTAAATGCTCTGATATACAAATGACACACATCACTCCTACCCCCAATCCAGTGGGCCAGAAATGGCCACATACCACATCAAAGGGCCAGGAAGTTGGAGACCTATAAAGTGAGCATCACTCATGGCACCAGGGCTACTGAATATGCATGCTTGGCAATGGGAAGAGTATCACAATTTATGGAGCTCAAGAGCACTCCAATGAGGAAGTTGATGGGTGATGTAGGCAGAAATGTAAAAGTCCATCTAAGAAAGGAAGAAATCATTTCATTGATTTCTAATAATAACACATTTTAGGTAAATCACTTGTAAGAAGATTGCTTCTCTTAGCTAAATAGCAGGACTTTCAAAATCCTGGTTCTTTATCTTCTACCACAGAAGTAAGAAAAGATACCAGAGGAGAATCAAGGGTCATAACCAAATCAATGGCATTGGGCTTCCCAGGTGGTTCAGTGGTAAAGAATTCACCTGCCAAGCACGAAACATGGGTTCAATCCTTGGATCAGGAGGATATCCTGGAGAAGGAAATAGCAACCTACTCCAGTGTTCTTACCTGGGAAATTCCAGAGACAGAGGAGCCTGGTGGGCTATGGTCCATGGTGTCACAAAGGAATCAGACATGACTTAATGACTAAACAGCAAAACTCAATCAATAACTGAATTATGTATAGCCATGTCAGTCAGTGTTCATTTTAAAAACATCCACTGGATGCAGAGCATTATTCTAATACCCAGTTCTTAGCCTCACTCAGAGGCCCCACCAGTCGACCCACATAGGACAAACAGCTTTTCTCATGAATGCTGAGAAACCAGAATCCTTTCTCTGGCCCATGTGAAACTATCATATTTGGTGTTTTAGCAAATTATTTTATATACTTGACTTGGAGTGGCAGCAATACGCACTCAGAAAACGATGAGACTGTGTCAGAAAGCTGAAATTTGAATCTTTACTTTGTTCAAGCTATTTACTGTACAAACTCGTGATAATAAATAACCTCACCTCACAAGGTTGCTGTAATGAGGTAAAGTGTGAAAGAGCCTAACACTTAGTAGGTATGCAATAAATGCTCCTTTCCTTGCTTTAATATAGCATCTCAAGTTTTAGAATATCGGCCACAGGCAAGATTCCAGATGTGTGAGGCATGTTTATGACCTCAGATTTCATTTTATAAGGCCTATATCTAGACCTTGTGTAGTAACTTTAGTAGAGAAGGTGTTAGATTTTTTTTCTCACATTATTTTTTTTTGCATATTGTACCTCCTTCAAAGGCCACATTGCTAGTTATAAAGTAACCCCTTCTAGAGGTTTGCTTCATAACATATGACAATTAGACTGCCCAAGAATAAAGTTCAAACATACTTCAGCTAGTGATGAGTTTGAAGGATCTGTCAGCTTACCCAACACAAACACTAGGAAAACTGACATCCAGTTAGTGATGCACAGCCCTCTTCTTTAAACCAAGCTATAACAAAAGCATTTGCCGTAAGGACCTAATTTATCATTGGAAAGATAGCAAATATGTTATTAATAAATGAATAAATCACTCTCAAGCAAGCAATGATTTCATTTTCTCTCAGGGGTACTCAGCATAATATTTTTCCTTAAGCCAGCTTACACGAGCCCTAAAGGAAAGGCTAGAATGCATTTCTCTGCAGGCCTCAAACGCCATGCTGTGACGAGGGCACCAGCGTCCTGTACTGCAGTCCTGTCTATTGGGAGAGGAGTTAGTCTGCCACAGACTGAATGTTTGTGTCCCCCCACGATTCACATTTTAAATCCTCACAGCCAAAGTGCTGATATTTGGAAGTGGGGCCCTCAAGGGGTAATTAGGTCATGAGGGTGAAGCCCTCACAAATAGTATTAGTGCCCTTATAAAAGAGACTACAGAGAACATCCTTGCTTATTCCACCATGTGAGGACACAGCAAGAAGACTGCCATCTATGTACCAGGAAGGAGACTCTCACCAGAAATTGAATCGGCTGGTGTCTTTATCTTGGACTTCAAGCCTCCAGAACTATGAGAAATTGGATTTCTGTTGGTTATAAGCCACCAATTTATGGTGCTCTGTTACAGCAGCCCAAACAGAATAAGACACTGTCCATCCTGGTAGGGTATGGCCTGGAGGAACAGCTCTCTTCTCCTGGACCTTCAACCTCTTCTAACTGTGAGAAGAACTAGCTGAAATACAGATGATCACACTTTGCATTGCACATGGGCTTCCTAGGAAAGGAATGTACCCTCAGCAACTAGGCCACAAAGTGCAGGGTGGCAATGTCCAAAGTCAATTATTTTTTTAATATTTACTTATTTATTCAATTATTTATTCGGCAGTGCCAGGTCTCAGCTGCAGCATGTGCAATCTTCGATATTCATTGCAGCATGTGGGATCTTTTTTTTGTTTTAGTTGTGGCATGCAGGATCCTTAGTTGCCGTATGTGAACTCTTATTTGCAGCATGGAGGATCTAATCCCCTGACCAGGGATCAAACTCTGGGCCCCTGCGTTGGGAGCACAGAGTCTTAGCCACTGAACCACCAGGGAAGTCTCCAAAGTTCATTCTTGAGGAACTTAAGATGTTGAGAAGGCTCACCAGAAAACTTCCTATTCCTTTTGAATCCCCATCTTTGGTTTTATAAATACACAGAGCAGGATGGAGTCAGAACACGGATTGTGCTATGAACATGCTGCTAAGGAGTTAGCTTTTGATCCATCAGCTAGGGTTTCCCAAAGTGTACACATCACGAAACACTGGGTCCAGGGGGTTGTGTTAGGTTTTCTTTGAAGAAAAAAAAAAAAAGATTTCTATAATCAAGTAAATGTGAAAATTTTAATAAAATTAAATTCTTTTTTGTAAGAACTCTGAGAGCCTTTAGTATTCCATGTGCATATCTTGTCTACCTTTCTGACCCTGCCATAATCTATGCCATTTCTAGTACTGAGCAGGCACTAGTGTTGTGGTGTTTAATAATAGAAGATGTAAGCAGATAGACATACTTATAATATAATGTAATTATATTGTAAAAACATACAGTTCTGTATAGACAATAACAGAATTAAGCATGAATAAGAAGTAATAAAAAGGGAATAGTGCACATTAATAGCATACTGCCTCCTGACTCCTTCTCTGGTCTCATTGTCAGCTAAACACTCTGGACTTCACCAACACCAAACCACTTGTGGCTCCCTATATGCTATTCATGCTATTTCATGTCCCCTTATGTTTACACACTCTATTCAATGTGCCTGGAATGTTCTTGTCTTTCTGCTGAACAACGGATCTTAAAATCTAGCTCAAAAATGTTCTCCTTTGTGAAATTCTGAACACCTCTCCCTAAATTCATCTTGCCTTACACAAGACCCAACACACACATGCTTGTGTGCGTATACACACACACACACGTATGTATGTAAGTGAACAAAATCATGCACACACAGGCCACTATTCCCTTCTCCACAGCACTTCGTATCTTTTGCTTAGTTCTATTATTGTCCACATGATATCATGTTGTAAGTAGATGCCTACTTGTTTGTGTCCTATATTAATAAAGACCACCCCAGTACCTGCTCAATACTAGACACTGCATAGGTGATGGTCAAGTGGATTCATTCATTCATTCATTTATTTCATCTGTGAGAAAAGCATACTATGAACTCTACCCCTACTGAAGTCCTAACTAATCTCCCTCACTCTCCTGTGGGAAGATTATTTAATTGGAGAGAAATCCAAGGTAACATAAGAAGGGATTTCTGGTCTTTGATCCTATGTTGAAAGACAGATGCTTCATTAACTTAATTTCAGGTAGTGCACATGCACTTGCAACATTTTGGTGAACTGACTTCCCTTGTTATCCTTGCTGTCAGTTAGCTGCAAGAGAAATGATCATTGAACAGGGTGTCAGGGGTGTTCCTGCCTTCCCAACATGCAGTATCGTTTCAGACTTAAGAGAAAAGCAGTATGTCTCATGGTTACCAAGACCAGTGCTCCTCAAGCTTGAGCCAGCATCAGGATCACCAGGAGGACTTGTTAAAACATGGGTTGCTGGGCCCCACCCTACAATGTCTGATTCAGTAGGTTTTGGGTGGGCCTGAGAATCTGCATTTCTAACAGTTCCCAGGGGATGCTGGGGACACGGGTCCAGTGACCACACTTTGAAAACTATTGACCTATGGTTCACTGACTGCTTGCCAATGCCAGAACTGTACTAGCAACATAAGTGTTCAAGCAACCTGGTTGCTGCTCTCAGGAAGATGGCAAAAAGTACTAAATTTGGATTTCAAAGACCAGTCTTGTGACAACTGGCAAATCACAGAACCTTAGAATACCTTAGCTTCTTCCACCAAAAAATGTCAACTGTAAGCCCATCACTGCCTACCCTCACTGGTTTGCCGTGTGAATACAATGGGGAAAATGAGCTACAAATGTCTATATCCTAAAAAGTTCTAAAGAATGAGAAATTTGATCTGAAAAGATAAAACAAACATGTGTGAATGGTAAAAAAAAAAAAAAAAATTTAAGGTGTGTAAGACACTGGAGGGTAGTTCAGGGGAAGAGTTCAGGGATGAATTTCTCCACATAAATTAAAAAAGCTTTCACACATGAACAGATAGCAACAGAACTTTGACTTAACCATTAAAGGGTTAGTTTGCCCCTTTTTCTGTTGAGTAGTAGAAAGGAAGTAGGTTAAATAACTGCTGTGATTGTCCAAGGGTCTGAACTAGGCTGGTATAATTGGACATAAGAAGAAAGGATGGAAATAAAGTAAATTTAAAATACAGAATTTATAGAATTTATAAACTGACTATATACCATAGCAAAGGAGACACAGAAAGCAAAAAAACAGCTGAGCTCTAAGTATAGGCTCTAGAATGAAGCAGATCTGAGCTTGAATTGCTTGTTCTACCATTTTCCTGAGCAAGTTATAAAACCTCAGCTTCAGTTTCCTCATCTGTAAAATGAATGAGAACAGCATCCTTCTCGGAGTACAGCTGGACAGACTGAATGAATTAATGCAGGTAAAGCCCTTAGGACAATAACTAGTACTTACCAACTACTCATTAAACAGTAGTGATCATGACACTGATTACACCAAAAAGATCTCTCTCCAGTCCCCACTCCTGTTCAACAATTTGGCAACCTAATTTTTCACATTAAATATGAGGCACATTGCATGATATCACATTGTGTGGAGGGTTTAACTAACACTTCATTGTTTAACTAACCCCTCATTGTTGAATAACTTGTTTGTTTGCAACATTTTGCTATTTTTTTTCAATCATTGAGGAAGTTTTCAACTGCAAGTAAAAGAAAAGTCCAACTTGAAGTGTTGGTATTTTTAAAGTAAAGGACCTTGTTGGTTATCTATTTTAAATAGAGCAATGTGTACATGTTGACCCCAAACTCTCAATCTAACCAACCAACAAGGACCTACTATAAAATAAACACATACATATATATATTAAAAATACAGAAAATTAATTAATCAAAGGAAAAGAAAATTTGGGAGGAAGAAATAAGGCTTGATTTCCCCAAATCTCATCAGTTCTCTCCTGCTAACTCCCCCATCTCCCTGTTTGGCTGATAATAGCTTTGGAATACAACATTCAGTTTTTTTAATTGTGAAGACTCCAAATTATGGGACTTATGAGAGGTTAAGAAAAAGTTTCATGGTGATATAACAAGGGTCACTAGCTTTTCAATCTGAAATAGTTGGGTCATCTCAACCCACTATGTTGTCGTTCAGTCGTGTCTGACTCTTTGCGACCCCATGGACTGCAGTATGCCAGGCTTCCCTGCCCTTCACTGTCTTGCAGTTTGTTCAAACTCATGTCCATTTAGTCTATGATGCTATCCAACCATCTTATCCTGTATTGACCCCATTCTCCTTCTGCCTTCTATCATTCCCAGCATCAGGCTCTTATAGATTGTAACCCACCAGACTCCTCTGTCCATGGGATTCTCCAGACAAGAATACTGGAGTGGACTGCCATGCCCTCCTCCAGGGGATCTTCCTGACCAAGGGATCCAGCAGGTGTCTCTTATATCTCCTTCACTGGCAGGAGGGATCTTTTCTACTAGCATCACCTGGGAAGCCCAATCCAGTACACTTCCTCCCCCATTCAGCCACTTTGACATTTTAAGTTATTTACCTACACTAGTCTACTCCTGGTACCAAATTATGGATCAGGAATTATTGCAAACAAAAAGACAACCAAACAAAAAACCCTCCATTCAAAATGGCTTAAATGTACATTATTTCACATAGCAAGAATAAGTGAGGTAGGCAGCTCCTGTGTGGGATAATTCAATCTTTGAGAAGATTCTTGAATGGCGTTTTCTCTAATGATCTTGGCATTTACTTTTGTCAAAATCCCCAAAATTCTGAGAAGTTTAACTGAAATGAAAACTAATGTCATTAATTATGGAGAGAACTGGAATTTTCATAATATTGAGGCTTCTCATGCTGAAATGTCTTTGTGCATTCATCAAATTTTCTTTAAGGATTCTCTGGGAAGCTTTATAGTTTTCTTCATATGGGATCACCTATATTCCTTAATTTCTAGGGCTTGGGAAAGAGAAAATCTTGTAGTATTGTTATTATCTTTACTTTTGCTATTATGAATTAGATATTTTATCTCATTCATCATTATTATTTCCCAGTTGGATATGTTTTATATGGTCATCTTAACTGAACTCATTTGTTAGGACCCTTAATTTTTGTTGATTGCTGTTGGTTCTGCAGATTGGCAATTTTATCCTTTGAAACTAGTATTTCCAATATTATACCTGTTTATTTCTCATCTTATTATATTGATCAGAACTGAATTTCCAGGAAAATATAACATGTTAGTGACAACAACCATCTTGATCTTGCTGTTAATTTTGATGGAAATGTTTCAAATATTAGGATGAACCATATGAAACTGCTATTCTTCCAGGTCAAAAAAAGGTCAAGTGTCAGCAATTTCATATCTTTTAATCTATTATTTAGCCATAGGCAAAATATTGAAATTTGATTTTAAACATAAATTCATTACTGTGACTTCCATGGCGGTCCCACGGTTAAGACTCCACACTTCCATCACAGAGGGCACAGTTTGATCCCTGGTTGGGAAACTGAGATCTCACTGCAGTGCAGCACAGCCAAAATACAAGTAAATAAATACACAGATATTCATTACTAATTAAACAACTATTGTTTGAGTGCCTACAGTATGACAGACATAGAGTTAGGCCATAGATATATAACTTTAATCAAGACAAACACAATTTCTGCCCTCTTGGGGTTAACATTACTATGGCAAAAAAACAGATAATAGTTCAGCTAACCAAAAAAAGACCAGACCATCTGACCTGTCTCTTGAGAAACCTGTATGCAGGTCAGGAAGCAACAGTTAGAATTGGACATGGAACAACAGACTAGTTCCAAATAGGAAAAGGAGTACGTCAAGGCTGTATATTGTCACTCTGCTTATTTAACTTATATTCAGAGTACATCATGAGAAACGCTGGGCTGGAAGAAACACAAGCTGGAATCAAGATTGCCGGGAGAAATATCAATAACCTCAGATATGCAGATGACACCACCCTTATGGCAGAAAGTGAAGAAGAACTAAAGAGCCTCTTGATGAAAGTGAAAGAGGAGAGTGAAAAAGTTGGCTTAAAGCTCAATGTTGAGAAAACTAAGATCACGGCATCTGGTCCCATCACTTCATGGGAAATAGATGGGGAAACAGTGTCAGACTTTATTTTTGGGGGCTCCAAAATCACTGCTGATGGTGATTGCAGCCATGAAATTAAAAGACGCTTATTCCTTGGAAGGAAGGTTATGACCAACCTAGATAGCATATTTAAAAGCAGAGACATTACTTTGCCAACAAAGGTCCATCTAGTCAAGGCTATGGTTTTTCCAGCGGTCACGTATGGATGTGAGAGTTGGACGGTGAAGAAAGCTGAGTGCCAAAGAATTGATGTTTTTGAACTTTGGTGTTGGAGAAGACTCTTGAGAGTCCCTTGGACTGCAAGAAGATCCAATCAGTCCATCCTGAAGGAGATCAGTTCTGGTTGTTCATTGGAAGGACTGATGTTGAAGCTGGAACTCCAATACTTTGGCCACCTCATGCGAAGAGTTGACTCATTGGAAAAGACCCTAATGCTGGGAAGGATTGTGGGCAGGAGGAGAAGGGGACGACAGAGGATGAGACGGTTGGATGGCATCACCGACTCGATGGACATGGGTTTGGGTAAACTCCGGGAGTTGGTGATGGACAGGGAGGCCTGGCGTGCTGCGATTCATGGGGTCGCAAAGAGTCAGACACGACTGAGCAACTGAACTGAACTGAACCAAAAAAAAAAACAACGACAAATGAACTAAAATAGTGAAAAGAGTTCAGAGCAATTATTATGTGTAGAAACTGGAGTAAGGGCACAATTCAGACAGGTCAGTCAGAACAGGTCCTTTTAAGGCAGGACTCAGAACCAGTCATGCACCCAGCTTTGAGTATGCACTCTGGGCAAAGACAGGGTAGGAGCAAGCTCTAAACTGAAGCATGGCTGATGAGTGCTAGCATCTGTCAGGAACCAGTGTGGCTAGAATGCCACTAAGTGGTTCCTCAAGCTTCAGGCTAAGCCTGAGCTGGTGGCTATATGAAGAAACAGAAATTCTGAATTAGGATGAAGATTAAAATTTAGATTTGGACTGGGCTTTTAAAGACTTGAAAAGGAGACCATCTCTCTTAGCTTAAAGTGACCAGCTAGAGGATCTGTCCTAAGCTGTTGGACAGAGTGGGAGAATGAGCACTAATAGGGCACCTTTGAAACACAGGTAGGAGAAAAATAAACCCTTTCCTGATTGTACCAAAACTTCATTCAGTCATCCTGAAACCAGTTTCACAGGCTGGAGAGGCAAGCTGAGGACAGACCCAAGGAGGCTTTATTTAGACAAATGTTGAATTTCATTTTGGAAGTCAAAAGGAAGCAGTAATGCTTTTTGTGCAAAGACCTGATTCTGTGAAGTCAGAGAATGGGGTCATAGGACCCTAAAACAAAAAAGAGGACAGGGATTTGCCTCCCTGTGCCTCTCACCTCTGGTTCAGTCTGCATTATTTGTTCATTCTTCTTTAAAAGCCAGCAGAAAGTGCCAATGAAACAAGATAAATTTTCACAGCTACCTGCAGGACAGAAAATTATTCGACAGCTGTCCCACTGGTCCATTGTCATACTTCAGAAAAGAGGAACAAGTTGTTTCTGATGCTGGCTAAAAGACTTGAAGCAGAGAAAAGCCATACCTGGGTTCCAACCAAATCTATAAAGACTAGGCAAAATTCTGGAGGGGAAAGGCTCGGATGACGGTGGGCAATCCAGTAGGCAGTCAAGGAATAAGCAAAGTATAGTGAGCAAAAGACTGAGGGCTCAGTAGATGGTGGGAGTCCTAGGCAAACCCACAGTGTGCTAGTAAGGGGCAGACTGTGACAAGAGGCAGGGGACACTTGGAAGTCCAGGCTGGAGCAGTTGACACTGTATGACAGAAGTGGTGGTGAGAGGTCATCAGTGTGTCTGTCCCAAGGAGGCAACTGGATCCCAAGTTGGACCAAAACTACAGATCTTGCAAAAAGCCTATGGGCCCAGACTTATTGGAACAGGAGTGTAAGACACAAAAAGAGATCTCCAAGGGACTAGGGCTGTTCACTCAAGTCCAAAGGCCTGAGCAGACGATAGCTGGAAGATGGTCGGTGAGTCTGGCCTGGGAAAAGGTAGCAAAGCAGAGGTACAGCAGGGACAGAGGACTATTTGGCCCAGAGAACCTTCTTGGATGACAGCAGCCATCCAAGCTCACCCTCTTTTCTCTCTATAAGAAGGCTCTCCTCTCCCTCACCGCCTTTCCCTGATTATGTCTGGGCATGTTATAACTCTGAGGTGAGCTATTGGAAACATAACTTGCTACCTGCATGTAATGATGTAACACAAGAACCAGGAAACACTGTGAACATCACACAAGCCACTCAGGACCAATGGGTCACTTGTTGCCACAGCAACCACAATCAAAACAACAATTCCAATTTTCCTAAAGCCGGTATTTAATGATGACTGTATTACACAGACAGTAACGAATCCCACGGTGCATCATAAACAGAGTTGCTAGTATCCAACATCATCAATGATGGAGAAAAATAATTTGAAACTGGACAAAGTACATTTCTCAGGATGTGTGCGCAGTTCTAGCCAAAAATGCAAGGAGGGAATCTCTCTCAGCTCAGCTTGAAGTCATAGCTATATCCCAGCCTCCTTTTTTCCCTCTTCACTCCAGTTTCGGAGGGATACCTTCATAAATTCTTAAGAAATGTAATAAATTTGCTTTTAAATCCAGATACGCATATCCCTAGCCGTAGGGGTAAATCGGACAGAAATATAATGATTGCTGTGAAACGTTCACATTTGGAGTAGATCTAATAACTTTCTTTCATGTGATCAGGGCAAAATATAATCCAGGCTTATCTCTTTGAAGCAGATTGTTCCCTTCTAAATGCCCGATGCAAATGTGAAACACAACCTTCTCTCTCCTTTCCTAGTGTCCCTCTGCGCCAACACCGCCCCCTACCCCCCCGCCTGCCCAGAGGGGCGGGGGCGGGGAGGGGAGTAGGACCTGTGCTTTAGGCCACTGCCGCCACCCACTGGTTAGGAAGCCAAGTCACAGTTTCCCTGGCCTTGGGTTTCTTAGTCTTTCTAAAGTCACCTGGCAAAATCATAGCCACTGTGGGATGGAGTAAAAGTTCACCAATCTTTCCTCTCTGTTTCAAAGCCTGTTCCCCATTCCTTCTTCACCTAGGTCTCAGAACAAAAGAGCTGTCTGAACAAGAGGGAAATAAGCAAACAGGAAAGCAGACTTCAGTTTTCGTTTCTACTCTGACTCATAATTTGAGCCAAAGGCCCAAGACCAATTTACTCCAATTCCCACATTACAGTTCAAATTTGCAGGAAGAAACTGGTAATCTGCTGATCAGGCAATTAATTGATACCCTGTGGTCAGGTATCTACCTCTCGACCAATCAGCTCTGGTCAGGGGTGGGGGTTATCTTGCATCAATCAGCTGTCCAGTCTGTCCCCAGAGGCCATTCGCAAAGAGTGGGGGGCTCTCAGGAAACCATAGTCCTTGGACTCTGACACAGCTCAACCTTCAGCTGTCATTTCTTTCATTTTGTGTGTTATTTTCTTGACTTTAACACTGAAATAGTGTCACACACAGAGTTGTAATTAAGTGCCTCTCTTTGGTAGCTTTACCATTTTCTAGCTAAGTGACCATGGGCAATAACCTAGACTCTCTGAGTTTCCACTTTTTTTACCTATAAAATGAATATGCCCCATAGGATTTTCATAAAGAGTTTTTAATGATCATTTATGTAAACTATTTAGCATGAGGCCTGGTACACAGTCAGTGCAAAAGTAATATTAGCCATTATTATCACCATCATCACTATCACCAGCAGCAGTATCATTTAGTCAGGAAGATCATCTTCAGAGCTTCAAGTTGAGCACCAGATTTATTCCCAGCCTCCTCTGTCCTATTTATCAAACCAAATATAACCAGTTGGTCAAGAACTGAAAACACTCACTTTTGCTACCCAAGATCTGAGTCCTCGCATCCAGCCTAGCAACTGGAACAAAGTTAGTCCTGAGCAAATTCTACCAGAAACTGGATATGTCAGAGATTTAGAGGGATGTTGTGTGAGATGAGAGGAAAGAGGCATCTTCTCCAACTTTATGATTCCTAGATGGAGTAGGATTCTTCAGAATGTGAAAACTAAATAAACCAGCAGAGATGGAATTCTAAAGGTAAATATGATCCTGTGTCAAGAAGTCTATTTGGGAGGAAAATACTTCCTAAGAGTAGGAGAATATTCCCTAAGAGTAGGAGAAAACATTCCCTAAGAGTAGGAAAGCCTGGCATGCTGCAGTCCATGGGGTCGCAAAGAGTCGGACACAACTGAGCGACTGAACTGAACTGAAGAGTAGGAGTATATTTCAAGGAGCTAATCAATAAACCCTCAAAAAAGAAGAGGCTCCCTACTGGGATTTTTGTGGGGTTTGATGACATTGCAAAGTAGTCTAGCTATTGGGCTGCCCACATCAAGACCCTAAACACCAAGTGACTAAGAAAGAGATACATGGCCAAGATTACTTGGCACCTTCCTTTAGTTGCTCTTTGTGGAAAGAACTTTGCTTAGAGATACAACTGAATAACACTTCCACTGAGTTAATGATCTAAATTAGGGCAGGAACACTAGGAGTGGGATGGGAAGACATGCAGGCGAGGCCACCACCCTGGACCTCAGAGAACTGACTACACAGACCCTGGGCACACAATCCAACTTCTATGTAACAGGAGAGAAATGGATAAAATCAATGATTATCGAGCATTTCCACCAAGCCCTGAAGTCCCTCTATAAATCCAGAGGCCACAGCAGGTTTTGGAGGAAAGAGATTAAGGGGTCAAAGGAAGGGTGAGCCTCTGGGTCCCATCCCCACTGCCATAACTCCTTCTCTGCCCTTCTGTTGTTTCAGATCAGATTTTATCAAGAAAAGTCCTTCTTTTCTTTTTTAAAGCAAGGTAAAGAACTAGATGGTCTCCAGATTTATTTCAGCTCTGACAGTCTATGGCTCCAGAGGGAAGGAATGGGATTACTTCAAGAAGAGGGTACACAGGACGGTTAACACGAGATCATGAAAGGCCCAGAATGCCATGCTAGGGTACTTGTGCTTTACCCAATAGGGAGCCATGAAAGGGGACTAATATGACCAGGTCACTGTGCTAGCAAAGCACTCTGAAGGACTAGAGAAGTGGAGGATGCAGTGGGAGCTGGGGGACAGAGCTATTCCAACAATCTCCAGACAGGAAGTAGTTTATCAGTGTTTTATCGGAGGGGTGAAAAACAAGACAAGAAAAATAGATGGGAAAGGGAACAGCCTTCTTCACTAGCCAGCAGCCTCCATTCTGTCTCAGGAATTTTTGTTTGCTTGCTTTACTTATTTTTTTTTCTTTTTTTCTGTTAACTCCATTCCCATCCTTAAAAAACAGAATAAAAATGACTCTTTACACTTGGAGCCAATGTTTTGACTGGTTCTCTTATACCAGATGAATACAATGACACCACAGCAAAAGGCATGTCCTCTATAGCTAATTAACAGAGGACAGATAACATCAATGGTTGGCGCCTGTCATAGCTGGATCCCCACCCCTCCGTGACCCAGATGCTCTCAAGCTCCCAGCCATGCAGCTGCACTTTCCTAACTAGCTTTGAAGAGGGACTTTCAGAATGTCTCCATTCTAGCAGCTTCCTGACCTACCATACCTGTTCCCGCTACCAGCTCAGCCAGGGCAGGAAAACCCACAGATGTCCTGGTGGACTTGTTAAAGATGGAAAAGCCATATCCAGGCCTCTGATTTACAATGTGACATGAACTCAACACTTTTCTCATGCTCCTAAATCCAACACTAATGAGCAAAAGCAGATATTTAAAGCTGATGCTAACAGAATATGCCTTAAAAAAAAAAAAAAAGCTACATATGACACCTCTCAGCTGTCTGGCAACCTGGCATGCAGGGCTCACTGAGAAGCAGGGCACTGTTTCCTTGACTGTGGCTCTGACTTGACTCTGGAAACAGCTGCCAGGCCATGTCGTGGCGTCAGGGTTCTCCTAACACTCCCTTCAGGTTGCCTAACCCTTGCTGAGGTGTGTGTATCTGCTATTCCTACGCCAACAACACCCTCCCCACAGACTCTTTTCACTTGTTCACTTGGAACCAGAGTACTGAAATGCAGAATTTTCAGTAATCAGTCATGTCTAACTCACGCACTTTGAACTTGAAGGAACAGACCCAGAGAAGGGAAATGCCTTCACCAGGTCACCCAATAATAACCAATGCTAACAGCTATGGATGCTGGGGCCCAGGAGCTATGCTAAATGCTTCACACAAATTATTACATTCAGTCCCTATAACAACCCTATAAGGTAGTAACAATATCTGCCTTAATTAATTACTAACTTAATTCTAGAGATGAGAAAACTGAAAGGGGAAATGACTAGTCCAAGTTCTATAGTCTTGATGGTGTCATAAAAAATTCTAGACAGGTGACACCTGGGAGGGTGGGCAGGGCGCGAGAGAAAAAGTGTGGCAGAGAGTTCTCTCCACAAATAGTTCATTCACTGCACCTCTCTGAGACTCAGCTGCTGCATCTGTGAACTGAGAATATTTACACTTTGCTGCAAAGCACTATATAAATGAAAGAGAAAATAGTGCTTTTTTTAAAAAAGAAAATAGGACTTATTATATGTTTAAAAGAATAATACTCACTTATGTTTTTCAAAAAAAGTCTATAACACTACAGAAAAAACATGAGGAAATATTATCCGAATTTCCACTATCCAGAGATTATTTCTATCTTAATGCTAACTAATACTTACAAGAAAACTGTTTTTGATTACATGTGTGGATATACAATTATTAATAAATGGGATCATTCTGTTCATGCTGTTTTGTTATCTATTTTTTTTCATTCAAGTTATACAAGGTGAAAAATCAAAAAAGTCTATTTTCAGGAGGACATTCTTCTGAGCTTAGATCAGCCCTGTGAAAACTAGAACAAATAATCCTAAAATTTATATGGAACCACAGAAGACCTGAATTGTAAAAGCAATCCTGAAGAAAAAGAACAAAGCTGGAGGCATAACCCTCCCAGATTTCAGACAATAATACAAAGCTACAGTAATCAAAATAGCATGGTACTGGCACAAAAACAGACATATAGATCAATGGAACAGAATAGAATGCCCGGAAATAAACCTATACACTTATGGTCAATTAATCTTTGACAAAGGAAGCAATAATATACAATGGAGAAAAGACATCTCTTCAATAAGTGGTGCTGGGAAAACTGGACAGCTACATTTTTTTTTAATGAAGTTAGAACATTCTATAACACCACACACAACAATAAACTCAAAATGGATTAAAGACCTGAATATAAAACATGACACCATAAAACTCCTAGCAGAAAACATAGGCAAAATATTCTGACATGAACTGTGGCAATATTTCTTAGATCAGTCTCTCAAGGCAAAAAAATAAAAGCAAAAATAAACAAATGGGACCTAATCAAACAGAGCAAAGGAAATCATAAACAAAACAAAATGACAACCTATGGAATGGGAGAAAATATTTGCAAACAATGCAACTGACAAGGGCTTAATTTCCAAAATATACAAAGAGCTCATATTGCTCAATTAAAAAAAAAACACACAGTCAAAAAATGGACAGAACATCTAATTAGACATTTTTCCAAAGAATACGTATAGATGGCCAACAGGCATATAAAAAAGTGCCCAGCATCACTAATTATTAGAGAAAAACAAATTGAAACTACAGTTAGATTATTACCTCAAACTGGTGAGAACAGCCATCATCAAAAAGCGTACAGATTCCCAGTCACCTGCCCCAGCCTCTACTGGAGATTCTCCAAGACCAACAGTTTGTGGGTCGTCTGCCTGGTACTGCCAGCATGGCATTCAACTTCCATGCCCACATGTAGAATGAGCTCCCAAATATGCCTTCTGTGTTTCTAGCCACTGGCTCCAACCTCTCCCGGAGATTCACAAAGACTGGCAGAGATCAAGCTCTGAGCCTTTGGAGTGGGAGCACTGATTCCAAGACCATAGACTACCAGAGAACTAACCCTGCTGCTGCTGCTGCTAAGTCGCGTCAGTCGTGTCCGACTCTGTGCGACCCCATAGACGGCAGCCCACCAGGCTCCACCATCCCTGGGATTCTCCAGGCAAGAATACTGGAGGGTGTTGCCATTTCCTCCTCCAGTGCATGAAAGTGAAAAGTGAAAGTGAAGTCGCTCAGTCGTGTCCGACTCTTTGTGACCCCATGGGCTGCAGCCTACCAGGCTCCTCCATCCATGGGGTTTCCCAGGCAAGAGTACTGGAGTGGGGTGCCTTCTCCGAGAGAACTAACCCTAGGGAGTATCAAATAGTGAGAACTCACACAAAGGAAACCACTTGACTACAAGACCCAGCATCATCCAACCACCAGTAGCACTCTGTGCAGGATGTCTCATCTTAACAACAAACAAAACAAAAATACAAATCCAATCATCAGCAGACAGGACTACCACCTCACTCACCCTTGCCCATCAGAGGGAAAAAAAAAAACTCAAAAAACAGCACAAATCTCACCCTATACGAAGCTTACACAAACCACTGGACCAACCATAGGAGGGCAGAAACCAAAAGAAAGAAAGAACTTAACCTTGAAGCCTGGGAAAAGGAGACATCAAACACAATAAGTTAAAAAATAATAATAATAATGAAAAGGCAGAGAAATACTACACAAATGAAGGAACAAACTAGAAACACAGAAGTCCAAATAATGAAGAGGAAATAGGCAAACTACTTGAGAAAGAATTCAGAATAATGATAGTAAAGATGATCAAAAACCTTAAAAACAGAATGGAGAAAATGCAAGAATCAATTAACAAAGACCTAGAAGAATGAAAGAACAAACATACAAACAACACAATTACTGAAACTAAAAATACTCTAGAAGGAATCAATAGCAGAATATCTGAAGCAGAAAAATGAATCAGTGAGCTGGAAGATACGATGGTGGAAATAACTTCTGAAGAGCAGAATAAAGTAAAAAGAATGAAAATAATTGAGGATAGTCTCAGAGACCTCTGGGACAATGTCAAATGCACCAACATTCAAATTATAGGAGAAGAAGAAGAGAAAAAGAAAGGGTATGAGAAAATTTTTGAAGAGATTATAGTTGAAAATTTCCCCAGTATGGAAAAGGAAATAGTCAATCAAGTCCGAGAGGCACAAAAAGTCCCATACAGGATAAACCCAAGGAGAAACACACCAAGACACATACTAATCAAACTAACAAAGACTAAACCCAAAGAAAGAATATTAAAAGCAGCAAGGGAGAAGGAACAAGCAACATACAAGGGAAACTCCATATGCCTTTTTTTTTTAATTAGTTTATTTATCTATTTTTTAACTTTACAATATTGTATTTGTTTTGCCATACATTGACATGAATCCACTGTGGGTGTACATGTGTTCCCCTTTCAGAACCCCCATCCCACCTCTCTCCCCATCCCATCCCTCCGGGTCATCCCGGTGCACCAGCCCCAAACATCCTGTCTCATGCATCAGATCTGGACTGGCGATTCGTTTCACACATGATAATTTACATGCTTCCATGCCATTCTCCCATATCATCCCACCCTCGCCCGCTCCCATAGAGTCCATAATACTGTTCTATTTATCTGTGTCTCTTTTGATGTCTCGCATACAGGGTTATCTTTACCGATTTATTAAATTCCATATATATGTGTTAGTATACTGTATTGGTGTTTTTCTTTCTGGCTTAGTTCACTCTGTATAATAGGCTCCAGTTTCATCCACCTCATTAGGATTGATTCGAATGTATTCTTTTTAATGGCTGAGTAATATTCCATTGTGTATATGTACCACAGCTTCCTTATCCATTCATCTGCTAATGGGCATCTAAGCTGCTTCCATGTCCTGGCTATTATAAACAGAGCTGCGATGAACACTGGGGTACACGTATCTTTCAATTCTGGTTTCCTCTGTGTGTATGCCCAGCGGTGGGATTGCTGGGTCATATGGAAGTTATCTTTACAGTTTCTTGAGGAATCTCCACACTGTGCTCCATAGTGGCTGTACTAGTTTGCATTTCCACCAACAGTGTAAGAGGGTTCCCTTTTCTCCACACCCTCTCCAGCATTGATTGCTTGTAGACTTTTGGATAGCAGCCATTCTGATGGGCATGAAATGGTACCTCATTGTGGTTTTGATTTGCATTGCTCTGATAATGAGTGATGTTGAGCACCTTTTCATGTGTTTGTTAGCCATCTATATGTCTTTGGAGAAATGTCTGTTTAGTTCTTTGGCCCACTTTTTGATTGGGTCGTTTATTTTTCTGGAATTGAGCTGGAGTTGCTTGTATATTTTTGAGATTAACTGTTCGTCCGTTGCTTCGTTTGCTATTATTTTCTCCCATTCTGAAGGCTGTTTTTTCACATTGCTTATAGTTGCCTTTGTTGTGCAAAAGCTTTTAATTTTAATTAGGTTCCATTTGTTTATTTTTCCTTTTATTTCCAATATTCTGGGAGGTGAGTCATAGAGGATCCTGCTGTGGTTTATGTCAGAGAGTGTTTTGCCTATGTTTTCCGCTAGGAGTTTTAGTTTCTGGTCTTATGTTTAGATCTTTAATCCATTTTGAGTTTATTTTTGTGTATGATGTTAGAAAGTGTTCTAGTTTCATTCTTTTACAAGTTGTTGACCAGTTTTCCCAGCACCACTTGTTAAAGAGATTGTCTTTTCTCCATTGTATATTCTTGCTTCCTTTGTTGAAGATAAGGTGTCCATAGGTGTGTGGATTTATCTCTGGGCTTTCTATTTTGTTCCATTGATCTATATTTCTGTCCTTGTGCCAGTACCATACTGTCTTGATGACTGTGGCTTTGTAGTAGAGCCTGAAGTCAGGCAGGTTGATTCCTCCTCTTCTTTCTCAAGATTGCTTTGGCTATTCGAGGTTTTTTGTATTTCCATACAAATTTTGAAATTATTTGTTCTAGTTCTCTGAAAAATACCGTTGGTAGCTTGATAGGGATTGCATTGAATCTATAGATTGCTTTGGATAGTATACTCATTTTCACTATATTGATTCTTCCAATCCATGAACACGGTATATTTCTCCATCTATTTGTGTCCTCTTTGATTTCTTTCACCAGTGTTTTATAGTTTTCTATATATAGGTCTTTTATTTCTTTAGGTAGATATACTCCTAAGTGTTTTATTCTTTTCGTTGCGATGGTGAATGGAATTGTTTCCTTAATTCCTCTTTCTGTTTTCTCATTGTTAGTGTATAGGAATGCAAAGGATTTCCGTGTGTTAATTTTATATCCTGCAACTTTACTATATTCATTGATTAGCTCTAGTAATTTTCTGGTGGAGTCTTTAGGGTTTTCTATGTAGAGGATCATGTCATCTGCAAACAGTGAGAGTTTTACTTCTTCTTTTCCAATCTGGATTCCTTTTATTTCTTTTTCTGCTCTGATTGCTGTGGCCAAAACTTCCAAAACTATGTTGAATAGTAGTGGTGAGAGTGGGCTCCCTTGTCTTGTTCCTGACTTTAGGGGAAAGGCTTTCAGTTTTTCACCATTTAGGATAATGTTTGCTGTGGGTTTGTCATATATAGCTTTTATTATGTTGAGGTATGTTCCTTCTATTCCTGATTTCTGGAGGGTTTTTATCATAAATTGATGTTGAATTTTGTCAAAGGCATGTTTAACAGCTCATCTTTAAGCAGAAACTCAGCAGGTCAGAAGGAATGGCAGGATATATTTAAAGTACTGAAAGGGAAAAATCTACAACCAAGCTTACTGTACCTGGCAAGGATCTCATTCAAAATTGACGGAGAAAGCAAAAGCTTTTCAGACAAGCAAAAGTTAAGAGAATTCAGTACCACCAAACCAGCTTTACAACAAATGTTAAATGGACTTACATAATCAAGAAATACAAAAGAAGCAAAAGATCTACAAAATCAACCCCAAACAATTAAGAGAATGGCAATAGGAACATATAGATCAATAATTACTTTAAATGTAAATGGATTAAATGCTCCAACCAAAAGACATAGACTGGCTGAATGGATACAAAAACAAGACCCATATTTATGCTGTATACAAGAAACCCATTTCAGACCTCAAGACACATATAGACTGAAAGTGAGAGGATGGAAAAATATATTCCACGCAAATGAGAAGCAAAAGGAAGCTGGAGTAGCGATCTTCATATCAGACAAAATAGACCTTAAAATAAAGAAGATTACAAGAGATAAGGAAGGACACTACATAATGATCAAAGGATCAATCCAAGAGGAAGACATAACAATTGTAAATATCTATGCACCCAACACAGGAGCACCTCAATGCATAAGACAAACACTAACAGACATAAAAGGAGAAACTGACAGTAACACAATAATAGTAGGAGACTCTTACACCCCACTCACACCAATGGACAGATCATGAAAACAGAAAATAAGGTAACACAAGTCTTAAATGATACATTAGATGAGATGGATCTCATTGATATCTTCAGGACATTCCATCCAAATGCAGAAGAATACACCTTCTTCTCAAGTGCACATGGAACATTCTCCAGGATAGACCACATCTTGGTTCACAAATCAAATCTCAGTAAATTTAAGAAAATTGAAATCATATCAAGCATCTTCTCCAACCACAATGCTATGAGACTAGCTATCAATTACAAGAAAAAAACTGTAAATAAAACAACCACATGGAGAATAAACAATACATTCCTAAATAACCAACAGGTTATTGAAGAAATCAAAAGGGAAATCAAAAAATTTCTAGAAACAAATGACAATAAAAACATGAAAACTCAAAACCTACGGGATGCAGCAAAAGCAATTCTAACAGGGAAGTTTATAGCAATACAATCCTCCCTCAAGAGATAAGAAAAACATCGAATAGACAACCTAACTTTATACCTAAAACAACTGAAAAAAGAGGAACAAAAAAACACCAAATTAGTAGAAGGAAAAAAATCATAAAGATCCAAACAGAAATAAATGAAAAAGAAATGAAAGAAACAATAGTAACGATTAATAAAACTAAAAGTTGGTTCTTTAAGAAGATAAACAAAATTGACAAACCTTTAGCTAGACTCATCAAGAAAAAAAGAGAGAAGAATCAAATCAACAAAACTAGAAATGAAAAAGGAAAGGTTACAACAGACAATGCAGAAATACAAAGGATTATAAGAGACTATTATGAACAACTATATGGATAACCTGGAAGAAATGGACAGATTCTTAGAAAAATTCAATCTTCCAAGACTAAATCAGGAAGATAAAGAAATTATAAACACCCCACTTATAAGCACTGAAATTGAACTTATGATCAAAAATCTCCCAAAGAACAAAAGCCCAGGACCAGATGGCTTCACAGGAGAATTCTATCAAACATTTAGAGAAGAGCTAATGCCTAATTTTCTAAAACTCTTTCAAAAAATTGCAGAGGAAGGAACACTTCTAAGCTCATTCTACAAGGCCACCATCACACTGATACCAAAACCATCCAAAGACAAAGTTAGTGATGGACAGGAAAGCCTGGTGTGCTACACAGTCCATGGGGTCACAAAGAGTCGGACATGACTGAGCAACTGAACTTCACTGGCCAATATCACTGATGAACGTAATTTCAAAAATCCTCAATAAAATTTTAGCAAACAGAATTCAGCAACACATCTAAAAGCTCATACACCATGATCAAGCTGGATTTACTCCAGGGATGCAAGGATTCTTCAATATATGCAAATCAACCAATGTGATACACCATATTAACAAATTGAAAGATAAAAACCATATGATAATCTCAATAGATGCAGAAAAAGCCTTTGACAAATTTCAGCACCCAATTATGATTAAAACTTCAAAAAATGGGAATAGAAGGAACTTACCTCAACATAGTAAAGGTCATATATGATAAGCCTACAGCAAACATTATTCTCAACGGTGAAAAACTGAAAGCATTCCCCCTAAGATCAGGAACAAGACAAGGGTGTCCACTTTCACCACTATTATTCAACATAGCTTTGGAAGTCCTAACTACAGCAATCAGAAAAGAAAAAGAAATAAAAGGAATCCACACCAGAAAAGAAGTAATGCTCTCACGGTCTGTAGATGACATGATACTATACATAGAAAACCCCAAAGATAGTATCAGAAAATTACTAGAGCTAATCAGTGAATTTAGCAAATTTGCAAGAGACAAAATCAATATACAGAAATCACATGCATTTCTATATACTAACAATGAAAAATCAGAAAGTGAAATTAAGGAATCAATCCCATTCACCATTGCAACAAAAAGAATTAAATGTCTAGGAATAAACTTACCTAAGGAGACAAAAGAACTGTACACAGAAAATCATAAGACACTGATGAAAGAAATCAAAGATGACATAAACAAATGGAGAGATGTTCCATGTTCCTGGGTAGGAAGAATCAATATTGTGAAAATGACTATACTACCAAATGCAATCTACAGATTCAATGTCAGTTCAGTTCAGTTCATTTGCTCAGTTGTGTCCAACTCTTTGTGGCCCCATGAATCACAGCACGCCAGGCCTCCCTGTCCATCACCAACTCCCGGAGTTTACCCAAACCCATGTCCATCAAGTCAGTGATGCCATCCAACCATCCCATCCTCTGTCGTCCCCTGCTCCTCCTGCCCACAATCCTCCCCAGCATTAGGGTCTTTTCCAATGAGTCAACTCTTCACATGAGGTGGCCAAAGTATTGGAGTTTCAGCTTCAACATCAGTCCTTCCAATGAACAACCAGGACTGATCTCCTTTAGGATGGACTGGTTGGATCTCCTTGCAGTCCAAGGGACTCTCAAGAGTCTTCTCCAACACCACAGTTCAAAAGCATCAATTCTTCGGCGCTCAGCTTTCTTCACCGTCCAACTCTCACATCCATACATGACCACTGGAAAAACCATAGCCTTGACTAGATGGACCTTTGTTGACAAAGTAATGTCTCTGCTTTTAAATATGCTATCTAGGTTGGTCATAACCTTCCTTCCAAGGAGTAAACGTCTTTTAATTTCATGGCTGCAATCACCATCTGCAGTGATTTTGGAGCCCAAAAAAATAAAGTCTGACACTGTTTCCGCTGTTTCCCCATCTATTTCCCATGAAGTGATCAGACCAGATGCCATGAGCTTAGTTTTCTGAACGTTGTGCTTTAAGCCAACTTTTTCACTCTCCTCTTTCACTTTCAAGAGGCTCTTTAGTTCTTCTTCAATTTCTGCCATAAGGGTGGTGTCATCTGCATATCTGAGGTTATTGATATTTCTCCCGGCAATCTTGATTCCAGCTTGTGCTTCCTCCAGCCCAGCATTTCGCATGATGTACACTGCATATAAGTTAAATAAACAGGGTAACAATATACAGCCTTGACGTACTCCTTTTCCTATTTGGAACCAATCTGTTGTTCCATGTCCAGTCCGCGCAGAAGCGTGGCGGCTGCGACGGTCCGTGCAGAAGCGTGGCGGCTGCGACGGTCCGTGCAGAAGCGTGGCGGCTGCGACGGTCCGTGCAGAAGCGTGGCGGCTGCGACGGTCCGTGCAGAAGCGTGGCGGCTGCGACGGTCCGTGCAGAAGCGTGGCGGCTGCGACGGTCCGTGCAGAAGCGTGGCGGCTGCGACGGTCCGTGCAGAAGCGTGGCGGCTGCGACGGTCCGTGCAGAAGCGTGGCGGCTGCGACGGTCCGTGCAGAAGCGTGTCGGCTGCGACGGTCCGTGCAGAAGCGTGGCGGCTGCGACGGTCCGTGCAGAAGCGTGTCGGCTGCGACGGTCCGTGCAGAAGCGTGTCGGCTGCAACGGTCCACACAGAAGTGTGGCCGAGAGGAGCTACCCCACGGCCAAGGCATGGCAGCTGCGACAGTCCGCGCATAAGCATGGCCGAGAGGAGCTACCCCACGGCTGAGGCTGGGGGCGGCAGCCGAGAGGAGCTACCCAGGGCCAGAGGCCAAAAGGAGCTACCCCGGGCCGGAGGCTGGGGGCAGCGGCCAAGAGGAGCTACCCCGGGCCGGAAGCCAGGGGCAGCGGCCCAGAGGAGCTAGCCCGCACCCGAGGCCGGGGCCAGCGGCCGAGAGGAGCTACCCCAGGTCCAAGGAGCGGCGGCTGCATGGGCACAGCAGGGCGTAGAGGAGTTACTCCACATTCAAGGTCAGGAGGGGCTGTTGTGAGTAGATACCCCTTGTCCAAGGTAAGGAGCAATGGCTGCACTTTGCTGGAGCAGCTGTGAAGAGATACCCCACGTCCAAAGTAAGAGAAACACAAGTAAGACGGTAGGTGTTGCGAGAGGGCATCAGAGGGCAGACACACTGAAACTATAATCACAGAAAACTAGCTAATCTGATCACATGGACCACAGCCTTGTCTATCTCAATGAAAGTAAGCCATGCCGTGTGGGGCCACCCAAGACGGATGGGTCATGGTAGAGAGGTCTGACAGAATGTGGTCCACTGGAGAAGGGCATGGCAAACCACTTCAGTATTCTTGCCTTGAGAATCCCATGAACAGTATGAAAAGGCAAAAAGATAGGACACTGAAAGATGAACTCCCCAGGTCGGTAGGTGCCCAATATGCTACTGGAGATCAGTGGAGAAATAACTTCAGAAAGAATGATGGGATGGAGCCAAAGCAAAAACAATACCCAGCTGTGGATGTGACTGGTGATAGAAGCAAAGTCCGATGCTGTAAAGAGAAATATTGCATAGGAACCTGGAATGTTAGGTCCATGAATCAAGGCAAATTGGAAGTGGTCAAATAGATTCAACGTGATCCCTGTCAAATTGCCAATGGCATTTTTCACAGAACTAGAACAAAAAAATTTAACAATTCATATGGAAACACAAAAGACCCTGAATAGCCAAAGCAGTGTTGAGAAAGAAGAATGGAGTTGGAGGAATCAACCTTCCTGGCTTCAGATTATACTACAAAGCTACAGTCATCAAGACAGTATGGTACTGGCACAAAAACAGAAATACAGACCAATGGAACAAGTTGGAAAGCCCAGAAATAAACTCATGCGCCTATGGGTGTACCTTATTTTTGACAAAGGAGGCAAGAATATACAATGGGGCAAAGACAGCCTCTTCGATAAATGGTGCTGGGAAAACTGGACAACTACATGTAAAAGAATGAAATTAGCACACTTCCTAACACCATACACAAAGATAAAACTCAAAATGGATTAAGGACTTATATGTAAGACCAGAAACTATAAAACTCTCAGAGGAAAACATAGGCAGAATACTCGATGACATAAAGCAAAGCAAGATCCTCTATGACCCACCTCCCTAGAGTAATGGAAATAAAAACAAAAATAAACAAGTGGAACCTGATTAAACTTAAAAGCTTTTGCACAGCAAAGCAAGCTATAAGCAAGGTGAAAAGACAACCTTCAGAATGGGGTTGGAAAATAATAGCAAATGAAAAAACTGACAAAGGATTAATTTCCAAAATATACAAGCAGCTCATACAACTCAATACTAGAAACACAAACAACACAATCAAAAAGTAGGAAAAAGAACTAAACAGACATTTTTCCAAAGAAGACATACAGATGGCTAACAAACACAAAGATGCTTAACATCATTCATTATTAGAGAAATGCAAAACAAAACTACAATGAGATATCACCTCACACCGGTCAGTATGGCCATCATCAAAAAGTCTACAAACAACAAATGTTGGAGAGGGTGTGGGGAAAAGGGAACCCTCTTGCATTTTGGTGGGAATGTAAACTGATACAGCCATTATGGAAGACGGTACAGAGATTCCTTATAAAACTAGGAATAAAACCACCATATGACCCAGTCCATCCTAAAGAAGATCAGTCCTGGGTGTTCATTGGAAGGACTGATGTTGAAGCTGAAACTCCAATACTTTGGCCACCTCATGCGAAGAGTTGACTCATTGGAAAAGACCCTAATGCTGGGAAGGATTGTGGGCAGGAGGAGAAGGGGACGACAGAGGATGAGATGGTTGGATGGCATCACCGACTCGATGGACATGGGTTTGGGTAAACTCCAGGAGTTGGTGATGGACAGGGAGGCCTGGTGTGCTGCTATTCATGGGGTCGCAAAAAGTCGGACACAACTGAGCAACTGAACTGAACTTAACTGATGACCCAACAATCCCACTCCTAGGCATATACCCTGAGGAAACCAAAACTGGAAAAGACACATGTATCCTATTGTTCATTGCAGTGCTATTTACAATAGCTGGAACATGGAAGCAACCTAGATGTCCATCAACAGACGAATGGATAAAGCAGTTGTGGTACATATACACAATGGAATATTACTCAGCCATAAAAAGGAATGCATTTGAGTCAGTTCTAGTGAGGTGGATGAACCTAGAGCCTATTATACAGAGTGAAGTAAGTCAGAAAGAGAACGATAAATTTCATATTCTAACACATATATATGGAATCTAGAAAAATGGTACTGAAGAATTTATTTACAGGGCAGCAATGGAGAAACAGACATAGAGAATAAACTTATGGACATGGGGAGAGGGGAGAAGAGGGTGAGATGGATGGAAAGAGTAACATGGAAACTTACATTACCATATGTAAAATAGATAGCCAATGGGAATTTGCTATAAAGATTAGGAAACTCGAACAGGGGCTCTGTATCAACCTAGAGGGATGGGATGGGGAGGGAGATGGGAAGGAGGTTCAAAAGGGAGGGGATATATGTACACCTATGGCCAATTCATGTTGACATTTGACAGAAAACAACAAAATTCTGTAAAGCAATTATCCTTCAGTTAAAAAATAATTAATTTTTTAAAAAAAGAAAAAAAATAAAGACAAAAAAAACAGTCTACAAATAATAAATGCCAGAGAGGATGAGGAAAAAAGGGAACCTTCCTACACTGTTGATGGGAATGTAAATTGGTGCAGCCATTATGGAAAACATTCTAGAGGTTCCTGAAAAAACTAAAAGTAGAGTTACCATATGATCTAGTTATCTCACTCCTGGGCATACATCTGATAAAGATGAAAACTCTAACTCAAAAAGATACACACATCCCAATGTTCACAGCAGCACTATTCACAATAGCCAAGACATGGAAGCAACCTAAATGTCCATCAACCTATGAATGGATAAGGAAGATGTGGCATATATATGATGGAATAGTACCCAGCCATAAAAAAAAACAAAATGTCATTTGGAGCAATATGGATGGACCTAGAAATTATTACACTAAGTGAAGTAAGTCAGACAAAGACAAATGCATGGTATCACTTATATGTGGAATCTAAAAAAGAATACAAATGAACCTAGTTACAAAACAGAAACAGACTCACAGACATAGAAAACAAATTTATGGTTACCAAAAGGGAAGCGAGGAGGGATAAATCAGGCATTTGGGATTAACAGATATGAAAGTGAAAGTGTTAGTCGCTCAGTCATGTCCAACTCTTTGCAACCCTATGGACTGCAGCCTGCCAAGCTCCTCTGTTCATGGAATTCTCCAGGCAAGAATACTGGAGTGGGTTGCCATTCCTTCTCCAGGGGATCATCCCGACCCAGGGACTGAATCCAGGTGTCCTGAATTGCAGGCAGATTCTTTACCATCTGAGCCACAGGAAGTCAACAGACATAAACTACTATATTTAAAATAGATAAACCACAAGTATTTACTGAAGAGAGCAGTTATTCAGTATCTTGAAATAATGGAAAAGAATCTGGAAAAGAATATAGATAGATCTGAATCACTTTGCTGTATATCTAAAATTAATACAATATTGTAAATCAATCATACTTCAATTTAAAAAAACAAAAAGGTCAGCACTGTGAAAAGAACCAAGTGGTTTATTTACCATCCTCTTTATGGCTGCTCCTTGGAGGTGCATCACCAGCTACAGTGGTGCTGACTGTGTCCTGTACAGAGGCCAGGAGAACACATGGGAGCTGAAAAGCAGTCTGCCCTAGTCTCCAGGCTTACCCCTCTAGCTACAACATCCAGCAAAGGGCCCTTGTGTGATTTGCATGAAGGCGGTCTGTGTGCTGGCCTCTGAAAAGGGCTAAAACTAGCCATGGAGACCCTAGAGCCAGAGAGCCTGCTTCTAAGGGACACTGGAACCAGCAAGAGCAAGCTGAGTTGGCGCCATCCATCTGCCATGTCTGTACCGGATCTGGGCCCTGTGCCCCAGAGCACAGGATTAAACTATGGCAGGCCCAGAGCAGGCTCTTAGAATGTGTGCTAAGTCCATTTTGCTCTATGCATAGAATGCTTGTGGTGGTTTCATTCTTTCCCTCTAAGCAAATTTTAGGAAAATATTCAAGTGATAGGAAACTGAGCAAACCTTAGGCCCAAGCACCGCTCGTGTCCTGCTGGAGAGAACCAAAGGTGAAAAATCCAATTTCCTGTTCAGCTGTCTCTGGGGATCTCTGTATGTACCCAGAGTTCACCAAATGCCTCCACAACAGCTGCAGGGTGAATTTGTTTTCTATTGCTGCATAACAAATGACTCCAAAATTTAGCAGGTGAAAAAAAAAAAAAAGAAAGCATTTCTCATCCCAAAGTTTCTGCACATCAGGAATCACATCAGGTTAGCAGGGTGCTTCTAAGTTTAAGGTCAACTCATGAGATTGCTGTGAAGCTGTCAGCCAGGGTTGCAGTTGTCTCAAGGTGCAACTAGGGCTGGAAAATCTGCTTCCAAGCTTACCCACGTGGCTGCTGGCAAGTTTCAGCTCCTTTCCATGTGGGGCTCCCCATTGGGCTGCTTCATAACATGGCAGCTCACTTACTCCAGCACCAGGGAAGCCCAGAAAGAAGAGAAGGAAAGTGGAAAGGGGAGGAGCATAGACGGGAGAGGAAAAGAGAGGAGGCAAGAGGAGAGGCTACAGTCTTTTTGTACCCTAATATCAGGAATGACATCACATCACTTTTGCTGTACTCATTTCATTAGAAGTGAGTCACTAGGTCCAGCCTACACACAACGGGAGGAAATTACAGAAATGCACCAACCTCCATCCTTTTGCCTGGAACATAAATACAGTAGTTAGAATCCTGCCAGATAGTTTGGCTGGTAAGGATAAGGGCAACACCCTAGGGATAGTGGATCAGAAAACAGGAAGGAGAAGGTTGAGTCTCTGCTGATTTCATCACATCATCATCACTGCCTCTTACTCAAAGGAATAAAACCTTAAGTACTAAAGCCACTTCTGAGTTTCTTTCATTTGCAGGCAAGTCTAATCTTAGCTGATACAGGTTGTTAGCTAACCTCAATTAGGGTTTAGATTCAACCAGCATTTATTTCTTTTACAGATGGGTCACCTAAACGCAGAGAGTAAAGTACTTATAATTCACCTAACATCACTCAGAGATGGTCAGGAATGAGACTCAGGCTCCTTATCTTCAAATTTACCCAAGCTGGTTCTGAGTGTCCTCAAAGTTTGTTGAACACTCAAGGCTCTGTTTAAGATGTTCCTGGCAGCTGGAAAAGTCCTGACTCCCTCAGGCTACGTATTTGTACCAGAACATTCGCTGCTCTGTTTCTCTGAGTACCAAGTAAACAAATGAAAAAGAGCAAGAAAATCATTTTGGATGAATTGATGACTTTCAGCTCAAAAATTTCTTGTCTTAGGCACACTCAAGACAGTGGAAACCCTCATTTCATTTCCTTGGTCCATCTTTGTACACCATTCCCTCTTTTGGAGGCCACAAGTTAGCAGCAGCTATTAAGTATGTTCTGGAGAGCAGCAAGGTAGCACAATTTTTCAAAGAACCTTAGTACACACATCTATAACCCAGAAATGATCATGTTTTCATTACAGAGTTGTCTCAGAAAGTTTGTCTCTTTAGAAAGAGCCTTCCACCCCACTTGCCAGAAATGTTAGAAGACCATTCAAGACAGAATCATAGCTGTAACATTAAACACTTTATTTTCCAGGGGACACACTTGGTGCCCTTACCCAGCCACATCCTTGCTCTAGAAATGACCATGTTTAATTAGACCCTACTAATGGGCTGGGCCTGAACTATCTCATTTGAACTATGTGCCCCTACTTCCACAGTCTTGGGTGAGTGGGGCTCGGTTTGTTGTCATTTCAGCCAGGGAAACCACTGTATCAGTTAAGAATCTTCCTTTTAAACATGCCATCCACCTTGCTAGCTCATTCAGTAAAGAATCAGCCTGCAATGCAGCAGACCACTTGCAGTGCAGGATACCCGAGTTTGATCCCTGGGTTGGGAAGATCCCCTGAAGAAGGAAATGGCAACCCATTCCAGTATTCTTGCCTGGAAAATCCCATAGACAGAGGAGCTTGGTGGGCTACAGTCCATGGGGTCACAAGAGTTGGACACAACTTAGCCACTTAACCACCACCTCTTAAGCATAGGCAGAACATTCTATGCATAAATCACAGCAAGATCCTCTATGACCCACCTCCTAGAGTAATGGAAATAAAAACAAAAATTAACAAGTGGAACCTAATTAAACTTAAAAGCTTTTGCATAGCAAAGGAAACTATAAACAAGGTGAAAAGACAACCCTCAGAATGGGTAAAATAACCTCAAATGAAACTGACAAAGTATTAACTTCAAAAATATACAAGTAGCTCATACAAGTCAATACCATGAAAACAAGCAACACAATCAAAAAGTGGGAAAAAGACCTAAACAGACATTTCCTCCAAGAAGACATACAGATGGCTAATAAACACCTGGAAATATGCTCAACATCACTCATAATTAGAGAAATGCAAATCGAAACTACAATGAGATGTCACCTCACACCAGTCAGAATGACCATCATCAAAAAGTCTACAAACAACAAATGCTGGAGAGGGTGTGAAGAAAAAGGAACTCTCTTGCACTGTTGGTGGGAATGTAAACTGATATAGCCATTATGGAAGACCATATGGAGACTCCTTAGAAAACTAGGAAAAAACCCACCATATGACCCAGCAATCCCACTCCTAGGCATATACCCTGAAAGTCAAAGGGAAGTCACTCAGTCGTGTTCGACTCCTTGCGACCCCATGGACTGTAGCCTCCTAGGATCCTCTGTCCATGGGATTCTCCAGGCAAGAGTACTAGAGTGGGTTGCCATTTCCTTCTCCAGGAGATTTTCCCAACCCAGGGATTGAACCCAGGTCTCCCACATTGTAGGCAGACGCTTTATCATCTGAGCCACCAGGGAAGTCTTTATATATTCTGAGGTAACTAAAATTGAAAAAGACACATGTACCCCAGTGTTCCTTGCAGCACTACTTAGAATAGCTAGATCATGGAAGCAACCTAGAGGTCCATTGGCAGATGAATGCATAAAGAAGCTATGATACATATATACAATAGAATATTACTCAGCCATAAAAAGGAATACAGCTGAGTCAGTTCTATGAGGTCGATGAACCTGGAGCCCATTATACACAGTGAAGTAAGTCAGAAAGAGAAAAACAAATATTGTACAATAATGCATATATAAGGAATCTAGAAATATGGTACTGATGACATTATTTGCAGGGCAGCAATAGAGACACAGACGCAGAAAACAGATTTATGGACATGGAGCCAGGGGAGGAAGGAGAGGGTGGGATGTATGGAGAGAGTAACATAGAAACATAAATTATTATATCTAAAATAGACAGCCAATGCGAATCTGCTGTATGACTCAGGGAACTCAAACCAGGGTTCTGTAACAACCTAGAGGGGTGAGACGGGGAGGCAGGTGAAAGGGAGGGGACGTAAGTATACCTATGGCTTATTCATGTTGATGTTTGGCAGAAACCAACACAATACTGTAAAGCAACTTCCTTCAATTAAAAATAAATAAATTTAAAAATAAAAGAATCTTCCTTTTTAATGTATGAAGTAAGAGATGCAGAAAATCATTAACTGAAGGTGGGCAGTTAAACTAAAAAGTTATGTAGCTAAGAGCTGGAGCTACCCTTTATGGACCTGCATATAAGAAAAATGGAAAGAAAAAAAAAAGTCTACAAAGACATGGAAGACTGGCTTAGATAAACAGAGGGGAAAAAAAGAAAAAACTCATGTGGTCCCAGAGAGAGAGGAAGAAAGCAGCCACTTCAGTTTCTAATGGTTTCCCAGTTCTCAGCTCTAATCTCCACAGGCGAGGCTATGCTACATTTCTGTGTCATTCCTAAAGGTCCTTCCTGCATCTAGAGTCTAACTAGCTTTCTGCTCTTTGCCGCAATGATGCACCTTCACCTTATAAATCCTTTCCACTTTATATTATCCTGTTTGCTTTTTCCTATATCCTGGAAGACTAGTAGATTAGGAAAGGTAACTTAACCTCACTCTTTTACAAGATAGGGAAAGAGTCTCTGGGAGAGAGGGGAAGGAGCTTTTCCAAGATTATTCACCCAGCTAGCTATAAGGGGCAGAACCTGAACTCAAGTTTTCTGATTCAAAGCTAGATATTTCACCTACCATGTCATGTGGTCAAGAAAACCAGAAACTCAGAGTGAATTTGACTGAAATTCCCGTAATTCTCTTGGGTATTCAGGTTTCAGGAAGAAACAGATAGATGTGGATCCTCAATGGTGAGAGAAAGAAGCCAAACTATGAAACCTGTTTTATTTTTTTTATTAATTGGTTTCTACCCCTTTTGGACCACAGACTGGAAACTCAGATGCTTACAGGGGCCAGGCATATAAAGAAAAGAGGGAAACAAGCCAGTGTGGGACAGTTGGAAAAGGGGGTTCAGTTCAGTCACTTAGTCATGTCCAACTCTTTGCCACACCATGGACTGTAGCACGCCAGGCCTCCCTGTCCATCACCAACTCCCGGAGCTTACTCAAACTCATGTCCATCGAGTCGGTGATGCCATCCAACGATCTCATCCTCTGTCATCCCCTTCTATTCCTGCCTTCAATCTTTCCCAGCATCAGGGTCTTTTCCAATGAGTCAGTTCTTCCCATCAGGTGGCCAAAGTATTGGAGCTTCAGCTTCAGCATCAGTCCTTCCAGTGTTATTCGGGACTGATATCCTTTAGGATGGACTGGATGGATCTCCTTGCAGTTCAAGGGACTCCCAAGAGTCTTCTCCAATACCACAGTTCAAAAGATCAATTCTTCAGCACTCAGCTTTCTTTATAGTCCAACTCTCAAATCCATACATGACTACTGGAAAAACCATAGCTTTGACTAGACAGACCTTTGTTGGCAAAGTAATACCTCTCTTTTTAATATGCTGGATAGGTTTGTCATAGCTTCTCTTCCAAGCAGCAAGCATCTTTTAATTTCATGGCTGCAGTCACCATCTGCAGTGATTTTGGAGCCCAAGAAAATAAAGTCTCTCACTGTTTCCATTGTTTCCCCATCTATTTGCCATGAAGTGATGGGACTGGGAGGCCTGGCGTGTTGCAGTTCATGGGGTCACAAAGATTCGTACAAAACTGAGCAACTGAACTGAACTGAACTGCTGGGACTGGATGCTGTGATCTTAGTTTTTTAAATGCTGAGTTTCAAGCCAACTTTTTCACTCTCCTCTTTCACTTTCATCAAGAGGCTCTTTAGTCTTCTTTGCTTTCTGTCATAAGGGTGGTGTCATCTACGTATATGAGGTTACTGATATTTCTCCCGGCAATCTTGATTTCAGCTTGTGCTTCATCCAGCCCAGCATTTCTCATGATATACTCTGCATATAAGTTAAATAAGCAGGGTGACAATATACAGCCTTGACATACTCCTTTCCCAATTTGGAACCAGTCTGTTCCTCTGGAACCATGTCTGGTTCTAACTGTTGCTTCTTGACCTGCATACAGATTTCTCAGGAGGCAGGTAAGTTGGTCTGGTATTCCCATCTCTTTAAGAATTTTCCACATTTTGTTGTGATCCACACAGTTAAAGGCTTTGGTGTAGTCAATAAAGCCGAAGTAGATGTTTTTCTGGAATCTTCTTGCTTTTTCAATGATCTAACAGATGTTGGCGATTTGATGTCTGGTTCCTCTGCCGTTTCTAAATCTAGCTTGAACATCCAGAAGTTCATGGTTCATGTACTGTTGGAGCCTAGCCTGGAGAATTTTGAGCATTACTTAGCTAGGGTGTGAAATTAGTGCAATTGGGCAGTAGTTTGAACATTCTTTGGGGATGTAAAGGGGGAGACTGGGGCAAACTGGAATGCCTGTGACCAGCTCGAGTTATTCAGATCCAGTCATATGAAATGTGATGAGAAGATTAGTCACTCAATCAGGTTCGACTCTTGGTGACCCCATGGACTGTAGCCCACCAGGCTCCTCTGTCCATGAGATTTTCCTGGCAAGAACACTCAAGTAGGTTGCCGTGCCCTCCTCCAGGGGATCTTCCCGACCCAGGGATCGAACCCAGGTCTCCTGAATCGCAAGCAGATTCTTTACCATCTGGGCTTCCCTGTAGCTCAGTTGGTAAAGAATTTGCCTGCAATGAAGAAGACCTGGGTTCGATCCCTGGATCGGGAAGATCCCCTGGAGAAGGAAATGGCAACCCACTCCGGTACTCTTGCCTGGAGAATTCCATGGACAGAGGAGCCTGGTGGGCTATAGTCCATGGGATTGCAAAGAGTCAGACACAACTGAACGACCAACTTTCTTTTCTTTATCATCTGGACTACCAGGGAAGCCCATATGAGAATATAGACTCTATATTATCAGATCTTTTGAAGTTTTTATGAAGAGTTAGAAATCTAGATACTTTTACCTTGTTTGATCTACTGTATTGCAAATTTTCTAAAAGAACAGATCCTTGTGAAATTTCCTAATTATTAATACACATGGCAGCCAAACAAATTTCACCTTCTGACAGATACTACCCTGCACCTCCGTTTTGGCACCTCTGCTCTGGATTGCAAGCATTGAGAACAAAACTATGTATTATTGTTTATCTTTACATCTTTAATGCCAAGCACAGAGAAAGCATTCAGGTGATTTGATTAATGGAATGAATTGGATGAAAATCATGTCATTCTAGTCTCTTTTCAAATGATGCTTCCTCAGAGAGGTCTTTTCTCACCACCTATGGTTATCTGCCAACATCCACTTTTCTATTTTTTTCTATGAAAAAGACTCCAGTAGCATGTGGCTACTGAGAATACAGAAAACATGTCCTCAGCCTCTCTTGTGGCTATGTGGCTATGTGACTAAGAGCTGGCCAAGAAAATTAAAATAGAAGTAATATGGGCAACTTCTAGGAAATATTTTTCAAGAAAGGGCCATTCCCTTCTCCTTTCCTTTCTTCCTTCCTGCTAGAATGCAGACACGATGGGTGAAGCTGAAGCGGCCATGAAGGGCCAGGACATGCAAGCCACATATGAAGATGGTAGAACAAGAGCACAAAAGATGCCAGGTGTCTGATGATTAGGGAACTAGATTGGCAGTGGTGGATTGCATGACCTTGTACGAGAAAAAAAATACACACTTCTACCTTGTTCAAACTACTGTTTTGAAGTTTTCTAAAAGAACAAATCCTTGTTTTCTATTCTCTCATTCTGATTTATTTTCACTTAGCATTTACCATACCTTAAAAATAGCATATATTTATTCATTTTACTTATTATTTTTGTTCCCTATCAGATTTTGTTCCCTACCTGCTCCATGAGGGCAGGAACTTTACTTTACTTGCAATTATTCTCCCAGCATTTAGAAGAGTTTCTGGTATACAGCAAGTGACCAAGAAATAATTATCAAAGTGAAACTGAATTAAATGATGACCTAAACCCAGTTTCATACCAGCCACCATCAGTTAAATTTGTTCTTTTTTTTAATCGAAGTATAGTTGGTTTGGGCCTCCCTAGTGACTCAGTGGTAAAGAATCCGCCTGCGATACAGGAGCTGCCGGTTCAATCCCTGAGTCGGGAAGATCCTCTGCAGGAGGGCATGGCAACCCACTCCAGTATTCTTGCCTGGAGAATCCCATGGACACAGGAGCCTGACGGGCTACAGTCCACAGGTCGAACACGACTGAAGTGACTTAGCATGCACAGATAGGTTTGGTGAACTGACTTCATGTGAATATTCATATTCATTCATACTTGATTCACAATGTTGTGTTAATTTCTGTTGTACAGCAGAATGACTCAGTTATACACATATATCCATTCTTTTTTATATTCTTTTCAGTTATGGTTTATCCTGGGATATTGAATATAGTTCCCTGTGCCATACAGCAGGACTTTGTTGTTTATCCATTCTATTTGTAATAATTTGCATCTACTAACCCCATACTCCCAATCCATCCCTCTCCCACTCCACTCCCCTTGGCAACCATGAGTCTGTTCTCTATGCCTGTGAGTCTGTTTCACAGATAGGTTCACTTGTGTTGTATATTAAATTCTGCATATAAGTGATATCATATGGTATTTGTCTTTTTCTTACTTCACTTAGTATGATAATCGCTAGTTGCATCCATGTTGCTGCAAACGGCATTATTTCATTCTTTTTTTTAATGTATAAATGTACTCAATTCTTTCAACAAATTACCCCGAAGATTTTGGTCAAAAAATTGCAAAAATGCAAAGGTGGTGGGAGTGGGGTGGGGGGGAGGTCAATGATCCAAAGGACTTGTCCCAAATTGACAAAGATTATAGAAAAGTAAGACAATTCCAAAAACACATTTCCACTTTCAAAGGCAGCACTTTCCCAGCAGCTACCCTATTCTTACTCAGTAATAGCCAGATCCCATATCCAGGCAGGGCTCCAGGACAGCTGCAGCATGAGAAAGAACAGGTATTCAGTCCAAGGCTGTTGGAGAAAGCCATTTGGTATACTGAGTTCAAGGTTGGCCTCCTAGATTCTAAATAATATATTTTTTAATTGTTCAAGCTACAGTTTGAAAGTGAAGTGCTACCTCCCTCATAGAAAGATAAGCCCCTGCTCAGAAAGTGCAGTCACTAAGTGAAAACTCAGAACACAGAAGGTGTCAAGGCCCAAGGCACTGCATGGCTTCCTCTCAAAGCAGTAGCAGTGGTTTCCCTAATTAACAGAGCAAGTTTCCAGGGAGCTGGGGAACCCCACCAGAGGAAGAAAGCCCAGGTTAAAAAGACTCCCAATTCAAAACTCTGGCTCTACCATTCCATGTTCGATGCATGTGACAAGGGCTCGGGGCCGGGGCAGTGGGATGATCCAGAGGGATGGGAGGGGGAGGGAGGTGGGTGGGGGGTTCGGGAAGGGGAACACATGTAAACCCATGGCTGATTCTTGTCAATGTATGGCAAAAACTATTACAATATTGTAAAGTAATTAGCCCCCAAGTAAAATAAATAAATTTATAAAAAAAAAAAAAAAAAAAAATTAGAAAAAAAAAAAAAAATTAGAAAAAAAAAAACTCTGGCTCTAAGGCCCAGGTCTGGAGCTGAGGGCCGGAGTCTAAATCTTTTCTGAAAGAACATTTGGGATGGAGTTGGAGGAAGGAGGGGCAGGGGAGGGAGAAAGACTGCATGTACTAAAATGCCACATTATATACTCAAAATAAACACCTGGCAGAACACCTCCACATCTGGAGCACGTCACAAGGCTCAATTTCATTTGGCCAGACCAAGTGCCCCACAGCTGTTACACGGTAAGACGGATAATTAAAAACAGCAGGTTGCCATGGCACAAAATTGGTTGCTGCTGGACAATTTGTGTGTTTGTCTTCGGAGCTAAAGTACTAGAAGTGAGTTATGTCTTTGAGGGACAGAAAGGTGATTTCTCAAGACACACAAATGAGAGGAAACAAAGGATAAAAGGAACTAACCTATTAAGCACCTCCTCTGTGCCTGGTGCCACACATATATTTGTTTCTTTTAATCCCACCACAATCATAGAAATAGAAATTATTATCCGTTTTCTCAGGACAACGAAACAGAGAGGCTCAGTGACATGGCCAGAGTCCCACAGCAGAGCCAAGTGGACCAGGTTACATTCAATGCAGGTCTGACTCCAGAGCTGTCCTTTTTCCTCCTACCACCAGCTCACTGGTTTTGGCCCCAAAATACAAATGTTGCCAGATGATGCTTACACACAGGAAAAAGAATCTCAGTGAGCTCATAGAACATGGGGAAGCTGTTGGTCCCCCAAGTCATTTACTGCAAGACAACAATCACTGAACACACACACACGTATGCATTATATGTTAATCATCTGGTAAAGATGGGGCCTCAAGGCTTCATCAGTTCAGTTCAGTTCAGTCACTCAGTCGTGTCTGACTCTTCGCAACCCCACTATTTGCAGCACGCCAGGCTTCTCTGTCCATCACCAACTCCTGGAGTCTACCCAAACCCATGTCCATCGAGTCGGTGATGCCATCCAACCATCTCATCCTCTGTCGTCCCCTTCTCCTCCCGCCCCCAATCCTACCCAGCATTAGGGTCTTTTCCAATGAGTCAACTCTTCGCATGAGGTGGCCAAAGTATTGGAGTTTCAGCTTCAACATCAGTTCTTCCAATGAACACTCAGGATTGATCTCCTTTGGGATGGGTTGACTGGATCTCCTTGCAGCCCAAGGGACTCTCAAGAGTCTTCTCCAACACCACAGTTCAAAAGCATCAGTTCTGCGGTGCTCAGCTTTCTTCACTGTCCAACTCTCACATCCATACATGACTACTGGAAAAACGATAGCCTTGACTAGATGGACTTTGTTGGCAAAGTAATGTCTCTGCTTTTAAATATGCTATCAAGGCTTCATAAAAAGCAGCAAATGGCTCTTTGATCAAAAGGTAAAGAAAGATTTTAGAAGGTGGTATGTCATTGCTCATTTGTGTTAGAGGGACAGAGCCAAGAAGGGGATCAAGTCACTTGTCAGCTTGAAAAGGGGGGTAAGGCCAGACACAGCAGCACAAGATAAAAGAACCACCCCTCCAGCTGCAGCCCTCAACTGGACATTATTAGGCTTCTGACTCTGTCCCTCTTCAGTGTGTGGGACTGGTGGTCTCCAAAAAGATATGTCCACACCAAACTCCTGGAAGCTGTAAACATTGCCTCATTTGGGCAAAGGGTCTTTTCAGAGGTAATTACTCTATGAATCTTGAGATGAGATCATCCTGGACTACCTCGGTGGGCCTGAAATCCAATGACATGCATCCTTATAAGAAAAAGGCATATGGAGATTTGAAACACACAGAAAAGGCAGTGGGAAGACGGAAGTAGGGTCATGATAGTAAGGCAGCCACAAGGAATGCCAACAGCCACCAGTACCTGGAAGAGGCAAGCACAGATTGTCCCCTAGAGCCGTCAGAGGAAGGGCAGCCCTGCCAACACCTTGACTGCGTATTTCTGGCCTACAGAAGTGTAAGAGAACACATTTCTGCTACTTTAAGCCACACAGTTGTGGTCATTTTTTTTACATCAGCCCTAGGAAATTAATAAAACCTTTTTCAAAGTTTCCACTCTGAGCCAGTGGAGCAAGATGATCATACATGGGCACATGATCAAGTCCTGCCCACCACCATATAGCGTTCACCAGTTTCCTTTTCTCCTGATGTGTGTGTCATCCTTTGTCAGGTCTTTGGCCTCTGCTGGGTGGCAAGTCATGTAATTGTGCCTCCTGCCACCATGCAGCCAGAACCTGCCAGCAACAGCATGCTGAACTATGGCACAGGCTTTGTCCCTTGATGTTCTCAAAGCCACCAACCCTGCTTCATGCTGCTGCTCATACTGCTGCAACTGTCAGCCCCCATTAAACCTCCCGAAACTGCTGCCTAATGAAGTTATGGCAGCATGTACCCTGGCGACAGTCTTGAGAAAATCCTTCAGTGGTGCCTGAAACACCTGGCACCAGCCTTGACAGGATTCTTCCTCCCTAGGGGTATAGGGGGAACTAATAAACCCAAGGTAAGCCTCCTTTCCTCTAAGATATCTGCATGTCTGCACCCCACTGTTTGGTGGGGTACAATCCACCAAACCTACACATAGACCTTCTCTGATCTCAGAAGTGTTTTCTGCTCTTCTGAAATGTTCATCTTGGTAAATAAAGAGGAAGTTTTCTCTATACCCCAGATGAAGCAAAATAAAGTCTAATTGAATTTTACCTTGAGTCCACAATTTCTGCACCAAAGGATATACTGAAAATGGTCACAGGAGGCTCCTCTTCTTGCTGGGGGCAACCTCAACCATGAGAGACTCAGTTACAAGGACAAACCCTTGTCTTGGTCACTGCCATGAGCTCTGAGCCCAGGATCCTGTAGGCAACTGAAGACTTCCATCATCGAACAGGATACTGCTTGTGAGTTGAATTTACAGTGAACAAAACTGGATGAGACCAAACTCTGTCTCTAGTGGCCCAAAATTTCCTTCCTATTACATTAAGAAAAACAGAAGACTCAGGTCTAGAGAAAGGAGGTATCACTAAGTTGGGAAGACCTTGAAACGGCACTATAGTCAGAGCCCCAGCTGAAGACTTTGCCTCTACCCACTGATGTCAGCCACTTAGCCAAAACATGTGGCCACTACTTACAATAGCTAGGACATCGAAGCAACCTAGATGCCCACTGACAGGTGAATAGATAAAGCAGTTCTAGTATATATGTAAAATGGAATATTACTCAGCCACAAAAAGGAATGCATTTGAATCAGTTTTAATGAGGTGGATGAGCCTAGAGCCTATTATACAGAGTGAAGTAAGTCAGAAAGAGAAAAATAAATATCATATATTAACACATATATGTGGAATCTAGAAAGATGAATCCATTTGAAGAGCAGCAATAGAGAGAGAGACTTAAAGAACAGACTTGTGGACACAGTGGGGGATAAAAAGGGTAATACAAACGAAGAGAGTAACATGGAAACATATACATCACCATATGTAATACATTACCATATGTAAAACAGATAGCCAGTGGGAATTTTCTATATGACTCAGGGAACTCAAACTGGTGCTCTGTGATAACCTAGAGGGGTGAGATGGGGTGGGAGGTGGCAAAGAGGTTTAAGGAGGGGGGAAAAGATACGTGCTGCTACCTAACAAGTAGCAGAACTCTCTCCTACCCTCACGCCACACTTTATCACATTGATCTTAAAGCTATACGGTAATGGACTCAGCAGCACAGAATTATTTTATTTTTAACAGACTTACAGAAATAGAACTGATGTACAAAAATACTGCATGCTTAATGTATACAATGCCATGAGTTTGGACATATGCATACACCTGTGATATATCCACATACATACACATATTCTGTATGCACACACAATCAGATAATAAACATATCTACCACCTCCAAAAGTTTCCTTAGTCCTTTTTGTGTGTGTGTGTGTGGTAAGAATTCTTAAGATAACCCTCTTAACAAATGTTTAAGTGTATGGTATGGTTAATACAGATACTATGTTGTAACAGATCGCTAGAACCTATTCATCTTACATAACTAAAACTTTACACCCACTGAGCAACAAACCACCATTTATTCCTCCCCTCAGGCCCTGGCCACCACCATTCCACTCTGCTTCTATGTCTTTGACTAATTTAGATATCTAACATAACAGGAATCATGCAGCCCTTGTTCTTCTGTGACTGGCTTATTTCACCTAGCATACTGTTCTCTGAGTTCATTCATGATGTCACAAATGTCAAATTTCCTTTTTTTAAGGCTGATCAATAATCTAATATATATATGTGTGTGTGTGTGTCTATATATGTGTGTATATACATAGGCACACACACCACATTTTCTTTATTCATCTTTTGATGGATGTTATATTGCTACCGAGAATAATGCTGCAATAAACACAAGAGTGCAGATCTCTTTGAAATCCTGATTTCAGCACAAAATTATTTCAGATCAAATTAAATAGATGGATGAGATAGTTAGCTAGCATCACTGACTCAGTGGACATGAATCTGAGCAAACTCTAGGAGATAGTGAAGGACAGGGAAGCCTGGCGTGCTGCAGTTCGTGAGGTCGCAAGAGTTACGACACAACTTAGTGACTGAACAACAACAAGATTTTTACACACAGCACCCTCTCTTCTAAGAACAAAGACAGGAATCCACAAGGGCTGAAGCAGAAAAGAGATGTAAGAACAGGATTAGCGTTGCCCCTAAGGCTAGGACCAAGCTTATGCTCCTGACTCCTTCTTCCCTTTAATGAACTTTTTGCAGGAGGCTCCAAGGTTGATGAGGAATACAGACTACTGTTGAGCATACCCCACCAGTTCTCTAACTAAGTTTAAATCCCGCAGGGGAGAGGGTTGAGGTTTAAATTGAGTTACACAAATAACACAAGCTATACAAGTTCTGAACAGTCCTATACAGTCTCTACATGAAAATAAAAAACATCCTCAATTCTGAGAGCCCCCTTCTTCTAACTAAAGGTAATCAGAGGTTGCATTTATTAAGCATCTATTACATGCCATCTGTGTCACAGACATTATCTCATTTCATCACTACCAGCCCTGCAGGATAGGTTTTATTATTCCTATTTTACCCACTTCTGCCATGATCCATCCTCTTACTGGGGACAACACTGCAGACAGCCTGAAACAGGACATGAAAAACAATATGGCTGATAAACATTAGCTGCTATAACAAGTCCTGGCCAGGGTGTGTCACAGGCTAGAAGTTTTCATTCTTTCTCAAAACACAAAGCCCTCAAGTTAGAGGGCACTCAGTTCTGACTATCACACCAGCATTTGCTTCCCTGGACTCTTTTCTTTAATAACCAAAACTATTCTTCCTGAAAACTCTTTGAATCCCACACAAAAGCTGAGTCTGGCACATTCTATGGGTATTTAAGACTCAGCAATCAAGTGGCTGATGTGGTGGGAAAGGGATGTGGAGGATAGTAAATGAGAACTCACCGGTGTTGAAAGTTCAGCAGGGCTTTGCCACAAGAACTCAACTGAAATAATAATACTCATTGTGCAGCACATTTATTTAAAAGATGGATGCAGTTCCAGTTAGAGAGGAGGTAGAGAGTCAGAAGAGATTATTGTTCCCACCATAACAACATGACCAAGCCAGGTGTACTACCAAATCATAGTTTTTTACAAGCACATCATAGAGGTGACAACATACAGAAACCCAAATAAACTAAGTTCCAGAAAGTGGCAAACTCTTTCTCAGGGAGAAGAAAAAAAATTTTAATAAGAACAGAATCAATGAAATAGAAAATGGACAAAAATAGAGAAAATTTTAAAAGTCAGAAGCTATTTTTTTTATCAGAAATAATAAAAGTGATAAAATGCTAATAAAACATAAAAAAGAAAGCATGAAGTAACAACATAAGAAATGAAAAATAGACTTCAGTCCAGATCTGACAGATATTAAAAGGACAATAGGAGTGCTTCCCTGGTAGCTCCATGGTAGAGAATCCACCTGCCAATGCAGGAGATACAGATTCAATCCCTGGTCCAGGAAGATCCCACATGCTGCAGAGCAACCAAGCCTGTGTGTCACAACTATTGAGCCTATGTTCTAGAGCTCAGGAACCGCAACTATTAAGCCCACCTGTCACAACTACTGAAGCCCACGCTCGCTCGGGCCCGTGCTCTGCAACAGGAGAAGCCATCACAATGAAAAGCCTGCACACTGCAATGAAGAGCAGCACCCTCAACTGGCGACAACCAGAGAAAAATCCACGTAGCAATGAAGACTTAGCACAGCCATAAATAAATCCATACACTTTTTTTAAAAAAGAATAATAGGGGACATAAATAGACAACTTTATGCTAACAAATTTGAAAACTAAGATAAATGGAGAAGTCGCTTTAAAAAGATAATTTACCAAAACTTAAAAACTAGAAAACCAAACTGTACCATATCTATTTTTTAAATTTGATTCATTATCAAAATCCTTCCAAAAAAGAAAACTCCAGGTCCAGATAGCTTCACCAGTGAATTACATCAACTATTTAAGGAAAATATAAATGCCAAATTTATAAACTCTTTCAGAAAATAAAACAAAATATTTTTCAAAGCCAGCATTATTTGATATCAAAACCAAACAAGAAAAAGACTCCTCATGATCATACACGTAAAAATCTTTAACAAAATATTAACAATATATCAATATAATTAAGCAATATACAAAAAGAGTAACATATCATGACCAACTGACGTTTATCCCAGAAATGCAGGCATTAACATCAGTTTATCAGTCAACTAATTTTATTAACACATTCACAGAATAAGAGAGAAAAATCATGTGATGATAAATAGATGAGAAAAGATATTTGACAAAATTTAACACCAATTCATAATAGAAAAAGGGGGAAACTGAGGACAAATGAAACTTTCTCAATCTTATTATGTGGAGATAAACACTAAGTTCATGGATCCGAAAGACAATAGTGTTATGTATCCATACCTTTAAGTTGATATATAAACAAAAAGCTATCCCAGTCAAAATTCTAGCTAACAAGTTGATTCTAAAATGTATATGAAAAGCAAAAGTGCTGGAATAACTAAAATAAACAATCTCAAAAAAAAAGAAGAAAAGTTGAAATATTTACACTACCTGAATTCAAGACTCACTAAAAAGCCACTATAATCAAAACAAGATAGTATTGACATCAGACAAATAGATCAATGAAACAAAATAGAGAGTTCAGTAATAGATTCATACATATAGAACCAACTCATTTTTTACCAAGGTATCAACCAAGTCAATTCAATGAGAAAAGTTTTTTCAACAAATGGTGTTGAAACACTGGAAATCCATGTGGGGGGAAAATGAACATATAAAGAACCCTTACAAATTAACAAAACACACAAACAACCCAAACAAGCTGGGCAAAAGACCTGAATAAATATTCCATAAAAGTAAATATACAAATGTGAAATAAGTGGAAAAAAGCTTAACAGCATTTGTCATAAGAGAAATATAAAAAGAAAGCCACACTAAGACCCTGACAGCCTTCACAAAAATGAACTCAAAATAAATCATGGACCTAAATGTAAAGTACAGAACTTAACTCCTAGAAGATATCATAGGAGAAAACCTAGATGACCTTGGATATGGTAATACCTTTTTCACAATAACAGCAAAAATGCAATCTATCAAAACATAATTGATAAGCTGCATTTCATTAAAATTTAAAACTTTCATTTTTAAGACAAAATCAAGAGAATGAGAAGACAAGCCACAGACTGAGAAAACATTTGCATAAGACACATCTGATAAAGGACTAATAACCAAAAACATACAAAGAACTCTTGAAATTGAACTTTAAAAATGGGCCAAGATCTTAACAGACACTTCACCAAAAAAAAATACTAATGGCTAATAAACATATGAAAAGATGCTCCATATTACACGTCAACGGGGAAATGACACCACATCCATTCGAGTGGCACAAGACCAAATGCTGACAAGGATGTGGAGCAACAGGAATTCTCCTATCTTGCTGGTAGGGGTGCAAAATGGTAAGGCACTTTGGAAGACTGGTGGGTTGGTTTTTGCATATTCTTACATACAATCAGCAACTACACTCTTTAACATTTATACAAGGTGCTAAAAACTTACATCCACACAAAAACCAGCACACAGATGTTTATAGCAACTTTATTCATAATTGCCAAAACTTGGAAGCAACCAAGATGTACTTCTATAGGTGAATGAACAAACAAACTGTGGTACATCCAAACAATAGAATACTACTGGGCTGGCCAAAAAGTTTGTTCAGGTTTTTCCATAGCTTTGTACACGAAAAGCCAAATTAACTTTTTGGCCAACCCTATATTTAGTACTAAGAAGCCACAAAGAGAACATGAGGAAACTTAAATGTATATTACTAAGAGAAAAAAGCCAATCTGAAAAGGCTACATTGACCTTCTAGAAAAGGCAAAACTATAGAGACAACAGAAAGATTAGTTGCTACCAGGGATGGGGTGGAAGAAAGTTAAATAGAGAAAGCACAAAGGATTTTTAGGGCAGTGAAAACACTGTTGGTGACATTGTACAGGAGACAGGGATCAAGAAAATCCCCATGGAAAAGAAATGCAAAAAAGCAAAATGGCTGTCTGAGGAGGCCTTACAGATAGCTGGGAAGAGAAGAGAAGCGAAAAGCAAAGGAGAAAAGGAAAGATGTTCCCATCTGAATGCAGAGTTCCAAAGAATAGCAAGGAGAGATAAGAAAGCCTTCCTCAGAGATCAGTGCAAAGAAATAGAGGAAAACAACAGATTGGGAAAGACTAGAGACCTCTTCAAGAAAATTAGAGATACCAAAGGAACATTTCATGCAAAGATAGGCTCGATAAAGAAGAGAAATGGTATGGACCTAACAGAAGCAGAAGATATTAAGAAGAGGTGGCAAGAATACACAGAAGAACCATACAAAAAAGATCTTCATGACCCAGATAATCACGATGGTGTGATCACTCATCTAGAGCCAGACATCCTGGAATGTGAAGTCAAGTGGGCCTTAGAAAGCATCACTATGAACAAAGCTAGTGGAGGTGATGGAATTCCAGTTGAGCTATTTCAAATCCTCAAAGGTGATGCTGTGAAAGTGCTGCACTCGATATGCCAGCAAATTTGGAAAACTCAGCAGTGGCCACAGGACTGGAAAAGGTCAGTTTTTGTTCCAATCCCAAAGAAAGGCAATGCCAAAGAATACTCAAACTACCGCACAATTGCACTCATCTCACACGCTAGTAAAGTAATGCTCAAAATTCTCCAAGCCAGGCTTCAGCAATATGTGAACCGTGAACTTCCAGATGTTCAAGCTGGTTTTAGAAAAGGCAGAGGAACCAGAGATCAAATTGCCAATATCCGCTGGATCATCAAAAAAGCAAGAGAGTTCCAGAAAAACATCTATTTCTGCTTTACTGACTATGCCAAAGCCTTTGACTGTGTGGATCACAATAAACTGTGGAAAATTCTGAAAGAGATGGGAATAACAGACCATCTGACCTGTCTCTTGAGAAACCTGTATGCAGGTCAGGAAGCAACAGTTAGAACTGGACATGGAACAACAGACTGGTTCCAAATAGGAAAAGGAGTATGTCAAGGCTGTATATTGTCATTCTGCTTATTTAACTTATATGCAGAGTACATCACGAGAAATGCTGGGCTGGAAGAAACACAAGCTGGAATCAAGATTGCCGGGAGAAATATCAATAACCTCAGGTATGCGGATGACACCACCCTTATGGCAGAAAGTGAAGAAGAACTAAAGAGCCTCTTGATGAAGGTGAAAGAGGAGAGTGAAAAAGTTGGCTTAAAGCTCAACGTTCAGAAAACTAAGATCATGGCATCTGGTCCCATCACTTCATGGGAAATAGATGGAGAAACGGTGTCAGACTTTATTTTTCTAGGCTCCAGAATCACTGCAGATGGTGACGGCAGCCATGAAATTAAAAGATGCTTACTCCTTGGAAGGAAGGTTATGGCCAACCTAGATAGCATATTTAAAAGCAGAGACATTACTTTGCCAACAAAGGTCCGTCTAGTCAAGGATATGATTTTTCCAGTGGTCATGTATGGATGTGAGAGTTGGACAGTGAAGAAAGCTGAGCGCCGAAGAATTGATGCTTTTGAGCTGTAGTGTTGGAGAAGACTCTTGCAAGTCCCTTGGACTGCAAGGAGATCCAATCAATCCATCCTAAAAGAGATCAATCCTGGGTGTTCATTGGAAGGTCTGATGTTGAAGCTGAAACTCCAATACTTTGGCCACCTCATGCGAAGGGTTGACTCATTGGAAAAGACCCTGATGCTGGGTAGGATTGGGGGCGGGAGGAGAAGGGGACGACAGAGGATGAGATGGTTGGATGGCATCACTGACTCGATGGACATGGGTTTGGGTAGACTCCGGCAGTTGGTGATGGACATGGAGGCCTGGCGTGCTGCAATTCATGGGGTTGCAAAGAGTCGGACACGACTGAGCGACTGAACTGAAAACACTGTATGACATTATACTGGTTGATACATATCATTATACAGTTATCCAAACCCACAGAATGCACAATACCAAGAGTGAATCCTAAGGTAAATCATGGAGTGTGGTATGTCAATGGAGATTCATCCTAACTTATTTTTTAAAAAATCGATACCATTCTGTCTTTTCCGATTTTTATGGCGGCTCTGTTACAATGTTTGATTATAAATCATTAACTATCAGCAATAGATTCAACTGCCCACTCCTCTTCCCTTCCTGGAGGTCAGGGGGGTGTGATTGGAAGTTCTAATCCTATAATCACATGATTGGTTTTGGTGGTAACCAGTCCCCAGCCTTAGGTTCTTTCCCAGAAATATCTCATTAACAAAAATTCAGGTATGGTTGAAAGGAGTTTGTTATGAATATTAAGACACCTTTATTGCTCTTATCACTGAGGAAATTCCAAGGGTTTTAGAAGTTCTGTACCAGAATTGGGACGAAGATCAAATATGTATTTCTTATCCTATGTCACAATATCACAGGTGACTTCAGGAGTCATCAACCACCTGAAATTACATGAAAAATATCACACATATATGTGCTTGGGGCAGAGGAGGAGAAGGGGTGTCCTTAGCTTTCACCAGCCTTCCCAAGGAACTTGGCAACCTTTTTGAAAGAGATTCAAAACAAAGTCTCTCTACTTTCTCCCTTGGCAATTTCCTCTGACTTCAACTCTGTCCTAGATTTCAATGACTCTCATAATATATAATCTTGGACAAGTTACTTTACCTCACTAAGGTCTTCATGTCTAAAATGAGAGATAATAAACTAATAAAATCTATCATACAGGAGTATTGTAAAGGTTGAATGACATAATTATATAAGGAACTTTATGTACACCAGCTCTGCAATAGACCAGGGGTCAGCTAAGTAAAGGGCCAGATAGCCCACACCATTCCCTTGAGAAGCATTCTTTCATGCCTTTACCTCCTACCTCTTAGCTATGACTCCAAAACCTCTCTTCTATTCTCACTCTCACTCTCTAATTGCCTGCAGGGAAACTTCCCTTGAATGCTCTTTGAAACACAACAAGAATGGAAATTATGATTTCTCTTATCAACTGAACAGCTCTCACCAAAACTAACAGCCAACCTATTAGACATTCCGTAGTCTAATAGATAGATGGGAGTACCAGACCACCGTATCTGTCTCCTGAGAAACCTATATGCAGGTCAAGAAGCAGAACAGTTAGAACCAGACATGGAACAACAGACAGGTTCAAAATTGGGAAAGGAGTATAACAAGGCTGTATATTTCCACCCGGCTTATTTAACTTACATGTGAAGTAGATCATGCAAAGCACTGGGCTGGATGAATCACAAGCTAGAAACAAGAATATCAGGAGAAACATCAACAACCTCAGATATGCAGATGATACCACTCTAATGGCAGAAAGTGAAGAGGAACTAAAGAGCCTCTTAATAAGGTGAAAAAGGAGAGTGAAAAAGCTGGCTTGAAACTCAACATTAATAAAACTAAGATCATGGCATCTGGTTCCATCACTTTATGGCAAATAGAAGGGGAAAAAGTGGAAGCAGTGACAGTTTTTATTTTCCTGGGCTCCAAAATCACTGTAAACAGTGACTGCAGCCATGAAATTAAAAGACACTTGCTCCTTGGAAGGAAACCTATGACCAACCTAGACTGTGTACTATTATAAAAAGCAGAGCCCATGGCTGATTCTTGTCAATGTATGGCAAAAACTATTACAATATTGTAAAGTAATTAGCCCCCAAGTAAAATAAATAAATTTATAAAAAAAAAAAAATAAATAAAATAAAATAAAAAAAAAAAAAAAAAAAAAAGCAGAGACATTACTTTGCAGACAAAGGTCCATATAGTCAAAGCTATGTTATTTCCAGTAGTCATGTACAGATGTGAGAGTTGGACCATAAAGAAGGCTGAGTGCTGAAGAATTGATCCTTTCAAATTATGGTGCTGGAGAAGCCTCTTGAGAGTCTCTTGGACTGCAAGGGGATCAAACTAGTCAATCCTAAAGGAAATCAACCCTGAACATTCATTGCAAGAACTGTTGCTGAAGCTCCAATACTTTGGCCACCTGATTCGAAGAGCCAACTCATTGGAAAAGACTAGATGCTGAGAAAGATTGAAGGCAAAAGGAGAAAGGGGTGACAGAGGATGAGATGGTTAAATAGCACCACCAACTCAATGACATGAATTTGAGATAAATTCTGGGAGACAGTGGAAAACAGAGGAGCCTGCCACGCTATAGTCCATGGAGTTGCAAAGAGTCAGACATGCCTTAGTGACTGAACGACAACAAATATATCAGCACTCCCATGATTTTCTGCTTCTTTTAGGCAATTTTCTCTGCTTCTCTTCCACCATCTACCTCTCACACAGCTGTTGATTTCTTATCCTTCAAAACCCAGGTCAAATGTCACTTCTCAATGGTGTTTCCCAACATCCACTCCACAAGCAGCTACAGCAACCTTGGGAGGTAAACTGTGCCTCTTGCACATGTATGTTACACATTCGTTTACAGTATATTATGTTCATTTGTGAACATGTCTACCTACTCCACTAGAACACGAGCTCCTTGAGGGAAACATTTTTGAAGTCAATATTAATACAGACATTAATCCAAATTAATGAAAACTTAATATTACACAGAAGCAGTTGAGAAGTCACGCAAGTTCTGTATCAGGTCCTGTCTTTACCTAAAATTTAGTTCATCATGGACATTTTACATTAATGTTGATTTTATTTTAAATATTGCACTAAAACATTGTTTACCTTGATTACTGAGTTTGCCAATGCCCCTTTAAATTTGCACCCAAGGTAAATGCCTGACTCTTTTCTCCCTTGTCCTAACCCTGAATTAGTAATTAGCAGCTCTGGGATTCAAATTTGGGTGTCTCTGATCCCAAAACCATACTGCTTCCAAAAGTCAAAAAGATCAAGCAATATTCAACCTCTCAAAGAGTTCATAATCTAATGGCAGACAGTGACAAGTAGGTGGACAGTTACACCCCTGGGGTGACTACGAAAGAGCGAGTAGCTAGCCTTGCCTGAGCCCATCGGGGAAGGAGCTACAAGAGAGGGAAGGCTTCAACTCACAAAGGGTCTCTCCTAACATGGATTATCCCACTTCCCTTAGGAAGCAGCAACAGCTACAGTAAACTGTGAACAATTTTTCATCTTTTTACGAATTAAACAGTAATGGTCTTTTACTTTCTGTATGTTTCCCATCAGATTTTGAGCTCCTTAGGGACAAGGCTGAGTGACACACAGCAGATGCTCAGTAAGTGGGGGTGCAGTGTGTGAGTGGACCAATTAATGAAGGGCACTGACTCCCACAATGAGGGAGCCCCCAGCCTCCAGCACCAAGGCACCACACAGAGACATCTGTGAACAGACAACAGGAACAACCACACTAGTCTCTTTCCCGAGACGCAGTCTGACAGACTGTCTCAGCCCAGGGGCCTCACCTGGGGCCTGGGATGCCTGGGCAAGCGCACACATGTGGGCCCACACAATGCTACCTTTGAGCAACGCATGCATGGAATGTGCCTCTGGATGGTATGTGCTATGAAGGGCCTCTAGTGTCCACTGGGCAGACAGATGGCACTGGCCTGGGAAGAGTTCAGCTCTGCGTCATAGCAATAAAAATACCATCCACAGACACACTGGGCAGGGGTGGAGACACACACCAAGGGAGCAGACAGCAAGGGATGAGAGCTGAATAAGCTGCTTTCAGGTCAGACTCCAGCAGAGGACAAATGCAAGAGCCACCACCCCTTCCTTCTAGAAGGCAGCCCATCTCTGAAGAGAGAGCCTGGGGTTCCACATAATAACATGTGGGACTTGAACAACTGTCTAGCTTTTCTCCTCTACTAAATCAGGGTGAAACTTCCCACCTGGTTATGAGGATTAAAAGAGGTATAAAAATGCCTTCCCTGGTATGTGGCACATGGTAGGCGCCCAATGCATATTAGTTCTTTTCTTGGTCTGCCTTAAATAAAGTATGGCTCCAGTCTAATTTTCACTGGGGTTTCCCCAGAGCTGAAAGTGATGACTACAGGCAAAAGTCCAGCAAAATCTACCTCTGCTTTTCCTTAGCGGAGTCCCAGGATAAGACCCAGCCTTGCCATTTATTGACTGCTACCTTCTGCAAGTGACCAGACCTATCCACTCTGTTTCTTCATCCATGGAGTGTGGGTAGTAAGAGAGGCGGAAACTGACAACTCTTTGAAAAGCATAAAATTCATTGCAAGTTGTTCATTTATGTATAGAATCCACTCTTTTGAGTCTCCTGTGGGCCAGGTGCTGTGTGCCCATAGCTCACGGGGTGCTGCAACAATTCTGTGAGGCAGAAACTAAGCTCAGTGAGGTAAAGTGATGTTCAAAGGCAAGGAAGGACAGAGCTAGATCTGAATCCCAGATGTGACTGGCTTCCAAAGCTTCAGTTTATTCCATGACTAAGCACATAACTCAAATGTTGAACAAGGCAGCAAATTCTATGTTGGTAACAATAAAAATCATTCCTTTTTTTAAGCCCCACCCCAGGGAGTCATAGGGGAGGTGATACTTACTCTTGGTATTTGAAATCGATACTGTAGTGCCCCAGACCCAGCAACTCTTTACTTGGTTCACACGCCGATCACCCAGAAGTTCAGTTGGCTGCTAGGGGATCCCAGCTGTGCCCTTCTTCTGAGAACTGCCTGCAGCAGACAGAAGCCACCTGGCCTGCCAGTGGCTGAGACGTTATGTGTCCACCCCCCACCAAACATAAACAAAACAGACGTAACAATGCCTGACTAGTTAAGAGTAGAAAAAGCCTGAGCCTGTCCCAGAGGTGATCTTCCTCCCTGTGGGATAAAACTGAAGTCCGATTTCAGCTGAAAGTTCCTCTTGGCTCCATCCTCATCCTGTTGCCCTCACTTCCTTACAGGTTTTCCTTCTGAGTGTACTACCTCAACAAACCACATGCAAAACTATCCCCATCTCAGGCTCTGCTTCGAGGAACCTGACCCAAGACAGTCCTAGGAATGAGTAAAAATGTGTTTTAATTAAGAAAAAAAGGGAAGGACATTTCACTAAGAGGGAAGGTTATCAATTAAAAAATGGAAACTATTAAGCCCCTGCTTTGTGTGAGATACAGCACTATGCACTGAGACAGAGAGCAATCAAAAATACTCCCAGCTTCAAGGGAGAAGAGGCCTCCCTGAGTTCTGTCAGAACACAGTGTTTTTTCCAAGGAAAAGGATAATCAGGATTGCATTTAGGAAAGATGCTCCTTGTCCTGGCAGGACCATGGGAGATTAACTGGGCTCAAATAGAGAGAGACTAGAGGCAGAAATACTTTGGCCACCCGATGTGAAGAACTGACTCAGTGGAAAAGACCTTGATGCTGGGAAAGATTGAAGGCAGGAGGAGAAGGGAACGACAGAGGATGAGACGGTTGGATGGTATCACCGACTCAATGGACATGAGTTTGAGTAAACTCCAGGAGTTGGTGATGGACAGGGAGGCCTGGCACGCTGCAGTCCATGGGGTTGCAAAGAGTCGGACACGACTGAGTGACTGAACTGAACTGAGAGGCAGAAAACATGGATGTAAGATGGTATAATCAAAATGACTTAATTGCAGTTAGGATGTATGTTGGAATGGAAAAGATAGCACTGGAGAAAAAAACAACTAAAAATGTGAAACACATATTAATAACATTTTTTGGAACTTTAATGCAAATTTGCTCCTGATGACTTTCCCTCTCTCCAATGCATGTTTATTCCAGGGCTCAGGGATATAAATAATTCTAAATCCAATTCAACTGGAAGTGCCCCTGGTACCAGGCCCTGTGCTGGGTGCTGGTTATTGCCCTCGAAGTACCCACACTCTGGTGGACGTAAGACAATGGGACATCTGCCCCGAGGATTCAAAAACAAACTAGCCATAATCTCTTCCTTTTAATCTTCTCCTAGCCCCATGTGTAATGTTTCTCATTTAATGAATTCTAATCCAACATGTTATTGATAAATAGTATAATTTTGGCAAGACCAGAGAATCTTGATAATCCAGCATTTCTACAAAGGCCAGTGCACTTTGAAAAGATCATAAGTTCCAACATCAGAAAAAAACTAAGATCAAATCCCAGCTCTGCCTTTTGCTGGCTATTTGCCCTCAGCAAATACCTTAACCTCTTTGAGCCTCATTTCCTCATTGAAAAATTGAGGGCTATAGTATCTAGCTTCAAAGATGTTTGAGAGAATTCAATAGGACAAGAGAAATAAAGAGCTTAGGACACTGCCTGGATCAAAGTAGATGCTCAATAAGTGGAGTAATTGTATTACCATTATTTAAACCCTTCTTCCGTCATTTCCAAATAGGGACAGAGAGGAGATATTGATCTCCAGCCAGCTTCCTCATCTGGCCTTTCATCTCCTGATTTGCCAATCACCATGTCACCTGAAGGGCTACTGTTAAAAACAAATGTCAACACGTGCCATTAGAGCTGGTATGTGGTTTCTGGACAATTATTGGCTGGGGTGGGTCGAGTGGCATCTAAAAAATGCATAGGAAATATGTGTCCTGGCGCAATACTCTAAGAAGTGAGCCTTTGTTCCCTCCATTGCTTTACTTTCAAAGCAAGGAGGTTACATCTGTCTATGTTCCACATGCCTGGGATGCCAGAGAGATGCAGCTAATAGGTGGGGCCCAATGGTGGAAGAACCCAGCATCTCTGCTTCAGCCAGAGGCCAAGAGCACGGGGAAAGGGGGCAATCACCTCCCTGACGGCCTGCAGCGCTGCTTGCAAGGCTGCTTCCAGGCCTGCTGCAAGGAGAGGCAGAGACAGAAGAGGCATTACTGCAGTCCCTACTCCCAGAAGATTCCACAATCAGAGGCCTCAACAACCTGCTATTTCGGGTCTAAGGAAGTAGGCATCTGAAGTTTCAGAGCTATGGGCCATTCCCCTCAACCCCAGAAGATCCTCAGATTGCATTCACCACCGTTTATAGAACAGGCCACGTCACGAAGTAGCGAGTTCCATTGAGGGGGGAGTACAAATTCTTCCTAGGATATTACTAAGAGGATCACATTCTGAGAAAGGATCTCTTTCTTCTCAATCAGCTGATAGTGTACGGGCTCCTGGAAAGTCACAGAAGGAATCAGAACCACAACAGGATGAGGGCCCAATCCTATGTTTCACTGACTGTCATTCTAGGAGACTTTTCTTCAATGCCACAGGGCAGGCCAGTTTAAGGCAAACATTCTGATGCAGGGCAGGTTAGTGGGGAAAAAAAAATCTTTTTTCTTTTTTTTTTTTTTTTCCCCGAGAACTAGCTTATATTCCCAAATGCTTTTGCTTACACCTGGGCAGGAATACCAAAACTGGTGCAAGGCAATATTAGATAGCAGAAAGTGTAAGACAAGAGTCAGGGCCCTTCTCTTGTTCTTGGTTCTGAAACCAAGGTTGTAAGACTGTAGGCTGTCTCTAGCCCTCTCTGGGCATCAGTTCTCTTTGTCATAAAATAAGACAACTGGACTAGATTTCTTTAACCCCAACGTTCATCATGTGAGCCCATCTTCACTATGTTTTCCATATTAACATATGCCACATTGTGATTTGTGTCATATCCACACACAGATGTACTATTTTCATATTACATCTGGTTAAAATTGCCATGTTTCCTCACTTTTCTCCTTCCTTGAAATTGATTTTAAAAGGAAACTTGATAGAATTACCATGAATGGAAACCACTATCACTTGCCAGACAGAAGGCAGCCATAAAAATAAGTACAATGAAAACAAAACAAGGCTTTTAATTATCTCTGGGAAGCACCGCCTTTTGAGGATGAGCTCCCTGATGTCTGCTCTCTGGTTTTGAAGCAAGGAAATTAGTAAAGAGGTGTTAAGGATATTCCAACACCTATCTGAGACTTCCCTAAATCAAAAAAAAAAAAAAAAAGAAAAGAGATAAAAAAAGATTGAAAGAGAACTTAAAGGGAAAAAACTTCTTACTACAAGACTGTATCACCTAAATTATCTCAATATCCCTACAGTTTAGGAACTAATATTTCTAAGGTCTTCTCCTATATTTATATTCCATTTGTGCCCTCCTGTAGAGAAAGGATGATCATAATTAGTGGAAAATCTGAGTTATAGACTATCCTGAGAGAAGTGACTCTCAGTATCCAAACAGAGACATTGTCAGAATGTTTTCCAACTGAAGGACCTTGAACACGCATTAGCAAACAGAAATGGTTTGTGATTTGCCTAGTCATCATCTATTTTCAAATAAACACTTCTAAATGATTTGGCAGTGCTTAAACAGTCATTCACCCTTCTGTGTAATTTAAACACCACTCTCCCAACATCTTGTTTACAGTATCAACTTGCTTAATGAAGCATTTTGTCAGGAGTATGCAAAGATAAATTAAACCAGAACTTATGCCATCAAATTAACACAACTTCCAAATTAGTGAAGTTCAGATTAATCATGACATCAGAGAGAATACTACAAAAACAAAATGCCAATGCATGTTTTGGCTATATACGTTCATGAAGATGAATGTGTTGGAGTCACACAGCAAAGCCTTCATTATATGACTCTCCATGGCACTCCTTTCCTTGGAACCATGTAAATATAACATTTGTCTTACTTAGACAGATATAAAATGAGGGAAGGCAAAGTCCCTCAAATATACCTGAAAGATCTTAGTAAAACTGATATGTCTAAAGCTCTGGGTTATGGGAGAATATTCACTAACCTTAATTTTTTCTTTCCTAAATATTTGCCTTTTTGCTTTTGCTAATTCTTTATGCTCTCCTGGACAAGTTCCTTCCTCTTTATGGAATTAATTTCCCATATTTACAAAGGAAGACAGGGGGTGTTGGACTAGAGCAGGAGTCGGCAAACTTTTTCTGTAAACAATCAGATAGTAAAGATTTTCAGCTTTGTACACCATATGGTCTCTGTTGCTACTACTCATTCAGTCTTTGTATCAAGAAAACAGCCACATGGAATATGTAAACAAGTCAGCATGGCTGGGTCCCAATAAAACTTTATTTACAGAAACAGATGGTGGGGCATATTTGACCCACTAGCCTATATTTTGCCTTTCCTAGACTCAAGGATCTCTAACCTCTGGCCCTGGTGCTATCTTTATACAGAAGGGAAGGAAGTTGCCAAGATCTGTTACTTGACAGAGCCAGGATTAAGAGAGTCCCTTGGACTGCAAGGATATTAAACCAGTGAATCCTAAGGAAATCAATCCTGAATATTCATTGGAAAGACTGATGCTGAAGCTCTAATACTTTGGCCACCTGACGTGAAGAACTGACTCATTAGAAAAGACCCTGATGCTGGAAAAGATTGAAGCCAGGAGGAAAAGGGGATGACAGAGGATAAGATGGTTGGATGGCATCACCAACTCAATGGACATGAGTTTGAGCAGGCTCCAGGAGCTGGTGATGGACAGGGAAGCCTGGTGTGCTGCAGTCCCTGGGGTCGCAAAGAGTCGGACATGACTGAGTGAATGAACTGAACTGAACTGAGGATTAAAACCTGGGTCTCTGAACTTGAAGTCCAGGATCATTCCTCTATAGTAGACTATCTAATCAACCAAGAAACTTGTAGCTACATGAGAAAGCATCAAGTGCTGTCATAAAGAATAGGAAGAATTTCTTTTACCATTTCAAGGATAATTAAAGTTACTTTAGCAGTGAGTCATTAGGTTCCAAGATGAAGGTGGCATTAAGTGTTCCCTATTGCCAAGAAATGCATCATATTGGAAGAGAAAAACTCAAGAAGGTTGAGTGGGAGCAGGAGAGAAGAGCTGAATATTCAAAGTCCCACAGTGCACAGGAAACTATTTCTTCTTTGCCTCACATGTGCACAGCAAGCAATTCATAGCAATTCAATTTGTTTACAGCAAAATACTTTTATACCTGGTAGCTGACTTCACCTTCGCAACCCCTCTCCCCCCAGGCTCCATCAGGTGCCTTCCGTCAGTCAGCTGCGCCGAGCACCTTGCCTCCTAGTGGTTTCCGTGTTCTTCTCCCTCTTCCACAAAAAGAACGGAAACAGCCAGCGTGGAGGTCAAGCAACCAGGGAGGTAACAGAGTCCAAAGTCAAACACAAATCAGTCCGACCCAAAATCCACAATTTTGGTATCTCCTCAGGCTGCCTCTCCTTAGAGACAGAAAACACTTGGTATAGTACACAGCATTTTAGGGACGTCAAATTTTAATGATTAGGATAGGATAGGACAGGACAGACAGAACAGAAAGCATTTTCCCTTTGATAACACAAAAATGAGGCAAATAGAGAAGCTGCAGTTTAATGAATTAGACAAGGTTTTTCTCCCTTTCTAGTTCCCTTTTAGTTCCACCTACCCACTCCATAAAAGTGCTCTTGTAAACCTCCCTAGAGATGCTTAAAGAATTAACTGAATAGCATCCTAGTATCTGTAGCATCTCAAAAGAAATTCTATCAAGAACCACTATTTATAAAGTACCAACTATGAATCAGATGAATCCCAAAGAAAGGCAGTGCCAAAAAATGCTCAAACTACTGCACAACTGCACTCATCTCACACGCTAGCAAAGTAATGCTCAAAATTCTCCAAGCCAGGCTTCAGCAATATGTGAACCGTGAACTTCCAGATGTTCAAGCTGGTTTTAGAAAAGGCAGAGGAACCAAAGATCAAATTGCCAACATCTGCTGGATCGTAAAAAAAGCAAGAGAGTTCCAGAAAAACATCTATTTATGCTTTATTGACTATGCCAAAGCCTTTGACTGTGTGGATGACAATAAACTCTGGAAAATTCTGAAAGAGATGGGAATACCAGACCACCTGACCTGCCTCCTGAAAAACCTGTATGCAGGTCAGGAAGCAACAGTTAGAACTGGACATGGAACAACAGACCGGTTCCAAATAGGAAAAGGAGTACGTCAAGGCTGTATATTGTCAGTCTGCTTATTTAACTTACATGCAGAGTACATCATGAGAAACGCTGGGCTGGAAGAAGCACAAGCTGGAATCAAGATTGCCAGGAGAAATATCAATAACCTCAGATATGCAGATGACACCACCCTTATGGCAGAAAGTGAAGAACTAAAGAGCCTCTTGATGAAAGTGAAAGAGGAGAGTGAAAAAGTTGGCTTAAAGCTCAATGTTCAGAAAACTAAGATCATGGCATCTGGTCCCATCACTTCATGGGAAATAGATGGGGAAACAATGGAAACAGTGAGAGACTTTATTTTTCTGGGCTCCAAAATCACTGCAGATGGTGACTGCAGCCATGAAATTAAAAGATGCTTGCTCCTTGGAAGAAAAGTTATGACCAAGCTAGATAGCATATTAAAAAGCAGAGACATTACTTTGTCAACAAAGGTCCATCTAGTCAAGGATATGGCTTTTCCAGTAGTCATGTATGGATATGAGAGTTGGACTATAAAGAAAGCTGAGCGCCGAAGAATTGATGCTTTTGAACTGTGCTGTTGGAAAAGACTCTTGAGAGTCCCTTGGACTGCAAGGAGATCCAACCAGTCCATCCTCAAGGAGATCAGTCCTGGTTGTTCATTGGAAGGACTGATGCTGAAGCTGAAACTCCAATACTTTGGCCACTTGATGCGAAGAGCTGACTCATTGGTAAAGACCCTGACGGTGGGAAAGATTGAGAGCAGGAGGAGAAGGGGACGACAGAGGATGAGATGGTTGGATGGCATCACCAACTCAATGGACATGGGTTTGGGTAGACTCCAGGAGTTGGTGATGGGCAGGGAGGCCTGGCGTGCTGCGGTTCATGGGGTCGCAAAGAGTCGGACATGACTGAGCAACTGAACTGATGAATCAGATACTGTGATAGCTTATTTTCCCAACACTGTCTCATTTAATCTCTAAAAGACCTCTACCAGGTGGGAGTATTTTGTGGATGAGGAAACTGAGGCTCAGAGAGGGTGGGCTTCCATGGTCACAGAGGAAAGGCCAGAGCAGAGATTGGACCCTGGACCTACTTCTAAAGCTCCCATTCTTTGTACTGTGAGACTACCTCTCAAGAAATAAATGGGGTTAACATCACAATTAGGGAGTAACTGTAACCTGGTCATAGAAGAGATGAATCCTTACCTAGACAACCCCTAGAACATCATCTGGTGACCACTTGAGAAAGCCGTAAACCAATGCTACACAAAGTGATACAACCCCAATCGGCAGCATCAATGTCATCATCTCCCAAGAGCTGGTTAGAAATTCCCACGCAGACGTACTGAATTAGACTCTCTAGGGACAGGGCCTGAGAATTCGTGTTGGGAAGTTCTCCAGGTGATTCTGATGCCCACCAAACACTGAGAATTTCTGCTGTATAGGCATCTCTGCAATCAGCGGCAGCTTGAACAGTTAGCCAGCCAGAGACTGGGAAAATCAGACTTGGAAAAGGAACGCATCTTCCTCCAAGGATGCAGAGTCTCTTGTAGAATGGAGAAGTGAACCTTAGGAAGCTTCATTTCAGATTCCATACCCACAATTAGGAACTCATCCATTTGCAGTGAGAATAAAACTGAAATTGAAACAGGTAAATCAGACTGTTCTGTGGCAAAGCCAATCCTGCCCTAGGAAACTTTGGACCCTATTTCACTCACCTCACCGCATGCTCAGTTCATCAGAGGAACTCAATGTCTGGTCAGTTAGTGGATCTAAACCTCCCAACAAACCAGGGTTTGCTTTTCTCTTTATGATTCTTTATTGCTCACTTACATGAGTTCTCACAGTAGATACTGAAAATAAAATACTCTTCTACACCTCCAGTCCTTTTGGTTTTGAACAGGCTAATTGCCTGGGGACTGATACTACAAAGTTTGGATTAAAGATGCCTGAAGAATATTTATTAACTCCAAGGGAGGAAAACAGTTGTGAAATGAAGTAGTTATTTAAATCTAATTCTACTTACTAATAATGTCTTGCCTTATTTTTCTTAAATCAGCCTTAAATGTGTGGTCAAAACATATCTGACTTCACTTGATTTTGGAAACTTCTTAACATTGCAAAGCAATGGCCCATAATCTTGGCATACTAGCGTAACTATTTTTGTTTTGCCTATTTTATTTCCATTTCAGGCTTTGTTTTCATACTTGTATACAATTTTGCCTGGTGGTAATTACACAGCAGAAGTGAAATTTAAGTCTTGCTTTCTTACTGGTTAAAGTTTCAACATAAGTGAGTTTATGCATTATCTTCATAATGATCATTTTAAATGTCTAGACAACAGACTCATGAGTTGGCATTTCACTTAAGCACACCATAATGGGTTAGGAAGTATTTACGGAGCTCCTACTGTGTGCCATATGCAATTCCAGGCCCCCAGGAATCTAGCACTCAATAAGACAAAGTCTCTGCTAAGACTGCAGCAGTGTACCACTCCAGGGGATGAGTGGTACACTCATCCCTTCTGCCCTTGTCTACTTGAATGACACCCCTGGAGCAAATGCACTGTCTGTGTGCATCACACCACACTGGGAGGGAGGGATTCCATTAGTGCCTTTAGCAGGTAGGTGAATGGAGACAAGAACCAGGTGCAGGCCTAGGGATATATACAGACAGTGCCTGACATATAATGGCTCAACTTAATGATTTTTCAACTTTACAATTTTGTGACAGTGATTCACATTCAGTGGAAACCATACTTTGAATTCTGATCTTTTCTTGCACTAGCGATATGAGGTACGAAACTCTCTTGTGGTGCTGGGCAGTGGCAGCAAGCTGCAGCTCCCTGTCAGCCACAAAGTCACAAAGGTGGCCAAACCAAACACCTTAAACACGCTACTCACACAAGCATTCCGTTTCTCAGTTTCAGCACAGTATTAAATAAAATGCACGAGATATTGAACACTTTATTATAAAATAGGCTTTGTGTTTGGAGAAGGAAATGGCAACCCACTCCAGTATTCTTGCCTGGGAAATCCCATGACAGAGAAGCCTGGTAGGCTATGGTCCGTGGGGTTGCAAAAGAGTTGGACACGACTTAGTGACTAAACAACAACAAAAACGGGCTTTGTGTTAGAAGATTTTACCCATCTGTAGGCTACAGCAACTGTTTTGAACATATTTAAGGTAAGCTAGGATAAGCTAAACCATGATGTTCAGTAAGTCAGGTATATAAATTCATTTTGAACTTAACAATGTTTTCAACTTACAGTGGGTTTACTGGGACATGCTATGTTCATGGCTGTCACTATAGATTACCAAACTGTTCTAAGGCGTTAAATCAATCTTCATTGCTAATACAGACAGTGTCTCATATTTAACAGAAACTCATCAATATTGAGTGTTAACATTTTTAAAAAACAAATGTGGATTGAGTTAGTTCACAATAGTCCCTTAGAGAAGCTATGGATTTAAATATACATGCTCCCTGGGGATCTTATTCTTCCTTCAGTTACTTCCTTTAGTATCTAAAATGATGCTATCAGATCAGATCTTGAAGGGAAGAGTTAAAATTGTACACTGACATGTTTATAGTCTACGTCATAGACTCTCATGTTCTATGAGAAGGAAGAAGAAGGGGTGAACAGCCTATTCCAACGATCCTTACATCTCCTCCTCCCTAACTCTGAGAGGCAGCACACACTTCCTCAGGAGCTGGCTCTTTTCTCTCCCATCACTCGTCCCTCCACAACCATGCCTTGAGTAGCCCCCACTTCCAGTCCAGACACTTGCTCCTTAGTGAGGTCTTCCCTGACTCCTGCCTGAAAGAGCTTCCCACACCTCCCTCCTCGCTGGGGCAGGCCTCAACAAAAGCCCTTTGCTCTAGGAGTAGTGAACTTGCCTTTTCACCTGGACCTTTCCTATCACATCGTGGAGGCCAGGACCTGCCCTTGTTTTCTATTGTCCCCAGCAGTGACATGTGGCTGGGTCATGATAGATGCTCAACAGATAGCTGCATGGTCCAGTAAGACAGAAGAGTCAGAAAGAGAATAAATACACTAGCAGACTGATAACAGATTAGAAGCCAGGGTCACCAGCTTGATGTGATCCTTGGCAATCTAGCACTTCAGGAACCCCTGATGAATTCAAGATTCCTGACTTTTCTTCTTGCAGAAGCTCAGGGACATTAGTGAGTCTTGTGTATTTTTCCCACATAATCCTAATCACTCTCTTCTTTTTCAGTTATCCCTAATTCAGACCCTGCTGCTCATTAAAGTTCTTTAAGTCCTCAGGTTATTTTGTTCCATCTTTTAACACTACCTCAATTTCCATTTCAGGACAGAAAAAGCTTATCATGTTGCTCCTGTGTCAAAATGAAAAAAAAATTTTTTTAATCTCATATTTCATGAACACCTTATAGTAATACCTTTTCTTCACCCCTTAAAACCCCTTCATTTCACAGGTAGGGAATGAAACCTCATTGAGGTTAAGCTATCTGCCTGAAACCTCACAGCCAGGAAATAGCAGGCAGAATTGAAACCCAGGCAGGTTCTGTTCAAAGAGTCAGACACGACTGAGCAACTGGACAGCAACAGGGCTCTGTTCTGAGTTGTGGGCCCTTTCCTTTGCACTCTTGCGACTGTCAATCCCAAATGCCCAACCAATGTCAGAAAGCTGAGTTCTCCTCCTAGGTTGGCCACTTACTTCCATGAGAATATTCATGACCATTGCCTTCTTGTATCATGTTGTGATTACCAAATGGGAGTAAATGCTAATGCTGTCCCAACATCACAGGACTATTAAAAAGAGAGTCATGGGCCTGAAAGCCAAGCAGGAAAGCTGGAGTCTTTGATGTGTCTTTGTGTTGCTCATCAGAACAGCATGTTCCAAGGCATAATGTCTACTTTGAGAAAGCCTCAACATGGCTCTGAGGGCTACCTTACAACACCCATAAATCATGGTGACACTCGAGTTTACAACATCTCAGTCTGCTCTTCATAACCAAAGTCACACACCTCAGGTGAGCCGGACAACCGGGCTTGTGAGCACAGCCTCTGGATCTGAACATGAAAAAATGTCCACACTGGAGGGATCTTAGAGAATATTCAGCCCAATTCTCTTGTTTTACCCACAAAGAAAATGAGGCCCAAGGTTCTGGCCCTACTCTGACCCTCAGTCTCCCCATCTGATGGCAGCTTATTCTTCCTTAAAGGTGCTTCCTAATCTTACCTCTGTGAGGCAAAGTAGTGCCATAAAGGCTCAAACTCGCTCTTCAGACTAGAAGTGCACTGCCAGAGCTCAGGGAACCCGGCCAGAGACTATAAACAAAGATGGGGCAGAGACTGCTTCTAAGACAGGAATGAGAAGGAGCCACAGCACATCTGGGGCCACAGGTGGCCCTCCTTGGTTGTATAAAAGACAATGGAGACTAGTTCCACTTACCATCCTCCTAATAGTCCAAATCTTTGGAACAAGGAACAAGGTGTGAGCCAACTGTGTTACGTGTACCCCCCATGGAGATAAGCAAAAACAAAAAAGGACTGTCTTAATTTTAAGCATAACAGTTTGAATAGAAAAGGAATGAAGGAGTAGGCCACTTATTGACTCTTCAGTAATAAATTAAGTGTAAACTTGGAGAGGTTGAACTGCATAGCTGGCTTTGAAGATGGAACTGGTCAAAAAATCAACCATGGAGCTCGGACGCCTCCTTGTGGTAGAGCTGCATTACTGTCAGGGACGATTCCTCTTCACCCACTTGGAGCCCTTACCTCTCTCTGTCCAGGATTCACTATATTGTAATCAACTGAGAGCCTGCCGTATACCAGACTCTGGACTATGTGCCTTCACATATCTAATCTCACCAATGTTCACACTATGTGAATATAATTAGGCCCACTCTATAGACAATGCAGGAGAACCTTTAAAAACTTAAATCGCTTGTCCAGAATTATAAACCTAGTAAGAATTCCAACCAAGATCTGGGAAATTTCCAGTCCAGGTCTCCTTTCTCAGTGTCACATTGAGTACAGAGTGTTGAGGACACAGAGATGAACAAGATTTAGCCCCTGTTGGGCTATTTTGACCCTACCATGTTCACATATTTTAACTGAACATACTGACTCATATTAAATAATCAGCATGCAAAGCCCTCAGTGCTGCTTACACAGAGGTAGGAACTGAGTGCAATCAATGTGCTTGGAACCTTGGCACTCACTGCCCCAATCTCAGGGCATCCCTGACCAGAATCCCTGGAGCAGAGAACTGGTAAGTGAACCTGAGCTCATTCATAGGCATGGCTATGAACACTTGGGTAAGAAATGAAGCCCTGGGTTGAACAATTGTAAAAGCAGACATCATTAACCAAGCCAAAACTTCAAATGGTCCAAGTCAAGGAAGAGTCCAAAGAGAGTTAATAAGTTCCAATTTGTCTTTTATAGCACTTCATATGTCCAGTCAAGAGATAGGAACCTGTGGGATCTCCACACAGAGAAAGTCAGGCCATTAGTTTGGTCTATTGATCGGAGTGACAGGTTAAGAAACAACTGTGACCAAACAAGACCTGGGCATCTATTTTTGCAAGGTACCAGAATGCCATTTTCTGTGTGGCACCAATAGCAAACCATCCCACAAGACAGAAAACAGTAAGATTTATTTTGGAGCTGGCCTTCTTTTATATATTGGCTGGTCAAAAGGTTCATTCACTTTTTTTCCATAAAATGGCTCTTGCGTGCATGCTAAGTCACTCAGTTGTGTCCAACTCTTTGCAACCCTATGGACTGTAGTTCACAGTCCTCAAGCTCCTCTGTCGATGGGATTCTCCAGGCAAGAATACTGGAGTGGGTTGCCATGCCCTCCTCCAGGTATCTTCCCAACCCAGGGATCAAACCAATATCTCTTCAGTCTACCTGCATTGGCAGGAAGTTTTACCACTAGTGCCACCTGGGAGCAGCACTTAACTGTCTTTAACCTCATTGGAAACAATTTTTTTAGACTGTATTATGACAGCTGGCACATCAGCATTGCATTTCAAAACAATTATCAAAATTGGTAACCTTTTGTGTAGCCATTTTAACACTGAAGATGGGGGGGAAGCAACATTTTCGTTATACTATGTGTTATTATTTCAAGAAAGGTGAAAATGAGGGGCAGAGACCCTCTGCACACATGCAAACATGGAGCTGCGGGCTGTGCGAGCCACGGTCGGCACCCAGCGCGCCCTGCTCGCCACGGCCCCGGGGACTGCGGCGGTGCGCACCTGCCCGGCTCTGCTGTCAGTGTGGAAATTCACAGAAAAACATGAATGGGTAACAACAGAAAACGGTGCTGGAACAGTGGGAATCAGCAATTTTGTACAGGAAGCTTTGGGAGATGTTGTTTACTGTAGTCTGCCTGAAGTTGGGACAAAGTTGAACAAACAAGAGGAGTTTGGTGTTTTGGAAAGTGTGAAAGCTGCCAGTGAACTCTATTCTCTATCAGGAGAAGTAACTGAAATTAATAAAGCTCTAGCAGCAAATCCTGGACTTGTCAACAAAGCTTGTTATGAAGATGGCTGGCTGATCAAGATGACATTCAATAACCCTTCAGAACTAGATGAACTAATGAGTGAAGAAGCCTATGAGAAATGCATAAAATCTATAGAAGAGTGAAAATGGAACCCCTAAATAAACTACTTTGGAACAATTTAATCTAGCATAGTTGTCTTAAATTAGTGGTGGATAGATATTTAAAGAGCAACTTTTAGCAAAAGAAACTACTTGTAACAATGTTTCCTAAAGAAAATACCCCTTAACTTTCTAATGACTTCAGATAAACACTGTGCATCTTCTCCACAGCATCCTGTGATTTTTAGGCTAGGCTCCAGTTACAATATTCAGAATTCCTGAAATTATCTCTGGTAAAACTAGTTACAAAAATTATGTAATTAATGGATAACATGGTTATCTTAAACCTTATATGACATTGTAACTTGCTTACAGCTATCCTTGGATTTGGGTCAAAATGATCTTCTCACTAGAAATAACTGCCAGTGGAGAAAAGTTTGTTAGTTGTGTAGTGTCCGATAAAGAATATTACTATCTTAATTTTGCAATATACTGTGTTTGCTGGTGCTATTTTTATCCAGTGAAGCAACAGCTTCGCAGGAGAATAAACAATAATAAAATTTAAAAAAAAAAAAGAAAGGTAAAAATGCAACTGAAACACACAAAAAAGATTTATGCAGTGTATGGAAAAGGTGCTGCGATTGATCCAAATGATTAATTCCAACAAGTACTGCTCCCAAGTAGACCAACTGAAAGCCGCACACAACAAAAGCATCCAGAATGCATAATCTTCCACTAGGATAATGCAAGATCATGTTTCTTTGATGACCAAGCAAAAACTGTGACAGCTTGACTGGGAAGTTCTGACTTACCTGCTGTATTCACCAGACAGTTCAGTGAGCACCCTGACTGCAGCCTTATGAGAGATCCTAACACAAAGGATGTAGATAGGCTATTCCTGGACCCCTAACCTTCAGAAAGTATGATATACTTTCAAATGTGTGCTGTTTCAAGCTGCTAAACTTCAAGGTTATTTGATCTTTAAACCTGTATGGGCATCAAAAATCACATGAGGAGTTTCTATATTTTTTATGTTAAAATTTAATTTTTAAAAGTTTTTTTTAATATTGTAAGTAAAATATGTATCCTAATACTTTAAAAAAAAAAACACTTTCCTCTCCAAAAATAATCACTCTACTTGGAGCATATCCTTCCACATCTTTTTTATATATTGCATATTACATAATGATATCATACCATACATACTATTCATCACCTTGTTCTTTTCGCATAACACTATGTCTTAGAGACCTTTCCATGTCCATGCATATCTATAACATTATTCTAACTGCATCAGAGTATTCCATAAAATGAATGAACCATAATTCATTTAATCACTTCCCTACCAAGACACATTTAAGTTGCTTCTAATTTTTTATATTATAAATAATACTTTGGTAAATATTCTTGGAGAAGGCTATGGCACCCCACTCCAGTACTCTTGCCTGGAAAATCTCATGGATGGAGGAGCCTGGTAGGCTGCAGTCCATGGGGTCGCTAGGAGTCAGAGACGACAGAGTGACTTCACTTTCACTTTTTACTTTCATGCATTGGAGAAGGAAATGGCAACCCACTCCAGTGTTCTTGCCTGGAGAATCCCAGGGACGGCAGAGCCTGGTGGGCTGCCGTCTATGGGGTCGCGCAGAGTCGGACATGACTGAAGTGACTTAGCAGCAGCAGCAGCAGTAAATATTCTTGCACATGCATGTATACAAAGGATAAGTGCATTTTTAAATTCAAACAGAACATTTTGGGAGTCAAAATGTTCTCCCAAAAGGCTGCATTAATAATCACCTATTGATGCAAAATAGAATCTATTAAGGCCCTCCCTGGTGGCTCAGATGGTAAAGAATCCACCTGCAATGAAGGAGACCCGGGTCTGTTCCCTGAGTCAGGAAGATCCCCTGGAGAAGGGAATGGCTACCCTTTCGGTAATCTTGCCTGCAGAATCCCATGGACAGAGGAGCCTGGTGGGCTACAGTCCATAGGGCTGCAAAGAGTCAGACACAACTGTGCAACTAACACTTTCACTTTCACATACAGTATTATAGATTAATACATTAATAATTATTAATATAATACTTTATAATATAAATTTCAACTCACCTTTATTAATAATGAATATTATGTCTATGTTTTTCTTGCCAATCTGATGAATAAAGTTATTTCACTTTTAGTATTTTATTACAATCTAATAAACCTAAAAAAGAATGTGAATTTCATTTTCATGCACACAAGTGAATCATTACCATAAGTATCAATATACATGACTTCCAGGATGGGGGAGTTTTTAAATTTATGGATAAAAGAAAAAGATATTTTTCTCAGCGATTTACATGTACTGGAAGATACAGATGAAGGAAAGAAATTATTTTTAGAAGATGAGTATATAAGTAAACCATGTCAGTGAGAGAAAAATGGGATGTGCAGCTAGAGGTGTGACTGGTAAAAGGTGAAATGAACAGACTGCTATAAAGGTGGTGTTGACCTATGCAAGACATTTGTTAACTAAGGTGTTTAAAACTATGGACTTTGAAAATACCTATATTTGTTTCTTGGGTGTATAGCTGTCTATATCAATGACTTATGAATTGATTCCTCTGAAGAAACTATCTGCTCAAAGAAAACCCAACAAAAGCATGTTTTTCTTTGATCGTCTAAAAGGAAGATGAAATATAATATTTCTAATATCACAGCAGTTCTTCAAGATACATACTCTACCCTCATTTTACAGCTGGGAAATGGTGTTTGGAGCAATGAAGTTTGTTCAGTTTCACAGTCAGTAATCAGCAGAGCAGTGACTTGAACTCAAGTATGTCTGACATGAACACCCTTACTCTTTCCACCAGGCTCTACAGCCTCCAAACAGTGAGAAAACCTTGGCACTGATATTGGTTTGTCATCATTCATGCCATGTGGGGAATGCCATTAAAAATATTTTGGACCTAGGTTTCCTTTTCTTTAGAAGAAAGAGGTAGAATCAAATAATCTATGGGGTTTCTTCCAAATCTAACATTTTTGGATTCCATTTACCATCTCCTAGATTACAAAGCTGAATTAGTGCTGAACAGAGAAAGAAAGCTTTCTGAAGGTTAATTTAACATAGCAAATGTGTCTTTTAGAGACACAGTTCCAGAAAGATATATTTCTTGCTCCTAAGGAAATAAGAAATCATAAGTTTGAGGATGGAAATAGGAGCAGGACAAGGAGGCATCTCCAGGAGACTGTTCCAGAAAGTGTGAAATTTCAAGAAGCATTTGAAACTCAATGGGATGAAATACGGTTCAGAGTCAAGAAGAGAATTATACAAGAAGAGAATGTGAGAGAGAGGAGAAGGGAGAACTGAAAGGACTAACTTTCTGAAAGTCTGATTAAAACTTATTTAATCCTCCCTCCCATCTCCCTCCCCATCCCACCTAGGGAGGGAGGCTCAACAGGAAGGGGATATATGTATACCTGTAGCTGATTCATACTGAGGTTTGACAGAGAACAACAAAATTATGTAAAGCAATTATCCTTCAATTAAAAAATAGATATTTTAAAAAATAAAAAAAAAATTTAATTCATTTAATCCAAATTTGTTTTGATAAAGCAGTTTTTCAATTAGTATTACCTATTGGGAACTATTTCCTCGAGTAAATATGAAATCTCGCTTTATGCATAACTGGAAACTGGAAATTAAGGATGAGAAAATGATACCATGTTTAGTGTGAGAAAAAGGAAAAGCATAGATAATCTCTTTTAATGTAACAGTTTTTCTCACGAAAATGATATATACACATTTTAGAAAACTGGAAATAGAAACTATTTTTAAAATCTCTTATAATTTCATCACCTCATCATACAGGTGTGCTTCCTTTTAGTCCTTTTTGCCATGTGTGTGCTTTTAAAACAAAACTAGAGTTCTATCATATACGCAGTGCTAGCTTATATTTTAATTAAATATTACAAAAAGAGTATTTTCTCAAGTCATTACAAAGTCTTGGAAAAAACAGCATGTTTAATGGCTGCATGATGTTCTGCGTTTTGAACGTGTCATGACTTACTAAGCCATTCTCCTGCTGGGGGGAGAGAAGGCAACACTCTTTAAAACGGACAATCCCTCCCAGGGACCTGTGCAAGATTCTTCCCATTCCTCCCTGAAAGCAGGCAGGAGGACTAAGAAACCCCTCTGACTCAGAGCGGTGTCCAAAGGGGAAATGCCCGTCACCTCAGACAAGCTGGAACTCCTCACCTGTACTCTGCTCCCACAGATTTCAGGCTTCGTGAGGGTCCTTAGGGATAGGTCCTCAGGGCAGTAGATTGGATCAGGGGTGTGGTGAACAGGTCTGAGGGAGAAGCCACAGAGCAGGGGCAGGAGCCAGCTGGTGGAAGGCAATGCGCCCGAGGAAGCAGAGAGACACAGGCTGAGGGAAAGACAAACAGAAAGTTTATAGGAAGTTTACAGAAGAAGCTAAAATCTGAGGTGCATCCTGAAGGAAGAATAGGAAGTATCACATGAGCATCACCATCCTTCATAATCCCAGTTTGTTTATGATATGCCAAATCTGCTTTGAACAACGCTGTCTGTCTTTGGTCTAACTCATTTTAAAACCTCTTCATCTCAGGAGAGTATAATTGTGAACTCTGCCTTTCAAAAGTAAGCCATACTAACAAACACATGAAAAGATGCTCAACGTCACTCATTATCAGAGAAATGCAAATCAAAACCACAATGAGGTACCATTTCACGCCAGTCAGAATGGCTGCTATCCAAAAGTCTACAAACAATAAATGTTGGCGAGGGTGTGGAGAAAAGGGAATCCTCTTACACTGTTGGTGGGAATGCAAACTAGTACAGCCACTATGGAGAACAGTGTGCAGATTCCTTAAAAAAACTGGAGACAGAACTGCTATATGACCCAACAATCCCACTGCTGGGCATACACACTGAGGAAACCAGAATTGAAAGAGACATGTGTACCCCAGTGTTCATCACAGCACTGTTTATAATAGCCAGGACACGGAAGTAACCTAGATGTCCATCAACAGACGAATGGATAAGAAAGCTGTGGTACATATACACAATGGAATATTACTCAGCCACTAAAAAGAATACATTTGAATCAGTTCTAATGAGGTGGATGAAACTGGAGCTTATTATACAGAGTGAAGTAAGCCAGAAAGAAAAACACCAATACAGTATACTAACGCATATATATGGAATTTAGAAAGATGGTAACAATGACCCTATATGTGAGACAGCAAAAGAGACACAGATGTATAAAACAGTCTCTTGGACTCTGTGGGAGAGGGCAAGGGTGGGATGATGATTGGGGAGAATGGCATTGAAACATGTATATTATCATATGTGAAACGAATCGCCAGTCCAGATCCGATGCATGAGACAGGATGCTCGGGGCTGATGCACTGAGATGACCCAGAGGGACGGGATGAGGAGACAGGTGGGAGGGGGGTTCAGGATGGGGAACACATTTACACCCATGGGGGATTCATGTCAATGTATGGCAAAACCACTACAATATTGTAAAGTAATTAGCCTCCAATTAAAATAAATAAATTTATATTAAAAAAAAAAGTAAGCCATATAGCTGAGGATTCAAACTTATAAATCTACTAGCCATAGATCTTTCCTTGTCAAGAAATAAGAGTATTTGACATCACACACACAAAAAAATATGTTCCAGGAAGAAGACATATTTCCCCACATTTCACCTTTTTGCATCTCTGTTACAAAGAAAATTTCACCTATTGGTCTCTGATTTTTCTAAAGTGAACCTTCAGAATATTATTTTTGGATGATTATATTTTGGATCAACTCTTTCATCCAGAAGCCTGATAAAACCTGTTTTTTCTTTGAACCTGGAAATTACTTTTTTTTTTTCTAGTTTCAAAAGTTTAAGACTTCATGGTTTAGATTTCATTCCAAGTTCAGACTGCTCTGAGTCCCGGTGGGATCACAACTTGGCAAAATATATCCATGTTCCTAAAATTAAGCAACTGTTACAAACATCTGAGCTTCCACACTGGTGCTGTTGAAAGGGCATTTTCCTATCACAAAGGCAGACTTCCTGCTGGGCTGTGGGCAGAGGGAGAGAACTAAGGAGGCAGACCCCGCTGAAGCCTTTTTCATCCCCACTGCCTTTTTATCCACCCCCTACCTCCCCGGATTGGCTGGGTCTGTCATTTGAGACTAAGTCATATAGACAAATTCAAAGTTCACTCAGGGACATGGGCAAGAAAAGACAACAAAACATTCATTCTTCTCATCAAGATCTTTTCCCAGACTTGGGGATATTCCTTGGCACACAGTAGGCACCCAATAAAGTTTACTGAAGAGAAAGACACACAGAGAGAGAGAGAATGAGGAGGAGAGATGGAGGGAAGGAAGGAAGGAAGGCAAAGAAAGAAACAGAAAGAAAGAAGTAAAGAAAGAGATAAGAGAAAGAGAGGGAAAAGGAGAGAAGGGAAAGAAAGGAAGAGGGGGAAAATACTCTGAAATGATTTCAATAAATTCTTATTTACATATGTACATATACTGTGTTTTATAAGAAATTAATTATAAACAAAGCTGAGAACTTAATAAGCAGAGGCACTTGCTAAACACCATTACACACGTTAACACCATGAGATGAGAACCATTATTAACCCCATTTTACTGATGAGAAAACTAAGGTTAGAGATATTAAGTAACTTGCCCAAAATTCCAAAACTAGGAAGCGTGGGGCCAGAATCTGAAGTCAGATCTAACGAGAGTCTGATTCTCTCCTTTCCTTTTTCTCCTTTGTTCTTTCCTCTGCTACTTCTTGTCAGAGATCCAGAACTCTCTGTTTCTCCTTTCTTCATTCTTTATAAGGTGATAACCAATTCAGGTCATGGGCACACAGGTGTAAGCATTAGCAATAAAGCAATCACATGGCTCAGAGTTCACTCAGCAGAACCTGGGTTTGCCGGGGAGTCATGGAAAAGTACTGAGAAAGGAGATTTTCCTTATAGGAGATACCCTAGAAGGGAGAAACATAAACCATCAGTCTCTAATCAAGGTGACCTGCGATCCACTGGCCATTACAAACCAGTTTTGAGCAGCTGCTCTCCGTCTGTGGCTTCTCACACGCCAGAGGCCACTGGGCACGCTCAGCTCAGGGCAACCTTCTCAGTCCTACTAGAAGCTGGAGAAACCCAGGTAGAGAGAGTATCCCAGGAAACCACAAAGGAGCTCCAGTACAAACCTAACTCAGAAGAAACCTGAGTCCTATTCACTTCCACTGCATAAGCCCATCCTAAGGCCTCCCGGGTGGCTCAGTGATAAAGAATCTGCCAGCCAGTGCAGGAGATGTGGGTTCAATCCCCAAGCCGGGAAGACCTCCTGGAGGAGGGAATGGCAACCCACTCCCATATTCTTGCCTGGAGAATCGCATGGACAGAGGGGCCCTGTGGGCTACAGTCCAGAAGTTCACAATGAACTGGACACGACTGAGCATGCACACACACAAGGGCACTCTGCCTTCTGCAGAGCCCCTCCAAGGTTCATCCCACTGGGGTCTCTGGGAGAGCTCGTTTCCTTATCTTTCTGCTCTGTTCTAAGCTCAATGTGGAATGGTGGGAAAAAACACAATTTTTCCCAGGAGATCAATGAATGGATTCCAAAGCCCCGGTTCTTATTAACTACTCTCCACTCCTGGGCCTCAGTTTCCCCGTTTATAGTCCTCTCTCTCTCAAAGAAGGATAAAAATAGGCTCTATAGAATGACAAACACCATTATAGTAGAAGAAATCTTCCTCCCACCTCAGAACGTTGTTGTGCTGGATTTTTTTAAATTAACTGTCTGATATAGAGATGGTTGTTTCCTTCAGCCCAGAGTACAGGTGTTCAGTCAGGACCATTGCTGTAGAAACCACAGCTCAAGTTTCCAGAAGAGCGGTTCTGAAACATGTGGCTCGCCAGAGTTGTTCTCACACCTCCCTTTCAGTTCATGAAGCCCATTTTAAGCCTGATGACAAGAACGGACCAGGTCACTTCACCCAGGTCCTCTGGAACCTAGTGGCTATCTCGTTTTTGAGTTCCAAGGACCCGGTTTTGTAAAACCCTCCCTTCCTGAGACAGAGCTGGGCCAAGGGCAGTCCTACAAAGGGTGGTGAGCTGCCCGGCAAGGAGCAGGAAAGTGGGGTCTGAGAACAACCAGGCATTGTTTGTCCTCTCCACCCACCACCCCCCTCACCCAGGGGCTGGCAGGGCTGAGCCTGAGTGAGCAGAAGAGTGGCCTGGAGGCTCTGGCAACATGGGGGGTGGAGGGGGGCGGCCAGCCTGTGGGGAGGGGATCAGGGAGTTCTGTGTGACAGCTGGGCTCACAATGTGGGCATTGTTCCCTCCCAGAGTTGCATCTGTTCCCCTAAGGGTGGTGGACAGGGAAGAACAGAGTTGGGAGCATCTGCCAGGGCCCTAGGAGAAAGCTTGTGTGCTATCCCGCTAGGGGAAAGGGAAATATTAAATGCTCGTGTGGTGGCCCACCCACAAGCCAACCTGACAAAGGTTAGAGATGCCACAAAAAAATACCAACGCCAACTCCCTCTGCCACAGCCCTCTTCCCACCCCAGTCCCTTTGATTCTTTCTCTTATTTCAGTCATTTCGTACCATGCTGTGCTTTGCCTGTTAACTGTTGTTTTATTTTTTTACTTCTCACTATCTAAGCATTTCTTTTGTACACTTCAAAATTTCCCTAAGTACCTTTCTATTAACATATTATGCCCATTATGTTGACTTTTACAATCATAAAATTCAACATGGCGCACTCAAACCTGTATATACTCATTATATCACTGATGATTCTATATTTTGAAAAGAAATGTGATATGGATCAAGAAGAATAAATAAAAATGTCTATCCCCTTTTAGCTAAAACTAATATGACTGAGTATGCTATGTGCTAATATTTACATGATTTCTCATTGCATGCATGCGTGCTCAGTTGCTATCTGTCATGTCCAATTTTTTGCGACCCCATGGACTACACACAGCCCATCAGGCTCCTCTGTCCATGGATTTTCCAGGCAAGAATACTAATGAGTGAGTGAGTGAAAGTCGCTCTGTTGTGTCCCATTCTTTGCAATCCCATGGACTGTAGCCCACCAGGTTCCCCTGCCGATGGATTCTCCAGACAAGAATACTAGAGCGGGTTGCCATTTCCCACTCCAGAGGATCTTCCTGACCCAGGGATCAAACCCAAGTCTCCTGCATGTCCTGCGTTGGCAGGCAGATTCTTTACCATTGCACCATCTGGGAAGATCTACCTGAGAAATCCTATGGACAAAGGAGGCTGGTGGGCCACAGTCCATGGAGCCGCAAAATGGACAGGACTTAGCGACTAAACAGCAGATTTCTCATGAATCCTCACTAAAATCCTACCAGGTATGAAAGAGTATAAATAAAGTTTACAAGTGAGAAAACTGTAGGTCAATAACACTAAATAATTTGACCAAGGTCACACAGGTAGCAGATCAAAGATCAATCCCAGGTCTTCTGACTCTTAACTCCAGTGCTCTTTCCATGGCGCCAGGTCCTACAGTAATCCCACTTCCATCTTCCCAGGTCACCCAGTAACCTCACTCTGGGAGATTCATGCTGATGAATTTTACTTTGTAATTTTAAAATCAAAGGTTAAAAAATGTCCACTACACTGTTGAAGATGATAACTGGAAGCAATCTAACTATCTAACTATAGAAGAACAGTTATGCAAATTCTGACAAATTCACTAGAATATTACTCAACCATTAGAAATTAAAATTTTATAGATTATTGCAACACAAACTTTTCATAACTGAAAAATGTGTATGTACTGAGATACTGTAATGGCAGCTGTGTGTAAGTCCACCTGTGTACATAAGAACAAGCACAGCATCGGATGAAATGAAAGCAGCATTTACAGGGCAGTAGAATTCTGGGTCAATTTTTCCTTTCAAGCGTTTTTCAGTGCCCTTATGACATCTTAATGAATAACAGACTGGTTCCAAATCGGGAAAGGAGTACGGCAAGGCTGTATATTGTCACCCTGTTTATTTAACTTATATGCAGAGTACATCATGAGAAACGCTGGGCTGGAGGAAGCACAAGCTGGAATCAAGATTGCCAGGAGAAATATCAATAACCTCAGATACGCAGACGACACCATCCTTATGGCAGAAAGGGTAAAAGAACTAAAGAGCCTCTTGATTAAAGTGAAAGAGGAGAGTGAGAAAGTTGGCTTAAAACTCAACATTCAGAAAACCAAAATCATGGCATCTGGTCCCATCACTTCATGGCAAATAGATGGGGAAACAATGGAAACAGTGAGAGACTTTTATTATTTGGGGCTCCAAAATCACAGCAGATGGTGACTGTAGCCATGAAATTAAAAGACGCTTGCTCCTTGGAAGGAAAGTTATGACCAACCTAGACAGCATATTAAAAAGCAGAGACATTACTTTGCCAACAAAGGTCTGTCTAGTAAAAGCTATGGTTTTTCCAGTAGTCATGTATGGATGTGAGAGTTGGACTATAAAGAAAGCTGAGCGCCGAAGAATTGATGCTTTTGAACTGTGGTGCTGGAGAAGACTCTTGAGAGTCCCTTGGACTGCAAGGAGATCCAACCAGTCCATCCCAAAGGAATCAGTACTGAATATTCATTGGAAGGACTGATGCTGAAGCTGAAACTCCAATCCTTTGGCCACCTGATGCGAAGAGCTGACTCATTTGCAAAGACCCTGATGCTGGGAAAAATTGAAGGTGGGAGGAGAAGGGGACAACAGAGGATAAGATGGTTGGATGGTATCACCGACTCAATGGACATGAGTTTGGGTAGACTCCAGGAGTTGGTGATGGACGGGGAAGCCTGGCGTGCTGCAGTCCATGAGGTTGCAAAGAGTCAGACATGGCTGAACAAGTGAACTGAACTGATGATATCTTTATAATAAATCAACATATAATATCTTTGCTAAGTTTTTAATGCCAGATACATGTGCTTTTCCAAGTTTTCTGTTTTATCTGCTGATTCAAATACATTTAACTTTGCTTTACAGAAACAAATAAAATTTTTCTTCAAACTAAGATTTTTTTGTTCCATTTTTTATATGGATTCTTTCATAATTTATAACTTCTGTGTGGTGATCTTAGAATACATCAAAATCAAGCCAATATCTGTAACTGCCCCTAGCTTTGACTGCACCAATTATGCTATAACAACTGTTTGGCATTCAGCCACGCTGAGCAAAGAGGAAGAGACAACAGCAGAAAATAATGGGGACCTTACCATAGCTTCACAGCAGCCGAAGACCTGACAGGGTCAGTTTCTCTCAATGTTTCAGCTCCTCTCAGTCTCTAAAGATTTTGAGATTTCCAATGTTTTCAGAAACCTTAATCACAAGGAGCAGGAATCCATTTAGACTCTCTCAAATTATGTGGAGGTTAATTATAAGATTACTGAAGACACCCGAGATACCCGCAAAGCACAGGAAGTTAGCCTAGCTTTGTGGGACTTTAGAAGCCATAGAACCCAAGACTTGGCCTCTGCTTCTTTCTCCCTTCTCTCTTCTCAATCTTTCTCTCCCTCCTCACTTCCCTTTCTCTCCAGCCTGGACACTGCTCCTCATTCAACAACTCACGGAAGATGCAGCCCCAGTCGCTACCCTTTTATAAGATTCTGATACTAGCATTTTCCTCACTTTCTCAGATCCAGCTTCCTCTGCTCCCTCCCCCTCTTCTGCCTCATCCCCACTGAAAACATCAGGTTCCCTCACAATAAACAGGATCCCAGCCTGACAAGTATAAAGATTTAGCAAGACGAGTGTTCAGTGCAAACTCCAAAGGGGAGGTAGGTGGTTAAGAGGTTAGTACAAGACACTCATCCCATCAGAAAAAAAACAAGATTGGGCAAAAAGTCAGGAGCTGATAAAATACCCAGGGCAACAATTTTGGGGAAAGAAAAATAATACTTATCCTCAAAGTAAATGGAAAAATAAGTCAGTAAACTGAACAGGGTCATGGGGAAGTTGGCGACAAGAGTTCTTAGGGTGAGCTGACCTGAGGCTGCACAGTGCTAGGAAAACATAATGGTGCTAACTTTGCTGGCTCAAACTTTGGTAAAGAGGTAAAAGCAACAAAAAGGGAACCATGGGTATATATTAAGCAGTATCAATGAACAAAGATGACAAGACTGGAATTAGGAAACTTGACTCCGCCACTAGCTTTCTAAGTAAACTTGTGTAAGTCATTTTCCTCTTTGGGCCTCAGCTATAATGTGAAGGGATTGAACTAAAGAACACTTGAGGCTCCTTCAGCAATGACCTGTGTGAGGCAGTGGTATGCTGAAATCAGCTCTTACTAGATCATGAAAACTGACTGCTCAATTTGGGAGAATTCTGTGAGTTTGTTATTAAATAACTGTTATAAAAAAAATTAGTTACATATATTTACAATCAAATAAATTATATTAAAACCTAAGAATGAAAAATACTCAAAATGTATCATTCTTAATTATTTTTCTATATCTTACTATTACCTATGCCAAGGGTCAGATAACTTTTCCTATAAAGAGACAGATGCTAAATATTTTATGTTTGGGGGACCACAATCAGTCTCTGCCATATATTATTATTTAAAAAAAAAAAAAACTTTAAAAGTGTAAAAACCAATCTTAGCTCATGGGCTGCACAAAAACAGGCCATGTGTCAGACTTGGCCTACAAGCCATAATTTGCCAACCACTTATCTATGCTCTTGAGGTTATTTAGCATCTATTTCACTTACATGGTAGAAATACTATATAATCGTGTGCTACTGAGAATCTCTTCCCAACTCCATATTCAGTTATATCACATTGGCAGCTTAAAATTGGCTATGGCAGGAGTATTTACACTATGGAAATGGGCAAACATTGCAAACCAGGGCTTCTTCTCCTAGAGAGTCTATTGTTAAACATTTATCAGCACACCACTGTCCTGAGGTCTCAGTGAGACAGAATTATAGGAAACTAAAGTACCCTCCCAGAGACTTCCCTAGGGGTCCAGTGGTTAAGACCAGGTTTGACCCCTGATCCAGAAACTAAGATTCTGCATGCTGCATGGCCAAAAAAATAAATAAAGTGCTTTACCAACTCACTCAGAAAATCCAGACAGAGAAGCAGAGTGAAAAGGGGAAATGCAGGCCATGGAATCAAAGGAAAAGAAAAAGTGAAGGACACCCACCCCTGCCTCCCTGGACATGGCTTAGTCAATAGGTGGTTCTTTATGACAGCCCTCAGCATTCAGGCTTGCTATTCTGTGCCTGAGACTTATCCTATTTTTCTCTTCTCTTCCTTTGAAAATGCTACTTCTGTCCTTGCTGCTGCCCTGGGCAGTAATAGAGCAGCTGAGGACTGCCCAGAAGCCACCAGGGACAGACACTGTACAAAAAAGGGTTCATGACTGTCAGGGAGCCAAGAAGATGCCGAAGGGAAAGGGACTTTTATGTGGAACAGACACCTCTGCTGTTCTGATGTGGACTGGGGGCCTCTCTTAAAATAGAACAGTAAGTGTGCAGGTCTAGACTGAGCAGCAATTTTGGTTTTAGGGAAAGCTGATACCCAGCAGGATGAGGATAACCCAGAGAAAGTTTGTTTTCAGCAATTTGGGCTCAATTAGGCAGGAAAGGTGCCTGGCAAGGAACAAAGATACAACTAAAACCAGGAGTAGGCCTTCTGGGCGTTTGTGAGGTGACCCTCCTACAAATTCCCAGACTGTAAACACTGCCTTTGGGCAAATGATGTGCAGCCCTAACAGTTTTAGAAGAAACTGTTTCGGTGCCCTAGTCCTCTCTCCAAGACCCTGGGAAAATCCACCCTGGGCATTTATACCACCTCTCACCCTGCTGCTGGGCGTCTCCCAGCTGATCATACGGAAAACGGATGGAAACCAGAAAAAAGGAGTCTTTCTCCAACTCCCAGTTTCCTAATCCAAATTAGAAGAAGTGCCAGGGAAGTGGAAGGGAGGAGAGAGCAAGGTTTGACAGGGGTGGCAGAAGAAGACAGAGGTGGTTAGAGACAGCTGCGTAGGACCCTTAAATTGACCCTTGAAGGAACAGACAGAGAGTAAAAGCAAAGGGCATTTCAGACAAAGGCAGTGGAGCATGAAAATGCAAGATATGGTTGTTACCTTTAAAGGAGCTCAAACTTATTAGTCACAGGAGAAATTCAGGTTAAAATCACAGTGAGAGGTAGAAAGCTACAAAGAAAACATTAGCTCCCACCCCAACAATGAGGAAGAAGTCAGACAATCTGTAAAATCAGAACTTCCCTGGAGCCCATCAGAGAGCTGAGGTTACAAGGCAACCAGAAAAACTGAATTCCAAAGACTGACAACTGCACCAGGGAGAGGCAGGCCATAAGAGCTATTCCACCTTTGTCAGACTTCTTTGGAGGCAGAGGGTAAGAAAAAAGTTTATATTATAACAAATTCTTACAAGCCAGTGTGGATTAGAATGTAGTTAAGAATCCCTGGGAGCCCCAGACCCAAGAGGAGTTTATACTCCCAAACTTTCTTCCACAACCTCTACCTGGTACTCAGAAGGCAGATGGAGGCATGTAGGAGAGCTGAGAGAACCCTCACTGGCCTGTACACATTTTCCACTACGTTCTAAGAAACCAAAGCCCTAATCACTAATGGAAAGGCAGGCAAAAGGCCCAGGCATATATCCACTGTCTGCAGAAAGGGTAGAAACACAGGCAGCTGCCTCTGCAGGAGAAGCAGAGAACCTCTCTCACCCCATGATAACCTCTGCACTGAGGAACAGGCAACAGCTCTCCTGCTGGGGCAAGAGAAGAAAGCCCACCTGCAAACTAGTCCTCCATAACAGTTACCGCTATACACCCCACCAGAAAAACTAAGATTTATAAGACTGATGTTGGCAAGGATGCAGAACAAGAATTCTCCTGGTGAGAGTAAAAATTGATGGCACCACTCTGGAAAACCATTAGACAGTCCCTCCTGAAAATAAACCCTGTATATATCCTATGGCCCAGCAATCCCACCTCTAGGTATTCATCCAAGTGAAATGAGTATACATGTGAGACAAAGGTATATGAAAGAGCAATCATGGCAGAGTTATTTGGTTTTTTCCAGCTCTCTTTTTTAATCTATTTTATTACAGTTGATTTACAATGTCGTGTTTAGTTTCAGGTATACAGCACACTGATTCAGTTATATACATATCCATAAAAAAGAACGTATATATTATATACATAAAGGTTTTGTGCTGGTGTGGATTTTCCGATGTATAGGATTCAGTTTTTAAGTGAAAGTCTTCTCACATTTTAATATTTATGGGTTTTCTGGCAATAAATACTGGCTTCCAAATGAAAGCATTCCCCCACTCACTACATTCATAATGATGTTCTCTACTGCGGGTTCTTTGGTGGGTGACCAGACTTGAAACACAGTGAATCCTGTATTACACTCTTCACACCAATAAGTTTTCTCTTCAGTGTGGATTCTCTGATGTTCAGCAAGGCTATCACAGAACTTAGAGGCTTTGCCACACTCATGACATAAATAAGGCTCCTGTCCAAAATGAATCTGCTTATGTTTAATGAGATTTAAGCCCACACAGAAAGCTTCTGACACTGAAGATATCCCTAAAGGTTCTCTGATGCCTGACAAGATCATTCCAGTGTCTGAAGGCTTATGGCAGAGTTATTTAAAATAGCCCCAAACTGTAAGCAACCAAGTAATCACCAATAGTACTACATACTAAAGTGTAAAACTGTAGTTTCTTCACACGGTGGGCTGAATACTATATAGCAGTGATAATGAACAAACTACTGCTACCTGCAACATGAATAATTTAATCATCATGTTGGGCAAAAGAAGCCAGTTTAAAAGAAAAATCCATGAATTCATTTATATGAAGTTCAAAAAAGGGCAAAACTAATATACGGAATGGAAATCAGATAGCAATTACCCTTCGAAGAGTAGTAAATGGATGGGAGGAGGATGGGGGCTTCCAGGTTCCTGGCAATGTCCTACTTCTTGATCTGGTTCTCATCACACACGTGGGTCCACACTGTGAAAATACATCTCCCATGAGAGAGAAGACAGACAAAAGGCAGGTAAAAGTGTAGCCAGAACATAGAAGGGCCTTGAGTTCCAGACCAACGGACTTAGCCCTTGTTCCACAGCAAAAGAGTGCCACTAAAAGCACTTTTATAAAGATAATTGTAGATTCATATGCAATTGTAAGAAATTATACATCTCTTTCATCCAGTTTCCCCAATGTCAACATTCTCCAGACCAAGAGTGCAGTCTCACAACTAGGAAACTGACACTGATGCAATCTACCCACCTTATTCAAATTTCACCAGTTCCACATGTGCTCATTTGTGCGTGTACATGTGTTTGTGTGTGTGCTTAGTCACTCAGTCACCTCCGACTCTTTGTGACCCTACAAACTGTAGCCTACTAGGCTCCTCTGTCCATCCCAGGCAAGAATATTGGAGTGGGTAGCCATTCCCTTCTCCAGGGGATCTTCCCCATGCAGGGGTTGAACTCAGGTCTCCTGCATTGCAGGCGTACTCTTTACCATCTGAGCCACCAGGGAAGCCCTGTGCATGTGTTTAGTTCCATGCAATTTCATCACATGTGACTACCATCACAGTCAAGATACACAACACCCTTCTGTGGAATGGTTAAACAAATGGTGGTACATCTATACCCCGGAATACTACTTAGCATACACACACAGGGAACTATGCCTCGTTTTAAAAAGGCCTATCTAAAAAGGTTAGTACTGTATAGTTCCATTTATGTAACATTCTTGAAATGACAAAACTACAGAAATGGAAAACAGATTAGTGGTTGTCATGGGTTATAGAAAGGGGGAAAGGGGTAAGTAGCTCTGAAAGGGTAACAATAAAGGCATTTAAGCAGAGAAAGGACACTAACAGCACCACCCAAAGAATCTGGCTCATTCTAAGTGCCTCAGCTCTGACTTTCCAAGACTTTAATTCTTTCACCCCTCATCTATACCATCCCTACCAGCATGCCACCGCCACCCTCAGCCGCTGCCTCTTGTTGTTTTAATACCGAGTGAATTAGCAATGACTTGGGCTTTGATTAAAGGATCCTGTTGATAATGGGTTCTCCCCACCGGCAACCTGACATGGTATCATCTGTCCAGTGGGGAAAGGTACTCCCACTCTGCCCTGAGAGTCCTTTTTGTTCTCCTACAGAGCTCCTAGAGATGCTGAGAGCCCTTTAGCATCCTCAGTGCATTAGCTGTTTTATGGGCTTGGGAGGAGGTTTTCCCCTTATTGCTCTTGTTTCTTCCCTGGATGTTATTCTATTAAACTGTTTCAAAAACAAATCTGTTTTTACAGGGGGAGTGGGGAGTTGGTGGTTAGTATGACATTTCTTGGTTATTTTGAAATTAGACCCATAGGAAGCCTCCAGGGACACAGTGAAGGCTGACATAATCCAGTTACAAAGGAGGATTAAGGGGGCTCATGATCTCGCACGAAGAGGCAACTCCCTGATACACTAATGGATGGCAGACTAGGCCCCAGGAGCCAAAGAAGGAGAGAAATGCATTTCACCGACACAACGGGGAGAAAGTGCAGGCCTTGCGGAGAGGCGCACCAGGCCTTCAGGGACAGCCAACCCCTAACTCAGCCTTTGACTCTGCTCTCACGCTGCAAGTCAGGCACTGTGCATCCTGCTGGGGACAGTCTCCACAGTAAGAAGACTACCTGTGAATCAGGAGGGAAGGGCTTCCTGCAGGTGACATGTGAGTTGGCCTAAAGAATCAGTAGTTCCCCAGGTAGTAAAGGCGAGTGGAGAGCAGTATCCCAGATGAAAGGGGCAGTATGAGGCCTGGAGTCGACTATGGTGTGACTGGAAAAGTTGATGCGCAATGGGAAATACAGGGAAATGAGGCAGGAGAAGTAAGGGAGCCAATACATCAAGAAGAGCCTCATTGCTCATGATAAAGAATTTGGGGCTTTAAGCAACAGGCAAGCATGAGCAGTTTTGAAAGCAGGGGTGAGACTCAGTTATTTTAGAAAGACTACTCAAGTGGCACCATGCGCACGAGATAAATTACAAGGTGTGAGACTCCAGTCAGAGACACGGTTAGGAGCCCGCCGCTCTCTCTCATGCTCTTCACTACGAATGAACTAAAGAAATGATTCTACTTCCCTGAAGATTTACATATTAAGGTGGTTTCACTACAAGTGCTGTCTTTTCTTGTTGGGACATGACTTGTCAAAACAAGGATCAGGCTTTTGCTGATCGAAAAAAAGAAAAAAGCCTTGAGCACTGCTTCCAAAGGGGTGGGGGCCCCCAGTTCAAAGCTGCAAGAGACAGGCCTTTCTGACCTTGTATGATAGCCCATCAGGGACCATGCTGAGCAGCCTTGAGAAAGAGCTAATGCGAGTCAGGACTGTCTGGGCACACCTGGCACATGGGAAGTGGCCTCACAGATGTCTGAATGGTGGGGAGCTCAGAAGTCTCCTGGGACGGATCATGTGCTAAGGGAAGAAAGGTCTGGTTTGGCGGTAAGAAAGTCCTAAGGATGGGAAAATTCTGATTTCAGCCAGGTATCTACCCCTCCAATTTGTCTCTTGACCCAGTCCTACTGGTTTCATCTCAAAGCCCTCTGTTGAGCAAAAGACTATAAACAAAGATGGAAACACCCTGGAACTCAGGCATTCCTGCTCTGGGGCCCTTCTACTGGAGTGTAGCACAGGTAGAAGTGATAGTCCTCCTCTATATACCTCTGGCACCTGAGGGCTCAGGGTGGCAGCCAGTGAAGAACATAGGAGAAGTCACTGTTCTTTACAGACTGACACAGAACAGTGTCCCCTACCATGCCCACCTACAGCGGCTGCGCCCACCACAGGAATGGGCACACCTGCAGAGTCCTCCGGGTGACACAGCAGGGACATGGGAACAGGAGACATGCTGTGAGCTCACAGGAAGCACACCCTAAAGAGTTGCTAGGGGCCCAGGTAGAGCCTCGGCAAAAGCAGTCGGGGGGTCAAAGGAGGCTAATTTGTGTACTGGTGTGAAGGTAGGATGGCCTCACTGGAAGGCCTCACTTGTCAAATTCTGGATGACTGTTGCTCACACAAGGAAATAGGGCTAATTGTGGAACAGTCTAATGTTAAAGAAAAATTCAACTTTAACTAGGTCAGGCAGAAAACCTTTACGACTGCCTACTCTGCCACAATTTGACATTATCTCCTCTAAGCTTAATCACTGTGAATGACAGATATTTGTGTACTGACTTAACCAGTGTTTCTACTGTCCCCAGTTATGTAAGCACTTCTCAAAACCTCTGTTATTTCCCTATATCTCTTCTTAAGAACCAACCCGACCTGTATGCAAATGTTTAAGTAACAAGGGATTTTTAAGTGCATGGTCATAATGAAATCCTGGAATATCAAATGTCAAGACCAGGGCCCTGGACAAGAGAGCAGGAGGAACTCTTTGGTGAGGGCAGGTGGGCGGAATTGAAAGAAACCTAGTAGAATTACTGTAATGTGAGAGACTGTAAGTCATACTAATTCCTGTAATCTCATGTTATAACAATTCTCTCTATAGCTGAGTTCAAATATTGCTCTCCTTGTACAAGGTGGACTGCTGCTGCTGCTGCTAAGTCGCTTCAGTCGTGTCCGACTCTGTGCGACCCCATAGACAGCAGCCACCAGGCTCCGCCGTCCCTGGGATTCTCCAGGCAAGAATACTGGAGTGGGTTGCCATTTCCTTCTCCAATGCATGAAAGGGAAAAGTGAAAGTGAAGTCGCTCAGTCGTGTCCGACTCTTAGCGACCCCATGGACTGCAGCCTACCAGGCTCCTCCATCCATGGGATTTTCCAGGCAAGAGTACTGGAGTGGGGTGCCATTGCCTTCTCTGACAAGGTGGACAGTGTGCAATAAATAAAATCTCCAAAGACTTTCCTACTAAGACTCTCTGCTCCAAATTACTCTGAGATCCTAAGAGCCCAATTTACTGATGGATGGAGCTTGAAGAGCAATTATAATCATAGTGTTGTTTCCCTTCCAATCTTAAACTAAGAATCATGTCACAAACACATAAACCAAATATTGCAGTGCTAAATCAACAGACTGGTACACACTGGCCTTCTTTCTGCTCCCCAAATATGCCAAGGTTTTCTCCTCACCTTCTCATCTGTTGACCTCTTTGACTGGAATACTCTAAACCCAGATCTTTGCATAGCCACCTACATAGCATGCAGGTCTCAACTCAAATGTCACCTCCTTATGGCAGCTAGCAAAGTTGTACTTCTTGGCCTGGGTGGTAGTTACAGGAGTGTGTCCACTTTGCAGAAATTCATCAAGCTGTGCACTTATGACTTGCGCTCAATTTTTTGTACGTATGTTATACGTCGACAAAAAAGTTTACACTGCAAAATAAGTCATCTCCTCAAGGAAATCCTTCCTGATAAAACCATGCTCCCTACACTTTCACTCTCACATTAGCCTTATTTATCATCTTCATGGCACTATAAGTGTCTCAAATTAACTTGTTTATGCTTGCACTCACTTATTTTCTGTCTCCTTTTCTAGAAAGAAAGACCATGAGAGAACAAGGACAATATCCATCTTGTTTCATGTCATATCAATTCCCAAAATAAAGTCTGAACAAAAAGCAGTGAATTCAATTTGATCCTACTTTAAGGGACAACAAGTGAATTTTAAATTTCTCCTTTGAAGAAATCAGAAATCTGCGATGAGACTGAAATGGCCACGTCTAAACCCAAAAAGAAGAAAAAGAGAAGAAAAAGTGCTTTGGGAGTCGACGAAGAAACAGGTGTTGCATACGTCCTGGTGGATAAAGAAAATATTGAGAACACACCAAAGAATTTCAGAAACGATGTGGATGTCGTTTACGTTGATGCAAGCAAGGAGCAGAAGTCAACAGAAGGGCCTGAAGCAGACGAACCCCATTCAGTTACTAAGCCACGTGAAAACACCTCCAAGGAATTGCACGGTGAAGTTCGGAAGAAGAAGAAGAAGAAGAAGAAGCATAAAAAACGTCAGAGGGAAGTTGAATCCTGGGATGCTGTCCAGGAAAGTCCAGGTGCAAGCATTGCCCTGCCCAGGGCAGCCTCCCAGGAGCAGGAACCGCAGCCTCAAGTGGACCAAGAAGGTGGAATCTCTGAACTCCCAGTGTCTGCGGGTCACAGCAAGTCCAGGAAAAGGAAGAGGAAGCATGCAGATCCCCCAGAATTCGAGGCCTTGCCTGCACCCAAGAGGGCCTTGAGCGTGTACTTGGAGGGATCCCAAGTGGCTGATGAGGTCGAGACTGCAAGAGGCAGTCAGGACTCTAGCGGCCTCAAGAAAAAGTCTAAGAAAAGGAAGCGAAGGTCTCTTGAGAGCACCGTGGAGCTTGGTGATTTTTCAGTGTCCGGGAGGAGCTCTGAGGACACGCCTCTTGATTCACTGGAAGGTACCTTGATTGAAGAAAGTGCGAAACCCAGGCCACAAGAGGAGAATCCCCAGGCCTGTTCCGGAGAGGTGCAGAGGTCAGAACCTACAAATGAAGACGAAAGCAATTTGGAATCGGCTAAAGATTCCGAAGCTAAATATTTATCTGAAGATTCACGAGATTCCGACGATCCGGAGGTGGACTTGGAGTCTGCGGTGAAGCAGCTGCAAGAATTCATCCCCGACATCAAGGACAGGGCTGCCACCACAATCAAGCGGATGTACCGAGATGACCTGGGGCGGTTTAAAGAATTCAAAGCCCAGGGTGTCACTATTAAATTTGGCAAGTTTTCTGTGAAGGAAAATAAGCAATTGGAGAAGAATGTGCAAGAATTCCTGTCCCTGACGGGAATCGAGAACGCAGACAAGCTGCTGTACACAGACAGATACCCGGAGGAGAAGTCTGTGATCACCGACTTAAAGAGAAACTACGCGTTCAGAGTGCACATTGGTAAGGGCATTGCCCGGCCCTGGAAACTCGTATACTATCGAGCAAAGAAGATGTTTGACATCAACAATTACAAAGGCAGGTACAGCAAAGGAGAAACCGAGAAGTTGAAGATATACCAGTCCCTGCACGGGAACGACTGGAAGAAGATTGGCGAGATGGTGTCTCGAAGCAGCCTCTCCGTGGCCCTGAAGTTCTCCCAGATCAGCAGTCAAGTTAATCATGGTGCCTGGAGCAAGACGGAAACCCAGAAATTAATCAAGGCTGTTGAAGAAGTGATTCTGAAGAAACTGTCTCCCCAGGAGCTAAACGAGATGGATTCTAAACTGCAGCTGAACCCTGAAGGCCGCTTGTCGATTGTTCGGGAGAAACTCTACAAAGGCATATCCTGGGTGGAAGTGGAGGCTAGAGTGGAAACCAGGAATTGGATGCAGTGTAAAAGTAAGTGGACGGAAATTTTAACCAAGAGGATGACGAACGGTCGGGATGTATACCGCGGAGTGAACGTTCTGCAGGCCAAGATCAATCTGATCGAAAGGTTGTATGAAATAAATGTGCAAGATGTTAATGAAATAGACTGGGAAGATCTTGCCAGCATCATAGGGGATGTTCCCCCATCTTACGTCCAAAATAAATTTTATAAACTGAAAGCTACCTGCGTTCCCTTTTGGCAGAAGAAGACTTTCCCAGAGATCATAGACTACCTTTATGAGACTAGTCTACCGCTGCTTAAAGAGAAGTTGGAGAAGAAGATGGAGAAAAAAGGGACTGAGATCCAGGCTCCAGCAGCCCCTAAGCCCGTCTTCCTGTTTCGAGACATCTTTTATTATGATGATGACGACAGTGAGGGAGAAGACAGAGATGAAAAAAGTTAAGCAGCTGATACTCTCTCTTGTCCATTTTTCTAGGTTTGGTTTTATTTATAGATATCAATAAAGATATTTTCACTATTGATTTTACTAAAAAAAAATAAATAAATAAATGTGGCCTATGTATTATTTTTGCAGGTATGATAATGGTATTGTGATTAAGTCAGACAATGTCTTTGTTCTTAAGAGATTAATGATTTAGTGTTGTGAAATTTTTACTTTCAAATAATTCAAAGTAAAAGCAGACAGATTATTAACTAGGAAATCATGAATGATGCAAATCTAGGAAAATGATACACAGGCATTCACTGTACTACTCTTTTAACTTTTCTGTTCAAAATCTGTCAAAATAAAAATTTGGGGAGAAAAATGCTGGGGAACAGAGGCTAGTTTTATTTATTTGCAAGACTCCTCTGAGTTCAGGCTGTTTCCTTTGCTAACAGCACATCTTTAAAAATGCATGCTCTCAGAATGCATGTATACAATGCTGTCATCTCCACAACCCAATGTGGCTTTAGGCTGCTCTTTCTTTTCTCATTCTTTTAATGTGTTTTGAGAAACAACAATTGTTCCAGAGAACATCTATCTCTCTTTCTCCTTTCCTCTCTCTCTTTCCCTCTCTCTCTCCCCTTCTCTCACTGTCCCCCACCCCCACACACACTCACAAAATAATTGAATCAGTGATGTCAAATGTATGGCACATAAGCCATCAGAACCCCTACCAACCAAGGCAGCCATCACTAATTGATTAAGGTACCCTTTCCTACCAAACCTCATTATCTCTCCGAATCCTGCTAAACACCGCTCTCCACGTAACTTTGATTAATGCATGGCAGCTGGCATGTGAGATTAAACTTTTACCATGTATCTATTCAATAGACTACTTTAGCAAAACCTTAAAACACTGGGGGGAGGGGGGAGGAAAGGGTGGGATGAATCAAGAGAGTAACATGAAAACATACATTACCACATGTAAAATAGACAGCCAATGGGAATTTGCTGTATGACTCAGGGACCACAAACCAGGGCTCATTAACAACCTAGAGGGGTGGGAAGGGAGGTGGAAGGGAGGTTCAAGGGGGAGGGGACATGGGTAAACCCATGGCTGATTCATGTTGATGTTTGGTAGAAACCAACACAATACTGTAAAGCAATTATCTTTCAATTAAAAATAAATAAAATTTTTTTAAAAACCTTAAAGAATTATGACTGCCATGGTAACCAGGAAGGGTTAATTTTGAATTTACACTGGATCTGCTTCTGTGACTAACCCTTTTTGTTATTATAAGCATACATAATGGCTTGCCTGGGTTCCATCCCTGGGTTGGGAAGATCCTCTGGAGAAGGGAATGGCAATCCACTCCAGTATTCTTGTCTGGAGAATCCCATGAACAGAGGAGACTGGCAGGCTACAGTCCATGGGGTCGCAAAGAGTCAGACACGACTGAGCGACTAACACTACACTACTACTACCACGGCTTGCCTCAGGGAGATAACCTGACCTGGTCCACCTGTGAAAGACTGTGCCATTCTTGAATTATTCGTGTGGCAAGTGGCACAGTACCTGGTGCCCCTTGTCTGCTGCTTACCAGCCCAGAAATTCACATTTGGGGAGGCCGGAATCACAGATAGATCTGACATCTTTATTTGTTGATATGACAAGAGATATTCCATTTCACACCACCCATGAAAATGAATGTAAGGAGGTGAAACTAACACATCCCCCTATGTGAGGCTTGCCATTCTGAGATATTTGCAGGAATTACACGGTCTTTTTACTTTGTTTCCTCCCCCACCCCCCATCTCTGATCCATAAAAGAACCTGGCAACCAGGCCCTGACAAGATGGTTATTTTGAGGCACTAGGCTGCCATCTTCTCAGTCAACCAGCTCCCGAATAAAGCCCCTTACTAGCCCCAAGAGCTCAGATTCATCAACTTATCTTGTGGCGAGCAGGGCAAGATTGGACTCAGTAACATCATGAGTGTCTCTGAGGCTATGGAAAAAGAGCTCAAAACCTGGAGCCAAAGACCTCTGCCTCTTACTTCCTCACAGGGGTATAAGGCAGTTGAAATGAAACCATGGACACTTTGTAAATGCCAGACGTTTTACATATAAAGAGTGGCATTATGAAAATGGAAAATTCACTATTGGAAAAGTCAGTGCTAGAGTGTTGATTATAACTCTGAATAGAGAATGAGTTCTCAGAGCCTAAACTGTTGTTTTTTTTTTTTTTAAGCCAATTCAGAAACAGGGTAAATTCTGAATTCTTTGTGGGTTCTTCATTTCTAGCTTATGAAAGGGCTCAGTACTCAGATCTTTCTCCTGTTCACACCATAGGTGACTTCTTCTAATCTCATGGCTTTTAAGACAATTCATATGCTGTTGACTCTCAAATTTTAAAAGTGTAACAAGATGTTAAAAAGGGAATTTAGACCAAGGCACAAGAAATATCAAATGCTAAAGTAAGGGGCAGACACAAATCAGTATTTTCAAGGTGGGTTTCTAAAAACAGTTTAACTTGGGGCCCTCACTGTAACCACTGTCATAAAATGATCCAGTTACCAAAGATTGAAGATAATTTGTAACAGGTTTTCTTTTTATTTTTTTATTTGATTTATTTTCTTTTTAATTGGAAAATAACTGCTTTACAATATTGTGTTGGTTTCGATCATAAATCAGCCATAGATATACCTCCCTCTTGAACCTCCCTTCCACCTTCCACCCCATCTCACCCCTGCAAAAGGTTTTCTTTGAAGAAAGCTATGCTGTGAATGGTTCCTCTCCCTGGAGAATGACAGGAAATCCCCTCAGCTCAGACCAAGTGATAGAGCGGGACTCAAGAGAGCTAATATGTGTTCCCTGCAGTTTAAAAAAAAGGGGTTGAGAGAGTTGCTTAATTAACTGGAGTCTGACCCCACCCCGCCACTGGGGAATCTAAAGGTGAGAGGTTGCTAAGGCAATGGGTGGCAGCCGAGAAGAGATTCCCTTGGGGACAGCCAAGGCACAAGGTGTATATTTTCAAAGGGCAGGAGGTGAGCCACAGTGGAGTCAATAAGAGCCTCATCATCCTAGCTCAAGTGTTCTGCTTGGTGGGGTGCTGGGACTGTAAATGAGAAAGTCTGTGTGGAGCGAGCTATGGGAAAAAAGCACAGCAGCTGGAGGAATAGGGTGCATCACCCACACCAGAGGAGTGAACCACAGCAGTGGAGCGCCACAGAGTCCACCAAAGAACCAAGGAAGACACAGCATTAACTGTTTCTAGCCTCCGAGAAAGTGAAATCATATTAGGAGAGCCCCAGCCAAGGAAGAACTTTCTGATCTCTTTCCCCTCTACCCTCCTAGTGGAGTGCTGAAACCGATTCTGGAGCCGCTGAAACCATAGCTAATGAGATGATGAGTAAGAAAAGGGGGCGGGGAAAGCCAACCATAATTTCTTCCCAGTGTGGGTGGCTGACCTCCTATGGTAGAGAAGTTGGAAGCAGAAGAAACATGACCTTTTAATGAAGATTTAAGTATTAAGTAGGGCTTCCCTGATGGCTCAGATGGTAAAGAATCCGCCCGCAATGAGGGAGACTTGGGTTTGATCCTTGGGTTGGGAAAGATCCCTGGAGGAGGAAATGGCAAACCACTCCAGTATTCTTACCTGGAGAATCCCCATGGACAGAGGAGCCTGGAAGGCTGCAGTCCATGGGGTGGCAAAGACTCAGACATGACTGAGCACAGCACAAGTATTAAGTAAGGCCTTCCCTGATGGCTCGGCAGTAAAGAAACTGCCAGCCAATGCAGGAGACACGGGTTCAGTTCCTGGGTGGGGAAGATCCCCTGGAGAAGGAAATGGCAAACCCACTCCAGTATTCTTGCCTAGGAAATCCCATAGACAGAGGAGCCTGGCAGGCTATAGTCCATGGAGCCGAATAGAGTTGGACATGAATTTGCAACTCAACACACAAGTATTAAATAACAAATTGAACTAGACGTCCTTGTTTCTGAATGAAGTGTCTGGTTTCCTGCTTAAAGAAAACCATGGGACTTGCTTATACCTAAGAGTGGCCAGAAAAATCATGGTGCCTACCAGAATTTTTACCCAATGGCAGGGAAAACTCTTCCTCTACTGAATAAATGTTAAAGGGACATTAGGAAACAAAATTAAAATTGCATTCCGATTAATTCCCAGAGCTGTGCTTCTTCCCAAAAATTGTTATAGTGGTATAATAGGCATCTCAGAATTATCATATCCAAAAACAAATTCTTAATTTCCATCTCCCAAATCTCCTACTCTTCCTGAAGTCTTTCCATCTCATTAAAAAAGAAATCCATCATTCCTCTTGATCAGGCCAAAATCCTTAAAGTCATCCTTGAATCCTTTCTTCCTTTAACATGCTAGATCCAAACTATCAGCAAACTCTACAAGTTCTACTTTCAAAAGTTATTGTGAATCCAACCACTTTTTACCACCACCTGCTCTAAACCACAATTGTATCTCACCTTTGCCGTTTATTCTCATCTCCCTACATTCTACTCTAAACACAGCAACCCAAAGTGACCCTTGTAAAACATGAAAGATCTGCTCTAAAGCCTTCAATGCCTTCATTTTTTAATTTTTAAATGAAACAAAAATTATTATTTGTAATGATACAATTCACAAAGATAGACACTATAAACCATTAGACATCTAACAACAACAACAAGAAAAAAGATACACAGAGCAAAAATCAGAAGAAATATAAGGGAAAAGAAAAAAAATAATCACAGACATATTACCATTTCTCTGAGAATATTTTATCCAGTTCAGAAAAATAAGAATAGGAGCATCTTGAATGATGTCATTAATAATTTAAATATAATTAATTTATATTTATATTAATTTATATTACTTATAGCATACACAAGTATACTTAAAATTTTTCATCTCATACCTTGCTATTACTTCCATAGGACATTTAGAAAAACTTCAATACCTTCATTTTTAGCTTAGAATGAAAGCCAGCGTTCTTGGAATGCCTACATGATTGAAACCCTGATCTTTTTCAAACCTCATCTCCCACCACCCCCTCCTTGCTTGTCACAATCTGGCCACAATGGGATCCTTGCTTTTCCTCAAACTTGCTAAGTACTCTTCCAACTCAAGACTTTTATACTCTCTGTTCCTTCTGTCTGAAATTCTCTCCCCATTGCAGGTTTCTGCTCAAATGTCACCTTATCAGAAAAGTCTCTCCTGGTTGCCTAATATAAATAGCAACTGCATCTTTCCCTTCTCTCCTACTCCTGAACTCCCTAACCTCCTCCTTTACTAAAGTTATACCCATGTCACTCAGACCCACCTCAAATACTATGCATTCATTTGCTTGTTTATTGTCTGCCTTCCTCTATAAGCATGTCACAACCCAAAGCTAGGATTTAGCTTTGTCTGTGGTTGTGAGCACTCAATATTTTTTGAGTAAATTAATAATTTATATTAAAGCATTTATAAGAGATCCCAAGCTACAATAATTTTATATTTAAAAAGCTCTTCCAGGGTCCCTTATATCTGGAAACAAATTCTGAAGTAGAGAAGAGTTGGATCCCCTTGGCCTCCTCCTGACTCCTTTCAGGCCTACTCTCCTTGATCCCATATCTCAACAGGAACGCATCTCCTGTTCTCACACTAAAGGCCTTCCAGAAGTCAGACAGGGGTGGAGAGAGCCCATGGGGTCTCTCCCTGGCAACCGTGGTTGCACATCAAGACTTCACTCTGACACAAGAAGTACCAAGGCCGAATCTGGGGCCCTCTAGGCCTCTGTTCTGACCGCCAGACCAGAATGTCTGTCTCTGTTAATTTGACTGAAGCTCTGTTTAATTACTAACTTGGTAGTTTCTGCTCTCTGCTTAGCTGCTTGTCAAGTATATGGCACTTTTGATAATTTCAGGGTAGGAATTTAGTCTATTTTTGTAATTGAAAATCCGCCTGGAGCCAGAGTTTCCCTTTTATTCAGAAAGACGAAACAGACAGCACATGAAAGGCGAGCACACTGTAATTTTGTCTTTTCTGATGCATTAAGAGCAGGCCTCTGCACACTGGCTGCCTGCTGTCATTTGGAAACCTCTACTGGGCCTGTAAATATGAAGTCTGGTGCTTTCATATCATTAGGTTTTTTTTTTTTTCTTTCTGCGTCCAGTTTGGTTGGAAAAATTACACAGCAAGGACAGGAGACCACAATGAGAGACAGGCTGGGAGTGCCCAGAGAGCCTGGGGACTAGCAGCTGGACCCTAGGTTTCAGGACTGGCTCCACAGCCACTGGTCTTGATAACTGAATGCTTATCTAAGACAGTTTCAGGTGGATTGACAAATTCTTTAATATTTGTTCATTCAAACCAACATTTATTTGGCACATCATAAATATCAGGGACAGAAGTTCCACACATGAGAAGACATAATCTGTTTCCCCAGGGACCTCTTGGTCTAATGAAAAGATAAATAGGAAGAGAGTCGTATCAATCTTGTTGTAATCAAGATGTGCAGAAAGCACTCTGGGAGCACTGGGATAAAAGGGAGTCAGTCTACTTGAAGGATGAGTAGCTATTTACCAGGGTTCATGATGTGGGCTCAGGACAGACAGGATAGCCCATACAAAGGCCTGAGATACCCAGTGCTGAACAGAAAAAGGAAAACTCAGTGTAGGCTATGGGAGAGTGTGAAGTAAGGCTGAGGACAGTGTGGAAGCAGGAGGATCAGAGGAAAAGTGAAGAAAGTAAGGCTTGACCCATTTAACTAATAGCTCAGTTCAGATCAGTTCAGTTGCTCAGTCATGTCCGCCTCTTTGCAACCCTATGGACTGCAGTTACAGAAAAACTTGAAGTCATGTGGTAAAATGGGCATGAGAGAAGTAATAGCTAAAAATTATTGGGCACTTATTACCAATTCTGAGTACTTTTCACTTAAATCTACAGCGTTCAGAGATGCTAAGTTGCTTGCCCAAGATGATGCAGCTGAGAAGAGGTGAAGATAGGAATGTAAAGGCAATCTGCAGACCCTTAACCATCACATTACCTTGCCAGAAGTTTGCAACTATTAAATGAGCTAATAAATATGAAAGCACATTGCAAAGGTAAAGTGCTGCCCAAATGTAGCACTAATGTTTATCAGTGTTGTTACAAGGATCCCCAAACAGGTCTTTCTTCACTGATATTTGACAGTGCAACCCTGAGCATTTTCTCCCAGGCTCAGAATAGCAAGCAAGAAAGGTTGGGGAAGAGAGATCACTGTGAAAGAAAGGAAACAAAGTCTGGGCTTTCATGAGTCACACTGGGGGGATGGAAGAACAATAAAATCAAATGAAGCAGCCCTTCTGAAAGCTTAGCCTGTGCTGGCACCTACTGGTGCCCATGATAGATGTGCCAGCTTCACTGGGCATTATGCCCTGGAGGACAGATGCCCCAGGGCAGTTATACCTGTGAAGGGGATGGTGGGGAGAGGAGGGGCAGAGTTGCAGCTGGTCTAAAAGGCTGGGACACTTTTTCTTACCTGAGAAGCTCCTGTGCATCTGTGGGGGAAAAAGACTTTCAGCTGGGAATTCACTAATCATAACTAATACTAAGCACTGCCTGTGGGCATAAACTGCACTGAGGGTCTCACACACCTTCCCCAAAAATAGCAATACCTCAAACCCACCAGCTCAGCAAAATGTCATTCTCTTTGTTTTAGAGATGCAGATAGCTCCAGGAGGTTACCAGACTATACCAGGTAACCACATAACTAACTAGTAACTGGCAAACCCAATTTAGGATCAAAGCTGAATTTAATTCATACTCTTTCTTACAGCACCAGGATGCTTCCAGTAGACTTACACTCAAAACTTAATTCTCCCAATTATTATTATGCCTGTGATCCTGGCCCTATCAACTCACCACTGAGAGTTTTGTTTTGATTGATTAATGAGCTGATGCTCCTGCCTCATTCCAGAAGAGGTTTACATCTTCAAACCTCACTTGCAGTATGAGGAGAAACCCCTCCCAGTGTGTTTGCAGAGACTCTGAAAAAGGGATTAGGTCTGGTACATAAATAACAATATAACTACCTTTAAACCATGAAAAACTGCTACCTCATAAAACAGGTATCTTTGAACTTTATGGCTCCAAATAGAAACCAGAATCCTAAGGTGCCCCTGGAAATGTTTTCAAACTTAACATAAGAAACCACAGTCCCAGGTCACTTGTCAGTTAATGTTCACATCCTGAAAAATTCTCTTCTCCCTGCACCTCCAAACAAAGATCTAGAAAGCTCATTTTCTAGAGTTCAGTTGAAATTTAAAGGAAACAAAGATACTAGGTTGAACTATGTGAAATTACTAAAGGGGTTCAACACAATGAATGCAGGTCTTCAAAAAGTACCTTTATCACTGCAAAATGATTGGGCAAGCCCATCCTGGGTCAGGTGTCAGCAGGCAGGCATAAGAATCATCTGCGAGACTGTAAAACATGAAGATTCAGGCCCACCCATAGATTCAGCACTGGAGTTGGGGTGGAGTAGTTCAGGAATTCAGCTTTCTAAAAGGCATTCCAAGACAGAAGAGGGACTACATTAGGAGACTTCCCCTTGAGCATTTCCAAACTGGAAGTCTATTCTGTCCCCAATAACTCTGAGGACAGCATCTCAAGATGCTGCACTTCTCAAAGGGCACCCTTAGTCTACTTAAGTGTTAAGGTCACTCAGTCATATCTGACTCTTTGCAACCCCACAGACTGTAGCCCACCAGGCTCCCCTGTCCATGGAATTCTCCAGGCAAGTATACTGAAGTGGGTGGCCATTCCCTTCTCCAGGGAATCTTCCCAACCCAGGGATGGAACCCAGGTCTCCCACATTGCAGGCTGATTCTTTACCTCTGAGCCACCAGGGAAGACAGGAGAGTTCAGTTTGAGGGCCTCTGCTATAAAAGTAGGCAAGACCTGGTGACAGTTTCAAATCCAGCCTCCACAACTTTCGACCTGTCTTCTTTCCAGAAGTCTTCTGAGTGCCTAGCTTTTTTGTTTTAATGACCCACCCCTCCTTCTGCTGTTTTTTAATTTTGTTTTGTTGCCTGAAATTAATAATTATTGCAAGGCAATCTGGACCACTATTTGAAAAGCTGCATTTGGGTAATGTGCCCATCACTCTACCCTCCAGGAAAGAATTACTACAGCTCCACCAGTTAGTCCAGTGACTATGTCCATCTTTCACACTGCAAACCCAAACCAAAGCCTCACTATTTCTACTGTTTGTTTTGCTGCAGAATGGTAATATTTACATGGAAATGGGTTTTTCCTCTATCCTGTAATTTGTATTGTTTACTTTTCCTTTTTGGACTCCTTTGATGCTGCTGAAGAAAGAAGTCCACAAGAATCTGGAGAAAGGAAGACAGTGGGCTGCAAGCAGGAGAAGTAAGTGGAAGTGTTGTTTGCTTCTCTGTCTCCTAAGCCCCCTACCACCACTTTCCCTACCTTGACTAAGCTATCTCCTTATTTCTGGTTTTCAGCCTCTTACAGCTGGGCTGAAATATGTCAACATTATCACTGACTTACTATAAGACCTTCAGCAGGTCTCTCTCTCTCTCCAGGCCTTGCTTCCCATGTGAAGAGTGAAGGTATACAAGGAGACAATCTCTAAATTTAGTAACTTTCATAAGTCCACTGGACTGTCACTCATTCCTCTGAGACAGACATGTGACTTGGGGCAACTTATTTAACTCCTGTGATAGACCATCAAGGTCAGTCACATTCTTCTCTTTTCTATCTCTGATGAAGAAAAAAAGTTGCTTCTTATTCCCAAAACATAAAAATAGAAATCAAAACATGTTCCCTCAGAAGTCCCTGAGCTCCAAAGATGATACCATTACCGTATGAAATTCTTCAACAACTTTCCAATGCTTCAAATCCTCTATCACATCCCTGACACACCCACCACTCCCACTACCATACCCTCTAGCCCCAGTACAACTTTAAAACCTTCTAAGGTTAATTTCTGCCTTTCCTCTCCCTTTTATTTCTTGCTGGAGGGTTCTATGAGGAACGTAATTCCACTTCTAAGGATGTAGTCTAGAAAAGCACTTTAAAATATCACAATAAGGCACACAAAAGGGTATTTACTGGGGCCTTGTTTACCATAATAATAGGAAAAATTGTCCATCAGCTAAAATAATAATAATAAAACTCTGAGAAATCCATTTGATATAATATTCTGCAGCAGTTCAAAAGAATGAGGCAGATCTATAGGTACTAATGAGTAGACTGACAAGACATATTGTTGAATAAAAGAAGAATGCTATAGAATGGGATGCATAGTATATCTAAAAAATTAAATGCACATATTCTAAGTGTGTATATATATATATATATATATACACACACATACACCCATACACATGTACACACACACATGCAAATATGCAAATATATAGCAGAGGTTTGGAAGAATGTGTAACAAACTGGTAACACTGTTTACCTCCAAGGAAGGGGGAGGTCAAGGGGACTTTATGTGAAATGTTTTAATAGTTTTACTCAGAAGATATAATCATAAATTACTTTCAAATTTTTAAATTAATTTGAAATAATACTGCCCCTAAATACATAGTGAAGTGAAAGTGAAAGTCACTCAGTCACGTCCGACTCTTTGTGACCCCATGGAATAGTCCATGGGGTTCTTCAGGCCAAGATACTGGAGTGGGTTTCCTTCTCCAGGGGATCCTCCCAACTCAGGGATCAAACCCAGGTCTCCCACATTGCAGGCAGATTCTTTACCAGCTGAGCTACCAGGGAAGCCCCCTGGATACATAACGATAGCACAAAACGGGAGGAAGGAAAAGTATCTTGTTGTAAGGTTCTTACACTACACATGAACTCAAATATTATTATTTGAAGATGACTATTCAAAAATGTGATAAATTAAAGATGAATATTAAATAAGATCAATTTTTATTACAAAAAAAGAGGTTTAACAAATAAAATAAAAATGAAGAGAACAGAATCATAAAAAATAATCCACAAGCAAGTTAGCAAAGCGGGGAAGGAACAAAGAACAGATGGAACAAATAGAAAACAACCAACAAGATGCTAGATTAAAATCTAACCATGTCAATAGTAACAATGTAAGTAGTCTACACACCCAAATTAAAAGGCAGAGACTGTCAGATGGATAAACAAGCAAGACAACACATTACGCTGTCTACAAAAAACTCACCTTCAACATAAAGATATAAATAGGTAAAAAGGTTAAAATAATACAAAAAGACAGACCATGCAAATACTAATCAAAAGAGAGCTCAGTGCCTTTATGAATATTAGAACAGGACTATTACCAGAAATAAAGAGTCACTAGATAATGATTAAGGGGACAATTAACCAACAAGACATAAGAATCCTATATATCTAATACATCTAACATTGGAGCTTCAAAATGCATGAAGCAAAAACTGATAGAACTCAGAAGAAAAACAGACAATTCCATGATTACAATCAGATACACCAACAGCCCTCTCACAGCAATAAAAGAAGCAGAAAGAATTAGGAAGGACAAAGATGACCTAAACAACATTATAAACCAATTTGACCTAATTGATATTCATAGAGAACTCTAGTCAGCAAATAGCAGAATACAAATTCTTTTCAAGTACAGCTGACCACTGAAAAACACAGGTTGCAACTACACAGATCCATTTACATGTGGATTATTTTTCAAAAGTAAATAACATAGTAATACACAATCCCTGGTTGGTTGCATCCATGGATGTGAAACCTTGGATACAGAAGAATGTACATACAAAGGGCTGGCTATAAATCAGTCATGTGTATACATGAAATAGTCACCAAGAATACACTGGCTCATGAATCAAATCTTGACAAAGTTTAAAAAACTGAAATTGTACAAAGTACATTCTCAACACTTTGAATTAATACTTTGAATTCACAATATAATTAAATTAAAACCAAGAATAGAAAAATATTTGGAAAATTTCCCACACTTCTAAATAACTCAAAGAAAGTCAAATGAGAAGTTATAAAATAATTTGAATAGAAAATGCTGCTGCTGCTGCTAAGTCGCTTCAGTCGTGTCCGACTCTGTGTGACCCCATAGACGGTAGCCCACCAGGGTCCCCCGTCCCTGGGATTCTCCAGGCAAGAACACTGGAGTGGGTTGCCATTTCCTTCTCCAATGCATAATCCTTGATTAGCATCCTATTTTCAACATTTGGAAAGAGCTCTACTTTATATATATTAACTTGTGCAATCTTTTATTTTATAAAATATGATGGATACCACTGAATCTAGCAGTAAACACCAGAAAAATAACTATAACTATTAATTATAGAAAATGAACACACATCAAAAGTTGTAGGATAGGGAAGGAGGTTCAAGAGGGAGGGGACATATGTATACCTATGGCTGATTCATGATGATGTATGGCAAAAACCAATACAATATTGTAAAGCAATTATCCTTCAGTTAAAAATAAATTTTTTAAAGTTGTGGGATAAATCAGTGTTTAAAGGGAAATTCATAGCATTCAAAATTTATAGTGCTACTACTCCAGTAAACATGGTAAATTCCTAAATCTCACTAAACTTTCCATAGGAAGCATGATAAGCACAACCCCCAAAATGACACAATGTAAGAAGGGTAAATTCTGGCCTGTCCAGGGAAAGCAGTGTTATGACAGGAAGTAGAGTGGCTATGGTGAGCAGGCTAAGCGGGTTTTCCAGCAAAAGGCTAAAACTACAAAGAAAATCATGCCAAGGCTTGAATGTGTTATGCCAAGCCCTATTATAGATCTAAAGGAATGCCAGCTATCAATAGATGCAGTCAGACTATGGTTTTTCCAGTGGTCATGTATGGATGTGAGAGTTGGACTATAAAGAAAGCTGAGCGCTGAAGAATTGATGCTTTTGAACTGTGGTGTTGGAGAAGACTCTTGAGAGTCCCTTGGACTGCAAGGAGATCCAACCAGTCCATCCTAAAGGAGATCAGTCCTGGGTGTTCACTGGAAGGACTGATGTTGAAGCTGAAACTCCAATACTTTGGCCACCTCATGCGAAGAGCTGACTCATTTGAAAAGAGCCTGATGCTGGGAAAGATTGAGGGCGGGAGGAGAAGGGGATGACAGAGGATGAGATGGTTGGATGGCATCACCGACTCGATGGACATAGGTTTAGGTGAACTCCAGCAGTTGGTGATGGACAGGGAGGCCTGGCGTGCTGCGGTTCATGGGGTCGCAAAGAGTCGGACACGACTGAGTGACTGAACTGAACCGATTATGATAACAAGAGAAAAGTCCAATCATCCAGTTCTGGGCTTCACCTTTTGTTTTATTATAAAGGAAGTAAAATCTTGAGGTTATTTAACTTCAAAAAAAATTTATATTAAGAAGAGAAGAATGGTCTCAAACCAATGTTTTAACAAGGATTCACCTTAACAAACTAGAAAAAGGCAATATAAACTCAAAGCAAACAGAAGGACATGACAATATGAGTCAAAATCCATGAAATAAAAAAGAGAAAAATAAAACTAATGAAACCAAAAGCTGTTTCTTTCTTTAAAAAAAGACAATTGATAAGCCTCTTCTCAGCCTATCAAGAAAATGAAGGCACAAATTACCAAGACCAAGAATGAAAGGGCACATCATCAGATCTACTAACATTATAAGAATAATATTATGAACTATGCCAATAAATTCACCAACATGGATGAAATGGATAAATTCCCTGGGGGAAAAAACACAGCCCTGACTTACAGTAGCAGACTGTTAGAACTCTAGTGCTTATCTGCCTAAGGAACTCCAGGTAAAGAAATCATAATGAGTAAGAAAAAGGAACCTTCCTTCACTGTTGGCAGGAATGTAAACTGGTGCAGCCACTATAAAAAATAGTAAGACGGCTCCCTGAACACCTAAAAATAAAGTTACCGTTGTTGGTGTTTAGTCGCTCAGTTGTATCCAACTCAAACTACAGCCCCCCAGGCTCCTCTGTCCATGGAATTTCCCAGGCAAGAATACAGAAGTGGATTGCCATTTCATTCTCCAAAGTATGTTTCTAATCCAGGGATCAAACCCTCATCTCCTGCATTGGCAGGTGGATTCTTTATCATTGAGCCACCTAGACAGCCCTAAAGTTACTGTGAGATCCAGCAATCCCACTCCTGGGCATATATCCAGAGAAAACTCTAACTCAAAAAGATGCATGTACCCCAATTTTCATAGCTAAGAGTCAGACACGACTGAGAGACTTCACTTTCACTTTTCACTTTCATGCATTGGAGAAGGAAATGGCAACCCACTCCAGTGTTCTTGCCTGGAGAATCCCAGGAACGGGGGAGCCTGGTGGGCTGCCATATGGGGTCGCACAGAGTCGGACACAACTGAAGCGACTTAGCAGCAGCAGCAATTTTCATAGCAGCACTTTTACAATAGCCATGGAAGCAGCCTAAATGTCCATCAACAAATGAATGGACAAAGAAGATATGTGTGTGTGCATGTGTGTAATGGGATATTACTCAAGTCATAAAAAAGAATGAAATAATGTCATTTGAAGCAACATGGATGGACCTAGAGATTATCATACTAAGTGAAATCAGACAAATATGATATCGCTTATATGTGGAATCTAAAAAGAAAATTATACCAATGAACTTATTTATAAAACAGAAATAGACTCATTTAGAAAACAAACTTATGGTTACCAAAGGGGAAAAGTGGGGAGGATAAATTAGGAGTTTGGGATTAACAAATACATAGATAAACAACAAGGACCTACTGTATAGCACAGGGAACCATATTCAATATCTTATAATAACCTATATAGTAGGAAAGAATCTGAAAAAGAACATGTGTGTATAATATGTATATATATACATATTCTAAACCTGAATCATTCTGCTGTACTCCTGAAACTAACACAATAGCATAAATCAACTATACTTCAATTAAAAATGAGTAAAGACATGGAACAAAACAGGTGTTTTTACTGGAGTAGAAAAACAGAATTGAGAGTAGCAGAAGCTAAAGAAGTAGAAATCAGCAAGTACTGGATTAAAATCAGATAAGTTAAGAAGCCACTGCATAGTTTGGTGAGAGACCATGAGAGTCTGAACTACCAAGATAGTAGTAAGAATGAAGAGGAGATTAAAATTTGAGAAATAGGTAACCAGCAGACTCAGCAGAACTTAGTATTTGAGGAATTACAGGAAGGATGAAGGAGGAGAAGCACAGAAAGGTAGTTACGGGTCAGCCTTGGGAACCAGGTGCTAGTTGACACTGGGACTATTTGAGCAAAGGCAGTAGGTGGCAGAGGCACCATGGTCTGCATTTACAGATTTTAGGTATAAGATGCCTATGGGAGGTCAAAGTTGGTAATGTTTAGCAAGTATTTGGATACATAAATGTGAAGCAAATGGGAGAAGTCAGCAGTGAAATAACTTATTGCATAGGTAGATATCTTGCCTAAGAGACTATAGAAAGAGAAGAGAGGAGGCTCAAGGGCAGAACCCTGGATGAGAACATAATCTGAAGTTCAAGAAAAGCTTTATGATTTTGGAATAAGGCAGTTCTAAGCAAGTGCAATCATACACAAACCTGTTAAGTGATGTCTTATAATATCAAAAACTTATAACAAACCTACATATCAGAGAAAAACAGAATAGTTCATATGGAAAACATTAAAAATAATCTTTAAGAAGGTGTACAATAATGCAGATATTGCTTATGATAAAACGTTAAATGTCTTACCTTTAAAAAAAATACATATATATATATAATATAAACACTGAAAATAATCACAGCAAAACTAGGAAAAATATATCAAAATGTTAGTATCAGGTGTTTTGAGTTTAGGAGCCCACAGGGTCCTGCCATCCACCAATACTATTCTGTATCTTGCAAATTCGCTATATAATATTTATGCCAAGAGGAAGACAATCTGTCCCCAAAAAGAAGAACCATGGTATTTCCTTACATCTCTAGTGTCGACCACCGTCACGCCAGAGTTCCCGTGGAACCGTGCCCTCGGACCACGGCATCGGCCGAAGGCCTCAGGTGCGAAGCCCGCCTCCCTCTGCAAAGGGTCCTCAGGTGTAGTCTCCTCTCCACAGTCAAGCTGCCCTTTCCCGTCACGGGCCTTTCCCCTTGGGGCCTCACCAGCCCTTCTTCCTGGCCTGGCTGGGGGCACCAGGGCCTTCCCGGTAGTTCCTCATAAAACAAGTCTTAGCGGGCTGCGGACACCCCACACAGTGTGGATGCTGGTCCTGCTGGGACAGGTGGCAACCACAGCAGAGCTTTTAGACCAGCCTTGGGCCCCAGCGCTCAACAAAGGCTCGCGGTTCCTTCCACTCCCCTTGCCACCTCACTAAGTCGGTGCAGCGTCCTGTGCCAGGCCCGTGGGCGGGTTGACATCTGGGCCGGGAACCCAAGGACTCACCCAGCGCTCACCAGACTGCAGTCAGCATTACAGTGATGGCAATGAGGATGTTAAAGTACAGGCAAAGAGGGCGGGTCCCGTGCTCAGGGCCTCTGGGGCCCTTCAAAGCCTTGGTAGGCCGCAACTTGAACCAAGGCCCCAACAGACTGAGGTGAAGCTACACGTGGTGGAGCGCCGCAGGACTGGAGGTGGAAAAGTCTCTCAGACTGCCAGAAAGCCCAGTCACAATCTCTTTTGTGAGCAGAATACCGAGCTCCGGCTTTGAGACCCAGGATCCTGAGAAGCAGTCCCTACCTACAAAAGCTGGATATATAGCAATGCAGGCCCCGCCCCCAGGCCTTGGCCCCTGCCCCGGATGTGGCCCCGCCCCCAAGGGTCCGGCCCAGCTGGATGTGGGGCGGGCGCAAAGCATCCTGGGAAGAACCTGTACCCCCGAGGTTCAGCCCAATGCTTGCCGGTTAATTCCTCTAAACGGTTATTGACTGACCGTTAGCTACCTGCGGTACTCCAGGCCACTAGTGAGGGAGATAGAGAAGGTCCTGGTACTTAGGGGACCTAGATAGTAGCCCAAGATTACAAAGAGAGTTGTGACGGAGAATGTGAGGTTGCTAATCCCGTCTTGGGAGGGTCAAGGAAGGCCTCTCAGAAGGACCCGGCTTTACAGAGCAGTAAGGAAAAAGGAAGGGAGGGTGGGATGCAACCGTTTTTGAAGATTTGGTGATGAAAAGTTCCCATCCGGAGGCTTTATGGTTCCTTTCAGAAGTGGGCCAAACAACCTATCTGTTGCGGGTGTGGGAGGGGCAGGAGCTTGAGAAAAGTGAAAGAGGTTTGATACCGTTTTTTGAGTAGATTGAAAAGAAGCTGACTTAAGGACCAATGCTGTAAGCCCCACAAGGGGAGGGAGCTTTGTTTTTCTTATTCGTGTGTGCCCAGCGTTTAGAACAATGACTGGAATGCTTTTAACCAAAGACCCCTCTGGTTTCAACTGGATTTGGACAGTGCACAATTGATGTAGTTTTTTGCAAGTGACCTTCTAGTCCTTAGCCTTGTGTCCTGGGACAAAGCCACTGAAACAACTCATCCATTTTTTCCAAGTTTTTGTTGAAGTCTATTACATCTGGGGCAAAAATCTGAGGCTTTGTTAACTAGGGTGTCAGCTAAATCTGGGAGGGTGCCTGGCTTGGAAGATCCTTATTCCTGCCTCCTCTCCTTGATGCATTTAATCTTTGGTTCTCCTTAAGTTCCTCTTATCCTTTGGAGCTAAATTTTTTTTTTTCTTTTTGCTTTTCCTTGGGGTCTGAAACTTAGGAACACAGGGCTTCTACTGAGACCTAGGCTGCCCCGGAGCTTGGGAATTTCTTGGCCTTGACTATCTCTCTGTACTGTAATCTTTGAAAGGCTACCTGAATTCATCTCCATTGTCATATTCCTAAAGTGGAAACTCAACTTAGAGAAGATAACCATCCTTCTTTGGTGAGCTCCTTCCCTCTAGAACTTTCCCCCACGGACTGGAGCTAGGATTTAATGTGAGGGCAAGGTCTGGGGCTGAGGAAGAGTAAGAGTTCAGTTAACTGCATTTGAACTGGAGGAGGAGGACATTAGCAATTGAATAAGCAGAGAAAGAGGCTGGTGAGGGACTGCTATCAAAGAATAGAAGGGTTGCCAGCAGGGACTCGCTGTGCAGAGAGGGGGACCTCTGAAAAGCTAACTACATTTCTGCTGCAGAAGTTCCCAAGATTTTGGAATTTGGAGACTCCTGTGGACTATGCAGTTACTCTGGTGGACCTTCACATCTCTAGAAGGGTTGGAGGGCTGTAGAGTAGTGCTCAACAGCAAGTGATACTAAAAAAGTTGCAGAAGAATTGAGTTGGTAGTATCCCCTTGGTTGTTTTAGAATGATTGTCCTCACAAATCTGGAAATCTACACTCTTTGTGATGTATCCCCAGGAGCTTATGGACAGCATAGCTAAGGAAAGAGTGGCTGCTTGCTTTCCACATGTCTGGTCACAGGCTCTCTTCAGAGACAGGACCCGATGGCTGAAAGGAAAAAGCTCCTCCTGGAAATCACAGTGTGAGAAGGTAGGGAAAAGCAAGCCCTTAACAGCTGCCCCAGGGAGAAGGTTGAAATGGACAGTTTTTGAGCAGTCAGTGCATAAGTGTTTTGCAATAGAAGTCAGACAAAGGGGATTTGCAGAAGATGAGCTCTCTGGGACAGTGTTCAGTAGGATTTAAATCAAGCCAAAGTGAGTCAGTATTAGAATCTGGCAATGGTGGGTAGAGACTGTATATGATGGTCAGGTGATAAGGCAAGTGAATCAGTGGGATTCGTGGAGTTCATGGGATGTTGTGAAAGATGGGAGATTGAGATTCTGAAAAAAGGGTAGGATCTTGCAAGAGGAGGGATCTGGTTAGAGAAGAAGGTCTAGTGTCTGAGGTGTTCTAGGGGAAAGAAGAAAAGGTAAATGATGGGAGTGAAAGATGGTCCCTTAAGATTGTAGCTCTGAAGGCAGAAAGGGATGTATCTGCAGGGTTGAGATTTAACCCTCCAATGAACTATGATTTTAGAAAACAAGTTTTCTCAGTTACAAAGTAATAGTTCTGCTATTGAGTATCATTTGGACCCTTTGCAGCTGGTGTGGTTCCTTGGGAGAAATAGAGGGGTTTTTTTGCTAATTTTACAGCTGGCTTTATCTGTGATCTGTGATTGTTGACCGTTGATGAATGGCATGGTAGGTTTTCATTTTTTTCAGGTCAAACTAATTTTCACTTTTTCAGCATGTAACCCAGTCTCTTGTTATACTGGCCCGTGGAATTTGCCAGAAAGAAGCTGGGGTGGCATGAGACCTTTTCTGGAAGTGATGAATCTCTTTCCTTCTTTCCTGTTTCTCACTTCCTAGCATGCGCTACATAATTTTAGGGCCCCAGAGGGGAGGGCAGAGTGGAGACAGAGAGGACCTTGGTGGAAAAGATGAGAAAGCTGGTAATGGGGCAAAATAAGGATAAATGAAATACTAAGGGAGATCGAGGCAAGGAGGACTCCCGGACAGTGGGGAGAAGGCCATAATGGGAGTGGGAAAAAGGTGAGTGAGAACATGGGAGCTGATGACAGAGCCTCTGGTGGCAGAGAGGAGGCCAGTGAAAGGATTGATGAAGGAATGGGACTAATTGTGAAGAGCAGGGCACAATGAGAAGAAAACAGATTATGCAGGAGCAGAGTCAGATACAAGATTGGGAGTAACAGGGGAAGATGAGACTCTGCAGGGTCCTGGGAAGAAAGGCTGATAAATATGCCAGAAGGGAAATGACATAGGGTGGGTGGTAGTTGATCTTCTGAAAGTTCTGGTGAAAGGGTGGAGGCCAGAGTTTAAGAAAGCTCGAGTAGAGGAGCTATTGGAACTGAAGGGGACACACAGGAAGCAGCATCTTGTCACAGGATTCCCCTTAAGCAGAAGGTCAGACACCACAGTGATGCTTTCCCAATCCTCCCAGCACACAACCTGACCCAGAAGCTACCAAAACTGCAAAAGGCTACAAGCTGCAGCCAGGAGCAGAGTCAGAACAAGAGGGTCTGGCAAGAATAAGGGCATCTGAAGCAGGCTACCCACCCCCTTCCCATTCCCTCACATCTGAGACTTCATTATACTCCTTTGTACCTCACCCCAAGGCTTGCTTTCTCACTCCATTCTCTATTGGTTCCTCCTTCAGGAGCAATGCCAGGCTGCACTGGGGCCCTAAAATTATGTAGTGCATGCTAGGAAATGAGAAACAGGAAAGAAGGAAAGAGATTCATCACTTCCAGAAAAGGTCTCATGCCACCCCAGCTTCTTTCTGGCAAGTTCCACAGGCCAGTATAACAAGAGACTGGGTTACATGCTGAAAAAGTGAAAATTAGTTTGACCTGAAAAAAATGAAAATCTACCATGCCATTCATCAATGGTAAACAGACACAGATCGCAGATAAAGCCAGCTGTAAAATTAGCAAAAAAAAACCCCTCTATGTCTCCCAAGGAAACACACCAGCTGCAAAGGGTCCAAATGACACTGAACAGCAGAACTATTACTTTGTAACTGAGAAAACTTGTTTTCTAAAATCATAGTTCATTGGAAACTTTGCTTTTGAAATCATTTCAGTAAGAACAAAGCATCCTTTCCTGAAGGATCTAATTCACACTGACACAGAGCACCTGCCTTGATTTTCAACCCAGATTCAGATAAGGGAGTTTGAGATACAATATTACATATCTATCTTAATTTGTAGTGTCTAAGGAAAGGAGACCTACTGTCCACTTTGCCATTCAGACATGATGTTGCCACTTTACACAAAGCCCTACTTTGCTTTAGCATATCAAAATACTATTTCATATAAATTTCACTTTATGCCACCCTTCCCCAAATCATATAACTTTTTCCCTTTCTTGGTGACACACCGCATGTTTCCTGCAATGTGTGACCTCCATTGCAATGAGCCAATAACCCTGATTTTGTCAGACTACCACTTTGCTCCAGGTGTCCTGATTAGGAAATTTGGAGGGTCTCTGAATATTTGCTCAGATCCCTCCCTACAAAGGATTGGCCTCGATGATAGTAATAATGTGCACATCTGAGACTTCTCGAGTCTCAAGACATTTCAACGTTTATCTGTCTTTGATTGTGTGGCTTTACACTGAATTTAGATTCTGGTTGTCTCTTTGATCCTTCAATATCAGTTTACTTGTCCCTTGGAATTTTTGGTTTCCCGTCAAACTAGTGTCCCCTGGTGAAATTGGGTTTTTAACACCCTGTCCTACTTAGTGTTTATCTCAGTTCAGTAGCGCAATGGTATCCAACTCTTTGCAACTCCATGGACTGCAGCATACCAGGCTTCCCTGTCCATCACCAACTCGCGGAGATTGCTCAAACTCCTGTCCATGGAATCGGTGATGCCATCCAACCATCTCATCCTCTGTCGTCCCCTTCCCCTCCCACCTTCAATCTTTCCCAGCATCAGGGTCTTTTCCAATGAGTGAGCTCTTCACATCAGGTGGCCAAACTATTGGAGTTTCAGCTTTAGCATCAGTCCTTCCAATGAATATTCAGGACTGATTTCTTTTAGGATTGACTGGTTGGATCTTCTTGCAGTCCAAGAGACTCTCAAGAGTCTTCTTGAACACCACAGTTGAAAAGCATCAGTTCTTTGGCTCTCTGCTTTCTTTATAGTCCAACTCTCACATCCGTCCATGACGACTGGAAAAACCATAGCTTTGACCTTTGTTGGCAAAGTGATGTCTATGCTTTCTAATATGCTGTCTGCGTTGGTCATAGCTTTTCTTCCAAGGGGCAAGCATCTTTTAATTTCATGGCTGCAGTCACCATCTGCAGTGATTTTGGAGCCCAAGAAGATAGTCTCTCACTGTCTCCATTTTTTCCTCATCTATTTACCATGAAGTGTTGGGACCAGATGCCATGATCTTAGTTTTTTGAATCTTGAGTTTTAAGCCAACTTTTTCACTCTTCTCTTTGATTCTCATCAAGAGGCTCTTCAGTTCCTCTTCACTTTCTGTCATGAGGGTGGTGTCATCTGCATATCTGAGGTTATTGATATTTCTCCCAGCAATCTTGATTCCAGCTTATGCTTCATCCAGCCCAGCATTTCGCATGATGTACTCTGCATATAAGTTAAATAAGCAGGGTGACAGTATACAGCCTTGACATACTCCTTTCCCAATTTGGAACCAGTCTGTTGTTCCCATGTCTGGTTCTAACTATTGTTTCTTGACCTGTATACAGATTTCTCAGTAGGCAGGTCAGGTGGTCTGGTATTCCCATCTCTTGAAGGATTTTCCACAGTTTGTTGTGATCCACACAGTCAAAGGCTTTGGCATAGTCAATAAAGCAGAAGCAGATGTTTTTCTGGAACTCTATTGCTTTTTTGATGATCCAACAGATGTTGGCAATTTGAACTCTGGTTCCTCTGAGCTGGATGTTCAAATCCAGCTTGAACATCTGGAAGTTCATGGTTCACGTACTGTTGAAGCCTGGCTTGGAGAATTTTGAGCATTACTTTGCTAGCGTGTGAGATGAGTGCAATTGTGTGGTAGTTTGAACATTCTTTGGCATTGCCTTTCTTTGGGATTGGGATGAAAACTGACCTTTTCCAATCCTGTGGCCACTGCTGAGTTTTCCAAATTTGCTGGCATATTGAGTGCAGCACTTCCATAGCATCATCTTTTAGAATTTGAAAGAGCTCAACTGGAATTCCAGCACCTCCACTAGCTTTGTTTGTAGTAATGCTTCCCTAAGGCCCACTTGACTTCGCATTCTAGGAAGTCTGGAAGTTTATCTACTGTCTTCTATTTGTCTGTGAGAACTTTCCCCAGTCTTCTCTGGGCATGAGAACTTGGTTTTAGGAAAGAGCTGTCGACACGTCCTGAGAGCCTGGTGACTGCTGATTGTTCAGGTCAGCAAGGAGAGGCAGCTTAACCTTAGGGTTGAGGAATCAGCACAAGTGATGTTTTACCTTTGATCAGCAGTCAAGCAATCTCTCATGGGCTTGTCTGCTAACAAGCTTATGCTACTTTCTGGCATAATTCATTGAGGATAAATTAAAATTATGTGGCCACTTGGGGATCTTTGATGTGAACAAGAATGTTCATTTGAGAAATGCTTGGGGCGTAACAGGAAAAGAAACTCTCATGAGGAGGTTGTGTAACTGGTCTAAGAGAGATCACCGTGATTAATGTAGAGATTTCCCCTCTATTTCCATTCTTTAGGGGTTAATAAGCATTAGTTTTTAATTGTATGGCTTGATAATACTGTCAAGGACTTGAGTAACTGTTTAAAGCAGCTATAATGACTTTCTTTTTTGTGTCTCTATATATATGAAAAAGGTTTTCCTGCATCTAAACTTTCTCCTCCTCCTTACAGAAAGATAACCTCTTAGTGATAATTTCATATTTGTCTAAAGCTACTCTCTCTCTCCCACTATTTTTTGTTGTTATTGTTGTATCCTTCTCTTTCCCCTCACTGGGGACATTTTTTAAAGATTAATTGCTCAGAAAAAAAAATTGTCACTATTTTGCATACTAAATAATAATAGTCAAGGCTATGGTTTTTCCAGTGGTCATGTATGGATGTGAGAGTTGGACTATAAAGAAAGCTGAGCGCAGAAGAATTGATGCTTTTGAACTGTGGTGTTGGAGAATTCTCTTGAGAGTCCCTTAGACTGCAAGGAGATCCAACCAGTCCATCCTAGAGGAGATCAGTCCTGGGTGTTCATTGGAAGGACTGATGATAAAGCAGGAGCTCCAATGCTTTGGCCACCTGATGCAAAGAGCTGACTCATTTGAAAAGACCCTAATGCTGGGAAGGATTGGGGGCAGGAGGAGAAGGGGACGACAGAGGATGAGATGGCTGGATGGCATCATCGACTCGATGGACATGGGTTTGGGTGGACTCGGAGTTGGTGATGGACAGGGAGGCCTGGCATGCTGCAGTTCATGGGGTTGCAAAGAGTCGGACACAACTGAGCAACTGAACTGAACTGAAATAATAATAATTGTCTAAGAAGTAAGAAAAATGTCAGTAAATTGTCTTGCATTATATAATATAGACAAATGTATTTAAAGAATGGGCTTCATTACTATAACTATGAAGGATGATCTTACCTTCACTATAAGAGTGTTTTTTTTAGATTTTAAGGCTATTTAAATTTTGTCTCATGAATACAAAGTTTATAAAGTACATTTTTAAAATATCCTGTAATATTTCTGATAAATCAATTGGGACAAATTGAAATGAGTTAATCATATTGATTGGGCTTCCCTGATAGCTCAGTTGGTAAAGAATCTGCCTGCAATGCAGGAGACCCTGGTTCAATTCCTGGGTCAGGAAGAGCCACTGGAGAAGAAATAGGTTACCCACTCCAGTATTCTTGGGCTTCCCTTGTGGCTCACTTGATAAGGAATCTGCCTGCAATGTAGGAGACCTGGGTTCAATCCCCTGGTTGGGAAGATCCCCTGGAGAAGAGAAAGGCTACCCACTCCAGTATTCTAGCCTGGAGAATTCCATAGACTGTATAGTCCATGGGGTCACGAAGAGTTGGACATGACTGAGTGACCTTCACTTTCACTTTCAATCATATTGATTAGAGACAACCCTATATCTATATTGCTCTGGTTTATTATATAAAATTAATGCTAAGACAATGTTGTAGTGTATATGACTAGTATTAAAACTTTAAGATTTAAACTTTCTAAATTTTGTGTATTGGTTTTATGGGGCAAGCAAAGAATCATTGTTGAAACATTTTGAGATTATAAAATATAAAATTGTTTTTAAGTGAAATCATAGGATAGATGTCTTATAAAGAGTTTAGATTTTATAAAATTCTTAAAATACTACAAATCATGAGGACTTAATTTTTTAGCTAAAATTGTAACTTCCAAATAGTTAAAAAGTTAAGACTTTAGAAAATGTTGAGTTACTTGATATATAATATTTGAATAACTGAACAGTTTCTATGCTAAAAAAAACCCATATACATATAGTTTTAATTTATCCATATTCATATGTATTATATAAGGGCTATAGATTAATAGAACTTCCCTGGTGTCTCTAATAGAGTGTGTAAGTGCGTTTGGTTGATGTGTTCATTCTGTCTTCTGAAAATGTAAAAGGTAATCTAAAATGTGTACCCATAAAAATTTAGTTTAGCAGTTTAGTTTTCCCTGTGTCTGAAGAAAACAAACATTGGTTACTTTGGCTAAATGTGGTAATCAATAAAATTATAAAAACTGTATTTAGTATAATAGTTACAGAAAATGAGAATATGTTTATAAGACAATGGTTTATTAAGGAATTATTTATTGAATGATAATTCAGTGTAATATATACACTTGTTTTAATGTGCTGAGATAAAGTATATCTTAAAAACAAATTGTATGGTATTATATCTTTATGTATGTCTACATATACATACGAAGCATTTAATATGCTTTAATTCTATAAATGACAAAAAGGAAAATTCAAGGGTATATTCCATGTTAATAGATTTATTCACAGAAAAAGGCTTATAAATCTTTTATTGCAAGTTGTAATATATACAAAAAGAGTAATAGTAGGGTTTTCTTTCCATAAAATGAGCAAGTTGTTTTGTGCCTATATAAGAGTTTTCTTTTGATTTACCAAAGTATCCTGATAACTCTCTGTCCTCCTGTCATTCTCATGAATAGTAACACAAATTTCCTTATTTTGTTTAAGTTACGAGATCAAATATCAGAGGAAGACTGTGGTTGAACTTCAGTGAGGACCTTACCAGATACTGTTAACAACTAACACAAAAGTAATTCCAAGTCAACGGACACACGATACGAAGTACTTGAAAGTCTGTCCTAAAACCTCAGAGGAATCGGAGGAGTCATCCCAAAGCAGATAACTGCAGGAAGTGTCACCTCCCAGAGACCCACCAGACAAGATCACCAGAGCCGCAAATTCCCTTTTGCTCTTTTTCTTTGCGCTTTCCTCTCTGCCAAGTTAAGGTTTAAATTGTTGATACTTCTTATCTATGAACTATGATACTTTGAAGGTCTTTATCCTTAATACTGTTTTCTTTTTTTTTCCCAATTGCTCATTCCTTGGTGTGAGTCCAATGCCAGGCTGCAGTTTGCTCATGGTTTGGAGACAGTACGCAATTACCCTGTCTGCTGGGTTTGTACTCACTTTTCTTCGGGTGCCACCCAGCTTCCTTTGCTATCAATTTCTTGGAATTAATCCACTCATTTCCTTCCTTGGTGGGTAAGACTCAACCAGGAGGTGGGCAGGGGATGAAAAGTAGTGTTAAGAGGCCGAACAACCAGAATTTTAAAACCCCCTGTTATGTCATACATAGAAAGGAAGGTTTCGGCCCTAAATAAAAGAATGCTTCTGGAAACTTTTGTGAAAATTTAGCTATTCCAAACAAATTTTCACAAAAGTCAGTGATGGAGGATGAAAGGAGTGGTAAGGGGGTACTTTGAGAAAACAGAAAACAGGGAATTCCCTGACGGTTGAGTGGTTAGGACGCCACACTTTCACTGCCAAGGCCCAGGATTCAATCTGTAGTTGGAGAACTAAGAGCTGCAAACCACAGAGAGCAGCAAAAGAGGAAAAAAGAGAAAACAGAACACAATGAGAGGAAATGAGACAGTTAAGAGTCCGTGAAGGAAGATGGGCCCCATAGGGTACCCAGTCAAAAAAGAAAAAGAGAGGTGACTATGCCTCTGGCGAGGCCCCAAAGAAGGTGGAAGGCAGTGCCATGGAGTCTGTAGCTGGTCTGGAACTTGGGCCTCTGTGGAATCCAGTGAGAAGGTAGAAACCAGAGGTACATGGGCTGAGAGAGGGCCTAGTTGCAGGTTTTCTGAGGCTCACTGAGAGGCTGAAGGTAGAGACTGAGTTGACCTCGCTCAGAGGAATGGTGGGAGGCCCAGGACTCTGAGGCCGCATCATCTCCCATAGGCTCCCAAAACAGTAGAATGTCAGCTTCCGTGGCCTCACCTCCCTACTCACAGTGGGGATCTTGATAAAAATGGTTGTCACAAACTGCCTCTAGCAGAGAGCTTGTCCAAGTGGCTGCAGAGGACAAGCTAAAATCTAGAAGGATGGGATGGGGGCCTCACCGAGCCAGAAACATACCCTATTCCCCCACATCCCAGACTTCACAATGCTTGTCTGATTCCTCACACCAAGGCTTTCTTTTACATTCCCTTCTTTGTAGGTTTCCCCTCCAATATCAACCCCAGGCTGCACTGAGCTCTGGACTGCAGGAGTCATCCTAGTAAGAGGGATTCAGGAAAAAGGGGAGAGACTAATCTGTTCACCAGGAAACCTTATTCTGTGCTCCAGTAGATTCTTTTCAGTCAGCCTCTCTAGTCTGAGAATCCAAAAGCCTGGGTTACTTGTGGTGAAGAGAAGAACAAAGTGTTATTTTAGGAGGCTGAGTGGAATGATCCTTTGTGGCAGAGACGTTTCGGAGACTAAGACGTTGAAAACACCAAATTTAGTATATAAAATTGTCCGTGACAATAATAGTAAGGGCTTTCACAGACATTATCTCACGTGATCCTCACAACAACCCTGTGAGGCATGGAGGCCAGGAATTACCTCTGAGGAGGAACCTGAATTTGGGGGAAGTTAAATAGCTTGTCCAAAATCAGGATCAAGGAGCTCTGCCTCCTAAACCAATAGTGGTTCCGATGTATCTCACCACCACCACCAGTGGGGAAGACTCATGGTCCAGCTCCATCATTCTTTCACTCTGCTTCCTAACAGAGACTTGCTCTAGGGACTGACATGCTCAGAGATTGTGGACCTGGGCCTTCATGGGAAGGTGAGATTAACACCTCTGGGTAGCCCAGAGTTGACTAGACAAAATCTTACCTTTCAATGCTACACCTTTGTTCCTCTTTTTGACTCTGCACTAAACTTGAGAGACTAGAGTGAGTGCCTAGAACTGAATTTTCACTTTCTTCTCCCTAGGCAAGCCATAGACATTCATTTATTCATGGATAATCTGATTTTCCATATTAAGTTACTAGAGTTCTGTGATCCATCTCTGTTAGTCACTTTAAGGTGGATAAAAATATTTTCTAGTTTTCCTTTGAAAATTTCATGAAGGGATTTCTATATGTCATGTTGAGTTGATTTTTCCAGTCCTTGTCCTTTGCAGACTGCAGGTGCATGTATATTCCTTCACGTGGGACCTGCCCCTGCTCACAGAGGCTCAGCGTCTGATTCAAGGCTTTCAAAGGCTCAGAGGATTGCTCTCCATAGCAACCCTAACACAAAGGGAAGCCTTGGCCCAGAGACACCTCAGACGGAACAAAACAGGTGAACAAAAGTTGAAGGACCCTGTCCTCCTACGGGAATTCTGAACTCAACCGTCCAATCCATGACCAGTGACTCACTGGGATCAGGATTCTACCATGGATCCTTCTACCACCCCCCAGAAGGTCTGTGAGCTTCAAGCCCTCCCCTGCTCCCCATATTCTAATCTTCCCTGAGAGTCTCCATCTTAGGTGTCTCTCTGTCCCAACATAATTGATTTGGAAAAGGAGAAAAAGGTTAATCTCTGCTGGTGGCTGGCCCTAGGATTCCTTTGTCAAATTAATGTGTCTGTTTTCCTATATGTTAGTAAACTTTATTTCTCTAAACGGTAGAGGAATTGAAAAATGGATCCCATGCTATACAGAAAGTATGAAATGGAACTAGAACCCCAAGACTCACTGAGATGCATCTGAAAGCAGTTTATCTGAAGTGCACCTCAACCTCAGACAGCTGAGGAGCTATGGAATAGTGACAGTGTTCTTGAGGGAGGGAGAGTGCCCTTAAAGAGGAAGGTGAACTCACAGTTCCTCTTTACAGCAGCCAGCTAGCTCCCTCCAGCCTTCCCTGGGTCTTCTAGATCCTTCTATCTTTCCATATCATAGATACACTGTAGCATTATTTTCTGTTTATTCCTCTTACAACACTAACTGTGTTGTCCATTACCTCCTTGGTCACCTGAGCTTTAATCTTACCAATTATATAGCCTTTGAAAACCTGAAGTTCTTCCAGGAATTTTTGCTAATTCCCAGAGATTTGCATTCTCTGGATTTCCTCTGTTCTAAGGTTCAGCTTCCTACCTCCCAGGCCAGTCACAAGACACAACTCCACATTCACTCATGAGAGTCCACTTTCACATAAAAGCATTAGTGAGCAATGTAGTCTTTACAAAAGATATTGTGAGGATGATGAATAAGGCTATGTATGGGCAGACCTCACTCCTGGCAAACAGCTTTAAGATCCCTGACTGCTAAATTAAGCACTGAATTATTTCCTTCCCAGAAACAGTCCTAGCCTAGGGCACTCAGTCCTTTCCCACCCATATGATGAGGTTTTGCTGAACTGGCAACAAAACTATCTCTCAAGAATGAGGGATAGATTCTCAGTTAACATTGCTCCTGAGGTAGCATTGGTTTTCAGTCCTTTCAATGAACAGAAAAAGGAAAAAAAATTAACCATGAGTTCATATTAATGTGTACAATTCAAATTTAACACCAGGTTTTTACTTTGTATCTCATTTCTCTCACAATGAAAACTTTGGATCTTAGTAATATTAATGTTATTTGTTCTATTCTAATATATATATATATATATATATAAATGTAATTTTAAACTTACCGTATAAATATTACCCCTAATAATAAAATTGAGTGAAGTTTCAAGTTATTGCAATCTTTTTTTCCTTAGAATAAACCCCACCAAGAAGATAAACCAGAAGAGCATGTTCCAAAGTCACTTGAAATAATTCTTATCTCTATGTGGGTATATAACCAATTTGATAAAGAGTTAAGGTTATTGGTTTCAATTCATTCTCAATTTTAGGATTAGCTTTACTTTCCCTGTATTGTTTTTCAAAAACTAAAACATTTACATGGGTCTAAGTCAAAAATAAATTATACTCAGAGACATCTCACTCCTAGCCCTTTCATTTGATTCAAAACTAGATTTTATTTCTTCTCTCAAGATGTAGAAGTAATGTGAGAAGAAGGAAAGCATAGGAACTTTGTAGAAAGAAACTGTGGTCTAAATCCACTTGCTGTTTGAGGTTGAGGGTTGGGCATTTCCTACTTTTTAAGACTTGATTTTTTCATATGAAAATGAGAACAAAATAACCATCTCCTAGAAATATCATGCAGATTAAATTAGATAATATCTGTGAATTGCCCAGTCTGTATTAAGTACTCAAAACATGACAGATATTCAGTATATTTTATCTGAAAATCTAATTAAAACTTAGAAATGTCAAACCAGCTTGTCACCCAATTTTGGTGTCCTTTTAAAAATACTTTTCCATAATGTAGAAATAATGATGTATGATAATACTCGGGACAGAATTCAGAAGATTTATATCTTCTATAGCCTATATCTAAAGAGATATAAAAGTAACTTTTATCTAGTAGAACCCAAAATACTAGATTTGTTTGGATGGCAGTAGTGAGGTAGACTACTGAGAAAGATATAAAAAGGAAGGATACTCAAAAGAGATATGTTTTGGACTGAATGTTTGTGTCCACCCAAAATTCCTGTGTTGAAACTGTACCACATTGTGAACATGTTAGGCGATGGCACCTTTAGGAAGGAATTAGGATTAGATGAGGTCATGAGCATAGAGCCTTTGTGAATGGCATTAGAGCCCTCATAAGAGTCACTAGAAAGCTTGCTTCCTGTCTCTCTTTTCTGCCATGTGAAGACAGCAAAAAGATGGCTATCCAGGAAACAGGTTCTCAACAGATACCAAATCTGCTGGCATCTTGATCTTGGACTTCGCAGCCTCTAGAACTGTGAGAAATAAATGTTTGTCGTTTAAGCCACCCAGTCTATGGTATTTTTCTAATAGCAGCCCCAACAGACTAACAAACATCTGTTATAGAACTAAATGAAAGTGGGATAAAGTCCTTGTTGCTGTTTCATCACTAAGTCGTGTCCAACTCTTTGCAATCTCATGGACTGTAGTCCACCAGGCTCATCTGTCCATGGGATTTCCCAGGCAAGAATACTGGAGTGGGTTGCCATTTCCTTCTCCAAGGGATCTTCCCTACCCATGGATCGAACCCGAGTCTCCTGCTTGGCAGTCGTCATCTTTTTGGCAGGCAGATTCTTTTGCCACTGAGCCACCTGGGAAGCCTGATAAAGTCCTTGGCAAACTCAAACTGAGTTCAAAGATGAAACTACATACTATATTATCTATAAAACATGCCTAAAACAGAGACTTAAGGGAATTAGAAAGGCCAAAAGAATTAACTGATAAATACTAAAGTAGCTAAGTAAAAAAGAAGTACACAAAAATCAAGTTTCTAAAATTCTACCTAGGGACTTAAGATTGGAGAGGGAATTTGTGGTAGGGTAGTTCTAGTTCAGTTGCTCAGTCATGTCCGACTCTTTGTGGTAGAGTAAGGTACTGTTTTTTAGGACTGAAGAAACAATCTAATAAAAGGTATCAGTTCAATTCAGTTCAGTCACTCAGTCGTGTCTGACTCTTTGCGACCCCATGAATCGCAGCACGCCAGGCCTCCCTGTGCATCACCAACTCCCGGAGTCCACCCAAACTCATGTCCATCGAGTCAGTGATGCAACCATCTCATCCTCTGTCATCCCCTTCTCCTCCTGCCCCCAATCCTTCCCAGCATTAGGGTCTTTTCCAATGAGTCAACTCTTCACATGAGGTGGCCAAAGTATTGGAGTTTCAGCTTCAACATCAGTCCTTCCAATGAACGACCAGGATTGATCTCGTTTAGGATGGACTGGTTGGATCTTCTAGCAGTCCAAGGGACTCTCATGAGTCTTCTCCAACACCACAGTTCAAAAGCATCAATTCTTCGGCGCTCAGCTTTCTTCACCATCCAACTCTCACATCCATACGTGACCACTGGAAAAACCATAGCCTTGACTAGACAGACTTTTGTTGGCAGAGTAATGTCTCTGCTTTTTAATATGCTGTCTAGGTTGCTCATAACCTTCCTTCCAAGGAGTAAGCATCTTTTAATTTCATGGCTGCAATCACCATCTGTAGTGATTTTGGAGCCCAAAAAAATAAAGTCTGACACTGTTTCCACTGTTTCCCCATCTATTTCCCATGAAGTGATGGAACCAGATGCCATGATCTTAGTTTTCTGAACGTTGAGCTTTAAGCCAACTTTTTCACTCTCCTCTTTCACTTTCATCAAGAGGCTCTTTAGTTCTTCTTCACTTTCTGCCATAAGGGTAGTATCATCCGCATATCTGAGGTTATTGATATTTCTCCTGGCAATCTTGATTCCAGCTTGTGTTTCTTCCAGCCCAGCATTTCTCATGATGTACTCTGCATAGAAGTTAAATAAGCAGGGTGACAATATACAGCCTTGACATACTCCTTTTCCTATTTGGAACCAGTCTGTTGTTCCATGTCCAGTTCTAACTGTTGCTTCCTGACCTGCATACATGTTTCTCAAGAGACAGGTCAGATGGTCTGGTACTCCCATCTCTTTCAGAATTTTCCACAGTTTATTGTGATTCACACAGTCAAAGGCTTTGGCATAGTGAATAAAGCAGAAATAGATGTTTTTCTGGAACTCTCTTGCTTTTTCAATGATCCAGTGGATGTTGGCAATTTGATCTCTGGTTCCTCTGCCTTTTCTAAAACCAGCTTGAACAAATAAAAGATATCAGTTTTCCCTACATCTATAAATCATTGCAGCTTTAACGGTTGGGGCAATTGTCTAACATGGGAGGAAAACTGGATATAATCCTATAAATAAGCATATCTCTTTAAAAACACCATAAAAAGCTCTAGAAGATTATCATCATGGAGTAGGAAAAGTATTTGTATATTTTAAAGCTATTTTCAAAGTATAATAGTAGAGCATGCTTTTAATAATTCAAACAGCACATAAATGTATAAATCACAAAATGTAAACACTCTTTCCATCCATCTCTACTCCCGCTGCCTAAAATGGTGAGGTAAGCACAGTTAACAATGTGATGTGTATGGAAAGGCAGACCTCACTGCCTGCATTCAGTCCCATAGCCACACCACACTTAGCGGCAAAGGAGGCTGGTAAATGCAGTCTGCAACTGAGCAGCCATGTGTCCAGCTAAAAATCCTATCAAAGAAGAGGAATGTTTTGCTAAAACAACCTATTATTCTCTGCCATGGCCTTCTTCCTGCTTTACCCATCTTCAACAGGAAGGCTTGGCTTTTTCTTGATCTGGCTGTGAACCTTTTCCATTTGCTAAATTTGGCCTTGGTTGGGGGAAGTCTCCTTAATACCATCACATCTCCTGGTGACATATAGTTGGCCATGTGAGCTCCCTAACAGTGATGGAAAAGCTGGGGCCTGAAGAGGGTGTCTGGGAACTCAGGCTAGAGCACCAACCCATTGTGTCCCGAAGACATGGTTTTGATGTGTGGAGTCTTCCCCCCCGCCCCCACCCCCCAGTATTGTGAAAGAGACTGGCTTGGCTGTTACTGGAGGTAACTCATTCTTGCTCTCCATAGAGGGAGCACAATCATTGTTTCTGCAAAGAGTGCACTCCTGCCAGGTCACTTGCACCTGCAGACAAGTCTGTTCCTCTTTAAGTGGTTCTTTAAGGATTAAAAAGCAGTGCAAAGACTTTGGATAGGCCAAGCTGCACGCAGCTGCACCAGAAGCTCCAACGCTGTGGAGAGAGTACTGGACAAGACCCTGGGGACTCTCACAATGGTCCCAGCTCCTCTGTTCACCAGTGATGTATCCTTGGCAAGCTGCTTCCCAACCCAGAGCCTCTGTTTTCTCATCTAATAAGAAGCTGGAGCAGATCATTTCTGTTTCAGTTCCCCAGTTGTCCATGACCTTTTCCTATCTATTTTTTGTTGGGAACACTGAAGCAGTAACCTTAGGGGAAAGACAAATCTTTCCTTCTCATCTGTTTCTCATGTGTCCATTACCAGACATGGAAGAATCCAAGGTCTTCAAAATGATTCACCCCTGTGCACCTCCTGGAGACCAGGAACCTGGGCTGACACTTTGGGTCAGTCTCAAGCAGGTGTCAAATGAATTTTAACATGGTGTTGACTATTGGTTCCCACAATCAAATCTACAGCGAGACTGGGGTAGGCAGCAAACACTGAGAGAAATGAAAAATGTGTGTGATGGTTAAAGCAGCATTTTCTCTTTAAGACTCTATGGACATACCCAGGACATGACACATCCTGAAACTAAGTCTTTGGTTTTTAAGGGTGAAAGTGACCAAAAACAAAGATCTCCATAAAACCCACTATAGGATGAGTAAAGAAAGAATGAAATGTCAATGAGAGCACCTTTTTCAGGCTCTTACACTATGTTGCCAAAGTTTCTAGTGTCTTCTCCTTTTCTTAAAAATAAATTTCATCTGCATAGTACAGCATATTAAAAAGCAGAGACATTACTTTGCTGACAAAGGTCCATCTAGTCAACATGTGTTGGCTGGAACAACACATACTGTGCTGTATATTGAACAGAACATTTATATTGCGCTTTACAATTTATGAAACACTCAGCTACATTTTCTCTTTGATCTTCAACAAAGCACTGCGAAGTGTAAGGACAGGTAGTTGCTGTTTTACAAAGAGCCTGAGGTTAAACAGCTTTCCTAAGGCCAAATGGCTAGTGTGAGTTGATCTGGACAACCCTGAAACTCTCCACCTCCTCTATGTTGATGCCTCATGCTCCACACACGTGTGTGTGTGTTCGGTTGTGTCCAACTCTTTGAGACCGCATGGATTGTAGCCCACCAGGTTTCTATGTCCATGGAATTTTCCAGGCAAGAAATACTGGAGTGGGTTGCCACTTCCTACTCCAGGGGATCTTCTTGACTCAGGGATGGAATCTGTGTCTCCTATGTCTCTTGCGTTGGCAGGCAGATTCTTTACTACTCCACTACCTGATTCTTAATACTAGAACTACTTGGAAAATTTAAAAATAAGTATAGTAACTCGCCCCACCCCCAGAAAGTTTCACTTAACCACTCTAAAAGTGTGGTCTGGGCATTAGTATTATTTTTCACATTTCTCATTTCTCTATTTTCAGTTAAACTTTGACTGTGAGATAACAGTAGATGCATGGACAGTTGTGAGAAATTATACAGAGATCCCATTTCCCCCCATTAGTAACATCTTGTAAAACTATAGTATAATATCACAGCCATGACACTAACATTTATACAGTCAAGATGCAGGACAGTTTCACTATCATAAAGAGCTCTTGAACTTTCCTTTTATAGGTATACCCAGCTCCCCCTCCCTACCTATCCCTAACCCATGGGAACCATTAATCTGTTCTCCATTTCTATAATTTTTGTCATTTCAAGAATGTTATATAAGTGGAATCTTGTAGTATGTGACCTTTTAGGATTACTTTTTTTTTTCACTCAATATAATTCCCTGGAGATTCATCCAAGCTGTATTTCAATCTCTCTCTCTCTCTTTAGTCACTAAGTCGTGTCTTACTCTTGCAACCCTATGGACTGTATCCTGCCAGGCTTCTCTGTCCATGTGATTCTCCAGGCAAGAATATTGGAGTGGGTTGCCATTTCCTTCTCCAGTATTTCAATAGTTCATTCCTTTTTATTGCTGAGTAGTGTTTCCCAGTATGGATGTACCAGCTGATTTCACTGTTGAAGGACATCTGAGTTGTCTCCAGTTTCTGGCTATTATGAATATTTGTATACAGGTGTTTGTGCAAAGAAAAGTTTTCATTTCTTTGGGATAAATGTCTTAGTGCAATTGCTAGCTGGTATGGTAGTTACATGTTTAGCTCTGTAAGAAACTACCAAACTATTTTCTAGAGTGACTGTATCATTTTATATTCCCATGAGCAATCTCGTGTGAGTGATCTACATTCTCATCCTCACCAGCTACGCTGTTGTCATCATTCTTTCTTAAAAGCCATTCTGATGTGTGATAGTTCTCCTTGTGGTCTTAATCTGCATTTATTTCTCTAATGGTTAGTGATGTTGAGTTTTTTTTTCATGTGCTTATCTGCCAACTGGTCTTCACCAGTGGTTCAATGGTAAAGAATTGCCTGCAATGCAGGGGACGTGGGTTCAATTCCTGGATCAGGAAGATCCCTTACAGTAGGAAATGCAACCCACTCCAGTATTCTTGCCTGCAAAACCCCATGGACAGAGGAGCCTAGCAGGCTGCAGTCCATGGGGTCACAGAGTTGGACATGACTGAGTGACTGAATACGAGCACATTTGCCAACTATATATCCATTTTAGTGAAATGTCCGTTCACATCTTATGTTCATTTTTTAATTGGATTATTTTTAACTGTCCAGTTTTGAGAATTCTTCACTAATTCTAGATACTAGTCCTTTGTTGGATATATGGTTTTGCAGATATATATATGGATATTGTAGATGTTTTCTCCCAGGCTATAGATTGCCTCTTTTCTTTGCTTAATAGATTTTTAAAAATAGATTAAAGAAAAATTGAGCAGATAGTATAGGAAGTTTCCATGTACCAGCCCCCAATCTGTACACATTTCCCCTATTATTGACATCTTGCAGGCATATAGCACATTTTTAATAATTAATGAACCAATATTGATATATTATTATTAACTGAAGTCCATAGTTTTTATTGCTGAATAATGTTTCATTGTACAGATGTACCACCATTTAATCTATTTAAGGACATCTCAGTTGTTTCCAGTTTTGGGCAATTAGAGATTCTATAAAGATTCATGTGTAGGTTTTATGGGAACATAGGTTTTCAATTCACTTGAGTAAACACCTAGGAGTGTGATTATTAGATCATATGGTAAGAATACATTTAGCTCACTAAAAATATCAAACAAAAAAAACAAAATGTCATTTAAAGTGGATGTACCATTTTGCATCTTTTATATGGGATAAACATCTTTTCATATGTATATTTGCCATCTGTATATCTTCTTTATTGAAGTGTCTGTTTAGATCTTTTGCCCATTTTTTAACTGGCTTGTTTATTGTCTTACTGATGAGTTTTAAAGAGTTTTTTGGATACAAATCCTTTATCAGATTATTTGTTTTGCAAATATTTTCTCCCATTCTGTGACTTATTTTTTCATTTTCTTAACTGAGTCTTTCACAGAGCACAAGTTTTTCCTATTTAACAGAGTCCAACTTAGTTCAATTTTTTTTCATGGACTCTGCGTTTGGTGTCGCATCTGAGGTGTCATCACCAAACCCAAGGTGATCTAGATTTTCTGGAAGATTTATAGGTTTTTGTTCTACATTTAGGTCTATGATTCCATTCTGAGTTAATTTTTGTGAAAGGTATGGAGTCTGTGTCTAGTTTTTTTTCTTATATTTTTGCAGAAGGATTTCTAATGGTTCTAGCTCCTTTTATTAATATTTTCTCTACTTGCTTTTACTCCATTGTCAGCAATCAATTGATTATATTTGTGTCTATTTGGGAACTCTCTATAGTGTTCACTGATCTATTTTTTCACCAGTCCCACACCGTCTTGATTATTATAGCTTTATAGGAAGTCTTTAAGTCAAATAACGTCAGTCTTCAACTTTTTTCTTCTTCCTCAGTGTGGTACTGGCTATCTTGGGTCTTTTTCCTTTCCATAAAACGTTATAATTAGTTTGTCAATATCCACAAATTACTTGCCTCCAAGTGGGGGTATAAGATCATTTCTCCACTGGGCCCCATCACAAGAGCAGAAAGTGGAGAAAGGTAAGTGCCAACTGGCCCCGCCTCTCATCACCTTGTTCTGCCTCCACGCTAGCACAGTAGCCCTAGACCCACTGACACTGCCCTACCGGGGAGATCAGAACACAGTGCCTGCCGCCATGGTGTGGGCAAATGAAGTAGGAGATCAAGTCCTCATTCAGCCCCATTGAAACCCTTTCTAACTATGGTTTTTTTAGATTTTTGTGTTTGTCTATTTGACATCCATTCATCACTGGGCCACTTATATTAAATATATTTTCTTTTTTATTTGTGATGCTCTGGCATTTGGAGGCCTTACAAAAAATAAGAATATACAGTTAATATAAGTAATTCCCAAAGATAATAACAAGTTGCCTACAAGCACATCTTCTTTCACTTTTTGGAGTCTTCCTGCGTTGGAGAAGGAAATGGCAACCCACTCCAGTATTCTTGCCTGGGAAATCCTACGGACAGAGCACCCTGGCAGGCTACAGTCTATGGGGTCACAAAAGAGTCAGACATGACTGAACAACTAAACAATGACAACCAGTCTTTATAGGCCAAAGCTGAGGCTTAGTTAAGAGAGGGCTCAGGGGACCCTGGCTAGAGTTTGGTCAAGGAGAGTCTCTGTCAGTGTGCAGGGGGTTTTAGTTGTAAGAGGGAGGACCTGAGAGAACAAGGTGACTCCATCTTGGTGCCAGAAGTCCTTGACATGAGGAATTTTGAAAGCTCCTCATGTGATTCTAATAAACAACAAAATTTGAGAACCACAAGGCCAAGACAAGAGCTTTGCCCTCTGTTTTAACGCTCCGCATCACAAAGACAAATTATCTTATGGCAACTGAATGCTCTGTGTACACGTGTGTACAAACATGTACATCTGTACAGGTGTATGCATGAATGCAGGCACACCCCAGGGGGAGAGGTAGAAAAGAGGCCTGGTTCTCTCAGGCAACAAGAAGATGAAGACAGTATTGAGAACTATGGAAATGTACCAAGCTGCCTTTGTTTAGCTTAGTTCAGTCACTCAGTCATGTCCAACTCTTTGTGACCCCATGGACTGCAGCACGCCAGGCTTCCCTGTCCATCATCAATTCCTGGAGCTTGCTCAAACTCATGTCCATCGAGTCAGTTATGCCATCCAACCATCTTATCCTCTGTCATCCCCTTCTCCTCCTGCCTTCTATCTTTCCCAGAATCAGAGTCTTTTCCAATGAGTCGGCTCTTCGCATCAGGTGGCCAAAGTACTGGAGCTTCAGCTTCAGCATCAGTCCTTCCAATGAATATTCTCAGAACTGATTTCCTTTAGGATTGACTGGTTTGATCTCCTTGCAGTCCAAGGGACTCTCAGGAGCCTTCTCCAACACCACAGTTCAAAAGGATCAATTCTTCGGCGATCAGCTCTCTTTATGGTCCAACTCTCACATCCATACATGACTACTAGAAAAATCATAGCTTTGACTAGATGGATCTTTGTCAGCAAAATAATGTCCTTGCTTTTCAACATGCTGTCTAGGTTGGTCATAGCTTTTCTTCCAAGGAGCAAGCGTCTTTTAATTTCATGGCTGCAGTCACTATCTGCAGTGAAAAATAAAGTCTGTTACTGTTTACATTGTTTCCCCATCTATTTGCCATAAAGTGATGGCACTGGATGCCATGATCTTAGTTTTTTCAATGTTGAGTTTTAATACAAGTTTTTCACTCTCCTCTTTCACTTTCATCAAGAGGCTCTTCAGTTCCTCTTTGCTTTCTGCCATCTGCATATCTGAGGTTATTGATATTTCTCCCAGCAATCTTGATTCCAGCTTATGCTTCATCCAGCCTGGCATTTCGCATGATGTACTCTGCATATAAGTTAAATAAGCAAGGTGACAGTATACAGCCTTGACATATTCCTTTCACAATTTGGAACCAGTTTGTTGTTCCCATGTCTGGTTCTAACTGTTGCTTCTTGACCTGCATACAGATTTCTCAGGAGGCAGGTAAGGTGGTCTGGTATTCCCATCTCTTTCAGAATTTTCCACAGTTTGTTGTGATCCACACAGTCAAAGGCTTTGGCATAGTTAATAAAGCAGAAGCAGATGTTTTTCTGGAACTCTATTACTTTTTTGATGATCAAATGGATGTTGGCAATTTGATCTCTGGTTCCTCTGCCTTTTCTAAATCCAGTTTGAACATCTGGGAGTTTTCTTGGTTCACATACTGTTGAAGACTAGTTTGGAGAATTCTGAGCATTACTTTGCTAGCGTGTGAGATGAGTGCAACTGTGTGGTGGTTTGAACATTCTTTGGCATTGCCTGTCTTTGGGATTGCTGGAAAAAAAGGGGGCCCCTGCAGAATTCAAGTCTATATCCATTTATTTGGCCTTAAAAATGAGAAGGGGTGATTCTCAAGGTTGTGGTTGAGAGCACACATTCAAAGTCTTACTGATCCAGTTTCTTCAGGCACTCTGTCTATCAGATCTAGTCCCGTGAATCTATTTGTCACTTCCTCTGTATAGTTGTAAGGGATTTGATTTAGGTCACACTTGAATGGTCTAGTTCCCTTCTTTCTTCAATTTATGTCTGAATTTTGCAATAAGGAGTTCACGATCTGAGCCACAGTCAGCTCCCGGTCTTGTTTTTGCTGACTGTTTAGAGTTTCTCCATCTTCGGCTGCAAAGAATATAATCAATCTGATTTATAATCAGATAAGAATATAATCAATGGAAACAGTGACAAACTTTATTTTCCTGGGCTCCAAAATCACTGTAGATGGTGACTGCAGCCATGAAATTAAAAGATGCTTGCTCCTTGGAAGAAAAGCTATGACAAACCTAGACAGCATATTAAAAAGCAGAGACATTATTTTGCTGACAAAGGACTGCAAGCAGATCAAACCAGTCAATCCTAAAGGAAATCAGTCCTGAATATTCATTGGAAGGACTGATGCTGAAGCTCCAATAGTTTGGTCACCTGATGCAAAGAACTGACTCACCAGAAAAGACCCTGATGATGGGAAAAATTGAAGGCGGGAGGAGAAGGGGACGACAGAGGATGAGATGGTTGGATGGCATCACTGACTTGGTGGACATCAGTCTGAGCAAGCTCCAGGAGTTGGTGATGGACAGGGAAGCCTGGCATGCTACAGTCCATGGGGTCGCAAAGAGTTGGACACGGCTAAGCAACTGAACAGAACTGATCCAGTTTCTATCCTCCAGTTTTCTCTGCTGGACACTTACAGCCTAAAACCAAGGAAGTGGCTTTTTCTCTCTGCAATTGCTCAAGGGTCATCCTTAAAGCACCGTATTTCAGCCTGACTTTCCCACAACTCACTGAGCGTAGTTTTATTGCTTTATTTGAATCCTAGTTATTATTCATGTGTTTATGCAAATGCAGAAGTCAGGAGGGTTGCAACTCCTTTTAGAAGCCATGCTGTGGTCTCTGAAATGTTAAAGGCTCAGAAAATTGGCGCATTGAAGTGCTCCATCTCAGGAAAAGGATATTTTTCTAGACCAAGTGCTGCCTGAAAGCTTTGGCATTTCTGGCTGTGAAAATCAAAGATGAGGTGGGCCCTGGAGCAGAGGTTACCACATCAGAATCCCTGGGGGCCTGGGAGATCACACCGGTACTTCCACTGTGCCCCACACATTCTGATTTAACTGGGAGTAAAGTCAGGCAGTGGTGTTTTTCTAAAAGCTCCCCAGGTGATTCTGACAAGCAGCCAGGGTTGAAAGGCTGAGAACCCTAGAGATTCTGCAGAATTCTGGGGCAACTCAGCAAAATGTCCAGGCCTGGCAAACACAATTAAGGAGCCTTGCAGCAATGCATACCACTTATTTTCCCCAGAGCACCTACAACGAGCCAAGACAGAAATGGGAGAGACACAGTTTGTCCTTTCCACCAAATTAGGCAGATGATAAAAGCCAAGGCTGGTATGCAAGGCCACAGTGGTAAGAAGGGGCAAGCAGGGAAGAATGCCTTCCAGAGGAGCAGACATTCAGGTTGCTCCTTGAAGAAGAATGGAACTTGGACAAGTGGTAAAAGACATTCTGACCTTACAGAGCAGATCTTCATGATTAAGCAAAATTATTTTTAAGACATGAAAAATTTAACATAAAAATTTCCCTGTTGTTTGAGCCACAATCCTCTCCCCTTTAGTGTGTAATGTGTATCTGTATTATATATTGGGGCTTCCCTGGTGGCTCATATGGTAAAGAATCTGCCTGCAATGCAGGAGACCCAAGTTCAATCCCTGAGTTGGAAAGACCCCCTGGAGAAGGGAATGGCAACCCACTCCAGTATTCTTGACTGGACAATCCCTTGGACAGAGGAGCCTGGCATTACATATTAGCTAGATGCCCTCAAAAGAAGGCCTACTTGCAGAGAAAAAAAAAAAGTAATACTTTCAACTTGGCCAATTTCAAGCTACCAACACAGTTGAACTGGCTTACAAAATTTCTGAATAATCAACAACGGTCTCTCCCAAGCCATTAAGATCTAGCTCTAGCTGGATCACCAAATCCCTATACTCCCGCTCCCAACTAGTTAAGAACCACTGCATTACAAGACAACATGGATTCAAGAAAACAAACAAAAAAATAAACCAAAAAAATCCGCTTATCAAATAGAACATTGTTAACGGTCTGTACTATAATAAAGTTAATTGCTTAAACCCACCTCACACAGATAACTCTTGGTGAAAACTTAGTAATACACTTGGGGGAGAGAGATCAGCGTGCCTAGATAAGGCAGTGAGGATAACAGGCCTCTTGCCACGAGGAAATAGTAGGATTTCACCACAGGATGTCACTCTGATACTTGCTAACTCATGTCTCTAGAAATCTGAGGCAAGTTGTCTCTTCTTTGCTAAAAGATTAGCATTCTTAACTTTTATACCTTGGGATGATCATGAAATTACATCATATTTGTTGTTCATGGAGAAGCTCTATACAGTCATCAAAAACAAGACCGGGAGCTGACTGTGGCTCAGATCATGAACTCCTTATTGCCAAATTCAGACTTAAATTGAAGAAAGTAGGGAAAACCACTAGACCATTCAGGTATGACCTAAATCAAATCCCTTACGATTATACAGTGGAAGTGACAAATAGATTCAAGGGATTAGATCTGATAGACAGAGTGCCTGAAGAACTATGGACAGACATTTGTGACATTGTACAAGAGGCAGTGATCAAGACCATCCCCAAGAAAAAGAAATTCAAAAAGGCAAAATGGTTGTCTGAAGAGGCCTTACAAATAGCTGAGAAAAAAAAAAAGAAGCTAAAGGCAAAGGAGAAAAGGAAAGATATACTCTTTTGAATACAGAGTTCTAAAGAATAGCAAGGAGAGATAAAGCCTTCCTCAGTGATCAATGCAAAGAAATAGAGGAAAACAATAGAATGGGAAAGACTAGAGATGTCTTCAAGAAAATTAGAGATATCAAGGGAATATTTCATGCAAAGATGGGCTCAATAAAGGACAGAAATGGTATGGACCTAAGAGCAGCAGAAGCTATTAAGAAGAGGTGGCAAGAATACACAGAAGAACTGTACAAAAAAGATCTTCATGACCCAGATAACCGTGACGGTGTGATCACTCACCTAGAGCCAGACATCCTGGAATGCAAAGTCAAGCAGACCTTAGGAAGCATCACTACAAAAAAAGCTAGTGGAGGTGATGGAATTCCAGTTGAGCTATTTCAAATCTTAAAAGATGATGCTGTGAAAGTGCTGCACTCAATATGCCAGCAAATTTGGAAAACTCAGCAGTGGCCACAGGACTGGAAAAGGTCAGTTTTCATTCCAATCCCAAAGAAAGGCAATGCCAAAGAAGGTTGAAACTACCACACAATTGCACTCATCTCACACACTAGCAAAGTAATGCTCAAAATTCTCCAAGCTAGGTAGGCTTCAACAGTATGTGAACCATAAACTTCGAGATGTTCAAACTGGATTTAGAAAAGGCAGAGGAACCAGAGATCAAATTGCCAACATCCATTCGATCATCAAAAAAGCAAGAGAGCTCCAGAAAAACATCTGCTTCTGCTTTATTGACTATGCCAAAGCCTTTGACTGTGTGGATCACAACAAACTGTGGAAAATTCTTAAAGAGATGGGAATACCAGACCATCTGACCTGCCTCTTGAGAAATCTGTATGCATGTCAAGAAGCAACCGTTAAAACAAGACATGGAACAACAAACTGGTTCCAAATTGTGAAAGGAATATGTCAAGGCTGTATATTGTCACCCTGCTTATTTAACTTATATGCAGAGTACATCATGCAAAATGCCAGGCTAGATGAAGCACAAGCTGGAATCAAGATTGCTGGGAGAAATATCAATAACCTCAGATATGCAGATGATACCACCCTTATAGCAGAAAGCAAAGAGGAATTGAAGAGCCTCTTGATGAAAGTGATAGAGGAGAGTGGAAAAGTTGGGTTAAAACTCAACATTGAAAAAACTAAGATCATGGCATCCAGTGCCACCACTTCATGGCAAATAGATGGGGAAACAATGTAAACAGTAACAGACTTTATTTTTGGGGGCTCCAAAATCACAGCAGATGGTGACTGCAGCCATAAAATTAAAAGATGCTTGCTCCTTGGAAGAAAAGCTATGACCAACCTAGACAGCATGTTGAAAAGCAAGGACATTACTTTGCTGACAAAGATCCATCTAGTCAAAGCTATGATTTTTCCAGTAGTCATGTATGGATGTGAGAGTTGGACCATAAAGAAAGCTGAGTGCCGAAGAATTGATCCTTTTGAACTGTGGTGTTGGAGAAGACTCTTGAGAGTCCGTTGGACTGCAAGAAGATCAAACCAGTCCATCCTAAAGGATATCAGTCTTGAATATTCATTGGAAAGACTGATGCTGAAGCTCCAATATTTTGGCCACCTGATGCGAAGAACTGACTCATTGGAAAAGACCCTGATAATGGTAAAGGCTGAAGGCAGGAGAAGGGGATGACAGAGGATAAGATGGTTGGATGGCATCACCAACTCGATGGACATGAGTTTGAGCAAGCTCCAGGAATTGGTGATGGCCAGGGAAGCCTGGCATGCTGTAGCCCATGGGGTCAGAGAGTCGGACATGACTGAGTGACTGAACTGAACTGAATTGAATTAAAAGAAATGGTTTATACATTTTTCTTTTCTTATGTGTGCGTGCTCAGTCACTCAGTTGTGTTCAACTCTTTGCAAACCCTGGGTCTGTAGCCCACTCGACTCCTACATCGATGGGATTTCCCAGGCAAGAATACTGGAATGGGTTGTCATTTCCTTCTCCAGGGGGTCTTCCTGACCCAGGGATCAGACTCAAGTCTCCTGTGACTCCTGCATTGGCAGGCTGATTCTTTACCACCTGGGAAGCCGTTCTTGTAAAAGAGATGGAAAATTTACAGAAAGGAGACAAAGGCAGAGAAGCATTTTGGAATCACAAACCTTTGATTTAACATAAGACTTAAGAACTGAACTGAACTGAAGACTTTGATTTACCAGGTGAGTGAAGTTGGGCAAGATTCTTAACCTCTCCAAGCTTTAGAGTCCCCACCTGTAAAATGCAGAAAGATCCTTGTAACTTGTGCCTCACAGACTGGGAGGATGTCATTTCCATTGGCACATACTGAACATCCACCCCATGCCATGCTCTGCACGAATGAGGCTGTCCAAGTGCCTGCCCTTAAGAAGCTCAAGCTTAACCTCACAGACGGACAAACATCTAAACAAGGGAATATAGGCCAATGGCCAACAGACACACTTAGGTTTCTCCTCTAAAATGTGAACGTGTTATCTGACATTCTCTAATACCATGACAAAAATTCTTCACATGTGGTAGCTTTTGTGTTGGGACATAAATGAAGTGTTGGTCTTCACATTTCAACTATAAAAGATGTCTCCAGCCCTGGCTCCTCCTCCACGCAGACTGCTCAGGAGGAATGCCATTGTTGAGAAGGAAACAGAAGCAGTTAGAATGTTCTGTCAGAGTGGCAGACACACACAAACTCTTACCCGAAGGATGAGGATGAAATGAATGCTGGTGGAAACAAAGTCTGATGGCCTGACGGCAGAGGGTGCTCTGGGCATGGTTTCACTAGGAGGTCACTTTGCTTCAGGACAGCCAGCCCTTTCTCTGAGATTCTCTGAGTTCCACACTCCTTGGTGGGTCATCTTCAAGCTGGCTTCCTTCTGGAAGGTAACAAATGTTGCCACAGCACCACATATACTCCAATTTCAAGTCAACCTTCCAAGAAAAACGTCTGTGTCTCACCCTGCAGGGTGGGGACGCACACAGATGGACAGCTGAGGTCACATGCTCACGCCCAGCCAACCAGTGTGGCCAGGTAGATGGACTGGTCTGATTGGCTTAACCTAGGTCATATGCTCTGCTTTTGGTGCTGGAGTCAGCAGTCAGCCCCGGGTCACATCTGATGCCCATATAGAAACGGGGAGTTGTAGGTAAGGGATGAGGGGGGAAATGGAGGGCATCAACTATTGGTTCCACCTGGGGGATGTTAGCGCGACCTGAGTGTGACTCATGCTTTAGGGGAGCCACAACAGGATACAGGTGGGGTTCATGACCTACTCTTCATACAGTCCTCTCCTCCTCTTCCCTGTACTAGCACTGCTATCACAGAGAGAACTCTTCAATATTTTTGTCTGCAAAACATCACTTACAGGCTCACCCCTCTACCTATGGCAGAGGGAGAGAGGGGAGCTATGCTCTCAGATAGAGGCCACTAGTTACCATCTCTGCCCCTAGCCTATCACACATACTTCTCTTCCTCCCCTACTTGACATTTCCAAGTCTCAAACCTCTTCTCATCCTTCAGGACAGGAAGCTGCCCTCCCCTGTGGGGAGCACCTGCCCATTTCAGACTGCAGCCTTTCTGCTCTGCATCCATTCTCCTCCTTCCAGAATCAAGTAGAGATCTCTGGCTTCCTGCAGTCCCCCTACCATCCTCATTTGTAGTGGGTTATATATGCATCTATATTTCTCTACTATCACTTCAGTGAAGCTTAGGCGGAAGAGATAAACACACGTGGTCAGTCACCTAAGCTGAAACCTGTTGACCCATGTTTTTCTATAAAAATTAAATCTGTCATGCCCGTGGTTGACTTAAATAAGTTCATATCAGAGTCTCTTAAGTGATTCGTGTTTTTATAGCACCTGCCACAGCGATGTTTTTAGAGGAGATGAACAGGACGTGAGAGCACTGAAGCTGTGACTGTGGAGACAGAAGAAGTTGTTGAGAATGGAGGGAGTGAGAAAGAACAGATTGTGGAGGTGGGGAGGCAGACGCAGACATTGTTTTCAGCGATTGTCAAGACCAGCATGTGGAAGAACATTTACGTGTGGCACTAGCTTACTACCTGTGTGATTTGGGCTACACTACATTCCCTTTCTATAAGCCTCCACTCTCCTCTCTGTATCTCATCAGGCTTTTAGGAGAAATATCAAGCCAAGGTTCTTGGGTTGCAAGCCACAGAAACGAATGCTGGCTAATAAAGCAACAGTTATGTTGAAGCAGCAGGTATGTATGAAGATATCAGAGAGGTAGAGGCTTTGGCAACATAAGAATATAGGTCCCATTGAAAGAATTCACATTCCATCACATTCCAGAAAAATTTTTCACCGTTTGGCCAAATAAACTCTGTCGACTGGCACTGTCAGCCTCCAGTCTGAAGCTTTCTCCACAGACAAGAGCCCTGCATAGCACCAAGGCCCTGTCAGTCACAGAGGAACCCCAGCTCCAGGCTAGAAACCCAATTCTAGGCAACAGGGAAGGCCTAGATGCCAGGGCATTAGGTGATAAAGACCATGTCTGGTCCTTTCCCAAAACTGCAGTCCCTAGCACAGGACCAGGGACAAAGGTAGCCTCACAGAATGCCCCCCAAATCAGGACTCTTTGTCTAAGGTAAGAAGTGGCTCAGGGATACTTGATGGCCCATCAGATTACACAGCTCACCAACGGCTGAGTTCACTGACTCTGCTCACGGGCCCCCAGTCATGGGCACCCATCTGGAGGTGAGGGTAGGAGAAGAGGCAGGAACAACTCTCTTCTAGGCAGACAGTCATTCACCAGCTGAAGTCCTTCACAAGTCTCAATGTCTTCTCCTTCAGCCCCAAAGCTACCAAGTGGTCACCACACGCAGCACTTCTTTCTGCATTTGCAGCTTTTCAATACACCACCTCCACCTTCCCACCCCCAGAAACACTGCTTGTTTCCTTATCAGCGTGGCTGCCCCCAGTAGCTGTGTGTGATCCCAAGGGCCACACTGGCCATTTCTGTCTCCAGTCTGGGTCTCACCCACAGTAGATGCTTGGTTAAGTGCTTAAAGGTTGCTAACCATTAAGAATCATTGCTATAGTTTAAATGTTTGCTTCCACCCTCCCAGTCCCCAACCCCCACCTCCAAATGCCTATGTTGAAAACATAATGCCCAAAGTCATGCTTTAGAGGAGGGGAGACCTTTGGTAGGGTAAGGCCTTCATGGATGGGATTAGTGCCTCAACAGCAGAGGCCCCAGAGATACCCCTCATCCCATCCACCAAGTGAGAACATAGCTGGATGTCAGGGGTCTGCAACCTGGAAGAAGCTTTTCACCAGAAGCCTACATGCTGGCACCCTGCTCTTGGACTTCCAGACTCCAGAACTGTAAGAAAATAGATTTCTGTGGTTTACAAGCCACCCCACGTGTGGTGTGCTCCTATAGCAGCCCAAACCAAAGCAGTCATGTTTGTGTGCTTATACTAAGTTGCTTCAGTCGTGTCCGACTCTGTGTGACCCCATGGGACTCCACTGTCTATGGAATTCTTCAGGCAAGAATACTGGAATAGGTTGCCATGCCCTCTTCCAGGGGATCTTCCCAACCCAGGGATCAAACCCATATCTCTTTACGTTTCCTGCGTTGGCAGGCAGATTCTTTACCACTAGCACTATCTGGGAAGCTCTCCTGGAAATAATCATGACCTGGGTCAGGAGACCCAGGCTCAACCACTGACATGGTCCCCTCCATCTTGGTCCTTAGTTTCCCCATCTCTACAGGAGGGAAGGAACCAAATGATTCCCAAATGGCCTTCTGGTTTCTCTAACATCTTCCAGATTCAGTGGCTCTTTGTGATGCTGTAAAAATAGCCACAGTTTTGGCAGGAGTCTAAAAGGAGAGGGCCACTGAAGGGTAGAAATGACCCCTCCCACTCAGGGGACACCCATAGGCTGTACCTTTGAGGGGGCAGCAGGCAGTTAGTGAGGCAGTCAAGCAGTGACAAAGCTGTGGGCAGGCAGCCAGCAGGGGCAAAGACAGGAGACACCTAGTTTGAGAGTCCCACCCACCACACAACTTTGTAACCCAAGCCAGTCCCTTAATCTGAGCCTTTGTTCCCCCATTGGTCTATGGGTGAGCAAGCAATACGAGTGTGGGTTGGATTGGGCTTTGAACCCTGAAGAGCTAAGGGAACAAGAAGCCACATTCTGGGCTCTATGATGATGTCACCCTCAAGAAGAGGGTAGAGGGGGAGGGGCCGGTGAGCCCCCCCCCCCCGTCCCCGCCCCTGCTGCTCCCGACCCAGCAGATACAGACTGAAAGCCCAACCCCTCCCCCCACCTTCTGCTATCAGCCTAGAGCAAGAAACCCAGACCAGACAGGAGCCACTGCACTCTAAAATTTTATGTGAAATTCTGTAAATGTGTATAGAGTGGTCTGTGGCCGTCTGCCCCCAGACCTAGCCGCTGGGGACCCCGCCGCTCAGCACTTGCTGTAGATGGCCGCACTGCCCCGCTCCTCAAACTCTTCCTTGCTGACCCAGAGCTGCTGGAAGGCCTGTAGGGAGGCCAGGATGGAGCCGCCGGTCCACACGGAGGTCTTCCTCTCGGGAGCCGCGGCCACTGCGGGGCTGTCCCCGGGGCAGAGGAGGCTCAGCTCCCTCTGGAAGCGCTCGGGGAAGCCATCCAGCATGGTGCAGCCGCCGCACAGCAGCACGTTGGCGGCCATCTCCTCCTTGAAGCCTGCCTCCTGGCAGCGGTTCAGGCAGGCGGCCGTGAGCGCGGGGAGGCCGGGCTGGTTGCTGCCTACCAGGGTGGGCTTGAAGAGCATCTCGGCGCACTGGAAGCGCTCCTGGCCGATGGTGATGAGCTTGCCGTCTGGGAGCTCGTAGTCCACGCGCAGGTCCTCCAGGCACAGGCGGAGCTCCTCCTCGGGCTTGAGGGCCGAGTAGCAGCATTTCTTCTTGATGTGCTCGATGATGTGCAGGTGGTCGTCGGTGAATTTGTGGCCGGCCTCGTTGAGCAGCTGCAGCAGGTAGTTGGTGAGGTCGCTGCCCGCGTAGTCGGCTCGACTGGCCAGGTCCGGCAGCACATTGCCCTCAGAGATGGGCACCACATGTGAGACGCCATGCCCGCTCTCCACCACCAGCCCGGAGGTCTTGCCATAGGAGTAGATGGACAGCAGCGACTGGGATGTCACGTGCATGGCAGGGATGCCAAAGGTCTCGAACAACAGCTCCGCATACTTCTCCCGGTTGCTCGTGGGGCTGAGCGGGGGGTCAGAGACCAGCACGGCGTGCTCCTCGGGGAGGATCTTCATGGCCGTGTGGAAGATGTACTCCCAGATGCTCTGGATGCAGTCCCAGTCCACCACGATGCCATATTTGAGCGGGTTGATCAGCTTCAGAGGCGCCTCCATGTTGAGCAGCTCGTGGCCCACGTAGGTCTCCTTGCGGGTGTCACCGGAGTCAGCTGCCTCCGAGTAGCGCTTGCCCACCGTGGAGGAGATGAAGTAGGTGGGCCTTGGCTCGCCCGCGTAGCCACACTTACAGTACTGGGAGCCCAGGTCAATGATGAGCGCCTTGATCTTGCGCACCTTCTTGGGCTTCATCTTCAGCTGAGTGGCCAAACTTGTGTCCCGGATGCCAACATCAGGACCTGGCAGTGTGCCTGCCTCTCCCGGGTCCCCCTGAGCCGTGCCCATCGGCTTGGGGCTAGGGCTGTTCCTTGTTGCCATCTGCCTTCCTTGCTCACCTGTCTCACATCCACATCCTAGAGCTCCCTGGGGAGAAATGAGGGTCTGTCTCTAGCAGTGACTTGGCAACCCCTTGGAATTGTGATGTCACATGGGCTGGTCCATTCTGGCAGTTGTAGCGGGGGGGCTTGGTCTGGGCAGGCCCTTGATCTATCCCCCACACCCCCACCCCATCAGCCTAACTCAACTTTGCTCCAGGACAGAGCAGGTGGCCAGCACAGTTTTAGAAATCCAAGCACACTTGTGTCTCAGAGGTTTCTGCTCTTTCTTGCCTTATTTTCTCGTTCCTAATCCCCCATTCACTAGCTGATCACTTCTTGCTTCTCAACTTGTCAAGAGGGTGATAAATATTTGAGCCCCTATAGTGAGCCAAAGGCTTCCCTGGTGATGCTAGTGGTAAAGAACCCACCTGCCAATGCAGATGTATGAGACACGGGTTCAATCCCTGGGTCAGGAAGATCCCCTGGAGGAGGGCATGGAAACCCACTCCAGTATTCTTGCCTGGAGAATCCCATGGACAGAGGAGCCCGGCGGGCTATGGTCCATAGGGTTGCGAAGAATTGAACACAACTGAAGCGACTTAGCGCAGCACACACACAGCACAGTGAGCCAAGCACTGTAGCAGGCATCTCACGTGACACTTCACAGAATCCTGGGAGATAGGCAAAGCTGAGGAAATCAAGGTTCAGAATGCAAATGACTTGCCCAAGAGCAAACAGCTCTTGGAGTGTTTGTGCTATAACCCAAGTTTCTCCAACTTCAATGTACCAGGTCTCCTTAAAGTGTGTGAGCGCTCTAATGATAGCAACCTGGCCACAAGCAGTGCCCAATCTAGTCGGGAAGATGAATGGATGCACAGGAGTTTGCAGGTGGACGTCTGTTGGGAGAACAGAGGAACACAAAGGAGGGAGGGAGTCAGGTTCTGCAGAGAGGGGTTGTCCACAGAGAGTACTAAAAGCTAAGTGGGTGCCTGTCAGGTAGCTTAGAGGAAGGAAAGGCATCCCAGGCAGGGAGCACAGCCTGAGCAAAGGCTCTGAGGGAAGCAGGGCGCAGAGTTCCCAGTAGTTCAAGTGTTTGGAAAAATAGATGAGGATAAGGGGGTCGTGGAGGCAGCTAGGTGTGTGTGCTTGGTCATGTCCAACTCTTTGCAACCCTTTGGACTGTAGCTTGCCAGGCTCCTCTGTCCATGGGATTTTTCAGGCAAGAATACTGGAGTGAGTTGCCATTTCCTACTCCAGGGGATCTTCCCGATCCAGGGATCGAACCCGCATCTCTGGAGCCTCCTGCATTACAGGCAGATTCTTTACCCGCTGAGCCATCAGGGCTTGGGGGGACCTCAAGCGCTAGAGGTAAGGGCTTGGATTCAACTGACCACACAAAGGGCTAAGGACGGCAAGCATGGGCAGTGGGGGAGGAGCTAGTGAAACGGAGCATGCCAGGCTTTGAGGGTCTTAGTGAAGTGGGATGCACAGGTCAAGTGGCACAGAGTGAATAATGCCCCCCCCCCCAAGATGTCCACATCTGAATCCCTGGAATCTGTGAATATGTTACCTTTTGTTAGTGCTTGGCAGAGTTGCCATAGCAGCAATTGGTCCTTAATCAGATGGTATCAAGTCTTTGCTCAAAATTCTCTAGTGCTTTCCGACCTCATGCAGAGTTAGAGCCAAAGTCCTAGCAATGGCCTGTGAAGCCTGATGAGAGAATCTGCCTGCAATGCAAGAGACCCAGGTTCGATCCCTGAACATCCTATGGAGGAGGAAATGGCAACCAACTCCAATATTCTTGCCTGGAGAATTTCATGAGCAGAGGAGCCTGAAGGGCTACAATCCACGGAGTCGCAAAGAGTCAGACACGACTGAGTGACTAACACACACACACACACCCCCCATATATTTATTTTGGTTATTGTCTGTCTCTCCCCCAACCCCCACTGACTAGAATATAAGTTCTACAAGGGCAGAGATTTTTCTCCTTTTTTTTTCCTCACTGCTGCCTGCCTTGCACATAGCAAGCACTCAAGAAATACTGATTGGATAAGCCAGGTTTATTACAAAATTTAGAAAAAAAGTAAATCACTTCAAAAACACTATCTCAAATATACCCTAACACAGGACAAAGTTTCCCAGTAACTAGAAAGCCCTGGGACACTCGATTATGTCATAATCAGTGATGTCACCACTGGAGAAATTCTCAAGCTGCCCGCTTGTTTCAGCCTTTCAGGCCTTGAGGCTGGTGGGATTGAGGAACTTTCTGAGAGCAAGATGGCTCTTGAGAGCGTGTGGGCCCCACAGGCGGCAGTCATAGGGGATGGGCCGTCCGAGAAAATATGTGAGCAGGCCTCCCCGCAGACACAGGTCCTCCAGACCGCCTCCTTGAAGGATGGCCCAGCCAAGCGGGCAGTGTGGGTGCGCCGTAACCATTCAGAGCCAGAACCGACGACATCACCTGAGGTCAAGAAGCCCAAGCTAGAGCTGACCAAAGCAGTGGTCGTGGACCTTGGCACAGGCTACTGTAAATGTGGCTTTGCCGGGCTGCCAAAGCCCACCCACAGGATCTCAACCACAGTGGGCAAACCCTACATGGAGACCGCCAAAACCGGCGACAATCGCAAGGAGACATTCGTGGGGCACGAGCTTGTCAACCCAGAGGTTCGTCTCAAGCTGATTAACCCTCTGCGACATGGCATCATTGTGGACTGGGATACAGTGCAGGATATCTGGGAATATCTCTTCCATCAAGAAATGAAGATTGCCCCAGAGGAGCATGCGGTCTTGGTTTCAGATCCACCCCTGAGCCCACACACCAACAGGGAGAAGTATGCTGAAATGCTGTTTGAGACCTTCAAAACTCCCGCGATGCACATCGCCTACCAGTCCCGCCTATCCATGTACTCCTACGGCAGGACCTCCGGCCTGGTGGTGGAGGTCGGCCACGGCGTGTCCTACGTAGTTCCCATCTACGAGGGCTACCCTCTGCCCAGCATCACCGGACGGCTGGACTATGCGGGCTCTGACCTGACAACCTACTTGATGGGCCTGATGAACACTGCAGGGAAACACTTCACCGAGGGCCAGCTGGGCATCGTGGAGGACATCAAGAAGAAATGCTGCTTTGTGGCCCTGGACCCCATTGAAGAGAAGAAAGTCCCAGCTACTGAGCATATGATCCAGTACACCCTGCCAGATGGGAAAGTGATCTACCTGTGCCAGGAAAGATTCCTCTGCTCAGAAATGTTCTTCAAACCTTCTCTGATCAAGTCCATGCAGCTGGGCCTCCACACCCAGACGGTGTCCTGCCTCAACAAGTGTGACATCGCCCTCAAACGAGACCTCATGGGGAATATCCTGCTTTGCGGAGGGAGCACTATGCTCAGCGGCTTCCCTAACCGTCTGCAGAAGGAACTGAGCAGCATGTGTCCCAATGACACCCCCCAGGTAAACGTGTTGCCCGAAAGAGACACAGCAGTGTGGACGGGGGGCTCCATCCTGGCGTCGCTTCAGGGCTTCCAACCACTGTGGGTCCACCGCTCTGAGTACGAGGAACATGGGCCTTTCTTCCTCTACAGAAGGTGCTTCTGAACTCCGAGGAAGCACGGCCGCTGTGCCATGCATCGGCTCTGCTGGGTGAGCACCCATCTCACACACAGGGAGCAGAGTCAGCCCGTTCACTTCTGCAGTATTAAACAATCCTCATGTTTCCTTCCACAGTGTGTGTCCCTCTTTCCTTACGCAATGAGAACTTCATACATTAAGCAACTGCCTTAGAATATGCATTTGCCCAACCAGTGGTGGGGGCTGGACGGAGAGGGGCAGTGGGGGTGGGAGGAGAGGGAAGGAAGGGGGAATGATTATGGACCAGAAAGACATGCATTATAAGTTGATTGCTGAAGTATTTGGGGGAGAAATTATCTCTACAATTACTCTGTCCCTTATTTTGTACATTCCCCACATAAGGCACTATAGTACTGTTAAACTCAGGAAGTGGGAGTGTGATAGATTTAATAAATGCTGTCATGGCATGTAAGACTAGTACGCGGTAATGGTTCAATCTCCCACAAAGAAGCAGAGCACATTTCACACTTGATCAGCAACTCTGAAGGCTCAGAAGAGCTGATGAAGATGTCTGACACCTGCTTTGATTGTACTTTCTTTTAGTCCCAACAGTCATTTGTAATGTCTCAATATCAGTTCTTACCAAGCCATCATGGTGACTAGCTGCTGAAACCCATGCATTATGAGCAAGGTATGTGTTATCTTAAGGGAAAAACTCTTCAGGGAATAGGTGCTGTATAGATTTCCCCCTTTAAGAACTGGGGGGGATTTATCTTGGTTTATCAGCAGTAAGGTCATGAGGATGCAAACCACAGCTGTTCTCCAGACACTTCACACAGCAGCTGCTCATCTCCGACACGACTGGATTCTCCATCAACCCGCAGGGTAGACAAGGAGTTTGGAATGGGCTCAGGATAAAGGCAATGGCACCCCACTCCACTACTCTTGCCTGGAAAATCCCATGGACGGAGGATTTTCCATCCATGGGGTCGCTAAGAGTCGGACACGACTGAGCGACTTCACTTTCACTTTTCACTTTCATGCATTGGAGAAGGAAATGGCAACCCACTCCAGTGTTCTTGCCTGGAGAATCCCAGGGACAGGGGAGCCTGGTGGGCTGCCCTCTATGGGGTCGCACAGAGTCGGACACGACTCAAGCAACTTAGCAGCAGCAGCAGCAGCAGGATAAAGGCTGCCGGTTCTGCAGTGGATGCCGTGGGTTTGTGGGAAGCTGTTCCATTCTGGTCACTCTAACCCAACTGAGGAACCGAAGGAACATAAACACCCTCATGGCCTGGAAGCCCTTCCAGGGCCCAGCATGGTCTGGGGTATTCCTGTGGGCAGTTTATAATTGAACCTTTGATTTTTTAGAACCGTCCCTAATATATTCTCTGCCCTGTCTCCAACACCGGCAGGCAGCATAAAATAACGGAAAGAACATGGGCCTTGGACTCTGTGGACTGAAACTGTTTTGCTACCAACTGGCTATGTGACCTAAGTCTTGTTTAGTCACTAAGTTGTGTCCAACTCCTTTCGACCCCATAGACTGTAGCTCACCCGACTCCTCTGTCCATGGGATTTGCCAGGGAAGAATACTGGAGTGAGTTGCTATGTCCTCCAGATCTTCCTGACCCAGGGATCAAACCTGTGACTCCTGCATTGGCAGATAGATTCTTTACCACTGAGCTACCAGGAAGCCCGTGACCTGAGTCGATTCACCTATAAAATTGAATTCAAATGCCTACCTCACACAGCTGATTGTAAATAGGAGATATAAAACAACAAAAATAAAGTTTAGCTTTGAAAAAACTATTAGAGATAAACATTTGAAAACTAGTGTGTGGCCTCCAGGAGGTGATCATAAGAGTTGTTAGATAGTATTATCTTGTAGATTTCTTCTGCTTAAATACAGAAGCCCAAATGCCTTACTAGGATCCTGAGCCACACATATACCCAAAGGCACACACATTCAAGCATGCATAGCGGAGCTATGGCATCTCTACCAGGCTCAGGGAGAAGCCATACAGAGCCATCCTTATCACCTCCAGGGTTGCCTATAGACAGCCTTTAAAGACACAAATGCCTAACCCTGGAGGCCTGGTGAGTAAGCACAGATGGCTGGCACCAGCAAGCTAGAGTAGAGAAGCAAAAATAGCCACAGAAGGGCTTAGTCAGCACGGGTAAGCCTTACCCTGGAGGATCAGGAGATCAGACAGGAGTTGGGTACACTGACTTGAGAGGTCTGCCTTGTTTACCTGTTTCTGCCCAAACCACTACTGTCAACACTTGAAGAACATTCATTGATAAGAAAGCTGAAGTCTGGTTAACTCTTAACCTTTGGACCTCTTTGACAGGGTGGATAAAGCCTATGGACCCCTCAAAATAATATTCTTTAAACACAACAAATAAAATACATAGGATTACAGAAATACACTATCTTCAGATTCCTCAAGGGTCTATGAAGCCCCCAGTCAAGAACCCCCAAAAGGTGAAGAGGGTCTTGATGAAATGGAGGCAAGGGAGATGATTCTGGAGAATGGGAACTCCTAGGCCATCTTAGGACTAAATGCCATACTGCATTTTAAACTGAAAAATACCAATATAAGGCTGAACAACTGTATAATCTCTTTTCAAAGCACTTTTATGAATTCTCTCACTTGTTCCATATAAATAGCCCTTGCAGAAAAAAAGCATCTTCCTCACAGACAAAAAAGATGAAAAGTTTTAAATAAGTATTTGGAAGCCATCTTAGCCCACTGGTTCCCAACTGGAACAGTTTTGACCCCTGATAGACATTTGCTAATGTCTAGCGATATTTGTGGTTATCATAACAGAAGGAGGGGGTATGGCATACCGGCGCCTGATGGGTAGAAGCCAGGGCTATTGCTCAATATTCTGTAATGTACAGGGTAGCCTCCTACAACAAAGCATGATATAATCCAAAATATCAACAGTGCTCTTGAGACTCCCTTGGACAGACAGCATGGAGATCCAACCAGTCAATCCCAAAGGAAATCAACCTTGAATATTCATTGGAAGGACTGATGCTGAAGCTGAAGCTCCAATACTCTGGCCACCTGATGCGAAGAGCCGACTCATTGGTAAAGACCCTGATGCTGGGAAAGATTGAGGGCAGGATGAGAAGGGGGCTGCAGAGGGTAAGAGGGCTGGATGGCATCAACTCAATGGACGTGAGTTTGAGCAAACTATGGGAGATAGCGAAGGACGGGGAAACCTGGCATGCTGCAGTCCATGGGGTCGCAAAGAGCTGGACACGACTTGGCGACTGAACAACAAATCAACAATGCTAAGACTGAGAAACCCTGGTTAGCCCAACGGACACACAGGTTGGAGAAAAGATTCAGTGAGATTAAATGACTTTGTCCAAGGACACTAAGATGAGTGGACCATGACTTTGTTCTTTCCAAATACCAGGAGGACATCTGTTGGTCTTGAAGTTCCTGGGACTTCAAAGCCAGTAAGAGTACTGGAGGAACAGCCAGCTGCAGGCATGAGGCACAGGTAAGGGCTGAGGGAGTGCAGAGAGCACAGGAATTGAGAGCAGGCCTTCCAGGCTGCCAGACATCATCACCTTAACTGCGGCTTGTCTACAGATCTCAGATATTTATGGTGATCTAGCTTCTAAGATGGTAATCCTCCCCCAGTTACTATGTGACAGACAAGGAAGGACAACCAGACTCCCAAGGACTTGTCCAAGTGGTACTTCTAATGAAGCACAGAAGATTACAGGCAGCCACAGGAGGAGGAAGAAAGCCAATTTTGCTTTCCAAACTTGTGTGTGTGTGTGAAAGTCGCTCAGCTGTGTCCAACTCTTTGAGATCCCCTTGGACTAGACAGTCCATGGAATTCTCCAGGCCAGAATACCGGAGTGGGTAGCCTTTCCCTTCTCCAGGGGATCTTCCCAACCCAGGGATCAAACCCAGGTCTCCCACATTGTAGGCGGATTCTTTACCAGCTGAGCCACAAGGGAAGCCCAAGAATACTGGAGTGGGTAGCCTATCCCTTCGCCAGCAGATCTTCCCAACCCAGGAATAGAACTGGAGTCTCCTGCATTGCAGATGGATTCTTTACTAACTGAGCTATCAGGGAAACCCTTCCAAACTTATAGTTACCTACAATTACTAAGAACTGTCAGTTTTATTTACTTTTAAAAACATCCTCTTCAATTAGAGCTACAGAGAATCCCTCAGATGTGTGCACACGTGTGTATATACACACATAAATATATGTGTGTATATACATAGGTATATATGGAAAATAAATTTATTTTAAAATATGCAGCACTGCTAAGAAATTATACCAAGCTCTACTGATAAAAACATAATAACCTCCTGCCTCAGCATTTTTTAAGAGTCTAAATTAAAATGCACTTTGATTATAGGAGACAATCCTCTGCACAATTCCTCTTGATGTGCAGAGCATCTGACCAAAGCTGATTCAGTGGCACCAACAAAATAATGGAGGCTTTTAGCTTCCTGCAGCATGAATTTGCTTTGGGAAAAGCCCAAATTTGGGGGAAGAATCTTATACTCTCCTCTAGAACTTGACAGAATCTTCCCACCAAATTAAGCATTCATCTCTACCAGGAGGTTCTCCTTTGCCCATACACAGCCATTTCCCCCCATGAATTCCCCCTTGACATTGCTCTTCAATTTGGAAGGTTTGCTCCCACCTGCTGCTTCTCCAAATGAATAAAATCCCATTTTGCTCAGATGAGAGTAAGTGATAGTAATTTGTATTCACACAAATTATTTTTTGCTGCTTCACTACATTATTTTAAGGAAAGTGAATTTTCATGCAAAGTCACGCTATTATCAAGACACGTTTACTTCTATTTGCAACCCATCAGCTTGGATCCCTTTACTATTATCCATAGCAAGAGCACTATATCAAAATGTCATGTACGTTACCATGTTCAGTAATCCACACCAAACAGTAGTCACAAAGCACTTGCAGCCTTTCGATGCTGTGCACTTAATTACAGATCTTCTTTTTCTATCATTTTGTGAACATTTTCAGACACAAAAAAACTGAATTATACAGTGAACACACCTAAATTCTGTAGTTGACATTTAGTTATATCAGGGAAAGGCTTATTTGGTTACACAACTTTGGGTATATCCACACTCTGAGGATCAAAAGCAGCACTTACTGTTAGCTTACATATAGAAATAAAAGTCTGGTTCTGATATTAAAAGCATGAAAGAGATTGTTAGCCTTACCCAAGAACTCAGCAACAAAACTGTTGTCAAAATGAATTAAGCTTTTTCTAGATTCACCGAAAAGGGAAAACATTTCCATTTCTTGCAAAGAAAATAACTAAAAGACAGAGGTCAGTTAAGCACCATAAAGAAAAATAAATGAAATGGCCTAGACACTGACAAAAACACTATGTTAAAAGAAGCAACATTTGGAGGAAAAGGAGTAACTTACTACTGCGCATGCCATCTGATGCACACCGCTCACCATCCCAAATGTGCACAATACTGTTTCAGAAATTCTAGACTGTTCCAGTTCTGATACTGCTAATCCTAGCAGAACATTCACAGGCAGTAAAAACAGTCCCTATGGACATTATAGTGACAGGAGGCTCAAACTGGTTGTAACTGGAAGCATATGACCTGGTAAGATATTACTGTCAGCATAGGAAAGCTCAGAACATTAAAGAATAGATTTCAATTTTCATTCTGCTTAGTTCAAGGTGAAGAAGTCATTTAAATGATTGAATCTGACCATATGTTGAGACTACTAATAGCCATGTTGTTTATATATAATGCTTTCCTCAAGGAACATAAAACAATTTAAAAACATTATTTTACTTTTCTTCACACTTGAGATAGAAGCCACAAAACATTATTCCCAATTAACTGAGGCACAAATGAATTCTATGATTTGTCTATGGTCCCAATATGATTCAGACCCATAGCTGGGAATCAAACCCAATGTCCTGATTACCATAAATACCAGAAATATGCTCTCACCAGCACTAAGTAAAAGAACAGTAACTTTTACAAAATGATGCGCTATTGGTTGAAGCTTAAAGTCTTGGTAATGATTACAATTACATGCAAAGTAAAATAAGACAGAATTTGTGTCTGCCGAGGTCTGCTGTACAGAGCAGCTCTCCCCAGTGCTAAGGTAAATGGTCTTCTCTTCCCAGTTCCCAAAGCCAGGTCTTGAGGAGCGAGGAGTGGAAGGAAGACAGCTTTCCCTGCCAGAGTCTCCCAGGTGAGGTCACAGTCAGTCTAGAAGGCTCAGTTTCCATTGGGTTCTTCTGTTGATCTTTGGTGGTATAAAAAGCTCAGCATCTAAAGGAAATGAAAGAAAAACTGTGACAGACACACTCTTTCCTGCTGGCAGGAGCTGAGGCAATCACTCTAAGCTAAAACGAGGTGACTGGGCTTTGCACCTACAAGATGAGCTTCAGAAGCAAAGTTAATGTTCATGTTACCCTAACAGCATCCTGGTCAGAGCAAACACAGCCTCGAGGCCCTGCTCCAAGAAGAGGAATCCACTTCAACTTCAGGCAGGTGAGAGGGCTGAAGGAAAAAACACCCACTAACTGACTCAAAGTGAGAGAATCTTTTGTATTTCAAATGGGAGAGGGTGGTGGTTGTATTGGTGACAAGGCTGTATACGTGTATTAAATTTCATCAAACTATACACTTAAAAGATCTGTACATTTCACTGTATGTAAAATTTACCTCAATTTTAAGAGTAAAAGAAAAAACTGGTGGCATGTATTCAGTAAGTAAAGCTAACGGACAGAAAAGACTTTATGATAATTTTTACAAACACAGTGGTCAATAAAAATGTCCCTGCTTAAAAAATAAATAAAATAACTAGAAGAGGCAGGTAATAGTTGGAGAAAATTTGTCAGACAAAACTTCCAGGCCCTCTTTCAGCTACATTTATGGAGTTATTTAAGTAGGAATAATAAATAGTAAGTAGAAACATGAGAAAACATGTAAAGATGTTCTTTCTTAGTATAAATACCACATATTGACTTACTGGCAGGAAAGAAACTATTCTGACAGACTGTATGACAGCAAGGCATGACATCTTTCATATTTCCATGCTTGAATTTCATAGCACAAAGAAAGTCATTTCATAAAAATACTTTGAGGACTTTTATCAATTTTTCCAAGGACTTCTCTTTATCCTTTGATAGTTAAAGCAATTTTGCTATCAACCGTAACAAGTCCAACTGGTTTATGATTTAAGCACTACTCGGGTAGAACACGAATCCATTTTATGAAATGGATTCCATTTTCGCAAGAACTGGAAGCAACTTGTGTGGTACTACATTGTATGGTAAACATGAAACAATCAGAAAATGCCCCTTGAGGTCACTGCTTCACTATACTGTTAGCTGGGGAGGGGCAGGTGAGGAATATTTGAGTGGCACTAATTCTGTGAGTAGCTCATCTGCCCTTTTTGGGTTATGAGAACTTCCCCTTTCCTACACAGTCTACACCAGTGTTCCTACACAGGGACACAGATAATACACATAATGAGCTGATAATACATAATACAAACTTGGAGGCTGCTGATAATGAGCAGCCTCAAAATTTTAGAAGTCTTTAAGGCTCAGCTGGGAAATGAAAGCGCGCTTTGATAAAGCCAACTAGACCCTCCTAGGGCAAGCGTATACGACTGGACTTGACCTGAGGGCCAGCATCAAGCCAGCAGTGAGGAAAACAGGGGAAAGAAACCACAACTGGATTAGACACCACAAACTAGACAATTACCAAACAGCCTCTAGTCTGAGATGAAATGTGAGCATCTCAGAAATAAGTGTGTGTTTTGGGACTGACACCAAAAGCAGCCTGCCAGCCTCCAGGAAGAAGAGGGCCTAGGGGTACAGCAGTTACCTGTCTGGACATATGAGCTTAGCTGGTATGGAAGGTGGTTAGTATATTCCCGGTAGCAAAATATACCATTAAAGTTAAACTTGACGTGGCTCTCACAAAGCCTACTTCAAATGTCATCAAAATGCTAACACAATATAGCATTTAAATGAAAAACTTTCAGAATGCTGCCTGTCACATGCCAGAAACGCAAACAGCAGCTACAGTAACTGCCAACTTTTCAAAGCTGAAAAGAAGTTACTATGTTGGAATGATCCACATGAAGGGCAAATACTTTGGCACCAAACTGACCTGTCAAAAATTTCTTTAACCAACTTTGAAAAGAAAGCCTTTAGGGTTTTTAACTTTGAAGAATATGTAACCTAATTGATGAGAATCATTCCCCCCCCCAAAATAAACAGAAACATTTTAGGTATAATTCAATAGGAAATGCAGATGAAATGATAATCTTCTTTGGATCTGTTTTCAAATTATACTATCAATCCTAAGGATGACTAAAAAGGTCCAGCTCTTAAGTAAGAAATACGAAAATGTCCCCAAGACACAATGCAAAATTGTCAAGAGCCAAAAATGATGATTCAGAAGAATTCTTAAAATGTACGTGCAAATTAGACTGTTTAGACTCAAACTTCAACTGTGATGTGCCTGTATGGATGCATATATGCCACTGCATTGACAAGTGTGCATGTCAGAACAAGTTTTTTAAAAATTATACATTTAATGTCACACTGGATCTCTCATCCCCCAACCCAGGTTCCTAACACTAAAGGCATTAAACTGATTTTACTAAAGATAGAGTCCTAGAACAGAGGAAAAATTGCAGTGACTCCCCAATCTCTCCTTATACTACTAACCTCAACACTTACAAAATATATTTCTTCTGCTTAGTACTATAACAATTTAGAGAGAAAAATACTAACCAAGAACAGGAACTGAAGTCTTCTGTTGTTGGTAAGAGGCCATGATACTATTTGCAGTAGAATTGGGACCTAGAACCTAAGTAGAAAGTAGACTGAATCAGCAAAGATTATTTTATACTTCTGATGACTGCAAATACCTTTGCAGCAATAAGTAGCCTTTCGTTTTCATTATGGCATCAAACATATACGTGATTTTAATTTGCCCGTTTCTCCTGTCTCCATTCAGACCTTGGTATCGCCTGTCTACCAGAAGAACGAGGTAATGACAAGGGGAAGACCAAAAAGGAAAAACTCAGTGATAAACGCCTGGTCCTTTCCAAATGAGTGAGCCAAACCCTGGGGGGAGGGGGTTCAATAATAGATTACAGAATACACAGAGCATCAGACTGTACTCAAAGATTTGTGAGAATTTTTACATTAAAATAATTATGTACACAAAATGGAGGAGAATGCAAACTCCACGTGTGTTCAAGGTGAACAAGAGACTTCATAGTAATCCCATGCCTGCAGGAACCTCAGTGGGCACATGCCAGGCCCTCTGCCCCGCCTTCACTCAGCTCTGTGCCCGTCCCCTCCTGGCGCACGCCCAGCAGCAATGTCACAGGCTCAAAGCACTGGCCCGTGCCCCATGGTATCCTACACACATGACATTACTGTGCTTTACCAACCAGAGCAAAAACACCATCTTCCTGACATTTCCCCTAAAAGACTCCTAAAGTGGTATCTTAGGCATTAATATGATCTGAATAGATGAGAATAACGGAGGGCCTGGGGAAGCATTATAAATTGTTAGCTTCAAAACCACAAGTTTTGAAGGTGATCACATTTCTTCTAGGAAATACCTATTACAGTAAATTCAAGTGTTTATGGGAGGCTAATTCTTAGTTGCCTTTATAGTTTTTTCTTTTAAATGCTTTGATATCTACCTTCTCATCGAACCTTCAAAACATTCAGTGAAGTAAACTAGAGAATATTATCCTCATTTATAGCTGAGGAAATCAAGACCCAGTAAGCTTATGTATTTCATAAGCCTATGAGCTGACTTCTGGCCTCTGTCTCAGCTCCAAACCCACCCTTCTATGCACTGTTTGTGATGCTGGGACTGTGGGCCTGAGAAAACACCTCTTCTCTGACGGCCATCATTCTCCAACAAGAGCAGCCAACAGAGGGACAGGCCAAGGCTGGATGGAGGAAGGAGATGGAATCTGTTCCTTCCTTTGCTTGCTTTCACTCAACAGTGGCTCTTTACCCCACAGCATCTGTTCATTCCAGTTTCCATTTATTTCTACACACTCTGAACCAGCTTCATCTGCCCCCTCAGAAATACGAGCACCAGATGGCTGCCCCTGCTTCACAGAGCTTCAAGAACCACCTCTGCTAGGCCCACCTCCAGTCAGTCAGTCAGTCAGTTCAGTTGCTCAGTCATGTCCAACTCTTTGCGACCCCATGAACTGCAGCACACCAGGCCTCCCTGTCCATCACCAACTCCCTGAGTCCACCCAAACCCATGTCCATTGAGTTGGTAACGCCATCCAACCATCTCATCCTGTCGTCCCTTTCTCCTCCCGCCCTCAATCTTTCTCAGCATCAAGGTCTTTTCAAATGAGTCAGCTCTTCGCATCAGGTGGCCAAAGTACTGGAGCTTCAGCTTCAACATCAGTCCTTCCAACGAACACCCAGGACTGATCTCCTTTAGGATGGACTGGTTGGATCTCCTTGCAATCCAAGGGACTCTCAAGAGTCTTCTCCAGCACCACAGTTCAAAAGCATCAATTCTTCGGTGCTCAGCTTTCTTTATAGTCCAACTCTCACATCCATACATGACCACTGGAAAAACCATAGACTTGACTAGATGGACCTCTGTTGACAAAGTAATGTCTCTGCTTTTTAATATGCTGCCTAGGTTGGTCATAACTTTCCTTCCAAGGAGTAAGCGTTTGTTAATTTCATGGCTGCAGTCACCATCTGCAGTGATTTTGGAGCCCAGAAAAATAAAGTCAGCTACTGTTTCCCCACCTATTTGCCACCTCCAAGCGTCTAAATTCTAAGAATCTCAAACTCTTCTTTTTGTTCTTTCAGTCTTAGGGGTATAAGCTGCTGCCCACACTTAACTATTATCTCAGTGTTCCTTCTCTGTGTTCCATCTCTGCCTTTTTGGTCCTCTAGTACTTGGTTAACCAGTTCCATTTATTAAAATCTCTCTGATAAAATATTAGCTGTGGTTTCTGTTGTCCTTAATGGACCCTGACACACAGACCAGCCTTTCAGAATCAAAATCAAAATGCTGGGCAACAGACCTGAGGTGTAAGAGACTGTGCAGATATAAACAATAAACTGATGACAAAACATCAGAATTCTTGATGGGACACAAACAGCTTTAACATAATTAGTAATCATGTCGTAACAACACAGAAGTGACAAGTCAAATTTACTGCATTTATCTGGGCTTCCTTTAAAAATTCAGATCCCATCATAAGTGTGAACAGAGAGGTGAGGGGCCAATTCTGGTTGACTCTTAACAATTTCACTGAAGGTCAGGGGCAACCATCTGACTCCCATCTTCTCCATGACAGTGGTTTCATGTGGAAAAGAGAACTAAAAGCAAACTTAACCTAGGCCAAGGTGTACTATGAACTACATGGTCAATCATAAAATCTTCTTACCAACAGCTTGCTAAGATAATTTAACTGTGGTAAAGTATGTTTTAAGAAAAGGAAAATCTTTTGCTTTGATTGTTAAGACACTATGAAAGTAATAATCTGTGAAAGTGATTTTAATAAGAAAAGCACATTCTGTTTTTGAGGAAAACTTACAGGTGTAGCTGAACTCTGCTGGGGGGTGAGAGTCCAAATTTCTGGAAGTGACCTTTCCATTAACTGCAGAGTATCTTCAAAGGCCTTCTGTAATTCCCTTCCTTGCTCATCAAACTCAAAGAGAAAGAGCATCTTTAAAATATGGCATATTTCATCTAGAGAGAAGAAATTTGAGAGAGTGGTTAAGTTGTAATACCAGCTCCACCGGTAGAATCCTAACAGAGATTCTTTCCCAAGCAAAAAATACCTAATATCACACAGTATCTTCCATATTTTCTTCTTTCACAAACCCATTGCAGCCCAAGCAGGGAATCAGGGTCTCCTCAACCCTTATCCTGATTTCAGTGATGCATACATGTCTGCTAAGTCACTTTAGTCATGTCCGACTCTTTGTGACTGTATGGACTGTAGCCTACCAGGCTCCTCCGTCCATGGGGGTTCTCCAGGCAAAAATACCAGAGAGGGTTGCCATGCCCTCCTCCAGGGGATCTTCCCAATTCAGTGATCGAACCTGCATCTCTTATGTCTCTTGCATTGGCAGGCAGATTCTTTACTATTAGTACCATCTGGGAAGCCCCCAGGGAAGTTCCTAAAAGGCCAAATAGAAAGATAGACGTCTTTCTCCAGACCAATAAGAGTTATTCCTAAGTCCACGATGTAGCAAGGGAGGGGGATGGACTGGATTTTAACCTTTATTTTCATCCCGGAGCAAACCTGCTTAACAGTTGAGGCCCTGTGTGGCCTTGGGTAAACTTTTTGACTTCAATGATCGTCCTTCACATCTTGGGTAGGTGAATGCCAATGAGAAAGGCCTCTGGGCTACCAGCTGAGAAGTTCTGTTTTACGGATGTGCCCTGAAGTGATGTGTTTACTATGGTTTTTATATGGGCAAGAATCATCAGTATTGAAAATATACCTTTCAATTTTTCAGTCCCCTGCACCACTTCACTCAATGCCTCCAAAAGGGCCACATCCTCCAGTGGACTCCCCTCCTTGAGGCTATGCTTCTTCCTCTCCGCTTTGCGCCGATTCTTAGATGATCGCCTGTTACAAATCAGAGATGTTTTAAAAGGGGCTCTCCTTAAGCCCTTCCCACTAAAATCTGAAACAAGACAAGGATGCCCACTCCCAGCACTTCTCTTCAACACAGTACTGGAAGTCCTAGCCACAGCAATCAGAAAAGAAAAAGAAACGAAAGGTCATAAGGAATTGTCATTAGAAAGGGATGACAGGATACTGTATTTGGAAAACCCTAAGGACTCCACCTAAAAACTTCTAGATCTGATAAATGAATTCAGCAAAGTAGCAAGATAAAAGAATGACATCAGAAATTGGTTGCATTCTCTATAATAGCAATGAAATATCAGAAAGGGAATGTAAAAAAACAATACTTTTCAAAATTGTAGTCCCCAAAACAAAATACTTACGAATAAACCTGATTAAGGAGATTAAAGATTCATACACCGAGAACTATAAAACATTAAGAAAGGAAACTGAAGATGGTTCAAAGATATGGAAAGAAATCCCATGTTCCTGGACTACAAGAATTAACATTGTTAAAATGGCTATATTACTCAAAGCAATCTATGATGTAATGCAATCCCTATCGAATAACCCATGATAGTTTTCACAGAACTAGAACAAATAATCCCCAAATTTTATGGAACCATAAGTGACCCAGAACTGCTAAAGCAATTCTGAAGAAAAAAGAACAAAGCAGGAGGCATAGCCTTCCCAGACTTCAGACATACTACAGAGCTATAGGAATCAAAACAGCATGGTACTGGCACAAAAACAGACATATGGATCAATGGAACAAAAGAGAGAGCCTAGAAATAAACCTACACACCTACTATCAATTAATCTTCTACAAGAGTCAGGAATATAAAATGGGAAAAAGTCTCTTCAGCAACTGGTGTTGGAAAAGCTGGACAGCCACATGTAAACAGATGCAGTTAAAACATACCCTCTCACTGTACTCAGAAATAACCTCAAAATGGCTTAAAGACTTAAACATAATTAAGACATGACACCATAAAACTCCCAGAAGAGAGCATAGGCAAAACATTCTATGACATAAATTGTACCAACGCTTTCTTAGGTCAGTCTCCCAAGGCAATAGAAATAAAAACAAAAGTAAACAAACTTACAAGCTTTTGCACAGCAAAGGAAACCATAAAAAAATGAAAACGATCTATGAAATGGGAAAAAAATATTTGCAGATGATGCAACAGACAAGGGCTTAATTTCCAAAATACACAAACAGCTCATACAACTCAACAACAAAAAACAACCCAATCAAAAAATGGGCTAAAGATCTTAACAGACATTTCTCCAAAAAAAACATATAGACAGATGGCCACCAGGCATGTGAAAAGATGCTCAGCATCACTAATTATTACAGAAATGCAAATCAAAACTACAATGAGGTACCACTTGACACCAGTCAAAACGGTCATCATTAATAAGTCCACAAATAACAAATGCTGAAGAGGGTGTGCAGAAAAGGGAACCCTACAATACTGTTGGTGGGAACATAAGTTTGTACAGCCACTATGGAAAACAGTATGGAGGTTCCTCAGAAAACTAAAAACAGAATTACAATATGATCCAGCAATCCCACTCATGGGCATACACCTGGAGAAAACTCTAATCCAAAAAGATAAATGCACCCTTATGTTCATAGCAGCATTATTCACAATAGCCTCAAGACATAGAAACAACCTAAATATCCACTGACAGATGACTTGATAGAGAAGATGTGTTACATATATACAGTGGAATACTACTCAGACATAAAAAGAATGAAACAATGCCATGTGCAGGATCATGGATGCAGCTAAGATTATCAAATTAAGTGAAGTAAGTCAGAAAGAGAAAGAAATACGGTATCATTCATACATGGAATCTAAAACACAGCACAAATGAACCTATCTATGAAACAGACTCACAGACATAGAGAACAGACTTGTGGGTGCCAAGGGGAGGAGAGGGAGAATGAGATGGATGGACTGTGAGTTTGGGGTTGGTAGATGCAAAGTATTACATTTAGAATGGATAAACAAGATCCTACTGTATGGCACAGGGATTTATATTTGATATCCTGTGATAAACCATAATGGAAGGAAATATAAACAAAGAATGTATATATGTGTATAACTGAATCACTCTGCTGTACAGCTGAGATTGTCACAACGTTGTAAATCAATTATGCTTCAATAAAGAAAAGGAGGAGGGCTCTCCCTGTGCTCAGCAGATTAAAATGAATGTACCAGTAACTATGGTCACCAACTTTTTGGGAAACCAGGATATATACAGATGGTGCTTGTATTTTGGGGAAAATGGTGAAGTTGTTAAAATGATACATAAAATTCAACTGGAGAGAAAAGGCAGGAAATAATAAGGAAAGCCCTAAAAAGTGATGCCTGGCCTTGAAGTTTTGATTAAGATACAGAATAAAATGAGATTACATCTGATAATCAGAGCTGGAACAATGAGAAGAACAAGCAGCTTCAATTTTGTAGTAAAAACCAAATAAATTTAAAGGCAACAAAATTAAAGTAAGAAGACAGACATATCAGACTGGAATTTGAATATCATAAAATATATAAATGAACCCCACATTCTTTCCTGCCTCAGAGGTCTTTAATTATGCTATTTGTTTCATCTGGGACTCTCACCCCAACTCTCAAAAGCCCAGTCAAGGTGGCTTTCTTGCAGTTTCTGATTATCCCACCAAATCTCACAGATGTCCACTCTAAATTCCTAAAACACCATTTGGTTTAAATATATCATCATGCATTGTTTTCTGTTTCCCACGTAAGTCTACAAATTCTTATTAATTCACATCTCCTTAAAAGGTTTCTGTAATATCCACTACAACAAGTTCAGTAAATACTTGTGACCAACTGAACTTTGGAGAAGTGCGAAATCTCTTTTCTTTATAATCTTTCTAGTTTTTCAGTGCCTACACATTACATATAGTCACTTACTATTTGTTAAATGAATAAAATCAGATGTTAAATATAAACTGAGGACCCAGAGTAAGTGCTGTATTAGCAACGGGCAAACATAGCCCACAAAGCTGCGGCAGAAAGCATTCTGAAGTCAAGGCTCATCTCTTAGATATGCTGGGAAGGTCCTTACACAACTTCCACAGGGCGCTGAGGGACATCCTCCCCCTCCTGCTGCACTGTCCTGGGGGAAAACTGACCTGTTCACTTGTACTTTCTCCACATACCCATGGAATGGTCAGTGTGCTGAGTAAACACGATACATACGCTGATATCCTCGAGTTACTATGAGAGTATCTGCCGCTCATGACACTGCTGGTTTCAGAGAAGAGATCTGACTCTTGACCATGGGGTGTTTCATCATCTAGAAAAGAAGAACCAGACACAGAACTGAAAAATCCCTGCAGATAAGGCTCACCTTCGGCAGGGTCAATGAACCATAGTTATCCAGGTCACCTCTAATGAACTATGAAAACTGGTACAAAGTTGATATAAAATATGGCACAAATGTGTATAACTGAGTCACTAGACTGGCACAACACTGTCAATCAACTATTCTTCAATAAAACAAGGAGGTGCTCTCCTTGTGCTCAACAGACTAAAATCAATGTAGTAATAACTACTAGTCACCAACAGATATTAAATACAATTTTACTACTGTAAGCTAGTACTTTTCTTTATTCTTTTCTTAAAGCAAAGGAACTTCTGGAGATGAGGAGATTCAGTCTGTAAATACTGTAGTCAGTTCCTCTTGCCGGGTGAGTGGGGAACGTTTGGTAGACCTCTTCCCATTCACGCTTGATTCTGCCCTCAAACTCTTCCTAGTACCCATGATAAAGACACACACGTGCCCTTCACAGAGGCCTCAGACTTCCACTAGGCACACTAACCACACTGCAGAAGACACTGCTGCTGCTGCTGCTAAGTCGCTTCAGTCGTGTCTGACTCTGTGCAACCCCATAGATGGCAGCCCACCAGGCTTCCCCGTCCCTGGGATTCTCCAGGCAAGAACACTGGAGTGGGTTGCTATTTCCTTCTCCAGTGCATGAAAGGGAAAAGTGGAAGTGAAGTCACTCAGTCATGTCTGACTCTGAGCGGCCCCATGGACTGCAGCCTAGCAGGCTCTTCCGTCCATGGGATTTTCCAGGCAAGAGTACTGGAGTGGGCTGCCATTGCCTTCTCCGGCAGAAGGCACAGAAAGCAGCTAATAAGACAAAGTGTGATGTTGCCCCACCCACCCCGCAAGCTTCACTGTCTTCAGGCAAGCACTCACCCAGGTTCACCTGCCGGGCTTGCTCCTTGAGCTCTCGTACCACCAATAGACGTTTTTTATGCCGACTGAACGTGGCTGTCTGCGAGTCCAGAAATGCCATATAATTTTTCTGGGCTGAGGGTGCAGATGGAAAATAATTTAAACATGTTTATGCAAAGAGAAAAAACTAGAGTGAGGGGTTAGCAAGGGAGTTGGAGCTTAATGAAAAGAAAACAAGTTATCAAGTTTTTCAAGTAAGATTTTTTCTTTAGCTTTAATTGAGAATTAACCAATACTGCTTTCGAAGAATGAACTAGAGATTGAGATTCAAGATCTTAAAGTTCACCAACATCATCAACGCTCTACCACTAAACTTGTAAAATCACTTGAATAAGAGTCTTTAATATCTAACCCAAGAGAGGACTGGCAAATAAAAGGAGTGTACAGGAATCTATTAACAAAAATAGGAAGAAAGTCATGAAATGCTTCCTAAACCTCTAAGTATTAGGTCTTTGCCGATGAATTGTCAGCATTTTTCTAGGCTCTCATTAGTGGAGAAAAATTCAAGTAAGAGTGAGCTAGGATTGTTACAGGGCTGAGAGGATGCTTCCAGGACCCAGGTAGGAGCACGTAAAGAGGATGATAGAGAACTCTCCCAGTTTTAGGTTGGACAGAGTGGTAGAGAGCAGACAGGATAAGAATGTGAATGCATGTTAACGTCAGAAAGGCTAGACATTACTCACAGGGTAGACTGTGCAGGGCTTAAAATCAATCTCTACTCCCAAAGATTTCTATACGTCAAACTGACATCCTACTCTTACACTTTGCATTTAAGGAATGACAATGTACACCAGAGTATTCTAGAACTGATTAACACTCATCTGTTACTGATTAACCTTCTGCAAAGGTCCTTTTCATTTTTATTATTTTTTTGGACATGCTGTGCAGCATACAGGATCTTAGTTCCCCAACAAGGGATTGAACCTGTGCCCCCAGAATTGGAAGGTGTCTTAACCACAAGGTCACAGGAAAAGCCCTTCTTTTTATTATAAAAAAAAATTTTTATTTTGAAAGTTCAAACCTACATAAAAGTTGCAATAATTTAATGAATACACACACACACACGCTTCACTTAGATTTATCAAGTATTAACATTATATTTTTGGCTTCCTCTGTTTCTCTCTCCACTCTCTCTCTCATACACACACAATTATTTTTGTGGAACCCTTTGAGAGGAAGTTACAGATATGATCCTTCCCTCCTAAATACTTTAGCATCTCTCTCTTAAGAATCAGCATATTATATATATAATCACAATACAATTATTAAATGCAGAAAATTAACCGTTTGATATGATATTATCTAACAGTTCGTATGCAAGTTTACCAACTATTCCCCAATGCAAAAATTTTTAATTGTATCTTACCCACAGGTTTTTAACATTCAAATATTTCATGTGTGACTATTTAACAGCACTGTCGCTACTGTTTAGACACTAAGTCTGTCCAACTCTTCCTGACTCCATGGACTGTAGCCTCCCAGGCTCCTCCATCCACGAGATTTCCCAGGCAAGAATACTAGAGTGGGCTGTCATTTTTCTTCTCTAGGGGTATCTTCCCAACCCAGGGATCAAACCCATGTCTTCTGTATTGGCAGGCAAATTCTTTACCACTGGAAGCCCATTTAACATAGCACATTTAAAAACCATGGTCAGAATTCAATTATCTCACCCAGTGGAGAGCTCTGATTGACTCAATAAAATGCGTTCTTTCATCACTGACATGATTAAAGGATGTAACAGCAAAGATAGTACTCTCCCGTCTCCCTGTCCTCGCCACCTTGATACTTCCAAATCAGGAAATCTTTCTAAAATACAACGCTCACCTTCTAAAATGGAGGGCTTTATGTTGGTTTCTATAATATCTGGTCTGTTATATTTGTGTACCTAAAAGGAAAAATAAGGTAATTTTAGGCAGGAAAACTTCAAGTCACTGCAAAGTTAAGATGCTAGGGAATGGATCACTTTCAGAGGTGACCAGGATGTTTTCCAGAGGAGCAGGCCTATAAGGCAGCCAAACAAAACACAAATCGTTTCAGTAAAAAACAGTAACATTTCACATTTAGAGGACTAATTCCACACATCAAGAATAAATTATTTAAATGGTTTAAAAAGCACTAGCTTATCCTTAGACCAGAACCTGAACTACTTCTACCAAACTTCGGAAGCCTCGGAGACCAGGGACTCCGGCTGACACTGTCTCCCCTGTGCAGGCTCTCGCTCTACCTGGCACTTGAGGCAGGGCAGAGTTCTGATGTCCTCTTACCAGTCTCAGAGCTTCTTCCCAGGCAGCTCCTTCTAACAGCACGAGCACAGCTTCTTCATGGTCCTGACAAGGGAACATCAAGGAAGATAACAGGCTAATGGGGCAAGCGTGTCAGAGGCCACCATAACACACTGCAGAACTGCCCAAAGAGCTGCCACTATGCTCACAATCCCAGCTCTCAGCATAGGGTCTGGCCTAGAGCGGATGCTTGATAAGTGCTGATGCCAAAGACAAATAAGGGGTGTCAATTCTGGAAATGACCACAAAACACAAGGTGGGCATCATCTCTCCACATTCCTGAGCACTGATACCACGAGAGAGACTGTCAGAAATGCCCATTTCCCCAGCTGGATCTCTAAGTCTGAGTCAGGAGATTTAGGTGGGCTCCTGAATTAACAAGACCACACTTTGAAAAAAGAGTAGACTAGAACAGTAACCTTCCAAACCATTTTTTCTCTTTTAATGCTTATTTTTTTCTCTTTGTATTTCAAACAACTTCAAACCTATAAAAAACTGAAATAAGTTTAATAAACATCTGTATATTCTACAGTCTTTAACCATTTGTGATGCTTACATCCTTACCACTAAAAACTTTTGATCATATATATATACCCTAATATATAATTACCCTATGTTCTTAAAAAAAAGCACATAAAACAAAACACATTTTTAAAAGATGAAATAAAAGAGACAACTGGCAGGGTTTCTTCAAGTAATCTCTGTAGTAAAAAGGGGTGTGTAAACTAGATAAAAAGGGATTTAAAGAACATAAGATAACGAATGCAATACATGGATCTAGGAGGGAATCTAATGTGGATCAACCTACTGTAAACACCTTTGGAATATTGAGGGAACTTAAATTTTAATTATTGGATAAATTAAAATGTGTCAACATGGAGAGAGGAAGATTATAGACAAACAAATCTATAAACAGCACAATTTCATTTTGGTTAAAAAATATATCTGTGTGTAGTGTGTGTGCGCATGCGTGCACGCGCACACTTGTGTCGAGGGAGTAGGGAAGAGAGAGAGGAGAGAGAAAACTCTGGAATGAAACAGGAGATGTTAATAATAGCAACCTATGAGTGGTAGGAATGAGGTGTTTTTATTTTCTTGTATTTGCTTTCAGTATTTTAAACAATCTATAATACATATATACTACTTTAAATAAGTTACTTTTAACTAAGAAGGTTAAATAAACATTTTCTTCCTAGACCCCAAAGGATCATTTCCGGCCTATACCACATGTCCCAAAGAAACACAGTATATGTGTTTTACTTGACAGGCAATGTGTGTGTGTGTGTGTTTTATTGACATAAAATTCATATATTAATAACATACAATGGTTAATTTTAAAGTGTACAATTTGATGCTGTTTACTATATCACAATACTGTGTAATCACAAGTTCTTACTGCTTTCAAAAATTTTTTTTATCATCACATAAAAACACTTCATATCCATTAACCAATCCTTCATTTCCCACTCCTCTCACCCCCTGGTAACTTCTAATCTGCTTTTTGTCTCTCTGGATTTGCCTAGTCTGAATACATTATATAAAAGGAACCATACAATAGGTGACTTTTTGTGCCTGACTTCTTTCACTAAGGATATGTTTTAAAGATTCATCAGTTCTTTGTTCCTTTTTTCTCCCCTTATTTTTTTGACTATAGTAAAATTCAATATAAAATGTACCCTTTTAGCCATTTAGTGTACAGTTCAGGGGCATCAAGCAAATTCACATTGTTGTGAAACCACCACCACTTTCCATTTCCAAAACTTTTTTTTTATCTTGCAAAACTGAAATTCTATATCCATGAAACAATAAATCCCCTCTTTCCCTACTCCCTACCTTTAGCAACCATTGTTCTCCTTTGTCTCTATGAATTTGACTATTCTAGGTACCTCACATAAGTAGAATTAAACAATATTTGTCCTTTTATATCTAATTTATTTCACTCAGCATAATCTTTTCCAGTTTCATCTAAGCTGTAGCATGCACCAATTTTTCATTATTTTTTGACTGAATAATATTCCTCCATATGTGATGTGTACATATATCATATTGTTCACAGCAGCACTATCCACAATAGCCAAGATATGGAAACAACTTAAATGTCTATCAACAGATGAATGGATAAAGTTGTGGTATGTATATACAATGGAATACTGCTGCTGCTGCTGCTACTAAGTCGCTTCAGTTGTGTCCGACTCTGTGCAACCCTACAGACAGCAGCCCACCAGGCTCCGCCGTCCCTGGGATTCTCCAGGCAAGAATACTGGAGTGGGTTGCCATTTCCTTCTCCAGTGCATGAAAGGGAAAAGTGAAAGTGAAGTCGCTCAGTCGTGTCTGACTCTTAGCGACCCCATGGACTGTAGCCTATCAGGCTCCTCTGTCCATGGGATTTTCCAGGCAAGAGTACTGGAGTGGGGTGCCATTGCCTTCTCCGCAATGGAATACTACTCAGCCATATAAAAGAATGAGTACCGTGTGCAGCAACATGGATGCAACTAGAGATTACCATATTAAAGTCAGAAAGAGCAAGACAGATACCATATGATATCACTTACATGGAGTCTAAAATATGACACAAATCAACCTATGAAACAGAAACACACTCACACTTCTAGAACAGATGTGCAGCTGCCAGGGGGCTAAGAGAGGGATGGACTGGGAGGTTGGGGTTAGCAGAGGTAAGCTGTGATGTATGGAACAGAGAAACAAGGTCCTACTGTATAGTGCAGAGAACTGTTGATATATTCAGTATCCAATGATAAACCATAACAGAAAGGAATATAAAAAAGGAATGTATATATATGTGTATAACCAAATCACTTTCCTGTATATTAACACAATATTGTAAGTCAACTATACTTCAATAAAAAAGAAGAAAAAAAGTCAATGCAATTCACCCTATCACTGACCTAAAAATAAAACAAAAAACATATCTTAGTTTTAAGAGTCATTTGGCAAAATTTAATACCCACTCATGATAAAAACTCTCAGGACCAGAAACAGAAGAGAATTTTCTCAACCCAAGAGGGCGAGGATTGGCAATTTTTCTCCATAATAGGCTAGACAGTTAATATTTTAGGCTTTCTGGGACAGACTGTTACAAGTCCTCAAACTCTTGTGGTTTTAAGTGCAACAGCAGCCACACACAATGTGTAAACAATTGGTGAGGTTATGTTCCAATAAAACTTTATTTACAAAACAGGTGGTCAGCTAGATTTGGCCCCCAGTTGTAGTTTGCCAAATCCAACAAGAGCCTTACCAGGTTCTCACATCTATTAAACAAGCAACCCCTCTACCAAAAACTAGCAAACATCACACACAGGGTGAAAGACTGAATTTCTCTAGCTAATATCATTCACTGTAGACAAGACTAAGAGTTAAAAAAAGAAGACATGTGAAAATACACCCTGATACATGCTGATTTTAACAAGACCTGCTCTCAAGAGAAAGTATTTTGCCAGAGCCTAATCAAAGTGGGTTTCACCAGGACCTCCAATGTGGGGGCAGGGAAATACCCAACTCTGGCCCACTCTAACTTTCCTGTCCTACTGAGGGGTGAAAAAAAAATGACAAGCCCTGGTGAAGTTCACAGCTGAAGCACATACTCAAAGACTGAGGCTTAATCACAGAACTAGAGAACACTTCTCCTCCTACCCAAACCCCAGCCTCATCACCAAGTCACTAAAGGCCTTCTGATCAAATTTCTTTTTACCCATGTATCACGTTAGGCTTTTGACAAAAAATTACAAGGCATTTTTAAAAAGGGATAAAAATGCAGTTTGAAGAGTCAGAGCAAGCATCAGAACCTGACTCTGATATGGCAGGTATCTTGAGATTATGAGGCTGGGAATTAAGAAATGAGTAAATATGGTAACACCTCAAACGGGAAAAAGAGACAACAGGCAAGGACAGATGGGCGATGAGACCAGAGACAGAAACCCTAAGAGTCAAAAAGAAATGTCAGAAATCACAGGCAAGCATCCTATCCACTTAATTAACCATCTTAAGTGGGATATCTCTTAAGGTTTTCAGTTGAATCACCATATTCTCTTTCTAGGATCTAATGATATCAAATCTTAGTTATCTTCTTTCACTCATCCTTATTATACAAAGGACAATGAAGTATTATAAAAGCATAATTTTGTTATGCAAGTGTGCCTGCTAGTAACAACTGTAACAACACTTTCTCATCAAAGGCCAAAACTCTAGAAGGAAGGAATCTCTGATAACATTTGTATGCCTGTGTCCTTTGACTCTGTGGCCCATGGCAATGCACGGATTTACTATTTTCATAACAAATCCTACACTTCGATCAAAAGCTGGTGTGGATACTTTATAATCTGCTTGAAAATTGGAACCCATCAAGCTGCCCGAGGTAAAAGAGACATTTCCAAGAGAGACGATGGGAGTGAAAGCCGAAAAAGGGTCTCAAATTCCATCACTTTGGTTTAGGATGGTCTTTTCTCATTGTTCCTACTTTGGTATGTTAATATAAAAAATATAACTGCCTTATGATTTAATTTCTACTTTCCACCAAGGTTCAGCCACTAGTGCATATTAGAGTTCTTTGGTATTCTACCTCACAGAAATTACAATTATTTGGAGATGTACTGAATTTAGATTTCCAAGTCAAGTAGGCAAGATGGAAGACCTTCAAGGGAAATACTATCTCTGGATTTCCTAAATACCCACAGGTCCTTTCATTTTCATGATTGCTAAGGTACAAATGAGAAATAATTACTTGGTGTGTGTGTGTGGCGGGGGTGTGATCAGAAAGGAAGAACTGAGTTTACCTGAGCGTACTGTTCCAGAACTGTGGCTGCATCACTGTGTTTCCTCTGCTCAACTAGCTTTCCTGCAAAGACAATAAGAAGCATTTGACTCTCCCTGTTGGCTAAGATCAGCATTACCAAAACACAAGTTGAAATGGTTTTCAGTGGTACTATTTAAATCAAAATGGTCTCCTACATATTGGAGATTGAGCTCAACAGAGTATACACTCAAAATGAGCTGCTTTAAAATAGCATTTTCAAAAGTGTTCCCCAAGATTGTTCAAAGAACAATGAAAGGCAAGACCAAGAAATCATTCTCAGGTCAAGCATGTTTGTGAAGCACTGGATAAGACGGAATTAACCATTCTTTTGCTGATATGCTTCATTATTATGTCTTTGATGCATGTGCTCAGTCATGTCCGACTCTTTGCAACCCCATGGACTGCAGACTGCCAGGCTCCTCTGTCCATGGGATTTTCCAGGCAAGAATACTAGAGTGGGTTGCCATTTCCTCCTCCAGGGGATCTTCCTGACCCAGGGATCTAACCTGCATCTCCTGCTTTGGCAGGCAGATTCTATACCACTGAGCCACCTACAGCATTATGTCTTTTTTGCATCAAGCAAAGTATTAATACTTTGTGAATTTCTATGAGAGATACAGACAGGAATACCAGAGTCCTATCCTAAGGCGGCAGTTAAAATCTAAATTCAGCATAGGATGTGAAAACCACATATAGTCAAAATCGTTCATGAAAAAATGCTTACAAAGGTGTTCATATGGGAAATTGACCTAGTACTCTCACTAATCCATTTCTTTCTGTGATAGGAAGATGCTGCTGTTTCTTTGAGCACTAGATGGGGATAGTTGGCATCTGTCAGGGGTGTGGCAGTATCTTTAGATTTGAGTATCACTCTTGGTCCAGTTGAGTGGGAGTGTGCCTCGATGAGAGGCACATAGAAACCAAAGTTAACTAAGGGGCTGGCAGATTCACGTCTTCCATTTCACACTAATTCCAGGGCATAGTATCATTTACAAAACCAGGAAGAGTCACCCCCTATAGCTATCTTTTCTCTCTTTTGGTGACTTGTGTAAACTGCCTAAGTTAAATGTACAAATGAAGTGACTCACCTTGTAACATTTCCCCCAAATCTTTCACCACTCTCTTCTCCACCTTTTTCTGCTAAACATCTGGGAAAACTAGGTATACTGCACTATAAGGCATGAAAAACAGGAAGCTAAGAGTCTCAAAAAATGTAAGATAAGAGACCCCAAGAACAGAGCTGGAAAGTATAAGCTACAAACAACAAGTTTCTAGAGCAGAAGTATGAATGGAGCCAGAAGGAAAAGTTCTAATAGGACTCAAATAAGGACTTCTCAATACCTGTAGAAAGACTTCAGCTTGGAAATTGAAAGGGCTTATAGAAGAGTCTACAGAACCAATATGCGGAGCTACCAGGGAAGCCCATCTAATAACCAGAAAATGCCAGAAAAAGAAGAGTCATAATCTCACACATTTTTTTAATCCCAAGGGGGAAAAAAACAAAGTGAAATAACTAAATAGTGCATGTTCATACGTTTAACAGGCTATAATTTGAAATTTTTTTCAGGACTGTTTTGGGGGAAATCATAACAATATTTACAAGACCCTTGAAAAATAGGGGGAAAATATACCAGCCGCTGACTTCAAGCATGGCTGAGAGGGCCAGAGCCCCACCTGTCTCTTCCCCTGGGCACTCTGGGGATGCCACTCGACTCTAAGAAATCAGACTCTGGCACAGCCTTGCCTCTGGTTCAGGTTTCACATCCTGAAACAGCTCAACTGGCTCTGCTTTCGGACTGCTTATACATTTGGCCTCATTTCTGAAAACTGCCATTATGTTTTGCAACAATCTACTGTCTGTATTTGAATGGCTCCATCCCAAAATTCATCTTTACATTCTTACAGGGCACCTGGCTACCCAGCTACACTGTGCCAAGTGTACCTATAAGCTGTGAGTTTCGGTGAATGAGGCGGAGGAGGGTTAGCTCGGTCATTGCCAACTTAAAGTTAAGTGCTCTTGGGACTTGCCTGGTGCTCCAGTGGCTAAGACTCTGCACTCCCAATGCAGGGGGCCCAGGTTTGGTCCCTGTTCAGGGAACTAGATCCCACAGGCCGCAACTAAAGATCCCACAGGCCGCAACTAAGACCTGACACATCCAAATAACTAAAAATATTAATAAATAAATAAATAAGTATAAAAAAAAAAAGTTAAGTGTTCTCTTATGACTCCAGCCTTTCCCCTCCCCGAGGACTGGAACACAGATATAGAGAAAATCCAGCTTCAACTACTGCCGAAGAGATGGCAGATCTGCACAGTGGGAGGACCTGCCAGCGCTGTGAGAGAGAGATGTGAACTGCTTTCCTTGTTGTGCCATCGTATCTGGGGACTCTTGTAGCAGTTCAACTTTTACTCTACCTAGTAAGCCATTCCAAATTAATTTTTATCAGAGCCTATGAGAGGGCATCAGAGTGCACTGCCTTACAGGTGTTGGCAAAAATTCCAAACGAAACCAAAGAAACACAAACCCTTAGGGGAAGTGCTCGTTTGAGAGACCCTTAACGGCCGTGTTTACCTGCCAGAGTCCTGACCAGGCCAGTCAGCTGCTCTGCGGTCAAGTGAAGCTGGGCTGCTGCACAGAGCGCTTGCTGCCAGCTGCCACAGGCCAGAAAGGCGCTGAGAGCTTTCTCGTGAGCACCGCAGCGGGCAAACACGAGCCCTGCCGGCTCACAGAGGTGCTCCTGCAGCAGGTGTTCCCCATAAGCAACGCTGATGTCCTGGGACAGGAAGAGACACAGGGTCAGTGAGGAAAGGTGGTAACTTGTTTTTTAAATCTCCAAGGAAGGCTGTCTTGGTCATTATACTTGAAATTCCCTGGAATTACTTAGAAAAACCCTGTGGATGACTAGTGAATTCAAGCTTTTTTTCATTCAAAACCTTACCGAGGATATGCTGTTTATTCATCCAAAAAATAATTACTGAGTACTATTCTGGACAGTGGGAAGAAGACAGCAACGCAAAAAATAAAGCAAGGGAAAAAAACCCAGCCAACCAACCAAACACAAAAAACACTGACAAGAACCACGAGCAAGCTCCTGTCCTGGTGGTGAAAGAGAACATGCTTATAGAACACGACACGGTCAACAATATAATGGTAGACAGTGGTAAAGGGACACAGTGACGGGAACGCTATTTCAGAGGGCTGTGAGGAGAAGCCATGTTTAGAGTCAGGGGAGAGTATTCCACGCCAAGAGTGCAGAAGGCACCGCGGCGATCAGGCAGGAATGGGTACAGAATACACAGGACAGAATAACAAGAAGGCCAGTAGGACTGAAGCAGAGAGAGCACAGGAGAGGAACAGAAAATGGAAACGAGAGCAAAGAGGCGGCCTTTGGCCAAGGTCTCTGTTCCCCAAGCTCAGCATCAGGCAGGGAAACAGAGCAATATAGGGTAGGGTTCCCTACCCTAAGGGAACCCACAGCCTTGTGGGGGGAAAAATCAGTATATAGCAGATTGATAAATGCCATCCCCAAGGCAAGAATGAGGTGTGCTGGGAGCTCAGGGTTTGACACCTCATCCAGGAATGGTTTTCTGGCAGAGGAGAACCGAGAGTTTAGAAGGACAAGGAGGGCTAAAGGATGGGAGGTAGAGGGCTGGCAGGGGCAGCCGATGCTCAAGAGGAGGCAGCGGCCAGATCACAGAAAGATGTGTGCAATTTGTGGACAAACGGAAAATGGTGGTGATGATGGCCCAGGCTCCATATCGCAGGTTCTCGGGCAAAGTGCTTCCTCATTTAAAAACTGTGCACAACACCTATCAGGCTGTTGTGAGAATTCATGTAGCTGATAAGCGAAGTATCTAGCACATGAGAAAAGCTAAACAGACGTTTGTTTAAACAAACAAACCAAACTTCATGCAGAATTATACGGGAAAGATGCACTATTCGGGATGCTCAGTGAGATTAGGCTGGAGGGGGCAGGATGGAAGACTCCGTGGTATTTCCGATGAGGATCCAGCGACAATGCCTAGGTTTTTGGCCTGGGCAACTTCTTCACAAGAAGAACAGGTGAGGGCCATTCTCTCGGATAAATTCAAGATAAGAGTAATTAGTTTGAAGATTAACTTTGAAACCAAGGACTGTGTCAGGGACACAGGAACCTCACCCCTTTCCAACAACAGGGCAAAGCAAAATCGGGAGCTCTCATTTCACATGTTACACACCTTGTACTGCTGCGAGTTCGGTGGGTAGAGCTTCAGAGCTTCGTTATACAAGTTTTTATCTTTTATTAAGTTTAAGCATTCTGGGAAGTACTCTGGTCCTACAGGAATAAGATTCATACACACACAAGCTTAAGACTGGGGAAGCATAATGGATTTCATCTCTACCACTGGTCCTTACATAAAATCAACAGGGAGCTTTTTAAGACCTGCATAATTAGAGTATCTAGAGAAATAGAATGCGGGAATGTGAGCTTTAATGAGCACCGCTGCAGATTCTGAGATTTGAGAAACACTAATTGGGATCCGAGTTCTGCTCAAAAGGAATTTTACACGGCCCCTGAGAAACGACCATCCAGCCCAGTGTTTTCTCAACCTTCTTAATAAGAGTCATCTAGGGAGCTTATTAACCATATACACACGCCTGAGTCCCAGCCCAGCCCAGATGAACCTGCTTCTCCAAGGAAGACAGATCTGAATGCAAGCACCTCAGGTGACTCTTCTTGTCTCTGTCTCAGCCTTCAGGAAAAAATCATAAATACTGAAGGCCGAAGTTCCAGCACCAGGCAGGCATGGGTGAAACGGAACACCTGGCATCGTGCTGGTTCTACTTCAAACAACTGCCAGTCAGAACTGTGTCTTTCAGGGCACAGGAGGCATGGCCACTCAGACAAGCTGGGTCTCCTTAGGTGTTTGCATACACCATGAGAAGAAGGAAGCATCAACCAATTTTGATTTTGAGACACAGAAGTGAATTTCAAAGGTGATCGCTCAACTCAAAAGGATCTGAGCTATGGGGCTCCCCGAGTGCACTCAGAGACATCTGCTGTACCCTCAGCTTTTCAAAACTGACAGCTCCCCGAGTTCACTCAGACATCACTGTACCCTCAGCTTACCAAAACTGACAAAAATAAGGTGTGCAGGCACAGTTGTTAACATTTTCAGGTGTGGAAACTGAAATCAGTCTGTCTAAACTAACATCTGACTTCAATTTATACCCTAGCAAAGAATATTTGAACAGAAATAAATACACTAACCCTCACACTTACCACATTTGCTTAGGTGGCCAATGGCTTTTTCATATCGTTTCAAGTATTTATCTATAGTGAACCGCTGATAATTCGTTTCCATTTTCTTAAGTGTATTCAGAAAGGGAAGATATTCTTTGGGATCCTAAAAAAAAATTTTTTAAAGGATAATTATAGTGCCTGTGATTATACTTACTTTTAAAAATAAAAATATATAGTAGTTATAGCAATAAATCAAAAGCTACATCATTTTCAAAATATGTGAAAGTGAAACTGTTAGTTGCTCTGTTGTGTCCAGCTCTTTGCAAATCCATGGACTGTAGCCCATCAGGCTCCCCTGTCCAAGAAATTCTCCAGGCAAGAATACTGGAGTAGAGTGTAGCTATTTCCTTCTCCAGGGTAACTTCCTGACCCAGGGATCGAACCTAGGTCTTCTGCACTGCAGGCAGATTCTTTACCATCTGAGCTACCACAGAAGCCCTCTTCAAAATTTGTAGTGTATTAATATATTAATTATATAAAAAATCAAACTACATAAAACCACATTTGGAAAAACTGCCTTAACATACGGGTGTTCTTAGTTTTCACTCAGAATAATGACTAACTCTTAGCTAAATCTCACAATACCAATTGTTTCATAGGTTAATAAGGAAAACAAGATTCCCTCATCCTCAGGAATCTTAAATCGAGTAGAGGAGATAGACTGGTACATCTGGTAGGCACTGGGTATCATAAAAGCACATAGAAAGGCCATCTCATTCAGTCCCTGGATGCTGGGCAGGGAGGCAGCAAGAACGGTTTACTGAAAAAATGTCACCTGGGCATCCTCAACCAAGATGAGTGAGAATCAGCCAGGTGAACACAGAGGATGAGAGTGCTGGAAGCGCCTGGGCCCAAGGGAAACAAGTAATGCTATCTGCAAAGGTATGTGGCAGCTGGGAGACAAGTACTGCCTTCCACCCACTGCAGAGAAAAGGGGGTGACATCAAGAGATGAGAACTGAGAGATACACAAATACCAGATCACGGAAGAGATTTTAGGCATATAGCCTCCGAACTTCTTCCTAGGGGGAAAGAAGCGCCCATGAAGGATTTTAAGCAGAGGAACAGGGATCAAATTTTCCTCTTTGGGAAGGTCATTCTGGCAAGAACAAAGAAAGGAGTGGTAGGGGCTGAAACTGAGGGTGCAAAAAAAAAAAAAAACAAAAAACAGATACAAAATGTGCAAACCAGAGGTGCTCAAACTTTTGGACCATAGCATGCCAAGGTGAGACAAGAGGCCTCAAACCCTTCTATTCTCCAGGTTCCCAATTTCCACTGGAAAAAGACGCTCCATGATAAAACCGGGCTGGAATATGAATCATCTGCTGTATTTCCTATATAAGAGGAGAATTTGTTCCCATTTTTGCCTGTCAGCTTGAAAACAATCAAATAGCTTTATTTCAATTGTTCAGTCTAGCAATCAGAACACTTTGATAAGCACAGAACAGTGACAGAGAATGAACTTGTAAGTATGGACCCTGGAGATTCGCAGATCTGCCTGGAGGCCTGTACTCACAGCTTTAATTTCAGCCCAAACTCTGCACTGTTAGGAGCACTGCTTCACACTATCGTGTTCACATAAACAAAAATGCTAACTATGTCGAAGGAGTAACTCCACTTACCTTCTGTGACTTCTCAGCTACCATGAGGACCAAATCAAAGTCATAGGTCCCAAGAGAATGGTCATATAATTCATTCACATCTACCAGAAGCAGCAAATACTTCAGGGCCTCTTCGGCACTCACAGCATCAGGGACCGGTGGATCATTTCCTGTCCATGTGTACGGAAACAGAACAAAACCATTTGGGGAAAAAACCCACACACCTAGCGGCATAACCAAAAAGAGAAAGTAACACATTTTCCTGACAGAAGTGGACACCAGACAGAATATACTCTTTTGACGATTTTGTACATGCTTTGTAGGGCAGCACTCAAAACAACAGACCCAGGTCTTAAAGTGGAGACCAAAAGGCCACAGGCTGAACTGGTGATGTGGCGCTGGTCCCGGTCAGGGCTATCTCCCGAAGACTGAAGACCTGATGCCAGCTGGGGCCCCGGAACACACAGACTGTCAACATGTCTCTACCTTGAAGTTCGTGTACCTTCTGCAGCGCAATCTCCAGTTCTGGGGTAGTTTTCTTCACATGAGAGGTGAGTATTGACAGGCAGTACCTGCAGGAGTTAAGTAAAGGACAGCACAGTAAGAATGATGAACAAGCTGAAGAAAAACTACTACACACTTCTGTTATCCCAAAGACGCCAACTCATGACAGCACACATACTTGTGAGGGTTTATGTTCTCCATGGCTGCTCTCATAGCATCGCAGATAAGGTCTACCTTTTTCTCATCAGCATCACTGGACAGTGGGTCAGTGCTGGGAACTGGTGGAGGATACATGGTCTTTGTAACATCTTCTTCCCTAAGAAAAAGTGTGTATTAAAAGGTCATAAACCAAACATATGTCCCAGCTATCAAACTACTGATACATATGTAGAAGTGTTGATGAGATAATAAATAAAAATGGCTTTTGGAAGGCAGTTAATTCTAAAAATATTCATATATAGTGAAATATGGAGAAACTTACTGAGAAATGAAACATATCCACAGAAGACTTAAATGGTAATGTTTATAGATGTTACATTGATATAGCCCCAAACTGGGTCTAGTACAGGTGTCGACCCACAGAAGAATGAAGAAATAAGCTGTAGCATATTTATACTATGGCATACTGTGCTTCCCTGGTGGCTCAGATGGTAAAAAGTCTGCCTGCAATGCAGAAGACTCAGGTTCGATCCCTGGGTCGGGAAGATCCCTGGGGGAGCTGGCAACCCACTCTAGTATTGTTGCCTGGAGAATTCCACAGAGAGAGAAGCCCAGTGGGCTACAGTTCATGGGGTCACAAAGAGTTGGACACAATTGAGTGACTAACACTTTCACTTTCTTTCTTTTTCGTGGCATATTACTGAGCAATAAAAAAGAATAAACTAGTGATACATGTAAAAACATGGATGAATCTCCAGATAACATGCTGAATGAAAGCAGCTTTACTTACACAGATAAGTCAATACTATGATATATGATTCATTTCTATGAAGTTCCTGAACAGGCAAAATTGATCCTCAGTGAAAAACTCAAAATAGCAGTTGCCAAAAGGGTGGGGAAAGAATAAATGGGAAGGAATCTGGAGGAGCCTTCTGAGAAGAAAATGTTCTCTATCTTGATAGGGGCCAGGACTACATGGAAGTATACATTTGTGAAAACTCAGTGAATGGTACACTTATAATCTGTGCATTTTGCTATAGATAAATTTGATGTGGAGGGGGTGGGACCCTGTACACAAAGAATACACTCTAGTTAATGTTACACAAGGTGAAGTACTGACAGGCAAAGTGGATTTATGTCTACAATTACCTTGAAATTTGTCTAAAATAAAGATGAATGGTGGATGGACAGATGGTAGATAGTGATAAAGCAAGTACAGGAAAATATGAACTGTAGAATCTAGGTGGTGGTACAGGATGCTCGCTGGACAACTGTCTCAACTTTCTTATATGTTCAAAATTTTTCATTTAAAAACTTAGACAAAAGTCACTGCAGAAAAAGAAGCCATTTACTTCAATTAAGTTTTTATATGTATACCTAAAAATAAAGTCAAAGAATAATTCTTATGACATATTTTAAAGTCTCAGTTTTAAAAAGAAGGGAAAAGAGTAAAAATCCAGTACATGTGGCATCTAAGAGTTAGAGATTTAAAAAACTATATTGAAAGCAAATTTTCTCCTCTATTTATCTGTTCAAGTTCCTTAACCAGAAAAGAGAAAATTATGGATATGATACTCATGAATTATTCAAAATACTTACTTCAATTCTGTGAAAAATAAATTAATATGATTCACAGAGTCTATCTGTCTTATGAAGGTGTCCACATTTTCAAGAAACACCTACCCAAAAAACAAATAAAAAGAAGAACAAAACATCTTAGTTCAGATCATATTAATTCAAGCCTAAAGTACGCTATGATAAATATCAGATTTAGAAAGTTACCTTAGGGTTGTGATCGTGAATCAGATTGAGATTAATTCTCAGTTTTCTCATGCATTCAAATGCTTCTTTAAACATAAGTCTGGAGAGAGACAGAAAACGGAGAGAGAGGGCATTTCACAAAAACTCAGCTCCTTGGACTCAGCACCTTTTCATAAGGATACAAACCAGTTAAAATTAAGACTACAGGCCAAAACTACTAGATTTCTGCTCTGAAACCATAGAATGAAAAAAAATCAGGCACCAGGTTCATTTACCTTCCTAAATGGTGTGACAACTTAGTCATTAAGGCCATCCAAGGACTTGATCCCCACACACTCACACAAGAAAATCTTTGTGGAACTTAGGGCTACCTTCTTTTTTAACAAAATGTTAGTAAACATCTATCTTTCCAACATAAACTTTCCCCCAAATTCAAAGAGTCAAACAATGGATCATTTCCTTCACAACAGTGGCTCAGGTATTTTGGGGTCAGAGGCCTATTTATAAGTTTGCTGAAAACCCTGGACCTTCTGCCCAGATAAATACACAGACATAGGATAGTGTAAAACTGCCCTGGGTTCACAGGCCGTCTAAAGCCCATATGGATCCCCTTGGGCTAGGAAGCTGTTTCATATCATGAGCCTGATTCCTTCTGCTAGGAATGTCTTCTACACCATACAATTTAAGAATCTAAGTGCCAAAAGAAGAAAGCCTCTGAGAATCTGATTGAAGATATCTGCAATGAAATATTTAAATACTTCTTAAGTTTTAAAAATCTTAATAGAATACTTGCTACCTTCACACATAAGTCACAACAATAAGCTAACTAATCATACACATGGTACTTACTTGTCCAACCACTTTCGAATCTGAGCTAAAACCAGGGCTCGATGATGAACAACTTCTAAGTTTCCCCTTGGCATCTTAAAATAAAGAAATCAAATCAATGACATGTTTAACTGAACAGAAAAAATTTAAATACCCAGGATATACAACTTTACCTAACTCTTCTTTGAGAATTAACACAACACTGTAAAATCAGCACACTTTTGGCAAAATGTAGTTGTGCTCAAAATTTACTTTGACTTTTAAGAGGTTTCCCTCTTAGTCTTACTGGGAAGAGTCTGTTTTAACACTCCTTTGTATAAAGCTAATAGAGAACTTAGCAAGGAAAGGCTTGTAATAAATTAACACAAATGATAAAATATAATCCACAAAAACTGTCTGGTATTTACTGCCAATGACAACCAGAAACACAGCCTGAAAAATCAATGTACCTGTAATATAAGCTTTGTGTCTTGAGGCACAACAGTGACAATGCGGGAACCCCTCTCCACCTTCCGCAGAGACTCGCCATTAGGCACGTGGCTGCTGCTCAGACCTGCCTGCAATGCTAAAAACACCACAGGCCGAGCCTTGAGAATCACTGTCACAACAAACTACTCCCCATTAACTGCAGCTAAAACGGCACGTTATCCGAAGAAGGAAGCAATTAATAACGAGGCCGGACTGCTCTGTCACTCAGCCTCAAGACCATCAGCCTTTCGGATAAACAGGTTCATCCCAGGATCTTGCCCTCTCTTACAGCGCCCTCATGCATGATGCACAAACACAACTTCTCAACTGACATGGAAACCAGTGGGAGGACTGGGCAGTTTCTCGATGTCTTAGCTTTGTCAGTACACTACAATCACATCAGTGAAAGATTCCAAGTTAGAAGCAAAGAAAACAAGTGGGCTATTTCTTTCTTAGTAACAGAATTGTGTGCACGCACACATACACACAAAGGGGAGGGGTGCAAGGAATCGAGGCAAAACTGCAGCCAATTCCCGACAAATCACAAGATAGAGCCCTTCAGATGCACAATGGAGGGTGGCACAAAGAAGACTGAGGATACTGCCAGTTTGCCGTCTACAGAGTAATTCAAAGTAAAATATGAGTTATGTTAAGAAATTTCCTGTAAATTTTTTTATCTCAGGGTATGCTGCTTTAAGGAAGGACCTCCCACTCTCTGATAATTGGCGTGGAGTAATTTAACTGAGATATTGAGATAAGAGGCTAAGTAAATGAACTTGACGTTTTCTCCAGTCTAGGACTCCAGGATAAAAAGTCAAAATACATGACAAATATAAAAGTCATCGAGACTTCAAAGGACAAATGATATTAGAAGAGGGACTATTTTCTATCTTCTACACTGAAAACTTACTTTTCAATGAAGTATCTCTCAGGCAAAAGCACTGGCAGGTATGAGAATGAGTTGTCACCAATAAAAACTCATCATATACAGCAAATGATGTGATATTTGATGCAACCTACAATAGGTCGGGGAGGCAAGGGGGAGAGTTAGTTGTATTACTTGGAATCAAGATGGAAAAATATCCAGCATCAAAACAAGCCATGATACCTCAGTGTCATTGATGAAAAAGCGACATCTGTCAGTCAGACCAAGGATATATTCCTGCAAAAAAAAATAAAATATGAAATTACCAACAATTCTAACCAAACTGGGGCTTTCCTGGTAACTCAGTGGTCAAGAATCCTCCTGCAATACAGGAGACGTGGGTTTGATCCCTGGGTTGGGAAGATCCCCTGGAGAAGGAAATGACAACCCACTCCAATATTCAAGCCTGGGAATTCCCACGGACAGAGGAGCCTGGTGGGCTACAGTCTATTGGTTCTCAAGAGAGTCAAACACAACTTAGCAACTAACCATACTAGTGAAACCAAATTTTTTCTGTTATATGGTTCTACTGTCCTATGATTTCACATTTGAGTCCTTGTAATCGGGACTCAAGATGCCTAAGATGTGGTTGGTCCAGGGCAAAGTGGTCTATGATGCCATCCAATCCATCAGAAGCCCTGACATTTCTGTCTCCTACACATCTCAAACATACCACCTTTCACCCCTCACTGCCTCCACTCCAACAGTGATTTCCACCCTTGTCCCTTTCAACATACTCCCACTGGGCATCCAGAATAACCTTTCCAACCATGAAGCACATCACATTACTCCCTGATTAATATCATCAATTTCTCAGTCTTTGTTAAGTGAGCAAATCTATACTCCTCTGGGTCTAGCCATTGCTTCCATTAGGTTCCTTGAACAAGCTGAGCTCTAAGTTTATTTACCATATGCACATTTCTTTCTCCCTGAAACATTCTCCCTTTCTCAGAGACAGAGCTTTCTTTTTCTTCACATCTCACCACATATACCACCACCTCCTAGAGACTTTCCCAGACCACCAGAAGTTGGCCTCTGCATCCTCACAGCTACCATCCTCTAATTAGCCTCAGTCAATCCTCTTGGTGCTCCACCTCTACCCCCTGCTCCCTGACTTCACTCTCCTCTCAGAGGGGATGGCCATACCCATACTGATTGATTAAAACTTCCAGAAGGGCAGGAATTAGTTGGCAGTTTTGTTCCGTAACCACTGTATCCTACCTCCTGCCACAATTATAGGCAATTCTAATAATTAATGAATAATAACTTACTCAACACCCATTTCAAGATTACATTTCTGTTGTCCCCAAAAGTTACTTACAAGACTAACTTTGTTAGTCCTGTACATGTTCTGTTTTGAATGTTCTATACAACTGGGGATAAGTCTGCCAACTGCGTTTTTTCTATTTTTGAATTTATACCTCCAAAGAAAGGTATCAACTAACTACTATTGACCATGCGAGGCAACCTCTTAAGCCCATATCATAAACTGGGAAGCTGAGGTTCAAGAAAGTGAGTAACTTCTCATTGTTGCCTTGAGATTTAGTTGATGCTCAGGTCCACTTTCAAAGCACACACTCTTTCTACTTAATGCTGTCAGCTCCCGGGTCACGGCTCTATGCGGTGAATTCTTCTGCCTTGTGTTCACTTACCTCTCCTCCAATCATGGCCAGTTCAGTCTGCGTGCATGGATAAGGAAACCGGACAGGAAACCCACCAGGGTTCTTCCACGGTTCAACAGCCAGAGAGGGGGACTCTGCAGGTTTGGCAGATGAGGTTTACCAAAAGCTGATCTGTTCTTTGTAAAAAACTCTCACATCAATGCTTGCTAAAACACTTAACATGCAATTTAGATCATTTTCCAAATGCGTTTTGGAAACTCATGAGAATAATCCGGTTCATCGCAAGAGAAAATACAGGTAGAACACACATGCTGATTCCACTCCAGATTAAGGTTTTCCAGGGTAGTTACAAGACCTAATAATCAATGTGGCACTTGTAAAACACTCCCAAGTACACTTTCTCAAGATTTAAAAATGTATATAAGTCATAAACATGCTTTCCTAACATTCTGATACTCACCCCAAAGGTACTTAAGTATCTGGCCACCAGCCACCTGCAGGGCTACTGATTTGGACTTGGGGTTGCAACACAGACTGATTACGACCCCATCCACTGTCACAGATGAACTGAGAAGAGTGAAAAAAAAAAGAGATGAAGAAAACATGAATAGACCATTTTTCTCAACAGTAGTGATAATTCATTGATTTTGCAAACAGAAAAAGAAGCAATTTCCCTCTGGTGTTGCACTGCCTCGTTCAATACAATATAAACATAATAAACATGTTTATATACATACTAACACACATATGTTTATATACACACCAACAGATAAACTACTGCAAGCATAAGCCCAGGTAATGCAATTACCTGTCAACATGACATTATTTTCCACAATGTCAGTTAAGCCAGGTGTCTACACTGAGGTCATCAGTCCTATTCTGGCAGCAACTTATACAACTTATTGTGAATTACAATTTGCTACCTTCAGTCGACAATATGGTGTCAATATTTATGTGCCAATATTGGGTTGGCCAAAAAGGTCATTCAGGTTTTTCTATACCACTGGACCCAAAACCTGAACGAACTTTTTGGCCAAGCCAATACAAACTGCATTAAATAAAGCAGTGAATCTGTAGGGAAGTGAGCATATTCAGTATCTCTGTGGCTACTGTACTCATCCCTAGAAATCTGTGGGCCTCATTAATGGGAAGAAGAGAACCTGTTAATGCTATTATATTTTTTTCTGAGTCAATGAACCAAAAGTAGACATGTCTGAAAGGAAGTAGAGGTAGCGATAAAAGCAAGTGGTGCCAATGCTAACATGTATTCAGAGTTTTTAACCAATCTACAAAAAATAAAAAAGCCACAAATTTGCAGAGGATAAATTATCTGTGAAGAAGTCGAGGGAATGGACTCTGGAGGTGCACTGTTGGGCCTGGATCCTGGTTCCACCTCCATTATCTCAGTAAGTTACTTAAATTGCTCTGTGCCTCAGCTGTAAAATGAGGTGCCAACAGTACATGTCAGAGACGTGTTGTGAAAAATAAGTGAGTTAACATAGGGAAAAGCACTTAAAAGAGTACATTTTACAAAGCATAAGTTATAGTAAATGTTAACTATGAAGAGTTATAAGCTGACTGAGGGACTTGATATTCATCAAACACATTAATATTTTATATGAACGAAATTGTCCTTTTTGAGAAGCAAAAGTCAAAGCAGCAGAAATATATTTTAAATGACTTCTCACTTCCTTTACAGCAAATGAGATAACGGAATTTACCTTTCACAAGATGATGATAAAAAATTTCAAATTTTGTGTAGTAGATACATGTATAATTTAGGCATTTCTAATGTTAATTGCTCTGTTTTCTAAAAGGAGCTCTTGTTAAGTCTGCATGTAGCTAGAACATATCCTACATCCAGACATTCACAAAAAGTTTTTAAAAATATGAAGCATTATCATTCAAAGATCAGAAGGTAATAATAGCACTGCAGTATGTTTTATATATACAAGAAAGAAAGGTTCCTAATTTTGCAACAATGGTTTTCAGGATTTAGAGCTAATCAGTGGACCTTTAATTACATGTGAATCTAGGGATTATTATCAATGTATGCCTAAGGTGCCAAGTTTTGACATTGGAAACCTGAGAATTTCTCAGAGCTGCCCAGAAAATACCTGCTGCACAACAGGACTCACAATACAGAAGACACTATTCATTAATAAGACCTGTTAGGTGACAAAGATGCAGTGAGGAATCAAAATGAAACTCAGGGTTAACAAGCTGTGAAATTTTAGCAAACAAAAATAGAGGAGACTTTCTAGCAGTACACGCAATCAAGTGCCAAACAAAATTATAGAAGAGGAGGCTGGAAGAAGTATTTTGAAGTCACTACATCAAAATGACTTCAACCCTGAATATTCACTAGAAGGACTGATGCTGAAGCTGAAGCTCCAATACTTTGGCCACCTGATTGGAAGAGCTGACTCACTGGAAAAGACCCTGATGCTGGGAAAGATTAAGGATAGGAGAAAGGGATAACAGAGGACAAGACGGTTAGATGGCATCACGGACTCAAAGGACATGAGTTTGAGCAAGCTCCGGGAGATGGTGAAGGACAGGGAAGCCTGGCATGCTGCACAGGGTCGCAGAGTCAGACATGACTGAGTGACTGAACAATAACAACAACGTCAAAATGAAACGCAAATACAGAGATCTTATAAATGATTTTAATAACTAACAAGGGTAATTAGAGTGGCTAATTCTCATAGGCTAATAGTTACTCTCTGGAATGTAAGTATAAGTTGAATTAAAAGTTTTAATATATCTTAAAAACATTTTTTAAACTGTGGAAAATTCTGAAAGAGATGGGAATACCAGACCACCTGACCTGCCTCCTGAAAAACCTGTATGCAGGTCAGAAAGCAACAGTTAGAACTGGACATGAACAACAGACTGGTTCCAAATAGGAAAAGGAGTACGTCAGTACGTCAAGACTGTATATTGTCACCCTGCTTATTTAACTTATATGCAGGGTACATCATGAGAAACGCTGGGCTGGAAGAAACACAAGCTGGAATCAAGATTGCCAGGAGAAATATCAATAACCTCAGATACGCGGATGACACCACCCTTATGGCAGAAAGTGAAGAAGAACTAAAGAGCCTCTTGATGAAAGTGAAAGAGGAGAGTGAAAAAGTTGGCTTAAAGCTCAACATTGTGAAAACTAAGATCATGGCATCCGGTCCCATCACTTCATGGCAAATAGATGGGGAAACAGTGGCTGACTTTTTTTTTTGCGCTCCAAAATCACTGCAGATGGTAACTGCGGCCATGAAATTAAAAGATGCTTCCTTCTTGGAAGGAAAGTTATGACCAACCTAGAGAGCATATTAAAAAGCAGAGACATTACTTTGCCAACAAAAGTCTGTCTAGTCAAGGCTATGGTTTTTCCAGAGGTCATGTATGGATGTGAGAGCTGGACCATAAAGAAAGCTGAGCGCCGAAGAATTGATGCTTTTGAACTGTGGTGTTGGAGAAGACTCTTGAGAGTCCCTTGGACTGTAAGGAGATCCAACCAGTCCACCCTAAAGGAGATCAGTCCTGGGTGTTCGTTGGAAGGACTGATGTTGAAGCTGAAACTCCAATACTTTGGCCACCTGATGCGAAGAGCTAACTCATTGGAAAAGACCCTGATGCTGGGAAAGATTGAAGGCGGGAGGAGAAGGGGACAACAGAGGATGAGATGGTTGGATGGCATCACCGACTCATTGGACATGGGTTTGGGTGGACTCCAGCAGTTGGTGATGGACAGGGAGGCCTGGTGTGCTGCTGTTCATAGGGTCGCAAGGAGTCGGGTACGACTGAGCACCTGAACTGAACTGAAAAACATTTTGCCTCATCTACTAGCATTTGTGTTATTTTTTACCACTTCCTGATTCATTTTAGTCTATATTTTGACAGAGCTAAAAATTAGACTTAATGCTCTTGAGAAGTGTGTCGACAAAAGGAAGCAACCACCCCTCAACCCTGCTTACTGAAAGCAAAAAAAGAAAAAAAAAAAAGTCCGATGCTCACAAAAGAAAAAAGCCTGTATCTATGTGCTTATTATCACGCGGAATACAGGGAATTGTCGTAATACCTGATGTTGAGCTGTCCCTGCTCGTCGTCCGTCTCAGAAGGGGCCACAGTCAGATGGTGAATGACAGACTGGGGGCCGGACTGACTGTGGCTCACGGCCAGGAAAATGTCTTCCTGAACCCAGGTGAGAAGGCTGAGCTTCAGTGGGTTTACTTCTTCAGCTTCACTGTCCTCAATCTGAATTCTGTTTTAAATATTGAAGAATTTTCAAAACATGAATAAAACCTTCACGTCACTGAAGTTTTCCTGAATGGAGAACATACTGCTTTCTATCCAGTCAAAACCTAAAGTAATGCCTAATACTAGAAAATCCAAAATAATAATGCTTACCTGGCTTAAGAATATGTTTTTCTGCTATTTAAAATTAAGTTTCTTACACTCTGAGATTTTTAGATCTGAAGAAACCTCTTCAAGAAACTGATTACACAAGAAAAACTGACTGTACCAGGCCCTACACGAATCAACTCCAGCAGTTTTCTACTGTCACCACTCACCAGCATTCAAATATTCAGCAGATATTTAGGTCTCAGCTGAATGCATCCTTTCCTAAGCATCTCATAGCGAAATGACTAATTAGCTGAAGAGATGATTTCTCTGCTGCTAATGCCTTCCTCCTGTAGCATTTAAACACTGGTGGAGGGCCTTGTTTTTGCTGCTTCACACGGGAACTCATGACGGCTACTTCCTGCCATTCAGCTCAAGCAGCAGATCTGGGATGCTCACTGAAGAAGCTGGTTACCAGCCTGATCTTCCTACTCAGTCAGCTCTTCCCAGACTCAGTCACTCCATTGCAATTCAGCCCCCTGCAGGATTCCCGCCTCTGGTTCTCACTGACACTCTTCTGCCCGTCACACCCAACAGTCTCCATACTTCTCTGGCAATCCTAAACCTATCTCTTTTTCAAGGTTCAAGATAAGTATTCATTGAATACACGCATATATATGGCTGAGTCCCTTCGCTATTCACCTGAAACTATCACAACATTGTTAACTGGCTGTATTTCAATACAAAATAAAAAGTTTAAAAAATAAGTAAATAAAAAAAATTTTTAAAGGTAAGTATTCCTGCCCTTCATGAAATATTCTCTAAATGACTTAGAGCTATCCTCTCACAATTTTAAAAAATGAAACCACATTCTCAATTGCCTTGCACTTTCTAGTTTGTCTTAAATCTGTCCTCTTATCTCTTCCCAGTCTGTGAAATTAAATAATCCATGTGCATGTTCTTTGAAAAACCACTAAGCATTACACAGTCAGCTCCCAAATCATACAGAGGTTGGAAACATATTCATTTATTAAATATAACGCATATATTTAAGAGTTAAATATTAAGTATTAAATTCAGTTATTTGTTCATTATTCCCCATTAATTTAGGAATAAATGCTGCCTAGGGAGACAAAGTAGTACAGTAGTTAAGAACATGGACGTATTAAATAGAGTAGGACAAATACTGGATTTTCACAGAAACGAACTCATAATTACTACACCCAACTGTTTATAGTATAGTTTCAATGGAAACATGCCTCCTGATTTCCAACCCGGGAGCCTCAAAATGCAGCGACCAAAAGTTCTACACTGTAGGATGAGACAGAGTAGACCCTGTGAAGTCAGCCACAGTAACAATGCATGACTCCTCATTTGTGACAGCAAATGCACTCAGCTCCATCATCTTCACCTCCATCTTTCCCATGGGATTTTCCCTGGAGAAAACTCTCCAAGGGATGTTGGGGGAATGGTTTCTAAGTCAGCTTAAGACTTACACTCCATCACCACCTATCAGCATACATGACATTCAGGTAACTGACTTCCCCAACCAAGGTGAAAAACCAGGGCCCAGGTGTTGTATCTATTTCTTGTTCCACTGGGCAACAGGCACAGGATAAGATAGTAATGGTTGGCTGAGTTTAGGACAAAGGCTGGCTGCTCTTGTTTCCAGAGGTCCAAGATAACTAAGAACAACCTACTTGTATCTTTTGTCCAGATGAGGTGTTCTAAGGGAAATTTTAAATCCACTTCCACCCACAGCACCTAGTTTCACTGTAGAGTCTACGCTTGGACTATCACCTAGGGGGAAAAAAAGCAAATATTGTCATAGGAAACTACAAACATTTTTCCTGATATTGACAACATGAGGTCCTGCATATAATGGGGTTCTAGAAGGTAATCCACTTCACAAATAAAGTAATCTATAAAATAACCACATCCCAAACTCTTTCTTAAATTTCTGCCTACCTTTCAGGCTGAGAATTCAAAACTTATTTGAAAACAAGGTTACCACAGCCATGCACCAGTATAACTCATGACGCAACCAGAGAATTCACAAATTTCAGGTTTCTAGCTCATCAGGAAAGCAACCAGAAACAGACAGCAGTGGACTGTGGAAGGACAACTAGGTCATAAACTAAAGCACCAAAGGTGAGGTTCTTGCCCCTTTCTGCTCAAGCAAACTTCAAACCCTCTGGCATTCTGTTCCCTCATCCGTATAACTGGAAAACCCCACTCTGACACAGTTCCTAGGAAAGCTGTGAGAGCAACTGAAAATGTGTGCAATGGCAATGAAAACTGTAAAACATGTTAAGGATGTAATGAGACACTACGCTATTTCTAGAGCTGAGTACTATTCTTAAATAACTAACCCCTCAACTTCAATAAACCAAAAGGAATTGTTCTTCTTAGCCAGAGTAGGATTGAACCCCTGCCCCCAAACCCCTACAGGTCAATTAAACAGCACAATAATAATGATATTAATTATAAACTTCAAAATTTTTGGAAGTCCTAGAGAGAAGGCAACACCAAACTATAATTTGCTTTTGTGTAGGAGGGATGTGATTCAGAACATCCTGGTAACAGTTTCTGAACATACCACATTTATAAACAGAAATCTGGTTACTGGCGTCTAGGACAGCGAGGTTGTTACTTTTTTCAGGGTGTGCTGAGAACATGACTTGATTTACAGAGTGCGGGAGCTGCAGTCGGTAGGTGCACATGGGAGGTGGAACCACACTCTGCCGGAAGACCGTCACCAATACCCTGTCTGGGAGCAAGAGAGAAAAAGGGTTAGATGCATGGATGTGCAAAATGTAAAACAAGGCCATTTTAAAAAGTAATTGTTGGTGTTTTTATAATGAATTAGCTTAAATACATTGGAGGGAAGAAAAGTTAAGTATCTGGGCTCTGTCTGTATCTGGCTATTATCAGACTTCGACGACAGGCCTGGCTACCTTCAGGCCTCGAGCAGTCCCAGCTCTGGGCTTGGAGAGTCAGGTGCCAGCGACTAGGGCAAGCAGGCCAAAAGGTCAGAGTTCTAGCTTTAAACCTGGGCCTGCAACCAAGCCAGACTAAACCAAAATCCTTAAAGCACTTCCCTGTGCATGGATCTGGTAACAAGGCGTATCTGCTTACGTCCTCTATACAGAACACATGACTGCAAAATCAGTATTATGATTACTACATAGAACATAAAGCAGCACACCAACTCACGTTATGATCTCAGAAGCAAGCTTTCCTCTTAGTCATCAGCAATAAATGAACTGTCTATTCAGGGATTGCTGCTTTCCCCAGTTTCTTCCCCCTCAGTAAACAAACACCCTCAACCTAATTAAAAAAACCAATCCCATCCCTGAACTAGACAGATGTCATGACTTGAACTGAACACACTGGAAAGGTATATAATTAATGAGCACTTATCAAAAAACAAAGCAACGTAACAGAGTGGTGTGAGGGTCAAGGTAGCTCTACGTCAGGGCACGAAAACAAGGCTGACACAGCAATGCCACAACCCTGCTGCAGTCTTCCTTTTGACCCAGGGTCAGAAATGTCAATGTCTTCAACGTCCCGACAAGTAAATATGTAGAGGTCATGGCTGCAGGACAACAGGGCGTTGGGGGAGGCAGGTCGAGAGGAGAGACTATGGTTCTTAGGGGAGTACACGCCTCACTGAAGGTGTTCCCATTCGATCCAAACCAAAAGCACAAGTGAAAACAAAGCGAACAACCAGAATAATCAATTGAACAAAAATCCCCCAGTTCCAGTCAAACCACCACATCTGCAGGCCCCCAGCTCAGGCCCCTCACGGGCCCACAGACACTTTTCAGCTCCTTACTTCCATCAATAACGGCCACATTTGCCATGTCGCTCAAATTATCTCCCGAGCTCCGGTCAGTCGTCCAGTGCCAATCATAGCGGAGGTAATGCCAGCCTTGACAGAGAACATGCAGCCGGTATGGGGTTACCGGGTCCCACATCAGAGACACAACCTTGCTCTTCCCACAGGTGTCGAAGGGCAGACTTTGCTTGAGATACCAGTGATAGTTTCCAACAGTCCAGAGCTGAACTGCAGGGGAAAGTGAAATGAAGGCCATCAGAGGCAGAGGGCAGAGGGTCAGACTTCCCACCACTTGCTAGAGAGGGATGGGGATGCACTTTTCTTTTTCAAATGACCCTTTCTGCTCAGCCTCTTCGTTAAGATAATAATATTAACAATAATTGTTAAAGTAGGATTTCCCTGGAGGCCCAGTGGCTAAGACTCTGTGCTCCCAATGCAGGGAGCCCGAGTTTGATGCCTGATCGGAGAACTAGAGTCCATATGTCACAACCAAGACTTGGCAGAGTCAAATAAATAAAAATAAATATTAAAAGACCAGCGAAGTGAACATAAAAAAACTGTGAAAAGTATAGCTTTTCATGAGGATAAAATGTTAAGCATCAGTAAGGCCAGAAGCACACATGTTCATTTTTGCCTCTACCTTCACACTTTATGATCGTTAAGATGGAAAGCTACCAACATAGGATAGGGCCTTAGTGAGCTGTTTCTTCCCAACGACTTAGAAAGAAAATTTGGCCATTAGATTAAAATGCCCAACCCAAGAGCACTAGACTAGCATCATTACATTTCATTATGCTTAAGATGTTTATTATTTTCTTCTAGCTGTTTTGCATGCAGTTAAATCCATGGGAGATTATACGCAATTACCCTTTTCAACATCTCTTAAAAGAACCTAAACCTGCAGAGTGCAGGAAGCAGGAACAAGCTGGTCAAAGAGTATAAACCTTCAGTTATAAGTCCCAGGGATCTAATGTACAGTGTGGTGACTACAGTTAATAATACTGTATTGTATACTTGAAAGTTGCTATGAGAGTAGATTTCAAATGGCCTCACCATAACAACAACAAAAAATGGTAATTCTATTAAGTGAAGATTGAGTCAATCAACCTATTGTGGTAAACATTTCACTGTATATGCACGTATCAAATCATCACATTATACCTCCTGAATGTACCAGTTACATGTCAATTAGATCTCAATAAAGCTGGGGGAAAAAAAGACCTAATCACGTCACAGCCAACTTTTATTAAATAGATGATAGCTATCATGATAGTTCAGTCGGTAAAGAATCTGCCTGCAGTGCAGGAGACCTGGGTTCGATTCCTTGGTCGGGAAGATCCCCTGGAGAAGGAAATGGCAACCCACTCCAGTATTCTTGCTTGGAAAATCCCATGAAGAGAGGAGCCTGGCAGGCTACAGTCCATGGGGTCATAAGAGTTGGACACAACTTAGTGACTAAACCACCACCACCACCATACATAAATGAATATTTTAATTGTATTAAGGAATTTCTTTTCTTTAACCATCTTGCTGATCAATAACTCTTAACTGAGCAATCACAGCAAATCCAACCTAGTTCTTGAACCAGGTTGTTATAAATACTTCCACCGAGCTTTGGGTTAAGTTAGATCACACACTCATGTTCTGTGAGGACAGGTATTGTGGCTCTTCTTGCACTAACACTTTCCCTGTGAGCATATCACAGGGCCAGCCATTAACACCTGGTGAATCAGTGGTTCTCAACTCGGGCTGCACCTTAAAAAAAAAAAATCACCTGGGAGCTCTTTTTAATAAAATTAAATACCGATGTATAGTCTCCACTACAACACAGTGAAAGCAACTCTGAGATGAGGCCTGGATAGCAATTTTTTTCCTAAAGGTGCAGCCAGGATCGAGAACTACTGTGATGAACGAATGAATGAATGAACTTCCAAATAACATTTCAGCTAAAGTTCTATTGATTAAAAACTTTGAAAGCCACTCAGAAAATAAATAAAAAGATTTATGGAAAAAATGTTCAGGATACTGCTATTGATGACAGTGAAAAATTACAAAATTTTAAATGCCTAACAAAATAGGATTTAATAAATGGTAGCATAAAGCAATATATAGCAATTTAAAATGATACACATATCTGAAATGGAAATAGTTTGAGATACATTGTAAAAGCAAGCTATAAACCTGCAGGTATCATAGCTCCATATTTAACAAAAATGAGATCATAGCTATACTGAGACGTATACATAAAACCAGGGAAGACAAGAAAATTTTAATAATGACTATTATTGAGTGACAGAATTATGGAAGAACTTTTTTCTTCCCATCTTTACTTTCTAATATTTTCACATATTACATATATACTGAAAATAATATTTACAGTTTGATTTACAATTTAAAATCTATAGAAGATTCTTACTTATATCTAACCTCATTTCTCTTTCACTTCCACAGTATTCCTTTGGCTAGCATTCTGATTTGCCACAGTAATATCATCCATGAAGAAAAAGCACTAATGACTTGGTTATTTGATACGTCAACTTGGCTAGGCTATGGTGTCTAGCTGTTTGATGGAACACTAGTCTAGATGTTGCTGGGAAGGTATTCTGCAGATGTGATTAAACTTTCAAATCAGCTGACTTTAAGTACAGCAGATTAGCCTCCATAATATGGACAGATCTCATCCAAAGAGTTTATGACCTTAAGGGCAAAACCTGAGGCTTCCCAGAGAAAAAGGAATTTTGCCCCAAGACTGTAACACAGAATCCTGTCCGAGTTTCCAGACTGTAGGCCTGTCTTGTCTCACAGATTCTGGACTCAAGACTGCAATATAAACTCTTCACTAATTTTCCAACCAGTCAGCCTACCCTGATTCTATTTCTCTAGGGAACCCTGCCTGATACATAACTGAAATCATCCCATGAAAATTCCATAACCACTCCCTCATCTCCACCTCCCTGCTCAGCTGTTTTTGATCCATTACAGGACTCAGTGGAAGGGACAAAGGAAACTCCACAGCCTACTACTTTCAACTACACTCTATGGGGCAGAAGGCTGAGATATCAGTGTTGTCTTACCATAGGTTTTTAGAGATGAATTTTCTTCCCTCTGAAGTTCTTCCAGCCAAACTGCAAGCACAGTGGAATCTGCATTCCAGAGAAGGCCATTAACCTGGTAGGGAAAAAAGACTTGTCACTGGCCTTTAACTATATATTTATCTCAAAATCTTTATGAGAGCTAAATTTCCTACTCTCACAAGTCAAATAATTCTACACTTGAGTTGATCCCTAGCTGTAAATTATTAACCTATGGAGTTATTGAACAAATCTGTCATCACATGTTAAGGACATTTAAAAAAAATGCAGTTAAAATACTTAACCAAATGCACGGTGATATTTTTAGACAATCAGGGAAATTTGATTACAAACTAGGTATTGGATAATATTAAGAAATTATTACTAATTTTGTAAGGTGTGATAATGGAATTGTGGTTACATAACGAAAATGTTCTTAACTGTTAGAGAAATGAATGTTGAAAATATGATTTCTAGAATTAAAATCCTAGGAAATTTTTACAAAGTGTGTGTCTGTGTATGTGTGTGTGTGTATGTATGCCAGAGAGTAAAGAATAGATGACAATAATTTTGCAAAATGCTGGTATATATCTGATGAAACTAAGTACCAGGTATATGGGAGTTCATTAAACTCTTCTCTCAATTTTTATTAAAATTTTTTTTACATAATTAAGAATAATCATGATTTGTTTCTAATCCCACAAAGATCCAAATAGTACAAAACCTTCTTAAGGATTAAATGTTATTAAGTGACAAGTATCTTCATCACTGGAAGAATTACACTTTTGTCAAAACAAACAATAAAAACTAGCATTTCTATTTCTTTTCTGTGTTTTTCTAGTGTGAGGAGAGAATGCAATTTTTTCCTCTGCAAAACCTCCTTAAGAAAAACAACTTCTGTTTTGCAAAAAATAAATAAATAAAAATTTAGTCATAGGAAGCCACTGCTTTTGTTACCATCTATGCCCGGGCTTCTGTTTACACACCCATATCAGATACAAACTTTCTCTACAGATGTGGACAGTCCTCTAAATTTGATGGTGAAAGAACTAAGGCACCTACCTTAACCTCATCTTTGAAGAAAGGAAGTGTAAACTGTCCATGGAGAAGTCCATTTTTCTCAAAAAACACAACATCCTGCTGATTGGGTTTATCTTGCGTAGATGCAATCAAACTGCCTGAAGGCCTAAAAGCAAACCCCGAGAGTTAGAACATCCAGAAGTTCACCCAGCTGGTGAAGAACAACGTGAAATTCAAAGAAACAACTTTTTTCTACAAAAACAAGAAGCCTCCATCCAAGGAAGTTTTAAATTCTGTATTTCCTGGCAAGCAGTCACCCTAGTGCGGGACTAAATCTGCCCAGAGGAGGCAGTGCCTTTTCCTGATTTGTCCACACAAAGGTTCTATTTGCCCACAAAGCATCACAGATCTAGACTGCACTTGGCTGACTTTTGAAAAATACCAATAAATTATTTAAACCATTTCCAGGATAACGTTCAATAACGCCACAACCTAATTCTCCTTCAATTACGTCTTCAGTAATATTCCATGTCTTCAGTAATCGTCTATGAATTCAGTAATGCTCAGGCAAGTAGTCTTAAAGATTCTCCATCTACTGAAAACAGCTTCATCGCTGCGTCTTGTTTTTATCTGTCTCTAGAATTTTACTTTAAATACATCTCTCTCTTTGCACGATCATTCAACTGCCACTCAAACACTGGTGGGAAACAGATGTTTATAACCTAGACACCTAGGTTATAAACATCTGTTATAACAGATGCTTCTGAGACAGAAGCTATTTCTTCTGTCTGTAATCAGGACAGCCATGCATGATAAGAAGGTGTGACCTGCAAAAGGGTACTGGGCCAACAGGTGAACTGCGCCCAAATCCAGCCTGCCTGTTCCTCAGCGAACAGGTCCCCTTAGAGCGGGAGCTTGTGCAGAGAATGGAAGTCCCTTTCCTAGTCTTCACCAAAGCTCTGCTGCCCCACCGAACTTTGCAGACTGCAACCTCCCTTCTAAGCACCACTTTCTATTTTACACAGTGGATTTCTGTAGGCCCTGCCTACAGCTACAAAATGTGTGGACCTTGCGATGATGAGGTCTGTGAAGCTCAGAATCCACTACTCAAACCACATTCAGACTTCAGAAAACTAAGAAAGATACAGGCTTATAGTCAAATGAGAACAAGTAATTATCCTTCTGTGATTTATAAATACCTACATTCACTAGGTACCACCACCCCTACCCTTGTTCCAAGAAACTCTCAGGGGAGGAAGTTACAAGGCTCCTTCTCGCACTCACTTCCAGGCCAGAGCAGGTCCCAGTCCGGCCACAGCCTCACTGGTTGACTGTAAAGCGAACTCCCGGCTCCACACTCTGACCTTTCGAGCCCCTGTGCGGTAGAAAGAGGGGGAAGAAATGACAATGACAAAACTCAGAGCACTGTGATAAATGCTGTCAAGTCAGAACTTCCAAACGTCTTCCTTATTAATAAAAACTGTCATGGTTTTACAAAGCCAACTAGATTAATCTTGCTAAAAAGTTGTATCTAACATGTAGGAGGCTGGACCAAACAGCCTCAAAGAACTCTTCTAATTATTAGTTCTTTACGCATTTAACACCTAAAGCAGCACATTGTTACGTCATGTGTAATGAAAGTAAACCCTCAGAGCAAAAGGAAGAAAAACTCCCTGAACTAAGTAAGATTTTTAAAAAGCTTTATTTAACTGCAATTTATTTCCATACCTGTCTCTGGACAAACAACACTCACGGCAAAAAACTGCCCATCACCACGCCAGGTAACTTGCGGTCTATGGTCATCCCAGGGCAAAGCAGATTCGTGCTAAAGAGTGGGGAAAACACAGATGTTACTAGGGGCCTTAAATGATCTAGAATCTAATCAGCCTCAGGCTATCAAAGTTAAATCTTTCATATAAGGTTTAAGCTACTTAGAAAATGAGTTTCACAGAATCCTCAGGAACCCCTCTGGACGGGTCCTTAGGCCCAGAAATCCTCAAGAAAAGAAAACCTAAAACAAAACAAAACAAAAAAATCCTTCTCTGGGCATTAGAAAATGGCCTCTAAGCACAGCAACAGAGAAAGAGCTGCAGATCTAGATATAAAAATATTAAACTAAGGAATCTATCAGGTAACTACATATGGAAATAAATGTTTGTCTAAATTTGAGAGAGTGGCGTGTTATTTACTGTGCAAGCTCTGCACCAGTGCACCGAAGAATGAAGATGAGAGGAAGGTGGGCAAGGAAGAGCTAGAGGAGATAAGCCAGCAGCCATGACAAGAACATGGACAAGCTCCTCGTTTTGCAGCACAGAAGGAAGAAAGGTTTCAAGTGCCACTTGCGTCTTAGTCCTGAAAGCCTTGAAGACAGAAGCCAATTCTGTGGGGCTGGGGACCAGTGACCACCTGGGCCTCCTTCATCACCTTCCAGCGACAGCCAAGTCAGAATGGTGCTAGGGCCACAATCGGCAGGGAATACGCAGCAGCCTAACAAGATTTATTCTCAATGACACTGCCCTGCAGTATAGAATGCAAACGTCCTCCAGTGAAGGGCTGAGACAAAATATGAGTTACATGAAATAAATTATGGATGGGAAATGCAAATGGCAGGCAGTGTATGATTTTCATCTATTCTAGAAGGTCAGCTCAGGCAAATTTCCCATGTAGTACAGACAAAAATGCTTCCATTATATTCCATTCTACAGGCCCATATCCTGGGGATGTTCATGTCTCTCTCACCCCACATCTGATCTATTATCAGTAAATCCTGTGGGCTCTATCTTCAAAATGTATCCAGAAAGAAGGAAAACATAAGAGTTTCATCCAAGAAGAGAAATCAGAAAAAAAAAAAAATCTAATATATATGTATGTAGGAAAAGTATAGAAACATACATGAGAATTCTCAACAGTGAATACAGGACAGCAGCTCCTTCTAGGGAGGAAGCAGAAGAGTGTCAGGAAGGGACACAGAGTGTTTCATTTCTGTCTGCGATGACTTGTTTTTAAAAAATAAATATTGGTTATAATTATTCTCTATGTGAAAAAAAAAATGACAAACTAACTTAGCAATAAAAAAGAAAAAGAGGATCTTTTTCATTCCCTAATGTCTCTAAACAGCTTATGTCCATGACCACCCTCTACCTGTGAAACACAGCAGGACCCTATGGTGGTCCTTGCCCCCCATCCCACGCCCACCACCATGGCCTCAGCTTGCCTTCTGTCTATGGAAAAACTTTAGCTAAACAATAAATTCAATCAGAGAAGTGAGAAAAACGAAGAAACAAAGGAAAACGCCAAACAAGACTAAGTAATAATAGTTTAGTCATTAAGCATAGTCAAGGATCTTTAATTCCTCAACGGCCATAGCTAATTTTCTGAGCCATATCCTGTGAGCTATCTTATAGATTCTAAAACCCCCACTAGGTGAAAGAAGCTAACTATACGATGACCGGACTGTAGCCATGACCTAAGTTGCTGCAATTCTGAGAACTGGCCTCAAAGAAATGGAAACAAACTGACCCTAGAACTAAAGATTAACTGCACTTAAAATAATCAAGATGACATTGATCAGACCACCGCACGACCAATTTCAAGGTGACTGTCAGAGTTGGCTTTACTGTGTCTGCATGTAGTCCTGTCACTCGGCCTAAAAAACTCTTGCCCAGTGGTTGTTCGGGTGGGGCTGGGGGGCAGGGAATGCCAGCCTTTGGAGAGGACGTGCCCCACTCTCCCTCTCAGTTGTCAGTATCCTGAATAAAGCAAACTTTTGTTTCCACCAACCCTGCCTCTTGATTGGCTTTAGAGCAGCGAGCAGCTGGATCCCTTTCTGTAACATCTGGACACCTAAGAGTTCCTGGCGGGTAGCAGAACTTCTATTTGTTGCAAACAAAGTTCTTTATCCATCAGACCAACCTTACCATTTGCATCTGAAAAGCTGCTTGCCTGCCTTCAGATCCATGGAACTGCGTCTCCTTCCTGCCCCAACCAACAGTGATGAACTTGCCTAGAGAACAATTGAGTGAGAACATGCAAGACAATCAATAAGCTAAATAAAATAAAAGCCGATTCAAGAAGTTGGGTCCTCTGAGATCTCTCAATAAATTGACCAGCAGTCAAGATGTTAAAAACCTACGTTCCACATTATATGCTCAGTGATTTTGAAGACTCTGAAATACCCTTATTTTGGAATGTTACTACCATCATATATAAATTCCCTTGATGACAGTCAACAATCTATCTCACTTTACAAGAAAGAAGAACGAAACATGAGGAATTTACGTGATATGTCCATGGATAACAAAAACATAGAACTCAAGATGAGCCGGGAATAAAATTCCAATTTTAAATGTTCAATTCACTAAATGTATCCAACCTCCCTGCTAGTGATGGAGATCATAGATTATGGAATTCAACTCACAGAGACAGAGACTGAGACCCCCCAGGGACAGAGGCCAAAATTAGATCACAAGGCTTCTGCCTTCCAGGTTGGGCTTCTTTTAAAATCATAGTGCTGAGCTTACTACCTAAAACATAAAGTCAGAATTGCTGAAATGATGCAGCTCTCTGTTCCTGGAAGTAGGATCTGGCATCCTCCAGATGTACAGCCACTACAGAGATGTCCTTGAGAGCATCCATCAGATTCAGGACCCAAATACTTCCTCCCTACAACTGATGCTGACTCTGCTGAAGCAGGGCTGCTTATCATTTCTACGAATTACAGGTTGGCATGACTGTTTCCTGTCTGCTCTGCTTGGGCACATCCAAGTATTGTATGGATCACACCTCAGAGCATGCCCTGCTGTTGTATTCAAATAGTAGTGCCTATCCTGGTGCATGCCCCTGGGTTTCTATGCAAAGTTTCCACAGAGAGGTAAAGGGTCTGGAGGGAAGCAAAAAAACCTTTCCCAGTGGGGGATCAGATAATAAGTGATGGGACTACCGCAGAAATCAGCAAACTACAGTCTCATTACAAATCATTACAGCATCACTACAAATAAACTTGTACTGGAACACAGCCAAACCAATTTCTTTATGTATTATCTTTAGGTGGTTTCCCACTATGTCAGCATACTTGGATAGTTGCAACAGAGACCATATGGCCTGTGAAGCTGAAAAACATTACTATCCAGCTCTTATAGAACAAGTTTGACACTTGGGTTAGAAGAAAAATACCTGTTTACCACTTCACAGAGTGACTTTTTGTACTGACAAATACATTTCTAAGACCAAAGACCCTGACTTGGGCTCCTTCTCCTTTGTTATACTCTGTCAGACTTATGAAAAAGTTGGCAGGATAAGCTAGAGAGCGCTTTCCCATGCAAAGTTGTGTGCTCCTTACCTCTATGACAATCTCTATGACTGTCCTCAAAGCTGGATGCCCCAGAGTCCCACCCTGTACCCTAGCTCCAGCACCATACCTGCTCCCTGAGCTAGCAAAACTATAGTTTCTGTCAATGACTCCCAGTCCATAGCTCTGGCTTCCCCTGAGCATCAGCCCCTTCTAAGTCACTTGCTTCACGTGGTGATCCCATACGGCCCTTAAACAAATTCAAAACAGAACTCGCCACCCACTTCTTACAGACCATATTTTCCCACTTTTCCTCTCAGATACTGGCATCTTTATTTTCACAACCTGAGTTTCTGGCTACAGTCCAACTAAACTTTCTCCTTCACCTCTAAACTGGTATTTCTCAAACTAGCTAGGACAAAAGAGGAACCAGGCACGTATATTCCAAAAATGTTTCTCATAATTCCAAAAAAGGTATTCCTATCTTCACTGAGAATCAAAACTTCCCTGCATTTTCCCCCCTTTCTAGTCCCACACCTGCCTTCATCTCCCACCTGGGTTCCTGCAGCAGCCTCCTACCAGGTCACCCTGTCTCCAGTCTCTTCCCTCTCCACCAATCAATCTTGCATCATCGAAACCTTTAATGACTGATCTCCTATACTATAATTCAATGTCTAATTCTCTATCAAACTTAATCAAAATCTCTCCCTTTTATTTCATTCCACATCCATACCCTCTCATTAGGCAATGCTGAAGTACTCACAGTTGCCTGAACCAGCCAAGATGTGTCAAAGGCTTCTATGAAACATCCCTGCCTTGGAAAGAACTGATTCAGTTACTTGGACCACTCCCCAACCCTCAACCCTCATCTACCCAACACCAGATAAGCCAGAGCTCAGCCCCGGTTGGCCTCCTCTGGGAAGTCTTCCCTCTCCATGACTCCTTTCCTCTCTTTATGCTACCCTAATACTTGCAATGTTCTGTTATTATTGAACTAACAGGACCCCTTAAGGGAAAAGCAGTTTTAGCCACAGTACCAAACACACTGCTGGGTTCACAGTACCTACTCAAACATTATTTCTGAACAAACAAATTATTTTTGAATGAAAAAATTAGCAGCAATTTTCTAAATGATTTCTTAGTTGGTTGAACAAGAAGACATGAGGTGAGAACTCGGCAGAAGTTAAAATACCATCGCCCCCATTCCCCTCCTCAATCAAGCCAGCTACCTGGTACCCTCAAGTTGGTCAGAGCTGCTTAGACTCAAGAAGCATCTCCACTCTTATTCGCTTCAGTACTTCCACAGCCTAGTGCCCATATCACCTCAGCTAGATCTGAGCAAGAAAACAATCTGATGGTTCCCGTGACAATTCAGGACTAATCAAAAGGAACAGAAGTCAGCTCTCTATCCCACCTCTCTTGTATTTTCTCCCAAACTGTGTATCAGAAATGCTCTCCTTATTCCAGCCAGTATAGTCCTTTTCATCAAACCCCATGACTAAGCCTGTCCTGGGTTTGGGCAACAACAACCCAATCTGTAAGCACAGATTCTTATTTCCCAGGTTACTGACAAAGCCAATTCTCAGATCTGAAGAGCCATCAGAAGTATGCCTTTTAAGAGTTGGAATGAACTAAAGAACTGGGCTATCAGACACTTAATTTTAAGTTAAGGTTTAAGCTTCATAACTCTTTGTGCTTATAACTGTCTGCAAGAAAAGTCACAAAATGTTTCAAACAAAGTTACACTTACTTTCACCAAAATCATCCTGGTGGATTTGCTGTTCCATGACTGGTTCAAAGTCTTTTGTCATCATAATTAGGGTTTGTTGACCTTGAAGGAGCACAAACAAGAATGATTTTGTTCTCATTTAACAAATCTGCCATTCCGTAAGTATCTACAGCACTGGAAGATACAGCACTGAAGTGGAAGAATTTGTAATTGAAACAGGGAAGACAGAATTCATTCAAAATGTTCTGACTCTCATTAAAAAATAGTCTTGACTGCGTAAGTCACCTGGTGCTTATTCTTAGCTATTTCTGTATGTCAAGCTGACATAAAAGTGCACATAGCCCTTCCTCCTCCACTAACTGCAACTGTTTTGTCACCAAGATACCTCTTTGAGTGTACAGCTCATCAGGGTGCTAGTTTACAGAACCTCAGCCGGAATGAAAAGACTTATAGGAAAACAAAAAGGACTGGAAAAGCAGTTTTCAGAATCAGTTTATTTTATACAGCAACTCTTCCTCTTAGAGTATGTTAAAATAAACATTGCTGACATTTTTAACTGTAACTACAGACTTCACAGCAACTTTTTAAAACAATGTGTTAAGAAGTAAAACTTAACTCAATTGTTTCAAGAAACATTTTTTTGAAACCTAAGCACCCTAAAACTTAAGTCTTTGAGCTGTTAGGAGTCACGTCTTAAAAAGTCACAAGTTAGGGACCAGTGACATGCTTACCTGTGGCAAGCAGCACCAGCTCTTGGTCAGGACTCCAACTCATGACAGAGATACCACTGGCTACACTCCCGACACATTCCAGCTGAGAGAGACATTTTGAAATGTTGAGAGAAATATGAAAATATAAGCACCTCAATAAATGTTTATTATGACCTTAGTCAAAATAATTCACAACAAAACACACCAAGGTGAAAGTAAGCAGTAAACATGCATTCAATAACAGGTATTAAGAGATCAGGTGTGATACAGACCATGGGGACTGGACGTGACTACGGCCACTCCACTCCTCCCATTAAGGAGATGCAAGACGCCTCTACAGTAGGGTGAGGGCTATAACTGAGGTCTCCAGAAATTAAGTGGGGACTCAGAGCAGAGAATGGCAAATAGCCCAAGTGAGTCCAGGAAAGCCTCTCTGAGGAGGTGCTTAAAAGGGTAGAAACAGGGCTAGCAAGAAGAGACTGGGGGAAAAATGCAGTGCTAAGGCACAGAATTATAAAAAAGAGCAGTTAAAAATCAGCTGCCACTAAAGCATAAGGTATACACATACACAGGAACGATGTGGGTGGGAGGTGAAGCTAAAAAAGCATTTGGCAAACAGATAGTGAACCGTCTGATAAGGCACTAGAAGGAACATGGATTCTGTCTTGCAGACACTGTGATGCCATAAATAGGGAGGATTAGCACCATCTGATGGAGACCAGTGGATCACAGGAGCTCAGTAATTAGGAATAAATTCTACAAAATGTTTTACAAGTAAAAGCATACCTTTTAAATGTGAGAAATATCAATTTATACTTGATGGCTTTGATGTTTCTCACCATGAACTGAGAGGAAGATTTATTATTGTACTAAATGGAACCGTTAAAAAAGCAAAGGTACCAGATTTAGACTGCCACAGTTCAAATCTCACCTGAAAACTGTTTGACCTTGGCCTACCTCAATTTCCTTTTCTGAAGAATGAGAAAACAACAATTTACTTCATAAGGTTGTAATGAAAAATTACAAAATTCATGCAATTTTGCATGAAAAATACTTTAAAAAGTGCCTGGCAGGAAAAGAAAAAAGTGCATGGCACACTGTAAACATTTAATAAATGCCAACTGTTATTATTATCCCATTAGTAATATAACTCTTGTGACACATCAATGTTAAAGAGATCACAGCTAAGGGAGGTATCAACTATCAACGTAGTTTAAAAAGCTATCAAGGTGAGTATAGAAATTCAGAAACTCAGCCTTATGCTAGAGTAGAGAAGGAGGCAAGTCGTTGAAATCTATCTTCTCTGATAGTCATAAAATGTGTACAAAATGAAAATGTATCACCTTAGTACCTGTAGTTCAGGGACTCTACAGTCAAGTCATCAAAGAGAGGCCTACTCAGCATTCGTAACAGAAAACATGAGCCATCTAAACATCCCAAACTTCCTAAACTGAGAAATAAGGGTTACAACTCAGGATCGGATTCTAGCAAGAGTTGAGCCATACCTCACAAGAATGGCCAGGTTTGAGGTTTTGTTGTTATCTGGAATGCTCTCATTGCTCTAATTAATAAATGCAGCAGACAAAACTGAGTTTTAGAAGAATCCTGAAACACAGCTAAAACCATGCCAACAGTTTTCTGTAAAGAACTGTAAAATGCAAAGACTCTAATTTGCAAAATGCCTAAATATTATGGCTCCCGATATTTTAAACATCTATGAAAAACTAGTGACATGATACAAAAAAAGATGTCTGAGGATGCCTGAGATTTCCTCCTCCCTGGTCTCTTTCACTTACCTGGTGTGTGTTGAGATTACAAAGCAGGACATCTCCAGAGGCTGTGGCCACACATACAGATTCCTGATCCAGCAAGTCCTGAATACCGATGATGCAGCCACTTCCATCCTCTGGGAGAAAGCCTTCTGCCACCAAAGGAATTTCATTTTTGACCTTTCACCAAGACAAACAAGCAAATTAAGTCAATCTACTTTCAAGAACAATTCATAACATTTCTAGAAGTAAAACATTTTTTTAAAGTTTCTTTTATCATACAAAAGTTTCAAAATTTTTTTTCCTAGATTAAAATCCAAACTTTCACTTGAGAAATATCACAACACTATCATCTTTAACAAAGAAAACAGTTAATATGCTTCTTTTGCCAAGCAAACATAAAATAAAAACCTGGTCTCTTTGGAGATATCCAGTAAAACATGAAGCTAAAAACTACAATTTTCTAAAATCTACACAGTCTGGGGAAAAGGGACTAAGAATGTTATCACCTAAAATACATTAGTAGCAAAATACAATTAAGGGGAGATATCAGAATCTATCCAAATAACTTCCATCAATAACTTACCTCTCTCGTAACAGGGTCTACCTCTACCAGCCCATGTTCTGAGCCGATAAGCACTGTCCCCTGCTCAGTTCGGAGAGAGAGGCATTGTGGTTTCCCTTGAGCCTGAATATCCCTGAACTCCAGGCTTCGAAGTAACTTTAGATTTCTCATGATGAAGCAATGCCTAAAAAAAAGTACAAATACCCTTAATGAAGCTTTAATTTCTCTGAGAAATAGAAACAGCTTTATAACAACAAACGACACTCCAGTACAAGCAAAATGATTCAGGGAGCAGAGAAGTCAGAATAACCAGAAAAAAACAAAGATGTAATTTGAACCCACAGAGAGATACGTGGTAGCAACCTAACCAACTGTTTAAATCTAGGGTCTACAAAGTGAGGCTGTGAAATCTATTTTACATTCTCACTCTTTGGAAGAGGCACGATTCTCAATTTCAGAGTTTTTTCTTCAAAAAAGATTTAACATCAGTTATCTTGCAAGGAAGCTAAGAAGACAATGAATGAGAAAACGTTACTTTTGCACATGAGGATATCTTTGTAACTTGACAGATTTACAAAACTGTATAAACATCTACGTGTATACATACTGGTAGTTGGAGAAAATACAATTACTTTAATATCACCAACTACATTTATAAACTGGCTTTATATCTTAATTGAAAAGTTAAAACTGAAATCAAACATAGAAATAAAGAAAAGCATTTACTGCTCTCAGAGAGAAAAGACACTACAAAATTACAATAGGATACTTCAAAACGATGATCAACAATTGGAGAAGCTTGATAACCTGATATCACTACTTCACGTAACTCCACTTTTCTAGTCTGGTTTTCACCAGGGCAACAGAAACGAACGATCAATAGGAAATAGACTTTGGTTTGGCAAAATCAGACTTGCTTTAATGCATAACATTATCTAAAAGGGAAAAAAAAAGCTTATATGCTAGATACTTATATCCAGACCCCTTTAAGGTTTATAAGTAGAATTCCCTAACTTATGTTAGGAGTGACAATTACACAGACCACACTGGCATAACTGTCACCTTGATCCAAGGTGAATTTTCTCATTTTGCATTTTGTATATGACATCGAAAGAATAAACACAAGTCACTTCTTATACTATATAGCCGATTAAGCGCAGTTTGAATGAGACAACATAAAATGTGAGTTAAGAGGAAGGCAAGACCACACATGGTAGAAGTGAGGAGGAGAATCAAGGCAGACAATGGTTTTGTAAGCTTTCATGACATACATATTTAAAAATTTCTGGGAATTATTTGAACCTGTATTCTACCATGCAAACTTTTAATTTAGATCTAATCCTGAAGAGAAAGCTTGGGTTTTTTTCAAAGTATATAGAAATTACATTATCTTTCATCTAAAGACACCACTGACATAGATCTGAAAGGATAGGAAGATGTGAGACGAGAGAATGTCTGGGCTAGAGGGGGGTAAACAAAGAACAGCAAGAGATGAAAACAGGCGACAGAGGATGAGATGTATTTCATGCTGGTTTGCTGCTGCTGCTAAGTCGCGTCAGTCGTGTCCGACTCTGTGCGACCCCATAGACGGCAGCCCACCAGGCTCCTCCGTCCCTGGGATTCTCCAGGCAAGAGTACTGGAGTGCCAATAATAATTATGCTGTTATTGTTGCCATGATAAGATCATCAAAACATCTCCTTGTAAACTTGGATTCTATTCATCAATAGCCTCTGGACCCAGCGTAATAATTTGGAAGGTAAAGGCACATGGAACTGAGGACTCCCTTTTTCCTGTAACCTTGCTGTCCCAGTCAATGTCGCCCCAGCAATGGACCGTCCTCCTTCCAAGGGCCCTTGGTCCCAGTCTCTACGCTCCCAGGACCAGCCTGGTAACAACCACCCCAGAGGTACCAGCACTAACCAGACAGGTGCCCTCCAGGTGCTTGACTCACATCTACTAACATGGAGCTCCTCCTCTGAATTCCGGAGTTATCAGCACCAGCTTTACAATGTCTCTCCTCTAAAGTTAAGTCAGGATAACCCCAATGGCTCCCCTTGTTTTCATCCTCAGATCTAGCTAAGTGTTGTAACTTCTTTTGTCAGTTGACTTTTTAGTTATTTCACTGCTCCTTTTTGCTTTTTGTTCTTCCAGGAGCTATTTAACCACTTCTTCCTATTCAATTCTGTTGAAATACTGCGTTGTTTTCTGCTTTCCTGACTAGACCCTAACTGAGAGACAGAGCAAACAACCTGAGTTCTCAAATCACTGAGCTTTTCAATATCACCAGCCAAGGAGCTCATCCTTCATCCCCCTTCTCCCCAACCCGCCCAGCCTTAAGATGAACTTCTCTAAATTTTCACACCCATCATCTTTATTCCTTTATCTTCGCAGAAGTGTCCTACTCCTTTTCAAGACCAGGAAAGGAGAACCCTCCAAACTCCCCAGGACCTCGGCTTATCAGTCCCCCCTTTTTTTTAATATCTGCAATCTCCAACTCCCCTGCCCTCAATGATTCATTCTTTCTCAGCCTGCTAATGTGCTAAAGATCTCACCACACCATAGATCAATCCTGGATCCTCTCTGAAATTCCGACAATGCCTCTATTTTCTTCCCTTGGTCCTCATCCATCCACCTCTTATCTAACTATCATGTCCATGACTATAAGTACCAAACAGATCATTAATAAGCATATTAGATCTAAATGTTTAGCCCTGACCTTCCCCAAATTGAACACTTAACTCACATTTTCAACCACCTACTGCTAGGATTTCTCAAATGCACATTAAATGAAACCTGTTAAATGGCTTACTATTCTTGACCAAATTGGTCTCCCCGCTGGGGACATGGCATTTCTACTTTCTCTGTCCTTCAAATTGTAACAGTGTTTGTTTTCCTTTTGCCCACACTTTCATAATAAACTATTCACTGGTTACTGCCCTGCCTGTCAATGTACAGTTTGAATCCTTTACATAGTATGTAACCCTACCATCGGCTACATCAAACACTGAGCACTTGCTAAGTGCTAATTCTGGGCAAGAAATGACTACAGTCACTGCCTCCACATAAGTCACAGGGTAACAGGGGAGAGGGCCACCTAAGATAGCATATAACGTGGAGAAGCACAGGGACGACATTTCCAAGAAAAAGTCGCAGGTGCCAGAAGGGGCTCACAACACATCATCTGAACTTCTCCGACCGGCTCTCTCTTAAGTGCATTGTTAGGCTTTAATCGGTGCAGTAACTGGCTCAGCTGTACTGTCCGCCCCTGCAAGGAATCGGAGCTTGGGTCAAGCGTGCGGCTGGGGGGCGGCAGGTATTCCCCGCCTGCCACGTCGCGGGGAGTCCTCTGATGGCCGCGGGGGCAGCAGGTGGCAGGTCGGCAGACAGAGAACTCAAGGCTCGAGGGCAGTGGTGGTCACGCCGCACCTCACTCTGGGGCCTGCAGCAGGCAGCGGCAGAGCGCTCGGGGAATCTCTTCATCGGGACACCCTCTGGAGGACAGGGCCCATTTCCGTGCCCCACCACCCCACCTAGGCCGCTCGGGCGCTCACCTGCGCCGCACTCCGAGGACCCCCGCAAAGAGCTGTGCGTCCGCCCTGGGTCGCGCGCACTCGCCTCTGTCCGCTGCTCTCGAGCTCTCGCGGCGTGCACTGGGTCGCCGTGCCGCTCGACCCCCTCCGGTAGTGGCTGAAACGGGGCCTCGGAAAAGCTAGCCGCGGGACCCTGACGAGCGAGCGCCGCCAGGCACGACGCCAGCCGAGCTGCGCGGGAGCGAGATCAGGAGGAGGAGGGGGCGTGGCCTGCCTTCTTCGGGGCCCTGCGAAGCACCGTGAGGAGCGGCGCTGGCTACCGCCCCTACCGCTACGTCTTCCTTCCCAGCCTATTGTATTTGACCTCTGCTTTGACGTCATATGCCAAAGCTCAATAATTGGTGCCGGTAGGCGGAGCCTGCGGGAATCGGAGGAGCAGCGCGCGTGCGCACACCGCGTGTCTCGGGCAGCACGCCGGAAAGACACCCTACTCCTGGGCCCGCGGGAGGAAGTGTCCAGGTCCCGGAGGGCGGGGTTTGCAGTCTTGGAGGTCGCCATGACTACCGAGCCCGAGGACCCTGTGGCCGCCTTGGCTGCTGAGCCTGCGGTGCCGTCGCTTGTGGATCGTTACTTTACTCGCTGGTACAAAGCGGGTAAGTGGGGAATGATGTTCGTGTCTCCTGGGCCCCATTGGCACTATGATGACAGATCATAAGCCACGCGCACTCTCCCCGCAGCAGAAGGAACTGGATCTCTGTTCCCCTCTAGGCCACGGGAATGGTATTTGCAGAGACGTGGAAAAACAGCAGGGTGCATTCTGGGGAGGGTGAGTTCAGGAGGGTGGGTTGCTTGGGGGAAGATGATAGTCTAAGGTGAGATTTCCGAGGGAGGTAGGAACTGGATTGCAATCTCCTTGAGTACCTAAAGGGTTTTAAGGGACTCAGTGCTCCATAAAATGATTTAAACAATCAGGTCGAGACTAAGGTAGAGGCATAGGGAGAGAGAAAAGAGGGTGGGTTAGAAAGGCATTTAGATAGCAGATTATTCGAACAGTGGTGCTGGAGAAGTCTCTTGAGAGTCCCTTGGACAACAAAATCAAACCAGCCAATCCTAAAGGAAATCAGCTCCGAATGTTCATTGGAAGGACTGATGCTGAAGCTCCAGTACTTTGGCCAGCTGATGCAGAGCCAACTCATTGGAAAAGACCCTGATGCTGGAAAAGATTGAGGGCAGGAGGAGAAGGGGGGCAGGTGACAGGATGAGGTGGTTGGATGGCATCACCGAGTCAATGGACATGAGTTTGAGCAAACACCCGGAGATGGTGAAAGACAGGGAAGCCTGGTGTGCTGCAGTCCATGGAGTGGCCGAGTCGGACACAACTGAGCTACAGGACAACAAGAAAGCAGAATCTATTACACGTCACCACTCCCTGGTGGCTCGGTGGTAAAGAATCTGCCAACAGTGCAGGAGACCCCAGGTTCGATCCTTGGGTCGGGAAAATACCCTGGAGAGGGGAATGGCAACCCACTCCAGTATTCTTGCCTGGAAAATCCCATGGACAGAGGAGCCTGGTGGGCTACAGTCCATTGGGTCACAAAGAGTCAGACACGACTGAGCGACTAACACACTCTTACAAGTAGGTATCCTATTGGAGAGCTTTGTGTACCTTCAAATAAGAGTGATGGGAGCATCATTGGGGCCCCTCCTCCACATCCTTGCTTATATTCATTCAGGGATAATAGGTGTAATCACTTTTTGCAATATTGAAATATTTTATAATAGCATTTGTCTTATTGGCCAAACTTTGTGTAACCAACCATCAGGTTTATTCTAGATTGAGGGACTTCCTGGAATGCATGACTTTCAGTGCTAACATCAGGACAGTCCTGGGCAAAGTTACTCACTAAAACTGACCAAGAAAACATGTGCTACTATGTAATATTAAAAAGATGCATCACTAACCATGTTGTTTTCTAATAGAAATAACGAGTATAATCATTTTACAGTGAGGATAAAACAAGATGGAGTAAAGAATTAACATCACTTTGACATTGAATGAATGATTCCATCTGGTCCAGATTTCTTTAACTTCTTTATAGGAAGCCTTTAGGTATATCTTTTTGAGTAATGAGGCGATACCAGTGACATATGTATCTAGTCTTCACAATCAACTATCTTCATGAACCAAAGAAAGTACCACACAGTGGCAGTAAATACTGACTCAAGAGCCTTAGACTCATTCATTTCTTCTAGATGTCAAAGGAAAACCCTGTGAAGACCACTGTATACTACAGCACTCTAACCGGTAAGCAAATGGGAAATTTTAAATTATCAAAAAAAAATTTTTTCTGATATTGTAGCCTGGTATGGTCTTGTATTGAATATTCACTAAATGATTATCTTCCACTGTGTTGAGATGGTATTATATATACAATAGGCGTTTGGTTGACAAGAATGAGTTTTTCAATGCTTACACTAAACAAGTGAACTTGATTACTCAGACATCCAAATGGAGGACCATACCCTTAGTTAGCAACTACCTCAAGTAACCATCCTGTGCCTAACCATGGAATTGCCTGAGCCCATGGAGAGGGCCAGGGTGGATACACAGATGTACATACGGGCATGCCTCAGTGCTATCTAAACACCTCGGTACTCTTCCCTTTTAGGGGAAGGAAATTCAATCCCATTTTCTCCATTTTTATTATTGTATTCTTCAGTTAAGCTCCAATAGTAGCTGGGGAAAAAAAGTGCAGGGGGTGCAGGGGGTGGGGAGAGAATGATAGGTTGACTAAACAAATGTCAGCTCAGCTATTCTTGTGCCAGTAGGAATACTATATTAGAGGAGGAAGAATTGTACCATGCAATAATATAGGATCAATTTTTGCTCCTCGTAGAATATGTGTCATCACATTGGCAGGATCTCATCCAGTTCTTCAAAGTGGAAAAACAATTAAAAGCATTTCTTACCAAATCAGTACCAACTGTAGCAGACTTCAGAACAAAGTCTCTGGGAAATTTAAGCGGGTATGTACCTGTATTTCTTTACTTAAATCCTCTATTATCATAATAATGATAGAGTCAGTCAGTCATAACTAGCATACTTCCCTGGCAGTTGGAGAGGATTTTAAGAATCATGTTTAACTTTTAACTCTAAAAGAAATTCTCAGACCAAAAAGATAAGGTATTTCAAAACGTCTATTATCTGTCATATAGGTTCTATACCACCATCCCTACCATACCCAGGATAAAGGATGGAGAAAGTAGGCCTTTGAAAGAACAACTCTAATACCAATGTAAGAAGATATTTTGTCCCTAATTTTATTAAACCAGTATGTCAAATTTTATAAAATTTAGATGATCAATGCTTTTTTGTCACATATTTTCACATGTGAATTTAAAAGAGAAAAAAAAAGTTCTGGGGTAGTGGGAAAAAAAAAATCAGCCTAAGAAAATACACAGTATTTGCTTCATATCATTTCCCATTCCTAAATCATTGCCAATTGAGTACACATCTAGCTATACCTTCTTCCTCCAAATAGTGTTCAGATATAGAAAAATGTTACCTCTATCCTCTACAAGTCTATGCAAGACCAATATAATTAATATTAAAGGAGGGTATCACACCAAGGACAATTCAATACCATACTAAAATATCCTGACAAAGCCCCTGGATAGGAAAGTTTCAGGGGATGACTTCAGTTCAGTTCAGTTCAATCGCTCAGTCATGTCTGACTCTTTGCAACCCCATGGACTGTAGCACACCAGGCCTCCCTGTCCATCACCAACTCCCGGAGTTTACTCAAACTCATGTCCATTGAGTTGGTCATGCCATCCAACCATATCATCCTCTGTCATCCCCTTCTTCTGCCTTCAATCTTTCCCAGCATGAGGGTCTTTTCAGATGAGTCAGTTCTTCACATCAGATGGCCAAAGTATTGGAGTTTCAGCTTCAGCATCAGTCCTTCCAATGAATATTCAGGACTGATTTCCTTTAGGATGGACTGGTTGGATCTCCTTGCAGTCCAAGGGACTCTCAAGAGTCTTCTCCAACACCACAGTTCAAAAGCATCAATTCTTCAGTGCTCAGCTTTCTTTATAGTCCAATTGTCACATCCATACATGACTATTGGAAAAACTATAACGTTGACTAGATGGACCTTTGTTGGCATATTAATGTCTCTGCTTTTTAATATGCTGTCTAGGTTGGTCATAACTTTTCTTCCAAGGAGTAAGTGTCTTTTTATTTCATGGCTGCAGTCACCATCTGCAGTGATTTTCATTTACTGAGTTCATACAAAGAGTTTCTGCTAATTACCCTCACTGTTCTATAAGACCCTTGTTTATACTAGGCCTAAAGGCCTCTAATAACCTGCCTTATAATTGTTCATTTTTTTCCCCTCATTCAAGAAGAAAATGGACTTTAAAAAGCATGGACCATTCTTTGAAGTCTACAAACTACAAGTAACAGTTAGCGCTTCTGATGTTCTTGTGATGAATCTTTGTCCAAAACAGTAATACCATTGTTACTACTGAGGAACAGAGAGGGACCTGCATATGGAACCCTCTGTAGATAAACTTTGATTGGATCTCAGCACTGCTCATCATTTATTCTCCTAAGGGAGGTGACAACAAGGAGTGACAACACTTCTTTTTGACACAGACCCAGTGGTAGAGAAACCATCTAGGATGAATCCCTAACTGCTTCTCCCAAAACTGGGGAGTCACACTGACTAGTATTTTGAAACAAAGTCACCACATGCAAGAGAAGTGAAGCACGCGTGCTAACAACACCTGAATACTGTCTAATAATATTGTGAGTGGTAAAGAGGCCGTAGAGAACAGCATCTAGACCTCAAATGTTCACTGCAGTAAAAATTCCTGGAAGAAAAGAGCAACACATGAGACATGCTTGCATCCGTTTCCTGTGAGCCTTCTTGTAGGTATTTGTTAGAACCTCTCCAGATATACCCGTACAGTGGAGTACATGAAACTAAAACTGCCATGACATTCAGACAGATTAATGTCAAAATGTAGTCTTCACTAGTGGGAGACAGGCTAAGGAGTAAATTACGCTTAACTGCTACTTAAAACTTTTCTGTTTTCTACACTTTCTTTAAAGTGCATCTTTTTAAAATTAGAAAAAAGATCCCTCTTCAAAAAGCCTTAGTGATTGACCCTAATAAAGAAGTCCTTTTATCTAGTAAAGTTCTAATATGAAAATAAGTGGGAATCTTAATGAAACTATCTATGACATTGCTGTCGTTTGCTATAATACTGGATTTTATATTGTTTATTGATAAGATTTCCCTGCCCTTTTGATATCTTTACACTTGGATATATGGAGCTTTCTCATATACAGTTAAATATAAAGTATAATAAGATAAAATATATTCTTAATACGTAACTAAACTATTATCACATGTGTCTTTGACTGCTTTTTCCCTTAGAGTTTAGGATGTTACCTGACCCATAGCAGGCATTTAATATATAAATGTTTGAAGAAATGAATGTTTTCTGTACTTCACTCATTTTTACTTAAAACACGAATTCCAGGAATATATGCTTTTATAACACTGAGGGCTGCCTCTCAAAGAAAAATGAAAATGTACATCAATTAATTTTTCTTCCCTTTTATTATCAGGGGGCACAGTTTCTCACAGAACTTGCACCTCTGTGTAAGATTTACTGCTCAGATGGAGAAGAATATACCATATCTAGGTAAGTTACTTTTGAACCACAACTTTGGAGAAACAAAGGAGGTTAATATTTTTCTTCAACACAATTTTTTTTGACTAGCTGTGTTAGAGGACGGTTGATGGAAGTGAATGAAAACATTCTCCATAAACCATCTATTCTTCAAGAGAAGGTAAAAGGGGCTGGGGAAGTATGAGCCATCCTGTACTTTTTATCTGATTTTTTAATCATTCAACAGCATTAAATATTGTTTCTCTTCTAGCCATCCACCGAAGGCTACATTGCAGTTGTGTTGCCCAAATTTGAAGAAAGTAAAAGCATAACAGAAGGGTTACTGACACAAAAGGAGTATGAAGAAGTTGTGATGAAACGCCTCAAAGCCACAACAGCTACCTCATGAGGGGTGAGGACTGAGATGGAGCGATAGCAACGCGGCATCCTTGTCCTTACCTGGCCTACCAGTCCGTGCACCAAGGAAGAACCAGCACGGGTGAAGCAGACTTCACAGCCAGCCATCCGCAGGGAGGCCCGATCTTAAAACCTGACCAAGTTTTCCTTCTTTGTCTTGTGTAACAAGCCTCAATTCTATTTTGTCTTCCACCTCCCAGATCTGACTACCCATGTACTCACTCTGTTCTTCTCTTGCTTTTCTCTAACAACTGGCAAGCAAGAGATGTTTTCCTGGTTAAAAACCAACAAAGCATTTTGAGGAAAAATTTACCCATCATCCTGTAGCCCATTAATAACTACTGTGTTTTGACATAATTCTGTTTGAATGTTATGGCATGGTAATTGTTTTTGCCTGAAATTTCCATCATCTTGAAGCTGAAAAACAACCGGCCTTTCTTCTCCAATCTGCTTCAGTGTGACATCACCAGAACGTCTGGTCTCACTTAGGTTGCCGAGAAGAGGCAAGGGTGTAAAGTTTGCCTTCTCTGTTCCTACAGGTTGGCCTTCATCTCTGAACAATGTAGCACTGTAACACTGGCTTCTTACAGGGGGTACAGGAAAAGGCTTTGAAAGGGGCTTTGCTAACATGGAAGTATTACCATGTGGTGTTAAATAACACCTGTATTTGTGGTCACTCAATCTCACACTCCAGTTACAGGGTAACCAGTGAAGAAGTTACTGTAATTCAAAGACACAGATGCCTTTGAACAGAAAAAAAGCTATCATATCATTTAAAGAAACAAAAATCTATGAATTTATGCTTTAAGATTATATATTTACAATGAATTTCAAATAAAAGGGCTTTTTAAATTGTTGTTTTTCCTTAAGGGCTGCAACACATACAAACATAAATATTTGTTTTTAAATGTTATCATTGACGTGTAAATTCTTTTGGACTTCCACCATCTTTTGCTGTTCAAGTCATAAGTTATCCCTTTCCCACCCCGACTTGTATTCTGAACCAGACGTGAAACAATGAACTGGTTCAAAATTGGGAAAGGAGTACCTCAAGGCTGTAATTGTCACTGCTCATTTAATTTATATGCAGAGTACATCATGTGAAATGCTGGGCTGGATGAAACACAAGCTGGAATCAAGATTGCCGGGAGAAATATCAGTAACTTCAGATACGCAGATGACACCACCCTTATGGCAGAAAGCGAAGAGGAACTAAAGAGCCTCGTGATGAAAGTAAAAATGGAGAGTGAAAAAGTTGGCTTAAAACTCAACATTCAAAAAACTAAGATCATAGCATCTGGTCCCATCACTTCATGGCAAATAGATGGTGAAAAAAATGGAACAGTGACAAAGACTTTCTTTTCTTGGGCTCCAAAATCATTGTGGATAGTGACTCCATGAAATTAAAAGATGCTTGCTCCTTGGAAGAAAAACTATGACAAATCTAGACAGCATATTAAAAAGCAGAGACATCACTGCTGTCAAAGATCCCCATATAGTCAAAGCTATGGTTTTTCCAGTAGTCACATATGGATGTGAGAGTTGGACCATAAAGAAGGCTGAGTGGCAAAGAATTGATGCTTTCAAACTGTAGTGCTGGAGGAGACTCTTGCGAGTCCCTTGGACAGTAAGGAGATCAAACCAGTCAATCCTAAAAGAAATCAGTCCTGAATATTCATTGGAAGGACTGATGCTGAAGCTCAAATACTTTGGCTGCCTGATAGGAAGAGCCAATTCAAAGGAAAAGACCTTGATAATGGGAAAGATTGAGGGCAGGAGAAGGGTATGACAGAGGATGAGATAGTTGCATGGCTTCAGTGACTCAATGGACATGAGTTTGAGCAAACTCGGAGATAGTGAAGGACAGGGAAGCCTGGCATGCTGCAGCCCATGGGGTCACAAAGTTGGACATGACTTAGCGATTGAACAACAATTCTCATTTTGAGTATATAAGCTCTTTTGTGAATAAAGTTTTAAAATTATTTTTGATTTATAAGGAAAATTACTTTAAGTGCCAGCCTGTCCCCTAAGTATGCCCACCAGACATGATATAAGTAGTAACTGAACCTCTACTCTGATTATGCTGTGAGCTGAAAGTATAAGCATAAACCAGCAAATCCCCATTTCATGTAGCACAAATGATTCCCAGAGATGTCATAAAATAAAGATAGTAAAAGAATTATATATCTGTTTTACATATACTGTTACCTCACAGCATTCTCCCACTATTTCCACTGTAATTTAAAAGAATATTTTGGTTTCAGGGAATAAAAATCATGTTTGATGATTTTTATAAAGAAATAGTTTATAAAGGTCATAACAAAGCTGACTGCATCCCATTTTCTCCCCAAGGCCTATAGTAAATTCAAGTTTACTTCAATAAAATACTGACTAGCTAGGTGGTAGTTCTGTGGCTTTTCAGAATCTGGTGCATATTCATTATGAGGGCTGACCCAGATAATTATCATCAGGCAAGCCTATAGAATTACTGCCTTTTGGCAGCTGGCATGTCCTGTTAGATTTCAAAATGAATTTCAAAGCACTGTGATAAATGAACAGAAAAACAAAGTTAACAATACAGCATCAGGACAGAACTTATCAACTGGTCCTGCAAACCCACCCCACAAAAACAAAAGCTTTGAACCCTAAAATTAAAAAGACTAAAGATGTTTATTTGTTTTATAATGAACATTCCAAAGGCATGTATATAAAATGTATGTTCACTCAGAATTTAAACAGCTTAGTTCATTTATTCTGTCTTCTATCTTACATTCCATCAGTCACTACTGAGAAGTACAAAAACTACTTCTGAAGTCAGTAACATAGGCTTAGGCTTCCAACTACTGTTCAGGGCAGAAACAGGCCAGCTCTGCTAGAATGAGAACTACAACCACTTCCTAGTGAACTTCCCTCCAGGATTTTGTGGCGTGAGCGCCGTGATCCTGCTTTTGGGAAGGGAGAGGAGAGGGACATGCATCACAATAGACTGCCTGTGCTCTGAAACACTAGAGAATAAACGTGCTCTTAGGATGGATGACCTGCGACAGGGGACAGCAGAGGCCCAGTCATCCTCAGTGGACAGGAGGGACTGAAGAAGAGCCCACAGGCTTAAGGAAAACCCTGCATCACCGAGACTACTGTGTATCTTCTGCTGCAAATTAGTGTCCTAGATGAGAAGTTTAAATTTTATAAAATAGAAAGTTAAGGTAAAATATGCCATTATCATATATTCAAAATAGCTTCTTTGGATTAAACTGTCATTAAGACAGTTGGGATATTTGGTTTGACTTAACATTATTCAAGGCAATGTCCCATTTTAAAATCAGCCTGCAATTAGAAATATAGCAACTACCATGGCATTTATTAGTTGTCAGAAAGCATCACAGTCAGTTTCATGATCAGAAAATAAAGCACGATTTCAGTTTGTTTTCTCTGCAAAATTGTTGAGCTTCTGAAACAAAGGATCACTTGCTTTCTAAAATGGTCAGTGTTGCCACATGGTGTTCCCAAGATCTGACCTCAAAAGTTTCTCAAGTTTTACCATACATAGTTGTAACTGAGACTCATCTGTTGTTTTCCATCTAAAGCTGGAAAGAATTGAGATAATTAGTTTCTGCTTTAATCTTAAAATAAAAATTGCAAAATTAAACAACATCTATTTTCTTTTGCATTTTTAATTACAATAGTTTTTAAAATATGAGTTTAAGACAGAGAAATCATCTCACCTTCTTCAACAGTTTATAGCAAAGTGAGAGAAGCTGAACCAAAACAGCCATCATGGATCTTGCCTTTGTAATACACTTATCAATCTATAGTGACAGAAAGCAAGCAGATCAAATTCTTACCAGGGGGCCTTCAAAAGACTTTTATCATTTAAAATTTCACCATTATAGAAATCTAAGGGATCTCAAAGGGTATATAGAGTAAGACATCTGAACTGACTTGATGAATTGATGCCCCAGAACACAGAAGCTGCAATTGCTGCTGAAGTCTCGTGCCATTTTCATGGAACCTCAGGAAGAATGAATGGAAAATCAATCTGCTCTATTTCAGACCATTTAGGGGTTTCTCAGTGTGCACCAAACAGTGGCAGGGAACCACTTAACTTGCAATCCCTTGCACTCTACTTTGCTGCACACAAACTTCCTAAGATAAATAATAGAAGCCTTTTTTTCTGAAGGGTCTGTGCCCTAGACAGGTGATGATGGTGAGATTTAGGTGCAGCTGTTCAGTGCTATGGCATTAATCATGTCCAAAAAGCTAATTTATCTGGTGAACCTACTGCTCCCTGAGGTCAGTTGTAACTGCAGATGATAAATGGTTCTTGCAGTTGAGGCAGGAAAAATGGAAATAAATTGTACTTTGGGTATTAACACTTTATTTGAAGAAAAAGGCTGGAAGCTAACCTAATAAAAAAAGGAGTGTGACAGTTTCTCAAGTGCCTTCCTGTATATCCCATTGTCCCTTTTACCTTTAGAAACACTTGATTCTGTAAAGGTGTCTTAATTATTGTCTGGAGCTGGTGGCAGAGAGGAACAAACTTGTTTATTTCCAAGAGAAGCATAAGTTTGTCATCATCTTTCAGCTGAAATGTAAATATGGCAGTTATAACAATTCCAATGAAACTCCATCTGTTAAACATCAAATACCTTTATACCTTAATAATACACTCTCAAAATGAGTATTTATGACATCACCACCAGGACCAGGCAGGGGGATATGTGAATTACCTGTTTTGAGAAAGCTTGTACACTTGAAGCAAGCTTCAAACCCTCTTCAGCAAAAACCTGGTAGAAAGGAAAAACGTCACCACTTTAGGTGTATATCTTCTAGGTAATTGGTAACAAGTACACTCATAGATAATTTTCATATGGAATTTAAGACTAAAACCCAAACATTAAACACCTGTCATGGAACTCCTAAGGTTTTTGCTGTACCCAGGAAAGCACAAGAGTTTTAACTATCCATAGCAGATTTCCCAGACCTGAGGCAAACTTATCCCTGCAGAGGCTCCACTACACGTGGCCACCTCTAGTTACCATGGAGGATCACGCAATACTTAGAAAAACTATGTCTGGGTTTCTGGATGGATCTGAAGTTCATCCCATAATATCCCCAATTATAAAAGGGTGATGAATCTTGGAACATGAGGTCAAAAGCATTAGAACACTGGTTTCTGCTTCTGGCTTCAGTTCAGTTCAGTCGCTCAGTCATGTCTGACTGTTTGCGACCCCATGAACTGCAGCACGGCAGGCCTCCCTGTCCATCACCAACTGCCGGAGTCTACCCAAACCCATGTCCATTGAGTCGGTGATGCCATCCAACCATCTCATCCTCTGTCGTCCCCTTCTCCTGCCCTCAATCTTTCCCAGCATCAGGGTCTTTCCCAATGAGTCAGCTCTTCCCATCAGGTGGCCAAAGTATTGGAGTTTCAGCTTCAACATCAGTCCTTCCAATGAACACCCGGGATGGATCTCCTTTAGGATGCACTGGTTGGATCTCTTTGCTGTCCAAGGGACTCTGAAGAGTCTTCTCCAACACCACAGTTCAAAAGCATCAATTCTTCAGCGCTCAGCTTTCTTTATAGTCCAACTCTCATATCCATACATGACTACTAGAAAAACCATATCCTTGACTAGATGGATCTTTGTTGACAAAGTAATGTCTCTGCTTTTTAATATGCTGCCTAGGTTGGTCATAACTTTCCTTCCAAGGAGTAAGTATCTTTTAATTTCATGGCTGCAATCACCATCTGCAGTGATTTTGGAGCCCCCCAAAATAAAGTCTGACACTGTTTCCACTGTTTCCCCATCTATTTGCCATGAAGTGATGGGACCGGATGCCACGATCTTAGTTTTCTGAATGTTGAGCTTTAAGCCAACTTTAGCAAGAGAGAATCTATCACTCATACATGTTCTTCAACCAGCCATTTGAGGGGACCAATTCAGATTAGTTTTTCATTACTGACCACACATTTTATAATTTATTAGTAAAGAGAATAGGATGATAGGAAAGAATGCTGGAAAATACTTTAGAATATTCAGGATGATTATTTTTAAATGGTACATAGAATCTTTTAGAGTGAGAGATAACAGGGAAATGAAGACATAGCTTTAGGTGGCAGCAGTAAGAGAAAAAGAACTGGGTAAATTTGAGAATGATTTTTGGAAAAAAAAAATAGATCTTGATAATAAATTAGATAAAGCATATGAAGAAGGAGAAAATCATTTCAGGGTTAACTTTAACCCTCTTTCCAACAGCCTTGCTATCATGGGATAAACTGATCTCAGGGTCAAATAGTCCTTTACATCCTTCCTTACCCTTTAAAAGGGAAACCAATGTGTTTCACACCAACCTTCTAATCCAGTGGAATGACTCACTTAACCCACATGTTCCTCCTCATCTTTCCACATTACCACTTTCCCTTGTACATGTCTGCTCTTCCCTTCTAGCCTGGAAACCCCTAGGAGCAAGATCCCTGTCTCACAGAGTATCATGGTCTCAAAACCACCTTAAAGCTGATAACTCCCAAGTCTCTCTCTCCATTCTTGAGCTATCCTGACATGAACTGTACATCTTACTTGAGCAAAACTAAATGCTTGATTTCCAGCCTCTAAATCCAATGTTGTCCCTCTGTTCCTTATCTCAGTAAATGGCGCTACTGTTTACCCTGTTGGTCAAAACAAAAGCCTTTGAAAAGAGAAGTCAGGTCATGCCAATGCAAAACCCTTGATGGGTTTCCTATCATTCTTGGAAAAAAAAAGAAAAAAAATCAAGGTTTTTCCCAAGGCTCAGAGATGTCATACGTTACCACCTTCCTTCTTGTTCACTCCATTCCACCCACGCTTGTCTCCTTGTTCTTCAGAACCTGCATTTCCTATACCTCAGGGCCTTTGCACTTGTTCTGTCTGCCTAAAATATTCTATCCCCAAGATATCCATCTAGCTCACTCTCAACACTCTGCTCAAATGTTACCTCCTTAAAGAGGTCTTTTCTGACCACCCCTCTATCACTTATATGTTTTTAACTCTAAGTACTTATATATGGGCATTATATACTTAGTTGTATATTGTCGATTGCTCCCATGAGAATGTAAGCTCCCTGGGGAGGGGGAGGGGCTTCCTTTTGTTCACTTTTCTCCACAGAGCTCTTAACCTCAGGATCTGACACACCAGTACAAATTCAATGACTATTTGATAAACATTTTAGGTAGACACTTCAGCAGATGTTGGTTTAATAAATAAGCTAACACAGGAAGAAGGTGAGTAGTGGATATTTTGCAGTGAAATACTCCCTACAATGTGGTTTGCCTTGGAGTGGATGTAGGTCAAACTGAACAAAATGGATCCAGAATTTACTCCAACTTTTTAAACAGAGAAATAGCTCACTTATAGTCAACTTTACAGAAAATGCCAAATGAAATATCTGCTGTAGTTCTTCTGACTCTGATGACTAGCATCCTCTCAAGCTGAAATCCCTTTCCTGAAGAGGCTTAGGTGAAAGCACATGGGAATGCCAAAGGAAAGGATATAAAGGTGATAAAGTGATAGAAATTTCAAATGCAAGAATGCCCTTGGTTCTAGAGAGGCAAACAGACTAACATGAGTGTCAGGGGAAATAAAGGCATCTTGTAATCTCACCCATCTAAGCCTCTAAGTAAGGGAGGAGGATTAGAGTTAGGCCTGTGTGAAATTTCATAAGACACACAGGGCAGAAACGTAGGGGTCAGTGTATCTGTCTCTCCCTGATGCCCTAAATCACCAGGACTACGGAAGAAGGAAACTAACATGTCCTGAGAAGCTGTAATGGTCTCAAATCTGTGACAGATGCTTTCTTATGTGTTTCCTCATTTAATCAATACCATTCATCCAGTTCAATAATGAAGAAGTCAAAAAGCTTTCCTGGTATTCAGGACAATATAAGAGATAGGCATCTGCTAACAGGATATTTTTACCTACTTGGGAAAACCTAAAACTTAATATTCCATCTAGTGACTATCAAAGCCCATTCTACTTTATCCCTGTGTTTTTTTCCAAAAAGATAACCATTTTTTAGATTTAGCTCTAAAATACGCTGTGCAAACCCTTGACTTTTCTACCACTCTTCTGCTGTACATGTGTGTTGTATGTACAGGTAAACAAACTAATGTGATATAGTAAATCATTTAGAAAACTATCTGTTATCAACTTTTAGTCCAGAATTAAATTATTATCATAAAATGGAAATTAAACATACCTCTAGTTGATGAATTAAATCCTGGTAAGTCTTTAGTGGCCCCTCTCCCCTGAAATAAAATAATTATTAAGGAGGTAAGAAAAAGTTATTGCCTAGAAATTAATTTTATATTAAAGTTTTAGAGCATCCTGTGTATTTACAGATCCAAAATTTTGAAGAATAATATTGAAGAGATGAGTAATATTGTCACTCTTCTTAAAGCAGCTTTAATATTTAACTCTTACCTCTTAAGGCACTTTTAAAAACTGGTAAACATTATATATGTTAGTTTTATAATGTAAAGAAAATTAAAACTGACATATATTTTTCTTTTTTAACTTTCTTCATTTTGCTTCATAAATTCAAGATATGAGATCTGAAAATAAAAGGCCTTTGTTCCATAATGGATAAAAGATGAGACCAAAAATCAGGAATTCTCATTTCTGATTCTAATTTCAATTATGGCAAGACTTTAGGTGATTTTGATGAGGCACGTCAGTTAAGTTTCAATTCTGAGTCTATAAAATAAGCAGAACAACATTTGTGCTACCACTCTCATCAAGAAGATGAAGGAATATCACATTGAAAACTACCAAGAAGAATTAAGAACTTCACAAATGAAAAGTAAATACAACAAAGAGCAACAGAATACATTAAGAAGAGCAGTAGCCTAGACATGAATCAGAAGGTCTGAAATCGAGTAGGTACCGGTTTGGGCCTTAATAGCTACTAGTTATGAACACAGTATTCTTTTACTCTGATAAACTGTCGAAAGGACAAATGAAATTATGAAGCAGAAACCACTTTAAAAACTATATGACACTGGCATGTGTGAAATCTTTAAAAAGTATAATGCACTAGAAAATCTAAAATACATAAATTATAAAGAAATATGAGTAACTGTAAATAAATGACAAAGAAACTATATAAATTGTTAAGACAACCTTAAATAATAGCCTTAAGAAAAACTATAAAACCCCCCAGAAAAATTATAAAACCGGTACTGTGAAGACTAACAGATGAATCTCAGAAAAAAGCAACTAGATGAGGCTGGTAAGCCATTGTCTTAAGGGAAAACAGAAAAACTATTTGGGGGAGAAACAAGTGTACTGACAGGGTGGGTAGAAAACAAAGCCAGCTTGAGAGTTTATGACAATTATGTTACCGAGACTTGCAAGAATGACACAAGGTGTTATACATTACAGAAACTCCATTTTATTTTCCTGAACGTCAGTGGTTTCTGTCCAATAACCATACCCCAGGAACAAGTCCCCCTCCACAGAGCTTTAGTTATCCCTTCTCTTCACAACAGGGCCTTTCATGCTCCCTAGTCTCTGTGGGCCGCATGTCATCCCTTGCCAAGATCCACTATTCTGACTCAGAAACAAAAACTGCTGACCATATAATCCTGAAATATCCTGAGATAAAAAACAAGAAATAAAAGGGGCAGTCAAAACATAAAAAAAAAAAAAAAATTCTACTGATGAATCCTTTATTTGGGAAGATTTTATATACCAAGGGTTTCCCTGGTGGCTCAGATGGTAAAGAACCTGCCTGCAACGCAGGAGACCCGGGTTCAATCCTTGGGTCAGGAATATCCCCTGGAGAAGGGAATGGCAACCCACACCAGTATTCTTGCCTGAAGAATTCCATGGACAGAGGAGCCTGGTGGGTTACAGACGAGGGAGGGTCACAAAAAGTTGGACATGACCGAGCAGCTAACATTTTCACTTTATATACCAAACTACGTTTGGTAAATAAAAATTTATTTATTCAGTTTTTAGCAGTTAAAAAAATTTTTTTATCTGATTTTTATCACCATGAGATAACTAGCATGATTCCAGCACAAAGTAAAGATCTCTGTTTCTTCAGTAATCTTCACATTTCAGTTAACCACACGTTAAGTGTCGGTAAACAAATTCTATTTTACTTTCTTCTGCACACTTGACTCATTGGATTTTTAAGTGATATGAACTAAGAAAGGAGGTCAAAACTAGTTTGAGAAAATTCAATTCTGGGAGAAGGTTGCTAAGAATTAAGAACAAAGGAAGGAAACCACCGAAGCGGGGGACAAAAAGGTCTCCAATGATGGAAAATATGGAAAGACATTAACAAATGACTGCTGACCAGAGGCGAAATTATTCAACTCCTATCATTTCTCTTGAAAAGGTAGAAGACATTAAGATAAGAATGAATGTTTCTTCCCCATTCCTAATCTTCCTTCCATAGGAAGAAATCTTCACTAGCACAGCATTCCTCACTTCTCTCTGCCCCCTCACTTATCTCACCCCTCAGAAGAGGGTGGACGTTTATTGATTTTTATTCTCAGTCTTTTTGGTGACTTTGCAAAAATAAATTGGACACGGTAGCCCTTTCATTTTTCCTTTTTCTCTTGGTAGTAAAGGTACCCTTGGAATATATCTGGTCTTTCAAGTGTTTTAAGAGATACACTCTGCCCCTATGGGGTAAGATTTCTTAATTCTAGGTATTATTTTTAAAAACCTATTTGCCTATGGCTATAAACTACATTACTCAGTATCAGGTTTATAAATGCCACTGGTCCCCATCTGCCTATTCTTTTGCTTATTTTTCAGTTAATTCTGAATTTGGGTGAAGAAAAAGGGGCTCTTTACTGAGCCCCAAAGTCCACACAGTGGTAGAGATCCCAATTAGTTTAGCTGAGCTTCAGACTTCAGACCAAATGGATTACATTCCAGAATACTGAAACAACCAGCAGGTGTGACCCACTGCTGGTTATAATTTCAAAATCAAAATGAGTAGAAGAGAAGCCACAACGGTGAAGCTATCAAGTATTCTCCAGTGTTGAAAAATGAGTAAGATACATATCAGAAAATGAGCGAAAAGTTTGAGGCCATTCCTTGAGAAAATTCTAGAACAGGTTATTGAGTGTGTAACTGATTAAAGTTTTAACGATACTATGCCATATGTATAACCTTCCATTATTATAAGAAAAGACAGAGAATGTAGCTCTGATAAATGTAAAGTTAGGGAAACTCTCTGCTACATAATGAATGCTGATCCAGGGAGGTGTGGCACCCTGACGCTGACATGGCAGACCTCATGGCTCTATTCTTTGATCTGTGTATAAGCAGTCACTGCATAAAGATTTTAAAGGCATGTCGTTTAAACTTACTGATGCAGGTTGGGCGAGACACTGATACGAGGGATGACGAAAAAGCAGGAAGCAAAATTATTTCAGAACTATGGAAGGAATGGGACACAAACCTAGAAGAGGATCTCATCTAAGTCTAAATCCTCATTAAATGAATGTCTTCTTGCTGCATTCACTTAACTGTCATAAGAACTACTACTTATAGTCTTTTTACATATATTTGAAACCAACTTTAACCTATCAATGACATAACATGGCACTTTTTCTTTATACCAGATATCATTAAATTCATTTTAAAAGGTAATGTAACTACATTTACCTAGTAAATAAATACAGAGAATAGGCCATACTGGACATGTTCCGTCCATATAGAACCACCTCATTCTCCTGATCCTCCCACTTCTCAATCTCGCAGTTGGCATCAGAAGTGAGCAAACCCAGTTTGAGTCCAAGCTTTGCTATCTTGGCTTGCTCCTACAAAACATACATTTGAATCACAACGATGTAGTCATTAACTATGGAAAAGTAAGACTGGAAGTAAGACTATTGCAAAAGAGAAGATCTTACCTCAGAGTCAGGCTTGTCTGCCTTTACTGATCTCAGGTTTGCACTATTCTTCTGTGACAATAAAAAGATTAGAGCATCTTAAAAATCGGTACAGTTAATTGTGAAGACATGCAATAGTAACGGAAAGCATAACAAAGTACCTTAACGAAATTTTAACTAAAATCTTTTCAGTACATATTTAAACTATATTAAACTATTTAAGTAAAAACAATTATGGTTGACCCTTGAACAACCTGGGGGTTAAGGGCACTGACCCTCACCTTAGCCAAAAACCTGTGTGTAACTTAAAAAGAGTCCACCTTCCATATCCATAGCTCCCCATATCTATGGTTTTGCATCTGTAGATTCAACCAACCTCGGATGGTGTAGCACTGTAGTATGTATTATTGAAAACAAATTCACTAATAAGTGTACCTCAAAGTTCAAACCTATGTCATTCAAGGGTCCACTGTAATGGCAAATTCCCAAATATGTGGGTTCAGCTTTGAACAGGTAGGTAGTTAGAAATCTGGGGCTATGGAAAGCATCTGTGTCTCAGACTCAGACTTCCGCAGTCTTCCCACAGACCAATTACTACACATCCAAACCTCCCTGGCCCCTCCGCTAAATTATTCTTAAGAAATGATGTAATAAAATTAACCGCTACATGCAGCTTTCAGTATCTTCCAAATGTTAAGACTCTGGAATTCATTTCCTTTAAACAGTTTGCCCTTTCGAGGGATAAATTTCAGCCTCCTGGTTTCACTTACCTCCAGATTCCTAATCCTATATCCCAGGTTATATAGGTAATTATACTTAGAATTTAGGATTTACTATTTGAACCAGCATGTTTTTATGGCTGCTAGCTTTCTAACAGCAAGTTAGTTTCTAGGTAGGCTATTTAAAACTCAAGAGTATATTTCCCCTGGGGCAGGAGAAAACATTGTACACCAGTTTGGTTACCAGGTTGGCCCACAGACGATTGCTTACTTGTAAAAACCACTACCCATAGCAGTGTTTCTTTGAAAAATACATTCAGAAGTTCTCTGGAGATGGCAGCCCAAGTTGGGTATTCCCTGCATTCTAAGATCCGGTGGGAACTCACCTAGCTGGGGCAGCAGTTCCAGAACAGCTGGGATAGTAGAGATAAAGGGGCCAGGAGACCAGGGAGCCATTTACTTTTTAAAGGAAACATTTATTTAAATCACACACACACACCTCCCACAGAGTATATATTCACACACATGGACACAAAGTGCAAATTATGATAAAACACGCGTGTGTCTGCTTAGCTTAAGAAGGTAAGTCTGAAGTATATGTGTACTTCTCCGTTTTCATCTCCCTTATTATCACCATGACTTACCACTTCTGACCAGCTATACTGTCACCAGTTTAACTGCAGAACAGAACAACTGCAACTTTTCCCTTTTTTTCTGTCCCACAGTTTATATTTGTTGTGTACCATAAAAGAAATGGGAGGAGATAAAGGACAGAAAATAAATTTAGGGAATCTATAAAGTTACACACACACACACACACACACACACAAACACACACACAGAGCCTCTTGGGTTCATTAGAAAATAAGCAGAGATGACCAATGATTTCTTTGGCTCCATGTATAATTATATCCTCTGTATTTTCTTCCTTGGTCTAGTAGACTATAAAGCAATTGATAAAAGTATTTAAGAAAAGTTAAGAATACCCTAGAGGTTTTTAGGTTTTATTTTATTTGGAATTTTACACTCCACCTTTATTCTTTTCAATTTAGTTGTGTTTTCATTGTTTTTATTTTTAATTTTACAAATTATTATTATTAAAGTGTTTGATGAAGACTGAAAGGGAATTGCCTGAAAAGGTACAGAAACCATCCTACTAATGTAACCAAGCTTGCCATCTAGTGGGCACTAATTATAACGCAGTCAGATGCATCAGTTTGAGCTGGATAAAGCTAAAAAAAACACTTCATGTGTCTAAAAACAAACAAGACGGCTTATTTTCATCAAGGCAGAAAGCATTCAGAAAGTTCTTAGTCTGCATAAAATGGTTCCAACATGACCTTGTGAATTAAACCCAAGCTATTAAAAACAAAAAACCACTGACTTCAGATTACGGCTTCTTATTAACCATAAAATCCACTACCTATTCCCTCAACCCCCAAACACAAATAACCAGACTACGGGCTACATCTAGACTGCTACTCAGAATAACAATTCTGAATAGTCCACATTTAATATCCTCACTTTTGGGGGGGTAATGTCAGTTATTGGAGGTTGTGGGGATGAGCAACAGGCAACAAGAGCATAATTTGAATTCAGAATAAAAATATTCTCAAGTGGACAAAGGTCTTTTACTTACCATTGGCTTTGGAAGTGAAAGGTAGCCATACTTCTCTCCTGCAAATAACATAATATAACTTAAAACAAATTTCCTACTACTCACATTTAATTTTTAAAATATTATTAAATAAACAAATGTTAGTACATTAGTTTTGATAATTTAGTCTAGTAATTACATATGACTGAGGAATAAGGTTGTAATTTGGTTTGTGAACATGAAAAAAATATAGTTGGCACAGATTTTGATTTATAAAATTGTTTCTGAAGCACTGTCTTCACAATTTACTTTTAATACTCCCTAAATCAAGATGACATTTGTGCCATCTTACTTCTGAATTTGCACCTCTAGATAAATTAAGTCCAGAATTAAGTTCCAAAGGCCCTCTCATCTTATGAGGATGCAAAATGATTTTTCATGACAACCTAACTGGGGTCCACTTTCAATATCCAGAGCTTTTCTGCATCTCCAAAACAAAGTTAATCACCCAAGGACAGGAAAGCCTCATTATTTCACTGAAAATATGCCCTAATATTTTGTATTAGAAGTTCTTATAATTAGTTTTGGTCCTGAAAGGGATTTTACATGGCATGATCAATCAGAAAAAAAATTCATGTTCTCAGTGGTAGGACTGGGGTATTACAGAATTTGGATTAGATCAAGACCAGTTGTTATCCTCAAACTGTCACTTAACTCTACACTCATCAAATCCTACCAATATTACTTGTAAAATTCTTCTTAAATCAGTCCTCTTATCTTCATTTCTACTATTAACATCATGGCCCCATTATCTTTTGTCTGGCTAGATCACTCCCTTATTCCCAACTCATACACCCCCCACGTAAGTTCATATTCATCCATAAGCATGCTCCTCTTCCTATTCACCCCATTTCAGGGAACGGCATCTCATACATCCAGTCTGCCAAGTGACAAAGTAAGTGCAGAGCCATGGAACCGGGTACATCCCTATAAGCTACAGGCTAGTCAGATTAACTTCAAGATGGTTCAAATAGAACAAAGGAAATTCAGCTTCCTTAAATAAGGGACAGAATCTGCAAGCTATGAGGGAAAGCAAGCATTTGACGTTTATTTGTCTAAAATAATCTCAAATTCTAAACGTTGATACACACTCATACTAAGGAAAGGTGGAGTCTTTCTGATCTGGCCCCTTCTAATACAAAGGGGGGTCATGGTCTCCCTAAAGGCAGAACTGGATGAAGGCAGAGAGGCAGGAAGACAAGGATTGATTTTTGAATTCTTGACACAATCTCAGGAGGCCCTATTATGAAATCTAAGGGTCTCTTGGTAAGGGGACAACCACCTAGCTCTCAGAGTGATTTCAGATATGCAAACACGAAAGGCTCTTTTTCACTGCTTAGCATGTTGTTTGCTATTTAATTGGCTGGCTAACTGATACTTGCAAATATATCTGATTAGTTTCCCAATCAGGGGAGTCAAAATATGCAGAGCAGAACTAAGGTAGCTAAAACAGAGTAGAGGCTTTCCAATCATAGTTATGAGTTATAACAGTAGCAATACTCCAATACTTTGGCCACCTCATGCGAAGAGTTGACTCATTGGAAAAGACCCTAATGCTGGGTAGGATTGGGGGCAGGAGGAGAAGGAGACGACAGAGGATGAGATGGTTGGATGGCATCACCAACTCGATGGACAAGGGTTTGGGTAGACTCCGGGAGTTGGTGATGGACAGAGAGGCCTGGCGTGCTGCAGTTCATGGGGTCGCAAAGAGTCGGACACGACTGAGCGACTGAACTGAAAGAGAAACCAGAATCTGAAGGACCCACTCTGTCCTTTGCAGGGAGCACGTGCGAGCTAACAGGTAGGTTTGTCGTAATAACCATACGGGATAGGAAGAGCAGCACTGTCACACTGGCTCAGCTCATCAATGCCAGCTAACTCAGAGGTGGACTTCTTTGCAGGAAGAGCTGTATTTACGAGCTTCACGTTAACAGTCAGGGGGGAAAAAGGCAATGCAAGAAATGAAGCAACTCTGTCTCAATTCACCCCATATAAGTAAGGATGCCTCTGAACAGCAAGATACTATCAGTTAAAGAATGGGTGTCCCATTGATCAAAGGCAGCAGTTCCCTACCTAAAGAGGAGTTTCTGTTTAGCACTTAGGAAGTTAAGAAAATCCTGATCTGAGGGGACAGGTTACCCAAACCTTAAGAAAGACTGGGAAGCTTCTCTTCATTTCTTATACAAGTCTTATGGTTAAATGATCCTTTTCTTTAAATATGGATCAGTTATAATTCCGGTACTCTTGCCTGGAAAATCCCATGGACGGAGGAGCCTGGTAGGCTACAGTCCATGAGGTCGCTAAGAGTCGGACACGACTGAGCAACTTCACTTCCACTTTTCCCTTTCATGCACTGGAGAAGGAAATGGCAACCCACTCCAGTGTTCTTGCCTGGAGAATCCCAGGGACGGCGGAGCCTGGTGGGCTGCCATCTATGGGGTCGCACAGAATCGGACACGACTGAAGTGACTTAGCAGCAGCAGCAGCATACAAAACTTGCCTCACATAAAGACCCATTCAGCTATAAGTACTTTATCAAAGCATCAAAATAATGTGCCATTCAGACTAGTTATCGATTTTTAAATGTATAAGCGTGGTAAGCATTTATTACATTTTACAAATCATATTATATCTACAAAGTCTACTATTCTCTGACTTTTAAATAAATCAATAATTATCCTAAATGGGTATTTAAAAAAATATGATATGTTTAGATGTTCATATTCAGTAAAAATAAATATGTAATTTGATGTTATTTTGACTTTAAATGACATTTTAAACAAGCATGCTGACACTAACAGAAGCCATTAAGAAGGAAAAAAATACATAAAAACACATAAACATAAACAACTGGACACACAGTACAATGGGAAATAAAAATTCAAGTTGACATTAAAATAAAGAGTAAAAATTATGCCTCTGTACATTGAATGGTGCTATTCTACATGTTGTAGAAATACCAGTGAACTTACCCATCAAACGAAATATTCCAAGATTATGTAGTCATCAAGGAAAGAGATTCCATCCAAGTGGAAGGAAAGCAATTTGAAAATCAAATAACTACATTCATTTCATTATGAAGTTAGTAGAATTATATCAGAGAATTACTGTACTACAGAAGAGCTTTTGTACTAAAACTAAAAAACAATTTATAAGAAATATAAAAATGACTTAATTTCAATAAGAAAGCTAGAATGCTAATTCAAAAGAATCCCCTATACTGTTGTACAACAAATTTTACTGCTTTGATACTACATTGAAGGACAAGTAATATTTTTACCATTTTTTGTGTAAGATACTTTATTATAAAAATAATCCAGTTGGGTTATAAAAGTTATTCATTTGGCATCTGATGTTTTTTACATTAAAAAATTAACAGTTACATTAAAATACGAATATATTTCAATATATGGACAGTTTCTCACCTCGTCTTCCTTCAAACACATCATTGATTTCTCTCAGCAGTGTTGACATGTCACTAATTTGGGATTCCCAGGCTTCGCAGAATACATCTAGATTTTCTTTAGCAATTTTACTAGATGGATGCAATGTCAAAGTTTCAGCAGCAGAAATTATCTAAAGAAACAATACACAGGTTTAAACTTCAAAATCTTACCTCTAAGAATCATATTGGAGACCAAACTTAAAATCAACTCAGTGACACAACTATTAATACAAAGCAGTTTCCACACGTAAGTCCCATGTTGGGCAATACAGACATACATAGTAGAATAAAACTTACTGTTTCTTACAGTCTTATCTACAGATAAACAGTAGGCATTATTATATACACGCCTTTATTCCGTAAGCAATTATCTTTATTCAAGGAAAGTTCTGTTTCAATAAAGCTATTTACATAGCATAATTCAGAGTTAGACTACAAAGCATACTGTATACTGCAGAAGAGATGGTGTAGTCATGGTAGTAGTAGTAACAGTAGTGATAGTAATGGTGGCAATGATGATAGTAGCAATATTGGTATCAGGACTGGTACTGGTAGTAGTGAAGTAGTAGTAATGGTAGTAGAATTGGTATTAGTACTGGCAGTGGTATTAGCACTGGCAATAATGATGATGGTAATGGTAGTAGTAGTAGTAATATATGCATATACTTACGAGTACATGATAGATACACCCTTGAGGTACTGTGCTTGATATACATTAGTATTAATCCTCCAACACAGAAACAAAATACTATCCTTTTCAAATAAGCATTATTCTGATTTTATAGCTGGAGAAACTGAGACTCAAAGATATAAGTAACTTATATATGGCTCTTCATGGGCACTGTACCCATGTTCCAGGTGTTGAGAAAACAGCTGTGAATGAAACATATCAATGTTCCTCTCTCATGGGGCTCATATTATAATATGGGGAGACAGATGATTAAAAATTTGTAAGTAAATCATGAAATATCTTCAAAGATGATAAATGATAAGTATAAAAACAAAGAGCAAGGAGGATGGAAGGTATTAGGTAGTCACAGTATTTTAAGCTAGGTGGTCACTGGCAAAGGTGGCACGTACATGAAGAGGTGAAAAAGGTGAGGCAATCACAAGGAAGCCTGGGCAAAGGCATCTGAGGTGAGACATTTCTACATATTCTAACAACAGCCAAGCAGGCCAGTGTGACTGGACTAACATGGAGGAAAGGAAGGTCGGCAATGATTTTGTGATGCAGAAATGCACACAGTAGGATAGGCTTTACTCTGAGGGAGACGGGGAGTCACTGAAGAGCTTTCAGCAACTGATATGTAGTGGAAAAGAATGTGAGAAAGAAGAAGACATAAAACTGAACCACTTTGCTGTACACTAATAACTAACGCAACACTGTAAATCAACTACACTTCAATTAAAAAAAGGAAACCGATATGGTCAGAGCTGCCTTTGAGAGAATTAGACCTAGGTGCTCCTCTTGGGTGGGCACAGTCCCACAGGCACAGGCTTGACAAGCAGGTGGCAGCTTTATGAGGAGAACAAGGTTCCCCATCTTCAGGGAAGGTGGGTACATGGCTCGCCGGTGGACAAGAAGCCAGACACGGCAGTGAGGGCTTCTCAACTGGAGCCACTGTACAGTATGCCAACTGTTCAGCTGTGCCTTGGGCATGATGGGACACTGTAGAAGAAACATAAAAATGGCACTGCCAAAGCAGAGATGTCCAGAAGTAATATAAATTACCCTAGAGGTATGCTCTACGTTCTCAAATTACCCCTTTGAGAGATAGATAAGACCAGGAATAAAAGCTGAGGCGCAGGGAATAGAAAAAGCCTTTCAAGTTGTAGAAATCGACAACAGCCTCTATCTATCACCATCCTGGGGAAGAAAATAAGCTTTTCCTAATATCCCCGCTGCCACAAAAACAGTAAGCAGAGAATTACAACCATGGAGCGAGTAGAGACTGAGGACTAAAGTGCTGATTGTGTATCACAGGAGATCCGAACTTTAGTTCTACTGAAATACATTTACAGCCAAAGCAAGTAGTATGCTCCCAAATGGACAAGTAAATCTTGAAACCTTGGTTTCTCCCAATAAACAGAGATCCTATGGTTTTAACAAAATGCTCAGCAGATGGTCACTGTGGATAGTCACTCATACAGTTTTTGCTTCCAAGCCTTTGACACTGTCCTCTACAGGGGAGTGTAAACACCCACCCAGCATGGCTCTGAGAGACAGAACAGACTAAGATGCTTTTGCTGTTCTCAGCTATAAATCCAGGGGCTCAACATCTGTCATCCAATAATGCAAAAAAAGGAATAAGTCCTTTTGACTGCCATGATAAATGAAATAAGAACACTTGGTAAATTGTATGTTAGAGCTTAGATCTAAGTAAGGAGAAGGTCTGTCCCTCAGGTTTTCCCTTAACTTGACAGAGACATTTTTAAATGGGATATCCATTTTTACAATGCTTTTAAAAATTATAAAAACAAAGTAAGATTATAGAGAATTCAGAAAAAAAATAACTCACAATTCTCCCTAAAAAGTAGAACATTCATTTCTGCACAATCCTACAGTCGTTTTCATATATATGTACATTTTATATGTAGCAATTATAGCATATAAACAAATTTGTATCCTGCTTTTGTCACCTAACATTTTAATAAAACACCTTTTGATGCTGCTAATTCTAGTTATCATAATTATTATTCTAATGTCATAATATACTATACTATTTGCCTAATTTAAGATTGCTATTTGAATCTTATTATAAGCAATGTTGTAACAAATGCTTTTACTTTTCTTTAATCGCCTTATGTCTTTAGGAATTTTTGGGTCAGAACGTCAGTATTTTTATGGCTTGTTACATAATGATAACTTAGTTTGCAAACATGTCATAACAACCTACACTGTAAACAGCTTTTCATTTAAATAGGTATAAACTACGGCATCAGTAGTTAAAGGAGCCAATCTCTAGTTTGGCAGATGACCAGATAATCCAGTGGAATGTTCTGACACACTATCAACACAAACTCCACTACCTTCATTTCTCTCAGTAGATTTGACCTGGAGCTGTACAGAAGTATTTGTGCCTTCCTTGTGCACAGTCTGCTATGACACTCAGATAAAACATAATATAGAAGGAACGATCTGCTGTTCATCATACCTGCTGGCCAGTCACCTGAAATGTCTCCTCTGCGTGTAGACATGTTATTTCAAGAGGTTCTGTCCCAGATACATGTCTCAACAATCGACAGGTCTATAAGAAAACATTTTTATAGTTCAGCCTTCTCCTTCTTCACAATACATAGCATCATTTTATAATTAATAAAGAAAATAAAACAGGGCTTCCCTGGTGGCTCAGTGGTAATGAATCCATCTGCCAATGCAGGAGACATGGGTTTGATCCCTGATCCGGGAAGATCCCACATGCTGCGGAGCAACTAAGCCTGTAACACCAGAAACATTGAGCCTGTGCCCTAGAGCCCGGGAGCCACAACTACTGAGCCCACGTACTGTAGTTACTGAAGTCCATGCGCCCTAGAGCCTGTGCTCGGCAACAAGAGAAGCCACAGAAATGAAAAGCTTGCACACCACAACTAGAGAGGAGCTCACGTGCAGCCATGAAAACCCAGCACAGCCAAAATAAATAAATATAAGTAAAATTATAAGAAAACAAAACATCAAAACCTAAAAAATAAATTTGTACTTTAATGAGATTATTATACTATACTGGTTCCAAATAGATTCTCTAGGAGCAAAACTGAAACATAAAGGTTGAGCATATAAACTATTGTTTCTACTTCCCATCTGAACATGGTAAGGTGGTCACAAAATATAAGAGCCAGGAGAAATCCTGAGACTTCCCTGGTGGTCCAGTGGTTAATACTCCATGCTACCAATGCAGAGGGCACAGGTTGAATCTCTGGTGAGGACACTAAGGTACCACATGGCACACGGCATGGCCAAGAAAAAAAGAACCAGGAGGAACCCTGAAAGATTTTGTAGTGCCCACATATTTTATGTATGAAGAAATGTGGTTCAGAGAAGGACTTACCCAAGGCCTCTCAGCTAAACTATGTCAGTTGCCACAAGCTACACATTCTTTCTGATAACAAACAACACTTCTGTCAATTAGCATACCTTTTACTGGAAAGAACCCTGGATTGGGCAGACTGATATAATGAATAAAGAGTTAGCAAAAATTATTGCAAATCTTGAGGCTTAACAGTCTGAACTGACCTGATCCAGTCTATTTCTGTCTGAACTGGTGTATTCCAGTTTAGACCAGTCTATTCCGGTCTAGACCAATCTGATCCAGTCTGAATCAGTGTATTCTGCTCTAAACCAGTCTGGACTGGTCTATACTGGTCTACACTAGTCTTCATTTAAAATCTGTAGTATTCTGATCTGACCAAAATAAAATTTAATAAAAGATCACTTTTAACAATTAAAATTTCAATCATCCTCAAATTAGTTCCTCATGTATTTAAAATGCCTTCACTAATAAAAAGACTGAATTTGTAAATTACAAGCTTCCCTGATTTAATCTCATTTAAAAAGTAGAAAGAAATAGCACAACCAATATGACTCATTAATATATTAGCAATGGAAAAACTAGGTATAGTAGTTGCACAAATTTGTAATTTTTTAAAAAACCCTTGGTGTTATTCAGTTTTTCTTAGTGAAATCCATTTGTATTGTTTATTCTTTAATTTGCTCTTCATTGCCTGCCTTGCAATAGAACATGTGTTTGCAATTGTACTTAGCAAAATTCATGATCTTAACATTGTACACTAAAGTCAATGTGCCTTCCTGGCACAAAACAGCCAGTATGCAGTTTCCTAATGTTTGGAGTTTCTGTCTCAATTGACAATATTGAAAAATATGTATTAGCCAAGCAAAACCACGATCTCAAAACCATGTTGAAAATTACTCCAACCTGTCAAAGCCAATTGAAATTCTCTTCCCAGTCCAATTCCCAGGATCATTTTGTATGTGAAATAGGAAAAGTTGAATTTGATTACAACCATATGTAGAAGGAATCAAGAAATCACTTATTTGTTGTTGTTGTTCCGTCACTCAGTCATATCCAACTCCTTGCGGCCCCATGGACTGCAGCATGCCAGGCTTCTCTGTCCTTCACCATCTCCCAGAGTCTGCTCAAACTCATGTCCATTGAGTCAGTGATGCTATCCAAAATACATCTCATCCTCTATCGTCCCCTTCTCCTCCTGCCTTCAACCTTTCCCAGCATCAGGGTCTTTTCTAATAAGTTGGCTCTTCACATCAGGTGGCCAAAGTATCGGAGCTTCAGCATCAGTCCTTCCAATGAATATTCAGGGTTGATTTCCTTTAGGATTGACTGGTTTGAGCTCCTTGCTGTCCAAGGGACTCTCAAGAGTATAGTCGATACTATAGATGATATTCCTTTCAAAGAATTTTTTTTTCCATCATTTATCCCACCTCACCTGTTCTGAATAAGTCACTCATCAATACATGAGCAGTTTAGTTAGAGTTATATAACACATTTTAAAAATCCTTCTCATTCTCACCATATCACTCTCACCTTGGAGACAAAGCAACAATAATGGAAGAAATCTAATTCTGTCTCTCATGCAGATCCAGCAACTTGGCATTTTGCTCAATGTCACTCTGTTTTCTGATTTATTATGTTTATATGCCAACTACAGCAGTCTTCTAACTATGGTGCCCAGTGGTTGTTAATCCAGTTCTAACAAAAGGGCATGATTCTGTCCTTGAAGTTCACTATAGAAGTAAACTCCCTTCTTTAAGAAAAAAGTCAATTTTATTCCATACCGGAATTCAGAAGGAGTATAACAAGGTTATACACAAGATGAGAAACATGACTATAATATTACCCTGAAGCACTACTGATGTCAAGCACTACAAACTGCTTCAAAGTTAGAGCCATAAAATTCCTGGCAAAACTTAAGAGAACAACAAAAACAAAGTGTCAGCATTGAGAAAAATAAAGGCAGGTTGTTTGGAATAAACAATATGATTTCCACCTATAAAATCACCCCAGAGTCCAGTGCATTTAACATTTATGAGCATTATCTAAAAGAGAGAATGAGATGGTTGGATGGCGTCACCAACTCAATGGACAGGAGTTTGAGCAAACTCCAGGAGATAGTGAAGGACAGGAAAGCCTGGTGTGCTGCAGTCCATGAGGTTGCAAAGAGTTGGACACAACTTAGCAAGTTTTACAGCATGTTTAAGTTCTTCCAGAAGAAAGACTGGACTGCCCTATAAAAGCCTATTTGTGAGGTTTGAGGAGCCTCTTTGAAAAACATTCAACCTAAGTGAAAAAGCATGAAAAGTTGAACTAGTAGTAATAACCAACAATGAGAGAATGCATCAGTGTTTCTGGCTACTATATGAAGAGCTAGGACTTTGCAATAAAGCAATTTAGAACTTTTTTTCTATCTGAACCCCTTACTGGGGTAGCCTGTGTTTCTAGTTCTTAGAATATTTGTGTCAGTATCCAGAAATTTTAAAATCTACTTTTTTGAGATATAATTCATAGAAAACAAAATGTATCCATTTTGAATTCTGGAAAAAAATAATCTTGAGGCTTAAAATAGAAAATTAGGGCAAAAAAATTTTTTTCACATTTTAAAAAGACTTGCTGCAAGATTCCTACAATTAGCAAGTTTGCCTATGGTCATAATACTTGGTTTATAAACAAAACAGCATCAAATCTATTTTTAAAAGGCGATGTATTTACAGTGATTTTAAGAATGCTCTCTAGTAACTCAAACTGGTACTCTGTGGCAACCTAGAGGGGTGGGATGGGGTGGGAGGTGGGATGGAGGTTCAGGAGGAAAGGGAATACCTGTGGCTGATTCATGTTGATGTATGGCAGAAATCAACACATTATAATAAAGCAATTATCCTTCAATCAAAAATAAATAAATAAAAAGAATGCTCCCTAGTAGTTTTCAGATATTAACAAATAAAGGAGAAGAAGCCAGTTTAATTCGTCTGAAAGTTCCTTTAACTATTAGTATGTGAGAGTCACTGAGTAGGGTAATATTAACAGATAACATGAAGACAGCTAGGTGGTTCATATCTGTGCATTAATGTACACGTTGGCTAGCACATACTTTATACATACATGTATGTGTGTGTGTTTGTATATATTCTTCATATGTACATGGGCTAATATACATTTCTTTACTAGCAGATATCTGACATTCTCAGTAGTAGAAGTCTTCTAATATCAATCAATGATTGGAATTATAACAAAAGGGGCAAGTAAAGCACTAATAACACATAACAAAGATCTGGGCAGGAGAGATTCAGAGAACAAATACTGTATTGAATGTTTTCTTTGTGCTTCCATGTCCGTTCTTCTTCCTTCTCGGGAGACTGACCCGTGTGGTCCACAGCTGTGTTTGGCCGTGGAAGCCCCAGCAATAGAGCAGCAGGAATGAGGAGGGTAAGGGTCTTTATTCTCACGCTCTTTCCCTGGAGGTTGTCTGCAGTTGTCTCTGTGTTTAGTCCTAAAACCACAATGTCTCCGGGTTCATGAAGGACTCCATGCCCTTCCGATTTCCAAAACCACTCACTCCCCGTGTTGGTTTGGTCGTAGGAGCAGAGTCAGCTCTGCTATCACTAACCCCAATTCCTGTACTCGCATGGTTTCCCCAACACCCTGTCCATGCAACTGTAAACAGCTCCTTTATTAAACCCTCTTAAAATTAACCTAATTTGAATGTGCCGTCTCTTTTTCCTGTTGAGACTCAAAAGATTCAAATACAAACAAGGTCACATGATGTATCTCAACTGTTCTACTCCAAGATTTAACCTCTCTGGTGGAATAAGGAAGAAGATTAAGAAGTGCATTTGTGCAATACGGTAAAGCAATTATCTTCCAATAAAATTGTTTTTTAAAAAGAAATGCCCTTGTGGGTTCTAGCACTTTTTATTGTTTTTAGAGGCCAAACTTGTAAGAGCAGAACAGAAAAACATGGTATTTTTAAAATTCCAAAGGCAAGAGAGAAAACGCTCTTATGAGTAAGCCAAAAACTGTATTTGTGTTAACATTCCCTGATGACAGTACAGCTTTCATTAAACTAACGTTTCTTTAACAAGCAACCTATTACTCACCTCAACAAGCCGCTCTTTCTGTTCAGAGAGTTTGCAGGCATATTCAGCCAAACCTTCTAAATTTCCTTCTACTCCAGTAAGTTTTAATGCTTTTAGAACCACATGATCAGCATGGTATTTTAACAGATCTGCTGCCAGCTGAGCTGCTGTACTATGAAGCTGCAGATGTGGGGGGTGAAACAAAGACAACAAACAACAAGGTTTTGTGATGAAAAACCTCAGGAGTACTTTAAAAACTAAAGAGTAGCAACCTCAGATCACTCCCACCTGATCTGCTGAGGGGAAAAGTGTCAAGTTTCCTGTGGTAACAGTAGGACTGCAAAGCCCGGGAGCTTGCAACTTCTCCCAAGGGCAGGAAGGAGACTGACATCTTTGAGTCCCCTGGTGTTGGCAGTAATCCTGTTTGCAGAAGATGAACTGGTCACCCTGGCAGAGTAGCCTGGACCTCTTTTCATCCTATTATCAGCCGGCTCTTTCTCACACGGCTTCTCTCTTACCTCAACCATGCTTCTGCTACTTTTAAAGTTAGTGAAATCAGAGTACTATGAAGAGAATGGCATTCTGTATACTAAGAGGAAAATCAAATGGCAGTTCATGATCATTAATGTGTTTTTAAACAGACATTTGGGAAAGGATCATTGTGAGATACAGGCAAATATGTATTCAACAAATTTTATTAAATACCTACGTCAGGACAGGCACTAGCCTAAAGGCTGGACGTACATGACAAGTAAGACGCAACATCTTCCCTCAGGGAGCTCACAGTTTATCTATATTGCCATCCAGAACTTTATGCTCTAACTCTTGGGTCACAGGAGAAATGAGGGATAAAAGAATAATGAAAACCTCATGGCTTTATTTAACTTTAGGTGGAATGGATTTTAAACATGGTTCACTCTCACTGAATATTTCTGTGTACAATCAACTCCAAAATCTTTTCTTCTCCTTATCCTGTCTTAAAAAAAAAAAAAGTTATGACAGGTTATTTTGGGGCTCACCAGAAAGAGATATTTTTAATCTGATTTTTAATTAAGCCTATTTGTACAGAGTGATTCTTTTTTTCCTGGAAGTAATCCAATGTCAATTCAGATCACAGGACTCTGTACAAAATTAACAATAGGGTAGTCCGCACTCATGAACTCAAGTGAGAGTAATTACAGTCAGAAACAAATACATTAAAATCCATTTTCCTTTGGAAATTAAACGCACGTAAGAATTCAAAAGATTTTATTTAACCATCAGGGCCCTAGAAAATAGCTAATGCCAACCCTTTATCTTACAGACTATGCAAGAGGTCCCTAAAGACTGAGAGACTTGTTCAAGGTCACGTAAATCTTATAAATGATTCTAGAGACAACTTACAAACCCCAAGGGGAGAAGGGTGAATAAACATGAAGTTCCTGCTCTGTGTAAGGTACTGAAAGCAGACATTATACACATTTATAGACATTATCTCCCTAATCCTTATACCTATTTCAGAGGTAAGGAAAATGAAGTTTATAGAACGCCACTCAATCTATCACCAAAAAATTTTATGTTGTACTGACAGTCTTAACAATAGTTTAGTTGAATAGGCTGGAAAAAAATGAGTAGGCTTGTTTTAAACCATAGAAGACCATATCCATCTATGTTTAATAGGATGTTAAAATGAAGGTTTCAACAGAGGTCAATGAAACATCACCATATAATTTATATATGAAACGCCCCCAAACCAGCTCCCTTCTTTTGAGCCCTTGACTCTCTTAAAAATTAGAGGTAACTGAGAAGGAACATTTTCGCAAGGAAGATCTGTTTGGAGCACTGGCTCGCTCACAGTGAGTTCCCCTCCAGGCACACACAGTAGAGGGACAAGGGGGCGGTGGGGTTACAGAGTAAAGGGGTGGTCGGCGGGGCACCAGCAGAGCCCCTGAGGAACACACTCGGGGATTCGTGACCGAGAAAGTCAGCTTTAAACACCTTCTGAGCCCAGTGTGTCTCATAAGGGCACTGGTCACTAAGAACTCTCTTCCTCTCTACTTCTCTCTTCTCTCCCTGTGCCAGAGCCTGGCAAAGACCTGGAGCAGAAGCTAGATAATCGGGGATGGAGGGCCTGAAAGAGACCGGAGACCTCACCTCTCCCAAAAGCCCTGGGGGTGGGGGACAGAGGGGATGTCATACAACTGAATGAATCAAAATACTGATGAATATATTGGAGTGAACATTCTCACTTTTAACTGAGATTGTGTCTTACGACCTAAAGCAGGGATTGGTGAACATTTTCTGTAGAGGGCCAGAGAGTAAATAATTAGACTTTTCAGGCCACCCAGTCACAACCGCCCAAATCAAATGGGCAGAACTATGTCCCCCAAAACTTCATTTATAAAAATAACCTGGCTGTAGTTCACAAACCCCTGACTTAAGGTGACTTTCAGTTACCTAAAAGTAACCATTAAATGATTAAGTTTAAACAGGAAATCTTCTTAATCAAAAGAATATTTTAAAAATCAACTTTATTAAGGTATAGTTTACATATAACAAAATGTACCAAGGGTACAGTTTGATGAGTTTTGATATTTACATCCAAGTAACTACCACCATAATCAATATTTATGACATTTCCATTATCCCCAAAAGTTCTCCCAAGCCCCTCTGTAGTAAATATTCCCCCTACATATGACCCCAGGCAGTCACTGATCTGGTTTCTGTCACTGTAAATGGATTTGGCCTTTTAACATTTTTTTTCTAAATAGAATCACACACACACACAACCTTTTGTGTCTGTCTTTTTTCAGTGTTACATTTAAGCAATTCATCCACATTATTACTCGTATTAATAGTGTTCCTTTTCATTGCTGAATAGTATTTGGCACAGTTAAATAGTTATACCAAAATTCATTTATAAATTTCCTTGTTGATGGAAATTTAGATTGTTTCCAGTTTGGGGCTGCTATAAACATTTATCTACAATTTTTGAGGATGACGGCACCAATAAAACAATCGCTTCAAAATAACTAGGGCAAAGGAAAACTTTTAAATAACATTCTCTGGGCACAGGAACATACTAATTCTAAGGCATTTTGTACATACCGTACAACATGACAACTTGCAAAGAATTAAAAGAGGCTAGATTTCCAACTATACTTACCTCTTTCTTAAGTTCATTGAGATTGTGACTGATTTTCAATATAGTGAGTTCCAGTTCTTCAGCGATGCTTTTTGTTTTCCTGCTTTGCTAAAAAAAATTTAAAAGTACATGTGAAGAGTTATCTTTTTCATCTAGCAATTCCAATTCTACTCTAACTACAAATAACAATAAAATTTTAATATCATTCTGTGAACTATATGAAAAGTATATTTTAAAAGTTCACCTGTTTATGTTAAAGTGGCAAAGAGAATATTTAGTTACATTTTTCAACTCTAACTTTTAAATAGGGGAATTTTTAAAATCTAATTTTCTTTAATAAATTTATCATAGCTAAAACTAATCTCTTTTATCTTCTGCCTGGAATGCTCATCTCTTCATTCTTAACCTCAACAAAAATTAAAACCCTATTCAATCTTCAAATCCTTACAGAAATTTCTATTTCTCAGAAAGGCCTTCTTTGATCACATAATCTAGACTAGACCCTCTTCTTACCCTCTCTAATTTTTTCTCAAAGTAATCATCTTAATTTGCAATTACATATGTAGTTTTTATTTTTTTTGTTTCTATTTCTCAGAAAGGCCTTCTTTGATCACATAATCTAGACTAGACCCTCTTCTTACCCTCTCTAATTTTTTCTCAAAGTAATCATCTTAATTTGCAATTACATATGTAGTTTTTATTTTTTTGTTTAAAGTTTATTTTGCTCACTAGGCTTTGATAAGCTCTGTGAAGGCTGGGATCACATGTATTTTGTTCACCGGTGAGTAAATTATACCTGGCATAGCAAATGCAAGGTAGCAGGTATTCAATTCTTTGAATGAATAAATCCCAGCTAAATGTCAATCTCTTCATGAAGCTTCTAGATTCCTCTTGCTAAATATAAACTCAACCTCCTCCAAACACTCTCAACATATGATCTGTCCCTTCTCTTGGGACACTTACAAAGTTTTTTGGACTTGTCTCATACCTTCTCACATTTTTCTACATTGCAAAATTCTTGCAAAGATTTTATTTAATTCATCTTTAGATTTCTGATCCCTGGCATATAAAAGGCACTGAGCCATAACTGCTGAAAAGGGTAAATGAATGAACAATACATCTGATATGCAGAATCAGAGATCCAAGTGCTGTGAAACATGTGAAACCTGCAAATTTAAGTACTGATAGAACTGGACTCCCAATGCAAAGAGTGTTTCCCCACAGAAACTCTTTATATTGCATGTTGGGCTTAAAATTTAACTCTGAAGCAATCTCCACTTCAGATTAGATACCACATAGATAATTCAATTCAAGCTAAACACAAAATACTGCTTTTAACCCTGACATCATTCTACCCGAGTTAAGTTTCCTTGTTAACATGAGCGTTTGCAATGTTGTGATGCCAAGAAAATCTGAGAGAAATCACTGATTTATCCTACTCTTCATTCACAAATTCATCTCTTCACAGGAAAGCAGACTGCTGGGTCCTCAGGCACCTTCACCCTTCATCTTTACTGCCTAAGCTTATGTCCATGATTTCCAGATTTGTATGCTGTAAAAATCATGTTAAATGCGTTCTTGACATAGCCTAGGTCTAAGAAATAAATAAATGGTGCCAGAGACATGTGTCAGGGCTCTGTCTTTCAAATCTATAATCCACCCTCTGTAAGAGACTGGATGCATACTTCCTTGTATTATACCACTGCTGTCAGTCTTTGCCACTGTTGCCCACATAACGTCCATGTTTGAAGCACATCAGCAACCTATTTAAGGCTTTTTAAGCAGCTGCACACCAGTCTGAGACCAGGAGTCTGTGAGGATGAAGAATCTTTCGCCTGTCAGCTGGATCTACCCTTGTCTTCACTGCGTCTGAATCTCAGTGAGTTTTCCAAATTCTTGTGTCTGTTAATCAGGTGTCCTCAGAATTAAGAACTGTGTACATCTGAAAGGCTCCAGCAGTAAGACTCAGGTCCCAAGAACCTCTAGGTAGGGGTTCTACTACTCTGATCTTTACTCTGAAGAAGCACTTTGGGAAGGATTTTCCAGAGGTGATTTTGGTGGACGAGTGGGGACAACAGGGTGAACTAGTGATGGTGACTCAGAATCCAGACTGGTCAGCGTGAAAAACAACAGCCCGAGAGATGTAAAGTACTGTGCATGCTGGATGGGAAGGATGCTCTGGTCAAGCAGGAGGCAGAAAAGGGTTGAGATACCCTTGTCCCATTCTGGATCACATTCATACTCCTGATGATTATGGTACCTGCGTAACTCTCAGAACTCTAGGGCAAAGCAATCACAGAGGATTTACTTTGATGAAATAAAGTTCTTACAGCTTGAATCCACACAGAAATTAACTGCTGCAATTCCATCCTCGCCTGAGCTGACAGTTCCAAGATGCGTTCCCTGTGCTCATGGCTGGTGTAGGCACAATCAGTGAAGTCCTCCGTGCGCTCCAAGAGGGCTTCCAACATTGCTGAGAGAGTCTCTTTTGACTGAAAATAAAGATTCTCCCGAAGAGTTTCAATATTCACCTGAGAACAAAAAGGATATACATCCACAGGAGTCAACATTCCTACCTAATCAGATGTGCTGTACTCTCTCCCAGGGCCCAAGAATAAGCTAGCAATTTCCTTCCCTATCTGAAAGCTCAGGAGAAATACAACCTCCAACGAGGACTTTATTGTCGACAAACCCAGGGGGCCCACGTTGCTCAAGAGCCAACAGTGGCTGTACAGGGCTTCATTCCGATAGCTGTCAACAACACATTTCTATACCATCAGTGAAAGAGCATGATCATGTAGCAACCGGCAGGGAAAATGAACCAACCTCCAGATAAAGGATTTGTTAACTGAGAAAATGCCAAGGCAAAGTCCTGGAGGATGTTACAGCCAAAAACGAGTATGTGTTGAGCCCAGGGGGAAGGGTGTGGAGGGTGTGGGGTACAGAAAGGGCTGGGAAAGGCATCAATTTTTCCTTCATTAATTCAGCGAAACTGGTCTCCCAACATTTTGTTTCATGTCCCCATCAGACCTCCCTGACCAAAACATTCTCTACCAGGGGGCCTGGATAATCTTCCTAAAATGTATACCTTCAGATATTGCCACCTCCCTCTAATTAGTTCCTCACCACCTTAAAACCAAGCCCAAACTTGTACTGCGGCTTTCCAACAGTCCCTCTCACCTTTCTGAGTTTCTAAACCTTTCACTTCAGCCATCCTGTGCTTAGAGTTCCCTGAATGTGTGATGAACACACACACACTAGGGCAACCTTCTCTCTCTCAGCTGTCTGAGATGTGCTATGCCACTTCAACCTTAGCCCTTGAAATATCCCATAGAAACAACCTGGCCTAAGAGGCACTAAGTGGTGATGATCACGATTGTGGGCAAAATTCTTGTGCAGATAAAGATAACTTAACAATTGCTTCATACTTCAAGGTCTTTTCACAACTATTATTTCAAATTGATCCTTATTATAAGACCCCTTTTAACAGGATCCATGAAAATACCAATATTTGGGAAGGTCGAGAGGCTACAGGGAAGTAATAGTTTCCCCTTCTCTTGGCCCAAGTTATCTCCAGTAATCACTCTGTCCTATGGAGACAGAATTGGATTTTTAAAGCCAGAAAAGAACACAGATAAAAGTGAAGTATGGAACTGACAAGCAGAACCTGAGAATTTGAGGATTTAAAGATAACTGCAACATAAAAATCAGCCTACAAACCATTTAATTTAAGGCTTTTTATTTTCTCTTTAAAGAGAATCATATATGGCTTTTTAAACAGCAACTTAGTAGCATTTTTATGAAAGCCATTCATTTGCAGGTTTTCATAAGATCTGTCCATATATTCGAAGTAATGAATACATCCAGTTTCCCTCTACAGATGCAAAGAAGATCACCACCAACAGTGAGACTGAGTGTATTCAAAACAGCTCTCTGTGCAGAATGCCTGCTGGCGAAAGGTCGACAGCAGCCACAGGTATCGCACTGGTCTAGTTAACCCAGAACCAGAAATGCAGTGCCAGGAGGCCAGAGACCTGGCTCTATACCGAATGGTTTCCCTAATGGTCCTTTGACCTCTCTCCTTTCAGCCTTAACAAAAACGGGGAGTAGAAAAATAATCCCTAAGATTCCTTGCAGTAATAAAGACTCTGGAAGAATGGCTGGTCCCTGTAGCTTCCTTCCTCTCAGGAAGAGATACCGGGTAAGACGGACAGCGCATAAACAAAGCCAGAGGTGTAAAGCCAAAGGTCATGGGCTCTGGGATCAGAGTCCTGGTTCTAAACAACAGTTCTATCACACATTAGCTTTCCTCCTCAAAAACATGGATATGATAATATTCACCTAAAAGGGAAGTTTAGAGAACAAGTGAGAAAATATTGAGATCAAGTGTTCCATTTTTCTCTCTCACCCCATGTTCCTACGTAGACCATTACACAAGTCAAAGTCAAAGTGCAGGATTTCCCTTGGTGGTCCAGTGGTTAAGACTCTGCTTCCAATGGGATACAGTTTTGATCCCTGGTCAGGGAACTAATATCCCACATGTTGTGTGGCTCAGCCAAAAAAAAAAAAAAAATTCCCAAGTGCCAGTAAGATGGAAAGAATACCATTCCTGCTGCAGTCCTGGCTGCTGGAGACATAGGTAACCCTTAGCATATTGGAGAGCTTCTCAGGTCCAAGTTTTCCCATCCATTAAATAACACAGGCCTATTAGATGACTTCCTAGGGTTTTCCCAACTAGGCAGTGCTCCTACCAAAAAGTGCCTATCACCACCTCTCTGACATGCAGTGAGTTCTGCCCTAAAACGGTGGGAATTCTGGGGTCAGGCTGCCGACTTTCAAATCCTAACTCTGGCACTTTCTAGCTGGCAAATTACTTAATTTCTGTTTCTCAGTCTCAACGGTATAATGCCATAATAATAATATTCTTGTGTGATGTACACACACACATATTTAAAGCATTTAGGATGGGCACAGAGTAAGTGCTTGATAAATGTTAGTATGCATTATTGTTCATTTAAAAATTTTAATTAACACTACTGCTATCACTACAGTCTCAAAGTATCAATTCTATAGCACAAGGAAGAGCAAGAATTCCAGCAGAATTGATTTACTGTCTGTCATCAGATGTGGATGGTACGGTACTGCTCTACAGACTGTGAAGGGAAAGCCTTTCTGAACAGAGGACAGGAGGCTGCAGCTAAACCATACAGCTAACCACAGCCAGGGTGACTACCATAACCCCACTGGTAGTGTCTGTACAAACTGCACTAAGCCTTATGTTATTGAATATTAACTTTATCCCTGTAAGTGTGTTAGTTAACTCAGTCGTGTTTGACTCTTTGTGACCCCATGGACTATAGCTCGCCAGGCTCCTCTATCCATGGAATTCTCCAGGCAAGAATACTGGAGTGGGTGCCATTCCCCTCCCCAGGTAATCTTCCCAACCAAGGGATCAACCCTGGGTCTCTTGTATTGCAGGCAGATTGTTTACCATCTGAGCCAACAGGGAACTTCCTTATATACTATAGCATTGTTTTAAAGACAAATATCTTGCTTTGTGAAGCGTCTATATTCTAAAATACCACACAAAACTATGAGTATTATTTATAATGATGTTTCTTTGAAATGGCAAGAAAAAAACAAAATATACTCTCTGTATGCTTACCTTGAATTCCTTAATCCCAGTAAAAATACTGATAGATGAAATGTCATTCTCTCCATTTGGTTTGCATTCGGTCACAATTTCAATGACCTTATCCAAGGCCACTTTCATCCGGTCAAATACTCCTTCTTTGTTTTTATGGGCTGACTCACAGTTGGGATGTCTGAGACAAGTCTTTGAAACAATTGAAAAATTTTATGTTAAGATTTGACCCATATCATAATACACAAAATCTTACAGAGTACATGCCATGCTAATAAAAATGGTTCTTTACCAAAATCTCCTGTGTCCCTGGCTCACCCAGCACTTCTCCTCACTAAAGGTGGAAGCAGGATGAGTAAAGAGTAATAGCAAGTTTAAGTGAAAAAGGCAGGGTACAAAACCACATCTTTAGACTTTAACATGCTTACTTAAAACTTTGGGGGAAAAAACAACCCTATATCTTCATCATGATTAAAACTTAAAATGTTGCCTAATATGTGCAAGAGCTAAAAAAAAAGAATGAGGAAAAATGGACAGATGTTTTATGACTATGGAGGCATCCCTGACTTTCAAAAAACGATATAAAGGAGGAACTATTCCAGGGTCTAGCTGTGAACAGAGCCTTCCAAGCAGGCTCCAGAGAATCCTGTTTCTGTGCCTTCACTGATCCTAGCACGGAAGCAATGTTCTGAGCAGAAAAGGCAATTCCCAACAAACTGCTAATGAGATGTTCAGCAGTTCATTTTTGAATTGCACCAATTTGCTGGCCGACTGCCATTTGGAATTACAAGCTCTTGATTGACAATTTTGTGAAGAGTAGAGTAAGGACTGAGAGGTATGAAATTACAGAATAAACACACTAAGGGCTGACTTAACACTCCACTGTTAGTTAACAGAGTCCACCTCACCTAATGTTTTCTAGAGCGTGTGTGCGGGCTCCCCAGTGAGACAGCGCAGGCCGTGCAGGCACTGACCCTGTGTGAGTGGCCTCCATTCACAGCATCTAATCACCCATTTTCTGCTTAGCTGCTCAATCTAAGCTCACTCACAGATTACCTGATGTTTGGACTGGGGATGGAAGTTAACTTTCTTGTTAAAGAATAACTGAAATTTGACTACTATAGCCTATATTCCATTTCGTCACTTTCATCTTTTTAAAATGTGAAATATATATAAACTATGTGCATTTAGGGTTTCTAATTAACTTACAACATAGTAAAACAAAAATTTTCTTACCTTTGAAGCTGTGAGCAGCATCATTGTACACTTTTCAAGAACTGACCTAGCTGCTGCCATTTTTGCCTTTTTCTTTTCATCCTTCAAATCCTAAAAATGGAATAAAACCACTGAGCTGCCTAGGATCATGTAAAAAACTGAATTTCTTGAGAAACCATTTATTCAAGAAAAACAGTACTCAAAAACTTAACTAACACTGCTTTAAAAAAAAAGTGACAAATTGAAAAACAAAAACAGAATAAAGTTTAATAAAATGTCATCACTTCAGTATAAATACATTAACACAATGGAGTAGAAACAGCTGCCCTTAGTAAGGGCGGCAGAGCCAGGAAGTGAGATGGATAGAAGCTGTCATGTGGCTCACGTTCTGGTGGCCTGCACACCTGACATTCTTGTGCCCAGGTGAGGACACCTCACTCCCAACCAGAAACAACCATCCCCTGCTTTATTTAATTAAAAGTGACTTATTTATTCAGCATTTGTGGACCATTATTTCCTTCAAATTAGACACTCAGAAGTCAACTCTTTCAGGGACCATGTCTGATTAATCTCATCTAAATGCTTATTTATCTCAATATGAATTTTTTTTTTATCCTAAAGTTAGCCTGTATGCTGCTCTAAAATGTTCTTAAGATGTTTCTTGGGTATATAATTTTCCCCAACTAGAATATAAACTCTGAAGTAGACACTGTAGTTTGTTTTTTTCCATTTGGTTTCTCTTCATAGAGCCCTCAATATGAAGGTGCGCTATCACAGAGGGTTCTCAAATCTTGCTGATTAAATCTACAATCAAATACTCTCATAATAGCTTGATTATAACCATCTAAATCAGAGGTCAGCAAAGATTTTCAATAAAAGGCCAGATAATAAATTTTTGAGACTTTCTGGTTCATTTGGTCTCTGAAACAACTACTTAATTCTGCCAGCGTAGTATGAAGGCTAGCTTAGACAATACATAAACAAATCAATACAGCTGTGTTACAATAACTTTACTTATGGACACTGAAATTTGGATTACATAAAATTTTCATAGTAGTTTTTCTCTCATTTGTAAATCAGATGAAAAGTCTTTTCTTACAAATAACAAAGACCTAAAGTTTGAAAATGATTTGCCTTTTATTTAATAAATTAGAGTGGATGTAAAGTTATCTCTACAATAATATCACTGTCATTCACTTGCATCCCAATGCAGCTTTCTTTAATAGGAAACAAAGTTATATCTAGTAAATGAAAAACTGCAAGAAACCCCAAAGCTAATTCAGATCACAAGGTAACATTCCAAAGGTCTGTGTCCTGCATGTGACTATCATCCATCAGGAGTAGTTATCAAAAATAAAAGTTGAGGTCACTGTTAAAATTCCCACCTATTCCTTGTCTTTACCATACTGAACGGGACTTCTGGCAAAAAAAAGCCCTGTGGGTGTAGATGACAAGGCATCAACTATATATGCATAACACTTGTAAACCATACATTACACCACATATTGTAGGTGATAGCACGTGATCAAAAAAGATGGCATCTCAATCTGTTTAAGAGCCGGTCCACAGGACAAAACAGAGGTCTCATTAACCCCGGATGTCCAAGAAGCACTAAGTGAAGCACATAATCCAGCCCGCCACTTTTCATGCCAATAATCATCTTTCAACTCCAGCTACAACCAGGAAAGTTCACGCCCAAAACCAGTCTATGGGACTCTACCAGGGCATCTCAAGAAGAGGCCAATTACATATTTAAATTGACATGATAAACTCATGCACAAGTACCCCAACAAAGAAAGGCAATCCTGGATATGATGCGGTCTTCTATCTCCCCTAAACTTCAGAACTTACAGTCTGAACTGGGGAACACTACTACAAAGAACTAACATCATGGTGCACCTTGAAAACTACAGGCTTTAGAATCAGACATCATTGAGTTCAATCTGCGAGAAGAGTAACCTTAGGAAAGTTTATTATCCTCTCAAGTTCAGCCTCATGTGTGAAACAGTAATAATACCTACTTACACAGCTGCTTTGAGAATCAAAGAAGATCATGAATACTAAGTAGCTAACGTATAGCCAATGCAAATAACCCAATGCTTGGGTTATTACTATTAAACTAACGTAGAAGAATTATAGAAAGATGTAACAATAGAATAATATATACCAAGTTACACAAAGAACAATAACAGAGATATGTAATAATATATTATCAGGATATGTATGATGACTCATTTATTTGCCTGAGCCCTTGTAGAAGAGTCAAATGGAAAATTCTGTAAAAGAGGAAGTACTTGAATTGGGCCTTGAAGGCAAGTATGACCTTTCCCAGTGTGAGAGGTGGGAAAATATTTAACTATTATCCATGAGCAACAAAAGACACACAGATCTATTTACTTTATCCTGGCTTCTTAAGGAAAGGCTTTTAAGAGCAAGGTTAATTTAATAAGCAAGGTTAGATTTAATAAGCAAGACAACCAATACAAATGATCACAAAGATCACATCTCTAACCAAACTGAAAAATATGCATGTATCTCAAGACTTTTAAATATGGTAAATACATACATTTTGTCTATCTCCAGTTAGATGTGCAAACTCCACCATTTCATTTCCAAATTGACTGAATATTTGGACAAACTCTTGAAAGCTATTCACTTTCTCCAGTCTTTCCATAGTTACAAGAACCTGCAAAACAGATTATTTTATTTCAGGTTTAGATGTGAAAGAGACTAAGACATCAAGCCTGAGGCAACAGAGGAACAAAAGAGAAATTCTAAATTCTAGAATAAAGTCGGGAAAAAGTCCCAGGAGAAGACAGAAGAAGGAGGGGCTCAGAGAAGTAGATTCAAAAGTTAGAGTCATCTAGGGAATGATTTCTTTTTAGGATAGGAAGACTTGGGCTTCCTTGAAAATTAAAGGAAAAAGTAAAGGAAATGACTAAATATGCAAGAGCTCCCATTTATGTAACAAGGTCTGGAGAAGGTGGCAACTGGGCAGGGCTAAGGTAATCGGATCTTCAGAGAACGAGGACAGGGATGAGGATAAGAGATGATACAAGAAGCTTTAAGGTCCAGCAAACCAGAGCTGGGGAAACCCCATCATTCTCAGAAAGGTGGAAGGAAGACTGAGGAGTAGGAAGGGAGATGGGGGACTTCAAGAGCAGGAAAAGTTTGAATCAGTCAGAAACTGCTTGTGGTGAATAATTAACAAGAAGTTTTGGGCAGCCAGGGGTGGATAGATGGCATGTTTGTAACACAGCCAACAGACAGTGTTATGTATTTTCTTGATATCAGAAATAAAGTAAATAGATGTGAACCATATTTTCAAATACTTTTCTCTAAAACAACAGTACTGGATTAGTTTTAGTCAGACCAAGATAGGTAAAGAAAACACAGATATCCTGTGTTTACTTATTTTTAATGAGGCTATGATAGATGTTTGGCATGTTAATGTGCCCTGGCAGCTCAGGAAGTCCAGGTGACTAAGGCAAATAAGGCAGATCCCACCACTGAGCAAAACCTCTGTCTTCCAGAGAGGAAGGTTTTTCTTATTCCTCTAGCATGGCCCAATCCACCCCTCTAAATTCTTTTTCTCTTTAGCCTTACACTTTTCCAGGTAGTCTTGTCCTCAAACTAGTGGGAGGGTCCCTTCCCTGGCTGACTGCTCTCCTTGCCTTAGGGATTATCCAGGGAAAGAAGTGATTGTATCAATACACACCCTGGCTCCCCGCTTGATGGAGAAGATAATGGCCATTATCTGAGAGACTAGAAGAGGTCTAGACTGGGAGGGTTAAAATCTGTTCTTTAAATTTTGTGATTATTCAGTAATATTTAGAAACTCTGCATACAGAAATTTTATAATGTGCATAATTGTGGTTTCAGGTGATTGAGCTTTTTCTTTTCTTTTTTAATTAGATAATTGCTTTACAATGTTGTGTTAGTTTCTGCTGTACAACAACATGAATCAGCTATAAGTATATATATAACCCCTCCCTCTAAAGCCTCCCTCCCACCCAAGCATATTCTAAGCATAAAAATTGTTACTATTATATCTGACTTGGTGGGGGGAGGTACTGAGGAATTCAGTATTTTCAAAGGTAGGTTTCCACTACATACATTGTCATGGTACTTGACTTTTTATCTCAAATCTGTACACATCAAAAGTTTTCACCAATAAACCTCAACAAGCAGATAATGGCTTTCTGAGTAGAAATGTTATTTGTATTCAAAACTTTAGGTCAAGTATACACAACATTTAGGAATTATGTTGGAAGAAAAGTATGACCAACCTAGATAGCATATTAAAAAGCAGAGACATTACTTTGTCAACAAAGGTCCATCTAGTCAAGGCTATGGTTTTTCCAGTAGTCATGTATGGATGTGAGAGTTGGACTATAAAGAAAGCTGAGCGCCGAAGAATTGATGCTTTTGAACTGTGGTGTTGGAGAAGACTCTTGAGAGTCCCTTGGACTGCAAGGAGATCCAACCAGTCCATCCTAAAGGAGATCAGTCCTGGGTGTTCATTGGAAGGACTGATGTTGAAGCTGAAACTCCAATACTTTGGCCACCTGATGCAAAGAGCTGACTCATTTGAAAAGACCCTGATGCTGGGAAAGATTGAGGGCTGGAGGAGAAGGGGACGACAGAAGATGAGATGGTTGGATGGCATCACTGACTCAATGGACATGAGTTTGGGTAAACTCCGGGAGTTGTTGATGGACAGGGAGGCCTGGCATGCTGTGGTTCATGGGGTCACAAAGAGTCGGACACGACTGAGCGACTGAACTGATGATGATGTTGACACACAACATTTAGGAATTATAGGTATAGATGAAACACCACTTTTAAACTATAGACAATTAGAATAATAAACAATTAAAATATACAAACATTGCCAAATTACTTGCAATTAATTTAAAAAACAACTTTTTGAACAACCCTGAAAGATACAAGTAGAAACAAGAGAAAGGTACCTTATTTCTCGATCTTATTATTTGCTTAATGACTACTCGGTCTGCCAGTAGCAACACTCTTGTCACTGAAGAAAGAAGCAATCTTGCAGCCTTTATGACTCCTGTTTTATCTGTAAAAATTGTGATCTGGCCATCTGATTCTGGATGATTCAGGCTGCTCATATCTGTAAGTGCTGCGATGGTTTCTCCTAAGAAGAAAGGTGGTGGGGGGGTGGGGGAGGGGGGGAAATTAAACTGGGAATAAGATACACAAATTAAAACCCAGACTTTAATCTTTAAGGTAATGTGCTCAGTGGGTAGAAACTCGACTTCAGGAATAAGAAATAGCTCCTTGATGAGGCCAAAGATTATCATACAAGGTTCCTTTAAGGCATAATAATGGCACATTCCTAAGAACTGAAAAATTGTTGCCTTCAGCGAGTTTGAAAAATATTATAACTTTTGTTTCCAGTGGTATGCAAATTACATGATCCCACAAGCCTGTTCTATAAGACTAAGTGAGAGCGATCCCGAGAGCCAATAACCAAAGAAGAAGCTAAAAGCAGAGCAGTAAACAGCTGCCCAGGGTTTGCCCAGGGTTTGCCCAGGGGTGAGGGGATAGACTGGCGGGGGGGGGGAGGGCAGGGGTGGTGTTTGGTGGTTACAGGGGAGAAGGCGTCCCTGCCTGTCTTCACAATCTGAAGGGGCGTGGGTTTTCCCAGACAGCCAGGGAGAGAAGACAAAGTTCTGGGCACCAACGGGAGGCATCCTCAGTGACAAGGGGAACTAGAAACATCAGCCCGCAGTGGGCAGAGGGAAACAATAAGCAAGTTGATCAGCTGGTCAGCCTGGGCTCTGGTGGCAAAACAGAACTGTTCCTCCTAAGAACTCAAGTCCTCAGGCTTGCTGTCTGAATATACACTTGTCATGGTGCCCAGCGTAAGTCATTCTAGCAAACCAACTCCCCATCTCTAGAAAAAGTCTCTTCCTCACCTTTGCTATGAAAATATTTTAATTTCTGTAGTAGCAATTATCCATCAATAGAACAATTCAAATATTTCTTATCCTCCTAAATGAAACTGGACTGCAGTTTCTCAAACCTTACTTTTTAATTAAGTAGATTTTCTTTAAAAATAAGCTTTTCATCATCTTGTAATGTTCAAGATCATTTTTCAAGTCCTAAATAAATCTGAGTCCATAATGGATTGATTTTTCTCACAAAAACCCTCCTGTCAATACTATTACATACACCCAAGAGGTTAAGGATCTCGAGAAAAACTGTCTCAATTTTAACGGACATATCACAAGGTATGATGTAATGAAGTCACAATTCAGGAAGATTAGTCTGATGGAAGCATATAAAATGGACTGGAAAGGAGAGATTCAGAGCCAGGCTACTGATCATACAGCTATTTTAATTGTGGATGTGAAGTGGTAAGGATCTTACCAGGATGACAGCCATAGGAATATAAAAAAAAGACGATTTGAGAGACACTGAGGAAAGAAAGTACAAAATCAGGACCTTAACACTGATAGGAAGGAAAGGAACAGTGAAAAAAATGGCTTCAAGGTTGTAAACCCGAGTCACTTAAAAAAGTCAGTAGGGCATGGGAAGGGAGATGATAAATTTAGTTTCAGACAATAGGAACTTAAAACTACACAGGAAAAACCCAAAAGATAAGCCACTACATATGGACTGGTTACATATCATGACCACAGCTGGAGTTTCACTAACGGATGAAATCTGTGGTAGCCAGTCTCCAAGGTGGCTCTCACAGGTCCCCACTTCCTGATATTTTCATCCTTGTTACCTCCTCCCACGTCGTACCAGGGTTGGCGTGGCAGAAGTGATAGTGTGTTACCCCCAAAGTCCTGTTGTTAAAGACACTGCGGTTCACATCTTGGTTTCTCTGCCCCTCTGAGGAAAGCTGTTACCATGCTGCATGTAGCCACTACCGCAGACAGGTACACATGGGGAGAAACTGGGCCCTCTGCCCAACAGTCGGCACACATGTGAAGCCTGCCAATCACCAAGAGGCGGAGCTTGAAAGCAGATCCTGCAGTCCAGCCAAGGGCTCAGACCACTGCAGGCCCAGCCAACACCCTGAGTGCAATCTCATGAGAGACACAGACCCAGAACCAGCTGGTTAAGCTACTCCTTGATTTCTGACCCTCAGAAACTACATGAGGGAAGACAAGTTTGTGGTTTTAAGTTGCTAAGTTTGGGTTAATATGTTACACAGCAATAAGTAACCAATACAAAGATTATACAGCAAAATATAAAGAGAAAAGAGAGGTTAGAATTAAACTTGAATGTACAGAGAAAGGAGTTGGAGGGAAAGTATCACTTTGCAATAGCAAGTAGTATAAAAATGTTTCCTCTGCACCCCTGGAAAATGTTCCTTTTTCCAGTAGTTCTCAATCATCAAATATATTAATATGAGCTTGCGCATGTAGCATCTTTTAAACTTTCCTGACTAAACCTGAGGCATTCAGCCTTAAGTTCGCAAGATGGTAACATTTGGTTAGTTGAACCAACAAAGTTAAATGCTTCCTTAACATTTTAGAGTTGTTCCAAGTATAGACTACTCTGAAATTAGTTCCTTGGTAAAGTCACAAAGTTGCCTTATAGATTCATGGTTGTCATTTTTTTAACTTGCTATATGTGTTAGTGTTTTGTCTTAAGGCAAAAACTCGAAGTCAGTCAAATACAAATATTTATTGAGCACCCATAGAAAATGTAAAGCTTGACTAGCAGTGTGGGGGTGGATGAAATGGGTGGAGTCAAAAGATACAAACTTCTAGTTATAAAATAAGTAAGTCATGGGGATATAAATGTACAGACTAGCACCCATAGTTAGTATACTATACTACTGTATAGTATATTTGAAAGTTGTTACAGAGTAAATCTTAAGGTCTCATTGCAAGGAGAAAAAATCATTACATTGAATACTACACTAGTATAATGCTGTATGCCAATTATACCTCAAATTAGGAAAAAGCAAAACTATAATGCAAAAGTTCAACACAAGAAAAGTTAAAACAAATAATTATAATGACAACGAATATTTACTGAGCACTTTCTACGTGTCAAATGCACACATGCATTATATCAAAACACTTCTAGAAACACTAACAATATCCCCATTTTATAGATGAGAAAACCAAGATTATGCTCCTCAAATGACCATTCTCATCCTTTTATCTGAGTGACTTTAAGAGGCAGTTCTCAAGAAGTTAAAGGACATTGCACATAAGAGAGAACATGTGGAGACTGTGATATCAGACAGCTTCCAAAATATGCCTGCATGGAGCTCCTCGGCTTACAGGACTTTCAGGGCTGCACAGTCTACGGGAGCTAGGGTACGTGTACACGTCCTCGTTCCTCCAACACTTAGAGCACAGTGACATGCTATGAAGCCAACAAGGTGAGGACTCAGGCTGCCTTTTCATTTAAAAATCCTTCCTCTTGCTTTAATTAAGGGTTTGCTTAAGAAACAATAATGGGAGGAGCGTCTCTACATCTTCTGTTGAACTGTCCGTCGCATTATATAATAATGTTGTTGTGTAAGTGCCCGCACAATTCAGTTCCTGGAAAAAAGCCTCTCTCCTCTTGACAAGCTGGTTTGTTTCCTTCCAACAAACAATGAGAATTAAATAACCATTTCTTTCCCACATTTTTTGTCTAGCTTTACAGGAAGTACAAAGATAAATTTCATGTTTAATTAGAGTAACAATGTTGGCCAATTAGTTTCTAGTATACTTATTTTCATCTCTTATTTTAATGGGTTTAATAATCATATATTTAATTGTAACTCTTTTACATCTCTTTTTTTTTTTGGCCAAACCACACAGCTTTCAGGATCTTAGCTCCCCAATCAAGGATTGAACCCGTGCCATGGCAGTGAAAGCTTGAGTCCTACCCACTGGACCACAAGGAAATTTCCTTAAATCTCTCTTAATATGAGGCAAAGCATAAATTATGAATAGACTAACGCCATCTCATTCCTATTCTATTGATATATCCTAGTGAGTGACTAGAAACCCAAACTCAGAATCCTCCCTTTGCTTTAACCAATAACCAAATTCTATCATTTAATCACCTAGTAAATATTTAGTGTACTTTTTCTGCTTTTTATACCCCTAAGACACTGTCTTGATTTAGCCTGGTACAACAGAAAAGTGTATTAACTCCATATTAATCTCTCTGCCTTTAGTCTCAACCCTCTCTCAAATCACCCCTCATCTGTTCATTTCCTCCATGCAAACAGGAAGATTTCTAACATAAAACTACTGTCTTTCATCTGGCCCCAAATTCCTCCACCTATCAAGTACACAACAGTACCTGAAGCCATTCATGTACCATTAGGGCATGCATCGTCTGGCTGGCCCCTTCACATTACTTGGCCTTATCTCACCCACTCCCTTCCCCCCACGATGACACTCCAAACACACCTGCTCCTCCCTCAGGGTCGCCCACCTCAATTAACAGTGCCATCATCTACCCGGCAAACCTTGGAGATGTCCATGACCCCTCTTCCGATCACATCCGAAATCCAAACTATCAGCAAAACCTATGAGCGCCACGTTTTCAATATAACCAAATGCAACCGCTTTGTACCACCTCAAATGCTATCGCTGGCCCTAAGTCACCATCATCTATCACTGCCTCCTAACTGGTCTCTGACTTCACTCTCATAACTCCCAAAATCTATTCTCTGTACAGAAGCCACTAGGGATCCTTTTAAAATATAAATGAACTTGTGTCACTACCCTGCCTGCACCAAACCTTCCTCTAAGACACTGAGAAAACAGTCCAAAGTACCAATCTTTGCCTAGAAAGCCATACCTGTTCTCACTCTACTCCTGGCTAGAAAAGTCCTTCCTCCAGATACTAATATAGCTGGGGTCCTCATTTCAGTGCTGTCTCTGCCCCACTGTTACTCCCTCAGAGAGATTTCCTCTCCCCCTGTTTCAGTAGTTCTCAACTCAGGGCCATTTTGATCCCACAAAGGACATTTGGGAATGTTGAGACAGTTTTGGTTGTCTCAATGGCAGAAGAAGGGATTTTCTGACATCCAATAGGTCACAGTTGGGGGTTCTGCAATGCACAGGGCATCTCCCAACCCCAACAAAGAATTACCAACAAATAATTATCCAGCCTAAAATGTCAACAGCATCACAGCTGAGAAACCCTGCTGGCCTCCTTAAAAGAAACCTTCTTTGGTCTCCTAACCCTTATGCTGCCTTATTATCTTTTCTATAACTATCAGTATCGGCCATTAGGCACTTACCTATTTGTTCATTTGTTTGTGTCTCCCTCTCTAGAATACAAGCTCCACAAGGGCAGACTTTTTATTGACTTCTGTGTAGCTATATCCCTTTGGTCTAGAATGCCTGGCATATGGTCAGCACTCAGTAAATATTTATTTAAAGAATAAGTGGATAAATGATACTCAACAAAACTATTTGTATCCAGCAAAACTCCCCAGTTCTCTAAGGCTTCTATGCCACCAGTTATAGAGACTTCTGAGACATCAGGAAATCTGAGGTCAGATTTGTCTCCTGTAGACACAGGAACGTGCTTATTTTTATTTCCATTTTCCATATGGTGGCAAATAGGCTACTATGCTCCTTGACAGCAGAGTCCATGCCTCACATTCTCTACACCTCTCACGCTCAATGGCTGATGGCAAGGGTGGTAAAGAATCCGCTTGCTGATGCAGGAGACGCAAGGGATGTGAGTTTGATCCCTGGATCAGGAAGATCCCCTGGAGTAGGAAATGGCAAGCCACTCCAGTATTCTTGCCTGGAAAATTCCACAGACAGAAGAACCTGGTGGGCTACAATCCATGGGTTTGCAAAGAGTTGGACATGACTGAGTGCACACATATGCAAGGGTGCTGGGCTTCTACCCTGCCCAGTGAAAAAACTCAATGATGCAGACTTAGGACTTGACCCAAGAGACATTCAATATTCCTGGAAGCTAATCCAGAGCTTTAATGACCTAGGCATCTGTACTAACAGGATTAAAAGGCAGTACACATCTTTATTCAACACATGACAATCATTTGTCATGATATCCAAAGCAATAAAGTTGGTATAAACAGGCTTCAACATACCTGCTTGTTTAGCTTCAATACAAGCAATATTTATTTCTTCTTTCAAGTCCCAGTTTTCATTGGCTATAGCTTCCCCCACTTTAACAAATCTTCCAACTGCCAAGTTGACGGCTTGTCCTACACGCTGAATTGCTTGCAGAGTTTTATCAGACTTTTTGGTATTATCTTTATGATTAATAAGTGTGGTGATCTAAAAATGAAAGATAAAAGCAAACTGCTTAAAGTTTATCTCAGTACTTTTTTTTGAAAGCTATATCACAAAGACCGAGAAAATTAAGCCCAGCATACTACACTAGCCTAATAAACTCAATTCATTGATAGCTTTAATGCTTCAACCCAGAGACAACCAGCAAACATCTTGCATCTCTCATGACATCAATGTTTCCTTTAATAACAATTCCAAATTTACCTGAGGGGGGTTATCAAGGGCACACATTTCTGTAAACCCTCCAGACAGATCAACAACTCTTAAAGACGGGAGAAAAGTAGAAGAGGGTGGATTCTCACATTCAAAGAATCCACAGGAAACCAAAGCGCTTCAGGGCTAGATTCTTCAACCGTGACTTGGGCTGCTGTGAGAGCAGAGACAGCATTTTGTTCACCGGGGACCTCACTCTGTTGCTTAGCAGTGTGTAGGTTGTACAAAATGCTATGTGAACCACAGAGGCTTATTGAAATAATCAGACACTTGAGAAGGACCAATGTAATCTATGTTTTATATTTCACCAAGGTTTGTTGTAGACTCAAAGTAAATAAAATACCAAGAGCTTTAACACTTGACTCCAGGCCCTGAAATAAAATATAAAAGGTGAAAAGTTAAGCTGCTTGAAGCAACTATAAATCTTCGAAATGTCCTAGAAAACTAGTACATGAACTATACTGACATATAAAAATATTTAAAGCATGTCACATGAAAAATGTAAATCCCAAATGGTACATGTCCACTGTGTATAACTTTGAAATGATTTCTATAGGTATATTAACAAGGACCAGAATAGAGAATTAAGAGAAGAGGAAAAGGCTTGCTCTTTGATCAACTACTATGTGGCAAGCACTTTATGTCTTATGGTATTAATAGTTTTGAGTCAGAAAGGCCTGTGTATGTTTCTTGGCTCTGCCATTACTAGCTAAATGACCTAGGGAAATTTACTTAGAAATCTCTCTAAATTTCCTCACCTCTCATACTGTTTTTCAAATTTTGAAAATGTTCTAGAATCCAGGTCCTGAGGACACATCACTGAACAGGACGAACACAATCCTGCCCTCATTCTGTTTACAGTCTAACCAGATAACAGTAATTCAATTGTACAAAATATATTTGTTGAACACCTATCATATGCCAAACAAAATTCTAGGCAGTGATGAAACAGCAACGAACAAGAAAGAAAAGGCCCACAATCTCACGGAGCTTCCATTCTAGTGGAGGGCGGGGAGACACAATAATCACACAAATAGGTTAAAGAAATTAACCTAAATGCTATGCACAACGTTAAAATAAGACAATGTGACTGAAAGTATCTGGGTAGCTACCTGAGATTAGCTGACCTTCCTTCTACAAAGAAGTGATATTTAAACTGTGATCTAAATGATATCAAGTAGAGAGGCTGGTAAACTTCAGGGGACAAAGTATTGCAGGGAGAAGAAATACCTGTTTAAAAAAAATAAGGGAAGAAAAGAAAAAGGAGGGGCATCCTTCAGAACGAGACTGTTCTTTTTTTCCAAAGAATAAAGTAAGGCCAGAAGTGGTTAAAGAATAGTGTGCAAGAGGACAAGTGTAAAACCAATATCCAACAGGTAGGCAGGGACCAGCCATCTAAGGCTGTGAATTGGAATAAAGAGTTTGTATTTGACTCTGTGTGTGACAGAAAGTCACTGAACAATTTTTGAGGACAGTGGTATAATCTCAATAGCGGTTTTAAAATGTGTGCTCCAGTGCTTCAATATTTCTCCTTTCAAGCTTCATTTCTCTCCCCTTAAGTGAGATGAAATTAGTGACCCACTTCTAACGGATAGAATAAAGTAGAAGCAATGATGTACCTCTGAGAGTAGGTATTAAAACACATTGTGACTTACATTTCTCTCTCTCTCTCTGGGATCAATCACTGTGGAAGAAAACCAGCTACCAAATCATGGAGGACACCAGTGCTATGGAGAGACCCACATGGTAAATAAATGCTTAGAGGAGTGTCTGGTATTTAGTAAACATTATATAAATGACTGCATGCTAAGTCACTTCAGTCCTGTCTGACACTTTTCGACCCCATGGACTGTAGCCCATCAAGCTCCTCTGTCCATGGATACTCCAGGCAAGAATGCTGGAGTGGGTTGCCATGCCCTCCTCCAAGGGATCTTCCCAATTCAGGGGTCCAACCCAGGTCTCCTGCATTGCAGGCAGATTCTTTACCATGTGAGCCACCGGGGAACTGCCTGCAATGCAGGAGACCTGGACTGGATCCCAGGGTCAGGAAGATCTCCTAGAGGAGGGAATGGCTACCCATTCCAGTAATCTTGCCTGGAGAATTCCATGGACAGAGGAGCCTGGTGGGCTATAGTCCTTGGGGGTCACAGTCAGACATGACTGAGTCATTAACACTTTCACATAATGATTAGATGTTACCCAACTTACATTTCTAGAATCTCTGTTCTTTCCTCATGTTTGTGATACCATCTTATTTTCTAGAATAACTGACAGTACTCTCTTGATTGAAATGGATTATCTTAGTTTATTTTGTGGGAAGGTAAGAAAACAGGTGAAGATCCAGGGAGAAAAAACAAACAAACATGGCAGTAGGCCAGGAAACAGAACAAAGTCTTAATTCCCTGAGACCTGAAACACAAGGGAGTCAGCCCAGGACAGAGAAGTTCATCTCTGGGCTTAACTCACTAGTAAACTCTCAAAATTACTACATATAAAAATCAACTAATCTGCTACAGAAACCAATATAGAAGAAAGCACACTGAATCATGTTGAGGTCTTTAAAAGCAGGAAAAGGGGCTCTTTCACTCACTTTATACACCATTTTTGTGTTTTATCTTTGCATTAAAAACACCTGTATTCACATACACCAATCAGCAGAGCACCCCATATGGACTCAATTCATTTCCAACTTGGTGAGACCAACATCAGGGGAGCTACCCTAGAGATTTCAAGCCTCTGTGTAATGGTAAGTGGAGTAAATCTATCACAGACAGGAAAAGACTGGTGGGTGGTAGAATAACATTCCAGGCTAGGGTGGGGCTGTGTGGCAGATTTCCCTCTTCCCTTCCTTGGATAAAAGCATTGTAAGACTGGGAGTGGGAGTTTTGACAGGAAGAATAAAGTGATTATTAAAGAAGGTGGGTACTGCTCTGCAGGAACTGTGCTTGGGACTTAGCCCAGGGCATGTGAAAAAACTGTCTGAATTACAAAACATACAGCAAATGAGTGTAAATAACAGATATTTGTATCATTTAAAGAAATGACAGGGAGACAAAACACACCTACCACCAACCTTCAGAAAACACTACCAGCACCTCTGAAAATCCAGGTGCCCTGTGGGCCCCTCACTTTCCATATCACCCCCTCACCAGCCAAAGGAAACCACTATCCTAATTTTGTGCTCATCATTCCCTTATTATAACTATTGCACCTATGTTATATCCTTAAATGATATGTGGTTTTGTTTTTGCCTGCTTTGAACCTTTTAATTTTTTCTCCTTAACATTTGAGATTCTTCCATACTGATAATTATAGCTATGGTTAATTCTTTTCACTGCTGCAGTAGTATCTCATTTTATGAACTAAGCACTCTTCATTTAAACATCTTTACTGCTAAAAGTGGAGAAGGCAATGGCACCCCACTCCAGGACTCGTGTCTGGAAAATCCCGTGGACAGAGGGGCCTGGTAGGTTGCAGTCCATGGGGTCGCTAAGAGTAGGACACGACTGAGCGACTTCACTTTCACTTTTCACTTTCATGTATTGGGAGAAGGAAATGGCAACCCACTCCAGCGTTCTTGCCTGGAGAATCCCAAGGACTGGGGAGCCCGGTGGGCTGCCGTCTATGGGGTCGCACAGAGTCGGACACTACTGAAGCGACTTAGCAGCAGCAGCAGCAGCACTGCTAAAAGACGTTTGGGTAGTTTTCAGTTTGGAGCCATTAGAAGCAAACTGACTATCAACATTCCAAACTATGTCTCTAACACACGTGCAGGATTTTCTCTAGGGGTGTGGATTTAAGAGTGAAATTACTGGGCGTAGGTAATACCCACTGTCAACTTTAATATATTACATCAAATTGTTTTCCAAAATGGTTGTACCACTGACATTTCCATTAGCTCTGCATTCCAATGCTTGTGCTCACTGTGGTTTTAACTTGTACTTCACTGATTTCTAATAAAGTTCAGCATCTTTTCATATATGTGTTAGACATCTGATTCCTCTTCTACAAGATGACTATTTATTTTACCAATTTCTAATGGGTAATCTTATTTTTGATTCATTGGAGTCCTTTATTCTGGGTGCTACAATCATTTGTTGGTTATTTCTGTTGCAATCATATTCTCTTGCTTTATGGCTTATCCTTTCAATTTTGATGAGCAAAGATTCATTTTAATGGAGCAAACATATTAACCTTCGCTTTCGGTCTGTTAAGAATTCCTTTCCCACCATAAAGTGGGGAAAATATTGCCCAATTTTTTTTGCCTAAAAGTACTGTAAGCTTTTACTTCCATATTGATATTTTTAATCCATTTGGAACTCTTTCTGTATATACTGTGAGTGACAGAGATGCAATAGCATGTATTTCTATTTAGGTAACCAATTGTCCTCATTTTTTAAAAAGTTCCTTTCCCTACTGACAAGAAGTGCCCATTCTGTGAATTATCAAGTTTCCATATATGTGTGATTGTTCCTAAGTTCTCTACTCTTCTGATATTCTTGGGTTTCCGCTCTTTCATATAAATTTTAGAATTACTTCTATCAAATTCTACTCAAAAAATCCTGTTGAAATTTTCATTGGAATTGCATTAAATTTACATATCAATAGGGAAAATTGGGAGCTTCCCTGGTGGCTCAGATAGTAAAGAATCTGCCTGCAATGCAGGAGACTCAGGTTAGATCCCTGGGTCAGGAAGATCCCCTTGAGGAGGAAATGGCAACCCACTCCAATATTCTTACCTGGGAAATCCTATGGACAGAGGAGCCAGATGGGCTACAGTCCATGAGTTTGCAAAGAGTTGGACATGACTGAAGCGACTTGGCACAGGGAAAATTGATATGCCCATGACATCAAGTCAATCTAGCCAAGAACATGGTATTTCTTTCCCATTTATTTAGCTCTACTTTGGCCTTCTCATAAAATTCCCCACAAAGCTTAGCAACTCTTTTACTAGACACATAAATACACATATTTTGCTTTTATTTCTATTCTAACTGGTATTTAAAAATTTAAATTTTTAATGGAGTATAAGTTGATTTGTAACTGGTATTTTTTAGGACTACTTTTCTGTTATTAATGCAGAGCAAAGTGCAGCTGACTTAAGAATCTTACATTGAGTGAACTTACTAAACCTCTAAATTTTTAAAATTTATTTGTAGACTCCATTTCTCTATGTAGGTAATTATACTTTGATTTTTCCTTTCTTATCTTTACACCTTTCACTTCGTGTTTTGTTGCATTGGTTATGATTTCAAGTACCACTGAATAGAATCTATGCTAGCAGGTATCCCTCCTCTTGTTTCTAGTTTTAAGGAAATGTTTATTTTAAATTTGACTTGTTGCTATGACGTTAAATCGATGGGGAAACAATGGAAATAGTGACAGACTTTATTTTCTTGGGCTCCAAAATCGCTACAGATGGTGACTGAAGCCATGAAATTAAAAGACACTTGCTCCTTGGAAGAAAAGCTATGACAAACCTAGACAGTGTATTAAAAAGCAGAGACATTACTGTGCCAACAAAGGTCCATCTAGTCAAAGCTATGGTTTTTCCAGTAGTCATATACGGACATGAGAGTTAGACCATAGGAAGGCTGAGTGCCAAAGAATCGATGCTTTTGAGCTATGATGTTGGAGAAAACTCTACAGAGTCCCTTGGACTACAAGGAGATCACACCAGTCAATCCTAAAGGAAATCAGTCCGGAATATTCATTGGAAGGACTGACGCTGAAGCTACAATACTTTGGCACCTGATGCAAAGAGCCAACTCATTAGAAAAGACCCTGATGCTGGGAAAGATTAAAGGCAGGAGGAGAAGGGGACAACAGAGAATGAGATGGTTGGATGGCATCACTGACTCAATGGACACGAGTTTGAGCAAGCTCCAGGAAATGGTGAAGGACAGGGAAGCCTGGCGTGGCTGCAGCTCATGGGATCACAAGTTGGACACGACTGAGCAACTAAACAACAATTTCTATTACTAGTTTGTTATGTGCTCTTTATCACGATGAGGAGTTGAATTTAACCGAATGCTTCCCTGGTGGCTCAAAGGGTAAAGAGTCTGCATGAAATGCAGGAGACCCAGGTTCAATCCCTGGGTCGGGAAGATCCCCTGGAGAAGGAAATGGCAACCCACTCCAGTATTCTTGTCTGGAGAATTCCATGGATAGAGGAGCCTGGCGGGCTACAGTCCACAGGGTCCCGAAGAGTCGGACATGACTGAGCGACTTCACTTTCACTTTTTTCCCTACATCCACTGAAAAGAACATGTATCTTTTCTAATATGTGAATGCAGAAAATTGTATAGGTACATTTGTCTAATATTGATGTAACTTTGCATTCCTAGAATAAGGCCAGGAGTCCAGAACTTTTTACTTAAGAGTCAGAAGAGGTTAAATGATCTGAGTAGAAACTGCTTAAAAATGACTAAACTGTACAAGAATAGCCCTACTTGCTCACCTCAGACCCTATCTCCTCTAGGGCATCGTTGTTAACTCATCTGCACCTGCTCTGAGCTCTTAAGAGTATTTACTATGGATGACGTTGATCTGACACTTGCCACGTGCTATTCTATACCTGTCCTATCTCCCAACTAGAATGCAAGTCCCTCAAAGAGTAGTAACTAGAAAGCTTACAACAAATGCTCGCCTAAAAAGCTTAAACTAGTCTAATGGATATAGTGGTAAAACATGAGTTGAATAATAATGCAGCATCCTTAGAAAGATGAGACTCCTGGACATGAGTTTTCTAGAGAGCTTCACTCAAATCCTGGAGAAGGAAATGGCAACCCACTCCAGTATTCTTGCCTGGAAAATCCCATGGACAGAGGAGCCTGGTGGGTTACAGTTCACAGGGTCGCAAAGACTGAGCAACTTCACTTTCACTTTCACTCAAATCCACTAATACCCACTAAAATATAAAAATCACTCTAAATCATAGTCCACACTTCTGCTTTGTGAGTGTTCTGCCCATGCTATAGACATTTCTTGATTTTAAGCATGATTTAACTTTTTGTGTTGTTGAGTACCGCCTGCAATGCAGGAGACCCCAGTTCGATTCCTGGGTTGGGAAGACCCCCCCTGGAGAAGGGATAGGCTACCCACTCCAATATTCTTGGGCTTCCCTTGTGGCTCAGCTGGTAAAGAATCCGCCTGCAATGCAGGAGATCTGGGTTCGATCCCTGGGTTGGGAAGATCCCCTGGAAAAAGGAAAGGCTACCCACTCCAGTATTATGGCCTGGAGAATTCCATGGACTGTAGAGTCCACGGGGTCGCAAAGAGTCGGACACGACGGAGCGACTTTCACAGTTAATCATTAGGATCAGTTATAATAATTCTAAAGATATAGCTGTGGACACATAATGTGTGGGTTGCAGAAACTCAGCTATGGCCCTGAATTAGCCTTTAACAGGGAAGAAAAAACAAAAAAAAGCCCACATTTTCTCCCATTAGCATTGACCTCTAGTTAACTCTCAGCAGCCAATGCAGGTTTCCTCCTCCACTCTCCTGCTCTCTCCACCCTCTCTCACCCTGAATTACACAATGTAGAACTTGTAGGATACATTTTTAGCAGTGATACTGTGAAAAGTTACCACTTCTCCAGATTACAACAACCTTGTTTTTCCACTGTGACTCTTTTCTGGACCTACTATTAGCTGACCTCATCACGTCTTCTAATCTCTAGAGACAACCAGGCTGTCAGGGTGCAAACCCCAGTTGGACATTTACAGCTGAAAGTCCCACAAGTCCCTTATTCTCAGTTTTCTCATTCATATAATGAAAATAAACATATCTCTACCCCTGTAAGATTTATGAGAATTAAATGGGCTAATATGTATAAAGTGCATAGAACACGGTCTTGCCTATAGTAAGCATTCTATCTGGATTCTTTTTTTTTAATGGATAAAATACCCCTCTTTTAACCCTCTCTCTCTTAAAACTATTCCAGTATTTCTCACTTTCTGTTGTGGTTGTGTTGGCGGTGGTAATGGTATTCTTTTGTGGGAGGGGGCAATGCAGACATCACTAACTGACCCTCAATTCATCCCACCTGTCAGTGCTTTTTTTCGACAATGAAGGGAAGGCCCACACAGAGCATCAAGGTTACTCACTGTTCTGTTAGCCAAGCTAAAATAAGCACAGGTGAAGAAAATGGGGCTGTTTATTTAATCAGCATAACAGGAATACAGGGACATGTGTGGCTACTGTTATCAAATATTTGCAGGCTGGGATGGATTAGAGATATCAGTAATATTGAACATTCTATGGACGAGCTACAGGCCCACACCACTGAGCATGTTTAAGCAGGGCACTGGTGACCAGATGTCAAGGATGCTGTAAGAGAGAATTTTTTTAAAATTCAGAGTCAGATAACTTTTAAGATTCCTTCTACCTTGAAAATCTTGCCAATACGAATGTGAATCATCAAGACCTTACAAAGGAATTGTGAGTCACACATCCAATGAGCTCCTTAAGGCACAGAATTCTTCACTGCCCACAGTGCTTGGCACATAACAGACCTAGGTGAGGAATTCTAGCCCCGAGGGTTCGTATAAGTCGGCTCTCAGTAACAAAAACTTCTCTAAAGCTAAGCGCGCCAATTAGCTGATTCCAGACTTCTGTTGTGACCGGTAAATTCTATAAACCATACATCCCAAATGGGATTTGGCAAAAAGATGTGTACCCGGATTAACTATCAGGCGGTCCTCCACTTCACCCTTCCGAGGCCGGACAAAAGCCAACTAAAGTGAGCAGGCAGGTTAAGGGGAAGGGTGGCCCGGGGTAAATGGGCGACGGGGGAGCAGACTTACACAGGATCCGGGGAAGGGACAAAGGCCTAGGGGAGAGAGCACGCTGGACTCGGAGGCACGCGCCAGCCAGACTGGCCACAGTCCGGGTTAGGACTGGAGATGCAAAGGTGTGACGGCAGCGAGGAGGGCCTCTGAGCGCCAGCGGAGCCCCCGCGGGGGTCCCCTCCGCTCCCCGGGAGCAGGGCCGGGGGCCGCCGGAGTCACAGTCCCGGGGCGGTTCGGGTGGGGAAGGCTGGCGGCGCACCTGCGGCCGGACTCCGGTCCGCACAGGTCTCCTCGCCCCGCAGCCAGATTTCGGATAATCCAGACTCCCTCCGCCTCAACGAAGGCCAGTCCTCCAGCCCCAGAAAGGCGATCAGACGCCGACGCCGCAGTCCCGGCGCGGAATGTGGGGCAGCGGCTGCCTCCCGACCGGCCCGGCCCGGCCCGGCCCCCGCCCGGAGCGACCGCCGCCATCGCGGGCCGTGGCCGGGGTTGGGGGTGGGAGACCAGGGGCCGCGCGCGCCGTTTTACCTGAGAAACCAGCGGCAGCAGCGTCTGCTCCACCGAGCGAGTTTTGATCTCGAGTCCGGAGTCGAGGGCGAAGCCCGACGGGCCGGAGCCGTGCGCTGCTCCGGCGCCGCCACCGCCTGCGGGGCCCGGAGAGGCGGCCATGGCCTTTACTCAGCCCGTCGCGCAGCCGGGACGCTGCGCCGCTGCGGGCCCGCCGCCTCCCGCCAGCCAGCCAGCCAGCCAGCCAGCCTGCCCGCTCGCCGCAGCTGCAAGGCACCCGCGCCGCCCGAGACCCCGCCCACCCCGCCTCCACGCGCTCCGGTCTGGGGTCCGCCCTGCAGCCCCGCCCCCCAGCCCGGGCCCCGCCCCTTCTGTCCCCATTCGCACCGTTTCTCTCATCATTCTTCAGTGGGTTCCACACAAGTCTCGCTCCTGCTACAGCAGAGACACAGGATACCTGAGGGCCTCCCACGAACATGTGGCCTCTTACCAGAGCAAGGACATCCATGCTCAGCGAAGCTACCTGTCCTCTGGAGAAGTGACTCTTCCTAAATCCGAATTCCCCAGGATTCCTGGAAACTGCGCTGGGATTGAAACTATTAATAACTGGTAGACCAGGACGGGAGTCAAGCCTGTAGGGAGGGGCTTCTACCCTAAGATGGGACTTCTACAGGTTACAGTCTTTCTGGAGCTTTCACAAACACATCTCCCCTTATGTAAACTGTCCATGTTCCATAAAAATTCATTGTACGCACTGGTGCCAAAGGAAAGGCAAGATATAAGACGTAAGAGATGGACAGATGTATTCATTAAAGTTTGACTTCACTGAAGATCAAATTTCTCAACAGAGACTAAGTTTACTACTTGATTCATTCAACACTAGTAATTTTATTTCAAAATATAAATATTTTTACATTTACAAAGATGTTACATCAGTAGGTTGTCAAAGCAAGTTAAAGCTAAGAAACAGCATTTGTGAGAATAAAGACACATGGTTATATTTGAATAATCTTTTTTACTTTCAAACCATCTCTACTTTGCCTGAGAATGCAGAGATGATAACATTTTCCAAAAGTTACATGAGCAATATATATATATATCCAATCTTGGCTTCAAAATCAAATGGTATTTGAAATACACTCCAATCACCTAGACAAATGGCACTGCAAAGCACAAAAGAAGGGTTTTCTTTGGAATAATTACAATTGGAGTTACGTTTTCTGGGTCACTGCCATTAAAAACAGTATTTGATAATAAGCCAAAATAATGTTTTAAAATTTGCTACCACAGGTTTCAGAGTAAAATATAAAGCTAGAATTAAAAGTAAGAAACCAGGTGTGGAGTAAAGAACTCTGGACTTGGAGTCAGAATTTCTGCAACTGAATTCTGGCTCCATCATTTCGTGGTATAAACTTAAGGGAAAAATCACAAAAAACCTTTCTGAGCTTTGATCTGATAATACTTGATGCCTGCCTATCTCACAGGGTTGTTATGAGAGCAGTCTGAAACCTATAAAGTGCAATACAAAAGCATTATTAAAACGTCATATCAATATATCACCACTGCATTTGCACTCTAACTGATCTTTGAAAAACTTTGAAAAGTAAAACACAAATACTGACTTTACACACCATAGGTGGAAAAGAATCTCTATACTTGATGTATAGCTCTGGATGGCAAATACAGTTTTTTTTCTGGTATTTCACTAAACTTTGAGATATATTACAGTTTACATGGTAGATGTTCCATTCAGAATTCTATTACAGATGTCTTCTAAAAGAGCTGTAAACTTTTATTTGAGAGACATGTTTCTCAAAGGACCCCAAGTCCTTTGAGATGCTCTGAGAAAAAGAGGATGAAGGTGTAGTTTAAGGTCAAATAAGTCTCGTAAACAGAGTCTTTGTCCCCTCCTATAAATTCACAATATATAATAACATGTTAAAAACTCTTCAAAGTCCTACTTCAGAAAGGAAACAAATTCAGCATTCCTCAATTTTAACTGACCATAGAGTCCCTTCCCCCTACTCCATATACATTTTCATTCACTTAGAACATCTTAACAACATTCCTTGGAACTACTGCTATAAGGAACACGTTTTTTCCAAAATTGGCAAGCTGCATGGGGTCACAAAGAGTCGGACACTTAGCAGCTGAACAACAACTCAACTAGGAGGGAAAGGGAGGAGAAGTGGAACAATGGACTGAGAGAAAAAAGAACTGACTCTACTCTGAATTGTCACTGCTGGGCGCCAGGTTAGAAAAGACACTTCAACCTATGGACTTGTTTCCTTCTCTGTTAAATGACAGGATCAGCTAATTATGTAAGGCCTAGTCTAGCACTGAATTGCTATGACTCCAGGAGGCAGACAGAACATGCTGGTTTATAATGCTCTTATTTTTAAACTACCAAAAAAATTAACTGTTCAGTGGTTTCATATGGCATGAGTATATTTTTTGGCAGATCTTAAGTTAATGTAAGCTAAATTTGTCAACAAGGAAAGTAACTCGAGTGAAGAAACTTTAAAAAAGAAAAATATAAATGAGACAAGAGCTTTTGGACAAACTCTATTAAAAATAATTATACTTTAGGAATGTCTATCTAAAATAGTCCCCAGATTGGAGTAACTAAACTAAGTGATGCAAGTTTATTGAATAGTTAGGTCACTTCCAAATAAAATGAGATTTTGAAACATAATTACTGAACACTAACTTCCTCTTGGGGCTTCCCAGGTGGCCCTAGCAGTAAAGAATCTGCCTGACAATACAGGAGACTGCAGGATACTCAGGTTCCATCCCTGTGTCAGGAAGATCCCCTGGGTCAGGAAGATCCCCTGGAAGAGGAAATGGCAACTCACTCCAGTATTCTTGCCTGGAGAATTCCATGGACGGAGGAGCCTGGCAGCCTACAGTCCATGGGGTTGCAAAGAGTCAGATATGACTGAAGCGACTTAGTATGCATGTGTGCATAAGTTAATGAAATAAATATATTTTGATGGCAAAATGTGCAAAGACAGGAAATACATAAAAACAAAAAAATACTTGTCCTTGGCTGGAACTAACATTTGGAACTATGTTGCCAGGGGCTATGTCTACTGCAAAATGCCTACTCTAATACTTTTATAAGGGTCTTAGAAGACCCTTTGTGGAGACCACAGTTTTCCTATAAACCTTGAGGTTGAAAGCTCTGGTGAGCTCACCTGAAATTACTTTGCTCTAGGCTAACCCCTCATGGCCTGAATTTCTGAGTAAATCTTTCTTGGTAGTGACACATCCTGAAATGCTGAATACAACCAAAGTAGAACCAAGGGTACTAGAAAGTCCAGATGGGTCACAGCGGGCTCTTATTAAGACCAAGGTTGGCCAGAGGACCTCATCTGCAAGCCCTCCAACTGGAATAAACTGCTATTTCCAAAGCTACTCAGTTTGTTTAAATAACGCTTCGTGGGTATCAAGAGTCAATCTGCACCAGTCTCAAAAGTCAAGAGAAAACTCTGCCAGCTAACCACCTTTAATGGAAATGGGTGTTAAGAATTCCTGCAAACTTAAAAATAAATAAAACTGGTATCTAAGGCAGTCTGGCAGAGATCACTTCCAGAAACAGAGAGTGTGATAGAAATTTTGGAACTGACGCTGGACTTACATGGCATGGGTTTATGCTGAAAATCCTATGCCCTGTTCTCTCTCAGAAAAGAGAGGAGCATACTGTGTGGGGAGCTTTTTTCCCCTCCATTCAGTTTACAGTTGAATAGTGACTGTGACCTTCAAACTTATCTTTAATAAAGCGATAAAATGCAGAACACTGTGATAGGATTTCTGTACTTAGTTTTTACTGAAGCTACTTATACTTCATCAATTATCTGTTTTTAGGGAAACTTTTTCTGGGTCAAATCCTGAGATCGTCTTGCTGGAGCACTTCAAGTTTCCTGATATGACTGGGTAGTAGTCTGGGGCACCTCTGCTCTTGATATTTCAGGGTGATACTACATCAGAACCAATTCTGACAGCTCTAAACTGTTCTCTCTTAGGGCTCAGAGTCCCCCTCTAAAGACCTAGTATTCTTACTAAAAATTATGACCAGGAAGAACCATATATTACCTCAAATTTATATGTTTACCATTTCACTTTATACAGCTAAAAACACTTTGGAGGAACATAATTTGTATATGCACACTAACTCATTGTGCATAATATTTGCCTCTTATAAATTTGTGCTAATCACAGCTGTAAACTTATCATAACATCATTAACAAAAACAAACCTGATTTCTTTCTTAAAACTTTTAATGCAACATTTTTAATTTTAGCAATATACATAATCTGGCTAAGATTTAAGGTAAGAGAAGGCCTTCTTATGAGTTATTGCCTACAGCACCCTGTACAGTGCCCAGCATGGAACCCACGAGTTTGGGAAACTCTCAACCAATGCTTTAAAGAATGAATGACTGAACAAGTGATTAAAGAAAAGAATGAGTTAATTAATGCCAAATGTAGCACTTGGTAGAATATCAGACTGTAACTGCTGAAGGATTCATAGGAAATATAAGAGATCTGCATATAGTTTATTGTATAAAGAAAGACCTCACAGTAGCCTCTTTTCTAGACCAAGTTCTTCTTAAGTAATATCAGAATAAATTTAATGTAATTATCATTAATTATGCTTCTTAATGGGAAAATAAAGTTTTAGAAAAAAGTATTTCTACTTTTAAAATGTTTTTCCAAAAAGGAAATCTTTGTTACTTAAGAATCCTCTCTCTTCCATACTGAATACTCCCTTGGGGACAGAGAAAGAGGCTGAAGGTTGTTTTACAAAGGGGAAAGGGAACAAAGGTAAAAGCTGGGTTCTAATCCTGGCCCTGTCATTAACTGTAGTCTACGCAATAGGACAGGACATGATTCTACCTCATAGCACTGGAAAAACTGTGTTAAGATACTAAGAGAGTCACTGGAGTATAGCAAGGTTGGCAGACTGTTGAGTCAGAAAGACCTGAGGTCAAATTTTACTAAACTTTATGACTTGGAGTTGGTCACTTTCCTGAACCTTAGCTTCCCCATCTGTGTGAAACACAAAACAATGCGAAGCTGTATGAAAGTTGATGTGAAGTGACTGTGAAATAATATGTGCGAAAAGATTTTGTAAAATGTAGACCAGTATGCTGGTTATTGTGATATCTGACATATTTTAAAAGTCACAATTTAATTCAACAAGCATTCATCTAGAGTCTGTGTGCAAGGCACTGTGCTAAATGATGGGAAAATACTACACAAAATTTTACGCTAGTAAGTAACTAGTTAGCCAAATTCTAAATAGTAAAACAGAGACATTTAACAAATCAGAACACTGCTGCCCCTGAGATTTTTTTACTTACAACATTTGGAAAGAAAAAAAAAAAAATCACAACATGAATTCTATCATATTGTTACCATTAATAGCAGCTTAATAATTAATTTCAATGTGGTCAGCCAAGTTTTAGAAATTTGGCAAAAGAGTAATAGGGGATGGATGGAGAAGGGGAGGAAGAGCTTCAGTCTTTCTTCTCCTATGGTTGCAACACATAACTAACTGAACTTCAAATAAGCCACCCACCCTTACACTGAACATTTGATCTTTCTTACGGGAGGACTATACATTGTGGAAGAAGGGAGAAGACTCATTTTTCCTGCTCAAGCAACTAGATTCTCAAAAGTGAAAGCCCTCTTCATTGAAAAGTGACTGTCATAGAAAAGTTTAAGGACAGATTTCTTAAAACAGGAGAAAATCACACTATATACAGCAGGTTGTTTACAGCTCTTAAAAAAAAAAGTTATAAATACGTATTATAATATACACAACCAAAGTGGGAAAATTTCAAGCCACAATACCAGTGTATAAACTGAAACTTTTCAAGCCATCTTAGCAACACTTAAGTGAGTAAACCACATTTCTGAGCTCTAAAGCTGTGCTTCAAAATGCAAAGCAGCCCACAGCCAGTCCTCTCTTGTCCAGGCATTCTGTATGGAAGGCCAGGAGGCTTCTGCGTCTTGTCCTGGGCTCTGTTTGCCAGGCACGGCTAAAAGGACAGGAGGCCACAGCTGAGCTGAACTCACAGTCAAGGTTGAATTTCCTTAGGGAAATAACTGTGGTTGGAAACCAGGTCAGCCTACTGAAGGTTTCAGGTCTTCAGAAATGTCATGGAAAGTCCTTTAAGAAAAAAAGACAGAATGATTAGTTTTGCTTTTAGGAAAAGGGGGAAAATAAAACCACAGAGATACTTAGAAAAGAAAAATAGCATCTAACCAGTAATTCATTGTCATATAATATTCTTATAAGTTGAGAGCCTTGGTGCCATTACGTAGTCACTGTTTTTTTCTTACTATTTTCACTGAGTATTGTTTCGAACTCTGATAGTTGTTTTTCTTTTTTTCTTTTTTTTTTTTCAAATAAATTTATTTATTTTAGTTGGGGGCTAATTACTTTACAATATTGTAGTCTTTGCCATACATTGACATGAATCAGCCATGGGTTTACATGTGTTCCCCTTTCTGGACCCCCCTCCCACCTCCCTCCCCATCCCATCCCTCTGGGTCATCCCATTGCCCCAGCCCTGAGCCCTTGTCTCATGCATCGAACATGGAATGGTGTTCTGTTTCACATATGATAATATACGTGTTTCAATGCTATTCTCCCAGAACGTCCCACCCTCACCTTCTCCCTCAGAGTCCATAAGACTGTTCTATGCATCTATGTCTCTTATTCTGTCTCGCATATAGGGTTATCGTTACCATTTTTCAAATTCCATATATATGCATTAGTATACTGTATTGATGTTTTTCTTTCTGGCTTACTTCACTCTGTATTATGGGCTCCAGTTTCATCCATCTCAATAGAACCGATTCAAATGTATTTTTTTTAATGGCTGAGTAATATTCCATTGTGTATATGTACAACAGCTTCCTTATCCATTCGTCTGCTGATGGACTGATAGTTGTTTTTCAACCTGCAGTAACAAGAACTCTAGTTTTTTTCCGGAGGGTCTATCCAAAAGATTGTTTTCCTAGACTCTACTTAAACTAATGACCATGTGACCAACATCTGGCCGATGAGATGTAAGTAGAAGTGTTGAGTGACTTCTGGGCAATGTCCTTAGAAGAGAAAGGTGATCTTTTCTGACCTTTCCCTTTCGTGCTGACTGGAAAGTAGACACAATGATGTTAAAGGGAAAAACAATAAGAGACTAAAGATTAAATGCTAACTGGATTACTTTTATTGCAAAATAGGAAAACTGATCTAGCAATGTCCCAGCTCTGAGTGTTGTGGTTCAGGGCAGGAGAAATGGGATAGGGCTTTTCATCAAATGACCGTGTACTTATACTGTTTCTGACCTACATCAAACAAGCCAAATGAATGTGGCTAACTGGCTGGTAATAACTGGGTTGGATGGAGGGGGTCTGCTGTATTGGGGCCTGACTTAGGACTGTAGTAGCTAGTTGGCCTTTGCTACATAATTTATCCAGCCAGGTCTGCATCTTTGTTAGCAGCCAAATGGCCAGGTCAGAGTTTATCAATGAACAAGCACTCATCTTAGACGAAAACCCCTCACACCAAGGCTGACAGAACATCAAGGTGGGGGTCAACCTTGGCATGGATGTTTGTGGAACAGACACATTAAGCCCTGGTCTGCCTACCTTTGCACTTCTTACAGCCAAGAGAGAAATAAACTTCTAGTTGTTAAAGTTCTACTGATGGTGGGATTTTTTTTAGTTTTTTTTTTTTTTTTTGGTTATAATACAGGCAAAACTATCTTAAATGATACAGATATGAAGCACAAGTTTATTACCATCCTTTTAGAGAGAGATTGCTTTGCTCCTTTACAACCATATCACCGATTAGGAGGGTTAGACAGGCAGGCAGAGGTAAAATAAAGGTTAACCCTTTAGCATCACGTAGGAAGTACTTCGGACAAGGCAATGGCACCCCACTCCAGTACTCTTGCCTGGAAAATACCATGGATGGAGGAGCCTGGTAGGCTACAGTCCATGGGGTTGCTAAGAGTTGGACACAACTGAGCAACTTCACCTTCACTTTTCCCTTTCATGCACTGGAGAAGGAGATGGCATCCCACTCCAGTATTCTTGCCTGGAGAATCCCAGGGACAGCGGAGCCTGGTGGGCTGCTGTCTGTGGGGTCGCAGAGAGTCGGACACGACTGAAGCGACTTAGCAGCAGCAGCAGCAGGAAGTACTTAAATGTCAAGTGGGGCACAGGTCAAATGATACAGAAAAAAAAGATTACATTTGCTCAGCTATCTGAAGGCTCTTTCACTGGATGGTGCCGGAAGCCTCTTATATCTCAAGCACATCTCTAACTAGCACAGCTCTACATCCAAAGGAACAGCTTAGAGGAAGGGGTAAGCTTCCTGGCTATGGTTCCTGTGTCTCTGAAAGGGATTATATATGACATGACTGAACTCACCATGTTGAATATATGCCAACAGGTCAAAGAACTGGAATGAATTTATCCCCTTAAACATTTTTATAGTGAGAAAAATTCCCCCAAACTAAGATTTATACACACACGTTTTATGTATTGTTGTTGTCTTTTAGTTGCTTCCGACTCTTTTGCGACCCCATGAACTATTAACTTGCCAGGCTCCTCTGTCCGTGGGATTTCCCAGGCAAGAACACTGGAGTGGGTTGCCATTTCCTTCTCCAGGGGATCTTCCCGACCCAGGGATCGAACCCGCGTCTCTTGCATTGGCAGGCAGGTTCTTTACCGCTGAGTCACCAGGGAAGCCCTTCTATATGTATTAATATCCATCTATCTCTGTATCTATCTAATCAAGGTTTCCCAATAGCTGCACTGCTGACCACTCTGTGCACTGTGAGAGGTTTAGCAGCATCCCCGCTCCTACCCTCTACAGCTGTCATGATGAACATGTCTCTATATGTTGCCAAATGTCCCCTGAGGGGAGCAAAGTCTCACCCTCCTCCCCCACAACCATTGCTCTAGATAGCTACCTACCAGCTTATTTATATATCTCTTTTTCACAGTCTCACCTACATTTGTGTACAGGTAAAGCTGGCTACAAGTTGCCCCAGATTATATGAAATTCAGGTAGCACTCAATTCTGGGACGCCCTGGAATATCTTTAAAACCAATAACCAAAAACTGATCAGTATTAGAAAGCATTTTCCAACACCAAAAAGTTTTAAAATTCATTCTTTCATATCTTTTCAAATTTCTAAGATACCTGCAAGCTTCAATCTCTAATTCAATTCCCCTAAATTATGAATGAAAACGGCTGCCTCAGGGCAAAGATGCATGAAATAAGATTAAAACTGTGGCTGGCCTGGTACTGCTTTCTGTTGACAAGTAAGCTTAGCTGTAACCCTGAAATTCATACCTGCTATTCAGTTCTGCCTCCAGGCCAAGAAAGCCTCCAGAAGGACTCAGAAGAAAGAAAACACAATGAAGCAAGCTAAGAAAACAGCTACAGAGTGTTTTCCATCCCAACAGTATGTTTTCTCTAGGTGTTTGGAGTGGTGATTGTGTGTGTGTGTGTGTGTGTGTGTGTGTGTGTGTGTGTGTGTGTGTGTGTGTGTGTGTGTGTGTGTGTGTGTGTGTGTGTGTGTGTGTGTGTGTGTGGTGGTGATTGTGTGTGTGTGTGTGTGTGTGTGTGTGTGTGTGTGTGTGTAAAACCCTACAGAAGTAACACTGATCTGAACTGAACCTCAATTACCTCCCGGAAAACAAACTCCATAACCCAGAGATAGAGATTTAATTCCTTCCTGGTCTCATCAAAAGGCACAGCACTAACTAGTCCACAGGGCTCATAAAACTGTAACCCTCTAGATTAGGAAGAAACAAAGGAATAAAAATTGCATTGACAGTGTTTTTTTTTCAGCTGCGCCGCACGGCTTGTGGGATCTTAGTTCCCCAGCTAGGGAGTGAACTTGGGCCCTCAGCAGTGAAAGCACCGAGTCCTAATGACTGGACTGCCAAGGTATTTCTTTGACAGTATTATTTCTAAAAATAGTAAATGTCCTACCTAAACCATCTCCCAAACCATAAGGATTGTTACATTCCTTTGAACCACAGTGGTAGAATTTATCAAGAATAAGAAAGGTGGAACAGGGCCTCAGGTGACTAGGGGGATAGAAGATTGCTGTGAACATTTTACAGTTCCTTTCATTGCAATGGGGATTGTGTGGCGTGATTTCTCACTTGCAATCTTCTTGGCTCCTTGAAAATATTTTGGGATCTGCTTCCCCTGACGTTTTCAAGGAGATTTTTCAAAAAGTCCATTTATGTGAATGCTTAAGTCTTTTCTGATTTAACAATTCAAGAGTTGTTGACTCCCAGCTTCCCAGAGAGTAAACTGTGGATGTTTACAAATGAAAAGCCTGCACTGACTAATGTAACTTACTTTAGCAGGCTCAGGATAGCTGAACATGTATTTCCTAAACCCCCATCAGCACACCTTGTGACAGGGCACATGTCATCACTTTTGTACTTTCTGCTTCTTCCAAAAATTTGGAGTAAAGTTCTAAGGCTGGAGTTTACTATGGCCCATCCTCTTTTATTAGCCTTATAGTGAAAAGATCTTTTTTTTTTTTTTTTTGAAAAGATCTTTTAATCTGATCTGCTCTTGGTTTCACTAATCTATTAACTCATCAAATTTTCATTGAGCATTTATCCTAAACTGGAATGATAGGGAGCATACTCCAAATTAAGTCCTCAAGGTTTAGGTAAAGGTTTGGAGGAGTCATGGTTTTTTATGAGAACATTTTCATATATTATTTTACACAAACAAAAATAACTTCTTGCTCTATTAAAAAGTAGGAGATGTTAAACCTTAGCTTAATTGCCAAATACTGATCTTCCTTGTCTTATGATGGCATTATACCTGGCTTCATACTTAATAATATCCTTAAGACAGCTTCCCTTGTGGTTCAGACGGTAAAGAATCTGCCTGCAATGCAGGAGACCTGGGTTTGATCCCTGGATCAGGAAGATGCCCTGGAGAAGATAATGGCAACCACTCCAGTATTCTTACCTGGAGAATGCCATGGACAGAAGAGCCTGGCAGATTGCAGTCCATGGGGTTGCAAAGAGTCAGACATGACTGAGCAACTCACGCACATACACATGTCCCAAGAAACGCACTGTACATTGAAAATATTTTAAGTCAAAAAAGTATTTCATACACTTAACCTACAAAACATCACAGCTTAGCCTAACCTACCTTAAACATGCTTATAATACTTACATTGGACTGTTGTTGTTGCTTAGTCACTAAGTCATGTCTGACTCTTTTGCAACCCCAGGAACTGAGGTCCATCAGGCTCCTCTGTCAATGGGATTAACCAGGCAAGAATACTGGAAAGGGTTGCCATTTCTTCCTCCAGGGAATCTTCCCCACCCAGGGATTGAACCTGCATCTCCTGCATTGGCAGATGGATTCTTTACCACTGAACCATCAGGGAAACCCGACAGTTGGGCAAAATCATCTAACACAAAGCCTGTTTTATAATAAAAGTGTTGAATATCTCAAGTAATTTACTGACCACTGTACTGAAAGTGAAAAACTGAACAGTTGTCTGGGGGCTGCGTGCTTGCAGGCCTATCAGTTGTATCCCCTTGTGATCAGGTGGCTGACTGAGAGCTGCAGCACCGCTGCCCAGCATCACAACAGAGAGTTGTACTGCATATCACTAGCCCAGAAAAAGATCAACATTAAAAATCTGAGTACAGTTTCCACTGAATGTGTATTGCTTTCACACCACCACTAAGTTGAAAAATCATAAGTTAAACCTTCTTAATTTGGGAATCATTTGTAATTTCTTTCATAAAAAGATAATGACCTTTGATTGAACTTTGGGTATTAAATTATGGAAGATAATCACAGTCAGGTTAAGATAATGCTTCTAAAAACAGCAATGAGTTTACTAATAACTCTGTCCCCCAAAAGATAAAGCTGAGTTCCTTAAAAGACCACGTTCTAGCTGTCACCTCTGGTCACATCAAGGTGTGGAAGAGGGCAGAGGAAAACTTAAATACAGCGAACAGCATCCCCAGAGGAGTTCCTGGGATATGCCCTGACTTCCTTCTTACAGGTTTTTCTGAGCTTTAATGCTCAAAGATTGCTGCTCGGGTTTTTGTAGCAATGAAATAAGTACATCAAATCAAGTCTGATTATTCTATCCAAAAATCAAACAAGTATTGAGACTTGAAAAATTGTGATTGCAGGGGTGTTATGTCTTTCCCCACACTTCCCAGACAGTCCCAGTGTTAACAGAGAACAGGGGAAGCCATAGGTTCTGATTATTGAATTGAGGCCAGAACAGCAGGGAGCCCAAAGCTGTGCTGTGTCGACATTTACTGCCATGAAATAGTGTGTTCCCCACTGTCAACAGTGAGAAGCCCTACACAGGACCTAGAAACAATACACAGAAATAGTCATGCAGATGGATGTTCTCAGCCACCAGTGCCTGCATCTACAATTAGAAGGTCTAATGGAACGAAGACATTCTCATGTTACAGCATGAGAGTTCTAAGACAAGCTGAACCCTTCCATAGCTCATGACCCTGTAGACACTATTCCCTCATAGCCCAAATCATTCCTTGAACTAGGAAGAGGGCCCTGTCGAAGCCTGTCGGTTATGGTGAATACCTCAGTAACTGAAACAGGCACAGCCCGGCAGTAGCAGCAACCACAGTAAAAAGGGAAAAGATAAATAATCAAGAGTATAAATGAAAGCTGTAAAAAAAGGAAAGGTAGGAGGTGCTATCCTTAAGAGCATTAAATGCAGGACATAACCTAATTTTGAGAGGAGGGAAAGCTCTGATGAACTGACATTTGAGTTGCAGGCTGAAGAATGATTAGGAGTTAATTAGGCAAGGAAAGATAGGGGAGGGGCAGAGTCTGTCCAGACACAGAAAGCAGCATGTCTGAAGGCCTAGGGTTTGAATGGAGCTGGTGCATCTGAGGCCCTGGCAGAAAGCCAGCGTGGCTGCAGCTCTGACAAGGGGAAGATGTTACAGATGCATGAGGCAGGCACAGGCAGACCACGCAGGGTCTTGGAAGGATTTTGATCTTCCTGGTAAGAACAGTGGGAGGCCAGTTCTGATAGAAGAGCGTCACAACCAGATATGCCTCCCCTTTAAAAAGGACACATCTGCTCAGTGCCAAGAGACTGGAAGGCAGCAAGAGTGGCTGCTGAGAAGCTGGCTGGGAGACTGATATGCCACGATAGTCCAGGTGAGAAACCCTGTGGCTGGGCCCAGGGTGGGTGGCACTGGAGAAAAAGAGGAAAGGGTGGATTTGAGACGAAACAGGTAGGACTGGGTAAAGATGGTGACTTGAGAAGATAGGAGGCTGTAAGGATGACCACACACAGGCACATGTAAGTGAGGGGTACCATCTACTGAGAAGGGAAACAGAGCAGAATGTCTTTTCTTGAGCAGGGCTGGGGGGATGGTTAAGGAAAAGAAAGATCTCTGGTTGAAAACATACTACCTCACCTGCTTATTTCTATGTGACTACAGGCAGGATAACCTCTCTAAGCCTTGACTTCCTCTACAAGATACGGAAAACAACTGTTCCTAACCTCACATGGAAACACTGGACAGATTAAGTAAAATAAGACAATGCAGGTAAAGTTTTATCACAGAACTTGGCACACTGAGTCCCAATAAATGTCAGTGGTGGCTGGTTGTTACTATTTAAGAGGTCATTTAGACTTTCCACCAGGAAGTGCTGTGTTGGACACATGATTCCTTCAGGCCTTTTCAAAACCCTGTTAGAGGGAGTTCCCTGGTAGTCCTGTGGTCAAGAATCCACCATCCACCCTGCAATACAGAGGGACGGGAACTAAAATTCCACATGCTTTGGGGCAACTTAGCCCGCATGTCTAAGCCCCCCTGCCACAACTAGAGAGCCACTATGCTACAACTAAGACCTGATGCAAGCCAAATAAATAAATCACTATATATATACTAAAAAAAAAAATTAGAAGGCATAAACATACCTTAAAAAAGAGAACATAAGAGGTTAAAAGAAACAAACTTGCAGCATGACCTAACAAACTGAATCCTAAGCCAGGAGTTATAAGGTTCAGGAATTGGTGATATCAAGTAACTTTGGAAATGGGGTCGAAGGTGGGACTAAACACAGAAGGGCTGCTTTAAAGTGTGCCTAAAATGCAGTAAAACCTCGTGGGTCCAATATTGTCACCCAGCCAGGCAAACGCTCCCTATTACTGGCAGAAATTCGAGTCTTTTCCTCCCTTAGAGAAGGTAAAACAAACAAGTCTCTGGACTGGGGGACAACAGGCAGGGATAAGGGCAGGGGTACATACTGACAGTAGGAGACTGAGTGAGGATTTACATTTCAAATGCTGTCCAGTCCCTTTCCCTGTCTTGGCTCCCAGAATGCTGGCAGCCAAGCCATCAACCTCTGAGCAGGAGATTAAAAGATCTTTCACTGAGGAATTTAGCAGCCCCACAGGGAAACCAAAAAGCACTGACATCAGAGACTGCATAAGACCAATGGTCCTGGCAGATTATATTATGGTTACTCACATAATAACCAACCCACAAATCCTGAGTGGTTCACTCTTAACATAAGCCAACAGTCAAAAGTATCGGATACCTGATACTGTGATTATTGTTATTGCTGTTGTTTAAGTCGCTAAGTCGTGTCCAACTCTTGTGGCGCCATGAACTGTAGCTTGCCAGGCTCCTTCTGTCCATGGGATTTCCCAGGGGAAGAATATTGGAGTGGGTTGTCATCTCCTTCTCCAGGGGATCTTCCCGACCCAGGGATGAAAACTGCATATGCTGCATTGGTGGGCAGGTTCCTTTTCACTGAACCACCAGGGAAGCCCCTAATACTGTTATTATATTGTGTTAATATGGTGAAGGTTAGGGGATATTACAGATGTAATTAAGGTCCCTAAGCAACTGACTTTAATCAAAATGACAATATGTTCTGTGGGCCAGGTCTAATCAGGTGAGCCCTTTGCAAAAGAGTCTTGGCCATCAGTGACACAAGTCAGAAAAATACTCTCGAAGGCCTGGAGGAAGCAAGCATTGTGTTATAAAATGCCTATGGAAAGAGGCAGCCTCTAGGAGCCTCAACTTGTGGCTACAACTGCAAACAAAGGAATTTTGTCAACAACAGGCAAGTCTGGAAGAGGATCCCAATCTGCAGATGAAACCCTTGCCTGAGCTCATGCCTTGACTGTAGCCTTGGAAGATCCTAAGCAGAAGACCCAGCTGAATTGTACCTCTACTCTGACTCATGACTTTCATACAAATGTGTTGCTTTATGCCACTAAGTTAGTGAAAATTTGCTACATATCATAGAAAACTAACACAGGCCTATATGCTAAAAAAGGCAAATTTTACTTACACAAATACTATCTCAATAAACCAGACTGCCCAAAAATATGATAGCTCAAATGGAAACCTCTATGGAGATGATAGAAGATAAAATTGGAGAAATAATCCAGAAAATGGGAGCCAAAAAGACAGAAACAGAAGAATATCAGAGAAAAGATTTTAAAATGACAAGACCAGTGTAGAAGGGTCAATATCAAAATAAAAATAAGTTTCTGAAAGGGAGAGACGGAAATCATTAATAAAATAATTGAAGAAAAATTTCAGAATGGCAGAACATAAATTTCCAGTTTTAAAGAACACAGAGACACTTGATAAAAGTGCCAATTCAAACACAACAACAAAAATAGATTAAAAAACAACAACAAAAAAAGAAGACCCTATAGGTTTTCAAACATTTGAATTACAAAGAATCAGGAATCAGAGTGGCCTCAGAATTTCAACAACCATGAAAGTTAGAAAACAATGAAGAAATCAAGTTACACAGGGAAAAATTTTTAAACAGAATCCTCTACCCAGGCAAGCTACTGAGTAAGAATGACTTTAGAAGAAGCCTTTACAGACATGTATCATCCCCTAAATTTACCTCCCATGCATTCTTTCCCAAAAATCTACAGGAAGATGTGCTCCAACAAAAAGCAGAAAGAAATCAAGAAAGAAAACAATTTTGGGAAATACGATTTCAACACAGGGGAGAGGGGAATCCGCAAGGTGACAGCTCTATAGCAGGCAAAAGGATATTCTGTATCTTAACAGACTGCACTCAGGTGAAAACACAGGGACCAGTGAGCTCAATTTCATACACAGTTTATGATCACTCAGCTGGAACTCACCGCTGAGTCTGAGCAGGCCATGGTGTCTGGTTGGGTGTGGGCACTGAGTTCGTGGGACTCACTAGCATGGCACTGTAGATATTGGAAGCAACTACGAGTATGCAGAGAAGTATGGGCCCAATGATCGCTCCTTCCAGGCCCAGATAGTACGCGCCACCAGCCACTGCCAAGCCCGTCAAGTAAGGATGGCCACCTCTGGAATGAAGAGCACACAGATTACGCACAACTTTTAACAAAACATAAACCCTGGAGTAAGTCGGAAATACATTCTCTGACACACTGTTCATTCCCTAATACACCTGACTTCTGAACTGCGTTATCAGCTTTCTTTAGATCACTTCAATATGGATATCTGAATATTAATTGTAAAAGTATAAAGATGCAAAACTTTTCCTGCCTAAATGTGTGACCTTTACCTTTTTGTAGGTCCGGCAACTGAGGAGTAAAGTCAGCAGTGTTAACAGGTACCATTACGTGGCTGTCCGAGGTGGGTTAATGTTAGCTTACGAATGGTTTATACAAGCTACCTGTTAAGTTTACCTTTATCTAGAATAATTAAGTGGGCAAAATTAAGCATGTAATTCAACTAATTATGCTTTTTATTAAAAAATGATAACAATAAAGTGGCATGCCTGTTATTCATAAGTTAGGCTTCTAGCAACCTCCTAAAATACAGATTTTAACACAGGGAGTGATAAAAGGCCTCATGAGAAAAACATCTGTTAGAAAGCCCAAGATGTTTATTTCATAGGAGAGTCATAACTGTCCTCCAGCTTATCACAGTATCATTTACATAACTGGAATGAAATAACACACAGGCAGACCTCAGAGATATTGCAGGTTCGGCTTCCAGACCACTACAATAAAGCCAAATATGGCAATAAAGTGAGTCACAAGAAATTTCTGCTTCCCCAGAGTATATAAAAATTATGTTGACACTGAACTGTAGTCTTTTTAAGTGTGCAATAACATTATGTCTAAAAAAATGTAAGGTACCTTAATTTAAAAATCAGTTCAGTTCAGTTGCTCAGTCATGTCCGACTCTTTGCGACCCCATGAATTGCAGCACGCCAGGCCTCTCTGTCCATCACCAACTCCCGGAGTCTACCCAAACCCATGTCCATTGAGTCGGTGATGCCATCCAACCATCTCATCCTCTGTTGTCCCCTTCTCCTCCTGCCCCCAATCCTACCCAGCATTAGGGTCTTTTCCAATGAGTCAACTCTTGGCATGAGATGGCCAAATTATTGGAGTTTCAGCTTCAACATCAGTCCTTCAAATGAACACCCAGGATTGATCTCCTTTAGGATGGATTGATTGGATCTCCTTGCAGTCCAAGGGACTCTCAAGAGTCTTCTCTAACACCACAGTTCAAAAGCATCAATTCTTCGGCACTCAGCTTTCTTCACCGTCCAACTCTCACATCCATACATGACCACTGGAAAAACCATAGCCTTGACTAGACGGACTTTTGTTGGCAAAGTAATGTCTCTGCTTTTCAATATGCTATCTAGGTTGGCCATAACCTTCCTTCCAAGGAGTAAGCATCTTTTAATTTCATGTCTGCAATCACCATCAGCAGTGATTTGGAGCCCAAAAAAAATAAAGTCTGACACTGTTTCCACTGTCTCCCCATCTATTTCCCATGAAGTGATGGGACCAGATGCCATGATCTTAGTTTTCTGAACGTTGAGCTTTAAGCCAACTTTTCCACTCTCCTCCTTCACTTTCATCAAGAGGCTCGTTAGTTCTTCTTCACTTTCTGCCATAAGGGTGGTGTCATCTGCATATCTTAGGTTATTGATATTTCTCCTGGCAATCTTGATTCCAGCTTGTGCTTCCTCCAGCCCAGCGTTTCTCATGATGTACTCTGCGTATAAGTTAAATAAGCAGGGTGACAATATACAGCCTTGACGTACTCCTCTTCCTATTTGGAACCAGTCTGTTGTTCCATGTCCAGTTCTAACTGTTGCTTCCTGACCTGCATACAGGTTTCTCAAGAGACAGGTCAGATGGTCTGGTATTCCCATCTCTTTCAGAATTTTACACAGTCTATTGTGATCCACACAGTCAAAGGCTTTGGCATAGTCAATAAAGCAGAAATAGATGTTTTTCTGGAACTCTCTTGCTTTTTCGATGATCCAGCGGATATTGACAATTTGATCTCTGGTTCCTCTGCCTTTTCTAAAACCAGCTTGAACATCTGGAAGTTCACGGTTCACGTATTGCTGAAGCCTGGCTTGGAGAATTTTGAGCATTACTTTACTAGCATGTGCTGCTAAGTCGCTTCAGTCGTGTCCGACTCTGTGCGACCCCATAGATGGCAGCCCACCAGGCTCCGCCGTCCCTGGGATTCTCCAGGCAAAAATACTGGAGCGGGTTGCCACCTCCTTCTCCAGTGCATGAAAGGGAAAAGTGACAGTGAAGTCGTTCAGTCGTGTCCGACTCTTAGCGACCCCATGGACTGTAGCCTACCAGGCTCCTCCATTCGTGGGATTTTCCAGGCAAGAGTACTGGAGTGGGGTGCCACTGCCTTCTCGAGATGAGTGCAACTGTGCGGTAGTTTCAGCATTCTTTGGCATTGCCTTTCTTTGGGATCGGAACGAAAACTGACCTCTTCCAGGCCTGTGGCCACTGCTATGTTTTCCAAATTTGCTGGCATATCGAGTGCAGCACTTTCACAGCATCATCTTTCAGGATTTGAAATAGCTCAACGGGAATTCCATCACTTCCACTAGCTTTGTTCGTAGTGATGCTATCTAAGGCCCACTTGACTTCACATTCCAGGATGTCTGGCTCTAGGTGAGTGATCACACCATCGTGATTATCTGGGTCATGAAGATCTTTTTTGTACAGTTCTTCTGTGTATTCTTGCCACCTCTTCTTAATATCTTCTGCTTCTGTTAGGTCCATACCATTTCTGTCCTTTATTGAGCTTATCTTTGCATGAAATGTTCCTTTGGTATCTCTAATTTTCTTGAAGAGATCTCTAATCTTTCCCAATCTGTTGTTTTCCTCTATTTCTTTGCACTGATCGCTAAGGAAGGCTTTCTTATATCTCCTTGCTATTCTTTGGAAAATACTTGACGGTCAAAATGCTAATTATCATGTGAGCCTTCAGTGAATTGTAATCTCTCTGCTAGTGGAGCATCTTGTCTCGATGGTGATGGCTGCTGACTGATCAACATGACTGGCCGCGGGAAGAGTGTGGAGAGTCTGTGACAATTTCTTAAAACAAGACAACAAAGTTTTGCTGCACTGACTCTTCTTTTCACTGGCGATTTCTCTGTAGAATGCAATGTTGTTTGAGAGCACTTTAGTCACCACAGAAATTTTTTCAAAACAGGAGTTAATCCTCTCAAACCCTGCCTCTGCTTTATCAACCAAGTTGATGTACTACTCTAAATCTTTTGTTGTCATTTCAACAATCTTCACAGCATCTTTACCAGAAGTAGATTCCAAGTGGCAAGAAACCACCTTCTTTGCTTATCCATTAGCAACTCCTCATCCATTAAAGTCTTATCATGAGATTGCAGTAAATCAATTACATTTTCAGATTCCACTTCTAGTTCTCTTGCTATCTGCACCACATCTGCAGTTACTTTCCCCAATGAAGTCTTGAACCTCTTAAAGTTATCTATGAGGGTTAGAATCGACTTTTTCCAAACTTCTGTTAATGTTGATATTTTGATCTCTTCCCAATGCAATACAAGTGTTCTTAATGGCATCTGGAATGGTGAATCCTTTCTAGAAGGTTTTCAATTGACTTTACCCAGATCCATCATAGGATCAGTATCTATACTAGGTATAGCCTTATGAAATGCATTTCTTACATAATAAGGCTTAAAAATTGAAATTACTCCTTGAACCACAGGTTGCAAGAATGCATGTTGTGTTACAGGCATGAAAACATTAATCTCATTGAATATCTCCATCAGAGCTTGTGGGTGACTGGGTGTGATGTCAGATGAGCCACAGTGTTTTTAAAAAATACTCATTCCTTTATTTGGCTGTGCTGGACCTTAGTTGCAGCATGCAGGATCTTTAGTTGTCGCATGCAAACTCTTAGTTGCGGCATGTGGGATCTAGTTCCCTGATCAGGGATTGAACCTGGACCCCCTGCATTGGGAGCACAAAGTCTTAGCAACTGGACCACCAGGGAAGTCCCAAAGTATTTTAAAAGGAACTCATTTTTTCTGAACAGTAGGTCTCAAGAGTAGGCTTAAAATATTCAGTAAACTATGTTATAAATGGATGTGCTGCCATCATCCCGGTTTTGTTGTTTTATTTCTAAAACACACACAGAGTAGATTTAGCACAATTCTTAAGGGCCCTAGGATTTCTGGAACAGTAAATGGACAGGGAAGCCTGGTGTGCTGCAGTCCATGGGGTCACAAGGAGTCAGACATGACTGAGAAACTGAACTGAATTGAAATGAGCACCGGCTTCAATTTCAAGTTATCAGCTACATTAGCTCCTAGCCATAGAATTAGCTTGTCTTTTTAAGTTTTGAAGCCAAGCACTGAAAGTCCTAAATGGCATCTTTTCCCAATAGAAAGCTGTTTCGTCTACACTGAAAATCTGTTTCATGTAGTAGTAACTTTAATTATTTTTCTTCACTAGATCTTCTACATAACTTGCTGCAGCTTCTACATCAACACTTGCTACTTCACCTTGCACTTCTGTGTTCCAGAGATGGCTTCTTTCCTTAAAGCATGTGAACCAACCTCTGCTAGCTTTAAACTTTTCTTCTGCAGCTTCCTCACCTCTCAAAGTCTTCAGAGGACTAAAAAGAGTTAGGGCCTTGCTCCAGATCAGGCTCTGGTCAAAGGGAATGTTGTGGCTGGTTTGATCTTCCATCTAGAACATCAAAACTTTCTCCATATCAACAAAAAGGCTGTTTTGTTTTCTTATCATCTATGTGTTCACTGGAAGAATACTTTTCACTTCCTTCAAGAACTTTTCCCTTGCATTCACAACTTGGCTAATTGTTTGGCTTAAGAGGCCTACCTCAGCTCTCAATATGTCTTGTTCATGAAATTTAATCATTTCTAGCTTTTGATTTGAGGTGAGCAATATCTGACTCTTCCTTTCACTTGAACACTTAGAGGCCACTGTAGCATTAGTAACCGGTCTTTTTTCAATATTGTTGTGTCTCAGTGACTAGGGAGACCCGAAGAAAGAAAGAAGATAGGGGAACGGCTGGTCGATGGGGCAGTCAAAACACGTGCTGCTGCTGCTGCTGCTGCTAAGTCGCTTCAGTCGTGTCCGACTCTGTGCGACCCCATAGACGGCAGCCCACCAGGCTCCACCGTCCCTGGGATTCTCCAGGAAAGAACACTGGAGTGAGTTCAAAACACGTGCAACATCTATCACTTGAATTTGCCATCTTACATGGATATAGTTCATAGCACCCCAACACAACAGTAACATCAATTCTAGCTAAAACCTTAATATACAATTTACAACAAAGTTTAAAGAAATGAAAATACTTAACTATAAATCATGTAACTAGTTATTATTTAAATTTCAACTATTAAATGTTAGTTAAACACACTGTGAAGTTCTCCTTTTATATTGATGTTTTAGGCACAAAAGTCCCCCTAAAGTTCACTTATGGATGTGCTTGTTTCTTGTTGCTTTAAAACTTTGGGGCTTCTTAGTAGTTCTATATATTTATTTTCTACTTTAACTAGAATGAAAACAAAGTCTCTTCATAATTTCAAATTAACCGAAGGGTTCTCTTCCTATAAACTTTGATCTTGTCTACCCTTATTGTAATGAGTTTTATTTAAAGAAAATTTAATATATTAACTATGATGATAGTTTAAGTAGGTCATATTCTATATCTGAGTAGCTGAATAAAATTCAATTATTTGGTCACATTCTAGATTCTAACAAGCAATGTTTACTTGATATGTGGCTAAATGAAAATCAGCTTGATTTAGTAAATGCAAATTGCTAAAAGAGACATCAAAATCTACAAAAATGACATATTTATTATATTTCTAGTTTGGCTTCTACCTTAAATTTAACTTGTATTCATCATAGAACCATACTATAGTACCTTAAGTAGGAAAGAAAGAACTGTTTCTGAGATATGAACTTAGGAGATTTCATTTTACATGAAAATCCTCATACAATCTAAAAATGTGTTTATCCAAAAGCAAAGAAGTTCTGAAAATAACTACTAACTTCTTACTGTACTTAAAATGTTCTTATTTTGAAGTATGTACAGGAGTACTTTTTTCCTACATTAAATGTCACTAAACCAGAGGATTATTCACAATTTTACTTTAGCCATGGTCTCATATATTGTAAATACTACTTATTAAGAACAAAATAGCATACCTTGCAAATGATATTAATCATATAAATCAAACTTTGATTATATCAGTGGGATCACAAAAGATTATTTCACTGAAGTAATTACTATCACCTGTCCTTTCACCCATGCCCAAAAGGAAAAGGAAGAAAATAAACCTTCATAAAAAAAGGCCAGAGAAATTACTGGATATGATTCATCACCAACTGCAGAAGTGCAATACTTACCCTGATATATCAGAATAGATGGCAGTATCTACAAAGTAGGTTGGCAAGAGATGAAAAACCAACAGCAAGATGGCTTTGCATCCTAAGCCTTGGGTAAGCCACAGATCAAGAACTGCAGGTACTGCTGCCCAGTATGTGCCCAGAAATGGCACTGCTCCAAGGATTGCTGCTAAGGCTAATATAAGATTAAAAAGAAGAAGAAGCAACTTTAACATCATCATCAAAGCAATACCAATAGCAGAATCTAAACACTAGCTCCTACTGTTTAAAAATTTCCACCAGAACAAGTTAAACAAATACATACTCAAATTTTAGGGCAACGGTACACCCTGTTTAACTGAATCTGCTGTTAAACGAAATCCAAGATCGTAAAACTGGATCATGAAAATCCTTCTGAAGTGTGTGTGTACCTCTACTCTTAAGTCACAAATGTTAGTGTCCCACAGCTGTTATTCTCAATCGATGGCTAGTTAGTACGTATGTAGTTGGCCTCAGTATCCTCAGATGTGGAACCTGCAGGTTCAGAAAGCCAAGGTACCTGAGCACCCACAGATTGTGGAATCTTCAGGGGGTCTCAGAACCACTCCCTCAGGGATACCAAAGGACAACTGCTCAGTCCTGTAATATAACGGTACTTCAGTTCAGTTCAGTTGCTCCGTCGTGTCCGACTCTTTGCGACCCCATGAATTGCAGCACGCCAGGCCTCCCTGTCCATCACCAACTCCCGGAGTCTACCCAAACCCATGTCCACTGAGTCGGTGATGTCATCCAACCATCTCATCCTCTGTTGTCCCCTTCTTCTCACACACCCAATCCTCCCCAGCATTAGGGTCTTTTCCAATGAGTCAACTCTTCACATGAGGTGGCCAAAGTATTGGAGTTTCAGCTTCAACATCAGACCTTCCAATGAACACCCAGGAGTGATCTCTTTTAGAATGGATTGATTGGATCTCCTTGCAGTCCAAGGGACTCTCAAGAGTCTTCTCCAACACCACAGTTCAAAAGCATCAATTCTTCGGCGCTCAGCTTTCTTCACCGTCCAACTCTCACATCCATACATGACCACTGGAAAAACTATAGCCTTGACTAGACGGACCTTTGTTGGCAAAGTAATGTCTCTGCTTTTCAATATGCTATCTAGGTTGGCCATAACCTTCCTTCCAAGGAGTAAGCGTCTTTGAATTTCATGGCTGCAATCACCATCAGCACTGATTTTGGAGCCCAAAAAAATAAAGTCTGACACTGTTTCCCCATCTATTTCCCATGAAGTGATGGGACCAGATGCCATGATCTTAGTTTTCTGAACGTTGAGCTTTAAGCCAACTTTTTCACTCTCCTCCTTCACCTTCATCAAGAGGCTCTTTAGTTCTTCTTCACTCTCTGCCATAAGGGTGGTGTCATCTGCATATCTGAGGTTATTGATATTTCTCCTGGCAATCTTGATTCCAGCTTGTGTTTCTTCCAGCCCAGTGTTTCTCATGATGTACTCTGCATATAAGTTAAATAAGCAGGGTGACAATATACAGCCTTGACGTACTCCTTTTCCTATTTGGAACCAGTCTGTTGTTCCATGTCCAGTTCTAACTGTTGCTTCCTGACCCGCATACAGGTTTCTCAAGAGACAGGTCAGATGGTCTGGTATTCCCATCTCTTTCAGAATTTTACACAGTCTATTGTGATCCACACAGTCAAAGGCTTTGGCATAGTCAATAAAGCAGAAATAGATGTTTTTCTGGAACTCTCTTGCTTTTTCAATGATCCAGCGGATATTGACAATTTGATCTCTGGTTCCTCTGCCTTTTCTAAAACCAGCTTGAACATCTAGAAGTTCACGGTTCACGTATTGCTGAAGCCTGGCTTGGAGAATTTTGAGCATTACTTTACTAGCGTGTGAGATGAGTGCAATTGTGCGGTAGTTTGAGCATTCTTTGGCATTGCCTTTCTTTGGGATTGGAACGAAGACTGACCTCTTCTAGTCCTGTGGCCACTGCTGAGTTTTCCAACGGTTTTTTATAACTGTAGAGCACTGGCCAAATATTTGTACTGAGACCAAAGCCAAATCAGAGATTAGTTTCTAAATCTCAGATGAGAACATATATTCCTTACCTTGCTTCTTTCTAATAAAGTGTATCTAAAAACAAAAAAATGAAAAAACCCACCACAAATAACCTTGCTAGTTGAAGGACCTTACTTCCCAATCAACCCTTTTCAGAATGGTATGTTCAATTAACAAATAAATATTTGTTCCTTATGCAGTGTTTATTATGTACTGGGTATTATTCTAGCTACTGGGGACACAGCAATAAACAAACATTACAAATCACATTTCTGCTGCTAATCTAGACTAGATATCAAAATTTAGCATTTCAAGTTTGACGAAGATGACGATACATGTAAAATGGTTTAATGTTCCTTAAACAGAGCACAGCAGAAGTTATGATACAGTTGTTACCTGATGGTATGAAGACAATATTGATGCCAAATATAGTATGAGTCAGCCAGGTATACAATCCATAGAAGCCAGCCATTTTGAGGGAAGCATCAAACACCCCTCTAGAATGTCCAAAGATAAAGTGGAAACAAAATAAACACAGTATCATACTGGGATTCAGAAAAATCAATTATTTCTAGGCTTCTGGCTACAATTATCAGATTCCAAAATCTGATAATAGCTTCGATTCTTCCAGTGGCCTGAGAATGCTATTTTCATTTTATTTCAATAAAATATACAAATCTTCTATTTAAACCTTGATATAGATTTACTAATCTGTTCTTTAAATTTCTCTAATGAAAAGATAACAGAAAAACCTTAAGATACCTTATTCACTGAAATAACTCATCAACTTTTCACTTCTGAAGCAGATTACTCACCACCAAAATAAAGAGAAAGAAAAATAAGTGTGATTATCTTATTTCTGAGGAGGTAATTAAATTCTGAGACATCCAGGCTGTGACCAGCCCTCCCCTTGGGAAGAGCAAGTGAGGGATAATATAACTGGTACTTCATCAGTCTTTCTTCTTTTGTTAACAAAATGTTTCCACATTTCTTAAACCATGCAACCCAACTTACAAAGAAACGTCTAAAAGTGGTATCAAACAATGCAGGTCACTTGGAGAGAATTTACAGAAAATAAATCTTATTAATTTCAAAGTAAAATCAGAGATTAAAATACAAGAGGTGTAAATACAGGCACACATATTCAATGATTAATAGGAATGAAAATATGCAATCTTGGGTATTTCATTTTTGTTTTTCAGTTGGAAGACTTCAGGTAGGACTGTGTTAAGGAGGAGAAATAAGGAACTGCTCACAGAGAGCACAAAGGCAACAAACCTAAAATCATCCCAAGGTATCACAAAGTCACAAAAACAAGGAATCTGTGAGGTACACGGGAGGCACGCTCATACACTCAGGAGAGAAAGAAAAGCTGTCTGTAACTGAAAAAAGCAGAGACCGTAGCAGCAAAGGTGATGCTGTATACAGAGAAGGACACATCAAGCTTTTCTAAAGCATCCCAAGAGGTATACTGTGACAGTACAGTCAAACTCTGGAACCTAGTGATTCAGTCATTTCATACCGGTCTGAGACACAGACTTGGTGACAGAGTGGCTCCCTAATTGTACAATCCTGTCATATTGACCAGCAGCTTTCACTCGAAAGTATCTTAAAAGGTGCTGTATGACCTCTGACAATAAGGACACAGATGGAAGAGGCACCAAAAAGACTGAAAGGAAGGGACATAGCCTACAGGAAATATAAACGATCTGAAGAGTAACTGAATAGAAAACAAGGAAGAAAAAAGGAACATGAGAGATATGGGGGTTAAACCTGAGGGAGAAAGAATGGCAGTGTATCAAAGTCATGGAGAACCCCAGAATAGGAGAGAACATGGAAGAAAAGGGAATGTGTTTAGTTGGGCCATGTTTAGCCCAAAAAACGATGATGGAAATACCCTGGAGGTAGCTGGAAATAAAGAGACAAGGCTTAACAGCAAACTTGGGACAAGAAATTTGAGATATGCCAGAAAAATCCTAATCATAGGAAAGGGTAAGATATCCCAAGGGGTAAGCCTAGAAAAAATGGGGCTATGAGCTGTATTCTCATAAGGGACCTAAGGACAAAGATACACTAGTCAAAGAGATAATGAAATCATTTTTCTAGTAGGAAGAAAATCACTATAGTATCTATTCCCAGAGGGCTTCCCTGGTGGCTCAGATGGTAAAGAATCCACCTGCAATGTAAAGAATCTGCCTGCAATGCAGGAGACGTGCATTCAAACCCAGTGTCAGGAAGATCCCCTGGAGAAGGGAATTGCTACCCACTCCAGTATTCTTGCCTAGGAAACCCATGGGGCCACAAAAGAGTCGGACACAACTTAGGGACTAAACAACAACAAACCCAACTGGGAAAAGGATCAGTCAGCTGCCTTCATTACAACTCCCTCCCTTTCCTGATTTACCAGCCACCCCAGAGACCCAGTTTCACAGTAAATCGGACAGAAACTTGGTTGACACTGGATTTCCAGAAGGGGAAAGCACGCTGTGCACACAGATGTAGCGTTCTGCTACGTGGTTCAGGATGGGCTGCTCCCATGGACATGTTCTCCCCACTGGAAAGAAGAGTGAGTCACACACACAAGCCTATGACAGAGGCATCACATGAAACCATGTGGAGTCCTTGGTGGTGGTAAATATTAATTCAATATTTTTATATAGTTAATACACGGTTTTGTGTCTTTGACAATGCCTACCAATCATGGATACTTACTCCTCTAGCACTAACTAAAAAAATCAACAAGAGGTTGTTTCAATTACACGCACAAATCTCAAACATTTATATCTCAACATTAGTTCTATTTTAAGACTAATAAAATGAATTTAGCAATTTTTAAAGCACCACAAAGAGAAACTAAATATGAAGTTTTTAAAAGACATTTATTTCCCTTAGAAACCTGAAGCAAAGTTTAGGCTTATTAGGTTGATCTTTAATCAAGTAAGTGAAAAAGGCATTTTATTTACTGACTTGGTTATTATTTAAGAACTCTAGCTTAAATTATTAATAAATTACTTTAAACAAATTAATTTAATTTCCCCGAATATGCATGAAATTCTGCCTCTCTATTTCAGCATTAGGAAATCTCTTCAAATAAGTGAAAATATATTTTCTTACAGCTTTAAACTCTTTCTTATACATTTGAAACAATATTTATAATCTTAAATCTACAACAATTTCCAATGAATATTTAAAATTTAATATTTCCAGTGAAAACTGGAAATACTGATTTACTAAATGATCAACATCGATTTCTATTAACCCTGGTATTTTCAATTCTGCAAAACTAGAGGTGGGAAGCATGTTTACTTCCCAAATGAAAATCTCACAGTACACACATTCTCCCATCAAACTGATCACTAGGACCACCCCCCACCGGCCCTGAAAAGCTGTAATCCCACAAGCAAGAGCCATACCCGTGTGCATGCACTCATGTGAAAATATCACACACACTAAATTGCACTGAGGCCGTGACAACATGCAACTTAGTAATGTGCAATATCTCCACCAGAGCAAGCAGAATGGAGCATCAGGGGAGAAGGGTGTGATGCAAACAGTCAGGACACGACATGCTCTAAGGGGAGGAACAGAACGTGGTTTGAGGGTAAAGGATGCATGCCACTAACTCAAAAATTCATGAAATGTAAACCCAACCACAAATGTAGTCAGTATAGAGGAACACTTATCCAGAATGGAGAAAAATAACAAAGGTTCAGAAATTCAATGGGACAGTGTTTATATCAAATAGCCACATATTTCAGAAGGCAAAGCTTAAAGAACAAAGACACTTTCACTGTCTGGACATGCAGTTCACTCCCAATTTCAATTCCACTTTTTAACTTATTAATGAACAATGTGAAATGAGTCTAATAATTCACTTAACTGCAACAATGATGATGACTAATGATTGGTGCTTATAAAATCTAATATAACTGATAGTTTACAGACTAAACTACAGGCTCAGGACATTGTAATAATATTTTCACGGTCATTTATAGAATATTTTTCCCTCTTAAAATCTTTCTCCATGAAGAAACATATCCCATCTTGAATATAATCCCTAAGAATGAAACAGCTGGCAGTCCTTTGTGGGACCAGAGCCCATTGTCGTCTCACACACAGGAGGGGTTTCTTCAGAGGCATCTATGCACAACTGCATAGTTTAAGTCTTGAATTTGACCCAGTAAAGAGATAAAAAGCACTCAGACTGCTAAAAATCATCCTGAATTATAATCTATAATTTATATAACTTTATAGCTGTGCTTAGAAAAATGGCCCAGCCTGTAACATATTTTTCAGACTCACAGAAATCTATCAATTTTGAGAACAATTAGGCTTATTGTACTGCTCCTGAGGGTTGTTATTTTTTTTCCCATAGTAAAAATAAAAATAAAATGAATGGTTCTTGTATGAGTACACATTAGAACCAGGACATGGGCTACTGTTACAGCACATAATTAATGTGTACGATCCCAAGAAGATAAAGCAAATCTAACCTGTAAAGAGATATATATTTCCTCATATCTGTAGATGACTATACTCTCTCTAACCTCAAATTCCTTCCTGAACCAAAGACCTCAATTTTTAAAAAATTTTCATTGAAATACAGTCAATTTACAATGTTGTGTTTGTTTCAGGTATACAGCAAAGTGATTCACTTATACATACATATATATATTTACACTCTCTTCCATTATAGTTATTACAAGATATTGAGTATCCTGTGCTATATTGAGTTTCCTGTGATATACAGCAGGTCCTAGTTATTTTTAATATATGGTAGTGTGTATATTTTAATCCCAAACTCCTAATTTGACCCTCTCCATATCCCCTTTGGTAATCACAAGTTTGTTTTCTATGTCTGTGAATTTGTTTTGTAAATAAGTTCATTCGCATCCTTTTTTTTTTTAGATTCCATATATAAGTGATATCATACGGTATTTGTCTTTCTCTGCAAAGAACTAAATTTTAGCTGCCAGCTTCACGTGTCCAGCTGAATAATGTTAACAGTACCACAAATTTAATTCATCACTTTTGACACAACCACTTCCTCCTGGAAGAAAGCATCAAGGTATACCAGAAGAATGTGTGGTCTCCATCAGCTGGATGTGGTTGCAAATCACAGCTCTGCTTACCAATTCCAAGAAACCATGACATTAAAGAATAATGTTTAAAACAAAGGAGATGGCATTATCTGGTGTGGAAAAAAATGACTCAATGACAGATATTCAGAGGACAGTCAGCTATGCTAATAAAGGTTATGTCAGGAAAATGTAGTATCTTTAAGTTCTTTATAGACAAGCTAGATAATTTTCTGTAAGACTTGGCTTAAGTCACATCACTTAGAGGATTTTGACAGCCTTGATATGGTTGACTCCATAACTTTACCCTACTAGGAAGACAGAATGTTATTTTTTCTTTTTGGTAAGAATATTTGCATAAACTTATCTGAGTCAGACAGACGTCACTTAGCTAAACTAAAGTTAATCTATTGCTAGATTAATAAAGACAATAACCGAAGGTCAAATAGGCTTAGAAGGGTTGCTGAAACCAAAAACTATCTATCCTGAAGACAACTTCACCCTGAAAGGTGTTACAGTAGACAATATAGTCCCAAATTTGGAATCATTACATGGATGGCTCCAGGTGGATACCTGGGAGCACCAAAGGGGATTCAAGTTTTTTTGTTTTTAATTCCATTTACTGTCCAATAACGGCTTCCCAGGTGGCTCAGTGATCAAGAATCTGCCTGCCCATGCAGGAGACAAGGGTTTGATCCCTGGATCAGGAAGATCCCCTGGAGGAGGAAACGGCAACCTATTCCACTATTCTTCCTGGGAAATCTCATGGACATTGGAGCCTGGCGGGCTACAGATCATGGGGTGGCAAAAGAGTCGGACACAACTTAGTGACTAAAACAACAACTATCTTCAATAAAGTCTTAGGAGGAAAAAGGCGGAAAAAACCTAGCAGTTTCCAGAGAAAAATACAGTTTAGGTGCATGCATGCTATTTGAGTGTAACCAAGGATTTTCCAAAGATTAAAGTGGTATCCTCATCAGCTGTTACATGAACACAGTGAAAAGAAAAATAGCCAAAATCAGTCAGACAAAATTATCAGGTCAATTCAAGATTTCTGTGGAAGACTAGTTTTTGAGCAATTAACATTTTCTTAAAAGTATGTGGAAACCGAAATGCCAGCCAAAGATTCACTATTCAGAGAAGCTTTAGATGCCTAACAACTTATTAAAAAAAGCAGCTCTCATGTATAACATGAGGACTTAATTTGAGTAGCTATTCAACAGAAGTCAAAGTGAAGTAGAGTCTTATTAATGAGTTAAGAACAGTGAGGGACAAAGGTTGGGGAAGGAGCTGAAACAAGGCTGCAAAAGGCCTCTCCCTACCTGACATGATGAAAAGGAAAAGGGAGTCAGTGACTTTAAAAGAGGATATGAAGAATAAAAGTTGAAGAATCAGGCTTTCGTCTGCCGTTTGCTCGTCTCCTGCGTCAGGCCTGAGCTCCGGCCGATCGTCAGCCGCCGCACGTCGCTTGCAGCCATGGCCCTTAGCGATGCCGATGTGCAGAAGCAGATTAAGCACATGATGGCTTTTATTGAACAAGAAGCCAATGAGAAAGCAGAAGAAATTGATGCAAAGGCAGAAGAAGAGTTCAACATTGAGAAAGGTCATCTTGTGCAAACCCAAAGACTGAAGATTATGGAATATTATGAGAAGAAAGAAAAGCAGATTGAGCAGCAGAAGAAAATTCAGATGTCCAATTTGATGAATCAAGCAAGGCTCAAAGTCCTCAGAGCGAGAGATGACCTTATCACAGACCTACTAAATGAAGCAAAACAGAGACTCAGCAAAGTGGTAAAAGATACAACCAGGTACCAAGTGCTGCTGGATGGACTAGTCCTCCAGGGTTTGTACCAGTTGCTGGAGCCCCGGATGATTGTTCGCTGCAGGAAACAGGATTTCCCTCTGGTGAAGGCTGCAGTGCAAAAAGCAATCCCTGTGTACAAAGTCGCGACCAAAAGAGATGTTGATGTCCAGATTGATCAGGAGGCCTACCTGCCTGAGGAAATAGCTGGCGGTGTTGAGATCTATAATGGGGACCGCAAGACCAAGGTGTCCAACACACTTGAAAGTCGGCTGGACCTCATAGCCCAGCAGATGATGCCCGAAGTGCGGGGAGCCTTGTTTGGTGCAAATACCAACAGGAAGTTTTTGGACTAAGCCAGCAGGAAGTGAGTGATGTGGACGCTCCTGACATTGGAAGAAACAAGATGGCCTGTTTCGCTTCCTCTTTGCTGTTCTCTGCCCTTATTTGTCAGTGGATGCTCTTCTGTAGCTAATGTTCTCCAACTAATGGGTAATGATGGGAGTCTCAGTTAGTACGATAGGGAACCTTCCTCTAGCTTGTCTCAAAGTAGCACAACTTCCCACCGTTCTGTAGCTCGCAGTTGCAGGGCCAGGTGTGGGTGCATGCGTGTCCCACACCTCCTGCTGTCCTGGGCTCCACCATCCAGCCTACAGGCGGTAGGGTGGTAGACTCAGTCCTCCAGTGCATGTGGGCCTCATCCCTTCCAGCAGCAGCAGCTTCTCGCCTACCTGTTTGGACTAAGAAGTGTCTGTAAATGTGATTTAAGGTCTACTCCATGAATCTGCTCTATTTATTAAAACACAGTGTGGAGGTGAAAAAAAAAAAAAAAAAAAAGTTGAAGAATCAGCTCATTCAAAAGTCAAGCCTGTGATACATGGATATCAGATGACATGATGGAAGCTTCTGGCCAGAACCTATGATACATACAGAACCTATGACTTGGAGATAACTCCAAACTTCTCATTTCTAGCATCCAAAGTAACCCCTGCAGAGGGCACAGCCTGGCTGCAGAGGGCAGCAGGAAGAAACAGGAAGGCCGTCTACTCTCCTCCATGAGCAAAGTCAGAATTCCTGAGAGCGTGAGGAGGCTTCTGAGAGAAGGTGAGGTGTACGTGTGGTGCAGGAAGGGCTTCGCCTGGATAAATCATGTGAAGATTAGGAGCTGGAATAAGAGCCTGTGGATGGAAAGCTGATGGGGACAGGCCACTAGATCTTTGCGCACCACAGACTTGAGAGCAGGACACTGAAAATGTTTTACATTTTCCTCACAAAGGAGATTTTAAAAATTTGAAAACACCAGTGTCCCTCAGTTGTTTAGCACAGAATGCTGCTAGGAAGGCTCAAGACAGAAAAACAGGCCTCTTGTGGAGAGCAGTTTCTGAAGGAAGTAAGAACAGCATAAATCGTATCCCTACCTGATAGCTTCTTCCACAGACTGGCCAATAATATTAGAAGAAGGACCTGGCTGAGAGAGTGGTGTCAGGCTTATCACCCACTTCACTGGCTTGTAGTACTCATCACTGGAACTTAACAGATAAAATAGTGTGGTCAGGAAAATTATCTGCAAAACAAAGGACAGTATCTCCTAAAATACCACATTTGGAAACTACAAGAAGGAAACACAAGTGGAACCAAGAAGATGCTTTCCTGTGGAAGGCATGTGACACGTACTTGTCCGTGTGTACATACCAGCGACAGGACAAAGTTGAGGAGAGCAGTCCCGCTGTAGAAGAGGATGGTCAGGAGCGTGGTGACGGTGGTGAAGAGCAGACTCACGTTCCGGCTCATGACGATCCACAGAGACTCTAAGATCTGCAAACATTTGAATGATGCTTAGTAAGGAAAATGGTTAAGTAAATTATGGTGAACCTACTACAAACATTAGGCAGCCACTAAAACATCCCTGCTATAACACAGAAATATATTTTATGATATAATACTATTCCTAAAAAACCAGACACAAAAAGTTTATACACAGGATGATTATAACTATGTGAAAATGGCACACAGAGAAAAAAATACCTACAGGAGAATATGCCAGAACGTAACCTGTGATTAAATGTAGCTTGTAGGACCACAAGTGCAGGCCATGAAATTCTAATATTTGTCTTATTAGTTACCTCCCCTACCATCTTGCCATCTCCAACTTAGAACAATCAAAAAATATAAAAACATCACTTCAATAACTTCACTAAAGTCACAATAACAGAAATGAACTGAAGTCACAAAAACAAAATGAACAGATGGGGTCAGAGCTCTGGAACTGAAAATCTTTCCTCAGATAGATATGACCCTATATTAAGACTTACTGAGTTCATTTGATCCACCAGCAAATTCACTAGAACCAGATATTAACACATGTTAAATATTACTGAAAGGAGATGTATAATATTTATAGCACACCTACATGTTTTCATTTCCTATCTCTTCATGAATTTAAAGTCCTACTTGATAACGTCCGTTCTATTATTATCCCCAAGAGGACTACTATATCTACTACTGTGGGCAAGAATCCCTTAGAAGAAATGCAGTAGCCCTTATAGTCAACAAAAGAGTCCAAAATGCAGTACTTGAGTGTAGTCTCAAAAATGAAAGAATGATCTCTGTTCATTTCCAAGGCAAACCATTCAATATCACAGTAATCCAAGTCTATGACCCAACCACTAATGCTGAAGAAGCTGAAGTTGAACAGTTCAATCAAGACCTATAAGACCTCCTAGAACTAACATGAAAAAAAAAGATGTCCTTTTCATCACAGAGGACTGGAATGCAAAAGTAGGAAGTCAAGAGATACCTGGAGTAACAGGCAAGTTTGGCCTTGGAGTACAAAATGAAGCAGGACAAAGGCTCAGAGTACTGCCAAGGGAACACACTGGTCATAGCAAACACCCTCTTTCCAACAACACAAGAGATGACTGAACACATGGACATCACTGGATGGTCAATACGTAAATCAGATTGAAGAGGACTAACCTTCCTCTTAATGAAAAACATGGAAGCAAGATGATCAGAAAAACACCTTCCATTATAGCTTTCAAAATGCTTCCCTAAACGTCACAGCAAGGTAGCAAGGGAAGCAGTGGAGAGGATATCATCTTTGTTTTACAGATATACAAACCGAAGCTCAGGGATTTTAAAAAACTTGCCCAAGGGCCTGAAGCTAATAAGTGGAACCAGAGCTGGGCACCAGAACTCCTAATATCTGGTTTTATTTTGGTGCCCTTTCCAAAAGAGAAATTCTGTTTTCTGTCATATGTCCAAGTTATACCATCTGTTCTATGAAAGGCCTATCCATTCCTTTCCTGTCTCAAATGTACGACTTATAAAAGGCATATTTTGTTGTCCTCGGTATTTCTTGCAAACCTCAGCTCAGCCTTCATGAGAGGAGTTTGGAAGGCTAGTTTCATTTACAATAACTCCTTATATAAAATCTTGCAAATGCTTCACGATGCCTACAAAAATATGCATGACTGACTGTTTGACCTTGTGGGATAAAGAATGAATGAATAATGCCACTGATTCTAAGAAACAAACCAACAATGCCCTTACTTGTGATTTTGACAAGCATTCTTCTGGGGAATTCAGTCTTTTGGAATTTTTATTAAAAATTAAAAAAAAAAAACGTTTCTGGGTCATACTGGTAGGAAATACACTGTGGTAATTCTTAAGAAATTAATGGAATACATTAACTGTAGACTGGTAGTTGCCAGCCACAATCCAGTAACTTTTCTATGTACTCAAAGGGATTAAAAAGAAAGGTTCAGAAAATAAGAAATAGATGTTGGGTATTATAAAACTAAAAAACTAAAAAACTGACTTTGACAGTTTCTTAAAATTTGGTGGTAATGTTAAAGAATGTGATTTTTTTAATACTGTATAATAAAATGTCAATATTTAGAATATATATGTCAATATTTAGAAATTAGTGAACATTGATTCCAAATGACCAGTGCACATTACAAAATCATATAAGGGTGAAAGATCCATTCCTAGCCAAGATAGATCATGGACCCTAATATAAGAGAGTAGAAAGAGTTCACTGATACGGTTTCAAATTCCACACTGCAACTAATCTTAAAGAAATACCATCTGTTGAGTGTCAGAGTAGAATCAAAGAATTGTCACAATGATCTGAAAAGGTTATTAAAAGACTTCCGTCTCTTTTCCAACTACATATCTGTGTGAGGCTGTATTTTCCTCACATACTTCAACCAAAACAACATATTCCAACAGACTTGAGTACAGTGACAAGTATGAGAATCCAGACATTAAATAGGTTTGCAAAAATGTAATGAAAGCCACTCTTATCACTAAATCATTATTTTGTTTTGGAAAATGGTTATTTTTCAAACACAAAAAGCATGTTCTTTACGTCAACAAGTAACATTATATTTTAGTGAGCTGTTAAATATTTTTAAAGTTCTCGGTTTTAACTGCTAATACAATAAATACCAATAGAATGCACATCAGCAAAAGCTTTTTGGAGCTCTCAGACCAAAAAGTTTGAGAGCCACTGGATTAGAGAAAACAGAGGGAAGGGATTATCAAAAGCAACATTCTTAGAACTGAAGGACATGAATTTCTAGATTTAACTTCAAACTATCACAGCTATATTAGGCAACTAGGAGGACGGGAAAATGTGAGTGCAGGAATGGGCGAAGGGCCCAACAGAGTCGTAAGAAAACCCCAGGGGAGCAGTAAGGGGGCACTGAGAGACTTGTATCTTCATCTTCCATGTCAGAAGCCGAAGATAACACTGTGAAACCAAGAAAGAGCAGCATAGACATTATTTTAGAAATTTAGAGGTAAATACACAGAGAAAGTTAAAAGAATGGAGAGCTCTGGAGAATGAGACTGAAGCGGGGAAGCCCAGAGTAGGGGCACTGCTATTCATTATTTAACACCTTAAAGTATCTTCGACTTTTCAGCTATGGTCATCTCTTGTTCTGATTAAAATTAAAATTTAAAAACATCTAGAATAGCAAACCTCCACTTTTTAAAAAATTTTATTTTTTTAAAGATTTTTTTTTGATGTGGACCTTTTTTTTTTTTAAACTCTTTATTGAATTTGCCACAACACTGCTTCCATTTTGTTTTGTTTTTTGGGCACAGAGGCATGTGGGGTCCTAGCTCCTCAACTAGGAATCGAAGCTGCACCCTCTGCGCTAGAAGAACTTTTCCCAACCACTGGACCACCAGGGAAGTCCCAAACCTCCATTTTTATTAACATGATAAGAGTTACAAATTTACTCACAAGAGAGGATTTCTCATCTCTGTGAAAAGCCACAGGCCGAGAGACTTCATAAAGTACGCTATGGAGTGAAACTCAGCAACACTGCAAACTGTTCCTTGCTGCCTCCAATCTTTTGGAAAACAAGGCAGAAGTGGATGGCGCATGAAGGAAGGACAGGAGGGATGACAGAAATGTAAGCCTTTAAACATCCAGTCTCTCTATTGTAACTGGAACAGTATTTCTATCTGCCAAAGGACTTCACCAACCAAAGGCAGCTCCCTTGCTAGTGGTTCAACTGGGGGCATTCTGATCAGTCTAGGGGATGAGGACACCATTCTCAGAGCCCAGGAGCCTAGCATCGTGCATGCTTCTTGAGTCAGCATCTCTTGGTTACTCTTCAACCGTAGAGGAAGTATCAGGGGAGCTACATAGGGGAGGCCTATGGCTTTTGGACATCTTTCTGGTGCATTTAGAATTTTCAAAACTGCAAAATCTCATGGCATTAAAAACAGGGTAATGAAAGACATTTACGTGTGTGAAAAAAAAACTGGGAATTAGAGTCCGTTTTTTCCTAAGTCCAATTTAACTAAAAAATACGATTTCTTACCGAAAGGAATGTCTCAATGTTCTCATGGACAAAGGAAGCGATATCCTGCCAGTCAAGAATGTCCCCCAGCCAGCTGTTCTGACGACTTATGTGAAGCTTGTGTCCTCTGTGCCTTCCAGAGTGCGATACGTTCTATGGAATAAAACAGTTCAGACATGAAATCCCCATCTTAACCTAAAGACAAGAAGACATATAAATAGCCTACTTTGTTTCAGGTCCACTTGAGCAGTTTAGTAAATACACAGAGGTGAAAAACTTTGTATTATATCAGAAATTAACAAAGAAGTCCATCAAAAAGACCTGAAATATATTTTTCTGTTTATATTCTAGCTACTGTGTCTCAGCCTACCTTAAAGGCATCCCTCCTAAGCATGTTCATGAGTACATTTTACTCGCCAGTATATTCAACTGAATATGAATACAGCATATACTTTCATCTTACTTTTCCCCCTCTTTCTCCCCTCTAACCTTTTAGTCTCCCATTTTTGCTTTTTCCCTCCTTTCCTCATCTACCTTATTACTCTTCCAAACAAGCTAAAGAGAGCAGAGAGAAATAAAATATGAAAAAGTACAGATAAAAGCAATATTAAATATAATGGTATGTATTAATCATATCTCAATAAAAGAGGGAAAAACAGAATATGAAAGAGAAAAAAGGGTGCAAAGGAGAAATCTAACTTGTCTATCTGGAAAGGAATTACATTGGCATATATGCAAGAATAACATATGTGAAAGGGTGATGAATAAACAAAGTGACTAGTAAGGTTAAAATTTAGAAATAGAAGTAGATTCTTAACATTTTGCATGTTTTTCCATTTTCGCACTTTTCCAAAAAGCCCAGGGATGCCAATCTTCATTAGCAATGAAAACATTAGGTCCTAGTAAAAGAGCAATGCATTTACCCACTTACAAACCTTTGCTTTTAAAACACTGACCTGACCTCCCTGGACCATTCAGGAAGCTCAAAGTGGATGAGGGACAGTAAAAGCTGTTTGTGTGTAAGCAGAAGCCCCAGAATTAGCAGAAGAAACAGATACAACCGTTGTAATTGGCTCTTCAGCAGGCATCTACCCAGAGATTCCCCAGTTAGGTTTTTTTTTTTTTTTTTTTTTTTAATAAATTTATTTATTTTAGTTGGGGGCTAATTACTTTACAATATTGTAATAGTTTTTGCCATACATTGACATGAATCAGCCATGGGTTTACATGTGTTCCCCTTCCTGGACCCCCCACCCACCTCCCTCCCCATCCCATCCTTCTGGATCATCCCATTGCCCCGGCCCTGAGCCCTTGTCACATGCATCGAACATGGAATGGTGCTCTGTTTCACATATGACAATACACATGTCTCAATGCCATTCTCCCAGAACGTCCCACCCTCACCTTCTCCCTCAGAGTCCATAAAATTGTTCCATGCGTCTGTGTCTCTTATTCTGTCTCGCATATAGGGTTATCGTTACCATCTTTCAAATTCCATATATATGCATTAGTATACTGTATTGTTGTTTTTCTTTCTGGCTTACTTCACTCTGTATAATGGGCTCCAGTTTCATCCATCTCAGTAGAACCGATTCAAATGTATTTTTTTTAATAGCTGAGTAATATTCCATTGTGTATATGTACCACAGCTTCCTTATCCATTCGTCTGCTGATGGACATCTAGGTTGCTTCCATGTCCTGGCTATTGTACCCTAACCCTAACCCTAACCCAGTTAGGTTTTGTTTGGTTTTAATATCTATTTATTTGGCTCCACTGGATCTTAGTTGTAGCTTGTGGGGTCTTAAGTTGCACCAGGCAAACTCTTAGTTGTGGCATGTGGGATCTAGCTCTCTGACAAGGGATCAAACCCAGGCCCCCTGCACTGGGAGCTCAGTCTTAACCACTGGACCACCAGGAGGTACTCCCAGTTAGTTTTAACTCCCAATTTTTGAAAAACCCACAAAACCCATTATCATTCCTTCAACTTCTCCTAGGTAAGAGCCAACAAAAGTCCATCTAGTCAAAGCTATGGTTTTTCCAGTGGTCATGTATGGATGTGAGAGTTGGACTATAAAGAAAGCTGAGCACTGAAGAATTGATGCTTTTGAACTGTGGTGTTGGAGAAGACTCTTGAGAGTCCCTTGGACTGCAAGGAGATCCAACCAGTCCATCCTAAAGGAGATCAGTCCTGGGTATTCATTGGAAGGACTGATGCTGAAGCTGAAACTTCAATACTTTGGCCACCTGATGCAAAGAGCTAACTCACTGGGAAAGACCCTGATGCTGGGAAAGATTGAAGGCGGGAGAAGAAGCGGACGACAGAGGATGAGATGGTTGGGTGGCATCACTGACTCGATGGACATGAGTTTGAGCAAGCTCCGCGAGTTGGTGATAGACAGGGAGGCCTGGCGTGCTGCGGTCCATGGGGTCCCAAAGAGTTGGACACGACTGAGCGACTGAACTGAACTGGCAAGGGTACACAATGCCAAACAGGCCACTAGGGAACATGTGCAAAGTTTCAATAGCGCCCTCCTCCCCGTTACTCAAGTTAACTCTGCCCCACTCGATCTCTCTGCCCCTGCACGGGCATCTTCCACAGCACAGTCCTTGATGGCCCACGGGCCCTGCCAACCCAGTGTACAGAGTGTCCTGCACGACCAACCTGCTTTCAAATAGTCATGTTTATATTTAGTAAAAAATGATACACATCAGTACAAGTAGCACTAAAGGTTTATTTAAAATAAAATAATTATCTCTAAACTTTCAGATCTATTTTCACTTCCTCAAAGATAAAGTTCTTAATGTACAGAGCTGTACTGTCCCAAATAGTAGCCCCTACCCACTTGTGGCTACCGAGTACCTAAATATGCTCTTAGTGTAAAAGATAAACCAGACCTCTAACACTTAGAATGGAAAAGATTTTATATGTATATGCTACATATGAATGTATGTAGCATCCATCTTAGTTTTTTTGTTGTTGTTGTTGTTTTAATGCAGTCACTAGAAAGTTAACATTACATATTCGGCTTGCATCACACTTCTACTGTACAGATCTGGTTAAGAGGATGAGACACTGTTGAGGATAATGAAAAGCAGATAGAACACCGATCACAGAGAAACTGGTGGGTTCTGCCATGGAGGTTAATCATCAGTTCAAGCTGATTTTTAATGACCTGAGGTTTAAGACCTTGCAGCTTAAAAATGTCCATAAATGAAATCCCAGTGTTAACACAATCTGACCTAGTCAATGAGTCCATAAAAGGACACTGTTAGTTTACAGCTGAAATCCTTAGCTAAAATAACTTACCTTTACAAACCAAGAATGATACAGCCTATCCCAAAGTTCTAGTACTTGTTTTTCAATTACAGCTGTATTATTCACCTTATCTCCGAGAATTTTATGAAGCTGGAAGGAATGCAGATTAATCTGAGTTAGTGTTTCAGGCAACAATCCAGTAAAATTAATACATGCTGGTCTTTACATTTGTTCCAAATCAAACTAAAATGTCCCAGACTGTTTAATTGCCTCCAACCACATTGTTCTTTCCTCAAACTCTACTCAGTATTTCCAGTAAATATCCTCTCTCCTGTCTTTTTGCTTCTTTATTCTTTCCTTTATTCTTAAGTCTCTAAGAAAACTTCTTTAGGTCTTAAGAGAACGAAGCCATGCTTACTGACTTTTCTGATCTTATCTGCCCAGAGAAAAATCTTTTCCAAGTGACCCTGGTGCTCATCCATCATATGGAAGTGTCACGTTACATTTACCACTAGTATTAGAATTAACACACCACTTTAAGTAAAATTTTAGAACCTTAGCTATAAACACAAATCTTCCTTTGAATATGCTGAGAGATGTTAGGTCTCAGTGTGTGTTATTTGCTTGGTCATGTCTGACTCTGTAACCCCACAGACTGCAGCCCGCCAGGCTCCTCTGTCCATAGGATTCTCCAGGCAAGAACGTGGGAGTGGGTAGCCATTCCCTTCTCTAGGAGTCTTCCCAACCCAGGGATCGAACTCGGGTCTCCTGCATTGCAGGCGGATTCCTTACTGTCTGAGCCAGAGATGTCATGTCTCAGAGTTATGAAGAAGTAGACTTGCTTCAGGGTTTGGGAAATCAAAAACACTAAGACAAGATAATTTGGAGAAAGCTATTCATTATAGTATCTCATCCTATATTTTACATGTTACTAAAACCATATGGTAATCTTAAAGATGCTTTTAACAAAACAATGATTTGTCGCCCCACTTAATATATATAACTGCTGCCATTATTCCCTCTGCAACTTTCTGCCTGCTTACACAGATACAGCTTACAATTCTATATTTTCTTTTGCATCCTAAGTATTTCATTTTTAATCTTCAATACTAACCTTTATTTTTTATGGTTTCATATTAGCTAAGTTTTTCTATTATTATTTAATAATTACTCAATTACAGGACATAGAAATGGTTCTCAATTTATAATGTCACAAGTAACACTGCAATAAATATCCTTATGCAACTTTTTTATTACTAATATTAAGATAAACACACAGGAATCGAGGAAATAAGCATTTTAATGACTTCGGTGAAACACTGCGAAACTGTCTTCTATGAAGTGAAGTCGCTCAGTCGTGTCCAACTCTTTGCGACCCCATGGACTGTAGCCTACCAGGCTCCTCCATCCATGGGATTTTCCAGGCAAGAGTACTGGAGTGGATTGCCATTTCCTTCTCCAGAGGGTCTTCCCGAACCAGGGATCGAACCCAGGTCTCCCACATTGTAAGCAAGACGCTTTACCATCTGAGCCACCAGGACTATACCAATTAATACTTTCCAATATTGTATGAAAGAACCAATTTTTCCCAAACCTTATGAACTGATAAATTATTAAATTATTAGATAATTTAATAGGTGTGAAACGGTAATAATTATTTACATTTTTCTTTAGTGATGAGAGTGACCATTTTCCATGTTGGTTTTCAATGTGTATTTCCTTTTGTGTGACCTAACCGTACCTTTTGACCATTTAATGCTGATCTTATAGATACCTGAACCAGTTTTTTGACATATTTGATACAAATATATCTGCTCAGTGTTTTCTCTTACATTTGATTTATTCATAAACCAAAGACAAATTAGTGAATATAAAAGCCATTTATCTTCGCATAGTATTTTACAGTTTACAAATGGCTCTCACTTATATTCTGTGACCTTTGCAACAATCTCAACAAAGTTAGACAGAAAAAGGTTTGCTTAACCCTTTATTCTTTTAAAATGAGAAAACAGAGAATCTATGATAGGCCCAAGGTCATGCAGCTAAGAGTTGGGATTAAAAGTAGCAGAGTTAGGATCAAAAGTTGTTTAATATTCTTTCATCTATAGCATATATAACCTATGAACAAAGAACACCTAACAGCAAATTATCCACAATAATTAAAAACCACCATTTCCCCTATTCTAATTCTCCCTACTTATTTTATTTTTTCACAATCATGAGGATTTAGTCTTTTTTAAAAAGTTTTATTTATTTATTCATCCATAATGTTTTTGGCTGTGCTGGGTCTTCATTGTTGCGGCAAACGAGGGCTTTCTCAAGTTCTGGCAAGCAAGGGTTACTCTCTAGCTGTGGTGTGTGGGCTTCTTAATGTGCTGGCTTCTCTTGTTGCAGAGCACTGGCGCTAGGCATGCAGGCTACAGTAGCTGTGGCACATGGGCTTAGCTGCCCACAGCATGCAAGATCTTCCCTGATCAGGGATGGAACCCGTGTCCCCTGCCTTGGCAGGTGGATTTTTAAACTGGACCACTAAGGAAGTCCTCTACTGACTTTAACTGTGTCTTTTATATATTACGATTGTCAGATTCTCACAATCCTATGACCCATTCTGTCAGCCTCTGGGATCTCCTTTTACCAGAAGAGGCCTAAAATGGTCACAGACAGCCTCCAGTTTTGGCTGCTTGCACAGTGGCCTTTACTGCAATAAAGCACTATTTCAAACTGACATCTCCTTTAGCAGTCTCACTCCCAGCACAACGGTGAATAACTAAAATACCACAAGTATTAACTAAAAGGAGTTGCTGCTGTTTAATCAATAAATCATGTCTGACTCTTTTGCAACCCCATGGATGGTAGCCCGCCAGGCTCCTCTGTCCATAGGATTTCCCAGGCAAGAATATTGGAATGGGGAACCATTTCCTTCTCCAAGGGATCTTCTTGACCAGGGATCGAACACGCATCTCCTGCACTGGCAAGCAGATTCTTTACCACTGAACCACCTGGAAAGCCTAACTCAAAAGAGAGTGCAGCAAAATTTTGCAGCATGTTATAAAATACTCTTTTCAAATCTGTGGTGCTATCAATCATAGCAGAATACTACAGACCCCGATTACCAGCCTGCAACATTATATTAACAAAAGTCACAAGGAAGACTGGGCCAGAGAACTGAGTTTAATGGGCACATCACTGCTGTAACAAAAATCACTGAAGCACACAGACCGTTGGTGGTATGAGATGCTCTTTGTATATGAAACACAATTCCACCCTAAGAGCAGTTAGAATGCCATCTGAGGGCTGTGTAACTTAAGGTAAACAGCCTAATCTACAAAAATAGGAGTAAGTCAGAAGGCAAATGTCTGTTCCAACCTCGCTTGAAATCTTGGCAGCATCTGATACAACCAACCAAGTCTTTCTTGAAACATTTTCTTCTGCAGGCCTCGCTGACACACAAGGTACAACACAGGGCTACTCCTCCATCTTCTCTACTGGCCCACTTCTCTGACCTTCAAAAGCCTAAGTGCACAGGAAACTATGTCTGGTCCTCCTCAAGCTATACTCTCTCCTTAGGCCACAGTACCAGCTTAATGGTGCCCTCCACCTCTGAATTCTTATGTCAAGTCCTAACCCCCAGGACCCTAGAATGTGACTGTATTTGGAGATAGGGTCTTAAAGGAGGTAATCAAGCTAAAATGAGATCACTGAATGCTGAGGAAAGAGCAAACTAGGGGGTCTGAGTAGAACCATAACAATGAGCAGAGGACACAGGAGACACAGCTGACAAAGTAGGCTGGAAGCAGATAGAAAGTAACCTTCTCTGTTCACACCTAAACATAGGCTATAAAAACCTGTTTTTCTTTCCTGAGTGTGGCATTCCGCCCCCACCTAGTTTTGGCCCTTTCTACACTGTAGTTCTTAGGATTCAATTATTATATGACTCTTAGATGGATAAGATCTGAGCTACTCCGGCAATTTCAATGACTCTTTTTTAAAATAAAATTTTATTGAGATATAACTCACACACCTTACAATTCACCCATTTAGGTGTATAACTCAATAGGTTTTTTTGCATTCACAGTTATGCAACCATTACCACAATCAATTTTGGAACATTCTCAAGCCCCCAGAAGTTAACTCCATACTCATTAGGAATCACTCTTCCCTTTCTTTCCAATCCCCCTACCCTTGAAAATCACTACTGTTTCTATAGATAAGCCTCTTTCACACATTTTATATAAATGGAATCATACTTATGTGGTCTTTTATGACTGCTTCTTTGACTTAGTATAATGTTGTCAAGGTTCATCCATGTTGTAAAATGTATCAGTACTTTCTTTTTATGGTCAAGTAATATTCCATTATACAGATATACCACATTTTATTTATCCATTCAATTCATTGGTTGTTTTTAGATATTATCCCTGTGCCTCCTAAATCAGGATCACAAATATTTTATAACTTTTCGTAGAAAATCATGTCTCTTCCACTGTCTTCCATTTTAGATTCCTAAGTATAAGGTTTCAAACCTATTTTTTCCTCTAAGTAATTAAAAATTTACTTTAAAATCTAAGGCACATTCTTCCAGCTATCCAGATTCCCTTTATTATTTTCCCAAATAGGTAAGAAATCCAGAATAAAAGTTTCTCCTGAACAGATAATTCAAGAATTAAATGCTATGTTATCCACAGAATAAGTCAGGCAAACATATATCTAAACATCTGGAAGTCCTCTGCAATATTCGGTCTTCCTTCCATGATAGTTCTGAGATGTATATCCACATACAGTGGACCCCTGACCAACACTGGTTTGAACAGTGCAGATCCACTTACACGGGAATTTTTCTCATTAAATATGTACTACAGTGGTACAAGATCTGTGGTTGGTTGAATCTGAGAATGTAGAACCAGGTAAATGAGAGCCAACTGTAAAGTTATTCAGGGACTTTTCAACTACAGGGAAGGTCAGCACCTCTAACCACCACATTGTTCAAGGTCAATGTTACTTATCTTTTGTTTATTCAATAAATATTTTTTTAAAACTTCCACGTGACAGTGGATTTGGTTATCTGGTATGAACCCAGGAAAATCAGTAACACATCTTTCTCCTAACTTTTAACTTGACCACGATTCTATCCTTAGGTTAGCAGATTATTGTATGTATAGTGTAATTTCCAAGAGGTGGTGCAGGGGTAAAGAATCCATCTGCCAGTGCAGGAGATGCAAGAGATGCGGGCTTGATCCCTGGGTCGGGAAAGATCTCTGGAGGAAGAAATGGTAACCCACTCCAGTATTCTTACCTGGAAAATTCCATGGACAGAGAAGACTGGCAGGCCAGTCCATGGGGTCACAAAGAGTCAGACACGATTGAGCAACTGAGTAGACATGTACACAGAGTGTAATTTCCAAGATATCTTTTGTTTTTTAGATTCTGAATTTAAATTTTAAACAGGGAGTTTTTTGGCACACATCTCAGTGCAACAAGTTTTGGCAATCCCTAGATAATCCTAATTACCTCAAACATTAAAACTGCAAATTACCTTCATTTCCACAGGAAAAACTAGGGAAAAAAAGTGATGTCCCAAATCTGTATCATGGAGTCTGATCCTTAGCTACAAGAGCTGTGTCTTTTCCTCTGCCTTTCATGTCCCCTTTACAAAACTTCAGTCAAACTCACCTCTCAAGTACACTCCTATCTCTGTATCTTGGATCACATAAATACCTCTTCTTAAAATATACTCTTCCTTCTCTCTATTCATCCAGGATCTATCATTCCATTCCTTCACAGTTTATCTCAAGTGCCACATTAAAGCACTTAAATCAGTTCCGGGCACACACTTATAGCATATCATAGTAGAAAGAGCAAAGGATTTAGAATTAGTCTTCAGTCTGAAAGCAAGCTCTGCAATTTATTACATGACCACTGGGAATTTACTTAAGTAAATTTACTTAAGTCTGTTTCCTTATCTATAAAGGGGGTAAAATAATTCAGACTACTATAGGTTTCTTGGAAAGATTAAATGAAACAAATTGGAAACTGTCAAGCACAGTTATTAGCAAATTATAAAATTTAATAGGTGTTACTACTTTTTTCTCCACAAAGCCATATTTGATCAGCCAAGCTTAGTGATCATTCTGTCCTAATGTACAAACAATGAATCAGATCTATTTTGAACATGAAGCAAATGCCCAGCCTCTTGGACTGTTCGGGCTACCAGCAATTATCAATAGGATCGTCCAGATGGTTTTATTTCATCCTATGTTGCCTGTTGATTTATAGATTTAAGCCTATTTCAAAAGCAGAAATTATAAACAGAATCTCCATTTTTGTTTTATCAAAGCAAGAAATCACTACCAATGAAGACCCTGCAAAGAAAAGGCTGTGAAAATAGGCTCTTCCCTTACCTTGTGGGTTATCCATTCTCGTCCATACTGATATACATTGTTGGCTGCAGAATTAAGGGCTCTTTGGACAACCTGAGCCTCAGGAAGCCAACTAATTCAAAATAAAGAAAGGAAAAAGGAAAAACTGGCATAGTGTACTGCACCAGCCATCCCTGGAACTTAATTTTTTAAACAATCATTTACAATTTACAATTCTAAAACTTGCAGAGTATTTTCTAACTTAAATTACTGACTACCTTGGGGGTAGTTAAAAAAAAAATAAGAGGAGGCCATACAATTTGTCATCAAGTTCAATTAGGTGAACAGCATAATCCTAGGAACACTCTCCACGAAGACATAAAAACCAGCAGAAGCCAAATTAAACAAGTAGGCAAAGAGATCCTACAGGTGTTGGCAGACTTTTTTTTTCTGTAAAGGGCCAAGGCGTAAACATTTTAGGCTTTTCAGGACATATGATCTGTATCACAACTACTCAATTCTGTCTGCTTTTTTCTGCAGCCTCCAAATAGCCACAGACAACATGACATGAACAGGTGTAGGCTGTTCCAATAAATCTTTATAGGAACAGGTGGTTGGATTTGGTTCTGAGCTGTAGTCCGCCAACTCTGCCACAAAAAATGATACAGTATGGGAACGCTGCTGACTCTGCCATGGGGGGGATTTTCTCGAATCCCTTAATCTCTGATCCTGTTTCCTCATCTGTAAAATGGGGATAATCTCTTCAGCACACAACATAACGTAGGGGAAATCTTAGTAAACCAAAGACATGTCGTAAACTGTGAGTCTCAATTCAATATTTGGACTTTCCCCTCTGCTCCCCTCCATCCCATTACATGTCATTCTTATGCAAAATTCAACAAAGTTTTGCAAACTCTTCTCTCTTCCAAGGTAACTGTACCAATGAACATCATTTCATGAAAACAGACATAGAACGTAGGCCATCCATCTCTATTTTTGTCAAAATTACATTCTTACTTTGCCCATTCAGGATGATTTGCTAGAGTTTCATTAATCAAATTGCTTGTGACTTCAATCATGTGTACACTCTCTTGATGTACCTGTATTATGGACAAGAAAAGAGTATCAATAAAAATTAAACTCAATTTAACATTTATCTTTTATACTATTCTAGGAACAATGCTTTAAGAGTCAAGTAATTAGACATCTTAGTTTCCGTTAACTTAAGAGACCTGCACTGAACAGCCACTATCCATAACAAAGCAACTCGAGACTGTTTTGTAACTCTGAGAGCTGTCATTTTGTTTCAGTAAGCAAACAGCTTACCTGTAATCAAACTGCAAAGTTTGTCTTCCCTGTCATTAATGTCTCTGCTCAGTGTTTTTTATTTTTTGAAAGGCCTAAGGGTTCCCCCTGAACCTGAATAGCTAAACAGTCAGCTGATAATTTTGGCATAAGTTATGCTCAGGCACTTCACACTAGGAAGCTTCATCCTTTTTAGCCTGAGATGTGTGAAACCTGAGAAATGTAATCAAAGGTACAACAAATGTGCAAATCTCCTTAGGATTTCAGTATTCACAGGATACCTTAGGGCCTCCCGTATACCATTCTAAAATGTGATTTATTAATCTCAGCCCTTCTATGCCTCTCTTGCTTCCAGAACCTCTCCCGTTAATTCACAGCTCCTCTGTTGCCAGTCCCAAACCAAATCCACTACAACCCATAAGAAAATTTGTAGGTTTTTTCTGCCCACACAAGGCAGATGAGGGTAAGTAATTCCAAGTAAAAAAGCCACAAACTACATGTTTTAACCAGATGCAGTAGCAGTTTTTCACAAGCAAACACTCCTCAAATTATTGCCTAACTGATCATTTTTCAATGTCCTGATATGGTGTTTATAATATACCATTTTATTATTGCTTTAGGTAGAAAGGAATTATCTAACATCCTCACCCTGCTATTATCCCAAAATATACTTAGGAACATGGAGGCAAAAAGGATTTTCTGACAAACTGGATATGCATCTATTAATAAAAGAAAAAAAGTAGTCAAGAATGACCCTGAGGCTTTTCACCTGAGCAAGCAGAATGAAGCTGTCACTTACTTGAAATGAGAAGAACAGACAAGCAAGGGAGGGTCTGGAATTCAGTTCTGACATGTTATATTTGAGATGTCTATTAAGACATTCAAATGGATACTGTCATGGTGTTTTAGAGAATGATCCTGGGAGGATGAACTAGATAACCAGTAAGTTTCCTTCAAAAGCTCAGTTTGCATGAGTCCGAAACCACAAAGAAATGGTTTCTGTAATAATTGTTATCAAAGTTCAGACAAGCAAAAGCTCACTGAAGCATGCAATGAGCAAAGAAAAAGAAAGATGAAACAACTGAAATGAGCAGGCAAGAAGACCCTACACAAAGGGAAGGGGAAGTAGAATAGAAGAGAGAGGAAAAAGAAAAAAAAAAGGAAAACAGAATTACATACCGGTGAAAGGTTTCTTTAAGAACTAGAAAAACATACAGAGGAAGGCTTAGGTGAAATATAACAAAAAAAAAAAGACAGACCTTTCAAGTCTGTAGAGTCTAAATAAGTGACTATACATGATTAAAATCCAAAGAACAGGTAAAAACTGCATTTTAACTGAAACAGGTACAGAGAAAAGGTTGTTAGAAGCAAATGATAAGATCAGGGCATACTGAGGCTAAGAGTGACTGAAACAGGACTTCCAAGTGGAAAGTCAGGTAGTAGGAAACAGTGTAATCCTTTAGTAAATTGCTGCATATTAGATTATCTACTGATAATAGGTACTACCATATCTCCACAGCACTATATGAAAACCATTCACACCCAGGATATCAGGTAAGCTTCACAACTTCTGGAAAACAACATATAAAAATCTGGGGTGCAGAGTTCAGTAGGGCCCAAATAAAATAAAGACTGTGACAGATTACAAAAGTTTTTTGAAAAGCCAGTAAGAGACAAAAAATTTAGCTGAACTTTGGAGAATGATTTTCTTTGATGAAAGAGGGGTAATAAGGACTAAATTTTTTTATATCCTCTCAAAATTCATCTGTTGAAATCCTAACATCCAGTGTGATAGTTCTAAGAGGTAGGGCCTTTGGGAAGTAATTAGGTCATGAGGGTGGAGCTCTCGTGATGGGATTGGTGGTGGTGGTTTAGTCGCTAAGTCTTGTCCGACTCTTGTGACCCTATGGCTACAGCCCACCAGGCTCCTCTGTCCCTAGGATTTTCCAGGTAAGAATACTGGAATGGGTTGCCATTTCCTTCTCCAGGGGGTCTTCCCAACCCAGGGATCGAACTCAGGTCTCCTGCACTGCAGGCAGATTCTTTACCGACTGAGCTACCACAGAAGACCTGATGGAAGACATGATAGGATTAGCACTCTTAAAAGAAGAAATACAGAGATGTTCTTTCTCCCTATCATGTGAGAATACAAGGAGAAAACAGCCACCTATAAACCAGGAAGAGAACCTTTACCAAAAAGCTGACCACGCTCACACTTCCATCTGAGGCTCTCAGCCTCCAGAACTATGAGAAATAAATGCTTGTTGTTTAAGGCATTCAGTGTATGGTATTCTGTTATAGCAGTCCAAACTAAGAAGGCGGAAAGGAAATGCAAGCTAGAAGGATCTGGAAAGTGACAAATATCTAAATGGTAAATCAGCAGAAAGAACAATGAGACATGAAGGAAGGAATCAAATTCTGATCAAGTGAACAGGATCTACGCTAGGAGTCATGGACCAGATCATAGTTCTCCTTTTGAGAGAAGAACCCACTTTTCCCTCAGTATCTCCATTTTTCATCTGCATTTACCTCAGAGGATTTTTATGACAATAAAATTTAAATAATAAAAATACGTTAGTCAAATTCACGGCAAAACCAGGAATACAAAAATCATAAATACTTTAAATGCTGTAATTATTTATAAGCAAAGTAACATTTCCCATGCATGCAACTGCTGGCTTCTTATCCATACAACAAATTCTAACAGTTAACGAGTTTATTAATGGTGATAGTAATTGTTGTACTGTACCTTTGCAGTCAGGAGTAGGGCTAAAAGAAGTGTTCCTATCACTAACAAAAATATGATGAAAATGCTAATTATTTTGTCTAACATCTTCTCCAACCAGATGATCATCTGCATAGAAATGAGAAAGAGAATTAGTCATCTTTCAAGCACAACTTAATAAAAACACATGTGCATTCAAACATCATGAAGACAAAACAGGATATTCAGCATTGCAGAAACTATGGCATAATGATTAAAGCAGTGAAAGCTATAAGCGACTTAAGAAAATTAACTAACAGTGTTAATTGTTACAGAAAGAGCTTATTATTGTCACATCTAAGAAAAGGCAATCAATTTGAATATAACCTAAATTTATGCTTGGATTCTCATATTGTGGTATGTTTACATTTCAAATTAGAATTTACGATCTGACAAACATTCTAAACTAAATAATGAAAATCCATTAGTGACCTCAAATCTCTACTGTCAGTTAGCAAATATATATGACTTTAGAAAAAGGATGACTCTTACAATGCAGATATGTCCTAAACTATACAGATAAAATAGGAGCAAATTAAAATGGGAACTACATTCAAAATATGTTTTTCCTTTAATGTCATCAGGGTTACAAATAAAATTTATTGTTAAGGTAGTGATAAATACCAATTTCAGAATAATAGCTACCCTGGAAGCAAAAGGGTTGGGACATGGATGCACAATCAGGAGGGGTACACAAGAGACTTTAGCTGTGCAGGTACTATTTTGTCACACTGGAAAACAGGCATGTGGGTGCTCTTCTATCCTTTTATATTTGAAATATTTCATAATAAAATAAGAAATCTCCTTGAAATTTCTATTCTTTTTAAACCATAAGCTTTTATGACAAATTATAATTGACTATAAATAAAGAATAATCATTAATGCAGTGGTTATCTCTTAATCAATAATTAAAATTATGCTTTTCCAAAATGCCACTAGACATTCTGAGTATAACTCTCTCATCTTTCACAGTCACAAGTAATACTACATTTTCTAAAACTTTTGTTTTCAGAATATCTAATCCTGACAGATTTCTAGAATTCCTGCCATGCAAAGCTACCAATTAACATTTCAAAAATACAATCAGACTGATGATTGAAATACCACAATGCACCCCTCAATCCCAACATGAGCACTGCTGAGTAAGTTACTCTTCTTTTACATATGAATTATGCTCTCCAAACAGTTAAACATCCAAGAGCAAAGAAGGATGGTTAAAATAGCACGTCTTCTAAAACATTTGCCTTCTTTTCAAAGATTATAAGCTTGTACCTCCTTATCTTTCAGGAAGGACACTGTTACCAAGACATCGATGCTACAGTGAACTCAAAGATAAACAGCGCATCTTTTATCTTGACAATTACAGCTTTCAAACAGAAGAGTTAATTTTCAGTGCATGCTACCAAAGCATCAAAGACAATGCAGAGATTAATAAAAGTAATAACGGATTTCTAAGATATGGAAGGTCAGAGGTCATATTTTGAATGTAAGTTCTAAAATCAGTAAAAGTGAAAAGTATCACAATCAGGAACTAACTCAACATCTAGTTCTTGAGAGTTTCCTGAGCAGAGAGCTACCTGAACAGAGAGCTAGTGTTGCATGATTCCTCTCTGTATCTCCAAAACCTAACAGCGCACAGCACCTAATACATATTTGAATAGGCAAAATAAAGAAAATATCAGAATTAAGATTGGATTGGTATTCACAAATTACAATTTCTGAAAATAACTTAGGAGCTTCAGTTTTTGTTTTTGTTTTAGAAAATTCACATCCTGAAATACATTAACATAAAAGATGTATTATTTGGAAAGTACCTAAAGTTATGTCTGAGTATTTTTAACATATAAAACATGGAATATTCACAAACACATTATGTACAACAACATTACAGAAGTCAAACTTTGTTTTCAAGCCAGGGTAGAATTTTCCTATCACAAACTCTATATACCTAAGGGCTGGAATAAGAGACACCTAAATAACAATTTATTTTCAAGAGATTATACTGAGGGTTAGATGTTTTATTGAAAATTTAAAATACAGGCAGACACCGTTTTATTGTGTTTCAATTTATTGTGCTTTGTAAACAACATGCTTTTTTACATATTGAAGGTTTGTGGCAACCCTACACTGAGCAAGTATATTGGCACCATTTATTCCAACAGCATTTGCTTATTTTGTATCTATCACATTTTGGTTAATTCTCCCAATATTTCAAACTTTTTTGTTATTATGATATTTACCACGGTGATTTGTAATCAGTGACTTTTGATGTTACTACCACAATTCACTGAAAGCTGAGATGATGTTTAGCCTTTTTTTTTAAGCAATAAAGTATTTTTAATTACGGTTTGTACACTTTTTTGGACATAACGCTATTGCACACTTAATAGACTACATGTGTCCAACTCAGTCGCCAACTTTTTACCACTGCACCACCTATTAAGCCCAAAAGACTACAGTATGTGAAAGTGAAAGTCACTCAGTCGTGTCTGACTCTTTGCGACCCCATGGACTTGTATAATACAGTCCATGGAATTCTCCAGGCCAGAATACTGGAGTGGGTAGCCTTGCCCTTCTCCAGTGGATTTTCCTGACCCAGGGATCTAACCGGGGTCTCCTGCATTGCAGGCAGATTCTTTACCAACTGAGCTATCAGGGAAGTCCAGACTACAGTATAGTACAAACAAATTTATATGTACTGGGAACCCAAAGAAAACCATGTGACTTGCTTTATTGCAATATTCACTTTACTGTTATGGTCTGGAACACAACCCACAATATTTCCAAGTCATGCCTGTAAATAAAATCACTTAAGATGTTCCATACACAAGCAAAAGGTTTGTGTGTAGCAGGGGTTGGGGGGAGGTTTCTATTTACATATGGCCAGCTAAGATGAGGTGAGAAAACAGGCAAAAAGGAAGATAGCAAAAGTGAAAGAGAGAAAAAAAAGTGGAAAAGAGAGACAGGAAAGACTTAAAAATGTGGAGAACTAAGGACCAATCAAGAGGAAACAATCAAAGAGGACAGAAAACTTATGGAGGAAACGAACCCCCTAAAAGAGTGAACGGAACAAGACTCATAAGGAAACTGCAACTCACAGACACAGAAAAGAGAAATGTGGTCAGGGGAAGCAAATGAGAAGGGGATGGGGATGAAGGAGAGAATTCGTAAAGAAATGCCAGGGCGCTGTCCCATGAGGCTGTGCTCTGCTTTAAGCAAGGGGAATCACACTGCCTGTTAATCCCTACCCTGCTCAATTTATTTCCCAGTTTATTTTAGGTTTGAAATTTTATTTTCTAAAAGTAGAAGGGGAGTACTTTTAAAATGACATTCTGAATGTTTTAAGTATAAATAAAGGGCATGCATTTTTTAAAATGTAGAAATGTCAGTAAATACATAGTTATATCAAAAGATACTCTGAGGCTTCTAAACTGACTTGCCTTCTTTATCAAGTTATGAAGAAACTGTCATTCCATTACTGAGTTTTCTATTCACTATTCTGGATGTGTAGGTTTTTACTTTGCTTTGCTTTTCTTAACCTAATTCTAGCAGTCTCAGTGCAAATAATAAATACTGAGAAATAAAACAACTAAGTCTTAAGAAACAGTTACATTTCAATCAATCACAGCCATCTTTCTCACCCTCACTTCTCTTGAATCAGTTTCTAATTCACTCCACTTGAACTTGGAATACCAATACCCAATGCTGCAAATTTTCTGCCCTTGGATGAAATATGTAACAAAACAGACTTCAACTTATTTATGTGCTTTCCCGGGGCACAGGCCCTCAGAAGTTAAAGCAGTTACTCCAACTCTACACCAATACTTTACCTATGCTACACAGAATCATCAAAGAAAAGGAAAAGGTTACCTGATCCCTTGAGAATCTTTTAAAACTAATTCACAATTAGTCAGCTATGAGTTAGATAACCTAACTCAAGTCGCCAAAGGTTAAATCAGATTGAACCTAATGACTTTAGCTCTCCTTTCTCTCATCTCTTGAGAACAATTTCCTTTTAATAAAAACAAAATGGGGAAATACATAAGACAACCTACTTTAATCAAAGTAAGAAAACATAACTTATTTTTGTAGCACTATCATTTGCCAAGGACTGAACTCATTTACTCACATTTGTTTTGTGAGCAGAGGTACACATGGCCATTTGTGTATGTGTGTTTGTGTGTGTGTGTGCCCACAGTGGTATGTGTGTATGCTGATTTTACACACTGTTTATTTTCAATCCAAAGTTTAAAAGGGTAATAAGCACTGTCAATAACTCGTCCCTTTCTTCTCTTTCAACAGAAAGAATGAAACTCTAATCTTTACACCCAAGAGCCTCATTTTGAACTATTTCTAAGAGGTAACACATTTTTCTTAAGGCCTGCTATAATATTTTCACTGAAAAATTTTAAGGTCTTGTTGTGTTTAATGACAATACACATGAATGATCTCATCTTTTGCTATCTGCCCTAGGGATCTGACAACACTGTCAGAACTACTGTATGTGTACTATATATCAAAGGTATGGTACTCCTAATTTATCTGGATTAGGCTTCATTTAACTTACTGAAAATTCAATGCCAATCATGTGAGGCATTTACCATAGATACAACTTCACATTTTGGGAAAATACATAAAACTTGATGTCATGGGCCATGACTACACCGTTTTTCGAGATAAAAAATAAAATTTTGAAACACTAGGTATAAAAAAAAAAGACAACATACAACATTATTGGCCAAGAGAATCATACAAATATTTCACAAATCTTTTTTAAAAAACTATGGTCTTATTTATAGAAAAAGTAGACATAAAGAGTTCTCTTTCCTTTTCAGTAACTTTTGCCTAAAATGCTCTCACACATCAAAGGAGACAAGAGTATCAGCCTGGGCCACATTATAGAGCTGAAAAGGTCTGGAGGTCACAGTGGACAAAAGGACCATGAGACAGAACGTCAACACACTTGGGCAAGGAGATACCATCCACATCCTAAATAAACAGCTTAAAGTTTTTAGCAAATTGCACTGTGGCAATATTAATGCTTCATATGACCTTCCATAGCTTATAATTAGAATTTTAAAAAACAAAAACTTAGTCTGACATATGAACAGAAACAGGGTGAGAACGGAGATACAGGGGGAAGTTACAGAATTCAATAGTCAGATCAACATCCGGGTGTTCATTTACCTTCTTATTTAGCCAGTGCCAGAGCTTGAGGATAGGGTAGAGTGAGAGGGAAGATAAGAACAGTGGCAATCATTAGAGAACGCAGTAACAGCATGAGAAGAAAAGACAGTCACTGAGAGCGCGAAGGGGGAATTATCCCAGACAAAGGAAAACTGGAAAAAACTGAAATGCATCAACGAAGTTTCAAAATCAAGTGAATGCAGTATTCCTTTAAGGCACATGATTGAAATGATGGTAACCACAAACTTTGTTCGAAATTCAATGATTAAAAGTACAGAAAGATAACCTGAATGTTTACAGGCTTGAACTTTCACACCAAATTCCAAAGATCAAAGTGATAATTAAGATTTTTCACATACCATGCATTAAAAGGATTTTCAGTCCCTATATAAACTAATACCTGTTCACACACTACATTTTCATTGAACTCTGTAGTTGCAGCTTTATAATAGTACTTAGTTTACATTTCCTAGAGTAAAACATTTCAGTGCTCATTTTGAACAGTGAACACTTGGTCAAAAAGCAGACATATTTAAGATTCTGATCATATTAGGCGCAATTTCCAATTTTTTAGGCATGCATTTTTCTACTGTATGTAATATCCTGCTATTTTTTCACATAGACATTACCTCATCTACACCTCACAATATTTAGCACTATAATAACTAATGCTAGTTAATGGTCACATAAAATAAAAATCAGCAAACATAGGATTTAAAGCATTATTAGTGATATAAAAAGCATAAAGACTAAAAAGCTTAATTTCATCTGAATGACTAAATGCTCTTTGCAGGGTTATTCCTAAAGAACACCTAGTACATGTTTAGACACATACTTTGAACAATCTTCTCTAGATGGATCATTTCAACACTGGTCCAATCAATTGAAATTAAACAGAAACACGGAAAATAGATTTATTCCCCAAAGCAGGACCCTAGATATATTATTATACTGCATAAAACATAATTTTGGCATCAATTATAATTGAACAAATATTCAATTTGTGATAGCCATTTATCTGATATGTATCACATATAACAGAAAATGCTAGTTTTATTCATTTTACTGTCTCTCTTCCTGAAGAACAACAGACTGACATATAAATTAGAATAAAAATGATAAATTTTTACAAGACTACCCCATAACAAATACTTTTTGATGCCCCTGGAATTTCAACCAATACAACTTTACAGTTTTCCTAAATGAAGTATTCCCAATACAAGTATATGGGAACAGTGAAAATAGGATTTAGTTTTTATGCCATCTGATAGTGGTAAGACAAAGAAATTAACTGATGTAAGAGTCACCCTCTTTAAACAGCTTGAAGTGATAAATCTGCTCTAATAAGATAAAATTTCACCTTAATTAGGGAGATACGATAAACATGTTGAAATCTGTGAGAAGTTCTAGATTCTTATTTAAAAAATTGAAAAAAATTAATAAGAACACAATAGGCAGGGAATTCCCTGGTGGTCCAGTGATTAGAACTCTGTACTTTCACTGCCAAGGGCCCAGATTCAATCCCTGGTCAGGGAACTAAGATTCCCACAAGCCACACATCACGGTCACAAAAGACACACACACACACACAATAGGCAAATTAAAAAAGAAAAATATGAACAGCCAAGAAGCAAATAAAAGAATGGTCAACTGTTATTTTTAAAAATTTCAAATTAAAACAACACCGAGATACTTCTTTTTACAAAACTAAAATGGACTTTCAGTTATACCATAATATCCAGTATTCGCAACAGCTCAAAGAAATGGGCATTCTCATATGCTGCTGAGGTGAGAATTAAAACTGGCAAACTTTCTGGAAGACGACCGGGCAATATATTAAAAATATGTATCCCCTGCACCTCCTTTGACTTCCTCCCCCTCACATGAACTGCAGATACTATTCTTGTCTCTATCTACATTTGCTTCATCCAACAGTGTTTTTCAACCTTAAGCCATGGACGGACCTGCTAAAAGTAGTCACCAGCCCCGTGATAAAGTCCAGCTTGACACATGGCACACAAAAAGGCGTTCTCGATCCAGCCTTGCCTGACTCTCCAGCTCTGCCTCCCACTAATCAACATTTCACATATCCCACCTTCCTCGTGTTCCCGAAGAAATCACTCTGTGGGAGTCTCTGTGCCCCTACACTGCTCCATTTACCCGCTCTTCTTGCCATGCCTCGCTAATAAACTCCTAGCAGTGCTTCAAAATTTGCTCTGGTATCACCTTTCCCACTGCTCATCAACAGTGAGTTATTTCTTGCTCAGTACTACCACTGTATCCTGTACACACCTCTCCCCTCAAATTGTAACAACGGCTTAACGCTTATACAGAGCTTCCAGTGTACCAGATCCCAGTCTAGGAACTGAACATGTATTAACTCACTGAACCCTCACTACCATTCTCTGAGATACACTTGCTTTTATACTTAATATTCATTGGCATAGAAAGGTTACAAAACTCATCCAAGGTCACAGAGCTAATAAGTAGCAGAACTGGGATCTGAATCCAAAGTTTGAATTCAGAGACCGTGCTCCTAACCACCAGCTTCTGAATCTGGCACAGCCTCTAAATTTTCATGGATTGCTGTCTCCCCACTAAAACAGAGCTTCTGTACCTAGTTTTCCAGGATTCATCTGGTTTTCCCTAAAACTTACGCTATCTGGCACATGAAAATTATCCAAAATTATTCACTGAACTGAGCTACACCTGGCTATATAATTTTAGGCAAGTCACTTAACCCCTCTAGATTTCAATTTGGTCCTTATAAAATGAGAGTTGAACTAGGTGCTCCTTTTCTCTCATTTTTAAGATGTAAAAATACTTACACAACACTTAGTCAAACTACATCTATCCCATCCATCACTCTAAACTTTAAATTTCATCAAAGTTAGACAATAAATGTGTTATTAGCAAGTATAACGCAAAAACTAATACACCATAAAATGGAATATTGTAGACAACGAAATACATAAACTCCATTTGAAAGCAGCTCAAGTTATGAAAATACAATACCTTGCTATCAACTTTTAACAAGAATTTTCCGAGCCCGATAATTGGCCACGGGGCCAGGGCTTCCTGCCGCTCCTTCAGGAAGTGCTCTATCACCCGCCACCACGCAGCGCAACGCTTCTGCAGGAAGTTCACAGCGCCAAAGTGAATAACAAGCTTTTTGAGTACCCAGACTATGAGGAAGATGAGAAATACACACACAAAAAAGACAGCGATTACAAACAGCTTCAGTTTCACATAACCTTCCTAAAACAGTAAAGCTAGTGCTAACATATATAGGGTTTTTTTTGCTTTTGTTTTTGTTTAATGGAGGACGGAAGGAAGAAAGTTCAAAATATTCCAGATTGATGGAACTGGGACACTTTCCATACAATCCCCACCTACCTTCTCTGTGAAGTCTGCATCCTTGAAGGGGTCAGGGATTCAAAGCCCATATAAATGTCAGATACCTTATCATGAGGATTTCACTGACTACAATATTGGCCCCTCACACTGTATGTTCCAGGATAAAGCATACTACTCTCTGACCTGTCCTTGTTGCTTTGGCTATTATAGCTGCTCTTGCCAAATTTTGTTCTTTTCCTTAGATGTTTGATGTATAGTGACCAGGTAAGTAGAAGGTATTCCATACACATCATAATTATAATAGTTTATACCCCCACAGGGTAACATTTTCATTTGTATTTCTATTTCTCTTCTTGATGCTCTGTACATCTGAATCTTTCACCAGGGTTCAGTAGAGACCAGGGCTGTTACAAACAGCTGTACACTACATGATTTCAGCAGGAACTACTAAAACTATAAAATGAAGGTACCCCTCTGCAATGGGGTAGCGTGGTTCCCTTTAAACAGGGGTTAAACCTTCTGTTAAAAGCCAACTAAGAAGGAGGAGGGACTAGAAGGAAGTGCTACTTATCTGTGAGGGTTGGCTTGACATTTGGACCCTAGATAACTGGTTCCAGCCACTATGATTTCCCTACCTCCAGGGAGCTCTGTGTCCTTAGCCCTGGCCTTGTAATGTAACAGTTCACAGTTTACTATTTTGAACCATGAGCTCAGTGTTACATGCCAGGTCAACAATTCCTTCATCAGCATTTTTAAACCTCTGGAGAGGTCCTAGGAAGAAACTTCCTATGGTCTCGAGAATAAGTCCAGGGTAATTACAGTTGTAAAAACTTTGTGGGGGGCCACCACGTTCACAGCCTACTCCCCCTTTTTATTTAAAAAGACAGTAAAATTATCTCAAACATAAAAAAAAAAAATCCACAAATTAAAGAAAAACATCTTCAAAGGCAAGACAAGATCATCACTAACCAATTACCTGCAATAGGCACTGGCAACAACTGTACAATCCACAGGTTTGACCAGATCTGGACTCCGACGATGGCCCAAAGGAGAGACACAAAGTAGACGTCACTAGTTTTCTTCTTCCTAAGAAACGTTCCAACTTCACATCTCTGTCTGCCCAGGGCGGGTGAAGGGGAGGTGGGTGAAGAAGATGAGGACAGTGTTGGAGGGGGTTCTCCCCTGTCCATGGTTTCCATCCCTGAGGAAGGAAGGCAAAAAAAAAAAAAATCACCCACATATGGGTCCACATTAATAAAGAGTAATATAGAGCAATTAGCTAGGCTAGCCTGGTTTAAGCCTTCAAGATGTACTAAGATAGCATGATTACACTGGGTTAAAAAAGAAAATAAGACCTGGATGTATGCTTGCAAATGTAATAAAAAAGGGTGTGGAGAATGATGTATGCTTGCAAATGTAATGAAAAAGGTGTGGAGAATTAACACTGACAGTGTTTACATCTAAGGGAGTTAAGTTTGTTGAGAGATAGGGTTACGTATGAGAAAAGGTTTATTTTTACTTTATACATTTTACACTGTTCAAGTTTTTTTTATGACATATTTATCATTCTATTCATATATATATAGCATTTAGATAAAAAAAAACCTAAAGAAAAACACATGGCAAAGTAACAGAATTATAATTACCCCATGAAAATTACTCAAACCATATAAAGCAATAAATATTAACATACAGAATTCTTTATTTAAAAATTCCTTCCCTTTTAACTTTATTGTAGATGTATTTATATGTGTTTCTGAAACAATATGGCTTTTCAGTGTCATTTTATCTAAATGGGACCAGCTGCTCTTACAAGAACCCAGGGCTTTGAAGCATATCTTTCTCTTAGAATGAGATATTAAAAAATAACAGGTTGATGGGGGTGAGGGATCTTCAAATATAGGATATCACACTGAATTATTTCATAAGGCACTGCTTTCTAACAATGCAACTACTGCTATATTTCCCTATTACTCAGAATACATCACAATGATGGAAATGAGTAAGATCCTAAAACCTATATTTTGCCTTCTATTAAAAAAAGTTAATAATAAAAGTATACCATATTTCTTAAAGTCTAGGTAAAAAACAAAAAACCATGGACACCCCTAATTTCAATGCCCTATTTGCCCCATTTTCTTTATACAGTTTTACACAGTTGTATCATTTTCTACTCAGAACCTTTCCCACTTTCTCCCTTCAGTTGAATGCCAAACCCAGGAGAAATAAGACCTTGTCTGTCTTGCTCTCCCCTCCACTGAATTCCTAGTGCAAAAAAATATTACCTGACATGTAGAAGGTACTCATTAAGTCTTTATTTTAAGAATGCCTTCCCTGTTATTTCATAATTTTCATAAGTAACCCCACAATAGCCCTGTGAATGCTTTATTATAATTTCCTTAGTAGTTTTTTTTTTTAAATGATGCTTAGCTGTGAGTACATTTTTACTACTGATATAACTAGGACCATGTTTAAGTCAGCCCATCTCAAGAAAACTAACATTCTACCCAGAGGTTTGGGGCTAAACACCAAGCTAATTACAATACGCTTCTGTTTGCTCTCTGAATGTCTTCCTAATTTGGAAACTTCATGTTGCTGGATGTGGCAGATATTCATAAGAATAGTAAGTCCATAACCAAAACATCATCCCCTCTCTATTCTAAAAACATAATGTGTAAGAAAAATAAGTTTTCCTACTACCCCAAATGCCTTCTTCTTAGCTGATCCCTTCTTTCAACACTTCTCTAAAGTGAGTTCTTCCAGGAGAGCTCATGAAAACAATTCCTTAACTCTCAAATCTCTGGCAGTAATGGGCCTCTTGGCACAGACAAACAAGGCCTTTACATTCCTGAATTCTGTGTGAGTATGGTATGACTTTAAAGCTGGTATAAAACTACTAGCTGGATCTCACAGGAGCTCTGTGTCCAAAATAATTAGAGGATTCTGTGGTAAGGGGAAAAGTCAATATACTAACAGCAAGAGGCATGCAAAGCAAACTTTAAGAACAAAAGCAAAAAATGCCAGAGAAATGAATAACTGGAAGATGGAAAATCAAAATCAAAAGAAAGAGATGGAGAAAAGGAACAATGACCAAAAAATACAACATAAAAAGAGCAAAATAGAACAATGGAGGAGAACTGACAGTTGTAGAAAAAATGGCAAATAAAAGGACTAAGTAGGGGAAAATATAGACAAAGGTAAATGCATCTTAAGAAAAGGAAAATAAAACGAAAGGATAGTGAGCAAGAATAACAAAAGAAAAATAAGAAAAGCCCTTTAAAAAAAAAAGGAAAGAATGAAAAATCAAGGTAAGAAACCTATGAAGATAAATAATTAAATGAATGAAAAAAGTGATACATGGGAACAAAGATAGAAGGAAAAAAGTGTAAAAATAGGAACCAGAGAGGAAAATGAAGGACCAGTAAGCAGCATTTTGTGATGCTAGTGTCTTTCCTAATTTTATATTCTATGTATAGTCCATTTTCCAGAATGACTCTGAAGGCATTCTCACAACACCAGTCACCTGCAGGCTGGGTAGAGGTGTGATCCTCGGTGCTTGATTCATACCCTGTGATAGAGATGGCCAAGGTTGCTAGAGTAGAAGCTGCCATGGAGATAACTTGTCCTGGTAACTCTGCTCCTGTAAAACAAGTATGCAATTACAAAACTTTTTAAAGGCAATAAAAAAAAAAAATGGAAAATAACTTGCAAACTGAAATACAGTCCTTAGTTTTCAACAGCAATAAAACAAAATGGTTATTACTGATCCACTAGACCAGTGGTTCTTCATCAAGAGACAATACTTAAAACTCAACAGTAAAGTCTGCTAAAAATGCAAGTTTCTCGACTCTCTCTCTCTCATTTGAGAACTTGATGCTGGTGCATGTGGAAGATAGTAGATATAAACACAGAATGCCACACTTGTACTTTAACTTCACAGGTTTATTTTAATGCACATCTCTGTTGAAAAACACTGCCACACCAAGTCTATGAGCTTCTTGAATGCAGACTTACTTTCCTTTGTATTACTAGCTCCTATTACAGTATGGAATAGCCCATGTGCGTACTAAGTCGCTTCAGTCGTGTCTGACTCTCTGAGACCCTATGCACTGTAGCCCACTAGGCTACTGTATCCATGGGATTCTCCAGGCAAGAATACTGGACTGGGTTGCCATGCCCTCCTCCAAGGTATCTTTCTGACCCAGGGATCGAACCCACATCTCTTATGTCTTCTGCATTGGCAGGCAGTTCTTTACCACTAGTGCCAATGGGAAGCCCAAAATAGCCCATACTTGTTTTCAATAACAACATTTCAGGACTGAATATGCAAATACATGGGTATCACACAAAATCATATACAGTCGATCCTTGACCTACATGGGTTTGAACTGTGAAGGTCCACATATATGTGGATTTTTTTTCCAATAACTATAATATCTGTATTTTCATTTTACAGATCTTTAACTAAGTATATCACAGGTGGAACTAGGATTTGAATTCCGATTCTACCCAAACTGTTTCAGCTTCCTGCCTTTGGGTGAGTCATTTATCAATTCCTTTGTTTTTGAAGCAGGGATAGGAGTTCACAGATATTTGGCTGCATGGGGGAGTTACTGCCCCTAACCCTGACATGGTTCAAGGGTCAATCGAATATCTATAAAGTCCATAATTCAACACAGGCAAAATCTACCACCTGAAAATCTAAAAGATCATCACTACCCTGTTTCACAATCTGGGTTCTCATGTTAAGTATCTAACAGGTAGTAAACCAAGTTTAACTTAGATCCAAAAAGAACATTCACTGGTCGATGAGGTCTGTCTTGTTATGGTCAGCCTTTAATTTGCTATGGCAGACAGCATAGACTAGATCACCTAACACCGGTTCCAGTGTGCTTTCCTGTACCCTAGAGACTAGAAAGCTAAAGACTGTGTTCCTTGGACTCCTTTGCAGCTACTGTTTCACCTGTGATGTAGTGGAATACCAGTGCAGGCATACGTGTGCAGACTTGGAAGCCCTAAGTGACTCACTGTAATTTGGAAGCTTTCATGTCAAACACAGTCATGCAGACACATGGTTTTCCTGCAGGAACTTAGCAGAAGTTCCAGAGGTTCTGCTGTCTGATTTCTGACTCTGTGGCAAACAGCAGCAGTAGCAACACTATGTGGCACTTCTGCTCAAACGGTCCTTTGGTGCTGTTGAGCATTTCTTCTGGTTGCATTGTTTCTGCATGTCAGGTCCAAGCTTAAGTGTCTGATCTGTCCAAAAATTCTGTATGTACAAATTCTTTATGCTAACCAATACCTTTCTATTTAGACTAGTTGGCATGAATTCCACTCATTGTTCTTAGTTACCAAATCATACATATGCCCACATTCATACAGCTGGGGCCTTTCAGTAGGCTGATATTCAATGTGACAACATAAAGTTCTGCCAGGCCAATGAAAAGAGCCATGACTTTTAGAAGGTCAGAGAATTACAGCTCCAGATAAACTTCACATACCCAACAAATCCAAGGCTGGCCACCTCCCAGAGGTAAGCAGGCCATGCCTGAGATGGCTCTTTAGTAGATTCAGCCCTCAGGAGCAAGAGCACTCATCTTGCTCAATCACATCCTACCCCTCCTCTAATAAATGTTTTCATAACTTGAAAGAGGCTTATTTTTAGGCAAATCAAGAGAAATCCAAAGTTATGATCTGGGAAGAGAGCATAAATTAGATATCTGGATTGGGACCTATTCTCCTGGCATAGGTATCTAAAGTGCTGTTTTGATGCCAATAAGAGAACAAGGGCTGAGAGAGAAAGACAGTGTCTTTCATGTCTTACATGTTTCCATTACTCACTGTATTGAACGCTGAGAATAAAAAATACAGACCCCGCCCCAAAGGAGTTAGGTGAAAGAGATAGCTATTAATCAAAGAACCACACAAATAAACAAATGTATACAAATTATGATGACTGCCATAAAGGAAAAATACTGAGTATTTTATGACTTCCTAACTGAAGAAATCTCAGTTACTCTGGAAAATCAGGAAAAGCCTTTCTTTAAGATATAAAAATGAAGCTGATATACAAAAGATGAGGAGGAATTAACCAAAGGAAGGTATAATCTTTTAGACAGAAGGAAGCAAATAAGAAGGCTGTAAGTGAAGAAGCTGGCATGTTAAAGACAGTGAAAGGTCAGTGGGTCTGGAACACAGAGATGGCAAGTCAGATGATAGAAGTCACAGAAGACCATACTAAATGACTTTAGTCTTTATCCCAAAGGAGCAGGAAAGCACTGAAGAGATTTTTTTAATTGAAATACCATTGAGATAATTGTAACATCACATGCAGTTTTACAAAGTAATACAGAGAGATTCTGTGTACCTTTTATTCAGTGTCCCCTTCCCCACCATGGTAATATCTTTTAAAACTGTAGCACATTACTACAATCAGAGTATCAGCATGGATACAAGACACAGAAGTTTCGTCACTGCAAAGATCTCTTACATTGCCCTTTTATGACCACATCTCCCAACTCTGTAAATAATCAGTTTTAGGGATACAAAAAGATTAAAGAGGACCAGGAGGAGGTACAGGAAGATGCATTATTGCAACACTACAGGCAAGACATGATGACAGCATGGTCTGCAGTGGTTAACAGGGAAGAAGCTGGGAAAGTAGCTACATTGAAGAGACAAGGGATAGTCAACGATGACCAGATGTGGTGATGAAATAATAAAGGATTCAACCATGATTCCCCCAGATTCCAGATTATGATCAGACAGACAACATGTGGGGAAAATGGATGGAGATTTTAGATATACCAAAGTGCTTTTTAGACTGTCAAACAGAAATCTTTAACACAAACTGATTACACCAGAGACATCTTAGATTCTTAGGTGCCCACAAGAGACTTCTTGGGCTCCACTTAAGGGCAAAGGTTGGGAACACCTAATGACTAATGGCCTGGGACAGCACAATAAAGGGAGAAATGCTTCCAGTCAAAACTCGAAGAATTCTCTCGTAAGACTGAAGACGAATCCCAGATCCTCAATTACTACACCTACCCTTCACAAGTGAAAAAGATGAAGTGGTGACTCATCTTTGACAGACTGAGAAGTCGTCCCTTGATGGTTGCTGCTGCTGCTGCTAAGTCGCTTCAGTCGTGTCCGACTCTGTGTGACCCCACAGATGGCAGCCCACCAGGCTCCCTCGTCCCTGGGATCCTCCGGGCAAGAATACTGCAGTGGGTTGCCATTTCCTTCTCTAATGCATGAAACTGAAAAGTGAAAGTGAAGTCGCTCAGCCGTGTCCAACTCCTAATGACCCCATGGACTGTAGCCTACCAGGCCCCTCCGTCCATGGGATTTTCCAGGCAAGAGTACTGGAGTGGGGTGCCATTGCCTTCTCCGTCCTTGATGGTTAGGTAGCTCCAAAATAACAAGATCATTTTACACTTCCTCAAATATGGGCTTTTAGTTTAGCTGAAAAAACCCACCCCATTTTGGCATTTGTACATTGGTATATACTTCTCAACTTCCACTAAGCATTCAGTCGCCTTCTCAAGTGGCTCAGTGGTAAAGAATCCGTCTGCCAATGCAGGAGATGCAGGTTTGAGCCCTGGGTAGGGAAGATTCCCCTGGAGAAGGCAATGGCAACCCACTCCAGTATTCCTGCCTGGGAAAGCCCATGGACAGAGGAGCCTGGCGGGCTACAGTCCATGGGGTCACAAAGAGCTGTACATGACTCAGCAACTAAACAACAACAACAAGCATTCATTCACCAAACAGGTGACTAGGCTATGTGCTGGGATGAGAGACTAAGACCGTAGTCTCAAGCTCAGCCCCACACTAAACTATCAGTTATGACTCAGCATGTTAAGCACTAAGGTAGATGGAAGTGTAGAATATTTGGGGGAGCATCAAGGAGAGAAACCTAACCCCTGCTTGGGAGGTCAGGGAAGAGTTTCCAAAGGGACTATCTGACAAGAATGGTAAAAGATGCCACCCTTGAAATCCATTTACATAAGTTAGCCAGATAAAGATGACAGAACAAGGTTATCTTGTGGGAAAACGAAGAAACTGGTTTCTTAGAAGACAGAGGTAGAAAAGTTTTCCTGGAAGACAAAAAAAACCCAAGTGTAAAGACACAAAGGCAAGAACAAGCTGAGCGTATTGTTCAGAGAACTCTAAGTCTAATGAGGATGAAACACAGGGTCCAATGTTAAGAGTGGAGAGACAGGAGGATGCAGGAGGAAAATGGGACCAGAGGATGGAAGGGCTCATACTGACTATGCACAGAGGCGGGACGACTCAGTGACTGGGATCACAAGCGAGGAGACAAGACTGCCCAGGTTCAAACCGCAGGTCTATTCCTTATTTGTCGGATGACAACAGGCAGGTCACTTAGGACCCAGGTGTCTCAGTCTCTTCAAGTGTCAAATGCAGCCTATATAAATTCCTATCTCATGTGAGAATTAACTGAAACAAAACATAAAAGAAGGCTTAGAACAATGCCTAGTAGGCAGGACTTAACAGAAACTGACTCAATAAATGATACTATCATCACCATCATCTATATCAAAACTGTTGGCTTTAACAGGATAAACTACAAGCAAAGCCACAAGCACTCCTGTGGTATTTGCCTGCACCTCTCATCCCCTTTCTGGTTTCTATTATAGCCATTTCCCTAAGTCTTATCCCTACATTTTGAGACCTCCACACTGAGTTTTACAAAACATCTTACATACAATTGGCACTAAAAAGCTTGAGGAAAAGTTAAGACCAACAGATTAAATCCTCACAACTATGGCTTAAAAACTCTTTCTTCAACTTGCTGATGTCACTAAAATATACAATAAATATTTAATAAATCTTAGCTAAGTTAATGAAAACAATGCAGTATCATCTTAGTTAATACACAAATGACTCAGCAAGGTTTTAGAATGCCTGAAACTTCACAACGGAACAAAAGGAACAGCGCACAGAGAAAATCAACAGATATTAAAATTATGGATCTAAGATTTGGCAACTGCTCTTACTCATCAAATAGATATGTACTTTAATGACTTTCGTCTAGTAATATCCTTCTGCACTTTAAAAACCACAAGGGTTTAGGCAGAGAATTGATAAACTAGACAGAAGAATGCCAGGACCGAGAATCTAGGCAGTCATGGTACTGGGAAAAAAGCACCGGCTAAAAATAGGCTCACAGACAGAGGGAACATAATCTTGAGACCCAAGGACTATAAACAAAGAAAGGAAAGAGCATCCAAGGTTTCAAGTGTCAATCCACCCAGGGGCTGGGCCAGTATTAACTGGAGGCCCAAAGAGCAGGAACCCACACAAATCTAAATAAGCAGGCCACCCACATTAGCAGCCGAGCACCAGGGGACAGAAACTCATAATCTGATATATAAGAAAAACACCGTATGTTCAGATATCTGTAGATATGGCTAAATCAACAATGGGCAGAATAACTGCTTTTTTTAATAATAGAGGGAAATATATTTGGAAGCCGGTCTAAATAAGGAGAAACGTGATCTAATCTGTTCTCTTTCACAGAGCTAGTTGAAATTTCCGGGAATACCTCCAGATGCTTACTGGAAGGAGGCCCTTTATATCAAGTAAACTCTTCCCAGCATGTAAATAAAGTTCCCCTTGAAGACGGCTTCTGTTTCCATCACAAGTGTGGAAAATACATCTCCTCCTCAATGGCTTCTAGTACCACTTCACTGTAATAAGGGCTTGGATATGGACCACTAGGAGTATCTCCAGGTCTGCGTAACTGAATTGAGGAAGGAGAGATAAGCAGTAAGAAAATTTAGTCTGCTCTTTTTTTTTTCCAATTTGGGCTTAACTGGACAAAACTTGTTTCTTCATATCACATGCTATCCCAAACAAGGCGACAAGGAAGGCTTCCTTATCTAGATTATTTCTGGTCACTCATAAACAATGAGCAATCCCAGGAGGAGCAGGTCCAGGTGTAACTGCCTGTACATCTCATCCTGGGTGTCCAGGTATTAAAGATACATCTTATGCTTGTCTGCCTAGCTGCTGAAGAAGCACTTCTCATATTCATAGTAAATGGCCAACTTTCTTCATCTGTAAAACAAGTATGGTGGTGGTGGTTTAGTCACTAAGTCATGTCTGACTCTTGCGACCCCATGAACAGGCTGTAGCCTGCCAGGCTCCTCTGTCCATGGGATTCTCCAGGCAAGAATACTGGAGTGGGTTGCCATTTCCTTCTCCAGTAAAACAAGTATACTTTTAAAAAAATATATTTATTTACTTATTTGGCCCCCTCAGGTCTTAGTTGCAGCCCGCAGGACCTTTGTTGGATCATGCGGGATCTTTTCTTTGGGCTCAGATTCTCTAGTTGTGGCGCACAGGCTCTACTTGCAGAGCATGGGCTTAGATACCCCACAGGATGTAGGATCTTAGTTCCGTGACCAGTGATTGAACTCGCGTCCCCTGCATTACAAGGCAGATTCTTAACCACTGGACCACCAGGGAAGTCCCACAAATATAATACTAATCACACTGGAGTAGTAAGAAAATTAAAAGAGATGGCAGGTTTTATGAGCCAAACAGGGCCTCATCCACAGGAGACAATACTGCTCATGCTCCTCTTTTCTCACAGGCCCAGGGAACACACCAAAGCTGGATTCCAGGCTTCTGCCAAGTAAGACTTCAGAGACCCAAGAGGCAGAGAAGCTAGGTGCTATACCTGTGGTGAGCCACCGGGGCCAACACGAAGACTGAAGGAACGGACAGGTACAACTGAGGGTGAGAGCGATAAGCGCTCAGCTATCAGTCGATACTTTTTCAGGCTGGCTGATGACTGTCAGAGGTGGACGGAAAGGACACTGGGGCGGGTGAGAGCCAGGGAACGGGATTCCTGTTCCAGCGCTAGGGGTCACCTGTGCGACTATGGGCAAGTCAGTTAACCTGTTATTAAATGTCTTCACTGGAAAAAATGTAGATACTTATTTTGTAAGGTTGGGGAGGGGGGTTGTTTTGTTTGTGGATTAAAAAAGGTAGTACACTGGAAAATACGATAAATACTTAACATTTTTCCCCTACGCTATCTTGGGGTTCCAAGAAATATCAAGTAAGCGCCCCCAAGGTCTAAGAAAAAAAGCACTGAGCAGGGCCCCCGGGTTCAGAAAGAACCACTGGAACTGACTCAGAAACGATCCGTAAGAAGAGTTTTCTGGATCTGGACCCTAAACAAATTCATGCTTTGAAGTCTGGTGACATCCAGAGGATTAACTCTGTGAATCCAGTGAACCACAGATTGTAAAGCAGCATAAGATTCCAAGCTCAGAAGACACAGAGAAAAATGCTTACAGAGGTGATGAGGATACAAGAGCAAGTCCTACAATGGGGCAGCAGAAGGAATAAACGCAGACGCTGGCAGTACACTGAGGCATCCCCGCGCCTAACTAGATTACAGTGACATCTACAGGAGGGAATGGACTGTAGAAAAGAGAGAGGTTGTCCCAATATGGCCTGAGTTCTGATGCCTAAAAAAACAAGGTTCTAGGGGCAAGAGGGAAAAAATATACAGAAATTCAAAAAAAAAAAGTTAGACAAATGTATTTTATGATGAGGATTATCTACACTAGAAGTCCATAAAAGGATTCTAAATCAAAAATAACCTATTCTTGATTAGGCTGAAATGAGTGAACAAAACAAGGAAAACCGACATTTCCAAATCTGCTCTCAACATTTTTCTGTGTCTGTGATTTCCTTTCTTGTAACAGGCTAAGATACAAACACCAGAAATCTGGTTTGCGGAGTCGCACACAACTACCTAGGTTTATGGGGGAGGATAATAATCACACAAATAGTCTATTTTCCCAAGCTCAAAACTTGGGTCTTAGAAACTCTGTGCTCACAGCTCCCTAGGCTGCCATCACCAGCTGACTAGAATTTGTATTCAAGAGAAAACCCATCCGAAACCCTTGGTTCTAGCTACTTTATTCATATAATTGCAATAAAACACTTACTTAGCCCTGGACAAAAGCAGTCAAAGGGACAAAATTGTACTCAAAATAGTAAAAAGAGAACTATCATATGATCCAGCAGTTTCACTTTAGGGTATACATCTGAAGAAAATAAGAATGTTAACTCGAAAAGACATGTACCCCCATGCTCACTGTGGCATTGTTTAGAATAGCCAAGATACAGAAACAACTTAAGGGTCCACTAATGAAAAGAAAGAAAGAAAATGTGATACACACACACACACACACGAATATTATTCGTCTATAAAAAAGAATGAATCTTGTTATTTGCAACAACATGGATGAATCTTGAGGGCATTATGCTAAGCGAAATGAGTTAGAGAAAAACAAATACTGTATGACCTCACTTATATGTGGAATCTGAAAACAAACAGCAAGCTCACAGATACAGAGAACAGACTGGTGGCTGCCAGAACTGGAGGCAGGGGGTGGGAAAAATGAGTGAAGGGAGTCAAAAGGTACAAACGTCCAGTTAGGAAATAAATAAGTCACAGAGATATAAGGTACAGCACAGTGGCTATTGTTAATCTTAACTAACTAAAGTTAATCTACCTTACTGTAGATTTGAAAGTTGCTAAGAGAGTAAGTCTTAAAAGTCCTCATCACAAAAAAAAAAAATTTTTGGTAACTACATAAGGAGACAGATGTTAACTAGATTTAGTGTGGTGATATATACAACATGGAACCATTGTTGTACACCTAAAACTAACATAATTACATATGTCAAATATACCTCAATTGGAAAAACAATGCCAGAAGGAAAAAAAACAAAAGGAAAAAAAACTGTCATGAGGTTAAGCAGAGCTGTCTGAATCACTGCTAGGGGAAAGGAGAAAAAGGGAGACTAAGCTTACCAGAAGAGCAAGTGGAAACCACCAAACTTTCTACAGTAGTTGCCGAAACAGGAAGTTTACTTTGACAGATAACCACAGGAAGGCAGGTTGAAAAAAGAAAACTGAGATAGCAAAATACAAAATAAAATAGAATCTTTCCTAGTTTCCACTGTCACAGAGATAAGTCAAATTTCTTTGTTTCAGGTAGTTATTATAAAATTCTAAACAAATATTTATGGGCAAAAGATGTTTTACAATTGCCAGACATTACTCAACTATCAAATCAAATAAAAAAGGGTGATTTAATTTTAAAAACTTCTATAAAGTGGCTGCACAAATACACAAAAGTGCCACAAATAGCCCCGTGATTAGTATCTTTAACAAACTAGTCTAGATAAAGGTCACTCGCAACCATTTTGCAATCTCAAAAATAATCTTTAAAACAAGATGGTACATTCAACATTGTAGTGGGAGTTGCAGCCAGAGCAATGAGGCCAAGATAAGAATAAAAGGCATTCAAATTAGAAAAGAAGTAAAACTATGCAGAGAAACGACCCTACATGTGCAAAATCCTAAAGAAGCCACAAAAACTATTCAAGCTAATAAACAGATTCAGCAAAGTTGCAGGATACAAGATCTACAGGGACTGTAAATATTCATAACCTTGGATTTGGCATTGGTTTGTTAGATAGAACACAACATGTGGAAATTAAATGACATATTTCTGATTAACCAATGTATCAAAGAATAAATCAAACAGTATCTTGATCCAAAGAAAATGGAAATACAACACATCAAAACTTATGGGATACAAAAACACTTCTAAGAGGGTAGTTTACAGCAAAAAAAAAAAACCCCTCAAATAAATAACCCAACTTTATGGCTATCTGCTTAATGGGCACAGGGTTTCCCCGCGGGGTGATGAAAATGAACTAGATGGAAGCAATGGCTGCACAGCACTGTGGAATGTACTAAATGCCACTTTAAAATGGTTAACTTTTATGTTACAGAATTAAACCACAAAAATGCAAAAAGGGGGGTTGGGACATGGTTTAACTATCTAAAATATTTTAAACAAATTTATTTTCTGTTCAGAAAACACCACCGAAATAAAGCAGTTCATCACAGCATGTTTTTAAAATAAAGTTACTCTCCCAAATACTTCTTAAGAATAATATTAACAGTATGCCATATTTCTTACCAGAAGACTCTTTTCCATTCTGTTTTTCATAGAGTGTGCCCACAGACATCAGGAAAACAATAACCAGGAATACTGGAATTCTCCATGAGCCAGCCAAGGATGCTGCAAATTATTAAAAATCAACGTTTAGTGAAATAAAAACCTAGCCACTTGCCTTTAAAAGACTCAGTTTAGTAGACTGACAGAACAATTTGGCAAAATATGTGAATAACAAAATAGTTTAACAGGGAAAAAAAAAAATTTTTAAAGGCCACCAGACAGCTGAAACCTCAATTCAGGGCTCCTCTCAGGAAATGCAGCCCCGCTCTAAAGAATGAGGATGTGCCAGTCTACCTTTTTAAGGGGCATGTTTCCTGAGGAATCAAGTCCATTCTAAAGTACATTCAGGGTTTAAGACTATCAGGCCCCCCGTCTAGCCCCAGAATGACCTGCAACAGGCACAGAACCTTAAATCATGGTGTCTGACTTGCACTCCTGAAAATAGCTGGGTGTGAATTCTACCTCTCAAGAAAGAGTGGAATGGCCCAGAGGGGCATGCAAAAAGCTTTAATGTAACCTAACAAGTGGCCAAGGATCAAAAGCCATTTGCATTTCCCTGAGCTGGTCTAGAGCCTTAGGAACATACCTGCCAGTCTCCCTCCTCTACCTTCCCCAAACTCAAAATGAATCCCAACAGATATTAGGGGATCTTGTTGAGAAATTCCTTTAGCATTCCAAGTCAGCAAGCTAGAAAGTTATGCTTTGTTCCTTATCAGATTCTGAGCAAAGACATACTTCCAATCAACTCTAGTTTTTTTCCTAACAATGTGTGTGTGAGTCACTCAGTCGTGTCAGACTCTTTGTGACCCCATGGACTGTAGCCCACCAGGCTCCTTTGTCCCTGGGATTCTCCAGGCAAGAATACTGGAGTGGGTTGCCATTTCCTTCTCCAACAATAAGCAGCTCTAAAAACTACTTCTAATAGGCTATCTACTACTCTAGGTTACAGAATTTGTTTTTAAATTAAAACTTGATGTTTCCATATACTAAGACTTAAAGATAAATCAGTCCCTGAAAAATCACTCTACAACATCCTAGCAGCCTCTCAGCTAACAGTGAAGAGTCTCAAATAACAGGGAACTCATCACTTTGAACAGCTCTGACACTGATCATCCTTTATGTTAAACAGAGTCATGTCTCTCTGAAGCTACTCCTTGCTCTGACACTTGCCCCAAATGGTTAGAGATCTGTTTAAACCACTCTTTCACAGAATCCTTCAAGTACGTGAAACAGGTTTCCATATTTGATATCTTTCCATCTTCACCTCTCCCCTCCCCTGTAGCCCCAGTGCTCTGCTCTTATGGAGAGTTAAAATCTTTGGATCCCTTAATAGTTCCTCTCACATGATTTTGAGCACCTCTTATCATTTTTGACTGCTTATCTATATCTTCAAGTGAGACACTCAGAAACAGCCGTGATAGTCCAAGTGTGTTCTACTTTTTAAGATATATCAATATTTATTCTTAAAAGAACTTTTTGAAAATGGACATTCCATATAATTAAAAGTAGATATCTTAAAGTATAACATTTTCATTCAAGATTAATGACTGTTTAAGCCAGAACATTTTCAAACGATTAAAGAATTTTAAATGCAACACATAAAACTTCAAAAAATTCGCTTTGATTCACATGGTCAGCCGCTGCTGACCTTAAGCTAGACTTTCTTAGGAAAAACAACAGACCCACCTAAATGAAAAAGCAATATAATCCAGACGGGAATTGACATGGCTCTCAAGTAGCGTTCAGTGCTTGCATTCCACTTGAATGAAACAGCCAACACATAGCCAACTACCAAGGTCCAGATCTTAAATAAATGAAACACAGACACAGCTGTAAAATATATACATGTTAAATAAACACACAGTTATACAAAATCTGCAAGCCCATCGCATGAGAGCTGTGGGAACAACAGGGGTGACGGCTGGTGGTGCTAACAGAAGAGGGCATAGGTCCTCCTCCTCTGCCTTGATAAATCAAGTTTTCAAATGAACAGGTTTGAAATCCCATGCAGTGATACTAAATATCTTTAACAAAAAATACATAAATATAGTTTCATTTAAGTTCAAAAGCTACAGCATGCATAAAGATACTTAAGATATTCAATTTTGAAGCCATGGATTTAAATTAAGAGCTTCACCTTGTGGAATTCTTAAACGTTTTCTCTATAGATTAATGTTCACAAAAGAAAAGAAGAAACAAATGGGAATTCCCCTGACAGTCCAGTGGTTAGACCTCCACACTTCCACCCCTGGAAGGGAACGGCGGTAGAAGGGCCAGGTTCGATCCCTGGTTGGGGAACAAAGGTCCTGAAAGCCTCACACAATGGCCAAAAAAGAGAGAGAGAAAGAAGGAAGCTTTCCAAAAAGAAGCAGGTTAAAAGATTCAATTACAACCTATGAAAATATGCCCGTTACCACGAAAAGAGCTTTTTGAAAGCTAAAAAGAGGGCAGGCAGCTGAAGTGTGACCCTGCTGAAATAACCTAGGTAACAGATGGCTAAAACCTAGTCCAGAGTTACACACAGTTGAGGAAGTACAGCTGAAAAAAATATTACCAGAGGAAGAAACAGGAAGACTTGAGAACAGAACAGGTGAACCAGAGTCCCCTCCTCAGTGTTTCCCTACCCTAAAACTAAATGACTCCAAGTACCCACAAACCATCAATGTAGCTGACCCAGAAACTCGCAAATAACCTCATATTTTAAGAGAACACACACAAAAGATGGAAATAATACATAAGCTAGAACAAATGCAAGCACCAACATTTTATTAAAATAACTTGAACCTTGAAAAAAATATAGACAAATTAAAACAAACAAACAAAAAAAGGACTTTAAGCTGTAACCCAGAGAATGAAGAAAAAGGAACTGATATGGTTACTACAAAAGACAGAAAAAAACTACCTACTTTATTTTGATCATCTCTGAAAATACCCTTCAGGTCTAAAATATGTTTACAGCTTCAGGCTTGAGAATTCAGTTTTGGGACCTTATTAAATAATGACAAATTCTGAAAAAGGGTAAAATGTAAAGAACCTCACCATAGTCTAATTTAGGACCATGAAAAATTAACAAAGTTTCAATAACTGGGACATGGTTAACTCTGAATGATTCACTCAATAAAATGTTATCCAACCATTAAAGCAGGCTTTTTAAAATCAAGACTACATACCTTGGAATATTCCTAAGATATTATTAAGGAAAAAGCAAAATACAATAAACACATATGACAGGATTATATCTATTTCATGGGGGGAAGGAAATGTACTAGTAAGTTGTATTTAGGTGATAAGATTTTGTTTTTCCTTTTTCAGTAATTTCCCAGTTGTCTTTAATAAGCACTAATTCTTTTATAAAGAAAAGGACATTAAAATATTCTTCTTCAAGCAACTAGTAAGATTAAATATTAAAGAGATCTCAAGTCCAAGATGTATGAGCACATAGGAAGTGAGCCTACAGGTGCCTCAAAAAAGTTCAAGCTTGTAGGACCACACAGATTTAACCCTGGGAATTTAGAGAGTTTTGAGATAGGCTGGTAGAGCTCAGAACAAAATCAGTGTGTAACAACAATACACTTATATAGCACTTACCATGGGCTAGGCTTTGCTCTATATTAACACATTATATACATGAACTCACTTAACCCTTATAACCCCAGGAAATAAGTACTGCTATCATTCTCATTTTAGAGATGAAAGAAATTGAGACTTCAAAGAAGTGACGTGTTCAAGGTAACACACCTAAAAAGTGAGTCAAGATTAGAACCTGGGGATTTGGGTCCAGAATCTACTTTCTTAACATTAAGGAGAAAAAAGGGTAGTGCCAGAAAAATAAAGAGGAAAAGCCGCTCCAGTATTCAAAAGGGAAAATAAAAACAGTTGATTTTGATGACTACAAATTGCTGAAATTTTCTTTAAAAATGATCCTCGGCAAATGAATAGTCCTCAGAGGTATGTGACACAAGCATAATCAGTCCTGTTTATTAAACATGCAGTCAGTAATTTAGATGAAAGACTAGAAGGCGTACTAGTTGAACTTTCAGATTACACAAAGTTGGGGATAGTGAATATAAATGATTCAAAAAGATACTCTGAAACTAGAACAATGGGCTAACCAAGTAAGATTAAATTTAGTAGAGAGGAATGCAAAGTTTTGCTTTTAGGTTCAAAACTCAGCTATACAAATACAGAATGGGAAGAGACTAGCTCGTCAGAAGTATAACGAGTGTGAATGCCTATTAATCAAAGTACATTAGGGAAAGTGTTTCAGTGACTTGTACTATCAAATCACCTGGGCAATAAAATTCAGAGTGCAAAAAGAAATGGAAATTACAATACAGGAGATATAGATACGGGGGGGTGCAGAATTGTTCAGCTTAGGAAAAGAGAAGGAAATAACAAGATTCAACAGCTATCTTCAAATAGCTGGGGAAATGTTATCTGAGAGAGGCAACGCAATTTTCTGTAGTTCTGAGAGCAGAAATCACAGGTGGAAACTAGGAAGCAACATATTTCAGCTTAATATAATGAATTTTTCTAATAAATTGATTGAGAGCAGGAGGAGAAGGGGGCAACAGAGATTGAGACAGTCAGATGGCATCATCGACTCCATGGACATGAGTCTGAGCAAGCTCTGGGAGATGATGACGGACAGGGAAGCCTGGTGCTGCAGCCCATGGGGTTGCAAAGAGTCGGACACAACTGAGCAACTGAAAACGACAAATCTAAAAAGGAAATAAACTACTATCACTAAAAGTCTGAGCAAAAGCTGATGGGGAAGACCAAGTAGGAGAATGTACCCTCAGTGAGAAGCTGAACCAGAGGATATGCTTTCAGATTTTAACCCTATGATACTTTTCAACCAGTCTCTAACAAGTTTTTGTTTCTTACCTGTATTCATAAGGAATTTAGTATCACTTGCACAGCAAGGAAAAAATGAGAGATTGCATACTTCAGATTTTTTAAAGGAAACTCAAAGAGTCGGACACGACTGAAGCAACTTAACACGCACGCATGCATGGTCAAGTCATAGCCCTAATCAGATCATTGTTTCAGATACTTCATTCTCCTTTAAAACCATTTTATTCTAATTTGAAAACTCTGTTCTCTTCATGATGTGGCAACTTAGAGTCAAGAATATTTTATAATCAAAGTCTTTACGTGAGAAAGAACCTAAGCACTGGAAAACTTTCCTCCTTACTGTTGCCAGGCAAGCAAAACACACCTCGAAGTGGAATGGAGTAGGCCTGGCCAGCTGGCTAATGTACAGTCCCAAAGAGCCTTGCTGGCAGTACTACCAAACTCTTAGGATCTGTAAAACTGAATATCCAGGAACCCCGCACGCGTGCTAAGTCACTTCAATCATGTTCAACTCTGCGACCCCATGGACTGTAGCCCACCAGGCTCCTCTGTCCATTCCGGTATTCTCCAGGCAAGAATACTGGAATGGGTTGCCATGTCCTCCTCCAGGGGATCTTCCCAACCCAGGGATCAAACCCGTGTCTCTTATGTCTCCTGCATTGGCAGGCGGGTTCTTTACTACTAGCACCACTTAGGAATTCCCTGAGCAGGTTCTTTAAGCTCTCTAAAATGAGGATGATAATTAGACATCATTCAAGATAAGCCAACACTTCATACAACTAGGGTTGAGTAGCCCAGAGATGGATCCTCTTTTGTTCAGTCCCAAAGCAAGCTACTGAGAGAGTTCAGTTTAGAATTTACACTCCTATCTTTCAGCCACTGTTCTTTCCACTTTATGCTTCTTTATAAAGTAAAATGGAAACAATGCGATCAGAGGCCATGGAGAAAACAAATCCATTACTCCTGCAAAAACTGCAAATGTCTTCAAATGTTCTAACAATTCTGAACTAAAGGAGAGAGGAACACCCAAAAACACTCCCAGCAAAGAAAAATGGTGGAGCAGGAAGGCTAACTTTTTAGATTTATCTTGACAGCTCTACACCAAGCAAAGATGACCAGGCCTCTAAGGACTGAATTATACCTGAGTCTGGTGCAATAGATGATTTTTTTCCCCCAGTGTTTAGAAATCACTAAGTCAGTACAGTATTTGAAACTGTTTTTCTTTAACTGCCCATATTATAAACGATGAGTATTTCACTTGCAGATAGGATGGAGTATTAGGAGAAGAAAAGAGCTAGGAGACTGAAGGAACCCCAGAGTAAGGGGAACAGAAACTGAATGGGAAGGATAAAGTGGTAAGAAAGGAAAACATGGGTACTGAAGACACGACAAAGGAAAACGGGATAGGACTTGGAAATAAACGAACAGGTGAAAGGATAAAAGAGAGACGACTAAGACTTCTAGACGACAGGAATTCAGGGGTCTCTGGGGGAACATCTGTGGGCAGTCCAACCCTGATATTCTTCTATTTTTTTCCCTAATAACTAAAATCAGTTTGTACTAAAAAAAAAAAATTAAACTAAAAAGTGTTCCTCCACAACATACTGGAGGAAAATGTTTTAAAATCTTTAGTGAAGGACTTGATGACAAAAGGCCTTCAACTGCTGATAGGTCTGTTGAGTAAGTACCATTTTCTGAACGAACAGATCAATCTCGAAATCTTCCCACCTATGAAATCCATCCCTCTGACTTCACATGACTATCGTGAGAATGAAATAACACACATGAAAGTGCCTACCAGTACATGGCAGATGCTCAAAAGATGGATCTTAAATGCATGAACTGTCGGCTCTCCAAAATGTAGATTTGTTTAAATTCACTTTTCTTTCTACCTCTCCCATACATACCTCTCCCATCCGTATTTCTCAGCAGCAGCAGCTCAAATTTTCAGGCTGTCTAGAAAGCATCAAGACTCTTTTTTTAAATCACAGGCAGCTCTGCTTGGGCTCACAAAACCAAACCATTGTGAACTATGAGATAGAAAAGTCAGAGAGAGGGCAAGCTGCCCGGTCACAGGACCGGCTTTCACTTCATGTCAGGCCTTAATCAGCACTTGCGACAGAGAGCTGAGGGCTCCCTGTCTCTGCTTCCCAGGTACACTTTTAACTTTTAGCTCACTCCCATCCAACCACCTGCTCCAGAAGACTGCTTCAAGAAACAACTCAGATCAACCTCCAGGCTCTACTCCCTCAATTTAGACCCCCCACCACTTCCTATTCTCTTCTAACTCACTCATTCTGTGCCTTTTATAATGGGATTTTTATCCTTTCCTCCCATCACTTTAGCTAATCAGCTAAAATAATTAATTGCCTTTATCTTCCTTCCCCTCTTCTAATCTAGCTAATCTTGGTCCTTACTTCTCTTCTGCTAATCTACAACCCATACAAAAATTATGTAAATAAAATATAAGGAAAGAGTTTATCGTCAATAAAAAGATATTCATATCTATATACATTAAGCTTCAGGCACTTTTTCACAATTATTCAATTCCTCATCTCTTTCCACTATCTGTGAGTGACTGGGTCAAATGCCCCAGTTTCCACTAGTTATGCCAAATGTACCCATGTATTCAATTCTAACTTCACTATGAAAATACAGCATTCATATATGTTAGGCCTTTCTTTCCTAATTTCTTACAGTTTGGTGGATACACTACTTGATCCTGCCTATAGTAATTTACAATATACTGTAGTATCAATAGTCAAAAATGTTAGCAGGATCTATAAGTATGTCTGAATTTGACAAAATTGAATTTCTTGAGGATAGGAATCAAGTTATAGTAATCTCTGTATTTCTTAACAGCATATAGTATTCTGCTTTTTATGCAAGGAGCATTCAATCAACTTAATTGAAATTAAAACAAGGTAAAGGAGAAGTAACGTCTAACTGCTGCTCCATGAATGTGAACCTTGGATTTGTTCAAAGTCTGAGTGCCTTTGGGACAGTCACAGTCTCAGGACCTCAGAAACCTCTCCTGGAGAGTGGCAGGCAAGAAGACAATAAAGAGCAAAGTAACACTAGGATCACTCTCACCTGACAATCTACCCAGAAAGTGGGTATCACTTTTGAAATTGAAATAACCAAGCTTCTTGGAGGCCAAGGATTTTGTCTGATCACAAAGCAGTTGCACACACAGGCAGCGTCCCAAAATTATGGATGAGGTGCTCCCCAATACCTTGCTGGCCCATAACTGGTGGGAAATAAACATTTAGATGTGTGTCTGTCATCTCCATGAGAATACGCTCACATATGACACATTCCTTGAACACAGAGCCTGTACCTTAATTCTTTTAAATCCCTCACAAAGTCCAGTACCTAATAACATAATCAACTTTTAACTTTAATTGCCAGGTTGCATTGATAGAACTAGAGAAGACAGGAGTTCTGGTATCAATCACCGACTCTACCAATAACTTCAGGCAAGTTATAACCTTGCTTGACAGACAAAGAGAATTATTTTACAACTTGAAATCAAGGTGCACTTAACAGGGACAAAAGTGAATAAATTTATTTTTAGATGGTACTACTTATTAATGAAATAACAGTCTTATATATTAAATATTCACTTATTTTTTGTCATCCCCAGTGAAATATCCTAAAGGAAATCAACCCTGAAGATTCACTGGAAGGACTGATGCCAAAGCTGAAGCTCCAATATTTTGGCCACCTGATATGAAAAGCCAACTCAATGGAAAAGAACCTGATGCTGGGAAAGACTGAAGGCAGGAGGAGAAGGGGACAACAGAGGATGAGATGGTTTGGCAGCATCACTGACTCAATGGACAGGAGTTTGAGCAAACTCAAGGAGATAGTAAAGGACAGGGAAGCCTGGCATCCTTCAGTCCATGGTGCCAAAGAGCCTGACACGACTTAGCAACTGAACAACAAAGTGAAATGTTTGGATCATTAACCGATCTACAATCTGGCCTGATTTAGGAAATGTGTCACCAGATTATCCTTGAAATCCCTTCCAACTCTAAAGCTCCCTGATTATCTAAGAATAAGCTCAGGACGATCCAGGAATCACAAACATGCCTTTCCTTCACCCAGTCTGCTTAAGAAATCCAGGTGGGAGGAGATGTAATGTTGCAGAGCAATCCCTGCACAAGGCATAAGGAGTTCCCAAGAAGAGAATGTGGCAAGACACAGGCCCTGGGGGCTCCACACCTAGGTGCCTGGCACAAAGTATAATGAAATCACCCGAACTGAGAGGCAGTTCTGAACTATTAAGAAAGATTTGTTCCAGGACTTGAGAAACTTGCGTCAACGAGTCCCCTTTGTCCCCAACAAGCCTGGTAAGAAGTCACCTGTCTGTCTGTAGGATGACAGATTGGCCTAGGATCTCTAAGGTCTCTTCCAGGATAGTCCCACGTGAGCAGAACTGAAGATGTTGAATACTCCCTCTCCAAGACCAGGAGTAAATTCTTGTCCACTTGCCGATGCGCTGAAAGCCAGCCCTCCCTGCAAAACGGAAGAGCGCTTCCCTACAGGGCACACGTCCTCCTAACGGGCAGACTGTTTCGAACCACACCCGTCCTCTCTTTGGAAGGAAGAGCGCCAAGCTCCTCGGGTAAACGGGAAGGAAGGCGGAGACGGACACTGCCTGAGCGCTCAGGTCTGGACCTCTGGCTGCCGAGGGGCAGCAAGATTGCACCCCAGCGAGCTGGGGGTGTGGTGAAGGTCACTCCGTGCCCGGCGGGACGGCCGAGGGCCCGGGCCGGGGCTCACTCACCCACAGGCTGTTGAAGTAGTCCAGCCCGCGGCAGATGAGCGCGCCCGCGTGCGCCAGCAGCACCTGCACGCCCAGGTAGCTGCCCAGGCTGTAGAGGCCGTAGAGGAGCGGGCCGCCGGCGCCCAGCAGCAGCAGTAGGCGGCGGCGGCGCAGCGCCTGCTCGCCCAGGGCCTCCACGCCGTAGTCCGCGAAGCAGATGGGCAGCAGCAGCGCGGCCAGCACGATGGGCGTGTGCGCGCGGTGCAGGCGCTGCAGCCAGTGGCGGCCCAGGCGCGTCAGCGAGCTCTTGAAGGGGTGCAGGAAGGTGCCGCACAGCACGGCCCAGAGCAGCGGGCGCAGGAAGGCCTCCAGGATGAAGTAGACGAGCACGGCGGCGCCGCAGCACAGGCACACGAACAGCACGGCCCCGGTGTTGTAGAAGGCCTGCTTGATGGGCTTGTCGAAGCGCAGCGCCAGCGCCGCTGTCCGCGGGGTCTCCCCGCAGCCGCTGCCGCCGCTACCTGCCCCGACCGCACGCGGAGCCCGCGGCGCCCGGCTCGGGGAGCCCCGCGGACTGGGTGCCTCCTCAGGGCCGCCGTCGTCGGCCATGGTGCCTTTGCCGCTGCCGCCGCCAAGAGACGGTACTGGGAGGCCTGGAGAGAGGCAGGGCGGGCGACACGCGGCATTGTGGGAGTTGTAGTTCCTAACTGACCACTGAACGCTTACACAGCCTTTGAGGAACTCCGACTCCCAGAGAGTATAGCGAGCGTTCCTTCGCCCTCGGGCTCCCTGTGGTTCATTGGTCCCTGCAGAATTCAGGTAACAGGTTTCTGGGGTCTACGTGTTAGAAGAGGCAAAAAACAAACTTTCCTCTCCCCACCAACATACAGTATAAGAGCAAGGTATGCTAGCTCAATTCACGTGTTCTGTTAGTCACACACTGGGGGGAGGGGAGGAATGTCAGGTAACAGCCTTTACACAAAACACCCTGAATCATAAAACAAAAGAAAACCTTCCCTTCACTCGCTGGTTACTGTCAACTTTTAGGGAGGCAGACTCCCCAAACAGTCACTCTCTTCACAGATTGAAAACCCAAGCTGCACATTAGAATCCGTGGGCGAATACTTTAAAAAGACCAATTACCATATTCAGTTTTATTGATTTATTTAATAAAGTGTTGGCTCTGGTGTGTTTGGCAGGATTTTAAATAGCGATTACCACATGGCAGACCATGTTATAAATGTCTCATTCCTATTAACTCGTCTGATCCTTAGAACAACCCTACAAAGAAGATGGTGTTATTATCCCCACTTCTCAATGAGGAAAACTGAGGCTCAGAGAAGTTAAGTAACTTGCCAAGGTACACAGCTAGTACGCGCAGAGGTAGGATTCAAACTCGGAGTCTGACTCCTAAGTTGATTCTTACCTACTAGGTTAATTAATTCGTCTGACAAGGGAGCCTTTAGCATAAGGGTCCTCAACCCCCAGGCTTCGGACTGGTACCCATCAGGGGTCTGTTAGGAAATCAGGCTCAGCAGGAGATGAGCATGGGGGAGCAAGAGATGCTTCATCTGCAGCTCCCCACTACTTGCATTACAGCTTGAACCAGCCTCACCCCCAGTGGCAAAACTGTCTTCCATGAAACCAGTCCCTGGTGCCAAAAGGTTGGGGACCACTGCAAGTTTAGCATATTTTTTTTAAAGCTCTTCAGGAAACTACTGCACAGCTATTGTTGACAACAATGTAGGTGTCAATGCTGGAGCAATCTCCCCAGACTCTTTGGGGAGTCTGCCTCCCTAGAAGACAACAGTAACCAGTGAGTGAAGGGAGGGTTTTCTTTTGTTTTATGATTCAGGGTGTTCCTAGTGAAAAAACACTAGGTCAGAGTCTCAAACTGCCACTGTTCCATTTTTGAGACCTGAGGTCAGGTCAGTTGAGCCCCTAACCCTAATTTCCCCTTTCCCATGGGAGTGATAACAGAAATTCTTGTGTCAGAAGAGAAAAAGGAAGCTCTGAGACAATGCATGGTGCTTCTGTTTTCTTGTCGGAAAGGTCCTGGTACCCAAGCCTACTACTTGTAAAACACCTCCAAGGGCATTTTATTTAGAAGAAGAAGAGATAAAGAGAGGGGAAGAAGGGAAAGAAGAAGAGAAGGAAGGGGAAGAAGAGAAGGATGAGGAGAAAGAGGAGGAAGAGAAGTAAGAGGAAGAAAAAGGAGGGAGGAAAGAAGAGAGGGAAGGGGGAAGGTTTTACTGAGTACTCAATATGAGAGTACTTTGAAACTCTGCAAGTTACCCCTCTTTTGTTTTCAAAAAATTTTCAAGTGGAAGAAAAAGTGATTCCTTTCCATCCCGTTTTGGGTTTCAAGTCACAGTCCTTGTTTTTCAAGTGGTCTTTGGACTTTGACTCTGTAAATAATTTGCTTCAGTTGTCCTAAACCTTCCTTTTTCCTCTTTACTTTGTTCAGGGCTGCTGGGGTAAAGAATCCACCTGCCAATGCAGGAGACGCAGGGGTGTGGGCCATTCATAGTACAGAGCATAAGCTCAGAGTTTGCTGAGCAAGTGAACGGATGATTCGCTATCCTTTCAAAAAAGTTGTTTGTGCTTTCTGTAAGAAATAGTACTGAAACACTGGGGATGTTTCTCCTACGTAGTCCTATGATTAAGAGCAGAGAAAAATTAAAATCCTGGGATGTAGGGCCTACAAAATAAATTTGAGTACACACTGCTGCTACTGCCGCTAAGTCACTTCAGTCGTCCTCGACTCTGTGTGACCCCATAGACGGCAGCCCACCAGGTTCCCCCATCCCTGGGATTCTCCAGGCAAGAACACTGGAGTGGGTTGCCATTTCCTTCTCCAATGCATGAAAGTGAAAAGTGAAAGTGAAGTCGCTCAGTCGTGTCCGACTCTTAGCGACCCCATGGACTGCAGCCTACCAGGCTCCTCCGTCCATGGGGTTTCCCAGGCAAGAGTACTGGAGTGGGTCACCAGTGCCTTCTCCATTTTCTCTCTGCACTCCAGTCAAAATACACACAGTCTACTCAAATCTCTAACTCATAGAGTGTATGCTTTTAGGCACATCCTCCAAAATGTGAGGCCACTTGAGGTGAAGTGAAAAGTCACTCAGTGATGTCCAACTCTTTGCGACCCCATGGACTGTAGCCTGCCAGGCTCCTCTGCCCATGGAATTCTCCAGGCAAGAATACTGGAGTGGGTAGCCTATCACTTCTCCAGGGGATCTTCCCAACCCAGGGATCAAACCCAGGTCTCCTGCCATGCAGGCAGATTCTTTACCAGCTACCAGGGAAGCCTGAGGCTACTTGGGTTTTCTTCTTTAGTGCCATGTAGCAACTCACCTCAGGGAAGAACAGCCTCTGTGGGCATCCAGGAACAGCAACGCAGTGACAGTGCAACAGATTCAGAAGAGTGGATCAAGTTGACCCTGGGACCACACTGCCTTTGGCCTGCTTGTTGTGTGAACTGATGAGTTTCCTAACCATTTAAGCCAGTTTGGGTTCAGTTTTACATTTCTTGCAACAGAAAGCTTTCTGGCTGATAAAATGATAATACCTGCATCATTGGCTGCCGTGAGGATAAAATGGGAGAGTGTGTCTAAAGCAGAGGCACAGTGCCTAGGACATAATGAAAATCTGATAGTGGTTCCCAGGGTGACACTTCATTTTGTCCTAGAGACGCCAAGAGGCATCTCTTAAACCACAGTCAACATTCACAGACTCCCAGGGCATCAAGATAAAAGCCCCAGAGGTAAAACAAACACAGGAGAGGATTCTCCAGGGCAGCATGTCTGTCTTAGAGTGTTTACTGAGTTGTAATGAGCACCTCCTTTAAACAAAAATCTTCTGCTTACAGTGCAGTGTATACATTACACATAAAAGAAGTGTGTACACTGCAGGAGAAGCCATGTGAAAAGGTAATCAAACAGACATGCATTTAGATTCCACATATGAGTTACCACTCTCTTTTCACAAAACCCATAGCAGACATTGCTAATAAATCACTGAACTCTTTCTCACCTAGCCTAGATACAGCCTCAAAATCCTTCTTAGCAGAACTTATTAGGGAACTACTACCAACTAGGGACAGAGGTTCGTGACATTGTACAGGAGACAGGGATCAAGACCATCCCCATGGAAAAGAAATGCAAAAAAGCAAAATGGCTGTCGAGGAGGCCTTACAAATAGCTGGGAAAAGAAGGGAAGCAAAAAGCAAAGGGGAAAAGGAAAGATATTCCCATCTGAATGCAGAGTTCCAAAGAATAGCAAGGAGAGATAAGAAAGCCTTCCTCAGCGATCAAGGCAAACAAATAGAGGAAAACAACAGAATGGGAAAGACTAGAGATCTCTTCAAGAAAATTAGAGATACCAAGGGAACATTTCATGCAAAGATGGGCTCAATAAAGGACAGAAATGGTATGAACCTAACAGAAGCAGAAGATATTAAGAAGAGGTGGCAAGAATACACAGAAGAACTGCACAAAAAAGATCATCATGACCCAGATAATCACGATGGTGTGATCACTCATCTAGAGCCAGACATCCTGGAATGTGAAGTCAAGTGGGCCTTAGAAAGCATCACTACGAACAAAGCTAGTGGAGGTAATGGAATTCCAGTTGAACTGTTTCAAGTCCTGAAAGATGATGCTGTGAAAGTGCTGCAATCAATATGCCAGCAAATTTGGAAAACTCAGCAGTGGCCACAGGACTGGAAAAGCTCAGTTTTCATTCCAATGCCAAAGAAAGGCAATGCCAAAGAATGCTTAAACTACCGCACAATTGCACTCATCTCCCACACTAGTAAAGTAATGCTCAAAATTCTCCAAGCCAGGCTTCAGCAATACGTGAACGGTGAACTTCCAGATGTTCAAGCCGGTTTTAGAAAAGGCAGAGGAACCAGAGATCAAATTGCCAACATCTGCTGGATCATCGAAAAAGCAAGAGAATTCCAGAAAAACATCTATTTCTGCTTTATTGACTATGCCAAAGCCTTTGACTGTGTGGATCACAATAAACTGTGGAAAATTCTGAAAGAGATGGGAATATCAGACCATCTGACCTGTCTCTTGAGAAACCTGTATGCAGATCAGGAAGCAACAGTTAGAACTGGACATGGAACAACAGACTGGTTCCAAATAGGAAAAGGAGTATGTCAAGGCTGTATATTGTCACCCTGCTTATTTAACTTATACGCAGAGTACATCATGAGAAACGCTAGGCTGGAAGAAACACAAGCTGGAATCAAGATTGCCGGGAGAAATATCAATAACCTCAGATATGCAGATGACACCACCCTTATGGCAGAAAGCGAAGAAGAACTAAAGAGCCTCTTGATGAAAGTGAAAGAGGAGAGTGAAAAATTGGCTTAAAGCTCAACGTTCAGAAAACTGAGATCATGGCATCTGGTCCCATCACTTCATGGGAAATAGATGGGGAAACAGGGAAACAGTGTCAGACTTTATTTTTTTCGGCTCCAAAATCACTGCTGATGGTGACTGCAGCCATGAAATTAAAAGACGCTTACTCCTTGGAAGGAAAGTCACGGCCAACCTAGATAGCATATTTAAAAGCAGAGACATTACTTTGCCAACAAAGGTCCATCTAGTCAAGGCTATGGTTTTTCCAGTGGTCATGTGTGGATGTGAGAGTTGGACGGTGAAGAAAGCTGAGCGCTGAAGAATTGATGCTTTTGAACTCTGGTGTTGGAGAAGACTCTTGAGAGTCCCTTGGACTGCAAGGAGATCCCACCAGTCCATTCTAAAGGAGATCAGTCCTGGTTGTTCATTGGAAGGACTGATGTTGAAGCTGAAACTCCAGTACTTTGGCCACCTCATGCAAAGAGTTGACTCATTGGAAAAGACTCTAATGCTGGGAAGGATTGGGGGTGGGAGGAGAAGGGGACGACAGAGGATGAGACGGTTGGGTGGCATCACCGACTCGATGGACATGGGTTTGAGTAAACTCCGGGAGTTGGTGATGGACAGGGAGGCCTGGTGTGCTGCGATTCGTGGGGTCACAAAGAGTCAGACACGACTGAGCGACTGAACTGAACCAACTCCACAAAGTAAGCACACAAGAGGAAACATATTTGCCTTCTCTATATTAAACTAGAGACTTCCCTGTTGGCCTAGTGGCTAAGACTCCACGCTCCCAACATAGGGGCTCCTGGGTTCAATCCCTGGTCAGGGAACTAGATCCAGAGTGCTGCAACTAAGACCAAGTGCCGCCAAATAGATACATAATTAAGAAAAAAAAAAACCTAACCATCCCGTGTCTGATACTAGATAAAACTGGCAGACTAAAAATGTAAATAAATGGTTTAGAAGAAAAGAGTTTGGGAAGTATGAACATGAGAAATTACTAAAGTTTTTTTTTTTTTTTTTTTTTTTTTAAATCTCAGTGCCTGAAGAAAGAATGATGCAACCAAGTCTGATACCATCGGGCCCTGGCTGACCACTCCTGCTTATCTCTTCTATTCCTGCGCTGAGACATGTGCCTTCACTTAAAGCACAAGTCCTGCCACTTCACTGAGTGGAGTCTAGCCTTTTCTGCCTCCAGGCTCCTGTTCATCCAGTCTAGGCTCCTGTCCTTCTGGTTTGTACCATCCAGCTGTAGCTGACCTTCCAAGCCATGTCAACAAAAACAAGTTTACTAGTTCACTAAAAAGGTCAGTGAAGAAATTACCAAATTGGTTCAACCAACCCAGTTGAGACCCAGGTATCCAGCAACAGCCCAGATGAGTAAAACAAACCTGGGAAGTTCTTTGGGGGAAAACATAAACACACACAATCCCCCTTTACAAAAAATCTGCAACCAAAACTGCTCCCCCTTTCTCTTCCAGGGTAGGAGGAAGTTTGGTAGAGGGGATTGACATCTACATGATGAATTCTGTGACTAATAATTATTACTAAGAGCCAGAACTGCCTGTCTAAAAAATGGCTGGCCGTAAGTGTCCTTTGCTGGTAGGACAGGACACATCTTCACAGAAGTGATTTTTTTCTGGAACATTTTATCTGGAATGATTGAAGTCTGAGAGCTAGGGACCAGGTCTTGGAATTCCTAGTCTACCTTGGCTCTGTTCCCAACAAGATACTCCAGCTAAGGCTGAGGCTACCCAGAGTATAAACAACCAGCCTTCTCTGCAAATCAGGGCAACACTGATCCACCAGGAGATGGTGGATGCATTTCAAATTGACCAGACTAATCCCTCTTTTATTTACAAGTAAACTATCTTTAGTTGAGAATCAAGTCCTGCTAGGTTTGAATCCTAAGCGATACTTGTTTGTAACCCTTGGCGCCACCCTGATGTCAAGGCAGCCTCCAGCTGGTCCCTCTATCTGCCCTCTTGCTCCACTCCAATCAGTTCTTTACCCTGTAGCCAGCATGATCATTCTAAAATACAATCTGATCCCTTCAAATCCTCCTTACCATGTGGGAAGGTTCCAAGCTCTTTACTATGACATCCAAGGTCCTCTGTGATGGGGCCACACTCATCCTGCCTCACCTCCCCCCATTCCCTGCTTCATCCTTTATCCTCTAGCACTTAGGTGGCCCCTAAGGATATCCAGGAGCTAATCCCTAGAACCTGTGAAGTATGTTACCTTACTTACACTTTGCAGATATGATGAGGTTAAGGACTTTGAGGTAGGGAGATTATCCTGGATAATATGGATGGCCCTGACCTCTCTGACCACAGAAGCAGACATTGGAGTCATGAGGCCATGGGCCAAAGAATACCCACAGCTACCAGAAGCCACAAGAGCCAAGGAAGGGTTCTCACCCCTGAAGATCCCAGGAGAAACCAGCCCTTCCAACATCTTGAGTTTAGCTCCATGCAATTCTGTTCAGACCTCTGGCCTCCAGAACTTCAAGAGAATACATTTCTGTTGTTGGAAGCCACTAAATTTATGGTAACTTGTCACAGCAACAATTGGAAACTAATACAAACCCTGTCAAATGACAGTGGTTCCCAACTCATCCTGCTGGCCTTTCTCCTGGGTTGCTCTCCCCTTTCTTGAAGATGCCTCTCCAGATCCTTTGCCTGCTTTACTCCTATTCCTTCCTTAAGATTCAACCTCAGGGACTTCCCTGGTGGTCCAGTGGCTAAGACTCTGCATTCCCAATGCAGGGGGCCCAGGTTCGATCCCTGGTCAGGGAATTAGATTCCACATGCTGCAATTAAGAGTTTGTGTGATGCAACTAAAAGATCCTGCATGAGCAACTAAGACCCTCTGCAGCCAAATAAATAAATAAATGCTAAAAAAGAGAGATTCAGCCTCAGTACTACACCTGCTTTCCTGGTTACCCCAGGCTGGGTGAGGATCCCTACTCCACCTGAGCATTTCCTTACATTGCAGTCACCAAATGATATGATCGTGGTGTTTATGTATTTGACTCCCCAAATAGGCTGTGAGCCTCTTAGGGGCAGAAATCAAGAGTGGGTCTTCCTCATGTCCTCCATGTGTAGTTTCTCACATACAGACTGGCACATAAGAGTCCTCAATAAATATTCATCGAATGAATCAATCAACAAGTGGTTAAAGCTTCTTGACCTCCTGGATGCAAGTGACTTTCACGTCTACTCCAGCGCTCTCTTTTAATAGCCCATCCCCTGGTCCTTGCACCTGGGACTGAGCCCTAAGAAACTTACAAGTCAAACCTCATCAGCCAGGGTCAGGTCTGATAGCTGAGCTACCCACTGAGGATACTGCAAAATAAATACCACCAGGATACCAAAAAATAACCAAATACTTGTTTTGGGAGGTGGTAAGAATTAGAGCCTATAATGCAGAATGTGGTAATAATTAATTCTTTCTTAACATGACATTCCTTGCACTTTTCAACCTAGTCCCAGTTTCTCAATTTGCTCAGCTATTGCATTCTGCAATTTCATAAGCCTTTACCACTAAACTAACTGTTGTTAACATACAGTATGATTTAGCTACCACTAAGGTCTATGACAAAATTCTTAGGGCTAGTATGCACTGTTAGTCAACTAATACAATTTAAATGGGATTATAGGCCTCCATTTACTATCTGATAAAGGTATTAGGCTGAAACTTTAAATGCAGATTTCTTTTGCAAATTGTTTTTCTGCAAATATTTTTACCTGACTACTGCAACATGATTTTTTCTTTGTCAGGATGACAGGCTCTCATCTTCTCCAAGGTTTATAACTTCACAAAGTCTTTACTGATGAAAGGATGTAAAACAAACATAAAATCAAAAATGCATCAAAGTAAAGCAGTAAAGAATTACAAACTTTAATTACATCAACTGAAGAATTTCAAACCATGTTGAGAATTTATATTTTAAAGTTTAAATCTAGTTAATATATTCTAACTCTAACATAATCATCTAAAGATAGGAGTATTTGTGATGTCAGATGGGCAGAACAATCACTTAGGAAGCATCTAGGAATATTGCTACAATTACTTTACATAAATAGAAATCCATGTCTTTATTAGTAAGATACCACACAGCATAGAGTAAAAATTCACATAGGACAGGCTTATAAATATACATAAATCTCAAAATCAATCACAAGTGAACATTAGGTACACAATTATTATAAAACAAATATAACCCATCAATGTCTATTTAAAGGCATAGTTCTTACAAAATAGTATTTGATAGGCAAGTCTCAAAAAAGTATTATTAACACTTCTGGAGCCAGATTGTTCCAGCATATCAGCACATCTGGGGGAATAAGGCATGTGGAGAAGCTGCATTTACTCTTCCAGGTGGTCAGGACATTCTATCTGATGAAAAGATAACGGCTTGAGTGATCTGGGTGAATGCCACAACCACCACAGCACCCCATAGTCCTACAGAATTGATCACTCTCCAGAAGAATGGAATGGAACAGCTATTTGCCTAATGGCCAATATCCAGGGGAAGTGGAAAACGTTAATGGACTATCAGCATAGTTGAAGTGAAAAATCCCAAAGAGCTTGATGATTCACTTAAATCTTTAATAATATTTAAAATCACATTAATAGCCACTATTTTCATGACAAAGAATGTATACTTATCTATTAAATATAAAAAACAACCAAGTATAACTTGAAACTAAATAATTAAATGAATAAGGAATCTAATTAAATATAAAACATGGATAGGTTGCATCAACATGCCATTTACTCAGTTCACACTAGTCTTAGTTTCTTAACTAACCGTATAGAAAAGTCAGACTCAACAATGATACTTTATACATTCTTAACAAGTCATAGAATGTTGAATGGAGGAGGCAAAGTTTAATAAAGGATCCAGGAATCCTTTCTACAAACTAAACTACCATAAATTCAGGGGTAGTTTTGCCTATTAATACACATAATGTTTTACCTCTTGAGTTTTAAAGTATTTAAGAGATCAGAAACAGAAACAATCTTGACAAAGACTTTCAAATGGTATATATATATAGGCATTTATGTATAAACACAGTCCTTATCACATATGCACAAATGTATATACAAACACACTGAGAATAATCAAACTGTTCACTAAATATAACCAATTCTGTTTAGAGAACAGAGCAATTCTATACAGTAAAGTATTCACATCTCAGCATTTGGACTATTGTGGTGGTTCTCAAACATATTTCCATTATGATACAGGAGATGATGCCACAGTCACATGTGTAAAACACTCCCATCCCATGAATGTAATAGATTTAGGCAATACTTACAAACTGTCTAGAGGAAAATACATTAGTCTGAAACATTGTACAGCTGACCCTTGAACAACACAAGTTGGAACTAGTTTGAATAGGTCCACTTAAACATGGATCTTTTTCAATAGCAAATACTACAGTGCTACATGCAGTGAGGCTGGTTGCATCCTTGGATGTGGGACTATGGATAGGAGGAGCCTCAGACGTGGGAACCTCACATTTTGGAGGGCTTACTCTAAATTATAGGTGGATTTTCCACTAAAGGACAGTATCAGTATCCCTAAGCCTTTGTGATCTTTTAAGGGTCAACTGTAGTCCCACCATGAAGAGCAGTGGCTCAGTAAAAGTCATTCACAATTGCCTCAACCTAGATAAAATAAACTGCTGTTCACCCAGCTCTGACTTTACCGCTCTCTCTTTCACATCAACTCTGGAAAATATATTAGAATGCAGGTTCTAATGGGAATGCATTATCAAGATAACAATCCATCGATTCTAATTTATTTTACAAATTGCTCACTAACATTGATATTTTTACAGTTTACCAGTAACAACTTAAATTACTGGCAGTATCCTATACAATTGATCATGATACCTGGGTCATTTAGCTGAGAGCAACAGTGGGAAAACTACAGTCCACAGGCCAACCTGCTGCCTATTTTTGTATGGTCTGCAAGCTAAAATGGTTCTTACATTCAAAATTTTTTTAATCTAAAGAAAAATATGGGTGTCATGTAAAAGTTATATAAGCTTTGAATATGTCAGTGAAGTTTTACTGGAACACTGCCATGCTCATTGATTTATGTCTGTGACAGAGCTGAACAGCCCAGAGACTTTAAAGCCTAAAATATCCATCATCTGGACCTTTACAGAAAACCTTGGCTGACCCTCAGGCCAGAACTAAGAATGACAACCTCAGTGGTAATAGCTCTTAAGCACAAAATCCTGAATATAGACTGTAAACTTAATTACAGAAACAGTAGTAAAAAACTCTGTGGGATGCAGTCTATCCCTGAGTTGTCCAAACTGTCCGATTTCCTTAAGGACAGACGCCAACTAGAGATAATTAAATATGGCCCCTGCATTTTGTCTGAAATCATGTTGGCGAATTTATCTCTGAGACTACAGTGAAGCGAGAAAAGGGCACTAGACTCTAAGTTGGAAGACCTGGGTTTTAGGTAAGTCACTTTTAAGACAAATACATTCTAATCTTTTCCAATCTGTGTATTATTTTTAAATAATATAAAAAGCACTAAAATGGCAAAATAAAGAATCAAAATGTTTTAAGAAAAGAAAAAGATAGAGAGTAAAATGTACCCCTTTCCCTAAATCTAACTATAAGAAGTCCTCCTATTCATTGTAAATTGCTTAATGGGGCAAAAAAGCACTTGGCTAATTTGAGTGTGGATAGTGGGTTCCATTTAATGAAAGTTTTAATGAATGTGCATGTGCCTTTTTAAAGTAAGTGTATTGGATAAAATGGTGCCTCAAGTCCTTGCCAACACTGGTACATGCTCAGTCGCTTTAGTCGTGTATGACTCTTTGCAACCCTATGGACTGTAGCCCTCCAGGCTCCTCCGTCCATGGGGATTCTCCAGACAAGAATACTGGAGTGGGTTGCCATGCCCTCCTCCAGGGCCTCTTCCTTAACCCAGGGACTGAACCTGCCTTTCACACGTCTTCAGCACTGGTTGGCAGGTTCTTTACCACTAGCGCCACCTTGGAAGCCAACACTGGTAATTCATGCCAAATGCCTAGCCTCAGTTTTTACATCTGTAAAATTAGACTAATAATAGAATCTACTTCCTCTGGTTGTTGTGAGGATTAAATGAGTTAATCCATGTAAAGTGCTTAGAACAGCACTAACTAAATTTAGCAAACATTATTATTCTATCTGGGCATTTACAAAAATACACTGGTTGGGTATCTCCCCAGTAACAAGTACAATGTTAGAAAAAGGACTACAGAGATAAAATAGAAGTTTATTCTCCCACACTAGGTAAGAATTAATGAAATCTGAGTCTACAGAATTTTAACTTTAGTATGTCCATAAACTGATGATTCTCTGAGATGATGGTGAAATGCAGTTTTGCATCCCTGGTCTATAAATTCTCATTTCTGAACAATGATTATTGTTAAAAATGTCAAACTCTGTTTTACAGGGCAAAACAGCATTGTTACGAAAGATCTTTCTATTTATGTTTCAAAGGACAAAAGCTCAGTGTTTGCTAAGAGAATGACCACAGGTAGAAGAATATAAAAATGTTGGCCAGTCTGGCAATGTATGTGAAATACAAGCTTTGTGAACCAGACTTGCCAAAGAAGTAGTTTCATTTATGTATTCATTCAACAAATGTTTGCTGAGTACCTACTACGTAAGAGTGTCTGTTACAATGATGAGTAACAAGCTATAGTCCCTCCTTTAGGGAGTTAGCAGGGAGGACAAGCCAGCAATTACAGGAAAGAGTGATGAGTAAAATGATGGGGAAGCTGAGTGTGCTCTGAGAGCATTTGGCAGGGGCTTGAACCCACTTAGCCCAGGGGATTGGAGGAAGAGACACTTATGCTGTGACCTGAAAGATGCATAGGAGTTCAGACGCCTAGGCAGTGGAGAATGTCTGGGCACAGGGAATGTCAAGAGAGGTGAGAAATCGGGTCTGAAGAACTGAGAGCAATTCAGTCTTGCTGGGACACAGCAAGGTGAGGAGTGGTGACAAAAGATGACAGTGGAGGTAATCAAAGTGATTCTCATTTTACGCTAATGGAAATGAGATATCGTTGAAAGTTCAAAGCACAAATATGCACAACTGGTATTCCAAGGAAAAACAGTTCATGAAACAATTAGCCTGACTTGAAAGTAAGCAGAAGGAAAATCCCTTAATTTATTCTTTCCCTGCCTGCTACAGAGACTAGATTGAGTCTCGATTTAGTTTTAACCTATTTATAGAGGAAATATTATACGTGAGAGGGTGAAATATAAAAATATTTGCTTTCTTATTTACAACATGGGTGTTGCACACTCAGTGTCCTCACTGCTACACAACCACTACACAACCACCTTAGAAGGTGACATACAGGCCATCCTCAGCCATGGCTGGAGGGCTTCGTAATGAGGCCACTGCAGTCAGGTGGAGCCTGGGACTTGAGTCAGATGACTTGAGTTTGAAGCCATTGCTCAATGACACTTGACCTCTCTCCATCTGCAATGAGGATCATTTCTCCTGCATCCCTTGGATGCACGTGGTAAATTGTGCAAAGTCACAGAACTGGGATGCTTTCCTCATTTTTGTTCAGTTCCAGAAGAATGTGAAAGCCTTTTCCACAGGGGAAGTGGCCTTTCACCTCCAACATGAATTCCAAGGATGGCATTAGAAATCACAGTCTCCAGTGTTGTTTAATCACAAACCCCACAAAGTTGGAGCCAGCTTTAAAGCAATGGATGGGGTGTGGTGGGGAGCCAGAAGACTCCAGAACTCTACAATGCAAATGCCTCAGCAGCATACACCCATAGACTCTCTCCCTCTAAATGGGCTGTTAACTCAGACAGCTGGAGTAAAGCAACATTTGGGTTCCTTTGAAAAAAGGAAGTGCATTAAGTCGAGACATTAGTATAAATTACGTTGATGGCTAACCCAGTTTACAAGTCTGGACATGTGAATGTATGGATACTCTAAGTAAATTCACTTGATGGGGCATTGTCTAATTTAAAAAATGTCATCTTTAAAAGGTTTCTACTCCAAATTTCCACAATCTCCAAAAAAATATTAATTTACTATCAAAATGCCTTGAATATTTAAGATGATTTGTCTATTATAATACATTTAATTGTACTCAACATATGTTGATTCTGACAACAGAATTAGCTGTAACCACAAATGAATACCTTAATTTATTAAATATAGTGGTAGTAGAGTTCAAATTCTAACTTCTAAGAATGCCCATATTTTTTATCATTAATATAATTTCACATCTTCAGGAATACTCACAGTTTTGTTTCTAACCTTTCCAAGCGGCAATAAAAAATGTGTTCTCTTAGCTACTTACTAATTGAGAAGACATTTCAAATAAATCTGAACCACTTTCATATCACTGTTACCTCCATCATTCTCCTCATGAGCTGTGTAAATATCTAAAGACCTTCATGCTCTGCGGAAATTTTAAAGTTCTTCTGCCTAGAAGGCTGACTGTGAACTTGGGCCATCCAGCGAAGTTATCTTTAGTATTACTCCAAATAACTCTCTTGAACTGTAGTTGGAAGAGTGAAGGTTGTTTAGAGACATAGTTTCTAAGCCTGGCTTTCTCTGCTTTGCTATGTGTCATCTGACTGAGCAGCCAAGGCTACATGGCACAAGAGTCATAAAAAGTATCTTCTTGGGTCTCAAATTCCAATCAGTATAATAATGATGGCAATAATCATTTTCGTCAAGCTAACTCAGACATGTTGTAAAGCTCAAGTAAGAAAACATATTTGAAAATGAGTGCTTAGAAAAGTTTTAAGTACTTTCTAAAAGTATGGGTCATCATTAAACAACACTCTTCAATTAGAAAAGAAGCTTGCTCTTTTTTCCAAAAAGCTGAATCATCTGTGCCTTGTTTTTATTTTTTTACATAATAGAAGCTAAAATAATACTGAATATTTTTTAAAAATATACTAAAGGCTTTCTAATGCATTGACTTTGTTGGCTCTGCCACTGTGGTTAAGGGGTTCCCATCAATAAGTAGAAGGTCAGGGCAACAATTAGAAGCAGACAGAACGGAGAGGAGAAGGTCTGATAGGCAGCCGATGGCATAAAAATGTCCTCGTACTTGTAAATACTGACAACGCGCTCTGAAGTCGGTGGTGAGTCTATATCATGTCGGGTGATAGAGCCTTTGAGAAGAAAGAAAGAAAAAGGAAGCAGCAAGAGAAAAAAGGTACAGATTTTAAATGATACACGCAAACCACAGAAAAATGAGACAAATCTTCAAAGAGCTGCTATTTTTTTCAAATATATTTTTAATATTAATATTTGGCTCATTAACAACTCCTGACCAACTCCCTTGCAGATGGAAGTTTATGGGATATAAAGTGGTAGCCTGCCCAGGCCAGATCACAGGATGTGCTCTGTGTCTATAAGTTTGCATGTCTGTCTGGCAGAGTGGAATGGAGTGGTACAAAAGTAGGAGAATTAAGATACCAAACAAGTCTTTGGACGGAAAACATTTTTTGAGCTGGTTAGAAGAGGAAAAAGGGAAAGGCTGTATGTAAAGGCTGCTTTATAAGCTAAAACTGATAGGAAGGGCCTGACCTTTTGATTAACCAATATGAAACTTGGGGGAGGGAGACATGCCTATGAGTTCAGAGCAAAGATCTCCTTGGAAAACAGGCCTCAAAGGCAGGGTTCTGAAGGTACTATCTGCCAGGGAAGCCGTGCCATACTTGACATGCCCAGCCCCTACCCCAGTGTCCATGCTGGCTCTTGTTAACACAAACCAAACTCCTCAGGTTGGCAAGAGGTTTTGTCTCAACAGGTCCTACTCGCCTCTCTTCCCTAACCTCACTCATCGGTCACCTTCGTGAATTCCCAGGCTTAACCATGTACCTCCAGTTTATGCCCTTCTTGAGAGACATCTAATCCCATATCCTCCCTTCAAGGCTCAGCTCACAGTTTATCCTCTTTGAGAGACCTTAAGAAGATGGATAGGGTTTGATCACCAGAGAGCCAGGAGAATAGTGTTCACGAGACAGGAAAAGCACAAGCCTGTCTGTAAGGTAGGAATGCGTCCATGTTGTTTGGAGATAATTGAGAACAATGACAGAATGCTGAGAGTGCTTATCAGGCAAAGTCTCCAGTGTTGGGGAGGCCTTGGAATACTGGGCCATGATGCTATATGTATAAGAAGATGACCTTCCGAGGTACAGCACTTTCCAGCAATGTCAAATACTTGTTTTCATTCAACCCTTAGAATAATGCTATGAATTCAATATCATTATTATCCTCATTTTAGATAAAAAGAAATTAGAATTCAGAATTCAGATAAAGGCTAGATACAGCTACCAAGGGGCAGAATCAACACTTAAACTCGGCATTTTAGATTCCAAATCCCATCATTTAAAATGATTTCATTTCTCCAGCCTAAGACATAGTTTATTTCCCAGGGTACTAACAGTAATCAAAAATATAATTGCAGATTCATTGTCAGTAACCTGGGAAATAAGCAAATGGAAAAGGGGTCACAAATCTGGAGGCATCCAGATGTTTTCCCAACTAGAAACAGGCAAAGAAAGGCATAAAATTTCCAATCAATCAATGGCAACAATTTGAAGGAAAGAAAAAGATCATATTAGGCAATGGATGGAACAAAAAAAGTGAAAGTGTCAGTCACTCAGTCGTATCCAACTCTTTGTGAACCAGTGAACTGTAGTCCACGGAATTTTCTAGGCAAGAATACTGGGGTTGGTAGCCATTTCCTTCTCCAGGGTATCTTCCCAACCCAGGGACTGAACATGAGTCTCTTCAGTCTCTTGCATTGGCAGGTGGATTCTTTACCACTAGTGCCACCTGGGAATCCCCTGAGCAGATTCCTTAAGCTCTCTAAAATGAGGATGATAATTCCTACAATTCTGGAGGACATGGTGAGAAGTAAATGAGACCACTATGAGAATTAGAGTCCATACACCATATACAGCAGACAGACGGTCTGTTTCATCAAGCCAGAGCTCATCATATATTATCTTGCATATCCTGCTTTAACTATGCATGTGTATAACTTGTCCCATTCTGTGGTCATGTGCATAGTAAGTCCATTACTATATTCTGAAGGCAGGATCATGTTTCCTTTTTCTATGTTATACAAAGTGCTCATCACTTTCTTGTAAATAATGACTCCCAGTCAATAATGACTCTAGCACAGCAGTGTCTGGTGTTTAATCCAGGTGCCAAAATGTAAGCTTACCCTGAATGGCTGGACCCCAAGCAAACAGGTAATACCAACTCAAATGCAGATCGACAATCGTTTCATCTCTGGGAACGTTTACAGGCCGTTTAAATCTGCAGGTGACCCGATTGTTCTCAAAAACTCCTTCTTCATCTCTGGCAGGGTTTCTCTGAATCTCCTTTGCCCACTGGCCTACGTTATAGAAGTGCTGTATGCGGACCCTGCCATTGTCGTCGTGGACGCAGGCCATGACATCGTCACCACCCTAACACAAAAGATGATGGAAAAAAAAGTTAAAGGTGCATCTTAGGCAAACTGTTCTGCTTGAGAGAAATTTTACTCCAAAATATACATTCCATGACCTCTGTAATTGGAAGTCCCACCCCCAAAATTGTTTTAAATGCCATTAAAAAGCTTTAATCAAGTAACCAGAGTTTACACCACCTTATCTGACATTGAGTGTCTCCTCATGTGCCACTTAGGGAAGATTAGGTCACCAGCTCTCTAGTAATCCTGCCAAAAACACAGACACTTAACCTAATCATGAGCAAACAATCAAATCCAAGTTGAAGGTCATTCTACCAAAAAAAGTGGCCTACAACCTTCAAAAGGGTCAATATCATGAAAGATCAAAAAAGAAAAAGTTAAAAAACTGTTTCAAAATCAAGAAGACTAAAGATATTGTCATGTCAACACATGACAACTAATGGTGTCCCTAGACAGACCCCTGAATCATAAAATTTTCTATAAAGCATAGTATTGGGGCAAAGGGCAACTTTTGATGGTAGACAGTGTATCTGATAATACTACTGTATCTATGTTAAACTTCCCAAATTTAATAAATTATATAATGAAAAAGAATATCCTTGATTTTAGGAAATACCCGCTTAAATATTTAGGGCTAAAGAGTCATGATACCTTCAATTTAACCTCTCAAGTTTGTAGAAAATAATGAAAATAGTAAGTAGTAGATGTCAGAGTAGTAGCAGCAGTTGCAGCAGCAGCAGAGAGAGATAAAGCACGTGCAGCAAACGTTACGGTTTGTGAAAACGTTCTGGAAGCAGATGGTGGTGGTTCCATGAATGTAGTTGATGCCACTGAATTGTATACTTTAAAACTGTTAAAATAGTAAGTTTTAGGTTGTATATGTTTTACCACAATAAAAAGTTACCATTTGGTGAAACATATATATAGGAGTTTATGAGACAACTCATTGGACAAGACCCTGATGCTGGGAAAGATTGAGGGCAGGAGGAGAAGGGGATGACAGAGGATGAGATGGTTGGATGGCATCACCGACTCAAGAGACATGAGTTTGAGCAAACTCTGGGAGATAGCGAAGGACAGGGAAGGCTGGCGTGCTGCAGTCCATAGTGTCCCAAAGAGTTGGACACAACTTAGCAACTGAACAACAGGTGAAACATATCTATATATATATATATAGGAATTTATGGTCCTATTGCCAGCAACTGTTGGATCATAGAGAAAGCAAGAGAATTCCAGAAAAACATCTACTTCTGCTTCATTGACTATGCTAAAGTCTTTGTGTGGATCACAACAAACTGTGGAAAATTCTTCAAGAGATGGGAATACCAGACCACATTACCTGCCTCCTGAGAAATCTGTATGCAGGTCAAGAAGCAATAGTTAAAATCAGACATGGAAGAATGAACTGGTTCAAAATTGGGAAAGGAGTATGTCAAGGCTGTATATCGTCACCCTGCTTATTTAACTTATATGCAGAATACATCATGTAAAATGCTGGGTTGGATAAAGCTCAAGCTGGAATCAAGATTTCCAGGAGAAATATCTGTAACCTCAGATATGCAGATGACACCACCCTTACGACAGAGAGCGAAGAGGAACTAAAAAGCCTCTTGATGAAGGTGAAAGATAAGAGTGAAAAAGCTGGCTTAAAACTAAACATTCAAAAAACGAAGATCATGGCATCCAGTCCCATCACTTCATGGCAAATAGATGGGGAAAAAAATGGAAACAGTGACAGACTTTATTTTCCTGGGCTCTAAAATCACTGCAGACAGTGACTGTAGCCATGAAATTAAAATGCTTACTCCTTGGAAGAAAAGCTATGACAAACCTAGATAGCGAATTAAAAAGCAGAGACATTAATTTGCCAGCAAAGGTCCATCTAGTCAAAGCTATGGTTTTTCCAGTAGTCATGTACAGATGTGAGAGTTGGACCATAAAGAAGGTTGAGCACTGAAGAACTGATGCTTTCAAACTGTGGTGCCGGAGAAGACTCTTAAGAGTCCCTTGGACAGCAAAGAGATCCAACCAGTCAATCCTAAAGGAAATCAGTCCTCAATATTCATTGGAAAGACTGAAGCTGAAGCTCCAATACTTTGGCCACCTGATGCGAAGAGACAACTCATTGGAAAAGACCCTGACGCTGGGAAAGATTGAAAGCAGAAGGAGAAGGGGGCAACAGAGGCTGAGATGGTTGGACATGAACATGTCCAACACAATGGACGTGAATTTGATCAAACTCCAGGAGCTAGCAAAGGACAGGGAAGACTGGCATGAGGCAATCCACAGGGTCGCAAAGAGTCGGACATGACTGAGTGACCAAACAACAACGACAACGGTCCTACTCTTGCAACTTGTCTATAGGATTAACATTAAAAAAAAAAAACTAAAAAAGTTAAAGGTGTTTTATCAGCTATAAGAAATGTACCCCTCTGTGGAGAATGCTGATAATGGGGGAGGCTCTGCATGTGTGGGGACAGGGTATATGGAAATTTTCTGTACCCGCTTCAATTTTGCTGTGAACCTAAAACCTCTCTAAAGAATAAAATCTAATAAATAAGTCAGCAATGCATTATTTCCCCCCAAAAGTCAATGACTATTACAAAGAGGTTCCATTTTGCTTTTCCTATGCATCAGGTTTTGAAAATTTTTTAAATCTGTGCTTCTTAGAGTAATCGGAAGAGAAAAAGAAACCTAGATTTTAAAGGCCTTTAGATAGCAAAATGTCAAACATGAAATTTGGATGCTTCTTACTCAACCTCCCTCCTCTGAGCTCCCTAATGGTAATAGCTGTACCATGGGTGCAAATTCATTCTTGGACAAGAAATGGTCAATTGCACTGCAAGCCAGCCTGTTGGATGGCACACAACTACTCTTTCTCCCATTGACCTGAAGTAGGAGATAAGTGATGTAGACTAGTATCCAGGCAGTCTTACCAGGTGGACCCATTGTTTTGCAGCCTGGAATGAGAAGCTCATTCTTCTAGCAACCTCTCCAAAAACAAACTCAATGGAGTTTTGATTGCTTAGCCTGATCCCTGAATCTCTTCTTATGACCCACCTATAATCCAGGTCCAATCCACCAGCAAAAGCCTGTCAGTATTACCTTCAAAACATATCTGAAACCTGGGCCCTTCCCACCACTCCTGCTGCCCTCATCTCATTCTAAGAGCCTCAAAACAGACCAGGTGAAGAGAAGCATCTTATACAAAAAGCAGCCGCACATGCAAAGGTTCAACAGCCTGAGAAAGTGTGGCTGTTTGGGAAGCACCTTGGCACAATGCAAATGATGAGGCTCTGGAAGAAAGAGGGGAGAATGTGGCAGAGGCACAGAGAGAAGCAGACATAAGGAATGGACAGCAACCTGGGATCCTGCCTGTTCCTGGCCACTGTCCTTTCTGAGGGCCAGATGCATTCTTGACAATGTATGATGTGGAATATTGAATTGCTGGACCCAATTCTTCACTCCCCTGTTGTTGTATTATATATCTACACCTTCACAAGCCCTCTTGGTTGGGAAGGATACTTCTCTGCCCTTTCATTCTGGGCTAGGCTGGGTGACTTACTCTGGGCAGTGGAATACTACCAGCAGATGTGATGTGAACACTGGTTTGAAATCAGCCTGGATGACTCTTGTGCTTCTGACTCTGCCATGAAAAAAACATGCCTTGGGAGCCACTGGTTCCAGAATGATTAGACAATACCTGAATCCAAGCCATGGACTGGAGCCAAAAGCAACTGAGTCCCAGCCAATCCATACACATGTGAGCAATAAATCAGTGTTGACTGTTATCAGCCATGTGGTTTGCCGGGGCTCTCTTGCAGCATGATTGTGGAATTAACTAATGAATACAGGTACCAGGAGATACCCTATACTTTCATAACTAACCGTTCCTTCTCTGTTTAAAATAACTTGAATTATTTTTTTTAACTTCTAATCGGAGAGCCATAACTAGATTAATTGCTATCATGCTGTGATCAATTTACTTGCTTGGAAAAAGAAAATCAAATACCAGGAATTGGCTTCACCCATTTAAAAGTGGCATGGGCGCTTAGGGAAACATAACCACGCTCATTCTCTAAAATCTAAAGTGGTACAGCAGACTGAAGAGAAAAATCACCTTCCACCATGATTTGTGTCTTACCATTTTCCTGTCTGAAGAGAATCCAACTGCTACCCAACCATCGGTGTCTGCACTCAGCTCAAATTCCACATCAGCCCCTATCATCCGGTAGCTAAGGAAGTAGTCGCACGTCTCTGCGTTACAGCCCGGTTTGCCGTATCTATAGGATATACCAAAACAGGTATTACTGCTTCCTCCTCTACGTATTCAAAATACATTAAGAGAGCATCTCTGTGTCAGGCAGGATGCTAGACAATATGAATCAGATCTCTGCTACCTGGGATCTCAAAATCACAGTTTCATTCAGGAGAGACTGTGAAGATGATCCGCTCCTCTTTATCTATGTACAAACGAGGTCCAGAGATGAGAAGGGACTTGCAGAGTGAATCAAGCTGTGGCACGGGCCTCAAGTCCTAGCCAGGGTTCTCTACATCTTATTAGAGTTTCTCAAATATTCGCTACTACCAAATTATTTCTGACTCCTTTTAGAGAACAAAAAAATCCTGAGTTAACAATTTAAATAATTTAGATTCCCATTTCTTTTCATTTACAAATTTTCAATTAACAAAAATGTACAAACTGAATACAGATTAAACTACAAAACCAGGACCTTTTAAATTCAGAGCATTCAGGGGATAAATGACGTCATTGGCTGAAACGTACTTCCTACTTACCCACCCATGGTATGTCTGATTGTACTCTGTGGGGTCTTTATTTTGAACTTGTGTCTTACTACTAGACTCGACTCCATTCTCCTCCACTTTTATCTGTTTGAACTGCTCCAAAACCCTTATACATACAAGGCACCAAACGAATGCCTCATTTATTTATATTCACTGGATCCAAATGCATCATTTACTTTAAAAATTTGCCTTTGCTCTATCGAGCTGCTTGGGGCTAATACAATTCAGACACCAAAGTAAGATGTTTATGCAGATAATCAGATTATGCATTCGTCAATCCGTTTAAGGAGCATCAGTGAAATGAAAACATGAATTTAAATTTTCTTACAGAGAACTTGTGGATCCTTTGAGGATCAGCAAGCCCTAGTTTTAGGAATACTGCCTTTCAGAAACAACTGAACAGCAATGGGTGGGATAATCTAAGCTCAGATAAAAGGTATCTAAAGGTATAGGATGCAAGGCTGCTAAGTACTGATGGAGGAGGGAGACAGGGAACATGCAGCTTTGCAGGCATACACCCTGAGCAGCTGGCAAGGGGTGTAAGCTCAAGACCATAGGAACTAGAGTGAAAAAGCTGAAACGGGTGAGCAAAGCTAAGTGAGTGGGCCAGAAAGCAAGTCTCCCTGAAGCCAGCAGGACACTAAAACTCCTATTCTTCTCAAAAATATCCCCTAATCACCAGAATTATTCATTGCTGGCTATCTTCCTCAATAATAATAGTATCACTAGATTTTTTAAAATTCCTTGGAAATACTTTTGCAATCCAAAAACTCAAACCCCCTATATTCAGTTTTTAGTCCTTGGACTTTGAGTCCCGAACCAAAAAAAAAAACAACCCACATTCATTGCAATGGCCATCAAAATCTTTACTCAAGGACAATTTGTTTTTAGAAATAAAGGACTCAAAGAAAAGGAGGCTTTCCCAACAAAGCAGAGCTGCCTAGATGGAAGGCAACTGTCTACAATGCTGTTTTCTAGCTCCAGTCTATCACATCTAGATAGAATACTACTAGTAATCAGGCAGTAGATCTAAAATAACTAGCTGGACACTATAATCAGTGCATACTGACTAGCTAGGATCATATAGCTATCCACAGTCATGACCATTGTTTTAAAAAGGAATTGGGTCTTAGACACATCTGATGGGTTGGCCCAAATGCTCGTTTGGGTGGTTTTTCCATAAGATGCTAAAACCTAAAAGAACATTTGGGCCAACCCAATATTATTGCCTGCCCTGCCCACACCCGTGCTGAATGAGCAGAGACAAATTCTGTGTCATGTAATTCTTCTTCATACAGCCAACTGGTTAGACCCCCGAGTCAATGGCATACAGTCATAAATGAAGAACCAGAGAAGTAAGTTCTAGGGCCAAGGGGCGTGAGACAGCTCAAGGCCTTTAAGACTGCAACCTGGGCTGGCCATTGGAAATAGGTTACATCTGTGCTGAAGTTATGAGGGGAGTGGGCCCCTGGTGAGAGTGAACTGCATGCAATTTAAATACTACCTTGAGAAGCAAATCAGTCTTAGCTTTAAAGTTCTCCAACTCACAGATCTACCAACCTAAAGCAGCCCTTAGTCTTTCCACAGTCATCCACTTTGATTTTGGCAAATGGATCCACAGGAGGAGCAGTAGGGAAAGGGTAACCTGGCCAGTGAGAATAAATAATGGTTAGAAAATCCAGGAACAGCGTTTCCAATGAGAAATGCTACTTTTTAGGTTGACTATTCTCTATCGCACGAATCTAGAAACGGTCAAGGCCTCAGAAAAGAGCTCAGTTGATGCCTAATCACCCTCTTCATGAGGGTGGGTGTGGGCCCACATCTTTGAACCCAGCCTACGTGTTAACTGAGAAAGGGCTTTCTCCTCATTTACAGGTAGGGCACTGAATAATATCATAACCACTCACTCACCACTGTCCATTTGAAGCATGAAAATAGAATTTTATACAATACATTTGCTCTACGAGAAAGAAGGAACAATTCTCTATTTGATAGCAGAGGCTTTCCATTTATAGCTATATATTACAATAGGATCTCTCTGTTTCTGTGAACTTGCTTTTCATTAAGCTGTAGAGAACATTTTCATATCTCATATAAATCTGTTAATCACATCATTTCATGCATCTTTCTTATAAGATGACTTAACATCATAATGCATTCAACCACACATCAAAGGAGAGCCTGCACTGAGCTTCCAGTTTGTGACCACAAATATTTTTATTCTAGGCTGTTCACTCCGTGTACACGGGAATTGTGTGTGAGTCATCTGGTATTCTCTGCCCAGCACAGTGCTTGGCACTGGACATTGAAATGATTACGCAATGAATAAATTAAATCACCCATAGATATTAGGCAATGCAAATACACTTTTAAAAAATTATTGTATTAGTTTTTCTTTTCTCACTATTTTGAAGTCTTTTGTGACTTGTAATGCTTTTTTAAATGAGGTTTTGTTTACTTCGTTTCATTAAATTATACTTGAAAACCAACAGGTCACACTTGCCTGGTTTATATCTGTGCATTTTGTGTTCATCTCTACTACCAGATAGATATCTGTTCATCTTTACTACCCTAGATCTTTTTTTTTTAATTGGAAGATAACTGCTTCACAATGTTGTGTTGGTTTCTGCTGTACAACGTGAATTAGCTGTAAGTATACGTATATTCCCTCCCTCTTCAGCCTCCCTCCCACCTCTTCCATCCTACCCCTCTAGAACCACCCTATATGTTGATCACATGCTAAAGTACAACCCTACCTTTTCACCATCCTTAAGTACTTGGGCAGAATGCATTACTTTTTCTACTTTCATGCTTATTTTATGCTAAGTCCTACATCCACTTCAGTACTACAGACTGAGTTCTGCCTTGGATGAGTTTTTATCTTGATATTTATTGAATTCAGTACTACAACTATGTCAAGCATCTTCCTATACGTTCTTCCTTTTAGCTCTCAGTACAATGCCATGGCCATTTTTTTCTCAGGATATTTATCCAGGAATGAAACGACTACTTACATATGTTAAGATTCTAGAGGTGTCTGAAAGAGACAATCTCATGTAATTTTGTTTCTGACTAAGGTTCCCCATCTTCTTCCATTATACTTTCTAGCATCTAGAATAATTCATCGGCACACAGCAGGTTTCCAGCTCAATAAACGCCAGTCATTATTATCATTGGTTTATTATTACTGTTACATTTTTAAACTAACCATTGGGTAAGATCATCTCTAGAAGAATGGGTTTCTAAGCTCCAAGTAAGAGCAAGTTTTAGAACAAAGGTCACTTATAAATGTACTGAACTAGTTTATTTAGTGTTGGCAGATGGCTTGTTTCTCGGGGTTTTTCTAGCACTGATTCCCTTTTATCTTATATGCTTCTAAATCTTGGAATGAGAACTTATGTCGTCAAATGAATTTCGGCATCATTTAATAATGTCACGTTTCTCTCATTTTGTAAGATGTTTTTAAAAGTTATTTATTTTTGGCTGCAGCGGGTCTTGGTTGCTGTGGGGGGGCTCTCTCTAGCTGCAGCAAACGGGGGCTACTCTCCTGGTGTGGTGCATGGATTTCCTGTTGTGGTGGCTTCTCTTGTTGCAGCGCACAGGCTTTAGAGCACGTGCATTTCTGTAGTTGCAGCACATTCGCTCAGTAGTTGTGGTATGTGGGCTTAGTTGTCCTTTGGCATGTGGAATCTTCCCAGACCAGGGATAGAACCCATGTCCCCTGCATTGGCAGGTGGATTCTGAGCCACTGGACCACCGGGGAAGTCCTGTAAGATGTGGTATAATAAAGAATTTGATGGGTTTTTGTCCCAGGTTCCTGGGAGGGAGGGAGATGCTAAATCCTTGGAATTTCCCAGTGGGTCTTTGTTATTCGTGAGCCCCTTGGGATCACACCTGCATTTATGACTCAGGACGGGGGGGCTGGTCAGTAGGAAGACCAAACACATGGTTACAGGTTTGGGGCTTTGAGCCAGCCCACGTGGGGCAGAGGGGAGAGGAGTGTATAAGGGCTGGAGACTAAGTTCAATAATGTAGCTAATGATTAAAGCAGCCATGCCTAGGTGATGAAACCCCAACAGAAACTTTGGACACTGAAGCTGAACGCAGCTTCCTGGCTGGTGAACACACTGAAGTGCCAAGAGGGTGACATGTCCTGATTTCACGGAGACGAATATTTCCTTCCAGGACAGCACATGAAAACTCCATTTGTGGGCCCCCAGACTCTGACCTGTGTGCGTCTTCATTGGCTGTTCCTGAGTGTTCTTGAGTTCCTTGATACTAAAACTACAATTGTATGCATAGCCCATTTCTGAATCCTCCGAGATATTCTAGTGAATTACAGAACTCGAGGGGGATTGTGGGTGGCCCTTGGATCGGTAGCCAGCTGGTCTGAAGTGAGGACGGTCTTGTTGTGGACCACGCCCTTCAACCTCTTGGGGTCATGAGTGCCAGCACTGAATTTCAAGACAACAACTGGGTGTGGTATCAGAAGATAAATAGAGCAATATTTATTTTTTTCCTGAAATTAAATGATCTCCCTATTTGGAATAAAGTAAGTTGGGACCACATGCCAATATTTAGGCTCCTATATCTCAGCTACAGCCCAGCCTCTACAGTCAGCTCTAGGATGGGCTAGGACTCTGCAAACCACATTTCTCCTCTGCCAGCTGGCTAGGTTCTGTCAAAAGGAAACAGAGGGGGGCTGGGAGGCAGGAGGACCTGCCAAAACAAGACCATTTGTTCCTGTTTGACTGCTGTCCAATCAGCAAGTCCTCAGCAACTCCACTTCATCCTTGCAGTGGCAATTGGTTCGAGTTTCCAGCCTTTTTATCTTTTTCTTTTCTAGACTCCCAGAACCAGCCTCATCAAAGGAACCAGCATTAGCTGGGCAGACAGCCCACTCTCAGAGGATGGGTGAACCTCTGGGTTGAGGTCCCTTGTCTGAGCTCCCAGGTTCTCAAAACCTCAAGCCCTTTTCTCTGCTCCCTCAGCCCCAGGGCCGGCAGCTGCTTCCCACAGTGACTTTCTCTGAGCTCCCTTTTTGCTTTTGTAGTCCCCCAACACCTTCTCAGACAGCTCTCTGGGCTGGTCATCTGGGCTGGTTTTCAAAAAGCTTAAAAAATCGGTTTCTGGCTTTCTGACTGAACCTTGATGGGTAGAGACTAAATGTATTAATCCTTAACTACCAATACAATGTATTGTAGAAACCACATCTTATTAGCAGTTGTCATCTTGACATCTAGAAAATGATATTCAATAGGATCTATTTTGCATGCATTGTACAATTTTATGGGAAAACTATTTTGAATGTAGAATTCTAATTTTAAGTACCCTGGGTGGGTGCACAGAATGAATGATATTTCTCTTCGTTTATAGAATACTCCATTGAATGGATATACCACCTGTTTTTAATCCATTCACAGGCTGACAGATAGTTGGGCTGTTTCTACTTTTTGACTATTATGAATAATGCTGCCATGAACATCTGTGTCCAAGTTTTTGTATGAACATATGTTTTAAGTTCTCTTGGAGTAGGACTGCCATATCATATAACTCTTATGTTTAACTTTGTAAAGAACTATCAAATTATTTTCCAAAGTAGCTGTACCATTTTACATTCTTAGCAGCAATGTATTGTGGAAGGGTCCTTTTTTAAAATTTTTATAGTCAGCCTAGTAGATGTGAAGTGGTATCTCGTTATGATTATGATTTTCATTTCCTTAATGACTAACGATGCTGAGTATAATTTCATGTGCATATTGGTTATTTGTGTATCTTCTTTGGAGAAATGTCTATTTAGAGCCTTTCTCCATTTTAAATAGGGTTAGCTGTCTTTTTAATGTTGGGTTGCAATGTACTAGCTTTTAAATCTCTGCTATGTCTAGGCTTAATGAGCTTCCTACGTGGCTAGTGGTGAAGAATCCGCCTGCAATGCAGGAGATGCAGGTTCAATCCTTGGGTCAGGGAGATCCTCTGGGGAAGGAAATGCAACCTGCTCCAGTATTCTGGCCTGGGAAATCCCACGGACAGAGGAGCCTGGCTGGCTATAGTCCATGGGGGTCACAAAGAACTGGACACGATTTAGCGAATGAGCACACATACACATAGGGTTAGTTCTCCTTTTTCTTCCATTCCTAACATGGTCTGTCTTCTCTCTTTTTCTCTTGATCAATTTTGTCCATATCCTATTGTGATAGTTAATTTTATGGGTCAACTTGGCTGGGCCAGGTGCCCAGATACACAGTCAAACAATATTCTGGATGTTTCTGTGAGAGTGTTTTTGGATGAGACAAACATTTAACATTTTAAATCAGTGGACTCTGAGTAAAACAGATTGCCTTCCATAATGTGGGCAGGCTTCTCCCCCAGCTGGGCAGAACAAAAAGACCGACATTCCCCAAGAAGAGTGAATTCTGTGGCAGATGGCCTTCAGCCTTGAACTACAACATTGGCTCTCTCTTGGGGCTCCAGCCTGCCAGCCCGCCCTGCAGATTCTGGACTTGCCAAACTCCAAAATTGTGTGAGCCAATTCCTTAAAACAAATTTCTCTCTCTATTGGTCTCTCTTTCATCTACACACTCTCTCTCATCTACACACACACACACACACACACACACACACACACACACACACACACACACACACACATACATCCTATCAGTTCTGTTTCTCTGGATAACCCTTTCATTTGTATTTTCAAAAAATCCTTTTTTACTTTTTTGATCCTCTTTGCAACCCACTCCAGTATTCTTGCCTGGAGAATCCCCTGGATAGAGGAGCCTAGTGGGCTACAGTCCATGGGGTTGCAAAGGGTCAGACACAACTGAAGCGACTTAGCACATATGCACTGAATATTTGGTTTCTATTCCATTAAATACTGCACATCTTTATTATTTCTTTCCTCCCATTTTCTTTAGAGTTATTCTTTTTCTAACCTCACAGTTTTTTCAGCATTTCTCCTGTTCCTATATCAACATTTAAGCCCAACCGTCAGCTGCCTCCAGGGGTTTCCGCCTGGACGTTACACAAGCAAAGTGATTCCAGGCGCCCAACACCTCCCAGATGGTCTTCCTCCTGTGTTTTCTGTCTTAGCGAAGAATCCCACCAGCCTCCCCAGTCTCCCAACCCTGAAACCCTAGATTCCTCCACCTGGAACACTTTCTCCACCACTATTCCTTCCATTCCCACTCCTGAAACCTGAGCCAGCTTCTTGGCCATTGTACCACCTCCGATCTGATTTCCCTACTTCCCTTCTACTTCTTCCACTGCGTGCCAGGTTTCTAAAACAGCAATCGGATCTTGTCACAATGCTGCTTGGAGACCTTTACTGGCCTCTCCCCACCCTACCTATTCTACACTCAGTCATCTTTCTGAGAAATATGGGTCAGATACCCAGACCGGCCAGCTTCTCATTCTCCCCTTAGCTTTGTCCATGCTCCCACTTTAAAAATTATTATTGGTTTTTAATTTTTTATTTACTTATTTTTAATTTTGGCTGCACTGGGTCTTCGTGGCAGTGCTCGGGATTTTCTCTACCTGTGGGCGCATGGGGGCTTCTCCAGTTGTAGCACACGGGCTTAGCTGCCCCGGGGCACACAGTTCTCAGGGATCGCAGCTGCATCCCCAGGATTGGAAGGCAGATTCTTAACTACTGGACCACCAGGGAAGTCCCTTATTACTGTTTTTTTATGTTTTTGTTTATCTATTCCTTTCCCTCCACTTTCCAATTTAGTGCTATCTTTTTTTTCTCTCTTTATCTAAAATTAAAATTTGGGTTAAGACCAAATAATATTGGTTTGGGGCCAAATGTTTTTTTCTCTTTCACTTCCCTTCTTCTGACATGTGTCCTGTAAACCCCTCCAATAACTATTCTGTTTTGAGGCAGAATGAAAGCCATTTTTTTCTCCCTTCAGCTATTCCTATCACACAAGAGGCACTTATTTTCTTGGTTCATTTTTCCAGGTTCTCAACATGCTTTTGTGGTTTCCACTCTTGTCAAACTCGCAGCCACTATCCATTCCTTTTTTGCAATCCCTTGAGCCTGTTTTGCCATATTCCACTGGGTGGTTAATGGCTTCTGGTTTGCTATTTATTGCTTCTAATTAACTGTTTGTATCACAGCTCTCAGGTATTAATTTACTACTTAATTCCTTGTGAAGTTTTAACCAGAAATTATCTGTTCACATCTCTGAGAGTGACTGCATCAGCCGCTTTCTCTTTCTGGACTGTCGGAATCATTTCTGCTTAGCAGAGCCACACAGAGAAGCAAAAATGTCAAGGGGCTGTGTAACATGGAACATTCCACCCACGTGGAGTCTGTTCAGCAAAGCTTTCATCGTAGCACGCCATCACTCAGGAACCTGCAGCTCCCAACGGACTACCCCATCACTTCCAAGCCCTTCTTCTCAAATTTGCCCATGAAAATGCCCCATCCTATCTGTTCAATTGCATTTCCCAGAGAAGGTCAACACCTTATACCACCTTATCCATAAGGTCAATCAACAAACCCACCCAGTTCTCTCCTACTTTCTAGCTGTGTGACTTTAGCTACAATATTTAAATCTTCTGTAGGTCAGTTCCCTTAATTCTAAAGTGGGAATAGCAAGAGTGTCTAAGTCAGAGCATTGCCCTAAAGAATCAAGTTAATATGGATAAAGCACTTAGGACAGGGACTGGCACACAGTAAGCACTTACTAAAAATCAGCACAAATTAGTCTTATGATTGGGCTAGATTCATGGAGATAAATTAGATTTAGATTATTTACCTTTAAATTATTTACATTTTCTGTTATTTGTTTTCATTTTATTTTTCTGCCCCCAAACAGTATAATATACTGTTTCTACTTTTTCACTGAACAAGGTGATGCTATCTTTGTTCAAACCGAAGTACAAATGAACAGATACTACAGCATGTACCCATGTTGGGAAGTTGTCTTTTTAATCTTAGTATATATGCGTCCCTGGTGGCTCAGACAGTAAAGAATCCACCTGCAATGCAGGAGACCCAGGTTCAATCCCTGGGTCGGGAAGATCCCCTGGAGAAGGGCATAGCAACCCACTCCAGCATTTTTGCCTGGAGAATTCCATGGACAGAGGAGCCTGGTGGGCTACAGTCCATGCAGTTGCAATAAGTCAGACATGACTGAGCGACTAACACTTTCACTTTCAATGCCCAATTTGATTTTTTTTCAGAGGACCCTCAGAACAGGAGGTTTGCCCATAATCATGCAGTAATCTGATTTATATTCTATTGTTATTCTGAATACATAGATTCTGGCTTGAGAATCTCAAAGGGCAAAGGTATGAATCATAGGATTCAAGCACCAAGAACTTATCCAAACTCAACCACAGAGAGTTCAAGGGTCACGGCAGGGTTTGACAGTGTGCTGTGGGAAAATACCCTTCCTAACAGCAGGGAATGGGAGGAGACCATCAGGGAAGACTCCCTGAAAGAGGTGGCATTTAGCTGGGACTGTAAGGAAGAGTAGTATGGGCTAAGACTGTGGGAGCCCCCAAGAATTCTGAAAACTAGCATCATTAAATCAAAATATAAGTAAAAAACAAACATTTTAGGAGGTGATTAGAAACATCAAATTGGCCAGTGTTCACTCTCTGGCCTGGGGGTCTTGCACAATCTGGACACTGGAGAAATGGTCTCTGAACAAGGTAGGTAATGGTCACTGGGCTGTCCTATAGTTTCAGGAAATTCTCCATCCCATTATTCTAATTCCCTTTTTCTGATTTCATACTATCAGGCTGCTTTTTTTTAATCATTAAAATTTCAGTCTGTTGGCAATTTTGAACCTGAGAAGGGGGTACCCTGCATAGAGAAAACAAGTAGCCCAATCACTAGAAAAAGATAACCCCACTTGCACTGACAGAAAGAAAGAATAGTTTAAAGGTACTATTTCTACCTCTTCACTTGCCACTTCCTCCAGCATCAACTAGGCTCCCTCCCTCCTTCCTTCTCCACTGAATTCATCCCAGGAGAACTTGCCCATTACCTCTCATTTTCTGAATCTGTCAACTACTTTAAGTCTTCCCTGGGCCTCCCCATGGCATAGGACACTTCCTGATGGCCTCTTTTCCTTCTCCTGGGTGGGACACCCTTCTGGGACATCCCCTGTTCTGCTTCTCCCTCTCCGGCAGCACCCTTTTAAGGCAGTGTCACTGATGATTTCTAAGGATCTTGGGAAAGTCTTTACTCAGGACCCACAAGGCTAAAGCCTAGGTCCAAGGTAATCTGGGAGAGATGCTAACTCCTGAGAGGCTTACCCCACAAACATCCCCACTAGCACCCACCAGATGGTTGTAGGGTCAGCCTTTGAAGATAAGCAAAATGGTCAAAGAAAGGAGCAGAATGGACAATGAAGACTCAGTGCAAGGGAGACAGGGAGTGAGAGATGGTTGTAAAAGAAAGTTGAGTCAGAGAGAAAATTCCAGGTATAGGAGATGAAGCTTCATCCAGGGAGGAGGTTGGAACTGTCAGATTTTTGAGGGTTAGAGCCAGGCTTCAGGCAGCATGTGCCGAATGGTCAAGGGTGACAAGCAGACAAACTAGGAATCTGTACATCGATCCCAGGCTTTTTACCCCTGTGGGGTCACCTCACCTAAGTGCCTCCCTCTTCCGTCTCACCAAAGTCTCTTAGACTTCCTGGTTCAACTCTATAAAGCCTTTCTTAGGGCTGCAGCCCACTTGCTGTCCATGTTCATAAAACTGCCTGGACTACACAACTAACCCTATTCTCTTTGCATATACAAACTGACATAGAATCTGACCTTGTCCTCCATTAGAGAACATGTGCCCAGTGAGAATATAATTTCTCACATGCCACCTCTGAGTCACCTGGCAGTGTGCTAAGCAGACTATGAACAGCATCACTATGTATTAAATGCTTTCAGAAAGAGATGGGTTTTGTATTAACACTATGTAGTCCTTATTTTTTGGTAGCTTTGGGTTTTTGTGGCTGTGCACAGGCTTTCTCTAGTTGAAGAAAGCAGGGCTGCTCTCTAGTTGTGGTGCATGGGCTTCTTCTTGCAGTGGCTCCTCTTGTGGAGCATGGGCTCTAGGGCACGTGGGCTCAGTAATTGCAGCTCAGGGGTTCTAGAGTACAGGTTCAGTAGTTGCGGTGCATGGGCTTGGCAGCCCTGCCACGTATGGGACCAGGGATCAAACCCATGTCCTCTGCATTGGCAGGTGGATTCTTACCACTGAAGCACCAGGGAAGTCCTATACTATGTATTCTTTCTCAGAGTGATAGATTCGACTTCTGCTTGCCATCCTTCTACCCTGCCCCTGCATTCTCTCCTTCTCCCTGGCCACATGGTTGCCCAGCTAGAAGACTCCACTTTCAAGCCTCCCATACAGCTAAGTCATATGATTAGGTTCTTGCCAAAGGAATGTGAATAACAGGGATTTGTGCAACCAGACTAAAAGGTAACTGCTTGTCCTGAACTTCCTCTCTTTCTCATTTCCTCCAGCTTGAAAGAAGACATGCAAGCAACATGACTTCCACACAGATGAGGACAAAGCCTTAGGGCATGCAGGAACAGCAAGGAAGGAACCTAGATCATTGAATGACATTGTGGAACAGAGCTGGCCTACCAGTCTAGAACAGTCAGACTCTTGTGAGAGAAAAATAAACTATCTTATTTAAGCCACTATATGTTGGGGTCCCTGTTTCAACAGGTAAGCGTCTACCCAACTAATCTACTTCCCCAAATCCATTCCTCCATAGAATACAGTCAGTCCAATTTTTGAACTAGTCATATTCCTTTCCAGCTAAAAGGCTACATTTCCCAGTCTCCTTTGCACCTATGTGTGAGCACATGACTAGGTTGTGGCTAATGAAGTGTAAGTGGAATTGTTTCATGGGATTTCTGAGTAATCTCTTTATAGTCAGTGACCTTCTTCTTCCCACTTCTTCTTTCCCACTCTCTGGAAAGTGAATGTAATGGCTGGCGATCAAGCAGCCATTTGGGGCCATGAAGTTACACACTAAGAGTTGTGAAGAAGCAGAAGACCAGGATTAGCATCTCAGATGACCAGTTCTAGACCGCCTACTTCTGGATTTCTTTACGTAACAGAGGAATTTCTATCTTATTTGTGTTGTTAATGTGTGTTTGTTGTAGGTAGCTAAACTTAATCCTAAGTAACAGATACACCCAGCATGGTATCAGCTGCTGGGACACACAACATTTCAAACCCCAACTTGATTCTTAGATATTCCTATTAGCAGAGAAAAATCACTTTCCAAACAGCGGAAATAAGAAGCCAGTTTCCATTCCTTCTGAAGAGAATCAACTTGGCTTTTGTGCTCACTGAAATAATGCCTGTGCAGGGAGGTCCACGTGACAAACCCCCAATAGCTGGACTCAGGAGACCCCAACAATGGTGGCTCACACTAGGGGTCCATGACATGTGGGAAAACAGTACAGAAGGGGGATGGAAGTGGGGAAGGAGGTGGTGACCCAGCTCTGGCGGGGCCGGGGAGGTGGTGGGGGGGAGGTGTTGGGCAGCGATCAGGAACAGAAGCTTAAGTTGGAACACTAGCCACGGCAAATTTAGGTCAATACAGGCACGGAGGAAACAAGGCACTCTCTCTTTAAGAAGGGACTTTGGCTTCCCACCAGCTACTCTGATTTCACACACTCTAGGCCAGATGGCAGTCTCCTCCCTTACCATCCGCTACCCCATCCATGTCACAGATAGACGCTGAAAACTGGGGGGCTGGGGGGCTGGCCAAAGCGGGGGAGAGCGCGAGGGGGGCAGGGGGGGGTTACCCAGCCCCACCTGTCCGCAGGTCCGCAGGACTTGGCTGACCACCTCCCTCCCGGCCTCAGTCTCCCCACCTGTAAAGCCAGCAGCGGGTGGAAGGCGCTGAGAGCTCTCCGGGTCTCCTCTCCAGGCTGATGGGCAGGGTGAGCCTTGCGCTCCGCGGTCGGGCCTCGGCTGAGCCAGCGGAGCCTCCGTTTGCCTCCTACCCGATTCCCCGCCCCCGCCCCCACCCCACTCCTGCCACCTCCGTCCCCCATCCCGGGTCTCCGCTCCCGCAGTCCCTCATCCTCCCGCAGCCTCACCCTCCTCGGACAGGTAGCGCAGGTCGTAGAACTCCCCGGCGAAGGTGCCGTAGGAGGAGTCGTGGCGCGGCACCGCCTCGTCGGCGCCCGAGTCCCCCCGCGCGCGGCCCCGGGGTCCCCGGCCCCCGGGGCCCGCGCCGTCGTCCGCCGGGCTGGCTGCACAGGCTGCCGGCCCGGCCAGCAGGAGCAACAGCAGCTGCGCCCAGGACCGGCGCGACCGCGCCATCACTGCGCACCGATCCCGCAGCCAGGCCGCTCGGGCCGCAGCGGGGGCGCCGCGGGCGCGGGGCCGGGACTGCGTCGCCGCCAGCACGCGTCCGCCCCCAGCCTGCAGCCCGCGCAGCCGCGGAGCCGCCCGCACCCGCCGCCTCCCAGCCCAGGCTGCGCATCCTCGCTCGCGTCCGGAGTCTCGGCTTCTTCCTAACATCCTCACCTCCTCGGCCGGACTGTCTCTGCCTCCGTCCTTTTCCCCATTTCTCCGACCTCCCTCCCTGAGTCTCTCACCGAACAGATTTGACCCTACTTCACTCTTGCTACTACTCAAAAAGTGGTCCACTGACCTGGAGCATCAACATCCCCAGGTGCCAGGAACGTTAGCATCACTAATCTCTGGCCCCACGGCAGACATCTATATGAATCAGGATGCATTTTTCCAAGATCCCCGGGAGGCCCCAATATACGTTCCCATTTAAGAAGTGCTCCCTGGAGGGTTCACCTTGGGGGCACACCTTGTCGGAGTCACTGCCTCCCCGACTTTGTTTCAGCACTTTTTGGTTTATATACGGCACTCGCTGTATCCATTATTTCTTGGGATCAAGACTGGAAAAGTTGAAATACCAAGACCCCCACTTTAAAGATGGGTAAACCGAGGTCTTTAGAGCCAGGGGGGAACTAGGACCCAGCTCTTTGGGCTGGATTCACCGAGACTTTTGGAGTGTGTAGTCAGAGGCTGCCCTTGCCCTTGAGTAACATGCCCCCTTCAAAATCAGTCAAGTGGTTTGCTGTTTCCCCACAGCAGGCACGCACAGGCCTTGGCAGGCCCAGACTGTGGGATTCCGGACTTTCCCAAACCCATTCCTGCTGCGTGTAATTCTCTTCCGGTTTTTTACCTTGCCATTCATTCATTCACACCAAGCACTTTCTTACTATGTGCCAGGTCCCGTAATTCTTTGCTAATGATGGTTTTGGAATGATAACACATTCAAACTGCTGTTTTCCGCTAGAAAATATGGACACAATTCTTTTTATGCTGGTATTGCAGAGCCAGCATTCTAGCTTGCTTTTAAATTTTATTTTATTGCATAAACAAAGAAAATAATTATGGCGGCAGAAAAGTGTAGAGGTTTCTAATGTAGAACCAGAAATCAGGCTGTTTGTGGTGGTGATTAGCAACCTCCAGGATTCAATGGAGATTAGGTAAGATGGTGGAGGTGAGGATGAATAGGGTTCAATACTATACATGGCATGAATGAATATGCTGATGGTTATGCTATACAAATATTCAAAAGAAACTGGTAATTGCAAATGTTTTTTTGGCCCAGGGCAGACAGGAGACAGAAGACTGCTGTGGAAATTGAGAAGTTTTTGATATCCCAGAGGTCAAATGTTTGCTTTTAGGTATCACTTAACACTGATGGTGGGTTGTCCAATTGGCGTTTAAATCACCTGACAGGTGATTCGGGTATAATTCATGGAAACCCTGAGCTTCACCAGGTCTCCCAATATCCTAGTTGTTGCAAGAAATAGATCATATTTATTGCTTGAAAAAGATAAGATGAACTATAGTGACTTTAAAAATCAAATCAAAGAGATTTGTTTTTTGCTAAGCTAGGCAAAACATAGCTTTGCAGAAGATAAAATTCTGAAGTACAAAAAATTCAATTAATTGAAAATCTGTTAAAGAGTTGTCCTTAAAAAAATCTAAGAAAACACCTTGTTTTTTAAAAAGTGAAATGTTTTTCTTTTCTCATCTTCCTGTTTACCAGGAAAGATAAGGCCAGATTTAAATGGCAAGCACTGGACTTCTGATTTTTATGTTGATTCACTGGTTTGGGAATCCAAGTTGTTACCTGTTACTTTATTTTTATTGCCTTCATTTTAATTAGTATAATTAACAATGCTGATGCTAGAAAAAAAGTGTATTAAAACCAAGCCATTCTCTGGTAAACTGGCCTGATAAAATCATGTGGGCTTTTTTTTTTTTCTTTACAGAGGATGTTGGGCGCTAGTGTTGGAGACAGGTGTGCACCCACAGCCTAAAATGAGGCATGGAGGTAAACTGATTTCAATGACCTAAAACCATGATCAAGGACCTGGGGTCCATGGACTCAAAGGAGGCCTTAGATGGGCTTCAGGAATGGTGTGAAGATCCAATGAAAGTGTTGGAATAACATGTGACATGTGGATTTTTCTAGGGAGAATACCCACAATCATCATGGGTCACTTGAAGTCTGCATGCCACTCCAGGGCCTTAGAACCTACTCTGGTTTCCCTGTGGACTTGGCTGCTTTCTTTCATGAGGATATCTCCCATCCAGATAAATTGTCTTTTGGGATCTTCTTTCATTTTTTAAGATTTTTTTATTTTATGTGGACCATTAAAAAAAAAAAAAACCTTTATTGAATTTGTTACAATACAGCTTCTGTTATATGTTTTGTTTTTATGGCCACGAGGCATGTGGGACCCTAGCTGCCCGACCAGGGTTTGAAACCACACCCCCTGCATTGGAAGGTGATGTCCTTACCACTGGACTGCTAGGGAAAAGTCCTGAAATTTTCTTATTTTTGTTTCTCACAAGATTTGAGCCCCGGAGGGAGACCTCTTCTTACCCTCAGCACATGTTCTCTACTTTGTTTAATCCCAGGTTTTTCATACCCTCTGCTCCCCGGCGACGTGAACCCACTTAGTGGCCAAGAAATATTGTGGTTTTCCCTTTTGTACACAATTTCCAAGGAAGAACTTTTCCTGAATGTTCTGAGACCACTGCCTGAACAAGAGTTGGCTATTCAAACAGGAATGTAGAGATGAACCTGAGTTTAATTTCATTTTCATTTTTTTTAGAAAAAGCTCCCTTATTTTCTCTTCTCACCAAAGCCATTCCTCTAAAACAACTTTTTTTCTGTTATAAATTTCACAACGCTCCTCCCCCCGAAAATCTAGTGCTGCATCTCGGTACCTGACCAGTAACAACAGGTTTGCCCATGCTTCTGTCTGTCTAGTAATATGTGTGATTTTTTTTTTCACTTTTGATTGTTTATGATATAAAAGCTGTGATCTTGGAAATTCCTCAAAAAGTTCAACACAGAGTTGTTGTATGACCCAGCTATTCCAATCTCAGTTATATACCCAAGAGTTTGAAGAGTGGGGCACAAATGTTCATATTAGTCATAATAGCCAAAGTGTGAAAGCAAGCCAAATGTCTATCAGCTGATGAGTGGATAAATAAAATGTGCCATATCCATACAATGGAATATTATATAGCCATTAAAAAGAAATGAAGTAACGATACCTGCTATTACATGGATGAACCTTGAAAACACTATGTTAAGTGAAAGAAGCCATGTGTGATTCCATTTTTTATGAAATGTCCAGAATAGGCAAATCCATAGATAGAAATCTGAAGACAGAAGGTAAATTAATGATTGTTAGCAAATGGGTAGGGGGAAGAATTGATAGTGACTACAGATATGGAGCTTCTTTTTGGAATCATGGAAACGTTCTGGAATTAGTTGTGTTTATGAAAGATGAACTCCCTAGGTGGGTAGGTGCCCAATATGCTACAGGAGATCAGTGGAGAAATAACTCCAGAAAGACTGAAGGGATGGAACCAAAGCAAAAACAACACCCAGTTGTGGATGTGACTGGTGATAGAAGCAAGGTCTGATGCTGTAAAGAGCAATATTGCATACGAACCTGAAATGTTAGATCCATGAATCAAGGCAAATTGGAAGTGGTCAAACAGGAGATGGCAAGAGTGAATGTCGACATTCTAGGAATCAGCGAAATAAAATGGACTGGAATGGGTGAATTCAACTCAGATGACCTTATATCTACTACTGTGGGCAGGAATCTCTTAGAAGAAATGGAGTAGCCATCATAGTCAACAAAAGAGCCCGAAATGCAGTACTTGGATGCAATCTCAAAAACGACAGAATGATCTCTGTTCATTTCCAAGGCAAACCATTTAATATCATGGTAATCCAAGTCTATGCCCCGACCAGTAACGCTGAAGAAGCTGAAGTTGAACGGTTCTATGAAGACCTACAAGACCTTTTAAAACTAACACCTAAACAAGATGTCCTTTTCATTATAGGGGACTGGAATGCAAAAGTAGGAAGTCAAGAAACACCTGGAGTAACAGGCAAATTTGGCCTTCGAGTACAGAATGAAGCAGGGCAAAGGCTAATAGAGTTTTGCCAAGAGAGCACACCGGTGATAGCAAACACCCTCTTCCAACAACACAAGAGAAGACTGTACACATGGACATCACCAGATGGCCAACACTGAAATCAGACTGATTATATTCTTTGCAGCCAAAGATGGAGAAGCTCTATAGAGTCAGCAAAAACAAGACCAGGAGCTGACTGTGGCTCAGATCATGAACTCTTTATTGCAAAATTCAGACTTAAATTGAAGAAAGTGGGGAAAACTACTAGACCATTCAAGTATGACCTAAATCAAATCCATTATGATTATACAGTGGAAGTGAGAAATAGATTTAAGGGACTAGATCTGATAGACAGAGTACCTGATGAACTATGGATGGAGGTTCATGACATTGTACAGGAGACAGGGATCAAGACCATCCCCAAGAAAAAGAAATGCAAAACAGCAAAATGGCTGTCTGAGGAGGTCTTACAAATAGCTGTGAAAAGAAGTGAAGCAAAAAACAAAGGAGAAAAGGAAATATATACCCATTTGAATGCAGAGTTCCAAAGAATAGCAAGGAGAGGTAAGAAAGCCTTCCTCAGCGATCAAGGCAAAGAAATAGAGGAAAACAATAGAATGGGAAAGACTAGAGATCTCTTCAAGAAAATTAGAGATACCAAGGGAACATTTCATGCAAAGATGGGCTCAATAAAGGACAGAAAGGGTGTGGACCTAATAGAAGCAGAAGATATTAAGAAGAGGTGGCAAGAATATACAGAAGAACCATACAAAAAAGATCTTCACGACCCAGATAATCACGATAGTGTGATCACTCACCTAGAGCCAGACATCCTGTAATGTGAAGTCAAGTGGGCCTTAGGAAGCATCACTATGAGCAAAGTTGGTGGAGGTGATGGAATTCCAGTTGAGCTATTTCAAATCCTAAAAGATGATGCTGTGAAAGTGCTGCATTCAATATGTCAGCAAATTTGGGAAACTCATCAGTGGCCACAGGACTGGAAAAGCTCAGTTTTCATTCCAATCCCAAAGAAAGGCAATGCCAAAGAATGTTCAAACTACTGCACAATTGCACTCATCTCACATGCTAGCAAAGTAATGCTCAAAATTCTCCAAGCCAGGCTTCAGCAATACGTGAACCATGGACTTCCAGATGTTCAAGCTGGTTTTAGAAAAGGCAGAGGAACCAGACATCAAATTGCCAACATCTGCTGGATTATCAAAAAAGCAAGAGAGTTCCAGAAAAACATCTACTTCTGCTTTATTGACTATGCCAAAGTCTTTGACTGTGTGGTTCACAATAAACTGTGGAAAATTCTGAAAGAGATGGGAATACCAGACCATCTGACCTGCCTCTTGAGAAACCTGTGTGCAGGCCAGGAAGCAACAGTTAGACCTGGACATGGAACAACAGACTGGTTCCAAATAGGAAAAGGAGTGCGTCAAGGCTGTATATTGTCACCCTGCTTATTAAACTTATATGCAGAGTACATCATGAGAAACACTGGGCTGGAAGAAACACAAGCTGGAATCAAGATTGCTGGGAGAAATATCAATAACCTCAGATATGCAGATGACACCACCCTTATGGCAGAAAGTGAAGAAGAACTAAAGAGCCTCTTGATGAAAGTGAAAGAGGAGAGTGAAAAAGCTGGCTTTCAGAAAACTAAGATCACAGCATCTGGTCCCATCACTTCATGGCAGATAGATGGGGAAACAGTGGAAACAGTGGCTGACTATTTTTCTGGGCTCAAAAATCACTGCAGATGGTGACTGCAGCCATGAAATTAAAAGACGCTTGCTCCTTGGAAGGAAAGTTATGGTCAACCTAGATAGCATATTAAAAAGCAGAGACATTACTTTGTCAACAAAGGTCCGTCTAGTCAAGGCTATGGTTTTTCCAGTAGTCATGTATGGATGTGAGAGTTGGAGTATAAAGAAAGCTGAGTGCTGAAGAATTGATGCTTTTGAACTGTGGTGTTGGAGAAGACTCTTGAGAGTCCCTTGGACTGCAAGGAGATCCAACCAGTCCATCCTAAAGGAGATCAGTCCTGGGTGTTCATTGGAAGGACTGATGTTGAAGCTAAAACTCCAATACTTTGGCCACCTGATGCGAAAAGCTGACTCATTTGAAAAGACTCTGATGCTGGGAAAGATTGAGGGCAGGAGGAGAAGGGGATGACAGAGGATGAGATGGTTGGATGGCATCATTGACTCAATGTACATGAGTTTGTGTAAACTCTGGGAGTTGGTGATGGACAGGGGGGCCTAGCATGCTGCGGTTCATGGGGTCACAAAGAGTCGGACATGACTGAGCGACTGAACTGAATTGATATGATATTATGAAGATGCTAAAAAAAAATACTAAATATACTTCAAAATGGTTAACATGGTGGATTTCAAGTTTTTAAAAGCTGTGATCTTTGAGATGGTGAAAGAAAGATAAAGGTGACATCAGAATATTCTTTTGCTATTTTGGTGGTATAAACTTTGAGGTGAATTCAGGTGGGATCTTCCAAATTCCCTAGGTCCTAGTTTTTAAACTCTTCAAACATAAGCATATCCTATGCAATCTACAATCCACAAACTCAGGGTTACAGGATTCCCAGACCACTTGCATTAACTCCCCACCCCCGTGTCCACCAGGCTTCCCTGGAAGGTCAGACAGTAAAGAATCTGCCTGAAATGCAGGAGACCCAAGTATGATCCCTGGGTCGGGAAGATCCTCTGGAGAAGGGAATGGCTACCCACTCCAGTATTCTTGCCTGGAGATTTCCATGGACAGAGGAGCCTTGGAGGTCTACAGTCCATTGGGTCACAAAGAATCAGATATGACTGATTGACTTACAATTTTACTTTCCCCATGTCCACCAGGAGTCTGTGGCCCACAGTTTGGAACCCTTGCTCTGGAATGATTATGTCAGCAAGCTGATTTTTCTTCCTGGCCATAGGATATATTGTGTGATTGTACGGTACTGTTATTTTGGGTTCAAGTGTATATTTTTTAAAAAGGTGAAGTGACTATACCAGTTCATTTTTATCGCTATGAATCCACCCAACACAATGTCCCCTTCTCAGGTCCCAACTCCAAGCACCCAACATACGTGTACATAGGCAAATAACAGGACAACTGCTGAAAGGATGGAATCCTCTTGATTTTACTGGTTAGAGTTGAGCTGCCAGAGGTTCTGGGTTTTCATATACAGTAACAGCCAACTTGTTCGTGATCAGACTTCCAGTGACATCGACCTTCCAAAACATCTGTGACGCAGGGGGGTGTGGAGGAAGAAGCAGCAGGCTTCTGAGAACAATGAGAGCAATGGCCAAAAACCCCATGCACCACCCCTCCTCAGAAGCAAAGCCATATGTTACACATATGTAACACTGCGTTTCCCGGCTTCCTCAAGAAAACTTCAGTTTTGCCCCGGAGGTTTCCATCAGAGAGCAGGAGGTGAAGAGAAGAGGACTCAGAAAGCAGGTCAGAAGAGGAGGGATCGGCAGGACGTGACAACCCGAGACACAAACACTTCCCCTATATTGTACAGGAACACATTTTGTATCGTGTGCACAACATAAAGAACGGCGAAAGCTGTTTAAATACCGCCAGGGATCGGGTAGTGTGGAAGGGGGTAAAAGTTCCCAGATACCACAGGTGTCCCCGACAGCTTCACCAATAGAGCAGACAGCAGTGCAAACCATCAACGAGAAGAGCGTTAGTCTGTGGAAGGCAAGCCAAGCCCTGCACGTTTGGACAGGCTCCGGATGACATCATGACACCACATCAAGGTACAAAAGGGGCTGATGTTTGTAATGATGACCATGACTCGTCAAGAAAAGGTTAAATACTCTCCAGTGTACTCTGTTTACTAAGGCAGGGAAGTGTGTAATATATTTTAGAAAGATTTCCCTCAAAAAATATTAAAATTTTAAAGATTCATCACTTAAAAGGGTTAATCCTCTGTTATCTGAATATTTGCGTACATTACCTCATTTCACAACAATGCTAGTCAATGAGGCATTTCTTTTTTTTTTATATATATCATTAGTATCAAATTATTGGCACCATTCAGATTTAAGGAGAGGGAGAGGAGAGCAAAGTATACAATACAACATAAAAATACAATTCTGATACAAATATATGAGATCAATCCCACTTTAGTGGTCATAAGAAATGGATGGATATTTTACACACAAGGAAATACAGCTACTAAGTCATCACATGGAAAAGTGCTCAGCTTTGCTAGCAATTAATGAAATAAAACAACCTTTTAAGAACAACTATACGCACTTATTAAACTAGCAAAAATAAATAAAAATGGCAAAACCCAATACTGGCAGAACCATTGGTAAATAGAAATGCTTATACATTGCTGGTGGCATCAAAAATTGTAGAAGGGATTCAAGCATTCAGAGAGGATGGGAGGCTGAACTTGATGACCTTTAAGGTCCTTTCAACCAGGAGACTGGATCTTTCTAGAAAGCAATCTGACAATATGAAACAAGAGCTATAAAATACTTCATGCTCTTTGACCTTGTCATCTCTCTTTGGAGATACTCCCAAGGGAAGAATCCAAAGGAAGAAACATTATATTTTTTACAAAGACATTCATAGCAGCACTATTTATGAGAATGAAAAATAGGATATAACTCAAATATCTAGTAATGGCAACAAGTGAGGTTAATCACATTACATGACTACAAAGAAATTGTAAGTGGTGAGAGCAGGATCAGTGTTGAAAAGAGAAGATATGAGTTAGATGGAGGAAGTAATCAAAGATTATGTACACACTGATCATACTGATGAAAAAATGTGTGCATATGCATCGAGAAAGCGTGGGAAACAATTTGGAGGGCTAGTTTGTGGTTAGGGGGTTCTTTTATTCCTGCAAAGTTGTTCAATTGCATAAGAAAAATTTAAAAACACATTTCTTGAAACTATATAAAAAAGAGCAAAGTTTCTTCTGGTCAAGTTTCTATCAACAGGACACAAGTTGATCAACTTTAGAGATAATTTTCCTTCATGGAACACCCAAATGAATCGTGCTATCAAATCCCTTTGTAAGGATTTTTAGACAATTTCAACTATTTCAGACAATTTAAGCTTTTACTTTGGGTTCAATAATAAATTCTGTGTATCCCCAATAATATCATAGCCCCCAAATCCACAAGTTAAATTATATTTCAGATTAAGCTGAAATAACTTCAGTCCTGGTGATTGCAACTTTCCTTTTTTAGTTCACCTACGCGTGTCTGAATAAAAATGAATGTTAAAGACTTTATAAGATCTGTGCATTTACCAGTGTAAATGAAAAACCAGCAGTAAAGAATTATTCTCTCATTAAAAATGACTCTTTAACAAACAGTCAAAGCTTGGTGCAAGTGTCAGTCATACAAAATCACGTGGTTGAGACTGAGAGCAAAGGATCCCATGCCGTATTAACCCCTGTGGTTATTAATATGTACACACAGGTGCTTCTGAAAAGGAATCCCGGTTTTCCCATCTTTCTTCTCCTAGGCTTACCAAATTTTGTCTCAACTACATTGAGTAGTAGGAAAACCTCTAATACTCAGGAGACAGCAAATAACTTTTCCAATAAAAGTCAAGCCAGAGGTTGGCTTTGACTGACCACGGAGACCTGGGCGAACAGCACACACGTTTGTATGCTGTGCTATAGGGAGCACATGAAGCCCGAAGAAAGAAAACGGACAGAAGGCACCGTGCCATCCTCCAGGCAACCAGGGGAGAGCTTCACAGTTCGGTCATCAGCAGTCTTTTCATCATTTTCTCTCTCTCCAGTTCCTGCCGGAGTGTCTCTGCACTGAGAAAGAGGAGGTGACAAAATGGTGAGATACACGCTCAAAAATGGTAAGAGCAGTTATCAGTTTATATGCCATTTCCCGAGCTCAGCTCTTGACTTGCTCTTTCAAGCTCCTTAAGGAATCCCTACATTTGCCAGCCCTACAGTGATCTGAAATTGGCTGCCTATGGATTTCCCCCACCAGACAGTGAGCTTCTGAAGGTACCGCTCCTCAGAGAACTGACTGTTATATATATATATTCCTCTCTGAACCCCCAGAGCTGAACATTGGACCTGGCACATAGCACCCTCTCAGCAATGTGAAAGTCAAAAGTGTTAGTTGCTCAGCTGTGTCCAACTCTTTGCGACCCCATGGACTACAGCGCGCCAGGCTCCTCTGTCCATGGAATTCTCCAGGCAAGAATACTGGAGTGGGTAGCCATTTACTTCTCCAGGGGATCTTCCGCTTAATCTGAAATAGGATATAACTCAAATATCTAGTAATGGCAACAAGTGAGGTTAACCACATCACATGAATACAAGGAAATTGAAAGTGGTGAGAGCAGGATCAGTGTTGAAAAGAGAAGATATGTGTTAGATGGAGGAAGTAATCCCAGATTATGTACACACTGATCATACTGATGAAAAAATGTGTGCATATGCATCGAGAAAGCGTGGGAAACAATTTGGAGGGCTAGTTTGTGGTTAGGGAGTTCTGTTTTACTCACTCTACATCCTTAGCACCTAGAATAACACTATCTAGCCTTTGATGACCTTTCAGTAAATACTTCGAAAATACATGAAGAAAAGAATGAATAAAAGAGTCACAAACGTTGTTGCAGACGTGACAAACACAGTGAGCCTGTGCTTGGTTTCCCTGTCACCAGAGTTACCTGTTGGCACCTGCTGATCTGACACACCTGGTTGCTGGAGAAACAGGCTTCCGAACGGTGTAGATGGTCTGCACTGCGGACACGGCCTCTGTCAGGGGCCTCAGGGTCGCTGCTGGAATCAGCGGGGAAGACTGGCCAGGACAGCACTGTAATTTACTGTCTCTAAAGTCTGCCTGGAGGGGAAACAGAAAAGAGGAAGTCAATCTCAATTGGGGTTTCCTTTTCACATTATCAGCTGTTATTTTTTAATAATAGTTCATCAATAGCCATTTATTAAACCATTTTATTTACTGCCAGCCACTGTGCTAAGCACTTTACATGTATTACCTCTTCACAATCTTTAAGGGGGAGATCATGTTTCATCACATTAGACACCATCATTTATAAGATGCACCATTTTTTGCACACGCCACAGAGAAAAAGTAACCATTCAAACTCTGTCAGGCCCACTATTGTAATACCTACTCTAATTTCAGAGATGTTAGAAGGTGGAAAAATGCACATCTTGGAACTGATTTTTATGGAAGAGGAAAACTGAGGCTCAGAGACTTTAAGTAATCTTCCCAAGGTCACACAGTAAGCACTAATAACCAGTATTTAGAACTAAGATTCTAAATGAGGAGAATCTTTATCTTTGAGAGTCCTAAAAGACTACTGCTGAAAAATACAAGCCCCTGTTTGTTTTACAACTGCCTCCAGAGACAGAACTGAGCTGTCCTGGGCTGGAGCAATGCTAAAGAACTGACCAGGAGAACAGAGCATCACAGAGTTGCTGGCATGTGATGTTTGCCACAGGGAGCTCTCACAAACGTTGGGATGTAGTGGTCACTTGTGTGGTTCCTTAGATAATGCTGGCTCATTTCTTTCCAGGCACATGGTAGGATTACACTTCCCCAGCCTACTTTTTAAAAATTTTTAATAAATTTTTATTTACTTATTGTCTATGCTTCTTGGCATGCGGGATTTTAGCTCTCTAGCAAAGGATCAAACCTGTGGCCCCTGCAGTGGAAGCACAGAGTCTTAACCACTGGACCCCCAGGAAAGTCCCCCTCAACCCCACTTTGCAGTTAGGCATGGCCAGTGCCTTGCTTTAGCCATGGAAATGAGCCACCACGTTTTATTTCCATTGGAAGAGTCAAGTGCTGGTGTGTGATTTGCCACTTCTTTCCCCGCCCCCTCCCCCCACCTCTGTGACCAGCAGTGTTCTAGATGGCAGCTGCTCCACTAGCCAGGGTCCCAGAAACAAAGCAACACAGAGCAGAAGGCATAGCCCACTCATGGCAGTCATGCAGCATGAGTAGGAAATTCAGTTGGTCATTTTAAAGCATGGCTGAGTCCAGCCTTTCTGATACAGGAGCTGGGGAAAGACGTTATTTTGTTGCTTCAATAAAGTGGGTGTAGGTTGGGCTTTTGGTGCCAATTTTGACTCTTTCTGGAAAAAGAGGAAAATGTACTTACATACAAAGGCAGTTGTGAGGAAGGTACCAGGGCCTTAGCATGAATCAAGGCAGTGGCATCAAACTTTACTAACAGTCATTATATTCCTCACTGCCATGCACTCAAAATAGGAAAAAAAGAGCCAACCTCATTTAAGAATGACCTTGTGTTCTAAGTCACTTCAGTCATGTCCAACTCTTTGCGACCTATGGACTGTAACCCACCAGGCTCCTCTGTCCATGGGATTCTCCAAGCAAGAATACTGGAGTGGGTTGCCATTTCCTACTCCAGGGGATCTTCCCAACCCAGGGACTGAATCCATGTTCTCTTAAGTCTTCTGCATTAGTAGGTGGGTTCTTAACCACTAGCACCACCTGAGAAGCCCAAGAATGACCTTAGGGAGCAGAGAAAATTACTATTATTCAATCTCAACCCTGAGTACTCGTCTTTTTAATATTTGCTGAATGAAGAAATGAATGAACCAACATTTGCTGGAACAAAGCAGATAACATAGGGACAGGCCAGGTTAGGAAGAAGAACATGGGACAGAAATGTGACCAGAGTCAGGTAGAGGTCCTCACCTTAGACAGTCGGAGGCCCTTGGCTGACTATCAAGTAGAGTCAACAGGCTCAAATACAAGGTAGGAACTGGCTTCAGAACCAACCAAAGTTGGTTGAATTCAGGCTTAAGGTCAATGCTGTATCAACTACCAGAATAACTGTATGGAGTTCCCTGGAGCCGTTGAACTCCCCGTGACTGTAGACAGGATAGGTCAGGAAGCTTCTGGAGGGGCCAACTCTACAGCAAGGTATCTTGACCTTGCTAGGGAGGAAAAGAGACTATAATGCACAGGAGAAAGAAAATTAGGAAGCTGAAGCTTATGAATTTGGCTTCCATTACCATTGAGCTGTTGGTATTGATAACTTGCTAATTATAATCTCCAGGTTAGTTCTCTCTCCTGATACAGACTTGGATATCCAACTGCCAAAAAGCAAAAGGCAAAAGAGAAAAGGAAAGATATATACATCTGAATGCAGAGTTCCAAAGAAAAGCAAGGAGAGATAAGAAAGCCTTCCTAAGTGATCAATGCAAAGAAACAGAGGAAAACAACAAAATGGGAAAGACTAGCGATCTCTTCAAGAAAATTAGAGATACCAAGGGAACATTTCATGCAAAGATGGGCACAATTAAGGACAGAAATGGTATGGACCTAATAGAAGCAGAAACTATTAAGAAGAGGTGGCAAGAATACACAGAAGAACTATATAAAAAAGATCTTCATGACTCAGATAACCATGATGGTGTAATCACTCACCTAGAGCCAGACATCGTGGAGTGCGAAGTCAAGTGGGCCTTAGGAAGCATCACTACGAACAAAGCTAGTGGAGGTGATGGAATTCCAGTTGAGCTATTTCAAATCCTAAAAGATGATGCTGTGAAAGTGCTGCACTCAATATGCCAGCAAATTTGGAAAACTCATCAGTGGCCACAGGGCTGAAAAAGCTCAGTTTTCATTCCAATCCCAAAGAAAGGCAATGCAAAAGAATGTTCAAACTACCGCACAACTACACTCATCTCACACACTAGCAAAGTAATGCTCAAAATTCTCCAAGCTAGGCTTCAATAGTACATGAACCAATGTTCAATCTGATGTAGAAAAGGCAGAGGAACCAGAGATCAAATTGCCAACACCTGATGGACTGTCGAAAAAGCAAGAGAATTCCAGAAAAACATCTAATTCTGCTTCATTGACTATGTTAAAGTCTTTGACTGTGTGGACCACAATAAACTGTGGAAAATTCTTAAAGAGATGGGAATACCAGACCACCTGACCTGCCTCTTGAGAAATCTGTATGCAGGTCAAGAAGCAACAGTTAGAACTGGACATGGAACAATGGACTGGTTCCAAATCAGGAAAGGAGTACGTCAAGGCTGTATATTTTCACCCTGCTTATTAAACTTATATGCAGAGTACATCATGTGAAATGCCAGGTTGGATGAAGCACAAGCTGGAATCAAGATTGCCAGAGAAATACCAATAATCTCAGATATGCAGATCACACCACCCTTATGGCAGAAAGCGAAGAGGAACCAGAGAGCCTCTTGATGAAAGTGAAAGAAGAGAGTGAAAAACTTGGCTTAAAACTAAACATTCAAAAAATGAAGATTATGGCGTCCGATCCCATCACGTCATGGCAAATAGATGGGGAAACAATGGGAACAGTGACAGACTTTATTTTCTTGGGCTCCAAAGTCACTGCAGATGGTGATGAAGTTAAAAGACACTTGCTCCTTGTTAGAAAAGCTATGACAAATTTAGACAGCATATTAAAAGCAGAGATGTTACTTTGCCAACAAAGGTCAGTCTAGTCAAAGCTATGGTTTTTCCAGTAGTCATGAATGGATGTGAGAGTTGGACCACAAAGAAAGCTGAGCACCAAAGAATTCATCTGTGGTGTTGGAGAAGACTCTTGAGAGACCCTTGGACAGCAAGGAGATCAAATCAGTCAATGCTAAAGGAAATCAATCCTGAATATTCATTGGAAGGACTGATGCTAAAGCTGAAGCTCTAATACTTTGGCCACCTGATGGGAAGAACTAACTCATTAGAAAAGACCCTGATGCTGGAAAATATTGAAGGTGGGAGGAGAAGGGGATGACAGAGAATGAGATGGTTGGATGGCATCACCAACTCGATGGACATGAGTTTGAGCAAGCTCCGGGAGTTGGTGATGGACAGGGAAGCCTGGCATGCTACAGTCCAGGGGGTCGCAGAGTTGGACATGACTGAGTAACTGAACTGAACTGATCCAACTGCCCATTTACTGTTTCCATCCAGGCATTTCCAAGGCATTTCTAATACATCATGGCAAGAGGCAAATTCATTATCCATCCTGGTTCAGTCTTCCCTCAGATTTCCTTGTCTCAGTGAATGCACCACTCTCCATCCACATTCTGCAAGGCAGAAAACTGAGAGCCATTTCTGGCCCTTTCTCTCCCTTATCCAATCTAATTCCTCACCAGCCTCTTATATTTATTCCCCGATCTGTGCACATCTATCCACCTCCACCATCAATACCACTCTGGGTCAAGCTCTCTGCTTTCTTTCCCTTGAACTACTGTTCGAGGTTTCTAGACGACTGTCCAGAGTCCCCACTGCCTGAACCCAGCCCCTTTCACTGCCACCACAGGGATCATTGCCAAATGCAGTTGCCCTGTCACTGCCCTGCTCAGAGTCCTTCAGAGGCTTCTCATTAAAGGACTCCCCATCTGAGATCAGCCAAGCATGCTTGTGCCCTGCAGGGTTTCTCCCTGCTTTCCTCCTCTTCCTCCTCTCATGCCCCACACCCTTGCTCTCTGCCTTCTAGGCCCACTGGCCTCAGTTCAGTCCCCTGGAGGTGGGATGACCCCTCTGCCCCAGGACTCTGGCTCATGCTGCTCCCTCTGCCTGCTCTAGCTGCCTTCAAGCCACTCTTGCCCAGTTTTTCAAAGTCCCATCATGGTTTCTGACATTGGCTTCCTGCTCCATCTCAGCCCCCGGCTTTTCAGGAAGGGCTTCCCTGGGTGTCTCACAGCACTGCCAAGGCTGGGCAGCAGGCCAGAGTGCCCGCCATGGCCAGTAGAGGAAGTGGAGCCGGAGCTTCCAGCTGGGGAAGCTGTGCCCAGCCAAACTGCAGGGGCCAGATGAGTATCTGGCAGCAGCACTGAATGCCTGGCCCAGCCCCTGTGTCTCTGCTCTCTGTTTCTTAAAAGGCAGGTGCTGAAAGCTGATCATGACCCTAGTACAGATTGTTCTGCATGTGTGCAAGCTAAGTCGCTGCAGTTGTGTCCACTCTGTGTGACCTCATGGACTGTAGCTCACCAGGCTCCTCTATCCATGGGATTCTCCAGCAAGAACACTGAACAGTGGATCGCCATGCCCTTCTCCAGGGGCTCTTCCTGACCCAGGGACAGAACTCACATCTCTTACGTCTCCTCCATTTGCAAGCTGGTTCTTTACCAGTGCACCACATGGGAAGCCCCATGGATTGTTCTAGAAACCTGCTTTTGTCTCTGCACGGACTGCTGAACAGCTTCCCAGGTCTGTTCATCCTCAGACCTGAATCAGCCACTGCTCACACCCTCCTGTTCATATGGCTGAAGCCACCTCAGGTAGTGACCATCACCCAGCCCCTGAGACTGCACTTTAAGCTACCCCTATGGCACCACACAGCCCACCGGGAAGATCCTCTAGACTGAGCTTTGCAAGGAACCTCAGGGACCCCTTGGTTCTAGGAATTGCAAACTCTGATCCCTGGGAGGAGGAGGGAGGGAGAGGAAAGAGGCATTCATTCATGGGTGCTTAGTCATCCCCAACTCTTTGCAACTTCAGGGACTGTAACCCCCCAGGATCCTCTGTCCATGGGAATTTTCCAGGCAAGAATACTGGAGGGGGTTGCCATTTCCTATTCCAGGGAATCTTCCTGACCCAGGGGATTGAACCTGCCTCTCCTGCATTGGCAGGGGGATTCTTTACCACTGAGCCACCAGGGAAGCCTAAGGAGAGAGAGGAGGGAGCCTAAACCCCCCACTTCTGCTCATCAGAGAGTGAGCTTCTACACAAGCTCTTAATTAAAAAAGTCGAGGAGCTGAAAAGAATCCTGAAAAATCATTGAACTCTCTCACTTTGCAGATGAGGAAACTACAACATTTAAATGTTTAAAAACATTTCAGCAGTTTGCAGAGAGTTTAAATAAGCTGCTCAGCAACACAGAGAGCCATGGAAACAGGAAAGCCAGTTGTCATGACTACCTGCTCTTGTTATTACACCACCCTGCCTCTCCAGCATTGAGGAACAACAATTGTACTTGACATTCGTGGGATGGTCTGTGCATGGTCGAGTACTTTCAAGTTCTTGATCCCTTTTGACCCTTGCCTCAGCCAGATATGAGGAGGAGGATGTTCTTATTACTATTTCCACTTTAAATAAAAGGAGACTGGTGCTCAGAGTGGCAAAATCTTAACTTAAAATCATAAATCATACCATTATGAAGATGCAGATCCAACCCCAAAGCATTGAAAGCATTGAAAGCATGTACATACATGTTCATAGCAGTATTATTCACCATAGCCAAAAAATGAGGAGAACCCGAAACCCATCCATGAATGGATGGATCAACAAATCGTGGTATATAAGTGCAATGGAATATTTTTCCTCCATAAGAAGAAATAAAATACTGATATATCCTACAGCATACATAAACCTTACAAACATGATGCTAAGCGACAGAAACCAGACACCATGGGTCACATAGTGTATGATTTCATTTTTATGGAATATCCAAACTAGGCAAATCCAAAGAGACAAAATGTAAATTGGTGGCTGACGAGGGCCAGAGTGAAGGGGAAAATGGGGGTGACTACTTACTGGGTATGAGATCTCCTTTGGGGGTGATGAGAAGGTTTTAGAATTAGAGGTGGTAGTTACATGACGCTGAATGTACTCGATGCCACTAAATTGTCACTTCAAAAATTGTTAATTTTACGTTACATGAACCTCACTTCAATAAAATAAAATAACTAGAAAATGCTGTCCCCTAAACCCCAACTCCTCAACCTCACAGAGTTCACAGTGATCAAAAGAAGCTGTTGGTGGGGCTTCCCTGGTGGTCCACCTTCCAATGCAGGGGATGCAGGTTTCATCCCTGGTCCAGGAACTAAGATCCCTTATGCCTCGGGGCAACTAAACCCATTTGCCACAACTAGAGAGAAGCTCATGCACTAAAAAAAAAAAAAAAAAAAAAGATCCCGCATGTTGCAACTAAGAAACAATGCAGCCAAAAATAAAAAAATAAACACAAGCTGTTGGCATTGCCGGCTGGCAATCCACAGGACAGCATGCCACCTGGGAACTATGTCTTTAAACACAGATCTGTTTTCCGGATCTACTTACGGTAAACTGTGGCCCTGTTATGAAAGGATCAGGAAAAGGGGTCACTGTATCAGCCGGGAATGTTTTTATCTTCAAAAAAGAGACAGAGAAAAGTGTTACTTTCAGATTAGAAAACAAAACTTGGAAATCTTTGGCAGCACACTTTTAAACTGAACTGAAGGATACAGGAGAACACACACTGGGCCTTCCTTGCTTGCTGAGGAAATAAACCAAGGGCCCCTACGAATGTTGCCTAGTGGCTGTATCTGAGCCTGGAGCTGTGCAATAGGGTCAGGCTTCTGCAAGGAAGACAGGCTGGAGTCTTGTGTTTGCAGCGCACCTACACTACCTCACCCTGACCGTAGCCAGGGGGGTATAATGAGGCAGGCGAGGGCTACGTGGGGGCCTGCTGATGGCCCCTCTGCAGCTGTCAGGAATGGACTAGAGGCCACTGATAGGGAACACAGTCTACCAAAGTGGACAGAGTACCAGGAGGCCTGGACTAATCAGGCCAGGAGGGTTCCCTGTCCGTTCACTTTAGTTGTTGGGCTCCTTGTAAACTCTGGGCAATAGAGGGAAACCTCAGGGGAACCCAGGTAAGCCTGGAAGAATCCTACCACCATGGCCTTGGGGACAGAAGGCACGGTGATCACAAGTGCCCTGTGCTGGCGTCTGGAAAGGGTGGACATCCTGCAGGATCAGGTAGTGCCAACTGGCCATAAAGAGCCTTTGCTTCCATTTCTTCCTCTTGGGTCATTTCACCTTTGGTCTCCTAGAGGTCTTTGGAGGAAAGGGGGTGGGGAGGGGTTATATTTCTTTAAACTAGCCAAGAAGACTGCCAGCAGGCCCAGGATCCTGATGACTGGCTCTAGCTTTGTCTGCAGCCTCGGGGTGCAGAAACTGTCTGCTGGTGAATGCACGTTGCTCCACTTCCGCCAGAGGGCTGCAGCCAAGACACCAAGGCCACCACTTCCCATGTGCAGTCGCTTTAGCGTCTTTCGGGGTCTTGCCTATGGATAGTAGTTACTTGATGGCTTTGAGTCATTCTAGTGGGGGGTAAGATAGGGATGCACAGGAACACATCAGATCAGACCCAAATCTGCTGAGGGTTCCTGAGGGAGTTGAGTAGTCTCAACTCAACCCATCTAGAAATGACAATGTCCTTGCAGTGGGCACTGAGATGTCTAATTCAAGCCTGCTCGCCCCTTCCCCAAACTCTCTTTTAAAAGTCTCTTTAAACATCTCAAAATCCGCATGGACCCAGGTGCCAGTTCGGGTTCCTGGTAGCGACTACCTGCTGTTCAGCAAGTAAAGGACTAGGGGAAGCCTTACTTGTTGCAGGGCTTAATGGTTCAATGTGGTGTGCTGAGACCAACAGCAATGTGAAAGTAACATACTGAATAGACTCAGACCATCATGAAATAAAAGGGAAAAAGAGGATTATTATTATGCTATTAAAGAAATGTGAGAGTTGGCAACGTCAAAGAATTATTTTATACCTGCTCTAAAGAAGAAAAAGATATTCCAACAGTTACCCTCTGGGTTGCTGAGCTCTGACAAAGCACATACACTCTCCTGATGGTGCTGTCATTGGTATCACCACGTTAGAATGCGGGCAAAGCCAAAGCTGCAATATTGAACCCAGCAGGGTCCAGCCTGAAAAAATAAAGCCCCTGATACACAAGTTATATGTGTTCCCTGGAACAGCGACAAACTGGAAACAAAGCACACGTCCTGCAGGAAAGAGTTTGTTAGGTAGATGGTGGACCATTCACTTGATGGAATACATAGAACGTGGTATCGAGAACAAGCTAGAAGCAATACAAATTAAGCGAAAAGAGGAAAACAGTAGGTGACATGGATGCTATGATTTAACTATGTAAAACTGTGAATGAATATAAATAAATATTAGGAGGAAACATGCAAAAATGAAAAAAAGAGTTGTGCCAGGTTGGGATTACAGGAGATTCCTTTCACGTCATTATGCAATTCTCATATCATCATCTTGCTAAACAGCAGGAAAAGACAAGTTAAAAGCTTTTGTTTGCAACAGAAATGCAACTAAGAGTGTTCTCTCTGCGGAAAGCATCTATGCACATCATGGCTCTAGGAAAACAAACCCTTCACAGTTCTTGAGACCTACAGAGACAGGGGTGGGACCACAGTCGTGAGTCCCAGTTTGACCAGGGCTGGCTGGACTCCAAACTCTGCATCCATCCTGGAGTGACAGCCCCTGTGGCCCGGGCTCCTCCAGGGTCTGGTGCTCCTGCACACCCCTGGGGCTGCCGCTTGGTGCTCCTGCCCGCCTGACCTCTCCTGGCCAGGCCCCTCTCCCTGCCAGGGTACCTACCAGCCTCGTTTTGATTGGAGGGTGCATGCAAACTCCAGTGGTCTCTTCCTTCATGGGGAGAGAGAGTGGAGGAGAACAGCGAGAGTGGGCACAGTGGGGGGCGCTGGCGGGCTCTGCCTGCTCACGAGGAGAGGAGAGAAGGGGAGGACGAGGTGGTGAGAGAGGGGAGGAGGAGATAAGGGAGGGGAAGGAGAGAAAGATAGCACAGTGCAAGATGGATCTGTCAACTCCAGACTGCTCTCCAGCCAGCCTCACCCACAGCCTCCTTCCAGCCTCTGGCCACCTGACTTATGGTCCCTCCCCCTTCCCTCCTCTCTCCTCCTTCTCTCCTCCTCCCTGGCCCTCTTGGGTTTTCTCCACTGTCTGGGCAGAAGGACCCATCAAAACTCTCTCGCCAGAACTGGCAGGTGGAGGCCATCTCCTGTGCCAACCGCACAGGGCCGGTATGCTGTTGAGGATGCTAAAGCATTGCCCAGACCAAGCCAGAAAGAGCTCAGATGAATCGGTGAAGCCGGCCATGGGGGCAAAATGAGCAATGGCTACACGCTTGAGAGTGTCTGCCTTCCATGCCCAGTGGCCTCCTACACTCTGCTAAATAAGGACCCACATTATGGTGGATAGGTGAGTAGAGAGCTCCAAGAAAGGTACATCAGTGAGGAGAAATACAGAGTTCAAGACTGCATCTGTCATGGCTTTTTATCTGTGTTCAGAAGACGTGCTGGCCATGATCCCCCTCCCACATCTACGGACCCAGGCCTTGGCGTCTCGTCTAGGCACTGGGGGGGAAGGGGAGCCTTGCTGCTTAGCTGGAAGGTACCAAGCATTGTGGGAAAATGCCATGTCACTTGGGATACTGGGTTCCCCGGTTTTGTTGTTGTTGTTTAGTCGCTGAGTCATATCCGACTCTTTTTGTGACCCCATGGACTGTGGCCCGCCAGGCTCCTCTGTCCATGGGATTTCCCAAGCAAGGGTCCTGGAGTGGGTTCCCATGTCCTTGTTACCCAGTCCCAGTGCTAAACAATGCCATGCACCCAGCAGAGATCTGACAGCTTGTACTAGTGAGGGTGAGGATGGTGAGGAGAGAAAGCTCTGATGTTAGGAGAGTCACTGACAGGGTTAGTGTGAGTCTTAGGAAAGAACCATTCACTCCAGAGAACAAATACGTGTATCTTTTAGCTCAAGAGCATTTTCTTAAGTCATTGGTATGATCCTGCCATGATGGGTCAAGGACAGCCTCTGGGAAAGTTTCACTGAAAAATTATCAAGAAAGTTGCAGCCTTCTTTTTCATCTCCAGATGGATCTAACGCATCCTCTTGACTACTGTGCAGTCCTAGACAATCTCCAAGGGGCTTTTACAACCGTATTCCCAATGGCCTTCAACACAGCCTTGTTTCATTATTCAGATGTGGGAGAGGCAGAGATGACATTTGCAAAGCCTAAATCCATGGGTCTAGACCCTCTTGTCCATTGTCTCTAAATCCATTTTTCAGAAACAAGGGAGTCCACATTAGCCACCTGCAGTTAAGTTTTAGCAGCCTACTCAAAATCTCCCTCCCCTTCTGGTCCTCGGGACAAATCCCATGTTCCACAGGATGCTATCTAAGGCGTGAAATCACCAGGAAACATGGACATTCTGCCTCGAGGCTAAAATGTGTATTGGCCACCAGAGTCTGAATTGAAGATTATAATGGATGACTTATCTGCCTAGCATCGGACTTTTATTGGGAAAGAAATGTTGGTCCATTCCACAAGCATCTCTGACCTCTCTAAATGGAGATTTAGAACTCAGATTTTAAACTCAGATTTTTAAATGCATCTGAGTAGATTTAAACAAAAGAACATCCCTGGGGTTCCCACACTTCTGACTCGTAGTAAACGAACAGGAAATAAGATAACACATGTAATAGGATACTACTCTGAAATACTATTTATATTTTCTCCTGGTATTTCTTTCCCTCCTAGGGTCTTTTCTACACTCACACAGCTAGGTTCTGAGTGGCTTCTGAGTTTCAAAATCTGACTCTTTGGGGGAATACAAAGGTTTAGGTATAGATAAATGATGGTAAAAATGTGTAAGCTTTCAAAAGAGATTGCCAGCTTGAAGATAGGTGAGAAAACAGGAGAAGGGAGGAGGGGTAGACACGAGTGAGCGCTGAGCAAAGGGGCTCTGTGTCCCCTCATTTATTGATGGAGGCTGGGGGACAAAGATTAAAGAGCAGAGGGGAGTGACCTTTCTGATGCATTTTGAGTTGGTGCTGCCTGAGCCACTGGTCCTGTGCCAAGATGCTTCAAAGCCTTATTAAGAATGTTTGGATCCCCATGAAGCTCTACTATACCCAAGCTTACCAGATGTGGGTAGGAATGGGATTGGTGGGCTTCATCGTCTATAAAATCAGGAGTGCTGATAAAAGAAGTAAAGCCTTGGAAGCTTCCAGTCCTACACCTGCTCATGGTTATCACTAACCAGCTTTCTTGGACGGGATGTCTGTCTGACTGTGTTATGGGACATTGTGGTGACTTGTAGCAATGCCACTGCCCTCAGGCATGAATAAATGTACCTGTAAGACTCCTCCTCAAAAAATAGAATAAAAGAGCAGAGGGGACCTGCGCCCTAGCAGAGAGGTTCACATCCCAGAAGCTCTGTGATCTCCACCATCCAAAAGGGGCATGAACGAAGCAGAGGGTGTCCCAGATGCACCAGCAAACAGGTGACTTCACAAACTAAAGAGACTTCCCTCCCTCTCCCTGTGCCCTAAAGAACACGGACGCAACCCCAGGGAGACTGGAAGAGGCACCCAATTTGACTTGAGATTAAGCTTTAGCCCTCCTGCTAGAATGAGGGTCAGAATAAAAACTAAGCTATTGAGACAAATGGAAAACCAACTCTTCTGACTCCCAACCCAGGGCCGGTTCCGGGCCCTACACAGCCTTCCTTTGGCTGAACCATCTCCTCCCTGACCCATGAACTCCTGATTGATGCTCCCTGACCCAGAGGAGACCCGGATCCTGACTGGCTTGGCAGTTGGGTGAGTGGTTCCTGAAATGGGGGGATCAGGGAGGGACAAGCCCCCAAGAGAAAGCATCAGAGAGGCAGGAGGTGTGGGTGTTAACGGTCTTTGTTACCTGGGGAGGGAAGCTGGTGTGACTGACCCGGAGTAGATGGCATGATGCATTCCAAGGTCAACACGACTCGTGTGTCCATATGCCCTCCCTCTGCCTCCCCTCACTCTACAACACCCACACCCCCGTGTGCAGCAGATGAAAATGCCAGATGGAGAGTGGGTGCTGTCTGTACTCACATGCCTTCTTCCCTTCCCATCCCCACGCCCCCATGCTTCCCTCCCAGGCAGAAACTCTTATCTGATCACGAAGAGTCTGCTATGCAGATTCCAGGAATGGGCAGACAACAAAGCTGCAGAGGTTGCAGGACTTGGATGGCTAAACTGAGCTACATAATCAAAGAGTTGGAGATTAGAGAAGAAAAGATTTGGGAAAAGAAGGAGGGGAAATGCTGTAAGAGTGAAGCTGGAAAGCATGTTTTTGTGGCAAGTTTGAGGATGCAAGTCCTTAGGGCAGTGCAGGGTACAAGAGAATTAAGAAAGAAGCAAAAAGAGATTCGAGCAGTGTTACTGGGAGGTGTTCATTTAATCTTCTTTCATTATTTTGAGAGATGCCAGTTAAAGATTGAATTTTTTTTTTCTTGGCTGTTTGGACCATACTTCATTCCATGCAGAGACTGGATCATAAGGGTCAAAAGTCATAACGGTTAAACTAGCTCCAACAATGTCTTGGTTTAATGAAGTTCAGAAAATCTGTCGCGCTCCTCTCTCTCCAGCTCCCTGTCCTTCCAGCTCCGGCTCAAGGAGCCAGGGCAGTGATGTGGCTTTAGGAGGTTTGTCCAGTCTCAGACCCCAGGTCCAGTCTTTCCTTGGCTATCCTAGGAGATACAGGTGCCACACCTCTCCATCACCCCAGCAACAGGTCAGGGAGGCTCCAGCTCCTATTTCTGTGAAGGTGGGAGGAACAAATGGAGATGGAAGTAAGAGGACCAGACTAAGGTAGAAGCAGGCAGCTGGAGCCCCTCTTCCTCTCTAGAACCCTTCAGCACTCTCAGAGATAGGACTCTGGACTGAAGTAAAACCGGAAATACCAGCCCTCCAGCACACCTAGCGTGTGTATGTGAACATGTACCTGTGCCTCAAATCTGCACAAACAAGACAAAGGATGCTTCATCTTGAGAACACATACTCCCTGCCGACTCTAGCTGTGAAGTGAGCAGTTGTGTCTTGTACAAGGACTTCAGCTGTCCCACGGCTGGGCAGTGCAGCACCTGGATCCTATTTCAGAGCTCTGTCAGAGCTGCCCAGAGACATAGGTAGAGTGTCCTAGGGGCAGGGAGTAAGCTCCCTGTTGTTGGAGGTTACCCTGTCTTGGCAATCTGTCTAACAAGAAGGGCATGAATTACCAGCTCCATTTTCTTGAACATGGGAAGGAAGTAACTCTGCAGGTTCCCGAGCTGGGCATCACCCATGGTCAGTTCTCAGCTGGTTATCCAAAGGAGCCGACTCGAAGCTCTCAGACAGTACCAGCTCTCCAGATGAGACGCACAGTTGCAGAAATCACAAGTGATTTCCTTGTGCTAGCCAAGGCAGGAGCAGTAATCATTCCTAAAGACTGTGCAGCATTTGGCCTCATATGTCCCCTCTTGAAAGCTGCCCAGAAAACCTTCCCATCCAGGGCACCCTCGTCCAACTAGCCTATTCTGAATGACTGCCACCTGGCTTCTCCCCGAGCATCCTGCACATGGCTCTCCTACGGATTCTGACCCTTTATCAACCAGAGCCCCTCCAGCCTCCAGCTGCCCTATCCGCTCCCAGAGCCTTGCACACAGCCAAACATACAGATCAGTTCTCAGCAGATAGTTTTTCACTTGGCTCATATTTTGACTCACAAGCCAAATTTGCAAACCATGATTTATGTTCCAGTACCCTTGGGTATCAGGCTAAGCCCAGCCGAAGATACATCCAATCTTGCCTGTGTCATCTAGTGATATTAATAATATCTTATACACATTTACGTTGCTTTCTATGTGGGGCTCTTTCTTTTGTGTGATCCTCATCATACTCTTACAGAAGCAGGGCAAACAATGACATCCTTATTGGACAGAAGATGGGGCAACAATTATCCAGTGGCAAGGATCTTAAGGTGAGGAGCAGAGACTGGAGCTAGTTCTGGTCTGCATGACTCCTGGTCCAGTGCTCCCTTCCCCAAATGGCTTTCCCACCTGCAGGAATCCCATCCCTAAGGAGAGACCTGTCTGCAGAGGATGGCTGATGGTAGGGAGGCACAAGGGGCCTGGAAAGCCAAGATGAGGCCTTGAGCTGGTGCTTTAGGCCAGACCATGTTGTTGGAAGAGACAGCAAGAGATGCCCCATGGCAAACATGTGGGGCACAGCCTGGGAAGCCAAGAACCCGAGACTCAGGCACAGAGGAGCCCTATGATGCTCAAGGATCAGCAGACAGGTGGGGCGGGGCTCCTGTTGCTGCCCTCAGAGGAAAGGGGACACCGTGCCCCCTTGGGGGCTCTGGGAGGTGGAGGGACCCCTGACACCTGAACCCTGGAAGAAAGCTGACCCTGAGCCTCCAGGCTGTGAGCAGGACAAGAGGAAGAGCCTTCCCCTCAGTGATGCCCACCTCCGTCCATCCGTCCCACTGCCAAGACATGTCTACGGTCTGCGGCTTTTCTGGTTTTAGCAAAATGGAAAGTTTACCAGAGGAGTGGCTTCCGTGAAATCCATCAGGAGATCCCCCGGCTCCAAGGTAAAGGCACCTCTGCGGTTGGAGGGGCTCTACAAAGGCAGACAAAAACATCCCAGTTAGGGGTGGGAGGGAGGCTCACGAGAGAGGGGGTGTACGTATACATATAGCTGATTCACGTTGTTGTACAGGAGAAATCAACACAACATTGTAAAGCAATGATCCTCCAATTAAAAAATAAAAACAATCTGAAAACAGAAATATCCCAGTGAGTGCTGCTTCTCGACTGACCATGGAATTTCATCAGAAAATACAGGTGTTCCCTACCTCTCTCCTCCCCTCACTTACTAGCACTGAACTCATTATTACACCAACCCCCTTCACAGTTCTCTTGCTCAGCAGGGTACAAAATATTGAGACCAAACCCCAATTTTTCTGACATCTTCATGGGTAGAAGCAGGTTATAGGGAGGGGAACTGTCTTTTGTGATGCTGCAAACAATCTTTCTTAAATGCTCTGAGTGCTCTTTGACTGGCCTTGGGGGAAAAATACTTCAAAGAGTCCTTTGAATATATAAAGAGAAAGAAGAGACCCCATCTTGGATCCAGGGGGTCAAGACCTCAAGGAGCTAAACTCATCTGCACAATAGTGAGGAAGAGCTTTCTGGTGGGAGGGTGAGATCTTTCATTTTTTGGAAAAATTTTTTCTGTGGTGCCCTGGAGTCTGAGCAGCATGGGGGCCTTGACGCCCTATATGCAAAAAATAAGTCGCAAATCTCATTCACTTGGTGCAAGCAAAACCCTAAGGAGAGAGCTGGCCAGGAGAGGGAGCCCTGTGGCCTCTGATAGGATGCTGCTTGCATCTCCAACCCAGTTCCCTTCTGTTTCGTAAATGTGTTTGCATGGTTTTAACCATGGCCTGGGATATAGAGAGGACCCTGTGTCCACACTTGGGACAAAGCAGTGTTAGGGACTTGGCACAGTGGAGCGGAACCCGACTCCAGTTCCCAGGAGGTGATCTACAGAAAAGCAGGGAGCCTCAGTCTGGGCCAGTCCCAGGCTGAGGGGGTCCAGCCAGGATTCTGTTGAGGAACATGGAGGTATTCCCAGAGACCCCCGGGAATGGACCCTCTGAAAGACTGGCCGTGGGCATGCGGGATACGGCCTGGACTGTTGTTACTCTGATGTTACTGGGAATCGTGCTGCCTGGAGCAGCAGAAGCCTCAGGCATCCTGTTTGCATAAGTACTTTAATCTCCACTGGACCCATGAGTTGGGCAGGATAGTAGATTTTACTCCCATTTTTGGGAAGAAGAAACTGAGGCTCAGAGAAACAAGGTCCATGGAGTGACTGCTCATTTAAAGCAGCCATAGATATTTGAAAGGAGCAATTGGGAATAGAACTCTGTGGTTCTGGTCTTGCCTTGGGGTCCTGCCTCATGCACACAGCATTCCTCAGTGGGGTCCAGGGACCAAGCAATATTTGACCCAGCATTTGCTTGGTGAGCAAGACCAATCGCTGAAGAGTGACTGCAACCAAGCATCACTCAAAGAAAACCAATAGAAATGTCTTGTGTAAGGCCTTTGTCACAGCCCATTCACACCACTGGCAATTTCCTGAAATTTCAAGCCAACAAATAGAATATTGACCAATTTCAAACTATTAACACAGGCTATCTCCCATAAGGAATGAGATGGGGATACTTCTGGGTTTTTACTTCTCCAGATTTTCCATTTTGGCAGATAAAAAGCCATTTCTCACCTTCTGTCTTCACAGTGGAGTAATAGCATTTGTAGGGATGATATTCTAAAACCAAAACTGCCCTCAGAAATCTCTTAAATTTCCCTGTAAGTACAGAATACATGCTTTTATATTATACTATTTGTCTCTCATACATGGTTATCTTTCAGGGACAGATTATATTAAAAAAAAAAACATGCTTTGGTGGTTGTGACTGTTGTTTTAGGAGCACCCAGAGTTGATGACACAAAGCTCAAATGCACACAGATGCCACACACTGGATTTATGCAGAAACCTCAGCAAGTTTAGCTACTCCGCAGGGCTTTTCCCATACCTTGGCCCCTGGGGACAGCTGGCCCTTGCCTTCTGAGTTCTGAGGCGAGCTGATCTTGTGAACTTTGGGGGACAGCAGTGGCACTGAGACTTGTGTGGCGGTGGCGGTGTTGGTGGCCGTGGTTGGAGTTGTGGTTGCTCCCACTGCCTCAGCCAGGTCTGGAGGGAGGTCGTCTTCATCACTGCGGTTACTAAAAGCACATGAAGCTCTGCTCATTACAATAATAAACAGGCTGTGGGGAGTGGAGGTAGGTGGGGGTTGGGGTCTCCCCAGATGTCTACCAGATGTCCAGCTTACGGGACCCAATATATTGACCTTTAGCCAAAGCAAATTTGGGCTGGATTTTCTGTCACTTGCCAAGAGATGAAAAACAAATTTTAATATAAAAATATAACATAATAATTATCATTTTATCCATTTGTAAGCATATAATTCAGTGGCTCAAAGACATTCACAGTGTTGGATAGTAATTATTTTACCTATACCCCAGACTTTTCTATCATCCCAACAGCAACTCTGTACTTGTCAAACAATACCTCCCCATAGTCCCCTCCCTGCAGCCCCTGGTAATGTTTGTTCTGCTGTTGGGGCTTAGGATGGGCCACCCTCAAATATGCCACAATAGCATACTGATTTTTTTTTATTAGGATAGAGTTGTTTTTAATTTTAATAAAACTATATGGAGAATATTGAAATTCTGCTGAGGGTCTCAAGTTTTCTTCTTCTCTTCATAATGTCAAATTATAATGTAAAGTATTGCAAAAAGTTGTTCCTTAATTTCTGACAGACTTTCTCCTTTCAGCTTGTTATGTGGTATAAAGGTCTGTCATATTGATTATTTTGAATTAAGTCACTTAAGAAATGGCCACCAGCACTCTGACTCTCCTCTCTGTCTCCCTGAAAGAAGGATATAAATCTCTCATGTGAAAGGTGTACTCCCTATAGTAGGCAGAAAGACCCCTTTATCACAGAGATAGGGAATTTAGGCCAAGAAGCCTATATAAACAAACCTTGCTACTTCTTTAAGTTACTACCCCAAGTCCAAACTCAGTTTAGATTCTTCACTAATTGAGCACCCAAAACCTAAGTTTCTTTATCCTGTCAATTCCTTACAAACTTTTTATTTCTTTGTCTAAAAAGTACAAAAGCTGCCTGCTTTGGCTACTTCTTAGGTGCTATTTCTATGAGATCTCCATGTGCATGAATTAAAATTTGTTTCCTGTTCTCCTGATAACCTGTCTTCTTATTTTATTATTAGTCTGGCCACAAGAACTCGGAAAGGGAAAAGGCGAAATTTTACACCCCTCCCCTACATGGTTTTCTGTCCAAATGAATGTGACTACTCTAGGTACCTCATATAAATGAAATTATATAGTAAATACTTCTCTGTACTGGGTTATTTTTTTGACTATAATGTTTTCAAAGTCTATCCATGTCGTAGCATAAGTCAAAGTTTCATTCCTTTTTATGGTTGAATAATATTCCATTGTATGGATAGATTATATTTTGTTTATCCCTTCATCTGTTGATGGACACTTGGGTTGTTTCTGCCATTTAGCTATTGTTATGAACATGGTGTGCAAACATCTGTTTGAGTCTCTGCTTTCAACTCTTTTGGATTGGAATTCTACCTAGGAGGGGAATTGGTGAGTTGTATAGTAGTTCTATGTTTAACATTTTGAGGAACCACCAAACCAAGGGATGTTATTCTGAGTAGCCTCCCATAGAAGGGTAAATATAAGAACTGTAGAAACCTACTGTTTTGAATGAAAGACTCCTCTTATGGTCTAACAGCAACAGTCCCTTTGGTGATAAACTGGTTATAAAGGAGGAGTTGGGCACAATTGTCTTGAGGCCAAGTAGTTCTGATTTTAGACCCTCTCTGATCAAACGGGATGACCCATGATGGAAAGGACACTGGACAGGAAGTCACCACGAGGGAGGAGAAGTCTGGGCTGGCACCTGGGGCCTATCTCCAGAGCCTGAATTTATGGGGAAAGCTTGACTTCTCACAAGATATGCCAAGGCTGGAAGCCTTTCTGATCTGATCATCCTGGCAAAGAGAAGCACCATCAATCCTCCACTCTTGGCATGGACAGCATTTTCTCAAACTTACAAAAATTAAGACAGGTTCCCTATTGCCTGCTGCCAACCAGATTCCTGCCTGTGCAAGAAAGTGCTAAAGCAGCAAGACCCAGTTGCTTGAACTCTGTACATTCCAAAGGAAACACTGGTCATTGACAAGCTCCTGAGAGAACCCCTGGACCCTTGAATATCCTGCTGAATAAGTGGCTTTGCACACCTAAGGTCTTGGTCCATGCTAGATAGCTTATGTTATCAATGTGATGTATGATGAACACATGGTATCTAAGGTCAATTCATGAAATATTTTAATAAGTAAAATTTTACATATGGTATGATTCTTTTCTTTGAAATGACTCCTTTCATTTAAAGAAAGGCAAGAAAAATGTCTAGAGTAATAGTCATAAAGGTGAACATTGGTTATTTTTCATGGTATGATTCTAGGGGATTAGTTTGTTTTCTCTTTGGATTTTTCTGTCTTGCCTGAATAGTTTCAGATTTTTACACTATGTTTATTTTTACTTTTTTAAAAAAGATTTTTTCGATGTAGATCATTTTTAAAGTCTTTTTTGAATTTGTTACAATATTGCTTCTATTTCATGTTTTGGTTTTCTGGCTGCAAGGCATGTGAGATCTTAACTACCCTACCAGGGATGGAATCCACACCCTCTGCATTGGAAGGCAAAATCTAAACCACTGGACAGCCAGGGAAGTCCCTACACTATAAATAAATAGTAAAGTTCAATTTATGGGGGAAAACTAAGCAGATCATCATTTTCTAAACATACCAGCTGATCTCAATATAAAGATATACTTTTACCTGCCTTAAACCCTTTGCAGAGTTTAATTCCTTCACTCTAAATACAGCAGCCACACTTTTCCTCCCTATGTCGTATTTCAAGAAAAGAACACAGCTGAGATTTTTGTTTATATCCTAAAAAGTAGCAGTTTGAAAACCTGTTCAGAGAACCTAAATATCACGATGCTTTGATGAAGTAGCCTAAAACCCAAACAAGCACATATAATTCTGACCCAGGGACTAGGAATACTGTAACCACTAAAAAAGGCACACACCTTCCCACATGTCAAGAATAATGATGCAGAATTATTTCTGAGGGAATGAGAAATCTTAATTTTTCCAATCTATATCCCTTAACCATGTGTTTATTAATTTCATCAATATCTGTGAGTGGAAGAGATGAGTAAAGTAGTGGTAACTAGTGTTGACAATACAAGAACTATTTATGGGATGAAAATGCAAAACTGGGAACATCCCATCTGTTAATTTTTCTATTTACTACTAATGGGGAAAATGGTGCAATTCTTTGATTTTCAAACCAGAATACTTTGGGGTATCTTAAGATATATACATGAAATCAGAGGTTCAAAAAAGGTTTCCTTAAAAGAGGCAATTTGGTGAGTTAGCTAAATTTTCTTTCCTTCCAGGCCATTTATTAGTCACTGTTTTCAACATGATTACATATCCTGAATGGGTGATAATAACATTTTGAATTTCGAAATGTAAAATGAAAGGCTAATCTTGCCAGCTTTATCCTCTGGGAAGCAGATTTTTCATTGGTTAATCTGTCCCCCAGAGAGCATTAGGAATGTTAATTATTCGAAGGTTTCTCATGTTGACTTTCCTAGGAAAGAAATACAGCTGCTATACGGTCCAGAAATTTCTACTAAAGCTAATGAGGTGGAATGTGTCTTCCCTGAAATAGCACTCCCCCTTCTCCTTTTCACAGGGTGCAAGCAGCGGGCCAGAGGCGGCTGTTGGAGAATTGCATCTACAGTTTGCTCCTTGTCCTATACACTGTAGTCCTGGTACCTTTTTAGAGGCTTCAGGTCCACAATAAGAAAGCAAGAGGAACTAACTCATCCTTCAGCCAGGTCCCTTGCTAGAGCTTACCCATATTATCTCATGTTTACCCTCACAAAATCTTTATCCATTTTACAGATTACAGAGAGATTCAAAGAGTAATTTTCCCAAGCGTTTATGACAGTAAACAAGAAGCCTTTCTAACTCAGAGCCCCGTGCTTCGCACTGCACCCAAAGATCCCCTTGTAGCTCTCTGACCAATTATATATCCAGACACGATACCTGGGCCATAGCTGAGGTCAAGAAATGGGAACAACCATTGTGATTTTACTAACGTACCACCACATTTAACTGCAGCATTTACCTGTCCTCTTTGGATTAAAATTATTTACAATCTGTCTTTCCCTCTAATAAATTTAAGTCCTTGCATGGGAATTGTCAAAGTCACTTTGTTCTTCTCTCACAGTGCCTAGAATATCCCTGTGCACAAGGGAGTTAGGAAACTTTTGTTAAGTTCAATAGGACTGGACAGGTCCTGCTGGTGCTGGCACACTTTGTAATATGGCTCCTCCCACAGGAATAGGGCTCCGCCCACAGGAATATGGCTCCTCCCATAGGAATATGGCTCCTCCCACAGGAATATGGCTCCTATGGCTCCTCCTACAGGAATATGGACTCCTTTTACAGGAATATGGTTCTTCCTACAGGAATATGGGCTCCTGCTACAGGAATACAGTTCTTCCTACACAAACTTGTTGTTGTTGTTCAGTTGCTAAGTCTGACTCTTTGCGGCTCCATGGACTGTAGTATGCCAGGCTCCATGGGGTTCTCTAGGCAAGGATACTGGAGTAGGTTGCCATTTCCTTCTCCAGGGGATCTTCTCGGACCAGGGATTGAACACGTCTCCTTCACTGGCAGGTGGATTCTTTACCACTGAGCCACCAGGGAATTCCTACAGGAATAGAGCTCTTCTTACTGCTCAGGCATCAGCTTTGGCTCTATTGACAGACAGTGCTACCATTTCACTAAGGCACGATGGAGACAGCATCCGACATAGCTCCCCATGTTCCTCCTGTGCTATCTGTGCCCCTGAGGAAGCCCCTCCCCTTAAGTGTGGGCTGGATCTGGTGACTTGCTTCTAATGAAGAGAATAGGGCAAAAGTGATGAAATGTCATGTCTGAGATTAGGTTATAAAAGGCTGTGATGTTGCCTTTCTAGAAGTCTTTCTGGCTTTTCTTGTGTATTTTCTATTATAGAGAAAGTGGAAGAGGTCTACATGTCTAGGAACTAAAGGCAACCTCCAGCCAAAAGCCAGCAAGGAATGATGTCCTCAGCTCAACAGCCCTCAACGAATTGAGTTCTGCCCCACACTGTATGAATGAGCCTTCAGATAAGGCTGCAGCCCTTGCCAATATCTTGAAGGCAGCCTTAACAGACACTCTGACCCAGAAGACTCAGCTAAGCCATGCCTGGACTTCCAACCCACAGAAACTGTGAGGTAATAAATGCAGATTGTTTTAAGCCACTAAATCTTGTAGTAATTTGTTATATAGCAGTCAATAAAGAATGCATATGCCACCTGTGTCATGTTTTCAGGGAGAAAGATCCAGCACCATTATGGCTTACATTGGAAAACAGACTATATTTTTGAGGTGGTCCTTTGGGAGGGGTGCAAAGGGCTAACAAGCATTTACAACTGGACATTTGGCATCGCCTTTGTTGTTATAACTGAAAAACTTGCAGCATGGAACTCACAAACTGTATTGTCTTGTTAACTTCCGCACTCGGGGAGGCTTGATCTCCGGCTTTTCCATAGCTGGTTGTGTAGTTTCCACACGTATAGGAATAGGACTTCTAGAGACACATCAGAAAAGCAGAACAACACCAACAAAGAGATTTATGGTCTGGTTTTGACAGTAGGGACTGCTTTCTCAGTTATTTATACCTTACTAACACTGATAGTCAAGATAGCCATTTTTTTCCTCCTCTTCACTCTACCTATTACATATAATTATTTAAAAATACCACAAAAGCCAAAATAAAAAAAATTACAAGGAGGAAAATACAGCAAGCAGGAACTGAACATGATTGGGGTGTCACATGAAATTTCTCTGCCCAAAACACCCCCTTCCCAATATTAGGTTTTTGTTCATAACCAGGTTTTGCCAGTGAAAAGAGTAAAGGGAAACCTGTGGATAGCCCATCTTTACTTCCAAGTAAGTAATCTAGTATCTAGTTATTTCAAACATAGCACAGAATGCCTTTTTTAAATAGATAAAGAATGATGGAGTAGTTCATATAAAAATATATATAATCAGAAGACCTTTAAGACTCACTGTAAAACATTTTAATTCTATGTCCAGATTAAAATGTTAAAAATTAAGTTTCATTTTTATATTTCCTCAAGAAAAACCTGCCAGTTAACCAATGGGCTTACTCCTAACTGTGATTTTAAGGAAAAGTTTTTACACACTTGTATGATTGAGTGATTTCACTTAAAGAAAAAAAAAACAGTAATTACTTTCTGGGACCAATGGACATCAAAACAAACTGAGATTCTCAGCAAGAGACTTCTAGTAAGTCAGTTAACACGTCTGGGTCTCCATCTTCCCTTCTACTGAGTGCCTAATTTGGTGGTGATAGGTATGTGGCCAGAGTGCAATAAATGTTAAAGAAACATAAATGAGCAAATATGAAATAGAGTCAATGCATTCTAGGTTCATGACTTCCTCAAGCTGGCCCCCCAGAGGCAACTGAATGCAGTCCCTGGAAGAACTCAGGGGAGCACATAACTTTGCTAGGGTGGAATGGGTGGTGTTTAGAAAGCTTCCAGGAGGGGTTTAGACTTAACCAGCTGGAGGGAAGACTTCCAAGGTGGGAGACAGAGTGGAGACCCAGATCTGCTGATGGATAAGGTAAAGTCATAGCATCACTGATTCAATGAACATGAATCCAAGCAAGCACCAGGAGATAGTAAAGGACAGGGAAGCCTGGTATGCTACCGTCCATGGGGTCACAAAGAGTCAGACACAACTTAGCAACTGAACAACAAGGTAAAGTTCCAGGGGAAGATCAGGGGCTTGTGACTAGAGGGGAAACCAGGGGCCCACACATGAGGTGCCTCAAGCCGAGTTGTTTATATAAAGGCAAAGGCAGTCATTGAAGGTTTTTGGCAAGGGAGTGGCATGGTCAGACTTGCATTTTAGAAAGGCCCGTAGAGCAACAAAGGATGCTGGTGAGGACAGGCCAGATGGAGCAGCTTAGAAAACTGTAGTAGTGGTTATCCAGGATGAGAAATGCTGAGGGCTGGGAGTAGGTTGGGAAGAGGGTCGTGATAAGGAGGGGATGGATGTGGGAGATAATATGAAAGTCAAATTGGCAGGACTTGGTGACCAATTAGATGAGGGCATGAATAGGAGAAAGCCAAGGACTCCCAGGCATCAGGTTTGAATAACAGGTAGGTAATAATTACATTGGGGCTTCCCTGGTGGCTCATTGGTAATGAATCTGCCTGCTATGCAGGGGACGCAGGAGATGTGGGTTTGATCCCTGGGTCGGGAAGATCCCCTGGAGAAGGGGATGGCAATCCACTCCAATATTCTTGCCTGGAGAATCCCATGGACTGAGGAGCCTGACGGCTACAGTCCATAGGGTCGCAAAGACTCGGACATGACTGAAGCGACTGAGCACATGAGCACACACACAATAGTGACATTAACCAAGAGAGGAAAACGATGAAGTGGACAGTAGGGCAGGGTTGGAGGAGATGAATTAAGGTTTCAAAAAGACCAAGAGGCAGCTGGGTATGTGTCTGTGAAGCAAGACAAATTTATACCAAGAAAATGGACTAGGCATCATAAGATAACATAGAGAAATATTCATTTTTATTTTTAGCATCAAGTGTGAGAATTTCCCAGGGTAGTGTTTCCTAGATTATGTAAGGTGTTTTTTGAAATTCTTGTTTCTGGCCTTTCCCCACTATAACACCCCTACCCCCGCCATTTCCCCAACACTGCCCTGTTGCTAAGTCGCTTCAGTCGTGTCCGACTCTGTGCGACCCCATAGACGGCAGCCCACCAGGCTCCACCGTCCCTGGGATTCTCCAGGCAAGAACACTGGAGTGGGTTGCCATTTCCTTCTCCAATGCAGGAAAGTGAAAAGTGAAAGTGAAGTCGCTCAGTCGTGTCCGACTCTTCGCGACCCCATGGACTGCAGCCTACGAGGCTCCTCCGTCCATGGGATTTTCCAGGCAAGAGTACTGCCCTACCTCCCACCAAAGGATCTGAAAGGTCTGGAGTAGGACTGTAGTTTTTGGTTTTAACAAGATACTGTGTTTCCTGGATACATTTTAGGAAACTTTATCCTAGGGAGACCCCACCAGTGTTAGCAGACTGCCAAGGTGTCCACGGGGCTGCCATGACCTATAGGTGATTATTCACAGAGAGGTGAAGAATGTCTACTTCCTATGAGATTAGGAAAGAAAGGTTTTTCTCTGGGTTTGGGTTGGTGGTGGTCTGGAGGCTTTAAAGAACATCTGTGACTCTAGTACTTCCAGGGGCTCAGATAATGGACCAAGGGAAGAGTATTGAACCAAGCTGAGACAGTGAGCAGAAGCCAGGTCATGAAGGGCTCCCTCTGCTCTGTTAAGGAGTATGGACTCTACCCTGACTTTAAATAGGGGACTGACGGTCAGATCAACATGCCTGAGAAGCAACTCAAAATGACTTGTTCGTACAGCAGGTAGAAATATTAAAACAGAGTGAGTGGCATTTTTGAGACATAAAGGAAGTTGAGACAGTCTTTCTCTCTCTCTCTTCAGGCTCACATTCTCTCAGTTTTCTTTTTCTTCTCTACTTTATTATCAAATGCCCTCGTGAGTAACGTTTTGAGAATAATGTTGATGGTACTATTGTTTCCCCATTCAAACAAGACGCAACAGACCTTACATTAGTGTCCTGAAGAGTGGATTTCTTATTAATATTTACAAACGTTGATTCCTCTTTTCCAACCTGCTAAAGAAAACAGGCAGGTTAGTCAAAACTTAATATCTTGGCATGCAAAAATGTTCCCAAGTGTCCTACATTCAAAGGATTATAGAAATGTGAAGGTGTATCAAAGAGGTAGATCATCAAGTACTCAGTCAATAACCAGTTTTTTTTTGTTGTTTTTGGTGTTTATTTAACAAAAAAAAATGTTTTCTTGAGTCATTCCCCATCATGGGGATTAATACTTAATCATTCAAATACAATCAGTGCTTGCATTCACACTCTTATTGAGTACCTGCTACGTGCCAGCTCAGGACTGAATGAGAAAAGGATGGTGTAGGAAAAGTCAAACCCACAGTTTAATTCTCTACCTCACATTTTTAGACCAGGAATAATAAGCAGCTCCACGCTCACATAGCACTTAGAGCCTTCAAAAGAGTTTAGAATTTGTCCTTTCACATCAGTGTAACAAGCCTGGGAGGATTCACGCCATATGATTTTGAAAGAAGCCTTGTCCTCCTCCCTCTAGTGAGTCCCACAAAGAAGTGTGGGGAAGGAAGGACACCCACTCAGCCAGCCAGGCCAACTGAGCTCACACTGGAGATCAACAGATGTAGCAGCCAGTGGCAGCTCAGACCCACCACAGCGTACAGAGCTGGCCCTTTTACTTCCCCAGCTACTACTGGGTTGGCCAAAAAGTTCTTTCAGGTTTTTCTGTAAGATGTTATGAAAAACCCAAATGAACTTTTTGGCCAACCCAATAACTACACTGGTTAATAACTCTTTATATTAAAAGCTCTATTCACATAACAGGTATGGTTCCTGTCCTGGCTGGACCCGACTGACACAGCAGTCCCAGAGCATCTCTTCTACATGTCACTGAAGAAACCTCGCGACATAAAATCAAAGGCTTGCAGGCACGCACCTGGGCACTCACTCGGGACGCGTTCTCCAGCTGGGCCTTCAAAATGTTACACTTTACATGATCAGCCACGGGGGATGGCAAAAGTGGGGTCTGAAGAGTCTTCTCAGAAACTTTTTTCTCTTCAGCCTGAGATGAACCAAAATACATGTAACAAATGGTAAACAAAGAACTAAGGAACCGCATACATTCATCTTCCCCAACAATCATCGCTGCAAATAACACAGAGACAAACGTGTCACCAACTCCTTTCGTTCGTATCAGTGCTTTTACTATTTGCCAAGGATTCACAAGTGAGTCCTCTCCTTCTTGTGTGAAGCAGGGAGAGGAAGTGGTAGGAAGCTCACGAGTCACAGGACTGGGAAGGTCCAAGGAGACTCTTTCAGATTCATGCAGCCAGAGCCAGTGGCAGAACCAGGACTCAAACCCTGAGTTTCCTCTACTGTGACACGTGTGTGTGTGTGTGTGTGTGTTCAGTCACTCAATTGTGTCTGACTCTTTGTGACCCCATGGTCTGTAGCCTACCAGGCTACTCTATCCTTGGGATTTCCCAGGCAAGAACACTGCAGTGGGTGTCATTTCCTTCTCCAAGGGATCTTCTGTGACTTGTTAGTTCAAGGATCATTCGTATTTTTACAATAATCTTGCTGAAAATTGTGATTCTCAATAAGAAATCTATATCTGTTGCCTCACTGTAGAGTGTCTCAGACTTCAATAATCTAGTACCACCTTTCTTATTTATTTATTTATTTTTGCCATTTTTCATGTATTAACTAAACATGCACCTATAATTCACATAATCCAGTTAAGGTGGTATACCCTGGGGATATCTATTTTAAGTGTGTCCTAAGCAATAATATCTTTGAAATCACAGACTTGGTGACTATTTTATTTATTATAACATAAATTGTGATAAATATATAACTATTAAAGAACACTCATTTATACATATAACTTGAAATCAACTCTGATAGTACACATATCACACTCTGAGAAATAATGCCTTATTGCATATCTCAGTGCTTATATGGTGCTCAGCATATAGAAGATGCTCAAAAAATATCTGAAGAAGATTATAATAATAGGTAGTCATTACTAGATGATATGTGTTTAATAAGAAAGATATAAGACCATGTGACTGCTCAAAGACATCAGGACTAAATATGGCATATTAGCCATAATGTACCTGAGCAAGAACAAAATGTAAAGACCTCCAATTCTGCAAGTTTCAAAATTAACCTCATCCACTAATTCAAAACTCCTTTTGAGCACCTTGATACAGACAGTAGGGCTATTATGAAAGCTGCAGAGGAAGCACAGGGCAATTGGCTGGTTGATATCACTGAATAAAGAAAAGAGAGCAGAGAATGTAGTTTCCAAGTGGGACCTCCAAACACATGGAGGGTATTCAGCAGGACAAGCTGAACTCAGCAATTTCACAAAACAGTAAAATAAACAGAGACAGAAGACCTGGATTTGAATCTCAGCTCTTTTTCTTACTAGCACCATAAAAAAAAAAAAAAAAGATGATGATGTACATGGTGACGGTGATGAGAAGGAGGGGAGTGGGGAGGATTTAAGATGCATGTCTCATTGAATCCTCTCATTTAACTATACCATTTGAAAGTAGATACTATCATCATCCCCATTTTATAGATGAGAAAAACAAAGCAGAGAGATGGTAAGTCACTTGCCCAAAGTCACATAATACACAGAAGAGCCAAGGTTCACACCCAGGACTGGGTAACTCCAGAGCTAGAGCCCCTGACCACCCAGCCACATTGGCTCCCCTTAACCTCTCTGAGGCTCAGTTTCTTTCTTCATAAGATGATCATGACAATCACATGAGAAAAAAAAGATATGAATGGTACTTGCATGTTAGAAAAAAAATGCAACTAAAAAAGAACAACAGATGTGAGGACACTAATGATCCTAAGCCATCAAGTTGGGTACAAAGAAAATAGATTCTTTTGAATGGAATCAGTAGCCTAAGAAACTTAGCATTCTCTAAAACAAAAGCAAAAAATAATAAGCAATATTTATTTTGAAAGATGAGTATTACAGTATAGTTTTAGGATAATTTATCTTGCATTTGTAAATCATGTTACATTAAGATAATTGTTTAACACTACCATGAGGTTTTCACAGGTGTATGAAGAGTTAATTTTTAATTAGATTTAATTTTTTGGAATGATATGCTGTAATACAAGAATTGAACTGGTTCTAAAGCCCATTCGAGGTTTTTGACAATTGCTTAAGGGGATATAGCTATACTGATAGTAATGACCAAAGACCCACTTTGAAAAGAAAACAGAATGCTGCTAAAATAAGAAATCAGTAAGAATTTAGCATTGATTTTCCCCTTGAATTTAGCAATTCTATACTGCTTTTTGGATAGAAAATTCAAGCTGGTTTATTCTTGCTCTATCTGACCAAGCAGGAGCTACTACTGTTCAGCTCTATGACTTGACTCAGGTGAAAACCAACATAAATTTTGGAAACCTTGAGGATCATTGCATTTATATTTGCATAAAAGGCATCTCTATGAGGGGTAAACATCTGAATTACAGCAAGACTATAATTCCAGCCAGGAGGATGGCTCCAAGAATGTAGTGCTTTCACTCTTTTGTGTAACCATATTTTGTATTTTACATTTAATTTGAATTGTGGAAAGAGGTTGTATCATTCAATATGGAAATTCAGATTTCAAAACACACAGATGAATGATAATTGGGCTTTGATATAATTGTCACTGGAAACAGCCCTTCTGTTTAAGGATGTCATTTGGGGATAAATAAATGATCAGATGCAGTTTTCAACTATTGATACAAATTGTTTACACGTTTCAAATCTGATGAAATTCAAATGTCTGTGACAATTTTGGGTACACCTTCGGAATTGGGCAATCAAAATGTCTTCTCACCATTAACATATCCAAACCTTAGAAGAATCAGAGGATTCTTGAGACTTAAAAAAACCTTAAAAGCCATCTGAACCATTGGTTCCCAGTTGTGGTATCATGATAAGTTATGATGCCTGCTGCAAGAATTGTTTTTATTAATGATAGGGAATCATAGTGTGAAGTCATACACTTGCCTATGTGTTAGGACAAAGTCAAGGTTATCTGGCATCACTCTATCCTCCATGCTCACTCATCCATTTCTTCACATGAAGGAGAAACGAGGGGCATTATTGCTTGAGTGCATTGGGAGTAGTGGAAGTTAGTCGTTCAGTCATGACCAACTCTTTTCAACCCCATGGACTGTAGCCCACCAGGCTCTTCTGTCCATGGAATTCTTCAGGCCAGAATACTGGAGTGGGTAGCCATTCCCTTCTCCAGGGGATCTTCCCGACTCAGGGATCAAACCAGAGTTTCCCACGCTGCAGGCAGATTCTTTACCATCTGAGCCACCAGGGAAGCCCCAAGTGCATGGCAAGTGCTCAATAACTCACAGCTGTCTCAACCACACCTTAACCCAGAGCAAGCCACAATTGTTAATGTCCCACCAATATTCACAGCAACCACAAATTACATAAAACTTGTGAGTTCTCTGATACTGTATGCTATACTTTCCTGCAAAATAGTTTTGATTTTGCCAAGCTCCAGGTAAGCCCCTGTTAAAATGACATATTGTGTGGACTGCAGAAGAAGAGTTGAAAACCTGGAGACTAAGAGAAGGACCAATCCCAGGCACATAATCCATCAGGTTGACTCCTATCAGCTAGCACAGGCCTGCTCAATGAAGATTTGTTGATTGAATGAATATAAGTGCCATCCTGCAGGAAGAATTATTTTTCCAGCTGACTATCAGGGAGGGTAGTATTGAAGAAAAATGGGTGAACAGGGTCTTAAAGTTGGGGCCCATGAGTGATCAGAGGGACCTGAGGCTTTCCTACTGTGGTGGGTACAAGGGAATGGAGGATCTTCTGAGAAACCCTGGAAGTCTAGTGTAGGCTAGAGGGATGTCTAGGGTGGAGGAACAGCCCAGATAGGAGGTATAATGTTCCCATGTTCATCAACTTGAGTAAGGAATGGGAGTTCCCATTCCAGGCCAAATAATTAATAATTAATTAATATTAATTAATAGTTTGTTGTTGTTGTTTAGTTGCTAAGTCATGTCCTACTCTTAGTGACTCCATGGACTGCAGCGTACCAGGCTTCCCTGTCCTTCACTATCTCCTAGAGTCTGCTCAAACTCATATCTGAGTCAGAGGTGCCATCCAAACATCTCATCCTGTCACCTCCTTCTCCTCCTGCCTTAAACCTTTTCCAGCATCAGAGTCTTTCCCAATGAGCTGACTCTTTGCATCAGTGGCCAAAGCATTGGAGCTTCAGCATCAGTACTTTCAGTGAATATTCAGGATTGATTTCCTTTAGGATTGACTAGTTTGATCTCCTTGCAGTCTAAGGGACTCTCAAGAGTCTTTAGCACCACAGTTCGAAAGCATCAGTTCTTTGGTGCTCAGCCTTCTTTATGGTCCAACTCTCACATCCATACATGACTACTGGAAAAACCATAGCTTTGACTATATGGACCTTTGTCAGCAAAGTGATGTTGTTAACTAATAATTTAATGTATAATTAAATTAATGTAACTATAAATTATAATTTATAAAGAATTTAATTAATAATTAAAGTGATACTGTTAATTAATTCCAAATTATTAATTCCCTCTTATAAAGAGGCAACGCTAAGCACTGGGGTTAGAAAAAATGATCCATGACTAAAGAAGACTATTCCTATAAGGATTTTAAAAAGTGTATGCCACAGTGGATCTCAAACAGGGGCAATTTTGCCCTTCAGGGGACATTTGGCAATGTCTGGAGACAATTTTGGTTGTCATACTAGGATGGGGGAATGCTACTAGCACCTAGAGGATAGAGGTCAGGGGTGCTGCAAAACATCCTACAATGCACAGAACAGCCCCTCCCCAAAAGTATCAGGCCGAAATATCACTAGAGCCTAAGTTGAGCAACCCTAGTGTAGAAACTGAAGAAGCATGTGGGAGTGCAAAGGGCACTGTACTAGGAGTCAGGGGTCCAGGGACTCAACCACTGCTCTGACTTCAAGCATGCCAGGTCCCTTCCTCTGGTCTCAGATGTTGAAAAGGTTGAAGTAAATGATCGACTGAATCCAGCACTGGCTTTCCACAGTTCTAAGATATAACTTGTTTTTTTATAAGGCTGCCCATTTGGATATAAGAACAGGTCTAGCCAAAAGAGAACTTGGCTTTTGCCCAGTCCCTTTCTCAAGACCTCCCTCCCTACTTTTTTATTTTTTTATCTTTTTTTCTAATACTTAAGCCAGGCTTTTACTTTTTGGCCCACCATGCAGCATGTGGGATCTTAGTTCCCTGTCTAGGGATTGAACCCATGCCCCCTGCAGTGGAAGTGTGGAGCTCTAACCACTGGACAGCCAGGGAAGTTCCCCTCCCTCTCTACTCTAATCCTTCCCTTCCTTCCATCAGCAAACAGTTACTGAATATCTATGATGTGCCAGGTGCTGAGAGAGACAGAGGGTGCTATGGACTGACTTGCGTCCTCCCCAAATTTATATGTTGAAACCCTAACCATCCTTGTGATGGGATCTGGGCACAGGGCCTTTGAGAGGTAGTAATTAGACTGAGATAAAATCATGTGGGTGAGACCCTCATGATGGGATTAATGGCTTTATAAGAAGAGGAAGAAAGAGCCCTCTCTTCCAGCAAGAGAGGACGCAGCGAGAAGGCAACTGGCTCCCAGCCAGGAAGAGAGCTCTCACCAGGGAACCAAATCATCCACACCTTGACCTTGGACTTCCCAACCTTCAGATCAATGAGAAATAAATGTCTGCTGTTTAAGCCACCTGGTCTATGGTAATCTGTGATAGCAGCCCGTGCAGACTAATACAGAAGAGTAAAACCAGAAAGAGGTCAATGTGGAGGCTTCCCTGGAGGAACTTCAGTTAGAAGGATGGAGAGGACCATGAACAGATCCAGGCTGAGGGCCTCAGCACCACAGGCAGCCCCTACTGCTGTAATCCACCCCAAAAGAATATAAGTGAATTTCAGCTCCTAAGAGACATGCCCGAGAAGAAATGTCATGAAAGGTTGAGTAGAAATCCCTCCAAGACAAAGGCACATGGTTTAAGAGGCAGGCGGGGTCATAATGAGAAGTGTCAGTAAACCCCAGGTCCACGTGCATCACCCAGCTCTGGTCCTTGGCACCTTATTTATATTGATGTGTAGAGCAGGCCAAGGTCCAGCAGGCTTCACGGTTTCCAGTTCCAGCTTCTTTAGATGGGCAGCAGCTTCGCTGAAAAGGGCAGGTGTTCCCGGACTCAGTTCTGTAAGTGAGTAAGGAAAGGTTGAAAGAGCAGAGAGATACAGGTGATGAAAGATGCTTACCAGAGACCAACCCTCAGAGCCTTGCTTCCTGGTTCCTCCTCTGGCAGCTTGAATCTCTCAGGAATGCACTAGCAGGTGGGATGGGAGAACATTTTAAGATCAAAGTTTCAAAGCCTAAGTCCCCCATATGTGAGCTGGGTGACCCTGGGCAGATTACTTTACCTCTCTGAGCCTCTGAGCCATTTTCAAATGAAAATAAAATTACTTACCTTGCAGGGTTGCTGTGATTACTAAGTGAGGTAATTCATGTGCAAATGCTTTATTAATGGAGAAGCACTATGCACATTGGAAAGATTAGTGTTCAGGCTAACAGGCAGACGAATGTGCTCTTAAAAACCATGTTATATTTCTAAAATCAAATTCATTGTATGTTGGATTAGTTCACCACCACTCCTCCCACTAGCTTGTTTTTATCTGTGGGTACATTAAATATTCATTAAACATTTGGTATTCATTACATATTAAAGTTTGTGCCAGGCAGTGATAGCAACTGGGATCTGGGAAGCTGGAATAAGGAGAGGAATGAGACATAATTCTAGTCCATTTGGGAGATAGACACCTGTACAAATACTCCAAATACGAGTGATCAAAGATTTATTTAATTGTGTATGGGGGCTTCCCTGGTGGCTTAATTGGTAAAGAATATGCCTGCAATGCGAGAGACCTGGGCTTGGTCGCTGGGTTGGGAAGACCCCTGGAGAAGGGAACGGCTACCCACTCCAGTATTCTGGCCTGGATAGTGAGGATAGGATCAATTTTTCAGTACCAAAGTGGACAATGAGTTACCATTTCTAGCTCAGCCAACCCAGAATTGCTATTCATGGTCTACAGGTGAAGGCTCAATGGCTCATCCTTTTCACCAGCCACAGACTCATGAAATATCAGACCTGTAAGATTCCTTGGCCATCATCTCAACACCCTCCACCCCATTCCATAGTTGAGAAAACCCTGGATCCAAGAGGGGACTTGGCTCAACCGTGAGAACTAGAATCGAAGCCTCTTGATTCTCACCTCTATCTTGGCACTTGTTCAAACCACATGTGATAAAGAATAAGTTCTACCCCCACCTCCTGTCACACACAAATTCTTTGGTGAAATATAATAAAAAGGATTTTCTAGAAAAAGAAAAGAACAGGCATACAAAATCCAAGCCCACATTTTTAATTAGTTTTAACAGATACAAAATCACCCTGTCATATTGCTAGAAACATTTCTTTTTTCCCCTTTTTTAAAAGATATTTTTGATGTGGACCATCTTTTAAGTCTGTATTGAATGTTACAATATTGCTTCTGTTTTGTTTTGGTGTTTTGGTTGCAAGGCATGTGGGATCTCAGTTCCTTGAACGGGATCGAACCCACACCCCCTGCATTGGAAGGCAAAGTCTTAACCACTGGAATGCCAGGGAAGTCCCTAGAAACATTTCTAATTTGTTTCTTCTCCATTTCCGTGACTTCTCACTGGGACTTTAGCAGTGTGCACTAGATCTACTTGACACCTTGCTTTCAGAAGGCAAGAATGAGGCAGAATGGGACAAAATGAGCTTTCCTGGGGTTGGGAATTAGAGACGCAGTCACCTCACTCCCCTCTCTCTCTGTTCCACTGCTCGAGCCAGTGCTGGATATAGCAGGAGCAGAGAATCAGCGTGGAATGAGGCAGAGACATCTGCTCCCTCATAACAAAACCAGAGTTGGCGGGTAAACCATAATCCCTAAGTCACCTCTGTCTAATGCACAAGGCTCTTGTCTGCTCTCACTCAGATCTGGAAACCCAGCTCGGATATTCCCACCATTCCAAGCTGCACCGATGTCTTGAGCATCTCGGAAAGCCGCTCACACACTGCAGCCCCGCTCCCTCCACCTTGCCCACTATGCCCCAGCTTACTTGTGTGGGATTTGCTGCTGGAGTTTGGGGACCTGGAAAGCCCCTCCTTGTTCTCCAGGGTCAGCGAGAGGCCATAGTTCGTGTGGTGCTGGTGCTGGTGATGGTGATGCCTTCCCGAAGCCTTGGTGGCAAATGGAGTCCCCCCATTCTCCTCGAGGCCAAAAGGCAGCCGGTCCGAGCTGCTGAGCCCTGGGGAAGGGAGCGGGTAGCTGTGGAGGGTGTCAAAGTCAGGATTTAGAAAAGCAGAGGGTTTTGATACCCTTGTCTGTTCTTTAAATGATGTTCTCCAAGCACTGACAACCAAGAGAAATAGGTGCAACAAATAGTTCCACAGAGTTATCGTAGAACAGGACACAATGGCAACAACGGCAACTCAGAGGAAAAGCAGAAAGTGGAAATTTGTATATATCAGAGATGTTAACCCTTAAAAAAATTCTTCAGTTTGAAATTAATCTGTTTTTTAAAAAAGACATCGTCTAAATGGGAAGCGTAAATCAAAGGCTATCATCAAGTTAAAAAATAATTCATTAAACATCCTACAGTAAGATCATGATACAAACTAGACATCTTGGAGTCACTTTCTCCTCCTCTCCATCAACCCCACATCGTCAGGTGCAGAAAGCACCTGTTAAATGTTCCTGCTACAACATCTTCTAATTCCAACTGCTCCGCTTGGTGTTATTGCCCTAAGGATCCTGAAACAGATTCTCAAAGCTCTCCCAGCCTCTGCTTCTTCTTTAGCCCATCTCCACAGAGCAGCAGTCAGAGAGCTGTTCTGACTACGTTCTAGAGGGTGGCACTCCACCCTCCGGGAGCTTGGATACCTCTCTGTTGCTAGTGATTCTTAAGATGAAATCTGATGAAAGCTATGGATCTTCTCTGCAGAAAAAGGCACCCAGACACAACATTTCACACTCAACTTCAGGCTCTCTTTCGCCCCTCCACGGACCAAGGCTCAGAGCCTTGGTTTGCAGGCAAAAATCCAAATTCCTTTATGTATCACTCATGCCTGCCCCCTGCTTCCCAACCGGCGATCCTGTCCCATTCTCTTTGCAGCTCATCTTTGGCTATATTCTTCTCTATACCCCCAAGTTCTTCCCGTCCTGGGGCCTTTCACCTCTTTCTGTTCCTTGGGGTCATTCCTCATCGCCAAATTCAGCTAAAGCACCCCTTCCTCCAGGAAGACTTCTAGTCTTTAAGTCCCAGATCAAAGGTCTCCTCACACCCCTAAGCAGAGCCAATCCCTCTTTCTGCTCATTCCCAGAGACCAGATTTTTGCCGCTTACTCCTTCATTCTGTCTTCAGGGAGCTCACACCCCAGGGTAGGAAACTATCATTTAATCAGTTACAATCACACTCGAATGAGCCATGAAGGGAGCGTACAAGGGAAGGCAACTAATTTTCCTGGGGCTGGTAAAGGTGTTGGGCAAGGAATCATTGGGGGAGGGGGGTCCACTGGGGGAGTCAAGCTTTGGTGGACTTTCTTAAAACAGAATCCTTTTTTTTTTTTTTACAGGAAACAACATTTCTTGTGTTTGCATGAGGCTGATAATTCCCCTCAAGGTGGACCTATCAGAGCTCTCCCTCTTTCCAGGGACTTGCTCTGGAACATGATCCAATCAGGGACAATCAGATTTTTCCAGGAGGTTTAACTCATGGAAACAGAGAGAAAGGGTCTCTCTTTTTTTTTAAGAGTCAAACAAGGCCTTACTGTGACTTTTGTGGGCCCTAAAGCCCTTTGGCCTTCATTTCTTCTCTAGAAAAAAAATTAAAAATTACATTTTATGACTGCACTTATAAAAACAAATATATTAATATCAGACATTAAACCATTTTCTTCAACAAAAAATTCATTTTTTTCTTCTGACTTTAAAAGAAATGAAATCATTTTTGTGGGCCCCTAAAAGCATTGTGAGCCCAAGGCACTGCATCTACCGTGCCTCACAGATAAGTCAGGTTTGGCTATGAGGATGATATAAGTTGAGGCTAATTATGATCATATTCCCTGGACACAAAGAAGTATCTGTGGGAAGTGGTCAATGCACAGAGGTACACAAGATGATCAGAGGTTAAAACTAGATGAAAAGAGGGGGGAAAAAACCCTTACTGGTAGCATTTGAATCTCTAGCCATGCCTGAAGCTGGTCTACCACTGAAGTTCTCAATTATAAGTCCTATTTATTTATTTATGCTTGATGTAGTTGGATTCCTCCCATTTATAGCCCATGTGCTCTAAATCGGTGATGGTGTGTTGTTTTTTGCTTATTTGTTTTGTGGAATGTCTTTTGAGTGCCAAGGTGGAAATGGCTATTAGAATCCTAAGGAATAGTATGAGCAAAGGAATGACATTTGAAAAAGCAGAATGGCTAGAGCGGGAATGAGAAGTGGAAAAGGTTTAAGCAAAGGTGTGACATGATAGGAGTTCCATTTTTAGAAAATCCACACGGAGGGCTGTGTGAAGGACGGACACCCCGGAGACTATGATGAGCTAGACGAACTCAGTGGATGGAAGAGGGGGGCAGCCCTCTGGGCTGTATCTGAAGAAGGGCAGGCGGGGTGTGCAGGCCAGGCACGTGGGGCACAGGGGAAGGGGGTACAGAGGAGGACTCTGCTGGAGATACAGGATGCTTCTCAGGAGGAACTGCACTATTGTCCCTATGTTGTTCCATGAGCTAGGTCTCTGGTCCACCCTGGCTGCCTCCTGGAGATTTTGCTCAGGACAGTTCAACAGGGAAATAAATGTGTGTGTGTGTGTGTGTGTGTGTGTGTGTGTGTGTGTGTGTGTGTGTGTAAGAACGTGGAAGGTGTGTCTTTGTCTGGGGTCACAGTCAGCCTCACCTCTCCAACCTGAAGCACAAGCAAGGGTATTCACCCTCCTCATGGAGGCAGCAATGGCAGCAAAAAAAAAAGTGCCTGGAGTCGTCACTGAGATTTCCAGTGTCTGGTCTTGGTTCTGCCCAACCTTGTGCAGGAATCTTGGCCAGCTGCCCTGGGCCACAGTTTCCTCCTCTGTGACATGAGAGGGGTCAGGTGATTTCTAGATGCATTTCTAAGCCTGATAATCAGGCTTTACTCCCACCCCTAACTTATTTATCCAGTACTTGCTCTGCCCCAGGCATTGGTTACATGGTTTACATTAACCATGCCTTTTTACACATGTAGAGGCTTTGCTTAGTTCATAACTGGTGCCACATAAATATTTGATGAAAGGAAGGAAGGGAAGGCAGGAGGGAGAGAAGGAAAGAAGCAGGAAGACAGGGAGGAAGAATGAATGAAGTCGTGGAGCTGGGATGTGACAACAAGGCTAGGAAGTGCAGAGCTCGTAGGTATTATTTTCCCGTGTCTCAAGTATGTTGAAAACAATATCTGTCTTAAGAGACTGGGAGCTCAGAACAGAGAAAATGCCCTTCAGCTTGGGAGGCTTCACAACTTGAGGCTCATCTTCCACCCACCCTGTTAGTAGCACACTGCTGCCCGCCTATTAAAGGTCTGAACGGTCGAGACAGCAAAAACAAGCCAGAGAAACACTGAAAGGGTGACAGGCTGGGGGCACTGGCAGGACTTGAGAAGGGGAGACTCAGAGACGTGGAGGGGTCAGAAAACGGTGAATGCTTGAGTCTGGAGGACCAGGAAAACAGCATGCTATTAACAGGAAAAAGGAGTTTGGGAGTGAGGGCTGCTTGGAGGAGAGAAAACTATGATTTAACTTCAGATTGGTTACACTGAATGTGAGAATGAATCCCCAAGGAACAAGGTGCCCTACAGCGGAGACCTGGTGTACATTCAGGGCTGGAGGTTTGAGTAAGTTTTGAGTAAGAATTTCTAAGGAATGGTAAATAGATATCTCCCATGCTCACTCCATCCGACTCTCACTCTCTTCTTGGAATGTCTGATGTAAAAAGACACTGAGGTTGTGCCCAGCTCTGGAGGAAGGAGTGCTGTGATTGATTAGTGATGTCTGCCATGGACTGGAAACAAGGCAGTAATATCACGTATCTTCTCGTCTTCCCAAGTTAAAAGCGTGTGTGTGTGTTTTATTTCTAAGAAACCCAGAGGGAAAAGGTAAACAGGGAAATCAATATATGTGCAGGGAGTGATAACTTGTATTTAATAACGTGTGACTTTCACTTTACAACAACTTCTGGGAAGACTGAGAAAGAGACAAATAGGAAGAGAAATAGACGAGAGTCAGAGAAGCAGCGTGGGTCTCTCAGGGTCAGAGTTTCTAGAAGAGCAAAGATTGAAAAGAAGGAGTGGAATGAGTTGGGTGCTTTCTCAGCTCATACACACTGAGGACCAACCAGGAGACCCTAACTTATGGCATTGTGTGGGGTTGTGGGTCCTTTAAGGAAACCACTGCTGCTGGCCTCATGGACTGTTCCCTGCAGAACTCCAGGGGGTGATGGTCACATAAGCTATGATGTAATGACTCCCACTGCACCTGCCCTGTCCACAGGAACCTCAGAGAAGGCCATGCCCACCCAGTAGCACTCAGCAGCTCACGAGCCTCAGGGCCCAGTGGCTAAGATCCAGGAGATGAGGCCAGCTCCATGCTCACTGTCAACAGAGACTGAGGTTCACCAGGTTTCTGGCATTCTGGAAAGGAGGTCACAAGTCCTGGTTTTCAGAGGGTGACGGAAGAGGTGCATGCTTCCATGAGCTGGCACTTGAGAAGGATCTGGTGTGGTAGAAGGGGGCTTCTATGTGCCTAGCACATGCTAGGTGCTCTACAGGTTAACTTTGACAGTTACCCTGCAAGGAAGTTGGTGCGGCCTCCTTTTACACTGGGGCTTAGTGAAGGCAAGTAACGTGCCCAGTTAGTAGATGTGAGTGAGAAGTTGTGTGTGCATGTGTGCTAACTCGCTTCACTCATGTCTGACTCTGAGCGACCCTATGAACTGTGGCCTGCCAGGCTCCTCTGTCCATGAGATTCTTCAGGCAAGAATACTGGAGTGGATTGCCCTCCTCCAGGGGATCTTACTGCCCCGGGGATCAAAACCGGGTCTCCTGCATCTCCTACCTTGCAGGCGGATTCTTTACCATAGAGCCACTGGGGAAGCCCCTAACCAGATCTAATTTCTTCTCTTCCCTTCTCTCTGGAGAAGCCCCCTATTCTCATTCTGCTTCCAACTGTAGAGAAAATAGCATTCCTCCTGGGGGAGCCTGTGTCATATGGGATGTTCTTGACTGTATTAGGGTTGGACACAGCTCTGCAGATACACGGTGAAGGGACCTTTATGGCCCTGCTTGATCCTGCCAGAGCTTCCCCACTCCCTGACTCTGGGATCCCAGCAGACCAAACACATAGTACTCAATCAAAATGCATTGCATACTAAAAAATGGGATAATTATTCAGAGATTTATAATATTGTAACATTATAATAATTATTATATTATTGTACCATTATTATACTAATTATTATAATAATTCTAGTATTAGTAAAACAATGGTATAATTGTTCAGAATAATCCTCCAGAATCCATTGCCAGAATTATGACCTGTGCAGGGCAAGGATGGGGGAGGGTCTTGAGCTGAAACTTACAGGGCTTTCTCTCAGAAATAAGGCTGGGAGTTATCAAGTGCTCAGAGGAACCAATCACCCACTCTATAGCTCAGTCAAGTTCTGGGTGATGTGGGCTTTTGCAAGCAGCTCGGAGGATCTAATCTTAGATAAAAAAGCATAGAATTGTAGAAACAGAACCACTCAGATATCATCCAGGTGTGTTGAGCTATGCTTAGTCGCTCAGTTGCATCTGACTCTTTGTGACTCCATGGACTGCAGCCTGCCAGGCTCCTCTGTTCATGGGGATTCTCCAGGCAAGAATATTTGAGTGGGTCACCATGCCCTCCTCCAGGGGATCTTCCCAACCCAGGGATTGAACCCAGGTCTCCAGCATTGCAGGCAGATTCTTTACCAACTGAGCCACCAGGGAAGCCCAGTTAGGTGGTTTAAGATTCTGGATGAATAGTAAAATCACCAGAGGAAACCCCTTACACGGCTGGTGGGAATGCCAAATGACACAACTGCTTTGAAAATCAGCCTGGCAGATTCTCAGAGAGGTTAAACATTGAGTTACCATATGACTCAGCAATTCCACTCCTAGTTATGTACCCAAGAGAAATGAAAAAGTGTCCATGTAAAGACTTGTACATAAGCATTCATAGCAACACTCTTCATAAGAGCCAAAAGGTAGACACAACCCAAATGTCTATCAAGAGATGAACAGATAAATACAATGTGATATATCTATATAACAGAATATTATTCAGTCATAAAACAGAATGAAATATCAATCCATGCTATGGTATGTATGAACCTTGAAGACATTATGCTAAGTAACAGAAGCCAAACCCCAAAGGCCACATACCACATAATTCTGTTTATATGAAATGTCCAGAATAGGCAAATCCATACAGATAGAAAGTAGACTAGGACTGGGGAGGATGGGGAGAAATAGGAGGTGACTGCTAATGGGCATGGGGTCTCTTTTAGAAGTGAAAATGTTCTAAAATTAGATTGTAGTGACTGTACTACTTTGTGAAAATGCTAAAACCACTGAATTGTACAATTTTCAAATTGGTGAATTGCATAGTATGTAATTTATATCTTAATAAAGCTGATGAAAAACATCAACCAAGGGATATTTTTAAAAAATCAATGTCCAACCCTTACCCTGGCTAATTACATCACCATCTATCTCTAAATCCAATGTGCAGCCAGGGATGACAAACAACGCCCTAGTCCAATCTCCTCATTTCACACATGGGGAAATGGGGGCCCACTGGGAGGGGGTGAGGTGACCAGGTCACACAGTGGGTAACTGGCTGAGCCTGGGACATCGTCCAGGACTCCGACCTCTCCGCTAGCCAAGCATCCCAAGTGCCGCCCATCTGCTGCATCTTCCCATCTGCCTCGGCTTCTATTTAAGGCACCAAATGCACTCATCGGGAAAATCCCAAGACCTCCTCTGAACCCCACTGCCTGAGACATCTCTGTGCACACATCTTGTCTTCTCAATGATACGGTAGGAACAGAGATTGTCATCTCACATGTTTTCATGTGCTTTAGTGATGTTGAAACAATTAGTTCTACATTTCAGAAAAAAAGAGACCTCTTCCTCACAAGAGCTACCTAAACCCTTCTTTAAACTGGCTCCTTACCAGGCTGGGTTGGGCACCTCTCCCCAGCTTACTCTTGTCTTACCCTTCCTGATGGCTCTTAGAGCCATTCTCTACTCTCCCCTGCCCTGCTCTGTTTCCAAGGAAATGCATTTTCCAGTTTCCCTGCCCTCTGGTTTTTATGTAGGTTTGACCAATGGGAAGCACCGACAGAAATTGGAAGGTGGGAAAAGGAAATAAGTCAAGGTATTTCTCCCTCGTTTCTTTCTACCTCAGAGGATGTTTCCAGCAGTAACTACAATCCCCTGGGGCTTCAGCTTCTACTAGACTGGCTTCCTGTGGCCCCAGCTCCTAGGTTCTGAGTTCTGGAACACTGCCATCTCTCTTTGGCCCTTTGTCTCTCCAGCTCTAGGAGTAATAAACAGGTTCTACTATTGTTCATTTCTGAGTTGCCTCACTGGTCACTTAAGCCACTTAGTTCTTCTTCCCTGTGTAATCAACTCCCTGTATTAAATTCCCTCTGTAAGAAAAGCCTAGAGTGACTTCAGTTCTCCTGATTGCCCATGACTGATACACAATATCTTGTTGTTCAGTTGCTCAGTCGTGTCTGACTCTTTGTGACCCCATGGACTGCAACACGCCAGGCTTCCCAGACCATGCTCAGGGAGGTCCCTTCTTTGAGTCTCAGTTCCTTTGTTTGTTTAACGGGCACAAAAGCAATGCCTGTCATTAGGTTATCAAGAGCATCTAGTAAGGTGATGCCATTAGTCATTGAATTCAATGTGGAAACTGCCCTGTGCTTTGCAGATGGTTTCCAAAGACTGGTTTAACTTTGTTTCCCTCTAGTGGTTGGCACGGGCATTACAGAATAGCCGACTAAGATTACAGAAGCTTTGTTGATCAGTCAACTGCTCAGTCGTGTCCGACTCTTTGTGACCCAATGGACTGCAGCATGCCAGACTTCTCTGTCCTTCACCATCCCCTGGAACGTGCTCAAACTCATGTACATTAAGTCGGTGATGCCATCCAACCATCTTGTCCTCCGTCGTCCCCTTCTTCTCCTGCCTTCCATCTTTTCCAGCATCAGGGTCTTTTCTAGTGAGTCGGCTCTTTGCATCAGGTGGTCAAAGTAGTGGAGCTTCAGCTTCAGCATCAGTCCTTCCTATGAATATTCAGGACTGATTTTCTTTAGGAATGACTGGTTGGATCTCCTTGCAGTCCAAGGAATTCTCAAGTCTTCTCCAACACCACAGTTCAAAAGCAACTGTTCTTCAGTGCTCAGACTTCTTTATGGTCCAACTCTCACATCCATACATGACTACTGGAAAAACCATAGCCTTGCCTAGATGGACCTTTGTTGGCAAAGTAATGTCTCTGCTTTTTAATATTTTGTCTCGGTTTGTCATAGCTTTTCTTCCAAGGACCTTTTAATTTCATGGCTGCAGTCACCACCTGCAGTGATTTTGGAGCCCAAGAAAATAAAGTCTGTAACTGTTTCCATTGTTTTCCTCTCTATTTGCCACGAAGTGATGGGACTGGATGGCATGATCTTAGTTTTCTGAATGCTGAGTTTTAAGCCAGTTTTTTTCACTCTCCTCTGTCACCTTCATCAAGAGGCTTTTTAGTTCCTCTTCACTTTCTGCCATAAGGCAGGTAAGACACAATATCTATTCGTGTCTATTTTTGGATTCTTCATATTTTTATTGATCTGTGTATTGCTAAACCAGCACCAGACTGTCTTTTTAAAACATATTTGTATAGTTCTATTTATTTTTGGCTGTGCTGGGTCTTCATTGCTGGGTGGGCTTTTCTCTACTGTGGCAAGTAGGGGCCACTCTTCACTGCCGTGCATGGGATTCTCGTTGCAGTGGCTTCTCTTGTTGGGGAGCATGGGCTCTGGAGCACAGGCTCAATAGTTGTGGCACAGGGGCCAAGCTGCTCCATGGCATGTGGGATCTTCCCAGACCAGGGATCAAACTCGGGTCTCTGGAGCTGGCAGACCGATTCTTTACCACTGAGCCACCGGCGAGGCCCACCAAACTGTCTTAATTACTTTTGTTTTAATGTGTGAGTCTTAAATATCTGACTGGACAAATCCTGTTTCCTTTCCCATATAATTTTTCTTTTTTCTTGGCTATCCTCATGCATTCACTTTTCCAGATTACAATTCAAGTTACTACCAAAAAAAAAAAAATCCCACTGGACTTATGATTTGAAGCATTAAATACAATGGATTAATTTGGGAGAATGAATTCACAAGGCATTTCTTACCATTTATTCAGATGCTCTTAAATGTTTTTCAGTCAGAATTTTAAATTTTTCCGTAACAGTATGGAACATATCTTACTAACTTGATTCCTAGCTGTACATCAGTTCTGTCACAGGTGAAAATGGGATCTCATTATTACCTCTCTTCTAATTTTTTTGCTTTTTACTACCAGATATATAAAACTACCAACTTTAGGCTATTTCTGCCTCTGGTCACTTTGCTGGACTCATTAATCGGTATTCACTTGTATTTTAGGGATAATCACATGACTTTTGTTTCTGCCTTTCCAGCATTTATTCTTTTTTATCTATAACTGGAGGATTATAATTTTACAACACTGCGTTGGTTTCTGCCATATATTAGCATGAATCACCGTAGGTATACATATGTCCCCTCCTTTTGAACTTCCTCCCACCTCCCGTTCCCCACCCCATCCCACCCCAGCATTTATTCTTTATTTTGTTTTCCTGGCTTATTGCATTGGTAAGACCTCTCGAATGACACTGAATATTAGCAGTCATCTTTGCCTTATTTCTAAAATGGGTAGATTGTGTTTCGATATTAAATGTGATTTGTGATAAATTGTAAATTAGGTGAGAGACAGTCCTTCTACTCTTAACCTACTAAGAATCTTGAAAGACTGTGTGCTTCGTCACTCAGTTATGACCTACTCTTGCGACCACATAGACTGTAACCTTCTAGGCTCCTGCGTCCATGGGATTCTCCAGGCAAGAATACTGGAGTGGGTTGCCATTTCCTTCTCCAGGGGGTCTTCCTGACCTAGGACTCAAACCCAGTCTCCTGCACTGCAGGCGGATTCTTTACTGACTGAGCTACATGGGAAGTCCCTTGAAAGATTAGCATGACTTATTCTGAGCGAATCCACTCTGTTCCTAAGTGAAAACTATGTTAAAGAGCTTAAAAAAAAAATCTGTTCTCAAACTTTCCTTGATTTTACCATCAAACTTATCACTCCAGGTTTTAGAATGCATTTTTCAAGAAACTGTATGACATTTCCCTGTCTATTCTTCTGGCATTTCCCCAAGACTCTATAGTTTTTCAAAGAGTACTCGTAGGTTCAGCAATGACAAATTCAATTTTTCTCCATTTTTTTTTTCTGAACCTGAAGACTTTAACTACAAAGCAGTAAAATATTTCCTGACTACTCTCTCTTATCTTGAACTTCAATTTCTTCCTCTTTGTTCTTTTTACCTTCTGTAGTTAGTATACTGACTGGTTTCCTTGTTGAAAGAGAGAAAAGCAAAACAGAAGTTGAGCAGCTCTTCTTCTGTCCTGTTAATTTCATACACCATCCTCCACATGGCTCTGCTATTCAATAGTTCATCTTTTTGCTCCAACCAAAGCATGCATCTATAGAGGTCCTTTTAAAAAAGGTCTCACCCCTTTGTTTTTGATATGTTCTACCTTCTTCTCCTATCTTTGCCACCTGACGCAAAGAACCGACTCATTGGAAAAGACCCTGGTGCTGGGAAAGATTGAAGGCAGGAGGAGAAGGGGACGACGGAGGATGAGATGGTTGGATGGCATCACCGACTCAGTGGACATGAGTTTGAGCAAGCTCTGGAAATTGGTGATAGATAGGGAAGCCTGGTGTGCTGCAGTTCATGGGATCACAAAGAGTCGGACATGACTGAGCTGAACTGACTTGCTTCTCTTTAAAACACTGTTTTAAACTGTGGGCTCTGAATGCCTTCCTCTTTCAGATTATCTGATATTTTCAATTTTTACATCTTCAGAATGTAAAAATATTCCCTTTTAGATCTACCCTTTGTTTGATATTTTTGAAACCTAATCTTCTACAGATTAGACTACATGGTGGATTAAACCCTGAATTCCATTCATTTCATATTATTGATTCTAAGACACCAGGATCATTTTCCTCTGAGGCTCTTGTCACCCACACATTTCAACCCAGTCTTCCTTGCTGACCCAGAATTAACAACACAACACCAGCAGTGTTTCTTCTGCCTTCCAAACAACCAAATCATCAGCCAGAAAGGCCAAGGCCTCAAAGGATGCTTGCAACTGAATGCCAATGTCTGGATGGCCAAGAAGTCCCCAGGGTGATATGCCAACATGCAGTCTCCTAGGAGAGCACAATGAACATTCTCTGTCCAAGGTCCTCTGGGATCTTCTCTGGGCTGCTCAGTTCACCCTTGGGTGCTGCCTGTTCACCCTTGGGTGCTGCCTGTACTCAGTTACTCTTTTACCTACGCTGGCACATGTCTCAGTCTCATAGCAGGGTTCCCGGAGGCAGGAACAGCTTTTATGTAGCCCATACAGCAGCACATCTGTTCTCTAACCACCTTCCAGAGGAGCCTGGTTGGGCCAAACTGGCACCTGTTTTACTTTTAGCCTAAGTGGGGACAATTCTATGTTCCTAATCAGAACTAAAGCATTAGGGTGGAGTGAACGTTGCTCAGTCATGTCTGACTCTTTGCAACCCAATGGACTATACAGTCCGTGGAATTCTCCAGGCCACAATACTGGAGTGGGTAGCCTTTCCCCCCTCCAGGGAATCTTCCCAACCCAGGGATCAAACCCAGGTCTCCTGCATTGCAAGCGGATTCTTTACCAGCTGAGCCACGAGGGAAGCCCAAGCACTGGGGAGATGCTGACAGATATCTCAGTAGAGCTACCCACTTGATAGGCTTCGAAGGTTGTAAGTAGGTTAAATCATTTGTTCTCTCAGTTGTTGGAGCAAGTGAACAGGACTGCGGGAGCCGAGAGACTCGAGCAGCCTTGTCTGCTTACTCCAGCGTGCTATATGTTCTGTGCTTAGTCACTCCGCCGTATCTGACTCTTTGTGACCCCGTGGACTGCAGCCTGCCAGGCTCCTCTGTCAATGGGGATTCTCCAGGCAAGAATACTGGAGTGGCTTGCCATGCCTTCCTTTCTCCAGGGGATCTTCAGAACCCAGGGATCAAACTCAGATCTCTGCATTGCAGGCGGATTCTTTACCATCTGAGTCACCAGGGAAGCCCAACAACACTGGAGTTGGTAGCCTATCCTTTCTCCAGGGGATCTTCCTGTCCCAGGAATCGAACCGGGGTCTCCTGCATTGCAGGCAGATTCTTTACCAGCTGAGCTAGCAGGGAAGCCGCTCCCCCAACCCCCCGGCCCACCCAGTGTGCTATACAACAACACAGTTTCTATGGGTGCCAAGGACAAAAAAAAGGCTGGGAAGCATCATTACTGGTCCATAATTCAGTCCATTAGCCTGGAATCGTGGCTCTTGATTGTGACTCTCTTAGCAGAATCCACTCAAGTACCATGCCATCACAGCAGATGGTGTCAGCCAGAATCCTGCCTCCTGACTGTGCATTAATCATGCTCTCTAAATACCCTTGGGGGAGAGGCGGGGAAGTGCTCACCTTCTGAATGCCCTGCACTGTGCCATCTATTAATTTACTTAATCTTTCAACATTTGAATAAGGAACAATTATTACTATCGTTATTTTACAGATTAGGAAGCAGGACCAGAGAGACTAATTAACTCTCCCAAAGAGACACAGCTAGTAAATGGCAGAGCTGGGACCTGAACCCAGACAACGACTATAGAGCCCTGTGCTCGCTTCAGTGCTAGGAGACTGTGGGTCCATGGGGATGATGAAAGCTGCAGTACTGTGACATTAAAAGGATGCTAACTGGCACTTAGCTTTGGTTGTTCTGCCCTTTAGCTGTGACCTTAGGTTACTCATTTCACCTCTCTGAGCCCTAGACGCTGCATTTTTGGACAAAGATTTATTAACCATTTATATGTTAGGAACTCAGTTTAATGAAATGATTTGATCTCTGCCACGTCTGGCTGAGAGATAGGAGAAGGTGCATTTACCCATCATAGTTTCCAGGACACCTGTCACTTATTTCCATTTTAATTTAGCAGAAACTAAACAGAGTAGGCATTACACCAACACACCGCTACGAGCTCTTCTTGATTTAGTGCAAGCATACCATTTGGTGGTAAGAGTATAATTGAAAACCATACCTTTCTTGTAATGGGTTTCAGAAGGAAACTGTACCTACATCTTAGAAATGTGACACATTACAAATGTTAGGTCTATTAATTAGGGATGACTTCCCACAGTAACTTAGTGGTTATATTTTTTTAAAAAGTGACCAGAGAGAAACAATGCCACTACCTCATTTTTCTCTTGTCTGAAAAGGTCAAAATCACTTTTTTTTTTTTGCATGGTTTAATCTTTTATATGAACTAATTGGCAGGAAAAAATTTTCCCCAATTTGTAAATATTTCTTTTAAGACATTTTCCAGCCAATCAAATTGGAACTGTCTAATTAGTGTTAACACAGGTGATATCTGAATCCACAGTAGACTGAGCGCTCTTGTTGATTAAATGCATGTGTGTTCAGTTGCTCGGTTGTGTCCAACTCTTTGTGGCCCCATGGACCGCAGGGCACCAGACTCCTCTGGCCATGGGATTTCCCAGGCAAGAACAGTGGGGTGGGTTGCCATTTCCTCTGCCACGGGACCCTCCCAACCCAGGGAGCGAACCCACGCCTTCCGCATCGCAGGCTCATTCTCTACTGCTGAGCCACCAAAGAAGCCCAGTTTATTAGATGCCTGGTGCCAAAGATGGTGTCTTTCTCAAAAGCAATTCCCAGTACCTATACAGTACCTGGGACACGGAGGCAGCAGACTAAATATCTGTTGGATGAATGGTATAGTGCATTAAAACTGGACTCTCCCTAGGTAACTTATCAAGTGTCCATTCATAACAGCTTCATTCACTCTAGTCACGAATTCCCCGGTTGTCCCTAATGTTACATCATGATCTCAGCAAAACTGCAGAGAAAAACGTTACACATCTTAAGGAATGATGAGGTTTGTTTGGTGGTAACTAGGTCTCTGTCCCATGTAAGCTACAGCAGGATATGTTTCCATCTGTCAGTCTGGAATTTTCCTTTGGTGACTCTGCTATCCATTGGTTTCAATGAATCACTGTAAGCAGGTAAGCAAGTCGAACATCTGCCAGAAAATCCATTTTATCTTGATGTCATGCTTGCTCAGTTTTAGGAAGCCTTAATCTAATTGCCTGTGTGGGAGGCTGTGAGGAAGGGCTCTATAACTTTGTGGGGAGATCTAGGACTTTAGCAGTTCCAGATGAATTTCAGGATCTGGGTCCAAAGAATAAATATTTCATGAGTTCACTTTTGCACAGAAGCTCATGACTAAGAGCATATTCAACCTCTTTCCTGCCTGAAGAAAAAAATACTGACATAATTATTGTTGTTTTCCTTTAGAGTGTTCACTTTTAATAAATCCAACAGTGCCTTCCCTCCTTGGTTTCTTACAGATTCTCTTTTTGCCTCTCATGTCTGCATTTCAGTGCCTACTCTTAGCCTTAAAAGAAGATTCTTCTTTTTTCCCCCCTTCTTTCTTTAGGTACATATGTATGTGCTCAGTTGTTTAGTTGTGTCCAACTCTTTGTGGCCCCAGGCTCCTCTGTCCATGGACTTTTCCAGGCAACTATACTGGAGTGGGGTGCCATTTCCTACTCTAGGAGATCTTCCCAACCTAGGAATTGAACCAGAGTCTCTTGCATCTCCTGCACTGGTAGGAGGATTCTTTACCACTAGAGCCACCTGGGAAGCCCTTCTTCAGGCAGGGAACAGCATTAACAGACTTGCCCCCAGCCACTGCTTCAAATGCATCCCCAACAGCATCACACGAGAGCCCTTCAGGAACAGTTAAGACAAAATAATTGTTGCCATGAAAGCACAACTGCTAGGGTATAAATTAATGTCTAAAGAGCCCGTTCTTGAACTTATGGTTGCTGGGAGGAAGGATGGGGTTCCAGAAGGGATAGTTAAGGAGTTTGGGATGGAGATGTACACACTACTATATTTAAAATGGATAACCAACAAGGACCTATTATATAGCACATGCAACTGCTCAATGTTACATGGCAGCTTGGATGGGAGGAGAGTTTGGGGAAGAATGGATTAGTGCCTTTGCTGTTCACCTACCTGAAACTGTCACAATACTATTAATCAGTTATACCCCAATATGCAATAAAAAGTTTTTTTGTTTTTTTTTTTTTAAGGAGAGTCTGTTCTTTATCAGCCCCTGCACTCTGAAAGAGCTACGGCAGATTCAGGCATGAGCTGCAAGGGTTATTTTTCTATTCAGCAGACACCATCCAATACACCCAAATGAATGAAATTATTCATTCCAGAAAGAAGTTCAGGTTAGATGAATAAAATGCACACTCTGTTCAGGGCCAGTTTTAGACACTCTAATTGCACAAGACCTAGTGTGAGCGGGAGCTGAACGCTGGGTACGAGGTTCTGAGGGGATACAGAAGGGGATTCATTTATTTTGGTTTTCATTCGTTCTTAAAAAAACCTCAAATGGTCTTCTCTCTGTCCTTCAATTCTTGGAGGTTAACCTGTGAAGCCATATACTGGGCCAAATTTGAAGGGCTTTCAAAATTGCGTTTAATATAGTCACAGCATCCCTACCCAGCCATGAATGCAGCTGGTGGAGTTGTCAGCATAGCAACACCTTTTTGCTTTTGAGGTCTCAGCTGTAGAAAGAGGATGTGTAAACCATTCACTATTCAGTAGGGGATGATGAAGGAGGTTTCTGCAGGTTTCTTCTGACATGAGCCTACGGGGATGTTCCTGTAATTATTCTAGCTCTTTTTAGTGGATTGCCTAGGCTATAGCAGTTTTGGTATTTTAAATTCTGCAGTCTTCCCTCCAGTAAAACCACTAGCTAGTCTTGGAATGTGGCTGTGATTTCAGATTGCATGGATTAGAATTTTAATTGTAATTAAATGTAAATCCATCCTTCCCTGATCAAATGCACCAGGGAAATTCACAATGTCTGAGTGGAAAGTTCTTAACTCCCAAACAGGAAAGGGAATGTGGATATCAGAAATCAATTCCTTTATTCTGGATATATTTAGGCTGCCCCTCTTCCTTTTTCAAATCTCCGGGGCATGAGGTATGGTGCTGATTGTTACTTCTTGAAAAATGCTTTTACAGACTATCTGGTAAAGATCAACTCTTCTCAGCCTTTCCTGTCTTCACTATTAAAAAGGCTAAGATGACGGGTTTTAGTTCATCCATCTGATCTTTACTAAAGAGTAGGGTAGGACCCCAGATTAAGGGCTCCAGATGTTTTCACAGTAAACAAGGAACAAATGGCATTCAAAATGAGGAAAAGCTATGCAACTTAACCTCTAGAGGAACACAACTGAAACAGAAATTCTGATTTTTAGACTAATCAGACTAATGAGGTTTTAAAAAGTTAGCAAAAGCTAGGAGCATGCTTCCTATGGGATCACAGAGGCCCTGTCCGATTGCTATTGTGTGTGCAGAGGGGAGAGGTGTAATCAGATAGAACATCTCTGGAAGGATACTTTATTAGGCAATATCCAAATTAAATGCGCACATGCCTTTTGGCCCAGCATCTCTACTTTAAGGAATTTATTCTTCAGATGGATTTGCTCAAGTGCACAAAGCATACAAGGGTGGCAGCGAAGTTGTCATTTCAGAGATTCAAGGCAGCCTCAAAGTCTATCAATACTGATTAGCTAAATAAATATGTACTTGTTTATACACAGAATAGCTCTAGATTGATAAGAAAAGCTGACAGTAGTTGCCTCTGGGGAGAACTAGGGACTAAAAGGGTGGAAAGGAAAAGTAACTCTTACGGATATTTTTGAATTTTTACCACTCTCTGTATTACTTGCTAAAAAAAGTTGAAAAGCACAGCAGTTCCCTTTATTACTAACTTTCTACTTTGTCTCCAAATAGTTAAAAGCGTCCTCTGCTTTGTGGAAGGTGAAATCCCAGGTTGGGACAGGTTGGGAACTGAATGGAAACTCTGTTTCAATTCTCTCAACTTCTGAGTCCAAAATGTCCCAGCAGAATGGATTCTCCACCAATTGCTTTTCACCAATTCTTCAGACCCAGCCTTGCAGACTGGAAAGCATTGCCCACATTTCCCCTGAACATCTCCTTTCCCATATTCTCAGGCAGAAATATCATTTCTATTTCCTTTTATCCCCTCTCAAAAGATCCCCATGCTGTTTCTGCTCTTCGCTTGTTAGAGTTTCAGAGCCATGTCTTTACCTATTGTGCGAACCTTCTTCCATCTGCTCTTTCCTTTGGAACCAAGCACCCCTTTCTGTGGCTAAACTTAGACCATATATCTCAACCTATCAACCTAGGAGATACAGCATTCCTTCAGCTAGACTTTCAGTCTCCTTGTCCTACTTCTTACCCCATGGACGGCTAAGGCCTTAAATCTCAAACTGCTACAAATTGCTACCAGATAGCATCAAACATAGGAGAAGGCGATGGCAGCCCACTCCAGTACTCTTGCCTGGAAAATCCCATGGACGGAGGAGGCTGGTAGGCTGCAGTCCATGGGGTCGCGAAGAGTCGGACGCGACTGAAGCGACTTAGCAGCAGCATCAAACATACCAGCTAGCATCAAACAAAGTGTCTTACACACATAGTGCCATTTAATTCTCGTAATGGGGAGATACTGTTCAATTCCATTTTGGGATGAGGAAAATGAGGCATAGAGAAGATCTGAAACTGGCGAAAGGACACGTGGCAGGTTAGGGGGCAAAGATGAGTCCACATTTCACCCAGCCTGAGACTGCAGGACTCTTGCCCCAACAAAACCACCACTCCACATCGGATGGTGCAGTCTTTCTCTCATCAGCCTGCAACATCCCGCCATTTTACTTGTGCAAACTTCCACGTGTTACCCCACCACAGGCTCTAATCTTGACACGGGTCCTCAGACCAGGGGTGTGCAGTGCCCTCTCCTTCCCAAGTGGTTGGAATTCACTAGGCTCCTGCTTCAGCAGGAGGGCCCAACAATGACCTAAGTCTTGGCTTGATAGATTTGGGGGGAGGAAGGTCATGATGAAATAAAAGCCATATAAAGAATCACTAGAATTCTCACATTCTTCTGCTTCACACTGAGCTCAAGGAAATGCAAAACTATGCCAAGAGGTAAGATGAAGCTGCTACTTATGATGCATCCATTCATTTACTTCTGAACATTATGCTTCTTAAAAAAAAAGTCGGCCTCTAATTAGTTAAAATTGAGACACTAAAACAAAGGCAAACAAAACCAGATAAGAAGCTGCGCTTACCTGCGCACCTCAGATTCTCCTGGAGTGGCCATTAAAAGGATGGTTCTTAGGCCTCTCCCCAACCACCTAGAGCCTCATCATCTCTATTTTTAACACACTGTTCAAGCAATTATTTGGCTTCCTAATTTTTTTTTTTGGGGGGGGGGCAGGGCTTTCTATAGAATTGTTGAGAATTTCTTTAGTGGAGTCTTAGCTGAATGTCAATTTCACCTCTATTTCACCTTTTATATACTCTTGGGATATCTTAAAATGCAATGCCTTTCTATAAAAGGACAATATGAGGCATCTTTGTGGTGATGGAAATGTTCTGCATCTTGACTGTATCAATGTCAATATCCAGGTATGATACTGTACTACAGTTTTGCAGGAGGTTACCACTGGAGGAAACTGGTAAAGGATAAATTGGATTGATATTATTTTACAACTGCATGTGTATACAATCATCTCAAAAATAAAAATTTACTTTAAAAAATGAAAAAGAAATGTGCCACCTTTCATGTGCACGGAGGGGACTTTCCTTCATTTAGCTGCATTTGCTTTTCCTCTATCTCTGCCCTCCTTATATCTTGCCTAGGAATTTGCCTCTGGTAGCAAAATGCTGCAAGCAGATCATCCTAGGCCTATTTAGGGTATTTATCTGGTACTTTGGGAAGATTCAGTCAGGCAGGGAATTGACTTACAGCCAAGTTTAGGGAATACTGATCAAAAGGGATCGATATGGCTGCTCAGGGAGCTCTTTGATGAGATCGGATCTTAAAAGACTAGTTAAAAGCTAGAGAGTCAAGGGCAACAAGAAGGATCTATCATTAGTTGAGTTCAGAGCAGGACCCAGGAGGCTAGAGTCACTGACCTGGAAGGATGGTGGGATATTAACAGGCAGGAAAAACAAAGGACTCATGCACTGTCCTTATTCCTTTATCTTTGTTGTTAAAGAGAACCACTTTCAGTGGAAGTGATAGACTAAGAGATGAAACAGGCAAGCAGGTTTTGAAGGGCAAGGTAATTACCTCTCATGATTTCAAGACTTTCAGTCGACATGAATTACATCAATCTGATGACACTGTCAATTCACTGTTGCATCTTCTGAGCGATCACAGAAAAACAATGGGTGATATTTACAAGGCCAGTAAGTAAACGAGTTTCAAAAATGCAAAAAGCTAATCCCTTTAGTTTATGGAATACTGAGTATGGTTTTGTCGGGAGATAATATTCCAGGAGAAATGACTAATTTGTGAGCTCTCGGGAAGTTAGAAGGGGATCATCTCAAATGAGTGATTCAATATGAAAATAACTCTCAATCTCTGCTCCTTTGAAAAGGGTCCTGTTGGTGCATGGACAGGGTGACTAGGCTGCAAGAGGAAGGGTGGGGGAATGGACAAGGTATAGAGGAGGGTTATTAGCCTCACTGGTGATCGTGATGAACAAGGTTACAGACAACCGGTGTGGAGGAGGGACAGACAGACACTACACTGCTGGTGGTGGGGGGTGACATCCTAGTACTTCTGGATTTCGGTGTAGTGACTCTTCAACATCATCTAATAAGTCTCCTGTAGATGTGGATCGACAGGGTCTCAAGTGGTGGAATAAGTAGCAGTGAAAGGCCTTAAAGTACAGATGTACAGACTTTGGGGTCAGAATTGAGTGACCACCTCTCAGCTGTGTGACCATGGGCCAGCTGCTTGGTTAGACTTAAGCCTGAGCTTCCCCACGTGAGAAAGAGAGTATCACAGAGCAGTCAGGAAGATCACATGACCTGACATATGCAGAGTTTGAAGCACACATCTGGCTACTAGCCCCTGTACGTTTCTGTGGATCAATGTCCACCTACTAGAGTTTCCAATATCACACAGCTAGACCGTCCTCTGTCCCGCTCAACATTATAGCAATGCCTCAAATGAGAATACCACAGCCACACTGAATAATATTCACAGGAGGCAGATGAATCCAGAAGGCACGTGGTGGTCAAAGTCCTGTTCAAAAGACGATGCTCCCAGCCAGATACGGTTGTTCAGACTTTTTCAGACCAGCTCAGAAGTGATGTATTCCTGCCTGTCATCTGGTGAGATGTTTCCTTTAGAATGAATGCAAAATAATTCATCTCCTGAACAGACATTCATTGAGCACTTGCTATTCATCAGGATTGGGGATCAAAGGAGAGTGTGACACAAAGCTTAGACCTGAGGAATGTACCACCTCCAAGATGAGATGAATAAGACGGAGTTTTAGCATAAAATAGTGAGTATATCATTGATGTACACGGAGCAGGGGGGAAGTAGTGGAATAGAGCACAGCGACTACCTCAATTGCAGAGCTGGGTGGGGGCAGTCCGAGTCCCTGGGAGAAGACAGCAATCATGAGCAGAGGCTTAAGGGATGAGCAGGAGTTGGGCAAAGAGGATGGGAGTGACAGCATTCTCAGCAGAAGGAACAGTATTTGCAAAGGCACAGATGGGAGTAACAGCAGGGTATGGTGAATGCCAGGAACTGCAAGCAGTTTGGTGTTGTAGGAGTTTAAACAGGAGGGTGAGAAATGGGGGGAAATACCCTAGTTGGAGCAACAGGACAGGAACAGATAGCAGGGGAATTCCAGAGAAGGCCCTGGACTTTGTCCTATGGGTGATGGAGAACCCTGGCAGATACCAAGCCTTGCAAGGATGCAATCAGATGGCGTTTTAGAAAGATCACTCCAGTGGTTGTGAGGAGGACGAGTTTGTCAGGTGACAGGAGTCAGGGAGATCAGGAAAAGGGCACCTCTCAGCCAGAAAGAAGATGCTGCTACAGATCACTGTTGATAGAGAGGAAATGTGGATTGACAGACAGATACTAAGAAGGCAAGCTGAACAGACCTGGGGACTGCTGGATACACTAGGCAAAAGGGAGAAGAGTTGTATATGACATAAATTCTTACCCTGGGTAGGAAGAAGAGAATCCAGGTGAAGTTACTTCTTTTTTCCAGTAAAAAAGGATGACTTTAATTTTGACATGTGATATTTGACGTGTACAAGGATACACAGGTTGAAACACCAGTATAAAAACTCACAAAGAGTTCTCTGCATCACAGAGAATAGCTTCAGAGTCAATAGCACTTATAAAATCTTGACAAGATGAGAAGAGCAGGTAGACTGATAAGTGAGAAAAGCAGTGGGCAGAGGAAGAACCCCTGGAAAACACCAATTTTCACAGAAGACAGGCACAGAGGCTGTTACAAAGAAGAAAAAGTACAAGGGCTAGAGTCAGAAATCCCAGAAATCAAGGGACTAGCTTCAAGAAGCTGTGAATGAGTGATTACCATTGTCAGATGCAGTAGAGAAAGGTCTGCGAAGTTGAAGGATAAAAAGCACACACTTCCTTTAACAATTAGAGGTCATGTGTATGTACACCAGTTAGACCTCTTGGTTGCAGACAACGGAATCCACTCAAGTTACTTTAGGCAGAAAGGTATTTATTAGAGATTATTAGATAAGCGTACAAAATCTCCAGGAGGTCACAGACACAGGGGTGGAGGTCTCTGCCAGGATGAGCAGCTGCCAAGGCAAATACCCACCCTCACCTTAGGACCGTTACAGTGGAAACCCCCTGCCGCCTGGGACCAGGTCATAGAAACTTTCACCAGAGCTGCCCTGGGTGAAGAAATTCGTCTGCTACTGTGCCTACAAGTAGTGCCCCTCTTCCTAAGAGCAGCCTCATTCTAGGATGAGCTTGCTCCACACCACCTAACTGAATGTTCATCTTCAGACTTCCAAAGTCCCATCACCTACTTCATCCACAAATGATACCTCTGTGCAGTGTAAAATGAAGATGGTGTTCCCTCCCCCTCAAAAAAAAGCAAGAATAGTCTTTATTCCTCGGAAACACAATTGGAAAACTGTATCAATAAAATCAAAAGATTCAGAACACAATTACTTGTATGCAGCACAAACACTGAGGATCAAAATGTCTGCTACAAGGAACTACACCTGTAAACAAGTATCTCAGGGAGAGTTTATAGATGATCGACTTGACTAGGCAGGGTGTGCAGTTGATTCTCTCCTTCTGGATAGACTGTTGCAGCAACCCCTCCAAAAAAGGTCAGATTTCGACAATCAACTATGTCAAAGGATGGCAACACATTTTTTTTTTAAAGGCTTAAGAGGGCCAAATTATCATCACACATATGAAAATGGCACAAGAATTGATTTCACAAAAATACTAAGGAAAGTATCTCGAGCCTACCCATCAAGAGGGAAAAAAATGTCTTACTTGGGAGCTTGAAATGGGGGAAAATAACTATTTTGGTACAAGTTCTATTCTAAAAGACAACATACTGATTTCTGGTTCTACAAAAAGACTGTAGCGACACCCTCCTGTCCTCTTGCCCAGATGCTTTGGCACCATGTCATTGAAATTTTATATGTTTTAATTTGAGCCATAAATGAGTCTAAGATGCATGTTGCCATATTTATTTTAGCTTTTGGCCATGCCTCGAGGCATGCAAGATCTTAGTTCCTCACCCAGGGATCGAACCCATGCCCCCTGCAATGGAAGCGTGGCGTCTTAACTGCTGAACTGCAGTTAAGAGAAGTCCCTGTAGGTTGCTTCTTAAAACAAGGAAGTCTAGGATAAAAACCAACCCTCAAACTCTGCATATTCTGACAGTGAGTATGCATAATTATGTCTTCTGAAATCATGCAAGTTAGCAGCACCGATCATTAAGACATTAAAAAATTATTCTTCTACTTGAGCAGCAACTTCTGTAAAGACAAATGCTATGCGATTTATGATTAATAAAACTGCTAAAATTCAAAGTGGCTAAACTGCTTTAAGATAGGAAATTCAAAATCTCCCTGTATTTATATAACCTCTAACACGTTACATACTTTATTTAGCTTCTGAAAGAGGTAATCCTCTGTTAGAGAAAGTCTGAATGTTATGTGTTCAGTCTAAACATATTAAATGTTGATAAATCACAGAATTTTAGAGCTAGAGAAGACCTTGTGATCATTTAGTCCAACCTGCTCTTTTTGGGCAAGGGAAACGAGGCCAACAAAGGGAAAATGGTTTGTCTAAGATCACACAGTGACACAGGCTGGACCCCAGTGACCCCAATCCCCACCACGGTACTACATAATACTCTCTCTACAGAGTGATCTTCCCAAGTTTTCCTGGGTTTATTTGGTCCCATTCATTAAATAACAAAGAAACATCAGGTACACAGCAATACAATAAACATAGACTTACACTCCAATTTTAAAATCAGAATATCAAAACAATTCCTGAGCCTTTAACTACCTTCATTTTATTGAGAATGCAGTCCACAGTGAGTTATGACTACCTATCGTGGTTACTTGCAAATATTTACACGGACACTGAAAACACCATTCAGAACTATTCCTTGGAGACATTTCTATAAACACGTCCATGTGATGCCAAGACACTTTCCATGGGATGGAATGAAACTATGATGGTGAATGGAAGTGAGATGCTTCAGTCTCTCAAAGTGCAGTCATGAGTTTATCTCGACACATCATACTTTGCTTTCCTCCTAAGTTCTTCTGGTTCTGGTCGTGGACATAATCGAAATGGCTGTCATCTCCACTGGCCGACGCTTTCCAATGAGGCCTGTCATCCTGAAAGGATGGCCTGTTTTGTTTGCAGAGGGAGCAGTTAGTGGGGGGTATGGAAGACAATCAGAGAATTGAGTGAAACAAGACAAGCGCACAGGAAATGGGCAGGGGAAACCATGAACTACATGATGCAGATGGCTTTCACAAGAAACGAACAGATTTTCTACTTTCAAGTGCTTTAAAAATTCAGATGCTCTGGTCCTCTATCAACTTCCAAGTTGAGAACAGCTCTGCCTGTGGCTCAGTCATCATCCCTCCAAGGGTGTCTAAGGATCTAGTCAGTCTGGGAAAAGCTAGGTGATGGTGAAAAAGGTTCCTTTTCTATGGGAATTCTCAGAGCTGTTGCCATGGGAACATACATCATGAATGCCTTTTTCAGCCTTTTCTAAAAGTGCTGGACCAAATAATTCTCTTTTCATGGAGAGTCTGATAAAATACAATATGCTGGGTCCCCATCCCTAGAGATTCTGATGCTGGAGGTCTGGGGTGGGGCTGGGACTCTGCATGATCAAGTTCCCAGGTGACACAGATGCTGACAGGCATCAGGGCCACCTGTGAGCAGCACTGGTCCAGCCTTCCTAGCATTCCCAGCGAAGACTGCCTCACAAGGAAACCAACATGACCAAACAGGCGAAAATCAGTGTTATGTTTTATAAGCATGAGGTTATATTAAAAAGCACTTATATGAATTTCTTCCATGCCTCATGTCTGGAAAAGAAATGGCCTGTGCAATACAGAAACTTTTAGAGGTATTAGTTCACTAGTTTAACTTGCTTTTCAATGTTACATGGACATCGAGTGCGTATGATCAAACTGCACTGTTGTCCTACAGGATCCGCAACAGACTGGATAAGAAAGATCAAGAACTAATTGCTCTCCTTGGCCTTGTTCTAAATGGATGTATTCCCATCACTCCATTCATCATACTCTCTCTCAAGGAACCAGGCTCGCAATCTCACTAAGAAATAACTTTATACAAACTGAATTCGCCAACTATGTTTCTGAAAGAGCTTCATACATAAACACCAATTAAGACTGATCTGAAATTCAAATCTTAAAAGGAACGTTTGCCTTTACGAAGCCGGCATTAAAAAAAAAATCCCAAGCTTAATCATAAATGCAACAAGGTAAGTGCCAGTTTACCTGGGAAGGACCATGGTAGGTTAGGACACAGGTGGGTAAACACCGCCCTCAGCCTAAACCCCACTGTCTGTTTTCATAAATAAGCTTTCCGGGAACACAGACAGGCCCATTCACTTCTGTATCATTTGTGGCTGCTTTCAAGCTATTCAATACAATAGCAGGGTTGAGTAGTTGTGACAGAGACCACAAAGCTGAAAATACTGACTATCTGGACCTTTACAGAAAAGTTTACTGACCCCAAGGTTTAGAAAAAAATTCATCATCACAGAAAACAACCCTCCACTCCATCCTTGGGGGAAAAAAATCCTTTCAAAGAAGCCCCACAACAAAAATCCCTGAGTTTTAATTGTATTTTTAGTAGATGAATTCTCAGGACAGAAAAATGTTACTTAAATTCTAAGCAACATTTCAAACATAAAACCAAACCCCAAATACCTGAGGTTAGACTGACTAAAACAAAACAAAACCAAAAATCCCCCTCCCAGTTCATTTTATTTCATCAAGCATAAGCTTTAGTAAATCCAGCCCCATCATTGGCTTCCTTTGCTTTGCAAATTACTCATCTCTTCCAGGACAAAACAACTCTTTTAACAGTGGTTTCTGATGCAGAATTTCAATTCACAACGAAGTAGAAAAGGAGAGCTTGGAGAAGAACAGCAGAAAGTAGAAAAGGACAGCTCCGGGAGCTCTGGTACCTACCTTATGTTTGGAGAGTGCGGATGCCACCGAGGTTGGCCGGGGTGGAGATTGGGATGATACTGAGGCTAGAAATAAAATACCAAATGGATTACTCGATGCCCTTTTGGTGTCAACGGTCTTCACTGGCTGAGGATGGAGAGGCTCTCACTGATGCCTGGAGAGGCAATTTCCCAGGATATCAAGTTTCCCCCATGACAAAGGCTGGGGGCTGCCCTCTAAGAAGAAAGGTAAAAGTATCTGCCTTGAAAGGGTGCCCCAGAGCACCCGGGGCCAGGCAGTATTCATCTCTCCCAAGGGAGCTGAAGGAAGGGGCCAGAGAAACGGGGAGAATGGGGGTAATTTATTCTTTAGAAACAATTTATGCCATTGCTGAAAAGGATGACAACGGTGTGTAAACAGTTACACTGCAAACAGGACTGGACAGGGAACGACGCCAAGGGAGCAGGACTGTGCGCGAACTCTTTCTCTCGCTTAAATACTTTTCTATCAGGTGATCCAAAAGTAAACATCCCCCGGAAACAAACAAAACCATAAACCATCTAGATCCTGATAAAACAGAAAGAGAGACGTAGTTTGCCCATTTTAACATGAAAAAAAAAAAGGATCCAGACGGGTGACTCACAAAAATGGCCAGGGGTCAAGACAAGGCAGGCTTGGGTGGGCGGCAGGCTGCCTGCAGCTCCACTTCTGGCCTGCAGGGGGCAGCAGCCATAGACCCTGCCAGAAGTCCGGGGGCTTCTCAAGCCTAAACTTTCTGTGGGGCAGATGAGGCCTTCCTGACATGTAATTCACTCCAGTCTGGCCATTATTATTCTTTTCATCATTTCTTTCCCTTCTTCTCCCTCCCTGATGTTTTTGTTAATAAGCAGAAGTCCATTTTCTATTATGGAAAATTCTCAGCCATTCTGTTTGTTCGGTGTTTCTGGACCTGGGACGCCCTCCTGGCCTACCATGTATTCCAGTGGCCTTTCTCCTTCAAAGATGTCGGTCAGCAAGACTGCAGCCACCAAAGGACATGCTACGGGCAAGTGGAATCCGGAGAAGAATCTCAGTAGCAGAGTCTGAAAGCTGACCAGGGCTTTAGAATCTCCTGGAAATCATCTCTGCACATGTCTCTCTTTTAGGGGCTGCCCCCAGAGAAGTGATAGATGACTTGCCCAAAGCTGAGCAGTTTCAGGCATTTCAATCACACCGCCAGGCTCCACCAACTGGGTCTTCAACAAAAGAGACTAAGCTAGACTAGAAATGGATCTTCTAACACCTCATCTTCAAACACAACCAAATCAGATGCACTGGAGAGAGGTGGTCACCTTATCCATAAAGCCCTGGAAGAAGGATATTCCAGAACCTTCCTTGTTCTCCTTCAGAAAATTATATACCCTCTAAAGCTGTCCACCTGATGCGAAGAGCTGACTCATTGGAAAAGACCCTGATGCTGGGAAAGATTGAAGGCAAGAGGAGAAGGGGACGACAGAGGATGAGATGGTTGGATGGCATCACAGACTCAACGGACATGAGTCTGAGTAAACTCCAGGAGTTGGTGATGGACAGGGAAGCCTGGATTGCTGTAGTCCATGGGGTTGCAAACAGTCGGACATGACTGAGTGACTGAACTGAACAGAAAGCTGTCAAGGAGCATTTTTTAAAGTTAATCCACACGGTTCTTAACCAAGGCAAGTTATGCCCCCCCGGGGACAACTGTAAGGAGGTATGTGCAGTTTTGCTTATCGTAACGACTGGAGGGTTACCTGTAACTCGTTGGCAGAGAAGAGGGAAGCTGAACCTCTTGTAAGTCTAATGACAGTCCCAAGCAGTGAAGAACTGTCCCTCCCCAAATGCCAAGAGCCCTCTCACTGAGAGCACGGCAATCCATTGTCTGCATTTGGCTCGGCTTGCTAAGCTCAGAGTAACATCAATGCTACAACACCATCTTCCTGGAAACCCTTCTCAGCACTCAGATGCTTATCGGGCCACTTCTCAGGATGTTCTCTGCCCACTCAATTTATTCCCAACACAGCACCTGTAAGGCTGGCAAGGGGAAAGGGCCAGTGGTTGCCAAAGATGTTAAGAGATGAATAACATCCAGGTAACGGTTTTCATGGATTTGATCTCAATGAACAATTGCCTCGATGTTCACTCGGAGGAGAGAATGCAGAGAAAGGGCACACCTGTGAGGCTGCCAGGGCAGAGGCAGTACTAAGTTGGGAATGCTGTGCTTTGCTTATTTTTATCTTTTTCTGCTTCAAGCACTAGTGACCCATCAACAACATTCTAGCCACTCACACCTGAAAGTCCCTCAAAAAAAAAAAAAAAAAATCTGTAACTAAGAAGAACCAAGAACCCAAAGAAGGCAAGGAGATCGGGAAACCTGACCTTTGCCCTACCAGACACAAAGCACGTTTTACACTTATTCACAACAACTCGGAAGTCACATCCAGATTCCACACACGAGGAATAAGATTTCATGTACAGAAGACAGTATCATAAAATTCTGAAACATAATTTGGAGGTCTCATGAAGATAATGTACACTGGGATCTCAGTCCCATCTAAGGAATTAATTAACCTACAGTAATGAAAGATCCAGAAAGACACTGATTAGAATAAGGCTCCAAAGTGAACTCATCATGGAGTATTTAATTACTTGTGACATTCAAAACCAGACTGGTGACAGGGCACAGAAACCCAGGAGAGGAGTGTCCCTTGGACATTCACACCCGCCCAGGACAAGAAAACTGGCCCCACGTTAGGGGGTCATCAGACATGGGTGCTGACTCTCAGCCCATGACAACCCAGGAATCCAGGAACACACCATCACCTCACGGTCCTTGCCTGGTCACTCATGAGAACCACCTTCAAGGCCCTGATGCTTGCCAATACCAGATCCTGCCTACCCTCGAGTTTCAGATTCAACAAGTCCAGGGTGAGCCCCAAGCACCAGTTATTTTTTTAAAGCTTGCCAGATAGTTTTAACGTGCAGCACGGCTGCACGATTTCCAATGAAGGGGCTCAGAGAAGGCTCTTTGAAGGTGATGGTTTCCCAGCAGATGAGCATAGGTAAAGGAACAGTGGGAAAAAATTATGGGGCAAAGATGATGTGATTCTCTAAGACCAGAACCCATGCTGTATCCCAAGGAACAGAGATAATACAGATACGAAAGTTAAGTTGGACCCAGGTTGTAGAAGGCTGAGAATAACCAGTGAGAGCTACCCATGGGCAGTGGCTGACGGGCAGGCACGGGGTTTGGGCCACCAGCCATGGAAACCCATCTTTGCTCCTTCTGCAGGTAACAGGCCTAGCATGGTGCTTATAAAGCAGGTTCTAGAAACTACCACTCCATGAATGGTAATGGATCCACCACCAATAGAAAGTGGTAGAGAAGACTAGCTGTTTTTATGGGGGGGGGGCTGTCCAATAGTCAAATGATTTGGGGAAACCCTAGATTTAAAAAAATATAAAACATGTATCTTCCTTGAAGGACTTCTTGGTACTTTTGACGCCCCAAAGGGCACTGGAAGATCCAAGAAGAGAATGAAGGATGAAGCATTTCCCAAACATGTGACCACATCCTTTCCTGGAGGCGCATCTCCAGGGATTTATGTTCCCTGGATCTAGAACACACCTGGACAACAACTGCCTCCTGAGAGGGCCCCCGAGAGGCTGTGTCTGACCACCCAGGAAGTTCGGACATATGTCCCTGATGCTTGCCAGTGGACAAGGTGAAGAAAAACAGGCAGCTCAGAAAACCAAGAGGAAGGAGGGGTTGGAGAGAAGGTTCTCCTCTTACCGTTTTCTCAAAAAAAAAAAAAAGAAAAAAACACATATTGCTGTTATTTCTTCAAAACCTGGTTACAAGCATAATGACTTCTCAGTGTGTAAAATTTAGACACTTTAAGAAATATGACATGAAAATCTTTAAAAGCAATAGCTCACCTGGTAATTATGGACTTCAGGATTTGTTTTAGAGCTAAAAAAAAGAAAAAGAAAAATTGTAATAGGCTGTAAAGCAGATTGATTACTGATTTATTTAACAGCTGTAAACTAATCTTAGGATGCTGGCTACTCCATTAGCAACTTTTACAAATCCTTTCATAACCAAATTTCTTTTTGGTTACTAGCAGTTTAACCGAGTACATAATTGGGGAAACTAAATAGCAGCTCTCATTAGTCACTTAGAGTTCACAAATTAAAAAAAAGCTCACAAATAAAAATATCTAGGTAAGATTCCAGAATCCTACTTGTGATGTTATATTTTGGTGGTAAAAAAGAAGTCCTTTCACAGTTGGGCAAACCAAGTAACTTTAGCTCCCGTTTCAGGTTGCCCTGGCATTGCTGGGTGGCCCAAGGTACCAGGCAGCTCCAGTGATGCTCAGGGCTTTCTCCAGCTGATGGAAGAGTCGCGGGTCCCTTCTGAGCATCCACCACCATGGGCCCCACTTCTCTCAACAAGGCAGCCATGATGTGGCCACCACTCTGGAAGGTTCGTTCCATATAAAGTTCTGTCTTGGGAACTTCACATCTTGTTATTTAATCCACACAGCAAGGCTATGAGGTGCATACATGTTACCACCTCGTTTTATAGATAAAGGAATGGTTGGCTAACAGAGGAGTTAAAACACTTGCTGGCTAGTCCACGGCACAGACATTTTTTGCATAATCTCTAGGTCTGTACCCTTTCTGCTAAGCCACCCTGGCTCTCTGAGAACCTGAGGAAAGGTTCCAGGCTCCTCATGCATGATCCTATGCTGATGGAATCTGAAGTCTAACTGCTCTGGTCAGAAGTATGTACAGAGACAGCTGGTGCAAAACACAATGCTTGGCCAGAGAAGCCACAAACCAACCCAAGCACAACCATCGGGCTATGCTGCTAGGGCGGCGCGTGCGAAATCAAAGCTTCTCCAGCAATGAGAAGGAAACCCATCATGGTTATGAGTCTTGCTTGAGGTCCAAATAGTCCTGGGTTCCAGCTGTCAGAGGGGGCAGTGCAGAGTGCCAGGCTCTGGGCCAGATTCACTCCCCGCTGCCCTTCCCCGGGAGGGCTAAGCGTCTGCAAGGGGCTGTACTCCTGGCATTACCTCGGCCCTCAGAGCACAATTGTATCCCCAGCTCCCACAGCGCTCCTCCCCACCCCAGGATCCCACAGGCTGTGAAGAGCAATTGAACAGCTGCGAACAGTGGTTATTAGCTCATTTGTTCCTAAAGGGTATATTTACTGGGGTTAGTTTTTTTTTTTTTAGCTTGTTGTAGTTCCCGATGTATATAATCTCTACTAGATGCTATGAGGAAAATGTAATTTTATTAGGGAAAAACAAACAAAACAGTCACTTCCTGAGCAAGCAAAGGAAAGAAACGTAAGTCATAAGCCCTTGAGAATAAAAAGCAAGACACACACTACCCACCACAGGGATCCTGGAAACACGGCAAGCTTGTGGGCCTAAACCTAACCCACGTGGGATCCCTGAGCTCTCCTCTTATTCTCGAAGTCCAAGCCTGGTGTGGAGCAGTTCAACAGGCCCCTCGGGGCCTTCGTGAGATGCTGGGAACTGAACCCAGACACAGGAGTCAGACACCCGACGCCCAGCCCATGAACGGCACTGCAGGCAGCGCATGCAATCAGAGATGCAAGACTGAGTTTCCAGCTGTGTTAACACAAGGGCCAGCTACTTCTCCAGAACCTTGGGGTCCCTGAGGTGTCTTGGGGCTGCCTGGGGGTGGGGTGAGGTGACAACCAGCAGGTGCCAGCCCTGCCCTCGGGTCCCAGCTCAGCAGCATCCAGAACATTGCCAACTAGTCTGTTCTCTGTCCCAGAAAACCTTCCACAGCAGGTTTCCCCTAGGGGGCCAAAGCCAGAGGCTAAAGAAGTTTGAAAAACACTTGATCGAGCCCAACCTCTTTGTTTTCAGATGAGGGAAAGGAATGCCCAGAGCTGGTTGGTGCACCACTGGGGCTGGGCAAGAGGCCTCCCAACATCTCATCACCAGCCCACCCCTCCGCACACTACAACAACTGCCCAGGGTGCACAGTGCCCCAAAGCTGTGCTGACCTCGAAGACCACCCTCTCCAGCAGCCTGAGCCTTATGCCTGGGATGGCCAGAGACTACCTAAACAGGACCACCAGTGGCTGGAGCTTGGACCCAGGGGCTGAAACAATTATAGTCTGGGGTTCCCTAGCATAATAGCTGTTCACCAAGATCAAAACTCACACAAGAAAGCAGTTGTTCCGGGGAGAGAAAGGTACATACCAGGTGGGACAGACCTGGGACCTAGACCCCCCCTGGGAGCTTTAAAACCACAGATGCCCGGGTCCCCACCCCCAGAGACTGATTTGATTAGCCTGGGGTGCGGCCTGGCTGAGGCTGCACAGCTCAGTTGGTGATTTCAATGTACAGGAAAGATGTAGGCCACCTGTGCGCTGGGTACAGGGTGGCAAACCACACCCCATGGGCCAAACCTGGCCCACCTGCTTTTGTGAGTAAAGTTAAAGTTTAATCGGAACACAGTCCCGGTCGTTCACTGACATACTGTCTGTGTTGCTTTCATGTTCTAAGGACGGAGCAGAGTGGTCCTGAGACAGACAGCAGGGCCCCCAACATCTAAAATATTTACTACCTGGCACTTTACAGAAAAAGTTTGCTGACACCTGTGCTAGAGTTTCAGTCTCATGACGAGTTCTCTTCCTGCAGGAATGTCACTGGGTGTCTGATAAACATCTTCCACGTGGTCTGACATAAAACCCACATGTCACTGAGTGAACCCAGCTTTTCTCTGGGAGCTTCGGCTTTTCCATAGCATGGCCCCTCTTTCCCACCACCGCCTGCAGAGCCGTTAGCACACCCTGTCCTACACATGCCGATCACCTTCGTCACCACTGTTACAATACCCAGAGCACGAAGCCACTCAAGCAAAGCAGCTGTGCTTTCCAAAGTCAACTATCTTGGAACGTTCTATTGTGTACGTGTTGAAAGCCAGGTGAACCATATAGCCTGGCAAGAGAAAAAGGGGGTGGGGGTGGGGACCATCAAGTGCCTCACTTCATTGTACTAAGGGTAGTGATTTAATTGTACTAAGGGTAAACGTCACCACTGCAAATAAATACAATAATTTACAGCAGAGCTGTCCCCAGACTCTGCAGACACTTACCAGAACTGAGCTGCTATCACTGGGTTACTTGCTTTAAAGGAAAAACAGAAAAATAAGACATTTTAGAGAGCTTGACCACTTTTTACCATTTGGATCACTTTTTACCAATGACTGGGGAAGAGACTTCCATGATCTCAGAGCAGGCCTGATCCCAAGAGGCAGACTCTTCATCCTGGTTACTTCTCCTTTCTGGAGGAAGCATAAATCACCTTCCTGCTGGGCCCCACCCTCCGATTCACTCTGAAAATGATCACTGAGCCAGTTCTCAGGACCAGGAGCCCAAGGACGCAGAGACGAGACAGTCCCTGCTCTCAAGGAGCTCCATCTATACAGATAGAGACTGCATCGGGAGATACTACAAGCTGAGCCTGTGCGGGGCAGCTCAGGGCAGACGCCTCCGACCCGGTCCGGGTGTGAGTCTGCAGAAGGACCATGGACAGAGGCAGACCTTGTGTATCTAGACTCCATTTTGGAGCACAGAGAATCGTTACATGTTTCCCAAAGAGGCCAGAACTCTGGCTGGAGAAAATGTCAGAAAAATAAAGGAGGAAAAGAGGTTGGAGACCAGGAAGGGAAGTGGAGGAGAAGCACAGAACCACGGAGTCAAGGCTCCTCCCCACTGCAGCAGCCACAGCCTTTGTGTCTGCACACCTCCAACGGCTGGGGACTCACTCTCTAAAGATGGCCGGCCACATCAGAAACTTCCTCCTTATACCAGGGTGTTTCTGGGCAACTTTGAACCAGTTGGCTACAAGCACAAGCACGGTGCTCACCAGGGAGGTGAACACAGCTCTTGGGACAGAGCGTGCTCTCATCTCTCTCCCCACCCCATCAGCCGTCACTCCCAGTTCCTGCAATCAATCACCCTTCACGGATCTGCCACCCTCCCTGGACACACCCCCACCCTCTCAACCTCTGGCCTTGCTTGAAAGTGAGGCCACATTCCCTGGGCTCTGGGCATTTTTCCCCCAGAGAAGCAGGGCTTTAGAGAGTTTCTGGTCGCCATACTACTGCACCATTGGTTAACAAAGGAAGGAAACAGCGGGGAACACAAGGTTAAAGGTTCTAGAATGGGAAAGCATAGGCGCCAGGTCCCACAAAGGCCAACCAAGTTCTGAGTTATACAAGAAAAACATATGGAATGGCCACTACACTGATATCCAACCAGGGAACAAGGGAGGGGTAGGGAGAATGCAAAGGTCCTGCTATAAAAGAACAAGCATCTGAGTGCTAAACTCGATGTCCTGAATGAAGGAGCAAGCAAGTGTGGACATGGGAGAGCTAGGCTTTGGGACTGTAAACAATCCTGGACTTCCCATCCACTGACTGCACCTGTGCTGGGTACTAGGGCCCAGACACATGCGCGGCCACAGTAGTAAATGACAGACCAAGGTCAGGGAAGGGAGGGGTAGGGCCCACATCCTGGGGTCTGGCTAAATTCAAGGGCAGGGAGTGTCTGAACTGACTGTGGGCCCTGAGTCCAGTATTTAAGAGTGCTGGTTCTCCTCTTACATAGTCAGAACTCTGGTTAGCACGAGACTGATGTCCCCACTTGAAACTGGAAGATGGAAGACAGGATTTCCCCAGTAGTCCAGTCGTTAAGAATCGGCCTGCCAATGCAGGGGACATGGGTTTGATCCCTGGTCTGGGAAGATCCCACATGCTACGGTGCAACTAAGTCTGTGTGCCACAACTACTGAAGCCCACGTGTCCCAGAGCCCTGCTTTACAAGAGCAATGAGAAGCCCATCCACCGCAACTACAACATAGCCCCCACTTGCTGTAACTAGAGAAAGCGCGAGCCCAGCAGGGAAGGCCCAGCACAGCCAAAAATAAATCACCAAAATAAATTTAAACTGAAAAAACAACCACCAAAAAACCCAAACAAAGAGAAAAATAAACTGGAATATGGAGGAGAGAAAGGGGCTGTTTTCCCCTCAGAGACACATTATCATCTTCCACAGGCAAGAAACAAGTTTACCTGTGACATCTCTGAGGTCCCGGGTCCAAAAGAAGCAAACAGGCACAAGAAAGGAAATACGGAAAAGGGAGAGAAGGAGATGAACACACCCAGTGGGAAAGACTAAAGACGGATGGATGGCGAGAGTAGCTTGACTCCCACCAAAAGAATCCCACTGGGGCTCTGTTGAAAGATTCACAGTGACAGAGAACAATAAACAGTTGCTCCAAAAGCTGCTTCACCAAACTCCTTGGGGCTTAACCAACTAAACCATGACATAAAATTCCAAAATAGCATGCAAATCGCACCACCTTTGAACGTCGAATGTCTTCGGGATGGATAGCGTTTACTAGGCTTCCTCTCGAAGGTGCTGGTTCTTCGTAACCTGGCGCCATGTGTCGCTTGATATTCCGTCCGCCCACTGGAAAGCAAACATTTCACGGCATGCTACCAAAATCGGAACGTCGGTACAGTGTATGTATTTGGAAGTGAATTTTTATTTTCAAGAGCTCCAGTGTAAATTTCAACTTATCTCAAACTCGTTTGGTAAAGACACACACTAAATTTAGCTTTCTGTTTGGAAATAAAATCGCCATTGCCAAATCCAGGCTGTATCCTATTTCTACCAAAGGACAAACCTGCAATTTAGGGACCAGCCACTTGACCACACAAACCAAGGAGGTCCAAGTATCTGGAACGTTTGTTTAAGAGAATACCGAATCACATATAAAATAACCTTTCATAAAACATAGTAGGTAGACGTTTAACTCTTTTAAAAGGCTGTTATCAATGACCACTTAAACTAAACCGTGGCTTTCCTTGCTATGCCCAGAAAACACTGCTGCTTTCAGTAAGGCTCTCAATCTCCCTGACGCCCAGCTGCAGCTTCCAGGCGGCAACGCTGTCTTTGTCTGATCTATCACTGCCTCATTCCAGCCACCCTCGGTTTACAATTTATCACCTGGAAGGAGGCACTTGCCACCTGCTCTAACTGCCTCCCAGGGGCAACCTCGTCTCCAAACTCCCTTCCATCTCATGCTTCTCTTTAAAGAGCACAAGGGAACCTGGGCTAAGCCAAGCCCCACGGGAGTGTCCTCCTGGGATGGAAGCCTGTCTGGGCAACTTCTACAGTCCCCTGCTCATTTCAGCAACAGCAGACTTCAGAACACCATGCAATGTCTCTGCCAGGCTTTGCGGTCATGACATCTCTGACCCTCCACAGGACCCGTGATTTGAGTCTTTCTCAGAAAGGACTTGGTCCCCCTACTCCTCTCTGTGGCATTTAAAAATACGTTCAAACAAAGTAATTCTTTAAACACAAGTGCACAGCCATTTCTGTGCACAGCCGAAGAATCTGAAATGAACAAATTCTCTGGCGTTTTAAATAGAGTTCAAGGACATGCCATGTGTGGGAACAGGTTATGAAACCATGTGAAGTTTCAGATCTTGTAATAGCAATTCCCAGATCTGTAAACACGCCTCAGAAATCAACCCTGGGAGTGTATTTAAAATGGACATTCTCAGGTTTTATTCATACAGGCACTTGTGTGCAGCCACAGACTCTAATTACAAAAGTCTTAGCTGGGGTCCTAAATCCTCATTTTTAACAAACATCCAGGGAGTCCTCGTGCACTTTAAGAGACATGGTCTTAGAATCATGAGTAAAAACATATCAGAATAAATTCTCTTTCTCCAGAGTCTTTTCAAATACTCCTGAGCCCGTCTGGATCATTCACACACACGGTGACATCCGCTCTTCTTCCTAACTGTCACCAAATACCTAGATGCTGGCATGTGACAGGCCATAGAGCAGTGGTTAAAATATAAGACAAAGGACCCTGACTGCCTGGGGTTGAGGCTCGGTGCTAGCACTGACTGACCGTGGCTTTGGGCAGACTATCTACATCCCTGGCACTAGTTCCCTTATTTGCAAAATGGGCATAATCTGAGGACCCATTTTATTAAGGCCACAGGGAGGATCACCAGTTGGTACGTGAAAAGCTCCAGTGCTGGGTGGTTGATAGAGCTTTCTGAAATGATGCTCCGTGTTCTACACACATGGCACTGCCCAGTGTGGCACCGCCACCGGCTTTCATTTGCACCAGGCTCCTGAAGCCTGGTTAGTGAGACCAAGGAACCACATTTTAAAATGTATTTAACATGAATTAATCGAAATAGCCACCTGTAGCTCGTGTCTACTGTATTAGACAGCACGGTTCCAGCTGAATGTCAGTGGTTAAGCATTTTGTGATTATTAGCCTCATTTTATCAAGCAGGATAGGGAGGCTGAAAGAGCTCAGATGTTAAGAAAAGAAGCTGGAGCGTGAGGTCCAATGCAAGTCCCCGAATACACATCCACGGCTCCTTTTCCCCAGAACATCCCCACCGCCCTCCTTTGAGGCTCGTGATCGAGCTGTAAAAATGGCGCCTACCTGAACCGGAAGCGAGAGCCCAGCCGGATGAAGTCCGACCTGTTGGACTTGCTGTTTCCCGGCGTCCGCAGCCGGAAGAAGGCGTGATGCTCCACGGCGCACTTCCACAGGTGCTTGCAGGTCCGGGCGCTGTCCAGGCGGAACACGAACGTGTGCTCCTGCTCCCGGCCCTCGAAGGGGAAGTGTGGGTTCCTGGTTATGCGGGTGCTGGTAACACCGATGCAGGGTCATTCCGAGCGAAGAGGAGGGACGGGGGCAAGGCTTACCTGGTCGTCATCCTCCACCACCACCAGTGTCAATTTGCTCTTTTTAAAATCCATTTTGGTAATTTTCGGCCTGGCCAGAGAGAAAGCATTTTAAAAGCGCAGTCTGCAGGAACAATCATCTACACATTACACAGCCCTTTCCTTTCTACCGGTTACGCTTCGATTTGCTTAAGAAATCATTCATTCAGGTAAGTGTGATTATTCAGAAGCGCCACTTCCATTGTCAGACACCCACACACGCAAGAGTCTGTGTGTTTTTAAAACGAATCTGGGTGTTGCCAATATCCCTCGATCATCATCCCTCACATAGAATTCCACCACAAAAGAGGAAAAAGACATTTTTAATATAGGACAAAACTAAATTACCAAAAGAATAAGCCTATTTTGTTAGCTCCTTCAAAGATTAATATGCCTGTCGGGGTCAGTCCAAGAGAATATTCACAGCCATCTCTTCCCTACAAACAAATGAAGGCACAGTCGGTAGAAGGTTCTAACAGGTGGTCACAGAGCAGAATGCAAAACAGTTCTTCACTGCATTACTTTGTTTGCACATTGTTTACACATTTTTCCCATCAAGGGGAACCCCAGTTACTTAAATGGCACAGTTCTTACCCTGACAACGTGCATGTCTACCCCATACATTTCCAGCCACTTCGCTTTATTCAGATAGGAGAGTTCCGCCTGGGCAGGGCTCTTTCCCCTTAGAAAAACCAACAAGACACGTGTGAACTGCCATGTGGACACCCACAGGAGTCTGCAGGGCATGGCCACTCTAAGGGTGCTTGGGGCAATTAAAGGAATGAGGGATACCATCTACATTAACGTGACACAACCTCCAAGGACAGACTGCTAACAGAAAGAGGACAGAGCCAGGCTTACAATATGAACACTTGAGGAAGCACTTTTGTGTGTGTAGATACGTGCACGTGTGTGCAAAGGAGAAAGGCTGAGTATACATAGCTGACTGCTCAGAGCATCCTCCTGCAGGGCAGAGAGTGGAGTGGGGCATATGGGGAGGGGAATATGGCAAGATTCTATATCCACATTTTTCTACATTGTTTCAGTGGGATACAAGAATGTGCTGATGAATTCCACCACAAAATTGGAGTTCACATGCCATTTTCAAGAGTCAGAATGGCTGTGGGACACCGTGAGACCATGCTAAGTTTCTGAGTCCAGGAGTGACTTGGCACGGGCAGTGTTTGGGGAAGCTGGGCAGGCAGTAGGAAAGGCAGTGGGCCTGTTCTCCAGGCATAAAACTGCCAGACTAGGGTGACTGAGGGGGAAATGGGGACAAAGGAAAGGATAAATGACAGTGTTGGATTTAGCTGTGGTGACCACGTGTCCTGAAATGTAACTCTGTACAACACACGGTCTCAAATATGAGTGTCCCCGTAAGAGACCATAGGACACATTTCTATAGGATTTGGCCTTGAAGTTCAGGCCATGCACACAGCCCCTGGTATGCAGACTGGCTGGATCCAGGCGGCACCCCCAGGCTTGTTCAGGAGGCTGGGATAGTGGCCCTGGTTATTCGATGAGCAAATCAGGACCAGGCCCTGCATTTCCAAGAGGACCCGGAATGTGGTTTGGTTTTTACTGTACAGCTCTGGAAAGAGAGACATCCTGTGGGCCTTTCGAAAAGCAGGGCTGAAGCACAGGAGAGAAAGCAGTGAAGAGCTGGAGCTGTAATTTCAGTCATCAGCAGAGCTGCTCTACCAGCAGATAGAGTCTGACCAACATTTGTTAGTCACTTAGTCGTGTCTGACTCTTTGTGACCCCATGGACTGTAGCCCGCCAGGTTCAGGCTCCTCTGTCCAGTGGGATTCTTCAGGCAACAATACTGGAGTGGGTTGCCATTCCCTTCTCCAGGGGATCTTCCTGAACCAGGGATTGAACCTGGATCTCCTACATTGCAGGCAGATTCTTTACTGTCTGAGCTATCAGGGAAGCCCTCTGACCAACGCTTACACGTGACCAAATTGAATGCTAGATGGTAGCATCAAGGTACCTGCATTCTTTCCATCTCTGGAAGATATCAAATTCCATCGCTTCTGTCTGATTTGGAATGAACCGAAACTCAGACACAAGCTCTGGTGTGTGTTCTGGAAGCTCGCACTCCCCAAGCTCGGCTGCAGGTTTCATAAAAGGGAGAAAACACGAGACAGTGAATGCTTCTGGTTATTGCAGCAGCAAGTCCACAGGCACTCTGCCCGACTGTAAACAGCACAGGTACCCCCTCGGGTATGACTAAGGCCCTCCTTTCAGGAGGACTTAACTCTCACTCGGTCCCCACAGGTACATTCAGAATCCCCTCCAATCACTCCAATGTGCTCCCCACTGGGCCATACACCATCATCTCGGTTATGACTGTCTCTCTCCCAACTACTTCTCCTGCCCAGGGAGGCCCTGATTACATTACCCCCACCAAACTGTAGTGCCTAAATTTGCAATAAAAGGCAACTGCAGGGAATGGGGACCTGCCCAAAAACATCCATGTAACAAAGCTCTCGTTAAGGGTGGGTCGGAGCAGCACACCAGAGTCTGCAGTGCTGGAGAGGACCAATCAAGAATTCGGTACAGGCAGAATCAGGTGCTGAGGTGGGGGGAATGTCAGGAGGGAGAGGGAAGGCATGAGGAGGCAGTGAGAGGGCTGCGGGAGCAACTGCGGCAACTCAGGCAGAACCTGGGAGGCAGGCAGCTGTGCAGAAAGGAGCAACAGCCACGTGGGCGATCGCAAGCAAAAAGCCCAAAGCCGCCCCCACAGAATGCAGGGCTGGAGGACACAGGAGGCCCATTCCTCCTAGACCTGAGAGAGAAAATCTCCCTCCACTCCCCCAACCCTTGCAGGACAGGAGGCAGAGCCCAGAGGGAAAAGGAATCCCCCAGAGGCCCCTCTACTCCTTTTCTGCAGTTACCTCTAGTACCTGGCTAATGCAAAGTGTGGTCCGCAGACCAGCAGTGTGGGCATCACCTGGGAGCTTGCTCGCCATGCAGAATCTCAGGCCCCACCTGAGACCTGTGGGAGCAAACCCACCTTCCATCAGACGCCCAGGAGGGTGGGGCACATGTTACTTGGAAAAGCATGGATCTACAACAGGGGTTTTCTAACAAATAAGGACCAGAATTGCCTGGAGGACTTGTTAAAACACACATGGCTGGTCCCCACGCCCAGAGGTTCTGAATCCATAGGTCTGGAGTAAGGCCTGAAAACCTGCATTTCTCTTTTTAAATTTATTTATTTTTAACTGGAGGATAATTGCTCTACAATGTTGTATTGGTTTCTGCCATATAACAACATGAATCAGCCATAGGTATACATATGTCCCCTCTTTCTTGGACCTCCCACCCACCCCACCCCCAAAACCTGCATTTCTAACAAGCTCCCAGGTGATACTGGTGGAGCTGATGCAGTATGTTCCTGGGGAACATACTTTGAGAACCACTGCTTAACAAAGAATCCCACCAACAAGCCAGCACATGACCAAACACCCCGAGTTGACAGCAACCCTTAATGTACCCAGCAGCCCTTTCCACTGGCTTCTGAGCCCCAATCCCAGTGCCCACCTTGCAGGAGAGGGACTCCTGTAGGCTTGCAGAAGAGGATGAAACATCCCTGTCCACCCAGAGGAAGCAGTGATACCAAACTGGGAGGGCTGGTGTGAGGACTGCACAAGACAGCCTCTGACACTGGGTGGGGACCTCAGGGCTGTCTCCTTGCCTGACCACAGCCCCTCAAATCTTCAGTTCTCAGCTGGATGGCACCCCTAAGACCACCAGGGGTCTGGGTCAGGGTATGCGGTTGCTGGGAACTCTGGACACAGCCACAGGTGATGGTTCTGCTCTGGACACATTTGCCCAGAAAAGAGGAGGGCTGGGCTTCCAAGGCTGGGGGCTGCAACTGACCTCTGACCTAGATGTTACCCTGAAGCTGGGGACTCAGCAAGGTTGGAAGGGCAGTCTGGAAAGAGGTCTCCTTGATATGAACCACCCTGCAGCATGGGCCAAAGTGAGCCATGCGTCTACTGGTGTGTCTGCATGAGATTTGATTAACTGTGCCTCTGACATCATCAAGCACGGGAGGGAGAAGCCAATGACAAGGTTCCCACGAGACCAGGCGAGAGGCCAGTGTCCCTCCTTATCATTTGGGGGACTAAAACAGGCCTGAGGGACACCCATCCTGAGGAAGCATGCTGCCTGCCTTCCAAGAACCTGCCAGCAAGAGCACACATGGCTTAGCTGTGGTGGGGGCGTGGAGGAAACAGCTCAGAGGCAGGAGGGCTTGACTCCCACTTGACCTGCGTGACCTGGGTAAAGTCCCTTAACCACCTGGGTCTCTAATGCCTTATCCATAAACCTGAAACCTACAAAACAGGGACACACCACAATGACTATGTTTTCCCTCCTCCTTTTTCTTTGTACTTGAATTAATTTTCAAATCAACCATAAAATTCGTTCTCAAAAGAGCAGAGCTTCCAAGCAGGGCCATCGCATCACAACAATGGAGGCACTGATTCAAGGACAACTGCGGCAAGACACGTGTTCACAGCTCCAGCACGAGAGGAAACACCTTTCCTTTCAGTTTTCAAATGCACAGAGGCTCTCGAGAAATTTCACAGTCCTTGGGGAGCTCTTCAAGTTCATTCTGCACTTACTGATCACCTCCAATAAGCCAAGTCCCCATTCAAGAATAAGCAGTAAAGGTGACTAAAGAACCGAACTATCAGGGAATGGGAGTAATCTGGTCATTAAAAACCATCTTTATGAGTATAAACATGATGAAATACATGTACTAAAATTACCAAGTAGAAAACCATACAGAAAAATCTGTATACGACTATAACCAGAACTACATTTTCAAAACTCAAAACACATAAGACAGAAATTCTGCTTGTCTGTGAGCAGGATGGTGGGTTCCTTCCTTCCTTCTACTCGTCTGTTGTCCTGATATTCTATAATAAGCCTGTACTGATTTTATAATTTGAAAGGACTTAGATCAAGTTTTAAAACTTGGTAAATACAAAAGTCGGAAGCCAAATCTTATTATGGTGTTCAAAAAGAATTAGTAATTATGAATGACTGTATCATAATTCATTATCCCATAGAAGCCAACGAGCACACTGGTAAAAGAGTCCACAACATATGTCTATCTGATGTGCTAACGAAATTCCTTATGTGCAGCTACACATTAGTATCCTCTTAATTAGTGCTGGAGACTTTAGTGACTGTTTCTTGTGCATCTTAAACTAAAATCCACCAATGCATCATATGGATGGAATGGTCAACACTGAAAGTCGGGCAGGCAGCCTTCTTACCCGCCAGTTCCCACCCACATGCTGATGGCTCCCCTGTCAGCGCTTCCAGCCTGACCTCTCTTGTGGAGCCTGATCTGCACTGACTCAAGAAGCTACCAGCGGCCCCACTGGCACCTCTGAGCCAAGAGACTGCACAGATGTCCTGCCATGGAGCCCAACTCTTAGTCTAGCCATTCGCTGTCACCATCACCCATTCTTAGCAAAAGCCTAGCAGTCATCTCTGACTCCTCTTTCAACACTGAAGCCTACTGACTGGGTCCTTCTCCTTATATTATTGATGTGGTTTGGGGGGTGTGTGTTTAACCCCCAGCCTTGGTCAGTTCAGTTTTATGACAGCTACATCTCACTGCACCCCCAGCTCCAGTCTTGGCCTTGTTCCTGTCCCTTCTCCCCATCCTAACCACTGTGGCCTTTTTAAAACGCACATCTGATGGGGCCTGCCTCCCTCTTCAAATGCACCATTGCTGACAGCATGAAGTTGATGCACTTTAACTGGGGTCAAGGTCGTCCACCTCTCCAGATCTTTGAACTTGGCCCTCTGACATTGCTCAACTGCTGGTGCCTCTGTACACTTTTCTACTCTGTACCTTGGTTCCTCTGTTCATCTCCATCTACTCTTCCTCCCATGGGCCTGCCACTTCCGAGCCTCCTGCAGGTCTCTCTCACTGAAGGAACCACACTCTGCTGTATATGTGCACACAGAGTATGTGATCCTGCCTTGTGGTCCTCAGGGGACTGGAAGCTACTTGGGGATGGAGACTGTATCATGTTCATTTATACCCCCAAAGTAGAGCCCTGTGCCTGCTACATAGTAGACCCTCATTTGTTGAAAGGAAAAGCAATAACTTTAAAATGCTAATTACCACTAACGAGTAATGTACCTTGTAGGCAGAGAGCGGCTAATTCCACAGCTGTTTCATATGGGCATTTCAATCTTGAAAAAAAAAGAAAGAAATTAACTCTAAATATGATCTTTAATATTCATAACTATACAAAATGTCACTAAAACCATTTTTCAGAACGTAGTGATATTTAGATAATGATCTTTGTTCTCTGTGGTTTCTATTTTTGCTGTCTACATTAAAAAATGCAAACAACCTGACTTACTCTCCCTGTTTCCCAAAGTCAGTTCTCCTCATATGTTAAATTAATCCCATCGAGGTATAGTTTCACCTCTAAGCATAATGGGCAATTTTCCTGAATCTGGCAAGAATGGGGAAGTTTGGAAGAGAGAATGAAAAGCCCTTCCCTTTGCTTTACTAGTTTTAAACTTATTTTATCATGATTTGACACATGCATTTTTTCAAGTTGCCTTAAGTCTTTCTTGAAACAAGGTCCTAGTGCTAGAAATAAACAGACAGACACTATATCTAAGATGGCCAGGACAGCCAGATACACCCAAGCAATCAAATAACTGAGACATTGCCACAGAGCTGTATTACTACAAATCCAGTGATCCCACTCATACTTAATACACAAAGTTTGTTAGAAAAATAATAACAACATACATTGGTATAGCACTTCATAGTTTTCAAAGCCTTTTCACGTATGTGTATTATCCAGTTTGGTCAGTGCATCAAGTGTGTCAACCCCTACTATGGGTGTGGCCAGTGCTCCCCACCCTTCACCTCAGAGATGAGGAACTGAGTGTTCAAGAGCCCTGCCCACCGCCGGCCAGCTGGTAAATTCAACGCTGGGGCCAGAACACCAGTTTGCTGTGAACATAGTAATGTCAGGCTGAGGTGCATGTCAACTGCAAAGTGCTGTACAAATCCAAGATGTCGCCATTAATATTTTTCCAGACCAAAGACAATCACTAGGTTCAAGAGGCTTTCAGTATGGGAGCACAGTACGGTGAGAGAGAAATATACACACACACTTTGATACACACACAATCAAAGATCTGTATCACATGGCTAAGGCAAACGTATACACTGTACAATCTACTTGTTCAAGAGTGTACATTCCACTAGGATTCTTGTAGCACATATTCTATAGAGAATTTTCAGATTCAGAAATCACATTTTAAAACTCCTTCAGGTTATATTCAAAATCAAAATGTATTCCTGTCAAGAGCAGGTATTGCTTTTTAGATTTAATGGGTCTTAGTTTTTCATGTAGCAGAAAACAGTCAATATGTCTGGTGAAAAATGACACAGCTGTAAAAGTTATGACTGCTGAAATCGCATATCCTTAAAATACATACACTGCCTGTAAAATCAGTCACTTCAGTGACAAAGTTTGTTGTGCCCACATTGTATAGCCAGAGGCCTAGGACTTAAAACCATTTTTCAGAGAGGAAAAGGAAATGAGATGAGACATCTAAACCTCTTTCTAGTAGAATCAGAAGATACCCTCTTTACATAAATGCAGATGGTGATGAGCGAGACTTTCAGATGATCCAAATACTTGTAAGTGTATACATACTAATAAAGTATCTTGCTTGCAAATACGACAAAAGCCATTATGAATGGAGCAATGATGTGACCGGGGAGAGAATGACTCCCAAATACACATCACTGAAGATAGTAAATGCTCTTGGAAATGCTTCAAGCCATATAGGAGTTATTTAACATAAGATGTTGATGACAGTGATACAAGTATTAGACTCACTACAATGCCTGGTGTACTTTTTTTGAATTTTGAAAAGAGAACAAGGGTAAAGAGTTATAAAAAAGCACACACATAGTGAATTATTTAGAAAATACACTATGATCTATCTTGAGTTAATGGTTAGAAAGAAAACATACTTACTTTCCTGAAAGAATGTCATGCCTGAGTTGTAAAACAAACAGGTACCTGACAAACATATACAAAAGTCAACAGAGGGTCACTGTTCCCCAGCCACTTCCAATCCCCAGCTTCCCATCACTGGTCCCACCCCCACGCATCCTGGAAGTCTGCATTGTAACAAGGGAGTCCAGGTCAGATGAGAACCTGGGTGGAAGCATCTCCTCCTGTCCCAGGAAGGCATTCCAGAACGTAGCTAGGAAGGTGAATGCATGTAGGAAATTTGCAAGATACTCGGAGGATGGAACATGGAAAGCTGCATGGTCCAATGACGCCTCCTCAATGCCCGTGGGCCTCCAGGAGACAGGCAGACATACACACACACGCGCGCACGCGCGCAGAGCTCACACAATCCAACAGGTAGGGTGGAATCACTGCATCTGACCCTCAGCTAACCCTGCCAGCAGATTTCAGGAAGGATGCAGCTGATTGTATCAAAAAGTTTGCAGCTGACTGCAGTGAGGACTGCTGGAGGCTTTTTTTCTGCTGAGTTTAACCACCGACTCTGTCTTCAAGAAACCAAAAAACACATGTGTGCACACACACAGACACATACACACAAACACAGGCAACAGAAATCCTGGAACTGGCCACAGAAAATGGGGAGGAAGGCAGCAAATAACACCAGTGGAGTTCACTGAAGTAAGAGATTAAGTAAGTGTCCTTTTTTACCAGGAGGATGTGGGCATCAGAACCACTTACAGTGCTTTGTAAAAACCAAAGCTGCCCACGCTCCGCTCCACACCTACAGGATGAGAATCTTACACGCAAGAGTGGTCCCCAGGAATGTGATTTGTTCAAAAGCTTCTTGGGTGTTTCTGATTCACAACCCCTGGTTAAGAATCACTGGCTTTGATGACAGCTAGAAGCAGCACACTTCATAAAGGCCTCTGAAGAGGAGCCCTAGGATAATGTCATTTGTTTGAACTTTGAACACAGTGCACACAGTCACTCGCTGTGGAATGGATATAGGATAATGTGGGTGACCCAACATGTGGGTGGTGGTGAAGGTTCTAGTACATTCCAGAATGTCACTACTTCTGACAGGCACTCAACTACCATTAAACTGAGTACCCATAGTAAGGAGGAAACAGTGCTGATGCAGCCAGATATTCCAATTCCTGTAGGAAATCTTAACTACAGAAGCCCGCAGGCCCCTCCCGTGGTGGGGCATGATGATAAAGTCAGTCATTAAAGTGCTACTTAGGTGGTCACCTCCAAGCCAGAGGCCACAGCCATGGACCACCTGTCACCACTGCTGTCCATCACAGACAACGACAAGGGGAGTCTGGGGACATCAAAAGCAGCAGGAGACTGGGTTGAGAATCTCACTGACAGAAAGGTGGCTGGAGGGAAAGTCCACACATAAAATGTTTTTTAAGTCTCTTTTGCTTCAACACTATCTCTGAAGTCTCAGAGGCAGACACAGGCAGGTATACTAAGGAAGAAACTCGATGGGGTGGAAAGACACTATGAAGGAGTGCCAACAACTCTGATACTGTAACAATCGAGGGAATATTTTGCAGTTCCTTAAAGAAATAAAATGGCAGTTTTGGATGGTGAAATGCTCTTCTAATAGCTGCCTTCCCTTTTGGTACCTGAGACAAAAAATAAAGTGCCAGAGACCAACTAGCCAATTTACCCGAGGTCCGACAAAACAGAAATGGGACGAGAAGATATACTTTTAAATTCTGATTTACTAAGAAAAGGCCCAATCAAGCGAAGTGGAGGTTTTCAACAGAATACAGAGATAAGCACAGGCAAAGTGTTCATAACTTTTGCTCGGAACACAAAGACAGCAGATGGAAGAGCTGGTAAGCCCACAGTCTAGAAGACCTGCTGATTATAACTAAGGCAAGTGCTATGGGGTGTGGGTGGGTGGAAGGACCTTGCTTCACATCTTGTCCTACCTTGTAAACTCTTCACGAAGGTTGTTCGGTTCTGAAGAATAATATTTAACTCGAAAGTGCAAAGCATAAGCAGGTCCAACTAAGCATTTGGAGATAGAAGGTTGAAGATGTTTTTCCCCAAGTTTTGAAGATCACCGAATGGACAAAAGGAAAAACATGTTAAATCTATTAACATATCCATCACGCCACTGGAAAATAACAATAGAACATACAAAGCAATCCCAGTTTGTAAAACTAAAATGGACTTTGGTGTTGACAAAAACAGTGTAGTTAGTAATCTCATTCTGGAAGAAAATCCTACTCATCTAGATGACTTATTGAGAGGTAACATTTTACTTTCACCCCTGACTGCCAAGATACCCCAGTGACACTAACTTTTAACAAAATACTAAGTGGGCTATAGCAAAGTGACACATAAACAGCCAAGTGTTCTGTAATCTAAAAATAACTACAGTAAAAATACTTTAGAAGTATTAAATTTTTAAAAAATTACTCATACATAAACCACATTGAAGAAATGTGGTTACCACAATATAAAATCAGAGAGCAGGACCAGATGGTCAAAGATCCCGCCAGCTCTCCCATTCTCTGAATCTACTTCATAACCCACGAGAAAATGCATGTCACAGGTATCAAGTCATGTTTCTGAACATCATATTTTTTAGTCCTCAATGGGGGAAGTGTCTAATTTCAAAGGAGGACATAGTGTGTTTTTTAACATCTACTAAAAACTCCCATTCAAATTTTAAACTCTTAACATTTAGCCAGTCTTAGGAAATTAAAACATCCTTAGAACTGAACCCATTTGAAAATGCTCCCAAGTTCTAATGAAAACATAATACTTCAAAACATTGGCAAAGGAGTTCACTCTCTGAAAAAGTAGTAAGGTAGTAGACTGAATTCTGCTTACTTACTTTTCATCTGCTTTTTTATAGGTTTGGAATGATCCAGCCAGTGCTGAAAGAAAGAAAAAAAAAATTGTTTTTCTTTTAGGAACAGTTTCATCAATAAGATTTCACAGTCCCCTGGGGTTACCCTCCCCTATAAATCTTAGTTAACTAAAACCAGGATGGGCCTCCCTTGTGGCTCAGCTGGTAGAGAATCCACCTGCAATGGGGGAGACCTGGGTTCAGTCCCTGGGTTGGGAAGATCCCCTGGAGAAGGGAAAGGTTACCCACTCCAGTATCCTGGCCTGGAGAATTCCATGGACAGTATAGTCCATGGGGTTGCAAAGAGTTGGACAAGACTGAGTGACTTTCACTCACAAAACCAGGGATTGGACCAGATTATGAGCTCTTAAGCTGGTTATCTGCAACCTGCTTGGTATAGTATAAAAATATCTGTGCTTCATGAAAATATGTCAACATCGTTAATTATTAGAGAAATGCGAACCAAAACTGCAATGAGGTATCACATCACACAGGTCAGAATGGCCATTATCAAAAAGTCTACAAACAATAAACGGTGGAGAGAACGTGGGAAAAGGGAAGCCTCTTACACTGTTGCTGGGAATGCAAACTGGAGCAGCCACTGTGGAGAATAGTTTGGAGGTTTCTTCAAAAACTCAAATAGAACTACCATTTGATCCAGCAATTCTACTCCTGGGTATACATCCAAAAAACCCAAAACCACATATTCAAAAAGACACATGCACCCTAGTGTTCACAGACAACCCAAGTGCCCATCAACAGATGACTGGCTTAAGAAGGTGTGGTATATATATACAACAGATTATTACTCAGTCATAAAAAAGAATGAACTATTGCCATTTGCAGCAACATGGATGGACCTAGAGATGATCATAGTAAGTTAGAGAAAAGGCAAATATCATATGCTATCACTTACATGTGACATCTAAAAAATAACAAATGAATCTATACATAAAAAATGCAAACAGACTCACAAAAAAAAAAAAAGAAAAAAAAGTATGGTTACCAAAAGGGAAAGGGAAGAGGAATAAATCAGGAGTTTGGGATTAAAATACAGATACAAACTACTACACATAAACTAGATAAGCAACAAGGATTTACTGTTTAGCACAGGGAAATATATTCAATATCTCATAACAACTGATAATGGAAAATAACCTGAAGAAAATTTATATATAACTGAATCACTTTGCTGTACACATGAAACTAACACAATATTATACATCAACTATACTTCAGTTAAAAAAAGAAAAAATATCTGTGCTTATGCACACCAAGTTCATTTTTCCTGGGAAGAGTTAGCTTTCCAAAGAGGTGCTGAAAATAACCCCAAAACCTTTACTTAATTGATCTATAAAGTCCCTTTAAGTCAGTGGAGCCATCATCAGCCTTTTCCTCCTGAGTTTTCTCGGGATAGAACCAAGTCTCCACTAATCTAGTAACCACTATAAGCCACGCTGCCAAAAGTCTCTGTTCATACACGGGTTTTTTGACTTGGTCTCCCTAAATTCTAAAATTAACAACCAAAATTCGTGACCCTTTAAATGACCCACACTGAAGATGGAAAGACAGGAAGGAATTTGCCTGAGATAATTCTGCTCTGGTCCATGAAGGTGTTTCAACTTCCTCTAGCTTTCACCAGAAACACCACTTCAGTCTTATCCACCCGAGGAAATTACAAAACCACTTCCCTCATATGAAAGTTCCTCTGTAACATCCAAGCTGTTGGCACTACAGTCTTGAGGAGCTTTGGGAGCTTGACTTCCATGAAAAACAACATTTAAGAACATGACACTGTGACACTCCAGGCGAACATACGCCTTGGAGGGCAAGGACCACGCACTTAATCATCTCTGAGTTTCCTGTGCCACACACAGAGCTGGCCACCCAGCAGGCCTTATTAGATTCTTGAGAAATTAATGTTCTACATAATTTTTTTAAATGGGGCAAAAAGGGACTTTCCTTTATGGAAACTCCGCACATGTGGAACACTGCTGTTAGGACAGCAATTGGAACAACACAGCACAGAGCGGGTTTCTTAATAGCTGTTCAGAATCAGAGGTCATTCTGCTGACGGTCAATATACTTTCAGAAGCAATCTAAACCCTGCACATTCTAATAATGAAAATGGGCGGGACTAAGTGAGTACAGTGTACTCTACCCCTCACCAAAGAGCCCATTACGAGACTCTGTGGGAGGAGAGGGATAAGGCAACACAAAAGCAAATAAGAGATGAATTATAACACAATAAGCTGTGAGCAGTGCAATGGGAGACAGAGGCTTTGTCATCCCTGCTCCCCGGCGAGGCAACTGAGTGATAAAAGCCCCAGATCCCCACAGCTGGATGCCTATCTCAAAGGCTTGTGCACAGGATGCTTCATCTCATTGTTAATAGTTCTGAATGAGAAATGACCTAAATGCCCATCAACAAAGACAGATTAAAAAAATGACTCCTCCATGTAGTGAAATACTATTCAGCCTTTAAAATTGATTTAGGCCTATATTTATTGATGTGGCAAGAGATCCATAACACAATGTGAGATGGAAAAAGAAAAAAAAGCAGGTAGGATCCCTTTATAGAAAATTATTATTTCTTATCAACACATGTCCAGAAGAATTTATAGAGGTTATTTCTGAATGTGGGACTGTGAATGATGTCTACTTATTTTCTTTTTCACTTTTCTGCGTAGTTTCTTCCTTTTAATGAGAATATTATTCTCACAGTGGAGGGTGTGGTGAAGTGGGTGTGCCAGGTTGTCAGATTTTATTATTCATTCACCACTTGCCTATCCAGTGGTTTTTGATGATCAGTTTGTCTCATTAGAGTGAAGTCTCATTGCTGCCCCTTAGCCAAGCTGAAGTCCTGGACCCTTAGCCCCTGAGAAGAGGACACACAAGGACTTGAAAAATCAACATATTTACTTTCCTGCCAAAGTAAGTATTATGCTAATGGCTTGACTAAACCTGTTCTTTGCCTCACTTTCAAATGAATTTGTCCATACCAGGCAAGGAAAGTTCTCCCCACAACCAACCTCAATCTTATTAGCCCCGGAGGCTCAGAGCTTAAAGGAGCTTGTCCCATTTCTTTCCTTTCTCAAGTCTCCTTATCATATTTGGAATAGAATAAATTTCAGCCCACTGTTCCTCTCTCTCTACTGGCAAACTCTGATCTTAATCCAGGCCCTGCCTGTATCATTTCCTGAGCTGTGGTTTTCAACCCTGGCTGCACATTTCAGTCACAGATACGCAGGTTCCACCCAAGATCATTATACAGAATCCTAGATCGTTAGTGTTTTCCAAAGGCTGCCAGTGTGCTCATTAAATATTTAATGCTGAAGTTTCCCTGCATCCTCTCCTACCCAAGAATATGTCCTAATAATGACCCTGGGGATCCTGAAACATCCACAACCCCTTCTGAAGACTGCTGTCTGAGGTCTGTAAAATCAGCAAGTTCAGGGTTTACGAGCCAGATGGCTACTGCCCAGTGTTAACTGACAAGCAGATCACGGCTGGATGCTCTCCTGGACAGGAAACGCCCTTCCCTCTGACCACGCTGCTAAAGAAGTTCCCCTCATCCTCGTGCACTGGCCTCCATCCTTCCCAGCAAATCACCAGCCACAGAGCCCTGCCCCGAGCAGGACCTACCAAGATGGAGGTCTAGGGCTCACAAAGCTGGGGAAAAAAAATCAGAAACAGCTCCATTTAAAAAGCTCCTTAACCCTGTGGTGTTCTGATCAGGTTTGCTCATCTGCATCAGAGGCGATAAGAAAGCCAGTCACAGTCCTAAAACGAGATGATAAAACCTCTCTTGCGTCCTACCAGTTCAAACTGACCCGACTTCCTTCTTAGCTGCAGGGGATGACCGGACCCTGATTACTCGTATTTAATCCCACAAGACCACCCCGGGACTTAAAGACCCCAGGTACTCAGGCACAGTGTGGCATTTAGCAAATCATATCCTGTACTTGGCTTGAAGCCCAATTTAGCAGCAGCAGGACCTATCTCAGATATTCACCTGCATCTGGCTAAATATAGCCAGGCCGCCTGTCAGCAGAGACCAGGACAGATGGCTCCAGCCCTCTTATCAGACCAGTAAACCAGTCACCGGAAAGAGACAGGGGCGTTTCTGAGTTCAAAGGGCAAGGTATTTAACTCAGACACTCTAATGGGTATTAGGTAGTTTCTGATCTGAATTTCTCATACAAGTCCATCTGGCAAAACTCCTTCCATAAATTGAGATGTGAGATGATCTGGCAAAGCCCATCTGTTCTGACTGTACATCAGTTCTAGAATTATGACATACATGAGACTGGCTGTAGAATTTAATTGTCTAAAACCTACACACAAGCACTTGAATCACAGCAGAGGCTCGGGGCTTGACAACGGTCTAAAAACTTTGCCGGAACAACCCCTGGGCCATCACATTTGAGTGATGGAACTCATAACTGGCTTTCTAGTACCTCTAGATTTTCTTGGCTCGTAAAAAGTGTCTAGTTTGCATTTAAATTAGAGCTGGAAGGAATATGAGATAATCATATCCAAAGGATATAAAGAGAAAGAAGAGAACGAACACTTTTGGAGCTTATTGTGTGTGATATTGTGATTCATAATAAGAAATGTATATTTGGTCTTCGTTGGTTTCTGGCACAGAGCCCCTAAAATCCTTGTAATTTCCTAAGTGGTAACAGCAATAAAAGTGTCTTAATATTCATAACAAACCTCTTTCAATGACACCTGAGTTTATGTGAATGAGGTTCTTTGGGAAAGCACCTAGGGGTGGGGCTGGTTGCCAGGGGAACCAAATGCATGAGAGCAGGAACTTTCAGTCCCATCCCCCGATCTCCAGGAAGGAGGGAGGGGCTGGAGGTTGAATCAATTACCAATGGGTGATGATTTAATCTATAGTGTCTGTGTGATGAAGCCTCTGTAAAAACTCAAAAAAAAAGTTCAGAGGTCTTCAGGGTTGGTGAACATATGGAGATTTGAAAAGAGTGATGTGTTCAGAGGGTCACAGAAGCTCCACACCTTCCCACCCCCAATACCTTGCTCTGTGAATCTGTTTCATCTGTCTATTCCCGAGCCACCTCCTTTTACGATAAACTGGTAACCTAGTAAGTTAAATGCTCTTCTGAGTTCTGCGTTGGCTATGGCAAAATTGATCATACCCAAGGAGGGGGTCTGGGAACCTCCCACTCACCTATTGCCAGTAGGTCAGAAGCACAGGTGACAATCTGGACTTGGGATTACTATCTGAAGTGTGTGTTTGGGGGTCGGGGAGGGGCAGGGAGGTGGGGAGTCTTGAACGACTGAGTCCTTAACCTGTGGGATACCTGACACTATCTACCTGAAGCATTCATATATTGGTGGTGTTGGAAAAAAACACACATTATATTATGTAACATCCATTGCCTTCTCGGGCCTCAGAGAAAGGTGGCTGTGGCGACGGCAAGGGGTACCGTGCATCACGGCACTAGTGAGGCAGGATTCTAACTCAGCATGTGTCCGCAAGATGCTCTGGGCCTCCACACACACCCCGGTCTGACACTCGTTTTCTGCCTACAGGAGGGGCTCTCGCCTCATCCTCAACCTCATCCAGAAGGAAGTCCTGTCAACCTGCTGTGTACACTGGCCACTCCAGGCTTCCTTGGGGGTTTGTTTAACTCAACTGCAGAGACCCCTTCCCTTCCCTTCCCAGGTGGCTCAGTGGTGAAGAATCCACTCACAATGCAGGAGATGTAGAAGGTGTGAGTTTGAGCCCTGGATCAGGAGGATCCCCTGGAGAAGAAAATGGCAACCCACTCCAGTATCCTTGCCTGGAAAATCCCATGGACAGAGGAGCCTGGTGGGCTCCAGTCCATGGGTTGCAGAGTCGGACATGAATGAGTGACTACACAACAACAAAACAGAGACTTCCTTTGATCAACTGTTTCCCACTCAGCACTGATATCTGCACGTGGGCAGGAAAACCCGTGCTCTGCCCACACTCAGAAGCAGGCTGCTGGGAGGCCTGGGGCATTTCTTGAGCTATTTGACACATCTTTGAGAAAGAGGTGGAAGACCAGAATTCAAGTCCCAGCCCTGCCACTTGCCTGGGGTGTGGCTGTGCCCTCACCCTTCAGCTTCCTAGTCAGTGCACTGAGCTGTCTGCTGACGCTGGCTAAAGAATCAACTCCCTGTCTCTGGAAACTAATGAACCATTCATATGCAAGGAAGGGTTTGTCGGCACAAGGGGCAAACATGCTGACATTCCAGGCACCTATCAGAGTGAAGCCACAATAGCCCCTCCGCGTGTCCTTCCAGCAGTCACCATGTCTGTGTGTCAACCTCCCCTGGCAGCCATGGGCCCCTAATTACCCATCTACCCAATTCCATGCTGCAGAGACCGGAGAGAAAACCCCTCACAGGTGTTGAGACAAAAGCCCAAATCACCTTTTCTGGATTCCCTGCGGCCAAACGGATCACCATAAGATGCTCTCTTTTCATGCTGGGATGGGCTTGGGAAAGGACTCAGGATGGCTACCCCTACCCAGTAGAACACCCGCCCCCAAGATGGGATGGAGGCTCCCGCTTGGTGGGGCAGTGGTGACCCCTGCCCCAAATCCCTGCCACTCCTCTGCCTGGCAAAGTCCTCTCGTCCTCTGTGACTATAGCCCTCCCCATGTTCACCCTCCCCCTCTGATAGTTTGATCACCCTGTCAATGACATTCAGGCTCTAGGCTCACAGACAAGAGGACTGAGCCCCCAGTATTCCAAGGGACCACTTGTGTGTCTCCCCACCAGACTGCAGCAGACAGGGACATTGTCCAGCCTACCCATGTACCACAGAGCTGGCCACTGAGTAAACTCCAAGTCACAGTGCACTGAATGGCTACGGACTAAATGTTTTCTGTGTGTGTGTGTGTGTTGCGGAGGGGTGTCTGGGGGTAGAGGAGTGTGACACTACCATGTGTCATGAAATCAGTATAACCCAGTGGAAAAGTGCCGGCCACTGCAATGACAGACCAGGTTCTGAACCTTGGCTCTAACCCCTGCTTTAACCCTTGTGAGGTTCCGAGTAAGCTGCAGCTTCCTCATCTGTAAAATGGGTCTGCTTCATGGATCAATGATGAATAATTAAACACCAGTTCTATAAAGCCTTTGGTTTGATGCCAGTCTCAGATCGGAGTAGGGACTCAGCACCTACCAGACCAGCCAGGAGAAAGCTGGGTGGATGCAGGCCAGAGCCCGGGCTCTCAGAAGACAGCTTTGATAAGTAAAAATAGAACCCGTGCCCTGGCTTTGAGCTGTGCCCAGCGAGAGCTACAGATGGATTCCTGGGTGGCTTTCCTGCTTTAATACAGAGAAAGGAAAGAGGAGGCCCCAGCCCCAACTGCTAAAAATAGGTGATGCCAATAGACTTTGACCTTGCTTCAGGGCTGGGCAGCGCACTATGGAAACCAGGCTTGGCTCTTTGCAGGGAGCTGGGGATGCAGAGAGTTGTGCCAAGAGCCCTGCCACTGCCAGCCCTCTGATATGAATATCAGGGGCTGGGTGGGGATGGCATTCTTGGCAGGAGCCTCTACCACAGCGCAGTAAGCCACTGGCCAAGTGGACCATTCCCTTCCTGGCCCCCATCTATTACACCTGCCACCAACTGCTTCATCCTAGACCCTAGGAAAAATCAATGGCTCGGCGAATCTTTCCAGAAGGTCTCATCTAAATTGCTAAGGTCTCTCCTACAGCCTTGAGGTTCCAGCTAAGCTCAGTGCATCACCTCTGGGGGCCTGATGACTTATGAGCCTGCCCACCTGGAAGAAGACACCCACAACCATGATGAGTTACAAAGCCCTTTCTCCTCCCTTAACTCACAGAGTCCCTCAGTTTCCCTGCGAAGTGGATGTTACTGCATCCACCTTGGTGCTAAGAAAACTGGGGCTCCAGAGTACCGTGTATTGAAAAGAGTGCCTAAACCTGAAATTGTTAAAAACCTGGGTTCGTGCACGAGCTGTGCAACTCACTCAGTGACTTGCCAAGATCTAAGAGCTTTGGTTCCCCCAGCCAGAAGACGTGAGAAATTTGACCAATGGCTCCTAAGGTCCCTTCTGGGGCTAAAGACAAAAGTTCTAGGTTGTATGCCTTGTTACCACGAGTCGCCGAGTCAAGAGGAGAAGGTCCTAAGTCTTAGGATCTAATCTGAAAGGTTAGCTCACATACACAGATAATGACCTTGCGGCCAAATGAGCAAACGGCCAGGGAGGGCGAAATAAACTCAGGTTTACACAGAGGAGGAAAAACACTTTGGAAGTTCAGGGCATGCTGCATGAAGGGCTGTCATCAGAGTTGGTCTTGAAGGATGGCCAGAAGTTAAACGGGATGAGAAAGGGCATTCCAGGAGCTGTACCAGCATAAGCAAAGTGACTAAACAACAACAAAACATCACCAGAGCCTAGCCTGCAATGAGTCCCAACTGGAAGGCAGACTGATGAGAAGAGGGCTGGGAGCTCCCGCTGCCCCACATGGCTCGGATCCTCAGAGTCAGGCAGACAACGGCCCTGCACCTGCTCTTGTGGGGCAGAAAAGCATGCCATGTTTACAGAGCTGCATGCTGGAAAGGCTTTAGCACCGTCAGAGTCTGAGCTCCTGCAGGTGTACGGCCTGGGAAGGATGCCTGGATCCCATTGTGAACATCCCTCCTGCCACACGGGGCCTGGGTACCGGCAGGCGGGAAAGCCTGGCAGCCAAGTGAGCAGAGGCTCACAGCAAAGACTTTCATAATGGAGTCACGTCCGTGGCTTTCGGAGAACCCGAGTGGCTGGGGAGTGGTCGCCTGGGGTTGAGGACACGCCACCAGGGCAACAGGTACTTGGCTCTCATGGCAGAAAGATGGGTGTCTTCTCCCTTCTGACTAGAGGAGATGTGAGGGACAGTACCCTGCCTCTCCTTTAGTCTCAAATCATGGGACATTAAAACCAGAAGGGGTCTTGGAAGAACACGTCCAACAAACCCATTTTACAGATGAGGAGACCGAGGCCAAGGGAGAGAAGGTGGCTTATCTAAAGCCCATCAGACCAGAAGCAAGATTAGGGCCTGAACTGAGTCCTGGGCCATAGACAATCTAAAGCCAAAAATACTATACAAAGAGACAACAGGAAAAGCAGCTCTGGGAAGAGGACTGATGAGTGTCAGATGCTGGGGATGGCCAGGAGAACTCTAAATTCAGCACTCAGGAAGCTACTGGAAATGGAACTCTGATGCAGGTGTATAAATGCTGGAGAAACAGGCAAACTCCCTTAAGAGAAAGCAGTAAAAAGAACGGACAGAGAGAAGGAGACACTCTGAGGTACAGGGAAAAAAACTCAAGGCATTCGGGCTAAATGACCTTGGTCTTCTCAGCCGGAGGTGAGGTCACCTGTGAGAACAGTCTCTGTGGGGACTAGAGGTCTATGCTGCAGACTCAGAAGGGGAACCCCGGGGCACTTCAGGGTCCACTGGGGGTTCATGAGGCTCCAGGAACAGCTCGGGCCTTGGATTTCGCTGAACCTGTGATCTGTGCTTGGGCCAGAAGGCACGGCCCGTGGCTCTCCAGCAACGCCTGGCAGCCCTGAAGCAGCAGCAGAGGAAGCAGATGGGCCTGCATGCATGTCGAAGGGGGGTCAGGGAGGGGACAGTCACGGGGGCAGGAGAATCAAAGGGCAAATGGGGACACAAAGGACATGCCTGAGGCTTGACTGGGCGGGGAGGAAGACCAGGGCAGGAGGGGGTCGTTGAGGGCCAAGGCCACGCACGGAGGAACGGGAAGGAGGGTGTCACAGGGTAAGAAACAACAGAATCCTGGATCTTGGAGTGAATGGACAGTGACAAGACCCAAGGTGCATTTGGGTGAAGTTTGCTCAAATGAAACTTCAGTGAGAGGAAACCATGTCTGGAATATTTAGAAGCATCAATAGCTTGAGTTCTGAGTTTGCCCGGGGAGGAGGAAAACGGGCACTTGAGGCCTTGAAAGAAGGGAAGAGAGTGCTGAGGTCAGAGGGTGCAGCACTGGGTGGTCCAACCTCAAAGGAAGCAGAAGTACACAGCGGAGGGCACAGGGGGTGGTTGGTCTGCCCTTCCCTGAGCCACAGGGGCCAAAGGGAGGGTCTCCAGCTCACGGGGAGGAATCGGGACCAGGAACTCAAGGAGGCGGCAGGATGCTCATGGCAACAGTCAAGGGGCTAAGGGCGGGGGCTGCAGGCAGACAGGGCATGGGCTGCAGGCAGAAGAGGTCCTGAAGGTGGGGAGGAAGTCGGTGGTGTAGAGGGGGCATCCAGTGGGTGCAGGGGGACACATCTGCCCAGCAGGCACTGTAACCCAGGCGCACTTAAGCCCTGGCTCCACTGCATCACCGCAGACTGAGCACCACGCCATCCATCTCAGGTAGACCCAATTTCCAGGCATCGACTTTGAGTATCTCCTTACAACCATCATGCAGAGCCCCAGGAAGTATTTAAAAAGTGTCTTTCAGGTAGAAAGGCTTAGCTACACAGGAGGAGCTCCAGGTCTCAGTTCAAATATCGCCTACCAGAGAACTCACTCTTTCATACTCTGTCTAAAGTAGCACTGCCCCTTACTCTGTCTCCTCACTCTGCTTTATTTTGCTTAACCCTTATTACCACCTGTCATATTATGCAGGTATTACATACATACACTGCATTATCCACTGCTTAGAACAGGGCCTAGTGCACAACAAGCCCTCAATAAATATTTTTAGATTGCTGAATAAATTCTCTTTGAAACCCAAAGCTAGATTCTACTGGGAATAGAAACTCTGAAGTCTTTCTTGCTTTTTAAAAGAATAAAGCTGACAGTATGACATTCCTTGATTTCAAACTATACTACAAAGCTACAATAATCAAAACAGCCTAGTACAGACACATAGCTCAATGGAACACAGAGCCCAAAAATGAACTCACATTTATATGATCAAGTAATCAACAACAAAGGAGGCAAGAATATAAAATGCAGCAAAGACAGCCTCTTCAATAAATGGTGTTGGAAGATCTGTACAGCTACAGGTAGAAGAATCAAACAATTTCTATCTCATACTACATATAAAAATAAACTCAAAATGAATTAAAGATTTAAACATAAGACCTGAAATCATAAAACTTCCAGAAGAAAACAGGCAGTATGCTCTTTGACAGTAATCTTAGTAGTAATTTTTTAATATGTCTCCTTAGGCAAGGGAAACAGAAGCAAAAATAAATAAATGCAACTATACCAAACTAAAAAGCTTTTACACTGTGAAGATAACTATCAGCAAAATAAAAACACCACCTACTGAACGGGAGAAGATCTTTGCAAGCGACATATCTGATAAAGGATTAATATCCAAAATACAAGAAGATCTCTTACAACTCAACATCAAAAATATCCACACCATCCTATTTAGAAATGGGTAGAAGATCTGAATAGATATTTTTCCAAAGAAGACACACAGATCACCAGCAGACAACATGAAAAAATGATCAACATCTCTATCAGGAAAATGCAAATCTAAACCACAATGAGGTACCCATCACCTCACACCTGTCAGAATGGCTAATATCAAAAACACAACAAAAAGCAAGTATTGGCGAGGATATGGAGGATAGGGAACTCTTATGCACTGTTTATTGGTGGGAATGTAAACTGATGCAGCCACTATGGAAAAGAGTATGAAGAGTCCTCAAAAAATTAAAAACAGAACTACTGTATGATCTAGCACTTCCACTCCCGGATATTTATCCAGAGAAAACAAAAACACTAATGAGAAAAGATATATGTACTCTTACGCTCAATGCACTGTTATTTATAATAGCTAAGATATGCAAGCAACCCAAGTGCCCATCAATAGATGAATGAATAAAGAAGATGCAGTATCTATACATACACACCAGAATACTACTCAGCCATAAAAAATAATGACATCTTGCCATTTGTGACAACATGGATGGATCTGGAGGGTATTATGCTAAATGAAATAAATCAGACAGTGAAAGACAAATACGGTATGATATCACTTATGTGTGGAGTCTAAGAAACAAATGAACAAACATTACAAAATAGAAACAGAATTATAGATACAGAGGACAAACAGGTGGTTGCCAGGAGGGAAGGAGGGAGGAAAAAATAGCTGAAGGTGATTAAGAAGCACAAACATCCAGTAGTTGCAAAATAAATGAGTCACAGGTCTGAAATGTACAGCAAGGAGAATATAGTCAGTAACTATATAATATTTTTGTATGGCAACAGGTTGTAAATAGGCTTATTGTGGTGATCATTTACAAATGTACAGAAATATTGAATTACCATCTTGTGTAACAGGAAGTAACATAGTATTGTAGGTCAATTATAAAATAGATAAAGAAATAAAAAAAACCAAAATAGTGGTTCTCAGCTGTGTTGAGTTCACTTACTCGGGCACCTCCACTGTGGACAGTTCTGTCTCAGGCAAAGCGAGGGAAGTCTTTGCTGACTAAACACAACCTCCTGGAGCCTGCAAGATGGCTCTCGAGCAATGCCAAGACCTGTTCGGACCACCCGGCCCCAGGGCCCACCAAGCATGGCTGCGCTTCAGCTGTGCTCACAGCACCTGCTCTCTATACCTGGCACGAGTCCATGAGAAGAGGGTGGCACAGCCTCTTCTGCTAGTTAAAAATATGCACAGCATCCCCAGAAGAATCCTTATAATGATATTTCTTTCTACCTACTCTAGAGATGCGTCTACACTGCATCCTCATGCTTGGAAATGTCTCCCTAGCACGTCCCCACGTGCAACAAGATACCGGAAACCTCCAGGGTGGGGCGTCACGGATGCATCACCTCACGTGGGCGCCAGCACCTCCATCCCAATGCTCTTTACTGCAACAGTAACGCAGTTTTACTCCTGTCTTTCTCTACCAGTTTCTAGTAATCGTGGACCTATGATTAGCCAGTCCATTGTGTAAGGAATCAAAGGAATACTTACCAGAACCTGGGCAGAGTCGAGGAACTGGAGGCCAAAGTAATCTGTTTCCACCAGGTCTAAGTGGTACACAATCTGATCAAACAAATCCTGGCCTTTGGCGTGTTTCTGGAAGATAATGGGTAGATGAAATTTTAGGAGATGACAGTTGATAAGAAACAAGGTTTTTTTAAAAAAATCCCAAACAACAAAATCACTTTCCTCTCTCTACCATACACATATGTGTCAGAGTACACAAATTTGTTTAAATGCAATTATTTTTTATTATAATACAAACTCATGATTAAATCCAAAGCATACATGATGACAAGAAAATCCCACCAAACTACTACTTCATAGGATGATTAGGGTACCAACACCTTATTATGATAAATGGTTAATAAACAGAAAAAAAAAGTCAAGCACTGATCCTGCCTTTAGCTGGAGCTCTAGGAAACCAAAGAGTTGCTGTTGTTTAGTTGCTAAGACATGTCCCACTCTCTTGTGACCCCATGGACTACAGCCTGCCAGGCTCCCCTGTCCATGGGATTTCCCAGCCAAGAATACTGGAGTGGGTTGCCATTTATTTCTCCAAGGGTTCTTCCCAACCCAGGAATCAAACCCTCATTTCCTGCATTGCAGATTCCTTACCACTGAGCCACCAGGAAAGACTAATCAAAGAGTAGATGACAGTATATACAAAAATTAACTGAAAATGAATCAAAGACCTAAATGTAAGAGTTAAAACTATAAAACTCAGAAGAAAACATACACACAAATCTTCATGACCTTGGATTGGGCAAAAGTTTGTTAGGTAAGACACCAAAGGCACATGCAACAAAAGAAACAACAAACTGGACATCATCAAAATGTAAAACTTTTATGCTTCGAAGAACACCAAGATATCAAGAAAGTAAAAAGACAATCCAGAATGGGAGAAAATTTTACAAATCATACTTCTGATGAGGGACTTCTCCAGAACACATAAAGAATTATTACAACTCAATAATAAAAAGACAAATACTCAATTTAAACACAGGTCAAGGATATATAGAGATGAGGGTTTCCCGGGTGGCGCAGTGGTAAAGAAGCCGCCTGCAGTGCAGGAGATTGGGGTTCAACCCCTGGTTCGGGAAGATCCCCTGGAGAGGGAAATGGTGACCGAAGAACCCCTGGAGAAGGAAATGGTGACCCGCTCCAGTATTCTTGCCTGGAAAATCCCATGGACAGAGGAGCCTGGGGGGCTACAAGGTGGTCTCAAAGAATCAGACCTGACTGAGTGACAGAGCACACACACATATATAGAGATAGAGACAGAGTTCACCAGAGAGAGATGAACAGCCAACAGGCACATCAAAAGATGCTCAACATCATTAGTCATCAGGGAAGTGCACATCACAACCACAATTAGACACTTCACACCCACTCGGAGGGCTCCAACAAAAAAGACAGATAACGAACGTTGGAGAAATTGGAGCCCTCCTTCTTATATTACTGATGGGAATGTCAAATTGTATAGCTAATTTAGAAAAGAAGCCTGGCAACTTCTTAAACAGTTAAACACAGAGTTACCATTGGACTCAGTAATTCCACTTCTAGGTAAATATACAAGGAAAAATGACAACATTATGCTCACATAGAAACTGGTACAAAAATGTTCACAGCAGCATTGTTCATAATAGCCCCAAAGTGGAAGCAACCCAAATGTCTATCAATTGATGAAAGGATAAACAAAATGTAGCATATTCATACAATGAAATATTATTTGGCCATAAAAAGGAATAAAGTTCTAATACATGCTATAACATTGATGGACTCTGAAAACATTATACTAAGTGAAAGAACCTGGTTATAAGTAACAAGTGACCACATATTATTTGAGATGCCCAGAACATTAAGTCTAGAGATAGAAATTAGATAGATAATTAGTAACTGCTTAGGACTGCCAGGTTTATAGGGTGACAGCAAAGATGAACAGAGTTTGGGGGGAGGTTAATGAAGGGCTCTAAAAGTGACCATGTCAGTAGATGTGCAACTCTATGAATATACTAAAACCCACTAAATTTGTATGTTTCAGATAGGTGAATGTATGGTATGTGAATCTCTATAAATAAACTACTAAAAATAGCAGAGAGGCAGAGTTTTTTTTTTATAGTAGTATTCCAGCAAATAAATGAAGAAAGAATAACAAAACTGTGATAGCACAATTTTACAGCTTCTAACGAACGGCAGGCTCTAAATATTGGATGCCAGTAGCTACTAACATTGCAATAGGAGACAGATAACCAGGTGAAAAACATCCCACCACTACAGGTATAATCTTGTTCCCCACATCTCTCTTTCCACAGGAAAAAAAAAGAAATCTACCTTGGGGGTGGGTAAACCACTAGATCCACCTGTAGGAAATGCGGAGGAATGTTCTAAACTACAAAGAACCACAACTGGCAAGATCCAGCCTGCGGGAAATTCTAGAAACTCCTCGGGACGAATGACCCAGTTTCCTCAACAAACAGAATACAGGGGAGAGAAGAGGTGGAGAGGACACATACAGATTGAAAGAGATTTAAAAGACATTTGTAAACGGGTGAGCTTAACTTGCAGCATCCAGGGATGCACACTTGGGTGAGCAATGTTGGAAAGAGAGTAAAGAAGTGATTACAATCAAGTCAGGGTAGGTGTTGCTCTTGGGGCTGGGCATGGGGCTGTGAGGAGGCAACAACCGTGGACTTCCAGCTGGCTGGAGGGTACCCGCTTTTGATGTGGGTGATGGTACCAGGGTGTCTGTCTACTTTCCAGTTGTTCAATAAACTGTACCTTTGTTTCCTTTGTACGTCTCTATTTGTGTTATACAAATTACAACAATAACAAAAAGTTAAAAACAATAAAATAAAAACTTCATCAATGAATGACAGTCTCCTTCCTTCCCAGAAATACTCTTCTGAAAGCAACAATTCAATACAAGATTCCAGAAGGCTCGACATGCAGTGACATTCTCTGTAAACGAATCTAGTGGAGAAATAGGGTGGGGTTGGGGGGCGGGCAAAAAGGAGAAACAATCAAAATTCCAATCTCAGAACACAGCACTGGGGCCCACCAGCACATCAGAATATGATTCGGCTGTTACAAAAGAGAATTATGAAGATGAGACAGAACTATGGAAAATTCTTATGACAAACGTTCAATAAACAGAGCACAAGGGAACAGAAAACTATGATTCCAGCTACATAAATCTATGCATGTACTGCCCATGGACTACTTTATAAAAACAGAAGGGCGGCAAAAATTACAACAGTTGCGTTAGCATGGAGACACGATGGATGGTTTATTTCCCAAGTTTTCTTTAACACTGATCTTTTGGCAGTTGTTAGGCAACAAATACAATGTAAAAAAAAAAAAAAATCACAATCCTGGCACTCTTCCTCTTGCCCATAACAATCCATTCTCTGCAGGTATTTTTTTCCAATTACTATCCAGTGCTACCGGCCCCATGCAACACCTATTAGCAAGGCGCCAAGGCTTCATTAGCGGGTTTCCTAGCAGGAAAGAACTAGTCAGAGTAAAGCTTTAGCAGCAGGATATGGCAGAAACAACTGGGCTGCAAGGAAGCAGGAGACCTCTAGTCCCAGATGCACCTCTAACTGCAACCTTCCAGCAATTCATATTCTCCCCCAATCCATACGACCACCCTGGACTTCCCCCCATGGCTGCTAATCAGACCTGGCCGTGGTCCCCTGAATATACAGGGCCACCAAAACTCAACTGACCCCAAATCCAACCGGCTCCCCACTTGGGTCTCTTGGTTCAGGGCTTACCATCCAGGTATGTAATTTTAACACTCTCCGGGGGCCAAACTCAAAAAAGCACAGTTCCACAAACGTAAAATGAGGGGGATTAGCTGAAGTCTTTGTCTAGGTCGTTCCAAATTTTATTTTTCTGATGTCTTTCTAAAATGGCTCTTAATTTAGAAGGAGCTCAAGGTGGTGGTTGGGAAAATAACCTTTCTAGGGGCAGTGGGTCCCTTCTGCCAATGTAAGATGGGCTCCTCTTACTGGTAGACCCACACTCGGCTAGACATGGAGGTGGCAGACAGCAGAGTCTGGTGGGTAGTATGTACCATTTTTACTCACCTATAAACACTTCCCCGCACTCACCTCCCAGCCAAGCACACTCTTTGGTCTTTTCTGCTGGAAGGGAGAATTCCCAGTGCCCTGTACTGGGTCTAAAAAGAATCTGATGAAATTATGAAGGCTGGAACGAAAAGAAAGGTCCTTGAAACAGAGGTCCCAGGGGCTGAAGACAGGATCAAGACCACAGCACTTGAATCAATCATCTTTCACTCCTCCCAGCCCACAGCGTGTCCTCTCTCAAAACTGAGAAGGTTCCATCCAGATAATTCATCTGCACCACCGGCCAGGACACCTTACCGAGAACAGCCCCTAGCAGCCCACAAGCTGTCATCTCAGGCTTACTCGCCCAAACATACTCTTCTCCAGCAACTTCCCCAGCTCTGTTCTCCCCAACCCCCTCAAAGGCAGCAAGTGCCCCTCCCTTGGGTTCCCACAAGCAGGCTCGGGCCTTTATTACAGGCACACTTAACACATTGTACCATGGCTACTCATGTTCCCATCTTACTCCTGCTTCAGACTGAGCACTCCCAAGGACAGAGACCTGCTGAGTTCCCCTGGGTACCACCCCTTCTCCCCTCCATCCCCAAAGCACATGCCTGGCTGGCTCCCAGCAGGTACCCCACAAATGTCTGCTGAATGGATAGATGGACGGACAAGATGGATGGATGGATGGATGGGGGATGTGTAGGGTCTAGGGCCATGAAATGGATCTTTTGGTGGGGCCATGCTAAAGCACAAAAAACATACTGATATTTCACAAGCAGCAGATCTAAAAATGAGAATATACTCATTAAAATCTTTTCAAATTGTTTTCCATGAACAAGCATCTAGGGAACTGTGCTGTACTTCCAAGGCCATTTACCTAAACATGATTTTGTGGCTATTACATGAAGTGCAGTCAAGTGATTACACAAGATCAGTTAATGTGACAGACAAGGCTAGAAGCTGATCCTGTTGCCTCATCGTTAACTAAGTCGGCCTCTCTGTGATGAATTCACTCACTCATTCAACAAATATTTATCAGCTGCTCATCAAATGCCCAGAGAAGGCAATGGCACCCCACTCCAGTACTCTTGCCTGGAAAATCCCATGGATGGAGGAGCCTGGCAGGCTGCAGTCCATGGGGTCACTGAGTCGGACACGATTGACGTGACTTAGCAGCAGCAGCAGCATCAAATGCCAGTCACTCTTCCAGGCAATGGGGTACACTGGGGTCACAAAGTCTAGAGGGGGCAGCTACAGGAAACTACAGAAGAACAAATTCTTCTTGGGGAATGAAGTCAGCCTAAAAAGCTTAAGACCCAAGCCCACAGGTCGCAGTACCACTTATCTCCCTGCCTTCCCAAGCTGAATATACTCAGTGTAAAATCTTACAAAGTTCTGATCACCATCTTGAAATCCAACTACAATACACGTATGGAGAGTTGCCCCAAACACAGCAGGATCTAGAGACTTCTACCCTTGAGTTCCTGCACCCACATCACCTAGTTTTTCTGCCTCCCATCTCAACACATCCCTTTTCACAAGGACCAGCAACTAGTGGTTTGGAGACAGTATGTCTCTCTATAGCAGCTCTTTCTGATCTGATAGGAGCTAAAAATAACCATGCACATTAAAACCATGTAAAATAAGAGTACCAGGTTGCCAGCTAAAGACAGGGTCAGGCAGGCAGCCAGCAGGGAAAGGTATGGACATTGTGATATCTTCGCTGGCCAGTCAGAGGTTCCGATTTAGTCTATGTGCTGGTTCCCAGCCAAGGTCCCGATAAGGAAGACTGCTGGACAGCTGATGTCTTAACTGTCCCGCAGATAAATGAACCAGCCTGACCCTCTCAGATAAGATGCAACGGGCAAAGTCTCACTGCAGCCTAACCCACATGCAACGTAATAAGTCAACAGTGGTCCTGGAAGAACAAAGAAGATAGAATGCCAGCCATCTAAATCTCATTAGTCTCCATAGCATTCAATGCTGTGCATCCCAGGTAGGTTTGAAAGGAGGAAATAAGCTGTGTGTGAGAGTGCCAGTCAAGCGTGCACATCCTAGGTGGTGGAAAGCATGCCATCTGGGCAGAGAAAGGATTTCAGGAGCCTTGGAGGCACACGAGGCTCTCTCCCCTTCATCCACTAGCTCCACATCCATCAGAGGGCAAGTCTCTCTGCACCCACCTTCGGAAGGCTCTCTCTTTCCTCTCCATTATGGCTCAGGCCACATCACCTCATCTGTGGGCCACAGCAAGAGTCCCCCGAGTGGTCCCAGGTTATCATTCCCTTTACCAATTATTGATCTTAAGTTTTATAACATACAGAAATTTGATAAGCAGAAAGGGACAGAGGGTGGAGGTGGAAGAGAGGGTGGGAGTAGGGGTAGAGTCTTTCTTTAGCTCTAAGTATTAAGGTGTCCATCTGATGGTAGCCTCAAATCGGTTATAAATACACACAGTTGTACCACGGTGGAGCCACGTCCTGGGACTCTTCGAGGCCAAAATGTTGGGTTGGAAAACCAGCTCTATTTCTTTTCTAGCAATATGACTGTGACTTTAGGCAACCCCCATGCCGAGTCTCAGCTTCTCCATCTGAAAAATAGGTACTCTCTTCTACCCTGTCCACCCTGCTAAGTCACTGCATTAATAAAAAAGAAAGCAAACAAGCATCCGCTGTCAACTGCAGTGTCCTATACACACAAAGGAATTATTATTACTTTCATTCAAACCTTATTTCTCTCACATGTCCACAGGAATAACACAATGTGTTTTTTTGCCAAATGCTGAACAAGTACCGACAAAGGTCCGTCTAGTCAAAGCTATGGTTTTTCCAGTAGTCATGTATGGATGTGAGAGTTGGACTATAAAGAAAACCGAGCACCAAAGAATGGATGCTTTTGAACTGTGGTGTTGGAGAAGACTCTTGAGAGTCCCTTGGACTGCAAGGAGACCAAACCAGTCAATCCTAAAGGAAATCAATCCTGAACATTCATTGGAAGGACTGATGCTGAAGCTGAAACTACAACTTTGGCCACCTGATGCAAAGAACTGACTCTTTGGAAAAGACCCTGATGCTGGGAAAGATTAAAGGCAGGAGGAGAAGGGGATGACAGAGGATGAGATGGTTGGATGGCATCAACAACTCGATGGACATGAGTTTGAGCAAGCTCCGGGAGTTGGCAGTGGACAGGAAGCCTGACATGCTGCAGTCCATGGGAGTCCATGGGATCGCAGAGTCCGACACGACTGAGCAACTGAACTGAACTGAAAAAATACACGATCTAGTAATCCCATTTAAAGGAAAATAGGCTAGCCTGGCTTTGGGATTTTGGGTAAACCCATGTTAGTTCTTGGAGATCAACTCCTTCCTCTCCAAGTTCTTAACCACCCCTTGTTTAAACAGCCCTCAGAACTCTAACTGTTCTCATCAGTGGTTTTCCTGGCCATTGGTTCTCAGAAGGTACCTGCCTCAAGGCATCTTTCAACTGTCTCTAGGAAGTGCTAATTTCATGGTTAGTTACTACTTCCTACCCTCACCCCCAAACTTGATAACTTGCTACTTTTCTCTGAACCTGCACGTGCACACAGAAGCGCCAGGGGTCTCTGTTCCCACTGCCATCACTACTAAGTCATCACAAAGAAATATACACTGTTTACACCAGGATGTCGTTAAACACAAATATCTGAAATTACTGAATAAAGTTACCTTGACATTTCATCCTGAGTGAGAAATAGCAGCTCAGCCATCAGCAAGATCTGGTGACTCAAAACTGAAATCTACTGATGCAAAGACAATGCAGAGGATCCCTAATCTGCTGGATTGAAGGCCAGGCTGTCCAGCTTATCAATTCCACCTCCCAATTGAAGAAGGCCTCCATGTTTACCAAGGGTCCATGACCGCAGTTTTCAGAGAAAGAGCCTGAGCCTCAGAGAGATCAACATGACCAAGTTCCTGTTACTCACAAGTGGTAGACCAAGAATCAGAACCCAGCCCTCCGGATTCCTAGGACAGAGTTCCTTCTATCTCATGCCACTACTTCTCCAGTTGGTTCATTCACCTCTTTGGCTCCAAACACACGCAACATGTCCAGCCAGCAAAGAAGAAATATTTCTTAAGCCCAATTCAACACACGGCTGCAGAAAGAGTGCTTCGTGCATGGTCTTGGCTACAGCTGGGAGACAGGGCCACAAGGTCAAACACCAGCAGGCTTCCTGGTGGGAGGTGGGGGGGCAATTCCCATTCTGTCTGGAGGCAGGGAAGTTGGGGCAGAATGGAAAGTAGTTGATTCACTCACACACTAACCCAGAAGCCAAGACACTGTCTGTGGGGGACACCAAGAGTCTGGGCGGCTCCCGGAAATTCAATTCTGGTAAAACAGAGTACGTGTTACTAATTTCCTGACCTGCCTGGCTAACCATCTCTTAGAAATCGGAGGAAGCAACCAATACCATTGCCCTTAATTTTGATCAACAAGGAAGTGAGAACAGTCTTAGAAGAAAGTGTTGTTTTGGTGTGCGACTCAGTGAAAGGAAGCAGTGTGGATGGGGTTCTCTTCCAAACAGGGGCGCAGGGCTCTCCACATGCGACACAAGGTCTGGGCAGGTAGACGGTAGGCTTAACGGTTCCTGCACAGAGCACCACCACACTGGCTTCCAAGGATGGAGCGATCAATCTAAAACTGAGACTTTGTGCTCCCTTATTACCTACCAATCAGCCTCTGCTCCAGGCTGATAAGCCATCTTTGGGCCGAGAGTCAAAGCTCTCATTTGTTTCTGCTGTGAGAATTAAATGGCCCCAACAGCCATGATCCTATGAAGCTTTTTGCAATCAGCATGGAATACCTAACACCTTCTGACGACCTGTTTCTGCCTCCCTATAGTTGCTTCCAAGCATGCCTACCACATGTGACTCAGTGGTCAGCTGAAGGGAGACCTTCACCTTTACTCCTCAAAGCACTGAATAAAGTCTGGACACTAAAGTTACTTGATCCTGGCAGCCCTGAAAACTGGTTTCACCCAACACTTCATATATTAAACCTCCTCCTCTCAATAAGAAACCCTAAAACAGCACAGGTTGAATACTCTTTAATTTGGGGGTAACTACTATCAGGCCTCTTGAGTAATTACTATCAGGCCTACTATCAGGATTCTTGAGAGTCCCTTGGACTGCAAGGAGATCCAACCAGTCCATTCTAAAGGAGATCAGTCCTGGGTGTTCATTGGAAGGACTGATGTTGAAGCTGAAACTCCAATACTTTGGCTACCTGATGTGAACAGCTGACTCATTTGAAAAGACCCTGATGCTGGGAAAGACTGAAGGCAGAAGGAGAAGGGGATGACAGAGGATGAGATGGTTGGATGGCATCACCGACTCAATGGACATGAGTTTGAGTAAACTCCAGGAGTTGGTGATAGACAGGGAGGCCTGGTGTGCTGCAGTCCATGGGGTTGCAAAGAGTCGGACCCAACTGAACGACTGAACTGAACTGAGCTATCATGCCCAGGCTTCCCTGCTGGCTCAGTGGTAGAGAATCCACCTGCCAATACAGGAGACAGGGTTCAATCCCTGGGTCAGGAAGAACCCCTGGAGGAGTGCATGGCAACCCACTCCAGTGTTCTTGCCTGGAGAATCCCATGGACAGAGGAGCCTGGTGGGCTATAGTCTGTGGAGTTGCAAAGAGTCAGACATGACTTAGCAACTGAGCACACACTATCAAGCACATTTTAATATGTGATCCTTACTGAGGGGAACAAAAACATCAGACAACCTCTTTAACACCAAGGTCCACTGGACAAATTACTCTTAGAATTCTGGATTGGGAGACTCTCCTCACCTTTATTATTAAGCAAGGTGGGTCATGAACCAGTCACAATGCTCTTGGCCCAACTGAGTCCACACAAAGCTCTAGAGAATGGGATTGGGGGCAGGAGACTGCCCTGAATGACCTCGAAGGCAGGTGCTTCCCAGCTTAGTGCCCTCCATCTTACATCAAAAGAGAAGCAAGTACATGGGGGACTTGAAAGGTCCCGGGTGGCAAGTACCTATCGTGCTCATTTTCACATTGATCTTTTTAAACTGTGGCACTTACAAACAGGGATGTCAAGTCTTTCTCCTTTTTGCATCTGTAAGAGCCTGGCGCTGCTACAACCGAATAGAATATGGTATTAGTGATATCTTGTCATTTCCAAGGTGAGTGACAGTTCTCTAGGGACAGTTGCTCTGTGGGAAAAGCCAACAACCATGTAAAAAATCCAACTCCCCTAAGACTAGCACGCTGAAGAGGCCGTGAACAGATGCTCCTGTCAACTGTCCCAGCTGAATCCAGCCTCCAACCATCCCTGCCAAGGTGCCAGGCATGTGAGCGCAGCCAGCACGAACCGCCCACACCAGCCAATCTTGCAACTAAGTCCTCCTGGGTGACCTGGTCCATGACAGAAGGAGCCAAAGAAAATCTCAGCCTGGCCCCACCTCAATGGGTTCTTGACCAACAGAACCCATGAACTATGATAAACAGTGATGCTTTAAACCACTGAGCATTGGGGGAATCTGTTATGCAATAGATAATCAGAAAGAAAACCATGCAAATACACAGATATAACATGTATGCATGGCATGTGTGTTACATGTAACACATGTAAATCTTACATAAAAGATTTAGTATGCTAAAAAGTTTTCCATAACTTTAAAAACTTTCTTAGGAATCCTTACACTGTGATGTTAACTCAGGTATCATCTGCTTGGAGACAAGGAATTAGAATAATAAATATACTGAGTCTTGAAAAAAAAAAGGGGGGGTAAACAAACTGAAAAACTACTCTTTGAAGGTCACTAGCTGTTTAGGAAAAAGATATTAAAATCAAGGGCTGTAATGATTAAAGCTGCCTTCCTCTACGTTCACCAACACTGTATTAAGAAATCAATAAATTGCACTGTAGATGGGGGAGAGGACTGTTATGGATTCAAAGAGACTTAAAAGACATTATTTACCAAATGCAATGTGTTGTCTGTAGTTGGCTCCTGATTCAAACATGCCAACCCCTGACCACAAAAAGGTTTTTGAGATGCTGGAGGAAAAGTGAACAAGGACTTGGTATCAGACAACATTGAAGAATCATTGTTCGTTTTGTTGAGTGTGATAAAAGATGGTAGATATGTAGAGAGAGAGACACCCATTTAGGTATTAACAGGCTAAATGATATAAAGTTGTCTTGGAGTTGCTTGAAAATACTCCAGAGAAATAATGAAATATGGGTGCTGTATACAAGACAGTTTCATCAGACTATTGTCTCAACTTGTATATTTGAAATTTTCCATAATAAAAACTTAATGAAAACCTCACAAACTGCAAAGATGTTGAGGGTTTGAAGGTGTCTGGCCACGGTGACCAGGGCCCCACACAGGCCCTACTAGGCATCCAAGTTACCAAATAAGACGCAGAGACAGCTCAGAAATCAATACATTCGAGTTCCTCATTTTACAGATGGGGAAAAATGAGGCCAGACATAGGTCATGTTGACAGGCAGCCAGTGCAAAGCCAAGAATAGAACACTAGCCTTCTGACCCTGAGACCAATACAATTTTCTTTCTCAGAACTATCTTGAGACAAATGCATTATGTTACCTGAATAGGAAACAAAAAGACCAGCCTAGCATTTCTGCTATGGAAAGGTTAGAGATCAAATAGGCAATACCAAAAATTTCAGTGTTAAAAGCTTGTTGGCTATAAAAAGTGTCTGGTTTGGGCAAATATTTTTGGCTGTTTAAAATGGTGGATCAGAAAAGGGGCGGGGGGGGGGGGAGAAAGAAACCACAGGAGAAAGGAAAAGAAAATGAAACAAATTTGTGCCTGGCCAAACAGTAACATGCAATTAAAATGATGGATGCCTTTGTGCCAGAGGTTGAGTTAGAAACAAGCTGCTGGAAGAAGGGCAGCCCTCAAAATAAATTGCCAAATCACTTTTTGCAGCCAGATTGCAGATTCCCCATCCATGTGATTCTAAAAGCAAATAACTCCACATAAATAAATATGCAACGAATTCCCAGGAAACCCAGCCAAGAAACATGAACAGAAAGAACTAATTTTGGGTGGACGACTGCCCCCACCGATCCTGCAACTTAGGAACGCAACTAAATTTGCAGAGTAAGGCAGGTCGGTGCTACCTCGCATCCTTCCCTCAATTACTGGGACCAGTAACAACTGCCCCCCTTCCCTCCTTGGAGCCCTTTACAGCTCTGAAAGTTCTGGGTGTTGCAACACACCCCAAGATGCAGCGGCTGACAGCATGGACTCTGGGATCAGCGTGGCAAGGATCTGAGTCCCAGCCCTGGTCCTCAGCTTAGGTTGAGACCGATGTCAGAAATGTCTTACCTGGTAGGAATGTTTGAGGATGGCAAGAAATGAAATGATGAATTTAACTGGGCTTGGCCCCAGGGTTCACCCATAGGGCAGGTCCGTGGAGGCAGGCCTCATTCTAGGTGGCCTATCAACTCGTGGAAGATGAGCTTTACAGAGGTGGAGTGACTGGGGAGGGTTAGAAGATGAACTATGTCCCCCCAAAATTCATACGTTGAAGCCTTAACCCTCCAATGCTTCCCAACGTGGCTGTAACTGGAGAAGTGGTAATTAAGTTAAAATGAGTTCATTAGCACGTGCCCTATCCTATCTGGTGTCCTTATTAACAGGGGTCACACACACAGACACCAAGGCTTCATACAGAAAAGACCACCTGAAGATAAGAGGAGACGGGGCGGCAAGAGAGCAGCCATCCACAAGGCAAGGAGAGAGGCCTGACTCTGCCGGCACCTTGATCTTGGACTTCCAGCCTCTAGAACCATGAAAAGACAAATTTCTATTGTTCAAGCCACCGAGACCATGGTACTTTGTTTACAGCAGCCCAAGCCGAGTAGTACAGGGAGATTCAAGTTAGGACCAATTTTCAATCTGGCTCGAGCAAGCTCCAGAAGATGGTGAGGGACAGGGAAGCCTGGCGTGCTGCAGTCCATGGGGTCACAAAGAGTGGGACACAACTGAGCGACTACCACTTTAGCACTTTTAGTGATCACACCAACTGCTGAGGCACAGAATTCCAGGGCATAATTTACTCAGCTCTGTGTGCATGGAAGATTTTCAAAACAGGTTAATAAGTGGAAAAGCACATAAAACTTCTAACCCTGTCTCTGGTGAGCATGACTGTTAGGGTCATAAAACTGCAACTGAGGCACCATCATCCATGTCCCTGATGGAGGGGTGTAAAATAAAGCTGTCTTGTTACAGGTGGCCTCTGATTTTTCATTCTTCTCTCTCTCTCTTTTTCCTTTGGTGAGTCAGTAGTCTTAAAAAAGTCTCCTGGAAGAAGAAGGCAGAGAATGACACATTCAGAAGAAGAAAAGGAGGGCGTGATGCCCACGGGCACTCTCTCGGTCTGGATTTGCAGGGATGGCATTGTCAAGATTATTATGAGGTGAGTGGTCTGTGTTTAGTGTGAGCTGTGGTGAGAAGACTCTTGGCTGCAAGTTCACCACACAGAAAGTGAGCCTCTCCTTACCCATGATCTAGGAAAAATGTTCCCATCACAGATGCATTTTTAAAGGCAATAAATACTGAATATGAAACATGGTAAGAAAAAGAAGTATGAACTAGTACTATGTAGCATTATGGAATGTCACTTTAAAGCAGAAGACACAAATAGGAAATTATCTACAGAACCAAACACCTAGGCACAAATACAGAGGGATTCTCTGGTGGCTCAGTGGTAAAAAGAATCTGCCTGCAATGTAAGAGACTCGGGTTCGATCCCTGGGTCAGGCAGATCCCCTGGAGAAGGGCATGGCAATCCAATCCAGAATTCTTGCCTGGAGAATCCCATGGACAGAGGAGCCTGGCAGGCTACAGTCCATGTGGTCACAAAGAATCAGACATGACTTAGTGACTAAACACACACACACACACACACACACACACACACAGCAACTCCTCATCATCTCTCACTGCTATGAATTGGTCATAGCTAACCCCAGCATCTCCCAGTTCAACCAAAACTAATTCACCTAGAATGATTTCACACACAAGAGAAGACCTCAGTGACCCCGGACTTCAAATCTGTGTCAAAAGATTTTTCTACAAGACTGTCTCTAAACCAGGCATTGAACCCCAACCCTTATACCTTCTCAGGGACCTAGGGAGTTACTGTAGGGGCAGGAGGAAAATCTGTGTGGGATTATGCAGGTGCCACCCATTCCAGCACATTCCTGTTAGATGGTGCTCACAAGTGAACTGGGGGCAGTCACCACACAGATCTAGTCTGCTGCTCTGTGAGAATTCAGACCGTGCTATCAGACTTTCCAGTTGCTCAAGAAAGCTACAAAATCGAAATTCATTTATGTGAAATGTGGAAATTTTTTAAAGCCTTGTACAGACCTTTAGTCTACTTTTTAATTGGAGCATGACACACACAGACAAAACTGCCCAGGTCACGTGTGTACAACGCTAGGAATGATCAGAAATGACCATGACTGTGCAGCCACCGCCCGGGTCAAAAGACAGAACTGTTCCCAGCTCCTGCCAAGTCCTGAGCGTGTCTTCCCAATCCCCCTATCTCCCTCCCTCCCTCCCACAGGGGCTGCAGACTGGCTATGCCCATCTTGCAGTTCTAGATGCAAATGGAAGTGCACGGCCTGTATTCCTCTACAGCCACGTGGGGCCCGAGCCCCTCCAATCCACGATCTTGACGGCTGAACAAAGGCACATCAGTGGACCTTACAGCCCTAAGTGGAAGGGAAATGAGGCCCAAGTGAACGCACCTTTGTGGATTCACTCACGGCTGAGAAGGACTCGCCAAGGGAGGAGTCCCAGATAAGAAGCCCCAAGTGTGGGTGGAGTGTGAAGGTCAAAGTCACAGAAGGGGAGGGTCTGTTCCCCCGAGCAAATGGACAGGGGACAAAAGGACAGGGGCGATGGCAGGTGCCAGGGAGAGGAAGCCAAAGTTCACAGCCACCAACAAGGCAGAAGGAGAGCACGCCTGGAGACCCAAAGCCAGGGCGACTGGGACCAACTCCCGTGCCCACGAGATTGGTATTTTCCCCAGAGGACACCAAATGGGCTGGATTCCTGGAAGGGGGAGGAATCAACAAAGGTTACCTAGCATGCCCCGACTTTTAAAACCCCTTTTCAGGGTCATTATCAATACATGTGAGCCTCCCAGGTGGTGTTAGTGGTAAAGAACCTGCTTGCCAATGCCCAAGATGTAAGAGAGGCAGGTTCGATCCCTGGGTAGGAAAGATCCCCTGGAGAAGGGCATGGCAACCCACTCCAGGATTCTTGCCTGGAGAATTCCATGGACGGAGGAGCCTGGCAGCCTACAGTCCACGGGATCGCAAAGAGTTGGACACAACTGAAGCGACTCAGCACACACGCACGCATTAAAACATGTGAAATAAACAGAAGAGTGCAGTAAACACCTGCCACTCAGGTTTAACAAGGATCAACATTCAGTGTCATCTTTACTCCTTCCTCCCCCTTCCCTCCATTAATCTTTTCACACTTTTTTTGCACGGATGGTGGTGGTACATCTACTTACATCTAGTGTGCAAATCTGAGCCGCTCCATATTGACAGATGGAAACTACTGTGTTACCACATTTTGACAGATGGAAACATCTGTGCAACCCACACTCCTGTACCATTCCGCACATTCTAATCCCCCCAGATCCTGGGTGCCCCTCCCGGGTCAATTCCTGGCCATCCCCACTTCCTAGGAAGCAACACCCATTCTGAATTGATTCTTCTCCAGATTAGTTTTGCCAGTTCTGGAGTGACACAGAAATGGAATCATCCAGAAGGTACTCTTGTACAAGGCTTATTTCACTCAGCATAATGCCTGTGAAGACAGAAAGACTGGTTTTAAAATTCGCTTTGGGCCACGCTGTATAGACCTGTCTTTATCACCTTTCTCATGCTATCTTATGTGGATAAACTATAAAGCTCTGAGATAAACATCTGAGATAAAGATAACGTGCACTGGGATTCAGAGCTGTGATTTTCAATGAATTACTCAAATCCTGCTTTCTTGCCTGGGTCCTGTGTTCCAGATACCGGTTTCTGCACCTAAAATGTGTGGCAACCACCACCCCAGAGCTCTGACCTGTGGTGACCCCTGAGAAGCAAGGCTGACCACTGTTTTTTTCCCCTGTCTCTTGCCCCGGCTCTTCCTTCTTAAGCAAGAAAACTGGGTACAAGTGGGTTTGTTGCTCAGTTGCTCAATCGTGTCTGACTCTTTGCAACCTCATGGACTGCAGCACGCCAGGCCTCCCTGTCCATCACCAACTCTCGGAGCTTACTCAAACTCATGTCCATTGAGTCGGTGATGCCATCCAACCATCTCATCCTCTGTCATCCCCTTCTCCTGCCTTCTATCTTTCCCAGAATCAGGGTCTTTTCCAATGAGTCAGCTCTTTGCATCAGGTGGCCAAAGTATTGAAGCTTCAGTTTCAGCCTTTCCAGTGAACATTCAGGTAAAGCTGTAGTGTTCTCTGCAAACCCCAAAGACGCATCTTCCCACTAAACGGGCAGTTGCTTGAGGAAAGATGCAATCTTGACTCAGTCTTGTATCCACCTGGCCCCTGGCACGGTTCTGTGCATAGAGCAGGCTCTCATCAAACACCTGTGTTTCTTATTCTTCATTCTTCCCTGAAGATGTCAAGGCCACCAGGGCTGGGAGGCAACAGAGCAGAGGGGCAAGAGCTCGGGCTGCCTTCCTTTTCCCAGGGGTACCATGGTGGCAGGAGCCCTAAGACCTGTGCTCGGGGACTGTGCGGGCTGACACAGCCCAGAGCCTGGCCGGGAACAAGTTTCCACACGTCTACAGCGGGCACCCTCTGTGCCTCTCTGTCTTGGCCTCCTGGTTGGCCCGGTGGATGTGAGCTGCGTTGAAAGCCTTACCACACTCCTCTCCAGGTGTCTGATCCCACTGGGCCCTCACACTGGCCTCGATGAAAACACAGCCAGGAGGGAATCCAGGCTTTATGGCACCTGGAAGTTTATACCATTTGGAGATCCTCTTAAAGAAATAAAATGCAAAAATAAATAAATAAATGAATACTACATTCGCAAACTTTAAAAAAAAAAAAACTAAGGACCCAGCCAGCACAGTACTAGGGCCTTTCCACATCACCATTCCACCCCCAGGTTATCAACCCTGCCAACCTGCCATGCACAAAACAGGGGATGGGAGGGGGATTGTCATAGATCAGCTTCCCATCAACCCTACTCCTAGATCCAGCCACCAAAGTCACTGGATTCCATGTCCTCCAACTCCATTGCATATCCCCCTCTGTCCATGCCCAGCACCATGCTAGTTCGGACCCGAGATACAGCTAACAACCTCATGACTGTCCACCTTCAACCAGCCCTGAGCCAAATTCCAAGCATCCAGTGGTCCTAGTTCCCTTCTCATCACTCTGCTTCATCCTCTCCTGAGCTGCATTCTGCTTCCCAGACACGTCTCCCTCACAGCCTCCTCAGCGAGGCTGGTCAGTCCTCTGTCCAGAGTCAAAATCACCCCAGCAACCACATCCCCCAAAGCCCTCCCGGATGAAAATCGACCTCTTCCTCCAACAACCCCCCACAAGGCTTCAGCTGTCTGGCTCTGATGATATGCCCAAGTCATTCTGCCTGGTACTAAGGTGACCTGAGAAGCAAAATGAGGTGGCACAGCTCCCAAAGGTCAAAAGAGCAAATGCAACTTGCTGGGCTCAGCCATCTCCTCCGCCAAATGGCGATGACGGCACTGTGCTGCTGAGCGGTGTGGACCAGGCGAGGATTAAGTGAGACGAAGGCCGGGCACACACTTGAAGACCCAGTGTTCTCTGCAGTATATCAGAACCTGGGACCAACCTTGGCTCTGTCATGAACCATAAATCCCCAGTAATAGGCCATCTCTCACCACAGTCATTTCAGACCCTCCTCTACCAGGGACCAGCTGCTCCCCTGGCTGCAAAGGTAAGGTTTCTCCTTCCTTCCCATGGTGAGGTCCAGATCATCCCAAGTTTTTCTCCAAATATAAGGGGAAGTAAAGTGTTTAACGATTAAGAACACATTTTACCCCACAATTAAAAAAAAAGAGCATATGGAGTGTGATAGAATTTTTGTTGAAAGAAACAATTTTTTATCCATTATTAGCAAAAAGGTGATAGGGATACCACCAAAATGTAAATGAAGTGATGATGTCTTATTGGAGTTATGATATGACTTTTATTTGGTATTTTTTAAATTGATAATTCCTAAAGATTCTAAAATAAATACTGGGAAGTCGCTCAGTCGTGTCCGACTCTTTGCGACCCCGTGGACTGTAGCCTACCAGGCTCCTCCGTCCATGGGATTCTCCAGGCAAGAATACTGGAGTGGGTTGCCATTTCCTTCTCCAGTGGAACTTCCCGACCCAGGGATCGAACCTAGGTCTCCTGCATTGGAGGCAGACGCTTTAACCTCTGAGCCACCAGGGAAGTCTAGCATGCTTTAAATTAAAAGTACAGAGATGGTATGATAGGATAATATTTATTTTTTATAAAACCAGTATTTTCATTATTTTTCCCTTTTTTGCTTCCTAGTTAAGCAACCAGGCTACTTTGTTCTCAATGCTTCAGGAGAGGTACGCTATAACCAAACACAGAAAATGAAGATTAAAAAAACAAAGATGCAGATGACGGATGCTGGAGCCACACTTTCCAGGTCCACCACACTCTAGTGGCAAGGCCACAGATGGGACATTAAACTGTTCTGCACCTGTTTCCTCATCTGTGCAATAGGGCAGTGGCTACCTTATAAAGTTTTTGTGAGAATTAACTGAGGAAGTATACACGAAGTGCTCAGAACTATGTCTGGCACTGAGTAAGCTCCACTTTGGAAGAAAAGCTATGACCAATCTAGACAGCATATTAAAAAGCAGAGACATTACTTTGCCAACAAAGGTCCATCTAATCAAAGCTATGGTTTTTCCAGTAGTCATGTATGGATGTGAGAGTTGGACTATAAAGAAAGCTGAGCACCGAAGAATTGATACTTTTGAACTGTGGTGTTGGAGAAGACTCTTGAGAGGCCCTTGGACTGCAAGGAGATCAAACCAGTCAATCCTAAAGGAAATCAGTCCTGAATATTCATTGGGAGGACTGATGCTGAAGCTGAAGCTCCAATACTCTGGCCACCTGATGGGAAAAACTGACTCACTGGAAAAGATCCTGATGCTACGAAAGACTGAAGGCAGGAGGAGAAGGGGACAACAGAGGATGCGATGGTTGGATGGCATCACCGACTCGATGGACACGAGTTTGAGCAGGCTCCAGGAGTTGGTGATGAACAGGGAAGCCTGGCGTGCTGCAGTCCATGGCATCGCAAAGAGTTGGACACAACTTAATGACTGAACAACAGCGACCACTTCAATTAAGCCAAGAACTTTGACTGCAGAATCCACCCCCCACAATCAATTCTGTCCTGCAGCCCTCACGTGGTATCTCTGGAGGTTTCTGCTGCTAGAGCTACATCACATGTTGTTCTTTTAGTGTAGATTAATTCTGTCTTGAATTCTGTTTTTCTCCTTCAAATTCAACTTCATAGGTTAAACTTATACATGTAATCTCTGAAGATCAAGGTCAAGAGCAGGCACAGCAGATACTAGCAGGACAGCGGAGGCGCCAAAACCATTTATGTGCTGTGTACGCTCTAGCATGCTGCTTACCCTCTCTGTGCCTCGATCTCCTTATACTGTATAATGAGGATGTTAATAGGAACTATCTAACTCATAGGGTTGTGAGAAATCAGTGAGCTAAGCCATGTGAACTGCTTAAATCATAATGTACATGGTCAGTCTACTTTGAAAGCATGCTATGTGAAAGCCAGACCCCAAAGGCCACACATTCTGTATGACTCCATTTATATGAAATATCTAGAGTTGGCAATTCCACAGAGACAGAAAACGGGTTAGCGGCTGCCAGAGGCTGGGAAAAGGGGAGAATGGAGGATGAATGAATAGAGGATGAATGAATGAAGAACCAATGCTATTGGTTCAGGGGTCATGACAAGGCTCTGGAGCTAGACTGTGGTAATGGTTACCTAACACTGTGAGTGGATGGAATGGTTAAAACTTTATTTGCATTTCACCAAAATAAAAACTTTTGCAAAACAATAAGTAATAAAGTAATAAATAAATAATAATTTATTACTGATTTTTTTGTAAGTAATATATTTATTACTCAAATTACTACATGAACCACTACTATGACATGGGATGTACTAAGTCCCCGCAAGGCAAAACATAAGTGGCAATACTATGGAGTACAAGCAGAGTGGGGGTTCAGGACAAGCTTCACAGACACGGTGGCATCTGAGATGGATCCTGAAAGACAACTGGACCCTTATGAGATAAGAATCAGCCAAGAAGAAAGGGAATGAACAGCAAAGGTACAAAGTGTGAGGGTGGGGCAGCTCAAGAACCATGAGGGTGACAGCCTTGGGGAAGAACTGGGGAGACGGGAACGCAAAGTCTGAAAAGGGTTTTATATCCGGTGCTCTCACTTACTGTGGGGTGTTGGGCAGAAACCTTGCTGCTGAACTTTCTACAAAACTGGAATGCCCACAGTTCTGTCACAGAGGTGCTACGAGGATTAAATAAAGCCACAAAAGGCGAAAGCTTCATCTCAACATAAAACACAAACATAAGGGACATGACTGTGCAGAGAATACGGCTTCTCAAACACAGCGGCACGTGGCATTCCACTGTTGACTGGGCCCTCATGGGGTAGAGGTTGCGGGTGGAGCAGGGTTCCCTGGCAGAGCCAGGAAGTAAGCAGTGACAGGGTGACGGCTGGAACACAATACACAGCCCACTTGAGTAGCTAGATGATGTGGATGCCGGGGAGAGGAGTAGGGGGTGGCCCTTTAACCTTGATATCCTTAGCACACTGACCCTGGGCTACCAAGGCAACGTGAGCGGCCAGGAGACGTGCAGTGTGATTCAATTACAATTCCACTTCCCACCCCAAATGAGCTCCTGCGAAGCAGGGCCCACATTTTTGATCATTTCATATTCCTTGCATGGGGCCTTACACACACTAGTTGATCTCTCTGTTTTTGTATTTTGATCTCAGGTTTTGTTTTTGTGTGTCGTTTTTAAATTTTTATTTTGGAGTACAGTTGATTGACAACGTTGTGTTAGTTTCAGGTGTACAGCAAAGGGCTTCAGTTATACACATACATATAGCTATTCTTTTTCAGATTCTATTTCCCATACAGGTCATCACAGATATTGAGTAAAGTTCCCTGTGTTATCCAGTAGGTCCTTGTTGATGATCTATTTCATATAAAGTACTGTGCATATGTTAACCCCAACCTCCTGATTTATCCCTTCCCCCATCTTTACCCATAAGTTCGTTGTCTAAGTTCATGAGTCTCATTCTGCTTTGTAAATAAGATCGCTGGTATCACTTTTTACTGTAGTTTTGAACAAAAAATGAAACAGATGGAGTAAAGCAGAGCTCGTCAGTAAACAGAATGAACTTCGGCTCTCTCGAAAAACTCATCTGTGTGGCAGTGCTCATCCTGTGACGTGAGTTAATAAGATAAATGACACATAACAGTAATCCAAGTACACGCAATGCTTCTTTTCTTTTCTGAAGATGGCATATAATTTTTGCATTTCTCTTCGGAAGTCTTTTTAATGAAGAGGAGCTATCGCCAGAGCTTTGAGAACAAAGCTAAATGCTTCTGGACTTCAAAGCAAAGTCAGTCAGTCCTACGTAGAATACTGAAGCATCCCGAATAAATGCTTCTGACCTTGGACTGCCTGGCTCCCAATGAAACATCCCACATACAGATCCCCTCTTCTTAGCTCCCTCCCTCCAGTCCCCCTGGGATCTGCCACTGCAGCCTGTGTGCAGGTACAGGAGCCCATCTCCAGCCAGCTGGGCTCCTCCCTGGACTCTGACCCCCACGGTCACTGCCACTCAACACAGACCGCAGCTCACTGGGCAGGTCGCTTGGGCCTTGGGCCCCAGCAAACAAGAGCCATGAAAGGACTAGAATGGGCTGCCAGGGTGTGCTGTGGGTTAATAACTAACCCTCAAGAACCTTGACAGTGTATCAGGCTTTCCTGGATGAAGCCCACAGCTGTTTCACAGGCAGATGCCGGAGTGGGCAGTTTCTTCTGGGCCCTGGGGAGAACCACAGGTTAGTTTGGGAACAGGAAGGGGGACCTCAGAGAGGTGAAGAGGTCTACCGCTGTCACTGGGCCACTGAGAGGAGGAGCCGGGAGGTGTGTGCAGGAAACTGCTCTTATTACACGCTAATTACTGCTCATTTGCCACAGGTGAGCAGCAGCTGGCTGTGGAGCAGCAGGCATGCTCCAAGGCAAAGACCTGCCACCCCAGAATGACGCTCTGGACCATGTGGCTTTCAAGTGTTTCTTTAGGAGTAAAACCAAGTGGTTCCCACTGCCCTGCCATCTGCTCCGCCTCCTTTCTCTCTGCAGTGTTCAAGTTCATTGACTCTGCTCCTTAAAACGTCTGTGGGCACCTCTGGCCAGGAGATGGAGAGAAAGGGCTCACGGGGGTGGGGGTGGGGGGGAGGTGTTCCAGTAGAATGTAAAGGAACCCAAACAGGAGTAAGATACAGAGAAAGAGAACCTCAAGGTCAAGTGTTGGTGACTCACTCATGTTTGACTCTTTGCAACTGCATGGGCTGTAGCCTACCAGGCTCCTCTGTCCAGGCAAGAATACTGAGATGGGTTGCCATTCCCATCTCCAGAGGATCTTCCCCACCCAGGGATCAAACCCTGGTCTCCTGCATTGCAGGCAGATTCTTTACTGTCTAAGCCACCAGGGGAGACATTCAAAACTATAGTTATGGAGCTGATGAAGAACCAGAAGAAAAAGATACTCTTTTAATCAAATCTACTGAACACTTCTCAAAGATGAGGAATCTGGAGCTTCTCGAAGAAGCAACATCCAATGAAAGATAGGATACCTAGGCTCACAGGCATGGGCTGAACAGAAGCAGGAATCTTGCAAGTATTATCTCGAGCCTCAGTGCCTTTGCATATGCTGACCTGGTATAAGCTGTTCTCCACTGTCCTCAGAACTCAAAGCTTTCTCTCTGAAATTTTATGGTTGCCCATCTTTCCCCTCCCAGTCCTCCCACCTTAGCCCTTTCTTTAAGCGTATTTGAATTGCCCCAGGGCACTTTTCACACCAGGTGTAATGACTTATCTCCACTCAAGCTTCTCAAGGACAAGGAACTCGCCTCACTGTTCTCTGTGTGCTGAGTCAGATGCTTTAAGTGATGCTTGTACCAACTGTACCTCAGGGGAACCAAATGTTGAGGGTGCCATCGAGGAAATCCACAGTGGGAAACTCTTAAGACAGATGGCCCAATTCCTTCAACAAATGGGGGAGAAAAGGAGGGGAGAAGGGAAAACTCCAGACGAAGAGCTTTAGCTAAATTGTGGGGCAGAGAAAAAGGAGATAATGTTGGTCAAAGGACACAAACTTTCAGTTATAAGATAAATAAGTTCTGGGATCTAAATGACAGAGTGATGATGCAATAGTTAATTATAATGTAGAGTATACCTGAAATCTGCCAAGATACACACACAAATGGTGACCAGAGAAGTGATGGATACATTAATTACCTCGATGTGCAGTAACCATTTCACAATGCAGACGTATAGCAAATCAACATGCTTTACATCTCAAATAAATAGCATTTTTATTTGTCTATTATGCTTCAATAAAGCAAGGAAAAATAACATTTCAAAAAATTCTTAAAGAGCTTTAGATAGACTATCAACCAAACATACTCAAAGGACCTTGGTGTGACAACCAAATAAGAAAATTTGAACACTGACTATATATCTGAGACTAAAAGAAAACTATTAATTATTTTTAGGTGTTGTGATAATATTGTGAATATTTTTTAGAAAACACAGCCCTTATATCTTTCAGATAACTGGGATTTTGTTTTGGAATTTTGTTTTGAAAAGAATCGGGAAGGAACAGATATAAGAATACAAATGAAAAGAGAGGGGCCACATTAACAAGTGATGAAGTTTAACAATGGGTACTTAGGTTATGTTCATTATATGATGGGTACTTGGGGTTCTCTCTGCTTTTGACTGCACTTAAATTTTCAATTAATAAAAACTGGAAGAAAAGTAGGCAGAATTGAATGAAGACTACACATCCCGCAACTGCTCACCAGCAGCAACAGACTTCAGCTAATTCAAAGCGAAATGGAAGACAGAACGTTCATTTCCACTTAAGGAGGAAAGGCAAGGGGGACTTACATGAAGTGTTCTCCCTTGCTCCACTGAGGTGAGCTCAGAAGAGGAAGTGGGTATGGGAGACAACCTCATCAATACCAACAGGGCAAGGAGCCGAACACAATGAGAAAAATATAACCCAACTAAAAACCAGGCAAACATCATAGAACACAGCACACCAGGATGAAATACATTCATGGTCCATAAACACAGGCAAAGATCCTCAACCCATCAACAACTGGGAAAAAGTGAAGACTACAGTGAGTTCCCACTAACTCCCGCAAGACTGGTAAAATAAAACAGAAAAACTGCCCAATGCCCAGGACTGAAGAATGGATTAGCAGATGCTTTTATGTACTGCAGGAAGTCTGGAAAACAATTTCACATGATCTTAAAAGGCCCTGCCTGCCGCCCTCCCAGCCACCGGTACATACCCAGGAGAGACGCTGGCTTGCAAACGTGCACCAGGAGACCAATTTCGGGAGGTTCAAAGCGCCATTTTTTTCCCTAATAGCTCCAAACTGAAAACATCCCAAATGTCCGCCGACAAAGGATAAATATATTCAGGTATATTCATGCAGCACAGCAAGAAGCCCAGCCATCTCATCAATATGGATAAAACCTCACAGACACAATACTGAGTGAAAAATCCATTTACTATAAAGTTCACAAACATGCAGGACGAACAGTCTGTCTTTTAGGGAAACACACATATGAGGCAAACTCATCAAAAAAGGAATGAGACAAACTTCAGGAGAGCAGGGGTGGGAGGAAGGGAAGGCGATTAGGGAGGAACATAAGTGGGGTTATTAACAGCACTGGTGAGGCTCTTTGTTCTTAAGCTGGGTGGTCGGTACACGGATGTTTGTTACGTTACTTAATTTTTTCAGATTTATTTACTTATTTGGCAGCACGGATCTTAGTTGTGACACGTGGGATTGCCTATCTTCGCTGCAGGACATGTGGGATCTAGTTTCCTGACCGAGGATGGAACCTGGGCCCCCTGCATTGGGAGTGTGGAGTCTTAGCCACTGGACCACCAGGGAAGTGCCTACTTTTCTTTAAAACCAGTCCTATTACAGATACTCTTTTGTATCTGTATTTCATCATTAAAAGATTTAAAGACTGACTGGACAGAGGACTTGCCAACACTGAGCAACTCTGACAGAAGACCAGACAACCTGGGAGAAGGATTAGCAAGAAAAGGAAGAGTCCCAGGTGAGAGGAGCCAGGATGCCAAGAACAAACCCCCGAGGGGTGGGTGGAGGACATCCAAGTCTCTGATGGCAGTGCCATCAGTGAATGGCACGGTGCAGTTAGGAAGGCCCAGACATGAAGAAAAGTCTGTAACTCAGACGAATGGGTCAACAAACTGTGGCATGTCTGCACGCCGGAATACCATTCAGCCTTAAAAAAGCTGACCCATGCTACCACCTGGATGGACCTTGAACACATTATGCTAAGTGAAAGAAGCCAGGCACAAAAGGGCAAGGACGGTATGATTCCACTTACAGGAGGTAGCTGGAGGAGTCAGATTCATAGAGACAGAAAGCAGATTAGCGGCTGCCAGGGGCTACGGGGAAGGAGGAAAGGGAGTTCTTATTTAATGGGCATGCTTTTAGTTTGGGATGATGAAAATGTTCTGGAGATGAACAGCGGTGATCTTGCATATCAATGTGCACGTACTTAATGCCACTGACGTGTACACCTAAAAATGGTTAAAATGGTAAATTTTATGCTACTTACATATTATCACAATTTTTAAAATCCATATTTCAAAGAAGGTGTAGCTGAGCGAGCAAGCTGGAAGGATAAAGGAGAGATGCTACCAGGCCTACCTCAAGCCCCTTGAGCACACGTAAGACATGACCCAGATGACAACAGCATTCCGACATGAAGTGGGCATGGAAGAGACACCACAGAGCCAAGGGAGGCTGACCCTGCAGGCAACCAAGGAACCAGGCAGTGCACATCCCCCTGGCAGGACCAGCTTCCCTGGACGATTCTGCCCCTGGGACCCGGCTCAGTGCCGGGAAGCAAAGACACTCCAGATGACCCCATGGGTGGCACAGGGCCCTGGGGATATCACCCTCCAGTTCCCAACTTCTAGAAGGAAATGCTGGGCACTCAGCCAACTGTGACACTGGGGGAAAGAACCTACAAGACATGCTGAGAAATGGTAGACAGAACCCGAATGCCAGAGGTGCTGTAAAGCAAAGAGGTTCAGCAAAGACAGGGCAGTTTACGGCATGAAATTCTAACCTGTCAAATTACAAAGGATTCTGACCTTTCCTGGGAGTTCCGGAGAGCACACCTTTCATGGGCTAGGGGTAGAGCACTAAAGAATGGGTCAGGAAACCCAGATTCAATTCTGGCTCCACCCTACTTAACAGCTGAGTGGCCTTGAGACCTGCATAAAGGGGATAATAACACCTTCCCAGATGGTAGCAATTAAGGAAAGTAACAGATTCTGCGAGCCTGGGGAGTAGGCGAGCCTAACAGGCAAGATACTAGGTGCTTTGCATGACAACCTTCAATCCCAAGAGACAGGTAGGAGCAGGTATTATTACACACACACACACTTCTTTAAGTAATTCAGAATAAGCCAAAAAGAGGGCACCAAACTGGGTGAAAAGTATGTCTGGAAGGTTTGGATAAGAGGAAAAAAGGTTTTTTTAATTAAAAAAAGTATATAAAAGTCTGCACACCGTGTTTATAAACATGTATGCAAAAGCACAAAGATTGAAGGGAGCGGTGAAACCAACCAGTTGCTATGCAGCAGGATGGGAATATGTAAAATGTTTCTCTCTGTGATAATTTTAGTGTTGTTCTATTAAACACTTTTTTAAAATGTAGCCTATTTCCAAACTCAGTGAGTGTTGAAGAATTATGGGCCTCAAACCAGAAAGCGCTCTGGTTGAAACCACACTCACCCAGTATGACTTACAGGTGTGAATCCCATGCATGGGAACCCCAAGTGGCTTGGAAAGGAGGCCACTGTTCTGAGGCTCAGGGTCCCCATTAACCCTGGGGTAGGCTCCTCCCACGCCCAGTCCTCGTCAGATGACCTTCCCCGACACAAACCTCCTCTAGCCCGAAGCTAGAGTCTGCCTTAATATGTGACACCGGTGGGGTTTTTTAAATCAGTCTGCTGGGCCCTGATTCTCCCCTCTCACAAATCAGGTATAACAGCAACCACCGAAAGAGGTTTGGTGAGGATTCAACAGTCACTTAAGCACTTAGCACAGAATCAGCACACTGTGATCCCCTGACTTACCAGCTTGAGACCCTCCTCTGTGCTTCAAAGGTTCCTCACTCACTCCTTCAAGATTTGGGGGCTCAGCCGGCACTCACAATCATCCCTAATCACAAGGAGCTCGAAGCCCAGCCAGGGGAGTTTCCCGGCTCCCATCCTCCCTGCATCTGCACCTGCTGCTTCATCCACTGCAATGCCTTCTGAGCAACTCTTAACAGTGGAACCTCCTAGGCAACCTTCCTGACAACTCAGTGTCACTCGGGGCATCGAACCTTCTCCAAATCCAGCCCGCGGTTCCATCGCTCACCCCCTCACCACCCCTCGTGGGGTTCCGAGTTATCTCCTGACACTGTCTCCCAGCTTCTAGACTGGAACTCTCTCCCTCATCCTGTACCCCTCCCAATGCTTCATGCAGGGTAAGTGCACAAGTCTTGAGTGACTGAAGAAAACACTGTGGCCAAACAAAAACATTGTGGGAAACAAAAATTAGCCAGAAATTAAAATCAAGTGGGACTAGTGAGATACATCCACTGTCAAGAGAAGCCGAAGAGGCTGCAGAATGAGATGAGAGCCCTGGGGAAGAGGAGGCACCCCTGGGATGCTGCAGGATTACGCACCCACCTATGCCAGACCAGCCTCGGCTGGGAGCAGGGCCTGAGCTCCCTGGGCAGGTTGAGAGCCTCCCCAAAGCAGGTGTTCAGAACACAAGCCCTCAGATGCAAGGGGAGTCTGTGGCCACATCAACAGGACCATTAAGCTGCCAGAAAGCAGAGGTGATTGGTGGGGAAGGGCTCCAAGGATGAGGACCCCACTCCTTACCCAGGCATGAGGTAGCGTACAGCTCAGACGGCCACAGGGAGCTCCCCACCCCAGCTAAGGATCCCAGGGACTGTAAAGTAGTGGGGGCAGAAGGGTCCCATCCTAAAGAGGCCCAAACTTGGGGTCCAGATCCCTATTCAATTATGCTGTAGAGGGGGGGAAAGAGACTTTACTGTTATCAACCTATATAAATTCATCATTTTAAATAACATTCAGAACTAAAAACAAAGAAAAAAGTACAGATGGACACACACAACCCCCCCACAGTTTTCAAAGTGGTTATCTCTGATGAGATTTTAAATGTTTTTAACTTCTCCTCCATCTCTATATTTTCTATCTTTCTGCTGCCAATGTGTTCTCTTGTGAAATGCAAGTGGGGGAGGAAAATACATGCCAACCACCAAAAAAAAAAAAAAAAAAAACCCCACCAAGATGAATCAGCAGCTGACCCTGCCCGCAGGCAGCTGCCATGGGCCTGAGGAGGAAGCCCCAGTGCAAAGAACCAGATTCCTGCATAAGAAACACTCTGGGCAGCGTGGAGGAGGCTGGAGACAGGAGTCAGGCCATGGAGAAGGATGGGACACGGGTTTTTGAGGACAAGTTGTGGGCGGAGGATTTCTGTGGTGATGGAGTGGAGCTTTATCTAAGTCCCTATGCAAGAATGTAGGAGAAAGTCTATCTCCCCGTATCACCGACCCGACCCCCACCACAATGTTTTGCTATTTCAGAATTAAACAGACCTGTGCCTTCATCCACAACAGTACACTAGGGACAGAACTCAATGAGATTATGCACGTGAAAGCTCTTAACCAGTTAATATTTGTTCTGTCCTGGACTTGCGCCGAGTCATGTTCCTGGTGCTGGAGAGGCTGGCAGACATCCCCACCCTGCATATTAACACCGACAATCCTGCAAGTGAGGAACCGGAGTTAGAGAAGGCACCTCTGTCCCACTTGGGATGGTCACCATCCGCCTCTCCTGCCCTCTCCCCTTCCTCACCTGCCCTCCTTTGAAAACAAAGGTATGTTTTAAAAATACATAAACCCATGACCCACACAGTTATCCGAGGGCCCCCATGGCCTCATTCATAGTCCAGGAGGGGTGGGTGCAGGGTAAGCCCTGGAGGGCCGCCTTGAGCCATTACCAGCCCTCAGAAAGAGGAAAAAGCAAGCCGCCCGCCTGAAGCCTGGGATAAGGCAGGGTATTCATGGCAGCGGGGACCTCAGGAGTGCGTGGAGATGAGGAGCTGCCTTCTCAGGGGTCTTATGCGGTCCCCCATTTCTTCCCACACCTGAGAGTGAAGATACCCCTGTCCTCCAAGTTAGACCCCACTACTCACTTCCCCCACACTCAATCCACAGCCCCACCTCCGGGAACGCACCAGCACTCAGTCCCTTCTCCACCCAGGCCCTCATCACCCCTCACCTGGATTACTGCAACAGCGGAACTGTCTCCGGAGAGGGGATGGTCTCCATTCCGTCTCCCAGCCCAGCCTTCACTCTGGGGTGGCAAAGACGGGCTCCCTAAAGTGCAGGTGGGAGCCTGCCAACCCCCAGCTCAGAGGCTGCTGCTCCCATCCTCACTGTCTGAAGCCCTTTTTAATGCACAGCACGGCTGCCCTCTGCTCTCACAGTTCAGAGCCAGTGTTTTTCAAAGGGTGTGAAGGGACCACTGTGTCGGAATTGCACGCCCAAGGTACCAATTCAAAGTCCAGCTTCCTAAACTAATCAGAAATTCTGGAGGTGGGCTCTGCGCAGCTGAATTGGAGAAAAGAAAATCCCAGATGCACTCTGCATGTACACTGAAGTTAGAGAACCCTTTTGCTGGAGTCTCCATTGTTTAGGCAAATGCAGAGAACATATCTGGCTCCCTGCCATGATGCTGTGTTAGGACTCGGGCCAGCCACCTTACTGCTGATCCTACACATCTCCAAAGGTGAGACAGGTTCCCAAAGGTGCACCTGCCACCTCCTCTCTGAGTGACCAAGGGAATCACTTTATATCCCCAGGCCTCTGTGTCCCGTACATACAATGTGTGGATATGTGTTGTCTAGGGTCCCTCCTAGACATATGATCTTCATGTTGTATCATGTATGTTCTGTTGGGTCTGAGGTTCCAGTTCTGAAATTCTAAGGACTGGCAATTTTCTATTTGGAGGTGTAAGTAGGGGGTGAAAAGTGAAAGTGTTAGTAGCTCAGTCCAACTCTTTGCAACCCCCCCAGGCTCCTCTGTCCATGGGATTCTCCAGGCAAGGACACTAGAGTGGGCTGCCCTTCCCTTCTTCAGGAGATTTTCCTGACTGAGGGATTGAACCTAGATCTCCTGCACTATAGATGGATTCATTACCATTTGAGCCACCAGGAAGTGGGGTGGGGGTGGGGGTAGCATTCTTTTTCTCATTCAAAGTGAAACTTTTAAAAATCATCTCTCGTACTACACTCAGCTTCCGATTTCCAATAAGGGAGAGCCAAGCAATGTTTAGCCTTCCTGGCACGGCTTTTTTTTTCTTTTAGCCAAGCCACGCAGCTTATGGGATCTTAGTTCCCTGACCAGGGATCAAACCCAGGCCCTTGGCAGTGAAAGCGCAGAGTTCTAACCACTGGACCACCAGGGATTCCCACCCTTTTTTTCTTTTTAATGTTCATTTCTAGAAAATTTTCCAATCCCTTTTCACAGGCCAAAGAGGAGGCACAGAGATGTGTGTAAGATGACAGCCTACCAGCAACCCTTCAGCACCCTGCTGCTTCCTAAGGCCTTTTCATATCCTTTTAGACGTATAATCCCCCCATTTTAAAGACCAGAAAATCGAGGTTCAAGGATGGCACAGCCAGACTGCTCAACTCAAACGTGCACCTTCCCACCCCGAAACTCTCCGTGCTTGCCCTGAACCACCCAAGTCCACACTGAGCTCAGAGACGGTGAGAGCAACTGTGCCAAAAACCCTACTGGCCAAGGAGGCATGCCCTGCAGGGCATGGGAGGGAGTGCTAACCAGCCAGCCACACCCCCTCCTGGCTCTCCACACAGAGCTGCTGGAAGCCTGCGCATGCCGGGGAAGGGGGAGATGGGGCTGAGCAACAGCCGCACGAGCAAAAGCGATGCCAGGGATTTAGTCAACAGAGAGCTAATATGAGTCAACAGCGGGTGCTGCTGCCAAACCCACTAATGGGATCTTCAGCGGCATTAACAGAAGGGAAGAGTCTGGGGCAGGCCAGGGAGTCCTGCCCTGCTCTGGCCAGACCACACCTGAGGGCTGGGCCTGGCAGGGCGGGGCCTCGGAGGGGGATGCACCTCCTGAGCCAGCACCGAGGTTTCCGAAGAGAAGTGGCTCTGAGGGGCACTCTGGTCTGTATGGGGGGGCCAAGGCCTCCCCTGGGAGCTGGGTTGGCACAGGAAGCCCACTTCAGATTGCCCATTATAGATGGATTTTTTTTTTCCCCAAAGATTCTGATGCACAGCAAAAATTAAGAACACATAGGCATGCCAGGGGACGAGGCCCAGCTCCATCAGGGGAGCATCAGTGGAGAAGACAATTGCAGCTGCTTCTTCCTTTGTTATATATAACAGTAGGGCCGTGGCATGGCCAAGAAGTGGCTGACTCCCTGCAACAATGCATAAGGGGCACTGGATTTGAGATCCTAGAGCCACAAGCGTCAAGTCTCCAGGAAGTCCCACCGATTCATCCATCCCCAGCGCCCTATCTGGTGAGCCTGTGAGCTCAGCATCACTTACAGTAAAAAGACACACTGCTACCTGCGTTTCTCAAGGGCCTCAAGGCCACCTCTCATTCACCTTTGGGTCCACAGCCCAGTTGAAAACCAAGGCACCCCAGCACAATCACACTGAGGGCCTTGTGTTTGAGGCACTTCTGGAACACAGGCATCCTGACTAGGGCTAATAAAACGGCTTATGACAATGCCTAAGCACGGTTAGTATGCTGAGCGAAGAATGCATGACGCTACCACCACCAGAGAGTTTTAATTACAAAAGAGCCATAGTTAGCCTGGCAAGTGTGCATTGTGCCAGAGTAAGTGATTGGAGACAGAAAATCCAGCTTAGGGAGATGGCGGTCAAAGGTAAATCCGGTGTGCCAGGCCGCAAAGCCATCCCAGGGCCCAAGAAGTGGTAAAAATGCAGGAATGCAGGAGATGAGAATAATGACCAGTGGGATTAAATGCCAAAAAAGGACAGCATAAAAAGTGAGCCTGGTGAAATGGGGCTAAGAAGGAGCACACGTGCTACAGCTTCATGGAGACCGGGCTGCCTGCAGCTCACGCTGTACTCTGAGAGTTAATTACTGGCACTGAAACTCTGAGGATGACTGTAGGAGACTGTGTGATGCGGTTCTAACACCGAATAAATCTTTCAGTCAATGAGCTGTGCTCACTGGTGAATTCTTCTCCATCTTTCCTCCCCAAGCAAGGGCACAGATGACCAAAGCCAGCATTTGCTCTGGACCTGCCTTTGGGCAGCGTATATACATATATGCATGTCTATATAAATAAAATTGGAAGTTCACTAAAGAACATCTTAAGGCATCCCATTGGACTTCCCTGGTGATATAGTGGATAAGAATCCGGCTGCCAATGCAAGGAACACAGGTTCGATCCCTGGTCTGGGAAGATCCCACATGCCGCCCAGCAACTAAACCCGTGTGCCACAGCCACTGAAGCCCGTGCGCCTAGAAACTGTGCCCCCCAACAACAGAAGCCACCGCAACTAGAAGCTGGCACACCGCAAGCGGAGAGTAGCCCCCTGCCCCCACTGCTCTCTCTGCAACTAGATAAAAACCCAAGCAGCAGGGAAGACCCAATGTAACCAAAAACAAATAAATAAATACTAAAAAAAAAAGGAAAGAAATCTGCCATTGTAAGAAAACCTAGTGAATTCTTTTGTCATGTAGCCTTTAATAAAGTGAAGAAACCTTAAGGATGTAAAACCTGCCTCCCTCATGCTGGGCCAGGGCTCCACCAACTAAGGGAAGTCAGCCTTCACATCCCAACCTGTTCATCTGGGTACCTGTTTGGGTCTATTCACCACGCATGCATTTTTACTGGGTTTGCATTTTTCATCTCAGAAACACCACTTAAGCCTGTCGCAGAAATCTGACAGAAGCAATATATTTTATAAACGAATCATCTCGGGGAAACAGACAAGAAAATCATCAGCAGTGAGCGTTGTCAAAGTTCCCAACCAGAGCATTCCTTTCGCAGAGCTGAGATGCAGAACGCGCCACATCCTCTCCACACACCAGCTGCCCGCTCCAGAAGCAACCCACTCACCTCTCCTCCACTCCGCTCGGCCCGGCCCCCTCCCCTTTTCAAGCCTCCTCTCCCAGCTGAATAAAAAGCTGGAGAGCCCGGTCTTGGAAAAACAGTAACGTTTTAATACTATTTTAAAGACAACTGCTCTGAGCCCTGGAATGTTGGCTCCTTTTCCATGAATAAAAAGGCCCCCGAAGGGTATTATCGTAACAAAATGATATCCTATGGAGAGCACCAGGAACCACAAAAATAAAATCGCCATAAACTGAAACTGTCTCAGAATTAAACCTAACACAAGGAAACATTAAACCGCAGGCCAGGCGGGCTCTGATTTTCCCATCTAAAACCCTTACAGGTTCCCAGCCAGTTCTCTCCTGACGTCCAATTTCCCCCACCCGAGAAGGTCTGAATGCTTTCTTTAGAAGTCCCGGTATGTTATTCCGCCCCCCTCCCCTCCCCTCTGCTTGAAACCCTCGGGACGATCTGTAACATTCATCTAAAGCTCAACCGTTTCTATGTCCTCAGTCACACCCAAAGATTCCCAAAGCCAACGTCTGCCGCAGCGCCGGGTGCACAGTAGGCGCCCCATTAATGTGCGGATTTGATCTGATCAGATCTGGCCCCTTGGGCTAGAAAGACACGTTGGTGGCCGGACGCCCTGGCGGGGACAGCAGCGCCAGCCGAGCTCTCGGCCGCAGGGGGCGGGGTGCAACCACCTGTGGGCGGGTGGCCCGGGCTGAGGCCGCGGCGCAGCCGCCCTGGGGTGCCTCCGCGTCTCCACGCGCAGACCCCGGGGCACCCGGGGGCCGACTCCCAGCGGCCCAGAAGGGGGCCCTGCCGCTGCAAAGTTGACCCGATCAGCGAGAGTCGATTCTCTCGAGTTAGTTCCCAAGTCGCCCAACCCCCTGTGAGGCAGCGGGCCAGAGGGGCAGTTTAGGATGGGATGAGGGGGTGGGGAGCGCCCAGATGGGGACTGCAGAGAGCAGAAATACTCCCCTGACTCCCTCCCAAACTTGGGGCACCTGCTGGCCAGCAAGCCAGGGGGCTTCCCCTCCCCGCCTTCCCACCACGGCCTGGTGGCGAGTCTGTGGGGGCAAGCGGGCTACCCCGGGGCAGCCCCGCCTTGTTCTGACATTCTCTAAACGACAGCCCAGCACCAAGAAGGCCGCTGCAGGAACCTCAGGGGCCGAAGGGGAACAAATGTCACCGGCACCAGGGGGCGGGGACTTGGGACTTGAGGGGGCGCGGGCCGGGGATGGGGCCCCCACCGCGGAAGAGACCAGGATGGGGTGGCCCGAGAGGGAACCAGGACTAGGAGTGCGCGCAGAAGGGGGAGGGGATCCCGGAGAGGTCCAAGGGGAGCGCCCCAGAGGGAAGCATCGGGGGAAGGGAACTGCCCCACGGGCCCCGGGGTGCCAGGGGCCCGGACCGGCTCCGTCACTCACCGGCAGGTCCACGCTCACTTCGGTACCGTCGAGCAGGAAGACGCGGCAGTAGAGGGTGGCCTTGGAGGCTCCGGCGGCAGAGATGTGCACGGCCGCGCCGCCCGTGAGCAGGGGCCCGCCGCCGGCCGGGAACACGGTGCCCCCGGGCGCGGCAGGCAGCGTGGAGACAGCGGCGGCCGGGCCCCCCCGCGGGCCCCCGTCGCGCTCGTCCCCCAGCCCGGCGGCCCCGCGCCCTGCCGCGCCCCGCGCGTAGCGCTGCATGGAGCGGCGGCCAAAGGTCCGGCGCAGAAACCGCAGCATCCTGGCTGGGGGCGTCCCCTGCCTCCGCCCCCTGCGCCGCTGCCGCTGCGCCGCCGCCCGGGAGTGCCCCGCGACGCCGTCAGTGCCAGCGCCCGCCCGCGCCTCCTCCCGCCGGCTGCGGCCCGGGGCTCGCTCCCGCCGAGGCCGAGGCCGCGCTCCGGATGCCTGCGGGGCGCGCCAGCCCGGCCAGCGCCGACTGCGAGTGGCCGCGGGCGGGAGGGCGCGCTCGGGGCGGCCCGGCAACCGTCCGGCCGCCGCCTCCGCCGCCACGCGCTCTGCCGGGCCGGCGGCCTGCGCTCGCGGCCGAGGGGCAGCTCCCGACGGCCGGCGGCGGGCGGCCCGGGGGGCTGCGGGGGGCGCGGGGGCGGGCTGCTGGCTGCTCCCGCGCCGCTAGCCGGCCGAGGGCCAGCCGGAGCAGGGCGCCTGCGTGCTCCTGGCGCGCTCGCTCCCACTCGCCGCGCCCGGGCCCGAGGAGGCCCCGCCGAGTACCCGCTCCTCAGGCGCCTTTTCCTGCGCCCGCAGCCCCCGCCTCCCACCTGGGAGGCTGCACCTCCAGCCGCCGCTGCCGCCGCCGCCGCCGCCGCCGCCGCCGCCGCCGCCGGGACTGCAGCACGCCCTCCTCCCTCGGGGCTGCGCCGGGTATTTGCAAACCGAGTCTGTGCTGCCCCCTGCCGGCCCGAACGCCCCCTGCTGCTGTAGGTGTGCTCACGTGTGTACACGTAGGTGAGCACACACGTGTTTCCGGCGCCCCGAGCCCTGAAGACGCCCGAGAGTCTCCTTGCCTAGTTTGTAAACCCGGGCTGCATGCCCTCAGGGGAGCCATGCCCGGGAGGCCAGAGAGTAAAACGCAGGAAGCGAAGGCCCTGCCAGGCCCTCAGTTTCCCCTTCTGGAAAAGGATGGGGGTGGACTAGGTAATCTACCAGGTCCCCACTACTTAAGTTCTGTCAGTTTAAGATCTCAGAGCTGAAAGGGCCCCTTCTGCCATTCCAGTCCGATGGACACATTCCAGATAAGGAAATTGAGGCCAGGCAAGGAGAGGTGTACTTTTCCAATGGACTACGCAGAAAATCACCTTTCCTCAAGGAACTCGTGTCCAGTATGGAGGAAGTGTGCATGCTTGCGTGCATATGCGCTCAGTCGCTCAGTCCTGTCCGACTCTATGCCACCCGCAGAGGCCTGCATAAATAGCCACAACTTATAAGAGTAGTAAAGGCTGAAGGAGTTACTGAGAAGCATAGTAGAACTGAGGCGTCAGGAGGTAGTCTATGAGGATACACGGGGAATATTGGAGGCAGAGGAAGTGTTTATAAACAATGCCCCGCAGGTATACACGTTCAAGGCCTGGTTCTAGAAGTGGGTTGTCCAGTGTGGTTGCAAGAAGGTCGGGCCTCTTGAGAACAACACTACTTTTCTCCTGTGTGTACCTGACACTGTGCTAAGCCCCTTCTCATTCATCATCTCGCTAAATCCTCAGGACAGCCTGGTTCCGTACCTGGTTTTATCCCCATTGTACAGAGGAGGAAATTGAAGCTTAGAGAGCTTAAGAGACTTGCTTCAGATTTCATTTCAAAGAGGGGCTCGTTTGCTGGGATTTAAAGCTGTTGCTCCTAACCACTGCCAGACTGAGGCATGTGGCATGGTTGGCAAGCCGTGATGGTTTCTGAGAGACCTGGGTGGAGGCAGTGGCCACAGCAAAGGGGAAAGAGAAAGAGAAGGATGAATTCAGGAGGTATTCCAAAATCAACATTTACTGAGGATCAGGCACCATCTTAGGTGATTTCATGGATGGTATTTTCATTACCCTCATTCCAACCTTTCTAGATAGTTCTGTTTATCCCCATTGACTTAGGTGGAGTTTGGGGGCTTAGAGAAGTAATATCCTTGCCTGAGGTCTCAGAGCTCTGAATGGCAGCAGCCAGTACCCTCACCTGTTGCCTGATGTTTCCCTTAGGACTCTACAGGGATCTGACAGTGTATTCTGAGGGGGCACCTGCAATCAGCCTTCCAATACCCACTCTGCTCCTCTCCCCACAAGACTTAATAGAATACCGCTAGCAAACTGGTGTTCAAAGGGGACCCAGTCTGCTTACAGTTTATAAGGGTAGCCCATTTCCTACTCGATAGCCAAGAAGTGCTGTGGTGGACTGAATAATGGCCCTCTGAAGATATTCACATCTCAGTCCCCAGAACTTGTTCCTGAATATGTTCCTGTACATGGCATAAGGGCCTTCACAGATATTCCTTATAAATTCAGGAATTTGAGATGGGGAGTTTATCCTGGGTTATCTGGGTAGGACCAATGTAATCACAAAAGCTGTTATAAAAAGGAGACAGGAGAGTCAGAGACAAAGAAAGTGATGTGACAGTGGGAGCAGAAGTCAGAGCGATGCGTCCAGGAGTCAAGGAGTGCAAGCAGAGGCTGGAAGCTGGAAAAGGCATGGAACAGATTATCCCATATATTTTAGAAGGAACATAGCCTTGGTTTTTAATGCAGCCTGTAAAATCTGACTCTGACTTCTGACCTCCAGAACTGTAAGATAATGCATTTGTGTTTTAAACCACTAAGGTGGTGGTGATTTATTCAGCAGTGATAGGGAGACTCATACAAGTGCAGTGTTAAATCATGTTAGTTTGGTGCACTACATTTTTCCAAGCCTCTTGGCACTGTCATAGTGCCATCCCTCTCAAAGTAGTTGTCATTCAGTTTGTAAGTATCCTCTGTCCTTCTCTCCCACTAAATGCTGAGCTCCATGAAGACAGGAGTTTTTCTTATTCATCACTGTATCCCCACCCAGCACCTAGCCTGCTGCCTGACAAATAGCATTCAATAAATGCTTGTTGAATGAATGCAGTATCAGATTTCATTGTCGTAATAGCCCGTGGGGTAGGTATTGCTTTTGCCTTTTAAAGATGGAGAAAATGAAGGTTGGACTAGAGTCCAGACTCACACTCGCCTCTCCTGACTCCAGCTCCCAAGTGCTACCGACAGTACCATGTCGTTGAGAATCCCGTGGGGACTCTAGATTGCATTCATTTTACCTGTACCTCCTCTGTCCTGGGCACTGTCACCTCACTGATTGAATTGATCTCATTCAGTCCTCATCACAATAGTGATTTTTTGAAAATATTTATTTATTTATTTGGCTGTGCCAAGTCTTAGTTGTAGCACTCAGGATCTTTAGTTGTGGCGCATGGGATCTAGTTCCCTGACCAGAGATTGAACTTGGGCCCCCTCTATTGGGAGTGCAGAGTCTTAGCCACTGGACCACCAGGGATGTCCCAGCAATAGTGATTTAAGCACTATTTTCTCCATCACACAGAGGAGAAACAGAGTCTCTGGACTTTCTTTGATTAAATTTCATGTTAGTCAAGTTTCCTCCCCAGAATTTCCACATTTGAATAGTAAGGTTGCATTTTGTCTGTTCACAGTGCTATGTATTTCAGTGGTTGCTCTTTCTTCATCTTGGCATTTTAGACCATAAAAATTCCTATCCCTCTTATCCAAGCTCTGTACCAACCCTTCAGAAATTTTAATTGCCATTTCTCAGACCTTCTCTGAGAAAGCCTACAATACTTTGGCCACCTGATGTGAAGAACTGACGCACTTGAAAAGACCCTGATGCTGGGAAAGATTGAAGGCAGGAGGAGAAGGGGACAACAGAGGATGAGATGGTTGGATGGCATCACCGACTCAATGGACATGGGTTTGAGTAAGCTCTGGGAGTTGGTGATGGATAGGGAGGCCTGGCCTGCTGCAGCCCATGGGGTCTCAAAAAGTCAGACACAACTGAGCAACTGAACTGAACTGAACTAAAGACCTCTATGCTCAATGAAAATGGACCAGAAATGCACATGTTTCTGGCTTGCCAACACATCGCTCTTTTATGGGCCTTTTGATCCTCAAACTATCCGTTAGTATTTTACCTGTGTTCCTGTCTAGAACCATCTTGAGCTGAAGTTCTCAAGAAAGAGTCTACATTTAAATTCCAGGTCCTTTCCTTGGCCACAAGCAGTAGCTTGTGTTCCTCAATGTCATGGGCACTTTGGAAGCTGACCCATAGAGTCACTCTTTTTGCCTTCTCCTCATTAAAGATCAGCCACCAGTTTTTTTACTGTTATTTTTATTGAGGTGACATTGATTTAAAACCTAATATAAGTTTCATGTGTACAACACTGTGTTTCTTTTTTAATTTTGTTTTATTTTTGGCTACACTATGTGGCACATGGGATCTTAATTCCCTGACCGAGGATCAAACCTGTGCCCCCTGCAGTGGAAGCGCAGAGTCTTAACCCCTGGACAGCCAGGGAAGTCTTTCAGCCACCACTTCTTTGTCCACCTCCTCAGGTTCGTGAGAACCTCCCAGCTTCCTTCCCATCCCTACTCCCAGAGTTTTGTGTCATCAGTAAACCTTGGAGAGTTCCTTACATGGACCCTTCCTCCTTAGTAGTTTTACACGTTAATTAAACAGCCCTTATCCCTGTCTCTAAGGAAGGAACTCCTCTTGGAAATGTGCCATTTATCCCTAGCCTTTGTTTCCTGGCTCATTTTCTAGACTCAATAAAATTATGCCCTCATTCCCTCAAACTCTTTTTCTTTTCCCATAGAACAAGATTACACTTGAATGTATGCTCCTATTTATTCCCTTGTAATTTTTTTTCATAAACATTTACTGAGACGTTACTATGTCTCACAAAGCCCTCCCCACTCTTCCAAATGTTTGTAAATGTTGGCTTAGTCTTTCTGCCATGATTCCACAATAATAGCTGTCATTAATTAAAGACTGTGTTGTGGGCAGCTGTGGTTTCTGCCAGCCTTGCATCCTTTTTCTTTCTTTGGGGACAATAACACAGAGAGAAGCATAGCCAAGGCACATAGTTTTCTGGTGAAAGTTCAGTTTTGGACTACCTGGATCCAGCCATGCCTGAAGCTACTCCTCGGAATTTACAATTTAAGAAGTGAATCGAAATAGAATGAAGATTTTTCCAGGTCCCAGGTTCCTTGGCTTCATTTGTTCTCTTTCCTGAACATGAGGTATAAGCATTATTTTGAATAGGCACTCACTTTGTTCATTCTTTAAAGGACTCATCTCCAAGCAAATAATTAGCAAAGCAATGCTCATCACTGAATTTATAGAAATAAATGAAATGTTAATAAATCACCTAAACTTTTAGGTTCAGAAGTGGCAGTGATGAAAGGACTTTTGGATGACTACAACTGAGTCCCAAATTTATATTTTTAGCCAATCCTTTTCCCCTGCTCTAAATCATGTTTCTGACTTCCTTCTCAACATCTAATCCCTAGATCTGCATTCCAAACATCTATTGCCTAGCCCTGTGTCTAGACTCAAGAGATCAACATTTGGAGAGAAACAGGAGTGGTCCGCCTTCCCTGATGCCCACCCTAGCATGTGTATCCTATCTAAGGACCTATTTCTTCCCTGAAGGATGTGCATCTCACTCTGGGGAGACCCACATGGCTCTATATAATAGCCCCAACATTCAGATGCTAGAGATGCCCACAGAGAAGGGAAAGGGAGCACTTTAATAGTGCCTGCCGGCCTCGCTGCCTCCCCGGCTTCATCTCAGATGTAACCACTTATTACTTAACATTCCTGATGTGCTTCCTAGTCTCTTACTCTCTCTTAGCCAGCTGCTTACCTTTGATTCTTTTCTATCCAATGGTCTAAAATCAGTGCTGTCCAATAGAACTTTCTGCAGTGATGGAAACACTCTATTAATATATCTATGCTGTCAATATGGCAGCCCCTAGCCACGTGTGACTATGGAGCACTTGCAAGGAGGCTAGTGTGACTAAGGAACTAAATATTTAATTTGATTTCATTTTAATTTAACTGTAAACCTGATTTATTGTTGTTGTTTAGTCACTAAGTCATGTCTGACTCTTTTGCATGGACTGTAGCCCGCTAGACTCCTCTGTCCATGGGATTTCCCTGGCAAGAATACTGGAATGGGTTGCCATTTCCTTCTTCAGGGGATCTTCTTGACCCAGGGATGGAACCTGTGTCTCCTGCATTGGCAGGCAGATTCTTTACCACTGAGCCACATTAGTAGTCACTATATCAGACAGTGTAGAACTAGACATCACCTCTACCGCATCACCTATACCTGTGTTCATCTCTGTGGTCCCAGCTCCACTCCTATTGGGTCCAAGTAGTGACCCTTTTTCTCATCCCGGGCTTCTGACATTAACCTTCCCAGGCCCAGCCAAGTCATGACTTGATCGTGTTTGCCATCGATTCAAAAACCCATCTTCTGCCAAGTTGGTCAAAACCAAGGTAACTTGTTCTTTGGGGGAAAGACCTTGGTAACTGAGCTGCTATGGTGGTAGGATGTGCTTTTGAAATCCTTCCACAGCTCAGAGCACACCGTGAAAGCAGATTCCCAAAGTGAGGGTTCCATGACCCACTTGGCTTAACATCACACAACCAAGGTACAGGAATCACAGACACAAAAGGAACCCTCTCCATCACCTCCTTCTCTGTTTTAGATGTCAAGCGCTAGTTCAAGCCAAGGAAAGAGAGAATTTTAAGAAAGAGAAGGTAGTGGGTAGGGTCAGATGCATGCCAGTGAAGGTTTAAGAGGAGTGAGGTCTGTGAGGGGCCTCTGAACTGGGCCAGATGGGGATGAGCCATTGTCCCTTGTGGCCTTGAGGGCAGTCCAGTGGTGGAAGCAGAGAATGGATTATATGATGGATGCAGGGAGATGGAGATAGTAGATCCAGGCCACTCATTTTGAAGGCTTAGTATCAGGGGCAGACAGTGAGGTATCAAAGGAAGAACGAGGACTGCTGGATCCTCGTCTGATACTTTCTCATCTGCTAAGTGAGTTTTGTTTTGATATTAATAATAATAGGACAAAATAGGTAACAGGTGCAAAAAAGAAAAGGCTTTATAAATTGCAAAATTGTGTGAAAATAGAAGGCTCGAAAAAGGAGGGAATATGGCAGTTGCTAGAAGGGGCAAGGAGACCAAAGAAAATTTGGAGGGAATGGCTCTAATTTTAATATTGGGGAGATCATTACATGTTAGGAGAAAAAGGGGGGCTTCCCTAGTGGCACAGTGGATAAGAATCCACCTGCCAATGCAGGGGACACGGGTTCAATCCCTGGTCTGGAAGATTCCACATGCCTCAGGACCACTAAGCCCGTGCACCACAGCTACTGAGCCCACGTGCTGCAACTATAGAAGCTCAAGTGCCTAGAACCTGTGCTCCGCAGCAAGAAAAGCCACCACAATGAGAAGCCCACGGACCACAAGGAAGAGTAGCCCCTGTTCACCACAAGGAGAGAAAGACCCAGTGCAGCCAAAAATAAAAAAAAATTTTTTTAAAAAGGAAGAAGCATGTGGCAAGGGAAAGATCAGAGGGGTAAAGGAGTATCATTGAACAAACCTACAGACGGTGTTCGGGGGGAAGGAATAAGTGCATTTTTTTTTGAAGCTGGGGGAAGGCTGATTAGAGAGAAGCTGGGTGGAGCTAAGAGTTGACAAATGTTTATCAGAGGCACCCTGCTTTTTATTCCCAAGGGAATAATAAAAAGAACAACACGTCTTTATGCTGTGCAGAGGTTTATGGCTTATTAAGCGCTGTCACAGACATGACCGCATTTAATGACTCTGCCAGACAATCCTGGCTGTGTGGTGTTCTTAGCCTCAGTTCACAGCTGGGGAACCCAGGGCCTGGAGAAGAGTGGGACTGAGGTTACGTAGCTGATACGCAGCCGCGCACTGGGATGGGAGCCCCTGATCCCAGGGCTATTTGGCTGGGCCTGCATCCTTCCCTCAGTGCCCTCTCTAAACTGAAACCTGGCCCTTCCCCGCAGCTCCTGCCCTCACTGACTCACTGGGAGGGGCCCCTGTTCTTCTTTACTCCCTAGAGCCAGTTTCTGACCTTTAAGACAACACCCTCTCTCTTCCCTTCGCCACCCCCTTCCCTAGCCTGTCTCTCCCTTTGGACTAAGCTATTAGACTAAAGGGAGGGTTTGGAGCATATTAAGATGGCAGCCAATGCAGACCTGCCCTGCCACTCCCCACTCTGCCCCAGAGATTCCCAAGGGAAGCAGGCACCCAGGGCAATGGCAGGAGGTGCAGGCTGTGCTTTGTTTTACTGGACCTGCCCAGCACCCGGGGCTCTCTGATCAAGCTGGGATGGAGCCCAGGGCCCAGCCTGAAAGAGGGCCTCTCCCCAGCTCTCCTTTGTTTTGAGTCTGTTTCTCCCTTCTGGTTAGCAGCTGCCTGCGGAAGCAAAGGCAAGTTTACTCAGGTGTGGGTGAAGGGAAGAGAGGCGCATTCTTGTGTGACTTTTTGATGCTTGGTGACCCCACCACGCGTAAGTAAACCTGACCCAAGCATCATCCTGGAACCTGACCAATCAGATTAATATTCCATCTTCTTAAGGTGGAAATCAGAGAAGACGTGGCCAGGAGACTTTCCTTGGTAGGGAGTAGGATAGGGCCTTTCTCTGCCAATTCATCTAAGCTAGAAACTTCCGGCCCTCGTTATCCCTCATCCTCTGACTTCGGTACCCCTCAACCCCAACTCTTTCACTGCCATTACCTGACTCTCCCAGACCACTGCACAGCCTCCCCGAAGGCTCTCCCTCTCCAGTCCACCACTTACTCAGCCCCTAGAGTAACTATTCTGCAAATGGAAATGGGCTGAGTCATTTCCCTATTTCTGATCTTTCAATAAAGCTAATGACAAGGGACGCTGGTGAAAATGACAGAGTTCCAAGAGCCTAGACGGAGGCCTGGGGCCATCTATATTTCTTATCTGGACAAGTTCCACATAGAAATCTTTAGCCAGCGTATATTTGCTGGAAAGGCTGAATGAATTTTCAACTGGAGCTCCCTCCCCACCTTAAGGGGCTTGGAGACCTTAGGGGGCTCCTCATAATCTATAGGGAAAAGGCCTCCATCGGCCCTGCCTGCCCCCACAGTCCCACTGTCCCTTCACCACCACCCCCTATCATGAATTCTAAAGTACTGCCATTCTTCACATACCCTAAGATGACCTTCAAGATTTTATATGTGAAACTGAGACTTTGATGGTGGTCCAGTGGTTAAGAATCCACCTTCCAGTACAGGGACATGGGTTTGGGCCCAGATCGGGAAACTAAGATCCCACATGCCTTGGGGCAACTAAGCCTGCACATCGCAACAAGAGAAGGCCGTGTACCTGGAGACAGTGAAGACCCAGCACAGCCGAAAAAAAATTTTACATGTGAATCCTGTGGCCCTCAAATATGTCTTCCCACCTTCGTTAATCGTTACAGATAGATGACAGCTTGGATTAGAATGGAGAAAGTGGACAGAACTGAGAGGTAATCAGGAGGAACCCAGTATGATGTGGTGATGGGTGGGCTTCAGGGGCGGAAGAAGTGGGTGTCAGAGGACTTGACTCCTAGGTTACAGGCTGGTGGGTCCCCTCTCCTCCCAGATGGGGAGTGCTTCAAAGGTGAAAACATGTCTTGTTTATCTCTTCATTCCCTGCCCCGTGCTGGCCTGGTTGGGGGAGTTTCTTCAGACCCGGGCAGGCCTGAGCCTGCTAGGAAAGCAGTATCAGTGAATCCAGCCAGGAGGTGCGGGAAAGACAGAAGTGGAGCACAGAGCCAGGCCTGAGGAACGGGGAGGCTTCCAGGTGAGGGGTCCTGGGATGTGCTCAAGAACTTTCATTACAAGCTACTTCAGTCATTGGCTTTCTGTCCCAACCTGCTCTCCTCCCTTGATAAAAGGACCAATGCCCATTGGATATTAGAAGGTCTGGAGTTTGAAAACTAATTTTGAGACCTAATTCTGCCCCTCTGCACCATCCCCTGGCCTTGGGAAGGTTGTTTCTTCTCCTAGGGTCTTTGAGAATATTCTTTCTCTTTCTCTCTCTCTCTCCATCACTGCTCTGTCTTACACACACACACACACACACACACACACACACTGGCTGGCACACATAGATGTTCATTAAATGGCCATGGTCACCAACCAGGAGGGGTATCAGACAGTCCAGTCCAGAAGCATTTATTGGAGGTGGTGTTTGAATCCTGGCTTTGCCAGTTGCTTGCTGTGTGACCTTGGGCACTGAATTTGAGCCCTCCCGCCTTAGTTTCTCATCTGTTAACAGGACATAATAATAGTATCAACCTCATGGGTCTATTGTGTGGAATAAATGACACGGTATGTCAACTATGTCTGGGAAGCACCCAATAAATGCAAAGTGTTATTGTTAGCATTTCTGGTCATGTAATTATTGATAATTTTATGTCTTAAATAAATAGAAACTTCTGGGTCACAGCCTGGTTGGCCTGGCAGGGGGCCCAGACCTGGAAAGGGGCCCAAAGTCTTGGGCATGGGAGTGGAAATGAAGTCAGGGACCCTGGGCCTTTAGCCTGGGGATTGGTAGCATCCCAGGCAGGGACTGGGAGGGGAGAGAGAAGAGAGAGAAAGGTGGGGGTGCGGGGTGGAATTCGAGAAGAAATACAGCCAGAAAGAGAAAGAGTGAAAAAACACCACCACTGTGGCCAAGGAACCAGCTCTCAGGGAACAGAAACCCTGGAAACCGGTCTGGGCAGTCCTGGAGCCAGGTTGGGTCAGCTGGTGTGGCAGCCACAGGGAGCAGGGCTGGCCTTGGGTGATGCCCGAGGCTGTCTCACTTGACCAGGGAGGCAGGTCAGGGGCTCTCCAGGCCTGGCCTGTGACAATCCCGTCTGGGTCTGGGAGAGAGAGAGAAAGACTGCTTCCGAGAAAACTGGGGCACACACCGTACTACAAAAAAGCATAACTCATAAAGCCCTACAGAGCTGGATTCCAAATTCTGATCAACAAGGGTGCCGAGACCATTTAAGTAGGAAAGGACAGTGTTTTCAATACATGGTGCTGGGAAAACTGGATATCTACATGCAAGAGAGAGAACTTGGACCCTTAATGTTACACCGTATACGAAAATTAGCTCCAAATGGACCAAAGACCTAAACCGAAAAACCAAAGCTATAAAACTTTGACAGGATTTCCTTGGTGGTCCATTGGCTAAGAATCTGCCGGCCAATGCAGAGGACACGAGTTCGATCCTTGGTCCAGGAAGATCCCTCATGCCACGGGGCAGCTAAGCCCGTGTGCCAGAACTACTACAAAGCTCTAGAGCCCGTGTGCCACAAGAGAAGCCAGTGCAATGGGAAGCCCAAGCACAGCAACTAGAGAGTAGCTCCTGCTCACCGCAACTGGAGAAAATCCCATGTACAGCAACGAAGACCCTCCATAGCCAACAACAAATAAAACTTTTTTAAAAACTAGCTCTTACAAAGGTAGTTGGTATATCAAGACCCACAAAATGGAGGCCTCTTCAGGGCACTGGTTGCTGTTGTTCAGTCACTAAGTTGTGTCTGACCCTTTGCAACCCCATGGACTACAGGCTTCCCTGTCGTTCTCTGTCGCCTGAAGTTTGCTCCAATTCATGTCCAGAGTTGGTGATGCTATCTAACCATCTCAACATCTGCTGGCCTCTTCTCTTTTTGCCCTCAATCTTTCCCAGCATCAGAATCTTTTCCAATGAGTCAGCTCTTTGCATCAGGTGGCCAAAGTATTGGAACTTCAGTTTCAGCCTCAGTCCTTCCAGTGAATATTCATTGTATTTCAGATTTCAGCTCCTTATTGCAAAATTCAGATTTAAATGGAAGAAAGAGAAAACCACTAGACCATTCAGGTATCACCTAAATGAAATCCCTTATGATTATACAGTGGGGGTGATGAACAGATTCAGGGGCCTGGCTCATGTCACGAATCTAAAGCCAAGCCAGCCTGCACCTACAGGAAACACCTCTCAGTTAAGGAAACCTCACATACACATCAAAATCTTCCAGCTCAGCTTTGTCTAGTTATGTTACCTAGAAAATAACACCTGCTGGCCTCATAAGAAACTTCCTGACCTCTCAGCCAATCACATCCTGTTTCAGCAATGCCTCTGCTGACACTTTATAAAACTCACTCTTGCCCAAAATTTCTCAGGAAGGATGCCCCAGTGCAATAGGCACTCTACTCCCCAATCTATTGATTATTTTCCTTTGAATAAAGGACAGCAAACTCATTACTAAATTGTATTATTTTTGTCATTTGATGTCTCCTAGAAGAAAACATAGAGAAAAATCTTCAGCAGTGCTTTCTTGGTTATGACATCAAAAGCGCAAGACAAAAAGGAAAAAAAAATAGACAAATTGGCACCCCTAAAAATGAAAAACTTTGGTGGAGCAAAGGATACCATCAAAAGAGTGAAAAGACACAACAAGAGAAGCTTGAGCACTACAACGAAGAGTCGCCCCTGCTCACCAAAAGCACAGAAAGCCCATGTGCAGCAATGAAGACCCAGCAGAGCCAAAAATAAAGAAAGAAATAAGTGGGGGGAAAAGAAAGACCTGGTGCAGCCAAATGGATAAATAAATAAATTTTTTTTTTTTAAAAAAAGAAAGAGTAAAAAGACAACCCACAGATGGGGAGAAAATATTTACAAACTATGTGCCTGATAAGGAAGTAATATCCAGAATATATAGAGGGCAACTAAAATTCAATAAAAACAACCTAATTCAAAAATAGGCAAAGGATTTGAAAAGATATTTCTAGAAGAAAGAAGGTAAACAGATGGCTAAATAAACACATGGCAAGATGGTCAACATCATTAATCATTCAGTCAGTTCAGTTCAGTTCAGTTCAGTCGCTCAGTCATGTCCGACTCTTTACAACCCCATGGACTGCAGCGCATCAGGCTTCCCTGTTCATCACCAACTCCCAGAGCTTACTCAAACTCATGTCCATTGAGTCAGTGATGCCATCCAACCATCTCATCCTCTGTCATCCCCTTCTCCTCCCACCTTCAATCTTTCCCAGCATCAGGGTCTTTTCAAATAAGTTGGTTCTTTGCATCAGATGGCCAAAGTAATGGAGTTTCAGCTTTAGCATCAGTCCTCCCAATGAATATTCAGGACTGATTTCCTTTAGGATGGATTGGTTGGATCTCCTTGCAGTCCAAGAGACTCTCAAGAGTCTTCTCCAGCACCATAGTTCAAAAGCATCAATTCTTTGGCATTCAGCTTTCTTTATAGTCCAACTCTGACATCCATACAGGACTACTGGGAAAACCATAGCCTTGACTAGACGGATCTTTGTTAGCAAAGTAATGTCTCTGCTTATTAATATGCCGTCTAGGTTAGTCATAGCTTTTCTTCCAAGGAGCAAGTGTCTTTTAATTTCATTTCTGCAGTCACCATCTGCAATGATTTTGAAGCTCAAAAAATAAAGTCTCTCACTGCTTCCATTGTTTCCCCATCTATTTGCCATGAAATGATGGGACCAGATGCCATGATCTTAGTTTTCTGAATGTTTAGCTTAAAGCCAAGTTTTTCACTCTCCTCTTTCACTTTCATCAAGAGGTTCTTTAGTTCTTTTTCCCTTTCTGCCATAAGGGTGGTGTCATCTGCATATTTGAGGTTACTGGTATTTCTCCCGGCAATCTTGATTTCAGCTTGTGCTTCATCCAGCCTGGCATTTCGTATGATGTACTCTGCATATAAGTTAAATAAGCAGGGTGACTATATATAGCCTTGATGTACTCTTTTCCCTATTTGGAACCAGTCTGTTGTTCCATGTCCAGTTCTAACTGTTGCTTCTTGACCTGCACAAAAATTTCTCAGGAGGCAGGTCAGGTGGTCTGGTATTCCCATCTCTTTCAGAATTTTCCACAGTTTGTTGTGACCCACACAGTCAAAGGTTTGGCGTACTCAATAAAGCAGAAGTAGATGTTTGTCTGCAACTCTCGTGCTTTTTCAATGACAGTTTGATCTCTGGTTCCCCTGCCTTCTCTAAATCCAGCTTGAACACCTGGAATTTCACAATTCATGTACTGTTGAAGCCTGGTATGGAGAATTGTGAGCATTACTTTGCTAGTATGTGAGATGAGTGCAATTGTACAGTAGTTTGAACATTCTTGGCTTCCCTCATAGCTCAGTTGGTAAAGAATCTGCCTGCAATGCAGGAGATCTTGGTTCGATTCCTGGGTTGGGAAGATCCACTGGAGAAGGGATAGGCTACCCACTCCAGTATTCTCGGGCTTCCCTTGTGGTTCAGCTGGTAAAGAATCCACCTGCAATGCGGGAGACATGGGTTTGATCCCTGGGTTGGGAAGATCCCCTGGAGAAGGGAAAGGTTACCCACTCCAGTATTCTGGCCTGGAGAATTCCAGGGACTATACAGTCCCTGGAGCCACAGAGAGTCAGACACAACTGAGCAACTTTCACTTTCACTTGAACATTCTTTGGCATTGCCTTTCTTTGGGATTGGAATGAAAACTGACCGTTTCCAGTCCTGTGACCACTGCTGAGTTTTCCAAGTTTGCTGGCATATTGAATGCAGCACTTTTTACAGCATCATCTTTTAGGATTTGAAATAGCTCAACTGGAATTCCATCACCTCCACTAGCTTTGTTCATAGTGATGCTTCCTAAGGCCCACTTGACTTTGCATTCCAGGTTGTCTGGCTCTATTTGAGTGATCACACCATCATGGTTATATGGGTCATGAAGATCTTTTTTGTATAGTTCTTCTGTGTATTCTTGCAACCTCTTCTTAATATCTTCTGCTTCTGTTAGGTCCATAACATTTCTGTCTTTAAATGTGCCCATCTTTGCGTGAAATGTTCCCCTGGTATCTCTAATTTTCTTGAAGAGATCTCTAGTCTTTCCCATTCTGTTGTTTTCCTCTATTTCTTGACAGTGTTCACTGAGGAAGGCTTTCTTATCTCTCCTTGCTATTCTTTGGAACTCTGCATTCAAATGAGTATATTTTTCCTTTTCTTCTTTGCCTTTCATTTCTCTTCTCAGCTATTTGTAAGGCCTCCTCAGACAACCATTTTTCCTTTTTGCATTTCTTTTTCTTGGGGATGGTCTTGATCACTGCCTCCTGTACAATGTCACAAGCCTCTGTCCATAGTTCTTCAGGCACTCTGTCTATCAGATCTAATCCCTTGAATCTATTTGTCACTGTATAATTGTAAGGAATTTAATTTAGGTCATACCTGAATGGTCTAGTGTTTTCCCTACTTTCTTCAATTTAAGTCTGAATTTGGCAATAAGGAGTTCATGATCTGAGCCACAGTCAACTCCCGGTCTTGTTTTTGCTGACCGTATAGAGCTTCTCCATCTTCAGCTGCAAAGAATATAATCAGTCTGATTTCAGTATTGACCATCTGGTGATGTTCATGTGTCAAATCTTCTCTTGTGTTGTTGGATGAGGGTGTTTACTATGACCAGTGCATTCTCTTGGCAAAACTCTGTCAACCTTTGACCTGCTTTGTTTTGTAATCCAAAGCCATATTTGCCTGTTATTCCAGGTACCTCTTGACTTACTACTTTTGCATTCCAGTCCACTATAATGAAAAGAATATCTTTTTTGGGTGTTAGTTCTAGAAGGTCTTAAGAAAACGCAAATCAGAGCCACAATGAGATAAACACTACACATCTACAGGATGGCTATTATAAAACAAGACAAAACAGAAAATGAATGTTGATGAGGACATAGAAACTTTAGAAACTTTGTGTATTGCTGATAGAGAATGGAAAATGGTGCAGACATGGAAAATAGTTAAGCATAGTATTATTTTATATTTCAGCAATTCTACTAATTGGTCTATATACCCAAACTAATTGAAAACAGGGATTCAAATGACTGCTTGTATACTAATGTTATAGCAACATTATACACATTAGCTAAAATGTGGGAACAAGCCAAATGTTCATCAACAGAACAATGAGTAAACAAAATGTGGTATATCCCTACAAGAGAATAGAGATGTGTGTGTGCGTGCTAAGCCCCTTCAGTCGTGTCTGACTGTTTGCGACCCCATGGACTATAGCCTGCCAGGCTCCTCTGTCAATGGGATTCTCCAGGCAAGAATACTGGAGTGGGTTGCCATGCCCTCCTTTAGGGGATTTTCCCGACCCAGGGATTGAATCAGAATCTCTTAGGTCTCCTTCATTGGCAGATGGGTTCTTTACCACTAGTACCACCTGGGAAGCCCAGAATAGGGATATTTTTTCATTAAAATGGTTAAAATGGTAAAGTTTATGTTTTGTGTGTTTTATCACTATTTTAAAAAACCCGTGCTCCATCACATATAAAGAGATTGCCCTGATCTTAGGCAAGTCAGTTAACTACTTTGGCCTCAGTTTCCTTATTGATGTGTACTACATGCTAAATCACTTCAGTCATGTCCAACTCTATGTGACCCGATGGAATGTAGCCCACCAGGCGGAATAATAATCAAACAGGTTAGATGCTATCAGATACTTGCTGTGCCTGGGGCATAGTATATGCTCACGTGTTATCTTCCCTATTGCCTCTTCCCCCACATCCAAATAAAAATAGTTTTATTTTTCCCTTTGGTTATAAAACGAACACACACTCATTGTGAAAACGTTCTTCTCAGACAATATCTAATAGAGAGAAGCAAGTTTCATAATCAAGTTAATTTACTAATAACTTGGTTTTTTTTTGGCTACAACGGGTCTTAGTTGTGGCATGCAAAATTTTCATTGCATCATGTAGGATCTTTTGTTGCAGCGCATGGACTCCATTTGGGGCACAGGTGCTCAGTAGTTGTGGCACCCAGGCTTAGCTGCTCCTTTCTCGGTTTCCCAACCAGGGTTTGAACCCTCATCCCCTGCACTGAAAGGCAGATTCTTAACCACTGGACCACCAGGAAAGTCACAGTAATAATTTTTGAAAAGTTCAATGAAATTTACCTAATAATACCTTGATTATTTTTTTAGAAGGATATTTGATTTAATTTCGACTAGTTGTGCTAGTTTCCACTGTACAGCAAAGTGATTCAGCTTTACATATATATACATTCTTTTTATATTCTTTTCTATTATGGGTCATCACAGGATATTGAATATAATTTCCTGTGCTAAACAGTACATACATGCTAAGTCACTTCAGTCGTGTCCGACTCTTTGCAGCCCTATGGACCGTAGCCTGCCAGGCTGCTCTGTCCATGGAATTCTCCAGGCAAGAATACTGGAGTGGGCAGCCATGCCCTCCTCCTGGGGATACCAGTTTCCACCTGTTAATCCCGAACTCCTAATCCATCCCTTGCCTGCCTCTCCTCCCTCTTGTCAACCACATGTCGGTTCTTTATGTGTGTAAGTCTGTTTCTGTTTCACAGATAAGTTCATTTGTGTCCTATTTTAGATTCCATATATAAGTGATATCATACGATATTTGTCTTTCTCTTTATGACTTACTTCATTTAGTATGACAATCTCTAGGTCTAACCATGTTGCTGCAAATGGCATTATTTCATACTTTTGTAAGGTTAAGTAATAGTCCATTATATATATGTACCATATCTTTCTTTATCCATCCTTCTGTGAATGGACTTTTTTCTTTTTAAGAAGGTTTATTAATTATATTTTTTAAATTAAAGTATAGTTTATTTACAATATTATATTAGTTTTGGTTGTACCACATAGTGATTCAATATTTTTATAGAGTATACTCCAAGTAAAGTTTTATAAAATATTGGCTATATTTCCTGTGCTGTACAACATATCTGTGTATCTTATTCATTTTATACATAACAATTGTACCTCTTAATCCCCTACCCCTATGTTGCCCCTCCTCCCTTTCCTCTCCCCACTGATAACCACAAGTTTGTTCTTGATATTTGTGAGTCTGTTTCTTTTACATTTATTTGTTTGTTTTATTTTTTAGATTCCACATATAAATGATAAGTATTTGTCTTCCTCTGTATGACTTACTTCACTAAACATAATACCTCCAGGTCCATCCATGTTGCTGCAAACGGCAAAATTTCGTTCTTAGGTTGTTTCCATGTTATGTTGTGAATAGCACGTCTATGAACATGAAGGTGCGTTTATCTTCTTGAATTATAGTTTTGTCTGGATATATACTGAGGAGTGGGATTGCTGGATCATATGGCAACCCTATTTCTAGTTTTTTGAGGAATCGCCATACTATTTTCACAGTGGCTGCATCAACCTACATTGCAACCTACAATGGAGGTTGTAGGAGGGTTCCCTTTTTTCCACACCTTGTCTAGGATTTGTTATAATAACTTTATTATTAAGTAAATAGCATTCTGCTGGTAAAACAAAATATTATAATATAAACACATCTTTGGAGAAGGAAATGGCAACCCACTCCAGTGTTCTTGCCTAGAGAATCTCAGGGATGGAGAGCCCGGTTGGCTGCCGTTTATGGGGTCACACAGAGTCGGACACGACTGAAGTGACTTAGCAAACACATCTTAAAATAAAATATAAAGTATAACAGGAAAGTGCAATCAACAAATGCAACAGTGTATCAATATAACCACACCCTAAAATTTTAAACAAGCTCAGAATGGCATGTGTGAATGGACATTTTTGTTGTTGGAGACAAATTCTAGTGGTGGTGGGGGTTGGAGGAGACAAGAAGTAATCAATAAGATATATCTTTTCCTTCTAAACAGAAAAAGTAATCCTTTTCTACATGGCATGGTGAAGTTTTTTTTTCACACCACAAAATATCTTCCTGACATCCTTACTGACTTTTAAAATATATTACTTAAAGTATTTCTTAAGATGAAGTGAAGTGAAAGTCTCTCAGTTGTATCTGACTCTTTGTGACCCTATGGACTGTAGCCTGTCAGGCTCTTCTGTCCTTGGAATTCTCCAGGCAAGAATGCTGAAGTGGGTAGCCTATCCCTTCTCCAGCAGATCTTCCCAACTCAGGGCTTGAACCCAGGTATCCTGCATTACAGGTGGATTCTTTACCAGCTGAACTACCAGGGAAGCCCATTTCTTAAGATAGGTGTGTATTCTGCCAGTTACGTGGGTACCTGATGTGGGTACACTGAGAGGTACCAGGATTTTTCCAGCTTCTGTCCACACAGTGAGGGCGTGGCCTCTCTGCCAGAGAGGGTTTCTCAAAGTCTCCCCTGCAGGACACTGTTGGTCAGTAGGCTTTATCATACAAGAATTCTACAGCAGCCAGTATAGATTTTGGAAGGGTATCTCACACAGGTCCAGAATTACTTAATTTTGTTTAATCTGGTTGTCTTAATTATGACCACTGGACCCTGTAGCCACATAACCAGGGGATCACAGCGCCTTCATAAGCACATGTGTCAGTCATTGTGTGCCAAACACTGCTGGACAACACTCCAATAGAGGTTTAACTAACATTGCCCTATTGGAGGGCAATATGTGGCCAAAATCACAAAGACAAGTATCTCTTAGACTAGGAATCCCACTACTAGCAATCTCTCCTTAGGAAATGTTGGAAAGAAAGCCTTACACTGAAGTGCTACCTACGAGAGCAAAATACTAGCTATATCCTATGTTAAAGTTGCAAATGGGAGGTGTAAGGTGAGATAGGGGACTTTGCTGATGGCTCAGTGTGTAAAAAAATCTGCCTGCAGTGCAGGAGACTCAGGTTCGATCCCTGGGTTGGGAGATCTCCTAGAGGAGGAAATGGCAACCTACTCCAGTATTCTTGCCTGGGAAATCCCATGGACAGAGGAGCCTGGCAGGCTACAGCCCATGGGGTCGTAAGGTGAGGTAGAAGCATTCTCTTGGAGGTGACTAAGTACATATGGAATGAAAACAAAATGGTTATCAGTGTGTTTGAACTGCCTGAGGAATTTTAAAAACAGATTCCAAAGCTTTACCCCATTTGTGTTAAAACCAGCCTCTGCCTAAGCCTCTAGGCTCCCGCCCCCACATCCCCCACCAGCCATTTCCAGTGTCACAGTCTCTCTGCTTCCAGAGTCCAGAGAGAGGAACTCTGGTTGGAGGACATTCTTTTGTGCCAAGTCATAGGTTACTGGCCAGCCTGTGAAATCAGCTGCTCTGGGGTTAATGCCCAGCCCAGATCCAACCGGCTGTAGGTGGTTGAGCAGAGTAGTACAAAACACAGTCCCCTAGGCCCACCTGTTTCCCTCTCCTCAATAGGGTTTTTGCAGAGGACAGGTCACCTGGGTTGCAAGGGCAATCATGAAAATATGGATCTCTTGGGGGGAAAAGTAGATTATGTGATTCCCAATTTCCAGTTGACAAGAAATCAGGCTGAATCTTTGGCTTGGGTCAGAGTAGAGAATCTCAGTGAACAAGCCTGCCTTTCTGGGCCAAGTGCTCTGACAGAGATGAATAAATATTCCATAGCCATTTCATAAATGACTACTGAGACAATTAGCAAACATAACCTCCAGTAGCATGGACTCTGGCCTCCCACCAATTTCAGGAATGCCACTTTCACTCACATCAGGGTTTGAAAGTAGCACTTCCCAAATTATTTTAGCAAATTAGCAGTTTGGTGTATCACACTCAGCTTCAGCAATCCTTGCCAACCTCATCCTGCTCAGAGAAAGTCATACTCAGTCTTTTCAAAGCAGATAATGTAATGTCGCTTCTTGCTGAAGTTTGGCCAGTGCATAGGGTTAACTGAGGAGAGGCCTCAGAGATGGAGCTGCCAGAGATGGATGCAAAAGAAGAACCTGAATGTCCAGGGAAGCAAGACAAAAGAGGAGAACCAGGGGAATTGAAGCTGCCCTCCCTCCCTTAGAAATTCAAGATCAGTGAACTTCTTATTGTGCTGTCTAATACAAGAGCCACTGACCATGTGTAGCCATTAATTTAATTTCTTTCTTTCTTTTTTGGCTGCACCATGTGACTTGTGGGATTATAGTTCCCCCACCAGGGATTGAACCTGTGCCCTCAGCAGTGAAAGCATGGATTCCTAACCCCTGGACCTGCAGAGAATTCCCTTGGGTTAATTTCAATGAAATGCAATAAGAAATTCAGTTGCCTAGTGGCACTAGCCACATTCAAGGGCGTAACAGCCACACAGGTCTACAGGCTGTGGTATTCATGCAACTCTATACCATTTCCATTCCTGCAGAAAGTTCGGGTGGACAGAGCTGTAGAGAAAGCCGTCTTCCCCTCCCTTTACCCTCCTGCCAAATGTTGGTTACACTGCGCCTGCCCTGTGGGGACAGACAGCACAAAACCAGTTTGGAAATCTCTTGATGGTTTAGCATTTGTGTCTGGAGATCTACAGAGCCAAAGTCATGTAATAGAGCTCTTCGGAGGACAGTTGCATCACTCCGCTAAGTCACCACTCACAGGTTTCTTGGATGGAGAACTTCAAGGTTTTCTCTCAATTTGCAGAGAGTTAAGATTTCATTAGGTCCTCTTTTTCCTTCTTCTTTTTTTTTTTTTTTTTTTTTTAGCAATGCAGCCAATAGTTGTCTTGCCTGGAGAATCCCATGGACAGAGGAGCCTGGCCAGCTACAGTCCATGTGGTCCCAAACAGTCAGACACGACTGAAGCGACCTAGCATGCACACACGCACCCATAAGGGAGAGGACCCTTGAAAGGGATGACCAGTCCACAGTTCCACAATGCCGGTAAGGTTTGGGGAAAACATGAAACGCTGGGCTTCCCTGATAGCTCAGTTGGTAAAGAATCCACCTGCAATGCAATGCAGTTCGATTCTTGGATTGGGAAGATCCCCTGGAGAAGGGATAGGCTACCCACTCCAGTTCTTGGGCTTGAAAGGTTAGAGCTTAAAAATAAACTAAACCCGGGGATTCCCTGATGGTCCAGTGGTTAGGATTCCAGGCTTTCAGTACCATGGCTTGGGTTTAATCCCTGATCAGGGAACTGAAATCCTTCAAGCCTTATGGTCCAGCCAAAATAAAATAAACCAAATTTCCCACTCCTTCCAGGCCGACTCCAGTACCATGCTTCCCTGGGAGGCCTTTCTGAGGGGTCTGGTTAACCTCCTTACAATGATCTGGTTAATCTCCTTACAATGAGTGGCCATGCCCATCAGGAAAAGCCTCAGGAGAGAGTTTCACTCAGCAGAGCTGAGCCTCCATCCTCAAGCACACCATTTGGAAGATCACAGGGACATGCCAGGGGGTGTCTGAGGTCCCCCTCTTCTAGTCCCAGGTCTTGAGACACAGGCACAGCTGTTCCACTGCAGAGGGCATTGGACATTGACCCTGCAGATGCTTCAGGCCCCCTGCTTAACATTCTCAATTTCAGGACTGCTCCCTCTTCTGTATCGTTAGCCGGCTAATTCCTGGCTTGCCTGAACCACACAAAGTGCTGAGCAGAAACTGGCTGATTTGTCTGGAGCAATCTGCCAGACCTGTTGCAAAACACACTGGTGATATCCACCCAGGTTTTGCATCTGAAAGGTCTGACTTTTTTCCAAGAAAAGCCTTAATAGATTAATTAGGATCTTTGCCTCTAGGGGATCTGGCAAATAAACAACGTTGCATTTGTACCAACAAGAGGTATAAAGAACTAGTGTTTATCATTAAAGGTCGCCAACCTGGGTTTAACTGTGAGGGGCGATATAGAGAGTTAAAAGAAAGCAGGCATGGAGGGTGGATGCAGGATAGATACAGAGGTGAACTTTCTGCATCCTTAACCCCCAGGCCCTTCAGATACAATTTGGCAGAGTATAAATCGAAAGCTTTTTATTTATTTAAGTAATTGATTTGTTGTTGTTTACTATTTTTTGGCTGCACTGGCTCTTTTTGTCTTTTGTCTTCTTTTTGTTAATTTATTTATTTTTTAATCGAAGGATAATTGCACTGGCTCTTCATTGTGGCCTGTGAGCTCAGTAGTTGTGGCACAAAGGCTTAGCTGCCCAGTGGAATGAGGGATCTTAGTTCTCCACTCAGGAACTGAACCTGAATCCCTTGCATTGGAAGGCAGACTCTTGACCACTGGACCACCAGGGAAGTCCTGAAAGCTTTTATACTTTGCCTCAATGTCAGCTCACATTTCTTGATCTTGAGGGAACGTAATACTCTTCTGGATGACCAAACAGATCTTGTTTCTGGGAGTTACAGCCCTCTTTAGCATTTGAATATGTTGAAAATACTTATAAAGTTTGTTTTTGACATTTGAGGCTACAGGAATTTTTTTTAGGAGTGATTTTCAAGAATCTCTTTCCTAGAACTAAGTGGAACAAGATGAACTTTCCTGTGATTAAAAAATAAATTTTATTTGTTTCTAATAAATTTCTATTTCTGGTGATTAAAAAATATATACAGATAGATAATGAGAGATTAAAATATATACAGACAGATAATGAGAGATAGATTAAAAATTCAACCAACATGAGGTCCAACCAATACACAGGTTAAACATTCCTTGACATGCAATAACCAAAGTGAACAAATTTTCTAAAGTTTACAGGAAATGAGAGTTTCCTGATGAGGAGGAAATCATATTAGAAGGTCTTCAAGGGCATTTCTGTCTGTGACTCATGAAGCCACATCAGAATGCTTCAAGGCCGGTTCAATAGGACCAGATCATCTTTGCAGCCTCTTCTGCTTCCATCCTCCACCACTTTCTGTTTCATCTTTCACTGTCCTGTGACATAGCACCTCCTGTCTGCCTCCAGTTCTTGGCACATTCTGTTCCCTCGGCCTGCATGTCCTCATTTGCCCAGGGCCATTTTCTGATTTTAAAACACAGCACCTCATTGTAATTTTGATTTGCATTTCTCTAATAATGAGTGATGTTGAGCATCTTTTCATGTGTTTGTTAGCCACCTGTATGTCTTCTTTGGAGAAATATCTCTTTAGGTCGTTTTCCCACTTTTTGATTGGGTAGTTTGTTTTTCTGAGCCATAGAGCTGCTTGTATATATTGGAAATTAATCCTTTGTCAGTTGTTTCATTTGCTATTGTTTTCTCCCATTCTGAGGGTTGTCTTTTCACCTTGCTTATAGTTTCGTTTGCTGTGCAAAAGCTTTTAAGTTTAATCAAGTCCCATTTGTTTACTTTTATTTTTATTTCCATTACTCTAGGAGGTCGGTCATAAAGGATCTTGCTTTGATTTATGTTGTCGAGTGTTCTGCCCATGTTTTCCTCTAAGAGTTTTATAGTTTTTGGTCTTACATATATGTCTTTAATCCATTTTGAGTTTGTCTTTGTGTATGTTGTTATGAAGTGTTTTTATTTCATTCTTTCACATGTATCACCTCACACCGGTCAGAATGGCTATCATCAAAAAGTCTATAAGCAATAAATGCTGGATAGAGTGTGGAGAAAAGGGAATGCTCTTTCTCTGTTGGTGGGAATGTAAATTGATTCAGCCACTATGGAAGATGGTATGGAGATTCCTTAAAAAACTAGGAATAAAACCACCATATGACCCAGCAATCCCATGCCTAGGCATATACCCTGAGGAAACCAAAATTGAAAAATACACATGTATCCCATTGTTCATAGCAGCGCTATTTACAATAGCTAGAACATGGAAGCAACCTAGATGTCCATCGACAGATGAATGGATAAAGCAGTTGTCGTACTTATACACAATGGAATATTCAGTTCTGTTCAGTCACTCAGTCGTGTCTGACTCTTTGAGACCCCATGAATCGCAGCACGCCAGGCCTCCCTGTCCATCACCAACTCCCGGAGTTGACCCAAACCCATGTCCGTCGAGTCAGTGATGCCACCCAACCATCTCATCCTCTGTCGTCCCCTTCTCCTCCTGCCCCTAATCCTTCCCAGCATTAGGGTCTTTTCCAATGAGTCAACTCTTCGCATGAGGTGGCCAAAGGATTGGAGTTTCTGCTTCAACATCAGTCCTTCCAATGAACACCCAGGCCTGATCTCCTTTAGGATGGACTGGTTGGTTCTCCTTGCAGTCCAAGGGACTCTCAAGAGTCTTCTCCAACACCACAGTTCAAAAGCATCAATTCTTCGGCACTCAGCTTTCTTCATTGTCCAACTCTCACATCCATACATGACTACTGGAAAAACCAGAGCCTTGACTAGACGGACCTTTGTTGGCAAAGTAATGTCTCTGCTTTTAAATATGCTATCTAGGTTGGTCATAACCTTCCTTCCAAGGAGTAAGCGTCTTTTAATTTCATGGCTGCAATACTCAGCCATAAAAAGAAAGCCTTTGAGTTAGTTCTAATGAGGTGGATGAACCTAGAACCTATTATACAGAGTGATGTAAGTCAGAAAAAGAAAGATAAATATCATATTCGAATGCATATATACAGAATCTAGAAAAATGGTACTGAAGAATTTATTCACAGGGCAGCAGTGGAGAAATAGACATGGAGAATAGACTTATGGACATGGGGAGAGGGGAGGAGAAGGTGAGATATATGGAAAGAGTAACATGGAAACTTACATTACCACGTGTAAAATAGATGGACAACAGGAATTTGCTGTATGGCTCAGGAAGCTCAAACAAGGGCCCTGTGTCAACTTGGAGGGGTGGGATGGGGAGGGAGATGGGAGTGGGGTTCAGGAAGGAGGGCATATATGTATACCTATGGCTGATTCATGTTGAGGTTTGACAGAAAACAACAAAATTCTGTAAAGCAATTATCCTTCAATGAAAAAAAAAAGCACCATTTGCTGTTTAAAATGTGAACAATAAATGTACTTGAAGTATAAAGCAGATACACCACAGCAAGTTTGAGATACGTAGCAAAGTGAACCAGTTCGGCTGGTTCCAACAGAACTGGTTCCTGTCTGGCTTCCCTGAGTCCTGAATCGCCAAGTCCCAGTCAGTCAGCTCTCCGTTGCCCCTTCCCCTCTTCCCTGGCCCGTCAGGAAGCTCTGCTGGTTTTCTAGGTACCATTCCTGAACTCAGGCCAATGTACCTCTGCAGACAAACTCTCGGGGTCCCCTCCCTGCTTCCTGACCCAGGAATTTCTCTCCACAGATTTCTCCAGCTCACAGACCATCTGTTGGGCCTGGGTTCCCCAGGCCCTGCCTGCCCTGAGGCCACCTCACCCCAGAGCCACTTCAGAAGGGCCCACAGCCTTCCTGGTTGGCTTAAGAGCCATTTTTTTTTTTTCCACCAGAGTTAATTGAAAGACTAGAGCTCAGCTCTCAAACGTGGATCAGCCTCTCCGTGGAAAGGCCTGAGGGCATGTTAGCCCCAGTAAGTCAACACAGCGTGAAGCTGCACCCTGGAACCAAAAAAGAGGAAGGTGGTGGCCCTGCCTAGGGAAGGATTCTCCTTTGAAACTGCGTTTTTTTGAGTAACATTGATGTGCTGAAAGGTACAAGAGAATAATCCTTACCAAGCACCTACTATGCCCTCATGTAATTTTTTGCATTGAATCCTCACAACCTAAATGATAATAGTATTGTTTTCCATGAGGCCTGCAGGTGACATTGGCAGCACAGATGGAGATCCACATACCGCATACCCTATGTATCAATGGTTTAGAATTAAAAGTCAAGCTGTGCGTGTGAATAGTGCTCAGTCGTGGCCAACTCTTTGAGACCCCATGGCCCCATCAGACTCTGCTGGTCCATGGAATTTTCCAGGCAAGAATACTGGAGTGGGTTGCCAGTTTCTCCTCCAGGAGGTCTCTCTGACCCAGGGATCCAACCCGCATCTCTTGTGTCTCCTGTGTTAGCAGGCAGATTCTTTACCGCTGCGCCACCTGGGTTTCCCTAAGAGCTGATAAATGAAGTATGTGCTACCCTCCTAAACTGACAAATAGCTTCATAATGACCTGGGAAGCCAAGTTGGAGTTTAGAATTCCAAGGCTCATTAGAGTTCTGAGCTGAGATGGTGGAAGGGCAGAGAGAAAGTCCTCTTCTCTTCTCAGGCCTGAGTTTGTTCTAAGCCACGAAGAGAACATGCCTATGAGGAAAGCAGAAGTCTCTGCCCTGTCCACCTCCATCCCCATCATGCCCTCCCCAACAGCGGTGCTTGGTCTCCATCAGGCCTCAGACAGTGTTGCACATCCAGAGAATGGATCTGCGGAGCAGCTCCCACAGACCCTGAAGTGGATTCAGGTCCATTTGGACAGGGGATTTCAAGGGTCCCAGCCCTTGTAACATGGCATGGATGGGGAGCAAGGTTCTAAGGGGCTTTCATCCCATGAACCCCTCACTCAGCAGGGAGAAGTACAGGCAAAGGAATCCCAGAACAGGCAACTATAGACAGTGGGGACCAGAGTAGAGGCCCCTCTTGCCTGAGCCTAAAGATTTTCCTGACTTTATCTCCTGCAGAAATAAACAAGTAGAATACAGCTCGTCAGAGGGGCCAATCCCTGGGAAGATAAACCCAGGTGGGAAGAAACAAAGTCCTTAATCCAAGGGCAATAGAAGATTCCACCTTAATCCATGGGCGATGCAGGGCTGACCCAGCAGCACTCCACACTCCCAAATTCACCCCTGAGTTCCTATATGAGAACTGAAGCCCTGAAAGATTAAACATCGCATATCTGTCACATAGTTAATTGGAGAAGGCAATGGCACCCCACTCCAGTACTCTTGCCTGGGAAATCCCATGGACAGAGGAGCCTGATAGGCTACAGTCCATAGGGTCGAAAAGAGTTGGATTCGACTGAGCACAGCACAGTGCTCCTTGGAACGGACTAGCACGCTCTATTAAAAGTGTCTGGTAAACAATAATAAATAAGAACAAATATTTATTGGGCTTCCCAGGTGGCTCAGTGGTAAAGAATCCGTCTGCTAAGCAGGAGACTTAGGTTCGATCCCTGGGTTGGGAAGATCCCCTGGAGAAGGAAATGGCAACCCACTCCAGTATTCTTGCTGGGAAATCCCATGGGCAGGGGAGCCTGGAGGGCTACAGTCCATGGGGCTGCAAAAGAGTTGGAGACAATTTAGGGACTAAACAACAACACATAGCTAATAAGTGATGGAGCTAGGCTGGGAACTCATGTTGTTGTGACCCCAAGATCCTGCTCTTTCTGGATCCTATGCTATTCCTTGAAAGACCAAAGAGGAGTGGAGGCTGGGGTTGAGGAGAGAAGAGGGTACAGAAAACAGGGGGCTGAATTTTGAGGCTCTCAGTTTTGATGAACGTTGGCTTTGCTGCCTGCTGGGCTAACCAAAGTCTAGTCTAAAGAGGTCCTGAATGAAGGTATGCCACCCTGGTAAGCTCCCGACCCTGTGCCCTCACCCCATGGCCTCAGAAGGCTCTTCTACTGCACCTAAAATACAGAATCCTTCCCTTGTGTGCTTATCTGATGTTCCCCCAGCTCCTCAACCTGCTAGCTTTGCGTTTTTGCTTTGATGATCTTTCCTCCATTCTCCCAAACCATCTGCCTGCTCAGTGAAAGAAGGTGACCTGGGGTGTGCCAGCGAATGAAGCTTTCTTCATAGGGGGGTAACTCACTGAGAGAGTGACACAAGATATTTTTTTCTCATTAAATTTATCTATTAAAATTATAACTTGTTTACAGATCTCTAACTGGCTTTGTCAGTGAAGGCCAGGATGCATTATAAGGCAAGATTTAAAGAAATAAAACACCTAAGTATAGACTGGAAATATGGCCATAAAATTTATATGTTCATCAATTCATTAAAGCCTTGGCCTTCTTTCATTACTCTTTTAAAGCTGTTGCCTCTCAACCTTGGCTATGCATTGGAGTCACCTGGGAGCTTCAGAACCACTGATGGATGGGTCCCATCCTCAGAGATTTTGATGAGCTTGTTCTGGGAGTGGCGATTTTGTAAAACTTTCTAGGTGATTTTATGCAGTTAAGATGGAAGAACCAAGGTTTTAAGAGAAAGTTCTAACTTTACCTGTGTTGCTTTTAGCATTTGAAAGCACAGGTCCTTGAACCTGACTAGATCCACCTTCCCCAAAGCTTACCACTTCTGCCAACTATGAAAATCCTTCCTTCCCAAGTCTCGTGAGCGCTCTGGTGTGCAGTCAAAATTCTTCCTTTGTTTATAGTTAAAAGGAAAGAAGGTCTTAGTTTGTCTTCTGCACAAATGAGCAAGTATGGTGAGGCAGGAGCGGCCAAGCCCCTGAGAAGAGGGAGCTGGGGCAGGGAAGGGAGTTGGGGGTTGTTAGGTGGGGGGCGGGAGGAGGTGGGGGTGGAGGAGGAGAAAAGGCAAGATCCTTGGTTCAAGGGCAACAGACAGTGCCATCTTAACCCCTGGGAGTTGTAGTATTGGCACGGAAGTTGCCCACAGCCCCAGTCTCTTTTCCCTCTTTTCTCAGCTGCGTTTGCCCAGCCACTCTTGACTGCAGGGGCTCTGGCATTCTGTCCCAGTGTCAGAATCTTCTGCTATAAGAATCATCTAGAAAGGTGGGAGGGGGTCATAGAGGGGTCCCTGCCCCCACCTTCTCCGAGTCAGTCCAGGAGGTCTGCTCATACTGCCTGCCACCCACACATTTGCAGGTGACTATGGGCCCTGATAAAGGGCAGTTACCGCCATGACAGCGGCAGAGAACCTGTCCGGCGGGTTCCACGGTGAGGTCTGGCCTGCAGCTCAGGGAGCTCCCTGGGTGCTGCTGTTCCCTGGGGCTGGGCGGGGCCTCCTCGCAGAGCCTGCTCGCGGCGCCTTTCTCCACAGACTCAGTACAGCCTTTGCACTCACCCGCTGGTCATCCACAGACCAAAAGATTCATGACCACACTTGTCATCAGTCAGAATACTGAGCTCTGCTCCTGACCCACGGTGGGATGAGGCCTGAGGAGACAATGCCCACATTGTTCCATCATGAGATCAGGCATAGCTTTCCCAGTGGTGAAGGGAAGCCCTCAAATGCCTTTAATATTTTGGCCAGTCTTGGCAGGTTAGTTTCATTCTTCACCAGGGCACAAAAAACCGGATTGTTTCTGAGAACTCTCAAGCTCCCTCTAGTGTATACAATGTATTGGGCGTTACTTGAGTGTCAACATTTTGAAGGACCTGAGGACATAATTAGACATTTGGCCGAAGACTTATGAATTAGGATAATCCGAGCAGTGACATTTATGATATCAACAAATATAAATAACCTAAATTGGGAAGTGGAAAATCCGTCACACTACATGTAGCATAGCAACTTGGAAATATGATATATGTGTGAATATATATGTGTAGTTTTTAATGACACAAGGAAATACTCATGGTACAAGCTTAAGAAACATATATAGGGCAGAGAAGGATGAGTAGGCAGAGCTCAGGAGACTTGTAGGGTAGAGAAATTTCTCTGTATGTTATTATAAAGGTGACGACATGACATTATACATTTGTCTAAATCTGTAGGATATACTACATCACAAGGGTGAACCCTAGGGACTTCCTTGGTGTTCCAGTGGTTAAGACTTCATGCTCCCAGTACAGGGGTCATGGGTTTGATCCCCGGTCAAGGAACTAGATCCCACATGCCGCAACTAAAGACCTTGCCCGCCACAACAAAGATTGAAGATCCTGCATATGCCACAACTAAGACCCAGCACAGCCAAATAAATATTTTAAAACAAAACAAACAAAAAAAAACATTTATTAAAAAAAAGAGTGAACCCTCACGTAAACTGTGGTCTTTGGGTGATTATGTTGTGTCAAAGCTGGTTCCTCAGTTGTAACAAAGGTACCACCCTGGTGGGGGACATTAATAATGGAGGAGGCTATGCATGTGTGGGAATAGAGGATATGTGGGAAATCTCTGTACCTTCCTCTCAATTATTCTGTGAAGTTGAAATTGCTCTAAAGTAAATAAACTCTTTTTAAAAAGTTCTGGAAATAGTGATGATGGTTACACAATATTGTGAATGTATTTAAAATGCTACTGAATTGTATACTTAAAAATGATGAAAATGGCTATGTTTGATATTGTTTATATTTCACTACAATTTAAAAAAAAAACTTAAAAGAAACCCCATAATAGGTGCTCAGAAAACTGCTGGGAACAAATGCCCCCAAATGTTAGCTCTCTTTAGGAGTGCGATTATAAATGATTTTTATTTTCTTCTTTAGTCTATACTTGAAAGGTCCACACAGAGCATGTTTAAAAAATGTAATTATCATATAGACTCTATAATCTGGAAAAAGTTATTTAATCAGTCATGGTCTCACTAGGAAACGGAGGGCACACTTCGAGCAGTTTGAGGAAGGTTCAAGGGGATTAATTACAAAGGCTTAGGGGTACAGGGGAACCTCAAGAAATGCTGTAGGACCTTGGGGATAGAAAAGACAGATTTGTTACTCTCCGTAGGCCAAAGAGAAGAGGCAAGGAAGAAGTTAACAGAACCGAGAAGGAGTAAGAGTTGTACAGAGCGGGCCAGGTTAGAGGAGCAGTGACGTTCAGCTGAGGCCACAGCCCACCAGAGTGACCTCACAGAGCCACTCACTTCCCTCCTTGCCCTCCTGCTGGAGTTCCCTGCCAGACAGAGCCCACAGGAAGCCAGAGCACCAGGAGCTGTGCAATGCATTCAGGTCAGAGCCACTCACTTCCCTCCTTGCCCTCCTGCTGGAGTTCCCTGCCAGACAGAACCCACTGGAAGCCAGAGCACCAGGAGCTGTGCAATGCATTCAGGTCAGCATTAGGAGGCTCAGAGCAGAGCACAAAGCAACCTGGAGCGGCGTATGGAGGAGAGCCTTTTAAAAAGATTTATAAAAGCTTGAAGAACTGACTGATTCAAAATTGGGTCAGGTCTTAGGGGTTTCCAATCCAACCACATCTCCTATCTTGAAATGCATCCTCATCAAGTTCCTGGGAAGATGGCCAGTGACTGATGCCTGTAGGGGGACTTTCAGGCATGGGCAGCCCCTCGATCCTAGAAAAATCTCAATTCTCTTTGGACAGAAATGATTTTTAGAGAGTTGTACGTGAAAAAGCAGAATGGTGCTGTGGAAACAGCAGAGACAGAATACTGGGATTCAAATCCCTGCCACTTGGACAATTTGCTTTACTGATCTTGGTCTGTTTTCTCACATGTAAAGTAGAAGTAATGAAATTTATCTGACAGAGTTGTTGTGAGGACTAAGACCTGACCTATATGAAGGAACTTCATATACTAGCTGGTATATGCGAAGCATCAGTGGGTGCTAAATCTGCACCTAAAATCTGTCTCCTATAAACTTGTATCCATTGGTCCCATAGTGACCAGATCACTCCCTCCATCTTCCTCATGACCATCCTTCAGATGTGTAAAGGTAACAGGAACCCTTCCCATCCCCTAAAGTGCTTCAAGCTACACTTTTCTATTTCCTTTGACCATTTTGGTTTTTTTAGACACTTCATCCTCTTCCAAACAAACAAGGAGCTGCCCTGTTCTTTAGATGATTCATCTCCATGGCCAGCACAGATCAGTTCTGGACCCAGGCTGGCCCAGTAGATTTCTGCCCTGGCATTTTTCAAACTGGAACTGAGGCAAGTCAGATCCTCTCTGCTGGTAGGAGCGGAGGGATGTGAGGTATGGGCCATGTGTGGCAAAAAGACATCGAGAGAAAAAGAAGGGAGCCCTAGAGGAGCGGAGAGGTGGAGGGTGAGGGGCTGCTAGAAGCCTTCAGGTATCTGGAAGTTCCGTGTGCCAGCCCAGTCATTCCAGTAGACTGTCATTTAATCTTCCTTGGATTCTGTGAACTAAAACAGTTGTTTGTCTAACCCAGTGGATTTCTGAGACTTTCAAATAAAAGAATCACATTGACCACATCTAAGAGTCTAGACCATGGACTTTGGAGTTCAAAAAGCCTCAGTTTGAGTCCTATATTAACCTTTTACTAGCTTTGTGACCTTCAGCAAGTCTCATAACTACTCTAAACCCATTTTCTTCACCTGTAACATGGGAAGTGCCTTAGATACCTCATCACTTTACTGTAAGGACTAAGGAACGCTGGTGTATCTAAATCCAGTTCAGGGGACTCCCCTGGTAGTCTAGCAGTTAAGAATCTGCCTGCCAATGCAGGTTGATGTGGGTTCAATCCTTGGTCTGGGAAGATTCCATATACTGAGAGGCAACTAAACCCATGCGCCACAACTACCGAGCCTGAGCTCTAGGGCCCACAAGCTGCAACTCCTGAAACCGGCATGCTCTAGAGTCTGTGCTCTGCAACAAGAGGAGCCAACCACAATGAGAAGCCCATGCTCTGCAAATGGAGAGTAGCCCCCGCTCGCCGCAACTAGAGAAAGCCTGTGTAAAGCAACGAAGACCCAGCGCAGCCATATATAAATAAATAAAATTTTTAAAAGTTGTATACAGTCCAGTTCAGTACTTGACACACAGTAGACTCATTCCACTGGCAATAGCGAAGCAAATTTTATCTTCATTATTACCGAGTTTGTGGTTAATTCAGACACTTACACAAACTGTCATAAAATCTGTTTTCCTACGCTGAACTTGCATTGACTTTTTGACTCTAATTGTGGGATTTTAAGAATTTCCCTGCTCACTTTGCCCTTTGTTAACTCCAGAGAAATTGCTTAACAGGAATGTGCAAATTTGGACAAGGACAGATGCTCCTCTGTCCCCTAGGAGGCTTCTGACTTGTGTTGTTTTCAGAGTGTCATGACCAGAGCAACAGAAGCAGTCAATGTTTAAAGAAGTCTTTCTCCTCAGCTGTACATTCTTGGGCCCTTTCCCAGAAATGACTTTCCAGAATAATTGTCCTAGAAAGTGACACATGGGCAGACTGTGTGCTGGACTGCCACACACTGGAGTTAATTCATAGTTCCCATGATCCATCCACAGTGATGACAGTGATCCTGTGGCTTGGAGTTAGAAGACTCTAGGCTCAATTTCCAGCTTGGGAAGTTTCTAGATTCCTTGGGTTACTAGTAAGCATTCACTTGAGTCCTTAAAACATCAAGTAGAGTGATTCATTCACTTGTAATTCATTCAACACACATTTAATGGGCAAATGTTATGTCCCAGGCCCTCTAGGGGTTGATGCTGGAGTTAAAAGATGAAAACCTGCTACTGATCTCAAACAGATCATAGTCTAATGAAAGAGACCAGTGAAATATAGCTATAATTTAGTGAATATAATGATGAAATTAATGGTAGCTCCTGCATAACACCCCTCCTTGCTCTCCACATCTCAGTAGCTTATCATGAAAAAAAGTTTAGTTTTTTGCTCATGCAAAGTCCAGTGTAGGTTAGGAGACCCTCTTCCTTCTTATAATCACAGCATAAGGGACATATTGTTGTCACAGTGGGATAAAGAAGTTGGAGGAGGAACATTGGCTCTTAACTGCCTTGGCCCATAAGCAAAACACATCATTTCTGCTCATAGTCCATTGGTCAGGATGGGTCATGTGGCCACCCTAAGTTAATTCCATGGGAGCCAGCAAATTTAGAAGAGCTCACAGGTACTTGGTGAGCACTGAGTGTCTCTGTCTCCCTAGGAAGTGCTATGACACCAGCAAGCAAGGGACCCAGTATTAATTATGATTCTAAACAAACCAGCTTGAGTTAGCACAAACGAAAAAGAAAACTTATTACAAGAATTTTAAGGATTTTGAGGTATCTTCAAGAATCAAATGGCAGAAATAAAACTAAACATCTGGCAGGGATTAGAATCAGGAAATGCAAAAGCACTGAGACATGTCTCTTGACTTGGTACCACTGTGAGAAAAAAAAAGGAAGTGACTTGGTTTTTAGTTTCGTAGAGAATCCAGTAGGTGTGCTTTTTGGGGAGTTCAGGAATTCCTAATGAGGACCATTTAATCCACATTAAGAAGAGAGGGAGGAAGGGAGGATGAGCATTCAAAAGGAGATGATATCTGCCCTGAGTTTTTAAATATATATGTATTTGTGGTAAAACTGTCCTGAGTTTTAAATACTAAGAAGAAATTAGGTAAAGACAAAGTACGAGATCACTCCAGGCAGCAGATGCTACGAGCTAAGAACTGGTTATATAGAAAAGCTTGGAATAAATTAGGAAATAAGACTATTTTTTATGGATAGAGTTTAGGGTGAAGTGACAGATAATGTAAGGTGACTACCCAATACACAGTCTCTGTTCTTCTCCCTTGCTAATAAATTCTTGATTTTTTTTTTTTCTGGTCATGCCACACAGCTCGTGGAATCTTAATTTCCCAACCAGGGATTGAACTCGGGCCATGACACTGAAAGTGCTGAGTCCTAACCACTGAACCACCAAGGAATTCCCAGGTCTATGAATTCTCTTGAGTTACTTTTTTGGCATGGTTTGATATATGGATCAGGTTCAGTTTTTTCTTTTTTTTCCCATGTTGATATCCAGCTGTTCTAGTACTGTTGCTGTAAAGCCTATCTTTCCCCCATTTAAAATATCTTGGCATCTTTGTCAAAATCATTTGACTATGTTAGAAAGAGTCTATTTCTGAAATCTCTACTTTGTTCCATTTTTTTATTCCACTGATTGTTGTGTCCCCAAGCTTTCTCCAATGCTGCTACATGGGCTGGTTGGCATTCACACATGTGCAGCCCAGAAGGGTGAGGGAGTTAAGGTCTTCTGGGGCAACCACCAGGTAGTGGGGGATGGAAGTCAATGGAGAAATACTTCTCCAGCAGACAATTTCAAGAATTCTGTGTGCTCCTCAGGCAGCCCTGGCAGAATTGAGGCCCAGTGACCCCAACGGGGACCAGCATAATAACATACTCTTTAAATTGGCTTTTCTTCTTTCCCTATTTCATTTCCTTTTGTACCTCACTCTTCTGGGATTAACTCCCAAATAGACTCTCTGACTCAAGTTCTTGTCTCATTTTCAGAAGGAACCCAGGCTAAGTTTTGATTGTCTACCCTATTTTCTTCTCCTTTAGCTGGGAGCAATACTATCTGACACCGATTCATGTTGGGAGAAGACAGAGTAGAAAAAATAGGCTGGGATCACTTTTAAAGTCATTAAATGTCTAAGAAGTTTGGATTGTATTCTGTAGGGAAGAAGAAAACTGAAAGACGCTGAGTACAAGATTGACATGATCAGACGATTTAAGATCCTTTATTGACCCAAGACTTGAAGATTCTCTGAATTTTAGTTTAATTAATAAATTGCAAAAGTACCACTTCCCTGTCTATTTCATTCAGGGACCAAATTACAAAGACCAAATTAGATGATGTACATTCCACAGGCGCTAAATAAAAGTAGGGTGTTACTATTATTAATTCAATCTGAAGTATGTCATATGTTAGCGTGGGAACTAAGCATTCTAGTACTTTTTCAAAAATATTCTAATTTGTCAATTAGAATTTCCAACTGTGGCAAAAGTATATTTTCAGCACATGATTTCATGGACCAAGGAATCCAAATGCAATATTGGGTTGTATCTACAAGATAGCAGAATAATGAACTGTAATTTAGTATATTTGTAAGGAACCACAGATTCTAAACTAACACGGGTCTTAAACAGATGGAAATGGGCCTTCTAAGATTGATGGGGAAATTGTGATGTCTCAGGTTTCCTTTATCTTTCTGTTCTGCCAACTTGATAATATGATTTCCATCTTCAAACCAAGATGGTTGCTGCAACTTCTGACATCATGTCCACTTCCGAAAGAAAGTGAAGTCGCTCAGTCGTGTCCAACTCTTTGTAACCCTGGGGACTGTAGCCTACCAGGCTCCTCCATCCATGGGATTCTCCAGGCAAGAATACTGGAGTGGGTTGCCATTTCCTTCTCCAAGGGATCTTCCCGACCCAGGAATTGAACTCGGGTCTCCCACATTGCAGGCAGATGCTTTATCCTCTGAGCCACCAGGGAAGCCCAGGGAGGAGGGAAAAAGTGGAAGGGAAGAAGGTGAGTATTCAAACTGAGTCAATGCCTCCTCTCCAAGAACTTCCTGGAAGTCTCATCTAATGATTTCTATTTATGTCTCACTGGCCACCCTTTAAGCACAAGGAGAGCTGGGAAATGTAGTCTTTTAGCTGTGTGTAAGTCAGCCCCCCCAAAAATCAGGGTCCCATCAGTAAGGAAATAGAAGAAAATGGGTACTGGGTAGGCGATTAGCTATCTTGGCCAGACATGGTGTCTTGCCCTTACTTGTTGTTGGCTGATCGGGCAAGTTGCTTTCTGAGATTCAATGTTTGCTTCTGTAAAATGTCACTAAAAATTTGTACTTTACAAAGATTTATATTTTACAAACCACTTTGAGGGTTCTGTGAGATAATCCAAATAGTATGCCTAGCACAACGCTTGGCGCAATGTAGGTGCCCAACGTATACCTGTTGAATCAAACTCTAATAATACCCTAGCCTAGCTAGGTGCTAGGTTTGAAGTAAGAAACACCACAGGACACATCTCTGCCCTCAAGGGACAATGTACAATGTACGTTTGTGTGTGTGTTGAGATGTGTCACAAAGGTACTGTGCTACTCCACCCAGATCCCCTCTTCTTGCCCTGGTACCTGTATCCCCAGATACTGGCAAGCGTGGCTATTAATGGCTCCCAGCCACACACCTCAGTGGGAACTTTCTTCAGCTGCACAGAACTGCTTGCTTCCAGGTTCTGCTCCCTCTTGGGGGTGGTCCATGACCAGTGAGTGGCTAATACGTGGTAAAAAGCCCAGCCCCTTTGCCTCAATTCTGGGACAATTCTGAAGGTCATCATGGCTCCAGAACTCTCCAAAGGGTCACTCAAGACTCAGCTGCACCTGCGTTTCACCTCTCTTCCCCAATCCAGTCCTTCTTCCTTCACCTTCTTACCAGTGTCTCCTCAAAAGCATCCCCCAGTCACCTTTCTGCTTGCAACCCTCCTTCTCAGAGCCCATTACCAGGAAACCCAGTTAATGATACATGACAAGTTACTGCCTAATCCAGTTCTCAGCTGTCTTCAGTCACAGAGGCTGGACCTAGAGTCATCAGGACAGCCGTTTTTGTCTCTTTCATCACTTCCCTGCATCTTCTCTGCATGACGGCTTCCTGAGAAGCCAGGCTTTCCTGACCTCTGGTTGTCCTGATGCCATCTCAAAACTTCTTTTCAACTTCGTCTCCCACTGCAAATCCCCTCATTCTCTGGGTATTTCCTCTGGGAACTGTATCAGTTCCTTCAAGAGAGCATTTGATTGGCCCAGCTCAGCTTTCCAAGTCAAGCCACCTCATAGGCTGCCAGCAAACTAAGAGACTGGCTTACTTTGTGTCAGGGACCCACCTCCAGTTCGATCAGCTGTGGTCATTGGCATAGGGGGTGGGGAAACTCAGGGCTTTAGGGCCTCCCTTTCAGCAGGGTTAGTGGGGGGATGGGTAGGCATTGTGAGTAAGGATGAAAAGGTGATATCAGTGTAAATGCAACCCCTAAAAACCCAGGTGAAAGGAAAGGACAAGAATCAGAACACTGTGTTAAGCAAGGAGGCAGGGCTGCTGGCCCTGTGTTCTAGGCTAAGGAGATAATCAGCTGGATTTGGAATGAAGGGTTGAGGGAGGCAGAGGGGACAGTGGGTATGTGTGGAATGAAGTCACGGGGGTTAGCCCAGGCTGTTTTCAAAGGAAGTTGAACTCCAGATATTGGACCACAGGAAGAAAGCAGGGACCCAGGGGCCAAGAGCAGGAGAGAGAAGGAAGCAGCAAGCAGTCAGGTGTCCCTGGGACAGGTTTAGTTACCTTTTGTTCCCTCAGTACATGTTGTACTCCATGGGGACTCCTCAGCTTGCCCGTGGGGCAGGTGCTCCCAGACCATGTGCCCAGCCCTTTGAGTGTTTTCTTCCATCTCCTGTGCTCTGAATAACAGCATCTGGGTCTCAAAAGTCCCAACATCTGAGCTCTTCCTGCTCTGTCTCAGGGAGGCACGATACATCCTCACATCTGGGGATGCCCACAGTTGCGTTCTTACATTGCGTTGACCCCCCCCCCCCCCGCCAAACTGTAGAAGACAGGACAAGAGGCATTATCTGCTTTTTATGATGCTGTCCAATTTGGTAACTGCTAGCCTCCTGTGGCCCCTTACATTTAATTACACTTAGATAAAAATTTAAAATTCTGTCCCTCAGTCACACTGCCCACATTTCATTGCTCAGTAGCCTTGTGTGTCTAGTGGCTACCATACTGGACAGTAGAGATGGAGAACAGCTCCATCATTCTAGAAAGTTCTGTGAGACTGTGCTGCCTTAGAACGTGAGCTTCCAAGGTGAGTCCATCTTGTTCTTTGTGGTCACCCTGGTCCCTGCATCAGTGCTGAGCACAAAACACATGTTTAATAAGCAGTCATGGAACGAATGACTTGATGAACAGATCTCCACTTGGAAAGAAAAGAAGGAGACTCAGATAAGTGTTACTTCCGTGGACGGTCCGTCGGATACGAGACAGAGCTGAGACTCCGACCCAGTCCCTCCACCTCCAAGCACAGGTCTCCTTCAGCTCCTCCCTGATTTGCCACCAACTGGAGCTTCCCAGGTGGCTTAGTGGTAAAGAATCCACCTGCCAACGCAGGAGACACTGGAAACGCAGGTTAGATCCCTGGGAAGAGCCTCTGGAGGAGGAAATGGCAACGCACTCCAGTATTCTTGCCTGGAAATTTCCACGGGCAGAGGAGCCTGGTGGGCTACAGTCCTTGGGCTCCGAAAGAGCCAAACACGACTGAGCACTCCCGCACTCTGACGGGAGGACGTGGTCTGACGCTGTCACCTTAGCAACCCCCTGCAGCTGATGGGAAAATCAGTGATTTTTTTTCCCAGTTTTACTGAGAAATAGTTGATATTCATCACTGTATACACTTAAGGGATACAGCTTAATGGTTTGATTTACATATGTTGTGCAATGGTCACCACAATAGGTTTCATTAACATCTGTCATTTCTTATAGATACAATAAGAAAAGAAAAAAAAAGTAATTTTTCAATTCATAAATGTTACAGTGGATGAAAGTTTAATGCCTCCACCTCTCCTTCCTCATCCTCTCCCTCAAGTTTTATCTTACTTTTAATTATATTATATCAATAATGAATGTTTGCATCATTACGACAACATAAGCATGGTGCACTGCAGAAACTATTAGAAAGCTGTGATTACATGTTCTTCTTTTTTTTTTTTAATTGGAGTACATTAACCTACAATACTGTGTTAGTTCTAGGTGGACAGCATAATGATTCAAAATTTCTATACCTTATAATATGATCATGAAAAAAAAAAACCACTTAAAAAATGACGGTTTCTTTTCTCCAAGGTAAGGAATAGAAAACACAGGACACACAGAAGAGTAGAAAGACCGCTTATGCATTTTTGTAACACTAAAACCAGCTCAATTAACATTTTGGTATGTTACCTCCCAATCTCTTTTCAATAAAGAGGTATTTGAGGTTTTCCACAGGGTTCTGTCCTTTGCGTTTTAACATTGATTTTCCTAGAAGTTACTTAAGCCAGAAACTTTCTGCTTTCTTCTTTCAGCCTCATCACGAAGCTTTTAGGCCCCATTTCTCTCTTCAGATATCAGCATAATCCTGGATTCATGGATATTTTCCCCTCCATGCAGGAAGCATGCTGCAACCATAATAAGGGAGAGCTCAGTCATGTACTACTCTTTGCGATCCTATGAACTGTAGCCTGCCAAGCTCCTCTGTCCATGGGATTCTTCTGGCAAGAATATTGGCATAGGTAGTCATTTCCTCCTCCAGGGGATCTTCCCAACCCAAGAATCAAACTCATGTCTCCTGTGTCTCTAATATTGACAGGTGGACTCTACCTCTGAGCCACCCGGGAAAGCTGTGATAAGATAGCTCATTTCAGTCGCTCAATCATGTCTGACTCTTTGCAACCCTATGGATTACAGCATGCCAGGCCTCCCTGTCCATCACCAACTCCTGACGTTTGCTCAAACTCATGTCCATCGAGTCGGTGATGCCATCCAACCATCTCATCCTCTCTCGTCCCCTTCTCTTCCTGCCTTCAATCTTTCCCAGCATCAGGGTCTTTTCAAATGAGTCAGTTCTTCACATCAGGTGGACAAAGTATTGGAGTTTCAGCTTCAGCATCAGTCCTCCCAATGAATATTCAGGACTGATTTCCAGCATCAGGGTCTTTTCAAATGAGTCAGTTCTCCACATCAGGTGGACAAAGTATTGGAGTTTCAGCTTCAGCATCAGTCCTCCCAATGAATATTCAGGACTGATTTCCTTTAGGATTGACAGATTGGATCTCCTTACAATCCAAGGGACTCTCAAGAGTCTTCTCCAACACCAAAGTTCAAAAGCATCAATTCTTCGGTGCTCAGCTTTCTTTATAGTCCAACTTTCACATCCATACATGACTACTGGAAAAACCATAGCTTTGACTAGATAGACCTTTGTTGGAAAAGTAATGTCTCTGCTTTTTAATATGCTGTTCTAGGTTGGTAATAGCTTTTCTTCCACGGAACAAGCAAATGGCTGCAGTCACCATTTGCAGTGATTTTGGAGCCCCCCAAAATAAAGTCTCTCACTCTTTCTATTGTTTCCCCATCTATTTGCCATGAAGTGATGGGACCAGATGCCATGATCTTTGTCTTCTGAATGTTGAGTTTTAAGCCAGCTTTTTCACTCTCCTCTTTCACTTTTATCAAGAGGCTCTTTAGTTCTTCTTTGCTTTCTGCCATAAGGGTGGTGTCATCTGCATATCTGAGGTTATTGATATTTCTCCCGGCAATCTTGATTCCAGCTTGTGTTTCATCCAGCCTGGCATTTTGCATGATATATTCTTCATGTAAGTTAAATAAGCAGGGTGACAATATACAACCTTGCCGTACTCCTTTCCCTATTTGGATCCAGTCTGTTGCTCCATGTCCAGTTCTAAGGGTTGCTTCTTGACCTGCATACAGATTTCTCAGGAAGCAGGTCAGGTAGTCTGGTATTCTCATTTCTTTAAGAATTTTCCAGTTTGTTGTGATCCACACAGTCAAAGGCTTTGGCCTAGTCAGTAAAGCAGAAGTAGATGAGATAAGATAGAGCCCAAGGCTAATAGGATGCTTCCCTGGTGGCTCAGATGGCAAAGAGTCTGCCCACTATGCAGGAGACCTGGGTTCAGTCCCTGGGTCAAGAAGATCCCCTGGAGAAGGGCATGGCAATCCAGTTCAGTATTCTTGCCTGGAGAATCTTGAGGACAGAGGAGTCTGGTGAGCTTCACCCCCTGGCGTTGCAAAGAATCAGATATGACTGAGCCACACTTTCACTTTCACTTTTCAAGGCTAATAGAACAATGAAGCTGGGTGGCTGGGGCTGGAGATTTCATATCTGCCTGTGAGGAGAGAACAGCCACTGGCTGTGTGCTCACAGGGAGTTGAAAATGAGTTACCTGCTTTAAAAAAGCGAGACACCATCAAGGCTGCCTCATGAGCCAATGTAGGGTTGGGGTGTGGGTTCCTATCGCTTGTATGGTATGAGGATTCCAAGTGGATTCCACGTGGACGAGTGAAAACTTGTCCTGAACTGGTAAAACTCTGGGGACCTCAGGTTCCATGAAGTCCTGGGATAGGGACACTTCCACAATTAGGGGTTCAGTTTGCTCACAGAAACCCCATGAGGACGGGCGTTTACGATGCACGTGAGGAAATAAGCCACAAGCAGTCAGCAGCTGCAACTAGCACAAGATTTTGCACACCACGAACTAAAGATAATAAAACAGCTTGGAAGAAACTTTAAAACAAGCAGGATTAAAATTTTTGAAGAGACAAAAGGAGAGACTTCCCTGGCCATCCAGTGGTTAAGATTCTGTGCTTTCAAAGCAAGGGATGTGGGTTTGATCCCTGGTGGGGGAATTAAGATCCCACAGGCCACGCAGTGCAGCCAAGAAAATGTTAAAAAAAAGAAAGAAAGGAAGGAAGGGAAAGGAACAGCTACTTTAAACCTTAAAGCCAGAACAGAATAGCATGAGAAAAGAATACACAGGCTTAAAAATTGTCTACATAGACATTCTAGGAAAGAGATGATAAAATTATTGAAATAAAGGGAGTCCATGAATTCAGAGATGTGAGGGAGGAATGAAAATCTCCTTTGAAAGGATGTTTCTGTGAAAAACAGTTGTTAAACTTCCTCTATGAACTAGACACTGTTTCAGGGGTTTCAACTACAATATATTAACTCATTATTTGTGCACAAGCTCATGAAATTGATTCTACTCTGGGGAGACAGAGAGTATGCTGATGGGCCCATGGACAGGCCATCCCCAGGGCAGTCAAAGAATAAAAATGAAATGTTACATATAAAATAAATCGCTTTACATGGATTATCTCATTTAGCTCTCATTTAACAATCTCATTAATCCTCACAACAATCCCTCCAGGCAGGAGTTATTATCACCTCCATTATGTGGCTAAGGACACTGAGCTTACAGGCGTTTGAGACATTTCCCTGATGTTTACACAATCACCAAGCAATGCAGCTGGGATTCACACTGAGGCAAATTGAATCCACTGTCTAAGCTTCTAATAGTGACAGTGGTTGTTCGTTTTGATTCTAATTTTTTGCATTATTTTATTTTGGATAAGCAATACAGTTCCTGACTCAAAATGTACCAAAAGCTCTAGAACATCTCTCTAAAACATCTCTGTCACACTTCTGCCCCCCATCCAGTGTCCCCAGTTTCTTGTGTAATTTCAAGAGTTATTTTGTGACTATCGAAGTGTTTATAGATATTGCTACATGCAAGTCTATCTACATAAATGCATACTCATTCTACACAGTTGGAAGTTTCCTCAATACCTTGTTCTTATCTTGCTGTTTTCATTTAACACCCTGTCTTGGAGTACATTCTGTATTAGTGTAGAATAACAATAATACAATAATATCATAGAATATTTACTATGATTAATATTAGAATATAATGACAAAATAACAAAGGGCTTCCTCATTCTTGTTTATGACTGCAGAAGACTCTATAATACAGGTCTGTATTATAATTAACTATACCTCTAAGTTGGATATTCAAGTTGCTTTCAATCTTTGGCCACAATGCAATTCACAATACAATTGTGAATATTGGATACACACAAGAAATCTGTTTCTAAAGGCTGAACTGCTGGGTCAGAGTAATGTAAATTTGTGCAGTTAGGTCGTACTATAAAGCAATCTGTGACTAGTTACAAATCATGGGGATCTTTTTAAAAATGTTTGTCCGATGATAAAAAATACATGGTAATTATGTAAAAAAACTAGAATCACCCATAAATCATAAACCCAGAGATATTCACTGTTAACATATTGGTATAATCTTCTGAGCCCTTTTTTCTGTGTATGTACATACACACGTACATATGTTGGAGATCACACTATTTACTTGGGTTTTATTTGAACTTTTTACACTGAACTTCCATATCCTAACCATTTATTATCTTATTTAAATATTCTTTATAAATGACATTTTCGAGATAGCCTACTATTCCATGCAGGAACATAATTTACTTAACCTGTATCCTTGGTATTGGACACTTCAGTTCAGTTCAGTCGCTCAGTTGTGTCTGACTCTTTGCGACCCCATGAATCACAGCACGCCAGGCCTCCCTGTCCATCATCAACTCTCAGAGTTTACCCAAACCCATGTCCATCGAGTTAGTGATGCCATCCAATCATCTCATCCTCTGTTGTCCCCTTCTCCTCCTGCCCCAATCCTTCCCATCATTAGGGTCTTTTCCAATGAGTCAACTCTTTGGAAGAGGTGGCCAAAGGATTGGAGTTTCAGCTTCAACATCAGTCCTTCCAATGAACACCCAGGACTGATCTCCTTTAGGATGGACTGGTTGGATCTCCTTGCAGTCCAAGGGACTCTCAAGAGTCTTCTCCAACACCACAGTTCAAAAGCATCAATACTTCAGCGCTCAGCTTTCTTCACCGTCCAACTCTCACATCCATACATGACCACTGGAAAAACCATAGCCTTGACTAGACGGACCTTTGTTGGCAAAGTAATGTCTCTGCTTTTAAATAAGCTATCTAGGCTGGTCATAACCTTCCTTCCAAGGAGTAAGCGTCTTTTAATTTCATGGCTGCAATCACCAGCAGCAGTGATTTTGGAGTCCCAAAAAATAATGTCTGCACTGTTTCCACTGTTTGGACACTTAGTTATTGCCAATTTTTTTTTCACATTTTAGAAAGCTCTGCAATGAATATTTCCGTATGTAAATCATTATTTCCATCTTTGATTTCCTAATCACTTTCTATTCAATCACTAGAATTAAAAACTAAAAGCAGTTTTTCAACTCTTTGAGACCCCACGCACTGTAGCCCACCAGGCTCCTCTGTCCATGGGATTCTCCAGGCAAGAATGCTGGAGTGGGTGGCCATGCTCTCCTCCAGGGGATCTTCCCTACCCAGGGATCAAACCCGTGTCTCTTACATCTCCTGCATTGGCAGACAGGTTCTTTACCACTAGCGCCACCTAGGAAGACCCAATATACACTGTTAATATGCACTTAATATATCCTGTCCTCTTAGTTGTGCCAATTTATGCTCCAACATCTTCATCTCACCACTTTCTGAAACACATGGAGTTTTATCCTATAATATAGAGAATTCAGCAAAAAGTGACATCTGTTGCTTTGTTCTTATGATTATATATGTAATGCTTATTTATTATTATAAACAAGAGGAAAAGAGCAAAACTTGAAACAACCCATAATCACAAAATTTTAGTCTAATCACTGTTAAAATGGTGTTAAATTGACTTTCTAGGCTTTTCTCTGTTCAAATATTTTCGATGAAATTGTCATTAAATACGCTTCATAACCACAAGTTTTATTTTTGCCAATTTGAAGCTAAAAATGGGATTTCCTATTTCAATTTGTCATATTAGTGGCAAATATTTTTCTCAGTTTCTTGGTGGCCTTTTTATTGTGTTTATTACATTCTGAATTTTTGTGATCACATCTAGAAATCTTTTTCTTTCATCCCCCCTGTGAGTGTGCGCTCAGTCGCTTCAGTCGTGTCTGATTCTTTGTGACCTCATGGACTGCAGCCCGCCAGGCTCCTCTGTCCATGGGGATTCTCCAGGCAAGACTACTGGAGTGGTTGCCATTTCCTCCTCCAGGGGATCTTCCTGACTCAGGGACTGAACCCGCGTCCCCTGTGTCTTCTGCATCGCAGGTGGATTCTTTATTGTGGAGCCCCTGGGGAAGACCTTCACCTAGGCCTCCCCTAGTCTTTTCAAAAACATTTTGCCAAAGGGATAAGAGTGATAGGGTGTAAAGTAACATAGAAGAGAAACAATGTTATGGAGCACAGTGGCCTAGCTGCGATCAGCCATGTAAAGGGTGCTGGCCTGCATCCACTCAACAGGCATTGTTCGTTCCCGCTTATCACTGCATGTGCCCCTTAAGGGCACAGAGATGAATCACGCATGATTCTCTCTCCTGTAGGGAGATAAGGTGAGCATGACCAGTGACTCAAGACAGGCAACGCATTCCAAGCCATCTAGAGGAGGAAGCATGGCTCCAGTTCAGGAAGGGGCAGGCAAGGAAGGCTTCCTGGGGGAGAGGGTATTTGAGCTAGACCTGGATGATTGGGAAAGCATGCAGCATATGGATAAGAGGACAGGAGGAGATGGAGCTGCAGGAATTGCTAAGAATAGAAGGTGTCACTTTCCTGCCAGGAAAGGAGCAAAAAGACACTGTTAGGGGTACGAGGCAAAAACCAAACCAAACAAAACCCTCCTCCTTAGAGTAATGGGCAAATACACACTGTCTCCCACTCACAGAGAAAGAGTTGTATTAGAACAGATCATCTTCTTATGAAGGTTTGAAATTCCAAATTGACTTGTCCATTTAATCCACATCATACTTGCAACATTAACCAGTAGAATATTGTTTGATGGTGACGTCAGTCAAAGAGGAAACACATTGAAATCTCTTTCTTGAAGACAGGTCCTTGAGGTAATACAGTTTTCTTTTCTTTCATTTTTAAATTAAATTGAATTTTTTTTTTTTTTTGGCCATATTGTGGGATCTAGTTGCCCCCACCAGGGATGGAACGATGGCCCTGGGCAGTGAAAGTGCGAGTCCCAAACACTGGGCCGCCAGGGAAGTCTCTGAGATAATACAGCTTTAACTGGAATAAGATGAGGCAGGAGTTTGTGACTTTTGTGACTTCAGAGGCGGCCTCGGAGCACTCTCCAGGCGTTTATGCAATGAGGCCAACATGTCGAGTGCTTTGGCCAGTGATGGGTTCAAATTGGCCAGGGCATGGTCAAATTGTTAGCTATTCATGCTTACTCAGAATAACTCCCTCCTTTTCTGAAGAGCTGCTTCAATTTCCCACTCCCGAATCCAGCTGAGTTCTATAGGGGTGGGGCTGTGACTTCCTGACCAACCCCAGGGTCACAGAGCTTGGTCCAAGGGGTGAACTCTTAACCTGACCTGAACCAATCAGAATGCCCCCCTGAGCAGTGCTGAATGGGCATAGAGAGAACCCTGTCTTTCCTTTCTGGCTTTGGAGCTCTGAGGATCAGCATCCTCCAAGCCATTTGAAGGCATCAAGATAATGAAGGCCAAGAGAAGCCAAAGCAAAAGGATTCAAGAAAATCCAATCCTTCCACTAGCTGTCCTGCTTCCTGAAGTCTTCCTTCCATACTGATACTGCCCTAGTGTCCTGCCTGGGAGTACTCCTTTTTGGTTTAAGCTAATTTGAATTGGGTTCCTGCCACTTGCAACCAGAAGAATCCTGTCTGACACAAAGAGGAATAAAAGTCCGATTCTTACATCTAATTTCACTGCCAAGTTTAATGTTTTTCACTTCTTCAGTATATGTGCACCAGTAGCAATATTCCAGCCTTTAAAAAAAATTCTACAGTAATTTTTAGAGTAATGCATGTTCATTACAGGGCTTCCCTGGTGGCTCAGCTGGTAAAGAATCTGCCTGCAATGTGGGAGACCTGGGTTCGATCCCTGGGTTGGGAAGATCCCCTGCAGAAGGGAACAGCTACCCACTCCAGTATTCTGGCCTGGAAAATTCCATGAACTGCATAGTCCATTTGGTGGCAAAGAGACAAAGACGACTGAGTGACTCTCACTTTCATGTCCATTACAGAGACTTAGGCTATAGCAATAAGCAAGAAGAAAAGGAGATTCATCTACTACCCTGTCCCTAGAGACAGTCACTCTTAGCACACTGGGATTCCCCACTCCCTCCCTCACTTTTGACGATCATCTGCGTATCTATTTATCTTTGATCTATTTTTATCTCTTTGATCTTTTATCTATCTCTTTGATTTGTCATCTACCTATCATGTATCTATTCATTATGTGTCACAAATGGTTTAATTTTCTGCATAATAACCCACTCTTGACCACAACCCTTTGACACAGCTATTATTACTTCCAGTATAATAGGTGAGAAAACCGAAGCTTAGAAAAGCACGGAGAGGTTAGAGAGCACAGGCTCAGAGCGGTCAGCTATCTAACTCAAGGACTTAAAACTGGCAAATGGTGAGGAGTTGGGATTAGAATCCAGGTGGTTTTGCTCTCAAATCTATATTCTTGGCTACAACACTATACTGACTGTATCTAAAGTTAAAATCACACAGTAATACTCTTCTGTATCCTGAGTCACTTATCAAAATATCCCGGATTCTTTCTGCGTACGCTGTCTACTGTGACTTTCAGAGGTGCTCAGTATCCCGTAACAAAAATGCACCAAACTCTATTGAAACAGACTCAGACTGATGCACAATGAGATTGCTTCCAAATTTTCACTATTATAAAAATACCTCAATGCAAGAACATATTTTAAAACTGTCTTGATAGCATAAGACAAGACCCTTAAATTATTCCCTTAGGTCAGATTCCCAGAAGTGAAGTTACTGGGTTGGTGGGTCTGCAGATGGCTTTATGGTTTTGACATCTGCAACCACCTACTCCTCAGAACAGCTTAGACTCTCCTGCCTGGGAGCTGTGACACTGTTTTTAGTTCAGTTGGTTTCTTTTTTAACAGTTAAAGAAATGGGACTAAATTCACATAAGATAAAATTCACCATGTCAAAGTGTACAATTCCATATTTTTTCATTTATTTACAACATTGTACAACCATTGTGCTTCTGTCGTGTTTGACTCTTTGCGACCTCATGGACTGTAGCCCGCTGGGCTCCTCAGTCCATGGGGATTCTCCAGGCAAAAATACTGGAGTGGGTTGTCATGTCCTCCTCCAGGGGATCTTCCTTACTTAGGGATCAAACCCGTGTCTCCTGCATCTCCTTGCATTGGCAGGCATATTCTTTTACCACTAGCACCACCTAGGAAGCCCCATCACCACTCTCTAATTTCAGTACATTTTCATCATCTCCCCAAAGAAACTCTATACTCATTAGCAGTCACTGTCCCTTCCACTTCCTCCCAGCCCCTGGCAACTTCTGGTTTACTTTCTGTCTCTATGTATTTGCTTTTTCTGAATAACATACATAAATACAATCATACAGTGTGTGACTTTAAAAAAAATGAATTATTTATTTGGCTGCGCCGAGTCTTAGTTGCAGCACATGAGATCTTTGTTATTGAGCACGAGATCTTCACTATGGCATGCGGCATTTCCCTGAGTAGCTATTGAACACTGGCCCCCTATATTGGGAGCTCAGAGTCTTAACTGCTGGACCACAAGGGAAGTCCCCAATATGTGATCTTTTATGTCTGGCTTCATTCACTTAGCATGTTTTCAAGGTTCATCCATGTTGTAGCATGTATCAGAGCTTCTTTCTTTTTTATGGCCAAATAACATTCCATTGTATGGCTAGACCACAAATTGTTTATCCATCCAACAGCTGATGGACATTTGGGTGGTTTCCACTTTTCACCCTTTATAAAGCATCCTATTATGAACTTTTTAAAATTCTTGATATTATGAAGAAGAGAGAGAGGAGAGTTTTTCTGTAGGCAGAAAGAAGATGATAAAAGGATTTGTAGGGGAAGGCTCACCAATTTACTTAAGCAGTGAAATATAGAAACACAGGAGTTTGGACGTGGTGGCGTCTGTGGGGAAGAGATCACCTCTTCCTGAGCTTTTAGACAATGCCTACACAAGGCAAAAATAGAATTCATACAAGGTTTTTGTTGTTGAGGACAATCTGGATATAATACAAGAAATGAAGGACTGCTGAAGGACCATAGCTTTTAAAAATGTTTTTAGAATGTATTTTTCTAGGTATTTCTCAGTTATTTTTGTTTCAGGTTTCTGAGTTTTTATGGTTGGTTTATAAATAGCATGCATAACTTTTGTCCAGAAACTCGACTTACTGGTCTTGATTACTATCAAGCCTGTTCTCATTTACACACCTCTGCCTCTGCCAGGTAGGTCTCTCACTGCAACCAAAACCGTGTACCTAATGTCAGTGAAATCTAAGAGCTAAGTTCCTGGCCAGAGCCTTGAAGGTCACTCTGACCTCATACTCTTGTTATAGTCCAGGCAGCTATCTTCACACCAAGATGTTGCTGTTGTTCAGTTGCAGAGTCATGTCTGACTCTTTGCAACCCCATGGACTGCAGCATGCCAGGCTTTCCTGTCCTTCACCCTCTCCCAGAGGTTGCTCAAACTCATTTCCATTGAGTTGGTTATGCCATCCAACTATCTCATCCTCTGTTGCCCCCCTTTTCCTCCTGCCCTCAATCTTTCCCAGCATCAGGATCTTTTCCAGTGAGTCACCAGGTAGTTCTGTTGTATTTCACCACCACTCCCCCGGATGTGTTGTGTATATTTTAAAATATTTAATCTAATTTTTCTTCCTTTTCTTGTACTGTTTTATAGGATATGCTGATAGCTGTCATATACAATTTAGACCACAGAGTATAGGAAATTGAGATAGATCATGACCCAGGAGAAAAGGAATCGCTGTTGCTGTAACTGATGTCTGTTCTGCTTGACATCTTTGTGGGAGGGGTGAGCAGATTTTCAGTTATATAAGGGATGGTTATTTCATGTCAGGCAGGTGTACTGTTATGTTTGAGGAGTCTGGGTATTAGGTGACAAAAGGAGTGGATTATAGTGGGCATCTGGCTTTGGTTACCCAGCTTCTAAATTTGGAAACCCTTCTACCATAGGAGGCAGATATCACCTCCCATATCTCCCATTACACACCCTGAAAATGCCACACGTTTGCTTTCCAGCCTCCCTTGCAGCTAGGCCTGGGCTCATGAGCTACACTCTGCCAATGAGAAGCGCCTGCCCAAGGACTCAGAGATGACAGGCTGCAGGGGCTGTGAGGGTTCATTTTGTGAGGGGGCAGGAGCAGGGTCAGCTCCATCCAGCGTCCAAAGCTGGATGGGCTTCAGTGGGGTCAGTACTTCCTGCCATGTTCCGTATGGGAGTGGCATCCACAGGGACCAATTTTGAAATCTGATCTTTGCATTGACACTGGCCATGCCACTTTATTTAGAGTACCACTCACCACCCTTCCTGCATGTGTGTGTGTGTAGCAAGAAGAGGCCAGGGGAGAGATATGTCCTCCCTGTATTCATTAAGTGTCTGTTTGGTATTAAATAATGAGTTGCAAGTTAAAGCCTCTGAGGCATGAGGCTTATTTTCAGAAAATGTTCAATCAGAATCTCAGGCTTGGCACCAGGTGGTCAATGAGCGGTTCTGAAAGACAACAAAAATGGTAGACTCATTTCCCAAAATACAGGTGAGAAGTGGTTGGAGTTCTGGGTGGGGCAGGGTGTTGCAGCCTAGGCCAGGAATCCATCAAGCACTGAATGGTTTTCTGTGGGGCTCCAGGGTAGGACAGATGACCCAATGGTTCCCCTGATCAATGTGAGAAAGCATGATGGCAACTGCCACTGGGTACAACTCTGGGGACGTGATTCGTATCGTCATTGATGAGGAACAGAGATGCCAAAAATGTGCAGTTGCCTAGGAGCCATCTGGCTGACAGATGGGATGTACGAATCTGGAAATGCATTGGGGTAGTTACCACTGATGGGAGTTGAAGGAGGGTCTCCCCACCTGCCCCACTCCATTACCCCACCCTTCCAGGAAGGAGAAAGAGGACGGTTCCCTTGGGCTGGAGGGGGTCAGGGTAACAGTGAACACCACTAAAGAAAATCACGCATAACACCTGTGCCGAGAACACCGACCCGCAGAGGCTGACATCCAGACCGAGGTTGAGGACCTCTCTTAGCCCCACTAGGCTGTGCCCTCGATCTGTCTTGTCCATGGGGCTCTAGAGGGGAGTGAGGTCTCTGAGTGTTCAGGCAGACAAGAGGAGGGGTGGGGAAAGAAATTCAGAGAGAACTTGAACCTCTGAAAACATGATCAAATAACAATTCACTGCTATGGAATGACTTATGTCCTCCTCCAAATTCCTACGTTGAAGCTTAACCCCCAGGTGATGGTATTTGCAGATGGGGCCTTCAGAAGATACTTAGGTTGAGATGAGGTCATGAGGGGCCCCTGTGATGGGAATAGTGCCCTTATAAAAAGAAGGGACACCAGGGCTTGCCCTCCATCACATGAGGACACCGCAGGAATGTGGCTGTCTGCAAGCCAGGAAGAGAACTCTTACCAATTAATCAATCTGCTGGCACCTTGATCTTGGACTTCTCAGGATCCAGAGCCGTGAGAAATAAATGTCTACTGTTTAAGCCTCCTGGTCAGTGGTATCTTGTTATCTCAGTCCAAGGAGGCAAAGATAACTGCACATTCACCCCAAAATGGGCTATTATAATAATTGGATTTTATTACAGAAATCATTTGAATGGGCTAAAATTCAAATAAGAAGGCACATAAGATATTTACTGTGGCTGTTTAGAGTGCTCAAGACCCAGAAATGTCTACATCAATTTTAAGAACGAACTTCCACATTCAGACATAGATGTCTGAGACTCAGATTGGTTACACATGTCCCTAATGACAGACCCAAAGGACAATCTGTTATCTCCTCCACACCAAGTTCTTGTTTGCAGCATCCATACCCAACCAGTTGCCCAGTTTTGAAACTGGCCCCCTCCTTGGTACACCCGTTATTAAGCCATACTCCTTCCTCTTAAATATGTCTAAACTACAACCACCTACTGCCTTCATTGCCACCACCCCTCCTCCCCAGATCTCTGCCACCGCATCCCAACAGGTCCGTCTTCTCTGGCTTTTCCTGTTTTGCACAATGCTGTTGGAAGCCCTGGGGCAGCCTAAGGAGAAATTCTGGAGCCTTCCTCAACCACGAGAGGAATCCAGAGGCTTTGGGACTAACCAGCAAAGGATACAGGGTGGCCATAGAAGAATGACCTGTATAATTTGGGGTTTGGGAGTGGGTGGTGATCTGGGGTTTCTAGAAAAGAGGTTAAGTTTGCTATCAGTCTATTCTTAGTCAAATGATTCATGTATGTAATGTATGGGTGCTGATCATGTTAGGAGCTGTCAGTGCTGTTCTTCAAGATGGTGGGTCAGTTTTGCTTAAATGACATAATTGCATTTGTTGCTGTATGCTGGGTCTTAGGACTATTAGCTCCTCATAAGCCAGCCTTTCACTAGATCTGAAGTCAAGGAATCTGCAGGGGAGGAGGATATTTTTTCCCTCATAATCATTTCCCCTTCTTCAATAATAAAACTCCTGACTTTTAGCCGGATTGAGTGCCATCCATGGTAAAGACTACATGTCTCAACCTCTTTGCAGCTAAGTGTACCCATATGATGAAGTTCTGGCCAACTGTGTGTTATTCTGAGTAGCCTATGGAACTTTCAGGAATTATCTTTAAAGGGAAAAGGCATTCTTTTCCCCCCCTCTATCTTCCTCTTTTCTTCTGGCTGGAATATGGATGTGATAGCTGGAGCTAGATCAGCCATTTTGGATTATGAGGTGAAGGTGTATGTTGAGGATTGGAGGAGCATAGGTCCCAGTGACCGTGGAGCGACTGTACTAGCTGTGGACTCCTATGTTTATGTGAGAAATAAACTTCCACTTTGCTCCAACTTTGCTTCCACTTTGCTATTTTGGATAGGATGCTGCAAATAACATCTAAAACACAGCACTAGCTTAGCGGAATCAGGAGGCAGTGGATGGCAAGAATAGATACTATCTTTTATATAATGGTTAAACATTTGATGAAATTGGATGGACTGCTGACTGAGGATATAGTCATAGAGGAAATGGTGGGAGAGTGCCAAAGGGTGAATGCTGTTCCTTATTGCTTTTCACAAAGTCATATAAAATTGAGATGAACAAGGGTTAGGGCCAGCCAGACTGCAGCAGAGATGGAAGACAATCCTGCTTTACTAAGGGAGGCACTGGCTGGAGTCTATGCTCAAAACTGATTAAAGTCTTGAAGCACAGAAAATGGCAACTGCCTTTTGCCAAACTGCAGCTATTAAAAACAGTGGCCTCGAAGTGGCAGCCTGAGCAGGAGACAAGACTGGCGGCAGCAAGCCACTGTTGAGACTTTTTTGCCAGAAAACACAAACCAGTAGCTCCAAAGATCAGACTGAAGGTGTTGCCTTCCTCCTTCAAATTTCTTGGTCAGGTGGCCCTAAGGTCGCTATCTTTAAGTTGAGATAAGGCAGAGGAAGAACACAGAACACTGGGCTGGACCAGATCTTTGGCTGTGGGTACTTGGTGGAATTCTATTGGCAGAGAAACTACAACCCTTGGTCCTCCCCAAACTGCCCCAGGAGTAAGGAGGGCTACAAAAGCTCTACAGTCTCACCTTGGATATGGCCAGGAAGGTCAATGGACAAGGAGGCTCTCCTGGGGAGTGGGACTGGGATGGCAGGTGCCTATCCAAAGGACTTGCTGGCCTGCCAGAAGCATCTTCACTATTCCTGCAGTGGGAGTGGATAACCATCTGCAGGAGTGTTTCCTGTTCATTGAGTTTTCAATGGCTGTTTGCCTGTTTCTACTTCACTCCTGTTTATGGGATGCATGGGGAGAAGATAACTTGACTTTATCGGTCATTAGACCACAAGAAGTCACCGAGAGCTGACGGAGAAGACCACAAATCATTCAAACGAGATTTTCATTTTAGGTCCATGCCATATCTGGATGGAGTTTAGGTTATTCACCTTAGGGGAGAGGAGGCATGGGCTCCACATGAGCTAAGGAAGGTGACACTAAAGGGCTGAGCCATGGCAGAGACAACTAATTGTCCCTCAAGCTCATCCTTTCCTTGTTCCTCAGAAATAGAACTCCCGAATTTCAATTAGGCACATAGCATCTGGGAATAACAACTACCTTTCCCAGACTTCTGTGCGGCAGGTATTTCCCTGTAAGTTCAGATCAATGAAATGTACAACATCCACATGATACACCCTAAGGAACAAGTCTTGCTTTTCTCCTCCCCTCTCCTCCATTCTGTCTGCTGGAATGTGAACATGGCTGGAGTCGCCATCGCGGACCTCAGTGTAGATGGCTGCATACTGGGGAGGGCCGAGCAACAAGTCAGAACGAACCTGGGACCCCAGGGATCATGGACCCACCTGGCAGTCCTGCACGGTAGTGGGTAGAGATTCCTCCTTTGTGTAAACTACTGTTGTCATGACAGCTGAACTTGATTCTGATCTAGAACCTGCCACACAGGTCAAGGCTGTCCGTGGTCATGCTTCTGACCAGAGGGAAGGTAGAGATGGGCACAGAGTACTCTCCTCCAAGAGGGTTAACATTTACTTTAAAAAAGAAAAAAGCAAACAAAACGAGAAAACACGTCCAGAAAATCAAGACATCAGAATAAAAGTATCAACACACAATAACAGTGTTGCATAGCTTGAATGTTTTTATATTGATCAAATTGTATTTCAGCAGAGTCACTGTAAGAACAGGCCAGAGTGAAAAACATTCCAAATTTACAGACAAAACATTGCTGATCGATTAAGACACTTCAAAACCACACGACTTAACACAAATCCCTTGGTTGTTCCAGATGGAACATGAGTTATAGAGATGCTGGACAGCCCGACCATCAGACCCCCCCACCCTTGCTTGGTTCCTCAGACTAAGGTCAGAGTCTTTGCCAAGTGCTGAGGGACCAGTGCTCTTGGAGACAAGTTCTAGAAACGTGACACATCTCTCTCTAGTAGCTTACTGGAGGCTCGGGCTTAGGATTAATCTCGATTCTCTGGAACACAGACTCCCAGAATGGTAGACACTGAAAAGAACCAGAGGGCTCATCTAGTCCAGCCCAACCTCCCTTTTACTGATGAGGAAAGTGAGGGCCAAGGGTGACGTATCTTGTCGAAGCCTAGTCTGGACCCACATCCTGCCTCTAACTGCCTCTCCCCATTGACACTGCCTCTGGTTCTATGATAACTTCTATGAGAAACAAAAAACCGTCAACCAGCAACTGCAGCAACAGCCTCTATGCTCATCTCAAAGCAAAGTGAAAAATGAAATCACTGTGGTAGGAACTGAAGACCAGCCCAAGTTTGTTCTCTAACCCTCCTGCCCCAACTGAACTGAGTTGAATCTCTTCTTCTGGAACGTCAAACAACGTCAAGCGCAGGTTCTAAGGAGTGACACCAGGAGAGACCTCCCATCTTATGTCTGCACACTGATGTCTGATTAGATCTTCCGAGAGTGCCAGAATGCAGGATGTAAATGTCTTCTCCGTGCATACTCCAATTTCCCGGGCAAACTATTTATCCTGATTTTGATGAAGTTCTTCACTTACAGCTAATAAGGGCTTCTTAGATCCGATTGCGTAAGTGTATAAGGTGGTGAAGCAGAAATCTTGAACTCCCCGATTTGATCAGTAGCATTATAGTATCTACTTGCACATTTTATTCTTTTTGATAATTCTCTTGTCTTGTTCTTCTCCAGGACTGCATGGATTTTGTTCCTGGTAACAGCTGCTGAGTCTGAACTACTGGCCTGCACAGTGGCAGAAAAAGGCTGGTGGCAATCTTTGGTAAACTTTTGGGAAATTGATGTAAAATAATGGTAGCATTTCTGCAACCATAATAAACAATGCATTTCTTTAAACAAAACAAAACACAAATCTCCAAACTCATTTAAACTTCACAAGCTTTTTATACACAGGGCGGTGATGCCTTTTTTTTTATCAAACGGCAGTGATTTGCTCAATATCCTGATGGCATTTCAATTTACTTCAGCCTTCTCTCTTTTTTGGTGCCTGGCTGATGGAATTTTCTGAGTCCAGATTGAATAGAAGTACTTGTATGATATTCCTTTGTGCCCTTGGTTCTCTTGAGAATAAAAGCGATTTCCTCTTACAAAAACCCCAGTGATTCTGTTTCATGGATTTGGGGGCTAGTCACTAATAAATTAATTTTTCCAAGTAATGCATCCAGAGCAGTGTCTGATTCCAGCTGATGAAAACTGTAATAGCGTGATCTCATTCAATCCTCATGTTTGACCTAGAGTCCTCAGTATTATTTAGTTCACCTATTTTACAGATGAGAAAATGGAGGTAAAGCTTTCAGGTGACTAGGCCCAGGGCTAGCTGTTGAGTGGAATCAGAAACTAAATCCCCCAGGCTTTAGCTCCAAGCCTTGCTGCTACACTCAGCTAGCTTGGCATCATGCTGACAAGGTTGGGGCTCCGTCATCTCCTGTTGCCCAGCGTGGGCTATGACACTGTACAACAGCTCCCCCAACCCCCGTCATTTAACAGTGAAATGTCAGTGGGGAAAAGATGGAAAGAATGCCGTCAATGTGCTAGGTCTGGAGACAAAGAACTTTAGAAACCTGGCCCCTCCATAAAGGTCTTTACGCATCTTGTGACCAGGAAACGTTTTTGCTCAACTGGTCTGGAGTTTGCTAAACATCACAATGACCTCATTTCAGTGCACTGTAACATGGAACCATCCTTTTTCTATAAATCCCATCAAGAAATTGGATACTTAGTTAGCTGCTTTTTCTGGATACATAAAACCACTATTTCAGAATACCACATTCGAATTTTCACGTAATTTATTTTCCTTAAATAATAATTTGCTACAATCCTGTCACAAATTTAAAAAAAAATTAACACAGTATTAACAAAGGCAGAATTCTTTAGGACAATCAAAATCCTGGTGTACTTAGAATAAATTAACATCAAATTGTGTTTCTATTCAGATAGTCTGATCCTCTCCTTTGAAATGAAACGGAGACCATTGTAACTAAGAGTGAATGCACACATTTGTTCTTCTATACAGAGACTCATTCTTTATATAAACGCAACTGTCATTTGAATCAAGTTCGGAATCCTGAGAGACACTCACCCGTGGGCGCGCACACACATACAACACAACACACACATCCACATCCACAGGCAACCCTCTCGAAGCCGGGTTTCCCATGGTTCAACGTCTAGATCTTTCCTCAGAAGGGCCAAAGATTCTGAATATTTAGATGACATCCCGTCTCCCCTCAGGAAAATCGTAATGGTTCAAGTGTAATAGCTCGAAGTAGCAGCAATCCATGTATTAGATTCAGTAGTGGATGATTCCAGTCCTGGGCGCTGGGTGTGCAGCAGGGGGGAGGCGGACCGAAGAGGCACCTGCTCCGAAAGCTAACCCGCGGGGCGACGCCGGGAGTCCTCACTCTCAGAGTCTCGGCTGAAAACTCACCTGAAACCTGCACTGCTCGTCCAGTTCAGGCACTAGTGGGAACCTGAGGAAGGTCACTAATGCAGGGAGGAGGCAGGGCACGGGGACACGATTCTCAGAAACACCAATGTCAGACGTGGCAGGGAGACTGGACAAAGGAAGGGAGGGCACAAGGGCACAAAGGCACTGCTCGTCCTCTGCCTGACACCCCCTCCCCTGCCACTCAGTACATTCATGGGGTCCCCCGAGCATCATCGAGGCTGGCGAACACTGTTTCAGCTCCGCCCAGACCCATGGAAAGCTCAGCTCTTAGTCCTAGACCCATATACACACAATGCATCCCAGTAACTCTGAACAGCCACATCATCTCGCTTCTGGGAGGTCCACAGCATGGCTGGTGTCCTCTCCCAACTGCCCAAGGATGGTTTACAGGAATATGGAGATGGAGAGAGAGGAAGGCATTAGGACAGGCCCCAAACTGAGATCCCCTTCTGCTTAGTTCTCTCCAGAGGAGGCATGGGCCTGAATGATGCTATAACCGCATGCGTTATCTACACAGTTCTTATGTACACGATACCTTTTTTTTTAATTGAAATTTAAAGTGCCTGGGTCAAATGTGCTCACTCCTTTCCCACAGCCTACAGGTTCCTCTTGCCGCTTCCAGAGAGAAGGAGGATGCCCCGGGGAAAGAGGAATGAACGTCTTCACAGCAGTCTTAACTGGGATCCAGCATCTGGACTAAGCCTTCTTCATAAACGCGAACAATTGCTTCACACACAAACTTGTACTGGCTCTGGGAAGGAGAGGAAAGCTGTCAAGCCAGCAGCTCCACAAACACAGCCTGTCACCCCAGACACAGTTATTCTTTCACCTCATTCACAAGCACCCTGAGCTCCAGCTCCAGTTGGGCCCGGCCCTGGGTTACATCAGGGGCACAGAGTGGAGTGGACACACCTGTGAGTTCATTGTTCTGTGTGACAAGGGCTGGGCGACTCGGCCGAGGGGACGTACCAGCAATCTGGGGAAGTCCGGGAGGGACAAAGGTCGCTGTGGGGTGGCCCTTCCAGCAGATGCACCAGTGTGCGGCTCTGACAAAGATGCCCACTCAGAGGAGCAGGGGCAGGGATCTCGGTCCCGGCCTGGAACATCTCGGTTGGGGGGACGGGAGGGAGCTGCACAGGTGGGCTGGGACCTGGTTGTGGGGGACCCCCGCACTGGGGTCAGGAGTCTGGATTTTGTCTTTTTGAAAGGACAGCCGCTGGAAGTCGCTCTGCAGGATATGGTTAGTTTTATTAACAAACACCTGAGACTTATTTGAGGGATGTGTTCAGGGTGAAGGAAAGCCTCAGACTGAGCTGCACCAGCTAGGAAAATGTGTCCAGAAGATACACTTGAAACATTTTTTTAACTAACAATGAGGTCCTCCATACCACAAAACCGGGCAGAGAATAGTCTTAACAACTTTTTTTTTCTTAACCAGATTTCTTGGGTGCGTGCATGCTAAGTCGCTTCAGTCGTATCCAACTCCTTGCAACCCCATGGACTGTAGCCCGAGAGGCTCCTCAGTAGAAGGGATTCTCCACACAAGAATACTGAAGTGGGTTGCCATGCCCTTCTCCAGGGGATCTTCCCGACCCAGTGACTGAACCTGTGTCTCTTACATCTCCTGCATTGGCAGGTGGGTTCTTGACCACTAGGGCCACCCACGAGTGCACATGAATTTAAAACAAGAGCTCCTGTGATGCCCTAGTGGGGTCGGGATGGATGGGTAGGTGGGAGGAAGGGGATATTTGTATACTTATAGCTGATTCATGTTATTGTACAGCAGAAACTAACACAACATTGTAAAGCAATTATCCTCCAATTAAAAATAATTAAAAAATAAAATAAAAACAAGAGCTCACAATCATTAGAGAAATCTTACGAACGTGGGCCATGAGCCTGTGAGGATACAGAGCTGTGTGCAAGTCCTGCTCTCTTCTCTGCTGACTCCTCATCCATCAGGGGTGGGGTGGGTAGGTGTGGGGGTGTGTGGGGTGTCCTGGAGGCTTTTTCTCCAGAAAGCCCTGCCTTTCTAAGTCAGCTTCAGATACTCTTCCTGAATTCTCAGACTCCCCTTGGACTTCTCCCACTGCTGCTGAGATTTACAGTCAACTGATCCAGTCCTACTAGATAAAAGCTTCAGGCCTCTCCTGTTGGTACACTATCTGTTGAAGGGATGAATGAATGAATAGGGGATGGTCCTTATTTTGCAGATGGGGACACTGAGGCTTAGAGAGGTTAAGGGACTATTCAAAGGTGGCCCTGTACATGGGGGAAAGTGAATCGTGCACTTCCCCAGAGCCACCTGCCCCTCTTGTAGATCTAGGGGAAACCAGAATATTTCCTTCTTTGGGCTGCACCATGAGGCACCTAGATCTTAATTTCCCAGCCAGAGATAGAACTCGGGTCCCCTGCATTGGAAGGCAGAATCGTAAGTCACTGGACCACCAGAGAAGTCCCCAGATTATTTCCTCTTGAGGACGCTGGCAGCTCTGGGTACCAAGGGGAAGACAGCCCACAGTGGGAGAGAGTGGGGCCCTGTGAAACATCTAGACGGGTGGGGTGAAACCCTCAGGTGACCTTGCTTACTTTTGACAGACAGGTGATGATGGGTCAGTGGCTTGACAATGCAGAGTGCAATCAAGGCTACTCCCTGGTCGGCAGGGAGCAAGCGGCTGGCAGGAAACAAACCGTGAGGCAGCAGAAGTGGGAGGGCAGCAAGAAGCAGAGGCCGGATGGGGTGGGCATTGGAACTGCTCAGCCCCTGACAAGCTCTGTGACCATGGGCAAGTGACTCAGTCCCCTGGGGCCTTGGTCTCTTGACTTGCAAAGCCCTTTATACAGGCCTGGCCATTGTTAGTATTTTTATTATTAGATTTCTACTCACTGATGTCTGCACCATCATGGCGCGCTGGTCTCGCATTTTCCGAACAATATCCAGTGGGTAAACGGGCAGGTTCCTCTCGATCAGGCACATGGCTGTTTCCATGGTGACCAACACACCGGTTCTACCTATCCCAGCACTGGGGGAAGAGAAGCAGAGGCAGAATTTGCTCAGACAGCATTTCTGCACAGCCCAGCTCAGCTCCTCGCCCGTTCCCACGTTTACTCAGATGGAGCTTTCCTCCCTGACCTTCAAAGGACCTGGAACACATGCTCAGGGCGTGCTCCCAAACAGGCTGGAGGCTTAGAAAACCAATGGGAAGAAACCCATCTTTCTGTGCAAACTCCACCCCCATCTCCTGCACACCTACCACAGGAACAGAGGGAAAGACGAGGAAGGGACTCTGTTGTCCAGTTCTAGGCTGCAGTCAGAATTTGTCCAAATCTTTGGACAGAGTGAAGACAGAAAGCAACCAGAGCCTTGTAAATGCATATTGAGTCTTGTCGGATGTAGATGGGTTTGATGCCTGCCAACTGTCTCCAGGCTTCTCCCAAGGGGTATGAGTATTGATAAAACCAGGCCAACAAGCCACAGTACCTGCAGTGAACCAGGATGGGCTCACCGTCCACTCTCAGGGACCGCACATAGTTCACAAATTCCAGAAAGTCTGAGGAGTCATCAGGGACGCCGTGGTCTGGCCAGGCCACGTACTGGAGATGGGTCACTGTGTGTTCCTCCCCGGTCTGCGAAGGGGCAGGGGGGCCTCGCTGAGTCAATCTGGACTGGTGGGCAGGAGGACCCCGGCCTCTCCCCGACCTCCAGCCAGCGAGCTCCTGTCTCTGGATGCTTTTTGGCCCACAGGGGACCTCCCAGCCATGGGCCCTGCCTGCTCCCACCCACCCGCCTCCCCGATGCTCCCAGGCCCCCCTCTCTCTAGGACTCTGCAGAGGCCACCTCCTGCCTGATGACTCTCCACCACTTCGCCCACAGTCATCTCTTTCTGGTTGCTCCCATGGTACTTGCTGTCAAGGCCACCCACATTGGCTTTTTTTTGTTTAATGAACAAAATATACATAACAAGAAGTCTACCGTTTTAAACATTATTAAGTGTATAGTTCAGTGGCATTAAGTACATTGGCAAAGTTGTACAACCCTTACTACTCTTCCTAGCTTTTCAGCTTCCCAAACTGAAACACCGTGCCCATTAAACACTAACTCTTCATCCCACAGCCTTGCAGCCCTGGCAACCACCATCCTACTTCTGTCTCGGTGAACTGACTACTCCAGGAGAAGTCACACGGTATTTGTCCTTTTGTGTCTGGCTTCTTCCGCTCAGCACAACGTCTTCCAGGTTCAGCCATGCTGCAGTATGTGTTAGAATCTCCTTCTTTGTGAGGGGACTAGGATTCCACGGTATGAATATACCATGTTCTGTCTACCTGTTTATCTGTCAGTGGACACCTGGGCTGTTTTCCCCGTAGGCTGTTGTGAATAAGCTGCTGTGAACACGGATGCTGGCTCTTTTCTAGGCAACCTTGCACATCTGCTGAAATGCTTACCAGGTGAAAACCCAGACTGACCCACAAGTAGAGGCCTCCCCGGGCCCACGGTGGACGCTGATGTAGCACCAGCCTTTAACTTGTGCTCTCCCGGGTCCCCCACAGCCCCTGCCACATGGGCCCCGCTCACCTCGGTGTTGGTGACCAGCATTTCCCGGAACACGTACGCGATGGTGCAGTCTTCTGACCGACAGCGGATGTGAAAGCTGCCATGTTCCGTGATGTCGGGGGGATCGGGCCAGTACTGGTGACATTTGGTCTGCAAGGGAATCGCCGGGCAGGAGTTAGGCTGGGCTGTGGGGGTGCTTGTGAGTGGTTAACCGGACAGATGGGTCAGACGTTGGGCCACAACGCTCTCACTCACACTAGATGCTCTGAGAGCTGCTGAGGGGAAAGAAATGTGGGCGAGGCCGCTCTGCCCTGAGTCTGTGCTGTACTGTTCAGGAGGAGGGGGGCAGTCAGCCTGCCAGGGGCCAGGCCGCAGCTCTCACCCCGGCTGGAGCTCCAGGAGGAACGCACTGACTCTCTTTCCTCATCACCGGGTCCAACTGCTGGAAGGACAGGAGAGCCTCAGACAGACGTGAGAGGCCTTGACTTAGGAGCGACCTCTGCTCCCCACCCTCCCCCACTGCACTGCCGCTGCCCCTTCCCTGCTCTCAACACCCCCTTTACCTCATCCCTCCTCCACCGTCCACTCCTTACCCCCTTGAGGAGGAAAGCCTCGAGGCACGGCCACTAAAGTGCACATTTGAGAGGCTGACAGAACTCCCTAGGATTATCCTCTCCTCCTCTGTGAGCCCCGTGACCTCAAACCTGCTACTGCTTAACCTCTCTGATTCCCGCATTCTTCACCTGAAAGACAGGATGGCACCTGTTTCCCAGATGGTGACAGAGGCTGGAGGTGATGGTGTGCAGTGCCCAGCTCACTGCGGGGGAGGCGGGGACAGGTCAGTGGTGGCCCTTATCACTGTTGTTGCTACAGTCCCATGAGCTCTTTCACATGTGACTCATATGGAGCTGACACTCAGCAGACGGCAGAGGAGGAACCCAGGCTCAGTGGGACTCAGTGAGCTGCCCTGGGTCCAGGGCGGCTGTGTCCCCCACAGATGGACTGACCCCTGCCCCCACCCCTCTCCCCAGTCTTCTCTTCCTCCTTCCAAATTCTAGGGTATCCTGGTAGCTTGGCTGGTAAACAATCTGCCTGCAATGCAGGAGACTCTGGTTCGATTACTGGGTCAGGAAGGTCTGGTGGAGAAGGGACAGGCTACCCACGCCAGATATTAGCGACTTCCCTGGTGGCTAAGACAGTACAGAATTTGCCTGCAATGTGGGAGACCTGGGTTTGATCCCTGGGTTGGAAAGATCCCTTGGAGAAGGGAACAGCTACCCACTCCAGTATTTTGGCCTAGAGAATTTCACAGACAGCGCAGCCTGGTGGGCTACAGTCCATGGGGTCACAAAGAGTCGGACACAACTGAGCGACTTTTCACTTTTACTTCACTTTAACTTTCTAAATCCTGCACCTTCTTCCCTAGCAGTCTCGCTCCTGCCTCTGGCCTCAAAGCAAAGTTCAAGGTCAAGCTGCCTATCCCATCAGTCAAATTCTGACTCATTAAAAAAAATTTTTTTTTTCTCTCCAAGCCTACAACTGCATGGACTTGGGTAAAAACTATGCTTACTTAAAGTGAAGAGGCGGTATAAACCCCCAGATGCACAAAAATTTGAAAGAGCTTTTTTATTTTTATTTTCAAACATCACAGTGAATGTTTGGAATTAAAGCATGCTGCTGGGAAGGTGGAGCTAAGAATTTACTTGTAAATGTTAAACCTGAGGGTTTTGGTTCATGACCACTTATCAACTCCTCTCAGACACAAAGGAAGGCTGTTTGTAGAACCTGAGGCAGACTGGACGCCCACAAGGCCTGCGCCCAACTCCTCTTCTGCACAAGGGGTGTAGATCTCTGCTGTGGGCTTCCTGGGGTCACAGGACAGCTGACGGGAAGTTTCTGTCTGAAATGATGAGCCCATTCAGGACTGAGCCACAAATATCTCTATTTCTAGAGACTCCCAGTGAATCTGACCAGAACAGGACTCTCTTTACCCCTTGATCAAATCTAGATTTTTGGTCAATTTGGATCTCAAAGCATTTGGGGGTGTAGTGGAAAGAGCAAGAAGTTTGTGGAAATTCTGAATTTCCCTCCTAGTTAATAAGTTCCACTAAACTGACTGTGCCATCCTGGCCAAGATACTTCACTTTTTTGACCCCCAGTTTTCCCATGAATGCTGCTGCTATGGGAAGGGATGATGCTAATGACCATTTTTTTTTTTTGGCTGTGCCTTGAGGCTTGTGGGATCTTAGTTCCTTGACCAGGTATTGAATCCATGCCTTCTGCAGTGGGAAGCATGGATTCCTAACCACTGGACCACCAGGGAAGTCTCTAACACCTATTTTCTTTTGATCGGTATATGCTAAGCACTTCAGTTCAGTTTAGTCGCTCAGTCGTGCCCGACTCTTTGTGACCCCATGAACCGCAGCACGCCAGGCCTCCTTGTCCATCACCAACTCCCTGAGTCCACCCAAATCCATGTCCATCGCGTCGGTGATGCCATCTAGCCATCTCATCCTCGTCGTCCCCTTCTCCTCCTGCCCTCAATCTTTCCCAGCATTAGGGTCTTTTCCAATGAGTCAGCTCTTTGCATCAGGTGGCCAAAGTACTGGAGTTTCAGTTTCAACATCAGTCCTTCCAATGAACACCCAGGACTGATCTGCTTTAGGATGGACTGGTTGGATCTCCTTGCAGTCCAAGGGACTCTCAAGAGTCTTCTCCAACACCACAGTTCAAAAGCATCAATTCTTCAGTGCTCAGCTTTCTACATAGTCCAACTCTCATATCCATATATGACCACTGGAAAAACCATAGCCTTGACTAGATGGACCTTTGTTGGCAAAGTAATGTCTCTGCTTTTTAATATGCTGTCTAGGTTGGTCATAACTTTCCTTCCAAGGAGTAAGCGTCTTTTAATTTCATGGCTGCAATCACCATCTGCAGTGATTTTGGAGCCCAGAAAAATAAAGTCAGCCACTGTTTCCCCATCTATCTGCCATGAAGTGATGGGACCAGATGCCATGAACTTAGTTTTCTGAATGTTGAGCTTTAAGCCAACTTTTTCACTCTCCTCTTTCACTTTCATCAAGAGGCTCTTTAGTTCTTCACTTTCTGCCATAAGGGTGGTGTCATCTGCATATCTGAGGTTATTGATATTTCTCCCAGCAATCTTGATTCCAGCTTGTGCTTCCTCCAGCCCAGTGTTTCTCATGATGTACTCTGCATATAAGTTAAATAAGCAGGGTGACAATATACAGTCTTGACGTACTCCTTTTCCTATTTGGAACCAGTCTGTTGTTCCACGTCCAGTTCTAACTGTTGCTTCCTGACCTGCATACAGGTTTCTCAAGAGGCAGGTCAGGTGGTCTGGTATTCCCATCTCTTGAAGAATTTTGTGCTAAGCACTAAATGGTGCTTTTTATGGACATTATTTTATCTGGGCCTCAAAACAACCATATGAGGTAGCTGGTGTCACTGCCTCTGTCTTGCATAAGAGTAAACTGAGGCTCAGAGACTGAATCTGCTTGTGTCCTGTCCTACATACAGAAGTGGGGCATATGTAGATGTCTGTTTCAATGGAAAGACTATTCTCTATAGCTCTGTTTCCTCTTGGAGGAAAACAATGGACCTGAAGCGAGAACACAATGGAAAACATTTTGGGCGGGAATGAAAAGAGAGGGCAATAAAAGCGAGCCTGTGCTGGGAGTGCCTCCCAGACCCCCCACCTCTGGGGGAGGCTCCGTGGACTTGACGTGAGATCAGTACAGAGCGGAGAGGAAGATCCCACCAGCCACATGCCCATGGGGAGGTCGCCCTACTAAACGCAGAACAGGGGAGAAAGCAAATGGGACACGCTGAGAACCCCATCTCTCAGGAAAGCAGGGGACAGAGCTGCTGGCCGGGGAGGACTAACTCCTAATCAGGAGGAACTCAGGGATGGTGGCGGTGACTAGATAAGGGACCTCGGGACAAAAGCCTCAGGTCAGCTGAGAGTCTGTAACAGGAGAGGGAGGAAACATGTAGTAGCCTGGATTTGAGAAGAACAGGCTTCCAGCCACCCATAAACAACAGAAGTCAGTTCCTGGGGCCAGAGATGGCGAAAGGAATGCTCTGACTCACGGGAGATGGAGATCTCTAACGCAAGAACCTGAAGGAACCAGCCAGAAGGGGTTCGATTAGGAAGAAAGGGCTGGGAAATAAACACCCGCCCCCTACCAGCCCCTCCCCCCCACCCCAGGTCACACGGAGACCTTGGAGAGCTCAGGTTCAGAGCGGATTCCAATCAGGACAGAGCGGGAGGGGCAGAACTCTCGAGAACAGCTGGAGGAAGTGAGACCTCCTGGATGAAAGAAAGGGCCTTTTCTCCCACGCTGGGGCAGGCAGAAGGAAGGGAAGAAGGGGCTGCCATCGGGGCAGATCATCTGTCACCAACCACGCCTGCTGGCGCTCCCTCGACTCCATGGAGAACAATGGCCTTGAAGCTGGGAAGGGCCGAGACAACTGAGAAGAGGAAGGAGCAGCCCAACACAGGTGAGGAGAAAGCACCCGGCTGCCCTGTGGGTTCAGGTGTCGGCTCTGAGGAAGGGCAGCATCGCTGAAGACCTCATGAGCTCGGGCAGTGGCACCTCCACGGGCAGTTTCTGAGAAAACCTGGAGCATTCAGCACCCCCCTCCCCCCCACCGCCAGAGTCACAGAACAGACATGCAAACACGGCACAGTTTCATATGGGGAGATTCCGACAGCAAGGCCATCAACGTGATGTCTTTTCATCTATAAAATGCCAGAATGGCCCAGATCAAGGCCTGCAGAGTGTGGGATTTGGTAGAAGGTTAAGAGTATTAACCGAACTTCCCTGGTGGCTCAGACGGTAAAGTGTCTGCCTACAATCCGGGAGACCCAGGTTCGATCCCTGGGTTGGGAAGATCCCCTGGAGAAGGAAATGGCAACCCACTCTAGTACTCTCGCCTGGAAAATCCCATGGATGGAGGAGCCTGGTGGGCTACAGTCCATGGGGTCGCAAAGAGTCGGACATGACTGAGCGACTTCACACTTCACTAGGAGTATTAAACTGCATAGACCCACATGGTGGGAAACTGTTTTTTTCCACTTATGCCATAAAGAGTGTCTCAATTTGGACTTAGGATAGCTTTAACACTTTCTCCTTAGTACTTTAACTCTCTTCTTAGGAAAGAGCAAGCAAGGGTGTGGGCAAGCAGGCCTCAGGTTAAGAGCCTGGAAGGCAAGAATATTTATTTAGACTTTAATAATATTGTCTTGTGGCTTTTGCATGTTTACACATATCCCCCTTTTATGGCAAATGATATTGGGCTTCCATTTAAGACATATCTTTCAAAGCGAATTTTTTAAAGCAAGGAAAGGTGAGCCAATTTGAAGAAAAATAATAAATGATACTTCAGTAAAATATATGTAGTCCCAGCAACAATTAAGGTGGTACCCAAACTACTGTTACTGCTAGCCAACATCTGTATGATATGTATTGTGTGCCAAGTACTTTTCCAAGAAGGCTGACTGTATTAACTCTTTCGATTGCCTCACAAATGCACAATGTGTGCATGCATGCTCAATTACTTCAGTCCTGTATGATTGTTTGCAACCCCATGGACTGTAGCCTGCCAGACCCTTCTGTCCATGGGCTTCTCCAGGCAAGAATACTGGAGTGGGTTGTCATGCCCTCCTCCAGGGGATCTTCCCGACTCAGGGATCGAACCTGTGTCTCTTACATCTCCTGCATTGGCAGGCAGGTTCTTTACCACTAGCGCCACCTGGGAAGCCTCCCAAAACCACAACAGGTGTCATTAGCATTCCATTTCACACAGAGGTTCTGCCACTTTCCTAAACCGCACAGGTAGGAAGTGACAGAGCAGGAATATGAACTCAGGAAGCGTGGGCCCGGCATCTGCCCTCTTACTCAGGACACCAGAGAACAAGACAGGTGCAGGTGCTCCAGAAACAGAGGGCACAGGATAGGACTGTGAGCCAGCTGGCATTCCTGAAGTTCAAAAAAGGTCCCAGTAACGTCACCGCCTTTCCAAAACAAGATCAGAAAATCACACACAGGCACACAGAAACAGAATGGCAACAAAAATTAAAGACAGGCAAAAAACAAGACTCCCAGACAAAGGGATGCCATAGACCTGCTGCTTTGTGATTTCAGCAAAGCCCCGGAGAGTTCGCACAGTAACTAGGTAAACCAGATGCAGAGACGGCCGGGGCTGGAAGCAGAGCTGGGAGAGTCAGCAACTGCTCTCCAAAGAGTGTCCGGAATGCCTCTGACTCACAGCATTCTAGAAGGAGCTTCCGATTGTCTCTTGAGGGCCTTTATATTTTTAAACAGTGATTTACGTGAAGAGATTCTGATCAACACTATGAGCGACTAGAAGCCAAGAGTGAGGAACAATGACAGATGGGAAGCCCAAGGAGCGTGAGGGCGCACAAAAGGCCAGATCTGATGGCAAATCCTCCCAGGGGTGATAATGACGGACACACACACAACAGCTAATGTTTGCTAGACGCCTGCAACAGACAGCTCTCTAAGCTTTCCGTATATATTGTCTCAGTCTCCACAAACCCTCTGAGACGGCACTATTATCTGCAGCTTACGTACAGGGAAGCTGAGGGTCAGACAGGTTAAGTATTTGTAACTTGCTCCAGAAGAACCTGTTCTGAACCACACAGTCTGGCTCCAGAGCCCCACCGATATGCCACAGTGTAGGTCTCAGGAGTCAAATGCATGAGTACAAAATGGGGAGACTGACTTCACAGCAACACTGAGACATAGACCAGACAATTTCTGCTGACCAGCCACTTAATGGCAGTCTAAGATTATCTTCAGATATCTGAAAGGGCATTGCACGGAAGAGAAGGGTCACTTATTACTGTGTCTTCCAGGCAAGAGAAGCTGGTGGGGTGGGGTTCAAAGTGCTGTGGATTTCAGTTCATTATCAAGAGGGATTTAAAAAAAAAAAATCAGAGCTGAATAACCCATGGATGGACCCTGGAAGTGTTTTAGCCAAGGTGGGGAGCCATATGTCTGCGACAGCCTAGGTGAAATCCACAAGGCTCTCCAGAATTAGCAGGAATCCTAATTTTGGGGGTGAGAGGATAGACTGATCTCCTCAAACATACGATCCATTCCGATTCTGTACTCTTATGGCACAGATCCATCCGGCATTCTGAACTACATATCGAGGACAGGCCTGGGAAGCAGTGGCACATACATCCCTTAAATATTAATTTATATTTGATTTTTGAATGTGTTTCTGGATGAACATTTCATCACGAAGCTATCTAGATGCAGATAGAAGTTAGAGAACTCATGCTACACAGCACTCCTTGCACAGTGACTTCAGTTACATGATCAGCGATCTGTTCCTGTGAAACACACGTCAGGCTGAACACAGCATGGTGCCGTCGCTCTCCTAATTAAGCCCTTCTTAGCTTTTTTTTTTGCTGCATCAGGTTTTGCTGTAACACAAGCAGAGACTGACAGAGAGGTAATTTCTGGGGCAGGTGAGGCAAGGGGAAGCACCTTCCAGCTTGCTGGAATAGATCCAAGGCAGGACTGGAAGGGGCTGTCTGATCAATGCTTAGCTCGGAAAGGCCAGCAAGTGGGAAGGAGGAGGGCTGAGTTTCTTATCCCTGGAGCTGTCCAGCAGGAGCTCTGTACAGATTCACGGGTCACAAAGGGGGCTGGACTGGGCGACATTTCATTAAGGCCTTTTGCAGCTCTGAAGTTCACGTTCCGGCAGAGCATAGTGTGACATGCACCCACCTGGAAATCAAGTCACTTACCCGGCCACGCTCGGTGAGAGTCGTCAACATGACGATAAGTGATAACTTCTGATCCCAGACCACTTGCCAAAACTGTGCACAGGTGTGTGGCAGGGGTCCCTGAGTGGCAATGTACTTGTTCACAAGGTGAGCAGCAGGAATTTCCATCTGGCAAGAGACGGTTCAGGCATTAGAATCTGTTACTGCCACAAGGTGGGCAGGGAACTGGAGCTCACACACTTCTGCTGGTGACTGTCAGCACACCAGAAGAACACTTCTACTAAGTTTTGGCCGATAAGAATAATCAAAGAAAAAGCTACTTGAAAAAATGCTTCAAAGGTATTTGACAATAATGCTAGCTAACTCAGGATAAAACTATGTGCTAGTCAATAGGTGATAATCAGAAGTGGACCTACAAGATGAAAAAGAGTTTAAATGACCTTCTGTGCTGTATCCTAAATATAATCAATACTGGGAATCTGCATTTTCAGCAACACATGCCAATCCTCATGCCCACAACTTTCCCTGTGCAGGGTTTTTTATCAAAATATTTTCTTTGAAGCATAAATCACACAGGCTTATGCCACCAACTACTGTTACACTTTGCTTTCTGCATGGCTGCCAATGTTTGTGCCACTCAGTTGATCCATTTTTCTTCCCAGCTTCATTGAGGTATAAATGACAAAAAAGGTATATATTTAAGGTATGTAACATGATGGTTTGATATACGTATACATTGTGAAATGATTACCAGAGTCAAGTTCCTGAACACATCACCACCTCACCCAGTTACTGTCCGAGCTGATAAACGTTAAAATGTTAAAATAAGGGCAACTGTCATCAGTATCCCTCTCCTACCCTGCTCTGCTTTTACTTCTAAACTAAGTCTTTTCTTTTTATTTTTAATTATTTATTTGGCTGTGTCCAGTCTTAGTTGTGGCATGCAGGATCTAGAGTATGTGGGCTTTATTAGTTGGCATGTGGGATCCTGGTTTCCTGACCAGGGGTTGAACCCACGTCTCCTGTATTGGAAGCCAGACTCTCAACCACTAAACCAGCAGCGAAGTCCCTTAACTAAGTGTTTTCTATTAAAGAACACAGAACTGCCTGAGCTTTGGAACAGCACAGTGATTCACGCATTCTTAGGTGGGGATAGTAAACAGAGGTGCCTAATTCACAGCTTGGTTGGTGCTTGGTTAATGGCTTTCTCAGTCCTGGTCCTAGCCACTCCCCACCCCTGAGTGCATGGTCTTACCGCCCCCACCATTTCAGTGATCTAATCACAGGACACCAGAAACGCTGAAAGTGAGGTCCAATGAATCTCACAGATGCTTTGGAATGAGTAGAATCACTGATCAGACCCATTCTTGCTGGTAGTTATTGACATCATGCCGTAATCTGAGAGCTTGAGAAGTCCTCTGTTTATTTAGACCAGATAAACAGTGAGCTGAGAGCCAAATTTAAATGCTGCACTGCGAGCTAACAGTATTTTTTGATATTTTTGTATGGTTGCATTTGAAATGGTATGTAAGTACCTAATTAATATCCTCAATTTCGTCTCTTGGCTTGCAGAGACCAAAATATTTATGGTCTAGCCCTCTACAGAAATAGTGTGCTGAGCCTTGATTTAGATGAAGAGGCTGAGGTTCAGAGAGGCTAAGTTGCCCAAGATGCATTTTCAGAGTGAAATGAATACTTTCCCCACAACAAGTTGAAATTTTTTACCTTTTGTTTTGGGCTATATGCCCAAAGGTGGTTTTATTTTTATTTTTAGGCAGGATGTATAGTAATCAGATTGGGGGGGTGGGGGCAGAAATACAGAAAGTTACAAATGTACCAATGGCCAAACAAAACACCTAAAGGTCAGCAGTTGAGGACAGAAGGCTGAGTTTTGGTCTCATCTTCTGTTAGCTTTAAGAGTTTTCAGATGGTTTAATCTCTCTGAACCTTAGTGTCATCCTCTGTACAATGAGACTATCCTGCCTTCCCTCAACGGCTGCTGTGGTGCTGAGACAAGACAGTGCATAGGAAAGCAGTTCGCCGACTGCAAAACACCACGCATGTCATTGTCGTGCTTGTTACAACGATTAATGTGCTTTTTCTCATGATCTGGAATTCTAACTTACGTTCACATAACTCGCATTAATGTAATCTTCGTTTCCCTGCAACAATACCCGGGTGGTGTCATCTGTGGAGGAGAAAGAAATTTACTGATTATTCTGAGTGTTATTTCTACTACCCCAAGTAAACAAGGGTTCAGTTCCCAGCCCATCTGCAGCCCTCGCCTCATTAGCATAAACACTATTCCCCAACTGTTCTGAGTTTGAAATGGCTGCAATAAAGACGGTGGTGTTTACAGACACACTCAGAGTCGTTCCAGAATACCAGACAATCTGTTTTAAAAAGGGAAACATTATCTCAGTGTGTGTGGGGGGAGGAGGCATTCATGCCAGATACTCACAAGGCAGTACATCTTTATATCGGTTTTTGTCTAGATTTTGAGGCAGCTTTGCAAACGTGATGGCCAAACCAGGCTTCTTTCTATAGAGTTGCTATATGACAAACAGGGAAGTGAAAAAAAAAAAAATTGCAAAACACAGCTGTGAAGAGTGTGAGAACACACTCTAACAGTAAAGTTTACCATTCACAGCAGCAAAATCTTAACATTTAATAGTGATGTTATATATTAAGAGAAAAATCTTCCCAGTAAGAAATTCCACAATCCCATGAGAAACTGACTAAATTTTTCAATATATATGGATTTTTTTTAACATGAGACTCTTGGGGGAAAAAAGTCATAGGAAGGAGTGTGAGTCACAGATAATGGATCACAGTAAGTAAAACTTCATCTTCATGACAATTATTTGACAAGAGCTAAAAGCAAGTAGAGGAAAAAAAAGAGTTCTGACTAAAAATTAAATAGAAATCATTTACATTAGTCTAAAAACATTTACCTCCAATTTAATGGAGTGAACCACGTTCTTTGCCAAGAGCAAGAGCATTTTCATTCATCATTTCAGAAGTATACCTCCACAGTAAAAACACTTCTTTCAATACATAGTAAACTTCAATTAAACATTCCTTTAAGGAGGTATTTCCCTATACATGCAATCATTAGCAAAAATTCAGTGAAAACACTCACTGCATATCTAGAAGCACATATTAGACACATTTGTACTGTACCTGATGTCATGTTAACAACAGCTCTACGAAAGGTATTAATAGTATCCTTATTTTGCAAGCAAGAGGCACAGATGAAAAGCTTGGCTCAAGATTACAAACGAGAGGCTGAACTCAGACCTGACTCTAATGCTTGAGCTTTTCTCTTTGAAAAAGAAAGAAAGATAGCACTAAGTCGTGTCTGACTCTTGCGACCCTATGGACTGTAGCCTGCCAAGCTCCTCTGTCCATGGAATTTTCCAGGAAACAATACTGGAGTGGGTTGCCATTTCCTTCTCCAGGGGAACATCCTGATCCAGGGATGGAACCCGAGTCTCGTCTCCTGCATTAATAGATGGGCTCTTTACTAGCTGGGCCACCAGGGGAGCCCCAAGACACATCTATTCCTTCCCAAAGTTCCCTCCTGTCCTCTTGAGTTCTCTTTTCTATACAACTGTATCTGCCACTTCGAACTAGAGTGTGAAACAATATTCACCAGTGGTTTTAGTTAACTGTGTTGGAATTCTAAAAGTTCTTTTTTCAGTGTTGGAAGTGATTTTTTGCAGAAAACTTGAAAAATTCAGACTAATATAAACAAAAAAAAATTATCAGTAACTTCACAACCCTGAGATGTCCCTTTTCATCTTATTTTATCTGTTTTTCATGCACACATGTATACAAATGTATGTAATTATATGTGTAACTACACATTAATACACAGATACATTACTTTTTTAAAAACAAAAAATGAGACAACATATATTAGCACTTCCTATATTATGTTCTATGGAGCCCATGTATTCTGGAAAAAACTATACTAGGTGGTGCTTAGAATAAGTTTCAAGGTCAAGTAAATTTAGGTAATACTATAAGTTATCTTATATTCTATGAATCTCTAACATGGCAAGTCCTGAAGTGCGTAAGCTTATTTAATTCTGATTAGAGCATTTCTCAAGCTAACTTGGCCATGGAGGATCTCATGTCTCACAAGAAGTGTTCTGGGAACTATCACCATAATTTTGAAGGCTGTCTCTCCTACTTTTTATATAATGTCTAGTTTCCTATGTCGTTTAAATACTTGAAATATTCTCTATATACATGATTTCAGCTGGCTCAACAATCTATAAGTTTTCAAAGTTTAACTTTTATTCCACTTCTTTTTTTTTTATTTTATTTTATTTTTCCTACCAAGTCTTTATTGTTCTTTTTTTTTTTTAATAAATTTATTTATTTTAGTTGGGGGCTAATTACTTTACAATATTGTAGTAGTTTTTGCCATACATTGACATGAATCAGCCATGGGTTTACATGCGTTCCCCCTCTTGGACCCCCTATTCCACTTCTTGATTAAATTGTTTTCAATTTTTTACTATTAAATAGTCCCAGGAACAGAATTACTGAATTAAAGCATATTTTTGAGGCTATATACATATATATATACACACACACACATTTATGTATATAGTGGAGTTGTCCTACAGGGGAATATGAGAATGGTTAGTTTGCCAAATTGCATCCAGCATCATCAATTAAAATGTGTTTGCAGTGTGAATAGAGAGGCAGAACAATGTCTTTCCCTGTATATTTTTGCATGTTTTGTATTTTTTATTTTATAAACCAGCTTTTGTTGGTCTGTTTCTTTTTTTCCTCTGATTAGTTCTTTTATTAAACAAACAAACTGCCCAGGAGACAATTAGCAGAGAGATTTTTGGTAATGATAATTATGTCTCATACATTTACCAAATGTTCAGAATTTCCGGTATTTCCCTAAGCTCAAATATTAATCATCTTCACAATTTCAGCTCCTAATAATCAAGTAGCCACTGAGCAACTTCTTAGATGTCTATGAGCTTTAATGGACTCTCCAGGCTCCTTCTAGAAATGCATTCGTGATTTATTAGAAGTTTTGGTTTGATTCCGGGAGAAGGAGAATATCTGAGTCAGTCAGTTCCCCGAAATGTCATTTTGGTTCTAACTAACTTCATAGAAGTGAAATCTAATTGAGTGAATATAATCAGTAATGCTAACCTGGAGGCAGGAAGTTTTTCTCTTCCAAATAACAAAAATGTAAATGTAATCAACTTGAGATGGTTTAGTCGAAAAGCATAGATCTAGCAAAGGGCTTTAACTGCAACAAGTTTATGAAGTATCTCAGCAGTAAGTAAGTGCTGACAAGATTATAAAGTAAAATAAAAAATAAAGTACTATAGAAGTATCTGTAAATTTTAAATGTGCATGCCCTGGGCTTTACTTGACAGAAGTGCATAAAGATACATATCAAAGAAATTTATCTGCATCAAAATATTTTCTTATTAGTAGAAAACTAGAAACAGCCCAAATATTTCCTAATAGGGAGAAGTGTCGACTTAAATTATGATACAGTCATACCAGAAATTATGTGCAAATAATAGGATAAGATGGACTAAAAGTACAGATTCAAAAGGATATCCATTCATCTATTTAAGTGAAAAATGCAAGTGGCAGAATAAGATAGTGATGATCCCATTTCTATACATGGCAGTATATGCACAATGTGTGTACAATGTATGTATGTGCACTTACATACACATGTGTATAAAATATATTTGCATGAGCAATAGAACAAGTACACAAGGATACACATCAAATTGTTATTTGTAAATTATAACAGAAAGAAGATAAAGCAGATTTCTGAATTACTTGAATTATTACAATGTGAATTTTTAAAAATTCGAATGAAATAAGAAAAAGAGCTACAACAAAAGAAATTTATATATAAAATTAAAAACTTTTTTACAAAAAATTGGGTGAGCAAAGTTGGTTTTTTTTTTTGCCTTTGGAAGGATTGACGACACACTCATTTTTATGCCTGCCTTGCCAAAGCTAATGCTGAATGCTCTTCCCACTGGATTGCTTCAGTCCTATTCACACACTTAGTTTCTGAAGGAGTTTGCAGTTGGTTTTCAAGTTCTTTTAATTTACTGACTCCTCTCGAGACTCTGTAAGCTGTGTGACTGGCTGGGTGTGAACACACTGCCCAGAGGAAGAGAGGTCCAGAGTGGACAGTGATGTGTTGGAAACACAGGTATGTCTTTCTGGAAGAATCAGGGATGGGAGAAAATGAGCTGAAGACTACTAGGCAGAACTTGAGACAATGGCTCTTTAAAGAACTACTCATTGGAAAGACACAGTTTGTTTTGTTTCTTCTTGGGCTAAAGGTATGTGAAACAGGCAAGAACTGCCAGTCCTTAAGATCCCTTCAATTCTGCCCGAGAATGAGAGCAATCAGGAGGCTGAGGAAGGTCATAGGCAGGGAGCATTGTAAGACCACTTAGCTTTATTAAAATCTTAATGTTTATGTCCTCAAGTGCTTTGTTCTCATCATTAGCAGAGCGTAGTTCTATGTGTTAGTTGCTCCGTCATGTCTGACTCTTTGCAATCCCATGGACTGTAGCCCGCTAGCCAGGCTCCTCTGTCTATGGAATTCTCCAGGCAAGAATATTGTGACGGGTTGCCATTCCCTTCTCCAGGGCTCTTCCTGACCCAGGGATCAAACCTGAGGATCCTGCATTGCAGGCAGATTCTTTACCATCTGAGCCACCAGGGTCTAGTTCTAAGCAGTTGTGAAACTAAGGGTGAATTATAAGATCAGCTGAGAGGGTTTGCTATGAACAGCTGTATTTAAAGTACAGCTTTAAATACAGTATCAGTGGCTCTGGTCTTCAAAGACAGAAAATTGAATACTGGGAGCTGGAGGAGACCAGCATGGTTTGCGTGGGCTGGATAAGATATCTGTTTTCCAATTTAAACATTTCTCCTTTGAAAAGATCATCTAAAAGCAGAGAGAGAGAGCATCAGGAGATGAAGCTGATCTCCTCGGACTTCTGGTCCAACCAAAGATATGAAACTTGCTCACACACCTCAGATAAAGGCCCTGGACACCCACTTGGCTCCAACCAGCACATGCTGGCAAGGCTGGGCACAGTGGAAGCAAGCGCCCTATCAACTGTACCACCAGACCAAGAGGGAATTCCCACTGGAATTCCTGAAGGCTGACAACCCGAGGAGGAGGAAGAAAAAAGGAAAAGACCAAAAAGTGAAAGGAGTTGAAGGGACAATGGGCAAGGAGAGCAAATGGTAGAAACAGACTCCCTTTCATGCCCTTGGCAATGACCCATGCAGGGCAATGACTTTCAAGACAGTCATATACTGTGCTTTCTGTGTCAAGCACTAAACTGAGGTCTCCATGAAAGCAGATAACTTGTTTGTTCCATTCAAGCCCTAGGCCAGCGTGCTCAATAAAAATGTGTAGTGTGGCAGAATGATGGGATCTGCTACTCTGAACAAAAGAGCAGGATGAGAGGTAGCTTGGAGGCAGGTAACTAGGCTAAGGGTAGCCCCTTTTCATGAAGGCCTTGAGAGGTTATTCTCCACTTTGCAGACATAAGAACAATTCCCTGCTCATCAACAGCTCACCCACACTGGGGACTTTCATCTTTCCCATACCTGACCCAGTCAGAGGGCCAGGACACTGCCTCTGGGGGACTCAAGAGTCTCTCCCTACCTTCCTGTAAAGGTTAGCCGAAATGAACTGACACTGTTGCTGGCAATCTGGGGATTTTCAAGAGTGCTACTTCAGACCTCAGTCCCAAATGCAGGTCCCAGTGCTGGCAGACTGAAGCATTTTTACAAGATTCTTATTCTTGCACAGGGAAATCCTTGGCAATGAGGTGGGGTGGTATCTCCTTTAAATGGGTCCCTGGCACTTGAATGGTAAAGGCTACACACGTGTTCATTCCAAAGCCCACAGTCTGTTCCTTGTATTCCATAGATGTTATACTTGATAATGTTTGCCTTTCTTAAAACAAAAATTTGGGAAATCAAAAAAAGCTTTTTTGGTGTGAGCTTCAATCTTGAAGGTACACCTACATGTGTTAAGTCTTCAGCTGTTTTTTGTCCTTCCAAATCAACTTTACAATGATCATAGCAACCAGTAAGTAGTAAGTCACCTGTTTTGACAGTAATGGATGTTTCTTCTAATGGATGATGTAGGAGCAGGTTCAGGAAAAACAGTGGTCAGAGAGATAAAAAGATGGCATCTGGTTTTGGTAAAGAGGGAAGATGCTGATGTGGGAGGGGCAGGGGGCTCCAAGTCTGGCATGACCTTTGATGGAGCTCTGTAGACACTCCTCCAACTCATCAGTCCTGGGAGGTGGGAGGACAGATGTGTCTCATTTTCTATTAATTGCATCCGACAAATCTCCAAAGAGGTTGCAGGGCCACTGGGTGATGATGGGCCCAAGGGGCCTTCACGTGCTGGGAAGTTGGTTCTCAAAGGACAGTTCGAATCCTCACTTAGCTCTTAGCCCGGGTTGACATCCTGAATGCATTCCCTCTCCCTTGCCTACACAGACAGCTCACCTCAGGGGAAAAAGCATGAAATGAGCCACAGGCTACTCAGGAAGGGATGTCCCTGGGGCTGAGTCAATGAGTTCCTTAGAGGAGGACAGCGTCCTAGAGGTGGTAATGGATTTGGGCCTTGTGAACCCCAAGTCTGGGCTCCTTTACGTGCGAGACAGAGGAATGCTATACCTTGGCCAAACACAGTATTGAGGCAGTTTGAGGCTGGTGAACAATGCTGGCAAACGGGTCACAAGGAATGGCTCACACTTTGTGGCTCCTGAAGACAAGAGCTCCCATTGGAGGCTGGGAGGAGAACTGGGTCACACCTGGTGAGTTCTGACAATGGACTTTCAACACAGATGCTAATCCTAGCTCTATCTCTGAGCAGCAGGGTGACATTGGGAGAGTCCTGCAGCCACTTACAAAAGGAGTGATCCCAATAATTCTGCCCACATCTGTCTCACGAACTGCTGAGAGAGTCAACTGGGACAACATATGTGAGACACACTTGGTGGATTCCAAAGTGCTATAGAAATGCTAATTATTAAGTGTGATTTTACTACAGCTGGAACCAAATGCTTTCTGGAACACATTTGTAATTGTTTACTGAAAGCCATGGGAGGGACAGGGGAATTCCATTAATGAAAAATGCTTCAAAGCAAGCTGTTCTGAAAATCAGCCTGTTATCATTGCAAAAGGGATTCCATCCACAGCTGAGATCCCTCAGGGCAGGTTCTTTGTGCCAGGGAGAGGGTGGCATGGGCACCTGCTAGGAACCAGGCCCTGCTTCTTGCTCTCAGACACAGCTTCCAACAGTCAAGCTGCCACCTGCGGGCGGCACTGGAAGAGGAGCAGGTGGGGAAACAATAGCCAAGACTCTGGAGTCAGGCAGCGCTGGTTTCCACTTCTTGTATGGATGGGGTGGGTTCTTTAGACTTTATACATGATAATAGTTGTTACTTTTAATTGCACTCTGACCATGTAGCAGACAACACATTAAGTATTTATCTCCTCTAACTCTTACAACTAGCCCATGACAGTTTCAGGTGAACATTGAAGGGACTCAGCCATACATATACATGTTTCCATTCTCCCCCAAATTCCTCTCCCATCCAGGCTGCCACATAACATTGAGCAGAGTTCCATGTGCTATTCAGCAGGTTCCTGCTGGTTATCCGTTTTAGACATGGCAGTGTGTACCTGTCCATTCCAAATGGCTGAGTCCCTTCACTGTTCACCTGAAACTATCACAACATTCTGAATTGGCTATTCCTCAACACAAAATAAGTTGTTTGTTTTTTTTTTAAAAAACAACTAGCCACGAAATACCCAATTTACAGATGGGGAAGTAGAGACCACAGAGGTTAAGGGACGTGCCTGAGGTCACACAGGAAGCAAGTGGTAGAGTCAGGATTTAAAGTCTTCTCAACTCCATGTGGCTAGACAGTATTTCAGATCTTTCTTAGCTCTGATGTCATGCTATTCTAACAACTCTCACGTGGAAACAGCGATTATATAAGGGGATTCCCAGGTGGCTCAGCGGTAATATGAATCTGCCTGCCCATGCAGGAACACTGGTTTGATCCCTGGGTCAGGAAGATTCTCTGGAAGGGGAAATGGCAACCCACTCTTGTATTCTTGCCTGGGAAATTCCATGGACAGAGGAGCATGGTGGGTTACAGTCCATGGGGTTGCAGAGTCAGACACGACTGAGCAATTGAGCACACCCGCATAGAACTACATAAAGGTTCTATAGCTGTTAAGAGAACAAGTTCTATGAGTTAAGCCTGCCTGGGTTCCAATCAGGCTGTGCCATTAACTGTGAGAGAACCTCTCCAAGACTCTGATCCTTTATTTATATGAATTTGCATACAATTTATACAAATTGTATAAATTATACAATTCATACAATAGTGATAATGACAGCATCTACAGTGAGCTACTGGGAGGTGATGCCTATAAAGCCCTTGGCACATGGTAAAGGCACATTCAAGGTTTCCTTTTGCCTTCCTCTGGTATTCCCCTCCCTCAGCAGTTGTGTAAGACATCTTCCCCCACCAGAGCAGTGGTTGTTAAACTGAGTTTCACAGTCTACGATTCCTTAGTGAGCAGTGTGGACAGACTGAAAGGCGGGGCTCCGTGGATCCCACTAGCTCCATCAAAGAGCAGCTCTGCTGTTATTTGTTCCACATTTTGGAGTGCTGAAAAAATTAATTTATTTAAAAAGAGGGTTTTCCTACTTAATTTCTAGGAAATGTTTTGATTAAATGAATGAAGTGTGTACATACAAGAATTTAACCCTAAATATTCTATGTTCTCCCTTTCTTATTTCTTCTGCAGTCCAATCGTAGGCTCTAAAGGCAGGACTTAGCATGGGCAGCAGTGGGACAATGGTTCTGGTATGATCTTTCCTCTCCCATCCTCAGGATCAGCTTGTGCATCAAAGCCTCCTGGTGATCTTGGTAAGAACCAGTACCCAGGCGCCCTCCTAGTGCGGCTGATTGAGTAGCTGTGGGCTGAGGCCGTTTAACAATCTCCTCAGGTGATATCCACACAGGTGGTCAGGGTGTCACCCTGGGAGAAATACTGCTCAAAACCACAGGCAGACAGGTTGGTACTTCTTGCTAAAGCATTTTTTATCTTCCTAATGAATTTTGAAAGAACATTATTGCTCAAGGAAAACCTCTTAGGGGAGTCTCACATGGAAAACATGAAAGGGGAGGGGATTTTCTGGAGCACTGTTGAAGACCAGGCGCCATCTTTTTCCTCACCGAGAGTCCACAGCGCCTCCTGGTGGACAGTCTGATCACAGCGACCTGGTTCAGCCCGGGTGAAGAGAGCTTCCATCACGTGGAGACACCTCCCAGGGTGAGTGCTGCTCACCCCAGGGAGGACTGTTTGCCTACCTGACCCGATGAGCTTAGTCTGCGACCATCCCCTCCACACTTAATCCCATCCACCCTCTATGAATACTACATCTTATCCTAGAGGGCCTCCTGGAAACCTCTCACTTCCAGTTCCTACAGAACATACATTCTGTGGAATGAAACCTTAGTCTTGAGGTGCTTCTGGGACTCATGATACCTTCCCACCAATACACCAAAATTAAGACTGTAAGCTTCTTGGGGCCAGAAAGCCCCCTTCTCCTTCCCTCTGTTCCTGATCTAGCATTTGGCACGTGATAAATATCTACTACACACTCGCGGGATGAATGAACGGACGACTCCAAAGTGCCATTCCCCTTTGACGTTTCCTTCCAATCCTCTGCCAACAGAGTAAAACTGATATATATATGTTCTGGCTTTTAAGTGCTCCTTGTTTTAAGTGTTTTAATACATGTTTAAAGCGGAGTCGCTTTGCTGTAAAGCGGAGTCGCTTTGCTGTGCACATGAAACTATTCCAACTATTAGCTGGCTAAACTTCAATATAAAATAAAAAGTTAAAAAAAAAAATCAGACACATCACTCCCCTGCCCAAAAACCTGAGTTTTAGTGTTTAAAATGTATGTCTCAATTTTGAGGTTTTTGCAATGCAAAGAGTATACAATTTTTTTCTTTTAAAAGTCTCAAGCCTACCTAGCCTCCTACAGGCCACTGGAAAAAAGAGTTATCTCTGTATTAATAGATATTTAGTATATGTTCATCAATTCTGTCTAAGTAATCATACTATTCCTATCCTTTTATCCTGATTTCAACTTATTTTTTGTCTATATTTTCTGTCAAGGCTGTTAAGTTCAAAATTCCCTATTGATTTTTTGGGTGGGGTCAATTCACCTTATACTTGTGGGTTTTACTTTCTACTGTTGTTCAATACACATTGCTCTAATAATGTATTTTATTTACATCCTATTCCTTACCCCATTATAAAATAAACCTCTCTCTCACTCAAGACTCTCTGCTTTGCATCTTTCTTGTTTGATATTCACATTACTTATGCTTTCCTAAATCACTATGCAATCATAAACATTTGACAAATTCCCTACTTTTGCTTTTGTGACTCTTCCCTTTATATGGCTTTCTAATAAACAATGCAGTGCGGACTTCAGCTTTTGAATCTGACCTGAGACTTTGCTAATTTATGAATCCAGACTGTGTATATTGTCATTAATCATGATCAACTGCCTTTCATCGGCCTATTTTATGCTTTCTCTGTTCTCTTCTGTTATCTTTCACTGCGTGAACTACTCTGTCTTCTACCACTTTGAAAAAATGTGGAAGATAAATAAATTCTATTTATATTCTGTTAGTGGTCAGCAAAACTGACTTGAAAACTGAGTCTCCTCGAGTCCTGCTTTATTTTGTAGAGTCTCTGTGTGTGCCTTTGTCAACAACCTCAATCCCATGAGCAGAGGTCTCTCCTGGGGAGGGAAGACGGGGTCTGACTTTGATTCCCACTCGTGTCCCTGTGGTTCCGGGGGACTTGAGAAGCTCAGCCCCTGCGCCCTCATGGGATGGTATCAAGTGCTCCAATTACAGCGTGCCTGGTGGGGTCAGGGCCCAGCTCCTCCGTCAGCCCTCTGCGCTCGCCCACGCTGCCTCTCCACCACCTTCGACTGCTAGTGTTCTGAGCTTTTGTGTTGGCAGCTAAACATGCTCAGAGTCCCACCTCCTCGGTTTCTGACACATTTCTCCATGACTACTGATCGTTACTAGAACAGGAAGGGGAGGCAGAGTTCAGGGATGGGCCATGGCCCCCAGCCGCCCCGCCCCGGCTTTCTCCCAGAGGCCCTGAGCCCCTCAGGGGTCCCTCGAGGAGTCCGGCCGCCTGGTGACTGGGGGGACCCTGCAGTCGTCAGGCAGCCCACCGAGGCCCTGGGAGTCTCTTACCTCAAACTGGATCAGCACTGTCCCGCTTTCGAGGCCCTTCTTTAGCTGCTCCATGGACCCCTCCAGCGTGTCCCCACCCTCTGGACACACGGGGAAGATGGCCTCTGGGAAGAGCTGGTTCAGTTCATCTTCAGATTTGATATCGGCAAACGAATGGACGGCTGCAGTGGACGAGAAAGGGTGCGTCGGGGCTGCACAGCCACGCGCGGGGGATCGGTTTCCTCCCCCCAAATTACACTTGTGACACCTGAATGCAGACGGTTTAAAACATCTTATTAAATGATTAAGCACATGGTAATCATTTTCACCAAAGATACTACTTCCCGTTGAATGATTCAATATGTGCTAATTATACAAAATGACATACTAATCTTTCTGGTTAGCCTTAAATGATGGTGTTTAGGACTCAAGAGGCTTTTGTCAGCGGTAAGACGAAGGGAACACATGTCATTGAAGAGAACACATTTTCTCCCTTCGCTTTCTCTGACCTGCTTATTCTTCTACCCATGCTCTTCCTTCCTTCTCAGGTTCCCTTCATTAGTTCCCTTAAAACAAGCACTTTCCCAGGAAGCTGGTATGGGGTCTGGTGCTGTCCACACCCCTGCCCCACAGAGCTTGGTCGGTTCATCTCTAACTCAAGGCTCTTGTTAGGTGGGAGGCTCTGGAGCAGACATCTCTAGCTTCTTCTTCAGAATTCTCCCTTCACGTCAGACTCGATATGGGTGAAAACCAATGGAGCACCTCCTCCTCCCCACCACGCACACCTCGTCCCCAGCCTCAAGTGCCTCCTCCTGTCCATCATCACTGCAGACTTCAGAATCATCTCTGATGCTCCCTTTCGACCCAGAAAGAGAAGTCATTCCCTCACTCCAGAGCCTTCAGTGACTCTCTACTGCCTTCAAGGTAAGAGGAAAAGAGAAGGAACAACTTTTATATTTTCCCACACAGTTGAACTGAATCCTCACAGTGCTGACCAGTATTCCCACCTTATTTAGTTATTTATTCCCACTTTACAAGCTCATGGGCAAAAGAGTTGTCCAAGGTGACCCAGCCTATCAGGGTGGGACCCGGGAATCCAGTTCACATGTCTGACGCTAAAGGCCACATTTGTTTCACTGATCACAGAAGTTCAGATTTTTTACTGATTTTCATGGGTTCTGTCACATGTGCTACGCTCTCTGTTACTATTATTTTTCTTTCAATCAATTCTTTTTTTTAATTTAAATGTTTATTTTAAAAATGAACTTGTCATGACAGTTATCGAAAACCAGAGGCACTGTTCTTGCAACTCCATTAGTCTATAAACATCTCTGTTCCTCACCTCAAACAGGTGCCAGCCCCTTGCCATGGGTCGGTGGAGGATGCCCACCGGGGCGTGGCCAGAGCGCTCTGGTGCCACTTCCCCTCCCCCTCCTCCAAGGCCCCGCCCCTTATCGGCCAGCAGGTCACCCTGCACTTCACGTGATGGACAGGCTTGCCTCCAGTTTCTGGGTTCCTTCCTTCTCTACCATCACATGGCCTTACCAGACTCACAGCAACTTACTTAACCTCTCTGGGACTCTTATCCTCCTTTGGGGATAAGAATACCAACCTTATGAGATCATTGTAAGAATGGAAGAGGCTAATTATGCAAAGCAATTAACACCATGCAGGCACTTCACTGGAGCTGCACAGACGTCGGCCACTGTCACTAGGGCCTCCTACTAGGTGCTCCTACTATGTGCCCAGGGTGGAGCTGGGTTTGGTGGAGATGGGTGGTGGGAGGAACTGGGTTAGGGGGCTGGAGAGATTCGGGAGGATCTCATGGAGGAGGTGGGATGAGCGCTGGCACTGGGAGTTTTGGTGGGAACAAAGACGGCAGGTATGTGGGGGGTGTGGGCTGTGCCAATGACTGTGAGTCCAGACGGAGATGCAGGGCCAGAGCCCGAGTCACGTGCTTCATTTACCTTCAGTGTCTGAAAGCTGGGAAGGAGGATTCGAGGACTGGGCTTCCTGCTTTGTAACAACAACAACACTAATACTAGCCGTATTCAACAGAGGATGCCCTTCCAACACCCACCAAGAACTGGGCAGCATCTTTGGTGCTTTCCAGTATGAGCTTCATTTTATCTTCACAGGGACCCCGGGAGGTAGCGACTATGTCATCATCATTTTACATTAGAGGAAACTGACACACAGCCTGGGTAAGAAATCTGTTCAAGGGCCCGGAACCCAGGAAGAGGCAGAGTTAGAACAGCCTTGAGGCAGCCAGGCTCTGGCCCCATTCTGCTAAAGCCTCTCCAACAAAACCAAATGCACATGAATGAAATATAACCCGATCCTTTGAGAAAGGGTTGAAAATGCAAATGCAGGCAGAGGCAGGCAGCTAAGAGGGGTGCATGAAGGGGGCTGAGATGGACCTGTGAGGAATAGGGGAGAGGAGTGTCATGTCTCATATTAAAGGTGGGGGCGAGGGTGCTGCCTACCTGCAAAGGACTGGCCACGAGGGGCGGGGCCCTGTGGGGCCAAATCTCCACATTTTTCAAGTGAGAAGTCAGCCATCAGGTTGTTTCCCATCGGGGGAAAGTTCTTGATTTTCCGATGTTGGCTATGAGTACAACATCTGGAAACCAAGGAACAGGCCCAAGAAGGCCCTTTTCGCTAAGGCTCCTCTCCCTCGGGGGCTGTTACCTTTCCTCCTGATCACCAGGGCCAGCTCCCGCGTGTGCGACTCCCGGCTGGCTTTGATGAACATCACCACTTGGTCATGGGTGTGTTCTGAGATGTCCCGGCCGTTGATTAGCACGATTTGATCCCCTTCGTTCAGCTTAGGAATGCAGGTGTCTGCCTGCATGCAGGGGAAGAGCGAGTTTCTTTAGTTACCATAATAACATAATCCTCAAGGGGAGAACCCGATGCTTTCTGAGCGTGGACACTGGAGACTGTGACCAAGTTTTGCTTTTCTCCCCCCGGTATTACCGCCTTTATTTTTATTATTGCCACTGCTATGTTGACATGGTAGCTAGTGGTGAGATTTTAAAGAAGTGTTGCTCAGAACCTACATTACGAATGAAACATTTCAGAATAAAGTGAAAAAAAGTACTGAGGCCATTTCTCTATGGCAGCCAAGCTTCACTTATTACTGTAATGTCAGAATGACTCTAATGCCTCTATCTTCTGTTTTTCTAGGTGCTTTGTTAGAAAATGATTTGTCATCTAAAAGCAAGTATTTAGCTATCTTGTGATGGAGAAAGCCTTTGCAAGCATAACCCCCAAGGCACAAACCGTTATGGACAAGAAGCTGTGCAACTGATCGAAAGGCTTCTTAATTCATAGAGGCCATAAGCAATAAGAAAAAGTCAACCACAAGCTTAAAGACTACTTAAGAGTAAAACCCCCAAATGGGTGCCTTTCTTAGGAGGTACCGGGACTCTTTGGTTCTCAATGCTTAAAAAAAAGCAAATCATCTCCTAGATGCCTAGAGGGCCAGGCAGAGGGCTGAGGATGGGGTGGGGCTGGGGGGTGGGGGAAGAGGCACAAGACCCATGAGCCCACTTAGAGCTTATGGAAGAGCAAACACTATGCCCCAGATGCCTTCTTTCGAGCAGGACTTCTATACTTTAATGTGTCTCCCAGTCACCTGGGGATCTGGTTAAAAATGCAGATTCTGGTCCAGATGGTCTGGGGTGGGGTACGAGAATCTGCATTTCTAGTAAGCTTCCCAAGTGATGCTGGTGCTGCAGCCTCGGAGACCATACTGAGCAGCAAGGTTCTGGAAAATTCTTTCTTCCTATCTCTATGCATGCATTGACACACACTCTTATGCTGCCAGTAAAAAAGAAACAGGACACAGAAATAGAAATCTGTTACATTTACGGGAAAACGGACTTGGGAAATTATAGAATACGTTTACTTACAGGTGACTCTGGGTTTATCCTTGACACCACGAGGGGCATCTTTTGATCCACTCCTCCCTGTAAACATGTAGATTAAAAACCACTCGAGTTGTTCACAGCACCAAAGACATGCAGCTATCTCTGACACAGAGGGAGGGCTTAACTTTTACTTAAATATATTCTAATCCCAAGGGTTGGTAGCTTTTAGAATGATAAGGTTCCAGAGGCTATGGGTCTAGTGGATCAACCAGAAGGCCACTCAGAAGCCTCCCATTGCCATCCCCACCCTCCACTGGACTAAAGATGCACTTGGAAGAAGCAGGCTCCTTTCAAAACATGGAAACATCCTCAGGAAAAAGACTCTAAAAGCCCAGCCCATAAGCGCTGCTGGGAGAGGAGTTTACGGTGGAGGAGAAAAGCTGTGGAAAGGTCCCAGGTTGTGAGAGCTTTTGACCTCTGAGAACTGGCTGTCAGCGGGACTGCTGGGGTATCAGAAAGGAGTGTATGATGGCAGTTGCGGGGTAGGCAGAGAAGATCACCTGCCCTTACTCTGCTCTAAGGCTGATAAACCTTTTCTGTGAAGGGCCAGATACTACTTTTTGTGGCTTTGTGGGACAGAGGGCACTCTAGCAACTCTGCCATCGAAATGCCAAAGGAGACATAAACCATTTGTAAATGAATGGGGTGTCTGTGTTCCAATAAAACTTTATTTGTAAGAACAGATGGGATTGGGCCCGTAGGTCATAGTCTGCAGAGCCAGCCTAGAGGGAAACAGAGGAGGTTATGGGCCCTGCACTTGAATCCCTGTTCTCTCTTAGCAGTGCTGAGGAGTTCCCGTCTCTCTGAACCTTGTGTTCAGTCAGTCGTGTCCAACTCTTTGCGACCCTATGGACTGTTGCTCGCCAGGCTCCTCTCTCCAGGCAAGAATACTGGAGTGGGTGGCCATTTCCTCCTCCAGGGGATCTTCCTGACCCAGGAATCGAGCCTGCGTCTCTTGTGTCTCCTGCATTGGCAGGCGGATTCTTTACCACTAGCACCACCTGGGAAGCCCCTTAATGTGCATCTATAAAATGTTTAAAAATACCAACTTCACCACTTAATAAAATGACTCAATAAGGGGATATGAACAATCCCCTTTATATCCTCAATAAGGGGATATAAACAAGTACATAGAGTAGGCACTTGGTATGAGGCAACTCCTATGGCCCCACTGAAAAGCTCCCAATTCTGAAGGCCAAGCCAATTTTCCTACACAGCCTTAGGTCTACGGCACATTTGTAATGGAAGTTTAAAAGTCATCTAAAGAGTGCTTCAGAGCACCACACGTCCTTATAAATTACACACAACGTACCTTTAGATTAAATCCAAATTTCCCATCTTCATCCGGCGTGATGCGGATCAAGACTAAGTAGCCGTCACCATCGTTCTGGAAAATGTCAGAAAATCATCAATTACGTTACTTCTTTCCCCAGTGACTGGTGATAACCTATTTCCTTTGAGTCCTAACCACTTAACTGCCCGAGAGGCGGCCCCACACGGGAAGCCCGGCTGGCTTGGCCCCGCTTCAGCCACAGCACCTGAGCCCCCCACCTTGTCACAGTAGTACTGGCTGGAGTCCTCGGCGGAGCCCCCTTTGGTCACCCTGTGGAAGTCCTCTAGGAACTGCTGATCGACGCCATCTGGGGAGCAGGAGCCTGGAGCATTTGAAGATGGAGACACAGAACTGGATGACTTCTGGGTCAGGCAGCTTTGTGCTGGGCTGTTCTCGGATATACTCCTTCATCGTGGGGGAGGAGGAGATATTTTAATAACTGGATTAATATTTTATCAGAGCACACAATACTAACTGCTGGAGCCTGGCATCTCACGGCTGTCACCGATCCTTAGAACCTTAGAGGAGCTCTGAAGGTCAAGCCCAGGGCTCGTGCACACCCAGACGCCACTGGGTGCCCACACCCCCAGCTGGCCTCAATAGAGCAGCTTTTAGTTTTGGGGAAAAGGAGGAGGGCAGGACAGTACCAAGAACTGCTGACAACTCAGCAGCTTTCGAAGGGTAACAGGGAGCTGTGCCCAGCTACTCTGGTGCTTAATTATTGAAGCTCACTCAGATGTGTGGGTCTCCATCGCTGCTGAAAGTTTTTCCTTCCATCTCATTCCCGCTCATAGCTCTGCTTCACAGGACAGTTTGCTACCCAGAGGAAATGGGACCAGCACTGCACATTCAGGACAATTTATATCAATCCTAGTTTACATTATTCACCTGTGACATCCACTCATTGCCTCCGCTGAGATCATGTGGTTTTAGTTTTCTTTAATATAGGTCCTTCTGTACCTTGGAGCTGCACAGTCCAATATGGCAGCCACCAGTCACAAGTGGCTATTTAAAGAAGTGAAGATTAGAAAATTCCTCAGCTGTACCAGTCACATTTCAAAAATGCCCAACAGCCACACGTGGCTAGAAGCTCCTGCACTGGACAAGACCAGTCACAGAACACTTCCAAACACTGCAGGAAGTTCTACTGGATGTCTCTGTCTTTGAGAAGTGTCAAAGACCTCTAGGGTCATCTGTTCCATTCTCATTCCACAGATGAAGAAACTGGTCAAGGGGCACTGAGTGACTTGCCCCAGGTCGCACAGCTTTTTCCTCACCCGCCAGGAGTCTGATGAACGTGAGTCCCTGAGCCCCTCTCTCCTCTCCCAGCCACCAGATCTGCTCCTAAGACCATCCTCTCCAACCTCTCAGGGCTGCACGGACGAACACTGTGTAGGGCATGCAACTCCTCTGCATCATGCACACCCACACTAGACTCCTTCCAGGGCCGCAGGTTGAGCAAAAGATGCCTTCAAACGCCTACAGAATATGCAGCTATCCTCACGTTGCACAGACTCCTCCACATTCTGATCTCACTCTAGGTTAGTGATGGGAAAGGTGAGTAGACAAAAGACAGTGAGACAGACAGACAGACAACAGTCACTGCTGTCTCTTACTAAACCTTTATTTCAGGTCCTTTTCCAGGGATTTTTCATTAATGGAGTACCTCTCTGTTTCCCAGCAAGTTTAAATTAGCTTACTTTAAATACAAAATCTGTATCGTTTTACTCATACAAAGTGATTCATAATCTCAATTCATTTGAATACAAAATGTCGGTGACAGAGTAGTGTAGAAATAGAGCTATTTGCAAGAGAAGTGTTTGAACTTAGGGTGCTCAAATTGCTGGTTAAGGGATACCATGGATGGGAAAGCCTTTCAGAGTGAGGAGATTTTGGACTTAAAGCTGTGTACTAGTGGGATGTTTTCAGGCTGAAAATAAATGACTTTGGTTAACAGGAAACTAAAAAAAAAAGTTCTCCTCAAGTAGGGCAACTTTTCTGTTTTGATGTTTCTAAGAGCACCTCCTAGTGGCAGAAAGGGAGACTTGAGGTTGCTAAACAAGATAAAGCCCAAAGGATTTAGGAAACGCTATTTCCAGCTAAGGGTGGAACTGAACCTCTAACATGAAGCTGCAGACAGCATTCATACTTCAAGTATTTGGAAGAATCTGGAGACGACAGTGATGGAAAGGGTGAGGACATGTAAACAGAAGAGCAAGGCGAGACAGAAGAGAGCAGACTTCGCAGTAAGGTGTAATATATTTTTGTATTCATTATATCTAACTTCTAAATTCTGAATTTTGAAATACGTTATATAGAATTTAGATGACATTTTATAAGGTCTTAGAGTATCTAAGCATAAGGTCTTTTTCAGTATCAAACTTAATGGTTGACCCAAAACAGCCCTCGGTACTAAAAATAACATATTCAAAGTCATTATGTCCCCAATCCTATTTTCTAAGTAGGGGTGGAGAGGTTACTTTTAGATGGTAATTTATTAAACATGACAATATTTTTTTGGCTGAGCCGCCATGTACAGACGTTCCCTGCAGGCTGCAGTAACGTTCGGCTCAGCGTGGAAGATGGACAGACAGATGGTGAGGAGGACGTCAAATGATGAGACACAATGAGAAAAGGCGGCAGCTGGACACAGCCCGGGGATGCCGCGAGTGAGGACGCCAGACCGAGCAGCCGTTGTCCCCCCTCGCGGCAGGACATGAGGCGTGACTGAGGGAGAGACTAGGGGAACCCCTGAGGTTTAGGGGGTAACGGTGAAAGGGGCAGAGAAAGGTAGGAAGAGAGACTGGAAGCAAGTGGTTTGTCCCAGAGGCAGGAGGAGGGACTGTCACTGCTGTTGGGGAGCCAGAGCAGTCAGGGAGGGACTGGCCACCCCCAGCTCCTGGAGGAGAAAGGGGCAGAGACAGACAGATGGACTGACCGGCAGACAAACGGGTGCTTGCCCTCAGAAGCCGATGCTTCAGAACTGTAAACGCAGTAGGCGTCGGAAACAAAAGCCAGGACAGAGTTCATTTCTCTGAAGAGAGGCAAGGTTAAAGACAAAGTTAAAACGGCAAGATTTACCACGTGGTATTTTTTATACCACTCTTTCCTACACTCTAGGAAATTCCAAAGACCACCCCCACCTACCCACCCCCAAACCTGTCAGCCAAGCAAAGCTGTGCTCCTACCAAGGGTTTCACAGTTCTCACTGGGGCCGCCTGAGAGGAGGCACCGGCTCTGGCGGGTGACAGAATGTTCCAGATGGCATTTCTCCCTCAAGTCTATGAGCTTCTCAAGGTTGGGAGAGATCCTAGTCCTCTGTCTATTCTTCCCCAAGGGCACTTAACACGTAGCCAGATAATCTACACGCATCCTGACGTAAGGAGCACCGAGTAACAGAAGGAGTCTCCGTAGTATGTTTGCGACGTGGAGACGTTGTTCAGGTGATACTTTTATTCTGCAATACACGCCAAGGGCCCGAGATCAAAACCTCACTCAAGAAGTAGCGGAGGTGGTGGAGGGAATATGGGTCAGAAGTGCTGCTTTCTGAGCTCTGTGTCTCATCACTAACGGAGTCACAGGTCATGCATCATCCCCAGGCTGCCCCCTTGGACGCTGTGATACCTCAGTAACAAGAAAGCACTGGGTAAATTTTGGTCAATTTGTGCTTGAGTTTTTTGAGAATGTCTCATCCATATATACCCTGCAGCAGCCCCTACCACAGGGAACTGCTGACAGAGGACAGTTAACCAAAACCTGTCACAGTAAATCTGTCTGAGTCCTTGGTGTGCAGATCAGATGCTGTGTGCTCATGTGATATGGGGACCTGCCATGGAAGTGGCAGAGGAGACACCCATTATGAAAACTTGGGAGCTTGTCTGGGTATTACCCAAGGGCCGCATCCTGTTTCATGTGACCATGTGTCTGTCTGTCTGTCCATCTATCCACATAGTGATTGTATATCTAAGTGCCAGGCATCGTGCCAGGTTTGGGGGAAGGGGAGGTGAACAGGGCACTATTTCTGCCCTCGGAGAACTCACTGTCTATTTTAAGGTACAGAAATAATTAAGTATTATCATCACGCTCTAAGGGAGATGCTCAGATGTCTGGGGTACAGTGGGAGGCCAGGAGAGATTCCACAGAAGAGGGGGCACTTGAGTCTGAAAGATAAACTAGTAGTGGTTTAAACAGGTAGTCAGGAGGGAAGAATAAAGTATTTTAGACAAAACTCTAATTTAAAAAAAAAACAAACCTGCAGCATTTGCAGAGGCATGAAACTTTGTAAAAGCACAGAAAAGGCATCTAAGTGTTGGAGTGACATGCTCAGGCTTGAATTTCAGGAAGACAAGCCTGTTACCCTTGTTAAGGATGGTCTGGAAGGAGGAGGAGAGACCAGAACAGGAGAATATTTAGAACACTGCTGCAAGCAGCCCTTTGAGAGATGATGGCAGTTATACACGGGCAAGGCGATGGGGAGGATGGTGGAGGGGTCCATGTCAAGAGATGTTTGCGGGAGAGAAACAACGGGTGAGGAACTGGATGACACAGGTGCAAGAGAAGTTGTCAAGGATGCCTGAAGTCCCAACAGGGGCCAAGAGAGTGGTTCCTGAACATGGCCTCACTCACCAAGACACAGGAGTAGCCACAGGCTGGACAGAAGATGATGAGTTGAGGCTGGGCCAGGCTGGTTTAAAGTAGTCAGCAGACATCCACATGCAAGTGGCCCGAGACCAAGAGAAGGGCAGGCAAGGTGCAGGGAAAATGAACACAAAACTCCTGTGAAACCCTGTCGCTGGCTGGTCTCCTGCGGGGAGACACAGTTTGAAAACCAGGCTGTCCAAGACAGCAGGCTGCCCCACGGCAGGAGAGCTGCCCGTCACCGGCTGGGTGATGCAGCTGAAGAAGGGGATACCTAGAGTTCCTTCCAACGCATAGAGGCTACTTTAAAACATTTTAAAAAACAGTGGCGAAATACACATAATATAAAATTTACCACCTTAACCATTTTCAAGTGTACAGCTCAGTAGCATGAAGTGTATTCACACGGCTGTACGTACAGAAGTTTGGAAAACAAAAGCCGACAGCTGCCCTGTGTCCCCGGAACAAGGCAGGCTCTGGAGAAGGAAATGAGCAAACGGCCAAGACATCATGGCGGAGCCAAGCCCCACTCCCTCTGATGAAAAGTTCTTCAAACACAACCCTCATCTGCCCTCAAAGTTGTTTTCCTCCAGCTTTCTGCTCTGCAAAGTCGTTTTCTCCTTTGGGGCACTCCCCCTCCCTTTTTTTTTTTTTTCCCTTGGGTGGCAGGTTGCTTTGTTTTTGGAAACTTCCTTCTCTGCAGATTTTGGCCTTGGCTCTGAAGCAAGGCATGGAACACAGAATGGCTGAGGGGTAACAAGAGGACTGCCTGCTCGGGCACAAAGCAAACTGCCAAGGACTCACAACTATAATCATAAACTTTGCCGCGCTGCTATAAATACGCGACAAACCACGGTGACTCATCCGCGAGGACAATGTTCAGAGAGTCGGAGCCATGCCTCTGGGTTGAGAGCCAAAGTTGAATCACTCTCTTCTTCCTTTCTCTCCTTCTTCCTCTTGTTTTCTTGGGTACAGAACACTGCACATCATCCTTCTTTCTCAAAGGAACTCTCCTTGCTCTCTGTATTCATCTGATATCTCTGACAGAATATTTCTTCTTGCCTCTTAACATGTCAATTTGCTATATAAAACATGTCTGATGTTTCTTAAACACTTTGCAAATACTGTAGCTGACCCTGGGAGTCCGTGCATTCAGCTAATCGTGGATCAAATTAAATCCAGAGTTATGAAGGCTCAGGGAATCCTGAGAGAATTTGCCTGCAATGCAGGAAATCCAGATTCGATCCCTAGGTACAGAAGATCCCCTGGAAGGGGGAACGGCTACGGACTCCAGTATTCTTGCCTGGAGAATTCCATGGACAGAGGAGCCCGGCGGGCTACAGTCCATGGGGTCACAAAGAGTAGGACATGACTGAGCGACTAACACACACATGAAGGACCAACTGTACGTCACCATTTTACAAGAGAGATTTGGGCGTCCATGGATTTTGTACCTTTGAGGGTCCTAGAAACAATCCCCCTTAGGTACTTTGGGATGACTGTACTCACTGAAAACACCACTGCAGTTTTTTCACCAAGCACAGACCAACCTTCCCTTCTTGCTTTGGGCAACGGAGGACCAATGGAGGCCTGCTGCTCTGAAAGCTCAGCGGAAGGTGGCTTCCTGCCAGTGGGATGGGGTCCCCTACCTATGTGAGATGCTAGGGGCTGAACTTGTTTCAACTGTGCATCCCACTTGCAAAGTATAGCTAACTGGACTCTGTGAGCTGTCTACTGTGGCTCACCTGGCAAAGCCATGGCAAGGTAGGCTGCCTCTGAATCACCATCATTTGCTACTTTTAATGGTTCACTGCAAAATAAAGTGTGTCCCAGGATGATACATCTTCCTAGGTCTCACGAAGGAGTTTCAGGAAGAACTGATGGGCAAGGCCCAGGGGTGAGTGGGGCCAGGAATTACTTAAACCAAATAGGGCTTGAGGAAGTCAATTTTCAATGGAGTTTTAATAAACTTAAATTCAAACAGCCACATGTGTGTGGTTGTGCTGGCCTGTGAAGGTCTGGATGCTCTGTAATTCCATGGTGGGGTCACAGACTGCATTGAGGAAGATCTGAGGTAGGACCTGTAATCAGGCTTCTCGGAAACCGCCGTTTTCCTAAACTCTCTTCTCCTTTCACTAAATGGACCAAGCCCCACAGTGTGCTGATGAAGGCTGATAATGTGCTATTTGCCCAGCTGGCCTGAGGTCCCTGCAAGCAAAGACTTGTCTACGTCTACCTTCACATTCCCTCAAGGAGCAGCCAAGGGTATATAAAGTGCATTGCAGGACTCAGCAACGAGCAGAGCCCTTTAAGACATCCACAAGCCCGTGCACAGAATCCATCTCTTGTCCATCTGCCACCCTGGAAATGTGCTGTATCTGTGTTGTCCCATTCAGTAGCCGCTATCTACATGCGGTCCAGAGCACTCGAGATGATGCTTGTGTGACTGAAGAACTGAACTTACATTTTATTTTACATTTAATAATTTCAATCTGAATAACCACACGTGACTAGAGGCTACTGTACTGGACAGTACAATTCCACGATGGGACTGCAAACCACAACAGGGAGATCTGACACAGAGGAAGGTGTGACTGGGCATCTCGGCGCCCTCAGTCAGTTCCCTAAACCCTCCTCCTCCATTCACCAAAGCGACATAGCCCCTGACAGGCTCATACTGGCTCAGGTCATGCTTGCCTGGGCTCCTGCCTTGTAGACCCAGACATGCAAAACCACTGTGCCCCACAGAGGAACTCACACCCTTCCACTATAGCCTCAACAGCACTGTAAGCTGGAGCAAGAGATAGCGATCATTTCAAGAGAAGCATCATCCAAGCTCAGGTCACAAGGAAATAATGACCAGAGGATTATTCAGCCAGAGGTGTTAAGAACACAGATAAGCTGGAAACCATGTTTGCTGTGGTCAGGGACAGCAGAGAGAGAGCAATCTCACACTTAAGTGTGAAGTGAGATCCATGATTCACCTGTGATGCCGAGAGAATGGGCAGGATGCATTTAAGGCTTTAATCCTAGGAGCTAGAGGGGTAAAAATTTACAGATTAACTGGAGTACCCTCTTGTTAATCCTCTGCTGTCAGGGGAGGCGTGGTACGTTTCTACATTTTGGGCACAGCATGGGACTAAACAGAATGGATACCCAATGACCATGGTTGGCTTCCTAAAAAAAAAAAATGATCCATTCCCATCACACTTTGACATTTATGATCTGTGTCTAGTCCCCTTTAAAAAATGATTTGAGATCACTTACTCTAAAATGTGCCGACATGGTAGAACAGTGAATTCATTAAGACCACAGAAAAAATAAGACTCATTAATAAGAGAGAGAAGAAAGAGTAAGGCCTATGTCAGAAATCTGGGCTCTGGGAAGCTAATGCAACTCAGTCTGACATGCAGCTCTGAGCTCCTTGCTAGTCAAGTAAACAGGGAACAAGTAAATCAGATATTATCTTACTGAATAATAAAAGGACTCAAGGCAGTATTTTAGGAGAGACATATTTTTTCCTGATCTTGAAATCTGAAGGGAGTTTGTCACACACACAAAAAAAAAAGGACTGGGGACATAAAAGAATTTGATGCAAACTGTCCTTGACAAAAATTTAACAAAGAAAATCAGAGATATTCTCTACATGTTTTTTTTTTCCTTATACTAAATATTCATTAAAAACCAAAAGCGAACAAATGCCCTGAGGACAGACTGTGGATCTGAGAAGGTTTTCTGTGGACAGCGAGAAATAAGCACACTTTCAGGGGTGGGGAATCTTGCAGTGGACGAACGCTGACAATCTAGAGACATACGGCTCTAGTCAACATGTCCTCAACCTCTGGTGTATGGAATGGTTTAAACTGAGTTTTGCTCATCAAATGGAGAGAACACCATTCAGGAGAGCTAACGGGTGTGTGGATGGGAGGTTGCTGTTTTGACAAAAAGCAGGGCGAGTTAATGACCCCAGGCACACAGCCTGTGGGGCAAGGGAGAGTGCGACTGATGTTCTCAGCCTGGCAGGGAGCACCCCAGGGAGCTGGCTGCCGGCTCTAGCCTCTGCCTCCTCTTAAATGGCCATGGGGCCTGTGCAAATTCCTCAGCAGCCTCAACAGGGAGACACAGGAAAGAGAGGAGCACAAGTTTCTTACTCTCGGTGCGGGCTTCGGTTCTGAGAGACCTCGGAATCACTGTCTTTAGGGGACAGGGAGCTCTTGTAGGTGTAGAACACATCTTCGGTTTCAGTGATGTATGTCATCTCGTTGGCAAGGTTGTCCGCAGAAGAGTGCCGTGGCTTTCGGATCTCGTGCCGGAGCCGAGGACTCCGCCTGGTGGGGAAAGTGCAGAGTGAAGTGCTGAAAGCAGATTCTACTTAAGGATTCTATCAGACATCAGTGATCTAACCTCTGTGCCCCGGCCGTCCCAAGGGTGGCTTTGCTGATGCTGCTGGAGTTTAAGAGCCGGTTAATCCCTTACTACACCAGGATCCACCAGCGGCTGCGTGGTCCCAGAGACTCTGAGCCCAGTGGTACAGCCCCTCAACTTTATAAACTGGCAGATGAGACTGGTTTGTGTCCTTTGGGAAGCTGTTGAGTGTTGGTTTAGGGGGAGTTATTCTTCCAAGAGCACTTAAGGTCTCAATGCATAAAGTGGCCAAATTGGCTGCTCATCAGACAATTTTTCTGATTCATTTGTGCAGTATAAATAGAAGGTTTAGAAGCTAAGGTTTTTTATTTTTTTGGGCAAAATTTGAACCTTACTTCAACTATATCCCCTCATGTCAATTTCACTTGATCCAAGAAGAAATGTTTGCTTTTTAAAATAGATCTCTTATGTGGTATTGAAAGTGAAAGTGTTAGTTGTTCAGTCGTGTCTGCCTCTTTGCAACCCCATGGACTGTATTAGCACCGCTCCGTCCTTCCAACAGCAGCAGTAGCTGTGTGTCATGAGGCAAGTCACCCTACCTCTCTGAGCCTCAGCTGTACCCATCTGGCTCCTGACAATGAACCAAATGAGGCGATGTTCTCAGGATGCCTGGGGTGATACCTGGGGCAGCACCTGGGCACTAGTGGTTCCTGCAGTCGGCAACCCTAGGCCGCTGAACTTTCTTAAATTTCATTTTCCTTGCTTTTCCATCTTCCCCTTCCCTTTCAGCCATTTCCCCTTGGGACTGTCAGGGCCTCCACTATTTGCAGTCCCTTTGGGCCTGGAGGATCAATACACTGTGTCCAAATCTGAGCAGAAAGGCTCGTGACTCCTCCGCAGAGGACCTATAAATAGCAGTGAGAGCCAAACCCTGCTGTTCTCTTGAATGTTGTCCTGGCCTCTGCTGCTAAGAGACTTGCAGACAGATTAAGCTGCTACTTTATAGCACACATGGACCACTATAGGATGAGAGCCCACATTTCAGAAACCAAGAGTCAATCTACTCGGTCATGTTATAACTTTCCAACACTAAACACCATCACCATTCCTGCCCAGGGCATCTGGCCCCTTTGAGAGACTCTGCTGGGAGTCCTTTCCCAGCAGTCCTGCACAACCACTCCCTTTCTGCCTGCCTGGTAGAATGTTCCCTAGTCTTGGTAGATCACTCCTAAAGAATTTATAGTGCACCTTGCCTACCAGGAAATGAACAGAAAGCCATAATCCTATTTTAGGGCGGAGTTGGGCCAAGGTTTCCAGCTTGATTCCTCCCTCCCCACATAATGCCTGGCTGTTTTGAAGGCATTCAAAAAATGGCCTGATGTCTCTGAGGAACATTATACTAACAGTACTACTAATAATAAAATAATAAAAATAATTAACAATAACAATCTACCTGATCCTTTTTGTATAGCTTACAAAGCACTTGTACATTGTTAGTTCATTCAACCCCTTTACAGATGGAAAGACTGAGACCAGAGAGATAAACAAATTTGTTAATGAACAGAAGAGCCAAAATCTGAGTCCAGGTCTTCCGGCTACAAACCCAGTGCCCTTACCCACTTCACCAAACTGCCACTTCCTTCCTTTTAAGCCAAGTCCATCAACTTAGAAGTTGGCAGGTTACTTTCCAATGTGCATTTGCTACTGTTGCTGAGGGTCACACATCCTTCTGTCAGTTGTATTACATACATTTACTATGTTTTCTCAAAACTTATTTTGTTTGATATTAATGGGAAACATGAGATTAAATAAAAGTTAAACATGCTTTATCACAGGACTTCTCAAAACTTGAATATGCTAATACATACTACAATTTCAAGAGGGGCACTTCAGTAGGCTATGGTGCTCAAATTTATTTAGACCAAATAACTTTTTAAAAAAGAACATCCCAGGGACTTCCCGGGTGGTCTAGTGGTGAGGTGCAGGTTTGATTTGTGGTTGGGGAACTAAGATTCCACCTGCCTGATGGCCAAACAACCCAAAACATAAAGCAGTAGCAACGTTGTAACAAGTTTGAGAGACTTAAAAAATATATCTATATATATATATAAAAGATCATCCAAACATCATACACTAAAAAAAATGTCTAGCTATATTTGTGCATCTCATAAAAATAGTTACTTCTGCAATAGTCAAATACGCAAATGTAAACTCTCACCATAGACCATCTATAGTTAGGTTTTTATTTTCACTTAGTTTTTAAAAGAAATAAAGTGTTTACTGGCGGATAGTACCAAAAAAAGGAAGACATACCAGTTGGGAGTGATAGGAGGAGACCGGGACGGTAGACTCTTGGTTTCTAAATGTTCCACCGATAAAGATCTCCGCATGGCTGGGTTCCACACCATCCCTCCAATCACCTTTTTGCAATACTGGTTATTTACAGACCTGAAAAACCAGATGCAGGTTCACTTTCTACACTGACATGTTCAACGAGATAGAAGTGATAGCATAAATGAAACAAACAGTCTGCACACGCTCCCTCCCTGACGCAGGGCCAGTTAACACTTCGGTGACCCCGGCCGAGGTTCCCGGGAGTGGAGGCACCTGGGTCAGAGATTCCTTTCTGGGCTGGCTTTCCCTGACGTTATTACTTTTCTTTGGATGAAAAAATATTTTCTTGTCCTTACTACTGCAAGCAACAAAACTGCTTTCAGAATATAACCACGCCTTACCAGATAAGAAGGAATTTCAGGATTAACGTTGAAACACCATTCAAGGAACTTCAAGGAATTCTCACTTTTACTCACACTGGCATGAGTGCAAACATTAACCATCCTTCCCGCTGTTCTCTGTCATTCTAGCTGGCAGAAGCTGTCACCGTAAATCACTCAGAACTCTTTTAAGAGCCGACCTGAGAAAATATGCTTAAACAGCAGAGTTTTGGGGTGTGTTCTTTGAATGTGCCACCCTAAAGGTTACTTTCGGATTTCATTTATACCTAGGTAATTTAAGTCTCAGCTCTCCAGACCCCTCAGAGTATGAATTATTTGAGAGGATGGAGTTGGAAGCTAGTTTCCGGAAAACTCAGTTCTGGCACGTCTAAATTTTAAATTATGTTTTAATACCTTAAAACATTTGACACATTTCCTTGCAGCCTAAAGCCAGCAACCCAACAAAAATCATGACAAAAAACCTCAAAAGAACATAGGTGACGTGAAGCACACCCTCTGGAATATCAATGTACTGATTTTCAATGAGAAATATGGCTGTCACTCTGATCAAAATTTCACAGCAGCATCACCAGGAGAATCTACATCAGAAACCCAATTATTGTTGATTGAAAGCACAGCATCGCAACAGTGGGAGCAAGCCAGATGATTCAAAGGTTGAATGCAGCAGTTCCCCAAAGTATGTGTCACAGGTTATTAATAGGTACTCTTTGGAAAAAGAAGTGTTCCGTTGTCCCGTAAGCTTGGAAAATAACAAACAAGTTTCTTTCATGTGGAAGCTTTCAGAGGCCCAATATGCGACTGTGTAATCGTATCTCTAGGGGTTGGGCAAATCATGCAACCTAAGCCTCAGTTTCTCTATCTGTCAAACAGAGATAATGAGGGATGAGATTTGCCAGTATGCTGAAGCTGGGATTGGTGGTCAAGAACTGTTGACCTATGGCCACCGAGTCACCCTCCATATCCCAAGTGACCCTCAGCTACAGATTAAAGGTGGGGGTAAGGGGGACAAGTTCTCTGACTCTCCCATCCAGAAAGGCCTGTGACTGCTTTGACCAAAAGCAACTGTGCCAGGTCTGGGCCTAGCCTTTAAGATGACCAGCTGCTTCTGCCTTAGACTCTTGCAGTCCTGAGCCTCCGTGTAAGAAGTCCAGCTACCCCGCGAGAGGCCCTGAGAACACACAGAGAGGATGGGGGTCCGGATGAGTACAGCCTTTTGATCGTGCTGTCAAGGCACCAGGTGTGGAGAGGTGGTCCTGAACCCTAAGCCTAGCCCAGCCCAGCCACCAGCCTCATCTCACCAAGAAACCCCAACCCACATACTGCATGGAGCGGAAGAACCATCCAGTCACGCCCTTCCTGAAAACATGACCCACAAGATCTTGAGATATAATAGAATGATTACTACTCTAAGCCACCAAAATCCAGGTGGTTTTATCTGTCATAATGGATAACCAAAAAAAAAAAAAAAAAAAAAATCCTCTGTGTTGGCCACACTTTATAAAAGAAGAAATTGAAAAAGCAAATTAAATTAAAACTGATGTAGATCAGATTCAAAGCCAGGTTTCTTAGTAACCGAGTCCAAGCTTTCAGTTGCTCTCAATGCCACGTCCCAGCTTGCTGAGAGGATTAAGTCCAACCAAAGTAAATGCTACATTCCAGCAAATTATGTTTATAGAAATAGAAGATAGAAATAGAGTTACTGCAGGTATAAAAATACTGAATGGTTTTATAAGCCAAAACCTTGAAAAATATATTTGTTCTTGGTTCATCAGAAAGAGAGAGAGAGAGCATTTAGCACCATAAATACTATCAATGATATCAACAGACATTTACCACTTACTCAATCTAGAATGCTACCAAGTACCAATATAGTAGGAAAGTCACTGAAATGGTCAAATGGTCTGATATAGTCCTACACATCAGATAGGGGTACCATTTTTAGTAATAGCCACATCAAAAAAAAAAATCACAAAAATAAATTTTCCAACCAAACAATTTGAATAATTTGATAGGAAATTTTTGTTTACTTAGAAGGCAGGATAAAAACATATACAAAAATATAAACTGCATGGTTAGTTTAGACAAAACACTATAAACTAAAAAATTTCAATTTATAGATTTATTTTACTGTACTAATCATTAGGTATTTTGAATATCATTCCTATGAATAACAGCATACATGGAATTGCCACTTAAAAAAGAAATAAACAAAATATGTGCGAGGAACAAAGTAAGCACTCAGTAATTGTCAACTGCAATTATTATTGTTACTACCATGTGATTGTTGTATGTCGTATATGTCAGTCACCTGACTCTAGAAATCTTGACTTCTGCTCATTCATTCATTCATTATTAAAGAGCATCTGATGGAATTAACGTTCGGTGGGAGAGGCTGTCTTAATGCCACCAAGATGACCATGACTCACTGCCGTGTGCTTTCTGGTGCTTTCATGGCTGAGTCGTTGCAAATGTGGGTGCTTGGGAGCTCTGAGTAATAGAGTTGAGGAGGCAGAGCAAGCGACAGGAATAGAAGTACCTGACTGTGTGTGGAAGGAGACATCGCTGCCTGTCCCTGAAGAGACTTTCATCTGAGGTTCTAAGATCCACCAGCAGCTCTGGCCCCAGGAGGTGGGGCCTCCGGGGAAAGACATCTTTTTCCCGGAGGATGTCTGCTCCCCGGGGGTTACTAGGACGGGCTTACATTTCAGGCTAGTGTGGAGACTACCTCTAGAGAATACTCACTTTTTGGGGTTCCTAGAGCCCAGAGTCCAGTACTGAGACAGAACATTCTTTTCCTGAGGTAGCAGCTTCTTTGCCTGAAAGAATGTATGGTGCTCGACACAGGACTTCCACAAGTTTTTGCAAGATCGGTAATTTAACATGTTGAAGGCCACTATATGCTCCCTGGATTCCGTCTGGGAGAAAAAAAACAGTAGAGATTTCATCCGCACAGCTGTAGAAGTAGGGTCTCGAGCGCTTTATGCCCACATGAGTGGTAATCCGAGAAGAAACAACAGATAGTGGAAAACTGGCTTCAAAATTCCTTAGGCCACAAAACAGGGTTCTAAGAATATTCAACAGCAGGAGTTGTTAACCATCTTTATGAACATGGTAAAAAAAAAAAAAAGATGACCAGCGTCAAACTCTCTCATCACCCTCTGTGGTCTTTCATGAATGCTTTCATCTCACATCTGTCTACCTTTCTAGGTCGGATATATTTGGAGCAATCGAATAAAGGCTGTCTGATACAATCCTTTTTAAAATTAAGCTCTGGGAAAACTCTCTCCCCTGAAGAAATAATCTTTCACCTGTCAAATGACAGGAATCTGATAACGCTTTGGATCTCTCTATTCGCCTTCTACAAAGCGAGTTAAATCTAGTGCTCACTCAAAATCATCATTTTGATCATTTGCTCAATTTCCCTCCTACTTGAATTCAGGTTTTCTGTTCTCATGTTCAATTACCATCCTGTGCATTTTTGTGGTACCCTGCATCTTGCATGTCGGGCTCGGGAGACCCAGATTCTAGTCCTTATTTGCGCTGAGCTTTAGTGTTCTCATTCCTAAGAGTTCACTGCGGTGTGGAGCCATTTTAAGCACACATTGTCTTTGGAAAACTGGGAAGTGGCGCAGTGACAGTAAGGGAAAAATATGCAGCCTAATAAACCAGACAGAGTGTGGTGTCATGGTAAGAGCTGGCAGCTCAGATTTATAATGATTGGTTCAAATTCCAGCTCTTCCACCTTGCTAGCTGTGGATTCTCTCACCTCTAAGTCGCTATTCTCCAAGTGGAAAAGCAACCTGAGTTATCTGGAGGGCTGTGGATCCCTCCTATGAGACATACACTCAGGGCCACCATGCATTTTAAACCCATCAAGGGCAGGAACTGACCTTGTTGACTTTCACCACTATCTCTGCAGTGGGCTTGGCCAGGGGCTTTGACCAATGGCACTTCTACCTAAATCAGATGATTCCCTGAGAAGTGGGCATTGCTGTGTTCCAGCAAAAAAGGTAACTCCAACTAGGGGAGGTTAAGTAACCTGCTCAGCTGGGCAAGTGGAAGAGCTAAGGCCTGAACCCAACATCTCTGGCTCCAAAGCAAGCGACTTCCCCAGCCAGATAACAGAGTGAATTACAGAGAGAACCATGGGGCCCTCTGGATCCCAATGCCCACTTTCTTTCCACTGCTTGCTGAGCTCTCTCTTCCCTGTTACACGTATGACAAACGCCTTCACCTACCTAAGGGCTAAGAGCTAAAGTGGCTAAAAGCAAAGAACCAAAGCGAGCAGAGGTTTAACTCACCTGTTTTTGTCGCTGATGTATAAAGAATTTTTTCCTTTTGAAAGAAATTTTTAGAATGTTCACCCTGCCAAAAAAAATAAAACATGACACAAAAAAAGCACATCAGGGAGCAGCCGGGTTGCAGCTGACGCCTCTCGGTGTATGCCCTCTAGTCCATGATCGTGATGGCCAGGGGCTCTCGGCTTCCTAGACTTTGCTTCAGCGCAGAAAGGATGGCGGCCCCATGGCCCCGGCCAAACACCAAGTAGCTGACCGAAGCCGAGTGTCACACCACGGCCACTGGATTATGATGTAGCTCTTAAATAACAAGGACCATGGGCAAGGCGCTCCCTTTGCTGTCAGCTGTTCTGTGACGCTGCAGCTCTACGGGAGCTGGTGTGTACCTGGGCAAGACAGCTGAGGGCAGTGTGGAGCAGTGGGAGGAGCACAGACAGACCTGGATCCACCGCCCAGCTGCTTTGCAACTTAAAAGCCTCTTAATAGCCATGTGCCAACTAGCCTATTGTCTGCAGAGTAACACAATTAGAGCCACCAGGAACTGAAGCTTTATGGTAGCCTCTCTACTAAGCCTTGCAACAGTCCTGAAAACTACGTATCGTCATAACCAGTTTTCAGATGAGGAAACTGAGGCTGGAAGATAACCTGTAAGCGCTCAAGATCATTCAACCAGAGATGCTTAAAGCCGGGATCGGAGTATGTACTCTTAATTCCTCCAGCAGAGAACCTTTGGAACAATGGGGACAGCGCTGCCTTTCTCAGATTTGCTAATGTTGGGTCTCCTCAGGTTTTAGACCAGAATCGGGCACTTGACAAAGCTTCAATTAATAACTCAGGAACTGCACAGAAACTACAACTCCTGCTCAGAGGACGTTCTCTTGAATTCTGGCTCACGTGCCACCCAGGAAGGATTCCTTAGCACCAAAACCTGCCTTGTGCTGTTTTTATCCAGGTTTCACAGAGTATCCCAAACCACAGGGTGACCACAGGGGAAGGCGATGGCCAGTAATAACCAGAAGAATTTTCCCAAGTACAGAATCTGGATGAATTGTAGAGGTCAGAGGTAAAAACTTCGGAGAAAGTCTCTGTGCCTTCTTTAGAAATAAAAGTTTAAAATTAGAGGTACCGTTACTTTTGTTCAGCATATTTTTAAAGCATGATTCAGAGAATAATTAGAACTGGTTTGCACTTACCAAGGATAGAAACTTGTGCAAATATATTTTCGGTAGACAGCGATGCCCGCAGAAGCAATTCCAATCATTAGATCTAAATTGTGCAGATCCTGTAAAATAGGAAGACCTCAGATTCACAGCAAGTTACTGTCATGCTTATGGCCTCTGGTAACTCAAGCACCCACGATTTTATAAATAGCACTAAGTATAAGCTCCAAAAGGAAAATTACAGGAAACAAGCAAAAATCTCCTCTTAACAGATAAACTTAAGATCTAAGTACTTAGCACCAAATTCTCCTAAAGTGAAAATATATTGCCTGACAGCAACACCTGGGTCCTGCCAGTTTACAAAGTTATTAGGCAAGCTCACTCATTCCACAGAATCAGAGAAATGAACATCTGCCTTTATACTTTCAATAATTAGTATCAGACACCGTATTAAAAACAGAAAAGCCTCGCCCCCCACACTGCTTTAAACAAATCTCAACTCCCATCACTGAAAAGGCTTTAGCTGTAGTATAGCACTGCTGATTCTAAACCCAATGAAGAAATAAAACACGGCTTTTAGATCCAATACATTCAACATTTTTAAGAGCCTATGTGCTAGGCACTGTTGTAGATAATTAAGATGACAAAAGAAAGATACAGTGACAAAAGCTGTTTTAAATCAGTTAAAGAACAAGAAATGAAAATTTTAAAATAAAACAGTTCCATCATGGGGAATTCCCTGGCAGTCCAGTGGTTAGGACTCAGCTTCCACTGCTGGGAACCAGGGTCTGATCCCTGGTTGGGGAACTGAGATCCTGCATGCTGTGTGGGGTGGCCAAAGAACAAAACAAATCAAAGGAAAACAGTTCCTCCGCCTGAGTCATCTATATTCTATTTACCCACTCGAATACTCATAATTTTATTTTTGATGTGGGCCATTTTTTAAAAGTCTTTATTGAATTTGGTAAAATATTGCTTCTGTTTTTAAGGTTTGGTTCTTTGGCCCCGAGGAGTGTGAGATCTTAGCTACAGACCAGGGATTGAGCCTGTATCCCCTATGCTGGAAGGTGAATAACTGGGCCACTGGTCCACCAGGGAAGTCCCTCTTAATTTTCAAGAAGAGGCAGAGTTACCAGTAAGTGTGAACCTTAGGTCTGTCACTTACTAGCTATGTTGGTTTGGGCTACTGAGCCTCACTTTTTCATTTTGTGCAATAAGGATTATCGAATCCACCTCTAAGAGTTTTATCAGGTTGAACTTAGAGAACATAAGAACGTAGAACAGGGCCTGGCATGCGGTAGGGATAATGAACATTCATCTCCTTAACCTCTCAAGAGATAGTGGAATGAATCCCTTATGAACAGTGACGTGCATGTGGGGAGTTGGAGAAACTGACCAAAGCAAATGCTGCTGACACGTGGAGCATCCAGAGAGTAATCACGACTGGGCACCCAGCTGAAATCACACGCAGAAAGCAAAACCAAACTGCAAGCTGAAAACCAGGGTGGCATCAAAACATGATACTTGGAATCAGAATACATGGAAATATGAGGCAGGTGGGAGAGAAAATTAGCAAACAAAATAAAAATCGAGTGCAGAATAAAGCAATAAATGAATGCTTTGGGTGGGCCAGTGACATGGGTCTCAAATCTCCTAGTTGCATGGTGCTCCCGTCTGCACCACGCCCACGGCAGCAAGGACAGGTACTGTTGGCTAAATTCAGGCCCATCTCCACACCTCCCAGCTCGTGGAGCAGGACTGTGTGACTAGTCCTGGCTAATGAGCTATGATCAGAAGTGATGCATCCCTTTGGGGCTGCAACATTTAAGAGCTGGTGTTCGGCCCTCCAACTTGCTCTTCCCTTGTGACATGTGTGAAGTCATGTGTGAGGACAGTGAAGCCACCAGACAGAAGCAGCCTAGCCGCCTCCTTACTGCTCGGAGGAGGGCTGCCCTGGAGAGTCACTAGGACCCATGCAGACTTGAACTACTGAGGAACAGGCTTTGTGGTGTCAAGTTATTGATTTTCAGGGGGTTTTGGTTGATGCAGCTTAGTCAAGGGTAACGCAACTCTCTCTATACCATGGGGGTGTCAGGCAGACACGTCATCAACTAGCCTCAGGACCCTCATGAGATAGACATAAAGCCTACCTCACCACTGAAGGAACGGTTTCAGACAAAACAGTATTTGCAAATGGAATAAAATTTAACAGTCAAGTCCCAAAGTTGATGTTTTATAAGATCTGGATCTTTTTCCTACTTTATTACCTATGTCATATGCTGTCCAATGCACAATTAAGGGACTGGAGCAACAGAAATGAAAATACCTCCACGAATTACAAAAATATTACATAAATGTAAAGTCTGGTCATTTACCTAACTTCCCTGAGCCTCAGCTTTCTCACCTGTAAAATGGGATGATTAGAACATTGATCTCCCAAGTTTGCTATAAATGAGAGGTCTCTTTACATGAGACCTATGGTCACATATAAAGCATCTGGAACAATGGCTACTATGGGCTAGGTATTCAGTTACTATTTGTTTTCTTTGGATAGGATGTAGGCCAATTACAGGTAGAAAATGTAAAGGTCAGCTGCCAATTAGACTGAAAGACGAACTTCCCATGTCAGTAGATGCCCAATATGTTGCTGGAGAAGAAGAGTGGAGAAATAATTCCAGAAAGAATGAAGAAGTGGAGCCAACACAAAAACAACGCCCAGCAGTGGATGTGACTGGTGATAGAAATAAAGTCCGATGCTATAAAGAGCAATATTGTATAGGAACCTGTAATGTTAGGTCCATGAATCAAGTTAAGTTGGAAGTGGTCAAACAGGAGATGGCAAGAGTGAACATCGACATTTTAGGAATCAGTGAACTGAAATGGACTGGAATGGGCGAATTTAATTCACATGACCATTATATTTACTACTGTGGGCAAGAATCCCTTATAACATATGGAGTAGCCCTCAAAGTCAACAAAAGAGTTGAAATGCAGTACTTTTGCGCAGTCTCAAAAATGACAGAATATCTGTTTGTTTCCAAGGCAAACCATTCATTATCTCAGTAATCCAAGTCTATGCCCCAACCAGGAATGCTGAAGAAGCTGAAATTGAACAGTTCTATGAAGACCTACAAGATCTTCTAGAATTAACATCCAAAAAAGATGTCCTTTTCATCATAGGGACTGGAATGCAAACGTAGGCAGTCAAGAGATACCTGGAGTGACAAGCAAATTTGCCCTTGGAGTTCAAAATGAAGCAGGGCAAAGGCTAACAGTTTTGCAAGAGAACGCACTGGTCACAGCAAACACCCTCTTCCAACAACACAAGAGAAGACTCTACACATGAACATCACCAGATGGTAAATACCGAAATCAGATTGATTATATTCTTTGCAGCTGAAGATGGAGAAGCTCTATATAGTCAGCAAAAACAAGACCAGGAGCTGACTGTGGCTCAGATCACGAACTCCTTATTGCCAAATTCAGACTTAAATTGAAGAAAGTGGGGAAAATCACTAGATCATTCAGGTATGACCTAAATCAAATCCCTTACGATTATACAGTGGAAGTGAGAAATAGATTCAAGGGATTAGATCTGATAGACAGAGTGCCTGAAGAACTGTAGGCAGAGGTCTGTGACATTGTATAGGAGGCAGGGATCAAGATCATCCCCCCAAAAAACAAATGCAAAAAGGCAAAACGGTTGTCTGAGGAAGCCTTAGAAATAGCTGAGAAAAGAAGAGAAGATAAAGGCAAAGGAGAAAAGGAAAGATATACCCATTTGCATGCAGAGTTCCAAAGAACAGCAAGGAGAGATAAGAAAGTCTTCCTCAGTGATCAATGCTAAGAAACAGACAAAAACAATAGAATGGGAAAGAGCAGAGATCTCTTCAAGAAAATTAGAGATACCAAGGGAATATTTCATGCAAAGATGGGTACAATTAAGGACAGAAATGGTATGAACCTAACAGAAACAGAAGATATTAAGAAGAGGTGGCAAGAATACACAGAAAAACAATACAAAAAAGATCTTCATGATTCAGATAACCATGATGGTGTGATCACTCACCTAGAGCCAGACATCCTGGAATGCAAAGTCAAGTGGGCCTTAGAAAGCATCACTATGAACAAAGCTAGTAGAGGTGACAGAATTCCAGTTGAGCTATTTCAAATCCTAAAAGATGATGCTGTGAAAGTGCTGCACTCAATATGCCAGCAAATTTGGAAAACACAGCAGTGGCCACAGGACTGGAAAAGGTCAGTTTTCTTTCCAATCCCAAAGAAGGGCAATGCCAAAGAATGTTCAAACTACTGAATGATTGCACTCATCTCACACGCTAGCTAAGTAATGCTCAAAATTCTCCAAGCTAGGCTTTAATAGTTTGTGAACCATAAACTTCCAGATGTTCAAACTGGATTTAGAAAAAGGCAGAGGAACTGGACATGGAACAACAGACTGATTCCAAATAGGAAAAGGAGTACATCAAGGCTGTATATTGTCACCCTGCTTATTTAACTTATATGCAGAGTACATCATGAGAAACGCTGGCTGGAGGAAGCACAAGCTGGAATCAAGATTGCCGGGAGAAATATCAATAACCTCAGATATGCAGATGACACTACCCTTATGGCAGAAAGTGAAGAAGAACTAAAGAGCCTCTTGATGAAAGTGAAAGTGGAGAGTGAAAAAGTTGGCTTAAAGCTCAACATTCAGAAAACTAAGATCATGGCATCCGGTCCCATCACTTCATGGCAGATAGATGAGGAAACAGCGGAAACAGTGGCTGACTTTATTTTTCTGGGCTCCAAGATCACTGCAGATGGTGACTGCAGCAATGAAATTAAAAGACGCTTACTCCTTAGAAGGAAAGTTATGACCAACCTAGACAGCATATTAAAAAGCAGAGACATTACTTTGCCAACAAAAGTTCGTCTAGTCAAGGCTATGGTTTTTCCAGTGGTCATATATGGATGTGAGAGTTGGACTATAAAGAAAGCTGAGCGCCGAAGAATTGATGCTTTTGAAGTGTGGTGTTGGAGAAGACTCTTGAGAATCCCCTGGACTGCAAGGAGATCCAACCAGTCCATCTTAAAGGAGATCAGTCCTGGATATTCATTGGAAGGACTGATGTTGAAGCTGAAACCCCAATACTTTGGCCACCTGATGCGAAGAGCTGACTTATTTGAAAAGACCCTGATGCTGCGAAAGATTGAGGGCAGGAGGAGAAGGGAACGACAGAGGATGAGATGGCTGGATGGCATCACCGACTCGATGGACATGGGTTTGGGTGGACTCAGGGAGTTGGTGATGGACAGGGAGGCCTGGCGTGCTGCGGTTCATGGGGTTGCAAAGAGTCGGACACGACTGAGTGACTGAAGTGAACTGAACTGAGGAATGAGCTGAACTGAACTGAGGAATCAGAGATCAAATTGCCAACATCCGTTGGATCATAGAAAAAGCAAGAGAGTTCTAGAAAAACATCTATTTCTGCTTTATTGATTATGCCAAAGCCTTTGACTGTGTAGATCACAACAAACTAGAAAATTCTTCAAGAGATGGGAATACCAGACCACCTGACCTGCCTCTTGAGAAATCTGTATGCAGGTCAGGAAGCAACACTTAGACCTGGATTTGGAAAAACAGACTGGTTCCAAATTGGGAAAGGAGCACGTCAAGGCTGTATGTTGTCACCCTGCTTATTTAACTTATTATATGCAGAGTACATCATGCAAAATGCTGGGCTGGATGAAGCACAAACTGGAATCAAGACTGCCGAGAAATATCAATAACCTCAGATATGCAGATGACACCACACTTATGGCAGAAAGTGAAGAAGAATTAAAGAGCCTCTTGATGAAATTGAAAGAGGATAGTGAAAAAGCTAGCTTAAAATTCAACATTCAGAAAACTAAGATCAAGGCATCTGGTCCCATCACTCCATGGCAAATAGATGGAGAAATGATGGAAACAGCGACAGACTTTATTTTCTTGGGCTCCAAAATCACTGCAGATGGTGATTGCAGCCAAGAAATTAAAAGACGCTTGCTCCTTGGAAGAAAAGCTATGACCAACCTAGACAGTATATTAAAAAGCAGAGACATTACTTTGCCAACAAAGGTCTATCTAGTCAAAGCTACGGTTTTTCCAGTGTCATGTTTGGACGTGAGAGTTGGACTATAAAGAAAGCTGAATGCCAAAGAATTGATGCTTTTGAGCTGCGGTGTTGGAGAAGACTGTTGAGAGTCCCTTGGACTACCAGGAGATCCAACCAGTCCATTCTAAAAGAAATCAGTCCTAAACCTTCATTGGAAGGACTGAGGCTGAAGCTGAAACTCCATACTTTGGCTATCCCATGGAAAGAACTGACTCATTTGAAAAGACCCTGATGCTGGGAAAGATTGAAGGCAGGACGAGAACGGGATGACAGAGGATGAGACAGTTGGATGGCATCACCGACTTGATGGACATGAGTTTGTAATGGACAGGAGTTGGTGATGGACAGCAAGGCCTGGCGTGCTGCACTCCATGCAGTCGCAAAGAGTCAGACACGACTGAACTGAACTGATCATCATAATAAAAATTGTCATATTTGAGCACATAATAGGCTCTAACTTGAGCAGCACGAAGATTAAACAGTAGAAACCTTGGCTCACTAAAGAGTCACTTGGAAAATGGAAATCTATACATTTTCACCTCTTTAACCATGAGATGGTCATATAAAAATTACTTGTTTCAAGCCTGCATCACCCTCCAAGAGTAAAAAGTCTTTAAGTACAAAGGAAAACATGAAACATGAAGAAACCAAGTGGATAGTGGATAAATAACCAGCAAAACTTAATATTACTTTATAAACTTTTCAGATACCTTAAAAAAAAAAGATCTTTTTTTATTTGAAACTGGAAAAGTTTCAAAGCAGCTTTCAGATGTTCAGAAATTAAAATTGAAAAAACTTTTGAATTACATGCCGAAGGTACCTACCCTACCGCTGTGCAGCTCCACTCCGTAGAAGTCGAGGGTCCGAGCTATGTTGATAAAGCAAGATTCCGCTTCTGATTGCTTTAGCCCACTACAGAGGTAGAGGGAATACCCAGTGTTTATCCAACAAACAGAACATTAACCCCAAATTTTAAAGCTAATAAAAATCTTAAAAAACTGGTACCATTATACCATTATAGTATAAGGTGATTAAATGCCTTACACGGTTCATCTTAAACAACTGAACCCCCAAAGCTACTACACCAGGTTTTTCTTCTTGTCCACTGAATATGACTTCATTCAGCCCTCATGTTCCTATATTAAATAACACCTCTAATTTAGTGGGTTCTCAACATCCAGAGACAAAGACTGTCACCTTCTGCCATCCCCACCCCACTTTTTCCAAGTTGCTAAATGAGCACATGCTCTTTAGGTCTTTCGGCCTTTACCTATCCTTTTAGCAGCAGCCTCAAACTTCCAAACGTCACTGTACTATTTTAGGATGCTGGCTCCTGCATGGGGAGCAATTCTGGGAGAGGATTGGCAGTGCCTCTTTGAAGGCACACTGGTTGCTTAGGCCTTTGTTTTTTACAGCCTTCCTGAGAATGTGAGGTCCCTTGAAACCTGGCCTTCTGGGTCAGGGTGGCCCTTATTTGACCCGGGCTGAATGGAACCACTGCAGCGTGAGGAGAAAGGAGGCAAGGGAAGAGGAGGCCGGAGTAGGGTGAACTTGCTGGAATGGAGGCTTGGCCCGAGGCAGCTACAGAAGGCTGGTGCTGCCCTCTGGAAGGAAGGCGGATTCACCAACTGAACCATTGAGGGCTGGGATTTACCCAGCCTGACGGCACTTAGGTCCACCTGCCTGTCTATCTATTCAACACCACTTAAGGGAACAGCCCATTTCATTAAATGTAGGAAACTGTTCAAAGATTTGTTTGGTAGAGTCAACGTGTGGGGCAGCCAAATTTACAACAGGCACTTCCTTCATGAATTAATGGATTTCAATGACATCCTGAAGGAGAACACAGCAAGTCATCCCGAATTCTCACAGGATTCCACACTTTACAGAAATGCTAGTTATGCCAAATATATCTGTCACCATAAGAGCTCAAGGTCCACAAACCTCCCACCTCTTGAAAGAGCGTTCACGAGCAAAAGCCAGAGAAGACGACGTCAAACCCAAGGGGATGTGAGGTCTGATAGCACCGGCCTGAGGACCCAAAGTAGGTCACCCGCCCCTCCTCACCTGTGCTGCTCATGTAGCGACTCCACCTTCGCTAAGAAGTCCTCGTTCTGATCCGGTATGAACTGACTATCAGAGAGATAGCCCGGAGGATGAACGGAAGAATCGTAGTCTCCAAAATGAGCTATCAAGACAGAATGAGGGGAAGGGCACCTTTTCAATGCGGTCTGTATTTATAAGCATCTACAACATCACAAGAAAAAAAAAATCACCGGAAATACTCTCTGCTATTAATATCAATGTCTCCCATCCCAGAAGGAAAGGAGATGAGTGAGGTGGTTGCCTAAGTGAATTTCATCCCCAATTTGCAAAGTCAGATGCAAGGGTATTTCCTTTACATTTACATGGTCTGGCTCACCCTCGACTGCCATCACACAGAAGGACAGCTCTTTGAGACCTGGGCTGTGATGAAGGGGTCTGTGTTCTCCTATCACTGCTCCTTGAGGGCTGAGAATAGCTCACATTCATCTCTTGAGCCCTGCACCGAGGCATGGCACACAGTAGGTACTTGGGTACTTGGAACTGACCTATACAGAGGCTACTGCAAAGTTCAACTTTGCAAGGGGAAAAGGGCAGACTTGGTCACGGGTGGACCACAGGCCAGGAAGGCCAGCCAAATGTGGCTAAGCTGTGGACAGGAGTGTCAAGGCTGTAGTATGTAAACCCAAGTGTGGCTTACAGGTGAGTCTGTTCATGGTGAAGTGCATGACAGTGCATGTACAGGAAGTAATTTAGATGCCCTTAGGCAGGGTCCCCATCGAAGAAAGCTCGAGGAAGCCTTAGAATCAGCTCATCCAAACTCCGAGTCTTGACGGAAAAGAAAGCTGAGGTCCAGAGATGAGAAAGGACCTACCCCTACCACAGAGCCATTTTTCAGCAGTCAAGGCCAGAACCCAGCTAGAGCTCCCATCGTTCCACCAGCCTGCCTGCCAGGCCTACGAGCTGCTGCTGGCCATTTGCGGATGACAGTGGTCTTGTCCCCAGAGGGAAACCAAACACTGCAAATGGCTTTCCTGAGGTCAAACAACTGTAGGCAGAGTCCTATTAAACTGAAGGCTGCCCAACCCCTGTGCCTTTCTGCAAACACAGAGCAAGTTTCTCTCTTTAGTCAGGTCACTGACAAATATCTGTACTTACTATAGGACCAAAGAACTCCCTCTAGGGGGTTCTGTAAGGGTCAAAGGCCATTATATAAAAATATGTATTTTCAAAAACTTTGTTCTTTGACCCTCACAGACCGTTGAAATCTTGTCGGCTACTCTGCAATGACCTGTGCTAACCACTAGGGGGAAACAAAGTTAAACAGTCTTTGGAAACCATCTGCAAAGCACAGGACAGTTTCCACATTGAATTTAATGACCAATGACATCACCTCACTAGATGCTCTTGATAACCTAGTGACAGGCATTGCTTTTATCCCCATTAAACAGATAAAGGAACTGAGACTCAAGGAATGAACCTGCCCACTGCTGCCCAGGCTGGTAACTTGGAGCCTAGACTCTGACCACAGTCCATCCTCTTTATCTACTTACTGTACCACACGCCCTAAACTCCAGAGCAACATACTTTTCTATTTGTGGGGAAGCAACACATAAGAAAGCTAATTATAGCAAGAAGAAAAGGAAATAAACGCTTATGTGGGAAATACCTTGTCTTTTAAGTCCCATGCATTCTTCTGGCTGATATTTTGTATTCTGCAGGACAGAAAGTGTCTCAGTACTCAAATGTATGGCATGTCAAGCTTTCCTGTTGGGAAAGCCCTTGACTTGCTATTCGCCCTAGTCCAACTTGATCTTGGAGGCTCTTCTTCGGGGTCATCACTAGGAAGCTTTTCCACACTATGTCCCCCTGTACCTCCTATCCCCCCCGCCAAGGAGAACAGAGAGAGTGCCTCCCCCGTGTCCATCCTCACTGCCAGCATCAGCTGGTCCATCTCTGTCTCCCACCAGGCTGCAGACCCCTTGCAGAGAGCAGTCATGCTCTCTCTGTACAACTTGGGGCTGGTGCAGAACCCACACATGGCAGAGGCTCAGAGACGGTTATAGAACAAATATGTTATTTTCAAAAACTTCATTCTCTGACCCTCACAGATCCTTGGTAGGCCACCAGCAAATTTGCACCATCAAGTCCTTTCAGATTCTTTACCCACAGATCACTTTACTTTTTATCTAGTCTGAACATGTGCTTTTGGTTGGCTTCGCTGTCCACTTGTAGGCTTGTCTTTGTGTCAGATGTCTCTCTGGGACAATCTGGCAAAGTGTATCAGATAAAATTTAGGCTTGCTCTTTGATCAAGCAATTTCATATCCAAGAATTAATCTTACAGAAATATATGCACAGAAGTGTAAGAAAATATGTAGGTATATATACTTGAGGGTGGACAAATAAGAAACTTCTACTTAAAACTGCTCATCTGACAACTTATGATATTATTAGCATGACAGTCATGCTCAAATTTGCATTGCAGCTAGTTTAGAGTTTTTAAATGCTCGTAACTTTCTTTAGTCCCTATTCTATTGGTTCTTTGTAGAGGGAAACCTGAGTGCTGAAGCTTAGGAATTTTATTTGGGATTCTAAATTTGGCCACCTGATTCAAAGAGCTGACTCATTGGAAAAAGACCCTGATGCTGGCAAAGACTGAAGGCAGAAAGAGAAGGGGGTGATAAGAGTATGACATGGTTGGACAGCATCACCAATTCAATGGACACGAGTTTGAGCAAACTCTAGGAGCTAGTGAAGGACAGAGGGGCTTGACATGCTACAGTCCATGCGGTCGCAGTCAGACATGACTTAGCAACTGAACAACAAATAGTTTGTTTACAATAGGCTGTTCCCTTTTAAGATTTTTTTTTTTGATGTGGACTATTTTTTAAAGTCTTTATTGAATTTGTTACAATATTGCTTCTGTTATGTTCTGGGTTTTTGGCCATGGGGCATGTGGGATCTTAGCTTCTTGACCAGGGATCAAACCCACACCCTCTCCATGGGAAGGCAAAAGTCTTAACCAAATGACTACCAGGGAAGCCCCCAGCAGGCTGTTCTTTAGATAGTTTTCTTCTGGGCAGAAGAGAAAATGTAGTACAAGTTAAACATCGTAATATTTGCCATCAGCCAGGCACTATTTTAAGAGTTTTTACGTCTATTTCATTTTCGCTAAGACCCTATGATTAGCTACTGTTATCATCCCTACCCGACAGATACAGCTGAGGCTCAAAGTCAGGCAGGTATAAGTGGAAGAGCCGAGGCCCAGGTAGTGTGGCTTCAGCCTGTGCTTTCACTGACTCAGTTAACAGCGATGGTCCAACTCTAAAGAGTTTCTAGTGATCACCTTCCCAGGTGATACATGAACTGAGTAGTCCTATTCCAAGTTGTCCTAATCACCATCATCACCTCCATCTTACAGGTGCGAAAAGTGAGACTCAGTGAGGTAACACTACATTAGAAGCAGATGGAGGGGCAGGTTTGAATGGAGCTTGCGTACAAAGCCACGTCCTTCCTGGTGCTCCTGTCCTTCAAACCTGAAGCTCTAGCTGTGGGTACCAAATTCACTCCGAGATATGGGAAAAACCTGTCCTCAGCAGACCAGCCTGGCAGAGACAGAGTCCACTGGGTCTAGTGACCACTAAGAACACAGGTTGGCTGGTGTCTTTTCCCATGTGGACGGGACAAGGCCAGGTCTGTTCCAGCTGTTCTGCAGGGAGAGGGGATCTTTTATCCACCCAGGCTCACCCGTGCCACCTCTTCTTGTCTCCCCCCGGGGAGAAGGAGATGCGGGCTATGTGGGGAGATGGTTGAATAAGAGGATTCTTCCTTCAGCTTACACAGGCCTTGATGGAAAATTCCACCTGGACTTTCCATCCCACATGCCAGCCACTAACCACAGGTGGCTATCAAGCACTTGACATGTGGCTGGTCCAAACTGAGATGTGCTGGGAGTGTAAAACCTGGATTGGTTTCAAACACTTACTGTGAAAAAAAAATGTAAAATACCTTAACTGTTTTTATATGGATCACATATTAAAATAATATTCTGAATCTACTGAGCTAAGTGCATTAATGATCCATTTCATTTTACTTCAATATGGCTACCAGAAAGCTTAAAACTACGTGTGAAGCTCCCATTATATTTCTATTCTACTGTGCTGCTCCAGGCCTATAACCCATCACTCTCCTGAAACTAAAAATAAATTCCTAAGATCCCAGCAGTGTTTCCAAGCAGTACCCAGCAAGTACTAGGAGTGACCGCCAGCAAATTTCTGAACCTATCTGGGTCTTAGTTTCCACATCTATATGAAGTGACTGGTAGAGGCATTTGCCCCACTGGGATTTGTTACAGAGTCAAATCTGATTGTGACTGAAGGCATTGGAAAATGTAATGTGTGATAGGATTCTTCTGTCTTCTGGGCTCCCCCGGGAGAAAACCTCATGTTCCCTAACTGAACATCCCTGAGCCACAGGAAAGTGTAAGTTAGGATGAAAAGTGGGACCATCTGGAAAGCCAGAGATGTTGCCCAACAGGATTCCTGGGGAAGGGAGGAAGGGACTCGGTCAAACAGGAGAGGCCAGCAAGTTCCTTAATATACTGGTCAGAACAAACTGTCCATCCATGAAACACTCATTTGTGACTTACATTGTACTGCATAGGACGCTAGAACCACCGCTGAGTTAAGAGGGCAGGTTAACCTGTCAGGAGAAAAACACATTAGAAAAGCTACCAGAACCCACCACGGCCCGAAACATCAATTGATCATGGGTAGCACATGCCTTTTTCTTGGATTAAGCATTTAAAAACATCACGAATGATAACAAAGAATTTTAGGATACTCAAACAGTAAAGATAAATGTAACACACTGAAGAGTTTTTGAAATTAAGAGAGAATTTCCCCATGTTTAAAATAATACATTATTAATACAAATACCATGAGGCTAAAGGTCTGATGTTGGCCAGGGTTTGGCTGGTCAAGAAAGGTCAGGCTCACATCACTAAGAGGAAAAGTGTACTCTTAGGTCAATGGGCCGGCAGCCTTTGTCTCTTTCTGGTAAAGACGTGAGACCTCTCCTAGGACCAACTGAATTCCTGAGTTCTGTTAACTCTGATCCTTGATTACCGGCTTTCCAAAAGGGTGACATTCTTTTAGAAGGGAAAAACAGAAAAGTATTCTGAATTTTAAAACTCCTGCGAGTTTTCAATTATTTGGTTACTCTGATTTAACACTCCTAAATCTATTCACCCTCCTGAAACTTCCCACCTAGCGGCAATGCTCAGCCACACCTCAGCCTTCCTGCATCCATCAGAAATCCACGAATCCAAGTTGGACATGTTTTCCTTCTTTCCTCCTGAGCTCAGTGCCCTCCCAAACACCCTGTCTGGGTCAAAGACTCCATCTCTGTCTCTGCCATATTCCGAACCATCTGGTGGCTCCCTTCTCTCCATTCCACCTCGGATTTCACAGTCTGCCTAGGAGCTCATTCAGCAGATCTGGGCCGGGGATCACTGCCAGGTAGAGGAACATATGAATGGCAGCAAGGGTGAGGGCTTGCAGGGTTGGGTGGCTGGGGGGGGACACAGAGTTTAAAAGCGTTCCACCCAGCAACCCTGTGGGAAGCGGAGAAAACGTGCAGTTTCCATGGCAGCCCATGAAGTTCCCAAGATATGAGTCACCCCCCCGTCTCTGACTAATCTGGCTGGCTCACCAGGGTTCCCCTCCTGGTCTGCTGTGCTGTGAGCTGGTCCTGAAGCAGAATATGAATATGGAGGTAACCCTGAGGGGCCCCCATCTTTCAAGTAACCATGTGTTCCCACTAGAACTTCTAAATGCAGATACATCGAGGGATACTTGCTATCTGGAGACTCAGCCCATGGGGAGAGCAAAGGTCAGCATTCACTCTCCCACCAAGATGGGCTTCAGAGAAGTCAAAGCTGGTGTCCTTGCTACAAGAAGAGCCTGTGAATGGGATTTAGGGAACAGCTTAGGAGAGTGGCTAAGGGGGTTTGGTCTAGATGGAAAGAACAATCCTATGAGTTAAGTCAGGAAGAACATTTCCAAAGAATGGCGTAAATAACAAACTAAAGAACACCGTGTTCTTCGACCGATTCCTCTTTTTCTCCGTAAGTTTCAGGGTCTCCATCTGTCAAATAAGATGGCCTATCTCAGCAGGAAGGAGAGGATGAACAAACCCTTCCTAGCCCAGGAGAAATGCTAACCAGATCCACCGACTCTGTCAAGAGATCCACGGTTCCTAAGGGCCAGATGCCACCCTGACCCCACACCCCTTGCCCCCGTCTGCAGGCCTCACAAAGTGCCAGGGATCTAAGCCAGGTCATGGCCCTCAACAGGTTTCTCCTGTTGAAAATGAAGATGACCGATTTCCAACACTTGGAGAGTGAGACTGGACATGTCCGAGGGTAGGGGTTGGGGGCCCAGCCTCATCTGACCAGCACAGTCAGTGCCCGTCCTGTAACAGGTGCTCACAAAACGTGTGGGGAAAACACGGTGGTGTGCAGGAAAGAGAGACACAACCGTTTCTGCTGCCACAGAGGGCTGCCTGGACCCAGGGAAGGGGTGACCATTTCAGCTGAGAGTTCCCCTGAAATACGAGGCTGCCTCAGGAAAGGGTGGGCACCGGGTTACAGGAGGGGTCCTCTCTCTCTCTCTGTGTTCTCTCATAAGACCCTGGCAGGGACTGGGACTGTGGGGGTAGAGCGATGTCTTCACTGCCCAATGAGATTTATTAAACTGGTAAAAACAGACACTATGCTTGATCTTAGCCAAGAGGCCGAGAAGTGACTTATCTCCTCATGCCCTGTTTATTGTGCTACAGAAGGGACTTGCTCCTCCCTCAAATGGGAGGATGAGCCAAATTACAGAAACGGTCTAGGGCCACTAGGCCATCAAGTTCTGGCGATCCTTTCTTCAAAGGGTCTCTTGCTTCTTACCTGTCCCTCCTGCCCCACACTCCTTGACCCTGAATCTCTGGCTTGGGACACCTTTTAACAGCTCCCTCAAGGGCTGCGCCTTCCCTCCCACCTCGACAGAAGCTCCTCAGCTTCTTCCAGCCTTCCGTGTAGACGCTGTCCTGCCAGATCCCTCCTGTTTAAACACCCTCGATAGCATTGCTCTGCCTGCTGGATCCAAGATGCATACCAACTTTTGACAGGAAGAGCTCTCCCGCTCTCTTCTTTCTTAAGTCCCCGGCATGTGGTCTCCAACTGGGACTGTGGGGAGGGGATACTGTCCTCTCTGCCCAAGGAGATCTGACTCCTCACATCTCCACCAGCCCCCAACCCCCAGCTCATCATAGCAGTCCACCCTCTTCACAAAGCCCACATCGGCATCGCAGTTTCCTAACACCTATGGTGGCTGTGCTCTCCACTCTGTGTTCTGGTCCCAGTTGTTTCACGGGCTCCTGTCTCGTTTCTCCAATGAGACCGCAAGCTCCCACATGGAAGCATAGTGGGGGCTTCCGGAGACCCTCCTCAGTAGAAAGAAAGAGGAAGTGGGAAGGACAGGAGTAAAACACGGCTGTTCTCACCCGTTCACCTGCTGCAGTGTCCCGGGTAAGTCAAGAAAAACTCTGAATGTTGGAGAAGGTGGCTCAGGGACCACTGACTTGGAGTCTCCCCTCCCTTCCTGAGCCTCTCAGATACTTTGCAGCCATGGAGATGGTCCTCATGCACAAGAAGTGCTGAAGCATGGCTGAAGCTCCAGTTTTTCAGCAAAGTTCCCCAGAGAGAAAATGAGTCACTTCTGGGTACTAAGGGGCTCGGAGGGGACCTAAATTTGGCCTGATGTGCCTTCCTGGATGAAGCTCATTTCATGTTCAGGGTCTCTCCCTCCCTCTCTCTACAGTTCCTCAGGTCTTTACCAGAAAGATAACTTCTGTAATAAAACTGAAACACGAAATGAGGTTTATCGGTTCTCAGGTTCCTAAGTCCAGCCCGAGCCAGAAACAGACGTCTCAAGCAGGATGCTGCTTTCAACATTTGATCGCTGTTTACATTTAATATTGTTACCAGAAATGCATGCTCATTAGATTAAAACCAGGAATTTCACTAGTCTGGGGCAACTGATGGGAAAAGAAGATGCAAAATTCTCATTACCTTCCTTCACAAATATCCATCTTCAGTTGTAAGAAATACAAATGCCTATAAAATAATTGATCTCATTAATTCATAATACACAAAGGAAAACATGCAAAAAATAATAATAAAAGATGAGTCAAGGACAAGACCTACACATTTGAAAAACAAAACACACAAAACATGTTTTTGTCTCAAGTATCAGGTGCTGTTCTTGTACATTGCAAAGCTGCCTCCCTTCTGTCACAGTGGTTCACGTGGCTGCCTTAGTCTCAATGGGCCGGGGGGGTGATTTCCAGCCAGCCTCCCGCCAGCCCCGAATGCACATGCTGTCTTAGGGGTGGACGGAGTCAGAGGAGCCCACCAACGACTGGCTGGTGCTGCTGCCAGTGGGCGCCCCCGCCCTGGACCTGCCCAGTCAAACTTGGGGTATCTGAGAGCACCAGGACCCACAGGCAGCCCCCGCACACCGAGGGGCTGCTGTTCTGCACACAGGATTTACACCCACGTTTCTGCTGTGTGAAGTTACTGACAGGAGGAGGGTCTATGCAGACACCTCCTTGGCTGGGGTGCAAACACCCAGCTGAGCTTTTTCCTGAGTCCCAGGAACTGTGGGTGCTTGAGCAAAAGCCGTCTCCAGGCTGCCAGGCCTCCAGGCTGAATTCTGCGCATGTCTGTGAGCTCCCAGCACTGCTGCTTTGAAACCTGGGGCCTGATCTGCGGACAGAACCTGGTAAGCTCTTGGTAAGTCACAGGCGCCTCCATCCAGGGAGTGGAGGGCATGGACAGTGCCGTGCAGGCCAGGAAGGGCCCTGGAGCACGTTATATTTAGGGACGCGGCACACATGTGACACTTGGCCGCTGTTCCCACTCTTTTTTAAAGCCTGGATTCACATGGGATAGAGATTCCAGTGTCTGGCCAAGGTGACAAAAGGGAAACTTCTTGAAATCTAATACAGAGGCAGTAGAAGTGTTCAGGGGGCAAGAGAGAGAAAGAGAGAATTTTGGCAATTTAAACAAATCAGTCTCAATAGTCCTTCTAATTTCGATGTTTAAAGGTCAAGGTGCCAGTGTTTTGAGATGTGAATGTTTCACATGGTGTTACAACCCTGTATTTGCACAGTTCTGGGCTGTGTGTGGTATTTCACAACTTACTGATTCATTTCAACCTCCTTGGACTGCAAGGAGGTCCAACCAGTCCATCCTAAAGGCGATCAGTCCTGAGTGTTCACTGGAAGGACTGATGTTGAAGCTGAAACTCCAATACTCTGGCCACCTGATGCGAAGAGCTGACTCATTTGAAAATACCCTGATGCTGGGAAAGATTGAGGGCAGGAGGAGAAGGGGACAACAGAGGATGAGATGGTTGAATGGCATCACCAACTCAATGGACATGAGTTTGGGTAAATTCCAGGAGTTGGTGATGGACAGGGAGGCCTGGCGTGCTGCAGTCCATGGGGTCACAGAGTCGGACACGACTGAGTGACTGAACTGAACTGAAGGACTCTGAAGTGGGTACCACTATCTCCATTTTTTACTGATGAGGACACGGATGTTCAGATGGGTGACGTGGGGTCAGTGATGTCTTATTTCAACCTGGACACTCGTGTTATGAAAACACCTGACTATATTACAAATTTATGTGTCTAATGACTACAAACCTTAAGATCAATCTCCTAACTGATATTACTTTGATTATAAGAATTGTCAATTACTCTTAATGCATTCAGTGCCGGAACACTGAGGGATGGTGTGACATACACATGCTGATTCATGCTTATTCCATATCGGAAATCTCTCTCTGCCACCTAGGGGAACACAACGGGTCCTTTCTACTTTGTTCCTATGTTTATTCAAGCTGATATTCAAGAGGAATTAAGTGTTCTCTCTTCCTATAATGCTACTGAGAGAAAAAAGAGGAGGGAGAGAATCACAGATAATCCAGTGGTAAATCTGGACTTTCACTGACGAGTCTTGCTAGGCAGTAGGTCTTCCTTGGGGCATAAAGGAGAACAGGAACCTGGAGACCCCCGTTCACCAAATGCTACCTTGTTGTATATTCAGCAATGCCTCTGAGTCAACCCTAGGATATCATACAAAGAGACAGGAATAGTGGAATGACGCCCAAGCCCCTAGGAATCTTGGATCTCCGTAGGAATCTTAAAGGAGCCTGATTCTGAGACTGCCAGTACATGAAAGTCTATATAGAATGGTCTAAATTTATCAGAAACAGCCGTTGTGGAGGCTCACAATCAAAGAGACAGTGATTAGGATAAAGGAAGTCATTTAGAGAGACGCTCCATGTGTCTGACTTCAGAAATGTAAACGCTCGTTGCTGGAGTCTGCCCCGTCCATGACCTCAACTTCAGAAAAAAGCAGTGAAGGCCTCCCTGCCCAGATCCTTGGTAAACAAACAGGAGACAACACACACCACCTCTGTATTCCTTCTTTGACCCTTGAGACCAAAATTTCTTTAAAGGGGAACTTCCTTTTGGATAAGCTATAGAGCTAGGGCTTAAAAAAGATGCTGCATATAATAGGTACATCAATTATACCTCAATTAAAAAAAAAGATACTATGGGTCAGGAACACAGGAAAAATTCTTCATTTAAGTAAAAACAAGACCAAAGACCATTAAAAAAATTAATGGTGGACACCTGGCACAGACTAAGAAGAAGATCTGCCAGTCCTGGCTGTTTTCCCAGCTCTTAGGAGGCACAGGGGCAGCTGCTGGCACGGCTCCTGCTGTGTTAGGAGAAAATTGGTGCCCACATCCCAGGAACTGACAGTTATAATCTTCTCCACACTGGGGCAACCACCCATCTTAAGATGGAAGGTGGGGTGGTGGGGCTGGCTGTCAGTCTGGAACTGGTGACTTTTAGGAGGGCCACAGACAAACTGAATTTTACCAGGGACTTGGGTAAGAATAAAATTTAGCCTATTACTTGTCTTGAGCCAAAATCTGCCTTTAGGTAGCTTCCACTCATGGGCTATAATTCTACCACCAAGCACATCTAATTCCCTATTCCCTATGACAGCCCTTTGAAGATCTGAAGGCAGCCTTCATTTCTGAGTCCTCTCTCCATCCTCAGCTCCCTACATTTCCTCAGGTGTTCCTCAAACGCCAGGGAGGCTCAGCAGGAAGAGGCTTTCCTGGTGGGTATGGACGTGGAGTCCGATGCCTGAGAGGGGCCCTGGAGAGGGGCGCCTGGGCTAAGCTGGCAGGAGTGATCCCTTCACTCAGGTGCCCTGGGAGCCACAACCCTGGGGCACTAGCCTCTCAGGGAGGACAAGGGGTTGGGGGGACAACCCACTAGTGGAGGAAGCGCAGTTCACACTTGGGGTGGGAACCATTCAGTGGGTAGTAAAATCAATTTAATGAGCCACAACTGGCATTTTAAGCGAAGGGAAGAGAAAACTTAAGGGTGCTTTGCACTTACTATTGTTTCAAGAAATGTCTGCTTCAGTAATGCACACGTATCTGTGTAATATATTACAAAGCAAAATATATATGTGGGGTTGTGATAAAAAAAAATCCCACTGGTTAAAAACACACACACACATAATCCATCACGACATTTTAAAACAAAACTTGGAAAAAAACTCGGTATTTGGTGGTAGCCTGGGGAAATCTCATAGATCATGTCACCACTTTGCGTCCACCAGCATGAGCTAATCTGCTGGGCTGAGCATCCTACACCTCCCCTTAGTGCACCTGTGTGAAGAGCTATTATGGGGAAAACTCAAGGCACCACATGTATGTTCTGTGGTTACCCAATGAGTCATGTGGGACATCTTATATCTGCTTAAAATTTAACTTGATAGTAAACACAAGTCAAATTTTCAATGCCTTCTATTGTAGAGGGACGAGGTGTACAAAGAAGACAAACTGGTAATAGAATAATATTTGGCCTTTACACACATTACAAGTTAAAACGTGATCATGTGATTACCAATTTAAAAAAAGGAAAAAAATGAAACAGCACTTTCTGTCCAAGTTAATGTTGCCTCCTTGGTGACGGTCTCATGGCCACCGTGGGCACAAGACAGGATTTAACAATCCTGAACATTCACTGCTTTTTTTCAGATGGAAGAGTTTCCTTCCCCGTGAGAAACAAATGTTTCAATAACCAAAGGACTGGCTGATGCCCTGGGGGAGGGGAAGGAGAAGTCAGGTGAGTTTGCAGAGCCCATGTTTAAACATCATCAACTCTCCTGTGCCCGCCCTTTGGTTCCAAACATGGGTCCCCACCCAGAAAACCCATGTGCCAGCACAACAAGAGGGCCAGGACCTGAGCCAAGCCTGGAGGGGTAAACAACTCTTGCAGCCCTCTCTCCCTTATCTGGTTCACAGATTCGCGGAGGCGGAGGCAAGATGCTGGCCGGCCTCCTCTCCTACCAGCTGGGGATCTGATAGAAAGTTCTCAGTTAAGAGACCTCTGGTTCTCCTAAAGAGCTCACTCCTAGCCCTTCAGAGACACTGCACTATTTGATCGGTATAGAACTTTGACAAACTCCCTGCCTGCAGGAGTAGAAAATACTTGCATTCTCAGATGGTGCTTAGCTCTAAGAGGAACCTGGATGGAAGGGGAGGGTGGGAGATGGTGGTAGGAGCATGCTGGGGACTGCACTAAATCAGAAGAAAGAGGCTCAAGATGAAAACTAATCTGTTGATTAAAGTTTCAATACAAGCCCCCCAGTTTTTACTGGGATCTTAAGTGACTGTTGCTGCAGTTATACCCAAATGAAGGTTTGACCACAGTGACAAATTGAAGAGTACATTTTTTAGTGGTTACTCAATTTTTATACACTAAATAGAAAACTTAAGAAAAAATGTTATTACCTGGTTTGTTCTTGCTGCAGTGTGTTGGGATCAGGTATAAAAAATCTTACTCGAAAATGCAGGGTACAGGGGAAACCTCCTACAACATTTTTCAAAAACAAATTAAATTTTCCCTTTAAAAAAGGCAATGTATGTAAGCAGCTACTCTCCTGTAAGTCATGCATTTTTTTTTACTAGACCACAGCTTCTTCCATCAATAAAAGGACTAGCTTCACAAAAGGAGTGCATGAGTTAGTTAATTGTTCAGAAATCTCCAAGCCTATAAGGAGTAAAATATTTTTGCAACATCAGCATAAAATGAGATATAATCTATTTTCCATAACATGTTAACTTAGGGAGGTGTTCAAACACTGCACTCCATCATCTGTATTAGGAATTTTAAAAATCCTTAATTTAGCAGATTAAACAGAACTCACAAAGAAAATCTCTCACATATATAATGACTCCATACTTTTCAAATATTTTCAGATACATTCTTGAATGTAAACACTGCCACGACTATGAACAGGCTAGGGTGCTGTCGATTGCAGCGTGCAACAACTTAGCCACCAGGCTTGCTACTTAGCCCCTCAGAGTTTTTCCTTAGATCACACAGCCAAGGACACCACCACAATTACTAAATTGAGTCTCTTGATTCTGCATGGCCGCATTTTAAAATTAATTTTGATCCTGGAAAACATTTCATGCTTTTAATGCAGAGTGAATTCTAAAAGTGATTCATATACCAGCAAATATTACACAGCTAACATACTCAGATATTTTATGCAACAAAGCCAAGAGTCCATTTGCTTGTAAGGATAGACTTTGTCCATTTCTTTTGCTGGATGTGGTAACAGACGATCAGATTCTGTCTCCAAGATCCCACACTCTTCTTCATGTCCATTTCTCGCCTCTCTATTACTCAGTATCTAGTCACTGATCCTTTCTAGAACTTTCTTGCTCTCTGAAACTCAAGCCTTTTCTACCCTGCTTTCTTCCACTGGGCTCCACCCTCCCATCTCAGTAGAACTTCTGTCTTTATCTCTGGCTTGTATCAAAGTCTCTAATGGTGTATGTGTACCTGTAAATATACCTCTGTGCAGGTACCTGGGTCCAGTGAGTGATTCTGTAGCTCTGGGTGCAGGCTGATGACCTATACATCAGGGGATAGATAAGTCCTCCCAACGGTCTAGACGCCCTACTGGCTCCCCTCCCTACCTCCCCGTTCTGTAACTTCTCAGTTCTGTGTCCCAAGCATGCCTCCTTGCCTTTCTCATCCTCTTCTGTGCACTCAGAGCATCCTATCACGTGCTCAGGGCTGTCTACCCCAGAGCTGTTTCTACCCTCGTCTCCATCCCTGCACTTGGCTGTAAGCTCCTTGAGGGCAAGGTCCAACTCTCATTCCCAGAGCTCAGCCCAGTACCATGCCAGAGTCTGAGCACGGGACCTGTCTGCTGAGAGAATTAATAAGAGAATGAATGACAACACCTGTCCATGCACATGTGAGCTCACTCCTCTGTGAATTCAAATGGGGGCACATAATTGCCTGCACAGCATCTCTGCGGGTCCCCCTGGTGCTTCAGAATGCCAAGGACACAACTCACGGGAGGAAAGAGGGCTGAGGCCCTGACCCCAGGTGAGGGCACCAATGGGATCCGAGTCAGGTCCCCTGATTGCTACTCCTTCCCGCCTTGGCACCAGGCCAGTGGGGAGCGTGTCATCATGGGTGTGCACATTTGTGTGTACAGATCCACCTGCCTTCACCCCTCGATCATCTACTGGCCACTTCCTATATGGAGAGCACCAAGAGGGATGTGACAAGTACCCTAATTGCAAAGAGCTGGCCGTTTTGCAAGGACGATAAAGGCCAATAACTCAGAGTGAAGGAGAGGGTATTCTGAGGCACAACGCAGACAGTGATCAATGTAAGGGAGGGGAGAGGGAGGCAGGGCTTCTATCGGAGGAAATGGAATCTGAGTGGCATTGAAGAGAAATGGCAAGACTGGGATACAGAGAAGTGGGAGGGAAGAGCATTCCCAATAGAGGGAACAGACCCAGGGAAGGCACAGAGGCAGGTATGTGGCCCCGCATGTCAGCTAGGTTTGGGGCAAAAAGTGCAAATAGGGGAACAGAAAGTGTGATTGGAAAACCAGGTAGAGAGTGGGGTGAGGTGTAGCTGGACATCCCGCCTAACTGGAAGGTAACCTACAGCAACAGAGTATACTCATATGTGTATCTATGACACTGTCTATCCATGCCTCTGCTTCCAGGGAATGGAACTGTGCTGCTGAAAAGGACTGGCGGTGGTAGGGGGCGGGGGGAGAGTGTGATGTGTGTGTGTGTGTGTATCATCTTTTTCCCATCCTGGCTGTCACACTGGGCTGAAAAAGGTCATCGTCCTTCCCCTTTCTTTCCTATAAAAAGAAGTGTGGGTTCCTCTGCTCTTAGCTGCCTTCTTTCACCTTTCCGTCTCTTGCCCACAGCTGCCGCAGAGCCTTGGGGGCTGAAAGTTGGAAGGCTGAGCCTTGGAAGTTTCTCTGCTAACTCAAAAGTCAGGCAGGAGGAAGCCAGCTTACTCATGTCTCCTGGGCCACCTGGAATCCAAGTTCCAGATGTTTTAGGTATGCTGAGAACTGGAGGAGAGAAACGGGCCGTGATACGCTAACACCTAGTGTTCAAGGGAAATGGGAAGCTCACACCCACCTTTTAACTGCTTCCTGATGGGTTTGCTTGCTTCAAGCCATCTCTGTTGGGTAAGAAAACATAAGATTTAAAAACAACCCCTGCAGAAGCCCAGCATGTCCTCAAGGGAGGGTACTCACGGGAGAGTCCAGTGAGTCATCACCATGCTGTAAACCGAAATACTCCTTCTCAGTCACACCCAGGTAGTTGTAAGCCATGTCCAGGAGAACTTGACCGGTATCTTGTTTCTAGGAAAGAAAAAGTCCAGTGGACAAAATTTTAAAACAAATTAAGAGCTGGTCTCTAGAGTCTTTATTGCAGATAAGAAGGTATTAAAACATGTGGTGAGATTTCATGCACACATGTACCTACAATACGTGTATGTGTGCACGCATGTGCTTAGTCATGTCCAATTCTCTGTGACCTATGGACTGTAGCCCACCAGGCTCCTCTGTCCATGGGATTCTCCCAGCAAGAATACTGAAGTGGGTTGCCATTTCCTCCTCCAGGGTATCTTCCCCACCGAGGGATCGAACCCATGTCTCTTGCGTCTCCTGCTCTGGCAGGCAGATTCTTTACCACCGCACCACCTGGGAAGCCTTACCCTACCATAAGGAATGCTTTAATAAATTTCAAGTCAAGAAGCAGAACTGAACAGATGGGAAATAAGGCTAAGGTAGATATGGCTTAAAAGAATGAGATTAATTTAATTTTCTAAGATTTCTTCCTTCCTTTTAACTGAGATTCCCAAGTGATGTCTGAATCGGAAAACTAAGACATCCTGATGACAGTAAACTCTGTGTGACTTGCTCACGGATTATCCGCAGCAAAATGCTAATCCAGGTCGGTCCGTGTTGGCTCCTCAGAAGTCAGGCAAGTGTATGCAGGGAGGAAAACTCTAACGGCATGAAGGAAGACAGCTAAGAATACTCAAATGCCATTGGAAGTACCCTCAAAGGGATCTGGCAGGGGACACTGAAGGATTATCTGCCTTCCTACTCTGCACCATCTGAAGTGAGAAGCCAGTGGAGATATTCAACCCACTTCACGTCCAGAGCAGGGCTCAGCCACCTTCTCCACTTGGTGCTCAGGGAGCGGGCGTAGGGCTGGGGGTGGGGACAGAGCCACAACATGTGTCCCTTTCCTGCCGTCCCGGGGAGGCCAGCTGTGCAAGCAGTGACCGTGACTCAGTGTGTCAAGCGCCATGGAACACTCAGGGCACAGTGAACACAGAGGACAACACAAACGGGCAACTCAAGTTGGGGGACAGGGCAGGCAGCCCCTGACTGTGGTCTGCAAGGGTGACGGGGCTGAGCGCTACGCCCTCTCTCTGGGTGCAGGCACTCAGCAAAGGCAGCGAGCGGATGGCCCAGCACAAAGGCACAGGGGTGGGAATTGCAAATTCTTCTTGAACAGGCAGACTTCTCTGGAATCCTTTGAACCCAACCCTTTAACTAAGGGCAATGTGAGTCAGAAATAGACCATGTAGAGAACTAGCAAAGGCAGCTTTTTTGAGCGCCTGAGAGCAGATGATGTACCTGAAAACAGGTCACCATGACCAGGATGGGGAGAATTAGATAACTGTCACCCCCTCCTGCGGCCGCTTCTCCAGGACAGTCTCACATTATCTGGCCCACAGTGTGGGAACGCGAGACACACCCGTGTCCTGAACACGTCCCCTTCCTGCCCCAGGGCCCTGGCTCCTGCTGCTGCCTCCGCTTCCCAGGTCACCTCCCATCCCAGGGGAGTCAGGATGGTTTGGAAAAGATGACCAAGTCCACACACTCCAAATCATGACATAGTCTCTCCCTGAATTACAAGATACTCACGATGCCAAGAGCTATCTGTTCCCCTTGCTGAAGTTATTAGTTGTATGATTTTATATTGTTTAACGTGAACTGTGGTGCTGGCGAAGACTCTTGAGAGTCTCTTGGACAGCAAGGAGATCAAACCAGTCAAATCTAAAAGAAATCAGTCCTGAATATTCACTGGAAGGACTGACGCTGAAGATGAAGCTCCAGTACTTTGGTCACCTGATGCGAAGAGCTGACTTGTTGGAAAAGACCCTGACGATGGGAAAACTTAGGGTGTGAGGAGAAGGGGGCAACAGAGGATGAGATGGTTGGATCACATCATCGACTCAGTGGACATGAGTTTGAGCAAACTCTGGGAGATTGTGAAGGACAGGGAAGCCTGGTGTGCTGCATGCAGTTCACGGGGTTGCAAAGAGTTGGCCACGACTGAGCAATTGAACAACAAACTCAATCACTGTAATCTATAGGGGCATCAACAAGGAGCCAGCCTCAGTACTCTGCACATTTTATATACGATCTCCAATCTGCGCAGCAACGTCACATAGCCGTCACCACATTCCCTGTGCAGAGAAGCAAATGGAGGTCCCAAAGGTTCCGTGCCTTGAGCCGTCAGCTGACGGGTGGTCTGACTGCCTGACTCAGGTGGGTCCGATGCCAGAGCCTGCATGTGCCCTCTGCACTGCCTCTCTCCCCTCTGGAACGCATCATCCATCATTCCAGTATCTGCACAACTCACCCAGTTCTCAAAAGGACCCGAAATAAGACACATTTTTGATGAGAAGAGACCTCCAGGCCCAGCACCTCACCAGAGGTCACCTTGGCTACATCAGGTCACTGTCCGAGACAGCCTTGCTCTCTGGGCTGAGCTGAGAACAGCTGACATCCAGGCCAGCTTCCCTGAGGATGCCCACTCCTGGTCATGAGAGTGCCTGGGCTGAGCAATCTGAATGTGACCCCCAGGAGCAAACACATACAAAGTGACGAGAATTCTAGGCTGCAACTGGGCCCTTGAATTCACAGCACGGGTCAGCCTTGACTAGACTGCTGGAAGCCAGGGGAGCAGCCCAGGCAGCAGTGACAGTCACAGCGACTGATGATGCCCGGGTGTCCGCTCAACACCAGGCTCTGTTCTGAGGCTCCACGTAACCTCTGGGTGGATGCCGTCCTCATCACTCTTCCTCCTTAAAACATGTTCTCACTTGGGATTCTCATTCCCTCAGCCTCCCCTCACCTCCGTGGACAGTTTCCTGCTTGCTCCTTATCTCCCCAGCCTTTAAACACCAAACGTCAGTCATCTCCTCTGTCTATTCTCAAGTGATCCTGAGATAACATCTCTACATCCATACATGTATCCGAGCCTAGACTCTTCCTTCCGCTCATTTGTGTACATAATGACATCTCTACGAAGACAAGTAACAAGCATCTCAAACTGACCACGTCTAAAACAGAACTGGTTCTTTCTGCCCCCAAATCTGTTTCTCTCTCAGCCTTTCCCATTTCTATAAGTTGCAGCTCCATCTTGCCCACTGCTCAGGTCAGAAACGTTGGGGATCACCTTGCGGCTTCTTCACATCCCAGGTCCTACTGGTTCCATGTTTTAAGTTACTTCCACGCCTGGTTTACTCTTGGCCGAATGACCACCCCGTCTAACGATCATGGTCTCTGCCACAGACTGAGAGTCTCGGCCCTTGCCCCACCCCCACCTCCCAGTCAGTGAAGCACCCTGAGTGAGACCCGAGTCAGATCACACCAGGTCTCTGCCCTAACCCTTCAACACTCTCTGCCTCCTTCAGAACACAGCCAGTGCTCAACATGACCTACAAGGCTCTTCACAATCCCCCTGCCCCCTCAAGAGGAAAAAGCTTACGTTAAAAAAGTAAAAAAAAAAAAATAACCCAGCAAAACCCCACCTATTTTATTATAGAAAAAGTTGTTTTTTTCTTCTCCAGACTTAGGTGGGAAAGAGGAAAAATTAACTATTTGCACCCAAACGTTTTGTTGTGACATAGGAAAATAATCAAGCACAATGTTATATTCCATCCTTACTGATTTTTTTTTTCTTCTATTTGTACCATCTGCTGTTTTCATTCCTCCAATCCTGTGTCCACCTTGATGTGGGAGTAGGGGACATTTTGTCAAAAAGCACACTGGCGTATGTGTGTTTGCCAGCTCATTTGTTCATAAAAACATTTCATGATATTAAAAAAAATCTTTTGAAATGGCTTTTAGTGCTTCCAATGTGGCGCAGTGGTAAAGAATCGCCTGCCAATGCAGGAGATGCAGGACATATGGGTTCGATCACTGGGTTGGGAAGATCTCCTAGAGAAGGAAATAGCAACCCATTCCAGTATTCTTGCCTGGAGAATCCCATGGATAGAGGAGCCTGGCAAGCTACAGTCCACGGGGTCGCAAAGAGCCAGACACAACTGAGCATGCATTCACGCATGCATTAGAAGAAAAACTAACCAACCTATCACCTGTTATTTCTGACCTCATCTCTGGCTCCCTCCTCCTTGCTCATTACACTCCAGACGCACTGGCGTCCAGCCTGTTAGGTAACCACACTAAGGGAACCCCGCCTCAGGGCCTTGGCTTTGCTGCTGCTTCTACCTGGAATGTGCTTCCTCCAGAGAACCACAGGGTTCCTCCCTCACTTCCTTTAGGTCATCTCTGAAATGTCATCTTACAAGTGATATCTTCCCTAATCTATAAAATGACAAATGACAACTCCACCCTTTGCCCTGCCCTGAACTCTCCACCCCTGTTATCCAGACTTTTCTTCTAAGTACATAATATCACCTGACATAATACACATTTGCTTATGGTCCATTTCCTCCCTCTGGGATGTAAGCTTTAAAAGGACCCAGATTTTGTTCTGTTCTGTTCACTGCTGTATTCTTTGTACCCAGAACAGGGCCTGGCACACAGTAGGTGCTCAGTAAACATGTGCTGAATAAACATTCATGTTCTTGTCAGGAAGAAGATATACGGCTAAGGAATAGCTCCAGGACAATGTAAATTTAACAGAAGGGCCAGGTCTAAACTGACCTGTCAGTTTATAGCAACCGCAAGAGACCTGTGGGGCCTTTAGCGAGCACCCACCACGCGGTGACTTCATATCCACCGCCCTCTTCTCTGCCTGCTCAGGTCCACAGTGACCTGGGCTCGGCAGGAAGCAGACTCGTGGGGTAGGGGACATTCCAGAAAGGCCCAGTTTCTGTTACCCTTTAAATTCTTGTGGCCTCTTATCAACCCCCAGTGGTTCTCCCACACTCTCTTTTTTCTTTCTGATGCCTTCCCTTGCCCACTGCATTTTCCAGGCTGGGGCAATTGCCAGCAGCCAGTCTGGGATTGGAGATAACCCCTTTAGGACTGGCCAGAGGATGCGAGAGACAGGCAAAGGTCACAAAAACCCAGGTGGTGAGTGGGGTGGGGTGAGGTGGCAGGGGCGGCTACTGGTTAGGCATCACACTGCCGACGCAGGACTAGAGACCTCATTTCTACCCCTGCTTCTGCCACAGGCTTGAGGTGGGAGAAGCCAGGCCGTCCCCAAGCCCTGCCATCTGGGTAGCTAACCACCTCATTACCCTCCAGAGAGGACCCACTATTTACCATCTGCACATCTAATGAGCACCTGCTGTGTGGCAGGCACAGTGAAAATGACACTATTACCATTCTACAGAGCTCAAAAGTTTGAAGAGTGATATATAACCTGATAGTTGTAACTATTATTCATGCAATGTGACATGGGCTCTAATAAAGCATACACAGGGCACCATTACTGGAGAGTCGGTTCAGGAAGTCGAAGATGTCACAGAAGCAGTAACATATAAGACTCACACAGTTTACAAATAAGAGAGGGAAAGATATGTCAGGTAGGGACAAGAATGTGGGCAAAGTTTTTATGGGTATTTCTAGTTCAAGCTCAACATGCAAGATCGGAGACATCAAGCTTTTATTTTAAAATAATTCTCTTCATTTTATAAACCAAGAGATGAAAAAGATATTTCTTAGGGGCATTTATTCAGAAAAAATTAAATCTGGAGAACTTACGTTAACTTTAAAGGTCTGTACCAAGCCATCTAAAAAGCGGACGCTACAGACGACTTCTGACCGTGTTTTCTCTTTGGGTAGTTCTGAGGTGCGTATGTTATTAATTCTTCCACCCAACGCACGTAACCGGGAGGTCATAACTATCGCTGAATAACCTGTAACAGAAGACACGCCTGTTAGCTCTAATATGCAAATTACCGTTTCCATTTGAACGTATCTCTCAGCCTATCCCTCCCTCACCTGTCTGCCTGGACCCTCACAAAACCGTCTGAAGACCTCAGATAAATGTGAGCTGCATGACAAACCATGTTCCCTTTGAGTTTTGACTTCTAAGCTGCTTTAGACAATATTTATTGCTCAACTATAACACATTCAGAGAATTATGTGGCTTGTTTGTGTCTTATTCTCTCTCTAGTCCAAATCTTCTAATTCATATTTTCCATGCCATAATTTTTTATGCTTTACTTACTACTTAATGTATTTGTGTATTCTACCCCCAAGATTTTTTTTTTTTGCACCACAGAACTAAATGTGGTACAGAAATTATTTAAAATATGAAGACATTTATTGATCAATTAGACTACATTAAGAATGTCTATTCATTAAGAGGCTATTTAAAAGAAAAGGCAACCCACAGAGATAGCTGTAATAAATAACTACACAGAATATACAAAGAGCTCCCACAAATCAAAAAGAGAAAAAACAAGTAGGTAAAAAATGGGAACATCAGTTGTCAAAGAAATGCAAAGTGAAACCTCAAAGCAACAGCACCACACACCCACCAGAATGGCTACCAGGAAATCAGACAAAACCAAGGATTGGCCACAGTGAGGAGCAACTGGAACTCTTGGGCACTGCAAGTGAGGATGGAAATTAGTGCAGCTGATCTGGAAAATTGTTTGGCAGTATCTACTAGAGCTGAACATACACATATTCTGTGAAATAATTCCACTCCTAGGCATATTTCCAAAAGAAAAGTATACACTTATCTACTAAAATACATGCATAAGACTTCATAATAGCTCCAAACTGGGAAAGACTTACCAGAATGGATAAACTGTAGTAGAGTCACACCATGCAAAGACTACACAGCAAAGAAAATAAATGAACTACTGTGATACATGATAGGATTTCTTCCAGTGTTGTGTTGAGCAAAAGCAGCCAGACTCAACAGATAACCTAGCATGATTCAATTTACCCCAAGTTCAGCTCCAGGCAAAACTAATCGACAGAAGACGGGATAGCAGTTACCTCTGGGTGCAGTGACTGAGGGGGTGGACAGGGGTCTTTTGGGGTGTGTATAGTCTATTTCTTGACTGGGTGCTAATAACACTGATGTACTCTGTGAAAATGCATCAAACATCATTATGATTGTGCCTTTTTTTTTAATGTATATTTCAACAGAGTTTACTTTTAAAAAACATGAATGAAGAGGGAATTAGAGAACAGTTTGCAATCTGAGCATGGTATATTCAGGGAACAGTAAGGAAAGTGGCTTTACCAGTGAATGCAATCATGAAGTGTTAGACTAACAAGGCTAAAGCCAGATGCAACCTAGGACACAGTCACTTCGTGCAGGCAGGAGGCACGCACGTCCAGGCCAGCTCCTTGGCTTAGGAACAGAGGTGTAAATCTGCCAAGACTCGGTGGAAAAGCAGATAAAGATGAAGGACTTAAGAGCAAGTCAACGTTCATTTAAAAATTAACTTTCTGCAGACTTTCCCTGATGAGCCAGGCCTCTGCATGTGCTATTGCTTCTGCCTGGGAGGCTCCTTCTGCTCCTCTTCTTGGTAACTCCTACTCGGGCCTCAGCGCTCGGCATGACGATCACCTCTTCAGGTAAGCCTTCTCTGGCATTCCTAATGACTCATACATTTGTTATAGGCTCTCTACACTGCTCATCATAACTTCACATCTATAAATGATGAGGAATTTAATATCTGCTTCTGCCACTAGAAGCTGAGCTTCATGAGGGCAGGAATCAGGTCTGGTCTCGTTCACTGCATCTCCCAACACCTAGCTCTGGGAGCAGTCGATAAATATCTGAATGAATCAATGAACAAAATGAAAACTGAAGCCAAGATTATAGCATGGAAAAAAAAAAAAAAGTACAACCTAATAGACAAACATGGCATGGTGGGAACAGGCAGGAGAAAAGGATGGGGGGAGGGGGGAGGCTTCGATTAGAACGCAGAGTGGACCCCCAGGTTCACTCTGAACTGGGGTTCTGTTGACCAGGGTCCTCACACTGCCACGGGCACACACATCACCTGGGGATCTTATTAAGATGCAGACAAGGATTTAAGGAGGTCTGGGCGGGGCCTGAGAACTTGCATTTCTCAGACTGCTGGGTGATGCCGAAGCTGCTGGTTCAGGGCCCACACTGTGAAAGGCAGTCACACACTCAGAAAACCACACACATATGTCAGGGCAGGGCCAGGGATCAAGATTTGGCAGTCGGAAGCAAGGAGGGAATGAGGACAAAGCTGACGAGAGGCCTGAGGAGAGTTGAGCCTCAGGAACCACAGAAGCACAGCTTAGCTGAAGGCAGCAAAGACACAGGAGAGATGAAAAGCTGTGCAGAAGATACACCCAGGACAGAAGGGTGTCCTTGGGTATTTCAGAAACTAATCCTACTTCAGAAGCTCCAGGAAAACCTCCATTCTTTTGTAGATGGGGACAGGAAATCTCAAAAATTCATCAAAAAAGATTCCTGGGACCGGCAATAGATGGGAACTTGTTGTCACTTACGAAATTCCACCCACCCCACCACCTCCACCGTGCCCTTTGCAAGGAAAATGTCATCAGAAGAAGGGATGCGTTTTGTGAGTAATATCAAAAGTTATCAAAAGACAACAAACGTGTTCCATGCCTTAACTGCCTTGAATTTCAAATGTCAAATTTATTATTTAGTGCTTGTCGAAGAATTTCAGGTGGGTTATAAAAAAATTTTTTTTTCCTTTTAAGATACAACAGAACCATTTCCAGTATGGCTCTTAGTGGGAGGTGCACATCAGAGCTACCTGGAGAGCTTTCAGAAAATATGCCATCCCTGCCCCACAGATGGTGACTCAGCATCCCGGGGTGTGGCACAGAATGACATTCCTCTCAGGAAGCCCTCAGAGGGTCAGGCCCGCCTGGACTAGAAGAGCGAGTTTTGGGGGGAACCTCAGAGTGTGTTTCAGATGGTCAGATTTAGAATACAGTCAACCCTCCGGACCCAAGGTTCCTTGGCCTCGGATCCAATGAACCACTGACTAAAAATCTTCAGGAAAACAAAAAATTCCAGAAAGTTGGGAAAAGCAAAACTTGAATTTGTCATGCATGAGATCACACCTAGTTACACAGCATTTATGTCATATTTATGACTATTAACGCATGTACACTGCATTAGGTACTGCAAGTCAGCGGTCCCAGACCTTTTTGGCACCAGGGACCAGTTTCGTGGAAGACAACTTTCCCATGGAAGGAGGGGGGATGGCTTTGGGATAATTCAGGTGCACTGTACTTATTGTACACCTTATTTCTATTATTATCACATTGTGATATATAAGGAAATAATTATACAACTCACCATAATGCGGAATCAGATGATCAGACATTAGATTCTCATAAGGAGCACACAGTCTAGATCCCTCACAAGCACAGATCACAGTAGGGCTTGAGCTCCTATGAGAATCTAACACCACTGCTGATCTAACAGGAGGTGGAGCTCAGGGGGTAATGAGAGCGGTGGGGAGAGGCTGTCAATACGGATGAAGCTTCGCTTGCTGACATCTCCCTTTGTGCTGGGCAGCCCTGTCTCTAACAGGCCACAGACCAGTACCAACCCATGGCCTGGGACTTGGGGACCCCTGTTATAAGTAATCGAGAGGTGATTTAAAGTACACTAAATCATGTCACAGGCTATATGCAAATACTATGCCACTATATATAAGGGACTTACGCATCCTCAGGTTTTCGTGCCCCAGGTCTGAAACCAATTCCCTGCGGATACCAAGGGACAGGTTCCACAAAATCTGAGCCATTCAGAGGGCACATGTGCAACACTCGGGGAGGTGCTCAGAGCAGCTAAAACTGAGAGCAAAGCACACCACGACCCTGGGCAGGAAAAAACCAAACGTGATTTCAAACAGGAGCCTCCAAATGAAAGTCCCACGGGCTGACGTGACGACGGCAGGTCTGATCTTCACACCGCTTGCACCTGGGCAGCTGTGTCCAGTGCCAGCGTGTGTATGCCGGGGACTTACTAACTTAACCAGCGTTAGTGGTGCTCCCGGCATGATCCCTCAGCCAGCTGCTGACAAACGCAAGCAGACCAGCTGCTCAGAAGAGATCTACCTTTTCCTCCTCACATGATCTCTGTTACATAATCAGCTTGGGGCCCAACATCATCATCATAATCCGGTGAAATTTCATGAAAGTTGCAGAAACGTTTTCCCCATAATTATCCCCAAAGCAAACCTTAATAAGAGCGAGCCTGATGTTGAATAACCACATAATTGAGCCATGTGGTGTTTTCCGATTGTCTTGAAATTATATCTTAAACAATCAGGTCCGGACAATGGATGCTGACTAACAGCCCTGTTTCCTGTACCGCGGCAATTGGGGAACTCAGGGTTTCTATGGCTTCCTTTATAAGCCTCTTAATTCTAAACAAAGCGACAACCCAACCAGGAACTCACTGGCCTCTCCAACCGCAGATGATTACACCTGCAGCTGAAGAATTTTACAACATGGAAGCCCAACTGGCTCTTTGCATTAAGAAAAAAAAAAGAATGTCATGCACAATAACACTACAGGGTTTACTGTTGACTATAGTTTTTAACAAAGATTATACTTGCAAAACATTATAGAACGAGGCAACATCTCAGTACAATGAGATGGTGGGGGCTCCATACCTACCATGAGCCATGGGATCACCACGTGTTAAGTGCCTACACAATGTGACACATACCAGACACTCAATAGCAGGCATTTTAATAACAATCTGTTTTGTTCTGACTTATGATTTCAAATCTATGTTGTGAAACCTGGTTTCAGACAAAAGCTGTTGGTGGCTGGAACTTGTTTGAAGAGCCTGTTTTGATGAAATGGCTTGGAAGTTGGTTATTAGGACTTTTTAAATCCAACTCTTAAAACCTGAGGTGGCGAGGACCATCGTGTCACTGACACCATAGTAATGGCTTGGTGGCCATCACCGGACACACTGAACACCAGGAGATTGACCAGCAACTCAAGAGTGTTTGACCTGAGCAAGGTTCCTCTTTGTTCATCTAAACAGCTCTCCAAAGAGCTTGAGACGCTTGCTCCTGCCACGCCCGGGCTACTCTTGGTTGCAGAGGCGTTAAAACACGCACTAGTCTCAGGAAGAGAGGGACATCTGTTCCTGCCTTGGCGAGGCTACTCCTCATATGTAGGCAGCAGTGCCAGCCAAGTAACGGCTCCTGGAATAATAACCTTTGGAGCATTTCACCCAGCCCGCAATGCCAGTGCAACTGCCCATAAGCTACGTGCCCCGGCAGCGAGGGACCCAAACTGGCAGCTTTTGGTTCAAAAGATGATCTCTATAAGAACCACCTCCTAGAAAGGTCCATCTCAACTAAATTGGGACTTCTTCTTTCAACTCCCCATTGCCTGGAACGGTAATGCAATCAATCTGTCACTGGTATGGTGTATGTCATTTCTTTCTTGGCTTATTAAGAGACACGATCCTGGTGAAGGAACAATGCTGCCTGCCACATTAGTAAACAGAGGATGCTGCCACTACAGCCTCCTCCGAAGGTGAGCCCTGAAGGCACTCAGAATGAAACGCACAGCCTGCCCACTGCCAGGCCCTCAGTCCCTGCAGCCACCCTCATCACTGGGGACAGAAACGCCCAGGACGCTGGCCCTAGAGAGCTAAGGTGCAGATCAAAGAAATGATTTCAATGAGCCCAGACTCTTGCAGCCTCTCACACATAGAAATGAGCGAAATTTCTTCATTTGAGACATGTGGTTTTCTCTAATGAACAGTAATCTTTTGATGTCCCAACTACTTGGTCACTGCTAAAACAAAACCAAACCAAACCCTATGTATCCTGGCTCCTTCCCTTACCTCTTCAGACTCTCAGAGCTCCGAGAGGCTGCCTCTCAGGCATGAAGTCCTCAGAAAGTCTGCCACATAAAATGCATTTCTCAACTTTTAGGTTGTGCTTTTTTTTTTTTTCCAGTTGACATCCTGCATGCTATTTGGCTTGAGAAATATTATAAATCATAAGTCCCACAGCAAACCTGGGTTAAACCTCAGTCTCTGGGCATAACTGGCCCCAAACAAACAAAAGCAATGTTAAGCTTCTAATGCCATCAGATGCTGACTGTAGAGTCTGGATTCTGTACGACAAACACAAATGCACTATTTCAAATACAGATATCCTCGTGTTCCCTGTAGTTGTAGATGTGATACACCTTTCAGCTGCCCTACCAACTCAACAGGCCTGGAAGCAGGAGTCCATTGCCCCGGGCATGTGGGACACCAGAGCCCTCGTGGTCAGGGTTGGGGAACAGAGCTTCTATCACCTGCCCTGGAGCCTGAGACGGAAGTGATGCTGTGTGCTTTGTCTCCTGAGGGTCTACATGCCGATCTGCGGAACGTCTGTTCTTTTCACGAGCCAAGGAATCACGAACGGGAAGAAGGGAGAGGAGTCTTCTCCACTAAGTTAGAAAGCAACCCAACTCCATTTTGATCATTTTAAAAGGAGTGTTAAAGTTATCTCATACCCTTGTTTTTAAGAATAAGAACTGCATCCTTAACTCAAAGAGTGCAAAAGTTTCAGTTAGGAAAAAAAAGGAAGCAGTGCTGATCTGTAAACACCTAATTTCTGAGTAAACCACACAGACAACCACGGCTGGCTTCCTACAGAATTGGCCTGACATCCCCAAGCTTGACCTAGGCCAATGCCGCCCCCTAGTGGCCACCAGAGGAACACACTTCACCTCTGAGCTTGACTCGCCTCCCTCTTCCTCGAGGGAAACACGGACAGTTAGGCTCCTTTCTGGGTTACCATCCATGGCTTAGCTCATTGTAAAAGTCTCCTAGACTATACAAGGCCTTCTCTGTCACTCAAGTCTCTCCCTTTCCCTCCTGAACTCAGGGGAGCTCTCTTCCTTTTTTTTTTTTCTTTTAGACTATTTACAAGCCTCAACAGATGTCTGATAGGCAGAAGAGGGACCTCTCTAGACGGAAAAGTAACAAACATTCATACACAATCAGCCATGCTAGACGGATGACTCAAATTGTGTGCTTCTCAAATATCAGTATTTAATGTATTTAAGATAAATGTTTTGTTTAACTGCTAATACCAATACTGCTTCTTCCTTTTCACTGTAAACACAGAAGCTGGGTTGCATTACCAGTTCACCCCGTAACGGAGCTTCTAGTTCCAACCTGTTCTTAGCCTGGGCCTCAGCATTCCTTACGCTCCTCTGCAGTAAGTGGGGTATCCTAAAGAGAAAACTTACAAAATCTGGATGGGGATTTATCATTTATCAAGCACTAGATTCAGATCAAACTGCAAGAGTGTATACTTAAGTTGCTAAAAAACCAAAAAAACAGGTATTAAAAGGAGAGTCTTTAAGCAGAGACTTACATAAAACTTTAGTGTACTTAACAGTCATCTGGGGAGCTTGCTAAAACATAGATCCCTGGGTACCATACATAGAAATTCTGGTTTTGCAAGGACGTTGGAAACTGCTTTTTAAAACTTGCAATTTTTTTTTTTTTGAACTTTCAGAAAAGTTGGGCCTTCCCTGGTGGCTCAGTGGTAAAGAATCCACCTGTCAATGCAGGAGACCTGGGTTCGATCCCTGGGTGGGGAAGATCCCCTGGAGAAGGAAATGGCAATCCACTCCAGTATTCTTGCCCGGGAAATCCCATGGACAGAGGAGCCTGGTGGGTTAGAGTCCATGGGGTCACAAAAGTCAGATGACTTAGTGACTAAACAACAATAGAAAAGTTGCAAGAAAAATAGAACTCCTGTATTACCCACTGGCCTGGATTCAAACTAACATTTTGCAGGACTTCCCTGGTGGTCCAATGGTTAAGAGTTTGCCTTGCAATGCAAGGGCTGGGGGTTCAATACCTGACTGGGGAACTAAGATTCCACTATGCCATAGAGCAATTAAGACCATGCACAATCGCACAACTAGAGAGTTCATGCACCGCAATGAAAGATCCCGAGTGAAGCAACAAAGATGCCGAGTGCCCCTGATGCAGCCAAATGAGTATCTTTCAAAAACTTAATATTAGTTGGACAGAAAACAACAAAATTCTGTAAAGAAAATATCCCTCAATTAAAAAAAAAATTATATAAGCACAATTGCACTCATCTCACATGCTAGTAAAGTAATGCTCAAAATTCTCCAAGCCAGGCTTCAGCAATACGTGAACCGTGAACTACCAGATGTTCAAGCTGGTTTTAGAAAAGGTAGAGGAACCAGAGATCAAATTGCCAACATCCGCTGGATTATGGAAAAAGCAAGAGAGTTCCAGAAAAACATCTATTTCTGCTTTATTGACTATGCCAAAGCCTTTGACTGTGTGGATCACAACAAACTGTGGAAAATTCTGAAAGAGATGAGAATACCAGACCACCTGACCTGCCTCTTGAGAAATCTGTATGTAGGTCAGGGAGCAACAGTTAGAACTGGACATGGAACAACAGACTGGTCCAAATAGGAAAAGGAGTACATCAAGGCTGTATATTGTCACCCTGCTTATTTAATTTATATGCAGAGTACATCATGAGAAACACTGAGCTGGAGGAAGCACAAGCTGGAATCAAGATTGCCGGGAGAAATATCAGGAACCTCAGATATGCAGATGGCACCACCCTTATGGCAGAAAGTGAAGAAGAACTAAAGAGCCTCTTGATGAAAGTGAAAGAGGAGAGTGAAAAAGTTGGCTTAAAGCTCAACATTCAGAAAACTTAAGATCATGGCATCTGGTCCCATCACTTCATGGCAAATAGATGGGGAAACAGTGGAAACAGTGGCTGACTTTATTTTTGGGGGCTTCAAAATCACAGCAGATGGTAACTGCAGCCATGAAATTAAGACGCTTACTCCTTGGAAGGAAAGTTATGACCAACCTAGACAGCATATTAAAAAGCAGAGACATTACTTTGTCAACAAAGGTTCGTCTAGTCAAGGCTATGGTTTTTCCAGTGGTCATGTATGGATGTGATAGTTGGACTATAAAGAGAGCTGAGTGCTGAAGAATTGATGCTTTTGAACTGTGGTGTTGGAGAAGACTCTTGAGAGTCCCTTGGACTGCAAGGAGATCCAATCAGTCCATCCTAAAGGAGATCAATCCTGGGTGTTCATTGGAAGGACTGATGTTGACGCTGAAACCCCAATACTTTGGCCACCTGATGCGAAGAGCTAACTCATTGGAAAAGACCCTGATGCTGGGAAAGATTGAGGGCAGGAGGAGAAGGGAATGACATCACCGACTCAATGGACATGGGTTTGGGTAGATTCTGGGAGTTGGTGATGGACAGGGAGGCCTGGCATGCTGTGGTTCACGGGGTGGCAAAGAGTCGGACACAACTGAGTGACTGAACTGGACTGAACGGGGGATGGCCAGCTCTCACATCTCAAAGGTGTACTATCTGCTGCCTGCTTAATAAACCCTGCCTGCTTGAATTATAAAAGCAACATTTTACCAGGTACTCTTTCACACTCTCCCCTGCACATACACATACCCCTCATTCTCCTTATTAATACTGAATGCTTAGAAGCTATAGATATCATGCCTCTTTACCTCTATAGTTTGGGTGTTAGTTCTAGAAGGTCTTGTAGGTCTTCACAGAACTGTTCAACTTCAGCTTCTTTGGCGTTACTGGTCGGGGCATAGACTTGAATTACCGTGATATTGAATGGTTTGCCTTGGAAACGAACAGAGATCATTCTGTCATTTTTGAGATTGCATCCAAGTACTGCAGTTCGGACTCTTTTGTTGACTATGATGGCTACTCCATTTCTTCTAAGGGATTCTTGCCCACAGTAGTAGATATAATGGTCATCTGAGTTAAATTCACCCATTCCAGTCCATCTTAGTTCACTGTTTCCTTGAATGTCGATGTTCACTCTTGTCATCTCCTGTTTGACCACTTCCAATTTGCCTTGATTCATGGACCTAACATTTCAGGTTCCTATGCAATATTGCTCTTTACAGCATTGGATCTTGCTTCTATCACCAGTCCCATTCACAACTGGTGTTGTTTTTGCTTTGGCTCCAGCCCTCCAGCTCCAACTCCTTCTTTCTGGAGTTATTTCTCCACTGATCTCCAGTAGCATATTGGGCACCTACTGACCTGGGGAGTTCATCTTTCAGTGTCCTGTCTTTTTGCCTTTTCATACTGTTCATGGGGTTCTCAGGGTAAGAATACTGAAGTGGTTTGCCATTCCCTTCTCCAGTGGACCACATTCTGTCAGACCTCTCCACCATGACCCGTCCATCTTGAGTGGCCCCATACAGCATAGTTTAGTAGGTATCTTCCAAGAACAAGGGTACTTCATAACCACCGTAATCATACTAAGGAAACTTAACATCAATAAAGTATTTATAGTCCATACTAAAATTTTGCAAATGGTTCTGGTGATACCCCTTTCTTTCTTTCCTCCTTATCCAGGGAAGCTCCTAACCAGGACTTTGTCTTTCTTTAGCTATCAGGCAGAAGTTGCTTTTGTAATAAGTGTCCCAAGGGGACACTGATGCAGGGGGCCTGAGCACCAAGGCCATGCAAAACTCTCAACCAGGTATCACCTTTCAGTTCTGACCGACTGCGCCTACTACAGTCAGGGGCTTGGTCAGGTCAGCACTCCCTCTGTGTCCATTTTCCCGTCTGTATTGCCAGTCGCTTCCCAGAACCGGAAGGGGTTTCTATAGCTCAGCTGCCCCTCACTCAGTCTGGGGAGGCCCTTCCTAAGGCAGAGCTGAAGAACTGACTTCCCAGCCTTCATGCTGGCGCTGGAATCAGTGCTGTGCTCAGAACAGAGGAGGAGAGCAACATGACGATAAACTCAGTTCAGGAGGGATTCGGTCATGTGATACTCTGTCTTCTTGACTGATTCAAATTAGTTCACATCTTTCACAGACAGCGATTCTCAGCAATCCATAATATCCGAGTTATATATACATACATAACAGACCATAGTGCCTTGTGTTATTCACTCTCTCAGAAGTGGGGGACACTCAACTATCACTGTCATATAATGGTACTACATGTATCTCTGTTCTTAAGACAGTGGTAGTTGACTGTCATGGTATGATTCGTTAGGCTTCACAAATGTTAATCAACTCGCTCCAACTAATTAAAAACCAGTGATTTTAGTTCATTTGAGACATGTACGTATCTTAGAAATAACTTGCACTTTATTTTAAATTATGTACAGCTGATAACCATGTTACCATACAACTGGTACAATGCAGTTTAATATTCTCATGACTATAATTTTCATAGATTTATCAACACTACCTTCTGCCATTTTCCCCCCACTTACTTGGTTTTAATTTCCAAAGTACAACACTGCATAATAACAGAAAGAGAAATATACTGACTTATTTTAAAAAATAGCTTAGAATGTAAACATAATTACTACCAAAAACTTACTAAATTACAAAAATCTATTCACTGAGAGAGGCATTTTCATGATGCTAATTCAATGATAAGGCCAATAAACTATTTGGTCCTGGGCCTACATACCACAAAAATTTTAAATAACATCTTTAAAGCTTTAAGCCTGCTAATGAATGCAATAATCACAGCTGACAACAGAAGTATTGGTGCACAAGACTTATTTTTAATTTGGGTATGCATATATAAAAGTACTTAATAAATTTTATTTAGAAAAATGCTTCCATGAATGCATTTATGAATTTTTAACTCTGACTTCACATTATTCACCATATGGGAGAAAATGCTCACACAAGTTGCCTTAATACCACAGCTCAATACCCACATTATCTTGCAATTATTAGTCCTTTTCTAATTTTATTTTTTCATGTTTTAATTGGAGTGCAGTTGATTTACAATGCTGTGTTCGTTTCAGGTATACAGCACAGTGATTCAATTACACACATACATATATTCTTTCTCAGGTTCTTTTCTTGTATAGGTTATTACAAAATATTGAGTACAGTTCCCTGTGCTATACAGGAGGTCTTTGTAGGTTTTCTACTTTTTTATACAGTGTATGTTAATCCCAACCTCCTAATTTATATCTCCCCATCTCTGCAATTACTAATCCCAATACTCCAGAAGTACCATCTTGGGGTCAACTGCTTTACTCCATAGGATCTGTAACTTGTTCAGGGAGTGGAGCTCCAACCAGGAGCCCCTGGGAAGCAGGGTGGGGGTCATATGTAGGATCAGTGGTATTCCAGTGGAGACCTGGAATTAGCACCCTTGTTCTCCTACAACTTCAAAATGTCAAATAGTTTTCTTATTATGGAGTCCGGTTTATTTATAGGCCCGACACCATGACACTCACAAAACTAACCAAATAAAAGTTATACTTGATACCGGGAGGATAACAAGAAGTAGTTTTAAGCTGCCTGAAGGGCAAGACAAAGAATGCTGTGGGAGCTGCAGGCAGTTTCAGGGACAGAGGTAATGTTGCTATAAAGAGAAACCAACCTCTGACGTCCCGCGAGCCAGGAGTCCAGGGCTGTGATGAGAAGCCAGCTAGCACCTGAAACCCACAGCTCGCTCCTTGGTGACCGGAAAACACGTTCAACCTGTGAGGACATTTGGTGAGCCCATCACCGTCTTTTTCTCCTCTTTTTTGAAGTACCACCGAGGAAAAAACACAAATCTCGAGTGCACATGTTCCGCCGTCAAGGAGGCTGGGGCACATCTCCTCCTGCTCCTTCCAAGCATGACTGCCCCACCCACCACCACACCCCAGGGAACACTCTCCCAAATTTTAACATCATTTTCACAGATTTTTTTAAAATGAGAGTTTCTGAAGTTTTAAAACAATGTTTAGGGAAAGGTTATCATGGTGTGGTACTAAACCACACATTTGGCGGGATCCAAACATGCTAGAACCATTTCTCTATGCACGTGGAGGCTTTGAGAGTGATGTGGGCTGCAGAGAAACTAGATGGCTGTGTCCTGGTCCCCACCCCCAGCATGTCTGAACAGCGACTGGTCAACGTCCTTCATGATGTGCCACCGCAGCGAACCCAGAAACTTCAGAGGCCAGCAAGCCCACCTTCTGGTGGGAAAAAAAAAGATACCTGCCAGCCGTGGAGGGACTGAAGCAAACCACACTGGGGGAGATGACCCGGGGGACCTGCTACCAGACAAGCTGTCAACAGCCTCCAAGCCAAACCCCTGCGTGGGACCGGATTGGAGTTTCCCAGACCAATCCATCTTGTTTATGATTGCTTCCAGCCTTTGTTATTATTTTGGCAGGAGTTCTGGACCTTTTACTTACTCAGTATTCACTAACTGGGCACCTGCTCGGTGCCAGGCCAAGGGAGTGGGTTGGGTGAAGGCAGAGATGCCTGAAGTTTCACGTTCTAAGAAGCATGAAAGCTCAGGGTGCTAGAGGAATAGCAGGGAGGCTCCCGATCAGAGCCAGGGAAGCTGGGGTAGGTGGCAGGACCGGTTCACAGAGGCTCCGAGGCGAAGTCTGCAGGATAAAGGGGAATTGGCCAGGTGGAAGCAGTGGCAATTTGGAAACTGCACACCATGTGTGCAAAGGCCAGGAGGGGAGGAACCTCACAAAAACAGATTTATTAGTAGGAGTGTCTGAGGAATGACTGAAATCCTAGAGAAATCTGAGGGTGGAGAGTAGGTTCTTCAAAAATCCAGGATGTCACACAGAAGAGGGATTAGGACACAATTAGAGGTTGGGAGAAGGTCAGCATCAGTGGAATCAGGCAGAGATGTGGACTGGAAACACTGTTTAGCCACTTACCAGCTATGTGAACACAAAGAGATCACCCTGCCCGAGATTCAGATTTCTTATCTGCAGAAAGGGGGAATTTCTGTTTTCCTAGGTTGTTTTAAGCACTGAAGGTATATGGATGCAAACTAACTGCCACTAGCAGGGTCTGATGAATGGTACTTATTACTACTTGTTTCAGACCCCAAGGGTTCAATAGTTAGAAGATGAAAACAAACAAACAAAAAAAATGGAAGAGCTTTTGAACACTCAGGGCTGCACAAATATGGCAGGGACGGCCTTGGAAGAGAGTGAGCTCCCCAACGCTAGAGGTGACCAAGCAGAGAAGGTGGATTAGGCCCTTGGTAAGCTGCAGGGGGAGGCCAGCACTGGAAGGGGTAGGAGAGGGGAACTTCCTCCAGCTTCCAGGACCAATATTCTATGACTTCCATTTCAACAGTACCAAAACCCACTCAAAGTAGCACTGGTCAAAGCTGGATTTCTCATGGGAAATAATTCTAAATGGATACCTCAATCTTGAGGGGGGGGACTAAAATGGCCCATCAAACTATGCAACAGAGCACAAAATAGTATGAACAACCAAAAAGCAGTATGTAAAGCTAAAAATATAGATGATGAAATCGATCTCATACTGAGCAGTTAAAATTAAGCTATCCATCTCTCTTCATTCTCCCTCTGAATAGTTCCACTGGGCCCCAAACAGGCTGGAAAACAGGATGGAATAAATTTACTCTACAGGGACATGAATCAAGTTGCATAAACTTTACAAAAATACTGTGCTAATATTTGCCCTTGGGGCACAGACACGCCCATTTGGGTGTCAGTCCACGATATTTCTATCTTAGGCTCCAGCCCCCACCCTTTTACAGCCAGAAGCAGCAGAAGCCTTCAGAAAAGAAAACAGCTAAAGTCACTTTGAAAGGTTTGAGATGTGCTAATCGTGGTGCATCCCAGCCAAGAAGCTGGAATCTCACAACTGGACCATCCCGCCAGCTCTGTTCTTGCCAAGGAGCCTGAGGCCAGCAGCAGCCTGCCCAGAGAAACGCAGTCCTTGCCACCAGCAGCCCGCGCCATAATTTTATCTCAAGGAAACACAGAAGAAATATCCTCCAACTCCCCTCTTGCCACCAAAGTGTTAGTTGCTCAGTCATGTCCGACTCTTGGCGACCCCATGGACCACAGCCCGTCAGGCTCCTCTGTCCGTAGAATTCTCCAGGCAAAAACACTGGAATGGGTTGCCGTTTCCTTCTCCAGGGGATCTTCCTGACACAGGGATTGAACCCAAGTCTCCTGCATTGCAGGCAGATTCTTAACCAAAGCACCTCCTATTTGACACTTATCAGCCAAGTGACCTGGAAAGTTACTGCTTCATTTCTTTTCAACTCGGTTTTCCAATTTCAAGCCTTCTAAGGCCCCTCTCAGCTTTAAAATCCTCTGCCTGTAAGGTTTTCATCGGAGGAGCCATCTCAGGTTATATGAGCTACAGTAACTCTGCTGGCTGCCAGCAGGTCTAGAAACAAAGATAAAAATCTATCTTCATATAGCCTATTTCGATTTTCAGGGTTTTGACTTGGTGAGATGAGGGGGCCAGAAAACTAATTTTAAAAAACCAACAAAAGAAACTCTTAAAAAAAAAAAAAAGGCTTATAAAGGCGTGCCAAAATGCTCATCAGAATAGTATTTAGAAATAATGAAATGAAAATAATACATCTTGTTGCTGCATTTATGTATTTGTACTGAGACCTTCCACATGCTGGGAGCTGGGAATACAGACATATGATCCATTCTTTGATTTCCAGGAGTCCTCAAGCCACTTGACCAGGGACACCACTGTCTGGGCTCCCCCCACCCCTCCCCGGCCCCCACCCTGGGTGGCCAGGGCCAACTGGAGGTTTGAAGGAATGCACCAGACTGGAGTTCCAATCTCTGTTCTGCCACGCCCAGGCTGATGGAACCTTGGACGAATTCACTGTCAAAAGTGTTTCCGCATCTCTAAGTAATGCTGAGGAGCAGCGATCTCGCATCTAACCCTGTGCAGACAGTTAGCCCCAGCTACTCTGAGGACTGAGCCTTTACCACGGCTCTCTCTGCACCTCTCCTCCTTAGCCCCCGGGCCGTTCCCACTGCCAGGCTTCCTACCATGAGGAGCAACCAAGGGCCCTACAGGGCTTTGGGGTTTTCCAAATACATGCATGCCCATTCCTCCTGACTCCTCTATCTGATGGGGCCCAGCTGTCCACATTTTACAGACAGTAGAGGAGACACTGGGAGAACTCCATCTAAGTCGCACAGTCAGCCACCAAACAGCATGAGGGCCCCAGGTCAGTGCAGGGCACCGCATACCTCCCCTCTGAGTTCCCTGGCCTGTGCGCTCAGAGGAAGGTGAATGACAGGTGCTTTGCTGCAGGGAAAAGGCCCCACCTCATCATGACTGTTTCGGCAACTGACCGACTACAGGTATGTTCTCACCCTTTGAGATCTTCTTCATCGACACTCCCCCAGCTCGCATGTTGGTAAACTTCCTCTTAGGGAGGAAATGATCCAGAAAAACCCCTTTTCCCTCTCATTAATTCTGCAACATCAGAAACCTGAGTAATGCCTGGGTATTTATTACCATCGTCCCTCTGTTCTAAAGTGACAACAGGTGTTTCAGAAGAGTTCTTTTAAAGGGACAGTACATCCAAAGTACCCTCTGATTGTGAGGATCGTGATTGTAGAGAAGTTAAAAGTGTGGAACAGGAATCTTTCAGAATTGTGGAGATGCAGCAAGGGACTTCGTCTCACTTTTATAAAAAGGCGTGGGCTGGAGCGAGTGCCCAGAACGTCTAAAGGCCCTTCCAGCTCCACAGGCAGCCACCCTGAGCTAATTATTAACAGCGGGAGAGCAGGGTGGGCCACCTCATTTCTTGAGGCCGGGCCCTGGGTTGGGCCTGGGCCTCTCCTATCCCGTGACTAACAGCTCTCCTTCCAGGGAGATCCTGAGACTGTCTGGCCAGTCCCTTTACACGGCACCTGCCTCCAAGGATCTCAGAACTGGAAAGACTCAGGCCTGGATACACTGCAGCCCCCAGGAGCGTGGGTTTCTCAGTGAACTTGAGCTCAACCAGATCCCTGCCAACTCACCTTTGGGGCACACATGCTGGCTCCAAGCCATGGATCTCATGAGGACAGCCACCAGGTGTGGGGCTCCACTCCTGCAGAGTGGAGCTTGAGTGTGTCATGGGCCTGGGTCTCCAGGAGGATCCAGGACAGCCTCACAGCACCCAAACCTTGAAGTTTTTTCATCTGGCTACTTGCTGGAGGTACTTGGGCAGCACAGAACCTACCTACCCTCCACGCCTGTGAAAAAAAACAAGTTGACTCTGACCACTGGAAGGAGAGTGCAGCTCCAACACACTCATGTCAAATAACACCAACAGCGCTGTCCGTCTGGGGAGAGTTTTTTTTTAAAGTTGTACTTTCACATCTATATAACCATACAGCCTACTCTTTCCCATCATCGCATGATGAAAACATTTGTACAGGTATTTCAAACACTTCACTGGCATTTTTGTTATGGTTTTATAGTATTCCACCAAGTGGAACCATAACCATGGCTAGGTGCTCAGATGACTTCTAATTAGGAGGGCTCAGACAGTAAAGAATCCACCTGCAATGTGGGAGACCTGGGTTGGATCCCTGGGTTGGGAAGATCCCCTGGAGCAGGGCATGGCAACCCACTCCAGTATTCTTGCCTGCAGAATCCCCGCGGACAGAGGAGCCTGGCGGGCTACAGTCCATGGGGTCGCAACGAGTCAAACACAACAGCGACCAAACACAGCACGACACAGCAGACTTCCAAAGGAAACCACAGTAAACCAGGTAGGGAAGAAGGAGCAGGTGACCAAACATCAAGAATTGGGGCCCAGGGGAGCCCTGCTTTAGGGGGAAAAAAAAATCCAACCAGCAAAGACGCATGGCCACAAGGTAACAGGAAAGGACTAGGCCACCATCTGACCAAAAAACAGAAAAGGCAAAAAACAGATGAGCAGGTCATTAATGCCAATTGGAGCAAAAGCACCAGATGTTCTGTTGTTCACCAGGTAGAATGGAATTTAAAGGGGATAGGAAGGCATCTCCTGACCACCTCCCATGACCTACCAGAGACTACACCTGTCATCTCATCCAGCTCCCATATCAGAAGCGGTTCCCAGGTTAAAGACATCAAGGACCATGCCTGAGGTCACCTGGCATAGAGCGGAACCCAGACCCAGTGGCTCCTGATGAAGTCACACTCCCCCCAGACATCACACCACCTGCTCTGGTGGGTGGGTGGGTGGGTGTGTGTTTAAACAGAACATGTGCCATGTCCACCATTTTTAAATGCACAATTCAGACATTAATTACATTCACAACATTGTGCAACCAACTTCATGATCTATTTCCCAAACTTTTTCATCCCTCCAAACAGAAACTCTGTACCCATGAAGCAAGAACTCCCTGCTCCCTCCCACAACCTCTGGCAACCAGCTACTTTCTATGAATTTGTCTATTCTAGATATTTCATACAAGTGGAATTATACAATATTTGTCCTTTTGTGACTGGCTTATTTCACTTAGCCTAATGTGTAAAGTTCATCCATGCTGTGGCATGTGTAAGAACTCCATTTCTGTTCAAGGCTGAATAATACTCCATGGTATGGAGAGACCACATTTCGTTTATCCATTCATTTGTTGACACTTGGGCTGGTTCCACCATGTGGCCATCATATTGTAAATAGTGCTGCAATGACATCTCTATATCAGTATCTGCTTTGGGGTATACACCTAGGAGTGGGTCATGACTTGCTGGGTCACGCAGGAATTCCATGCTTGGTCTCTTGAAGAGCCACTAAACTGTTTTCTACAGAGGTCACACCGTTTAACATTCCTATTGGCAATATAAGAGGGTTCCAATTTCTTCACATCCTTACCAATACTTTTGATAACAGCCATCCTAGTAGATGTCAAGTGATATTTCACTGTGGTTTTAATTTACATTTCCCTAATGAGTTGGACACGACTGAGCAACTTCACTTTCACTTTTCACTTTCATGCATTGGAGGAGGAAATGGCAACCCACTCCAGTGTTCTTGCCTGGAGAATCCCAGGGACGAGGGAGCCTGGTGGGCTGCCATCTATGGGGTCGCACAGAGTTGGACACAACTGAAACGACTAAGAAGAAGAATGACTAATGATGGTAAGCGTCTTTTCATTGTGCTTACTGGCTATTTCCACATCTTCAGAGAAATGTCTATTTGAGTCCTCTGCCTATTTTTAAATTGGGTTATCTTAATTTGGATTAGTTATAGGAGTTCTTTATATATTCTTACATTAAACCTTTATCAGATATGATTGGCTAATATTTTGTCCCATTCTGTAGGATGTCTTTTCACTTTTTGATTATGTCTTTTAGGCACAAAAGAGAAGGCAATGGCACCCCACTCCAGTACTCTTGCCTGGAGAATCCCATGGATGGAGGAGCCTGGTGGGCTACAGTCCATGGGGTCGCAAAGAGTCGGACACGACTGGGCGACTTCACTTCACTTTTAGGCACAAAAGTAATTTCAATGAAGTTCAATGAAAAAGTTCAATTTACTTTTCTTCTGTTGCTTGTGTTTTTGGTGTCATATCCAAGTTTAACTCCAAGGTCATGAAGATTTATCCCTTTTTTCCCCTGAGAGTCCCAAGTCTTTAGCTCTTATATTTAGAGCATTAATCCATTTTGAGTCAATTTTTGTATATGGCACGAGGTAGGGGGCACCCTGGTCTTTCTAACCAGGATCTCTGCCTACCATAATCCTCTGGCAGAAGACTGCTACAATAGACTGTGAACTTCATGAAAGCAGGTCTTTTAAAAAACATGCTCCAGCGCCTGGTACCCAGCAGGTGCTCAAGAATTAACTGTAGGATAAATGGACAGTTGAGTGGATAAACCATGGGGTGGGGGCGGGGGTGTCCCCTATCTCCCACCTGCTTCTCATTGCTACTGTAAGACACCCACAACTGGCTGAAAGCCTCAGGTCTGTAACAAATAAACCTGATAGGCTAACCATATTAAGAACTAAATATGTATCAACAGCTGCACTTCATACACTCCTATTACTTCAACTGGCTTCCCAGGTGCCCAGTGGTAAAGAATCTGCCTGCAATGCAAAAGATGCAGGTTCGATCCTTGGGTCAGGAAGATCCCCTGGAGAAGGAAATGGCAACCCACTCCATTATTCTTGCCTGGGAAATCCCATGGACAGAGGAGCCTGCCAGGCTGCAGTCCATGGGGTCACTGAAGAGTCGGACAGGACTTAGCAACTACACAACAATATTAGTTCAACTAAAACAATCCAAGATTTAACCAGCACATTTAACTAAGGACAGGGCAGAGGGTCCCAGCTCTGGAAAGCTCAACATGTCCTTACCAGTCTCCTAGTTCAAGTCCTTCACCGCACAGAGGAGGAAATCAAAGGGCTGATGGAGCCAGTGATTTCCCAAAGTCTGGGCTTTCACTCCCAGGGCTTCCCCACCAAACATGGGCCTGAGCAATCACCCACTGGAGAACACAGCAAGGCACCAGGCTAGCCTCCACTGCTTCAGATGGTGGGAGTGGTCCTCTGACTCCAAAACCTGCCAATGGAAGAGTGAACCCTCGGTCCTAGACCTCATTCTGCTGCACTGGGGCGGGGGGGCCCTCCCCGTCCACCTCCCCGCTCACTGCTCCAGCCACACTGCCCCCTCCCCTGTACCCCAAAGTTTCAAGTCTGTTCCCACTGCAGGTGTGTGCAGTTGCTGTTCCGCCTGCTCAGAACTCTTCTCCCTCTGACATCCTCCACCTGGCTCTGTCCCTCACTTGAAGTGTCTGATCAGTGAGGCCTTCCCAATCTCCCTTCTTCCTTGCTCACCCCTAGACATATTAAGTATGCTCATGGCTTGCTTCCTCCCAATACCCATGTCTGTGCCTCCCACTAGAATGCAAGTTACTTAAAGGCAGGGGCTTTACCGTTACCGGCTGTGCCCTTAGCACCTGGGGCTGTTCCTAGCAAGCCTGAGGTGCCCTGCAAGGACCTGCGGATGACATGGACAAAATGGGGAGCATCACACTCCCCATCACACACACCCGGAGCTAATTCCGGGTCCTGAGTGTTACAGCGGGGAAGGCGGGTGGCCCCAGATTCACAGGTGGGCATGGCCTGGACCCTTGGCCAGAGGCCCTCGGGCTGTGCTGGGCTCCTGGGCCTGTGATGGCACAGGCAGGGTAGAGACACCATGTACCATCAAACTTCCCACCTGTCCCAGCCAAGCCCAGGACGCCAGCAGCTGCTGCTGTGCTCACCTGACCACAGAGAATGGAGTCTCTTCCCAAAGGCGCTTAACAAATGCTTGTGAAAAACACACACACACACACCAGTGAATGGCTCATGTGCACAAGGCTGACACTTGCACTCCTAGCGGGCTCGCGTCAGCACTCCTAACAGCACATCTTTCCAGCAACGCTGGGAGGTGCTTTGACCCAGTAAGTCCATTTCGAGGACTCTACTGTCAGGATTTATCGAGACATGGAAGTTTTATTTGCAAAGATCTTCCTCCCAGAGACATAACATTGAAAATGACAAACAAAAAGCCAATTTCCAAGCTCAGAGGGCCAGTTAAGTAAATCAAAACAGCTATGGGATGTCTATGAAGACTTCATAATGACATGGAAAATATTAGAAGTAAAAAAAAAAGCTGGTTATAAAACTGTACCTACAGTATGAGCACAACTGTAACAGTCATTGTATAAAGTATAAAGGAACTCACAGGACATGAAAATTGTTAGCTTGTCCATTCTTTCAACCTTTCTGTATTGCCTAAGTCTTCTGTGAGTAATAATGAGTTCAAAAATCAAATTGATAGCACTTAAAATGCTATCGAGCTGACTCATTTGAAAAGACCCTGATGCTGGGAAAGATTGAGGGCGGGAGGAGAAGGGGACGACAGAGGATGAGATGGTCGGATGGCATCACCGACTCATTGGCCATGAGTTTGGGTAAACTCTGGGAGTTGGTGATGGACAAGGAGGCCTGGCGTGCTGTAGTCCATGGCGTCACAAAGAATCGGACACGACTGAGTGACTAAACTGAACTGAACTTAAAACGTTATCACCTGAGGCCTCAATGATGCCCAGGGTGTGTAACTGCTTAAACCTCCACCCCATGACACTTGGCCACCTCCTCGCCCCCTTCTGCCTTCACCTGACCCTGCTTCTCGCTTCTCCCTGGTGTTCCCACCGGCCCCCAGCCCCTGGCACTGTCAGCCCTCCCCAGCCCACCACAGCTCTGACCCTGCTTCACCCCCTCCACTCCTCCCCCAGGCTGGGCTGCCCCCGCCCGACACTCCCCTGGCCCCCGGACCCAGGCTGGAGCCTGAGTCCTTGGCCTCCCAGCTGTGTGACTGTGGTCAAGTTGCTGAACCTCTCTGAGACCCGAATTCCTCCTCAGGAAAATGAGGTAAACCCCAACTCACAGGGCATCTGAGGTTCAGGGTGTTAGACAGCCCCGCCCCCACCTCAGGCGGCCCTTTCTCCCCTGGCTAGAGGTTCAACATGCTAACGGAGGTGTGCCTCTAGACCCCTACCACGGGACGGGCCCCCACCTGCCAGCTTCACTCAGCCTTAAGAAGCACTGCTTATGGCACACCAGTGGTCGGGGAGAAGTTTCTCAATTCTTGATCTGCAGAAAGCTTGCCCTCCCCTGCAGGAAGCAGAAATGCAGGTCTGCTCTGGGATCCTGGACCAAACAGCTGTTTCTTGGCTGAAATTCCCATCCCCCGCGTTGAAGCCTCCAGCGCTCAAAAACTCAGAGCCCAACTCTTACACCTGATGCCCAAATCCACGCCCCTGGCACTCATCCTTCCCGTGTCCCTGTCTTAGCTGCCAAAGTGGTCCGCGCATTTTCAGTTGAGGTCCTGCCGGCTCCTGACGCCACCTTCTCCCATCCACACCAACGCTTGATCTCCTGGGCCCCCCGGCACAGGGCTTGGTTCTCCTGTTCTTTGGGTCACGAGGTTTTGTTTTTCCTGATGACCTCGCAGGCGTTTAATGAGGCCCACCTGCAGCCTGGCTCCACAGCAGGTGCTGGGGCTCAGAGACGAGTAAGAGGCTGTCTCAGGGCCCTGCTCTCAGGGAACTCAGAGGCTAGTCAGAGAGATAGATGCATGAATAATCCAATAATCTCTTCCAGGGTGGGAAGTGCGTCTGTGAAGACAGCTGTGAACCACTGGCTGCGGGAGTGCGGGGGGTGTGGGGGTGGGGGGCCGGTGAGCCTTGTCTAGGGCACGACCACAGCTCAGCTTGGGACCAAAGCAAACAGCTTTTAGGGGGATGCTCATGGCAAAACTAGACCTTAAAGGATGGAGTATCAAATAGCAAAATCAAATCACTCAACACTTCCCTCAAAGTCTGCAGGGACCCGCGCCGCCTGTTGTCCAGCACTCACAAGCTGATTCCCATCTCATCCTCCAGATACCTGCGTGCACTCGCTTCACGAGGCTGGGTAGAAAGACACACCCTCTTGTCCTCGCCAGGCCACCTCGCACCACGCTCCTGAGCAGGGCCACTCAATGCATGGTGTCTAGACTGGTGGCATCAGTATTACCCACGTGCCCTTAGGAAGACACAGTCTCACAGCCGACCGTGGGCCAAGATTATATACACATTAAAGCCTGAGAAGCCCTGCTCTCCGCCCCAATTCTACACCCCCAGGCCTCTGGCTTCCTCCTCTCCACTCTGAGGCCAGCTGCCACCTCTTGGTGCCTTCAGTATCCACATGGAGAGCTGACACCCCACCTGCAGCGCGCCCACCCCACAGCAGCACCGCTGCAGCCCCATCCTGCCCCGGGCAGCACGCAAGGACCACAGCCCCCTCCATCCGACAGCTGGCTCCACCCAGGGTCGACTGTCACACTGCGGTGGCCCTCCTGACAAGCTCACTGAGAGGGACAGATGGCAGGCAGTGTTGGAGCAGCAGTGCTTCCTGAGAAATGACCGTGTGCCACTGGGAGGAGCCTTGGTCATCGTGGAACCGTCACTCAACCTTGTCATTCCCTGGGACACCTGTCATTCCCACCATGGAAATGAGGAAATTGAGACTTTGGGAGGCTTGCTGGCGTCCTGGAGTTAGTGAGACGGGCTTCCGGAGACAGCCCCAGTTCACACTCTGCACCAAGAGATAAGAGTGCGCACCACAGCCTTGCAGAAGACTGGGGAGGAGTAGGTACGCCTGCATTTTAACCTAGAAACCAGGGGCAGAGTCACTGAACAAGTGGGAGAGGCAGGCAGGGCCCAGATCACGGAGCCCTTCGATGACGGACTCAACTGCTGCGGCTTTCGAGTCTCAGGAGCAGTGACGCTTCTGAAGCAGGCTGGACCTAAACTGCCGCACCTTCCCTGACATTCATTCCGATCCCTCCTCCACGAAGCTGATCCCTCCCCTCTCAGGCTTCTCCAGCCCTCCCCAAGTGGCCAATGCAGTCGACTCCTCCGGGTTTGCTCGGGGCTCCATCGCTCGCCCTGCCCTCCCCGCTCCAGGAGGCCTACCTGCCCCTCAACAAGGCCCAGCTGCCAGGGACCCTTTCCCTCCCCTCCTAGGACGAGGCTCCCTTCCAAATCCAGTCTACCCACATCGAATCACCAGTTTCCACCATCATCTCCAAGAGGACGGCCAGAGACTTGCCTCCTTCCCCTGTGGCCCACAGCCTGAGGACACCAGCTAGGCTCTGGGAATGGAACTGAAAAAGAGACCCTCTTTGCCCTGGGGAGGCTGACAAGGGGGAGCCTGACCCTGAGTGTGCAGCCCCTTCAGTGGGGAAACAATCTCATTTGCCCATACACTCAGGCACCTGGATCTACTGCGAACTCTCAAGAGACTGAAATGTTAAGTCTTTGAAAATGTCTCTTAGCAGCAAATAACCACTGCAACAAGGAATCAGCCTTACGATCGAAACAATTTAAGATTAACTTAGTATAAAACAGAAAACCTTAAAATTACAACACAAGAGTTTTAAATTCTGCCACTATTTATAGGCTGAAAATTGTGAAACACAGATCTCCTCTGGAGTCCAGCTGCTCCCTGTATGGTCTCCGGGCCATAGTCTCAACACCACCTGGGGGGCCTGTTAGTGACGTAGCAGGCAGGGCCCACCCGACCCCTCGTATCAGAAACAGCACGTCAGCACTAAAGCTTGGGATGCCCTGGCTAAGAGCACATGGTCTGCAGAGCTCAGGGGAGAGAGAGACCAGGGAAAAGCAAGGCCTATGGAGCCAGGTGTCAGGGGACCCGCAGAGAAGAGGTGATCTTGGTGTTTCTGCAGGGAACGCTGTCTGGCAGCAACCTGAAGCAGGTATAGATGCGAGGGGCCCACCGGGGAGAGAGGCAAAGTGGAGGCAAATGGGAGAAGCGTGTGAACCCACCCAGTTTTGCTGGGTGGGGAGGTGGGGAGGGCTTGCAAGGGGGGAGGGGCAGGCTGGAGGAGGGGCTGAGGTGGGCTGACTGGTGGGATTTGTCCAGTGCAGCTGTAGGGAGAGGGAAGGGAGATGTTGAGATTTCTAAGCTAGCAAACATGTCACTCACAGAGAGAACATTTTTAAGGAGGAAGGTGGAGAGCTCTGCTTTGGACATGCACGTGCAGAGGAGGACCCTGGGGACACTCGGGGCGTGGGGGGTGGCTGGGGGGAATGCTCAGATGTGATACACGCAGAGATGACCGGGCTGGAGCACACCCTGATGATGCGACCCAGGAAGGCATGCAGGACGGTTAAGAGCAGAGGGAAAACAGATAGCTGAGGATGAGCCAGGATGGGCAGGGAGGCAGGAGGGGGGCTGCATCACAGAAGCCCCAGCATGAGGGCATCAGCACAAAGACCAAGAGCCTGAATGACCAAATGCCACTGGTCTTGACAAGTGAGTGATCCCGGGCCACCACGGCAAGGGTAGTGTTACTCAAGGGTCAGGTGGGGAGGCCTGGGGACACTGGGCTGGGAGATGCAGGTGGTAGATAAAGCTGAGACTGCTAGATAAATAAATGTCTAAACATCTCACCTGGGGTTGCAAGCCCCCTTTCATCAAGACTGTGTCCTCTGGTATATCCGTGTTCATAGCAGCATTACTTGCAATAGCCAGAAACGATGGAAGCAACCCAGGCGGCCACTGACAGATGAATAACAAAATGTGGTATGTATGCACATTCAATGAAGTATTAGTCAGCCTTAAAAAGGAAGGAAATTTTGACACGTACATAGATAAACCTGGAGGACATTATGCTAAGTGAAATGAGCCAGTAACAAAAGGGCAAGTACTGACATGATAACAACAGGATTCCAATTATATGAGGTACCTAGAGTAGACAAAATCATAGAGATAGAAAGTAGAAGGCTGGCTGCCAGGGCTGGTGGTGGGGAGAACGGGGAGTTAGTATTTAATGGGTTCAGAGTTTCAGTCGAGCAAGATGACGCGAGTTCCGTGGCTACATGCTGGTGAAGGGAGCACAAAATCATGCTTGATGCCACTGAACTGTACATATACTTAAAAAATATGCCTTTCTTTCAGCAGAGGTATAGAAATCCTGAACTCCTGGAACTGAATAGAGTGTCTGTGTCAAGAGAGGTGAGAGCGACTGTAGACTATTCCTCCATAAGGCTTCCCGGTGAAAGGAAATGAGTGATGGGGCGGTGACCCAACAGTGAGGCCAGGCTGGGAGAAGGCTTTTTTTCCCTCAGGTGACAGGATGACAGTCTTCATCTGGAAGTGGAGAGGTAAGCCTGAGCCAGAGACACTCATTTTCTAAGAGAGAGAGAGAGAAAGAAAGAGGGAGCAGGGAATGTGAGGAGGCTCCCTCCAGATGGCCTTGACCATCCCAGCGCCCCAGGTGGTGGAGTCACCTGGAAAGGGGAGGGTAACAGGTAGGAGAGCTGGAGACAGTGGAAAGGTCAGGTTGGCTGGCATGGGAGCCACAGGGGAGGTCGGAGGCCTGGCTGGGCAGCAGGGAGGGCCCCGCTGGCTGTAAAGCCCAGAGCACACCATCTGCAACGATCACTAAGCCTGGGGCAGCGGTCCTCAAAGGACAGTCCCTGGTCTCTGGACCGACCAGTAGCATCACAGAGGAGCTTGTTAAGAGATGCAAATTCTGAGGCCTCACGTGAGTCTGATTCAGAGCCACTGATTCAGAATCTCTGAAGGTGGGGTCCAGCAGCCTGGGTTTTAAAAGGTGGTTGTGATGTGCTCAAGTCTGAGGAATACGAGTGCGGAATACAGAAATTCAGTGAAGGGTTTATATCATCTTTACATAAAAACGAAAAAAAAAAATCAGCATAGCAACTTCTACATAAAAAGAGCAAGAAATGAGTAACTGCTTTGATGCCAACACAGCTTATTTCTACAGTTAGAGAAATGCCACAGGAGGTTGACAAAATAATAGAAATACACAGTCTACTTCACAGACTTCCTTAGATGAGACCTAGAAAACACACCCAGGGTCTGGGGGCTGGACACTGTATGATGTGGGTACCGGTCCCTGCTTCTTTGACTGTGTGCCCTGGACATGCTTCAGTTTCCCCATCTGTCAAGAGCAGGAGCTGAAAAAGGTTCTTCTGAGGTCCCTTCCAGTTCAGACACCGTATGACCCTTTGTCCTATAAAAGATGACCTTAAACTCAACACTTTTACATAGCCTCGTGGGGGGTGAGGGAGACATTTTTAACCAGTCAACATAATACCACAATTAACTAGAAAAATTTCCAAGATACTAGTGCTAGTATCTTTGCATTTCAATAACTAGAAACTCTTTCACTAACTGGCTTTTCCATTAAAGCCACCAACACCTTCAGTTATAAAAACATGATACCATACTGCACTGTGTTCTTGAAGTCCACAAGACCAGGATCCCCCAGGAAATCTCTCTGTACCTTCACATTTTCAGCCTATAATACAGGTATACCTCAGAGATACTGTGGGTTCCATTCTAGAACACCACAAAGAAAGCGAATACTGCAATAAAGCAAATCACACACATTTTTTGGTTTCCCAGTGCATATAAAAGTTACATTTACACTACACTATAGTCTATTATGTATAAGAGCATCATATCTGAAAAAAACAATATATGTACTTTGATTAAAAATACTTTGCTAAACTATGCTAACCATCATTTGAGCCTTCAGTGACTCACAATCTTTCGCTGGTGGAGGGTCTGAAATATTGCAAGAGCTACCAAAAGTGACAGAGAGATCCGAAGTGAGCAAATGTTATTGGAAAAATGGGACCAAAAGACTTGTCTGATGCAAGGTTGCCACAAACCTTCAATCTGTAATCTTAAAAAAAAAAAAAAGCAATGTCTGCAAAGCACAATACAATGAGGTATGCCTACACTTTTTAATCCAGGCAGGCAGGGTTTGCGTTTGTTGCCAGGCAGAAAATGAGTTAAGGAACTGGACTCGTCAGACCCCAGAGCCTACCCCTTGTGATGAGCGTCTGGGCACTCAATATTGCAGGTCTAGGCTTCCTGATAAATGGCCCTGTAATGGCCTTGGTATCAGAATCCCTCGATGTTGGTTTCCTGCCTGGTCTCTCTGCATCCAAGTCCTTGTCTGCACCTTCTCGTCATTCAACGCCCATCCTCTTGTGCCTGAGTCCCCACCGCCAGCTGCTTCTGTGCCTCTGCCAAAGACCAGCAACTCGGTTCAAATCTCAGAACTAGGGCTGCAAGAGGGGCCTGGGTGCCTGTACAGGCAAGACAGGGAAAGTGTGAGCCCTGTGGGTGCTGGGGGGGGGGCAGGAAAGACAGGGGAATTGTGAGCACTGTGGGTGCTGGGGGGAGCAGAGAAAAGGTCCAGGGCAGCTCTGGTCTCCAGCCCCACTTCACTTATACCTCTTGGCTCTTAAAATCCATTAGGACTGGGTCAGGAGGAAGCACAGCTGGCTTGTCTTTCCCCCTGTGCACCCATCACAGACCCTGGCCCCCCTCCTCCTGGTTTTGGAAGTGATGCTCCCACTCTCCCACAGCCCCCGTGGCAGGAAGCGGCAGGTGAGGGGAGGGCTCACACAAGGTTCATATAGCAGGAGAAAGGCTGGGAGGGGCATGCCAAGGGAGGTGAGACCACAGAGGCGACCAAAGCCATGAACATGCGACTTGGCAAGTGATGCCAGGGCAATGAGTTTTGCTTTGTCCAGGCAGAAAATTCTTAGTGCTAGAGAGTTTCCTAGACTGATCCCCTGGTGCTGATTTCCCATTCAAAGTCACACATGGGCAGAATGACCACACAGCCTGACTTGTGCAGGACAGCCCTAGTTGAGGCTCCTCAATTAAATGTAATTAAACAACTCCCCGTTTATTCTCAAAATATTCTGGTTTGGATCGATTTCTAGTTGCCTTATTCTTGATCCCCTAGGCCTATGAAGTCAGAGCTGCAGTTGGTGAAGGCACTAAAGTGTCTCGAGGGACAGTCAGGCTGAGTCCTGCCCCTCATCAAATATTCTGCTTCCCTCTCTAGCATCGCCACCAAGGCATCACCTGGCATCTGCTTGTATTCCTCCAGAGATGGCAGAGGCTTCTCTCATTTTGGGAAAAAGCTGTGTTATTAAAACAAAAACAGGATAGATGAATGAACAAAGATGATGTGGCATATATACACAATGGAATATTACTCAGCCATAAAACATAAAATCTTGCTGTGTGTGGCAACATGGACAGATCTAGAGGGTATTATGCTAAGTGAGGTAGGCCAGACAGAGAGAGACAAATACCGTATGACTTCACTTACATGTGAAATCTAAAAACGCAAAAGAGCAAATGAAACAAAAGAGAAACAGATTCATAGATGGAGAGCAGGAAAAGGTGGTGGCAGGAGGGGAGAGAGTGAGGGAGTTGTGCGAAGTAGGTGAAGGAGATTAAGAAGTACAAACTTTTAGTTATAAAATAAATAAGCCATGGGGAATGTAAGATACAGTTTAAGGCATAAAGACCATACTACTGTAATAGCTCTGCAGGAGGACAGATGGTTTCTAGACTTATCCTGGTGATCATTTTATAACGCAGGCAAATGTCAAATCACTACGTTGTTCACCTGAAACTGACATAATATTGTATGTCAACTACACTTCAATTAAAAAATAAATGCATGAAAATAAGAGTAGCAAGATTCAAACCTATACACAGTATGACAGCAACTAAATAACATCCTTCAGCAAGGAAAGGCGTGGGAGTGGGGCAGACAACCTGCTGACTTCTTTCCTCCCACCTCCTTCCATCTTCATTCACCAAATGTTAACTGAGCGCATGTGATGTTTCAGTGGCAGTGAAGATACAAGGGTGGGCTAAAACAGACTCAAACTGAGTAGCATCCTACCAAAGAACTGGTCTGGATTCTCCAAAAATGTCAAGATCATAAGGGACAAAGAAAGCCTGAGGAACTGCTTTAATATAAAGAAGACTAAAGAGACATGACAACCACACGCAACACCTGATCTGGGGTTTTCTTTGCTACAAAGGCCACTCTTAAGACAACTGGCAAAGCCTACAGGTCTGTAGATGAGATAACAGTATTGTATCATACTGACTTCCTGCTTTTAAAAAGTGTACCATAGTTATATAGGAGGATGTCACTGGTTTTAGGAAATACACTTAAGTATCTGGAGGGATAGGAACAGTCTATAAATGATCCTCAAATGGTTCAGGAAAAAAAAAAAAAATATATATATATATATACACACACACAGAGAAGAATAAGATGGTAATATTTGAGGAATCTGGGTGAAGGGTATATGGGAGTTCTCTGTTCTATTCTTAGAACTTTTCTATAAGTCTGAATTAGGTCAAAATGAAAAGTTAAAGGAAAAATAAATCTCAGGGACAGTGTGTATGTGTGGGGTGTGTGTGTGTGTTTAAAGGAAGACAGACTCCGATTTCACAGAACTCACAGTGTAACTGGGGAGACAGGTACTAATACAAATAATGGCACTAATTAAGCACAAAATTGCAACTGTGAAAAGTGCTGTAAAAGGAGAGAGACCTGGTGGTGTGATGGGAGTGTTTACAGCAGGCGGTTTTACCCACAGCAGGAAGGCAAGGGGAGACATCGGCAATCATGGAGCCAAGGTCCAAAGCGTGAGTGAATGAGGAGTGGGGGACGAAGGTTCCAGGCTCTACTGGCCCCATGAGCAGAGAAAACATGGGCACCAAAGCATGTACACTGGGGCCTGCAAGAGATGCCAGCGTTAGTTTTGTCTTTTACTCTAGGAGCAAAAGGAAGTGGTTTTAAAAGACCCTCTGGCAGGTGGCAGAGAATGGGCTGGCACGTGGCAGGCATGTGGAGTCCACCATGGTGGTGCTGTTGAGCCTCCTCCAGGAAGACTACCACGCATGATTTTTCCTCTGCTCCCTGACACCTTTATTTTCTACAACCACCATGTATGAATTTGGTAACCAAACCAGGGGAGGAGCTGGGAGGGGGAGGGTATTAAGGGTAGAGTAGGAGGCAAAGTGGGCAAGGCATGAGCTCAGGCTGTCGTCACGCCCCTTCCAGGCCCACCAGTGGGTCGGGTCAAGGGGTGGTTGACAAAGCTGGTTGCTGCCTCTCCCACCAAGACCCTGGGGTCTATGCTGAGGCTGACTCATCTGAGGGAAGCGGGGTGCAGGGACCAGGTCTTCCCCCTCTCTAAGTCAGACCAGTGCTTTTCATCAACAGAGCGTGCAGCCGGCCACCGCCCCTTTCTGGTCTGGGATCCTTCCCCTTGGAACGATCCTCTAGCCCTGGGAATCGGGCCCTCAGCACTGCCCTGGGAGCCGGCCATCACTCACCACAGCCTCTCTCGGCATCAAACGCTAAACAGGACGCTTGTCTGTGAGTCAGGGGCCCGACCACAAAGGGAGGAGACCCTTTTCTGTGCCAAGTTCTGCCCGAGTGGGTTTTCAGTTCATTGGCTCCTTTAAAATGGTCGATTTAACGGCAACAGGTTCTATCATTATCCTCGTTTTACAGTCAAGAGGTGTCTAGGGACAGACTCGAGTTCCAATCCTGGCTGTCCTCGTAGAGCAGTGTGCCCTTCCGGGAGTCACTTCATTGCTCTGAGCCTCAGTTTTCTCATCCCATTCTGTAAACTGGGGCTGCTAAGTATTAGCAACCTTCTGGGGCTAGAACGTACTATTTATTCCCTTTTGAGGCACCAAGAGGCTGAGGACAGAAAATTCAAACTACACATTGCTTAAATATTTACAAAGAGCTTGTGTATCCTGACAGTAAATCATGGGACCTGAATTTTCCAGGACTATCCCAATTTCAAATCCTCTGTCCTAACTTTCCACATAAACCATTGAAATGTCTCAAAAATTCCACTCTCTCAGTATCCAAACAACACCTCCCAGACCTCCTCTTGCACAAAGACGCAGCACAAACATTCTTTTTTCAGACTACAGATCCCAATCTTTGGTTCCGAAAATGCAGTCAGTGGAGCCTTGCTGGCCCCCTGAAGGAAACGGGGTCAGGGAGAGAAATCTGGGGCAGTCAGCACTCCATCAGGACTCTCAGACTCGGCTGCTGCCTGGCACATGGATGTGAACTGGAGGCCAGAAGAAGCCGTACCGTGATGAGAGCATCACCCACAGAGGAACACAGACTAGAGACGTGAGCTCTGCCCTCATCTCCCGACCCAGTGGCCTGTACTCAGGAAAGCAGCACAGCCAGGGAGCTGCTATGAAGATTCAAAGGACTGATTAATATTTGAAAAGTACTCAGAGCAGTGCCTGGCTGCCAGTAAGTGCCATATCAGTATTTAATAACTAAAACCAGAGGTATCTCTGGCAGAAGGTGCTCATGCCTTAGACATGGCCCAGAGGCATCGCTCCTCTGCAGGGAAAACAAGGCTTTACCTCTGGACTGAGTGAGGCCAGGCTGCTATACAGAGATAGGGGGCTGGGGGGTTACCCTAACTACAGAAGGTGGGTCCTGCATTAGCCAAGATCAGAAGGATGGATCTGGGAAGAGTCACCACTCCTGCAGTACAAGAGGTTTCTTCATGCCCCTAAGTTGTCCCATCTGCTGTTCTGTCTGCCCACTGAATACCATCTTTTTCAACCTCCAAGGCGGAATTCGAATGCCAACTACTCCCGATGAGTGGTCCCTGATGCCCGTCAGAACGAAGGGCTGTCTCCACTGGGATCTCTTGCATCTAGCTTTATCCTCTTTTAAAGCAGTAAGCAGACAGATGAGAGACAGCACACACAGGCCCACATGCGCGTACACACACACACACAGAAATGTGTGTATTTCCTAACTCCCCCATAAATCCTTCCAAGACAGGCTCATCTTTCATCTCTGTGACACACAGAAGTGGCTCAATCAAGGTCTGAATTTGCTGTCATGTCTGTGCTCACAGTCGGTCTTCCTCTGGAGGCAGAAGTCCCTTATGCGTGTATGCATCAGGAGAAGCTACAGAGATGCAGGATCTCTGGGTCTTAGAACGCACGATCTGATCAGATTTCAGACAGGGACCTACCTAGCACTCCCTTTTAATTCTCCCTCAGGCAGATGAAAGCACACACCTGTGAGAGTGGGGTCTGCAGTGGCCAGGACCCAGACTTGGGCAGAGTGGACACACTGACCTGGTCTTGTCTCAGAGTCGGTAAGAAGAGCTCAGGCTTGGAAAGCTACCCTAGCCGCGCTGCCCCGCCCACCCAGCCTGTCAACGCCAGGGGATTGCCCTCAGCATTCCAGCCCCTGCTGAGAAATGAAGAGGGTGGCCCCGCTTTCCAGGCCCATTGTCTGGTGGAAGGAAGGTGAACATGGGGAATTAGGGTTAATAGGCATTTCTCTGAGGAGAGAGGGAAGGACCACAAATCGCAGGTTCCCCCTCCACCAACAGGCCATAAACCCTGAGGATTGCGGGGGAGGCGAGATGCCATGTCTTCCTGTTTGCTACCATTCCCTAAGCCCCTCTGGTTGGTTATATCCATCCTAGAAAATGGAATCCCTCGTGTGCCTGGACCTGAGGGTCAAACAGTCCCAGTTTGTCCCTCTAGCTCCTGGTCCCACACCACTTTGCTAGCTGAGTTACTTCATCTGTAAGAGGGAGAAGGACCACACTGAAATTAAACACTGCACGTGGGACTTCCCGTTCACACTCAACAATCAAGGAGTTGGTACCAATCCTCTGAGACCAATGAGCAGCTTGGAACCCCAACTTCTTTCAGGGATAAGACTGTCTCTGAGTAGGTTCTTGACACTTGAATGGGAATGTTAAAAAGCTATGAGAATACCTTCTCTATGATAAAATGTGGAAAGGAGGGCTCAGAGCAAGGATGGTGAAGCAGTATGGGATCCTGAATTTGACTCTGTGCTCACTTCGGTTCTTTCCTCTGCCCCAAGCTGTCCCTGACCTTGGCCTCCCAGGTGTCTGGCCTGGCCAGGACCTGCCCTCTCCCTGAGGAGTTCCCCAGGCACCCCGGGTTTACTGGAGTCTGGCCCACTCTGCATCCCCACCCAGCTCTGCACCTGCCACACAGAAGCAGCTCAATAAATGCTGAATGGAATGTCTAGGACCCTCCAGCCACGCTGAGATGCCTTCAGGAACCTGACCTTTTACATTCCAGCTAACGTCTAATTTGCATAGAGGAGTTGTTTTTAGGAGTCGGCAAATCACCGAGACAAGGCAGGATCAATACAGAGTATTAGGCACGCTGTATTCTACTCTAATTCTCTGCAAACTGGTATTCTATTAACTGTACATAGCATTTACCCGCGCTCACTATGAACTAGAATATTTAACTAGAATGACCTACTCTCTGTCAGATAATAGCTTACTGTTGTTAATTTTCAACTAGCCAGAAAGGTTTCCAGCTTACAATCTACTTTCCTCTTGATTTAATCAGGAAAGCCATCTATTTGAGAATACAATAAAGGGTAGCCTAATGCAGAAAAAAAAAGACCTGCCTGTGGAACCAGATGACATGAGTTGTATCCCGGCTACACCACATGCTGTGTAATTGGCTGCTCAAAGCCTCAATTTCCTCATCTGTAAAATGGGAATAACATCAGCCTTACCGGTGGGAACTGTAAACATTAAATGAGCTGATGCATGTGGATGCACTCTGTGCAGTTCTACAAGGCTATAAAAAGTTGGTTATTACAGTGAAAACAGAAGATGAAATTCTTAAATAACTCAGATAGGCTAATGACAAAAAGCAGAGTGGATCTAAATCAGTGGTTCTAAAGGGGGAGAAAGGGAAAATGTGCCCCTCCCCAGAGGGAAGGAGATTGGGAAGACAATTGAGGGAGAGGGACTGCTACTGGGATCTACTGGGCAGAGATCAAAAACGCTGCTGAACATTCCTCAATACAGAGAAAAAGCGCCACAACAAAGAATTATTGAAGCCCAAATGTTAACAGTGCCAGAGTGAAAAAATCCTAATCTAAATAATCACTGAAAGTTGAGTTTGGGAGCTTTTTCGAGCAGAAATCTTCCTAACCAGGCTTTACTTTCAAGCATGAGCTGCCTAAATACTTGCAAAGATGGATTGCCAGACAGCTCTTTTGTAAGTAAAGCTGAACTGCCAACTCTTGGAGTTTCTAAATGTATAAAACTGCTTTTAAACAAGATGCTCTCCGATTACAATTCAGCTAAACTGTTTTTCCAAAGATTTCAGGAGAAGTTCTCCTGGGCACAAGGCAGGGTCTGTCACTCTGCCACTAGGCCCTGAAGATGCCTTCGTAATTCTAATTTCCTGGTGAAATGGGAGCCACGAGGGTCTCTAAACGAATTAAATTCACATCACGCCAACTGCTCGCTTGCTTTGTGCTGGGCACCGTGCCAAACACCTCCACATCATTTATCCCACTTAATCCACCCAACAACCCAGTGAGGTGGGCATTATTACCGGTTGTTTGCAGGGGAGGAAAGTGACGATCCGCGAGGTTAGACAACTCCCAAGGTCATCAGCTGGCTTAAGGTGGGGGCCTAACCTGAACCGAGGTCTCCAGTTTCCCAGTCACAAGCTCTTTCCACCACCTCGGAAAACCCAGGTGTCAAGTCGTCTCAACTTCCCATGAATTTTTTAAGGCAACCGCAACTTCTCAGTAAGTTCAGGTTGCTGAAAATGGGAATTTCCGGGGCACCGGGCGCTCTCACATACAGTGCCCCACTGCAGCTGTCTCACCGCAGGTACCTGATAAATCATTCCATATCACCCGCGGAATGGGGAGGATTTATTGGGGCTGGAGTTCGTGCCAGGCCCAGGAAATGCCATCTTTGAAAGCCGAGAGGCGGATTCGCCCTGGGAGCCGGGAAGGTCTGGCCGCCGCGCTTGGCTGGCTCCCCGCGCGGGCTGTGCGCCCCCTCGGCGTCGGGGGCGGGGGGTCACGGCGGCGCTGGGGCCTCCCGGATCGCCAGCCGCTCCGGCTCTACCGGTCGCGTCCGCCCATGCCCGGGTCGGAGCGCACGCCCACGCCTCGCCGCCGCCGCCGCCGCCGCCGCGTCCCGCCTGGGACCCAGCCCCACCCGGCCCGGCCTGCTCCCTCCCGCCCGCGCCCCACCAGGTGAGCTCGGCCAGAGCGCCCCCTCCCAGCCCCGACGAGACGCCGGGCCGCCGGGGCCGCCGCGTCCGCCAGTCCGCCCGCGCGTTCGCCGCGCGCCTGGGGACGGGTGGGGGCGGGGCGGCGCCCAGCGCGCCCCCGGCCCCGGGTGGCTCCGCGTCCCGCCCCGAGCCTGCTGGGGTCGCGCCGATCCGTACCTGCAGCATCCGGGGGCGCGGGGCGCCCAGGTAGGTCGCGCGTGCGGGCGGCGCGGAAGCTCGCTCGCGGCGCGACCTGGCCGCCGTCTGAGCATGCCCAGTGCCGCCCGCGGGCGGCTCCCGCCGGCCCGGCTGGCCGCGACGGGCCCGCGCGCCGGGCTGGGGGCGGGCGCCCGGAACGCCCTGCGGGACGCCCCCGCCCCCACCCGGGGCCGGTGCGCTCGGACTGGTCTCCCAGGGCTACCCGGGCTCTCCCGCCGAGGTCCGTGCAGCCCGGTGTCCCCTCGAGCATGCACGCAGGCGTTCGTGCCATAACCATTTATTGGGCACCTACTGTGTGCCCAGCCCTCAGTGATTTTATGCCTAGGAATGTCAAGCAGCCAGCGCTAAACAAATATTTGAAATGAGAAATCTTGCCCAGCTAGGGTCCTGCTGACTCCCGTGCAGTGCCCATCCCAGTCCACTGAAAACTTCCCAGCTTAAACTTTCTTCCCAAGACTTATGGGCCCTTTACCTGACCTGGCTCTTGCATTCCTTCACCTCCAGGAGCACCTTTCTGTCCATCAAACACTCAGAACTTGTCCAGCCTCAGGACATTTGCATATGCCTTTTCGCCTCTAAATGGGACGTCTTTGCCCACCTTTACCCTTGTCTGGAACCTTCTCATTGTACTACGTCCTCCTTCTCCGAAAGGCCTTCCCTGATCACTTTATTAAATTAGTCCCCTGATCATAGAACTTTCCGTGTCTTCACTCTATTTTCTTCACATTTATCATTATCCATTAGTTCATTCAACAGATAATTTTTGATCACTTACTTTGATTCTTTACGTGTGAAGAACAGACAAAAATCCTGTTCCCTGCTGGAGTTCAGCAAGCAATAAACATGCAAATAAGCGAACTCAAAGTAGAAGGTAATAACGTTTTACGAGGGGATAAAACAAGGTAAAGAGAAGGGGTGGAGGGAGTGCAGTTTCAATGAGGTGGTAAGACCTTTCAGCCACGCAGATAAATTGGGAAGAGCATTCCTGACAGAGGCATCAGCCAGTGCAGACATTAAGACAGGACTGCTTAGGAAATAGCAAGCCGGAGAAAGTAGCAGATGAGGTCGGTCACTGTCTTTTCCCCTGATTTGCTTACTTTTTATTGTGTATTCCCCTGGAGAAGGAAGTGGCAACTCACTCCAGTATTCTTGCCTGGAGAATCCCATGGACAGAGAAGCCTGGCGGGCTACAGTCCATGGTGTCGCAAAGAGTCGGACACGACTGAGCGACTAACACTATTGTGTATTCACCTCTGGAATTTCAGCTCTGGGACTGTAGTCCTGCCTGTCTTCACTACATTGTCCCAGCCCCTACAGCAGCACGTGGCACACAGGAGATGCTCAAAAACGATTTGTTGAATGAATATGTGAATGGAGGGAGTGAAGGCTGGAATCATCCTGTCCCGACCAATGCCCAAGGTCCAGGGGCCCTGTCGGCCTAGGGCCTTTAGCAGCAGCTGGCAGAACCTGGGTGCTTCACTTCGGTCTTTATCCCCGAGTCGCAAGTCCCCGGTAGCACCCCTGCAGAGGGCGCCCCTGGAGCATCGCGTCCGGGGAATTTCTGCAGAGGTAGGGAGTCCCAGGAACAGGACCCGCCCCGCGCCCCGCCCTGTTCCACGCCCCGCGCCCCGCCCTGTTCCACGCCCCGCGCCCCGCCCTGTTCCACGCCCCGCGCCCCGCCCTGTTCCACGCCCCGCGCCCCGGTATCCAGCAAAACCTGGAGCTGCGGCACCATTGGGACGGACGGGAGCGCACTGGGCATGCTCGGAGCAGGGCCGGGCCCAAGCGCCCGGGAGGAGGAGCCTCCTGGCGGGGTGGGCGTGGCCTCCTGCAGAGTTCAGCCAGACCTTCAGCCCACTCGGTTCCCGCCCCCAATTAGGGTGGGGTCTGGGGGCATTTTTTTGTTTGTTTTTTTTCAAAACTCAGTGGGAGAGCTGGGAATTGAGAAACTGCGAAAAATATTCTCTGTCCTTTCCCAGCTGCTGTGTGACCTGGGATAAGCACCTTACCCTCTCTGTGCCTTAAATAATATGAATACCTATCGCTTTGATTTGAACGATGTGTAGGGAATGAATGAAATAAAGAACGTGAGCGTGTTTAGTCCACGTTAAAGATCTATCTCTGGACTGCCTACCTCAATTTTCAGTCATCCTTATACCAGTTTGTCAAGTGTGGAGATGAGGAAACCAAGGTTAACAAACATGAGAATTCTTGGGGTTTTCCCAGTTTGCCTTCCACTAGAAACTAGTCTGAAGCTACTTTTCTTTGTCCACAGCCAGCAGCCGTTAATGTATACAATGTTCTCTCGAGCTAAAAAACATATATACATCTAAGGAAAAAGATATAAATATTTTTAAAATCGTGCATTAAAATTCACCATAGCTTATTCCCCAAACAAGTAAATGTTCACAAATAGAGGAGTGATTAATTAGATTTTGGTATATTTGTTGAAATAACTATTTTACACTAAACTAGACCATGTTGCGACAGGAAGAAACTTAATACAATAATTTTCTTCACTTTCTTAAGTGAAGAAAATCTGAATGTACAAATATCCTGTACAAGGAAAAAAAGGGAAAATGTAAATAGTTTGCTTTGGGTTGATAGGGAGGTTGGTTCTTCTTTTTAAGTTTGTTACTGTCACAATGTTGTGTTTGCAATGATAAACATTAAAAATATCAAATCAAAAATTCTTGAAGTTTTGTGTCTAATAATCACAACAGCAATAACTACTGTTATCATGCTCACATGTGGTCAACATTTTACATGTCTTCTGTCTTTACTCTGTACAGTCACTCTGCATGGTGGGTGTTTTTATGTCAGTTTTACAGAAAAGGAAACAATCTAGGAACTTTTCACAACTGGGAAGAGACAGGGTCAGGATTCGGTGGTTTTTGGCTGTGTTGGGCCTTCGTGGCAGCATGTAGGGTCTTCAGTCTTCGTGGCGGCATGCAGGGTCTTCAGTCTTCCTTGAGGCATGTGAACGCTTGGTTGTGGCACGTGGGCTCTAGTTCCCTGACCAGGGATCGAACCCAGACCCCTTGCACTGGGAATATGGGGTCTTAGCCACTGGACCACCAACCAAGTCCCCAGGGTCAGAATTTGAATGCAAGTTGGACTGACCTCAAAACTAGGGTTTAAGGTTTTATAATACTGCCTTTCTACTTGGGGGGCATTGCCCATAAGACAGATGGTGTGTTTCATTTGTGTCTTCTTGCCGTATTTCCTATACCCCTTTTGATGTGTTACAGGCTGTAGATGACCCTTAAGTGTTCTGGTCTCCCGTTACTGTTTTATTCTTGGGCCCAAAATGTTAAAGTCCATCCTTTAAGCTGTTGCACCTGGAGTAACATGATGTTATTATCAGTGATAACAGTTGATCTTATATCATAAACTCCCAAACCTTATGCGAATGGGGCTTCGGGGTGGACACACAATCTTAGTCTGTGTGGTTGAACCCAGCCAGATCTAGAGCACATAGTGGCCCAGTGAAGAATAGGGCTATACCAAGTCTCACATAATAAGCGCCCACATAAATTACTGTCCCTAGGCAACCATTTTGGAGGCAGAATCACAGCATAAAGAAACCACATGGTCCATGGACTCCCAGGACTCTTCTGTGTAGAAAAAGTACAGACCTGATAGTCGGCTGATGTTTGCAGAGAGAAAGCCAGGGCCCTAAAAAGAGCCTTCTACTGCTGATGAGCTTAAAAAAAAAAAAAAGACAGCCCTCTCTTTAAATCATGCTGGTAGACTGTACCCAGCCCAGAAATCACTAGATAGACAACAGTAAACACAAAAAGCCAAAGAGAGTCATTTCACTGGAGAGGAAGATGTACCGCAAACCCAAGGTAAGGACCAAATTCATACAAGTTAAGAGGAACCAGATGAACAACTGGACGCAGTTATTAGCAGCATTCCCAGAAGCTGCCATTTGGGCCAAAAATCTGGTGCCAAGGACTGCACACAGGCAATTGGCTGGGGGCATTTACAGAAAGGGTTCCTGGGAAGAGTCACTGAGAATTGTCATTCATATCAAGATTTAGGAAGCCTAGGCACCACATGGACTATTTTCAGTGATTTACAAGGGAGGACTCCCAGCTGTGATGCTAACGCTCATTAATTATTTGTGCTGTTAATGTAAGCTCACGAATACATGGGCAAGTGGTGCTGTTGTAATGACATGTGAAAAGGATAGGATGTAAAATTATATGCAAGGTGTGGCTTCAACTGTGTGAATGGCTAGGGTATCCCGTATAAAATTGCCATCTTGTAGGCCAACAATGGTTGAATGTTGGTAACTTCTGTATTTTGACTTAATACAGACAAATGCATCAAAAGATTAATTGTGGCTGTGTCTGAGTATTGCATTATAAGCAGAGAAACAAGATACAGAAGGTATCTTTTACAAATTGGGAAAATTTCAAGTCTTGGGCCTCTAATTTCTTTGAATGTGTTAGAGTTCCCTAAATCTTGCTTTATGGTAAGTGTGTTTCATTTATCATCAGGAAAAATGAAACAAACTTGAAAGCTGGCAAGCCAAAGAAAGTGAGGCGAAGAGAGGGAAAATGCAACTGTATGGAAAAGTGAGCGGGTTCCTTTCAGGGAGGCCTGTCTGTGCTTGTCCAGTGGTGGCAGATGGCGACAAGGTGACTGCCCCTGGCCCAGGAGGGAGGGAGAGGAAGTGGTCAGTGGTCAAGTCAGGAGCCTGTAGAGATGTGTTAGTCTGACTTGGGACCCCTCACCCCCTCAGCTTGTGTTTTTGGAATTCTTGAACCATGTGGATCTCACTTTGAGAAACACAAATGTTTATTTTTATTTTTTAAAACAAAAAAACTATTTAACTGCAATTGATTATCATACAAAAAATACACATTTTCTGTTTTAAAACAATATTAATCATACCTAATCATTTTTAAGGGGCTTCCCTAGTAGTTCAGACAGTAAAAAACTTGCCTGCAATGTGGGAGACCCGGGTTCGATCCCTGGGTTGGGAAGATCCCCTGGAGAAGAAAATGGCAACCCACTCCAGTATTCTTGCCTGGAGAATTCTATAGTCAGAGGAGCCTGGTGGGCTACAGTCCATGGGGTCCCAAAGAGTCAGACACAACTGAGCGACTAACACACACACACACACACACACACACACAATCATTTTTAAAGTTGCAAATTAAAGGGGTTGAAATAAATGTGTGAGGGAAGAAAGCTATAGAGAATACTCAGCCTTAAAAAAAAAAAAAGTAACAAATTTAGAACAACTTGTATTAATAATAGTGAAAAAAGAAGCCTAATGAAAAGGGGAGGAAGTGAAGGGAGGTGAAAGTCACTTAGTCACGTCCGACTCTTTGCGACCCCATGGACTATACAGTCCACGGAACTCTCCAGGCCAGAACACTGGAGTGGGTAGCCTTTCCCTTCTCCAGGGGATCTTCCCGACCCAGGGACTGACCCAGGTCTCCCACATTGCAGGCAGATTCTTTATCAGCTGAACCCAGGGAAGCCCAAGAATACTGGAGTGGGTAGCCTATCCCTTCTCCAGCCGATCTTCCCGACCCAGGGATGAACTGGGGTCTCCTGCATTGCAGGTAGATTCTTTACCAACTGAACTACCAAGGAAATGAAAAGGGGAGAAGAATTAGTACACTTTTAGTGTTAGGATATGCTTTGGGGCTTTCAGGCAACCAGAGCTGGGAGAAACACAAATTTTTAAGTGTAAAATTTCAGTCGTTGCAAAAAGCCTTTCCATTTGCAAGTCATCACTGCCAGGAGAGGAGTTTGGTCTGAAAAGCTGATGAACAAATTGAGCGTGAGTACAAGAGCAGAGATGAGGAAGCTGTTGTTGATTCATTTATTCCTTCATCAAATATTTATTCAACACCTACTGTGTGTCGGGCACTGCTCTCAGTGCTTGGGAGACATCAGTGAACAAAACAAAAACAATTTCTGTCCTTGTGGGCATGCAGGCTAACGGGGCTAGCCAGAGGGTCAACAACACACACCGTAAGTAAGTGAGTATTACTGTGTGTGGAGAGACCAGGCGTAAGGGTGATAGTGAGACAATGGAGGGGAAGCTAGTGGCGAGTTGTAATTTGAAACAAGACTGAGAAATTTAATCCACTTAAGCAAAGACCTGAAGGAGATGAGGGGATTATTCATGCAGATATCTGGGGGAAGAACCTTCTGGGCAGAGGGAATAGTCAGTGGAAAGGCCCTAAAGGGAGCATATCTAGAGTAAGGAGGCCGGTGGGGCCAGGGGGAAAGTTGCAGGCAATGAAGTCAGAGAGGTTCTAGGGGCTGGAACCTGACGGCCCTCCCCTTGTCACCCCCAGGAAGGACTCAGCCTTTCAGTCTGAGCCAGATGGAATTCAGATGTGCTTGCCAACACAGATGTGCTTGTCAAATGTTAAATGCTGTCCCTTTAAATTGGCCCTTTGAATATGGAAACCAAATTCAGGAAGCAGCCCTCCACTGTGAGGGAATCAGCCATAGGATCCAGATCATGCATCCATATTTAATAGTATCAGCATTCCATTAGTATAAATGGAAAGATCATATTTACCAGTTATCCCAGAGGGTTTTCAGACCTTCGAGAACATACAAGTGAACCCTCAAGGAGACACAGACCTGGGTTTTAAAAACACTCTTCTGGTGCATGGGCTATAGATATGCCAGAAAACCAAAAGGACCATAATGGCCCCATGAGCCACCACATAGATTTGCTGCTACTTTTAAAATGGAAATGTTAGTCTAGGGACTTTGAGATCTGACTCTGAAGTGAAGAGAAATGCAGAGAATGAAAGCTGGTGTTCTGAACTGTGGCTGTTGGTTTTCAAGCAATGGCCTTCCTTGAAAGGAGTGGTGTCATGGAACAAAACCCAGGGAGAATGGGTTTGTCTAGTCTCCCAGCTATATCTTGAAAATTCATATGCCCGAGAACAGGAGAGAGAGAGAAACACGAGGCAGTGCAGAAGAGTCCACACACAGGTCATGGCTTTAAAAAATCAGCAACGATAAAGGAAACACTTAGGATTTCCTTAGTAGAAGATTTTAGGGAAAAGACTCAGGAACAATACTGAAGGCAGCATTTTAAAAGTTTGACCAGGAACCACAAGGCAAGTTCAACTTGGGAGAAGGAATCATTGTGAAAAAGCAGACTCCTGGCCTCAGGCCAGACTTTCTGAATCTCTGACTGTGGGACCCAGGGACCTGCATTTTATAATTAACCATAAGAAGCTTATGTACACTGAAGCTTTATAACTTCTGTCCTATAGCCTCCATTGTGTGCACACCAAGAAGCAGTCTTAGTAATAAATGAAGAGGATGGGAAATTTTACCAAGAGATGATCTTGTATCACTGATGTTTTGATGAATGGGACCAAGGACCAAAGCGTCAGTCTCTTAAAGGAGGTGCATATCTATATGGGCAGAAGGGGAGGGAAAGCGAAGATGTGGAGAGAGGTCCCTACAGGTAAATAGGGACCTCTAATAGAGAGCGCTCAGGCTCCCTGCCCTTGACCTTGGATATCTAACTCCATCCATCTGACCATGCTCTCCTGGGGCCAGGAACATGATTAGAACCGCTGCTATGCCGTGCTCAGCTGTGTCCGACTCTTTGCAACCCTGTGGACTCTAGCCCACCAGGCGCCTCTGTCCATGGGATTTTCCAGACAAGAATACTGGAGTGGGTTTCCATTTCCTCCTCCAAGGGATCTTTCCAACCCAAGGGAACAAACTCATGCCTCCTGCTTTGCAGGCGGATCCTTTACCTCTGAGCCATTGGTGAAGCCCACGTGATTGGGGAGGAGGTGGTCATGGTGGTAGTCATGGTGGTGGTCATGTTTGCTAGGAGGAGTAGACCTTAAAATAAACACACTGAAGTATGTAGAGTACACATAAAACTGAAACAAGGAAGGTCAGTACCTCCTGAAGAGGAACTGGGCAAGTGGGGCAGGGGAGGGGTGGGTGTTTACTTTTTTTCTATGAACATTTGTGTATCTTCGGAATTATCTGCTGTGGGACATATAACCTATTTCAAAATAAACCAGTTCTTTTTGGACAAAAATAATGATGTGTGGATAATACTTTTTAAAAACTTGGGTTTACACGTTTGACTCCCTTTAAATTTTGTTAATGAAGCACAAAGCCTGGGTTGCTTGACAATCAAGGCTGTAACTATGACCAAGGCATGACAGTATATAGCTTGCTCAAAAGAAACAGCCACGGGTCAAGAACTCTCATTCCTGTTGGATATGCATGTGGCTGGGCGTGGGGGTGGGGATGCAACAGAAAAGAAGAGCTTTGGATGAGAAACGTGAAGGGAAAAGTCATTTCAGTAACTTTTTTAAGATCAAGAGTGATGCTTTCCTGACACAACTGGTTAAAATGTCTAGAGAAAGAAGATGGGGCACTTCAACGAGCCAGGGCTCAACGGAGAGCTGCATTCATGGGAAGGCGGTCATCTGAAACCTGTCCTAACTTGGCTGACCATTTCATCCCTGAGACGCTGGAAACCTGATCTAGGCTCGGGAGAGAGCTGTGCCCCCACCCCCTGGTGACATTTCAAGAATGGAGGATGCTGTTCAGCCTGCCCCGTGCTCTGGTGACCTTCTAGCGTTGCATAGATGACACATCGCAGGATTTCCTCAACTGCGCCCTGGCGTCCTGCTGGGGTGTCTTTCTCATTTTTTCCATGGTACACACAGTCACTGCATCGCAGTCCAAACAGACTGTCCAGCGATGCCTCTGTAAACATGAGTCACATGTGAAGTTAAGGAGATCTGAGTTCGGTTCAGAGACAGCAGAGCTCCTTAGGCATATCATCTTCACGTACGAGGTACGGGTTGGTGAGAGTCGTATGATTTCCTGCCAAGATGCCTGAGTAGCACTCGGGGATTGACTTCCCGTGGCAGCCACCAGAGCCCACACAGATACTGTTCTTCTCCATCCTAAACATCCGCTCCAGGATGAAGTTCTCCAGCTTCTGGATGAGAAAACACTCTCTCTCCATTTTATCACCTCTGTGGGCTTCTCTCAGTTTGGTCTCTGATGTCACCATCCTGTCTAGCCTGGATCATCCTAGCTCAAGCCCAAGCGCAAACCTTTTTCTTGTTTCCCCTTGAAGAATGAAGGCCACCCATTTCAACCTCCTGAAATGACTCATTCCCCCACCTTTACCTGTTTTGAAATCCTACTCATCCTCTATGATCCATCTCACCAGCTACCTCTTCCTGGATGAGCCCAACTGGTTATGAGCTCTCTAACTCCTGTACCCCAGGAGTCAGCTCATTTTGACTTGCGTTTAGTTATAAATGTGCATATCCCTTTGGAAGGCTCTTGGAAAATCCCCTGAATGGGGCCAGAGGCATTCCTGATGTGTCTGTGACTCTAGTTTCTGAACAAGATGCAAAAGGCTATGAGTCCCTTCTGAAAAATCACTTGCCTTTCTGCAGCGAGCAAGACGAGTTATAGTGTGTCTGAAGTCTTTCCAGAATTCCTTCCAGGATTTTGCTTGTGAATTTGATAATTAACTGACTAACAGAGAGATAGAAGAGAGACACAAATAGATGTAGATAGGTAGATAATGGAGCAATGTGATCAGTGGTGTCCCAGGTAAGGTATAACTAAGCTTCAATTAGATATCACTATGACTGTCAATTTCTGTGTGGAACAATTCACAGAGTGAGGACATCATCCTGCCTCTTCATACCTGCGAGTCACCTAGTCATGCTGGCAGAAGGTCTACAGGTCAAGCTCCACCCCTTTGTTGTCTACCTGGGTTGCTAAGCAGTTAATTCCATGAGCTCCATCTTGAGACATCAGGACCAGGAATAAAAGAGTGAGTGAAATGTAACACAGAAATGACGAGGGAATAGAGGGAGCTAAACCCACTTCATGTCTCATGGTTTCAATTTCATTGTGATCTAGAATCATAAGCAGTCTCCAGTGTGGGAAGCTGGCCAATTTTGCCAGCACTCGTGACGATATTTCACCTTCCCAGTGTAGGGTGGATGCATTGAGGGCAGCTTTCATCTCTCAGTCTTGTTCAGCCTGGATAACCAGCTTTCTCTGACTACATAGGCAGACTCAGTGGGGCCCCTTTCTGCACTGAGATTCCTCTACATTCACACTGAACACATTATATATAATCAAGCAAATCTACCACCCTAGCTGTGAACTCTCACATTGTTTCTCCTTATCCCGGGAGCCTAGAGAGAAGCAGGAACCTACCAAGAGTATGATGTGAGAGAAAACCAGTGGAGATTGAGGTGCCTTATTGATATACTCAAGTCAGTCCAAGTCCCTTGACTTCCTAAAGCCAGTGTATTATTTTCCATTACATTTCGTTCAGTGGCATAAAAAAATGTGCCTAATGCTAGTACATATTTCAAATGCCAGCTCACAGGAGGCTACAATTTCCTAACAGTGTTATCTACCTTCTTCTCGAGTTCCCTGGGTTGAGGTCAGTCTTTGTAGTTAATATTGGGTTCCTGACCCAAACACAGCCTGTAGCGGTTATGAAATCAGTTTTCCACGCTTTGGATAAAGAGGTGACTGTGGGAACATGTCCTGCTCTGTCTCCAGCTTTGGCGGAGTCACTGAAAACCCAACCCAGCCTGGCTGTCCTGTGCCTACACGGAAATGGGGATAGACAAGGACTGTCCAGAGGGAGGAAATGGGCCCATTCTGCAAAGCCAGCCTTGGTGTACGGAGCAAAGGAGAGTATCCTTCCCATTCAGGAGGAAAAACATCTCTTTAGCTACTTATTAAGCAACACTGTAGTAATCTTGAAAGCTGTTCCTTTATAAGGAAAAAAAATATGGATCAAATCTATTCAGAGAAAAAAATCCAAAATGCAGATAAAGACGGATGAATAGAAATAGGTTATTTTAGCACTGTTGCTGAAAACATGAAATAAAGGACTGAGTGAATATGTAACAGTTGTGCTGCTGCTGCTGCTAAGTCGCGTCAGTCGTGTCCGACTCTGTGCGACCCCATAGACGGCAGCCCACCAGGCTCCCCCGTCCCTGGGATTCTCCAGGCAAGAACACTGGAGTGGGTTGCCATTTCCTTCTTCAATGCATGAAAGTGAAAAGTGAAAGTGAAGTTGCTCAGTTGTGTCCGACTTGTAGTGACCCCATGGACGGAAAATCCTCCGTCCACGGGATTTTCCAGGCAAGAGTAGTGGAGTGGGGTGCCATTGCCTTCTCCAATAACAGTTGTGGCCCATTGATTATTATATAACTCAAAATTATTTTACATGAGAAAATGGGAGCGATACAGTTTAGGTGAAGGCATAAAGGTTTATTCATAGCATAAAGTCATAAATAAAAATATTTTTGCACATAAAAAAGCCTGGAAGTTCACTAAAAAGTAAAGAAATTATCTGGAAATAGATTTAAAAATTTTAATAGAAATAGACTAGGTGGCTATAAGGGCTTCCCAGGTGGCTCAGTGGTAAGGAATCCTCCTGCAATGCAGGAGATGTGAGTTTGATTCCTGGGTCAGGAAGATCCCCTGGAGAAGGAAATGGCAACCCACTCCAGTATTTTTGACTGGAGAATCCTATGGACAGAGAAGCCTGGCACGATTACAGTCATTGGGTCACAAAAGTGTCAGACGTGACTTAGCAACTAAACAACAACAATGGGTTTAGTTGTTCGTACCTGCTTCCCAGGTAGCACAGCGGTAAGGAATCCACCTGCCAGTGGAGGGGACTCCAGAGACACGGGTTCGATCCCTGGGTCAGAAAGATCCCCTGAAGAAAGAGATGGCAACACATTCCAGTATTCTTGCCTGGGAAATTCCAAGGACAGAGGAGCCTGGTGGGCTGCAGTCCATGGTGTCACAAAGAGTTGGACACAACTGAGTGACTAAACAGCAACAGCAACAGGTATCTATAAACAACAAACGTTTATTTCTTGCAGTTCTGGAGGCTGGGAAGTCCAAGGTCAAGGTGCTGGCAGACTGGATGTTAGGTAAGGATGTGTTATCAGGTTACAGACAGCCTCACATGGAGGAAGGGGGAAGGGAGCTCTCTGGGGTCTCTTTATTAAGGGCATTAATTCCACTCATGAGGCTTTACCCTCATGACCTAATCACTTCCCCAAGGCCCACCTCCAAATACCTTCACAACGGGGGACTTTTAGGGTGGGGAGGATACAAACATTCAGTCTAGAGCAATGGTGGCTTTAATTTTCTTCTTCATATTTTTCAAAACTTCTATAACATACATATAACACTTTGAAATATGAAGGAAATATTTTTTTTAAATCTAGGTAACCAATAGGAAACACGAAGCTTCGACTTTGCCCCTAGGTAATTGTATAGAAGGATATTTTTTTTATCGGGTGACTATAGCACTGACCACAGGAATTTCATGAAGTCCTCTATAGGAGGTTTAACTCTGAAACCCAAGATAGCCATCATTTCCTTCTCCTCTCCTTTACCCCAGCCCTGCTGGCTTCCTGAATCCCCATGTGTTGGGAAGCCCATGAGCTATGGAAGTGCTTAGAAAGATCAGTTGAATCCTTCATGTAGACGTTTAAACTGGAGAACGCAAGGAAAGAAGTGAGAAGGCACACAAAGAGATCCCAGGATCAAGAGACAGCCAGGGGAATTGTGGTCAAATGTTACACTATTGACCTCCAAAGAAGTGACTTCCTGGTATCCTGTAGTCCCCTCCCACACTGAGGCTGAGCCGTAGTGACTTGATTGGCTAATGGGACATCATGAACAGGTCACAAGTGGATATTTAATAGGCATTTGCCACTCGGGTTGGCCCTCGTGGAACCCTGGACCATCATGCCATTAAGAAGCCCAGGATAAAGGGCTCATCGAGAGAGATCCAATTAGGCTAGGTTTGTCTCAGTTGAGCCCAGAGAAGACCAGAAGGACCACCCCCTCAACACACTGAATCATGAGAAAGTTAAAGAAAACCATCGTAATTTTCAGCCACTAAGTCTTGAGAGTGGTTTGTTATCAGCAAGAGTTATCTGAGGCAGCCAGAGTGGGACCTCCTGCTGCTGGAGCCCCCACCTTGAGTCCTTTCTTTCCCAAACTGCTTCTCTCCCTGGCTCACCTGGGCCCAGATGGATGTCTGTTCTGGGATCCTCTGAGATTTCCATCTTCCCTATCTGCCCCTGTAGTCATACAGCAACCATGCATTATAAGGCAGGAGTCGTCAAACCCCAGCAGTCAAAGAGCTGAGTCAAAATGTATCTTTAAGCGAGGGATGTGGTGGGTCTTGCCTACCATGACACCTCCATCCTGGAATGCTGTCATCACATAGTTAGAGATCTGTTGTGTTGTCGTTTAGTCACTAAGTCACGTGTGACTCTTCTGCGATCCCATGCTCTGTAGCCGGCCAGGCTTCTCTGTCCACAGGATTTCCCAGGCAAGAAATACGGGAATGTGTTGCCATTTCCTTTGCCAGGGGATCTTCCTGACCCAGGGATCCAACCTTCATCTCCTGCGTTGCAGGTGGATTCTTTACCATTGGGCTACCAGGGAAGTCCATAGTAAGAGATATCCACAAGTAAATGAACACGCAGATCTAGGGAGCGTGTTCAAAATATAAATTGCAGGGCCCCACCTCTGGAGATTCTGACTTGGTGGATCTGGGTTGGGTCCAGGAAAGCGCATGGTTATTAAGCACCTGAGTAGTGATGCCAAGGCTGGAGGCCTATGAAGCACACTTTAGCATCAAGCCCTCAAGTTATTCTTGTAACTGAAACAGGCCAAATGACCACTCTTTTAGCTGACTCTAAATCAGAATCACCTGGGGAGTGAAAACTTTTGGGTGAATCCGATGCAACTTGGTCAGCAGGCTGAAGAGGAATTGGAAATCATTGGCACAGCCAACACAGTTCCGGGAAAGACATTTGACAGCCTGAACACACTTCTCATTCCCCAGAGCAAAGAAGACCCACTTTCTTAGTTAGACATTCTCATGCTCATCTTTAAGACTTTTTGAAGAAAGGTGTTCATGAACACTGTGAGAAGTATTTGTTCCGGACTACTGCTAAGTCTAATGGTCTCATATGTCAATCAGATGTTGGGAACACCTGTGTCTCAAATACCAGGAGGGCCGGATGAGGTAAGAAGCTTGATGGCATTTTTGAAAACACCATGTATGTGATTAGTGAGCTTTTTACCGTAAATATGTCTTGTAGGGGATTCAAATATTTTACCTATTTTTAGATAATCAATCAATCAGAATTTATTATGATTCTGTAGGGCTTCCCAGATGGCGCTAGTAGGAAGGAACCCACCTGCCAATGCAGGAGATGTAAGAGACTTGGATTCGATCCCTGGGTCAGGAAGATTCCCTGGAGGAGGGCATGGCAATCCACTTTAGTATCTTGCCTGGAGAATCCAATGGACAGAGAAGCCTGGTGGGCTACAGTCCATGGGGTCGAAAAGAGTCAGAGACGACTGAAGCAACTTAGCACGCATGCAGTTTGTTCCACGGAAAAAGGAAAGCCAGAAGTTTGGAACCCCTATGTAAAATGTTTTAGGGACTGGAAACCCTGGGTGGATTTCTAATTCCTTCACCTAGGGGTCAAAGCCAGGCAGCATCTCCTTGTACTCTTCTTTCCCCACCCCCTCTCCTTCCTTTCCTCCTGACCTCAAGTGTCAGCCCTTCCAAAATACGAAAGCAGTCTGCTGTTCACCTCTATCACTAGCCCCAACTCAAGTTATGCTCCTTATTTGGAATGTTGTTTATCATTATCGATGCCCATCCATCTGGACCTTTGCTGAACCTTTGGTGTCTGTTACTATCTTCCACCCTCTAGATAGACAGAATCCACCAGCCCCTGTATACCCACTGTATATTTATCCAAACTCCTAAATTACTTGGTAGGGTTTACGTAAGCCCAAAAGTCTCTGCCCTTCCCCCATCCCGAGAGCAGTGACTTTTCCATATTCATCCCCTCTTCCCTGGGAATCCCCTGAGCACAGTCCCTGGCACAGAGACAGGATTAATACAAATATCTGTTGATTGTGTGAAAGTCAAGGGCTGTCTCTGGTGGGGTTTAAAGTTCGAGAGAAAGAAAGGCGTTTGTGCCCTGTACTGGTCACGTGTCTCTCTCTGACTCTCATCTCCTGCTGTTGTCCTTTGTCCTTTTCTCCTCCATGCGGAGGCTTATGAAAACCAGAAAACTCCCCACAAGCTGCTTGGGCTGATCTTTAACTGGTGAAGGTATCCAGCAGGCTTGGAAGGGTTTGGATTCGCGGGTATCATATATAAATATAATACTCGATATGAAAGTGAAAATGTTAGTCCCTCAGTTATTTCCGGCTCTTCCTGTCCTCATGGACTGTAGCCTGTCAGGCTCCTCTGTCCATGGGATTCTCCAGGCAAGAATCCTGGAATGGATTGCCATTCCCTTCTCTAGGGGATCTTCCCGACCCAGGGATCGAACCCAGATCTCCTGCATTACAGGCAGATTCTTTACTGTCTGAGCCACCAGGGAATCCCCATGAATAGATTAAGGTATCCGTGGGAAATCTCTGCTAAAGACCAGTTCTGAATTTTTGGTGTCCACTAGATAGCTCCAGCTGGATATCCCCATGTGCTGTGCCAAGTCGCTTCAGTTGTATCCAACTCTTTGTGACCCTATGGACTGTAGCCTGCCAGGCTCCTCTGTCCATGGGATTCTCCAGGCAAGAATACTGGAGTGGGTTGCCATTTAAAGCACTTTCAACTCAACAATTCCCAAACAAGTAGATTGACTCCATCCACAAGTCTTCTCCTTATCCATTGACTGCCTGCCCATTGCCTGGCCTCCCAGCCTCAACACCTCCCTGTCTTGTCAGCTCAGAAATTGACATGCTTTCTTTCCATTCTACCCGCACAATAGTTCTCACTTCCTTTCCAGACTCCACCTTCCACCCCAGGGCCTCCTTGTCTCTCACCAGAGCTCCTTTAAATAGCCCTCTAATTGGTCTCCAACTTTCTCTCCATTTTTTTTCTTGAAATCTGGTAACAGGTTAATTTGCTAAAGTGCAAGTTTGAACAAGTCATTCCTCTGCTGGTAGACTTCCAGTAGTTTCCCGTGGCCTACTCACTGAATGAAGTCCAAACTCCTTAGTTGGTACCTGCACCATCGTGGATGGTAACAAACCTGTCTAATCAGACGCCATCTCCTGGGAAGGGACAATGTGAGTAGGGGCAGCAAGAGGCATTGTTCATTCAACAAATATAGATTAGCACCAACCATCTGCCATGTCTGTTCTAGGTTCTGGGGAGAGAGTGAAGTCCTTGATTTTATGGAGCTTATATTTGAAAAGACAAAAACAAAATCATTAATATCTGTTTTTAAGATGATCTCTATCTTGAAAAATGAGGAGTTTGATAGGTTGTATAGATTGCCTTGGCCCCCAATTCTTCCCTTTTCCCTGCATCCAAGCTTTTTGCCACATGACCGGGAAGTTCCTTCCACTAGAAGTAGCTGGACTTGTCCCTACTGAACTTTGGGCTGAGCCATGTGACTTGCTTTGACCAATACGACATTAGCAGATGTGATGCAATCAGAGGCTTGCAGCAGGCTTGTGTGGTCAAGCTGGTCCCTCTTGAACTTCTGCTCCTGCCTTAAAAAGACTGCCCCAAGTAGACTGCTGGTCCCAGAAGAATGAGAAAAATGTGAAGTACTACAACCAAGGTCTTTCCAGGTGGCGCTAGTGGTAAAAAACCTGCCTGCCACTGCAGGAGACTAAGAGATCTGGATTTGATCCCTGGGTCGGGCAGATCCCCTAGAGGAGGGCATGGTCACCCACTCCAGTGTTCTCGCCTGGAGAATCCCATGGATAGCATCCCATGATGCCTGGTGGACACGACTGAAGTGACTTAGCACACACACACACTATAACCAAACTGCAAATAAACTTGTTTTAAGAAACTGAGTTTTGGGGAGATGGTTTATTATACAGCGTGGCTGGGACAAAAGTTGGCTGACCCAAGGAACTTTAATTCTAACCTCCATGAGATCTACTTGACATCCTTGCCTCGGAGGGACTGGGCTGCTGCTAGAGGGGTTCTCAAACTTTCTTACTTCCACACAAGAAAAGCTTCTATGCAGGAAGTGTCTTAATCTAGCCCTTTCATCAGTATCTAAGAAGCCTGAGTATGCCCTTTTCTTGCAGTCTGAAAATGCCTAAGACAATGTCTCCCCTACTATCACGAGGTCCTCGAGAGGAAAGATTGTTCTTGATGGCTCTTCTGCTGGCACAGGGCCTGGTTTCGTGCGTGGTACCTTCCACTAGTTGTAGAATCAGATGAAACTCCTGACAAAATTAGTGGACTTAATGAAGCAGTCCTCCCTAGATCTTCTCTTGGAAGATCTTTGTGCAAGAGACTATGATCCATTCAGTTTGTCAGTCTACCTTGCCATCCACCCACTCGCGGGGGCTGGAAGGCATTCTGTCAGCTCTGGGAAATAAAGGCAAATTAGGCGTGACTGATCCTTGTCCTTACAGAGACCACAGACTCATAGGAGAAACAAATGGACTATTCCCAGGGGCGAGATAAAAATCTTGCAGAAAGGAGAGCAAGATTCCGAGGAAGCACAGTCTCGTGGGTTAGAGAAGACGTCAAGGATAAGACAACATTTGAGATGACTTTGATAGGCAAGGGGGAAATTAACAGGTGTAGAAGCGGGGAGATTCTGGGGAGAAGATATGAAAGTGAATGAGCTTAAAATCTATGATGAGAGTGTGAGGGTGTGTGGGGTGAGGAGGGGGTGCGAAGTGGTGGGAATGAGGTAGAAAGTTAGGCCCGGCCAGACGCAAGAGCCTTGTATTCTACCTAAGGAGTCTGGACTAGGTCCTGAGGGCACAGGGGAGCAGGGAAGAGGTTGAGCAGGGGTGTGACATGTTTGGATTCTGCATGTTTAAAAGATCCCTCAGGCAACAATGCCTTGGGAAGGGACAAGGGAGCTTGTTAGGTCATTGCAGTGATAAATCAGGGAGATGTAGATGCCCTGAAGTGTAGGCAGAAACCTAGAGAATGGGAGGGGCGGTAGGGCTAGGAGGCTGATGGATGGACCTGGTGTCTGGGGGCAGGGGTAGGAGGAGGGAGGTGTCACAGGTGACTCCCAGATTTCTGCTGGGAGCCTTGGGGTGGCGACTGGGGATGGAAGATGGACCATCCGTGTGGATCAGGGGGACTGTGGGACCTCCAAGTGTATGTTTCATAGGCAGTTATACATCTGAACTTGGGAGAGAGGTGTATTTGGGTTTCTTGTGTGTGAACTCATCTCACATGCTAGTAAAGTAATGCTCAAAATTCTCCAAGCCAGGCTTCAGCAATACGTGAACCGTGAACTTCCAGATGTTCAAGCTGGTTTTAGAAAAGGCAGAGGAACCAGAGATCAAATTGCCAATATCCGCTGGATCATCGAAAAAGCAAGAGAGTTCCAGAAAAACATCTCTTTCTGCTTTATTGACTATGCCAAAGCCTTTGACTGTGTGGATCACAATAAACTGTGGACAATTCTGAAAGAGATGGGAATACCAGACCATCTGACCTGTCTCTTGAGAAACCTGTATGCAGGTCAGGAAGCAACAGTTAGAACGGGACATGGAACAACAGACTGGTTCCAAATAGGAAAAGGAGTACATCAAGGCTGTATATTGTCACCCTGCTTATTTAACTTATATGCAGAGTACATCATGAGAAACGCTGGGCTGGAAGAAACACAAGCTGGAATCAAGATTGCCAGGAGAAATATCAATAACCTCAGATATGCGGATGATACCACCCTTATGGCAGAAAGTGAAGAACTAAAGAACCTCTTGATGAAGGTGAAGGAGGAGATTGAAAAGGTTGGCTTAAAGCTCAACCTTCAGAAAACTAAGATCATGGCATCTGGTCCCATCACTCCATGGGAAATAGATGGGGAAACAGTGTCAGACTTTATTTTTTGGGGCTCCAGAATCACTGCTGATGGTGACTGCAGCCATGAAATTAAAAGACGCTTACTCCTTGGAAGGAAGGTTATGGCCAACCTAGATAGCATATTTAAAAGCAGAGACATTACTTTGCCAACAAAAGTCCGTCTAGTCAAGGCTATGGTTTTTCCAGTGGTCATGTATGGATGTGAGAGTTGGACGGTGAAGAAAGCTGAGCGCCGCAGAATTGATGCTTTTGAACTGTGGTGTTGGAGAAGACTCTGGAGAGTCCCTTGGACTGCAAGGAGATCCAATCAATCCATCCTAAAAGAGATCAATCCTGGGTGTTCATTGGAAGGTCTGATGTTGAAGCTGAAACTCCAATACTTTGGCCACCTCATGCGAAGAGTTGACTCATTGGAAAAGACCCTAATGCTGGGTAGGATTGGGGGCGGGAGGAGAAGGGGACGACAGAGGATGAGATGGTTGGATGGCATCACCGACTCGATGGACATGGGTTTGGGTAGATTCCGGGAGTTAGTGATGGACAGAGAGGCCTGGCGTGCTGCAATTCATGGGGTCGCAAAGAGTCGGACATGACTGAGCGACTGAACTGAACTGAACTGAACTGAACTGTGTGTGAAGGTGGTTGAAATTATGAGTTTGCTTGCTATTTGGCCTGGTGCTTGAGCTGGTGCTGGCAGAATCACTGAGGTGTCTCCCCACGCGGTAGGCAGGTTTCTGAAGCCCCAGAAGGATCCCCAGGTGGCATGTAAGACGTTATCCTAGGATGTTCAGGTGGGGAACACCTTTGTGCCGGGAGAAGCCTCCCCAGGCACCAGAGGTTAGCATGTGTCAGGAGTGCTGGGTGAACAAATGGATGAATGAGGTTCCCCTGACCCTTGGAAGTCACAGATGAAGAACCAACATCATTAGGCCCCACCCCTGGGATGACTCTGTGTGTTCAAATTCTGAATTAACCCAGTTCAGATTTCCCACAATTCCATACTTTCCAGCGGTCCTCAGGTGATTTCTAGAATCACTTGGGAGAACTTCCTTAGAATGCAGATTCCCAGGCCCCATGCACAGCTATTTTGATTTAGAAGGTCTGGGCTGGAGCCTGTGCTCAATGGCATCTGACGCTTTGTGACCCCAGGGACTGTAGCCCACCAGGCTCCTCTGTCCATGGGGATTCTCCAGCCAAGAATACTGGAGTGGGTTGCCATCCCCTCCTCCAGGGGGGATCTTCCCGACCCAGGGATCGAACCCAGGTCTCCCGCATTGCAGGTGGATTCTTTACCCTCTGAGCCACCAGGGAAGCCCACCATCAGGGCTGGAGCCTAGGACCCTGCTTTTGAAACAAGCTCCTGAAGTCGTTCTGAGGCTGATGCCATGCGGATGATATTTTGGGAAAAACCACTTGTGCTGGGTATTGCCCACTTCCCCATCCAAGTCTGCTCTCTGCTTTCATTCACTATGTTCTGTGCCCAGGGAAGCTGCCGTCTGGGGCCTGTACCACCTGGGCTTCTTTGGTCTCTGACTACCATTTGGGTTCAACCAATGGGGAGCAAGAGCAGGAGGTGGGTGGGAGGAGCCCCCGTGGGCCCCGACTCCCCCTCCGCTCCAGGCTGTGGTTTGGCAGTGGCTGCCTCCTCAGTTCCTGCTGGGCAGCCCCTCTCTGCTGGCTGCAGCTCTTGACAAATCTTACTCCAGCTCCCTTTCTTTACCCCTTCTGGCCTAGCGGGTGGTACTTCCCCAGCACCCAGTCTCTGGGTGCTGCAGCATGTTGATTTCTTTTCACCTAATGCAGACCTCTAAATAATTTGTTCATTACATACTCTTCAGTCACCTCTTTGAGTGTGCCCTGTGCTTCCTGCCAAGATAGGAAAACAAAAACATTGACTGGAAAGAGGCGGGAATTCTGGGCCTAGTTCAGCTCAGTTCAGCTCAATTCAGCAAACATTTACCAAGCGAGGTCCTCTGAATCGGCCTCTGTGCCAGGGACTGAGGACACAGAGCTTACTCAGACACAATACCTGCCTGCAGAGAGCTCCCTGCTTAAGGGGAGGCAGAGCCTCAGAATGCAGGGTGATAATGATGGAACTTGGGGTAACACCAGAAGTGCAGGGGGGACCACTGTGTCGGGAGTGGTAGGCAACAGAAGCTTCCTGGAGGAGGTGACATGAGGACTTTGGGAGGGCAGAAAAAGGATGAGGAAGAATGATTCAGGTGGAGACAGAGTCATGAAGATGTGAATGGCAATGTCTGGGATGGCTGCCTACAGGAGGAACAGAGGTGGGGTCTTTGTGCCCACCCCGCTGGCAGGTGGAGGAATGCCTCAGTCTTGAGATGTGGACTGCTCCCCTGGGACAGGTCCGAGTCAGGATGCCTCCACCTCCAGGTGATCTGTGTGGGCCGGGGGGGGGGGTGGTGGCGGGGGAAGGCTCCCTTCCCCACTGCCATGATTTGGGCTCCTTTCCTTTTTTATTTTTTAAATCATATTATGCTGGACTCTATCCTTTATTTATTTTGGTCTCGCCACACAGCAAGCAGTTCTTAGTTCCCCAACCAGGGATCAAACTCATGCCCCTGCACTGGACACATGGAGTCTTAACCAATGGACCCCCAGGGAGATACCCCTGGACTCATTTCCTCCTAGTGTTACTTGCTCAATCGTGTCTGACTCTTTGCAACCCCATAGATTGTAGTCTGCCAGGTTCCTCTCCATGGGATTCTCCAGGCCTGAATACTGGAGTGGATTGCCATTCCCTTCTCCAGGGGATCTTCCCAACCCAGAGATTGAACCTGGGTCTCCCACACTGCAGGCAGAGTCTTAACTCTCTGAGCCACTAGGGATTAGCCCTGTTTCCTCTTAAAGCAGGTTTAATTCACCAGCCTACCAAGGCTCACCTGCCTCCTTCAGAGGGGTATCTGGGAAAAAAAGAGGGAAGTAAGATGGAGTATTGGGCCTGGGGTCCATGAGGTTAGGACAAAAGAAAAGTTCTAGCTGGTATGTACTACAGGAGCTTCCCTGGTGGCTCAGACAGTAAAGAATCTGCCTGAAATGTAGGAGATCTGGGTTTGATCCTTGGGTCGGGAAGATACCCTGGAGAAGAGAATGGCTACCCACTCCAGTATTCTTGCCTAGAGAATTCTACCTGGCAGACTACAGTCCATGGGGTCACAGAGAGTTGGACACGAATGAGTGACTAACACACACACACGTACACACATGTACAACAGACCTCCCTGATTCCACAAACTATCTCCATTGACTTTAAAGGAAAATGAATCTGGCAAACTCCTATTCATTCTTCAAAGGCCAGCTGAGATTTTACCTCCTCCAGGAAGACTTCCTGGAACCCTCTAACTAGTTCTCCTTCTCTTGTATTCATCATAGTCTTTGGTAATTTGTAGGATCACCAGCCTATCTAGCCCACTTGACTACTAGATCTTCAAGTACATGGCTTAGATTGATTTGTCTTTCTTTCTAGGACAGCCCCCCCACACACATACACACTGGGCCTAGGGAATAGTAGGGTATCAGAAAATGCTTCCTGAATTGTCCTAAAAGGAATTCTTGCTGCACCAGGAGGAGTAATATTAATAGTGATATTATCAGCCCTTTGAGGAATGAGGAAACTAGCTCAGGGCAGAGGAGGGACTTGCTCATGATCACACAGCCCATAAACAGGGCAGGACAGGGACTCAAAACCAAACAAACCTGTTGATTCCAAGAGCTTGAGAATACACGGCTAGGCTCCTCACACACATGGACATGGCAGGAGTGGTTGCCCAGTGCTGCCCAGCCAGGAGATTGAGAATAAGAGCTTGCATTGACAGAGCAACCATTCCTCTCCAGGAACTTCGTTTGCATCAACTCACTTTAACCCTGACAACACCTTCATATGGTACGTGTGTGATCGTGGCATGCTTTGATAGATTAGGATCCAGAGACTGGAAGTGGTTAAGAAATGCATCCAGAGTCATACTAAGAAGAAGGCAGATCTTACAGTCAAACCTAGACTTATTCCAGAGCCTGTGTTTGCTCTGAACCATTGTACTTTCCCAGGGAACATGACACTAGCTTCAGCTTTAGGAAGAAAGAGAAAACATCTAGATACATTTGTAATAGGTTTGTAAGCTGAAATATGCCTCTATAGCATGGCAAAAAAGAAAAAGGATTATGTTTCTAGTACTCAGTCACTCAGTCGTGTCCGACCATTTGTGGCCCCATGGACTGTAGCCCGCCAGGCTCCTCTGTCCATGGGATTATCCAAGCAAGAGTACTGGAGTGGGTAGCTATTTCCTCCTCCAGGGGATCTTCCCAACCCAGGGATCGAATCTGCATCTCTTGTGTATTCTTTACCACTGAGCTACCTGGGAAGCCCTTATAATGCTTCTAGTAGCGTGAGTGCGTTAGTCGCTCAGCCGTGTCCGACTCTTTGCGATCCCACGGACTGTAGCCCACCAGGCTCCTCTGTCCATGGAATTCTCCAGGCAAGAATGCTGGAGTGGATTGCCATTCCCTTCTCCATAGTAACTTCCCAACCCAGGGATCGAACCCTGGTCTCCTGCATTAAGGGCAGATGCTTTACCATTTGAGCTACAGGAAGCCCCCTAATGCTTCTAGAGACATCCTTAAATTAAGCATTCTTAAATTATATTAATTGTGAGGTTTGGATCACAGAGTAAATTGCATGGGTCTGGTGGAATGGGCTTGTTCTGCTACTGAGCAGCCATGTGATCCTGGGCACATCTCTTCCTCTCTCTCGTCTTCCTCTGTTTTCATATCTTCCAGAGCCTTGGTGAAAGGATTCCCTTTTGGATTGCAAAGTCCCTGGCAGTTTGTATCAAGCGCAGTCTTTTAGCGCCCTCTACTGTCCAGTATGTTAAAAAGCAGAGGCATCACTTGGCAGACCAAAGTTCGAATGGTCAAATCTTTGGTTTTTCCAGTACTCGTGTATGGATGAGAAAGATGGACCATAAAGAAGACTGAGTGCTTAAAAATTGATGCTTTCTAACTGTGGTTCTGGAGATGACTCTTGAGAGTCCCTTGGACAGAAAGGAGATCAAACCAGTCAATCCTTAAGGAAATCAACCCTGAATATTCATTGGAAGAACTTATGCTGAAGCTGAAGCTCTGATACTTTGGCCACCTAATGTGAAGAGCCAACTCACTGCAAAAGACTCTAATGCTGGGAAAGACTGAGGGCAAGAGGGGAAGGGGACAACAGAGGATGAGATGGTTAGATAGCATCACCGACTCAATGGACATGAATTTGAGCAAACTCTGGGAGACAGTGAAGGACCGGGAAGCCCGGCATGCTGCAGTCCATGGGGTCACAAAGAGTTGGACACGACTGAGCGACTGAACAACACCACCACTGTCCAGTTATAGCACTGTCAGCGGTGTGGGTTGTTCCAAAATCAGTCTGTGCTTGAAACAGTGGTGAGCAGTGAGGGCAGCCACAGGAAAAGTGCACGGCATAAAGCAAAAGCTGGTCCTGCTCCACTCCATCAAAGGCTTAGAAGTCTTGTTCATCCTTCCCACACAAGTTCAACTGTTTCTGATACACTTTTTCCCAAGTGCACGTTCACTTTACACCCACACACAGTACTAGCTCTGTTTCCACAGCATCACATCGTGATGTTTCCACATTGCCTATTGACACGTTTGTCTTTTAAAGCACGAGACCTGGGGTTACTCACCTTTATATTCTCTCTCTCTGCCCACTGGGAGAGTATATAACACACAGGCCCTCTAATCAAGTTTACTGCATGGATTATGAACAGAGAGAAGGAATGAATCAAGGAGAAAGAGAGAGAGGGAGCCCTCTGGGAAGAGGTTGGGGTGGGAGCAACATGGAGCACAGGAAGTTCTGAGATAGGAACTAGTGAGCCTCAGGTTCAGCAAGGTTCCCCACTGATCTCACACTGCACTGGCATCTTGTGAAAATCAGTGTGGAAGGGGTTTCATGAAGGGGACCAACGGAGGGCTTTCAGGGGTGCTGCTGGGGTGCTGGATACAAGGTGTGCTCATCTTGGGAAAATGCATTGAGCTGTACACTTATATGCACTCAAAGTTTGTGCATCTTTCAGTATGCATGTTGCACTTTGATAAAAAAACTTTTGTAAATAATTTCAGGGAGGAGTGGGTGTGTCTGCTTGTGCCTTGTTCCGAATGTGGAGGCAGGCCACTGAATTTCTTTCAAAGATCTCTCTCTGTATGTTGTCTGAATGTCTAGCTTCAGAGCACCTTGTTTTAGGGAAACCACTGCCCTGTGGTCAGACCCACTGGGCTTTATCAGTGTTGGACACTCTGGCCCACTCCCTCTTTCTTGAAACACTTCTGTCCCTTGGCTTCCAGGACTCCAATTTTTTGCTTTATGTTGGCTACAACTCCGTCCCCTTTGCTGGCCTCTCTTCCAAGAACATTCCTTGATGTTCCCCAGGGTTCTGTGCTAGGCCTGCCCTGTTTTTAACTCTGCAAATTCTCCCTGGATGATCTCATCCCCTCTCCTGGCCAACCCTGTGCAGATGACTCACAAATACATATCTCCAGCCCATCTCCCTCTCCTGAGTTGTGGGCAACTTACCCAACTGCTTCTCTGACATCTCTGCTTGAACATCTCACCAGGAACTCCATGCTACGTGGATGGAGTCCATTTCTCTCTGCACCTCTATCCAAAACCATAGTCCTCCTTGAAAGTGAAAGTTGCCTAGTCGTGTATGACTCTGAGACCTCGTGGACAGTAGCCTGCCAGGCTCCTCTGTCCATGGGGCTTCTCCAGGTGAGACTACTGGAGTGGGTTGCCATGCCCTTCTCCAGCGTATCTTCCTAATCCAAGGATCAAACCCAGGTCTCCCACATTGCAGGCAGATTCTTTACCATCTGAGCCAGCAGGGAAGTCCAAGAATACTGGAGTGGGTTGCCATTTCGTTCTCCAGGGGATCTTCCTGACCCAGTGATTGAACTGAGATCTCTTGCTTTGCAGGCAGATTCTTTGCCATCTGAGCCACCAGGGAAGCTCCCACGACAGTGGAGCCATTCATGGAAATAAGGAACACATAAGGAAAACCATGTGAGCTACCAGGGAAGACCTATGGCTCAGATGGTCCTCCTTATGTGTTCCTTATTTCCTTGAATGGTTCCATCGTCTATTTGGGGGTTGGGTTTATTTCCCATGGTAGACTGTATTATTGTTCAACAAATCCTCATTCTCCCTTCCTTTCCATTTTGAAGCAGAGCATACTTGTGCACTTCATTGACTTTGGGCTTGTCCATGGGTCTTGCTTTGAACAAATGAATGACTGCATGGCCGTTCCTAACAGAGGCTCTCACGGCACTGTGCTGGGAGCCACCCATGTTTCTACTTCCCTGGGGCTCCTGCCATCTGTCATGAGGAGAGCCTGGGTGCCTGAATGGCAGACATGTGAGACAAAACTGAGCTTGACCTAGAGCCTGCAGCTGAGCCCAACTGAGTTAGGTTGAGCCGAGCTGATCCACAGGCCCATGTGCAAGAAATAAATGTTTGTTAAGCCAGTAAGATGTCTATACTTTTCCAACCCCTTCCTCCCCACATTCAACCCAGACCTGTCAGTTCTGCCTCCTGCCTCTGTCTAGATGCATCCAGCGCTGCCATTTCCCACTGCTGCGCTCTAGTCCAGCCTTTTCTTATCTCTCGCTTGGACTCTTGCAAGTCTTTTTACTGCTTTCCTCGCATTTGGTCATGTCCCCTTTAGTCCAATCACCCCACTGCCGGCAAAGTGATCTTGCTAAAATCCAGGTCAGTTTCATCCCTTCTTCAGGTGTTCTAAGGGCTTGCCATCACCTAGAAAATGTCCACATCCATGGCATCCTTAACCCTAACCTCAATCCTCTGGACCCTGCCATCTCCCCCGCTCCTCTCTCGCCCCTTCTCCTCCACCCTCTGTCTACGCGCACCTCTTCAGCTTCAGGAGAGCCCCATACTCTTTCTTACCCTGGGCTTTGGCCAGGCCTTCCCCACTACGTTGACCAGAGTCAACTTTCCTTGCCCAATTGCACGTGGATCCCACCTCTCATCCTTCAGGGGTCACCTTAGGAATGGTTTTCTTTGGCGAGTCTCCTCTGATTCCCATCGGTCAGTCTGGGTGAAATCCAGTTTCTATTTGCTCCTCCAGCACCCTGAGCTTTTTCTACCCAAACACGCATCAAGCTGTTTTCTCATTCTAATTTGCTTGTCTTTCCCACTAGACTTGAGCTCTCATGAATGCAGGGACTATGTCTAAATTGTTCATCCTTTTATATTCCTAGTGTTTAAAAGGGGGCTTATGTTCATTCTCCAAGTTCAAAAATTGTTAAATAAATACTATGGGAAAATAATATGAATGGGCTGAAGAAGTCCAAGATGGAAACAAAAACCATAGAAGGGACACAGAGAATGTCTGGTTTCATCCTTTCATTGTACTGTTGGGGAAACTGAGGCTCAGAGAGCTTGACTAGACCAAGGCCCCAGAGGCTGTCAGAGACACAGGTGGAATTAGAAGGTTCTGATGGGACTGCCTGGGCTTTATTTGTTGTCTGGTCTGAGGAATTTAAATGATTTAATGTAGGTTCTTAGCTCCTGCAAGATTAGCATCACCTGGGAGTTGGTTAGATCAGTCCCCGCCTTAGACCTACTGAATCAGAATCATTTTAACAAGACCTTCAGGTGCTTTGTAGATACAATTAAGTCTGAGAAACACTGGTTTCTATAACCAGGGGGACAGCCAGCCTGTCTTAAAGGCCATCCCAGTTCATACAGGAAAGCCAGCTGGTACAGTGGGAGAGAAAAGCCAGCCAAAATGTGGCGACATTCTATGCGCGCTGTAGACCAAAGGCCAGACGTACGGGCCTCTCACCTTCCAGAGTTCCAGATAGTTTGGGAGTCGAGGACCTGGCCTGCGGTGGGGAAGGGGCAGGGGGGTGGGGGTAATGGTTCAACTTCAGGTGAGGTGAAGGAAGGAGCCTTACATAAAAGGAAAATCCCAGTAGCCCAGGTGACCAGCAAGCCTGATGCTGCAAATTTCCAACTGTCACAGCAATAAAAGCTAAAAAAAAAAAAATTGTATAAATAAACATTTGCAAAACAATAATTCTCCCCCTGCTGCTTGAGGTGCTGGTGAAAGTAGTATACTCCTACCCTGCTGGTGACGGTGGCAACTGGTGCAGCCTGTTCGGTAAACACAACAATATGTAGCAACAACTATGACATTGTTGATCTCCCTGGCCCAAGTAACGCCATTCATGGGAAATAATCCTAAGGAGATAATTCAACAGAAGTGAAAAGCTATGTATGAAGATGTTTGCCACAGCGGACAGTGGAAAAATACTGAATAAAAAGGGAATGATGGAACAAATGATGATATGGTATCGTGACCATTTAAATTTAATTATAAAATAGCTGCTGTGTCTCACTTCATCTGCTTGGGGTACAGTGGTAGTGAAGAGCGTGGTCTCTGGGTTTCTGATTCTGAGTCTACTCTTTATTGCATGATCTTGGGTAAGTTTACTTAACTGCCCTATGTCTCAGTTTCCTCATCTGTAAAATAAGGATAATAACAATACCTAATTCATAGGATTGCTGTAAGGATAGAATGATTTAATTGAAGGGTCCTGAATAGCACCTCTCTATAAATTCATATTACTATTATTTTTAGGGGCTTCCCTGGTGGCTCAGGCAGTCAAGAATCTGCTTGCAATGCAGGAGACCTGGGTTCAATCCCTGGGTCAGCAAGATCCCCTGGAGAAGGGAAAGGCTACCCACTCCAGTATTCTTGCCTAGAGAATTCTACGGACAGAGAAGCCTGGTGGCTACAGTCCATAGGGTCACAAAGAGTTGGACACAACCGAGTGACTAACACACATTATTTTTAAGGGTCAAATTAAATGGCCTGATACTCTCTTTCCACCTGACACAGGAATGCTTTTCCTCCACCCTCCAGGCCTGACCTCGTGTGATCGTCCGAGACCCCCAGGGATGTTTCCTCAGTCCTCCTTGGAATCAGCCTGGTTTTCTAGCCTCGTGGAGAGAAAACAAGAGAATTAGCTCAGTTGGCCTGTACATTCCACTCTTGTGGCTCTTGTTGCTCTCACGGTGTTGCTATTGAAACAGGCTATCCAGGGGCTGTCTTGAATTCTTCTTCCTCCCTCAGAATTTTCCCTGACTGTGGTTAACTCCACCCTGTACTGGCCTTTAGAACACACACACGTGCACTCACACATGCACACACCCAGCTGTCTTCTGTAAGCCACTCCCCTAGCCTGTCTGAGTCCTTGCTGGGAGACTGATCAGGGTCCCTTGCTCGTTCTCCCAACCCCTAGGTCTGTTTACATTTAGCGCCCTAGAATGGCATTCATTTCAGTGGATTATCCTACTTGTTGCGATGATATTAACAGCTACCATTAACTGAAAGCCAGAAGTGTGCCTGCCAGGTTGTTTGCTACTATATCTTTACAAACATCAGGCTTCAGAATGAAATCATGAGGTAGGTACCATTATTCCTATCATACAGATGGAGCCTCTGAAGTTCAAGCATGTGTTGGTGTTTGCTGGAGATTCAGTTTGTAGGTGAAAAATCTGAGGTTTCAACCCAGGTTTGACTTCAAAGCCCACACTCAGAGATGCTACCCTAAACTGCCTGCTTAGGTAGGGACATAAGCGAGATGTTTATGATAAATGGGAACTTAAAAAATAAAAGGAAAATCGCATCATCACCACAGTGCATCCAGTGGTGCCAAAATATGGCTATGTGCAGACAGAGTGTCAAGAATGGTTGTTGTGCAAGGGCGACAGGATTGGGTATAAATTTTCCTTTTAAGTAATTTGTTTTCGTGACAGTAGTTATATAGATTTTATGATTTTTAAAAAGCTACTCTCCATCTTCAGAAATGACTGCCTTTAACCCACCATCTCTCAGCCTTCATTGATCATGAGAATTACCTGGAGGGACTTTTAAAAGTTGCTGTGTGTGTGTGTGTGAGTGAGTGTGAGTGTGTGACTCACTAGTGTCCAACCCTTCGTGACCCCATAGACTGTAGCCTGCCAGACTTCTCTGTCCATGGAGTTCTCCAGGGAGGAATACTGGAATGGGTTGCCATTCCCTTCTCCAGCGGATCTTCCCAAGCCAGTGATTGAGCCCAGGTCTCCTGCATTGCAGGAGGCAGATTTTTTACCGTCTGAGCCACCAGGGAAGCCAGGCTCCACCAGAGATGATGCAAATCAGAAACTCTGGGGGTTGAGTCCAGGCAGTGGTATTTTAAGAAAATCGTCCCATTGATTTTGTGTGCAAATAAGTTTCATGGAGAAGCTTCACCTCCTGTTCTCTTTCCAGAGAATCTAGCTGCCCCATCTTCTGTGCAAATTAACTCAGATTTTCCCCTCTGTGCCCAGGAAAAAGCTAGCAATATGACTTCCCCCCTCCCCCCAGTGCTTTTTGAAAATGGGCACCAAGAAAAATCTTTGAGTGATGGAAATATTCTATTTCTTGGTTGTTGTGGTGGTTAGATAACTGTATCCATTTGTCAAAATGCATTGAACTGTAGGCTTAAATTTGGTGAATTTTATTAGATGTAAATTATACTTCATTAAGCCACTGCTTAAAAAGGTAGGAATATTCAAAAGGAAGAAATATATTGCTATTTATTCACAGAAATGAACACGATATTGTTTGGTTAATTTCACTTGTGAATGAGTTCTCTTTCTTGACATACCAAAGTTCTTCTTTAGTCTGATGTTCCTTAAAGATTTGGCAATTCTTGGCTGCCTTCTCTCCTTTGACTTTAGGAATGTCTGGTAAGCTTACAGTGATTGTAGATATGGTCCAAGTCCCTGCCTCTCATCATTATGGGGGGTGGGGGTGGGAGGTGGAATATACTGAGTGCTAGTTCTCCAGTATGGGGGTTCCTTCTCCTCTACCCCTTGCATTTTCTAGCAAGCTGGGGCCTTGGGATCACACTCAGTGTTTCCACCTGGGAGAGATGCTGCCATCTGTTTCTTGTTACAGGTGAAGGAGGGGGACTCGCTATCAGGTCTAGCTACTTCTCAAAGTGGTTCTCAGTTATGGTCTTTAAATCAGCAGCATCAACACCACCTGGGAACTTATTAGAAATACAATTTCTCAGGCCCTGTCCCAGATGAACTGAATCAGAAACTCAGGGGTGGGGCTCAATCTATACTTCAACTTGCCCTTCAAGTGGTCTTGCAGAGTACCCCAGTTAATTTCCTGGACAATCACTCTTTTCCTTGACCCCCTTTCACAGCAAGCATTCTTGCAAGTATTTCAAGCTGAGGTTTCTTCTCTCAGTCCAATTTCAACTGCTTTCTATCATTCAGAAATTTCCCACATTTTCTGGTGGGTTGGTATCATTGGTAGCAGCTATTCTTGCTTTCTAGTGTTCTAATGGATCTTTATTTTTAATTGTGGTAGTGGCTCAGTCGGTGAAGAATCTGCCTGCAAGCAGGCTGTCTGCAATGCAGGAGACCTGGATTTGACCCCTGGGTTGGGAAGATCCCCTGGAGAAGGGAAAGGCTACCCACTCCAGTATTCTGGCCTGGAGAATTCCATGGGCTGTATAGTCCATGGGGTCGCAAAGAGTCGGACACAACTAAGTGACTTTCACTTTCACTTGGAGAAGGAAATGGCAATCCACTCCAGTATTCTTGCCTGGGAGATCCCATGGACACAGGAGCCTGGTGGGCTATAGTCCATGGGATCACAAAGAATCAGGCATGACTAACTGGCTAAACATGGCACCACAATGCAAATAACCTAAAATTTACCATCTTAACTGTTTTTAAGTGTGTAGTTTGGTAGTGTTAAGTGCATTCATATTGTTGTGCAATGCTCATCATTATTTATCTCAATAACTTTCATCTTGCAAAGTTGAAACTCTTATCTTTAAACAACTCCCCAGCAAATGGAATTTTAAAAAGCACATTTTTTTCTGTCATCAAAAGGAATCTTGGGTGGTATTGAGGTCAATGCAAGAGCTCTGTATGCCATCTTTTTTTTCTAATTGTGGTTAAATATGCCTAACATAAAATTTATTAGCTTAACTATTTTTTAGTGGGGGGGACTGTGGCATGTGGGATCTTAGTCCCCTCACCAGGGATGGAACCTACTCCCCCTGCAGTGGAAGCACAGAGACTTAACCACTGGACCACCAAGGAAGTCCCTCTTAATCATTTTCAGATACGCAGTTCAGTGGTATTAAATGCATTCCTATTGTTGTGCAAGATCACCACTATCCATCTCCAGAACTTTTTCATCTTCCCAAACTGAAACTCTGTGCCTGTTAAACATTAATTCCGCATTCCTCCCTTGCCAGCCCCTGGCAACCACTGTCTATTTTCTGTCTCTATAAATTTGACTAAATACCTCATATCAGTGGAATTATATAGTATTTGCCCCTTTGTGCCTGGCTGATTTCACTTAGAATCATGTCAAGTTTCAACCACGTTGTAGCATGTGTTAGGATTTCCTTCCTTTTCAAGGCTGAATAACATTCTATTGTGTACATTCACCATGTTTTGTGTATCCATTCACTCCTCAAGGAACACTTGGGTTGCTTCCACTTTGGGGCTGTTGTAATAATTGTGCTACGAACATGGGTGTGCAAATGACTTTTCATGTCCCTGCTTTCCCTTCGCTGAAGCAGGTAGCCAGAAGTAGAATTGCTGGTTCACATGGTAATTCTAACTTTAATTTTTGGAGGAACTGCTATTCTGTTTTCCCTAGCATCTGCTCCATTTTACATTCCTACCAACAGTGTACAAGGGTTCCAATGTCTCCACATCCTTGCCGACACTTCTTCTTTTCTTTTCTTTTTTATGATAGCCATCCTAATGGATGTGAAGTGGTGTCCCATTGCAGTTTTGACTTTCATTTCCCTAATGATTAGTGATGTTGAACATCTTTTCATGTGCTTACTGGCCGTTTGTATATCTTCTCTGGAGAAATATCCATTCTAGTATTTTGTCTATTTTTTAATCAGGTTAGTTTTATTTTTTTTGTCCCTGAGTTTTAGTAATTTTTTAATATACTTTATATATTAATGCCTTATAGGGTATGTAATTTGCAAATATTTTTTTCCATTCTTTTGGTTGCATTTTCACTCTATTACTAATGTCCTCTAATGCACAAAAAGTTTTTCATTTTGATAAAGTCCAATTTGTCTGTTTTTTTCTTTCATTGCTTGTGCCTTTGCTGTTTTATCCAAGAAAATCAGTGCCAAATCCAGTGTCATGAAGCCCAGTGTTTTCTCCTCTCTATGCCATCTTGATCTAGACTCTCATAGCAGTTTCTATTTGTCCTCTAGTTAAACATAAATATCTAACTTTCCCCCACCCTGCCCTTGTCATTAGCATTAATGTTTAAAACCTGGCAATTTTGCTATCAATCCACAGTGTAGATACAACCACTCTTTGATGAAAGGCTAAGACAAGCTGGAATAAGTTCTGAATGACCTTGATCTTAACCCTGATCACAGTGAAAAGGACCTGGGAAGACTAGACTAGGCAGGGTTTTTGGAATCAAAAGGATCTCACCCAAATCTGCCTGTGTCTACCACTGCTAGCTGGGTGGTTTCGGGGCAAGTTTTGCCTCTTTGAGCTTCAGTTTTCATTTTATCTTTTTTGTTGTTTTAAAATTTTTTGTTCCTGTTTTTGGCTGCTCTGGATCTGGATTGTAGCACATGGACTTTCTCTAGTGTGGTGAGTGGGGGCAACTCTTCATTGTGGGACAGGGCTTCTTATTGCCGTGGCTTCTCTTATTGTAGACCATGCGCTCTAGGTATGCAGGCTTCAGTAGCTGCAGCACATGGCCTCAGTAGTTGTGGCGCATGGGCTTTGCAGCATGTGGGATCGTCCTGGGCCAGGGATTGAACCTGTGTCCCCTGCATTGGCAGGCAGATTCTTAACCACTGGATCACCAGGCAAGTCCTATATTTCAGCTTTAAAATGAGGATAATAATACCTACTTGAGGTGTAGTTGTGAGAGTGACAGATAAGGGCAGAGAATGACATCTCTGGCTCTTGGAAGCTGGGAGTCCCAATTAATAATGATGCTGTGTTAGACTTGGTTGTCACCCAGTATATCTCCTCTCCTTGACCTCTAGCCAACAAGCACCTCCAGGATCCAGTTAGCACATCTTCATCTCTGGATCCTAACACTTGGTCCCAAGCCTGGCCAGTGGTAGGATCTCTGTAGGCTTTTGTTGACTGAATGATTTGGAAGGTGAAAAAACATTCCCTTGAAGCCAGCCTGAAAGCCACATCCTTGTCTTGGCACATAAGTGTGAAGTAGTGAGTCTGAGGATTCATATGGAAAGCATTCTTGCTCTTGGAATGTATTTCTTTCCACATATGATGCCAACGATGCCCAACTTTTCCTCTCTCCTCTTCACTGCTGCTGTTATTTGTTTACTTTCCAAATGAAACTGATCCTGCACCGAGAGGGAATTTTGGAAGAAGTTTCAATGGACATGAAAGCCAGGTGCCTGAACGGTTTTATTGCTGAGTCCCGCATCTGGGAAACCTCTCAGTACTGGGGTTTCCTTCATAACAAAAGACAAGGGGAAGATGACTGCCAGGCACACTGACTACAAGATAGAGATCTTTTGAATTTCCAATTTTAGCAAAGTTTGATTTGATAGATTCTATACAGTCCTGTTAGGTTACATTGAATTTGGTGCTTAGGTTAGTATGGAGCAGATCAGACTTTTTTTTTCTGATTCCATTCAAACTTTTTATTCTCTGTACAAAATAATGTCATTAGCAACTTTTAAAAAAGTTACAGCATGAAGTATTTCTTGACATGCTAAAGTGGCCAACACTAAGACTAAGGAAATACATGTTTTAATTTTGGATCATAGCTCCTTTTGTAAGCTATTTTTGGACTGCAATTTGCTGTCATCAACATCAGATTTTCTTCCTTGGTGAAGTATTTGTTCAAAGACAAATCCTTATGAGTACAGAGAAAAAGAAAGCGGGTTGATTTTACTTTGAAAAGGCTGTTGGGTGCCAAAGCTGGTAGGATGTGCAAAAATATAGGCTTGAACTGTTTCAAAAGTGGATTTTAAAAGAATGTTGGCTAATATTGTTCACCCCCAGTGGCTATTTCTGAGCTCAAATTTAGTGGAAGATGATTACGTTTACTTAACAGAAACACGATCAGGCAAGTATTTTATATCCTGGCACATTCTTTACGCTCTCTCACTGGGCCAGCAGACTCTAGTTTCCATGGGTCCAGACCCTCCCTAGTGTTATCAGCTGACCACTGACAATATCCATTTTAAACACAGATCTGAGCAAGTACTCCTCCTGCCTAAAAATCCTCGCTAGCTATCCCACTTCTTCCAGGATATGGTCCAAAGATATCCCAGGCCTGTGTGAGCCGACCCTTTGTTGAGCCTGTAAGCTTGATCCCTGGGTCTTTCACAGCCTTTTTAGAACTCTCCACTTACATATATAACAAAAAATTCACCATTTCAGACTAAACAAATCATGGCATTTAGTACATGTACAAATGCAACCATCACTATGACGTAGTTTCAGAATATTTTCTTCACCCCAAAATGAAACCATATACACATTAAGCGGTCACTCCCTGTGGCCCGTCCCTGCAGCCCCTGGCAACCACCAACCTACTTTTTGTGTCCCTGGATTTATCTGTTTTGGCTATTTCATATGTCTAGAATCATTGTCTCGAAGAAGGCAATGGCACCCCACTCCAGTACTCTTGCCTGGGAAACCTCATGGACGGAGGAGCCTGGTAGGCTGCAGCTCATGGGGTCGCGAAGAGTCGGACACGACTGAGCGACTTCACTTTCACTTTTTTCTTTCATGCACTGGAGGAGGAAATGGCAACCCACTCCAGTATTCTTGCCTGGAGAATCCCAGGGACGGAGGAGCCTGGTGGGCTGTCGTCTACGGGGTTGCACAGAGTCGGACACGACTGACGCAACTTAGCAGCAGCAGCAGCAGAATCATTGTCTAGAATATCATATGGAATCGTGTAATATGTGACCTTTGAGTTTAGTTTCTTTTATATAATATGATATTTTTGAGGTTCATTTGTGTGGTGACAGTACTGTGTTAGAAATTCACGCCAGATTTTTCTAGTGGTACAGTGGATAAGCATCCATCTGCCAATGCAGGGAGCACGGGTTCAATCTCTGGTCTGGGAAGATTCCATCTGCCATGGAGCAACTAAGCCTGTGTGTCACAGCTACTGAGCCCGCGCTCCGCAAAAAGAGAAGCCACCGCAGTGAGAAGCCCACACACCCCCAAAAAGAGGAGCCCCCACTCGCTGCAACTAGAGAAAGCCTGCATGCAGCAGCAAAGACCCAATACGGCTGTGAAAGTGCAAGTTGCTCAGTTGTTTCCTACTCTTTGGGACCCCATGGACTATACAGTCCATGGAATTCTCTAGGCCAGAACACTGGAGTGGGTAGCCTTTCCCTTCTCCAGTGGATCATCCCAACCCAGGAATCAAACCAGGATCAATGCAGAGTCTCCTGCATTGCAGGCAGATTCTTTACCAACTGAGCTATCAGGGAAGCCCATAAGTATACAAATAAATAAAAATAGCAAAAAAAAAAATCATGCCTTTCTGTGTCTGAGTAATATTCTATTGTATGGATATAGCACCATTTGTTTATGTATCCATCTGATGACTAATATTTGGATGGTTTCCACTTTGGAGCTATGGTGACTGCTGCATGCATGTACATATATGTGCATGAGTACCTGTTTTCAATTCTGCTGGGTACATACCTAGGAGTGGAACTGCTGGGTCATATTATATTTCTGTTTAATATTTTGTAGAATTTTCAAACTATTTTCTTCCCTTTCCTCTCTCCTTTTAAAAATTGTATTTATATATTTATTTTTCTTTTCGGCTGGGCTGGGTCTACTCTGCTGCGCATGGGCTTTCCCCAGCTGTGGCGAGTGGGGGCTGCTCTTCGTGGCGGTTTGAGGGCTTCTCATTGTGGTGGCATCTCCTATTAGTGGAGCACAGGCTCCAGTAGCTTCAACATGCAGGCTTAGTGTCTCTGGTTCATGGGCCCTAGAGCTCAGGCTCAGTAGTTGCAGGGCACGGGCTTAGTTGCTCTGAGCAACGTGGAATCTTCCCGGACCAGGGATCAAACCCATTGACCCCTGGATTGGCAGTCGGACTCCCACCCACTGCACCACCAGGGAAGTCCCCTTTTCTCCTCTATTTCTATAATACAATGTATGCAGAGAATTTCTATTGGAGTTCAAGTAGACATTTTGTTATAACAGGCTGTTTATGTATCTGAGGTCAGGGATTGGGTCTTGTTCATCCGTGAATCTCCAGTACCTATTACAGGGCTGCACAGAGTAGGTACTCAATAAATGTGTATAGAATTGGATTAACTGTAGAGGGATTATATACAGTTTTTATCCTTGAGGAAGAGGTGGTGTGTGTGGTAAGCTGTGAATATGAGTGATGGGCTAAGTGGAGATTAGGGGTGGGTAAGGTGAAAAAAATGTTAAAAAAAAGAGGGGCTTCCCTGGTGGCTCAGACAGTAAAGAATATGAGTGATGGGCTAAATGGAAATATGGGGTAGGTGAGGTGAAGAAGACTCTGCCAATTCCTTTGGATAAAGGGAAAAGAAGACCAGTGTGGCAGAACTAGTTATCCATTAGGACCTGGCTTCTATGGTGGTTTCCTCCTCCTATAAGTCTATTTAGTCATGTCCAAGTCTGCAACCCCATGGACTGTAGCTCTCCAGGCTTCTCTGTCCATGGGATTTCCCAGGCAAGAATACTGGAGCAGGTTGCCATTTCCTTCTCCATGGGATCTTCTCGACCCAGGGATCAAGCCGACATCTCCTACATTGGCAGACGGGTTCTCTACCGCTAGCGTTTGCCTTCAACTAACTCATTTTAATTTTCTGGGGCGTTCAGTTCTCCTCTTTGTCAAATGAAAAGGTGGAATATTTGAGTGATATGCCATTTTTTGGTGTGTTTTAAGCAAGGGGAACTTGTTTTTTCATAGGAAATCACTGCTTAGAAGCCCACTGTGCCTTTGTGGGGGGAGGGCAGAGTGTGGAGCAAGGCACAGACCGGAAGGCAGGGCAGCCCTGATCCCTGCAGCCCCAAGACTGACAGGACCCCGAGACCCAAGGTCCCACCACATTCAGTAGCTCTGAGAGACCTCTGTTCTAGAAAGACCAAGGAAGCCTTAATGCACACAGGTAAATATTATTCTACAAAAAAAGTATTTTTTCCCAAGCGATAGAGGGGAGCTTAAGGAATGAGATAGCAACTTCAACAAGAGAAGAACAAAAGATTTTGATGAAATATTGCATTGAGTAATCCATCTGGTTAAAAAGGGGATCCTTCCTCAGACTTCCCTTCTCACCTCCTCATACTTTAAAAAAAAAGGGTGCTGCAGGTTGACTTCATGAACGGAATTGTCAAACATTTGTACCCTCCTAACTGAACGGGTTCCTGCAACATGAGAGGATTTCCTCTGCAAATGTCCTGCCTGGCACCACAGCTGAACGTGCCCCTGGGCAGGCCCGGTCTCGTCCTTACTTTCTGGGTTTCCTTTTCTTTCGCTCTCTCTCTCTCCTGGCAAAATGTCTTGAAAACAGGACATTTACACTCCACCCTCATGTTATCTTTTCTCTCTAGTTCTTTGCTTTTGAACTAGCCGTCAACATGGGGAGGGTTAGCTGAGACCCCAGACCACTTCCTGGCCCGCCTATGGCATCGACAAGTCATAACCTGTCTCTCCACAGGGATCGCTGGTAATGCTTGGCTTGCCTTGCTCTCGTTCAATTTTTTATTTCCGCAGAAGCTCATTTGGAGGGAACACTTCTGAAAACATACTGCCTGAACCTCAAAATCTCTTCTGTGTAGTCAAACTCAAGCACAAGAGTCATTCAGAAACTGAGATTGAAGTTGATTTACCCAGGTGTCTGAATTAGCCCCCAAACCACATCATTCTTATTGTAAGTATCTCTACTCGCCGTCATAGAAACAGTTCAAGCAGTGTAACCGCAAACATTATTCACATTCCACTATTAACCCTCTTGTTCTTGTTTGTTTTTTTTTTTTTGCAAAGCTCTTCTGGAAATTCTACAACTTCTTTTAAAACAGATTTTCTGGACAATGACTGCTTTTTTGCTGACGGAGTCCTATTATAAAAATAAGAAGAAATTCAGTTTCAATATCCCTCTGATGCTACTTGCTTAGCAGTTGCTTTCACTCCAAAATGGGCATGAAGGTAAACACTGCAATCTTTTTACCATTTCTTTAAATGCTTTTAAAAAAGAGAACTTACAGTTTTCTGAAGGGTGCCCACATGCTGTTAATCCCTCTTGCTCCACCATGGTGCTGTGGGACTAGATGGAGGACTGGCTGCTGTAATCCTTTAACTGGCACTTCAAAAGTGATGTAGAAAAGCTAAAGTCTGTCTTGCAAACCCCAAAACTTGTCTCCGCAATCTTGCCTCGATCAGCTTCCAAAGTATAATGCAACGTGATTATTTTCCTCTGCGGAAACCTGTGTAACAGGTCTTTGAGCGCCACTGGATGTGTCAGAGTTTTAATTGATTCTTTACCATGTCTCTGCACCCCATAATAGCCTTGCTAAGCACAGGACGTGTTTTACAGGAATAGTCACCCAGAGCTTAATTTGTTGTTGTGAGGCAGACAAGACTGTTTCCCAATGAAATTAAATCTGTTTTGTGCCCTGCGAGTTTCTTCCTGAGGAAGTGTGCTCTGCTGACTACTGAGAGTGCAATCCTTGATGATCTCCAATTAGCATGGATGCCATTCTAGGGAAAACTTACTCTCTGTTCCTTTCCTCTGGAAAAACATTTTGGTGGAGAACAGGATTGCCACAAAACTCTTTTCCTTGAGTTCATTTACTTTTCTCTTGCTTCTTGGATCATAAGACAGGGGTGATCCGTATGCCCTTATCACAACCCATATAGGGTTATCTCACACATGCTATCTCATTTTGTCCTCTTGATAACATTGCCAAGAGGGCAGGCAGGTATTATTATGCCCATTTTACAGATAAGAAAACTGAGTCCCAAATAGTCTTGCAACTTACTTAAGGAACTACTGATAATAAGCACCAAGTAAGGACTAGAAAGTACTTACTCTTTTTAGTAATTACCCTCTTCCTTGGTCTAAAGTGGGCTTCCCTTGTGGCTCAGCTGCAAGGGAATTCTTGTTTAAAGAATCCACCTGCAATGTGGGAGACCTGGGTTCGATCCCTGGGTTGGGAAGATCCCTGGAGAAGGGAAAGGCTACCCACTCCAGTATTCTGGCCTGGAGAATTCCATGGACTGTATAGTCCTTGCGGTGGCAGAGTTGGACACGACTGAGTGACTTTCACTTTCACTTTGGAATAAAGTAGCCAAGACTGCTCTACCTAGAACTTACTGCAGTGGAATTTCTGCCCACCCCTCACCCCTCAACACAATTCAGTTATTCATTCAATCAACAAACAGTTGTAGTGAGTATAAATTTGGGGCCTCAAAATTCAGATCTGCAAAACGATAGATTTATTTTTATGTAACTTCAATTAACTTCTCTCTTGGGTCCTCCTTCCCCCTGTGGGCAGAAACTTGTCAGTTTTAGGTTTTCTCTGCCAGATCAGGGATTTCCTCCTCCTCCCCACCTTTTTTTGTTTTTCCTGTGGCTGTATATAAGTTCAGGCCATTAGAAGGGGTGTGTGTGTGAGTGTGTGTGTGTGTGTGTGTGTGTGTGTGTGTGTGTTATGGAGACGGTAGAAGTACATGGCCTTCTGGGCTGTTCTCATTCTCACCGCTGCTGGAGTGTGTGGTCCATCTGGCCTTCCAATATTTGGTAAATGCTAGCATTTATTGCTATGTGATTTTTTAAAAATCCAGCTTTTGAGGCATCTGTAGAACTGCTGGCTGGCTTTCCTTCATCTAGCGTCTGTGTCCTCCTTGTAAGTATGAAAGACACTTGGCTGATCTCTTGACCTACTCTGAGGATTTGGGGGAGTTTCATAGGACTGTCTCAGGTCTCTTGGTCTAGCTTTGTCACATGTCCTTTTTATCCGAAGCTCCTCTCTGCCATCCTTCTCCACGTGGGGGTGAGGAGAGGAGACTATTCCTCACCTGCTCAGATGTCACTCTAGGAGGCACAAGTCTCTACTCCCTGGATCTACCGAAGCGACCTGGGGTGTATCTCCTTTCCCTGACCACACACACGGCCCCTCACTCGAGGGGAGGAGAGAGGGTGGGTGAGGGTCATAAACAGCGACATTCTCCCTCATCTAAGTGTCTGTTTTCTTCTCCAACACTGTCCTCTAGAGCAGGTAAATTTTACTTCCTCTGGGTTGGGGGGATGAGGTGGGGTGAGGAGGAAGAATTAGCCCAGCAAGTACTTATCCAAATCTATTATTTCTGCCAGGAGCTCAGGTTTGAAGGTCAAAAGCTATGAGTTATTAATAACTATGTTCTTTCTTTCTTGAAGCAGTAAAGGTGGAATATCTTGTCGGTCTAGGTTTGGAGGAGAACCATGGGTTATGTGTGTATGTGTGTGTGTGTGAGGGGAGGTGCTAAGTCGCTTCATTCATGTCCCACTCTTTCCCACCCTTTGGACTGTAGCCCCCCAGACTCCTCTGTCCATGGGATTCTCCAGGCAAGAATACTGGGGTGGGTTGCCATGTTCTCCTCCAGGGGATCTTCCTGACTCAGGGATTGAACCCGCATCTCTTATATCTACTGCATTGGCAGGCGGGCTCTTTACCACTAGTGCCACCAGGGAAGCCCAAGTGTGTGTGCTGCGTAATCTGCTAATGTTTCATAATATTATCCTGAGTTTAATCATTTTGTCTATTATATTTCAGATTCTCTGTCAGGGACTATAGAGATGATGAACAGGCTATATATCCCTTGCTCAGGATGTTCACAGCCTAGTGAGAAAGGCAGGGACATGGGGGTTGACTCTAAAGTAAGATGCAGGCTGAGGACAGTGTGCACTATTTAAACCAGTATATTGGTGCTGGGGCTTCCCTGGTGGCTCAGATGGTAAAGTGTCTGCCTGCAATGTGGGAAACCTGGGTTCGATCCCTGGGCTGTGAAGATTCCCTGGAGAAGGAAATGGCAATCCACTCCAGTACTCTTGCCTGGAAAATCCCATGGATGGAGGAGCCTGGTGGGCTACAGTCCATGGGGTCGCAGAGTTGGACACGACTGAGCAACTTCATTTTTTTTTTTTAGTGGTGCTGGCTGATTGGGAGAATATATAAGGTGCCACCTATACCCTTTCCCCAATACTTTGGCCACCTGATGCGAAGAACTGACTCATTGGAAAAGACCCTTATGCTGGACAGATTGAAGGCCGGAGGAGAAGGGGACGACAGAGGATGAGATGGTTGGATGGCATCACCGACTTGATGGACATGAGTTTGAGCAAGCTCCAGGAATTGATGATGGACAAGGAAGACTGCCATGCTGCAGTCCATGGGGTCACAAAGAGTTGGACACAACTGAGTGACTGAACTGAACTGTACCCTTCCCCTGAAGACTCAAACAAAGACTACAATTCTACAGTTTCCCTGTTATCCAAGCTATTTGGGGCTCACCACTTTGCATATCTGATCTGAACTAAGATGCAAGTGGAAAGCAAAAGGAAAGTTAATAAAACAATTATAATTTTGTATTTATGATCTAATGGGACTTTCTCTACCTCAGTGAGAGCTTATAGGGTTGTTTCCATGCTGCCTATATAAAGCCAAGATTACTTACTAATAGCATCTTCTAGATGAGAAACAAGCTGAGAAATATTAATCCAGCGTCATGAAATAATTTGAACTATTGTTTCTGTTTCTCAGAAAAGCCCTGAAAGAGAGTCTATTCATTACATGAAGCAAATTCCCTCCTCCTCTTTCATCTTCTCTTTTCTTCCTCTTGCCTTCCTGTTTGTCCTGTCTGTCCATCCATCCATCCATCATCTAATATTCATTCATCTGTCTCACAGTCAGCTTTGCTCTTTCCTAGTCCAAACTTCCACCCAAATCTCTCAAACTGAGCTGGCACAGTCTTTTGGAAAAAAAAATTTTTTTTTCAACCATTTTCTATTCTAGTTTCCTCTTTTTCTCTTTATCCTTTTCTTTTTCCTCTCCTTCTTCCAGTCCAGTGATGACCTGCCCTTTTAAGTACAAATCTAAATATTACTTTATCTATATAATATAGATCTGGAAAAAAATCTGGAGAAGACAGAACTATCCTTAATATGCTGGGGGTGGAGGTGGTGGGTTGATAGAGGCAGAGCCCAAGGAAGCAAAGACAGAATTTTCCTTAGTTGATGGCGAAGGTAAAGTTCAGTCACTCAGTCGTGTCCGGCTCTTTGCGACCCCATGAAATGCAGCACACCAGGCTTCCCTGTCCATCACCAAATCCTGGAGTTTACTGAAACTTATGTCCATCGAGTCGGTGATGCCATCCAACCATCTCATGCTCTGTCGTCCCCTTCTCCTCCCACCTTCAATCTTTTCCAGAATCAGGGTCATTTCAAATGAGTCAGTTCTTCACATGGCCAAAGTACTGGAGTTTCAGCTTCAGCATCAGTCCTTCCAATGCATATTCAGGACTGATTTCCTTTAGGTTTGACTGGTTGGATCTCTTTGCAGTCCAAGGGACTCTCAAGAGTCTTCTCCAACACCACACTTCAAAATCATCAATTCTTTGGTGCTCAGCTTTCTTTATAGTCCAACTCTCACATCCATACATGACTACTGGAAAAACCATAGCTTTGACTAGACGGATCTTTGTTGGCAAAATAATGTCTCTGCTTTCTAATATGCTGTCTAGGTTGGTCATAACTTCTCTTCCAAGGAGCAAGTGTCTTTTAATTTCATGGCTGCAGTCACCATTTGCAGTGATTTTGGAGCCCCCCAAAATAAAATCTGTCACTGTTTCCATTGTTTCCCCATCTATTTGCCATGAAGTGATGGGACTAGATGCTATGATCTTAGTTTCCTGAATGTTGAGTTTTAAGCCAGCTTTTTCACTCTCCTCTTTCACTTTCATCAAGAGGCTCTTTAGTTCTTCACTTTCTGCCATAAGGGTGGTGTCATCTGCATATCTGAGGTTACTGATATTTCTCCTGGCAATCTTGATTCCAGCTTGTGCTTCCTCCAGCCCAGCATTTCTCATGATGTACTCTGCATATAAGTTAAATAAGCAGGGTGACAATATACAGCCTTGACGTACTCCTTTTCCTATTTGGAACCAGTCTGTTTTTCCATGTCCAGTTCTAAGTATAATATTATTTGCAAGTCTATTTTTTTTTGAACCCTGTCAAACCATTTTACAGATGGAGAAACTGAGGCCTGAAGAATAAAATAAGCTGCTCAAGGTCACATAGCTGGTAAGTGACAGAGGTATGATTTAAATATGGATCTTTGACATCAAGTGTTCTTCCTACTCACAAGTGGGGTAAATTCCCAGTTTCTCTATAATTCAAATTAGAGGAAAATTCAAATAGCAAAGATTTTATCTCTACCCCTCAAAAGTAGTAATGGAGAAGTCAGTTAATGGAAAAAAGATGCCGGGTCTAACACAAGAACTATGTTTGTTCCCTCCTTGATGAGGAGGTACTAATGGCCACACTGCAGGAATTAAGGCAAGAACCAGGAGAGGCAGTGAGACAGAGGGAGCTTGTGAATTTACAGAAGGCCTTGTGACAGGATTGGAGTCACGTGGTTCCAAAGTTCATGTTGTAAGTATCAGCCACAGGGAAACCTGAGGGATCTGGGTTACTGCAGAAGAAAAGCATGTTAAGCAGTGAGAACAGAAAAACCTGGTACTATTTCCTGATTACTGTATTGTATAGTACATGGGCCTTGCAAAAAATTAAAATATGTAGCACAAAGTGAACAGCCCATGTAAGACCCCAATCCACACAGCCATGAAAGTCATAAGAAAAATTTCCATTTTTTTTTCTATACAAATACTAATATGGTGGTAAAATAGCAGAGTACTGCTCACAATCTGTATGATTTCAAAATTTAAAAATTTGTTAAGGTTTATTGTATGGCCCAGAATATCATCCATCTTGGTGAATGAAGGTATATTCTGCTGTTGTTGGGTAGCATGATCCATAAATGTCAATTATGTTAAGTTGGCTGAGAGTGTTGTTCAGGTTTATTATATTCTTACAAGTATTCTGTGTACTCATTTCATCACTTATTGAGTGGGAAATGTTGAACTCTCCAAGTGTGACTGTGGGTTTATCTATTAATATTTCTCCCTTCTGTCCTAACAGTTTTTTGCTTCATGTATTTAAGGATCTGTTTTAAGTGCACACACTTTTAAGATTATGCTATCTTCTTTGTGAAGTGGTCAAGTGACCGTTTCATTGTTATGTAACGTTCCTTTTCACACCTTGTAATGTCTATTCTGTCTGATATTAATATAGCCTCTTTAACTTTCTTTTGATTGGCGTCTTCATGGTATATCGTTTCTCACTCTTTTACTTTTAATCTATCTCTGTCTCTATATTTAAAGTGGATTTTGTGTACACAGTACATAGTCGGGTCTTTAAAAAAAAATCCAATCTGACAATCTCTGTTTTTTAAGTGGTGTATTCAGACCATTTATATTTAATTTAATTATTGATATAGGCCCACCATTTAATATTGATTTTCTATTGTTCCTTCTAGTATTTTTGTTCCTTTGTCCCTGCTTTCTGCATCCTTTCAGATTATTTAGTTATACTTAGTATGGCAACCCACTCCAGTACTCTTGCCTGGAAAATCCCATGGACGGAGGGGCCTGGTAGGCTACAGTCCATGGGGTCCCAAAGAGTCAGACACGACTGACTGACTTCACTTTCACTTTCAATATTCCATTTTAACATATCAATTGATTTTGGGCTTTATCTGTTTGCATTTAAGTAAACAGATAGATAGTTTGCCCTAGGGATTATACCAAACATGCTTAAACTTTTACAGTCCACTTCGTGTTACTGTTTCACTACTTCACATGAATTGCAGAAGCCCTGCAATCATATAGTTTCCTTTACCTGGATCCCTTTATGTTATAGGTATCCTGTTTATTATATCTACATACATTGAAAAACCCTATACAATTCTATAATTACTGCTTTAAATAGTTATATATATTTTAAGGAGTTTAAGAAATGAAAATTAGTATCCATTTACCTAGATTTTTACCATTTCTCTTGTTTTCCTTTCATTCTTAGATTTCCAAATTTCCTCCTGATATCAGTTTCCTTTGCACTAAAAAATTTCCATTAGCATTTATTTTAAAACCTGTCTACGGTTACAAATTCTCTTCGATTTCTTTTATTTGAAATTGCCTTTATTTTACCTTCATTCCTGCAAAATATTTTCACTGGATACAGACTTCTGGGTTGCCACTTGTTCTCTTTCAGCACTTTAAAGATGTTTAACTGTCTTCTGGACTCGATGGTTTATGATGAGAAATCAGTAATCATTTGAATTATCTTTCCTCTAAAAATACGGTGTTGTTTTTCTTTACTCTCTATCAAAGTTTTTAAATACTTTTTCTTGGTATTTAGTAGTTTTATTATGATGTGTCTGGGCATGGTTTTCTTTGACTTTATCTTGGTTGCCATTTACTGAATTACTTAGATCTGTAAATTGACGTTTTTCACCAGATTTGGGAAATTTTGGCCATTGTTTCTTCAAATGTTTTAATGTACCAGTATCTATTCTTCTGGACTCCAATGACATGAATGCTAAACATTTTGATATTGTCCCACAGGTCTCTATGGCTATGCTTATTGTTTTTCAGTCTCTAGTCCCTCTATCATTCAGATTGGATAATTCCTATTCATCTGTTTTCAAGTTCACAGACTCTTATCTCTATCATCCCCATGCTGCTATTGAGTCCATCTAGTAAATTGTTTATTTCAGATTATATACTTTTCAGTTTCAAAATTTCCTTTTTAAAATAGATTCTATTTCTCTGCTGAGAATGTTTATCTTTTCATGTATTTCAAGACTATTCTCCTCTATCTTATGGACCATCATTATGAAAACTGCTTTAATACCTTTGCCTGATCATTCCAACATCTGTATCATCTAGCAGTTGGTGTCTTTTGTCTTTTCCATTGAAATTTTCTTCTTTTGTGTTTGTTGGGTAATTTGGGGTTGTATTCTAAACATTATGTCATGAGACTCTATATGCTATTAAAATCCTCTGGCAAATGTTGATATTTATATTTCAGTAGACCTTATTGTGTTCATATTGCAAAATCTATACCCCCTTCTGCAGATGACTTTTCCAATGTTAGTTTTCAAACTGTTGCTGTGGCGTTTGATGTCTGTCCCATGTTCGTGCTACTCTGGGGTTAATCGGAGACTCGAGTCTCAGTTCTCAAAGACTTTCCCATGGTGCTTTGTATCTGTCTAGTGCATTCATAGCTCAGAGTTAAGTCTGAGCCTTGTGTGGGTTTATACACAGAATTAGAAAATTCCTTTTTCTCGGTCATTCCTCTCCAGCATTCTTCTTTGTGATCCAGATCATAGGGGAGAATTTCCTGATCCTCTGCTCACAAAGATGGGGTTTTACTTAGGGTTTTATCTGTCTGCATCCTTATAGGCTATAGCACCCCTCCATGACTGGGACCCATTCTCAGGGCAAAGAAGCAAGAGAAAAAAGAGAAGAAAACAAGGATTTCTCACATACCTTGGAGACTGCAGAGGCCTCTTTCCCAAATTATCTTGGTCAGAGAATCAGAGTTCCTATTGGAGTTTCAGCTTCATGCACTGCCGCACACAGTTCCATGACTGGAGCTTGTCTTCAGGTCAAACCTGGGGAGCTCATCACTGCACAGGTTGCTGATGCAGTTTTTCACTTCCCTTCTCTGTCTCTTCTGTTTACATTTCAGAGTCCTCAGGTAGTTTCTTTTTTTATCTTGAAAATAGAGATTAGAGAGTTATGCTTTTGAACTGTGGTGCTGGAGAAGACTCTTGAGAGTCCTTTGGGCAGTAAGAAGATCAAACCAGTCAATCCTAAAGGAACTCAATCCTGAATGTTCATTGAAAGGACTGATGCTGAAGCTGAAGCTCAGTACTTTGGCATCTAATGCGAAGAGCTGACTCATTGGAAAACACCCTGATGCTGGGAAAGATTGAGGTCAGGAGAAGAAGGGGGCAACAGAGGATGGTTGGATGGCATCATCAATTTAGTGGACATGAGTTTGAGAAAACTCGAGGAGATAGTGAAGGACAGAGAAGCCTGGCATGCTGCAGTCCATGGGGTCACAAAGAGTCAGGCATGACTGAGCGACTGAACAACTACAAGGCTTTTGTGGGCTTTATCTATTTTTGTCTGACACCAGATGTTCTTATAATCCTTTTAAAGTTTCATCTTTTTACTTTTAAATCTGTGCTCCTTCTGGAATTAATTTTGGTGTAAAGAGTTATGTAGTATACTATTATTGTTGTTGTTGTTTTTATCCGAGGAAATCTTTGTTAGGAGAATAAGTCAGGTAGGAGAATAAATCAAAATAAATCCCATAGTGGGAAGACCAAGGTATTAGCAATTGCATCAGTTTGCGTTCAAATGACTCCATCACTCACAAGTTTGTGACCTTGGGCATAACCTCCCTAATCTCAGCTTCCTTATCACTATAGTAGGGATAGTGAACAATATCTGCTTTATGGAGTTGCTGTGACTGTTAAATGAGATAAAATTAGTAAGGTATTTTGCACGGGGCCTGACGCTTAGTAGGAACTTAATAAATGGCAGTTATTGGGACTATGGTGATGGTGATAATTATTATTGTTATATAAATAACAAGACACAGTCATCACACTTGTGAGTCAGGTGCATTGAAGGCTTAGGGGGATGTTACTTAGTCACAGTACGTATGTCAGCCACAAAGAAAGCTACTCTCTGTCCCAAGATGCGTGTGAGGTCTGAATGAATGACCTGATTTGAGCTTGTAGGATCAGGAAACATGACTGGGAAATGGAAAATGTCATAGGTAACACATTCATAGCTCCCTCAGCTAATGTTAGTAGAGAAGGAAAAAGAAGAATCCTACATTTTCTATGATATTGTTTTTCAAATTGGTATCATAATCATCTGGTCCACCTGTTCCTGTTAACATACAGATTCTTGGGCCACTGATCTAAGAAATTAGAATTATGGGCAGGGCCTGGGAATGTGCATGCAGCAGGCTCCCCAGGCAATTTTTTTGTGCACCAAAATATGAGAAACACTTCTCCAGAAAGAAAAGGAAGAAGGTAGGTATAGGGACCTTAGAGGGAAGAGGAAAGAAAAACAGGGACAAAGCAGGAGAAGAAAGAGAGGAGAGGGGGACTACTATCTGAGCTAGAGTATTAACATCATCCCTTTCTAGGTTTTCACTGGCCCACTGTTACTCACCCTGATAAAATACAATCTGGATCCTAGTTCTTACACATCACTAAAAATATCCATTTAGTCAACCAAAAGTTTTCGAGTCTGGCTCTGGACCAGAATCCTGGAGAGACACAAAGGGAAGAGATACATCATCCAGTAATGGAGAAAGACACACACACGCATATCCCACAGGTAACCACAATTCAGTATGGAGGCGCTGTGATATTGGGATAAGTGGAAAGCTGAAGTAGGGGCATTAAACCCAGCCTGGCAAGAGCAAGAAGTGGCTTCTGGGAGGAGAGTTGCCTGGACAGAGTTTTGTGGAGAGTGATCATTTGTCATGAAGAGGGGAGAAGAATTAGCAGGAAAAGAAAGAGAGCTAAAGACTCATATCCCTAGCATGTCTCGGGATATGCTACTTCTCAGTGTTGCTGGAGGGGACAGTTTGAGGTGGGGAGGTTATTTGGTTAGAATAGTGGTCAGTAGCCAAGATTCCCCCCTTGTACTTAAAAGTACAAGGCATGTCACAGAAGATGCCATGGGCTGTGTCAAGGAGCTGGATCAATGAGAACCATCCAAGAGTGGAAGCATAGGGTGACTTGGTTGGATTCTCATTTGGTTTTAACGTTATTTCTTTAAAATGAAGTTAGCTTTATTGATTTTTTCTGATTACAAAGGCAATTCATGCCTATTATGAAAATAAAAAAAGATAATTTAGAAAGGTGTAAAGGAAGAAAGTAAAAGTCACCTAGAATTACAACACCCAGAAAAAATCTGCAATTAACATATTTATATTTCTATTTCGAGACTTCTTCTAGATGTGTGTACGTTTGCTCATACACACATTTTTAAAAGAAACCGTTTCACACATGTGAAATACTGCGTTTTAACACTTTTTCAATATTAAGTGGACATTTGTCTCTGTCAGTAAATATAGATTTATACCTTAATCATAATTTCTAATAGTACTGTTGCTCATTCTGACCTCCCTCTCACTCCTCCAGGCTGTGGTCCTCTTCCCATTTGGTCTCACTGCAAGTATCAGCTCAAGGCTGCAGCACCAGAGCCCATCAGGTGCCTGGAGCTGCTTTATTGTGAGACCTTGATTGGTAAGGTCTCTGTGATGGTTAATTTTAGGTGTCAACATGCCAGGTGGAGCTAGTGGTAAAGAATCCTCCTGCCAATGCAGGAGACACAAAAGGAGCAGGTTTGATCCCCGGGTTGGGGAGATCTCCTTGAGTAGGAAATGGCACCCCGTTCCAGTATTCTTACCTGGAAAATTCCATGGGCGGAGGAGCCTGGTGGGCCGCAGTCCATAGGGCTGCAAAGAGTTGGATACAACTGAGCACCCAGCACACGTGATTGAACCATGGAGTGCCAAGATATTTGGTTAAACATTATCCTGGGTATGTCTATGAAGATGTTTTTCATATGAGATTAACATTTGAATTAGTAGACTGAATAAAGCAGATAGCCCTTCCCAAAGTGGTGGGCATTATCCAATCTGTTGAAGGCCTGAATGGAATAAAAATGTGGAGTAAGGGGGAATTTGCTCTCCTCTGCCTGACTCTCTTTAAACTGGGACATCTGTTTTTTCCTGCCTTTGGACTCGTACTCAAGCTGAAACTTACACCACTGGTTTTCCTGGTTCTCAGGCCTTCAGACTTAGATTAGAACCATACCATTGGCTCTCCTGGGTCCAGAACTTGTCAATTACAAATCTTGGGGCTTTAGTCTCCACAATTGTATGAACTGGTTCCTTATAGTAACTCTCCTAATATATGTATGTATGTGTGCTTTATAACTATATGTGCTTATATATATTTAAGTATATATTTATTTAATATATTTTATATACGGCATATATATTTATATACACTATATTTATATATATATTTATATACACTATATATATATACACACTATACACACACACACATGTGCGCTTCCCTAGTAGCTCAGACAGTAAAGAATCTATCTGCAATTCAGGAGACCTGAGTTCGATCCGGGTTGGGAAGATTCCCTGGAGAAGAGAATGGCAACCCACTCCAGTATTCTTGCCTGGAGAATTCCACGGACAGAGGAACCTGGTGTGCTACAGTCCATCAGGTCACAAAGAGTCGGACATGACTGAGTGACTAATACTAACACTATATATGTACACACACACACACACACACACACACACACACACACCCCTATATATATTTAGTGTGTTTCTCTGGAGAGCCTTGCCTGATGCATCTTCCTCCCTTGTTTCTCTGTATCTTCCTGGTCCACCACCTCCCTCTGTGCCCAAGTCCCTTGCTTTGTCCCTCATTCACAGCAAGTTGGTTTTCAGTAATGCTCTCTCTGTTCTATCACTCAGTGGCTTAAGGTTTCCATGGCCTCCATGGCCTTCAGGAAGAAACCCCAGGCTTCCTAGGCTGGCCCAGGGAGCCTTCTTACCAACTATTGCAGCATCTCCTCCCATCACCTCCAGTCACCCCTCCCTGACTCTTGGCCTTCGTTTGTGGCAGCGACTTAAACTGCTTAGATTTCCTTCTTTGTGTTTCTCCTCTGTGGCTATGCTGTTGGTGCTGCCAGAATGCCCTCCCCCTCCAAATGCATCTGGCTCCCCTGGCTAACTCCAGTTCATTCTTTAAGGCTCCACTCAGTCATCACCTCCTCCAGAATTGTCCCGACGCAACTCAGCCTGCATTAGCTGCCTCTCCTGCTGTTCCAGGAATACTCCATGTTTTCCTCTGTTGTTTCTCTTATCAGATGTATTCTATACCTTACGTATGTCTGTCTTCTTCACTGGGTTGTAAGCTCCTTACCTTATTTAACTTTGTATTCGGAACCCCTGAAATGTAACTGGGACTAAACATACGTTTGTCGAATGAAGAAAACTGAGTTTTTGTAGAAAGGCCTCTTTATTACCTGCTATCAAAGTCTTCTTGTACCACCTACTCCAGTGGCTCAGATCCAAGTGGTTTCCACCTGGATCTCTGCTTATTACCTTGTTCTGCTTCCTTGATGGGCCCCCAGACCTTGTACTTAGTTTGGACTTTGGCCTGTGGTGCTTACTTCCTGCCTCTGCCTGCTTGCTTCTACTGATCTTCTGGTTTAGCCTTCTTTGCCTTATCCTTTCCAGTAAACCAATGATCTCCTGTCATCTGGGTCTACTTGAACTGCAAGACCCAGCCTTCTCCCTCTAGTCCATCTTCTCACCTCAAAATAAACCCCGTTATCTTTAAGCTCCATATTATACTTCCTACACATTAAAAATTACCATAAATTTTATTTGATAATAATACCATGACAAAAATGTTCTTTATAAAGCAGCAACAACAAATCTGTGCACTGGTGTGGTTATGTGAGATTTATAAGGTGCTTTCAGACAATTTATTTCATTAAATCCTCATAACAGACTTGTACAGTGGGTTACTATCCCCATTTTACAGATAAGGAAACTGAGTCTCTGAGTAGTTAAATGAACTGCTTGAGATTTCACAGCAAGGGACTGACAGAGCCTGGACCTTAGCTGAAGTCCTTTGACTCCAGAGATTTGAACTCTTTGGAGTTCAACATGACATTAAAACATGAGATATAGCCGATGAAAAACCAATATGATTGTACTGTTGGCATAATTTAACAAAAAAACTTTAATTCAGGTCAGATTTCTTCCCTATTACAATCCTGCAGTGGACTCTGGTCCCTCATCCAGTTACACGGAGTTCTCTTGAACCCCTGAGCTCAGTCTCACCCTATGTTTTAGCAAACTCTACTACATGCCTTGCTCTAAAGGGCAGTGATGGTCCATGCCTTGGTGCTCTTTGACCTAATTTCCCACCTCTAGCACATCTGCCTTTTGCCTGGCCAATACCTCCTTCGTGTCTAGCTCAGGTATCACCTCTACTCTGGACTCCTTTTAAACCTCCCCACCATCCTCACCCTCCCCACTACTTTCTTCATTGTCATGCAACGAGTCATACCCTTTTGTTCCAACACCTTTAACCGTTTGTGGTATTGCTTAGATTATCTATCTGCCTGCCTCTGAAGACTCTATATTACTTCAGGTTACAAATGAGTCCCAAATCCTCCTGTGTTTCTAGATAAAGCACTTAGCACAAGTCCAACACAGAGTAAAAGAGAGTGGATGTTTGAATGGATGTTTACTGAATGGATAGTTAGAAGGGTGGATGGACAGCTGGATGGTTGGATGGATGGATGCATACCTGCATGCAATAGTGAACTTTAAGTTGCCCCTTCAAATCCAGGTCTTCTTTATTTTCTCCAGTGGCAAAGTAATTAAATATTTTCTATATAATATAGATTATAGGACTAACTTCTTTCCTCCTTGGAATAGTATAATCATTGAGCTGTAGAGGAAATACAAAGTCACCCCTTTCAGCCCCCTCCCTTCAGACCAGTCAACTTGCCAATCATTTTATTCTTATATTAATAACTTTCCAGGTAGGAAAAAACCCTTCCTACTGAACACAAGTCTGCCTCCATGAAACTTTTGCACTTGGGCCCAGTTTTGGCTTTTTGATCCAAGATAGCTGACTAATCCCTCTTTCACAGGGATTTCAACATATGAGATCATGGACTGCATTATTTAAGACTCTTGTGACAGAAAACTCAGCTCAAACCAGGTAAATAAAAAAGGACAGTTATTGCCTCCTATAAACCAACTGCAGGATGGCAGGATAGAGCTATGCCCGTTGTTGACTGGACCCAGGCACTCCATCTCGCCATTTCTCGGCTTGTCTTCTACTTGTCTTTTGCCCCACCATTTCAACTTCTTCCAGGTGGCTGGGGATCTGAGTACCACCATCTTTGCAAACACACACTCTAACTTCTTTCCAAGGGGGAAAAGATAAAAACCCTAGGGTAGGGCTTTGATTGGTCTGGTTCAGGTCACATGTCTGTCCCTGTAGCTAGAGGTCAGAGTACTGCAGGTGAAACCCCCTCCTAGAATCACAAAGAATAGGGAAAAAGCAGATCCTCCGCGAAGCAAGGGAAATGGTTACCAGAATGTGGAGGCAAAGGATTCCGGTTAAACCTGAATAGGACATCTGCCACACCCTGAATTCCCCTTACCTTGATGCCTTAAGATTTTGAACTTTATGATTTGAGTGTGGCCCAGATATTGACCATCCTTGGCTCCCCCTGGGTATGCTTGAGTTTGTCAATATCCCATTCACACTGTGACCCTCTACCCCCAGTGAAATCTTGAGGAGTGCACTGTTCCTCAACTGATTTGATCTGCACAGGACACAGCAGACTCCTTGGGGTCCTTGTTCTGAACATGAGTATCCCAGTGCCAGGCATATGGTGGAATACTCCAGAAATAATGAATGCATAAAAAGATAACTGTGATTCACAAGCCATCCTGCCCAAGCATTTCTCCCAAAGGCAAATAAGGCAGCTCTTTTGCAATCAATAAAATACAGTAAAAGAGAAACAACCAGTTACACTGGGAATGTGGGAAGTTGTGGTTGGGACACGTTGCCAGGTGCACCTGGCACCCCTGCTTGACAGGAGGGCTCTGTCCTCCTCCAAACTTTCAGTCCACAGGAATGAACTGCTCCTCCCCAAAGGCAGCAGCACAGGAAGATATTTACAAAATAAAAACAAAACCCCCAAAAGCAGTGTCCTTTTCTTGCCCAGGACTTAGGCTTCAAGAACAGAAAACTCAAAATGACAGTGACCTAAATATAAAAGACAGTCATTTAAAAAATGTTTATTAATTTTTTTTTTTAATTTGGCTATGCTGGGTCTTAGTTGCAGCATGTGGGATCTAGTTCCCTGACCAGGAATTGAACCCAGGCGCCCCCCCTCCCCCGCCCCACCCCTATATTGGGGATATGGAGTCTTAGCCACTGGACCACCAGGGAAGTCCCAGAAAGACAATCATTTAAACCAAGTGCAGAGGTCAGGGGTCAAGGCTAGAATGGCAGCTGGATGCAGTTCCTGGGGACCCAGTTTGCTCTTGTTGCTCTCCCATCTTATTGGTCCCAGGTTCCCATCATTCCACCGCCATTCTAACAAAGTCAGAGGGGATAGAGGAAGCAAGAGAGTGGATGTATGTTCCAGGGGTCTCTTAAGATTTCCAAAAAGATCCCACAACACTTCCATTTACATTTCATTGTTGGAACTTTGCTGTAGCTATGAGCAAGGCTGGGAAATAAGGCTTTTATTCCAAGCAGCTCTGTGCTCTTCTAAAGCCAAGGGATCCATCACTATGTAACAGAACAGGAAATGGATCCTGAGATGGGCAACCGGGATTTCTATCAAGGGTACCAGGAAGGAAGAACTGATTCTACAGTGTGAATGCAAAGGTAGGAAAGTTAGAGCGTGCCCTGCTGTGGTCCGGGCTACGATCCTGGGGGGGATTTTGGAGAGGAAGACTTCAGTCCATCAGTCAGTTTGCCAGAGGCATCTTCCATGCAATTAACCAGATCAGATCCAGGATCTCATCTTGGTTTCCTGCAAGCTAAACTCCCAAGTGTGGTATGCAAGGCATTCCTCAGCTGCCCCAGTTCTACCTCCCCTTCCTATAGCGATCTGCCACTCTCCTGCACTAGGGTCACACCCAGCTCCTTGTCATTTCTGGCCGGTTCAGTTTCCCTCCCTCCACACATGAGTTCCAGGTGCCTGGAAAGACCTTTCCTCATCTCCTTTTGTGAAAATTCCCAAACAGTGAGTTGAAACTCACAAGGACTGCCCCGCCCCTGCCCCCCCAAGTGTTATGGGCTCTCTGTTCCCTCCTTTGTGATTGCTGGAAGCCTTCCTCAGATTTCTCATGCTTTGTCTTTATCTGTGTTTTCCTCATCACTGACCACCCTATTTAAAACAGCAGCCCTCATTTCCCTCTAGATCAAGGGTTCCCAACCCATTACTGACTGTAAAATGCAGCAGGAGGTGAATGGTGGGTGAGTGAACAAAACTTCACCTATATTTATAGCTGCTCCCCAGTGCTTGCATTACTGCCTGAGCTCAGGAAAACAAGCTCGGGGCTGTCACTGATTCTGCATTGTGATCTGTGTAATTATTTCATTATATATCTCAATGTAATAATAATAGAAATAAAGTGTGCACTAAATGTAATGTGCTTGAATCATCCCGAAACCACCCCCCTCCCACAACGCCTGGCCATGGAAAAATTGTCTTCTATGAAACTGGTCCCTGGTGCCAAAAAAAAAGGTTGGGGACCACTGCTCCAGACCCTTATCCTGCTTTTTGTAGGTAATTAACATTACCTGATGTTTTATGTATTAATTTTTTCCATATGTTTTTGTGGGCCTCCCCTCCCATTAGAAAGTGATGTTTCCAAATTCCTGGTGAATATTTACTTTAGGGATTTCAGGGAAAAAAAGGGAGGGGGAGGAGCTTTTTGGAATTATCCAAATCATGTTATTCCTCTAAAAAAATCTAAAAAACATTTTTTCACAACTTGTTTAAAAATGATAATGAGTGACCCAAATAATAAACAGGGAATCATTTTTTTTCTGTGATAGGGTTATGCCGAAATTTCAGAGATGTCCTGTTTAAAAAACCTGACATATTAAATAAATACGAATCATTTGTGAATCATGAACCGATGCATGATGAGGCTATATATTTCAACAACATACGAAAATGATTTCTACTTGATATTTTTTATAAAAGATTAAAAGAGAACACTAATAGCAATTACTTTTTTATTCATTATATGACAAACATTCCACATGTAAAAAATGTTTCAGTTTGCATTGGTTTGGTTCAGTTGTTTAGAGTTCCAGAGCATTTTTGAGTTGGGTACATATTCCTTCATGCACACTCCTTTCCTTGACAATGAAAATATCTTGTCTGCCTACTTTGTTCAGCTTGAATATTGCCTCCTCAGAGAGGCCTGCTGGGGCTGCCTGATTCAGAGCAGTAGCACCCCATCCCTGTCTTCTCCTCTTTCTCCCTTCCTCCCTTAACAATAAGAGGTAAGTTCTAAGAAAAGAGGGGCGACCGTTTGTAAGTTTCAATCAGGCCCTCAAAACTCTACGAGTTCAATGTGAGTCCACACTGAAAAGAGAGTCAACCCTTAAAATATTCGCAGTAGCAGTAGTAACAGTAGTAACAGTAAAAGCTATGCAGTAGTAACAATAAGAGCTATATCTTTTTAGCTCTTTTTATGTACCAGGCATCCAGTAAGTCTTTAAAATTAATGGTTTCTATGGAAGTAGATAGGATTATTAACCCCCCACCCTCATTTTATTGAGAAGGTCCCAGAGAGAATAAATAACTTGCTCAAGGCCATGCAGCTAGTAAGTAGCAACTAATAACTTGCTCAAGATCCCAGAGAGAAAAAAAAAAAAAAAACTTGCTCAAGGTCATGCAATGAATGCCCCCAGGAGGCATTGAATCTAGAACACTTGCCTCCAGATGATGTACTTTTCACCCGACATCATACTGCCTCCAGAAGAATTTTATTCTAAGTACAACATGGTATACATTCCCAGGGGAGAAAGCTAGGTACGCACTCATCACCTCCACTCTTTGCTAGTCAAACCTCTAGAAGAGGGCTTTGTTTGGTTTGGGGCTTTACTGGAGGGCCTTGGAGAGAGGGTTCAAGAAAAGACCACGTAGCGTGAAGCTAAGAGCCTGAGGAGGCTTGACCTGGGGAGGAAAACGCACATGAGTGCTTTCCTACTTTCTCTAGGTCCCTGCTCAGGTGAGAGAGAGAGGCTGTTCCTGGTCACCCTGTTTAGAACGGCAAGCCCATCACCCTGGTCCTTCTCCTATTTAATTTTTCGTCACAGCACTTACTACCACATTTATTCTTGACTGAAGTGTCTGTCTCCCCGACGGGAGAGTTAACTCCGTGAGTTCAAGGATTCTGTCTCATGCCATCCTTCCAAGGATGAGAACAGTGCCTGGTACAGGGCAGACATTCAATCTATTTGTTGGGTGAATAAATAAATTCTGAGTCCCCCAGATAGAATATTTTCGTTTGTTGACATCCCAGTCTCGTCCTTGTCCAGGAGTAGATTCAAATTTGTATAAACCTAGAGTACTGTCGCAGAGAATTTTATATCCTAAATTTTCTACCAATATTGAGCTAGGCATATTTTTGTTTTTTGCTGCATTTAAGCCTTCCCTCCCCTTTCTTTCCTACCTTTGCTCTCTCAAAAGCAGCTAGTGTTAAAAGCCTGTCCTACCCTATCTTTCCTCCATATAATTATGGATCTATATGACATGTACGTGGAAGCTTTTTCATTGTTTTACAAAATGGGTGTATTATATATCTCTTCCATTCTGCCTTTCCCATCTACGTAAATATTTGCTTAAGCTACTTACACTTCACGTAAGTATCTTCATGCAAGTGAAGATACAGGATAAAAGGAACTCCTACAGTATACTTGAGGATAAAACTGTTGCTTTTCCCATCTACGTAAATATTTGCTTAAGCTACTTACACTTCACGTAAGTATCTTCATGCAAGTGAAGATACAGGATAAAAGGAACTCCTACAGTATACTTGAGGATAAAACTGTTGCTTTTCCCATCTACGTAAATATTTGCTTAAGCTACTTACACTTCACGTAAGTATCTTCATGCAAGTGAAGATACAGGATAAAAGGAACTCCTACAGTATACTTGAGGATAAAACTGTTGCTTTTATACATCTCTCCTGGGCAAGCATTTGGATTGTTTTCCATTTGTTGCCATTTCTAGCAATCCTGCAATTTGCATTCTTACATGTATATTCTTTTGAGGTTGTGTTTCATTTCTGTTACATTTTATAAAGTGGGATTCCTGGAGTAATAAGATGTAGGGTCAGAACAGATTTGCTAGATTTCATCCCCAAAGAGCTACAGTAATACATGTGTCTATCAGCAAAGGCCAAATGAATGTCCTTTTCTCCCTGCAGGTCTCATGGGGGAAAAGAAACCTCTGTATTTCTCAGTGCTCCTGTGAAACGGCCTCGCATTTTTCCTGAAGCCGAGAAATGGACCTGGTATGAAGACAGAGAATGTTTGCCTTCACTTTGCATTGGCACATTTTACTTTCCAAACACTCTGAGAATTAGGCCTACAGTTCAGTTCAGTTTAGTCGCTCAGTCGTGTTCAACTCTGTGACCCCATGGACTGCAGCACGCCAGGTCTGCAGCCATTTGTTAATTCCTCTAATCCAAAAGGATAACAAAATTTCTCTTATCTCCCCAAGTGGGACAAATGATTATGACCTGGACTAGATCCCTAGGTTCAGCTTCCTAAGTGTCAGGAGTACTGGATCACTATCTCTCTAGTGTTTAAATTTCAAAAGGGATGAGAGCTGGAACCTTGGAACCATTTCTTGGTTGTAAAAGCCTGAGACAGCTACTGGGCTTAGCTGGCCTTTGGAGAGATGTTTTTATATTCCAAAAGGTTAACATGAGAATCCGGGATTCTTCCCATCCCTTCTCCAAGCGGCAAAGATTTTTCTCTTTCCAATCTGGAGAGGAGAGAGATGGCTGCCTTGCCCCTGTATACAAATGGAGGAAATCTCTTTTTTTTTCCTTCCCATCCTTTGTGTATGGAATGAAATCTGCCACTCATAACAGAATTTTTCCAGCCCTCATAGCATTACCTGTGGGTCTAGGCGTCAGGGACTGACAGTGCAGTTTACTCTATTGAACTGGTTGCATCAATCAAGAACTCGTTTCCCTGACCCAAGGGCCCATACTTCAGCAGTACCCACATATATAAAATACAAAAACTGTACATGTGGAAAAACATTCCAGACTCTTCACAGGTTTTGACAGAGCATCCTGCCCACGCTGGGAATGATCATTCTTTTTCATTTTTGCTAATGGGTGAAAACTGTCTTCTCACAGTCTTCTATTTTTTTTTAATTTAAATGCCTACATTTAAATGATCTCTTTAAAAAGCATTTAGATTAAGAGACTGAAAAGGAGCAAGGCATCTAAGGCGGGGGAAATTGAACATACTCCATGTAAGACATTTCAGTCCCCTTGCATGTGCATCTGTGTCTCTGTGTGAGAATTTCCTTTTCATAAGTTCTGCCCATTTTCCCAAAGTTTTCTTTGAAAATTGTCTTCTCAGTCTCTGTGAGCTATTTTCCTAGTAATAACATAGCTATGGATATAGACTGATGGTGGCTCTTCAGCAAACGTCTTGCAAATACTTTTTCTTCCAGTCAACCTTTCGGCGCGATACCTGTCCTCATCCTGCTATTTTTCCTACAAGATTTGTTTGCTCTCTGTGAGCTGTCCAACAGGAAGAGGGTCTTCAATGCCTACTATTTGCAGGTCCAAATGCCTACTATTTGCAGGTCCAAATGCCAAAGCAATGCCAGTCTCCTCATTGGTGAGAAAGGGGCTACAGTCACACACACAGGGAGATCTTTCCTCGGGGGCTTACTGTAGGGAGGATGTGTCCCTTGCAAAACCTCCTGCCTGAGTCTGATGGGGAGGTGCAAGCCTAGAGTAAAAGACATCATTTCTCTGCTAGAGATGCTACCCCTGGAAAGGGAGGAGACACTGATGGAGATGCCTCCACCAGCTGGTCCCTGCAGCCTGGGGCCTGGGAAACACACTCCACCCTGGCTTAGGAAGAACTTCAGCATCCTGACTTCCACTTTATCAACTGGCATGCCATCAGGATGCAGAGCCTCTCTCCTCTACTCACTCCCCTGGAGTCAGAGGGTGGAGATAGGTGCCAAAAAGAGCAAATTATGCTGGTCCTATAGCTAGAAAGAGAATTTGGTATTAGGAGTCTGTGTTTGGACCAGAAATGAACAGGATGCGAAATGGACCTGAGATTGCTGAGGCAGAGACCGGGGAAGCTGGACCCCCATCTCCAGCTGGATGCTGAGAGTATGAGATAGACGAGGAGAAAGACCAGGGTGTCCTTGGGGAGAGGGGTTCTAACAGTAGAGGAGACTCAGCCCAGATGCCGCTTGGGGCCAACTGGCAGCCTGCTGGTTACGTTCTTTCAGTCAAGTTTCTTTCTAAAAAGAAACCACGTGGAAGCTGGTTTCCAGATGAAAGCTCTGAGTGTAGAGAAGCCAAGAGAAATCCAGGGCTTTATGAAAAATAACAGGGGTTTCTCTGGCCTTAAAACCTCCAGAAGCTAGTAGAGGCTGGAGACAGTTGGCCATAACACAGCTTGGGGGCCGGGAGGACATGCTGATTCCCGAGAAATGTCAGCTGCGTCCAGAGTGAGGCTGAGGGCGTCCACCTCTTGGTCTGGCCATGGCTGGGGACTCACTCACGGCCGTTCTCCTGTGGGACTGCCACTGCACATGTGGGAGGGCCGGTCACGCAGTCTCAGCTCTCAAATCACCTTCTTTCCTTCTGTCTGGGTACTGAGAGTTCCTGCCACCCTCCTGGAGACTGGGCCAAGCTGGCAGCAAGAAGAGAAAGACAAGTCAGGGTCATGCTGCCCTAGAGAGGCATTTGGGGCTATTTTAGTGAAGGGATGGGGTAGCAATGAGGGTGGTGGGCTGATAGTGACTTTGACCCCTGTGTGTCCATGTGCTCAGTCTCCCAGTCCTGTCTGACTCTTTGCCACCCCATGGACTGTAGCCCGCTAGGCTCCTCTGTCCGTGGGTTTTCCAGGCAAGGATCCTGGAGTGGGTCGCCATTTCCTTCTTCCTGACTCAGGGATCGAACCCATGTCTCTTGTGTTTTCTGCATTACAGGCAGATTCTTTACCTGCCAGAGCCACCACAGGAGCCTGACTTCTTGCCCAAATGTATAAGTGAGAAGCATCAGGTTGTCTGGCAGAACTTGCCATGAGGGTGGAAGAACTTACCCTCTCTGATGTGGTAACCACCAGGCACGTGGCTAGTGAGCATGTGGAGTGTGTGACAATTCTACGACCAAGAAAGTGGATTTTTATTGGAGTCTAATTGATTTATAATGTGTTAGTTTCAGGTGTACAGTAAAGTGAATCAGTTATACATACAAGCTTATATATAGTTCAGATTCTTTTCCCATATAGGTTCTTACAGAGTATTGAGGAGAGTTCCCTGTGCCATGCAATAGATCCTTATTAGTTATCTATTTTATATATAGTAGTTTGTATATGTCAGTTCCAATTTTCCAATTTATCCCACCCCACCCTTACCCCCTGATAACCCTAAGTCTGTTTTCTACATCTCTAACTCTTTTTTTGTGGATTTTTCATTTTACTTGATTTTCATTTATTAAAACTTTAACATAAGTAGCTCCCACGGTGGCTAGTGGTTATCCTATTAGACAGTCCAGCACCGGAGCATGAGAGTCAGGAGTCTGGGCTCTTGAGTCAAAGAATCTTGTTACCCTCCCTTCCTGGCCCTGTGAACTTGGAGGATCAACTTAACCTCTCTGTACTTCTGTTTCCTTTTATCTAAGCTGAGGCTTATGGTGCCAACCTCTCAGCCTTGCTGGGGGTGTTGCCAATTCACATAGGGAAAGACTAAACAAACACGTTACAAATAATTGTCACAGTGCTGAGAATCCACACCTGTCAGTCAAGGTAGAGCTGCTGGGAACTTACAGGTAATGTACGAAGTCCTTGGTGCTGGAGCAGGAAGGGAGGTGATGCTTTCTGAGAAACGGGGTTGGAAAGAGCTCAGTTAATGGGCTTCTGTATCTCTGATGCTTGAGGGTTCCTGGGTGGTGAAGTGTGTCCCAAGGGGCTTTCCCGGGAGGTGACAAACAGGATGCTCCCCTCTGGGTGGTCCTGAGCTGCTCAAGACTTGGACAGATTCTAAGAAGACCCTAGGGGCAGCAGAAGTGGAGTGGGGTTGGAATCTATGTCCAGAGCATCTTGTTGAGAGAAAGGAGAGATAACACCAGAGGCTGGGGGAAGGTCACTTCCTCCCAAGTTTATGGTGTCATCCACAGGACTGGAAGGAAAAGTCAGTCCTGGCGATTTGTCTTTGGTCTGAAGGCACCCTTGGGCTTCCCAGGTTGTGCTAGTGGTAAAGAACCTGGCCTGCCAATGCAGGAGATGTTAGAGATGCGAGTTTGATCCCTGGGTCAGGAAGATCCCCTGAAGAAGGAAATGGCTACACACTCCAGTATTCTTGCCCAGAAAATCCCATGGACAGAGGAACCTAGCAGGCTACAGTCCATAGGGTCGCAAAGAGTCAGACACGACTAAAGTGACTTAGCACACAGGCATCAGACACCCTAAGGCGTCAGTGATGGTTCTAGTCTAGGAAGAAGGTAGGTACACAGAAGCCTAAAGCCTGGGAAGATGGCAAGGTCCAGTCTCAGGTTCTGTCTCTTGCTGTGAACCTAGAAGCAAACCTCCAGCCTGGCTTATCAAGGCAAGTCTCAGGGTGAGGACAGGATTTCACAGCTAAGTGTTTTCTTAAATTCCACAAGTCAACTCCACCCCCTTGCCTGCAGGTGACCCGTAGTGTGCTCCCAAGGAGAAGGAGCTGTGTCCGATCCTGTTTAGGACCTGGTGACTGCAAGACAAGATGATGTCGCTTGCCTCCTGTAATGTTGTGATTTATAATAAGTATTACATACTTGGTCTTCTTCCTCATCCTAGCCATCAGGGCCACAGAGCTCCCCAAACCCTTGGAATTTCCTACCTGATGAGAACAATAAAGATGCCTTTTGTTATGTTAATGAGGTGACTTTTGGAAAGCTTCTGTGGATGGGGAACTGGTGGCCAACCCTGTGTGATTAGAGGGTTGGAACTTTCAGTCACCTCATCCCCCTACTCCAGCCTCCCTTGCCAATGGCCAATGATGCAATCAACCATGCCTGTGTAATGAAGCCTCCGGAAAACCCCCAAAGGATGGGGTTCAGAAGGCTTTGGGGTTGGAGATTCTCCTCGTGATGCACTCCAGAGGACATGGAGCTCTGAGTCCTTCCCCCTCCTTGCGCTAGGCGTCTCTTCCGTCTGCTTATTCTTGAGGTATCGCCTTTTATTAATAAACCAGTTGTCAAGTAAGTAAAGCGTTCCTCTGAATTTGTGAGCCACTCTGGCAAATGAATCAAACCCAAGGTGGGGTTGTGAGAAGTTCTCATCTATAGCTGGTCAGTCAGGAGCACAGGTGACAATCTGGACTTGGGCTGAGTGTCTGCAAGTGGGGAAGTGTGGCGGGGGGGAGGTTTGGTCTTGTGGGACTGAACCCTTAATCTGCGGGACGTGATGCCATCTCTGGGTCAATAGTGCCAGACTTGAGCTGACACCCGGCTGCTGCTAGAGTTGTTTGATGTAGGGGAAAACCCCACATGTTGGAAATAAGTGACAGATTTGAACCTCCTACCTGGACTCCTGCTCCCAAGCCTCTCCATCGCCTGTCTGTCTGTCCAGCACACCATGTGCATTTGGTCTTCCCAGGAAGCCGCTTTGCTCCTGGCGCAGCCCTGTTCCTGACCACCCCTCTGACTCTCCCCCCCACGCCCACTCTGCTCTCCTGCTCAGGCTCCCATGGGGTCCTCAGCTACATCTCATATCTCCAGCCTCTCCCCTCTGGTCCTTGTTCAGTACAGTCTTTCCTCTGCTCTCTGCCAGGAAGGTCCTTCTTATCCAAACTCTGCCCCTTGGCTTAAGGCTCTCTGTTCTCGAAACCTTTTCTACTGTTCTGGCTCCTCCCATTTGTCTTCCGGTTGTAAAATCCTGCTCCTCCACTACGTACTTCCTGCTCCCGCCAAATCCAGCCTCATGGAAGGGTCCTGGGAGCCTGCACGATGGGTACAGCCTTTTCTCAGGAAAGATCTTAAGATTTTTTTTCCCCACATGCTAATCCCAGCACCCCGGGAGGTGCCCAAGGTTTACATGGGGGCAAGGAGTGGGGGACCGGGGCATCAGAGCACAGTCAGAGAGCTGAGGCTAGAGGCTCTGAGAGCCCCCGTCTGACTTGCTAGATCCTTGGCAGGACCCCATAGGGCACTGAGTCCAGGTGATGCCATCCGGACCAAAACCCAACCCATCATAGCACCTGGCACATGGTATCATTACCGTCACACATTAGGACACCGAAGATGGATGGAAAATGGCAAAATGTTCCAACTGAATGGCTAGTCTTGTCTTTTCTTTGGCAGCAACTTACTACCAGGTTAAGCTGCTTCTTGAGACCCTCTTGGGCCTGAAGGGTAGGATCACATTGTCTGTGTATTAAAGGACCGTTGTTGTGTTGGTTTTAGTTGCTAAGTTGTGTTGCTAAGTTGTGTTGTTTTAGTCACCTAGTTTAGTTGCTAAAAGCCCATGGACTGTATGTAGCCTGGCAGGCTCCTCCGTCTTTGGGATTTCCCAGACAAGAATGCTGGAGTGGGTTGCCATTTCCTTCTCCAGGGATTGAACTCCAGTCTCCTGCATTGGCAGGTGGAGTTTTACCACTGAGCCACCAGGGAAGCCCCATTAAAGGACAGTGCGTGTTTTAAATGTCAAAATATTGTGCCCACAGCACAGGGGCTATGAGAAAATGTTCCCCTCTGATTTATAATCAATGATGCAAGGTAGTGGTGGGAATAATTAGAACAACAGGCTTGGGTTCAATCCCTCTGCTATTAGACCAAAAGTCTAAGACCCTCACCTTCCTTATCTGTGAAATGGGGATGATAGTGGTTACTATCTCCTACAGTGTTTAGAGGATCAATGAAATCATGCATTTCAAGCACTTAGCATGGTTCCTGGGACAATGGAAGTGCTCAGAAGTGTTAGCCATTATTGACATTATGTGAAGAGTCCTATCAGATCAGAATATAGATATTATTTAGGCTTTAGTAATAAGTACATGGAAAGTACTTGGGTAGAAAGTTGTGAAGTTTTGGTTTTGTTGTGATTGCAGAAGTGAATAGGACCTCGTGAAAGGTGACCTTGGGGTTCTTGACTATGGACAGTAGTCTCTCTGGTTGCCTGAGTTTTGAAGGGCTTCTTGATACTAATGGCATCATGATGATGCAAAGGGAAAGTGAAGGTCGCTCCGACTCTTTGCAACTCTAGGCCGCAGTACTGGAGTGGGCAGCCTTTCCCTTCACCAGGGGGTCTTCCCAACCCAGGGATCAAACCCAGATCTCCCGCATTGCGGGCAGATTCTTTACCAACTGAACTATCAGAGAAACCTCGCGAGGAGGAAAAGCTTACACCAATGAAGTAAATAATCACCGGGGTTGAGTAGCTGTGGCTCATGAGCGCCCCCTGGAGGAAGGAGTGGGGAGGCGTTGGAAGGGATTGCCAGGGGCGATCATGTTTACTGATAAACATGAGCACTGATTCAGGGACATCTTGGATCTGGAGTTTGAAAGCTTCTTGCACGTGTACCTGCCTGGAGTTTCTCTTCCAGGCATGATGAGACCTGTGAAAATAAACCCCGGCCTCCAGTTTGTCCTGCTTGCTGTGCCTGGGTGGGAAGGATGCTCAGCATTGGGAGATGGTGGCAGTCACTGCCCTGTGGCTTCTGTGAGTGGGTTTAGGTGACCATAACTGTGGTCATCCACTGCCCTGTTGTAGATCTTGCCCTTTGCTTCTTCTAAAAGGGGGCAAATCCTGCCTATGTAGGCTAGAAAGGTGTTATTATTGGGTTGTTGTTGCTATTACCATCACCAGCACCACCACTGTCAGTTACACAGCTGGAAAAGATATTGGTTGGGTCAGAAGACTACCATCAAGTACTCAGACAGAATCCTCTACTTGGGTCTCAGAAGGAAAGAAAAAAGATGCTAATGGGCCATAAGAGACCAGAAGGAACACTGAAGTCCATTTATTCAGAAGCAAAGGCCAGAGAAGGCAGAGAGATGTCCAGAGCTGCCACCTTTCCAGCAAGATACAACCCTGTATGATCCTAAAGACCATTTTTGGTGACTATGTGCTAGATGCCCTGCAGGTGCTGTCTGCACAGTCTTGTGTAATCCTTGGGACAACCCCAGAGTGTAGGGGTCATTGTACCTCTTTTACAGTTGGGGCAAAGAAGGCTCAAAGACCTTAAGAGATGTGTCCACTTGGATAGAGCTAGTAAGTGGCAGAGTGAAACTTGAGCTTGGATCTGACTGGATCTAAAGTTTTCCATTTCATCACTTAGATGTCACCTCCCAGGGCTCCATTTTTCTTCTCAGTAAAATGGTGGTGGTGGGGGGGCTGGTAGGAGAAGCTGGTTCTAACCCTCGTGACTACAGGTGGCCATCAAAAGTTGGAAAAGGGAAAGTATAGGAAAGAACCCAGTTAGGTGAAACAGCAGTTCTGTGTCTGAATAATGTGATCCAGGCAAGAGGTGTGTGTGCCAGGGGCTGGCAGAGGGCACAGGTGGCTCTGGGAGGGAAACTCTGATAAGATAGGGGCTGAGACACATGGAGTCTGTCTTCTTCAGGGCATTTGGATCCCCTGGGAAGGACATTAAGATGCTATCCTTTCTGATGCCTTTCTGCCCTTTCTCCTGGTTACAAGCTCCGGGCCCTCACTCTTTCTTCCTCCTAGGAAACATGTGGTCCTGTCTAGCTAGCTTTGGGCCACATCACTGGACTCTCAGCTCTCAAAGCTATATTCTCCTTACCTCTGGATGCTTCACCCTTCATCCCTCTTCACTGCAGGCACAGCATCAGCGCCAGGGGCGGTGGAGGGGAGGTTTCCTGGAAAAGTGGCTGGGGATTTGATCCCTTTTTCCAGGTCACCAGGCAGATCTTGCTTCTCTGGGAACTACTGTGAATGACCCAAGTACAAAAGTGCAAGTCAAAGCCCCCTGGTCCTTTGAGACTTTCACATTTTCACTGAACTGGCAACATCAGCAGCACTGTCTGCGCCAACGGCACCAGTATGACTGTTGGGATTCAAACTGTCACCAGAACTCCAGCAGACAGGATTCTCTGACCTCATGTATGATGCCAGAACATTCCAGCTCAAACTCATACCCAGCAACTGTAAGATCCTCCAAGACAGTTTATTCTTCCCAGTAAAACCCCCATAGAAGTGCATTTGTTTTAAAAACTCAATTTTAAGGTTTAATTTACCTATTAAAATACATCTCTTTTACCTATACATTTGGTGACATATTTATATACCTGTATAGTCTGTATATTGTCACCCTGCTTATTTAACTTATATGCAGAGTACATCATGAGAAATGCTGGGCTGGATGAAGCACAAGCTGGAATCAAGATTTCCAGGAGAAGTATCAATAACCTCAGATATGCAGATGACACCACCCTTAGGGCAAAAAGTGAAGAAGAACTAAAGAGCCTCTTGATGAAAGTGAAAGAGGAGAGTGAAAAAGTTGGCTTAAAGCTCAACATTCAGAAAACTAAGATCATGGTATCTGGTCCCATCACTTCATAGCAAATAGATGGAGAAACAGGGGAAACAGTGGCTGACTTTATTTTTTTGGGCTCCAGAATCACTGCAGATGGTGATTGCAGCCATGAAATTAAAAGATGCTTACTCCTTGGAAGAAAAGTTATGACCAACCTAGACAGCATACTAAAAAGTAGAGAGATTACTTTGCCAAGAAAGGTCTGTCTAGTCAAGGCTATGGTTTTTCTAGTGGTCATGTATGGATGTGAGAGTTGGACTATAAAGAAAGCTGAGTGCCACAGAATTGATGCTTTTGAACTGTGGTGTTGGAGAAGACTCTTGAGAGTCCCTTGGACTGCAAGGAGATCCAACCAGTCCATCCTAAAGGAGATCAGTCCTGGGTGTTCATTGGAAGGACTGATGTTGAAGCTGAAACTCCAATACTTTGGCCACCTGATGCGAAGAGCTGACTCATTTGAAAAGACCCTGATGCTGGGAAAGATTGAGGGCAAGAGGAGAAGGGGATGACAGGATGAGATGGTTGGATGGCATCACCGACTCAATGGACATGGGTTTGGGTGGACTCCGGGAGTTGGTGATGGACAGGGAGGCCTGGCATGCTGTGGTTCATGGGGTCACAAAGAGTCGGACACGACTGAGCAACTGAACTAAACTAATAGTCTGTATCATGATCAATATAAAAAACATTTACATCATCCTAAAATGTTTCCTGTTCCCTTCCTCAGTCAATTTTCCATCCCTGGTCCTAGATAACCACTGATCTGCTTTCTGTTGACAGGTTTGTCTTTTTTATAGTTTCATATAAATGAAATCTTTTATGTCATGACTCTTTCACTCAGCATAAGAGTGTTGAGATACATCCATGCAATTGTATGTATCATAAGTCAGTTCTTTATTAATTGAGGTATAGCTGATGTACAATATCATGTAAGTTACAAGTGCACAATATTGATTTCTAATTTTTAAACGTTATACTCCATTTATAGTTATTATAAAATATTGGCTATGTTCCCTGTGTTGCACAATATGTCCTTTTAGCTTATTTCTTTTATACACAGTATTTTATACCTCTTAATCTCCTACCTATGTCTTGCCCCTCCCCCTTACCCCTTCCCACTGGTAGCCACTAGTTCTCTATATCTGTGAGGCTGTTTCTTTTTTGTTATGTTCACTAGTTTGTTATATCTTTTAGATTCCACATATAAGTGATACACTATTTGTCTTTCTCTGACCTTTCACTTAACACAATACTGTCCAAGTCCATCCATGTTGTTACAGGTCATTTTTATTGTTGCCAAGTAGTTTTCAATTGTATGGATATACTTCAGTTTGTTTATCTATTTTCCCATTAATGGACAGTTGCATGGTTTCTACTTTTTATTTCTATGAATAAAGTTGCTATAATATCTACATACTGGTCTTTGCAAAAACGTGTGTTTTAATTTCTCTTGGATAGCAACCGGAAGTGGAACTGCTGAATCTGTGGTACACATGCGCTTAACTTTATAAGAAATCGGTGTTGAGTTTTGTCCAATACTCTTTTTGCATCTATTGAGCAAATCACATGGGTTTTCTTCCTTGACCTGTTAATATGGCGAAATATTAGATTTAAAATGTTAAATATTCAAACACTTGGTCTAAGAGATATTAACTTTTTTTTTTTTTCACATTGCCTGATTTGGTTTGTTAAAATTCTATCACAGATTTTTGCATTAATACTATGAAGGCTGTTGGGCTCAGTTTTTTATTTCTTTGCAATGTGTTTGCCTGGTTTAGGTATCATGGCAATATCGGTCTCATAAAATGAATTGGGGAATGTTCTCTCTTCCTCTATTCTCTAGAAGAGTTTGTGTAGAATTGGTGTCATTTCTTCCTTAAGTGCTTGGTAGAATTTATCAGTAAAGATATCTGGGTCTGAAGGTTTCTTTGTCAGAAGTTTTTAAATTACAAATTAATTTTCTTTAACAGAGATCGGGTTGCTCAGATTTCTGATTTCTTCTTAAATCACTTTTGCTCATTTGTATCTTTCAAGAGACTTACCTGTTTCATCTAAGTTTCTAATTTTATTGGGAAAAATCTCTTCATAGTCTTACTGTCCCTTTAATGACTTTAAACTTAGTAGGGATGCCCCTTCTTCATTTCTGTATTTGTGGGGTTTTTTTGTTTTTTTTCTTTTTAACTTGAGCAGTCTGGTTAAGGGTTTGCCAAATTTGTTGCTATTTTTCAGGGAATGAGCTTTTGGTGTAAATCTTTTTGTTTGACTATATTCTATTTCATTTATTTCTGTCCTTATTTTTGTTTATTTTGGTGGAAATCTAGACAATTAATCTTAGATACTTTTTGGTTTTGTCTCATTTTTAATTTTTTTTAAATGTGTAGAAATGTATACCTTAGAACTGCCTTTTTGCCAATATGCTGATCACTTAAGACATACCAAAGAACTTGACATCCTTCTGAACCACCACATGCCTTTGAACGAGTGTGCCTTTGGTCTTGGCGTTCCTTCAGAAAGGAACACTCTGCCCAACAGTCTCCACTTGGTGGGTTCATAGGTATTAAGATCCATTTCAAATACTGTTTCCTCCTTGAAGCTTCCTTCTGTTCTTCCAGTCAGAGTTCACCCTCTGCTCTGTACCACTGGACTCTGTACATGACTGTGCTATATATAGTGTTCATTGAAAGGGCAGAATTTGAATATGGTCCATTTACTCCAAAGTCCACACTTTTGTGTCCTGCGCTGCTACCCTGGAATTTTTTTGTTGGATTTTAGAGCAGCTTTCTATGATTCTTGATTTACTATACTCTTTTTTGGAGGTTGAATTCACATACCATAAAATTCACCTTTTTAAGATGCACAATTATTACAAGACTTCAATCCCAAATTTCCTTATGGAAAGAATTATATATATCTTAATATTTCAGTTCCTGGTACAGTACATGATGTTCAATAATAAGACAATGAATGTTTCCTGAATAAAGAAAATCAGTGTTTACTATATGCTCTGTGCAGGTATTTCTCAAATTCAATGTGTGTACAAATCACTCAGGGAGAGGGTTAAAATGCAGATTCTTATCTGAAAGTGGAATCTGAGATCTACATTTCTAGCAAGCTTTTTCATGATGTCCCAGCTGCTAATCTGAGGACCACTCTTTGAGCAGTGTGTGAAGTGAAAGTCTCTCAGTTGTGTCCGACTGTTTGTGACCCCATGGCCTGTAGCCTGCCACGCTCCCCTGTCCATAGGATTCTCCAAGCAAGAATACTGGAGTTGATTGCCATTCCCTTAGATGCTAAAGCGGCTGTCTACAATGCGGGAGACCTGGGTTCGATCCCTGGATCAGGAAGATTACCTGGAGAAGGAAATGGCAACCCACTCCAGTACTCTTGCCTAGAAAATCCCATGGACGGAGGAGCCTGGTGTCCATGGGGTCGCAAGGAGTCGGACACGACTGAGCGGCTTGACTTTCCTCTCCTTTTCCTTTCAACTCTATGAATGGCTAACCTCCAAGGGACCTCCTCTCTAGAGCAAAGGTAGTTCTCCTGAACTCTCACAAGGGGGCGCAATGAGCAAACATTTCTACGGCTATTTCTATTTTAACAACGTAGCGAATGAATTCAGTGACACGCTTTTCAACAGCTGTTTTGCCAATTATTATTTATTTCATGGAACAGGCACAGTGGATATCTCAGTATACTAAAAATGGGCTTTCCTTTAAGCCATGTCTTTTGAAGAGTTAGCCAAGATTATGCCCATGGGAACTGGAAACGCTCCATATCTGTTATCGAAAGTGTCAAATAAGAATAGCCCTACAAAATTCTTAGGGAAGATCTGAAAGATGTGAAAATAATACAATAATAGTAATAATAAAAGTAATAATGATAGTATCTGTCATTTATTGATACCTATTGAATGTGTAGTGTTGTACTAGTTGTCTCACAGAAATGATTTCATTTAATCCTCACAGCCATCCCACAAAACAGGTAGGACTGCCTCCATTTTTTACAGGTAAGAAAATCGATACTTAGAGAAATTAAGTAAAATGCCCAAGTTCTGGAAGTCATAATTGGAAAGGTAGAATTTGAATGTGCTCTTTTCCCACAAGTCACCCTTGTGTGTGCTATACTGCATCTTAGGAATTTTTCCTTCTTTTCTCTTTTTTGGGGGGAGGGATTTTTCTTTTGGGGTTTAGAAAAGTGACATGATTCATAGTTTGCCATATTCTTCTTGTAAATTAAAATATGACTCATATGCCATAAAATTCATCCTTCTAAAGAACACAGTTCACTGATTTATAGTAATAATAAATGCAAGATGGTAAACTATTGTCACTATTAATTGCAGAATATTTTTATCACCCCCAAAGAGAAATGCATATACCCTTTAACAATCTTTCTTCATTTTCCCCTCCCACAGCTCCTGAAAACCACTAATTTTCCTTCTGTCCATATGAATTTGTCTATTTCACACATTTCATATAAATGGAATCATGCAACATGTGGCCTTTTGTGTCTGGCTTACTTTTTCACAGAGTATAATGTTTTCAAAGTTCATCCATGCTGTAACATACATCAGTCCTTCCTTCCTTTTTATGTCTGAACAATATTTCACAGTATGGATATACCACATTTCATTTATTCATTTACCAGTGGATAGACATTGGGTCGTTTCCACTTTTTATCAATTTTGAATAATGTGGCTGTGAACATTTAGGTGTACATTTTTGGGCTTCCCTGGTGGCTCAGACGGTAAAGCGTCTGTCTGCAATGCAGGAGACCCGGGTTCGATCCCTGGGTTGGGAAGATCCCCTGGAGAAGGAAATGGCAGCCCACTCCAGCATTCTTGCCTGGAAAATCCCATGGACAGCAGAGCCTGGTCGGCTACCGTCCATGGGGTCGCAAAGAGTCGGACACGACTGAGCGACTTCACTTCACTTTTGGGCAAACATAAAGTTTTCATTCTTCTTGGGTAAATAACAGGGAGTGGAACTGATGGATTATATGTTAAATCTATGTTTTGCTTTTTGAGGGATTTTCAGACTGTTTTCCACAGTAGCTGCACCACTTTACATTGAGTTTTTTTCATATACTTTCCACCAACAGTTTTTTTCCGTATACTTGTCAATCCTTGTTGATTTACCATACTCTTGTGATCATGAGTTAATTGAAGGGGAGATAATCCAATTCTCAAATGTTTCAAAATGAGATGTCCTTTAATTTTTTAAAAGTGATCAAAGTGGGTTTCTGCCTACTGCTGTGAAAAGAACATTGAACTGGGTGTCTTCATCATTAGCTATCGTTTTCTGTCATTAACTCTGTGACCCCGTATTATGAGCGAGTCCTTCAGGCTCTCAACTGTAGTTCTGGGATCATAAAATCTGCCTGGCTTCCCTGGTGGTCCTGGCATGAAGTTAAAACCAAATAGCTAAGGCAAGAGGAAATACTTTCATAAATGAAAGAGTTGCCAAAGTTAATGCAGTTAAAGCACCAGCACCCCTCTTTTGTGTGAACTTTTTCCAAGATCTCTGGCCGCTCTGTAATCCCCTTCCTCTAGAGGGCAGGCATTGGAGTGGCCAAGGGCATGTTGGGTCACAGCTAAAGGTAAGTCCGCTGGGCTCTAAGGGATTTGTTTCTAATAAAGTAAATCCTAGGTATCAAAGTCATGCGGCATCTTCATTATTTAGTGACAAACTGTGTTGTATCCAGTATCTATACTAAATGCTGGAAATACAATTTTTTAAAAAAAGGTTGGAAAAAAATTTTTTTAGACTTTTTATTTTGTATTGGGGTATAGCCAACCAACAATGTTGTAATAGTTTCAGGTGAACAGTGAAAGGGCTCAGCCACATATATTCATATACATGTGTCCACTCTCCCTGCCATCCAGGCTGCCACGTAACACTGAGCAGAGTTCCCTGTGCTACACAGTAGGTCCTTGTTGGTTTTTCGTTTTAAATATAGCAGTGTGCACATCTCCATCACAAACTCCCTAACTGTCCCTCTCTCTCATCCTTCACCCCGGCAAGGGTTAGAAAATTTCATGTAGCTTTCTTGGGACATCAACTGACATAGCAGATTTAAAAGCAGCAAAAATACAAAAGAATTACATCGTAAGCCTGAAAAAATAGATACATATCCTTTACAGCCAACAAATAGCATGTGTATGTTCTTTCTACATGTATATTACATTGACTTCTGTATGCCCAGGAGGGTAATCACCACCAAGAGTGTAATTTCTGTACATCACCATACAGTTGACCCCATTTACCTATTCCCCCAGCCCCACTTTACTTCCTCTGGCAACCGTTACTCTTTGTTCTGTATCTGTGTTTGTTTTTCTTTGTTAATTTATTTAAAAACTTTTTTATATTCCACATATGAGTGAAATTATATGGTATTTGTCTTCTGCCGGCTGACTTGTTTCACTTAGTGTGATACGCATAAAGTCCATCCATGTTGTTGCAAATGGCAAGATTTCACCTTTATTTTATGACTGAGTAGTATTCCACTGTGTGTGTGTGTGTGTATGTGTATGGCACACTTCTTTATACATCGATGGGCACTTAGATAGTTTTCATACTTTGACTATTGTAAATAAAGCTGCAGTGAACATAAGGGCTCATGTATCTTTCTGAATTACTGTTTTCCATTCTTTACATAAATACCTGGAAGTGAAGTAGCTGGATAATACAGTAGTTGTTTTAATTTTTTGAGGCACCTTTTTACTGTTTTCCATAGTGACTGCACCAATTTACATTCCCACCAACAGTGTGTAAGGGTTCCCTTTTCTCTATATCCTAACATTTGTTATATCTTGCCTTTTTGATAATATGTATGTTTTCATCATACATTGTGTGTTTATTAAAATTGGCTATGTTGTAAGCCACAGGAAAATGTCAGTTTATTCCAAAGAGCCAATCTTAGACAGACTATGTTTTGTAATGATAATGCAATAAAGTTAGAAATCAATAACAATAAAAGAGTTTAAAAACTTTCCTTTTTCTGGAAAACAGCAAACAACAAAAACAAATCAAAAACAGAAACAATCCCCCGCATCCCTGAGTTAAAGGGATCATCATATAAAATTCATGAGGCACCAAATAGTATTTAGAGGGGAAAATTACAGCTTTAAATAAGTTCATCAGGAAGCAGGACTATTCAAAGGGAAGTAAACAAAACATTCAACTACAATAATTTGAAGAAGACAGTTGAGCAAACTCTAGTCGCGGGGTTCTGACTTATGCATACACAGGATGCTGAGTGAACCCATCAGAGGTGCAGCTCACCTGGAGAGATCACATGTGAACTGTTTGATAAAGTATAAGAAAGCAGATGGAGATATCTGGGAGAAGCACAGAGCAAAGGGGCTAAGGTGAGAAGCAGCCAGTGGTTGTACCCCATGGCAGGGAAGGCTTCCCATGGAGGGGAAGTCAGAGAGGAAGCGAGGGTTATGTCAGATGGTGAAAGCTTTGCTGTGAAATAAAAGGCAGGCCTAACACATGTTTAAAAATGAAAGGATGATGATTTAAAATAGGAGTATGAACTCCAGTGTCAGATGATGCTGAGTTCGAATCCCACTTAACACAAGCTGTGGGATTCTAGCTATGTGTTCATGGGCTGGTCATTTAACCTCTACAAGCCCCATGTCCTCATCTATCCAGTGAACCAGTGAAGTTGCTCAGTCATGTCTGACTCTGCAACCCCATGGACTGTAACCTACCAGGCTCCTCCATCCATGGAATTTTCTAGGCAAGAATACTGGAGTGGGTTGCCATTTCCTTCTTCAGGGGATCTTCCCAACCCAGGGATCGAACCCAGGTCTCTTGTATTGCAGGCAGATGCTTTACAATCTGAGCCATCAGGGAAGCCTGTCCTCATCTATAAGTGATGATAAAATTAAAAATAATAATTGCAACTACCTGAAAAGTATATTGGTGTATAAAGCAATTAGCACAGTGTCTGGCGTTGTTGTTGTTCAGCCACTAAATAGTGTCTGACTCTTTGTAACCCCATGGACTGCAGCATACCAGGATTTCCTGTCTTTCATTATCTCCTGGAGCTTGCTCAAACTCATATCCATTGAGTTGGTGATGCCATCCAACCATTTCACCCTGTCACCCCCTTCTCCTCCTGCCCTCAATCTTTCCCTGCATCAGGGTCTTTTCAAATGAGTCGGCTCTTCTCATCAAGTGGCCAAAGAATTGGGGCTTCAGCTTCAGCATCGGTCCTTCCAATGAATATTCAGTGTTGATTTCCTTTAGGATTGACTGGTTTGATCTCCTTGCTGTCCAAGAGACTTCCAAGAGTCTTATCCAGCACCATAGTTTGAAAGCATCAGTTCTTCGGTGCTCAGCTATCTTTATGTCCAACTCTCACGTCTGTACATGGCTACTGAAAAAACCATATCTTTGACTATACAGATCTTTGTCAGCAAAGTGAGGCCTCTGCTCTTTAATATGCTGTCTAGGTTTGTCATAGCTTTTCTTCCAAGGAGTAAGCATCTTTTAATTTCGTGGCTGCAGTCACCATCTGCAGTGATTTTGGAGCCCCACAAAATAAAGTCTGTCACTGTTTCCACTTTTGCTCCATCTATTTGCCATGAAGTGATGGGACCAGATGCCATGATCTTAGTTTTTTGAATGTTGAATTTTAAGCCAGCTTTTTTCACTCTCCTCTTTCACCCTCATCAAAAGGCTCTTTAGTTCCTTGCTTTCTACTGTTTTTAGTGTAATTGTTCATAGCACACCTTTACACAATCAGAAGTGTCTCCATTTGGCTGATAAGTTGTATGGTCCTATCAAGTTGGCACTCAGCATATCAGCTCTTTGGGTGTGTGTATGCAAGTTTTAGAAATATCATACTTAATGCATGTTGGAACCTGGATTTCAAGGACACTAGGCTAGAGACAGAGGGTCACTTAGGAGGGACCTGGCCCAGGCACCTGAGGACAGACTGGAGATTTCCAGAACAGAGGTGTGGTTTTTTTTTCTGTTTTTGTAAAGGAGGCAGCATTTATACACTGATGACTAAGGTGCTTCTAGGCTTGTATTAATGTTTCATTAATATAAGAGGACTGAGTGAGTGATGACAGGGAATTCACCAGGGTGGGGCCAACAGAAGGAAGCACAGATTTGGGAAGAAGACGTAAGGGATGGTGAATTTTGAACACACCAACTTTAAATATGTTCGGGGGATTGCAATGTGGAGGGGATCATTAGCATCAGAAAGCAGAATCTGAAGTTTAGGGGGAGGCTGGGTCTGGAGATAGAAATATGGGTCTTACCTATATGTGTGAGCAGATGAGATCATGCAGGGAGAGAAGTGAAAAGTGAGATGGTGGTGGTTTAGTCGCTAAGTTGCGTCCAACTCTTGTGACCCCCATGGACTCTAGCCTGCCAGGCTCCTCTGTCCATGGGATTCTCCAGCCAAGAATACTGGAGTGGGTTGCCATTTCCTTCTCCAAGTGAGTGAGATTAGTGCTAAAGTGAGATGAGATTAGTGTTAAAGACCAACCCCTGAGGGATGCTGCCAGGTAGGCGTCCACGAGGGACGCCATTGCCCAGGAGCTTAGGAAAGCTGGGAGAAATAAGAGTCAGAGCAGACAAGGAGGGCGGCATCTTAGGAAGCAGTGAGTTATCCTTGGCATCAGTGCTCTGGAGCAGTTGGATAAAATAAGGGCATAGACGTGCCATTGGGTTCCCCGTGAATGACACGTTTTCTTTTGGAAGAAAGTTTCCAAGAGTGGTGGGGTAGAAGGCGATTGCAGAAAGTTTAGTTTGAATGGTAGCTCAGGAGGAAAGAAGAGTTAAGTTGCATTTATAACATTTCTCAGACTCATAGATTTGAGTCAAATCCATAACTGTGATAATTGAAAGAATCCCTTAGAAAGTTCTGGTATAATTCTCATGGCTGACAAGTGAGCATCTGCAGTTATTTATTGTGTGCTGGTTATCATGCAGGGCACTCTTGCCACAGTGTCTGGTGTGATAATCCCATGGAGGGGATGAGGAAGGCATCCCTTGACAAATGCAGAAACTGAAGTTCAGAGGATCCACCTGACCTAATCAATGTCACACTATGTCACACACACACACAGTGTCCCAGAACCATCAGTTACCCTCATCTCTGATCCACCCCAAAGTCCACATTCATTCCTCTGAACCTCAGCTCCACCTCAAAACTTCTCCTCTTTTTAAAAAATTTTCTTTTGAATCTTTATTTTTTGTAGCTTATTTTATTTAATTTTATATTTTTATTTGATAGAGGAGTGGATAAATTAGAAGGGTAGGCTTAATGTATGTGTGTGTGCTCAGTCGCTCAGTCCTATCCAACTCTGTGCGACTCCTCTGTTCATGGGATTCTCCAGATAAGAATACTGGAGTGGGCTGCTGTTTCCTCCTCCAGGGGATCTTCCCCATCCAGTGATCAAACCCACGTCTCCTGCATTGCAGGCATTCTTTACCACTGAGCCACCTGGGAAGCCCAGCATATACACAGTATATATAAAATAGATAACCAACAAGGACCTCCTGTACAGCACCAGGAACTCTACTTAATACTCTGTAATAATCCATATGGGAAAAGAATCTGAAAGAGAATATATATATGTATGTGTATGACTAAATCACTTTGCTGTACACCTGAAGCTAACACAACATCGTAAATCAACTATACTCTCCTCTTTTTTTTTTTTTAACTGTCCTTAAAAGCAATTCAAAACCCACTACTGCACAGTCACTACTTTTTAAAATAAAAATGCAGAAGGTTCTCAGAACTGCCGAAGGAGGCAGTCACTTGTTCGTCACGGTACAACCGGGGGACCTCAGAAATGTGAAAAGCATTAAAAAAAAATCACTGTGCTTTCTTGTGCTGAGAGGGAACAGTGGAAAATGACCTGTCTTTCCTACCTGAGCCTGCCTTAGGGGAAACAAGGAAACTTTGTGTATCTTTCAATCCCAGAAAACAGGGGCCTTGTCTGTGAGTAAAACAAGCAAGTTTCACTTTAACTTTCAAGAATGATGTCTTTTCATGTCTTCATGGGATACCTGAAGCCCTGCCAACTGCATGAGTGAGAAACCAGACCTGCTCACCCTGGCCTGTCCACACCAGTTCCCGCCAACTCTGAGGCTCTTTCAGGGGCGTGAGTGAACTCTTGTGCTGGGACTCCATCCACATGTTATTCTTTATAGCACATGCACGCTCTTTACAGTCTTTTCTATGTATGGAACACTTCATGATATAATTCCAAAGGCACTGCTTAAAAATGTAAACAAAAGTAAGACTAACATTTTCAAAAGAAAAACATCTTTGAAGAGAGGAATGGATAAACAAAATGGGGTAAGACATTTCATGGAATACTAGATAATTCAAAGAATGGGTGAGACCTGTTTGAATCAGCTTGGGTAAAGCTCAAAAATACATGATTGTGTGAAAACAAAATGTTGCAAAATGACCTGCATGGTGTGATACTTATCTACATATAAAAATACTAAAAAGCAGAGACATTACTTTGTTGACAAAGGTCTGTATAGTCAAACCTATGGTTTTTCCAGTAGCCATGTACGGATGTAAGAGTTGGACCATAAAGAAGGCTGAGCACTGAAGAATTGATGCTTTCAAACTGTGGTGTTGGAGAAGACTCTTGAGAGTCCCCTGGACTGCAAGGAGATCCAACCAGTCAGTCCTAAAGAAAACCAACCCTGAATATTCACTGGAAGTACTGATGCTAAAGTTGAAACTCCAATACTTTGGCCACCTGATGCAAAGAGCCGACTCACTGGAAAAGACCCTGATGCTGGGAAAGATTGATGACAGGAGGAGAAGGGGACAACAGAGGATGAGATGGTTGGATGACATCACCGACTCAATGAACATGAGTTTGAGCAAGCTCTGGGAGATGGTGAAGGACAGGGAAGCCTGGTGTGCTGTAGTTGATGGGGTTGCAAAGAGTCGGAGATGAGTGAGCAACTGAGCAACAACAACAAAAATAATAAAAAATAGATTTTCAATGGATATAGACCGATATAAAATTGTATATTAAGGACATTATACCACCAGTTGTGATTACTTCAGTGGCTGGGAGATGATGGGTGTGCTAAAGAAATTGATATTAGTGGATCATGAAGAGGACTTCAGCTTGATCTATAACAGCTGTTCAGAGATGGTCCTGCTGCTGCTGCTAAGTCGCTTCAGTTGTGTCTGACTCTGTGCGACCCCACAGATGGCAGCCCACCAGGCTCCCCTCGTCCCTGGGATTCTCCAGGCAAGAACACTGGAGTGGGTTGCCATTTCCTTCTCCAGTGCATGAAAGAGAAAAGTGAAAGGGAAGTCACTTAGTCGTGTCTGACTCTTAGCGACCCCATGGCCTGCAGCCCACCAGGCTCCTCCGTCCATGGGATTTTCCAGGCAAGTGTACTGGAGTGGGGTGCCATTGCCTTCTCTGCAGAGATGGTCCAAGGATCCATAAATGTCCCCATGACCCCTTCAGGAGTTATTTGATGTCAAAACTATTTTCATAGTTGCGTGAAGGTGTTATTTGCCTGTTTCATGGTGTTGACATTTGTACTAGTGGGGCAAAACCAGTGGTGTGTAGAACTACAGGGTCCTTTGTAGGAATCAGATTCATCATTATACCCTGGGCTGCCACTCATTTGAAGTGAAAAAATAAACCTGCTGGTTTCACTCAAGAATGACCTGAGAAAGTGGTAAAAATTATTGATTTTATTAGATCTTGGCCTCTATGTTCATTTTTAAAAACATTCTAAGTGCTGAAGTATATATGAAATACCTTTGCTGTATTTGATATGATGGTTGCCTTGAGTAAAAGCACTTGTGTGTTTGAGCTGAGAGCTCAATTAGTTGCTTGCTTTTCATAGAACACCTCTTTTATCTGCAAGGATGACTGACAGACAAACTGTGGTTTTTCAGGTTAGGGTATTCGGCAGATATTTTCTTGAAAATGAACAAAACAAGCCTGTCACTTCGAGGAAAACAACTGACAGTATTTGTTTCCCATGATAAAAGTACAGGTTTTCAAGCAAAACTTATTTCCACCACCATGAGCTTGAGAGCTTCTCAACCCTTAAAATGTTTGCTGATGAGACTGATAGTCATATTAACAAACAGGATTAAACTTATTTTTTCATTTCCTATTGGGGTATAGTTGATTTTCAATGATGTGTTAGTTTAAGGTATACAGAAAAGTGATTCAGTTATGCATATACATATATCTATTCTTTTTCAGATTCTTTTTCCACGTAGGTTATTATAGAATATTGAGTAGACTTTACTATGCTATACCACAGGTTCTTGTTGATTATCTATTTTATATATAGTAATGTGTATATGTTAATCTCAAACTCCTAATTCATCCCTCCCCTCAGCCTGCCCACCAATCCCTTTTGGTAGCCATAAGTTTGTTTTCTATGTCTGTGAATCTGTTTCTATTTTGCAAATAAGCTCATTTGGATCATTTTTTATATTCTACATATAAATGATATAATATGATATTTGTCTTTCTCTTTCTGACTTACTTCACTTGTATGATAATCTCTAGGTCCATCCATGTTCCTGCAAATGGCATTATTTCATTCCTTTTTATGACTGAGTAATATTCCTTTGTATATGTAACATATCTTTTTATTCATTCCTCTGTCAATGGACATCTAGGCTGCTTCCCTGTCTTGGCTGTTGTAAATAGTACTGCAGTGAACATCAAGGTACATGAATCTTTTTGAGTTATGGAACAAGCAGGATTGTTTGATATTGTATAATAAAACAAGCCAACATTTGGAAGATCTGCCTAAGCTAGTGAACCAGTATTTCTGAAAGACAAATGCATTTTGTTACAAAATCATTTTATTCTTTTTTCCCGCATTTTCAACTCTAAAAAAACTATTTGCTGTAAGATGTTTATCTTAAAATAAATCTAGATTACTAGAACTAAAGTTATTTAGGGGTGGGACAACAGTTCACAACACATATAACTTACAGCCCCAAAGAATTTGTACTTACCTTTCTCTCCCAGTTATGTTATACTTCATCTTCCTTTTCCCCTACTTTTCTGCTTCCCCATTTCCCTCCTTTCCCCCTATATTCGCAAGTCAAAATGATACACGTAGCCAAGAGTTGTTGATGTTGCCCATGTGTGTGCGTGTTAGACTTCTGGTATTTAAGGGAGACACTGATCATAGCATGCGCTGTGTGCTTAGTTGCTCAGTGGTGTCTGACACTTTGTGACCTAATGGACCGTAGCCCGCCAGGCTCCTCTGTCCATGGGGATTCTCCTTCCAAGAATACTGGAGTGGGTTGCCATGCCCTCCTCCAGGGAATCTTCCCAACCCAGGGATCGAACCCAGGTCTCCAGCACTGCAGGCAGATTCTTTACCATCTGAGCCACCAGGGAAGCCAATCACAGCATGGCAGGTGTAAATTGAAGCCCCCACAGTTTCGTGCCTCCTCCTAACTCAGCACTAAAGCCCATCCCCTTTCCTCCCACAAGGAGAGTCAGCAGAAGCCTGAGCTTGAGTTCATCCCTGTGAGCTCATCATGATTGTCCTTTGGGCCCAAGCAGCAAAGTCAACCTCCCAGGCAGGATCCATGTCTGAAACAGCATCTCCAACCACTTCTCAGGGACCTCTTGCGACGCCTTTGTGCTGTTAACATCTGCCTCAATTGTTGTCTATTGAACATGTACTATGTGCCTGAGTGCTACTCATTTTATTTAATTCTACAACAATGCTCTGAGGTTATCATCCTGTGTCAGGGATTGACTGTGTGGACACACAGCTAAACTCTATTTCCCAAACTCCTTGGCAATTAAGTCTGGTGATAGGACTAAGTTTTTGTCAAAGCCTTGCTAGCAAAAGTATTGTGTGTTACTTTCAGGCCTGCCTGCACTCTCCCTCCACATCTCTGATTCTCTGGGTTCTTTTCTCCTCCTGTATCTTGTGAAAACAAGTACAGTGATGCTGGAATTATAAACTGGACAGAATCTGGCTTTTGAATCACATCTCACAGGACAGCCACTGCTCAGTAACACCCATTTTGGACTTCAAGTGAGCAAAAATAAACTGGTATTGTGTGAAGCCAATGAGATTTTTGGAGTTTACTTATAGCAGCTTGTGGTCCTCACACTGATAGTCACCCCCATTTTACAGGTAAAAGAACTGAGCCTTGGAACATTTTCTTTGTCCACAGTCTCATACTTAATGAGCTGATCCATGCAAGCTTGAATTATGTGTGTCTATTTCCTTGGGAATGAAGTAGAGAATCTCAATTAGCAGTGGGAAGTGTGTGTGTGTGTGTGTGTGTGTGTGTGTGTGTGTGTGTGTGTGTGTGTGTTGTGGGATACAGTTCTATCAGTGTTTTGGGCTGTATGGTTCCTAAGATCCCTCTTGATCTCAAACAGGAAAGAAAAATGTGACTTTCAGGACCATCCTGTTCCCTAGTCGGGGTACTGAGGGCTCCACCATGTACTTCTGCTCCTAAGTACTGCTGAGCAAGGATCAGTGACCCCCAAAGGGACTGAGCCTCTGCCCCCAGCATGGCTGCTGCTGTGTGACTGACTGACAAGAGCCCAGCCCTTACTTGACTGCAGAGGGCCTGGCCACGACAACGATGACTCCAGCCTTCGGGAGAATGTAACTCTGTTGGATGTCAGCTTTCCCAGGGATATCCGTTTCAGGAGGCTGGCAGGAGGTGGAAGAAAAACAATCTCAAGCCAGTTTACCTTATGCAGGGCGGTCTCCCTCCCCTCTCCCCCATCACTTGGAATGTCCACTGGAGCAGGCAGAAAACAAGCCACTCTTGCCTACCCTCCCTGTCTTTTTAAAATTTTAATTAATTAATTAATTTATATTTTTAGCTGCACGGGGTCTTCCTTACTACTCAAAGGCTTTCTCTAGTTGTGGTGAGTGGGGGCTACTCTCTAGGTGTGGTGAGCAGGCTTTTCAATGCGGTGGCATCTCTTTTTGCAGAGCACGGACTCTACAGCTCAGTATTGTGGAGCATGGTCTTATTTTCCCCGAGGCATGTGGAATCTTCCAAGATCAGGGGATGCAACCTGTGTCCCCTGCATTGGCAGGTGGATCCTTTACCACTGGACCACCAGGGAAGTCCTGCCCTCCTCTTCTTAGCTGACTTACCCAAGCTGGCTGACCCTTTCCATCATAACTGCATCAGTGTGGAAGGGCATATGGGTGAAGCCCAGGCAGTGGCGGGCTTCTGTCTGTCTCCCAAGGACACATCCATCACACTACTACTGTGAATTTAGGAACTAACTGTTAGAACATAGGTGCTCAAACAGAGGAACTATTTGGGCTGATATTCCATTCATGGATTTCTTAGTTTTCTAACTGAGGCCAGTTAGAAAGTGACTTGATGGAAGTCCTATAACTTTTTAAGTTTGAGGGCATTCATATAATTTCACTGATGCAATAAATATGAACTTGGGCTAACTCCAGGAGATGGTGAAGGACAGGGAGGCCTGGTGTGCTGCAGTCCATGGGGTTGTGAAGAGTTGGACACGAATGGGTGACTGAACAACAATACATAACTTGCTGGTGGCATATTTGGGCTCCTACTAGATGCTCACCATCACTTCACTGCTGTAGGGTTGTGTTCCCAAGGGAACAGACTCCGAGACCCTAAGGTTTTGTTGCAAGGCATTTATTGGGTGGTGCCCTTGGGAGCCCATGGGTAAAGGAGTGACAGAGGCAGGACCAGGTAGGTGGACATGAACTGTGATTTTGTTGCAGCAGAGGCCCCAGTTGATTTCCAGGGGAGTGGTGAGATGGAGGTGGCCCTTCAGAGATGTTCCAAATGGAGGCAAGAGAACTGGGAGTTTGTACTCTGACCTGGACCAGTCATCGTATGTTGGCTGCTCCCAGGGAGGGACCATAAGCCCAGATGAAGCAGGTCCCTTCAGCAGAGGGCAGTTTCCAGGGAGGGACTGTGTCATGAGCTGGGGGAATGAGTGTCCCAGTCCTGGGTCGCAGAGGGGAATTGGATGGAAGACCACAGCAATTGCTGTACTTGTGTATGGGCACAATAGCACTGAGGTTTAAGGTGATGGAAATTGAAGTTTAGGGAAAAGATGTCATGGAGGTCACATCATCACTAAGTGAATTAGAAAAATGTAGGTCTCTGGTTTCAGACTTTTAGCTTGAAGGCTCAGAGTGGCTGGAAGTCAGGACAGAGGACAGACCAGGTTAATCTTGAGACTGGGGGACTTCCAGTGCAGGAAGTGGCCCAAGTGGGGTGCCTGGTCAGGGCTGGGTTGACCCCTGAAATGTGTGGACAGAAAATTTGGTGGGGCCAGGGGCAAAGGAGGGGAGGGACCTGGGAACAGGGGCAAAGAATAGGAGGAGAAAGCTTGGTGCTGGATTCCAGAAAGCCTGGGCTCCCAGGAAGAGCTAAGGAAGTCTTGTAAACACTGAATTCCTGTTTCCCTGCTGTCAGCGGCCTGGGGTGGGAGTGGCAGGGGCCGGCAGTGAGTGAGGTGGAGAGAAGGGACCACTCTAATAGTTCTGAGGACTGAAGGGGAACACCTCCTCCCCAACCAGCAGACCCTCGCCCCCCTCCCCCACCCCTGGGATGTAAATACCTTAGATGACAGGTGACATGTGAGCAGGTGGTCCTAACACCTGGGAGGCATATATTCTACCAGGAAAAATTGTGAAAGATTTTGAAACGGGCCCAAAAGACTACTGGGTGCCTTTTCTAATGCACCCTTTTCGGTTATCTGCCCCTTTCATTGCCTTTGAGCTGTTTTGTGATTCTGTCATTGGTGGAAAACTGATAGTAATGCAAATGATTCTTGCCCATAGAAATGCAAATGAATTTTGTCCAGCGGGATGCAGTTGGCTATTGCATGGTGGATACCGACTAGTTTTTGCATTTATTGATAAATTCCTTTCAGCATTCCGGCTTGCCTTGATAGGTAAACTCTTTGAATGCTCCTTTCATCTGGTTGTAACACCTTACTGGTTCTCTTATTAATGAGTTAAATAAATCTTTGACACATGCTCATTTAAAAAAAAAAAGGAAAAATAAATCCAGATTCCTTTTCTTTCAATCAAGTTGCTCTAAAACCAGAGAAAGTTAAGCTGTAGCCTGTGGGGACCTTATTTTGTATATGAAAATAGTTGCATCTTTATTGTGAGAACCGCAAGGTACCCATACTGTTTCAATGCACGCACAAATCCTGTGGGGACCTTTTAGAGCCTACAGAAAGGGGGCTGAGAGGACTGGTGGGGACTCTGAGCCCTCATGTCAATCAGAGAAGCTTGACTTTGGTCTACTTTTGTCTTTTATTCCCACAGGGAGCATCCACGTAAGATTTCATTGGAACCAAGATGTTATGGGCTGATATAACATCCCTTCCCTCCAAAGATATTGTCCTAATACCCAGTCCCCGTGAATGTGACCTTATTTGGAAATAGTGTCTTTGCAGATGGTCAAGTTGGGATGAGGTCACTAGTGTGTGTTAGTCACTTAGTTGTGTCTGACTCTGTGTGACCCCACGGACTGTAGCCTGCCAGGCTCCTCTGTCCATGGGAGTCTCCAGACAGGAATACTGGAGTGGGTTGCCGTTTCCTTCTCCAAGGGATCTTCCTGACCCAGGGATCAAACCTGGATTTCCTGCATTGCGGGCAGATTCTTTACCATCTGAGCTATAGGGAAGTCCACAAGGTCACTAGGGCGAGGAGTAATCTGATACGACTGTGTCCTTATACAAAGGGAAAATTTAAACCCAGAGATGGGCACACACAGGAGGGGGCAGCATGTGAAGAAGGCAGAGATTAGGTTGATGCGTCCATTAGCCAAGGAAGGTCAGACATTGTAGCAAACCTCCAGGACCTGGGTGAAAGGAACAGAAAAGGGTATCTCTCATAGCCCTCAGAGGAACCAACCCAGCCAACACCTAGATCTTGGACTTCTAGCCTCCAGAACTCAGAGACAATACATTTCTGTGGTGTAAGCCACTCAGCTTGTGGTATTTGTTATGGCAGCCCTAGGAAACGAACATGCTAGTCTTCTACAGCTGCACGCAGTGTCAACCATTGGATTTTGGCTGGCTAACCCTCTCTTTACCACAAGAAGTGGAGTTAGGACTGCAGAGTGTTACAGGGCTTCAAGTACCTTAAATATAGCCACCATTCAAGAGGGGAGGCCTGCCATCTTTTTGGTTGTAAAACTTCCCCAGGAGAACATAAAATCCAAAATAGCATGCCCAGCTGCAGTTTGACATTGTGTAATTACAGCTCTCCTGTTTGTTTTAGTCAAAGGCAGATACCCTCCCTGTGTCTGAACAAAAGGAGCACACTGTTGCCTGAATGGCACCTGGTTACTGGGTCCTCAATTTCCCAATCAGAACTGTCATTGGTCACACTTAATTAAGCCATCTTCCCAGCCTCTTGGTATCCAATAGGTTCCCATGGTAATTACGAAGGTTTCCAAGCAGGGCTGTCTTTCCTGCACTCCTGCATGCTCTCCTGGCAGGCAGGGGTGGTTGGGACTCTGATGAAATCTTGGCTTTTCCTGCAGCATATCCTGAAATAAGGGCTTCCGAGGTGACTCAGTGGGTAAAGAATCGGCCTGCAATGCAGGAGACGTAGGAGACAGGGGTTCAGTTCCTGGGTTGGCAAGATCCCCTGGAGGTGGACGTGGCAACCCACTCCAGTGTTCTTGCCTGGAAAATTCCATGGACAGAGGAGCCTGTGGACATCACTACAGGCATTCACAGCTGCAGCAGAAGTGAGGAACCACTTTATAAAGTTGCAAGGTGCCAGGAGACTCCCCTGAAGGCAGGAGAGAAGTCCATGGGTAGGAGGTTAGAAGTGACTAAAGGACTCAATGAAAGAACTCACACAAGACACACCCGGGGACACCCAGAGGAGTTGGCTGTGGAGTCCTGTGACCACAGGGATAAGATGAGCTGAAATGACAGAGAGCCCTGACTCTGTTGTGGACCTGTCTCCATCACACAGCTGCTCTTCTCATTACAAAAGAGATAATATACAAAGTGTTTGCTTTCCCTGGCACCAACCACAAGCTATTCCTTGAACCCTCATGGCACTGCAGACTCAATGGTGCCAGTTGCTTTGTGTCTGCTTGTAAATGTTTTATCCAGAAACTCACAAGGCCAAATTTGTCTAGTTAATTGTATTCTCAGAGAAGAAACTTCTGTGGCGTTTCTCCTGTTAAGTAAGAAGAAGCTTCCAGAATAGACAAGCCTATCTAAATGAATCAAGCAGAAGCAATAAGTTAGACTGGAAAGCTAAAATCACAATTCAAGAAGCCGTCCGACAGGAACTCATGTGTTTTGGGGGGAGTTGGAGAGCTACTCTCAATGAGATTTCTCCTGTGTTTAAAAATCATTCCTGATCCTTGACTTAGCTAATCCTTATGTTTCAGTTACAAGTGAAGGTTACCCAAGAATGTGGAGGTCATCCAGACCTGTAGATTTCAGTCTGTGAAGAAATCCAGCCTGCTTGGAATGTGAGACTTGGTTTTCATTCATGTTGCCACGTCCTCAAACCATCCACAGGAGCTCACTCAAAGGGGCTGCTCAAGGCTCATGCGGATCTTCCTCGACTTACAATGGGGTTACATCCCAACAAACCCATCGTAAGTTGAAAACACCATAAGTCAAAAATGCATTTAATACCCCTGACATACAGAACATCATAGCTGAGCCTAGCCTACCTCAAACCTGCTCAGAACATTTGCACTAGCCCACAGTTGGGCAAAATCACCTAACACGAAGCCTATTTTATAATAAAGTGCTGAATATTTCACATAATTTCTTGAGAGTGCACTGAAAGTGAAAAGCAGAATGGTTGTATGAATATTGAACAGTTGTAAGTGTATCACATGTTTACCCTTGTGATCGTGAGGTTGATAGGGAACTGAGGCTCACTGCTGCTACTTAGCGTCAAGAGAGAGGATGTACCACATAACACTAGCCCAGGAGAAGTTGAAAATCCAAACTTCCCAAGTCAAGTTTCTATTGAAAGTGAATTGTTTGGTATCATCATAAGGTTGAAAAATCATTAAGTGAACCATCGTTTGTAATGTCGTTGCTAATGCGTAGTGGTCAAGGTCCCATTAGGAGAGAGAAACCACCTGCTCTTTTATTTTTTCTTTTAAACACCACCGGCAATATTCATGGTCCGGAGTCTGGCCCTGGTGGGTGGAGGGTGGGGGTTTCCCAGAAAAAGAAGCTGGATGTGACTGGAGCCCTTGGGGGTGCCCTTTGATGCTTTAGGTATGTGTGTGGGTCCAGATAAAGGAGCAGAAGAAGATAAATGGGATTCAAAACAGACCAGTATCACAGTGCATACATCTCCTTCCCTTTTGCCAGGTCAGCGTGTGGCATTTCCAGCCTCCATTTGATGCCCTAGGTAGCCTCTCACAGCTCCCATGTGTCATGTGGGGCTCCAGTCTATATTCTCTTTTCGGAAGAACATGAGGCTTTGCTATTTGTCCCTAAGCCTCCCGACCACTCAAAGCCAAGTACAGCTCTCATCCTTCTATGAACTGCTTGGCATTAGTTTTTGCCTCTGAGTTGAGCTGTGCATATCTCTCCTTCATCATGTCTTTAGATTTTCTTTCTTGCTTTCCAACTCCTCTAGGTATGTCATAAAGCTCCTTATGGGGAAGGGGTTGTATATTTTATTCTGGATTTATACATGCTTGTAGCTGAGTTGGGGAGGCCATTCCATGACAGGTGAGTTTGTTACAGTGATCAAAGTACCCAGGAGAGAGATGTGCAAAGGAAATGTTAAGATGTTTGGCTGGGGGGTGGGGGGGATGAATTGAGAGAGTGGCAATGCTGTGTATACACTGCTAAATGAAGACTGGATGGCTCATACGAAGCTGCTGTATAACACAGGGAACTCAACTTGGTGCTCTGTGATGACCTAGATGGGTAGGAAATGGGGAGGAGGAAGGGAAGCTCAAGAGGGAGGGGATATCTGTATACTTATAGCTGATTCAGAGAGAATTCCCATGGACAGAGGAGCCTGGTGGGCTGTAGTCCATGGGGGTCTCAAAGAGTCGGACATGACTGAGTGACTAAGTATGCAGCACACATAGCTGATTCATGCTGTTGTAGAGCAGAAACTAACATAACACTGTAAAGTAATTATACTCTAATTAAAAAAAAATAGATGTTTAGCCAGAGACTAGGAGTGTGGTCTTCTACCTGCCCCGGATAGCAATTTGAATTGTTTCAAATTACTTTTGATTATCAAACTATGGTTTGTTTTATGACAACTGCATGCACAAAATGCAGGCTTGCAGGGCTCCCGTTACATTTGAAATATGATTTCAGGTTTCTAATGAGGGAGATTGTGAGTTTATCCATCTTAGTGCTGGCCGTATAGTAGATCCTCAATCCATAACCATAGAGCAAAGGCACACATGAATGAATGAATGGGTGTCAATTTGCTAGGACAAAAATCTTACAATTGGGGTCTTCCATCCTCAATAATTTGACAACTCTGCTGACTCGAGGAGGTGCTGTGACAGTGACTAGCAGCTCCAAATGAATTTAACAATAAACAATGGCTTTCCTGACAGAGAGGGACACACTCCGGAAATGTGAAAAGCAAAACTAGAAAGAGAATGCTGGAAGGAAAACATTTATTCAAGGAAGTGGCAAGTTGAAGGTGACTTTAAAAAATAAAAGGAAAGACATTGTTGACCATATGGTAGAAAGGCTTTATTGTCTCTGCAGAGAAAAATCAATGAGAATTTTCGAGTGAAAAGAGGAATCATGGGTTTGTCAGAGCATGCTGTGTACAGGTGTTGCAATGGCTTTGTCTCAGGGGAAGTTTTTATAGCCTCACGAGAAAGGGGCTTCCAGGGACAAGTCACAGGCCAACTGAGGTGCAGTCCTGATAAACTGAACGGCGGGTCTTTCAGAACAGGAAACTGACTCAGAAAGGATTTATACTTCGGTGTTATAGGGAAAAGAAAGTGGATCCTGTAAGAGAGATCTTTGATTCAAAAAAGGGAGAAGAACTTGAGAATCACATTAAGTTGATGAGAACAAGTAGCATCGAGACAGGTGTGAGAACAGAAGCTGCATCGATGGCAGTCATCAGTGACATGGGGCCAGAGAGGAAGCCCCGGACAATGGGCGGACAACACTGGCCCACACTTGGGAGGACAGTGGGGACAGGAAGCTGGGGAGGAGGGGATGAAGGAGGAGAACAATAGGGTCACAAGCTTGGCTCAGAGGCTATTGACAAGGGAGGCAGAATGATTCCAATCTGTCCTTCCATCCTCTCTCTCTAGAACGTGGTTTTCAAACTGGCAAGGTAGAACAAAGAGTGTGTGAAAGGGAATCGCAGCCATGTGTTGGTAAGGAAACAGGGAGAACCAGGCCCAGATATATAGTTCCAGAGATAGTGTAGTTAGCATAGTATATAATTCTCTGGAACTCTATTCCAGAGATTTAAGGAGTTAGGACTGTATGAAGCTGTTGTCAATAATTTATGAGAAATTGTAGAAAATTAGTGTTATCAGGCAGATTAGAGGTGAGTTGTCTTAGTCCACTGGGGATTCTATAACAAAATACCATAGACTAGTTAGTTTATAAACAGCAAAAAAATATTTCTCACATTCTAGAGTCTGGGAATCCAAGGTCAAGGTGCCTGCAGATTCAGGGTCTAGTGAATACCCAATTCCTAGCTCATAGATGGCTGTCTTTATTGTGTCCTCACATGGCAGAAGGGGACAAAGGACTGTGGGGGTCTCTTTTCAAGGGTAAGAATCCCATTCGTGAGGGTCTACTCTCATGACCTGGTCACCTCCCGAAAGGCCTTGACTCCAAATATGCTCACATTGGAGGTTAGGTTTCAACATAGAATTTTTGGGGGGGAGACATGAAAATTTGGTCTATAGCACATGTTAACACAGTTTTCAGCAGAGCCACCACTGGCCTATATGGAGCCTTTGTGTGATTTAGCAAAAGACTCCTCTTCCTCAAGATATTTTGCTTCCATCTGTTGGAAAATTATCATAATATCATTTTTAAAGAATAGGACATTTTAAAGCCTTTTGCTAGAACAATTTTTATAATATTCAACGCTCAAATCTACAGTATCTACCATGTATGTCATCCCTCCTTATAAGTGACACACTTAAGTAATGTATTGCCTGTACTCCTTGCAGAGAGTCTCTGATTTTAGGAGAGAAAAATGGTAGGTTATAGGAAATTATAGAATAGGAGTGTGATGTGATTCTTGGAAAAACTGAAGGATAGTCAACGATCCTACTTGGGAACATTTAGAAAATAAAGTGATTAGTAGCACTCATTAAGAATGTTGATTGATGGAGAAAAGGTAACTTGATAGACTAGTCTGTTAAAATTATATTTAATAGGGAAAACTTGTAGATTTCAACCCTTGAGTCTGAAAGCAGAGCCACAAGTGTAAAATCAGGGAAAGACATGGTTTAGCAGAAGCATGCATGAAAAGAATTCCTGTTGCCAGGAATCTCAACAAAAACAGCCGGTGAAAAGTGATGCCTATACAGAATTTTGGGATCCTAGGCTACACCAGTAAACTTACTAATTAATTAATTTTTGACCATGCTGGGTCTTTGTTGCTGTGCAGGCTTTTCTCTAGTTGCAGTGAGTGGGGGCTACTTGAGTTGCAGCGTGCAGGCTTCTCACTGTGGCTTCTCTTTTGTTGCAGAGCAGGGGCTCTAGGGCAAGTGGGCTCAGTAGTCGTGGTGTGAGGGCTTAGTTGCTCCAAGGCATGTGGTATCTTCCCCTACCAGGGATCGAACCTACGTCCCCTGCATTAGTTGGCAAATTCTTAACCACTGAACCACCAGGGAAGTCCTACAGCAGTAACATTAGAAAGACAGAGATTAGGACCCCTTTCAATGATTTTTCAGCTCAGACTCTTATTTTATATTTGGTTCTGGTTCCACACATGGAGACAGATACACCTAAATTGAAAGAAATTCAAGTGTTTGTCTAGGAAAGTGAGAAAAAGGGAAAATACGTTGTTTGTGTAGCAGTCTAAGAAATGGGTGGCATTAGCTTGTGTGATAGGAAAAATTACTGGTAATTTACAACTTCCCTGTTGATTAGTTGTGCTTGAACATTCTTTTGTTTGCTGAAAGCAAAACATTCCTTGGAATAATAACCCTGGGCATTCTGGGATTCGAGACTGAACAGAGAGCAGCCAAGTGGAAAGATTTTGGGGAGGCAGCATGTGTAGGATGGGGATCAGTGGGCTGTGAAAGCCTCTCTCCAACACATCAATAAAATCTTCGGTAAAGTTTATATTGCTCACTCTGACTTGTAGAAGGTAGTTGTTGCTGAGATGAAGTGTGGAGTCCTGCTTCAAGGTGGGCTAGGTCACCTTGGGAAAGAGAATTTTCATAGGGAAAGTAACAGATAAAGAAGGGTGTAAACTGAAAAAATTAGTAGCAGTTGCTTTCTTAAATCTCTTTGAATGTTTGAATCCCCTCTTCCCACTTTGTTAAACCATTCATTTGTGGAAGACCTATGCTCATTTCTCCTGAAGACTTTCCTCCATTCTGGACTTGGCAGGTTGCTTCTTGTGTAGTTGAGCTTGTTTTTCTATCCTTCTAGATTCTGTAATTTCTCTATACCTGTAGCTAGGTCTAGACATTTGATTAGATTCAGGTTCAGTTTTGCCTATGCTTCATATTGATGCATACAATGCTCCATTTCCCCCAATTTTTGTGCGATGCTAAGATGATCAACAAGCTTAGGAGTTGTCTGTCTGATCCATTCATTAAAAAATTTCCCATCAATTTGCTGTATGACACAGGGAACCCAAAGCCGGTGCTCTGTGACAACCTAGAGGGGTGGGGAGGGAGGTGGCAGGGAGGTTTAAGAGGAAGGGGACATATGTATACCTATGGCTGATTCATGTTGATGTATGGCAGAAACCATCACAATATTGTAATCATCTTCCAATTAAAAGTAAAATAAAATTTAAAAAATTTCATCATCAACTCAACTATTTAACACCCATCAATGATTGTTGTGTAGATACACTCTTTAATTATGGGCTGCAAATTGGTCTTTTAAATTTTATTATTACTTCTACACATGTTATCTGAAATTCTTCTATAAAGAACCACTTACTCATCAACCATTTGGTTATCCTGAAATATAGTTCATAGAGGAAAATCAAGATAAATTCTCAATTCTTGCCTTTTGTCAGTTTTCAGAATAGTGAATTGATATCCTAGCAATCTCTAAAAGTGACTAATGCTTGTTATTATTTTAAATGAGAGTATAACCCAGGAAGTACTCTTAGAAGCTTTCCTTCTTCCTTTAATTCTTGACAGATTTCCCTGGGATGGTTCACTCTTCATTCACCACATTTCCACTATTTCTTCATAAATCAATTCTGGTCTTACTAAGAGTGTTAAATGAGATAAAGTGTTAAGGCTCTAAACAGGTAGTAAGGGTTAGAATTATGGGAACTGTTATTATGAGAAGATTCTTGTAGCAGACTTTCATCTCATCGACCCACCCAGACAAATGAGAATCCCAGCCAAACATAAATACCTCCTCCCTGCTGGACCCGCGGGGATTCAACCTGCTCAGTCCTACATTATGATTCAATGGTATCTTGATTCAACAGAAGATCAGGCAGCTGGGTCCTTGAAGCCTGTCCTGGAGAGAACTCCCTTCCTCTCCCTTACTGTGCTTACCAATACTGTTTCTTAATGCTGATGCTATTTATCCTATACTTACCTTTCTTTCCACATACGCGTCTTTTGTGGACTTTCGTGTGAAAATGATAAAATTTCTCATGGTCATGGCACACTTGCTGCTCTGGATTCACTCTCCATCCTTTACTCTGCTCCATGTCAGTAGTCTGACTACATCTATGGGCTTCCTTGCCCTCTGGCTTCTGGTTGGTTTGTACCAGTGGGAGCACAGACAGAGGACTTGGAGTGAGGTGATGGTTTATTCCAGCGGCTCCCTCCCTGCCAGGTCACTGTGGCTGGGCTGTATGCTCTGCTGTGGGCTTCAGCTCCCATCTGGAAGTCCTCTTCCTGTGTTCTCTCGAGTTCCTGTCATGTGCTGATTCTCCATCAAGTACCAGCTGCCTGGCATTTCAAGGTACCAGGTAGTGTAACATTCGCTGGTTGCTTTTCCTAAATCCTCCCCTTGACTTTGTAATAGTGCTTTTATTAAGCTCTGCTTAACTTTCCCAATGTAAGGGTACAAACTGTCCCGCTGAGTGATAGGTACAAAGTGTTTTATGTTACTAAAAGATCAGCAACAGCCTAAAATAATCACAAATTGTAGAGGATTAGTTTATCAAATTGTGGTGTGACATAATAATATGTAGCCATCTGAATTTGAGTGTTTGAAAAAATATCTAATGACAAATGAAAATGTTCATGGTGTAACATTCAGGATTATCCAGTTTTGTAAAATAAAGTGTGTATCTAGAAAAACAATTATTTTCCTTTAACTTAAGTTCCATGTAGGGTTGTGGTTGATTTTGACTTACCTCATGTTCTGTATGCTTCCAAAATCAGAAAATGAAAAGGTGGAGTTTTGTAAGAATAAAATCAATACATTTCATTATTTCTATATTATTTAAATCAGTTTTCTACTTAATGTCACGAATGGCAATTAAAACAATGCCAGAAGAGTTACTTTGGGGCCTATGTTCTTTCCTATTTGTATATGGTTATGATGTCTATAACTTGCTTTAAATTACTTCAGCATAGATATGAGTGTGTCTATGTGCGAATGTGTGTGTGTGTATAAGTGTGTGTGTGTATGTGTTACTCTAAGCAGTTCTCGAGGGGCTGTCAGTTGCCCTAATCAACGATTTACACCCCAGGGGTGATCAGCTAGTAGTTAATCAGAAAGGCCAGACCCTAAAGGCAGCTGCTACAACATTTAAGCTATCTATATCTCAATCACCACTAGAGCCTTTATTAATTAGCATAATAAATGTCAGAAATGAGTTTTCATGGATAAAATGTATGTCTTGTTAATCTATGTAACAGATGTTAGAAACAGGCACTTCTTAGTGGAAATTAAAGGGTCTCTCGATATATGAATTGTCTACACTACTTTAGAGACAGTTGCCACCCTTGCCAGTCTTATAGCCTGTTCTCTTGGGGATGGTCCCTGAGGTTTGGTCCTTAAATGGTTCTATGTCTAGTTGCAGAGTGGAATGATTCTGGTTGCTGTCTGTGGACAATTAGGGTTACAGAATCCTGCCTCTGGGACATTGCAGCATCTCCCTCTGGTTAATGTTCCACATAAGATAGAATCAGAGCATCTAAAAACCAGAAGAGCTTATATAACCTGGTTTGTGCTTACTCACTATTAAAGTTTGTTTAGTTGATATCTGTACATGTGACAGAATTTGATCTGAGACCTGCTTTCATAACAACCTGGTAGCAAGGTGGTGGAGGTGAGCTACTTTTGAGTTTGGCCAAGACAAGAGCCTAAGAGTCTTGGATGACCAAAGTAGTGTAAGTCCATTTGCAACATAGAGAACTTGGATTCCAAGGCATGTGTTGGAATACTATGAATTACAAAGAGCTACTCGAGGTTGGAATCACGATAAAATGCTCTTTGGCTAGTTGAAAACGAAATAGCTAAAGAACATGCAGCAGAGTAAAATGTTCCCTGTGCCCTGCCCATTGTGCCCTGTGCTTTCGTAGGGTTTCTGGCACTCACCTGGTCTTGAGACCAGGATGTTCCTGGGAGAGAACAGATCAGAGCCCCAGGAGGTAGGCAGGACCCTCCCAGGTCAGAGGAGGAGGAAACAGTTCTGAAAATAACTTCAGGACTGAAAGGGAAATGGTTGCCCCTTCCAAGTCCCCTTGGATATCTCCAGGAGATAGCATGTAGATGTAAATCACTCAAGGCCTTAGTGACTCCTGAGATTAGGGAATAAGGCATCAGTAAGGCATGTGGGCATGTTGAATGTATTTGCACACTGTACTTGCTTCAGTTCAGTTCAGTTCAGTTGCTCTGTCATATTTGACTCTTTGTGACCATATGGACTGTAGCTCACCAGGCTCCTCTATTCATGAGATTCTCCAGGCAAGAATACTCGAATGGATAGCCATTCCCTTCTTCAGAGGATCTTACCGACCCAAGGATCGAACCCCAGTCTCCTGCATTGCAGGCAGATTCTTTACAGTCTGAGCCACCAGGAAGTCAAATACAAATAATATTTCTATTCACTAAAATTCCACTGTTCTAAAGCTATTAAGGCAGCTGGATAATATTATAGTCTATATAACGAAATGAAGTTAATTCATTTAGCATTTGATGTTATATTTTATGGGCTAGGTTAACCCTATATACCTTTTAGATACAGTTCTCTTCCAAAAGACATCAGGAGACCAGCTTATTGAGTAAGTAAGGCTTTGAAAGTGAAAATCGCTCAGTTGTGTCTGACTCTTTGTGACCCCATGGACTAGAAGTCCATGGAATTCTCCAGGCCAGAATACTGGAATGGGTAGCCTTTCCCTTCTCCAGGGGATCTTCCAACCCAAGGATCACACCCAGGTCTCCCGCATTGCAGGTGGATTCTTTACCAGCTGAGCCACAAAGGAAGCCCAAGAATACTGGAGTGGTATCCCTTCTCCAGCGGATCTTCCCGAACGAGGAATTGAACCTGGTCTGCTGCATTGCAGGCGGATTCTTTACCAACTGAGCTATCAGGGAAGCTAAGCAGGACTTTACTTCTTCTCTAAACTTCTCTGTCGACTTGTCTTTCTCTGCCCCTTGATGAATATCTGGGCAGTTCCCATAGCTTTTCCAATAGCTCTCAGGTTAATACATTATCTAATTTTCCAAGCATTAGTAAGTCCAGTCCAGTTGAATAGCAAATTTTAATCTTCTGTCCAATCTAAAGTCTCTCTCTCCCACAGTGTGGACCCTTGTCGGGTAGATACTAGCAGTGGGAAAGCAGACATGATTGGATTCTTCGCTGTTGCTCCCTCTTCTACGCATTCTCCTTGACTCTGAGCTTTGGCTTCTCCAGGGTTAGGGCTACAAAGAGGGAGAGGAAGAGGCAGAAGATGCTTGGCTTGTCTTAGAATGCAGATTACAATGTAGTTGTTATGGTCATTGGCGTTCTCTGGGCGAGGCCAGTGGATAAAGGCCAATTCCTTCTCTATAGGGCTTTCTCATATGTCCAGTCCCTCTTGAACCTTCCTCCCGCCTCCCACCCCATCCCACCCCGTCTAAGTTGTCACAGAGCATAAGATTTGAGTTCCCGGCTCACAGAGCCAGCTGGCTGTCTCTTTTACATATGGTAATGCATACTCTCTCAATTTGTCCCCCGCCTCAGTCCCCAACTGTGTCCACAAGCGTGTTCTTTATGTCTGCGTCTCCAAAGGGCTTTCTCTCTTTTTTTTTTTTTTTAAATAAATTTATTTATTTTAGTTGGGGGTTAATTACTTTACAATATTGTAATAGTTTTTGCCATACATTGACATGAATCAGCCATGGGTCTACATGTGTTCCCCTTCCTGGACCCCCCTCTCACCTCCCTCCCCATTCCATCCCTCTGGGCCATCCCATTGCCCCGGCCCTGAGCCCTTGTCTCATGCATCGAACATGGAATGGTGTTCTGTTTCACATATGATAATATACATATTTCAATGCTATTCTCCCAGAACGTCCCACCCTCACCTTCTCCCTCAGAGTCCATAAAACTGTTCTATGCATCTGTGTCTCTTATTCTGTCTCACATATAGGGTTATCGTTACCATCTTTCAGATTCCATATATATGCATTAGTATACTGTATTGTTGTTTTTCTTTCTGGCTTACTTCACTCTGTATAATGGGCTCCAGTTTCATCCATCTCAGTAGAACCGATTCAAATGTATTTTTTTTAATGGCTGAGTAATATTCCATTGTGGGCTTTCTCTTAGATTCCCCAGAGGTATCTTTCCTGGGGCTCTCCTACGTTGGTTCCTTAATATGGACTTTCCAGGACAATCTCTGACTCTCAGTGGCTCCCTCCACACCCCTTCTGGTGGGATCACCTTGTCCCTCCAGTGGATTCGAACCTTCCTCCTTTCTGAGGGATCCCTATTTAACACCTGGGGTGCATATATGCATCTTTGCCCCTCCACCCTCTGCAAGTGCCAGTCAGTTGCAACACATCCCTCTTAATTGTACCACCCAGGGCCTCTCTGGCCAACCAGACTCTCACATTTTGACAATTTCAGGTACAGGTCAGCTGCAGACTCTGTCTTCCAATCTCCAGAGCCTATCTATCAAACTCTAAGTCTTGAAACCCGTACTTCTGTGGCTTCAACTTCCTACTTCCTTCCCCTTTACCAGGGGGAAGGGAGGAGAAATGCCACACCGAGTCTTTTTCTTAAAAAACTCTCCACTTCCCAATCTTTGTGACAAATCCTCAAGCCTGTCCCAGTGTGGGGAGTGAAGGACTACACAACCTGCCTCTTATGTCTAAGCTCACCTTACACAACTGGTCCTGTCCTATTGTACTCAGCAGCCAGGAGATGGAAAGGCATATTCAACATCTTGTAGCTCTAACTACGGCTTCCCTGGTGGCTCAGTGGTAAAGAATCCACCTGCCAGTGCAGGAGATGGGGGTTCAATCCCTGGTCTGGGAAGAAGCCCTGGAGAAGGAAATGACAACACATTCCAGTATTCTCGCCTGGGAAATTCCAGGGACAGAGGAGCCTGGTGGGCTACAGTCCATGGGATCACAAGAGTCAGACATGACTTTGCAACTAAACAACAAGAACAAGAATCTCTAACTACACACTCCCAGAGGCAGTTCTGTTTAAAATGAAATATTCCAGAGGAGTCATGATAATTAAGATCTCTACTGCAATAGAGGCAAGCAGATCATGCCTGCTCGAAAAACCTACCAGGCCAACATCATCACGTTCACTGTGATTCAGTCTGAAGAATTTGGAGACTACAAGTGCATTAACTATTCAGGATTACTTAGCTTTGGGGAAGGCCCAGGAGACCTCCATTTTGCATTGACTGCCAACTGGTTTCTGTCCATACTCCAGGCAAAATTGGAGCTACACCAACCCTCTCCAGATTCTCTCTCTCTCTGAGTCTCATATCAGGATGGAACAGGCAGTTCACTAAATAGTCTTTATTGGACTATGATCTAATTCTATGGCTTTCATTGAAGGTCAGTATAATGAGCAACTGTTTGCAGTTTCCTTTCAGCTATATTAGAAACATCAGGAAAAAAAGCAAATCTAATGGAGAAATTACTAGCTATCTTTAATCTTCCTGTAGACATCAAAGTTGTGAGACAAAGATAGAAATTCTAGAGAGAGTACAGAAATATCAACACTGCCTTACAACTCCTGTGTCAGTGAGTCTGTGTTATAGGAGACACAGAGCTGAAAATTACTGGTGATTGTTCTGCCTCATTTGGGGACAATTCCTATTACAAATAGCAGAAAAAATTTTCTGGAAGTTGTAATAATTGCATCTGGGCCAGAATGGAAGAAAGAAACTATTGGGACTATTTCGTTTTCATGCCAAGAACAAGAACAATTTAAAATTTTTTCATTTATTTTTAAACACTTTATTTTGTATTGGGGTATAGCCAATTAACACAATGCTGTGATCATATCAGGTGAACAGCAAAGGGACTCAGCCATACATATACATGTATCCATTCTCTTCCAAAGTCCCCTCCCATCCAGGCTGCCACATAACACTGAGCAGAGTTCCATGTGCTATACAGTAGGTCCTTGTTGGTTATCCATTTTAAATATAGCAGTGTGTACATGTCTATCCCAAACTGCCTAATTATCCCTTTCCTGCAACCTTCTCCTCAGCAACCATAAGCTCGAAGGACAATTTTAATAGAAGTAAAAGGTAGCCCCTGACTAAAACATTCTCCCTGTTTGTCCAGCATCCCTTGAAATCTTCACAGCCTAGAGCACTGTTTCTTAACCTTTTATTCATTATAACCCAATAAGGAGCTTTTTCAGACATTTTTCCTCATCTCCTCCCATGAAAATTTAATACCATAAGCATAATTTTGTTTATGTTAACATTAAAGTATGTTATACACTTACCATCTTTATCTGCACACCTGTATCTATGTGTGTGTGTTATACGTAAAAGGAGTAAAAAAATTTTTTTACCTATATTAACTTCTTAGGGCTGCCATAACAAAGTATTGGGTTGGCCAAAGAGTTCATTTGGGTTTTTCTGTAAGATGGTATGGAAAAATCTGAATGAACTTTTTGGCCCACCCAATACCATAAATTTGGTGACAACACAGGGTTATTCTTTTATGGATCCCTCGGCTTGCAGCTGCATAACTCCAATCTCTGTGGCAGGCTTCACATGGCTTTCTTCTCTCTGTCTCTGTCCTCTTCTGTTTTCTGCAAGAACACTCTCATTGGATTAGAGTCTGCCCTCATCCAGAATGACCTGCTCTCATGCCTTACCTGAATTATATCTTCAAATATCCTATTTCTGATAAGGACATATTCTGAGGTTCTAGGGGGCATAGATTTGGGGAGATGCTATTCAATCCACTCAGATCCCAAGAACCAATTTTTGTGCCCTTGAAGATGATATCATCCTTACTGAGAATACCATAGCCTAGAAAATAAATGGTATTCAAAGCACTCCTGAATTGAAATCCAGCTTATTTGGAGAAATGAATGTTGTCAACTCTCTGAAGAGATCCCTGACAAGTCCTCTGTGGGTGACTTTTGTATTAATAGTTCTCTGCTAAGAGATGCCATGGTCCCCAGAGGAAAGTCACAGCACTGTCAGTCCATCTGCCTTCCCACATCCCTCGCCCACCTGCTGAAAGGGTTCTTTAACTTCTCTCACCCTCCGCTGCATCATCTACTTCCTAGAGTTAATTTTGGCTTTAATTGAGGTCATGCACAAGGAAGGGTTTGCTCAGTGTCTACCATAGAAAATCAATCAATGATTAGCAGGTTCTTTCATTTTTTTTTTTTTAAGTTGAGGCTTGCAAACTCTTTGCAAGTATGTGGGACCTAGTTTTGCAGCATGTGGGATCTAGTTCCCTGACTGGCAATTGGACCTGGGCCCCCTGCATTGGGAGCTTGGAGTCTAGCCACTTGATCAGCAGGGAAGTCCTAGTAGTTGTTTTTATTATCATTCTTTTCCCCCTAGGATGTCTTCCCTGAGATATGATGTTCTCTTGCTAGTTTCTCTCTCTAGCAGTGAGTTTTGAGACTTCTTTTTTTGCCTATCTCTACCATAATTCCTAGACTTTCCAGGTGGCACTGGTGGTAAAGAACCCGCCTGCCAATGCAGGAGATGTAAGAGATGCAAGTTCGATCTCTAGGTGGGTGAGATGCCCTAGAGAAGGGAATGGCCACCCGTTCCAGTATTCTTGCCTGGAGAATCCCACAGACAGAGGAACCTGGCGGGCTACAGTCCATGGAGTCACAAAGGGTCAGACACGACTGAAGTGACTTAGCATGCACGCACACACCGTGATTCCCATTTAATCACAGCACGTCTGGTCTTTTACAAGCTTCAGCTTTGCTTTCCACCAAGAAATCATGAAAATTCCTTTCACTGGCTCACAAAGCTTGCCTTGATTTACGTTGGGGAACCATGCAATGTATGGTTCCCCAACCTGGGGAAGGGCCAGCCATCAATGTGGTGAACCAACTATGTAAGGAAAAAAGTGAGTGCGTTGGTTAGCTCTGGCACACTCCAGGGGTAGGGGCAGAGGGGGTTCTGTGTGACTTCTCTTCTAGAAAGGTAAGGAACCTATGCAATGGCTTCTCGGGGGAAAATACTTTATCATATGCTTGTGAATAATTTGCATTTCAGGGCATTCATCTTGGCATACTTCTAACTTCAGGCTTTTTAATCTTTGTCTTTATCCTAAGGCTAAAATTTTGTGGCAGAAATAGAGGCGGAATGGGTGACCTTGACTTTGTCAGCCTCAGAGGGACTCCAGTCAAATGCCCCTACTCACATGACAGGAAATGATTCTTTGGTTTTGATTTTATCTCTGACAAGCAAGTTGAAATTTGTCTTTACAATTCCATCTTTTCTCTCCAAGTTGCACAAGTTCTTGGTAACATAGGATTGTGTGTGTGTGTGTGTGTGTGTGTGTGTGTGTGTGTGTGTGTGTGTGTACACTCAGTCCTGTCTGACTCTTGGTGGCCCCATGGACTGTAGCCTTCCAGGCTCCTCTGTCCACGCTATGGGATTTCCCAGGCAAGAATACTGGAGTGGGTTGCCATTTCCTTTTCCAGGGGATCTTCCCAACCCAGGGATCTAACCTGTGTGTCCTGCACTGGCAGGCAGATTCTTTACCACTAGCACCACCTGGGAAGCCTCAGGATTGTGCTTATGATCATTTAAACACTATTTGTTTTACATACCCATTGTCAGAGCCAAGCATTTGTAGGGACTTGAATGATATTGGGGATCATTGCTCGAAGGACATGCTGGTTACTCCCTCTTCCAGTTAATCGGTCACATATCCTTGAGTCAATCTAGATCACAGAGGGGACTTCCCTTGTGGTCCAGTGGTTGATTCTGCACTTCCAGTGCACAGGGTGTGGGTTCAGTCCTGGTTGAGGAACTAAGATCCCACATGCTGAGCAACATGGTCAAAAAATAAATAGAATAAGAATAATAAAATAATTTTAAAAAGAATAATAATTAAAAAAAAAAAAAAAACTAGACCAGAGATCCTGGAAGGTGGGTTGCACTGTCCTGACTGCGTGCAAAGTTAGTTTTGCTTAGGTGCTTCTTGGTTTGAGGTCTTCAGCATTTACAGGGGTCTGCATGGGCCCGTCCCTAAGAAGTTTCTTGTTCTGTCAGTTGAAGAGCAAGGCTGAGGATGTCATGCTTTCCTTCCTTGGTGTCCTCTTGAGAAAATGCTTATTGTCTTTACTACTAAGATTGGCTTCCCTACTGGCTCAGTGGTAAAGAATCCACCTGCAATGCAGGAGCTTCAGGAGATGCAGCTTTGATCCCTGGGTCAGGAAGATCCCCTGGAGAAGAATATGGCAACCCACTCCATTATTCTTGCCTGGGAAATCCCATGGACGGAGGAGCCTGGCGGGCCTACAGTCCATGGGGTCGCAAAAGAGTCGGCCACCACTTAGCGACTAATCAACAGCAACAGCTAAGAAGATCAGTACATCTCTCTCCTTAAAAAATTTTTTTTTTCTTTGATCCGTATTTTTCTTGAATGCTTTTTGCCTCATGGATGTTGGGAACTGGATGTAAGATCATGTTTCTTTTCCTGTGCTGGAGGCTGCAAAGCTTCCAGCCAGTAGGTGGTTCACCATAGCCAGGTTGAAGACCCCTTCCACCAAGCTCATTCGCATCCCTTTCCTTGTAGTCTTTTTTTTTTCTGCACCATTTACAATTTGTGTTCTTTTGTTGTATTTTTAGCTCTTCTTGTAAGATCCCTTATATCCTTTTTGGAATAAAGTAGGAAACATATTTTTAAGTAAATAAATATTTATTTGGGAGAATAATTAAACTAATTCTGCATGATCCCAATGGGCAAAATGAGGATTCTTCCTTTTTTCCTACTTTCCCTATCCCCTTATCTTCCTCCTCTCCCTCATCCCTCCCTTTCCCATCCTCCTCTCCCCTCCCTCCTTCCTTCTTTCCTGTCACTCAAATATTTAACATATTAATATGTCAACTGACTATCAGGAACTGAACTAGGAGACTTAGGGAGTCAGAGGAGACTGCGTCTGTTTAAAAAAGGACTTTATAACACTCAGTTGCACCCAGAGATAAACAATTACCCCTTGTACCAGAACTTCATAATTTACAAAGTGCTTCTGCCCACATATGACCTTGTTTTACCTTCATAGCAGAGCTCAATGGTAGGAACTATTATCTTCATTGATCAAGAACCTGAGCTTTAACAAGAATCTTGGCCAAGGTAACTTAGCTTCTAAATGAGAAAGGTATGACTGGCTTCCTGGTTTTCTGATTTCAAATCCTATTTGCCCTTTCCATGACCCGATACTATCCCTGCTTGTCCCCTCTCCACTCTTGGTAGGCGTACCTTCTCAGTCTGAGTGTACTCCCTTTCACTCTGATGTCATTTTTACCCAGAATGTGAATAACATTTCACATAGTGTCATTGCTATTTTTATTCTCTGTGATTTAAAAGCAGACAGAGATATGCCAAATATGTTTCTGCTTTCCTGATTCCAAGTTTTGCTTGAGGAGACAGCATCTTCTGTACGGGGGCCACATGAATGCTGGTTGGAAACCAGGCAGGTCCATGTGCCAGTCATTCAGTGCTCCATCAGATGCAGCGTATAGTTTTTTTTTTTTTTAATATTTATTTATTTACCTGTGCAGGCTCTTAGTTGTGGCATGTGGGGTCTCGTTCCCTGGCCAGGGATCAAACCCAGGCCCCCTGCATTGAGAGCTCAGAGTCTTAGCCACTGGACCACCATGGAAGTCTCTTGGTACATCACTTTTGGGTCACCACACGTCACTGCCTCTACCTGGGGAAGTGGCTCTAGTTTGCTCTTCATGTGTACATATATTGTGTATTCTCTTAGGGAAAGCAGGATGGTACATTCTGGAACAAAGCTAGGGCTTATCACAGCATGCCCTACCAGCAACTATTAAGGTACTTTCTTCTCCAAAACCAAAAGCTGAATATTATTATTTTTACTATTGTTTTGGTGGGGAGAGACTTCTCACCATATCCTTATTTAGCATGAAAAAGTAAACATTTCTCGGTTATTAATTTATTTTAAAAAAGGAGTATTGAGTCATCCCTCATTACCCTTCCTCAAACTTATTTGATGTTTTTGTGTGTTAGTTGCTCAGTCGTGTCTGACTCTTTGTGAACCTATGGACTGTAGCCCACCAGGCTCCTCTGTCTATGGGATTCTCCAGGCAAAAATACTGGAGTGGGTTGCCAATTTCTCCTCCAGGGGATCTTCCCGACCCAAGGACTGAACCCAGGTCTCCCACATTGTAGGCTGATTCTTTACCATCTGAGCCACCAGGGAAGCCCCCAAAATTTATTTATTTGGCTCTGTTGGGTCTTTGTTGCTTCATGCTGGATCTTTTGTTATAGCACATGGACTCTCTAGTTGCGGCACACAGGCTCAGTAGTTACGGTGCAAGAGAGGGCTTAGTTGCTCCATGGCATGGGGGATCTTATTTTCCCCACCAGGGACTGAACCTGTGTCCCCTGCATTGCAAGGCAGATTCTTAACCACTGGACCATCAGGAAAGTCCCCCAATTTTTTTTTTTAATCTTGTTGAAATTCCTCCAAAATTATGGTTTATGGATAGCACTCTTCCTTAGCTTCCAGAGAGATGCATCTGGCCCCTATCTTTATGGTTCTTTGATCATTTTAATAAGGTCATTCAGTGATGTGAGCCCGTGCATGGAATGTATCAGGTAGGGCATGTCAGGTTGTGCTGTGATAACAATGCATCTTAATAAAACAAGACACATCCCCTGCCTGGGTCCACTGTGGGTCAGCTGGGGGCTCTGTTCCTCATTGGCTTTACTCTGGGACCCAGGCTGATGGAACAGCCACCACCTAAATGGCAGAGGAAAAGAGTGTCTCCACTCGTGCCCTGGGCTGAAAACTTCAACCTGTCAAAGCAAATCACTTAGCCACACCTCACTGCAAGGAGCAGAGAAATGCAAACCCACCAGTGGGGAACTTGAAATATTTGGTGCAGTGAGTTAGATCTCTGTACTACACATTAGTCTTGTCTGGAAATTTATATTTTAGGCAGAAACCAGGTAAAATTTTAATAGGGGTTTGGAATCTAGAGACTAAATTTGCCACATACTGCCTTGTACTTCTGGATGGGTCCTTTATGCCTTCTGAGTCCAATTCCTTTATCTTAAATGTTTAAGTAATAACTCCCTGGTAGGGGCACTTACATAGGATTATTGGTGAATATCAAAGAGATACTATATATGAAACTACTTTGAAATGTGGAAAAAAGCTTTATAGATAAAGATTATCAATGTTACTATCATGCCTCTTTTGGATAAATGAATAATTCTAACTCATATATCACTTAGATTAAAAATAAAATAAACCCATTCTGAGGACAGGCATCTTTCTCTGCAAATGATTATATCAGTTCTACTGAAATATCAAGAACCTTTCACAATTAATACATAAGACCCTGAGAAAAGGTAGCACTTGGCCAAGGTAGCACCTGGCACAACTTCCCAATAGTTACTTTCATGTAACTACAAGTCTGGACTCATGGCTCATTTTATCTTTAGACTCTTGTGGGAATACCATCAATCAGAACAAGAAGGATTGCCTGTGCATTTTGCTGGCCCTTTCTAAGTTGACAGGTAGAAGATTGATCATTAGAAAAGAGCACACAGAACTCTAATACTGTAGATTGCAAATGGATGATAAGATTTTCTGGGCAGTCTGATTGAACTCATTTGACATCATTCCCATTTTTCATGGCAGCTCCTAATGATCTTCCTTCCTTGGGGCTCCCTAGAGAGGAGAGGAGAATTAACCATGTATACTCTCCTTAGGTCCAGCAAGACAGTTTGCATTTATCTCAAATTTCACAGAGCACTATGGAATGTATGACTTCTAGGTCCCTCAAAGACCCTGCTGGGGGTCATGATTCCCTGCAGAGCCAAAAGGGCATGTAAGACCAGCTCTGTGCCAGTGAGGCCCAGTTCTCCCTCAGAACCAGTTCCTATCATCCCAGAGGGTTAACCAAAGGTGTCATATACATACATCACTTGTCGAGTTGGAGTCCAGAGAGCCCTTCCAAGTTTCTCCCACTTCTTCCTTCTCTGCTCCTCTGCCTTCTACCCAGCCTCCCACTCCACCTCCAAGGTCCTTGTTCCAACCAGCTGCTACCATGGTTGGCCAAGCCCAGGATGCTCTGTACCTGTTTGGTCTGAGGTCACTGCATCTTGGGAAGATTAACAGTGGATATTTGTATTCCTCAGAAAGAGGCACCTACCAGACAGATCCTCTTCTCTCTTGCTAATACCCATTACCCTGAAGGCCTTAATTTTGATGCACGATTATGTTTTGTTTTGTTCTTTAAACTTCCTTCCCATAAAGGGAAGGAACAAAGCAGGTGAGCAGAAGGGAATACAGGTGTGTTCACTTTGCTTTCTGAGGAAAGGAAACATCTCAGAGAGCAGCCGTGTTTGTGTTTGCGTTGTTCTCTGCCTTCTCCCCCATCTCCCATTTCCATGGTAAGAAAAATAAGCCCTGCCCTTTGAGAGGATGAAACAGGTTCAAGAGCTTCTTAGCCAATTCTCCCTTGATGACAACTTAATGGTTTCTGTTAGACTTTTTCCAGGTTATATAAACCAAACACCTTGAATGCTGACTTGGAGTAAGCAGAATAAACCAAAGGAAAACAGAATGTATTGGTGAGGCGCTTGGTCTTAAAAAAATCACAGTTTGTCTTTGTAATGCAGAGAAAGGCCACAGCACCATCACCTGGGCTAGGGTTCTGACCTTTAGCATGACTTTAGACCTAACTAATAGTCTTAACAGGCTGCGATGATCCGAAATCACCCTCTGTATTTCCAGCTGGTCATTTTTTGTCGGTTGTGCCTATAGAAAATGAAAAAAATGCAACTGATTCATAATATAAAGATTACTTTGTTCTTAGAGATTTTTGGATCTGATTTTAAAATCCCAAAATCTAGTGCTGCCTTTTGAAACAGCACATTGCTTGACACAAGGTTTGGGTTCACTTTGGTAGCCAAGAAAGAGACTAACACACCAAGTTCTTTCTGAAATGTCCTCAAAGCCGTCCCGAGAACAGAGAAACGCTCTCCCAACCCTCCCTCCCCCGAATCACTGCATTTTCTTTCAGTTTACCACTTTATACAGTGATCAAATTATGTAGTGACCATTTTTGTATACCAGTCCACAGGACTGGAAAAGGTCAGTTTTCATCCCAATCCCAAAGAAAGGCAATGCCAAAGAATGCTCAAACTACTGCACAATTGCACTCATCTCACACGCTAGTAAAGTAATGCTCAAAATTCTCCAAGCCAGGCTTCGGCAATATGTGAACCGTGAACTTCCAGATGTTCAAGCTGATTTTAGAAAAGGCAGAGGAACCAGAGATCAAATTGCCAACATCTGCTGGATCATCAAAAAAGCAAGAGAGTTCCAGAAAAACATCTATATCTGCTTCATTGACTATGCCAAAGCCTTTGACTGTGTGGACCAAATAAACTGTGGAAAATTCTGAAAGAGATGAGAATACCAGACCACCTGACCTGCCTCTTGAGAAACCTGTATGCAGGTCAGGAAGCAACAGTTAGAACTGGATATGGAACAACAGACTGGTTCCAAATAGGAAAAGGAGTACTTCAAGGCTGTATATTGTCACCCTGCTTATTTAACTTATATGCAGAGTACATCATGAGAAACGCTGGGCTGGAGGAAGCACAAGCTGGGAGAAATGTCAATAACCTCAGATATGCAGGGGACACCATCCTTATGGCAGAAAGTGAAGAAGAACTAAAGAGCCTGTTGATGAAAGTGAAAGAGGAGAGTGAAAAAGCTGGCTTAAAGCTCAACATTCAGAAAACAAAGATCATGGCATCCGGTCCCGTCACTTTATGGCAAATAGATGGGGAAACAGTGGAAACAGTGGCTGACTTTATTTTGGGGGGCTCCAAAATCACTGCAGATGGTGATTGCAGCCATGAAATTAAAAGACACTTACTCCTTGGAGGAAAACTTATGACCATCCTAGACAGCATATTAAAAAGCAGAGACATTACTTTGCCAACAAAGATCCATTTAGTCAAGGCTATGGTTTTTCCAGTGCTCATGTATGGATGTGAGAGTTGGATTATAAAGAAAGCCGAGCGCTGAAGAATTGATGCTTTTGAACTGTGGTGTTGGAGAAGACTCTTGAGAGTCTCTTGGACTGCAAGGAGATCCAACCAGTCCATCCTAAAGGAGATCAGTCCTAGGTGTTCATTGGAAGGACTGATGTTGAAGCTGAAACTCCAATACTTTGGCCACCTCATGCAAAGAGTTGACTCACTGGAAAAGACCCTAATGCTGGGAAGGATTGGGGGCAGGAGGAGAAGGGGACGACAGAGGATGAGATGGTTGGATGGCATCACCAACTCGATGGACATGGGTTTGGGTAAACTCCTGGAGGTGGTGATGGACAGGGATGCCTGGTGTGCTGTGGTCCATGGGGTCACAAAGAGTCGGACATGACTGAGCGACTGAACTGAACTGATGGCAGTGTTATGGCAGGAGCTGCTAATGAAACAACACGTAGGACATGGACCAGTTTCAACTTATCTTGCTTTTAAAAAACAGGCTGTTGATGAATGAAACCTGGTTATTTTACAGCAACATCACTGCGCATGTGCAACATGGAAACCTGTGAGTCCAGGAAGAGCCCGGAACCATGGATCTTCAGTCTACTGAACTCAAGGAGTAGAAATGTTGCCACCAGAGCTCATTATGAAGTGAAAAGTCCTTCAGTAAAGCAAAAGCTTCCAGCTGCAAAAGTAACTTATCATCTATCAACTGATTCAAGACTAACCTATCAGCTTCCATTTCACCCTGAACCCTGGATCTGGGAGGCAGATTTGAGCCCTGACTCCTGTGGGCTTGAGGGTCAACCTTGCAATAAAGTTATTTCTTTTCTCAAAAGCCAGTGCCAGAGTATTGGCTTCCCTGCACTGTGGGCAGTGAGCTTTCACTAGGTAACATTAATCTCTGGCACACAATACGTTTCTATTAATAATGGTACCACTAAGCCTAGTACATACCAGGTGTTCAATAGATATTTGCTAAATAAATCTTATGTAATATCCCTGCTTAAAAACTCCCAAAGCCTTCCTATAAATTTTCAGCTTCCTCCTGACTCAAGTATTTAATTAAGAATCATTCTGTGTAGCTTGGAGCTGAGGGATTCAAAGAATATCCTTGGGTCTATGACCCAGGTTTTCTTTATTACCTCTAAAAACTTAAGAGTATCTGCTGAGATTAGGAAGGCTTCACCACTTCATGTCCTCATTAGCTTTTCCTCGGACTATTATTATGGTTTCTTTTCTGTTCTCCTTGCCTCCTGACTCTCCCTCATTTTAATCATTCATGATCACCCTCTCCTGAGCTCAGGACCAGCCATATAATTTGAAGGTTCCAGGGCAAGCTGAAAATGCAGGTCCCCAGGGACTGCCCTGGAGGTCCAGTTGGTGAAGACCTTACCTTCTAACACAGGGGGTGTGGGTTTGCTCCCTGGTCGGGGAGCTAAGATCTCACATACCTCGCAGCCAAAAAACCCGAAACATAATACAGAATAGAGTAACATATCTGATAAAGGCTTCAAAAATGGTCCACACCAAAAAAAAGAAAAGAAAGAAAAATGCAGGGCCCCTTATTCAAAATCACTCAACAAGCACAGGGCCCCTCTGTGATTGGGGTCCACAGTGACAGCAGAGCTTGCGCACTTGTGAAGCCAATCTTGCCTGAGTTCAGTCTTTAAAGGCACAGTATCAGTCACGATAAGTCCTTTTTCAAAAACTTTCAATGGCTTCACATTGTCTAGAGTTGTGATTATAGGGACTTAAATAAATTCTGGTCCCAGTTAGCTTTCCCTGCTTTCTTTCCTAGAATTCCTCTTTATAGGCCCTGTGTGTGTGCTTGCAGGCGTGCTCAGTTGCTTCAGGCATTTGTGACCCCATGGACTGTAGCCCACCAGGCTCCTCTGTTCACGGGATTCTCCAGACAAGAAAACCGGAGTGGGGTGCCATGCCCTCCTCTAGAGGATCTTCCCAATCCAGGGATTGAACCTGCATCTCCTGCATTACAGGTGGATTCTTAACCCACTGAGCCACCTGGGAAGCCCTTCTTTGCCCTGTACTTCTCCCAGATAGAACTACTTAACTCTTGTCCAGAGGTATCCTCTCCTACCTCCATGTCTTATTTGTTGTGTCGATCCCATTACCTAGTGGGCTTTTCCTCCTGCTTCCACCATCACAAATACCATGTGACGTCTTCTTGGATCTTTTCATTTAAGAACTCTTTCCTCCCTCTGATTTTCCAATATCAGTTTAGCAGAGTCCTCTTTTGTCCTTTCACTCTTTAACGAGCTCCCAAGACTGGGCTCAATGCTGTGGAAGGTACAAAGATGAGCACTGTCTATTTCATTCTGCTGATTATTCTATTCTTCTGATTCTACTTAGAGCTCTTTTAAGCTGTTGAGGGTGGGCTTTGCCTAAATGCACCTATGTCTGGCCATTTGTCTAGAGGATGCTCAGTAAATACTTGGATTCAATAGATGAATGAATAAACCAATGGTTACCAGTTGACTTTCAAGAAAAGTGAATATATTCATTTATCAAGCAAATATTTATTGAGTACCTACTATGTGTTAGACTCTTCTAAGAACAGGTAAAACAGGTATAAAAAAGGCAGCCTGGTCCCTGCTTGCATGGAGATTATATTTTATGGGTGGGAGGTAGGGAGTAAACAAAGAAACCAGAAAAATAATAGCTGTTTCTAAGTGCGCTGGAAGTCTTGGTGAAGAGGTTGTGAGTTTGAGGGTGTCTGAGAGACTCTTAAATAGCCAGGGAAGATGACACCACAAAGTAATATTTAAGCTGAGATCTGAATAAGAAAGATAATCTTGGTGGAAGGTTAAAGGCAGAGGTTCAAAGTAGAGAAAATAGGCAGTGCAAAGGCCCTAGGGTAGCATGAGCTTGGAGGAAGAGAAAAAAAGACCAGAGTGGGCAGAGCAAAATGTGCATAGAGAGAAATATGAGATGAACAAGAGGAGGTGAGCCAGGAAAAGGAATATTAGTTTTTATTCTAAATATGAAGGGATGCCTTTGGGGGATGGGAAGGTTGGGTTTAAATAGAGGAGGAATGACTTGAATTCTATACTATGTGGATACTGACCTGTGAGGTGGCAAAGCTGGAGACAAGGTGATATGAGGTGGCAATAGTCCAGGTGAGAAGTTTTTTTTTTTTTTTTTTTTTTTTAAGGCTATATAGTGCTTTTTTGCAGTGTCTTTGCTGTGTCTGACACATTTTAATGCATAGCATCTTCATTATCTTTTGGTCCCAAATATTCTGACATCCATTAGGGATTATTCTTTGACCCATAGGTAATTTAGAAGCATGTTTCTAAACTTCTGAACAGGAAATTTTAACAATTACCGCTTAAGTTTTTAAATTGTGCTATGACCAGGTAATATACTTTGTATGACATTGACACTTTGAAATGACTTGTTTTACAAACTTTGAGAGTTTCTCCCACTGTTCCATGTGTGCTTGAAGTACATACTGTTTTCAGATACCATTATGTGTGTCCATCAGATCAAGCTTCTAACTGCTTTCCTCCAAACCTTCCATAGCCATCCAATTTTTATCTGCTTGGTGTATCGATTCCTAACAGAGATGTTAAAAATCTCCCACTTTGGTTTGTGACTTGATCTCTCCTTGTAATTGTGTCAGTTTCTGCTAGACAGATTTGAAGCTATGTTCCTAGTGCACAGCTTTTCCACCTTCCAGGTGATTTGAACCCCTTTTCATCACGTGGTGATATTCCTTCTCGTTAGCAGTGCCTCTTATCTTAAAATTGACTTCATCTTCTAATACAGCCAACACCAGCTTCCTTTTGGTTACCATCTGTTTCTCAACTGGAATTTAGTCAAAAGAATTTTATTAACAGTTTTTAAAAATAATTTACATACCATAAAATTCACCTGGCTGCCTGTGGGCTGGGACTTAACTCTGCCTCTGTGTATTCCCATTCACCTGGCTTAGTTGGAGGTTTTTCTCTCCCACCTCCTTTTCGATTGACACTGTCTATCCCACTCCATATTTCTTCCTCCTAGTTTAGTAAGACTGTTTCTATCTTCTGTGGTTATTTTAGGATTTTAAATGTGTATGCTTATCTTAAATTCTAATCTTTACAATCTTGCAAATAAACTTAGAATAATTCAATTCCAGGCAACCTGAGCATCGATGGCCCCGCCTTCTCCCAGTTACTGAGACCATCAATTCCACCTTCGGTTCTGGCTTCAGGCGCTGGTTTTTGTCCTTTTCAAATGAGTTTGGGGCTGACACAGCAGTCCAAAGGCCATTCCCTTTCTGCTCCTGTGAACTCGGGAGATAAAGAGGGGATCAGTGAAGCCTGCCCCTCCCTACCTGGCGCCCACCGCCTTCTTATGGCTCCCTCGTCCCCCACCCTGCAACTTTCAGGGACCGTTCTGGCCTCAAGAGAGGAGGCTGGAGTCTAGATGTGGATCAACCCTTCCCCAGACCTGAAGGCTCTTCTGCCCACGCGGTCTGAGCCCTGGACAAGTCGGTGAGCGGAGCGTTACAGCATCCGCTCTCCACCCAGAGCCAGAGCCTGCCTGGGGTCGAGCATCCGGGCCCTCAGGCCAGGCCAGTCTCCCGAACCAGGGTTCAGGATGCGGCCCTTCTCCAGGTGCCCCTCGGCCTTGGCCACCTTCTTCTTGCGCAGGTTCTGCCGCCATCGGTCCTGCAGCAGCATTTTCCCCACCACGTGGGTCGTGGGCCCTGCGCTTCTCCCACGTGCACCCGCTCTGCGCCCGCCGCTTCTCCTGGCATTTCAGGGCCTCCCCTGCAGGTGCTGGCCGTTGAGGATCTTCACGCCCTTGGCCTTGTACAGCAGGTTCGTGCCTGCATCTTGGCCTGAAGCTCCTGGGCCTGGGCCGCGTGCCCGTACCGCAGCTGCTCCAGCCCATTAGCCCCTTCACGTTCTGCCTCTTCTCCTTCCTGCGTGCGCTGCGCCTTTGCAGGCCTGCTCCTCTTACTGACTCACCTCTACCTCAGTGAAGAGCAGCCCGCTGGCCCGACACCCCAGGGGGCCCCTTGGGGACCTTGTCGGCCTTAGCCTTCAGCCCCGGCTCCCTCCGCATCCTTCTTCCGGTCCCGCTCCTTCTGCCTCAGCTTCCTCCAGCATCTTTTCTCCAAACAGGTGGGAGACAACTTCCTGGCGTTGCCCTGGCTGCGTGCTTCCTGTATCTTCTCAAGCAGGCGCTGCCGCAGAAAGTCATCCCCGCTTGGGCCAGGCCATCAGCAGGGGCCGCGATGGAGCTGGAGGCCGCTGCCTCCTCTTTCATTGCCACTGACTTCCTGCCCTGAGGTTTCTCCACAGGGACCTACTCCTGGGATTTCTAATGTGCTTTCTTCTCCTTCTGATTTGGAGGCCCAGCAGTTTTGCCAGCTGAGTTTTGCGTCTGTGGCTTGGGGCTGAGCAGGGAGCGGAGAGATCTTGTCCTGGCTCTGCAACTAGGCTTCCCTGGCGAACCGAGTAAGCCCTGGCTGGAGGCTCCGGATCCTACTGGGGAAAGGAGGGCCAGGGTGCAGCGTTCTGGGCCGGTACTAGCAGCCTGCAACGGCACACAGGGCCCCCCACACCCCCCGTCTGTGCTACCTTCATCTACCCAGCTGCACTTGCCAGAAACCCCCCACGGGAGAACTGATGGTGGCTTGAATTAGGGTGGAAGTGGCTTGATCACCTGCATGATTGTTGGTGCTGTTCTTGAGGATGGAAGAGATTAGGAGAGGTGTAAGTTGGGAGAATGTTGCAGAGAAATTCTGTCAAGTGGAACAAGAAGGTCTGGATGGACAATAAAGGATTAATCTTTCCCCCAAAGAGGTTTGGCCTTTGCCCTTGGCTCCTGGGAGGTAACCTCTAAGACCTCGGAATGTCTTGCCTTGATTTGTTTAACCTGGGGAACTTTGGCCAAGCCAGATAGCCTGTTGCTAGCAGTGAGATTTACAGGAAGAGTCCTTGGGTCATGTGGTATGAACTTGACCTCCGGAGACTAAGGCTGACCGCATGACCAGTCAGCCATGGCTATGTGACTGAGCCCCAGTAAAATCTGTAGACACCAAGGCTCAGGTGAGCTTGTCTGGTTGGCACTGGCTTATACGTATTGTCACACATTGCAGCTGTGAGAAATCAAGTGTGTGTACAACTCCACTGGGAGAAGACAACTAGAGGTCCCGTGCTTTGGGCTCTCCTGGACACTTCTCCATGTCCCTCTTCCCTTAGCTGCTTTTAATCTCTGTCCCTGTTCTGTCTTAAACCATGACTGTGAGTATAGCAACTTTTGGTGAGTTTTGTGAGTCCTTCCCACAAATTGTCAACCCATAGAGTGATCGTGGGGACCCTCTAACTTGAGATTGGTGACAGAGGTAAAGATGGTGCGAATTTAACAAAGAGAAGCACTCAGGTCTTAACTCCATTGGTCAGCTGTGTCCAGCTCCATCGCAGCCCCCGCGGATGGCCTGGCCCAAGGGCCTGGCTCTTTATTTGCCATGGATATTCTGCAGCACCTGCATGAGAAGATAGAGGAGGCATGCAGCCAGGGCAATGCCAAGAAGCTGAGGAGTGAAAAGAGGAGAAAGTACCTTGTTGTCTCTTGACCAGTGTCTCAGAGGAGTTCTCTTTTCCTTTTTGCCAGGATCTCATTAAGAAGTATCTACTGTCTCCTGGTCAGAGAGCTGCCTACAAGTGTAACCTGGAGAGACAGCAAAGAAAGGCAATGCCTTTAGTCACTGTGCATAATGAAATCTGTGGGAAGAAATAACACCCTCGATATGTCAGCCACAAATATGGTTTCTGTCTAATTGAATCCATTCGTCATTACATTAAAAAAGAAGCTGATGCAATTGAAAAGTAAGTTCAATTAATCCATCCTCTCACAAAAACAGTTTGTGTGTGTATGTATTGATGTGAATCTCATCATAAAGAAAATATAAACCCTGGCTTCAGGCACATGAAGGTTCATTTCCTATGGCAGCCTCCTTGCATACTGCTGATAGTTACAGCATGTGGAATTACTTATAACTAAAGCCTCTGACTGAAAATGTGGACGTAGCACTCGATTTATTATCCTCTGTGATTTAAAAGCTCTTTAGAACACAAGCCAATACCAATTTCTGTTTTAACAAATCAGTAAGTATCTCTTCATGGACTAAATTATTTTCCCATTTGGCACCTCTCAAAGCCCTTCACCCCGCACCCCCCACCCCACCTCCCTGTGGCTAAAGAGGTTGCCATATATGTGCTGGATATAGGCAGCTTGGAAGAGTGTGTCTTATTTTACAGACTCTAGCACGGTCAGCAAGACTATTTGTTCAAAACTGTGAAAAACAGACATACTTTCCTTGATATCTCAGCTTAGGTCAGTATTGCATTGGTTATCTATTGCTGTATAACAAGTTACCCCAAATTTAATGGCTTAAAATGATGCACATTTATTAATATTCACAGTTTCTTTGGTCAAGAGTTGGGCATAGCTTAGCTGATTCCTTTGTTTCAGGGTTTCTTACAAGACTGAAATAAACTTGCAAGCTGAGGCTGTGGTCTCATTTGAGAGCTCAGTGGGGAAGGATCCGTTTCTAAGCTCCTTCAGGTTATTGGCAGAATTTAGTTCCCAGAGGACTGTTTGACTAAAGGTTACAGATCCTTCCCAGCTCTTAGCTGGAGATTGCTCTAGTTCTTTGTTCTGTGGACCTATCCAGTGTGGCCACTTTTTTCATCAAAATCGGCAAGTGGAGAAAGCAATATGGAAAATCTAGCAAGACAGAGATTTTAACGTAATCATGCGGGTGAATCCCATCACTTATGCTGTATTCTGTTGGCCTTCCCACTCTCAAGGGGAGGGGATTACACAGGGGATGAATACTAGGAGATGGAGACCGTTGGGTGCTATCTTAGAGTCAGCCCACCACTAGGACAGGGTCCTTGGTTGAAGAAGTCACAGTAATATCCTTTTATAAAGAATGTGCTGTATGTTTCTGAGTTTCAAAAATATCTGTGGATAGGCTCAGCAGGCAGATTATATCCTTGAAGAAACTATGATGCTTTGGTGACAAATGTGTCTTTAGTCCAGCTGATTTTCTAATTTTTCTCATGCTATTTTCCATCTTCTCCAAAGAATCTATTTTCTTCCTCCTTTTATTATAACCGAATAAATGTCTGGTCAAATTAGAAGCTAGGAAGAGCTCAGAGTCCTTGAGGTTGGGGTGAATAGCCTAGAACTTAACAGGGAGGGCAGTAATGTGTCTGCTCAGGGCAGCCTTCTGACTTTGGCTTTTCTCAATTTTACTATTTCTCTTTTATATTTGGGAGGCCCTGAATCAGACACCACACAGCTCCAGAGGTGTTTCCTAGCAGTGTCTTCATGACAGAGCATTTCTACAGAATTCCACGCTTGACCCTCCAGAGTTTTAAAACCTACTGAGTTCGTTTTTACCAGTGTTCTTTGTTGTTGTTTAGTCACTAACTTGTTTCTCTTTTGAGACCCCATGACCTGAAACCCACTAGGTTCCTTTATCCATGGGATGTCCCAGGTAAGAAGACTGGAGTGGGTTGTCATTTCCTTCTCCAGGGCATCTTCCTGACCCAGAGATCGAACCCGTGTTTTCTGCATTGGCAGGCAGATTCTTTACCACTGAACCACCAGGGAAGCCCAGTGTTCCTTACTAAAATTTACAGATGACATTCTGACTAAGACTAATATAAAGCATCCATGTGACCCCCTCCCCGCCCCCTTCCTTGGACAATAATCTTAGGGATTAGGAAATTGTTTGCTGTTGCTGCTGTTGTTTTCAGTCACCAGAAAGTATGAAGCATTTATCTTATCATTCATTCACACGTTGACCTTTACTCATTCAAGAACAGTCATTGGCAGTTGCGATTGAGAGTGACAGCAAAGTCACTGCCTTTATTAATCATTGCTCTTTTCCTTCCTGGCTTTCTTCTTAGCATCCACAAATGCGTTTGCCTGCTGCTTTAGCCTCTCGTAGATGTAGAAAGTATGTGCTCAGTTGCTCAGTTGTGTCTGACTCTTTGTGACCCCATGGATTGTTAGCCCACCAGGCTTCTCTGTCCATGGGATTTCCCAGGCAAGAATACTGGAGTGGGTTGCCATTTCCTTCTCTTCGCATCCACAAATGTGTTTGCATGCTGCTTTAGCCTCTTCTAGAGATAGAAAGCATTTTACCTCTAATACTTGTTTGGGTCCCAGAAGACTCAGAACTACTATTTACTAGGTCTGAACCCAAAGAGTCAAGGACAGTTCTTAGGCCCAAATCAGCAGCTCCTTTTTCCATGTTTTTCTGCAGTCCCAGGCGCTATCCAGAGCCTACTTGCCTTGAGTCAGACCCAAGAGGATGCAAGCTTCCTTTTACCTGCTTGAGGGTGATGGACAGAAAAGGGGAGGAGATGGGGGAATGCCAGGATTCTGAAGTCTAGAGAAGATGACTAGAGTCTTTCAGAAGATGAGATCAGCAAATCTCTGAACCTGTGGTAAGGCCTAGGGGTCATTTTCAAATAACTTAGGTATGTCAGAATCACCTGTGGAAAAATTTTTAATATGAATTCTATTTGCAGATATTTTAATCCAAGGAGGGCAAAATACAGCTCAGGAATCTGCATTTGCACTTAGCATTCCTCACATTTTAGATGCTGATGATCTAAAAAGCACTGTTTAGAAATGGTGAGACTTTAGAGAAATAGGTAGACCACATGTAAACCATAAGAGGAAAAATCCAGGGAATGAGTTTACTATTTGTTTTTCCCTTCATTGATTTCAGATATATAATCACACAGTAGCAGCTACTTGTTTTCGACCAGAGGTGGAATGGTTGCAGTGCTTATTAGATGAGGGAAAACTGAAAGCTGTAATTAAACCAACTGGCTACTTAATTCGTTCATTCATCTACTCCATCGAAGGAGCATTCATTCATTTCCTTTCTCTTCTGTGATTCAGGAACATAGTCACCTAGGCTTTATGAATGAAAGTCAGCAGCCTTTCACAGCTAGACAAATAAAGCCAGCTTGGGACAACCAGACAATGTCTCCTCTATATTCATGCCTCTAAATCACACTGTGAGTAGCCACCGCTTTTATCTCTTGGGGAAAACAAACTGAAGTTCGGAATTACAAAGACTAGAGTGGGAAATCTATGATCTACCAAGGAAAAAAGAGCAAGATACAAGATATGAATATGATGTCCATCGAATGTGCTTTGCCAACAAAGGTCCGTCTAGTCAAGGCTATGGTTTTTCCAGTGGTCATGTATGGATGTGAGAGTTGGACTGTGAAGGAAGCTGAGTGCCAAAGAATTGATGCTTTTGAACTGTGGTGTTGGAGAAGACTCTTGAGAGTCCCTTGGGTGGCAAGAAGATCCAACCAGTCCATCCTAAAGGAGATCGGTCCTGGATGTTCATTGGAAGGACTGATGTTGAAGCTGAAACTCCAATACTTTGGCCACCTCACGCGAAGACTTGACTCATTGGAAAAGACCCCGATAATGGGTAGGATTGGGGGCAGGAGAAGAAGGGGACGACAGAGGATGAGATGGTTGGATGGCATCACTGACTCGATGGACATGAGTTTGGGTAAACTCCAGGAGTTGGTGATGGACAGGGAGGCCTGGTATGCTGCTATTCATGGGGTCGCAAAGAGTCGGACACGACTGAGTGACTGAACTGAACTGAATGTGCATATATATGTGATATTTTTATGATGTAAAATTTTAATGATTTTTATTGAACACTGTGATGTAATATTTTCATGAGAAAAAAAGGTGAAGATAGACTCTCCCCTGTTAATATTGGGTATGTTTCCCCTCTTTGGGGAATTGGAGATGAGATTAGTGTGGGAAATTATTAACTTAATTTTTTATACCTTTGTTGCAGAATACTACAACAAGTAGTTATAGAATACTGCAAGTAGAACACTATAACAGTGAACCATACCATTTTCTTGGTATAAACCTTAAAGAATATTATAGTATGTAATAAGTGTAAGGAAATTCCAGCTCTCAGGTCTCAAGTCTTGGGTATTTTAAAGCTAAAGCAAGAACCTAGATATGGAGGTAGATGGACTCCAATTGGTCTCCCATCAAATGTCTTTGTCAATGTCTTTTAGATTAGATTTGCTAATGGTCTGAGTTGACAGACCATCTACTTTCTTCTTTTCTCAATATATGTATGCTACATGGGGTTTCACTATGACCAAGAGGCCAAGTGGGGACCACCATACACACAAAGCACCCCCCAGATTAGTAGGAAGATGGCAGGATTTCTAATAAGACATCGAATGTGTCCTGATTTTGGAATTAAGACTTTTGTTTGTTACTGAAAGTAACCAACTGCTTATTCCTTAAGAGTGACCAGCAAAGTCCTGGGGCTTGCCCAGGTTTTGAGGCAGAGGTAGGGAAACCATTCATTCATTCACTAAATAAAATTTGAAAGGTGAGTAGAGGGCCCCCCCAAAAAAAGTTGCATATTGATTCCATCTTCTAGTAGCTCTCAGTCAACAGCTGGTTATTTTAACTATTATAATTGAAAATCAGTAAAATTCAATTTATAATTTAAGAAATCACCAAAAGCATAAAAGGACAAATATTATGTGGTTCCACTTTCACGGGTACCTAGAGGAGTCAAATTCATAGAGACAGAAAACAGGATGCTGGCTGCCAAGTACTGGGGAAGGAGATGGGGAAGTTCATGTTTAACGAGTACAGAGTTTCAGTTGGGGAGGACAAAAAAGTTCTGGAGATGGATGGTTGCACAACAGTGTGGATGTACCTAATGGCCACAGAACTGTACGCTTGAGAATGGTTAATACGGTAAATTTTATGTATGTTTTACCACAATTTAAAGAAGAGTTCAGTTAAGTTCAGTTGCTCAGTCATGTCTGATTCTCTGAGACCCCATAGACTGTAGCACGCCAGGCCTCCGTGTCCATCACCAACTCCCGGAGTTTACCCAAACTCATGTCCATTGAGTCGGTGATGCCATCCAACCATCTCATCCTTTGTCATCCCCTTCTCTTCCCAGCTTCAATCTTTCCACCATCAGGGTCTTTTCAAATGAGTCAGCTCTTCTCATCGGGTGGCCAAAGTATTGGAGTTTCAGCTTCAACATCAGTCCTTCCAATGAATATTCAGGACTGATTTCCTTTAAGATGGACTGGTTGGATCTCCTTGCAGTCCAAGGGACTCTCAAGAGTCTTCTCTAACACCACAGTTCAAAAGCATCAATTCTTTGGCATTCAGCTTTCTTTATACTCCAACTCTCACATCCATACATGACTGCTGGAAAAACCATAGCCTTGACTAGACGGACCTTTGTTGGCAAAGTAATGTCTCTGTTTTTTAATATGCTGTCTAGGATGGTCATAAGTTTTCTTCCAAGGAGTAAGTGTCTTTTAATTTCATGGCTGCAATCACCATCTGCAGTGATTTTGGAGCCCCAAAAAATAAAGTCTGCCACTGTTTCCACTGTTTCTCCATCTATTTGCCATGAAGTGATGAGACCAGATGCCATGATCTTTGTTTTCTGAATGTTGAGCTTTAAGCCAGGTTTTTCACTCTCCTCTTTCACTTTCATCAAGAGGCTCTTTAGTTTTTCTTCACTTTCTGCCATAAGGATGGTGTCATCTGCATATCTGAGGTTATTGATATTTCTCCCAGCAATCATGATTCTAGCTTGTACTTCATCCAGCTCAGTGTTTGTCATGATGTACTCTGCATGTAAGTTAAATAAGCAGGGTGACAATATACAGTCTTGACATGCTCCTTTCCCTATTTGGAACCAGTCTGTTGTTCCATGTCCAGTTCTAACTGTTGCTTCCTGACCTGCATACAGATTTCTCAGGAGGCAGGTCAGGTGGTCTGGTATTCCTATCTCTTTCAGAATTTTCCACAGTTTATTGTGATGCACACAGTCAAAGGCTTTGGCATAGTTAATAAAGCAGAAATAGAAATTACCCGAAAGAGCTTGATGGAAAATGCAGGATGCTTCCAGAAATGTCTTCAAAGTACAGCATTCTTGGATCTTATTACCCTTGCGGTTTGGACCTGATTATTACAGTTCAAGGGGAAAATGCTGGGATGACCAGGTGTCCCACTGTGCCTTGAACTGAGGGACTTCTCTAGATGCCGGACTTTTCAGTGCTAAATTGGGAAGTCCCAGGAAACCCAGAGGAAATTGGTCATTTTAAGAGTAGCCAGCAAAGGCACACCTTGGAGAACAAAGACAGGATGGCAAGATTGTCAGCCATGGAGAACAAGGAAGGGCAGTGAGTGGTGAGGCAGAGTCTCAACGTGGGGAGTCAAGTCCAGTCAAGACTTCCTGCACCTATGATGGTGGAGATGCATTTTATTTTTAAATTTCATTTGGAATCTGAATTATCTTGACCTCTTATCAGTTTACCTGTGTGATTATCAGTGAGCAATTCAAATAAGGAAATGGTGCAGTCCTAGAGTTGAAGGTGCTGGCAAAGGATACACTGCAGGACTTAATGCAGAGACTGCCTGTTTTGTCTGTGTCCAAGTTAGCCCCCCAGGTCTTCCGGAGAATAAACAGATAACTGAAATTGCTTCCTTTGATGACCCATTTGGCTGCCCAAGGGCGAAAATCCCCAGACAGCCTTCTGGCCAGCTGCCAGCTGATCAGCATTTTACCCAAAGCATGAAATCAAAAGTGGCTCGTTTTTTTTGTTGTTGTTCATTTGTTTTTGTTTATTTTTGTCTCCTCTCATTCTCTCTCATATTTAAGTCATTTATTTTGTGTTATTTTGTTGTTAGAGGAAATTAATTTATTATTGTTTTCCCTCATTCATAATTAAATAGTATGCTAATAACTTTACTGTATGTCCTTCGAGTTTGTCTTTGACTCTTATTCTGAAGGTTCCACTGTGATCACGCCCACCACAGAAATGTGTAGATTAAAGCGCACCTGGGTCTTGTCTGGACTGGGACCCCTTGGGTCCTCGGCTCATCTGCTCTTGGCTCCTGTGATAAGGCGAGTGTGGAGTGTGGAGACTGGGCTCTCTGGCTCTCACCTGCTATACTGATTCCTGCTCTCACCCGTTTCTGCTTCTGGTTCTTGGCTCTGGTTGAACAGATTGAGTTGAATTTACCCTGGTGGCAACAAGACACCTGGGTTTCAATTCTATGACCTATCTGTTAAGTGATTTCTGTCAGTGGCAGTTGATAAGAATCAGTAATCTGATGTCCATGACCCTTCTTTGGTTGTATGCCTGAGGATTCTGATTGTTCCTGGCACTTGAGTGCAAAGTTGAAAAGCTTTTGCTGTTTTTCTTCCTACTGATAATGTTCTCTCTGTTTATGTGTTCTGATTTGTGTCAATTTGGATTCTTTTGACCCTCATGCTCAGAGACTTTTTCTTTCTTTCAAAATTCTGATAATTTTTCATGTACATTTATTATAGTCCTAATCAGGCCATATCTGCTAAGTTAAAATTCCTGCATCAAAAATTAAAAGGAAGCTAAAGCCCTAGTATTCAACCATCTATTTTGGTTATTCTTAACAGTTGAATAATGCCCAAATTACTTTGTTCAGGATTTATAAATTAAGGCTGAAGAGAGGAGATTATCACTATTGCTTTTTTAAAAAAAGGAAAAGAAGAAGTATGGACACTAGAAAAAAGAGAAAGACTCTTTTGGTAAATTCATAGAGAAAAATCAGAAAATTACACAGATTTTTCAACACTATGTTTACCAAGAGGAACAAATGGTGATTAATTACACATTTTTATTCTTCAGCTGATCAATATACTTTATAAATATTAGTACCTGTTCCAGGCAAAGAGACATGACAACCAAGTACAACTCATGATTCTGAACTGGGTTTTTTTCCTATGAGAAAGTGTGAAAGTGTTAGTTGCTCAGTTTTGTCCAACTCTTGGTGACCCCATGGACTGTAGCCCACCAGGCTCCTCTGCCCATGGAATTCTCCAGGTAAGAATACAGGAGTGGGTTGCCATTCCCTTCTCCAGGGGATCTTCCTGACCCAGGGATTGAACCTGGGTCTCCTGCACTGCAGGCAAATTCTTTATCATCTGAACCACCAGGGAAACCCATTTTATGCATGTGTGTTAGTCTCTCAGTCATATGTTTAACAGATGAAACAATCATAAGCTCACAAAATAGTTGGAAATACTGCCAAAGCCTCTCATTTCCTGAACTATTTGAGAGTAATTTGCCAACCTTATGTCCTGTCACTCCATCTCATGTGTACAATATTTCCTACAAGGCCATTCTTCCATAAAACCACAATACAACTATCGAAATTGGGAAATTAACTTAGATGCATTATTACTATTACTATATGTTATTGTATTACTGTACAATCCTCAGACCACATTCAAGCTTTCTAATAATATCCTGTATAGGAAAGAGCTTTCCTGGTGGCTCAGATGGTAAAGAATCTGCCTGCAGTGCAGGAGGCCTGGGTTCCATCCCTGGGTTGGGAAGATCCCCTGGAAAAGGGAATGGCAACCCACTCCTGTATTCTTGCCTGGAGAATTCCATGGGCAGAGGAGCCTGGTGGGCTGCAGTCCATGGGGTCACCAAGAGTTGGACAAAACTGAGCAACTAACACTTTCACATTTTCTCATAGGAAAAAACCCAGTTCAGAATCATGAGTTGCACTTGGTTGTCATGCCTGGAACAGTTCCACACACTTGCCTTGATTTTCATGACCTTGACACTTTTGAAGATTATCAGTCAGTTATTTTGTAGAGTGTCTCTCAGTCTGATTCCCCTGGTGTTTCCTCATGATTAACACAGGTTATGGATCTTGGGCCGGAATAACACAGAAGTGATACTTGTTCTTCTCACAGTGTCCCATCAGGTGGAGAAGGGTGTCATTTGGTCCCATTACTGGTGATGTTTACTTTGATCACTTGCTTAAGGTGGTGTCTTTCAGGTTTTTCCTCTATAAATTTCTCTTCTCAATAGCCCATTTGTCATTCAGCTAAGCTTCTTTCTCTCTCTTTTCCCCTTCTTTCCTTTCCACTGTTATTGACTCATAGATTTCTGTTTTATTCAATGGGATATAATCTGTTTATATCATGATTTCTGTTGCCCTCAACTTGGCTCCTGAAACCAAATCAGTTCAGATTGGTGCCTGTCCTTTCAATTTGTTCCATCGTTCTTTGAGTACTTCATAAATTGTTTCAGGCTTATCTTGTGCTTTTCCAGTCCCAGTTCTAGAAAAAGACATTTCTCCAAGGAGCACTGGTCCCTTTTAATGGAGAATGCTGTCTAGAAACCCAGACCTGGGGACTAGATGTCCTGATTTTTATTGAGGTATCACTGCTCCCGGGCCCTCTCTTTGTGGGTGGGAATGGGGAATATATGTTTGTGTGTATGTATTACATATACTGCCAGGCTCCTCTGTCCATGGAATTTTCCAGGCAAGAATACTGGAGTGGGTAGCCATTTCCTTCTCCAGGGAATCTTCCCAACCCAAGGATCAAACCCAGGTCTTCTGCATTGCAGGTGGATTCTTTACTGACTGAGCCACCAGGGAAGCCATACATATGTACACATTTGTATCTATTTATCTCTCTCTATATATTATATATAGAGAACCATGAGTTAACACCAAACCTCTTATTTCAGTCCAATACCATAGATTTTACTGTTTTTCTTTTGACATTTATTACTTCATTTTCTGACATTGAGAAACCAGACTCATATTATCCACATGTATCTCTTTATTTGTTCAGTCTTCCATAAGTGACCATTTTCAAATCTGTGCCATCATCTTCACCTTTGACCTGCCTAGTATTCAACCCTGATGGTATGTGTGTTAGTTGCTCAGTCGTGTCTGACTCTGCAAACCCATGGACTGTAGCCCGCCAGGCTCCTCTGTCCATGGAATTCTCCAGGCAAGAATACTGATGTGGTAGCCATTTCCTTCTCCAGGGAATCTTCCTGACCCAGGGATCGAACCCTGGTATCCTGCATTGCAGGCAGATTCTTTACCACCTGAGCCACCGGGGAAGCTCAATCTAATATGGTATTATTTGATAATGTCTCATATGGTTCTGATGTACTGTAACTTTAAAATATTTTACTATATATACAGTTACCTATACCTCATTCTATTCAGATAGCCATCTACTAGAGACTCAAGCATTAGCATTTTTGCCAATAACGGTTATGTCTTAAGATTAAGATTTTTTTGAAATATAGTTGAGGTACATTATTGTGTTAGTTTCAAGTATACATAAAAGTAATTCAGCTTTATGTATGTGTATACACACATGTAATTTTTTAGATTATTTTCCATTATAGGTTATTATAAGAAGTTGAATATTGGACCCTATGGTATATAGTAAATCCCTGTTGCTTCTCTAGTTTATACACGGTGGTGTATCTATGTTAATCCCATACTCTTAATTTATCCCTGCCTCTTTCCCCTTTGCTAATAAGTTTGTTTTTCTATGTCTAAGAGTCTCTTTCTGTCTTGAAAATAGATTTCATTGATATTATTTTTTAGATTCCAAATATAAGTGCTTTCATATGACGTTTGTCTTTCTCTGACTTACTTCTCTTGGAATGATATTCCCTAGGTCCATCCATGTTGCTGCAAATGGAAAGATTTCATTCTTTTTTATGGCTGAGTAATATTTCATTGTATGTACATACCACATCTTCTTTATTGGTTGAGATTTTGATATGGTATAAAAATAAAAGAAAAAAAGATAATGACTTATTACAGGCACTTCAATAGCGGAGAAGGCAATGGCACCCCACTCCAGTACTCTTGCCTGGAAAATCCCATGGGTGGAGGAGCCTGGTAGGCTGCAGACCCATGGGGTCGCTAGGAGTCAGACATGACTGAGCGACTTCACTTTCACTTTTCCCTTTCATGCACTGGAGAAGGAAATGGCAACCCACTCCAGTATTCTTGCCTGGAGAATCCCAGGGATGGGGGAGCCTGGTGGGCTGCCGTCTATGGGGTCGCACAGAGTCGGACACGACTGAAGCGACTTAGCAGCAGCAGCAGCAATAGCTGAAAAAAATAATTATTAAAATTAAAGCCAAAACTAAAGAAAACGCTCTCAATATCTGATCTGCCAACAAGTAACCATCATCTGTTTGGGCTCCAGGATTCTGGCAAGGCAGAGTGGGCTAAGGGTGTGTTAAAATCAAAACTGTCCAAATTTTCGGAAGTGCTTACTCTTTACACTAACTCTGATATTAGCAACACAAACCACACCTGAAAACTTCTCCTGTGCTCCCATCCTGTGGAATGCTTACAGGAAGACCCCTGAGATTTGCTTGTTTCCCCATCTAACCCTCTCCACTTCCTTGTACTCGGATTCATCCACTCATGAGATCAAATATTTTTCTTGGGTTTCTTGGTGTCCTCAGCTTGCCCCCTCCTCAAGTTTGCTGGTTCTGACCCCAGGTTGTCCCCAAGTCTGTGTCCTCCCCTCACCCCTCTTAAACTTGGCAGTCTGTACTTGTTTTGGTGCTTGACCTGGCTCCTGCAGTGCAGATGTGGGCACAGGTCTCTCATTTTCACAAGGAAATTGAAAGGTACATGGCACAGAAGCAAGATATATTCTAGAACATATTTGCTTTGTAGCACAGCAAGTTCAAGCCCAGAAGTATTCTGAAAAGCGTTGATTGTTAGCAATTTGGATGGGAGAATTCTATGATTTGCACAGTGCCATATTTGATCTGATCCGTCTGTTCCTTTATGCTTAACTTTAATATTCATTCAGAAATCGATATTATTTGAAAGACTACCCTGTACCCAAATATTTTTTCCAAGACCAATCACAGTGTCTGAAATCTGAGCATCAGAGTTCATTTGATGAAGAAAGGAACTTCTAAAATATTTTGAGTCCTTAAGTGCCCTCTGTGGAAATAGGAATCTCCGTGGGAGGATTGTGAGGCTGGGAGAGGTTCAGAGGTCCTTGAGATCAATTTCACTTTTCAGATCCAGCTTCTCTCCTGCTCACTAGTTTTGTTTGGACTTCCACAGTTTCTAATGTTTTGGTGTTAGAGTGCTGTGGAAACGATGCTTATGAATATGGAAAATGAAAAGGGAGGAGGTGACATGTTGTTGGAGACAAACACACTTAGTTCAAGTTCATCTTTGTAAGTTGCTTAAGATGCTGGCGCAGAGGGCTGTAGCTCAAGTTAAAGAGAATGCCCAGGGGAAAAGTCGTCTGTAATGTTAACTAGAACTGTGAGTTAAGCCTAGGGGGCTGGAGAATGTGGATGTAGTTCAGAGAGGCCTCAAGGACAGCTTGAGAGGCAGAAATGCCACCCTAGGCAGAGTGTCTCACAGTTGGGACATATGAGCCTCTGGCTACCATCTTGTATGTCACAGAGAATGGGCTTGGAACCAGTTATCTGGGTGGAAGGGAGTGGGTGGAAGCTTCAAGAACTTCTGCCACCTCTGAGTTTCATAAGAAGTGTCCTTACTCCTTTCCTGTCACTCATCTGCTTAGAGGTGCGTTAAGTGGCTTGTTCTGACTTGTCCTGAAACCCATAACTCCCTCAAGAAAACTTGTGTATGCCCTGACTTCTCCTTTATAACAACCAGCATCTTTTAAAGAAGCCCAGAGGCTTCCCCTCACTGCCCATTCATTCCTAGGTAGCCATGTAGCCAATTGTGTGACTCTGCAGGAAAGCTATGAAACATCCACATTTGTGGTTTGTGAACATTTGAACCCATCACAGCTGATCCCTTGAAACAGAGATTATAAAGGGCAAATATGGCTTCTGATCCATGGGATTATTTAAAAATTTTTAGTAGTCACTAACTGTTTTCTTTGGGGAGATTTTATGCAAAAGTAAAGGTGTTTTCTTGTTTTCCTTGAGAAAACTCAGAAGATCTAGACACACCAGAGCTATATTCCTCCATGGTGGTAGTTGGCTGGGGCTGAGCGGAGAGTACCAGTTCCAGATGGTGTATGGTCCCCACGGTTGGTCATAGTCCTTTTCTATTGTCCCTCTACTGGGCCCTCTTTGCTCATTTAAAATACATGTCTGGCAATATCACTGAGGAACATAGATGCAAAAATCTTAACAAAATTCTAGCAAACAGAATCCAACAACATATTAAAAAGATCATATATCATGACTAAGTGGGCTTTATCCCAGGGATGCAAGGATTCTTCAACCTTTGCTAATCAATCAATGTGATACACCATATTAACAAACTGAAAGATAAAAACCATATGATTATCTTAATAGATGCAGAGAAAGCCTTTGACAAAATTCAATATCCATTTATGATAAAAACCCTCTAGAAATCAGGAATAGAAGGAACATACCTCAACATAATAAAAGCCATATATGATAAACCCACAGCAAGCATTATCCTCAATGGTGAAAAATTGAAAGCATTTCCCCTAAAGTCAGGAACAAGGCAAGGGTGCCCACTCTCACCACTACTATTCAACATAGTTTTGGAAGTATTAGCCACAAAAATCAGAGAAGAAAAAGAAATAAAAGGAATCCAGATTGGAAAAGAAGTAAAACTCTCACTGTTTGCAGATGACACGATTGTCTACATAGAAAACCCTAAAGACTTTGCCAGAAAATTACTAGAGCTAATCAATGAATATAGTAAAGTTGCAGGATATAAAATTAACACACAGAAATCTCTTGCATTCCTATACACTAACAATGAGAAAACAGAAAGAGAAATTAAGGAAACAATTCCATTCACCATTGAAACAAAAAGAATAAAATACTTAGGAATAAATCTTCCTAAAGAAACAAAAGACCTACATATAGAAAACTATACAACACTGATGAAAGAAATCAAAGATGACACAAATAGATGGAGAAATATATCATGTTCATGGATCAGAAGTATCAATATAGTGAAAATGAGTGTACTACCCAAAGCAATCTATAAATTCAATGCAATCCCTATCAGGCTACCAACGGTATTTTTCAGAGAACTAGAACAAATAATTTCACAATTTGTATGGAAATACAAAAACCTTGAATAGCCAAAGCAATCTTGAGAAAGAAAAATGGAACTGGAGGAATCAACCTACCTGACTTCAGACTATACTACAAAGCTACAGTCATCAAGACAGTATGGTACTGGCACAAAGACAGAAATACAGATCAATGGAACAAAATAGAAAGCCCAGAGATAAATCCACACAACTATGGATACCTTATCTTTGACAAAGGAGGCAAGAATATACAATGGAGAAAAGACAATCTCTTTAAAAAATGATGCAGGGAAAACTGGTCAACCACTTGTAAAAGAATGAAACGAGAACACTTTCTAACACCATATACAAAAATAAACTCAAAATGGATTAAAGATCTAAATGTAAGACCAGAAACTATAAAACTTCTAGAGGAAAACATAGGAAAAACACTCTCTGACATAAATCACAACAGGATCCTCTATGATCCACCTCCCAGAGTAATGGAAATAAAAGCAAAAATAAACAAATGGGACCTAATTAAACTTAAAAGGTTTTGCACAACGAAGGAAACTATAAGCAAGGTGAAAAGACAGCCTTCAGACTAAGAGAAAATAATAGCAAATGAAGCAACTGACAAAGAATTAATCTCAAACATATACAAGCAGTTCCTGCAGCTCAATCCAGAAAAATAAATGACCCACTCAAAAAATGGGTCAAAGAACTAAACAGACATTTCTCCAAAGAAGACATACAGATGGCTAACAAACACATGAAAGATGCTCAACATCACTGATTATCAGAGCAATGCAAATCAAAACCACATGAGGTACCATCTCATGACAGTCAGAATGGCTGCTATCAAAAAGTCTACAAACAATAAATGCTGGAGAGAGTGCGGAGAAAAGGAAACCCTCTTACACTGTTGGTGGGAATGCAAACTAGTACAGCCACTGTGGAGAACAGTGTGGAAATTCCTTAAAAAACTGGAAATAGAACTGCCATATGACCCACCAATCCCACTGCTGGGCATACACACCAAGGAAACCAGAATTGAAAGAGACACGTGTACCCCAATGTTTATCGCAGCACTGTTTACAATAGCCAGGACATGGAAGCAACCTAGATGTCCATTGGCAGATGAATGGGTAAAAAAGCTGTGGTACGTATACACAATGGAATATCACTCAGCCATTAAAAAGGATGCGTTTGAATCAGTTCTAATGAGGTGGATGAAACTGGAGCCTATTATATAGAGTGAAGTAAGTCAGAAAGAAAAACACCAATACAGTATACTAATGCATATATATGGAATTTAGAAAGATGGTAACGATGACCCTATATGCGAGACAGCAAAAGAGACACAGATGTCAAGAACAGTCTTTTGGACTCTATGGGAGAAGGTGAGGGTGGGATGATTTGAGAGAATAGCATTGAAACATGTGTATTATCATATGTGAAACAGATTGCCAGTCCAGGTTCGATGCATGAGGCAGGGTGCTCAGGGCTGGTGCACTGGGACAACCCTGAGGGATGGGATGGGGAGGGAGGTGGGAGTGGGGTTCAGGATGGGGAACACATGTACACCCATGGCTGATTCATGTCAATGTATGGCAAAACCCACAACAATATTGTAAAGTAATTAGCCTCCAATTAAAATAAATACATTAATTAAAAAAAATAAAAGAGGAAACAGTTTTAAAATTTAAAAAAATAATAATAAAAAAAATACATGCCTGGTGTTTGTGTGCTGAGTTACAAAACTCACCTAAAACTATCCTGGGCCTGCATCTTTGAGAGAATGGCATAGAGATTAGAAAAGGAGTGGGGAGGACTGTAAAAACAAAATTACCCTATTTCAAAATGTTTAACTGACACACACCGTGCAGGCCACAAATCTTAGCCTGACCCAGACTTGGACCTTCTCAGTGACTCAAGTTCACTGCCCAGGTAGGCATTTGTATCATACTCATTGGACCGACATTGGAGATATACATGGAAATATTCTCTTTCACTGATTGGAAAGAGGCCAGGGTGTACTTCTGTTTTTCCTAAACAGTCTGAGAGTTCCAGGACCAAGAATAGTAGGTCTGGGGAGCAAGAAGATAAACTGCTCTCATCCCATATTTTTCCTTAGCTTCTGTTTCCCAAATCTGTGCCCCCAGGAACGGCTCACACATCCAGCGTGGCTGGGAGAGAGACAGAAGAGGGTGGAGATGCCGCAGCACCATTTCTTTCCTGAGGTTTCGACCTCAACCCAGGAATACTCCTGCAGTTTTCATTGAGCAGTAAGTTTGTAGGGATGCCAGGGGTGGGGCGGGGGAGTGGTTATGGAAGAACATGGATTCTGGAAATCTGAGACAGTAAAACAAGACTATTACTTACCTTTTCTTTAAAAATAGGCTATGTTCATGTTTGGCATTGCAGCGTGAAACCTGACGCGTGTAGCTGCCTTGAGTGGAATGGAAGTAAATTTGTTGGATTTTGAGGAGGTCAGGAAATGATGATGAAAGGGTTTACATAAGGCATTCATGTGATATGAGGATGACACCAGCCAAGAGAGGGGATCAAGGAGTGTCATTGAGTGTAACTGACAAAGGTGATGGGATGGAAAGGTTGGTATACTTCACTTGATTCAAAGGAGGATATTTAAAAATTGTATGCAGAATGGAAATTTAATGGGGGAGAAATGGCAGCTGGGAGCTGGGAGGGTGTGTAACTTATGGATCCTTCCAATGATGGCACATTTGCTACCTGAAAATCAAATGATTTCTTATTGGGAGTATTTTACCTTATTTAACATATAATCAAAAACACAATGTTTGAATAGTCTGTTGAAACACTCACTTTCCCCTAAGTCCTCTGACACTATACTTTCACAGCAATCCAGATTGGTAGAAAGTTAAGTTCCATTGGTTCCTCAGATATTACTTTTCTCCTGACCTCTCTGCATAGCTCTCCTGGGAGCATGTGTTTCATTGGTCACACAACAAAATACAAGGTGGTCCCAGTCCAGAGGGAAATGAGGATCAGCTTCTCGTTTGTTGAGGTCTGAATCCCCTGGTGGCACCTCAAGGCTGCTCCTGAATGCTGTGTCTCAGTTGGTCTTATCATCTTTCAGTCAGTCATTCAAGCCATGAGAATCAGGCTTCGTGCCTTTCTCTTACCCACACTTCCTGTGTCCTGGAGTATTTCTTAATTCTCTTTCCTTCCCATGCTAAACATGCCTGCCCTATTTATCATTTCTTGTCTAAACTGTGGCAGCAGGCTTCTAACTAGCTGTCCATCCTAAACTAAGAGAGACCCTGTGTGTCTCCAGTCACAGTTCTCTCCTTGTGATTTGGAGGTAAGAAGGGATGTTGTGTATACCAACATCATCCTGTCTCTTAGTGAAGCCTCTGCAGGCAAGGTCCTTTACTGACCTTCTCCAGCCTCATCATTAAGCACCTTCTTTAGGACCATGGCTTTGCACAACTCCAGGGGGCAACATTATACTGTATTGTATGTAAAAGGGAGTTCTGGTGTGGAGTGATACTATGGTCCTTTTATTTGCCTCCCATTCCGGCAAATCCCAGAAATAAGTAGACATCACCCTGCTGATTACTGTTTCTTTGTCTTTGATTTTGTTGGTCCTTCTTTCTAGAACATCTTCTAACTACTTTTCCTCACCTCCTTGGACACACAGACACATGGAGATACACACAGACATGTGCACACATGCACACTTCTGGTTAAATGTTATTCATCCTTAAAAACATAGCCTGAGTATCCGCTTCTCCAGCAAGATTTTCCCATTTCTCTATTCAGCCTTACCTTTGTAACCACCTTATAACATTGTATTTCAGTTTTGAACTACAAAGAGTCAGTTGCTTCTGACTCTTTGTGATCTCCATGGACTGTAGCCTGCCTGACTCCTCTGTCCATGGAATTTTTCAGGCGAGAGTGGGTTGACATTTCCTCTTCCAGGGGATCTTTCTGACCCAGGGATCGAACCCACATCTCCTGTGCATCTCCTGCATTGCAGGAGGATTCTTTACCGCTAAGCTACTGAGGAAGCCATAATACACATCTATAGAGACCACCAACTGTAAATAGTTGGATTTGACAAAAGATACATCCAAGAAAGTACAATTTCTTGAGATCTTGCTCAAGGGGAATTTTTACATTATTTTATTCAATAAATATTTATTAAGAGCCTACTATGTGCTGGGAACTGTTCTAGGGGACATATAAGTGAACAAAATAGAAAAATAAATCCTCACCCCCATAAGGCTTACATTCTAATGAGTACTTGATTGTAGTCGCATAAGTAAATATTCTTCTCACATTTTTCCGAGAGCAAAAGAACATTCTCCCTTCAAGGATAAATCAAAGTTTCCAGTTCCAGAAGAGACAAATGGTTTCCAACTTGCCAATGATCCTCTTCAAAGCATATTCCAAAAAAAAAAAAAAAAACCAATCTTGAGGGCAATTTTAGGTAGTGTTACTTTTGATGTTGACATTTAATATTTGTATGAGGAGACAAAAGTATTTAATGAAGAGATACATAAGCCTACCTTTAGAGATACCACCAAGTAACCAAATAGCTTCTCCAGCTTTATTCAGCATAGGAGAGCTGAAGAGATTATGCCTGATTAAGCATTCATAGCCTTATAGCAATTGAACATCATCTAGCTCTTCTGGCTCTTGACTTAACCAGTGTGCAGTGTGCCTGGGTGACATTGGACTGGTTTCTCTCCCATGTGTGGTTAAGGGGCAGCTTTTCCTTGGCAAAGTCCCTTTGATGAGTCCATGGTGTCATTGGGTTATCTCTGAGAGGTCATTGTTCATCTTCCATCGTAGGTCAGACTTGGCAGTGGTAAAATAAGTGTTCTTGCTACATCTGTACACGCATAAGCATGGGCTGTTCTGAACACATACGTCATCTTGTGGGTGGGTGAGAGGATTCTAAAAACAAAAAACAAATAGGCCTTTTCAGTTGTTTGAGCTAAGAGAAAACAATAAGTGTATTTCAACACAGAGGATGATCCCAGGTCAGTCACAGAAGTTTGTGTTGGCTGCTGGACTAGGTAACCCCCAAACCCCTCCAGTCATCAACAGACTGTGATTGCAAGAATCATCCATGAATCAGAAGTCGGTGCTATCAGCGTCTTGTCTGACCAGATTCATATATAGAGGGAGGTCAATAGAAGACTATGAAAAAGAGGGATAACGTTTGCCCATGTTTAACCAAAGAAGAGAGCTTTTTGCATTTTGCTGACATCCCTCCTGTCACAATTCTAGCATCAGTAGAGTCACAGGAAGCTATTTGGGATGACATATTTTCAGAGAGAACTAATTAATGGTGAAAGAAGAGTGAGACATGAAGGATAATGGTGACTCCATGGTATTAATTCCAGCTCTGTAAACCAAGTTGGTGGGGGCTGGTCTGCAGATGAATGCAACTCAGTAAATTATGTAATTATACCCCCACCTCACATACACACACATGAGCAGCGCTAGATGAACAAATACCCAATTTCTATTAGAGGCAGATTTCCTTCCTGCATACTAATGTCTCTAATAGTAATATTATTGACACGAAAGTAAAGGGGTAGAATGATCCTTGTTATAAAATATGGAAAGTACATAAAGCTCCACAGGACATAATACTTCCAGGAGTATAGTTGAAATCCAGTAATGCCACGCAAATTAGAAAACTGCTTTTTTTAAATTTTAATTATTAACCTAATGGTTTGCTTTGGGTTTGTGGATGTATTTAGATGGTGCCTGGAGCTTGACAAAGCGATTGTTCTTATTTTCTTCCTTCCCAGGTAGACTTAAAATGATAGTAATATCTTTATCCATCACTGACAAGGAAGGAAAGTGAAGATGAACGCTGAATATACTTTCCAAGAAACTAAATTTCAGTCTAGGCAAGGTATATACATTAACGACCTAGTATAGATGGAAAAATTTGAAAGCCCCTTTAGTCATTTTGTTTTGTTTTTACTTTTTTAAAAGATTGTGTTTTTTGATGCGGACCATTTTTAAAGTCTTCATTGAATTTATTACAATATTGTTTCTGTTTTGTTTTGAATTTTTGGCTGCAAAGCATGTGGGATCCTAGTTCCCTGGCCAGGGATCAGATGCACAGCCCCTGCATTGGAGAGCCAAACTTTTACCACTGGACCACCAGGGAAGCCCCCATGCAGTCTTTAACACAAAGCGCTGGCCGTGATTATCCTATGATGGTCTCAGGAGTTACTGTAATGTGTATGGTTGTGTGTTCCTAGGCTGAAGGACTCCAAAATGATGTTTTGTTTTGTTGTTCTGTGCCCATTTTCACACCTTTCTTCCTCACTTTTAACTGCAACTACCTGAAGTAACGCTTTTCCTGTTTCTCTCCAACCTCTTCTAATCGTGTGTTTCTATTTCTAGTAAACCAGAAAAACATTTCACCAAACAGGCTCAGAATTGTATCTAAAGTAGTTCTGTTAGGAGTTTTGTTTGGTTTGAATTATGAAACACTAAGGTATGAAGCCCTCATTCTCTATCCGTCACACCTGCCCCCAAACCCATAATTCTGCCTTTAATCTCAGGCAGATTGCTGAACTCCACCATGGTCCCCAGTTGAAAAAATTCCTGTTTCTAAAGCTTATTCATTATACCTATATAAAAATCCTGTTAGGTATTCTCTCAGAGCTGGTCATTCTGTTTTTAGACCAAGAGGCTGAAGATTTTGGTTCTGTTGATGAATTTGACTCTTACTAACATATAACCTCAGTTGTTTAACTACTCTAAGCTTCACTTTCTTAGTCTGTAAAATGGTGATAATAATCTCTCAAAGCAAGATCAAGGGATAAGTATAAAACAATGTATACGCAAGCAAATTGGAAATTCCAGACAACTAGAACTTGGCCTGAGGTTCATACACAATGGATGGACTTCATAGGTCCACAGGGTACCTGATATTAAAAGCAAAATGTGGGTTTGTGTGTTTTTCATGGACTAAGAGACCAGTTTTCATCAGATACTTAAGGTTATGACCCTAAGAAGGTTAAGAATAATTATTTATGGGCTGGACTTTATGATATTATTATTTTATCTGTTTTCTGGTTCTAGACTAGATTTCAGATAGTTAGTTATGTTATTGACTTCTAAGTCAGTAAATATGTATTTGGTGTATTAACAGTACTTGGTGAGTTTAGCTTAAATGAATGAACTATTAGAGAATGTGTATTAATGGTTCCACACAGCCATAACCTGCTACTTTGTAGCTCTGCTGTATGTACGTCTCTGTGTGTGTGTGTGTGTGTGTGTGTGTAACATCCTCACTTAATTAATGAGGACAAACAAATTGATCATCTATTACCTTTATCTGTATTGGTTTCCTCTCTTCAATACTATGAAGATACATATTGATGGCTGTTAAAGATTTTAAAGGCAAGTTACAGTGCAATAAGGATAATGATGGTGATAGCTTATTACTGCATAGCTATTGTTCATTGTCTACTAAGTACCAGGCACAGTGCTAGGCAATTTATGCATATTGTATCTAATTTTCAAACTAACCTTTAAAGATAAGTTTTATTGTTCTCATTTTATAGGGAAAGAAACCTGAGGCATAGGTGATTTTGGCATAGGTCCAAAATCACAAAGCTAGTCAATGACCAAGCTGGAGTTTTAACCAAAATCTGTTTGACTCTAAAGTCTTGTTATTTTTTCCCCCTAAAGCTAAATATTGGAGAAGGCAATGGCAACCCACTCCAGTACTCTTGCCTGGAAAATCCCATGGACAGAGGAGCCTGGTAGGCTGCAGTCCATGGGGTCGCTAAGAGTTGGACACGACTGAAGCAACTTAGCAGCAGCAGCAGCAGCAGCAGCAAAGCTAAACATAGCAAACAAGGTATTTACAGCTCTTAACAAAGTCTAAGCCAGCCCTGTAAAATGAGTTCCCATTTTTCCATTGCTTTTAAAAATTGTAATAATCAACCCACTAACTTCCAGTAAACCTTCCAATTCACTAGCTTCCTTATGGCAGAAAGTGAAGAAGAGCTAAAGAGCCTCTTGATGAAAGTGAAAGAGGAGAGTGAAAAAGTTGGCTTAAAATTCAACATTCAGGAAACTAAGGTGCATCTGGTCCCATCACTTCATGGCAAATAGATGGGGAAACAATGAGAGATTTTATTTTCTTGGGCTCCAAAATCACTGCAGATAGTGACTGCAGCCACGAAAGTAAAAGACACTTGCTCCATGGAAGAAAAGCTGTGACCCACCTAGACAGCATATTAAAAAACAGAGACATTACTTTGCCAGCAAAGGTCCGTCTAGTCAAGGCTATGGTTATTCCAGTAGTCATGTATGGATGAGAGAGTTAGACTGTGAAGAAAGCTGAGCGCTGAAGAATTGATGCTTTTGAACTGTGGTGTTGGAGAAGACTCTTGCGAGTCCCTTGGACAGCAAGGAGAACCAACCTGTCCATCCTAAAGGAAATCAGTCCTGAATATTCATAGGAAGGACTGATTGCTGAAGCTGAAACTCCAATATTTTGGCCACCTGATTTGAAGAACTGACTGATTTGAAAAGACCCTGATGCTGGGAAAGACTGAGGGTGAGAGGAGAAGGGGATGACAGAGGATGAGATGGTTGGATGGCATCACTGACTCGATGGACATGAGTTTGAGTAAGCTCGGGGAGTTGGTGATGGACAGTGAAGCCTGATGTGCTGCAATCCATAGGGTCGTGGAGAGTCAGATACGACTGAGAGACTGAACTGAACTGAACTTTCAAGAACTTAGGATGCACCTACAATTCAATTTAAGCTTTATCTTAAAGTTAAGAGATGACCATTGAAAGATTTTGGGCTTCCCTTGTGGCTCAGACAGTGAAGAATTTGCCTGCAATGCTGGAGACCTGGGTTCGATCCCTGGTTTGGGAGGATCCCCTGGAGGAGGGCATGGCAACCCACTCCAGTATTCTTGCCTGGAGAATCCCCATGGACAGAGGTGCCTGATGGGCTATAGTCCATGGGGTCGCAAAGAGTCTAACACGACTGAGTGATTAAGCACGTTGAAAGATTTTAGGCGAGGGGATTATATGATTAGATTTGTGCTTTTGAAAGGTTTCTCTAGCTGTTCAATTGAATGGGTTGGAACTAGATGTGACTGGAGGCTAGGAGGCCAAGAGGGAGCTTAGTTTATCAACAGCATAAGCATAAGGACAAGCGAATGGCTTTGTGACTTTTCAGGAGGTAGCCCACATTGATGTTGCTGACTGACTGTGTACAGCAAGTCAGGACATTAGGGATCAAAGATAATGCCCAGGTTTCTGCAAGGACACTTCCATCTGTGTTGTTAGGATAGGAAAATTCCGTGGACAGAGGAGCCTGGCGGGTCCATGGAGTCGTAAAGAGTCAGATACAACTGACTGAGCACTAACTACATACACACAGGCAGGGTATTAGGAGGAGATTTACAGATGAAAATGATGAGTGAATTTTGGACATAGGGGTCAGGTGTCTGTGAAGGTGTTACAATGGCCTTTGAGTATTCAGTTTTAAAATTTAGGAGAGTGATGTGGGTTGGAGATTTCATTTTGAAAGTGAGCACCATGTCAGTGGGTAAATAAAGCCAGAGAAGTAAATGAAATGGCACAGGGAGGGTATGCACAGTGAGAAATAAAGAAAATTGAAGATAGACCCAGCAGAGCCCCAACATTTAAGAGACAAGTAGCAGTTAAGGCATAGCTAGAGTTGACGCAGTGTGGCTTCATAGAAGACAGTGTTTCAAAGCAGAAGGGGTGACCCTAGTATTGACCCGAAAGAAATGAAAACATGTTAACATAGAGAAAGAAAGTGAAGTTGCTCAGTTGTGTCTGACTCTTTTGTGACCCCATAGACTGTAGCCCACCAGGCTCCTCCATCCATGGGATTTTGTAGGCAAGAGTACTGGAGAGGGTTGCCATTTCTTTAGAGACCTGTACACAAAGGGGTATAGCAGTTTTATTAGTATTTGACACAATCTAAATATCCATCAACTGGTGAAGATAAATTGTGGTGCATCTGTACAATGTAATACAATTGAGCAATGAAAAGGAATTACCTATACTCACAACAACACAGAGGACTCTCAAAAGCATTTGCTAAGTGAGAGAAGCCAAATACAAAAGGCTACATATTGATTGATTCCACTTACATGACATTCTGGAAAAAGCAAAACCATGGGGACAAAATTCAACTCAGTGTTTCCAGGGAGGTGGGAGGAGGGGCTTGCTATCAAGGCACTCAGAGGAACTGCTTGGGGTGAGTGTAATGTTCCATATTGTGACTATGGTGGTGACTTCATGACTGTGTAATGTATCTGAACTCACAGACCTGTACACCTGTAAAAGATGAGTGTAACTTATGCCTCAATAAACCCAACTTTAAGTAAAAAAGGAGTGATTGAAATGTCAAACCCTAGTCCCAAGTCATATAGGAAGAGGACGGAGAGATGTGCATTGCAGTCAGCCTTGGTGACTCTAGGGGGAGCAGTGTCCGTGATGAGGCAGAAGCTAAGGACTGAGGAGTTTGGCAAATATGGCTGGTTGTCCCCCAATACCCATTTCCCTCTTCTTTCGTGGGAATGGAGTCTCTGACTTCCAGCAATATTCTTGACTATACAGACTGAAGACTGCTCCACCCAGACTCCCTGGAAACTGAATAAGGTCATGTGAATGAATTCTGGCCAAAGAGATATAAATGAAAGTGTTCTGAGGCAGTTTCTGGGAGCCTTCGTTAAAAGGAAGTTGACTTGCTTCCTTTGCTTTTTCTACTGTTTGTGCTTGAAAATGAAATGCAGACACTATGGCTGGAGTCTAAGCAGCAAAGTAACTTGAATCATGAAATGACTTTAGGAAGGGACACCACAAATAAAAGAACAACATTTTGGGGGAGGCTGGGTCTCAGCTCTTTGCTGCTGCTGTTGCTGCCAAGTCGCTTCAGTCATGTCCGACTCTGTGCAACCCCGTAGACAGTAGCCCACCAGGCTCCCCCGTCCCTGGGATTCTCCAGGCAAGAACACCGGAGTGGGTTGCCGTTTCCTTCTCCAATGCATGAAAGTGAAGTCGTTCAGTTGTATCCAACTCTTAGCGACTCCATGGACTGCAGCCTACCAGGCTCCTCCCTCCATGGGATTTTCCAGGTAAGAGTACTGGAGTGGGTCGCCAGTGCCTTCTCTGTTCAGCTCTTTGAGAGCTGCTAAACGGATCCAAGTCTCGGAACTTATAAGAGGTAGAAGAAGAAATCTGTTTCCTGGTTAAGCCTCTTGATTCCTCACAGATGAACTTAATTCTATAGGCTACAGGGAGTAAATATGAGGAAAGGATGTAAAGGTGGTGAGTACAGGCAACCCCTTCAAGAGGCTTGACTACGAAGCAGAACAGTCAACATAGGATGCTAGCTGCAGAGGGACATGGGCTGAGGAAGGGTTTTCTCATCTCCAGATTCACCCTGGATCCTCTGAATGGAAACCTGCAGAAGATCTGGAATCTCTTTCCACAAAATATCTCTGTGAATCATCGCTGGGTTTGACCGTGGGGCTCACTTTTCAGAGGGAAAGGAAGGGAGTGAATCTACCCCGAATACTTTGTGGTGGTTTCTCTTCATTCTCTTTAGTGTGTAGAGCTCTTCCCCGACCAGTCTAGAGCCACCAAACGGTGGCTGCTTAGAATGCTCTTCCCACTGTGGTTTGCATTTCCCAACCTTCCCCTTCTCAGGCCAGTCCTTTAAAAGGTGGGTTGGGGGGGTATTTCCCTTTGAGTCTCCATCAGAATATTTTTTTAAACTGCTATAATAAGATATAGTTTATATACCATAAAATTCTTCTAGAATGTACAGTTCAATGCTTTTTAGTAAATTCAAGAGCTCTGTTATCATCATAAATTAATTTTATTATTTTGTATAATAATTTATTTTGGGGGGCTGTGCTGTGTCTTCATTGCTGTGTGGGCTTTTCTCTAGTTGTGGCAAGTGCGGGCTGTGTGTGGCCTGGGGGCTGGGTGTGGCCTTCTCATTGCAGTGGCTTCTCGTTGCAGAGCACTGGTTCTAGGGCACAGCAGGCTTCAGTAGTTGCAGCAGGTGGGCTCAGTAATTGCAGTTCCGGTTCTGGGGCTCCAGAGCACAAGCTCAATAGTTGTGGCTCTGGGGCTTTGTTGCTCTGCAGCATGTGGAATCTTCCCAGACCAGGGATCAAACCCATGTCTTCTGCATTGGCAGGCAGATTCTTTACCACTGAGCCACCAGAGAAGCCCCATAAATTAATTTTAAGACATTCATCACAGCATTTTACTGCTTAATTTTTATAGCAATATCTTCAGCCTATGATGGTCTGTTTGTTTGTTTCTTTGTTTCTTTCTTTTTCTTTCTCTGTACTTTGTCCTTCTACATTCTGAGCTTCACCAAGACAGGGACTGAGATGGCTAAGCTTAGGGTTGCATCCCCAGCACCTAGCAGACACCTGCTCGCAGAGGGACCCGGAAGTAAGATGCAATGAAAGCTTGAAGCTTGTCTCATCCACTCTTCACTGCAGCAGGTGCAAGGCCCCTAAATGGAAGCCAAGTTCCAACTCGGGAAACCATTAGGAGTAGAGGATTCTCAGAGGGATTGTAGGGAGGGAATATATGCCCCGAGGAGGCTTATGATTCTGGGGTGGGGCTGTGGTAATTTGGGAAACCATGTTCAGTCTATCTATTTTTTACAAAGGACCAACTAGGAAAAGTAACTCTGGGCAATATCTTTCTGGCAGGCGGGAATACGCAGAACGTGGAGCGGTAAGAACGGCGTGGGGTCGCCAGTGTGATGGAACACCGCATTAACGCGCCGCAGCGCGTTCCCAGTTTTCCTTGGGAAAACCAGACTGGATGGCCGCTGAGCTGGCACAATGGCGTTTCCGAACCTGTGCCCAGTCTGTTGGGGGCAGTACTTGCTAGTTGCGGAGGCCAGGCGCTTCGTTCTCTTGCAACTTCCAAGCCTCAAGAGCTGCAACCTTGCCAATGACTCAATCGTTTCCCTGCACCTTCTGGGCTGTGCCACCCGCCGCAGGCGCACATCTCCCGCCTCCCACCGGTTCCCGGCGTCTCGGGGCAGCGCCGCCCGTCCCAGGGGAGCCGCTGGCGCACCTGGCGCCTCGGGCGCCCGGGCCCTGCGCTCCGGTGGCCACACCGCCCGGCGCGCAGCTGCCGGCGCGCTCCCTCCCCAAACACTTAAGTGGAGTGGCTTGTCTAGCGCCCAGCGAACAACATTATCCAATTGCTTCCCGTTTTATTCGCAGGCTGGTAGCTGAGAGAGCCTGAGCGTTCACTTTCAACCCTCAAGGGGAGGAGGGATTGCGGGTGGGGAGGGGGGAAGCTCCCTGTTCCACCTCGCGCGCGCGGCGCGACCAAAGCTCCAGGCTCCGGCAGAGGCGAGCAGCGCCGGAGAACCCCGCAGGAGCCCGGAGGCCCGCGATGGAGTGAGTATCCCCGCGCCGCGCGCGCTTTTAGCTGCCTTCCCCTCTGCATGTTGCTATGGCGACCGAGGCAGCCGGCTGATCCCGGCTTGGGTCCCGGTCCAGGATGGGTGTTTAATTTCAGCCCCGTGTATACGCCTGGCGTTTCTATAGCAGCAGCCGGGGAGGCAAGAGCCAAGGGGTGGGAGACCCGGGCTGCGTGGTTTTGGCCGCTGCCCCTTGGCCAGCAGGGCCTCGGGAGGGGACGATGCTGCTGAAGAGGGAGGCACGTTCTAGGCTTTCCCGTCCCTGCCCCGAGCTTCCGCCACTCAGGGAGTTGGCCGCAATAGCCATTACTTCCGATTCCTAACCTTGTCAGCATTATTGGACTGCAGTTAAAAAAAAAAAAGGAGTGTGTTGCGGGGGTGGGTCACTGCGGATCAGAAGCAAATGTAGCTTGATATGAAGCGTGTAATGGAAGCATGATGAGTTAGTGGGAAATATGAGCCAGGGCTGCAGTGCCCCGGCTACTGGAAACCATGAGGACCCCCAAATAATTGATTTGTTACTGGAGTAATTGAGAAAGGAGACAGAAGAGTAGGACCAGCGGCAGAGGGTTGAATTACAACGTTTGGCACCGTGGGCACCGCATGGGAGGCATGGGCAAGAGGGCATGAAGGCAAGAGGGGCGTTAACCAGCAAAGACATAATGAAGGTCTTGGGTGGAGGTGCGGACTGGGATTCCTCTCTCCTCTCTCTTGGCATCCCTGCGTTGCTTTTTGGTCACTCTTCCAGGCTGCTGCCGCAGCAGAGCCACTCTGACAGGCGACAGGCTCCAAGAAAGACTCATTTTGGGAGCCAGATATTAGATACCGGCTCACTTGGTCAGCTTCTCCTCCTCCCGTTTTCTTCCCACGGATACTCCCTGACACTGACGCTGTATGAAATCATATTTCAGCCCGGAGATAATGTCCTGTTTTCAGGTACTAGGACTTTCATGCCAAACCCAATAAACCCTAGATGCAGCTTGTATGTTCCCTCCCCCCACCCCCTTCATATCTGACTGATTGTGTAAATGCAGTTTAATCCTCACCAACACTGCTGCTAAAGCAGAAGTGAGGGATGGTGTGGCATTTTAGCAATGAGGAGTTGTAGATTTCAGCCTCTGCCTTGACTGGTCCTTGTGCTAGTGATTTCCTACACCAGTAAGTACTTTGATGTCTCTGAGCCTCAGTTTCCCTATTTATACAATGGAGGTAAAGATGTTCCTTACTCAGTTTTAATTATTGAGAGGATCAGATAATGTTTCTTTCCCTTGTAAAGAGCTCTGTCAATTGTAAGGTATATGCAGATTTAAGGAGCTATTGATCAAGGCTCTGGAGTCAGTTTGCAGGGTTTGAGTCCTTTTACACTTTGCTGCCATGACATTAGTCTCTCTGGGCCTCATTTCTAGAAACAAATGGTAATAATAACAACACTTTTTATGTGATTTTTGTGAAGATTAAGCCAGTTGATGCATACCAAGTTTTTTTAAAACAGAACCTGGCACAAACTAAACTCAATAAATAGCATCAAGTACCAATGTTATTATTACTACTATGGTCTCCAGCATTTTCCACTGACATTTGATGGAGTCTCAGGTTGGCACCTAGCTGTTTTTTTTTCAGACAATTGCTAAGGAAACACAGTGTCCCAAGGGCAACCGAGAGTAGCACAGTTTTAAGATACCATTGTAGATGCAGACAACCAGAAGACACAGCAGGCTTGGGGATACGCAGCAGAAACTGGCCACCTTGCCTGTGGCTCCTCTCTATTCCCATCCTCATGGCTGTTTTCTGACACAGAGATTGTCTGTTTTAAGAGATTGAATGTAGATCTAGTTATTTGCTAGAGGAGGAATTTTCATCTTTACGATTTCGCATGAATATTAATACTCTAATGTATATAACATATCTGTCAGGCTTAGAGCGTGAGAGTTTAGTAACCGTGTATAGGATTTGTCCATTTACCTCCTCATCCTCTATTTCCTCTCCATCCCCCACTAAGCTTTGTTCCAGGTGTGCCTGTCTCCCACCTGGAACTCCTTGAAAACAAAGGGTTTTCTCATTATACCCTTCTGCTCCCTCCATGGGATCCCAGCTGGGGCCTCATCCAGCCTCCTTCTCCCCATGGGCCTGGCCCTGGCTTTCCCCTTTCCCTGTGACGTTCCAAAGCCATCCTCACCTCCCAGTTAACCTCTTGCATTTCCAACTGTTTATCTGTTCTTTGCCTCACTCCCTTTGCATCATTAGTATGATTTGGTTTTTAACTCTTTACTTCCTCTTTCAGAACACCACCTTTTTTTGTCCTACCTTGAAATTTCCCACCTGCCACTTTCTGTCCTTCCCCTCAATCTAAACTGTCTCCATATCTCATCCTAGATAGACAGCTTGCCTTAAATGTGGGTGAGATAGGAACTCAATTCTCCTTACTTACTTATTTTTTTATTTAACCAACAAGTATTTGTGGAGGTTAGCACTGGTCAACAAAACAATCATGGTTCTTATTGCCTGGAGTTCATTGTCTAATGAAGGGATAGGTGTTAAGCCAGTAAACACAAATGAATTTATATTGTTGTTGTTCAGTCACTGGGGTCTGATTCTTTGCAACCCCATGGACTGTAGCACACCAGGCTTCCCTGTCCATTACCAACTCCCGGAGCTTGCTTAAACTCATGTCCATTGAGTCGGTGATGCCATCCAACCATCTCATCCTCTTCTGTCCCCTTCAATCTTTCAATCTGCTGTCCTCCCACCTTCAATCTTTCCCAGCATCAGGGTCTTTTCTAATGAGTCAGCTCTTCGCATCAGGTGGCCAAAGTGTTGGAGCTGCAGCATCAGTCCTTCCAATGAATATTCAGGGTTGATTTCCTTTAGGATTGACTGGTAAAGTACAATAAATACCATGGAGGAAAAAACACAGAGAAAATGACAGGAAGGGGATGTAGGTTAGACTAGGGGGTCAGCAAAGCCCCACTGAGGAACTGAAATGTAATGTGACATCTAAAGGAGAATCTAGTGTAGGAATTGGCTGGTTAAAGAGTAGATGGAAGAAGCACTCTGGGCTGAGAAAATAGCATGTGCTAAGGCCCTGAGACAGGAGAGACCTCAGCAAGTTGGAAGAATTGGAGGAAGGGTCCCGTGGCTGGAGTTTTGCAGTGAGGGGATGATGGTTCAGAGATGGCTAAGTGCGTGGAGCCACCAAAGAACTTTCGGCACCTTTCCTTCTGAAGGTGACCAACAAGGACCTACTGTATAGCCCAGGGAGCTCTACTCTGTGTTATGTGGCACCCTGGATGAGAGGGGAGTTTGGGGGAGAATGGATACATGTATATATATGGCTGAGTTCCTTTTGCTGTCCACCTGAAACTATCACAACATTGTTAATCAGTTCTACTCCAATATAAAATAAAAAGTTTAAAAAATGAATATGTCATAGCCAAGTATGAGAATACTTTAAATGTCTGCAACTGGAGAAGAGATTATCAGTTTTAAAAGCCAGACTGTTAATGTGCCAATAGCTGATCGTTTTGAGTAAGCCAAGGTCACTATTTAAAATGACACTGAGTTAAAATAAAAACAAAATCATTTATTCATGTGAATGATTGGTTTTAATAAAACAAGAGCATCTTAGTTAAAATGAGGGAAAAAAGTCTCCATCACAAGCCAAGAGGGTCCTAGGTGATTGTAGTTGGCTGCCCTCTTTGTTCGGTCAATTGGAAGATCAGGGTGTTTGTGGGTATGAACTCTAGTACATGCAGTTACTAATTTGATTCCACACCTAAAGGTTGTGCCAGACACTTCTCTAAAACAGTCTGGGAGCCAAAAGGCAAAGAGAACAGAGCATGGGAACTCTTCAAATTGCTAGAGTGTGTCCAGTTTAGACTTGATAGATTCTTTACTCTGACAGCTGAGGAAATGAGAGACCATCACTTAGTACTCAGTATTTGTTGCAGTTATATTGTGAGTTTTACCTTTTCAAAGTTTTGAACATTTGCAGTTTTGAACTGTAAATATAATTCTCACAGTTCATTTAATTGAGTTTTCTTTATGTACGAGTCTCCGTTCTAAGTGCTGAGATTACAACAGTGAACAAAGCTGAACCAGATCATCTCCTCAGAGTTTCTATTTAATAGTGGAGAACATGTATATAAATGTGAATGTCAGGAAGTGATAAATGTTAAGAATAAAAGTAAAACCCAGTAGGAGATTGGAGGCTGATTAGAGCAGGTTACTTTTTTTTTTTAATTGAAGTATAGTTGATTTACACTAGTGAATTAATTTCTGCTATATAGCAAAATGACTCAGTTATACATATATATATATATATATATACCTTCTTTTTTATATTCTTTTCCATTATGATTTATCACAGGATATTGAATATTGTTCCCTGCGCTATACAGTAGGGCCTTGTTGTTTATCCATTCTATATATAATAGCTTGCATCTGCTAATCCCAAACTCCCAATCTGTTCCTTCCCACCCCCAAGGGAGGGTTACTTCTGACCGAGTAGAGTCAGGTAACAGATTTCTGAGCTGGTGAGTTTGAACAGAGACTTGAACAAAGTGGGAGGTGGACCCATTGAAGAAGGAGAGCAGTTGCAAAGGTCCTGAAGCAGAGCCACGCTTTGTGGGCTTCATTTTCATCTTGGATCTAAACGGAGTCCAGATCACCATCAGCCCTTTCACTAGTGGCATCCTCTTTCCTGAGCCTTTTGTGTTGATTAAATATTCAGTTGGAAGGTTTTGTTTTCTAGGAAGGCCCAAGGGTGTTATATTCTGAAAGTCTTTCTGTGGCTTTTATGAACAAACAAATTGAATGCATAAAATTACGCAATCACATTTCTCCCTCCACCCCCCATAGTTCTATAAGATTTTTCCATTGTGTTCTGGCCTTGACTGTTGCTCTGGTGAAGTATGAGGCTAGCCTGGTTAATTCTTCTGGCAATTTCATATTTTTTGCCTTGATGCTGAGAGAAATATTTTTAAACATCAAAGTTTAGCAACTTTTTTTGTGGTATTTCTCACTATAAGTCACTGTGTCAGTTTTTCTTGGAAAATAGTATGTTCCTTTCATCTGAAGATCCATATTTTCCTTTATTTTTTGTAAAGGGATTTTCTTCCTAGCCTTCAATTAAAAAATTTATTCTGTTATCTGCTACCGGTGCATCTATTACTCACTCCCCGCCATCATAACTATTTTGAATTGCTTTCATTTTTTCCCCCTGACTTTCCCATGAGTTCTTGTGACATTTTAAAATCTATCCCCTAGGTAACTGTTTTTTAGCAGTATTTGTTTAGTCCTTACTCATTCTAATGTAGCTTTCACTTCTTTAATGGTTTTGTTGTTCTCTGAATTTTCTGGCTCTGCCAGTTAATTTTGCACTGATTTTTTTTTTTTTAAGCGTTTATACTTTGCTTAATTTCTTTGAATGTGTGGAGAGGAGTTTATCTGAAAATTTCATCCATTTCTTGTGTCATTTTCTGAAATACATTTACCTGCCTTTTGCTTGTAAATCTTTCCTTTTTTTAAAAAAAAAAATAGTTAAGTATATAGAATCTGTGCACATTGATGAATTTTTATTTATTACTCATTTCCGAATGCAGGTAATTCTAGCCAAAACTGCTATTTGTCCAAGAATAAGTGACACGGGTAAGGGCAGTGTTTGGGGGAACACAATGACTTTAGGTGAGATGTTTTGTCTCATAAGCATTTCTTACAACCCGACAGTGTTTTCTGCTCTAACAATACCTTGTAGTGAGTGGGCAGCTCTCTCACACAGGTCACACATCTCGGCTTACTTTGTGTGTGTTGTGGGGGTTGGGGTGGGGAGACAGACAGCTACTTGGTGCTTATTTACCATTGCGTAATTGACTCTGTTTAGCATCCCAAACAAAGGGGAGGGGGCAAGTCATCTTCAGAGGTGATTGGTATTTTCTTTCTTACATCTCTTGCCTCCAGACTAGTTCTCTGTGTTTAGTTTTTAAGTTTTCAAGCTTTCACAGATAATGAAGGTAGAGGGCTCAGTGTCACTTCCTGCGCTACTCCGGTGGGGAACCAGCCTCTCCACACAGATGTTTCCCATGTCACTGTGACCTGTCCACATCACACCCCACCATTCCAACACTGGGCGTCTCTTGACTGTCTCCTTACTTATAGAGAAATTTGAAGACCTTCTGAGATGTACAGAGGTAGAGATCACCTTTTAGGGTTGTCCATTGATTTAATAAAAATTATCCTCTTTTTGAGACTCATAGACTTAGAAAATGAACTTATGGTTGCCAGGGGGAAGGGATAGTTAGGGACACATTGCTATATTTAAAATGGATAGCCAAAAAAAACCTATCGTATAGCATATGGAACTCCACTCAACTCCACCACTTATGTGGTGGCCTGAATGGAAGAGAGATTTGGGAGAGAACAGATACATGTGTATGTTTGGCTAAGTCTCTTCATTGTTCACCTGAAGCTATTACAACATTGCTAATCTGCTATATGCCAATACAAAATAAAAAACTTTAAAAAATTGTCTCTTTTTGGCAGATAATTCTTATAATCTGTGATTTGAGAGTCCTAGCTCTTTGCTAGCTTCATAGTTGATCAATTTTTATTTATCATTTTTCATTCTTTTAGTTCCTTTCAGCAGGTTCCCTGCAGGTAGAAAACTTGCCTTTACCATATCTTTGAATGAATCAATGAATCTTGTGTTTGTATGAAAATAATATTGGTAAGTACCAAATGTCATTGTTATTAGAAAATCATACATATCTTTTTCCAATGAATTCTTAGGAATGTCTATGCCATAGTAAGTTCGTGAATGATAGGATAGATACTTTGCAGTGGAAGAGCATTGGAAAGGGTAAACATGGTGGATATTCTTCATCTCGCCCATCAAATCTGCTCTCTCCTCTTCCCACACTGATCTGTGCCCTAGGAGGCTGGCCTCTGTGGTCTGCATCAGTTATTGGTTTCCTATTGGGTTGGATCAAGGGGAGACATGAGCAGGGTAGAAGGAGAGTGAGGTCAGAGCATTTATTGCGTTATCTCCTTTCTTGTAAGGAAGTGGGTTGGCAGTAGCTGCTTTTCTTTTCTGAAGGTCGCAGCCCCTGCCTGCAGCCTGTCCTACATCTGTAGCTCTAGTTCTGTTCCAGTTCTAACACCCCTACCCCGCCACCTCCTGGTTTGCCCGCTTTCTTAGCTTTGGTGCTTCACCGTCCCTGTTGGTTTTTCTTCAGTCTGACCAGGTCTCTGTAAAGCAGTCCCTTTATTAAGCTCACTTCAGGTATCCAGCTTGAGTGTGCCATCTATTTTCAGCTGGGATTTTAGCTCTCAAAGGATAAAAGTATTTAAAGTCTTACAAAAACACACTTCACATTTCCAGGACAGACCTTGACAGTTTTTGTTTGTCCACACATTCTGGTCATTGGCACGCAAGGCTCCAAAATATGACACAAGTGTTGATGGTTGTTATGAGTTTACCATGAACTTACTAAGGAGAAGCTTCAGTTCCACAAGGTACCAAAGTGTGTGTTTGCTTCACATTGAAAAATGTCACTTTTCTTATTACTTATAATAAAAATTCCCCTAATTTGACTCCTCAGAGGAAGACTAATCTCAGTTACGAAGAGGTTGAATTAGAATTTTATTCTATTTAAAGAAGTGAAATTTTCTTCTCATTAAAGGAGGGAACCTTACTAGTCAAAATTCTGTTTTTGTGCACAGAACTTCACTGTATTTCACCTACTGTTTAAATATAAGTGATAATTTAACTAATCAATAGTATGTAAGTGAATGCTTCCTAAACTGCTGCCAAATCAATAAAATCTGTCCCATCTTGTTTGCTCTTCTTCTTCACAGATAGTTATCTCAAGAGCATAAAATATATCTAATTAGAAGGTATATCTTACAAGTTCTGAATGTTGTTGTTCAGTTGCTCAGTTGTTTCAGATTCTTTGCGACCCCATGGACTACAGCAAGCCAGGCTTCCCTGTCCTTCACTATCGCCTCCTGACCTCAATCTTTCCCAGCATCAGCATCTTTTCCAATGAGTCAGCTCTTTGCATCAGTGGCCAAAGTATTGGAGCTTCAGCTTCAGCATCAGTCCTTTCAATGAATTTTCAGGGTTGATTTCCTTTAGGATTGACTGGTTTGATCTCCTTGCTGTCCAAGGGACTCCCAAGAGTCTTCTCCAGCACCACAGTTTGAAAGTATCAGTTCTTCGGTGTTCAGCCTTTTTTATTGCCCAGCTCTCACACCCATACATGACTACTGGAAAAACCATAGCCTTGACTATACAGACCTTTGTTGACAAAGTAATGTCTCTTTTTTAACATGCTGCCTAGGTTTGTCATAGCTTTCCTTCCAAGGAGCAAGCGTCTTTTAATTTCATGGCTTCAGTCACTGTCTACAGTGATTTTGGAGCCCAAGAAAATAAAATCTGTCACAGTTTTCACTTTTCCCCCATCTGTTTGCCCTGAAGTGATGGGACTGGATGCCATGATCTTAGTTTTTTGAATGTTGTTTTAAGCCAGCTTTTTCACTCTCCTCTTTCACCCTTGTCAAGAGGCCCTTTAGTTCCTCTTCACTTTGTGCCATTAGAGTGGTATTATCTGCATTTGATGTATTTTACAAGTTCTGAATGAATGGGCTCTAAATTAAAGATATTATACTCCATCTAGTTTTATAAGTATTTCATACTTAGAAAGTAAGTTTTTTAGACTGCTTATCATTTTGCTTTATTTAAGTACCACTATTTCTCTGTCAGTTATGTTCATTTATTCATTCGTTCAACTCATAATTATTAAATATCTACTTGGTGCAAAGTATTGTTCTAGGTGCCCGTGCTACAAATATGAATATGATGTAGTTCCTGCCTTCGCGGAGGCCACAATCTATGAGGAACAAGTATAACTGGCTACGTAATTTTAATAAAGTGTGCTAAGTGTTGTACTAGGGGAAAGTTTGAAGAAATATTGTCTGAAGCACATAACAAGGGACAGGAATCTAAATGAATCTTAAGCATTCAGAGATCCTACATGGGGCCAAAATCCAAGCCTGATTCTTAGCCCCTTAAATTAAGTTAGCATAAAAAAAAAAAACACAACTTTTTTAATGTCTGAATTAGTCATCTTACAACTGCTTAAGTCTTTTTCTAAAAAAATTAGCCAAGCTAATTGCAGTATTAAAGCTAGATTGAATAATTGATAGTTTTCAAATATAAAGCATTTATTCTCACTAACAAGCCTATGGCTGAGGCCCCCTCCACAACCACTACTGTACAGTGGTAAACGTCTGCCCCCTGGAGGAATCAGAAACTCCATTTTTTCAGATAATAGTGCCAAGAGGGTTCACCAAGGAAGTAAAGCAAAACAAAGAACAGAAAGCAAGCAAAACAGAACAAATAGGCAAAAACACATGAAGATGCATTTGCTGGGTACTGCTAAACCTTTTTGGATACTTCTGTTTTAGCTGTCTTTGTCGAAATCATGTCCAAAGCCTCTCACTTTTGAAGGGCATTAAGATTTGCTATGCTATAGCTATGAGTCTTCTAGGGAAGAAACAAAAATTCTCCAACTTTCCAGTGCTTTCCTTACCTTATTTTCCAAGACAGAGGTGTCCAGCATTTAAAGCTGATGACACCAAGAATAAAGGTTTATTTCCTCAGAGACTCACACTGTAAGGTTCAATGAATCCCCTGGGAATAGTGTTAGAGGGCAATTCCTGATTCTGTGGATCTGGGGTGGGATTGGAGAGTCTACATTCCCAACAAACTTCCTAGCAGATGATAATGATGCTGCTGCTCTGGAGACAATACTTTGAGTGTCAATGCCTACAACACAAAGACACAGCATAGGGCTCTACATAATGCAAGAAGTGAGCATCTCGTCCTTTTACATGTCCTCCTTACCAACAACCCTCCTGGTAGAGGATTGCTGCCATGAACTGGAGTTCAGCAGTCTACGGAGCGGAAACTAGGCTCTTCATTTTAGTTGACATAACTTGGCAGCTCCATGTGGATAAAGCCTTTATTTTCTAGAAAGTTAGGGCAGGATGAGGGTTGTGGAAAAAAAGTGTTTAGGAGGTAAACATGAATTTTATCTATTTTTTAAAATATGAATTTAAAAAGTGTGGGGATCATAAATAATTTAAAATCTAAAAAAGTTTTCTTTGGCCAGTTCCTTAATATTTAAAAAATTACTAGTGACTCTAATTACCTCTAAGTATTTGCAAATTGGTAAAATCTTGGTATAAATGTCAAGTTATGATTCTATAAATATAATAATCATGTTAATATGAATACAAAATGTTCAGGGAAAGAAGCTTGTGGTATTATATTTTTTGAACACGATTGAGAAACTTATGGATCCTTACTGTTGAAAGCCAGGGAAGAGTGACTGATTTCATAAAGAATAATTTAAACATGTTATTATGTTGGCTTCTTATGTGAGATGAGAATTATCCCCCAAATTCCTTCCTTGTTATGGGAGTTAAATAGTCTAAGAACAATATATGTTTGAGAATTAAACTGTACAGGATAAAGTTTAGTTATGGATTCTTGATTGCTTAATAAAATGATGGCTCTCCAAACCTAATTACATTTGCGTGAATTAAACACATTTCTTAACGGCTCTCTATTTGTCTTCCACCAGTGTGTGTCAGCTATACCACGTGCCTCCCTGTTAGCGTCACTCCAGGTCTTGAAGTTAGAAGCATTATATTATATGATGGTGATGTGCATATGGCATCAGTCCAAGAAGAGTAGGAGTGTCATGCCCTGCAGAAACAAAGATTTGGAGGGAGTGTGTGTGAGTGTAATGTGAATGTGAATGTGAAGTCGCTCAGTCGTGTCCGACTCTTTTTTTAAGGCCTCCTTCTAAAATGTGTATGTGTCTTATTTTGATATTTTCCCATTTCCCCCATGCATTATCTTGGGAATGATAAAAGGATTCCTAAGGCCAAAATCCGGAGGCTGATGGAAAAGCTTTGGCCCTTGTCTCCCACTGTCCAAATTTGCCTGCTTCAAGGGATTGGTCATCCTTGGGGGTATAGGCTGGCATCTGGCATGCCTCAGCCATGAGAGTAGGACTGGCTGCCTGTGTACATCCTGGGCTCTGGCAGGGGTAGGGAGGTTAGGGAGAAAAGGTGGGAGAGGAAGTAGGGAGGGACTCAGACATTGTGATGCAGAAACACAGGGTGAAATCTACAGGGGATCCTTGGTGCCTGTTGGTTTTTTCAGTAAGGAAGGCTGCTTGGGTGGTCTGCAGAGGAGCCCACTGGAAACTGGTCACTCCCACTGCCTGGCTCATATTGATAACCTCTGATTTGCTTTCTTGTTTCTCTCTGTCTCTGTGCATCTCAGCTTTGCTGGTCTGTGGATGGGATGAGAACCAAATGGGTCCTTCATGTAGTGCCCTGAAACGGTGGGGAAGCTGTTGGTTCATCCTGATCTCTCTTTCCCAGTGAGGGGGACTCTGTCTAGCTGGGCAGTTCCCTTGACACTGAGCTATGCCAGCCTGGGGAATAAGTCAATGCAGACAAAATGAATTGTCTTCCCTTTTGTTTGGATATTTTTCTTTCACTGTGTTATTGAAGTTTCTTAAGTAGACCCTTGAGTTCACCCAGAGCTATTTTTGTTCATGGATAGTTGTTTAATTGCTGACCTTTGTTGGGAGACAGAGGCTCAGGTCTCCCACGTCATCATCTTGGTGATGTCACCCTGGAACCTAATGGAGCTCTGATCCATTTCCAAAGCACACACCAGTCTCCTATCACGTTTAGAGCTGTTTCCCTAGACCCTGACATTCTAAGTGGTACTAAGATCCAGGTACCAAGTAGCTATCAAGATAGCTAGGGGCCTATCTTGATACTCTCAAAGCTCAGGTTGTCACTGCTTTTGATTCATAGAATAAAAGATCTGTAGGGTGGATTAGCATAAACCAAAGATCAGAGGTAGTGTCATTGTCTGAAGTTTGCCTATATTGGAGTGGAAGTTTGGGCTTGCAGTTAATGAAAAAAACTCACCTACACTTAAGTATTAAGCTTATGAATAGATTTACATTTGGAGTCTCTTCCACCATTAAATATTTCATAGATGGTATTTCATATGTTCCCTTTATCAAATTCAGGATGTTATTTTCTTTCTTTACCCTCCTCCAGTCTGTAACAGTTTCTCAGACTTTTTCTGTTTTTTTATTACTAGGACAGTTTCAAGGAGTACTAGTCAGGTGCTTTATAGAATTGTCCTCCATTTGGGTTTGTCCCATGTTTTTCTCATGGTTAGAGTGGGGCTATGGCTTTTTGGAGGAGGACCACAGAGGGGAAGTGCCAGTCTCATCACATCATCTCAGGGGTATGAACAATCAATGTAACTCATCACGTTGATGATGTCAACCTTGGTCATGTGGCCGAGGTAGTGTTTGCCAAGTTTCTTCTTTGTAAAGTTACTTTCCCATCTTTTCCAGGGTGTACCCCACCTCCTTGAGGGAGGGTAACTAGATAATTTATTTGGAATTCTTCTGTAGGGAGATTTATTGTTTCCACACCATTTATTTGCTTCTTCAATCATTTATACATATCAGCACAGGCTCATATAAAATTTATTTTATATTTTAGGTTATTATTATCCAATGCTACATTATTATTTTGTTCAAAATTTTTCAATTTTTTTCTTAGGGATCATTTTTTAGGTTGACTGTGATGTACCTAAATGTAGTTTTCTTGATGTTTCTCCTATAGGGTTTTGGACTTGGCATATATGCTTTTCCCACTCATTCTTTATCCTTTTCTTTTAGGACCCCAATTATTCATATTTTTGAGTGCTTGGTATTGTCCCACAAGTCACGGAAGCAATGGTTTTCTAAATCTTTTTCCTTGTATCATGCTTCTATTTTGATAATTTCTCTTGATCCATTTTCACATTCAGTTTTTTCCCCTGCATTGTCCAATTTGCTGTTAATCACATCCAGTGAATTTTTTAATTTAAGTATTTTGTTTTTCAGTTCCAGGATTTCTTTTTGGTGCTTTGTTAATCTCCATATCTCTGTGAATTTTCTTATCTTTTCACCCGTTATATCCACATTTTCCCGTAGATCCTCTGACTTATTTACATAGTTATTTTAAACTCCTTGTCTTCTAATTCCAGTATCTGGGTCTTCTGTGGGCCTGTTTCAGTTGACTGTTTTTTCCTTTGTGACTGGGTCACATAGTCTTCACTTTCACTGTGGCTGTATACGTTTTTGAAATGATGATGGGGGACTCCCATGTTAAGTGATATCTGCCTAGCACCTCCTAAGGCAATCTGTTCTGTAAAATGTCTTACTAAAGTATCCAGAAGATACTAAAAAGATAAAAAGAAAATATCAACACCCCAGATTGAGACAGAAGACCTTTTGTCACCCTCTGGAAGGAATTTCCACTAATTATGAAGCCAACAGGATTGGGAAGAGGGCAGAATTCAGTGTCCTACCTACGCTTTGCCTCTGGAAAAGGGAGGAGCCTCATATCCCAAGAACAAGGTTGAGAGAGTTCTCCCCGTCCTTCACTCTCTGCTCAATTGACTGTACAGCCAGAAAATCAGGCAACTTTTTTTCATTTTAAGGCATATATTAAATGACTGCTGTGCCCAGAAAACAGGGAAGAAAATAGGAATTATTGTTTGTCCACTGTAATCTTGGAGTGTAGCTAATGAGAAAAGTACTGCAAGACAAAGAAGCGGTAATTGGCTGAATGTTGGTAGCTCCATTAAAATAGGGACTATAGGAGACAAGAGTAGACTTAGGTGACAGATGATGAGTTCACTTTTGTACTTGCTGAGTTTGAGGCTCCTGTGGTGTTTTATTAAGATCATTAAGATGTGAGGCACTTTTAGATTTAATTATAATCATTAAGACTTTTCAAATAGATCCGGAATAAACTTGGCCGTGTGATTGGACTTTTAAGTCAGAAGTGATATGGGCCTGAAAAACATATAGCAGTTGAAGTCAAGGATGTGAATGAAAGAAGAGCAACGGGCCCTGGATAAACCCCCACGGGGCACCAACATTTTACGTTCAGACAAAGGAAAAAGAACACGCACAGGAGACAGAGGAGTGAACGGAAAATGTCATGTGAAAAGTGGTATCTCAGAGTCCAAGGAAGTAAAGTGCTTCAAGAAAGTGGAAATGGTTCACAATGTCAAATGTTTCATATTATACAAGTGTAAGTGTACTATAAGTTATAAGTATAACAAGTATGTAAACTGAACACATGTATTAAGTAAGATTAAGTAAGATGAGTGCCAAGACTTGATTGCTGGAATTGAGTACTCATTATACACTGATTATTTTTGGCAAAGAAATTTCAGAGGAATGATGGGGGTAGAAATGAGATTCCCATGGGTTGAATGAATGAGAGGGGCAAAGTAAGGGTCACAAAAGTCTTTCTAGAAATTTGACTTTGAAAGTAAAGCTAACAGACAGTAGCTAGAAGGTTGTGCGTGTGTGTGTGTGTGTGTGTGTGTGTGTGTGTGTGTGTGTGTTAGTAGCTCAGTCGTGTCCGACTCAATGTGATGCCATGGACTGTAGCCTGCCAGGCTCCTCTGTCCATGGAACTCTCCAGGCCAGAATACTGGAGTGGATAGCCATTCCCTTCTTCAGGGGATCTTTCCAACCCAGGGGACAAATCTGGGTCTTCTGCATTGCAGGCGGACTCTTTACCATCTGAGCCACTAGGGAAGCCTCAGCTAGAAGGTTATGTAGGATCATAGAATTCTTTTCTTCATGAGGAAGACTTGAATACATTTATATTCTCAAGAGAAGGAAGCAAGTGAGATCAGTATTGAAGAGAGAATGATTTCTAGGGGTGGACCTAGAGAGCAACAGGTAAATTTATTGGCAAATCACTTACTCTGTGGTTCATAGGACGAAAATTGGAGATTGTTTTTTTTTGATCCCTTAGTTCTTAAGTGAAATTATGGTACTGCAGGGATCATAGACAGCTTTAACCATCAGTAAGATCTGACTTGGCCAGAGGATTCTTGCTAGACTAAGGATAATGTTGGCTTTGTCCTTCATTTTATTTTTATTGGATGCTAGTTGCTTTACAATGTTGAGTTAGTTTCTGCTGTTCTGTTCTCATTAGTTATCTGTTTTATACATAGCAGCACGTATCTGTGGACAAGGTGATGGCAACCCACTCCAGTGTTCTTGCCTGGAAAATCCCATGGACGGAGGAGCCTGGTAGGCTGCAGTCCATGGGTTCGCGGAGAGTCGGACACGACTGAGCGATACCCTCACTTTTCACTTTCATGCACTGGAGAAGGAAATGGCAACCCACTCCAGTGTTCTTGCCTTGGGAATCCCAGGGACGGTGGAGCCTGGTGGGCTGCCGTCTATGGGGTCCACCGAGTCAGACATGACTGAAGCAACTTAGCAGCAGCAGCAGCAGCAGCAGCACATGTATGTCAATTCCAATACCCCAGTCCATCCCACCCTCCCTTCCCCCTTTGGTGTCCATACGTTTGATCTTCATGTCTGTGTCTCTCTTTCTGCTTTGTGAATAAGTCCATCTATACCATTGTTTTTCTCTTTCTGACTTACTCTGCATGATGGTCTCTAGGTTCCTCCATGTTTCTGCACATGACCCTGTTTCATTCCTTTTTATGGCTGAGTGATATCCCATTGTATAGATATACCACATCTTCTTTATCCATTCCTCTGTTGATGGACATTTAGGTTGCTTCCATGTCCTGGCTGTTGAAATAGTGCTGCAATCTTATTAAGACAGAGGTCTCTTCTACCTCAAACCCCCTAACTGCTGCAGACAACCATTAGCATTAATAACATTAACAGAGCAACCTAGCAAAAACAGCTTCATTCTAAACAGGCTTTGAGATGATTTAATAGATATTTATTCTAATAATAGAATTGAATAAAAAGAAATAGGTGATAGAATCAAGACCAAAGGAAAATTAGGTTTGAAAATATAGATTAAGGCTGAGCAGGATTAGGACATGGCAAATATGTGTCACTTTGTTCCATTCATTGTTGCAGAAGTGGGCTGCACATTTGACTCCAGTCTTGCCAGTGGCTGGAACAAAGAGAAGCAACTGGCTGCAAGTTTCAAAATGCCTAAAGGAAAGAAAGAAACTAGTTATTAAGGGGAAAATGGTTTTTCTTAGGCCCAGGACTTGAGAGACATTTCTCTCATGGATGCTCCATGTTCCCACAATAAATTCACAAGAATTTCCTTGCAATGCCCCTTGCTGAAAGTGGATGACAAAACAGCTGTATGCATTGCCTTTTATAGAATGAAATATCAGTGGGGGGAATTAATGGGCACTAAATACTTAAAAGGTTCCAACTACTTTCACAGGTCCTATTACTTACCCTGCAAAAGTTCCTTACACAATCTTTGTCCAGAGTTTCACCCTTAATTTTCACATCTTTTAAAACCCCTGAAATAAACATGATCTGCATTTCATTTTAGAATGGATGAAGAAAGGATCTCTGTTTCAGTTCCTTTAATCATTGTTGACTGTGCTTTACGCTCATTCTAAGAGACGCAAAGCACTTGGTACTGGGAGCTGATAATGGTGGGTTTCATTTACAATCATTATGATTTTCAGATAGATGCCATTTCTCAGGGCCTATACTTGCCTAGCAGAGATAATCTTGGGGCCTTCCTAGTGTCCAGCAGAGACAAGGTAAAGACAGAGGAAATTAAAGTTCTGGGAAGAGGAAATCACTGTTGGCCGAAATGTTATAGTAGCCTTTTTTTTTCCCCCCAGCTAGAAGTAAACCAAAATTTAATTATACTGCTGATGGTAGGGCTTGATGAGTTTAACAGATGCTAATTCAGAGGTGGCTGGGAATCAATATATTTTTTTCAGCAAGTAATAACATGTTTGCTTTGAAATCTTTTATCTAAGCATAAGATTCAACGTGTAAAGTTTTTTGAGGTGAGAAGTCTGATAAAGGCAATATGGCAAAGGCAGATTCCTGTCTAGGGTTTCGATCGACCCTGGTTGATCTGATTACAGAAGTCTCTCCTCACCTCTGGAGCATCATTTTAGAAATCGCCAGACACCCCAAAATCCTCCTGGTACTGTGTCTATGTTATGTGAGGCAAGGCCTCCAGGTTTTTGGAACTCCATCAGCTTTCTATTGAGGCTTCTTCCTGGGAGTGTTCCAGGTTGCACATTACCAAGCTGTGGCTGTGGAGGGCGTCCTGTTGACAGCACTAATTTAAATGAAAATGCTTTCATCCTATAGATGTAGCAGGTTGGAGGGAAGCTGTTTTCAGAAGTGACAAGAGCAAAGACACACGAAGAGACCAGTGGTATGAGAATGGGAACAGTCAGTGTGTGGAACAAGAAGTCATGTGAAGAGCTGGTTCCTTCACCAGCCAGATGCCCTTGTTCTCTGCTGTTTCATGGTTGCTGACCTTGCCCTTCATCGGTGGAAGTAAACTGCCACTTCCCTCTTGGAAAGGAACCCATGTATACCTGCCACTGAGTTTTGTCTTTGGCAACTCTTGAGTTATACTCTGTGAAGTTTGGAAAGTACCTGAACTTCCAGGCTTCAGAAGCCACTTTATTTATTTATTTATTTCAGAAGCCACTTTTATAGGATTTAGACTAATTATACTTGACTTTTTCATGCTCTGCTGGAAGAGCCAGAACAACCCCACAGTGTAGAATTCTAAAGCTCAACAGTCATCTGGCTTATGGGTGTGTGAACTCAGAGGTAAGCAGTCTCCATTACAATTGGACCCACGTTTTAAAAATGGACCCCCTCCCAAGTTTAAGAAACTCCTCTGGTTGATGATAAGAATGTTTCATTACTTTTGGGCAAGAAGATGGTCTTGGCAATGAGAAATATTGTTGCTGGAGGTGGAAGTCCCTCCGCTAATTATGTTTGGCAGGCTGCTTCATTTACTATCTGTGTGACTTGGTAAAGTCCCCCTGTTCATTCTGAATTGTTCATCTGTAAAATGGAGTGGTAATCCTCTCTCTAGATTCAGGCAAGAAGAAAGAATGTTTTAAACTCTTTATGTGCTGATGTTATTTTATATTTTATTGACATTTATTTCTGGGAGCTAACCAATTTTCATCGATGACTCACATTTGCCTTACAGTCCACCAAGATGCCCAGGTGGTTCTGGCTACACCTGGGTCTGCTGAGCCGCTTCTTCCTGCGATGTGTGTGGTCTGGTTTTGATTCAAATGGTGCAGCTTATGTTTAAACTCCATTCTCTGTTATTGAAGCCAAGTCGCACACAGACAGGCCCGGACTCCCTTGCAGAGGGACACTTCCACACTCCCAGGCCCACTTTCTCTCCTGGGTGAGCAGAGTGGGACAGTCACACAGGGGCAGGCACAGACCGTGCTCTCACATCTGCTCCCATCACTGGGCCACAGCAGGAGAACAGTCCATGTGCAGCTATGCCCAAAGCTCAGGCCTGCCTTTGAAAGTTACCCCAGAGAAAGATCTCAGTTGTGTGCCAAGAATAAGTACTATTAAGGCATCGATCAAGGTCCTTAAACCTTTTTTTTTTCTGGTACCACAGATTTTTCTGGCAGTTTGATGAAGCCTATGGATTCCTTAAAAAATCCCATAGAATGTGTAGGAATGCAAAATTTAGAAACATTTACACTGAAATATAGCCATTAAAATATTTTTTAAAATATGGTATAGTAAGTCATGTACTTTTTATTCATGCATTAAATGCCAAGCCTAACAGCAGATGAAATAACTACAGTTAAGTGATGAGTATATCAGTTATTTCTATATATCTGCAACAGTGAAAATATCTGTGATTTCTGTTAGTGACAAAGCCAGAGGTACTGCTTCTCCTACTGTGGTTTGTGACTTACATTCATAACTGGAAATTTCAGTTAGAAATTAGTGAAAATAAATATGTCATTTTTTTCCCTATACAAGTTCATGAATTCCCTGAATTCTATCCCACCCTAGATTTGGTCAATAATGAAAGCAAAAGAAAGATAAGTATGGGACAAATAGAAAGCTTACCTTTTCAATGTACAGTTACATGAATATTAAGTACATTTCAAATAATTAACAATAAATGTGATTTAGTCTGGTGGTTAGCACAGCTTTTTTCATACGTTGTCTCCAGTAAATATCTGTTGGTTTGAAGAAACTAACAAAAGCATTGCTTTGCTTTCAGGCATTTACTGTCTCTTCTTTCTCCCATGGACTCTTTGAGGACACGCAGACTTCCCCATGATACAGGAGCCCAGTAAATTCAAATTTAAATATCCATATGATATAATGTCTAGATTAAGTCAGAATGTCTTCAAAATACCATCTGCTTAGCTTTGTAATATCCTATCAGATAAGAAAGAGAGAGTCCTCACTAATTTCTAGCAGAATTCTATCTAATAGATGTCATTTATTATTTATTGCCTGTCAAGGATATAATTGTCATTTAATACAATAAGCTTGCGAGTATGCATTACCCATATTCAGCAATGCAATTCAAATATCATTAGCGTTTATGTGTAATAAGCCATGGCAGGCATTTCACTAGGAGCAGTGGCATACTGGGGAATATAGAGATGGAACAGATAATGATTCCTGCCTGCAGATAGCTTATGATCCAATGGGGGGAAGATATATATAGACCTAATGGTGAGACAGGTTGAACAAGACAGACTAAAGGTCACCATGACAAAGAGCGCTGGGGCAGATGGAGGTTTTTTTTCTGGAAATGGTGGATTTTTGAAAGGAATGAAAGCTTGAGAAGGAAGAGGGAAGAAGAAAAGGCTGAAAAGGTTGAGATTTGAATTTCAGAGCCAAGTATTTTAGACTTCTTACATGCATAGTTCAAAAACACCATTGCTGTCCTCAAACAGTATATGTCCTCAATGGTATGCCTCCTTCTAGTCACTGAATAATAGATGGATCGTGATTTGGGGGCCACTCTGAACACCTTGTGGCTCAGTTGGTAAAGAGTCTGCCTGCAATGTGAGAGACCTGGGTTCGCTCCCTGGGTTGGGAAGGTCCCCTGGAGAAGGGAAAGGCTGCCCGCTCCAGTATTCTGGCCTGGAGAATTCCACGGACTGTATAGTCCATGAGGTCGCAAAGAGTCGGACATGACTGAGTGAATTTCACTTTCACTGAACACCATAATGATTCTTGAGCTTTTAAGATTAAGTTTAATGAACACTGCTTTCCTCATCCCCAGTGGAAGTCTTGTTCAAAGAATTCAGGTGACTCCGAATTTCTGATGGGAACAGAAGCGTCTAAGGGCGATATGTGACCAAGCTAACAACGCTAATCTGAAGCATGCTTTGCTCTCACTCTGGTGAAACATCATCGTAGTGGTTCAGGGTAATTTTCCCAAATGAAAAATTTAACAGGATTGATAACACAGAGTGATTTGATACAACTTTATTCTCTCAGACTAGTCAAGACCATTAGGGAGCCTTCATCCATGCCAGGCCTCTGTGTGTTTTAATGAGAAGCACCTTGATTTATAGTGAAGTCTGGCAGTTTAATGTAGCTCAAAATGTAATTTGTAAACTCTAATGACCAGCATGCTAGTGACCTGAATGGTATAAATGGAACCATTTCTCAGAATATGTGCTGTTCTGATGTTTCTGGACCATGTTGCTTTGCTTGTTCTAGGAAAAATATCATTTTGTACATGGTTCACTAGATAATGAAACAGTTGCATCTTTTACCGAAAATATGCTTTTCATATAATTGTCTAAGTACATCTGTGGCTTTTGAATGTATAGAATAATGAAATATTTGTGTAGATGGGACTTAAAATTGTCCTAGGGCAATTACTTTACTTTATAAAAGGAGACTTTGAGATCCAGAGAGAGAAAAAAGATTTGACTAAGGTCATTTAATTCCGTAAGAGTGGACCTTGGATAAGACCCAGGCCAATGCCTTTGCCCCACTCAAGGTTGACCCCATGTGTGGGTTTTTAGCTCACTTGATCTGTTTTTTTTTTGAATGAATATGTATTTATTCACACTTTCTGGAGTTGGTCTAAAACACTTCTCACATACTGCATTTCTTTTTGATGTTCCTATTATCGATGTCAAAAAATGTCACAGCAGAGCAAAAGAACTGTTACATTATTAAATCAAGAGAACCTTCAAGATTGTTTAAATAAAACTTCTATGGATTTTTGGTTTCTGCTGCTGTCAGTGACAATTAACACTTGATCTTTTGTTTGGAGTACCTTATGCTGCATGAGAACATGTTTCTCTGCCAGGTTCCTGGGGACTTCTGACCAAGTAGCCTTGTGTATTTCACACTAAATGGAGAAGTTCCGGCCTTGATGAAATATTCTTCCTTCTCCTCTGATTTCTTGCCTTTACTTCTGAACTTCCTTCTTATGATAGGCTGAATGGCATCCTTCCCAAAAGATACACCCATATCCTAACCCCTAGATCCTATGAACATTACCTTATTTTGAAAAGGGGTCTTTGCAGATGTTATTAAGGTAAGGATCTCAAGATGAGATCATCCTGAACTTAGGGCGGGTCCCAGATTCAATGTTGGATGTCCTTAGAGGAGAAAGGCAGAGGAAGACTTGATACCCAGAGACACAGGGGAGAAGGTCATGTTAAGAAGGAGGCAGAGCTTGGAGTTGTGAAGCTACAAGGACCAAGGAAAATGCCAAAGATTGCTGGCAGCCTCCAGAAACCAGGAGAGAGGCATGGAACAGATTCTCCATCTGAACCTCCAACAGGAACCAAAGCAGATGCTAATCCATACTTACGGATTGAATGAAAGGCCAATAAATGTTTGCTTCTAAAAAGTGCATAGTGGTCCAACTCATCAGGCTGCCAAGAAGTTAGGCACTGCAGAGAAGATAAATACAGAGAAGACTGAAATGCTTAAGGAGAGGCAGATACCATGATAACCTTTGTGAAGCCTAACGTATCCTTCTGTAATCATGGGTTCTGAGACTCTAGTCGCTACCATCACTCTGAAAGACCTCAGTTCTGTCTCTTCAGTGGGGTGGATGTAGGTTCACATCCACCCCACTGAAGAATCACATTCCCATCAGAGGACTAACAGTGATAAAACTCAGTGAACAAGTGAGCAGTGGTTGACTCTAGGTCCCTTAATCCTTGGGATCCTCCAATTTTCATCTGTAAGATGAATAAAAATTATGCCTTCTTCAAAGTCTTTTGAGGTCTCAACGTGAGATCACTGTGATATAATACATAGCACCTCTTTAAGAGGGTATAATTCATAGCACTTCTATGACTTGCTAGAGTTCTGAACAAACTGAAAAATAAGACCAAAAAAATCAATAGGCAGAAGACAGAAATATCACCTTTGTGATACTGATAAAGGCCAAGGTGGAGTCCATAGTTTAGTAGAAGATGTCCATGAGGCAGCTGCATCCCTGCATGGGACAGACTTAACCTTCCTGCCTCAGGTTCCACTGGACCCTACCTTTGGGAGGGTCTCTGGAGGGGCTCAGCAAGCCACAGGTTTCCAATGACCTGGCCCACTTCTGAGATAAAGAGGCAGGATAATGCATGTCAAAGTCCTGCCTCCAAATTCACTACTCAACCGAGGGACTCCTTGGGGAAGAGTGAGCGAGAGGTGGACCGAGGTTGTGAGTGTCATGGAAACAGAGCATCTTTCACATGAATAGCAACATTTGGAGTATATTTCTGTTTTGTTAATCCGCTAGGGCTGAGCCTGTGCTCAGCCATGGAATAGCCTTCCTCCTGTGGGAGGGGAATCCTTGGTCATCAGGTCCATCCTGTTCTTATCGTGACAAGACTGTTGTCCATACCAGCCCACTACTAGCCAACACTTCATCCTGTCTTGGCCTGTGTCACAATAATATCTTTAGTTCACAAACAAGAATCATGTTCTTTAAAAATCTGTAGTATTTGGCAAAAGATCTTGAAAGAAATCGGCTATAGGTAAATTATATCTTGGTAATTATGAAATTAGAAGAATAAATCTTTTTTTCTTCTGGGCGCTGGCTTAAAAAGAAGATTGAATCTCTCCTTTTCTCTGTCACACATACTCCTCCAAAGGCCCATCTAATCTCTGCTCTAAATTTATGTCTCTCAAGCTCAAAGAGTCCAGTTGGGCTTTACAACTCCTCATAATTTTGAAATGGTCTTCAATTATCCTTTTGTCATTGCAGTTAAATACTATATAATTGGGAAGAACACATTGTGTTCACAGCTTGTAATAGATACGTCATTGCCATTGTTCTCATATATAAATTTAGGGGTTTTCTCTGCCAAACTGAATTCAAAGATAAAATTAAGTAGGGTACACGGAGACCTGGGATTAAATGTTCTAAATAGCTAGTACACATTTGTACTTAACAAATATAACTTACAAATGTGTAAATTATAAAGACTCTCTTCTTTTGTGAACACACATTGGATCTGGTTACAAAGTTAGGACCTCGTTTTACACAATTGTGAGATAAAAGATTTTAGTTTAAAAAATTTTATTAAAAAAATTGTTTTATTGAAATATTTTTTTTGTTGTTCAGTCACTCAGTCGTGTCTGACTCTTTGCGACCCCATGGACTGCAGCATGCCAGGCCTCCCTATCCCTCACCATCTCCCGGAGCTTGCTCAAACTCATGTCCATTGAGTCAGTGATGCCATCCAACCATCTCGTCCTCTGTTGTCATCCCCTTCTCCTCCTTCAATCTTTCCCAGCATCAGGATTTTTTCTAATGACTCAGTTCTTCACAGCAGGTGGCCAAAGTATTGGAGCTTCAGCTTCAACATCAGTCCTTCTAATGAATATTCAGGGTTGGTTTCCTTTAGGATTGACTGGTTTGATCTCCTTGCAGTGCAAGGGACTCTTCAAGAGTTTTCTCCAGCACCACAGTTCAAACGCATCAGTTCTTTGGTGTTCAGCCTTCTTTATGTTCCAACTCTCATATCCATACATGACTACTGGAAAAACCATAGCTTTAACTACACGGACCTTTGTCGGTAAAGTAATGTCTCTGCTTTTTAATACACTGTCTAGGTTTGTCATAGCTTTTCTTCCAAGGAGCAAGCATCTTTTAATTTTTTGACTGCGGTCACCATCTGCAGTGATTCAATCTTAAATTGAAGAAAGTAGGGAAAACCACTAGGACATTAAGGACCTAAATCAAACCCCTTATGATTATACAGTGGAAGTGACAAATAGATTCAAGAGATTAGATCTGATAGAGTGCCTGAAGAACTCTGGATGGAGGTTCGTGACATTGTTTAGGAGGCAGTGATCAAGACCATCCCCAAGAAAAAGAAATGCAAAAAGGCAAAATGACTGTCTGAGGAGGACTTACAAATGGCTGAGGAAAGGAGAAGTGAAAGGCAAAGGAGAAAAGGAAAGATATACTGAACTGAATGCAGAGTTTCAAAGAATAGCAAAGAGAGATAAGATAGCCTTCCTCAGTGATCAATGCAAAGAAATAGAGGAAAACAACAGAATGGGAAAGACTAGAGATCTCTTCAAGAAAATTAGAGATACCAAGGGAACATTTCATGCAAAGATGGGCTCAATAAAGGACAAAAATGGTATGGACCTAACAGAAGCAGAAGATATTAAGAAGAGGTGGCAAGGATACACAGAAGAACTATACAAAAAAGATCTTCATGACCCAGATAACCACGATGGTATGATCACTCACCTAGAGCCAGACATCCTAGAAAGTGAAGTCAAGTGGGCCTTAGGAAGCATCACTATGAACAAAGCTAGTGGAGATGATGGAATTCCAGCTGAGCTATTTCAAATCCTGAAAGATGATGCTGCGAAAGTGCTACACTCAGTGTGACAGCAAATAGGGAAAACTCAGCATTGGCCACAGGACTGGAAAAGGTCAGTTTTCATTCCAATCCCAAAGAAAGGCAATGCCAAAGAATGTTCAAACTACTGCACAATTACACTCATTTCATATGCTAGCAAGGAAATTGCTCAAAATTCTCCAAGCCAGGCTTCAACAGTATGTGAACCGAGAACTTCCAGATGTTCAAGCTGGATTTAGAAAAGATAGAGGAACCAGAGATCAAATTGCCAGCATCCGTTGGATCATAAAAAAGCAAGAGAATTACAGAAAAACATTTACTTCTGCTTCATTGACTATGCCAAATCCTTTGAGTGTGTGGATCACAACAAACTGTGGAAAATTCTTTAAGAGATGGGAATACCAGAGCACCTTACCTGCCTCCTGAGAAACCTTTATGCAGGTCAAGAAGCAACAGTTAGAACCGGACATGGAACAATGGACTGGTTCCAAATTGGGAAAGGAGTATGTCAAGGCTGAATATTGTCACCCTGCTTATTTAACTTCTATGCAGACTTATATAAGGCTTGTGCTGGATGAAGCATAAGCTGAGATCAAGTTTGCTGGGGAAATATCAATATTGAAGTATCTAGTTGATTTAAAGTTCTATGTTAGTTTCTTTTTTTTTTTCTATGTTAGTTTCATGTGCACAGCAAAGTGATTCAAAGATACATATATGAATCACTTTCCAGGTTGCGCCAGTGGTAAAGAATCCACCTGCCAGTGCAGGGGATGCAAGAGACATGGGTTCAACCCCTGGGTAGGGAAGGTCTCCTGGAGTAGGAAATGGCAACCTATTCCAATATTCTTGCCTGGGAAATCTCATGGACAGAGGAGCCTGGCAGGCTATAGTCCATGGGGTTCCAGAGTCGTAAACAACTGAGCATGTATGCACACCATGTGTATATATATATACTTTTTCAGATCCTTTTCCCTTAAACTACTGAGTATAGTCCTCTGTGCTGTACAGTAACAAGATCTTAGTTTTATGTGTTACACTTTCTGCAACAGCCATTCTGGCTGTCTGAGATATTTCTCCTGATTTCAGCATGAGAACACTGGCCACTTCTCAGAATGAAGACTGAATGGGTATGTTTCAGAACAAAAGCTATAAAGATGGCTTTTAAGTGCCCTTGGGAGGGGCCTGGAAAAATCTTGAAAGGGGGAAAGTTGAAGGGGTAGTTGGAAGAATTGGCTGTTGGCATAGCATCAGAGGAGGTTCAAATATAACCATAATATACAATATATTAATGTTCTCCTCCAGAGCACTTAGATCTCTGAGATTCATGAATGTTGTTTTATTTGAATCGTAATTTACACACACACACACACACACACTGCTTCATATGTTCTGTAGGTAGCCATAAACTGTCAGGGCAAAAGCTGTGTTAGTGAGAGAAAATGAGATTGAATCGAGTATCTGACTGAAGAGCATAGGAGAAACATTTCTCTTCCTCTCCTTTGATTTGCTTTCTTCCTTTAGTAATTTAACTCTATTTATTTATAACATGAAAGTGAAAGTGTTAGTCACTTAGTCATATCTGACTCTTTGTGACCCCATGAATTGTAGCTTGTCAGTCTCCTCTGTCCACAGGATTTCCCAGGCAATATTTGAGTAGGTTGCCCTTTCCTTCTCCAGGGGAATTTTCCCAACCCAGGGATCGAACTTGTGTCTCCTGCATTTTAGGCAGATTCTTTACCATCTGAGCACTATATCCTCATGGATCCTGGGAGAGGGAAAAACATTTGGAAAGGAACTGGTATAATCTCCCACCAAATTTAGGAGTTTTCTCCCTACCATTCCAAATTCTGGTCTTCCTACTTCTATCTGGGGCTTCCCTGGTGGCTCAGAGGTTAAAGCATCTGCCTGCAATTCGGGAGACCTGGGTTCGATCTCTGGGTTGGGAAGATCCCCTGGAGGAGGAAATAGCAACCCACTCCAGTACTCTTGCCTGGAGAATCCCATGGACGGAGGAGCCTGGTGGGCTACAGTCCACGGGGTCGCAAAGAGTCGGACATGACTGAGCGATTTCACTTTTATTTTACTTCTATTTGAAGGGGCCTAAGGAAGCAGAGTTCTGAAATCAGAGGATACCTGTGCTCTTTGCAGACCATGCTAATAATTAGAAAAACTTTTATCTATTGTAGATACAAGTAGTTGACTTTTCTCTCCCTGTAATATTTACCCTTTGCTTTTATTCAGTCTCGTAGAACTAAAGGAAATAAATTAGTTTCCCTGCCCCACTCTCATAAAAACTTTTTAAAATGTTGGAAGAAACTTCTCACGTTGCAACAAGTCTTTTTGGTCCAACTTATATCCAAGTCTTGCACAGTTCAACAAATGGCATTTTGAGGGGAGATCTGATCTTAACAATATTGAGTTTTCCAATCTGTAAAGATGGTATTAATATATATCACTCTATCTCTGTATTCTTTAACTTCTCTCAACAATACTTAAAATTTTTTCAGTGGACAGATTTTACATATATTGCTAAATTTGTACTTATTTCATGGATTTGATGTTTTTTTCAGATTTCATAGTTTTTTTCTACATAAACACTCATGGCAGTTTTTAAAAACAGTTTTAATTCTTTCTCTATCTCTATTTTTTTATCTCTTTATTTTGCATCATTACTAAACTTCCAGTAAACTGGTGAATAACAGTGATGAGAGCAGATATTCTTGCCTTGTTCTTGATCTTAGGAGAAAGCATTTAACTATTAGGTATGATATAGCTACAGGTAGATGCCCTTTATTAAACTGCAGAATGTCCTTCAACTTTCAGTTTATTGATAATCAGTTTAATGAATGAGTATTGAATTTAGTCAAGTGATTTTAACTATCATAATGTAGTCAAGCTATTTTAAAAATGTTAAACCTTGCCTTTCTCCCCATTTGAATCCAATGAAACGAATCCCATTTGGTCAACCCCCTTTTCCTATGTTAGTTAATCTGCTAAACATTTAAAAAGGAGTTTTGCATCTCTGTGCACAATGGATATTGGTCTGTGATTTCCTTTTTAAAACAAAGTAGGATTGTTCTGTTAACAGAATAATGATGGTCTCATAAAATGAGCTTGAAAGTGTTCGCTCTTTTTTTATTTTATTTTCTGGAAGATTTATGTTGAGTTGGCTTTATATTCCCTTAAATGTTTACTAGAATTTACCCAGAGAAGCCATCTGGGCTTGGTATTTTCTTTGTGAGAATGTTTTCAATTATGAATTCAAATTATTTAAAGCTATTGGGCTATACAGGTTAGTTATTTTTTTCTTGAGTGAGCTTTGATACTTTGTGCCTTTAAAATAATTTGTCCATTTAATATAAATTATCAAATTTATTGCCATAAACGTTCTTAGATATTACCATATTATTTTAATGTCTATTGAATCTCTGAGAAATTTCCCATTTTTCATTACTAATACTGGTAATTTGTATCTGCTCTTTTTTCTTATTAGTCTGGCAAGTGTTTTATCAATTTTACTGACCTTTCCAAAGAACTGTTAATATCATTAATTTGCTTCCTTGTTTTCCTGTTTTTTATTTCACTGATTTCTGATCTGATGTTTATTGTTTCCTCTCTTTGCTTACTTTAGGTTCAATTAATTTTTTTCTAGTCCCTTAAGTTTAGAACGTTGATTTTAAACTCATCTTCTCTAATTTTGTGCTAGCTATTCCCTCTAACCTCTGCTTTAGCTGCCTCTCACTAATTTTGGTCCATTGTGTTTTTAATTTCATTCAGTTTTAAATATTTTCCAATTTTCTTTGTGATTACTTTTTTGACTCATGGATTATTTAGAAGTGTGTTGCTTAATTTCCAAGTATTTGGGGACTTATTTTTCTAATAATGATTTCTAATTAAATTTCATTATGGTCAAATAAATTTATTAAAATATATTAAGATATCTTTTGTGGACCAAAGTATAGCATATTGGGGGCTTCCCAGGTGGCATTAAGATAAAGGATATCTTAAAGGACAGAAATGGTATGGACCTAACAGAAGCAGAAGATATTAAGAAGAGGTGGCAAGAATACACAGAAGAACTGTACAAAAAAGATCTTCACGACCCAGATAATCACGATGGTGTGATCACTCACCTAGAGCCAGACATCCTGGAATGTGAAGTCAAGTGGGCCTTAGAAAGCATCACTATGAACAAAGCTAGTGGAGGTGATGGAATTCCAGTTGAGCTATTTCAAATCCTCAAAGGTGATGCTGTGAAAGTGCTGCACTCGATATGCCAGCAAATTTGGAAAACTCAGCAGTGGCCACAGGACTGGAAAAGGTCAGTTTTTGTTCCAATCCCAAAGAAAGGCAATGCCAAAGAATGCTCAAACTACCGCACAATTGCACTCATCTCACATGCTAGTAAAGTAATGCTCAAAATTCTCCAAGCCAGGCTTCAGCAATACATGAACCGTGAACTTCCAGATGTTCAAGCTGGATTTAGAAAAGGCAGAGGAACCAGAGATCAAATTGCCAATATCTGCTGGATCATCGAAAAAGCAAGAGAGTTCCAGAAAAACATCTATTTCTGCTTTATTGACTATGCCAAAGCCTTTGACTGTGTGGATCACAATAAACTGTGGAAAATTCTGAAAGAGATGGGAATACCGGACCATCTGACCTGTCTCTTGAGAAACCTGTATGCAGGTCAGGAAGCAACAGTTAGAACTGGACATGGAACAACAGACTGGTTCCAAATAGGAAAAGGAGTACGTCAAGGCTGTATATTGTCACCCTGCTTATTTAACTTATATGCAGAGTACATCATGAGAAACGCTGGGCTGGAAGAAACACAAGCTGGAATCAAGATTGCCGGGAGAAATATCAATAACCTCAGATATGCGGATGACACCACCCTTCTGGCAGAAAGTGAAGAAGAACTAAAGAGCCTCTTGATGAAGGTGAAGGAGGAGAGTGAAAAAGTTGGCTTAAAGCTCAACGTTCAGAAAACTAAGATCATGGCATCTGGTCCCATCACTTCATGGGAAATAGATGGGGAAACAGTGGAAACAGTGTCAGACTTTATTTTTTTGGGCTCCAGAATCACTGCTGATGGTGACTGCAGCCATGAAATTAAAAGACGCTTACTCCTTGGAAGGAAGGTTATGGCCAACCTAGACAGCATATTTAAAAGCAGAGACATTACTTTGCCGACAAAAGTCCGTCTAGTCAAGGCTATGGTTTTTCCAGTGGTCATGTATGGATGGATGTGAGAGTTGGATGGTGAAGAAAGCTGAGTGCCGCCGAATTGATGCTTTTGAACTGTGGTGTTGGAGAAGACTCTTGAGAGTCCCTTGGACTGCAAGGAGATCCAACCAGTCCATCCTAAAAGAGATCAATCCTGGGTGTTCATTGGAAGGTCTGATGTTGAAGCTGAAACTCCAATACTTTGGCCACCTCATGCGAAGAGTTGACTCATTGGAAAAGACCCTAATGCTGGGTAGGATTGGGGGCGGGAGGAGAAGGGGACGACAGAGGATGAGATGGTTGGATGGCATCACCGACTCGATGGACATGGGTTTGGGTGGACTCCGGGAGTTGGTGATGGACAGAGAGGCCTGGCGTGCTGCAATTCATGGGGTCGCAAAGAGTCAGACACGACTGAGCGACTGAACTGAACTGAGGTGGCATTAGTGGTAAAGAACTCACCTGCCAATGCAGGAGACAGAAGAGACTCGGGTTCAGTCCCTTGGTTGGGAAGATCCCCTGGAGGAGGGCATGGCAACCCACTCCGGTATTCTTGCTTGGAGAATCCCATGGACAGAAGAGCCTGGCAGGCTACCATCCATGGGGTCATGAAGAGCCGGACATGACTGAAGCAAGTTAGCACACACACACATAACATCTTTGGTAAATGTTTAACGTGTATTTGCAAAGAATGTGTATTTCAAATTAGTTCAGTTTTATTTGTAACAGCATCACAGATGGAGTGGCTTATAAACAAGAGAAATTTATTTCTCACAGTTTAGGGACTGGGAGTCCAAGATCAGGGTGCTGACATGGTGGGGTGCTGGTGAAGTCTCTCTTCCAGGTTGCGTGCATCCTGCTTCTTGTTGTGTCATCTCACGATGGAAGGGACGAGAGAGCCTTCTCAGGCTTCTTTTATAAGGTCACTGATTACATTCCTGAGGTCTCTGCTCTCATGACCTAATGACCTCCCAAGGACCCACCTCCTAATACCACCACTTTGATGGTTAGGATTTTAACATATGACTTTGTGGAAAGCATAGACATCCAATCTGCAGCAGCTACTAACGGGTAGTATGTTCTACAAATGTCATTTTAAGTCAAGGTGATGAGTAGTATGTTCAGGTATTCTATATCATTACTGCCCTTATTTAGCTATTCTATCAATTTTTGAGAGGGAAGCATTGAAATCATCAATCTAACTGTAGATTTGTCTGTTCTCCTTTTATTTCTGTAAGTTTTGAATTCCTGTATTTTGAAGGTTTATTATTTACTGTATGCATATTTCATGTTATGTCCTTATGTTGAATTCACCCCTTTATCCTTGTAAAATATCCCTTTTTTTCTCCCTGATAATAGTCCTCATTGTAAAGTTTATTTTGTCTGCTGTTAATATAGTCATTCCAGTTTTCTTTAGGCTCATGTTTTTGGATTATATGTTCTCCATTATTTTACTTTTACCCTCTATTTTTATATTTAACCTAGTTTTTTTTTTAAACTCGCAAAATTGGTTCCTACTTTTTTTTTTTAAATAATGAAACAGTCTCTGCTTCTTAATTGAGGTATTTGGATTGTTAGTGTTAATTATCAGTGTTAAGTGCTCAGTTGCTCAGTTGTACCTTATTCTTTGTGACCCCATGGACTGTGTACCCCACCAGACTCAATTATTAGTATGGTTTGCTATAAATCTACTATCTTGATACTTATTTTCTATTGGACCCATACGTTTTTATTTTTCCTTTTTTCCTTCCATCTTTTGGATTAACTGGTATCATTAATCTATTTCATCTTATGTATTGGCTGTATATTTTGCTTTAATTTTTGTGTGTGTGTGAAGTTATCTACTATTTATAACATATAGACTTAACTTATCATATTCTACTTTCAAAGAATATTATGTCAGTTCACAATATAATATTTTGGAACACTATACTACCATTTTCATCTCCCAGTCTTTACACTATTTATTGTCTTTCATTTTCTCCTAAATATGATGTGAATTCCATAATACATTGTTATTATTTTTCTCTAAATATTCAATATTTTAATAGATTATTAAAAGGAAAAGATTTTTATATATATCCACATTTCCCATTTCTGTTTTTTTTTTAATTGCTGTCTATAGATTCAGATATCCATCTAATGTATTTCCTTTCTACCCTAAATATTTCTTGTACAGCAGATCTGACAATGAATTCACTTTGCTTTCATTTGTCTAAAAAGTACTTCAACTTCATTTTTGAAAGATATATCCAACAATAAAGAATTCCAGATTGACCTTTTTCTCACTCCGTACTTTAAAGATTGAATTTCATTGTCTTCTTTCCTCATAACTCCTAATGAAATGTCACATACCTTTTATTCTCTGTATGTAATATGTCTTTCTTCTATGGCTGCTTTTAAGATTTTCTTGTAAAAGTCTTACCTGTTTTTAGCAACTTGATTATCATGGCCCTGGTCTGTTTTCATTTTTTTAAATGTTTATTCTACTTCTTGTTCATTGAGCTTTGTGAATCTGTTGGGTTAGCGTTTTCATCAAATTTGATAAAAATTTGGTCTTTATTTTTTTCTTTTCATTTATTCTCCTTCATTTTTAGGATTTTCAGTTAACATGTATGTTATTTTACATATTGCTGAGGGCAGGTTAATTTTTTCCCCAGTCTTTTTCATTCTGTGCATTATTTTGGATAGTTTTTTATTGTTATAGGTTGCAACTCACTGTTCATTTTTTTTCTAGTGTCTAGTCTAATGTTCAACCCATATAGTGAAATTTTTTCATTTTAAAGATTTTATTTTTTTATTTTTAGAAATTCCATTTGGGCCTTTTTTATATTATCCATTTTTTTCTCTTCCTCATGATTAAATTTTTCTCTACTTTCTTGAAAAATAATGAAACATTTATGATAGCTATTTTAACTTTCTTGTCTGCTAAGTGCATAATTTCTGACATTTCTAGATTGAGTCATTGGTTGATTTTTCTCCTGACTATGGGCTATATATTCCTACATTGTATACCTAGTAACTTTTGACTGGATGCCAGACATGATAAATTTTTATTATTGCTTCCTGGATTTTGTTATATTCCTTTAAATAGTATTGCCACTTAAATTATGTGAAATCAGTTGGAATTCTATTCCAAGCCTCATTTGGAGGCTTGATTTTAAGAGTTTTAAGGGTGTATCTAGAATAACATCTTGTCTAAAGCTAATCTGGCCCCACAGCTAAGGCAATACCTTTCCGAGTATTCTACCTCAGGCCCACATATCACAAGGCCTTTCTACTCTGCCTGGTGGGAAAAAACTATTCAATAGCTCTGTGTGACCTGCAGGAATTACTCTTCCTATTTCTTTCTGGTGGCTCTTTTCTTGGCTTAGGGTTGTCTTCTGTTGGGAATGCCAGGTCTGCACTCGGCTAGAGTCAAGGTGACCCCTTTGCAGATCTTTGGTGTTCAATGTATGTGCAGCTCCCTTCTCTGTGGCACTCTATTCAGCAGGTTCTATATGCCTCTGGATCTCCTAGGCCCCTCTACTCAGTGAGACCTCCAGGCTCTGTTTGGATTCTGCCTACAGTCAGTTAGCGGTTGCAATAGTAGGACTTATCTTCACTGTTATCCTTCCCCAAGAGAATACAGTCTCATACTGCCTATTATCCAATGCATGAAAACTTGATTTTCTGGTTGTTTATGAAAGAAGGGCAAATATGGTCTCTGTTGCTCCATCTTTAATGAAAGCAAAATCTTTCTTCAATCTTTAAACTTTAATAATTTTGTCATCACATCAAACTTCCTTCCTCTTCTTTATCCCAATTCAGCTTAGCTGCTGTCCCCGTCATCCTATGAAAACGTGCTGTTTTTTGAGTAACCTCCACCCCTGTCTCATTAATCTAAACATTTACAAGTTCAATTTTAGCCACACATACTTGTCTCAAGTAATTTTTAATTCTCAAGAAGCATATCTATAATATAACTTCTCAACTATGATTAAACTTTTTTTCCTGAATATTCTTTTTTTCTCAGTACCAGGAGCAAGTAGATTGGACTTCTGAAAGAATCCTCCTGAAATTAAACCCATAAAGTTCTTTTGATTACAACCAAATACAAAGATCTGTTTTGCAGTAATTTGCAAATTTTGAAAACTGAAGTATTATGGTAACTGTGGGGAGTGACTAGTCATTTCAACCCAAATTAATTTATTTTGCTTTATTATTATTCCCTTACACCCTCTAAGTCTTTGATCCTCATAGTTTTATTGCAGTCAAGGTAGAATTGGATCCAACTTTAGGGTATATTTGTGCCATATTTCCACCTTGTTACTCAGCTTGTAAAAATACATCACTGCTTTGTAAACCAGTTTTCTGTGAACTTTGATCCTCAAGCAGGGATAAAATAATATGTGAAACAGCATAAGGAAGAGTTTTTACTTGCAGTGAATGGTATAAACAATATGCCCAATTTTTTTCAAATTGGGAAACTGAGCCAATATTTCTAGAGATATGTATCACTGAAATATTCTCCATTTGTAAGACAAATGTTTTAAAAGTAAAAATAGGAAAAAAATGCCCAGTGAAAAATAGTATTGGCTGGTTTTTGTTATACTAATAAAAGTAAAGTATATTGCAGTCTTTTAAATAATACAGTATATTAGGTCCAAGTGAGTCTAAAAAAATTTTAAGTTGTTGAACAAAGAAACAGATGTACATTAAATGCCAGATGGACCCTCAGTTTATGTTGAAGTGTGACAAAGGACTGTATAATTCTGTACTGAAGGTCACTAATCTTTAACCCCCTTGGATACTTGAGGTAATGTTTGGTATAGGCTTCTTATTCCTTTAGCATGTATGATTTTTTAACAGTGTGGTATATAGGGCATCATCTGTCTTTCATGAATGAAGAAATTGAGGCTTACATGACTTGACCTGAATCCCTTGCTTGGTATCATACACTGCTTTAATAAACCCTAGTGTTGTCCTTTGATGAAACATGGCAAAAATACGTATCCTGATACTGTTTACTTCTCCCAGTCTCTCCAGCTACCATACTAGTTCGCCCAAAAGCCCATCTGTATAACTAGCACCTTCTTCCACTCTTGTCCGGCTGTAATCCATTTCTACACAGCAGCTAGAGTGATTTTTTAAAAGATGTAGGTAAGAGCATGACTTTATCCTTAAAGTGATCTCATGATTTTCCATTGTAGATAGATAAAAATCCCAATTCCTTACCATAGTATACATGTTTGGATGCTTTTGGCTGCATGTAAATAAAAAGTTGACTAATGTAGCTTTAGGTGATAAGAAAATGTTTTGTGTTATAAATCTGGAGGTCCGTGATAGTCCAAGGGTGTCTTCTAAGGTCCAGCTTCTTCTGTCTCAGAGCCCAGAAACCCTGAGGAAGGATTGTCTTATTTTAAAGTCGACTTATTTCCTTATCAAGAGATGGCTGTCAGCCACTCACTGGGCTACATGCTTCTGTCCTCAGTAAGGAGGAGAGAGAAAACCTGTCTCTGTATCATAAGACGTGTGAGCATCTGGGGCTAATGGATGGCACCGAGGGCATGCCATGTGGAACAGGAGCTGGTGTAGACACCTGAAGTTCTTTCGGAATGGAGGGAGGAGGGGCAGATGCTGGGTAAGAAACTAACAGTGTGCGCGACGTGTGACAGGTAAGGGCATTGGTGATCTGGCCCCGCTGTGTCTCTGAGCCCAGCGTGTGTCTCTCCACCCTTCTCTCCTTCACCAGCTCCAGTGCAGTGGCCTCTCTGTCCTCAGGTACCCAGTTTTTCTCGTGGCCTAGGCCTTTTGCTTTTGACACCTTCATAATACTCAAGCTTCAGTTCAAATATCCCTTCTTCAAAGAGTCTTCCTTCACCTTGTCATCTAAAATATCTCCCTTCCCATCCGTTTCCCACTCCTTATCACAACAACGTGTTTTATTTGTTGCATATCACCTACCACTATTTGGTATTTTATTGTAAATGAATTTGTTTACCTTGCTTATTTGTTATTTCTTCTTTTCCCCCCATCCCTACTCTACAACTAAAATGTATGTTCTATGACAGCAAGAGTTTGACTGTCTTGTTCCAAGTATTCCCAGATCCTAACAGCTAGTAGGTATTCAAATATTGCCTACATGAGTGATTAAATAAACACATAAATGAATTTATGTAACTTTCCTCAAAACACTAAGAGAACTTGTATGCTAGAAGTTATGTACAGGTTACACCATGGTGCTCAGATGAATACTTTAAAACTTCTCTTTGGTTAGAATAAAAAAATGTGAAAATTTGTCATGTATATATTTCTCTAAATATATCTCTAAAGAAAAAAATCAGTGTCTAAGAAAAATAATTTTTATGTATCATACACAGTTGCTTCTTAAATTAAGTCCAGATGATTTTCTTATGTGTCCTATACAATTGTTCCTTAATTCAGAATTCTGGAAAATACCAATCCACCTCACTTATAGAAATTTTTTTATAGAATTGGAAAGGAGAAACACAGACAGTAACAAGGTAGATGATATGATGGAAAAAAATCTCATTTGCAACAGCAACAATAAAAATAAAATATCTAGTAATAAACTTAACAAAAATATTTAAGGTCTATATGAGGAAATCTTCAAAACATGATTAAAGGATTCAAAAGTTAAATTAAATAAATGCTTCTTGGAAATGGATACTCAATATTATCAGGTACCCATTCTTTCAATATTAATCTATAAAATTAAAATAATGCCAAAGAAACACTAGAGGTTCCTCAAGCATAAAAGGAAAGATAAATCTGCCAGTGTAGTGAAGATTCTAAAAAAAGAAGACCAATAATCTTTGATTCACTCTTCACATATTAAAATATATTATAAAATAATCTTAATTTAAACTATATATTATTGAGGCACCATTGAAAAAGAAGAGTCTGGTAATATACCCAAACAAACAGAGTAACTTACTCTACCATAAAGGTACCATTTCATTTTAGTGAGGAAATGATTAATTACTGCATGGTGTTAGGACAAATGTGATGCCATCTGAAAAAAAATGTTTTTCAGGTTAAAACCTTCCTTTACTCCTTACATCATCATAAATTTCAGCTGGATCAAAGGTTTAAGTGTAAAAAATAAAACCATAAATGTCAATTAAAAAAAAAACACTGAAGGCTTTTTTATAATTGTGGAGCCTTTGGAAGTTGGACATAAAACTGAGATGGTGTTAAAAAGAATGATACATAAATTATTAAACTATTTTACATTTTCTTACAAAATACCCTGAGCAAACTAAAAAGTCAACTATGTATATATATATTTTTTCCACAAGAAACGGCTAATGCCATTAATAAAAAGAGCACTCAGGAATCAGTTTAAAAAAAAAGACCAACAGCTAAATAGAAACATGGGCAAAGGACACAAGAAGGCAATTCACAGAAAAATAAATAAAAATAGTTTTGAAACATACTAAAATATGTTCAAAGCTTCACTTAGTAAGAGAAATTGCAACAAGATGCCATTTTCTGTCAGATTGACAAAGATGAAATATTTAGTAATATATTTTCAGCAAGGGTGGGAGAAGATGGAAACTCTCACATATTTGGAGTAGGAGGGTAAATTGGAGAGCAATTTGGGACTATCTACATCTACCACAATTTTTAAGTGTTTATTGCTTTTAACTCAGTTTTTCCACTTCTAGGCATTGATCACTTCAGTAGCACCGACAAATAATACAAAGGCTGTGTCTATGAGGATATCAGAATTGCTTGTACTAGTAAAACTGGACGGGACCTAATGTCCGTGTAGTGCCCCAGCTAGATCACCTTTTCTGAGCTAGAATATCCGTCTTCAGCTGCTCTAAGTATTGGCCATTAATGGTGTATAGCCTCACCCCTTTCCAGAGAATTATTCTCAACTGACCAGGACCCGTCTTACTGGAAATGGCTGGAAGGCTACCCCTGCATGGAGCCCAAAGTCAGTGTTTGACATATATATATATGGTGGGACAAAAGCTGAATGCTTTTTGCTGGTGCCATGCACACTCCTCAGCTCCCTGGGGGATCAGGCTGAGGTTAGACATAATTAACATCGTACCTTAGCTTCTTCCCCAGCCGTATCTCTCCTTGGCTTCTGTATAGTTTCTTTTGAAAGTACTTTTCAAGGAATTACTTGCACATGAACCCCTGTCTTGGGCTCCACTTCTGGAGAATTCAGGCTAAGACATTCATTCATAGAGACCAGCTACATTATAGTATTCTGCATAATGGTATACTTCCTAGACATGAAGAACAGAAGCAAAAGCTCTCCGAATGGGATGATCTCCAAAACAGAGTGCAAAAAGCAAGTTGCAAATAACTATGTGTAATGCACTATAAGTTATGTTAATGTATGCAATTGACAAATATGTTTGAATATGCACAGAATATCTCTGTAAGTACAGCCAAATAATAGTCTTTGCTTGATGCCAAGGGGAGCCCAATTGGGGTCTGTGAGATGGAAGGGAAGAAGACAGAGTTCATTATATATTATATACTATTTTCTGTCTTTTAAATATGCTTGCATGGAAATGAATTACCTATTATTTTATATCAACAATATTAAAGCAAAAAGCATTTGTGCTACTGAGTCACTTAGGTTTAGGAGAATGTTACTTCTCAGAATTCTTTTGCCCTCAGGGATAGATTACATTTTAAAAAATTAGCATGTCAGTACCCTAAATATTTTTTAAGTCTTTAGAGAAAGCTTAAAAATTATCTAATAATCTGTATCTTAAGGATTCTCTCTACAATTTTGTTAATTGATTTAGTAAACACTTCTTACAGGTAATGCCATGGTAACTTCCAACTGGCCTGTTCCAAATTATCAAATTGGCAAGAATCTTCATACAAATGAGTGTGCTTTTTCTGAAATGGAGCTTAATGACTATTCATTTTACTGCATTAATTATGATGGATATCCTGCCTCCTTCATGCCTATGACCAAATAGATACCACACCATTATTAGTTATATTTGGCTTTTGGTTACAAATTATATACATACATTTGTTGTGAATTGTACATTATATTAAAGATCAAAGATGCTGAACTTAGGGCTTAAACACAGAAAGTGATAACAATGCATAGTCCTGAGACTTGAGACCGCATATCATCTTTCTTATAAAAGAGGTCATGGCTATGCAAAAAAAAAAAAAAAAAAAACTTTTTGCAGCTAAAATATAATAGGACATATGCATGCCTCTCTCTGTTCAGCCTAGAGACTGGAAATCGGCTTTTACCCTTCAACCCCCTGGATACTGCTTTTGGAGGCAGGTGAAGTGCTCTCTCACCGTGCTTCGCTCGTCCAGCTCCCCTCCCCACCTCTCACTCCTGCCACGTTAGTGATCAGTTCAGTTCAGTTCAGTCGTTCAGTCGTGTCCGACTCTTTGCAACCCCATGAATTGCAGCATGCCACGCCTCTCTGTCCATCACCAACTCCCGGAGTCCACCCAAACCCATGTCCATCAAGTCGGTGATGCCATCCAACCATCTCATCCTCTGTCGTCCCCTTCTCCTCCCGCCCTCAATCCTACCCAGCATTAGGGTCTTTTCCAATGAGTCAACCCTTCGCATGAGGTGCCCAAAGTATTGGAGTTTCAGCTTCAACATCAGACCTTCCAATGAACACCCAGGATTGATCTCTTTTAGGATGGATTGATTGGATCTCCTTGCAGTCCCAGGGACTCTCAAGAGTCTTCTCCAACACCACAGTTCAAAAGCATCAATTCTTCGGCGCTCAGCTTTCTTCACCGTCCAACTCTCACATCCATACATGACCACTGGAAAAACCATAGCCTTGACTAGATGGACTTTTGTTGGCAAAGTAATGTCTCTGCTTTTCAATATGCTATCTAGGTTGGCCATAACCTTCCTTCCAAGGAGTAAGCATCTTTTAATTTCATGGCTGCAGTCACCATCAGCAGTGATTTTGGAGCCCAAAAAAATAAAGTCTGACACTGTTTCCACTGTTTCCCCATCTATTTCCCATGAAGTGATGGGACCAGATGCCATGATCTTAGTTTTCTGAACGTTGAGCTTTAAGCCAACTTTTTCACTCTCCTCTTTCACCTTCATCAAGAGGCTCTTTAATTCCTATTCACTTTCTGCCATAAGGGTGGTGTCATCTGCATATCTGAAGTTATTGATATTTCTCCGGCAATCTTGATTCCAGCTTGTGTTTCTTCCAGCCCAGCGTTTCTCATGATGTACTCTGCATATAAGTTAAATAAGCAGGGTGACAATATACAGCCTTGATGTACTCCTTTTCCTATTTGGAACCAGTCTGTTGTTCCATGTCCAGTTCTAACTGTTGCTTCCTGACCTGCATACAGGTTTCTCAAGAGACAGGTCAGATGGTCTGGTATTCCCATCTCTTTCAGAATTTTCCACAGTTTATTGTGATCCACACAGTCAAAGGCTTTGGCATAGTCAATAAAGCAGAAATAGATGTTTTTCTGGAACTCTCTTGCTTTTTTGATGATCCAGCGATATTGGCAATTTGATCTCTGGTTCCTCTGCCTTTTCTAAAACCAGCTTGAACATCTGGAGGTTCACGGTTCACGTATTGCTGAAGCCTGGCTTGGAGAATTTTGAGCATTACTTTACTAGCATGTGAGATGAGTGCAATTGTGCGGTAGTTTGAGCATTCTTTGGCATTGCCTTTCTTTGGGATTGGAACGAAGACTGACCTCTTCCAGGTTAGTGATATCCATTCACAAAACACAGGGCAGAAAGACTGGTGTGAATGCATCTTGGCCAGGTGCACTGTATTCTTCCATTCATTCAGTCAACATTAATGAATCCTTATGACGTGCTAGGCGTAGGGCTAAACATCAGGGTGCATAGTGGTGGGTATAATACCTAGCCGCATGGAGTTTAGACTTCATCTTAGGCAAGACAGTAAGCAAATGAGAGACAGTAAGCAAATGTCCTTTTTAGGTACAAAAAAGGAAAGGGAGAAACAAGGTAGATGTGGTCACTTGTGTGTAAAATGTAATTATATGTATATATTATATATGCCTATGCATGTGTGAGTTTCTCAGTTGTGTCTGACTCTTTGTGACTTCATAGATTGTAGCCTAGCAGGCTCCTCTGTCCATGGAATTCTCCAGGCAAGAATACTGGAGTGGCTGCCATTGCCTTCTCCTTCCTGACCCGGGGATTGAACCTGGGTCTTCTGGATTGCAGGCAGACTCTACCATCTGAGCCACCAGGGAAGCCATTATATATACCTATGTTTAGATTATTGGACTACATGAAGTTTCAAAACGGTGCACTAGAAATAGCATAAGAAAGATGGACAGGCTACAGATGACAGGTTGATTGTAGCAGGTATGACACGAAAAGGTTTGCTCTTAAAAATTTTTAGAAAAAGAGAAAAAGATTGCTCTTAAAAATTAATAACAGGAAGAAACAGCTCAAAAGAAAAATGGGCAGAAAACAAACAGTTCTTTAAAAAATGAGCAAATGATGAGATACCATTTGCATCCATTAAACTAGTAAAATGTTTTAACTGTAGGACCTCATGATGCAAGAATGAGGTTGGAAAGGCCCACACACACAGCCATTAGTGGTATAAATTGTCTGATGGACAATTAGACTGTATAAATCAAAAGTCTGAAATCAGTTTATGCCACTTGACTCTTCAGAATTCTATTTTGAGGAAGTAATCAGAGATGTAAATAAAGATTCTTGTACAAAGATGTTTATTGTAACAGTATTTATAATTATGAAAAATAGCAAACATCCTATTTCAAATTTAGATGTTTAATCTATTATAGAAGTTATAAGGTGGAATATTATTCTACCATTCGGAACCATATCTTCAAAGAATAAGCATGTGAGAAAATACTGAAGGTATATTATTAAATGAGGAAAGCAGGTAAGAACAAAAGTGAGTGATATGCACATAAAAAGGAATAAGTCATGTCAATGTCTGGCAAAAACCACTACAATATTGTAGTGTAATTATTGTAAAGTAATCAGCCTCCAATTAAAATAAATAAATTTTTTTAAAAAAGAAAGGAATAAGTCAAAACAGTGAGTGATTACTTCTAGGTGATGGAATAGGAGTGATTTTTATTTCCATTTTGTTTTTTTACCTATATTTTCCCATCTCAACTGTGAACAAGAATTACTTTGATAATATTGGGTTGACCAAAAAGTTTGTTCAGCTATTTCCATACAATATTATGAACTTTTTGGCCAACCCAATACATTCAAAGATTACATCAAATGGTAAGGTAGAAATGTAGTAAATACCACCCAATTCATTCTGCACCCAATCTAGAAATTTACAGATGAATGTGTTTAAAGTTATTGTTTGTTCAAACTCTTTAAAGTTTCTTAAATACAGCTGTCTCACAACCTCTCAAATTTCCTCTAGGTTATAACTTGTTGCTCACAATTATACCTCCAGTGTCTCCTTGGGAAGTTTGGGCTATTTCTAAACAGTTACTTGAAAACTTCTCTGTTGGTTGTTGTTCAGTTGCTCATTGTGTCCAGTTCTTTGTGACCCCATCGACAGCAGCACACCAGCTTTCCCTGTCCTTCACTATCTCCCGGAGCTGACTCAAACTCATGTCCATTGAGTCAGTAATGCCATCCAACCATCTCATCCTCTGTCACCCCCTTTTCCTTCTGCCCTCAATCTTTCCCAGCATCAGGGTCTTTTCCAGTGAACTGGCTCTTCCCATCAGGTGGCCCAAGTATTGGAGCTTCAGCTTCAGCATCAGTCCTCCCAATGAACATTCAGGGTTGATTTCCTTTAGGACTGACTGGTTTGATCTCCTTGGAGTCCAAGGAGACTTAGTCCAAGTCTAAGAGTCTTCTCCAGCCCCACAGTTCGAAAGCATCAGTTCTTCGAAGCTCAGTCTTCATAAGGAAGTTTAGTCTTCCTTATGGTCTAACTCTCCCATCCATAGAGGACTACTGGAAAAACCATAGCTTTGACTATATGGACCTTTGTCAGCAAAGTGATGTCTCTGTTTTTTAATATACTATCTAGGTTTGTCATAGCTTTTCTTCCAAGGAACAGGAATCTTTGAATTTCATGGTTGTCGTCACTCTCTGCAGTGATTTTGGAGCCCAAGAAAATCAAGTCTGTTTCCATTGTTTCCCTATCTATTTGCCATGAAGTAATGGGACTGGATGCCATGATCTTTGTTTTTTGAATGTTGAGTTTTAAGCCAGCTTTTTCACACTCCTCTTTCACCTTCATCAAGAGGCTCTTTAGTTCCTCTTCACTTGCTCCCATTAGGGAGAGACCTGGGTTTGATCCCTGGGTTGGAAAGACCCCCTGGAGAAGGGAAAGGCTACCCACTCCAATATTCTGGCCTGGAGAGTTCAGGCCTATACAGTCCATGGGATTGCAAAGAGTCCGACACAACTGAGCAACTTCCTCTTTCACTTTCATCTGCATATCTGAGGTTATTGATATTTCTCATGGCAGTCTGGATTCCAGCTTGCACTTCATCCAGTGCAGCATTTCACATGATGTACTCTGCATATAAGTTAAATAAGCAGGGTGACAATATATGGCCTTGACATACTCCTTTCCCAGTTTGGAACCAGTCCATTGTTCCATGTCTGGTTCTAATGTTTCTTCTTGACCTACATGCATCAGGAGGCAGGTAAGATAGTCTGGTATTCCCATCTCTTTAAGAATTTTCCACAGTTTGTTGTGATCCACACAGTCAAAGGCTTTAGTGTAGTCAATGAAGCAGAAGTAGATGTTTTTCTGGAATTCTCTTGCTTTTTCTATGATCCAGCGGATATTGACAATGCGATCTCTGGTTCCTCTGCCTTTTCTAAATCCAGCTTGAACATCTGGAAATTCTTGGTTCACATATTGTTGAAGTCTAGCTTGAAGGATTTTGAGCATTGCCTTGCTAGCATGTGAGATGAGTGTAATTGTGTGGTAGTTTGAACATTCTTTGGCATTGCTCTTCTTTGGGATTGAAATGAAAACTGAACTGAAAAGTTCTTATCCTCCTCACGTATATATTTTAAAGTTGTTGCTGGATGTCCCAGTGACACCTGGGGTTCATTAAATGTGGTGGGGTGAGAAAGTCCAGGAAAGATGCATTATTTTAGTCCAGATGCATTGTTTCCTATTTCCTTTTTGTCCACCTCTGCCACCTTATGTTTTCAATCTGTGCAGTTGAACAGCAGACAAAATTATCCTTTCATTGGAAAATCAAAACATGAATATGGTTGGCAAAAATACAGTAAGGCAATAATATGACTGGAATTGTAACAAGGACAGAGTCTGGAAAATCACATATGTTAGACATGGACATTTAGGCTGAAATGCAAGTTTTTATAGCTGAGAAAAAGGGAATTCTTAAAAGAAGACTTTTTCATTCAGTATTAAATTTTATGAGATAATATAAGATTGGGATATAAACATTATAGTTGGAGACAACCAAACAATCTACAACATTTTATGGCTACAAAATAAATCCTTGAGCAGGATAATGAAACTTAAAAAAACCATCTTAAGAACACTTCTCATCTGGCTGAATTTAGGAATTCAAATGTACATACCTTTATATGTACATACATTTTGCAATGTTGTGGGTATGCAGGTCATTATTCCTGGTGAAAATTATTGAGCATTGTGTAACTCATCACAAAAATATTTTTCAGGCTTCATCTGGCAGAAACAGTTTTAGGAACAGGTGTGTGTGTGTGTTGTGACTAGAAAGAAGGATTTTTCTTATTACGTAAGTTTTCACTATATGAGATCATAGAATAGTCTCACTCATTCAAAACACTTATTGCATACTCAGTATGTTTCAGCCAATATGTTGTTCTAATAATTCCATTATGTCCTAAAAATGTGTTCAACTGGAATTTTGTCATGGCAAAATTTGAGGGAAAGTTCATAGATTTGTACTTTTTTCAAAATAACATCTTTGTTTTATATCAGAAAATGGGAATTAGATAAAACCTCTTTTGAAATTTATGGCTAATTCCTGGAAATAAGGTTCATACTTATTCAAATAAGAGAACATCATGTGAAAGAAAGGAGGACAGTGTGTGCTAGTGTGAAAGGCTATGCAGTGTGGTTGTATTTCATGGAAAAGAAATCTTAGATTTATAAACTGAATATTCATAAATGTTCAGAGTGATAGACAATGAAGATCTTTCATAGCAGTTGAAGAATTTAAAAAAAAAGTATTCTTAACTTGGAAGATAACTTGAATATATTTGAGTTAATCTATGAAGGACATTAATTTGACTACACAACTCTTGGACACCAGAAAACTCATATTTTTATTTCCTAGAATTTTATTCATCTTCTCTGAGCCTCTACACCCATGTCTGGGAAAATTCTATTTCAATGTGTTTTGTGGGCCCTCTCCACTCTTTCTGACTAAGGGTTGTTTAAAAAAAAAAAGGTACAGGAGTCTTCAGTGGTCCAGACCATTGGGAAAGATGTGCTCACTTTAGTCCGCATTGACCACTTCTGAAAATCTCCTTTTGTCTCTCCTTGTGTCTTGAACCCTCATTCTGGGAGCCTTCTAACCTTGGGACAGTATTGAGGGGACATCTCTGAAAGAACAGATAGATGGTTTCCTGGCTCTGGGAGCCTGAGATGGAGCTTAGGGCAGGAAAAAGCGAGGGCCCAGGGGCTGAAAGGAAGAATGGAAGATGTCCTTTTTAGGGGAGGAGCCTTAGAGAGGGAATCACCAGTTAGATAGGAGGGCTGGTGTTCAGATCTGGCAGGTTCTAGACCATGACTGTGAAGCCCTCAGATTCATTTCCAAGTTTCTCAGCCTTTTAGCCCCAAAAGTCAGAGCTAAACCAGCCCCCGGCTCTGAATGACCACTCTATGCACAGTGCGTAAGTGATTGAAACCAGAGCCATGGCTTTGAATTCACTCATATAAATGTATCAGTTATTGACATGGTTCGATCAAATGGGGAAAAGTAGCAAAGTGTAGTCCTTGGTAACTCATTGCAGGGAGAGAAATTTGCAGACTTGATAGTATAGAGTGGGGATTCTGATGGGAAACGTGTATGCCTTCACAGGATATCAATGCATGGACGTGCAGTAAGTCATCTTTATAGCGGCCACCAAGACCATAGGGAGCTTAGTGGGGATCCAGTAGGTGGCCTTTGGTCACTGTTTCAGGGCTGCCTTTTCTCTCCTCTAGGGCATCTCACCCACTGGTCTCCTTTTACACCTGTAACAATATCCAAACCCACCTCTGCTTTCCCCATTCCTTCCCCCGCCTGCCCCAAAGGATCTGAGTCTCACATAACCATAAAGACTCAGCCCCCATGAGCTGCTGTTCACTTCAACTTTGCTCTCATCAGTGCTTGACAAACCTTCTCTCCATTTCTCCTTGGCAGGTCTTCAAAATGGCTATTTTAAACTGTTCCCCTCTTCTTAGCCCCCACAGACCTTCCTGCTGAGAGTTAAGATAGTAAAATGTGTGAGAATGTGGATGGGGACACCAATAGCTTGTCCTAGCAGTCATAGAACCGTCATCAAGTTTCTGTTTTTTAAAATTGAAGTATAATTTACAATGTTGTGTTAGTTTCAGGAGTAGAGTAAAATGATTCATATATATATATATATTCTTTTCCCATATAAGTTATTATAAAATATTGAGTAGAGTTCTCTGTGCTATACAGTGGGTCCTTGTCCTTTTATCTGTTTTATATATAGTAGTATGTATATGTTACTCCCAAATTTCTAATTTATCCCTCCTTACAACCTTTCCCCTTTGGTAACCACAAGTTTGTTTTCTATGTCTGTGAGTCTGTTTCTGTTTTGTAAATAAGTTCATTTGTACCATTTTTTTTTTTAGATTTCACATGTAAGTGATACCATATTTATATTTGTCTTTCTCTGACTTAATTCACTTAGTGTGATCATCTCTAGATCCATCCATGTTGCTGCAAATGGCATTATTTAATTCTTTTTAATGGCCAAGTAATATTCCATTGTATATATGTACCACATCTTCTTTATCCATTCATCTGTCAGTGGACATTTAGGATGCTTCCATGTTTTGGCGAATGTGAATGGTGCTGCAATGAATGTTGGGGTGCATATATTTTTTTCGAGTTACAGTTTTCTCTGGACCTTTGCCAAGTTTCTAAACTGCACCTGGAAAACAAAGATTATAATAAATAGAACTTAGTCTCTGAGCATTTGTGAATCTACAAAGAGAATATCTGGAAAGCTCTTAATGCATGAGGACCAGAAGCTGTTACTGTCATCTGTGATTGTGGATAACCCTCTTCCAAATGAGTGAACAATTTCATTCCTCCTTTTACTTGGAAAATGAAGCACCCTCTACATATTCTCCTTCAGCTACTTGATTGTAATTTCTACACATCACTCTTTATGTCTGTTTAATCACCTTTTCTAAAATGTACCTGCAAACCTGTGTTCTTGGATGCCATTGTTAGTGGCTCAGGTTCCTTGTTCCCACAGTTATCTTCTCTGCCACCTCCCTTGGCCTTCAGGCAAGCACTGATGCTCTTGGGAACCCTTCTTGAAACACTGCCCTCCCTCGAATTATCTTGCACCATCCATTACTGTGTGTCACTGTCTTTTCCACTTCTGGGTCATGTCTTAACACTTTGGCCTTTGTGTTTGTACTAGTTCGCTCCGGGAGCTTTCACAGGATGTTGAGAGGGACAAATCACTGTTAAATGCTCCACAGAGAATAGCCAGTGTAAGTTGGAGCTGGATACCTCCCCGTGACTTACTGTGATGAGACGAAACTGCTTAGGTTACTAAGTGATATTTGTCCTTTTCCAAATCCAAGAAAATGGTTAAAAGCACAGATTTTTAGATCCAGACCACCTGGGTTTGAATCCTGGCTCTGCCACTGACAAACTGTATGCCTCTAGTTGAGTCACTTAATCTAGTAATTCAACCTCTCCATGCCTCTGATTTCTCATCTATGACATACGGATAATAATAGTACCTACCCTCCAGGGCAAGTGGATTAAATGAATCCATTATCAAGAACTATAGCAGTATCTTTGTAATTCACCAGTCTTTCTGCCTTGCCCCCAGTCCCAGGAGGGGAGTAGTGGGGAGTGACAGAGTGAAGGAATAAACCATATTTCTCTCCTCACTTCAGATCTCCCCAGCTAACAGTCAGAGGTGTCCAGGAGAATAGGGTAGGGAGGAGAAGAAATTTAAATCACAATGAGATAGAAATGATTAAGAGACTTGGGATTTTAGTAACTTCTCAGAAAATGTCTGGAAAGCTATGAAATCTGTCCAAGATGAGATAAAGAATATTTTTAAAAGGCTTATTGTAATTTTGGAGAAAAAAGATCACTTTTTTAAAACTTGATCAGACTGATTTCTCAGTAATGATAATGATGATGGCTAACTGCATCACGATTGGTTTGCTTGGATATCCATAGCCAACAATTAAGCTTGAAAATTTGCTTATTTATGCTCACCAGGATGGCTATATTTAGAAACACAGACAAGTATGGGTGAGGATATGAAGAAGGTGTAATACTCGTGCATTGCTTGTGGGAATGTGAAATGGTGCAGCCACTTTGGAGGACAGTTTGGCAGTTTCTCAAAAAAGCTAAACATAGAGTTATCACATGACCCAGCAGCTCTATTCCTGGATATCTACCCGAAAGAAATGAAAACATCTGTCCACACAAAACTTGCCCATAAATATTCAGAGCAACATTATTCATAATAGCCAAAAAGTAAAAACAACCTCAGTGTCCATCAACTGATGAATGTATAAACAAAATGTGATATCCCTATAATGGAATATTATTCAGCCATGAAGAGAATGACATACGGATTCATGCTACCATAGGGATGAACCCCAAAAACATTGTGAAAGAAGTCAGTCACAAAAGCCTACATATTGTGTAGTTCCATTCATATAAATGGAATCAATTGTAGGATGATTATGTTGTACATCTGAAACATAATATTTTTGTCAATTGTACCTAAATTTAAAGAAATGAGGAAATAAACCAAAAAAAAGATTCTATACCTACTCCCTATTCTCTAGATGCTCAGGCCTCAGAAAGGCATTTACGCTCACATCCCATGCTCCCTTATTCTCTGGCCACATCTCTCACTAACTCTCAACAAGCCCATCTCATGCCAAAAGGTCAAACCCTGTTTTCATTTAGTCTGGCTCAATTTACTGCAGACAGTAGGCCTTCAATAAATCTCTTTAGTCTGGAGACAGACTAAAGACAAAATATTGAATTCACTCCTCCATTGTAAACCCCAGATTCTGTGGCAGTGGTGATGTGGGGAACAATAAAATAAGCATCAAGCATCATATGACAAAGTCTATTGGAATGTGATATTCTTGGCAGGAAATCACTTCAGAGTGGAAAATGTTCTCTAAATATAAACACTGCAAAGACATGTGTACCACCAAGACTTTATTATTAGATTCCCAGGGATTTTTATTTAGAAGCTGCAGAACTTGCAAGGCTATACAATTCTTGGAATGGAATTTAGGTTGGCTTTCTGAAATCAATCCAAGCAAGCCTTTCTACACACGAGCATTCTTAGAAAGTCTTTGAATGTCTATTCTTACTTATATTGGTGGCAAAATGTCCCCAAATGAAATCATCATGAGGTTCTGCCTGCTTCCTGCTTTAGATGTACTGGAAATCTTCCCAGGAAACTCAGGGACTTTGTCAATTCTCCTTTGCCTTTCCCATTGCCATTAGGTAGTTGAAAGCTAGGTCTAGGATGGTATTTGTGGTTCTGCCCCCAATTCCAATGTGGGCACAGTTATTTCCTCCATACCAGCAAGCAGTTCTTGTTCACCAACAGGATGTCTGAGGATTCAATTCAATTCTGACATTATCTATCTGGTAACAGCATCAAATTCTACAGGTTATGTCCTATTAGACCGTGCTCTCCTCCCCACCCCCTTCAGGTGCTAACTGACAGTCCAAGTTACTACCTGTGCTTCTGACCCACACAGTCTATAGATGGGAGGTTTTGTGAACCACTCTTTGTACTTCAGATACATGTCACAAGTCCAGGTTGTTTCCTATTGCTGTTCACGTCCAACTCTTCACAACCCCATGGACTGCAGCACGCCAGACTTCCCTGTCCCTGAGCATCTCCCAGAGTTTACCCAAGTTCATGTCCATTGAATCAGCGATACCATCCAACTGTCTCATCCTCTGACACCTTCTTCTCCTTCTGCCTTCAATTTGTCCCAGCATCATCAGGGTCTTTTCCAGTGAGTCAACTGCATTAGGTGGCCAAAGTATTGAAGCTTCAGCTTTAGCATCAGCCCCTCCAAAGAATGTTCAGGGTTGATTTCCTAGCTTTCCAGGGGACTCTCAAGAGTCTTCTCCAGCACCACAGTTTGAAAGCATCAATTCTTCAGATGCTCTGCTTTCTTTATTGTCTATTTCTCACATCCGTATATGACTACTGAAAAGACCATAATTCTGTCCAACTGGCTATAAATCTGAGGTTTCTATAATCCTCTCCCTGGGTTCGATTAATTTGCTAGAGAAGCTCATAGAACTCAGAGGAACATTTTACTTACTATATTACCAGTTTATTACAGTAGGATATAACTCAGGAACAGGCAACTGGAAGAGATGTACAGGGAAGTGTATGGGGAAACGGTTTGGAGCTTTATGCCCTCTCTTAACACACAACTCTTCCTAAATCTCCAACCCAGAACTTTCTGAACCCCATCCTTTTGGATTTTTATAAAGGCTTCATTACATAGGCATGATTGAGTAAATCATTGGCCCCTGGCGATTGAACTCAGTCTCCAATCCCCCCTCCCACTTTCTGGATGTACAGTTCAGGAACTGAAAGTTCTAACCCTCTGATCTCACAGTTGAGTTTCCTGGCAATCAACCCCCTCCTTAGGTGACCTGAGGGCTTTCCAAAAGTCATTAACGTAATGAAAGACACCTTTCCTCTTTTATCACAGGAAGTTCTCAGGAATTTCAGTTTTCGGATCTCTGTGCCAGAAAGTGGACAAAGACTAAATATATATGGTTTTATTATAAATCACAATATCACAGATAGTATGAACCCAAACCAGTCCAGAATTCAGAGCAGGGGAATGCGGAGGACTGGACTACACATGCCAAAGATAGATTGGAAAGCCAGGGGAAGGGAGAGGGGGCTTGAGCCAGGTCAAATGAGCCTTGTATGACTCCTCTTCCTCTAGTGAGGCCACTGGGGGTCCAAACAGATCCTGACCTTTAGCAGGAGGGATTGAAGGGTCTACAGCCCATATTCTGAGGCACCGCAACTTGGCCTTTCTATTGCTGGGTCTGGCCCTAACTTTAGGCCCTGAATGTGGTACTGTGAGTGTCTGGTCAAATTCTCATGTTAGGCTCATGTGAGTGACTGACACCTGCCCCTTCTCTCCTTATGCTCCCTTCCATGTGATTTCCCAAGATGACTATCGCTCCATTTTTGCTACTATGAGCCTTCAGACCAGTGATTAACTCTCCTGGCTGCTGCTTGCTCCCCTGGGGCAGGGCCTGCTGTTAAGGCCATTGCTTTTCATCAGTAATGTCCTTCACAACCTCCTGCCAGGTAGAGCCTGTTCTGTTAATGGCCTGTCTTCCCACCATAAGATCCTGTAGGCAGACCTAACTTCAGACCCTGACCATGTGCTGACTCCACCAGGCTCTACTCAGAGAGCTAGCAGGAGTTGTAGATGCTGTCGTGGGTTAAAGACTGCTAACCATGACTAGAGAGAATGGGTCAAAATCCTAGCTGAATGGACAGTAGGAATCAGAGAACACACCAAGGAGACCAGGGCATCCATTAGCCCATAGGTGTCTGTGTGAAATGGAAAACCACATCGCTTCTGAGTGGAACAGTTAGAAAAAGCTACACTTTCTCCAGATGAATAGATCCTGAAGTGAGTTGATAAAACTGAAAAGTGAAAGTGTCAGTCACTCAGTTGCCTCTGGCTCTTTGCAGCCCCATGGACTGTAGCCCGCCAGGTTCCTTTGTCCATGCGATTTCCTAGACAGGAGTACTGGAGTGGGTTGCCATTCCCTTCTCCAGGGGATGTTCCTGACTCAGGGATAGAACCTGGGTCTGCTGCATTGAAGGCAGATTCCTTACCATCTGAGCCACCAGGGAAGCCATTTTCACTTTTGAGGTGAGTTGCTGGTGGTCCTTGAAAAGATATATCCAAGTCCTAACCCCTGATACGTGTAATGTGACCTTATCCTGAACAAGGGTCTTTGTAATATAATTAAGAATCTTGAAATGAAATCATCCTGAATTAACAAGATGGGCCCCAAGTCCAATGACAGGTATCTTTATAAGAAGAGGAGAATCATGGAGGTGACACAGAGAGAAGGTTATATGGTGATGGAGGAGGAGATTGGAATTACACAGTTTCAAGCGAGGAAGGCCAAGGATCACTGGGAGCCACCAGAAGCTAGGAGACTGGCATGGAGGGATTCACCCTCAGACCTTCCAGCAGGAGCCAACCTTGCTGACATCTCTATTTCAGACTTTTAGCCTCCAGAGCAATGAGAGAACAAATCTCCAGTGTTTTAAGTCACCCAGTTTATGGTAATTTGTTGCAGCAACCCTAAGATATACTCCAGGAAGTGGTTATGGCTTCCTGAACAGAATGCAGGCTGCTTTAAACCCCTTCCTACCCCTCAGCGATTCCTTTAAAGGCATTTTTTGGGGGGGGGACATTCCCTTTCCGATATTTCATTGTTCAGTTCAGTTCAGTCACTCAGTCGTGTCCGACTCTTTGTGACCCCACAGACTATAGCACCCTGGCTTCCCTGTCCATCACCAACTCCCGGAGCTTACTCAAACTCATGTCCATCAAGTTGGTGATGCCATCCAACCATCTCATCCTCTGTCGTCCCCTTCTCCTCTTGCCTTCAATCTTTCCCAGCATCAGGGTCTTTTCCAGTGAATCAGTTCTTCTCATCAGGTGGCCAAAGTATTGGAGTTTCAGCTTCAGCATCAGTCCTTCCAATGAATATTCAGGGCTTATTCCTTTAGCGTTGACTAGTTTGATCTCCTTGCAGTCCAAGGGACTCTCAAGAGTCTTCAACACCACAGTTCAAAAGCATCAATTCTTAGGTGCTCAGCTTTCTTCACAGTCCAACTCTCACATCCATACATGACTACTGGAAAAATCATACATATTTCATTGTAGTATATGTATTTCATATACATATTCATTGTAGTATAAAGGAATGCAGCTGATGTCTGAATGTTAATCTTATATCCTGCTCCTTTGCTGAAATCATTTATCAGCTGTAGGAGTTTTTCTATATAGTATCATGTCATTTGCACATAGTGACAATTTTACCTTTTCCCTTGGATAACTATCCCAGTTTGGATAACTTTTATTTCTTTGACTTGTCTGATTTCTGTGGCTAGGCCTTCCAAGACCACGTTGAAGAGAAGTGGTGAGAGTGGGCATCCTTGTCTTGTTCAGATTTTAGCAGGAAGGCTTTTAGCTTTTCACCTTTGAGTATTATATTGACTGTGGGTTTGTCCAGCCTAGTTTCTCTGAGCATGACATAGGTATACACGGCACAGCCTCTCACCAAAGCTGTGATGGAGACTGAGGAACCAGAGCCCAAGTCTATAGAAAAAATTAAAAAGAGTTTCAGTGTATGGCAGTAGGAAAAGAATGAATTCTGGAGGCAGACAGAAGCCTGGGATTCTGACACTGTCCCAAGTTAATAGGACTTTGAGTATCATTTCTTATCCACGAGTTGGGGGTGAAAAGGGAGAGGGCATTTATTGATCACTTTCTAGGAATTTTTATTCCTCTGACTTCACTGGATGGCTGTCAGCTTTGGACGAAAATGTACAGGGCATGGAGTCCCATTACTCCTTGTGCTAAGTCACTTCAATCATGTCTGACTCTTTGCAGCCCTATGCACTGTACCCTTCCAGGCTCCTCTGTCTATGGGATTCCCCAGGGAAGAATACTTGAATGAGTTGCTATGCCCCCCTCCAGGGGATCTTCCCAACCCAGGGATCAAAACTGCATTTGCTATGGCTCCTGCATTGCAGGTGGATTCTTTGCAACTGAACCATTGGGGAAGCCCAATCCTTTCTCAAGAGATACTTATTACTTTTCCTCTTCCCATCTTAGGTAACAGGTATAGGCTTCCCTGATGGCTCAGATGGTAAAGCATCTGCCTGCAATGTGGGAGACTGGGGTTCAATCCCTGGGTTGGGAAGATCCCCTGGAGGAGGGCATGGCAACCCACTCCAGTATTCTTGCCTGGAGAATCCCCATGGACAGAGGAGCCTGGCGGGCTACAGGCTCCATGCATCACAAAGTATTGGACACGACGGAGCGACTAAGCACAGCATCAGCATTGCAGGAGCAAGAAGGCCGCTTGGCTCTGTGCCACAGCGTTGCTTCAGCTCAGGAAAGTTTGGGACCTCTTAAATGGTAGTCAGTAGTATCTAGCCTTGGCTTCTTGGACCTTGCAGGGAGAATGAGATGAAAGTGCTTTCTGGAGAGGGGAGAGAATGAATAAAGCAAGAAGTGCAGTTTATAAATTCTGTTTCCCAACATGGTCATAATTTTAAATCTACTCTGCATATTTATTTCAGATGTAATACTCTGTACATGCACAACTGATTTAAGACATTCTCCATGATGAACACAAGCATTTTAACCACATTTGGTTCTCAATAGGAATTCAAGTGGGAAAGTTTTTTTTTTTCAATTCCAGTATGCCCTTATTTGGATGTTGTTGCCTTTGCCAGTCAGGGGGAATGCCTTTGTTTTCATTTTAAAAAGGAAAGATGGTGGAGTTAGCCATGATTTAGAGGAGAATGGATTTGCTTTCCCACCAAGTAGAGTCTGTCTGGTTATTCTGAAGCATAGGAATCTTCTGAATCTGAACAGAAGATTTTGTTGAAATATGATATTAATATGCACTATTAAGAGGATTTCGATGATTTATAAAGCTCTTGTGAATCATGTTTGAGAGAGAGATACTGAAGAGTCTCCATAGATGGAGTACTGAGATGTATGCCATTTGTATATTTTTCATTTGATTGTGTTTTCAGTGTTGTGTATAAAGGGAATCAAACTCTTAATTTTAGGGGGAGATAATAATTGCAGTGTGACATTGGAGGGTGGTTTGTGAGTCTGAGTTGGGGAATTTGTGAGAATCCCAAGGTTGGTCCTGAGTGCCCTGGTTATAGAGGTGCTCAGGTGCCCGACATTGCAGTCCTCAGAGTTCAGGGATGACAATTAGGAGAAAGAAATAGTTGTACCTTGTGTCCCTTTACAATCTGCATTACTAAAGCTTATGTCCACCAGCGGTGGAGCAAAGAGGGGGGCGGAGGAGAGGGCTAATTGTACATTGTACATCCCTACACTCCTACTCATCCCCTGTCCTCTGCCCTACCTCCCACATCAATCCCTAGAGAAATCTGAACATATTTCTATTAACTTCACCACAGCTTTTAATGAGATGGCATTAGACTGTTCAATAGCTAGGGTCTTGTGGTTCTTTCAGAACAGGGGATAACAAAATCCTGGCTTTTCCTTTTGCACAACAAAGGAAACTATAAGCAAGGTGAAAAGACAGCCTTCAGAATGGGAGAAAATAATAGCAAACGAAGCAACAGACAAACAATCTCAAAAATATACAAGCAACTTCTGCAGCTGAATTCCAGAAAAATAAACGACCCAATCAAAAAATGGGCCAAAGAACTAAACAGACATTTCTCCAAAGAAGACATACAGATGGCTAACAAACACATGAAAAGATGCTCAACATCACTCATTATTAGAGAAATGCAAATCAAAACCACAATGAGGTATCATTTCACACCAGTCAGAATGGCTGCTATCCAAAAGTCTACAAGCAATAAATGCTGGAGAGGGTGTGGAGAAAAGGGAACCCTCTTACACTGTTGGCGGGAATGCAAACTAGTACAGCCACTATGGAGAACAGTGTGGAGATTCCTTAAAAAACTGGGAATAGAACTGCCATATGACCCAGCAATCCCACTGCTGGGCATACACACCGAGGAAACCAGAATTGAAAGAGACGCGTGTACCCCAATGTTCATCGCAGCACTGTTTACAATAGCCAGGACATGGAAGCAACCTAGATGTCCATCGGCAGACGAATGGATAAGGAAGCTGTGGTACATATACACAATGGAATATTACTCAGCCATTAAAAAAATACATTTGAATCGGTTCTACTGAGATGGATGAAACTGGAGCCCATTATACAGAGTGAAGTAAGCCAGAAAGAAAAACAACAATACAGTATACTAACGCATATATATGGAATTTGAAAGATGGTAATGATAACCCTATATGCGAGACAGAATAAGAGACACAGATGCATAGAACAATCTTATGGACTCTGAGGGAGAAGGTGAGGGTGGGACGTTCTGGGAGAATAGCATTGAAACATGTATATTATCATATGTGAAACAGAACACCATTCCATGTTCGATGCATGAGACAAATGCTCAGGGCCGGGGCAATGGGATGACCCAGAGGGATGGGATGGGGAGGGAGGTGGGTGGGGGGTCCAGGAAGGGGAACACATGTAAACCCATGGCTGATTCATGTCAATGTATGGCAAAAACTATTACAATATTGTGAAGTAATTAGCCCCCAACTAAAATAAATAAATTTATAAAAAAAAAAATCCTGGCTTTTCTTATATTTATATACCTACTTATCAGTGAAGGCTTATTCCAAATGAGCTATCACTATGGATGTACCTGTCCTTATACATGTTTATGCTTGAGTGTGTGTACATATGTATGAACAAGTTACGTAACAAGTCAGCTTAAAGGATTAGTTTTGCCTTCTGATCTGACAGATGCATATATGTTAGAACTTTGAAATAAAAAAAAAAATTAAAAAAAAAAAAGAACTTTGAATTTGTTCACCCAATAAAGCCGGGGTAACGTAAGAATCTTCTACGTTTTTATGCCCCATTTCAGCATTCTGAGGAACTGTCAGGCAGTTCATTGCTTAAAAGGTAGTTAAATAAAGATGCTAAAGGATTAGTTAAATATTAACCATGTGTTATGCCAAAGTTAGTGCCAATACCTACCGACAAAAGAGAAAATTAATCTCCGAGCCTTTTACTAAACTGCATTCTGAAGCCCCAGTCACATCTTATACTTCTTTGCAGGGAGGCCGTTTTATCTCTCTCCAAGGTGGTATTGATAGACTTGTGGAATACGTTTTCTTGTTCTCTAGAAGCTTGTCAGCCCTCCACTGACATGTTTTTGCAAGTAATTCAGCTAGTCAGGTCCATCTGGAAACGGTTGTTTTGATACTTTATATCTTTCACATGACCCCTACAGAATGAATATTGTTTGCAGAAAGATTGAGGCGTCCCAAGGTAGCATTTAATGCCCTGTTGACATTCAGACAAGTCAGCACCTTCCTCTTTGGAAGTTTATGCATTAACACGAGGAGCCACAGAAGCTTGGGGTGATGGAGTGCTTGCCCCAGAGGGGTTTAGAGCTTCTACATTCACCTTCTATTGCTGAGCCATGTCTTCTATGACTTTCCCTCTTGATAATCTTTGCACACAGGAAAGGGATGCTCACCAATTTTCAAGGCAGTCTGTTTCTACTGCAAGGCCACAAGAGCACAAGGAAAGTACTTATGTGACATTTGGTCCTAGTTCTGCTTCTGAAGCAACGAAGAATAAATCTCATTCCCCAGGATGGACCGTGTGGGCTAGACAGATGGGTAGAGATACTGGGTTTGACCTTGCTCCATCACTTGACTAGCTGGCCAATTTAGTATTTCTCAGAACCTTGGCTTCCTGATTTCTTAGATGATCAGAATTCCAATCACTTGGGCTGTTTGTAGGTTTTGGACCACATAATATATTTTAAACACCCATCCTGGTGCTTGGCATATCATGAGGATTTAGCGAAAGTTCCTGGTCTCCTCCTCCTTGGCAGCTCTTCTGATACTTCAAGACAGCATGTCTGTTTCCCTTTGGTCTCCTCTTTTCCCAGCTGCTAAACTCCAGATCAAAGGGATAGAGTTGAAAGTAGGGACTGGAGAGGGGAAGGAGGCTGGGAAATAGCTAAATCAGTGTTTAGTAAGGTGTTGGCATTGAGAAGGATTATTTTTAGATAGCACTTGGATGATCGTTTTACAATTTAAATTTAAATATATCTGTTTAAATGATATATCTCATAGTTGTCTTTAATTACAGCAGGTGATACTATTTTTCCTGGTCTGATAGTGATATAAAGTTTGCTTTAAAAATAACTTTCAGAGTAAAGGTGATTCAAATACCCTCTCCCCAAAGCTCTTATTATTGCCTTGTTTAAAATCCAATGAATTTTAAAACAAATAAAAATCTGACTCAAAATCTCATTAGCAGGCCAGTCAGATCCTCTGTGATTCCGACTATAGGATATTCTGGAAAAGGCAAAACTGTGGAGACAGTAAAAAGATCAGTGGTTGCCAGGGATTCAGGAGGAAAGAGGGATGAATAGATGGAGCACAGGGGATTTTTAGGGCAGTGAGACTATTCTGGGTAACACCATAATGGTAGATATGTCATTATACAGTTGTCAAAGCCCATAGAAGGTACAGTGCAAAGAGTAAACCCTCATGTAGGCTATGGACAGTAGTTAATAATAGTGTATTAATATCAGCTCATCTCTTACAACAAATGTTCCACATTAATGCAAGATGCTAATCATAAGGGAACCTGGGGGTGGGTGAGTGAAGGTGAAACTGTGCTTTATGCTCACATATGGAAACTGCTTTATGCTCAATTTTCTGTGAACCTAAAACTGGTCCAAAAAATCTTTTAATTAAAAGAAAAATCTCATTGTCTAGGTAGATCGCCAGTCTGTTTATTTATTACCATATCTCCATTTGTTGGGAGGATATTTCATGTCAAAGCCAAATTAATCACATTCTCCCCACCCCACCCCCCCAATAATTCCCTAGTGGCTCAATAGTAAAAGAAGGGATTCAGGAGGAATCTCCTGCCAATGCAGGAGACACAAGTTTGATCCCTGGGTGGAAAAGATCTCCCGGAGAAGGAAATGGCAGCCCACTCCAGTATTCTTGTCTGGGAAACCTCATGGACAGAGGAGCTACAGTCCATGGGGTCACAAAAGAGTCAGACACAACTTAGCGACTAAACAAAACCAAAACCCAGTTACCACCAACTGCCAACCTCTGAGGCCCTCAGACTCATCTTAGAGGATTTTGAGCTCTTATTCCTCCTCAATTTACTACATTCAGTTTATTATTAACTCCTCCTGCTCCTCCCCATCCCTCTCTACCTCCTCCTCTTCCTCTCTCTGGAATCTCAGGCCTGTTGAATTTTCACAACTGCTGCCATGGACTAGGAGCTCTCATCACCCCAAGCCTGCACAACTCTGACAGTCTCTTGGGTGGTCTTCTTATCTATAATGTCTCCATTCTAAGATTATCCACCAACAACTGTTAAAATAATGTGCTAATGTCAGTTTCATCCCATTATTCCTCTTCTTGAGAATTTACAAATCTCTGTCCCCAGTCATCCAAACAGATGTTGTGATTAAAGACGTGGATATTTCATGTGCTCACCAGGTCAGGACGTGGACCTCGACACACATCAGCCATTGGCTGATCCAACAAAGATCATTATTAACAAGGATGCAAAGGTGTGTGCCTGTGCCCAGGATGTCCCTCATCTCCCTCTGCCCACTGCTGGGAGTGTTGGTGGCTGGCAGCTGGCAGATGGGTCCCTCTCTAAGAATTGCTCTCGCCTGAAGACAGCCACCTCTCAGGGCTAGACCACACCTAGTGACTAGTGTCAAGGGATTATGTAGGCCCTACCTCTTAGCCTTGAAGCAGGACATTTCAGAAGATCCATCCAGGCCCCAGAGCCGAATCCCCCACAGCACTGGCTGCCTGTGTTGTGACTGCATCACAGCTGAGTCCTCCTTCACTTCCCCACAGCTCTTGCTTCCCCATGAACCATCCAATAAACTTCCTGTACACAAGTCTCCATCTTGGCATCTGCTTCATGGGGAACCATGTCAATGACAGCATCCAAGGTCAATTAGACTCTAAGTCTGTGCTGTTCCCCTGACCCACACACTCTTTCCAAAACAGGTGGGTGTGGGGGAGAACAGTTGATATTTCTTGAGTACCTTCTATGTTCCAGGAGCTGTATTAAGTTATTTTGTTTCTATAAGTTCTACTTTACATCCACCCTGTGACATAGGGCTGCTTTCTAGATAAGAACACTAAGAAGTAAAACAAAGTTGGGAATGTGTAGAAGTGGTCTGGTCACAAAGGTGTTTGGACTTAGGGAAGTCCAGTCAGTGGTAGCAGGGAGGCAAAATGATAGCTTAGAACATGTATGGCTCAGCACTGAGTTCTTTCTTACCCCCTCCTGCCCAGAGACAAGTGTGGTTCCAGGGGACAGAGGCTGAGTGGGGTCAGGAGGGCTGGGTCATCATCCCCCACAACGGGCTCATGACTGTCTCTACTCCCAAGGCCCCAACATCACTCACTCTCCACACAGGAGCCCTCCATCCCAAGCCAGCTTCTCTGCTTTCCATCCCTTTCACTCAGTGTAACTCAGCTCAGCACCTGCCTTGTGTCTGTACCTGTCTTTTGTCTATGTCTTGTTTCTTCTGCAGAAATGCCCATTCATCAGCCCATGCCATTATATCCATTTCAGTTAGTTTAAAAAGATGTCTTCTTTCTTTAAAAAAAATATTTTAAGTTTCTTTATTTGGCTGTGCCAGGTCTTAGTTGTGGCACATGGGATCTCTAGTTGTGGCATGCGAACTCGGAGTTACAGCGTGTGGGATCTAGTTCCTGATCAGGGATTGGACCTGGGCCCCCTGCATTGAGAGCTCAGAATCTTAGCCACTGGATCACCAGGGAAATCCCAGAATATACCTCCTTCTAATGCTACCCCAGGAAAAAGGATTCACCCCCTTAAGTACTTAAACCCTCAGTGTGGCTATCAATCTGTCATCAATCATATCTTATAGGAGGCTGCCTTTAGAGTTTGGAAAGATCCTTTCAATCAGTTAAAGATTTGGTTGGGGTCGGGCTCTCATCTCACTTGTATCCTGAATTAATCATGAAAAGACACAAGAAGCTAAATCTAGTACTAAATCTATTATGCTAAAATTCAGATTTGGGGATACTGACTTAGAAGAAAGAGCTCTGTTTTCCTACCCATTTCCCCAAATCTGACTCTGGTGCCTGACACAGGTTTAGACAGAGGGTAGGAAGAGAACAAGAGCCCAGGCTCTGTGTGAGTTCTGGCCAGGTCTGAAAGAAAGGAAGAGACCAGACCAATTTAATCTCACCAAGCAGGCAGGGAAGCCAGGGCAATGGGGGTAAAGGGGAATCTGGAATGTTCCTTCAATACTATGTCCTGGGGAGGTAGGGGCTGGCCTCTCTCTTCTATGAACATGTGACAAATGGTACCCTCCCATCCATCTCTTGAGCAGAAGTGGGTTCTACTGAGTCAACTAGGATGTAAGCTCCTGGAGGGCAGCTCACCTCTTCCTCCGCTTCTCCTCTGCCTTTGCTCAGAAGATCAGAAGCACCTCGAACTTGACATTATTGCATGTTGTTTTTATGTAGCATCAGTGCTCCTTGGAATATCAGACTCCAGAATGCTAATTTTGACCAACTTTGTGGAGCAGATGTTCTCTTCTCTGTTTATTACCACATCTATGGTGCCCATGTGATTTCTACATATTTTTCGGATGCTGCTGGCTCTGGACTTTGCTGCCAGGTTGACTGGAATGGTTAGAACATTTTATCATCTGCAGCTGGGGAATCACTGAACTATCTGAATATTTTCCTATGTGAGTGATTCTTATGCCAGCCAAGGCAGAACTAAGATTTTAAATAAGCCCAAACTGTTCCATGATGTAATTCTAGGAGTGAGAATTGTGTAAAAACGTGAAAAAGTATAGGTTTTTTATTGTGATAACTGTCAGAATTCTCTCCCTTGTATGTCACGTCATTGCCCAGAAAGTCTTAATATATCCTCCTATGTTTATAATATTATTGAGGATTAAAAACACATGAAGCAGAGCTTGACTGTGCGTGATTCCCAGATAATACCCACTGGACTCATGAATTCCACATCAAGATTTATTGTCTGAATACCACTTAAGATGGCATAAGGGTTGCCAGGTAAAATCAGGATGCCCACTTACATTTGAATTTCAGATAAACAGCATTTTTTTTTTTTTTTACTAAAAGTATGTCACATGCTTATACTAAAAAGGTATTTGTTGTTTATCTGAAATTTAAATATTCACGGGCAGTCTGCAATTTTATTTGCTAAATTTGGCAACTGTAGGCTGGCAAAAACCTGGGAAGACCCTTCTTTCCTCCAAGGAGAAAACCGGGTCATGGAAGAAACTTTTAGTCAGAGCAGGGAAGAAAGCATTTTTAAAATATTTATTTTATTAAAGTAGAGTTCATTTCATTTAAGATAGCTCCTCTACTCCATTGTCTCCTTTTTATTTATTTATTTTTTTATGGATGTCTAGTTGGTTTACAATGTTGTGTTAATTTCTTTCTTTTATTTTTTAATTTGACTCGTGTTTATTTATTTAGTTTTGACTGTGCTGGGTCTTCACTACCCTGAGGGCTTTTCTCTAGTTGTGGTGAGCAGGGGCCACTCTCTAGTTGTGCTGTGTGGACTTCTCACCGTGGTGTCTTCTCTTGCTGTGGAGCATGGGTTGTAGGTAAGCGGGCTTCAGTAGTTGAGGCACATGGGTACGGTAGTTGCAATTCTCAGGCTCTAGAGCGCAACCTCAGTAGTTGTGGCCCACAGGCTTAGTTGCTCCATGGCATGTGGGATATTCCCAGATCAAGGATCAAACCCACGTCTCCTGCATTGGCAGGTGAATCCTTTACCACTGAGCCACCAGGGAAGCCCAAGTTGTGTTAATTTCTGCTGTATAACAAACTGTCCAACTGTATAACAACTGTGATTCAGTTATACATATATGTATATAAATATATATTTATCCTTATTCATATTCTTTTTCATTATAGTTTATCATAGGATATTGACTATAGTTCCCTTTGCTACATGGTAGGGCCTTGTTGTTTCTCCATTCTATGTGTAATAGTTTGCATGTGCTAATCCCAAATTCCCATTCCATTTCTCCCTGATTCTCCCTCCTCCTTGGCAACCACAAGTCAAGAGCATGTTTTTAGTGGTAGTGAAGAAGGTCAGAGTAATATCCCATCAAAATGTGTTCTCCATTTGAAAAACAGAAACAAGTTGGGAAGGTGGGCGTAAACAATGGTCTGTGGAAGGTGGAGAATGAGACCGATGGCCCCACATATATACATCTAGAAAATCAGTTGGCTGATGTGGACAGGTTCAGCCCCTGGTGGTGCTCGTATCCTAGGCCTGGGAAGGAAGGCTGAGGTTACGGGAATCAATATGGCAGAACTGGCTTGACTGAGGAATGGCTCCTGGTGGGATGTCTAGTTGTCTCATATCCAGTCCTCAAAGTGACATGGCCAACTTGCCCTTGGTTTGAGCCAGCAGCAAAATTCAATGTGATCCATTATGGCAGGCCAGTCATGAGAGACAGTCCTGGTTCCTTAAGAGAGAGATTGGCAAGAGTTTGGATAAGAGTCAGGACTCATGTCCCAGTGGGGACATGGAAAGTATGGAGGGCAATGGAGAAAGAGGCTGGTGACTAGAGAAGAGGTGTTAATGAAGACGTCGTGAGTCTTTTGGGCTTCTCCCAACACTGAAGGGTCCTGCCAGGGCCGCCTGTGTGATTCTGGGTCTATCTCAGGAGTGACCTGAGGCAGTTCCTGTCCTGTCTGTGGTCCTGCTGGCCAGGGTCAGGAGGTACCCAGTCCAGGAAAACGATGCAAGAGCCATGATCTGAACAGCTCAGGCGATCCTCGGGGAAGAGCCACAGGATTGCCTTTGCTTGTGACAGAGAGGGGTGCGGGACAGTGAACAGGCTGTGTACCAGATAGCATTTAAAGAAAGCAGCAGAAACAGCTGGAGATGCAGGGCTGGCTGAAACAGGAAAGTACAGGCCAGAAAGGCAGGTGAGTCATCGTGTAAAGATAGTGCTAGAAGCCATAAAGGTCTTCTTCCTTTGAAACACAGGAACAATTCTCAAAAGGTGGGAATAGGCTTTGTAGGCTGTGTGTGATCTCTAGCTGGGCTCAGCAGGAACCTGTCCTAAAAAGGCTTTCACTGAGGAGAACTCGTAGGTGGAGCATCCTAAGTTCTCAGCAGAAAGGCCCATGTTTCCTTTCGGTCCAAGGTCTCAATTGATTAATTGCATTTAATGCCTTGTACAAAGTCATAGGAATATATCCAAGTACATTTGGTACCTCACAGCTAACAAAGAAGAGAGTTTTGGGAAAATGAAAGAGAGATTAAAAGAGAGAAAGGAAAGGAGATAAAAGGAGAGATAGGGAAAGAGAGAAAGAGACCACACAAACACAGGAACATTTTTCACCTTTTGTTGCACTGATTTGTACACTTTGATTGAACATTCTGAAGATGAGTCTTTGCTAGACGTTCTTAGCTTAAATTTTTGTATTTAAGTTATATTTTCCCCCCAAAATGTTTGCAATGTAATTGTGTGCTCACTCAGTCGTGTCCAACTCTTTGTAACCCCATGGACCATAGCCCACCAGGCTACACTGTCCATGAGATTTCCCAGGCAAGAATACTGGAGTGGGTTGCCATTTCCTCCTCCAGGGGATCTTCCTGACCCAGGGATCGAACCCGTGTCTTCTGCATTGGCAGGTGAGTTCTTTATCACTGAGCCACCTGGAAAGCCCTTGCAATGTGATTACCAACTTCTATAAGATATTCCTTACTTGTGTTGCTTTCTATTAAATTGATTTATATTATCTCAGGAAAGTGTCCCTAAATGCTTCTTAGAGTAACTTATAAATGTACTTCTAAGTACCCAGCTCTTAGGCAATAGAGAGATGCTCCCCTCAGATCTTCATTTTCCCTTGCCCTTTAGACCTGAACTTTAGCACCCTAGTCCTTGGTATCAATGTGTGGTCCCTGTTTAAATGGCGTTTTTCTCTCACTTGCTTTTTGTATTGACCACATCTCTATTTACATTCTTCCATGTAAAATAAACTCTCTCAATGATTTTTCACACAGCTAACATTGAAACAGAGGCAGACATGCATTGTTTTGGCAAGGAAAAATATACTACTGGGGATAAAATAAAAACATTCATTTTCCAAATTCAAGGCTGAAGTCTGAAATTTCATCATCTCATAAAAATAAGCCATTTGAAAATGACTTAATTTATCACTGATTCAGTCTGGAAATTAGATATCAAGGAACAAAGACAATAAAGCTCTGTTAGTTGGCATGAAAAGGGCAGAGCGTGTTTAGTTTAAGTATTTAGGTTAAATAGACCATCATTGGGGGTTTGCAGAAAACTTCAGTTTCAAAGAAGACTCTGGAGGGTCAGCAAGGGTGTAGTCCTAAGAGCATGAGAAGACAGGACTGGGCATCTACTTCCAGCTTTTAAGGCTGATTTGGATCATCTAAGACTAGTCACTTACCCTCAGGTCTGATGTCTTCACCTATAAATAAGAGAGAGAGAGCACTATGGCCTGAATGTTTGTGTCCCCACAAAATTCATAGATTTAAATCTAACCCCATAGTGATGGTAATAGGAGGTGGTAGGACTTTGGAAGGTGATTAGGTCATGAAGGCAGAGCCAGCTGAATGGGATTATAAAAGTCCCCAGAGAAAGCTCCCTTGCTCCTCTGCCATGTGAGGTTATAGTGAGAAGGCAGCTATCTATGAGGAAGCAGTATTTTACCAGACACTGAATCTGCCAAAGCTTCGATCTAGGACTTCCCAGATTCTAGAACTGAGAGATGAAATTCTGCTGTTTATAAACTTACCCAGTCTATGGCATTTTTGTTATAGCATCCTAAATAGAGTAAGACAGAGAGAGAGTGAAGGTTTTCCCCTGATTCTCTTTTTTACACAAACACACACACACACACACACACACACACACACACAGACACACACAGACACACACAGACACACACATACACTCATCAAATTCCCTAAACACTAAGGCATTTAAGTAGTAGAATCTGATGATTCAGGGTTCCCAGGTAGTGCTAGTGGTAAAAAACCTGCCTGCCAATGCAGGAGATGTAAGAAACACAGGTTTGATCCTTGGGTCAAGAAGATACCCTCGAGGAGGAAATGGCAACTCACTCCAGTACTTTTGCCTGGAAAATCCATGGACAGAGGAGCCTGGCAGGCTACAGACCACGGGGTCACAGAGTTGGACATGACTAAAGTGATTTAGCACACACACAGCACATCTGATGATTCACTTGGCATTTAGGTTCTTGCTGTAGATAAGGGCAGCAATATGAATGTTAGCTGTGGTGCTGATGAAATACACAGGTGAGGATGAGTGGAGATTTTGAGGACTGAAGGCAAGATCAGTGCATCTGAATCCTCCAGGGAGGAGGCGCACACAAAAAACGGAGGTAAACAGAGGAGGATGCTGAAGCCTCTGTCACCTGCCCTGACTGCTCAGCTGCCCAAGGTTCTTCCCAGATGTGCCGAGGGCCAAGAAGGTTAATCGCTTGGACATCAACCTGTAATGCAGTCATTCAGGATGTTCTGGACTAGAAAGCAAAACGTACTGTAGAATGGAGAGTGATGGTTTACACGACAAACATGATAGCTACTAAAAAGAATACTCCTTTTAATCTTTTTTCTTCTTATTAAAAAAAAAAATCCAGAATGAAGGAGGGGGAGCATAATTGAAGGGGATGAGACAATCAATTCAGTTGGTGACACACCAGTTCTGAGGCATGTGAGACATTTGAGTTGAGATATTGAGAGGCTTCCGAGGTGGCCCAGTGGTTAAGAATGCACCTGCCAACGCGACTGCACACACACACACTGAGATGCTAGATGGATACCCAGGTCTGGAAGGAAGTTGAGGTTAGAGTGTTGGAGGTCATTAGTTTGTACAGATGAGCTTTGAAGCAATGGACAAGATTTCTCTGAGAGAATAAGCCAAGCATGGGCTCAGGGCAACAGTAACTCAGGGGTTGACAAAGAGAAGGAGCTAACAAAATATATCGGGCTCATTTGGGGGTGTTTTACAATGTGATTTAATGTCTTTTCGTAAGTGAAAAAAATGAGACAAATTTATATCCAAGTGTAGATATGATTTGTGTTTTGTAATGACATACATAGATAGAAGCAAGGGCACACACAAAGGGTGAATTTGTTCATTCATTCATTCACAGTAAATGCATTCATCCTTCCAGTGAATGTTTACTGAGCACCTAGTATGTGCTCGGAATTATTCTAACCATTGAGGATACAACAGTGAACAAAACAAGTCAAGTCTCTTCCTGAGTGGAGTTATGTGTGACACACCACATCACGCATACACACACACACATACACACCCCACTAAATAAAGCCTGCTCCACAAGGTAGAGCAGAATGTCGACCAGTCTGTATTTTTTACTGGGCCAGCATTCTTTATCCTCAAAGGATTGCCTGTCATCACCACCAACATATTGCTTTGGCCCCATTGTTGTATTTGTCTTTTATTCACTTAAAAGGTTAACTGGATGGTTGAATTACCGGATTCTAGCCAAAGTATGCTTCCTATAAAGGAGTTCCCGGCTCATCAGTAAGCTGAGCTGGTTTGGCATCTGTCTTACATTAGTAAGGAGCTGGGCATCTGCAGTCTGAGCTCATACTGCAGAGGCATCAGCAAGACCTTGATCAGCCTTCACACCGTCATTGCTGGATGACAGGGGAGCAGTGGAGGTGATGGTTCAAATCTGAGCTGGCAGGTTCTGAGGACAAAGCTGGCAGGGATCACTGTCTGTTGGAAACTCTTTCATTTTAATTCAATGTCAGAATATTCCAACTCCAGGTCTTCCAACTCCAGACAAAATGAAAGCAAGTCTACTTTTTCTCTTTCCACCTTATCATTGCCTCCAGTTTTTTTTCTTTCGGTTAAAATTTTCTCAGATAATTAGGAGATCAGGCTTCCCAGATGGCACAGTGGTAAAGAATCTGCCTGCCAATTCAGGAGATAGAGGAGATGCAGGTTTGATCCCTGGGTTGGGAAGATCCCCTGAAGTAGGAAATGGCAACCCATTTTAGTATTCTTGTCTGGAAAATTACATGGACAGAGGAGCCAGGCAGGCTACAGTCCGTGGGGTCACAAAAAGTCAGACACGACTAAGCATGCATGCAATGGAATGCAAGATCTTTTCCACTTCTAGGCTAGTATGTTTTGGGTCCCCTTTAGCTAATAAGCCAACTCCATCTCTAAAATGTGCTATTTCTATTAATGACACTATCCACCGGTGTCTCTAATCTCTCTGGTTCTTTAATAACCCATCCAGGAAACTTTTTTTCTTCTGCCTTTTCTCCATTGTCTGGTAGAGACCTAGTTGAAAGCCTGAATGGTATTGGAGTTGGGAAGGAGATAGTCTTAATAGTCAATACTTCAAGTTGACCAAAGTGTTGGCTGTCCTATCCTTTTTATTAATGAACTTGAAGCAACCCTTGACTCTTTCCTCTTCCATCATCTGTCATAGCTAATTAGTTATATATGAAATCAGTTTCTTTAAAAACTGTTTGCACATGCATCCTTCATCCAGTAACTTTCAACAAATCCCTATTACAAATTAGAATCCAATACATTAGTCAACTGTTTGACCCAGTGATGAATACTTTTAGGAACTTATCTTGCAAATATAGTCATACTCATGCAAAAACACCTCTTTGCAAAAATTATCATAGCATTATATATAATAGCAAGAGACAGGAAATAATTACACCCATTAGTTCGGGACTAATAAATTATTATTCATTCATACAGTAGATTACTGTGCAGGTATGAAACAGGAGATACTTTATATACTGATGGCAATGATCTCTAAACTCTAATGTCAAATGGAAAAAGTTAACATTTGTGAAAATGGGTATGTATTCATGTATGTATGTAGTCAGTCAGTTCAGTCATTCAGTCGTGTCTGACTCTTCGTGATCCAATGGACCGCAGCACGCCAGGTTCCTCTGTCCATCACCAACTCCCGGAGCTTGCTCAAACTCATGTCCATCAAGTCGGTGATGCCATCCAAGCATCTCATCCTCTGTCATTCCCTTTTCCTCCTGCCTTCAATCTTTCCCAGCATTGGGGTCTTTTCTAATGAGTCAATTCTTTGTATCAGGTGGTCAAACTATTGGAACTTCAGCTTCAGCATCAGTCCTTCCATTGAATATTCAGGACTGCTTTCCTTTAGGATTCACTGGTTGGATCTCCTTGCAGTCCAAGGGACTCTCAAGAGTCTTCTCCAACACCAGAGTTCGAAGCATCAATTCTTCGGTGCTCAGCTTTCTTTATGGTCCAACTCTCACATCCATACATTACTACTGGAAAAACCATAGCTTTGACTAGACGGACATTTGTCAGCAAGGTTATGTCTCTGTTTTTTAAAACAGAGAAATATCAATAACCTCAGATATGCAGATGATACCACCCTTATGGCAGAAAGCAAAGAGGAACTAAAGAATCTCTTGATGAAGGTGAGAGAGGAGAGTGAGAAAGCTGGCTTAAAACTCAACATTCAAAAAACTAAGATCATGGCATCCAGTCCCATCACCTCATGGCAAATAGATGGGGAAACAATGGAAACGGTGACAGACTTTATTTTCTTGGGCCCCCAAATCACTGCAGATGGTAATTGCAGCCATGAAATAAAAGACACTTGCTCCTTGGAAAAAAAGCTATGACAAACCTAGACAGAGTATTAAAAAGCAGAGACATTACTTTGCCAGCAAAGTTGGACCATAAAGAAAGCTGAGCACCAAAGAATTGATGCTTTTGAACTGTGGTGTTGGAGAAGACTCTAAGACTCTTGAGAGTCCCTTGGACAGTAAGAAGATCAAACCAGTCAATCCTAAAGGAAATCAATCCTGAATATTCATTGGAAGTACTGGTGCTGAAGCTGAAACTCCAATCCTTTGGCCACCTGATGCGAAGAACCGACTCATTAGAAAAGACCCTGATGCTGGGAACAATTGACGGCGGAGGAGAAGAGGACAACAGAGGATGAGATGGTTGGATGGGATCACCGACTCGATGGACATGAGTTTAAACATGCTCTGGAAGATGGTGAAGGACAGGGAAGCCTGGCATGCTGCAGTCCGTGGGGTCGCAAAGAATCAGACATGACTGAGCAACTGAACAACAACAACAAAGTGGGACTTTGCCCCTTCAATGGCACAATATTTGCATGCTCTCTTAGTTCACCAGAACAGCAGTCATACAATATGATGTTGGAATAATAATAATGAAATGATAGCTAGCAAACATTTAGGTTTTCACTCTGTGCCAGGCGCTGGTCCAAGCACTCCACATGCACTAACTCATTTAATCCTCACAGTAACTCTGTGTGGTAGGTGCTATTAGTGTCCCTATTTTACAGATACAGCAACTGAACCTGAGACCCACAGAGGTCAATCACTTGCCCAATGACACATGCTATAAAGTGGAGAAGCTGGAATTTGAACCCAGGTAGGCTTCCCAGATGGTGCTAGTGGTAAAGAACCTGCCTGTCAGTGCAGGAGACGTAAGAGACAGTGGTTCAATGAGTGGGTTGGGAAGATCCCCTGAGGAAGGCATGGCAACACACTCCAGTATTCTTGCCTATAGAATCCCGTGGACAGAGGCGAGCTACGGCCCATAGGGTTGCACAGAGTCAGACATGACTGCAGCAACTTAGCACCACCACAGTCTGACTCCCATGCCCATAAACACTGAGCATACTCTACCAAGTGCCTTGCAAGCCGTTACTAATACAGTGATCTTCTTGGAATGACTTTTTGATCTCCATAAAAGATTCCCCTTTTTTGAACCACTGACTTTCAACTTGACTTAATGTCCAAGGTCTCACATAGTTTATAAGTGGCAAAACCAGGATTTGGAGCCAGACAGTCTGGATCCTGAGGCCAGGCATTTGATCATTATGCTAGAGTGCCTCTCTGAAGTGAGGCTGGGGTGGTAGACCCTTTATTACCAGTAGGACCTTGACCCAAACCCTAGTGTTCATCCCGGTAAAAGCAGGACTGTGGTTCTTCCATGTAGGTTTGAAGATGCCCCTTGTACTAGGGCTTCATTGCATGACCTAGTCAGTAACCTCAGACTGGACCTATCCATTGTACTTCCTTTCTGAAGTGTGGGTGGTGGGTATTATCCTTGATCATAGACGCTTTAATGGAGAGGAGGAGATGGGGTGGGGTGGAAAGAATTGACAGAAGTCTCAAGCCCCTTCAATATTCACCCAAAGTTCTACCTCCCCCCAGGCAACCATGTCTACACACTCATCCTTGGTGATATCCTCTCTTGAATTCCTGTAGTCCTATTGTGACTGCCCACAGCAGTGCTTGTGTGGCCACTTGCCTTGACACATATGACGGTGCTATGGCCCCCAGTCAACTCAATGTGTCTATTGCTTTCAATAAGTATTTATTGAACACCACCTTGATACCATGTCACCAGGTGGCAAAACCATGATCAAGACTCTATTCCTGCCCTCTTGGAACTCATGGGCCAATAAAGTAACAATTATATTTAAATGAGGATGCCATCACTGAGATGAATGAGACATGAAAGAGAGACCACCTAACTCTGCATGGGGCATCAGGAGAAGCTGTAAGAGGAGACTGAACTTGATATAAGTCATGAGGATATGAAAGGAGTTTTTCATGATGACAAGTGGAAAAAGAACAAGGGAAAGAAATATCCAAATGGGAAAATGTTTCAGAAGAATTACAATTAATTCAGTTCAGCTAAGGTACACAGCACTTATAAAGAAGCAAAGGAGATGAGGATGGATCCATAGGCAAGAGCCAAAACAAAGTACCAATTCCTCTTGAATGTAAGCTTCTTAATGGCAGGGAGTTTTGTGTATTTATTGATATACCCCTGGTGTGCCATAGTGCTGGCACAAAGGAGGTTCACAGCATGTTTTTGTTATATATGAAAAAGGAATAAACATATTTCAGGTCCAGAAATTTGGACTTTGTCCTGAAGGGTTATTTAAGAATTTTAGGCTGATAAGTATTGTGATTAGAAATTCATTTTGGATAAGCACACAGACAGTTACTGAAAGATGAATAAAAGGGCTCAAAATGAAGGCTGGATACAAAATAAACATGCAAACATTGCCCATTTATACATACATGTACTTGCCAGTAATAAAATAAATAACAGTAAAAATGTAAAATACCGAGTAAAACAAGAATGTGCAAGATGTACATTAAGAAAACGATAAAGTTTGGTAGAAGGGTAAAAAAAGGCTTGATTAAATAAAGAGAAACACCACGTTCTGGACAGGACAACCCAATATTGTAAAGATGTCATGCTTCCCTAAAATAATATATACATTTAACACAGTTTCTTCAGTTAAAATCCCAGTAGGTTTTTGTGGTACTTGACAAATAGCTTTTAAAATTCACTTGTATGTATAAATGAAAGAGGACAGCCAAGAAAAACTTGAAAAAACCAAAAAAAAAAATGAGAAGGGAGCTTGCTTAACCAGATCAAAAGTCACTATATATATCTATGATAATTAAAACAGTATGGTACAGGAGCAAGAACACACAGAAAAATGGAACAAAATAGGATATCCAGAAACAAAATCATGTGTGTGTATATACTTAAGCATATGATGATAGCCAATATTTATTGAGTACTTACTATGTGCTTGGCACTGTTCTATGCATTTTGTATTACTCATTCGATTCTCAAAACTCTGTGTAAGTAAACTCTATTGGTATTCCCATTTTACATATGACAAAGCACATATAGGTGATACTACCTGCCAGCCAGTGAGTGATATCCAGGCTTTATGACTCAAAGCCTTCATTTTATTTTATTTTGTGCGACTATAGTTGAATTTATTTCTGTATAGTATTCCACTAGAAAAATATAACCTATTTTAATTTTACATTCCCCTGCTGGTGAACATTGGGTTGTTTCCAACTTGATGATTTTACAAAGAACACTGCTCTAAACATTCTTGTCTAAATACACGTACATATCTGTGTTGGGTATAATTCTAAGAGTGGAATTGTTGGGCCATAGAGTATGTGTATGTCCATCCTTTGGAGATACTGCCAGGGAGTTTTCAAAGTGGCATGAACAGTTTATGCTCAAACAGCAGTGTATGAGAATTCCAGTTTCTCCACATCTTCACATCTTCACCAAGACTTTGTATTGTCAGGAGTTTTTTGTGTTTGTTTGTTTGAACTCTTATGGTGTATGTGTAGGGATATCTCTCAGTGGTTTTTTGGTTTTGTTTTATTGAAGTATAGTTGATTTACAATATTGTATTAGCTTCTGGTGCACAGCAAAGTAATTCAGTTATATACTTTTTCAGGTTCTTTTCCATTATAGGTTATTATATTAATAAGATATTGAGTGTAGTTCTTTGTGCTATAGAGTAGGTCCTTGTTGTTTATCTATTTTATATAAAGTAGTGTATGCCTGTTAATCCCAGACTCCTAATTTATCCCCCCACCCTCTGCCACCTGCTTCCTCTTTGGTAACTATAAATTTATATTTTGTGTCTGAGTCTGTTTCTGTTTTATAAATAAGTTCATTTGTATCACTATTTTTAGATTCCATGTATAAGTGATATCATGTAATATTTGTCTTTCTATGTTGGATTTACTTCACTTAGTGTGATAATCTCTAGGTCCTCCTGTCTTGCTGCAAATGGCATTATTTCATTTTTTATGAGTGAGTAATAGTCCATTCATTATTTATCCATTTGTTTGTCCATGGATGCTTAGGTTGTTTCCATGTCTTGGCTATTGTGAATAGTGCTGTTATGAACATTGGGACACATGTGTCTTTTCAAATTAGAGTTTTCTCTGAAAATATGCCCAGGAGGGGGATTGCTGGATCACATAGAAACTCTATTTTTAGTTTTTTAAAGAACCTCCATACTGTTCTCCATAGTGGATGTATCAATTTACAATTCCAGCTACAATGTAACAGGGTTCCCTTTTCTCCACACCCTTTCCAGTATTTATTATTTGTACTTTTTAATGATGGCCCTTCTGACCATTGGGAGGTGATACTTCTTTGTGGTTTTGATGTGCATTTCTCTAATAACTAGCAATACTGAGCATCTTTTCATGTGCCTGCTGGTCATCTGTATGTTTCCATTAGAAAAATGTCTATTTAGGTCATCTATCCATTTTTTGATTTGAATTGCTTTTTTAAAAATATTGAGTTGCACGAGTTGTTTGTGTATTTTGGAAATTAAGCTCTTGTCGGTTGCATTGTTTGCAAATATTTTCTCCCAATCTGTAGGTTGTCTTTTCATTTTGTTTATGGTTTCTTTTGCACAGCAAAAGCTTTTAAATTTAATTAGGCCCCATTTGTTTATTTTTGCTTTTATTTCCACTATTCTAGGAGATGAATGCAAAAAAATATTGCTGTGGTTTATGTCAAAGAGTGTTCTGTCTATATTTTCCTCTAGGAATTTTATAGTATCTGGTCTTACATTTAGGTCTTTAATCCATTTTTAGTTTATTTTTGCATATGGTGTCAGAGAATATACTGATTTCACTTTTTTATATGTAGCTGTCCAGTTTTCTGAGCACCACATATTGAAGAGACTGTCTTTTTGCCATTGTATATTCTTGCCTCTTTTGTTGAATGTTGATTGACTATAGGTGTGTGGGTTTATTTCTGGGCTCCCTGTTATATCCTATTAATCCACGTCTTGTTTTTATACAAGTATCATGCTGTTTTGATTACCATAGCTTTATTAAACTGTCTGAAGTCTGGGAGAGTTGTGCCTCCAGTTTTGTTCTTTTTCCTCAGGATTGCATTGGCAGTTCTGGGCCTTTTGTGGTTCCATATAAGTTTTAGGATTATTTGTTCTAGTTCTTTGAAAAATGTCATAAGTAATTTGATAAGGGTTGCATTAAATCTATAGATTGCTTTAGGCAATAGAGACATATTAATGATATTAATTCTTCCAAGAGCATAGAATATCTTTCCATTTTTTTGAATCATCTTCAGTGAATCATCTTCAATTTCCTGTATGAATGTTTTACAGTTCTCAGCATAAAAGTCTTTCACCTCCTTGATCATATTTATTCTTAAGTATCAGTAATATTGATTCTGCCTTTATTTAAAATTTTGATTTTTGTTCATCATGGATTTATCAATATTTGCATTAATTTTTATTTTTAAAATATCACATTAAAATATTATTTGTCTTGATTACTGAGTTTTTTTTAATGCCTCTTTAAATTTTTTGTGCAAGGCAAAGTGCCTTATGTATCTCATCCTTGTCTAAGCCCTGGATGGAAAAATAAATTATTACTACCTTTGAGAATGATTTGCAAAATCAACATGTTAGGCCTGCTTAACCACCAATTAGCAATTCTGTTTTTTGGAATTTTACCTGAAAGTATGACTGAACAAGTACCCAATGTATGGGATGCTCATTGTAGCACACACAATATAGAGGAAAAAAATTGAAAAATTGAACTGACCATCGGTAGGAGGTTGATTAAAGTATGGTACCTTTGTGCAGTGGAATACTATACAGGCACTAAAAAGGATGGCATAGAGGTATGTCTATTTAAAGGCATATATTGTAGTAAAGAGTAAATTAAGAAGCACAAATGTATAGAACTATATGTGTACAATAATCTCAATTAGGCAACACATACACACAACTCCAAAAAAGTCTCAAAGAGTAATGTCAATTTTTTCTGAAGTGACATGAAAAACTAGCCAAAGGAAAAATTACATTTCACAAAATCTCACTCATTATGGCAGTTACTCTAAAACTCTTGACTGTCTCTCTTAAAACTCTCTTTTTTGCCAAATCACCCCTCCCTCCTAGTTCTCTGACATATTCTGTTTTCTAAGTGACAGTGGACAGTGCCTCATAGGCCACCCCCCCCAACCCCCATGTCTTTAATTCTGTAGCTCCACTTATCTCCCAGAAAGCCTAGTACCTCTAACACATTAGCCTTCTTGCCTAGGAGGCAGGTGTACTTCCCTTTGGTTAAGGGAACTCCTAAGCTCATAAGTCTGTTTCCCTCTACAGAGGCCAGATTCTTGCTGTCCTAGCCTCCCTTGCAGCTAGAGCACAGGCATGTGACCTTGGCTCAATCAACTGCCCTGGCCCCAGACTGGGAATCTGAAACCAGCAACTCAAAGCTCAGGTGCCATATGGAATCCAATCTAGCTGTGGCAGCAGCAGATCTATCCAGGGTCCAGACGCAGCTCTGGCAGGGATCCTTGTGCTGGAACTCAGCATCCAGCAGCCTGGAGTCAACAGGGCAGGCCACTTTACTTAATCCGGTGGTGGGGCTGTGGTGTCTCCTCTTGACCAGTGGCATAGTGTGACTGTGCTTCTTTCTGGCCATGGAGTCTCCAATCCTGGTTTTCTGGCTTCCCAGAAACTCTGTGATTGACCTAATGTACTATCGTAAATCCCTTATTCTGCTTAAATTAGCTAAGTTTATTTTCCATTGCTTGCAACAAAGAATCCTGCTTCATGTGCATTTACTTCGGGTGCTGCCATATATAGATTTTATGGAGAGATCCAATGTCAACGTTCATTATTTTACCCCTTTAAGTCCATCAGAGAAAAACAAGCTGATAGGTCAACTCAAGCTGTTACATTTTGGGGCAGCTTTAATTCATCTAAAGGTTCATAGTCTGATATGGTAGCTACCAGGTTCATGCGGCTGTTTAAATTTGAATCAATTAAAAGTAAATAAAATTAAAACTTAGTTTCTTGGTATCACTAACTACATGTTAAGTGTTCAGTTGCCAAATATGGCTAGTGGGTACTATATTGGACAGTGAGATCTAGAACATTTCCATGATCACCAACAAGGTCTATTGGGCTTCACAATCTAGACAGATCTTAAGATCTCACCAGCCCTCCTCACTGAACCATCAGCGAGAGTCAGAGTGCTTTAGAATAGATTAACTGCAATATCTGACCATATCACCAATATTTCATGCTAACAGGTACGTAATCTTGATACCCAGACTAGGGTGTATTATATTTGTACCATTTGAATTGTTCTTACTTGCTTGATCCCTGCTTTCTGACCTCTCTTTTCCCCCCTTCTCCCTTTCTCTGCCACACCCGTGTTGGTGAATTCATTCAGGTTACTTGGGCATATGCTCTAAGTCTTTGGTAATAGTATTTGCCCTGCCAACTTCACAGGGCTGCTGTGAGCATAATCGTATCGTGTGATGGCGGTGGAAGGTTCATGTCGATGGTCTGTAACGAACCCTGAGATGAGATGATTTTATGATGCTAGCCAGTTGACTTTGAGAAATTATTTCATCTTTCTAGATTCCAGTCTCCTCACCAGTCAGTTGAAGAAGTGCAATGAGAGCGCCGCCAAGTTCTTGTCCTTTATTAACATTCAGAAACTCTGCTGTTATTATGATCGCTTCACGGGGGCTGAGACTAGAGTCCTGATGCTGGCGGGAAATGGTCAGGGAGGTGAGATGAGGATAATCTACAATGAGGCTTTATTCAAGATTTGATGTGCGGTAGCCCACTTTACTGGTGGCACAGCACAGGATGTGAAAAGCAAATTGAGAAGCTACAATCTCCTTATCAAAGTACCTGATGGTCATATTTTTCTTGCCCTGTAGTTAATGTTTAAATGTTCGGAAGCAACCTGTAAAGAAGTGAAGTTTTACATCTACACTTTCTCTTTGATCGGCCCAGCTTCATGCTTGGCAATTCATTACTTGCTATGGGAACACAGTCTACCCAAAAGTGATTGAATTGTTATTCCAAATTACTGTGTTCTTTAAAAAAATTCAAACACGTATTTCAAAGCTGTCCCTTGAGGTTAGCCACGTGGTACATCTCAGTGAAGTAATGTTGAGCAAATGGCTTTCTAGTCAGGAATTCAAACACACACAGTGTCAGCCTATCTCTGTTGAACCTACTGTTCCCACAGCTTCTGTCACCAAATGTTAGGCCAAAGCTTTTTGAGAAGCAAGAGCATTCTTGATGAGAGTATTGAACCTTGCAGATTTAGTAGCTTAATTCATTTCTAGAACTTTCTGGTAGGAAAATGAATGTTCCTCAATTGTGTTACAATAACAGTATTAATTGTCATTGGCATGCGTGAGTGCTCAGTCGTGTCCAACTCTTTGAGACCCCATGGATTGTAGCCCTACCAGGCTCCTCTGTCCATGGGATTCTCCAGACAAGAGTACAGGAGTGATTTGCCATTTCCTCCTCCAGAGGATCTTCCTGACCCAAGGATTGAACCCACATCTCCTGTAGTGGCAGGAGGATTCTTTACTGCTGAGCCACCTGGGAAGCTGACTTAATTGTCATTAAAATTCCTTAAGCATTTTCTATGTGTTTAACACTTTATTGACATTCCCGTTTTACAGATGTGGAAACGGAGGCACAGAGAGTCTTAGCAACTTGCCTTGCCTTATAGCTCTGGTTGATCAAGGGCATAAAGTTGAGAGGATTTTAAACTTAGAGTTGGCACAGCCATCTTGCTACCACATGCAGATGGAAAATGATTGCTGCACACAGAAGGAAGAGGTAAAGGAAGCTGAGAAAAATCTTGTTCTGCTGACAATTGAGCTCTAAAATTGACTGAGCCCAAGTCAGTTCTAGCCCTGTACTTTGAAGTTTTGAGCGTTCAGTTAAAGCTTTCAGGGGTCAGTTTTTCTTTCACTTGCATCCTCAAGAATCCTATTTGATATAGATTTGGTTTTTTAATTAAAACATTTGAAAATTTTATTACTACTAATATTTTTTGAAGAACAATTGAGCTACAGCCCTGTGAGTTCCAGGTACACAACATAGAAACATTTGGTATCTCTGTACATCACAAAATGATTATTGCCATGAGTCTAGTAGCCCTCTATCACTATATAAAGTTATTGCAGTGTTATTGATTGTGTTCCCCATGCTGCACATTTCATCCCATGACTCATTTATTTTGTAAGTAGAAGTTTGTATCTCTTCATCTCCCTCACCTGTTTCATTCATCCCCAAACGTATTTTCCTCTGGCAACCACTGATTTGTTCTCTTTATCTATGAGAATGTTTCTGTTTTGTTATGCTTGTTCATTTCTAAAGTTCCACATATAAGTGAAATCATATGATATCTGTCTTCGTCTGATTTATTTCACTTAGCATCATACCCTGTAGGTCCACCCATATTGTTGCAAATGGCAAGATTTCATTCGTTAGTGGCTCAGATGGTAAAGAATCTGCCTGTAATGCAGGAGACCCAGGTTCCATCCCTGGATTGGAAAGGATCCCCTGGAGAAGGGAATGGCAACCTACTCCAGTATTCTTGCCTGGAGAATTCCATAGACAGAGGAGCCTGGTGGGCTACAGTCCATGGGGTCCCAGAGAGTCGGACACAACTGAGTGACTAACACTATGGAGCCCAGGTGACTTGGAGCAGGTACCATCCTATTGGTGACTGGGGCTGGGTCTGCATGCAGCTGGCTGCATGGCCAGTAGAGGGAGGGGGTGGTCCTAGATCTGGTGCCCATCCACTGGTGGGTGGGTAAACCCCAAACACTAAAAGGCTAGAGGGAAAACTTCAAAATGGCACATACCTGCGCTAGTGACCTCGTGGTAGAATGAGCTCCGAAATATGGCTGCTGCCTCCACCTGTGTCCCCAGGAGGAGTCCTAGTTGTCTCTCCAGAAGGCTCTCCAACATCTGCATGTGGGTCTAACCCAGGCTTCTTTAAAATTACTGCCTCTGCACTGGGTCTCACAGTATGTCGGTTTTGCTTGAGCCCTTTAAGAGTGGACTCTCTGATTTCTACTGCTTTCTGGGTCTCCTGTGAATAAGCCCTGCTGTGGTGGTGGTTTAGCTGTTAAATCATGTCTGACTCTTGAGACACCCATAGTCTAGTAGTCTGCCAGGCTCCTATGTCCATGGGATTTCCCAGGCAAGAATACTGAAGTGGGTTACCATTTCCTCCTCCAGGGGATCTTCCTGACCCAGGGATTGAAACTGTGTCTCCCACATTGGCAGGTGGATTCTTTCACCACCAAGCCACTGGGGAAGCCCTGTGAATAAGCCCTTCTGGCCTTCAAAACCAGATGTTCTTGATGCTCCTTGTCATGATACAGGACCCCAGGTTTGGGAGTCCATATTTGGGGCTTGGACCCTTCATTCTTTGGGGAAAACCTCTGCGATTGTAATATCCTCCTACTTATAGGTGGCCTAACCAGGGATGAGGGACTTCCTAGGTGGCGCTAGTGGTAAAGAACCTGCCTGCCAATGCAGGGGATGCAGGAGACACAGGTTCGATCCCTGAGTTGAGAAGATCCCCTGGAGGAGGATATGGCAACCCACTCCAGTATCCTTTCCTGGAGAATCCCATGGACAGAGGAGGGCTGTCCTGACGAAGAGTTGAACACAACTGAGGTGACTTAGCACGCATGTACGCAGCCAGGGATAAGGGTCTTGACTATACTGCACTTCCACCCCTCCTACCTGTGTTGTTGTAGTTCTTTCTGTATATTTTCAATTGTGGAAAATCTTTTCTGCTAGTCTCCAGATTATTCTTGTGGATAGTTGTTTTGTAAATATTTATAATTGTGGTGTGCCTGTGGGAGGAAGCAAAAGTGAAAGTGTTAGTCGCTCAGTCACGTCCAACTCTTTGTGACCCCATGGATTGCAATCCACCAGACTCCTCTGTCCATAGGATTCAGCAGGCAAGAATGCTGGAGTGGGTTGCCATTTCCTTCTCCAGGGGATCTTCCCGACCCAGGGATCAAACCTGGGTCTCCTGCCTTGCAGGTGGATTCTTTACCATCTGAGTCACCAGGGAAGCCCACCTGTGGGAGGAGATGAACTTGAAGTCCTTCTTTTCTGTCATCTTCACCATGCCTACACTTGTTTTAATTAATGTTACCAACACAAAGATACATAACCTTGTGCAAAAATTTTAATACAGGAATATGTAGGAAAATACTCTTTTCCCCTGGGTAAGGCCAGTGAAAACCACCTTACCCCCAAGATGGCCTCCAAGAGCTGGCTGGATGTCAGACTCACTCCACTCTCTGCCCCCCATTCTGCAACCAAAGCCTTGAACTGTACTGGAGAAATAATTTAATGTGGCATTTCGCTGAAACATCCCGTAGATATTTTAGGTATTTGCACAGGGAATTTTTTGACCTTTGAATAATATATGTGCTGAGAAAGGTCTTGGGATATTTTAACAACATGTTGAACTGAGATATCCCTGAAGGGGTTTGTTTGGTCTCTGTTGGCGGCTACTCTTTTTCAAATCCTGTTGGGATTTTTTTAGTCTCTATGAGGACACAAGGTTTTTCTACTGCACCATATTTCATGCTATTTGATTGTCCCTTCATCAAAGGTGACACGCAGCCAGGTAATAAACCTTCCAAAGAGTGGCTGCATTGATAGTCTAGGTGTGATCCTACTGACCCATGGCAGCCACCTGGGCCTCCACCAAACACCTCCAACTTAATGTGTCCCAAATGGGGTGCTGGCTACTTGGAATGGGAACACACTTTCCCAACATTTCAAACTGCTGCTTAAATCTTTGAAAACATCAGTACAAGTCATTACAAGCACAAACAGACCAGTATAGCCAAAGATATCTCGAAGACCAGATCTCTTCCACAAGCGGTTTTTGATTGAGGGGATAATTATGATCAAACCCACCACATCAGCCCTTTAGCAGAGGAGACTGAATGTAATTCTGCTGTCAGTGCAGTATGACAAACCTCAGCTTAAGCTGGGGATTAATTAGAAGCACCTGCGTTGTGGCTATTCTGCCAAAAACACAAGAAAGCAAATTCTCCCAGAATGCAAGGTAGTCCCTTGGCTAGAGTTTGGCATTCTTGGAGGACCTGTTATCCTTTCTGTGCAATTAGGCTACCAGGAAATGTATTTCTGCCCCCAGAGGACCATTTGTTTCCTAAAAGAGAGGAACTTGTATTGTCAAAGTTTGTGAGTGAGAATGCTATGATTTGGCCTTAAATTATATTAAGGTTGATTTTCTTCCAAATTAATAAAAGAGTATGAACTCTGTCTTGCTCACTGCTGAGTTCCTAGAGTTTAGCACAGTGATTACATACAGCAGGCATTCAATAATTATCTCTTGGATGAATAAATGCACTATAGTGGTAAGCAAATGCTTTGAGGAGACAGAAACCAGACAGTCTCCAGAGAAGAGTTCCGGAAATGGGTATCAAAGATTGAGTAGGAGGTCTTGGTCAAAGAAGGGAGGAGGGAATGGAGGAAAAGGGATTACAGTCAAAGAGAACAGCATATGCAAAGGAATGGAGACATGAATTTCAGCCGTCTAATAATTGTAGCAGGAATCCATGAATAAAATCTTGCAAAAGGTAATAAATGACAAATCTTTACATCAAAGTGCAAATAAAACCCCAATTCATAAATGTCCTGCTGTGGACATTGGCCAGAAGTTGGACTTTAGCCACAACGTAAGCATTATATTAGGCTAATTATCTTTGTGAGGTGAGGAACCATTTCTAGAAGTTGGCAGGTTCCTCCCTGCCAGTTTTTAATCAGGCTGTTGCATAATGTTGACTTATTCTAGAATGCTGCCTGGGACTGCACTACCAGGAGTAAATTATTCTACAGTTGGTCTTTGACTAACTGCCGTGTTTTTGCCAATAGGGTACTTCTGAGACTTTGAATTTGGCTTAAGAAATCTAAGACAATTTTAGAAATCACTGTTTCTTAAAAAACAGCTATTGCCTTTTCAGAGAGTTGGTATATGCATACAAAGAGTCCTTAAGGAATAATAATCACCCTTTACCCCAGGATGCTTCACAAAACAGAATAGGGAACGATGCATGTACATGTATGGCTGAATCCCTTTGCTGTCCATCTGAAACTATGAAACTATTGTCAATTGGCTATTCTCCAGTACAAAATAAAAAGGTTAAAAAAGAGAGAATGGAGACATAGTCATTTCCAAAGATTAGTCTACTGGGTTCATTAGATCATAGACCCTACTTATGCAAAGACAGGGGTGTCCGCAGTCTTTCTAACCAACCGCGTATCTTGAGTAGTACTCATTTACCAGTGGAAAAAAAGGTGTGACTTCCCTTGTGCTAATTAACAAACCATCTGGTGTAGATTTAGCTAGCTATTCTTGAAGTGCTTGTCTATGACATCCAGTAGTGTAAGTAAGTAAGTGTTAGTTGCTCAGTCATGCCCAACTCTTTGCGACCCCATGGACTGCAGCCCACCAGGCTCCTCTGTCCATGAGATTTTCCAGGCAAGGATACTGGAGTGGGTTGCCATTTCCTTCTCCAGGGAATCTTCCCAACCCAGGGATTGAACCCGGGTCTCTTGCACTGCAGGCAGATTCTTTACTGACTGAACTATAAGGGAAGCCCAACTTCCAGTATGGTCCTATCAGAAGCTAAACAATCATCCTGGAATATGAATTTCTTATTATACACTACAGATGTTATTAACCACACCCAGAGTGTATATTAAAGTTAACTCATATATGCATATACCTACTGAAACACACTGAACTATTCTTAAATAATTACAGAGAAAATTGTCTTAATTCCTGATTTTTTCCTAATGGTCCCATATCTGCCTCCTGCCAACGAATCAAGGAATCACTAAGGTTGTATGAATGAACTGACTTATGCTGGCCATGTTTCCTTTCTTTTCCGTGTCAAATGATGGGAGTAATACTCAAATATCTTGAAGTAGGTTGGTTTTCAGCTAATCTAACCTTAACCTGTTTGTCCCATCTTCTATCCTTTCTGAAAATAATGAAAAAATTTACTTGTGTCCCCAGTAAAATCACCTTTTTGTATTCAGTAGAAAGAATGGTGAACTGAATTGTACACAAAACTGAAGTAGTAAATTAGGGTATTTTTGTCTTCGCGTTATCTGACTGCCTGATTATCGTTTATCTTGATGGACCTTAATTGTGAGTTTTATGATCTAGGATTTGATCTTATTGTACTCCTATATGTGTTCTGAGGACAGTAAAGTTGGAGTTGGCAGCTTTCTGGTTGGAAGTTGGCACTATCCTGATGCAGGATAATACTCATATATGTGACATGTGTGTCAGCAGAGAGGAGGAAGAGAAGTTCTCTACCTTGTTTGGCCTGAGGTGCCAAGTGAGAGCACCTTGGCTTTAATTCTTGTTCCAGCTACAGGGCTGAATGGGGATGGTAGATAGTGCCATAAATTACATTCTGGGTGGGTATATAGCCAGGTCAGTGATTTGGGAAGCCCCGCATCTTAGTGCCTTTAGCAGGAGCCACTATGGCACAAAGGACAATGAGACAGGAAAACCCCTATGAGACCAGTCTTCCTCAAAACAAGTTCGAGACACCTGCTTCATTGTAGGCTTGGAAAGTATGCAAGGACCGATGTACAAGACCAACGCTGGTGAAAGACGTTACACATAAGAATAATGATCCTTCCATGTGTTCCCTGCTTTTGTGTTTTCCCCAAAGTTCTCAGGTACATTGCTTCAGAAGACTGGGAGGGTAGGGTGTGATGAAAACAGTACCAGCTTTGGAGGCAAAAAGGAAGGAAGCTCAGCTGTATGACTGTGAGCAGTTCAGCCCCACCATATCCTCATCATGACCTCATGTATTCAATGCATGTAATAACATCTCCCTGACAAGTTTCTATGATGATTAATGAGATACCCCTTGAGGAGAATTTTTATTTTATTTATAATTTATTGCTGTCATGTAAGGTAGGTAGATGATAGTAGTTGAAGGATTTTTTGTTTGCTTATCAGATGGATGGGTGGTAAGTGTATTAGCTTGGGAGTGTTGGAACAGAGCTACATTGCTTGAATGCATTTATTCAATACATGGACATTTGGGATATGGGCAAACAAGGCAGACAAAGACCATGGTCATCTGAAATTTACCTTTTAGTTGAGGGAGGCAGATAATAAGGAAATAGTCCAAAAGATGAACAATATGTGCCTCATGATGAGTGCTAGGGAGGAAAAATAAAGCCAGGGCAAGAATTTGAGAATGCCTAGAGTAGAAAGGACACTTAGAGATGGCTTCTCTGAGCCAGTGGAGAAAGACATACACAACCCAAGGTGGAAGGGAGTTCTAGGCAGAAATCTCTGAAGTACAAGGACCCTGCAGCTGGAACGAGCCTGCAGTGTTCGATGGAATTCCCCAGGGAGATCAACTGACCGGGGTGAGTAGAGTGAGGAATGCGTGGTAGGTGACGGGGGTGAGAGGTGGGCAGGGAAGATCATGTAGAGAGGCTTGGGCAAGGAGTTTGAATTTTATCCTAAATGGGTTGGGAAACCACTGAAAGGTTTTTAAAAGAATGTGCTGGTCGATGCTGTGTTTGAGAAAGGCGAGAGGCATTTAGAAGCTTGGAAGAGAGGATGAGGGAGCTTAAAGACAAGAGACAGGATGCTTCTTGGGAAAGAGTTGTGGAGAAATATATCTTCTACTCTGTCTTCCCATTGGCTTCACTAAAGGGGGAGCCTGGGTGGGAGAGAAACAGACAAGGAATGTTTGGTTGTTCGGAGTGTGGTGTGTGATGGAAGCTCACACCTCTCCTTTGCTAGAGAACCTTCAGAAAGTTCTGCACTGACGCTTTACCCTCTGAGCCACCAGGGAAGCCCAGGGGAGTATATCCCAAATGGTGAATGTGAAGAAGTACTCTATTTGATTTAATGGCTAAGCAGAGTGAGAATAGAAGCTGTGATACATGTATGAATAACCTAGTGGGGTGCAGAACATAAACCCATTAAGTGTGCTTTTTTCCCCACCTCTCATATCTCACCCTGGCTTTGCTTTCAACTAGTATCTAAGGCCAATTCCTCATTTGTTGAATGACATTGAACCAGGCTGAATCCCTTCCAAGGTTGACCGTTTATAACCCAATGGCTTTTCATCTCCTAGAGAAGGCAACTAACTCTATGTAAATTTGCCCTCAGTTTTAATCATGGCATTTAGCATAATCATTTGGGGATCAATCTGGAAGTCATCAGGGAATTTTTTTCTTTCTACTACTACCACATATAGCAATTGTGCAGCCCAGTGCAGGAAAGATTTTTGCTTTTGATGTTGCAGGAAATGGAAAGTTGTTGCCATCAGCCACTTAGAATTATAATTGCTTTTGCACCACAAAAGAAGGCTTGTAAGAGACTAGAAGATGGTCTGGGTAGCTGAAATTCAGTGGTTAATACACTATTGCATAGAAGAGATGCAGCCATGTTTGAGCAGTGTGATTAAAGAACAACTCAAACAGATTCTAGATGATTTAACCTTGACTTATTGTAAGCACAAGGGAGAGACCGTAATTATAACTGACTTCTCTTTTTCTTGGCAGAGTCTAGAGTTCATTTCGTTTTCGTTTCACTTATTGTATTTCCTCTACTCAGTTATCTCCTTTTTATTTTTATTTATTTTAATTGACTCTTTTAAATTGAAGTATAGTTAATTTACAATGTTGTGTTAATTTCTGCTGTACAGCAAAGTGACTAAGTTATACATTTTTTTATATTCTTTTCCATTACGGTTTATCCCAGGATACTGAATATAGTTCCATATGTTATACAGTAGGGCCTTGTTGGTTATCCATTCACTATGTAATAGTTTGCATCCACTAACCCCAAATTCCCAGTCCTTCCATGCCCACCTCAATTCCTCCATGGCAACCGCAAGTCTGTTCTCCATGTCTATGAGTCTTTCTGTTTTGTAGAGAAGTTCATTTGTGCCATATATTAGATTCCACATAAAAGTGATAGCATATGGTATTTGTCTCCTTCTGACTTACTTCACTTAAATCTCTAGTAGCATCCACATTGCTGCAAGTGGCATTATTTCGTTCTTTGTCATGGCTGAGTAGCATTCCATTGTATATGTTTACCACATCCTCTTTATCCATTCATCTGTTGATAGGCTCAATTACTTCCTTTTTGGATAGTGTTAAATGTTTTAAGAATCTTACAGTTATTTTTCCTTTTAGCCTTGTCCTGGGGAATCAATCTAGATGACCACAAATAATGCATCATAACTAGCATCTTGTAGCTGGTACCAAGAGAATAAATTATAAATTGAATGCTTAACCTTATTTAATAGAGCTAATGTATAGCTGTTAGGCGTATATGTCTATTTAAATGTAAGTTAATTACAATGAAATAATATTAAGAATCAGTTTTTCAATCACACTAGACACATTTCAAGTGCTCAGTAGCCACACGTGACTAGTGTCTGTGATACTGAAAGCATAGATATAGAATATTTCCCTCATTTCAGGTGACTATTGAACAGCCTGCTTTAGGAGTTTTAATATTTGAAATCAAAAGAAGAGCTCCTTAGAATGTATAAAGAGGCAAGAAGTTCTTGTCAAATGGTTTCCATGACATTTTAACTTCACACCCTTAAGCCACTGACATCTTCAGCAATGGACCTGTATGTTGGAACCAACTAATTACCCCAGAAGAAGAAAAGTGAAGCTAACTTTTCTATAATTTCCTAAATATTTGTATTCCCAAGATCTTAGGATATTTTGTAAAGTGGTCAAAAGCAATGCAGCAGGTGGAAAGAGGGCCCATCTACTGAGTAATCATAAGGCCCTACAGCAATGAACTCAGCCATTCCCATCCCTGGAGAAATAAATTGAAGCCTCTTTACTTCCATCTTGACAAACACATTTACATTCCTCAGTCAATGTGGGGAACACAACACCTTCCCAAGGATGCAGTTCTTTTGGGGGCCAAGCTGTTTGTCAAAGAGCATACAGAAATACTAGCAACTCCCTTCTCAAATACTACCTTGGTCAAGAGATTGATGAGAACTTAACCTTGTTGTCTAAGCGTAGTTGGAGGTTCTCTAGCTCTCTGTGCTATTCTTGCCACTCAGACAAAAGTTGTCCTCAGGGCCTGGCTATTGCCCTGGACACTAAATCCATAGGCCTTTTCCTGAAGCTCCTTTGTGGCTCATGCTGATCGTGTTCTCCAGCACCTCAGCCTCAAGTAGAGCTTGGATCCACCATCCTTTATGGTCTCCTAGTGCTGCGGGGAAGAACTCACTGTGCATATGCACATTTGCATGCTCTCTGAGAACTGTTGGAAGCTGTGGTTCTAAGACTTCCTGCATCCGGTGAGCCTCAATTAAAGGCAACCTCCTAGAGCAAAATCCCTGCTCGAATTATGTACTACAGGAGCCAAGGCCTCAGTCCAGTGAGTTCCATTTTTAAAGCTGTGGAATTAAGCATAGAAAGGCCCGATGAATGCCTGTAGTCATTAATGCAGCAAGTTAATCATGGAGTCAAGAAATCACTTATTTTAAAAACTGAAATTCTTGTTACATGATTAAGAACTTTGTTCCCTTCACTCTGTTCTACTCTCCAAAGATGCTGTGTGAGCCTAGTGGAAAGGGACAGATGGTGTAGATGCTAATTATCACTTAATAGATTTTCCTTGGAATGTTGGTGAGTTTTGTTCAAAGCATCAATGGCAAGTTGGACCTTATGTATCTCATCATCATGCTGATGATGGGAAGAAGAGAAGCAGGACAAAGATTCATTTTTTTCCCAGCCTTTTAGTCCGTGACTTGGGTTTGCCTTCTGTTCATGTGCAACAGGCTTTGGAAGACAGGCCATCTCTCTGGCTCTCAGATGTGAAGGAATGGGGCCAAATGTAAAGAAAAAAGCCAAGTGGGCGTTTCTCCCACGGTGGTTATCTTTAGTCTATGCTGAGGTCATTTCCTAGTGCGAGAAAGTTGTCTGCTCATGGGCTATGGGCCAAATTCACACTGATTTCTGGAGTCTGGAAAATCACTAACCATCCCAACATATGGGATCAGACTTCTTCAAGGCATAAGCAGGGTTAAAATGCCCTGTGTCTTGTCTTGCCCTTAGTTATCTATATGGAAAACAGGTCTCATAGGTCTAGTGCTGTGCAAAAAAAAAAAAAAAAAAAAGAATTGTCCCAAACGCACATACATTTGTGAGTGTGTGGATAACCACACACTGTGGAAGCAATCTCTTTTATTCTATCATGGCTATGAACGTGAGAGCAACTGATCATTTAAATTGAAGTTGAATGAGTTAATATATTACAAGACACGTTCAAAAAGTGGTCTAGGTGTCATAAGACTCTTAAGTGACAGTTGCCATGGCCAAACAATAGTCCAAGCAAGACGGCTGATCCTTTCTTCAGTTCTGGTGGAAGGCAGTGACACATGCTAACCTTTACTGCATAACTGAAAGGATTTAATGGCCCCTTTATGAAGGCTAGAGAAAGCCTCTTTTCCCTTGACCACAGCTAAAATATTGGTATGAATATGCAACCCAAGTACAATTGACAGAAAAGAGTTAAATAGTTTTAATGAACTGAATAGTTATGAGCATGAATAGTTGCCCAGTTAAGCCGTATCTTTTGCACATTAAGCTTAGTCATTCTGATCTTTGACATCATTGTGGGAGAACCAGAAAGCATTTGAAAATTGATTAGGATAAGACAACATAGCAAAAGATTCTTTAATCTCTAGGGAGATACCACTGGGGAAGGATTTTGTCCAGAAGCATTCCTTCTCATCCTAAATCCTAAGAGAAACAAAACAAAACAAAAAAACAGGGGATCACTGTTCTGGATTAAAAGACATCAGAGGGACCCTGGAAATCACATGATCAGAGTAGCTTACAGAGATGTGGTGGAAAAGACTTAAGGACCAGTGGTCAGTCTAATCAACACACAGACCAACATCCCCAGTAGACTGAACGGTCAGTTAAAGCTGGAAGGAAGTGACCAGTGGATCCGTGTGTCCTGTGACAGCATATTTGGAATGTGTCCTTTAAAACCTGGGGAAGTACCTAGTAAACTCATTGACTCCCTGACCATGTGGCCAAGGGTAGTGTCTGGCATGATAATGTGGAAAAGTGTCAGTTACTCTGCCAAGTGTGTATCTGAAAAGAGGCAGAAGCAAATGAAGTGTTAGAGGCGACAGCAGCCGCTGCTGTATACTGAACTGAAACATGCCAGAGGCCTCACCACAGACAAAAAGAAGTAAACCAGGCACACAAGCATGAAAAGTCAAAGGAAAACTAGACCAAGAATAAAACTGGAACGTTGCTAATTTTAGCTAGATGCATTCACTGCTCTCATAGTAAGAGCAATTGACAATCCAACAAGAAAATAGCTAGTTAACACGCACTGTAGTTAGTGAATTTTGACCCTACATTGTTTAGCAAATCTATAAGCAGTTCACGCATTGCGTTCTAAAGCTTGTGCTTTCAAAGAACCAAATTAAAGAAATCTGTTCAAAATTATCACTACTTGTAAAATGGACAGTCTCTTTCTAGTTTTAAGGTTTTGTTCTCATTATGTTTTTTCAAAATCGTTACAACATTTAGGTATTGGATCTAAAAAGTCTGAGACTAGATAGAGCACCACCAACTTACCTAACATGGTCTTGGTGTCTAAGCATGGAAAATCTCAATTGTGTCTTCCAGGTGGCAAGAGGCACAGACAATCATTATACAGTTGGCATCTAAACTGAGAATATTCCTGACACCAATATTACCAAAAATTAGTACTCATTTCCTGAACACCAACTATGTGCAGTGTATTGCATTTGCCACACTTTTTTTTTTTTTTTACATGACCTTGTGTTTCTCTCATAGCATACCTGGAAGGGTGAATTACTATTCCCAATCTAAAGAAGAGGATATTGTATATTAATACATCTGTGTAGAATCTAGAAAAATGGAATGTGATCTTATTTGCAAAGCAGAAATAGAGACACAGACATAGAGAACAAACATATGGAAACCAAGGGGGAAAGGGGGAGTGAGTTGAATTGGGAGATTAGGATTGATGCTCTCCACCATTGATACTATGTATAAAGTAGGTAACTAATGAGAACATTCTATGTAGCACAGGGAACTCTACTTAATGCACTGTGGTGACCGGAATGGGAAAGAAGTCCAAAAGGGAGAAGATATATGTATATGTTTAGCTGATTTACTTTGCTGTAAAGTAGAAACTAACACAACATTGTAAAGTTGTAAATTTTAAACTACCCTTCAATAAAAAGTAAGGTAAAAAAGATAAGGATACTGTGTGTAAGGTGTCAAGTGGAATCTTCCTCCCCATTTTCTCACAGCTGCCCCTAGAGCCTGCTGCTGAGAATGTCTAGTTTAGAGAAACAACAGCTGCCTCTAAGCGCTTTCTGATGGGTGCATCATTTTTGAAGAATGAAATAAAAGGCATCCTAGGCATGGCCAAAATTAAAATTAATTAATTAATTATTTTTAAAAGGCATACTAGGAAAACATAAATAGAAGAAGAACAGAAGGAAAAAGCTAGGGGAAAAAAACCTGTCTTTTCTCATAGAATAATGATTATTTCTAGAGAAAATTAAGAAATCTTCAAAAAGTTGCTCAAACTATGAACTTAGCAGGGTCTAAGGATGAAAGGTTGTTATACAAACAACCACTATATTTCTGTGTACTGGCATTGAACAGTTGGAAATGAAATTTTAAAACGTCGCTCTTATACAAATAGAATTCCTGGAAAGCAGTAGAATCTGGAGGATTTATCCTTGTGGGAATCTGCAATCCAGCAGAAAAGAGGAGTCCACTCAGAACAGGTGCTAAGAAAATAAAAGTGTTCTTCAAAGAGTTGAGACTCCTCAAACAAACCTTTACACAGGCCCAAAGTGATGAACTTTCCTGAATCCTCACAGCTCACAAACCCATAAGCTGGGATGTGAAATTCTGGCCTCCGACTCAAACCTCTCTTTCTTTTCCCCACAACATCCCTGTTCTCTGCATGTGTACGGTGAATGGAGAGAGATCTGAGAAACACGCTATTCAAATACTTGAAGGTTCAAAGATTCTTCCTGATCTCTCAGCAGTTCCATTTGGTTTTAGGTTGGCTTTCAAAGTCCAATATTATGATAATACTATCTCATATTCACATAATAGTTTTACTAAGCTTTACCATGTATTACCTCACTGGATCCTCACAATGACTTGTTGGTAAGGAAAGGCTCAAATGACCTTGTTTTGTAGATCGATATGTAGATTGGCTCAAATGTTTGTTTTTTTTTAATTGAAGTACAGCTGACTTTGTTGTTGTTGTTCACTCACTCAGTTGTGTCCGACTCTTTGCGCCCCATGGACTGCAGCACGCCAGGTTTCCCTGTCCTTCACCATCTACCAGAGCTTGCTCAAACTCACGTCCACTGAATCAGTGAGATCCAACCATCTCATCCTCTGGCATCCCCTTCTCCTCCTGCCTTCAGTCTTTCCCAGCATCAGGGTCTTTTCTGATGAGTCAGCTCTTCACATCAGAACAGTTGACTTACAACATTATGTTAGTTTCAGGTGTACAGCGTAGTAATAGATATTTTTATTGACTATACTCCATATAGTTATCATAAAATATTGACTGTATTCCCTGTGCTGTATATTATATTCTTGTAACTTATTTATTTTATACCTAGTAGTTTTGCCTTGACCAATGTCATGTTGCTTATACGTAGCAGGATTAGAAATGGAACAAAAACTTGCTTCAGAAACATCAGTCCACAAAGAGCACCAGTGTTGGCCAACAGACTGATTTTATTCATTCAAGCAGTCGAGTTGTTGACTTAGACAACATCTGAGCCCTAGAGTATATTTAAGGAAATGCAAGCTGTTACATCCATTTACCTGCATCAGTGTTCTGATGAGAATGGAGACAGGGAAGGTAGGCCTCATGTTTTAGAGAATGCCATCTGTTGTAGAAAGAAATGCAAACTCATCTGTAATAAGCCTATCTTTTTTTGAATTGTAGATGTTATGACTGAAAGCTTCACTCGTAAGAAGTTGAACTCCTAGGTTATAAGTACAGAGATCACAAACTCAAAACATTTCAGAGTTGGAAAGTGATTATAGAGTCCTTCTGGCTGAACCTCCTCTTTCCTAGTGGAGGGAGCAGAAGCTCCAAGATTGCAGCTGATTACTTATGGTCACACCACCAATTAGTGACAGAATTGGTCACAAGAGTCCACAACCAGATGCCAGTCTACTTCTGTGGTCTTATACCCCACACTTGGGAATATTTCCCTGTTTTTAGTTTGTACTAAAAATGTTTTTACTGTAATATAGTTGATTTATAATGTTGTGTTAGTTTCTGGTGTACAACAGAATGATTCAGCTATACATACATATTCTTTTTTTATATTATTTTCCATTATGGTTTATTACAGGATATTGAATATATTTTTCCTGTACTATGCAATAGGATCTCGTTGTTTATCCATCCTATATACAATAGTTCCTAGTTTGTATTAGTTTTAATACTAACTTTCAGGCCTCTGGTTTCTAAATGGTTATGATTTTGGAATACAAATGACAGCAGCTTAGAAACTCCATACCAGACCCACTGCAGGGCCACGAGAGGATACTGCAGAATGTGGGTCACTCCCGGGGCCGTGTCATCCCCTGGAGCTTCCTGCTGTGAGCACAAAGGACAGTCTCATAGGTCATCTTGCTCTATGACTTCTCATCTTAAAGGACTTGTCAAAGCTGGCCACATAGGTCCTTAAAAATATTGCAGAGTTCTTTGAAGTAGGTTGTTTATTTTTCCTGAAACATCTGCTATTCATCTTATTTGTGTTTTGAAATGGAAGTTTTTTAGCCAGCAATTTAAAAGAGAAGTCTAATCAAAATTAAGTATATCAATCCAATGTGATTTTTTCCACCAGATCTACCTAACCTCCTGGAGAAGGAAATGGCAGCCCACTCCAGTACTCTTGCCTGGAAAAATCCCATGGACGAAGGAGCCTGGTAGGCTACAGTACATGGGGTCGCAAAGAGTTGGACACGACTAAGCGACTTCACTACACTACTACACTACTGTAACCTCCTATTCATTCATTCATTCATCAGCTACTTAATAGGTGTTTACTACATGCTAGAAATTATAGTAGCTACTTGGGAAATAGAAGTGAACAAAACGAAGTCCTTGCTATCGAGAGGCTTTCGTTCCAGGGGAAAGAGACAATAAACAAAGGTGTAATTCATTTTTTGCTAATTAATTTATATCAGATGTTGATGAGTGCTATGGCAAAGAAGCATGGAAAGGGAGGGTAGGGAGTGTGGTGTGGGTGGTGGTGGTGATTGTGATGTTACTTATACAGGATGCTTATGTCAGGCTATTGTGCTAAGGTGGCATTTGCACAGAGACCAGATGGAAGTGGAGAAACAAGTCAAGTCACTATCTGCGTGAAGAACTTTCCAGACAGAGGTAACAGTAAGGCATGGTCCCTGAGTTAGGAGATTGCTTGGGATGTTCAGTTCAGTGCAGTCGCTCAGTCGTGTCTGACCCTTGGCGACCCCATGGACTGCAGCACGCCAGGCTTCCCTGTCCATCACCAACTACTGGAGCTGGCTCAAACTCAGGTCCATCGAGTTGGTGATACCATCCAACCATCTCATCCTCTGTCGTCCCCTTCTCTTCCTGCCTTCGATCTTTCCCAGCATCATATGTTCAGGAAATGGCAAAAAGTCCTGCATGGCTGGAGTGGAGGGAGTGAGGTGAAGAGTCAGAGGAGTTGAGATCAGGGAGGTAGCAAGACCAGGTCATGTAGGGCCTAGAATGTTACTCAGCTTTAAAAAAGAACTCATTTGAGTTAGTGGATGAGGTGGATGAACTTATGAGGTAGATGAACCTAGAGCCTATTATATATACAGAGCTAAGTAAGTCAGAGAGACAAAGAGAAATACTGTATATTAATGCATGTGTATGGAATCTAGAAAGAAGGTACTGATGAACCTATCTGCAGGGCAGCAGTGGAGATGTAGACATAGAGAACAGACTTGTGGACACAGTGTGGGAGAGAGAGGGTGGGACAAATTGAGAGAGTAGCATGGAAACATATACATTGCCATATGTAAAATAGATAGCCAGTGGGAATTTGCTGGGTGACACGGGGAGCTCAACCTGGTGCTCTGTGACAACCTAGAGGGGTGGGATGGGGTGGGAGATGGGAGGGAGGTTGAGGAAGGAGGAGACATGTGTCTGCCTGGCTGCTTCATGTTGATGTATGGCAGAAATTGGCATAGTATTGTAAAGCAATTATCTTCCAATTTTAATAAAAGGTTATGGGACTTTCCCCTTTTTAAGTTACGTTTTACAACTTGAGATATAATTTACATATAATAATGAAATGTGAGATCTCAAGTATTTGTTTTGAAGGGCTTTGGTAATTATATATGTTCTGTAACCACCACAAAGCCAAATGTAGAACGTTTCATCATCTCAGAAAGTTCTCATGACGTGTTCTAGTCAATTCTCCCTTCAGCCCAGAGGTAAACAGGGTTCTGATTTTTATCACTGTTCTTGAACTTCAAAAAAATGGAATTATGTAGTATGTATGCTTTTGAGTCTGATTTCTTTTATTCAGTATATTGTTCTGGAGACTCATCCATGTAGTTGTCTTTATCAGTAGTTCATTGCTTCCCAGGTGGTGCTAGTGGTAAAGAACCCACCTGCCAATGCAGGAGATGTGAAAGATGCAGGTTTGAGCCCTTGTTTGGGAAGATCTCCTGAATAGGAAATGGCAGTCCAGCCCAGTATTCTTGCCTGGAAAATCTCATGAACCGAGGACCCTGTTAGGCTACAATCCATAACATCGCAAAGAGTCAGACTCAACTGAAGTGACTTAGCATGCATGCATTGCTGAGTGATATACCATTGAATAAATACATCACAGTTAGCTTATCCATAGTTTTGATGAGTATTTAGTGAATATTTTTGAATAAAATTGCCATAAATATATTTTTTTTTTCTGGTACCTTTTGACCACCTTCACCCATTTCCCCATCCCCCATCCCCTGCCTTCAGCAACCACCAATCCTTTCTCTGTTTCTACGAGTTAGGCCATGAATACACTTGAACAGGTCTTTTTGTGGTTATGTGTTTTCATTTTTCTTGGGCCCATACATAGGAGTGGAGCTGCTGGGTCATAGGCTGATAATGGGGATTCTCTAGGCAAAAATACTGGAGTGGGTTACCATGCCCTCCTCCAGGGGATCTTCCCAACCCAGGGATCGGACCCAGGTCTCCTGCATTGCAGGCAGATTCTTTACCATCTGAGCCACCAGGAAAGCCCATGATAATATGTTTAACTTTATATAGAACAGCCAAAGCATTTTCCCGAGTGATGGTGCCACTTTGCACTCCCACCAGCAGTGTTTAAGAATTTCAGTTGTGCCACATACTCACTTACATTTGGTATTGTCAGGTGGGTTTGTTTGGTTTTGTTCTAATTGTTCTATACAGTTTGAAATACACTTCACTGTGGTTTTAATTTGCATTTATCTGCTGACTACTGATACTGAGCACATTTTCATGAGCTTTGGGGCATCTGCATATCTTTTTGGGGCTTCCCAGATGGTGCTAGTGGTAAAGAACTCACTTGCCAGTCCAGGGGACATAAGAGACACGGGTTCAATCCCTGGCTTGAGAAGATCTCCTGGGGGAGAGCATGGCAACCCACTCCAGTATTCTTGCCCGGAGAATCCCATGGACAGAGAAGTCCGGTGGGCTACAGTCCATGGGGTTGCGAGGACTGAGAAATGACTGAAGCAACTTAGCACACACGCATATCCTTTTTAGATGAAGTGTCTGTTCATATCTCTTGTTCAGTCTTTTAAAATCAGGTTGTTTGTATTTCATTGTTATTTGAAGCAGTTTTAAAGGTAGATTTTGGTAAGAGCCCTTTAACAGATCTTTCTCTCTCTCTCACCTATCTATGTATGTATCTGTCTCTATTTTTTTAAATTAAAGCCTGCAGGTTGCATATTTACTTCCTTAATGGCATCTTTGGTTAGGTAGGATTTGAAATAGGCACGAAATTTTTTTATCATTTTTCTTTTATGATTAGTACTTTTTGTATCCTGTGTAAGAAATTTTGGTCTACTCCAAGGTCATGGAAGTGTTTAGAAAGATAATGGTTTTTGCTTTGGGATTTAGTTCTGAGATCTACCTTGAATTAATTTTTGTGAATACAGTAAGGGGGGATAAGCTGCAGATAGTTTCAGCAGTGTTGGTTAAACATGGATTTTCCCATTGAATTGTCTCGGCAGAAGTTTGTTTTCACCCTAAGTGAGAAGAAAGCTGCTGGAAGGTTTGCAGTGCTCCTTGAAGGCAATTAATACTTTTCACCTTGTATACTAGTTGCTTATGCGCATGCCTTAAAACACATCCACACAGACTTTGAAAACTGGGACTGTATCTTGCTTGGGTTTTTACCCTCAGCCTCACACCTAGCCCAGTGCTTGGCATGTCATAGTAATCGGTGAATGAATGGATAGAGTCCAACAAATGACAAATTAGCCTCCCCGCCCCCGATCCCTCCCCCTGCACTGTGTAGCATGTGGGTATACTCATTTGTCTGTGTTCCATACCGCTCCCACCCAGACTATGATCATTTCCTCTAGCTTTGTTAGTCCCAGATTTATAGGGCATTTCTAATGTGTGTGCAAGATTATATGTATTTCTTTGACTCATGCCACATAAACATATACTGGCCCCTTGCATGGTTAACTTAGCTTCTATTTTTGTTTCCATCTCTACTTGTCCTATTTGGGTAAAGAAGATTAAAAAGCATATGTGGAACAGAGAACTGGCATCTGGATTGCAGCATGGTTGCAGCTCTCCCAACTCTCCTAAAATGCCCAGAAAAACTCAGAAACAAGAAAGAATTGCTCACCATAGCCCTGAAAAGGATGATTGTCAGACAGCCTATCTCCAAGATCCAGGATTAGTCTCCCTGAGGGGACAGCAGAGGTGGAGGAAGGGGGAAAAGCTTTTGACACTTATCATAGAGTCTTCCTCTTACAGAAACCCTTGGTTTATTTCAGCCAGAAAGCTGAGTGCCCCCTTCCTGCTTCTGAGGGACTGCTGCTTCTTTCAGTGGCCACAAAGCTGTTTCCCCAGTCACTCTTCCTTCTTCCTCTACCCACCCATCCTCAACAATTCCCCCAAACCTAACAGGATGGAAAAAAGGGAGGGACATTTTTTCCCTCTCTTGAAGCATGTTTAATTGCATCTTAGGAAGTATAGTTCCAAAAATTCAGACTTACACGAGCTCAAGAAGTAAAGATTTATCCCAGAAGTACTCTATAAGCTGGAGTTGGAGTTTTTCAGGTACATTGAGTCAGAATCTCAAAGAAACAGACAATGAAGGTAGGAGGAGATGCTCCCCCAGGACAGCAGAGCTGTGTTAGAGTCTGGAATTTGGATAGAGACTGCACATCCACCTGTGGTCCAGCTGTAGGCATGAGATCATCATACAAGTGAAGGGGGGGTGTGGATGAGACTAACTCCATACCATGTATGGAAGCTGTCTCTAAGTCAGGAGAGAGCTCATATTATTTAAGTGATCGTCCTGAAAAAATAAATAATATAAAAGATGACTTGGAGCCAGTGGAAAAAATTGCCACAGATCTCAAGAAAGGGAGCGTTGATCCTAAAAGTTGAGAGGAAAATAAGACCTCTAAAAATTGTCTAATGCAGGAACCAGAAATGTCCCCCAAAATGTATAGTATTCATAATATCTTTTGAGATTTAAACCTTTCTTAAGACAGTTAACACTTTCTATCTTGCATTATAGTTGTTTGTAACATTTATTTCCTGATACATTTTGATAACAGGGGGCATATCTTGCTTTAGAACCTAGCGCGGTGCTTGGTATGTCATAGATTCTGAATGAATGAATGAATTCCAGCAAACGACAAATGGGCTCTTTTTTCTTGTTTAGTATGTGAATATACTCATTTGTCTATGTTCCCTATGGCCTTTAAAAATAGAAAAACCACAAGGTCATTGGAATGTGGAGGAATGAGATGAAAATGGAAATGAGAAATGGATCAAATATGCCTGAAAGCGAAAATCTCAAGAGCAGTATTAAAACCCTTATTAGAAGCAGTAAATAACTGAACTGAACCAGTGCAGAAGTGAACTATTATTGGAGAAGATAAATTAGAAACCTCTCTCGACATGCAGAGAATAGGGAAAAGATATGCAAATGACAGGAGAGATATTGTTAGATATTGCAGGCAAGGAATGGATTTCCAACCTAAAAACTGTATATATTTTTGAGTTGGTAATAATAACCAGAACAGAAATCCTTGTAAAGACTCTGAAGAAGCAATTTTCTGTACTGAAATTAAGAATATGGTTGTCACACTGCAGGCAAAATGAATGACCATATTTCTGGATCACATGGATAAAGCAGATTATCTTGCAAATCTCTGTGGACATTGTCTAGCTTCATGGCCTGGAACCGTTTTCTGAGCCTCAGTTTCTTCATGTTGAAACAGTTAGTAGGAAGTTACTAGGTCCCTGCTTAGACTTGATTATCTTTTAATTTCATAAATGTTTTGAGGACTAGAGTGCCTAAAATGATGATTATTTTAACGTCACACTTGAGAAAGAGGAAGCAGTTGAGTTCGGTTTAAGTCCCTCCAACCAAGGCTGTATTTCCCCTTTAACATCATTTGCTCCAGGGTGTTAACGGGGATTCCAGGAATGTTATAAGCTCCCCAGATGTTCTCCTAATAACAGCAGGACCTCACAGCTCCGGCAGCATTCACTTCTTGCTCTGTTCCTCTCTTACAGAAGAGTTAGGGCACAAGACCTCTTCTCCTTGAACTCCTATCAAATCTGTGTGTCCCTTTAAAAGTTCCTTTAAGCCCTGCAATAATTTTTGGCTCCCTCAGCCCCTCCTTTCAGTTTAGGCATCAAGCAACTTTTCTGAGAGATTACTCAAGGCTTCAGTAAAATCTCATCAGTGAACACAGGCTTAAACAATGCCCATTTTCAGAGCCCTACTGTGGTGTTGGAGAAGACTCTTGAGAGTCCCTTGGACTGCAAGGAGATCCAACCAGTCCATCCTAAAGGAAATCAGTCCTGAATATTCACTGGAAGGACTGATGCTGAAGCTAAAACTCCAATATTTTGGCCATCTGATGCGAAGAACTGACTCATTTGAAAAGACCCTGATGCTGGGAAAGATTGAAGGTAGGAGGAGAAGAGGATGACAGAGGATGAGATGGTTAGATGGCATCACCAACTCAATGGGCATGAGTTTGAGTAAACTTCGGGAGTTGGTGATGGACAGGGAAGCCTGGCATGCTGCAGTCCATGGGGTTGCAAAGAGTCAGACATGACTGAGCGACTGAACTGAACTGAAAATGTAAAGTACTTCATGTACTTTAAATGTAAAGAGTTAGCTTTACATTTAAAATGTAAAGAGTTAGCTTTTAGGAAGTACTTGACATAAAATGGCTGGATGGCAGATCCAAATCATTTAGCACTGCCCACCACCCCCCACCCCCCAACCCTGATTGCTATCAGGCTTCCCTGGTAGCTCAGCTGGTAAAGAATATGCCTGCAATGCAGGAGACCCCGATTCAATTCCTGGGTTGGGAAGATCCGCTAGAGAAGGGATAGGCTACCCACTCCAGGATTCTTGGGTTTCCCTTATGGCTCAGCTGGTAAAGGATCCACCTGCAATGCGGGAGGCCTGGGTTTGATACCTCGGTTGGGAAGAACCCCTGGAGAAGGGAAAGGCTACCCACTCCATTATTCTGGCCTAGAGAATTCCATGGGCTGTATAGTCCATGGGGTTGCAAAAAGCCAGCACAACTGAGCGACTTTCACTTTGACTTTTCACCCACAACCTTGGAAAATTCCAGGGACAGAGGAGTCTAGCAGGCTACAGTCCATAAGATTGCAAAGAGTTGGACATGACTGAGCAACAAAACCACCACCACCACCATTTACCAGAGATAGCTATGGGCTCTGTTTGGAAAGGGACTCGTTGTTCAAAGTTTTCACTTTTTCACTTTTGTTGCCTAAAGTGAGTGCTGTCTCCCTTCTTTCTCCGTTTCCCTGATCTCTGGAGTCAATTCTAGTGGCCATATGCATGTGTGTGTGTGTGTGTGTGTGTGTGTGTGTGTGTGTGTGTGTGTGTGTGTGTGTGTGTGTGTGTGTGTATTTGCAGACATGTACAGACTTAGCTCCAAGAAGGAACAGACATGAACTGCCCCGGTCAGAATAGGCACACCCTCTCCTGTCTTGCTAGATCCCACTCCAGATTGTCTAAAAAGTTGCCCCACTGCCAGATTTTTAGCAACAATAGCAATGGGCAGACATCATCTGTGCTATAAACAATAAATACTTTTAGGGAAAAAAGTGGCTGACAGTAGAGGCCGCTGGGAAGTGTTTCAAAGGCATCTTTCCCCCCAAAGAGCGTGCAGAGGTGGAGCTGCCAAACTGCCCCAGCCTGTGCACTTGATTTACACAATGGTCTGGTTGCCCCATATGTGACCACGCAGCTTGGCGCTGGGCTTCGTCAATTCAGACCCCAGAATACAGTTTATTTGTGTTATGACTCCATCCAAAACGTTCCAGGGAAGCCAACTTCGCTCACCCCATTAAAAAGGTATACTACGTATTTTTACTAGCCTGCAGAGCTTGGCATTAGGAGGTAACAATATGTGCTTTGTTACTCCACAAGTTTGCTGCGAAGTGTGCTGTAATCTTTGCCAGGGGTCTGCAGCTCTTTCCCAAGAGAGTTCACAGCCCTGAGGAGCACTTCAAACTGCTTAACAGCCTGCCTGAGCCTTGCCTTTTATGGTATTTTTCTTCTGCACAAGGGAATGACAACCACTTAGAGTGTCAGCCAGGGAGGAACAGTTGACAGCAAAAAATCCACTCTGCTCTCAGTCCCAGGATGTCCTATCTACGTCGAACTATTGGTCTCTGAGCCCGCTCTCTGATAACGAACTTGGGAATGCCAGTAGGTTTGAAGGGAAATATGAGTCACTTAGAAACGCTTGCCTGATAATTCTCTTTTAGAGAGCACGGAAGAATGTCTTCCCCTCACTCTGGTAAGTCAGTTAATAAGCACAGGGCACAAGAAGCCCCAAATATATGGAAGAAATGGAGTAAAATACAAGGTACAGTGTAGGTGCTTGACCGCATACGCTAATGTTTTAAAAAGTTTATCTTATTGAAGTATAGTTGATTTACAATGAGGTTAATTTCTTCTGTACAGCAATGTGATTCAGTTGTACATAAATATATTCTTTTTCATATTCTTTTCCATTATGGTTTATTACAGGATATTGAATATAGTTCCCTGTGTTATACAGTAGGACATTGTTGTTTAATACGCTAATATTTAATCATTTAATTCAATCTTTAGGTCAGAGTTAACAGAAATAAATTTGCTTATTAATTATTAACTCTTGTTAATTAATGATCATTAAAACCATATTGATAGACCCTAATGCTGGGAAAGATTGAGGGCAGGAGGAGAAGGGGGCAACAGAGGATGAGATGATTGGATGGCATCACTGACTCAATGGATCATGAGTTTGAGCAAACTCTGGGAGATGGTGAAGAACCGGCAAGCCCGGTGTGCTTCAGTCCATGGGGCTGCAGAGAGTCGGACACAACTGAGCGACTGAACAACAAAAGAACCATATCGAAGTGTCCTCACATGCAGAGTACAGGGTTCTAGGCCAATAGAAAAAGTACTAACCATATTCCCTGGAGGTTGAAGGAAGGATGGCATAAATCTTGTTCAGGCACTGTTGTAAGTGTCTTAGAGCAAGTATCTTGTTTAATCATCTCGGCAACTTGATGAGGTAGTAGCATTCTTTCCTCATTTTGCAGCTGAAGACACCAAGGTACAGAGAGGTTAAGAAGCTTGTCTAAAGTCACACAGCTGGTTCATGGGAGCCTAGAGTTTAAACCCAGGCCATCTAGCTCCATGAGGGTTTTAACAGACATAGGGGTGAGGCTCAGTGGGCATGGCAGAGATGGCAGAGGGAACAAGAGCAAAAGCATGGAGGAGGGAACAGGCATGTGTCTGGTTGGAATAAAGCATATGTAAGAGGGTGGTGGGAAATCACGCCAGACATGTAAGGTACCAGTATATCGTGGCGGGCCTTGAATGCTGAGGTGAATGCTCCATCATTATTATCACTGCCACTACTACTAGTAACCATTATCTTCTAGTTTTTAAAAATTGTTTATGGCATCTGAACTAAATATGTAATAGTCTAGCTTAATTTTGCAAGCCTGAAATGGTCAGATTCACCAGCCTCATTTCTTTACCCTTGACCTATGAGTGGTTGATGTCAAGCTATCACACTGATTAAAAAAATCTCTGGTATTGGGTCTGTCATTAAAAATGCCTTCCTACATAGATGCTTTACTCCAGAAATGTTATTCAAATTCTACTTGATTCCATTTCTGAGTAATCCCTTACAAATTTGCCTGGGTAACAGTGTTTTGGGTTTAAGCAGACTTTGATATAAAACCATCCACAATCATGCAAAATCATAATAGCTGAAGAATGAAGCAGTTTTTCTTGCCAGTCACAGAGAAACATTTCTAAGTAAAAGACAAAATCATACGTGATGTCCCTAAATGTTGCCCCCGTGGGGAGGGTCCGCTAAATATTGAGTCAGGAAGTAAGATTCCTCCCATTTCTAAAAGACTATAACACTGTAATTTTAAAGACCACAAAATGGCTCCAACAAAGGTATTATTTTGACCAGTTTTATCAAAATATTTACCAGGTAGATGTCGGGGAAGAGGTGCTATGAGCCCTGGCAGACTCGCCAGCCCCTGTGCAATTTTCCTTTTGCGCTTGGTGAGCTGAGCTGCTCTTCTGCTCCAGGGGCATGTAGACTGCCCAGGTCCTTGTTCCCAGTAGGGCACTAGATTCTGTAGGCAATCAGGTACTATAAGAGGAACAACAAAAATGGACCGGGGGCGGGGGAGGTCTGCAAGATGGCAATCCCTTTGGCAAACCTTTGCTTTTTTCCTATGTCAATAAAAGATTCTGTGTTCTTTGTACCAATATCTTGTGGCTCAGCTGGTAAAGAACCCGCCTGCAATGCGGGAGATCTGGGTTCAATCCCTGAGTTGGGCAGATCCCCTGGAGAAGGGAAAGGCTACCCACTCCAGTATTCCGGCCTGGTGAATTGCATGGACTGTATAGTCCATGGGGTCGTAAATAGTCAGGCATGACTGAGCGACTTGAAAAAAAAATTAGAAACAGTCCTGATGTTTCATAAGTTAAATGGCTGACTCCGTGTGTTGTCATGTGGTGTGTCTTATTATGACTGGCAGTGACAGGTTTATGCTCTGGGTTGGGGAACTGCAGTTTTATGTTGAGATGGGATGTGTTTCCTCTTAGGGCCCCCAGGACAATGGGGCCATCTGCTTTAAGAGTGAGGCCATAGCACAGCTTTTGTTTTGCTGTCTCTATGGCACCGCCCTGGGCTGCCCATTAGCCTTTGCAGGAGTTGGCCTAACAGGTCAGGATGCCCTTCAGAAGAACCCAGGCCTTTCACAATATGCACTGGGCCACCTCCACGTTTCTTCAGCAGACTATTTAAACTGGGCACATACCCTGCCTTAGAACCACTTTCTTGGGCTTGGGCAAAGCCCTAGGGCTGGGAAACAATCCTTGGAATTGAGATTGTTCTTGTCCAGATTGCCAATGGTCTGCTCTTGAGCAAGTCTTCCTTACCTGGAGCTGATTTCCTTATCTAGGATATCATGAGCTTTATGATTTCTAAGACCAGCTATATGTGAATTGCTCTAGAAAGTGCAAATATGCTTTCATAGTTGGGGAAAAAAAATTATTTCCTAGAAATCTAGTGCTTAAGAAATTGCAGTTTTACAGCATATTTTCATGATAAAAGTTAAAGTATTAGGTAATCTTATAGAACAATTCAGGACCATTTTGCTGTTGTCTAGAATTCAACCTGTGATCTCCAGCTTGTAAATCTGACACATATTTTCTGAGCACTAATTCTATACAAGGTGCCAGGACTGAGCACTGCAATTAGGATGCAGTCACTCAGAGGCAAATAAGTCTTGGTCTTCTGCTCCTAAGAACCATAGTCAACCTGTTTCTGTCTCTGTGTATTCAGACACCTTGGCTAATGTCAAAGGTTCCTACGTTGGAGCTCTTGGCTTTAATTCCTGGATGCCCTTTGGCATTTAGAGCCTAAACAGCTCCAGGCTGGTAGACATCACTGACACAGCTTTATTGCTCCCACAAGAGAAGACTGCTCCTTCAATCTGCCTGAGTGTAGAGCAGTGATTTGTGGGGCCAATATTGCCAGATCTCCTGAGTTACCAAGAAAAACCCAGAAGTCTAGATTGTAGATAAACCCCTATATGATTATATTTAAGCACAGAAAGACAAGAAACCAAAGGAGCCACATGAAATAAGAAATGACACAGAAAGGTCTGTTACTTCCCTTATCTTTAGATAAAGACAACCTACAAAGATGCCCCTGACATTAGCATGTTGGTTCCTGTTTAAGAAAGGAAAATAAAGAAGAAATATATAAAAATTTAACATTCATATAGTTATGCAGAAGTAGTATAACATTAGAGGCTTCCCTGGGCTTCCCTGGTGGTTCAGGTGGAAAAGAATCTGCATGCAATGTGGGAGACCCAGGTTTGATTCCTGGGTTGGGAAGATCCCCTGGAGAAGGAACTGGCAATCCAGCCCAGTATTCTTGCCTGGAGAATTCCATGGCAGACCATGGGGTCACAAAGAGTTGGACATGACTAAGCGGCTAGATGACGTGATGTGAGTATAATGTTAAGAAAATAGCAAAAAAGAGAAAGAAACAGAGAAAATAAAATGTTCTGTGTCATATGAAAAAAATCATGTAGTACCAAGTAACCAAGTAAGGTACCTAAATTAGAATTCCCAAAGGTGGCCAACCAGTAGAGACAAATCTCATTTCCCTCTCATCCTGAGGGCTGTGTGTGTATATGTGTGTACACACGTGTGTGTATGTATACGTGTGTGTGTATACCAGGCAGCTAGCCTGAATGTGTGAACTTGGGCTAGAGAAAGGGAATGGTTGGCTTGCGGCAAACTGGGTTGTGTCTTTTCTAAAGATCTTTAGCAGATGGATTCTACTTGACTCCAGCAAATTGTTTCCATGCAGACATTTGTAAAATGTTGGCAACCAATTTAAGACATTTTTTTAAAAGACATAATCTGGCCCCAACAAAGCAAGTCTTGGTCACTAATTTGCAACCTCTTTTCAGAGCATCTTTCAGAACTTTTTATCTTCAGTTCATGATGGGAAGGAGTAAGTGCCAAGTTAAGACAAATTTCTTTCCCAATGAAGAAACTCCAGACAGAAGCTAGAGCAGACAGACTCTTATACCTCTGCCCCTCTGTCACCCCCACTTCAGGTTTCCTGTGCAAAGTGTACAATCTACTTACTGTGCTATGTTCACGTGACTCTTTCAGAATATACCTTCATCCAGCCTAACCTACCTAACAATCCTAGATTTGTCCAGGCAACTCTATTTAGTCTCCCTCTCAATATTCTGCTCAGAAAATGTCTAAACTGGGTGAGAACTCCAGTTGAGTTGGGCATATGGAAGGATATCTTCAAAGCTAAATCTGCTCTAAATAACCATGATAAGAAAAAACAGTTTAATAATAAATTATTCAAATAGACACTCATTCTTGAAACATTTTAAGGATGTTTACATTGAAACCAGATGCCTCCTCCACAGACAGCCCCCCATTTCTGTTGATTTAACAGCTCTCCAGCTCACTTCAGTTTTCTCAGTGGGATCTTTGTTTCACTCACAAGTAGAAAGAATGTTTCTTTTGTTTGCTTTCCTTCCCCATCAGTGCCGCCAGCCTCTGGAGGGAACTCCGGCCGTGCTGTGACTTGGCCAGCAACCCTTTCGTTTCACTCCTGAAAGTCACGTGCACGTGTAAATCCTTTCTGATGCACCACGTGCTTCGGCTTTTCCTAGGGCCCTTTCCCCCTGTGTGGTTGGAATTTTGCAGCAGTTTGAGCAACCATTAGCCAATGCTCCCGAATAAAGTTGAGTCAACTCAGGAAACCCATCTCCTAGCAAGGTGAAGCTAGGATTTCTAGGGAATTTTTGGCCCTTCGAAAATGTCATCTGAACCCAAAGCTTTTATTTCTAATCTGAGCTGAATCCATAGCCAAGCAAAGAGCTGGAAGACTTATTTGTTCAAATGCCTGCGGCTATTGGCCTGGGGGAGTCAAGGGAGTCGAGCTTTTCTCAAGGGTTCCCTATTCTTTCTTGGTTGGTTGGCAGCTTCTCCAGAATGAAGAAGAATCTAAGAAAAAGTAAATGGCAGAAAGATCACTCAGCAGACTTTTCCACTCGCGCTTTAATTTGACCTGGTTCATCCATTTGTCTATTCAAAAAGATATTTATTTAGCATCTATTACATATTACCAGGCTTTATGCTAGGTACTGTGAGCAGTGAATATCTCCTGGTGGGGGTGAGAGAAGAGGCCAGAAAATTAAATTGTGGCAAATGACATGGAGAGAAACACATAGGATAATGGTCAACCAGGAAAGGCATCCAATGTAGATTAGGGAAGAAGGAAGGTAAACTAAGAGAAGACTTCCGGAAGGAGGTCAAGCCTGGAGTGACCATGAGTAGGAACCAGAAGGATCAGGGCTTCATACACATCCCTGTGCATGGGAATCATCTGGGGGTTTTGTTATCCTAAGGATTCTGATTCCAGAGGTCTGGAGGGGAGCCTCAGTGTCTGGATTTCTAATATATCTGGATGATTGCCTCTCATCAGCCTATGAAGAGCTTTTTCATTCTGACAGTGGGGTAGTATTTTCTGGGACGATGTATAAAAACTCATTTAACCCAGGGAGGGGCATACATTTACTATTACAGACGGAACTGCAGTGAATAACATGATACAGATCATTTTGCACATGGATGAGCTGTAGGATATGATTCGTGGAAGAGGAATTGCTGGGTCAAAATCATAGTGATTTGTAATGTTAATAGACATCCCCAAATGCTTCTGCATAAAGGTTGTCCCAGGAGTAGCTGATTTTTCCTAAACTCTCTAATGAGGGTGTTTCCTGTACTGTGTTAACAAACTTAGTAAACTTTTTTTTTTAACCTGCCCAATGAGTACAAAATAGTACAGCTTTAATCTGCCATTCTCTTAGCCTGAGTGAGTTTAAGCATCTTTTCATATGTTTCAAGGCTATTTGTACTTTCTCTTCTATGAACTGTCTATTCATTCACTTTGCCCAATTTTTTTTTTTCCGGGACTGTTGATCATGTCTCACTGATTCATAGGAGTGCGTATTAAGAGAAGTACCATTTGGCTAATTACACTGAGATTGAACATCTTTTTATCTGATTAAGAGTCACTGTATTTTCTCTCCTGAACTGTCCATTTACATAGTTTCCTCCACCCCCGCCCCCTTTCTTTTCGATTGTTGATCTTTTTCTTGTTGATTTATAGAGTCACTTGTGAGTCACAGAATCTAAGTTTTCAGATCCTTTTCCAACCTCTTACACTAGGACATGTTGTCTCCTTTAGTGACATTCTACTTTTCTTCATTTCATTAAATGGAAGAACATTTATAAGTGGACATGTAAAAGCAATTTCCTATGGACCGCAAACTCAGGAAACGTTGCCTCAAAACTGATGGTTTTTTAAGGGGCAAGATAATGTGAATCATTTAATCTCTGGTAAATGCATTACAATGTGCAAACTTTTAGAATAGAAGAATAATCAAGCTTAAAATTTATGAGCAATTTATAAACAGAGACTGGAGTCTAAGATATTGATCATAGTTGGTAGAGAAGAAAAAAAAACTCAGTGATTAATTGCACTCTTCAGACCAGTTAAAATGCAGTCTCTTCCATGATATATGTCTTGGTGTCCTGGATGAATGTTTCTCTGAATTCCCGGAGAACTTGTTTAGGAGGAGTATCAATGTCTGTCTTTATTATAGTCAGTTTCTTAGAAGAGTATTCCCAGGAGGATTGCTCATTTCCTGTACTGATCATAGATTTTTTTTCTTAAAGGAAATCTTGATGGCCCCAAGCCACAGTTTTCTTTGACTCTAAAGTCAGGTTTATTGAGATATAAATTCCATACAGTAAAAGTCACCCTTTTCAAGTATACAGTTCAGTGAATGCTGACAAGTACATACAGGTGTGTTATCACCTGAAAAATCAAGATACAGAACATTTCCATTCTCACAAATTGTTTGTTCCCTTGACCCCTTTGCCATCAATTCCCTCTCTCCATTCTTCTCAGCTTCTATCAATCACTGATCTGATTTTTGACCCTATGCTGCTGCTGCTGCTGCTGCTGCTGCTGCGTCGCTTCAGTCGTGTCCGACTCTGTGCGACCCCATAGAAGGCAGCCCGCCAGGCTCCGCCGTCCCTGGGATTCTCCAGGCGAGAACACTGGAGTGGGTTGCCATTTCCTTCTCCAATGCATGAAAATGAGAAGTGAAAGTGAAGTGGCTCAGTCGTGTCCGACTCTTAGCGACCCCATGGACTGCAGCCTACCAGGCTCCTCTGTCCATGGGATTTTCCAGGCAAGAGTACTGGAGTGGGGTGCCATTGCCTTCTCCGTTTGCCCCTATAGTTTTGCCTTATCCAGAATGTCACATAACAGGAATCATTCATTCTGTAACTTTTTGTGTGTGGCTATTTTCACCCTCAGCCACAGTACTTTGCAATTAAACACAGAGAAAACAATTTCCTCATTGCTTTGTGGGATTTAGGCTAAGTAAATTCCACAAAGCAAAATCATACCAAAATTCACCAAAATCATACCAGTGGTTAGACAATGGCCACAAGGCAGAAGTGAAAAGGAAAGAGGAAGAGACAGAAACTCAAGGAAGCTTAATATTGCTTGTAATATTCTTTACTACTTTGAAAATGTTACTTTGCAAGGAGCATTTTCAGTATGCCCATTGTTTTGTGTAATCTGCATGACAATCTTATACCTTGTTATCAGTCTCATTCTGCAGATGAGGACACTGAGGTTCAGAGTCTGTAAGTGATTTGTCCCCAAGCAGAACCCTACCTAGTAAGTGGAATACTGACATTGAACTGAGCTCTGATTTGAAAGATTTTGTTTTGCGGCTTTCTCCAGGCTCCTTTGCCCACAGGGTCTAGTGGGGGAAGAGTTGACAGGAAGACCCATCAGCTCCCCAAGGATGAGTTTCTCTCTTCATTCACATAGAAACTCATTCTCTGGAAGGCCAAAAGCTAGCCCTGAGACCACCATATAGCAGGTGCTCATTAAATATTGTTAAATGAACCAGTAAAAGAGGAATCTATCTTTCTGATCCTCCCAATGCAAATGCACTGAGTATTCCTTCCCACTAGCTCACTGGGAGTTTTCCAATGGTTACATTTTTATGTTTCCTTTTTTTACTCAAAGGAAAATGCAAATTATTTCCCAATCCTATGATTTGGTGTCATCCTAGCACACGGATTGAGTGACTGTAAGCGAGTTCCAACTATTCCCTTTTGGATTGTCTGTCATTTGAGTGAAGGTTTGGGTTCATTAAAGACCACCCCAGAGGCATGAGTCAGTTAATCATTGCGTACTATGTTCTATAGCTAGATCATGAGGAGTTAAAGTCACCCTTAAGTAAAATGGACTTAATATGAATACCTAGAAATGATCTTAGTAAATACTTAGTGTCTTAGATATATTTGAATAGAAGATAGGCTATATGTAAAATAGTATTGAAATGAAAGGAAAATCTAATCTTACAGTATCTTAAGTTGCTGGCAAACCCATTGGGTACATGGTAAATTTTTTCCCAGATAAGATGACTGCTTTTCTAAAAACAATCTGAATGTTTGAAAACAGATGAAAATGTCAGGACTGATGAAAATTCCACTTGGTAAAATGTCGTGAAATGATGTCTGAGAACAAAGATAAACAACGTAAAACATTGTATTATATTATATAAACCTGTGTGCTTCCTAAAGGGAGTTTTACAGTATTTCAGGGAACTCTGGGAAGCTTTTGAGCCTTTGAATTTTTCATTATTCCTTTACATAATTATGTCTCTAAAATGGTTCCATTTTTGGCAATGAACTTGGTTCAGTGGAAGTGTGGTGGCACCTGGGTTGTAGGTCTGCATCTATTTTTTTGATTTAAAATATTTATCTTTTTAATATCCTGGACCTTTCCAATGAAATTTCATGTCAGAGTATTTAATAAAAGTCCATTTTAATACTAGATGTGTGGAATCATGCTAATATCCACCTTTAAATGAATTGATCAGTTATGCTGACTGGCACATTTGCCATCGCAGACCCACAGAGGAAATTGTAGGAGCTGGCTATTTCTTGAAATAGCAATGTGTGCCGTGCTCAGTCGCTTCAGTCGTGTCCAACTCTTTGTGACCCCATCAACTCTAGCCCGGCAGACTCCTCTGTCCATGGGATTCTCCGGGTAAGGATACTGGAATGGGTTGCCATGCCCTTCTCTAGGGGGTCCTCCTGACAGGGATCAAACCTGTGTCTCTTGTGTCTCCTGCACTGCAGGCAGATTCTTTACTGCTGAGCCACTGGAGAAGCCCCTGAAATAGCAATGTATACCCCTATATGGCAATAACACAGTAGATTCTGTGCTTTATCGTTGTAGCCCAGGCTCATATAACTCACTCAGTGCAGGCCAGGAAAAAAGAAAAAAACCTAAGTTATTATAAAGGAGCAAAAGGTATTTTTGCATGCTTTTTTTTTTTTTTGGTCCCAGCCTTGAGCTGAGAGAATGGGAAATGTTTTAAAAGGAAAGAGGAAGAAAACAGCACTGAGGAAGCTGTAACCTTTTCCCTTGGAAGACATGGTTTTCCTCCCAGCCCTTGACCTGGATGCCTCACCTCCTCGTTTTACAGGGAGATGGAGATGGTGGGAGGAGAGAAGCAGGGATGCTGAGAGCAGAGACCAGAATAAACACGAGAACCTGGGATCAGAAGAAGTTTCTGTGCTGGGTGAGAGCTCAAAGATGTAAGAAAAGCCAGAGCTGACATGGAGAAGAGTGGGCAGTGAGACCACTTTCTAGGGAATCAACAAGAGTAGGGCCGTTCTGAGGACATATCTGGGGTGAGCCAAGGAGGACTTCTTGAGAAGCGAGTGCAAAGTGCAGGGCGAGAGTTGGCAGGTGAGGACATCTTGGGGGGTGGTGTGGCAGGGAAGACAGAGGCTGATGGAAACTAGAAGATGGAGGCTCCACAGCACCTGAAATCTGGGAGGCTCCATTCCTCCTGCCTGCCCTCCAGATGCCCAGTGAATTGCCAGGTCCTAGTCATTCTTCCCACCTCCTCAAGTCTCCTCCTTCCTCTCCATCTGTCTGACATGAGACCAGGGAGCGGAAAGCACAGGCTCTGCTCCCAGACTGCCTGCGTGAGAAAACTGCTCAGCCACTTACTGGTTTATAACCCCGAGTAAATGACCAAGCCTCCCTCTGCCTCAGTGTTTTCATCTGATAGATGGGAATGCTGCTGCTAGTACTTACCTTATGGAATGTTGGGGGTGCTACAGGAACCAGCAACCTCTGGAGCACTCACCAGGTGCCTGGCATAGGGTCAGTAGTTGATTTTAGTTGCTGTGTTAGTTTCCTAGGGCAAATGTAACAAACTACCACAGACAGAGGGAGGAGTGGGCTTAAAACAACAGAAGTGTATTCTCTCAGAGTTCTGGAAGTCAGAAGTCTGAAGTTAAGGAGTCAACATGGTTGATTCCTTCCGGAGGTTCTGAGGGAGAATTTGTCCCATGTCCTTCTCCTAGGTTCTGGTGGCTACCACCAGAATCCTTGACGACCCTTGGCCGGTTGGCTTCCTAACTCCAGTCTCTGGCTTTGTCTTCATTCGGCTTTCCCCTCTGGGTCTGTGTGTCTCAAATCTCCTTCTCCTTTCTCTTATAAAGACACCAGTCTTTGGGGTGAGGGTCCACCCTCAACACAGGATGCCCTCATAGCAAGATCCTTAACTGCATCTGCAAAGTCTCTGTTTCCTGATAAGGTCATGTTAACAAGTGCTGAGGACTAGAACTTGGACATATCTTTCAGGGATTATTCAATCCAATACAGTTATCATAGCTATTATTTTCACGTCAGGAACTTCTCATTTCTTTTCTAGACTCTGAAAATAGTCTCCATGCCTCTGGGCTTTACCCAAACATCTGTTCTTAATAAGTATCCCCAGTGACCTTTCCAAAGTGATTCCCCTGTTTACCCACTTTGGTCGCTCCCCATCACCCGCAGGAGGACATGTGATCTGCTGAGCGGGGCTGTGACCTGGTCCTGCCTCATCTCTGCAGTGCCATCTCCCACCTTCCTCCACCTTGCACATCCCTTTTCAAAACAGGATAGCTTCTAGTGTCCCAAACACAACGGCACTCTCTCACACTTCCTGGTCCTTGCACAGCCTGTCCCCTCCCTATGGACCATCCTCCTCCCTACTGGGAGCATACGCATCCTTTGATATTCTGTCCTCAAATTTCCCCCCCTCTGGGAAGCCATCCTGGACCCTCCCCTGGCAGCACCCCCAGCTACCAGGAATTGGCTTCCTCCCCTTTACCCCTAGTGCCTCTTGAACTTATCCCTGTCATCAAACTTCATTCATTGTTTTGTAAAGGTGTGTCAATGTAAAGGTGTGTTTAATGTTTCCATTGCTCCTTGAGGATTGTGCCTTACTCAGCTCTGTACCTCAATGCCAGGCAGTAAACTGTTGAATACTGGTTGGTTGGTTGGATGGAAGGATGGATGGGCAGGTGGATATATAAATAGATGGATGAATGGGTAAATGGTTGGATGTCTACATAGATGGATGGATGGATAGATGTGGATGGATGGGTGAATGGATGGATGGATGAATAACAACTGGGTAAAGGAAAACTCTTGAGTCAGGGATCATGTGGAACCACAAGGTGAAACCTGGATTAAATCTGGGACAATTTGTGGTTAAAAGATCTGACCAGTTTTTAGAGGACTGAATGTGACTACTCAAGGCTCGTATCTGAGTAGTATAAACTACCAACAGGTATGTGTTAAAACATTCTAGTACATAATACCCAAAGTAACTACTGAGAAAATTCATCACAGCTCCCTAGAGTACTCTGATTCTTCTTGATTTCCAAAGTTCTAAATTAAAGAAGCCCCTTAGGGAGTAGATAAATTGTGGTTCTCATATATTATACTCTAGTATGAAAAAGATTCAGCTGTTGCATAAGTTTAGACTGTGGCTCCCTAGGCCTCATGCCCCAGAGATTCTGATAAAGTCAATCTGTGGCAGGCTCAGTGATTTGTGGAGAGGTTAAAAGCACAGATTTCACTCTGCCACATCCACCTTCTGTAACCTTAGATGGTTTCTTGATTCTTCATCTCTGAAGTGGAGAAAATAATAGTACCTCTTTGTAGGACTGGGATGAGTTAATATAGTGATAACAAGAGTTTGACATGTGTAAGTTCTTGATGAGGTTACCTGCAATGTTTGCTATCATCATCATTATCAGTGAAATTCTAGATCAGTGGCTCTTAATCCCAGCTGCATAATAAAATTTGAAAACAGATGCTACTGTAGGTGGTCTGGAGGAAAGCAGCCCAGGTCTATTGTGCTGTCACAGTTAAGACCTGGTTGGCCCTAGACTGTTCTTGTTCAGTCACTCTGTCTTGTCCGACTCTGCATCCTCATGAACGGCAGCACACCAGGCTTCCCTGTCCTTCACCACCTCCCAGAGTTTGCTCAAACTCATGTCCATTGAGTTGGTGATGCCATCCAACCATCTCATCCTCTGTTGCTTCCTTCTCCTCCCCTCAATCTTTCCCAGCATCAGGGTCTTTTCTAATGAGTCAGCTCTTCACCTCAAGTGGCCAAAGTATTGGAACTTCAGTTTCAGCACCAGTCCTTCCAATAAATATACAGGGTTGATTTCCTTTAGGATTGACTGGTTTGATCTCCTTGCTGTCCAGGGAACTCTCAAGACTTCTCCAACACCACATTTCAAAAGCATCAATTCTTCAGTGCTCAGCCTTCTTTATGGTCCCACTCTCACATCTGTGAGACATAACTACTGGAAAAACCATAGCTTTGACTATATGGGCCTTTGTGTTGGCCCTAGATTGGAGCTTCTCAAATTTGAATCTGCCCAAAGATCACCAGGGAGTCTTATAAACATTCAGATTTTGATTCAGTACGTTTCAGGCCAGTGAGAAGCTGCATGTCAACATTGACACGGTTGTTGCTGTCCACAGACCACACAAGGAGTAGTGAGACTTTGGGGTAAACCCCTGAGCCCAAGCAGATGAGACCTGCAGCTTGGTCGGGGGTTTGATGTCAGCACCAGGACTGATTGTGACAGAGGCCATGTGGTTGCTGGTTACAGCCAGGTCCATCACATCCCAGTGCCGGGAAGCTCCGCCATCCCTCACAAATTCAGCCAGACCCTGAGAGGAGAGGCAGACAGGCTTTCTCTGACTTCCTCAGTAAGATATGTCAAATGAACATTCATTACAGTCCCAGGAGTCCTTTCAGAGGCATTTAAGGAAATACTGCACATTTAGCACTTAGCTCTTCAGATTTCAGAGTTCTGGGTCATCATCTTGCCCACAAAAGGGCCATTTGTTTGTGCCTAAACTGCTGAGTCAATTACACTGCCGAGCGGGGATCATCGTTTTGTTGCCTCTGTTTTTGGCACAAACAACTTGAGGGTTTTCCAGTCATTGGTAAGTGCCGAAGTCCCTGGCTCTTGATACAGCCCAGGTGTTATGGCTTGGAGACCTACAGTCAGACCAGGTTGGGGAGGGGGTGGGAGTTTAAAATCTGAGCCGGCTAACAGGTGTAGGAGTTAGTTCTTAACTCTCTAAGATGGCATCTGCATCTTTTTGAAAGCTCACTGAGATTTTCTCCAAGTAGCCCACTGCAAGCTTTAAGTTGTAAGCAGAGGCCCTCGCTGCCTGGGTGTACAAGGTGGCTTCACAGCATCGTGAAGTCACACTGATGAAGGCAGAGCTGAGAGCATCTTCACTCACTGTGCATGTAGTTCATGCTACATTGTCCTTTCACTGCATGTTGATGAGGCAAAATTGTGAGTCACTTAAATATCTGCTGTGTAGTTGCTCAGTCGTGTCCGACTCTTTGCGACCCCATGGACTGTAGCCCACCAGGCTCCTCTGTCCATGGGATTTTCCAGGCAAGAATACTGCAGTGGGTTGCCATTTCCTTCTTCCAGGGGATCTTCCCAACCCAGGAATCGAACCCACATCTCCTGCAATGGCAGGCAGATGCTTTACCTCTGAGCCACCCGGGGATCCCAAATATCCTTTTACAAAGACTTATTTTTTACATGACACACCTATCCTTTAGATTTTCATTTCGTATTTTATGATTCCTGAGATCTGGAATCAACATTAATTACAATTTTAGAAGGCATGCATTATTTATCATCTTCATCACCAGAGTAATAAAAGCCAACACAGGCCTCCCCCATGAACCCCGTAAGGTACATGATATTAACCTGAGTTTACCTAGGATGAAATTGAGGAAACTTAAGTACCTCACCCAGGGTCCCCCATTTAGTAAATATAGAGCTGATTTTGAACCCAGAACATCCTGGCACCAATGCTCTTAACAGGAACGCTGCCACTCAGTGTTTGTGAGAGCGCTTAGGACCTGCCAGGCACAGGGCTTGACACAGATTGTGTCTTTTTGTCCTCAGAATACCCTTACAGGTTAGTCACTATTAATTTCCTTTTCTGATCAAAGGAGCCTGATCTTAGAGAAATTATGCAGTTTCCCCAAGTTTATACTCTATTTTGTAAACTGGGGGTTGAACCCAAGGGGTCTGTGTCCCCTCTCCTTAGCTGACACTGGATCCTTGTCTTCTGCCTTTCCTCTCCTCCAGCCCTGGAGTGAAGATTTCCTGGGTATGTCTGGGCACTAGTTCCATCAGTGCCCACCTATGTTCACTCCACCCAAGTCCCTTTTTCCATGTAAGGTGACCCAGTCACAGGCTGCAGGGACCAAGGCATGGACATCTTTGAGGCCATTATTCTGTCTACCACTACCCTGCCATTCCATTGTTTTGTCGCAGGAATCCTGCATTGTCCTCCATCCAATCTCCTACTCACATCTTCTCTCCCTCGTCACTGGCAGTCAGAGTGATTTTTTTAAGGTATAAACACATCCTGTCACAGCTTGTCTAAACCCTCCCAAGGCCATGATCTGATTGGATCACTCTCTGGCCTCCTCTGTCACACCTCAACTCCTCGGCCCTTCTGCCCTCATCGCACTGGTCTCCTCAGTGGCCCTCCAGTGGGTCTGAGCACACTCATGGCACAGAGCCTTCCTGTGTACTGTTCCCTCAGCTCTGGCTGCTCTTCCCTCAATATTCTCGGGGCTCTGCCACTCACTCCATTCAGGTCTCTGAGGGAGTGTCGCTCCTCCATCTCCACACCACTCTCTCCCCAGTGTGCTTTTCTTTGGAATTTTTCTGAAGTTCAGTTCAGTCGCTCAGTTGTGTCCGACTCTTTACGACTTCATGAATTGCAACACGCCAGGCCTCCCTGTCTATCACCAACTGCCGGAGCCCACCCAAACTCATGTCCATTGAGTCGGTGATGCCATCCAACCATCTCATCCTCTGTCGTCCCCTTCTTCTCCTGCCCTCAATCTTTCCCAGCATCAGGGTCTTTTCAAATGAGTCAGCTCTTCGCTTCAGGTGGCCAAAGTATTGGAGCTTCAGCTTCAACATCAGTCCCTCCAATGAACACCCGGGACTGATCTCCTTTAGGATGGACTTAGATTGTAGATTTTTCTACATTTAATGTCTCTCTCCCTTCCCTGGAATGGAAGTGCAGAAAGGCAGCTTCTTTGTCCCATTCTCTGCTGAACCCCAGCGCTTGGGATGGTGCTTGGGTATGGAGTACGTGCCCAATATGTGTGCCCTTTCTATAAAGAAAGGAAGGAGAAAGATGGAAGAAGTTGACTTAGCACTCTCCCCTTTTTGTGGTTGTTATCTGAGGTCTTAACCCTCAGAGAAGATAATATTCCAAGTACCTCAAAAGGAATAATTTCACCTCTTTTAAATGCATATTATTTATGCAGATAAATTCTCCCAACATTTAAATAGTCCCACACAGATACACTCTTCCAGCAGCATGAGCCGATTACCTGATATTATTACATCTGCTACTTTGAGCTGTGTGACCAGAAGTTCTCTGTGTCTCAGTGTGGCCATCTGTAAAATGGGTATAATAACAGTGCTGCCTTCATAGGGCTGTGATGAGGGTTGTGTGTTTAGTTGCTCAGTCGTATCTGACTCTTTGCGACCCCATGGACTGTAGCTCACCAGGATCTTCTAGTGGATAGCCATTTCCTTCTCCAGGCGATCTTCCCGACCCAGGGATTGAACCCGCATCTCTTGGGTCTCCTGCATTGGCAGGTGGAATCTTTACTGTTTGAGTCATTGTGAGGATTACACTTGTTAATGTTTCCAAAGCACTTACTAATAGAAGGGATCCAGGGACAAAGGATCACATCAGTGCTTATTAAAGATAAAAAACAAACCAAAAACAAACAAAAAAACCTTTTACATTCAAATTCAAACTGCTCTCTCCAATACTCCTTAGACCTTCATTTAATTTAGAAATAAACTTGGAAACTTTCAGCTTTTTGCTTAACTCAATTTGTCCCTGCTTTATTATAATTTGGGAAAATACTAGTTTGTACCCCTATTAAAGTGAAACGGCAAAAGAGTATCTTTGCCCATTTTTTTCCATCAGTGGTCATATTCTTACCAAATAAATGTTTCCCCTACGGACAAGGGCTGTTACAATGTTTTTTAAATAATAGGATTATCGAATTTAGGACTTCACTTGCTCAGAGGGCAAGTGTGAAATCTCCAGGCTGCCTCCAAGCCTGTTGAAGTTCCTCCTGAAAGAAAATATCATGTGCCTGGCTTTCCAAGGGGCTGAGGCATGAAACCTGACACCCATTTGTCCCTTGCCTCATTAGGTCACCACCCTGGAAAGGCTGCTTCCCCCTTATTAAGGAAAAGCTGGCTCCATTTATTTTGGCTCCAACCGACCTAACAGTGTCTTTAATTCAGCAATGGTCTGTTTTCCTTGGAGGCTGGAGAGGTTTTGGACCAAGCTTGAATTCTTGTGGGAAGTTCCAAAATGGAAGTCAGATGACTTCAGCCAGCAGTGGTGGAAGCAGAAAAGTGGGGCAGGCCTTTGGAAAGTGGATTTTGAATACAGGATGCTATTCATAAGATGCCTGACAGGACAGAGCCTAACAGTTTGAAAGTGATGTGGACAAACTGTTATATTATTCTGTTCAAACTGATACCTGTTTTCTTTTTTTAAATTGTTTCCACCTAGAATAGAAAACAGTTTCAACATGACTGTCGGAGGCAAGAAGGGATTGATAAGATGCTTACCGTACACAGATGCAAGACAAGCCCCTTCTGGGGGAGACCTGTGAGGGTCAGTCTTGTTGTTCAGTCCCTCAGTCGTGTCTGACTCTTTGTGACCCCATGGACTGCAGCACGCCAGGCTTCCCTGTCTTTCACTGTCTCCCGGAGTTTGCTCAAACTCATGTCCGTTGAGTTGATGATGCCATCCAACCATCTCGTCTTCTGTTGCCCCCTTCTCCTCCTACCTTCAATCTTTCCTAGCATCAGGGTCTTTTCCAATGAGTTGGCTCTTCATATCATGTGACCACTCTAGAAGGACTGAAGGCTGGATACATATTGGTCAGAGGAAGCCTTGGGGTGGGACAAATGTTGTGGAGGTAGCTCATGCCCAGGGTGGGGGCTCACTGGTGCCTGTTCCTTTTCTCTGCCAGAAACTGTGAAAGGGAACTAAGTCAGAGCAGCTCTCAGTGTGGAGAATGGGCAGTCTGCACAGCCATTGGGGAGGTGGGCGGAGGGGAGAGGTGATGGTAACAGGGCTGAGCAGGAGGGACCCAGGCTTCCAGTCTCTTCCATTAATGACCAGCTTGAACTTCCCGCCTCATAAAGCCACTCTCTCTCATCTCTTTCTTGCCTCCCTCCAATATTCTAGGTTCCAGAGACTCTTGTTTTTTTTTTTTCCTCAACTAGAGGTCCATGGATCTTCTACGAGTATCCAAGGAAGGATTCAAGGGGTTCCTGAAAACTCAGAAATTATACCAAAAATGTTGTAGGCATGTTCATTGCCTTTAAGTCCATAGTTCTTACCAGATCCTCAAAAGGACTCTGTGATCTGCCCTCCTGAGAAGCTTAGAATCACTGTTCTAGATGGTAGCATAAATCACCCCCTAGAACACATTTATTTAAAAAAAAAAATAAGATTAGGTTCATGATTTTGAAACAGTATTCATGACCACTTTCAATATATCAGGAGGTACATTACATGATGAATATATAATGTCACATGGGCTTTCCAGGTGGCTCAGCAGTAAGATATCCACTTGCAATGCAGGAGCTGCAGGAGATGCAGGTTTGATCCCTGGGTCAGGAAGATCCCCAGGAGGAGGGTATGGCTACACACTCCAGTATTCTTGCCTGGAGAATCCCATGGACAGAGGAGCCTGGCAGGCTGCAGTCCATGGGGTTGCAAAGAGTCAGACATGACTGAAGCAACTTAGCATGCATGCACATGACATCACTGGATTATAGTCACTTGATTTTATGATAATTTTGTAAGATGGATACTAATATCTTTCCCATTTTACAGACAGAGTAAGAGTAACTTAAGCTCTGAGAAGTCAAGTACATTTCTCAAGGTCATTAAGTGGTAGAATTGAGATGTAAGGTCCAGTTGGTCCAATCCATGCTTCCTGCCATCCTAGTAGCTTTGTTACATGCAAACAACCACTGTAGTAGTTTGTAGGATGCTGATGAATCCGAGATCTCCTTCAGGACTCTGACTTTATCATTTTGAGAGTTAACCGAGAGAGGGACAAGTCAAGTAAATAATTTGTTAGTCACACACTATGTTAGGAATTGGGAGGGATAACCACTTTTCCTTCCCAAAGGGACCACCATGCATACCCTGAGGGGGTGGGATTTCTGGACCGAGTTAACAAGAGGGGACTTGGGAAGTTAGAAAAGGGAGGGGGAGTCTGCATTCCAGGCATAGCTCATGCATGGTATGAGAAAGCACCAAATTTGGAATGGGACAGACAGATGAAGAAGGTGTCAAGTTCTCTGGGGAGGAGTAGGGGGACTGGAGGCTAAAAACAGGGTAAAGCTCTGGCAAAGATGTACAGTAGCTTCTGAGCCTGAAACAAAGGAGAACCATCCCGAACCCTAGGAGCCTCCCTTCTCCCATCCCAGCAAAGAATAGTTCCATGCCAAAAGGGGACCGAGCTCTGGCCGGAAACAGACTGCCCATCTACAGAGGGAGATCTTCCATTCTAGCAGAGAGCTCTCCAGCCACGGGAAATGCCATCTCAATCTTCATTGCTTGTCCACTGGCAAAAGATGGTGTCACTAGGGCTTGACTTAGGGAAGGGTGAAAGTGAGGAACTAGAGGAGGAAAGAGAGGAACTGAGTAGGAAGAGGGAAAATCATAAAGGACCGACAGGAGACACCTGGGTCATAGGCATCAACAGTCTGACATCCAAACGTGGGTGCACAGCACTGACTCCAACTCAGACCCTAGAAGGCAGCAACCTCTCTGTCCTCCACGCCCAGCCCAAGAAAGTTGTCTCCGGAGACGAAACAACGGGAGTGACATCAGCAGAGAAGGCAGGCTCAGCTGTGCCTTGGACGTAGCTCTGCCAGCTGCTTTTCCCCAGGGGACAGACACTGCTCTCACTGGGGAGAAGCCTAGAGAGTGGCTGAGTGTCCATTTCCCGAAGGATTGAGCCAGACGTAAGGGCTCAGGGAACTGCTTTCTCTAACGCAGGATCTGCGGTCTTGTTCGTGTTCACTCCCTCCTCAGCAGAACATAACACACGTTCCTTTGTCAAGTCAGCACAGGCTGCATCCTCGGAGCCTCCCTGAGGGGCTCTTCCCACCCCCAGAGCGCCTGGCTCCCAGTCAAGCAGACGCCTCTGCCGTCAACTCTTTTTCCACCCCCACCTCCCCAAGTATGCCATTCCCTCTAGTGGGATAAATTTAGCTCCGAGTGAATGAGAAAGGAGGGCCCAGTCATGTAAACACGGACCAGGTAGCTTTCCAATCTAAGTTTGACACACACAGGTGGCAGAAAAGATTCAAGTATTTCTGGTTCCTTCTTGCTGCTGTTTCCACCACATGCTCAGACCCTGCATCGCATTCTCTGCATTTCGCAAAGCTAATTAAATATGTAGATCAGGATGTGGACCATTTGACTGAATAAAGCAGAAATCACTCGAGTGATTGGGGAACATTAAGGAGTCAAAGAGAGCCTTGGGTTGCATTGGACATTTTCATTTACTGAGGCTTCTTTTGTCTTATCTAAGTCTTTTCTCCAGGTGGGCAGAGCCTGTGCTGCTAGAGAATGTTGCAGTCTTACAGACATCACCTCACCCCTCCAACCCCTGCTGCCATCCCCTTGACCAGTCCTTACCTCTCTGAGCTCCTGACTTTGAAGGCATCTCTTTCACTGTTGTCTTTGCCACTCTGAGAGCATTTCCAGTTCTTAAGGCATGTTCTCATTCATGAGTTCCTTTCATCCCTCCAAGAACCTTGGAGTAGTTAGCTATCTCTTCCCCAGTGTACAAATAGAACACTTCAGCTCAGAGTAGTTAAGTGACTTTTTTGAGGTCACACAGTAAGTGGCGGAGTTAGGATTAGGACCTAGTGTTGAGATTTTGTCTGGTGCTCTTCCCGTTCTACCTTGAGCTGTTTTGAGGAAAGGCTATCTGTCCATGATGCCCCAGCTGGAAGAGTTACATTTGGTAAGGAGCAATATTTTTTTGTTGAAGTATAGTTGATTTACAATGCTGTGTTAATTTCTGGAGTGATTCAGTTATATGTATGCATGTGTATATGTATGTGTGTATATATATATATATATATATATACTTTTTCAGATTATTTTACATTATAGGTTATTGAATGATATTGAATATCTTATAGTTTCCTATATAAGGTCCTATACAATAGGACCTTGTTGTTAATCTACTTTATATATAGTAGTTTGTATCTGCTAATCCCAAACTCCTAATTTATCCCCCCTCATTTCCCCTTTGGCAATTATAAATTTTTTCTCTGTGAGTCTGTTTCTGTTTCATAAATATGTTCATTTCTATCATTTTTTTGATTCCACATATTAGTGATATCATATGACATTTGATATTTTTCTTCCTCTGTCTGACTTACTTCACTTAGTATGATAATCTCTAGGTCCGTCTGTATTGCTGCAAATGACATTATTTCATTCTTTTTTATGGCTAAGTAATATTCTATTGTAGGCTTCCCAGGTGGCTCGGGGGTAAAGAATCCTCCTTCCAATGCAGGAGATGTGGGTTCAATCTCTGGATTGGGAAGATCCCCTGGAGAAGGAAATGGCAACCCACTCCAGTAATCTTGCCTGGGAAATCCCATGGACAGAGGAATCTGGCAGGCTACAGTCCATGGGGTCTCAAAAGAGTCAGACATGACTTAGCAACTAAACAACAACAACAACAATATTCTGCTGTAAGTATATGTATCTGTGTGTGTGTGTGTATACCACATCTTTATCCATTCATCTGTCAATGTATATTTTAGGTTGTTTCCATGTCTTGGCTATTGTGAATAATGCTGCTGTGAACGTTGAGGAGGGCATGTACCTTTTCAAATTAGAGTTTTCTCCAGATATCTGCCCAGGAGTGGGATTGCTGGATCATATAGAACTCTAATTTTAGTTGTTTTTTTTTTTTAAGGAAACTCCATACTGTTTTCCATAGTGGCTACACAAATTTACATTCCCACTTACAGTGTAGGAAAGTTCCCTTTTTCCATACCCTCAGTAAGGAGCAATTTTTGAGACTTTCTGGCTATTACCTCTTAGTGAGAACAGCTCTAAGGGGGCCAAACCCGAGTTGGATCCATTTTGCCAGTGTATGGAGGGTGGGCAACAGTGAGGGTCATGCAAGACTGAATCGCTGGACATTCCAAAGGGCATTAGAGGGGCTCAGTATACATAGGTGGTAGGAGCTGAAGCTTGGCTTTCCCAATTTCATTATTCATTCCCCAAACAGGCGGGCACACAGGATTTAACTGATAGGTCGCTGTCCCTGCACAGACAACCCCCTAGAAAATCTCTCTCTTGTCAGCAGTGCTGACTTGCAGGATGAGTACGGTGTGATCACATCACGGTTAACAATGAAAGCGTCGATGGCCACACTGCAAAACAGGATTCGAAGCTGACGGGGCACTTTGTGGTCATTGTTCTAAGGCAAACTAGACTGGCCCCTAAGCTCTCTGAGAAGCCCATGACCTGATTGTGTCCACTGGCATCAGACAGCCAGATGGGCCTTCCCAAAGAGTTTTCTACTTTGTAGCTAATTCACTCCCAAACCTTGAATCACTTCCACCAAGGAGCACCTTTAATATGTGGGCATGTACCTCTCTTCCTAAACACTCCACTTCCTAAACACTTAAGCTTTTCTTTCCATCTTTTCCTTGGACTTAATCCGTGTCCTCTTAAGTATTCCCTTGTCATTCCTTCTTATTTATAATTATCAAATTGACTCACTCCAAAAGATAAGGCTGTAGGTGTCTATGAATCATTAAAGGGAGACCCTGGTAATGAAATTTCTAGGCAATAAATGACACAGTGCAGAATCCTTCCTCTTAAAAGATGAAAGAGAAGTACCTACTCATGTGGGGGACTTAAAGACTATTGATAGTTCACCCCTTTTCCTAAAAGAAAAGCCTACATTGTAAAAACAAAAACAAACCAAGCTAACATAAAAGGGTAGATATAATCAAATCACTTACTTGGTTTGGTCTGTGACAGCGTTAATGAAGCAGCAACTGGGTTGAATAATTAGGACCTGCCATCCCTAGAGCACCAACTGTGGTCAGTCTCGTGAATTTTCAATCTATCTTGATTCCCTGCAATATCCCTGTGAGGTTAGAGTTGTTATCCTCCATTACAGATGAGGATATTGAGCTAAGGGAATTCAATTTGTGCCACTGGTCAGTCCGAGTACTGGGATTCTAACTTGTCTTTACAGCTCATGCCTTTTCTCTGTGTCATACCCACCTCCTAATCCCACTTTTCAAAATGTTTATCAACATCTGAATGTCCCAGCAAGGTGAATGTGGGATGACCCCTAACCATCCAGATCTCTTTCCTCTATGCTCTCCTTGTAGCCCGTGGTTTCTTCCAGAAATTCAGTGTTGATCAGCTGACATTGCCAAGACTCATGCTGCTGTTCATGGGGTCGCAAAGAGCTGGACATGACTTAGTGACTGAACAACAATTGCCAAGGCTAGCCAAGAGAAAAGGAAGCCGTCAAATGGAAATTCTACTGTTCATTTCTAGATGGATTTCCAGTTGCTCATTTTGATTCTTCTATGTAGAGAGCTTCGACAGTCTATACTTGAAGTGACATCCAGCCTAGTTTATTTCCCACACTGGCACTCTGTTTTCTAACTTCTTACTCTTTCTTGCACCATGGGGACTCTCTCTATGGATCTGTCATTTGAATCCCATTGAGAAAAACATCACATACTTGAAATCCCATCAACTTCCCCAAATTGTTCACAACCACAGGAGCCAAAAGGGCTCTCAGCACCATTCCCCTCCTTTTGATTCTGTGCCATATGTTTTGAATGACCATATATTCTAACAGATCTTAGGCAAAAGAGAGCTGATACAAATACAAGCATTTTGGACCACCTGGCATTCCTTTGAAAATTACTTTTGTCAAAGGAAAGCTTCAGGTTACTCCGAAATTTCACACTCTTAGCTTCTGTTCAGCAAAACTTTAACTCACTCAGTGGGTCTTGATGAGTCATTTCCCTCTCAGTTTTCAGAACTCCTGTTTTCCCCACAGAGAATAGGCTGTGATCCTCTGTGGTTCCCAAAGGACTCATGCCCTAAAATAGATACTGCAATTTTTATTACCAAAGCATCTATTTTGCAAATTGGGCATTCTGTATTCTCTCCATACAATGCTTTGCAATACAGCATCTATCAGAAAAACCATTAAACAATACGGGTAGTGCTTATGCAATGTGGTTTAATGTCCCAGCAAGAACTAGTGATTTGTTACACACATTATGCACCCATTGTAATAGATCTTTTGAGATTTCAAATGTGTGGAGGGCAAAAAGTCACCCATATTAGCACTAGACTAGGAATTCTTTGTAATACCAAGCCATTGCCTCATGTCTAGTATAGAATGGCTACACAATAAAAGTTTATGAAAGAAATGGTACAACTTGGGTTATAAATGTCTGTGTTTGTAATGGTTTTAATGATTTTAAAATGCTAAAGTTTAGAGATTTGAGGGGAGAAGTATTGGAAGAGGAGAAAATGTTTTCCCTCTACTCTTCACTTGCCTGCCTGTTTCCCTTAGGGTTCTTAGTCACAAGCAACAAAAACTGATTTGAGTTGCTAGGAGCAGAGAAGGCATAAATTGAAAGTGTATTTATCACGTAGTTCGAAGAATAGCTGGGAAGATGAGAAGAGGCTTGAGCAATGGGCAGGACCAAAGATGAGCAAAAGCCTGAAGGAATTTTCTAATGCTGTGTCTTCAAGGTCCTTGGCCAGTACACATATCTCACCACCTGGATTGCATTCCATGTCATAACTTCCAGGGACCTGGGAAGCAAGAGCCTGGTATTTACCAGCTTCTATGTTGGGAATTGGCTCTGACTCTCTCTATGGCTTGTGATATGGGAATTCCCCCAAGACGGAAAGGGCTTCACAAATTGGGCAGCCAAAAAACATGGAAGAGTCTGTTACATTTCCACCTGGACATATTCCCAGGGTCTAGCATTCTGAATTTCTTCTCCCCTTTGACTTTTTGCCATAGCTGCCTTGACAGTCCTCAACACTTGGTAAACACGACCACTGCATATCATCAGTCCCAGGCAGCTGAAAGCCACTGAGGAAGTAAACACAATTGGTCAAAGAGTCTTCTGTCTATTCCTAGTAAACCCAATTAGTACAATGGTTCATCCCTAACCCCTACCTCACCCCATAGATATTTAATTCTAATATATGTATCCAGAGAAATGTGACCCAGGAGATTCTGATGCATACTTCTGATTAAGAGTCATGTCTTAATTTTCCCCATATCCCACAGTTTCTTTACAAACCATTTATATTTTTCTGAAGTCCTACCTATCTCAACCAAAGACACTTCCATCAGCTGAGAAAACTAGGCTTCTGATATATGCTCACTCAACTTCTCTCTCCTTCAACTACAATGTCTTCACCTTTACTCATTCCATCTTTTGTTCTCTTTTATTTCCCCCCTTTCCCAAGGCTAACCTGGCCACTAGGGCTTGTCTGAATGCCCTCTGATCTAATCTGAGACCTAACACTTATCTTCCCTTTTGACTGTGTCTTTGGTCTCACTTCCCTGATATCTAATTCCCTTTGACTCTGAAACATTCAAGTCTCACTCATCTAACAACCCTCTAACTTGCCTTTGCTTCCCATAGACCACCTCCAGTTCTCCCCAACACCCTCATCTTCCATATCCAAAGATCTCAAAGGAGTGTTTTGTACTCAAGGATGCTCCTTTCCTACCTCTCATTCATTCTTGACCCTGTCACTGCTTACAGGCTCACCCTGTACACATACACAGCTCTTTCCATGTCACCCCTGGCTTTCTGGCTGCCCAAGGCTCTTCTTAGTCTGCATCATTTTTTTTTAAACCTCCCCAAACCATCTGACCCTGTTGAAAAACCCTTTCTTCCTATTGTGATTTTTCGTAGAAATATCCATCTTGATTTTCCCTTCTCATCCTCAGATGACACCTCCTCAGCCTCCTTTGCTGGGCTTTCTCTTCTTGTTGTTTGTTCTGTTTTCTCACTCTGGCCATTCACATTTCTTTAGCTAGAACCACAACGAAGATGACAGCCAGATGCATGTTCCCAATCCTGATTCTTCTATCTTGAGATGCAAAGCTTTCAAACTGGTCACTTCCCAAAGGTGCCTAAGCCCTTTGGGGGCTTAGGCATCTCACCTTCCATCATGCCTTTTAAAAATTTATCACAGTAAAATATACATAACATAAAACTGATCATTTAAGACTACGGTTCAGTGACATTAGATCCATTCACATCATTGTGCTCTTCTAATTCCTTTTTAATATCTGTATCACTGGAGGGGAAAGGACCACTTATTCACCACTGAGACTTGTCTCCCCTTCATATGACTGGCTGAGCCTGGTGCCTGGTGGTTATGAATGTGGGCTCTGGAGGGTCTGATCTGAGCTGAAATCCCAGCTCCATGACTCTGACTGAGTCCTTCAGCCTCTTTGGTCTCAATTTGCTCATCTTGTTATTCTCTGCTCTAGCTGGGTACACAGTCACTCTGCTGAAGTAATAACAGCTTTGTTTATCTGTGAGCAAATACCCTCAAAAGACTTGTCCTCTGGAGCTGGCGCTGGAAGTAAAGAGAAAATGCAGCGTTTGAAGAAGGTGATGGGTCTTAGCCAGAAAGAAGTTCGGGGTATACTGAAGAGGGATGTCAAATCTGGTGTTGGCTTGGATTTATGACCCAAATAGCTTCACTGATGCCTGTTATGAAAAGAAAGGGAAAACAATCAATCAGTTAAACTGCTTCAGTCTTTGGGCAGAGTAGTAATTGCTCTTCAAGTGACAGGTGAAACCTCCCTGAACGTTGAAAAGGTGATTTACTAGAAATTGTAAGAATTTTCCCAGGAAAGAGGTAATTTAGAGAAATTTGATGTGCATACCTTTAAAAATGCCTTAAGTCTTGCATTTATCGGATCAAGCACCTGAATAGGTCACATTGGTTTCTCCCCCACCCTACCCCCTCATGTTTATTTCCTTTTATGGAGGAAAGTTTGCTTATGAATGTTGGAAATTCTAGCAGCCTCCTCCTGGATAGTAAGAGGTATTTTGTTTGTTTTTACCTTTTATTTCCTTTTAGACTGGATCTTCTCCATCTCTCATATCCGGCCCAGGGCTTGGCATAAAGGATGCACTTTAGTACTATCTCCTGTTTTAGTAAACTGAAAATGAAAGTTGCTCAGCTATGTCCGACACATTGGGACCCGGTGGACTATACAGTCTATGGAATTCTCCAGGCCAGAATACTGGAGTGTGTAGCCATTCCCTTCTCCAGGGGATCTTCCCAATCCAGGGGTCAAACCCAGGTCTCCCGTTTTAGTAAAGAAGAGGTAAAATATTTCAGTGACCAGATCCTACTTTTCCTTTCAGAGACTGAGTATAGAAGTAACAATTATCCGTGTTTCAGCCCAGAACATTGCAGGATAATGTTAAGAACAAATTGCCCTTTACAAAGCACCTTATATACTTTATCTCATTCAGCACTTCCCTTTTCAGATGAGGAAAACTGAGGTTCAGAGTGGTTAAGTGACTTGCCCAAGGCTTTACAGCTATTATTAAGTGATCAAACCTGGCCAGGGAAGCACCTGTAACTACAAAATGTGCACCTACAAACTCGTGGTTGTCTTTCTAACTCACATTTGACCCCACAGAGGGATGGCCTATGTTCATCTGTATGCTGTCCTTGGCCAACTTGACCGCTGAGGATCCTGCCATCTGAGGCATGTGGGCGAGGCAGCCCTTCCCAGTGGGAAATGTCCCCATGTCGAGTTCAGGCTTTTGGCACGAGCCAGAAGGCAGGACGTGCTGGGGCCCGGTTCTCTACCTGAGGCCCTTGGGCTGGCGTCTGCAGGTCCCCAGTGAGCACGTGTCCACCTGGGCGCACCAACCCTGAGCCCTAGCGGCGCCCTAGCGGCTCCCGTGCGCCCCGAGTGCCCACCCGCACGCGCAGTGCCTGGCCGCTCCTGGGGGAGCCCCCACTCCCTACGGCTACAACCCGGGTGGCTCCTGCCCGTCTAGAGCCGCCCGGGGGCCGTGGCCGCGGGTCCCCCGCACCCCAGGGGCGGAGCGAGGCGCGGAGACGTCAGGGCGGAGAACGAGCGCGGGGCGAGCGCGCCCTCCCGGCGGCTGCCCGCGGCCCACGTCCCCGACTGGCGCGGCCGGCGGCCGGGAGATGCAGGGAGCGGCAGCGCTGGGGCGCAGCCAGGCGGCGGGCCGGGCGGGGGCCAGACGCTGAGCCGGGCTAGTCAGCCGCGCGCACAGCTCTGCCCGCCACCCCCGGAGCAGAGTCCCGGCCGCCCGTAGGCTTTCCCTGGGGTTCTAGCAAAGCCCCTCCCTCCCCCCGGGGTGCCCATCAATTTCCTCGGGTGACTACAGCGTGTGTTTTGTTTTTCTTTCTTCTTTCCCTCGCTGTGTGCCCTTCTCCAGGATGGCAGAGGCGGAATTGCACAAGGAAAGGCTGCAAGCCATAGCAGTAAGTCCACTTTCATTTTATTTTCTTGCTCTATTGTCTGGGATGGGAAAGGACCCCGAGTACTGCGGGGCCGTCGACATTCCAGCACAGGAGCCACAGGACATGTGTTTTGGGGATAAAAGTCTGTCAAGGCTCAGCTACGCTACGTTTTATTTTATAGTCTGTAGATGGAAAGCCCCAGGGCGCGCTTTGGGCTGGGGATTTGAATGTGGACGATTGGCTTAGAAATAAGATGCTTGCTACTGGGCTTTGGGGAAAGACTAAAGAGAAGCATGGGGCGGGAGGGGGGACAATTCCTAGAATATTACCACCCAGTGCTCACTAATACTCTGACTTCAGATGCTGGGGAAGGCGGGAACGGTCACCAAAAACCGTGACTTCCACGCTCTCTGCGGAAGCTGTTGGTCTGCTAAGTGAAAAACCAGCAGTCCACTCCGCTGCCAGCCACGCGGTAGAATCTCCTCCCTGAAACCGAGAGTATTCATTTTCCCTGTTCTGTTTGAAATTGACAAGGGCACTGGCACAAAGCCACCACCTTGGGTGAGAGGAAGGTCTGGGGACTTCTTGGAACAACTGGGTCCTGGGAATAACATGCCAAGAGAGCCTCCTTCTTGTGTGTGGTTCCTCAACCTATTTTCAGCATACGAAGGAACAACCAGTTTGGGCAAAGTTTATGTGCACTCTCAGAAAAGTGTACCCATGTGCATCTTGAGTATAAAAGAGAGCTCTCCAAGGCTGCCTAAATTTGAGTGGTCCTGCTCTAGTGTTGCCAATGATCCACAGATGTGGTATTTTTACTAGAGCCACCACAGCTGGATTATATATTTCTTTTGCAGATGAAGGAATGATTACTGCTGCTCTATGAAATAATAGCAATTAAAAGAGAAGCTCTGTTAACCTATTGGCATAAAAGAATCTCCAGACATTCTTCTACCTAAGTAAATTTTTTTTTTTTTTTGGTCCAGGAGTTCCCTGGAAACACATGTGAGTTTGTTGGAGAAACAGAGTGTAATGTTTTGGAAGCAAAGTATATTAAAATGTTTTCAAAATCCTTTGGACGGATTCTTCACTGGGAAATGCACACAGACTTTTTTTTTTTAAAAGAAGCATTTGATGTGGTCTCTGTGGCTCTGAGATCCTCTTTATTAAAGTCTTCAAATCTTAAATGTCTTGGAGACTTCACAGCTGAAGCGAGAAAGACGTTTGTTGGCATTGTTGAATGCTATGGCTTTTTTTTGTCTGTTGGGCAATCTTTGAGCTTGATCCTCAGAACTCAGGAAGTCTTCCCCGCCTCCCACCACACCTTTTTTTCCCTTTCCCTCTGAGCGTGTGTATTTTGATAGTTAGTGAAGTTGTTTTCTAGAGTTTGTGGCCAGGCAGCGTGGCCAGTATGTCATGAACCGTATAAGAATGGAGATATTCAGTTCTTGGTGCCATGTAGCTGGTGGATGTTTTATATAAACTGAATAATAGGCTGCTTTAACTGTCCGCGTAGTGGCCGCTCCAGAGAGCATTCCATTGCTCCCATCAGTGGCCGCTGAAGGTTTCCAACAGTTGTCACATTTTCTGCCTTTGCATGACCAGCTTGTCTGGATGCCTGAGGAACAGCTGGGCCTCATGAAAGGGCTCGCTTTCCGAACAGGGAGCCAGTAGCAGCTCACACTTGGGCCACCCTTTTCCACGTGAGGCTGGGTCATTCCCAGCAGAGGCTAAATGGATTTTTGAGAAGGATCTAGCTAGCCTTTTGGGATTCTTAATGCCCGTGCAGTTGTGGAATTGAGTTTGTCCTGTACTTGGGAAACTGTTAATGATTCTCATGAATGATTCTGCCTCAACGAACATATCTTAGTGCAGATTTTCTAACAGCAAATTAACTCTGTGTGTGTGTGAGAGAGAGAGAAAGGGAATTGAGAGAGGGGGTGGAGGCGCTTGTGACCATGTCAGCTGTTCTGTACCCTGCTTTGACCTAATGCATACTCTCCAAGTTTTGCAAATCCTGAGTCTGTCTGCCGCCTTCCTAGGGTTCTCAGGGGACCCTCAGGAGCTCATGAGCCTGCTCCCAGAGCCTAGTCCTCCTGAGGTCTCTCTGGAGATGTGAAGGAGGAAGAGCAATGACTCCATCTCTTCACCAACTTGGGCGCCTCTCCAAAAGGAGATTCTCATGTGTAGGTTCTTGGACACTCTTCAGTCTACACCTTGGTTCCTTCATCTGTAAAGAGGGCTCATGAGTTCTGCTCCAGGGGCTGGCTGTAAGGTTTAGATATGGTGCAGGTGAAAGGCCTGGCATGCAGGGGCCACCCATTCCTGACTACCCTGCTGCCTCGTCCTGTGAGGGCGAGAGGCAACATCTCTGAAACAGAAAGAGTCTGAACGGCCTTCTGTATCCTCTCCTTTACTCAGCTGAAGGCCAGGGCTCGGCCCAGCATCAGTTCCACCAGCTGCTCAGACCCAGGTGCAGAGATATGACTGGGGGATTCAGTCATCCAGCAGGTATTTACAAAGTGTCGCCTCTCGGAAGAAAGTGGCATTGCCAAAAAGTCAGTCCCTAAGTTTCAGTCATCAGAGGGAAGACTTTGTCCTTTGCACACTTAAGTTCTGAAAAGGACCGATGTCTTGTGACCTATGTGTCACATGATCATTGGTGGGATTCCCCCTGCCACCTCCAGGGAATGAAATACTCAGAAACTATAGTGCTTTAATTGAATCTTCCAGTTGAGTCCAGAGACTAATCGATGAGAAAAGATGAATCTCATCCTATTTCCTGCCAAAAGAGGAGCAAATCTTGACAAGTGTCTCTACTCCCAGGCTCTCATTCCATCAGTAGGGATGTTCCCAAAGCTGTAATTTTAGGAGAAAGCAAAATAATTCTGAGGCAGAATGAATGTGGGTTGTCATTCCAGGGAATAATAATACAATTGCCATTTATTGTCCATCTTCTATTCAGCAAAGCCCTGTGTGTCATGCTTCTTTTCTTAACCTCAAGTTAATGGTTTAACATAAACAATTAGTAGCCAGTGGAAGGAGTACTTATGCAAATAAGCACACAGGTGAAGCAGGTAAACCAAGGAGCTGTAAAGCACTTCCCCAGAGAGATGTTTGAGCGGGTCTTGTAGATTCTGTATAATAAAATATAAAGTAACACAAATACTTCCCCATGAGCAGAAGGAATTTATTTACTTGTTTGTTGTTAGTTTATCATTTATTTGGAGCAGTTAGTAGAAGAAAGGGAAAGCCAACCACGTGAAGTCAGTAGCCAAAGGCACCAACTCAGTAATAAGACTTGAGTGCATTTTTAACACAGATGATGTCACTTAACGCTGATGAGCTGATGGGGGAGGAACCTCTAGATTATCCATGTTTTAAAGAGCCCGACACAGAGAGTGTCAAAGCCAGGATCAGAACTCAAACTGCAGGGCCCTGGAGCCTGTTTATTGACCATTGCCCAGAAAGGCACCCATAAGATGGTGGCAGCATCTTGAGCTCCGCCCCTGAGCACGCTGTGTGGGTGGTTCCGGCAGCCCCTGTGCAAGCGGATGAGGGAGAAGCAGACTGATTCAGTAGCATCGGGAAAGGCTGAGACAAACCAGGAGGCCACATCCTTTTGAGAGTCTTCCAGCACATGGAAATACCCGGTAAAAGCTCTAACCAAGTGAGTAACCCGTTCCCTCGGGGAAGAAGCCACGGTGTCTCAGTGTAAACCAGTTTTGGGGGAAGGATGTTGTTATATCTGCGCGTCACAAGAAGAGGGTCTTCCTTGGGCTCAGGTGAAGATAACTGAATGTTTCAGAGATTGTCGTGGGCAAAAGCCCTCAGAGAGGCCTCAGGCCATATGTGCTGAGGTGGCACTAGTGGTAAAGAACCCACTTGCCAGTGCAGGAGACGTAAGAGACTCAGGTTCAATCCTTGATTCAGGAAGATCCCCTGGAGAAGGGCATGGCAACCCACTCCAGTGTCCTTGCCTGGAGAATCTCATGGACAGAGGAACATGGAGAGCTACAGTCCATAGGGTCACAAAGAGTCAGACACGACTGAAGCGACTTGGCACGCTCATGAGATGCCAATCCAACCTACTCTGGCTTTTTAGGATATTTGGTCACTTATTAAGAACTCGAACTCTGGAATAATAAAAAACGATCTTTGGTGTTTGTGTAGCACTTTACAATTTACAAAAGCCTGCATGTATTACCTTAATTCTGAGCTGTGCTAGGCAGGACTCGTTGTCTGCACTTTACAGGAGAGTATGCAGAGGTGTCTGGGCTCACACAGCGAGAAGTGGAAGGGTTGTATCTCTCTCCTGACTCCTGATTCCTAGTATTGGTGGCATGTCTAGCTTTGGGTGGGGGGTGCTCTGCTATGGGAGAGAGCTGCCTCTAGGATCCTTCAACTGGGGGCTGGGGGCGGAGGAGAGGGGGTGAGCTTTGGGGTATGTGGGCCTGGATGTGCCTCTGTGGAATCTGCCCTTTGGGGATTTCACTTTGGGCCCCTCTCCCTCTTAAAACTCTCCCCCAGGGGATGCAGTTAGTGACCTGTGGCCTCCACCTGCTCCCAAGGCCTGGATATAGGTGGGTGGCTTAGTCTGGCTCTGCCCTGTACTTGCAGAGAGACAAGGCATTTCCTTGGCTTCATCTCTCAGTGTCGTTCTTGCCTCTGAGCAGTAAGACCCTGAGCATCAGAGTTGGAATGTGGACCAAAGGCTCAGGAAACCAGTCAGCCTGCTCTGATCCAGGCCAGTTGAGTTGGCCTACCTGGCTTGGGCAGAAATCCTGGCTGCCGTTTGCATGTGATCCCATCCAGCCTAGCTTCCCAGGTCAGGGATACCTCAGAGGTTCTAGAGACTCAAATCCAAGACTTATAGTAACACAAACTGCGGCTCTTGGGGAGACCATCCCTGTACATGTCCCCTATGAACCTCTGTCATTGGCAGGCAGCTGGTAAAAGGATGGGAGAATTGAAGATGCCAGCCATTCATTTGTTCATCTTCTTCCACGTAAATGGTACCCTGCTTCTAAAAATTCAAGCTGAAGTTTAAAAAATGGTTTGCCCAGGACAGTAGTGCTGAGGAAGGGTTTGACCCAGATGACTCTGCAGGACCGCCCAGTGGATAGGTGCCACTTGGGGCACATTCAGGGTCGTTGCCAGGTCTGAGAGTGCCAAGGCAGGGCTTACACAAATATGCCCAAGGGTCATGCACCTCTCTGACCAGTTATTTGTACCTCTGAGTATTTCAGGCTTTAGCCTCTTGGGACAAACAACAGCTGCTCTGGCAAGTGCCCTGTGAAATAGACCAGTCATCATTTAAAAAGCCAAGCAGGGGGGCTTGTGGGTTATGATTTGTCAATATTTAGAAGAAATCCAGGGCTCAGTAATAGCCCTTCTATATTTCTCTCGGGTTTTCCAGTGCTTTGGGGACCACCACTGTTGATCCTTTGAACTACCCCCATTTCATCACTGATCCCTCTTGAGGATATTGATCAACTTCCTTGGCAGTAAGAGCTGGTCCTCGTGTTGAGATATTGACTGAGACAATGGCATTGATGCACAGACACAGTGGTCCCCAAGGCTGTCAGTGCCTTGCAGTCTGGCAAGTAACAAGCATGGATTCTGGTCTCTGAAAGCCTTTGCTCATATCCCAGCAGCCTTTCTGTTAGTATCTGTGTGACCTTGCTGTCCCCTGGTTTCCTCATCTTTAAGGTGGGGATAATGATAATACCAGGCTCATGGAATTGTTGCGAAGGTTATTTGACAGGTTTCATGGGAAATACTCAGTGCAAGCTTACAGAAACCACTCAACAAAAGTTTTCTTTTTATAGTAAGTGAATCAACAAATCATAACTCATGCATTTTTAAGAAGAAAATGGATGCAAAGGGTGAAAGATGAATTCTTTTCACCTCAACTGGTGAATTGCCACACTGGGAAATTTCATGAATATAGTGACACCTTTGCAGTGCAGGAGGATAATGATAATAACAATGAAAAGGATTGTTTACAGTGAACAAGATTTGCAAGCCCAGAAGGACCTGGGAGCCAGCATGTAACATAAATGAGTGACACAGATTGAATGGGAAGTTGTAAGGACCTGAAGAGAAGATACCACTTCTCAGTGAAGGGACAGGTGTGAATGTGGGTCCTATGTTGTCACATCCACTGATTCTCAAGAGAAGCCAGAAGTCTTCCTTTTTAAAATGTGAGAACTCCCATTTCAAAATCAACTGGCTTAAAAAGTTTTTAAAAATTTGTGGATGAAACAAAATTTCTTTTGGTCAATGGGTTGACCTTTCATGACCTCCAGATATAGGTAGAGCATTGGACTTTACACTGTGCTTTCTTTATGCATGGACTTATTTGGCTTTCATAAGGATGCTGTGAAGTAGTACTACCAGTCCCCCTTAGATCTTTCATAATGTTACAAAGGCAGGGTGCATTTTCAGCAGGGCTTTGTGAGTTTGGTGTCCAAATGTTTGGATCATTGGGAAAAGTGCATATTTGCTGTATCTGTTGATATTAAATTAGCTCCTTTTAACCACTGACATTATTATAACTCAAAACTCATGTCTAGGTAGATGATGGCTTTCTAAAAATTGACAGAAAAGCTTAAAATACGGCACCTTGATGTGGGAAATTCCACTATCATGCTGCTGCTGCTGCTAAGTCGCTCCAGTCGTGTCCGACTCTGTGCGACCCCATAGACGGCAGCCCACCAGGCTCCGGCGTCCCTGGGATTCTCCAGGCAAGAATACTGAAGTGGGTTGCCATTTCCTTCTCCAATGCATGAAAATGAAAAGTGAAAGTGAAATCATTCAGTCGTGTCTGACTCTTAGCGACCTCATGGACTGCAGCCTACCAGGCTCCTCCGTCCATGGGATTTTCCAGGCAAGAGTACTAGAGTGGGTTGCCCACTATCATAGAAGCATCTTTAACAAGATAGGCAGGACTTCCCTGGCCATCCAGTGGTTAAGCCCTCGCCTTCCAATGCAGGGGGTGCAGCTAAGATCCCACATACCTCATGGCAGAAAAACCAAAACATAAAAAACAGAAGCAGTATTTTAACAAACTGGGTAAAGACTTTGAACATGGTCCACATAAAAAGTTTTTTAAAAAAAGGGTAGGCAAATTTGAGCTGTCACATGTTACCAGATGTTTGAGACGATTTTAATATATCAGCCTTGAATAACAATGTAGGGTGAGCCAGCTGGGCTCAGGACTTCTAATAATAGCAGTGGCTGCTACTAGACATAGACTTTTGGCCAGCAGTGGCATAGACCTGTGATTCTCAAACTGCAGTGCATTAGGATCACCTGGAGGGCTCCTTAGAAACACAGGTTACTGGGTCCTCCTCCTAGAGAGTTTGATTCAGTAGATCTGGGGTAGGGCCTGGGAATTTGTATTGCTAACAAATTCCCAGGGTTTGCTGTTCCTAGCTGCAGCTGCTGTTCTAGGGAACACACGTTGAGTACTGCTGGTGAAGTGATAGAAGACCAAGCGAGATGATGGCCTGGGTCTTCGTAAGTATCACACACCCACAGTGACATGGCCAGGAGTTTGTGAAATATGGATATCTTAAAGAGATGAGATGGAGTAAGAGACCAAATTCAAGCGGGCTGTCGTCCATGGGGTCACGAAAGAGTTGGGCATGACTTAGTGACCAAACAATGACAACAACAAACCTAGCTCAGTTTGAAAGTGATGTAGTTGTGTCCCTCTTCCATCAATTGGCTGCTCAAGAGGAGATCTTGTTCATCTTGGGTACTTGTTGCTTCAGTCGTGTGTGACTCTTTGCAACCCCATGAACTATAGTCCTCCAGGCTCCTCTGCCCATGGGATTTCCCAGCAAGAATACTGGAGCGGGTTGCCATTTCCTGTTCTGGGAATCTTCCCAACCCAGGGATCAAACTCGTGTCTCTAGCATCTTCTGCATTGGCAGGAGGGTTCTTTACCACTGAACCACCTGGGAAGCCCACATGAGACGTGTATGATGCTCTAGATGGAGAAGTCCCAGAGCAGATCAGCCAGTCAAGTCTTGCAGCAGCCTCTCCAGCCTTCAGGCCTGATTCTCAATGCAGCTGCTTGTCACGTGGGCGACTCTAATAGGCGGCCAGGGCAACTGAGGTTCACTTACTGAATGATGGTTAGTGATTCTCCTAAGTCAGTCTGTGTGCACAAGCCTGGCTTGTCATTGGCGTGTCAAAGAGGAGTTTATTCTCGCCAAGATGTCCTCCAGTCTTCCCTCATCCTAATTGTAGCATCCATTGCGCGAACCAAGGCTTCTTATTCAGATGGTTTCAGCCTCACCCAGATTCTGGTTTGTCTTAAAACACAAAGCACAAGAGCCCACACGGCGCAGGATGAGACCTAAGAGAACACGGTTGGGCAGCTGGGTGATGGCCGCCCAGCACGAGGAGCTTTGGAGAGGAAAGTTTGCACATGAGCGCTGTGGGTTTGGGCGAAGACCGCACAGCTGAGACCTATTTCTGGCAGGAAATGCCAGCAGAAGCAGAGGTTGGTGGGGGTGGGGGTGCATGTTGGAGCTGCATATGCCCTTGGTTAATGGGTATGGCAGCCTTTTCCATTAGTCTCATGTTGAATTAGAATCCACAAAAGGAGATTATTAAATACACAGAGAGACGGACAGAGACAAGCCTTTAGTCTATTTACATAATGCTTGAACGTATATTAAAAATACTTTGGGGCCAGTCTTTGACCCTCGTGTCCATGTTTGTATAGCATCCTCTGAGCATAGCTAGAAGAAGGAAATAGGGAACCTGGTCCCTTTCCCTTGCATAAAATGCAAGGGAAAGAAAAGCCACATGCGCTCCCAAGATAAAAGCCCCAGCAAAGGCTATGAGCCAGACCTCAGAACACACCTTCCTGCTCTTCGTTTCGCCTCTGGCAGCCTATTTCATTACCCTGCGGGCTTCCAGGCTCTTGACAGTCTGTGCACTAGCAAGACGTCTTCAAGGCATTTGTGAAACCTGCCCTTCGTTTTTCGCTGCACGATACCGGTTTACTTACTATTCTAGGTGGGTGGGATTTCCCCCCCCCCTTCTTCTAAATTATAACCAGTCATCTGAGGATTCACTTTATTTTTAAAGTCAGGGCTGAAACTTAAAACTTTGAGGGTTATAAAAAATGTTATTCTTAACAGGAAAACATAGGCTTGAAAACTTAACCCCTTGGTGGTAGCTAGGGGATCCTCTTTCTCTGAGTTTGAGCAATGATGCCAACAATTTTGGAGACCAGTAAATATCACATGGGGCTTCAGGATTGGCACCTGTGATACATGTATGTCCTTATGTGATGAAGAGAGAAGCCGGATCTGGGAGAGGTACCTTTTGGCCAAGAGGCATGGGGTCAATTCAGCAGCTCCCCTCTGGGCTCCTGGTTCATCTTTTTTTTCTTTTTTAAAAAAAATACCCACAAAAAAACAGTATGGTTGAGGATCATCTTTATTGTTAGTGATATATTATTTTACCTTTTTTTTGGCCACTCTGTGTAGCGTATGGGATCTTAGTTTCCCGATGAGGGATTTGACTTGTCAGCTTGGGTTGATGATACTTGCTGCTTCTAATGGGTCAGGAAATGGTTCAAAAATGTCCTTGCCACAGTGGGACTGTGAGACATAAAGATGTGAAAAGTGGAAAAGAGTGTAGAGGTTCATCAAGAAGTTAAAAATAGAACTGCCATGTGATCCAGCAATTTCACTTCTGTGTATATATTACAAGGAAACAAAATTACTATCTTGGCAGGACATCTACACTCCCATGTTCATTGCAGCATCTGTTCCCAGTAGCCAAGAGATTAAAACAACCTAAGTGTCCATTGACAGATGAGATTGAAGAAAGAAAATGTGGTATATCTAGAGTAGAGTATTATTCAGCCTTTATAAAGAAAGACATCCTTCCATCTGTGACTAACATGGATGGACCCTGGAGGGCATTCTGCTAAGTGAAAAAAGCCAGACACAGAAAGATAAATACCTGTAATCTCATTTATATGTAGCATCTAAAAAAATATTGAACTTATAGTAAGAGAGGAGAGTGGTAGATACTAGAGGGTGGGAAGTGGGGGAAAGGGGAGATGTTAATCAAAAGTATAGCTTTTAATTATAAGTTGAATAAATTCTAGAGGCTCAATACATAGCGTGGTGACTATGGTTAAAAACCATGTTACTATATACTTGAAATCTGCCAAGAGAGTAGATCTCATGTGTTATCATTAAACACACAAAAATGGTAGCTGTGTGAGGTGATGGATATATGAATTAGCTTAATTATGATCTTTATTTCCCAGTGTATAGCAAAAATATGTTGTACACTGTAAATATAGACAACTTTTTTCAATCATACCTTAAAGCTGGGGGAAAATGATCCGTTTAAAAAAATGATCTGGAAAGCCTGAAGTTAGTATGAGTGGCCTTGAAGGGAAACCCTGCTTATCCAGGAAACAAACACAGACTCTAGGTAGTGATAAGCCTATCATCTGAGCGCTCATTTTTCTTTTCCAGCTGGTATGTAGGCAGCCGTGTTCATGAACAGTGAAATCTGAGCATATGTGTTCAGAATTTAGTGCTGGTCATCAAATAAAACTTGCAGCAAAACCCAAAGGATAGTTAACAGTAGCTGAGATAGGTCTGTGGGGATGGGTCAGAAGGCAGGGCAGGTCCTGGGAGGCTGGCTATTGATATATTCTCTAAGCTGTCATACAAAGTGAAGTAAGTCAGAAAGAGAAAACAAATATTGGGTATTAATACATATATGTGGAATCTAGAAAACTGGCAAAGCAGAAATACAGATGTATAGAACAAACTTATGGACCTTGAAGGGGGAGGGGGGGAGTGGGATGAAATGGAAGATTGGGATTAACATATATACACTATTGATAGTCTGTTGAGGGCTTCCCAGATGGCGCTAGTGGTAAAGAACCTGCCTGCCAATGCAGGAGACCAAGAGACACAGGTTAGATCCCTGGATTAGGAAGATTCCCCTGGAGAGGGGCATGGCTACCCACTCCAGTATTCTTGGCTGGAGAATCCCATGGACAGAGGAGCCTGGTGAGCTATGGTCCGTAGGGTCACAAAGAGTCAGACACAGCTGAAGCAACTTAGCATGCACACATAAAATAGATAACTAATGAGAACCTGCTGTGTAGCTCAGGGAACTCTACTCAGTGCTCTGTGGTGACTTAAATGAGAAGGAAATCCAAAAAAGGGGATATGTGTATATATATAGCTGTTTCACTTTACTGTACAGTAGAAACTAACACAGCATTGTGAGCAACTATACTCCAATAAAAATTAATTTTAAAAGAATATACTCTCTAACTCTACAGCTACTAGAAATAAGACTCTGGCAGCCTGATCACTCCCCGTCCTTATTCACACGGGAGTGAGAATGATAAATGTCTGATCGGCATTGGATCTGATGGCCGTGATGAAGAGGAAGTGCTGGCCTTGACAACACAAAGGAGGCTAAGGTGAAAGTAATTTCAATGCTCAGTCACTGTCCGCTCTCTTCCCTTACTGCCATCATTGCTTTCTGTCCTGACGTGTCCCGGCCTCTAGAGGATTCCAGCTCTCATCTGCCTTGAGCTCAGGTCCACAGAGAAAATCTTGAAGCAGAATGGCTTAGCAGTGAGGAGAACAGGAGGGGAGCATCTCCCCTATAGGGAGACAGGGCAACCCAGGGCTCAGAAAGCAAGTCAAAGATGGCAACTTGATCCTGTAGCTTTCTTTCAGTGGGAGGAAGGGTCTCCCAGTTCCTGAGTTTCCCTTGGGCTAGACAGCTGGCTGAATGCCTTATACTGGGCATTAAAACCTCAATTGAGTACAGATGGCAGGTTGATGTGGTGGCCGAGCCTGTGGGACTCTGGTGACGAGAGAGAGTGGGCTCCCCAGGCAGTAGTCAACTCCAGCTGATGGGCACTTCGTGGGAATACAATTCAAGGATCTTGTATTCTTCAAGGGCATCTGGAAATCCAGCTTTTGAAGGAAGTCTGTTGATAATTATATCATAACCATTGAAGCACTGTGTGGGCACACCAAACACAGATTTTAATCCAGTGTGGGCTAGATTCATTCCTCACCTCTGACCCCTTCCGAGTCCCCATCCCAGGCCCCCGGTTTCCCATTTTGCCTTTCACAACACTATTGTATTTAATCGTAAAGCTGGTAATATGTGGAGATAGAGTGATAGTATTACAGCTTGAAGCTAATTCCGATGTAGATAGGTTTAGTCCTGTTGGGCAAATAAATAGGCAGCCTGCCAGAAACCCGTCGAGGACCAGCTTATGAGGACCATAAGAAAAATGTAGTCTCAGGTGGAGTCAGTATTGCTGCTTAGATCTGTTCCTTATCCAGCATGCTGGGTCAACTCCCCAGTTGTCTGTAAAAAATAACAACTAAAAACACTCCTTAAAAATGACATTAACATAGAACAAAAGTCACCTTTTTGATGTACGCTTCTCCGAATTTTGTAAGATGTAGATTTATGTAACTGCCAGCACAGGATGCAGAACAGTCCATCAGCCCTCAGGACTCCTCCAGGAAGCACTGTTTTTTAAACTCTGTACACATTGGAATGTTGGAATGTAAGTAGTTCTCCTTGTCTCCACCTTGTACCCTGACTTTAACGCTTCTAAAAATCATTAGAGGTTAGAGGGTTAACCAGAACAAGTTCTTGCTTTTCCGCAATAAATACCTTCTGCTTCAGCCTAGTTTGTTTTTTCTGCTCTAGCCTCTACTAGAGTTATCACATTTAGCAACTAAAATTATAGGATGCCCAATTATTGCATGGGACACACTTTTATACTAAAAAAATGATTTGTTGTTTGTCTGAATTCAGATTTAACTGGGCATCCTACATTTCATCTGGCAAGCTCATCCCCTTCACATATATGCTGCATTCACAACTGAGTTCAGAACCCACTTTTTCTGGGTCTGTGTTTCACCCTGCATGTGAATATGAAAATACTCAGTGGTTTTTTTTTTTTTCTCTTCCTTATTTTTTAAAAATTTTTATTGGAGTATAGTTGACTAACAACTGTGTTAGTTTCAGGTGTACAGCAAAATGATTCAATTATACATGTACATGTATCTGATTTTCAAATTCTTTTCTTATTTAGGTTATTACAGAATATTGAGTAGAGTTTCCTGTGTTATACAGTAGATACTTGTTGATTATCTAAATATAGCGATGTGTATATGTCAATCCCAAACTCCCAATCTATCGATAGTCATTGATTTTAAATAGCAATACGTTTGTAAGAAGATAGGGCATGTATTGGAAGGTTAAGAGGATCTCATCAATACATTCATGTGTTTTGAACCCCCTAGACATGTTTTGAACCCACTAGACACTAGACATTTCCTTTCTGGAGAATAAGAAAGGGACTAGTGTGTGTTGGAAGGCAGAGGACAACTGGATTTCAGGAATTAGGACATTTCCCAGCCCTCTCCCAACCCCCTCCCCTAGCCCAACCTTTGAATAACATAAAACTGTGAAGACTAAACAAAGAGATTGTTCACACTGGGTGATTTTGAAAATAATCACTGGAATGCTAGCCTTCAGCAGCCGGTATATCTTATACTGCATTGAGCAAGATGTGGCCTTGTGTGTCGTCTGTGAGTCACGCAGTGCTCACAATCAGCTCATTCCCAGCCTGGATGTTTTGGTTGAGAATGCTGTGTTGGTTGATTGATTTCTCTTGTTTGTTTGTTTTTTCATTTTTCAATGTTACTACTGTGATTTCAGAATTACAGTGAGACAAGAAGGAAAATCAATTTTATAGAGTACCTTCAGAATGAAGAATGAATGTAAAATTCCAATTTTCTATCTAGACCAATACTGACTTTACCAAAAGTCAGTAAACAGCAATCTAGGGGTCATATCTGGCCTGCAGTCTCTCTTCATAAGGCCCATGAGCAATATGTGGTTATTACATGTGTAAATGGTTGGAAATTTTTTTTTTAATATTTTATGATGTGAAAATCATACGAAGTTTAGATTTCCATATCCACACATAAAGTTTTATCAGAACATACTCCTTACCATTCATTTGCACGTGGTCTATGGCTGATTTTATACTACAGCAGCAGAAGTGAGTAGTTCCCATAGAGACCGTACGGCCTGCAAAGCCTAAAATATTTACTTTCTGACTCTTCATTGGAAAAACCTGGGCTCACTCCTGCTCTAAACTCCGTATCTTCTATGGTTGTGTTTGCCTTTAAGGTCCTAGGAATCTTTTTTTAATTTTTTCCCAAACTTTAAACTTTTTTATTTTGTATTAGAGTGTAACTGATGAACAATGTTGTAGTAGTTTAGGTGAAGAGCAAAGGGACTCAGCCATACATATATATGTATCCGTTCTCCCCCAAACTCCACTCTATCCAGGCTGGCACATAACATTGAGTAGAGTTCCATGTGCTATACAGTAGGTCCTTTTTGGTTATCCATTTCGAATATGGCAATGTGTACATGACCTTCCCAAACTCTAACTATTCCTTCCCCCTGGCAGCCATAAGTTCATTTTGTAAGTCTGAGAGTCTCTTTCTGTTTTGTAAGTTCATTTGTATCATTTCTTTTTTCACCCATAAGGGATGTCATACGATATTTCTCCTTCTCTGCCTGACTTACTTCACTCAATACGACACTTTCTAGGTCCATCCATGTTGTTGCAATGGCATCATTTTATTCTTTTTAACGGCTGAGTAATATTCCATTGTATATATGTACCACATCTTCTTTAGCCATTCCTCTGTTAATGGACATTTAGGTTGCTTCCATGTCTTGGCTATTGTAAACAGTGCTGCCGTGAACATTGGGGTGCATGTATTCTTTTGGATCATTTTTCTCCAGATATATGTCCAGGAGTGGGATTGCGGGGTCATATGGTGGCTCTATTTTTAACCTTTTAAGGAACCTCTGTACTCTTCTTCATAGTAGCTGTACCAATTTACATTCCTACCAACATGGAAGTAGGATTCCCTTCTCTCCACACCCTCTCCAGCATTTGCTGTTTGTGAATTTTTTGATGATAGATATTTTGACTGGTGTGAGGTGATGTATCATTGTAGTTTTGATTTGCATTTCTCTAATAACTAGCGATGTTGAACATCTTTTCATGTGCCTCTTGGCCATCTATATGTCCTCTTTGGAGAAATGTCTATTTAGGTCTTCTGCCCATTTGTTGATTGGGTTGTTTGTTTTGATGCTGATAAGTGTCATAATATGTTTGTAAATTTTGGAGATTAATCCCTTATCTGTCACATCAGTTGCAAATATTTTCTCCCAGCCTGTGGATTATCTTTTTGTTTTGTTTATTATTTCCTTTGCTGTGCAAAAGCTTTTGAGTTTAAGTAGGTCCCATTTGTTTATTTCTGCTTTTATTTCCATTATTCTGGGAGATGGATTAAAAAAGATGTTGCTGTGATTTATGTCAGAGAATTCTGCCTATGAAGGTTCTAGGAATCTTTTGGCTAAAGATGTGACTGTTGTTTGGTTGCTGACAGTTCAGAACAGTAAAGCTCCTAGACATATATCTGGAGAAAACTCTAATTCAAAAAGATACATGTACCTCAATGTTCACAGCAGCACTATTTACAGTGGCCAAGACATGGGCTTCCCAGGTGGCGCTAGTGGTAAAGAACTCACCTGCCAGTTCAGGAGATATAAGAGATGCAGATTCGATCCCCGGGTTGGGAAGATCCCCTGGAGGAGGGCATGGCTACCCACTCCAGTATTCTTGCCTGGAGAATTCCATGGACAGTAGAGCCTGGCAGACTACAGTCCATGGGGTCTCAAAGAGTTGGACATGACTGAAGCAACTTAGCCCAGTATAGCACAAAAAAAGAATAAAATAATGCCATTTGTAACAATATGGATGGAACTAGAGATGATTATATTTTGAAAAATTGAAGTAAATCAGCACGACAAATATCACTTATATATGGAATCTAAAAAATATGGCACAAATGAACTTATTTACAAAAGCGAAATAGACTCACAGACATAGAAAACAAACACGGTTACCAAAGGAGAGAGCGGAGGTGAAGGGAAGGATAAATTAGGTTGAGATTAACATATAAACACTATAATATATAAAATAGATAAACAACAAAGGCCTACTGTATAGTGTAAGGAGCTATACTCAATATGTTATGATAACCTATAAGGAAAAAGAATATATACTGAAGTTAAACATTTTATATATATGTTGTACCAAACTTAAAACTAACAGCATTGTAAATCAACTATATTTCAATAAATTTTTTTAAAAAATAAAGAAGGCAGAGTGAATGAGAAAGAAAAACAGTAAAGCATAGACACTCTTTTCACTCTCTTCTGGGTCATTATGATGAGAGGCTGATAGTTACTGAAATGCTCACATGTTGAGTTTTGCTACTATAGAGTTTCCTTGTTATTTCCTCGCTCTCTAGCCAACTATGTGTTTTCTTTTGAAAACCAGAAAATCTGATCTCTTAGAAGTATCAGTTTGGCCCATCTAAAAATAAATGATTGCATTGAAAGCCATTTTTTTCCACCGACAGGGGTTAAGAGGGTAGAGGAAAAGCACTGGTGAGTCTTCATGTCATTTTTATTTCTCCCCAGAAATTGCCAGGAGCCTCATGCTGTGCTCCCTGGGGGATTTTAAGGGTGCAGTGTCAGAATGGGAGTCAGAGAACATGCCCACCACATCCCCTGAGTCAGAGCAGGAAAGTGGCTTCTGACCCACTGCCCTGTCATTCATTAGCCCTTGGCTGAGAGTCATTTACCTTATGGACGTCATAGGGCGAATGGCTTCATTTGCAAATGAAGTGACCAGTGGGGGTCAAAGCTGCCAATGGCCTGTGGCAGCAGAGTCCACTCTGACTCCCTGAACCATCAACTGTTTCCTTTCTGCCCCCCTTCCCTTTCTTGTCCAAAAGGGCCAGCTGCAATTTTGAGTCTTGTCTGCCTGGAAATTTCCAAAGGGACTTTGGTGACTTAGTAAATATTTTCAGATTGCCCAAGGTTTGGAGAGATAGCAGAGCCACAATTGTGAAATCAGATTTACAAAGGGATTACTGACATACTTGGACCGGCCGTGTGAGCATGGTGGGGAGGAGAGTGGAGCAGGCCGTGGGGTGGACACTTGTGGGTCCTCCCTCGACCAGCGGATGGCTTTTGCCTTTCTGGTCAGACATATGCCAGTCCCTGAAATAATTCTCTTTCTGGATAACTTCTGAGCAGCTGCTGGGAGAATAGGAAGCCGAGCATGGGGTTAGTTAAGGTTTCCTTGACTGCGATACTATTGACAGCTTGGTCCAGATAATTCTTTACGGTGGCAGTGGGGGCTGTCCTGTGCATTGTATGATGTTTAGCGGTATCCCTGCTCTCTAGCCAGTAAATTCCAGTAGCATTGCCCATGCCCTAGCATGACAATCAAAAGTGTCCCCAGACCGCTAAATGTTCCCCAGAGGACCAAATAAGCCCTTTGACAACCACCAATGTAGTATAATGTAAGGGTTATCTGACCAAATGTAGTTCCCATATTTTCAGCATTAGGGATTCATTGCTTTAAGTCTTCCCTTTCACCCTGCGGGATTCATTCCTTGAAGTCTTGGAGACTTTTACAGTTTTCAGAATCACCCATGAAAATACAAGCTTCTCACAAAGGGTAAAGCCCTGAGCCTGAGAGGACAAATGGTTTTCATCCCATGTCAACTCTGACTGTCTTGGGAAGATGCCTAAAGCTGCAGGTGGCCTTGGGGAAAGAACAACATGATAGATGAGAGTCATCTTTGATGTACTTATGTCCAGGGGATAAGGACATCCTTGCCTACCCTTTGTGTGTAAGGAGCCTTCTTACCTGGTGTCTCTGCAGAGATGTATCAGTCAGACCCTCTTCTGGGGTGGTAACTGCTCCCAAGGGCGCCATTCACACATGCTCACTGTGGCTGTATTTGTTAGGGCAGTTTTCTAGCAGGTGCCAGAAGGTGTCTTGAGGAAGAGGTATCTTTTCTAGATCCTGCAGAGCTGCTGTATGGACTGGCAGAGGTGCTGTAATTGGCTTGATGGGAATAAGCAGTAGGAAGCACAAGGAGGCAGGGAAAGAGGGTAATTCCCATCTCTTCCCTTTCATTTGATTATAAGCTCCTGGAGGACAAAGACAGTGTCAGTGTCATCACAGTACATTGCTGCCTTCACGATACATTTTACATAGCGCCAAAGCCACTTGCAGTTCAGTTCAGTCGCTCAGTCGTGTCCAACTCTTTGAGACCCCATGGACTGCAGCACACCAGGCCTCCCTGTCCACCACCAACTCCTGGAGTTTACCCAAACTCATGTCCATTGAGTCAGTGATGCCATCCAGCCATCGCATCTTCTGTCGTCCCCTTCTCCTCTTGCCTTCAATCTTTCCCAGCGTCAGGGTCTTTTCCAATGAGTCAGTTCTTCACATGAGGTGCCCAAAGTATTGGAGTTTCAGCTTCAACATCAGTCCTTCCAATGAATATTCAGGACTGATTTCCTTTAGTATGGACTCGTTGGATCTCCTTGCAGTCCAAGGGACTCTCAAGAGTCTTCTCCAACACCAAAGTTCAAAAGCATCAGTTCTTTGGTGCTTAGCTTTCTTTATAGTCCAACTCTCACATCCATACATGACTACTGGAAAAACCATAGCTTTGACTACATAGACCTTTGTTGGCAAAGTAATATCTCTGCTTTTCAATATGCTGTCTAGGTTGGTCATAACTTTTCTTCCAAGGAGCAAGCGTCTTTTAATTTCATGGCTGCAGCCACCATCTGCAGTGACTTTAGAGCCCCCCCAAATAAAGTCTGTCACTGTTTCCATTGTTTCCCCATCGATTTGCCATGAAGTGATGGGACCAGATGCCATGATCTTAGTTTTCTGAATGTTGAGTTTTAAGCCAACTTTTTCACTCTCCTGTTCTACTTTCATCAAGAGTCTCTTTAATTCTTCTTCACTTTCTGCCATAAGGGTGGTGTCATCTGCGTATCTGAGGTTATTGATATTTTAGTAACCTTAAAGCAGGGTTCTTAAATTGTTTTATGACTCAGATTCCTTCCCAGGCTTGTGAACTCAGAATAATGCTTCAGTGCACAAAATAAAATGCATAGGATTAAAAAGATGACCAATTACATTGAAATACAGGCAGGTCAATATTAGAAAATTGTGATAGGTAACATCTATGCTTCTATATTTGGAGAAGGAAATGGCAACCCCCTCCAGTATGCTTCCCTGGAAAATTCCATGGATAGAGGAGCCTAGCGGGTTACAGTCCTTGAAGTCACACAGAGTCAGACATGACTGACCACACAGCACATGTTTCTATATTATTGTATTAAATAAAATCTAGTGGCAATTCCAGTAGTCATGTGTGGATGTGAGAGTTGGACTATAAAGAAAGCTCAGCGCCGAAGAATTGATGCTTTTGAACTATGGTGTTGGAGAAGATTCTTGAGAGTCCCTTGGACTGCAAGGAGATCCAAGCAGTCCTTCCTAAAGGAAATCAATCCTGAATATTCATTGGAAGGACTGATGTTGAAGCTGAAACTCCAGTACTTTGGGCACCTGATGTGAAGAACTAACTCATTTGAAAAGACCAATACTGGGAAAGATTGAAGGCAGGAGGAGAAGGGGACGACAGAGGATGCGATGGCTGGATGGCATCACTGACTCAATGGACATGAGTTTAAGTAAACTCTGGGAGTCGGTGATGGACAGGGAGGCCTGGCGTGCTGCAGTCCATGGGGTCTCAAAGAGTTGGACATGACTGAGTGACTGAACTGAACTGAACAATACATATTCTGATTTCTAATTATTGATGAACATAAGTGATATTCATCTCGCACAACTATAATGTGATATGACAATACCTCCAGGTACCTACTTAAGACAAAGTCATAGGTACTGAAAATATTTCTGAGGCTTGTCCTTCTGTTTGTAACTGAAGGTGATGCAATATTTCAGCTCTAATAGCCTTTAAATGGCTGCTGTGTGTTCTGGCTCATCCCTGGACTCCTTGAATTCTTTTTTTTTTTTTTCAAATAAGGTATGACTATTTATTTTTATCTTTTTTTTTTTTTTTGGTGGCGCCACATGGCATGCACGATTTTATTAAATAGTTCCCAAATCAGAGATCGAACCCTTGCCCCCTGCAGTGAAGTGCGGAGTCTTAACTGCTGGACAGTCAGAGAACTCCCCCTGAATTTTTTCTTAGCCAGATGTCTGCTTTAAAGCTCCCTCTCTGCCCTGGAGTAGGAAAAAGGCGACCCACTCCAGTACTCTTGCCTGGCAAATTTCATGGACAGAGGGCTGCAGTCCATGGAGTCACGAAGAGCTGGACAAACTGAGCGCACACATGCACTGTCCCCTCACCTGACGCCACCCCGGCCACCTGCTTGAGGCTCTTCCCTAGCAAGTCTCTCCAGGTTCCTTCTTCTGCATAACTTTCCATCTAAACTCTCCCAGCTGGGTTGTGTCTCTTGTCTCCTATCTAGGTTCAAAAGGCAAGGAAGCATCCGGCCCCCACTTGGGGTTCCCAAGTTTAAGAGAGAGAAGCCGTCACATCCTAGATACTCAGTGAGTCCTCGTTCAGATGAACTGGTCGCTTTACCAGCTTCCCCCTTTTATCTGGGGCCACGACAGGATGCTTGGGCTGTGTTGCCCTCACCAAAACCGCACAACTTAAAAGCTGAGGATTATGTTTTCTTCGGTGACCTTACTGAGCACTGTAGCTGGGGATGGCAGCCTGTCAGACAGCCCCGAGGGGCTGTTCCAAAGAGATGAGGGAAGAGGCAGGATACATAGGATGAAACAAGCGTGAGGTTCAACATCAAAAGATGGCTATTCACACAAACAAAAAACCCCCAGACATCTCAAGTTAATGATTTTAGTGCTTTTCTTTGTATGGGAAGATGCAAGAGTCTGGCTCATTGAAATTTCTTTTGATATACATCTTATCTAGGGCCACTGTCATTTTTATTCTCTTTCTTGAATTCCCCTCAGGGTACACCTCTGGGGCATCTGCAGTTGCTGATGGCTTGATGGTGGGCAGCAGCCTTGTTGACTGGAATGGCAGGTGACTTTTTTCCATCCACAATAATATTTGAGCTCAGTTCCCTCTTAATGCCTTCCTTCCCCATGGAGAGCAGCTTTCAGTCTGGTTCATCCCATTCCTGGAGGTCTGCCGATCTCCCCTTGAGAAAAGAGAGAGCTGGACACCCACTGTGACCTTGAAAGCAATAGTGAGCAGCAACCTTGAGCAACAGTGACCCCACTGCATGCATGTACCCCAAGCAGCTGGGCACAAGCCATCCCCATCCCCATGGCACACCTTGCTGTGGACCACCAAGGCAGGAGTTGTGCCTATGAACCAGGAGCCAGGGTATTCAGGATGGCCACAAGGGAGTTTCAAAATACATAAATAAAGATGAGCCACTAGTAATTAGTTTCCTCTGACATTAAGGTCAGCAGGTTCCAGAATGTCCTGTGTGGGGTTAGTACCTGTGTTTTTCACCCAGTGAACCCATGGGCAGTCTAACAGTTTGGACTACTGTGGCTTCTGAAGTTCCTTTTTCCCCTGGATTGTTATAAACAGTCTGTGTTAGTTTCCTAGGGCTGTCATAACCAAGTGCCGCAGACTGGGTGGCTTAAATGACAGAAGTGTATGGTCTCCCAGTTCTGGAGGCTGGAATGCAAGATCAAGTGTCTGCAGGCTAGGTTTCATCTGAGGGCCGTGAAGGCAGGGTCAGCTCCAGGCTTTTCTCCTTGTCTTGTCCCTGCCCCTGTCTTATCTCTTCACAAACTCTTTTACATGTGTCCATGTCCAGATTTCCCCTTTTCATAAGGATACCAATCATTCCGGATTAGGCTCTGGCATAATGACATAATTTTCATGACCTCTGTGCATACATATGTGTGTGCTAAGTCGCTTCGGTCATGTCTGACTCTTTGCGACCCTAAGGACTATAGCCCGCCAGGCTCCACTGTCCATGGAATTCTCCAGGCAAGAATCCTGGAGTGGGTTGCCATGCCCAACTCCTCCTGAGTCCCAGGGATCAAACCTGTGTCTCTTATGTCTCCTGCATTGGCAGGTGGGTTCTTTACCACTAGCGCCACCTGGGAAGCCCAACACCTCTGTAAAGACCCTATTTATAAATAAAGTCACACCCTGAGGTGCTAGGGCTGAGGGCTTCACTGTATCTGTAATGGAGGGACGTCATTCAACCCATACCAGGGTCTCTGCTTATTGTCAAGTGGCACTTGCGTCTCACAGTGATGGCCATTCACATCCTAGTCTGCTTCTGGCTGTGGCAGTAGACACTGTGTCCCAAGGGAAGTGGCCCAGGGACTCAAGAGTAGTGGGGTGCCATTCGCCACTCAAGCCTCTGCCCTTTGTCACACTCCTGACTTCCTCTTAGCACCCAGGACCCTAAGGGTCCCCTAACCCTTTGTCTCCAGTAGAAGCCGTTTATCTTCATAGCCTCTAGTCAAGGCCAAGAACGGCATTTCACACTAAGATGTGATGAAGAAAGCTTAAATATTCCCTCCACAAAAGCCAGTTAAGAACAGAGGGTAGAGCTTCAGACCACATCCCAGAACTCAGAATATCAGCTCAGGAACCATCAGGGCTGTTTTGTTCAAGGGCCCTGGATTGTCCCCTTCCTCATCACCAAGAATGACCAAAACATTCCTGGTGGATTCATAGCGCTTTTAGCGTTTGCAGAGTTCTCTCACTTTCATGCTCTTTTTGTGCATCAAAGAACAGGACAGGTGTCATTTTCTGCATTTCATTTCAGAGAAAACGTCATTTCGGCTATGTAACTTGTCCAAGCTCATCCAGGGCTGTGTCCTGCACATCTCTCTGCCTCCGGCACACCTACCCCGTGGCCCTCCACCTCTCCTCTGGGTCCCCACGGTGTGGTCCATGTGGCCTGTGTCTCATAGGTTTGCTCATTTCCTTACTCTGCCCCAGGGCTCCATCCAGCCCCTCCTGTCCTCCCTAAAAAGCCAAAAAGAAGCCTAGGCCTGGTGAGGGTGGCCAAGATGAGAACGTTCCTTGTTCCAAGTTCTAGGCCAAACGGGCAGCGTGGACAAAGGCTCAAGGCTCGTGATGGAGCAGAGTAGCAGCAGGAAATGACAAGGAGGTGGGTGTGGCTGGAGCGTGCCAGGAAGTGAGGCCACAAGGGCAGTGGGTGCTGGGTCACAAAAGACCAGGCGTGCCAGGTTCAGGGGCCAGGACTTGGTCCCATGGTTGGTGGAGCCACGAAGACCCAGGGTTTATCAGAGATTGCTCTGGTGGCAGAGTGGAGGCCAGGGTGCTTGCCTGCTTGCCCAGTGTGCCATTGCTGTTGGAGCTGGTAAATTGCTGAAGCCTTCTGAGGTGGCCTCTCTATTTTGTGCAGGGGTCACCTTTCGTTCTTATTATTGCTCATGTCATTCTCTGTAGACGGAAACCCAGAGGCAGCATCTGAACCAACTTCAGCTGAAAGCCTGATTGTCGATAGAGGCCAATTTAGAGTTGGAATGTGGAGGCTATTTCTGGACACTGTGACATCCTGTTCAACTTTCAGAGGAGCCTGAGAATAAAGGGATGACTCAGTCTGTGAGCTTATTTTTAGGAAAAGCTGAGAATTCAGTCTAGAGCCACTCAGAGTCCTCCGTGCCTGCTAGTACAGAGGTGCTATTGGTGGAGAGGATGCTGAGCAGAAATGCTGTATTTATCATCAACTGTTACCCAGTGCCTCCTACACGCCAGCATGTGGTTTATTGATTTGAAAACAAGATGAGAATCAACGTAAACAAACCTTTGAGTCAGAGAAGCCTATTTTAGGGCATTTACTTTTGAGAACTGACTTTGGAGCTAAAGAATTAATATCATAAGCGCTTCTGTTTATTGGGCATTTAATATGTATTAATACAACATATTTTGCTTTGCTAACATTTAATGGGAACTTTGATACTCTGTTAAAGGTATAGTGCTGTTATCACTATTTTAATAAGCAGGGAAATGTTGACTCAAGGAGGTTAAATATTATTCTAGGCAAAGGTGGCTGAGTTTGAATTTGACCCCAAATCTGGCTCCAAAGCCCATGCAAAGGATCACTCCAGGTCTGGCAAATAACTGCCTCTCTTGGGTCTTGTGGGTTCGATCCCAGGGTTGGGAAGATCCCCTGGAGAAAGGAATGGCTACCCATTCCAGTATTCGTGCCTGGACAGAGGAGCATGGTGGGCTTCAGTCCATGGCGTTGCCAAGAGTCGGATACGACTGAGTATCTAACTTGGTCCTGTGTATCACTAATTAATGATGGGATTAATGCCAGTTCAGCTCAGATTTGGCCTCAGAATCCTCCTCAACACAGTGCTCTCAGTGGGGTTACTGTGACCAACCTAGCAGCTTAGTATTTGAGATAAAGCCCATCTGTCATCTTAGTTTTATCTTTGCTTTAGTTCAAAATGGAGTCTTTAAGTCTGGAGAATCTGTTATTGTTGATTTCTACAGCTCTATTTCTAGCCTTTTATTTTCTAAACACTTGGAAGCAGTACAGCATTCACTACTGTTTCCTTTTACAGTCAGTGGAGACTCTGTATTCTTTAATAGGGGTTTCTGACTGCCTTGGAGGGAAGAATGACATTTGAGGACCCCAAGCCTTGATTAGACAATTGGCTTATGTGTGGGTGTCTGCAATGGTGACTGGGAGATGGAGAATGAGCCTTAAGAACTTAGGCCATTGATAGCAGTAAACCTTCTAAACAGCCCAATCTGATTAATTACAGCAGGGTGGTGAGGTGGGATGGGTGGATGTGGTAGGCAGCCTGGAAGAGCAAGATGGAGGAGCCAGCTCGGGGGAAGCTTGCTGCTCTTCAGTTGTGGTGAAAAATGTCACCTCAGCTGGCAAACCTGTTGTCCTCAGAGTTACGCACTCATGGGAGCTTGAGGTCCCAATGGGGTGAAAAACTGAAAGTAAAGTGGAACTTGCTCAGTCGTGTCCAACTCTTTGCGACCCCATGGACTGTGTAGCCCGCCAGGCTCCTCTGTCCATGGAATTCTCTATGCAAGAATCCCGGAGTGGGTTGCCATTCCCTTCTCCAGAGGAAGTCCTTAAAAGCAAGCTCAGATAAGAGAAAGGGGAAGAGGATTCCCAGGATGGTGGCAAAGGGGGAACCTAGTACCCAGCCATAGAATGAGATAGCAATCCATCTAGAAGGAATTTTTCTTTTTTTCAAAGATTGGAGTATAATTCCTTTGCAATGTTGTGTTAGTTTCTGCTTGCAACAATGTGAATCAGCAATAAGCCTACATATGTCCTCTCCCTCTTGAGCCTCCCTCTTCACCCCCCATCCCACTCCTCCCCCCAGCCCCTCCCACTCCTCTAGGTCATCACTGAACACCCAGTTGAGCTCCCTGTGTTACACAGCAGCTCAGAACAAAGCTCTTGGTCAAGATCAAAAAACCAGAACATAGAGAAAGAGGAATAGAGATACATTGCTTAGAAACATGGAGGCTGTCATGATTTCTTCAAGATTCCAGGTAATTGAACTCTAGTGGAGTTGAACAGTTGAAATGGATGAAAGGCAGCACATAGGGGTCATCAACGCAGAGTACATTCAATAAAATTAGAACCTTCTTGCTTTACTTTTTAAAAAAAAGGAAAGACAAATCCAGCTTAGGTTAGTAGCCTCTAGAGCCTGTCATCAGTCAGTGTGCAGGATTTCAGGCATAGGCCTGGGCTTTAGGGCCGGGACTCCAGGCCCCAGGAATGGAATAGCTAAGGGTGTGGTGAGATGCATCTGATGTCTGGTTGTCAGAACTGAGGCAAGAGGTCGGGCAGAGGTGGAATCAAAATGCTGCTGCCCAGACTGATTGGTCCTGGCAGACAGTGCTCTCTCCCTGCTGATTTCATCCTGTTGAGCCTTATTTTCTGGGTGTATATGTTATGCAAGCTTGGGGGACCCTTCAGATTATTTGGATCCAAGCCAGAAAGAGGGTTACCTTGGAGACAAATTTATTATTTCATCTCTCCTGAGATGCTGGTGAGTTGCCAAGCAGAGATCAGAGACCTGGAAGCTTTCACCAAGCTTTACGACCCAGCCCATCTAGTCCTCATCAGCTCAACAGCCTGATGCAGGTGTGTGTATCAGCTGCATGGGAAGGATGCAGAAGGGACAAAAGCAATTTGGTATCAACAGGAGGAGAAGGCGCACAGGCTTTAATCCTCCACCCTTCATCATGCTGCTCCCTCCTGTAGCAGACACAGTGCAGAGATGAGATGGAGACAACAGCTTGGAAATAGTGTCTGCATTTGATTAGTATGTGCACCTTGAGAATTAAAAAGTAAATGAGATTAATGCATGTCTAAATGAAGACATTCACCTTACATACACTCCTTAGAGCTTGGGAGCCCTATGGCTGTGTCCCAGACCAGACACATAGAGTCCAAAGAAAATCAAAGACTGTCATATAACTGTCTGGCCACCCTTGAAGCCCCACTTTTTTCTAGGTGGTTCCAGAAAAGGACAACTCCCAGCCCAGCTCCGACAGCTGAATTAGATGGCTGAGTTGTGGCATTGCTGCTGCCAAAACTGCTTGGATGGTTCCCCCAGGGGGCTTAAGGATGCGGTCAAGTTTCCTGGTTTACCCTGAGTTAAGCAGAAATTGCCACCTGGCCAGGTGGCGTTATGTCCATGTCACCTCATCATTGGAGAAAATGCATTACAGCCTCCTGCAGTTTCTTTCATGAAATGGAGCATGGCATCAAGGAAATAAGATAGTCAGCATGGCATCACAGCGGGTCAGAAATAGTATCATCTACATATTTAGATTATATTTTAAAATTCAGTTTACACACAATAGGAACTCAGTTAATTAACTCCAAGCTGTAATCTCAGTCGGATTTGAATGGATCTGCATTTCAATAGCTTATTCCTCCAAAATAATATTAAGAAGCCCCATAGCAGCCTGTCATTCTAGGGCTAAAATCATAAAACTTGGTTGTTTTCTCCTTGTTTTCAACAACCATTATTATTTATGCAATACTAATGAAATCAAGCAGTTAGTATGACTTTTTTGTAGTTGAGGTTAATTTGTCAATTTCCTGCCAGTCTTCCAATACCTCCAGCACACATTTTCCTGGTTAGTTGACAAATTTAATGATGGTAGTGCCGAGAGGACTGGCAAAGTTTACTTCTGTGAATCTTTTCCCAAATCATAACTGGTTGATCTTTTTTCCTTTGAGTTTTCCAGGACAAAGGAATTCTTATATTTAGTAGCATCTTTTCATTCTAAACAAAACGTGAAATGTGCAAAAAAGTAAAAAGAATGAAATCATTTAAAAGTGCCTGGCCTGGGGCCTGACCCTAAATAAATATTTTAACATTCTAAAAGGAAAAACAATGCCCTTGATTTTGACACCAAAGAAATTTGGGGGGTTTTCTTGGCATCACTTTTATGTAGGTGTAATTAGACTCCATGTGCATTTTACTTCGAGTTTTTCTCACTTAACATTTACATGAACGTTTTCTCATGCTGTTATGAGATTTTCATAAATAGAATTTTAGTTGATTACATAATCACTAGTAAGGAGTACATTTAGCTGTATCAGAAAGCCTGAGAAACAATAGCTTAAGTTTTTTTAGCTTGAAAGAAAAAATTGGAACAACTGAGGATGATCTTGGGGTAGGGAGACTGCTCATTGAAGGCAGAAGGAGCTTTTCTTTTCTTTTTTTTGGAGCTTTTCTTTTCTTGCACTATGTAAATATTTTTAATGTCCAGAGTTTATAATCTGAGGACCAGAGCTTTCTCCCGTACTCAAGTTTATAAATTCTCAAATGGCTTATGAGGCCAGTACAGGTACTTCCTCCTGTCTAATTTGGTTTCTGGGAAGACTTCATTCAAGTCCTCAATGGTCATCTGATCAGGTGGAATTATGTTTCTTATCTTCTCTAGCTCTTTCTCATGTTCCTGAATCCTGGTCTTTGAGCGAGACAAAAACTCAGCACAACTTTTCACATGTTCTTTTTCTTCAGGATCCACCTTGGCAGTATAATTTATCCTCCAGCATAGGAACTTTCAGGGCATTAAACTTCTTCTCAGAGTCACCCACCAAGCCAGGCTTTGCCACGTTGGCCATGTAGGAAACCCAGTTGATGGCAGGTAGCTTCTCAGGCAGAGTAACCAACCTAGAGTTGAGGGACTCGCTCCAGGATTTCAGGGAGTTAGCAAAGGCCTTCTGGTTTCAGGGTATGGTCTCCCCAGAAGCTACCCAGTCAATGGCTTTTAGAGCAAGTTTCCATCCAGGCATCTTGAGATCCTTCACTGACCCCCACAGCCCACAGTCCATAGCAGCCCAGGAGGAGATCCTGATGCTCTGCTATCCTTAGGGAAGGCTGCCATGTACCAGGCGTGAGCCTTTCCAGAGAGAGAAGGAAGTTATGGTTTGGGGAGGCTGAGTCACATGATCACCCTCGCTCAAAAAAGTCTAGGAAGGCAAGTTGATACCTTTCCAGCCTATCTGGTGAAGATATGCAGGTGTCTTAGAATGAAGTGGTCAGAATTCCAATTACCATGTCAAAGGGCCATGGATTTCTTTTTTCCGAATTCCAGTTTGATTGCTGCCTGGCAAGTGGCAGGATTTAAAGGGCTGTGCTCCATTTATGACCTCCTGATTTGGTGCTGGAAACACAGATGTACGAACCAAGCAGTCGTGAAAGCTGCATCAAAACCAGTAGATATCAGTTTCAGGGAAGCAGCTGTCAACACAAGATAAAGAAAAATTCCTCAGCGTTTAGAGCTGGCCCTGTTTGAAATTAACTCTTTCATGGGATAATGAGCAACCTGCCCCTGGATGCAGAGACTGAAGAGATAACTTGGTATGTAGGTAGCTGCTGCTGCTGCTGCTGCTGCTGCTAAGTCGCTTCAGTCGTGTCCGACTCTGTGCGACCCCATGGACGGCAGCCCACCAGGCTCCGCCGTCCCTGGGATTCTCCAGGCAAGAATACTGGAGTGGGTTGCCATTTCCTTTTCCAGTGCATGAAAGGGAAAAGTGAAAGTGAAGTCGCTCAGTCGTGTCCGACCCTTAGCGACCCCATGGACTGAAGCCTGCCAGGCTCCTCCGTCCATGGGATTCTCCAGGCAAAAGAGTACTGGAGTGGGGTGCCATTGCCTTCTCTGATGTAGGTAGAAGGGGCGCTTTATGGATCAGGTGAAGTGGACCGGGTGTACATCTCCATGATTTAAAAATTAGGGTATATTTGCTAAAGCACTTGCCCAAGCACCTAGGGTATTGGCTGTGTGGTAGAGCCTTGTTCCCGTGTTGCTTGTTAGTTACCTGAAATGTAGCTGGTAGAGTGATTTCCAGACACGGCGGATTCACCTCCCAGGCTCCAGGCTCCAGTGCCGTAGGAAAGCCCTGTCTTGGGCTTCCAAGCCATTGCCTGGCTTATAAAGCCGCCCCATCCAAAGTTACACGTGTCTTTTTCCTCACTGCCTGTTAACACGACACTATTATTTTTCCAGAGGCCGTGGATTTCCCCTTTTGTGCCAACAAAAGATGCATCTTCCTCATGGGAAGGATGGTGTGGACTCGGACATAACTCAGTTGTAAAACAAGGAGAAACGTGAAAACCATTGACCCTTCGATTTATTTTGCAAAATGAACTTGCTAAAATGGAAAGTTTCATTCATTAAACTCATTTTCTGTGAACTTAAAGCTATAAAGTAGGTGTGATCAATAAACTAGTGAGCCTAAGCTTATGTAACTCAGGCAGCATGGTTTTTTTTTTTTATGTAACAGAATTCTTCATTTTATTTTAGTTTTGGCTGCGCTGGGTCTTTGTTGCTGCATGGGGCTTTCTCTAGTTGGAGCGAGCAGGGGCTCCTCTTTGTTGTGGTGCATGGGCTTCTCATTGCAATGGCTTCTCGTGTTGCAGAGCATGGGCTCTAGGTCCGTGGGCTTCAGTAGTTGTGGTACACAGGCTTAGTTGCTCCAGGGCATGTGGGATCTTCCCGGACCAGGGATCGAACCCATGTCCCCTGCATTGGCAGGTAGATTCTTAACCACTGGACCACCAGGCAAGTCCAGGATGGCTTTCACTTTAGGTGAAATGAGGATCCACTGGAGGATTTGAGCATCATCTGACCTATTGTTTTTTTTAAAGGATCACTTTAGCTGTGGTGCTGAGGCTAGACATAGAGATCAGATTAGTTACCAAAGGGGAAGGGAGTTGGTTGGTGGGCAAAATGAGTAAGTAGGGTGATTGACGGTTACTTTCAAGAAGTTTTGTCTTAAAGGGCAAAAGAGAAAGGGAGAGGTAGATGAAGAGGAATTTGGACTCAAAGGAGACTGCTTTTAGACATGTTAGAGCATGTTTGAGTGCTGTTGAGAATGATCTGGAGACTGGGGAAAGTTGCTGAGCAAGGAAAAGAGAGAGACAATTCCTGGAAGGACATCCTTGAGTTGGAGAGTGAGGATGTCATCAAGGGCACAAATGGAGGAGAGTCTTCCGAGAGTGATGGCAGAGCCTGTGGGACCAGCGAGGAGGCTGGAGCCTGTGATGGAGGGTGTGGAGGGGGCTTTCTGACTGCTTCTGGTTTCTCAGTGAAATGGGAAGCAAGGTCAACCACTGGCAGTGAGGAAGGGGGAAGAGGCATTGGAAGTTTGAGGAGACAGAAGCTGTAATATCCTCCTCTGAGACAGTTCAAGAGTAATTAATCTAGGGAAACAGATTTCTGGATACCTCTGAGGCCTCCCTACAATTTAAATTCATGAATCAAAAACAAAACCAGACAACACGGTCCTATGTTTTCCTCCAGCATTTTCAGCTGAATATGTGCAGATACAGACAAGCTAAGTATTGGATTTCATCTGAGTTGGGTTTTTGAAAGACTGTGGTCGTAGTTATTGATGGTGGAATCTAAAAGCTTCCCAAAGAGGGAAGTGAGGGCCTGAGGTGGGGAAAGGGCAGTGAAAGGGTGATAGAATCAAAGCAACATAAAAAGGGTATTGTATTTTATGAATTGGATTGTCTTTTATAAATTAAATTGTATTTCCAATGCATGATGGAAAGTTAGCCACATTTAGGACATATGTAATGAGTTTGCATATGTGAAACACCCTATATGATTAGGAATAATTATCTGCTGGTATTTCTGTTTACATTGTGTTTTCTTTTGTGTGTATGTGTGTGTGTGTGTTTTAAATCGGTTATAGTTGTTTTACAAAGATGCTCAGCATCACTAGTTATTAGAGAAATGCAGATCAGAACTACAAATGAGATATCACCTCACACCAGTCAGAGTGACCATCATTAAAAAATCTAACAAACAATAAATGCTGGAGAGGGTATGGAGAGAAGGGAACCCTCCTACACTGTTGGTGGGAATGTAAAATGACACAGCCACTGTGGAGTATATTGTGTTTTCTTAAAGCAAGTCACCGGAGAAAGCAATGGCAACCCACTCCAGTGTTCTTGCCTGGAAAATCCCATGGACGGAGGAGCCTGGTGGGCTGCTGTCTATGCGGTCGCACAGAGTCGGACACGACTGAAGCGACTTAGCAGCAGCAGCAACAAAGTAAGTCACGGTGTATCTGGAAGAAGCTAGATATAAGGCATTCTGGATATAAGGCAGTTGGCCAACTGGGAGGGCGCTGAGCAGAAGCCATGTGTGACATGGGTCACTGGCCCAGCCCCCAGGCCTGGATGTGAACATGCAGCCGGTGCCCCACTGGCCAAGGAGTGGCAGTCTTGGCCGCATAACAGAACTAGGGATCAGTGATGTGTCTGGTCAGAGGCGTGGAGACTGCCCACAGGGAGAGGGCAGGTGACTGTCTGGAGCCAGGATCTGAGGAACTGCTGAGAACTGAGGACAGCAGGTGATGGGAACGCCCATCTGAAAAGGGAGCAAGGTGGTAGGCAGTGTAATAGAACCGCAAAGGAGGGGCAGCAGGGGATTCCAGCCATTCCTCCTGAGTTACCAAGCCTGGATTTGGAGGTGAGGATTGCTGGTGGAATCACGAAGACCGCACAGGTAGCTCAGAAGGAAGGGAGGAACCTGGTGGCTTGGGTCGGGGGGGTGGTTCTCAGCTTTGAACACCCTTCCCACTGTGGTCTGCGCTGGCCCAGACACTGGGCAGGGCTGAGCCTGAGGGTGGGGGCACTGATGATCTCGCTGTAGAACCTGGGGAAAGCAGGGGTGGAGGAAGCAAGGAGGGGTTGACGAGGAACAGCTGTTCTCTTCCCCCAGAGCAGATGGGAGGTTTCCGTACCAGCACACCATTTATATCATCCACGGCAAAATGTGTGTTTATTTCGTCTGTGGCCCCATTGTCCATATTTAACAGAAGTCAGGACAGGGTAAGGGGCTTTCCAAGTGTCGATAGTGGTAAAGAACCCGTGTGCCAATGCAAGAGATGAGGGTTTCATCCCTGGGTTGGGAAGACACCCTGGAGGAGGGCATGGCAATCCACTCCAGTATTCTTGCCTGGAGAATCCCATAGACAGAGGAGCCTGGTGGTCCTACTATTAGGACTTCAAAGAGTCAGCCATGACTAAAGCGACTAAGACAGGGTAAAGGGAAACCACGGGTCCTTCTCTTGGCCTCACTGAGCTTATTCTTGCCTAGGACTGGTATGTATGGTATATTAAGTGTCATGAAATGGGGTGACTCTTCCTGGCATGAGTCTTGATTCTAATCCAGCAGTGTCATGGTCTTTTCATGAGATTCTTCCATGTTTGAGTCTTCTCATCCTTGATAGGAGAAGGCAATGGCACCCCACTCCAGTACTCTTGCCTAGAAAATACCATGGATGGAGGAGCCTGGTAGGCTACAGTCCATGGGGTCGCTATGAGTCGGACACGACTGAGCAACTTCACTTTCACTTTTCCCTTTCATGCACTGGAGAAGGAAATGGCAACCCACTCCAGTATTCTTGCCTGGAGAATCCTAGGGACGGCGGAGCCTGGTGAGCTGCCGTCCATGGGGTCGCACAGAGTCGGACACAACTGAAGCGACTTAGCAGCAGCAGCAGCAGCAGCAGCAGCAGCAGCATCCTTGATAAAGACTTAGTGTTACCTGGTCTCTCAGTAGCAGCAGATAAGAGATTTGGAAGTGCTTTGAAAAGCATGATGTAGACGCAGCTGGAAGGCTTCTGCAGTAGGTGGGGATACAGAAGCCCTAACCTTGCAAAATGAAGTGAGGTCAGCACAGATTAAGCAGACCAAATCAAATCTTTGATGGTTGAATGATTTCTAAAAATGATTGCAGGTCGGCACAATTTAGCAGGACTGCCCAGAGCAGCTTAAAACATTGTCCAGGACAGATCAGATAAAGCCAAGTTAGAAATTGGTTGTTGCTGTAAATCAAGCAGTAGGCTATCACTGACCTAGATTTTTCCCAGAAGTTTTCCCACAGGAAGTGAAAGAAAAACCACCCTGTGGCTGCCAGGGCTTGATTTGTCAGGAGCTACATGAGGTCTACACAGCCTTAAAAGATTGCCCATCTCTCAGCTTGCTCTAATGAATTGAGGCTCATTGAATTCAAAGCCAGCGAGATGTGTAAATCACATCTATAGAATAAAATGGCCAGATTTCAGCCCCAGTTGCCAGCGATCCATAACAGCCTCTGGTTGCATCGTCCTTCCCTTAGCTACTAAGTGTTCAGCTTGTTGCTGAAACTTCTGCTTTTTAATGCCTCACGCTGTAAGGTCAGTATTTTCCCCATTTTCTGCCTCCCTTTAAGGAAGTAGGGATGAGAAATGGCATAAAGAGGGAGCTTTTTGTGGGCCCTGACCTGGGAGACCCAGAGAGCTAGTCCTGAAACCAAGAACTGGCTGGCTGTTCTCTCTGCACCAGAGGGTGTGGGGCTAATCCGAGGGGCCCAGGGATGTGGGAGCTATTCCAGAGCATCCTGGGAAGACCCAAGAGCCAAATTCTTCTATCTTATGTCAGATCTGTGCTGTGCTGTGCTTAGTCTCTCAGTTGAGCCCTACTCTTTGTGACCCCATGGACTGTAGCCCACCAGCCTTCTCTGTCCATGGGGATTCTCCAGGCAAGAATACTGGAGTGGGTTGCCATGTCCTCCTCCAGGGGATCTTCCCAACCCAGGGATCGAACCCGGGTCTCCTGCATTGCAGGTGGTTTCTTTACCATCTGAGCCACCAGGGAAGCCCTATGTCAGGTCTACAAAGTGTGCAATATACCACGCCTTGCACCCCAACTGATCGAAGTCAGGCATGGTCACCACAGGGTGGTTTGTGATAGTCCCCAGGATCTTCCTCAGTGCTTTTGTGTCAACCTTCCTCTCTCCCACATTCTGAACCCCTGACCCTGAAGCTGACTTTGATTCCACCTTTGCGCTTTGGGTTTGTGTCACAACCATGATGGGGCTGATCGACACTCCCTGACTCTCATGTGGGATGTCGGAGGAGTTTGGAGTGGCTTTGGTGATGACATCGGAAAGCACTCAGTTGCACGTTAGAACGTGGTGGGTGAGCATAGCTCACATGAAGATATATAGTGCACGCTTGTACCATCACCTTGGCTCCATTGCACTGCTGGCCTTTTTCACCCATGTGCGCATGGAAATGTGTGTACATATCTAAATGTACAGGTGTCAGTGATGGAGTTTTCATGGGAAGAAAAATCTAAGAAGCATCCAAGTACAGGCCTAGAAACCCTGTGTGGGTCTGAACATGATTGTGGTAGATTGTAAGGCCCTGGCTGCCTTCTTTGTAGAACTTTGTAACAGTCAGATGCCAAGAGCGGTATTGAGAAGTGAGCATCCCTGTCACTGAAACAATTGATTCATTCTTTTCACTTATTCATATGCAGACTAAGTATTGATGGCCTACTGTGTGTTGGGATTCCCTGGCTGCTCAAAGGGTAAAGAGTCTGCCTGCAATGTGGGAGACCTGAGTTTGATCTCTGGGTCAGGAAGATCCCCTGGAGAAGAAAATGGCAACCCACTCCAGTAGTCTTGCCTGGGAAATCCCATGGACGGAGGAGGAGCCTGGTGGGCTACAGTTCATAGGGTCACAAAGAGTCAGACACGACTGAGCAACTTCTCTTTCACTGTGTGCTAGGGATTCTAGGACAGCCCAGCAGGATAGATGGACTAGTTATGAGGATTTACTAGATGATGCTGGCAGTGAGTGTTCTGAAAGAGAGAAGCCTGTGATGTTCTCAGGATAGGTACCTTGTCCTTGGTCACAGACTAGTAAGTGACAGGGTTAGACTTCGAATACATGTCTGTCTGACACCAAAATTCACCTATCAGTCACTAACCTGTAGTGCTTCACAAGCTGTATTGGAGGGTAGAGAGAGGAACGGTGAGAAACAGTGGTGGGAAGGTGGACCAAGCCTTTGCTAGGTAAGGGGTTTGGATTTTGTCCTGTGGGTGATGGGAGGCTCTCAGGGAGTGATCTAATTGCATGTGCATTTTTGAGTGAGTTTTCTACTATAGTATAAAGTAGTTTCAGTTGGGAGAGAAAGGGACCACTCAGAGGTGGTTTCATTGATCCCATAATGAAGTAGCAATAGCCCCAAAGTAGGAGAGTAAGGAGGTGGGTGGGAGGAACTGGGAGGTTCGGAGTGACACACATATGCAATTGATACTATGTATAAAACAGATAATATAATGAGAACCTACTGTATAGCTCGGAGAACTGTAGTTACTGCGCTGTGGTGACTTGAATGGGAAGGAAAATCCAAAAGGGAGGGGATATGTGCGTGTGTGTGCGGCTGATTCATTCAGCTGTGCAGTAGAAATGAACACAACATTGTAGAGCAACTATACTCCAATAAAAATTTAAATCCAAATAAAGAAGTAGAGTAGCTATGGAGATGCTGAAGAAGGCATGGTGAATCAGCTATATGTATCCCTCTTCTGTGGATTTCCTTCCCATTTAAGTCCCCATAGAGCACTGAATAGAGTTCCTGGTGCTGTATGGTAGGTTCTCATTAAGAAGTCTAAATTCTTAGGTGAAAGAGCTAGTTGAAAATAAAGAGGTGGAAACTACAGGTGAGTGGAAGGATTAATGATGGCATTGGGTCTCTGAGAGATGATGGAATTCAGGGCACTGGTGATGAGCCTTTTATATACAAACAGAAACAAATACTTATTTTAAATATAGGCTTGTGCTGGGAAGGAAGTATCTTCTAGTGAAGCTACAGACTGACAAAAGGCAGGCACAAGGATTCCTGGACAGTGTCGAGAGCCCACCTGAGGCTGACGACCACAGATTCGTAGAGGCTATCTCCTGCAGTGTTATGGTACCCTACATGGAGGTGGTACCCTACATGGATGTTTAATCTTGGGAAATCAGGATGGGCATTGAACCCTGATTTGGAATTCTGCTAGCTGGGTATAGCCAAAGCATGAGGAGGTGAGGTGGTTGAGAATACAGACAGTGGTTGGAAATGATTGTTCACTTGATTTTAGCCGAAAAGAGATGAAACGGGAGAAGACAGCAGAGCTATGATGAGTGGGGAGAAAATAAAGCCATAGATGAGGGGGCTTGAAAAGATCCTAAAGCACATGTGAGGACAAGCAGGGAGAGAGAGGGGAGCACGGGAGGCTGTGGCTGGAACCTGGGCCTTTGTAGCTAACATTTCATACTTAGTGATGAGGCCAGATGTCAGCCCTAGGGAGGGGTGGTTGACGAGGGGAGATCAAGGTTATCTGAGATGAGACTGTCAAGGAACTGTGGGAATAACGGTTGGATGAGTCACGCACACCAACGCTGAGGTCACCAGGATGATGGTGGGATTTAATAGGGATACCGTGAGCCAAGGAGTGAAGTCATCGGTGGATATGAGGAAGTGACCAGAAAGGTCCCTTGGTGACAGAGATGAGGATGATTAGAACAAGAGAACAAGTCAGACTTCCCAGGAGGACAGCTGTGCTCTGGAAGCAGCACTAAGGAGTAAAAAAAAAAAAATCTTTGGACCTGCTTCTGATCCTGATACTATCTGGTTTAAAAGCCCATATTCTTAAAACTATTCTGTATTGTTCACTCAATCTGAAGGATAACTTTCAGTTTACCTATATCTTTCTGAAAGAAAAAAAAAAGCTACAGGAAGTAGTCTATTCTCAGCTTTATTCAACCAACTCTGTTCACTTCTACTCAATTTTCCAAATCAGCAAGTCCATATTTTAAAGAATAAATCTTACAGACAAATCATGATGGAAATAGAATGACCTGTATCACAAAACTCCTTAAATCAATCAAGCTAATCTTGTAAATCTCTGTTTAAAATTTAGACTGCAGTGGACACCTAAAATGTGAAAACATTGCAGTTGGCACTTTTATGGCTTGGGCACAGGCCTTTTGGCCTGACCCAAGGCTGGCATTGAACTAGGAATACCCCTTGTGTGTGCATGATGTCCTGCTATTTGTAACACATGCTTGGCATCTGAACCTATCTGTTATGCTGAGAACTATCAGACCAGAGAATTGCTGTGAGTCACAAAGGCAGCACATTTAATCTTTACAAACCCCTCAAACTTCTATGATTCAAGATTCCATAGCTCTGTTCCTCAGATTTTTTAATCTGAAAAACAAAAGCACAAAGCAAACATCCAGGTGAAAGTGGATGATATCCGCTGTGTACATTTGCAGTGGAAATTAGCGTCTGTGATGAGCTGTGCCATGTGTATGGGTTGAAAAATGGAATCCAGAAAGCAAATAGTTGGTTGCCTCAGAGCTGCTGTGTTAGTTGCTCAGTCTTTGCAACCCCATGGACTGTAGCCCACCAGGCTCTTCTGTCCATAGAATTCTCCTAGGGATCCTCAGAATTCCTTAACATCATGGTGGTGACCACTGAAAGTTTCATTCTGTTTTGTGACTTGACTTACAGTGAGGAAGGTAGCACAGCTGTAAACCAGCTGTAATTCATCGATACTTGGAAACAGGGTTTTTTTTATCTGTTCCAGACACTCTTTCCCCACTCCGTTAATTTCACAGACTTGGGTTGTTAGTGGAAAAGTAGTTGTTGAAATAGAGGTTCAGTCTTGCTGAGACTGCCCCTCACCAGGACTTCTGGGGACCCTCGAGTATTGAATTTAAGACAGCGAATCTTGTTTGTGATATGTGGCAGGGTAAAGAAGTCGGTGGATTTCCTACCGGTGCATTTGTGACTTCATTCATAGAAACGCGCTATTCCTGAGCTAGATGCAAAGGATGGCCTTCCCAGCTATCTGGGAACGTAAAGGGATGTAGCGCCGCCTAGTGGAGGCAGTTTCTTGGCATGAAGGGAAGTGAAGTCACTCGGTCGTGTCCGACTCTTTGCGACCCCATGGACTGTATAGCCTGCCAGGCTCCTGCGTCCATGGGATTTTCCAGGCAAGGGTACTGGAGTGGGTTTCCATTTCCTTCTCCAGTTTCTTGGTATGCATTCAGCCTTATTCTGTAACAAATACAGGAATGAATGTATCTATTAAATGTGGGTAGCAGTAAAACTGAAAGGTGTCAATAAGCCTTTCACAAATTTAATTTACTACACAGTAAATTTTAATGGTGAAAAAATGACTTTGAACCACAGCATCTTATAACTTACAGAGGCTATGAGGAATAATAATATGGGAACTAGAATTGTGGTTACTTTTGAGTGAAGGGAGAGGGGTTGCAGATGGCATGGGACACATGGAGAGGCTTCTGGAAGTGACCGGCGGATTCTATTTGTTTTGACTGGGTGATGATTACAACGGTATTGGCCTCAAAATAGCTCATTAACTAAACATTGATTTTATAGTGTTTTCTGTATCTGTTATTTTATTGGAAGGTCAAACTATGGAAACTTTTGACCAAACACTGCTGCTGCTGCTGCTGCTAAGTTGCTTCAGTCGTGTCTGACTCTGTGCGACCCCATAGACGGCAGCCCACCAGGCTCCCCCGTCCCTGGGATTCTCCAGGCGAGAACACTGGAGTAGGTTGCCATTGCCTTCTCCAATGCATGAAAGTGAAAAGTGAAAGTGAAGTCGCTCAGTCGTGTCTGACTCTTAGCGACCCCATGGACTGCAGCCCACCAGGCTCCTCCGTCCATGGGTTTTTCCAGGCAAGAGTACTGGAGTGGGTTGCCATTGCCTTCTCTGTTGACCAAACACACCACCTCCTAAATTTATAGCCCTTTTCAGAGAAATCCCATAAATGCTAAGGCTTGTATGGTTTTGACACTTTATTTCATCATACTTTCAAAATAATTTTTAGGTACTGATAATATCTGCATTGGCATGCCTGTAGCATCATTCAAGCGTAAGTTCTTTACCTCAATAGATATATCATGCTTTTATAGTGGAGTGTGTGTTTTTGTCCTCTTGTGTATTTGAATATGAGCTTTCATGTTCTGTGGCACAGAATTCCCCCTTCCCAGCTCTTCAGAGAAGCCCCAAATCACTAATGCACTTGAAACAGCCAGTTGCCATGGAAATGACCATTTAGGCTACAAGTTCATTTTTGTGACCAGAGAGAGAAATGAAGAATTACTTAGGAAGGCATCCATCCATTAGAAGAATCCTTTGCAGGGTCCCAACTTTTTAAAAATTACATTTCTTTTAGAAGTGTGGTGAACAGAGGCATTAGTAATGCTGACACATTTGACTGCCTCTTCCAAAGGTGAAAACTCCATTTTACAGGAGAAATTATTTAGGAGTGATATAAGTGAGAGCAAATCAACATTGGATTGTAATAGTAAATCCAACATCGTTTAATTCCAAGTTATTCAGTTGTAACAAAATTTCTTCAATACACAATGCATTTTAAATTTCCCCTTAAAGGAAATCTCACAAAGGATTTCACATTTGTATAATCCAGATGAGAAATGAGAAAAAAGCAAGGAAGTTGAAAGACTCAAATTGATTCCAGAAGTGCTTGCCAAGTTTCCGTAATGTCTCATCAGCTGTTTGTGGGGGAGGGAGGCTTTGGAAGAGCAAAGCCTCTTTTCTAGGTTCTCAGGTTAGGAAATGAGATTTTGATCTGGTTGAACTCGTCTTGTATGTCTCGTCATGTTTTCTACCTTATCCCAGACAGATCTAGCCTCTTGGATGAACAGGATGTGGTGATAGCACACGTTCCAGGGGCAACTCTTTCTGCACTCATCGTGGAACTCTGCCAACCTCACAGTGGTTGGAATACACACACACACACTCTTAAGTGAAGACTAAATTATAAGTCTGTGTGTGTATTGCATATATTGGGCTTTCTAGGTGGCTCAGCTGTAAAGACAGCTTCCCTTGTGGCCCAGCTGGTAAAGAATCCGCCTGCACTGCGAGAGACCTGGGTTCGATCCCTGGATTGGGAAGATCCCCTGGAGAAGGGAAAGGCTACCCACTCCAGTATTCTGGCCTGGAGAATTCCATGGACTGTATAGTCCATGGGGTCGCAAAGAGTCAGACATGACTGAGTGACTTTCACGTTCACTTTCAGTAAAGAATTTGCCTTCGAGGCAGAAGACGCAGGAGATGCCATGGGTTCAATACCTGGGTCAGGAAGATCCCTTGGAGAAGGGGATGGCAACCCACTCCAGTATTCTTGCCTTGGAGAATCCCATGGACAGAGGAGCCTGGCGGGCTACGGTCCACAGGGTCTCAAAGAGTCAGACACGACGGAAGTGACTGAGCACATATTGTGTATATTAAGCTGGGGTTTATGTGTGTGCTCTTTTTCCCACCCTCTAGCACTGTGTATATGGAGATCAACCACTTTGAGTTGGAATAAACTGTACTTACCTGTTTGGTGTTGTGAGACAGTTTTGGAGGTCGTGAACCCAAAACTAAGTTTTCAAAGAAACATTAAAATTGAAGTGAGAGTGTGTGCCCAGAGAAACATAAATTAGGGAGGGTGCAGTTTTGTTGTTGTTATTGTTGCTTTTTAGCCTGTTGGCAATAAAAAAAATTGGGGACAGTTCTATAGGAAAAAAGGAAAATGGCTAAATATGGTATGTTCATAATCTATGTTTAAATAATAAAGTAGATATATATGTTCAGACATGAAAAAATTTATGTACATACCTTATGTGCATATGTAAATAAGGGGCTGGGGATTTTAGAGAGGGTGGGAAACAGGGACTTGATCTTTTCTGTATCATTTGTTGTTCAGTTACTAAGTCACGTCTGACTCTTTGTGACCCCATGGATTGCAGCGTGCCAGACTTCCCTGTCCCTCACTATCTCCCAGAGTTTGCTCAAATTCATATCCATTGAGTCAGTGATGTTATCTAACCATCTCATCCTCGGCCGCCCCCTTTTCCTCTTGCCCTCAATCTTTCCCAGCATCAGAGTCGTATCATTAAGGTTTTTTAAATATCAAAATTGTGTTCATATATTTATTACTCACTTAACTTTAAAAAATCAAATTAGCTAAATTTAAGCCTTTTTGGACTCGACTTTTTCAGAGTTGTTTTATTTTATGTAGGGGTAAACTTACCTGTGTGGTTGAAGCTTTGACGGTAACCTGAATTCTTGGTCTTGTTGGACATTTTAATCTAAAGACTTTTTCAAACGAGGGTTTAAGGGGGAAGTCAGTCTCCTGTGGGTCTGTCTGGGGTGCTCTCCAGGTGGCATGCTATCATCTCAGTCCAATGTGTTGGTTGATTGCAATGGTTTAGGGCTCATTATGATCCCTCTGTGCCCGCTGTTAGCGTGAGGCCCTTGTGGGGCAAGAAGATGAAATCATTAGATGCCAGCCAATCTCAGAATTTCCTGGGAGCTCAAAAGCAGATGCTGTCTTATTCCAAAATTTCTTATTCAAGATACCACCAGCCCCAGACAGTCAGTGGAAGGGACTCATTAAAAATGCTGGCAATGCTAGCTGCTCCTTTGTCATTTGAATTCTGGCTACTAAGCAGATCTTATGCCCCAATCAGAGGAAACCACAGGTCTTTTTCAGTTGTCATATTTGGAGGAATCCTTGGAGTGACTAGAGAAAGTGGATCCAGACTCTTCCTTTGAACAGCAATTTGCACAGTGTATACTAATGGCTCATAGACTTGGTGTTCATTACAGACACATTATATCTGGGGACAGCTATGGGTGCTGCCTGGACTTTTCAATTAGTGCATTATGCTGGATTCATTTACTTCGGTTTGCTGCTCCAAGCTTGTCCCAGCTGAGCTCTCAACTACCCCCAGGAACTCTTAGCTATAGCATAGCATCCTGATTTCAATCTAATAAGTCAGTCTATTTCAGCCTCCTCAGTTTCAGGTCATTTTCAAAGTGCTGCCCCATTGCTGCACAAGGCACAGATACCATTTCCACCTCCAATAACTGCCAGTGGAGGTGGCTGCCTTGTGAGCTGCCAGGTGGGACCAGGGAGTACCCAGAGCTGGAGCCACCTGATGTCTCCATCTGTAGAGTAGGTGCCGAATATTACTCCTCAAATGGCTGAATGAACAAACATTTGTATAATCTGGAAACATGAATGAGTCTCTTCCCCTACAATAGAGCCTTTGTAACTGAGCTCCTGGGATGCACCTCATTTAGGAATCTCTCTGAGGCCATTGTGCATCCATCCATTCATACAACAAAAGGTGTTGATTAAGTAACAGATACTGTGCTTATGGGGATATGGTGGTGGAAATGGCATGGTCCGCACCATCAAGGACTTCACAATCTAACAGAAAAGAGACTCTGGGGTAAGTGTGGGGTGTTGTATGTCCCCATGGATTAATTGTGATGCTTTCCCTGTGTTCACTGATCAGTAAAGGACTGTTGGCACCTGCTTAACACCTCTACTGTCTTCATCTCCGTCCTGGCGTGACTCTATTGAATGGGGAGCCCATTCTCTTAGGCACCTGGTAAACTCATCTGCTTGTGTAAAAAAGTAAAATGCCTCAGATTCCACTGTTTAGAATGAAAGTTTGGGACCAAAGGCATTCCATTTTTTTTTTTTTTTTAAGAAAAAATAGTTTTTCCTAAGCTAATGTTTTTCCTTCTAGACCTGGGTGCCCTTCTCTTATTCATCCTCTGCCCGGGAAGCTAAGAGATTTGAAGGGTAAACTAATACCAGACTCAGCATGTTACATGAAAAATGTATTAGTTAGAAGCCTGGGGTTCTACGAAATAGAGACCAGATCGAGCTAGCTCAAGGAGAAAGAGGTGCGTTGTTATAAGAGATGCAGGGGAGTCTTACAGAATCAGAAACAGAAATGTGTCAGGGCTGAAGCCGAGCATCAAAGCTGGGAAGCAGACAGTCACTGGAACCCCTTCACTGTCCTCCATCTGTCTGTTCATCTTTTTCACCCATCCATCTTTTTCCCTTCCCTTCTCCCTCTCTCTTCCTCTGCTCAACATTTCTTTTTCTGCTTCACTGCCTCTGCCTTTCTGATACATGTGGTCAAATTTTTCTGCCTTCCAGTTTTGCAGTTGACATGTCACGAGTCCAGCCTCAGCAGAGGGACTCCTTTCAAACCAGATGTGGTTGGGGACCGGGGTCATATTGTTAAAAAAAAAAAAATGGTTCCTGAAGGTCATGCTTCTGGATATGCATTAACTTCTAGAGAAGGAGGACACAGTTTGATCAGGATAGACATGCCCCAAAGTATCTAATGTGCCTGGGTCTACATACACAGACATACTTGTAGCCCAGACACCAAAATCTCTTCCATGATGGCCACACGTTTACCTAGAGATGGTCCAGTGGGTTCTGCCCTGAACCTGTGTGAGAGGATATGGTTCAGACTTGAGCTGCAGGATTCACAGGGTTCTTGTGGAGATTCTGGGAACAGTCCTGAACCTGAGCCAGAATACTTGGGATCCAGTCATGGATCCACTATAAGTAACTCTGGGATCTTGGACAAGTTCTTACACCAGCTGAACCTTCATTCTCTGCTTTCAACAATGTGAAGGGCCATAGTAATGGAGAAGGAACAGGCATGTTATCTGTCTAGTACTGGAGTGAAAAGGACAGGAAACTACAGAGTGGTCACAGTGGCTGAAGAATCCAAAGAACTTTCTTACTGTCAGGCTGCACAGACCCTAGAACTGGCTGCTTTATGAAGCTGGCATTCCCTGTCACTAAAGCTCAAAAATGATCTACAAAATGGAGATACCAACCCATTTTTTAAAACAATTTTATTTCATATAGGAGCAAATGGATGAACAATGTTGTGTTGACTTCACATGTATAGCAAAGTGATTCAGTTTTACATATACATGTATCTATTTTTCAAATTCTTTTCCCATTAAGGTTATTACAGAATATTGAGCAGAGCTCCCTGTGCTATACAATAGGTCCTTCTTGGCTGTCTGTTTTAAGTATACCAGTGTGTACATGTCATTCCCAACTCCCAATCTATCCCTTCTCCCACCCTTCCACCATAACCAAAAGTTTGTTCTGTATATCAGTGAGTCTGTTTCTGTTTTGCAAATACGTTCATTTGTATCATTTTTTTAATATTCCACATATAAGCAATATCATATAGTTTTGTCCTTCTCTGATATACTTCACTTAGTATGATAATCTCCCAATCTGTTCCTTAAAAGAATTATTTTTATGTATTTTTATGTATGTGTGTAGGGGAGTTTTGAGTGCTATGTGCCTTTTGCATTATGGTCTTAACAAGGGACAAAAAGTATATTTACACTTTGTACATTTGTTTAAATCTTTGAAGCATAGTTTTTAGTGCTTGTGTCACAAGAGTTGCCAAGCCTGAAGAAGGGATAGGTGAGGGTGTAAATGACGTGCACTTCTCTTAATGAAAACAATGCTGGTTGTTCTTCTTAGCCCCATCACTTTCATTTTTTGAATTCTTTCTCCTTTCCTTCACTCCTTTGTCTTTTCTGCTCCCTGCTGGACTCTCGGGGTAGCGGTGGGAATAGGACAAAAAGCAGATTTTTAAAATCTACCTTTGTGTCCTATGTGAGGATCTATTGATAGAATGCCCCTTCTGGTTCTCAGCTGTGTGTTGCTGATGTCTGGTTATCCTTGTCTCTGTCACCATAACCTCTGATATTGTCACTTTCTCTTTCCAAAGTCTTGGCTGGAGTTTGAAGAGCTGAGACAGCAGGGCTGTTCTGCTTTTGACAGGGTGTATTAGCTGAATTCCCTTTGTGAGGCACCAATGGCATATTTGGCTATGTCTGTCTTTGGGCTCAAATACTCACTTCAGATGGACCCTTTTGTTAAATCTCCTGATTGTTTTGATATTTACATGGCTTTCAGTTTTTACCAACCTCTGGTTGGTTTTTACTGCTACTCAGTGGAGCTGTTTGGTCATTCAGAAGAAGGTATAGGTACATATTTGAGCCACGCGTTACTGCTCAGTCACGTCCGACTCTTTGCAACCCCGTGGACTGTAGCCTGCCAGGATCCTCTGTCCACGGGGATTCTCCAGGCAAGAGTACTGGAGTGAGTTCCCATGCCCTCCTCCATGGGATCTTCCCAACCCAAGGATCAAACCCAGGTCTCCTGCATTGCATTACCATCCGAGCCACCAGGGAGGCCCATTTGAGCCATAGTGCAAATCTAGAAATATTTACATAGTTATCATCTATAAATAGATTTAATGTATAGACCAGGGAACTATATTCAATATCCTGTGATAAACTGTAGTGGAAAAGAATATGAAAAAGTATAACTGAATCACTTTGCTGTATAGCAGAAATTAACTCAATATTATAAATCAACTGTTTTTCAATAAATTTTTTAAATATTAAAAAATTTAACAGCTACATTTGCTATATAATTAAAGTATAAAATATAGGATCAGATATCTTGGGCGTATTGTTTTATGTTTTTCATATTATTGCTGTTAATGATGTCTTTTAAGTAAAACATTGATTTCACTATAAGAGTTGCCAACCTATAGAGATGTGACATGTGATTTAGTATTTAAATGGAAAAATAGTTACCTTCCCAGACTAGTCCACACTCATCAGTTTTAGCACATAATGTAGCAAAATTAGTACATATTTCCAAAAAAACTTGGGAAAGAAAGAAGTTTTAGAACTCGAGCAGTGAAATAAAATAGAATTCTAAACTTGAATTTTAAGAAACAGTTTACTTTTTTAATCATGAATGTTGGTGATTGAGAGAAATGTTTTTAATTCGAGTCACTAAAGAAAGCAGATGAAATCTTTCATGAATATTCTGAAAGAGATTCTTGGACCTCTCCAGAGTTAGAAGATAGAGACACTGGTATATTGTTATGTGTAGTTGCACTAGAAAACATACTTTTGACACAATAATAATTACGTGTGTTCACATTATTTGGATTTTTTTGCCTTGCAAAAAGAAGATAGGGGGAAAAAAACTTCTCTGAATTAATTGGTGAGAACTGCAAGAAAAGGGAGAATGAAGAGAGAGCTAAAGAAAATGTCGATATTGGTGAGAAGACTGCCTGAGAGTGTGAATAGGAAGGGGAGTGCAGGGTGGATGTGTCTGGTAGGACTTGCTATTGGGATGATTAAAATTGAGATCATATAGTTTTTCACATCTTTCATTAAGTGGGCACAATTGATTCAACACATAATTCTGTTTTAGGACCGAGATTCTCAAAATATCCTTCCGACTGATTATAAACTAAGATAAAAATAAAAGTTCTTGCTTTGATGAATAATGAACAATCCCATCAAATGCCAGTTTTTACATATGACTGAGGGTTTCTAGAATAAACTACTAAGTAAGTTTTCGAAGGTGTTTCTGAACTCAAATTGTCATATAAACATAGACTCTAAATAGTCAAGGACTCTTTAGTTCTACTAAAAAATCTGGCTGCTATTCAGTAACAAAGCTCCTATAATGCAGCATTTGTGTACATGGTTGGAACCAAAAGAGAAATGTGTAGGCAGGGCACAGACTGATCAAAGTGGGCAGCGATCAAAGAAGTTTGACAGTCATTGGTTTAGAAAAGTTATTCTCTATTACTTAGCCATAAAAAGAATGAAATAATGCCATTTGCAGCAACATGAATGGACCTATAGATTATTATACTAAGTAAAATAACTCAGAGAAAGACAAATATATTATGATATCACTTTTGTGTAGAATCTAAAATAATGAGACAAATTAACTTATTTACAAAAAAGAAATAGACTCAAAATATAGAAAACAAACTTATGATCACCAAAGGGAAAAGGAGAGGGGGATAAACTTGAAATTTGGGATTATCAGATACATACTATTGTATATAAAATAGATAAACACAAGGTTCTTCTGTATATGACAGGGAACTATATTCAAAATCCTATAGTATCCTATAACAGAAAAGAATCTGAAAAAGAATATATGTATACATATATACATATGAGTAGAATTACTTTGCTCTACACTTTAAACATTGTAAGTCAACTATACTTCAATTCCAATCTGAAAGAAAGGCAATGCCAAAGAATGTTTCAACTACTGCACAATGGCACTCATCTCACACGCTAACAAAGTAATACTCAAAATTCTCCAAGCCAGACTTCAACAGTACATGAACTGAGAAATTCCAGATGTTCAAGCTGAATTTAGAAAAGCCAGAGGAACCAGAGATTAAATTGCCAATATCCATTGGATCATTGAAAAAGCAAGAGAGTTTCAGAAAAACATCTACTTTTGCTTTATTTACTACACCAAAGCCTTTGACTGTGTCGATCACAATAAACTGTGGAAAATTCTTCAAGAGATGGCAATATCAGACCACTTGACCTGCCTCTTGAGAAACCTGTATGCAGGTCAGGAAGCAACAGTTACAACTGGACACGGAACAACAGACTGGTTCCAAATAGGAAAAGGAGTACGTCAAGGCTGTATGTTGTCACCCTGCTTATTTAACTTATATGCAGACTACATCATGAGAAATGCTGGGCTGGATGAAGCACAAGCTGGAATCAAGATTGCTGGGAGAAATATCAATAACCTCAGATACACAGATGACACCACTCTTATGGCAGAAAGCAAAGAAGAACTAAAGAGCCTCTTGATAAAAGTGAAAGAGGAGAGTGAAAAAGTTGGCTTAAAACTCAACATTCAGAAAACTAAGATCATGGCATCCGGTCCCATCACTTCACAGCAAATAGATGGGGGAAAAATGGAAACAGTGACAGACTTTATTTTGGGGGGGCTCCAAAATCACTGCAGGTGGTGACTGCAGCCATGAAATTAAAAGACAATTGCTCCATGGAAGAAAAGTTATGGCTAACCTAGACAGCATATTAAAAAGCAGAGACATTACTTTGCTGACAAAGGTTCATCTAGTCAGTTACGGTTTTCCAGTAGTCATGTATAGATGTGAGAGTTGGATTATAAAGAAAGCTGAGTGCCAAAGGATTGATGCTTTTGAATTGTGGTGTTGGAGAAGACTCTTGAGAGTCCCTTGGACTGCAAGACAATCCAACCAGTCCATCCTAAAGAGAATCAGTCCTGAATATTCATTGGAAGGACTGATGTTGAAACTGAAACTCCAATACTTTGGGCACGAGATGCGAAGAAGTGACTCATTTGAAAAGAACCTGATGCTGGGAAAGATTGAGGGCAGAAGGAGAAGGGGACGACAGAGGATGAGATGGTTGAATGGCATTGCCAACTTGATGGACATGAGTTTGAGCAAGCTCTGAGAGTTGGTGATGGACAGGGAAGCCTGGGGTGCTACTGTCCATGGGTCGCAAAGAGTTGGACACAATTGAGTGACTGACCTGAACTGATACTTCAATTTAAAAAAAATTCAAAATACATTTTCCTTAAAAATGTTTTGGGTTAGAAAATAAATTCTCAGAATTGCAAATAAATGAATAAATGAATAAATAAGTTTAAATTTAAAGAATGCAAGTTATTCTCAGTCCTGGCTGGACATCAGAATTGTCTGTACTTCAGTCACAGTTCAAAAGCATCAATTCTTTGGCACTCAGCTTTCTTAATAGTCCAGCTATCTTATCCATACTTGACTACTGGAAAAACCATAGCTTTGATTAGATAGACCTTTGTCAGCAAAGTAATGTCTCTGCTTTTTAATATGCTGTCTAGGTTGGTCATAACTTTTCTTCCAAGGAGCAATTGTTTTTTAATTTCATGGTTGCAGTCACCATCTGCAGTGATTTTGGAGCCCCCCCAAAATAAAGTCAGTCACTGTTTCCACTGTTTCCCCATCTATTTGCCATGAAGTGATGGGACCGGATGCCATGATCTTAGTTTTCTGAATGTTGAGTTTTAAGCCAACTTTTTCACTCTCCTCTTTCACTTTCATCAAGAGGCCCTTTAGTTCTTCTTTGCTTTCTGCCATAAGGGTGGTGTCATCTGTGTATCTGAGGTTATTGATATTTCTCCCAGCAATCTTGATTCCAGCTTGTGCTTCATCCAGCCCAGCATTTCTCATGATGTAGTCTGCATATAAGTTAAATAAGCAGGGTGACAACATACAGCCTTGACGTACTCCTTTTCCTATTTGGAACCAGTCTGTTGTTCCGTGTCCAGTTCTAACTGTTGCTTCTTGACCTGCATCCAGATTCTCAGGAGGCAGGTCAGGTGGTCTGATATTTCCCATCTCTTGAAGAATTTTCCGCAGTTTGTTGTGATCCACACAGTCAAAGAATTTGGTGTAGTAAATAAAGCAAAAGTAGATGTTTTTCTGGAACTCTCTTGCTTTTTTAATGATCCAATGGATGTTTGTAATTTGGCCTCTGGTTCCTCTGGCTTTTCTAAAACCAGCTTGAACATCTGGAAGTTCACAGTTCATGTATTGCTGAAGCCTGGCTTGGAGAATTTTGAGCATTACTTTACTAGCATGTGAGATGAGTGCAATTGTGCAGGCATTTGAGAATTCTTTGGCATTGCCTTTCTTTGGGATTGGAATGAAAACTGAGCTTTTCCAGTCCTGTGGCCACTGCTGAGTTTTCCAAATTTGCTGGCATGTTGAGTGGAGCACTTTCCCAGCATCATCTTTTAGGATTTGAAATAGCTCAGCTGGAATTCCATCACCTCCACTAGCTTTGTTCATAGAGATGCTCTAAGGCCCACTGACTTCACATTCCAGGATGTCTGGTTCTAGGTGAGTGATCACACCATCATGATTATCTGGGTCATGAAGATCTTTGTTGTACAGTTCTTCTGTGTATTCTTGCCACCTCTTCTTAATATCTTCTGCTTCTGTTAGGTCCTTACCATTTCTGTCCTTTATTGTGCCCATCTTTGCATGAAATGTTCCCTTGGTAACTCAAATTTTCTTGAAGAGATCTCTAGTCTTTCCCATTCTATTGTTTTCCTCTATTTCTTTGCATTGATCACTGAGGAAGGCTTTCTTATCTTCTTGCTATTGTTTGGAACTCTGCATTCAAATGTGTATATCTTTCCTTTTCTCTTTTGCCTTTCATGTCTCTTCACAGCTATTTGTAAGGCCTCCTCAGACAGCCATTTGGCTTTTTGCATTTCTTTTTCTTGGGGATGGTCTTGATCACTGCCTCCTGTACAATGTCACGAACCTCTGTCTACAGTTCTTCAGGCATTCTGTCTATCATATCTAATCCCTTGAATCCATTTGTCACTTCCACTGTAAGGGATTTGATTTAGGTCATAGCTGAATGGTCTAGTGGTTTTCCCTACTTTCTTCAATTTCAGTCTGAATTTGGCAATAATGAGTTCATGAGCTGAGCCACAGTCAGCTCGCGGTTTTGTTTTTGCTGACTGTATAGAGCTTCTCCATCTTTGGCTGCGAAGAATATAATCAATCTGATTTCGGTATTGACCATCTGGTGATGTCCATGTGTAAAGTCTTCTCTTGTGTTGTTGGAAGAGGGTGTTTGCTATGACCAGTGCATTCTCTTGGCAAAACTCTATTAGCTTTTGCTGTGCTTCATTTTGTACTCCAAGGCCAAATTTGCCTGTTACTCCAGGTATTTCTTGACTTCCTACTTTTGCATTCCATTCCCTATAATGAAAAGGACATCTTTTTGGGGTGTTAGTTCTAGAAGGTGTTGTAGGTCTTCATAGAACCATTCAACTTCAGCTTCTTCAGCATTACTTGTCAGGGCATAGACTTGGATTATTGTGATATTGAATGGTTTGCCTTGGAAACGAACTGTGATCATTCTGTTATTTTTGAGATTGCATCCAAGTACTGCATTTCAGACCCTTTTGTTGACTGTGATGGCTACTCCATTTCTTCTAAGGGATTCTTGCCCACAGTAGTAGTATAATGGTCATCTGAGTTAAATTCACCCATTCCAGTCCATTTTAGTTTGCTGATTCCTAAAATGTCGACGTTCACTTTTGCCATCTCCTGTTTGACCACTTCCAGTTTGCCTTGATTCATGGACCTAACATTCCAGGTTCCTATGCAATGTTGCTCTTGTCAGCATTGGACTTTATTTCCATCACCAATCACATCCACAACTGGGTGTTGTTTTTGCTTTGGCTCCATCTTTTCATTCTTTTGGAGTTATTTCTGCACTGATCTCCAGTAGCATATTGGGCACCTACTGACCTAGAGAGTTCATCTTTCAGTGTCCTCTCTTTTTGCCTTTTCATAGTGTTCATGGGGTTCTCAAGGCAAGAATACTGAAGTGGCTTGCCATTGCCTTCTCCAGTGGACCACATTTTATCAGAGCTCTCCACCATGACCTGTCCATCTTGGGTGGCCTTACATGGCATGGTTCATATTTCATTGAATTAGACAAGGCTGTGGTGCTTTGCACAAGGCTGTGGAATTGTCTGTAGTGCATTTAAAAATTATGAGTTGCTGGACTCCATGATGGTGTACTCAATATGGGTTACCCTCTCCCCAGCAGACTTTGCCTTCATCTCATTGGCTAGAATGTATCCACCTGTCTACCCCAGAGGAGCTGCTGGCAAAGGAGACAGGGTTGTGAAGATTCATCCCCTGGAGCTAGAGCCTTGCTGACCTAGGAAACGCACTATGGTTTCAGCATTGTGTAGTGTACCATGAAGTGTAAAAAATTCACTTTAAAAATAACAAGAAGAAAGAAAAAGGTCTCTGCCTTCAAAGATCATATACTATTCTCTTAAAAAGGCCAAACATTGTAGAAAATAACAGGATAACTAATTCATACAGGGCAATAGGAGTAGAACCAACCTTTATTAAGTACCTGTCTAACCACATGTGGAGTACTTCACATTGTCATCTTTCTTAATCCTCACTTCAATCTTATGAAATCAGTCATGTCCATGACATTTTACAGATTAAAAAACTGTAAATTCAGAAATTTCAGGGCATTTGAATTATAGCCCTCAGCTAGAATGAACTGAGAACATGGTAAACTAGAATTTGTGTTCTTTTTGGAATCTAGATTGGTTGATTTGTTAATTTTGTTTTGTCATGGCAGTCTACCAAGTTATCTCCTAATTAATAAGGAGATATCTTACCCTCATTCCAACTTTCCATGTGACATGACCAAAATGCCTTCTATACCTGTACTTTGAATTTATAGGACAGATATGGAGTGGCCATGTTTATTTCCTCAGGATGAATCTGTGCATGAAGCTTCTTGAATCAGAACAATATTGTAAAGTCCAGTTCTGCTCATCAAATGTCAGTCAATGATTCATTGACAGGCCAAACAAATAATCTGTTCATGTGAGTTTCTCTGTACCGTTTCTAAATCATTTCAAGACTGCTCTGTAATGTAAGAATGATAGGAATGATAGATATACAATAACTCTGTCTACTGGTGCAGCTATACTGTTAACCAGAGTTTTTTGTTTGACTTTCACCATGATTTCACAAAATGGGAATTCATTTCATAAAGAAGATGAGTTCATACAGAGAAATTGCACTTTGGGTTTTCTTAAGAGATGGTGATTCTTGTGACATTGATCTCATGGGTTCACATTGTCTGACCTTATGGAAAGAATAATATGTGTATGTGAATCAATAATGGAAAGGGAACACAGTAACTCTTCAGAAACAGACCTAAAATAAGCTCAATTTATAGTGATTAGAAAATGGATCTTGAAAGAGTCTTTCCAAAAGGTGATGATATGGTAATAGAATATAGAGCTTTTTCTGTGAATGTACTCTTTTTTTCCCCGAAATTACTGTTAGGTACAAGAAATAGGATTCATTTTATAATGCTTTTAGTTATCGATTTCATAGGAGTTTGTTTTCTGCTTCAGTTCTTGTTCATAGCCACTAACACACAGAAGAAATATTATTTACTTAAAGAATTTTTTTAAGATACAAAAATTCCCCATGGTTAAACTTAGTTATTTGTATAGGCTCTGCTCTCCCTGAGATGTCCACCTCATTTCTCCATTGGCCTGGAGAACACAGACCCTGTTGTATCACCTCCTCTATAAGGCCTATGGCCATCCTCTTTCACAATTCCATGTTTTGTATTCTATCCAAATGTGTCTTGTTATATCCATAACATTTAGTGTGTTTATTGTCTCCTTACCTGCTTTTTTCACTAGATAGTGAGCGCTTGAGGACTAGGAGAGTGACCTGTTTGTCTTAATTTCCCCAGCACCCTGGAGCAAAGCGCATGCCACACTGTAGGTGTTTATGCCAAATTTAATTCAAGGAACCTTGGGACTGCCCTGCTTACTGTGGAGAGAGAATAAAAGCTGAGGTTAAAAGTTTTCCATTTGCCCCAGCATTCTGGGATGAAAATGTATGAAGTTTTTTTTGGTGCACACACAGAAGTCATTCATTTCACAGTTTTAAAATCTGTCCTGCTCCTTTCTCTTTCTCTCTCTCTTTTTTAAATCCAAGCTATACATCTTGTATCCCGGCCAGAGCATCATTTAGAGTGTGCTCAAGCAATTTTTCAGTGTCCTTGATTAAGGTCTCAGGACTCAGATAACTAGTTTTGCTTGGTAATCCTGTTCACTTATAAAAGTCAATCCTTTGATCAAACATTAATTTTTCTGAATAGAGTCAATACAAAATAAACCTTGATTTAGAATTTGATCATGTAAACATTTAACGTTAAGTGAGTTCAGTTAGGCAAACAGATAAAAAACTGAAAGAAAGGTGAGATTGAGAGAAGGAAAAATAATGATCTATTTCAATAGTGTGAATGATTCTTTGTGAGCTTGTGCCCTGACTGGTCAGTATGAGATGGAAGATGGATACATTTGCTGAAATCTCTACTGGTCTATGTTTATGATTTTAGTGTTTAAAGATGCAAGTATGTTTTTCATTCTTCTCAGCTCCTAAACAACAAGCCAGCTTCTTTATCTGATGGTCAAACAAAAAGGCGATGACTTGGGTCATAGTAGGAGGAAGAGGCGATTACATTGAACTCCACGTGAGACACCACTGCTAGATGCCCTATGGATATTTTAATGGATTCTGAAGGATAATTTTGATGAATTTCACCTTATACACAGACTAGAAACAGACAATGACATTCTTGGAGACACAAAATTTGTTGTCCGGATAGACTTGAGGGTTGGCAGGTTTTTTGAACACTGTGTGTGTGTGTGTGTGTGTGTGTGTGTGTAGGGCTGAAGGGAGGTGAGGTCTGTTTACCAGATCAAGGGCTGGTGCTAATATTTGATCACCAAAACATCTCTAGGCCTAGGATTCTGATCTTGGTCCAGCTGCTGGCTGAGGTTGAGCAAAGCCTTTTCATGCCTTCCTTTCCTGTACTGGTCAGAGAAAACTGTTAAGGAAAAGGAAAGAATACACAATGGTTTCAGCTAAGCAGCAGTTCCATTTAATAAAGGAATGGAGTTTGTTTATTTAATTTGAATGGCCAAGTCTTGGCCAATAGTTCCAAACCTGGGCTGGAGTAACAGAACGGCCTTGAGGGAAAAGCAGAGAGGATAGGCTGCTTGGTTTTCAGTGCCTGCTGGACATTGTGTGCTGTGTTTAGTTACATGACAGTCTTAGCGGAAGGGACAGCTCTCTCCATTGGGCCAACGTTGTGACTGAAGTTCAGGAACCCCTGAAGGTAACACAGTCAGTATTGACAAAGTCTGGACTGGAACCCAGGTCTGTCTCGACCCAAAGTCTATACTTCCCCTCATTGCAGCTCTTAAAACTGGCACAGGATGAAGGCTGGTGGAGACTCCTGGGCACTACCCCAGATTTGGGTGGAACATCAGGTTTGGGGGTTATATGTCAGGAAAAGGAGTGGATTGTGAGTCTTTGGATCCCCAGAACCTTGGAGAGAAAACCTGCTGATGGAATTAGGAGTTGTTCAGTTGGAGGGGAGGTGTTCAGAGTAGGGGTTCCAGTGAAGTCATTTCTTTCCCATGGGTGACTATACTCTCCCCCCGCAACACATACATGTACAGGAGTGTTCACACACATGTTCATGTACAGGAGTGTTCACACACATGTTCATGTACAGGAGTGTTCACATATGTCAACATACACTCACATACAGGGCATGTATTTTTGCCCATGTAAAGTTTCCTTCCTTGCCCCATCTCCAGCCCATAGCCATGGGTGCCTCTCTGAGACTGAACCTTGTCCTGTATTAGGGTGTTCACAGGTAAGAACTCTTCCCCCAGGGTCCAGAGAGTGCACCCTCCTTCATTTTTAAGCCTCCCCACCCCCATGGCTCCTGGCCTGATGATTTGGGATAACTTTTGACAAGTTAAACCATCACTTGACACCCTTATGCTACTGTCTGTCCAGCTATGTGGATACCTATCAAATGAAGCTGGGTAACTTTTAAAAAATCACAATAAAAACGTTCCCATCAAAACCAGTTCCCTGAAGGAGGTTGACATGCTTTCAATCTTCTGGGAGTTTTCTGCAGGCCTTGAGATAATGGGCTGCTTTCTGGACTTAGCACAAAATTAGTGACAGATGCAGTTAGAGGAACAGAATAAAGATGCCCAAAATTATGCAAGCCCTTTTAGTTGTTTATAATTGATATGCCCAGCATTTCTTGGTAATTACTGGAAAACATTGAGCTTTTTAGTGCTCAATGTCATCAGTCCATTTCTCTGATGAGCCACCTGTCTTAGGCAGTATAGAACACTAACTTTTAAATTGCCAAATTAGTTATCTTTTGTCTTGGTAGAGAAAATAATCTAAAACAACCTCGTTTAGGGTGACTGGAGCCGTCAGTTAAATTTAAAGAGCTAATTATTTTTAAGCAGTAGAGCCTTACAAATTTGAAAGCCACAGACTGGAAGCCAACCAACCATCCAGGGTGTAAATATTTCCTTTTGGGGGAAATCTGACAGATTCTTTCTACGTCATTCTAACTCCAGTGCCCCACCTCCATTCACTGGCATGAGACACAGGGAAGCCTCCCTAATTGGCAGCGCTGGACAAATGTAAAGATTTGGTGCATGCAGAAGCAAGACTCTGATCTTCTCATGGGATCTGGCATTTGGGCTGTTTGGGCTGCATGGAAGGTGCTGGAGATGATCCAGGCTTGAGATTTGCAAGCCTCACTGCCTAAGTTTCACTGGTTCATTCACCTACTGGAGTATAAAGGTGGCCAAGTTACTTAGTGTTTGTAAGCCTCAGTTTCACTACCTGTGAAATAGGGATGATGGTAACCATGCTCATTTCCTAAGGATGCTGTGTTATGAGGATTAAATCCATGTCAGCACGTGTCACAGAGTTGGATTCACACAGGGTGCTCAACTGAAGGTTAGTAGCTCTCTGGAACTTTCTTACTTAGTCTCAGGGCTTACATGAGTCCCTCTTTCCTGCCTAACAATAATCCAAAGCCAATTTTCATGTTTGAAAGGAATGTTAAAGTTAAGAAAATTATACCTAGAAATTGAATTTCTCATTTAATTTCCATGCCTTCATGGAAGGACCCAGACAGAAGAAGACTTTCACAGATACAGATTTCTGATCCAGAAACTCCCACAGCGCTAGTGACAAAGCTTTCACAAGCCCCACAGGTCCTTGATCCCAGTGAAACCACTCCTCAGTCACAGACTACCTGACACAGTTCTGATGTGTTTCTCACATGATAAGAGCTTGTTCAAAATTGCCATTCCTGAGCCCTCTCCCTAGAGAGGCGTGTGTGGCCTGGAGATATGCATTGTGATGCTGGACATGAGTAGGTGACTTTTTGAGATATTCTCCTCTAGGCCTTTGGGTTCCTTCCAGCCCTGCAAAACCTGCTGTCCCCGGGGCAGGTGCCCTCTGGTCTTCATGTCAGGGCCGTTGCCCAGCCAGCATTCTCCACTAATGGCAAACTGACTCACCTTTTAAAATCAGCTTTTTGAGCACCTGCTGTGTGGTAGACACCATGATGGGCCTGCAGTTTACAAAGATGAATTCAGCATGGCATGTGCTAATACAGACCTCCCAGTCTGGCTGAGGATTCCCAGCAGAATGGAAGACTTTTTGAACTCAACACTTACCTGTACTCATATGGACAGGTTTGAGTTTTGAACTGATTTGATGTATTTCTTATTTCATCTACAAATTATCCATTTTAAACACCCATTTTATGCATATTCCATAATGTACATGTTAGTTCAGTGGTGCATATTGTTTTTCATTGTTATTAAGTCACTAAGTCGTGTCTGACTCTTTGCATTCCCATGGACTGCAACATGCTAGGCTTCCTTGTCCTACACCATCTCCCAGAGTTTGCTCAAACTCATGTCCATTGAGTCGGTGATGCCTTCCAACCATATCCTCTGTCACCACTCTTTTCCTCCTGCCCTCAATCTTTCCCAGCATCAGGGTCTTTTCTCATGAGTCAGTTCTTTGTATCAGGTGGCCGAAGTGTTGGAGCTTCAGCTTCAACATCAGTGCTTCCAATATATATTCAGGGTTGATTTTCTTTAGGATTGACTGGTTTGCATGTAGATTGGGTTAATCTATTATTTGTATGTATGTAGGCGGTACATACTCAAAATATTTTACAGAAAAAGGTGTGTAAAAAAAATTGAAGACCACTCTGATGTATAATACATGTACAGGGCAGGTTGGGAAGATCCCCTGGAGAAGGGAAAGGCTACTCACTCCGGTATTCTGGCCTGGAGAATGCCATGGACTGTATAGCCCATGGGGTCGCAAAGAGTTGGACACGACTGAGCAACTTTGACTTCTGGCACACATCACATGAGGGCCATCAGTGTTGATTTTCATCCTCTTCCTCCCTGGAATGGAGTCCATAGTACTTAAGTGAACCTTGCTGATGAAAGAGGAATTGTTGGTTTGATTTTTGGAATGAAGTGCATCTAAAGCTTATGCTATCCTAGGGCCTGTCCCCACTCCAGCTATTCATGTGGAGCTCCAAACATTTGTAGGAGCCAGGACGAGACCCGTTGGCTGCCTATGAGTGGCTTTCTTCTGTCACCACTGCACAGCTGTCACAGCCCTGGCTTCCATCCACCAGACACAGCCAAGAAGCTGCAACTAAGAAGCTGCAGCTAAGATTCAAAGCTGCATTTCCGGATCCCAACAACCACACCCTGTGCTTTTGTGGGTTGTATACAGAAGCTACATTTTTCAGATTTGGGGCCTGCTCCTCCAACTGACTCCTGACCATTCATGTGTGGGTGAATCTGAACACAGGATTCACAGGAACACGCTCACTGTTAAGAGTGGATCTCGGTAGCTAACGTTTACTGGGTGCATAGTATGCCCAGCCTTCAGCTAAGCACCTTTCCAGAATTATTTAATTTTCACAACAATCCCGTGAAATCAGTTCTTTTACTAGCTCTGTTTTACACACCAGCAAACTGAGACCTAGAGAATTAATTTTACTCAAGGAAAGTAAACCGAAAAGGAAAGTGAGAAACCCAGCGTCTCGTTGGCCCGAGAGCCATTTCCTCCTTTTTCAAAGCCCATCGTGTAAGGACTGAAGGGGAATGCCATCCTAAATCATCAAATAGCAAGGCACCAGGTGCAGTGTGGATCCTGGGTTGGATCCTGGAATGGAGAAAGGACATTAGTGAAAGAAAGGAGAGGTCTGGGCTGGGGGAGAAGCTCATGGCACCCAGGCGAGTACCTATGATAATAGGAACCTGCCTCTGGAGGAAGGAAAGTGAGCAGCAGGTTGGTGTCCCTCCTGGCTGCTGCAGAGATCAAAGAAAAAAGGTTCCCAGGTGGGGTTGCCTCCTCGGTGAGCATCCAGCATCATATGAGAAGTCTCTGACCATTGTGGTTCTTTCTTGCCTGAGTCTACCTCTGTTGGCTAGCCTGCACTAACCTTTGTAAGGGAGGATGCCAGTGTTAGAATGGAGAAGGCTCCACACCCAACTACCCTTATCACCAAAGTCTTGGGTTTGGGGAAAACACAGCGAAAGCTCGGAGACAGAGCTGGGTGCAAATACCTGCATCATCACTTCCTCCCTGTGTGCTCCATGCTTTCACTCATCTGAGCTTTAGCTTCTTCCTCTGCAAAGTAGGGACCATGCAACCTTCTTCTGGGTTGCAAGATTTGAAAAACCCCTGACAGTTCCAGGTGCACTTATCACACAGTGGGAATCCTCTCCTTGAGTCCTCCCTGACCTCCTCCTTTCCTCTAGGTATAAGGAGTGCACCAATTCAAGACTCGTGAGACAGTGTTTTCCTTTCCCTGTGGCTTACCTACGTAAGCTAAGCCTACCTAGCACCACCACCCCCTCAAATGCACACACAGCTTATTGATCAGACTTCAGCCTCCTAGAGCTCAATAGCAGAACTCAGGAATGACTGGTTCTTATATATATAAATTTTTATTTATGCATTTATTTAGGCTGTGCTGGGTCTTCGTTGCCGTGTGGGCTTTTCGCTAGTTGCAGCAAGTAGGGGCTACTCTCTAGTTGGGGTGTGCAGGCTTCTCACTGCAGTGGCGCACAGGCTTAATAGTTGTGGTACATGGACTTCGTTGCTCTGTAATATGTGGGATCTTCTATACCCAGGTATCGAACCTGTGTCTCCTGCATTGGCAGGCACATATTTTACCACTGAGCCACCCGAGAAGCCTGGCATGATTGAGTGTTGATACTTGGAGCCAGGGGTCTGCAAACTATAGCCGTTGGCCAAATGGAGAACAGCCATGCCCATTTTTTCCTGTGTTGTATGTAGTTGCTTTTTGCTACAAGGGCAGAGCTGTGTGTTTCCAAGCCATACATGGGGTCTACTCATCCGATAAATATTAAAGCCAATCTACTGATACTGGGTTGTGGTGAAGAAAAGTGTAGCATTTATCTCAGGGCCATGCAAGAATGGGCAGCTCATACTCCATAAACCTAAACTCCCTGATGACTTTCAGGGAACCCCTCCTTCTGCCTAGTTGGTGGGGAGGGAACAGGGTGAAGAGTTTCAGGACTCTTCAATCATTAACCTTCTGGTTCCAACCAGTTTGGGTCTACGTGCTGGTGGTCAGCATGCCTTTAACTTCTTCCACCTAGTGGGGTTTTAGTATCTGCAAAACAACCCAAGGACATGGCTCAGGGTATTATCTATAGCCCTTGAGGAGGAATTAGAAGTCCTTGACTTTGTTTATGGCTAAACCATTATTATTTTGTCTTCCTTGACTGTTTTCTTTTGTTTCTGTATTTTTTTTTTTTTTACTTCTCTGATTAAATTTTTCTTCTTGGAACTCGAGGATGGACTAGAGGCCTAAAGCTTTTCTACCAGTGAGAGGTGGGGGACATGGTGGGGTGGGTTCTCGGGAAGGCCCTGCAGGGTCCTGCGGGGTTTCTCAAGTAGTGACAGAGACAGTGAAGCCAAAAGTATTTGGTCTGTGGCTCTTTACAGAGCAAGTTAGCCAACTCCCAAACTAGAGGATAGAGGGATGTAGGCTGGAACATGGACTCCTTATAAAAGAGAGAAGGAGTGGAAGGGAGATGGGGAAGGGGAGGTTGGGAGACAGATCTCAGAGTTTTCACAAAGCCCTTTCTTCCCTAACAAATGCAGTGCTCTATCGAACTTTTGCCCTCTTGGTACCAATGCCCTATTGGTACCTTTAGTCCTCTGCTTTAAGGCGAGAATCTTCCAGGGGTCAAAGGCAGGGGCCAGAGCCTCAGGACTCCCAGATGGCACTTGTTAATAACTCTTTAGGGAGGTAGGCATCTCAACATGAGCCTACACATAAGGCACCAGCTGGAGATTGCACACAGACACCTTCCCCATTAAAATAGATCAAGAAATGACTATTTGGCATCACTTAACACAATCTTGTTTCCTGGATAGCATTTTTCTTTTCCAAGTCGGTTGGCTTTCACATGTCAAAAAAGCAAATGAGAAGTAGGACTATGTAATAATAGGGATGCCATTTGCCAAGTTTGTGATGTCCCATTCTTGCACTGTTTTTCTTCCCATTAAACTAGACCATTATGAGCATGCCTTCTTCAGTCCTTACCCTGACCAGGAACTTGCCTGAAACAAATGCTGTTAAGACCCGGGAAAGTGTGGGAACAGAGAAGAAGGATAGGACAAGTCCACTTGTTCACTATGTGTAGGGTACCCCAGGGAGGCTGAGTCAGTTCAGAGAGACCCATGGGCCTCCCAGCCCCTCACTGGAGCTGATTCCCTCTCCCTGTCTCCAGCTGTCATCAGTCACCAAAAGAGACCAAAGAGGGATCCTGTGAGCCTTTGGAGGTACATGTGGTATCTATCACCTATAATTCAAAGCTAGTTGAAGACCTACTCAGGCCGTATTTATTGCTCTTTCTCAGCCCTTGCAGTTGTTATAAGTGGAACCTGAATAGAACAAACCTGTTCTCAAGGATAATCTTTTTCTTAACTGTTGTCTTTCTGAATTTTGAAATTTAGTGTAGCATTTTAAAGCACACAATGTGTTTACCTGAAATCAAAGCCAGACTCCATTTGATCTTCATCTGAGGCACTGTGATTCAGTATCCAACCTTCTACTTCACCGCTTCTGACCTGGTTAATCATTCATGATGTAGAGTAGAAACAGTCAGCTAAACTAATCCCAAGAGAAGGGGCATCAGGGGAGGGGGAGAGACAGGAGATACCAGCTGATAAGGATGATAAATCCTACAATAATAAAGCAGTCTTGACTCTTGAAAGCCACGTGATCAGAACAAGATCTCCAAGGCCTATGTCAAAACCCCCATCGACCTGTGTCTGAAACCCAGACTCGGAAGAGCAAAGGAAGCAAGGGCATAACTGCTAAAATAGAAAAATGACTGACCCAGTGCTGTCTTCTAAAATTTAACCAAACAGCTTATTTCAAACTGATGAAGAAAGAGCTCAAACCAGCTAAGCCATAGGAACTGCTTATCAGCCTGGACTATGTGATTACCACATGCCCAGCAATGATTTTCCACCTCGGCTGACATTAAAACTTCCTGGGAGCATTTACAGCTTCCTCCAATGCCCAGAAAGACAAAATCAAAGTCTCTGGAGGTGGGGCCTAGGCTTGGTACTTTTTAATGTTCCTCTTGGGTGATCTTAATGGTCATCTAGGGTTTTGCATTGGGGGAAGAATTAAGGTAAAATGTGGTGGCATCCAGCTGCTCATGCGTATTAAGAACTGGATGAGACTGGAAGTCAGATGTTAATAATGGGGTCAGGGCACCACTTAGGCGGTGTTAACAGCCAGAGATCTTGCATCTTGCCCCAGATTGCAGCCAGAACTCTGGAGGGTTCCCCAGGGAGATAGGTGCATGGGGGATAATGGCAAAGGGAGAGCAAAGTTCCCTTGATTCTGAGCCAGACTTAGGGGGATCCCACCCTGCCTGCCTGCCCTCCATGCCTCTCTCACAGCAGATCTCCGGGTAAGGCCAATGTGGCTTGAGTGGGAAGTGAGGAGGAGAAGAGAGGGACAAGATGAATGGCATGAGAAAGGCAGGCAATGGATCATGAATGGGCTTGCTTGGATTTTATTTCACGTGAAAAGGGGAGTCATTGGGTGGTTTATAAGATGTCATCTTATTTAACCAATTATTTGCTGTTTGATTTTTTTTTTTTTTTTGCTGTTGCATATAGCTCTGTATTGAATGTTCTTTACAAAAATCTTCAAACATATTGAAGAGCATTTTCTCTAGTAAACTCTTTCTGATAAAGTGGATTGAAACTTTTGAAATAGCCTTCTGGAAAGACAATTTATAATTCCAACAGAGTTATACTTTATACTTTTAAAACTATTCATTATAATTCAGACAGAGATTACAGAGAGGGTCTTTCGTTTCACACCCTCCCCAACACAGAACACATGATACTTTAAAATATACTTTGGTGGGGTGGAGAGAATGCATTTCATAGGTGGAAAGTGACACCTCAATCCTTAATTTGTATTTCTTTGTTTATTAATAATGTTGAAGATTTCCCCTATATTTTTGTTCTTTTTCCTATACTGAACTGTTTATATCTTTCTCTATAAATCATATTGATTTATAAGGACCCTTTATTTACTACAGGTCTTAGTCTTTTGACATATATATATTGCAGTTATTTTTTTCCAGAGTGGCACTTGCCTTTGATTTGCTATCTGTGGTTGGTACCATAAAAAGCAAAGCTTTAAGTTTTATGTAATGAAGTGTATCAATTTTGTTCTTTGTGGTTTCTTTCTTTTTTATTCTTTATTAAAAGTTTTTACATTTTAGGTCTGTGATCCATTCTGAGTCAGTCTTTGTATATGGTGCAAGATATGATCAGTTGTTGCTGGCTTTTTCTTTTTTGCATAGAGATATTCACATTTTCTAATGCCATTTGTTGTTCAGCACTGCGTGGCATGTGGGATCTTAGTTCCTTGACCAGGGATCAAACCTGTGCCCCTCACATTGGAAGGCAAAGTCTTAACCACTGGACCACCAGACTTCTTCCTGTGCTTTGTTTTTAAAGGACTTTTCTGCCCTAAAATCAGATAGTCATTCTATTTTCTCATGTTTCCAGTTTTTACATTGCTTTAGTCCATCTAGAGATTATTTTGGTAGATGGAAAATTTTGTATTTTAAATCACGGAGAATAGCAACAACAGCAGAAGGAATAGACCCTCTTTCATTATGGATAAGTGGGCACAACTTGGCTATGAGATAACTCTAATATTAACAGTGCAAGGAAAAGATGTACAAATTTGCTTCCTTCTAGAAAACTGATGGAGTCATAATAAACTTCTGTTTATGATGTAAAAAATCATTTTTCAAACCTGAAAACATAGAGTAGTAGTCTATGATAAGGACAGATCACCCAAGTGTGTTTTAAGAACAGCTTACAGTTATTAATAAGGTGATAGATATTTTCTTTCATTTAAAATGCCTCTGGGTCACTAAGGATATGACTTATAAGGGGGGAAAATCATCAAAACTCTTATTAGTTGCTTGAGTCCTGTTTTCAAATCAGATTTATATCATTTAAAACACAGGGAAAGTGTTTTGAAGAGCGTAGTTTGGACCTATTAAAGGTTTAAATGCTCAAATCCTTTGACACAGCAGTTGTACTGCTGGAAATGTACCCTATAGATGTTGTCAAAAAGTACATATATGTAGAAGAAGATTCATTGAAGCCCAGTTATAATAGCAAAGAAAACACTGGGAACCACCTAAATCTGTCAACAAAAGACTGGTAAAATAAGTTAAGGGACATTTGTGAATTACCATGTGGCAGTTACAAAGGTGGACAGGGGACCCAATGGGGAAAATGGCATAGAAAAAGTAAGCTGAAAATAGGACACCTATGGTATGATTGCTTTTATGTAAAGAATAAAAGATCCATATGGATAACAGGTTGATAGATTCGTATTTTTTTCCCAAATAGCACACAAAGTCTAAAGGAAAGAAACTAATGGAGATGGAGTGAAGGGAAATTCAGCTGTTCATTTTATTTCTTTGTGTATTGTCTAAATTTTCCTACAAACACATCCATTAGTTTGATTTATATTTTTAAATGCCATATTTATCTGGGAGATACCAGATATTCTCCTGAGGTCGGTATCTAAAGAAAACAAAAACATGATTGGCCAAAGTCCTTATAAAAGGTGTGTACCTCTCTGAAATTGTGCTAATCTTTTAGAGTATGCAGTCCTTTGTTGTCATCAGAATGCTGCACATCATATTGTCTGTTTTGGTGCATCCTACTTCGTTTTACATTTGCCATCCCCATAGCTGTATTCAGTTTTGCCCCACCCCTCTGCTCTCCCTGTGGGCTGCTGCTCAGAGAGCGAGGAGCCAATGGGAAAGTTGCTTATAGCGAGGTCCAGACAGTAGCCTCTCCTGCTTCCTGCGGAGGGATCTTTCCTCCAGGCTTCAGGGCACCTTCCTAGGATTGGACCGTCAACTTAATGGACATCTCTGCTCCTTTCTTTTCCTGTTGTCTAATTTTAGGGAGATATATTCTGATATCGAGAAGCCCAGATTTAGAGAGTTTTCATGATCCCAACATGGTAAATTGATAACTTTCCCAGCTGCCGCCTCATTGCAAGTAGTCCCTCTGTGATGAAAATGGGAGAGAAATATTATGCATTTTCTCGCCTTATCATTTAGTCCTCCAGAAATGTCTCCCACAGGGATTGAAGTAGACTATATTGGTTCACCAGGCGTTTCTGAAGGTTCCATTCCAGCCTGGACCTATTTGTTTGGAATTGGGAAATGCTCCCAGATTTGGTAAGAGGCTTCCTGTCTTAGGAGTCGAAGGATTTGACAGCAGAGTGTTTTGCATTTTCAGCATCTCATTTATTCTGGAAGGTTTTGCCACACAAGCAAGAAGATGGTGAGAGAATGTGTTTCATGTGTCCTGTGTGAAGCTAAACAAATGTTAGCCGCCAACACACATCTGCGTTCATGATAAAGTGCCCTGAGTCGAATTGTCTCAGTTTCAACCCCTGCTTGGCTACTTCTTGGCTCATGATCTTGAGTAAGTTTACTTACGCTTGCTAAGCCTTGACTATTCTCTTTCACAAAATCAGGGATATTAAAGGTACCTACCTCAAAGTGCTATGAAGGTTAAATGAAAAACTGAAGGGAAATATTCGTTAGAAGTATCCCTGGCTCATAGTAAATAGTGCCTGTTGGCCATCTGTATAGCTTCTTTACAGAAGTGTCTATTTAGGTCTTCTACCCCTTTTTTCCTAGAAGGCAATGGCGACCCACTCCAGTACTCTTGCCTGGAAAATCCCATGGACGGAGGAGCCTGGTGGGCTGCAGTCCGTGGGGTCGCGAAGAGTCGGACATGACTGAGCGACTTCCCTTTCACTTTTCACTTTCATGCACTGGAGAAGGAAATGGCAACCCACTCCAGTGTTCTTGCCTGGAGAATCGCAGGGACGGGGGAGCCTGGTGGGCTGCTGTCTATGGAATCGCACAGAGTCAGACACGACTGAAGCGACTTAGCAGCAGCAGCAGCCCCTTTTTTGATTGGATTGTTTGTTGTTTTGATATTCATTTGTATGAATTGTTCATAAATTTTGGGTATTAACCCCTTGTCAGGCACGTCATTTGCAAATATCTTCTTGCATTTCATAGGTTGTCTAGCACATGAAGTTGGTCTCCTTAGCATCATAGAATCCTAGAATGGGAGGAACCATAGAGCAAAGCTGGTCCAACTTGTGCATATGACACATGGAATCTAAGATCCAGAAACAGTAAGGGGCTTGTCTGAGTCACCCAGGGGTTAGTGGCAGATCTTCTACCTGAAGCCAGCCATCCTGACTCCAAGTTCAGTACTCATGTGGCTTCATGGTGGGAATAACACAATTGGTTGAGAGTGGTCATAGGAAGACTGTCTTCTGCATGTGAATCTAATTATGTTATTTCCAGCATTTGGGACTTGCTCAGAGCTGTCTTCCAGTCTCTTTGTACAGAAAGTGCTCAGTGTTTTCACCACAGTGGGCTTATCACTACCGTATCAAGATGCAGGTTTATTTCTCACGAGAGCTGTATCAGACTACTTTCCTTCTTGGTCGCTAGAGAAGGATGCTAAAGGGAAGCACTCATAGCACAAAGAACTGTTTTTTGTGTGTATAGTTAAATTACAATATTGTGTTAGTTTCAAGTGTACAGCGAAGTGGTTCAATTACACACATACATATATACATACTTCAGATTCTTTTCTTTTCATCTATGTTATTGTAACATAGTGAGTATAGTTCCTTGTGCTATACAGCAAGTCCTTGTTATTTACTTACTTTGTATTTAATAGTGTGTATATGTTAATCCCAAACTCCTAATTTATCCCCCCCCCACATCCTCTTTGGTAACTATAAGTCTGTTTTCTATGTCTGTGAGTCTGTTTCTGTTTTGTAAATAAGTTCATTTGTATAATTTGTTTTAGATTCCACATATGAGTGATATCATATGATATTTGTCTTTCTCTGACTTTACTTAATATCAAATTTTTTGTAGGTTATCATATTATGACCATTAAAGCAAAAATGTAGCTATATGTTTAAACAGTTATTTAAAGAGTAATGCAATGGGAAGACCCCAAAAATAGGCTTAAGATATAATTCATATGGCTAGTAGAGTATCTACTGAAGACTTTAAACTGAAACTCTCCTGTGTCATGCATTTGACATGGCACTAACAGGCTAGCAATATCAATTACTTGGTGCAAGTAGTAACAATTTTGCATCCAAATTCTGTAAGATGTTTCTTACAATTTTAAATGTTATTTTATTCTTTCAAAAACCAGTGGTGAGGCCTTCTCTGGTGGTCCAGTGGTTAAGAATCCCCCTTGCAATGCGATCCCTAGTCCAGGGAGAGTCCACATGCCTCGGGGCAGCTGAGTGCATGTGACAACTACTGAGCCTGCGTGCTGCAAAGTACTGAAGCAATGGGTCAGCAGTGAAGCAACGAAGACCCACCGCAGCCAAAAATAAATAAATTAATTATTTGTTTTTAAAGTCATGAAATTTGAATTAATCGATGTCTTCTTCTCCTATTTAAAATTCTTTCTTTATAATATCTGTTAAGAACAATACAAAACAAGCACTTCCCTTTCTTACCAATAGATGGTAAGCTCAAGGCCAAGTAATCAGGTGAATAAAGAAGTTATGTAAGTGGAAATGCTAATCAAAACTAAGCAATGAGGAATGAATAGAGACGTAGAATTCACTACTCCATACGGTGATGTTGAAGGTTGGATGAGTGCATGACGAGGCAGGACAGTGTGATTACAGGAAATCTGAATTACTTGGCCTTTTGACCAAGCCTTTTAAACTGACTCTAGATTCTGTTACTTAGTTTTCTGATCTTACATACCAAGTTAGTTTTCAGTATACTTAACTATGAACCCAAGTGCCAGTTTATTTACAGTGAATGGACATTACAGGGAGCTTAACAAGTGTTATCTCTCCATTTAGGTAACTGCTTTCAAAGCCTGAATATAATCAAAATCCTAATGGGTGACCTTAAAGTCAGAATCAGGAGAGAGGGTCTTAATATCTAACGGCATTGAGATCAGATTACTGATTTCTAATGAAGATGTGTCTTGCTGAGCAAATTTATCATTCAAGTTAGCCGGACAGGCAGCTGGACTAGGCTGAGTGGGCACCTCTTTGATTGTTTTATACCTGATCACTCAGGTTCTCAGTTTTCAAACTGACCACCTTCCTTTCTTCTGAGACATATAAATGACATTGGTTATACAGTAGAATGATTCTGCAGCAGAATTAAACAATCATAATCCAACCATGAGTGAGATGACATTCTGTAGTTTAATTCTCAGAATGTCGCCTTATACTCTTTTTTTAAAGCATAGTAATATTGTAATATATATTATATATATATATGTGTGTGTATGTATACATATCAGCCATAAAGAATAATGAAATGATGAATAATGTCATTTGCAGCAACATGGATTGACCTTGAGATTATCATACTAAGCAAAGTAAGCCACAGAGAGAAAGACAAATATCATATAATACCACCTATATGGTGGTTCAGATGATAAAGGATCTGCCTGCAATGTGGGAGACTCAGGTTTGATCCCTGATTTGGGAAGATCCCCTGGAGAAGGGAATGGCTACCCACTCCAGTATTCTTGCTTGGAGAATCCCATGGACAGAGGAGCTTGGCAGGCTCCTCTATATCACAGTCCATGAGGTTGCAAAGAGTTGAACACAACTGAGCAACTAACACATACACACACACACACACACACATACATATGTGAAATCTAAAAAAAGAAAAGATACAAATGAATTTATTTATAAAATAGAAGTAGACTAACAGACTTAGAAAACAAACTTATGGTTACCAAAGGAGAAAAGGGATAAATAGGAGTTTGAGATGAACATAAATGCATTCCTATATATAAAATAGATAACCAACAAGGACCTACTATATAGCACAATATTTTGTAATAACATAAAAGAAAAAAATTAAAAAATGAATATTACATATATATAATATGGGGCTTCCCTGATAGCTTAGATGGTTAAGTGTCTTCCTGCAATGTGAGAGACCTGGGTTTGATCCCTGGGTCAGGAAGATCCCTTGGAGAAGGAAATGGCAACCCACTCCAGTACTCTTGCCTGGAGTATCCCATGGACAGGGGAGCCTGGTAGGCTACAGTCCAAGGGGTCGCAAAGAGTGGAACATGACTGAGTGACTTCACTGTCTCTCATACATTATATAACTGAATCAGTGTGCTGTATACTTTGAAAATATTATAACATGACATTTTAAATCACCTGTACTGCAATTTTTAAAAAATGTCACCTTACTTCTTAGCATAACCTGTGTAAAGCCTGACACTCTGGTAATTTAGTTTCAGCATGGAGCATGTTCAAAGAAACACAGTTTAGTAGACAAAAGTCCTGTATCCTTACGGGCATCTTTTGGAGAATGTTAAAGGTGATTCATTTCATAAGCCACAACAATATATCTGAAGATTCTCTCTCCCTGGTGTTTTGGCCTTAATATCTCAGTTTCCTTATTTTTAATTTCTTGAATTTTAAAACTGTCCCCACTCCTTTCGGTCCTTTTTCTGTCATTCCTTCTCTCCTTTTTTCCATTTTCAATTCCCCCCTGTATCTAGTATATTCCCTCTTCCCTATCCAAGTGCAAACTACTTAATACAGTCTGGTTCATACATTTTTTTGCCACTCTACTTTCTCCTTGGATGTTGCATCACCAAAGCCTAGGAACCAGCTAGGCCACAGTCACTTACAGGCCTGTGTGATGGAGGGGGGGAACATAGTTGCATTAAGCTCACAGTGGGAGGGATCAACACAAAATTTGCTTTCTCTAGCAGTATAAGGTGGAGAAGGCAATGGCACCCCACTCCAGTACTCTTGCCTGGGAAACACCATGGATGGAGGAGCCTGGTAGGCTGCATCCCATGGGGTCGCGAAGAGTCGGACACGACTGAGCGACTTCACTTTCACTTTTCACTTTCATGCATCGGAGAAAGCAACAGCAACCCACTCCAGTATTCTTGCCTGGAGAATCCCAGGGACGGGGGAGCCTGATGGGCTGCCGTCTATGGGGTCGCACAGAGTCGGACACGACTGACGCGATTTAGCAGCAGCAGCAGCAGTATAAGGAAAAGAGGTTGCAACATTTCAATTTTAACTTATTTTCTTTTTAAAAATTTTTTTGAAGTACAGTTGGTTTACAATGTTAATTTCTGCTGTACAGCAAAGTGACTCAGTTATACATATATATTTTTTCATATTCTTTTCTATTACAGTTTATTAGGATATTGAATATAGTTCCCTGTGCAATACAGTAGGACTGGGTTATTTATCCATTCCATATATACTAGTTTGCATCTGCTAACCCCAAGTTCCCAATCTGTCCCTTCCCCATTCCCCCTCCCACCTGGCAACCACAGGTCTGTTCTCTGTGTCCCTGATTCTGTTCCTGTTTCGTAAATAAGTTCATTTTGTCACATTTTAGATTCCACATATCAGTGATACCATATGGTATTTGCCTTTCTCTTTCTGACTTACTTTGCTTTAGTGTGATAAACTCTCGGTCCATCCATAACATATTTTCTGTTTTCCCCTCATCAAAATTCTGGGATATCTTAGTGGCAATAGTACCTTGAGGAGGACTTCCGGTTCCTGCCCACTGCTCTGCCCTGGGGCTTGAGGTATCAGCGCAAGCCAGAATGCCCCCAGCAGAGGAAAGGAAGCACTGTCTCTCTGCCTCTCACAGCCTTCCTGCTCAGCTTCTTCCCTCTCTCACTATTTCTCAGAGACTCAGTGGGGACCCCTCCCCCAGCCACCCCCTTGCATTCCCCAAAGCCTGGGTTGCAGCCCAGGCAGTAGGAGAGAAAAGGGAGTCTTCCTGAAGCTGCACCAAGGTGAACACAGGCTTTCTAACTCCTTCTAATGCTGGTCTTCCCATCATACTTATTAACCACCTTTGAACAGACTGTCCTGTGTTCTATACAGGGGTGCCTTACTACACTAATAGTTTGCGGTTTCATCATGTTGCAATACTTCCAGAAAACACTTGCCAGAAAAATACATAATTTACAGAAAGATGATGAAAGTGGTTTGCTAGGCCTCCCAGATAGTGGAAAGATCTGGAAATCCTCCTAATGGATTGAGATCACTTCATTCCAAATGTCTCTTGAGGCACATTCCCCCTGAATAGTTTGCTACTGTCAGCTCATTATGCTTTCCCTGGAATTTCTATTTCCCTCAACCTTTCTCCCCAGAATGAGCTTTCCATGATTTTTTTTCTCAGAATGAACTTTCTAAAACTTTTCCTCTATGCAGAGCAATAAGGGTCTATTCCATATGGGCTAACAGAAAGACACTTCCGATTTTATGGACTTATGGCTCATGTGTTTTTAATGTTTCAGTTTTACTGCCATTGAAATCATGAGTGCAGGTTTATGATGTTTTTGACTAAGGGATCTGGACAAACAAACATGATGGGAGAAGAGTGTCTCATTCAGAGATCCTTACTGAGTGTCTGTTAGATGTCTCACTCTAGACTTTGGAGATGCGTGGGCCAAGATCCTTGTCCTCTAGGAGCCCATAGTCTGGTAGGAAGAGAAGATGTGTAAACAGTTAAGTACATCAAGTCCTAAAATGCTCAGGGTACTAAAGTAGAAAGATCTATAGCCCATGAAAGGAAGAAAGAAGGGAGGGGTGATGAATTCTGTCTGGATGGAGCAGAAAAGCCTTCTGCACTTTTCAGAACTCATTGAGTTGCAGGTGACAGAAACACCACTCAAACTAGTATAAGCAGAAGGGAGATTTATGAGTGTATGCAATTTAGGAAGCCCACGAATGGTTCTGGCTTCATGTGCGACTAGATCTGGGACTCAGACAGTCTCACTTGGATCCTCCTTTCTCTGTCTTCCAGCTCTGCCTCTCTCTCTACAGATTAATCTTCCTCCAGCATGGATGTATTTCTTCCATGTGGCTTGGGAAAATTGCCACTCAGACATCATCCTGGCTTGACCTTAGTGAAAAGGGAGCTTTTCTCTTCTAGGATTCATGTGTCTACCCCTAGAAATGTCTCTTCTAGGTTCTGCTTCAGTCATTTAGCTGCTCCTTGGACCAGTCCCGATTGGACAGGATAAGGTGGTTCGATTGTCCTAACCTGTGTCACACACACATCCTCGTGGCAGGGATGAGTCGGGCTATCTGTGACTAACTGTCTGGTGTTTCAATCAATGCCGTTTACAGTGAGAGTAGGTGGGTTCTCCAAAGAAAGGAAAACTGGTCAGGTGGTCACTCTAGCTTCATGGCTATTTAAGCTGGTTGTCATGGAGAAAAGGTTTTTGTCAGATGAAGGAGTGAGTGAAATCCATTATTGTTAGAGGAGGCAGTAAGAGCAAAATCAGGAAGGCTTGAACCCACATGGCAAATCAAGAAACTAAAGATCATGTGTTGAGGTTGGAGCATATGGTTGGCAGGGGGAAGGCATGGCTTGAGGTGAAACTGAGATAAGGAAGGGCCTCTTGGCCATGGGAAGGAACTTAACTATTTGCACTGTAGGCAGTGGGAGACATCCTGGGATTTTAGGCCAGGGATGGAAGCAGTCAGATTTCCATTTTAAAATATTACTGTGGCAGCAAAGCAGAGGGTGCCTTGCTCAGAGCCAAGACTCAGGGACAGGAAGACTAGTGAGGAAATCATTGCGGTAATCCAGATGGCAAAAGGGTATAAACAGTTCAGCACTATAGAGTGCTGAAGATACTGATGTAGAGTAGTCTGCATGTGGGGGTGGGGAGGTAAACAAGGGAGGATTAAGGCTGTAATAAATGTTATAGTGGGGAAGTAGAAGGCGTGGAAGATGACAAGCAGAAGCATCAGGGCTTGGTGAGTGTCTAGAATAAATCAGATTTCCGATTGGGATGATGTCATTTCCTGAGATGAAGAATACAGAAGGAACAGATGTGAGAGTAGGGGAGGAGGGATGGCCAACAGGATGACTTAGGGGTTTGGTATGAGGGGCTGGATATGAACGGTTGGCAGTTGGGTATGGAAATTTGGAGCTTAGAGGAGAAATCTAGGCTGAAAATATAGATCTGATAGTTATCTATACTGATAATATATAGGTTGTGTAGCTGTTGAGAGTAAAGGAAATCAAGTAGACTAAATGTCTACATTTAGACATTTGAGAAGAAGTGAGAAGAGGGCCCAAGAGCTAGTGGTTTTGCCTTGATTGAGGGAAGGAGAAGTCTGGGAAGCAGTGGGCTAGCCAGGTGCGGTGCACGGCCTGGCCCAAGCAAACGTGCAATAGGAGGTCAGCAGTGACCCCCTTGAGCTTGCTGTGCTATGACTCTGATTGTGTACACATGCTGATTGTACATCTTACCTCTTGTCCAGTTGGGAGTGACTTCAAGACCTAACTCTATCACTGTGGAAGGGGTCATCAAAGACTCCCCACAATAGTCATGGATGCAAAAGTGTTCTTTTGATGAGACCAAGCCCAGAGTCTTCATCAGATAGAACACAGATGAGAAGAGGCTGATGCACAGTTACATATGTTAACAACTCTTTGGTTTCTAGCTTCAGCCCAATACAGAATTTCCAAAGGGAAGATAATGAATACGGAATAAATGGGAAAGCACCACTTTCCTCTGTTACCTGTTCCTACATCAACACTGTCTGTGTGGCTCAAAGCCAAGACACCACATTGCCTCACCCTCGAGATCCTATTAGTCCTGAGCCTCATCAGTTCTCTCTGTGTTGGTCCTTTACTTTTCAACCTGATTGAAACAGCTCTGAGCTAGGATGGGCTTGTTAGTTTATCCGTCTCCACTGTACCCCAGGGTGAATGTAGCATCCTCCTAAAATGTTTTTTAATTGTATTTTTTAGCTGTAATGTAGTTTATTTTCAATGTTATATTAATTTCTGGTGTACAGAAAAATTATTTGGTTTTATATATATATATATTCTTTTTTCATATTTTTGTCTATTATGATTTATCTCAGGATGTTGAATATAGTTCCCTGTGCTAAGCAGTAGAACCTTGTTTATCCATTCTATATGTAATAGTCTGCATCTGCTAATCCCACACTCCCCTACCTTGGCAATCCATCCCTTCCCCTCCCCACTCCCCTCTAGGCAACCACAAGTCTGTTTTCTATGTCTGGACTCTGTTTTCTGTTTTGTGAATAAATTCATTCGTCATGTTTAACATCTTGCATATAAGTGATATCATATGGTATTTTTCTTTCTCTTTCTGACTTATTTCACATAGTATGATAATCTCTAGGCTTACCCATGTTTTATTCCTTTTTATGGCTGAGTAGTATTCCATTATGGGGCTTCCCAGGTGGCTCAGTGGTAAAGAATCTGCCTGCCAGCAGAAGACACAGGTTCAGTCCTTGGGTTGGGAAGATTCCCTGGAGAAGGGAAATCCCATGGACAGAGGAGTCTGGTGGGCTACAGTCCATGGGTTGCAAAGAGTTTGACACAACTTAGCAACTAAACAAGTATTGCATTGTGTATATGTGTGTGTATATATATATATACACACACACACACCCCACATCTTCTTTATCCATTCATCTGTCAATAGACATTTAGATTGTTTCCATGCCTTAACTATTGTAAACAGTGCTGCTATGAACACTGGGGTGCATGCATCTTTTTAAATTATAGTTTTGTCTGGACATATGCCCAGGAGCGGGATTACTGGATCATAAGGTAACTCTATTTTTAGTTTTTTGGGGAACCTACAGACTATTTTCCATAGTGGCTACACCAGTGTACATTCCCACTAACAATGTAAGACATCTTCCTAAGACATTTAATGATCTTCTCAGCCAGAGGTCAGGAAACTACGACCAAGGGCTAAGCCTGGTCCACCACCTGTGTTTGTCAATGAAGGCTCATTAGAACAGACATGTGCATTTATTTATAGGTTGTCTACAGCTATTTTTCGCACTGCAATGGCTGCATTGAGTAGCTACAACAGTGACTGTATATTCCACAAAACCTGAAATGTTTACTATGTGGCTATTTACAGGAAATGTGTTCTAACCCCTATTAATCCACCCTTTACACGAGCACAAGATGGTGTTCCTAAAATGCCGGTTTCACCATATTACTCTCTGGATTAGAACCCACAACGATGTTACATTGTTCATACAATAAAATCCAAACTTCTTGGCCTGGCATCCAAGGTCTCAGAGGTCTCTACCAAAGGCAGGCCCTGCACCTCAGTTTTATTTCCCTTCTATTTCCATAGTCCCTGGAATATGCAATGTGTTTCACCCCTGCTCACACATTCCCTGGAATGTACTGCTGAGTCACTGTACCTACCTAATTCCTACCTTGGTTTGTTCATTAAAGAACTAACTTAAAGTCATGTATTTTTCATGATCATATCTGTTCAGTGACCACTAGTGAGTCTACTTATATTAAGGTTCACAAACATTCAGTCTGTAGCATACACAGCACTCAGTTAACGTGTTTGTTATTATTATATTTTTGGATGCGCTCGGTCTTCATTGCTGTGCAGGCTTTTCTCTAGTTGCAGGAGTGGGGGCTACATTCTGGTTGTGGTGTGTGGGCTTCTCATTGTAGTGGCTTCTCTTGTTGTGGAACATGGGCTCTAGGACTCATGAACTTCAGTAGTTTTGGCACATGGGTTTATTAATTGCAACTTCTGATGGCAGATCACTGCAGGATTCTTGCCGTTATAATCCCATGGACAGAGGAGCCTGGTGGGCTATAGTCCATGGGGTTGCCAAGAGATGGCCACAACTGAGTGACTGAGCATGCATGTATGCAAATACACCTTGATAGCCGATGGGAATGAAAGATAAAGTCCAGTAAACTTACTCTTGAGAAATCCTAGAATATAGAGATAGTGGTTCTAGAGGTCTTTGCTTGATCACGTAGTACCTTTGAGATGCTGGACAGGTGGCTTCTTACCACTGGTCCTTTCTTTTCCCATCTACCTCCATATATTGTGTATTCTTGGACGTCCTCTGGGATTAAGCAGCATCAATGATGCACCATGGATTGGAGTTCTTTGGTAAATAATAAGTTCCTAGAATGTTCTCAGGTCTCACAGGAGATTATGTCCCTGACTTGGATATTATGTCCAAGTGGCTTGAAATCACAAACTACTATTTCTTCAAAGTCTGTGCATTACACAGGAGAACTTGGTTATAACAAATTATTGCTGTGTTGATTTGAACAGCAGTGGTACAAGCACATCCACAGAAACATAGCAATTGCATGAAATAGAAGCTTCCCTTCCCAGAGAGCAGGACAACCAGGCTTTTACATTATTGTCTTCTCCAGGATTTGGCTGTTGTATAAAACGCCATTATATTTTGTCTTACAAGTTTCCCCCTGCTCATGTGAATAAAAGGAAATAGTCTAGTGCAGTAAATGTGTTAGTAAACCACACCCTTATGCACTTTAGAAACAAAACATTGAACATGTAAGCTATCATAAAGGCAGGCCTTTCTATAAAAATAGAAATTAATCACCTTTATGTGATGTTTATTGTCTCTTTTTGATGTGTACAGAGAAGAGAAATACAAAGTGTACACTCCAGTGAAACAGTTACGCTCTGAATACCAGGGAAATACATTCTTTTAAAAGCCATCTCTAGGCATTGTCTAGAAGTAAATATGTGACAGTAAGTGTAATGGCAGATAATATTTATTGAGCATTTACTATGTGCCCGGTCATTGTTCTATGTCCTTTACATGTATCATCTCATTAATCAGTGCCCCAGCTATATGGTTTAGGTACAGTTCTTATCTTCTCTTTATTCCAGAGAAGACTTAGACCCAGAGAGGTAAAAGAACTTGTCCGAGGTCACACAGGTAACAAATAGAAAAGCTGGGAGTTGGACCCACGCAGCCGAAGTCCAGACTTCACATTGACCATAACCTGAGTGAGCCTTCGCCCACATGAAATGCTCCCTCCAAGAGAAGCTTAAACAAAGACCACCCATCTAATTTGCATTGTTTGGTCGGTCCAGCTGGATGATTTGTCCTACAAAATGTGAAACTGCATGGCATTATTGATATGTAGGGTTTCAATAACAGGAATCTAAGCCCAGAATTTCCCACGATTTTATTCTATCATCTTTGCAGTTGAGAACAAACTCTGTCTTCACAGTTGAGACATTTTTATTCTTTGTCTCTAAATTAACACTGCACAGAACATGACTCGGGGTGTGTGTGTGTGTGTGTGTGTGTGTGTGTGTGTGTGTAGAAGCTGCTTTCTTCTGGATTAAATTGTTGCAGCTTGGCTGAGTGAGGAGAATTCTCCCACTCACCGAGCCCACAGCAGACATGTTAGGAGAAGGCTGCTGCTTACAACACACCCAGACCCGGAGGGGCAGGTGACAACGGTGTGCGCCCAGCATCTCTGGAAGGGTCTCTGCAGATGTGTACGGCTGCTGCTGCTTCCTGCCGTCAGATTCCCGGAGCCAACACCCACCCACTCTTACAGCCTCTCTCTCTCTTTTATTTTCAAGGAAAAAAGAAAGAGGCAGACGGAGATAGAAGGCAAGCGCCAAGAGCTGGACGAGCAGATACTTCTGCTGCAGCATTCCAAGGTAAGCAGCTGATCCCTCGAACCTGTCTGTTATTAGACATGCAGATCACACGCCAGAGAGCCGGGCAGAGCCTGCCCTGGGTGAAGGCGCTGCCGAGGGCTGCACCAGCCCTTTTTCATTCAGTCAGGAAACCATCCCTGGGCTGTTCTTGTGAATTTCTCAAATTCAGGGCATTGTTACACAGCGTTCCAATTTCTGCAAACCTGATGTGATGATAGGGTGCCTGTGGATGGGTTTAGGGGGTGGGGTGTGCCTCTGAACTGTGGTGGTTATATATAGAAATTGGAGGAGAATTTCCACATGGTGGGTGAGGCAGAGTTCCGGGGCTATATCTCTAATCCATAGGTGCTGTATGTGTGTGTGCATGCATGCAGAGGTTCTCAAAGATACATTTAACATAGTGCTCTGTATTAAATTCAAAATATCAATCTTTTCTTTCTTGATATGGAAGAGAGAGAGATCAGAGCAGTGCGGTCTGATAAAAGAGCAATGCTGTGCATGCCAGATTATGTATGTGTTTTATTTCTACTTTAATAGTTTTCAAAGTGTCCTGTTAGCGCACTGTCAAAAGATAGTATTGAAATGATTTGACCTGGTTGGTTTTCATTGCACCACGAGGAAGAGAGAGATGCTTATTTATTTATTTTTCTTTAAAACATAATGCACTTAAGCATTATAATTGATGGCAGCCCAGGAGAAAGCTCTATCACCATCACAGGGACTCCACCGGCTGCAGAATGATGCTTTCTGCAGGCTCAGAGAATAGTGCGACCAGTGGCCAGTGGGGTGGTGCTGCTGGCTTTTCACTGCCTCTGGCTTTTTGAGAAAAGGCTTCTCCTGCTCACCCCAAGTTGCTGTGACATTGCACGTAGAGAAATTGGATCGTTCAGAGGGCTAGTCGGGAAGGTGGGGCTGACTCTCGGGGTGGTGCTAGGTGTGGATTATTTGGATTTTTTTCCTTTTTAGCAAGATGAACCTTTACAGTTGCATTTCCCGTTCTTTTCTAGAAGACAAGGTTGTGCTAAATGAATCCTCAGAATGAAATCATCAGCAACATGATTTTAAATAGCAACATGACCTAAATCTGCTTCCCGTATTTATCAGTTCACCGTTACCTTGAACTAGAGAAAAGTGTTTAAAAGGAAAAACAGCAGCATGATAGTGAAAATTGCCTTTTTCTCTCTTGCTGCTTATCATGTAAATCCATTTATGAACCTTTCCTTGTAGGAAGCTTTGCATCTGTGCTGTATGCCACTGTTCTTTCCTTACCATGTTCCTCAGGGAGGACTAGGGGGCTGAAGTTAGCATCTTCTTTTTACAGAGAGGTGTGGCTTAAGCTTACTTCATAGAACCAAGTGAATTGTTCAAGGTCAATCTGGACAGAGCTGGGTCTCTGGCTCAAGAGTACAGTTAACTCACTCCTGATAAGAGACCAAAATGTACTAAAACCTCAGTGAATTCTTGCTTAAAAGGTGAATGTTTGAATAAGAATACTGAAAGAATGAGAGGATGTTTTTGACTAGACAGACTCTCTCCTCTTTCAGCTCAGTGAATTTCTTTGCATCTGCATTCCTTGAATCAAAAGTCAGGCAATAAACATATGTCAGAAGATCAAGTTTCTTTTGTCTCACTTCTCATCTTTCTGGGTGTCAAATAAGATACCAAGGATTCATTCATTGCTGATCCAGTCCAATGTTACAGTGTTTATTTCATATTTCATCTGTCTATTATCCATCCACCATTCACCCAGTCAATAAAAATAACAGTACAAATGACTTAGTATTGCATAGGAAAGCAATGAGATTCCTTCTAAGACTTGGAGACAAGGGAAAAAGATAGTTCTCTATGGTTATCCTGGTAAAATTTTCACACAGTTGATGAGATTTACTATTTGAGGAAATACATGGCACTTTCACCAAGGTTACCTTGCTATATCTGGGGAGAAAGGATTGGAAATGATAGAAATTTAATGATGGAGACCAATGCACTATAATTTTCTCTTACTGGGGAAAACCTCTATAGACAGAGTGAGAGTGGACCACTAGTTTTGAATAACTAAAAAAGAAAGCTCAGAGATCTCCAATGTGGTTTATCAGGTGTTACACTGGAGAGAGATGCCAGCTCTGGGAGGTCCCAAGTTTCTCTGCCTTGGTGAGATTGGGTGAGGACAGTCACTAGCCTTGCTGCAACACAGGTGGAACCTGCTTCATGACTGCCTCTCTTTGTTCCTAGTCCATCCTCCCCAAAATAATGGAGTTATTTTACTATAAGGAAGGTGCTGCCTGACTGAGAAATATGATCACTGCAGGCACCAGAAAGGAATAGCTTCCAATTTAAATCAGTTAACTGTGGACTGACCTTGAATAGCATGAGTCCTCTTCCCTGTGGTCACTCATTTTGGAGCTTGGCAGCCTCACCCCTAGATGGTAGTACATTCATTGAGGTTATAGTTTCCCCTGGGCTCTTGGTGGAGACCCAGCCAGCATCCTGCTGGCAACACGGCAGCCATGTCATCCCTTTGTCCATCATCAATGATGACTACTCAAGAATAGTCATCACTGGGACTTCCCTGATAGTCCATTAAGACTTTAAGTCATTAAACTCATTAAGACTTTACCGTCTAAGGCAGGGGTGCAGGTTTGATTCCTGGTCAGGGAGCTAGGATCCCACATGCCTCGAGGCCAAAAAAAAAAACAAAACAAAACAGAAGCAATATTGTAACAAATTCAATAAAGATTTTTTTAAAAAAATAATAGTCATCATTTTTTTTCAGTGCCTGATGTGTGCGTGATACTTTAAATACATCTCCTCAATAATGACACCAAAATAGATACTACTCCCCCTGGGTTACGTGAGAAAACAAATTGGTGAGATCAAGTAGTTTGCCCAAGAACATAGAAACTCTAAGTGGGGGAGCCCAGTTGAACCCCAGGACTGTCTCCATAATCATGCTTTCTCCGGGAGACTGTTTTCTTCAAATGAAATAATTTGTCTAGAGAGACATCAATTGTGTTCCTCACTGTCTATTTTTACTCTAAATATATTTTCATGGGCTCTGGAAAGTTTGGACCATGTGGAGATATGCTGCAGTGATGATTGGTAGTTTCTTGAAGTAGAAAATAGGTCAGTAATTACTATTTATTTTACCATTTTTCAAAATCCTAGATGTGCTCTTAGGAAAAAAAAATAATCTCAGTGCAAATTTAAATGGAAAAACATTAGAATTTTATTTCATTTTTATTAAGATATAATTCTCATTATCAAAGCCTTTGAATGCTTATTCTCATGCCATGAAATATGAATTATTTAGACATTCACTGGTCTCTTGTCAAAGCAAATAAATAGAATGCAAGGCAATCATGTTGATACTTGTATATTTGATTAATATACTTGTTAATTGCAATAGTTAGGGCTATATAGTAACTCCACAAAATGAAATGTCATTACTTTTTATATGAATGACAAGCAGATTCTATAAGGCAATGAAGGAAGTGTTGAAATATTAGCTGCTACAACCCAGTGATTAGGAAATCTCCAGGTACCCTGAGGTCCTGGCCAAATTAAACTCAGATTTCTTTTTATAAGATCCTTAGATCTATTGAGTATCTAATATTTGTGGTTAAGAATTTCTAAGAAGTGCTCATGTATGAGACCAGCAAGCAATTTTAATAGATATATTCTTTTCCCTGAATATAAAAGAAGAAGTGTGTAATCATTTCAAGAGTAAAATTTAAAAGTACAGGAAAATATAAAGCAAGAGCTTATCAATTGTCTGCTTACCACCCAGATATGACCCAATATATTTTTATAGAATAAGATATGGAGCCCTTACTATAGGCCTCATCAGCCTGCGAGTAAAATGAAATTACATTAACATTAGTATCCAAAATACATTAGCTTTGATCTCTGTTTTGATTTTTGTATATGGGTTCTTTGAAGTTCTCCTACAGAACTTGATAATTTGTATGAACTCACATCTAACATTCACTTTACAACTTCTGACCTTGATGTCGTCCTTGGAAAGAACATCTCCATCTTGAACACTTAACCTATAATGTTTCTTCTACTTCAGTAGTTTGTTGATTAAAATCTAGAATGTATTTTCCTATAAGGAACAAGGTAGGAATAACTTGACTTTTCAGTGATGGTGAGGCAGTTGCCTCAACATGATTTATCGATTAATTCATCCTTTTCCCCACAGATTTAAATGTCTTCTTTGTCATATACATATTTCTCACTTACACTCAAGTCCACCATTTGTGGATTCTTTTTATTCCATTAATCTGCCATTCCTGTGCTAATTTCATTCTCTTTAATCCCTCTAGCCATTTAATATATGATAATATTTCATGCAGCAAGAGCCATCACTATTCTTCTTTTGAAAAATTGTCTTGGCTTTTAACTCCATGGACACAATTACTTATTTTTATTGTTTTTATTATGTAACTCGTGATCATGTGCATTTAAAACAGTAAATCAACTATTGGATTGTACCAGACAGACTGAATTTAATATTCCCTTTGCCCCTTGGTTGAATTGCCTGAGATTTGTCTGTTTCATTGGTCATGTCAAGGTCCCAGCAATAGCAAGCCCTCAGTACGGATTGCCACGTGAATCCTTTTGGGACTGTCACATTTATAAAGGTTTGTATGACACATCAGCAGGGTCAGAATCCAATTGCTCATAACCACATCTTCAATATGTAAGCTGCCTTTGAATTATTTATTCATGAGCAGGAACACTGACTAGAGTTTTCTTCTAAATCCAAGCTATGAAAAACCATATTTTTTATATTTAAAAAACCACAGCCTTTTCTCTCCAGAAGACTGAATGAAAAAACAAATCAAAGACTGACTTGTGACCCTGTGAGATATTTATTATCAACACTCCAAGGTCATTTGCTGAGAAGCCTGAAGGTATCAGCAGCCTTGCTTGTAAAGACATTACAATTGTGTCTCTCACGATTGTGAACCATTCAAACTAATTTTAGACTTTTCTTGGTTTTTAGTCTGTGTGAAAAGCCAAGTTCAAATTTGAAAATATTGACCAGGCAGGCAGGGTACATGGTGTAAAGGAACTTGTAATGTCAGAACACCTCTGGGAAACCAAGTTCCCTGAGACCAGCCCACTGTCTTGTTCTGTTAGATCCCCTCTTCCTGTCCCCCAGGGGGACACAACTCAGCCGGCAAGAGAGCCACCAACATATACAAATTGCACCACAAGCTTTCACATCTGATTTTATATTATTAAACAATGCCTCATAAATTTTAGGTACTTTTTTACAGAGTACTTTTTAATCTTTTAAAAAGAACACATTAAGATGGACTGGATATTAAGTGAATATTAAATGATCTTGGGAAATTTTATAATCAGTCTGCAGTCGCATAGAAAATGTCCTTATTTTTTAGAGACTCATACTGAGATATTTATGGGTGAAATGTCCTGATGTTGGTTACTTACTTTAAGAGGCTTCAGTGGGAAGGGCTTCCCTGGTGGCTCAGACGGTGAAGAATCCACCTGCAATGCAGGAGACCTGGGCTCAATCCCTGCATTGGGAAGATCCCCTGGAGGAGGAAATGGTAACCTACTCCAGTATTCTTGCCTGGAGAATTTCCTGGACAGAGGAGCCATGGAATCCAATGTCCTGATATTGGTTATTTACTTTAAAATGCTTCTGTGGGAAGACTATATGGGGAAATATGACAAAATGTTTATAATTGTGAAATGCACATGAAATTACACAGGAATGCATCATCTAGTTTCTTCTGTTCTTCTGTATGTTTTCAAATTTTTTAATCATAGAAAATATGGGAATCAATCCTTCTGGTGGCTGTCTGGACATAGGGTAGGAGCAAGTAGGGGACCACTGATGAGGAGCGAAGCTAAGACAGAGGGACCTTGGGTGGAGAGGACGGTGTGAACTGAAAGGTATCATCAGTTTGTTCTCTTTCTCATTCCCACAGTCTAAAGTGCTTCGAGAAAAATGGCTGCTACAGGGTATACCTGCTGGAACTGCGGAAGAAGAGGAAGCCAGGAGGCGGCAGTCTGAGGAGGATGAGTTCAGAGTCAAACAGCTTGAAGATAACATTCAGAGGTAGGTGGTTTCCAGTCCAGGGCCACATGCTCTGGCTTTATGGTGCAGTAACTGCCACTCTCCTCTAGGAGGTATTTCTGAATGCCATCACCTTTTCCCAGAGCTTTAGAATTATCTTCCTAAACAGAGTATGTGCACTCTTGCCGCTGAAACTTTCCCAAATGATCCAGAATTTTTGCTATGAGGACTAAGTATTATATTGGGCTGTCACATAGTTTAGTGATGTCTTCATGGACCAACGAGGTGTGATGAGCAGCTTGCCTCTTCACTAAATGTCCCCCTTTTGAGTTCTTCTGTCAGCTTTACCTTTTTCCTTCTTGAGCTCTGGCTGTTAGCTGTTAATCTGTTGCCAAATTTACTCCATTTGATCAACTTGAAGTGGGAAATCTATAGCCAAGGGTCTTGGGAGTGAAACTGAGGATCCCTCTGAAGGCTGTGTGCCTGTGCTCTAAAAGATTCACTAAGTATTGTCTGGTTTCAGTGCTCAGAAGGTGCATTGCCTCCTCTGTGGTCTTCAAGCAGGTTCTGAACATTTCAGTCTAGGAGATAAGTGACCTTCCTATATGTCCAGTGTCTAGCCAGACTCATACAGAAGCAAAATAAATATAGGTTTCCATTTGGGAATTGTAGCCACAGCAGGTCCCAGGACACCCAGCCAGAGATGTGAGATGGTGTGGAAGATGGTGAGTGGAGGTGCCTTAGAACAAAATCTCCATCTCCACCTCATCCCCCAAAGTCTGCCGGAAATCTCATCCTGGAGAGTGTCATCTCTTTCTCCTGGGTTTTTTGAACTCTTTTAAAATACAAAGAGTAATAGCTAATTTGCTTCCAGTCATTTGTACCCAAGAGTGAATGAAGCTGGTGAGAATACCTTGGGGACCCCAATAGCATCACCAAAGGGAAAAGCAGACTGACTGTAAGGCCCCAAGGCCTTATCCCTGCTTTCCTTGAGCCCTAATACCCCTTAAAGAGTTCTTGAAGTGGCTTGGCCAAGCTTTGCTTATGGGGGAAACCTGCTAAGAAAAAGTTTATATGAGAGGTGTGTGTGGGTGTTTGTGTGTACATACATATACATACACAAGCACATTTTTCTTAAAATATAAAGGATAAAATCTAAGTAATATATGTACATATATATATAATGTTGGAAAGGCTAAATTATATATTAACATATATACGTCTCTGTGTGTATGTGTAGGATTGGCTGAAAAATTCATTTGGGTTTTGCCATAAGATGTTACAGAAAAACCCAAATGAACTTTTTGACCAACCCAATTATTTATATACATATATATCATAGGAAGAAGAAATTTTAATTATGTGAATGCTGACCTCAAGCTTGTGAGGACAAGTACCTCCAGGATCCCAGGAAAAAAGGGGATTTCTTCATGTTAGAAGCCCGGAAGATAGCAAGGGGAAGGGGCAGGACGAGTGGTTCAGAGTCCTGAGCTTTGGGGATTGCCTCCCCTCAGAAGTGGCTCACCTTGCTGCATCTTAGACAAGATGCAGGAGCCAAGGATAATGGGAAATAGCGGCAGTAATTTGGAGAGGAAAAGACAGCTCTGAGAAATGTTTTTTTTTTTCTTTTGAGAAATGGTTTTATAGGGGGTTTGTTTTTAAGTCTCAAAGTGGCAAGTCCATGGTGCTTTCAGCTGCAGTGACAGTTGAGACCATATAGCATCTCTTTGTCTTTACTCTTGTTAAAAGCTCTAGTCCATTTCCTGTCTCTGGCTTGCTGGTTTCACGTACTCAGGACTGATGGGTCTGGCACCAAGTAGATGCCCCATAGCTGTTTGTTGAATGAAAGGATTGAGGCTGGGTGCACCATGCATCAGGGGACCTGCCTGGCAGAGGGAGTCTGGGAAGTTACTCTCCAGTCCAAGCTGGCAAACCTTAGGAACCAGTGACTTGGGCACAGTCTAGTCACAGCAAGAACTGTGGTTCGGGCTCACATGGGGCAGCATTATACTCCTGAGGAGTTCCAGGCAGGATGAAGAAACAAAGATGAAAACTGCAGGCCCCCTCTGAAGTGGAGGGAGACAGGGTACACACAGATGGGCAGAAAATCTGATTTAAAAAATCGTTTTTTAAAACCCGGATGTGTTTTCTCATTGAGCCTGTCACGTACATTCATTTCATGTAGTAGGTGTTATTACAGATGGAAGGCAGATAGGATTTGGAAAGAAGGCTAAAACTAGTTCTATGACCTTTTCTAGTTTTCTTAAATGGCATCAGAAAACGTGGTCTTCAGCCACATTGGTGGTTTCACTTTGACTTGAAGACAAATATATTACTGTTCTGGCTCAGTAGGTAGTAACTCTCACCTGTCAGATGAGCCATTACATGTGGAGGTAGAGTCTTAAATCAAGACTCAGTTTTGGCTAAATTAATCATTGGAGTGAGATACAAGAGTGAGGAGCTGGTTTGTGGTTCAGGTAGGCATGACCATACTCCAAAAAATAAAATCTTTTTTCATCTTTTGAGTAAAGAGGAAAGAGCTCATTCAATGCTTGCAATCTCCTGGAGGCCATTTGAGAGAGAGATTCCCAAGCCAGAAGGAAAGAAATCCTAAGAGACTAAGGGGCTAGGAGTGGGGTGCTTAGGCCTGGATTCAGGGGCTATCTCTTTCTGCCATAATCATGGCTTTGTTGGACATTGGCCAGGTGGGCATTGGCCATTCGCTGGGGGATGAGCTGTGGTCCCTGGAGCTGCTTTTCTGTAGGAGCTGGGCTGCTAATGGCATCACTTCCTCCTTATAAGCCTCTTGTGGGAAGAGCTTCTCCCTGCCGTTGATGTCAGTTTCTGCTTCCCTTCATCTTTCTTATGTCTTTTGTCTTCTATGGTGTTCAGCATCTCTAAGCTCCAGTCCCAAGGGAAGAAAGAAAAGTACTTTCCCCCCCACGCTCCTCCCTTAAAGGATATTTAGTCACCTGACACTTACCTGAAGTCAGACACTGGTTCTTTCTCACATTCTTAATCCTTTGAACTGCTTTAAAGGCTCACTGTAAACAGAAGCATCCTCCAGTCTTGCAGGGTCTGTGTGGATTGGTCAGCCTGGCTTTGCTCATTTTAGCTGAGCTTGGCTAAGTGACTCTAAGCTGTAGGTTGGATGAGTCTGCTCATACTTTCCCTGCACAAATGAACTAATCGTGACACAATTTCCTTTTATGGCAATGGCAGAGGTGCAGAGGGGCTGAACAAGCACAATGCATAGGCTCAGAACTGCCCGTGAGCCTCTAGCCAAGGTGGGTGGATGGCTCATCCCCAAACCCAGGGGAGGAGATGGACCGTCAACCTTTAGTAGAAGGAACTCAGAATTATGGGGCAAAGAGTACAGATACAGGAAAGGGTGAAAATGGGGATTCATCCTTCAATCTTCCAGAAGCATGATTATTTCGTTGAAAACTGCAAACATGAGGGCGAACTGGTCAGCAAGAGGAAAGTACAGAAAAGCAAATGAATGTGAAAGGGGATGAACTAAAATAACTCAGGAATTCAGAGGAAAAGGAAGAAGAGAATAAAGGAAAATATGAGTGACTTTGAAGTCAGATCTGATCTTTACATAATAGGAATCCTGGAAACTCTCTGCAGAACCACTAAATAAGGGAGTTCTAAAGGAAAGTTTCTTTGTTTGAAACAGAACATTAATTTGTAGATCATAACATTTGGGTCCACGTGTCTAAATTCACCCCTAGCAACAAATTAGATTTTCCTAAGAGATATATGAATTCTTTTCAAACTGTATTAATATATAATATGAATATAATAAAGTATATTAGTACATCTGTGCTCGAAGGTATGTTAGTGCCTCTTGGTGTATTTGGAGTAGCTTGAAGAACCTGATGGAGCAGTAGAGGATGCCTACAAGGAAAGATGAAGGGAAATCAAGCTCGGTTAGTTTAGAACAAGAGAAGATAATGATAGCAACCTAACTCAGAACTTGATGTATATGTAGAATTTAGGCCACATCTGAATTCTTATGTCTGGGCCATTCTGAATATGATAAAGACTTAAAATAAAGCATGAGAATTTTCACTCAGACATATGTCTGTTTCACTAGATATATCTTAAAGAAGAAAGAACATAACCACTTTTGTAATTCTGACTTGAAAACCCTTTACAGTGCCAGTAACCATACAGGCAGTTCCAGGTTAACAGACATGTTTTCTTCCAAAATATTGTTTGTAAATTGGTGGTGGCTTGGAACTGAGAATGTTGTCTGTCTTTTAAAACTATAATATGTGGTGCTTAGGTCTTGAGGGCAGCCCACAAAGAGGACAGGAAAAACAGAGGGATGGAGAGAGGGAGGGAGGGGAAAATGTAACTCAATTATTAAATCTAGGTATTAGAATCACCTGGGAAGCTTTTAAAAAATATAAATGTCCACGTCTCATTCCAGGAAATTTGTATTCAGTAACCAAGGTGAAAGTGAAAGTTGCTCAGTCGTGTCCGACTCTTTGTGACCCCATGGATCATACAGTCCATGGAATTCTCTCAGCCAGAATACTGGAGTGGGTACCTTTCCCTTCTCCAGGGGATCTTCCCAACCCAGGGATCAAACCCAGGTCCTCCCGCATTGCAGGCAGATTCTTTACCAGCTGAGCCACAAGGGAACCAAGGTGAGGAGTCCTGTAATTCATGTTTTTCAAACACTGCTCCAGGTAATTCTTTTGCATGGTCAGGTTCAAGAACGATTTCTAAAATGGTAAAAAGCATAGATCATAAGTGAAATCCCTATAATTTTTATTTATAATTACAGGAATTTTAATTCCTATAAACCCCTAAGGGAAGTGAGAAGTAAACAGTGTTTGTAAGAAAACTGATTTCATCCAAACACATAAAGGACAACCCTGACCCTTGATTTCAGACTGATTTGAAGGCTTTGACTTAGGGAAATTTGAACCCTGCTTTGGGACTTCTATGCGTGCGTGCATGCTAAGTTGCTTTAGTTGTGTCCTATTCTGTGTGACCCTATGGACTGTAGCCTGCCAGGCCCCTCTGTCCATGGGAGTCTCCAGGCAAGAGTACTGGAGTGGGTTACCGTGCCCTCCTCAAGGGGATCTTCACCACCCAGGGATTGCAGCCTCGTCTCTTACGTCTACCTGCATTGGCAGGCAGGTTCTTTACCACTAGCACCACCTGGGAATAGGTGGGAATAAAGCTGTCTCTGTGGCATGGGGCTGAGGTCTCTCCCCCATAGGCCCCATGGTGGAGCCAAGCTTTCATTTGAACTTGATTAGAAACAGCCTTGGTTTGAAAGTAAAAGTGTTTGTCACTCAGTCGTGTCTGACTCTTTGTGACCCCATGGACTGTAGCCCTCCAGGCTCCTCTGTTCATGGAATTCTCCAGGCAGAATACTGGAGTGAGTTGCCGTTCCCTTCTCCAGGGATCTTCCCAACCCAGGGACTGAACCCAGGTCTCCTGCATGGCAGGCAGATTCTTTACCATCTGAGCCACCAGGGAAGCCTTGGTTTACCAAACTCAAATTGATGCAGATCAAGAAAGATGGCTACTTTCACATAGGCCAGAAAATTCTACCAATTTTCAAAGGTTTCTGGCTAAAATTAAGAGCACAGTAGCCTTGAAGTGATGACATCAAGGTGACGGGGAAAGAAGATGGGAAGTGGTCGGTATAATGGATATATTGATTGTCAAAATCTCTTGCACAATTTTTCACGAGGTAATGTTGGGATGGCCCAGTGAGTCTGTTGATTGTATTCTCAGCTCACTAGAAACCATGAGCAAAACAGTTTTTTTTTTTTTTAAAGTTGGAAACATTGAAAGAAAAAGCTGTACTCTTTTTAAAAAATTTGAATATCGCATCTTCTGTCTGCTTTTCCATTGAAGTGCCATATTGAGAAAGCCCAAAAGATTGCTTCTGCCTTGGGCCCATCACCCACCATTGTCCATGCCGTCACTGGACGTGATGGGTCCCTGGGGCCCACAAGTGGGTTTCCCATCGATGCTTCTGGAGATTTTAGGTAGTTAGAGCTGCACCAGCTCTGTCTATTTCACATCTGCTCCAATCAACAAGTCTTGTCACTTGCCTTGTGGTTTTCCACCTAAGATTCTTTCTTATTTAACCAAGTTTTATTTAAGTGTTTGAACTATAGTGTTAACTTTCTTTCATTAGTGAGACATATAGGGAAAATTTGTCCACTCACCTTAGAATTACCCCCGAAGAAGATGAGAAACCTCATGCAGTGGTAAATGAAAAAGTAACAAACTGTGCCAAAGCCAAGGTGCTGATTCTAGCCCTGCTGCTAATTTGTCGTGTTGCTTTCGGTAAATCTTTCATCCTCTCTGGTCTCAGTTCCCTCATCTTTTCAGTGGGAGGTCTCTCAGGATCTTTCAGCTATGGTATTCTGAGATCCTCTAACTTGGGCAGTGGCCAAAAATCCCTCCTAAACAAATATACCTGTGCAGTGAAATATTAATATCACTATTGTAGAAGGAAGTAGTTTTGGAGACAGGCCAGAATTGGGGAAAGAGGCTAAGTTCTCAGGAAACAAAAGCTCCACGTGTAACCGACTCATCCCAGAGGTGACTAATTTCATTTCAACAGCCATCAGTTCTAAAATATATGACATCAAAATATTCACTGAATAAAAGACTCAGGTCTCAATTGCTAACCTATAGAGGGCTATACAGCTTTTCAGAAAGAAAATTCAAGATGCAAGTGGCCTGGTTCACTTCTACTTCTGACTCGAGATTCTTCGAGTGCCTGTGTTAGCCTCTGATGGATACCAGAATTCACTTAATTTTCCACATTCTTAAGGCACTCAAAGCAGAAGACTAGTGACATCAGGCATAAGCATGTGTGTGTTATATTATGGGATTTTGGCAACCACAGAGATGACAGTCACCCACAAATAGCTGTACTAGAAAAGGCAACCGCAGAAATGTTCGTTAGAATCACAAAGGACAATTGCTCAAGACTCAGTGTGTTCTTTCTGCTTGCTATTTTTAAGTCCATGGTGCACTGTTCTTTCTCAGCATGGCATGGAGCATGCCACATTGGCATTCCACATCTGTGCACTCCTGGCAGCATTCAGCCATCTAGCCCTGGTCTGATTCCCATTCTTTTCAAAATATATCTGTATAGACTGTAAAACATATGATGATATAATGGACTGTATTGTCTAATATACATTGGTCTTGTCCTCTGTCCTGGGTACTGACCTAACTTTGGGGCCTCCATGAATTCATTAATATTCTCATTTCACCCCCAGAACACTCTCATGAAATAGTTGTGATGATAAGGATACCCATGATACAGTTGGGAGAACTGAGTCTTAGGAGAGAGATAAAGTGACTTGCTGCCCAGAATGACCCCATTAAGAAGTGAAAGAGCCAGTATTTGAATTCAGCTCTCCCTAACTCCAAAATTTTCAACAGAAATGGTTATTTTAAGCTAAAAGTCTTTGAGAACTGTGATATTCAGTGAGATCACACCAAAGTTTACCTTATGGTATAGGTGGATGGACAGATAGACATGCTCCTTCTCCCTCCTCAAGGGCCTGGGAGAGGCTGGGCTTGGATCCATTGTGAGTGAGCATCATGACTGGGGAGGCTGGCCCATTCAGATTCTTTCAAGAAGTACAGGTTCCATTGTAGCCTTCCAAAGCCGTTTGCTCCCAAGGACCCTTTCTTGGTTGTATACAACCTAATCTCTGCTGGAAACCATGTGTGGTGATGCAAAGGTCCCCCAGCAGAGAGTAGTGATTAGGAATCTGGACCTTGGAGTTTGATTGTCCTTGGTTTGAGCCCAGTTCTGCATTTACAAGTTGTTTGATCTTGGACAAGCCCTGTAACTTCTCTGGACTTGAATTTTCCCACCCGTACACTGGGGATGACGATGCCCCCCATGAAGAGTTGTTGTCCTGTGTAGAGATCACGTGTGTGTGTGAAGTGACAGTGCGGTAGACTGTCAGGAAGGAAGCATAAAGTGAAAGTGGCTCAGTTGTGTCCAACTCTTTGTGACCCCATGAACCATACAGTCCATGGAATTCTCTAGGTCAGAATATACTAGAGTGGGTAGCCTTTCCCTTTTCCAGGGGATCTTCCCAACCCAGAGATCAAACTCAGGTCTCCCACAATGCAGGCGGATTCTTTACCAGCTGAGCCACAAGGGAAGCCTGAAGTAAGCATAGTGCTATTGTTATTATTTTCTCTATCCTTCTATAGAGGGTTTCCAACAGTAACACTATTGACATTTGGGGCCAGACAATTCTTTGTTTTGTGGGGGACTGTCCTGTGACTTGCAGAATATTTAGCACCATCCCTGATGTCTACCCAGTAGATGCCGGTAGCACTACCCCCGCACCCCTAGTCACGACAATCAGAAGTGTCTTCAGGCATGGCTAAATGTCTCCAAACTAGCCTCTAATTGAGAATCACTATTCTAAAACCTGGAGTTACAGGTGTTGATACTGAAATAAAAATCACCCTGTCAAACATCTTCAGAATACAGAATCGTAAAAAGATTTATGAAGATAACATTAATGATTCTCAGTGCAGAATGACATAAAGGTTTTCAGTTGCTTGAAAATAGAAATCTTGTCAAATGCTGAGCCATAAAAGTCAGCTCTGTGTTAAAAAGAAATAGTTGGTTTTTGGTTTGGTTTGGTTTGGCTTCTGGCATCCAATGCTGTGCTGATTTTGCAAAGGCAGTGATTTTATGACAGCTCATGAAATTTCAGAATCTTAGAGTATGCATAACTGATGTGTTGTTACCTAGATCAGCTTTTATCTGATACTCCACAATTTGCAATGAACCCAGTGAGTGGGAGTCAGTAGACAATTTCTCCCCAGAGGCTGAAAGTGACAGGGAACTCACTTCCTTACAAAGTAACACTGAAGTCCACACTGGGACAACTGCTCATTATCACAAAGAATCCTCCCATGGGATGAAACTTACATTCTCTGCAATTCCGCCCCGCCCCCCCCCCCCGCCCCCCGCCCCCAGCTCTAAGGTTCCTACCCTGCCCCCAGGAAGGTCCCTCTTAATAGATTCTGAAATTTGGAGCTTCTGGGTTGTGGTCAGTTTAGGAAGCTGAGCAGACGAGGGAGGGAGCACTCAGAAATTGCATTCACGCACATCTGCATTGCATATGAGTTTCCTAGTGGCCAGTAGTGGAAAAGCCTACTGCCGGATGTTCCCAAGCATCTTGCCTTAGTCAGATTTTATAGGCTCCATTATAGTTGCCTCATTGATTAGGTAGATGGAATTTAAAGTGCCCAGAATGATGAAAATAGTGGGAGAATTCCATCCATACACTGAGACCATGTAAAAGTCACATTTGGGGATCGCTTGCATTTTCCACCCCTTAGAACAATTGCTTTAGTCGAAGGAGTTATGCAAAGTCAACTTTCTTGGCAGCTGGTACCAGGTTTTTTGGCCTATGACTGCCATGCCTTAATTTCCCTCTCTATAAACGCTTTGAAAATGGTATTTTTCTGCCCCAATAGCTTATATTGTGGTCACTTCTAACCCCTCTAAATTCTTAATGGAACAAAAGCATCAGTGGTCCTATTGATAGTTTCTTCCATGATCTTTACCAACTATTTACCAGTTGTGCATTCTGAAGGCATTGGATGGTCTCTTCCCAGGTCTTTCTCAGTAAGGACAGTCTATGATTTTATAACATGGGGACCTTACAGTCAAGTCTGATGGCTGAGGTTCAGCAGTCACGCAGTCACGGGGACCCAGGCAAGCTTTGATGGGGACCAGACCTGCAGGGAGGCTGATCTGACACCTCCATCACCACAGTCTGTAGCCATCGATCTCTTGGGCACAACCCCACTTGATATGCTCTCTTTTCACTACTCAGGCCCAGAGAATAGTGCAGTGGGACTCCAGGCTGCTTGAGACTTTACACTGCAAGGCTGCCTTTCCTGGCCTTTCTAGTTTCTCCCCCAGTCAGGTCCAAGCCTTGAGCCCTCCAAGGCAACAAAAGGGAGATAAACTGTACAAACCCTCTCCTGGTCTAGGATTCCAGTTCCCCAGCAGACATGCAAGAACACTAGAAGAAATGCCTCTCTTCTTATTTCCCTCACCCCCAACCAAAGCAACTTCTGCCACCAAGGGTTCTTTAGATTTCTCACCCAAGGTGTAAACCTTGAGAATGGGAATTTCAGGCCAGGTGAGAGGAAAAGGGTATGCAGCAATAGATGAATTAGGTTTAAGGCCATGTGTATTGGGAGGGATTTGCCAACACCCTTGTTCCCATCCCTTCTTGGAGAAACTTTTGTTATTTTTGAGAACATTTGGAGCACATGTGCAATTATACTTGCAATGTGATGAATTAAAATTTATTGTACTCACAGATTCTGAGTCAGAAGTTGGAGCAGAGAACAGCAGTAATGGCTTGTCTGTGCTTCACGGTGTGGGACCTCGGCTGGGAGGACACACATGGCTGGGGATGACTCGAGGGGCTGGGTGCTGGAATCACCTTCATCGAATGTCTAGGCCTGAACTAGGATGCTGGGTGGTACTAACAGCCACGGTACTTCCATGTGGCCCTTCCACAGGGCTAGCCTTCTCCCTGCATGGCAGCTGGGTGCTGAGAAGCAGCACCCCAAGGGGTTAGTCTAGAGAGCAGATACTCTTCCAAGGGAGCTGGGAGGAAGTTGTAAGACTTCTTCCATCCTAGCCCCTCAGAACTCTGGTCTCATCGTTTCTACTGCATCTTACTGGTTTCAACTGAACCACTAAAGCCAACTCTAAAACTTTAAACACTAAAGCTTTTCCCCTGGTGGCCCAGTCAGTAAAGAATCCACCTGCAGTGCAGGAGACGGGTTTGTTCCCTGGGTTGGGAAGATCCCCTGAAAAAGGAAATGGCAACTTACTCCAGTATTCTTTCCAGGGAAATCCCATGGACAGAAGAGCCTGGCAGGCTGTAGTCCATGGGGTCTCAAGAGTTGGGCACGACTTAGTGACTACCTCCACCACCAAAGCCAACTCAGATACAAGGCAAGGGAAATGAGAATCCACCTCTCGGTGGGAGTGGCAAGGTCACATTGCTGAAGAGCATGTGAGAAGGAAGAGATTTTTATGGACTGTTCAGGAAATATGGTTCTGCCTCAGAGCCTACATTGTTTGGTGTGTGTTTGAAGCCTAGTCTTTATTATTACGTATTTTTTGTTTGAGTGTTCCATTTATTATTATGCTGTATTCCTCTTTATTTTTATGAATATCAAAATCCTCTTTAATGCAGTTAAAAAATAAAAAAGGACTAAGGAATAGAGGCCCCCGAGTGACTTAACTAAAACCTCGTGTAAAGTGACAAGACCGCTGTGCTCCCTGCTGACTTAAAGCACCCTCCTCTCCTCACTGCTAAGGCTTTTGATCTCTTTTGAAACAGAATCTGTGTTGGAATAATACAAACTTGGGGGATCTCAGAGTCTTGTGTTTTTTCCTCCCATGTGAAAAGGCAAAGGAAAAAAGTGAATAATGTTTGAACATTGCCAATGCGCAGAGGATATCTGTGAGGTTAGGGACAGCACAGACTGGCACCCCAGTCAAGGTTCCTGGAGGAAGGATTTTATTCAGTGCCATGGTATGTGGCATGAGGGTTGCCACCATAGCCAGGTCTGGCTGGAAGGACTGGACGTCTCTAATCATGGCCATTGGTGGATCACATGACTCTTCAGTGCAAATTAGCAAATGCAGCTCCACGTGAGGCCACCACTTGGAAAGACCACCAGGCTGGCCTCTGGCTTCCTCTGTGCTCTTGACTCATATCCTTAGACAGAGATAAGCTGTACAAGCCTGTGCAGTGGTCCTGCTCACTTCTTGGTCTCTGCTGGCTTCCTTCTTATTGGTCATTAAGATAGTCTCAAATTCCTCCCCTTCTTAGCCTCAGGTAAAGGCTAGAGGGGATGGAGAGGAAACTTTTTACAGACCACTGGGGAACACACACAACTAAGCCATCATTTACAAGCTGGTGGGATAGCTCCTATCATGAAGGTTCAAAAAGGGTCTGTGGGAGCCTGTAGAGGGGAGGGGTAATTAACACTCAGATTGCGAAGTGCAGGTAAGACATCCTAGCGTGAAGTGTGAGGAGAATGTGTTTAGCTCTTGATTTTATCTGCTGTTGATTTTCAGCAAATGGTTTTATCTTTTTACATTACATTACACCATATTACCTTATATTACACTGCATTGTTTTACATTATATTCATTCTTGATTAGGATGTAAATTCCAGGAGCCCAAGGACGTCACAGGTTGCTCACTTTATAAGTTTCCTAAGGGCGCTATAACAAATTACAGCAAACTTGGTGGCTTCACACAACAGAAATGTATTCTGTCACACTTCTAGAGGCCAAAAATCTAAAATCAGGGTGTCAGCAGGGTTGTGCTTTCTCCAGAGGCTCTAGGGGAGGATCCTTCCTTGCCTCTTCCAGCCTCCAGTGACTCCCAGCTTTCTTTGGCTTGTGGCTGCATCGCTCTCATCTCTGCCTCCATCTCCATATGCCTTCTTCTCTCTCCTATAAGGACTCTTGCCATTGGAGTTCGAGTCCATCCAGATAACCCCAGATAATCACATCTCAAAATCCTTTAATTACATCTCAAAATCCTTTAATTACATCCTTTTTTCCCCCAAATATGGTCATACTTACAAGTTCCAGGGTTAGAATGTGGTCATATCTTTTGGGGACCACCATTCAACCTACTAGGCTCCCTAGGTGCCTCAGTGGGTAGAATCTGCCTGTAATGCAGGAGACACGGGTGGTGCAGGTTTGATCCCTGAATCAGGAAGATCCCCAGGAGGAGGGCATGGCAACCCACTCCAGTATTCTTACCTGGAGAATCCCATGGACAGAGGAGCCTGGCGGACTACAGTCCATAGCGTCGCAAAGAGTCAGATATGACTGAAGCAACTGAGCATGCATGCATGCATTCAACTCACTACACCCACTGTATATATGTCCCGAGTGCTAAGATACTGTCTGGTGTCTACTAGGCTGCTCTCAGTAAATATTTTTTATCAACATAATTAAGATTTATATAATTTTCACAATAGTAGGATACAAATTCTATTCAAGTTCCCGTAGACTATGAACTAGGAGACACTGAAACATATCCAGGGACATAAAACAAGGTGCAAAAATTTCATGGTCTAATGATACAGTAAATACCTTTTAATTTAATTGATCTGTATCATATTTAGGTCATCTAAAGGATTGTGATGAGGTTCAAAACCAACCTTTATATCTAGAGACAGTGTAGGGTTGTAGTTATGGCTAAGAGCATCAGCATCCCACTTGCTGGTTCAAGTCCAGGGTCTCCACTTGCCGTCTGAGTGATCTGAGGCAAGTTCTTTTAGATTCTCTCTACTTCTCTTGCCTGTACTACAAAGAAAAGATAATAAAATAATAATGAGACAGACTTGATTGGGTAGTGGTGAGAAGCTAATATATACGGAATGTTTATTACTTAGAACAACCTAGAACTTGGTGCCCAATAGGTTTTAGCTTGTATTGTAAAAATAAAAGAGTGATGTGACAATACACAGTATATAAACAACCCCAAATTATTTGATTTTCCCAGACTCCCTCTCCATTCGCAAACAGATGAGAGGGACGCCCCTGCCCTATGCTTAGCACGCTGTTTAGAAGTCAGCTGCAGCTGGACATACAAATCCAGTGGTGACTTGGAAGCACCAGCCCGCACCTCTGGGAGGTCCCAGGCAGAGGAGGAAGGGAGGCCGAGAGCACAGGGCTGAAAGCTGCTGCCTTGAGGGCAAGAAGCAGCCTCTGTTCCCAGGGCAGCGGCTCACCTCTCTGGTTCCCTCTTGCTTTGTGATCAGCTCCTTATGTCACCCTGAGGCCCTCAGCAGGAATTCCAGGGCTTTCCAGAACCTGTCAGCTAAAGCAGAGGATGAAAAAGAACAACTCCAATGTCAAAAGAAGTAGGACAATACAAGAGAGAGATTTGAGAAGAACTCAGACTAGTTGTGGGGCAGACCCAGTTGAATAAGGTGAGAAGTTAGAGTTATCTCAGCAGGTTATTATTATTATTATATTTTAATGTAACCTTGTGCTTTCCAGTTGCTTATTTAAAAAAAAAAAATCATCTCGATTGTTAGAGTGATACCCTGCTCAGGTCCTTAGGAGACTTTGCTTTGTTAGAGAAAAAGGGCTAAGCCTAATGTTATTTAAAGGATGTCCGGGACCACTTCTGGTCAGGCAACTGTTTATTCCTAGTAATATCAGTCTATGACAAGATAAGGACAGAAATTGCCAGAAAGATGTTTGGCAGCCTTATGACAATCTGGCATTATCCTGACAACCAAGTCGGTGCTCAATGGCTTGTTTTACGGAATAGACCAATTTGTGGGCTGTTGCATTCCTTGGCGAGTTGCATGTGTCATGAGCTTAGTGTCATATTGGTCTGTGATGGATTGGGATAAAGCCTAGTCCTTGATCATACTGCTACAAAGCAAACATCATAGAGAAGAACATACATCCCCAATTGGACTTGTGAAAAGTATGTCATGACTTTAATCTGCAAAGGTCAAGGTCCTTTCAATATGTTTAACAGGAGTTTGTATTTATTCTTTTATGAACTACATATCAGTACTTGTTGTTATTGTTTAGTTGCTAGGTCTTGTCCGACTCTATTGTAACCCCATGGACTGTAGCCCTCCAGGCCCTTCTGTCCATGGGATTTCCCAGGCAAAAATACTGGAGTGGGTTGCCGTTTCCTCCTACAGAGGATCTTCCTGAACCAGGAATCGAACCTGAGTTTCCTGCATTGGCAGGCAAATTCTTTACTACTGAGCCACCAGAGAAGCCCACCTATTTGTATACTTTGTTATTCTTCTAGTGTTGATATTTTTCCAATCAATTTTTAAGAACTTGCATAAGTTTTGTTTTGCCATTTTTGTTGCAAATGTTTTTCACTTCAGTGAAGCATTTTTCAGAACAAAAGGTAAAAAAAAATACATATATATATATACATATATGCCCCAAGATCACAGTTTTTGACTAAATGTTTAAATATTGTCATTGCCATCTCTTTGCACCAATATGTCTTTTTTTTTAACTTTTAATTTTATATTCGGGTATAGCTGATGAACAATGTTGTGATAGTTTCAGGTGGACAGCAAAGGGACTCGGCCATACATATACATGTATCTCTTCTCCCCCACTCTCCCCTCCTATCCAGGCTGCTATATAACGAGCAGCATTCCATGTGCTATGCAGTAGGTCCTTGTTGTTTATCCATTTTAAATGCAGCAGTGTGTACCTATCCTTCCAATGATGTTGAAGCTGGAACTCCAATACTTTGGCCACCTGATGCAAAGAGATGACTCATTGGAAAAGACCCTGATGCTGGGAAAGATTGAGGGCAGGAGAAGAAGGGGACAACAGAGGATGAGATGGATGGATGGCATCACCGACTCAATGGACATGGGTTTGGGTGGACTTGGAGAGTTGGTGATGGACAGGGAGGCCTGGCATGCTGCGGTTCATGGGGTCGCAAAGAGTCGGACACGACTGAGCGACTGACCTGAACTGAACTGTACCTGTCCATCCCAAACTCCCTAACTATCCCTTTCCCATAGGATACACCAGTTTATCTTTAGATCTAGAAAAAACCTTGAAGAGTCTTTAGACTGAGCACCCCTCCATGCCTGAAGCCAGGACAGACCCTGGGACTCTCAGAATGCCTCAGCCAGCCAGTGATCCTCCTGCAACTAAACCCAGGTTCCTGGTGCTCTTCCAGGGCTACCATCTTTGCCCATAGCAAATGCTAAAGAAAATAGCAGCCCCTGATAAGGAATCCCGAATTCCAGATTAATGCCCCAGAGCGATGATATGGTTTTCTTGGGAGCAGCTGTTTTATAAATAGAACTTGGGGGCATCTCAGGCCTTCCATATAGGGTAATGTGCTGCTGCTGGGGTCTGCTCTATGAAGCAGAGGACGGACCGTAAGACACTGACATGTGAACATTAGCCACACAGATGTCTTGGTGTTTGTCATCTTGAGAAAATCAGTTAATGTCCTGGGTGAATCTGTAAATAGGAATAAAAATAAAATTTGCTCTCCCTGCGGACATCTTAAGAATTTTGGTTGGGCTTCAAGAGGAGGCCCAGAGAGATCATCATTGGCCTGGGAAATCATCAGTAAGACTCTCTGCCTGGTTAAAAAATCATCTGGAAGAGACATTTGGCAGCTGGCATGTTCAGCCCCTGCCTTCAGGTAGGACTACACTTACACCATTTCAGAGTGATGCCTGTGTCTCCTGTCTTTAAAGAAGGAAGGGAGATTCTATAGTCGAGCGACTGTTCCTTTGGCCAGCACTGTCGTGGCCTTGACAGTGTTAATGGAGCCAGGCAGGGAGGAAGCCATCCCTGGGCCATGGTCCTCCTGGGGGAGAGTCAGAAGGGGGCATCCTCATGTCCCGGGGATGGTGGCACTTAGGTTCCCAGTGTGTCCTGTGTCTAGTGGAGTCTGATGCAGCTGTGATAAAGAACATTATTAAGATGCTCCTTGGGCTTCTCTTTAGATGATGTAATCTCACTGGCTTTCACATGTCCTACCTGGAATTTTCTCCAGCCATCTTTTGCTTCATTTAGCAATTAATCCCAAGTTCATTTTGTATCTTTGGATGTGAATCCCAGGCTACACAGAGAATTCCAGTAGCTGGAAATGTGGATTTTCCACAATTTTAAATATTTACCCCTTGACTTTTTAGCAGAGATTTCTAGGGCCAACCCTTCATCGTCTATGGAAGGTTAAAAGTTAAGAGTAAGCATTCTCACTCAGCTTGAATCCTCACTTCAGTACTTCTCATGGCCTTGGACTGCTTACCTTATCTTTCTGTCAATTTTCTCATCTGCAAAATGGAAATACTCAGAGTATATAGACTCTGAGCATTGTTCAGAGTATGATATGAGTTAACACATGCAGTTAAGTCCTCAAAATAGTGTCTGACAAGGATGATAGCTGCTATTTTTTTTTTTTTTTTAACCATGACCCAAAGTCTAAGGTTTGCTTCAAGTGAATGGAATGATTCTCAGACCAAGTTCTTTCATTGTCCATTTATTAGAAGGGAGTCTAATTTAGTCCTGAATTCTCTTCCAAATCATATTCACTCTGTTCAGTATAGTAAGTATAGATACAACGTTGTTGGTTTTTCTTTGGGAAGGGCTTTGGGAATGAATCCACATCACTGTTTTAGAAATGCCCTGTGTTCCTTGTGCTGCTCACCTCCTCTCTTTGAAATTCCACGGTGTTTGCTACCAGCTCATTCAGTAAGACAGTATGCCCACTTACTGTTTAGATGAGATGTTCTTTAATCCTTAGAGTATGGGAATTTGCATTAAAATTAATTGTTAGTTAATCACATTAGCAAACCAGAAAGATTTATTATTTAGTAGGGCAAAAAATAATTTACTGAAGTCTCCTTTGAAATATATTAGTGGTTGTCTCTATTCTTTGAAGAGAATTAATACTGGATATACCTTTTTTTAAAAAAAATAATTAGAACAAAAGGGCACAAGAGCAGTGGTACCCTACTTCATCTGCAACAGTTATACTGTTCACACTTGCCCCAGGTCATAGCAACATCAAGGTCAAGCTCCCAGTAACGTCAAGTATAATGTACTCTGCCCCTGCACATACACATGCACATACTCTCCCATTCTCTCTCACCATAATGTTTTGTGGATGAGGAAACAGACCTCGGTGTCTTTCACAGCCATTTGAAGCCATTGTGCAGAGTGCTGAGTTCATGGTTCTGCTTTTTTTTTTTTTTTTTAATAAATTTATTTATTTTAGTTGGGGGCTAATTACTTTACAATATTGTAGTGGTTTTTGCCATACATTGACATGAATCAGCCATGGGTTTACATGTGTTCCCCATCCTGAACCCCCCTCCCACCTCCCTCCCCATCCCATCCCTCTGGGTCATCCCATTGCCCCAGCCCTGAGCATTCGTCTCATGCATCGAACCTGGAATGGTGTTCTGTTTCACATATGCTAATATACATGTTTCAATGCTATTCTCTCAGAATGTCCCACCCTCACCTTCTCCCTCAGAGTCCATAAGACTGTTCTATGCATCTGTGTCTCTTATTCTGTCTCGCATATAGGGTTATATAGGTTCTGCTTTTATATATGTTAGAAATGTCTGTTGCCTGGATGAGTTTATGTTCACATTCATAAGCGCTGGCAGGTGTTTCCTTTATTAGAACATGCTCAACATTGCTTGTTGAATGATTGCACCTTTTAAAAGTCAATCGAGAAAGTAAAACTTAGGAATCTTGATTAAAAACAAGGCACCACTTGTGAAGATTCTAAGAATGCATAGCTGACTTTGGAACAGCCGTTCATTGTCAAACAGTCTCCCCATCCTCAGACAGACTCCACTGACTCCATACCCCACCTTCACTAACTGTCCTCTCTCTCCTCCCGTTCAGCCCCATGCTTCTTGGGGCATCGACCATGCTCAGCATCTCCACCTCCTCATCTCCCATTTGCTGTCCTGTGTGTCCTCTGACCCTGCACTTGCCACATCCACAGTGGCTCAGTGCAAGGGAGAGTTTTTAATCTTCACCTTCAGTTCAGTTCAGTCGCTCAGTCGTGTCCAACTCTTTGCGACCCCATGAATCGCAGCACACCAGGCCTCCCTGTCCATCACCAACTCCCGGAGTTTACCCAAACCCATGTCCATCAAGTCAGTGATGCCATCCAACCATCTCATCCTCTGTCGTCCCCTTCTCCTCCTGCCCCCAATCCTTCCCAGCATTAGGGTCTTTTCCAGTGAGTCAACTCTTCGCATGAGGTGGCCAAAGTATTGGAGTTTCAGCTTCAACATCAGTCCTTCCATTGAACACCCAGGACTGATCTCCACCTTAATTGACTATAAAACATTGGGTGAGACCCCTGAATGCTCCCTATTTCTTGAACCATCCTCCCTCCTTGGCTTACTAGGTATGACAATATCTTTGATTTCCTGTCTCCTCTTCCTCTGTCCATCCTTCAGATGTTGGTTCTTGGAGGTTCTTATCTGGGTGCTCATCTTCTCTTATTCTCTATAAGCAGTGTCATCTGTTCGCATGACTTCTGACATACAAATATTCTTTCATCCCAATTTTTTCTCCAGAGTTGTGCATTTGACCAACCTTCTTCTAGACATCTCCATTTGGATTTCACCTAGACACCTAAACCTCAACATGTCAGAAATTGAGCTTATTACTTTCTCTAATTTGCTTCCTGTCTTTTGTTCTTAATTTTATTGCACAGTACCACTGTGTACCCAGATGCCTAAGTCTAAGCCCAGGGAATCATCCTCGATTCCGCTCCTCTTCTCAACCCCATGTCTAGTCATTAATTTTATATTGCAGTCATTTCTAGAGTCCTTCCACTCTTTTCCATCCCCACTGCCATGACACTAGTCTGGACCATCATTACCTTTCCTGCGGATTGCTTTAACAGCCTCTTACCCAGTCTCCTTCTCGCTAGTATTGTAGACTTCTAACCCAAACTATCCAGCCACCAAAACAGCTTTCAGAATTTCTGGTGATGTCCCTCTCCAGCTTAAAAACCTTCCCCCGCTCCCTTTGGACCGGAAGATAAAGTCCAAACTCCTTCATATTTGTGATATGACCTCTGCTTACTTCTCCAGCCTTGAGTCATCATTACTTCCTTCTTCTCCAAACAATGGCCACCCCCGCCAGTCACTTTCTGCAGTTTCCTGCCGAGACCATGCTCTCTCTGGGTCACGTTCTTTCTCCATGTTATGTTCTTCATGTTCTTCCAGGAACACCCTTCAGCTACTCTTCACTTGGCTAATTCCTACGGATTCTTCAGGCCTGAGTTAAGATACTTACTTTCACTAAGCCCTGAACACTGGTTTGATGTCCACCAGAAGCATTGTTAGCCTAGAACTTACCCTATTATAGCACATATGAAGCCATTTTCTCTCTCTCCCTTCCTCCAGCCTCAGCTTCCTGCAGGCTAAGAGAGTGTTCACTTTTGTGCTGCCAGATCCTCGGCTCGGCACAAAGGGCTTTCATATACATTTACTGGAAGGAGGAAGAACAGAATGAAAGAAGACAGGTAACACCCCCATGGTTGCCCTAAGCATAAATGTTTGTGAAATTTCTCTCTGATGAGCATTTTCTATTGAGTTTGGTGCTTTTGTCTCCATTACTTTGGTTGACATTTCATCATGACATGAAGTAAGGGGAGGAGATTGTTTTCTTGGCCTGGCTTTTATTTATCTAGAAGTGTAGACAAGTACTGTCATGAGCAAGTGGCCATGCTTAGTACTCATTGCTCTGAAGGGTTGGCATAATATTCATTTGGAACTATATTATCAAATAGATATTCACTGAGAGTCATGCATAGCAGTGGGCAAGATGTTGGAATTATACAAAACAGGCCATAGTCTTCTCCCCTGCTCTTAGGATCTAACAGTCTAGGCATCCCATGGGTGGAATATACATATGACAGGTTCTGGGAGATGTCATATTTGTTATCTAGTGAGTAGAAGTTCCCAGAAAGGAATCATCATTGAGGGCCTTATAATTTTGGGCTTTTACCCTGATGGGATATGGATGATATCAATCTTTCTAAAATGGCTTCATTAATTCAATAAAGATTTATTAAAATGCTTATGATAGAGACCAAGCAGCTAGGTTAGAGATAGGAAAATGGTACAGTTGCTGCCCTTAAGAGACCTATAGTCCACTCAATTATAATGGAAGACCACTCTTCAAGGTTCTTTAACTGTGAGTTTTCAGAGATCTCCTGAACCTTCTGCACTTTTGTTTCTGTTGCTCATGATTCCCATCATTTGATCTTAGGAGGTCCCCTTCCAAGAAGTACTTCTTACCACCAAGAGAGTTAACCTTGGCTTCAGACAGCACAGTATGGTCCCAACTCAGAACTCTGAATACCTGAATCTTTTAAATAAGTGCTGGTTCTATTTCTAAAAAATAAAAAATAAACACGTTTAATATGCCTCAAGTCATTGGAAGGAAATCCCAACCTTGTAGGAAATGAACCACGAAGGACCTGAGCTGAATGGCTGTCACTCAGAGGGAGCAAATGCACATGCACAGCATCACGTGTAGCCAGACAGGGAAGTGGGGGCCCTTCCTTGACCTCAGTGAAGCCTTGGCCCCTTTTAGCCCCACATTGGATCCCAGATCTGGAGCTGGACTTGATTTACTGGATGATGCAATCACGAGGACACCGGCCATGTGGGTGTTGGAAGGGAGCTTCACTGGCAGTGTCAGCTGGTTGTCATGGACGCTCCGTACTGACCAAACTCACTTGGCTTGTCACAGCCCAGCCACCTGTTGTAAACAGCTGAGGGGGCCTGGCTCCACTGGGAGGTTGTTACTATCTCTAGTATGTTGTCTCTGCCTGGAGTGGGGAGGGGAGTGTGGACACAGTGAGGACAGGAACCAGCCCATTGCTGTTCTCATGGAGTCACCCTCTTTATCAGGAGCGGTGGTCCAGGCGTGGCTAGCATGAGGTCTTTCTTCTGCACGGGATCTGCCATCTCTTTGAAGACAAGAGAACCACGGGCCTGACTATAGTAGCAGCTCTGGAGAAAAGACTAGAATGACAGGTTGGAACCAGATCCTACAGGGCTTTGAATACTGACCCTTTGGAATTTATCCTTGAGCCCATGGAGCGTGATTAACTGTTTCAGAGCAGGGGAGTTGTAATAAACCCAGAATGAAACTGGGACGCTGGTTCACTGCTGCAGTTAAAGACCGAGACAGAGAAGTCAAGGGTAGACTGGGAACCAGCTGGGCAGGCGACTAGTTTATGTTGAATTGGTAAGATCGAGGAAGACAACCTACCAACAGAAGATGGACCAGGGCACCAGAAGGCAGATAAAACAGGTCACTCACTAACCTCAAGATCCTAATGCTTGAGCATCAAGCAGAGGTGGCCCAAGGCTCTGGAGAGGCGCTAGTGCACCATTAACGACCACTTGCAACCTTGGAACCAATTCTAGACCTGCTCAGTGCTATCTTCATAGTCACTGTCATTGTCTTCCTCCTCATTCCCCCTATCCCTATCTCCCTCCCCCTTCCCCACCCCCTCCTTCTCTTCTTTATTATTATTATTACTGTTGATCTCAGCAATATCTTGAGCCTAGAGTTCTCCCATATATTAGGGGTTCCTCTTCCCGTATGAATGACTGAGTAGGGATTATTACAAGGTGCGGTGAAAAGAGTGTGTTCTTTGGCATTGACTGACCTTGGTCTGAGCCTCAGCTCTGCACTTGGTTTATGGCATGGGACTTTGGGCAAGCTGCTTAACCCATGGCAACCCACTCCAGTATTCTTGCCTGGAGAGTCCCAGGGATGGCGGAGCCTGGTGGGCTGCTGTCTGTGGGGTCCCACAGAGTCGGACACGACTGAAGCGACTTAGCAGCAAAGCAGGGATCAATAATAGGTATCTCCTTTGGCTTCTGTGAGGCTTCACTTAGTTAATGTACGTGAAGTGTCTAGTCTATGCCTAGCACATCACGGGTCCCAGCTCCTGTTAGTGTCCTTTTGTCTTTCTCCTCTTACAGTAAAGAGCTTGTCCTGTGGATCTTGTTTCCCCCTAGCCAGTAGCAGAGCATTAATGGGAGGGATGTGAGTGGAACAGTAGCGTTCTTTCATTATAAGGTCAATCGAGCCATCTCCTCATTTTACCTTTACTGCCTCATCATACATGTACTGTACTGTACATGTACTGTGCCACTGGCTCTGGCTGACTTGGAGATCCAAGGTGACCAATTCACTATGGGAGGGACTCCCTGTCCAGGGGGATCCCAGCTAAACTCTTACCCTGGTCCAGATGAGAGAACAGTGGGGAGAAGGTGTGCACAGGGGTGCAAGCCTGCACTCAATGCCGTGGATACCCAGGAGCTCCTTTGTGCAAGTCCTTAGGATGGGTGCTGGGGTTCCTAAGATGACAATGGCTTTTGCATTTGGAATTTCATAGGCTTCATGAACCTCTTCTTGTGCTTGACCTCATGGGCCAGGTGTCACTCCTGGCTCTGGGTGCTGAGTTATCAGATGTACAGATGAGAGCTGCTCCTTGAGCAAAGGGCTAAGGACTCCCACGTGCTGGAGAATGTGCTGAGCCAGCCTCAGCCTCAGGGTGGGGACTCTGTGGGAGAGCACCCTGCAGGGGCTTGCCACTGCTTTCCAGAAGTGGGAAGAGCCAGGGGCCTCAGGGTCCATGTCAATGCAGTGCCAGGCCTTCAGGGTAGGGAGGACATGGGTTTGGGGAAGGGCTGGCTATATTGGATCACAGGGTCACTGTTTAGTTTGTTTGTCACTGGCCTTTGAGGATACCTACCGAAGCCCACTGATGATGTCTTATATGACGTGACTCCTGTAAAAATGAGATGATTCAAAGACTCCCAGCCACTGCCTCCTAAAGGCTGGAACCTCAGGATTTTCTTAGCCAGTGTTTCTCCCTGTTATAGAGCAGCTAACAAGTTAGGTTCACTGGGTTTGGCTGGAGACTTCTGCACACATCAGTAGGGGCAAGCACACTGTTCCTTGGAGAGCAAAGGAACAAAGCATTGAGAGTAATGGACATTTTAATGTTGATATGCTGAGCTTTCTGTTCTCAAGTACACAACAGCAATTTCGTCCCAGATAGAAATTCCCAAACACACTCCTCAGTTAGTGGAATATGACTTTACCCGCCACTAGATGGCGCCCCATGTGCGTATAAGCCTCTCCTACATTTAGACCTTGAGTTAGTTGTGATGCAAAGAACCGACTCATTGGAAAAGACCCTGATGCTGGGAAGGTTTGAAGGCAAAAGGAGATGAGGGCGGTAGTGGATGAGATGGCTAGATAGCATCACTGGCTCAATGGACATGAATCTGTGCAAACTCCGGGAGACAGTGAAGGACAGGGAAGGCTGGTGTGCTGCAGTCCATGGGGTCGCAGAGTCGGACACGACTTAGCGACTGAGCAACAGACAACACTACCTCAGTTGGTGGGATATGACTTTACCCGCCACTAGACGGCGCCCCATGTGCGTACAAGCCTCTCCTACATGGAGAACTTGAGTTAGATTTTCCAGATTTTTAAAAACATGTACACACACACACACACAAATTCTAACACAATCATCAAGTCTTTAATTTTCCTTTTAGCATTCAAATGATGGGTTTATTCACATTCTCTGGAAATTTGGTTTAATGCAAAGAATACCCATAGGTATTCTTGAATACTATGGACCACAAATCATGATTCAGAGGCTGCGCTGAATTTATTCCATTAAAATAGTATATTTTGGTCTGTCTTGTAAAGTAGCGCATGTGGTGTTTAACAAAAACGTTTTTAAATTCAGGTTTTTTTAAGACACCAGAGGAGAAAGTAAGAACACAAATTAAATAATACTTACTCAATGGCAGGCAATGTTCTAAGATGTTTTAAACATTAACTCATTTAATCTTCAGAGCTTAGAAATAGCTCTTCCATATACATCATTATGGGCTTCCCTTGTGGCTCAGCTGGTAAAGAATCCACCTGCAATGTAGGAGACCTGAGTTCAATCCCTGGGTTGGAAAGATCCCCTGGAGAAGGGAACAGCTGGCTACCCACTCCAGTATTATGGCCTCAAGAATTCCATGGGTCACAAAGAGTCGGACACAATTGAGCGGCTTTCACACTTTCCACTATACATCATTATAACCGTCTGATAGACGAGGAAATGGAGACTAAGAAATGTAGGAGATTCCCCATTGTTTTAGCCAGTAAATGACAGACTAATCCAACTCCTCCTGATCTGGACTCCTTTACGGTACTTTCTGAGCTTCCTTGGAGACTCAGATGGCAAAGAATCTGCCTGCAGTGTGGGAGACCTGGGTTCAGTCCCTAGGTTGAGAAAATCCTGGAGAAGGGCATGGCAACCCACTCCAGTATTCTTGCCTAGAGAATTCCATGGCTACAGTCCATGGGGTCACAAAGAGTTGGACACAACTGAGTGACTGCATGGTGCATTCTCCTGCATCCCACTGGTCCAGACAATCAGGAGAGGCTTCACAGAAATCAGGTGGTGGCATGAGAGGTATTTGAATTCTGATTTCTCTATTTTTCCTTTGTCTCAACTTTCTTGTATGTATCATAGGAACAGAACAGTTCCTAACTGCTGTGAGAGGACTTTGTAACTTGTAAAACCTTACACATATGTCTGCTGCTATCATTTGGGGGGACAATTTGGGGTTTTGTGGGAATATTAGAACTCTCATATGTGAAGCCTATGACCCTTCCCTCATTCACACAAGAAGCATTCCTTGCCGCTGTGTGAGAGCTCCCACACTGACGTGCCTGTACTGTTTCATCACCAAATCTGGTCTACCCTGAGCTCTCTCTTAGCTGAATGTTGAGTGAGATTTCCTGTGCTTTCAGCAGGTGATTCTGGCTTAGCCTCAGGATCCAGAAATAATAGACTGTGGCAGGACAACTCCAGGGGTGGGACCCCAGCCTGAACAGAGAGATGGCCCATGCCAGTTCTATACAAGCCAAACCACCAAGATGAGGCAGGGTTTTTTTTTTAATTATTATTTTGGAGCACAAAGTACTGTTTCTGAGTTTCCATTTCAAGTGGCAAATCAGATCGTCCCTTTGACAGAAGGCTTCAATTAGAACCCGTCTCCGCATCAGCTTTAAAAGGCGTTCTTCTTCTTTGGACTTGATGCAAGTCTTGCTTCTAAGAGCTTCGCTATTTTGGCTCTGTGACCCAGACTCTGATCCCTGCATGTGACTCATTTTGTATCTGGAAGTTCTCATTGACAGACTCTTGGTATAAGAAAAATCCTGTTCGCTTTGGGGATTTGAAAGCTCAGAAATACACATCCTTCTCCTTTGACGTCTCAAGATACTAGCTGTTGTAAAACAGAATCAGGGCTGATAGGTCTATTGGAATAACTTTATTCCAATAGAGAAATAATTTTCATCAGAGAAAATATTTATGTTTATTTTAGTTCTGAACATTTTTGTCCCAGAATCCTGTAATAAATATGGTGTATGTGGCTTTCTTTACCTTCTGCAATGCCTGTGTGGGATATGGGTCCACTCAGCTACCTTAAGCAGGGTTTCCTAGAGCTTAGGCCAGCTGAGTTCATCCACCAAGGCCATTCTCTATCTGCCCAGCCTCCAGACCACCAGGGGGCATTGTGAGCCAGGACCACAGGGGATGTAGCTGCTTCTCAAAACCAGATATACCACTGGAAAGGGGCCCCCACTGGGCCTTCTCCCTGGAATTTTTTTTTTTTTAATTTTATTTTTAACTGGAGGATAATTACTTGACGATATTGTGATGATTTCTGCCATACATCAACATGAATCAGCCATAGGTCTACACACTGTGCTTAGTCACTCAGTCGTGTCCAACTCTGTAATCCCATGGACTGTAGCCCACCAGGCTCCTCTGTCCATGGGGATTCTCCAGGCGAGAATACTGGAGTGGGTTGCCATGCCCTTCTTCAGGGGATCTTCCCAACCCAGGGATCAAACTCAAGTCTCCCGCATTGCAGGCAGATTGTTTACCAGCTGAGCTACCCGAGAAGCCCATAGGTATACATACATAAAGACAAAATGTCTCTATTGTAGGTGTAAGATGGAAAAATACCGGGGATATGCTAGAAGGACTCTGTGAATGTGCCAAGGAAACACCAGTAGTGCAGGGCCATGATGTGCTGACAGCCCCTACAGGATACTCCAGGAGGACTTGGTGGTTGGTGTTGACTCGGCCTGTCCACTGTAGGGGAGAGGGGAGCCTCAGCATTTGCCCAGAAGTTGTGATGATTATTAGTCTGTAACTCCAAGCTCTTTCTGGCTGCTGGACAGTGGGCGGGAGGGCAGTATGCAGCTCAGCAGGTCCAGGGCTGGTTTTCCGTGTAGAACTCATTGATTTGAGACCATTTCAGTCCTTGGGACACTTTTAATTAGGGCCTCAAGACATGGGGTTCAAACTCATGCCTTGGCTGTCACTTTACCGTGGACCATCAAAGGGGGTACAGATGGCTGCCGCTCTGTTGCCTCCCTTATCCCAAGAAGATGTCCCTCCCTTGCTTGCCCTGTAGTTCAGCTGGTAGAAAATCTGCCTGCAATGTGGGAGACCTGTGTTTTATCCTTGGGTTGGGAAGATTTCCTGGAGAAGGGAAAGGCTACCCACTCTAGTATTCTGGCCTAGAGAATTGCATGGACTGTATAGTCCATGGGGTCGCAAAGAGTCGGACGTGACTGAGCAACTTTCACTTTCACTAGTACCTCTAACAATCAGGCAGTTGCAGGAAAGTGCCAGAGAGGGAGGTGGGCAAGAAGGAAAATCCAAGGGTCTTGCTAACCCCTCGTAGGCTCTAGGCCCTAGGCTTCCTTAACCACTTTGGCTCATAGTTTCACAGTTGAATGTTGCTCTTTTTTTTTTTTTTCAGCCCAGCCTGTGGGGCCACACCCATGCAGAAAGGTTGACTTAAGGCATCCTCAGTGTCATTATAGCCTCGGTATCAGTCAATGGAACTCTTTTTTGCTTCCCATAACAGTCCACGCCAAGCACAGCCTTCTCATCTCTTGCCTGGATAAATCCTAGTTGATCTTGCTGTTTTCATTCTGTCCCCTCTATCCACTTTGTTCTTCACACAGCTGCCGATATGGTCTTTCTGGAACACGGCTGATAGGATCACTCCCTTGAAACAGACCAATAAGAAAATGGTTTCCTGTTGCCTTTAGGACCGAATCTAAACTCCCGGGTCTGGCATTCAAGAGCCGTCGCATCTGAACTCTCCTCTCCCCATCACTGGCTCCCCATCATGAGCACACTCGGAAGAGTCTAGTCCTACAGAGATGCTTACATCTCCCTGCCCGTTTCTGCCTCAGAGCATCTGTGTCCATGCTGTCCCCTTGGCCCATCATTCTAAAGACCTCTCTGCCTTGATCATTTTTTTCCTCGTCCTTCTAGATTCTACTGAAATGTCCCAAACTCCTGGAATCCTGCCCCGCCTGCTCCTTAAGCAGGATTAGTCAAGCTGTCTTCTTTGTATCCCCAACAAGCCCTGGCCAGGCCCCCTTAGAGCTCGACAAAGAGCTATTTGGTCAATGTTTATACACCTGCCTTCTCCATCAGATGATAAACTTCTCAAAAGTAGAGACTGGGAAGCTACCACTGTACTAGCTCAACACATGCTTGAAGCAGTCAATGAAAGACCCAGTCTAGTTCAGCCTTCCTCGGTAAGGCAGAGAGATCCGCACACTGTGGTGTCCTCCTAATACTACCTGGACCAGAAACTGCCCCTCTTTAGACATCTTTCTCCCAGCCAAGTACCTGATCTCTGAGCCTCATATATACCTCGACCCAAAGCTACCAGTGTGGCCCTGGACTCCAGGGAGGAAGGGGCAGGGCCCCGTGGTTGCGCCTCTGAGAACAGGCCAGCGAACAATGGCAGGAAGTGTCCAAGTGGGAAACAATCAGCCGGGCACAGCCCAAATGGAGGAGCTTCCTGATTGGCTTGATTTGTTCTGAGCAGGAACTCTTAGAATAACTTTGGAATTATCCCAGTGGGATGACAAATTTCGCCACGGAGGAGGAACTGTCACCTGGCAATGTCAAGCATGGAAAACATGATTGGAAAAAAAACAAAGCCTAAGAGAAAGATCCCTTTAGGAAGATCCGTTTGGGTTTAGCAGCTCACCCCACCCCACCCCCCCACCTCCCAGGTCCTGCCACGACATCCCAGGGCAGTCTCCTTTGGAGTCTCCTCTCTGGGCGCAGTTGTGGGGACACCTGTGCCTTCCAGATGGAGATTGTTCTCCCTCTAGGGCTCAAAGGCCAGAGGCACTGTTGTCCTTGGGTGCCCTGTTGGCGGCTCATGGAAGCTCAAGCTGTCAGTGGCCACAGGTGGTCATGCCCCCTCTCAGAACCATGTTCCTGCAGGAGGCAGTGATTGAGCACCTGCTGTGTACAGCGCATTGCAGGCACCACGAGGGGGTGTAGTGAGACCCCAGCTGCTGTTTCCACTCTCACAGCACAGTGATTGCCAAACTGCATTCTGCTCTATGGAAAGGCCACCCCAGGCAAGGATTCGGTGAGAGGAGGTGGAGGGGCTCCCCCTCAGCTCATGCCTCAACCAGGACAGCTCTCTTTGATCAAGTTGTTGGAAAAGAAAATTCTAGCAAAAGGAGGAAACCAAAAATCTTTGGGGGTAGGGATGGTTTCATTTGCTTTTGGGAGGAAGCACAGGACAACAGTTAGTATCCTAGGCTCCACAATATAATAACCATAATGGAAAAGAATTGAAAAAAAAAAAAAGCGTATATACATGTATTAATATATAGGGCTTCCCAGGTGACTCTAGTGGTAAAGAATCTGCCTGCCAATGCAGGAGACACAACAGACACAGGTTCGACCCCCGGGTTGGGAAGATCCCCTGGAGTAGGAAGTGGCAACCTGCTCCAGTATTCTTGCCTGGAAAATCCCGTGGGCAGAGGATCCTGGCGGGCTACAATCCCTGGAGCTGCAGAGAGTCAGACAAGACTGACTGAGTATGGGCACACACACAGACACATGTATCTGAATTGCTTTGCTAATTCACTTGAAACTAACACAGTCTAGTAAATCAATTATGCTTCAATTTTTTAAAAAAGAAAAAAAATCCTAGGCTCCAACAGGGGGCAGCCCTGGGTTTGGACTCTAGCTCTGCCTTCTATTGGTGGCTGACCACAAGTTCGTGATCCTTTCTCAACCTCTGGTCTGTCACCTGTCAAGTGTGGATTATAGTAGTAGTTACTATGCAGATTGCAAAGAGTTGAATAATGCTTACAAACCAGGTAGTTCATTGTCTGGCCCATGGTAAATGCTCACCTAATGTTAGCTATGTAACTACTACTCCTCTTGAACATTAAGTAGTGTTTTTCCATGGATGACTCATTAATGTACTAACTCAAGTATCTTGAAAGTGCTCTCGGCCTCCCCAGAGTAACCTCCTGTATAGGACAACAGGAAGAAATGTGTTGATTACCCCCCAGAGTGGGCATTTATAAAAGCTTTGGCTGAGGCCATGTGGATGCACACACACACACACACACACACACACAGAGGCTGATGAGAAACTCTCACTCAGCAGGAGAACTATCACAGAGTGCTGGATTTAGGCACAAACAATGAATAAATGGGGATTCAGAAGAGAGGACTGTGCCATGTAAACAATTTTCACAGTCAGAGATGAAAGCCCATATGCTTCCTGCTTGAAGGAGTGAATTCAAAGAGAATCACAGGGGGAAATGAAGTAAGTACAGAGATGGTCCCTCTTTTTGGCCCAATTTCTGCACATCTGTTTCTCCTCCACAGGAGGTTTTATTTAGGTGAGCCCCAGAGTAAATAAGAACAGTATGTTACATGCAGACACACACACACATATACATGGAGTCAGGTGAAATTGTTTATTTGAGATATTTGGTGAAGAGTGAAAAGTCTAGAAATCACAGCAGCTACCTTCTGTGTCATATCAGAGAAAGCGAATAAGACAAGTTTTCTTTTTTAATCAGTTCTTTGTACCAAATCCATAGTTGCCATTATTTTTAATTTTTTTAAGAATCATTTTTGACTGAAGGAGTGGAGCCAAAGGGTCTGTCTTGAAACTACTTCCAACTGAGAAACAATTCATGCATTCATTTATAGAGCCAATATATCTTGAGAACTTTCACTAAGCCAGGTTTCTTATTAGACCCAAGCTAGCCTGATGCTAGAAGCCATATTCAAGGAAAGATAAAGGAGAGATGGTTGTTATCCTCAAGAGTTTGCAAATGGGAGTTGGGGATGGAACTCCAGATGCATAAGAAAGTGATTCAAATACAATGGCATATGACTGGTGATGGAAATATGTCTGTAAGATATGGCAGCAAGCAAGCATGGGAAAGGTGTCAGGGAAGACTTCAGAAAAGAGAAAGTACCTAAGCTGATTAATAAGTAGTGATAACCCAGGGAACACACTGGCAGAACTTAGTGGCTAATATATGTGTGTGGTGTTTACCAAAGAGGGGCAAGTCAGAGGTCGTGGTAATATCATACCATGAGGTATCATACCATACCATAATATCACATAGAGGACAGACTTGTGTTGCCAAAGGAGAGGGAAGGTAGAGGAGGGGTGGATTGGGAGTTTGGGGTTAGCAGTTGCAAACTACTGTATATGAGATAGATAAACAACACGGTCCTATTGACTAGTACAGGGACACAAGGAACTATATTCAGTATCCTGTGATGAAAAGTATCCTGTGATGTAAAGAATATGAAATAGATATGAAAAAGAGTATGAAAAAGGATATATATATGTATAACTGAGTCACTCTGCTGTACAGCAGAAATTAGTACAACATTGTAAATTAACTACACGTCAATAACAATTTTTTGAAAAATTAAACAAAAACACAAGATAACATCCAGGTTTCCATCTTAAGTAGGATGGATTCATGGTGGTACCGGCAGTGGAACTGAAGAAGGCCAGATGGAGGAACAGCTCTATGAAGAGGATAAATTTGGTCTCACATATGTTGGATTTGAGATACTTATGGGCCATCCAGGTAGAGACACTGAAAATGCAATTTTTATGTAGAGGCTGGAGTTAGGAGAGAGGCTGAGGGTGTCGGTTGGGTAGATATAAGTCAGTGTTTAGGTGGAAATTAAAACTCGAGGGTGGACGTGATTAGCCAAGGATAAAATATCCAGCCAAGTGAACATTTAGTGAAGAAGTAGAAGAGGCACCTGTATTGAGGATGTGGTATCTCAGCTTCTGAAGGGGAGGGGAGTGGCCCTCAGGGTTTTATAAAAGGAAGAAGTCAGTAGATTCACACTGAAGGGTGTCCATTAGATGTGGCAGTTAGGATGTCATGGACTTTAACAAGACCAGATTCAGCAGCATGGCAGGTGCCCAGGCAGTGGAGTGGGTTGAGGGGTGACTGGGGTGTGAGGAGGTTGAGGCAGCAAGAGGCAGGCAAGTGCTATTGGGGAAATCTGGAAGAGATATTCAGCAGTAATAGGAACAGGACTCAGGGTCAAGAGAAGTTCACCTATTTCTGGTGTGAGAGAATTTGTTCTGAAGGGACTAATGGGAAGGAGGCATCCTGGAGATAAGTTGAAGCTACAGCAGAGAAGGGGTCTTTGATAAAGAGCCAACCCAGAGGCATTTGCACAAGGTCAAGTACACAGATGGAGTCATTGACCTTCACCGGGAGGGTCCCTGATTCAGAGGCTGGAGGTGAAAGGCTGGATGAGATATTTTTTTCTCTTCCTACAGAGAAAGTTATTTCTTGGGAAGATAGGGTTTAAGTTACTGAGAAATGTATTGCTTTGGAAGGAGATCATCTCATTTTCATGTAATCAAAACTCTTTATTTCTGATGAAACAGACTCACACGAGAATCACACCCAAGACATCAAGGCTCAGTGCCTGCTTGGAAATGATTTTCTGCAGCAGAAATCAGCTTGCATAGATTCTGACAGGATGAGCCATGTGATTTCAGATGAGCTAAATATACAAGAAAAGAATAGGCTGGTTTCCAGAGGCTGAGAAAAACTGACAGAGAAATTTTCATTCATATTTACTTGGGATTAAATTTGATTGTACCAACATCAATAATGAAAAGTGGTAATATGTCCCAGCAGTTCACTCAGATAAAAATAGAAAGCAATCCAGTATTGGTTTTTTTCAATGAATATACAAATTCTAATACATTTGAGGGAGTGGTGAAAGTAGCAAAACCAAGCTGAGAGTTTAAAAATTATACTGAATAGCACCATCTCCAAGTTAGTGTCACTATAGAATCCTTTAAAATGTGTTCTTGCTTTGCTTTTCATTCACTCAACAAACATTTATTGGGCCTCTATGTATACAGAATAGAATATAAGGGGAAAAAAAGAATATATTGTACAGTAATAAAATCATAAAATAATGTCCTATTTCTCAGTAAGCCTGTACTCAGGAGAGGGTGGTACAGGTAGGGTTGGGGAGGATGGACACATTTTTTAATGCCCCAATACCAGGTGAGGTACACCAGGTATCTTAGAGGGCTAAGGATGCTCTTAGCTCTCTAAGGATGCCATGATGGGGACTGGGAAGGAGTGAACACGTTAGGATGAGTGGGTTGAAGAAAAACATTACTAAGGCAACAGTTTGAGCTTTGACCATCAGATGTTTTTCCAGTAGATAGAGTTGGGAGAGGAAAGTCCAGGCTTTTTCACAGAGCAGCATGCTCTCTGTTCTGGCTGGGACATGGGAATGTGTAAGGCTGGGTAGGGGGGAGAGCAGACATGGAGGGTGTGACCTTCCAGCCTAAGAAGGTCGACCAGATTCGGGAAGGAGATGATGGGGAACCATCCACTTTTCAGCAAGGGAAAGGATATGAGCTACACTTCAGGAATTCTTAAAGGCACCATTCTCTTCTCGGCCATATTTCTGTCTCCATGATGACGAAGGGGGAAAAAATGAAACGAGCTTGAGTTTCCACTGACACCTTGCAGTCAAGGAAGGTCCTGTTCTTTCACAAGGAGAAGTGGAAATCCTCTGTTTATCTAAAGGTCATTAACCTCTTTCACAGTAAAATACCAAATGGTCTGTGGTGATTCCAGATATACTCATCTAAATAAAAGGAAACTGTCTCCTTGCAAATTGAGTCACAAATAAAAAATATTTGGGGAGTGCCATAGAAACAAGTGCACTGTTATCCTGAAATATGGAAAATGAATTCTGTAGCATCTAGTTGTGTGAATGGAGACAGTATTCTGCCCAGTGTCCTACCTGGAATATGGAAACAGAAAGCTCTTAAGATAGATAGACAGATAGGTGGAAGGATGGATGGACAGACAGATAGATGGATGGATGATAGATAGATAGATGAATAAATAGATGGATGGATGGTTAGATAGATAGAGCTAAATATTCTTAGGATGGAGGGGTTACAAAATCGGGTCCCAGGTAGAACTGAGGGTCCAGGCAGCAAGAACTAACAGGGCAGTCTTCAGAACCTGCTGTAGGAATGATTATCTTGCCCCCACCATTATTACCCATTCTTGGGTTACTCCTCCCAAGATACAGATTTCTAACAAGAGTCCAGTTGACCTACTCCTTGGCCAGGGATGTGGGACCCTTTGATTAATAGTTTCACCAAATCCACAAGGTACTCCAGAGAGACTGTTTCCCAGTGGAGGAGCTGCATGGTCTTCCCCAAAGGAAAGGGGAAGGGATCCTGGGCAGGTGAAATTAGCAATGCCCACCACCTTAGCATCTGTCACGTCACTCACTTCTGGACCGCCTATATAATATGTCTTCTGATCCCACTCTGTAAGCAGAACTCCAGGATCATAGGTAAGCTCTGTGTTGTCCAGTCTCATGTGTAGGGGTGACTAGCTCACTATACTGCAAGGCTTTATTCTGGGGCAGTCTTTCAAATGTGTGGACAGGCCAGTCCTGGCTATTTCTGGTATGATCCAGCTGGCAGAAGCTGTGAGCATTGGACTGACACAAACATCGCAGCCCCAGCATACCAGAGATGCTAAGGCTTGGATGATTGTTGTTGCGCAAAGAGTGGGAACTTCCCCGCTGAGGCTTTGGATGGGGCAGGATGTTGGGTGGAGTGAAGCACAGCCCTAAGCAAGCCCCATCTTATAAGAGTTGATTAGCAGGAACGGATTGCAAGCCTCGTGATTGTTCACTTTTTCCCCCTCTTTTGCTGCTGAGACATTAATGAGGGTCTGGGCTGTGATTAGCTATGGCCCCACATCCTCAGCATACTTCTATAAGCATTCATTCAAACTTCAACAATGTGTGGTAAACTGCATCACTTAGGATTAAATGTGGATGCAAGTAACAAAGACCCACAGTCATAGTGGCTTACACAAGATGTTTATTTCTCCCTCCAGGAAAAATCCACAGGTAGGCAGTCAAGTGCTCTCTGGTGGCTGTGAGCTGGGAAGCCCTTAGGGACCAAGCCTTCTTCTAGCTTTTCCCTCTCCTGTCTTTGTTCTCAGAGTCCAGGATGGCAGTGAGAGCTTCACCCACATATCTCTGCATTTCAGGCAGAAGGATGAAGGAAAGGAGGAAAGAGGAAAGCGCTACAGAAGGTTCTAGAAGCTGCCTACCACACTTTGACTTACATCCCTTTGGCCAGAACATGCTGCCCATGGTTACAAAAGATGCTAAGGAGTGTGGACATTATTCTGTGTGCCTTGTGCCCAGCTTAACTTTAGGGATTACATTATAGTGAGAGAAGGGGAGGGTGGTCTTGGTGAACAATTTGCAGCCTCTTTTACATTTTGCTCCATGCTAGATGCGTAAACAGGCAGCTCTCTTCTCCTCCGAGGAGCATACTTTCTCCCTGAGGTTGTTGTTTTGGCAGGTTGGTCAGACAGGCACCCCCACTTGACTGCTCAACTATGAAATTGCAGTTCTAGGGGAAAGAACAGGTCTAAATTCAGCACCTCGGACCAGTCTGTCAGCATCTCCTTTTTATTCTGGGAGAATTTACCAAATCTCTACTATATGTCAACTGAGCAGCAATGGTTGACCTCTTCACAGTCTATGTCTGTGACCCGGGCCCATGTCCCCTGACAGGAAAATTACAAAGGGTCCATTGTCAGGGAGAGGCTGATCTTGCTCAGACCTTGTTCAGAAATGTACTTAGAATCCCCAGGATTTTGTGAAAATGTTTCTTTTTATTTTTTTTTTTAATTATTTATTTGCCTGCCCTGGGTCTTAGTTGTGGCATGCAAACTAAATTCTGGCACGTGGGATCTAGTCCACTGACCAGGGATTGAACCTGGGCTCCCTGCATTGGGAGAGTGGAGTCTTAGCCACTGGACCACCGGGGAAGTCCCTGAAACATTTGTTTACTGCTCCTCTCACTTCAGCTTTTAGCTGGTGCTGAGTTGGCTCCATGAGGAAGCCCAGAAGTCCTCCTTCCTCTTGGTCACTCTACCCTTTCCCCTTCTGCTCTTCCCACCACCCCTGACCCCGCTAAAAAGTGAAACTGTTAGTTGCACAGTCATGTCTGACTCTTTGCAACCCCATGGACTGTAGCCCACCAGGCTCCTTTGTCCAAGGAATTCTCCAGGCAAGAATACTGGAGTGGATTGCTGTTCTCTTTTCCAGGGGATCTTCCCAACTCAGGGATTGAACCTAGGTCTCCTGCACTGCAGGCAGATTCTTTACCATCTGAGCCACCCAGGAAGCTGGGCCCCAATTCATATCATCCATGCTCCCCCACTGAATAGTAAGTTCCACTTACCTTTGGTTTTCCCATTTCCTAAATGGAGCCCCTACAAGTCACGGTGTTTGCTAAACTTGACCTCTGCTCTTCCAAGGGTTGGAACTCAGACCGTGAGTAGAAGCTGGTCAACTTTCACTGACCAGTGCTGATGGTCAGCACTGTCCAAAGAGGGAAGGGCTGCCTTGAGAGGTGGTGAGTTCTCTGTGTGCAGAGGATTTCAAGCAGAAATCCTGGGTGGAGAACAATTTAGGGGCTTTGTGTTTCTGGAAATCAATTAGGTTAAATGGCTTCTACCTCTATACCTCTAGCATGACCTTCTGTGGTTCTATGAGCATAAAAATCCATTGTGTTGCACTATGAGTTCTTGAGGAAGTGAGGAAAAAGAAGAACGTGATCCTAGCGAGGTAGCCGAAAGCAATGGCAAAGAGTCCTGATTCTCTAGGACTAGTTCTCCAGTACCATGGCCCAAATCCTGGCCTCATTATGATTGTGACCCTGAACAAGTCAGCAGCATTCTGTATGTCAGTCCTTCATCTGCGTAAAGAAAGAGAAAGAATTCTTGTTTCACAGGATATGAAGATTAAGTATCATAATGCATGTGAAACAGGTAGAGCAGTGCTTAGCACATAGTAAGCACTTGACAGTCCTCCTCATTATTATTGTTGTTACATACAAACAATATATACATATCAAAAACAATGTTAGAATTCCTAGTTTCGTAACAATTATTCTCACCATCACTGATGGAGAAAGAAAAGATGGAATACACCTGAGTTTATCGGCAAAGCCTTCCCCAAGCGATTAGACTATTGGAAACCCAGTCTGTATTAGTTTGCACCTTTTGCATTCAACTGAGAGATACACATGCAAAGGAAATACTGATTGGCTCCTATAAGTTGAATAGGCAGAGATACCACAGAGAATCGTGGCAAGCAGGAGCTAGAGACTCAGTGGCCCAGGGCCCCTCCCTTGTTCTCGCCTCTCTTTGTTTGAGCCTCGTTTTCTCCCACTGAAGATGAAGGAAGGAAGGGCCCCTGGAGGGCTTGGAAGGCTAAGTATTTCTGGGCCATCCAAGGCCCAGCAGAATGAGAGCACAAAGAGAGCAGTGGGGATGAGGGACCTGGATGCTGAGAACCTCTCTGAGGCGTCTTGGTGAACCATGTTCTCTGGAGAGTAGAGTGTGCAGTCCCTGCAAAGGCCATGCAAGGCCACATGCTCCTAGGTGAGGGAGGGACATATGATATTCTGGGCCTCAGCCTGTGTTATCTCCTCTGCCTGGCCCATTTTCTTCTCTTTTCCACCTGATGAAGGCATCCTTCAAGACCCAGCTAACATAACACTTACTCAGTCAAGTTTTCCTCACCACTTTGTATCTGTAGGAAATTGCATTTAGCTGTGATCACAACAGTGGCTTAAACTCTGCAGAAAATCCGGAGTGAACTGTCCAGAGCTGGTATAGTCACTCCAGGATGCTAACTAGAACCCAGGCCATTTCTCTCTTTCTGCACAGTCAGGCACCCTTAGCAAACTCTTGTCCCTGTGGATACAAGATGATAACTCCACCTATAGCATCATATTCCCTATGGTGGGCAGAGTAATGGACCCTCAAAGATGTCTACATCATAACCCCTAGAACCTGTAATTATGTTAGATTACATGGCAAAGGGGAGTTAAGGTTACAGATGGAATTAAGGTATCTAAACATCTGACTTTAACAGAGAGATTACGCTGGATTATCTGCATTGGCCCAGTCTAATCATAAGGATCCTAAAAGTGGAAGAGGAGGCAGAAGAAGAGAGTCAGAGGGAGATGTGACTGGGGAAGAACAGTCAGAGAGCTTACAACACTGCTGAGGGCTTCCCTGGTGGCTCAGTGGTAAAGAATCTGCCTGCCAATGCAGGAGCTGCGGGTTCAATGGGACAGGAAGATTCCCTGGAGAAGGAAATGGAAACAGCTCCAGTATTCTTGCCTGGAGAATCTCATGGATAGAGGAGCCTGGAGGGCTACAGTCCATGGGGTCGCAAAAGAGTTAGACATGACTTGATGACTGAACAACAACAGCATCGTTGACTTTGACAGTGGAGGAAGGGGCCATGCGGTAAGGACTGTGGGTGGCCTCAGGGAGCTGGCAAAAGCAAGGAAGTACTTCTTCCCTAAAGCATCCAGAAAGGAGCATAACTCTGCCACCCCGTGATTGTAGCCTGGTGACACCCATGTCAAACTTCTGACGCACAGAAATGTAATATAGTAAGTTGATATTTTGTAAGCTACTAAATCTGTGTCATTTGTTACAGCAGCAATTGGAAGCTAGTACATCCCTCTAGCGCCGGGTCTCTGTACTGGGCAGAAAGAAGGGAAAGGCCAAGTGCCGCTTAAATCAACTCTCCCCCTTTTAAGGAGCTTTCCCAGAAGTCTTGCCCAAAATGTTTACATACATCTCACTGGCCGCCTTTCAATGCAAAGAAAGCTGGGATGTGTAAATTTTCAGCTGGGTGCATTGCCAACCATCCCCCATAAAATAAGGATTCTGTTAGCATGGGAGAAGGGGAGAATAGATCTGGGACAGGGAACTTGGAGTCCCTCCACATTCCCCAGCGGAACTGACAATTTTCCAAGTCGTTATTCTTTCCTCCAGCTCTTTTTGGTCTCTTTTGCAATTTATGTGTTTACTTGACTGTTCTCATTACTTAACTAAGAGGTCCTCTGACCAGACACTATGGCTGATTCAGCTTTCTGTCGCTGATATTCAGTGCGGTGCCTGCTAGAAAGTAGGTGCTTGCATTAAGTTGGACAAATGGATGTATAAATAGATTTTGAATGAGAGAATGATCGATGCACTTCATAGCGCCATAGGTCCTTTGTATTTTCTCGTGACAAAGGTCTATGGGGGTTAGGTTAGATTTTATAAGACCATTTGGCCAGGATCACAACCTCATCTCCGGTAAATTGAACCTGCACAGCTGCAGTGTGTTACATTTCTTTACTGTCTATAACAGTCTGCTTCTTCCTCCAGAGAAACTAAGCAAGCTGGTCAAAGGCTGTAATGTATACCTGTCTCAGCCTATAAAGAGCCTCAGTTAACCTTGAGTGTAAATTATACTTCCTGCCTGTTCTTTATTTTTAGCTGGGCAGTATCTCTTCCTCCTGGGAAGTCTGCATTAGATTTCGGTCATGAAGCTAGAAAACACTGGCATTTCTAAGCCAACTGGAATGACTCTTATTAACCCCACGACACTTGGTTTCTTGGGAAGCTCCTCAGGCTTGTGACTCGGGCTTTCCATGGAAAGATGGCAGTCTGGGCTTTCCAGTGCCCGCACGTGCATTGGTAGAGAAATCTGCTGTTTGGATCTGACTCATTTAGACATATACAAACTGTAGGTTTCCTGAGTTCATTCCCTTTGGATGAAACTCAATTGTCGTTATCTTGAAAGCCTAGTTTTGTTGCTTTTTTTTCCACCCTCCCCTCCTCCCGCCCCATGTTCCTTCTCAGTTACGCTGTATCACGACCCAAATCTTTAGCACTTGAGCTATATAGCCAAGAGCCTTGAAACCAATAGGGCCTGGGTGGTAGAGGTGATCAGGCCAGTCAGTGGGCATCACATCACAGAGAATTCTTAATCACTTGAGGCTGCTTCATTGGGAGTAGTGAGTTACTTAGAGTCAACCTTTTTGTTTTAAGTCGGAAATTTTTAACCTAATTTTATTACAGAATCCCTTGTAGTGCCTGACTCTGAGTGCAGCTGGACAAGTTCCGTCAGTGTTGGTGGAACTGAGTGCCAGTTGATGCTGTATTTAGTTTAACACCCTGCTGGACCCAGGAGAAGCTGGGACCTCAGCTCCTTTTTGGTGCCACAGCCCCTGAAGGGCAGCCTTCTCAGTGCTAGGCCAGAGGTGGCATTTTTTAAATGTGATTTATTGTTTTTATTTTGCCTAGATACAGAATATCTGATTTTTTTAATTATATTAAAAATATTGAAAATTATAAAGAAGAAAATTAAAAATACTCGGTATCTCGTTACCCAAAAATAATCACCACTGGTATTTTCCTATTTTCTCAATTTTAAAGTTCGTGAAGGGGTGCCCTGTATTCTTCTTGTTTTCTCTGAGGATTGGGGGGAAATGGGGGAGAGGGTAGTTTATAGTTCTTCTAATCTTTTAGCTTCAGGTATTATTAGGATATATGCGCACACACACACACATATATTTGTGTGCATGTGTGCACGCTATGTCATTTCAGTTGTGTCTGACTCTTTGTGATGCTATGGATGGTAGCCCACCAGGCTCCTCTGTCAATGGGATTCTTCAGGCAAAAATACTGGAGTGGGTTTGCCATGCTCTTCTCCAAGGGATCTTCCCCATCCAGGGATTGAACCCTCATCTCCTACATCTACCTGCATTGACAAGCAGGTTCTTTACCACTAGTGCCACCTGGGAAGCCCACACATATTTATATAGATGGAATATATATTATTGGAATATATATCATTAAGAGGTATAATAATATATATAATACGTATATAATATGTATATATAAAACATATACATATTTGAGCTGTGTCAGTTAGCTGTTGGCCAAAATAGTGCTCTGTGACAAACTACTCTCAAGCTCAGTGCTTTAAAACAAAAATGATATGTTCTCGCTCACTCTTCTGTGAGGAGAACACTGGGTGTTTGCTAATCTGGGCTGGGCTTAGCCTAGTGACTCTAATGGAAGGTGCAGATGTGACTGGCCATGGCTTCTGACTCTGGGTTGAGCTCCTGTCTATTCCCTATGTGTTCCTTCAGGGTCTCAGGCTGAAGGAACAGCAGCTGCCCAGAGAAGCTGTTCTTTTGGAGCTGGAAGAGGCTCAAGAGGACGAGCCCAGTTGGGCAGATACATTCCAAGCCTCTGCATGTGTCATGTCTGCTAACATCACATTGGCCAATGCAGGTCACATGGCTGCACCCAAAGTCAAGAGCAGGGGAGTATATCCCACCTCCCATGAGAACAAAACAAATCACGTGGCCAAGACCAGTATCAGTGGTCAGGGACATATATGTTTTTCCCGTGAAGGGGAAGGGAGGGAATTTGAGAATAATAGAATCAACCCACCTTCTAGATATCTGCTGAGGTATTCAGTTTTTTTGAGATTCAATTGAAATCTGCTCACAACTCACCTGGCCTGGAAACCTCTAGCCTGGAGCTCCCCTACCCATTGAATTGATTCCATTTTAGGTCACTTGAGTTGTCCCTATTCCATGCTCCTATTCCTTTCCTTGTTTCCTCCCAAAGTAATTGACACAGATGTATATATCAATAAAAGATGTAATAAACATTTGGAACAGCAAAGGTTTATATCTCTGTTTATCTATCGATGCTGCTTGGCCCTCTCCTCTAGGTTGTTTGCCTCTCAGCCCACACACAGCCTCTCAAGTCAAAGCTTGCTGAAGAATTCACCTTGGTCTCAGAAACCTGAAGATCTCCTCTTGGCTGAGCTATATGACTTTTTGCAACTTGATTCATCTTTTATCAATCATTCAACATACTTGTATTGACTATTCGTGCCTTTCTCATGTTGAATTTATACTCTATTAATGGAAATTAATAATTTATATATACTCTGATGCAGGGTTTAGAGTTACTAAACCTTGGCCCTATTGGTTTTAGGGGGGCAAATCATTCTATATTGTGGGGGGTGTTCTGTGTAGTATGTTTATAAACTGGTACCCTCTAAATGCCAGTAGCACCAACTCCACTTTGCTTGAGTAATGGACAACCATAATATCTCCAGACATCTCCAACTATGCCCTAAGCGACAGAAGCACCTTGGTTGAAAACCAATGCTCTAACATATAGTAGACTTGATAAGACCACTGATAATGTTATTTCCTGATGGTGAATCTATGAAAGCCTCATGAAGTGGGTGGTATCTGAGCTAAGATTTCAGGAGTGGCTAGGGTTTGGAGATGAATTTTCTGGAGGAGGGCAAATCAGTGGTCACAGATGGGCAAATAAGGAGTAGCTCTGTTCAACCAAAGCATAAAGTGAAATGGGCACGTTGTTAAGAGTAGAGGCTCTTATAGGTACTAGAGCTCTTATAGGCTAGATGCTGTAGGGCCATCTTAGTCATGAAAAGAACTGCCACTTTTACTGTGAGGGAAGCAGTCGGTATATCTGAAGCTGTATTAATCTGGAGGGAGTACAGTTACAGCATTTATCTTTATGTTCAGTCACTCAGTTGTGTCTGACTCTTGCCACCCCAAGGACTGTAGCCCACCAGGCTCCTCTGTCCATGGGATTTCCCAGCAAGAATACTGGAGTGGGTTGCCATTTCCTTCTCCAGGGGATCTTCCCAACCCAGGGATCGAACCGTGTCTCCTGCACTGCAGGTGGATTCTTTACTGCTGAGCCACCTGCGAAGCCCTGTTTGGGTTTCTTCATAGCCCAAAGTAATTGCTACAAAGTATCATCCATCCAGAGGTTATTTTTCTGATGCCTAAGAAGGAAACAGAAAAGGCCTCTGAGAGGCACAGGGCACCCTGGAATAATTCCATGCCTGGATCTTGGTATTCCGTGTGTTAGTCACTCAGTCGTGTTCGACTCTTTACAAACCCATGGGCTATAACCCACCAGACCCCTCTGTCCATGGAATTCTCCAGGCAAGAATGCTGGAGTGGGTTGCCATTCCCTTCTCTAGGGGATCTCCCTGACCTAGGGATTGAATCCGGTCTCCTGCATTGCAGGCAGATTCTGTACCGTCTGAGCCTTACTCTTCCGAAGATCTCACTCTGAACTCTTTAGGTTAGGTCTCAGTTTAACAGACCTGGGTAGCCGGTTCCCAGCAGCAGATTACAAGACAGAAGAGGAAAGGGGGAGGGAAAGGACATACACACACTCTGCAGCGAAGCTTCCAACGTGACAGAGGGGGAAGTGAGCAGAAGCAGAGTTGAATGAATGAATGAATAAATTCAGACCAAATGATTTGGAAGCATCGTAGTGTGGAGTCCTGTAGGTAGGGGAACACCCATCCCTTCATAACACAAAAACATTGGTACATTACAGTACCGCCCTACTTAAGTCAACATACTCAGTGTCTAACAAGGCAGGGCATATGTGGAGTGCTGTAGTGAAGTACCGTGTGACCCGAGTTTGGCACAATGGTGAGGAGCAAGGCCTAGAGTTATACTTCCTGGCTTAAACCCTAGCTTCAACGCTCTGTACCAGTAAACTAACTCCTTAGCCCTGCCTTGCCTTAATGAGTTCGTCTATAAAATGGGAATTCCCTGCTCATAGGGTCATAAGGAAGGTTAACCGCAACAATCCACGTGAATTCTTAGCTTAGCTCTTGGCACAGATTTAGTGCTCAAGAAAAGTTAAATGGTTATTACAATCATTTCATTGAAAAAATAAAGCTGGCAAGACCTCCCTCACAACTTCAATGTAGCTACTCTTCTGGAATATTCCCAGAGTCTCCTGGCTGTGCTGAAGTTTCCTTTTCAGAAAATATATAGGTTTTGTAAAAACTGAGGAAAGTTCCAGAAGAGTAGGGGCAGTTGTATCAGTCCCTTTCATCTCCTTTCTTCTTGGCAGGAGAAGTCAGGCCACTGAGGAAGGTGACAGCAGGTTCATTAGCCACCAGCCATGTCGTGGCAACATATTTCCTTTGAGCAAGACTGGCTCTTCACCCTTTGGCATGCCTGAAGGAAGAGCAGTTAGTACGCGATAGCAGAATATGAAGCTATTTTCCTTCAGATAGTATGTCTTAACCTATGAAAAATGGTTGTTGTTGTTTAGTTGCTGAGTCGTGTCCAACTCTTCTGCAACTCCATGGACTGTAGCCCACCAGGCTCCTCTGTCCATGGAATTTTCCAGTCAAGAATACTGGAGTGGGTTGCCGTTTCCTTCTCCAGGGGATCTTCCCCAACCAGGGAATGAATCCAAGTCTCCTGCATTGGCAGGCAGATTCTTTACCACTGAACCACCTGGGAAGCCATGAAAAATATCTACCTCCAAATTAAGAATGCATAGGAGAAGAGAGTTGAAAGGAAGGCACCAAAGCATATTGGAAAGTGGTGGCAATGACTGGGTGGCAGCAACTCTGAGCTGTTTCCCTTTGACCAATGTCTGCTCAGTGGCAAAGGTGGCAACATGGGATGCTCTCTCTGTAAGGCAAAGCCTGGCTGGGTACCACACCATCATGTAAAACGGAGACCACCAGGAAGTCACCCAATAGGAAGAAGCTGCTCTGTGGCCAGAAGATAAAGTAACCTGTCTTCTGTTTGTGTGTTTTCCAGGCTGGAGCAGGAAATACAAGCCCTGGAAAGTGAAGAGTCCCAGATATCTGCCAAAGAGCAAATCATCCTAGAGAAGCTAAAGGAGACAGAAAAATCCTTCAAGGACTTTCAAAAGGTGAAGAAAGCTCACATCATTTCTCTCAGTTATACCCCTGGGGAAGCAGGTGCACCACGACAGTGCCAGTTGGAGAAAAGGCCAGTTGGTGTGAACAAGAAGCCTGGACCACACACCCTGCAACGAGGGGTAGACACTTGAGGACCAGAGCCATCTCTGAAGCTGAGAGTGGCGAATTGGTCTAAAAACCAATTCTTATGGAGCCGATTAAACAGACTCCCTGTGGCCCACCAATCTCAGCCGACAGTCCCCCCCCTTAAGTCTTTCTTTTATAAAAAGGCCAGGGGCAAAACCGTATCAAATGGGCATGAATTCCAAAAAAGAATGTGTCAGTAAAACATGAAATTTTACCACACAGGCATGCCTCAGAGACATGGCGGGTTTGGTTCCAAACCACTGAAATTAACTGAATATTGCAATAGAGTGAGTCATATGAATTTTTTAGTTTCCCACTGCATATAAAAGTAATGTTTACACTATATCGTTAGTCTATTAAGTATGCAATAGCCTTATGTCTAAAAAACAATGTACATACCATAATTAAAAATAATACTGTTGGAACAATGGTGCTGACAGATTGGCTTAACTGGGGGTTGTCAAATACCTTCCATTTGTAAAAAAAAAAAAAAAAATAGGCACAATAAAATGAGGTGTGCCTATCTATGAAAACACACAGGGCTGTGTAGCAAAGAGAGAATCCATAATGCCAGCAGGTTCTGAATAACTCAGGGACCCCCCCTCCCCTATTTTACAACTCCTGTTTCCTCAGGTACCCAGCAGTGATAGGGAAGCAGTCTAAACACATTCATTACAGGATGGGATTTTCTGTTATCACTTCTCCAGCACAACCAAGGGTATTTGCCGGATAATTGAAATAAATGCCTACTGGGAGAAATTTGGGGTAAATAAGGTGCGAAGGGTAAACCTTTTCCTTAAATTTTGGGATCCCAAACAAATTTCCCAGAAGGAAAGAGAGCATGGGGTTTGCCCACCATGGTCAAGTTCTGCGGGAGAAAGACGGGCTGAATGAGTGAAGGGTCATCTCCCCACATGTATAGTGACTCCCTGCCCTGCTTTTGTCTCCACAGAGCTTCTCCAGTGCGGATGGAGGTAAGTGTAAGCGCTCTCTCCCTATCTGTACCTGAATGTTCTCATCTGTCAGCTTAGTGGGTCTCATGAACACAGGCTCCCTGGGAGATAGGCTGTGTTGGTTTGGAAAGGCATCAGAAAGAAGGAGAGCGCTGTTTGCGAATGCTTGGGGGGGCCATGCCCCCATCTCCTCTGCCTCTCCTCTTCAAGGATTACTTCTCAGCGAACTCTTCCTAGTCTTACACAGCTGGCCCAGCTCTTCTTCTTCCCATTTGGTCTCCAAGGTTCACTGCTTGGATCTCTCTTGAAATATACTCATCCCAGAGCACCAGCCTCAGGACCAGTTCCCTGGCAGGGTTGAGCCCCCTGGAACTGGTGGTTAGGTCTCCAGGTAACAATACACATCAGGAGCCCATCATCTGATATTTAGGAAACCTTCCTAAGGCCTCTGGTTTTACTTTGAATCAGAAAACCTCAGTTTCTCCAGCCTCCCTGGGAACCAGGGCTTCACAAAACTTCTCTCCCTGTGGGGCATGGTTGGCTGGGGGCACATGAAGGTTAGGAGCAGGTCCCTGAGTTCCTGACCCCATCCTGGCTAGAGTGGGCCTTCCCCTGCTCTCTCTCCCCTTCTTTGCCCCCTGCTTTCCTGCTCTCCTTCGCTGGGGCCTTGGGATGAATTTGAGGTTGTGTGCCTCTCAGCCTTTACCTTGCTCCTCTAACTTTAGCTACAAACTCATGAAAACCACTTGATTTCCACTTTCCACTCTGACCCTTAGCTCAATCTGTCCAAAAATGCCAGATCTTGTCAGAAGGAACAGACATTGCCTGCTCTCTTTCAGCCTCTAAACCAGGAAGATGATGCAGGAGGTAGAATAAGCGTTGGCATCAGTATTTTCCCAATGTCTTTTGGAAATGTATGGTTAAAGATTTTAAAATGCAGAGATGGATAAGGCATTTTTCTTATAATGTCTAGCAAAGATCCTTGCAATAAGGATAATTCTAACTTCAGAAAACAAACAAGAAAAAATGGTGGTTTGTTCGGGTTCCCCCCACCCAACAAATGAAAGGCAGGGGATCTGAATTTTGGCCCCTTGGGTGATCTTTGGGAAGATATTAAATTCATGATCCCAGTGCATATGCTCAGAGACAAGTCCAGGTCAAGCCCACAGCAACTCTAGGAAGAGGACCTATGATAGTTCTACAACTTTCTCTAGGGTATGGCCAAGTCAGGACACTTGTTCTGTGCTTTGGGGGTGGAGTATAGACTGAGGAGGTGGCCTTGCCTGTTTTTGGGAGTTGGAGGTGGCAGCATGGGAAAGATAGTGGAGTTCCCTTGTGCTAGGGCTACCCTGAGGTCATGTATGTGATTAGCAGTAACACAGTAAGTATCAGACATGGACTCACAGACACCCACATACTGGAGGCGTGCACATCAACCTCTTATGCTTTCACTTCTTTTTTTTCTCTTCCCTTCTCAAACCAGGACCTTTCCTAGGCTTCTCTTTCTAATTCGGGAAGGGATGGAACCTGCATATTGTGTCCCAGGGAAGACTTTTTGGGTCATGGAGACCCATGTAGTATGTGACTCATTAACAAGCATCCATGAAGCCATGTCATAAACTCTCAGCACTCTCTTTTTCATTTTCACCCTGAAATTCTCTCATTTCCTCCTGCTCCATGTACTTCCCACTATTTTCATCTGTTCACCTAAGTAGTTCATGGAGGTGGTAAGAAATCCAATCATGACTTTGAAAGGAGTCTGCAGAGAAAAACAGCCCTGGTGATTTTATCCTCCATTGCTTTTTACAGGATGAGTGAACTCAGGCTTAAGAGGATGCAAAAGTCTCAGGGGTCTCAAGAAATGGCCAGGGAAAAGTTTCCATGATCTTCCTTATTGCCCTGGATGGTGATATTTCCATGTCTGATTATAACTAAGCCTGGGGAGACCTTTCCATTACACCACATCTATTAGCAAAGAAAGCAGTTTGAAGGAGGGAACACATCCTTCCAAGAACGTGGTCAGTGTTTATAGGTCACTCTGTGGGTAAAAACCCTTCACGAAGCACAACCAGTTTAGGAACTTTGGGCTGTCTGATTATTTCCTCTTCCTTTGACTTCAAAGTTACCAAGACCTTCTTAGAATCAACCAGTTGGTACTAAGACCTAACAAAAAATGATTGTAGAATAATAATGCCTTAGGACGAATACCCAAGTTCTGAAGCACGATGATTACAGAATCCAAGTCCAGCTGAACTTATGTAACTGTACAAGACACGGCAGAGGTCAACAAAAACGTCACCAGTGTGAGTTGCCAAGGAGTTGGCTGCTAGTGTGTGCTTGTGTAATGACCCCTCTTCAGGTGCCCTGTGCATGTCCCCCTGTGCTTTTCAGAGGAAATAAAGATACTAGACTACTGGGTCACCAGTGGTTTTTGATTACATGGTAGCCTTGGCAATCAAGAGCAATGTGTTTTAATCGTGAGTAGAATTTCTTGGCCATGCACTTCATGATCCCCCCTCACTTCCTCCCTACCCCACATACGTACTTGTTATATGGCAGAGTCAAAATTGACTGGGTGGGTTGTTTTTACTGCCCTAAATAGGCACAGTGTTTTGTGTAAGTATAAATTTCACGTAGTATGTACCTAGAACTACCTCTGTTTTTGACCCACTGGGGAGCTGGCGTGAAACCCTTGGCCAGAACTGGTAAAGGAAAATATCTGTCCTGGGCCTGTCTTGTCCTTGCTGTTTGAGACTTTGTAGATTTCCACCCCATCCCAGTCTGGGGCAGCCTGGAAACTTTCCTGCATCAAAACCCTCATACCAACTGGTGGGACATAGTGTGTCTTCAGTTGCCCAGAAGTCATGATTTTAGGGGAGTTTTCATCAGTTTTGTTTCTAACTTTGGCTGTTTATGTTCTTCATACGGTGATGACTTTAGCAGTGCTGGGTAATGAGAAGGGCTCACCTTTCCTCTTTGTTCTGTAACTGACTGTTACCTCCTCGCACAGAGGGAGGAGGAAGCACACTAGACCACTCAGACTTTGTCAGGGCAGCTAACTGACTGAGGCCACGTGAAGGAGTTCTCTCCAAGGAAGCTTTGGGGGTGTTGGTCTATCAGACCCCTCGGGGCTGCAGAACCTCAGGAATTACTACTTAATGACATATTGAGGAGCTGCCCTATCCTCTTCCTTGGGTCCCACCCCCTGCCACCTTTTATCAGGAGCAGAAACCATGGAGCCCCAGCCCCATAAGAGCTGTAGTCCGTGAGCCCAGCCTGTAGCCAGTGACCACTGGGCAAAGGTAACTCCGTCGCCTGCTCCCTTCTGTCGGGGAGCTGCCTCCTGGGGGAGGCTGAAATGTAAGCAGCAGGAATCATGTACAGAATTCCCTGCCTGCGGGTGGCTTTTACTTCTGGCTGCTAAAACTTTCAGTATGCAGAAATGTCCTAGAAATTCTACGTGTAGCAGAAAAGGCACCAGACACGTGTGACCAGCCTGCAAAGTCTTACCTGGTCTTAATGGCTTGAGAGATTCAAATGCATCTCATTTGAACACAGGCAGTCAGACTTACCGGGATTGCCCTTCCACAGATTTCTGGAAATCCTCAGGGAAACTCAGAAGTTGTGCACATCTGCTCTGGTCTTCTCTTATCTCCTAAACTGTATTACTCTGCCTTCCCCTGGACCACTGTCTCCCCCTACCCCCTCAGGCCGTGCTTACCTCAACTGCTGCTCTCTTTGGTCCTGCTTTGTGTGGCTTAGGGTCCTGACCCTTCCCACAACTCTCCAGAGTGAGCGCAGAGTCTGCCAACTAACTTAAGGAACACTGGCAGAGCAGTTCAACATGGAGAATAAAGGGCAACTTCAGACATGTGACCAGACGCTGAGGCCCTGGCTCCAATTCAGGCCATTTCAGAGGGTCTCTGTAGGCTGCTCCCTGGCTGTTTTCCAGCCCAGCATCATCTCAAAGGCCCACCTTCCTCCCCTGCAGTGAAGGGCCTTCAGCTATGTCTGCCTGACCCAGAGCCCACCTCTAGCACACACGAGGTCAGCTATGTCTGCCTGACCCAGGGCCCACCTCCAGCACACATGAGGGCGAGGCCCCGGGGAGAAGCAGTAACCTGAGCCTCGCTCCAACCCAGGGCCTGCCTGCCAACGCCTGACTTCCGGTTCTGTCTCCCCAAAGGGTTGATACAGACAAACCCATTCTCTTAGAGAAGCTCCACCCCATCCGTTCCCTTTGCCCTAAGAACATGGTGGCCCAGTGTCACTACATCCTTGGTTATTTGGCTGCATGTGAGTCCGCAGTGGCCTCGTCGGTACAGAACTTAACTAATCCTGATTTGGAGTCTGTTCACAGCCCTCTCCCGCATGAAATTTAAAAAAGAAAACAGAAACCTGCCAGAATTAAGTCAGCATCAGTGGGGATACAGAGGAAGGGATGGATGTGGGAAGGCTGGGGGACTGACTGGATCCCAGGAGAGGGAGGTAGGGGCGCCGCCCGGGATCCTGGGTCAATTGTGGTGCCAGTGAGCTGAGATACACTGTACGGGAGAAGCAGCAGATGAGCAGAGATGAGAGTTCCATTTTGGACATGTTGAGCTTAAAGTGATTTGTGGGCTATAGAATGGAATATGTGGTAAGCAGTTAGACGTGATCATTGACCAGTGATCGATATTCCAAAATTCTGGGGTGTGTCCGTGGCACACGGAAGGAATCATATCACCTAGAACCCAGCTTTCTAGAATGTTCCTTCATTTTCCCCCTGCTCTCTGGGGCGTGCACAGATTCTTCCCTTGTTTCATCCCAGTGGTTTCCCCCTCTCCTCTAATACTTCGGCACACCTATTGACTTCCACGGCCTCCATCTCCTTAAATAAACTTTCAAGATATTTTCCCAAGCAGAGCCGGTCTCTCAATTCCTCACGGCCACATTTCTTGCAGCTGAGCTCATAGTGTTTCACTGGTGCTGTTATTTGGAATCTCAGGATTTTCTAGCTGGAACACCACACAGAAGGACTAAAATTGTGGGATAAATTCTGAAATTTTTTTTAATGCCTATTAGTCTTTGGAATGAATCAGACACATAAAGTGATATTTCCAGTTTAAGGAAAGATTCTCAAATCTATTTTCCAATTCTGTTTAAGACATGTCTTCCATGTTTCTAGTTTGAAGTCCCACACTTGGCCCAATCCCATTCTTTGGTGGCTCAGGCCAGTGTGAGAGTCCTGGGTTTGATCCCTGGGTTGGGTAGATCCCGTGGGGAGGGAAATGGCAACCCACTCCAGTATTCTTCCCTGGGAGAGCCCATGGACAGAGGAGCCTGGCAGGCTGCAGTCCATGAGATTGCAAAGAGTTGTACACGACAGAGCAACTGAGAACACACCCACATCAAGCTGATAGTGACTCTCACTAGTCCATCTCTCTCCCTCTTTTTTTTTGTCCCCTAAACACATTGTACTCTTAGAATCTAGAGCTTTCTGATGAACCCTTTAATACATAGAGCTGCTCTGGGGCTTGAGCTCTCTGGCTGGGATCTCTCCTACCTCAGCTACTCTACTGAATACCAGTCCCTGGGCAAATGCTGATCTTTGTTTACCCTGATCCTCTCTTGCAGTGGCCACCTCTGTGGTCCATTATGTAGGGCAGACAAGCTGCTGTCTCGGCAGTGAACCCGTCGTGCCTCTCAACACTGTGCCTAATTGTATTCCCTGTTCTCTGCTACCAGATGCAGTAAATCACATTTCCTCCCAGCTCCCCGACCTGCCAATCCTCTGTTCACGAACAGCAGAGCCGTCACCTGGGCAGGACAGAACCAGCAGAACAGCTGGTAAGTCCTGGGGAACTGTTTGGTTTTGATGCCGGGACTGACCGTGGGGCTTGCACTCCTCTGAGCTTTATCAATGAGGGATGCCCAAATATTCTTACATGGAGGGGGGGACCCTCTCCTCAGCACAGCTGCAGATGTAGAATTTACAGTGGCTACCCAGGGCAGGCACTGGTCCCTGAGGGGTTTCTGAGGGCCAAGGGGAGGGGGTATTGAGAAAATCATCGAGTGCTTTTCCTCCTGCTTCGGAGGAGTCTGTCTCGTGTTTGTGGTCTTTATATCAGTCCTCATTCTACAAGATCAAATGAGCTATGCCGGGAAGCTGGGGGGAAACTATTTTCAAAGCGTGTGAGAATGTTGCTGTAATCCTTTGGGAACTGAGCTGTTTGCACACTGTGAACATATAGATTCTCAAGTCTCCTCATTTCTGGAGTTATTTCTTACTTACTGTGGTATATTTGGAAAATAAAAGGAGCAATTTAATGAATGTATGCTTCTTGCTAATATTCCTCACACTTGTGGATTGTAGCGAGTAATACATTTGTGAGTGTAAAGCGTATGGACAGCTCTGCTTTGCTCTGTTCAATGTGAATGTGCCCCAGAAATCAGAACTGGACGCCGTGCTTAATAAATCACTATACCACTCCTTTTCGCTCTGTGCACAGTTGCACTGAGGGCAGGGGTTGGATGGAAAAATGAGCCGCCAGTGCTGTAGAGTTTGTGATAATGTAGGTGAACTGGAATTTGAGCATCAGATTTACGCTTTATATAATCCAGGTACATTTATGTTTAAAAGAAGTCATGGAAGGATACTTTTATAAGATAATCATGGACTAATAAGTCAGAGGAAATTCTTTATACTGTATTTTATGAAGCAAATAAGCGTTCCTTTTAATATAAAAGTAAAACAATTCCACAAGTATTGACATAAATGTCATGGACATTGGCAAAATATAAGTATCTCCTGGGGACTCTATAAATATCTTAGCATATTATTTTACAAACAGATTCACAGGGTTCTAGAGTTGGGGGGGTACTGTAAATGGTATCTGGTCAAACTCAAGCTAGGATCCCAGGATAGTTAAAAAACTTATAGCTACAGTCGTACTACAAAGGGACCATTGGCAGTGACTTAAGCTGCAGATTCTTTTAAATGCTCCAAGATGCACTTCTGAGATCAACTCTTCAAAAGGCACATACCTCCACGCTTGTTATTAGAGTGTTGGTAGTTCCCAGTAGTTGTGGGTAAACACCTTTCTAGCTCCTCTCCACATTTCTGCGACTCACAGGACATGCAATATGACCTAACTAATGGATCAGTTCATGAAGGCAGTAGAGCCAGTGTGGGGGGACTGAAAAGGATTTGAGCAGCATTGGCAAATCCTTCCCCTGGTAAACTTCAAGAAAGATACGTTGCTGGGATTGCACTTCTGTATGCATAGGAATACACATACTGTCACAAGCTAGCATCCTTCCTCTTGGAAGATACTGTGAAAACATAATGAATCAAATAGCAAATGTCTTTTTGCAAAAGTATTATGTGCTCAAAGTCTTCTAAAAAATAAGCTTACATGTACTTTTGTTTATCAGTTAAAAACCAATATGCATAAATGTATCTACTGTGGAGATATGCAGATGCAGAGGCTTGAAAGGAATTGCATTTGATGTGGTTAACTGCTTGGTCCAGGCTGGTTTTGAAATAGAGCATCCAGATTAATGATCAGTTATGGCTAGCAGTGACTGCACAGAACATGGATAGCATACAAATGAATGGCAGTCACCCCTGAAATTCTTTCTCTTAGATACCATCCATCTTGCTTTAGGAGTGTCCTTTTGAAAATTTGCACAATCTTAGGGCCATTTTAATAAATGTCACTGGTCATTACTCAGTATTATGACAAATATTCTGGTTGTCTGGAGTTTGGGAGGTTTTGGGTTCTGTATAAGTGGGAATTTATTTAGAATCTTTGCTTTGCAGAATCAGGAAGCATGTGTTCCAATTCCTTATTCAAACATAGAAGCCTGGGAACAGAGCCCTGCCAAGAGGCCTTCAAACCGCAGGCACACACCATGACCTGGGTCTCCCTACAGATGGCCCATTCTGTCTGTAATTGGCTCTGACAGCTGGGAAGTTCATCCTCAGATGGAGCTCTCATTAGTCTGCTGCTTTCATCTTTTACCTGTTTTTATGTATCCTTATCCTGCTCTCTGGAGCCCTTCAGAACAAACCTAAGTTCTGATTTCCATTTAAATATTTGAAAACAGCTATCACATCCTGTCTTTCCCAGACCTTCACTTTCCATCCGCTCAATGCCCACAGCCCCGGTCGGTTCATCTGGTCCTGAGATGGTAGGTTTCTTGGACACCCTTAGCCGTGCCTGTCCCTCCCCTGTGAACATGCCCTGCTTGGTCTCTGAAGGGCAAGACTCAGAGCTGCCCAGCACACTCCAAGCTGAGTGGTCACCCCACAGAGGCCACAGCCATGTGACTGCCTTGACGGCCCTCACGGCCTTCCAGCTTCAGGCTCTCAGGTGCAGCCTCCGAAGTGAGTGACATGCGCCGCCTCGGGGCCTCCTTCCCTCTGTCCGGTGGAGTCCTTGCTCCACACTCATTTCAGCGGCAGCGAGAAGTCAGTTCCCCACAACTGTGCACATACTGCCTGGCCTTCTCACATGCAGAAGAACCTACAAATTCCTTTCTTTCTAATCTTAAGAGGCAAAAATAAGGATGAGCTATGTGCCTCTCGGCCCTCGGTAGATTTTACATGACTGTTAAGTTTCTTCCTGCTAAATGTCCCTCAGGAGTGTCAGGGACCCCTGGGGTCACCGAGGAGTCTCTGGAAGGTGGGGAGGGAGTTGAGGTGAGGGGACTTGGTGTTCTGCCGCATTTCAAGCACAGCAGCTTCCCCGGCCTTGTGCGTCCGTATCATATTTCTGCATCAGGTTTCATTTGAATAAAGGGTTTAATCATTTTGAAAGGAGAAAACTCTCTTTGTTGTCAGGGTTTTTACAGCTTATGGTTGTGGCTCTGCACATCCTCACTTTTCCTCTTGGTTTTGTATCATCTCATATCTGAAAAGCAAACTGGCATTATTTATCATCATTTCACTGATAAAATTGTTGTACAGTTTGATAAAAAGTCAGAAGCCTGCGGCTCACCATTAGGGATCCTCCTGGCCCTGGGGAGTCCTTACCTGGCACCTGTGGGGCATGGCCCTTCAACCAGTGATAAGTTCCGGCTGTTGTTCTAACACTCATGGCACATGTTTCTCTCTTGTCTACATAAGGACAATAGGGACTTTGTGATGATCCAATATGCTTTATCTCTGTCATTTGTCTAATCTGTCTAGAGACCTTGAAGGAAAAAAAATTGAGATTAATGTGCCCAGCTTCTGCTATTTCAAAATTGACTCTAGAATTTAGCCAGCCATGATGTCCAGCTATTTATATATAGTTTATGGAATTCCTTCCTTCTCAGTTTTGAAAATTAGAACTTGGCATTTCTGCCTCCAGTGCCTTTCCTGGAATATAGAATCCTTGGGACAAATTCATTGAGGTGGGAACTGGGGCATAGGGCCCAAAGCACTGTGAGCGTTTATATCCCTGGGAGTTTTATTATCTTCCAATATTCCCTACTCACCTGGGTTTCAGTTACCTCTTAGCACTATTCTTTACGACACTTCTCAAGCTATAAACTGCCCTTCTTGACCAAAAAGACTGAAGCAAAGTCAGTATGAGAAAGTAGCTTTGGCTTTTGCTAGATGGCATCACCAACTCGATGGACATGAGTTTGAGTAAGCTCTGGATGTTCGTGATGAACAGGGAAGCCTGGCGTGCTGCAGTCTGTGGGGTCACAAAGAGTCGGACATGACTGAGCAACTGAACTTTGCTGTCCTTCAACATTATGCCCTTGCTGACTTATTTTTGTTAAAACCACAGTGTTTTGGGAAAACATTTGATTTGAAGAAATGTTTGATTACTGGGTTTTGAAGTTAGAGATTGCTCTCTGGGACAAGAGGAAGGATTCACTCTAAATGAATATCCTCATTTTCATCATATTTGACATAACAATGCTGATTTTATATTTCCCACTTCAAGAGGAGTGAACATAAATGAATATATATATAGTCTTATGCTCAAAGAGATGCATGTATGTATATTCATTCAATAAGACAAGCATATGTTGTTTTTCTTCCACATGGTACATTGCTAGCCACTTGATGTGTATTACGCAGGGAAAATCTCACTGCTGCATGGTGGTCCTGGTCTGATTGTCCATCGCCCTTCCTCCTCTTGGATTTCATACATCACTGACTCACAGGCTACATGGGCTGTTTGTGGCACCGTGGAATATCAAAGCTGGATACCATGTAACACACACACACACATACACACATACACACACATATATATGCATTAATATTTGTATAACTGAATCACTTCACTATACACCTGAAACTAACACAACATTGTAAATCAGCTATACTTCAATAAAAAAAAAAAAAAAAGCTACGTACCCTTCATTGTACAAATGGGGAAAATGAGGCCCCAAATTGATATATGACCTGGATAGGAATTCAGACTCACTTTCTCCCTTCCTGTGACACCTCCCATATGAGGACTGATGACGATGGGACATGATTTTTATACTTTACACATGGACCCACAACTTTATTCTTCCACCCACTGATCACAGTGAGTCAAGGGAAGTGAGCTGGGAGCAGCCTGGGTCAAGGAATTTAACAATGATCAAGAGTTCTGTCTTGTGTGCTCTTGGCTTGATTCTGAAATGGAATCTCACCAGTTTGTGTCGCTTTCCACTTACCTGTATCAGGTACTCTCTTGTTTCCTTTTCCCTGGGCCCCTTAGAGCCCTTGCAGCTGCTGTGTTTGTCCAGGCTGAAGGTGACAGGGAACAAGAGGGCGTAAAGAGCCAAGGCAGCAGGTTTGACCTGGAATCAAGCATTCTGTTCTCTTCACACCCTCTTTCTGGGCCCTGTGGTGTCCAAATATCTTTCCTGGAGGCCTTCCACTCTTGCTCATACTTGGGTCTTTTCAGAACCTAGAAACTAGGCTCATCAACCCCATTAGGGTATCTCTGCTTCTCCAAGATGGCCCTTCTATGGATAAAAGAGCCGTGGGGGAGAAAAACCAAGGAAACCAAACACAGAGCTCAAAGTCACAGTACCAATGATGTCATCCGCTTGTATCCCTTTGCAGAAACTGGCCCCTTTGGTTCTTATTCTTCATTAGCAAAATGGAGATACTACTTGCTCTCTCACTGGGTTGTTGGAAGGCAGAACAAACATGCTTGTATCCTCCAGTCTCACTGTCATCAGTGTGCAATACTTGGAAATCAATACTTATATCATTTTATAAAAACATACTTCCAGACTCCAGTCAATCCATCATTGGAACATCTACTGGATTCTTTTCTTTTTTCTCTGTTTCCTGGTTCTTCCTCAAATACTTTTCTTTATGTCCATGCAGCTCTTTCAAAATCTCTTTCAAGGGCTCTCCAGAAAGTTTCTTTCCCTGAGCAGTACGCTCCTCCTTTTTTTTTTCCCCCAATAAGGTGAACACAGATACCAAGCCCTTACGATCCTCATCATCATGTACCTATCGCATGGGGAAACTTGTGGGAAGAAAAGGGCAGATTAGAGAGTGTTCATTGTGGTTAGATATGAGGGCATGGTGTAAGGGAGAGGTCTTTGGCAGCAGTAAAAAGCAGAAGAGTTTTAAAACTTGTGTGCATGCCTCCTAAACAAAATGTAAATCTTATCTTCCTGCTGGTTCATATCCATCCTCGTTCATATTTGGGATATTATTGGCTGCGAGCTGAAGCAAAGTAGAAATATTTATTCACAAACAGCACATTTAAGAAAAATGCTCACACTTCCTTTGTGGTTTTCTGAATGTCTAGTAACATTCTTATATGTGTATCCATGAAGTCTAAATATTGTCTTAAGAGGGTAGATCTTTAAAGTTATCACCACTAAAACTGGCAATTATGTAAGGGGATGAAGGGGCCAGCTAACCTTATTTTGGTAATCATTTTGCAGTATATATGTATATCAAATCATCACACCATCTTAAGCTAACATATGTTATATGTCAATAATATCTCAATAAATCTCAAAAAAAAAACAAAAAATAAACAAAAATATTACCTTTGTGTAAGCTAGAGCTTCTCGAAGTATTTGCCTGAGTCGCCTTACTAAAGAGAAGAGAATGAAGGCAGACAAGGAATGTGAGACCAAACCTGACGAAATCTACTAAAAATCTGTGGTTTCTTTAAAGCCCTAGGTCTTATCTGGGGAAACAAATACATATGAATGTTGTCTTTTATGGCATAATCTATCTAAGCTTCTTTTATTATAAAAATGTCTTAAAGTATTCTACTCTCAATTCTAGAAATATTGAAAGAACAGTGTGTATCATATAAATATAAATATTAATCTGTAACACTAATGAATCCATGTCACTTGCGGTTCACACCCAGAGTTATCTCACATTTCACAAAATGTAGCATAGAATCGCAGGCAAAAAAGAAAACCGACTGAAAAGAAACTCTGTTCTTTTTTACCTATTTTTCCTGAAGGATGTTGAAAGGGATCCAATTCATATCTCCACCCAGAAGGACTTCTCACATTCCCTTTTCTTCCTTCTACAAGTAACTCTCCAAAGCACCATCCACTGCCACAGAATATCCCCTCCCTAGCCATCTTTCACACAGCTTTTACTGTCTCTTCCATTAAACTCCTCCATTCTCAGCTCTTTGTTGTATGGATCTGATTAACCATTCTAGCAAAGACCTTCTCCCCATTATCCCTCCTTTCAGTCCAGTCTCTGATTCTAGGAACAGGCAAGGACCAGCTGAGGTTGGGTATTAGGATGGTGGAGAAGGGAAAACTGAACCACAAATGATAGCATTCTCATTGGTGGGTAGAGAGAGGGAGGGATATCCCTAAAGATTCCTATGTTAATAATGTATATCCTATCAGATATGGATATAAAAGTAGAGATATTTTATTCCATACTCTGTATTGACTGCAGCCCAGTGTATCATATGGTTCACATATTCCTGGATGTTTAGGGTTTTATATCTATTAACTGACAATCATTATCGCTGCTGTTGCAGTTCAGTTGCAAAGTCATGTCTGCCTCTTTGCAGCCCCATGGACCTGTAGTCTGCCAGCCTCCTCTGTCCATCATTATTACATTCCTTATTTATAAACATGTCCCATGAGTGTGTTAATAGTGATAGGATGCAATATTTCATCCCCAAACTGTGCCTTTTAATATAAATGTAATATTTAAAGAACAGGTTTTTGGAGCCCATGCAAGATTTTAAATGCCTATTCTATTTGATAACACATTTTGTGGAAAATCAGGAAATAACAGACATAGTTCTCTTGATATCACCATCACTGTATGAGCTGATGTACCTTTTTGACAAATATTGGTTGGCTTCCCACTGTGTCACTTAAAGAAACTCAAGATCTTTGTGCTGAGCAAGTGAAACTTTCAAAACAGATGCAATGAAAATAAAGCATTGGAATTTGTTTCAAAATCTTCTTGGTTAAGTGTTAACCATGATCAGATTGTATTTTATAAGCAGAGGAAATACTGTTGTTATTTTTCACCCAGTACAAACATTAATCACTGTGTATACCTTTTCATCGGTGTCATATAAACTATTTGTCACTAGATTAAAACAACCAATTAGACTTTTCAATTAGTAGCATTTGTTTCACAGGTATGTTTAGCAGGTACCTTCTATGATAAAAGGCTCTAAGGTAGGTGTTTGGGATGGGGCGAATCACTGAAAGATGCCAGGCAAAAAGCTAGCCTTCCGGGATCCTAAAAATCTGTGGAGCTAGTAAAACATTCCCACAAATAATTATATTACTGTCCTGGGAACAGTGAGACCTCTGTTACGGCCTGAGTGCATGTGGAATGAGAGAGGCTGCAAGGCAAGACAAGACAAGAAAGGAAGGTTGCAGACAAATGCCAAGGGAATTATATGCCAAGCTAAGGAGTTTGGTGTTCACCCTCTGCAGACACAGGGGCTGATGGAGAGTTTGTAAGTAAGATAACTCTGTGGGCAGGGTGGAGCCTAGGCTAACAGAGGTCGGCTGGCTTTTACCATACAGGGCCAGATCATAAATATTTTAGACTTTGTGGACCATGTATGATCTCTGCTGGGTATTCTTGTTCTTTCCTTTTCTCTTTCTTAAATTCTTTCTTGCCTTTACTCGTAAGTTCTTTCTTTCTTCTTTTTCATAACAATTCTTTTTTCAAAAAAATTATTCTTAATTGAAGGATAATTGCTTTACAATATTGGTTTGATATCTGCCATACATCAACATGAACTCTTTTTTTTCTATTGTAAAAACCATTCTCCTGTCCTTTGGCCCTCTGGAAGTGAAATGACAGAAGTAGCAGATAGAAATCGGACACAGGCTATTGTGCAGAAGGTCTGGTCTAAGGCAGTGGTGATAGAGATAATGATGAGGAGATGCATGGGGATGGATCTGAAGTAGAATTAGTTTCAGCAGTTGTTTGACGATGGAGAATTAGGAAGAAAAGGGAAAATCAAGTATGATTCTGAGGCTTCTTGCTTGAGAGACTAGGTGTTACTTCTCACCAAGACTCTCCTTGTCCCACCAAGACTTTGCTCTCACCAAAACTCTGGGGAGTTTTGAGAGAAGATGGATTCAGTTTTGAAGCTACAGAGGTCGATGTATCTGTGGGTCATTCAGGGAAAGAGTGTCTAGGGACAGTTGCCTCCGTGGGTCTGAGGCCGAGTTTCCTCCCATCCAGAGCATGTGCCTCACGGGGAGCCTCTGAGGCAACAGGTCAGAAAGTATAGAGTGTTGTGAGAGTCTACAGGACAGGAAAGAGCTGGTCCTGAGGAAGCTCAGACCGGCCCCAGGATTTGGGATGTTGGAGAGGCTGAGAGTGGACCTGGGAAGACCAGGTAGGAAGCTCTTGTGATCATCGTCTAGGAAAGCGGGAGTAGTATCTCAGGCTGAGTGATGACAGTGGAACAGAGAGAAGGCAACAGCTGGGGCTGACAGCGCGGGGCAGAACCATGAGACTTGGCAGTGTGTGCATCAGGGAAGAAAGAGGGCTTCTGTGAGCACTGTCCTCGAATCCCCGTGTCGTGGGATAACGCCCCCTCTAGTCTGTCTTCTAGATCTTGTCTTAGAAACCTAGATAAGTGACTGAAGCCCACAGAGCATATAATCTGACTCCTTTCATAGCTTTCCATTTTTGCAAATGTCCTCTTTTAGAGGACAGTAAAGGATGGCCATGTGCCATCTTGCAAAACTCTTTGCATAATCTCCATTCATAGAAAAGGGAAGTGTCAAAAAAAAAAAAAAAAACACTTGGTAAAAGAGTTCTTTAAAAAGATTTAAGATTTTGGAACTAGGTTACATCCTAACCAAGGACTTTAAAATTGTCTAAGTCTAGGGTATGCTCCCAATCAAGGTGAACTTGCATGTCATCAGCTTCCCTGCAATGTGTCACACTGGATCTCAGCAGTCGCTCATGGCCTTATTTAGCTCCTCTTCCTTGGAAGTTTGAGTGCCGTTGAGAAATGGTAACTCTGTACATATGTCTTCCCAGTGCATTTAGCTGCTGTATTAAAACACATGTATAACCACCTCTATCCACAGTACACTCACTCTAACACTCAAGATGCTTGGCAGTTAGACTAGAAAGGGCACAACACCATTTTTTTGTCTGTTTGGCAATTAACCATTCACTGGCTTTTTTTGTTGTAACATGCACTTCCTTTCTCTTGTTTTCGTTCAAGCTGTGTACGCCATGGAAATTAATGTGGAGAAAGACAAACAAACAGGAGAGACCAAGACTCTCTCTACATCCACCATTGGCCCAGAGGGGGTCCATCAGAGAGGAGTCAAAGTCTTTGATGATGGTACCAAAGTAGTGTATGAGGTGCACTCAGGAGGCACCATAGTAGAAAACGGAGTGCATACATTAAGCTCAAAGGATGTAGAAGAGCTTATTCAGAAAGCTGGACAATCAAGCTTAAGAGGAGGGCACGTGTCAGAAAGGACTGGGATTGCAGATGGGAGCCTCACCCACCCTAAGGAACACATGCTCTGCAAAGAAGCCAAGTTAGAAATGGTCCATAAGTCTAGGAAAGATCATTCTTCTGGGAACCCACGGCAGGAGGCTCCAGCCCCCAGCACTGAAGGGCCGGAGGCAAACTTGGATCAGCCAGTCACCATGATTTTCATGGGCTACCAAAATATCGAGGATGAAGAGGAGACGAAGAAGGTGCTAGGCTATGATGAAACCATCAAGGCTGAGTTGGTCCTCATTGATGAAGATGATGAGAAGTCACTGAGGGAGAAGACGGTGACAGACGTATCCACCATTGATGGGAATGCAGCCGAGCTGGTGTCCGGGAGACCCATCTCAGACACCACTGAGCCCTCATCCCCTGAAGGGAAGGAAGAGAGCTTGGCCACGGAGCCCGCCCCAGGTACCCAAAAGAAAAAGCGCTGTCAATGCTGTGTTGTCATGTGACCACTTCTTTCTTCCCCTTTCTTCCGGGCAGCCTCTGTGCTCTCCACCACTTACGCAGACCTCACTGTACCACTAACTGCGATACTGTGAACTGGAAGCAAACACCTGCCTTGCCTTGCAGTTGGATTGCTTTGATCCCTCTTATTTTTTTCCCCTTTCGTTTTTTTTCTCCAGTTTCCTCAGCTCAGAGACAACATGCATGTGTGTGCTTCACTCTTTCCAAGAACTTGCTTTTCCTCTAAACTTTTCCTTGTGTCTTCAAGAGGGAATCGGTTCCTTACTGCTCGATTGGAATGGACTCTTCATATCAGCCAGTGATCTCGTAGCCTTAATTCATTTGACTGGAATTGAACCCGTGGGCACCAGGGGAATCATTTTGTCGTGTTCCTATCATGTAGTCACGCATCGCCAGGTCGCTGATTTCTTACTTGCCTCCCTTACTGTGGATCTTTGCTTTTATATCTTATGTGGCAAAATGCTGTGGGGTCTAGCCAGACGCTGGTGTAGCCAAAAGTGGACCTTACTTAGTTTGTTCGATCTAGGGTGATGCTTTTTGCTGCCTTACATAAGCTTCCAGGTTACAGTATTGTGCATCTCTGGCTTTCCTTCTGTTAAAACTGAAATGAAGTTGATGTAAAAGAAAAAGAACCCAGTGCTTGTTACAGCTGAATTGTAGGAACTAATTCCATAACCTGCCCATCAGCAGCTGTCTTTCTTTCTTATGACTTAACTGATGGACCTTTATATAAGAAGCACCATTTTTAACTTTCGGACATGAAACAAGCATTGTTTTGAGCATCAGTAGTGATCTCCAAACTTAGGCGAATCCATGAACCTTGCTTTTATTCTCTAAAAAAAAAAAAAAGTATAAATTTTTGTATTGCTTTCTTTTTCATGGATATATTCTGATCAGTTAATCTATTTTCAATGAAGTGGTCATTTTGAGAAGTTTCTCTGTAGTGACCATATTTCTAAAACAGTCCTTCTGACCTACAGTGGTTGCCGGGATGCTTCCGGCCCATCCATTGTGGACGGTGCTGTTCCTGAATTAATTCTTCATTCACATGCCCTGTTGATTCCAGAGCTTTCCATCTGGACTCTTTTCTCTATGTCCCCACGAAAAAGAGAATGTTACCTGTACCATCACCATGTAGGTTTGTCCACCCTGCAAAATTAAACTTAAAAATGTAGGGGAAAAAAAAAGTTTCAAAGATGAAGAAAGACCTCTTTTATCACCTTAAGTACTTTTAATTCATTCCACAAATACTGATGAAGTGAGTGGCACATAACTGAGCTTCTTCAAGCATTGTTTCCTCAACTTATAAAGATTCCAGAGCATTAAGGGTGGTTTTTATCTAGAACGCAATGAACAGTTCTTTAAATTCTTAGCATTTCTCCCAAAGCAAATAGCCACAGGTATAAAAGAACCAAAGGGAAGCAATATAATAAAATAATAATAGAGCAATGAAATAAAGCTGTAGCATTTGCATTGATTTTAAAACAAATATATCTTTTAAGTTTTTTGCCAAATGTTCTTAGGATTGTTGCAGATAATTTACAAATTTATCCATGCTGCAGAGAACCTACTTTTTAAAAGTATGTGATAAGATGTACTAGATCAAGTTCAACTTCTGTGAAAAGTGTTGAGGGGAGCCAAAAGCAAAGTGACCTGGAGAGAATTTTATTACAGAACCAACTCCATTTGTCCTATGTAGCTTTCTTAGTGCTAAATTTATTATTTTTAATATATTGAAATTGTTCTTATTCCAGTTAGAAGGGGGAAAAACAATATTTTTTAGTTTTCAAACAATTACATTTAACGAGCACAAAATAAGTCATTTTATCACCAACATGTAAACCAAAAAAAGTTTAAAAAGGGAAAAAACAATGAGCTAAGTTCTACTTTCTAAGGTGATTCCATCCATGGCTTGATTTTGAACAGCTGAGGGAATTCTCTCTAAATCTCAGGTTCAGCAAAGCAGCTGTTTTTGAATAAAACTGCTCTATTATCTACAGATAATGTTTGGTTTTGCTGCCTATAAACCTCACTACTTTCAGCTTCACGCTCCTCAGTAAATGCTTGTTTAAGCATCATTTAAGAAGTTATAAGAAGACAAGCCAGAGAAACCTATTTGTATAGAAAAAGAAAGCAGCTTCAATGTTTTGGACAATCTCTGATTTTAATAATTTATTTAGAAAGAAATAATCTAAAAGTTTCCCATATCTTTTTTTTTTTCTCACTTGAGGATGAAAACTATTCAGTATGAGTTTTTAAAAGCACAGTTAGTGAGTGGAATGATAGAATTTAGCCTTGGGCGTGTTGTTTAATAAACAGAACCAGAGTCTCTCAGGACAGATGATTCCCTGATCTGACGTAAGCTTCCATCAGTGAGTTAGTTTTTCATGAAGAAAATTTTCTGTACCTCTCACTACAACACCACACATGAGATCTAACAGACCAGTGATATTCTGTGCTCTCATTTATTAATAATTAGTATAGGGATTAGCAGATTATATGAATTAAAGCTCATTCTCTGCTTTTACTAGGGAAACTTATGATTTAAATGGTTTTTCAAGTAAGATGTGTTATCTTTATGAAAAATGATGTGTGGCCATAAAAAATGAAGATGTGTTTGAATATGGCATATATATTTGTATAGCTTGCCTCGTTTTCCTGTCACAGTGGGGGATTCAGAGTCAGCCAGTTCTTTAATGGGATGAGACCTATAATTGCATCTACAGCAAAAAGGAACTATCTTTCATAGTGAAGATATAAACAGAATTGTGACTGTGAACATTCTACCTTTCCTGCTGGTGCTGGCATTGTCTCTGTAAAAACTTCATGATGTATGGCATCACACCCTTCAAAAATTCAGAGTGTTGACCTACATCACCAGACTAATTAGAGAATCAGTAAGAAAGCTGTCAATACAAAACCATGGTCATAGTTGGACTTTCTAAATCATAGACTCAGAACCCTTTTAAATGGGAATAAGGAAAGGAGGGACATTTCATTTACTTATAAATAGATTCTCAATGGCATGAAATTAAAAGATTCTTTTAGAGTTAAAATGGTAAACATAAATCTTGCATATCCTGAAAAATTGTGATGACTTGTATACCCTTGACTTTTTTTTTTTCCCTTTGATGTGCAATAGGACAAAAGAAAGGGGATTTTCTTGTTTCACTCTGTGCTTTGTTTAATTACAATTATATTATTTTCCTTATATAAGCAAAATTAGTTGCCTCTAAAAGTGATTTGACAGTGTCTAGTGATGTCACTTAATATTGGGAGTAAAGAGGACCAGACACTAGGAATTCCTTTCTGGCCAAACCCCAATCATGGTTTCCTAAAACTATCCAAAGGCTTTCAGAAAATACAAACAAATTCTAGAGTTGATTTGATTTGACTCTGAAATGTTAACAGCGTGTTTCGGCTTCTGATTCCCACCTAGTCCATTTTACTTTTTCTGATGATAAATGTGTTTTTCCTAAATGCAAGGAAACTTTTATTTGGTTAGGGGTAAGTTTTTATAAAAGGGGGAAAATATCTCTATATAATCTCCTAGAGATATAGTATCATCTCTGGAGCAAAATGTTGAGGCCAAGTCTGAAAACAGCTTATTTCTTTTCACTTCATTCAGAATTTCATTTCAAGGGACCATAGAACATCCTTGACGATGACCGTTTATTTAATGCCAGTGAACCAGTGGGTAGCATAAGAGGTGGCGGGAATACGGTGATAGAGGCAAAAACTGAATCACTAAACCAGTTCTTCCTTTTAAAAAAAATTAATCTGTCAGTGTAAAACACAGATGAACACAGGCAAAACATGCATGGAGGACTTACTTTTGTTATCACTTAAAATCTAGAAGCTCAGCCATCTCTGTTACCAGACCCACTTGTGGAGTTCAACCCACCAAAGGGCCCATACGTTGTGGGAATAGTCTCATCTCCTGCAATGTTACTTTGTTTACAACAAAAACCATTCCAAGGCAAGAACAGTTTTATGTTGTACTTTTGCAACGTGCACATTCATCACTGAAACCAAGAATTCTCAGCATGGTTAAAAGATAAGTTTCAGAAACTCTGTAGGTATGTAATTTTTTAGAAGCTCCTCAATTTATTAATCAAGGTATATGTAGCTCCGCTGATGAGGATAGAACCAGAAAGCATCTCTTGTGCTATTGGGTAGTATTATTACGACCCAGCACATACACAGAATGATGGTATATATCACAAAACAATTCCAAGTAATGAACAGGATGAGATCTTGGGTTCCTGGGACCAGTTCTTCTTCATTGTGAAGACCTCTTCTGGTCTTATCAGGAAATCTCCCTGCATTTTCTCTGGAAAAAGAAAAGTCCATCTTTTATGAGGAGCACGATGCTGTTATATATCTGTATTTTCATAGCTTCAGCAAACTCCATAATATAATCCCCATTTAAATAGAAACCAAAATACTTATTATTTGAATGTAGAAAGGCTAGAATAAAAATTACATCCTGAAACTTTCCAGGGGTAATTTCCCTGGGGCATCCTTGGATCAGCCTCATTCTACCACCCCTTAATACCACCCCTATTTATATGACTTAAATAGGCCTCTGTGTCCCCTCTCCACTCCAGTCTAAAAGGTATGAACTGTAGCACAAAAAACTTGCTGTCAGTGTGAAAATACCATATGTATTTTGGGGGGACCACAGACTTTCTGCATCAAAGATCTGGGCAGCCTTAACTTTTATAACAGAATTTTCAATGCTCTCTTTTACTAAGCAGGGAAACAAAATGTTTCCTGAAATTAATGACTTTTTTATATTTTGTGACTATTTTCTAAGTTTCTACAGGTTCATCTTTTCCCCATATTGCCTCTTACTAGTCACCTGGGGCTATTTTTTGCAAGTCATTGCATTTTTATCAAAAGAAAAGTACATCTCATGAACCATAAAATTCCCTCTAGACTTCAGGCAGTCCTTCTGGAGTAAAAGAACAGAAACACAGAAAGAAATGAATGACAGGGTGGCTTTTGTGTTCCTATGGTTAATGTACTGTATGGTATATATGTTTACAGAATGTATCTGCCTTGTGATGTTAACAAAATGAATGACAAAAAAAAATGAGTTCTGATGTGCCATTTGAAAGTTTGCCTTAGCATCGCTGTTTATGTTCTTTTCTGTCCTTTCAAAATCACAGGTTGTATTCCAAAGCTGTATGAGCACAACATTCTCTTCCCCACCCCTACCCAGCCCTTCTTTAGAGCTGTGAATTTCCTCCCAGGAGCCTGAGGCAGAACCTTGCAGTTCTGACCCAGGGGGAATAAAGTAGGCGGAGCTTGGGCGTGGCTTCTGCCTGTCTACTAATCAAACAGTTCCTTGTGTTCCCATCTGAGCCTGCACTCTCCCACTCTGACATTCCTGGGGTGGGTCTCACTCAAGGTGTGACCTCCTGCAGTCCCTCCTGCAGTCCCTCCTGCCTTAAGGGAGGTGAACTTGTGGACTCCCTACCTAGATCTGGGCGCATGTTTCTAAGCACAGTCGGCATAGCTTCAAAAAGCAAAGCCCACCAAAAATGAGGTGGGCTCACGTGTTGTGATTGAGCCTTCCCTGAGGAGTGTGCCATTCACTGTAGTCTAAGACGAGTGGTATAGAGGGGAATAGGGAGTGGTTATAGAAATGGAATAGTTTATGTTTATTTATTTTTTTAAGGAAAAATATTTTTATAATGAAATCTAGATGAGTTATGAAGCTTGACTTTGAAAACACCCTTGATTGACTGAGTTATTCTCTCTTCCATTAAGGTAACTTTCTGGTGAGTTCCATCACACTAGCCCAGACCTTGGGAGGTATGAACAGAGGTCCTGTGACCTGCCCCTACACCAGCAGATCTTGGTTGTATGATCAAACTTTCTATACCTGTCATTAGATAACCTGTTATACAGCTTGATAGCTCTCTGGGCCACACCTTTAATAATGTAGAATGATCTTTTGGAAGGAGATAGCTGTTTTAAATGAAAGCCAAGCCCAGCAATTATCAAAGTCCAACTCTTTCACGTATTTAAGGAGTAATTGTGACTTGTGAGGTTAAGGGACCACTTATAATACTATGGCACATTTGAGTTGTTTATGTGAAATGGTGAGTCAGAGGCATCTGGCCATCTGCAAGATATACACAATATACACGAATGTGTAAACCAACAATATGAAACTTACCAAATGTTATTGGCCTTGTAAATATCAACGAGGCTGCATCTTATTTCCAGAATTAAGTAGAGACTGGAAAGGATAATCTTTATCCATCCACAAAGGAGATACTGAATTTTTAGAGTTCTTAGATTTTTTTTCCCTTAATTTTCTGCCAAGTTCTTGAGTTCCCATCACAGTCATACTCAGGCTCATGAATATCTTCACCCACACCTGTTCCACTGTCTGACTCACACCAGAGGTCAGAGGTCAAGGCTCAACATCTGCTCCCTTCTCCTCTTAGGCTCTTCTCCCAGGAAGCATCCTTTCCTAGGATGGGGTCATTTTCTGCTACCCTAAAAGACCAAGATCCTTTTTTTCCCGTAAGGCAGGGTCCTAAACATGCTCCTTTTCAAGAAAAATAGCCTCTCTGGTTCCCAGACAAATCATTTTAGTTTCTTCATCATCAGAATCCCTCCAACAGGCCCAACTCAAGTCCAGCTGTGAACCATACTGTCATGACAACAACTCCAAAAATGAAAGAGCTATGTAACTGCCTGAGGGTGGTAGGGAGAGCCAGTGTGCCGTTAGCCTCTTGTTACTATGGGAACCTCTCTGTTTCAAGATGAGGTGGTCAAGGAGACATCCAGTCGCTTGGTTGTGCGACATGTCTTTATGTACAGAGAGGCCACCGGGCAATGCCTGATCTCAACTATTCTATGTGCAGCTCCAACTCCAATTCTGTGACATCCCATTCTGGTAATTGGAAAGAGTTCTCTCTTTGGTGGAGTCCTGGAACATTCATTCCTCCTCTCAAGCTCCTGACTTAATCCCATTGTACAGGGGTTCGAGAAAATGTTGTGTCTGCTGCAGCTTTTCAGTGAATGTAGGTTGTTGATTGGAATGTTCAGCTTTAGCAGCTCACTCGTGGTGAGTGACATCTCTGTAAATATATCCATTTTGTGGTTGGTTGGGGGTGGGATGGGTGGGGCGGGAGACTGTCGTGCTTACTCTGAACTAGACTTGCTGGACTAGCTGCTGTACTTTGTAACCTGAAGTGTACTTTGACTGTTCTGTCTCCTTCAGATGAAAAACAAAACAAAAGCTGACTTCAGAAATAACACTGCCAGTGACAGCCGATGCTGTACTTGTAGCTTCTCTCTGTTCCTCTGTACAGTGTTAATAGACAATAAACTGCCTTTTCACTGCATCTACCTCTGTGTGTCTGTGCCCACATTCTTTCCCCCTTCTCGCCTGCCATGAGCGGACTTCAGGCCAGACCTCTGGGGGAGCACCTCCGACGGTTCACTAAAACTCCACGCTAATCCAGTGCTTTCCAAACCTATACCTGCTTCAGCATCACCTGGTGGCATCTGCTAAGCCTGTAGAAGCTCAGCCACACCTCAAGGACTCAAATTCAGATTCTGGGGTGGGGCCCAGTAGCCTGCCTGTTTAGTGATGTCTCCAGGTGATTCTCATACATACTCCATCTAACCCAGCCATGTATTTGGGGACCTCTCAGTAGGAATCCCATGGCCTGCCTGTTCCAGCTGGTTTCCACATTAACTAATCCTCTCTCTAACCCCTTCTTGCACATCTGTCTCCACATCTGTCGTCCCTGTTCTTGTTCCTTATAAGCCCTCAGCAATGGCACTGACTTTGATCATGGGTCAAACTCGGTCTGCCCCTTAGTTTAAGTAGTAGGTGTTCATCCAGTGCAACCTTCTAAACAGGAGCCTCTTAAGTCAACTGGGGACTTTGTTTCTCTTCTTTAATGCTGTATCCTCTTTCTCTAGAATAGAGTCAGCAAACTTTTCATGTCAATGGCAAGAGAGGAAATACTTTTGGCCTTGTGAGTCACATGATTTTCGTCACAACTACTCAGCTCTACCAGGAAGCAGCCATGCACGACGTATAAGTGAATGAGTGTAGCTATGTTGCATAAAGTTTATTTACCAAAACAGACTGGGGGCCAGATTTGGCCCTCAGGCAGGTAGTTTGCTGACCCTGGCCTCAGACAGAGCCTGGCCCATAGTAGGTACTCACTGAAAAGTTAAAAAGTTAGTGCATGAAAGAATGAACAAAGGACAGGTATGATGACATATGCAGAACTGTCACAGTTGTTTTCTTTGAGGCTATGAAATACATGAGATTTGTTGGGGAGTTTTCATCTGTTTGGGCTCTGTGGTAGATTTTTCTTTTTTTGGCATGTCTTTATGCCTGGAAAGTAACTCAGGATTGAAACAGGAATGGTGCCTTCAGACTACCAAGCTGAAATTAACAAGAGTTTCAGCCAATAGAAAGTTAAAGAAGTGCAAGGACCTCCTGTCTTTGTCGAAAGTGCACCAGGCATATGAGATCTGGGTGGTCCCTGGGCATCTGTGCATTTGATCCTAGTGTTTGTGGAACCACATCTTATCTAGTCTGTCCTCCACAGTGAATGGCAAGGGTTTCTTGACATTATTCTTTTTGTTAATTGAAATACTTTTAAACAAAAGGCTGGAACCACGGTAGACCATTATACACCCGCCAACTCTAGGGCATATCCACAGTGACATGCTGAGTAGTGTGTGAAAAGCTGTGTGCTGATATCCATTCCCCAGTGTTGCTGTGAGTTAAGGGAAGTTATATTTACACAAAGCACTCTGTAAGCTGGAAGTGGATAACAAATGAAGTTTACTTGTGATGAGAAAGTGTGTGTTCCTCTACTAAAGATCTTTTCTCAAATGTAAACATAATAAGCTGTTCGGATGTGTTTCAGAACCAGTATGAAAAGGAAGCTGCTTTTCCTCCATTGGGTTTGTGACATATTGTATTGAACCATATGAAGTCACCATTTAATAAATCAATAATGTGGAGTAGTGACAGTTCCATATAATTCAATCTAATAATTCTTTTAGGTTCAGAGATCATTTCCCATCTTGGAGGGCAAAAGATTAGCAAATAAACTCTAATTATAGCAGGAGGAATTTAGATGAGGAAAGAACTTTGGAAGGGAACAGTATTCTGTACTTAAAACTAGTCATTTCCCCTGGATAGGTAGGATTTCCTTTAATCTAACATCGACCTTTTGAGGTAATCATTGCTAATATTCTTCTTAATACATGAGGAAACTGAGTCAAGGAGACAGTAAGTATGTTGCTCTATATAGCAGAGCTAAAAATTAGAATGGAGGTTGGGGAACAAGTTTCAGGCTCAGCTTTCTTCCACACAGAAGGCTCTTATGAGAATGGTGTGGGAATACAGCTGAAACTGGATACAGAAAGATTTGGATAACAGAGCCATCTACGCCCCCCCCAAAAAAAGACAAAAATGGCACCAGTGCTGATTTTGTACCGTTCTCTACTCAAGCAAAGGCTCAGTAATAACACTGCCCTCTGGAGGATGGGAGGTGTCTATGCAGCACTTCCTTCCCAAAAGAAAAGCAGTCACGCTTATCTACCTGATTGTTTGGAGTCCTGTTGTTCTGCTTGACATTTTTCCTTCCCCATTCATAAAAAGGATTAACAAAATTTAAAATCTAGGAGTGGCGTGTCCATTTTCAAATAAGCAAAGGAGGTTTTGTTGTTGTTGTTAGTATTGTTATTGTTTTGCCCCTGTTGTAAGAGCTTAGAGGAACAGTATTCTATGGCACTGTGCAAATACCTCTTGCTGTATCAGCCTTCTACAACCACCAATAGAACACACCGTCTCCCCAACAACCCAGATCCTCCCCCGTTTTTCTCAAACAGTGTCAAATGCTCCACTATACAGGCATCACACAAAGGCCTAACTTTGCTATTTAGAACTTAAGGCTATGAGAGCTCAGATTGATCATCTAATGCAGAAGTCACTAAATGGTTAGCCACCAGCTGAATCTGTGGTTATGTTGGTTATAACCTGTGGTTATGTTGGTTTTGCCTGCATCATGTTTTAAACATTTTTAATTCACTGCCAATAATAATAATAATAAATTAAGAGGAGTGTCATTTCAGAGATTGATTTCCAGCTTCTCTTGACATTACAGAGGCTCTGTCAACCATGGGCCTCTTTTTCTGGCTGACAAGTGCCTGGAGCTGATGACGGCTGCCCCCTTCAGAGAAGTCACACTCTCTCTCACCATCCCCACCCCTACTTCCTATTACCTTACTCTTGGCCAGTTTTCTTTGTGTATATTACCTGCCTGGCACCTGTTGATGTATGGTAGATTAGGGAATCTACCATAACCTACTCATTTTATGGCTGGTTCCCAGATGAGACTTACCTAAAGGGAGATGACAGGGCCAAAATCAGAGATGAACTTCTGAACTCCTTTGGAAAAATAAGTTTTGCACTAGGCTTGGATTTGAATTTGATGGAAGCATTTAAAAATTTTGAACAGCCCATAAGCAGAAAGCCAATATCAGAATTTGATGCTTGTACTTTTGCCAGAAGGACCCACATGACTTTATAATAATAGATTATCCCAAGGCTGGTGAACTCAGTTACCACTCAAAAGGAAAAAAACTCATTTCTTATGACAACTTCTAGTATATAGATTATTCTACTCTCTGTTTCTTAGGTTAAATGAATCATGTCACTTTTTTTTTTAAACTTTACAATATTGTATTTGTTTTTCATGCCACGTTTTAAGAACTTTGTGGCATCATGTCTCATGGTTGAAAGTTGCATTCATGAAAAATAAACAAAAATTGTTGTAGTCAACAACCATTGACTATTTCTTGGGTTTTGTATCCCTTCCTAGGAAAAAGTAACAATATGCAAAGGCCATATGTGTTTAAATTTAAATGTGATTTTCTTTTCCCTCCTGATGCTTAGTCTCTTATTGTGCTCCTGAGATCATGTGTTCACAGAATAGTAATAGTCTTTAACTTTCACTTCCTTATCTTACTAATAGTAATAATCAGTAGAAAATTTGACATTTCAAAGAACTATGAAATATGGATCTTTTCTCTCATAGTTTGTCATCAAAAATCAATGTGATCTAGTATTTTCTTTTTAATTTTAACTAAAAGGTAAAAAAAATAAGATAATTACATTTTCCAACTGTTTTTTCCCACTTCTGAGTCAAGTATAGAAAATATGAGCAGCAGACTCACCCTTTTAAGGCCAGGATTCTTAGGTCAACCCAAGGACAACCCAGAGGTGACATAAATCCTGTAGTCAGTGTGAATTGTTCATCCATCAGAATATGCAGACTCATATTCTTTCTCTTAAAGAGCTTATTTCAAACCAGAGTGCAAGGAGCAATTCAGTCATTTCTTCTTTCTCTGGAAGACTGACTAAATCTTCACTCTGTTCAGAGGCATGATATGAGATGCTGTCTCATACTTTAGCTCAGTTTTTCCTAAACTTGGACTTTGGGTATCACCTTAATTATTTTTGTCCTCTGTGTGTACCACCTGTGGACCATCATTTACTCTTTTAACCACTTTTTTTACTTAAAAGGTAACTGTCACCCTACCATAAGTAGGTAGCTGGGGTTCAGGCAGTAAAGAATCTGCCCATAATGCAGGAGACCTGGGTTCGATCCCTGGGTTGGGAAGATCCCCTGAAGAAGGGCATGGCAACCCACTCTAGTATTCTTGCCTGGAGAATCCCATAGACAGAGGAGCCTCACAGGCTACAGTCCATGGGGCTGCAAAGAGTTGGACACATCTGAGCAACTAATGCTTTCACTTCCAAGTAGGTAGCACAGGCCATAAAAGCAACTGTTGAAACAAATGTAAATCAGCATTATTAAGTTTCATCTGCATGCAGTTGCCTAATAACATATACAGTTACCTGAAACCAGCTCTTTCATTGTTAAAGAGAAGAATAGCCAGATTAGAGACTATACCCCCATCTGTTTGATATAATCAGATAGCGTGAAAGATGATGAAAACCATAATCATTGTCTCACTGTGTGGTTCAGTGTTGTTTAATGCCATCTTATATACCCCTTTGGAGGGCATGGCACCCCATTCTGGTATTCTTGCCTGGACAATCTCAGGGACAGAGGAGCCTGGTTGCTACAGTCCATGGGGTTGCAAAGAGTCCTACATGGCTGAAGTGATGCAGCGCATATGTCCCCTAAAATTTTGGAAGCACTGCATTACTTCATTGCATTCCCTTAAAAAAAAACCAGTTCCTCATTTTGAAGATTAGGATGAGAAATACAAAATGACTTGCTCAAAGCAACAGGAAATAAGAGCAGAGACACAGAGCTGGAATTCAAGCCCAAGTTGGGGTGACTTCAGATTCTTTCTGTTTTACCAGGTGCCCATCATGCCATTCCTTTTATAAGGAATGAATTGAATACATCAGCAGCAAACTTAAAACTCTCCAGAAAAGCTCTCCATCATTTAAACAAAAGTAACATCTGTTCCAGTTAGAGATGCCTCTGGCATAAGCAGTTTTGCAGTGATAGGGATCGGATCTAATTGGGCTCCTTCTGCCTTACTTGAGCGAAGTTGCACACTCAGATGTGAATTTCCAGATAGAGCGGGAAAGTGATGGGATGGACAAGCACCTGGGCCCAGTGGCTGCCTCCACCTTAAGGCACTCTGGCCTTCAGCTTCAATACCTCTCCGGAGCTCTAGTAAGCCCACTCCTGCTCAGCAGACTGTTGATTAACTCTTGTTGAGTCGGGAATGTAGTCAATGGAGGCCGCAAAACTGACTCAGCACCAGAGAATGAGCAGAACTTAATGGAGAAAGAATCACTCAAGGACATCTTAACTGTGTTCTTCTTTTCCCTTCCTTTCCCATCCCTCCCTGCCCTTTTCCCTCTTCCCTTCTTTCTTCTCTTTTCTTCTCTATTGAATGAGTCTGCTTTTGACACAAGGTACACTCCCAACTGTAGGATGAATTGACCTCAAAAAGTTCATTAATCCTTTCAGAAAGCACCATGTTCTCTGGTCCTCATTTCTTGCTTGCTGCACGTTAGAATCTGGAACATTTTCTTAAAAATATAATTATACTAGGGCCCCACCTCAGAGATCCCGGTCTAATTGGTATGGATGAGGTCTGGGGCATTTATTAAAGGGCTCCAAGTGATTCTCATGAGCAGTTAGGGTTGGAAACCACAGCACAGAAGATCCCAGAGCAGGCAGGAGTAGTCCAGGCTGAAATCCTTGTCTCAACTCTGCAAACCAAGCAAAGAAACTGTACGCTTTGGCATCTGAATCAAAGTCAAGTCCGAAGTCTGTCCCTGGTCAGCGTGGTGATTTGGGGGCAATTTACTTCAATTCAACAAGTCTTGGTTTCTTCCTTTTGTGAAATGAGAATAATACCTATACTGTAGGACTCCTATTGCTGCTGCTGCTGCTAAGTCACTTCAGTCGTGTCCGACTCTGTGCGACCCCATAGACGGCAGCCCACCAGGCTCCGCTGTCCCCGGGATTCTCCAGGCAAGAACACTGGAGTGGGTTGCCATTGCCTTCTCCGAGGACTCCTATTGGGAATGTTTTAAAGTTTTTTCTTTCTGCTTTTCCTTTCTCCTTTCTCTCCCATTACAAAAGAAAAGTGAGGAAGGTTGTAGGCAAAAAGGCAGCTGAGAAAAATAGAGAAATTAAGTCAAGAGAAAAATGAAATGAAAGTAGAGGTCTCAATCTAGCATAGATTTCTAAATGTTTATTTTTCTTTCTCCCATTTGTTTGAGCAATTCAGCTTGTAAAATGTACAACACTATACTACTAGTAATTATCAACCAAACCACTGATTTCTAAGTTCTTGGGTCTGTTTTTAAAACAATAAAAACATGAGATGATAGAATTGGCATTTGGAGTGTGAGGGGACCCGTGTCTGGGCTCTCTCCTAGATATACCATTTACTATGTGACTTAGAAGAAGTCCATTTTCTTCTTTTGGCCCCAACTTTTTCATCTAAAAAATGAGTAATTTTACTAGATGACCGTTAAGAGGATTCTGAGTGACATTCTAGGTGGATGTCAACATCAAAGGTATTTCTCTATAGTTAAAGAAAAGGAAAAAAAAAAAACCCATCAAACTGAGGAGTGTTGTTTCTAAAAGATCCTAAAATCCCTGGCCTTTAAAAGCCAACACATAGACAATCCTCTGTAGCTTTGGCCTGCCCCTAGGAGTCCGTGGGCAAATCCCCCATCACCACCTTATTCCAGGGCCTTTCCAAGTCCAGTGGAAAACCAGTAGCCATTTTCCTGTGTGTGAAATTCAGTGGGCAGACACCTGATTTACCAAGACTTATGGTTCATCATGGTTGAAAACAAGAATTTGGATTCCATTTTAAAAATATAAACAGACTGGCCTTATCAGGGGCCTGATATTCATGTGCCCCCCTCTCTCCTGATCCAGAAAATCCTGGAGGGTTGGTAAAGACACACCTAGAATCTCCAGGGAGTTGAGTGCAGCGGGTACATACCACTGCCTATCTCTTCTAGATGGTTTCTTCATAGGAACCTTACGGATTGGAGCAACAGAATGGCAGTGCTTCACTCTGGGTGACATAGGAACTCCTTCTCTTGTGCTCCAAAGCTGAGTGTCCAGTGTAATAGGATTTGAAATCAATAAAAGAGTTCTGCTCCTTGATAGCTCTGTCTCTTAGGGCGCAGGCTCTTAGCCTTTGTGTTCTGCGGTATGCCAGAGGCTGTTTACTAAACACAGGCGGATCGGTGTTGATGCAAAGAGCTTCAGAAGCAGTACATTAAAAACCAGTCAAGGAAGTTCCAGTTGAACAAGGTTCGTTGGCTGAAGCTTGGCTGAGGACAGTTTGGTTTCAAGTCTTTTCATGTCCCAGGAGAGAATTCCCCTTTCTGGATGCTGAAAGGAGAAGTGAGAATTCTCAGATTATTTCCTGAAGCCATGGCTGGGTAATGAAATCCTTCATCGCATGTGTAGAAACATTCATCTTCACCAAGGCACCCCACTCCCAGCTGAAAAAAAACAGAATTCCTCCTTTACCCTTTCCTTCTAGAATCCTTCTCTTTGAAATTCAAAATTTGCTATAATGTGACATCTTCTCCTCCATCTCTTGTCTCCACCAAACTTCACGTCCCCCTGCTTACTAACGTAAATGTGCATTTTTACCTAAGGAGTCCTCCACCACCCTGCACTGGCCACATTCTCACCCAGCTTTACTCATGCTGTTTCAGACACACCGAGCATAGGCCTTTTCCTCCCCACATTTTGGAAAGTCTTACTCATCCAACTCAGCCCAGCTGGGATGCCTTCATCTCATTCCGCCCCCTGCACCTGCCTCTGACCCCTCATTGCCAGCCTTCCTCTGAACTCCTATGTCCTACATGGCTGTGCCTTTACTTGGGCCTTCTGTATTCACATAGCCAAAGACTCATTTTCTAGCTCCAGAAATGGATCAGGATTAGCATTTCTTCTCTTGAAATTTATTGATTTCATCCTGAGACACAGACTTACTGACTGTGGGTTGAAAGCACAATGAAGATTTAATGCCAACTAATTCTTGGCTCCCAAATCTCAGTGGGAAGCATGGGGCAGGGGTCTTTGTTAAAAAAAAAAAAATGGGGAGAAATTTTGTTTTAGTTTTTCTCTCCTGGTCAGTAAGAAAGAGGCTTGGTATTGTGCTGACAGCCATGAGTCTTCTCTTATCAGGCAAGAGGAGAGACGGAACTTCCATCAGCGGTTTCCAGAGAAGTTTAAAGCAGAGCACAGACAAAACAGTTTTCTTGTGCCTCACAGGACAAGGGTATGTAGGTGAGTGAGGGCTTAGCGCTTTTTAGCAATGGCTAGGCAAGCAGGAGAAGGCAATGGCACCCCACTCCAGTACTCTTGCCTGGAAAATCCCATGGAC